>NC_137182.1:33188214-37988214 GCF_951804945.1 Podarcis cretensis | reverse complement strand
ACAGCATTAATGATGGAGAAAATAATTCCATAGAACATTATTATTATTATTATTATTATTATTATTATTATTATTATTTTATTAGCCCATGGCCTGGCTAAATTGAAAAGGGCTTTTACCTGGAACAATTTGTAGAAGGGGCACAGGAAGAGCCCATCGCTACGCCTTTGGTTTGCAGATAAAACTGTTCTATCTGCAAATCAAAGGCGTAGCGATGGGCTCTTCCTGTGCCCCTTCTATTGTGAATATTTACATGATACACTTTGAAAAAACTTTCATCCTTCATGATAACAATCCTTTCAGATCTAAAATAATCAAGTACTATCGGTTTATAGATGATTTATTCTTCGTTATACAGGATCAAGACATAGCAGTACAATTCCTCCAATGGATCAATGACCAAGATCCAAATATACGACTGTCTGGGACCATTCATGACACATCAGTTAATTTTCTGGATGTTACAGTCTTTAAAGATCACTCTCAACAACTTAAGATCCGCCCATATCACAAACCGACCGATCGAAATTCATTACTACACGCTTCATCTTTTCACGCTCCACATTTATTGAACAACTTACCGTATGGACAATATTTAAGACTAAAAAGAAATGCATCGTTCCAACATGACTATAAAATAGCGGCCTATCAACTCACACAGTCTTTATTACAACGAGGATACACATCACGGACTCTTGCTGCAGCTCAAGATAGAGCAGAAGTGAAAAACAGGAAAGACCTTCTAGCTCTAAAACCCTCGGATAAACCCAGAGAAGATCGTATCTACACATCACTGCAATTTACACCATATACTTCTAGCATTAAGAAACTTATATATAAACATTGGCATTTGTTATCCAACATCCCAGGGTGTCAAAAACCACCTATAATTGGTCTAAAAAAAACCAAATCACTGAGAAATTACTTGGTGAAATCGGACCAACTTACATACCCGGAAACATCAACTAAAGGTCACTACAAATGTGGTAGATGCGATGTATGCAAATACGCACTACAAGTAAAGGAGTTTGTCAACATACAGACCTGCTTCAACTTTCAGATTGAACATTTTAGTAACTGTAACACCAAGAATAGCGTGTACGCATGGATGTGCCCATGCCACAAGATATATATAGGCAAAAGCACCAGATCAATTAAACTACGCATAAACGAACATCGATCACGGATCCGCAACAGAGTGCTAGAAGCCCCAATGGTGGAACATTATATACAGCAAAAACATACGGAGGATGATTTTGTCTTCTTCATTATCTGGAAACCAAAAGTAGATTTATATACTAGGAGAAACATTGATAGACTATTGTTACAACAGGAAGCACGATATATTCATTTGTTTGAAACGATGTCTCCCAAGGGCTTGAATGAACATCAAGACTACAATTCTTTTCTTTAAAAAACCACTACAGATGACCTTGGACTTTATATCTCTTCTCTGTTTACACCTTTAAGAAGGGAGAGCCTATCCTCCTCCCCCACAGACACACATATAAGACAATGATCTCACTCCCTAATAGAAAACGCACAGAGAAACGCTAGAAAATTTGGATTCATTTATCTAAGGTGAGAAAACACTCATCTGATGTCCGTTTTTCATAAACAATATGACTGGAAATAATAACTCTTGCAAATTCTCATTTCTAGATGCATGTTGAAAAAGAAACACAAAAGAATTGAATAATACAGACTACCAACAGATTTATATTCCTTAAAAAACCGAGGTATGGAACCAAATATCATGATATGCGTTAATACATTTCAGAATGTATATACTTCATTATATTTATGATTTATGGCACTGGAGAACCTTGATCTATTTTGACATATTATTTGATATTACCAGCTGAAGAAGGCATTTACTCCGAAACAGGGCCCTGTCCAGGTCACCACTACTGAAGTCGTACATCTAATTCATACTCCGGATACTTCTTTTTGGCCCTATTTGATTCTTTATTCTGACTTTATATAATATGGACTCTTTTTGATTACCATTGAGACTTGTATAAAACAATTGTTGTGTACTGGTATTTTATGTACCTTTATACTATATTACTGCATATTTGGAACTACATTATTTCTGCACTTAAACGTTCTGTTTAAAACTGTTTAAAACTGTCGCACTTATACGTTGTGTTTAAATTTACTATTAGTTTAAAACTGTTATTCTTAGCAGAATATACACGTTTTTCTTTTCAACTCTCGAGTAGGAATTATTCCTTGCATTGAAACTTTTGGCCAGAGCTCTTGGTATAACTAGTAACCATAGCAGTGACTAGGAGAAAAGACTACTGGGAGGAGTGCGGAGAGAAGAAATATCATGGTGCATTTGTAACAACGCAACTGGATGCCTTCATCTGCCCCAGATGCAACAAAACATGTCTCTCCCGCGCTGGTCTCTATAGGCACAACAGGAGCTACAACCACCCAACAACTTGACCTCACCTGCAAAGGCATACTCTTCCATTGTCTCCTGAGACAGATGGATGCCAACCAACCATGAATGGTTGAGAGGAAAGAGGGCAGGAGCAGCTAGAGAGAGAAGCCAGGTGGGCAGCTAGGCTCGGAGTTTGTGGCCACAGTGCCCTACAGAAAAGGGAGTAGCAAGGGGGGTGCAGTAGGTGCGGTCCGCCCCAGGTGTCCCCACTGAGGGGGGTGACAAAATGGTGGGCGGCACTCACTGTGGGGCCTGCAGCACACCTGAGCCGCACATCTCTCCTGGGAGTGACATGGTGGCTTGAGTGCTCACAGGCTCCACACTGCCTCAAACAATCCGCCCGTTACCTCCCCCTCAGCTGTAGGGTGGCTAAGTGGGAGGAGGCAGGCAGACTCCTTGGAGGCCCTGCGGTGCCCCCACGGGCGGCTGGCCCTGCCCCCCCCCCGGGTACAGGGCATGCGTGCCGCCCTGGGCTTCCGATCAGCTTGCTCCGACGCTGCCTACAGGAGTCCATTGTGTGAGTGAAACAACACTCAAAAGCGTCCTATTCAGCAGACCCCCTCCCCCATCATCGCCCCCATAACATATGGCCTTCACTCTATCTTTTGCCCTCACTCTATCCTCCACACAATGATCACATGCACTTTTAAGACCTCTGCAAAGGGCTGCCAGCTTTTTTAAAAAACAAATCTTTATTGAAAGTTCAAAAAGTACATAATTATATGTGCACTAAACATGGTGAGACGTAAATAAGAGAGAGAGAAAGAAAAAGAGAAACAGAACCCAGGTAGAAGGGAAAATAAAGGGGGGGGGACCCAAAACTGTATACTTTACAAGGTAGTTAGTATCAGTATCAGTCTTTTTGCTGTGGTAAGAGTCCACTCGTATTGTCCTTTTGTAAGGTTCCATGCACTGGGCATATAATTCAAGAGGCTATATAGCTCTGAAAATGTAAGGTTGTTCCCTACAGTTCTGTTGATAGTTTCAGTTACTTTCTGCCAAAAATCTTTCAATAAAGGACAATGAAAAAACATGTTTTAGAGAAACATCATCCCTATTGCATTTCCAACAGTTAGATACCTTAGATAGCCCTTTTTAAAATATACGTAATGGGATCCATTATATTCTAAATATTATTTTTGGTTGTGTAGGCCTTAATTTAAGATCCAGAGACACCCTCGTTATAGCAGTTAAAACAGTTTTCCACTGTGTGGTCAAAATTGAGATCTCTAATTCTTTACAGTGGTACCTCTGGTTACGAACGGAGGTCCGTTCTTAAGCTGAAACCGTTCTTATCCTGAGGCGCACTATCACTAAGGGGGCCTCCCGCTGCGCGTACATCTCTGGCGTGCAATTTCCATTTGCATCCAGGGCCAAAGTTCGCAGCCAGGAGCACTACTTCTGGGTTAGTGGAGCTCGTAAACTGAAGCATTCGTAACCAGAAGCGTTCGTAACTAGAAGCGTTCGTAACCAGAAGCGTTCGTAACAAGCGGTACCACTGTATTCCAATCCTCCCTCAGTACCTATATATCCAATTGGTTTGCTAATAACAAAGATTTATATAAAAGGGCTGCCAGCTTGGCACTTGAAGTGACACACATGTTCAGGTATTGCTTCACTCTTGCCCCTTCTATCAGAGCTAACTAATCTGCAGTTTACCACAGTGCACATTTCCTTTCCACACTGCAAAGCAAGACAGCTACCAAAGTAAACGATAAAGCAATCACATTGACCAAGTGACTCACATTCTGACTTGGAAGGAAAGAATGAAAAGGAGGTTATGAACGCACAAACGTGGGGTTATCACCTGTGCTTTCCAAACATATGTAAGCCACTCTAAATTACCTGGAACTGTGCCTGTCTAAATAAGGAGCTGAGGTTCCAGGCTTACAAAGTTCTCTTTGGAAAGGAAAAGTCTCAGAAAGCAAAGGTGGCCTTCACAGGAATGGCTGATGGTTCAAAGGCATGTTTTCTGTTCACGTCCTCCCCACATGGGTATAATTATCAGCACACAAGCACCCTGCATCTGCAAGGGTAGGAATTAGAGGGGTACAGTTGCATATATCTGATATGATAGTGATATGATAGCCATGTTCAAATATAAAAGGGTGCTCATCAATGGTTCCTCTTCATCCTGGAGAAGAGTGACTAGTGGGGTTCCACAGGGTTCTGTCTTGGGCCCGGTCTTATTCAACATCTTTATCAACGACTTGGATGATGGACTCAAGGGCATCCTGATCAAATTTGCAGATGACACCAAACTGGGAGGGGTGGCTGGCTAACACCCCAGAGGACAGGATCACACTTCAAAACGACCTTGACAGATTAGAGAACTGGGCCAAAACAAACAAGATGAATTTTAACAGGGAGAAATGTAAAGTATTGCACTTGGGCAAAAAAAATGAGAGGTACAAATACAAGATGGGTGACACCTGGCTTGAGAGCAGTACATGTGAAAAGGATCTAGGAGTCTTGGTTGACCACAAACTTGACATGAGCCAACAGTGTGACGCAGCAGCTAAAAAAGCCAATGCAATTCTGGGCTGCATCAATAGGAGTATAGCATCTAGATCAAGGGAAGTAATAATGCCACTGTATTCTGCTCTGGTCAGACCTCACCTGGAGTACTGTGTCCAGTTCTGGGCACCACAGTTCAAGAAGGACACTGACAAACTGGTACCTGTCCAGAGGAGGGCAACCAAAATGGTCAAAGGCCTGGAAACAATGCCTTATGAGGAACGGCTAAGGGACCTGGGCATGTTCAGCCTGGAGAAGAGGAGGTTAAGGGGTGATATGATAGCCATGTTCAAATATATAAAAGGATGTCACATAGAGGAGGGAGAAAGGTTGTTTTCTGCTGCTCCAGAGAAGCGGACACGGAGCAATGGTTCCAAACTACAAGAAAAAAGATTCCACCTAAACATTAGGAAGAACTTCCTGACAGTAAGAGCTGTTCGACAGTGGAATTTGCTGCCAAGGAGTGTGGTGGAGTCTCCTTCTTTGGAGGTCTTTAAGCAGAGGCTTGACAACCATATGTCAGGAGTGCTCTGATGGTGTTTCCTGCTCGGCAGGGGGTTGGACTCGATGGCCCTTGTGGTCTCTTCCAACTCTATGATTCTATGATTCTATGATCTCCTATACCAATCTAGAGTTCGCCAGATGTTTTGGACTACAATGCATTAGCTCCTACTCTCCTTTTCCTGCGTTGGCTTGAGGAAGCTTTTGAGATCACTTGCTGATTATTGTCAAGCAGAACAACTATCAATAAATTACAGCAAATCTAAAATTATGGTGTTTTCAAAAAAAAGAAGGAAACACAAATGGAGAATTAATGGTCAACCTATTGACCAGGTAGCAACTTTCAAATACCTGGGAATAACTTTTCAGGAAAGGGTCTCGTGGCACCAACAGATGAAAAACGCCATTGCCAACGCAGGAAGGGGCAATAAAGCCCTTACAAGTTTTTTCACGGGAAAGGGGGTAAATACGTTCCGGCGGCCTTCCAGGTTTTTGCTGCAAAAATACTCCCACAACTCACTTATGGATCCCAGGTTTGCAGTTTTAAAAATTTTGCGCCTATGGAGGCATTTCAAGCAAAATTCTATCGGTGTTTATTGGGGATTCCCCCCCCCCCCCCCCGTGTATCTAATATAGCTGTCCGCTTAGAAGTTGGACAACCACCCGTTAACGCGCGGTTGTGGATCCTAAAGATACACTACTGGTTAAAACTTATTTTTTTCCTGGCCGGTTTGGCTCCCTTAACACTCTTAGACACCTTTCATTCTACCTGGAAGGCTTCCCTGTTTGAAAAGATAAGAAGCTTGGGATTCTCCCCGCAGATCTTGATAGCGGCAGGATATGAGAGAGCCAGAAGTCAAGTGCTCCAACGCATTAGGGACATAGAGCTGCAATGTCATATGGGCAAAATGGATAAATATACCACAATTAGAGACTTTGGGAGAGGGTTCTCACCTGCAAATTATCTGGCTGATTTACAAATACCTAAGTACTCCTTTACCCTGGCCAGATTTAACGTTCTGCCCTCTGCCCTGCTGTTAGGCAGATATGAGGGCAAACCATATGAGTCACGTGTTTGCCCATGTGGCTCATCGGAAGTGGAAACAAGTTTGCATGTACTGCTGCACTGTAGTTACTACGAGGATCTACACCTGACCTTTATTGTCCCAGTTCTACAAAAGCTTAAAAATGAGCCAGAACTCCAATGTATGAGAGCCTTGGTAGAAGATAAGGTTCCTGAAATTACGATCAATGTTGCTAAATTTTGTGTAGCTGCTATTAGGCGCAGGAAACAAGAGCTTTCCAATGTCAACATGCAGGCGAAGGCAAATACTTAATTTTATTCATGCTGTCTAATTTTAAATTGCTGTTATGGCCTAATCTGTATTGAAATTGTCCTTTGTTTTTTCCGATGTGATGCTTCGCTGACTAGCTGTACGAGTTAATCTGGTCTGTGACTGTTTAATAAAATGAATGAATGAACAATGCATTAGCCAGGGTTGAAGGGAGTTTCAGTCCAAACATCTGGTTGACTCCAGGTTGATGTTGACTGTCCCATACCTTTATGGAAGTCAGAAACTCATTAAACTATTTGCTTTTTAAATGACTGCTTGGGAACAGTGTCGTTACATCCAGTAGCAGCAATAAGCTTGCAGGAACAAGCTGTTTGGAGGAGGGTTTTGTTTATTAAAGGCGTGTGTCAGAGCTGCCCAAGGCTCACAAAGGACCAACGCCAGTTCTTGCTATATACAAAAGTCTTTATTAAGGTTCAGTTTCCATTTCAAAGCCGCGGCGCGCAGCTCTACGTCTCAACCCTAGACCGCTGAAGCTCCATCTGAATCTCCTCCCCCTCGACACCAGTTCAATACCCTAGCCTTGCTCCACCTCCTCCTTTGCTCCTTTCTCCTCTGGGTCCTTCTGCCCGCTGGAGTGTCGCCTTTCTGGACTCTTCTGATGCTGATTCCCCGGATTCTTCCCCCTGCTTCCAGCGTGCTTTAGGACCTGGCTCCCAATCCGACCTCCCTGCTGTCCCGCGCTCCTGTATATTTGAACTTGGCGCGCGCGCCCAGCCAGCCACCTTCCTCCGGACCATTACACTGCTCCTGTCACTGCTTCCCCCTTCGGGGGGGTTAGCTGGGTCTGACTTCCCCTCCGTTCCCTCACTCAGCGATAGAGGCGTGGTCAGCCCTGCCTCATCTTCTCTCCCCACTGGAGTGGAAGCCAGCCCTGACACATGGGACTCTTCCCCCCCGCTACGCCCTGGTGGGGAAGCTGGTCCCGATCTCCAGCTGCTGCTTTGGGAGTCGCCGCTGGCCCCTTGCTTCTGGTGCGTCCTTCCCGGGACCCCCCTTGCCCTGGCCATCGGTGCCCCCTTCTGGGAATCTTCCGAATCGCTGGAGAAGCTCATGGAATCTCTCGGCCCACTGTCATACTCCCCTACGCTGCCCTCGGATTGTTCCCCTTCGCTCTCCGCTTCCTCTCTCCCCTGTGCCTCTGCTCCTGAACCCCTGACATCCATCCCCCCCTCGAAGCCCCCCCTTCCCCCCTCCCCCTCTTCGGATGCGGGTTCCGGGTGCTCCAGTGTTGTGGGGGTGAGTGCGGGATACAGTTCTTCCCCTCTGGTGTGCAGCTGGCCGGCTGGGTCCGGCCAGTCCGGAATGGGCTCGTCGACGTCGATCTCCTCTGCTTCCATCTCTCTGCAGCTGTGCTCGAACCCAGGATCCTCCCCCAACACGTCCATGTCCGTCTCCCCCCCGGTCGCCTCGGGGGATGCTGCCTGCCAAGGCCCCTTCAGCAGTTCCCTGCTCCACCCCACCTCCGGTTGATCGTCCCACCAATAAGAGCGGTCTGTAACAGACCCCGAGAGTGATCCCTCCGGGGAGCGTGTGTCGGGTGCTGGTTCCTCATCTGATGAGAACCCCTGGAACGTGCTGGCTGAAAGTGTGGGTGTGAAAAGATATTCGTCGAAATAATCTGCCGGCATAGGTCTGTGTGGGAAGAGTGCATGGAACTTGTCTTTGAGGTAGTGCTCCTCCACCGCGTAGTACGGTACCCAGCTGTTGGCGCTGGCCGGGGTACCTTCCCTGGCGAGGAGATATTCAACCCCCTCTTCCCCCCATCTCGAGTCCAAAATCTCCGTGACCTCGTTGAGTGGCCCTGCTCCCGGTGACCCCCCCTGTTGGCGATTTGCGGGGTGGGTCTGGTGCGTTCCCTGGTGCCTGGAACCTGTGGGGTTCCTTGTAGGGTATGAGCACTGATCTATGAAAGACCGGGTGCATTCTGGAGCCCTCCGGGAGTGTCAACCGGAAGGCTACTGGATTGATTTGTGCCTCGACTTGGTAAGGCCCTAGCTGTTTGTGTCTGAGCTTCTTCTTAGCTAACGTCCTGGCCAGCACTGCCTGGGCTGCTAACCAGACCCAGTCCCCCACCTGGATGTCTTCCCCGACTCTCCTGTGCCTGTCTGCCTGCACCTTGTATGCTTGCTTTGCTAGTTCTAAATTCCTTCGGAGCTGCTCGTGGACCTCCCGCAATTCCTCTGCCCAAGCCTCTGCTCCCTGTGTGTCCCCCTCCCCCACTTTTTCTAATCCCGGGAAGGTTCTGGGATGCCGTCCATTGTTGGCGAAGAACGGTGTCACCCCCGTGGACACGTGCTTCGTGTTGTTGTAGGCAAACTCGGCCAGCGGTAGGTAGTCCACCCAGGTCGCTGGCTGTTGATTCGCGTAGCATCTCAGGTACTGCTGCATGATGGCGTTGACCCTCTCCGCTTGTCCGTTGGTCTGCGGGTGGCGAGCCGACGCTAAGTTGATCTTGACGTTCAGGATGCCCAGCAGCTTCTGCCAAAAGCTCGAGATGAATTGACGACCCCGGTCGAACAGGATGGACCGCGGTAAGCCGTGAACCTTGAAGACGTGGTCTATGAACAGCTTGGCTGTCTGTTCCGCTGTGGCCACCTTCGCGCAAGGAATGAAATGCGCCATCTTGGTGAACAGGTCTACGACCACGAGTACCGCTGTTTTGCCTCGCGAACTGGGCAGATCTGTGACAAAGTCCAGGGCCACTTTCTCCCACGGTCCGAGCGGCATCTGTAGCGGTTCCAACAGTCCCGCCGGCGGCCTGTGTACTGGTTTGGCCCTTTGGCATGTGTCACACCTAGTGACGTAATCCGCGACTTCTCCCCTCATCTTGGGCCACCAAAAGTCTCTGGCTACTAATTCCGCCGTCTTGTCCTTGCCGAAATGCCCAGCGCTGGGCGCGTCGTGTAACTGCCGCAGCATTTTCACGCGGAGGTCGTCTCCCGGCACGTAGAGGGCCCCTTTGCGGATGAGCAGTCCGTCGCGTATCTGGAACTCGTCGTCCTTCGCAGTGCCTCTTCGCACCTCCTCCATCTTGGATTGTGCGAATGAATCCACCTGCAGCGCGCGACGTACCGCGTCCAGGTCCACGATAGCTGAAGCGCACGCCCACGCCTTCGGTACGAAAATGTGCTTGGCCGCCACCGGTGCCGCTTCCTCGAGATACTGCGGCTTCCTGGATAGCGCATCCGCCATGACGTTGCTGTCTCCCGGGATGTATTCTATCCTGAAGTCGAAATCCGCAAAGAACTCCGCCCAGCGGATGTGTCTCTGGTTCAGGAACCGCGCCGTGCGCCAGTACTCCAGGTTCTTATGGTCCGTGCGGACCTGCACCGTGCGTTTGGCTCCGATGACGAAGTGCCGCCATGCTTTGAAGGCTGCATGAATGGCCAGCAACTCCCTGTCCCAGATGGTGTAGTTCTGTTCCGACTTGCTGAGTTTTCTGGAGTAGAATGCGCACGGCCTCCAGTCCCCTCGCGGATCTTGCTGCAGCAGGACCGCCCCCACTGCTCTGTCCGAGGCGTCCGTCTCAACCCTCATTGGTTTGCTGGGGTTGACGTGTAGCAGCTGTTCTTCGGACGCGAAGAGACGCTTGAGTCTCTGAAAGGACTGCTCCGCCTGGTCCGTCCAGGTGAATTTCTTCTTCTTGGAGCTGAGGGTGTCCGTGATGGCTGCCGTCTCCATTGCGAACCCCTTGATGAACTTGCGATAAAAGTTGGCGAAGCCGACGAACTTCTGGACCTCCTTCCGATTGCGCGGGCTCTTCCAGTCCAACACCGATCGGACCTTGGCGCTGTCCATGGCGAGTCCCTTGTCGGACAGCTTGTAGCCCAGGAAATCCACCTCCGTCATGTCGAACTGGCATTTCTCCAGTTTGGCGTAAAGTCTGTGCTCCCGTAGTCTCTGCAGGACTTCCTTGACGTCTCTCTCATGAGCCTCCTGCGATTCCGAGAAAATCAGGATGTCGTCTAGGAAGCAGACGCACTTCTTGTAGAGGAGTCCCACTAGCACGTGGTGCATGAAGGCTTGGAAACAATGGGAGCCATTTTGTAAACCAAATGGCATAACTCGGTATTCATAGGTGCCCAAAGGCGTAAACATGGCTGTCTTCCACTCATCGCCCTCCCGCACACGTATGAGGTTGTACGCTCCTCGAAGATCCAGCTTGGTGAAGATGCGTCCCTTCCTCACCGTCGCGAGTAGGTCGTCGATCTTGGGCATGGGGAATGCCGTGGGCTTCGTCCTCGAATTTATGACCCTGTAATCAACTACAAGCCTCTTTTGGGGCGTGTCTTTTTTCTTCACGAAAAACACGGGACTGCCCCCCACTGCTTTGGATTCTTGGATGAATCCCCGCTTCAAGTTGTGATCTATGAACTCCCTGAGTTCTTGCAGTTCGTCCTCAGACATGGAATACAGTTTCCCAGTCGGCAGCGTCGCCCCCGGCAGGAGGTCAATCTTGCAGTCGTAGGGCCTGTGGGGAGGCAGTTTGTCCGCTTCCTTTTCACAGAAGACCTCTAAAAATGCCTTATACTTGTGGGGTACCGCTTGCAGCATGCCTAAGTGTAGCTGCGGGTCTTCCTCCTGCCCCTCATCCTCCTGGCTAGTCAGGATGCAGTGTTCTGTGCAGTAGGAGGAGCAGAAGGTCAATTGACGCTGGTACCATGCTAATGCCGGGCTGTGCCTGTGCAGCCAACTCATGCCTAATGCTATGGGCGTGTCTGACAGGTGGGTGACATTGAAGCTGATGACTTCCCGGTGATTTCCAATTCGCATCACCATTGGCGGCGTTTGCTGTACCACCTGTCCTCCCAGCAATTCTCTTCCATCGACCGTGACGACTTTCAGGGGCATCGTGGCTGGCAGGAGCGCTATGCTATGTTGCTTGATGAAATCTACTCCTATAAAGTCTGCATTACTACCAGAGTCAATGGTAATGGGCACTTCCATAGTGAGTCCATTGGGTAGCTGGATCGATGCAGTGAGTTGCACCACCGGTTTGGGCGGGAGTGGGTCTGTGGGCTGTAAAATCTCTGGGGACTGCTTCACTGACTCGCCTGGCTGGGCCCCAGTGCCTCTGCCTCCAGCCAGGCTTCGTCGTTTCCCTGTAGCTGTTGCTCCTGCTGAATTGTTCCTTTTACTGTTGCTGAGGCTGCAGTGTGCTTTTGGAGCCTCTGGGGGCACTCCTTGGCCATGTGCTGTGCACTGTCGCAGATGTAACACTTCCTGCTCCCTCTAGGAGGCTTCGCCTTTACTGCTCCTGGTGTTTGGGCTCTGGTCGCTGTCTGAGCCCTGGCACCACCTATCTCCATCGGCTCTTCTCCCCCTCCCAGTGGAGGCGTGGACTGGGCGCGCGCTGTCTCTCTGGGTAGGAAAGGAGTTGATCTGGCTGGTGTGCGTCCCAAACGTCCGTCATCCTTGCTCCAAGGGCGTTCTTCCAGACGCACCCCTATCGCCAGCGCTCTTTGGACGACTTCCGTGGTGCTGGTGGGTCTCTCCCCCCTCGCAATTTCATCCTTCACAGCCCCATTCAGCCCCTCCCAGAACAGGTCTCGGACGGCAGCTGAGTCTTTCTCCCAGCCCAGCGCATTTACCAACGCAAAAAAGCGGGAGTGATATTGTCTCACAGTGGCTTTCCCCTGCTTCAACCCATGCATTTCCCTCCTGGCCACATCCACATCAACCGTTGATTTAAAACAAGCGTCCATAGCCTTGATAAAAGCTGTAGAATCTTTGAGGGCGGGGTCATCTTCGCGCCATAAATTGCGCAGCCACGATTTAGCTTCTCCATGCAGATGAGTTATTATGAACCCCACTTTCTCCTCCTCATCTCTAAAGTCTTTCCGAAGCAAATTGAGCGCGAAAACTATGTCTGCCCTGAAGTTAGGATACTGCTGCAGGTTCCCGTCGAAATGGGATACGATGCTCCCCCCCCCCCTCTTTCCGAGGCCAATCCCCTCCGGCTTGGGAGCTGGCAGCCCCTCCTTGCTCAAAAGTTCCCACCTGGTTTGCAGATCCTTGCAGAACGCTACTGCTTCCTCCTCTCTCTTTCTGGATGATGCTACTTCCATGGAAAGCCTCGTGACTGCTTCTTGCAGGGCTGTCACTTTCTCCTCTGTAGCCATCCTTGCCGATCTTCGTGAGCTCGCAAAACACCAAGTTTTGCCCCTCGCTGCGCCAACTCACGCTGCGAAGGTTTTTTAGGAGATGGAGCTTACTGTCAGAGCTGCCCAAGGTCCCAGCTCACAAAGGACCAACGCCAGTTCTTGCTATATACAAAAGTCTTTATTAAGGTTCAGTTTCCATTTCAAAGCCGCGGCGCGCAGCTCTACGTCTCAACCCTAGACCGCTGAAGCTCCATCTGAATCTCCTCCCCCTCGACACCAGTTCAAGACCCTAGCCTTGCTCCACCTCCTCCTTTGCTCCTTTCTCCTCTGGGTCCTTCTGCCCGCTGGGGTGTCGCCCTTTCTGGACTCTTCTGATACTGATTCCCCGGATTTTCCCCCTGCTTCCGGCGTGCTTTAGGACCTGGCTCCCAATCCGACCTCCCTGCTGTCCCGCGCTCCTGTACATTTGAACTTGGCGCGCGCGCCCAGCTGGCAACCTTCCTCCTGACCGTTACACTGCTCCTGTCACTGCTTCCCCCTTCGGGGGGGTTAGCTGGGTCTGACTTCCCCTCCGTTCCCTCACTCAGCGATAGGGGCGTGGTCAGCCCTGCCTCATCTTCTCTCCCCACTGGAGTGTGGAAGCCGGCCCTGACACATGGGACTCTTCCCCCCCGCTACGCCCTGGTGGGGAAGCTGGTCCCGATCTCCAGCTGCTGCTTTGGGAGTCGCCGCTGGCCCCTTGCTTCTGGTGCGTCCTTCCCGGGACCCCCCTTGCCCTGGCCATCGGTGCCCCCTTCTGGGAATCTTCCGAATCGCTGGAGAAGCTCATGGAATCTCTCAGCCCACTGTCATACTCCCCTACGCTGCCCTCGGATTGTTCCCCTTCGCTCTCCGCTTCCTCTCTCCCCTGTGCCTCTGCTCCTGAACCCCTGACAGCGTGTGATCTATTTCAAGGTTTTTGAGAACCACTGGATAGCATCCAAGATTTCCTCCAAAATTTGTCTGAAATGGTGCTCTTGCTTCGCTCCCATATCCCCCAGCTCATGGCTCCCTTGTTCTCCAATGACTTGTTGGGTCTTGACAATACACTACAATCCAACATTGCTTGCTGGGTCTGATGGGAGTTGTAGTCCAAAAACTCATCGTGTTGGCAAAGGCTTATCTTTGGGATGAATCAAGGCCAAACAACATGTTATATTCAGGGTGTGCTTTTCCCCAGCTGGAACTCACCAGAACTCAGTTCCTGCACCTCTCAGGTGGGCGCCACTGCAATGGTAAGAGAACAAGGGAGGTGCTCATGGTGAGTTACGGCACCTCTTTTTCTAGAAAAATACCACTGACTATATTATTCATGAGGGACGCGGGTGGCGCTGTGGGTTAAACCACAGAGCCTAGGACTTGCCAATCAGAAGGTCGGCGGTTCGAATCCCCACAATGGGGTGAGCTCCCGTTGCTTGGTCCCTGTTCCTGCCAACCTAGCAGTTCGAAAGCACGTCAAAGTGCAAGTAGATAAATAGGTACCGCTCCGGTGGGAAGGTAAATGGTGTTTCCGTGCGCTGCTCTGGTTCGCCAGAAGCGGCTTAGTCATGCTGGTCACATGACCCGGCAGCTGTACACCGGCTCCCTCGGCCAATAAAGCGAGATGAGTGCCGCAACCCCAGAGTCGGTCACGACTGGACCTAATGGTCAGGGGCCCGTTTACCTTTACCTATATTATTCACAGTTTTAGAGAAGTGTGCTTAAGCAGGCTACTTTTATTCAGAAGGAAAAGCAGCATGGTCATACTGCTCTTTACCCTTGACAACAAAATCATTTTTGTACCAAAAGGATACACAAAGCAATATGAGCCATAGACTTTTCAGCAGAAAATTGGTGCAAGATCCAGATCAGATGCATGTTCTAGACTGGGGCCCCTTGGCTTCTTTTTCTTTAAAATAAAAATGCCTAGTTTATGGATTTTCTTTTTAAGCATGGATAATGTAAGACACGGTCTGTCCCTCAGTCTCCTAAAGCAGATATCATGTCCTCTAATCGGGCATCTCTCTTTGGTAGCTCTCTTTCAACAAAGTTAGGGCTGTGCCCATGCACTCTGTCTTTCCAAATTCAAAGTGCCCAAGTGCCTTCCCACTGCCTTTCCATTTCATCACCAGTTTATGCTGGGCATCTCACTCCAAAGGCTATGCATCAGGGGTTGGGAGCCTCAGGCCAGCAGGGCAAACGTGGCCCTCCAAGCCTTTCAATCCTGCCCTTAAAATTCTCCCAATACCACACCCCATCCTACTTTGCCATATGTGCTTCGCACCCTCCTCAAATGTTTTGGCCTGGCTGGAATGTGTCCTTGAATTCTTCTGGTGCATTTTGCTAGCCTGGGCGGAGACAGAGAAGTATGTGTGAAGACACCAGCCACCTGTATACAAGTGAAATTGGCGATGGTTGCTCCACCACCAGCAGCATGTGGCCCCAGAAAGTTGCCCAGAAGGAAATGTGGCCCTCAAACTGAAAAAAAAGACTCCCCACCCCTGCAACAGAGAGACATTGGGGATCACTGTCTCTTTTGTTCAGCCCCTGACCATCAACACCCACCAGTCAAGCAAAATCCTAGTGCAATAGGCCCATCTACACTCATCCAGAAGAAAGCCAAGTCTCGCCACACTTTCTCAACGTGTTGATTGTTCCTCTGAGATCTCAGTCCTCCCCAGCAGCCTGCCCCCCACCCAGAGAGATTACAGACCCATACTGCCTTTTGCCTTTCCATCTCAAACCCCCAGGCTAAGTTTATCTTCCTCCTAACAGCTGGGAGGGCTCTTGTTACACCGACATTCCAGCCTGGGAACAATGGAGGGGTGGGGAACGGGGTCCGCACTTGGCTGTTTCTATTCTCTGCTTGGATGATGCTGCCAGTTCCTCTCATTCTTCTAAGGGCCTCCAAATAGAAAGCTCTCTTGGTACGCAGCAGGGCATTGTCACACAAGGACACTGCAGTGGGCAAGCTTGTTTTGCCGGTATCCATAACTAAAGGCCCCACCAGCAGGGGCAGGGGCCATATATGGAAGGTTAGGGAGAGGGCAGCATTTCTCTTCCCCCACCCCACCCGCTCTCCCACCCACACCGACGTCAGATCATATGAGATTGTTCTTCAGACATTCCTATAGCACCAGCCAGCTCCCTGCTTCTACACACTGATGTGCTCTCCAGCTATTAACCAGAGACAGTCCGTATTTTGTGGTTCCTTCTCCTAGTGACGTGGGTGGCGCTGTGGGTTAAACCACAGAGCCTAGGACTTGCCAATCAGAAGGTCGGCGGTTCGAATCCCCGCGACGGGGTGAGCTCCCGTTGCTCGGTCCCTGCTCCTGCCAACCTAGCAGTTCGAAAGCATATCAAAGTGCAATTAGATAAATAGGTACCACTGCGGCAGGAAGGTAATCGGCATTTCTGTGCGCTGCTCTGGTCCTGCTGGCCACATGACCCGGACGCTGTACACTGACTCCCTTGGCCAATAAAACGAGATGAGCGCCGCGACCCCAGAGTCGGTCACGACTGGACCTAATGGTCAGGGGTCCCTTTACCCCTTTACCTTTACTTCTGCTAGTGAATCTGTGTACAGCCGGATGCGAAAGAGGGCAGGACTCTTGCACCTTTAACAGTTGTGTTGTTGTTGTTGTTGTTAGAATTTATATAATGCCCTATACCCGGGGGTCTCAGGGCAGTTCACAGAATAAAATCAAGATAAAAAGGTAAAGGTAAAGGTACCCCTGCCCGTACGGGCCAGTCGTGTCCGCTTCTGGGGTGGCGCGCCCATCTCGCTTAAGAGGCCGGGGGCCAGCGCTGTCCGAAGACTCTTCCGGGTCACGTGGCCAGCATGACAAGCTGCATCTGGCAAGCCAGCACAGCACACGGAATACCGTTTACCTTCCCGCTAGTAAGCGGTCCCTATTTATCTACTTGCACCCGAGGGTGCTTTCGAACTGCTAGGTTGGCAGGCGCTGGGACCGAACAATGGGAGCGCACCCCGCCGCGGGGATTTGAACCGCCGACCTGACGATCGGCAAGTCCTAGGCGCTGAGGTTTTACCCACAGCGCCACCCGCGTCCCAAAAAAATCAAGATATAAAACCACAAAATACCTAATAAAAATAAGACAGCAACCCAATACCAGGGCTTTTTTCCCCCAGCTGGAACTCACCAGAACTCAGTTCCAGAACCTCTCAGGTGGGCGTCATTGCTATTATAAGAGAACAAGGGAGGTGTTCATTGTGAGTTCCAGCACCTCTTTTTCCAGAAAAATAGCACGGTATAGAACGAGGAAAATCTGCAGGTGTGGCTTGCGTGAAAAGCTACCTTTGCTAATATTCTCTTTTCCACATAACTATTAAAGGTATATGAGCCCTGTCCCGTTTTGTAACTGGGCCAATGGAGGCTGGTCCATTTGCGCAAAAGGGGCACTGCCCCAGTCATCTCCCCTCATACTTGCCTTCCTCTTTATTCTCAATGAGAGCTCTTTGGCACCCACCTTACAAGTCCCAATGGTTACCACCTACCACTTACTTGGGTGCCCTATGACTTCCAATATGTTGTTTCTAATTTGCTTTGGGGTAAGGCCTTAAAAATAGATTGGATGCTTTCCTTTTGCTGCATTAGGAAATTGACTATAAACAAGAAAAAAACTATCAGAGTCCGTTAACTTACTTAGCACAAGCTGCTTCAGAAGCTGAAAGCAAGACAAGCTACTGCAGAGGAAATCAGTACTTTCAACAACAACTTTTTACCAACTGGCAACAATAGCTGTGCCTTTCATAAATATTCAATCTTTATATGAAAATGTTCAGCTACGTTCCGGGAACGTAGCCGCAGCTATAAAGCACACAGTCTGGTTTAACAGCTGGCAACCCTATTCATGAACTCTCAGGACTTTGTAACAGCGGAAGTGTTGGTCGGCTTACAGCGGTATGGAAAGTACACAAGACTGAGCCTCTTTTCATCTGCAAAGTGTTGGAGGGATTATCTGAATGACAGTCAGACAGAAACAAGTAAATAGGCTTATTTATCTAGAATGAATTCCAAAAGATCCATGTAAAAACCTATTGTGCGTTTCTTTTGTTATTAAATGATTTTACTTTAAGGTTGCCAAGTATCCAGAAGACTACCCAGTTTAGGGCTCATCTGCACTTAACGTTTGCTCCCCATTTCTAGACACAGGTCTGGGCTTTCTGGTCTGTGTCTGTTTGTTTTTCTTTATGTCCCAGTACTTTCCCCGGGAAAACCCGTGTTTTACCACCGAATTGGAGCAAATGGCAATCAGATTTTCCATGGATTACCATTCCCTCCAATTCAGTGGTAAAACGTGAGTTTTCCTGGGGAAAATGCCAGGACAAAAAAAACTGCTGGAGCACCGAAAGACACAGGGGGAAGCTTTTCACAGCATGGCAATAAACAGAATCCCCAGTTAAAGTTTGCATATCACACTGCTGCTAAAGTCACAGCTGCACAAACTGGCTAAAGAAGTTGGCCACTTTAAATACTCATGGCTTTCCCTCAAGAATTATGGGAGCTGTAGTTTGTTTAGGGGACATGAGTGGTGCTGTGGGTTAAACCACAGAGCCTAGGGCTTGCCGATCAGAAGGTCAGCGGTTCGAATCCCCGCGATGGGGTGAGCTCCCATTGCTCAGTCCCTGCTCCTGCCAACCTAGCAGTTTAAAAGCACGTCAAAGTGCAAGAAGATAAATAGGTACCACTCTGGCAGGAAGGTAAACAGTGTTTCTGTGCACTGCTCTGGTTCGCCAGCAGTGGCTTAGTCATGCTGGCCACATGACCTGGAAGCTGTATGCCGGCTCCCTTGGCCAGTAAAGCGAGATGAGCGCCACAACCCCAGAGTTGTCCGCGACTAGACCTAACGGTCAGGGGTCCCTTTACCTTTCCCTTAGTTGTTGAAGGTGCTGGGAGTTGATAGGAGAAGCCCTATTTCCCTCCCAGGGCTACAATTCCCAGAATTCCCTGGGAAGAGGTAGTGACTGTCAAACCACTCTGGGCAGGTTACAGCATGTTATGTTTAGGGAAGTTTTTAATATTTTAATATTTAATGCTGTTTTGTTTTTAACACTCGATTGGGAGCCACCCAGAGTGGCTGGGGAAACTCAGCCAGATGGGCTGGGTATGAATAATAAATTATTATTGCAAATTATTACAGGCAGCAACAGTATAAGGTGAGTGTCTTGTCTTTTTTAGGTTGCATTTAAATGAAATATTCATTTTGAATATTTAATCATTTAAATGAATATTCAAATATTAAATCATTTAAATGAATATTCAAATATTCATTTTGTTTTGTTTTGATGTTCTCTCTTGCTCTGTGAAGTTAAGAGGCTCTCCGGCCTCTTAAGTGAGATGGACGCACAACCCTAGAGTCGGACACGACTGGCCCGTACGGGCAGGGGTACCTTTACCTTTACCTTGTTCTGTGATGGTGTGAACAATGAAGAGAAGGCAATAAATAATTTGAAATAAATAACAATAGTAAAATTGCAGGAAGCTAAGAGTGAAACATCAAAATAGCAAATAGACATTAAAACAGTCTTAGTAACATCACAGATAGGAAGTCCATTGATTCGCAGTTGGCCTCCTGGGATCCATCCACTGAAAAGGCCCAAACAGAGAGCTATGTCAACCGCTGGCACTGAAAAGTGCATAATGTCAGCAGTAGTACCATGAGGGAGGAGTGAGAAATCCAATCCAATTTGCATCTCAAGACAAACATTCATAATTCATATCGTTTCCAAAACAATACATCAACCAAAGCACAGCCATCCTCCCAAATTTGTGCTTCTCCGAATTTTGCAATGTAGTTCTCCAGCGAAGTAATGTGTGCAAAAATGGATGCCCTAGGATGAAATGTGCATAAAAATATGTGCATTAGTGAAAATAATATACAGAATTGCATTACTTTAGAGAAAATGACCCCCCCCCCAAAAAAATGTCCCCTTTTCTGGGCTTATGCTGGCTTAAGCACAACTGGGCTGGGTTCAGCCAGCAGGGTTCAGCCAGATACTCTAGCATATTTCTGGCTGAACTGAGGATGGGGAATTATGCTGGGGTAGCCCAGCTGTGCCCAGAACCTCCCAGCGCAGTGGGAGATCCTCTGGATCTCAGCCCTGTGAGGTGGGCTAAGCTGAGAGGTAACAACTGGCCCAAGGTCATTTGGTGAGCTTCATGGCCAAGTGAGGATTTGAGCTCGGAAACTCCCAGATCCTGGTCCAACACTCTGAACCACTACACCATGGGTAGGCAAAGGGCCGGATCCGGCCCAATCACCTTCTAAATCCGGCCCATGGACGATCCTGGAATCAGCATGTTTTTACATGAGTAGTATGTGTGCTTTTATTTAAAATGTATTTCTGAGTTATTTGTGGGGCACAGGAATTCTTTTCTTTTTTCCCCAAAATATAGTCCAGCCCAGTGGACCGGCCCCCTGCTGAAAAAGTTTTCAGACCCCTGCACGACACCAAACTGGCTCTCATTTGGTTAGTTCTCTACCTGAAAACTGAAAAACAGTGTGCCCAAAAAAAATCTCCCTGAGGAACATTGCTTTTCAAAAATTGTGTGTATTAGGCAAAATTGTATGCAGAATGTCTGGAGAAGCACACACACAAATGCATACACATTTCTGTGCGGACGTTTAAAATAGAATTCGTGAAATGTTGTGGAAACAGAGCCTGTTGAACTTAATATCTGAAAGATGAGAAATGGAGAGAAAGCAGAATTGACCATCCATCACCAGCTTGACTTGCCCTTTTCATGTTTTCATGTAGGGGTGAGGGACATGATCTGCCTCCAACTTCTTCATGTTCCTTAGAACAGAGGGACCTTCCAAGGACATGTGGGTGCTCCTTACGGGTGTCCTGCGGAAAGCAGGACGTTCAGCGGCAGAGTGACATTCTGCTTTGGTGACGTCCTCTGTTTCTCACACACGTTACTTTTGCCCCCACATGAATGTCTGAAAAGGGTTTCCAGCTTGCAACGAAAGAAAATGCTGCTCACACAAGACTCCTCTGCTCATTTGTGACCGTGAACGTTCTGCCCCAGGAATGCAGAGATGAACTCACACGCCAGTCTCGTTTTCCTCTCAGCAAACTGCATCCTCCAAAAGTGAGAGGTGGGGTGATGGTGTCTGGTTACCTCATTATAAGGCCACACACGCTTCGGCTCCTGCAGTAGCCAGTGCCTGTGGAGGGGAAGAGAGATCTCTGGACTCCCCATCTCCAGGTGAGGTCAGTGTGTGTGTGTGTGTGTGTGTAGCCAGCCATGTTTGCTAGGTTTGGTGCTTGATCTGTATAACCGGGGTGCAGGAAGGGCTGCTGAGATGGTCTGTATTCTTATCCGACTCCTTTGTGAGAAACTAACAAATGTGATTGTTGGTGAGGTTGTTCAGTAGCAAGTCTGTGCTTGGAAGACTCATGCGCACATGTAGAGGAACATAAGAAGCTGACCAGATGGCGCATATCAACCATCTAGTCTACTCTGACTGGTAATGGTGCTCCAGGTTCTCTGGTAGAAAAAGCCCTGCTAGCCAAGATTCCTTCCAGATACAGAATGCCTGGGACTGAACCCAGAACGTTTCCTATGCAAAACATGTGGTCTTCCACTGAGGAAATGGCCCCAAGCCCCCGCTCCTTACAATTCATATCTTAATCTGTTTCTTTCCAAACTATGTCCCTCTTTCCCCCGATAATCTAACTCTTTCCCTCAAAGCTCATTGGGAATCATTTCCCAGTCCTTTGCCCATGGGACCTGCTACCAGTGGGAAGGTCCAACCAATCATAAAAGATTAGAACACTGCTGAACATGTGCAGAGTGCCTTTTTCAGAGTGCTCCATAACCACAAAGTCCACATGCCACTAGGAGTAGGAGGCAGGGCTTCTGGTTCACAGAAAGTGGTTTCTGAGCAAAGCATGAGCCCCACACAAACCTCTTCTGTGTAATTAAATGCAGCCTAAAGGGTTAGGGACGCAGGTGGCGCTGTGGGTTAAAGCCTCAGCGCCTAGGACTTGCCGATCGAAAGGTCAGCGGTTCGAATCCCTGCGGCGGGGTGCGCTCCCGCTGCTCGGTCCCAGCGCCTGCCAACCTAGCAGTTCGAAAGCACCTCCGGGTGCAAGTAGATAAATAGGGACCGCTTACCAGCGGGAAGGTAAACGGCGTTTCCGTGTGCGGCTCTGGCTCTGGCCAGAGCAGCGATGTCACGCTGGCCACGTGACCCGGAAGTGTCTCCGGACAGCGCTGGCCCCTGGCCTCTTAAGTGAGATGCGCGCACAAACCCAGAGTCTGTCAAGACTGGCCCGTACGGGCAGGGGTACCTTTACCTTTACCTTTAAGGGGTTATTGGGTTCGTAAGCTCAGCCTCAAATACTTTCAGCCACAAACAATTGAACCTTCTTCCTCAAGCCAACAAGCAACCAGCCCATTTCATGGAAGGATAACAGAGCGCATGGAACTGCATCAATGGGAAAAGGCAACATGTTTGCTAATATTCTGCCATTATTCAGTGGGAGAGATTCAAGCAGAACCTTAGGTTTGTGCAATTAAAAAAAGAGTAAGACTTTGGTGGTTAGAAAAGTGATGGGAAATGCACTGAAAAGTATAGGTTGTAGGAATGAGTAATGGTTTGGGATGGGGAAGATATTGGATTATATGTTCATTTAAAGGTGAAGCTACCTGATTTTCATTTTCAAAAACAATACGTGAATCAAAACGCAGCCACATTGTGAAATTCGCCCTCCTCCAAATTTTGCAATGCAGTTCCCCAGCCAAGTAACATGTACGAAAATGCAAATACCAGGGTAAAGTGGGCATAAAAATGCATGTAAGTGAAAATAACAAAGAAAGACGCATTCCGATAGGGGAAATCGCTTGCGGAAAATGTATATAATTGGGCAAAATTACATACAAATGTGAATATTAGGAGAAATCCATACTAAAATGTTGGTGAATTTTTCATCACACAAAAATCACAAAATGCTGTGGTAATGTGGATAACAGAATTTAAGAGTAGAAAAATGAGAAACTAGGAGAAGTTGAAATGTAAACACCCTACAAGCAGATCAGGATGAACGGAGAGTGAGTGCTCATTGTAGTATCATCTCCCTGCAAACAAATCAAACCAAATACTTAGTAAAGACCAGGTATAATCAGCATTAAGCTTCATGCAAACAAATCAGGATGAGTGCTCAGTAAATACGTCATCTGGGGGAGCCATGGGCAAACATTTCTCCCATTCCTGATTTCATCACTTACAAGTCTTGAATTCTGAAATCCCTGTTTTAGTTTGACGCCTTGTTCAGTCGAGGAATGAGTGGAGTGCCCAATTTGAGCTCCCTGCATCTTACAGCAGGGTTAGCCAACATGGTGTCCCCAGGTGTTGTTGACTTACAGCTCCCAGCATACCTGACCCTGACTCTGGCCATGTTGGCTGGGGTGAGGGAAACTGGAGTCTAACAATATCTGGACGGCACCATGTTGGATACCCCTTGGCTCATAGTATCCTAAAGGAAAGCAGAGTTTGCTGGCTGGAACCATGAACAGGAGCACTGCGATAAGGAGGTGAAGTTACACCGCAACATTTTGCTGCAGATCACCTTTCCCCCTCTTTACTGTTCCAATTTATGCATGTAATAATAATAATATATTATTTATAGCCCGCCCATCTGGCTGGGTTTCCCCAGCCACTCTGGGCAGCTTCCAACAGAATATTAAAATACAATAACCTATTAAACATTAAAAGCTTCTCTAAACAGGCTGCCTGTTATCTAGGGGGTTGAGCTGGATACATTCTAACCGCTGCATTTTGGCAGCTCCAGTCTAGTCAGAGGCTTAGTGTCTGGTTCAGTTACCTTGTGCGTTTTGCCCACAGGGAAGCTTGCCAGAGGTGTAGTTTGATATGTTTGCCTTTAGAGATGTAAGCAAACAAATTATAAAACAATTCATATACTTTTGCACAGCAAGCATATGGTAAGTCGGATCTGCTTCCCGGATGCGGAAAGAAAGATATCATTCAAAACCATATCAGGGCTTTTAAAAAGGTGGCATGACCGTAAAGGTTTTTTTCTGGTTTGTTTGTTCTTGAAGTTTTCCATTAGGTAGATGAACTTGCTTGGCACAGCAGTGAATCCTGTGAGGGAAGGTGAGGGAAGGTGGTGACTTTGGGTTGGCAGGATACAGGGATGCCAGCCCAAGCTGGTCAAGGTTATTTAAAGATATAGTAGGAAGGGACTCAAATGGGACAGTGAGAAACAATGGAAGGAGACTTCCAAAATATCTGTGACCTTTCACAACAGCTGCTCAGGACAAATGCTCCCACTGCCATCACCTCAACTGTGTCAAACAAAGCCACAGCGGGCACAAGAAGGGCAGGGAAATTGTGCCCTAGAATACCCATCTGCGCAAGCCCAAACCCTGTAGGTTTATCACGGGACTGGCCCAAGACATTTTGCCACCTCAGGGAGAGCAGAAAACAAGACCCAACAGGTCAAGGCAGTGGCAGCTGGTGCCCATTGGGACTAGTGGGGCAAAAGGTAAGGAGGCCAACAGCAGGTGGCACCAGAGCCAATGAGAGGCAGAGCTGCCAGGTGAGGACTAGCTGAGGACAGAGTGAGGTTGGTGGGGCAGCGTCCCATTAGCCATCATGAATCAGCAGCCACCGAGTCAAGTGCTTGGTATCCAAGGCTGGCCAAGATGTTTTGGCACATTGGCCACTGTAAGAAGAGGATGTTGGATTAGTTGGGCCACTGGCCTGATACAATGAGACTGTTCTTATGTTGCTGTGTCAAACAGAGCTCCTTGGAGGTGGGGCAGAATAAAATGCCATGCTATAAACCAACCAACCAACCAACCAACCAACCAACCAACCAGAAAAGCAACTTGTTTCCATTCCAAATTGATCACCATCCTATCCTAAGTAATCCTCTCAGCACCATCTCCTGTTGACGGACATATTGGGCCCTGCCCTGCCATGTAGCTGTCTCGGGGGAGCGGGGGGAGTATGTGAGGTACTTTTGAAGGGCCACTAATTTCTAAATACTTGTGCTTTTGTATTTTTGAATGTTGTATTTTTGTTTTGTTGGTCATATGAAATTAATTCAACACATACACACGATTCAAAGCACCATGTGGATTTTTCTCCCTCAGGTGCCAAAATGTCTTGGGTTCAGGTTGTCTGTCACCCACCTGCCCCCTCAGAAGTAGTAAATAGCTTTTCAAACCTTACACGTGTTTGCTCTCACAACAACCCTGTGAAATATGTCACTGTTGACATACCTTTTACAAGTAAGGGAACTTGAGGTTGAGGTGGTAACTTGAGCCAGTTTACACAAAGGAGCTCTTGGTGTGGCCTGTAAACATGAAGTAGTTTAATTGCCATGCCTTCTGTGAAAAGAAACCCTAGAACTGAGACTTTGGGAAGGCATGGGGCATGCATACCTAAGATACCCACATGGACCAGCTATTCCTTGGCACATAAAAACACACAAATAATTTGTCTCATTGGATGATGCCAAGGCCAGTCTAATCCAGAGTTCTGCTTTCAATGGCTGCCTGCTAAGTGTCTCTGGGCACTCCCAAGCACCACACATAGGAGTTGGCATTCCTCATTTGTGCCCGGCTATCTGCTGTACAGGTGGCGCTGTGGGTTAAAGCCTCAGCGCCTAGGACTTGCCGATCGAAAGGTCGGCGGTTCGAATCCCTGCGGCGGGGTGCGCTCCCGCTGCTCGGTCCCAGCGCCTGCCAACCTAGCAGTTCGAAAGCACCTCCGGGTGCAAGTAGATAAATAGGGACCGCTTACCAGCGGGAAGGTAAACGGCGTTTCCGTGTGCGGCTCTGGCTCTGGCTCTGGCTCTGGCTCTGGCTCTGGCTCTGGCTCTGGCCAGAGCAGCGATGTCACGCTGGCCACGTGACCCGGAAGTGTCTTCGGACAGCGCTGGCCCCTGGCCTCTTAAGTGAGATGGGCGCACAACCCCAAAGTCTGTCAAGACTGGCCCGTACGGGCAGGGGTACCTTTACCTTTACCTTATCTGCTGTACAGGCTGACACCGCCTCTTTACATGGAGCTTCCGTTTGGGATGAACCATGAACCCAATCCTCTTTTTTCTTTTTAAGACACCTGAACTAATGGCTATTCCTGCATCTTGTGAATTAAATAAATAAATTGTCTGCTGTACACCCCCCCCCCAAAAAAAGGATTTTCTTTTGTCTGAAGCTAACTGCAAATATACCTCAATGGTGAGTTCATATTCTAGTAAGCAGGGTAGGGGAACCTGTGGCCCTTCAGATCAACTCCAGTTCCCATCATCGCTGACCATTGAGGCTTGCTTCTGAGTAATCCTGCTTAGGATTGGTTTGTGCACCTGCCTTTTTCACTAGCTAAAGGCACACTGGTGAGTTTGTGGCCTCTGCCATGACCCAGCCATCTCTTTCCTAGAAGGCCGAGGTGAATGCAGACCTAATCAGCATCTATATTTCTTAGATGCCCTGCTCTAGTCATTATCCAGATCAGGGTCAGCGACCTTTTTCAGCTGTGAGCCGGTCCACCGTCCCTCAGACCTTGTGGAGGCTGGACTATATTTGGGGGGGGGGGAATGAACAAATTCCTATGCCCCACAAATAACCCAGAGATGCATTTTAAATAAAAGGGCACATTCTACTCATGTAAAAACACACTGATTCCTGGACCGTCCACAAGCCAGATTGAGAAGGCGATTGGGCCGCATCCAGCTCCCAGGCCTTAGATTGCCTACCCCTGATCCAGATGGTTTAAGAGTGATCCAAGGCTATATTGCCTTCCTCAGCCTCCCCAACTTCCAGCAACTGCAGCCAGCATGGTCAGTGTTCGGGGATGATGGGAGTTGTAGTCTAAGAAGAACACTGCACAGAATCACAGAGGGTTGTAATGCTCTGCTGGGTGATTGGCACATTCATTTTGTGTGGCAAAAACCAGGGAGACAGGCAAGGCACTACTGATCTTAAACATACAGCAGGGGAATTAGCATCCACTGCACAAACCCAACAAGAAGAGGATCCTCTTTGTACAAGGTGTTTTCTGTTTCACTTGCTGGTTTCCCATGACAGTCGTAGGGGAATCCAAAGTCTAGAAGCCTCATTAACAGTCAGCCGAAGGATGGCAATTCTTCACCAGCCATTATACGTTTGGAACCAGGCCAAGGGTGGAGAGCTGTTGGCCTTCCAGATATTGTTGTCCTCCAGTGCCCATCAGCCTCTGCTAGCATGGCCAGTGGTTTGGGATAATGGGAAGAGCAGTTCAGCAGCATCTGTAGGACCACAAAATTCCCCCATCCCTGAACTATGTAGTTGCTTGAGCTTCAGACACCTCAGGCCAGCCTGGTTTTGAAAATGTCAGTAATATCAAAGGCAACACGATGACCAGGTACAACAATGCGATATCAATATACACTCTTTATATAAACTGTACGGAACATTGAACAATATGAAATATACACTCTCTGCAAATCATATGCATATCTCATATTGTTCAATGTTCCGTACAGTTTATATAAAGAGTGTATACTGATATCACACTGTTGTACTTGGTCATCGTGTTGCCTTTGATATTACTGATAATTGTTTGCAACACAGGGGTTTAACTGTTTGGTTTTGAATATGTGGCACGAAAGTCCCTTATCACACCAACGGGTTTACTTTGGAGTGAAGCCATTGGGGTTAAACAGTTACGTACCTTTAGGCATGGATGTGTGCGGTGATATCTTTGCATCAGATCACTTCCTGCTGGTACAATGTTTCCCCATTGGCTAGAAAGCGAGATTATAGCACTGTACTCACATCAATGCTTGTGGTGGCTTTGCAGCTGGAAAGGCGCTAACTAGGCTTTGGGAAAGAGGGAGGAGGATATCACGTCAGGGCCTCACGTCTCCTTCCCAAGACCCAGCACCTTGCCTACCGGGCTCTAAGACGGAGCCCCCTCAGCTCAGAACCCACTTGCACAGCCCTAAATCTACCCCCACCAGGATCCCTGATGGGAGCCACTGCTTCCTACAAGGGGAATACCTTCTGTTCCCTTCCACACTGAGCCGTGCAATGACAATGGTTATAAATAGATAGTGATGGAAGGCTTGGAACTATTCTCGCCCCTAACCTTGCCCCCGCATACCCCGCCTGCTCCAGCCTTTGATCACAATCCTTCTTTGTCTCTCCACTGCCCCTGCCTGCAGTTCGTACCATAAAAGGGAAAGGGATTCCAGATGGAATTAGGATGGGTTCTCAGGAGAACTGCCGGGGAAGGGGCTGGAATGAATGGCGATGACCTTTGCTCTGTGCCATCATCTCCTGTTTAATTTTTGCCCTGATTGGGTACCCCTGAAGATAAGCCAGTGTGTTGAGAAGGGGGACGGAACCTCCAGCTGACCCAATCAAAGATAGCCACATTTAGCTCTTTATTCACAAGGCCCCCTGCTGTCATTGCTGAAGAGTTTCTGAATTTTAACTCCACAATGCATCCCCCGCCCTGGCCAAACCTTGAGATTCTTTCTTCTCTTCCAGGTGAAACCCAATAACCACCACCATGTCTGATGAGGAAGCCGAGTATGAGGAGTAAGTAATATCCAGACTGTGATTACCCATGTGTAATTAAGAATGCACACAAGTTGGGGTTAGGGGTGGGTAAGAATTTCATTTGGACTTCATTGTTAATTCATTGACGGTTTGGAAACTTCAGCTAGTGCAGAATTCAGCAGCCAGGTTGCTCATCGGAGCAAGACTGGGCTGACTGCACTGGCTACCAATTAGTTTCCAGACCCAATTCAAAGTGCTGATTTTGATTTATAAAGCCTTTAATGGCCCAGGACCGCAATACCTCAAGGACACCTCTTTCCATATGAACCTACCCAGACCCTGAGATAATCTTCTGAGGCCCTCCTTCGTGTGCCTCCTCCCCAAGACGTTAGTCTGAATAACATCCAAAAGTACATTTCAAAATTGTTTCAAGACTATTTAACTGTATGGTGTTGAGATGTGCCCACAGTTCAACATCAAGGACACATTAATATATATCTCCATTGCTTTTTCTCCTTCTCTTTCCCTGCCACCCCGTTTCCACACACCAGGGAGCAGCAAGAAGGTAAGAGATTCCTAAGTCATCCATTAATACTCATGATCAGTTGTGATCTTTTCCACAATCTTTTCTGGCTGTGGATGTTTTGTTTTTGTGTTTTTTTAAAAAAGGCACTACATGTTTTTTATATACTGGCATCTGCTTATCAACAGATTTGTTTGTCTTTCCTGATGGCATTCCTAGGGTGCATCCAGGCAGGCAGGTCTTAATGCTAACCATTCAGTCTTCTTCCCTTGTAAGCCACACATGGCATTCCACAGCTATGTGGGTGGGGACGGCGAGGGTATAATTCATCTGGGTAGCATCTCCCCCCACCCCCGCTTTTCCCAATTCATTCTTTTTTTAAAAAAAATAAACAAACGACAAAGTTTTATCTCAACTCCTCCAGGTTCCTCTCTGCCTGCCTCTGCCATGACCAGCAACCAAAATTGAAACCCACACCAGCTGAGGTGCAATGTCATCTAAGCTTCCCACACAAAAAAAATCAGAATGAATGAAACAGTCAACTTCATCTAATCTCCCTCCAAACAAATTATGATGAATGCTGGGTAAACAGGTTGTCTGGAAGTGCCCTTAGACTGATATTTTTTTCTTGCAGAGCAAGAAGTGAACACCTCATTCTTTCCAGTCCTGAACTTGTGTGTGTGTGTGTGTGTGTGTGTGTGTGTGTGTATTTGCTTGTTTGTAAGAACTTTTTCCTCCAGCAGAATGTCTTACAGGGCAGGCCATTCTCCCACTCAGACCTTGTTCCCAAAGCATTCCCCTAACTTGTGGTAATCAGCAACCAATATCCCATATCTGTTGACACCACCCTTGCCAAACTGATAACCTCCCTCTGTCTCATTCTCTTTTTCTTTGGTATCTCTCTCCCTCTCCCTCTCTCTCTCTTTCTCTCTCTCTTTTTCTTGAAGAAGAGGAACAAGCTGAAGAAGAAGGTGAGGTGATATCACACGTCTATTCCCTCCCTACTCTTCCTGCTGAGCATCCTTTGTTTTGTTTTGTTTCAGGCCTAAGGCACTCTCACAGAGTTACTTAGTGGAGAACCAAGAATGCTTGGGGAGAACCCCACGGTGGCTCCAAATCTTCCTAAGATTCAGAAAAGTTGGGGTCAGGGCTCCATTTCTCTGAGAGGAGAATGGGATTGTTTCAATTGGGAAAGGGGGCCTGTGTGAACACAGGATGTCTGGTTTCTCCCCCCCCCCCATGCCTGAAAGGTTTGCCTGCTGTCATTCACAAATTTTCTCCCTTCTGCTTTTCAGCCTGGGATGACTCAGCCTCCCTTTATTGTTATGAAATTCACAAGCCTCTTTTTTGAGCATCACATATTGTCAGGAAGCTGTCAGCAGCTCCCGGCTGGTTGCCCAGGAAAGTATAAAGACAAGGAAAAGTTTCTTCCAGCCCTTTTTTATTTCAAGCTTTACAGAGAGAGGCTATAGAACCCAGCCTCTTGGATAATGGCATTGTCACGATTGAATCTGCACCCCCCCTTCTCTCCCACTTCCTTATTTGTCACCAGGTGCCGCTAAGTGCCCTCTGTCTTTGAGCTCTTTGCTCTCCTACTTTTAAGGCTCGCCGGGTTCTGGGAGGTGGTGGGTCTGGAATGCTTTCTAGTGACAACGTGTCAGCCAGCTGCTGCTCTGGCTCTGCCTCCTCCTCCTCTGCCATTATTTCCCAACTTTTCTCCTCATCTGCCTCTGAGCTGTGACCTCCCGCAAACCCCTGTTGTAAATCTAGACTGTCTTCCTCTTCCTCCTTCTACCTGGAAGGGTCTGGATGGGGAGGCAGTCTCCACCATTCTCCCTCCTCCTCCTCTGCCCCTGACATCTGTGCAATAACTCTGTCTCATAACTGGGTCCAAAGCTCTTTTCTTTTACAACCTGCATTCCACCTCCTAGATGCTTGAAGCCGGTCCCTTTATTTACGCTCATAACTTCTTTCTTTCCTTTTCAGCCCGTTTGCTTAACCAGGCAACAATGCTTGATGACGGCGGCTACTTTTGCCTTCCAGTTATAACCAAGCGTTATTTTTCCCCTTCAAATTTTTGTCCTCTGGTACCAATCACTGGGCCCCTGGAAACAGTTCTGAGGACTGTGTATTATTCTAAATGGAAGCTGAGCCATGAAGTGTAAATGGTTCAATATTTTTGTGCCTCCTGGGAAATGGCTCCTATTCTTCTTCTTGCCGTTTTTTGTTATTAGAAGGCATCCATTGCGGGGAAGAAACAGAGAAAGAATGATGGCATCACTGTACCAATCAGGGATCACATAAAGTGCAAAATGTGAAGGTGGCACCGTGTCGCCGTTCAGATTTTGCTACATGGAGACATCGCTAAGGCCAAATAAACAATATTGCTCTCAATTTGAATGGAGAGAAGTGGCCTACATATCTCCGCTTTCCCCCTTGGCGAATGTCTTTTTTATTTTAATGACATTTCCCTCTCATTTTTATCCACAACCTGTAGATCAGGGGTTGGGAACCTTTGGCCTGGCAGAAATTGATGGACTTCAAAGCCTATCAGCCATAGTCAGCATGGCCAAGGATGATGGGAACTGGAGTCCAACAATGTCTGGAAGACTAGAGCTTCCTCACCTCTGCTGTAGATGGATTGATCTGCCTTTTCATTTCTCTCATTAATTGGGTCTCTACCCTACAACTTCCCTCTCTCTCCTTGCTCCACCTCATCCTTGCTCCATCTGTGTTCCCCGTCCTCCTGACCCCTGTGATATATGTTGTTTGCAGTGGCTGACGAACCTGAGCAGGCTGCTGAGCAAGGTATCTTTCTTCTTCACTCCATTCTTCCTTTTTGGGGTGGGGGTGGGGACACATAACCAGGAGGGGGCAAGTCAAAACGTTACTTCCCCTCCTCTCCAGCAAAATCTGGCATGTCACAGCCTGGTGATGGGCAGAGCTAGGCCACACAACCTCAGGCAAATGGCTGGAAAGAGATCATAAACACACGGTCACTGATGATGCCCTGCTCTACACATGATGAGGTGATAGAACAGACTATATCTTAGAGACTAGGAAACCTGTGACTCTCCTGATGATGTTGGAGTACAACTCCCATCATCCCTGGCTATTGACTGATTGGCTGGCTGGGGCTGATGGATGTTGTAGTCCAACGACATAGATTCCTCATTCCTGATGTGGGTGAAGGGTTGCTTTTGAGTGCTCCCCTACAGAAACACTTATCTGCCATTATGCATCTAAGACACCAGGCCTGAAGAGGTCCAGTTGCACTAGCTGTTAGTTAGTTAGTTAGTTAGTTAGTTAGTTAGTTAGTCGGTCATTCTGTCTGTCTATCTGTCTTACATGTAAAGAGTTGTTAATGTAGGGGAGCATTCATAAATGAGATTTGCTCTCTGCCATATGACACCCACAGAGGCAGCTATTGGGGTTTTTTTACCCAAGAATATCTGAGGACATTATTCTCATGGGTGTTCTGGTCCAGGAAACACTGTCAGGAGAATGTGGAGAGCTCTGGTGCTTTTACAAGTTGCCACAAGGTTTTACAAAAGAGAATGGAAAAGACCTTGGCCGCTATGTCTAAATTAAGGCTAGCCAACCTTCTGCCCTCAGTCTTTGAGGGGGTTTTCTTTTTGCCCTTCTCGCATGAAATACTAGGCCAAAAGCTCTGCCTCATTCTGATGCATAGTGGGCTTGGCTTGAGTGTGGTGCCGAGTGCACCACCTTTCTGAATTAAATTTAACGGCTTACTTTATTTACATACGCACACACCTCGGGCAGCTCCCGTGAGGTATTTCTGACTTCCAAGAAGTTATCTCCCCAGCCATCCACACCCCTCAAAGCAGGAGGATGTGCACAGGTTCCTAACAGAATATGCCTTGTTGATATATTTTGTGGAAATATATCTACAGGCCTCTGGTGTTGTCCGTGTGCCACACATGTTCTGGATACATGCAAGTCATGTGTTTTCTCTATGTATCTGTGTTGAGAACATGTGCACCCCCATCATGTCTATAAGGGAAGCAACATATCTAAGCCCAGATGTGGGTAAAAGATATTTTCCAGTACCTATGGACATGCCTGTGACCATGATCATGAAAACCGTCTTCTGTCTGGTGTCTGTCTGGACTCACCTGTCAACAGCCCTGAAATTTTGGTTGGATTCCTCTAGGCCGACCCTGGAATATTTACCTGCTGTACGGCCAAGCGTTCTGCTTTCAGCTAGGGTTGAGCCAAAATATCTCAAAAGACAAAGTTTGTGGCAGTTGACTTTCTTTTTTTAGCACCTCCCAAAAAGAGAGCATCCTGAATAAATGAATAGATTCAATAATGAATAAATGAATAGATAAATAAATAATCACCCCCTGGATGAGAATAGTCCCCAGTTTTGGGTTGTATGAAAAATTTCACCATTCCTGAATTTTGGGTGCAACTTTGGATCTAGTTTAGGGTTGCCATATTTCAAAAAGTGAAAATCCGGACACAAAAGTTGTTGAGAATTTTTATTATTATTATTATTATTATTAGCCAGATGTGTATGCCAACATGGGTTGCCTACATGTCTGGATTTTCCTGCTTCCGACTGCAGTATTCTGGGTATGTCCAGATGTACGGCAACCCTAATCTAGTTTTATTATGGTTTGATATCATTTTAATATCTTTGAAGAAAGCGATGGACTTCACACTCTTAGCCCCTTGCTCCCTCCACCCAACCATATGGACTAACAGCAGAGTTTCATTCAAAATTAAATGAGACGGACGTGTCTCAGAAGAGAGTTTTCTGAGAACTGTTGGAGAATTTCACCTTACTCCTCCCTCCCCAAAAAAACCCCACAACCATTGCCCCCACCTCCATTTCACCCCCACCAAACATCATGAATAATTTGAGGAGGCTGTTTTAGACCAGTCTCATGCTGGGTGAGGCTGATGAGAGTCCTAGTGCAAAATGTTGGGAGGGCACCAGGATGGGGAAAGTTGACATGAGCCTCTGTGGACTATAGTCCACCAGCTACATCAAGTGTCCTCCTCAGAGTTGCAGATGGATCGATAGGCAGAGAGACCCAGTAACCTCACTGCCATGCATCAACTCCTTCATCACAACACAATTTCGGTATTAGATTCTTCATTTCCTCCAGTTCAACAATCTATAACTTTCAAATTGACCTGCAGTCAGATACCGGTATACCGTATTTTTTCGTGTATAACACGCCCCTATGTTTTTTTGGGGGGGACTCCAAATTAAGAAAATGGGGGGAGATTGCCCAGACATCTTGAACTTTTTGGGGGTAGTGGCCCAAAGTTGTTCAGCTTTTTTTAGGGGGGATTGGCGAAAATCGCTCACCCACCACTCACACACGTCACAAAATCCACCTATCGTCTGTCCCCTCGCTGGCAGAAGCCGCCAATCACCCGCCCAATTGCCTCAGCGACAGCCAATCAACACCAGCCCTTGCCGCGGCCACCAATAACACGCCCATTAGCCACTGACAATCTCCGGCTTGCAGCAGCAACCAATACCACGTCCCCCCATGCACTATTCGTGTGTAAGACAGCCCCTGATTTTTTACACAATTTTAAAATTAAAAATAAACCTTGTCTTATACGCGGAAAAGTACGGTATATCTCTGTGAGAATGCAACAGTTTGTGCTTCAAGAATGGTAGGTGAAACCCCACTTCCGCAGCTAGCTCTGGAGGGCAGCAAAGAGAGCCATTTCCTAATCCTGGCCAAGAGCCCACGAGCCCTGCAGGGGAGCTGTTCTCACTTTGCAGAGGGGGAACGCAGGACAGCTGGAGGCAGAACGAAAGAATTCTCAATGTGGGCATCTAATTCTTGGAAGCTGGGAAGGCCCCAGAGACAGTGCCTTGCTGACAGCCACAGGGATGTAAGAAGCTCCCTTATACCAAGTCAGCCTATTGGTCTCTCTAGCTCTGTACTGTGTACACTTGTTGACAGGCAGCATCTCTGCAGGGTCTCATGCAGAAGCCTTTCTCAGCTCTACCTACGGACACCAGCTCCCCAACCCTCCTCCTGCCCTCCAGAGTTTTTGGAGCTGGCTATCTTTGTACAGCCAGTTGATGATGGTTTGTTCTGCGTCTATTAATGACCATTCTTTGCCTTCTGTTTCTCACAGAAGAAGAACGCCCCAGGCCCAGGTAAGCAACAGGTATAAGGTGCTTCTTCCACAGAAGTTCATTGACCACAGGAGGATTGGATGCTGACTTTCTCGCTGGAGGGTGGAAGAAGCAGTGTTGCTGCCATCCCCCCCTCCCCATCAAAATCTCCTGTGTCTTTGTAAGTGACCTGACAGGCTGAAAGTCACCAGGGTTTTCTGCCCAGGATGTTATCATCACAGTGAGGGAAGGCAGTAATTACTGAAGCACTGCCTAGAATGTCTAGTTTTCAAAAGGCCCCGAAACCTTTTGAGTGTTTCCCACCACCACCACCCCCTATAATTTTTATTAAATTTTCTGTTTTACATTTTAGAATATTCATTCAAACAACCCAATGACATCCCTTCTTCTCTTTCCATGGTTCATTTTGCTTAACATAAATCCCTGCATATTTTATATAAACTAAACCATTGAGTACTCCATTATTACATCCATCAAATCTTATTTCCGCTGCTGAATTTATCTTAATGCTGCCCACGTTTTCAAATGTACACAATTTCCCCCCATATATTCAATAAACATTTTCCAATCTTCTTTAAACATATATTCTTCTTGTTCTCTTATTCTATATGTTAGGTCCACAAGCTGCGCATATTCCATCAGTTAAAGTTGCCATTCTTCTTTAGCTGAGACCTCGCTAGTTCCACCACACGGGCCGCAGTAGTGGCATATATAAATAACCTTTTTTGACACCTGGGAATTTCTGCAAAACCTTTTGAGTGTTGATGGGCTTTGATTTTTATTTTTTAACTGTTGATTCTGTGGAGGCATGATTAGATTGGCTGATTAATCTCATAGTGATCATGTTATGTAGTTGGGAGGAGGTGGTTTTTACAAAAAATAAAGATGTTACGACTTTCTGTGTGATCGCTAGAGCAACTTGTTGTGACTGCGCTGATATTTTTACAATTAAATTTTAAATTTTATATGCAGTTGTTTGTCTATTTGATATGCATTTTTTTTTTTACTGTACGGTGCAAAGAGAGAGTTAAGGTGATGAATAAGTTCAATAAGTATTGATCCTTCTATAAGAAAAAAAGGACACCCCAACACAAAATTGGCACTTGGAGATTCCGCTTTTTGATACGCAAGTTTAAAAATTCTCTCTCCCCCTCCCCCAAAACAAAACACACTCACAGCAATTCATTTTAGCTCTGACATGTCTAATTCAAGGGAAGTGGTAGCAGAGATTTGTATTAATTTTTGGCAGGGATTTGTTTTTTTTTGGGGGGGGGGAGAAGGTGAGTAGCATTTTCAGATATTAACTATATTTTTATTTCCTTGTCTGTATTTGCACACAAAGGCCGGTGGTTCCACAGTTGGCTCCTCCAAAAATCCCTGAGGGGGAGAGAGTAGATTTCGATGTGAGTATTCTGTTTTATTAAACTGTCCTAATCCCCGTTTTTCCCCCCCTTTTCTTTTTTGCATCACTTCCCAGACAGCCCCGAGCCTTTCAAACAAACAGCCTCTGCCAAAAGACCAGACATTTAGCCAACTAGCACAGATGCCCTCCTCAGTCAACCTTAGTAATTAAATTGGTTCTCACAAGACAAATTGGGGACCTGGTTCCTGGGGTTGCCTGATCCTCTGCCAGCAACTATAAACACGTGGCGGCAACAGCAGCTACATCTACAGACACTAGCTGGTGATAATACACATCTTTTTTCCCCCTCATGGGTGAAAAACAAGGTGGTTCTTAAGTGGAAAAATAGCTGGAAATGAAAATTTAACCATTAAACAGTCCTTTCTTCCATTTATATTTGCTTTTAATTTTTAAAGACAATGCCCGCAGTGTGTATAACATGTACTTTGGCCTTAACTTATTAGAGATAGTGGGCAAGCAGGCACTAGGAGACTTGTGGTCTGCCTCTCTGCTTCGCGTTGCTTTCGCTGAAGCCTGGAGAGCGAGAGGGGTTGGTGCGCACCGACCCCTCTTGCTCTCCAGGCCTCGGGGATAGCCGCCTGAAGCCTTCGGAGCGCAGCGCAAGTTCCCGCTGCGCTCCGGAGGCTTCAGGTTCCTTTCGCTGAAGCCAGGAGAGTCTTTTTTTTAAAAAAAAAAAATAATATTTATTAAGTTTTTACAAAAAGAAGTTTACAAAACAAAAAACACACAAACAGACAAAGAAAACAAAAACAAAAACAAAAATTTAAAAGGAAAAGTTTAAAAATCACTCTTTCAAATATCGTACCCTTCATTGACTTATTTTCATGACTTCCTCACATCTCCCTTTTTTGTATTCCATTTAGAAATTTGTTCAGCAAATTCATACCCTCTTATTTTGCCCTTAATTTGAAGCCAGGAGAGTCTTGCTTCAGCAGAGAGGGAGAGCTGCACAGCGCCCCTTCAGCCAAGCGGGAGGAGAAATGGAAGGGCCTCCATTTCTCCTGCCGCTTCGCTGAAGGGGCGCTGAGCGGAGAGGGGGAAAATTTTTTTTTCTTGTTCTCCCCCTCTAAAACAAGGTGCGTCTTATGGTCCGGTGAGTCCTATAGAGCGAAAAATACGGTAGTACCTTTCAAGGGTCCGCCCTAGGCCAGCCCACAGAGACATGCACATGACCATCTGGGTGACTACATCTCCTTCAAGCTAACCTCTCCCTCTGCCTGATAAACAGGACATCCACCGCAAGCGTATGGAGAAGGACCTCTTGGAGCTGCAGACCCTCATCGACGTGCACTTTGAGCAGAGGAAGAAAGAAGAGGAGGAGCTCGTTGGTCTCATGTCAAGGATTGTGAGTTCTTTCTCTTTTTTGTATGTAATTTTTATTAGGTTTCTTTTCTAACAACAAATATCAAAACCATTTCCAAACATACATTCTGCATTTCCACACACCCCTTCCCACTGACTTCCTTCAACTTCCCCTCTGGTTTGTTATATTAAATGATACAATCTGCTATTCCTTATCTGTCAAAATGCTATTAATGGATTGTGAGTTCTGGGCAGCAAAGGATTGTGGGTAGCTGGGAACAGAGGGGCGTCTGGTCAGTGTGGGGACATACACACACACTTGTGTATTGTGTGTAGACTGGCCCCCATTCATTTCACAAGGCTGTCCACACCTGAATAAATCTCCCTCCAGTTTCATCTCTAGTCTTCCCCAATCTGATACCCTCCATATGTTTTTGGACCGCATCTCCCATTATCCCTGACTGTTGGCCATGCTGTTGCGACTGATGGGCGTTGGGAGTCCCAGAACATCTGGAGGGCCACAGGTGTCCCTATCCCTGCATTGGGTGGCTCATTTGAAATTGGTCAGTGGTCCAGCAGTTTACCTGCTCACACCACCTACTTCTAAGGGCATTGTGGCAACCACCTAGGGGTTTTTCCTTTGTAGACATGGGAGGCAATGTCCACTTGGCATACATTTAAGGCACTCTTCCACCCCTTTGACAGTCATGGCTTCCCCCACTTGAATCCTGGACCCTGTTGTTTGTTTAAGGATGCTGGGAATTGTAGCTCTATGAAGGGTAAATAAATTTCCCCAGGATTCTTTGGGGAAGACATGACTGTTAAGTGGCACAGATGGGCTTTGAATGTATAACTTAGTTGTGACTTGGGAATGTAGCCCATGAGAGCTTTAATTCTCTCTCTCTCTCTCTCTCTCTCTCTCTCTCTCTCTCTCTCACACACACACACACACACACACACACACACACCCCTGAAATGAAACCAGCACCACCCATCTTGCACTTAGGAAAAACAATTCCACTGATGTTCTTTAACCCTTTCTCCGTGTTACTTTTCCTGTCCCACCACCCACTGCTGTTTGTTCCATTTGAGAAAACATATCGGTACAGATAGCTGCTTTTTTTCAGAAATTTAAAGAGGCTGGCAGTTCAGGGATCTTCATTGTTATGCCCAGTTTGGCCTAAAAGACAAATACTGGGTTGGCAAGGGGTATTGGGGGGGGGTAATGATAAGAAATGCTGGCGGCTAAGAAGCTGCCCAGAGGGAAAAGAAGTTTTTTAGGGTTACACAGAAAGGCAAATTTTTATACGAGAGAGAGGAGACGCAACCTGTTCTTCAAGATTACATCGAAGGGTCTGATCTGCTTGACGCTTTTACATGCAACTTGACTTGCAAGCGTATGTTGATTCCCCTGGCAGTGGTGTAGATAAGGATCTGAGAGGTATTTTTAAGAGACATTTCAAAATGTGGGTAAAATGTATTCATCCAGTTCCAGAGACATATGGGAAATGGCCTTTCAAAATATAAATTGGCACACTTTCCCCAGCAATATTTGAATCTTGTAGCTGCATCCTGTGTTGCAAATCACGTAGCGAGCTGGATGTTGAGCAAAATAACCTCCAAGGTTCGCTTGCAAGCCTATGATTCTAGGGGTCTGTTTCAACGTTTCCGAGCACAATTCAAAGTGTTGTGCTAACCTTCAAAGCCCTAAACGGCCTCGGTCCTGCATACCTGAAGGAGCGTCTCCACCCCATCATTCTGCCCGGACACTGAGGTCCAGCTCCGAGGGCCTTCTGGCGGTTCCCTCACTGCAAGACATGAAGCACAGGGAACGAGGCAGAGGGCCTTCTCAGTAGTCGCACCCACCCGGTGGAACACCCTCCCATCAGGTGTCAAGGAAATAAGTAACTACCGTACTTTTAAAAGACATCTGAAGGCAGTCCTGTTTAGGGAAGTTTTTAATGTTGAATGCTGTATTGTGTTTTTAATATTCAGTTGGGAGCCGCCCAGAGTGGCTGGGGAAACCCAGGCAGATGGGTGGGGTAGAAATAAGTTGTTGTTGTTGTTGTTGTTGTTGTTGTTGTTGTTGTTGTTAACCAAACCCATTGGGTTGGCTTAGAAGAGCCATTCTGGCTGCCAAAAAGCAGGAAGTACAAAACCATACATAGAGTGCCAGACTGTCAGGGACTGTACAGAGAAGGAATGGTGGAAACCACCTCTCCCCCCCCCCCAACCTTCCAGAGAAGAGGAAGACAGTATAGATTTAAAAAGTGGTTTGAGGAAGGTCACGGCTCAGAGGCAGATGAAGAGCAGAGTTGGGCAATAATGGGAGAGGAGGAGGAGGAGGAGCGGGAAGCAGAGCTGAAGCAGCTGGCTGACACATTATCACTAGAAAGCATTCCGGACCCCCCTTCTCCCAGAACCCAGCGAGCATTGAAAGTAGGAGAGCAAAGGGCTCAGAGACAAATGGCCCTAAGCAGCCACCGTAAGGTGGGTGGTACTGTTGACGATTGAGGAGAGAAGGGGAATAGAGTTTACTAAGCATTTCTAAGCCTCTCTCTGTGATTATTGAATAAAAGACTTTGGTAAGAACTCTCCTTGTTTGTCTATTCCTGGTAGCCTACTGTGGGGGTGGGATCAGATTCCCTAAAGCCTGACATAGATGCAGTCAAGAAAGTCACAGCATGGAAGAATCAAGGTCTGGGTCTAATGGACGGGTGGGGGAGCTGGTGCCCCCCCCCAATGCTCTCCTCCAACTCCCACCACAACAGGGAGCGAGGCCAACGCTTAGGGGTGATGAGAGCTGCAGTCCGGTGACATCCGGGTGCAGCGGCGTACCTAGGGGTCGGTACCCCCACCAAGGTCCCAAGCACAGGGGGACACGAAAATCACGCCTCTCCGCTCTGGCTTGGAATGACTAGGAGCCTGTCTGCCCATCTGCACGCTGCCCAGGCCACTCCACTGCTCTGGGGAGCCAGGCAAGGTTTGCAGGCTCCTCTTCCAAGTGCGCAAGGGATACATTGGTGGGCACCGATACATCTCCCTGCCAAGGGTACAAGGGAGCTTAGGTGCACCTCTATTGGGGGAGCCCCTGTTTCCCCATCCTGCTCTCAAGATATGCAGGGCAATAGTGTGAATGAATGAATGAATGAATGAGTTTATTACGGTCATAGACCAGAGAAACATGGAACAACAATAGTTTACAAAGGGAGCAATGGTGTCAATCTAAAAAAAAAAAAAAAAAAAAAAAAAAAAAAAAAAATTGTAAAATTATACATAAAAAGCAACACACATGCACACACACACACACACACACACACATACACACATTTATGCACTGCAATATATGTATAGGCTTAAAAGATAAGGGGGCTTATCCAGGGGTCAAGTCTTTTACTTTTTTACAGCTAATGCCCTCCGCTTGATCGCAGCCGCAGAAAATTTGGCCACTTTCAGTGTTACTTCTGGGTTTTTATCTCCTAGTAGGATTTTCAGCCGCTGAAGTTCAGATCGACCTGGAAATTTCTGAACGATGGGGGAGATAAACAGTGACCTAATATCCCCGTAAAGGTCGCAGTGTAGCAACACATGTGAAGCCGTTTCCACCTCTTTCAGACCACATGGGCAAACTCGTTCAGCATAGGGTTTGCCCTCGTATCTGCCCTTTAGTAAGGCAGATGGCAGTACATCAAATCTGGTAAGGGTAAACGCCCGCCTGTATTTTGCGATTTGTAGATCCAGCAAATATGGTGTTAGATTAAACCCTTTTCCATAATCTTGGATAGCTGGATATTTATCTATCTTGCTCATATGATCCTGAAGCTCTGCATCTCCTATTCGCTGGCTCACCATCCTTTTAGCCTTTTCAAAACCTGAGGCTATAAGTTCTTGTGAGGAAAGCCCCAGGCCCTTCAATTTTTCATAAAGCGACACTCTCCATTTAGACTGAAACGGGTCTAATAGAGTCAATGGAGCCACTCCCACTGGAAAAAATATAAGTTTTAGCCAGAGGTGAATCTTCAAGATCCATATCCTGGCATTAATAGAGAGTTGACCTACCTCCAGCCTAATGGCTGCGTTGGAAACGCAGGTAGGTAACCCTAGTAGGGAGCGGTAAAATTTAGTTTGTACAGATTCCAGGGACTTAAGTTTTTGACAATTAAATATCTGGGTGCCATACATCAGTTGTGGAAGTATTTTTGCGACAAAGACCTGGGAGGCAGCAGGAACATATTGACCTCCTTTTCTGTAGAAGAATCTTATGATAGCTCTAGAAGATCTTTGCGCATTTACAATGGAATTCTTAATCTGATGGCACCAAGATCCCTTCTCATCAAAGATTATTCCAAGGTATCTAAAAGATGTTACTTGCTCAATAGGTTGGTTATTAATTTTCCATTTATGTCGGAGTTTTCTCTTGGAGAACACCATAATTTTTGATTTAGTGTAATTTATTATTAGGTCTTCAGCTTCGCAATACTCTGTAAGAGCTCGTAAAAGTTTTCTTAGGCCCACACAAGAGAAGGAAATAAGTGCCGCATCATCTGCGTACAAAAGGACTGGAATTGGTATATTATTTAGGTTTGGGGGGTGAGTACTTGCTTCCTCCATCTTTCCGACTAAAGAGTTTATATAGAAATTAAATAGAATAGGGGCAAGAACACAGCCTTGCTTGACACCATGGAAACTTTGGATTTCCTTTGATAGGTTCCCATAACGGTCGCATCTAACACGGATCCGAGTATTTTCATGTAATCTACGGATGAGAAGCAAAAGACGTCTGTCGATGTTTGTGGCATTTAATTTTTCCCAAAGTCTGTGCCGGGGTATCAAATCGAAAGCTGATTTGAAGTCTATAAAGGCTACATAGAGGGAGCCTCCTTTCTTTGAGGTGTATTTCTCCACTAGATGTTGCAATACCAGTCCTTGGTCTAGAGTTGATCTATGTGCCCTGAAACCAGCCTGGGCTTCCTTAAGGATGTGCTCCCGTTCCAGCCAGTCCGCAAACTTTTCACGTAAGTGAGTTGCATAGAGTTTGCTGATGATGCTTAAGAGACTGATTGGTCTGTAATTGGCTGGATCAAGTTTACAGCCTTTCTTGAATATGGGAACGATGATTGCCAATCCCCAGTCCTCTGGTATTATTGCTGTTTGATCTATGCTGGTGAATAGGCTGGCAAGGACTGGTGCCCACCAATCAATATTGGCTTTAAGAAGCTCAGGAGAGATATTATCTGCTCCCGGGGCTTTTCTGTGTTTGAGTGCCTGAATAAGCCTCCTGACCTCCGCAACCGACACCGGAGGCCACTCGTCACCTGCCTCACACTGTGTTAGTGGCTGTGTCAAAGGCAGAGCTGAATATGAAGATTGGAAAAATGCCTCCCATGTCCCTGCAGGTATAGTATACTCCACTTCTGAGGAGGTAGATCGCACTCCATTTGCTACCATTCTCCAGAAGGTGGCCGAGTCTCTCTCTCTGGATGCATCTATTAGGCATTTCCATTCTCTTTTCTGTGCCAGGAGTTTTTTGTTTTTGATCAGGATTTTATAATTTCGTTTATCTTCAAACCAGACCGTGGGGAGTTGGGGTAAGTTGGCAGATCTATAATTTTTGTATTTTTTCAGTAAGTTTAGCTTCATGTCCTGACATTCTTGATCAAACCAGGGTTTGGAGTTTTTATATACTGAGGATTGCCTACTTGACCTGTTCCTTTTTTCCTTCAGGGAATCTTGAAGGAGTGAAATTAACTCCTGAAATAAATTTATTTTTAATTCATGGCTTGAGGAAGTTATAAGGTTATCTCTCTTGATGAGGAATTCCTTTGAACACAGCCTACTTGAAATTTCCTTATGCAGTTCATCTGTCCATCTGATACGAGAATATCTGAGCTCCAAAGCTGTAGGGCTCGAATGTTCGATTTTCTCAGCGCAGGATAAATCCTTTCCCGCAACTACGAGTGCACTTAATGGCAGATGGTCACTGTCTAAGCGCTCCTCCACTTTGCATTCCAAAACTTTGTTTTGAAGATCATACGACACGATTATATAATCAATTGTGGAGGCGCCATTATTAGATATAAATGTAAATTCTCCGACCTTCTCCCCCTCAGTACGGCCATTCAGTATAACCAAGTCCAACTTGTTGACCAAGTGTAATAGGCATAAGCCGGCATAATTGCAGCCTTTATCCTTGGAGGTTCTAGCTGGTATTAAGTAGGCTTCCTCTATAATGGGGGCTGTTTCATGGAAATGGGCATACAAGGCCTCATCAGATTGTCCAGTTCTGGCATTTAGGTCGCCTGCCACCACTACAGAGGCATCAGGAAATTGATTTGATAGTTTGTCAAGATACTGTTCTAACTGAGCCCAGGTATTTCTTATCAATCTTTTCTCTCTTTGTGGGGGTAGGTATACGTTAATCAGCAGCAAGCTGTGGGTTCTCCACTGTACTTGCACAGCTGTGGCCAGATGGTCTAGTGGGTCTAGTTTTTTAAATATGGCCCTTAGCCTTGTTGAGATTAAAGTAACTAACCCACCTTTAACTCGCCCCCCTCTAGTACTTAAGAGACCTGGGAGGGAGAACGCAGAAAAGCCATTTAACTCCACTTCACTTGTGCTCCAGGTCTCCTGGAGAAACACAATGTCATGTCTCTGAATATATTTAACAAAGGATTGGTCAGAAGTCCTCTTTTGCCAACCTGCAATATTCCAAGTTAGCAGGGCAAGGTTGCACGTTGTCTTGCCAAAAGTTGATCTTAGTCAATTTGCCTTTAAAAGGTTTTTAGGGCCTATCTTTTTATTTATTGGTTGAATTTTGTTCATTTTGGCAATGTCCATAGATGTATTATCACCCAGATACTCAATGGAATCGATTGAAGGGTGCAGCGTGCTAACATTAGTGATCAGTACTCCTTTTTTTGGCGAATCTACCTTAGGGTGTTCTATTTGTCTGATACCAAGTTCATCCTCATCCAGGTATCTCATGCTAGTCCAAGAGCGCGTTGTAGTTGTCATAGGGATGGTTTCCTTCTTAGATGGTAGTTTGTTGCTGTCCCTTACACACTGTGTTAGATCTGTTGCTGTCAGATTTATCTCTGCAGCTGCAGAGATATTGTAAGGGTAGTCTTTCATGGTTGCCATAGGGATGGTTTCCTTCTTAGATGGTAGTTTGTTGTTGTCCCTTGCGCTCTGTGTTAGATCTATTGTTAACAGGTTTATCTCTGCAGTTACAGAGGTATTATAGGAGTAATCTTTCATGGGGTCTGTCTTGGCTTTTTCAGGGAGGTTCTCTTTCTTTAATTGGTCCGTTGCCGGATCTTTCTCTCTCACTTTTTCCTGAACATTCATCTCTGTTAGCTTATTTCTAAGGGTCTCCAATCTTCCCAAGATCTCAGATTGGGCAAGGAAAGGCAACAATCCAAACTGATTTATTAATGCCTTTTCTTCTGGATAGAAGTTATCAGTCCCCTCATTAGGCAGTCTCATCTCCTGTCTTAGTTTCAGGGACCCTTGCTCAGTATGTTCCAGTTTGTCTTTTGAGTGTCCTCTCTCCTCCTTTGCTTTACAAGTAAATCTTATCTCAGCTGTCGTAAGATCATCAGAAAACAAATTCAAACATGTGCTGTTTTCAAAATATCTTGTTACCGTTATCCTTTTCTTTAACAGCAAATGTCTTGATCTATATATATATTTAGCCAAGTTTTGATCTTTGAAGGAGGCAATCACTCGCAGAGAGTATCCATTGTAGAATATGAAATCTACTGAGATAATGTCATTTAATTTTATTTTCCCTGGCAGCATATCATCTAAAGTATTCACAAAATGCACCAAGCGTTCTTTCTGTGTGAGGAAGCCCTTTGGCTTCGGGTAGTTTAGAAAAGCCAACTTCCTATCTGCCAGTATCAGTTTCCATCCTTTATCCTGGGACAGATCTTGCCCTGCTACTGGCTCATCTTGAGATCTGCCATAATCAATGGTATGGGGTGAGTCTTCTTTAATATTTATGGGTCCTTGAGGTTTCAGCATAGAGCACCCGGGTAGTGATTCCGTTACCTCATTTATTTTGTTGGGCAGCAATGGTGTTTCTTTCAAGGACTTCAGCTGGATCTTTTTTCCTGGATCCACACTGTTGTTCTCTCTGCTGCCGTGTGTAGCAGATTTGTTAGAGTTTATTTTTGATTTTGTTGGAATCAGCTTATATAGTCTTTTCCAGCATACTTTACATGCACGTCGGTTTATGACAGATTTCCTTGTAGTTTTTATGTTCTTACTTTTCTTTTTAGTTTCAGCTTTCTTCTTATGAGATCTCTTACTGATACCTCGCTTCTTTTGATTTACTTGGGTAGGAGATTCAGTTTTAGGGACAGAGACATACAACCCTATGTCCTTTCCTTGGTATAAATGATTTTCCACTGATGATCCTTGTGTGCACTTGCTGGTTGCTAGTTGCTTTGTATATTCTGACTCTTGAGGGATGGTTGGTGGGTCAACACCATGAGATTCTGAGCCTTTAGCTTGGAGGGAATAATTTTCCACTAGTGTCAGGAGCAGCCCATTTGTTATTGTTAAATATTTTTTCATAGCTGCCAGATCCAGATTTATAGAGAGCAGCCAGTCCTGAGGATAGCAGTCATTGTTTTCCGTCTGGGAGCCCATAGATGAAGTCTGGGTTTTCTGGGAGTTTCGGGTTTCTTCCTGTAACTCTGAGGATAATATCTCAGCCAAGACTATTTCATGGGCCAGGCTCATTGTATTTCTATTTTGGTTGTTATTCTCCGAGTCCTGTATTCCTCTAGAGAAGGTTGAGTGATCTTGAGCAGCAGAGGAAAAAAGAAGGGCCTCATCCTGCTTCGACTCAATCATCTCAGCCATCTTTTGCTCGTTTCCATTTCCATTCTCGTTGTCCCTTGTATGTGAAAAGTATTGCGTGATTTTACTCTGTTTCTCATAACACTCCTGGAACAATGGACTTGTCGCTATCCCCAGGTCCTTACGTTTCTTTCTAGTAAGTACCATTTGTAAATCTTTGTTACCAATCAGGGGTTATTCTTCCTGTTTCAGAAACTATGTCTCTTAGGAAGTCAAAAACTCCACCCAGCTGTAGACTAAAGTCCAAATTGAGGCAAGATTTGGGGTGGCTGTTTGTAATTTGATAGCTTATAGTTCAGAGCATAACACGGAGTTGGCAATAAATTAGCTGTCACCCGTTTTCCTTATTATCGGACAGACTTGAGGAGAGTGGCGGCGTGGGGAGTAAACCCTCCGGACATTAAGATAACAAGAAGGGCTTTGCTGGGGCTGGATAGGGAAGGAAGGGAGGAAAGCTTGAGAGTTCTTCCGTCGGCTCCCAGTGTCCTTTTACTGATAGAAGCTGATAGAAGCTGATAGAAGCTGGGGGTTTTTTCAAGCTGCGCCTCTTATCAGCCTAATTTGCTGAAGACGCTCTTACTCATTCCGACAGGACTCGAACGGGGACTTGTTTCAACCCCATTTTACGGTGTTTCCGATCACCCACCTTGAGTTTTTCCTTTCTCAGTGACGGGGTCCCTTCACGGCAGGGGAGTCAGGCCAGACCTCTTTTCCTTCCCCTCTCACTCGTTTCAAGAGACTACCCAGCTCCACAGCACCAAAGCACGGCGGGGGGTGCGGCAAGGCAGCAAGGCTAAAGCTCGAGTCCGGTGATAAAACAATAAAACAATAAAACGCTAATGCTAAGAAAAGCGAAGGCAGTGTTGAGGAGATGACGCAGCCACTAACTCATTACAATTAAAAGATAAGATAAAAGATAAACCCCCAAAGGGTTTAAAAAAACTACTTAAACTACTTAAAACTATATCTAAAAGCAGACGAGGTTAACTAGGCTGCTACCTTCGTCGCCATCTTGTCTCCCTACCCGGCAATAGTGTGCAGATCTGTGCAGTATGAAAAGCCTCTCTCTTAAACCACTACCTTCTTTCCTGTTTTGCTTTCACTCCTTTCATTACCTTTTTGACGTCCCCCCCCCCCACCCTTTATTTTATTTTCCCCTCTTCCAGGCTTAGGTGTTTGGCCACCTCTTTGTTGGGTTCATGGAAATATGAACAGTGCTCAGATCTGCAAAAGGCTCGTTTAAAAAAATATATCTATAGGTTCAATCTTTTACAAACAGGTGGAGTCTGAGACAGATGTTGGCAGCTGGAAAGAAGGAGAAGGAGGGGGAGAGAGAAGAAAAATGAAGTCTATGTTTGGGGTGAATGCACTTTGGAGATCTAGGATCTATCTCTCTTTCTCTAGGGCAGCTTTGCTCAACTTTGCACTCTCCAGATGTTTTTGGACTACAGCTCCCATGAGCCTTAGCCAGCACGGCATGTGCAAAAACACAAAGACAGACCGTGATGCAGGGAATGGTTGTTCTTTGCTCCCACCTAGTGGTTGGTTAGCTGTGTAGGCATAAGATCTTAAATGCTGAATCCGAAACAGCAATGGGGTTGCTCTCTTGCAGAATCTACTGAAGAACATTCAGATGTCGCAGGTTGTGTGACAAAAAAGAGTGCTGGTCCACCAGCACTGGAAAAAGAGAAATAGTCATATACATGGTTATCCCAAGTGACAAGGGTGTTCCACAGGACCATTCAGGGTATGGAGGGAAGAAAGACTTCATGGGTACCATGGCATTCACGCTCTCTGGTTTGGCAGCCCTTGGACTGCAACATCCCAGATAGGTTCCGTGTCTGGCCTCCATCCAGCGAAGGAACGCTTCCCATTTCCCAAGTTCTGTTGTTGAACACCTCTTACTTTTCAGAAGCTTCTCCTGCCTAGTAGTCGGTGTTGTTTACAAAGTCACTTTCACGTTTCTCCTTGAGGACCGCAAAGGTCTGAGCCTTTCTCGTGTCCTTCGGCAGGAACATCGGCGGGCGGAACGTGCTGAGCAGCAGCGAGTCCGCACTGAGAAGGAACGGGAGAGGCAGAACAAACTGGCCGTGAGTATTGCCATCACCTGGCAGCTTCCCATTCCAGCTCACGGGTTGGGGACCTCAGGCTAGGAGCCGAATACGGCCCTCCAGGGTTCTTGGTCTGGCCCTGGGGACTCTCCCCAAGCCACGCTTCACTTCATATGCTGTGTGCCTCTTTTTGCCTGGCTGGAACGTATATACACCTGAGCTCTGGAAGTGCCTCTTGGTTTCCTGGACAGGGCAGACAGGGGTGTGTAAGGCCTGGGCATAGAAATTACATACCGGTGTTGTTTTTCTAGGGGGTACTCAATGGTACACCCCCCTCCCCATCCCCCGCCGCAAATGTTGAAAGCATTGCACTTACTGTAACAACTTCATGGCACCTTTTTCTATTTAAAACAAAAAACATTGGACATACCCATTAACTTAAGGTTACCAGATGTCCCCGTTTCCCGGGGACAGTCCCCGGATTTACAAATCAGTCCCCATACAAAATCCATTGAAGTTCAAAAGTGTCCCCAGATTCATTGAAAAAAAATCTGGTAACCTTCCATTAACTGTCCCACTTTAAGTGGGACATCCTAGATTTACTAGCTCCCCTTTTGGCTCCCACGAGAGCAGGGCCCCAAAAGATGCCTGTTTTTTGGGGGGGGTCATGATCTTGTGCAAGTCATGTGGCTCCCACGGGAGTGCAGCCCTGAAAAATGCACATGCTGATTTGACTTGGCAACATGTTGGAGAGTATGAAATGAGCCCACTCTAGAAAAAGCGAGATTTACATTGGTTGCTTCGCCCACATTCCCCCCCCACACACACACACACTCCACTGTCATGTGATAGCTGGGTGGCGGCCCAGTTGGGGATGTGACCCTCAATCTGAAAAAAAGGTTCCCTGCCCCTGTTCTGTCATTGGATAATGGATTCCACACGGTCACCCTGTGCAGGAAGAGAAGATGAGGAAGGAGGAGGAGGAGGCCAAGAAACGGGCAGAAGATGATGCCAAGAAGAAGAAAGTGCTGTCCAATATGGGGGCTCATTTTGGCGGGTACCTGGTAAAGGTAAGTTGCTGGGTAACAGTAAGGAGGGATTTACTCTTTTGGATAATCACAGTCTTTGCTTTGCTTTGCTTCCTAATATTTCAACCACTTGCCTGCCATCCAATTGGACCTGTTCTAGAGGTGTACAGTGCTAGCTAATTCCTCACTGCAAAACCATAGCTTCATAGTAGAGGATGTGCTTTGCATGGGGCGGGGAGTTTTGCTATAGGATATTTGATGCTTATTTTTTTCTCTTTTTTGATTTTTCCCCTTTTTTTGAAACAATTTTTATTTGATTTTACAACTGTAGAATTATAACAGTAGAAAATACATATCCACACTTAGAGATTTCTCCGAATCTCTGGACTTCCCACCTTCCCCTCCGTGGGTCCAATTGTCAACCTTTTCAACTGCATATTATTCCATAATCCATATTTTATGTCACTCCATTTTGTCCATAGTATCTGCTACATTACAAGTGTTATTGCAATCCTGCTAATTTCATCTGCTTACAGTGGTCTCCCAGATAAATTATATTCCCCCCCCCCCCATTCTTTATTAAAGTTTGGGGGATATTTGGTGTTTCTAACAGGGAAAGGGAGATGTGGGCTGAACAGTCTGGAGACACCAAATTCACCCTAACCCCAAGTAAAACCTGATGTCCACCTTATCTAATCAGGTTCATCCTCTGCAACTATTCTCAAGCCTTTGAGAATCTGCTTCCCACCTGATCTTCTGGAAGGGACTGCATATATAATAGCACCGTGATGCCATCAGGTGGCTCTTTTCACAATTGCAGCCACCATCCCTTTCCTGCGATTCAGTCTGTCGAGGGTAGAGAGAAACCTGTAGCCAATCCAGATGTTTCTGGACTCCCAACTAGGGCTGGAAGAATCTGTGCATCTTGCTTCTCTCCTTTTCCCCATTTCCCCAATCTTCATTTTGGTTCTTCACACTGCAGCAATTTGCAAATTCTTTTTATATATTTAGGGGGGGGGAGGGAAATCCCAGTGAAAATTCTCCAGCATTTTACTGCAAATTTCTCCTAATGAATTTTGTGTTATTTTCACCAATATATTCATCGATGTGCACAGTTTCCAAATACATGCATTTTTGTAAACATTGTTTGGCTGGAGAACTGCAAAATTCAGATGAGTGCCAATTTTTGAAGGGTAGCTGTGTTTTGGTTCACATATTGTTCTGGAAAGTTTGTAAGAAGCTTGCAAACACAGTAAAAATACAAAAATACAAAAAAAAACCACAGTTACAGTAAACACAATCAATAAAAACCTTTTAAAAAAAGCATTTTATGCACATAAAAGACACCTCTCACAGATCCTTCCCCCAGCAAAAGAGGCTGCAAATACTTTAAAAGCCTTCAAATTAAGAGTCAAAATCCTGGTTTAAAAAGTTTTCCCTTGGTGACTCCCTTTTGTACACACTTCCCACCTGGGTTCTCTCTCTTAGGCCGAGCAGAAACGTGGCAAGAGGCAGACAGGCCGTGAAATGAAGATCCGGATCTTATCGGAGCGAAGGAAGCCACTCAATGTAGAGAACTTAAGCGAACAACAGCTGAGGTTGGTACCAGTGCAGCTGCATGGCAAGACTGGCGCCAAGGATCCCCTGCAGGGGTCGCCCATAGAAAAGCCCCCTTGACCCTGCCCTTCCTCACCATTGCAGCTGGCTTATTCATGTGCCTCACACTTTGGCCCTGGCTCTGTCTGGCAGCCAAGTTGAGGCAGAGGAGCACCATCAGTTGACAGCAATGGCAGTGAAGAGGGAGGGGACCAGGGAAGGTGGCTTGGCCAAAGCCCCCAGCATGGCCACCAGCAGTCCTTGGCACTGTTGAGTGTCTGGCCAGGGAGGGGCATGAGGGATGTTTGGGCAGGGAGGGAGGGATTTTTAAAAATCAGATAAGTCCCCCAAACCCCAATACAATTTGCCTCTCTCTGTCCAGGGACACAGCCAAGGAGCTGCATGACTGGATCCATCAACTAGAATCAGAGAAATTTGACCTGATGGAAAAATACAAATGTCAGAAGTATGAGGTAAGGAGGGAGAAAAAGAAATATACTTTTGGATACGGAACTTTCCCTGGTGCCAAAATGATATTAACATCAATTTCCCTCTCTCTGTGTTGCGTGTTTTCCCTTCCTTTCCAGATCAATGTTCTTTACAACCGCATCAGCCACGCCCAGAAATTGTGAGTGACCTTGTGGTTCCGGCAGCAACACACACATACACAAATTACTCTGGCCTCAAATCCCATTACCCACCCACCGCATGTTTTATGGCCACAAAACTTGTGCATTTTCACAACTGGAATCCACAGTGTGGAAACTGCTTGAGGAACAGGTTCTAGTATTCATGTGGAACTGTGCATGAATTCATAAAGTCCACAACTGCCAGGTTTATAAAATGTATTTTAAAAATCCTCTTTTTGGCACTTGCTAAGGACATTTTAATTTTTGTATGTTTTAAAGTACAGCTGTAATTTTTTTCTTGGTTTTCTTGTTATATCTTTATGTAAACTGCTTTGAGGGTTGTTGTTGTTTTTACAATCTAGCGGTATATAAATTTTCTGAAATAAATAGATAAAATACTATTTTGGAGAGCTGGAGTGCAGGTCAACAAAATCTGAAGATCTGCACCACATGGAGCTGAAATTCAGCTGTAGCATTCTCTCAAACTTTAACATTTCATATTTGGAAATTTGCTGTGTCATATTTTGGTCTTGTGACTGCCTAGCTCGAGTTTCCCTCACAAAATATATTTCAGACACATACTGTATATATGCAAGGAGTACACAGAGCTGGGTGTGAGTATTCTTGGATAGATAGATGATAGATAGATAGATAGATAGATAGATAGATAGATAGATGATAGAGAATGTGGATATTTTACAACTTGTACATTTCTTCCTTGCAGCAAGAAAGGTGCTGGAAAAGCCAGACTTGGTGGCCGCTGGAAGTAAAAAAGAAGACACCCACCCGCCTACAATTCATAGGGAGATCTGGGAGCCACTATTGATTGCAGCATCCCATTGCTTCCCCTGCCCTGTTTTATGTTGAAAGTTGACCAGCCTGCCTTTGTCCATTCTTCTTCACCCCTGTCATGTGTGCCTGTAACAAGCTCTTTGTCACAAGCCAGACCCAATAAACCAAACTCTCCCCTCTGTGGTACCTCCCCCGTGAGTACAGCCTCCCTGTGTTTTATTAGTGGAAAGAATGTAGAATCTCTCTTTCTATCTTTCTCCTCGCTTTCCAGAGAAGCTGCCTTATACCGAGTCACACATCTGGTCCATCAAGCTCATTATTGTCTACACTGACTGGCAGCACAATGAAGATTGCTCCAAGCACGTTAAAACTTGGTTAGATTTGCATTTGCCCTCATCCAACTTTAAGCAAATGTTCCCCACAAAAATGCTTAGGCTACAATAAATTGCAGACCCTTAGCTTTGCAAATACAGTGGTACCTCGGGTTACATACGCTTCAGGTTATATACGCTTCAGGTTACAGACTCCGATAACCCAGAAATAGTACCTTGGGTTAAAAACTTTGCTTCAGGATGAGAACAGAAATTGTGCTCCGACGGCGCGGCAGCAGCAGGAGGCCCCATTAGCTAAAGTGGTGCTTCAGGTTAAGAACAGTTTCAGGTTAAGAACAGACCTTCGGAACGAATTAAGTACTTAACCCGAGGTACCACTTTAAGTGAATAGTTTCCAGACCTTACAGCAAACAAATCTCCATCCACTGGAAATATAATGAAGAAAAAACGGGTTCCAAGCAACTTGAAAAGAAAAGTACTTGGCTTCCATACAAAGTGAATCAGGCAATCTTTGTGTTAGCTATAATAAGCAAGCTATAAAGTCTCCCTTTTGGAGAGGTTCTTTTCATTTGCAGGGAGCCATAGATAGCCACATGGCTTCTTGCTTGTTCCAGGAAGCGTGAAGAGAGGAAAGACTGAGAAGGGGGTGCTGAGAAGGACTAAGAAGGGCGCTGAGAGCCTACTAAGTCATACCCACACTGGTAACTTGAACTCAGGGTGCAGGTTAACATTTTCATGTACGCCAGTGTGAGTCAGTAACTGTATATTACAACATGTTTTGTGGCAGCCCCTAAATTGTGACCCTTCCTCCCCAGAGAGGTGTGTCTGGCACCTTCATTATACAGCTTCCACACCTCTTTTGACACTTGAGGTCTATATTTTTGAGGACCTACCTTGTAATGTTGCTTTAAACTGTTTTTAATGTTGTCTTTTAATGCCGTAACTCACACTGGGACATTAGAGTGAAAGGCAGTTAAATAATAATAATAATCAGTGCTTTTTTCTGGGGGTATTCAAGGCCATGCGGTACTGGCAACAAAGCTGTAAGAGGTCAACTGGATGCCTTTAAATTTATAACTTCCCTTGATTATTTTTAAAGAAGGTAAAAATACTCTAAAATAAAGATAGGAACTGTTACGAAACAAAAAAACATTGAAAGCAAAACAAGGCAGTTGCTAGGCTTGATCACATGGTTGCTATACTACTTTGGAGTGATGGGAGTTCTCAGAGTTTAAAAAAAGCAGCAAGGGATGAAGACCAAAGAAACCACAACCTGGGAGACTGGTACGTGGCGATACTCTCCCTTTAAGACTAGCTGTACCACTCCAACAGAGGGCCTACTTATTGCAGATAAGGAGGGAGCGCTGGAGCTCAGGGAGGAGAGAGCTTCCAGTGGGAGCCATTTTGTGTGTGTGTGTTGAACATAGGCCTGCAACTCCACGAGAGAGCCACCCGCATCCCATTTCAGAAGAGGCTTCTTTGGGATACTAGAATTGAGGAGCAGGAGTGCACTGAAAGCAAAGCAGCACGTAAGAGGTAGCTCAGTCTGGGCCCTTTTCATAGACGTTGCTGGGGAAAAGCCTGATAGCAGCAGGCCTGTTGCACTTCTATGCTTTGCAATCCTGCGCAAGCCATACCGCTTGGCAACATTGCAAAGCTGCAGGGCTGCCGGCGGCGGGTGGAGGGGAGGTATGGGGCAACTGGGGCAAATAGCCCCAGGCCTACACAAAACCAGGGATTCCCTGCCTCGGTTCCTCTGGGTGCCGTTGGCCACCAATGGTTGCTTGAGGGATGCCTAAGATTTCCAGGCAAATGCTCCACTGAAAAGTAATTTTCTGTGGCAGTCAATACAGCAAAACAAGGCATTAGTAGTGTGAGACCAGGCCTTAGCAGAGAAATCTTTCCTGAGTGTTGGAGAAGGCCAGCAGCAGACCACAACCGGAAGACCAATGAGACTGAGCCCCAAGAAGCAGAAAGAGTCTGGAATTTGGAGGAGGTGCTTGGGGAAAGGCATGACTACAGGTCTTTGCCAGCCCTACCAGGAGGTGCCGGGTGTCGAATCAGGGTCTTTTTGCATAAAGTTAGAAAAAGACCAGAGTGGCTCACACGTTCTGTATATACCATACATTTAAATCAGATTGTTTCTCCAAAGAATCCTGGGATTGCCTCTCACAGAGGTGCAATTCCCAGTGCCCTTAACAAACTACAGTTCCCAGGATTCTTTGGGGGAAGTCATATGCGTGTATGGCGTATATACAGCCCCACAGGTAAAAATTAAAACTGGCATTGGCTGTGATTCTCTAGAGATGTGGCAGTGCTGTATCTGGCGACATTTCTGTTATTATTTTTATCTGTCTTGGGGAAGTTGAAAGCCAGCTCAAGCTTAAATACTGATTAGGGCTGATATAGTGTGACCCCATTCTTTTCATATTTCTATGGGCACTTGCTGAGTCTTTCCTCTTCCTTGTTGTTGTTGTTTAGTCATTTAGTCGTGTCCGACTCTTCATGACCCCATGGACCAGAGCACACCCACTTCCTTAAAAGGTAAAGGTACCCCTGCCCGTACGGGCCAGTCGTGACCAACTCTGGGCCAGCGCTGTCCGGAGACTTCCAGGTCACGTGGCCAGCGTGACGAAGCTGCTCTGGCGAGCCTGCACCAGCACAGCACACAGAAACGCCGTTTACCTTCCCGCTATAAAGCGGTACCTATTTATCTACTTGCATTTTGATGTGCTTTCGAACTGCTAGGTGGGCAGGAGCTGGGACCGAAGGACGGGAGCTCACCCCGCCGCGGGGATTCAAACCGCCGACCATACGATCGGCAAGTCCTAGGCGCTGAGGTTTTACCCACAGCGCCACCCGCGTCCCTTAGGCCCTCTTCCTTAGGGTTCCATAAAGTCTATAAAGAAGAGGGCTCAGAGACAGGAAATAGGTAGAGAAATACACACACAGCCCACCAGTTCCTGTCAGCATTTGAAAGTGAATCTGTTTTCCACTCTCATTTCCAAGGCAACACATGTAGGGCTTTCACTATGGAGATGTGAGCTAAACAGTACTCCACATCTTCATATATATTATGCTACATATTACATTACAAGGATGAGAAACCTGTGAGCCTTCAGATGTTGTTTGATTGCTGCTCCCATCCTCCCTGACTTTTGGTCCCACCTGCTAAACATTGGACAAGTGTAGTCTCTGCTGCCTTTTCAGCGCCTACTGAAGACCTTCTTCTTCCAGCAAGCCTTTTGAGTAGTGATCTTCCCCAGTCTGGATCTGTATAGGAATTCTTTTTAGATGCTTCTAGATGCTTACTTGTTTATTGCTTGTATGCTGCCCTGGGAGGGGTAGAATGTAAAATAAAATAAACAATAATAGTAATAGTAGCTGGAGTCCAGCAACACCCTTGACAGGAGACCTGCAGTCAGGGTTTTTTATTGTATTCTAATTACTATATTTCTATGGTAATCCCACACAAATCTGCTTCTTCTTTTAAACTGCATCTCCCAGGAGAACTTGTGGGGGGTGGGGACTTCAGGCTCATCTCCTACCATGCCACACACATCTGGTTCGTTTCCCCCAAAGAGATGGAAAGTTTGAGAGTTGCGCGCTATTACATCCGTAATTGGCAACGTAGGGCTAATGATTTGTACTGCAACCTCCGAGACAAAGCAGCCAGGGCTTTTCGCCGCATAGTTGCTGCTCTCCGCCTGCAATCACGACCAGGGTCTGTTTTCTTCTCCTCGTGGTTTTAATGGCATAAACAAGTGCCCCCGCTTTCCATCCCCACCCGCACTTCTTAGGTTGTGCTTTTCGCATTTCCCCCTAGGGATTTGGAGTGTGTGTGGCAATGACCTCCCAGTCGTTGAAACTACAACTCCCACAATTCCGTGCCGTTGGCCGTGCCGTGCGGGGCTGATGGGAATTGCAGAATGTCTGGAAGCCCCCGACGTCTGGAGGACTGCACTTCCCGTCATGCCGCGCGGCAGCCGTTCCCTTTCCCACATCCTCCGCCCTGCTGCTGCTGCCGCCGCCGCCGCCCCCTCCCCTCTTGCTTCCGATACGGAAGCCGAGAGGCGTCGGCGTCGACGCCGCCGCCGCCGCTGCTGCTGCTTTTCAGCCCAGAGCTAGAGCTGGGCCGGGAGGGCCGCCCAGCCGGGCTGGCGGCGGCAGCAGCGGCAGGAGGGGGAAAATGGCGGCGCCGCTGCTGTCCCTCTCCGAGGGGGAAGGAGCCCGGGCGCGGCGGCGGGAGCAGCTCCGAGCCTGGGCGGAGGCCGAGGCAGCGGCGGCGGCGGCGGCAGCAGCAGCGGCTGCTTCTCTGTGCCCGGCCCCGCCTCCTCCGGGGCTGCCGGTGGCGGCCGAGAGCGAGGCTGTGCCCGCGGCGGGGATGGGCTCCGGGTCCGGCGGCGGCAGAGGGCTCCGGCCCCGCGCCGTCCGCTTCGAGGCGGCCGCCGAGTTCCTGGCCTGCTGCGCCGGGGCCGAGCTGGAAGCGGCGCGGGAGATGCTCAGCGCCGACCCGGGCGCCGTGAACGGGACCAACGCGGACGGCATCAGCGCCCTCCACCAGGTACGCGGCGCCCCGGTGGCAGCTCCCTGCCTCCATCTCACTGCTTTTGCCGCCTTCCCATTAAGCTTTTTCCTCTCCTTTTCCCTGGCCGAAATAAGCGACAGGATTTCAAATCTGGAAACGTAGCCCCTCAGCGGAAAAGGGTGCCTCTGAACGTGCGCAGAACGTCCCCCCCCCCCGGTTGAGACGTGTGAAGCAGCCTTCCCCAACTTGGTGCACATCAGGCGTCTTAGACTGCAGCGAGCATCAGTCCTGCCTGGCATGGTTAATGGGAACTGGAGTCCAACAACTGTAGGGCCAAAGTTTGGAGGAGGCTGGTGTAGAAAGTCATCTGCCTGCAACCCCGGCTTTGGTATAACTAATGTCAAGGCTTGGCTTAGGGTTATATGATGAGAGTACTTCTGAGCATCTAAAAAATGCTCCCCAGGGCTTATTTTACTGTTGCCAAGGCCTGGCTGTGAAGTGTATAGGGATAGCCTCTGAGCATCTGCAGAGTATGTATTCTCTGCCACTAAGCAGCTGCAACCAGCTCCACCCTATCTCTCTCTACGCATACACACAGGCTCATGTGAAATTAGAAGGATCTGTTCCCTTTTATCAGCTAATGGTTGGGTTGGTTTGAACCCCAACAGCTCTCTGTAAGATGAATGCTGCTCCAGGTCCATGCGCAAAAATTGCATTATATGAGGCTAGCAGTTGTGAAATTAAAATGAAGGTTTGATGATTCCCCCAGTTTGGCATGTGATTACAGCTAAAGAACGCTTTGTATGATAAATGTTAATGTAGCAGCTACCCAGTAAATGGAACTTGCACTGCCAGCGGAAACATCCTCAAGGAGGTTTGTAAAGCACATCTCAATCACTTCTAGCCTGAGATTGCTCTCGGTCACTGGATTAATTGATTAATTATATGGTGCGCACATACATTCTGCTTTTATGCCAAGTCGCACCAGTGACCATTCACTCTGTCACGATAGTGCCTGTCTTGGCTGGCAGCCATTCTCCCAGGGTTCTCGGGTCCAGTTTATTAAGCTCTATTTTCACAGCAGATGTCAAAAATTCTGTGCCAAATTCCATGTATCAGTAGGATTGTGCTGATGATACAGGTGCTGTAGTGCTTTCCCTGAAAAACATCCCTGGTTCAAACTTCAGCGATTTCAGGTGGAATTGAGAAAGACTGCTGTTTGAAACCTTGAAGAGCAGCTTCCAGTTTAGATATTACTGAGCAGGATGGACCAATTGTCTGAATAGATATTAGGCAGCTTCCTATGTTCCTTCTTAATATAATTCCACCTTTCACCTAGTGATGTAAGTCACTTCCACTGTACAAAGTTAAGCTGCTAGTTCCATCGCCATCATATAGAGATCAAATGCCACCATCTCTTATTCTTTTACTGGATAAATGATAACACAGCTCAGAAACCTTTCTATGTTTGTAAGCATAAATAGAAAGGGTGGAAAAAACCTATTTTCTACCACACTTTAACATCTACCAGTCTGCTTGTAGGGCTTTGGAACCACCCAACTGCAGGCTGTTGTTTTGAGAACAGTATATCCTGTGTGAATAGATAGTATATGGGTAAAAATTGTAGGAGAGGGAAGCAACAGTGAGCTTACTGTAATTGTGTGCTATAAACCTCCAAGCCAGACTGAAGACTTGGATGATGCCTTCCTACAGCAGATTACCAAACATTCAAAAAGGGGAGATATAGTAGTTATAGGAGACTTCAGCTACCCCAATATTGGAACTCAAACTGCCAATAATGTAAGGTCCAACAAATTCCTCTGTTGCCTCATTGACAATTTCATTTCCCAGTAGGTAGGAGAAGCAACAAGGGGGGTCATCTATTTTGGACCCTGTCCTCACCAACAGTGGGGAACTGATCAATGAAGTGGAAGTACAGGAAGCCTAGGGAGGAAGAGATTGTGGCCTCTTGAGTTTCATGATACAGAGGCAAGGGAAAACTGAGTGTAGTCGGACATGCATTTGGGGCTTCAGTAATCTGATTTCAGAAAGTTTAAGGAACTGCTGGGTGCCATACCATGATCAGAAGTTCTTGAAAAGAAGTGAGTCCAAGGTGGATGGGGGTGAAATATTGAATGCACATGTGGAGACAATTCCAGCAAGAAAGAAACTAAAGAAATGGATGTGACTGCATAAGGAGTTTACTGATGAGCTGAGATTTAAGAAGGGCATGTACAGTATAAGAAATGGAAGGAAGGAGAAGTCACAGTGGAGGAGTATACACAAGTAGCCAACAGTTGTAGGGTGAATGTCAGGTGGGCCCAAGCTCAGAATCAGCTCCAACTTTCATGAGAGATTGAAAATAATAATAAAAATGTTTCTTCAGCTGTGTTCAAAACAAGAGGAAGAACAAGCAAGTGTCCTTTGCATGAGAACTGCTGTTGAGTGGCAAAGAGAAGATGGAACTGCTCAACACCTACTTTGCTTCTGTCTTCACCCAAAAATAAAGTAGTGCCCAACCTGGTAATGGCAGAATAAATAGTTACAGGTATCCAGGGGGACGACTGCATGCAAGCCTGTCTCCTGTGTTTGACAGCGTAAATCAGCCCTTGCCAAATGTTGTGCCCAATATATGTTTTTGGAAGGCACCAGGTTATGCCTCTGAATACCAATTGCTGGGAATTGCAGCTGGACTGAGTGCTGCTGTGCTTCATGTCCAGCTTGCAGGCTTCCCATGGAGGCATATGGTTGGCCACTGTGAGAACAGGATGCTGGACTAAGACCATTGGCCTGATTCACCAGGCTCATACTATGTTGAGGTTAGCAGAATATCCTGTATGAACGCTTCGTGGTTTATGAATGGTTTGGTCACACCCAAACCATGGTGTGGCCATCCAGATGTTGCTTTGGTGTCATCCTTACCCTCCTTCCCCTTGTAGTTCTCTCCATCGCTACTTGGTCCAGCGGAAATGTATTTGCCGTTTTCAGATGAAATGGCAAGCCATGCTGTGCCTGAACCAGGAAGTGAGGGAGGGAATTTTAACTGCGGGGAGACAGTGCGAGTCCAAGGCACAGTTCCAGTGTGTTAACTGAGCCTTGTATATGCTCAGAAGTAAATCCCACTGTGCTCATTGGGACTTACTCCCTAGTAAGCGTGTTTCAAGATTGCAGCCTTAGTCTTGATGTTATTCTGTTGGCTGCGTGGATGCATTATGCCCCCCTTCTTTTCAGTTCCCACTGGATTTATCATCCACAAAGTGTGCACAGTATAGCTATGTGTGGAAGATCAGTTATGCCTGAAACACATTTCCCTTTCCTGGGTTTCTCATTAGGAGGCTCTGGGACTGCTGTCCCCTTCCATGCTCTTCTCCCGCCCCACATATACACTCCTGGATAATTTTCCATTACTTCATTCTCTTGATGCTGCTTGGCTCTTTGCCCTGGTCCCCATCCTCCCGCCATCTCCAAACACCAGTCTGTCAAACTCTGGCAGAGTGAGTGGTGGTGAAAGGAATGAGTCCTGATCTAGGGAGAAGATGCAGCTTCTGCCCATGTGATGGGTTCTACCTTAGGATTTAGAACTAATCAGGGGGCGGGGAGGTAAAGGTAAAGGACCTCTGACAGTTAAGTCCAGTTGCAGACGACTCTGGGGTTGCGGTGCTCATCTCACTTTACAGGCTGAGGGAGCCGGCGTTTGTCCGCAGACAGTTTTTCTGGGTGTTGTGGCCAGCATGACTAAGCCGCTTCTGGTGAAACCAGAGCAGCACACGGAAACACCGTTTACCTTCCCACCGAAGCGGTACCTATTTATCTACAGTGGTACCTCGGGTTACAGCTCTTCAGGTTACAGACTCCGCTAACCCAGAAATAGTACCTCAGGTTAAGAACTTTGCTTCAGAATGAGAACAGAAATCGGGCGGCGGCGACAGCAAGAGGCCCCATTAGCTAACGTGGTACCTCAGGTTAAGAACAGACCTCCAGAACAAATTAAGTTCTTAACCCGAGGTACCACCGTACTTGCGCTTTGACGTGCTTTTGAACTGCTAGGTTGGCAGGAGCTGGGACCGAGCAACGGGAGCTCACCCTGTTGTGGGGATTTGAACTTCTGACCTTCCAATCAGCAAGTCCTAGGCTCAGTGGTTTAGACCACAGCACCACCCAGGTCCCTAATGGGGGAAGCCGTCAGCAAATGGTTTTGATTTGGAGCAGATCTCCAAGCCACAGAGCATGATGGGGGCACTTAACATACTAAGATTTCCGCAGGTGGCTTTGCAGAGATTGGCCTCACTTAATCCTGCTTCAAAATAGAAATATGGAGATGTGATAGAAGTGAGTTGAGATGTGAGGGTACTGAAGCACTTTGAAGACTGAAAGTTTGTGCATCCCACAGTTATGGAATTGCGGGGGCTGGAACTGGCTTCCTTTAAAAACACACACACAAATGAAGCTTTTTAACATTGTGAAATTTCAGAAACCAGTGGGAAGGTTCAGGAGACTTTCCTGTGGTGTTGGAGTAGTTCTTCAGTATTCTTTTTTTATAGCTCTTCGCTTCTCCCTGTGACCAGCTTGAAGCAAGATAAGTGATGTACTACGTTCAAACCTGTTTATTTTCCGCCAATTTCATTTATACAGTTTGAGGAATCCACATTTTCCTAGGAGCAGGACTCGATTTAACTTTGCATTGAAACTTTTTCTTAAAAGCAAACTCTTGAGTAATCACTGTGTGGAATCTTTTATATAAAAAAGAGCCTGTGTATTGTAGCCTAGTGGTTAGAGTGTCTGACTGGGACCTGGAAGCTCTGAGTTCAAATCCCCACTTTGTCATGAAGCTCACTGGGTGACCTTGGGCCGGTCATTCTCTCCCTGTGCTAAAGGATGAAGGGGCGGGGAGAACAACATTCATCTTATACTTAAGGGTGCTCTCTTCATTAACCATTCACTTCCCAGGTATCTTTAGTGCAAGGCTGGGGAATGTGCAGTCCCTCCAGTGCCGTTGGACTCCAACTCCCATCAGTCTCAGCTAGTGTGGACACTGGTCGGGCATGATGGGAACTGGAGTCCAAGAACATCTGGAGGGCCACAGTTTCCCCATCCTTCTTCTAACAGCTACATATGTCCATCCATATTTATGGTCAGCTGACATCCGGTTGGCCCCCACAACAGGAAACATTTGCATGAAAGCAAAACACATTTTTTATTTGTCCAGGCGTTGGGGTCATAGGTGGCAGTGATTTTAGTAAGGTGGCAGTGGTTTCCATATGATGGCATTACGGATAATTGTCAATGCTAAGCTTAGTCAAAGTTGCTGCGATTCTTTGGTTTTTAATTAATGGCTTTAACATTGTATTCTTACTTGTGTGTGAACCAATGTAGCTGTGCATAAACTGAACAGGTTTAGGTTGTTGGCCGGAGGTGGAGCATAAAACCAACCATCAAATAAACAAATAAAAGACATAGGTAGGGTTTATCTATTTGTTTCATAATGCCTGGAAGACATAGGTAGGGTTTATCTATTTGTTTCATAATGCGTGGCTGGAGAATGGGGCACCCATGGCCCCACTGAACCAAGAGTCTTGTCTTGATTTCTAGCTGCCTCCCACTTGGCTTTGAGTCCTCTTGTTTCTTTGCAAACCTGTGAGTCCTCCACTCGCCTTATGTTCCCAGAGTTATCTTTGTGCCTGTCCTCACTGCCGGGTTGTGCCTCTGATGCTCCTCTGGCTTCTGGCCAGGGCAGAATTTGGAACGGCCCAAACTTACTCTACCATGTTCTCAGAACGGCAGGGAGCGTGGTGGATTTTGAAGCCTGTTTCTGCAACGTGTTTTCCCTGGATTTTGGAAAGGAAAAAATAAGCCTGGGAGTTGGATGCGGGACCAGTTTCCAAGGTGTAGCCATAAATAGGCAGCACGATGGGCAGGCATGGGATTCTTAAGTTTTTTGTTTTGTTTATTTATCTTATGTTCTGCTCAGAAGAGGGAATGGGAAAGGAGAAGAGAACAAGGGCAGGAGACTCTCCTTCATTGCAGACCTGCCGTGGGTTTGATAACTGGCTTTCACTCAGGCTAGTAGATGTCAAGGAATAAATCTCAAAATGGGTCGCAGGAACTCCAAAAAAATTGATATAAAGGGTGGTTCATGACTAAACACAACAAATCTACATGTAAAATGGATATAGATAGATGTGCACACATGAATGATGGCCACTGTCGCATAACAATGACAACAATTTCTCCAAACACCTCATGTGGTTAGACAATATCTCCTGGGTTGCATCCTGTTTCATACTTCGCCAGAACAAAAATGGAGAATTTTTCACAGATGGCTGTTGTAGAACCCCTTATGGCCTCTTGTTTGATTTTTTTCAAAATTATGTAAATCTTGCTCATTTGGTATAGCTCTGCCACAAGTGCTTAATTGTCTTCTAAGTACTTAGAAATGAGAGAGTATCAAATTAGCTTTTCCTAATGTGTTAAAAGAATCCTCAGTGCAAAGGCAGAGAGGCTAATGCATTCAGATATACCAACACTATCATCAAAATTCAGAAGACCCTATACATCTTATGCCATAGAGGGCTTTTCATCAGGGGACTATTTGTATATTTAGATTCTAAATATGAATATTTCCCTGACGAAGGGCTTTTAGAAGGTACAGTTTTTGGAACAAACAAGTTTAAATAAAAGTCAGCTCCCCTCTGAATTCCAAAGAATGTACCTTCTAAATATACACGCTTCCCTTGACTTTTCTCAGGTGGGGGCTGCTGCTGAGAGGAGAAACTTGGGGTGTGGCAGAGACTTGGCCACTGTTTACCTCCATGTTGCCTCTCATGGTTCCAGTGGGGTTAAAGTGGAGATGCAGAGCTTGAGAAGGAGGATTCCTGAACTCATTGCGAAGAAGCAGGGCCTAACAAGGAGAAATGTAGCTCTTTCGCAGCACAGCCAGTCAGGGAATGTTTCCGAAGAGCTTCAGCCAACACCAGCCGGTCTCTCTTGTTTGTGGAAAATGAAATCTTTGCATTCCAGGCAGTGGCTATTAATATCAGTGCTCGGCTGGTTGGGTGAAACAGCCGGCATCTTTCTCCATGCCTAGTAACTCCTTCCCTAGTTGCACCCAGGCTGCGGGCAAGGATGACGCCATGGGGTCTCCTTTGTCCCAAAGCCCATGCAATGGAGGGTGGGAGCAGGGAGAAATTCCAGTGCGTCCCTTTCTCTGCAGGGGGATCCAGTCATAAGTCCAGAGTGGGTGCAGTTTGAACCAGGGTTCACTGCAATCCAGCCTTGGAGCCCAATTTGAACACAATGATTAAACACAGTGATTATCCTGGATAAATGGTTTGAGAATTTTAAAAGCAACAGGCTAGGTCAAGGGTAAGGTGTGAAGGTAAAGGCCCCCTGACAGTTAAGTCCAGTCGCAGGCGACTCTGGGGTTGCGGCGCTCATCTCGCTTTACAGGCCGAGGGAGCCAGCATTTGTCCGTGGACAGTTTTTCCAGGTCATGTGGCCAGCATGACTAAGCCGCTTCTGGCAAAACCAGAGCAGCGCACGGAAACGCCGTTTACCTTCCCGCCAGACCAGTACCTATTTATCTACTTGCACTTTTTTGGTGTGCTTTCGAACTGCTAGGTTGGCAGGAGCTGGGACCGAGCAATGGGAGCTCACCCCGTTGCAGGGATTCGAATTGCCGACCTTCTGATCGGCAAGCCCAAGAGGCTCAGTGGTTTAGACTACAATGCCACCCGTGTCCCAGATCAAGGGTAGTCAACCTGATATCTGCCCAATGTTGCTGGACTACAGCTTAAAATCATCCCTGACCATTGACCATCCTGGCTGGGACTGATGGGAGTTGGAGTCCAACAACTTCTGGAGAGCCCTACGTTAGTTGACTTTAAGCTAGATTGTGTGATTTGTCTCTTATGTGTCTTTTCTTTCTCACACTAGCAAATGCAGACTGTCAGGGAGGGATCATTTCTCTTTTCTTTTCTTTTTTTAACTGCTTTATTGGTTTTAAAACTGTATAACACAAGTGGTCAATAGATGTTAAAGACAAAGTAAAAATAAACAAACATTCATTCCATAGTTGATACTTGTTGTGTACATTGATTTGCGATTAGATTCGGCATGACCTCCTATCTCCCCATTGTGTTCCCAAATTACATTCTTTATCTTCTCTACGTTATTCTAATTACTTTAAATTTATAAAGTTGTCCTATTGCACGCAGAAACTCAGTCAAGACCTGCCAACGGATTGATATTTTGGCAGTGTTCTTTTAGGTAGACTCTATATTTATCCCATTCTCTGGTAAAATTTTCATCTGTAATGTCTCGTAGCCTTGCTGATAGTCTTGCTAGTTCAGCATACTCTCTCAATTTATTTTGCCAGTCTAATTTGGATGGGATAACTTCTCCCTTCCAGCCTTTTGCGATTAGAATTCTGGCAGCTGCTGTGGCGTACATGAAAACTCTCCTGAACTTCTTTGAGATTTTGTTACCCATAATTCCTAGCAGGAAGGCTTTGTGCTTTTTAGGGAAAGAGCATTTAAACATTTTCTTAAGTTCGTTATAGATCAGGCATGTCCAAAGTCTGTTTTGGGGGCTTAATCCGGCCCCTGTGGCAGTTTATTTTCTGGGGTAAAATCCCCCCCAACAGCTCAACACGCATGGCAGCCCTCATGCATGTTCACTTCATCAAATCTGGCCCTCTTTGAAAAAAGTTTGGGCACCCCGTATCATTTCCTAACACTCTCTGATCTTTTTACAGTTCCACCACATGTGGAACAATGTGCCTTCCGCCTCAGGGAGGGTCCATTTCTCATTGGGTAGAGCACATGTGTTACCTGCATATCCGGTCTTCAGTTAAGGGATCAGATGGCAGGAGAAGCCTTACTCTGCCTAGAATCCTAGAGAGCTGCTGTTAATCAGGGTAGTTGTTGTGGGTTAAGATGGTTAAATCAACTCTCTCCAAAGAACCTAGGAGTCTTTTCTAGCTAATACTTTTCTGAGAGGATTCTGGTGTCTGATCTCCCAGTTCTCCATGCTTTCATTCACTTGGTGTTTCTCTTTTTTGAAAATAACTCAAGATGACCCAAATTCTTACTTCAAGGCTGCTCGATACGATACACCCACATAACTGTCACTTGTTGCCTGAACCAGTTTTATTCTGCGTGGTCTCTTGACTGCAAATCCAAAGCCTGTTATTAAAGGCAGATGAAATCTAGCAGAAGCTGCTGCCTTCAGTTCTGACGTCTTTTGTGTTGGAAGCAGAAAAGTAGCACAGCTGCATATTCCTGGCACTCGAAAAGACATCAAAGGCTCTTTGGTCCAAATTCTCTTCCTTTAACAACGCCTCGACCCCCCCCCCCCCCAAAAAAAAAAATATACTTAAACTACTGCTCAAAAGAGGCTGCAGGTCTCTGTGACACTTTTTTTGAGCATGTGGAATCCTGCAACACATCTGCTGTTCAGCATAGAATGTAGATCCGTGAGAATCTGAATTTAATCTTTTTGTTGTTGTTAAAAAAACAAAAACTGGTTACCCCTTTGCATTTTTAGGTGGATGTAATGTGGCTCTCCTTTGCACATAATGCCACCAAATTATGGTTGACGCTACACAAAAGAACATTGTTTGTGTGCTCCCTAATGTATTGTTTCATCTCTAATGTAATTATTTCATCTTTGGCCCAAGCCACAGTTGGCATTTCACTCCAGTTCCCCGGTTAGAGTGCAGCCCAGTTGATGTTGTATCTGATCCAAGACAAACTGTGGTTCACTGTTGCATCCAAACCAGCAAACTGTGGCTTTCAATTGCAATTTAGAGGGCATGTACAAACCACAGTTTGCTGGTTGTGGTGTAACAGCAAAACATGGTTTGGCTTCTGGATCGAGCACACAGCCGTTATGGACTGTGCTGTGAGTGGGGAAGCTATGGTCCTTCTTTGGTTTTATCCATCTGCTCATATGATATATCTCATTTCACTTTGCCCTGCCTGCACCAGGGGAGTTGTGCCGCCTAATGAGTGGAGCAGAGACACATTTTTCAAGAACTGGCAGCTCCTAACTTGTGCTAAACTGAAAGTCAAACGACCAACCACTCCCTTGTGCAACTTGTATAAAATACATCAAAACATTCTAAGCGGAGCTTATGTTGCATAGAGACCAAGAGACTTAAGCTATGAATCAGGAACTGCCTGGTTTGAATCCTGCATCTTGCAGTGAACTTACTGGGTGGCCCCCCTCTCTCTCTCAGCCTCAGTTCATCCATCTGTAACATGGGGCATTGTAATAAACTTACCTTGTCATAGGCAATGCACACGAACGGCTTTGAACTCTTGAAAGTGCTATGCCCGTGTTTCCTGTTGTTTTTATTGCGTGGCTGGGAAAAGCCACATCTCAGCTGGGCTGAGATGAAGTTGCCTTCAAATGAGCAACCAAGTGACAAACAGCATCTGCTGCTTATCCACTGCCGCCCTAGCACTGCAATACATTTCCCAAGCCAGGGAAATGTAATGCCAGAGTTTTGGTGCCTCCTGCAGCTTTCTCTCCCAACCCCTTAAGATTAGAAGGCACAGAGAGAGCAGTAAATAGCAGCCACACTTTTTGTGCATTTGAGAAAGGGAAGGGGATGCTTGCTGTGTCAGTACTGTCCCAAGTGACGTTTGGGAATGGGCTGCCTTGGCCTTTTCAGACCTGGGATGTGCCATTTAGCCAAACATGCGTTTTGGGGACCCTCTTCAGAATTTCTTACCAAGTCTTGCTGGTGGCTCTGCTATAGTTCCCCTTATCTGACTGCATCCCATTAGGAGACCTGGCCCACAGATTGAAGCCCGGTGATGTCTGCACCCAGGTTGTAAGTCCAGTTGAACTTACAACCAAGTATTTAAAGGTTATTTTACCCGTGTATGACCATCCTCCTGGAATATTGGAAAGACCTGCTTCCTGCCTCTTTAATTCAGGGGGTGGGGATCCTGGGACCCTCCAGATGTTGCCCAGCTATGGCTCTTATCATCTCCGAAGAGTAATTTCAGCAGGGTGTACAGCTTGTCATGCAGAGATGAAAGAGGCAACATCTGTTAAATTCCCCCTTCTGCAAGGCAGTTGTTGGTACAGAAGGTCTGCCCTCCTTTGCATCTGGTCACCATCCCTCTATCTGTCCTCTTGGGGAAAAAGAAAAAGGGCAAACAGAAGCACTCTTCCTTCCTTTTTAGAGAGATGGTGATAACGCCGCCATGTGACTTGCTTATGGATCGCGGCAACGGGTGGGAGTGGGGCCTGGACACCAAAGGATATTCTACTCTCTTCCCCGAATGTTCAGCTTACAAGCTGCGGCCACCCATTTTTCTCTTGAAAGTTTTTTTGGGTGTATTCACCTGTGGATAAGGAAAAGCATTAAGGCAGGATTCTCCCTCCTTGCTCAAGAAGTACCGTATTTTTCGCTCTATAAGACGCACCAGACCATAAGACGCACCTAGTTTCTGGGGGAGGAAAACAAGAAAAAAAATATTCTGAATCTCAGAAGCCAGAGCAAGAGGAATCGCTGCACAGTGAAAGCAGCAATCCCTCTTGCTGTTCTGGCTTCTGGGATAACTGCACAGCCTGCATTCACTCCATAAGACGCACACACATTTCCCCTTATTTTTTAGGAGGGAAAAAGTGAGCCTTATAGAGCAAAAAATAAGGTAGCTGGATTCTCCTGCCTACCATTTGTGGTGGGGATGTTTGCAAAAGAATGCACAGGGTTAACTGGTCAGCATTGGGCCCTACATTATAAAATTAAATCATATTGTACCCCTAACACAACTTAACTATTAACACATGAGGCTACCTGTATTTGTGCAAATACCAGCGACTTTGTGGGCCATCCTGTCAGGCCTCCTGCCCAATGACAGCATTGTCTTTCCAGCCTCTCCTTGAAACCCTACATGGCCAGGAATTCATTGTGTGGCCTTCCTGAGCAGCTTGTTCCTGAGCTGCAATCCTCTTAGCATTAGGAAGCTTTTCTTGATGTTTACCTAAAACCTGCCTCCCTATCAGGAATTCTCCCCACCACCAATTGGCATCGCATTTTGGAGCACTGAGCTGGTTTGGAGACTGTGCAGGCTCCCAGAATGGAGCTCCCAGCTGCTTTGCTCTCGCCTTGTCTTTTTCGCTGCAGTGCCAAGGCTTAGTTTAGCGTGCCGTCCGAACTGGGACTACCGGTTAAGCCCTCTCTTCATGGTTTGTCCTTGGCTACAGCTTACGGTTAGCGAGGAGAGAGCTTAACCGCGAATTCCAGCTCAGGCGACACGCTAAGACGAACCTTGGCTCGGCTTAGCTCAGCTCTTGAAAAGACCAGGAAGGGGGAAAGCGGCTGCAAGCTTCTTTCCTGGAGCCCGTGCAAAGTTGCTAAGCCAGGGTTTGGTGGAGCGTGTTGTGCGAATCAGGCTGCCAATAGAGGTGGGGATTTTCCTGGGTGGGGGGAGGAATGAACTGGGAAGATTTTCTTATGCAAATTAGGATGGTTTGCATAGTATTTGTGTGTGTGTGTGGTTTGCATCAGATTTTTTTCTGATGCCGAGATTAGATTTAGCATGCTTATCTTACTTCTATCTGGTAAACAAAGCTTTAGAAAAAGTATCCACATGTCACTTTTTTTCCTAATACACCACAAACATTTAACCTGGAGTATCTGAGGAGAAATTAAACCACACATACTTCTTGTGGTTTGAATGTGGTATCATGTAGCAATTTGTATTGCAATACAGTACTTGTAAAAAAAAATGCAATGGCAATCGGGTGTGCTTTCCTATACATTGTTTGTTTAAATCTAAGAGGAAAACAAAAGTGCTGAAAACTAATAAATGTTGGCAGCTGAAAGAACTTTGCCGGATATGCTCATTATCATACTCACTAGGTATAATCACCTGGAAAACATTAAAAGAAGCTTTGAAGCTGACAAGCTTGCCTCGTATTTGTAGTTGTCATCCATTTACTGTTACTAATGAGTCTATGAAAAGGAAGGATTTTTATTGGCAGAAAAGTAAAGTGGGAGGAATTTCGAAAAAAGAAATCTGCCCAAACCAATGACTATAAAATTCCCAGGCGGCTGGGGTGTTATTTGGCCTACCATGTGGCAAATAAAAAGCTCTGAAGGGGTTTGTGGCATTCACTGCCCTTCTCCTCAGGGGCTGCCTTGCATGTCTAGGGGACAGTGGTGCAATGGGACACTTCCTTGTTGCATCAGGAAAGGAGGGCAAGGTGCTGCGTGGGGCAAAGGAGAACGATGAGGAAGTGCTCCTTTTTGCTCAGGGGAGCGAAGGTTCCTTAGGAACATGAGAAGCTGTGTTCCACCCACATCAAACCATTGGTCCATCTAGCCCTGCATTGTCCACACTCTATGGTTTCAGACAGACAGGAGACTTTCCCAACATGAAGATGCCGGGTATTGAATCTGGGACCTTCTGTGTGCAGAGAACACGCTCTGCCACTGAGCTTTGGCCCTGTTATGGAGGAGAGGAGAGAGAAACGGGGAGCTGGGAGCTTCCTTGCGACAAGTCGTCTGTCTTTTCCAGGCCTGCATTGATGAGAACATGGAGGTGGTGGAATTTCTGGTGGCAAACGGAGCCGACGTGAACCAGGCTGACAATGAGGGCTGGACTCCGCTGCACGTCGCTGCTTCCTGCGGCTACATTGAGATTGCACAGTGAGTTTGGGGCTGCAGGGGTGACGGCCTTCCAAAACCATGCCAGCTCACGGATAACTTCATTGGCCTTGCGGTAGATAAAACGCCTTTTGCCTGAAGTTATTACAGTAATAAATCCGCAGGCCGGTCTTTCAGTGCTTTTCACCTGGGGCTGAACGGCGGTCACAAAACCTACGCCCTTCCCAACACAGGGTAGCCAGATGCAGAAGGGGACAGGGCTCCTGTCCAGATTAGCAGGTGCCAGTCATCATGCACACAGCTATCTAAGGCGCAGGGGGAGGTTGTGGAAGCCAAGGGCAACCTGCATTAGGCTTCATTTCTGAATTGGTGGTCTTTTCACCCCATCTGCATTTGAAAGGGAGGGAGGCTTATTGTCTGCAATCACGAGGCAAGGGCGCAAAGGATTCCGGCGCTTGGCAACTGTCTCCCCATGAGACGGGCTTTTTTTGTGTGGCCTAATCCGGGATTGCAGGGGTGGGGGGCTAAATGGGCCTATGGATCTGACCCTGGGCATCACTGTCTGGCCCAGATACCTCTTGGACCACGGTGCCAACATCGCTGCAGTGAACAGTGACGGGGATGTGCCATTGGACATTGCGGAGGCTGACAACATGGAGGCCTTACTGCGTTCGGAGATTGGGAAGAGAGGTAAGGAGAGAGCAGGCTGCCATGCATGGTGTAGCTCTGCTTCCTCTAATGCTCTGTCCCTCTGTAGACCCTTTCGGGGCTTCACCAGGCTTCTCCAACCAGCCCTCCAGGTCCTGGGTTTTTCCCCTTCCTTAGGGGTTGGTGCTGCAGAAAGATTATAGAATCAGCTTTGCAGGTTTTCACACACACACACCCCCACACACCCAAATGGATTAATTAAATGGTTCCTGGTTTACACCACAGGGTTGTAATATACGGCCCATCAAAATATTTTCAACTTGGATTAGTTACTGCAGACAGAGCGAAACGACGACTTCCAAAACCTGGTAAATTCTCTGGCTCTGGAACAGTTTAAAAATACAGTGTCTACCAAGATTATATTTGCACATACAGTGGTGCCTCGCAAGACGAAAATAATCCGTTCCGCGAGTCTCTTCCGCGGCTTAGAAAAAGGGGGGGAGGGAAAAGACTCGCAAGACGTTTTCGTCTTGTGAAGCAAGCCCATAGGGAAATTCGTCTTGCGAAGCGCCTCGAAAGACGGAAAACCCTTTCGTCTAGTGGGTTTTTCGTCTTGCGAGGCATTCGTCTTGCAGGGCACCACTGTATTTGCTTACTGTACATAATTTATTCTGCATCCAAACCCAGTGAAGATTAAGAATGGGGAATCTGGGACTCCCCAGATGTTGCCAGACTACAACTCCCATCACACCTGGCCGTTGACCCATACTGCCTGGGGTTGATGGGAGTTGCAGTCCAGCCTCATCAGGAGGGCCACAGGTTCCCCATCCCTGAGCCATATGTGTATGATGTAATTGTGCCCTCCACCCATAATTACATCATACACAAATTCCTTAAAACAATGATGACTACGTGTTTTTTTGGAAGAGGAAGGACTTTAAAAGTATCCAGTTGCTAGGATTCCTCGGCATCGTTAGGAGAAGACATATTTCTTCGCAGCTCTCTGGTGCGGCCGCAGCTGTTCAGATTCATAGTCGTCGCCCTCTTGGCTCTCCCGTGACGCCTCCTTCTCCTTTTCAGGGATAGATGTAGAAGTAGCCAAGCGAGAGGAGGAGGAGGTGATGCTTCGTGATGCACGCCAGTGGATGAACGGTGGGAAAATCTCTGACGAGCCGCACCCCAAAACAGGGGCCACGGCCCTCCACGTGGCAGCTGCCAAAGGCTACATTGAGGTCATGAGGTGAGAGCCTGGTCTTCGATTCCCCCAGCCCCAAGGGACATCCATTCTGAGCACATGAAACCCTTTGATAAATCCCCTTTTGGAGCAGGAAATGGGATCCCATGTCTCCCTCTCACAGTTTTAAGCTAGATGTCGAACGTCATAGAAGCACGTGGGTTTACAAAATGGCTGCCAACGTCACACCTCAGGTTCCTATTTGCCTCAACAGGTTTGGGCACTTGCCATACCCACTCTCCCAGCCCAGGTGGTTAGTTGCACCACTTCTTCTGATTCCCCCCCCCCTCCTCCGTGCCTTGCCAAACATCCCCTGAGCAAAGGCGGGGCCTAGGGAAAAGCGTAGGCCAAGTCAGTGTCAGTCCCCACCCCAGCCTCCTGATGGTGACTCGGAGCTGATAAGAATCCAGGATATTGGCATCCTGCTCCCAGCCATCTTGCTTTGAGCATTTGGACCCCTCCCCTCAAAAAAGAAGGAAAGAAAAAGAGAGATGACCCCAGCAGGTTTCCAGCAAGTTCCATCCACGCTGCTTCTCTAACTCACTCGCTCTTCCAAAAGTCCCAGTCTCCTGTCCCCCCTGTTCTCCCTGCCACGAGAACCTCAAATTCCTGGCCCTTAGATATGTACCTCACAGAAGAATTCAGGAGAATTCTTGTCCCTGGATAATTTGGGACTCTTGAGTTCTGTATCTCCCTTGGACCACTGTCCCACCCACCCACCCAGCCCTCACAGAAGACCCTGCAGCTCTTGTATCCAGCACCGTCTTTGCTCTGTCCCATCTAGTCTGCCTTTCCCCTCTTTTGTCTATTAATATCTAGTTTTCCCATAAGGCACCATGCCTCAGTCCAGGAAACCCCTGACGGCTGCTTTCTCTTGCCCTGTTGCAGGCTGCTCTTGCAGGCTGGATATGACCCCAATGTGCAGGACAAAGACGGCTGGGCTCCCTTGCATGCGGCAGCCCACTGGGGAGTGGAAGAGGCTTGTCGCCTCCTGGCAGAGCACTTCTGCGACATGGAGGCACTCAACAACGTGGTGAGAGCAAAGGAGGTGGCTGGTGTGTGTGTGTGTGTGTGTGTGTGTGTGTGTGTGTGTGTGTTTGTGTGTTGCAGAACCCAGGCTTCTTGTGGCTCCAGTTAGAAGAGCCCACACAGCAGGGCTGGAGAGGACTTGGTGTTACCCAAGGCATTGGAAAGGCCCAGCCAGTCCGAGTACGTTGGCTGAGCTAAGTGGCCCAGCACTCCAGCCTGGTCTCAGGCAACTTCATATGTTTGCAGCTGTTCTTGGTGCAGAGGGGTTTCTAGGACAGCAAAATGAGGACCGTCACCAGATTTTAAGGAAATTTTAATGGACTAGTGTCAAAGCATTCTGATGGGTCAGTTAATTGACTACATCTGTATACATTTTCTTTTGAATAAAAATATGGTTCTGAAGGAGGGGGAAACATCAGGTTGTTTTTAGATGGTGCGTTGTTTTAGATGGTGTCTCAGCCGATACCGTTGTGGACGAGGCTTGCTCTTGTTCACGAGGTGAAGGGAAAATACCTTTTCTGAAATGCCATCTGCATTTTTTTTATAATTGTGTCCTAAGCAGGTTGTTTAAAATAAAATAAAATGTTGTTTCTTAAGGTTACAGAGTTTTTTGTTTTATTTTTTAAAAAAAGAAATAGATTATTATTCTGCGTTGTTCAGTTAAAGGTTTACAAAACCAAAACCCAAAGGGGGAAGGAGATGTGGGAGGCTGGAATTCTAAATCTGCTGACTGCAGCCACAAATAGAAGCTTGTGGATCCTGCAAAATGCTGGAGGAAGGACAGAGACCTGGAAAGGCTTGACTTGGTTGTGGAGTACGACAGAGGAGAACGTTTTGAAATGGCTGGGGATGTTTCTCCCATCTTCGAGGGTTTTTTCCCCCCTTAGGCTGTGAGAGGGTAGCCCCTTATTTCTCATTCCCCTCCCTTCTAGATTATTTTCTGAAAGGGCTACCCCCTTGCTTAGAACCAGAAGCTCTCCAATTGTACCTACCAAGGTGGGTTTATTTCCTCCCCTCATTGAAAACAGCAGCCAGTAATTCTAAGCAAGTGAGGAATCGAGTGTAACTCGTAGAAGCCCTGGATGTTGCTTTCTTCAGTGGGTGGATGGGCTTGGAGGAGGGAGGGAGGCAGGACAGCTGGTGAGTTGAAGGAAGACGCATCTACACCAAAGGGAAGCTGCTTCACCCACCATGTTTCCCAGTTTTATTCTGATGGCAAACCGTGACGAAAGGAGCCCTTCTCAGCCCCAGCTGTTTCCTCCCCATCCTAGGGCCAGCGTCCCTGCGACCTTGCGGATGAGGATACTTTGGCTCTGCTCGAGGATCTCCAACGCAAGCAAATCGACGTGAGTGACTTTTCTTCTTACCCTTCTCTCCCCCCCCCCCGCCCCCGTGTGTGGCAGATACAACAGAATCGGGACCGCTGCCTAGGGTCTGTGCAGAAAGCGTGTGGCGCGTGGAGCCCTCGCTCTTGTGTGGAGCTAGACAGCATTTGAACGCCTTGTTTCTGGAATAGGAGGGAAACCTTGCAGATGCCAATTTGAGGAGTTGGGCTGAGAGAGGAGCTGCTTTGGGGGAAGCTTGCAAGACCCCTAGTCCCAAATAGAAGCTGCTTGTGCCCCGTCAATCCCATTCAGAGGCGGTTGTATGGGTGGCATTGTGCTGTGTGCCTGCTTCACAAATGTCTCGTGCTAAAATCACAGAAAGGTGTCCCTGAACCAAAAAAAACCCCAGCCTCTTGACCCTTTTCACAGGCGGGTCCTTGTGGCTCCCACCATCGGCAGTTAGTCAGGCAGCGACGGAGGAAGAAGCCATTTGCTTCTTCCTCCGTCAGCTCCCTTAGGGCTGCTCACCTGGCACCTCACCTGATGAGTTTTAGGTGCCAGCTGAAGACATTTCATTTGCCCAGGTGCTTAATGAATAGTTGCAATTTATCTAGGACTCCCATCTTAACAGCTGTTGTTGTGTGTGTGTATATATATGTGTGTGTGTTTACATAGAAGCATGTACACACAAACAATATTTTAAGAGGTTGTGTGCTAATTCAGTAAACTTCAGGGGTAATTTTTCTTCTGCCGCCCCCCCCCATCACCCTTTATTGGGTGCATTAGGACAGACAAAAGTTTCTTGCAGTGGCTGACTAGACTCATCCAGACCTGTGTAACCTTTGCAATTTTAAAAAGACCGTAATTCAGCACCAAGTGGAGCTGATTTCTGTTGTTGGCTATGTATATGGCATGCAGATGAAGCAGCAGCCTATATTTCCTTTGTGTAACTGTTCCCTCTCATCATGGGGGCATGGGTTACATTTTTGTTCCCTTCCCAGAATTTTTTTCCAATTGACTTTTTAAAAAGTAAATAAAAATGCTTGAGGGATGCAGGGGAGGCTCAGTCTTGGTTAATGTTATTATACACGGCCTTCCTACCTTTGCAGCATCAGCCACAAGAGCAGAAAGTAGAGAGGAACGGCAACGACCCCACAGGGCAGGAGGTCAGGGAGCGAGGCCAATCCTGCCTGTCAGCTTAATTTGAGTTTCACCAGCCCAGGGCAGTGTTTCTGAAACTGCAGGGTGGGCCTCCTCAGAGCGGCGGCTGCTGGTGAAGCCCACACGCCTCCCTTTTCCAGCCCTCCCAGCAAAAACCTTCCGCGGCGAGAGAGGCTTGTTCCCCAGGGGATGGAAAGCGGTATGGGCTTCTCCCACCCGCCTGTCAGCTGCATGCTCTTTTTCCACCAGTGGACTGAAACCAGATCAGCCTCCGGGCCCTTTGGAAACCTTTTAAGGGCTTTCCTCCTTCCCTCTGGGAGTTTTCCTGTGAGAACCAGTCTTGAGAGAGCCAGGTTGTAAGCCATAAAGAGGGAAAGAAGCCTTGGCACACAGGACACATGAAGAAGCAAGGGGCTGGAGCAGCTTCCCAACAGGGAAAGGCCTGGAGCAGCCCTCACCCACCTGGCCCCTTCTGGGTGTTGTTGGAGGGCGCTGGCTTGGGATGATGGGAGTTGTAGTCCAACAGCACTTGGAAGGCACCAGATTGGCAAAGCCTGTTCTTAAAGTGTTTGGGGCGTTTTGATTTAGGGAGACATGGTGGAGGTTTCCAGAATCACGTGTGGCAAAGGCGAGAAGCCTGTGGTGCCCTCCTGGGTTTGTTGGGATTCCCAGCTCTTATCAGCTCCAGGCAGCGTACCAGATTTGAGTCCAGGTTGATTCACGAGCTGCTTTGAGAGCCTTTAGCGGCTGTAGAGCAGAAGATAAGTATTGTGTCACTGGTTTCATGTCATGACGGCTGTCTACGCTGCCTCCACTTCCAGAGAACATAATGTAATACTGAATACTTGTGGCTGTGGGGGGAGAAGGTTGGTGTTGTTTCCTCTTCGTAGGCATCCCTGGAGCATCTGTCTGGTTGCTGCGGGAACATGAACAGAGCCCTGCTTGATCAGACCAAAGGAGCACCAGTGTCCACACTTCTGATCCAGCAAGGCTCTTCCTGTATCCATGACCATCCCTGTGGCGGACCTTTCTTAGCTCCTAAGCCATGCAAGAACTCTGTTCCTCGGCTGCACTCAATGCAAATGCCAACTGTGGGCACATCTGCGCTTTATTTTCCCAAACACATCGCCCTCCCCCTTAAATTCAGCAGCAGCGTTTCAGCGTGATTCCCACAGCCTGTTCAGTACAGATCTCAGCCACTACTGCTCTTCTCCATTTGGTGGATCCTTTGAAGAAAGCAGAAGCTTTGGGGCAGCGCTCTTGCCCCAGGTATGTCTGCCCAGAAGGGCAGGTGCCATTGCCCTCTGCTACCCTGGCAAAATTTGTTCATCATTACAAAGGTCACATAGCCAAAGAGAATGAGAGCTTGACCCTCACCCCCCATCTCTCTCCCTAACCTTCAGCTACGCAGCAAGAAGGAAGCTCACCTGAAGCAGGCAGTGATTGACACCAGCTTGGAGCAGCCCCCATCGTACACGAGCAAGCACCGGAGGTGAGGTGTGGGCGTGGGGGCATTTGTCTCTTAGGTTCCCAACCTTTTAATGCTGCCTTTCTGGTTCTAAAGTCCACAGCTTCCGCCCTTGTACCCAGCCGTCATTTCCCATGAGTTGGTAAAGGCCCTGGCTTGCAGCTGTGTCGGCTATCGGTTCTTTAATCTAGGATGCAGCTTATTATGGCTCAGCAGTATGGGAACAGGCGCATGCGAACCCCACGCCAAGTGCACGTTGCAAAGCAGGTTTAGAGAGAAGTCTTTATTTGGCGCACAGCAAGTTTGGCAGCCCGGTTTGCTGCAGAAGTGTTTACTGTTGCCAGCTGCAGACGTCAGGTTGGGCTATCCAACTGTTTTGTGGTTACAGACGTCGAGCCTGTACAAATTGCAAGTGTCTCCTGTCGTCCCACAAACATTAGCAGGGAAGCAAAGCCTCTCCTGTTAGCAGGAAGCATCGGCTCGCTTGCCTCAAACTTGCGTTGGTTGGGCATTTCGTTACGAGACGTCACCAAGGCAACCTCGGTGGTTGTTTTCTAAAAGCAAGCCATGCGCTAGCTCACGCATGTTCAGACATAGAGGCCAAGTGCCAGCTCAGACACCTCTCCCCTGTGTGAAGTTACAAAGCGTGTGAAGTGCAAGGTTTGGGAGCGCAGCCTCCACGTTGCCCGTTGAGTTGTAGATACTCTTGTTGTTGCTCAGTCACATTGCAGGCCTGAGGATCAGAACAATCTTGATTTCCGCTGATCTGTCTGTCAGCTGCTCCGAGAGCCTTTTTGGCTGAAGAGCAGGAAAAGATTTAATACGGAAATACAGGTGTACAGCACTTCCAGGATTGGCACATAGGAGCAAGCCCTTAGGCTTAGGCTGGTTGGCAGCATCTTGCATGGTATGAAAGCCAAATTTCAGGAGAAATGGCATGTCATGTGCCTGAGTTGTCTGAGTTCTAGAGCAGCTGTTCATGCAAGAAACCAGTGTTCACCTGCAGGGCAGCTGCCATGAGGCAACGCCTGGCCTAAACCAGTTCACCAGAGTATTACAGCCCAGCCCAGGTAACCTCTTTCATCTCGAGATCTCCGCTTGAACCTGATCATAAATATAGGGAAATGAGGGCTGTTGGAACGAAGCAGTTTCAAGTGTGGCTGAAGTTTGCAACCTTCCGATGGCTCCCATTGGCTCTGTCTGGGCAAACGCGCCATTGATGTAATTTAACTGTGGTGGGCTGAGCAACTTCGCTTCTTTTAAAACCATCCACTTTCCTTTAACACCCTTAATTCCCCGCATCTCCTCTCTGCTTCTTAGGAGCTCTGTGTGCCGCATGAGCAGCAAGGAGAAGATCTCCGTCCAGGACCAGTCAAAGGAGCGCAAGACCCTGGGGACCATTGCCGTTGGCGAGGAGGAGACCAGCTCTGCCTCGGAGGGGGAGGAGACGCCACACTCTAATGGTAGGCGGAGCTACATGGTGGGCAGTGGCCTTCATTGGCCCAGATCTCGGAAGGGTCTGGCACAGCCAATTAGATGCTAACTGCTTTCTCTCCTTTGGCAGAGGTGAAGGCCGCTCCCCCGACGGACAACAGTGCAGTGAATGGCGTCTCCGTGACCCCTGTCAGCCCTGTGTCCCCCAGTCCCATGGGGCAGAAGGTGAGGTTTTGCTCACCTGCACGAACCCTTAGCTTCTCCCTTAGGTGAAAGGGGGGGGGTTGGCACATCTCCATGCCTCACCCCCCGCATCACCTTTCACAGTGTAGGCCTGGGAGCTGCTGGACTCCTGCCGAAAACCAGCTCTTGAGATTTGAGAGGTGACGAGCAGCAGGGCCTGTTAAAGAGACGTTTCCAGTCACTTTTGCATTCATGGTCTTGGACTTGAGGCTGCAGGCCTCAGCTTACCCATCCTGAGTAGTCACTTCACTAAGGGGTTCTTTTGGGAGGAGGGAGAATGAAGAGTGAAGGTAGTTAGGGCTTCTGTGTCCTGGGAACCAGGACTCATAGTTTCTATGGAATTGGGATTTGGACACGGGGGAGCAGACAGCCACAAGACCTCGGTCCTGTATGGGGTGCTACTTGCCTGTTAAGGACTAGCTTCTTTTCTTTCCCCTCTCAGTTGGCTTTTCATGGGTCCTTGCATGAATGCTCCCCTCCCCTCTGGCACGTAACACTTGCTGAGTCCCCATTTATAACTTCTCCTGTCTTAACACACCAACACCTTCATCTTGCATGCATCTTGCATCATCTTGCATGTTAACCAGTCACCTCTCTTGCACCTACCCTGGGATGAGGCCAGAATAACCGTCATCCTGTTTGGGACGCCAGCACAGGCGAGTCTGGCGATCTGATCGGCAGGTGACTCTCCAAGAAGAAGCCTCCTAAATAAGTTGCCTGAGATGGTTGGGCCTTGGACACACGGACATTCTGATGCCTGGTCGGCCGTCCTCTCCACCGCATGCCATTTTTGCCTGCACTGTGTGAAATACGTCGGACTTTTGTGTTTTCTTTTTCTGCCTTTGTTTTCCTTTTCACATTTCCTCGTACGCCTTCCATCCGCTTCTGGCTTGCACCTCGTCCCGCTTCTTTCTTCCTTCCTTCCGCCTGCCCACTCCAGCCACAGTTTGCCTTCATCACCCCTGTTCTCCCCATCCCCAGCCCTCTGGGGCCTTCCATGTGGCGGCAAAGCTTGCGCAAAACAGGGATCATTCTGGTGCCCCAGAAGGAGCAAAAAGCTGCAGTGAGTGTCCCATGCAGATGCAAGGAGGGTGTGTGGAGAGAATGTGCCATTGTGGGTGTCGTTTTCCCCATTAATGGTCTGGCACAATTGCCTCTTAAGCTGGTACCTTCCAGATGTTGGGCCACAATTCCCATCATTCCTGTTGGCCATGCTGGCTGAGGCTCATGGGAGCTGGAAACCTAACATCTGGACGGCACCAGCTTGGAGAAGACTGGCATCGTGAGACCAAGGCCTTAAAAGAAGCTGAGCATTCTCTTGCCTGGTGAGTCACCACTGGCTGTGTGTTTTGAGAGCTGCATTAATCAGATTATTGTGGCGGACCAGGCCCCACTCCTGGTTGGGAGGCTTTTGCAGGGGCTTTCAGTACCTCCAGTCCAAGCCACTGCCACATACAGCAAACACGTTCTCAGAGCACCAACCTGTGTACAGTGGTGCACAGCAAGACGAATGCCTCGCTAGACGAAAAACGTGCAAGACGAAAGGGTTTTTCGTTTCTTGAGTTGCTTCGCAAGACGAATTTCCCTATGGGCTTGCTTCGCAAGATGAAAACGTCTTGCGGGTTTGCTTCCTTTTTCTTAAAGCCGTTAATACCTGGGGAATCTGCGCTCCGCAAGACGAAAAAATCGCAAGACGAAGCAACTCGCGGAACGAATTAATTTCGTCTTGCGAGGCACCACTGTACATACAAGAGAGAGGTATTGGGAGACTGGAGGGAAACCTCAAGAAATTATTGGGATGCGGGGGAACTGTGGCGGGGCGGGTTCTAAAAGTGTCCCAACAGTGGGCATGAAATGATGACTGACAGTGGGGGGATGGGGTGGCATAGTTGGGGGAAAGAACTGGGGTATCCTTGAAAGGGGCCTGACAGGCTGGCTGGAACCCTGGAACAGGAGGGTTCCAACCATGCAACGTTTTCTCGCAGGACCCTCTTGTATTTCCTAAGGCAGATCCATTTGCTAGAAATGGGAGTACTTGGCATGACCAGAGACTTTTAAAAATATGCCAGCGAAAAACCTGAAAGTGTCTTTTTGGCCACTGAGTGGAACTGGGCTAGGTGGGTGTTCAGTCTGATGTGTGCAGCAGGGGCAGCTGGTGCTTTGTGGTTTCCCGCGAGTGCAGGTGTGGGATTTTATTTTTATCGACGGAGAAGGGGGTTCCCCCTGCAGATATAAGATTGCTGATATTTGGGAAGAGAGAGAAAGAGGTAGAGGTTAAAAGTGAGCTGCTTGTGGCCTGTGGGATGGTGTGCTTGAGGACCAGGAGTCCAGTGGGCTACTCAGGGGGCAATACTAGGTTGGGGCAGAGGCTGCTGGGAACCTGGACACAGATAGCAGCACGGCTCGGCCTGAGCCTGCCTGAGTGGGAAGGGGAAGCCTGGCCACCAAGCCAAAGGCTTCCTGCAAAGGGAGGCGATGCGGAATGTGTTACTGAAAGGGCTGGGGTCCAAGCCTTCCACAGCAGGGAAGCCGATGCAAACTTCTCAAAGCTCAGCAACTTCCTGACCAGCTTTCAATGCTCCATTCTGCCAAGGCAGCTTTCCAGGCCTGCTCACCTGCCATGAACTCTGCTCTGAAAGCTTTCCAAGATTCCCCAGGGCGGATGCATTATGATGTGGCTCTTGACAGTCCTCCTCATTAAAAGCGTTGGCTGCTCTGCTTTGGAATGTCCAGTCAGCAAGAGGTGCCAGTGGGGGGGGGAGGAGAGAGGGGGAGCTCAGGGCAGCCTCATTTTGAGAGAGGCCCACCCCCAAGTGCATGGAGGTGGGAGGTGGCCCCTGGCATGGCATTTGTTGCAGCCCTGACACTTGCACCATTTCCCCAGTTCTGGGCAGATCTCTCTTGTGAGTGCGGTGGGGAAGCTACAGAGCTGCATCCACCCAGCGGAGCCAAAATCCAGTCCTTTAACCTACTTCCGTGCCAAGACTTTGGCCTGGAACATGCAAAGCAATAACGAAACGTCTCTTGAGCATGTGCAGGGTGGCTTTCTCCCAGCAGTCTTGGCAGCATGCAAACCTTTTTGAGTTGAGGATTCCAGGGAGTTGGCGGTTTTGACCTTCCCTGTAGTTCCTCTTGTTTGGGGAAATCAATGCTGGGCACTTGCTTTTAAATCTTTCTTCCTGTAGAGACAATCCCAGGAGGCCTGGCTCTCCCCCTAGTTGGCTGCACAGCCCCCCAAACTCTGGCCATGCCTCTGTTGCATAGGTGTTGCTTCCTTCCCAAGGGAAATCAGGAGGTCTCCCAGCTCTCGTCTGCACCAAGCTGAGCCCTCTTTCCTTGATTTGGGACTCATAACATCCTTCATCTCCCCCCCTAGTCCTTCTCTTAAATCAGAGTTTCCCAAACTTTGGTCTTCAGCTTTTGGGGGGGCTACAACTGCATCATCCCTAGCTAGCAGGACCAGTGGTCAGGGATGATGGGAATTGGGGGTGTAGGAAGGAGGCTGTGTCATCCTTGAGGAGGGGTGACAAAATGGCACACTGTGAGGGGCAGCACTTACCACAGGGCCTGGCCTGCAGCAGGCCTGAGCCACGCGTCTCTCCTGGGAGTGGCTTGGGGCCCCACGCTGCCCAAAACAGCAGCGTGGGGCTTTCATCCACCAGGCAGACTCCGTGGTCAACTCCCCACACTGCCCCCCTGGGCGGCTCGCCCTGCCCCCACCGCTCTAGGTACCGGAGCAGCTAGCTACGCCCTGATGGGAATTGTATTCCAAATACAACTGGAGACCCAAGTTTGGGAAACCCTGTTCTAGATAATTGAGAGCCCCGTTCTCTAGCAGTGCTTGCTTGTTGTCCAAGGAGCTGTCAGGTTCTGTGCGAAGGACTGAGCATCCCCACATATAGCCCTGCCTGGTTATTCCCTGCTTGTCCACTCCTAACTCCATTGTCCCGAGTTTCTCAAGTTCCCTCCATCCATCCTGACTCCCCTTCCTTCCTCTTCTCCCCACTTCCTCTGTCTCTTTTCTCCTCCCCTCCCACTCCCACCCCAACAGTTCTCTGGAGGCTCTAGCCGCACCATGGAGCCAGAGGACACGGCAGCTCCTGCCATCTGGAAGCAGAGCCTACGGAAGACCAGCAGCTTTGGGGTGCTGCAGGATGCAAAGCTGGAGGAGGAGGCGGCTGCCAAGGAGGGCAGTGGCATCAAGCGGTCGGCATCCAGCCCCAGGCTTGATACGGAGGAAAAGGTAAGCTGTGCCGTTACAATACCTGAGTGAGTAACTTTGGGGGGGGGGGCAGCATTTCAATTCAGCTTGGCAGCGTTGGATTGGAGCAGAAGCAAGGATCTTTCCATTTGCTATGATGGGACAGTGAGAAGAGGGTTGCACTTTAAGGCTCTGCTAGGTGCAATTAAGATTCATTCTGTTTCTTTCCACCAGTTGGCCTCCTAAGCAGTTTATGGTTTGGGTTGTTTTTCTTTTAAGGGTGAGATTAGATTTAAACCAGTGTCAAGTAAGATAAGAAGGAAACCAGCAACAGACAAAACAGTGCAGCAGACAGCAACTGAAAATTACCAAGCAGTCTCGGATTGTATCTCATCTGGCAGATTGGGAAAGCACGACAAGACTTACGGGTGCCTAAAAATGGCAGAATATAGATGTTTGGGGAGCACATTTCATCATCAGGACAGGGGTGGGGGCACCCAGAGCAGGGCACCTGCCAGCAACCTCAGTGCACACACAGGTGCATACAGGAGAATTTCTATTTGTACATTGTGTATCCCTAGCAACATCTTGTGAAACAGGCAGGCTTGTGTGCATTCCATTTGCTTTCTCTCACTTGGAATTTAGCTTTTGGTGTTCATTTTCTTAATGTTTAAAAATAGTAAGCTGCTAGCCCTTAGGGCTGCACAGGTATTCTTGGAGGCATTTTGGAGAAACCACAGCTGGAGGAGGGCAGGTGGGTCTTTCAGGGATCCGAAGGCGGAGTCTTCTGCATAGGATACCCTGCCACTCCCCACCGCTAACAGAAGCAGTATTAAGTTACAGGAAGCAAGCAAATAAGTAGAAACCATAACCCAGTGGTAGAGCATATGCGTTTGCATGTGGAGACTTCACTCTCTTAGCATTTCTGCTTGGATAAATGGATCTTGGGAAGCAGAGCTTGGAAAGTCCTTTGTCTTGAGGCCTTGGAAAGTCTCTGCTAATGAGAGGAGAAGATACAGACTAGAAGGACCAATGACCTGGCTCATTGTAAAGCAGCCTCATTGGCTCACCTTTATGCAGGACCCCTCATTCCAGCTGGGTGGCTTCTCAAAAGGGGATTTCAAGGTGTGTGGGGTTCTGCCATGAGTGTAGCCTCTTCTTTGCCCTCTTTCTTTCTTTCTTTCTCTCTCCCTTCCTCCTCCCCTCTCCTCCCGACCCCAACCCATCACTGCCTGTTACACCTGCAGCAAGACATCCGGGAGCTCTTACGGAAGTGGAACAAGAACCCCATTGGCCCAGGGTTAGCCAATAGGAGCACAGCTTCTGAGCCAGCGGGTGATGCGGTAGGAGCCTCTGCCCATTAGAGGGTGTGGCTGATTACCTTGCTTGCTTGCTAGACAGCTTGTTGCATTTGTGGGGGGGGGGGGTTAGGCCTGTGGGGCTTAGCTTGAGAGCCATGGGTTTGTGCGGGAGGGAATTCCCTTGGGCAGGGAACCCCCCTACCAGGGTCACTGGGGGACAAGAAAAATCTTATCCAGAGTGTCCTTTTCCGTTCCGCCCTTTGGTGTGGTTTTCCTCTTAACTCTTCCCTCTGCCCTCGCTCCCTTGTTTCTTTGACCTTTCTCTTGTCTCGGCCAAGCTACTCATAAGCGTCACTGCTGTGTTAGGCATCGGGCTCAGCACTGCTCTCTGGTAGAGCAGTGCCTCTGGTATCTGTCAAGAGAGTCACGAAGCATCGCTTAAGACAGCCAGAGCTTGTGGTATCTGGCCAAAAGCACAGTCAAAGCTTCCCAGGTCTCCAGCTGGCCTCTGAGATGCTCCCCCTCCTGGGCAGAACGTGAATTCACAGTGTTAACAGTAACAGCACATGGGATTCCCCATTTCCCCCCTTTTTACAGAGCAAAGAGCCACGCCTGGCCCGCGTAACTCCGACCCCAACTCGGCGGATATTTGCCCTCCCAGACACGGAGCCCCATCGGGATCCCAGGCGAGCGTGAGTAATTGACCGGCGGCGAGCCAACGTGTAGCACTTGGGATTCCAGATCGTTTTCAGGGAGACACTCCGGTGTGAAGCTTGCTGCATGATGGGATGGATCTTCCCTTCTGTTTCAACCTCACATGGTATCCTGAGCATTAGAAAGAAATGTGATGAAAAGGAACCAGCTGAGTTGGTAGTGAGGCATTCTGCCCTTGACTCTGGAGGAGTGCAAGAGGAATACAGGCCACATTCCTTTTTGTATTCATCTCTGCGCTCGAGACCGGAGCAATGTGTAATCCCTTCCTGAACTGGGTCGCCTTTGGACGTCATGGGGCTTCCTGCTCCCATCAGCCCCAGCCAGCGTGGCGAGCAGCTGGGGATGATGGGAGTTGTAGTGCAGCGACCTCTGATGGGCTCTAGGTTGGGAAACATAAGATTAAACCATGGAAGCCTCATTGCCGGGTTAGCTGGGATGAGCCTGGAGTTGGGTTCACCTGAGAGAGAAGTGTGATATGAAGCAAGGCTCACTTTAGAATCAAGACAGATAGGAGGGGGAGCCTGGGAGCCTCCAGAAATTGCTGCTGCCTGGCCTTCCTGCAAGCTCCACTCACCTTACTGGTGGTTAAGCGCATGGGCCACGTTCCTTGGGTACTCAGCTTCTCAGGCGGATGTGAACTCTGTTGTCTGTCTTCAGCACGTTTCTTATCTTGCCTTTTCTGTATCTTGTTTTCATTCCCCTTTCACCATCTGTAATTTGGGGCTGCTGACAGTAGTGTCCAAAGTGACAATAGGTCTGAAGTAGATTTTAAGGGCGGTTGGGTTATTTAATTATTTCATAGAACACTCTTCCTAAAGTTTATCACTGAGCACAAATCGTTGGCAGGGAGGGGGCAGCATAGATTTTGAAGGAGGAGTTCTGAGACGGAGTCTCTTTAAATAGAAGTTGGGTTGCTTTGGGAATGTAGCTATGTCTTCCCTTGTCCATAAGACAGGATTAATTAAAGATTTGCTTTGCTGCACTGGTGGCGAATAAAATACTAACATTAAAAATAATTTGTGCATCAGGCATGCTGTATATAGCAATTTCAAAGGAGGACCAGCCAGTGAGGAAAAGCCTCTGTGGTCAATTCTAGGTGGTTTGTGGCTCATACAAGCAAGAGCCTGTGACAAGGGTGGGGGTTTAACTCACAAGTTTGGGAGACCCCTGGGTCAAAGCAGGAGTTCTAGGTAACCCTGGGGTTGTTGGGAGTGCAAGTGAAAGGCCTTTTCAGGGACCTCCTCTGAACACACACTCTTCCACGTGCTGTCTCTCTTTCTCCCTCTCTTCTTTCTCTCCTCCCTCCCTCCCCGCAGAAACTTAGAAGGTGGCCTTCAGATGAAGATAGACACAGCCCTTGCCCCACACCAACCCCCTTCTTCCACTGCCATCAGCTCTGGCATGGATCCCCGGGACCGCCGAAGGTGAGGGTTGGTGGGGCCTGGGGCAGGCAGACTACAGAAAGCAATTAGGGTCACGATAGACGGGCTCGTCTCTGTATCCAAGGAGCGGGGTTTCCTTGTTGATGTGGCATCTGCCGGTTCTCTGCTGCTTCTCTTGTTTCTATATAATCTTTCCTTTTCTGTTGACTCTTCATCACTGTTACGATGGCAGCCACATATTGGTGCCGGGGGGGGGGGGGGTAGGGGGGAGCAGTGCTTGCTCACCAGCTGCTTTTGCTGCTTCGGTTGTCGTAGAGTTGGAAGGGGGCTGAGGGTCATCTAGTCCAACCCCCTACAGTACAGGAATCTCAACACATGCCCCCCCCATCCAATTTGAAACCATACCAGTCCCTGATTCTTGCAATCGTGCTAGCAGTGCATGGGGTGTTAGGGGAGGGGTGGACACGTTATGCTCCTTCGGGGGTAGTTCGTCCCCCTTTCGTCCCCACCCTGCACTCAGCTTTCTCTGTGTGGCTCTTAGAAGCTAGGAGTGAGCTTATCTACGAGGCATCTGACCTGTCTCAGAGCATTCTGTGCCCAGTTAGGCAGGCTGAAGAGAGCATCAGAGGGAGGGCAGGCTTGTATTTTCCCACTCCGCAGTCAAGAAAGTTGGGAGCAAACTACTAGGGTAGGCAAAGGGACATGCCTAGCATTGCAGTCGTACCTTGGAAGTCAAACAGAATCCGTTCAACTTCCAAAATGTTCGGAAACCAAAGCACAGCATCTGATTGTCTGCAGGAAGCGCCTGCAGCCAATCGGAAGCCGCGGGACCCGTTTCGGACGTTCGCGTTCCAAAGAACTTCACAAACCGGAACACTCACTTCCAGGTTTGCAGCATTCGAGAGCCAAAATGTCTGAGTACCAAGGCGTTTGGGATCCAAAGTACGACTGTAGTAGTAGTAGTAATAATAATAATAATAATATCATTTGCACCCCACCCATCTGACTGGGTTGCCCCAGCCATTCTGGGTGGCTTCCAACATATAAAAAAACATAGCAAAACATTAAACCTTAAACAGCTTCCCTGTAAAGGGCTGCCTTCAGAGGTTTCCTAAATGTTATATAATTTACCCATCTCCTTAACATCTGATGAGAGGGTGTTCCCCAGGGTGGGTGCCACTACCGAGAAGACCCTCTGCCTGGTTGCATAGTGCTTCCTTCCCATTACTGGGAAGCAACCAGCCAGGGCACAGGCTCTGAGGTGGTTGGCAAGTAAGAAAGGGGAGCCCCCTGGAGCAATGGAAGGGGCACAAAGAGAAAGCCTTGTAAATGGTGCCCAAACCCTCCTTTCCTCTGCCAGGTCGTACCAAACGCCCGTGCGGGACGAAGAGTCGGAGTCCCAGAGGAAGGCCCGTTCGAGGCTCATGAGGCAGTCCAGGCGTTCCACGCAGGTAGGTGTTGGTGCAGGTCATGGTGGTTCAAGCGGGGAGGTACCACTAAGCAGACCGGAAGAGGGGAGTGTCAGGCATAAGGGAATGCGCTTGTCTGGCCTAGCTCAGAGACTTAGCAAGGAACTCTTGCTGTGTTGTGCCAGCATCAACCTCTAGGTGGCAAGGTGGTTCTCTGTTTGGCGCATCGCTTTCATGTGCCTTTCCTTCTCTTCTCACTTCAAGGGTGTCACTCTCACGGACCTGAAGGAGGCTGAGAAGACCATGGGCCGGGCTGGGGACTCCAGAGCAGCCCCGGAGCAGCGAAATAAGGAGGACGAGAAGCATGACAAAGATGGAGAGCAGCAGTCCCAGGAGACTATGGTAGAGATGGCAGGAGGCACAGGGGCTCTGGTGGGGTGGAGGACGTGGCAGCCAAGCCAGTGGAGGAACTTCTGGCTTGCTCAGAGAGAACCATGATAGGTGGATCTATTCCGAGGCTATTGCTCTGATCTAGGGTGATTAGAATTGTTACCTGCCTTTTCAGGATGCAGATTTTACAGGTAAAATCAAGCTAGCTCATGGCAGACTGTGTGCAGTATCCGCTTCCAACCTTCGTGACAGGTGCTGGGTTATTTGTATCCATCAGACTGCACAGTGTGGGTTCCTTGTCTGCACTAGGTTGGGTGAGAGCCTGCTGTGTTTTTGCACATCTCATGGTGCAGTGGCGCCCATCACCCAGTCTGTTCCACTCATTCCTTGCTTTCGTTTGGCCCTCCGCAAATTGCTGCCCTGTTCCTTTGAGCCAGCGTGCAGCCTATGTATAATCTATCTCCCTTCTTGCTTTTCCCCTGATCCTAACCCTGCTGCCTCATGCAGGACTCTTCCAGGAGATTCCGGCTTTCGAGTTCAGAAGGTTCTTCGGTTTATACTGTGAATCCGTTAGTGGTGAATTCGCAGCCCAGAAAAGGTAACAACTTTTGCGCCCTCTTTTCCTTTCTGTTTTTCAACTCCCTCATTTGGCATGTTTAGCTTTGGGCCTGTAGGAACTTCTGTACTACTGCAACTTTCTTTTAAACCTTCCACAATCTCTCCTGAGCTCCACTGCTGATATTGTGACATATTCAGTCTATTGGCATGCAAGGACCTGAGCTCAGCTGCATGTCTTTTTCTGTCCGCGCTGCAGTCTCAGAAGCCGAGGATACCAGCTCAGAGGCAGATTCGGATCTACGGAACAGACTCGCCATCAGGGACCGCAGGAAAGGCCGACGGCTCGTCTCCGGACTGGGAGGGAACTCAGAGGTGAATGCGGAAGCGGACTCAGTCGGGGCTCTTGCACTGAACGGAGGGCAGAGTTTCAGGACCATCTGTATGAGGCTCTGTGCCATTCTGTCATCGAGAACGCGGCAGCTGCCTTGTACAAGCACCCAAGTTGTCTGCACAGGCAATTTAGGGGAGACCTTAAACCCCCCAACTTCTCTCCCCCCCCCCCATTTAGGGTGAAGATGATGAAGACAGCAAGCAAGTCAACAATGAAGATCCATCAGGACATAGCAGGTAGATTCCTCTTTGGGATCCAGCACTTCTAGCTGGGTTGTGGAGAAGGGGCTTAGGGGTAGGTTGACTCACAAATTCTGCCTGCTGATGCTCCTTAGTACTCATGCCATTCATATTGTAAGGTAAAGGTAAAGGGACCCCTGACCATTAGGTCCAGTCGTGGCCGACTCTGGGGTTGCAGCGCTCATCTCGCTTTATTGTCCGAGGGAGCCGGCGTACAGCTTCCGGGTCATGTGGCCAACATGACTAAGCCGCTTCTGGCGAACCAGAGCAGCGCACGGAAACGCCGTTTACCTTTCCGCTGGAGCAGTACCTATTTATCTACTTGACTTTGCCGTGCTTTTGAACTGCTAGGTTGGTAGGAGCAGGGACCAAGCAACAGGAGCTCACCCTGTTGCGGGGATTCAAACCACCGACCTTCTGATCGGCAAGTCCTAGGCTCTGTGGTTTAACCCACAGCGCCACCTGCGTCCCAATTCATATTGTAGAAAGACATTAATGCTGGCCTCAAGAGGATGGTGGGGTTTTTTTAATGGTGAACCCAAAATAGTGCAGGATCCAATAGTCTTAATATGCAAAACTTGACACGTGGTTTTGCTGATGTGCCCAATCCTCGTGCCTTAACTTTCTGATCATTATTAAAATTATATACTGCCCACCTGGATTGCACAGTGTGAGGAGCCACCCGAGGGGTGACCTCCCATAATATTGGTCCCCCTTTTCTTTTACAGCGAACACCTAAACAGCGTCCTGTCAAACCGGACAGCTCCCTACAGCTGCCAGAGACAGAACAGCAATTTGGGCTGCAAAGAGGAACCTGATCACTATTACAAGAAAGTTAGTTGTTTTGTTTATGTTTTCATTTCAGGCTTTTATATCCCACCCTCTAGCCTAAAAGGGTCTTGGAGCAACTTACAGAAATCAGTACTAAGATTTCTTAAAACGTCATGACACACAAGGAAAAAGGAATGGGAGGGAGGAGGGAGCACAAAGTTCTATATCAAAACACATGATTGGAAGTTGGGGCTCCTGGATTTGAAGGGATATGGGTGGGAAAGGGATTCATAGGGATCTCAGTACCTTATTCGGTTTATTTTACCATCTCTGTGTGTGTGTGTGTGTGTGTGTGTGTGTGTGTGTGTGACCGACCCTAAGCTGTATGAAGATCTCGTGATCGAGAATGAAAAACTGAAGGAGCAGCTACAAGAAGCACAGCTACAGCTGACGCAGATCAAGCTGGAGCTGGAAAGAGTGACCCAGGTAAGGAACAGGGCAGAGCAGAAGCTTCTCAGTTGGGTGGCAGCTGGGACACGGTGGGGACATGAAGAGCAACAGGCAGCTCTGCGATGGATGTGGTGTGTTTTATATATACCTGGTTTCCATGCGTACCTATTGAGATACAGCGTTATTGGGATAAGGGGCGTGTTGAATTTTCCAGCTTTCAAATCCCAACAGTGAGGGGTGCTGAAAAGTTGTAACATGACCTGGGAATTCAAAAGACATTTTAGTTAAATTAATATAATTTAGTTTAGCTTGGTAAGTAAAATGTGTGTAAAATTCCATATGAATCATTAAAAATGATTGCCAAGTACTTGGAAGTTGTTGTTATTATCATTACTATTAATGTAGCATTGCCTGACATTTTCAGAAGGTAAAATTTAAATGCTTTGGTTTCCTGAAAGCAGTTTATGTGCTCCTTCATCCCGTGCCGCTCCCCGCCCCCATTTTTAGCACAGTCTTTGAAGGGGGTAGAATTTTCGTTTAATACAGGCATCCCCAAACTCGGCCCTCTAGATGTTTTGAGACTACAACTCCCATCATCCCTAGCTAACAGGACCAGTGGTCAGGGATGATGGGAACTGTAGTCCCAAAACATCTGGAGGGCCAAGTTTGGGGATGCCTCATTTAATAGATAAACAAACCCCCTCTCCCCCTCAAAGGTTGGGAGCTTCATTGTGTTAGGTACCTTACGTTGTGTGTTTTGTTTCGTTGTTCACCCACAGAGGCAAGAGCGTTTTGCCGAGCGACCAGCTCTCCTAGAGCTGGAGAGATTTGTAAGTACCTATATTGGTCCCTCTTTTTCTTCCCTTGCTAAGTTAAGGATTCTGTGGCTTCAAATGAACTGAATTGCAAGACTTGTTTGATGCCTCCTGCTAGAGAAGCCTGGGAACGAGCCCAGCTCTTTGTTAGTCATAGGAAGGGAAACTATACTAGAGTGAATCCCTCTGCTGCCCCCTGTGGGCCTGGAGGAGTTATCCTTTCATTCTTTAGCGGGGTTGGAGGGGTAGATGCAGGTGTATCCCAGGGGTTTCTGAAATTCTTACAAAGTATGCTTTGGCGTGTCGACCTTGGGCTTACCCAGCCAGATGCTGCTTATGATCTTAAGCAAGAGTGTGTGTTCAGGATCACTTAAGAGTAGGCTAGTTACTGCTAACCTGTAAAGAGCTTCGTAAAGCTAACACACACACACACACAATACAGATGGTACCTGACCCCGGTCAGGCTGGCAAAAATGTATAAAAACTAGTGATGTCTGATGGAGATGCAACAATGGGGCAGGAACCTTTCTACATATGTGGTGAGAGTGCAAAGAGATAGTGGGATTCTGGAGAAATATCTATAATGAACTGAAAAAGATGTTTTGATTTTCATTTGGAAAAAAACCAGAATCCTTTCTCCTAGGTATCATGTCAGAGGAAATAAAAAGAACGGTCAGACCAATATTTATGTATGCAACTACGACGGCAGGGTTATTGATTGCCAAAAATTGGAAAAGTAGCAGCGTCCCAACTAAAACAGACTGGCTATCTAAAATGATTGAATACTTCCATATTGCTGAACTAAGAGGGAGGATAAGATGAGATATGGTACAAAAAGTGAATAAGGAGTGGGCTATCTTTAAGGAATACATCAAAATTTATGTGGAAAAAGCAGAATTTCTAACAGATATTGAGTGAATCCAGAAAATGATTAGAGCGAAAGGAGAGTAAAGTCAATATAGAAGAAGAGATTAAAGAAATAATGAAATGTGTTTAAGCTAGTTGGAAAAAATAAAGTAGCATAACAAAAACAGCTGGAAGTCAAGTCACTTGGTGCGTGTCCATGTGGGGTAGGTCTGTAGGTATGTTGATATGTACAGTAAAAGTAGGTATTATATAGAGTAATGTAGGTATGTTTTATGTTATGAAAATAAGGTAGTGTGTTGTGTATTGTGTAAATGTATATGTTTTATATGTTAATAAATTTTATATTAAAAAATAAAAAACCACGCACACATAGGTGGCATTTTAGGACACACAAGACCGAAATCAGCCCACTTCTGCCCTGAAGGGACTGGCTTTCCCTAAATACATTCTTGGAGCTCCCCTGCCCCTTTCCCATTATCCTCACCTTTCCCTCTTCTCCCTCCAGGAACGCCGAGCTTTGGAGAGGAAAGCAGCAGAGCTAGAGGAAGAATTGAAGGTAATTCCCACCAGGTTGGATCAGCCTTCAGGTCTCATCCTGGAGTTTGACGGAGAGAAGCTGAGGCCGGGGAGGATGGGGGTGAAGGATTTTACCAGGTGGCGCAGGTTTTGTCTTACTCGTCTTCTCTCTTGCAGGCTCTTTCGGATTTGAAGGCAGACAACCAGCGTCTCAAAGACGAAAACGCCGCTCTAATCCGTGTGATCAGCAAACTCTCCAAGTGACCGCCGCTGCCACCGCCCCCGACTCCTCCCCCCCCCCCCGGGGGGGAGATGCAGGGGCCTTATTCCGCACCCCACCTCCTTGTGTACCAGATCCTCAATCGGAACAGGAGACATAACACAAGGATAGGGGTGGCCAACTCCCTCTTCACCACTCAAAACACTCCAAACGTGGGGGATTCTGAGCCTCAGGCAATCAGACACCCATCATCCATTGTTTTACACAGAGGGGCCAAGTTTTTCTCACCAGATGTGATGTCTCCAGCCCAATGTCCTCCCCATCCCCTCTCCCCCCCCCCTCCTCCTCTCCAGAGACAGTATTTATTTTGTGGCTTCCTTTTAAAAGTGATGCTATTTGCTTGTTGCTTTTCCTTTAACGAACAAAGGGAGAGGGAATGACGGGAGCCAGTCTTACTGGGGGCTCAAAAGGAGCAAGGAGGCCTTAATGTCATTCTCCTGACAGCAGGCAAATAAGAGTTTGCTTTACAGGTTGGGAAGTTTTTTGAGGCTGTGGGCAAAGTCGAGTTAACAGGGGTCCCCTATTAACTGGCAGGATATCTTGGGTCATCGGTGTTGCTCGCAGCTTTGGCCCCATAGCTCTGCAGCTCAGGAGGACCGCTATCTCAAGGCTGCGTAAGGGAAAGGGTGGCAGGACTCAGTCCAAGCACCCACTCACATCCTGCCGAAACAAACCGGTGCATTTGACAATTGGGTTAGTACTCCCAAGAGGACAGAGTTGAAGGTGGCAGCCAGGTTTTAGAGCCGAGGCTGGCAGCTGGCCTGGAAGTCGGAGAACTTGAGCAGACGGGTTTAAAAATGGGATGTGGTAGCCCTGGGTGTGTGGGTGTGTGTATGTGCATGTACGAGAGCGAGAGAAGCGCCTTAGCACTGTTTAATCAGCGGGGAATTGTGGGTAACGGTTGGGGGGTTTTTTAATGGTTTTTTGGGGTTGGCTGCCACGAGGCTCTCTGGAGCCAGACGGACAGGAGAGTTCTGCGGCGGCATTAATTTAGGAGACAAGATAGTATTGCCTGTGAAGATGAGGCTATTAAGTGCCATAGCTTGGGGTTGGGGGAAATAGCTGCAGGGGTGGGGCTACATGGGGAGGGTTTTGATCTCTGCTCCTGTTGTTCGCTTCCCTCAGCATCTCGATTTTTCAGGTGCGAGTGTGGCTTGGTCCCTTCTCAGAAACTCCAGCGTCCTATAGTGTCCAGCCTGGCTCTGAAGGATGCTTCTAGTGTTCCCTTGCCTGAACCTGAGGCCGAATCCCAGGGAAACGGTCTCATTCCCCTTCCCGCTGTCTGGACAGTGCCCCCCTCCCCACAGCCTTCTGCCAACGCCCAGTCCCGCTGTGAGGATCTCCTGGACGTCTGTAACCCTGGGCTGTGCAATGGACAGCATTGGCCGTACAAGTCCACATTTGTCATTGTCCCATTTGCCAGCTCCTCCACTCCTCCTCCTCTTCCAGGACCTGTGCCTCCTTGACCTCTCGTATTCCGGTTTGTTGGATTCTGCCGCCGCTGCTTTCCTAGAGGATGCATTGGGGTGGGGGGGTGTCCATTTACACGGCTCTCCTCCATCCCTCTTCCTGCACGCACACAATCAAATATTTTCAATGTTAAAACTGAGGGCTAGAAGTACTTCCAAGTGAAACTGAGGGCTAGAAGTAATTCCAAGAGAAACGGGTCCAAAGTACTACCCTGAAAATCCTGTCTGTGCGTGTGTGTGTTGTTTTTTTCCTGCGCTATCATGAGCCAAGATTTCCTCTGCCAAAATAAATAAGTCCCTTCTTTTCTACCATGTCACCCCTTTCTCTTTTCTTTGCCCACCCCTTTTTATTTTTATTTTCTCTCTCTCTCTCTCTCTCTCTCTCCACCTGCCCTGATCTGTGAACTCCCCCTCCCCAAACATATCTGTACATAACAGAAGTATTTTCTATATGGTTGCATCGCCAAGAAAAAAAAACAAGAAGAAAAAAATGCAGAAAAACTTAAATGTGCAATATCGCATGAGTATTTTTTTTCCAAAGAAGTCTCTATATTGTACTTGTTTATTCAGCAGCTCAGCTGCATATGTTTTAAAGAACAGGGAATTGAAATTACCGTGTTGAATATAATTAAAAATAAAAAAGATTGCTCCTTAGATGTGTTCGTTTCTTTTAACATGTCAGTGTACGTGGCTTTGGTTGGTATAGTGCGGCCTTCCTCAACCTGCTGCTTTTCAAATGTTTGGATTACAATTCCATCCGCCCCAACCAGCACAATGGGAATTGTAGTCCAGAATTTCTGGAAGGCTGTTTTAGTGGATAATGCGTGTTGGATTTGGTTCTAATTCTTCCTTAAGTCCTAACCCTTCAACCCTATCCACACATAGCCCACCCGGTAGAAAAGGGCTTGTTCAATCTGTTTTTAATGGATCATTAACTTTACAGGGATTGTGGGTTCAACAAACCCAAATAGATGTGTCAATGACTCTTCACTGTGTTGCCTAAATAGAGCCAGCTCTATTCAAAAGACTGGATGTTGCTGGATCCCAGTTGCTGTGGAGCAACAGTAATAGTAATAATAATAATTTATTATTTGTACCCTGACTAGTAGCGGAGGGCTGTTTCTTGTGCCCTGCCTCGGCTTTCCAGAGTCATCTGATTGGCTGCTGTGCAAAACGGGATGCCGGACTAGATAGACCTTAGGTCTGATCCCTCTGTTTTTTTATTGATAAATGCATGGCTATACAAGGGGCTCCACATCAGAAGGCATAAATACAGGACCTTATTGCAGTTATTAGCACCAGTACCTTAACCAACACTTTATGCTCATGCGGGTGCCCTTGGGAAAACCGTGGCTGAAACGGCCTGCTGACTTTGGAAAACCCAGGAGCCCTGGCTATGACCTAGAGCACCTGAGTCAGTTTGTGTTGGCTGGGCCTGTCTGCTCTCGCTTGCTCAGCTACACCTGTTTCCTCCTTGTCCCTCTAAATCACAGTTATTTCCAATTACAGGCTTCTTGCACAGATGTGGCTCAAGTCTCTTGTCTCACCCAGCCTCCTTGCTTTTGATCATTGCTCTCTGCCAAACTAAGACCAAAACGACGCTTCTGCTCACTGTGCCAAGACCTTTGCCACAAGATTGCGTAACTCTTGCTCCCGCACCCCCAGGACAAACAAAAGGGAGCTCTTCAGATTAGGTTCTTACGTCTGGGTGATTCAGGCTGTCCTTAAGCCTCCTTGGGCTAAAATTAGAGCTGGTCTCGGCCCCACCCTTCCTCCCCAGGCCAAACCTAACCTTCAGGAATGGTAAGGATGCTGTGGCAAGGTGTCACCTCTCGAGTAAGGGTGATCCATCGGATCTGGGCATCCCTCTAGGCAGGAAATGCTGCCTCCTCCCTCTGGTCCAAGCCGTCCCTCTTTGGCACCACCTCATAGTCTTGGCTTCTCAGATGCAAAGGACTAGAGCAGTGGTTCTCGATGTGAGGCACACGCCCCACAGGGGGGCAATTTGATTTTTAAGGGGCAATTCGAGAACCAGTTAACAGGGAACTTTTTGTATTTCTTACAGTTCTAGGGGCTTCATATGCAGTACATAAATATATATTGTGACATACACATCTTTATTACATGTTTTGAAACTTGATTTGCCATTTTTTCATATCACTTTGTTTCTTCTTAACAATTTCTTCGTGATTTCTTCCTCAGTACTTCAACTGTCCTTTCGTTCTTCTCTTTCATGGATGCCATGTTCTTTGGAAGCATGTTTAAGACCAAGTTAATGGCCTTTTGGGATGCGGGTGGCGCTGTGGGTTAAACCACAGAGCCTAGGGCTTGCCAATCAAGGTTGGCGGTTCGAATCCCCGCAACAGGGTGAGCTCCCGTTGCTCAGTCCCTGCTCCTGCCAAACCTAGCAATTTGGAAGCATGTCAAAGTGCAAGTAGATAAATAGGTACTGCTCTGGCGGGAAGGTAAACGGCGTTTCCGTGTGCTGCTCTGGTTCGCCAGAAGTGGCTTAGTCATGCTGGCCACATAACCCGGAAGCTGTCTGCGGACAAACGCCGGCTTCCTCAGCCAATAAAGCAAGATGAGTGCCGCAACCCCAGAGTCGTCCGTGACTGGACAGGTCAGGGGTACCTTTACATAATGGCCTTTTAGGCTTTCTCTACATGAATAGGAGTTCACTTTTTGAGTAATAAAGAATTATATGTCACGAGGGGGGGGGTCAGGATTTTAGAGGTACTTAGGTGGGGCGTGGCCAAAAAAAAGGTTGGGAACCACTGAACTAGAGGCAGGGTAGAGGTTTGGGGGTTGCCGACTTGCCCGGAGCCCTAATTTGTTTTCCACCTCTTTTCTAATACAGTGGTACCTCGGGTTACATATACTTCAGGTTACAGACTCCGCTAACCCAGAAATAGTGCTTCAGGTTAAGAACTTTGCTTCAGGGTAAGAACAGAAATCGTGCTCCGGTGGCGCAGCGGCAGCGGGAGGCCCCATTAGCTAAAGTGGTTTCAGGTTAAGAACCTTTTCAGGTTAAGAACAGACCTCCGGAACGAATTAAGTACTTAACCCGAGGTACCACTGTACATTTGTTTTAGACCACCTTTGTGATCTGTGACATTAGAGCTCCCACTAAAAAAATTTGGCAGCTTGGTGTCAGAAGGGGAGGGGAGTCTCTCCCCCAACTCTGGTAATAGGGTTTTTGTCCTCCCCCCCCCCCAATTCCGCATGCTTAGGTTTCTTCCTGTCTCAGGGTGGATCCTCTTTAAGACCCCCCCCTCCCCTATGGCATGCTTTCATGATGTGGGAACGCTGGCTATCCTGCAACTCTGACAAGTTGCATGTCAGGTTCATGGGAGCTGCATTTTTAAGGTATTAATCAGCATTAGTACATTAAAATGTATGGTGGTGTTTTTTTTTTTTTTTAAATAACTTTATTGTTCTGCTTGTGTGTTTCCTGTGCTATAGCAACTCAGAGGCGTTAAAATGTACACAGCCAGTTTTGGTGGTTTATGAGGAAATGATTTCGCTCTGCAGCCCCACCTAGCAAGAGAGGCCTTGCTGCAGCCTTGCCTACTCGACTCCAGGGCCCCACAGACTCCAGGGCTCCCATCTCGCAATAACAGTGGCTGCATCACACTAGTCAGGGGAAGGAATTGTAATTTTTCTTGCCAGAGAGCATGCTGTGGATGCAGAAGGCCCTAGACTCAGTCCCTGCCTCTCAAAAGGAAGATTAGAAGATATCCAGGCTTTTAGATTTATGGCATCAACCTTTTTTAGGATTCCCTCTTGTTAAATATTAGACTGGCTGTTCTTTTCTCAGCTCCTTTCTCTCCCAACAAGCCTTTTAAGTAGAGATCGTTCCCAGTCTGCATCCGTACTGGAATGGGTGTGGGTGGGTGTGTAGCTTTCCATGTTTCAATTATTTTATTGCTTATGTGTTCGCTGCTCCTTTGGGAGTTCGGGCAGGATGTGAGTAAGCAATACTAATGATCACCCTTAAAAAGAGAGAGACACCCCATAGCTGCTGCCCGATAGAGTAGATATCACTGAACTAGATGGGCAAAGAATGTGACCTCTTCCGAGGCAACCTCAAGGATGTTGCTCTGTTACCTACAGTATAAAACATATCCCTGCCCATTTCACTCACGCCTGCGTCTCATTGACACATTTTACACATCACTTCGGAAGACAGGCAAACTAATACCAGTGTACTGGAAGAAGCAAAGATCACCAGTGTTGAAGCAATGATTCTTCAACATCAACTTTGTTGGACTGGTCATGCTGTGCAGATGCCTGGTTATCGTCTTTCAAAGCAACTACTCTATTCCTAACTTAAAAATGGAAAGCGTAATGCTGGTGGTCAACAAAATAGATTTAAATACTGTCTCAAGGCAAATTTTTAAAAATGCAGTATAAACACCGACAATTAGGAAGCACTTTCCTGCGAGCGCTCCAGTTGGAGAACAGCCTTTACCCAAGGTGTAATGGGCTTTGAAGACACTCGAACTTAGGACGCAAGGGAGAAACGTGCTAAGAGGGAGGCACGCTTGGCAAATCCACACCGTGATCAGTTCCCACCTGGAAACCAATGTCCCCGCTGTGGAAGGACGTGTGGATCCAGAATTGGCCTCCACAGTCACTTACGGACTCATTGTTAAAACTGTGTTTATGGAAGACAATCTTACTCGGCTACGAGTGATTGCCAAAGAAGAAGAAAACATCTCCCTGCCCACTTCATTCATGCCTGCGTCTCATTGATAGCAGGTAAGAGACCCTACTGTAAATGAGTACGTCAGGCTGGAAGTGGGAGCCTTGCAGTGTTGGGTAACAACTAAACAATGAGAGTGTGCAGTAGGAATGTCCTTTGATACTTTTTTTTATAGCCTGCGTTGTATTGACACCTGAAACTGGCTGGGTGGGGACACACCTGAGCTGCTACTGTTCCTGCTTCGTTCTGGATCTTTTCAAAAGGAGAGAGAACAGAGAGCATTCTTTTCCTCTGTGAACACACACAGAGAATAATTTCCTTACTTTGGTGGGTAGGGTAGCTGCTTCAGGCAGCTGTCACTCAAATGTTTATATCCTGCTTTTTCTCTGCCGTTAAACTCAAAGGGGGGGGGGGTGTACAGGGTCCCCCACTGGCCGAACCCAAACTTGTGTAGCTTCTGCCAGTGGCTGCCTCATGTAGCCCCTGACCTTGGCACTTCATTGGTCTGTTCTGATGGGTCATTTCTGAAGCACACAAGAGGAAGTTGCTGTACATAGGAGGTTGCTGTATACTGAGTGAGGCCATCTAGCTCAGCATTATCGACAACTGACTGGCGGGTGCTCTCTGGAGTTTTAGCAGGGCTGGATTAACCATTAAGCAAAAGAAGCACGTGCTTAGGGCATCAAGGGAAGAGGGGCACCATAGACATTTTCCATTGCTGGGTTTACCATGGACCATACGATGCAGCTGAAAAAAAGGCCCTAACTATAAATGAAAATAATAATAATAATGTGTTACCTTGGAAGTCGAACGAAATCTGTTCTGGAAGTCCATATGACTTCCAAAACATTTAGAAAGTAAGGCGCGGCTTCCAATTGGCTGCACGAAGCTCCTGCAGCCAATCGGAAGCCACGGATGTTGTGTCAGACGTTTGGGTTCCAAAGAATGTTTGCAAACCGGAACACTCACTTCCGGATTTGTGGCGTTCAGGAGCCAAAACGTTCCATTCGCAAGACGTTCGACTTCCAAGGTACAATTGTATACATTAATGATATACATTAATCTTGGGAATACAACAACGAAATGAGAATCTGGTAACTGGTAAACTGCCACTTGGTCCACCGAGACTCATGTGTTTGTATTTTGAATTAGATAGAAAGGGGCACCAAATACTTTAAAGTGCTTAGGCAGCTAAAGGTCTTAATCCAGCCCCAGGTTTTAGGCAGGGTCTATCCCAGCTCTGGGACGCAGGTGGTGCTGTGGGTTAAACCACAGAGCCTAGGACTTGCCGATCAGAAGGTCGGCGGTTCAAATCCCCGCGACAGGGTGAGCTCCCGTTGCTCGGTCCCTGCTCCTGCCAACCTAGTAGTTCGAAAGCATGTCAAAGTGCAAGTAGATAAATAGGTACCGCTCCGGCGGGAAGGTAAACGGTGTTTCTGTGCGCTGCTCTGGTTCGCCAGAAGCGGCTAAGTCATGCTGGCCACATGACCCGGAAGCATTACGCCGGCTCCCTCGGCCAGTAAAGCGAGATGAGCACCGCAACCCCAGAGTCAGTCACGACTGGACCTAATGGTCAGGGGTCCCTTTACCTTTACCTTATCCCAGCCCTAACTGGAAGTGGCAGGGATTGAAACTGGAACCTTCTACATACAAAGCACACAAGCGCAGCCAGTGTTGGAAATCAACACAGCTTGACACCCTTTTGATTACATGGCTAGCAGGTTAGCTGGATAACCATTCAGCACAGCTATTTGCCTTGTCATGCACACACGGAGCTCAATTTAACTGACCTCGTGGTGGAAGAAGATTGGAAGAAATTTAAAGACTACTTGCAGAAATATTGTAAAATTAATGAATGTTAGAATGATGTTGGAATGAAATTAAGTGGTTTTTAGCAGTAATGCTATTAAGGAGTATGTGAAAACGGATTGTAAACAGGTGAGAAAGTAAAGTTATAATATATTAAGATGAAGGATTAAGATAAAAACAAAGAGGGAAAGGATTTGCTGAATTAACCAACTGAATTGGATTACAAAAAAGGGAGGTGTGAGGAGGTCAGGGAAATAAGGGAATGAAGGATAAACTTGGAAAGATGGATCTATTTTTAATTGTTTTTGTTTTTCTCTGTGTTTTTGTATTTTTTTCTTTTTCTTTTTGTTGTTTATTCTCTCTGTAACCTTTTTTTGAAACTTCAATAAATATCTTTTTTTAAAAAAAACAATTTACCGTAACTGACCTTGGCCAAGACATGATGTGTTCATGCAGAGCAAATTGTTCCAGGCGCCTTGAACAAGCAAGAACCATCACATGCTATAGCAGACCAAAACAAAAAAGATAACAAAAGTCTATAAATGCAAATGGAAGTTTATTGCCTAGGTTTTGGGAAACACCTGTAAAGCGGCTTGAGCCAATGAGGACTATACAAAGCTACCAGAAACCTAAGTGAATTTACCTCAAAAGTTGAGAGCAAGTTTAGCAAAATATGGGTTACCAGAGAGAAATACTAATAAATAGGAGCTTCCATTAAGCCTAAATATAAGAAACGAGATTACATAGCTACCCCGGAGATGTTATATAGACCATGCTCGTTTGAAAAGGGTCCTAAATTTTTGCCCTTCTCTGCAAAAATGCATTGGACAGCCAACACTTCCTTTAGAACCCAGAAAGTTCCCCTTCCCCTTTGCTCCGCCCAACTTGACTTTGTGGCACTCCCCCAAATCAGTGTTGCCTTCAGTGTTAAAACCGGACAAAACTGAAATGCCTTTTCCCCTCAATTTTTTAAAATTTTATTTACAAAAGTATTTTTTATATATACTACCAAAACAAAACTTCAGGGTGGTGTATAACAATAAAACAAATGAAAGTAGCTAGCTGGGTTTGGGGAATTAAACAATGGCATAGGTCTGTTGCTGTGAAAGTCTTAGACATGCCTGAAAGTCAAAAGTGAGGGTGCCTGACTAATCTCTGCTGGAAGCACAGAATGGGACCAGTGGCATGAAATACCCAATACAGTACTTCTAGTAGAGACCAGGCCTCTGTGATGCAGGGGACAATTACCAGTATTCCTCCAGCTGATTTTCTCTTTCCATGGCTTGTGGCTTTTGCATATCATTTAGCTGTGGATTTTTAGAAGAGAGAAAAGGAATTTTGGACAGTTTTGAGGCCTGGTTGGGGGGGGTGACTTCGGGCGTAGGTGGGGTCACCTGTCCTCACCTCCTTCATCGTAAATCCCTGCATATTTTACAAAAACTAAACCATTCAGTATCCCATTATTACATCCATCAAAGCTTATTTACACTGTTGAATTTATCTTAATGCTGCCAACCTTTTCAAGTGTACACAATTTACCCCCACATATTCAATAAACATTTTCTCTAAATATATGTTCTTCTTTTTCTCTTATTCTGTATGTTAAGTCTGCAAGCTGCGCATATTCCGTCAACTTAAGTTGCCATTCTTCTTTAGTTCGTTTTCCATTTTGGGGCTAACAAAACACTGGCCACATTAGTGGCATACATAAATAACCTTTTTTGACACCTGGGAATATCTGTCTGAATTATCCCCAACGAAGAGGACTCTGGTTGTTTTGGGAAAGTACTTTTAAACATTTTTTTCAGTTCATTATGGATTATTTCCCAATACTCTTTTATCCTTTTGCAGGTCCACCAAAGATAAAAGGTTTTTAAGCTGTCTTGGACCCAAGTTGTTAAGGGCTCTGTACGTCAACATAAGAGCCTTGAACCTTCTGAATAGATGGGCGTTCAACAAACTCTGTAGATCCGTCATGTATAATGAGCACATATGCAGGCGTTTTAGTGCATAGACACGTGCAAGGAAAATGACCGCAGCTTCTCACCATGCACGTACAATGCCTGCAAGCACGTTTTGAAGCATGCCCTCATTTCCCTCTTCCTCCAACCAGCTGCCTCCAGAAAGAGCCCTGCCACTTTTTCCCCCTAGCAAAAGTTTCGTTTCAAATACAGATTGGTGTGTGTGTGTTCCTGAGGCTTAAAAAAAACAAAAAAAAAGGCACCTGGTGAGTGAGTGCTACCTGCCCAGGTATGCAAGGGGTGTGGTTCAGCTGACAGGCTCGCTCTCATAGGGACTGGTAAGTCTCAAGCCACATCGGTATTTTCTACTTGCCATGTCAGATGCCACCAGCTGGGTGCCCAAAGCAGAGATGGTTGAGAACTGAAGACAAGGACTGCTGCGTACAAGGTAAGTCTAAAAGTATAGTGGGAGCTTGCAGGGGGAGAGGGGAAGGACAAGCAGGGAGCCTGGGCTTCGTGGGGATAGAGCCTAGTTAGTTGGTTGGTTGCACCAAGGGAACTTGGTCCTCAACTCTCTGGTGTAGAAAAAAAAAAGGCCTTGCTCAGCAGAGCAAGAAAGTTGGCTTTCTTCTAGCAGGGTAGATTTTTCTGAGAAGGGCAAAATTTTGGACAAACAGAAGCACTTGATTTACAGCAGGGACTGTGCTGTGGCTCCTAAAATGAGAACCCTTTTATTTGGAAGAAACTCAGATATGGGTTTAACGTGGATCTTATCAGTTGCCAAAAAGAGATCACATTGTTTTTCTGGTGAGAGGGGGCTGGAAAGTAAGGGGGGGGGTCTCTTGCAAAGCATCCAGAACTTAAGTTGTGCTTATTGTGTTTCTTAGTAATTGACTAGAATACTGACCGGGCACTTAAATTTCCACAAATAAAAAGGGTAGAGACTTTGTTTTTAATTGAAAGTTGAACATCACGGGGAGACCTGGAATACCTGCAAGGGGCCAGGCCCCCAGAGCATTGGTTGTGTCATCAATCCTCCCCACCCACAAAAAAGCTTCCACATGTACCTATAGTTTTAAAGAAGGATTGAGCAGAGATAGGCCTGCACATGCCAGTTTTTTCTCTTAACGGTATTCTGCGTGTGTCAGTCACATTTTCCCACTGCCGCCACAATCCCCTTGAGGGTGTTTGTTCTGCTTCTCTTTCCTCAGTGTTGGCTAAATCCCATTTTACACAATTTCTTGCCGTGAGATCCAGGAAGCTCTAGCCCAGGGAGCTGCTATTTTGAGGCTTTTTGAATAGGAAGATTACAGATTTGCGTGGAACAGAAAAGAGACATGTTGTTTAAAAAACACCAAGTGTGTGTGTTTGTGTGGTGATCTCACATGTAGTAACGAGAGAACCTCTAAACATACGCAGAAAGGCTTTCCTTGCCAAAGCATCAAAAGCTAGCCCTACATTTTTTGATTGCAGCTGACTACCATAAGTCATACTCAGAGAAGACCCACTGAAATCTTAGTCTTCATAACTTTTGTCCATTGGCCTAAGTCATGGGTAGGCAAACTAAGGCCCGGGGGCCGGATCCGGCCCAATCACCTAAATCCGGCCTGCAGATGGTCTAGGAATCAGCGTGTTTTTACATGAGTAGAATGTGTGCTTTTATTTAAAATCCATCTCTGGGTTATTTGTGGGGCATAGGAATTTGTTCATTATTATTTTTTCCCAAAACCTAGTCCAGCCCCCCAGTGGCGTAACGTGGGGGGTGCAGGGGGTGCCGGCCGCACCGGGCGCAACATCTGGGGGTTAGGGTTAGGGATAGGGTTAGGGGGCGCAAATCCAGGGTTAGGGGGCGCAAATTACTTGCCTTGCCCCGGGTGCTGACAACCCACGCTACACCACTGCAGCCCCCCACAAGGTCTGAGGGACAGTGAACCAGCCCCCAGCTGAAAAAGTTTGCTGACCCCTGGTCTAAGTGTTCTCATTAGGGGTTCATAATTGCTTCAGCATACATATGCCCCTCTTTTGTTAAAGGCTTTGACAGCAAATATGGGCAAGGGTTAAATCTGAAAATATTTAGGTCTCTGGTCCGTTTATTTCATTTTTACAGTTATATTCTACCTTTTTGTCCAAGGACAGTGTTACTTGGCTTCTTTTAGGCAAATTTTCTCTATTAAATCTGTAGCTTTATTGGTATATTTCCCAGAATGGTTGCTGCATCTTTGACTTAGTTTCTTTATGGCTGCCTACCCTCCAGTATAGCAGATGAGAAGATGTCCATTTTTGTAAGCCTCCTACTCTCGCACCAAGGATCACTGCCTGATCCTCACCACCACCAGAACAGCACAACGCACAATTTATACATTGCTGAGGGTTTGCAACCTCAGCAGTGACAATCTGTAAAATGGGCTTTGTTCCTGATGCGGAAGCTTATTGTTCAAGCGCATGTATTAATGTGCATCTCTAGCAGAGACAAGAAGGGGGAAAGCCATAGAAAAGTAGTAGAACATCTGCTTTGCATGCAGAAGGTTGCAGGTTCAATCTATGGCATCTCTAGGAAGGGCTGGGAGAGATTCCCTGTCGAAAACCCTGGAAAGCCACCGCTATACTTTATAGACAGCACAGAGCTAGATGGAGCAATGGTTTGGTTTGTTATAATTCAGTTTCCTATATTCCTGTGATAAACTTGGGCCAAACGCCACATGACATTATTCTGACTTTTAAAAAGTGCCTAAAACTAGCTGCACTAATTTCAAAGAACAAGTTGCTGTGGGGCCCCACTCTGGAATATGCTCTAATGCCTCAATCCCCTGCCCCCCCCCCCCCCCCGCAACTGTTTGCCTCCAAAGGTGCTGTTTTTACTGCCAAAGCCCTGGAGCTGGGGCTGAGCCTGATAAATGACAACTCGAGCAATTTGCACTAGCAACATACTAATTAGGTGTCCCCCAAAGGCAAAAAAAAAAAAAAGAGAGAGAGAGAAAGATTTAACAGAGAGCAGAACCAGGAAACAGGGACTGCCCCCATTTGGGGGGAATATGCTATTTCTTGCAAACAGCCTTCTTTGTGCCCTTTTGCATCAAAAATCAGGATGTATAGACGTTTTGGAAATGAAAGAAACGTGTAAGAAGAGAAAAAGTGGGGCTAACATGTAGATAGTGTATACTTTCTCCACAGACAGGTTGTGGAGCTCTCACCTGCCCACATTTCATACCCTCTCTCAGAGGTGAGGGCGAAAACGCATTATGCATGCTTAGAGGTGTGCCTATATTTTGTCGCTTCATTTCACACATCCAGGATTAGGCAGCGGCTTTCAAAACAGATTACCGAATTCAGAGTTAAGCTTTGGGTATAGTAATCAGATACAGCAGCGTTATCTAGCAGTTGGCTAAAATGACCCAGAGCCCTGAGCAAAGAATTTTAACCTTGTGCATGGCAGACAGAAAATCAACAGGTGCAGCTTCTCTGTGAATGGAGGCGCAACACTAGGGAAATCTTGAATTTCTGCCTCTTGGGTTCTAAAAAGGCAGGAACCCTGCAAAAATTAAAAAGGGATGCACCACCTACCTGAAACCCACCTAATTTTGATGGGGGTGGGCAGGTAATGTTTTGGGGGGAAAGCGGTGACATATAAGCAGTAATCCTTTTTCCTTTCTGGCCTAAACCCAAATACACAGTCCAACTGAGTCAATATTGACCATTGTTTCTTCATATCAACCACGGCTGGCGAGAGACCTGTGCATAAATGAGCATTGCTTGCAAATCTGTAGCTGGGATATTTAAGCAAATATCGGGAAGAGAGTATCCTGTTTCTCTCGCCACCACCCGCACTATTAAACACTACGACCTCTGCTTTAACCATTAAGCCGCTTGCTCCTTGTGTGGCTTCTTCTCTGAAAAAGAAGCACGGTTAGACGAGAGCAGGTTGGCTCTGCTCCAAGCATAGAAGGAGGTTAAATCCCACCTTTAATAAACAAAGCACCTTGCCAGGTGAAACGAAACAGGTGTGGCCGTTGGCAAGAGATGCTGCAGCATTCTTGGGCAGGAGCAAGGGCTACTTACTTTTCTTTACCATGTGTGCATGATCGCACACCCTTGTACTGTAAATGTTCTGGGGTTTTATTTATTTGCACACACACACACAAAACAACCCTATACCGCCCACATGTAGGTACATCATGCCGGTCAGCATAATTAGATCAGAATACAATGAGGAACAGAATACCATTGTGGCAAAGTGGTTAGAGTGTCAGAATTGGACTTGGGAGACCACGGTTCAAACACCAAGCCCACTGGATTGCCAATCGTGATCTCTTTTAGCCGAACCTGCCTCGCAGCGTTGTTTTGAGGATAAAACGGAAAGGCATCCTGGAAGAATACATGTGATGATAAATGAATAAATAATCAACATCAGATTAGTACAGGGGTCACAAACTTTTTCAGCAGGGGGCCGGTCCACTGTCCCTCAGACCTTGTGGAGGGCCGGACTATATTTTGGAAAAAAATTAATGAACAAATTCCTATGCCCCACAAATAACCCAGAGATGCATTTTAAATAAAAACACACATTCTACTCATGTAAAAACATGCTGATTCCTGGACCATTCACGGGCCGGATTTAGAAGGCAATTGGGCCTTAGTTTGCCTACCCATGGATTAGTACATCAGAACAACTGGGTTTACCTTTTACCCAGCCCCACTCTTTCCAGGCTGCGCTTTAATGTCCAAACATAATGGTTTGGTTTTTTTGGGGGGTTGCCCCAAATATTCCCCACAAAAACCAGCTCCTTAAAGCTGAATCAGAGCAGGATTGAAATATGTAAATAAATTAAACCATTAGGCGGGGAAGAGAAGGGAATAATGATCCCTCACTTCCCTAACATCAGGATTTTCTTCCTTCATCACAGCCAAGACCTTAAAAAAGTTCCTTTTTGAGCCTCCCTCTTACTAAGGCCCAAAGCCTGACAGTACCCACCTCAGGTGTGAAGGCATGCAAATGTAGCATCAAGGTACCTGAGCCACATGCAAAACATTCACCTCTAAACTAGCAATGTCAGCTTGAATTTGCTAGTCATATAATATTGTTTAGGACGCTTCAGCGAAGTGGATTCTAACTGCAAGAACAAGGGAAATGAGTGCAGAGCTCAGGGTACTTATCTCTCTCCCTCTCTCTCTCTCTCTCTCTCTCTCTGTGTGTGTGTGTGTGTGTGTGTGTGTGTGTGTGTGTGTGTTTTGGGGGTCAGGGGGTAATAATCCCTGAAATCAAATGTCCGCTGGGTGTCTATTGGCAGCTGCCTGGGCCTGCTTAATGAATTCTGAAACCACTCTTCTAGTGGGAGAATAGGCATTTGCCGTTGTTCTTTTTAGCACAGGGGTAGGGAACCTTTTTCAGCCCCAAGGCTGTATTTCCTTATAGGCGACCTGCTGAAGGCCACATGCAAGAGGTAGGCAGGGCCAGAGGCAAAAGTGGGCAGAGGAGTAAAGGCAAATATTACTTTTCCACAGCACTTCCCTCTCCGTCCTCCACCCAGACAAGCCACAGAGTTTTTAGGGACACATCCCAGCCAGGCAAAAACACTCTAGGTGCAAAGCAGGATCGTTGTGGGGAGAGTTCTGAGGGCCAGATAGAGAGTGCTGGAGGGCCACATATGGCCCCTGGGTCTGGGGTTCCCAGTGCCGGATTTACATATAAGCTAAACAAGCTATAACTTAGGGCCCCACTCTCTTGAGGCCCCCCAAAAAATTCAAAGGAAAAAACTGGATGTACATTTTCAAAATATAAGATAAAAAACGAATAAAATAAAACCTACATAAAACAACAGTGTTTTGTGTTGTGTAGGCTCCTAAGATGTAATGGGCCCTGCCTGCTAGCCTGCTCCCTAAAATATCACTGGTTTGCTCATTTCTATATATAGGGTGCCTACATTCTGCATGGACTGGTTGCGTGACAACATGCATGGCAAATGACTTTAGATACCTATGAGGTCCATAACTTACCATATAGCATATATTCAACTGAAAAAACAGCAACAATTTGTTGTTGACAGAGGACAGGTGGACATATAAAGGGCCCCATTACCTTCAATAGCTTAGGGCCTCATCAAACCCAATTCCAGCCCTGGGGGCTCCCCACCCCATAAGCAACAAAAGCTACTTGCTTTCTCTATGCAGACTTGTTGTGAAATGGATAACCTTCTCTTTTTTCTTTTTTGAATTTGCATTTTATTTATTTGTTAACATTCTTATATTACATCGGTAAACGTTGTCATATTACATTACAGGACTTAGTATACATGACTTAGTATACATGTATACAAAAATTATATACAAATTTTATATACCTAGAAAGAAAATGAAACAAACAAAAAAAGAAAGAACAAAGAGAAAAAAACAAAAACAATTCCCCCCTCCAAAATCATATACATACCAACACACTAGACTTCCTGTCTCTCCCGTTGTATATTCCTTTTTTACAAATGAATGTACTCTTATTATTGTATATTTCTTTACATTTTATCTAATACAGTCCTATATCAATATGTGCTCTTAGTCTTATTTCTCAACTCATTCTCACTCCAACGTCAATCAAATGCTAGCATAGATAGCGAACCTTTACTATATTTTTGAACGTATGTTTTATATCTATCCCACATTTCCATAAACTTGTTTTGAATTGCCTCTCAGGGTATTTGTTGACTGCGCCATTTCAGCAAATTCTTGTAGCTTGTAATGCCAGTCCGTTATTGTCGGGGTTTCTTGTTCCTTCCACCCCTTTGCCACCAATGTTCTCTTCTTATGCTTGCCAGGTTGCATTGGGACTTTTGGACGAGGCCGCTGACATCATGAGTGACTCAGGAAGGTAAGATTGGCTGTCAGAGAACTCCATCCAGCACCTACATATTTGGGAGCAAGACTAGCTAGGGAGGCACTGAAATTCAAAGTGTGCCCAGTTTTATCTGGGATGTAGAGCTTAAGTACAAAGTTCTTTGCTTTCCAGAACCTTCTATGGTGTTCTGGGCATGCACTCCCTTTTTGCCCCGAGGGTGAGAGAGCCCAACCTGCATAGAAAAGGTGTTAGGTGCAATCCCTGACATTTCACATCTCCGGGTCGTGCTGGGAAGAAGGCCCAGCAACTGAAACCTTGGAGAGCCACTGCCCTCCACAAAAGGTGGAGACCCTCAGGCCTGGCGGGGGGCAAATGTAACCCTCCGAACCTCCCTGTCTGAACCTCAGGATTCTCTCCAGGCCTCACACCCTTCCCAGATCTTAAGGCAAGGGTGTCTCCTGTGCTTCACCTGCTATTTTTCTAGAAAATGAGCTGCCGGAACTCGCCAGGAACGCCTCCCTTGTTCTCTTGCCCCTTTCGTTGTGATTTTTGAACTTACTGAGCATTGTCAAGGGACTGCTTAGAAAACAGCCATTGGGGATCATGTAGAGGCCCTGCTGGTGTGACAAGGAAGTCTTGCCATAGTCTTGACTCCCTTTTTCTTTCACTTCTGGGTTGACAAAAGGGGTTGGTGGCTGTGGGACTAGAGTTGACGTGGGCTGAGGCACTAATGGCTGCAAAACCTCTTTGAACAGAAACTAGGCTGTTTCAATATAGCGCCATGGCCTTGTTTGGGAGCTGAAGTAAAATTAAGTGGCACAGATTACTAATATTTCTTTTCCTTGGGTGCACAGTGGGGCTGATAGGATTTGGACAGGTTCCCCAGCCCTAGAAGATACTGGCCTCCAGGATACATGGGCAGAGGGGAGCCTGAGGGCCTAGCAAGCTTTGAGAAGGATGTCTAGTAGTCTGGAAATGTGGACCTGAGGTGATTTCTTCTGGTTGTTGAATAACTATTCCATTTTGTCTTGCAGCCTCGGCAGTGACCGCTCCAAGCCCAGTGCCAGAGCCATTTATGGTGAGTTTTAGAGTATAGGGGTGTATCTGGAAGATTTGTTTATTCATGAGTGTGCTGGTACGTTTCAAATCTGAAGACCTTCTCAGTCCTGAAGCTGTAGCATCCTCAACTTTTTCAAAGATTACCAGCTCTCATAAACGGATCTGCTGATGATCTTTACGCCTGGAACTCCCTCCTGAGTATGTCACGTGGGAACCTTTTCTCAAATCAACACCTTACCTGGGAAGCCTTTGGCCTAACTCTTTGCTCCTCACCCTCAATAACCACATTTGTTTACAATTAATCCCTTGACTCGCCCTCCCCTCTCTTCCTTGGTTGACTTCGCTACCATCAAAATGTAGTTTATTGCTTTATAATCTCCTTGAGTGCAGGGACTTTTTTTTAATAATAAAGAACTCGCGTAGCTTTGAAAAGTGCTGCAAAAAAAATTATATGGGTGATCTTTTGCAAAATTTGTCTTGCTCATAACTGTTTCTGCAGAGCTTGCAAGATTGGCGTGGTTCCCCCTCATGTTCTACTGTGTGCTATGAAACTAAAAGTTTTTTTCTTCCAACGCTGGGATCATGTGTATGATACCACAATGAACTTCTGCTCCTCTGCTGCAAACTAAACCAGGAAACCTGTCCGTCTTTCACTTTACATCCTCTCTGTGTTTCTTCCCTTTGACTTGAGGAAGCTTGAACATTTGGTTTTCCTGGGATTTAAAAACCAAAGGTTCTGTGCCGCGTGCAGTGGGGTAAAAGCAGGAATCAGCAGAGAAGCAGTAAGAGGGGAGGAGATGGGTGTGTGTGTATTTCTCACAAGCTAAACTGGTTCCCGCAGGGAGAGGCAGTAATTACATCCCTCTTCTTTAGAAGAGGTAATAATTTCTTAAGAACTGAAAAGTGTTCCTTAGAGAGATAAATCCCTGGATGTTCTTATTAAGAGTTTTAACCTGTGCTAGTCCTAGTCAGAGTACACCCATTGAAATTAATGAACCTAAGTTAGTCATGTCTGTTAACTTCCATGGGTCTACTCTGAGTCAGATTAGCATTGGATACAACCCATTGTCCTTTAAACTAGGCAAACCCTCACTCATTGCATGTGTGCATGAGGGAGAGATATAGTAATATGTATAATGTGTGTACATTCAGTTGTACCTTGGAAATCGAACGGAATCTGTTCCAGAAATCCGTTCAACTTCCAAAACATTCAGAAACCAAAGCACAGCTTCTGATTGGATGCAGGAAGTGCCTGCAGCCAATCGCAAGCCGTGGAAGCCCCATCAGATGTTCTTCTTCCAAAAAGAGTTTACAACCCGGAACAGTCACTTCTAGGTTTGCGGCGTTCAGGAGCCAAAACTTTCGAGAACCAAGCTGTTTGAAAACCAAGGTATAACTGTATATACATTTATGCTTATTTCCCGTTTTTATGCTGATGTTTCTGTGTCTTGAAAACAACCCTGGCATGCAGCTGTTAAGCATGTGCAATTTTCCCTAAGATGTAAATTAAATGACATTTTATTTGCTGAATTTTCGACTGTCACGCCACTGTCAGGAGCCCTGTCACAAAGAAGGCAGACCTCATGTGCATTGTGGCTGGAGCAACGTCCTGGCTACTGTAGGTCACTTCTCACAGGGTAACAAACAGCCGTTCCCGGGATTCTTTGTGCTTTGAATGAATGTCTGTGTATCCTGTAATCCCACCCTCCCTGCCCATTTGTTCTGGATAGTACATGGACCCCAAAGACGGTGCTTCCCTTCTCTTTCCCCACCCTCACTGCCACCTTTTAAAAATAAAAGTTGCCGCTTGATGCTAAACAGACCCGGCTGACAGTCGATACTAAAGTTTCAGGTTTCATTTGCTGGTTTAAGTCAACATTGCAACACAATTCCTCCCCCTTAAATAATGTTTTGTCTCTTTCTGCAGAGCAGAGGAAGAAGTATTCCAGCATTATCATGGCAGACGTCTCACAGTATGCCGTCAATGTAAGTTTGGGTCTGGGCTGTCCTAAAGCAGGGGCAAGATCTGTGGGACATCAGTGGCTAGTGAATTAGAGTGGGGAAAACTGAGTGATGTTAGGGAAGAGGTTATAAGGATGAGGGGTTCTTGGTTGCCTCCAGAGTTATTTTGAGGAAACCCATTGCATGAGACCCCTTCATGGATCACTGCCTTGCCGTGGCGAAGGGGCTTGAAGAACTCAGAGAAGCTATGAACTATGCCGAGCAGGGCACCCAAGATGAACAGGTCATAGTGGAGAGTTTTGACCAAACGTGATCCACCTGGAGGAGGAACCGGCAAGCCACTCCAGTATCCCTGCCAAGAAAACTCCATGGACAAAGACAACAGGCATATAAAAGTTATGACGCTGGAAGATGAGCCCCTCAGGTCGGAAGGCGTCCAACATGCTACTGGGGAAGAGCGGAGGGCAAGTACAAGTAGATCCAGAGCTGATGAAGCGGCTGGGCCAAAGCCGAAAGGACGCTCAGTTGCGGATATGCCTGGAAGCGAAAGGAAAGTCCAATGCTGTAAAGAAAAATATTGCATAGGAACCTGGAATGTAAGAACCATGAACATGGGTAAGTTGGAGGTGGTCAAAAATGAGATGGCAAGAATAAATATTGACATCCTGGGCATCAGTGAACTAAAATGGACGGGAATGGGTGAATTCAGTTCGGATGACCATCATATCTACTACTGTGGGCAAGAAACCCGTAAAAGAAATGGAGTGGCCCTCATAGTCAACAAAAGAGTGGCAAAAGCTGTACTGGGATGCAATCTCAAAAATGATAGAATGATCTCGATACGAATCCAAGACAGACCTTTTAACATCACAGTAATCCAAGTTTATGCACCAACTACTGGTGCTGAAGAAACTGAAATTGACCAATTCTATGAAGACTTACAACACCTTATAGAAGTGACACCAAGGAAGGATGTTCTTCTCATTATAGGGGATTGGAATGCTAAAGTAGGGAGTCAAGAGATAAAAGGATTTTAGATTTGGTGGACAGAGTGCCTGAAGAACTATGGATGGAGGCTCGTAACATTATACAGGAGGCAGCAACGAAAACCATCCCAATGAAAAGGAAATGCAAGAAAGCAAAGTGGCTGTCCAATGAGGCCTTACAAATAGCGGGGGAGAGAAGGCAAGCAAAATGCAAGGGAGATCGTGAAACATACAGGAAATTGAATGCAGATTTCCAAAGAATAGCAAGGAGAGACAAGAAGACCTTCTTAAACAAGCAATGCAAAGAAATAGAGGAAAGCAATAGAATGGGAAGAACCAGAGATCTGTTCAAGAAAATTGGAGATATGAAAGGAACATTTCGTACAAAGATTTCCATAATAAAGGACAAAAGTGGAAAGGACCTAACAGAAGCAGAAGACATCAAGAAGAGGTGGCAAGAATACACAGAGGAATTATACCAGAAAGAAACGGATGTCTCATATACCCCAGGTAGTGTGGTTGCTGACCTTGAGCCAGACATCCTGGAGAGTGAAGTCAAATGGGCCTTAGAAAGCACTGCAAATAACAAGGCCAGTGGAAGTGATGGTATTCCAGCTGAACTATTTAAAATTTTAAAAGATGATGCTGTTAAGGTGCTACACTCAATATGCCAGCAAGTTTGGAAAACTCAGCAGTGGCCAGAAGATTGGAGAAGATCAGTCTACATCCCAATCCCAAAGAAGGGCAGTGCCAAAGAATGCTCCAACTATCGCACAATTGCACTAATTTCTCACGCTAGCAAGGTTATGCTTAAAATTCTACAAGGAAGGCTCAAGCAGTATGTGGACCGAGAACTCCCAGAAGTGCAAGCTGGATTTAGAAGAGGCAGAGGAACCAGAGACCAAATTGCAAACATGCGCTGGATTATGGAGAAAGCTAGAGAGTTCCAGAAAGACATTTACTTCTGCTTCATTGACTATGCAAAAGCCTTTGACTGTGTCGACCATGGCAAACTATGGCAAGTTCTTAAAGAAATGGGAGTGCCTGATCACCTCATCTGTCTCCTGAGAAATCTCTATGTGGGGCAAGAAGCTACAGTTAGAACTGGATATGGAACAACTGACTGGTTCAAAATTGGGAAAGGAGTACGACAAGGCTGCATTTTGTCTCCCTGCTTATTTAACTTATATGCAGAATTCATCATGCGAAAGGCTGGGCTGGATGAATCCCTAGCCGGAATTAAGATTGCCGGAAGAAATATCAACAACCTCAGATATGCAGATGACACAACCTTGATGGCAGAAAGTGAGGAGGAATTAAAGAACCTTTTATTGAGGGTGAAAGAGGAGAGTGCAAAATATGGTCTGAAGCTCAACATCAAAAAAACGAAGATCATGGCTACTGGTCCCATCACCTCCTGGCAAATAGAAGGGGAAGAAATGGAGGCAGTGAGAGATTTTACTTTCTTGGGCTCCATGATCACTGCAGATGGTGACAGCAGCCACGAAATTAAAAGACGCCTGCTTCTTGGGAGAAGGGCAATGACAGGCCTAGACAGCATCTTGAGAAGTAGAGACATCACCTTGCCAACAAAGGTCCGTATAGTTAAAGCTATGGTTTTCCCAGTAGTGATGTATGGAAGTGAGAGCTGGACCATAAAGAAGGCTGATTGCCGAAGAATTGATGCTTTTGAATTATGGTGCTGGAGGAGACTCTTGAGAGTCCCATGGACTGCAAGAAGATCAAACCTCTCCATTCTGAAGGAAATCAGCCCTGAGTGCTCACTGGAAGGACAGATTGTGAAGCTGAGGCTCCAGTACTTTGGCCACCTCATGAGAAGAGAAGACTCCCTGGAGAAGACCCTGATGTTGGGAAAGATGGAGGGCACAAGGAGAAGGGGGCGACAGAGGACGAGATGGTTGGATAGTGTTTTCGAGGTTACCAGCATGAGTCTGACCAAGCTGCGGGGGGCAGTGGAGGACAGGAGTGCCTGGCGTTCTCTGGTCCATGGGGTCACGAAGAGTCGGACACGACTAAACGACTAAACAACAACAATTGCATGAGAAGCCTATGTGTTGCAGTGGATTCTGAAGAACATTCTAGAACAACTGTCTTGAATTATTTTGACTTGTCACTTGACTCTGACTTCTTTTTTTACCACACACGTCCTCCTTAACTCTACACCTTTCCCTCCGCTTCTGTTTGCCTGTCTGCCTGTCTCCTCTTTAAAAGACAACAGTCTTCCCTCCAAAACAAATCATCTAAATAATCTGCAACTCACTCTGAGGTTGGCCTACAAGCTTGTTTTGGGATCCTGACTCACGAGTTGGAAGATGGGTATTCTAGTTCATTTGGGATGTTGCCTAGGCCTGTATAAAGTTTTTGCGTTCATGGTTTTTTTGGACTGTCCTTTGGTAGAACTATATGGGGAACCAAACAAGAAAATAATTTTTAAAAAGCATCCCTGTTATACAATCCACATTGAAGCAGTAAGTGCCAAGGAGAGCCATGGCACAGGGCAAAAATCAGCAGAGTGAATAAGCTCATGTTTAATACTGGAAGGTCAGGACAAATGCATTCCTCACAATTCTCCTTTCATGACACAAATTATTCCAAGGTGGTGTACAAATAAAATTAAATACAATCTTTTTAGGGGGAAAAAGCAATGATCAACAATACTATAAGATCATAAGAAAGTAGTAGAAGTAGTAGTAATAATAAAAATACCCCACCCATCTGGCTGGGTTTCCTAGACACTCTGGGTGGCTCCCAACAGAATATTAAAAACACGATAAACTTCCCTAAACAGGACTGCCTTCAGATGTCTTCTAAAAGTTAGATAGTTGTTTATTTCCTTGGCATCTGACGCGAGGGCGTTCCACAGGGTGGGCGCCTCTACCGAGAAGGCCCTCCACCTGGTTCCCTGTAACCTCACTTTTTGCAGTGAGGGAAGCGCCCTCCTGAGAAGCCCTCCTGGTTCAGGCCAATGGCCTATCTAGTCCAGCATCCTGCCCTCAAAGTGGCCAAAGAGATGCTGGTGGGAAACCCTCCAGCACCAGCCAAGCACAAGAGCAGCCTCTTCTCCTGCAGCTTCCAGCAACTGGTACTCAGAAGCGTACTGAGTATGACTGACAGCATATAAAATGTCACTGAGATGCTTCCCACAGAGCAGCTGGTAGTAGCAGATGGCTCTGTGGAGGCAGAGGACAGCTCAGCTGGAGTATGAGCTGGTCTACCATCAAATAACCAACATACTTGGTGCCAAGTTAGCCTCTCAGGGGAGAACCCTCTCCAAAAGGCCCACTCTCTTCTCTGCCCACCAACCAAACATAAGATGACGGAGAGACCCTGTTAAGGCCTTTCTTCCTCTCCCTCCCTCCCTCTCTATCTATCTCTATCTCTCTCATTTATTTATGTATTCATTCACTCACTTTCTGACTCATTCACACACACTCACACTTCACTTTTGAGCACCTGGATGTTCTAGGGCAGGGTTGGTTTTGGTAGTCATACTGATGCCCATGAATACTTGTCTACCATATCTGAGACCATATAACACTGGTCCTGAAAGACCTACATTGGCTCCCAGTACGTTTCCGAGCACAATTCAAAGTGTTGGTGTTGACCTTTAAAGCCCTAAACGGCCTCGGCCCAGTATACCTGACGGAGTGTCTTCACCCCCATCGTTCAGCCCGGACACTGAGGTCCATCTCCAAGGGCCTTCTGGTGGTTCCCTCCATGTGAGAAGTGAGGTTACAGGGAAGCAGGCAGAGGGCCTTCTCGGTGGTGGCACCCACCCTGTGGAACGCCCTCCCATCAGATGTCAAGGAAGTAAACAACTATCTGACTTTTAGAAGACATCTGAAGGCAGCCCTGTTTAGGAAAGTTTTGAATGTTTTATGTTTTTAATATTCTGTTGGGAAACCCAGCCAGATGGGGCGGAGTATAAATTATTATTATTATTATTATTATTATTATTATTATTATTATTATTAAACCCCTTCTGATGGTCCCCAGAACCATTTGCAAACTAGTGAAATAAAGAAACAAGTAACCTCGGTGACTTAAGATGGATTTGCACAGGCTTCTCTCCCTTCTGTATCTTCCAGCACTTGGTGACCTTCTCCATTGGGGACGAGGATGACTTGGCAACCGTGGAGGATGCCACCAGGAAACTGTCTGTCATGGATGCCCAAGGGAAGATCTGGGTTCAGGAGATGTTGCTTCAGGTCAACGGGTCAGCCATCAAGCTCTTTGACATAGACTCAAAGGTAGAGGAGCAACCCAAGACTGTGATGTTGGGTGGCGAATAGGAACCAAGAGGTTTTGGCTGTAGCCCTGTGATCCAATATCTCTTATTTGGAGAGGGCTCTGTATGGGTTGTCTGGATTGTTTGGTGACTTTGTCTCCCCCTACAGGAGGAGCTAGAAAACTACGGATTAGCAGCTGTGGCTCGCTGTGAAGCCGTTCGACCTGAGTCTCGATCCCAGTCGCTGCTTCTGCTTGTGTGCCAGGAACCCCACCAGCTCAAACCAGATGTCCACTTCTTTGAATGTGACCATGTAGGGGTAAGGAAACTGGACACTGTGGATCCATAAGGGAAGTGTGAAAAGCCACTCTTGATAGTGAAACCCTCTTCCAGCTGCAGGAAATGTAACCTAAAGCAGTCTTTGTCAACCTGGTGCCCTCCTCTGCTGGCAAGGGCTGATGGGAGTTGAAGTCCAAAACATTGGGAGGGCACCAAGTTTGTGAAGGCTAATGTGATGCCCCAAGGCATATTTTGGGCCTGGGGAAGGGAGAGAGTTTTCTGACTTGGTTTCTCTTCTATTTTATAGGCAGAATTGATCCAGCAGGACATTAATGGAGCTCTGTTGGACTTCAAGTCAGGCGGAAATGCTCAACGGAAGGAGGCGCTCAGGTGAATGCAGACCCATAAGCCTGTACAGCCACACGTCTGAAGGAAAGGGGAGTTCTAAAACTATGAAGGCTGCAAAGTACACACACACACACACACACACACACAATGTATAGTGGTACCTTGGGTTACAGATGCTTCAGGTTACAGATGCTTCAGGTTACAGACTCCACCAACCCAGAAATAGTACCTCAGGTTAAGAACTTTGCTTCAGGATGAGAACAGAAATCGCATGGCGGCGGTGGGAGGCCCCATTAGCTAAAGTGGTACCTCAGGTTAAGAACAGTTTCAGGTTAAGAATGGACCTCCGGAACGAATTAAGTTCTTAACCCGAGGTACCACTGTATTTCAATCCTGCTGATGGCTTTTTCTAGGGAAGAGCAGCTGTAGAAGGAATGGTCTGTGTGGTTTTCCAGTAGAGATGTTTGGGTGGAGGCATCTGACCCTTTCACCCACGTGCTATTTTTCTAACGCAAGTCCCACTGATTTTCCCCCCTCCGAGTTTCCTCCCATGGTTCTTGGATCCTGCGGAGTGGAGGTGTGGAGAGTGGCTTAAAGTGGGAGTGAGTTGCAGCAAAAAAGCAATGGAAAAGGGTTAAGCACCCACATGCGCCGCTTCTCTGCTAAAACAAAGCAGAAACCTCACCAAAGCTGCTTTCACCAGTAAAAGCAGCTGCTGGAGTGCCAGTACACCTGATTGTGAGTGACATAGTTTGGGATATGGCCCCGCCTGCTTTGGTTCTGGCCACACCCACCACTGGCTCCAGCCCCTCCCACACCCAAGAGACTGTAGCCCTTGACCAGAAAAAGATTCCCCACCCTTGAGCCAGAGGAGAACTAGAGATGTCTAGAATAGCATTCTCTCTCAGGGTGAGAGCCCTTCCTTTTTATCTCAACCTCTTGCTTTTCATCTCTTGACTTCAGAGCTACCCAGAATTGGCTTGGCAGCCAGACCAACAAGGCTCCGGAGACCCTGCCTCAGTCTCCTAAACAGGTGCCCTCCAGGACAACGGTTGTCGTGCCAGAGCAAAGGGAGAACGGTGAGAAGCCAGGAGCCCTAACTCTTCGCCAAAGGCTGCAAACCTATGCACACCTTTATGCCTGAGTTGAACATCACTAAAAAAATTAGGGTGGGCAGAGGCTAGCATAGTGTGTCTAACCTCCTGGCTCTTTCTGCTTCCAGATATCTCAGCAGCTGACTCTGACCTGGCCTTTGTTCAGTCCGAGCAAAATGTGGTAAGTTTAGCTGGAAAGGTGTGGTGTGAAAAACCAGGTGGCCTTCAAAAGAGGTTAGAATGATTTGTGGGAGGTAGGAGTGATTGCCATGAGGTAGGATTTGTGGATTTGCCTATATTTGCATGCACCCAATAGGACCTGTCACCTTTTGTCCCTGATGCATACTTAGTGCCCTTGGCAGCTTCCTGACAGGTATGTGCAGGTTTGGACAGGTAACAAAGCAATGATAGGGAGAGATACACCTGTGGTGGGGTTTTTTCCCTGCTTGTTGTACAGCTGTTAAAAGTACAGAACGTATTGGCATATCTGGACTTTAAGAAACACACACACAACCTATAGAATATATTTGGGCTGATCTCTTAAATACTATTTTTTTCTTCCTATATATATTTTTTTAAATACCGTTCCCTCACCCCCCCAAAAAAATGTTTAGGGAAGCGTGTTTTCATTCTGTTAAAAGTATTGTTGTTGTTTTGCAAACCACGTGTTGTTTTATTTTGCTGTAGCTCAATGGAATGCTGCCGTTGATATAAATACCTTGAAATCCTTCAAGGAGTTCAAGATTGAGTAGATGGTCTTTGCTGCTTTTCCAGGAGTAAAGTGTAGTTAGGGCAAAGGAACATCACTTCATACAATATGATAATCTTTACAGTATTGTCAACAACAAAATTGAAAAATCTACATCAGACATTCAAAAACCAACAAGCCTGCTATCCCAGCCTGGTTAACCCCCTAAAAACTCTGATACCCCATAATTAAATACAATATATTTCATGAATTTGCACAGAACAGAGAATTCCAGTACATGTAGTTCGCATGCCACAATTCTCTTTCTTTCTTTTTAGAAATTGAGGCTACAGTGCTATGCCCGCTTACCTAGCAGTACGCTCCACTCAGTGGGACTTACTTCTAAGTAGACATGTACAGATCTGTGCATTTGGTTCTTACACAGAGAGCTCTATACAGAGTGTTCAGCTGGAGCTGTCTATTGTTATCTCCCTTCCTCTCTCTGTCTGACAGGAGCTGCTGAACCATGTTTTTGACGACGTGGAAGCCTTCATAGGGAAGCTGCAGAAATCGGCCGAAGCTTTCCGTGTCCTGGATCAACGCAAGCGCTCCGCAAAGGGGCGTCGCCGGGGGCCAGGCGGTGAGAAATATAGATCGAACTGGGCTCCAGGAAACTACATTCTCCCTCTCTTTCCTGCCACGATAACTGAGGCAGCTAGAAACTAGAGAGCCAGTGTGGTGTGGTGGTTAAGAGCGGTAGACTCGTAACCTGGTGAACTGGGTTCGATTCCCTGCTCCTCCACATGCAGCTGCTGGGTGACCTTGGGCTAGTCACACTTCTCTGAAGTCTCTCAGCCCCATTCACCTCACAGAGTGTTTGTTGTGGGGGAGGAAGGGAAAGGAGAATGTTAGCCGCTTTGAGACTCCTTCAGGTAGTGATAAAGCGGGATATCAAATCCAAACTCCTTTTCTTCTTCTTCTGAATGCTGCTCCTGTCTGGCTGAACATTCTGGTTCTGCCCTCTGGACAATTCTGGAAACCCACCAGAATCCAGAAAGTTTCACTGGGCTCTGAAAGGCTTCCCTAACATAACAGGCCCCAGGTCTCCTGTTTCGGCATAGCACCATAGCAGAGTTGTCATGCTTTGCATATACAAGAGTTCTTTGTGTGTGTGTTTTTTTCACTCGTTTGACGTGAGTTGCTCTTTCAGATAAAACCTGGGGCAAGGGGCCTTTCCCCAGAACCCTCAATGGATTCCAGTCTGCAGGCAGAAATCCTGCAGCTTTGGTCATGGATCCAAAAGGCTTACTGACATGGTTGCTGCACACCGTGTGTGCAGCTCCACATCTGGGCATCTTGTATTGACATGTGTAGCACATTAATTTCATTATGTGGAGCATTTACAGGTGGCCTTTGGCACCTGTGCTGAGGAAGCCTCTAGAGCCATCAGGACCAGGGGCTCTGGTCTCCAAAACAGATTCTGGACTGGTGAGGTGGAAGTGGGATGTACACACATGCCTGAGTCTGTTTTGGCATTCGTTTGTGCTTTCATGCCTCTTGCTTTGTTCCGCTGCAATTCCAAGAGGAAGTATACATAATTTAGGTTGCATGTAATGTCATCGTAGAACAATAGCCCAAGTTGCAGTACAGGTGTCAATATCTTCTTACTCTGCTGCATCCGCAGAGGGACTCCTGACAATCCGATCCCGGCCTCCTCCCCAAGAGGAGTTTGAAGATGCTCTGGCAAAGATGAAATATTCCTTCAGCCTTCTGGTGAGTGTTGTTGGGTGTGCTTTTCTCACAAGAAAGCAAGAGGTCACCTGCCTGGCTCATGCTAACCACTAGGATATGCTTTTGTTCCCACCACTCAGGCAAGGCTGAAATCGAACATTGCAAACCCTACCTCAGAGGAGCTCATACATTTTCTCTTCAACCCCTTGAAGCTGGTAAGCAACAGATGGGGCAGAGGGGAGGGGAAGATGAACTCTCAGGCAGCTGAACCAGTGGTGATTAAACCCTGGAAGGTGATTTGCCCAAGCAGCAGAATGACAGGGTGAACTATACCATGCGGATGGCAGACATGGGACTGAAACCCATTTTTTAAAAAAAAAATCATTGCATGTGGAAAACTGGTGTATCAAAGGGGAGCCTAGAACAGGCATAGGCAAACTCGTCCCTCCAGATGTTTTGAGACTACAATGCCCATCATCCATGACCACTGGTCCTGTTAGCTAGGGATGATGGGAGTTGTAGTCCCAAAACATCTGGAGGGCCGAGTTTGCCTATGCCTGGCCTAGAACATATATCCCTGGCATGCTAGGCATCTGTATGTGAAGTCTCCTTTGTCACGGGAGAGCATTAAAAGTGCAATCCCCTCCCCGCATCCTTGGAGAGCAGCGTGGTACAATCCATGAAAAGCTTCATCGTGTGATGTTGCTGCATGTGCAGATTGGCTCTAGAGCCGTGGTTCCAAATGTGGGGCACACACCCCACAGGGGGACAATTTGATTTTTAAGGGGGCCAATTCGAGAATGAGTTATTCACAGTTAATGGCCTTTTAGACTTCTTCCACATGAATAGTTCACTTTTTGAATAATAAGAATTATGTGTCATGGGGGTGGGGTGGGGGCATCAGGATTTTTAGAGTTGCTTAGGTGGGGCATGGCCAAAATAAGGTTGGGAACCACTGCTCTAGAGTCAAGCACCTCCCGTGGAGAACTTGGGCCCCCTTGAGTCCCGGACTGGGATATAAATAAATAGAACAATAACAACAACTTGGCATTTTTGACTCTCGCATCCCACTTCAGGTTGTGGAGTCTTCGGGGGGACCAGCGTTTGCTTCTGAGCTGCGCAGCCCCATGCTGACCCTGGAAGCAGTGACCCTGATGCGAGGCTGCTTGGGAGACCAGGAGACGGAACTGTGGTATTCACTGGGTGAAAACTGGACCAGGCCAAGGTAAGGGGGGTTTGTTATTTCTTCCCCAGTGCTGGATTTACACATAAGCTAAACAAGCTATAGCTTAGGGCCCCACTTTCTTGGGGCCCCCCAAAAAAATTAAAGGGGAAAAATGTACATTTTCAAAATATAAGATAAAAAACAAATAAAACGAAACCTACATACAGCAACAGTGTTTTGTGTTGTGTAAGCTCCTGTGATGTAAGTAATGGGCCCCACCTGCTAGCCTGCTCCCTAAAATATCACTGGTTTGCTCATTTCTATATATAGGGTGCCTACATTCTGCATGGACTGGCTGCATGGCAACATGTGCAAATGGCTTTAGATTCCTATTAGGTCCATAAATTACCATATAGCATATATTCAGCACCAAAAAACAGTGACAATTTGTTGTTGACAAAGGACAGCTGGATATATAAAGGGTCCCATTACCTTCAGTAGCTTAAGGTAAAGGTAAAGGGACCCCTGACCATTAGGTCCAGTCGTGGCCGACTCTGGGGTTGCGGTGCTCATCTTGCTTTATTGGCCGAGGGAGCCAGAATACAGCTTCCAGGTCATGTGGCCAGCATGACTAAGCCGCTTCTGGCAAACCAGAGCAGTGCATGGAAACACCGTTTGCCTTCCCTCTGGAGCAGTACCTATTTATCTACTTGCACCTTGGTGTGCTTTCGGACTTCTAGGTGGGCAGGAGCAGGGACCGAGCAACGGGAGCTCACCCATGACCTTTCTTGCCTGCCATTGGCTGAACTGAGCTGATGGCACCAGAGGAGCTTGGTCACTGGAGCCCAGCGGTTCATTTCAGGCTCGGAGGTCACTGGAAACCTTGGGGATTTGCATTCCAAAGTCTTCGATATGTTGCTGATAAATTAGACCCATCCATTTGTGACACTGGCTAGTGATTCCGTGTTGATCGGTTTGAGGTCAATCAGTCGAGTGGTTTTGGCAATTTTAATCAGAAATGAATGGGCAAGTTTCAGTATGTGATTGAGGGTTTCATGATTATTATTGTTTATTAAATTGGTATACCACCCTATACCTGCAGGTCTCAGGGTGGTTCACAAGATAAAGCCACAATATGAAAACACAAAATACACAATAAAAACAAAAACAACCCAATAACCCCCCTCATTTGATGATTTCACTCATTCTCAATTGTATTATTTTCTTCTATTCATTTCTACCTCCTTTCTGCCCTGTGCGCCCCAGAGTGGACTTCCCCCGGGGCTACGCAGATCCCTACAACCCAACTTTCCGGAGCGGCTGGGAGACACCACGCCTAGATGCTTCTGGCCAGCCTTGGGAAGACCCAGTGGAGATGCAACACCGACACGAAGAACGTCGTGCCCAAGTGAGTGATGAGGTGGAAAGCAGGCAGGATAAACATTTGCAAAAAAAACCCCACACCGAGGGCAAGAGGACAGGTGCAAAAGCATCTGATGCTCCTGGGAGAAAGACCAAGTTCTCCTTGTGGGCAGAAAGTGGCTTGAAGGATCCATTCTGATGTATTTTGGGGCATCCTAATACCTTCTGGGTGGATCCAATAGCTCATTTCTTGTTTGCAATTGCTACAAATAAGAATCTGGTGGAACCAACTTTTCTAGAAGAGCGTTATGACTGTTTAATTCCACAGCTGCTACTCACTGCATAAATCAGACCATTTTTTAAAAACAACTACTTCCTACAGTTCCACCTCTCTCTCTCTCTGCTATAAGAATAGACCTGCTGAGTGAGACTAAAAGTCATTTTAAACTAGCCTTTTGCTTCCTTCTGTGGCCAACTAGATACTTCAGGGAAGCTCCTCAAGCAGGCTGTTAAGGCAAGATCCATCCCACATTGTTTGTCCTCCCCTCTTCTCCCTAATATTCATCAGCATAGTGGCACTGAAAATGGGGGCTCTATTCAGCTAGTAATAAAACTGTCTATCATAAATTTGTCTAGTTTCCTTCTAGAAGTGTCCAATCTTGTATCTTCCAGTGCATCTTAATTACACATTAATTGGGCTTGCCCCGGATCACTCAGGGAACTTGATGGGCTACGTGAGGATTTGAATGCAAGTCTTGCTGGCCACACATTCTAGCCACCACTTTGCACTGGCTCTCATTATGGTTGGGTACGCCAGAGGCAGAGTGGATCTGAATTGGCTTTTCCCCACTTGCTGCCCTCCAGACATTATTGGCCTGCAAATCCCATCAGCCCCAGCATCATACGGCTGTGCTGACTGAGGCCGATGGGAACTATAGTCCTGGAGGGCACCAGGTTGCAGGAGGGAGGTTGGCTCTGACTACAGTCAGTATGACTTCAGGCCTGATCAGTTAGAGATGATAACTTGGGGAGGATACTGCCTTGAGCTGGATGTTGGGCCAAGGTGACTGTGCAGTCTTCGTAGTTAACCATTTATCTGTTTCTCTTCCCCACTCTCCTCTGTTACAGCAATCAGCTCCCACAATTGCAGCCAATGGGTAAGTCCCTTTCAAGCCTCTGGCCATTTTATTTTTATATTTGCGAAGGTGTGTTGAGATGGATGGATGGATGGATGGATGGATGGATGGATGGATGGACCGACCTTGGAAGGCAGGGTTGGAAATTGGATCTGAGAGGCAAGGAGAGAGGAAAGGTGGGAGAGGGGGGGAAGGTATTGCAGGCTTCCCATAGGCATCTGGTTGGCCACTGTGAGAACAGGATGCTGGACTAGAGGGGTCTTTGGCCAGATCCAGCAAGCTGTTCTTATACTGAAGGATAGGATGGGATTGCCAAAGTTTTGGTAAAGTTCTCCCAAAATTTCAGAATTTGATCAGCATTGTCTGTTTTCTGTCTTACTGTGTCTGGAGCCACAAAATGTCAGCTTTCTGAATAGGGATATTGGCTTTCCTTTTTAATATATATATGAGAGTCTTAATAAAAAAACTAGTTAAAAAAAAAGAATTATTATTATTATTATTATTTTATGTTACTACATAGAGGAGGGCCCCCATAAAATCTTAAGAATATTATTTCTGTGTGCAGCAGATAATATAGGGACCCCTGACCATTAGGTCCAGTCGTGACCAACTCTGGGGTTGCGGCGCTCATCTCGCTTTATTGGCCGAGGGAGCCAGCGTACAGCTTCCAGGTCATGTGGCCAGCATGACTAAGACACTTCTGGAGAACCAGAGCAGCACGCGGAAACGCCGTTTACCTTCCTGCCGGAGTGGTACCTATTTATCTACTTGCACTTTGATCTGCTTTCGAACTGCTAGGTTGGCAGGAGCAGGGACCGAGCAACGGGAGCTCACCCCATCGCGGGGATTCAAACCGCCGACCTTCTGATCGGCAAGTCCTAGGCTCTGTGGTTTAACCCACAGCGCCACCCGCATCCCAGCAGATAATATGGACTATTGCTATTTTGCAGATGGGAGATTCTGTAACATACTGGCACAATTAAAGTTTGGTGCTCTTGCACAACAAAGCCACTTTCCTCTTAAATCTGACTTTTTGTAATAAGGAAAATGATGGGGAAATGTACCGGAAAGTATGGGATATAACCATGGCTTGATGCAACATCCTATAACCTCCGAACATATAAATCAGAAAGAATGTTCAATAAACAGGTTGTCTGCAAGTGACCTCAGATGCATGGGCCCCCGTGCAGCACTGGTGGGGGCAGCATATGGGAATAGAAAGCTAAATTTACTGTATACTGAACTGAAAGTACTGGCCATTGTGTTGCCTCTCCTGTGAGTGACAAAAGCTCTCCAGAGTCACAGGCCTTTCCCAACCATGCTGCACAAAACCCTTTCGTGCTGGGCTCTCATCCAGTCACCAATTAAATCACAGCTTCACAGACCTCCAAAACCTTTGATGGACCCTAAGGGTGGGGGAACTTGAAAGAAGTGTGTGTGTGCGTGGAGAGAGAGAGAGAGAGAGAGAGAGAGAGAGAGAGAGAGAGAGCGCAAGCGTGAGCGCGCAAGGGCTGGGATTGGAATGGCCTTGGCCATTGTCATGATGAAGGGCTCCTTCTCAGCGTAATATGCCTTTCAGGCAGAGAGTTCTTGAAGGTCTTCCCAGCTGGGAAAATTTGTGAGCCATTTGATCACGGGAAATTTAGATAAATTCTATGTTGTTCTTTTCTGTTTCTCTCTCTCTTTCTGTTGTTCTCACTGTCTCTCTGCCTTGCATGAAGCTGGGTCCGGTGGTGAGCAGGGAAGTCAGTGATAGGACTAGTAAGCTGGTGGTGGTGCTAATGGCTGGGGGCTTCTCTAGGTGAGGGTGGTCTATAAGTCTGTATAAATTGCAGGTGGCTGTTAGGGTAAGTGGGAGGTAAGGGAGCTTCAGGTCAGTGACCAGCAAACATTTAACGTTGAGTGGGGACTTGAAATTACCTCCACAAATCGGAACCTGTTTGGATTTGTGGCTAAGGACCTGCCTAGCCACTGTCACATCAATGAATTCTGAATGCAAACTGTTAGCAGCTGCCAAAGAATCCAGCTTATTAAAACTTTAATAATTTTATCTGCTTTAAAAAAAAAAATGTTCCTAGTCTTCTTCACTGATGGGAGAAATACTTTAAAAAAAAACTGACACGAGATTAATAAATCGCTGAAGAGTAAATTCAGATCCAGTGTGGCCAAGAAAGAGGTTTCTGAGAAAACATACAGGCCTTGTTGGTCATTATACCAACTCCCATGCTTAGTTTAATCCTCTGCTCCCTAACTGTACAGTGAGTCCTAATACTTGCCAGGAACAAGAATAGTGGTAAACAGAAACAAAATGTTCTGGCCCCTCAGCTGCAAACTCATTAATTTATCTTTAACCAGTAGTATAGCAGACTGATAAATAGATAGATAGATAGATAGATAGATAGATAGATAGATAGATAGATAGATATAGATAGATGATAGATAGATTAGATAGATAGATAGATAGATAGATAGATAGATAGATAGATATAGATATAGATAGATCGATAGATTTGTCCTTATGACCACCCTCTGATTTGGGGTAATTCAGTTCTATAGCATTCCAGCTATAGCGCGCGAGCGCACACACACACACACACACCCCCCAATAATCCTGAGAAGAGGATGGTAAGAACTGTGAGTGGTCTCTAGCTCCCTTACCCCAGGAACCACCTCTCAGTCATACAATGACTATTGAACTTTCTTCAAACATATTTAGTATAGATATGCCCATAATGATTCACTTGAGATCCACAAGGTTGAAATATAACCTGGTTAACAAAGGGAGATAGGGCAATAACAGATATCTTGAATTAAAGTAAACATGTACAATGGGGGTGGAAAAACACTTCTGGCCCCATAAGTGTTGGGGTGTGTGTGCACATACTGCCCAAAAATGAGGAAATGACTGTTCACTGATGCATACTGTGTCAGGGAGGGAGCGGGTTCCCTCATAGTTCTTGAAATAAATTAAAACCAGATGCCTCTTTTTTAGCTGAACCAGAAATTCTGGATTTCAGGCAAGACAAAGATAGACTAAGGTCCCAACGGGTCACTGAAATAATCTAGGCTAGTGACCTCTCCCCTTTTTATTATTTAGGGTGGATTTTCCACAAGTATTTATGATGTGATGTTGTTTGCATAGAGAAGTCATGAAAAGGTTCCAATAAAGTGTTGAGATCCAAGGTCTCCACTTCCTGGAAAACCCTTCAGAAAAGGAGCCGAGCAACACTGACATTAAAAAGAGTAAACAACTTTGAGTCCCGAGCCATGTCTTCCCCAAAAAGAAGACTGGGAATTGTACTTCTGCAAAAGTGCCGGGATTTCTTGGCTAAAGCCTTGGCTTCACGTCACATTCACTGCATAATAGAATCTCACAATTGGACACATGCGGCGAAGGAGGAAGCACTAGTAGCCTCTGTCTGAGTACCACTCCTCTTGGCAGCTGATTTTCTCTGTTTCTTTCCCCTACCAATTGGGAATCGCTTTTCAGCACTGGACAGATGGCATAAACAGGTCCTAGTCACATACACCAGATCGTACAACATGTTCTATGTACAGAAGGGCTCCTGTCAACCCCCCTTCCCCCGGATTAAGCCCAATGTCACCACATTTCCACTCCATGTCACCTTCCAGCCCTTGCAAGGTTTCACTCTAGGAAATATGGAGAGTGATTAATAATGATTAATAACTCTAGGAAATATGGAGAATGGGAGTAATTATAGGGTTGCTACCTTTCCACCCATTAAGTGGCTGCTGGAGGAGTAGCCAACATTTTTGCCCTCCAGCTGTTGTTGGACTCCAACTCCCATTAACCCCAGCCAGCATGGCCAGTGGTCAAGGATGATGGGAGTTGTAGTCCACAGGGGAGGACAACCATGCTGGACCCACTAGGCTGCTGCATGGTTCCCAGTTGTTCCCCGGAGGAGTTCAAGCAGGGAAGCAATAAGAGCACGGAATTAATATGCTGGATCCTACACAGTTTGGCTTTCTGCACACATTACAGAAGTAAGGCCTGTACTGTTCCTTCTCAGAATGCATCTGCGCACCACAGAGAGTTTGGGTGTGTAAGCAGTCGGGAGCAGAGCCAGATAGACTTATTGGCTATATCCCCAGGTAGACACTGCTGAACATGATGTCCCCTTCAGTGAGGGCTTGGGGGACATTGAGGCACATTGCCCTCCTAAATAGGCCTCCTGTAGAATTACTTGTTTTCACTTAACGTTAACACGAATACTGCCATAAACAGGAGCACACTTTGGTAATGGCCAGGCACTGTAATTTGGGCACAGCGCACAGGGAGTTCTTAATGTGGAACAGCACACAAGTAGCAGGCTCAAGAGAACATGACAATCTCTTCAGCCCCTGGATAGCCATGGCTTGGCAGGAAGCTAAACAAACACAAAGGAAGTCCATTCCAGGCTGTGTGTACAATGTGGGAGGACAGAACTGGGAGAACTGGGTTTTCTAGAAAGGCTGGGGGAATGAGCCAGGGCAGCAGGGCTTGGGAACAACGAGGCTGCCTGGGTTAGCTTGAAACAAAATGGGGGTTTGTTATGGCCGAATAATGTAAGGAACAGACCAGGAATTAAGGGCTCTTGGGTTTACTGGGATAAGGTAGCTTAATAGGAGCTGGCTGGTTATAACAGGGAGGTGTAAAGGAATGCAGGTATCACAGAAGGCAAGGTCAGGTGCTCTGGTGATGGGTGCAGAAGGGAAATATAACAGGATGAAAACAAGAGGACAGCGGTTAAAGAAAGATGGCGCCCAGAAGAGAGCCAAGAGGGGGACGCTAGGCAGCCAGCTAAGGTAGGATTGGTGGTGGTGGGGATGAAGGGCTCTAATTCCTTTTCTTCTCCATTTCCTATCATCTGTTCTGAAGCGCTTGGCAAGCTTTGTATCCCAGCGGGTTCCAGTTGTGATCCTCATCCAATTGGGAGGAGGACCGCAACATGGAGGGGCGAGAGACTATTTTGTCTTGCAGGAAATTCCATTCCCTATAGGAAAGAGGCAGGTGTTGTGGGGGCCAATATCTCACATTGTCCATTATCTAGCCCTTCCTTCAATATTACATTTTTTTCCTGTCATCATGAATTTGCATCATTGCTCCCATTCAACTAGATAAAAAGTGATGAAAAGCTAGGGCTGAATGGTTGAAATAACTTTCGGTTGATTCATCACCTGACCTTTTTAGCAGATTAGTCAAGTGATAAAAATTTCAGTGAACTTTCATATTGCCAAGCCCAAATTTGCATGCCTTTCTGAGATATTGAAGGAAGTGTACAATATTTACTTACAACATTTACTGGTAACCACTCTTTGTTAGAAAGGCTGTGTTTAATACTTTCTTGTTCATTCCTCTTATGCCATTGAACCCCAACGTAACCTTGAAGAAAGTGTTCCACAATTTGAACTAAAGTTTTAATTGATGTCTTAATTGGTTTTAAAATGGATCTGTCCCCCAATCAAGAAATCCCCCATTGGTTTCAGAATTGACATGCCTCATCCTCTCTCTTTTATTGTTCTGGCCTCTGAATTTGAGGCAAAGTCCATTACTTCAAATGTAACCACAGCGCCAGCCTATCTGCTGTGGTCAGGAAAGGTTCTGTGGAGGCTTTTCAGGGTTACTGTGCCTTTAAAAACTTCCGTCTTGTGTCTCTAATTAATTGCTTCCTGTTCAGCACAGCCAGGGCATCACTGATGAATTTCCCTTTGAATGGTTCAGTTCCTGTTTCCTGCGAGGGGATCTTAATTTATGGTTTCCTCCGCTTATTTTTCTTACGAAAATTATTATCAAGTAATACTTAAATGAAGGGGATGGGAATTAATTCTGCCATCAGCTAATGGTGGTAAAGTAAATGGACCTCAGTGTGGACCACTGGTTGGTTAAAACTACAGGTTTGCAATTAAATGAAACAATAGTTCTGAGCAAAATGCATACTTCCTTTGTTTTTAGACTGCAAGCACGTATATCACAGCAGCATCTTAAAAGAGGTTACTTTTCCCACCCCTCTTCTTCCCTGTCAAATGAGAACACACACACACACACACACACACACACGTGTGTGTGTGTGTGTGTGTGTGTGTGTGTGTATGGTGTGTGTGTGTGTATATATGGTGTGTGTGTGTGTGTGTGTGTATATATATATATATATATATATATATATATATATAGGGACGCAGGTGGCTCTGTGGGTTAAAGCCTCAGCGCCTAGGACTTGCCGATCGAAAGGTTGGCGGTTTGAATCCCTGCGGCGGGGTGCGCTCCCGCTGCTCGGTCCCAGCGCCTGCCAACCTAGCAGTTCGAAAGCACCTCCGGGTGCAAGTAGATAAATAGGGACCGCTTACCAGCGGGAAGGTAAACGGCGTTTCCGTGTGCGGCTCTGGCTCGCCAGATGCAGCTTTGTCACGCTGGCCACGTGACCCGGAAGTGTCTCCGGACAGCGCTGGCCCCTGGCCTCTTAAGTGAGATGGGCGCACAACCCCAGAGTCTGTCAAGACTGGCCCGTACGGGCAGGGGTACCTTTACCTTTATATATATATATATGTGTGTGTGTGTGTATATATATGCACACGCGCACACACACACACACCCATCTGCCCCATGTATCAAGAGCACCTTTTTAATCAGTCAAATTGTTTTTATTGGGTTTATCTTCTGATTAATTAACTAAACGTTGCAGCCCTAGATTAAACCAAATGAAGATCGCAAAACTACATAAATGTCACAAGCTTGCAAATCCAGGAGAAAGATTATTTTGGGAACAGCAATGGACAGAGTGAAATTAAACTGTTTCGTTGTTCGTTTGGAATATGTACAACCTGCCCGTCATCTATATGGAAACTGGTGCACGATACAAAACCTAAAAATAAACTGTACTACGATCAGCTATAAACAGTACAACACATCACCCAAACGAATAAAGACAATTTTTAAAAATGTGACACAGAAAGGGTTGCATGATCATCAAATTAAAAACTCTTGAAATGTCTGGGTAAAGTAGGTCTTGACCTAGCACTGAAATGATAGCATCTGTGCCAGCCCAACTTCTAAAGGAGGGCATTCCACAAGCACATTGATGCAGACAGAGCCTTCTGGGTGGCCATATTTTACTGTTTAAGCTGGGGGTGCTGGGTTTCCAGCCCCCATCCTAACCCTCACTGATGTTCTAGAAAGCCCACAAGTAATGGACCTTCCTGCCCATAACTCCATGTGCTCTTTCTTCCCTCCTGACAGACATAAACACCCAGAGAGCAAGTCTGTGATCTCCACCCATAACTTCACAGCCAGAAACAACAACGAACTCTCAGTACTTCATGGAGAAATGTTGCAGGTGAGTTGATGTCCCAGAACACTTGCAGTGCCAGAAGATTCCCACTCCCACCCCGCTCCTGATCTGGCCAGAATAGAAAGGAATGTGATTTGCAGATTGGACACAGCTGTAGGGAAGCTGCTTTCATTGGGGACTCAGGGCATTTGGAAATACCCTATTGCCTGGTCACCTGTCCCAAGCCAGAATATCCTAGGCAATGAAGCAGGCTTGTACATTAGACCTCTTGATCTCGCCTCCCACCACACTTGTAGGCCATGAATGAGCCCTAAATGGCTTAACAGAAATGTGCATGGGCTGGGAGCCTACCAACAACCTTGTGGGTTAGGTAACATTTATAGAATTGTTTGTGAAATGGAATCGGGACCTCCCCTGACAGGGAACTTGAGAAGCAAGTTTTTGTTTTTGAGTTTTTCCCCCAATTTTTTTTATTTGTTTTCTAAATTTATAACAAACATAAACAAAGAAACAAACATAAATCCTAACTACCGTATAATAATTCCACTTTTGTTGACATTGTTAGGTGACTTCCTTTAATCCCCCTGGCTGCGTTTCAATGTATATCATTGTAACAGTTTTCCAAAACTAATTTCTCATAAAATTTACTTGGTCAATTAACACCTTTCTTTCCTTTCATATTAACTTTAAACATATTATTCCATAAAGGGATGCAGGTGGTGCTGTGGGTTAAACCACAGAGATTAGGACTTGCCGATCAGAAGGTCAGTGGTTCAAATCCCTGCAACGGGGTGAGCTCCCGTTGCTTGGTCCCTGCTCCTGCCCACCTAGCAGTTCGAAAGCATGTCAAAGTGCAAGTAGATAAATAGGTACCGCTCCGGCGGGAAGGTAAATGGTGTTTCCGTGCACTGCTCTGGTTTGCCAGAAGCGGCTTAGTCATGCTGGCCACATGACCCAGAAGCTGTACACCGGCTCCCTCGGCCAATAAAGCGAGATGAGCGCCGCAACCCCACAGTCGGTCACGACTGGACCTAATGGTCAGGGATCCCTTTACCTTTTATTATTCTATAACATCATATATTCAAATCCAAAGCCAGTCTGATACTTGCAAGTATTTCTATTTAAGTTATCTTAGCATATTTAGCTAAATAGTCTTTAAATTTCATCCATTCCTCCTGGTGCTCCTCCTCCTTCTGGTCGTGGACTCTTCCAGTCAGGTCGGCCAGCTCCCAAAAGTCCATCATCTTCATCTGCCATTCCTCCACTGTTGGCACTTCTTGTGCTTTCCAATTTTTGGCCAACAAAATCCTAGCAGCAGTTGTGGCATACAAAAACAATCTAGCATCTTTCAGTTCCAGACCTAGAACCAAGTTTTCGCTTCACTAGGAACATGTCTCTTTTTTCTTTGCCGTTAGGTCCTGGATGACAGCAAGAAGTGGTGGAAAGTTCAGAACCACTACGGTCAGGTTGGCTACGTCCCTTATAATATTCTGGCCCCAGTTCTAAACCACAACAGCGCTCCTCAGGTCAACGGAACCAGCCCAGCGATATCCAAGGTGAGGCTTAGAGCACTAATTAGAGCTTGTCTGTTTGCTTGCTTGATTTTATTTGTTGTAGCGCTATGTGCCACTTTTCTATTAAAATACCCTATTTTTCGCTGTATAAGACACACCAGACCACAAGATGCACCTAGTTTTTGGAGGAGGAAAACAAGAAAAAAAATATTCTGAATTTCAGAAGCCAGAACAGCAAGAGGGATCGCTGTACAGCAAAAGCAGCAGATGCTGGGCAAAACCAGGGAATAGGTGTTGCCTTTCTGCCCTGCATGCTTTGCTGATTCCCAGAAAAAAAATGTCTACATGCTGTTGGAAAGATGATTTTGGACTAAATGGATCTTTGGTCTGATCCAACAGCACAACTCTTATGCTCAAATAATCCTGGCCATGGAATCTTGAACAAGCCTGGGAAATGTTAGACTCACATTGGCCGGTTTAAGGAATGGGTACAGAAGACTTTTTAAAAATGTATTTTTAAATAAATAAATAAGATTTCCCTGGAAGGTTGGAAGAGGGACACTTTTAAAATCCATTCTCACCAATGTAGATTTGCTGGAAATGACCCCCCCCCCCCCAGCTTATGCTTATGGCCACTTTTTAAAACCAACACGGCATAAGAACATGTATGGGACCCAGACTGTTCAGACATGCTTAAAAACCCAGACAGTCTGGAAGGCAGTGGGAAGCAGGGGAGAAATTCAATCCAGTTTGCAGTTGAAGGTGAATCTATCAAATGTTCGCTTTCTGAACCAATATGGAAACTGAAACACAGCCATTCTGCGAAAATTCACACTTAATCTGAATTTTGCGATGCAGTTCCCAACCAAACAGTGTTGACAAAAATGTATACAGGAATGAATACATTGGTGAAACTGACATCTGAAAATGCTTACTATTAAAAGAAATTGCTTGCAAAAAGGTGTAGTGCAGACCAAAATGTGCTTATTAGGAGAAATTCACGCTAAAATGAAGAATTTTAATGGGAATTGTTTTGGGTTGTTTAATTCACAAATTGATGCAGAAATAAGGAGGACTGAATTTAAGACTGGGAAAAAATGTGAAACTGAGAGAACTGAAATTGTCAAATCCTTCCATCCCTAGTAGGAAGGCAGATGTACTGGCACTTGCAATATTAGCGTAGCATGTTCTTTGTGAGTTGACGTCCCACCAGGAGATGGGCTTTTCAGGAGGCCGAGCTGTTAATATTTGCTTCTCCCCTCTGCCTCTACTTAGAAAAGTCCACCTCAGCCGCCACCCAAGACCAAAAGTCTGTACACAAATGGCAGAAATTGGGCCAGCACAGAGGCACTTAACATGGACCTGAGTGAGCGAGGTAAGCCTGCCTTTGTATGTGGAACTGGGGAGCTCTGGGGAGCATAAGCTATTTTTTCACCATTTTAACATAGCTTTGGTTCAAGCGGTGTAGGACAAACCTCAGCACAGAGCAGGGGACACAATAGCTTATGCGGCAGGCTGCAAGGATTATAGGCAATAAAATGTGTTTTTAAAAATCTGCATATTAAGTGAAATTTGCACTAAAATTCTGACGAGGACATTTTTTTTTTAATGTGAAAAATTTAAGGTTGGGAAAGCATAGAGGAAACAACTGGGGAGAGGTCTATGAGGTGCTCACACCCCCATTAGAAATTGTGGGTTTCGTGAATGTTTTGTGAAACATTCAGTGTCACTTGATAAATTGAAAGCCTCTTATACTGTACTTGGAAAGCTTATACTTGAATGCATTGTCATTCTAGATCCCTAAAAATGTATTAAGACCCCCTTTGTGAAGGGGGGGGAGAGTTATTTGCAACAAATTCTCTTAATGGTTTGGATCTAAAGAGGGTCATGCAAGGAGTTTCTGCTACCAGTGGAATTGATGTTCTTAACACATGACCAAATGCTTTTGAAACTTTCCTCATTGCTATGTGACATGGGGAACATGGCTACTCAGCCCAGAGTTGGTTTTAGTTAAAATTCTTCACACCACATATATATATATCTATTTATATGAGTTTGTGGTATAGAAAGGAATTAATAATCATAATAAAAAGGCCACATTTCCTAAGGGACACCCAAACCTTGGCTCTAGGGCAAAGCACTTTCTATTACATGATTTTAAACAACTGAACACTAATTGGTGGTTGTGACTAACAGAGACTAATAGCCTCTAAGGGAAGCTGAGCCTCTGGAATATTGGTAGCTGCCAGGGCCTCAGATTCCGCTTGCTTTGAAGCCAACAGCACATCAAAACTGCTCATGGTTGTCCCACCAACGTTCCCCAGGCTCTGAGCTTTCTTCCCTTGGTATGTTTCCCAGCTGATTCCTCTCCCCATTCCTTTCCGTCCAACCTGTCCTTGACAAAGGGATCTCCTGTTGGTTCCTAAGAGGTTTTTTCGAGCTTGGAAGGTATAAAGAGTTGTCCTTCCCTCCCAGAAGCACAGTACAAGGATGCAAAAATCTCGACTTACATGAGAACTGGAATAGAGTCGCATGGATGAAGGATTTAGACTGAAATGTGCAGTTTGAGGTGTGGTGGACTGGCTTTTTGCTATCTGAAAGCTGTTATACAACTGACCTCGTATGACATGACACAGGGTTCTGTGGGAGAATTTCTGAACTGTGCATATAGCGATCGGAGGCTGTTGTATATGATTGTGGGAAGTAGGGTTAATTGGTCTGCCTACCCATCCAAACATTGCGTCGTGTGCGACATCACTTCCTGCCCCGGCAGAGCGCTTCAACACGGTGAACGAGGAGCTCGCCCTGAGACTGGCCAATGGGACAACTAGCCATAGCAGGAACCTTCACATCCAGCGGGCTGCAGACACCAACCTGCCTCTAGGATACGATTCAGACCCTGCTCAAGTTCGGACCTGGCTGGAAGCCAAAGGATTCAGCCCATTGTGAGTTGGCCTCTGTTTTCCTTTGAGAAGATATGTAGGTTGGCCATGAAAGTCCAAACGTATTCCTTGGTATCTCCCAAAGCAGCTTCCTGCCTTTCCTGTATTGTCTGCAATTACCTTCTTCAGATTCATGTTGCACATTCGCCAATCGTGAGGCCTGCATGTGTCAACTTAACCTACCCAGTTTTCCTAGTTGGCCTGTTTTATGAGCACCTTCTTTACTGGCCTATATCTGAAGCAGCTTCCACTTTCCTGAATAGCTCAATAGCCCTTAGCTTCTTAATGATTTGCCGTTGCCCAGTTGTTAGCTGTGTTTCCTTTTTCTGTGCTCCTGGTTAAGGTTTCTGATTGGCTGTGGTGACTCCCTATTCCCTCATTAACCCAACACCAGTTTTCAGGGGTCCATGAGATGCCATATTATCCGATGGGTTGCTGTTTGTCTACCGTGGATATTTTAATTGATGTTTTAGGCATTCTGCTAATTCATCTGCATGGATATTCCATCCCACAGCTTAAGACCTGTAGCGGTGCGACTTAGTTGTATGTACATACCATACAATTGCAGTAATCCTGGAACTTTTGTTAACCCCTCACAGAACTACAATTGCTGGCACCCTTAGCAAGCTACAGTTGTCAGGATTCTTGGGGGGCAGGAATGTGCTTTAAATGTATGGTGTGTATCCAGGCAACATTTGTTTCCTGCTTGTTTCCTGTTTAACGTTTTATGAGTGTAAATAGGAGAAATTCCCTTTCCCTCCCATAACCCTGTGAAACGATCTTGATAAGATCTTAATTGCACTGGCCATCTAATTGCTTTATGGCCTCAATTAGCCCCAGTGGTCCGGCACGCTCCCAGCCGAGCTGCGCAGACCTCTTGCTTCTCCGGTTTCGTCTAGCAGAGTAAAAACACAGCGGATCAAAACTGTCGCAGTCTGCTTCAGATCCAGACAAACACACGAAGCACCTGTGTGTGTCCAAATTTCATCAGTTCTTTATTGCAGCAAATATGTACAGCTCAGCATTTCCCAAAATCTCCTGGACTGCTAGCATTCATGGCTTCCGTCCGTCTCTCTCAGAGACACACAGAGAGAACAACAAGCTCCTCCCTCCTTTCCCACGTCAGAATGGGAGGCACACTCAGAACAAACATTAACCCAGTAAGTTCTGAACCCCAACACCCCCTCTTGCAGAGCATTCTGACAAGACCTGTGGATGTACCTTTGCAGACCTCTGTGAGATCAATCTCTGCCCCAATGCCTTGCGCCCTCTCCTGGCGTCCCTGTCAGGCATCTGTGGAACATCCTCACAACTCTCAGATTCGCACTGTGCGAAACTCACCCACGCACCTGTGGCCTGATACCTCTCAGGTGGAATTCCCTTCGTTGTGCGACTGGACCTCCTGGGCACAAACTCAGGCACTGCCTCTGACTCACTGTGGTCAGCAGGTGTGTCCTTTGCATCCTGGGATTCCCCCTCTGACTTAACGCGTCTTCGAACCCTTGGAATTACCCTCACAGGAGAACTAGGCTCACTCTTGGGCTCCCTTTTAACAACTTGCGGAGATGCCCCATCCTGCTCCTGACTTTGGTCAGTGAGCTGATCGTCATCAGCAGACTCAGCCCCTGGCTCTCCTTCCTCATCATCAGAACCTTCCTGCTCTGAATCAGAAAGACATTCTGAAAGAATATCGCGTCTGGCAGGGGTCTTTGACCTTTCCTCCTGCTTACAGAACTCAGCGTGTTTACTGATCAGCAGCTTACTCTGATCACCTGACGGGTACGCAAACCTCCATGCACGAGCCGTTGGCTCATACCCACAGAAGATCATTTTCTGGAACTTGGGTTCACCTGGCCCTCGCAAAGCTTCAGGCACCGGCAGCGAGGCCGTTGAACCGAACGCACGGAGGAAGTGTACCTGCGGTTTCCTCCCGTGAAGCATGAAAAACGGTGTGTCCCCTACCACTGAATTGTAGGCCCTGTTCCAGGTGAAGCTCACATATTTAACTGCCTCCATCCAAAACTTTGGAGGTAACCCAGAGTCTGACAGCATCACCTGTGCAGCCTTAACCAGAGCCTCACTTCTGAGCTCTGCCACCCCCCTCTGTTGAGGAGAAGTCACTGTGTGACTTATCCCTTTCTTGTGAAAGAACTTCTGCAAAGCAGACCCAGTAAACTGTGAACCTCTGTCACTAGCAATTTCCCTGACTCTGGTGGAGAACATTAGTTCCACCTCCTCAATCCAACACCTAATCAGCTGTGCTGCATCTTCCTTGGATTTGAGACCATGTGTCCAGGTGTTCTGCGTAAAATCATCCTGCAGTGTCAGCAGAAACCTGGCCCCTCCCAGACTTGGTTCCTTCATGGGACCCAACAGATCTATGTGTACAAGATCAAAAGGTTTTGTGGTTACCCTCTCCACCCTGGGGTAACTGCACCCTCTTACCTTCGCCTGTCTGCAAGCCTGACAATCTAGGACTCTTGCACATTCCGCAATTCTACAGCCTTTGGAAACCTCAGGTAGCACCTGTAGTTCTTCAAGACAAGCATGCGCTGTCTTCCTGTGCCATGCACACGAACATGAAACATGAGTGGGAACTGTAGCACGCAGGGCTTGTGCTTTCTCAACCTTCCCCTCACCCTCCAGGGACGTTTTAAGAATGAAGAGATCATTCTGCCCCTTTGCAACTCTGACCAGTTGCTTCCCTCCTTTGGAGATTGTACAAACATCGTGTTCAAAGCAAACCTTAAACCCCTTTTTCAACAAATAAGGCACAGATAAAATACAGTGTTGCACTCCCGGCACAATGCAAACTTCCATCTGCTCCTGCAAAACAGAAAACAATACATTTGCAAAGTTAGTCACATTTTTCTTTTCCCCACTTGCAAACTGAACAGTTTTTCCAGCCGGAATTGCCTTGCAATTCCACATCTCGACTGCAGGGGTCTCTGGGATCAGGTGGCAGTTAGCTGCTGAGTCGATTAGAAAACGAAAATTAGTGTGTCTCTCAGAGCTGTCCTCAAACAAAGCCATACTGGCAACAAACGTCCCGCTGCCCCCTGTCTTTGGGCTTTTGCAGCAGTTCTGTCTGGTTGTCTTGACAACCAACTCCCCCTTGCTCAGGACCTTGGCAGCTTCCGTAGAAGTAGCCTCCTCCGTCGCCTTGGAGACCGGCCTGGCCTCTGCGTTCCCACGCGACTCTTTAGGCCTTATCTTCACTTTGTCCAGGTGGCCGACCTTGAAGCGTCTAGCTCCCCGGAGCTTCCCAGCCTTTGGCTGACGACGACGATCCCCAGTGGAAAAATACTGCCCAGGGCTCCTTTCAGCTGGCATGGCCCCCCTTCTTCCGGAAGAGCACTCTGTGCCAGCCCTGCCCTCGCTGAAACTGCGTTCCACTTCAGCACTCACAGTGGAAAACTTTTGAAACTTGCCTTTGGAATTCTCAGCCCCCCCGACGTGCACCTCAGGGACTGGGGCTTCAGCCATTTCCAGGCTCTGCATGACTCCTCCAGGGCTCTGGCATCCTGCTGAAGTTTCACACAAACTTCTCAGCACCTCCCAGGCAGCCCTTGCTGACTTTACGCCCTCCAAACTGGGCAAAAGTGATGCATGTACGCATGCCTTTAGCATAGCAAGCTCTCTTTGCATTCTCTGCTGGCTTTCTTCAGGCAACGCAGCCTCAAAGCCTGTAATGTCTGTCCCTTCAGGACCTGGATTCAGGGGAAATGGTTCTGTCTGGCTTACATCCCAAAGCCCAGTAACCAGGAACCAACCCCTTACTCTTCTGGACCAGGTTGCCCAACTTCTTAAAGTGAGCTTCTCAAGCGGAACGTCCTCAAAGACCTGACCGTCTGCCATTCTCTCCTCTTCCCCGGGGCCCAGCTGTACTCACGTTTCACCAGTCAGCCCTCCGGCACCCGATTCCTCAGCTGCTTTTCCAGCTCTTAGCTTTCAGCAACTCTTGCCTCTTAGAAGCAGGCAAAACACAGAACGCAGACCTCCGCCCTGCTTCAGTAGCGTCTTCCAGCTATTGCCAAGCTGACTTCAAGACTTCAAAGCTCACCGGCAGACTCACAGCAACAGTTTTATTAGCGGTAATTAGGTCCTCCCATAACCTGTGAAACGATCTTGATAAGATCTTAATTGCACTGGCCATCTAATTGCTTTATGGCCTCAATTAGCCCCAGTGGTCCGGCACGCTCCCAGCCGAGCTGCGCAGACCTCTTGCTTCTCCGGTTTCGTCTAGCAGAGTAAAAACACAGCGGATCAAAACTGTCGCAGTCTGCTTCAGATCCAGACAAACACACGAAGCACCTGTGTGTGTCCAAATTTCATCAGTTCTTTATTGCAGCAAATATGTACAGCTCAGCATTTCCCAAAATCTCCTGGACTGCTAGCATTCATGGCTTCCGTCCGTCTCTCTCAGAGACACACAGAGAGAACAACAAGCTCCTCCCTCCTTTCCCACGTCAGAATGGGAGGCACACTCAGAACAAACATTAACCCAGTAAGTTCTGAACCCCAACAAACCCACCCCCCATAACTCACTCTTTCTTCCTCCTCACAGGACAGTAAGTGCCCTGGGGGTCCTAAACGGAGCTCAGCTTTTCTCCCTGAAGAAGGATGAGTTCAGAGCTGTCAGCCCAGAGGAAGGAGTTCGAGTTTACAGCCAGGTCACAGTCCAGAGAGCCCTATTGGAGGTACAAGGAGCCCGGAAGCTTCTCCTAAGGGCTGGGAGGGTGCTGATGCAAGTCAAGGCTTCTTGTATCCCTGAGCAGGAAGCAGTCTACTGGGCTTTAGCAAAAAAACACACCAAGGAAGGCTCCTGGGGTCCAGGAAACCGCAAACTACAGTGGTACCTCGGGTTACATACGCTTCAGGTTACATACACTTCAGGTTACAGACTCCGCTAACCCAGAAATAGTGCTTCAGGTTAAGAACTTTGCTTCCGGAGAAGAACAGAAATCGTGCTCCGGCGGCGCAGCAGCAGCAGGAGGCCCCATTAGCTAAAGTGGTGCTTCAGGTTAAGAACAGTTTCAGGTTAAGAACAGACCTCCGGAACGAATTAAGTACTTAACCCAAGGTACCACTGTAGTTTTCTATGACACTACAATTTTCTGAGAATTAAATGCACCACGGCGGGACTGGGGAAAGTTGGGGCATTCTTGAAGCCAGAACAATATTATATCCTTTCTTCGTTTTCATTATTTTCTTCCAGGATTCTGGGAAAGTATCAGAGCTAGAGGCTGTGATGGCGAAACAGAAAAGGAAACTGGAGGGTTTGAATCCGTAGCTGGGAGATCGCCCCGTTTGGTGTGGGAGTGCCCCCTGTTGAAGCATTGAGGAACTGCATGGTAACAGGCTCTGAAGCCACACCATCACCCCAAACTCCCCCCACATCACCCAAGATCTGCATTCTACAGCAGCGTTTGTTTTGAGCTAAACTTGTTGTTGCTGAGCATATGTTCCTGTAAAGCAAATTACTGCCTTCAAATCATATCCCAGATTTTCTCTCCAACTCCCTTTTGAAATAGTCATCAGAAGAAACCTCTCTTCTCTCAGTAGAACATGACACTCTTAATTGTAGGATTGTGAGTTCGAGCCCCATGTTGGGCAAAGGATTTCTGTACTGCAGGGGGTTGGACCAGATGACCCTCGTGGTCCCTTACAACTCTACAATTCACCCAGCCCCCACGCCTTCCCTCCCCAAATGCGGGGGGAAATGGAATAGCAGCAACTCTTCCTCATTATAACAGAGAACATTCATGCTGCATTCATTTTATCTCCTTTCGTACAAAATGAAATAATGTTTACCTTTTACAGAAGGTAATGGACCTAGGTCTGGCTCACTAGGAAAACTGGATTGAATTATTATTATCATTAATTAAATTTTACAAGCTTTGCAACAGATCTCCATGGAAATTCCACTCATCAAATCAACCGTTCTTCCATTTCTATGCATTCCTATTTGCTATCTCTTTCTCCACCCATCCCCAAATTTTTCAGTTAAATCTAGGCCTGGATATTGCCGTATGCATTATTTGTCTTGCAGTTGCACTGCATCATTATCCTTGCAGCTATAAATCTGCATTTTTACACACTGCATCATAGTGGTTATAGTCAAAATTTTTGTCTCCACTTTCCATCAGGGTGAGTTGGCAACTCATGAGTATTTTCCACCAAGAAATCTTCTGTTGCCAGGATTTATCCATCTATCTTTACTTAATAAGAGAATAGCTCGGCTGAAATGTATGAAGTATCTCGGGAATGTTTCCTCCTTCAGGAGAGACATGGGAAGCTATGGAACAAGCTTTTCTACAAGATCATTCCTTCACCCTTAAAGGATTTTTCCCACTGACAAACTCACACTTTCATTCCATGGAGTTAATGTAAACTGACATTGGGCACTACCACCTCCTGTCACCAGATGGCAGTCTCTGTTTGAGGCAAACCGAGCCTTAACCTTCACAAACTGTATTTGGAAAACGTCATTTCCCCCACTTTCGCTGTGTACATAAAAGCTTTGCCAGGTTTTAACAACTTGGCCCTTTCATCTCTAGTTGTATCTTTTTTTTTGGGGGGGGGGGGGATTGAATCAGATCAGCTGCTTTCAAGGAGTCTTCTGCAAGAGAATACTGTATGATATTCGGTGTGTGTGTGTATATATACATAGTCAAAGCTTGATGATTTATTTGGAAACAAGTTATGCTGAATTTCCATTGTGGTGGATTGGAAGGAGAGGAGTTTGGCAATATAACCAGATCCCCCCGCCCCCCGACAGTTTTCACAATTGTTAAAGAATTTGTTGAAGAACACGATGATTTTGACGGCTTTAGAACTGTTTCCATTCAAACTTCCTCTGTTTAGTTTTAAGTGTCCCTCAGATGGTTTACCCTTGATGTGTGCCTTTTAAAATTGACATGTTGAAGAAATTTTGGCCAAATCGCTCAAAGCTGTTTCCCCCCAAAAATTGATCTAGTGTTAAAGGGAATATTTCTTTGAAAGGATATTTGTATTAATTTAACATTAGCTGCCGTTAATGTTTTGTAAAGAATAGGCTGCATTTTTTTTTTACCCACCTCCACCACGTGCTGTAGCCTAATTTTGACAGTTTCCATAAAGTACAAGTCAGTAATTGGCAGCCCATTGGCCAAATACAGTCCTCTGAGCAGTGCAGTCTACTGTTGCAAACCTAAGGTAGAAAGGAAAGTTTAGAGCAGGTGTGGAGAAGCTTTGGCACTCCAGCTGTTACTGAACTTTTGGGCATGCTTGCTGGGGCTGATGGGAGTTTTAGTTCACCATCATCTGGAGGGCTTCCCCACACCTGCATTAGAATATTAATCATAAAATACCAAATTGTACACTAAAAAATAGTTTCTGGTCCAATGTGGTAATTGGAAAGGGAAGGAAAAGGAGCTGGGGAGGGCATGGCCTACCATCATCATGCAACTACCACGGAGCCTCTTGGGCTTGCCGATCAGAAGGTCGGTGGTTCAAATCCCTGCGACGACAGGGTGAGCTCCTGTTGCTCTATCCCAGCTCCTACAAACTTACAGTTCGAAAGCATACCAGTGTAAGTAGATAAATAGGTTCTGCTGTGGTGGGAAGGTAAACAGCATTTCTGTGCACTCTGGTTTCCATCACGGTGTCCCGTTGTGCCAGAAGTGGTTTAGTCATGCTGGCCACACGACCTGGAAAGCTGTCTGTGGACAAACGCCGGCTCCCTCGGCCTGAAAGCGAGATGAGTACCACAATCCCATGGTCGCCTTTGAGTGGACTTAACTGTCCAGGGGTACTTTACCTTTTACCTTTACTTTATATGGACTTCTACAAGGATCTTAATGTAGTCTTCCAGTCCTCATGGTTGCATAGACTACAAGTCCGAGGACCTATTGCTTTTGCAAACCATATCACGACAGTGAAGGGCTTTTAATGTTTAAAGAGCTCCAGGCTATTCTGGCTAGGCAAATTTGGTGCCGTGGACACGTATATACGCTGCTAGGGAGAAATTTACTCTGTTGTTGTGTTCGTGTTATTATTAATGTGCACTTGCACTTTTAAAAATCTGATTTATTTTTCAAAACTGCTTGCCCTCAGGGTGGAGGGCACATGATGGAAGTACAGCATAGCTGCCACTGGAGAGCTTGGCGTTCATTGGGGAAACGTGTTAATTATATAAAAAGTATGTAAATAAAAATATGCAAACCTGATGCAAATTTCCTGGCGTGAAAAGCATTTGAAGTTATGCTCCAAAGCAATGAACAACTCCCTTTCTGGGCAGGATCAGTGACCGACTAAGATTGCTGGGGACTTCCAGACAGCACTTAGGGATTCCGTGGCATCCATCTTTGTAAAGGAATCTTTAGATGGGATGGAGAACCTGTGGCTTTCCTGACCATTGGTTGTGCTGACTGGGGTCAAAAGGAGCCCAATTGCATCCAGTGGCTCTTTGAAGACATCCATTTATCACCCTGAAAATTTTTCAGTTTTATTTTAATACTTATTATATTAGAAATACTTGCATGCAAAGACAGTCTCTGGCGGATTGAGTGGATGAGACCAATATTTAGTCCAATGGTCAATAAGGCAGTTTCTACACATGCTGTAGAGGGAAAAGAGGGGCAGGTGAGGCTTGTCAACTGGGGAAGGTAGCTCCTAAACCTCTGTTGCCTTGTGGAATATCTCTGGGAGAAGAAAAGGCTAAGGAGTAAACCCTACACAAATCCGGAGCGGAGTCCCTAAGACAGTTGGAAGGCGCCTTGTGCTCCTCCTTCCAGCAATTTCTGCAGTCAAGCTGGTGCCAAACGTATTGCTCTGCTTTCCTTCAGACCTCCTCAAGTGAGGCCAAGAGAGGGGTCTTGTCTCTGGGCAGCCCAGGATACGCATGGCACAGGCTTGCGCCGCGGGGAGGTCACTTTGCTGCTGCTAACACAGCAGTTTGACTTCATACTCCATTGTCTCTCAAGGCAGATGGATGCCAACAGGAAATACCTATTTTCTATTTAAAATATCCAAGATTTAATTGAATTTGACTTATAGGGCCTTTAAAAAAATTGCTACCAGGTGACAGTACAACAATTCTTTTGTTTTTATTATGAGAAACAGTTGTCCTGATCGTGTGGGGCGTCAAAGTATATTCTCTCAATACAAATAAAAATCTCAGAGTTAGGTGTGGTGGGGAAAACTTGACTTGCTCCTCCAACCCCACGTCCATAATGTTTGGGCAAGAGTTTGCAGAGCATATGCAGAAAGTGCTACATTCAGTTCCTTGCTTTGCCAGGTTGGTCTGGGAAAGAGCCCAGCCAGAAACCAGAAAGGGAGAGACTTCAATTTTCAGTAATAGATCAAGAGTAGCCAGCATGATGCCCTCCAGATGTTCTGGCCTACAACTCTTATCATCCCTGAACTTTGGCCAGCCTGGCTGGGACGGGTGGGAGTTGATATCCAACATCTGGAGTCCATCATTGCTGGCTACCCTGGGATAGGCAATGTTTGAACTAGATGCGCCAATGAACTGACTCAGCAGATGGCAGCATCCTGTGTTTCTAACCTTCTCAAAACGGTCTGCCAGGAACTCTGCTTACCTCTAAGAATATCCCTTAGTCAGCCTTCTCTAAGGTCCACACACAACTTTGTGCTTCTCCCGTTTCCTTCCCTAGAACTGTGCTCAGGTGAGCTCTTGAATTCTCTACCCCATTTGTGAACAGCAGAGTTGGGGTGTTTCTCTTGCGAGCAGAGAGAGATCATGAGCAGGGAGCTTACCTTTAGCAATGACAATAGCACAGCTTCTTTTTCCCTCCGCCCCCCAATCATCCTTCCACAACCTGGCAGACCCCACAGGTCTTTTGTCTACAACTGCTCTTAGGCCCACCAGCCTGTTAGAACTTGCAGCCCAAAAAAATCCAGAGGGCAGCAGGTTGGGGAAGGATGCCGTCTGTCACAAGTGGCGGCAGCGAATTTGTTGACAAGGTGGCAGCCATTAGCGTCTTCCACAATGCCCCAGACTAGCATCGTTCCAGCACGTGGTGGTGGTTGGGAGGACAGCCATCATGAAACAATGAGAAGGGAGGGGGGAATATCAGGAAAACATATTTTGAGAAATTTCGACTTCGCTGTAATTTGTGCCAACCATCTGCACTACCTCTCTCCCTGCCTTTACCCAACCATAAAATCATGGAATTGTAGAGTTGGAAGGGATCCCATGGGTCATTTATTCCAACCCCCTGCAATGCAGAAATATAAACTACAGTGGTACCTCGGGTTAAGAACTTAATTCGTTCTGGAGTCCGTTCTTAACCTGAGGTACCACTTTAGCTAATGGAGCCACCTGCTGCCACCACGCCACTGCCACACGATTTCTGTTCTCCCCTGAAGCAAAGTTCTTAACCTGAGGTACTATTTCTGGGTTAGTGGAGTCTGTAACCTGAAGCCTCTGTAACCTGAAGCGTCTGTAACCCAAGGTACCACTGTAAAAGCATCCATGACAGACGGCCATCCAACCTCCAAGGAGGGAGACTCCACAACCTCCCGAAGAAGACTGTCAAACAGCTCTCAACCATGTCGTGCCTCGTCTTCTTTCTTCTTCATTTCTCTGCCAAACGGGGTCTTCATCCTTTCTTCTCTAAAGGCCGAGTCTGCTGAGCACTGGCTGCTATGGGGAAGGGGCCCTGTGACTCAGTTCGGCTGCGTTCTTTGGGAGGGAAACTGGTCCAAGCAGTTTGTTTGAAGGGGCTGAATGTTGGGGAAGAAGAGAGAGAACCATCTGTGATTTTGCAACGTGAGTGTTGTGGTGAGCTGTGTTTATGGAGCAGATTCCTCTAATTCCTGACAGAACGGCGCGGACCCTGTCAGAGCGGGCCTCGGCCTGCTCTGGAGGGTGGCTCCCAGTGTGGTTCAGAGCTGCCAACTGCAAGAGGCCGGGGGGGGGGCAATGGTACAGTTCTGCCTCACCCTGGCCCAGGGCTCAGTTGCGTGCTGGTGGCGGATCCCCAATACTTGTAGCATTGCTGACAGAAACGTCACTGAGCATTCGGGGCGGGGGGGGGGCCTGCTGGTGAGGGTTAGCATATTTTTAAGGGGTTTGAGACAGAAACTGGGAGTTTCTGAGATGGGTGACTCAGTCCCAGGTTAAAAGTGCCCCTCCTGTTTGCCAAATTCCATAGATTACCAAATAACATACAAGCACACACACACACCCCTCCGTTGCTGTATATTTCACAACCACTGGCATTCCCCATTAAGTAAGCAGCCACACATGGTGCCAGGAAGAGCGTAGGGATGGGAAGGAAAGCCAGCAACCTCATCATTGCATACCCGCCACCCCCATCCACGCCTCCCCAGAGATGGCCTCATCTCAGGCTCCGATCTCACTTGAGGCAGCAAATCTGGCTGTGTACCACCCTGGAATTTTGTGGAAGCTCATACGCTTGAATAATGCTCTGTACAAAATAATTAGTGCAAACTCTACCATTTGACTATTAAATGTTGGGAAGAAGGTTTCTGGCCTAGTCTTGATCATAGCTGTCAACTTTTCCCTTTTCTTGCGAGGAATCCTATTCGGAATAAGGGAATTTCCCTTTTTAAAAAGGGGAAACGTTGACAGCTATGGTCTTGATGTATGTAATTATATAAAAAAATGTATGGAGGAAGCCCACATTACAATGTGGCACAGATCAGAGGCAAGTTGACCACCTCAGTGAGGACTCCAAACACAAATCACCGTATAAACAAGACAGGTGAGAAGAAGCAGCAGCTACGAAAGTGAAATATACGTACTTGGAGTCGAGTGTGGATTTCATGCTCTTTATTCAGCTCATAGTAGTGAGGAATGGAAGTTCCTCCAAAATGTCTGCTTTATATACATTATTTACACAATGGGTCCCACGTGATTGGCTAATTCTGGGATTCTCCTGTAGGCCAATCAGGTTGTGGATTCACTTCCACCCAGTGGCGTAGCGTGGGTTGTCAGCACCCGGGGCAAGGCAAGTAATTTGCGCCCCCTAACCCGTGGATTTGCGCCCTCTAACCCGTGGATTTGCGCCCCCTAACCCTAACCCCCAGATGTTGCGCCCGGTGCGGCCGGCCCCCCCTGCACTTCCCACGCTACGCCACTGCTTCCACCTGGAGTTGGATCGGGTGGCTCCTGCAGACCAATCAGACTAGTGCATTCTGGATCCTATTGTTCTAGGACCAATCAGACTGCTGCATTTTGGATCCTATTCAACTCAGTACATAACAGAAAGGCATACAGGCACTGCCTCCTGTCCTCTAAAATGTGTCCTGGTGAAACGGCACGTCCAAGGGTCTCCCCCCGCCTTTCCCTTAAACTAGGTAAATCTAACATTGTGCATAGTCGTGAATTCATTCAGAATGAGGCAAGCAGCCAGCCAGGGTCACATCTCTGTCACGGCACCTTCTGTTGAAATGTTCACAGAGAGAGAGAAAGAGAGAGAGAGAGAGAGCGCAGTTTAAATAATCAGTAGGATCAAATGGTAACTCTTTGCCTGGATTGTACCCAGTGGCCAACAATACGTGCTTTTGGGAGGGGGGGTAAGAGGACTTGGCCAAGGGTGCCCTCAGTGTTTCATCTTCTCTGACTGAAATAACAACAACAACAACAACAACAACAACAACAACAACAACAATCTGATGTGAGAATGTTGAGAACTAAAACGGGAAAAATGAGAAGCCAAGAGCAACCAAGGTGGACAGATCTGGCCATCCTGAGCCTCAGCAGGTGCCCATCAAAGTTGATTCCTGATGCCAACTCTGACTTGAGGCTCTGGGTGTGCGTTTCACAGGCTAGAGGGCATTTTCTGCACACAGACAAGCATTTTTGTGGGAGGGCAGCTCAGTGTTAGAGCATCTTCTCTGTAGACAGAAGATCCCAGCTTCAATTCCCAGCATCTTTGTCTAGGGTGGGGAAAGTCCCCTGTCTAAAAATTTGGAGAGCCCTGCCAGTCAGAGTAGGTAAAACTGAGCCATGCACTTAGTCCACGCTTCCCAGTACATTTCCTGTCCTGTCACTTTCCTTATCACAAAAAATCCGATCTTCTCGGGAAGAAGGTTTGTTGCAAAGGACCTCCCGATATTTGAAATTGTGCAACTTGAATTTGCATGCACGTCACTGAATCCCGCAGGAAAACAGCAGGCATCTGGAAGTCCCATTGGTGGTATAAGGAAGTTGCCTATATCCTCTATGTTTGCATGCTGTAATATTAATATGCAAATTCAGATACTGCTGTCACCCTATTCCTCCCTTTAGCTCTGCCTCTCTGCGCTGGCTGAGTTGTGGTTCCCTCTAGGGCTTAGAGCTCTGGTCAACGACTAGTTTGAAGGAGCAGCCGTTTTTAGAGCCAAGAGCCAAGAGCCAACTCCAGCTCCTGAAAAGTGGACTGCCAACAAGCCATTGCACCCTCTCCGCCTTTGGCCTCTTGACCAGCTGATATTCTGGCGGTGGGGAGGGGCAGATCTAGCCCTGTGGTCTTCGGAGAGGCTGGTCCCTAGTTCAGAGATTAAACACAGCCATTACCTCTTTGGTTCAGCGATCAAGGAGTAAACCATCTTTACAAGCCATAAGCTTGAGAGAGCACAGCTTTTTTTGCATGCACATGTCTGTGTGTGCGCACACCCACACAGAGAGAGCATGGATCTTTTAAAAGTTTAGCAGTGCTGCATTCACTCTCACGCATAAATACTTCTCCACCCACCCACCCCCATTTAAACCTCCAGCGCTGGCTGCATTCAACCCAGACCCCAGGGGGAATGGTGGCAGCTGTTTTTCAGGGCCCTTTGGCACCAGCCATCAAGCTTGTGTTTAACCAAAAACATTTGTAGTGGCTCTGTTTTCATTCTGAAATAGGATCCCATCAGCTCTGGCCTGACCCCAGAGTAGGGAAGAAAAGGGGGGGGGGACCACAGCGGGAGGCACATCTTGGGGCCATGCACTACCCTTATCCACTCTGAGATGCCCAAAACCTTCCCAGAGGACCCAGAAGTCCCACAGAAACTTTTCCTGTTTCACTCGCCATTCGCATCTCACCAAGGTTCTTTGATCCCCTCCAAGAATTCGGTTTCTGTCCCTCACTGCACCCCCCCCCCATGCAATAGCACGTTTATAGCACAGGGGTTGGTAAGGTTTACCTCCTCTGGGCCGGTTCACTGCACCGGAGATCCCTCCGTGGGCCGGATTGCACGCGCAACCACGATTTCTGGCGTCTGCGCAGACATGATTTGCAGCATCTGCGCATGCGCAGACTCGATTTCCGGCGCCACAGAAGTGAGTCCCCACACTGCACCATGCCAATTTAGCGCAGCAGGCAGGGACTCGCCGAGCGGGCGGCTCAGTTCGGGGGTGGTTCGTGGGCCAGTTAAACGATCCTCGTGGGCCGCTTGTGGCCGGCGGTCCTAGGTTGCCTCCCCCTGTTATAGCACTTTTACTTTACAATGTGTTTGGCTATCTTGATATATGCTTGGCACCACACTATTGTGAGGTAGGTCATTATTCCCATTTCACAGTAGACAAAATGACGATTCCTCTGTAGTGCTGACTCTGACTGTGCTTGGAAGTGCACATGAATTAAGCCTTCCCTTTTCCTCCTACAGGATCTGGTAGAGGAGATATGTACAAAGCACTGGCTCCAGATTCAGAGGATCCTACGGGCGAGATGCCCTCAGCAGGACCCCCTCCCAGTGTATTTGCTACTGTCACCACTGCCCAGGAGGTTGCCCTTTTCCTCTGGGTCCAATCTACCCCACTGCCCAGAGGAAGAGAGCAAGACAAGAAGAAGCGGAACTGTTGTTCTTATTATTTATTAAATTTATATCCTGCCTTGGGAGTAGCCAGGATTTTTTGTTGGGGGGGGGGCAGGACTTTTGTTGGGGGAGACAGAACTGACGTAATTGGTCAATTAGTTAAGTATTTGTATTGTTTTACAATACATGGCTGCGCCCATGTACACTGCCCTTCATCCGAAGATCACAGGGTGGTTTACAACATAAAAGCAGAAAATACATAACTATATATTTTTTTAAGAGCCCAGCAATAACCTTGCCAGGAACATATTTTAAGTCTCAAGATCAGGCTTCATCAAACTCGGCCCTCCAGATGTTTTGAGACTACAATTCCCATCATCCCTGACCACTGGTCCTGCTAGCTAGGGATCATGGGAGTTGTAGGCCAAAACATCTGGAGGGCTGAGTTTGAGGAAGCCTGCTGAAGATTGTTTAATCAGTCAAAGGCCTGGTTGTTGCTGTTTCACATCTGCATGCCCTACACTGTGGTGTCAGTGTCCCTCTGCTATTCACTCAGCTCCTAACATATTAAACCTTTTACTTTGTATGAAGCTCAGGAGCCTTTATGGTCCTAAGGGAAGCAGCAGAGAGCAGACTCTCTAAGAGTCCCTATTTTCCAGGGATGTCCCTGATTTAGATAAGCCATCCCAGTTTCTCATTGGATCCCAGAATGTCCCCCTTTTCCTTAGGATGTTCTTATTTTCCTTGTAGAAATGTTGGAGGGTATGGTGAGTTGTCCCTGTTTTCACAGAATAAATGTTGGAGGGTATGGAGTTATCCGACCCCACAAGCTGTCTAAAGGCGATCCTGTATAGGGAAGTTTTTTTAAAAAATGTTTAACGTTTTATTATGTTTTTATATATGTTGGAAGCTGCCCAAAGTAGCTCAGGCAACCCAGTAAGATGTGTGGGGTATAAATAGTAAAATTGTCATTATGGAGTGGGACGTCCCTATTTTCATCAGAGAAATGTTGGAGGGTATGAGAGAATGTCTCTCACCTCTCCAAACCACGGAAGTGATAAATGGCTAATTATACCCTCATGCCTGAGGTGTGAATGGTTACCTGATAAGTTTTTTTTTTGACACTTAATTTGTACTTCAAATTAAAGCATCTCCCCTATTTGCCTAGTAGTGGATCCCAAATGTTTTCCTTGGAACCCTGAAATTCCCCAGGAGCTCTTCAACAAGAAGAAATCGGCAGTGCCTCTAGAAGATGGCTTGTATATCACTTCCAGAAGGGTAACCACAAAAAACAACACAAACTTGAGGCATCTTAAAGACATGCAGATTTATTCTAGTAGAAGAGTTTGTGAACTAGAGCCCACTTCATCACACGCGTGAAAAGATCACATGCATCTGCTCTTAGCTGGTAGACGCACTCACACAAATGTGCACAAGCAGCTGGGACAGTCCTGCTGGGTAACAACCACAGTGATAGCTGTAACACCATCAGGGGCTTGTTTGCCTGCTTGCCACCACCCTCCCATGGTATTTATATATTTCATAGAATCTTAGAGTTGTAAGGGACCCCAAGGGTCATCTAGTCCAACCCCCTGTAATGTAGGAATCTCAAATAAAGCATCTGTGACAGATGGCCATCCAACCTCTGCTTAGAAACCTCCAAGGATGGAGAGTCCGCCCCCTTCCAAAGGAGGTGGTTTATTTATTTATGAAACCAATTACCTTGCCTTTCAACCCTTCCCCACCCAAGGGCCCAGGTTGCAAACACAAAAATGCAATAAAAAATAATGAGATTGAAACAGAATCCAGTATAGCAATTACATAATTAAAACAACAGTACCCGAGGGGCATAACACGATACCCAGTCCATTTAAAAATACATTGTCACAGTGGGCGGAATAGAACCCTCCTAATAAACAAACTGCAATTTGCCAAGAATGCTGCTCTCTCTGCCTCAGGGCAGACAAGTCATTCTCTATGAAAAAGAATGAAATGGACACAAATCAGACATCAAAAATGGCAGCCTTCAGAAACCAGCAGAACATTCCCTTCTCCTGGACTAGGACACTCTGCTACTGACCGCTTTCCAGCCAAGAGACTTCAAAGGGAGACTCTAACAGGAACTTCCTCAACTAGAATTTGTAAGTTGATGTTATTTTATTTATTTAAGCCTCCCACAATATAATGGTTTCTCCTTCCACTTTGGTTGGTTAGTTGGCATTCATGTCTGTCTCAGGAGACTGCTATTAAATTAGCATAGTGAAACTGGAAAGACATTGTTATCACCTCTTATTGAAGTTGTGAATGGTTGATATGCTTATCTTGTATACATTTAAGCTTGACCTGGAATTGTCACAGACAGAATCTCTTACTTTCATGGTTTGGCCCAACTGCTTTGCAATTTCCCACCCTGCTCATATATCTGAGGATAACCCTTCCTGTATCTGGTCAAGTCTGTTTATTCCGCAATAAATTTGTTACGTTGGTAAGCTGCAAACTTGAAGTGCGTTTCTCCCTTGCATCCTGAGAGTCTTCAAAGCCCATGACACCTTCCAAACTTAAAAATGGAAAGCATAATGCTGGTGGTCAACAAAAGAGATTTAAAGAATGTATTGGGGCAGCATGACATGGGTAAATATGTGCCCTCCTAGTTTTCTCACTTGCAATACAAATGAATAAGGCAAATATATTCAGCCACTAGTATAGGGCTGGGAAGAGGGGAACCAGTGTGGTGTCACAGTTGGAGTGTAGGATTATGTGTCCAAAATGCCTCTCAGTCATGAAGCTCCTTGGGTGATCTTGAACCAGTCACTGTCTCTCATCCTAACCTACCTCACGGTGTGCTTGCAGGGTTCAGTGGGGAGGGGGGCATATATGCACTACTTTGAGCTCCTTGGAGGAAAGGTGGGGTATCAATGTAATAAATGATAACAAATAGATTCGGGTTTTCCAAATGAGGGATACAATTTCTCCACAGGCCTGGGCCAGCGTGAGACAGTTTGCTGTCTGAGGCAAATGACAAGATGGCGCCGCCCCGCATTCCATGTACAAAAGCTAACCAGACTGGAAATTGAAGGCTAACACTGGGGATGAGGCAGCATATTCCACTACACCTGAGCACATCTGGCTACCGCAGGGGGCAGGGTGTGGGGCACACACAACTCTGTGCACTCCTCACCTGTCAGCATGTGCCACCAAGACAGGTACCTCACTCTGCCTAATGGTAGGAGCGGCCCTGAATCAGACTTTGTGGTTCTAAAGGTCCGGTGTCAAGACCGATCCTCCTCATGTTTTGTTTTTTTAAAAACAAACACACAATTGCAACCTCTTCCCTTCACACCATTCAATTTGTGTGGAACAGGAAACAAGGGGTGGAAATCACCAAAAGCCCTGAGGAGAAAATCAAATTTTCTCACTCCTGAGAGTTCAACCAGATGCAGACAGGCATTTTTGTGTGTAGCATATTTAGTAACAGAGCATGCTTTAAACCAGAAGGTTTTAAGTTCAATCCCTCACATTTCCAAGTGAAGGACTCAAGAACCAAGACAGGCAAGGTTCCCTGCCTGCGACCCTGGAGAGTAAACCGTACTGAGCTGGATGGATCAGTTATGTAACGACTTCCGGGTTAGCGCGATCGGCTAATGGCGGATTCCCTCCGAGCTCCGGAGGGAATCGGCTCTGCTGAAGACGGGTCTTACCGCGCCGGCGACGCGGGGACCCTTAGAAACCGCAGGCGCGGAAGCCTGCGGACTTGGTGACTCGGCGGGCACCTTTAAGCGCCTTCCCCGACCCACGAAGAGCCTTTTTAAAGGCTACGGAGAGGGTACGGGGAGTGGCGTGGTGCTGTGAGTAGACCGCTACTTCAGTGGAGCGAAGCTGCGCAGCCATGGCCGGAGAGCGCTGACTTTTTTCCCAAAATTCGGACTGGAAAAAGAACAACCCGTGAGTAGAATGGAATCTGGACTTTAAAATTTATACCTTTGAATTTGGTACAACCGGGGGATGTGCTAAAGGGAAGTCCGCACCCCCCCTACCTACAAACGATCTAAAGCAAGGATCGGAGAACTAAGGTGGAGAGTACTGTTTTTGGTGTCAGATAAAAGATACTTCCAAGAATTTGACAGAAGAAGTCTTGTGCTGGAGAGAAAGTGAGGAATTTTGGAAGTTTTTGTGTAACCCCCCCCCCCCGAACCCGGGAGCGTCCTGTGTGTGAGCCGGAGGAAAAAGAATAAGGAGTTTGACAGCTGTCAAAGGAGCTGTCAAACGGGCGGCTAAAGTTAAGAACTTTGTTATTTAATGACTCTCTGAATTAAAAGTGTTGCATTTGAATTGAGGTGGTTGGAAACAACGTAGCTATAAACAACAAGTAACGGACTGTTGGAAAAAGGACTATCAAGTAATTGGAATCCCCCTAGGGGGAACTAGAGACATTACAATGGCTGCAGAGGGAAAATTACTGGCAGAGATAGAAAAAATGTTTTTTCTCGTGGGAATCCTGCAAGAGCAGAGTACGGCTATGAACAAAGAACTTATGACCTTGAACCCTAAAACAAACAACTCTGCTGAATGCATAAAGGATTTGACTGATAAGGAATCTGCAGCTGAACCAGAAGAGGCGTTTTTGGAATTGGTGGAGAGGAAAGAAGGAGTGAAAAAATTACAGGAAAATACCAATCAGAAGCCTATATTGTCAGGAAATAAAGAAGAAGATCTTTGGACTACAAATCTGCGAAAGATGAGAAAGATGAAGGAAGAAGTCCCTGGAGTCCCTGGAATACTGGAATTTAAAAGAATAAAGAAATATGATTGGGACTTCCTCTTTGAATATGGGAGATCAGCTGACCTTTTGCAGCAACTGCTTTTAAGTATTTTGGATGGAAGAAAATTTGATGTGACTGTGACAGAACTCCTTCGAGACCTGAGGACCAACAAAAAGGGTTATCAACAAAATCGGCAGAGAGAGACTGACAGAGACTTGAAGGCCTCGGATGTGAGGAATCCGGGCTAGGAACTGTTTTTGGGGACATCTGCTTGGGAAGGGATGGAAACCGGGGTAGGGAGGGAGGGGAGAATAGAATTTCAAAATTTTATGATTTTTGTATTTGGCCATTATGGCATATAACTAATTAATATATGAAGGGAGAAATTCTTGGAAGGGAAATTAGGTCGACCTTAGAAAAAGGACTTAATGTTTATAATAGAATTGGATAAGTTAAATGTGGATAAGTAAAAAGAGCTAAGTTCCAAAATAACAATAATATGTTAAAGATGGGAGATAAGAACTTGCTGAATTAATTATTGGAATTGGGATGTATGAAGAGGGGGTGGGGGGAAGTCAGGGAAAGGGGGTAAAGAAAGTAAGAATATGAAATTATACATGTTTTGTTTTTGTTTTTGTTTTGTGTGTGTGTGTGTAAAATGTGAAAATCTAATAAAAATTTTATTAAAAAAAAAAAAAAAGGATCAGTTATGTAACTTGGTACATTATAGTGTCATAGGTGCTCAAAATTATGTTTTATCTTTTGACTTGTAACTCATATGGCTATAAACCTGAGTGCTAGTAATATAGGCAAAACACCTACGGTATATTGTGTATAACCATATTATATACACGATGATTACAGCAACCACTTTCATTCTCTCTCCACCACACACAAAGCTAGAATCATTAAGTGAAGCCAAAGACCCACCCAGACCAGTATTATTTTACCACAGTGGCTGACTAGTTATCTATTAGAAGCACATAAACAGGACATGATCTCATTAGCCCTCTCAGCTTGTGGCTGTGTGACAGTCACTTCATATTTTGCTGTGAGATAATCTCTGATTGTACAGTGTCGATGGATTTATGCTTTATTTCAGCCAGCCCTGATAAAATACATCCCAGAACCCTTTGCCGCATAGAGGAGTATTTCTGAGTCAGTGGACAACTTGACATTGGGAGGGGTGCTGAGGGGTTTGGAAGCTTGGAAATTTGTAGCAGCTCCTTGATTTGATACCTTGATGACCCTCCAAGCCCCTTCCAGCTCTACATTTCTAACAAACCAGATCTAGCAACTTGGCAGGCGCATCCTGAGCTTTGAAATCCTCACAATTATAGGGTTTGAGAGTTAATTTGTATGTTTTGCTGAGGAAGAACAACATGCAGATTTGGGTACCTAAATGCTGCCAAATGTTGTTGTTATTTTTTAAGTGGTAGAGAAAGTTTCCATTTCTTTTTCTTAGGGAACGTGTGTCAGCTGCCTGCTATCAAGACCTCCCATGAGGCAGCTTCCCTTTGAGGCAGCTTGGAACAGTTAAAGTGTTGGACTAGGATCTGGGAGAGCAGGGTTCGAATTCCCACTCAGCCATGAAGCTCCCTGGGTGACCTTGAGCCAGTCACCATCTCACACAGCCTAACATACTTCACTGGGTTGCTGTGAGGATGAAATGACGAGGAGGCAAGCCGTGTACACACCACCTTGAGATCCTTGGAAGACAAAGGTGGTATATAAATTTAACAAATAAAATAAAAAAACATTGGCTTTATACAACCAATAGCTGCAGTGTGGACACTTAATACTGTAGTTTACCGTGTGAGCCTGCAGCTCTAACAATGTGACTAAACCTACCCACACAGAAAAGTACAGTGGTACCTCGGGTTACATACGCTTCAGGTTACAGACTCCGCTAACCCAGAAATAGTGCTTCAGGTTAAGAACTTTGCTTCAGGATGAGAACAGAAATCGGGCTCTGGCGGCATGGCGGCAGCAGGAGGCCCCATTAGCTAAAGTGGTGCTTCAGGTTAAGAACAGTTTCAGGTTAAGAACGGACCTCCGGAACGAATTAAGTACTTAACCCGAGGTACCACTGTACTAACAGTGGGTTAGCCACACAGTCAGTGGCTGCAGATGACCACTGCTCTAGACAGCCACAGGTGCCATGCCGTTTTCTGATGCCATCAAACAAGAAGCAAAAGCAAGCTTCTTTAGGGCGTATTATATCTGGTGCAAGTGCGCTGCTTTGTCAATACAAGCCAGCAAACAGCCCTTTGGCTGGGCGCTTCTGAGGAGCTAAGAGTTGCCTCCAGGCGGCCATTATACATTTCTGCTAAAGGTGGGAGGTATAAATTATGTAAATATATTTGCCAGCTCACCTTACAAAAGTTTGTTATTTCTCTCAGGCCAAAAATGAACGATTATGAGTATATGAGGGCAGGCGAGGCCAGTTAACTTTATGCAGTAATTATTTTTTATTACTTATTTTAATCCTGCCTGTACTCCCATGAGCTCAGGTTGGTCCACGTGGTTCGCCGCCCCCCCCCCCCCCATTTTTATTCTCACAACAACCTACCCTGTGAGATACAGGGAGATGGTGACTGACCCCAGGCCGCCTAATGAACTTTATGGGGATCTGAGCCCATCTTCTCGGGCCTAAACATTTCCTGACAGCATCACTGTGGGACTGACTTTACTTTTATGTGTTAATAGTAACTTGTTCAGAATAATTTTGCACCGCTTCAGGCCAATTCATGACTCAGACAAAAGGTCTGCCTCCCTTTGCAATTTACAAGTACCTTGCAGTTTAGTGAGCTTTGATGTAGCTACCATGGAATCTACCAAACCTCCCTTTCATTATTTGGAACCATTCTTGGGAAATTCTCTCAAATATCTGTCAAATGTTAGACGTTGGTCCTTTTATCTACAGACCTCATCACCCCCCCACCCTCCGCCCCACCATACTTCCCAGGCCTCTCTACCTCCTCAGATTCTCATAGTGGAGATTCTGCGTAGAAAATCTGCAGGCCATGGGCCCAGGGGTTGGATTAGGAGAGCCTGCAATGCATTTCCTGCCATCAATTTTACTTGGGAGGCATTGATTTACTGGGGGGGAAGTGAAAAATTATTCCCTCCCCACAGCAGCTCGGTCAACTGTATCTTGACGGAAAATCTACCATTAAAACAAGCACTACCACCACTCTGGATTTATCTGGGACAGAAGTGAATTAGAGGGGAGGAAACATTGGGAGTCCAAGCTTCTTCTGGCTTCTCCAGGAAGAGTGCAATGTCTAATGCTGTTGCGCAGCAGGAGAAATTGGTAGCCTCCTCAGTTTTCTAAACTGGTGTAGGGATGAAGCGTATGATGACGTTGGCTGCGGCCTAACCTGCCCCTGGAGGATGCTGCCTGGCCCATCCCATTGCCAACCCAGAGGAAAATGTGGAACGAGGAGGCAGCCATTGCTATGACAGCAGGATTTGCCTGCAGGCTGCTTTACAAAGTTGGGAGTTTGGCCCAGGGTCTGCAGAAGAGCCTAGCAGGGACCAAATGAAATGCAAGTAAGCCCACACTTTTTTTGGTGGTTACATTCCAGGGATCACACCTAAAGCCAGCATCTCCTATAGTCAAAACACATTGGGATCCATGGTGGGTAGGATTACCAAAGTCTTTTTTTCCTGGATGCCTGCCCTCACTTTATTTATTTAATTGCCAAGCACATAAAGCTGAATGCACACAAGTTAAATGTGTTATGTTACAGGCTTTCTGTGATTCTTAGTAACTGTTATAGTTACTAAATAGGTGTAAACATAAAACATTAAAGCTTCTTATATAGTTATTACCTTTCAACAGATTTGCATTTCAAAGCACTTCTTTTAATTTTAAATTGCCTAAGTTAGCAATGTTCATTAATTTTGGTGGGTCTGCTCTGAGCGGGATGAGCACTAGCTACAACCCATAATAGCATTTTGAGCTTTTTAGTTTACACTGAAATAAAGAAGTTTATACAGTTATGAATAGCATGACCAAAGCAGATAAATATAAACGTTTCTCCAACGGTCATTGTAGTTGGTGGAACAGAGGGTCACCAAGTGGAAGTGATTTGCAAAATAAAATATTCCTTCATAAAACATGAAATTGATTTATGGAATTCACTACTACAACATGTGGTGGTTGATGGTCAGTGGCACAGGACCAACCAATCTAGGCCTGAGTGATTGAATTTCTGTCTCTGGCTGTGCTGGATCAGACTAAAGGCCCGTCTAGTCCGACATCCTGTGCTCACAGGGCCCGGCCAGATCCCTGGGGGATCAAAGCCTTGCTTTTGCTGTAATAATGAATGCCTTTGTGTGTTTGCTTTGAGTAATCTGCAGCTATTTGCTCTAAGGTTGCATCTCCCACACCCACCCTGACAAGCATAGCATAAGGATTAAGGTAATTAGCTAGAAAGTTCCAGGCTGAAATTGCACTTTTGCAATCAACTTATTGGGGAGGCTTTAAGGCAGGCCTTCTTCATGCTCTGACCCTGAGCTCAGATTGCACACCGATTCTCCAGCACTCCTAAAAGTAAATTAAAGGACCTGAAGCATCTGTTTGGCTTGCCTGTGACACAATGCGTCCAACCCTAATGCCCGACCTTGGGAGTAATCCGATGAAATGGACTGACTGGAGACTCAGGAAAGACCAAAGGAAGCGCTTCCTCATTCAACACAAAATTATTCTGTGGAATTTCTGGTCACAAGATGTAGCAAGGACCACTGTTTGAGACGGCTTAAAAGAGGGTAAGACGCTTTTAAGTATATGAGCCACATTCAAAGGCAGCATGTGACTGAATACATAATACAGAACAACTGTAGGAGAAGAAAGCTAGCACCTTCCTGCCCCCCTTCTTTGTTTTGGGGGTGCTTCCCATGGACATCTGCTTGGCCACTGTGGGAAGGATGATGCCAACTTAGGTAGACCTCGGTGTGATCCCATTAACTTCAATGGGAGCTTTCCCCCTGTGTAAATTACAGGCGCAGGAGCCTTCAGCCCCACAATACAGGTGGGGGGTACAGTTCCCTCCCTGACCCCCCATGCTGGGGTTCCAATTGTTGGCAATTGGTATTGAAAAAACAAAACAAACCCCCATCTTGCACTTAAGTGTACAGACGCATAACCAACATGCTGTGTAGTTGGGCTCTTGTGTTCTTAACCCTCCTTTACATCCCACCCAAAAACAAAACAAAAACCACCATCTGGAAGGACCCCCCCCCCCCCACTGCGCTCCTATCCCCCTTTCCTCAATTTTCTTCCTCCCCTCAATTTTCTTAACTGCTTCACTGTCGCTTCACACATTACAAGACACACCACACACACAACACTTGCATCCTGGCCGTAACCGTTTTGCTGTCAACAACCCTCATCGCTGCTCTTGACAAAGTTTGTGAAATGAAGCACAGCGCAGTGAATGAGTGACCCTACACATACGTGCAAAAGGGCCGCTTGCTCCCAAGCGCTGGAAGGATGCGGCTGGCCGCGTCACACTAAATAACGCCGCAGAAGCCACGCGTCCCTGCGGCGCGCGCGTGTGACACGTGAAGCTGCGCACGTGTGAAGCGGCCGCCAGTATCTGCCTTCTCTCCTCCATTATCTAGGTTCTGTTTCTTTTCTCCATCTAGTCTCTGCCCCATTCTCCCATTCCTGTGCTGGGCTCCCCTCCCCTTTCCCCTTCTCACGTTGCCCCCAAACCCCCTCTCTTCCTCTGTTCTCCCTCTCTTCTCCTATCAGTTATCCCAATTCCTCTTTCTCTCCCCCCACTTTCCCCATCTGGAACTGATTATTCTCCCTGGGAAAGGAACTTTCAGGAAATTCCATCCTAGGGTTGGGTTAGCCGCCGGGGTGGGGGCGGGAAGGGAGAGAGGAGGGGAAAAAAAACCCTTTTCCAGCATTAACTTTCTTCTCTTCTCCCACCCGCCTCCATTCTGAATTCCGCAGTCTTTTTTTTCCAGTCTTTTTACAACGTGTGTGTATCCTTTAAGGAATTCCTTTCCAAAGAGCCGCCTTTATTTTATTTTTTAGTTATTGATCATGCAATCCTCTTCCCGAATTCGTCCTGGTATATCCCTTTAAGAAAGTGGAGCAAGGAAGGGAAAGTGGGCGCGGCGTGAGACCCGCCCGTCCCTTTTAACCTCTGGCTTGCCAGAGCTGTAAAGCGGAGCCGAGTGGTTGGAACTTTGCTCGAGAGATGGAAAGAGGTACGACGGGTCGCCCCCCTGAGAGTTTCGTGGGTCGGGACTCCTGGGTTCCTTTCTGTAAAGGGCGTGAGTAGGCTCGAGAGTCCCTGGGCTCCGTTAGAAAATATAGGGGGAAAGGGGCAGGGAACCCCGGATTCTCTGGGAAGGTAGTGTTGCCTAGTGGGTTAGAAGCGGGTATGCTCTCTTGAAGAGCAATTGGTTTGGGAGCCAGGACTCCTGGGTTCTTTGGACTACTGGGGTGGAACCACGATGGCGGTTCCTCGTCCGATCTAGGAGCCGCCAGAGACTCAAGACTCCTGAGTCTTGAGGAAAGGAAGCGTGGGCTAGTGGTTGAAGCCACAATGACCGGGAGCCAGGAAAGGGAGTGTAGAGTAGTAATGAGTTAGAATCTGGTCGTGGGAACGTTTCTAGAGACCAGAGGAGATCTGCGGGCAGCCTGAGTTCTGTGCTCCCTGCGTCCAAACGCTGAGTTTGGCTGGGAGAGGAAGTGTGGATTAGAAGTCCCTGTGGATGACTAACTTGTGAGCAAATGGGGTGAGCCAGGGAGAAGAGGCTGTAAACTGAAGTTAATCACACACAAAAAATCCAAAGGCAGAAGATACCTGGTTAGGAAGGAATTGATGTCAGGCAGTGGGAGGCTGGCTAGCGCTGGAGGGAACTGCATTCAGAAAAGGTACCTGCACACCTTCTGAACATGTGCATGTTCACACTTGCAGGGGAACATGAGCAAATGGGTCAAGGAGGGTTGTCCTGAAGGATCCAGTCCCTTTTAGGAAGGCTTTTGGCTGTTTTGTATTGGGCTGAAAGGTTCATATGTGTGTTTGTGTGTACAGTTCAGGACTGTGTGGGTGAGCAGTGATGCACATGGCTGGTTCATACATAGGACACGTGAGTTTTGCACAGTGATGGGGGGACAGTCAGCTTCCCGAACTTTGGTTTTGTTCTGCGGAAAAATCTCCTAAGTCGATCAGTAACAATTAACAGGTGCCGGTTGCAGTACAGTGGTACCTCAGGTTACATACGCTTCAGGTTAGAGACTCCGCTAACCCAGAAATAGTGCTTCAGGTTAAGAACTTTGCTTCAGGATGAGAACAGAAATCGTGCTCCGGCAGTGCGGCAGCAGCAGGAAGCTCCACTAGCTAAAGTGGTGCTTCAGGTTAAGAACAGCTTCAGGTTAAGAACGGACCTCCGGAACGAATTAAATACTTAACCTGAGGTACCACTGTATAGATATCGGGCAAGCTTGGCAGTTCTAGAGTTTTTTGCTTTGTTCACCAAATACAAGTAAATTAAACATGCTGAATTAAGTGACTCTCTAGAGCATCAGAAAATTTCCTCAGGCATGTTTCCTAATTAGGCAAACTAGCCTAATTATCCAATTCAAAATTTCCCAGAAAAATCCACATTGCTGGTTGTGAAACAGTGTGCACTTGTGTGTAAAAATTCTTCAGAGTTTCGAGTTGTCTGTTATTGGGCTGTCAGTGCTGTGCAGAGGTGCGGATTTTCCTGTATTCCTGCTGTGTGCTATGTAAAATCATTGATCTGCATTTGGCAAGGCCCATCCACTTTCCCTGGCGAAACCTGCTCAGTTGGGCACAAGCCTATGCCTTTGAGGATCACATGGCGCACAGCATGTTCAAAGCGTGTTCCAGGTCTCCAGGGCGCTTGGCGGGGGAAGGGTGCCGCGGATCCTCCGCTTGTTATATAAATCTGGATTCCTGTTGCTGCTGATTGAATTGCAGTCATGTGGTTTGTTGTCCCTGCTTGCCTAGTTAATTGATTTTTGTGTTTTGTTTTTGGTATTGCGGCTCCTATTGATTTATTTCTCTGTGTGTCTCTTTTAGTGCTGCTGGTGTTAATTCAGCTGTCTTTTTTAAAAAAATGAGGCTCGTTTACAATGTTTTGATACATGATCTGCTTTGATTCCTTATTCCTCCTTGATTCTCTGCACACACTAGACTTTGCTGTTTCCCTGGGGAAATTGGAGATCTGGCTTCTCTTCCCCTTACTGGTGGGTCTCAACCTGTGGGTCCTCAGATGTTGTTGGACTACAACTCCCATCATCCCTGACCACTGGTCATGTTGGCTAGGAATGATGGGAGTTGTAGTCCAACAACATCTGTGGACCCACAGGTTGAGAAAGGCTGCTGCGCAGCTTAGAGAGTCAGGACCAAAGTTCCATCTAGCCCAGCATCCTGTTTTCAAGGATGCCTCCAGAACCCCTTAAGCAGGTCACAAAGGCAAGAGCTGTTCCCTGTTTGTCTCCAGAGATAGCTTGCCCCTGAACGTGGAGGTTCTATTTAGCCGGCATGGCTAAGACAGCCTTTGGATTCTACTGGGAGGAGTTACACATGCTGTGCTTTAGCCTCATGAAAGTGCTCCTGTCAGCATGAAATGCTTGCGTCAGAGTAAAGGCTATAGCTCTGCAACAGAGCGTCTGCTTTGCATGCAGAAGATTCCAGGTTTGTTCCCCAACATCTTCAGGCCAGGCTGGGAACGCCCCCGTGGGAAGCCTTGGAGAGTCCCTGCCAGTCAGTGTAAACAGTTCTGAACTAGGTGGACCCATGATCTGACTCTGTATTAGGCGCTTGTGGAAGGTGAGTGAGCTATTCTATTCCCCCTTCTTAGCAGATGGGGAAGCTGAGGTCAGGAGGAAACTTGCCTTCGAGGAAACCAGTGTGTCCTTGACCGAACAGGTAGTTGAAACCAGAGCTGAGCTGCCATCTTTTTATAGCATCACCGATGTATGTCCCACTTAACAGAATAGCATGAGCAAATCAAACAGGCCCCTGCCCCAAGGAGCTTGCAGTCTTGCGTTGGACATGCTGTTTGTTGCGCCAGATCCGCTGCGCCTCACTGTGACTCCAAACACCTCCCTACTCAACCCAGGATCCAGCCAAACCCTTCCACCCCATCCTCATCGCTAGACCTTCTTCACATGTTAGCTTTTGGCAGGTTGCTGGACTTTTGGGTCTGATCCCAGACGGGCTGCTCTTTTAACTCTCGTCAATTTCCTACAAGGAAGCCCTTTTGGTGTACAAAAGCAGGTGCGTAGGCAAAACGCTGTGTGCATAGGTGGCAGTTGTTGCAACTGAGCAGAGCTTTCTTCCACAGCTTGTTGGACCAGTCTCGAGGTGGCTCCTGGTTCCCAGTTCCTTATTTGACACTGCAGCCTGAATAAGAACAAGTTGCCAAACCCCTGCACCCCAGAATAAGCTTTGGTCATAACCTCCATGAACAGGAGGCCCCCCTCAGTTGTATTTACACCCTGTGTAGCTGCCGAACTCTGGAGCAATCTCTAGACACAGGATTTCCCCACTTCCCTTACACGAAAGCAACTTGGATAAAGTGGTTCTTGTATTTCAGAGACTAGAACCCATTCACAGAGTTCAGGAATTGCACCTAAATTTCTTACACACACACACACACACACACACACACACACACATAGCGTAAGAAGATTTTGCTGGATCAGGCCAATAGCCCATCTAGTCTAGCATCCTGTTCTCACACTGTCCTCACATCACTGTTCTCACATCATCTCACAGATGTCTGTGGGAAGGCGGTGAGCCCGGACCTGACTGGAGCAGCCCTTTCTCCCTTTGTGATTCCCAGTCAAAACCCAGTTTCCCTGAAACTCTTCGCTGTGGTCCAGGCCTATGGGCTCCCTATTCCCTTTTTTATCCCATCGTGGATAGAGATCAATCAATGAGTCACATGGCAGCACATCATTTTTTGCTGACGCATCAGTGCGTGGGGGAACAGAAAGGAAGCATTTCAGATAACAGCAAATTGAACAGCTAAGACCCTGATAGCAGAAACATCCATGGGCGGAAAATGCCATTGACTTTATGAAATTGGAGCAGGAGCGGTTAGGAGACAGCGCTCTCTGATGAAGGTCCAAGTTTGCTGAAAGAGCATTCACCCCCCCCCCCCTTTTTGCTTATATTTCCTAAAAGAATAAAAAGTCACACACACATTTCCAGTAAACTTAAGGAGAAAATTCTTCATTTGTCTTGTTGATTACTTTTTCCAGTACTCAATAAAAACTCTCCTGTCCCAGTCCCTTGTCCTCTGCTGCTGCCAAAATCTCCCATTATTTGCTAATTGTTATCTTCAGGTCATGTTACTGGCTGCTGTCGCCTCCACCCCTTTAATCGACAATTCTTTATCATTCCCCCAATATTTTGCCTCACTCAGGCTCGTGGCTGGAAAATGCCTTAATTCGTTGTTGTTTTAATCTAGTCTCATTATTGGAACAATGTTTTCTAGCCTCGTTGGACGGAAGGGAGTTTCAGACTTCTGTGCAGCGGGGTTTTCAGAAGGCCTTGAAGATCTGCCCTTTCCAATTGGCCTTCCAGGAGTGATGTTTTCTTGGTTGGGCTGCGGCCATGTTTTCCTGGCTTTCTTATTCTTGTAAGGAGATGGGCCAAGCTATTTCTGGTTTTAAAACGTCTGCGTTAACTGTTTCTTTTTCTCCTGCTCCTTCTTGGCTTTGTGGCTGTAAGCCATCTTGGATGAGCATTGTCCCCAAAAAAAAAATTGCCTAAAAATAGTTTCAAATAAATGACATTATTTCTAAATCAGGGGTGGGATTGAGAAGTGGGGACCAGAGTGCGGTACGTAGGCCAGATGTGGCCTGATCCTTTATGCCATTGAGCCCCCTCTGTTGGCTCCATCCTTCAAATGTAAATACAGTAGTACCTCAGGTTACAGACGCTTCAGGTTACAGACTCTGCTAACCCAGAAATAGTACCTTGGGTTAAGAACTTTGCTTCAGGATGAGAACAGAAATCATGCAGCAGCAGCGGGAGGCCCCATTAGCTAAAGTGATGCTTCAGGTTAAGAACAGTTTCAGGTTAAGAACGGACCTCCAGAACGAATTAAGTTCTTAACCCGAGGTACCACTGTAGTCCAATAAGAGAGACTGTGTAGCGTAGTGAGTGCTGAAGTAGGACCTGAGAGACGAGGGTTCAAACCCTCCACTGGGCCATGAAGCTCACTGGGAGACCTTGGGTCAATCGCTGCCTCTCAGCCTAATCTACCTCACAGGGTTACTGTTGGGATTAAATAAGATGGGGGAGAACCTGGTATGCCATCCTGAGCTCCATGGGGGGAAGGTGGGATATAAATGTAATAAATAAGATGACCAGCAGATTTCTCAAATCCTCTGAACACTGTTTTTTGTTTTTGTTGTTAGCCATGATTTCATTCCTAAAATTTAAATGTTAGGACTAAATGCTAGCAAGACCAACCTCTTTAGCAAATGCTCAGCCTTCTGCCTGCTGTTCTAGCTTGAAGGCAACACACACGGCCCTGGCCATTGTTCATTCTTCCACCTCAGGAATCTGCCACAATATTCTGGTGGGCTGTGTGTGCCCCATCCTGACACCCTGGGCCATGGTTAGGCAAACTAAGGCCCGGGGGCCGGATCCGGCCCAATCGCCTTCTAAATCCGGCTCGTGGACGGTCCGGGAATCAGAGTGTTTTTACATGAGTAGAATGTGTCCTTTTATTTAAGATGCATCTCTGGGTTATTTGTTGGGCATAGGAATTCGTTCCTCCCCCCCCCAATATAGTCTGTCCCCCCACAAGGTCTGAGGGACAGTGGACAGGTCCCCCGCTGAAAAAGTTTGCTGCCCCCTGTACTAGGGCATGGAGAAATACCAACTTTTTTCTTCAAGCCTTATCTGAATGATGTTGCCATTAGATGAGGAGCAAAGATGTCTGGTGGAAGTGGAAGAGGATGAGGAGAATAGCAGCCGCTGTCTCCTACGATTGCCCTCCTGTCTCTCTCCCCCATTTTTTTTGTCTACTTCACTGTTAAACATAAGCTTTGAACCTGATGCTCATAAATAGAGATAAAAAGTTCTTGACGCTGAGATTTATCGGTATGTGCAACGACCTCCTTCACCCCTTGCGTCCCACATACGGACGTAGATCTGCCTCTCGAAAGGTTGTTTTCCTTAAAGCTGACTAATCTTAGCACGCGATCGCGCCTCCCCCTTTAAACCATTCATCTCCAAACTCCTCTCCTTTCAACCAGCCGTCCTTCTCCCAATCTTCGCTTTTTGCCTGTGCCTCCTTGGCTACATCCATCCATCCGCACTCTGGGAGGACTGCAGATCTCCCTCCATCTGACTGTCAGTGCATAAACTCTAAAAAGAGGATTCCTGTGGCAGAGAAGTGAGTCTGGGAGCTCCACCTGTTGATCTTCAGCCCAGTCTTCCTTGATCCCAGTTGCATAAAGGGTATTGTTGTTGTTTAGTCCTGTCCGACTCTTCATGACCCCATGGACCAGAGCACACCAGGCACTCCTGTCTTCCACTGCCTCCCGCAGTTTGGTCAGACTCATGTTTGTAGCTTTGAGAACACTGTCCAACCATCTCGTCCTCTGTCGTCCCCTTCTCCTTGTGCCCTCCATCTTTCCCAACATCAGGGTCTTTTCCAGGGAGTCTTCTCTTCTCATGAGGTGGCCAAAGTATTGGAGCCTCAGCCCCAGACAAAAGGCATAAAGGGTATACCTGATGGCCAAGGGAATGCGTTCTGCACAAAAACAAGTGTGCTTCTATATTGTTGCACACTGCAGAAGTTGAAAATAATCCCCTGGCTTGCTTAATAATAATAATAATATCCATGCTTCACCAGCACGTCCCACGATGGGTTAATGGTATTTAAAATTCAGAATTAAATGCAGCTGAAAGATTATAGTCACAGGTATGGGGTGGGGTCCTGAAAACGCATATCTCATGTGTCAAAGGCCAAGGTAAAGAGGTACATTTAAGATCAAGATACCAGGGTTATCTGGCTCAAAACTTGTTTTCAATACTGATGGTCCCAGGATTCTGTGGTGATCATCAGCCACAGGTTCGTGACAAAGAGGCAAGTGCCTCTGACCACCCATAATGCCTTGCACCGTAAAGTAACTGCGTTCAAAGTTTCTGACCCTCCTCCTGGCAACACCTGGAATTAAAGAGAAGGCCACAGGGTGCAATTTTATGGTAGGTTTGCCTCCTGTGACACAGATTCCCTGCAAGAAGAGAACCTGTGCTTCAGCAAGAAGAGCTGTATTGCAAGCCCTCCCCTTGCTGCTCTACTTTTCTGCTTGCGGGGAGCCTTTTACATGGGACTTAGGAACCAGTAAGATGGAGCAATTCATCTATCCATCACATCTCTTAACACGTTCTCCCCTCATATGTATGGTTCTTGCCTATTGTGTGTCACAACAAGGAAACTCTAATTACGCCGATATGCTTAGATTTTGTGATGAGCATGCTTTGCTTGATTTTGAAGGTAGTGGTTGAGTTTTTGCAAAAATTGCATCCTCTACCATCCATGGAGCAGTTAGAATAAATTGTCTGGGCGTAAGGAGACCTTTAGGGAAGGGAAAGGTGATAATGTATATAGCATAAGAAAATGGGAATCATCAGGAAAACCAATCATGAGGGCTAGAAACCTATTTTGGTTTTTTTTAAAAAAAAATGAATGTTGAGGTTTAAAATTATAATTGCACAGAATCCACAGCCTTGGGTTTATCTTTCTTATCCATACTCTAATGCCCCCCTACAGTCATGTGGTACCCCACTCCTCCATTCTTTCCAATTGCATCACCCTTCCTGATTGTCTTTTGTGTCCGTAACCGCTCCATTATCTTTTCTGTTTGATTTTCTGTGCATAAGTTGTTGCTTCCTTAATATGGGATAGCCCCATGCCCCAATATAGCTTAGGGCATCCTTTGCCCTCTCCATCAGTCTTCTTCCATCTCTTCCCCCCCCCCCCCATCTTGCTCCCAGTTGTTCCCTTCCACCATCCTCCACTTCAGTTTCCCTCTTTCCATACCTCCTCACTGTTGTTTTTTCAACATGCCACTTTTGTTTTAAAGCCACATGCTTCCTTTCTCAAATTCCCTTCTTTGCAGCCCTCTACTCTTTCACCAATCCTCCCCAATCCGGCGCTTAGCCTGGTTTCCAAACACGACAACCAAGTCCGGAAGTTCAGGAATGCAGTGAACTTTATAAGGCAATGGAGAGGCTTTTTGTGTTTTTCAAATTTCCTCTCCCCTCTTCTTGGGACAATATTTTTTTTGGCTCCTGGATCCCAAGCGTTTTTCCCCCCATTTGGGGCTTGTGTCTCCCCCCCCCCCACCTCTTTCTTTTCTTTGGGGCAAGCAGTGTGTTTGGTTTTGCTTTAGCTTCTGACATCTACGATTTCATCTTTCTAATGCAGGTATAAATAAATAAAATTCCGGGCCACCACCCAAGAAGGGAGGAGTGAAAGCTCGTGACGAAGAAGTGGGTGAAAGAGAGAGAGAGAGAAAGAGAGGAGTGTGAGAGGCGGACAAATGAAAGGAGAGAGAAAAGAGGAAATTTTGCTGGGGATTTCTGAGAACTGCGAGCAAACTTCCCGGACCTAGCTAGACAAAAGTGGCGACAGGATCCAACTGCAAATATCCAGGGAAGGATATACGCGTTTTGTAGCTCTGGTTCACTTGGCACTGCCTCTTGGCGGAGGCAGCGGATTGGGGCGACTACAAAAGCAGGAAGAACGACCGGGACAGTCCTGTGAGTCACCCCGAGCTGTGGGGGAAAGGAAAAGGACGTTGGAGTGTTTTCTTTGCAAAGGTGAGTTTCGCTAGCACCTGGGAGAGATTCTAAGCAATGCTTTGTGCCGGCTGACAGCTCTCAGCCAACTGCTGCAAGTCAGAAGGCGAGAGAGCGCAGCAGGCTGTCTGGACTCCTGAGTTCCCGGAGACAGGATTGCGGGGTCAGCAGGGAGTGGCTGCCAGACAGGGCCTTGTGGGCTCTCCCACAAGGCAGGGTGGGATTTAGTGGTTTTGAGCCAGCCAGCAGGGAAGTAGGACTCCTGGTTCCTCTAACAGAGGACTGGGGTTTAGGAGCCAAGGCACAGGAAATCTGGAAGAGGTGGGAAAAAGCTGCAGGGTTCCTGAGTTGGGTTGTGGGAGTGGGGAGTGGGCTTGAGTGAGGTGGGCAGGTTTAGGTGGTTCTCTCCTCGAAAGGTGGGGTGGGTGGGTGGAGATGGTCTTCAGCCCTTGGGTGCCTCATCCCAGGAGAGAAGGGGGCGGGGAGGGAGAAGCCACCATTTGTGTAGCAAAAGGGGTGTGTGTCTGGCAAGAGGAATGAGTGAGTGGCCATAAATCAAAGAGCGGCTGGGCTGGGAGCAAGAGAGGGTGTTGGCTGGGGCTAAAGTAAATAGGCCCCCTAGCCTGAGCTTCTTGGCATGCTCTCCACAGGCAATCAAAACTCCTGGCTTGCAGCTAAACTTCCCCTATGCCCCCTTTCTTGACCCCCCCTCCTAAAGAACCCAGGAGTCCTGGCTTTCCCCCACCCCTGTAAGCCTCCAATCGGTGCAGGGTACCTTATTTGCACCCAGCCCCACATCATGCTGTAGCCCCCCATATCCCACCTCTCAGCCAGCAAACCCACACGTTCAAACACCCACGTTGGTTTCGCTGCCACCACAACAACCCAGTTAAATCCTGTCCCTTTCCAAGAAGAGCCCTGGCTCCCAAGCCCTTCACTGGCACTTTGTATTCACTTGATCACTGTTCCGTTCCAGGGAACCCAGGTGTCTGGGCTAAATGGCTCTGCCCCATCACATCTCCCCCCCCCCCCCCCCGATTCCTGATCATTTCCTCAACCACGGCCACATCTGAGCCTTTCAAAGGTCTTCATTTCATTTACCAAAGGAAATTCCGTCATCGTACTCCGGGCCTCGTAACCATATCTGTCATCCGCAGAGAAGGGAAACATGGACGGGAAAGGAGGGAATAGATATCTTCTCCCAAGAGGCTGGAGCATAAGCCTCTCTGGGTTTGTGCCAGGACCATGTCAGACCCCAGCCCTTCTGGATCTCAGCTGTTCCCCGTCTCTCCGTTAAGTTATTGCATGCACAATTGATGCGTTTTAGTGTGTACGCCCAAGAGTTCACTTTTGTTGGGGGGGGGCGGTATTGTGGCATTATCCCCTGCTCTCCCCTCCCCACATCCCTTGCCTGAAATCAGCCTTGCGTAGAGAAAACTTCCCCTCCACAAACTGCCCCCCGCTTCTTATTAGCTAACTTGTCCTCACAGACTATGCTGGTCAATTGGGGCATTCATGAAAAACAAACAAGTTATAACGTTTTTCCTGCTAGTCGCCTGGAGGCGAGTCTGAATTTGACACAGGTGACCAGGCGAGCAGCTCTTGGCAAGCTGGATTCGTGAATGCAATCTCTTTTATGCTTGGGAGAATACTTCTCCCACCACCCCCAAAACAATGTAGTTTTCCCAGTACTATTCTGGTTGTTATATGTACGCTGTTAGTGCAAGTGTTGCTTGATAGATCTCTCCTGGACTGCAGTTAATGACACAAACACCACAGCTCTTTCCCATCCACCATTTAGTGATCTTCCGTTCTTCTGTTCTTTTAAAAGCCACCTTTTGAATTTGTCTTCCTGCTCTGCCTGTCCCAGAACTTAGCTGTCTTCATGTAAACTCTGGCTTAGAAGGAGGAGAGCATACATTTAACCAGGTTCATGTTGACCAGGCTGGGCTTCCCATCCTGCCAACTTTTCTATCTCACCCCCCCAAAAAAAATATCCAGTGGAGCATTGCACTGTTGTTGCTGGCTCAGGGTTGGTGTTTATCATTTATGGCCTTCGGGGTGGGAGATATGCCAGTTCAGGCAAAGAGCACTTTGGCAGAAGTTATATGGCGGATGCAGCCACTTTGAAGTCATCTGTTCACCAAAGCTGCCTTGAACTTCAACAAAATCTGAAGCTAAGCAGGGCTGGATCTGGTGGAAAGATCCATCTTGCAGCCCTGTCTAGTCTAGGCTGGGTTGTGTTCCATAAAGTCCGGTAACTGTAGTGGTAAGTAAAACATACACAGTGCATTGCTGACTTAACCTAAGCAGTGAAGCTGGGTCTCTGCCCCAAGGGTTTTACAGTATAGTCTTGACAGTGGGGAGAGGTAGCTAAGGGGACTAAGGGATGGACAGAGTCAAAAAGAGATGGCTGTGAGGGCCATGCGACCAGAGCTCAACCTTAGAGCAAGAGAGGGGGGAACCATTTCAGCTTGGGGGCTGCATTCTCTGCTATGGAGCCTTCCAGGGGCCACATGCCAGTGGTGGGCGTGGCCAGGAGAGAAAGTGGGTGGAGCCAGTTTGCCACATAAAAGGTAAAGGTACCCCTGCCCGTACGGGCCAGTCTTGACAGACTCTGGGGTTGTGCGCCCATCTCACTTAAGAGGCCAGGGGCCAGCGCTGTCCGGAGACACTTCCGGGTCACGTGGCCAGCGTGACATCGCTGCTCTGGCGAGCCAGAGCCGCACACGGAAACGCCGTTTACCTTCCCGCTGGTAAGCGGTCCCTATTTATCTACTTGCACCCGGGGGTGCTTTCGAACTGCTAGGTTGGCAGGCGCTGGGACCGAGCAGCGGGAGCGCACCCCGCCGCAGGGATTCGAACCGCCGACCTTTCGATCGGCAAGCCCTAGGCGCTGAGGCTTTAACCCACAGCGCCACCTGCGTCCCACAGTTTGCCACATAACCCTCTCTTATTCTCTTTCTAGGCTGGCAAGACACATTATCAGAGTTCAATGGCTCTCCAGCCAGGCAAAAACACAAAGGGGGGGGGTGCAAAAGAGGGCTGGTGAGGGGTGTGGCTTGGGGAGAGTCTTGAGGGCCACGTAGAGAGGCCTGGAGGGCCACAATCAGCCTCTGGGCCTGAGCTGCCCTACAGACATATCTCAGTATTTATTTATTTTTTATGGAATTTACTGACCTCCACAAAAACATATGTTGGTTTCCCCCCTGCTGCTTTTCCAGCAGAAATCTGTGCCCAAAGCAGTTTGGAGCACGTAGGAAAATAAGTGAAAGAAGCAATGCATAACGAAAGAGAAACCATCAGCATATCTAACCACTTGGTATAAAAAAATAGTTGCGCCAAATATTGGCAGCTGCCTCCACAGTTGAGGGATGCATTTCTGAGGCATGACGGAGAACCAGCATTTAATCTCAGTGTTGGTGGAACTGAGTGAACGGGCAAGATTCAGAACCATTAGACTTTGCCTGTTATTGTAGATTTTTAATGCACATTTCAGGGGTTTTTTAAAGTGAAATTTCCCTTGTACAGAAAGGGCTCAGTCCTTCCCCATTCGAGGTTTTTTTGGTACCTGAAGAGTTAAGAGCTGGCTAGGAGATTGGCAGCCAGCTACCTTCCTGTGTTCTGCTGGAAGGGTGTGGTGTTGAGTGGCTGAGAGGAAGGGATGCTGGCAGCCAGGACTCCTGGGTTCTTTTCTCTCCTTGCCTCCTAATGTGTTTGGGTTTCTCTTTCTCTCCCACCTGTGCTGACTCGACTCTCCCTCCCTGCCCTTTTTTCCACTTCTGTCAGCGCTTTCTGATCTTCGGAGCTTGCCGGCTTCCTTCTAACTTGGCCTCCACCTCCTCCGTGTTGTCCTCCTTCTCCTCCCCTCCCCAGTACTTGCCCAGACTATGTCTCCTACCCCCAGCGCAGCTGCTGCGTTGTTCCCCATTAAAGCATGAATCATTCCCGGCTCTTAGATCATCACACCTGAGATCATGACATGCAATAGGCAGGCAGCACCCAGGAGTCCCACCTTGTATCTCCAAAGCACCATCCATGTCAGGGCCAGCCCAATACATTTTGACACCTGAGGCGGACCACAATATAGCTCCCCCCTCCCTGCCATGGAAGAAGGGGGTTAAGGGACACAGGTGGAGCTGTGGGTTAAACCACAGCGCCTAGGACTTGCCAATCAGAAGGTTGATGGTTCGAATCCCCACAATGGGCTGAGCTCCAGTTACTCGGTCCCTGCTCCTGCCAACCCAGCAGTTTGAAGTGCAAGTAGATAAATAGGTACCGCTCCAGCGGGAAGGTAAACGGTGTTTCCATGCACTGCTCTGGTTTGCCAGAAGCGGCTTAGTCATGCTGGCTACATGACCCAGAAGCTGTACGCCAGCTCCCTCGGCCAATAAAGCGAGATGAGCACTGCAACCCCAGAGTCGTCCACAACTGGACCTAACGGTCAGGGGTCCCTTTACCTTTACCTTTACCTTTACCTTACATTGAGAACGGGGGGGGGGGGGGAGAGAGAAGGATCAGTATCAGGATTTGCTCCCCCAGTGAACACTGCCACTCATGGGTGAGCCAGCCCTTCTTTACAATTTTATTTGATTTTACCAGTATAAAATTATAACAATCCAAATGCTTATCCATATATAGAGATTACTCTGAATCTCAAGACTTGCCCCCACCCCCTTCATGGGTCCTATTGTCAGCATTTACAACTGCATATTATTCGATAATCTACATTTTATATCAATCCATATTATCCATAATATTTGTTACATTAAAAGCGAGATTAAAATTCTGCTAATGTTTTCCTCTGCTTGCAATGGTCCCTTAAATAGATTATAAATTTCCCCCGTTCCTTTTTAAAGATTTTGTCCTCTTGGTTCCTGAGCTTTTACGGTCAGCTCTGCCATTTCCTCTTAGTCCATCAGCTTAGCTTGCCATTCCTCCCTGATGGGGACCCATTCTTCTTTCCATCTCTGGGCTAGTAGCACATGGGTGAGCCAGCCTTGATCCATGTGTCTGGCACAGTACAGAGTACAAAAAAAGGTAGGTGTTTCCTCTGAGGCACTTAAAAGTTGGACAAGAGGGAGACTGAGGTTGGGGTAAACAAGGGAGAGAATGTGTTCCTGGGCTTGGTCCCCAGGCTGCACTGATTTCTCCCTTGCTTAAATCTGTGGTGTCCTGATGATCCCATTATCTTCAGCTGTGATCCTAACTAAACCCCACTAGGCTTTCACTTCTCGGCTTCTTGGTTAAGATCAAGTGTAGTAGCCAAAGATTTCCAGTCCCTGTCTTTTCCATTTTAGCAGTCCCCACCAGGCCCGGATTTAGGTTTGATGAGGCCCTAAGCTACTGAAGGTAATGGGGCCCTTTATATGTCCAGCTGTCCTTTGTCAATAACAAATTGTCGCTGTTTTTTTGTGTTGAATATATGCTATATGGTAATTTATGGGCCTAATAGGTATCTAAAGCCATTTGGACATGTTGTCATACAACCAGGCCATGCAGAATGTATGCACCCTATATATAGAAATGAGCAAACCAGTGATATTTTAGGTAGCAGGCTAGCAGGCAGGGCCCATTACTTACATCATAGGAGCCTACACAACACAAAACACTGTTGCTGTTATGTGGGTTTTATTTTATTTGTTTTCTATCTTATATTTTGGAAATGTACATCCAGGTTTCTTTTTCCTTTAATTTTTTTGGGGGACCCCCAAGAGAGTGGGGCCCTAAGCTATAACTTGTTTAGCTTATATGTAAATCCAGCACTGGTTTTCACCCTTTTTCTCCATGCTCCACACCCCCAACCTTCTCCTTCTCTTAAGGAACCCAGGAGTCCTGAGTCCTAGCTCCCATGGCAACCTAGGCGTTCCTTGTTCTAGGAACGGGTTGAACAAGTTGCTGTCCTCTGGACTGCAAGAGTGGGAGCTCAGCACCCTACGCTGGGGCAGGAACAGTTCCTGCCGTCACTCATCCCAGGCTCTGCTTCTGAAATCTCATCCAGGAACTGGGGAAGGAGCCTCTGGTCTCTGGTCTCTGCCCTTAGTGCCAGTGGAGTGAAGTGGATTGATCAAGGATACAGACCTGGGTTTAAACCTCTACTTGGTAATGGCCTCAGAATAAGTAGCAATTTCTCTGTGTAGCCTACCTTGCAGGATTGTTGTGCAAATAAACTGGGGTAGCCCTCCATTGAGCTCCTTGGAAGGAGGGGCAGGATACAAATCTGTCAGAGATGAGGCAGCCGCCAAGACAACCGCGAATTCTATATAGTTTTTAAAATAATGATTATGGGGGGGGGGAGAGAATGAAAAGGGGGTTTCAGTGTGTGTCTCCACAAAGCCCTGTATGGTAGGCTACTGTATGGTAGGCTATTGTTTCCATTTTGTGGCTGGGGACTCAAGATGGGCGAGTGAGTTGCCTAAGGTCAAGTGAGGACTATGCTGGCTCCGTTGGGAAACTTCCAGCCCTTTCGCCTTCTCACACATTTCTCTTTCTCTCCTCTCCCCCCCCCCCCAGATGCCCATCCTCAAGCAGTCCCCTGTCTCCCACTCCAAGAAGCGGCCCCGTTTGGACCGGGCCATGATCAGCGCCCCCTTGGGTGATTTCCGGCACACGATGCACATCGGCCGTGGGGGAGATGCTTTTGGCGACACGTCTTTCCTCAGCAACCACGGGGGCTCCAAGGCCAATGGGCTGCCTCCCGATGTGTCCCCTGGGGCCTTCTCTAGCCCTGGAGATGCCCGCTTTGAACTGTTGTCTCCTCCTGGGAGCGGGAATGGCATAGTTCAGAGCCCGGCGACGTCGACCCCGGATGGCAGCTTTGTGGCCCTGCAGACCCCGGAGAAGGCAGAGCGGCAGAAGCCCTCTAACGGAAGGGACTGGGACCTGCCCCAGAAGTTCCCCTTGGAGAGCCCCACATTGGAACATGCCGAATCCCTCCTCTCTTTCCAGTTGGACTTGGGGCCTTCCATCTTGGACGATGTGCTGGGAGTGATGGACAAAGACTGGGACAGCATCAGAGGGCAGGAACAGGAACCGCTGAGGGTCGAGAGCTCCAGCCCAAAGGGGCACCTCCATCGCGGTGGTGAAGAAGATGAGGAGGAGGAGGCGGAGGAAGAAGAGGAGGAGGAGGAGGATGAAGGGCAGGGCTACAGTTTTGAGGATGAACAGGATGAAGAGATTGGACTATAGAAAAGTAGAAGAGCGGTATTGGTTTTTATCGCTTTGGTTTCTCTAGCTGTCCCCCACCCCAGCACTCCTCCTGCCCTCTTTTTGGCAGAATTTCTCAGCCCCTCTGATGTGAGTTGGTCTATGGGCCAAATGTTGTCTGCAGGTGACTGCTGGTTGACCCATCCCAAAGAGCCATTGATCTCAAATCTCTCACGGTTGCGTTCAAGAGGAAAATGGACAGGGGCAGGCAGGCTGCACCTCCGGTGTGATTCTTGCCGTCTCCCTTCTCTTGTGAGAGAAAAGCACTGTGCAACTGAGAAACACACACACACACGCACGCACACTGACCAATTATTGTACTCTCCCTAGGCATGGGATGATACAGATATTTTGATGCACTAAAAAATGCATCTTGGTTATAAGGCGTCTCAAAATCCAAGGTTGTGCACCACTGATACCATCTCTGTCTCACCTTCCACTTCTCTGTTGTTTTATGCAACCATCCATCAGGCTACCTTGCCAAGGACGATTCCATCTCCTGCGCTTGTACTGTTGGTTTCAGTCTCTAAACCTGAAACTGTTTTTTGAGAGTGCTGGAAGGACAGGCGGGTTGGAAATAAATTGGCATGTTTATGGAAGGATGGAGGGAAGGAGGATGCACAGATATTCTGGTGTACCTGTCCAGCTATTTAGCCAATCATTATATTGTTCTGTTACCCCACTAGCATATTTAGCAGTGTGAAGTTATCCCTGCTTATTTGCTGCCCACCATTTTCTTTTCATCTGATCCACACCTTGACCCTGGTGCTCTTCTGTCTGTCCAGATACCCATTCACTGGCTACTTCTTTCTCTGCATTCAGTACATCATTGTATCTGTATATCCAGCAGCAGCAGGACTGACAACACTGCAAGGCCTCCCTGCTATTGGGGAGAGTGAAGAGGCTGCTTCAGGCAGCAGGTGCTGAGGGACAGAAGCTGCAGGCCTTGGCTATTCCTTCTGAGCCAGCAGACACGCGCCCCCCCCCCCGTGTTGCCATGTGACCTGCCCTGAGCGCCTTAATCTGGCTTGTTCCCTTGGGGTGGTGAAGGATCCCATCTCATCATCAGCACTGAAGTAGAAATAAACTGCAAGTCAAGTTGGCTTTTGTACGGGGTGGGGTGGAGCCGCCATCTTTGCCTCAGCAAAGGAAGACAGTGTAGAGCAGGGCTTCCCAAACTTGGGTTCTCCAGCTGTTTTTTTGGACTACAACTCCCATCATCCCTAGCTAGCAAGACCAGTGTTCAGGGATGATGGGAACTGTAGTCCAAAAAGAAGCTGGAGACCCAAGTTTGGGAAACTGATATAGGGGAAGGAAGACAATGGAAGCTTTTGGAGAGGAAGTTGAGGGCAATGGGTCTGCTGTTTAAGGTGAAAGAAAGCAGAGGAGCTTTCAGTCAAGAGATTATGGGATGGATGAAGGAAAGAGGAATGACTTGGGCGTAATGTGAACTGATGGTTGAGCAAAAGTGTAAACAATTTACAGTTCTTGGAATTGTTGAGCAATTCACTTAGTCACTGATGGTGGCTGTAACAATTGCCTGCAGGCAACTAAGCAAAAATGAGTTTCTGATTGCAAGAAAGGTGTGGGTTCCCAACCCCCCATCCCACCCCATCCCTAGTCGACCAAAGTACCAAAATGACTAACCGAGATACATGTGGGAAAGTGTGTTTACATTCTCTGTGTATATCTGCGCGCGCACACACACATGTTGTCTCATTAGTAGCTTTTTGTAAACTTATTTGCCAATGGTCAAACTGGGAAATGCACAACTGAAGAAATAGCACACAATCTTTTTTATTATTATTATTTTTTCAGTTGTTGCCGTTTAAAGCTATAATGGGGTCAGGGTGGCATCAACAGATCACCTCTCCATCAAACATGAACTGGACAGCCTTCTAAATTAGGTGCTTTAAAAGCTGGATACAATTTAGTGGGCTAGAGAGGATAATAACTGGAGGGGAATCTACTGGCTGATACTGACAGACCTTCTTTTTTTAAAAAAAGAAAACCACAACAAATCAAAAGGCCAGATCCCCAACCATCCCCTAATCATCTGTCCTTTCATCCCTTTGTTAAAAATAATTCTTATAGATGTTCTTGCCTTCCTAAACTCTCCTGCATGGATATTGTTGGCAGAAATCTGTTTTAATTCGTGTCTTGTGTCTTGTCTCCTGAGCACAATATCAGCTGGTCCGTGGTGAAAAGTTAAGCTACCCCTTCACCAAATCACCAGTTGTCTCTCTTGTTCTATCTTTCCCACGTCTTCCTCTGGTGCCAACGACTTGCTAATCCATCACCAAACTCCTGTTACAGTGAGATAAATAACGCAGCAAGACAGCTTTAAGAGCTGGGAAACGATCGCTTTTTTATTTCCCTAGGTGCTTGCGGGTGTTTGTTCCGTGTAACTTGTGCCAGATTCGTTAATCACAGTTGAAAAGGTGTAACTGGATTGTACAGTGCCCTTCCATGCAGAGTTCTTAACGTGCTGGGACAAAATTGCATTGCCCCAATGGGATTTTGCTGCTTCTTAATCTTCCCACATAATGAGGACAAGGCTCCACTGTGTCAGTAAGAAAACTGGGTGGTGGTGGCTTGTACGTTCTCACTGTCAACTCTGGGGCTAATAGCTCGTATCTCTGGGTGGCCCCCTCTTCGGGTAGCATTTTTTCCTACACAGATCTCCGTGCTCTTGTTAGTGAAACGGTGATTTTGAAAGAAGTAGGAATAGATGGGCTGTTCTTTAATATCACCACCACAAACTGCACTTGTTATGGCCTTTTCTTGCCATGCGCGGTGATAAGATTTGCTTTTTAATGTATACAGTAGACCTACAACTTATTCCGAGGATTGTGCATAAACCCAAAATCACATATAGTCAAAACGCATTGGGTGCAATAGCAGGTGGAATTGCCAAAGTTCCCCCCGCCAACGCCCCCCCTTTTAACATCTTTCCCCACCAAGTGCGTAGAGGGTGTGGGGGGGGAGAGCAAGTTAAATGTGCATAAGTTGCAGGTCTAGTGTACCGCATCTCCCAGCAAGGAGCTACTTTAAAAGTGGAAGTGATGATTGTGAGGCTGGGGCTCATTGCCAAATAATTGGTGTGTAACATGGGCTTTTGATGGATGGTGAGGGGGAACCTAGAACTATCCAAGTCTCTCCACCTGGGAAAGTAGGAGAGGTTTTAATATGTTAAGGAGCTCGAAGGAATTCAGTTGAGTTTCCCAGAAACTGAGTAGAGTCGAGTCAGTTGGGAGGGGAGCTCCGATCCCATAGAATGTCTAGACAGAGAAGTACAATTTCTGGCCCTCCCCATGTTTGGAGTCTGGCATCATGGCCAATGGCCAGAGAAAATGGGAGTTGTAGTTCAGTAATATCTGGAGGGCCGCCAGTTCCCACTCAGTCTAGAATGCTCAGTCTCTGCTGGAGTTGTTTTGGGGTGAGGAGGTAAAGGTAAAAGGTAAAGGTACCCCTGCCCGTACGGGCCAGTCTTGACAGACTCTGGGGTTGTGCGCCCATCTCACTTAAGAGGCCAGGGGCCAGCGCTGTCCGGAGACACTTCCGGGTCACGTGGCCAGCGTGACATCGCTGCTCTGGCCAGAGCCAGAGCCAGAGCCGCACACGGAAACGCCGTTTACCTTCCCGCTGGTAAGCGGTCCCTATTTATCTACTTGCACCCGGAGGTGCTTTCGAACTGCTAGGTTGGCAGGCGCTGGGACCGAGCAGCGGGAGCGCACCCCGCCGCAGGGATTCGAACCGCCGACCTTTCGATCGGCAAGCCCTAGGCACTGAGGCTTTAACCCACAGCACCACCTGCGTCCCCTGGGGTGAGGAGGTAGAGGACCCATAATCAGACCCTCAAGCCCCACCTCCTGCTTCTCTCGAAAATCTTAGCCATATAATGTCCCACAGTAGCCGCCTAAAACCAGAATCTATGAGGTCTGTCACAGAAAGCAGAGGGTAGAATCCCCACGACCCTCTACAATGAGCTCTGACTGCTTGGGCCTGCTGGGTGTGATCCTCAGCCGCCATTTATGGGGATTACTCAAACACATTGGTCTTCAGTGAATATGCACTGGGACCCAAAAGAGCAGTGGGTTGCTGGAGGAGGTGGAGGAGGAGGCAAGTAGAAAGATAGGTGGGGTGGAAAAGAAGGGGGGAGAGAGGCGGAAAGTATATCTACGCTACCATCTAATAAATTTATTCCAAAGCTTGTTTCGCTTTAATAGCTTCCCCACTCCCCAATCCTGGCAACTGTAATAAAGTGTTGATTGATTGTTGTTTTGTGTGGGTGGGGGAAAATAACCTCTGTAGGACTTCTCTACCCAACGCCATGTACACTACAACTCCCAAGGACTCCCTGGGGAAAAAGAATTACTGTTAAACCACCCTATCTGCAATGTGGATTTGCTCCAGAGAGCGGGGGGGGGGGGGGGGGAGTCGTGCACATACTGAAAATTGCGCAGGACAAAGCAAAAGCTGGGACCAGAGTTGGAGAAGGTTGTGGTTGTAGGAGACTGAGGAGTCTTTTAATTGGAGAGCTGGAATTCCTGTGGATTCCTTCTCTGAAGGGAGTGGGCAGTTCATTGGTTTTAAAATATATTTCCTGTTTTATGCCTTAACTTATTGCGTAACCTCAAGTTGTTGTCCTCTCTCACTGTGGACTCTCTCTCTCTTTTTTAAAAAAGGGAAATGTGAAAAATGATTTCCTGCAGTGACCGTGTGTCTCTGATATATATATATTTTAAAGTCATTCCAAGCATGCATGAATAAGGTCCAGCCACAGACTGCAAGAGAGATGAGGGCTGGACTCTGATCTCTGTTCCCTTTGGGAGGGCAAAAGCTTTTGTTGTTATTCTCATTTATTCACACACACACACCCCCGATCTAAGCCTGAACCCTAGGTCATAGATGTCGCTGCCTTTTCACAATCCCTTTGATCAAGGCAGCAAGAGGGTTCTATATGTACATTTATTATTTTATAATAGCTCATTTTATGGATTCCTGTGTAAGAAAATGTCTATGTAGCATCTCTCCCTTCTCGAAATCATGTTAATTTTGATCCTACGTAGCAAAATATTTGTACAGCGACCAAAGTGTTTGATATCTCTTGTAATTAAAAGCAAACTAGTTTCGGATATTTTTCTCTCTCCTTCCCTCAATCCCTCTTCACGATCTCAATTCCCTTCAGCACTGATTGTTGGTTGGTCAATGTGGGCTGAGTCCAGCACAACAAGTTGATTCACTAAATTTTTATACCTTATTATATATACATTTTTAAACTCCTTCGAGATTTTCTTACAACCAAGCGATATATAAATTTTGTTAAACAAATAAATAGCATTTCCATGGGGATTGCACCAACTGCTGTTTGCCGGCGCAATCCAATGTGGGTTGCCTACCAATGGGCGTATCCAGACAATTACAGCTGATCCAGTTAATTACTGTGCTTCCATTTTAGTTATCTGTGCATATACGCCCTTAGCTGCAGCATTTAGCCATTGCAAAAATTGATTAGATCTCATTGTTCAAATGAGATCTAACCCTTTCACTGAAAGAATATATGGCTCTGCCTTATGCTGACCCAGATTGGTGGTCCATCTAGTTCAGTCCTCTCTACCCTGAGTGGCACCTGTGCTCCAAGGCCTCAGGAGAAGAGGGGTCTTTCTCTAGCCTGTTATTACCCACCCCCCCCCAAAAAAAACCTTTTAAACTGGTGACATCAAGGAGTGAACCTGGAACGCTATGGGGATGTAGAGCTTGAGCTCTGGCAGTGAGTTAATGTTATTGCTCCCATCTTTGCCAGCCATCTTCTTCCTTAGGTCTAGCATGGCACACAGGGTATTTTGCCCCACTTTGCCTCTTGTCTTGCCTGCATTTGCAAGGCAAGGTGATGTGGTGAGGATTGGGAAGTGAGGAGACTTAGGAGTCCTCGAATGCTTCTACAGTGATCTTCAGTTGTGCAACCTTATCTAAATCAGAGCGCTATCTGAACATGCATGGCAGGAAGGTTTGTTTTGTTTTGTTTTATTACATTGCACTCAGGGGCAACATGCCTCTTAATTAACATTTCCTCTTGTTTCATCTTGGCGCTGCCATCCTGCAGCATCTTGGAAGCGTTCTTTAGGAAGAGTTAAGCAGAACTGGTGGCAAAGAGAGTAAAAGATAAAGGGACCCCTGACCATTAGATCCAGTCGTGGCCGACTCTGGGCTTGTGGCGCTCATCTCGTTTTATTGTCCGAGGGAGCCGGCATACAGCTTCTGGGTCATGTGGCCAGCATGACTAAGCCGCTTCTGGCGAACCAGAAACGCATGGAAACGCCGTTTACCTTCCCGCCGGAGCGGTACCTATTTATCTACTTGCACTTGACGTGCTTTCGAACTGCTAGGTTGGCAGGAGCAGGGACCGAGCAACGGGAGCTCACCCTGTCGCGGGGATTCAAACCGCCGACCTTCTGATCAGCAACTCCTAGGCTCTGTGGTTTAACCCACAGCGCCACCCGCATCCATTGGCAAAGAGAGAGAGAGAGAGAGCTATATAAAAAAAAGAACTTATTCAGAAAAATATAGCAAAAAAAGCCAGTTCTTCAGTTCTATCTCTTGGTCACATGTTGGTGTGACCAAGGAAGCAAACACAATGTAGGGCTAGGCATATAGGGAAAGACAGTTCTCAATAGTGTTTGTTTCAGTTCTATTGTAGGAAGTAGAAGTGCTGAAACAGAAAGAGAGAGAGAGAGAGAGAGAGAGAGAGAGCACATGGCACAAATCTATGGGGCTGAAGGCAGTTGAGGCCACCAACTGGTGGAAGCTACAGCAGGTTTGGGACTCTTAAGTGCCTGGATGGGTGGCCAGCAGGTAACGGGTAACCGCAAACACCTCCTTGGGTTTCATGACAGAAGAAAGGCAGGATATGCGCATATGAAGATAAATAAAACCTGTTTTCTCAGCACTGAACCAGATCACCAGAGGCATGTTTAACCCCCTCTTCCCTCTGCCAGGGATACCTTTTTACTTTTCTCTCCCATAGGAGAGGATGTGCTGCACTGTGGGCACTGGGGCATAGTCCTCATGCAAAGCGTATGGTATACTGCAGAGCTACACCCCCCTCCCAAATAAGCACAGTTTAAAGATAAATACTCTTAAGAAGGCAGAGCAGGGATCTTGCAGTTCCCAAACACACAGGGTCAGGGTGCCACAGTCTTCCCCATTATTGTATTTCTATTTAACTTAACAGTCGTTTCTAGTCTTTCATCTGTGTACATATAAATCAGCATACACATTTTTTTTTAAAAAATGCTAATATGCCAACTTTTCCCTCTTTTTGTCAGGGGGAGGCCATGTGTGAGTGGCCACTTAACTCCTGTCTGTTTCTCATTCCACTTTGCTGGCCTAACAGAAATATTTACATGTTTACCACACAGATATTTATATCTTCATCTTAATGTTTCTGGAATCTGGGCATATCGAGTTATCATCTGGGGCAGAAAACCCCCACAAGCGTTTCTCCCCCCCCCCCAGCAGTAACAACCCACATTTATTTATTATTTAGAAAACAATTTGCTGCCCTGTCATTGCTGCCTGAGACGGCTGCCAGAATGCTTTGAAATAAGAAGACAGAGTCGTCTAGAACGCTTATTGCAAGTTTTGCGAGGGGCCAAGTTTTGCATTGAGCCCAGCAAAATGGGGCACCCTCTCCAGCTTGCTGACGCTGCATTTTAGCATTTTAGCTTTCGCCACAGACCAAGGAAAGTCAGAGGCTCTTATTTTCCAGCAATGGGGACCGGATCAAAGTGAAAGCATTTACGGATCATGCTCCCTACCCCCACTCCCCTCCTCCTTGCCCGCCAGTAGACTCCAGCTGTAACACATCTCTGGAGCCTTATCTAGGACTTTGGTGCCTCTGTTTGCTGGACGATCCTAGCTGTGAATTTCCTGCCAGGGGATAAACAGATCAGGGGCCCTCGCTGACACAATCCAGGCCTGACAGGATAAAGGAAACCATTGCAAAGGCAACTTGTGAAACACACCAGCTGGGAGATACATGGATGGGAGTTCAGCCGCCAAATTCCCTCTTCACACAGCCCCTCTCCAGTTGGTGGAAGTCTCTGATCCTGGGCTCAAAAATGCCTTACTGAAAATGTGTTTGCATTTTTCTCTAGAGGGTACAGATGCAGCCCCAGATGCAGAATCCACAACATACATGAAAAAAACACTATAATGCCATTTTAAAAGTTATAAAGGATACGGAGGGGCGGGAAAGTGCCAGGAAGTAACTGTAGCTTCATTGGCAGCAAAATGATTGGGAGTTGTCTGCTCTGTGGTGGGTAGACTACAGTCCCCAAGGTTCTTTAGGGAGGATGTCCTTTGATGGATGGTACATACAGAGCCCCCTCTGTATGAGTTCTACAATGGCAACCCTAAGACCAAGGAGGAAGTTGGTAGGCAGTGCCACCGCTTGGACTGGTTGAGATGGGCAGGGCAGGGTCTCACTTGCCCTAGGGAAGCAGCCTCCACTGTCTGGTTGAATGAAGCACTAGCCCCCCCCCCCCCCGCCCGCCCTGCCCCACTGCACACTAATTCTACTCATGTAGCCCATTGCATTATCTATTGTACTTTGGTTAATGCATCCAGCTGCCATTCAGGTATTGGTAACTTAAACTGGTTGATCTGCAAGGTTACATACAGCTGCCTGGCAGGCCACTAAACAAAGGCCTGCAACAGGGTTTCTCCTAGTCTCTAAGTAAGGGGTAGGAAGGCAGAGATGGGAACCTGCAATCCTTGCCCTGATTTCATGCATCTGGCAAGGGGAGAGCGGCAGAGAAAAAATGGGTGGAGAAAAAAGGGGAAAGGGTGCATTCTTCCACCACTTGGCTTGGATCCTCGTTGCTGCCAGCATGCAGCCATGGCAGATTACCCCAAGTGAGTGTGGCTCTTGACGGGGAATTGGGGGGAAAACATTCAGTTAACATTCAGTGAGAGCCAGTGTGGTGTAGTGGTTAAGAGTGGTAGACTGGTAATCTGGGGAACTGGGTTTGAGTCTCCGCTCCTCCACATGTAGCTGCTGGGTGACCTTGGGCCAGTCACACTTCTCTGAAGTCTCTCAGCCCCACTCACCTCACAGAGTGTTTGTTGTGGGGGAGGAAGGGAAAGGAGAATGTTAGCCGCTTTGAGACTCCTTAAAGGGAGTGAAAGGCGGGATATCAAATCCAAACTCTTCTTCTTCTTAATGTCCTGCACCTGCATACAAAACTCACACTGCCCGAATACTGAATGGGTTCAGTTCTCTAGGACAGGGCACATCAGGAGCAGGTGGGACCCAGCGTGCTTCACATCCTTGTGAGTCACGTCAATTCATCTTAATTAATCTGGAATACGTGCCACTTCCAACTCTGCGACTAGAAAGCACTAATGCAGATTTTAGCCTCCGCTCTTCATCAAACAAAAGTGGGCACAGAGATTGGCACGGTTCAAGATTGGCATAAGGCGACCAGGTGACAAATCGGGTGTACAATGTAGAAGCAGGTTATTCTTGCCCCACATCCTCTGCGACAGGCCCCCCAACTCAGCCAGTAGTGCGCAGCATATGCATTGGAAGCGTCAGTGGCATCGTACAACTACTCTAGGGTGGCGCCATCTTGTCTTAAGATAGTGGTTGCTCCAATCAACTGTGCCTGTGTGTTGAGGGAGGAAGGACTGGCCCTGCCCAACAGGCAATATGCTGGCCATGCTGGCTCAGGGGTTGACGGGAGGTGTAGTCCAACAACTTCTGGAGAGCATCACTTGGTTACCTCCGGCCTAGTTGGTCCACGTTGGAGGATCCTTTGGTTAAGAAATGCTCCATGGGATGGCAGGGGGGCACATTCAAGGCGCCCACCCTCCATGGCGGCAGGGTCCAGGGGGCTCTCCTCACTGGGTGTGACATATGGCCCCTCTTTTATCACCTTGTGCGTTGCCACTCCTTGTGCCAACTTGGTTCAAGGCGGTGCTGTTTTCTTTAAAAGCAAACAAATATACAGGAGGTGCCAGGCCTCAAACCGGTCTGGGAACACCACCTGCCGCTTTTGTGAAACCTTTTTATCATGAGTGTGGGAATTGGGTGTAATTACTCAAGGCTGAAGGGGAAGAAATGGAGGCAGTGAGAGATTTTACTTTCTTGGGCTCCATGATCACTGCAGATGGTGACAGCAGCCACGAAATTAAAAGACGCCTGCTTCTTGGGAGAAGGGCAATGACAGGCCTAGACAGCATCTTGAGAAGTAGAGACATCACCTTGCCAACAAAGGTCCGTATAGTTAAAGCTATGGTTTTCCCAGTAGTGATGTATGGAAGTGAGAGCTGGACCATAAAGAAGGCTGATCGCCGAAGAATTGATGCTTTTGAATTATGGTGCTGGAGGAGACTCTTGAGAGTCCCATGGACTGCAAGAAGATCAAACCTCTCCATTCTGAAGGAAATCAGCCCTGAGTGCTCACTGGAAGGACAGATTGTGAAGCTGAGGCTCCAGTACTTTGGCCACCTCATGAGAAGAGAAGACTCCCTGGAGAAGACCCTGATGTTGGGAAAGATGGAGGGCACAAGGAGAAGGGGGCGACAGAGGACGAGATGGTTGGATAGTGTTTTCGAGGTTACCAGCATGAGTCTGACCAAGCTGCGGGGGGCAGTGGAGGACAGGAGTGCCTGGCGTTCTCTGGTCCATGGGGTCACGAAGAGTCGGACACGACTAAACGACTAAACAACAACAACTCAAGGCTGAAGAAATGGCACTCTGCCCATGCTCGGGGGCACCTTCCTTCCTTCTCCCCCCCCCCCCTTGCCGCCTCCTCTGCGCGCCAAGCTCGAGTCCCAGCGCAAATTAAACCCCGGTGAAAGGATTCGAGCCTGCGCGGCGCGTCTTCAAAATAAAAAGCTAAGGGAGGAAAGCGTGCGGCCTTCGCCCTCTGCTGGCTGTAGGTGCAAATGGTTGCAGCACTTGGCAAAAAAATAATGACAACAGAGAGGGATTGTGGGATCGCGAGCTTCCTTCTGTCCAGGAAGACAAGCCCGTTGCACGCGAGGAGGCGGCGGCGCTGAGCTGTTGCTCCTGGAAGCAGAGTCGGGGAGTGGCACGCCCAGCCCACGAAGTCCCTGGAAGTCTGTCGGGCCACGGTAAGTGGTGTCTCGCCCCGTCCTTAACTCGCCTGCCGTTTCTTTCTTTCTTTCTTTCTTTCTTTCTTTCTTTCTTTCTTTCTTTCTTTCTTTACTTAAGGCTCAGGGTCGATTTAGGAGCTGCGAGACCTGGGTTCTAATCCTCCCACTGGGCCATGAAACTCACCGGTTGACCCTTGGACAGTCGGTGCCTGCCTGTCCTCCTAACCTACCTCGCAGGGTTGTTGTGGGAATTAAGCGAGGGGGGGGGACTTAGGTTGATCACCTTGAGCGCGTGGGAGGGAAAGGTGGGATGCGCAGGTAGTAAATAAACAACAACAGCGAGCCGCATGCTGAGTCGATACAGGAGGAGCTTCCCATAAATGCTTTGCTTCATTCCATTAAGAGAGCTTCCAGACGAACGGGGCATTAAGGTAGTGGCGGGTTTTTTTTAGTGCAAATGCCCTGCCACCAGATGTCAACGAAATAAACAACAATCTGACTTTTAGAAGACGTATGAAAGCAGCCCTGTTTAGGGAAGTTTTTAATGTTTGATGTTTTATCATGTTTTTAATATTCTTTTGGGAGCAGCACAGAGTGCGGGGTATAAATAATATTATTATTATATTATTATTCTGACCCACCAATCTCAGTCTGCCCTCAGCCAGCCTCCACTTGCCTTCTTTCTTCCTTAAACAGTCCAGGGCATGGCCCTGGCTTTAAGTTTGTTCCTCCTGCCCTTTGTAGAACTAAACCAGGAGGAGAAGGGGGGGGGGGCTTGAATTAGTTGACTCCACCTGTCATTGTCTTGGTTTACAGCTGCTTTCCTTGCTTTCCACCCTACTAGCCTAAATGGACCCTGCTCTTCACTCGTGATCTCACACATTCCCGGTTTCTCTTTTCAATTCTGCCTCTTGCCAGCCACACGATTAACACACCTTGCTAGTATGTCTCAGGGCTGTTATTTTACCCCTCCCTCTACTGTTACCATTCTGAGCATGCGCACAAGTGCTTCTGTCCCTGTGCATCACATCTTTTCCTTTCTTTAAAACAACCACCACCGGTATTTTCCAGGAAGAGCACAAGAGCAAACATTACCCAACCACATGGAGTGGTTATCTTGTTTCACAATGGACAAGATCACCTCCACCAGCCGCATCTCTCATATTATATTGCTCTTTTATTTTGATACTAATTGTAAGTAAGCAGCTTTGGGGGGCAAATCACTCTTGGTTGAATGTCAGCGTATAGATGCGATCATTAAATATATATGTAATAAAATTTAAATCTGATCTAAGAGTCCACTGAACGCAAGGTTTTGTGGGTGAGCAGTGTCGCACCTCCTCTTGTTTTTGAAGCCTTACAGGCGCCTCCCCAGGTGTTGTTGTTTTAAGGTGGTTGTGGTGACTTTGAGGCAGAGAATCCCTTCCTGGTTCAAGCCCCTACATTTCATAAGATACAACTAAGGGAGAGAGATTGCTTTCCAGTTGCTTTCCAGAACCAATTGTCATCATCTTTGTTGATGTGTTTGACCACATTCCTTTCCCACCTAGTGTTCAAAGTTCACATGTATTTGCTCAGCCATCCACCTAACATGCCTGTAAATGCATGTCAATATTGCCTCCGCTGTGCTCACAGGTGCGGGTGGATTTAAACCAGACACTTCCTGGTTCATAATTCCAACTCTTCAGCAGCACCCTGTGCAAACTTGGTCCCTCATCTCACTCCCGTTTTTCAGGGACAGCATATCACTTCCCAGGCTCTGATTATTCCTTACAGCTACCCTCATGACCCACTATTGATATTGTCCCAGGAACAATGTGAGAACTGGTTACAGTAAAAATTGCGTCTTCTAAATAATTTTGTTTCTTCCACAGAGTGATTCCCATTTTTAGCTATGGCTGAACTGGTTCCCTCCCCTGAGGACTCTCCCACTGACCTCTGTTCTGATACCCCTGTGGAACTACTAGCGGCCCCCGATTCTCTTCCAGCTGAGCAATCCCTTGCCGAAATTGACCTACCTTGCCGCTTTTTCCTAGAAGGTCGTTGCCGGTTTGGTTCCCGCTGCCGGAATAGTCACCCTGGTGACATGGGAGCTGCTCCTCGTTCAGAAGGCGGTGGATCCAACCGCAGTCGTTCTCCACAAGGCAAGAAGCCCCCCATGAAGACTGCGGAGGATGTTATCTCTCGTCTCCTCTGGGACCCCCAGCTGCCTGCTGAACATTTTTCTATTGGTTACCTGGATCGGTTCTTGGGGGTATTGGAAGAGCCTTTTGCTGCTTTCTCCTGGGAAGACCTGGCTTCAGCCGGGCCTGGCGTGCTAGCTATCCCCAAACATAGGATCCACTATTTCAAATACAAGACTCGCATGGTGTGGGACAAGGTGAGCCGCACAGACGACGTCTTTGGGTCCACAGGAAGTGGGAGAACCATCTTGGAGGTGATGAAGGAAGTCGACGAGGCAGCCAGAACCATTGAGGGAAAGGTTCAGGACCATCCTTCAAATGGAGACAGAGAAAAGGGGCTGGGAGGCGTTGGATCAGGGGCAGCTAGTGGCAGCGGAGAAGAGGCGGTCAATGGTTTAGCCAGAGAAAAACAGGTGGCCGAGACAGCTGGCGGACAGGATGAGCTGGATAATTTGGATGCCTTCAGCATCACAAAGGAAAATGACCCAATAGTGGAAGAGGAGGAAAACACGGCTTTGCAGAGCGGGAAGGTGGGATACCTTCCGCATCGCAAACAGCGTCCCACCCATTTCATAGCTATCCAAGTCACCAGTCGAGAGACCTGGGAAGCTGTGAAACTCTTCCAAGGCGCCCTCTCTGAGGTTCAGCCAGACCTAGAAGAGTTCTATACCCCTTTGCCTACTCTGCACATCACACTGTGTCTGCTGCACTTAGATACCTCGGAACACATTTGCAAAGCTGTTACGGCACTCCAGGAACTGCAAGACAACAGCCAGCGCCTGCTGCCCCCCGCCTTGCTTCTCTCCTTCCACAAGGTTGAAGCTTTCCATTCTCGTGTGCTTTACTTGTCACCAGCACCTACGCCTGGGCTGGGATCACTGGCCCAGACTTTGGAGGATGCCTTTAACAAGAAGGGCTTGGCAGTGATTCCTCCTCCGGACAAAGACAAGTTCCACTTGACCATGGTGAAGATCCCACGGGCAAAGGCAGATCTACGGTTGCCAGCAGATTCCTCATGGATTCCAACTATTAATGATTTAGGAACACAGGCTGTAGAGGCATTATGTTTGTGTGAGGTTGGAAAAGGTAGGCAGACTGATGGGTTTTACACCACGGTTCTGAAAATAGATCTATACTGAGAGGCAGGGGTGGCGTCTCTTCTTCTGCTGCTCGAGGCAAAACAGTAAGTTTTGCCATGCTGCTGCTACTGCTACCATGCACCTTTGATTTTGGGCAAGATTGTGTTGATTTCAGGCGAGATCTTACCTCAAATGGACAGGTTTTGTTCAAAATCTGTGCCAATGGCAATGGCACTTCTCTGCTGCTGGCAGAGGGCCAGATGGGGCATGCATCTGAGGTAGCAGCACCACCCTGCCTTATGCCTGAGCTGCCTCTGCTGAGGCAATTGTTATCAAGCAGCAGGTAAGCATCTTTGCGGTCAAGATCCACTCTACAGAAGGGGGTATAACCCTGTAAATTGTATTATTGTGAACAGCAGGAACACAGCTAAGATGGTGAACTAGCCTTGAATAACCTGGGCTGGCCACCTACAGAAGGGGTTTAAGAGGAAGGATACTATACTCATACTGCATTAAGCTATTTTGAGGCAACAGTAGGAACTATGGTGTCCTTTCCCCATTTATTCAGGCAAGGTACATCTGGTAGACTAGAGCATAAATACACTGGGGTACTGGGAGCTACAACTTCCATGTGAATGAGAACACCAAACTTAGACAACAGGGACACACAATAGGGAAGTGGCTTGGATGACATGGCGTTTTTCCTCCCTTAGGTAACAAAATGAAGCAAGATTTTGAATGCAGATAAACTTGTTTTGACCATTAGTCATGACCAAGACCTTTTGAGAAGAAAGTCACTCAACTGTGCACTTTTAGTTGTACTGATTTCAATGGATGTTTGTCATGACTAAATGGCAAGGACTGCAGGCCACTGTCCCTCTACTGTACCATGTAAGGAGGAAATCTGCAAACATTGCAGCTGACTAGCTCAGAAAGGCTGTAGGCACCTATGTTCCTCTAACAACCTCCTCCTCTCTCCCCTGTCCCAACACTTTGTATGGTAGCTTTTGCAGGTCAGCAAAACTAAACAATCACACACCCCTTGCCTGTTACTTTCTGGGGGGCAGATGAAAACAAGCTAGAGATTAATCTCCCTTTGCATGTGTTCTGTTCCTGTGTTTCGTTCCTAGAGACTGCCCCCCTGTTCAATTTTAGGCACCAACACAGATTTTTGTTTTCAAAAATTTGCTTTAGTCAGTTGGAAAAAGATTCAGAGGTTTCTGTAAAGGAAAAAGGAATCTTTGAAAAATCCAGCCCAAGCCAAAACATCCCAAAATTACACATGTTCAAAAATAAAGAGAGAAAGAAAAGAGGAATTAGAGCAAAGGAGAAAAGGAGAGGGTGGGGAAGGGATTATGAGAAGGCTAGAGACTAAGGGTGGGAAAGAAGGGGGAGAGAGAGAGAGAAATGGGGAAGGGAGAAAGACAATTGGACAATCTTTCAAAACTTTAAACAAAATTGAAACAATGTGAAGGAAGAAAAGTGGAAATGGGGTGGTGCATTTTCTGAGTTTACCTGTAAAGAACTGAGGACAGAGGGAGAAAAATAAATAAATCAATTAAAAAAAAACTGAGCATGACAACTCCAGAACACAATAGAAAAGGAGGAGATTGCAAGGATCATCTTGTGTGTTGATTCAATTCCTCTGTGGTTCCTTCTTACTGCCTTGATTTGATTCTCTTTACGTCGCCACATCCACAATGAGGTGCAATTTACAAAGAAGTCTTTTGCATTCTCTGCACAGGAAAAAGTCACTGAAACTGGTAGGAAACACGCCAAGGCAGGCTTTGCTTTGCTCTTCCCCCTCAGGCTGGTTTTTTGATCGGCTGGAGAGGTGGCATCTCTCTTTCTCCCTCTCATGCTCTTTTGGAGCCAGGCCGTAGCTCGGAAGAGGAAAAAACTGAGACAGCGTTAGTTTTTGAGGAGCACAATGGAGAACACAAAATGCGCACACAAAACAACCTGGATTTTTCATCTTCAGAGAAAACCATCTGTTAAACTCATCATTATAAAAGTAGAAAAGCACAGATATTTTTTTTTCCTCTTAGAAAACAAAGAGTTTTCCTAGCATTATTTACAACTTGTAGCTTCTGTACAAAATCATCATTCCACATATTTACACAAGGGAACCGTTAGTTCTCATGTACCGCTGACTTCTCAAGTGTTTTCCCAGGTGGAATCTAGATGAAATTACGCCTCTGTAAAGATACTCGTGTGGTTTTAGAAAAATCTGGACAAAGGGATCCCCTGTAGCTTAGGGAGAAATCATTTTAGCTTCCTGAACACTCTTGTGAGGGTGAAGGGACGGCAACACAAGGAGACAGCAGTTAATTCCGCATCTCCCAGTGATTCACTTAGAGATCCCTGTTTCTTTCCCCAACCCTTTATCTCAGCCATTTCTGACCAATGAGTGATGGGTGAGGTCTTGCAGCTATGGTCTCTCATGCATCTTGACACGAGGGGAAGAAAAAAACAGCTGATCATAAACTGATGCTCACGTATTCCCCAGCACCTCCCTACCCCACTGCTGGCAAAAAACACAATCGTTAGACTGAACTGTCTGCTCTTCTCCGTTCCTGGTGGTCTCAGACGCCATCCGATGTCCTTGGATCTTACCCCTCTTCGCTCCGTGTGCGGCGTGGACAGCGGGAGAGGCGCAGCACAGCTAGGTTCCGGCATGCCCACAGCAGCCAACTGAATCTGGTTTTATATATGTATAAATATATATACATATGTACATAGGTTAAAAACGGGGCAGGGCGGGGAAGTGGGCCTTATACTTTCAGAAATTGGCCAGGACCGCCAAGCTCTGCTTGCAGTCAATCTTGGTGGCGTCGGGACTAGTATACACAAGGGACAGAGCTGCGAGGAAGGCTTGGCACTCCTCCTCGCTCTCGAAGGCCAGCTCTGACACAACGTAGGAGACTGGAAGCACCGGGCGGAAACTGAGGGAGATAAAAAGAGACACTGGTGAATGGGAAAAGGCAGCAGATGAAAGCCAGGCTAAGACGACAAGCAGAATCCTGCCCTAAGTATGCAATTAGTTACCGTTAGCTACCCTGGCAACGTGAAGAAACTGCACTTGAGAGCGTTTCGTATTTAAGCGCCTAACCCTCATGGTTGTTTTTAAGGAGAGTTTGAAAAGAAGGGGTCCTTGTGGGATGGGCTTTCTTTCAATGTGCTGCTTAATTTGTGAAGAGGAGACAAAGTTCAGCTGGCATGAAGTTGTGTGTGTGTACAGAATTATGACGATATGCAATAACTGAGGCATTCTATCTTTGCTCAGAAGCACATTCAGGAGGCCTGCAGGTTATAGTAAGTCCTAAGTTATGAATGACAAACAAAAATTAAACCTACCCCTACACCCCAATGCAATGGTAATAAACATACAGAGAGGCAACTAGCTACACCCAAGGGAGGGAGGAAAGAGTCATCTAGACTGTACTGGTAGATAAACAGCAAGTTAGTGATGAAGCGCCCACACATCCTGAAAATGCAGAATAGTCAGGACTGGCATTGGGCAGGTACTGGCTCTCCTCCAAGTGGAAGGAAAAGCTTAGAAAAATGTACACAGCTGTGCCTGTGGAGCAAGTGGGAGAAGAAACCCACTTCAGGGAACTCTCCTACAACAAAGTAGAATTGACTTTATATTGTACCAATTGTCAAAAGGGTGACATCGTAGAAAGAGATCTTGGGAAACGGGGTAGGAAAGAGTATGCTATGACAAAACATACTAACTTGCTGTTCTAAGGAATCCTATTAGTCGTTCACAACCTTGCACATAATTAAAATTTACTCCTTCAACTCCCTAAATATGGACAAAGCAACTGCTCTACCCTCAAGTGCTGCACCTTGTAAGTCCTCCATCTATTTTTGCTTCCTATCTTTTGGGTAAAGGTAAAGGTACCCCTGACTGTTAGGTCCAGTCGTGGACGATTCTGGAGTTGCAGCACTCATCTCACTCTATAGGCCGAGGGAGCGGGCGTTTGTCTGCAGCCAGCTTCCGGGTCATGTGGCCAGCATGACTAAGCCGCTTCTGGCAAACCAGAGCAGCGCACGGAAATGCTGTTTACTTTCCTGCTGCAGCGGTACCCATTTATCTACTTGCCCTTTGACGTGCTTTTGAACTGCTAGATTGGCAGGAGCAGAGACTTAACAACGGGAGCTCACCCCGTCACGGGGATTCAAACCGACCTTCTGATTGGCAATCTCTATGCTCAGTGATTTAGACCACAGCGCCACTTCTGAACTAATGGGCAGTTACCACTACCACTAATTACCACAGTGCTTGGTAAGCTTTTGGACCTGACAACCATTTTATTAAATGCCTGTAGACAGAGACCCCCCTGGCACTTTAAAGGCTTGTGGCGTAAACTGAAGGAGCATGCAAAGCGTATGTGAGCAGATACCACCCATCTATGCAAGCCCTTTTTTCAGTGCAATGCACACTCAGATTTCCTTTCCTATCAGGATGCAACAAGGCTGCATCCCACTCAAAGCAACAGTGTAGATAGATGGCATCCATGCTCAGATGCACATCCAAGTGAGGCCCAGAGCTTCCAGTTCCAACAAATGATAGCTGTGCAAGCGGCTGCCTTCTTGTGCAGCTCTCTTTATCTGAACCAGGGCTGGCACTGTGCCATGGGACAGTCCTATTCCTTACCCTGCCTCCATCCCTCTTCAGGTATGGGATGCAGCAGCAGCAACAAAAATAATATCTCACAGGTTTGCTCCTTAATTATTATTTCTTTCCCATACACCAATTTTGTTTTTTGTCTGGGGCAATGGCTCTTTATTGCTTCTTGCGCCCAAATAAAATCTCAATGCTGTATTTCCGGAATCAAGTAAAAATAAGATGAGCACTTCAGCTGTTAAATTTACTTAGATTTCTTAAGTGAATCCAAACAGCCCTAGTGGGTCCTCAACCTGGTCCGTGTTTCACAGCCAAACTGGTATTTAAAACCCAAGGGATCAATGGTGGCTTAAGCCATCTTCCTACTTACCTGTGAAGGACATGGCCCTCTAAGCTACAGTCGCAGAAACACAACCCCCTTTTACCCGCCTCTAGCTACAGGGGACTTAAGTCTCCCTCTTTGCTCCACAAGGGAGTTGGGGCAGAGGGGAGAGGCAGGAGAAGGGTGCAAGTGTGAGTCACCTCCCCAGCCCTGTCCCCAGGAGTGTCTGGTTTGACTTCACATACGTTTTGATCATGGCTTTGAGGGCTGTTTTCCTCTCTCGCTCAGCAAACTTGTCAATGAGGTAGCCAGACATGCAGGGTGCCTGGCGGTACAGGCAGAAGAAGCGGTGGTAATTGGACAGGGCCCAGGCAGCCCGCAAGGCGAGCGCATGTGCCACACAGGGGTCCGCTTTCATCTCTTTCGTCAAATACGCCAGCTCTGTAGTGATGTCTGGAGGGGAGAAAACAGAGTCATCAAGACTCATTCTCATGCTATAACCTTCCCTATTCTTTACGCCTACATTTAAGCATGCTTGGCTTGGCACAGTCTATTAACACAGTTGGTCAAGAATTTAAGCTCTTCTTTCCCAATAGTCTGGAGCCTTTATTTGCTTTACAGTCTTTTGAAAGCAGGTTTAGCAATATGCTTGACATCTTTCTAGGACTGGCATTGACTGAAAGAACACTAGCCTTTGCAGGGGCAGGCTGTGGGAAAGAGAGGCGCAGGGGCTGGGAATTCTTTATGGGTCTCAGACTACAGTCCAATGTGTAGTGACTGCATCTTCCGCCTACAGGCACAGTGGCTACAAGGACACATTCACGGGCAAAATGCCACAAAAAAGGGATCCCCGAGTGCCAGAGGAACTCAGCAGACTAGCCTTGAACTACCAGAGACTCCTGCATCCACTTCCCCCCTTCAAGGAAAATGTGCTAAACAGCAATGCACAGGAATTGGTTTTCTAATTGCAATTTACAAGTAATATGGGCAGCCTCACCACAAAACTGCTGCAGGGTCAATTCAGATTAAGCTATGACCATACAGGTCTTCCTCTCCACCCATGCACCCCTCCCTTTCCCAGCCCCAGCACTCACCCCCTGAGTTTTTTGTGAAAATGTAATAGAGGATGCGGTAAGCAGTGAATTCTCCAACATTCCCAGGGAGGTTCTCCGCATAGAGTGACTTCAGCTGTGTCTGGCACTGGTTGAACTCCTCATGGTCACCCTAGAGAAGATACTCCCATTATTATGGAACTGTTTCAAGTTGCCACACACCCCTCCCGCTCCTAGAGCCAGATACAAACTTAGCAGTTGTGTACTCCAACCTCACCAAGCCAGAAAGGCTCTGTGCCTTCCCTGAATTAGCATTGTCCTCCTCCAGTGGAATGTGTGAATGGGCCCTTAATCCTCACAGGCTCTCATCTGGCTAGTGTAAGAGAGAGAAACTCTTTGTGCCACAAGGGCTACCTGCGTTGGGAACTCTCACACACCTGCACCTCCCTCCCTCAAGTTCTGCGTGCAACAAGTTCTAGATATAATTCAGTTTACAAATATTTTATGAAACAAACTGGGAAACAATCAGTATGTGACAGGTGAAGGAGATAGGAAAAAGGCAGAGGATAGGCCAGGAGTTATGTTTTTGGGCTCTTGGGCACATCTGCAAACTGGAGACTGCCATGGGCACCCCACCTGCACAACATTTCTCCTTTCCCCGGCTGTAAACCCCCAACTGCCCCCTGCCCCACAATTCTATGTGAAAAAGGCTTCCATTGGCTCACTAAGGCTTCTTTCAAACCTGATTTTGGGGTGAGGGAGCAGAGGACAGGACCCTGTGGGTGCCAGAGAAGATCTCCGAGGCTACATGTGTGATCATGAGCACTATGCTGGCAACACATTAACTAGGAGAACAAGGCACCTATGTCCTTCCCCAAGGCATCTTCTTGTTTTTAAATAGATGCAAGAAACTCTCCAAGGTTACAAAGTGACATATACTCCCCCCCCCCCTTACTAAGCTGCAAAAGAAAAAGCAGGGATTCTCCAGTTTGAGAATACCTTGGCGCATCTGACAGAGTGGTAGCCACTATAGCTCTTCTCTACTGAAAAGGGCAAGCAACACATTTCCTGGGACATGGTCTGAAGAAATGCCATGAAGCAATATTGTTGAAGCTAATTAGTTCTGGGTCGGGTGATTGCTTCAACCTAAAGGTTATGTACATGGTTCTCCCACCTTTTCTCCTCATAGCAACCCTGTGAGGTAGGCTAAGCTACAAGATGGTGGTTGGCCCAAGATGACCCAGTGAGCTTCATGACTGAGGAAGGATCTGAACCTGGATCTCCCCCATTCTAGCTGTGACATCCCATTGGCTCTTACCTTCTCCAGTGCTATCCTGGCATGGGTTTCATAGACCTCCACAGTGAATTCTGTACGAATTCCCTGAACCTGAGCAGGGCAAGAGAGAGGGTTAGCAAGCAGTTATAGGTCAGTAAGTATTTACATATTCATCAGTGGCTGAATTCCTTTCTGTTTTCCCACAGTGAAAGGAAAGTTTGGAATATACGTGGATAAATGAAGTGCAGGCTGCTTCTGAAGCTATCAAGTTTAGGAGACATGTCTCAGCCTCCTGCAATGGGTGGAGAGACTTTGTTGGCCATGCATAAAATGCTCTCATAACACTGCCCCTTGGCAAATAGAAGTTTCTACAAGGCATTGATGCCAACCTGATTTTCCCTTCCTTGTTCTTGCATGATTCACGGATACAGGCAGTAACCAAACCAGAAGCAGAAATTACAAAGTAAGAGCATGAAAGTGTTCCGATAACTCAAATGAAGCAAGCTAGCAAGCCAAGGAGGCGGCTTGGAAGCCCAGGTATTTTAAACCAACACAAAAGATAATATAGGTAATCTGTTACCTCCTGCTGACAACTCTAATACGGCTCCCCCAAATTTATCTCCTTCGCTCCCCACCCTCAAAAGTAAGCAGCAACCCATGTTAGAACTTGGAAAGCTACGAAAGCTACATTAAACAAAAAAGTTGGACCTTTTTGGACTAGCTTTACCCTACTGTTGATGCCACCTGCTACTGTGGATGCAAGGCCCTTTGGTGAAAGCAGCTCCCACATGATTATAGAAAGCGGCAGGCCTGTGTCACCTTGGGGGGCTTCCAGAGGGGCATTTGGAGTTCACCTTGGCTGTTCACATAGCTTCAAACAGCTGTTTCCTTTCTTAGTACTTAATAACGAGAAAACAGCCTATGGCAGAAGGCTAACATGAATAAACTGCTATTAGCTGTTGCTCCACCTATATTATGTCAGAGCTGCTCAACCCATAAAGTAACACAGCAGTTCACAAAGGGCACATGGCTTAAAAGCCATAGGAACACAAAAAGTTGCCTAATTTAAGTGTTCCTTACACAAGTAAAGGTACGGCCAAGTACAGAACCAGGGAAACACTCATAAACATTGAACTGCAGAAATACAGCTTGTCTTGCACAGAATTGGGTTGACCTCTGTGACTTGCATAAATTGCACACTTCCAAGGCCCTGACGCAACAGTCCAGCTATTTGCAGAAAGCTGCTCTTTCCACCTCTGGTTTCAGATAATTTCACTAAAAATCTCATTGCCAGCACTTCCAGATCTAGTTTTATAAAAAAGAGAAGCAGAATCTCAGGACACCAAACTGTATTTGGTACCAGGTTTCATGCTTGCACCAAAAAAAACCACCCCACAAAAAACCTACAAATACGCATGTACTAATCAGGAGACATGGCACCCATTATGGAGAATTCAAATGCACCAATTCCCTTGCCAAAATAACAAGTTCTGTTGGCAAGAAGCAAGTCAATAGATGAAGATCTCTTGCCCGGTCAAGTCTATTACAGTCACGGCAAAGCCCTCCACCCTCACCACCTCTTGCCATTCAGTGCCTCAAGAAAGCTTACAGTGAGATCTTGCCGTATGGATTTCATCTGTTCACAAGCATAGGCATAATCTTGCTTCTCTTTCCAGTGAGATTTCACCATGGTCAATGATTTTTTAAGCACCTGGGAGAAAAATAAAATAAAAGGTTAAGTTAAAGAGACTTCTGCCAAGCATTAGCTGACAAAGCTGCTCAGCCTTGGAGAAACACCTTTGGAATAGGAGCGCGTAGGGTGCTGAGTGGTGGCTGGGTGAGAAAGCAATGGCAATTGCTACCAAGGCTGCAGCACCTGGCATCACTGAGTTTTAATAAAGGGTTTCCCCCCTTCCCAGGCCAGCATGCTTGTTTATTATAGCACTTTTATTTCGCAATTTCCATTCAAATTAATAACCATCATAATCAAGGGAGCTATCGGTAAACACAGTTCCTATTCAATAAAACAGTACTTTGCTCCTTACAAAAATATGTGCACCCTGATCCTGCCATCATTATGTTCTATGTTTCCATTTGCCACTCAGGAGCCATATGGGTTCCAGCTGGTTTACCCCCCAGTGGGACCAGTGTACTCTCTTTTCCTTATGCATGTGAATGAGGCCTTGCTCTTTCCTCCTCCTCTGTCTGGCAAACCCTTTCCTGGGGTTTTGGATGTATGCACCTCCCTCTTTCTCACCCACCCCCCTTGCTTGGATGTCTTTTTAACACTGATAAGAGTTGATAACTTTCTTTGGCCTGTGGGCTCCTGTACCATATACATACACATCACAAACTACTCTATTAGCTAAAAATAAAATAAAATGCTTCTTCTACGCCTAATTTTAGCAGGGGGAGGAGCCCCTATGGGCACCAGGAAAAGCTTCCACAGGTACAACAGCTGCCCCATATCATTTTATCAGTGGCCGAGGCCCAGAAACAAACACAGAAAGGTAGTATGTCCAGGTGGAAAAGCAGGAAGACACAAAGTAAGCTCTTGGATAAGACTCCACTGCCTAGGGTTACTCACAGACACAGGCCGGACAGTAGAGGGGTCCGGTGCACAAGTGAGACGCAGGTAATGTTTGGTGATCTCCTGGCAGGTGCCCACAATTTTCAGTTCGTTCCAGTCGAGTCCATCAGAGCCAGTGCTGTCAAGGCTATTGATCTGCAAAATGAGGGGCTCCAGGCGCAGTTTTTTGAAAAGGCTCGCATGCTGGAAGCGGGCTGCCCGCCGCTCCTTCTTGAACTCTTTCTCAGGATCTTCATAGTCCATGGTGTTGCGCTTCCGGTTGCGCTTGGAAGGGCCCTGATCATGCCTGCAGAGACCAAAATGAAAGGGTCACCCCTGATGATATTCATGGGAAATACCCAGGTCCTCTGTGGATCAGACAGAACATGGTAACCCCTCACAGCTAATCTAAAAATCACACGCAAGCAGCCAGTGAATATGCTGAACTTTGGTTTTCCACCCAGCCAACCTACCTTTTCCCTCGCTGAGCTCTCATCCTGCCTCGTTCCATGTGGCCTCCGCGACCCCGGTTCTTCTGGGTGTTCCTGCGGCCACCCAAGCGACACTCAGCGCCTGAATAGGAACTGTCTGAATCAGAATCACTATTTTGAGAGAGGGAGAAGGAAAGTTAATGTGTTTCATCTCTTAACTCTTCTATGCAAGTCAAGGTCCTATATTGTAATCAGCTTCATGTTACACCTGCCCCACTAGCTCTTGCGAACCTTAAGGCTGTTTGTACAATCATAAAATAACCTGGTTTACAAATTAGCCGAACTAATTTTCCTTTTAAATTTTCTAGCTCTTACACCGAATACAATTCTGTTGATGTTCAGTATATGCCACTTAACCAACACACCCCTTAATGACCTGGTGACGTGACTCACAAGGATGTGAAGCACGCTGGGTCCCACCTGCTCCTGATGTGCCCTGTCCTAGAGAACTGAACCCATTCAGTATTCGGGCAGTGTGAGTTTTGTATGCAGGTGCAGGACATTAAGAAGAAGAAGAGTTTGGATGTGATATCCCGCCTTTCACTCCCTTTAAGGAGTCTCAAAGCGGCTAACATTCTCCTTTCCCTTCCTCCCCCACAACACTCTGTGAAGTGAGTGGGGCTGAGAGACTTCAGAGAAGTGTGACTAGCCCAAGGTCACCCAGCAGCTGCATGTGGAGGAGCGGAGATGCAAACCCAGTTCCCCAGATCACAAGACTACCGCTCTTAATCACTACACCACACTGGCTCTCTAGGAGACAGTCTCTGTTCCCATTTTGCTTCTTTTACTTACCTCCGTCGGAAGTGGCGGCTGGGAGACCGTGATGAGGAACGTGACCTGGAACGTGAATCAACACTTGAGGATGAACTGTTATCCTTCATGAAGACATTGCGGTTTCCAAACTTGGTGGGAAAGCCATTTCCGCGAGTCCGACCAGCCCCCGTTCCCCCTCCACCTCCTCCACGCTGTGGCTGAGAGTTGCCACCAGCACTTCGCTGCTGCTGCTGCACCTGATGTTGCTGCTGCTGCTGCTGCTGCTGGGAAAGGCTGGACTGCATGGAGTTCCGTGGTGAGTGGAGAGAAGACACCTCCCAGCGCTGCTGTTTCTTCTTGGGACTTTCAGCCATGCTGTCTCGGCCCAAGCTGCAGAGAAAGCATGGGACTGATAAGTGCTCTGGATGCAATCAAATATTTACCCACATGCGCCTTTCAAGGAAAATCTTCCATGAAAAACCATGGCCCCCAACATGCCTCTCTCCAAACGCCCTGGATCTCACTCAGAATAGCAAGGACAGCAAAACTAGCAACTAAGATCAGTGCTCCCAAGTCTGAAATCAGAAATCCTATGTAACATGCCTGGCCTTGCAGCTACTTACCCTGGAAGTGGCTCTCTGCTCCAGTCAATTGTGTAGGCAGTGCCATCTTGCAACCTGGCTTGTAGAACTTCCTTGAGCAGCTTCTCAGTGCGGTCCTTGTCCTCTTCCGACTCGCAGGCAGTGAAGCAGCGTTGGACGTACTCCTTCATGTCTGGTGGCCAGTCTTCTGGCTTCCCCGTTGAAGAACTGCAAGGAAAATTTTATTTATATTTCAAGGCTCCAGTAACATATTCTCAGTCATGCTAAGCCCTTTATTTAGGCCTTCAGTACACTTTGAAGGCTTTTGCCATGTTTAAGTAGGAAGCAGAGAAAAAGCCAAAGTTTTGGGAAAACACCATCTTATTTATTATATACGTTCAGACTACGTCTAACTGTGTTAGGCTGGCAAACATAGCAGCAAACAGCATTCAGAAACAGAAAAAAAACCCTCACTAAGACTCATGCCACTCTTCAGGGTATGGCCTCTCTGAAGCGTTACCAACACAGTCCCAAGTTTTTATGAAAGAGACTAATATATATTGCATGGTAATTTCTTCCGAGCCAAATTCGTTTTGAAATTCACTGAACTTAGCTCTTTCAACACTATCTCACCAACAGTTTGAAGGCCACATCTTCCTATGAATGCATCAGCTGGAACTGGACCAACCTCCAGAAAGAAATGAATATTCTAGAGGCTTCAGCAATGAAACACAAAAAGCCTTTAAGCAATCTTCTCATTTAGTACTGAAAGGTGCTAGCTAGCTGCAAAGAACACCTGGCTACAGAGCATGCCTGGAGTGCTTCTCAATGAGGAAGGAGGCAGTGGCAGCTAGAACTTAGTTGGAGCTCTCAAGGAAGGACAGAAGTAGGCTCAGTGAGGGGAAGGGTGTGGGGAGAAAGTACAGCAAGCCAGAATGAGAGGCCTAGTGCAGTGTTTCCCAACCTTGGGCCTCCAGATGCTTTTGGCTTACAACTCCCATCATCCCTAGCTAGCAAGACCAGTGGTCAGGGATGATGGGAATTGTAGTTCAAAAACAGGTGGAGGCCCAAGGTTGGGAAACACTGGCCTAGTGGGCTGCATTCAGGCTGCGGACCAGAGATTCCCATTTTTGCATGTACACCTCTGTACTGTAAGAACACAGATTTGAGAGTGAGATATTATAGTGAAAGTCCAAGAGCAGCGATGGCCAAGCAAAAGGCAGCACTGCTCCCAGGCTTCCCTCCTAGCATAATGGCATCATAATTGGTGAAATGGGGACCAGATATGACCATGATGTGGAAATCTCTGGTATATTTAATAATCTGGGCTGGATTGAAGTGAACAGATACAAAGTAAGTAAGGTGCTTCATTTCTACAGGCTGAACATCAACTGCTGTTCTGAATCAGAAACCTTGGGTTACAAGAAACTCAGCAGTGCATAATCTTAATTATAGTGGCAGCAAGAATGTGTGCTCCCAGAAACCCCACAATGAAACCAAGAAACCAGGTGCTTTCCAGCCTCTTCCTAGAACTAGAAGTCTAGAAACGTGCAAAACCAAAGTGAAGTATTCCCAGGAATATGTAACAATCACTGACACTAAACCCACCCCCCACACAGAAAGCACAGCCACAGGCAAGGGGATTTCTGCAACCTAGAGATTTGCTTGCCACCATCCCAGTTTCCTTCCCCTTACTAGAAATGTGAGAGCCTACCACCCAAACATAAATATGAAAAACTGAGGAACTTGTGCACACCTGTGATTGTGGCGTTTCTCAGAATTCTGCTGGGAACCAAAGTTGCTGTGTTGTTGTTGCTGCTGTTGCTCTGAGGAGTTGAAGTTCTGATTTGTTACCACAAAGGGGCGTTTTGGTAGGTTGAATTTCAGACCACCAGACCCAGGTGCTTCTGTTGGGAAAGAGAGGGGTTTTGTGGTGATTCTTTTTTGGAATTTGGCCTTCAGCCTCCTCCAGGCACAGACTTAAAATGCCATAAGGGAGACACTTATTAATTACTGTGGCCACAGACAGTAAGTGGTACCATTCATCTCTGTAAAACTAGAGAGAAACAGCAGTTCCTTTGAGTGAAAGTACAGCAATAAAGGAGTATTTTAACTATTTGGAAATGCAGCAAGCACTCCAACTAGTCAGGACTGGATGCCAGGTCTTTTATAAGAAAAAAGAAATCTCTTTCCCATTGAAATCAGTGAGACAAGAGTAAAGACAAAGCTAACTTACTGCATCAAACACCTAAGTGCAACTATCTCAATTTTGATCGAATGAGCTTTTTGGGTGACTGGGAAGGGCTTCAACTTGCCCAAGGGGGTTCCCTATCTTGCTGATTCTCCCCTCCAAGCTCCCTCATGTCATTAACCCTGCGGGTCTAGAAGGCTCCCAACTCAAAAGAGCAGCTTTTTGGAGGATTCAAGGGGCTGCAGTAGGAAATCCACACTGCACAAGAACCAGTGTGCTGTAGTGGTTAAAAAAAGTGTTGGAATAAGACAGGAGACAGCCTAGATTCAAATCCCTATGAAGATCACTGGGTGACCTTGGGCCAGTCACCGTCTTTCAGCCTAACCTATCTCACAGGGTTGCTTTGAGGGGGGAAAACAGGAAGAGGGAGAACCATTTTCATGACTCTCAGCTCCTTGGAGGAAAGGTGGTATGTAACAATATGCATGCATGCAGAAAAGAAGCTGCTTGTTTCTCTCAAGAGTCCAAGCTCATATATTAAAACTTTACTAAAATGGTATCAACAGTTCACAATTCTTGGCTGGATTCAGTGGCTTCTAGTACCATTTCAAGCAACTGACAAGGCTTGACTTTCTTAGCTTTCGTTAGGCTTTTCCATAAGGGGCGCCCACCATCCAGCAAAGAGGAGCAGTGGTCGGCATCCACATGTCTGCAGCATCCTCTCTTCCCTCAACCTATGATGTGAGTCTGGTGCAGGGGTTGCCAAAAACACTCTAAAAGTTGTGGACCAGAACTTCTGTCAGCCCCACTTAGTGGAGCCAGGGGTCTGGGATGGTGGAAGCAGCCTTCCAAAGCATCTGCAGGGCACCATGTTTGCTGCTGCTGCTACTGCCCTGGCCCTTAGAAACTCACGCTTCATGCGGTTCCACAGCTGGTGTCCTTTCTTGGGCTTGGCGGCATCCTGGTAGGAATGCTGCTGGTTGTACTGGTTTGATGACTGGTTTTGCTGGCAGTGTGGCCCTCCAGGAGGCCCCCCCTGTTGCTGCTGCCCCCCAGAGCCCATGGGATGGTTGCTATGTTGTGAAGGATGGCTGGGGTGTTGCATAGGGGACTGCGGGGGATTGGGGACTTGCATCTGTTGCTGTTGGCCTGGGTAGGACATCCCTCCATCTTCCATGCCTGGGACTGGAGGCTGAGAGAAAAAGACGATTGGCACCATCACATTCTCTGGAAGCCACATTCATGGACAGTAAACATTAAGGCCTCAAATCAGGCAGGCGTCAAATACACGATGGCTTCACACTTCTGCCTGAAAACCTAGAACCCTGGCCTCCCTTTTTCCATCGCCTCTCAGAACTGGGAAGGAAAGTCAGAATCTGCTTTGAGCCCCTGGCTGCACAGAATTGTTTCTATGTGCTGTATTTCTTTTGCATCACACCCCACTCATTAACTACCATCACCTCAAACTTCTGAAGCAAGAATTTGAAACACCAAAAAACCCAAGTCATACAGTCAAACTGCACAGCACAATACAGAGCTGGCCTTGCCCACATCCATGGTAGCATCACACCCAAAAGAATTTGTCTGAGTCAGACAAGTTTGGCTAGACATATGGGAAGGCAAGGAAATAAAGCTCATTTCCTCCTGCTGCCTTTAATACAGGCAACACCCTCTTTTCCAGAGAAGCTGTTTACTATTGGCAGCGAAAGAACAGATCACCCAACAGCCTTTCTGTAATCCACCAAGCCCTCTTCAGCTAAAATAGCTCTTTACAGTAAGAGATAAGACAGTATTTGGAGAAATTACTTAGGGGGAAACTAAATAGAGTTTAGGTATCCATTACCTGGTTCATGTTTCCCTGATGCTGTCCAGGAACTGGTGGTTGCTGGGATGCTGTGGAAGAGTAAGAACCTGGAACACCATATTGTCCAGGAGAGCCATACCCAGGGTAGACATTCTGTAGGAGGGCAAGCCATGGAATCATATCAGAAGAGACATATTCAGCATAAGAAGGCACTTCACATGCAATATAAAAGTTGGCCACTTCCCCATGCCTTCTATACAGCAGTTCATAGTGGTGGCCAGAATCTCACTTGACTGAACAAAGGGCTTTTTTTCTTGCTCTGCCTTTTCTGCCCTCCAAAACCAAAGGGTTTCACTCAACAAGCTTTCTATCCATGTTGACATCCAAAGACCTCTTTGCTTCAATATTGCTTTGAAACTGCAGAAATAAACAGCTCCAGCAGCAAGTTATGCTTCTGTGGCACACCTTCTCTGCAGTTTGCTTTGCGATTACCCTGTTGATTTGGTACAGGATGGAGGGAGGGCATAGGTGAAGCCCAACTGATGCGGTGGGGACTGCCTTCCCTTCCTGCCCCCCCCACCTTCCGAAATTCTAGGATCCCTGCTGCAGATGTCTCTCAACTGAAGAAATGGAGTTACAATGAACAGGCATTCTGGGAGGGAGCTTAGGAGGCCGGCCAGCTGCTGTTACTTACCATAGGGTAATAGTAATTATAGGGGTAGAGGTAGTTGTACTGCTGGTACCACTGGTAGTATTGCTGCTGTTGCTGCTGCTGTTGTTGCTGCTGCAAGGATTCTCCTTGTTGGGCTGCATACTATAGAAGAAAAGAGCACAAATGTATATCATAAAAGGATGCTCGCGAATTTGTTTGACCTTGTTGACATAGGAGCTAGGCTAGCTGTCCAATCGCTCCAGGATCTTACTACCTTAGTTTCAGAATGACAGATTTGGTTGTGTGTGTATCTGTCTGTTCAGTAATACAATCATGCTACCCAGGGATCCAAAGTCCCAATAATGCAGACACCAAATCTGTCCCAGAAAGCTGAGGCTCCTGGCCTAGTCTACATCCTCCCCAAATCAAGAAGAATCTGTTCTTCACACTATGGAAGACATACCAACAAAACACTTGTAGCATTCATGCTCATTTCCATGCAGTTACTATATACTTTAGGCTATGGGGCCTTGGCCAAAGCCTCCCCTTTGGCTTCTGGGCAGAGTTCCAGCTAGCAAGTTAAGATTACATTTCCAAAGGTTTGTCAAAAGCAGACTTGCACACTATGAAAACTGGCAAAGAATTCTGCAACCTCCAAGATGCCTTTCCAGGCAGCTGAAGAAATATTGAACCTTCTTACCTGTGCATTAGCCTGTCCATTGGTGGCACCTTTGTTATTGCCAGAGGCAGCAGCAGCACTGGCCTTACTAATGCTAGCTAGTGCTTGACGGGCCTTCTCCCATTCGGGGTTCTCATGCATGGGGCCTTCCATTCCATTCTCTCTGCTGCTCCCGTTGCCCAGATTGTACTGGGGAGCCCTACAAGGTGACATATTGGGATGAAAGATTACTGAATTCCAGGCTCAGTTATTACACAGCCCATTATTATTATTATTATTATTATTATTATTATTAAAAAAACATTTAATTGAGCAGTGTTTTCAGTTTCTATGTTTGCCATTCCTTGATCATTCTTCTAAATTTACAGGACTGAACGCTCAAGGTGACCCAGTGAGCCAGTATTTGAACCCAGATCCAAATCCTCTCAATATTCACAGCTAGAGAGTCTCACATAAGTAAATTATACTAGGTTCATGTCACAGTACTACCTCATAAGCTATTCCTTTACAGCTAAAGCATCTGAAACCATTCAATTGATCAGCATCCAGAAGGTGTGACCAGGATGCTCATGGCACATTACCACCAATCAGAAGCATCAACACTGAAGTTTAAGGCCTTCTAGATCCAGGATGGGGGAACCTGTGGCACTCCATTTGTTGTCAAACTCCCAATTCCCACCAGCCCCAGCCAGCATAGCCAATAGTTAAGGATGACAGTAGTTGTGGCCCAGATATGGAGGCTAAAAAGGCTCCCCTTTTGTGTTCAAAACTCTCAGTAATTTAGACCAAGGCTGACTAAGCCCTTTCAAATCAACAGCAGCTAAAGGGCCCTGGCAACAGAAGGCACCACATGCAGCCAGGTAGCTGACTCACAAGGCCAATAGAGGCCCTTTGTGACATCAGACCAGTTCAAAGACTGAAGCAGCAAATGCAGAAAAAATGGACACTGGAGGACAGCTGTTTCCTCCCTTTTGAAAGCCTTGTGCCCCCCCCCACCTCTTGGATTTGAGACAAGTTATATCCTAATCTGAACTAGGATTACTTGTAAATAATCACTATGCAAGATCAGGCAAAGTCTTTGTTTTACTTTCAGGACAACATTCAACTCAACATTGAAATGAGCTCCATAAAAGCTACTAGCCTGCAATCTCATATTTCTATGTTGACCATCTGTAGCCTACGCACAAACACACCAGGTTTTGTGTCCTTCTACTTGGTTCCCTTGAGACCACTCTTGCTCCCCAAAGTAAGGCTGGGCATTTGATCAGTCCAAAAAGATCCAGGTGAACTGATTGGTGAAGTATTTGCAAAAAATGGGCATATATTTTTTAAACATTAACTGTATTAGAACAAAAAAACCTTAAATTGTCCATAAAATTGGCATGTATACTAATTACAGAAACAAATTAGTTAATAGGTTATTGTTCCACAATAAGTGTGTACAAGTTTCTAGACTCTAGACCTCTCTCACACAGGAGCTTGACAGAGCAGACAGCCAATCACACAAAATAGGCAGACTGGTCTCTGCTACAATCAAGTTGAAATTACTGGTGATCCAAGGGTGCTATCTTTGCCAGTGATGACTCCGTTCCTGTTTGAAGATGGCTACACTTATGGGAGATTAAACATGGGTAAGCTCCCTCACTCCCGGGCTTTGCTAATAGGTGACACAATAATAAAAGGTGATTCCCACATAGTGCCAACTTAGGCTTTATCTGACTGTGATCAAATAATTGGTTGCCAACAGACAACAACCAACTATTTGACTGGCAATCCTAGCAACAGGGCAAGTTGCTGTGAAGCTTGCCTTAAACCATGTTTTTTCCTGCTAGAAAGCGGGTGGCTAACCTATGGTCTTCCAGATGTTGCTGAACTTCAACTCTAACTTCAACCCTAAACCAACATGACCAAAAGTAAGAGACAATGGAAGCTGTAGTCCAGCAACAGTTTGGGAGACAAGCTTTGACTCCAAAGTAGAATAAAACAAGACAGCTTTTCTGCTGTTGGTTGGTTTGATTTATTTGTTTGTTTGCATTTGACTTTCAATCATTTCTAAATTTGTTAGATGCTCTGAAGGCCCACAGGCACAAAAAGTAGTCTAGAAATACTTAAAGAAAACATTCATTTAGCACAGGAATTTATATGCTGCTCTATAACCAAGTTCTCAAGAATAGTTACAACAACGATTAAAAGGAAAGAAAACACAAACAACTCAAGAACAGAACTTGTCCCAAAAACGTAAAGAACCTTAATGAAAATGATAACAAAGTGGTTTTTTTTATTGCCCCAGGGACAACTTTCTGCAGAGGAAATGCAACACTCACCCACATTTGATGACTAAAGGAAAAGCAGAGGCCTGAAAAAGGTAAGTACTATACATTTGACACTCTGGTCTCACTTTCATTCCTCCTGTCCTGTTATAGTCAACTCTGCAAGACCAGCAGACTTGTGAAATCATTGCCATTATGATGTCACAAGGTGAAATTATGATCTCAATGACCAAAGTCTCAAAAGCATGTTTAGTTTGGGATGTGTCCTAAATACAACTCTACTGCTGTTATAGCTGGCCACTGGTCCTATCTCTTCTTAACATCCACATTTCCCCTGTGAGAAATCAGCAGGCAGTTACCATAAAATTTGTGAAAACATCTATGCCAAATGCATCTCTTCTGCACTGGCTAGCCAACAAATTTGGTACACAGTATTTGGGTTTCACTTCAATTTCCTATTATGTGACACATAATTTTGTGGGATTAAACTTGATTTCTCATTCTGCAGAACCAGGACCAGCAATCTTGAGCCAAGACCTCAGACTTTACCTTCATCCAGAAAGCTGTTATAGCTGTAAGCTTTCATCTGCGAGAGACCTAACCCCTTCTGAGCTCTGATCAGTATCTCTTCTTTCCTCCACAAGCCTATCCAGCCACATAAAAACTGATCTCAATTTGCTCCTCCACCTGATGCTTGAACCTATAATACAGCCTTACATTGAACCAGACCACTGGCCCGTCAAGCTCAATGCTAACTAGCAGTGGCACTTAGAGGTATCCAGCAGGGGTCTTCCCTAGTCCTCCTGAGATTTGGGGGGAGGGGAGGGGAGAGAAGGTAAATTCTTCTCTGGGTTTGAATTTTAGGCACATGGAATTTCAGTGTTAGAAACAAATGTATTTCCTTAGTCACACTCATCTGGTGAGTTGAGATCATTTAACAGCAACAAATTCCTAGCCCTTTTAGGTTATGAGAGATAACAGCTTGTGTTACAGCCTGGAAAAGCTGGCTTCGTATTATTCCTGCCACACAGCAACATTGTTATGAGCATAGAATGAGGAAGCAAATGCAGATCAGGTTACCAGAAGTACAGTGGACAACCTTCTGCATTTTAAAACCACTCGGCGCATCCCAAATTCCTCCTTTAATGACACCCCACCGACCAAGTTAAAATAAACCGCTGCAATCACCATTCCGAGGCACGCTGGTCGCCTAGATTGGCAGCCATCCTCAGGTCCGTGGAACCGGCAGCCGAAACCAATCCTTCCCCCGGCGACCTTCTGCTGGAGCGACTGCCCGCCCCCTTTTCTTCTTCTTCTTTTCCACAAGTAGAGGCCAAACAAAGGAAGTTAACTGGGCGAGATGAACATCCCGCTCGAGGCACCGCCGCCACCTGGGGACGCCCCTTGGGCACCCTCGACGCCCACTTCTAGGGCGCCCAGGACAGGGCGAGAGGAGGGGGCAAGGAATGAGGCTCCGAAATGCCAAAATCCTCAAGAGTGAAAAGTCAGGGGATCTCCCTCTGAAGCGCCCTCCCAGTAACAGGAGCTGGGATCTGCAGAGGCACCCTGCCGCCTCAAAGCCGGGGTCTAATATCCTGTGTACCCCCCGGCTGTTTTTTAAAAACAGTACCCCAAGTGAAGAGTATTTTCTCTCCTACCCCGCCCCACCCAAGTCTCCACCAACGCCCCCTCCTTTCCCTGGCGAAGGAGACCCCCTGCCCTTGTGTCCCCTCCCACGGCCAACTGGCAGCCCCCCACAAAACTCAGGGGTCCCCCTCCCGGCCTGCCCACCGCAGGCCAACCTCGTTCTCCCCGACTCCGCTCGGCCTCGTCCTGCCTCCCTCAGTCGGCCGCTTCTTCCCTCATCCGGGTCTCGCCCCCTCCCCCCCTTCCTCTCTCCCCTCAGCCTAACAGGGCGGAGGGAAATATAAAGGGCGGAAGCGGCTCTCTCGGCCTCGCCGCAGCTGTGGTGGCGACGGGAGGCGAAGCGGGGCGGCTTTTCGGGGTTTTTTGTTGTCGTCGTTGTTCTCCTTCCGGCGCCGCAGCGAGAAGCGGGAAGCGCTGCAAGGCTGTTGGGTCTCCGCGCTGGCAAAAAAGCCGGAGAAGGAGCCTCTCGCTTTTCCAAAATGGCGCCCGCCGCCTCCTCCGTCTCCGTCTCCTCCTCCGTCTGCCTTTTCTTCCTTCCGGCGGCCAAGCAGGAAGAGGCGGGGAGGGAGCAAGAGGCGTTCGACGCTTCGTCCTGTCAGTCAAAAGTCATCTTGCGGCGCTGAGGGGAGGAGGTCTGCGCAAGTCCGGTAGGAGGGAGGCACGGGCACCGGTTCTTGGCTCTGCGCCACGGGTTCGAATCCCCGCCTCTCCCCCGCAACTGTTGGTAGGTCAAAGTGTGCCAAGTAGGTACTGCAACTGAGACGACGAATGGGATCAAAATGGAAACATGCAGGATCGCTAATAGACATTAAAATGGTTTTAGACTCTAGAGGCTATTGGACTTCAACTCCCATCAACCCCATCCAGCATAGCCAATAGTAGGGGATGATGGGAGTTTGAGTCCACATCTGGAGGGCAACAGCTTCCCCCTTCCTGTTTTAGTGCTCGCTCTTTGAAGAAAATTCTGATGTTGGGTACGATTGAGGGCACAAGGAGAAGGGGACAACAGAGGACGAGATGGTTGGACAGTGTTATAGAAGCAACCAACATGTATTTGACGAAACTGGGGGAGGCAGTTGAAGACAGGGGTGCCTGGCCTGCTCTGGTCCACAGGGTCACGAAGAGTCGGACACGACTAATCAACTAAACAACTACACACATACCCCACCTTTTTTTTTATTATTAGTCCCACTACTGATTTTCCATCTCTATTGCTTCTGTTGGGGCATCTGGGACATTTCTCTGATCTCTGTCGGCAATTGGCTGGAAGGCACTGTCTGTCATTTGCTTTCACCAACTGGTGGTGGCTAAAAGTGGGATAATGATGCCACAGATTCTATGCTGCTGTGGTTCTTATAGAGGTAGGGCAGTGTGTAGACAGACACCACTTCTTTGATCCCCGAGATTTTCCATAGGTGCAGGGCATCGTTGCTGTAGCATATGGATTCTAGGCAATAGCATCACAGTGATGAACCATTTGCACTGGAAATAAGACTGGAACATCATACCAGATGCATATGAGGACCTTGATGGTGTGCTTGCTTCTTCTTCTTCTGTTTCTCTACTTACAAGTGCAATTACCGTATTTTTTGCTCTATAAGATACACTTTTTCCCCTCCTAAAAAGTAAGGGGAAATGTGTGCGTGTCTTATGGAGCGAATGCAGGCTGCGCAGCTATCCCTGGAGCCAGAACAGCAAGAGGGATTGCTGTGCAGCAATCCCTCTTGCTGTTCTGGCTTCAGGGATAGCCGCGCAAAGCCTCTTCAACAACATTTGATTCAGAATATTTTTTTCTTGTTTTCCTCCTCTAAAAACTAGGTGCGCCTTATGGTCCGGTGCGTCTTATAGAGTGAAAAATACGGTAGTTGAAGTCCTTGTCATTTACTCCTCCACAGGCTCTGGAAATGGTTAGGTTCCTACTGCACCATATTTTTAAATCCTCACTCGCTGGATCATCACCTTGTCGTGGTGAGTGGGCTTGCACGTTCCTATGACCCTTGTGAGCGAAGCCGTCAGGAATCTCATACTCCCAGCAGGGTCACCCAAGGCAGTAAGGTCAAAGGGAAGGAGCTAGTCAAAGAATGATCCAAGAAGTCCTCAACGGCAGAAGAGGCAGATGATAACAAGCGGTATGTTACAACAGCTATGAAGGCGGATGAAGGCTGAAGCAGATAAGAATCTACTGGTCATTGTGACTACTCATGCCATTGGAACAGAGCCTTACTGCGAAGACTGTGCGTTGGTCAGCGTGCAGTGATCTACACACATAAAACAAATTCATACAGAGGCGTCTTCCAAAAACTGTGCAGCAATCCCTCTTGCTGTTCTGGCTTCAGGGATAGCCGCGCAAAGCCTCTTCAACAACATTTGATTCAGAATATTTTTTTCTTGTTTTCCTCCTCTAAAAACTAGGTGCGCCTTATGGTCCGGTGCGTCTTATAGAGTGAAAAATACGGTAGTTGAAGTCCTTGTCATTTACTCCTCCACAGGCTCTGGAAATGGTTAGGTTCCTACTGCACCATATTTTTAAATCCTCACTCGCTGGATCATCACCTTGTCGTGGTGAGTGGGCTTGCACGTTCCTATGACCCTTGTGAGCGAAGCCGTCAGGAATCTCATACTCCCAGCAGGGTCACCCAAGGCAGTAAGGTCAAAGGGAAGGAGCTAGTCAAAGAATGATCCAAGAAGTCCTCAACGGCAGAAGAGGCAGATGATAACAAGCGGTATGTTACAACAGCTATGAAGGCGGATGAAGGCTGAAGCAGATAAGAATCTACTGGTCATTGTGACTACTCATGCCATTGGAACAGAGCCTTACTGCGAAGACTGTGCGTTGGTCAGCGTGCAGTGATCTACACACATAAAACAAATTCATACAGAGGCGTCTTCCAAAAACTCACCCCAAACCATGTTTATGGAAGACAATCTTACTCAGCTACGTAAAAGGTAAAGGTAAAGGTACCCCTGCCCGTACGGGCCAGTCTTGACAGACTCTGGGGTTGTGCGCCCATCTCACTTAAAAGGCCAGGGGCCAGCGCTGTCCGGAGACACTTCCGGGTCACGTGGCCAGCGTGACATCGCGGCTCTGGCGAGCCACCTGCGTCCATACCGTACTCAGCTACGAGTGATCACCAAAGGAGAAGATTTTTAAAGCACATAACCAAAGAAACTTGAAAATGGTAGTCTGTTAAAGGTGTTGGGCATGGGAACTCTGATGGGTAAACTACAGTTTCCACGATTCTTTGGAGGAAGCCATGTGCTTTAAACATGTTTCAAATGTATGGTGTGAGCACAGCCGTAAGTCTCAGTGGGACTTGCTACCAGGTTAATGTGCAAAGAATTGCATCCCTATAGCACAGGAATTAGGAACCTTTGGCCCTTCAGAAGTTGGTGAACCACAACTTTCATCAGCTCCAGCAAGCATGGACAATAGTCAGGGATGACAACAGCTGCACCGTAATTAAAATACATGGTATTCTTTTTAAATAAGCGGGGGACCCCTAAAATCACAGGCGCGGAGCCTGTGAACAAAGGAGATTCGGTGGGCACCCTTTGCGCCCCCCGGTACTGTGAGGGAGCCTTTTTAAAGGCTTCTGAGCGGCATCGGGGTAAGCGCGGTGCTGAGAGTCGTCACCCAGCTAGCGGAGTGAAGCCGCGTCGCCATGAGCGGAGAGCGCCGATTCCTTCCTGCAATTGGAATTTGACCACAACACCCGTGAGTAAGATTGGAGAAGTAACGGGACTTTAAAAAAAAAAAAAATTGGCTGAAAACGGGAAAGGCAAAAATTAAGGAAGTCTGCCTCCCCGGAACTGCAGAAGGAATAAAGCAACGAAAATCAAGCTGCACTTAAAGGGAACCTTTCTAATTTTTTTAAGCTGTCAAACTGACATCGGACTTAAAACCTCCCCCCAGATTGGCAGGAGAAGGGGGGAAGGGATTGGAACGTTGTTAATCTGCTGGAAAATTAATGGAAAATTAAGACCTTCCATTGCCAAATCCCCTGGGGTCGGGCTGCCCAAACAAGACACCGGGACGTGGACTGTCAAACTTTGAGAAGCGGGGATTTGTTTGCAAAAAAGTTATCGGACCTTAGATGTACTTTGTTGCATTTTGGCCACATAGAAAAATAGAGACATTACAATTTGGACATTGGAAACTTTTGGCTACTGTTATACTCCCTTGCTTCTTTGTTTTCTTCTATCTCTGCCATTTGGATACAATTGAATGCTCCCTCTAGAGGGCTCTATCTGAAACTGTTGCACTTGAAAAAGTAACAGTGGGATTTTCCACTTGGGAATCAACTCTGTGAAAACGACCTTGAGGATATGAGTGCCCCTACAGAAGAGATAGTAACAAGGCAGAAAGCAAAACAATCTCACAAGAAAAGGGCCTCTATATCAGGAACTGCAGCTGTGCAGGAAAAAACACCAGCCTCTATGGATCCTATGACTCAGGCTCTACTTAAAATAAATCAATCCCTGGAAGCATTGACAAAACTTTCGACAGAGAATTCTAAAAAATTAACAGAGTTGACAACAAGGTTGGATGTGAATACGGCTAGTGTTGCATCGAACACAGATTCTATAAATAGATTAATTCAGGAAAGTTCAGAAACACGAAAGATTGCAGAAAGTGCAAAAATAACGGCTGAAGAGACAAGGGAAAAATTTGGGCCTATTATTAAAAAAGTGAATGAGCATGATGCAGCCCTCTCCTTACTGGAACTTCAACGTAAAGAGAAGAATTTAAAATTTAGATTGGTGCCTGAAGGGGAAGGGGACAACCTTGTGAAATTTCTCACAGAGAACATCATAACTTTTTGGCGGGAGGAATGGGAGGAAGATGAGGAACTTGAGATAATATCAGCCTTTCGACTGGGTAGAAGGCAGGACAAAAAACCAAGGGACTGCCTAATTACATTGAGATCAAAAGAAGAAAGAGATAGAATATTGAATTTGCATTATCAAAAGGCATTGGTGATCCAAAATTGTCAGATACAGATTTTTAAGGACATTCCTAAATACATTTTAGAGGTGAGAACATATTATAAGAGTTTAGTAGACCTGCTGAAGAAAAACACTATACCATTCAGATGGGAATTTCCACAAGGATTGTCCTTTAACTTCAATGGAAGGAAGATTAAAATAAAAACAATTCAGGACAAAGAACTATTTCTAGAGAAGTATCTGGAGGATCTGCAGAAAGGAACCGTGGAGGAGAGGGAACCACCCGATATAGCAAATTTGTCATTTGGACTTTCACTACCACCATCGGAGGAAGAGCAGAAGCTTGGAGCAGTTGGAGGAACAGCTACCTAAATACAAAATGTCTCTGCAACTCCTTAGTTGGAACTGTAATGGTTTGAACCTTCCTCGGAAAAGAAGACAGGTTTTTCACATTTTGAAGAAAGAACAATTAGACATAATATGTTTGCAAGAAACCCATATTGCCAGGATACACAGGAAATTATTAATAAATAAGAGACTCGGTCAAGAATTCATCTCATCAGACAAAGTAAAGAAAAGAGGTGTGGTGATCTATGCAAAGGAAAAGTTGGCTCCAAAATTAATATTTAAAGATGAACAAGGAAGATACCTGGCAATTGAAATACAAATTCAAGGAGAAAAGATATTAATTGTGGGAGTTTATGCCCCAAATGAAGGGAAGGCTGAATTTTTTAGGAAGTTGCATGAGACATTAGTTGACTTTTTAGATTATAAAATCCTAATGATGGGAGATATGAATGGAGTTGTCTCAACAAACATGGACAAAGCACAGAGACAAGTGATCTCGAAAGAAGGGAGACTACCAAGGATCTTTTTTGAAATGACTGAAACAATGGACTTGATTGACATTTGGAGAACAAAGAATCCTTTAGAGAGAGAGGGAACTTTCTTCTCAGAAGCAAAAATGACATGGACAAGAATAGACCAAATTTGGATTTCTAGTAGTCTGGCGTCAAGAACAAAAAAAGTAGAAATCTGCCCAAAAACGTGCTCCGACCATAATGCGGTCAAGATGGAGATGAAACTAACAACAACTGGTTCCTTTAGATGGAGAATGAATGACACCCTATTCAAGGACGAAGAGATCCATAAGAAGGCCCTTAAAACATTAAAAGATTACTTTGAGATCAACAGGAAAACAGATGTGGAAAAAAGAATAATTTGGGACGCAAGCAAAGCCGTGATGCGAGGTTTCCTAATTCAACAAAATTCTATTAAGAGGAAGCAACAAAATGAAAAGAAGGAAAAAATTTTAGAAAAAATAAAAGAAGGAGAGAAGAAGTTGAGGTCCAAACCAAAGTCTCATGAGATTTTGAGAGAAATAAAGTTTCATCAGATGCAATACATGGAACTCATGAACCAACAAATAGAATGGAAGATAAAGCAAATGAGACAAAAAACTTTTGAATCAGCGGATAAATGTGGGAAACTTCTGTCATGGCAATTGAAAAAAAGGCAGAAAATGAATACGGTAACAAGTTTAGAAATGGATGGAAAGATTATCCACAAACCCAACGAGATCAACAATTGTTTTCAAAGCTTTTTTAAGAAATTGTATGCACAAGGGCCAACCAACGAGCAAGAAATAGAAGAATTCATCAGAAAATACGGTTTACCAAAAATCTCAGAACAAAGTAAAAGGATCTTAAACGAGGAAATAACAGAACAAGAAATAGAGGGTGCCATTCAAAATATGAAATTGGGAAAATCACCAGGACCAGATGGCCTGACGGCCAAATACTACAAAATGCTGAAAGAATGGCTGATACAACCATTGAAGGAAGTTTGCAATGAAATTTTGAAGGGGAAAAAGGCACCTGAATCGTGGAAAGAGGCTTTCATCTCACTTATACCGAAAACAGAGACTGAGAAGAACCAAGTTAAAAACTACCGCCCTATATCTTTACTCAATGTGGATTACAAAATTTTTGCAGACATTTTGGCAAAAAGATTGAAAAGAGTGTTGGCAGATGAGATTCATAAGGACCAAACAGGCTTTCTCCCAGGTAGACATATGTCAGACAATGTGAGGAACATTATAGACATTTTGGAGCTGCTGGACGTTGACATTAATAGGAAAGCAGTTTTGATTTTTGTGGACGCGGAGAAAGCCTTTGACAACATTTGTTGGACTTTTATGAAAAAGAATCTCCAAGGGATGGGGGTAGGACAAGGTTTTGAAAACGGTATAGGTGCAATATACTCTCAACAAAAGGCCAAATTAATTGTAAATAACGTGGTAACAGAAGAAATACCTATAGAAAAAGGTACACGACAGGGCTGCCCAATATCCCCTTTGCTTTTTATATCGGTCCTGGAGGTTTTGTTAAACATGATTAGAAAGGACCAGTTGGTTAAAGGAGTTCAGGTCGGAGTTAGACATTATAAATTAAGAGCATTTGCAGATGACCTAGTATTGACTTTGCAACAGCCAGACACTAGTACTAAAAGAGTATTAGAACTAATTGAAACATTTGGTCGAGTAGCAGGTTTTAAATTGAATAGACAAAAAACGAAAGTGTTGGAAAAAAATTTAACAATGGAAGAAAGAGAGAGTTTTCAGAATGAAACAGGTTTGGAAATTACAAAAAGGGTAAAATACCTGGGGGTAAACTTAACATCCAAGAATGTGAACTTATTTAAGGATAATTATGAAAAATGTTGGTCAGAAGTTAAAAAGGATCTGGAAATATGGTCAAGGCTGAAACTTTCCTTGTTAGGCCGAATCGCTACTATTAAGATGAATGTATTGCCTAGAATGCTGTTTTTATTCCAGACGTTGCAGATTGTGGACAAGATGGACTGTTTCAAGAAGTGGCAGAAAGACATATCAAAATTTGTCTGGCAGGGCAAAAAGCCCAGAATTAAATTTAAGATTTTAACTGATGCAAAGGATAGAGGGGGGTTTGCCCTGCCGGACTTAAGACTTTATTATGAATCAGCAGCTTTCTGCTGGTTGAAACACTGGCTACTTCTTGAGAATACTGACATTTTGGATCTGGAAGGGTATGACAACAGTTTTGGTTGGCATGCATATTTATGGTATGACAAGGTAAAGGTGTATAAAAGTTTTAAAAACCATATTGTAAGGAAAGCATTGTACAACGTTTGGATTAGATACAAAGACTTGTTGGAAAGTAAAACCCCTAGGTGGGTGTCACCAATGGAAGCTAGGGAAGTAAAAAAGCTTAATATGGATTCTAAATGGCCAAAATATCATGAGATCATAGATTACGATGGTGAAAGGGTGAAACTTCAGAGTTATGAGAAACTAAAACCTAAGGTTCGAGATTGGTTGCATTACTATCAGATAAATGAGACGTTTAAACAGGACAGGAAAATAGGATTTCAGAAAGAGAAGTCAAAATTAGAAACAGAATTGTTGGAACCCAATACTAAGAATTTATCAAGAATGTATAACTTGCTGTTAAAATGGAATACACAGGATGAAACGGTGAAATCAGCTATGATCAAATGGGCACAAGATATAGGACATGATATTATGTTTGCTGACTGGGAACAATTATGGACCACCGGTATTAAATTTACTGCATGTAATGCTTTAAAAGAAAATATTATGAAAATGATCTACCGGTGGTACATGACCCCAGTCAAGCTAGCAAAGATTTATCATTTGCCTAATAATAAGTGTTGGAAATGTAATGAGACTGAAGGCACTTTCTACCACCTTTGGTGGACCTGCCCAAAGGTTAAAGCTTTCTGGGAAATGATCTATAATGAAATTAAGAAGGTCCTTAAGTGGACTTTTCCTAAGAAACCAGAGGCTTTCCTTTTGGGTATGGTGGGCCAAGTGGTGTTAAGAAAGGATAGGACTTTTTTTATGTATGCCACTACAGCAGCAAGAATTCTACTGGCAAAGTATTGGAAGACGCAAGAATTACCTACTCTGGAAGAATGGCAAACAAAGGTGATTGACTTTATGGGACTGGCCGAGATGACGGGCAGAATCCGGGACCAGGGGAAAGAGACAGTGGAAGAGGACTGGAAGAATTTCAAAATATATCTTAAAAATAATTGTAAAATTGAGGAATGTTAAGATGTCAGGGGGTAAGAAGTAAAGAATTGCAGCAGTAAACAAAAAAAAAAAAACTTAAGAAATACTTACGAAAAGGAATTAAGACAATGGACTTAAGGGTTGCTAAAGAATCATTAAACAAGGATGCAGGGATGGGGAGGTATGGGGAAGTCAAAGAAAAAAGGTTATGAACCGATGAGTATGAAGTTATATTGTGTTATATTGCTGTTTATTATCTGTGTGGAAAAATAATAAAAATTATCATAAAAAAAAAAAAAAAGACAATAGTCAGGGATGACAACAGCTGCACCGTAATTAAAATACATGGTATTCTTTTAAATATGATTCTAGTAAGATGGCATCCACAATAAAACTGAAGCATCATGGCCAATTTGTGTGGTGACAACCTAGTGAGCTAATGCTTGTTTGAGACATTTATGCTCATATATTCATTGATTTTAAAACATATCCCAAACTGCTTATTTCGTCCTATCATTTCATTTTGAAGTTAGGTGTCTTTAACCCAGCTCGAATGAAAACTTAGTATAAAAAAACCTTGCAGTTTCACTAACAGTAGTGCTTTTTCTGGGGGTACGCATACCCCCAAACATTTTATGAATCTTTGTACTTTTGTCCATTTACTGTATTTATTTTTCCCGATTTGAACTGTAAAATAGTGATTTTCTTGAGTTAAAATGAGAGTACCCCTAATCATTTTTTTAGGGAAAGAAAACACTAACAGTAATCTTGGATTTAACGGTTCAAGCCTTAGCAACCGCATAGCAACCCCACTGCAGAAATGATATAATTGTATGTGTGTGAAGATGAATGGTCTTTGCTTGCACAGGCTGGAAGCCAAGAAGCAAGTTTGGGCTAGTGGTTGTGAGGTCTGAAAAATGGGATGCAAGCAATCTGGATATTGCTACTTTAATGTACGGGGACCCTGGGCCCATGTGGTAGATGTTTCCATGCTTATGAACAGGACAATATTGAGACAAACCTGGATTTTGGCAAAGGATAAGGCTACTTTTGTAACTTTGTAGATCCTGTGGGATAAGACTTGGTTCTTCATCCTATATAAGAGGTCTCTCTCAGTGTCAATTAGGCTACACAGTACATCCCAAAGAGGCAATGCATGTCTGCAACACCTTGTTCTCTAACCTTTTCCTATTCTTCCTTCCCACAAAGATCCCTGGCCAGGATCCTTTGTATACGTATCACCCCATCCTTGCTATGTGTGGATTAGGGTTAGCGTGTTTAGGATACATAAATAGGAAATTTCTATTTCCTATTTTCCAAGCTTTCCCTTAGGGAGAGGACACTGCAGCTGTGTAAAGTTTGGATGGGGAACAATGCTTTTAAACTTACATTTTTGTCTGGCTGTTTTATCCTGGCATTCCCTGGCAAAGAAAGAAAGGTATTCCCCAACTGTAGACTTGGGAATTAGTTCTGAACAGAGATATACACAGCATTGCAGTGTTGGAGATTCAGTCCATTGATTTTGTTTGTGGTTGAAGAAACAACTCAGAGGAAGTGTAGATCAGTTACTCATCATACGGCATGCAGAATGCAACAGGGTATCTGAATTGCCAGCATTTTTCTTAGCATGGCTCCTCTGGCTGTGTGATGGGCAGAACCTCAACAGGCACATCCTGTATTCTATCCTGGGAAAGGTGAAGTAATAATGACGATAGTGTGACCTTCTGTGCATGTGCAGAAGATCCCCATGTGTTTGCTGTCTTCATAGGTAGGACGCCCAAGGCCCACCCTCATTACTATATTTATAACCTACCTTTTCCTTCAAGGAGCTCACGGTGGCTTGCTTGGTTCTTCCACCCCTCCCCATTTATCATCACAACAACCTTGGGAGGTAGAACAGATGAGTGACTGACTGACTGACTGACTCACTCACTCAATGAGCTTCATGCCCATTAACAACATGGGGGCCGCTTTGTTTCTCTTCCTTTTTTTTAACCACATACATGCATTTTACTAGAGAAGCAAACTGGAAAGGGAGGTCATTAGGTTGACCAGTTGAAAAAGAGAAGGCACCTTGAACTGTTGTGTAGTAGAACATGTCAGTTTGCATTCCTTAGTACAGAAAGTATTGATCTGATGTGGACAGATCTTTCCTATTCTAATTACAGTGGTACCTCGGGTTACATATGCTTCAGGTTACATATGCTTCAGGTTAGACTCCGCTAACCCAGAAATAGTACCTCAGGTTAAGAACTTTGCTTCAGGATGAGAACAGAAATCGTGCTCCGATGGCGCGGTGGCAGCAGGAGGCCCCATTAGCTAAAGTGGTGCTTCAGGTTAAGAACAGTTTCAGGTTAAGAACGGACCTCCGGAACGAATTAAGTACTTAACCCGAGGTACCACTGTAATTCAAGAGGGTTCTGGAAGCTTCTCTGTGAGAAAGAAACAATCAGAAGGTCCATGATGTTTGGGGTTATTCCTTCAGAGAAGCTGGCTTAAACTGGTTCTGTTCTCTCTTCTGTCAAGATCATGCTGACTATAAAAGTAAGGCCAGAAGGAGCCGGGGTTTCACTTTCTCTTTCTCTTTCCCTCCTGGTGTGGTGTTCTGTACATAGTACAGTGGTGCCTCGCAAGACAAAATCCGTTCCGTGAGTCTCTTTGTATAGCGGTTTTTTCGTCTTGCGAAGCAAGCCCATTGACAGCTTAGCGGATTAGCGCTATTAGCGGTTTAGCGGCTTTTAGCGGCTTATCAGCTTAGCGGATCAGCTGATAAGCGGCTTAGCTGCTTAGAAAAGGGGGGGAGGGGGAAAAACCCGCAGGAACTCACAAGACATTTTCGTCTTGCGAAGCAAGCCCATATGAAAATTGGTTTTGCGAAGCGCCTCCAAAACGGAAAACCCTTTCGTCTAGCGGGTTTTACGTCTTGCGAGGCGTTCGTCTTGCGGGGCACCACTGTATGCTATAGTGTTAAGGTTTAGACTTATTATAAGTTATTATAAGTTTAAGTTAAGTCTGCAACTGGATTTCTTCTGGACAGTGCCAATCCTGAATATATTGGAATTGTGGCCATTATGCTTATTTGCCTTCAGTAGCAGTAAAGCTCTGCTGGATGAAATACAATTGCCTCTGGTCTATTTTTTGGGAATCCTGCAACGTGTTTTTACTCTGCTAACTATATGACGGAGTTCTGCATTGGTACAATATTGAGTAGAATTCCATGACAGAACAGTGCATCTCAAACTATCTAATAAGGTGGACTGGCATCCCCCCCCCCATGTACCAGAGACTGGTACCATATTTGGTTCCTGAAGCGTCCCACCCAACTAGGGCTAAGGTGGAGTTGCCACAGACCCACAGCTGATGGCTACTTTGAGTAGCACTAGTGTAGAAAAGGGAATATCAGCTTGCATGGGAAAGTATGCCTGGGAAAATCTTCTATTTTCTGCACAAGTATTAAACAGGAGCCCCACTCTCTTTTTCACTTGGGTCACCCCCTGGAAACAAAATGGTTAGGGGGCCACACTCTTAAGAAGGAATGAAGCAAGGCACACTCCCCCCACCAGGGACTGGGCAAGGTGGGGAAATGATAAAGGGCTCAATAACAGGCATCGCCCAACATCCTCATCTCCTCAAGAAGAAGCGAAAAAGGAGCTATTATCACAGCAGGTGCAAGAGTGAGAACGAGCATTTGGGCCTTTTGCTGCTTCACTAAATTTAGCTTGGTTGAATCACTGGGAGAGAGGAGCAGCTGGCTGCAGAGGACTCATGTGTGTCTCTGCTGTCTCTCAACATTGTTGTTTTTTTAAAGATGCCTTGCCCAAGGCTGGGGAGGGGATGCTAGTTGTTTGTACAGCAGCAAATGTAAGCCAGACCCCGACACCCAGTGAATCGGGGTGCATAATTCAAAGCCTCTGTTTCTGAAGCTGTGTGCCCCAATTCTAAACTTTGAAAATGCAGGTTGCGCCAGCTGATTTTTAGTCTATTTTCCATTCCTGATTTGCAGTTCACGGCGTGTTTTGCACTGGTTCCTTTAACGCCGAGCTCAGGTTGTGAGAGCCCACAGGAAATGGAGCCAGAATGGGCCCCTGAGAAACAAGAGGGAGGTGTCAGAATTTTGGTTTGCAGAAGTTCTATATACCTGATCATCACTGCAGGTGAAGGTCTCCTGCAGATATAATCTTATTAGAAGGTCCATTCCACATAGACCTCTGGTGTGGTGGCACTTACTCCTGAGCCTCTTGGGCTTGCCGATCGGAAGGTCGGCAGTTCAAATCCCTGTGAGGGGGTGAGCTCCTGTTGCTCTGTCCCAGCTTCTGCCAACCTAGCAGTTCGAAAGTATGCCAGCGCAAATAGATTAATAGGTACCGCTGTGGCGGGAAGGTAAACGGCGTTTCCATGCACTCTGCCTACCGTCATGGTGCCCTTTGTGGCAGAAGTGGTTTAGTCATGCTGGCCACATGACCTGGAAAGCTGTCTGTGGACAAATGCCAGTTCCCTTGGCCTGAAAAGCGAGATGAGCGCCGCAACCCCAGAGTCGCCTTTGACTGGACTTAAGCGTCCAGGGGTCCTTTTCTTTTTTTACCTTTTTCATTCCCTCCCCTTGATAGGCATCACCTCTCATGTTTTTTCAGCACTGACTGAGGACCTCCCTTTTTTCAGCATCGCCATCTCTTTTAAGGTGTTTTTATTGTTTTATCATTTGTTGTTTCCCGCCCTGAACTCCTCTGGAAAGAAAGGCAAGATTTAAATCAGTAAGATCAATACACAAGTCTTTCAAAAACAGCTATGGGATTACTTCCCTCCCCCTGCTCCAAATAGCTCAATCAATACGGAAAATAGCCAAGGAATGCTAACTTGATAGATACGGCAACATTTTGTCGCAGACCCCCTTGTCAATACAGTTCTACTGTATTGTTGTCCTGTACAGTTCTACAGGACTGGTATTTCAAATAGCAGCTGAAATTTTAGGATGCCAAATCTGCAAAACAAAAAAGGGGTTCCAAAATTTAAACTTGAGGGAGATCATTAAATTCTGCCCTGTTCTTTCATCTGCGCTAGGCTCCCAAAGCCTGCAGAACATCCTTCTCCAAAGCTGGCACCCTCCAGATATTTTGGACTACACCTCCCATCATCACTCACCAACAAAGGAGTACTAAGTGGGGTTGATAGGAGTTGTAGTCCAAAACATCTGGAAGGTGTTGGGGAAGGCTGTCCCAGAAGGACCCGGAGGACCACACACACACACACAAAATCATACGTAAACGCCACGTAAAATAAAGTTTCCCTTTTATTTTTAAACTGGGCAAATTCCAAACGCTTGTTAGTGTTGGGAGGGGGCTCTAATTCGGAGCAAGGAGGCTGGTGGGGAGCAGGGCTGGTTCTGGGCCCCTACTGGACTCCCCTCTTTCCTTGGATCTCCCTGGTGGGCCCAGCAGTGTGCGCCCCACCTGTCTGGGGTGCCCACAGTGAGATGGTGCAGCAGGGATGAGTGTCTCTCGCTGGGTGGCTTAGCAGTTCCCGTATCTCAAGCTCGGATTTTAGCCTCCCTCGCCTGCCTGCGCTTTCAGCCTACCCCTCGTTTCGTTCCTTCAGCCCGTGCCTCCTTTCCCTTGTTCGCTGGCTCTCGTTTGCACACCCTCATTTGCATATAAATGTCCATTTGTTCACTCTATTTTTACCTATCTATCTACGCACCGCCAGCTGTTCCCTGCCATTCCTTCTCTCGGGGCTCATCCACACTTTAGCCTGTGCTTTCCAGGCACAGGTCGGGGCTTAGCAGCTCAGCGTCTGAGCGATTCGGGTTTCCCCATGGGTCGCTGTTTGCTCCGATTGGGCAGGGAAACGGCAGGGGCAAGGGTGCTCAGACACAGGGCTCTAAAGCATGGAAGGGGCCTGGCAGGAGCAGAGGGAACCTAAGTGCGGACAAGCCCCCATTCAGGTACCTATTCACCCATTTGGCCTTTGGCTTGGCTCACCCTCGTCCTGCTTATCCGTCCTGCCTCTTTCTTTTCCTTCTTTCTATTACATTCTCCTTCTTTGATCCCCTTTCCTTGGCCTTTTGCTCACTCCTCGCTCCTGCTTCTATTAATGCCCCATATATTCGCATATGGGGCATTAATATTCATATATATATGTATTCCTATATATGCATGGGAATGAGATATAACTGCTCCTGTCTCCTTTTCTCTTGCGTTCTTACAGAAGGCAGGCAAATGAAATGAGTGAAGAAGAGATCCAAGTGTAAGGGGGTGGGGGCAGACAAGACGCAGCGACGTGGCTAGCCTCATGGAAAGAGGTGTGTGTTTTGGGAGGTTGGGATCTGCTCTGTGTTAGTTGGATGGCATGGAGGTGGGTTGGGTCGGGGTCTTCTGGGGTTCATCTAGGGCAGGAATCCGGTCCGGTAGGGAAGGTCCACTTCTTCGCTAGCACCGACGTAAGACGCTCTCATGCTGGGAGAATACTATGGGGCAATACATAGACAGGAGTAGCGGGGTTATTATTACCCAAGAGATATATCACAACAGCAATAGGAACAGCTGCAGGTGGGGAACTTGTGGCCCTGCAGATGTCACTGGACTCCCAGCTCTGGTCAGTTCTCGGGACACAGACACACCTTTAAAGTACAGTGGTGCCTCGGGTTACATACACTTCAGGTTACAGATGCTTCAGGTTACAGACTCCGCTAACCCAGGAATAGTACCTCGGGTTAAGAACTTTGCTTCAGGATGAGAACAGAAATTGTGCTCCGGTGGCATGGCGGCAGCGGGAAGCCCCATTAGCTAAAGTGGTGCTTCAGGTTAAGAACAGTTTCAGGTTAAGAACGGACCTCCGGAACGAATTAAGTACTTAACTGTACAGTGGTACCTCGGTTTACGAACTTAATCTGTTCTGGTAGTCCATTCTTAAACCAAAACCGTTCTTAAATCTGAAATATACTCAGAGTCGAGAGTGGATTTCATGCTCTTTATTCAGCTCATAGTGGTGAAGAGGAATGGGAGTTCCCCCAGAATCTCTGCTTTATATACATTATTTACATAATGGGCCCCACGTGATTGGCTAATTCTGGGATTCACCTGTAGGCCAATCAGGTTGCGGATTCACTTCCACCTGGAGCTGGATTGGGTGGCTCCTGTGGACCAATCAGTCTGCTGCATTCTGGATCCTATTGTTCTAGGACCAATCAGACTGCTGCATTTTGGATCCTATTCAACTCAGTACATAACAAAATCGAGGCGTGCTTTCCCTAATGAGGTCTCCCGCCACCGGTGCCCTTCCACCGTTCGGATTCCGTTCTTAGACCAAGGTAAAGTTCTCAAACCAGGACACTATTTTCGGTTTCACGGAGCTTGTAAACCAAATTGTTCTTAAACCAGACTGTTCTTAAACCGAGGTACCACTGTACATGACTCTCCCCTAAAGAATCTGGGGGAGTGTAGCTAGTTGCAGTTGCTGGGAATCGTAGCTGTGCAAACAACAGTTCTCATGATTCTTTGGCAGGGGTGGGGGGAGATGTGTTTTAAAGGTAGTGCATGAATGTGGCCAATGGGAGACTGCAGTCCAGCAAATTCTGGGGTGCCACAGGCTTCCCATCTCTTCACTGCTTCATCGTTCTCTATCCACCGGCAAATGCATATGGCAGACAAGCAAGACGCAGGTTGGGGAAAATGAGCAGGCAGAATATGTGAACATTGCCTGAGCATTTCTGCATCACGTGGCCCTTTCTTCAGATATTACTAACAAGTGCTGCCAGACAACTGTGGTCGCACAGGATATTAGCAGCATCCAAATTTGCCCTCCCGTCCCCTTTTTATACGTGATGTGCTCATTGACCACAGAGTATACCTATTCCTCAACCCAGCATTCTATATTTGGAGACTTTGTTTAACCCTTCAGGTCCATTTTTTTTTTAAATGCTTGGCAGTTGACAAGTAGTCATTCTGTGCAGCTTTAAGGGAGCAGAATTCCTGTACAATTGCATCAAACTGCTTATACAGTACCAGCAAACACAATCCCCTTTTGCTTTCCACTGTGTGTATATGGTCCTGTTCTAGCAAGAGGAGTTTTTAATGTTTGATGTTTTATCGTGTTTTTAATATTCAGTTGGGAGCTGCCCAGATTGGCTGGGGAAACCCAGCCAGATGGGCGGGGTATGTATGTATGCATGCATGCATGCATGTATGTATGTATAAATAAATAAATAAATAAATATCATCATCATCATCATTACATTCTGGCTCACCAGATTTTCGCAGCACAACCATGGCCACAAAACTACAGTGGTTTGTTCTGCAGCCGCTGTGGCCACTGTGTATCACCCTAGTGTGCCACATCTGGGCCCCGTGCAATGCTGCAAACTTACCGAAGGGGGTGGGGAATGGCGGTCGATGAGGGGGACGCTCTCAAATCGAGGACTGCCACTGTACGAAGCGCTTTGACTCCTGCAAGCAACACCGACAAAGAAGCTGAAAACAGGTCCCCCCTCCCTCCCCCCTCCCTCCGCAGACCACTACCCCAGAACTGGAAGGTCAAATCCACTCTCAGAGATACTCAAAAGCCTCTACTCTGCCTGTCTTTCACAAGTTCCCAGAGAGCAGGCAATTTATATGGTTCTCGGTTTATTTTGGTCACAATTCAGGAAGCCGTAATCCAGAAGGCGGATCTTCGTTTCACCAAGGCGTGATTGATACGCCTGCCTGGGCTGTGGATGCTCTTTGTGTTTTGGAATCGATGAATTCCCTCCTTCCGTCATATAGAACCATGGAATCGTAGAGTTGTATGTGTTTGAAAGTTTAATGGGAGAACTCCACTCGCAGGGTTTCATATGCACAGGCACAACTTGTGCAATTCTTCCTTCTCAGAAAAAGGGAGGGACGGAGCCGGCCCACCCAAGAGGCAGGGTGAAGTGCCTGCCTCGGGCGGCAGAAGGGCAAGGGGCAACGCTCTGCCTGTCCCACCACTTCTGCTGCCGCCACTGAGAGAGAGGTGCTCATGCGTGTGCCATAGCCACTTGCCATCCTTGTCCCTTGGCAGAGAAGCCAAACAGCAATGCTGATTCCTGCTAAGTCTGGCCCTGGCTCCTGCTGAGTTTGGCAAAAGCCAGGATATTTTTCCATGCCACGTTGCTGCTCGGATTCCCTGCCCTCCAGGGCGGAGAAGCCAAGTGGCGATGCTTTAAGGCTTCCCAAACTTGGGTCTCCAGCTGTTTTTGGACCACAATTCCCACCATCCCTGATCTCTGGTCTTGCTAGCTAGGGATGATGGGAGTTGTAGTCCAAAAACAGCTGGAGGCCCAAGTTTGGGAAACCCTGATTTAAGGAGTGCCTCAGCTCCCTTAGGTGGCAAACCGGGATGGGCCACGACCCGGGAAGGTGACAAGATGGAGGAAACGATACTGTACTCATACACAGTAGGAGGAGGGCAATGGCTAACCCTCCACTATACAAAGAGGATTCACAACCCAGGTTAAGTGAATCAGCCAGATCTAAGAAAAATCTGGCCCCGGTCGCTTCAAAAAAATTTAAAGTGGCATTTGTAGCACATTCCGATCTGAATCTTGCCCCAGATGTTGGGCCAGGGCAGTAACAAAACAGAACAGTAAAAGGGTCATGAGAAGGAGGAAAGGAGAAGAATAAAACAGAATGTTTGTTGGAGAAGTTTACCCTACATTGGGAAGCTTTTGGGTGAGAAAAGGAGCAGCAAAAGGGAGAGGGAGGCCTATGCTGTCCACGCCAGAAGAGCCTATTTGGATTTGGGAAAGCTGGATTTTGGGAAAGCTGTCTTGGGGTGGGAATAAGGAGTGAGAATGAGTGCTGGGACAAAGCAGTTGTTGGCTAATTCCTGTGCAAACAGGGTGGGAATGGGAATGGGAGAGCAGGACACGTAAGTGACAGAGAAGTGAAGGAAACTAAAGGATTCATTACCCATAACTCCCATGGAAAACTGCTTGATATGGGCTGGATTGTGGTGGTGATGGCAAAGGACGTCCATTGGGTCTCAACCACGCATGCGATTTTGTATTTGTAAGGCTGCGGTTTGTCCGCAGAAGGAACTGCTGAACGGGTCAAACCAGCCTGTTCGTTAAGTCAGGCATCCTGTTATCATCCATCCTCTCACTTCACCCTGTTCACATGTCTAAAGGAGCTGGTGAAGAAGAGTTTGGATTTGATATCCCGCTTTATCACTACCCGAAGGAGTCACAAAGCGGCTAACATTCTCCTTTCACTTCCTCCCCCACAACAAACACTCTGTGAGGTGAGTGGGGCTGAGAGACTTCAGAGAAGTGTGACTAGCCCAAGGTCACCCAGCAGCTGCATGTGGAGGAGCAGGGAAGCGAACCCGGTTCACCAGATTACGAGTCCACCACTCTTAACCACTACACCAAGCTGGCTCACATAGAGACTGTTTGGTGATGATGTTCTTTCAGGAGAGGGGAAGCCTCCTACCCATTCACTTGGGTGGATGGCCTGCCATCCTATGGGGCAGGAGAACAATAAGCCAGGGAGCTAGTCTTTTGTTTCAGCTGATCTGCAGCTGAAAAGAGACACCAAGGCGTGGCTCGCTCTGTGTGCTGGGAAACCTAATGGGGAAGAAAGGTCTTTTGAAGTTGTTAAAGCCAGAGGGTATCTGAACCACGTACTCTCAAAGCCCTAACTCAGGAAGAGAGAAGTGTAAATAGTTTTATTGTTCTTTGGGAATCGGATAATTAAAAGGTGTCGGGGAAATAGGGGTGATGAATGGGATGAGCTACGTACACATGTCACCACATGACAACCACTCCCTCTTTATGACCTGTTTGTGATGTACTGATGATGCTGTTGGAAGTGTATTATGGGAAAGAGGTGGATAAGTCTTAAAAGTTCATGCAAGCCCATGCTCAGGGTTCCTACTCTTTGTGTGTTTGAACCTTGTTGCAACAAATAAAGATCAGGTCTACTGACTGCTGTTTTGCTTCTTTAACTTGGCTGGGGACTCCTTCCTTTGACTGACCAGAGGGACCCTTGGGGAGTGGCACCCCAATGAGCTGGGCAGCGGAGTAAATCTGCACCCCAGGATTTTTTCCTTATCAGAGTGCTAATGCTTTGGGCTCCCCCATCTTATGCTCAGGTGGTAAAGGTAAAGGGACCCCTGACCATTAGGTCCAGTCGTGGCCAACTCTGGGGTTGCGGTGCTCATCTCGCTTTATTGGCCAAGGGAGCCGGTGTACAGCTCATGTGGCCAGCATGACTAAGCCACTTCTGGCAAACCAGAGCAGCACATGGAAATGCCATTTACCTTCCCACTGGAGCGGTACCTATTTGTCTACTTGCACTTTGATGTGCTTTTGAACTGCTAGTTTGGCAGGGGCAGGGACCCAGCAACGGGAGCTCACCCCGTCATGGGGATTTGAACTGCCGACCTTCTGATCGGCAAGTCCTAGGCTCTGTGGTTTAACCCACAGCGCCACCCGCGTCCCTTATGCTCAGGTGGTATATATGTGTAAATAAAACCATATATCCTAAAGTCATGCCAAATCCAGGGCAAGCACTTGAACTCCTGGGTGCTCTTGCTGCTTGGAGACTGGCGTGTGTGCAAGTGTGTGCAAGTGTGCGTGTACACACATATATACACCAACATCTCTCCGTGTGTTTGGCTTTAGAACACAGGAATGACATGCAGGAGTCAGGAAACGAACGAGCAATGGCAGGTAGAGAAATGAAGAAAGCACGACTGGGAATGAGGGCGATGCTGTAGCAGTAGGCGAGGAGGAGGAGAGGAGGAAGGAAAGGGAGAGGAAGCACTCAGATGCAGGTTGGGAGGGAGGGGTGGGGACTGCCCTCCCTTCCCCCCGCCACTCGCGCACTCGGATCTGTGCCGGTTGCTGGCCGCTCCGAGCCCCTCCCGCCTCGCAGGGGGCACCGTGACCGAGCGAGCGGGGAGGGGGGGTTGGGAGGTGGGCGCTTGGGGCTACTCACATGTACTGTGAGACGGGGGCGTTGGAAATGGGGGGGGCTGAGAGGCGCAGGCTGCCACGGCTGCCCCAGCTTGAACAGTGGCTATAGGAGCCGGGCAGGGTGGGCCCGGCCCCCCCCGCGCGCACCATCGGCTGCCTACGTGCCTGGGGCGTGAAAGGGTCGTCGTCCTCCATGTCGTCGTAGTCCGAGTCCCTAGACGGGAACGCGAGGAGAAAGAGAAAAAGAGAGAGAGAGGGGCAAGGTTGGCAGATGTGTGGCAAACCTCTCAAGAAGCGTGTGGCCCCACAATTGTACTCAAGAAGCAAGAGAGCGGAGTCCTCTTTTGTACCACTAGGCACATGGCGGGCCATGTGTCCTACTTTACAGAGAATGCTTCTCTCCTTGAAGGATTCTATTTTTATTTTTAATTTTTTTATTATATCTTTTTTATTATTATTCGAGTTCAGGATTTTTACATACATTATATTATCTCCTTCCAATTTTTAAATTTCCCGTACAATTTTTTCCTTCCCTTCCCTTCCCACCCATATCCAATGGAAAGGTTCAAACAATTATCCTCAGCCACAGGCATAGCATCTTTAGTTTCCACCAAATGTCTTTTGTTCTCCTTGAAGGATTCTATACCTTCCAAGTGCCAAAGAAAAAATGGTGGCCATGCTCTCGCTCCGATAAAGTGTTTTTCGGGGCCACAATCTCGTGCGGCACCCAAAAACATGTGTTCTTGAGCACCGGGTGAGATCACATCCCCCAAAAGCACTTTTTCCAGGGAGAGGGCGAGGTGCAGGTCACATGACACACTCGGGAGCATGCCCTGGAAGACACACATTTTGCATCGGAAAATGTTGGACCCTAGCAAAGGGCAAAGCCCTGATCCACTGCGGTCCTGCTCCAAATGGGGACCCCGACACCTGGAAACAACTGTTCTGAACTGGTATCGAAGCATGGGAGGAGGAGTTAATGTTCTCCTAATCCTGCACTAGGTTCCAATTGTACCTGCAGTTTCCTTTAAAAAAAACCATTTGCACAATTGTGTGAATAGCGTGATCTCTAGTTTGGCCCTGATGCTAGACCAGAGCATAGGCTGGTCAGTTTTCCTGGGGCTGGCGGTGGGGCTTCTTTATCAGCAGGAGAAGCTTTTCACAGAATGGAGATAAGTATCATCACCCGCTAAATGCCTGCACATCAAGACAGACTGTTAAAGGCACAGGACAGAAAAGCTGCCTGTTCAAACCAGGCTGCAGCCCACATGTCAGATGCTACAGCTAGAATGCCTCTGGCCACAAGTTGACCGCCAAGTACCCTTTTGCAATTTTGCATGGGAACACGACCACACACCTAGCTGATGCTACAGCCCGAATGGCTGATAGTTATCCATCTCCCAAGATGTATTTGCTCATTGCTTAATTGCACATAATTGCACATAAAATCTGACCACAGGAATAAATTCTAGATCGGGAAGGCAAGTAGCCACTTGTCCGGTTTTCTGTGGCAAAGAAGAATCGCCTCCAGGCAAATCTTAACGATAAAACAATTAACAGGGAGGTGATACAAAGACTACTGCAATCGACACAAGATAATATCACCAAGTGCTGAACCACTGGTATATTATGAGTGAACTCTCTATTTACTGCATTTGCTCTTGTTTAAGATAAAACCCATTTGGGAAAGAAACTACTTTTGCCATTTTTATGGACGTTCATTGCTTGTTTACAGGTGGTTGCCTTGGTGATATTGTCTTGTGTCGATTCCAGGCAGATCTGGCAGGAAAGCAAGAGGAGGGGCCAGAGCTGAGCCTTGGAGGACACTGTACACATGCAAAAGGTCTGAGTTCACTCTCCTATTGAATCAGACCAAGGGGTCCATCCATTCCATCCTGCCTCTCACAACAGCCAATCAGATGTCTTCTCTGGGAAGTCCAAAGGCAGAGCATGAAAGCCATCACCCTGTTTAATTGTTGCCCCCCGGCAACTGGACTCCAGCACCCATCAGGCACAGCCAGCATGGCCAGTAGTCAGGGGAGAAGGGAACTGTAGTCCAACAGCATCTGCATTATGGATCCGGCCAATAGCCCACCGGGTCCAAGCATCCTGGCCAGTCAGGTGACATAAGTACAAGACAGCTTCGTATGTTCAAGTTTTGCAGAAGTGGGCTGTTGTTGTTTGTGGGGGGGGGGGAGGGAGCTTTTTAAAGTCACAAATGACCAACATAAGATGATGTCTGGACAAATAGGGCAGCCTGTGGGATAATAAAGTTTAATGGGTCCATTTGCAAAGTTGCATTAAATCTGATGCCCAACTCGATGACGCCAAGGCTGTGGGTGCTCACCTGTTCTGGAACCTCTTCCACGCCCGGGGCAGACTGCAGACGGCAGTAGTGAAGGAAAGGGCAGAGAGGAAGGAGAAGAGGAGGAGGAAGAGCAACCCTTCCATGCCATCGTAGCACAGCCCTTTCAGGGCATCCACATAGTCCTAAAATAAATAAATAAATAAATAAATAAATAAATAAATAAATAAATAAATAAATAAATATTTATTATTATACCCCTCCCTCCCCGGCCAGAGCCGGGCTCAGGGCGGCTAACACCAGTAAAATTACAATAACAATATAATGGGGGATGGGGAACCAATTTAAAATACAGGTTAAAATACAATTTAAAATGCAGCCTGATTTTAAAGAGGGAAACACAAGGGTCAGACTGAGTCCAAACCAAAGGCCAGGAGGAACAGCTCTGTCTTGCAGGCCCTGCGGAAAGATGTCAAGTCCCGCAGGGCCCTAGTCTCTTGTGATAGAGCGTTCTACTGAAAAGGCCCTAGGAGAAAGAGGAAGCACGTGCAAGCGCACACACACACACACACACACACAAGCAGGGTTAACAGGAGAACGGGCCTGCCCAGATGCTCTTCTCAATAGCTTCTTTGGTCATTCTTAAACTCAGTTTCCCTAGAGCAGGGCTGGACAGACTTCAAGCTTGCAGGACCTACATTAAGATTCTTGGAGTTGCTTTTTTTAACTAGGACGCTGGTGGTAGCACTCCTGTTGTAACCCACCTTGGATCAGGCCAAGAGCCACCAGCTGAAGACTAAACTACCAGCTCCTGTTTCTCTCTTCCTCTTCTCAGCTGGCAGGATGCTACCTTCTCTAAGCTCCCATGGGCATCTCATTCAAACATACAAAGAGATTCCCAGTTATCAGGAGGCCATTCTCCTAATCATTGGCTCCTTTTGATGAACCATCAATTGACCGCCCTGGGTTATTAGCCAGCAATAATTTATTCCGAACATTGTCACGAGACAATGTGTTGGATGTTCGGAACAGCTGCCGAGCAAGATTTTGGCTGAAACACATCGGTCCTTTGAATGAAGTTTAATTTGGGCAGTTTAAATGATGCTGTGCTGATGGACTACAATGGATAAATTTGGAAGCTCTCTTCAGAAATGTCATGCCATGGAGACGAGAGCCACCGTTCCTCAACGGCATTGTACGTGCTGTGGATGACGGACACGGTATTCGACAAAACTGCTGAAATAATAGTAATTGTTCCAGAATAAAATGTAGGGGGTCTTTATTTATCTATTTTGCTTCGGTGTTGGGGTGGCCAACCAGATCCCAAAGGGGAGGCCGCAGGCAGGTCCTGAGCACAGGAGCTGCTCTCCCTGTCTTGTAGTTCCCAGCAGTTCGTAATCAGAGGCATCTTTAAGTGGGAGTGGTATGCAGCCGTAGAAAAATGACAGGTATAGGACAAGTAGAGAGAAAGGGGTTCAGTGGAGGGGCCAGTGAGTGTCAGTGGATCACTTAAAGGAAGAATAAGTGTGGGTTACCTTATGAAGTCCCCGGCAGTTGAGCAGAGCAATAAGGTTATGGAATTTGCTTTCTGTGTTGTTCAAAGTGCTCTGGATGGATAAGATGTTTTTCTGCAATGCACAGAGGATGTGAGGAGAGAATCCAGTAGCCCTGGATTACACAGCCCTTTCCCCTCCCCTCATCCTCCTAACCCACCAGATCCCTTTCTGGACCAAGAGAATCAAGAGTCCAGGCACCCAGTGTTTTTCTGCCCCCCACCCTCCTATCTGGGCATTCCTACTGACCTCCGCTGCTGGGAAATGTGGGATGGCTTCTCTTTCCAATCCGTACAGCTGAGAATGTATGTTGGACAGTGCCCTCTGACACATGGTGAGCCTCTGCAGAAACGGCGGGAGGAACACAGGGCATGTTGGGTTAGAAAACTTCACAAGCCCACCACAAGGGGGGAAACTTCCAAGAATTCTTCTGGCGAGGCCTGTAGCCACACAAGAGCTCATGGGCTGAATGCCACACTATTCTTTGTGCAGAAAACCACTGAGGGCAAATCCACACCACGCACTGAAAGCACCTGAGTTCCCCCAAAGAATCCTGGGAGCGTTACTTTGTTGAGCGTACTGAGAATTGTAGCTCTGTGGCGGAGAAGCTACAGTCCCCAGGATTCCACATGCTTTTAAATGTACAGTGGTGCCCCGCAAGACGAACGCCTCGCAAGACGGAAAACCCGCTAGACGAAAGGGTTTTCCGTTTTGGAGGCGCTTCGCAAAACGAATTTCCCTATGGGCTTGCTTCGCAAGACGAAAATGTCTTGCGAGTTCCTGCGGGTTCCCCCCCCCCTTTTTCTAAGCATCTAAGCTGCTTATCAGCTGATCCGCTAAGCTGATAAGCCGCTAAAAGCCGCTAAACCGCTAATAGCGCTAATCCGCTAAGCTGTCAATGGGCTTGCTTCGCAAGACGAAAAAACCGCTATACGAAGAGACTCACGGAACGGATTAATTTCGTCTTGCGAGGCACCACTGTATAAGGATGTAGATCTGCATCTCAATGCCATCTCTTAAGGGCTGCATCCAACCAACATGTCTCCTCAGCTCAAGGATTTACACTTGCGCAATGGAAATCTCCCCCCTCACCTGCTTGGGCCCTCCCCAAATATGCAAATCTGGGAACTCCTAGAACAGATTTAGGAGGCACACCAAGGGAGGGGAAGGAGTTCCATTGTGCAAGTTTAAATATTTGTGCTGAGGGGATGTGTCAACAGGAAATGGCCCTGAATTTCTAGGTTAAAAAACAAACATAGCTTTTGAGATTTTGTTTTGCTTTCCAGTCCATTCTGGGACAGCTTAATATTCAGTTCAGCAAATCATAATGGGCAAAACTCTTGTTTATTCCGCAATGTTGCGATGGTACAGTGGTGCCTCGCAAGACAAAACTAATCTGTTCCGCGAGTCTCTTCGTCTTGCACGGCTATTAGCAGCTTAGCGGCTTAGCGGCTTAGCGGCAATTAACAGCTTAGCGGCTTAGCGGCTATTAGCGGCTTAGCGGCTTTAAGAAAAAGGAAACAAACTCTCAAGAACTCGCAAGATGTTTCGTCTTGCGAAGCAAGCCCATAGGGAAATTCGTCTTGCAGAACGACTCAAAAAACGGAAAACTCTTTCGTCTTGCGCGTTTTTCGTCTTGCGAGGCATTCGTCTTGCGAGGTACCACTGTACCAAGTGCACCGACATAAAACTAAAAAGAAAGAAAGGAACGGCAAGTTTCTAGTCCCTACTGCTGTGAAGAAAAGCACGGGCAATGCTTGGAAGAATCCTGTGTGCAGAGCCGTCTTACCCATAGGCGCTAGGGGTGCAGGGCACCTGGGCTCCAGGCTCTCAGGGGCGCCAGGCCAAGAGTCCAGGGCCCGAGAGTTGAGTCTGGGGAAGAGCCTGCCCATTGGTTGGGCTCTTCTGCTGCGGGCGCCCCTGCACCATGAGTTCGGGGATGAGCAAGACAGTGAGACGCTGAGGTGGCCGGCCAGCTCTGCCCTCCTGTGCGCCTGGGATTGGGCAACTGGGGGGGGGGGCGACGGGCAGATCTTTGCACCCCAGCACCGCATATGCTTAAGACAGCCCTGCCTGTTTGGGTATGTGGCTGGATGTGGTGGGAGCAGAGGGGTGGTTGAACCACATGAGTGGCCCATGGCGTTTCAGGGTCCTGCATAATTCTTTGCCCTTCTTGACACAAATGAGAGTGAAACAAAGATTGCATGATGAGAGTTTCTTAATTCTCAATATTTGGACACAGCGGTCGATTCTAACATTGCATGGTAGGGAATTTGGGATAGGTTGGCCCAGAGTCACTCCACACACCCACATGCAGCACACTTCTTAAGCCTTAAAGAAGGGCGGGGAAGCCTACCTGCTGGAAAGGGTTAAAGACGTCTTGGCTGCAGGTTAAGTAGTATTGTAGGATTTCTGTGGGATTGGGAAGAAAAGGAAAAGGAAATCAGACCCGTGGCTCCCTATCAAGGCACCAGGCTTTTCCCATGCTCCTCCTGGATCCTGTGTTTGTTTGCTCTAACTTGGGTTTTACATGTTCAAAAAGAGGGTCTCTGCCCTTGATAGCAATAGGACAGGCCATGTGACACTTTATGCAGGGATGGGGAATCTTTGTGTGCCCCCCCCCGCCCAGATGTTGCTGGACTACAGTATCCATCATCCCTGGCCATTGGCCATGCTTGCTGGAGCTAATGGGAATTGCAGTTCAGCAATATATGGGGGTCTAACAATATGACATGCAGTGGTGCCTTGGTTTTTATTTCACAGTTGAGTAGCTGCTGTGGGGAGAGCTATGGGGAGCAGTTGAAAAGGGCCGCCCTTTCTTCTCTCACTCTGGACAAATATTGCCTCCCCTCCCCTTGCAGCAATTATTAACTCCAGAAGCGCAGGCTCCCCTATGTGCCTAAGGTGGTGTTACAAGAATTGTGGTGGTGTTACAAGATATAGAATAAATATAAATGCACACATATCTAAATATATGAACCATGTGTCTGAAATAGTATGGGAGAGCAATCCTGAAGCCATTTTGACTGTCCCAATAACGTCAAATATTCCTCTGCAGTAAGGGAGGCAAATAGGGAAGGCTTTCCCATTGTCTTTTTGCTTGCAAATCCTGTCTGAAGGGCATATTTGTGTATGAATAGGGTGAGCCTGTGACCTGGACTCAGGAACTAAAGTATTGACCATCACAAAAAGAATGGCCAGGCTGCCCAGGTAACGCAACCAGTGACCATTATCAGGTATCCTGGCAGGCAGGATTTCTGCTGGGGACCGCCTTCTTCTGTGATGTATGTATGATGTTTTTGGGGGGTCTTGGTCTACAGGGTGGGCAATTTCAAAAGTCTATATAAGGGCTTGAACACCATTGTTCAGGGTTCTCCTCCCTCCTGCGTGTGATGAGTGGGGACCCTGTTGCAACAGTTCCTTGAATAACGATCAGGCTTACCAGCTGCTTTGCTTCTCAAATATACTCTGGTTGGCCTCTGTTATTTCCTCCTACTGATAGGGAACCCACTTAAGGACTCTATACAGGCTCTGGAATACCCCATAAGGGAAAGGGAGCAGTTTTTCTTGTAACAGTGGTTAGCCTGTGGGAAGGGGAGCAGGCAGGATTTCCACCAAGGCTGCAGCAGGGGATGGTTTATACTTCCCTGCATGATGGTCCTGGTGAAAATAGCCCCGCCTTGTGGGCACAGTGACTATTAATAATTTTAAAACCATTTCCAGGTGCTGGGAAGTAACCTCGGAGCTATCACTGCAAAGCGAGTGTTCCCGAGCATGGCGAATTGCGCTGGCTGAAAAGCTGACACATAATTATGGATTTTGAAGGGGGATTGGCTAATCCTCATGCATTTGACTCTATATGGCTCCCATTCTTATACAGTGGTACCTTGGGTTAAGAACTTAATTCGTTCTGGAGGTCCGTTCTTAACCTGAATCCGTTCTTAACTTGAGGTACCACTTTAGCTAATGGGGCCTCCTGCTGCCGGAGCACGATTTCTGTTCTCATCCTGAAGCAAAGTTCTTAACCCGAGGTACTATTTCTGAGTTAGCGGAGTCTGTAACCTGAAGCATCTGTAACCTGAAGTACCACTGTATTTTGTAAACACAGGTGTTTGGCCTCTTACACAAGGCAGGAGTCATGTTGGAAGGAAGCGCACTTCAGTCTATCAGCGATTCTCAACGTGTGGGTCCCCAGATGTTTTTGGACTACAACTCCCATCATCCCTGAGCTCTGGCCTTGCTAGCTCGGAGTGATGGGAGTTGTAGTCCAACAACATCTGGGGACCCACAGGTTAAGAAAGACTGGAATGATTATGTTTCTATGATGATGGCAATGTGTCTGTGGCATGTCACTCAGTTTCACGAAGGAGGATCCAGGGCTGGCTCAATGCGTTTGAGCACCTGTGGCAAACCACAAAATGATGTTCCTCCTCACTCTGCCAGGGAAGAAGGGGGGGGGGGCGGTAAAGAAGATCCACCTCGTGAACAAGGGGTGGTTAGAAACAAGGGGGGAATCAAATTAACCCAACGTTTAAACTAGGAATCAAGGGCCGTCGTGGGGCGAAAGCGGCTCACTCTGAATCGCGACAGGTGGGGACAGAGCCTAGGAGACCCCGGAGGGCAGCCCCCACCTAGGAAGGGAGGAGACCAGCAGCACCTCTGAGAGGCCACCACGGAGGCAGAATTGGGTGAGAGGGGCTGCCAAGGAGATGGCAGATCTAGACTGGAAGAAATGTGCTACTGATGAGGTCCTTGGAAGCCGGATTTGCCGCTCCTGTGGATCCTGCTGCCTAAGGTGGTCGCCTCACCTTGTCGGCCCTTGGAGGACCATGACCTCACAATAAGGTAAAGGTAAAGGTACCCCTGCCCATACGGGCCAGTCTTGACAGACTCTGGGGTTGTGCGCCCATCTCACTTAAGAGGCCAGGGGCCAGCGCTGTCCGGAGACACTTCCGGGTCACGTGGCCAGCGTGACATCGCTGCTCTGGCGAGCCAGAGCCGCACACGGAAACGCCGTTTACCTTCCCGCTGGTAAGCGGTCCCTATTTATCTACTTGCACCTGGAGGTGCTTTCGAACTGCTAGGTTGGCAGGCGCTGGGACCGAGCAGCGGGAGCGCACCCCGCCGCAGGGATTCGAACCGCCGACCTTTCGATCGGCAAGCCCTAGGCGCTGAGGCTTTAACCCACAGCGCCACCTGCGTCCCGCTGACCTCACAATAGGAGGGGATAAATAAAAGGGTTCCGTTTCATTGTTTGTTACTTTGGATAGTCATACCGGTTGTAGTTCAACGTATTTCTAAAGAGGTTTCTGCTTCCTCAGTGGAAGTATCTCCCCTTTCTTCCCCCCATGGGCTGTTGTGGGGGTTCTCCCCACCCTCCAAAGTAGGTCTGAGGGAGGCGTGAGATCAAAAAGATGGGGAGGAAGCCCTGCTGTGCTAGTGGGGATCCTTATGCTGGCCTCTGCTAAGGGAACCAGGGGGTTGAATCCAGCCTATTTATTATTAACTAGATGTCTCCACCAGAGAACCTCTGTTATAGGCCCATCAAGAAGCAAATCAAGTATTTGGAAAAGTATTACAATAACAAATATCTCCTGGTAGAAATAAAATGAACCTTGTAAAATAACAAATATAATGTTTTTTTGATATCTGATGCAAACAAAGAAAGAAATATAATAACTTGGAACTGTGTGTGAAAAAATTGTAGAAATAATAATACAATGAGTCTAATCGGAAGTTAAATATGTTTGTTTTGCTTTGGGGTTTTTTCTTCATCTTTCCCCCCCTTAGCTTCACTCCCCCCCTTCCTCTTCTCTTTCTTTTTTCTTTTTTGTGTTTCCTTTCTTGGTCTCCCCTTTTTTTATTCATTAAGAAAAAGATAAAGAGAGGAAAGTGTATTATGAAAACCTCAGTAAGTTAAAAGTGATGTTGTATAATTTCTTTATTAGTATTTATAAAATGTTAAAATTGGTTAATTGTAATGATTTGATGTTGCAACTACTGTGGTTCCCCCCCCCCCCCCCCGTTATCGTTGAACTCTAAATAAAGTTTTATTCTGTTAAAAAAAGAGAGAAGCGAATCAGCTGGAGAACGAATGCCCCACAAAATACCCTAGCTTTCAATTCTTGTAGACACGGATGTTAAGTCTGGGTGACAATCTAGATTGCCTGAAACAGGTTCAGTGGCAATTAGCCCAAGGAAGGCCTTGCAGCTGAGCCGGCAAGTGAGGTGTGAGTTTAAGCCAGGCTTTTCAGGTAGGCTTGCCAACTAACCAGTGGGGGGGGGCAGGGGGGAAGTCCCAGTCTGCTCCTGTGCCTTTAACAGCAGACCTGATACCTGCAAAATTTGGCATCGGAAGCTTTTCACAGCATGGAGATAAACATGATCGCTGGTGAACCTCTACACATCAGGCTTCTGCAATGAAGGCACAGCTTGAAAGTTGTCAGCCCTGCTCCCCAAATGCTAACCCACTTTGCTTTTTCCCGGGCCCCAAGGCACTTCCAATCCTACCTGGGCTGAGTCCAGTGCTGGCTTGGGTTGTGTTCATCACATAGCCATCTGGCTCAAAGCAGAAATCGCTCAGTCCCTGAAGGGAAAGGGGAAGAAACAAATGTCTCTTTGACTGCAGTCAGTCGCTAGCAGGATCTAAGCAAAAATGTGTGACTGCAGAAGGTGGAGTCCAGCACTTTTGACAGCCGTGGGTCACTTTGATAGGCATCACAACAGAAGGCTCAAAGCTGGGATGGTGGGGGCAGCAGCTTTGATCCGCAGGGCGTGGGAGAATGTGGAGGGTTCAAATAGAGATTTTTTTTTGATGGGGCGGACTTTGAAAGGAAAGAAATAGTGATCTGGGCACTGTCCCTGCCAAATGTATTAAGAGAAAACAACAACAGCCCCAAACTCACCACAGCAGCTGCTGTCTCCAGCCCCATGGAGCCCCAGCTCAGGATGAGGACTAGGAAACTCATGACAGTCATTCTGTAGGCAGGAAAGAGAGAGGAAGGCACTCAAACGGGCACTGGCGGTGGTGCAGTCCGGGCAGGACTCTGGGGCAGAAGCCAATGGCCTGGCTCAGTTAAATGAATATGAAGCATACCCTCTAACATGTACCAGTGCAAAAGCGGGATGCTTGTCTTCCGGGGCTGTGCTCCCATGCGAATCATTTGACCCACGTGAGAGCCGCTATCTCGCATGAGACACATGTCCGGCCGCAATCTCACATGTTTTTGGATCCTGAGCTCTTGTGTGTTTGGGGGCACCATGCTCGTGCATGAGAGCGCAGCCACCACCCCATGGGATGTCCTGATTTAATTGGGACAGTTGATGGATGTGACCCATCCATGCTGGCTCACCTCATTTGGCATTACCGTATTTTCCGCTCTATAAGACACACTTTCCCCCTCCTAAAAAGTAAGGGGAAATGTGTGTGCATCTTATGGAGCAATTGCAGGCTGCGCAGCTTTCGCTGAAGCCAGGAGAGCAAGAGGGATCAGTGCGCACCAATCCCTCTTGCTCTCCTGGTTTCAGGGATAGCTGCCTGAAGCCTCCTGAGCGCAGTGGGAGCACTCCCGCTGCGCTCCGGAGGCTTCGCTTCGCTGGATAGGTGCTGCACAGCTTTCCCTCTCTGCGCAGCGCCCCTTCAGCAAAGCGGGAGGAGAAATGGAAGGGGCTCCATTTCTCCTGCTGCTTCGCTGAAGGGGCGCTGCACAGAGAGGGAGAGAATATTTTTTTTCTTGTTCTCCTCCTCTAAAACTAGGTGCGTCTTATGGGTCAGGTGCATCTTATAGAGCAAAAATATGGTAATTGAAGGAGGACCATCTAGAGAGCGAGGGGGGGCATGTGATTCTAAGACCAGAATCTAACATGACATCACTATATCATGGGGCACTGAGGGGGCTGATGGGAGTTGTAGTCCAAAATGTCTTGAGGGCACCAGGTTGGCCAAGCCTAGTGCAGATGCAATCTGGTGTGAGCACGCTGCCTAATTACCATGAATGGGGATGTTGCCATGGTTTTGCTTCAAAGGGCTGCTTAGTTAGGATTTGACAAACAATTACTAATAGTCCTCGATAAGTTTGGATGGTGTACGGGAAACCCAGCTGCAGGAGTGCCTGGTGCGAATGCTTGGGAGACCGGGAGTGAGCAAGAGGGCTTAGAAATGGTGAAGACATCGATGCAGGAGGTGGGAAAGAGGTGTGGAATGGTGGCAGGGCCTTTTTGGTGGTGGTGGTGGGATTTGGAATAGTAGGGGCAATTGCCCCAGGTCTCATACACAGAGGGGCCACATCAGTACTGGCAGATTGTACCACTGGCAGGGGGGAGGGGAGGACATTGACAGAGGCTGCAGTGAGAAGGAAAGCGGGGGTGTTGCCTTTGTTAAATAATTGAGTCCTGTGGGCCAGGGAAAGCATCTGGGTTGCAAGGTCTCTATGGGGTTCTGATAGAATCATAGCACTGCAGAGTTGAAAGGGCCCACGTGGGTCCATAGCTGTCAACTTTTCCCTTTTCTTGCAAGGAATCCTATTTGGAATAAGGTAATTTCCCTTAAGAAAAGGCAAACATTGACAGCTATGCGTGGGTCATCTAGTCCAAACCACTGCAATGCAGGAATCTTTTGCCCAACAAGGGGCTTGAACCCACAACCCTGAGATTAACCTTGCAGGTCTACTCCTTTGCCTCTCCACTCGGGCTCTTCTGGGATACTGGCAAATGAAGTGAGTATTGCAAGCAGATCCCTCTCATCTAAAGGATCTTGCAGCGCTGCCTTTTGGAATGTCTCGCTACCCAGTTTCTGTGCGTTTCTGCACGGCAAACCTTTACGCTTTGATATTAAACATCCCCCTGTCCCCCGAGGGAGGGCCATACAGCTTCAAGCCCGCTGATGTTTCGTTTCAAATGGGCAATTCCTCAGTGCATCCTTGTTGGGTGCGTTTAAGACATGAGTAGGCAAACTAAGGCCCAGGGGTTGGATCCGGCCCAAATGCCTTCTAAATCCAGCCCGCAGATGGTCCGGGAATAAGCATGTTTTTATATAAGTAGAATGTGCCCTTTTATTTAAAATGCATCTCTGGGTTATTTGTGGGGCATAGGAATTTGTTCATTTCCCCCCCAAAAAATATACCGAGCCCCCCACAAGATCTGAGGGACAGTGGGCCGGCCCCCTGCTGAAAAAGTTTGCGGACCACTGATTTAAGACGTAAGACACCTTGTAGGTTTGCTCCCTTGTCTCCTTCCCTCCTCCTTCCTCCCTCTCCCCTCTTCTCAGTTGCCACCTCCCAAAACCAGCAGCTCCCGGATGTGCCCGCCAGATGGCGCACTCACACGATTACCAGCCACTTGATCTGCTTCGCCAGCCCCAGCAAGGTGAAGAGACAGATGATGAGGTCCAGCAGCAGCAGCAAAATGTAGGCCAGCCACCTGGGGTGCCAGAGAGCAAGAGATGGGAGTGAGGATGACGCATTCAGCCCGCTTCTTCCACCTCCGACCCTTCTGCCCACCTCTTCCCACTGCCAGGTTGCCCCCCCACCCCACCCCGGGACTGTAGAGTTGTAGGCAGCCGACTGTGGCCTCTGCCATTGACCCCTCTGTCCTACCAAGCCTCCCAGGCAGTGGTGCAGTATGCTAAATCCTGAAATTCACATGCTCTTCATGGCACCAAGCAGCAAAAATGGGTTTTTGACCAACACAGGCATCATGGCAAAACACTCCCTAAGTTTCCTTTCCAAGTCCTGTACCTCCTGCTTTGCTGAACATCCAGGCTGATTAGAAGACTTAAAAGCTTTCTCACTGTTTTGCTGGCATAGGCAAACTCGGCCCTCCAGATGTTTTGGGACTACAACTCCCATCATCCCTAGCTAACAGGGCCAGTGGTCGGGGATGATGGGAGTTGTAGTCCCCAAACATCTGGAGGGCCGAGTTTTCCTATGCTTGCTGTTTTGTGACATTTTTGTTGGTCATCATAAAGCAGTGGTTGGTTCTCAAACTATTTTTTCCCCTCTGGATCACGCTTTCAGAATAAAAAATTGCTCGCGCCCCACCAATTTATTTTTTTTAATTGATAAGAAATACTTTGGAAAACAAAAAGAAAACAATCCCTAGCAGTGCTTGATTTATAACACAGGACACAACTGCTTTATAATATGGTCATAGGGACATCCAGCAAGTATAAAACAAGGCAGCTACACATAAGAACATGGATCATTCCCAAACACTTGATGTTATTGCTCTCATCCTGAAAAGATATCTATCCATATTCTGTAAATAATAATAATAATAATAATAATAATAATAGTAATAATTTTTTACTATACCACACTGAAATGTCTAAACGTTTATGAGATTGCCCTCGAATCTTTCTGACACACTTGCCATCTTCTCCCGCTACACCCTCTGAGAACCACCGTCATAAAGGGACTTTGGGGTTTCCCACCCACCAGCCTGCAAATAATGAGTGGCAGTTCAGCCCATAGTCTTACAGACTAATGTAAACCTACTTTATTCTCTAAGCTTATTTGGGGCCCCTCTGGACTGGTGTTTTATTACGGGTGTGTTCAAGAACTTGTTATTGACACAGTGATAGTGTGTTCAAGGCAGGTTCGCTCTGTATTTATTAAATTGTTGTTCCCCAATCCTATCACACGGTGGCTATTTCAGAAGGGCCAGAACAACTGTGGTCCACAAAGGTTCTACGATTTCAGCAGGAAGTAATGGGATGTGCACTGATGGGAGATGTGGATTGTGTTAGGTTACAAAGGCCTATAGACAGCTGGTGTTTCTACTGCTGATAAGATTCTCGAGGTTGTTGTTTTGTTAGGGAATGCATGAATGCTGTGTTGAACTCTGTACTTTTCTTATTCCAAGTCGCCTAAAAAGTGTTTTTGTACTAATAAATCTGAAAAGCAACAATGAAAAGAAAACCTATGCTCCCTGGAGTACACTTTTTCTCATCATATATTGATTTCTACAGAAACCCTGTCTTTCTGTCAGTACTAACACCCACCATCATTTCCCAGTGCAAAAAAGGTAAAGGTAAAGGACCTCTGGACGATTAAGTCCAGTCAAAGGCGTCTATGGGGTTGTGGTGCTCATCTCACTTTCAGGCTGAGGGAGCCGGCGTTTGTCCACAGACAGCTTTCTGGGTCATGTGGGCAGCATGACTAAACCGCTTCTGGTGCAACGGAAGCCAGAGCACGTGGAAACGCTGTTTACCTTCCCACCGCAGTGGTACCTATTTATCTACTTGCACTGGCGTGCTTTTGAACTGTTAGGTTGGCAGGAGCTGGCAAAGAGCAATGGGAGCTCACCCTGTTGCATGGATTCGAACCGCCAACCTTCTGATTGGCAAGCTCAAGAAGCTCAGTGGTTTAGACCACAGTGCCACCTGCGTCCTCAGTGCATGCCCTTCTTCAGCACCCCATATCTCACCTGTAATCTTCCAGGTAGCCGATTTGTTCTGCTAGGACGCTGGGTGTGCTGCGTGCCTCGCCCCAGAAAGGGATGCCATCCAGCGTTTGCGCTACTGCCTCTGCCTGGCGGCGTGTGTTCCTCACCACGGCCACCAGCTCAGTTCGTGGGGACAGCGTCTCCTCCAGCTGGGTCAGCTCCCCCCGTACGGTCGCCGAAAGCAGCTCCACCGTCTCAGACACCTGTGGGTAGAAAAGAGGAGAGTCGCAAAGCGATGAGTAGGCAAGGAGGAGAAGCCATATGTGCCACATGGCATCGTGTGGCGTGCAGGGCCTTGGCACAGATTCGTACACCAGACGCCCGTGGCAAACGCGACACATTGTGTCCCATGTGCGACTGTTCACACCGGACCCGAGTGCCAAGCTGCGCTTCAAGAACAGGCTGTCCTTACATCAGCGACAGAATGACTTAACCACAGGGTTAGTCCTGGAGATTGGCTCCCATCTTGCCAGCACTGCAGAACCTTTTCTGCGCTATAGTGGGGGTTGGCGGGGTCAGGCTCTGTGACCTGGATTATGCAAATCAAACGTATTTGCTGAGATGTGTTCATTTCCTTCTTCGCACAGCCAAAGGGAAGAGGACATTTGAAAGTTTATCAATGGCTATGAGGTGCAATATGGAGGAACGCTTTTCCGCGTTCAGAGGCGAGACTCCCACTGGTTGCATCACACCAAGGGGGCCATTCGGTGAGCAGTGAAGACAGAGCGTTGGATTAGATGGACTCGCACCCTTGGCTTGCCAGATGCCATGACCTTGCCTTCCCCATAGTGGGAAGGAATCCAGCGTCGTGCTGTTCTAATGTTTTTTCGGTGCCTGTATTTTTGCTTACCCAGTAGAACCACCTCCTAACCCCGCACACTATTCTGGGGGTTCTCACAACCTCCCAGAGCCGATCTGAGGCATGTGTGTGTGTGTCAGTGTGCAGGGAGAAGGGGAGGGAAAGCCATGCTGTGCCAGCCAAAGTCATTGTGTGGGCTTCCAGTAGCAGGATGAGTTTGTTCAATCTGAACCAGTAAGTTTCCCCACACCTGGTGGAGGCTGTTCTATTAGGGCCCCACCAACGTCATCTCAGCCAGCCCCCACTGCCTGCCTTCTTCCTCAAAAGCAGCCCATAGGCTGGCGGACTGGCTGCCGCCCTTCCTGTTCCTCACTCTCCGTTGTGTCATTGTTGAACTTAACAGGAAGGACGACGAGTTGGCTCTGCCTGTCCTTGGCTCTGGCGCCACCTACTGTTGGCCTCCCTGCCTTCTGCCCAACCAGTCCCAATAGACACTACCCATCACTGCCTGTGCCACACATGGCATTCTCATTCTACTCACCTGCATCACCAATATGCTATAGGTGTTCACCTTTAACACCAAGCGCACTGGGCCTGCCCTTTCAATTTCCCTACAGGCTCTGCAGCTGACATCTCTGCATGCTGAGCAGACAGGTCTGAAGTGGGATCTCTTCACACATTGGGCTGGATGTGCTTAGATATCTCCTGTGCAAACTGGAGCCCTGATCATTCAGGGTTCTCGTTCATCTGTAGGATTGTAAGTGGGTAATAGCTGAATACTCAGAAATCTCCCCCTTTGGACCTTCTGTTCAGGGTGCTAAGGTTTCGGGGTGTAGCCAGAAAGGAGAGGGCTGGCTTGCACACCCTGATTCCTCCCTATACATGCTCTGATAATGTGTGGAGGTGAATGCCTAGACACGGCTTAGCGCTTGCGGCAATCTTAGCCATTGTGTGCCTTCATATTAGGCGCACTTGCAACATGTCGGACGCATGCTGTGCACATGTCCCTGGAGGGAAGAGGCATGAGTCAAATACCAGTGATCTAGTCACGGGTTGCTTACAGCCAATTTCAACCTGCGGTTCTTCTCTGTAAGTGGAGCACAGGTTAAAAGCATATTTAGGGGTAACTGACCATATAAACAAGTGCATGGGGTTTCCCCGCTTGTTCGCTCACGCACTCACCAGAGCATCGATGGAGCTTAGTGTGTGGTTGGTGTTCAGCAGCGAGTATGTGACCTGGTACACCCCATCGTTGGTCTCACTGTTTCCATAGAAACCGATGCCAATCCCAGCACTGTGTTGGGGGTGGAGAAAGGCAGAGAAATGGATCAGCATGCATGCAGGGTTTGCAGCTGGCATAACCCCATTCCCAGAACAAGGAGAGGGTGTCCCTTAAATCCTGCATGGCCCCATATCTGTGCTGCTCGTGCCTGTTTATACCGGGATATAAGAAGCAGAAAGTCCCAGCTGAATGAGGCCAATCACCCATCGAGTGCAGCATCCCATTCTCACAGTCTCCAAGCGGATGTCTATGGGGACTTGAACACAGGTCCTGCACAGCCCTCTAACACTATGTAATATGGAGCTAGAGTGGCCATGTGTCCTACTTCACAGAGGACAGTTCTCTATGTGAAGTACAGAGCCCAGTTTAACGAAGAACAGCCCTAAGGAGGCGAATGCGGGAAGGGCCCTTGAAGCTGGCCGTCAACAGTTAAGCACCTGTCAGAAGAGGCTCCAAAGAAGCCCCCAGCTCAGATAGTTTCCCACACTCTTTGATTTAGAGCTTGTGCATTAAACTGGAAATGCAGAAAGCGGGTGTTTCTCCTGCTCCACCTATGCTATATTCCGGCTCCAAAGAGGTGTTGATCATTGCACAGTCTTTGAATGGGGGCCTGCCGTGGGGCTTCTCTTGGACCCAGAGAAGGGAGAGGGGAGCCTGGAATCCTGGGACCCAGCTGACAGCGCACTGAACACAACATAGCAGGAGGCGAAGGTGAGGCTTTCCAAAGCAGGCTGGCGCTCTCTCCCTTTTGCAATCGCTTGCAACGTAGCCTCAGCATCTCGTGCCAGGCCCACCGCTGCCATGATCTGTGGCGAGGGTGGGCAAGGACGGGCAAGGGAACGCAGCGGGCATGTGTGGATGGTAACAGGCACCTGTGGACTGGGGGGGGGGCAGGTGCATATTGGATGTGCACTCATCCAGCCCGTCCTTGCAAACAGCCGTGTAGCCGTGCTCCCAAAGAACCCACGGCAGGAACAAGGAGGAATCCTCCTGCAGGCACAATGGAGGGAATCTTTGCCAAAGAAAGAAAGAAAGAAAGAAAGAAAGAAAGAAAGAAAGAAAGAAAGAAAGAAAGAAAGAAAGAAAGAAAGATGGAGTTGCATCAGTAGAAGTGCTAGTGCAGACAAGAAGAGCAGGAAGGGACGAGCGCAAAGATGCATTGGGGGAGCAGCATCAAGCCAGGGAGGAAAACGTCTAAGCTCCTTATGGCAACTGGCTGGGGATTGGGAAGGGATTTGCGCAGAGAGGGAACAAGTGAGTGTGAAAGGAACGGTGCACAAGAGAGACCCCGTTATCCCCCCCCCTTTCCTTCTCTCCCTCCCTCGTCCTGGATTGGGCCACCTATCTGCGCCTGGCTCCTGACAACCGCGTTTGCCCACCCCCTGGCTCGCTTCTTAACTGTAATTATGAGCATGCCGGGTGGGTAATTACAGTCTTTCTGGTAATGACACAGGCGTGCGCAGAACAGCTGCAACCAAAATGTATGGGGATTAGCACAAGAGGGACCAAAAATACCGGTGGTTCTTCCTTCAGTCAGAACTGCCCTTCTCCGCACATTCATCCACCTGAGCCACACTCTGAGGGGCAGTTCGCCACGTTCATGGACGGCTAGTTTTTGTTCTAATCTGGTGATTTTTTCCTAGGCTAGGGGTTTCTTGTTTGTTTGTATTTTAGTATTTTATCCAGGTTTCCCAGGATTATGTGCAGGATTGGTGATGACTCAGACTAGATGAATGCACAACTCCTGCTCTTCTTCCATTTATCTCTCACAACCTTCCTCCCTTTCCACCTGCTGCTCGACCCCAACATCCTTAAGGTAAAGGTAAAAGGACCCCTGACCATTAGGTCCAGTCGTGGCCGACTCTGGGGTTGCGGCGCTCATCTCGCTTTATTGGCTGAGGGGGCCGGCGTACAGCTTCTGGGTCATGTGGCCAGCATGACTAAGCCGCTTCTGGCGAACCAGAGCAGCCGTTTACCTTCCCGCCGGAGCGCTACCTATTTATTTACTTACACTTTGACATGCTTTCGAACTGTTAGGTTGGCAGGAGCTGGGACCGAGTAACGGGAGCTCACCCCGTTATCACAGGGATTCAAACCGCCGACCTTCTGATCGGCAAGTCCTAGGCTCTGTGTGGTTTAACCCACAGTGCCACCTGCGTTCTTAAATGCCACTAATTCAGTGATGCTATACTGACATTACATATGCTTATGCTTGTCAATAGACACTTTTTCTGATCCCCCATGGCAAGGGTGGGGAACCCGGAGCTCTTCAGATGTTGCCAGACTCTAATTCCCACCAACCCCTCTCAATGGTAGGGGATTATGGGAGTTGTAGTCCAGCAACATCTGGAAGGCCTCCTTGTGACTTGAACCGATTAGTTCATGCACTACCTTCTGGAGCAGGAGAAAAACAAAATGTTCCATCTTCTATGTGTCTCCCTTTTAAATATCTGAAGACAACTGTTATGCAATGCCTTTTAATGGTTATTTCTTCAGCCTAGACATACCTGCCTTCCACCTTTCCTCATAGGATTTGGCATCCTGGCCCCGCACCCTCTTTGTCTTCTAGACGCATCCCACTGTTTCTCTATCCTTCCTAAAATGGGCTACCCATTTTAGGTACTCCAGGCAAGGCCTGACCAAAGCCGATTAGAGGGGCTCCATCATTACCCTTTGCAGTCACAACAGTATATGGCTGTGTTATGCCTTTAAACTACCTTCGAAGCATATCCTTCCACTCAAAAGAATTGTGGGCCCTGTAGTTTATCCCTTATGGCGTTGCAATTCCCAGAAACCCTTAGCAAACTACAGTGACCAGTATTCTTTGAAGGAAACAAGGTGCTTCAAATGTGCTTTCAAGGTCTAGTGTGTACAGTACATGTTGATGCAACCCAGAATTGCATTTATCCTTTTAGCTGCTGTACTGTTGTTACACCAGTGTTTGAATTATGGGGAGGGGCATGATAAGCAAGTTCTTTGTGCCCCCTCCCCAAATTTGGCCAGATCATTGGTTCCTCATAACCATAGCTGTCAACATTTCCCTTTTCTTGTGAGGAATCCTATTCGGAATAAGGGAATTTCCCTTAAAAAAGGGAAAAGTTGACAGCTATGCTCACAATCCTGCTAAAAATAGTAGCAAAAGGGGCTTTTTGCAATAGGAAAGAGGGAGATCAGTCAGGCCTGTCCTCCCTTTGAGTCAACACTGAGTTATGCTCCGTGGGCTGAGTGGGAATCAATCCTTTTCAGGGAAGATCACTCTGACAGGAGTTTGGCTCCACACTGAACTCACTCAAGCAACCTCTCAACTAGTCACCTCATCTGTCTGAGTGTCCAGGCCCTTACATCCATTTCTGGCCAGCTCTGAGGATCCAAGGCTGGCGTCAGGGCCACGATCCTACCTTTGAGCGGGGCACCCAAGGAGGTTGTGGGCATGCCCGCGAGGGAAATCTCAGTTGGCATGCCCGGCCTGAGCTCTCCCCCAAATCCTGGAGCCAGCAGTGCATTCACAGATCCACCTGCTCTCCCTTCACACACCAAGCCCCAGCCATTCTTCCTTTCTCTCTCCCTTCATTCACCCCTCCATTCATGTACCCACCCAACTCTCACACAGGTCTTTGCCCACCCCCATCTTTGCCTCTTTCAGTCACACCAGGCCCTCTCTTTCTCTTTCTCCCTAAATCTCGTTTCTATGGCAACCACCTCCCTCCTCTCCTCTCCTTGCAGGGCGGGGGAGAGGCAGCACCATTCTCATGATAATAGAGCTTTTTCATTAGATGGGAGGCAGTTCCCAGACTGAAGGGTGAGGGGATAAAAAAAAAAACAACCAAAAAGCCATGGTGGGGGGCGGGAGAGTGTTCCTGGCTCCAACCCCACCCCCTCTGCAGACCCTCTCTATCTACCCCTCTCTTCCCAAAGGAGTCGGGAGTCTTGGTTCCCACCCTACCCTTCCCTAAACTCTCCAGAGCACATTCCAGTGGGACAAGAAAAAAGAATCTTGATATCTGGGCCTCAAGAGTCTCAAAATCTCCATGTCTGGGAGATTGGTCAATTACCTGTTCTGGACAGGTTTGCACTCCCTCTGATGGAGCGACTTTGCAGCTTAGGGGGACTCCCTGACCCATCTTTGTCACTGGAGGCTCAAATGAACTCTGTGGCTAGGAGAGCCAGCTTTGGTTGTGGCACCAGCTGTGACCATTCTTGGACCAGGATAGCCCAATGACAGTGGTCCATGCATGGGTAACCTCTAAGCTTGATTACTGAATGGTGCTTTCTGTAGGGCTGCCCTTGTCACTGGTCTGGAAGCTGCATCCAGTGCAGGAATGCAGCACCCAGATGGCTCACAACTTGGGCCCAAAACATCTCAATGTTGACACCGGGAAAGGTACCGGAACAGATCAACAGCCTGTCTGTGAGCACGAGGATGCTGTGATTACTAAGACCCAGCATGGGTCTCTCAAATACAAGTCATGCCAGACAAGCCTCTCTCATTTCAGGGGAATGCTAGGATGTAGGGTATCTTGAGTTCAGTAAAGCTTTTGACTAAGTCCCTCATGATGTTGTTATTTGTTTGGGGTGTTAAGCTGCAGGCCATCTCCTCCGATGCCTGGATCCAGCAAGTGTTAAAAGCTAATCAAGCCTTCTAATTCCTGGAAGGGCCAAGCTAACTTCCTGGTGAGGTGATGGGGGATTAAAGACAAAAGTGAGTGAAACCATGAATGCAAATGTTACCTTTATACAGGAGGCAAGTTTACACCCACCAACACCCCTACCCGTCTTCCATCGAGGCAACCAAGAGGCATGGTCAGGGTTCAAGGTCAATGTTCTAACCCAGCAAAACCCTCAAGGAGGGTATGAACTAGGGCTGGTGAGGGGTGTGGCCTGTAGGGGGAAGAGTTTGGCTTGGGGAGAGCTCCAAGAGTTGGATAGAGAGGGCTGAATTTGCCCCCAACTCCCGGCCAGAGGTTCCCACCACAATTCTGGATGGCTAGCATAGATTAGGGTTTGGTGGCAAGATTGTTCTGTCTTTGGGACAGTGATGCTCACTAGACGCCCTTTTGATTTGTAGTTGCTGCTGGTGCCTTACTCTGTTCTCCCAAACCACCCATCTCCTCCTCCTGACCCTCGGCCCTCTTCCTGTTTCCATCCACTAGAACTCTCTCCCACTCCAGAGGACCCAGTCAGTCGTCTTGGCACTTCATTTGGATGAGCAAATGACCATTTATTGCTCCAGGCAGGTTTCCGTGCAGAGGACGGGTGGCATCTGGCTGCTGGAGCCCCCGTGCCTATCCGTCTGGAAGGGTTATTTCTCCCTGGGCTGGATGAATAAAGGTCCTCATGCTAAAAATATATCCTAGCCACCCGCTCTTTCGATGCTCTCCAAAGAGCAAAGGGATCGCATAGGTTACCCATTCACGCAATGTGGGGTGAGACGGACAGTTCTGTGAAATGTAGTCTTAGTTCAGAGATAGCAGGGATTGAATGCAGCGGAGAAATTAAGCTTAGGCTGTCTCTGCAACCACAGCCTTAAACTGTTTTTTTCCTCCCTATTCGCCTCAGGGTTGGAACAAGTTCTCTGCAGCTCCATGATTCTTTTTTTGGATGCTTAAAAATCTGTGCTGCAAAGTGAATTGGAAGACCAGCATACAGGGGCAAGAGGAGATGAGTTTCCTAAGACTATCCTACTTACACTGTTCTTTTTAATGCTAGAAACTTCCCTCCCCACAAGTTGCTGCTGCTGTTGTTGTTTGGATGTTGTTGTTGTTTTACCCCTGTATTGAGAAAAGATGCAGGTATCCCAAACTTTTTCTGAGCGGGGTAAAAGTAGCTGGAAAAGGAGAGACTTTTTGTCTTCAGGAATCAGTCTTATGCTTCAAATTGCAGCCTCGGCTGCTTCGTTGTATTTAAAACAAAAACAACAAAAACAAATAGCAGGAAATATAAGATCACAGAAATGTTGTTGTTGTTGTTTGCTGTTGTTCTGCCCATCTGACTGGGTTGCTCCAGCCACTTTGGGTGGCTACCAACAAGATATTAAAAACCATAAGGTAAGGTAAAGGGACCCCTGACCATTAGGTCCAGTTGTGACTGACTCTGGGGTTGCGGCGCTCATCTCGCTTTATTGGCCAAGGGAGCCGGCGTACAGCTTCCGGGTCATGTGGCCAGCATGACTAAGCCGCTTCTGGCGAACCAGAGCAGCGCACGGAAATGCTGTTTACCTTCCCACCAGAGCGGTACCTATTTATCTACTTGCACTTTGACGTGCTTTCGAACTGCTAGGTTGGCAGGAGCAGGGACCGAGCAACAGGAGCTCACCCTGTTACGGGGATTCGAACCGCCAACCTTCTGATCGGCAAGTCCTAGGCTCTGTGGTTTAACCTACAGCGCCACCCGCGTCCCATTAAAACCATAAAATGAAACAATTCACAACAACAACAAGCTGCCTTAAACTGAGTCAGGCCATTGCTCTATCTAGCTCATTATTGCCTATACTGACTGGCAGAAGCTCTCTGGGGTTTCAGTCCAAGGTCTCTCCCAGCCCCATCTGCACGTGCCTGGGATGGAAACCTGGGACATTCAGGACGCAAAGCAGATGTCCTAACACTGAGCTACAGTCCTCCCCCAACATGTCCTAAAGCTACACAGAATGTACAGTTCTGTCTTCAGTGAATTCTCGGAACGATCAGTGTTGGCCCAAGACACTTTTCGGCTTGACGCAGAGCTCAGGTGCTCCCCTACTGCCAAGACTTTTTAAAAGTCTTGCTGCTCCATTCGGAACCAACCTCTGAATTCACCTACAACCCCACACATGGTGTAATGCAGGCATAGGCAACTTCGGCCCTCCAGATGTTTTGGGACTACAACTCCCATCACCCCTGACCACTGGTCCTGTTAGCTAGGGATGATGGGAGTTGTAGTCCCAAAACATCTGGAGGGCCGAGTTTGCCTATGCCTGGTGTAATATGAAGCAGGTCGCTTGCTCTGCTGCACGACAGGGTTGCATCTTGACAATGGAAAGGTCAGGGATAATTATCTGCAGTAAGACAGTCCCTAACACTCTCACCAACCCGCAACTCCTTTCTGGAAGCTGCCATAGTTAAACGGGTATAAAAGAGATGTCTGCAGTGTAAACATGTCCCCAGGACATGCCAAGAAGACTGCTTGAGTGTCCAAGAAAGAGTAAGAAACATTTGGGGTGGGGAGCTAGTAATATTCTAGCAATAGGAAAGTGTAATGTTCTAAACATTGTAGCCTAACATGTGAGATAAGGAACCCAAGGCCATGGCCATATTACCAAATAGGCAGAGCAGGCACCGGCCTATGGGCCCCACAATTTTTAGGGGCCCCCGGACAACGGATCAAAATAATATTGATTTGATCTTGAAATAAAATTACAATCAAGTATTAGGAGATAATTTGCAAGGGCTCCCCTCCACTGAGATTTTGACTGCCTAGGGACCTCCAGAGGGTTTAATCCAGCACAGCCTGAAGCCCACCAGATGATGATGGACTCCCATCAGCCCCAACCAGCGTGGCCAGTGGTCTGGGATGATGGGAGTTGGAGTCTAGCACCATCTAGAAAGCCACCAGTTTGCAAATCCTGTTCTGACAAACACCAAAGTGCTAATTAAAAGCAGGGTACTACAAAAATGTCCTACACAGGGATCTCTAAACATAGGATTAAAATCCTCTCCAGCTTTCTAGAAAGGGGGGGGGAGGGGAGCAAACGGAGCCAGCATGTGTTATTTCTGATTGCAGGCCAATTATAATCCACTAACTAATTGCGCTTTGAATGACAAGAATGAAACAGATACTGCTTCATCAAGAGGGAATTACTAACCAATACTGCTTCATCAAGAGGGAATTACTAACCATGTAGTTATGCTTCTGCACAAGGAACTAGTAATAATCATAGAAACCCCACGATGAGGGGGATGGTAACGGAGGAATAATAAGCGGGTAACAAAGATGTAGTGAAGACCACCAAAAAGGGGAATTAGACAAATTCATGGAGGATAAGGCTATCGATGGCAGCTAGGCATGATGGCTATGCATGGCCTCTAGCATCAGAGGCACTCTGCGCCTGAATACCAGTTTCTGGGGATCACGAATGCGAGAGTGCTATTGCATGTTTCCTGCTTAGAGTCTTTCCCTGGGCATCCCATGGGCCACTGTGAGAATGGAATGCTAGGCTAAATAGGCCTGTTTCGAGTAGCGCCCCTCCTATGTCCTCATCTAGAAAGGGCGTAGTAAGTTCTGGTAAGAACTGCCTACAAACATAGTACCATAATTGCATTCAAGCAAGTTCTAGCAATAACCTAGCAACAAGCAACAAAAAGGTTCTAGTAACAAGAGACGAACAATTTTTTAACAGCAAAGGACTTCGTTCCAGAGAACACTGCAATGTTGGTCTGTTTCTGTTGCTACTTGTACAGGCATCGAGCGCCGATGCTATACAAAGTACTAAGGATCTACTATATAATCTGCCAATGAGAGGGAATCTGTCATGTTTCGGCAACAAATTTGAGCTAGTACAAAGTGCTGCGGCTGGTTTTGACCAGAGCCAGTTATTTGGATGAAGCAGTTCTGGGCTTATGGCAGCTTCGCAGGCTACCAGTCTGTTTCCAAGCACAATTCAAAGTGCAGATTGCAGCCTTTCAAGCTCTAAATCGAGGCATTGGGAACCACAGGCCCTGAGGCCACACTCCTTTCTAGGCTATACATATCACTGGCCCTGCTTTGCACCCTCCTCAGCTTGTTTTTTGCCTGGCTGGACTGTGTCCTTGACCTTTGATAATGCTCTTTTCTTTTTTGGTATGTATGGAGTGTTAATTTTGGGCTGCCTTTTGTTGATTGCTGCGTATTGTCTTGTCTTGTACTGTATTTGTTTTGTTTTGTTTTTAAAACTAATAAAGCATTTTAAAAAAAAGATAATGCCCTTGGTTGCCTGGCTGAAGGATACGGAGCAGGGTGAAACAAACAAAAACCACACACTTTGCTTTCAGCGGTCTTGGGGTGACATTGTGTCTCTTCTACTGAGCCTGGGAGCAAAAAGGAGTGCAAGGCCCATTTAGAAAAGTCATGTGTCCCTATATTACAGACGACAGTCCTCTTTAGACTCTACCATCTATTGGAAAGAGTTCTCCATCTGAAGAGCTGTCTGATCCAAATTCAGCTTAAAAAGCTATAAGAAGAGAGGGAGAGCAGGAGCGGCTTTGAAGTTGTCCATCAGCACTTAGCACAGGGGTCAGCAAACTTTTTCAGCAGGGGGCTGGTCTACTGTCCCTCAGTCCTTTTGGGGGGGCCAGACTACACAGTCATACCTCAGGATAAATATGCTTCAGGTTGAGTGCTTTCGGGTTGCGCTCCGCTGTGACCCGGAAGTAACGGAGTGCGTTACTTCCAGGTTTCGCTGCTCGCGCATGCGCGGTCAAAATGACGTCATGCACATGCACAGAAGCGGCAAAATGCGACACGCGCAAACGCGCTGTCGCGTCTTACATTCTGTTTGGGATGCGAATGGGGCTCCGGAAGGCATCCCGTTCGCATCCCAAGGTATATATATTGGGGAGGGGGGATGAATGAATTCCTATGCCCCACAAATAACCCAGAGATGCATTTTAAATAAAAGGAAACATTCTACTCATGTAAAAACACATTGATTCCCGGACTGTCTGTGGGCCAGATTTAGAAGGCGATTGGGCTGGATCCGGCCCCTGGGCCTTATCTTGCCTACCCAGGACTTAGCACTTGGACAGCAGACTCAACCACCAACACAGGCCACCTCTTCAAGAGTCTTGCCCACTAGGATGAGGTGCATCGTATTTCTGTTGAAATTATAATAACCATGTCTAAATTGGCACAGATACATCTAAATCAGCACATGCAAATCCGATGCAAATCTGAGCCCCCCTTTTCCCCAGTGATGCATTTCTTCCTTTTAGCAGTGAATAAGTGGCCACCTGATCTCTCCTGGTGTGAGAATAGCACTTGTGACACAGGCCAACCACCCCACAGAACAGGACTACAGCCACAAGGGACAAGCTTGGAAGCAGCAAGTTCCATTCCAATAAAAAAAGCAAATGGAAAACATTTCTATGTGAATGTTTTTGAGGTGTGGCATATAGCTCACATATCTTAGTACAGGCTGCTATTCAGATAGCTCCCGCAGCTTGCTTGCACAACTAACTATCCTAAGATAACCTCTGAACTTACACCAACCTCAAGCAGCTTGTTTACATGTCCAAGAGGAGAATCAGATTCTGAAGTGAGTTAGGGGAAAAAGAAGTTAACAACCCCCAGCCAGCATATGGGCGTCTTAATGCCAATATTACACTCTTCCAATTTATTTTTAAATGAAAAGCGGCCATGGGAAGCTGTCAGTTTCAAGTGGAAAAAACGGCAGCCGAGGGAGGAAGGCTGCTTAACTCTTTCCTCACCTCTGCTTTTTCAAATCAAAATTACTTCCCCCAATCTGTTTTTCTACCTTGGGAAAGCTTATATATATTTCCTCTGTGGGCTGCAGGCGAATTTGAGTGCAAAAACAATCAGAGGAGAATTGGTTACTCACAGTTTCTCCCCCACTGTTTGTCTGCTCACAGTTGCGGATTCCCATGGCTTTTCATTTTAAAAATAATAACCAAAAATTGGGAGACTTGTTACGCTCTGCTCCTGTTTAATGTCTAGCTTGGCCTTCCATCACACATCCTTAAGCTAACTGTCCAGGGTCCCTCACACAAGTAACAGAGTTTCTCATCAGCACTGCAAACCCGGCATAGCTGAGAAGACACCCTTGCTGTGACCACACACCACAGCTGAGAGGCTTGCTACCCTGGAGAAAATCATTACCAATGAACCAAGACAGGCGGCACTGTGGTAATTAGTGCTTGTTCTTCACAATAAACACCTGAGGGAAAGGACACCGCCCTCTTAAGAAAACATTCCTTTAATACTTGCATTGGTGGAAGTATTTTGGAAGGAAGAATTTCAGCAAGGGCAGCTTCTTTTTCCTGTCAGGTGAAACAGCAGAAAAAGCTGCCCTTGTTGAAATTCTTCCTTCTGCTACACAACTGTTAAAGGAGCCTTTCCCCTGTATTACACCTGGCAATCTCATAATTAATATCCTCGCCTCGCCCTGTCTTGAACCCATGACCCCAGGCTGTCGCTCATGACGGTTAAGTAACGTCCCTAGCAAGGTGGGGGGGGGGCCACAAAATGCCATTAGCATAAATGGTGCGGCCTGTATGTAAAGCACGGGCCTTTCTTTAAGGCTGAAGCCAGCACTTAGCAACCCCTTAGCAACAGCTTTTGTTCCTCGCGCCATGGGCCGATCCCGAGTCCATTGTTGGGCCTCTGTGCTGTTGGGAGGATTTGGAGCGATTGTGTGGTGGGGCAGGGTCTCTTTAAGCACTCTTCCCCCATGCTCCCCCACCTACCCCAATTGGGGCCAAGGACACAGAGGAGCCATTATTCCCGCCATGAATGGGTACAGTCTTGGCATGAATGGGAGCCTTATTTTTTTGTGGTTGCTGGGCTCGTTCCCAAAGCGGCTGGGAATGAACCCCGATGCGACCCTTGTCAAATCAGGACAGAAGAGAAGGTGTGGGGAGGGGAGGAGAGGAGCTAGTTTTCCCTAATGAGAAAATGGGGAACATGTATTGGCACAGATTTGCTCCAGCGTTTGGGTTCCGGTAGAAAGAGGAGAGCGTGTATAGAGACAGAGGAAGCTGCCTTATGCTGAATCCATCTAGGTCAGGATTCTCTGCACTGACTTTAAGATGCCATCCATGGAGACATCAGGTATCCTGACAGGAGCTGGTCTGGGGACCTGGAGTAGCCAAGCTGCTGAGGAGGGATGGCACAGTGACAAAAGGGCTGTGTGTTTGGTGTTCAGGAGAGAGGCGGCCTGCCTGCCTTCATTGGCTGAAGGTACAGTGGTACCTCGGGTTAAGAACTTAATTCGTTCCTGAGGTCCGTTCTTAACCTGAAACTGTTTTTAACCTGAGGTACCACTTTAGCTAATGGGACCTCCTGCTGCTGCCGCACTGCTGCCACACAATTTTTGTTCTCATCCTGAAGCAAAGTTCTTAACCCAAGGTACTATTTCTGGGTTAGCGGAGTCTGAAGCGTCTGTAACCCGAGGTACCACTGTACTGGAAGCTGCTGCCTTACACTACACATTTCCAACTATTTCTGTTCTGCAGCCTAATTCATGCATAACACTAAGCCAAGCTATAGCTTAGTGAGGATGAGGAAGAGTGCTGGTGCACATTTAGAAAAAAAAAATTTGCTCCTCCTCCAGTACTGCTGCTGTCACACTACTGGGAGCTAATGGTTTGACTTGATGTTTCGTCCAAACCTGGGCTCCTTGTTTGTTTTCCTCCATACAAACCATAAATCGTAACTAACTTTCCTTCTTGGCTTCCTGCTCCCGGTTTGCTTGTGGGAGACAAACCCTGAGCCTAGGTTCAGACTTATCACTAAACCAAACCACAGCTTAGCTCCCAGTAGCTTGGATGGGGCAGCGTGAAGCAGCCACAATTTTCTCTCTATGTTTATTCATTCACACCTAGCCATAGTTTAGCTGCGTATTACAGTGGTACCTCGGGTTACATATGCTTCAGGTTACAGACTCCGCTAACCCAGAAATAGTGCTTCAGGTTAAGAATTTTGCTTCAGGATGAGAACAGAAATCGTGCTCCGGGGGCATGGCAGCAGCAGGAGGCTCCATTAGCTAAAGTGGTGCTTCAGGTTAAGAACAGTTTCAGGTTAAGTACGGACCTCCGGAACGAATTAAGTACTTAACCCGAGGTACCACTGTACATGCAAACCAAGCCAGCGTGTACTACTAATTGTCTTACTATGATCATGCACCAAAATTTTACAGGGGGAGAGAAACAGCTGCATTGTGTGCCGGCCCATCATCCTCTGTAACATCATCATGATGGTTCCATTGTCCTTCGCTTCATCACTGAACTGGCTTTTGATGGCACTAAAGGTAAAAAAAATATTAACTGGGACTCCCACAGATTTGCCATGGGGAATATTCTAAGAGGCAGAAGTAACAGAGCCCTACAATAGGCCTCATTGTCAATGTGAAAGTTCTAATTAGTTTTGGATCTGCAGAGCGGCTCATCTCTCTGTATCTGCCAAGCTCCTTGAAGTTCATTTTTGAGTGAGAAATCTAGGAATCATGGGGCACTTTTGCTGCTCTCACTTGTCTGGGCCAGTCATCCAACAGTCTCTGAACTTAAAAGAACTTGACACTGTCAGTTTAATAAAGGCTTTGTAAATTTTGTGATGTGTGTGCGTGTGTGTGTGTGTAGTCTAAGGGGAAAAGTCATACCCAACATGTTTCTAGGGGGAGGAGAATGAAAAGATCAAGGACATTCGTGTTACTAATATTGTAAAGATTGGTTTGGAGACCATGTAGTGCACACAGACATCTGACTGTCCGCACTGAGTACGTATTAGTCATTGCATATACGAGAGAGACAGAGACAGAGAGAGAGAGACAGAGAGAGGGAGAGACAGAGAGAGGGAGAGAGAGGAGATGCACATCACTGTCAATTTAAAATGAGGAAATGAGGGTGGAGAAAGAATTTTAAGCACAAGGGTACTTTTAGTTTAGACTTTCTAGGTTTGCTGAAGAAGGCTGGGGTCTTGTGGATCAAAAAAGGAGGTTAAAACAGGGGTGGGAAAAGGAAGGAACCATGCTAGAGAAAGGGAACAAGATCTAAAAGGCTGCAGAAATGGAAGGAAGGGAGAACTGGGAGCCAGGATTTCTTAAAGTTGGGGTTTTGTATGTTCTGAGAGCCAAACTGATATGAGGCATCATTGAGCAGCCTCCCAACAGCCCCTACACACACACACACACACACACACAGAGAGAGAGAGAGAGAGAGAGAGAGAGAGAGAGAGAATTCACCTTAGGGTTTTCCACCGCACCTGTAATTTGGTCCAATGTGTCCTGCTATCTGTCCTTGGCAAAGCACCCTATATATCTTGAACCTGTTCCATGTTTTGGGGACATGTCTGCGATGCATATGTACAACGTTGTTGTTGTTGTATGCACATACATATACTCTAGTTATGCAGGTTTCAGGCCTCTGATGGTTAAATATCAGAGTGGGGAACAGATGCCTCCCTACTTTGAGCACCCGTGCCACATGCACGTCAAGGCACAAACTTGGACGAGAAATGGCAACTGCACTACTTTCTGTTCCATCTGCTGGTGCCTAGTTAGTAAATGCTGCTGAACGTGTTTGAGTTGCTACTTTTCTATAATAAGTACAACCAGATCCATTTGGAGCTTAAACATTCTGCTAAGACTTCCTTAAGCTTTCCAAAAAGGAAACTGTCATGATTATTCTACCAGCACACACCCTCCTTCGGAAACCAGTGTAGAACATGCCATTGCATGGTAAATGAATGAATACAGTGTACAGCAGGTGGGGGGGGGGGCGCTTTCTTTAACAGGGTGTGCTAGTGACAAGCACTCAGGTAGTGACATTTGATGTGGGAATAAGCAAGAACAACAGGAGAACTAGCAGATTCTCCCTTCTTTAAAGGAGCCCAAGGGAAAAATGAGATACACCAATGAACAGCTCCATATGCACCATAGGTTTAAAGCATGTTCTTTCCCCCAACCCCCAAGAAACCTGGGAGCTGTAGTTTAAGGCTACTGGGAACTATAGTTCTGTGAAGGGTAAGCTACAGTGCCTAGGATTCTTTGGGTGGGTGGGGGATGTGTTTTAAAAGGTTGGTGTGTACACAGATACTGTCACCACTCTTGCTAGGATTCCGGTAGGTTATTCACTTTGGGATTTATTTATTTTTAAGTGAAGCATGTATGTTTAGTCATCTAAATATTAATTCAGTGCCATTTATTTGCTTGTTTTAAAGCACAGTCAATTTAATCAGTGTGGTGCAGTGGTCAGAGTGCTGGACTAGGACCCATGAAGACCAAGGCTCAGATCACCACTCACCAATGAAGTTCACTGGGTGACTTTGGGCTACGTCCAGCCTCAGCCCTAACCTACTTCACAGGCTTGTTATGAGGATAAAATTGAGAGCAGGGAGAACTATGCATGCCACGTTGAGCTCCTTGGAGATAAGGTAGGATATAAATATGATAATAAATAAATAAAATTAATAAGGTGTTGCAAACCTGCTCTGTGGATGTGGGAGGATGTGTATGAGAAGAGTAGATTTGTGACGTCACAGTACTGGCCAGTAGGTGCTGTTCACAGCCAGCTTTGGCTGCAAATTCACAAAAACGAGAGTGACTCTGTAGAGCTGTTTCATATGGACAGAACACAGCTAGTGTGTTTGTAGAGCTCTTCCACAACTCAAACACTGTTATATCGTATACACCCTAACTGTTATAGGTACACAATCCTCCTAATTCTCATCTGTGAAATGTTGGGAGGGTATGCTTTTCCTGGCCTCTGGCGAAGGGGATTTCTGCCTTTGAGAGAGGGGAACGACAATGGTGTGTTTCAAATCCTGCACGTTACAGCAGAGTCCGGGAGTGTGTGTGTGTGTGTGTACGCTCTAGGGGTAGGGTAATGACGGCAGAGACAACGTTGGCAGGGCTGGGTGGGTGTGGGTGTTGCAAGGAGTTCAGGGCTTGGAATAACAAACAGACAAAGGGGCCTGGCGAGGCTGTGACGGGACAGAGAGAATGGGACACAATTTCCTATTCTCCCCGTGGAACAAGAGACCCATTGTGACTTCAGTTCGGGGGGGGGAAGGGGGTGGAGATGATGAGGGGGCGAATGGGCATCTAGTGTGAGAGACAACAGGAGCGAACCGTCAGAGGCCTGAAAGAAGCAGAGAAAGCAATAATATTCCAGTGTTAAGGTCTGGATGGGAGGGCAGGCTTTTCAGCCTTTCCTTTGTAGGCTCACGGGGGCGGGTGTAGAACGGGACTGGAGCTCTTTCCCTTCTAGAAGACTCCAGCTCAGATCTCAGGTTGTTTACCTCAGGTTAAACACCAAGGGACTGAACAAAGCAGGCCGCAACACACTGAGAGATCATATGTGTAAAGCCAATGACTTTACAAGGAATCCTAGAACTCTGGTTTATGAAGGGTATTGGGAATTGTAGCTCTGTGAGCGATAAACTACCCCAAGGAAGAAGTAAAGCTACTGGGTTTTTCTGCCAGGTGTCTTGTTTAAGGTCCCTGGCGCCTTATGTTTCGCTCTGCCCTTTCCCCCTTCTGTAAGGTGTACCATTTTTAGCCTGGAGGACTGACAAGCTTGCCGGGGGGGGGGGGGGATAGGAGTCTCCCTTTACCAGCAGACGATAACAGCCGCCACGCAGCTCCAGGTGACACAGCAAACCCTTTGCGTCTTGCTTTCCTCGTCATCTTCATTGCTGCAGCAGCAGAAGCGGATCAGGTAGACACAGATGAGAACTAGGCTGATGGCAAAGCACAGGCCTGAGACGCTAGCCAGAAACAGCAATGCCTGGAGCGAGAGCAGAGACGAGAAAAAGAAGTGAAAGGAATGGGGCGGCTGATCTTTGGCCTGTAGTTTATCAGCACGTCTGGGGAAACAGGACAATCCGTGTCGTCGTCATCAAACATGAGCTGTACAACCCTCCTTCCTTTGCCAAGTTTCTAGGCCTCATCAATGAGAAGATGTGTTTAAGAGGCAGTATACATAGGGTGCAGTAGTTATGCCTTCCCGCATAGCCTTCAAATCATGCCATTTGCTTGTAAACACTTTCTATCCTGCTATCGTAATGTTGCTTTTGCTCTCTTCCCATATACTGTATTTTTCGCTCTATAGGACGCACAAAAATGAAGGGGAAATGTGTGTGCATCCTATGCTGCGAATGTAGGCTCCTTGGCTTCAGCGATAGCAACGCGAAGCCTCCAAAGCGCAGAGGGAGAGCTCCCCCCGCGCTCCAGAGGCTTCGCGTTGCTTTCGCCAGTTTCTCCTGCCGCTTCGCTGAAGGGGCCCTGAGCAGAGAGGGGGAGAATTTTTTCCCCCTGTTCTCTCCCTCCTATGGTCCTATAGGTACCTCCTCACTGCAAACAAACAAACCCTGCAAAACATGCTTCTTTCCTTCCATGGAGTTTGTTGGGGTAACTTTCGCCTCTTTCTTTTTGGAAAGGAGAAAAAACAAAATAATAATAATATTTTGAGGCTGTTGAATATCCAACTTTGCAGGAAAATGGGGGGGGGCAATCCTCCCCCTCTGCTCTGCTTCAGTGTGGATTTTACCACTTACGTATGAAGCTGGCTGTATTTTATGCTTGCCAGTTGTTAGCTGCCTTGGGGTTTTCTTTCAGAAATGAAAGGTGAGCCATGAATATCAAAAATGCATTAAAAGGCCCACCACAGCCAGAGCCTCAAATATTTCAGGAAACATGAAAGGACTTCCACTCCAGGAAAACATTCAGTGAATTTTTATGAGCTGCAGCCTTCTGGAGGTCTACATATCTGTGTGTGATCTTTTGGAGTTTGGCGAAGTGCTTTTGAACTCTAGTTTTGTGTTTGTTGTGGGTTTTTTATGCTTAATAGTGTTGTTGATTCTTCTTTTTTAAAAAAAAGAAGATTGAAAGACACTTGGAGCTATTTGGTAAAGTAGGATATAAATTAAATACTGCATCTATTGCAATCTCAATTCTGCAGGAACAGGGTCTAGAATCCCTCCTTCAAAACCTGATTTCCCTGGGTAGGCTTTCATACCACACCATCCTTCAGTCTCATAGCCCACTTTCTGTAAGCTAAATTACATATAAGTATCTGTTGTATACAAATCATTGAGGGACAGTATATACAGCTGAAATAATTGCATATTGTCTCCTTGCTTACGATTTTGTCTATCCCCCTCCGTCCTCCACTGTCTCCCTTAGCTCAATGTTGCTGAACCACAATTCCCACCATCCCTGCCTACTGACCATGCTTGCAGGAGCTGATGATGGGGAGTGATAGTTCAGCTACATATTGAGGTTTCCCCCACCTGTTTGAGATCATAAGCTCCTTAAAGCTCTTGTGCATTGCAAAACACTATGCACACTGAAGATAAAATGAGAAGAAACATGAAAACTACTACAATCCTATGTGCACATGTACCTGGCATTAAGCCCAATTAAACACACTTGCGCTTCTTTCAGAGCAGACATGCACAAAATCAAGCTTTCTGTGCAAACCTGCATGCCGTGCAGTTTCATCAGCACTCAGGATTTGAGAATTTGGAAGCACAAAGGCTGGCACGTGTTATTTTTTTACTGACACAGAAAATGAAGAGTTGGGCACTGGGCCTAGCTGCAGAATCCCATCACACAAATACCGAAGAATGAAATTTGCACACATCTTTAAGAAGAGTTCTTTGGATGCTTTGACTTTTTTGAATATCTCCCAACCTTCAGGTGCTAAAAGAGGGGCATCGGGACTCCAGTGGACACTGGCAGTGTTAATTCTGTCTCTTCTACTCCTCTACCACCCCTGACGCATGCACGCATGTGCACACTTACGCAGAAACACACACACTGCAGCTGCTCCACAGCTTTTCTGCATGACACCAAAGCTCTGAGTAACAGCAGGGCACACCCTATCCTGCTTGCTGGTGCCGCCCGAGGCATCACAACAAGAGATGTGGATGGAGGGAAGTGTTTATCTGCCTCGCTGGGCCCTCCCTTCCCATTCCGCAAACATACAAACAAACAGATTACAGGCAATCTGACAATTTGCCTCAGGCTTAGACACCACAATCTGTGCCCACGGCAGCTGGCAGGGCCAGAGGGAGCGGCTGGAGGGGTCAAGGGGGGTCAGTTGGTTACACTTGCTGGCCTTTCAAGGACTGAAAGCATCACCAGCCCCAGGAATGAGGATGCATCTGAGACTCTACGGTGGTACCTCAGGTTAAGAACTTAATTCGTTCTGGAGGTCCGTTCTTAACCTGAAACTGTTCTTAACCTGAAGCACCACTTTAGCTAATGGGGCCTCCTGCTGCCGCTGTGCCGCCGCTGCACGATTTCTGTTCTCATCCTGAAGCAAAGTTCTTAACCCGAGGTACTATTTCTGGGTTAGCGGAGTATGTAACCTGAAGCGTATGTAACCCGAGGTACCACTGTATTTCACACACACACACACACACACACACACACACACACACAGAGCTATCCATTCCCTTCCCTCAGAAAACGTACAGCTGTACATGCAGACATAGCTCTGCATACACCACTTTTAACTGTGGGTGGCCTCTATAATAAAATTGCAAAGATGTCGTCACACTCCTGTTTGTGTGGCCACCAATCGGTGGCTTTGTAAACTGCAGTGTGGTGACAGAACTGCAAGCGGTCAGCCCAGGTATGTTGGCTGGCTGGCTGGCAAGCAAGCGAGCAGGTGGCCCCAGCGAGCGACAGAAGAACAGCCGGAACAGGGCAGGGCAACTAACCAGCAACCATTGTGCACTGCTGTGCACCTCACATCAATACCATCTTTTCAGCCTCAGCAGCACAAGACATCTGAGGATGAAGAAAAAGCATCAGAGCAGGACATACACTGGAGGGCTGCAGCAGCCTGCCCTGGCTGTTCCTCTGTAGCTCATCTACACTGTACTACAAGTCAAACAGCAGGGAAATGAGTTACTTGAGAGTGAGAATGAGGAGGAAGCAAGTAAGCAGGCAGTTCCCGCTGGTAGGGAGGAGGGGAAGAAAGGTGATCTCCCCTTCACACACACCCCTCCTCACTCCTTGGTGCTACCACTGGCTGCTCCTGTCAGAAGAAGGCAGAAAAGGCTGCATTTTAAAATGCAGGGTTCTTTCTCTATCTTTGTGTGGCGACAGCAGGGGTAAATGTGGTGGTGGGGAAAGCTTTTTTCTCTCTTTCACCCCACCCGGCCCCAATGCTCCCACCACTGCTACCTGCTGTCTTTGCTACATGAATGCTGGCTTCTCCATCTCTTTGAGAGGCAACCAAGGCTTGGAGGATGAATGAAGCAGCTTTCTCCCTTTCATTCCACCCCACCACCAACAATGGTGGGGAGATGTAAATGGGGGGGGGGGAGTTTGGCAACGTGTGAAAAGGGGGTTGGGGAGCTGTGAGGAGAAGGGATTTTGTTTTTGGGAGGGGGTGAGGTGTAAAGGGGGAGGGACAAAGTCCTGAGCAAGCTGTAAAGGGGATAACTGGTCAGGTGGAAAGGGAGAGGAAGTATGGCCAATTGTAAAGGGAGGGTGATTTTGTTAAGGGGGTGAGGTTGAATATTTGTTTAATGCTGCTGTTTTTTAAACCATAATCTATATTGTATTTTAATCTGCTTTTATTCTTAGTTATGGATTTTTTTTATTTAAAAAAATCAAGCCGCCTGATGCTTCTATTTTCAGGAAAGCCAAGATGAAGAAAACCTTTAAATATTTCCCCATTGCCCTCTTTTTATCAATCCAGTGTGGGGTGTAGTGGTTAAAGCAGGCAGAACCAGATTCAAATCCTACATGCGGCCTCTAGAGCTCAGTAGGCAAATCTTATCCTACCTCACAGGGCTGTAGTGACAATGATCCCAGCACACCATGCATTAACACACATTTAATGCACATGGAATGAGGGACGCGGATGGTGCTGTGGGTTAAACCACAGAGCCTAGGGCTTGCCGATCAGAAGGTTGGCGGTTCAAATCCCCGCGACGGGATGAGCTCCCATTGCTCTGTCCCAGCTCCTGCCAACCTAGCAGTTTGAAAGCATGTCAGTGTGCAAGTAAATAAATAGGTACCATTCCGGCGGGAAGGTAAATGGTGTTTCCATGCGCTGCTCTGGTTCTCCAGAAGCGGCTTAGTCATGCTGGCCACATGACCCGGAAGTTGTACGCCGGCTCCCTTGGCCAATAAAGCGAGATGAGCGCTGCAACCCCAGAGTCGGTCATGACTGGACCTAATGGTCAGGGGTCCCTAATGCACATGGAATACCGGGAACTGCAGTTTTTACCCCTCACAGTGTGACAATTCACAGCCCTGTGAAGAAGATACCATTCCCAGAATTCTTTGGGGGAAGCCACATGCGTTAAATGTGCAGCATGGATGTGACTGATCACATGGGCTGAGGGAGAATTTTGTACACCCCTGTAAATGCCTTGGAGGAAGATCAGAATGAAAAAGGATGAACAATGTAGCTAACGCAGGGGTGCCAACTTGAATAAATATATTGTGGGGGTCCTGGTAAGCCCTGCCCCACATAACCGATCACATGATGCAGTGCACCCACACTATTTGAATGGGAGTACCCATTAACTTTGTGGGGGCCCTGCTCCCTCAAATATTTTATTGTGGCGGCTGAAGCCCCCACAGCCACTAGGAATGGGCTCCTATGAATGTAGGGATGGACTGAACAGGAAGAAATTGTGCTTTCAAGGGAGGGATAGGTACATGGGATTTATGGAAGGGAGGGCAGGCTTCATGTTGGGGGAGCAGAACTTCAGTTAAGTATTTTTATTGATTTACTTGATTGGGGGGGCAGCTGCCCATGGATAGCTAAATCAAATGAGTTGATGGGCTCTGTGTGGGGATTAAGAAAGGTGTTTTGAGTCAGGGCTCCAGGACTTGTTTTCGGTGTCACTGGAAACCAGGCAGAGGGCCTTCTCGGTGGTGGCACCTGCCCTGTGGATCGCCCTCCCATCAGATGTCAAGGAAATAAACAACTGTCCGACTTTTAGAAGACACCTGAAGGCAGACCTATTTAGGAAAGTTTTTTAAATGTTTGATGTTTTATCGTGTTTTCAGTATTTAATATTTAATATTCTATTGGAAACCCAGCCAGATGGGCAGGGTATAACGAACATATTATTATTATTATTATTATTATTATTACCAGTAAGAGAGAGAAAGAGAGAAACAAGAGTGTCTCTGAGAAGATGACCCCTCCACACACGATTTCCTCCCATCTGGAGAAAGATGGAGCAGCAGTCAGATAGAAGTAGGGAGGGCAGAAACAAGAGAGATGGAGAGATAAACGCGATTCTCTCTCTCTCTCTCTCTCTCTCTCTCTCTCTCACACACACACACACACACACACACACACACCCCAAAGTGGATCAGCTGCTGCTGTGAGGCTCAGCCTGACCTACATATCAGCAGTCAGAGCGCTCGCCTCCTCGCTGGCGCTGGGAGGGAATCTGCTGCTGCTGCCGCCGCCGCCGCCACAAACCCCCGCCCCCTCACCCGCAGGCCGGGACTGCGCTCCTCGCTCCCGGAGCTGCCCACGGCAGGGGCGGCGGCGGCTTCCCACGGGCAGCTGCACGCGAGCGGGTGCAGACCCAGGCTGCGGCAGGTCGTTGCCACCGCGCGGGCTGCTTGCTTCGGCTCCCGCGCCTTCGCCACACCCGCGATCGGAGCCGGGTCACCGGAGACCCCCGGGGCCGCCTTTGCGCAGCCGGGCCAGGCGCACCATTAACAGTCTTGCGCTCTCCCGCCACCTCCGCTGCTTCATGCTTCGCAGCCGCTCCCACGTTGCTGATGTAGCTTGCAATAAGAGAGCAAATAAGCAACTCTCGGTTTTGTTTTTTTAATAAAAAATAAAGACTCTGAGCATGTGCAGTTTTTGCATTTAGCACCATTCCGGCTGCTTCCTGGGTGGTCGCCTGGGGCCTCTCTGGCCCCGCACTCCAGCCCTAGCTCAGCTCCGCAGTTGCCTCCCTGAATGTGTTTGTTTTCCCTCTGGCACTAGAGACATCTGTTATAGACATAATTATTTTAACGTAATGGGCCTCTAAACGGTTTTTGAAGGACTGAGCACTACTAGGAAAGCAAAGAGGAGAGAGGCCTCGGATCAGATCTCCCAGTGCTTACCTGGGTGCTGCCTCCATTCATTTCCCCTCACACTCATAGCTCACTTAAGGAGCTCAAGGCTTTCTATGCTGATGCTATTAGCCCCATTTGCCCTCACAAGCATAGGTGCCAATTCCTTGGGGGGCAGAGGTCCCTTTGGCTCCCCCATATAATATTTTAGGGGGCCAGGCCTCCCCAGAATTCATGGGCAATGCCATTCAAATAGTGTGTATTGTGATCAATTATGCAGGGTATTGTCTTGTGACCAATTATGCCCCCCCCCCGCATATTTTATTCAAGTTGGCGCACCCTTGCTCACAACAATCTTGTGAGGTAAATTGATCAGAGAGGGAGCAATTGAGCTTCATAGACCAAGCAGGGATTCACACCTAACCCAGCTCCCCTCCCCCTCTGTCCAAAGCCACAACACCACACTGGCTCCATAAAGCCAGGACCCACATTTTCATCCCCAAATGCACAAATAAGAAATTCCTGGGGGCATTTCTCTCCCTCCCCAATGTCTGGATAGAAAGGTGTGGATAGGCGAAACGTGTACCTATGGTGGCTGGTGAACCATCGGTAGAGCAGATGGCAAGGAGGCCAACAGTAGGTGGCGCCAGAGCCAACGAGGGGAACAGAGCAAGCTAACTCTAGGTTTGCCCCCATCTTCCTCCTCCCTGCTGCGTTTGACAAGGGCAGTACAGTGGTACCTCAGGTTACATACGCTTCAGGTTACAGGCTCCGCTAACCCAGAAATATTACCTCAGGTTAAGAACTTTGCTTCAGGATGAGAACAGAAATTGTGCTCCGGCGGAGCGGCAGCAGCAAGAGGCCCCATTAGCTAAAGTGGTGCTTCAGGTTAAGAACAGACCTCCAGAACGAATTAAGTACTTAACCTGAGGTACCACTGTACTGAGACTGAGGAGAGGGGGAAACTGACAGGCAACACCACCCGCTGAACATGTCGTAAAAAGAAGGCAGGCAGGTATGGGCTGGCTGGGGGCAAACTGAAGTTGGCAGCACAACACCCCATTCATGATTCATCGGATCATGCCCACTGCCGCCACCCTCACCTTTGGGTGTTCAGTTGAGGCTCTACAGGTTTGGTTGGCGACCCCGTTTTTCGTAGGGTTCCCGCCAGAACAGCGAAAGTCTATGCAGGTGCAACTTGTCCCCACAGGTTCTGTTCAGATATTTTGGTGAATGGGTGGGCAGGGGGTTGGTTCTGCAGGTAAAACCCTTACCCCCCCCCCCCATCCACAGTCCACATGTTCATGGTTATAGAGCATGAACAGAGCTATATCCTTGAGGACCCAGTTGCATCCGCCCACCCACAAATGTAGTCACCTTAATTTCTAAGCCTTCGGTTGTAATGACCCAAGCAGGGTTTGTCTCCACAACTATGAGGACTTGGAAACACAAAACTGCAACAACCAAAGGCTAAGTCTCAGCTGGTGCACGCATGTATCCCTTCTTCACACAAGCCTGTAGCTGCCAGATCAGAACCCAGATATCTTGCCCCTACCCCACCCTTAACCATACTGAGGCAAAGGAAATGATCCATTAGTTCCCCATGATCTATAGGAAAGTTTCCTTCTCAAATTCCACATACAGTGGAACATTGGTTCTCAAACGCCTTGGTACTCATAACAACTTGGAACCCAAACACAGCAAACCCGGAAATAAGTGTTCTGGTTTGTGAACTTTTTCAGAAGCCAAATGTGCTCCGTTTTGACTGTTATGCTTCTGTTTTGAGTGCCACACTTCCATTTTGAGTGTTATGCTGAGCTCTGCCTGTTTTTGCTATTTATTTTGCGTTTTTGTTTTTGCGGCTCTTTTTGTTTTGTTTTTGAGACTGTGTAAAACCCAGCTCAGCTACTGATTGTTTGATTGTGTGACTGTAGTATATTGTTCATTGATCCATAAAATGAAAGCAATAAACAATATACTAAAGTCACACAATTAGACAGTAAAATTCATGTTAAATTGTGTGTTAGGGGTTGTATTTAAAACCCTGGAACAGATTAATCCATTTTGCATTACTTTCTATGGGAAAGTGTGCCTTGGTTTTGGAACGCTTTACTTTTGGAACGGACTTCCATAACGGATTATGTTTGAGAACCAAGGTACCACTATCTCTCAGAAGCCTACTCTGCAGTAACTCAGAACAAGACTTTTAGTGTGGCTACCCATGTACTCTGGAATAGCACCCCTGTCCCAATAAGAAAGGTAAAGGTAAAGGTACCCCTGCCCGTACGGGCCAGTCTTGACAGACTCTGGGGTTGTGCGCCCATCTCACTCAAGAGGCCAGGGGCCAGCGCTGTCTGGAGACACTTCCGGGTCACGTGGCCAGCATGACATCGCTGCTCTGGCGAGCCAGAGCCGCACACGGAAACGCCGTTTACCTTCCCGCTGGTAAGCGGTCCCTATTTATCTACTTGCACCCGGAGGTGCTTTCGAACTGCTAGGTTGGCAGGCGCTGGGACCGAGCAGCGGGAGCGCACCCCGCCGCAGGGATTCGAACCGCCGACCTAACGATCGGCAAGTCCTAGGCGCTGAGGCTTTAACCCACAGCACCACCTGCGTCCCTTCCCAATAAGAAAGGAACTTACTATTTGCACTTTTCAGAAACATTTGGATACATGTTTGTTCCAACACACTTTCACAGTGTTTTGCTACAAGTGTCTAATTTAAATTGTTTAAGTTTGGTTTTAAAGGCACTGGCTGGTTTTATTTTATTTAAAAAAAACCCCAAAACCTCATTTTGAATTAATTAATTTTATAATGAAATGATTTTAGAATGTTGTATTATTTTATTGTTGTTAGCTGCCCTGAGCCTGGCTTCGGCTGGGGAGGGCGGGATATAAATAAAAAAAATTATTATTAATTATTATTTTGGCTGTTTCTGTTGTAGGCGACGGCCTTGAGATGATTGTGTAGAAGGCAATTAATAAATGGAGATACTGTAATAATAAATGAATGGTAATAAGTTAATAATAATAATAATAATAATAATAATAATAATCCATTTGTTGAAACTCCTCCCCACTCAATCTCTCTCCTAGTCCGCCTGCCCATCCTCTTCCCCTCCCTGCCACAGAGAGTATGAAGCTGCCCTCTACCAAGTCACATCACTGGTCCAAAGCTCAGTAAGTGTCTACTCTAGGGATGGGAGAGGCTGTGGACGTCCAGATGTGGTGAGACTCCAACTCCCATCAACTTCAGCCAGCATGGCCATGGCTCAGGATGATGGGAGCTGCACCGTAGGTCTCTAGAGCTGCTTTCCTTCATCTGGTGCCTTCCAGGTGTGTTAGACTCCTAACTCCCTTCAGCCCCAGCCAGAGCTGTAACCTGGAAAGGCCAGAGATTGAAGCTGGGAGGTTTTGCATGCAAAGCCTGTTCTCTACGGCTGGGTTATCTTTACTGCATAAATCCACCTGCCTGTTTCAGTCTGTTGCAGAGACAGAAAGATAACCTGATGGCGATACTTGTGAATGGAGAAAGGGGAAATGCAGAAGACAAAAGGGATCAGGGGAGAGATATGGATGGATAGATCCATCAATCAATGGAGGGCAAATAAAAGAATTAGCTGATTTATTGAATATATTAATGAATAAGACTGTTAGTGAAGGGGGGAGGAAGCAAGAGGAAAGCCTTTAGCTTATTAGAACATAAGAAGGATGCAGAAAACCGTTCTCCCCCCTCCCCATCCAGAATGAATTCACAGATCCCCTGACACTCATTAATCCAGCTAATTTGATCTGATTGTTTTAAAAAGCACTTTCAAATATTTGAGTCTCCTAATCCCAAAGCTAAGGGACGCAGGTGGCGCTGTGGGTTAAAGCCTCAGCGCCTAGGGCTTGCCGATCGAAAGGTCGGCGGTTCGAATCCCTGCGGCGGGGTGCGCTCCCGCTGCTCGGTCCCAGCGCCTGCCAACCTAGCAGTTCGAAAGCACCTCCGGGTGCAAGTAGATAAATAGGGACCGCTTACCAGCGGGAAGGTAAACGGCGTTTCCGTGTGCGGCTCTGGCTCTGGCTCTGGCTCTGGCTCTGGCCAGAGCAGCGATGTCACGCTGGCCACGTGACCCGGAAGTGTCTCCGGACAGCGCTGGCCCCTGGCCTCTTAAGTGAGATGGGCGCACAACCCCAGAGTCTGTCAAGACTGGCCCGTACGGGCAGGGGTACCTTTACCTTTACCTTTAATCCCAAAGCCAAAGCTCTCAGCTGGTGTGAACCAGCCTGTTGTTTTGTTGTTGTTGTCTTTTTGTTGTTGTCGTCATCAATGGGACACGATCCCCACGTGATGACCCCCACTTTTGTTACAAAGTAGCTTTGCATGTGAGTTCATAAAAGACTGGATGGAGGAACGTGCTCTGTGTGTCTTGTATATGGCTACTGGTGATTGAGAGAAGCAGCTTCCCCAGGGGAACATTTTCATCACTGTTTATTTAATAATAATAATAATAATAATTTATTATTTGTACCCCGCCCATCTGGCTGGGTCTCCCCAGCCACTCTGGGCGGCTTCCATAAAAACCAAAAATACACTAAAATATCACAGATTAAAAACTTCCCTGAACAGGGCTGCCTTAAGATGTCTTCTGAATGTCAGGTAGTTATTTACTGCTCATTTACTGCTCATTAATGTAATGGTGTGTATGGGGTGTTAAGGGAAGGCCGCTTCACACTCCTTCTGGGGCAGATTGTCTACCTTTGGTCTCCATCCTGCATTCAGCTCTCACCTGTAGCTCCTAGGAGCTGTCAGCATGCGACAGCGGCTGCACCCGGGAATGGCTTCGACTGGCCATCCACACCAAGTAAGGGAAAAGTAAAGGTAAAGGGACCCCTGACCATTAGGTCCAGTCGTGACTGACTCTGGGGTTGCGGTGCTCATCTCGCTTTATTGGCCGAGGGAGCCGGCATACAGCTTCCGGGTCATGTGGCCAGCATGACTAAGCCACTTCTGGTGAACCAGAGCAGTGCACGGAAACGCCGTTTACCTTCCCGCCAGAGCGGTACCTATTTATCTACTTGCACTTTGACATGCTTTTGAGCTGGGAGCAGGAGCAGGGACTGAGCAATGGGAGCTCACCCTGTCGTGGGGATTCGAACCACTGACCTTCTGATCGGCAAGTCCTAGGCTCTGTGGTTTAACCCACAGCGCCACCCACATCCCTAAGTAAGGGTAGCCTTGAAAAATTATGGACTTCTGCATGCAAGCAAAGACAGGCCGCAGCGGATTAAGCAGATGAGACCAATAGTGGGTCCAACAGTCAAGAAGGCAGTTCCTGCACATGGTGAAGTGAGGGGCAGGTGGGGCTCATCAGCCCTGGGAAGGAAGCCCATCTAGGAGAGGGAGAACTCTGATCCTAAACCTCTACTGTCTTGTGGGATCTTCAGAAGAAGAAGAAACTAAGAAGTAAACCAGGCTTCCTCAACCTCGGTCCTCCAGATGTTTTTGGCCTACAACTCCCATGATCCCTAGCTAGCAGGACCAGTGGTCAGGGATGATGGGAACTGTAGTCTCAAAACATCTGGCGGGCCGAGGTTGAGGAAGCCTGGAGTAAACCCAACACAAATCTGGAGTGGAGTCCACTCCATATATAGCCCCGAAAATGATACTTGGGACCATACAAAAGATATTAAGACTGGGAGTCTTCCCTTTTTTTAACCTCTCTTCTGAGCAGGAAGATTTGGCAAGGCCTTTCCGCTACCACGAAAACAGGGCCGGCCCAAGACATTTTGGCACCTGAAGCGAACCATGAAATGGTGCCCCTCCCCACCAGGGAAGAAAGGGTGAGTGAAGTTCTACATAAGGAACAAGGGGCAAATAAATTATGCATTGAGGCCTGCTGTCCCTATGGATCCTGTCACCTGAGGTGGTTGCCTCACCTTGCCTCGTGGGTGGGCCAACCCTGCACAAGAAGCTTCTATTAATGCCACATTTCTGAATACTTCCTGCTGAGAAGCTACACAATGCAGCTCACACAGTCTTCTGGCAATCTGCACTTTCCCAGGTATCTACCACTATTAAGAATCAGTATATTCTGCCCACAAACACATACTATGGCTGCAATCCTAAATATAAATATACTTATATGGAAAGAAGCCCCATGGAATTTAATGGGACATAGTTCTCAGTAAACACAGATAGGAGTGGTCCATAAGACTGCAGTTGAGCACCCAAACACATGCAAGTCCCCCTGATTTTTAAGCATGAAAAAGTGGAGGCAGGATTGTACTGCTTAAAACTAGAGATGATTTAACCCCAGCCTTGTTGTATGATCAGCATTGCCTTCCAGAATTCTGATGGTCCACTAATGTGCTTTAGATTGCAAAGCAAGAGTGTCTGTACTCAGGATCTTTGAACAGTTAACTAATCTGCGCTAAGTGATCTTGAGTATCCACTACTCTTTAAGAAAGCAAATGCCTTACTTGGTCCCACCAAGGCTGAATTCACAGGACCTTTCCAGACCTTTCTTTTAATTGTTAAGCTCCGCATTATATGTGAGCATTCACACAACAGAAAAGCCGCTTTTTGAGCTCTAGAGGAATATAGGGCAAGTTTCCATGATATTTGCTTCCGGGGGGGGGGGGGATGTTTGCAAAAAATATGGAAAGGGATGTTATATTTACACTACATCCCACTCCAGTTCAACTGTATAGTTCCAGAAGTGGCTTTTACATTATGTGAAAGCGCACATATGATGTGGAAATGAATAGGGAAATGTGAATGAAAATGGAATAAGCTGCCATGTGAATGCAACTCAAGGTCTACCCCATGGATCATTCTTTGCAAAGCTCCTAGCAGCCAGGAGGTGTGCATGTGAGGGTCGATTAAACACTGACACGTGGTCCGGCAGTGGCCTACGGTCTTATTTTTCTCCACCCCTGCTGTGGACTGCATGCTACCTGCAAACTTTCACTACTGGCATGCTTCAAGCGGAAACTGCAACACAATGTTGCAGTGTGTGGCGTGCTCCAGTTCAAGTTGCTCCATTCTGTGTCCTCTCCCTCCTGGTTCACAGTTCCCACCCGCAACAGTCACTCAACATTCTGTGGCCACTGGGCATGCTCAGCACTCATGGGTTGTTTTAGAGGTCCCCCATGTGGGGGTTTCCCCCCCAAAAAAAATATTTTTGTATTGCTGCAAACCTTGGGAGTTCCTCCAAGCCTGTTGAATACAGTGGTACCTCGGCTTACAGACGCTTCGGCTTACAGACGCTTCGGCTTACAAACTCTGCTAACCAGGAAGTGGTTGCTCTAGGTTAAGAACTTTGCCCCAGGACAAGAATGGAAATCGCATGACAGTGACGCAGCGGCAGCAGGAGGCCCCATTAGTGAGAGCACGCCTCAGGTTAAGAATCGTTTCAGGTTAAGAACGGACCTCTGGAACGAATTAAGTTCTTAACCGGAGATACCACTGTGCCTCCCTCTGGTATGTGGGAGATACTGTTTTGGCTATCTGTGCAATGGTACTTGCAGCCTTAATGCTGGCAGTACAGATGGACAGGGAGGGAGAGGAGCAGCCCTTCTGGAGAATGCATCTAGGTTCTACTAGCGACACACGAGCAATAATTTCATCACATGGGGTGCCTGCATTGGAAATGACATCATTCCTATGGGAGTAATTAACATTCAAAGTAGAAGCGGTACGGGATGCTCTTCTGGTTTCAAGCAGTCCTCCAAGAGCCAGGTAAAGATCAGAACCTGAAGAAGCAATCTATGAACAGGTGTGTGGGAGAAGAGCCAAAGGTCAGAAGAAGCCCCAGATGCCGTCCAGTGGGGATTGGGGAAGTCCGAAACCAGCTATTTCCCCCCCCTTTTTCTCTCAAAATGCACATCAACATGTGCTTATGCAACCCCAAATGCACACTTCCACACTCAGATGCTATAAATATGTTCAGTTTCATTATTCCATTCCAACGATGCTTTGCATTTCCCCCCCAAAACGTGACATGCTGCTAAATTTGGAGGAAGATCCAGTACATACTGTAAGTAATACAGTCCATCCTGGCCCTGCCAAATCTGGTGGTGCCACTGGCATGTAAGGCTGTGTATAATTTATAATTTAATTTGGCAGTTTTATCTGCTTAGTTTGTTTATACACAATTGTACACAAATTGCGGTGGTTGGTGGTGTACAACTCTCTCTCTCTATATATATATATAGGTAACGGGCAGGGGTACCTTTACCTTTTTATATATAGGTAAAAGGGTAAGGGACCCCTGGACAGCTAAGTCCAGTCAAAGGCGACTATGGGGTTGTGGTACTCATCTTGCTTTCAGGCCAAAGGAGCCGGTGTTTGTCCAGACAGCTTTCTGGGTTATATGGCCAGCATGACTAAGCCGCTTCTGGAGCAACGGAACACTGTGACGGAAACCACAGCACACGGAAACACCGTTTCCCTTCCCGACGCAGCAGTACCTATTTATCTACTTGCACTGGTGTGCTTTTGAACTGCTAGGTAGCCGGAGCTGGGACAGAGCAACGGGAGCTCACCCCGTCGCGGGGATTCGAACCTCCGACCTTCCAATCAGCATGCCCAATAGGCTCAGTGGTTTAGACCACAGTGCCACCCGTGTCCCTTTCTATATATATATATATATATGGCTCAGGGTGTGTGAGAGGAAGTGGGCAGTGTTTCGGCAAGGGAGGCCAGTGATTTGGCACTGCCACAAGCTGGAGAGGATGCCAGAAGGGGTGGGCTTAGGGCATGTGGTTTGTAACTATACATCTACAGTTCTATGTCATGGATGCTTTAGCTGAGGTTCCCGCATTGCAGGGGTTGGACTAGATGACCCTCAGGGTCCCTTCCAACTCTATGATTCTACTCTATGATCTAACCATTGACAGAGGGATAAAAGAAGGGGGAGAGTATGTTTTCAAGGGGGTGTCGTGTGAGACAAAGAGGAGAGGATTCTCCCTTTCTGCTTTTAAATATGGTTTAGAGCAGAGGTGGGGAAATGTGGTGTTGTTGTTTTTTTTCCTTCATATTTTCCGTATTCATTTGTGAGCAATTTCCTGGGGCTTGAAAACAGTGGTGGGCAGTGCCAGGGGAACAAAGTGGGCAGGCAACAGATGCCAGTCTTGTACCGCGTAGGCTGTATTCCAGCCACACAAACACCAGAGTTCCTTACACAAAGAAACCTCTTCACCCTCCATGCAGGTAAGCAAGGTCACACTCACACCGTACATTCAAAGCACAGGGCTTCTGCCCTCCCACCCCAGAACAAGAACCCAGTTTGTTAAGGGTGCTAGGAATTGTTGCTCTCTTGGGGGAAAGCTCTGTGGTGTGGATGTCGCCCAAGTAAGAGGCATTATCGCAGTTTAAGGTGCTTGAGGACGGGTCTGGCTTGAGTCCTGAGGGCCACAGAGGGAGGCTGGGAGGGGGGCACTTTTGTCCCCCAGGCCCAAAGTCCGCCACCACCTCTCGTTTACAGCAGGTAGAAGGCAGGTTGGGATCTGCTAATAGATCTCTGAGCGATGTTGCAGTAGATTGGCAAGGATTCCTGACCTGATTTTTTAGCAGCTAGCTGTAACAAAACAACAGCTTTCCCACCTACATTTGCCTGCAGAAATGAAGGCTAACTAGAGCTGAACTTTTGTCATGTAAAGGCGCTTTGGGGCATTGTGGAGAATTTAAATGGTGACACAAATGCCTTGTATTTTTGTGGAATTTGCTTCCGTAATCTGTTATGACATGAGAGTTTGATCATTTTATGTTTGTACGGTCTTTTGCTATTTGAGGTATTTACATTCATGGAAGTTCTGGGCTGTGCAGGTGGTTGGTGTTTTTTGCCATGACAGCCACCCACCTGGACAGATTTAAAATGGGTTTAGATGAATTTGTGGCAGATTTGGCTAGCAATGGCTACCATTCACGATGACTTTATACTTCTTCCAGTATTATTTCCACATTTTGCACCCAGACCTATAAATTAGCTTATACAGATCTGTGTACAGACAAATCCTTTGTATTCTTTTTTAAAATGATGTATATCCTCCAACATTTCTCCGATGAAAATAGGGACGACCTATTCCATAATAATAATTTTATTATTTATATCCCAACCATCAGACTGGGTTGCCCCAGCCACTCTGGGAGGCTTCCAACATATATAAAAAACATAATAAAACTAAACAGGGCTGCCTTCAGATGTCTTCTAAAGGTTACTTATCTCCTTGGCTCAGGGGCCACAAAACTCCATACCCTCCAACATTTCTCCGATGAAAATAGGGACGTCCTAAGGAAAAGTGGAGGGACGCAGGTGGCGCTGTGGGTTAAAGCCTCAGCGCCTAGGGCTTGCCGATCGAAAGGTCGGCGGTTCGAATCCCTGCGGCGGGGTGCGCTCCCGCTGCTCGGTCCCAGCGCCTGCCAACCTAGCAGTTCGAAAGCACCTCCGGGTGCAAGTAGATAAATAGGGACCGCTTACCAGCGGGAAGGTAAACGGCATTTCCGTGGGCGGCTCTGGCTTGCCAGAGCAGCGATGTCACACTGGCCACGTGACCCGGAAGTGTCTCCGGACAGCGCTGGCCCCTGGCCTCTTAAGTGAGATGGGCGCACAACCCCAGAGTCTGTCAAGACTGGCCCGTACGGGCAGGGGTACCTTTACCTTTACCTTTAAGGGAAAGTGGGACATTCTGGGAGGATCAAATCAGAAACCGGGACAGCTGCTGTTAATCCGGGGCTGCTATCCCTGGAAATCAGGGACACTTGGGGGTCTGAGTGATGCCTTTCTCTTCTTTGGGTGAGACTTAAGCGGCTGCTTTATTTATTTATTTATTTATTTATTTATTTATTTATTTACCATTTTATACTTCTACTAAAAACCTCAAAGTGGTGTACAGCATATTAAAGCAATAGCTGGGTGATGTTCCTCCGTCCTCATGAGCAGCCTCTTCAGTAGGGCTGGTGAGTGTGGGTATACCCACTATACCTTTAAAGCACATTCAAAGCACATCCTACCCTCACTGTAGGTTAAACCACAGAGCCTAGGACTTGCCAATCAGAAGGTCGGTGGTTCGAGTCCCCACAACGGGGTGAGCTCCTGTTGCTCGGTCCCTGCTCCTGCCAACCTAGCAGTTCAAAAGCAAGTCAAAGTGCAAGTAGATAAATAGGTACCACTCCGGCGGGAACGTAAACGGCGTTTCCGTGCGCTGCTCTGGTTCGCCAGAAGTGGCTTAGTCATGCTGGCCACATGACCTGGAAGCTGTACGCCGGCTCCCTAGGCCAATAAAGCGAGATTAGCGCCGCAACCCCAGAGTTGGTCACGACTGGACCTAATGGTCAGGGGTCCCTTTACCTTTACCCTCCCCAAATTCATGGGAACTGTAGTTTGTCAATATCCTGGGTATTATAGCCCTGTATGGGGAAACCTGGGTCCCCAGGATTCTTTCTTTGGGGTGGGATGTGATTTGAATCTGCTTTAAAGGTGTCATGTGTATGGCGGGGGTGGTGTCACAGTTGCTGGGGAACACCAGCAGAAAAGGGCTATTGCCCTCCTGTCTTGCACGTGAGCTTCCCGTGGGCGCCTGGTTGGCCAATCTGCAAAATGGGTTGCTGGATTATAGAGCCCTTAGGTCTGATTCAGCAGAGCGCCTCTTGAGTCTGCGTTGGGGGCACTCCAGGGATTTGAATGTAATTTAAATGGTGGCTCCAAGTTGAAGCAGCGCTCACTGGAACACCATAAAAGGGGAGAGGGCCAGACAGGAATCAGCTCTGGCCCCGACAACCACCCAGCAAAGTTGGGCACTGACGCCAGCCCTGCCTGGTGCCTCTCCCTGGGGGCTCAGCGAGAGAGGTAAGTGAAAGAAAGGCTGCAGACACACCTTGGCAGTGCCACAATGGGGCATATATTAAGGCTGCGAGAGCTCTTCTTTGCAGAGAAACAGTGAAATAGGCAGGGCAGAGATGAGAACTGTGAAGTGCCAGGAGTAAGAGCTATATAAAAGATAAATTATTTATACCGTGCCGGGTTTTTCACATTCACATCTTTAAAAGGATGTTCAAGGAGAAGAGTGTTTAAAAAAGAAAAGCTGTAAAAAAAAGAAAAGAAAGAAAGAAAAGGCTCACGGCATGGGAGAAGAAGGAGAGCCTTGTGGAGATCTGTCTGAACCGCATTTCTAAAAGAAGGTTATGAAGGGAGGGTGTCAAGAAGGGCGTCCTACATTTTATGTGACCAGAAAACCCAAATTCTCTAATTGAATCAAATGAAATAGATTTGCATGAGCTCGCTTAAGCACAGCACTTCGCGTTGGTCTCAGAGTACAAGGGATTCCCCCCCCCCTTTCTCTCTCTTTGGTAGCAGCTGGTGTTCCTTTTTAGGAAACCAAGCAGTGTGGAAAACAGGAGGGATTTGGTGACGGGACTTGGATTCTGTGGTGAAACTCAGTTCTGTGTGTGGCCGTGTGATGAAATTCAGTTTGACAACAAAATAAAGGTAAAGGTAAAGGTAACCCTGCCCGTACGGGCCAGTCTTGACAGACTCTGGGGTTGTGCGCCCATCTCACTTAAGAGGCCAGGGGCCAGCGCTGTCCGGAGACACTTCCGGGTCACGTGGCCAGCGTGACATCGTGGCTCTGGCGAGCCAGAGCCGCACACGGAAACGCTGTTTATCTTCCCGCTGGTAAGCGGTCCCTATTTATCTACTTGCACCTGGAGGTGCTTTCGAACTGCTAGGTTGGCAGGCGCTGGGACCGAGCAGCGGGAGCGCACCCCGCCGCAGGGATTCGAACCTGGGATTCGCCGCAGGGATTGACAACAAAATACAAGGTGACAAAACCCAGACTTAAGGGAATAAGGCATAACCCTTTCCTTAATGTACCACTTTGCTACATGTAGGGAACTCCCTCCCCCCATTTTTAAACACAAGGGAAGCAATCACAAACATGATTCTTCACAACCTGTAATTTGAAGTGGTACAGTCCAGAACCCCGCCATCTTAGGCTACAATCCTATGCACACTTCCTTTGGAGCAGGAGTGCCAACTTGAATAAAATATTGGTGGCGGGAGGTAAGCTCTGCCCCACATAATGGATCACAACACAGACACACACACACACAAATGGCAATGCCCATCCACTTTGGCAAGGCGTGCCACCCTCAAATATTTTATGGGGGTCCGAAGGGACCTCGGCCCCTAGGAGTCGGTTCCTATGCTTTGGAGTGAGTCAGGCATAGTCAACACTACACAGGAAGTAGAATGAAGTGGTATAGATCTGAGGATTTGACTGTACCACTTCAAGCTGCAGATGGGTGGTGGTAGACGATTATATTTTTGAAAGCTCTCCACACACAGAAACCACCCTGACAGGGAATGTGCTGGGTTATGTGTATAATTCTTAGTAGCAGGATTTTAAAAACAAAACAAAACAAGGGGCAGCATTCAAAACAGGTGTCGCTAGCTGCAGTCTGAAGCTGTATACTCACTGTACCTTTGAAGCACCTTTGAAGCACATTCTTCCCCCGAAAGAATTATGGGTTGCTGGGAATGGTAACTGTGAGGGGGTAAACTACAATGCCCAGGATTCTTTGAGGCAAACAATGTGTTTCAAATGTGCTTTAAAGGTATAGTGTGTACATAACCTGTGATCATAACAGTCTGCCTTACCACTGCAGGGTTCGTACCACCTTCGTCTTCTGCCTGGGTAAGGTAAGGTAAAAGGTTAAAGGACCCCTGGACAGTTAAGTCCAGTCAAAGGCGACTATGCGGTGTGGCGCTCATCTCGCTTTCAGGCCGAGGGAGCCAGCATTTGCCAACAGACAGCTTTCTGGGTCATGTGGCCAGCATGATTGAACTGCTTCTGGCTCACAGAGAACCATGATAAGAGCCAAAGTGCACGGAAACACTGTTTACCTTCCCGCCGCAGCAGTACCTATATATCTACTTGCACTGGTGTGCTTTCAAACTGCTAGGTTGGCAGAAGCTGGGACAGAGCAACAGGAGCTGGATTCTGCCTGGATAGAGCAGGCCTCGTAGTGGAGCGAACTGGCTGTGAATGTCCTGATTCCGCATAATGTGTGGATTCACAATAGGGCTCTCCTTTGTCAAGCAGACCAGTCTTGTAGGAACAACAGGAACTTCTGCATGCACAGCATGTGCTCTGCCACTGAGCCACAGCTCAGAACTTCCTAAGAACTTTCTGTTCCCATCGAGGTCGCTCCCTGAGCCCGCCACCACCCATCCCACTTGGGCCAGGCAACAGTCCCAGTGCTTTGAATGGAAATGAGAACTCTTCCATTCAAAGACTCTTTGCAGGGGTCCAGCGAGTGAGTTTATTTGCCACTCAACCACACAAGTATTTGGTTTAGGAAACAGGTTAGGAACAGCCTGCAAGGCTGGCATCATGCTTATCTGAGGGCCTTGTTTTCTAGTCTCCTTTAAACATTATGAACTTCAGCAAAATCTACAGGTGGCTCCTGCAACTCAATGCTGGGAAAATTTGGTACAAAACAACCACAGTGCCAAAAATGCACCAGGCCTCACCCCACAGAGGGCCTCCCATGGTCCACCTCACAATGCCTCTCTGACTCTTTCACCGATGGGGCAGGAGAACTAATTGCTGTGAGATGTTGTGCTCACACTGAGATCGCAGCTCCGTTCCAAAGTGGGATGGATCATGGGGGGGGGGGGTCCTTCAGGGACTCAATGTGCACTTGACACAGCATTGGCTGTTGTGGGAAGATTACAGAATGCATGCGAGGCATTTCCAAGGCAGACCTGACTCTCCGACAGACACACCAGGAGAATGAGCAACGACTGTGTCATTTATTCAACAATTGCCCACATTGTTGTTTTTAAAGCATCTGTTGAAATTCAGCACCGTTGAAGCAAAGCGGCTGGCCTAAGCTAGACCACCGATGGAATTCAGAAGACACGGCAAAGACCCCTCAGAAAAGCTGAATTGGGGCAATCTCTTTTCATTAACAATATCCAGAGAGGTAGCTGTGTTACTCTGTTTTAGTGCAAGACCAAGGCTGTGTACACAGCATACTTTTAAAGCACATCCGAAGCATGGGGGGCTGGAGGACAAAATGTGCTTTAAATGTATGGCGTGCACACAGTCTAACACATTTTAACTATCACAACATACAACCTAATTTTTGTGCTCAACACCCCCCTCCCCCTGCTTTGTTGTAGAGCATCTTGCCTGAGGAGCGTTCTGGAGAACTCGGACCCTTGCCACTGTTTCATGACATTTGGTTGGTCCTAACAAAAAAGTATTGCCCAATGTGGATTGTTGGATTTCCCACTCCCACTCCCCCCACCTGATGGACCAAGATGGCTAATGTTGCTTTTTATGTTTTATTACAGCATTAGCTGTTGTAGGACTACAGGACACTTAATCAGATCTAACATCTGATGGACTGGGCTCTAGTCCATGAAACCGTATGCCATAATAAAATGTGTTAGTCTCTAGGGAGACAAGGGACCATTTGTTGTTGTTATTAAGGTTCTTCTGCTAAGGATGAAGGCTCTTTCTTGTATCCCAGTCATGTCTCTGAGGGTGGTGCGGTGCAAGTCATCTGAGTGCACTGGGTGATCAAGATTGCATTCAGAAAGTCCCAGGTTCGATCCCTGCTGTCTCCAGGTAGGGAGTAGACCCCAGCTGAAAACTGGAGAACTGCTGTCAGTCAGTGTGGACAATACTGAGCTACATGGACCAATGGTCTGATGCAGAAGAAGGCAGTTCCCTAGGTTCCTAGACATTACCTCTTTGACTTTGTTCGTTTTGGTATTTGCTAGTCTAGCTTTGGTGATTCTAATCTTCCAAAATAATACACCAAATTTCTTTTGCAGCGTCCAAATCATGTGGTGGTTAGTTCCACAAGGTACAATCTGACAAATTGGGTTGGGCAGGATGTAATTGGCAAAGCAGCATCAGTTAGTCATATTGTCCACAGTGGTTTGTGCCCAAATCCCCGTTTGGTAAATTTGGCAAGCTAGCTTTTGTGGCTCGGGTTAAGAATGAGCCTGTTCATGTCTTAGATAAAAGGACAGATAAATGTTCTACTTCTCTCTTTTCATGCTTTCCTTCCCAGCTTTGGGGAAAGAAAACACATAAGAGAAATCAGCAGAGGCGACTGAAGGAGCAACTAGATTTTACAGAGAAGTTAGGACGTTGGGGTTGACCAAAGTTTACCATTTAATTTCAAATTGTATAGACCACAGCCTAAGAAGGCTCCATTTGCATGGTACATTTAACCACACTATCAGACCACTTTGAACAGTCATGGTCCCCCCCCAAAGAATCTTGGGACTTGTAGTTTGCTAAGGGTGCAGAGAGTTGCTAGGAGACCCCCTGCTCCTCTCCCAGAGTTCCCTGGGAATATGAATGGACTGTTAAACCACTCTGAGAGCTGCAGCTCTGTTCTCGGCTCCCAGGATTCTTTGGGTGGAATCCATGGTGGTTTAAAGTGGCATTATCCTGCTTTAAACATGTAGTAGAGATGACGGCCTCAGTGACAAGAGTACATGCACAATATACATTGAAAGCACATTGAAAGCATCCCCACCTGCCAGAATCCCAGGAACTGTAGTTTCCTAAGGGTGCCAGAAATTCTAGTTCTGTGAAGGGTAAACTACAGCCCTTTCATTTTCACGCAACCCTTCATTTTCGGGCGGATGCAACCGCAAGAACGGCTGTTGAGGCCGTATCCGTGTGCAACTGGTTCGCACATTACATGCCACTACACAAGTGCAGTCTCTCTCTCTCTCTCTCTCTCTCTCAGCCCGTCCTGTCTCTCTGTTTGTAGAAGGAGAGTCCTAAGTGAGTCGCCCCAGATAAGACACACTGCACACGGGAAGAGGCTGCTGAGCCTCATCAGCTATGACAAGGAGCTGCAGAAATGTGTGTATGTGTGTGTGCTTGTGTGTGTTTTAAATCTATGTTGTATACACAGCCTTTCTGTATGCAGAAGGCCCCAACCTCAGCCTTGGCATTTTCAATTAAAAAGATCTGCGGTAGCAGATAATAGGAAAGAAAGATTTCTGGCTGACTCCCAGGCGATCCACTGCCCGTTTAGGCAAGCCTTCTGAACCTGGTGTTCTCCAGATGTTTTAGATTGCAGCACCCATCGCCCCTGACCATTGGCCATGCTGAGGCTGATGGGAGTTGTAGTCCGGGGGGGGTGGAATCTGGAGGGCACCCATTGGGAAAACCTGGCCTGGATGACATAAGCAGCATCCCACACTCCTAAATTAATATTGGGTGTGCTCCAATTTGTGTTGAAATTAAGATGCAAAAGGCTGAGAAATAAAATGTTGCTTTGAGGAATAGATGAAGTGGGATTAGGAACGCAGATGCAGAGGCCGCATCTACACAGCCACAGAGCTGATCTGCACACAGTGCAAGCTCAACATGTCCTCAGCTGCACTCATGCGCCTTCGCTTGTGCAGCGAGGGAGAGGCATTAACGTGTGAACCAGGCTAATAATGCAGATAAATCAGCTGCCTTTCATTTTCACGCAACCCTTCATTTTCGGGCGGATGCAACCGCAAGAACGGCTGTTGAGGCCGTATCCGTGTGCAACTGGTTCGCACATTACATGCCACTACACAAGTGCACTCTCTCTCTCTCTCTCTCAGCCCGTCCTGTCTCTCTGTTTGTAGAAGGAGAGTCCTAAGTGAGTCGCCCCAGATAAGACACACTGCACACGGGAAGAGGCTGCTGAGCCTCATCAGCTATGACAAGGAGCTGCAGAAATCTGAGGCAGGCGAGTTTCTCGACAGCTGAGCCTCCCTCCACGGATGCAACCTCAACACACACACCTGGACCACTGATGGCTCCTCCTTGACTTCAAAGCTGGAGCTTCTTGACACATGAGAGATGCTCCTTGGACCTCCTTAGCCCTTCCTCCCTGGCATCTGTCTCCTCCTGTCCCACATTACCCCCTTCTTTCGCTCTGTGTGCAGTTCCAGTCCCATCCTTCTTCCCTTATCTCTCGATTTGGTCCTCCATCTTTCCCAGAGCATCCTGTCAGGTTCCTTCCCTCCCTCCCCCATCCTCCCTCCCCCTCTCCTCCAGCCCACCCCCCTCTCACTAGCTGCCCCATTACCTCTCCTCACCTCTCCTTCCCTTTCCCACAAGTCCCCCTTTCACCCCCCATTCTGCTCCTTTCCCTCCCTCCTTTAGCATTACATTATCCGCTGCTCACTTTCCTCTCCTTCTTCTTCCTCAACTCTTCTCATTTTCTCCACTCTTCTTTGGACCACATCTCTGCACTCTGATTTCCCTCCCCACCCGTCTTGCTTCCCCCTTGTTTCCCACCCTTAATCTTTGCCATCCCGTCCTGATTGCTCCTCCATCCCATCCCTCCATCCCTCCATCCAAATAGCTCTGCCTGCGCGCACGCATTTTAATTCTATGGGCGCACATCTTAATTCCGCGCATTCAAAAGCCCTTCCATTCCCCTCTTTTCCACCCCACCCCCACCTCTCCCTCTCTCCCCTCACCTTCTCCTCCCGCCCCCGCCTGCCCCCTTCCTCCTTCTCTCGACTCTCTCATTCACCTCATCTTTCCCACAGCCCTGCCTGATTTCTGCCTGGCTCGCTGACCCCACAGATCCTGCAAACCCATGCCATGCCCACTCTGGGCATCACCGTGGCACTCACCTGCTGATACCCCCAGTCCTCTGGGGCAAATTCGCTCCCCACGGCTTCAAACTGGAAGTTGATGTGCGGCGCCTGGTGCAGGAGGAACGTCCACCACGAAGCTCGATAGCCCTGGGGGGACCCCATCCCTCCGACGCGGGGCGCCCACAGCCCCAACCCCGCTCACCGCGCTGGTCTCCGGCCCCCCATGCTGGCACACGGATGGATGTCGGGGAATGATGTGCAGGGAGGCAGTGCAGAACATCAGGGCTTATCCGCGCGGGATATTGGGGAGGGGGGAGTGATGGTTGGGGAAATAAAGGGGGGGAGGGCTAGGTGGTGGGCGAAGAGGATCGTGGAAGGCGCAGCGCCATCTAGCGAGCGCTACGCCGGTCACCGTGATTTAAACCAGCCCTTGTCTCGCCCGACCTGTCAGAGAGACTAATAGCTCCCCCAAGTGGATCTGTCCCTCTACACAATAAATACAAGGCATCACTGATCAGATTTAAAGCGGATGCAGAGTGGGAGAAAACGCACTAGTAAAGCAACTTCTAAAACTTCGCAATCGCTTCCAGCCTTCCCAATTTTCTACAAAATATACTTGCGGGGACCCATTGAAATATGTGGAGCGGGCTAGGAAGAAACCCTGCGTAAAAATCCTTACACCTGCAGTGATGTCAGCCCGTTTTTCTTAATTGTCAGGAATCCTCACAAACAGCCAGTTGCTTCTATTATTATTATTATTATTATTATTATTATTATTATTATTATTATTATTATGGGGCGGGGAGGCAACCAGAAAGTAGTTGCTGCTATAAGCCTATAACATTTCCCCAGTTGATACGTTGTAGTTTTGAAGATAGTTATTCCCCCCAGATTGCTGCAGTTGTTGCCTGGAATGTAGCAGCAAGAAAAGCCCCAAAGGTTGTAACATTTCCTCACGGGGAAATTGCTGCAACCCCTTGGTGATTTTGGTTACCTTTTCCTGAAACTTTTCCAGCTCTACAGTATCCTGTTTGAGATGTAGCACCTGGAACTGAACACTGTGTTGCAAAAGTGGTGTAGCACCATAGATTTGTATAAGGGCAGTGTGATACCGGGTTTTATTTTCAGTGTCTTTCCTAATGATCTGAAACGTGGAATTCATGCTTTTCATAGCTGCCATACACTGGACTGGCTCCTTCATTGAGCTATCCACCACAACCCCAAGATCTCATTCCTGGTTAGGTACCAGATCCTATTAGTGTATATGCAAAGTTAGAATTATTATTATTATTTGCCTCAATATGCATCACTTCATACTTGCTTATGTTGAACTTCATTTCCTGATCTTGGCAATTGTCCTCCACAGGGACTTGCTCCAGCCTCCAGATCACTGTAGTGGTGAATTTTATTTGCAACACCAGACACAGTCACTTTGTGAACGTCTATATTTATTTTGAACGAATATCTCCCACGGTTGCACACTCTTCCTCTCCACAACTCAGTGACATCAACTTGGAATTTCACTTATTTTCTGTTTGTCGAACACATGTTCACATGGTCTTGGTAAACCATAGTTTGGCTTCCCATGCCATGTGAACCAGGCCATAATGAATACAGCCGTACCTTGCGAGTTGAACGGAATCCGTTCTGGAAGTCCATTCGACTTCCAAAACATTCAAAAACCAAATTGTGGCTTCTGATTGGCTGCAGGAAGCTCCTGCAGCCAATCAGAAGCACTGGAAGCCCCATTGGATGTCCGGGTTCCAAAAGAACGTTCACAAACCAGAACAATCATTTCTGGGTTTGCTGCATTCGGGAGCCAAAACGTACGAGTTCCAGGGCATTCGACAACCAAGGTACGACTGTATATCCAAATCTTAGTGGAACAGTAAATTTTATTTATTTTAATATTTTAAAACTGTAAACCACCTTGGATGCCTTGGCAGAAAGGCAATATATAAATGCAATGAAAATAAATAGGAGATAAATCATTTGTTCATCCCACACTTTTCATTCCATTTACTTTCCTACCCTTAAAAAAAATATAACAAAGCAATGTGGAATTTTTATGGTAGGGCAACAGAGAACTTGAATACACTTAAATCTCTGCAGCATCACAAATGTGGTTTTGAAAGCTGCTTGCTCACTCTTCCCCCCTCCTGTCCCCACACCTGTGGTTGCAACCTTAAAAGGGATGTGGCTTGTCAGAAAGTGCAGTGAGCTTACTGAGGTCAACCATATTGTAAGACTACAGAATATCTGCATGTCAAGGGGGGGGGAACTGTGTCACAGAGCACTGGATGTTTGAGAAGCTGCGGCCTCGTTTGTGGTACAGTACGGCAAGGTGCAATGGAGAGTTGCTGGCTACGGAACCCTCAACCTGAGTTCCTCTTTCAACATCCTCCTACTTGGCTCGTATGATCAACTGAGAGGTATTGGGACCAGAGACCAGACAGGAGGATCAGAAAGCCAGGTGATGCGTTTACTGAGCATAACTCAAAATGTTAGTGCTGACCTTTAAAGCCCTAAACGGCCTCGGTCCAGTATACCTGATGGAGCGTCTCCACCCCCATCGTTCTGCCTGGAAACTGAGGTGCAGCTCCGAGGGCCTTCTGGCGGTTCCCTGCAAGAAGCCAAGTTACAGGGAACCAGGCAGAGGGCCTTCTCGGTAGTGGCGCCCACCCTGTGGAATGCCCTCCCACCAGATGTCAAAGAGAAGAACAACTACCAGGCTTTTAGAAGACATCTGAAGGCAGCCCTGTTTAGGGAAGTGTCTAATGTTTAACAGACCACTGTATTTTAATATTTTGTTGGAAGCCGCCCAGAGTGGCTGGGGAAACCCAGCCAGATGGGCAGGGTATAAATAATAAATTGTTGTTGTTGTTGTTGTTACTGAGCCTTTACTGCTGAAGTACAAACCCCACCAGCCTCAGCAAGCATGGCCAATGGGAGGGGATGCACAACAATGGCTGGGGATGATGGGAGATGTAGTTCAGTGACACTTGGAGGGTCCAAGGTCCCCCCACACCTGGAATATGTGAAGTAATGGAGGAGGAGTATGTATTTGCCTGATAGAGTTAGGCCTAAGCCTTCTAAGGAGAAGAGACTTTAAGGCTTTGGAAGCGAGGTTAAGCCCTACCATGAATTAAGGTCCAGCACTTCTCATTACAGTGGTACCTTGGGATAAGAACTTAATTCATTCTGGAGGTCTGTTCTTAACATGAAACTCTTCTTAGCCTGAAGAACCACTTTAGCTAATGGGGCCTCCTGCTGCCGCTGCATGGTTTCTGTTCTCATCCCGAAGCAAAGTTCTTAACCCGAGGTAATATTTCTGGGTTAGCAGAGTCTGTAACCTGAAGCGTATGTAACCTGAGGTACCACTGTATAGACATTAAACACTGTGTAGAAAGGGTGAAGACCATAAGCAAGTGAGGGTTTCATAGGAGGCAAAGGACACAGCCCTGGGTGTCTCATGGCACAGCATTTGCACCCATAGAAGCAACTAAGTGCTAAGTCGTTTTAGTGGAGGCAGGTGGGGAGAGGAAGGAGGCACAGGCTCCAACACTTTTGTGCACCATTTCCTCAAAAGGTAGGTAATAAAGGAAATGTGAGACATGTCGAGAGGAGTTCCTCTTGAGGCAAAACAGTCTGTATCAAGGGTGGCCACAAATGAAGGTTTGGCTTTGGAGAGACCTTTGCTTCCTTTTTATCTTTCGCATTATGTGACTGCACAGCTACCGGGGGGGGGGGGGGGCGGGGTAAGGGAAGAAGGATGTTACAGAGGGTTGCTGGGCTTTAGAAGATGCAGACATTCCCTGCATCTTCAGTCAGTTGACAGAAGGCGCTGAGGCAAAATAGGTCAATCTACTAGCAGCAGAGCCCTCACCATGAAGTTTTCTTTCACCATCATCTTTTTGGGTTGGTATTGTAGAGGGGGAAATAGGAGGGTGGAAGGACCAGAGAACGGGATGCTAGTTTCTGTTGCTCATTTATCTTTCCACTAATGGAACCATCTGCTTTTCCAGGATGGTGGCTGACTGGGAAGACATTGAAAGGTGAGCTGCGTCCAAAACAAAAGAATGTTATGTCTCGTAATCAGAATGATGTGAATAGAAGCTAAATGGCATGCCTTTTCCTAACCAAATCTATTTTTGTCTTACACATGCATGAGAAGTTAAGATCTACCAACCTTCCTTGCTCTATATACTCTTCAGAGATCACACCACTATGTTAAAAGTCTCGCTGCTGTTTCTCTCCTACTTCCTGGTCAGTTGGCAACCTTTGTGTTTTGCCACTATTGCTGTGCCACTCATACCAGTTTTGCTAATCTATTTGGACTAGCAGCAAAATGCACCAAAATTGGCACAAGCCCTGTGTGGATTGTGGATATTGGACAACCCAGATCCCAAGGCCTCACCTGAAAGAACCAACAGATTAGTCTGGGTATAGGGATGGGGGAAAACTTGGTCAACTGTGTTAAATCTGTCTAATAATTCACATTTCTTCAAATCATGTGTGAACCAAAACACAGTCATTCTTTGAAAGTCACACTTCTCTGGATTTTGCAATGCATTTCTCCAACCCAATAATGCTGATGAATTTTCTCGAAGAATTAATGAGGAAGCCATCTTGGCTGTGATTCCTGGAAGAATTGTTTTGTCACTTGCACGCCTTTCCCCCCTGACTCCAGCTACAAAAACTGAAGGTGTTGAAAAGACTCTTGGGCTGGAATGTTGTTGGGTTTTTGTTGTTGTTATGGGAGATTGTTGCTGTTACTGATATTTTGTAAATCTCTTGCTCTCTTTTTTTGCCCAGGACAATCTTATCCCAAGCCTTCCATCTCTGTGGTCCCCAGTAAAATTGTCCCCCTGGGAAGCAATGCTACCATCCGCTGCAAGGTGCGCAGTGAAGACTACGCACAAGCAACATTTGTTCTGTTCAGAGAACTGGATTCATCTTTGCATGCTTCAGTAGTCAAGAAGTCAGAGTGGAATGAGGTTGCATTTTTCTTCGCCAATGTCCAACTATCAGATGGTGGGAACTACCGGTGCCGATATTGCTTCAACTCTTTCTCTGGCGACAGCTGCTCACCTTTAAGTGACAGAGTAAAGGTCAAGATAAGAGGTAAGAGCTGGCTGAGTCAAATTTAGAGATGTACATGAAGTTTTCTAAACTTGAGACTGGAAATGAGCTTTGGAGGGAAAATAAAAATAGAGGAGAATTTATGAAATCTAAGTTCTTCTCTGGCTCAGACTAAAATCTAAGCCAGGGAATAATTCCTGTCTTCCCTCTCATTGTCCCTCTCAGCCTTTCAAGAGCTCACAAATATCCTGTCATCCTTCCCTTTGAAGCCTTACCATATGGCAGCAGCTCCACTGCAGCAGCCCAGCTGTGGGGGCTGAAGGAGAGGGGAAGAGAGTCTGTCTGTGTCTCCTTCCTGGGTCCTTATGCAGCTGTGCACCCTGCCAAGACAGAAGATGTCATGTCCTATGGAAAATGCAGTATAGTTTCTAATCTATACAAACCAAGGCTTTTCAGTGTACTGTCACCAGTAATTTGGAACACTATTCCTACTGATGTCAGACAGGCACCTACAATCTCGATAGATTTCAGTCTGCTGAAAACACATTTGCTTCACCAAACTTTTTAGAGAACTAAGTTGACTCAGTGTTGGTCATTTTTTCTGGATTTTATGCTTTTATAACTTTAAGATTTGAAAGTTTTATGGTGTTTCTGAATGATTTTACTGTACACCACCTTGATTTTCTTTCAATGGCAGTTTATACACATTCTTCTAAAAAGCATAAGAACTAAAGAAGAGTCCTGCTGGATCAGGCCAATGGGCCATCTAGTTAGTTCAACTACCTGTTCTCACAGTGGCCAAACAGATGCCTCAATGGGCAACCCACACGCAGAGCCCTCTCCTCTCCTGTGATTTGTAGCATCTGCCCTAGACCACGAAGGCAGAGCAGAGCCATCGTGACTAGTAGTCTTATCTTCCATGAATCTGTCCACTCTTCTTTTGAAGCTGTCCTAGTGGGAGACCATCACTGCCTCCTGCGGGTTCTGTGAGTTCCATGGTTTGATTATGCACTGTGTGAAGAAGTCCTTTCTTTTACCTGTGCTGAATCTCCCACCGTTCAGCTTCATGGGAAGCCCACAAATTCTAGCATTCTCATATATATGTACACAGTGTGTGTGTGTGTGTGTGTGTGTGTGTGTGTGTGTGTGTAGTTCTCCCAAGGGGTACTGTCAGGAGTGGAAAGGTCCTGTGAGCCAGTGTGGTGTAGTGGTTAAGAGCGGTAGTCTCGTAATCTGGGGAACTGGGTTCGCGTCTCCGCTCCTCCACATGCAGCTGCTGGGTGACCTTGGTATAGCGGTTAAGAGTGGTAGTCTCGTAATCTGGGGAACCGGGTTCAAGTCTCCGCTCCTCCACATGTAGCTGCTGGGTGACCTTGGGCCAGTCACACTTCTCTGAAGTCTCTCAGCCCCACTCACCTCACAGAGTGTTTGTTGTGGGGGAGGAAGGGAAAGGAGAATGTTAGCCGCTTTGAGACTCCTTAAAAGGAGTGAAAGGCGGGATATCAAATCCAAACTCTTCTTCTTCCTCCTCTTTCACTCTACCTCCTTCTCCAGCGATACGTTAAAGCAGGATGGGGAACCTGTGACAGATTCCCCACCTTCCAAATCTCAGTTCTCTTCTCTTTCTCACCCAGCTCTGCATTTTCCCAAGCCTTCCATCTCAGTGAGCCCCAGTAATATCGTCAAGTTGGGCGGAAATGTCACGATCCACTGTAACAGTCAAGGCTACCAGGATGTAGAGTTCCAACTCTACAAAAAAGTAGGTCCATCTTTGTTTCATGTTGTAATGGAGAAAGACCGGCAAAAACGGGTCGTATTTGCTATTGCCAATGCCACACTATTCCACGGAGGAATCTACCGGTGTACATATTGTTTCAAGTCAACCTTCTGTGAACTGTGCTCAAATTTCAGCAACAGCATATATATCTACATAAGAGGTAAGGCTGTTTGTGTGCTTTACCCCCCCCCCCCATAAATGGCACTAACATGGATTTTGTATTCCCTGCAGCTGTATATCAAAGGGAAAAGCTGCATTAGCTAAAACATACAAGGTGTTTTAAGAGAGATGCGGGTGGTGCTGTGGGTTAAACCACAGAGCCTAGGACTTGCTGATCAGAAGGTTGGTGGTTCGAATCCCCGTGACGGGGTGAGCTCCTGTTGCTCGGTCCCTGCTCCTGCCAACCTAGCAGTTCGAAAGCACGTCAAAGTGCAAGTAGATAAATAGGTACTGCTCCAGTGGGAAGGTAAACGGCGTTTCCGTGTGCTGCTCTGGTTTGCCAGAAGCGGCTTAGTCATGCTGGCCACATGACCCGGAAGCTGTACGCCGGCTCCCTCGGCCAATAAAGCAAGATGAGCACCGCAACCCCAGAGTTGGTCATGACTGGACCTAATGGTCAGGGGTCCCTTTACCTTTTTTACAAGGTGTTTTTAAAAGAGGCTCTTTCCCATGCTGTGCCAGCATTTGAGTATCATTAGCAATCTTCTCAAATGGTGCATTCCAGGCTGAAACACATTATTTGCTGCTGAATTTAGCAGGATATGTAGACACAGGCTGCCTACACACTGACCTCTCCAGGGTTTCAGACTGGGGGTATTTCCCAATCATATGTGGTGATGCTGAGGACTGAACCTGGCACCTTCTCCCTGCAAATCATTTCCCAGTAAGCTGTGGTCCATCTGGTCATGGACATAGGAATATGAAGAAGAATGGCAGCAAACAAAGGCTTGTTTCATTCAAGCAACTCCAGTTGAAACTGAAGCATAGGATTAGGCCTTTCAGGATTTTTTTAGTGAGAGCCTGTCCACCCTGTGAAAATAAATCCTGGTTTGGAGCTGCTTCAGGTTCTGAAATAAAGGCTATGGAGGAACCTTCTAAATACTGCACACATTCAGTTTATTTGCAGTGGTTCCCAGAGCTGCCCATAAGCCCCTGAAAGTCTTGAGATGGGACAAGCTTCAATTCTACCTTCTGACCATCAGGTGGCAAACGTCCACCAAAAATGGAATAGAGATAAACCACACTGTGATGCATGCAAGAATGGGGGGAAAAAAAATTTGATTTTGGTTTGAAAGCCAAACTTTTGCATGAATGGAACTCTGTAACCTGATTGAATGATGCAACTATGTATATACTTCCTTTCTCTGCATTAATTTTGTGACTAGTACTCATGCTTCCTTACTGCATATAATTCTGCTGTGAATAATGGGGGGGGGGGGGGCGGTGTCAGGGAAGAGGTATGAATGGCTGCCACTGAAATCCTGGCCATTAGAATTCTGGTTTAGCACTTTAGCTTCTGAGACGGGACTTGACATTGCCCCAAACGTATCAAATTCATGTATCAAAGTGAACTGGAAACTCACTTTTACATGGCAAAACCTAAGATTCCCAGGATTTTTACAACTCACTGAAGGGTCAGGTGATCGCATTTCTCAGCAATGAAGTCTTTTTTAATTAAGGTATGTACATTGTTGCTGTTGTTGTTGTTGCTTTAAAAAAGCATAATGTTATTTCAAATTTAATAGACTAGACCATGATGTAAACATAACTTTTATATGCACTGGGAAACAAACAAATAAATGTGTGATTGACTTTACTGTGATATTTGCTTTATTGCAGTGGTCTGGAACCAAACCCACAACATATCTCTGAGATATGCCTGTATATCGCTGAGATATGCCTGTAGCAGAATGAGACTGGCTGAGCAGGAGATGAATTGACTGACATGGTCACTAGCAGGAGATATTCCTTGGTTACCGTAAACATTGCTACTCTTTGCCTCCCCTTTTATTCCAAAACATAGATCCCAGCCTCTCCAAACCATACATCAGAATGAGACCTGGGGACCCACTTGCTGAAGGCTTCAATGTCACCATCGAGTGTCACGGACCAGAGAATGGCCTGAACTTTTCTTTGCACAAGTCCAGCAACCTAATAGCATGGCAGATGGCAGAATCGGACGGAAACACATCTGAGTTCTCTCTTTCCATGATCAGGCTGGAGGATGAAGGGAATTATACCTGTCAGTATCACCGCAGAGGACATGCCTTTCAGTGGTCGGAGCCAAGTGATGCAGTGGGGTTGGAACTTGTGACAGGTGAGGAGCCTGGCTTTGTGCCTTTGTTTTCCTTCCTTCTATGTATACAGCAGGAGTTTGGGGAATTGTGACGACCAAAGCCAAACACCTCTATGGCGGAACCATGGCCACATAGCACAGAATGGAGTATCCATGTGATTTGACTCCACTGGCAATGGCTAAGAAAGTGTGGGTTCAGCCCCGACAAAAGAGCAGTGGCAAGAGAAATGGATGAACTATGCAGAACTGGCTAAACTGACATATAAATTGCGAGATAAGGACAACTGTGACTTTAAAGAAGAATGGGAACTTTTTACAAACTACTTAAAAAGGCAACAAAATGAATTGGACTCCTTGGCAGGTTTTGAATAAACATACACAAATTTATTGATTGTTAACATAGTAGGCAGATAATATAAGGATTTATGCAATTTTACAGTATGCAGAGAATAATATGTGTTGAGAAATCAGAGAGAGGAGCTGGGGGAAGTCTTGGGGGGGGAGGGTTCGATGGGGAGGTGGGGGAAGGGGAAAATAATGAATATGGTATGTTTTGATATTTTGTTATGTTGAAATTGTTATTTAAAAAAGTAAGTGCGGGTTCAGGAATGAATAAGGAGGTACATTTGAAGCCTGAGTGAGATGAAGACAGCCCTGGGAATTGTGGGAAGCATTTGGTTGTATTTACATGATTGTGTTTGGGACAACATTATCCCTCTTTGATATTCTGGTGTATCAGGGGTGGCTAACCCACAGCATGTGGATTGTATCCAGTCCCACTAAACTTTTTCATTTACTCAATATCCTGCCCTTCTACCTTCCTCTGCTGCCACCATCTCCACTAGTAGCTTCAGGCTCAGGTTCCTCCAGGTCCTCTTCTTGAGTTCCTCATTGCATGTCCTCACAATCTGTCAATGCATTCCCAACTGACCCCCCCCCCCAGGCAGTGCTGATCCTGACCTTCTGCTCTCTTCAGCCAGGACCATCCAACCAATCCATTGGTGGATGAAATTTCAAGCCCACATTATGGACCAGTAATTCTGAACGGAACACCCAACAAATGACCAATCACAAACTGACCACTTTTGGATGCTTCTGCATTTGCATAAAAACTGAAACGCAACATGTATCCCTGCTATCTTATTAGTGGAGCTGTCAGTTGGTCCACTGCTTGCAGACTTAGTATGCTTTGTATCATCTCTCTGACTCTAGTCAGAAGGAAAAGGCAAGTGGAGTAGATTAGAAGACTGCTTCCATTGGCAGGTAGATCCAGCAGACTGTTCTTAGAAATCAGAAGTAAGTCTCGCTGGACTCGATGGGGCTAAGTATGCGGAGGGCTGGAAGTTAGAAAGTCAATTTGGAGGGATGGGAGGAACTCAACAACTCAAGAGAGTCAAAATATAGGAGATGAAAAGAAATGTAAAAAATGTACTGTGTTTTTTGAAAATGAAAATGTTAATAAATATTTTTTTAAAAAAAAAAGTATTCTGAGGCCACAGCCTTGGGGTAATCTCCCTCCCCACCCTGCCTTCATCACAACCAACAATTGAGTAGTAACTCTTCTCTGTCTCACTCTGCAGCAAACACTTCTACATCCATGGAGATCATCATCCGCCTGGGAGTTGCTGGCTTGGTCCTGCTTTCCTTGGTGCTGATCGTGGCTGAGTTCATGTGCAGCAGGCAAGGCTGAGAAGCTCTGACTTGACTCAGTTCCACAAGTCAAGACCCTTCCATGAGGCATCAAAGACAAGCAAAGCCACAGGAATCCCATACAGACTGGTTTCATTTCTTGTTCATCTGAAGGCCAAATTTCTATTCTGTGATAACACCAAGGAATCTTTCCAGAAGGGGCTGGGGTGGGGTGAGAATACTAGAGGCTTCTGTTTTCTGCGCCTTTTTTTGAGCTTTTTATGTAAGTTTGGAGCCCTTAACTTACTGTTCAGCTAAGTCCTTCTCAGAGACAACCTACTGAATAACTAAGAGAATTGTGTGTATTAACTGCGTAACTTATGATTTTATTCCTTGTCTGGGTGTTTTGCTTTTATTATTATTATTATTTATCTCTTATAGTAATCGTATCAAATGAAAATCAGTAAAAAGCATACCCGTCCATCTAAAACCAATGTGACTGTGAGTTAGGTAATTGCTTTTCTGTTGCTTTGAACTGCGATTGGGCAGGAGTAGCAAACTCCACAATGCCCATCCTCAGTGAGAAAGCAGCTCCTGAAATCCAGCGGGGGAAATGAGAGGATTTTTGGGGTATGGGATCAGAAGACTGTTGTGTGGAGCCAGCATGGAAGAATGCTAGTGCAAATCCCCTGAAGTAAATGAAAGATCCCTAGTTTAATTCAAGGGTGGCAAAGGCAGGGGGCAGGGTTTATAGGAAGCCTGGAAATGTCCAAAGCTATTGTGGGGGTGCTATTTTAGGGACTGGGTTGGAGAGAGACCATTGTCAAAGCTCTGCAGAATACTACCTTCCTCTCTCAGAGTCTTGGCGAGAGTGGGGTGTTCTGGAAGCCTTTGCAAGGTTTGCCCCCTGGCCTGGCAGCGAGACTTTGCAATGAGAGGAAGCCCTTTCAGAACCTGGTGCCCTGCCCTGTTATTACAGAGCAGCTGCACGGCATTTGGCTTCAGGCATCAAAACATCTCAGGCCGCTCCTGACATGAAGTCATTCTCAGGGGAGTTCCAGGGAGCCCGCCTCATTGTCCGCTCAGCCTGAATTAAAAGATTACTATAGACCCTTACTTTGTAGAAAGAGGAGCTCTGCAGAGTCCCCTTGTATCACTTCGGTTTCTTCTGCTTTTGGAGGAAATGGAGTATAACACAGAGTCAGATGCTGCACACAGTGGTTGTCACCATTAACTTCAAGGGAAGGACCTGCCTGCCTTTCTAATGTGGAACGAGTGTAGCTTGGTAGCAGAGCATCCGTTTTGCATGCAGAAGATTCCCTGTTCAATTCCTGACATCTCCAAGTACAATACCGAGAGAATCTTGCCTGAAATCCTGCAGAGCTGCTGTCAGTCATTGCAGACAGTACTGGTCTCAATGGACCAACTGACTCACTCATTCTGAGGCAGCTTCCTGAGCTCCTTGCTTTGCCAAGTCTGAGGTCTCTCAGTAACCTTCTACTTTTGTTAATGGAAAAAAACCAAAGGAAGTAGTTTACAATTTGACTTTCATTTTATTTTAATGGAAAGGTTTCACCACAATCAAACCATGATTTGGAAGTCAGGGAGAACTCTGGTTAATCCAAATGGAAATGGAAGCTTCTAATATCCTACCTGACAAAAGAGGAGGCACATGAGCCTGAGGCTTGCTGCGGTTCGTTTATATAGAAGAAAACTATGGATGTCAGAGATGGTCCTAGGACAGCATCAGAGTAAGAAAGAAATAAGTATTTGGGGGCTGGTCATTCCTTTGCAGTGGGGAGCCATCATAACTGCAGTCCCAATGCCTCTCTGGAGCTTAAGTTTACAACTCACTCACTATGTGGCTGGATGGCTGCGTTGGAGCCAGTTGAAGTTAAATCCTTCGAAGACAGAGGTCCTCTGACGACATGGGGTTGGGGGGCCAACTCCCTTCTCTTGTGGGGGCCCAATTAGTGCCAGCACCTTCCGTCAAGAGCTTGGGTGTAACCTTTGACGCCTCCCTTTCCATGGAGGCGCAGGTTGCAGCCACAGCAAAGGTGGCATTTTCCCATCTCCGCCGTATTAAGCATTTGGTCCCTTACCTTTCTCACCCTGATCTGGCCACAGTGATCCATGCGACAGTCACCTCCAGGCTTGATTATTGTAACTCGCTCTACGCGGGGCTGCCCTTGAAGCTGACCCAGAAACTCCAGCGGGTGCAGAATGCTGTGGCGAGGTTCCTTACGGGGTCCTTGCCATGGGATCACATTCACCCAGTGCTTTACCAGCTGCACTGGCTGCCGGTGGAGTACAGGGTCAGGTTTAAGGTGCTGGTTTTGACCTTTAAAGCCCTATGCAGCCTAGAACCTAAGTACCTATGGGACTGCCTCTCCTGGTATGCCCCATGGAAGACCTTAAGGTCCACAAATGACAACACTTTGGAGGTCCCAAGTTGCAAGGTGGTTGGATTGGTTTCAACTAGGGCCAGGGACTTTTCAGTACTGGCCCTGACTTGGTGGAACACTCTGTCACAAGAGACTAGGGCCCTGCGGGACTTGACATCTTTCCACAGGGCCTGCAAGACAGAGCTGTTCCGCCTGGCCTTTGGTTTGGACTCGGTCTGACCCTTATGTTTCCCTCCCTTTATGGTTTTGATCTATGGGCTATTATTAAAATGAGACTGCATTTTAAAATCTATTTTAACCTGCATTTTAAATTGGTCCCCCCTCCCCATTATGTTTTTATTGTAATTTTACTGGTGTTAGCTGCCCTGAGCCAAGGAGGGCGGGGTATAAATAAATTATTATTATCATCATCATCATCATCATCATCATCATTATCATCATGTATCTGTGAGTCTGTACAGAGGGACACACCACCAAGTCTCCTAATTCTTCCTTAAACATGCTTTTTTGATCAACAGGGCCCAAAGTGACAGCATACGCACAATATCTTTGGGGAGGAGGCAGTAAGTGACCAGAGCTTGAATTTGCCATGGTGTACAACTGGGCATAGTAGATTTCTTTTGCCCCAACAATACTACTGACATGCTCTCTCTCTCTGAGAACTAGAAAAATTAAAAATAGGAGTTGTGTTCCACGCTCTTCACTTCCTCTGGTTTTGCAACCATCAGATAGATGCAAACTAATAAGGGATGTGGTTGGTCAGGCAGCCGTGGGAACGGAAGAAGGACAACAGAACTGGCCGATCAGAGAGGAGTCATTTGTTCTGGGGAAGAGCTGCAGCACAGAACATTGCTGGGTTTCAGCGGCAACAGCCTCCAGCTGAGACCTTCACTCGGGAGACAGCAGAATTAGGAGCGAACGGAACAAACAGCTGGCTACAGAAGCCACGCCATGAAATTCCCTTCCAGTATCCTCTTTCTAGGTTGGTCTCACTCCTTGGAGGGCGGTGGGGTCAGAGTGTTTGCAAGAGCAGGCCTGGGAGATTGGAGGCCCGGCTTCCATTTCTGTTGCTCAGATATCTTGACTCTAAATGGATCCTCTCCTTTCCAGGGTGTTGGCTGACGAGGCAGTGGCAGATCTCCAGAGGTGAGTGTCAGTCAGCCGTGAGAATGGTGATAAAAAAATAGGGGGTGAGAAGAATGGGAACTAAATGCCGTAGACTCCTCCAACCAGGACTACTTTTCTCATGGTAGACTTTCTCTGTCTCATATTCAAGGCTTTTTTTCCAGTCGGAACTCAGTTCCGGCACCTTTTAGGTGGGAGCAGTTGCCATTATCAGAGAAGAAGGGAGGCTTTCATGGTTGTACAGCTCATATTTATTTGTCTCTATACAGCCTGTCAAGGAAACCGTCCTCCCAGTTATCCACTTCAGTTTATTTCTGTTGGGTGCAAGGGCTGTTTAGACACAGGGATCCTTAGTCCTGCCCCTCCCACTGTAAACATCACCAGATACTAAGAGAGAATCTTCTCTTTCAATGCCTCCTGAGTGCATGAATTGCAACTGACGCTGTCCTGCCTGTCTCCTGTGTTTTGGCTTATGCAGGAGAGTGAGCAAATAAAGGACCTCAGGTTCTGGACTCTTCTACAGTACTTCCTCTCCACCCTGTCCTCCTCCAATGTCAACAGGGAAGGGGAAGTTAAAGAGCCCCCCCCCCCCCGCTATCTCAGAAGTGAGTCATTGGTTGAAGGCTATATTGTTGGCCCTACAGCTGTTGCTCAGTTCAAAATATGATTCCTACTTCTTTTGAAAACAGCTTGGTGATGAGGAATATGTGAAAATATAGATATATGTCAATTGGAAAATGTTACTGATAAATATACGTACCACACTTTTGTGGATTTTTGTACCCTGATACAAGTCTACTACAAGTCTCCCATTACTACTGCTCTGCCTTCCAAATCTCACTCCTGTTATCTTTCTTTCCCAGGACAGCTTTATCGGAAGCCTTCCATCTCAGTGAGACCAAGTCCTCAGGTCATCCTAGGTGAAGATTTCTATATCCGCTGTAAGACTGAACATAATTCAGAAGCAACCTTCCACCTTGTCAAGGAAGGGAGTTCAGCGGCTGTGGATTCTAAGACTGCTTTATATTATACAGATTTCCCCCTTTCTAATGCCAAACATGTAGAACCCAATGGCGGGTTATACAAGTGCAAATATTGCTTTAATGAAAATGAATGCTCAGAATTCAGCGATAATGTTTATGTCAACATAACAGGTGAGAGTTTTGCTCTGTCCTTAGACCTATTCATGTGCAGCGCATACTTACGTTGAAAGCTAAGCAGTTTCTCGTTTTAAGCCCTAACCCTAATGTCACCACTTCTTCAGGCAACAATCACATGCTACATGTGGTTGTCTGCAGAGAATCCACTGTGTGGACACACATGTAAGGACTCTGCGTGATTGCGACAGGTTGCATGTGTCTAGGTGGGAATGTCTCTGCAGACAACCCCATGGAGCACATGGGTGCTGCAGAAAGACAGGAGGGGGCCACCCTGTGTCACCATTTGAGGCAAAATGGGAATGTGCCACTCCTTGCACGCCCCCCACTTCCGTTCTTGCCAGAATGCCCCCCTTCTTGCCAAATGTGACAAGAGTCAAGCTATTGAACATAGCATTGCCACTCATCTTTTCTGTCCCAGGTGAGCAGATATTCCAAGAGCAGGAAAAAGTTTCCAATTTTACAGAGTGACACAGTTGCAGATGTTCCGCCTTCCAAATACCAGTTCTCTTTCTTTTCCAGGAGACCTTTCTCCAAAGCCTTCCATCTTTGTGAGGCCCAGTCCCCTCATCATCCCAGGGACACAATTCTTTATCCACTGTAGAAATGAATATCGTAGAAATGAATACCGTGAACAAGCAACTTTCTATCTCTTCAAGGAAGGGACTCCGGGGCATTTGTTTTCATTAAGTCCTGCATTTCTCATTCCTAATGCCAAGCAAACAGATGGAGGGATCTACTGGTGTTCATATTGCTTCAGTCAAGACCAAGTTCGAAAATGCTCAGGTTCCAGTGACAGAGTTTACGTCAACATAACAGGTGAGGGCTCAGCTCTGTCTTGGTGTGCCAGTTTCACAAATGATACTAAAGTGGAGGTCAAATTTATTGCATCTTCAACCAGAAGGAAATGATGCATTGCTTAACATATAGGCTCTCTCTCTCATTCTCTTTCTATATTACATTCCTCTAAGATTGTAGTTCTGCCTTCTGCTGAATGTTGGAGTTGCACCAGCCCTTAAACATCCCTCTTCTTCTCTTTCCCATTCAGAGATATTATATCCCAAACCTTCCATCTCAGTCAGTTTGCATGAGTTTATTGCCTGGGGGGGAAATGCAACCATCCACTGTAAGAGTGAAGAGAACCCAATGGCAGAATTCACTCTGCTGAGAGAAGATTCTTGGGGTAACCGTGAGATCCGGAAGATGGAACCAGGCAGTATTTTATTTCCCATTCTCAATGCTAAACAAACTGATGGGGGGATCTACTTTTGTACCTATTGCTTCCAATCAGACTTAGACTTCAATCAGCGATGCTCAAGCTACAGTGACAGAGTATACATCAACATCACAGGTGAGATTCTGTCATGGGTCGCATCCATACCAAAGACTCTTATACCACTTTAGCAGTCATGGCTTCCTCCATGTAGTTTGGGAACTGTAGTTTAACTGAAAGATTAAAGTCTCTGTCAGAGAGTCCATTGCCAGCCTCATGAAACAGTTGATGGTTCTGGATGACATTGAACCACACTCTTTGTCAACTAACCCACCTCACATGGTTATTGTGAGGACAAAATGAGGTAAAGAACCATTATCCTGGCTTGAGTGTCTTGGGATGTAATTGAAAAACGATTAATTAGCTAATTACACACACACACACACACACACACACACATTTTTGGGAATATAAAAGTTTATATACCGTTTTAAGTTTTGAAAAGCAGAGGCATTCAGTTGCATAGGCAAGAATCCAGGTTAACAGATTTTTGTTAGGGTTGTAATTAGTGCTTTTTTCCTGGGGGGATGCTGGGGTACACATACCCCTAAACAATTTGTGAATCTAAGTTTGCCCTCATTGGGGGGCAGTATTTCAATATGAGTAGGAAAAGGAGCGTATCTCTAGGCATTTTTAAAGAAAAAAGCACTGGCTGTAATGCATTATTTTGGAAACTGCAGATTAGGTAGCTCTGCCTTTAAGTCTCTGATAAATGAAATTTCTCCCCCTCTGCCTTTGCTTCATTCCATCACCTGAACATGAAGGAGAAATTGTTCAACCTTCTGGCTGATTATATGGCATTGTCACATATTGGCTCAGGCTTCTGGTGAACACCTTTGGAAATGGGGGGTGTGGAGGTATACAGATGAGATGAAGATCATTTCAAATTATCACGTCCTGCTTACTGGTCGTAATCCAAATAGACTGCATCCAGAAGTGGAAAAAAGACTGCTGTTGTGTTATTCTGTGGTACTTGTGGTACATAGTTTGTCACAGTGATGTGGTGGAGCAGGGAAAGGGAACTTTTGGCCCTCCAGATGTGATTCTGCTGCAACTCCCACCATGCCTGACCATTGCCCATGCAGTCTAAGACACACAGGAACATCTGGGTGGCTACATGTTCCCTATCTCAGTGGTGGACCATCTGCTTTTCATGTAGAAGATTCCAGTTTCAATCGTCAGCATCTCTAGGTAGGGCAGGGAGAGATCCATGCTTGAAATGCTGGAGAGCCTCTGCCAATCAGTGTAGCAGACAATGCCAAGATAGATGAACCAATGGTTTGACTCAGTATAAGGCAGATTTCCTTATGCGCTCTGCATTATTAGTTTCCTAGCTACTGGTTTTGATGGGGCAGGGATAATATTCAGGGAACTAGCATATGTTTCAGCCTCCCTTCCTGCCCTCTAGCTTCAGAGATTGTGGTTCACTTTGCCCATACTTTCAAACATGTCTTTGAACCATTAAGGGGTAGAAAGATGGGAGGGGGGAGAGATGAAGCTGAAATAATTTGGATGATAACGTATTTGAATGCTACTCTCTTTGCACAGTGTGCCTGCACAGTATATCCAATACATGTCTATTGAAGGTAGTTTTGTGCATAGCAAACAGGTCTTTTGATCTGATGCAAATTAGCAGGATGCATTAAATGCATCATAAGCAACATGTCTCAGTCCTTTCCTGGCTGTTTTTTTCTTTTCTTTTTCCTAATACTAGATCCCTGGCTTTCTAAACCTTCCATCACTCTGACACCAACACAGCAGATTTCTACTGGGATGAACGTCAGCATTGAGTGTCAGGGGGCAAGGAGTTATGTGACCTTCTCCTTGTTCAAATCAAACAACCTGATAGCATCACAGGAGGCAGAAGGGAACAGAAATGCAACCAAGTTCTTTTTCTCTGAAGTGAGGTTGGAGGATGGAGGGAGCTACACCTGCCGATATCACCACATAGGATACCCCTTTCTTTGGTCAGAGTCAAGTGACCCCATGGAACTGGTTGTGACAGGTGAGGAGCTTCCATAGGTCTTTCTCCCACCTTTCTTCTAACTCTCACTCTCTGTGCATGAGCTCTAGGGATTATGGCTGTCAAAGCCAAATACCACCCTAGGAGGCCTTGAGCCACATTAGAAGGAATGCAGGAACTGGGCGTTTGGGTTTACGTCAGCAACTGGTTACTAGAGGCAAGATCAGAAATGAAGATGATTGCGTCCGAGGTGAGGTCCATGGGAGATGGAGGTACATGGAGATAGCAGGAAGCCCATCTCAATATTCACTTACTTGGGGCATGTAAGGGAATATGATATGGCTTTCTGCACTTGTGTCATGTAATCATTGGCTGGAAGGCCAATATCTTGGGTTGGCCCTGCATCCTGCTGGAGAATACGTGTGATTTAATCAACCATGATGCTGGGACCAGACATGTGGATCATTCCAACTTCAAAACAGGTGCTCTCCTTTCTGTCATGGCAGCAATTACTCCAACCAATTTGCCGTGCTCACCGGATTGCTTCATCTGCCCATATTCCCAGTGTAAAGGAAATTGTGTGTGAGAGAGAGAGAGGGAGAGGGAGAGAGGGAGGGGGAGAGAGAGAGATGGACGGATGGATGACATACACACCATTTAAAGCACATGACTTATTCAAAAGAATCCACAGAACTGTGGTTTGATAAAGATGCTGGGAATCCTAAGTCTGTAAGGAGTAGATTCTGTGAAAACCTAGGCATTCCTAGGATTATTTATGGGAAAGCAGGGTGCTTTAAAAGTTCTTTAGCTTTGTGGTGTGTGCGCAGCCAAAGACAGCGGGTGTCCATACTGTGCAGTAGATAGAAAGCTTTTATCGTAAGAATGACCCCTGCAGAATCAGACCCAAGGCCCATCTGGTCCAGCATTCTCGTCTCAGAGTGGCCACCCAGAAGCTTATGGGAAGCCCACAAGCAGCTTAATGCATGCAACAGCCCTCTCGTGCGCATGAACTTCAGCAACAGATGTTCAGAGGTATACTGCCTGTGCTGGTGGAGGTATAAAACGTGCATGGCCACCATGACTAGTCCAAATGCCATCCTGAGTGACGTGGTCATGCAGGGGCTAATGGATGCATGTATGGGAACTGGGAGGCGGTCTTGTGGAGGTTGATTGATAGATCCAAAGGCCAATAAGAGGGTCATTCCTAATAGCCACTGGACATTGCACAATAAGCATTAGTAGCATTCTAACTGTCACCTGGTTTTACAGACAGATTTGCAGTCATCCTGTGGGCAAGCATTGCAGCTGGACTTTTCCTTCTGATTCTCTTCCTGCTGGTACTTGCCTTTATATTGTACAGAAAAGGCAGAAAGGGTAAGTGGGCCTCTGAATGGACTGCTTTACAATGGCTGAGATTAAAGCATGCAAAACTGTTTTTGTTTTTCTAGGTTTTCAGGTACCTGAACAGCAAGTTATCTTTTTGCATCTCTAGCAGACGAAAAATTTTCTATGTGTGTTATTTAAATTTATTTTAAAAAGCAATTTAGTTTATGGGTTACCTTGGTGGAAATTTTTCCAATGCTGAGTGACACACAGCCTCACAGAAACGAAGCAAGAAGTTTTCTCCATCCATGAAGAGCAAGGTCTTAGTCAGCCTTTCCCAGCCTGATGTCCTTCTTGTGGAAGTTTCTGGATGACAACTCCAGCATGGCCAATAGTCAGGGCTGATAGGACTTGTAGTCTAAAACATCTGGAGGGCACCAGGTTAGGGAAGGCTGGTCTTAAGAGTTAGGCTACGTGGGGAGGGAGCAGAACCCACAGAGCTGCTCTGAAACAGATTGGGCGAAGAATCTCATGCTCTCTTTCTGATCTGCAGGTTCCACGGCCCACGAAAGAAGCCAACCACCGAACACAGTAAGCTTTCCTAGCAACAAAAACTTCCCTGTAAACAAAAACCTTTATGACTGTGGACATCCTGCCAACCTCCTACACTCCAGACCTTTCAATCTAAGAAGGGAAAAAGCGCATCTCTGCCAGTGTGGTGTAGTGGTTAAGAGCGGTGTACTCGTAATCTGGGGAACCGGGTTCGCTTCCCCGCTCCTCCACATGCAGCTGCTGGGTGACCTTGGGCCAGTCACACTTCTCTGAAGTCTCTCAGCCTCACTCACCTCACAGAGTGTTTGTTGTGGGGAGGAAGGGAAAGGAGAATGCTAGCTGCTTTAAGGCTCCTTTGGGTAGTGATAAAGTGGGATATAAAATCCAAACTCTTCTTCTTCTTCTAACCAATTTGGTGGAGAAAACAGGCCATAGAGACAGAAAAAGATATGGCCTGTGAAACACTTCAGGTGTCAGACCGAAAGCCGCCATTGGCAATTATAACCTCTGGATCCCAATAGGGGTGTGGTTTTATTCATACATCTCTATGTGAAAGTCCTAGAGCACTGTCAGGATTCAGTGACAGTGTATAAAGCAGCTCAGTTTTATACCAGAAGTTTCTGGAGAGGGCAGCTGCATTCCAAATGTACCCCTTTAGCCTTAGGGTTGCAGAGTTATGTCAAAAAAAAGGAAGTGTGATCCTGTCCGGCAACATTCTATTTATTTTTTAGCAGTAGGTTCATTTGACTGTGGTTGTGCAGGCATGTGCAGAGTGCCAAGTAACACTCATCCTCTTGACAGCTGAGTGGCAGCCCCAGGTACAGTGGTGGAGTTTGCCGCTCCTGCACCCAGAGCGGCGGGGTGGGGCGATCCCTCCCATAGGGCGGGACAATCCTCGGGGGGGGGTCCATTCACGGAGCAGCAGCGCGATCCTCCGGGGGGGATTTTGTCACCCCCCTCTGGGATGGCACCCGGGGCGAACTGTCCCCACCACACACCCCTTCTGATGCCCCTGCCCAGATGCCATTTGCTCCTATCTGGAAGTTGCTGTTCAAATTCCTGTCATTTACACATTCTCATTCATCATTCCCATTGCCACTCTAGAAAAGGGGTAGGCAACCTAAGGCCCAGGGGCCAGATTCAGGCCAATTGCCTTCTCAATCAGGCCCCCAGACGGTCTGGGAATCAGCGTGTTTTTACATGAATAGAATGTGTCCTTTTATTTAAAACGCATCTCTGGGTAATTTGTGGGGCATAGGAATTCGTTTATTTTCCCTCCCAAAATATAGTCTGGCCCCCCACAAGGTCTGAGGGACAGTGCACTGGCCCCCTGCTGAAAAAGGTTGCTGACCCCTGCTCTAGAAGATGTAGCGGCAGAGACTGCATGCTAAATATCTCCCTCTCCCCCCCCTCCATAGTCCCTGGAATCCAACAGCAGAGAAGACCCTGATGGAGTTTCTTACGCTGCCCTGAACCACGGGGCCCTGAAATTCGAACAGGTACCCGATACTGACAGGATCCCTGAGAGCTGTACTTACGCAACATTGGCCCAAGGCAGACCAAAGTAGGACAGACAAGCAGGACCTCTTAGGACGTAGAGACTTCTGGGACCTCGGCTGATCCTTGGTTTGCAGGGACACTTCTAGCAGGACAATGATTCCTAGTAGAGCCTTCTTCACTGAGAGAACCTGCTGCTCCCACCAAAGAGCTGGGCACCCCAAATATGTATGCACTCTTCTTCTTTGACCACTGACTACCTCCTTTCCGTAGAGTTCTTCCTTAGGCTCCTGGCTCACTAAGGCGGTTTGCCCCTGCGGTTGAGACCATCGCCTAATCCAGGGTTGAGAATCTTCAGCACTACATTTTATCATATGTGGTGGACGTCTAAGATAATAAAAGTTTTCTGGGAGATGATATATAATGAAATGGGGGAAAAATGTTTAAAATAACTTTTGCTTAAAAAAAAACCCCAGAAGCTTTTCTATTAGGAATTATAGGTACCGACATTTCAAAAGATCAGGAAAGACTTTTTACGTACGGGACAACAGTCGCTCGCATGCTATTAGCCCAGAGATGGAAAGAAGACAAAGTCCCTACCAGAGAGGAATGGACTGTGTCAAAATGGCAAAGCTGAAAGCTCAGGAACCAAGAGGACAAAAACTTCAAAAACAGAATGGGGGGAAATTATAGTTTATTTAGGAAACCAGTGTAAGATGATGGAAACATTAGCAGGATTTTAATCTCACTTGTAATGTAACAGATATCTTGGATAACATGGATTGATACAAATTATAGATTATGCAACAATATGCAGATTTTAATGTTGATATTAACATCCATGGAGGGGGTGGGGTGAAGCCATGAGATTCAGAGTAATCTCTATATATGAATATGTATTTGGATTGTTATACAGTGGTACCTTGGTTTACAACAATAATCTGTTCCGGAGGAGCAGTTGTAAACCAAAACAGGTTGTAACCCAAGGCGTGCTTTCGCTAATGGGGCCTCCAAAAAAAAAAAAAAAAAGGGTTGTAATCCCCAAAAAAGGGGCACACACTTCTGGGTTTGATGTGGTTGTAATCCAACATGGTTGCAAACCAAGGTACCACTGTAATTCTATATTTGTAAAATCAATTAAATTTTTTTTCAAAAAAGAGAATCTTCAACTCTGTGGATTGAATATTCTGTACTCAAATTCCCAAATGCATGTTTACACTGCTAGCCTTTTTAAAATTGTCTTTTTATTGAAACCTGTGTATCTATGCTTAGGTCTGAGCCAAGAGCACTGTGCTGGTCCCGTGGGTTACCCAAGAGGCGAAGTCCAAGTCCAGTCCGTGGTCAAAGGTGCAATGAGGAGGTAGTCCGTAATAGCTGAAGCTGGGTGCAGGGCAGGGAGTCGGGTGAAGTCAGGTACAGGCATGCAAGCAGTGGACCAGGGCGGGTCAGGAGCTCAGGCAAGAAAGCAGGACAGGGTTCAGGCAGGAACTATCAACAATGTCACTCCGGCAACTTGGGACTGGGGCTGGTTGGCTTTTATCTGCCCTGAGGCATAGGGCAGCCCCGATCCTCAGGTGACTCGCCTCTCCTGGCTTAGAGGCGAGCACTCCTCCTGTGGGAACTTAGTTCCCTCCGCCTCTCTGCCCTAAGCCTCTGCAGCTCAGGAGAGGCTGGAGGGTTACCGGACCCAGAGGCAACCTCAGCTTCCTCTGACGGGGCCGAGAGTGGAGCACCTGCAGGCAATGGGTCCTCCATCACCTCAGGAGCCAGAGCAGACTCAGCTGGTGCCTGTACCTGAGGATCCAGCACAGGTGAGGACCCTTCAGGCTCAAGCCCCAGCTGGTCAAGCTCAGCTGGTTCTGGAGGCAGGGAATCCTGTGCAGGCTGGGATTCCTCAGGTTCAGCATCCAAGTCCGAATCCCAGGCCATCACAAGCACACTGAAACTGCAAACCTGCATCTTCAGGGGGAGTGTTACCCCATCCAGCACAAACCGAATCCCTATTCCCTGTCCTGCCTTCTGACTGACTGTCAGGGGCTGGACTGGGGTGGAACGATGGGGGCTGCTCCCCCTTCTCCTGAACCTTCCTGAGACCAGGAAGACAGTCTCGATTTAGAGCAGTGGTTTGCAGAAAGGCATAGTTCACAGTCTGCAGAGGGCAGAAGATGGGAAATACTAGAAGAGGAACAGCAGGAAGAAAGGGAAGCAGCAGGAGAGAGGCAGCCAACAGACTCATTGTCTTTGGAAAGCATTCCTGAGCCCCCTTCCCCCAGGACTAGGCATGCTGTGAGAGTAGCTGAACAGAAAGCAGAGAGACAGAAAGCCCAGACCAACCGTCAGGAGGAGGATGTAGTATGAGAGAGACGAAGGGGGTGGGACTTGACTTGGAGCGACACCATTTCTAGGGAGAGAGAGACATTCCTTTGTCTCTCACTGTGATTGTTGAATAAACTAATTGGTCAGAACTCTTCTTTTCCTTTATCTGCTTCTTTGCAGCCACCATGGGATTCACTGAAGCCTTGACACTGAGCAAGAGCGCCTCAGTCTTGCCTGGACTAAGTTTCAATTTGTTGGCCCTCATCCAGTCCTTTAGTGATGACAGACTGAGTTGAGAACCAAGAAAGCTGCTTTGGACTTGGGCAGAAGGGAGAAATAGAGCTGGGTGTCGTCAGGCTGCTGGGGACAACAACCCCCCCCCCAAGTCCAGGTGACCTCTCCCAGGAGCTTCATGATAACATTTCTTTCCGTGCAAAAAAGAACAATACAGTGGTACCTCGGGTTACATACGCTTCAGGTTACAGACTCCGCCAACCCAGAAATAGTGCTTCAGGTTAAGAACTTTGCTTCAGGGTGAGAACAGAAATAACGCAGCAGCGGCGCGGCAGCAGCAGCAGGAGGCCCCATTAGCTAAAGTGGCGCTTCAGGTTAAGAACAGTTTCAGGTTAAAAATGGACCTCCGGAACGAATTAAGTACTTAACCTGAGGTACCACTGTAGTGAATGTTGCTTTTAGTCGCTGTTTAAAATTCACAATAGGAAGCAGATTAAGACTGAAATCTTAACCCGACTTACCTGGGAGTAGGCCTTGCAGAATGAATTAGGATTTATTTCTTAGGTTAGCATAACATAGTTAGGAGTGCAGGCCTAATGGATGTAGGATGCCTTTGGCAACAAAATACCGTTCAGGAAAAAAAAGGGGGGAGTACCATTATATATCAATGAATATCTAAACAATTTATATTGCAGAGCCATTCATGTATCTATTTACACATATATGTGCACCCTTATTTTTTAAAAAAAAGGTCTGTTATAAAGAACAAAGATTGAAACCTTTCAGTGCAAGAGTCAGTGCCACAGTGGCGGTTGAATGTACGGGTGGAAGGAAATCCACTTGGTTGTTTGTTTGGAACAGATTCCCAGGATCCAATCCACAGTAGCAATATTTGGCACAATGCTTCTTGGTCGCTGCCTCTGGCTGACTCATGGGCCAGACGACAGATGATGCCACTACTTCTTCCATTTGAGTCTGGAATTTTTTTAGACTCGGCTTGTGACAGCTGTTTTATTTTTTGCCCTGCTCTTGCCCTCTTGGTTTCCACATGAGCCAGCGCCCCCCTACTTCTACTTCATTTTGATAGTCGTAGACATAACATACTGAGCTACAAGGGCAATTTTGCCTGATTTTCCTCCACCCCGCACTGCACTTCACAAGCAGAAGGCGATGTGAAAGACTATGAGGGAATCAATCTAGATTTCACAAGGAAGAAGGCTGAGCGGCCGGATGTCCTCTTTTCCTGACATGTCTTCTTTTTTATGCGTATGTAAAATGAGAGTCATTGGAGCGATCCATAGTTAAAAGTAGAAGTCGGCAAATATCTCCTCCTTTGTGGTCTTCAAAATATGGCAACCCTATGATACCCCCACACACATTACTGTTTGAAATTTCTACCCCTACATCTCCCCCAGCTTTCCTGACCCCAACCAGTTACATACTCTACTGAGAACTGTGCCTCTGAAGAACACACTTCCAAGAAACAGCAGACAAGAATCAGGGGGTGGTTGGGTAGAGGCTGCTTGCTTCATGGGAAGATGGGCTACCTTATGTAGGGATGTCTATAGATGCTGGGAGAGGATAGGTTTATTAGATATTATCCTTCTTTTCTCATGTTTGTGAGTTCAACAGGGCACATCCGTTTGCAGCTTAAAAAGGAAGCTTAGCAAGGCTAGTTTTAGCCTTTTAGTTTAAGTAATGCAGGTTGCTTCTGGATTCTCCTGCTGTTTCCCCCTTTTCTCTCCCTTAAAACAATAATCACACAAACAGTCTTGCAAAAGGTAAAAGCAACATTTACTCACTCAGAGTATCTGTTGCAGAATAAGAGATACAGGAGTTTTGTTCAGGTGGACTTAAAATGGTAATTCAGTTATACAGACATGTTTTAGTCTAGCTTAAGATGGAGTTTGAGCTACAGCTCAGACTTAGCAGCTCTGATTTCTGGCTTGGAGATGAGATGAAGAGTAAGAGGGAAGAGAGGCAAAGGAGAAGGTGCCCAGGTAAGGAGAATATATAGGGCCACACCCTCTCCCTCTCAGGGCACAGTGGGATCGCCACTCGCAAGGTCCTCTCTAGCAAACTTACAGGTAAACTCTGTGAGCTTCAGCTCCCATCATGGGCCTATCTAGCAAACATGAATCGTTGGTTTGACTGCATTGTAAATATCCCACACCTAAAAGCTGAACAGAGGCAAGTTGTCAAGTCCCAGTGGGCTGCCCAGGACTTGACTTTGCAATGACGTGTGACTGGCAATACTAGATTCCTTTCGCCCTCACAATACTGCTGAGAATCCCTCTGTCCAGTGACATAGCATGGGTTGCTTGCACCTGGAGCTGTACAGAGCGGGGTGGATGGGAGAGAAACGGACAGAGGACACATGCGCATTCAACTGCTTAACATCGTCCATGTCACCTGGGAGATTGCAGCTGCAGAGATAAGAAAAGACTTTTTCCATTGTCTGGAGAGGTCACTTCCTGGTTTGGATGCAGAAGCTATTTTCAACAGAGCCCAGCGACGGAAATGCACAACGGCATCGAGGCAGCACTGGGTGTTGAAATTTTGTGCCCCATACAAGTTTGTGCCTGGGGCAATCACCCCTCTGCCCCCCCCCCATGCTACACCACTGCCTCTGTCTCAGGACAACAGCTATAAAAAAGTGCAGGGCATACAATCTATGCTAAACCATTTCCCCCCAAAATGCAGAAGTTTCATCTGTTCAATTCCGTTCCTTCCATTGTGCAACCCACAGTTGTGACATAATAGGAGATGTGGTTAATCAGGCAGTCTAGGGAGGGGACTATGATCTGAATATCAAATCAGAGAGAAGCGATTTGTGCTGAGGATCCGCTGTGTAACAGAAAGTTGCCGGATTTCAGTGGCAACAGCTGCCAACTAAGACCGTCATTCAGGACACAGCAAAGATAGGAGCAAACAGGACGCCCTGCTAGCGGCAGAACCCACGCCATGAGGCTGTCTTCCAGCATCCTTTTTCTTGGTTAGTATCCCACCTTGCAGGATGGTGGGGGCAGAGCAAGTGGCCAAGGCGCTGTGAGGAGCTCAGAGGACCAGCTTCAGATCCTTTTGTTCAGATGTCTCGCCTCTAACACAATCCTCTCCTTTCCAGGGTGTTGGCTGACCAGGCAGTGGCAAATGGCTAGAGGTGAGTTTGGGTCAACAAAATAATCCCAAGAGTGGGAGAGAGGCATAGGCCAGAATGGGAGTTCAATGGCAGGGCCTCCCACAATCAAGCTTGCTTTTCTCACTACTGCTGAATGATAAGTGGTAGCTCCCACACTTTCCCTGTAGTGTGCAAGGATTTGTCTTTAGACAACCTGTGTCCATCTCAGCTGTCCATGTGGAACTCTGAAGTTTCTGTAGGAATGTTAAGGAAGGTAGGAGAGGATAAATTTATTAGATATGCTCCTTCCTCACTCATGCTAGTGAGCATAGAGCACATCACATTCCTTGCAGTAAACAACAACAACAACAATTATTTACTGCAAGGAATGTTGTTGTTGTTGTTGTTGATGATGATGATGATGATGTTGTTATCCCCGGCCACTCTAGGAGGCTTCCATCAGAATATTAAAAACAGAATAAAACTTCAGACATTAAAAACTTCCCTAAACAGGGCTGCCTTCAGATGTCTTCTAAAAGTCAAATAGTTGTTTATTTGCTTGACATCTGATGGGAGGGTGTTCCACAGGATGGGCGCCACTACTGAGAAGGCTCTCTGCCTAGTGAAGCTTGTTGATGGCTCGTTTCAGCCTTTTAACTAAGCAATCCAGGATTCCCTTTGTGCAGACATGATTCTTCCTGGTCATTTCCCCTTTGTTTCCCTCTTAAAACAATAACAACACAAAGCCATCTTATTAAAATAAGAATAATGTTGACTCACATTCAGTAGCAATCTGAAGGCAGGCTTTAGCTGCAATTTCGGTTTCATTTGCAGGAAAATATAGACAAGAGAAGTGAAGTTTCAGATGTACAACATGTGGCCTACATGCTTTGTTATGGATGAGGCTGCATTTCAACAGCAGGATCAAGAGTAGGTCAAAAGAGATCCAAAGGAGAGATTCAAAAGAGGAAGATGGCTGTGTGCCCAGCCCTTTTCTTTGGCTTCATTTGGGTCACACTCAGAGGGAGTGGCTCCAAACAGGTCTTGCAGGAAGTCCTCCCTTTTTGGAGCCACCTTCCTCTGTGTGTCCATTCTAGGAAACAAGGAATGTTGGACTTGACTGCTCTGTGTCTACACCCCACATTTCCAAGGAAGGTACCTGCTACCTTTCGGACTCCGATCTCTTTTGACTCTTCCTCAAGCTACTGCATCTTTGAGTGACGATAGAGCTGCTTTTTAAAACAAAAAACCTTGCTGACCAGAAATTTACACAAACCAATGGATATGGGCTGTGTTGTAGCAGTTCCCAAATGCCCCTCTTCCGGCCATGGATCAGATGAAAATTGGTGAGAGTCTTGGAGGATAAGTCATTTTATGCCTGTTGTAGCTGCTGTAATACACTGTGCCAGATGTCGCAAGATTTGTAGGTGTGTGTTTTTTTCTCAGATGGACCACAGACCCCCTAAATGAAGCTCATGGGCAGCCAGCCACTCAGGGACCACAGCTTGATAACCCCTACTCTGTTGGATAATGTCAAAGCAGAGTCATCCAGCACTGCCGTTTGAATTTTTGTACAAACTCACTATTTGATTCTCCAGCTGCAGGTGAAAGCCTCCTATTTGACAGAAGGAGGTTGTTGCAAGTGTTCCACCTTCCAAACCTCATTCCGATTCTCATTCTTGATCAGGACAATATCCCAAGCCCTCGATTTCAGTGATTCCCAGTCCTAATGTCGCCCTTGGAGGGAATTTCTACATCCGATGTCTGAGTCCACATTACGGAGCCACCTTTGATCTCTACAAGGGAGATCCTGCAAAGTTTGTGCGATCTAAGAAATCTTCATCTTATACAGTGGATTTTTTAATTTCTGAGGCCAAACTAGAACATGGAGGAATTTATCATTGTAGATATTGCTTTGATGGCCCATGTTCATATCTAAGTGACAGACTTTACATCAACGTAACAGGTGAGGGCTTAACCCTGTGTGACTGTTTTACAAATGACGCTAAAATGGGTGTTGGGTTTATTCCATCTGCCAATCAAATGGGGGGAAAGTGCACTGATTGAACTATATAACTGAACTGTAATTGCACTGATCGAAATATGTACCTTTCAAAAAGGATTCATTATCCCTAATTAATTATTAGTATTTTATTTCAGATTAAAATGCATTCTCTGTAACCAAAGGCGTAATGGAATGCAGATTGTGTAGTACACTATATAATCCCCTGCTCTGTACGCTATTTGTCACAGGCCCAGGTCCTAGTCAATGGCCAAGGCAATGGACGTTACTATACAATCTGAAGCCTACAATGGAGGGTCCACAGCAATCCTACCCCAATCGGTTCTGCCCCTCTCACAGGGCATCTCTGCTGTGCAGCTTGCCTTACCTGACAAGGGTCTCATCCCACCTGTGTTCTCAGCCAACTAATCTCCTGAGTAATGGCATAAAAGCAGCCTATCGATATTCACACTCTGAGTTGCACGTGGTTTTCTATATTCCGCAATAGCCTGCAAATCTTTCCCATTTTACAAAGCCAGACTATTGTGTAAGATCAAAGAATTAAGCATCCCTCTTTTTCTCTTCCCCCCCCCCTGCATAAGCTTCTCCTAAACCTTCCATCTCAGTGAGCCCAGGAGAGGTGATTGCTCTGGAAGGAAATGCCAGCATCCACTGTAAGACCAAAGAACAGCAAGAAGTAGAATTTATTCTAAACATAAAAAATTCTTCAAATACTTATAAAAGCAAGAAGATGGGATTGGGAGAAGTTCTATTTCCTATTATCAATGCCAAAGAATCAGACAGAGGCATCTATCGCTGTAGCTATTGCTTAAAGTTCAAGAGCACTCAAGAATGCTCAAACTACAGTGATGAAGTACACATCAAAGTAACGGGTAAGATCCTGTCTTAATCCTTGTATGCATCTTTCGCAGATTGCACTAATACAGGTTTGAATTTGCTGCAATTGTAAATGAAATTGGAAAAGTGTGCTGGCTCCACCATTCTTTAGTTTTAAAAGGAGGTATCTCTTCAATTCACAGTTGGGTATCATTTCAATATTTGTAAATGATGGATTCCCTGATTTCTACAGCATCTTGCCTCTCTGTCTCCTGGCCCCGCACCTCTCCAACTCCCTCTTCTGCCTCTAATTCTGAACTGCCCTCTGCTCCAGACTCTTCCTGCTCACTAAACCCTGTCACCTGGGTATGACCCTTCCTCCTCACAGTCGGCTCTTCCTCCCTCTGACGACTCATCATTGTCCCACCACCAGTCCCCTGGCTCTGAGCCATCTTCCCATGGGGGCTTCTTTGGGGAGTGCTGGTGCCCCCCACCTCTCCTCTGCATCCAGACAGTCCATGAGTCTTTATAAAGATATTGAACAACACTGGGCCCTGGACTGGACCATACAGCACCACACTTCTCAGTGGTTTTTCCCCACTGAGCACTCTTTGGGTTTGGTCAGTCAACCAGCTACAAATCCACCCAACAGTAACATCCTCTACCCACATTTTACCAGCATCTCACAATAATATTATGGGAAATTTTGTCCAAAGCCTTACTGGAATCAAGATGTGCTACATTCACAGCACTGGGAGATGGTTACGCAGAGGGTGAATAGAAAGCTCCACGAACTGATGGGAGCTTCTGGGCACTGCCTGTGTGGGGTTTGGTGAGCATTGGCAGTATTCTAACTCTAGGTCTCCTTTTCATGGTTTTACAGGTGGGAATTCAAAAGCCGGACATTCAGTAGCCATGTGGGCAGGCATTGCTGCCGGTGTCTTCCTTTCGGTCCTCTTCCTGCTGACCCTTGCTTTTGTATTGTCCAGGAAAAGGAAAAAGGGTGAGTAAGCTTCTGGGTCAGTTGTTCTGCAATAGCTGAGATGAAAGCATGCATAACCGAGGTTGTAAATGCTCACTTTGTGGGAGCTGTACCACTTCAAGTTCCACACGAGAAGATTAAAGCCCCAGGTGTCAAGACAGATTGCAATCTCAGAGAGAGAGAACGCTCTTCTTTTAAAAACAAAATAGGGTTGAAGTTCATATGGCTGGACAGGCAGACTTGATGGTATTGGGGCAGTGCCTGGTGAAATATCTAAAGCTGGTGCTGGGCCTGAGCAAAGCAAAAAAAAAAAAAAGTGTATTTCTTTATCTATGTAATATATATGTGATAAATAATAGCACAAAGCCAGCAGTGTGCACACCATGTGCCAGTAGAAATCAATTCATCAGTTAAAATACTCACAAGTTAATACAGTGATCTAACAGAATACAGTGGTACCTTGGTTCTCAAACTTAATCCGTTTTGGAAGTCCGTTCCAAAACCAAGGCATGCTTTCCCATAGAGAGTAATGCAAAATGGATTAATCCATTCCAGATTTTTAAAAACTACCCCTAAAAGAGCAATTCAACATGAATTTTAGTATCTAACGAGACCATTGATCCATAAAATGAGAGCAATAAACAATGTACTGCAGTCACACAATCAATCAATCAATCAATCAATCAATCAATAGCTGAAACTGGGTTCCACACGGTCACAAAAAAAGAGCCACAAAAACGCAAAATAAATAGCAAAAACAGACAGACCTCAGCGCAACATTCAAAACGGAAGCGTAACACTCAAAATGGAAGTGTGGCGCTCAAAACGGAGCACGTTCGACTTCCGAAAAAAGTTCCCAAACCGGAACACTTACTTCCAGGTTTGCAGTGTTTGGGTTCCAAGTTGTTTGAGTATCAAGGCATTTGGGAACCAAGTTACCACTGTACAGTAGTTATAAATTCACATGGTGGATATAATTGTTCAAGGGATAGTTGACCATCCATTTCAGGTATGATCCATTCCACATTAGTGGTGCTGCTGCTACTTCCTCGCTTGTGAGTCACACAATGCCGTTACCACCATGGAGTTATTCCACCACTCCCATCTCTTTATTTGAAGGCTTTTCAGGCTTGTTTCATGTTTTTGTTGTTTACCTCTTGTGGCGTCCTTTCACTGTTGATTTGCATGTTAACCAGCAGTGCAGCCAATCAGAAGCCACACCTTGGTTTTTGAATGGTGCTGGGAGTTGAATGGACTCCCAGAACGGATTAAGTTTGACAACCAAGGTACCACTGTATTTGGGCCAGTGGAGACAGAAAAACACCATCCATAACTTTACTCAGAAACCTATTGGGTGAAAAATCTCACAGTGTGTATCTCTGCTCTACAGGTTCCATGGCCAATGAAAGAACTCAGCCAGCAAACATAGTAAGAAATATACCAATGAACAAAAACTTTTATGACTATGAATGTCCTGCCAACACTTTACAGCCCTGACATTCCAACCGGGGGGAGGAGGATTCTAATTCATTGCAACAGCCACTACCTTTCCAAGTAACAGGCGATGGCAGGGCTGATGTGATTTGGGGTGGGGTAGAGGGCCAGGTACCATCCTCCGCATGGTCTGTGCCCATCTCCAGGTATGCCCATTTTTTGAACTGGCTCTTCCAAATTCCTGGAATTTCTCTGGACCAGGGATGGAGGACCTGTGGCATATGTTGTTAGACTACATCCCCCATCAGCCATAGCCAGAGGCCGTGGATGATGGGAGTTGTAATCCAGTAAGATCTGGAGAGCAGCAGTTTCTCCATTCCTGCTTTGTTTCCACTGTATGTAACTCTAGCAGACCGAATGGCAGGACTGCAGGCTACATCTCCTTCTTTTTCCCTCCATAGCCATTGCAGTCTGAGCCTGAAGAAGACCCTGATGGAGTTTCCTATGCTGTACTGAGCCACAGTTCACTGAAAACCAAACCAGCACCCGATGCTGACGGGATCCCTGAGTCCTGTACTTATGCAACAGTGGCCCAACACAGAACCAAGGGGGGCCAATAAGGAGGTCATCTTGCAATGCAGAGATTTCTGGGACCTTGGCTTATCCCCGAGTGTTATGGACATTTTGCTTATTTCTAGCTTCCGCGACATGGGAGATGGGTTTCATATGGTGGCCTTATTCACGGAAAGAAACTATTGCTCACAGCTAAGAACTGGGCAGGCCATACATAATGCATTTAAAAAGATGTTTAAAATAGCTATTTTCAAGAGGCCTGAAGCATCCCCCCCCCCCCCGGGATGATAGGGGCAGAGGTTCCTAAAAAGATGGTTAAGTTGTTTGTGTAAGCTACTACCACAGCCGGAATCTTGTATGTGCAGAAGTGGAAAGAATTCTCAACAAAAGAAGATGAGTTTTAAAGTTAATGGACTATGCAGAGATGGCAAAGCTGACAGCAAAAGTAAGAGCTCAAAAAGATGGGAACTTTGTTGGAGAGCGGAGGTTCTTTTCGGACTATCTGAGAAAAAGCTGTAGCCCAATGAAATCACGAGCCGGATTTGGATAATAGACAAAGGAAGGTGAATAAATAAATGATTGTAATGTAAGTTATAATACCATAGAAAATAAAAGGCCGGTCAAAATGTAAGAAATTATGATATTGAAAGTGAATTGAATAACGTCAAGTTTTGTGTAAAAAAACTAATAAAAAATTATTATTAAAAAAAGGGAATGGGGCAGCTGCTTTTATGGCTGTGTTGGAAGACCACATCCTTCCAACTGTTGGTAATATGGAAAGAGGCCAAAATAGGGGAGGGGACCTCACTTCCGGGGACTGGGTGTGGCCCTTGGGGCTCTCCATGGGCAATGATCCTCAGTACCATCTTGAGGGCTTTTGCCTGGCTGGATGGTGTCTTGATGTAACATTGCCTCCTGCTTGCTAGAATCAGGGCTAGAGAAGCGGGGTGTTGTTAGGGACCGTGCTGAAGAGGGCTGCACTGAGGAGAAATGGTGAGAGCCTGCCCTTCCCCCTGCTAGTGATCAGGATCCTGACTCTTCCCAGGAGCAGGAGGACAGTATAGATTTGGAACAGTGGTTTGCAGAGGGACATAGTTCAGAAGGCAGAAGCTGGGAAATACCAAATGGGGAACAGCTAGGAGGAGAAACACTGGGAGAGAGAGAGTTAACAGACTCAATTTCTCTGGAAAGTGTTCATCAGCTCAGCCCAAGGTCAAGAAGAGCAGATAAGGTAGCACAGAAAGCACAGTGGTCACAAGATCTGGTTACAATACATGGTAGTGACGTTGAGGACAAGGGAGGATGTGGGGGGGACCCTTAATTGGGAACACCTTCATTCCGAGAAATGGATTCTTTGTTCTCTCCCTGTGATCATTAAAATATCGAATTGGTAAGAGACTTCTTTCTCTTTGTTCTGCTTATCTACTGCCAAAGGGGGGTGGGGTGGTGGAAGCTCCTTCAGCTATACAGGGCCGAAGCCGTAGTCTACTTGATTTATCTCTTTGGAAAAAATTATGAACTCTGTGAATGTATAACCAATCCCTCAGCAGTTTACATTACAAAGTATAATTATCAGTGATATACGGATAAAATAAGCATATTTATAAAATGAGCATACATAGCTAATTATATGCCTGGATATTCTTGCTGAAATAGAGAAGGTTTTTTTACCTAGTGTCTAAAACATTTTGGCCAGGGTGTCTGCTTAGTGTTAATAGAAGTAGTGAAAGATCCTTCTGCCTACCTCCCTGGGTGTATCGGAAAACACATGATCATATCTATGCTGATTTTGCAGCATATGACTGCAGTGTGGAGGGGGAAAAGGGAAGTGTTTGCAAGGCACTTCCAATGCTGCTAAGTTGTGCATTTTAAGTACATGAACTTCATGGGCAAGAACTGTGTTGCAGAGCCATGTTGCATTTCAGACCCTGCAGCCTCCCTCGAAGATCTTCATTCCAGGGACAGCACACATCTTGGGGGACACTGGACCACAGGGCTAGGCGGCCCTTCATCATGAGGCTCTCTTTCAACATCCTCTTTATCGGTTGGTATCTCAGATGAAAGGGTGAAGGGACTGGGGGTTGTGCAACGGCCGGGTGGAAGGACCGGAGACCCAGTTGTGGTTCCTGCTGCTCAGCTACATTGCGCTAATGCAATCATCTCCTTTCCAGGATTCCTGCTGGTTGGACAGTGGCAGATCTCTGGGGGTGAGTCTCTTCGGGTGATAAATATGAACATGGGCCCAGGGGGAGATGGATGGGGGGCAGAATGGGAGCTAACTGTAATGATTTTCCCCAACCAAATCCGATTTCCTGACATCTGCATGATAACAACAGAGGCCTACCAAACGTTCTCTGATCTATACAAATATTAAATGTCCAGGAACATCCCATCCAAATTGATTTCGAGGTTAACTTGTAGGAATAAAGCCCTCAATGGCTTGAGACTCGGGACCTGAAGGTATGCTTCCTGCCATGCTGACGTATCTGAGGACTGAGATTAGAAGGGATGTGGAGGATGATATATTCCTGCCATTTTAAAAGCACTGTGTTATATAGACTGCTGGTGTTTGTTTCTTCTTTTCTGCAAGTCACCCTGGAGAGAGACATAGAAATCTCCCAGTATGTTTTCAAGCACAATTCAAAGTGTTGATGTTGACCTTTAAAGCCCTAAATGGCCTCAGCCCAGTATACCTGAAGGAGAGTCTCCACCCCCACCGTTCAGCCCAGACACTGATGTCCAGCTCCGAGGGCCTTCTGGCAGTTCCCTCCCTGTGAGACGTGAGGTTACAGGGAACCAGGCAGAGTGGCGCCCACCCTGTGGAATGCCCTCCCTTCTGATGTCAAGGAAATAAACAACTATCTAACTTTTAGAAGACATTTGAAGGCAGCCCTGTTTAGGGAAGTTGTTAATGTTTGATGTTTTATTGTGCTTTTAATTTTGTTGGGAGTCGCCCAGAGTGGCTGAGGGAATCCAGTTAGATGGGTGGGGTATAAATATTATTATTATTATTATTAATCAATTTATTCAACAAAAACGGGTGTTCTGTGGACCTTGACCCTCTGATCAAAGCTTTGGTATCCTCAGAGCATGCAAATGTCTCCCACCTTTGTAGATGTTCCACCTTCCAAATCTCAGCCTTATTCTCCTTCTTTGATCTAGGACAATATAACTCAAAACCTTCCATCTCAAAGGGTCCCATAAATGTCAACCTGGGGGGAGATATCAACTTGGAGTGCAAAAGTGGCTACCATCAATCTGCACGACACTTTCTGTACAAAGGAGATTCAGACCATTCTGCTTCAGCAACTCAGAAGATAGAAAAGGATGCAATTGTATTTCACATTTCCAATGCCAAAGAATCAAATGCCGGAATCTACCGATGTAAATATTGCCACAACGAAAACATGTGCTCAGATTTCAGTGCTGGTGTCCAAGTCAACATAAAAGGTGAGAGCCAGGCTGAATCCTGATACGCCGTTCCCCCAAATGACACATAAAATGAGACTTTATATCTCCCACATGTATAAATCATGGGGGGGGGGGACTACTTTTACTAAAGCAACCTTTGCTAACCTGGTGCCCTCCATGTGTTTTGGTCTACAACTCTGTATGGGCAATTTATCCGGAAGATATTTGTATTTTAAGGAGATAGTGCTCTAACATGGTTTCCTTTCCTGCCTCTGTTTGCTTCCCCCTCTCTAAGCTCTTTGATGGTTGAAGAACATCCTTTAATTTCCTAGTCCTAATCTGTTGGAAGGAAGTGATATTGCTGGGTACCTTCTTTTGATGTTGGACATTGCTTTAAGAAAGTGAGGCATTGGGAGAGGTGGCTAATGAATAATCTGTACGTAGCTAATAGCACGTAGGCGGTCAGGCAAACCACACAGGTTAGCTATCTATAAATTGGATAAATGGACATAAATCTAACATCAGGAATCACAAGACAGAGAAACCAGTAGGAGAACACATCAACCTCCCAGGACATTCTATACAAGATCTCAAAGTAGCTGTCTTATTACGAAAGAATTTCAGAAATAGACTGGAAAGAGAAGTTGCTGAATTGCAACTTATTACCAGACTTAAAACCACGGAGAGACCTGGTCTGAATAGAGAGATTGGATTCTTATCTCATTACAGGGCACCTTGGGTTACATACGCTTCAGGTTACATACATTTCAGGTTACAGACTCCGCTAACCCAGAAATATTACCTCGGGTTAAGAACTTTGCTTCAGGATGAGAACAGAAATCGCATGGCGGCAGCAGGAGGCCCCATTAGCTAAAGTGGTGCTTCAGGTTAAGAACAGTTTCAGGTTAAGAACAGACCTCCGGAACGAATTAAGTTCTTAACCCGAGGTACCACTGTATACATGACAAAGCTATTCTTAGCCATCCCACCCCTTGCTTTTTCCTGTAAGACCTATTGCAGTCGTTAAGAGTCGTCAACAGGCTCATCACAGCTATCTGCCAATCACCCATTCCCACCACCCTTCTGAGTAATACCCCTCCCCACCCTCTCACTATATACAAGGGTCTGGTGACTTTTGTTTCAGTGTATTTGAAGAAGTGTGCATGCACACGAAAGCTCATACCCAGAACAAACTTAGTTGGTCTCTAAGGTGCTGCTGGAAAGGATCTTTTTATTTTGTTTCGACTGTGGGCATAGTGTTAGGGAGAAGCTTGTGCACGGACTGATGGCCGTGGGGCCGTGCAACCTGCGGCTACCTGGGGGGTGGTCACTTCACCACTTCTTTAGGGTTTCCAAGTAGCAGATCGAAGTGCTTGCTTGGTATGTACAGTATTTTTCGCTCTATAAGACGCACCAGACCATAAGATCGCAGCTCAGCAATCCCACTTGATGTCCCGGCTTATGGGATAGCCATGCACAGCCTCTCCTGGGCAGCGGGATGAAGGCTCCTGTTGCCCGGGAAAGGCTGAGCGTGGCTAAGGCTCCCCCAAGAGCTGTGCTCCCTTTAAAGAGTGCATGGAGCGTGTGTGCGGCTCTTTAAAGGGAGTGCTGAGCAGAGCCTCCCGCCTGCATTCGCTCCATAAGACGCACACACATTTCCCCTTACTTTTTAGGAGGGGAAAAGTGTGTCTTATAGAGTGAAAAATACAGTATATATTGCTTGCTGTTTAGAATAAAATCTTTAATCTTCTCACTCACTTGTGTTTGTCTTGCCTCTGAATCTCAATTAAAAGAACCACCTTGTATTTGGCAAGACAAACTCCCATCAGCCTCAGTCAGCAGAGCCTGCTTGGAGTTTCAGTCCAAAACATCTGGAGGGCACCAGGTTGGCAAAGGCTGGGCTAAACTCTACATTGGACTTCAGGGTCTCTCTCCTGCTTTGCATCCCACTTACATGTCTTGGCAATTTTCATGAATGAAGGCAATTCTCAGTGGCTGGTTTTAGCAGGAGCAGTCTTGCATGCATGCCTTTGAAAAAGTGTTACAAAGCATTCTAAAAAAAGAAAAAGAAAGGCATTTACAGTTAAAAACAATTATTTCATCTCAAGATTGCCCTGTAACAGTGCTCTTCAGCCACCAAATGTTTTAGAATTCCTCCTGAAAGTTCATGATTTTGGGGACAGGGTGTTGGGTGGCTTTGGAGGGCAGGATGTGATACTATCTTATTAGTTATCTGTCCTCTTGCTCACTTGTGTGAGTTAAACATCTAGTTAAAGGTAAAGGTAAAAAGGGACCCCTGACCATTAGGTCCATTAGGTCCTGGCGAACCAGAGCAGCACACGGAAACGCCGTTTACCTTCCCACCGGAGTCGTACCTATTTATCTACTTGCACTTTGACATGCTTTCAAACTGCTAGGTGGGCAGGAGCAGGGACCAAGCAACAGGAGCTCACCCCTTTGTGGGGATTCGAACTGCTGACCTTTTGATCAGCAAGTCCTAGGCTCTGTGGTTTAACCCACAGCGCCACCCATGTCCCAACGAACATCTAGTTAGCAGAGTTTAAATTTACCTTTTGCAGCATGAACTGTGGAAGCTTCTGGGACACGGTTGCTTAACTTTATTAGTAATTATCCAGGATGCTTCAGCAGATTGGATCTTCTCCTTTTTATCCCTCTACACAAAATAAACACAGAGAAGTCTGTCATGTAGGAATAAAAATAGATTTTACTTACATAAAGCTTCAGGCTCGATAGAAGCAGACAGTAGCAGTGAAAGCAAGTCAGGCAGAATCTACTCGTATGTTACAAAAATACATGGTAAAGATAAAAATGGAGTCTCTGCTCCATCTTTTCTCTTCCCCCATAGCTTGCAAATCATTCCCATTTCACAGAGCCAGACTACTGCATAAAAATCAAAGGATTAAACATTGCTTTTCCTCTCTTTTCCCCTAGGGACAGCTAATCCCAAGCCTTCCATTTCAGTGAGCCCAACTGATGCACAAAATGAAGTTTGGGAAAAGGGAGAGAATATGAAAAAATCAGGTTTGTCATCCCTACATTAGAAGCACCATCGTAGATGGTAAAATAAAAATGGTAGAACAGCAGTAGGAAACAATTTTCTCTTCCCCCGCGCGGGGTCTAACCCCTTAGTTATGCTTTGGGTAAGAGGAAGCCTTAGTACCCAACTATTGGGAAGATAATTTCATCAACAAACAATTTGCGACAGAGAGTTGCTTTGCTTCCCCACTATTTCCGAGGCACCTCAATATTTTTGCTACATTTCTTTCATTCTCCTATTTCCCCTGCTTCCAGTGGAGTAGCTAGCCGCTCAGGTACCTGGTGCAGGGGCGTGTCCTGCAGCTGGGGGCGGAGCCTCTCTGCTGCCCCCCCCCCAGCTGCAGGGCGGCTGAGGGAGAGGCAGTAGGTAGAAGAAAGTCCCACACTGCCATTTCAGGCAGCACGGAACCTGCAGGCGCCTAAGCCACCATGTCACTCCTAAAAAGTTTCGTGAGCCCAATTATTATTATTTTTAATTCATTTTGTCACTCCCCCCTCAGTGATGACACCTGGGGTGGACCTCACCCCCCTTCTTCTGCCACTGCCTGCCTCCCACTGCTTTCTCTCCGTCATTATCTATATTCATCCTGCCTGACACTTCCTCTCTCGTTCTGCTTCCCTTTTCCTCCATCTTGTTCTGTTTATTTTGGTGACACAACATCTGGGGGAGGCGTGGCCACTGCTTTTGCAGAGGGAGGGAGGAGCTGAAAATAAATCTTGGGAGGAACAGGATGCTTAGTCTGCATCAGCAAGAGAGCCAGTGTGGTGTAGTGGTTAAGAGTGGTGGACTCGTAATCTGGTGAACCGGGTTCGCGTCTCCGCTCCTCCACATGCAGCTGCTGGGTGACCTTGGGCCAGTCACACTTCTCTGAAGTCTCTCAGCCCCACTCACCTCACAGAGTGTTGTGGGGAAGGAAGGGAAAGGAGAATGTTAGCCACTTTGAGACTCCTTCGGGTAGTGATAAGGCGGGATATCAAATCCAAACTACTACTACTACTACTACTACTCTTCTTCTTCTTCTTCTTCTTCTTCTTCTTCTTCTTCTTCTTCATTAAAGAACTGAACATGCTTGCAGCTGAGCTCAGGTCAGTGGGAGATGTAGGTATCCAGAGAAGGAAGGAAGCCCATTTCAATGTTTTCTTGAGTATACTTCGGACATGTAGAGTATATAATGGCATTTGCCATTCTTACATATGATTGTGCACACTAGCAATGGAAATCTCCAGGGCTGTGTATAGTTTTTCTTTACAAACAAATGCACACAACCTACACCGGGGTCAGCAAGGTTTATCTTGCCTGGGCCAGATCGGTTCCGAGGGAGATCCCTCTGTGGGCCTGATCACGCGCACCCACAATTTTCGGCATCTGCACAGATGTGGTTTTCGGCATCTACACGTGCGCAGACGTGCTTTTCAGCGCTGCAGACATGCTTTTTGGCACTGTAGAAGTGAGTCCCCGCACCGCGCTGCAAGTCATGAGCCGGTCAAACGACCTCCACGGGCTGCTTCCGGCCCATGAGCCTTAGATTGGTGACCCCTGACCTACACCAATAATATTATTATAGGTTTTTTGTGGGGGAAACCCCTCAAACCCTAGAAATTAATGAATGGTAGGATTTTGATTACTTGGGATATGAATGGAGAATACAATCTGCAGAGGAATTCCTGGGCTTGCCTATGCAAAAATGACCTGGCCAAGCTAGGGCCATTAAGAAACAATACAGGGCCATTGAGAGCCATTGGCAATGCAAGAGAACTCCCCCCCCCCCACTTGCCCTGAGGTGTGAACAGCGACTAGGAGTCTGGAAGGCTGACAGGGTAACAAACTGGGATCCATCTTGGGCAGGCTGGCTGAAGGCTGGCAGAGAGAGATGCCTTATATTCCATGGCTGTACTGCTGTGTAGGACAACCTCCTCTTGGAATGACCAAGCATGCTGATGTCCCATGCACACACGGCGCGGTGACGTCGGCACACCCCAGGCACCCACTATCACTGGGGCAAGGTGGCGCACCTGGCAGCAGTGACGGGTGAACCCTGTCACCCCTCCATGGGTTGGTTGCTGGTCAAACATGGCTAGCATATAGGGGAAGGTGTATGAGAGGCAGAAAGTGAGACAGAGAAGAGAAGAGAATCGTGATGTGTAGTAGAATGAATGGAAGGGCTTTGCCAAAAGGGATATGGAAATGCCTGCAAAGGAAGGGGGGGGCTACATGGAGGCTGGAGAGATAGATAAAATAGCAGAACAATAATTTTGGGTAGCCTCTGGATGTGTCTGCGTGTGGTTTGGTAAGCACCAGCAGCATTCCAACTCGAGGTATCCTTTTCATGGTTTTACAGGTGGATATTCAATAGCCATGTGGGCAGGCATTGCTACCAGTGTTTTCCTTCTGGTCCTCCTCCTCCTGTTACTTGCCTTCATATTGTCCAAGAAAAGGAAAAAGGGTGAGTGAGCTTCTGGGTGGGTTGCTTCACAACAGCTGTGGTTAAAAGGTGCTAAGTCTTTCCATCCTGTGCCCCTTAAAGTCCCACATGAAAAGATATATTTAAATATGTTCCAAAGCTGCTGTTAGGGAGAAAAGGCTTCTCTTAAAAACAAACCAACAACAACAACAACAACAACAACAACAACAACGACTTTTATCCCTTATAGTTGAGCAGATAGGTTTGAAGGTTTTGGGGTGATGTCTGGTGAAATCTCAAAAGCTGGTGGGTGGGCATGAGCAAAGCAAAATTTCTTATTATTATTATTACGTATTTATTTACGTAATATTTGTTAACTAATGAACAAACAAAAGTAAGATGCATGTGATAAATAATAGCACAAAATTGACAGCACACACACCAAGTGCCAGTACAATGGATTTAATACAGTGATCTAACAGAAGAGTTATAAATTCTACCCCTTTATTGGATGATCTTTCTGGGTTGTTTTATGATGGTCCTTTTACTGTTGATTTCCATGTAACCAACCACACATTATTATTATTATTATTATTACTACCATCAGTGTAGTAGTAGAATCCCGTAGAAGTAGTACTCTTTCCCCACCCCCCACTGCCTCTTCGTTCATCTTCAATCTTGGGTGGTTGGGAGCCAATCTGTGGGAAGCTTTATCATCCAACTTCCTCTCAGTGACTGCCTGGTTGGCTCAGCTCTCCTTACCCTCAAGACAGCCCACTTTCAGGGCTTCCTTTAGCAGTGTTATCTATTGGGTTTAACACATTTAATGTTACAAGGCGCGTTCTAACCAATTGTATAAGTGTTGGTAGACGAACGTTCTAATGGCAAGTAAGCGCATGCACTTTCAACTGTCAACTGTCAACGGTCAGTTCATGCTCGGCATTATTATTGTGTTGTCCAGTCAGTTCGGTTCTTGTTTTCCTATGAGTGAGCTGTTGTCACTGGCAAATGTTAAATAAACATAGTTGAGGAACTTATACTGCCTTGGGCTTCTGGCTTTTTCCAGAAAAAGCCGGGCTTGCAAGGCTTGCGGATAGCTTCCTGAAGCCTGGAGAGCGAGAGGGGTCGGTGCACACCGATGCCTCTCGCTCTCCAGGCTTCAGCGAAAGCCTGCATTCGCCCCATAGGACGCACACACATTTCCCCTTCATTTTTGGAGGAGGGAAAGTGCGTCCTATAGGGCGAAAAATACAGTAGGTACTGCTCCGGCGGGAAGGTAAACAGCGTTTCCATGCGCTGCTCTGGTTCGCCAGAAGCGGCTTAGTCATGCTGGCCACGTGACCCAGAAGCTGTAGCCGGCTTCCTCGGCCAAGAAAAAGAGATGAGTGCCGCAACCCCAGAGTCAGTCATGACTGGACCTAATGGTCAGGGGTCCCTTTACCTTTAATATTGCTTCCACCACATTTCCCATGTTGCAGAGGAGGCCATTGGCTTCTAACCACCACCATCCCCCCCACCATCAGATCCAGAATTAGGATAGCAATCTTTGTGGTGAAAAATAGGAGTGCATTTCTTATATCTGTTACATATGATTTGCCTCTCTCTTCCTGCATTTTATGTCAATTTACAGCAGAACATGGTGGGTGTGCTGTTGATTTTTGTCATTATGACTTCATTATATACTATAAAGGATTTGTCTTATCTTTTTTACCAGTTGTATTCACATGATTCAGAACAACACCTTTTGACAGTCAATATCCCATTATCTGTGCGATACGTTTCAGCACATTTAAAGAAAAAGAAAAAGTCTTCATGCCATTGAAGAAAATCATTATTTTAGCTTCCTTAGTAGTGAATGTTTTCAGTATAAGGTTACCAGATTTTTTTCAGTATAAGGTTACCAGATTTTTTTCAATGAATCCAGGGACACTTTTCAACTGCAATTGAGTTTGTATGGGGACTGATTTGTAAATCTGGGGACTGTCCCCGGGAAACGGGGACGTCTGGTAACCTTAGTCAAGTAAGAGAGATGAATTGGGTGGCTTCCTCTATCCAGACAAGGGTCTTGGAGGTTGTACTATATGGGCCAGTGAGTGGGGTGTTGGTGGTAGCAGCATCCATAACTTCAATCTGAAACCAACTGGGTGAAGAATCTCACAGTATGTCTCTGCTCTACAGGTTCCATGGCCAATGACCAAGCTCAACAAGTGAACATAGTAAGAAACATTCCTATGAAACAAAACATTTAAAACTGTAAACCTGGTGGGAGGGAGACAGAACATAACATCAATGCAACATCCTCTGTCTGTCTAATTTATAGGGGATGTGGGTGGCACTGTGGTCTAAACCACAGAGCCTAGGGCTTACCGATCAGAAGGTTGGCTGTTCGAATCCCCGCAACAGGGTGAGCTCCCGTTGCTCGGTCCCAGCTCCTGCCCACTTAGCAGTTAGAAAGCACGTCAAAGTGCAAGTAGATAAATAGGTACCGCTCCGGCGGGAAGGTAAACGGCGTTTCCGTGCGCTGCTCTGGTTCGCCTTATGCTGGCCACATGACCCCTCGGCCAATAAAGCGAGATGAGTGCCGCAACCCCAGAGTCGGCCATGACTGGACCTAATGGTCAGGGGTCCCTTTACCTTTACCTTTACCTTTACAGGTGTTATTTGATTGGGTGTGGGGCAGAGGGCCAGATATCAACCTCCAGATCATTGGTTGGTATCCTTGGATGTCTTGAAATGGCTCTCCCAAATTCTTGAAGTTTCTCTGTAATAGGGATGGGATACCAGATTATTATTTTTTACTCCATCTCCCATCAGCCCCAGCCATCATTGCCAGTGGTCAGGGATGATGGGAGTTGTAGTCCAATCATGTCTGGAGGGTCGCAGGTGCCCTATTCCTGCTTGGCAGCACTCTCCTTTGTTTTTATTGTAACTCCAGCAGAGGGAATGGCAAGATTGCATCTCCTTCTTTTACCCTCCATAGCCCTTGCAGTCTGAGCCTGAAGAAGACCCTGATGGAGTTTCCTATGCTGTACTGAGCCACAGCTCATTGAAAACCAAACCAGCACCCGATGCTGATGGGATCCCTGAGTCGTGTACTTATGCAACAGTGGCCAAAGGCAGAACCAAGGAAGGCCAATAGGCAAGACGTCACAAAGGAATGCAGCCCTCAGACTGAAAAAGATTCCCTAACCCTGGCTGTACATCTTCCCTTCCTAATGGAGAATGGTTGAGAGCCAAAGACTCAAGGAAGGAAGGAAGGAAGGAAGGAAGGAAGGAAGGAAGGAAGGAAGGAAGGAAGGAAGGAAGGAACTAATAACCAATAACCAGCTGCCTTAAAGGAACATTTGGCATTGCCTCCCCGTGTAAATACATTTGTCCCAATAATCACATAATGCTTTTAAGATGTCTCTAATCGTTTTACTATAATGTATTACTTGGTTGTATTTTTCATTTTATTCATGACTATTTTGTATTCATGAGAATGAAAAGTGGTCTAGAAACAGTTTAAATAAATAATCTCCTTTTCTGGTTTTAGTGCAAGTTGTTGTTGTTGTTGTTGTTGTTAGTGCAATGTTAAATTCTAAATAACCCTGGACTATTGGGGGTTGCTAAAGACTCCTCTTTGTCCCTCATAGGAATTACTATGTACATAGTCCTCGAAGTTTATTGATAAGGTTGTTGTTGTTGTTTTTTGTCACTGTGTGACTGGAGACAATCTCTCAGGACTCATCTAGACCTATCCAATTGGAAAACCCAATCTTAAGTAACGAATTAGAGCAAATGTCAGCTGGGTTTTCAATGGATTGATATTTGCTCAAATTTATCCCCAAAATGTGGGGGTTTTTTCTGAGGAAAGTGGCAGGACAAGAGCAGAACCACTCTTGGATCGAGAGCTGGATGTGGACGTGGAAAGAGTATTTGGATAGTAGCATAGCTGGTTTGGTAGAGTAGGGTCGCTATTGTTGTACAAAATCACTATACCGCATGCACATATTGGGATGCACGTAGATAAATACATCTCACCCACAGAAATAGATAGCCATTTCTATAAATTCCACCATTCACTCATGAACCCCATTTTATACAACCTGGAGTATTATTCCTATGAAATCCCAAGCCATTAACTTACATTACAGACAGTGCCTCCACAGGCCACCAGCGTTACAGCATCCCGGTCATTTGACAGCGCTAACAAGCTAACTTGGCTTGTCTGTCAACGCTGTGGGGTGCCCAGTTGAAAGAGGAAGGTATTGATTTATGCCAGATAAGCTCTATCACTGGTTCTCCTATGCAATAAATGGAAACACACCTTTTTTAAAGAGGAAAATAGATGACAAAACGAATGGGAAGTTCTCCCCTCCCCCTTTGTGAACTTTTGCAGCTGATATAGATCCCTCTTTTGCCTGAAGCTACCCTGTAACCCAATAATAGATATTTGCAACTGTGTTTGGAATAGAATCACAAATGTAACTTAATTTTCAAACTGAAAGTCACTGTAACACATGCAAATCACAAATGTACGTTTATTTGCCAAGCTGATAGACATTGTAAACCCTCAAGGGAAACATTGAAACATATCTTCCTCTCGCTCAGCCTCCAGAAACATGAACTGTTTCTTTACCTCATCTTTACCTCATCTTGGCCTGGTATGTTAACAAGTCACAGTTTGACATAATATATTGGGTGCTTTACATCTGCAGGGACTCAATTTTCTTCTTGAGTTTCAATTCCACCCTCCGCTGTGCGGCGAGCACTGAACAACAACAACAACAACAACAACAACAACAATTTTTTATTTATACCCCGCCCTCCCCAGCCAGAGCCGGGCTCAGGGTGGCTAACACCAGTAAAATTACAATAAAAACATAATGGGGGGTTGGGAACCAATTTAAAATACAGGTTAAAAATACAATTTAAAATGCAGCCTGATTTTAATAGTAGCCCATAGATCAAAACCACAAGGGGAGGGAAACATAAGGGTCAGACTGAGTCCAAACCAAAGGCCAGGCAGAACAGCTCTGTCTTGCAGGCCCTGCGGAAAGATGTCAAGTCCCACAGGGCCCTAGTCTCTTGTGACAGAGCGTTCCACCAAGTCGGGGCCACTACTGAAAAGGCCCTGGCCCTAGTTGAGACCAACCTAACCACCTTGTGACTTGCGACCTCCAAAGTGTTGTCATTTGTGGACCTTAAGGTCCTCCGCGGGGCATACCAGGAGAGGCGGTCCCATAGGTACGTGGGTCCTAGGCAGCATAGGGCTTTAAAGGTCAAAACCAGCACCGTCAGCAGGAGGAGCATAAGTATTGTGGCAGCAGCGACAGAAGAGGCAGCTCCTTTTCTATTTAGAATCATAGAATCATAGAATCATAGAGTTGGAAGAGACCACAAGGGCCATCGAGTCCAACCCCCTGCCAAGCAGGAAACACCATCAGAGCACTCCTGACATATGGTTGTCAAGCCTCTGCTTAAAGACCTCCAAAGGAGGAGACTCCACCACACACCTTGGCAGCAAATTCCACTGTCGAACAGCTCTTACTGTCAGGAAGTTCTTCCTAATGTTTAGGTGGAATCTTTTTTCTTGTAGTTTGGAACCATTGCTCTGTGTCCGCTTCTCTGGAGCAGCAGAAAACAACCTTTCTCCCTCCTCTATGTGACATCCTTTTATATATTTGAACATGGCTATCATATCACCCCTTAACCTCCTCTTCTCCAGGCTAAACATGCCCAGCTCCCTTAGCCGTTCTTCATAAGGCATCGTTTCCAGGCCTTTGACCATTTTGGTTGCCCTCCTCTGGACACGTTCCAGTTTGTCAGTGTCCTTCTTGAACTGTGGTGCCCAGAACTGGACACAGTACTCCAGGTGAGGTCTGACCAGAGCACTATTACTTCCCTTGATCTAGATGCAATACTCCTATTGATGCAGCCCAGAATTGCATTGGCTTTTTTAGCTGCCGTGTCACACTGTTGGCTCATGTCAAGTTTGTGGTCAACCAACTAGATCCTTTTCACATGTACTGCTCTCAAGCCAGGTGTCACCCATCTTGTATTTGTGCCTCTCATTTTTTTGCCCAAGTGCAATACTTTACATTTCTCCCTATTAAAATTCATCTTGTTTGTTTTGGCCCAGTTCTCTAATCTGTCAAGGTCGTTTTGAAGTGTGATCCTGTCCTCTGGGGTGTTAGCCACCCCTCCCAGTTTGGTGTCATCTGCAAATTTGATCAGGATGCCCTTGAGTCCATCATCCAAGTCGTTGATAAAGATGTTGAATAAGACTGGGCCCAAGACAGAACCCTGTGGCACCCCACTAGTCACTCTTCTCCAGGATGAAGAGGAACCATTGATGAGCACCCTTTGGGTTCGGTCAGTCAGCCAGTTACAAATCCACTGAGTGGTAGCATAGTCAAGACCGCATTTTACCAGCTTCTTTACAAGAATATCATGGGGCACCTTGTCAAATGCCTTGCTGAAATCAAGGTAGGCTACATCCACTGCGTTCCCTTCATCTACCAGACTTGTAATTCTGTCAAAAAATGAGATCAGGTTAGTCTGACACGACTTATTTTTCAGAAATCCATGCTGACTATTGGTGATCACAGTATTCCTTTCTAGGTGCTCACAAACTGTTTGCTTAATGATCTGCTCCAGAATCTTCCTTCCACTTCTACCCACTAACCAGGTCATCAACATTGGTTAGGACCAGATCTAAAATGGCTGTTCCTCTTGTTGCTTCTCCCACTTTCTGGACAACGAAGTTGTCTGCAAGGCCAGTGAGGAATCTGTTTGACCTTATGCTCTTGGCTGAGTTTGACATCCAGCAAATATCCGGGTAATTGAAGTCCCCCATTACTACTATCTCCCTTCCTTTTGCATGCTTGGCCATCTGTTCCAGGAAGGCATCATCTATGTCCTCCGTTTGGCTTGGGGATCTATAGTAAACTCCCACAATGAGGTCCCTGTTATTCATCTCTCCCTTAATTTTGACCCAAATGCTCTCACTTTGGCTTTGAGGTTCTAAATCTTGGATCTCTTCACAGGTATACACATCCCTGACATATAATGCCACTCCTCCTCCTTTCTTGTCTGGTCTGTTTCTCTGAAACAGATTGTAACCCTCCATTATTACATTCCAGTCGTGGGACTTATCCCACCAGGTTTCAGTGATGCCTATTATGTCATATTTAGTTTGCTGTACCAAGAGCTCAAGTTCATCTTGTTTATTACCCATGCTTTGCGCATTAGTGTACAGACATTGAAGTCCATTAATCATTCCCCCGTGTCTCTTATTTAAGGATTTTTTCCTCCCACCACTAGGTCTGCGTGCTGTTTGCTCCATTTGGTCTATGACATTTGGATGATCATGTTCATCAATTGATAGACTCCTACCTTCAGGAGCACTGTCTTCCTCCCCCACATTAGTCAGTTTAAAGCCCTCCTGATGAGGTTTCTGAGATTTTTGGCAAAAACATTCCTCCCAACCGTTGTGAGGTGCAGCCCATCGCTTGCCAGAAGTCCATCTTCAAGAAACTGCAGTCCGTGATCTAAGAATCCAAACCGTTCCTGTTTACACCATTTGCGAAGCCAGCTGTTCACTTCCACTATTTTTCTCTCTCTCCCTGGGCCACGTCGTTCAACTGGGAGGACAGATGAGATGACAATTTGTGCATTTAATTGCTTCAATTTCCTGCCCAGAGCCTCATAGTCTCTTTTGATCTTCTGGAGGCTATTGCTTGCAGTGTCATTGGTTCCCACATGAACCAAGAGGAAGGGGTATTTGTCAGTGGGTTTTATGATTCCTTGTAGTCGTTCAGTTACATCTTGGATCTTAGCCCCGGGGAGACAGCACACTTCCCGAGACATCTTGTCAGGCCCACAGATCACTGCTTCTGTTCCCCTCAGTAGGGAATCCCCTATCACCACTACACGCCTCCTCTTAGGTTTGGTCGGGGTTCTTCCGTGATCTGTCCGTTCCAAGGTCGCCTGCACATTCCCTGAGGACTGACTTTGCTGCTCGTCTTCATATACCTGATCGACTGTAACGAGGGAGAGATCCTCAAATGGAGTCTGCTCTTCGTCTTCCATTCTAGGGGAGAGGACCTCAAAGCGATTGTGTATTTCTAAACAATCAGAGCGAACCCTGGGCCTCCTACTTCTTTGAGTCACGTTTCTCCATATATCTGGCTCCTGTGTTGGTGAACTAGCCTCCTTCTCAGGGGAGTCCCCTGTCTCCTCCTTGGTGGAGACGGTGTGCTCTGTTGCTTCCAAGAAGAGCTCCAGCTCTCAAATTCTTTGGAGCGTAGCCACACGTTCCTCCAGTTGCTGGACTTTGTCCTTTAAGAGGGCAATCAACATGCAATTGCTGCAGGTAAAGCTGCCTGCAACCTTTGGCAAGATGGCAAACATTGTGCAGGAACCGCAGGCGACTGCAGCTGTTCCCTCACTCTCCATCTTGAGAACGTGTCGTTGGGGCTGGCTACAGTGGTCCTCGATCATAAGAAGCGTGCAGACAGGACAAGTAACTCCCCCCAAAAAAACCCTAGGTCTCCCCCAACAAACGTTTGAGATTAGCTCCCCTAAATGTAAAGATAGATCAAATTGCGCGCGCCTGGCGGCGCGCGCGGCTGCCCTACAAGCTCTGATAAACTCCTCCCACAGCTCATCACCTACCTCAACAGAAACCCTGCCCCCTCTGACCTTTGCACAGGGAGAACAGCTAATCAGCCACAAGAAACACACACAGGAGAAAAACCCTTTTTGCTCCTTCTTCAGCCGCTGCCCTACAAGCTCTGATGATTTATTTGAAAGGGAAAGTGCAGCAGCAGCAGTGACCACAGCAAAGCTCTGGTCTTGGGCCACAATGTTTAGCCTCAGCATCCTGCTCTGAGGACATCCCCAGTATTTGAGTGTGGTCTGTCTTGCATCCACTTAGATGTGCAACTCTCTCTTCCTCTGTCCCAGTTCAAGAAATAGCTTTCTCTCTCTCTCTCTCTCTCTCTCTCTCTCTCTCTCTCTCTCTCCCCCCCCCCCCCCCGTTTCATTTCTGCCCTTACTGTTCTTTTTGGTTTCCTTAGCTCTAGTGCTATTCTTAGATTAATTACTGTCAGTGCTCAAAGGGGAAGGAAAAAAAGAAAACAGCCAGCCTTAGGAAATACCATCCTACCTCATTCGGCTTTGAGCTCTGATGAATACTTTCTTTGAATATTTTACTCTCCAACCTAGTGTGCCTTTTCCTTCCCATTCTTCCTTCCTGCACCCCATACTTTCAGACAGCAATCCTGCAGGAAAGGTCCTTTTCATTCGACTTATGTACGGTAGCCTGTCTCTGCCAGCAATTTCTGGGGAGTCTTTTTAAGCATCTCACATGCCTCAGGCACCAAAAAGCCCTCAGAGGTCTGATGGGAAGAGAGGGGAGTGGCAACAGCCAGACTTGGTCCCTCACCATCATCTGTTCCGTTGTTTGCCACCTGCCCTCAAGCTTGTGTCCAAAAGTGGCTCACAGAATATCAAGCAAACAGTAAGTACAGTGGTACCTCAGGTTAAGTACTTAATTCGTTCTGGAGGTCCGTTCATAACCTGAAACTGTTCTTAACCTGAAGCACCACTTTAGCTAACGGGGCCTCCTGCTGCTGCCACACCACCGGAGCACGATTTCTGTTCTCATCCTGAAGCAAAGTTCTTAAGCTGAGGTACTATTTCTGGGTTAGCGGAGTCTGTAACCTGAAGTGTATGTAACCTGAAGCGTATTTAACCTGAGGTACCACTGTACAACTCAAAACTACCTTATGCGAAACATAGAACTGTAGACTACAGTCGTACCTTGGAAGTCAAATGGAATCCGTTCCAGAACTCTGTTCAATTTCCAAAACATTTGGAAACCAAAGCGCTGCTTCTGATTGGCTGCAGGAAGCTCCTGCAGCCAATCAGAAGCTGCGGAAGCCCCGTTGGACATTCGGGTTCCAAAGAACATTTGCAAACCAGAACACTCACTGCCGGATTTGTGGTGTTTGGGAGCCCAAACGTCCAAGTACCAAGCCGTTAGGTATCCAAGGTACGACTGTATATACAAATATCTAGGTTTTATATTGACAGATTATCGCAGCTATCAAGAAAGAAGTTTGTTTAGTGGAATACCTCAAGCTGTTCTGCTTAGATTCATTTAACTTTATCCCCATTGGGGAAATGACAGCAAGGTGGTCTTTAAACACACACACACACAGAGGCAACTGTTGACTTCAGATAAATCTGTAGACCGTGAGGCTTCAGCCACAGATGTTTTCAATGCCATTTTGCCTAGAAACAATAGTCAGGCTGTGGAGCCCCTGGCAAAGGAGAAGACTGGGGTTCTGGTTATGAGAGTGGTTGTGTAGAGAAGGAAACTTCAGCAGCTGCAGCATTTTTTTGATGTGTGTTTACCAAAGTTCTCTTTTTTAATTTTTGATGTGTACTTACCAAAGTTCTCATGTTTTACACAGCTGTGACCATTATGGTAGTTACAACTTCCTTTTCTTACAGATGGCCACTCTCGTTTTTTGGGGTAGGGGGGAGGAGGAGCCACATCTTGAAAGATCAAAATGTGAGCAGCCAATAATGATCCTGGTCCTCAAGGCACATATCCAAGGTAGGGGGAAAAAGGGAAGTGGCTTGCGAGGCACTTCCAGCGCTGCTCAACTGTGCATCACAGAGTATGTGTACATCAAAGGGAAGAACAGTGTTGCAGAGCCATGTTGCAGCCTCCCTCCAAGATCTTCATTCCGGGGACAGCACACATCTTGGGGGACACAGGACACTGGACTACAGGGCTAGGCGGCCCTTCATCATGAGGCTCCCTTTCAACATCCTCTTTATCGGTTGGTATCTCAGATGAAATGGTGAAGGGACTGGGGGTTGTGCAACGGCCGGGTGGAAGGACCGGAGACCCAGTTGTGGTTCCTGCTGCTCAGCTACATTGCGCTAATGCAATCATCTCCTTTCCAGGATTCCTGCTGGCTGGACAGTGGCAGATCTCAGGGGGTGAGTCTCTTCGGGTGATAAATATGAACATGGGGCCAGGGGGAGATGGATGGGGGCAGAATGGGAGCGAACTGCAATGATTTCCCCCAACCAAATCGGATATTCTAGCATCTGAATGATAACCATAGAGGCCTACCAAAAGTTCTCTGATCTATACAAATATTAAAGGTACAGGAACATCCAATCCCTATTTCTTTCTCTCTTGCACGACAAAGCTAGAGTAGCTGCAGTAGAAGAGAGTGCCTTCTACCAACTCCTTCTGATAGGCCAATGAGGTGGCCTTATGTTCTGCATTACAGAGGACAGTCCTCTCTTTGAAAAGCTGTCCAAGTTAAGTTTTGAAAACCATAAGAAAGGAAAGCAGGAGGGGGTCTTGAAGTTGCCCACCCACCGTGAGCAGCTGAACAGTGGAATGAGCAGACACACAGCTCACCTGACCACAGTCTTCCCCACTAGGGTGGAAATAATGCATTTTCATTTAAAAAAGAGTAATTACTGTCCTACCTTAGTTCTCAAATGGAATCCGTTCTGGAAGTCCGTTCAACTTCCGAAAACGTTCAAAAACAGAGGCGTGGCTTCTGATTGGCTGCAAGAGCTTCCTGCACTCAGTCGGATACTGCTCTGGACATTCGGCTTCCAAAAAACGTTCGCAAACCAGAATACAGTACTCACTTCCGGGTTTGTGGCATTCGGGAGCCAAAACATTTGAGTCATAAGGCATTTGAGAAGCAAAGTACGACTGTATTTATGTGGATCTTCCCATATAAATTAGCATGTGGTAAAGTCAGGACCTTCTTTTGTCTTCCTCTTTGGTGAGACTTTTGTAGACGCTCCATCTTCCTAAACTGCATTTTCATTTAAAAATTAGTAATTATTTATAAATGTGGATCTTTGCATATAAATTAGCATGTGGTAAAGTCAGGGCCTTCTTTTGTCTTCCTCTTTGGTGATCCATCTTCCAAATCTCACCTTTGTTCTCCCTTTTCGGTCCAGGACAATCTTACCCTAAACCTTCCATCTCAGTGGTTTCCACAAATGTGGTCAGCCTGGGGGGAAATATCATCTTACGGTGTGCAAGTATTTACCATCAAGATGCAATCTACTATCTGCAGAAAGATTCACGATTTCCTGATTCAGCACATTGGAAGAGCAAGAGGGATGCATTTCAGATTGTATTTCAGATTTCCAATGCAAGAATTTCAGATGGTGGAACCTATACATGTAGCTATTGCTTAAGTTATGATCAACGGTGCTCATTTCGTAGTGATCCTGTCCAAGTCTTCATAAAAGGTGAGAGCCTGGCTTAGCCTTTTTATGCTATTTTCACAACTGACATGTAAGGGGAGGAAAGAGAGAGAGAGACATTATGCTGGCCATCAGGCAATGGGCTTTTTCCACCTGCCTCGTCCCTCCCTCCAGCCCTAGCAGCCTTTTCCAGATCATGACTTTAAGAACAGCAGAAGCAGCTGGGAAGAGACTTAAACAGCTATCTGACTTTTAGAAGATAGCTGAAGGCAGCCCTGTTTTGGGAAGTTTTTAATGTTTGATGTTTTAATGTGTCTTTAATATTCTGTTGGGAGCTGCCCAGAGTGGAAACCTAGCCAGATGGATGGGATAAAAAAAATATTTTGTTGTTGTTGTTATCAAGAGTTCTCCACTAGTACTAAATATTGCAGAAATGCCATGAATTCGACAGAAATGCCATGAATTCAACAGAAATGCCATAAATTCAACAAAATCTCTTAACCAGTGCTTTTCATTGAGGGGGCAAAAAGGTGCCAATACTGCGTGTCCTTAAGTAACTCCAGGAAAAAGCACTGTGAGTCTTAAATAAAAATTGCAATCACACAGTTAGATACACATGATACTCAGTGTAGATGCAGATAAGACCAATGATCCCAAATACTTGGTTCTTAATTCTTTCTACAGCGTTCATTGAGATAGGCAACAGAAATGTACAGTAACTCAGCTTATAAAATTCCCTGGATCTGCCACACTGAACTGCAGCAAACAGTAACTCCTTTCAGGAACCCGTCTCCCACCTAACCTGGCCAATGATGGGTGTTGTAGGTGTGTGGAAGGTGCAAGGTCACCCATCTCTAAACTGAAGTTGTAAACAAAAAGCTTAGAAGCATCAAGATCTTATGAACATTTACCCTCGGGATTTAACATCCTCGGGATTTTGCATTCTCCCAGAACATGCAAACCTCGCCCATATGACAGACTGTTGCCTGGGACTGATTTGAGAAGGCTGAACTGCATCTTTGAAATCTCACACTTGTTCTCTTCCATGTGCAGGAAAGCTGCATCCCAAGCCTTCCATCGCAGTGAATTCAGCTGAAATGCTTGCCGAAAAGGGGAATGTCAAAATCAGCTGCAAGGCAGAAGACTACTTACTATTCTTGTTCTCTTTGTATATACAAGTGGGTGCAGACAGGCAGCAGATAAAACTGACAGAGAAAACAGCAACAAAGGAGGCTGTGTTTGGCTTTGACAATGCCCAAGAATTCCAAGGGGGTCTCTACCAATGTAGATATTGCTCCATGGCAGCCTTCGTTGAACTGTGCTCAGATTTCAGTGACAGCCGATGCGTCAACAGAATAAGTAAGGTTCAAAATACATCCTCCTATTGTGACAAAAGGGTCTGAAATGGGAGTGTTCTGCATTTTCAGCATCTGTACATCCAGTGGAGAATTTGAATAGAATAAAATATTCCAAATAGGCTGGGATTAAAGGAGGGTGTGTGGTGTGCATGGCTCTGAGAGCCAAGTGTGGTATAGTGGTTAAGAGCGGTAGACTCGTAATCTGGGGAACCGAGTTCGCGTCTCCGCTCCTCCACATGCAGCTGCTGGGTGACCTTGGGCTAGTCACACTTCTTTGAAGTCTCTCAGCCCCACTCACCTTGCAGAGTGTTTGTTGTGGGGGAGGAAGGGAAAGGCAAATGTTAGCCGCTTTGAGACTCCACCGGGTAGTGATAATGCAGGACATCAAATTCAAACTCTTCTTCTTCTCCTCTTGGAAATTTCTGAAGTGAGGTGTTTGTAGAATTTTTAGTGTTAAAATGGAAAGGGGTCAAACCATCGCAAGAGGTGTTGAAATTTTGGGAGGTTGGATAGTTACAATGGAATGGTCTTGAGGGTATGGTGCACATTTTTATTCTTATTTATTTATTATTATTAGTTTGGATAGATGATAGATGATAGATAGATAGATGATGATAGATAGATAGATAGATAGATAGATAGATAGATAGATAGATAGATAGAGATAGATGCAGACTAGGAAGGAACCTTTGTCCTTCCAGATGTTACTGGGTCCTAGCAAGTGTAGCCAATGGCATGTAGGTCCGTAACATCTGCAGGGCGAATAATTCCCTACAACTACTCTAGACATTTTTAACTAAAGAAAAAACAATAGCAGTCCCTACGTACAACCATTTTTTCATAAGCAAAGAGCCATTGTTTGTTTGTTTGTTTGCTTGCTTGTTTACTGAATTTATCTACTGCCCTATACCCAGAGGACTCAGGACAGTTCACAGAAAAGATCACAATATATAAAAATAAAAACAATAACCCAATAACCCACACCCACCCCTCAAAAGAGCCACATTTTAAAAGGACATAGTTCTAGTTTGCAGATATTTCTGCTGATCTAATCAAAAGCAGCAGAGTGCAGGGGAAGTATATCAAGCCATACCATTCTCACAGTGTTTTATTTGCACCCAGATCCCAGCCTGTCCAAACCCTCCATCAAAGTGCTACCCGACGAACGTATTTCCCCAGGACAGAATATCACCATCGAGTGCCAGGGGCCGGAAGAGGGTCTGAACTTCTCCCTCTACAAATCCGGGGAACTGATAACATCACAGGTGACGGAGTCAGAGAGAAACAGAGCCGAGTTCCCTTTCTTCAACGTGGGGTTGGAAGACGAAGGAAACTACACCTGCCAATATCACCGCCGGGAAAATCCCTTTGCCTGGTCAGAGGCAAGTAATGCCACGGAGCTGGTTGTAAGAGGTGAGAAGATTGGTTTGGTACTTGTCTCTCCCCTGCCGCCCAAGTCTCGCTCCCTGTTGTGGAGGAGGCAGGAGCTTCAAGGGGCCTGAGACTCACACTGCAACGGAGGAGGGGAACCAGCTTCTTAGTCTCTTTCTGCACGACTTCTCTAAAAGCAGGAGAAAAGTTTCATATTTTGCAGTGATACAGTTGCAGTTGTTCCACCTTCCAAATACCAGCTCTCTTTCTTCTCCAGGAGAGCTTTCTCCAAAGCCTTCCATCTTTGTGAGGCCCAGTCCTCTCATCATCCCTGGGCATCTCCCAGGGCACCTCTGCTGTGCAGCTTGCCTTTCCCTGACAAGAGTCACATCCCACCTGTGTTCTTTGCCAACTAATCTCCTGAGTAATGGCATAAATGCAGCCCATCGATATTCACACACTGAGTTGCACGTGGGTTTCTATATTCCGCAATAGCATGCAAATCTTTCCCATTTTACAAAGCCAGACTATTGTGTAAGATCAAAGGATTAAGCACCCCTCTTTTTCTCTTTCTCCCCCTGGATAAGCTTCTCCCAAGCCTTCCATCTCAGTGAGCCCAGGTGAGGGGATTGCTTTGGAAGGAAATGCCATCATCCACTGTAAGACCGAAGAACAGCAAGAAGCAGAGTAAATGATGGATTCTCTTACTTCTACAGCATCCTGCCTCTCTGTCTCCTGGCCTCTCCAACTCCCTCTAATTCTGAACTGCCCTCGGCCCCAAACTCTTCCTGCTCACAGTCGGCTCTTCCTCCCTCTGACCACTCCTCATTGTCCCACCACCAGTCCCCTGGCTCTGAGCCATCTTCCCATGGAGGCTTCCTTGGGGAATGCTGGTGCCCCCCACCTCTCCTCTGCATCCAGACAGTCCATGAGTCTTTATAAAGATACAGTGGTACCTCAGGTTAAGTACTTAATTCGTTCCGGAGGTCCATACTTAACCTGAAACTGTTCTTAACCTGAAGCACCACTTTAGCTAATGTGGCCTCCCGCTGCTGCTGTGCCACCGGAGCACGATTTTTGTTCTCATCCTGAAGCAAAGTTCTTAACCTGAAGCACTATTTCTGGGTTAGTGGAGTCTGTAACCTGAAGCGTATCTAACCTGAAGCATATGTAACCAGAGGTACCACTGTATTGAACAACACTGGGCCTGTGAGCATTAAATGCCCGTTTACAGATAGTAAACTCAGTCTTTTACAGCAGAATACAGCAGAAGCAACTGTGGTTGGAATAGTAACATCAAAGTTTTTATTTATAAAGCAAATAACAAAACAATAAGACGACTCTCACATCCATCTTCTTCAGCAGAGGAGCAGAGAGAGAGCAGAGAGGGAGGAGACATTTAAATGATTCCCATACTCATACATCAATTAAGTAATTAAAGGCAACATGCAACATTATGCAATGTGAGAAGGAGACATTACAATATTAACACCCTCTCCCTTTTCATGGTAACATTGCCTTATCATCTAGTACATCTGTAACATCTGTACATATAGACCCAGTTGTTGTTTATTTACAACCTTCAACAACAAATCTGTGGATATTTCTTAAATCTGGGTGGGGCTGGTATGAGGGAGCTTTCATCCTGAAGGGATGATCAGTGCCTGTTCGGACCTTAGATTGTCTTTTGCCTTCCTGCTCAGCCTGCTACAATTTGCGTGTTTTGTGTCAGCCAGCTAGATAAGATAGTTTTATTATTTTTTTGGCTTCTGAGCAGTCCTAAATTGTGTAATCATGTGAAGTTTTTGCTTTTAACAAAGTCTTGTTTTTAAAAACAACGGGTTTTCTTATGAGAACTGACTTTGGCTTGAGTTACTGAGCCTCCCAGCTGACCCCCAGGCAGTGCTGAACCTGACCTTCTGCTCTCTTCAGCCAGGACCACCCAATCAATCCATTGGTCAATGAAATTTCAAGCCCACATTATGGACCAGTAATTCTGAACGGAACGCCCAGCAAATGACCAATCATAAACTGACCACTTTTGGATGCTCCTGCAGTGACTTAAAAAACTGAAACGCAGCATGTGTACCTGCCACCTTCTTAGCAACAGGGAGCAACTGTGACAGTGGAACTCTGAGTAGGTCCACTGCTTGCAGACTTAGGATGCTTTGTATCATCTCTCTGGTTCTAGTCAGAAGTAAAAGACAAGTGGAGTAGATTAGAAGACTGCTTCCATTGGCAGGTAGATCCAGCAGGCTGTTCTTATGTTCTTAGAAATCAGAAGTAAGTCCCACTGAACTCAATGGGGCTAAGTATGCTGAGGGCCACAGCCTTGGTGTAATCTCCCTCCTCACCCTGCCTTCATCACAACCAACAATTGAGTAGTAACTCTTCTCTGTCTCACTCTGCAGCAAACACTTTTACATCCATAGAGATCAACATCCGCCTGGGAGTTGCTGGCTTGGTCCTGCTTTCCTTGGTGCTGATCGTGGCTGAGTTCATGTGCAGCAGGCAAGGCTGAGAAGCTCTGACTCGACTCAGTTCCACAAGTCAAGACCCTTCCATGAGGCATCCGAGACAAGCAAAGCCACAGGAATTCCATAGAGACTGGTTTCATTTCTTGTTCATCTGAAGGCCAAATTTCTATTCTGTGATAACACCAAGAAATCTTTTCGGAAGGGGCTGGGGTGGGGTGAGAATACTAGAGGCTTCTGTTTTCTGTGCTTTTTTTGAGCTTTTTTACAAAGTTTGGACAGGGCCTTCTTAAGCATTCCCCCCCCCCTTTCCCAGAGTTATCAACCTCTGTTTTTTAGTGAGGGAACACAAGCAGCAGTGGAGGAAGCCTCTTGAGACGGGATGGCGCTGCCTGTGCCGCACCCAGCTTTGTGGGGCTGGAGGAGGCAGGCAACGGCTGGGGGGAGGCTCCTCCGGCAGTGAAGAGGCAGAGGCTAGATGAGGCACCTTCCAGCTCAGCTGGTCGCTTTGTGGTGCGGTGGCTACAGCAAGTGGAGGCTCCGGGTGTGGCGCTGCTTGGGCGCGGAATGGTGGAGGTAGGTGAGGGCGGTAAGCGGGCCGGGGGAGCCAGCCCTGTGGAGATCTGTGGCGCCTGATGCCCAGCTCAAAGACAAAGACAGCTAACAGGAGGGGCACCACGCGTGCCTGCGCCTCAACCTGTTGGGTGAGTGAGCACACCGAGTGAGCGGGCCTGGCCTGAGCGAGAAAGAGTGTATGGCTGAGCGTTGGCTGGGTTTTTTCCCTTTTAGCCTTCTGGCACTCCGCAGAATTTGGCGCCTACAGGCTAAAAGGGAAAAAAACGAGCCAACGCTCTGCGGAAGCTGGGCATGCACCTTCCCTCACTCAGCACGCTCATTCAGTGTTCCCGGGACTCTCACCTGGCACCCTCCAAAACTTGGCACCTTGGCGCCCCGCACCACTAGCATCTATGGGTAAGACGGCCCTGAGTCTGGAAATGAAATGAAATACAGTGGTACCTCAGCTTAGGTACTTAATTCATTCCGGAGGTCCATTCTTAACCTGAAACTGTTCTTAACCTGAAGCACCACTTTAGCTAATGGGGCCTCCTCCTGCTGCTGCGCCACCGGAGCACGATTTCTGTTCTTATCCTGAAGCAAAGTCCTTAACCCAAGGTACTATTTCTGGGTTAGCGGAGTCTGTAACCTGAAGCGTATGTAACCCGAGGTACCACTGTATCTCAAGTTTAATTGGCAAAGGCAGAGGACAAGGTGTGGTTTTTTTGTCATAAACAGTTTATCGTGTAGCTGGTGTATGTGACCATGTGGAAGGGTGTGCAAGGGGAAGGAGTGCCCTTCCAGATGCCCTAGCGTGCCCTGGGAGACTTGCTACACTTGCTGCTGCAATGGCAAAAACTAGTGAAGAAAGAAAAAAAGGGGGTAGAAATTCCTCTGCTGTCCTGAATTTTGGGATGTAACCCCCCCCCTCATTTTTTAATCCATTCTAGAAATTGTGGGTGGGAAATCCAAATGAATATTTGAGTTAGTACAAGGTTATTTTAACAAAATGCAAAGCGTGCCCCCCTAGGAAGAAGCACGGGCAACAGACAAATATCTCACATTGTTGGAGAAGTGCTCAGATCCAGGCCTGGCTTCCTCACGCCTTTCACAAGGACCAACCAACCTCCGTTTCAATACAGTCTGTTCAGATGATGAGCTCCTCTAAACAGGGGCAATAAAAAGATAGGAGGAGAAACCTGGGAGGTGAAGAAACAAATCTGTCTTTAAACATTTCATACCCAACAGAGATCAGATTGATGAATGGGCCAAATATGCAGAAAACTGCTTGAACCCACACTTTCTAGGTGTGGGATTGCAGAAGTGAGGGAGAGCCCTCAGCCTAAACCTTGTCTGCCAGTATCACCCCCATAATCTTTTCCAGCCAGTCTTTCCTTGTAGTTTCAGGGACTCCATTCCTCCATTCCTCCATTCAAGTCTATTGAAATTGATGTTTCTCTTCCTTCTGACTCAAAAGATGTGTCTCCCTACAACTCATCAGAATAATTCTAGGCAGATCACTTTCAGTATGATCTTCTGGGAGTCCTCTCTTGTTAATAATTTAGATAAAACCACATGTTCATATGAGATTATGATGTAGTGGATCCCTTTCAGGTACACCACCAGCTTCTGGTCATTCCACATAAGCTGGTCACTCCATTTCCAGATGCCTGAAAGAACTGGTGTTAAGTTCTTATTTTATTTTTTGTAAATAAAATTTTATTGGTTTTACAATTTCAAATTCAACAATTATTTTCCATCCAAAAAAAAAAAAAGAAAAGAAAAGAAAGAAAAAGAATGAGAAATACAAAATATAAGATTTTTTTTTAAAAAAAAAATCTTTTCAGAGGTTGTCTTTAACCTCCTGACTTCCCTCCATTTCCTTTCCTAGTTCATTGCATATATATATATTCTGCATAATTAGACTTAAACCTCTTTTTTTCTTATGCTTGTTATTTTATCTGAATTACATACCATCAGTTTTCATTGTTTCAGTTCAAATTTCCTTCCGTAAACTTTACCTTATTTTAACTATTTGCAAGTGTTTACCGGGGGTAGGCAACCTAAGGCCCGGGGGCCATATCCGGCCAAATCGCCTTCTCAATCCGGCCCGCGAATGGTTCAGGAATTGGTGTGCTTTTACATGAGTAGAATGTGTCCTTTTATTTAAAATGCATCCCTGGATTATTTGTGGGGCATAGGAATTTGTTTATATTTTTTTTCAAAATATTGTCTGGCCCACTACATGGTCTGAGGGACAGTGGACCAGCCCATGGCTGAAAGGGGTTGCTGACCCCTGGTTTAGTCAAAGCCTGCCAATGTTTCTACTTGTTTACAATATTTTTTTACATATACTAAGGTTACCAGACGTCCCCATTTCCTGGGGACAGTCCCCGGATTTACAAATCAATCCCCTGACAAAATCCATCTATTTAATAGGAAATTGAAAAGTGTCCCTGGACTCACTGGAAAAAATGTGGTAACCTTAACATATGCAATAAACGCATTTATTGTGTTAAGTTCTTATTTAATCCCAGGGCAGCTCTTGCTGTTCTGGTGTTAATGTAAATAATATTGCATATGTATGTAAAAATAAGGGACGCAGGTGGCGCTGTGGGTTAAAGCCTCAGCGCCTAGGGCTTGCCGATCGAAAGGTCGGCGGTTCGAATCCCTGCGGCGAGGTGCGCTCCCGCTGCTCGGTCCCAGCGCCTGCCAACCTAGCAGTTCGAAAGCACCTCCGGGTGCAAGTAGATAAATAGGGACCGCTTACCAGCGGGAAGGTAAACGGCGTTTCCATGTGCGGCTCTGGCTCTGGCTCTGGCCAGAGCAGCGATGTCACGCTGGCCACGTGACCCAGAAGTGTCTCCGGACAGCGCTGGCCCCTGGCCTCTTAAGTGAGATGGGCGCACAACCCCAGAGTCTGTCAAGACTGGCCCGTACGGGCAGGGGTACCTTTACCTTTACCTTTTTATGTAAAAATATTAGATTAATTATGGGAAATTCATATTTGGTAAATGTGTAGGTCAGTATAATATATGAATTAAGGTATGTGTTGGGTTGGGGAGGGGAGGGAGTGTGCTTGGAATGTTGGAAGTGAATGGTGATTGGCTAGGAGTTTGCAAAGGAGTTTGAAAGCTGATGGGAGAAGTTTGGAGAGTTGGCTGAGTTTGGAGTTGAGTTGCACTTGGATCGAGAGCTGGATGTGGACGTGGAAAGAGTATTTGGATAGTAGCATGGCTGGTTTGGTAGAGTAGGGTCGCTATTGTTGTACAAAATCACTATACCGCATGCACATATTGGGATGCACGTAGATAAATACATCTCACCCACAGAAATAGATAGCCATTTCTATAAATTCCACCATTCACTCATGAACCCCATTTTATACAACCTGGAGTATTATTCCTATGAAATCCCAAGCCATTGATTTACATTACAGACAGCGCCTCCACAGGCTACCAGCCTTACAGCATCCCGGTCATTTGACAGCGCTAACAAGCTAACTTGGCTTGTCTGTCAACGCTGTGGGGTGCCCAGTTGAAAGAGGAAGGTATTGATTTATGCCAGATAAGCTCTATCACTGGTTCTCCTATGCAATAAATGGAAACACACCTTTTTTAAAGAGGAAATTAGATGACAAAACGAATGGGAAGTTCTTTCCCGCCCCCGCTCCCTTTGTGAACTTTTGCAGCTGATAAAGATCCCTCTTCTCCCTGAAGCTACCCTGTAACCCAATAATAGATATTTGCAACTATGTCTGGAATAGAATCACAAATGTAACTTAATTTTCAAACTGAAAGTCACTGTAACACATGCAAATCACAAATGTACGTTTATTTGCCAAGCTGATAGACATTGTAAACCCTCCAGGGAAACATTGAAACATATCTTCCTCTCGCTCAGCCTCCAGAAACATGAACTGCTAGACTTCTAATCCACCTTCAGAAAACTGCTCTTTCACTTGTAGGCTCACCTCACTACAGAACACTTCAGATTTTGTTGTTTTGAGTTTCTTTAGCTCATCTTGGCCTGGTATGTTAACAAGTCACAGTTTGACATAATATATTGGGTGCTTTACATCTGCAGGGACTCAACTTTCTTCTTGAGTTTCAATTCCACCTTTCGCTGTGGGGCGAGCACTGAACAACAACAACAACAATAATAATTTTTTATTTATACCCCGCCCTCTCAGGCCAGAGCCGGGCTCATAACAGCTAACACCAGTAAAATTACAATAAAAACATAATGGGGGATGGTGAACCAATTTAAAATATAGGTTAAAAATACAATTTAAAATGCAGCCTGATTTTAATAGTAGTCCATAGATCAAAACCATAAGGGGAGGGAAACATAAGGGTCAGACTGAGTCCAAACCAAAGGCCAGGAGGAACAGCTCCGTCTTGCAGGCCCTGCAGAAAGATGTCAAGTCCTGCAGGGCCCTAGTCTCTTGTGACAGAGCATTCCACCAAGTTGGGGCCAGTACTCAAAAGGCCCTGGCCCTAGTTGAGACCAACCTAACCACCTTGCGACTTGGGACCTCCAAAGTGTTGTCATTTGTGGACCTTAAGGTCCTCCACGGGGCATACCAGGAGAGGCAGTCCCGGAGGTACGTGGGTCCTAGGCTGCATAGGGTTTTAAGGGTCAAAACCAGCACCCAGTCAGCAGGAGGAGCATAAGTATTGTGGCAGCAGCGATAGAAGAGGCAGCTCCTTTTCTATTTGTTTGAAAGGGAAAGTGCAGCAGCAGCAGCAGCAGCAGCGACCACTGCAAAACTCTGGTCTCGGGCCACAATGTTTAGCCTCAGCATCCTGCTCTGAGGACATCCCCAGTATTTGAGTGTGGTCTGTCTTGCATCCGCTTAGATGTGCAACTCTCTCTTCCTCTGTCCCAGTTCAAGAAATAGCTTTCTCTCTCTCTCTTTCTCTCTCTCTTTCTCCGTTTCATTTCTGCCCTTACTGTTCTTTTTGGTTTCCTTAGCTCTAGTGCTATTCTTAGATTAATTACTGTCAGTGCTCAAAGGGGAAGGAAAAAAAGGAAACAGCCAGCCTTAGGAAATACCATCCTACCTCATTTGGCTTTGAGCTCTGATGAATACTTTCTTTGAATATTTTACTCTCCAACCTAGTGTGCCTTTTCCTTCCCATTCTTCCTTCCTGCACCCCATACTTTCAGACAGCAAACCTGCAGGAAAGGTCCTTTTCATTCGACTTATGTACGGTAGCCTGTCTCTGCCAGCAATTTCTGGGGAGTCTTTTTAAGCATCTCACATGCCTCAGGCACCAAAAAGCCCTCAGAGGCCTGTTGGGAAGAGAGGGGGGTGGCAACAGCCAGACTTGGTCCCTCACCATCATCTGTTCCGTTGTTTACCACCTGCCCTCAAGATTGTGCCCAAAAGTGGCTCACAGAATATCAAGCAAACAATAAGTATAACCATTCAAAACATATTAGAAAATAGAAATTAGAACGTCAAAATCAGTCCATAAAACCATAGTGTAAAAAACATGGCTCAAAAAAAAAAGCAACCCTATTTTAAGGGCCTAAAATTATCATTATATAAAACAATATTAATAAGCCAACATAATTAAATAACTGAAACTGAACGGGTGAGAAAATGATATCAACACAAAAATGGAAGAAGACCATAGAAATCATCACTCTGTTCCAGATCCTGTTCCTGTATCCAACGGTTTGGTTACGGGGCTCAGTCTACACCATCCAAGGATCTCACCCCTGCTCCCAGTTGCAGCTCCTTGGCTTTTATGTAGGGGGGTCCTTTGTCCAACATTATCATGGACTTTCTTAGCCAAATGGCAACCAGTAACTTTCCTTCCACACTCTCCCACCAAACTACGTACTGGTGAGAATCCTCCCTCGGGCTGGAAGATGGACTGTTTCTCTGCAACCACAAAGACTTGGATCGGTTGCCGGGGGAAATGATAGTAGAGATTTGTCACATTTCAAGTACAGTGGTACCTCGGGTGAAGTACTTACCGTAATTCGTTCTGGAGGTCCGTTCTTAACCTGAAGCACCACTTTAGCTAATGGGACCTCCTGCTGCCGCCGTGCCGCCGGAGCTCGATTTCTGTTCTTATCCTGAAGCAAAGTTCTTAACCCGAAGCACTATTTCTGGGTTAGCGGAGTCTGTAACCTGAAGTGTATGTAACCTGAAGCGTATTTAACCTGAGGTACCACTGTACACCTCAAAACTACCTTATGCAAAACATAGAAATGTAGACTACAGTCGTACCTTGGAAGTCAAACGGAATCCGTTCCGGAACTCTGTTCAATTTCCAAAACATTTGGAAACCCAAGCGCTGGTTCTGATTGGATGCAGGAAGCTCTTGCAGCCAATCGAAAGCTGCGGAAGCCCCATCGGACATTCGGGTTCCAAAGAATGTTTGCAAACCAGAACACTCACTTCCAGGTTTGTGGAGTTTGGGAGCCCAAACGTCTGAGTACCAAGGCGTTAGGTATCCAAGGTACGACTGTATATACAAATATCTAGGTTTTATATTGACAGATTATCGCAGCTATCAAGAAAGATGTTTGTTTAGTGGAATCCCTCAGGCTGTTCTGCTTAGGTTCATTTAACTTTATCCCCATTGGGGAAATGACAGCAAGGTGGTCTTTAAACACACACAGAGAGGCAACTGTTGACTTCAGATAAATCTGTAGACCGTGAGGCTTCAGCCACATATGTTTTCAATGCCATTTTGCCTAGAAACAATAGTCAGGCTGTGGAGCCCCTGGCAAAGGAGAAGACTGGGGTTCTGGTTATGAGAGTGGTTGTGTAGAGGAGGAAACTTCAGCAGCTGCAGCATTTTTTTGATGTGTGTTTACCAAAGTTCTCTTTTTTAATTTTTGATGTGTGCTTAGCAAAGTTCTCATGTTTTACACAGCTGTGACCATTATGGTAGCCACAACTTCCTTTTCTTACAGATGGCCACTCTAGTTTTTTGGGGGAGGGGGAGGAGGAGCCACATCTTGAAAGATCAAAATGTGAGCAGCCAATAATGATCCTGGTCCTCAAGGCACAGGATCCCACGGTATAAAATCAGCCAAAATCTCATTCCATTCTGCTGGCGAGATTGCAAACTTCCTGGAATTACAGTACACTATGTGGCGGTGCTGTCCAAAGATTGTTCCCTTTGGGGAAAAGGTTCTCTAGACCATAAACCAGATTATGGAATAAGACCCCACAATATCACTGTTATCTTATTTTCCTTTAGATGCCCAAGGAATGCGTAAAATGTTATTACCCATGTGTTAGCTGCTGCCATGTCATGTACTGGAGGAGTCTCAAGGTAAATCTCTTTGAAGCTTGGATGTCACAGATATGGGACTCTATATTTAAGGACAAACCAACAGCCTTACAAACTTTGATTGAATATGCACAAACCATCAAGCATGGCTTCCAGCCACCAGCAACATAGCGAATATTAAGGAATATCACTTTCATCCTACTAATGTATATCCAGTGAGCCACAACTGGGATTGCTCCTGTTTTATTTTTCCCATTTTTTGTGATGGTTCTATACTCCCAAACTGTTGTTGTTATTACTTATTTTTCTTTTCTTTTCTTTTCTCCTTTTTCAGATCCAATTCATTTGTAACTGAAAATCAATAAAATACATTTTTTTTAAAAAAAGGGAAAAAGTCACATCTCCAATGCTGTGTCATGTTGGGGAAAGTCAAATATTAAGGAAGTTGCCTCAGGAAGAGGAGGAGCAGGGGGAACGCAAACGCCAGTCCTAGGAAGAGATCCTCTTTCTGTAAGATTAGGTAACGGGGCCTGTGGCAGACGAAAGGCGACACATGCAGTCATTTGTCTTCCTGTAACTACAGGCACTGGGTTAGTCAAATAAGGATGTGCAAACTCCAGAGAGAAACATTGTTTGCTCCAGGCTCCTTCTCCACTGTGGCAGCCACTCATACTCTGGGTTAATTTTCTGAGGCGTTCTTGAGAATCCTGGCTCTCACGCTCTCTTGGTCTTGCCCCTGCCACAGAACCACATAAGACAAGCCTGCTGGATCAGGCCAAGTCCATCAAGCCCAGTATCCTGCTCTTACCTTGGCCGATGCCAGTGGGAATCCCGTAAGCCAGAAATGAGCGGAGCAGCACTTTCCCATTTGCTATTATGTCACCTCTCCCTTCTATTATGTCACCTCTTCTAAACTTCTATTATGTCACCTCTCCCTTTAAACAGTCACAAATGCTGCAACCTTTCCACCCCCCACCCCCCCACCCCGATCCTTTTCTGAACTGAGCAAATAGCATTACCGAACTCAGTGAAAGCCAAAATTGATCTAGTTTTTTCTCTTTTTTGAAACCATTTTTATTTAACAAATGTAAATTAATTACAATATTGAATACATATCCATAAAATGAGATTTCTCTGAACCTCCAGACTCCCCCCCATCCCATTCATGGGTCCTATTGTCAGCATTTACAACTGCATATTATTTCATAGTCTATGCTTTGTATCTATCCATATCATCCGTGTATTTGTTACATTACAAGTGAGATTAAAATCCTGCTCATGTTTTCATCCGCTTACAGATGTGGTCTCCTAAATAAATTATAAACTTCTCCCATTCTTTCTTGAATTTCTTGTCTTCTTGGTCTCTGAGTTTTCTGGTCAGTTTTGCCATTTCAGCCTAGGCTAACAGCTTAGTTTGCCATTTCTCTTCTTTCTGTCTCTGGGCTAGTAGCATCTGGGATAGCTCAGTTGGTAGAGCACAAGACTCTTATTCTCAGGGTTGTGGATTCGAGCCCCAACTTGGGCAAAAAAAACCCCCAAACAAACTCCTTCATTGCAAGGGGTTGGACTAGATGACCCGAGTGGTCCCTTCCAATATTGCAAGTATATATGAAAGCACATGATCTCCTCCAAGCTGATTTTACAGAATATGACTGCAGTGTGGTAGAAAAAAAGGGAAGTGGCTTGCGAGGCACTTCCAGCGCTGCTCAACTGTGCATCACAGAGTATGTGTACATCAAAGGGAAGAACAGTGTTGCAGAGCCATGTTGCAGCCTCCCTCCAAGATCTTCATTCCGGGGACAGCACACATCTTGGGGGACACAGGACACTGGACTACAGGGCTGGGCGCTCCTTCATCATGAGGCTCTCTTTCAACATCCTCTTTATCGGTTGGTATCTCAGATCAAAGAGTGAAGGGACTGGGGGTTGTGCAACGGCCGGGTGGAAGGACCAGAGACCCAGTTGTGGTTCCTGCTACTCAGCTACATTGCGCTAATGCAATCATCTCCTTTCCAGGATTCCTGCTGGCTGGACAGTGGCAGATCTCTGGGGGTGAGTCTCTTCGGGTGATAAATATGAACATGGGGCCAGGGGGAGATGGATGGGGGCAGAATGGGAGCAAACTGCAATGATTTCCCCCACAACCAAATCCGATTTCCTAACATCTGCATGTTAACCATAGAGGCCTACCAAATGTTCTCTGATCTATACAAATATTAAAGGTACAGGAACAGCCCATACCTATTTCTTTCTCTCTCTTTTTTGGTCAAAATGTATATCTATTGATTTTTCAATTAGGTACTTTTTTTAAAAAAAATATTTTTTTAAATATACAAAAAAAAAAAACTGTAACAATCCAAATGCATATTGATAAACTGTACAGTGGAACCTCGGTTGTTGAACACTTCGGAAATTGAATGTTTCGGCTTTCAAACGACAACCTGGAAGTGAATGGTTCCGTTTTCAAACACACCTCAGAAGTCGAACAGCTTCCGAGGCGTGTTTCTCCCATTTTTTCAATGGATTTTGCCAACTGGCAATTGCGTATCGATTGTCAAACATTTCAGAAGTTGAACGATCTTCCGGAATAGATTACCTTTGGCTACTCTGAATCTCGAGACTTCTCCCCACCCCCTCCATGGATCCTATTCTCAACATTTACAACTGCATATTATTTCATAATCTATATTTTATATCAATCCATGTTATCCATGGTATGAACCCCATCCCTATTCCTTTGCCTGTAGACAATCTACACACAAAATGCAATTCCCCCAGTGTAACATTACAGAGGACAGTCCTCTCTTCGAAAAGCTATCCAAGTTAAGTTTTGAAAACCATAAGAAAGGAAAGCAGGAGGGGGTCTTGAAGTTGCCCACCCACCGTGAGCAGCTGAACAGTGGAATGAGCAGACACACAGCTCACCTGACCACAGTCTTCCCCACTAGGGTGGAAATAATGCATTTTCATTTAAAAAAGAGTAATTACTGTCCTACCTTAGTTCTCAAATGGAATCTGTTCCAGAAGTCCGTTCAACTTCCGAAAACGTTCAAAAACAGAGGCGTGGCTTCTGATTGGCTGCAAGAGCTTCCTGCACTCAGTCGGAATCTGCTCTGGACATTCGGCTTCCAAAAAACGTTCGCAAACCAGAATACAGTACTCACTTCCGGGTTTGTGGCATTCGGGAGCCAAAACATTTGAGTCATAAGGCATTCGAGAAGCAAAGTACAACTGTATTTATGTGGATTTTCCCATATAAATTAGCATGTGGTAAAGTCAGGGCCTTCTTTAGTCTTCCTCTTTGGTGATCCATCTTCCAAATCTCACCTTTGTTCTCCTGTGGAATGAGCAGACACACAGCTCACCTGACCACAGTCTTCCCCACTAGGGTGGAAATAATGCATTTTCATTTAAAAATTAGTAATTACTGTCATACCTTGGTTCTCAAATGTGGTAAAGTCAGGGCCTTCTTTTAATCCTCCTCTTTGGTGAGACTTTTGTAGATGCTCCATCTCCCTAATCTGCATTTTCATTTAAAAATTAGTAATTATTTATAAATGTGGATCTTTACATACAAATTAGCATGTGGTAAAGTCAGGGCCTTCTTTTGTCTTCCTCTTTGGTGATCCATCTTCCAAATCTCACCTTTGTTCTCCTCTTTCGGTCCAGGACAACTTTACACTAAACCTTCCATCTCAGTGGCTCCCACAAATGTGGTCAGCCTGGGGGGAAATATCATCTTACGGTGTTCAAGTAATTACCATCAAGATGCATTCTACTATCTTCACAAAGATTCACGAAGGACTGGTCCAGTCAATTGGAACAAGGAGTGGGGTGCAGCTGTATTTCAGACTGCCTATGCAAGAGCTTCAGATGGCGGAACCTATACGTGTAGCTATTGCTTAAGTTATGATCGACGGTGCTCAGATCGTAGTGATCCTGTCCAAGTCTTCATAAAAGGTGAGAGCCTGGCTTAGCCTTTTTATGCTATTTTCACTACTGACATGTAAGGGGAGGGGGGAGAGAGAGACATTATGCTGGCCATCGGGCAATGGCTTTTCCCACCTGCCTTGTCCCTCCCTCCAGCCCTAGCAGCCTTTTCCAGATCATGACTTTAAGAACAGCAGAAGCAGCTGGAAAGAGAGAACTATCTGACTTAAACAGCTATCTGACTTTTAGAAGATAGCTGAAGGCAGCCCTGTTTAGGGAAGTTTTTAATGTTTGATGTTTTAATGTGTCTTTAATATTCTGTTGGGAGCTGCCCAGAGTGGAAACCTAGCCAGATGGATGGGATAAAAAAAATATTTTGTTGTTGTTGTTATCAAGAGTTCTCCACTAGTACTAAATATTGCAGAAATGCCATGAATTCGACAGAAATGCCATGAATTCGACAGAAATGCCATAAATTCAACAAAATCTCTTAACCAGTGCTTTTCATTGAGGGGGCAAAAAGGTGCCAATACTGCGTGTCCTTAAGTAACTCCAGGAAAAAGCACTGTGAGTCTTAAATAAAAATTGCAATCACACAGTTAGATACACATGATACTCAGTGTAGATGCAGATAAGACCAATGATCCCAAATACTTGGTTCTTAATTCTTTCTACAGCGTTCATTGAGATAGGCAACAGAAATGTACAGTAACTCAGCTTATAAAATTCCCTGGATCTGCCACACTGAACTGCAGCAAACAGTAACTCCTTTCAGGAACCCGTCTCCCACCTAACCTGGCCAATGATGGGTGTTGTAGGTGTGTGGAAGGTGCCAGGTCACCCATCTCTAAACTGAAGTTGTAAACAAAAAGCTTAGAAGCATCAAGATCTTATGAACATTTACCCTCGGGATTTAACATCCTCGGGATTTTGCATTCTCCCAGAACATGCAAACCTCTCCCATATGACAGACTGTTGCCTGGGACTGATTTGAGAAGGCTGAACTGCATCTTTGAAATCTCACACTTGTTCTCTTCCATGTGCAGGAAAGCTGTATCCCAAGCCTTCCATCGCAGTGAATTCAGCTGAAATGCTTGCCGAAAGGGGGAATGTCAAAATCAGCTGCAAGGCAGAAGACTACTTACTATTCTTGTTCTCTTTGTATATACAAGTGGGTGCGGACAGGCAGCAGATAAAACTGACAGTGAAAACAGCAACAAAGGAGGCTGTGTTTGGCTTTGACAGTGTCCAAGAATTCCAAGGGGGTCTCTACCAATGTAGATATTGCTCCATAACAGCCTTCGTTGAACTGTGCTCAGATTTCAGTGACAGCCGACGCATCAACAGAATAAGTAAGGTTCAAAATACATCCTCCTATTGTAACAAAAGGGTCTGAAATGGGAGTGTTCTGCATTTTCAGCATCTGTACATCCAGTGGAGAATTTGCATAGAATAAAATATTCCAAATTGGCTGGGATTGAAGGAGGGCATGTGGTGTGCATGGCTCTTGGAAACTTCTGAAGAAAGCTGCAGGAAGGTGTTTGTAGAAGTTGTCGTGTTAAAACAGAAAGGGGTCAAACCATCGCAAGAGGTGTTGAAATTTTGGGAGGTTGGATACTTACAATGGAATGGTCTTGGTGGTGGGGTGCACATTTTTATTCTTATTTATTTATGATTATTACTTTGGATAGATAGATATAGATAGATAGATAAATAGATAGATAGATAGATAGATATAGATAGATAGATAGATGATAGATAGATAGATAGATGATAGATATAGATAGATGATAGATAGATAGATGATAGAGATAGATATAGATAGATAGATAGATAGATAGATAGAGATAGATATATAGATGCAGACTAGGAAGGAACCTTTGTCCTTCCAGACGTTACTGGGTCCTAGCAAGTGTAGCCAATGGCATGTAGGTCCGTAACATCTGGAGGAGCAATAATTCTCTACAACTGCTCTAGACATTTTTAACTAAAGACAAAACAGTAGCAGTCCCTACGTACAACCTTTTTTTCATAAGCAAAGAACCATTCTAAGCATTTTTTAATTATGTGTTAAAAGTCAGTTTGTTTTGTTTGTTTGTTCATTTACTGAATTTATATACTGTACTGCCCTATACCCAGAGGACTCAGGGCGGTTCACAGAAAAAGATCACCATATATAAAATCAAAATAAAGACAGTAACCCAAATAACCCCCACCCACCCCCCAAAACAGCTACATTTTAAAAGGACATAGTTCTAGTTTGCAGATATTTCTGCTGATCTGATCAAAAGCAGCAGAGTGCAGGGGAAGAATATTAAGCCACTTCCCTCCATACCATTCTCACAGTGTTTTATTTGCACCCAGATCCCAGCCTGTCCAAACCCTCCATCAAAGTGCTACCCGACGAACGTATTTCCCCAGGACAGAATATCACCATCGAGTGCCAGGGGCCAAAAGAGGGTCTGAACTTCTCCCTCTACAAATCCGGGGAACTGATAACATCGCAGGTGACGGAGTCAGAGAGAAACAGAGCCGAGTTCCCTTTCTTCAACGTGGGGTTGGAAGATGAAGGAAACTACACCTGCCAATATCACCGCCGGGAAAATCCCTTTGCCTGGTCAGAGGCAAGTAATGCCATGGAGCTGGTTGTAAGAGGTGAGAAGATTGGCTTGGTACTTGTTTTTCCCCTGCCATCCAAGTCTCGCTCCCTGATGTGGAGGAGGCAGGAGCTTCAAGGGGCCTGAGACTCACACTGCAGGGAGGAGGGGAACCAGCTTCTTAGTCTCTGTCTGCACGACTTCTCTAAAAGCAGGATCAGAAATGAAACAGGATTGCATTTGAAAGGGCATTATTATCACTTGCATCCCATGTTAGTTGCACAGTGTCCCAGCGTGACCGGGAGAAAGACTCTCAGGGCCTTGCTCTGCCTGAGAAGCTGGAAAGAGATAGCCAAACAAAGTTTATTGTCAGATTACTGGTCCTTTTGGCTCAGTACTGGTGACTGGCATGGCCATGGATGATGGGAGCTGGAATCAAATGAAACTCGGAAAATTAGAATATCAATAATATAATAATAATATTAAGAATCTCAGAAAATTACTGTGCTTGATTGGCCAGCAAACTTGCCTGATGCAAAAGGGGCCCAAACCAAGTACTGAGTACATATGCATGCTTCTACTTCTCAGAGGTCCAATATTTCTCTATTTGCAATCCTTATTTTGCTGATTTCATTTAATATTCTAATTTTCTGAGATTGTTAATTTGGGGTCTTCATCAGCTATACGCCATGATCATCACAATTATAACAAATAAAGGCTTGACATATCTCGCTTTGCATGTCATGAGTCTATCTCATATATTAGTTTCACCTTTTAAGTTGAATTACTGAAATAAACGAACTTTTCCACGATATTCTAATTTTCCGAGTTTCATCTGTAGATGAGGGGTCAGCAACACGGTGCCTGCAGTATCCCTTCCCACCCTCCATTGAAATTAGGCTTCCAAAAGCTGCGTCCAGTAGAATAGGTTGCAGTGTGTGCTTGGTTGTGAGCTGCCCGTTTCAGTTTCTCTGATTTGTGCATCTGCACAAAAAGGTTGGTGGCCCCTGCATGGGTTGGACTAGATGTCCCACAGGGCCCATTCCAACTCTGCAGTTCTTTGATTCTATGACAGCAGGTTTGTTTCAGCTTCTGACACGGCCTGCAGGTGCTAAGTTAAAACATCCGCAGTGCTGGCACTCAAGACATGAATTATTTTGCAGATATGCCTGAGAAATCCAAGACAATAATATGGGCCAGCATTGCAGCAGGCCTTCTTCTTCTTCTCCTCCTCCTCCTCCTGCTTATCTTTGTACTGTACAGGAAAAGAAGAAAAGGTGAGTGGAACTCTGAATGCAGGAAATTTTTGCTACCTTGAGTTGCACATCAGTGTTGTGTGTTTTTGGCCCCATATAAAAGAAGAGTCTTCTTTAAGGCGGGGTGGGGTGGGGGTGTCGTTACACTTGCAAATAAAGTTTAAATGTAGAATTTTAATTCTAGAGCTTTTACAGCACTTGCCTTAGAGTGCAAAGTGCAATCCTGCGCACGTTTAAACTGAAACAAAACTAAGTAACCATTCGGTCATTACTAGAATAGTCAATTCTAATTCAATTCAATTTGAAATGAAACCAAACTGTTGCAAAGACTAATCCTATGCATGCTTCCGCATAAATGTAAAACTTGCCCTCTCTTGCCAAATTGTGCACTTTCAACTCATGGTGAAAGCAGCTGTTAGCCAACATGCCATTCTGTGACATCCTTCTCACTAATCTAAATGAAAGGAGGCAGGAGGCCACTGCCCCCTAGTGCCCGGAAGGCTGAAAGACAGAAAGTGTGAATGTGTGGAGGCTAAGCTGTAATATGTAACTGCGTTTCTCTACTAAGCAACAGTCCTTCCCTACTCAAAGTTATTTTACTGGCACATCAGTAGTTTTTTTCAAGTCTATATAACTCAGTAGCATACACTTCCCTTACATTATTGAGATTCAAGTCAGATTTCAGCATGATAGATCAGAATGCTTAATGATACATGCTTCCTGGGTATAGTCACCTGAAGAAAGTTTAATTGCAAACTTTGACTTTAAATTTGACTGGCATTGAATCCATTCCTGTTGCCCAAATATATTTATATTGTACCCATGCATTATATGACTTGGCTTTTATTTATTTATTTTTAGTTTTTGTTAATTTTTTAATGAAACAAATTCATTTCTAGAAATGAATGCAGGGAAATATAGCTGTGGAATTTTTATTTTTCCGTGGGGGGAGGGGGGGGGAATTACCTTCCATTTCATAAAATTTCTAGCATTCCTCACTGGTAATCTTGGAGAATATTTATGGCCCAAGAAGCTCCCTCCACTAAGAAGAAGATTAACATTTTGGGGGACAAGGCGGGGGATGATCAATATTGCTGGTTCTAATTTGAAATCAACAAGGCAGATAATTTCATAATTATCTATCTGATCTACAGGTTCCACTGCCAATGAAATGCCTCAAAGAATGAACACGGTAAGAAAAATTCCTATGAACAAACACCTTTATCATGATTGTGAACTTCCTGTTAAATCCCAACTCTATTATTAGAAAAGCATATGTCTCCATTTTTTATATGCAGTATTTAGAAATATTTTAATAGCCCATGTTTCATGGCCAAGCAATGCCAGGCTACAGTAAAAACATCAGTATCCTATGTGGGAAAGGGCTATTGTGCTCATTTGATGGGCAACTGGGGGAAGCAACTGGGGGAAGCAGGATGCTAGACTAGATGGGCTTTTGGTCTGATTCAGCAGAGCTGTCACATTCTTAATTATTCAGCGCCAACTCATGAAATAGACATGGGAAACACCTTCTGCAGCCTCTAGCCTTCCAGTTACAGTGGTGCCTCGCAGGACGAAATTAATCCGTTCCGTGAGGCTCTTCGTATAGCAGTTTTTTCGTCTTGCGAAGCAAGCCCATTGACAGCTTAGCGGATTAGCGCTATTAGCGGTTTAGCGGCTTTTAGCGGATCAGCTGATAAGCGGCTTATCAGCGGATCAGCTGATAAGCGGCTTAGGGCTTAGGAAAAGGGGGGGAAAGGGAAAAAACCCCGCAGGAACTCGCAAGACATTTTCGTCTTGCGAAGCAAGCCCATAGGGAAATTTGTTTTGCGAAGCGCCTCCAAAACAGAAAACCCTTTCATCTAGCGGGTTTTCCATCTTGCGAGGCGTTCGTCTTGCGGGGCACCACTGTATTTTGAACTACAACTCCCACAGACCCCAGTCAACATAGCCAATATCTGGTTGATGGGAGTTGTGGTTCAAAACATTTGAAGGACGGGCTGTAGAAGGCATAGCTGTCAGCTTACAGATTTGAAAATAAGGGACCAGCAGCCTTGAAAATAAGGGACCAGCAGCCAAAATAAGGGACCTGCAGCCTCACCTGTTCCAGGCACTCGTCCTCCTGCAGTCTGGTCAAACTCATGCTGGTAGCTTCAAGAACACTGTCCAACCAACTTTGTAACCAGAGGTTCAACTGAATAGAATCTGAATCACATGCACCACAAGGCCTATGCAGCCTCAACTTAAGATGGCTCCCCGGCCTGGCTTTGCACTGCAAAGTTTGCAGCAGCACGTGCAACAAAATGGCGTCCAGCATTCAACCCCCCCCCAGCTTGCATTAACTAGCCACACACAAGGCATGCAAGCTCCACCCCCCAGTCGTTCTGACTTCTTATTGGGTGACCAACATAGTTGGAGCCTCCCTCCTCCCTGGCCGGCAGGGAGGGAGGGAGGGAGGGAGAGGAGCTGCTTCCTTTGAAATTTAAGGGACATCATTTAAGGGACATCCATCAATAAGGGACAGCAGCGGGACATGGCGCTGGAATAAGGGACTGTCCCTTCAAATAAGGGACACTTGACAGCTATGGTAGAAGGCTGGACTCGTGTCTCACTCAGCCTGATTTCTAATATTAAATTTCAAAGCTGCCTTTGTGGCTGTGCTCAATCTACTATGCATTTTGGAAAGTAGTTTGTCTGCCTGTGCTCTATGCATTCAGACACCCCTTGAGGTATCACTGCCAAACTGGGCATGACAGTTCCTCAGCCGGAGAAATTAGATTTCATCAACACTGAGATACCAGGCACCCAGCAGGACTGAACCCTCTTGTTCCAGTGTGGGTGGGAGGAAGGAGAAAAGACATGCAGTGTTTCATTTCCACATCCCCCTTCTTAAAAAACCTAAACATTCGCCCCCCCCCCCCCAACATATTGATTCAGGGCTAGATCCGGATCACATGTTTCCTGCATCAGGTTGGGGCCTCTACACAGCCTTAAAACTAACAAATTATATTGTCAATTTAAAAATCTTTGGTTTGTTTCTAAGAATTCCCTGGCAATGCCAGGCACTTTTTCCTAGTAAATAAATAATGGTCAGTGGCACGAAGTCTCTTGTAACCTAATCTACGATTACATCACGGATATGCAATGGGTCCCTTTTTTGATGCTGCCTGACTCCAACCTCTGACAGCCCTAAGCACCATGGACAATAGTCAGGATGATGGAAGTTGTAGTCCAGCATGATGTGGAGGGGCACAGATCATCTACCCCTGGATTGCTAGCTTAATCTCTTCTCTTTTTTTGACCCACCCTGTAGGCCCCAGAACCTTACCGAGAAGCAGACCCTGGTGAAGTCTCCTATGCTGTACTGAACCACAACTCACTAAGGACCAAGCGAGCAGCTCCTCCTGCCAGTGTCCCCCAACCTTGTGTCTATGCAACACTGGCCCATGACAAAGTCAGGGAGGGTCGGTAGGCAAGACTTCACAGAGATGCTGCATATGCCCCGAGTTCTGGGGTCAAACATGTTAAGGCTGCTTCATGTGTACAAGCGCTGCTTATTTTATCCACACAATCACAAATGTGGATGTCAGGTGTCATGGGGAGCTAGCCAGTGGTCAAAAGCTGTGACATCTGTTACAGTGGTCAGAGAATGTTTTTTGACTCTGCAATTTTGACTTTATGCTCTATCCCTGGAATGTAACCCATGTGTTAGTTGAGAGTCGACTGTATTACGTATGTATATGTTATTTAAAAGCAGAGAAAGATCCACATATGGATGTTGGGCTGAGAGAAAGAGCCTACAGCAGCTGGATTCCATTCCAGTTCCCCAAATTCAATTTAAAGTAAACACCCACCTTTTTCATAGCCAAATTAACACACAAAAATGGAATTCCGCTTATCCAGACTGAATCAGAGCCACAAGATACATGGTAGTTATTGTGTCTCATAAGTATGGACTATTTCTTTCTTATACAAATAAAAAAGTGCTTAATTTAGTGTGTTTTTGTTGTAGTTTAGGTAGCATCCAATATAAAATGCCTGCCTTGTCATTTTCCTAATCACATATTGTGTGGTTACAAATTTCAGTCGTTAACAAAAAAAATCAGAAGACCTCTTCTCTGGCAACAGATGTACTTTTGTACATGAAACAAAGAAAAGCTAAACAGTTTTTCGAATGGTCCAACGGCACCCTCTACTGGACTACTCTGGGATAACAGGGCTGTTTGTATTACAGGTGTGCATTTTATTTAAAACCTGAAAGCTGAAAAGGCATCAGAAATATTTGCATTGTTATGAGTTTGTGAGTGCCAGACAGCTTATAATCTCTGGATTTGCAAGTGTTAGAATTGAATCAAGCCTTCTGAACACATTGTTTTCCCCTCCCTCTCCTCCTTGAATCAGGAGAGTTGGCGGTAAATAGCCAAATGGAGGGGACAGTTTAGATGCTGCAGACAACTACCTCTCTCCACTCTGCTATTCCTAACTTGAAATGACAGTTCCTATGTCCTGGGGCTAAGAAGTCATCAAGGACTGCTTCATATAACAGCCTTAGTTGCCAAAAGAAACTGTTGCTCACAGCTGAGCTAGGCAGGTGAAGATACTTCCTTGGCTGCACATAGAACAACCATTTATCTATAAACTAGGGAAAAGTCCAAGCTTTTAGAGTCCAAGCTTCTTAGAATCTTACGGAGTAATAATGCAAGTGGTGCGATGATTGCCAATTTATTTTAAGATGCTTTTCTCATTTCCATTTTTATCTTTTCCCCCTCTTTCATTCGAATGCAGAAGTCTGGTGTTGTTGGGGCTTGTAACCAGCGTACCGTTGCCCGCAAACTGAAAGGTGATTAAGAGTTACAGGGTTTTCTGGAAGTAGGGAAGTAATACGCCAAGCCTGCTAGTTCTTGCCATTCAAACTTAGTTTACTGGGTCCATTTCCCTGTTTTTTTAAAAGCATTTATTGATCTTCCATTGATCAACCAGTCCATTTTTTAGAAAAGCATTTATTTATTTTTACCCTTGGAGAATGCCAGGCTTAAGACAAATGAACCATGCCTTTTGAAATGATCCAATACTCTGCAAACAACTGTTAACAGCAAATGCAACTACAATCTCATCTTGCAATAGACCTGCTCATGCACTAAGTGCCACATCACCAAGACAGCGAGGAATAGCTTTAAAAGACTTTATTCCAATCAAGTATTTTTAAAAGTATTACGCTCCCCTAATACACACATACACACACCATGAAAAATACAAAACCACAAGTTTCTGCCTTCACGCCCCTACAGGATACCGGCCTGATCACGGGGATAGGAACTACCCTGAGGCCTCAAGCTTCCCACTCCTGGAGTCAAGAGCACCCTCCAACCACCCTCTCCAATATAGCACTATTAAAAAGGCCCCCTTCCTCCCCCACCCACTCCCAGTTCCTAAGCCAGGACTCTACATGTTCCAACATCATCCTGCACATGCCAAATCTGAGACAGGGTGCAAGCCAAGCTGAACTCTTCCGTGGAAGTTTCTAGCCCTTAAGGCTGTGATGACAGGTTTGAAAGTATGTGAAGTATCAAAAGCCAAAAAGGTGGAGTGTGTGGGAGGGAGCCTATTCAAAATTTCCAGTGACCGTACACAGTCCAGACCAACAAAACAGAAACAAAGTAACAGTAGGAAAACGGGATCTTCACAATTTATACAAGTTCAGAGTTTGGTTTATGTTGGCCTAGATATTTGTTTTATTGCAAAGTACATATAGCCCTGTTGAATACACTCCAGCATCTTCTTTCCTGTGAAAATTAAAAAAAATCCAGACTTGCCCAAGTTCATTATAAAAAACTCTAATCCTAAAGTAAACGAACAAGTGCTGGAAAAGCCCTAAAAAGCATTGGGGAAATTAGGAGGCAGGTAGAGCAGCGACATATGCTTCACTTTAGTTGCTGTATACTATGGCATGAGCAATCCATTCCCTTGTAAATGAGATTTTGAGCTGGAGTTAGCAGCTAACTTGCCACAAGAGTTAAGTTCTATAAATGACACACTGCAGTTCAAAACTGCAAATATTGGAGCAGATGGTGATATTCTAAACCCTCCACCCCACTACTCCCTGAGGAACCCGGCCATCCAGAGACCTTTCCCAGTGCCTAGCTTGTTTATTTATTAAATTTATATACTGCCCTTCATCAAAAGATTTCAGGGCAGTTCACACAGTTTATTCATCCTCCATCCCTGGCAAGGGTCAAGGTGCCTTGACACCTCCCTGAGCACAATTTTAGGGGAGGTGGGGTCTTCTTTTGAAAAGACGACAGATTGGCTCCAGGCCAAAAGCATGCGTTATAAACCTTACAGAGGATGGAAGAAGCAATGCTAACATACAAGGGTGTGTCAGGGTGTGTGTGGAGAGCGAAGTATGCAGAGGCAGAATGACAAGGGCTGGCTATGACAAAGTTTTTTATGGGAATGAGAAGCTGTTTAAGATGGGATGCAAGAGTCAAAGAAAACTGGGTTCACCACTCTGAGGTTTAAAGGCAAGCAACCCTCCACCCATGTGAAAGCCATGGAGAAAAGACTCAACAGACACAGGAATGAAAGCAAAGAAGATCAGAGACGGAGCCTAAAGGGATGACTTGATGCTCCCCCTCTCAAAGCGAGGTAGCTTAAAGAGTAAATCCACCTTAAAAGATGGGTAAACACGAGGCACCAACAGGTGAAAACTGAGCCCCAGCCTGTCCTTCAACAGGAGCATTCAGTGTCCTGGCTAGCAACATCCACCCTTCCCACCCCAAACCTTTCCCTAACACAAAGCCCTTGATCATCTCACCCCCTTCGGTTCTCTTTCCCCACCCCACCTCACCCCACCCCACCCCAGCAGTACTACCTAAAGGCTGTGCACTAATCCTCTACTATTAACAAACATGGAACAACACAAACTGACAAGAGTAGCAGACAGGGAAGGAAGCATGGGCGCTCCCAGCAGCAAGGGCCAAAATCAGCTGCAGGGGGCAGGAAAAAAGATCACCTTTTAGCACAAACAGTGATATACAAGTGAAAATGCACACCTCATAATATTCCTCAATATTATTACTGTAAATGTTTGGTAGTTTGTTCTGATGAAGCATACTCTTTCTCCAAACATGAAGATTACTATCTCATAGTAACGTGAAAATTTGGGTCAAGACTATTGACACAGAATCACATATCAGCACAAAATGAGCACCATAAACCACATAACTTGCACCACAAGTCACTGTACCTAAACAATTAAGGATAAGGATAAGGATGATGATAATAATTTATTAGCTGCCCATCTGACTGAGGTGCCTTCAGATGTCTCCTAAAAGTCAGATAGTTATTTCCTTGACATTTAACAGGAGGGCGTTCCACAGGGTGGGCGTGACTACTGAGAAGGCAGGTAGTTACTGGGATTGTTTGTCCACAACAAACAAAACTGGTATTAAACAACTAGAGAAGTTATGGGGGGAAATGTCTGAAATATGTATTAACATACATAAAGTGAACTGGAGAGAGCAGGGAAAGATGTGCAATTTCAGTTGTATATCAACTGTTTTAATGAGCAACACACTATCAGTGTGCTTTGACAGACCAACACTTTTCAGCTATACTTTGTATATACATATGTGAAGTTCAAGTTGAGTGGAATAGAGAATGTGCACAAAGGCAACTTTGCAGATTAATATGAATGATGGTGGAAACAGCTCAAATTACCAGCATAAAGAGGGTATATGAAAGAGAGTGTTGTTTATATTACCTAGTTGTGCAAGTTTCTCTTATGTTTTTGTTTATTTAACAAAATTATCATGCCTTCACATGAATATGCAGTTGCAAGTATCTACCAACATTCTCCACAACACAGATAATGGACTCCCTCTCAGATCCATTAATGAAAATGCTCATGACTGAAGGTCTGTGGATTTTCAGCCTTTTCGTTGTGAAGGAAAATACCCTTCTCCACAGCTAAGTCCTCACACTCACACAACCAAGTTCAAAATATTATCCCTGCACTATAAATACAATTTCCTTATTGTGACAGAATGAGCAGCTACAGCTCCTTCTAGCTGCAGTTGTGCTTTTGAAACTCTCACCTACAAATGCCTAAATATCACTTTAAAAAAAAAATCAGTACTGGTACTTGGCAGAACAATTAAAAACAGAAGGTCTGGATTATAATATATATCCAACACGGATACCAAGCAAAACTCTAGAAGCAGCTCTAAAAACAGATTTCTCTGTTTCAGAGCTCAAAAACTCATCCAGAAGACAGATCCTATCCACAGTTAGAAGGAACTCTCACCAAATTAAAAGGACTTACTCCCAAGTGTGCATAGAATTGCAGCCTTAAACAGCAGTGACTCACAGATGCACACCTATCTCTTTCAGAGCTATATGGAAAAGGCATTAAGACTGAAATGCACCAAGTTGGAAACAAAACTGACAAAGAAGGGAGAAAAGAGAAAGTTAAAGCAGGTCCTGCTGATTCCTGGCTATGGATTTTCCAAAGTCAACACCACAAATCTTGCTATGAAAATGGCTGCAAAATGAAGCAAGAATTCTCCAAAAAAGACTAGCTGCAATACAGCCCACCTGTTGGCTTCTCATCTTCAGCTAATCTTCAACTAGATTTCTAAGTACCCCGCTGAATGTAGCTCAGAAAGAGGCTGGAAATCCCAAGAACTGCCAGACAGGACCACAGGTCAAAAATACAGACGATCTATTTACTGTACTGCAATGACATTTGAACTGAACCCAACCACTACTAGATGAGTAAGAACAATTTATCCAGCCCAAGCCAGCACCTCACAGAAGGAAGGTCCTTTATCACAATGCTCCTGAGCCAAGGAATCCTCTGATCAGAGCTAGGAAAGTTCAATTATTTCATTCTCTACCACTTGACTACAGTGTGAAATATTTGCATAAAATTATAAAACTCACTGGTATTCTAAAAAACCCATTTAACCTCAGCCATATCTAAGTATAAAAACATGAATACCTTAAAGGTCAGTAACAGTGTAAAAAGCCCCAGTACACATTCATTGAAAAGCCCCAGCAGGGAGAAGAGACAAGACAGACCTGACTAATACAAAAGTAGCTTTAAAAACTAGAAAATTGGATGTCTTGTAACAGTAGGCACCTAAAAAGCAGTTTGGGGGAGGGGGTAGAAAGTGAGAAGGAGGAGAGAAGAAAGAGTAATTCCCTAGATAAACTTGTTTAAGCAAACAGCAGTCATCAAGCTAAATGGGCTGAATAGGCATGGGTGCGCATGTGCACTTCTGGTTGCTGGTTTTCTTACAAAGAATTAAAGAGGCTTCCCTGATTAGACGTAGGCTTCCTTTACCCGCCAGTCATTTCACTCTCACCAGCCTCACAACCTCCTTAGGGGCAACAAACAGCAAAAGCACCATGTAGTTCCATGGTTGAACTGCTACAAACTAGAGCATTGGGATACCTGGAGTCAAAAGGTGAAAGGAGCCTGGGAGAAAGCAAGCGGAGTTCCACGGTAAGATGACAGGGAGAGTCAATCCCAGACATCCATGCAGCCTGCTATATGGCTTAAGTTTCAGGGGTAATGGATCAAGGTTTGGCCTGGTTGTGGAGGGTGCTTCTAAAAAGGAAAGTGAGAGTACAAGTGTGATGGAGGGAGCACCCTGGAAGGAGGAAAAACGGAAAGTAAATCTGCTTTAGAACGAGAGGAAATGGAACACAGGATGGTGTTGTTAGCACAGATATATCCTTGAGCCCTTTGTGAGCATCACAACAGAACAAAAGTGATGGTTTCTCACCCCCATACAAGGTGATTGGGACAAAGATGAAAAAGTCAACAGATGCTTTCAGGCAAATTCTGGTTGGTGGGTTTTGCACTGGCTTATCAAGGATCAGGCTTCCGCAAGCAGCTGAGGGAGCCTTTGCAGGACCTGGAGACCATCCAGATCAAGATAACTCCTCACAGGAGCTGGAGGCCACTTCAAGGTTGATGGAGCCGTGGCTCACGACCAGTCGAAACCGCTTGGGTGGCACAAAAGGGGGAAAGGAAACAATTTGCTTTGGAGGAGGATGCTCCTCTGTCGACTCCTCCTTCCCCTTGTCTGGAGGGGGCTGCTGCCAGCACTGCCTGCCTCTAAAGAGGGGGCTCTCCAAGCGGACATGAGCATATTGGGAAAGTTTGGGGTCTACTGCTGATAGTGAGACTTGGGGTTTGGGCAAATCCCAAGTTTGGCGTCGGGTCATGCTCCTTGTTCTGCATAAGACCTGGCCGGAGGAGGAAGAGCCGGTAGAGCCAAGGATCTCTTGGTCCCCTGAGTACAGTTCCCCAGATCCTGATCCATGAGACCCCATGATCTCAGCGGGGTTCTTCACATCTCCTGTGTGGTGCTCCTCAGCCCCCTGGCTAAGCTCCCCGTTGCTGCTATGTGGCTCTCTCTCACCAATCCCACGCACCGCTTCTCTGCGCAAGCCTTCCCAGTGCAGGGGAACTCTCTTGCCAAGATTCATCACCAAGTCGCTCTGGTCTGCCCAGCTCGGGCTCTCAGGTCTATTGTACGTCCTTGTGAAGAAGAAGCTTTGCTGGGTCTCAAAGTGGCTGCTCTTCCTGCGTGAAGAGCGGCGGAGATGTGATGCAGGGAACATGGAAGGAGGGCAGCGTTGCAGATGCACCAGTGGCTGCTTACTGAGCTTGCAGCTATGTGCTGTGCAGCCCAAGCAGTTGTGCAGGGGGATACATAAAGGCTTTAGTATCCTCAGGTACCAACGAAAGGCGGATCTGCGGAGAGCAGCTGGAGGAAGAGAAGGGAGGTCAGCCCTAAGAGCAATGCTCCCCACCACACCATCCATCCCAAGCTGTAACCTATTTAAGCAGTGGTGCCACTGGACCCTTTGCCTGAAGAGAAAAGTACCTTTAAGAGTTAAATTGGACACCTCAGTAGAGGTGATGCTGCAAGTCATATGCACAGTACATGGGTTTGGGCAATACAATACCATCAGCTATCATTACAATAGGGGCCCCCTCTGAAAATGTGATCATTAATTAAAACTAGCTGAAGAGTGAGTGTCACTTGTCTCCGCAAAACAAAATCCATGAATTGCAGTTGCTTTGGAACTCTCGTTTTTGAGGGTATACAAACTCTAGGCTTCACAGATACTTCTGGTACTACACGGTCACCTTGACTTGCTGAAATCACTCTTGCTGCCTGCACAGAACCCAGGGTCTGACTGTTATCTCCCCATGCTTTTCCTTTGCTGCCTCCCAGGTTCCCTATTTGGTGCAGCTGCTCAATGCTTTTTCAAGTCTCTCCTGGTTCCTGCTTCTCTGGATCCCTGCTTGCTGAAGTAGAGATTCTGGTGCCAGCTGCTCAGAAGTCCCTTTTCAGGGTTCTGGCTTGTCTGTTTGTCCCTTTATTTCCTACCTAATCCAGGAGCTATATGCCCCAGTTCCACTTCTTCAGGATTGTCTACCAAGGCTGGGAAATTTATTTCTTGCTACATATACTATAATCTGGAGATCTTTCCTCTACAAAATGTAGCCTCCACATTTGCTCCCTCTTCCTATCTTCAATGCTGTGTGTGTGTGACTGTTTTAGAAGCCACCTCCTGGTTCTCCCTGCCTATGCATTACTGAGGCCTGCTCTGACAAGTGGGCCCAGAGAGAAAGAGCAGGCTAGTGCACCTCTTCCAAACATTGCTGAGCACACCTTTCTTTCAGAACTCCACACTGCCTTAGACCTACCCCTCCAGTTTCTCACTCCTCCTCTTACACCCTGTATCCTTGCTCCTTCTTGTATGTATGTCATGTGTGTGTGTTAGTCATGAATACTTAGCTAATTCTCCCAAACCAAAAAAAAAATGTGTATACTGTTGCTGAGCTACTCCCCACTGCCAAAATATACACATCATTAGCTGTTCCCCATTGAAGTGTTGCAACTGTATATTTTGATTCTCCCTCTGTGTGCGTGTGTGTATACAATAAACACCCCATTTGAAAAACTTGTGTGAATGTTTAGTTGCTGGGTAAATCTACTAAGATGCATTACTGCCACTGTCTAAAGGCCCTAATTCATGAGACTCACAGAATGTGTGGATGTGAAACATGTGTCTACCAAAGAAGATTTATTAACACCACTTCAACTCAGGGGAAAGTGCTACTCTTTTTCCTCACCACACAGATCACTGTAATAGCACTAGAGTAATTTTTCTTGTGCTGAATTTGATGAGGCGTGGGAGGGAGAATGGGTGCAAACTAGCAGGCTCATCTCTTTTGCAAGGCTACATTGAGCAGATGCTCAAGCCACATGTTACCTTACAGAACTGCAACCCACAAAATCTTGTTTCAGCAAGTCAACCCTTATACATCTCACCATGTATTTTTGCTTTCCTGCGCCGGGCCTTGCATCCCACTTTCACACTGAGTCGGGCCAGCTTGTATGACGGACGTTTCCACCGCTGTAGACGGCCATCTGTCTCTCTGAGCAGATAGTTATCATTGATTGAGGTAGATTGTGGAGGTGTTTGATTCAGGAGGCGGTAGGCTCCTTCCCCCTTCCTGAAAGAGGAAACAGTTGATAATTGGGTGAGGTGTGTAACTGCACAAGAATGGAGCTTTGCATTTACTAAGCAGTTCACTCTGGCTTGTATGTATGTGTATAAATGTACACACACATACACACACCCTTGAAGCCTGGTTTTACAAGAAAACCAACAATAAGAGAAAATCAAGACATAGCAACCATTATAGGCTTTTATGGAAGGAGGAAAGAAAAAGGGACAGGTGACAAATGAGATCATGCACTGATCTCCTGTGGAAGAGTATGTATAATATCCTCCCCCAATCCTTAGGTGCTGCTGTTGCTCTTTAAAAGGTTATGTGACGGCCCAGGAGGAAATAGCTGCCATCCAAACTGTGCTACCTAGCAACCAACCCCAGGAGCGCTCCTATCCCTTGAGGATGGAGCTTCTCTGTACCTGAGCAGTTGGACAGTCTGCAACTCACAGGCACAGTAATATTATCAAACCACTAGAAATACCACCCATTCCCCAGCTGAGATTCCTTAAGACTTCACTGCCCACAGCCTTCACCTTTCACAAGTGTAGCATTCGCACAACTCATTGTCCTCTCCAAAGAAGCCGTCGCCATAGAAGCATGTGATCTCATCATCTGGCTCAATGTCCCGCAGCACCTTGACGCAGGCAGTGTTCCCATCCATTGGGACAAACTGCAGTACAGAGACAAACAATGTACAAGGGGAAGGAACAGCAGGAAACAGGGGAAAAAACCAGAAATGTAGAGGTTCAGGATGCTCTCTGGGGGGTGTGGAGGGAGACAACCAGCAGACTCCTCCTCTTCCCTCCCTCTCAGAAATCCCAAGTGACCCAACTCTTATTTTCACAAGACTCTATTTGCAGACACAGAAATTCCTGACACTGGGCTTCTAGGCACTTCTCAGAAACAGCACGCTAGTATGAAAAGAGGCAAAGAAATTTATTTTTTTCTAGACCTGAACTATGGGGAATGAGGGTCATGCTTCAAGCCTTTATGATGGTGAAACAATGGCTGAAACTCAGCATGCTGAGAAGCAGTAGAAGAGAAACTGGGTGAGAGAACCAGTAGGAGAGAAACTGCCAGGACTCAGCAGGGGGAACTTTTTAAAGTCATACAGCTTCCTTCCTCTCCCAAATATTTACAAGGTATTACTTGCTTCCTTTTTCAACCTCTTCCAACATATCCTACACCCAAAGCACACACCACAATAATAAATAAGTTCTAGGAATGAGTTTGTGTGGCTTGTCCCAAATGCAACGCCTCAGCATCTTAAACAAGGAGTGCCACCTCTACTAGCAATAAGCCAAAATGACTTACCTTACAATTGGGCCTGCAGTCTGAGAGGTTCCACAGTGAGGGGCAAATTATATGGGGGATAGGAAGTAGTGGAGAGAGATTTTCAAAAAAAAGCAGAGACAAGTTATAAAGATAGTCCACTTGTTCAGACACTATTTACATCTCAGCAACAGGCTAGAAGAGAAAAAGTATGCTGTTGCTTTTCAACAATGCATCCTGCTTTCTCTCAAAGCAATTACAAGTTGGGGTAAATTATCATTTCACTAATAACCTAACCACCTTCCAGCCTTCCGTCAAGGAATAACACGGCAGCATTCATTAAGTTCCCAGCCAGACACCAATCTATGTACCAGTCACACTGAAAGCTGCTTCGCTTCAGGAGGGTGACTGCATTGTGTGCCCTCAAATCATGCCCTGGCAGGTGTGGGGTCTAAACACAGTACCCCAATAAGCGCTCTCACTTTTTTCTGAAGGCAAGTTTCTAAGCTTTCTAGCCTTCTAAGGTTGTGAAGACTAGCTTGTTGCTCCTGCTGAAATCCCAAAGCCTCTGGGGAATGCGGAGCTGAACAAAACAGTGTGCTTCAGAGAGGGAGGAGACTTTCAAGTACACTGCGTAGGATTTATCTTGCCTTCTGCAGTGAGCTAAATCCCGTTTCAGTGATCACATGATCTTAGTTACCTGAAGTCCAGAAAAGGATAGGCTTTTCAGCCATTAATAACTCTTGGGGAGGGGAAAGAAGTTTCCATTCAAGGTCACATAAATGGGGTGCTAAAATAAGCAATCTAAAAAACTAATTCTTACTGGCCTTTTAATGAAGGGACCCAACATAGCTCAGTGAAAGTTCCAGGTTCAGTCCCTGATACCTGCAGCTGGAAGGACCAGGTAGTAGATGGTGGGAAGAACTCTGGAGAGCTGTTGTCAGAGTAGACAATGCTGGGACCAATGATCAAACAGTCTGACTGCTGTAAGTCAGTTTCCTATGGAATGTACCAATTGATTGCACCCTAGAGTTCACTGGAATGACCAATTCCTTCACTTTTCAATTAATTCCAACAAAAATCCTACCAGCTGGAAAGCTAATTAAAAATACATATAACATCTTAAGCAAACCTGTTCCTACACCCCACATTCTTCCTGTACTCACCAAAATAGACAGAATCCTTAGGAAGTGTATACTAAAAATCAAATTATGCACCAGATTTAGAAAAAGAAAAAGGAACCTTTTACAAGCAGCTCGGAATGAGTACTGGAAACTTTATTTGATCCTCTCTATTATGGATTGGTTTCTGATGGGTCCCACAAACTGCTAAGATTGAAGTTATTGGTTTTTTTGTTTGCTTTTACAAACTTTATTGAAAAATTAAAAAACAATTATGAAACAAAAAGTGTTGTCTTCCAAGACAAACACATGGAAGTTTGATAAACTCAACTGAAGGAATTGAATTATCTGTTCTTTCTGATTTAGGCAGTTAAATGGACACCTTTGAATTCAATATTTTAATTTGCATTATAATGAGATACACTATGGACATACATTGGTTTAATTGTTTTCTTCAGTAAAAGTATTTAAAAAAAACAATTTGTTGCAATTTCATTCCATACTGAAAGGCACTTTCTGGTGTTTATCTGGGACCTGCTATACCTGCACATAAATCACATCCAGCAGTTATGGTATGTTTCATGCACACAGGAAAGCAACTATGATGGATCTAAATGGATGACACTACGCCATGTCTGGATTTCTTCTGTAGAAGCTACTTGGACCTTTGCACATTTATTTATTGCTTTCAATAACACTCATGGAGACCTTGGTATTACAATTAGAGTAGCAGAAAAGCAGCCATGTCGCCTAAACAAAATGTAAGTAAGCACTGGAAGTGTGCAAAAGTTCCCCAAGTAGGGAACTGCTAATACAGCAGGGGTCCTGGTTCCTCATTCCCCCACCCACATCAGATAGATTATGGTAATTCATAGTCTACATTGTATGCCCACATGAACAGTAAAATTAATAGAAAAACCTAATGCAGAGATGGAGTCAAAGGGCTGTAGGGCACTAGAACTCTGGGAGGTGCAGAAGTTATGAGAAGATCTATGGAACAACAATTCAGAGGCAGAGCCAGGACCAGCTGCACATTTCCACATACCATGATTAATGAAGGCTGCAGGCCCCAGCCATAGCTGGGCACACTGTTTGCGTGTGGAATACATGATGCTGAAGTCATTTTCACCAGTCCGCAGGAGACTCTCGTCTGGCTCTGTTAGCTCTGTAATATAACCCTCCAGGAGCTCCAGTTTGTCATTCTTTTTCCTTATAGGCAGGGAGAAAGACACAAGCATCACAGATCAGCTGTCATGCTCCCCATAAGTGTACAGTAGGTGAGGATGGTGGGCAAATTTAAGTTCACTTTACTGAATATTATTTCCCTCCCTGTATTATAGATTGGGAATACAGTGGTACCTCTGGTTACATACTTAATTCGTTCCGGAGGTCCGTTCTTAACCTGAACTCTTCTTAACCTGAAGCACCACTTTAGCTAATGGGGCCTCCCACTGTTCTCAACCTGAAGCAAAGTTCTTAACCCGAGCTACTGTTTCTGGGTTAGCGGAGTCTGTAACCTGAAGCGTATGTAACCTGAAGCGTATGTAACCCGAGGTACCACTGTAGGGCCTTTTTGAGAACTTGCTCCCAGAGAATCAACAGCTCAATGAGCCTCCAGCACACCAACAACTTCTATCCAAGAGGGATACATGTTACAAACAGTGCAAAACACTGGAAAGTTTCTACACCCCTGCTTGCATTCTACCTGCAGTTTTGTTGTTGTTGTTCTATTTAGGTTACTAAGAGTTTAGGATTTCATTGGATGGAGTGGGGTGCCCCTGGGCTCCTTGCGCTGCACATCTGCTTAAGTCACTTTGACACTTTGTCAGCTGGGGCAACTGCTAGCCAAAAAGATCTTCCTGGTGATTTTTTGGTACCAGCTGGAAAGCTTTTTATTTTCCCAGGACCTAAAAAAAATGTTTTAATTTAAACTTTTAGAATTGCGTTAAAATACTATTGATATTGCTTGAAGGTTTGAGATGATTTTTATTTTCTGTTGCATTGTTTGTTCTTGTTTTTATAATTTATAAATTGTATTTCAATGTTTTCATCATTACTGTAAGCCATATAAGGTTACATAATACTAGCAAGTGGAAGGGTGTTACATGGAAGGGGTGTCAAACCACCACCACCTTACCATGATTTTGTAGCGACCACACGGGCACCATTTATTTCCAGGGAATACCGGGTACAGCGCTTGATGGCAAAACCACTCTCAGGAAGGAAGATGCGAAGGTAACGAAATATCTGTAGAAAAGAGATAAACAATTGGCTCCTAGTTAGTAATTCTGGCTTCCTGCTTACCCCCTCATCAGAAGTCTAGCCTATGCTTCTCCTAAGAACCAAGGAGCTATCATAGTCTCCCTACCCATCAGCTGGAGCAAAAAAAGGATCTGATGGGGAGTGGGGCATTAGAGAGAGTGCTTCAGAGAAGAACAGACAGCAAAAACTGCCACTCATATTATTTTTTTTAAATCCACATTTAAAAGGGAAACTGCAACATAAAACTGCTGGAGGGATACATCAAGAATTTCAATGTTATCACTTGTGGAATGTCTGGACTAATTGACCTAGCAGTGTCAGCAGGTATGTGTCATGAAGAACTATTTTGAGGATTAGCATTGCTAATTAATGACCTCTGTCTGTACTCCATATCCCTGCTGGTGTAAAGGTTCATGTGAAATACGACCCAAGGGCTCTTTCACATATCTGAAGCAAAAACAATCCCTCCCATGCTCACTTTCAGATTTTGACATCTTTCTCACCCTCCCTCTCCCAAAATAGCAAAGAGGTAAAAGAGTTGTACATGAGTCTTGAAGGCAGCCTCCTGCTGACGGCTCCGCTTCGCAAAGTACTGGCAGGCCCATCCACCTTGCATCAAGGCCTGATATGCCATGTCTAGGTCCTTGCGCTTCCGGAAAGCTTCTACTGCTTCCCGCAAATGGTGCTTTCTTCTGATGGCTGGGAGTGGGCTGAAGGGATGAGAAATAGAGAAGAGTTGGGTTTGCTTTGAAACACACTGCTTTCCTTATCCCCCTCAATCCCAAGCCTCACCACTCCCCCTCAATTTCTATTTTGCCCTGTGTTGCAAGTGGAATCTTCTTGAGTCTTTGAGACCTTAGACCCTCACCTTACGTTCATCTTATGGGTCTTAAAGCCGAGGTAGGAGTCGAGAATTAGTGTTGTAGCTAGATCATCAATTTCACATAGCTCCTTGGCAGTCACACGAGTAGAACCCATCTTCCTTCCAGAACCATGCTGTACTCAGCCGTGCTACCTGCAAGAGAGGGGGACAGAGTCAAAGATGTGCACACACGCAGGAAAGTTGAAGTCAGTGCGTAATCCCCACTCCTAGTTACCAAAATTCAGATTAAAGAAGGTAATGAATTATGTAGAAACATGTTTCAACCCTAAACCGCATCTGCATTCTCTGAAATCTTTGGTTTCCCTATGCATGTGCATGCAGATCTGCCCACAGGTTTATTTAAATGCACATTATTCTTTTTCCAATATGCTCATGACATTAATATAACATTCTCAGTAACCACTTTTTTTGCTATGTACTGTAAACTGTAATCATTATAACTGAACTACAAGCTCAGCAAGACTTTATTTACATTTGTAATAAACCACAAAATTAGATTGCGTTGGGCTAATCTTTATTCAACAAAGTGATTAACGAAAACATGTTTTTAATGGACTGGTCTTACTGCAATCATAGTATTTTTTTACAGAAAAGTCTGCATGTGACACTTATTAAAGCCACCCTATTTAAATGGGAACTCATATAAGAGACTTGATTAAATCCACCATGCCAGGAATTCTGTCTCCAATCTATTCAATCCAACCTCATATCTCTGTTACCTCCTCACCCCAAAAATCAGCTTTAAAACCTCCTACTCAAATATTTTTACTTTCCAAAAGTTATATTTCTACACAGCCCCTCTTGTAAACACTGAATACTTAACTTTTTCCAATTAAAAAAGCCGACAAAACCATACTACAATAAAAACTATCGCCCCCCCCCCAAACCTGAAATCACTAAACCTCACATACTCTCAAGATACACAAAATGGTCAACTCTAGAACATCAGTTGTCCGGAACTTTCTGTGGGAATACGCTCCTCATAGCAAGGGTCACTACATGTATTTAGCCAACATCAATCCAACCTCACCAGAGGGAATATCCAACGGATCTCCCTGGAAAGAGGCATTTTCACCAGGGGCCTACAGATATTAGCTTGGTTTACTAGCCTGCCTCTTTCCTACCCCAAATCCTCTGGTACATGCAGAGGGCTTAAAGAAGGGAAAGAATTCCCCTCATTTGTGCTTGGGCACAGAGAAATTAGGAAGCTGTGACAGAGTACAGCTGTTTCTTGCTTTCTTGAAACCAGAGCACATTGGATTACTTACAGAAAGGGATGCAAGCTGTTGGGTATCATTCTCTCCAGAGGGCCAGGGACACTGATAAAGGAACACTTGTTCCCAAAGAACAAGAGACCAAAAGAGAAGTGTTTGAACAATGACTGCTAGCTAGGAACCGATGTCAACTTTTTTCAGCCAACAATGCTGCACAGAACATGTTGTTATGTGCCAATATAAAATGCTACTTTTCCATTTAGGATTTTTCCACCAAGGGAACATGCATTGATGCCTTTGTGGGACACTTAACTTTTTTATGTATAAGAAATTTTTCAAGCAAAAATAACATGTGAGTTTAAATCACTCACTAGCTTCCTGGTTGTACATGAGGATCTCCAGAATACAGCTCAGAAAAGAACCTGAGGTCATCTCATTGACTGCCCACTACATGTCGTTCCAGACAGCAGTCATGACCTACATTTAGAAATAGACTATAATCACTTCATTGCTTTGTTCAGGGATACAACTCTCTGCCTTTGAAGAAGCAACTCCCAGGCAGGTCAATGCTGAGCAAAGGTCGGCCAGAGCTACAGTAGAATAGCTACCAAGTCCCATTTGTAGATTTTCTGGAGAGAGAAAATGAGTTAGGTTAATTTGCATCAGAGAATTTCCTGATGCCTTCAAGAATGATCTAATTCAGAATGTTTCTTTGCATTTAATAAACAAACTAAAAACTTTAAAATTGGTCTTTAATTGTATGGTATTTGCAACTGACATCCATTCATTGTTACTAATGTATACTAATGGGAATTTTTCTGCAATAACAATAATAACAACAACAAAACACTGGAAATTTTTCAGCCCCTCATCACTGATCTCTAAAAAAAGAAAACTTGGACTACCAGATTTATTCACACACATTTAAGTAAGTACACAAAGATTGATACATTCTAGGAACACATTCCATAGGACATTAAAATTTCTACAATGTAAGAGACACTTCATTCTTGACTCAGGTATTGTACTGACTCCCAGTGCTTCAGAAAGGTATCCAAAGCAAGAGACGACTATCTGGAAAGCAGGCTTGGAGCTCCATCAACCATGGAATCTAGCTCATAACAGCGGTGAAGGATTGCTCTCAAAGTGCCAAGCAAGCAACTAACAGAGGGTTTCTGAGGTATCCAAGCTTCATCCACCAATCATCTTCTTCTGTGGCGATCACTTGTAGCCGAGTAAGATTGTCTTCCATAAACATGGTTTTAACAATGAGTCCGTAAGTGACTGTGGAGGCCAATTCTGGATCCACACGTCCTTCCACAGTGGGGACATTGGTTTCCGGGCAGAAGTTGATCATGGTGTGGATTTGCCAAGCGTGCCTTCCTCTTAGCACGTTTCTCCCTTGCATCCTGAGTTTGAGTGTCTTCAAAGCCCATGACACTTTAGGTAAAGGCTGTTCTCCAATTGGAGTGCTCGCAGGAAAGTGTTTCCCAATTGTTGGTGTTTGTACTACATTTTTTAAAATTTGCCTTGAGAGTCTTTAAACATGTTTGTTGACCACCAGCATTATGCTTTCCATTTTTAAGTTTGGAATACAGTAGTTGCTTTGGAAGATGATAATCAGGCATCCACACAACATGATCAGTCCAACGAAGTTGATGTTGAAGAATCACTGCTTCAACACTGGTGATCTTTGCTTCTTCCAGTAACTGGTGTTAGTTCGCCTGTCTTCGCAAGTGATGTGTAAAATTTTTCGGAGACACCACTGATGGAATCTTTCAAGGAGTTGGAGATGGCATTTATAAGTGGTCCATGTTTCACAAGCATACAGTAAGGTTGGTAGTACAATAGCTTTGTAAACAAGCATTTTGGTTTCCCTGCGAATGTCCTGGTCCTCAAACACTCTGCACTTCAATTGAGAGAAAGCCGCACTCGCAGAGCTCAGGTGATGCTGGATTTCGGCATCAATGTCAGCCCTTGTGGAAAGATAACTGCCTAGGTAGGAGAAGTGATTGACATTTTCCAATGTTACACCATTGAGTTGGATTTGTGGCACTGCAGAGGGGTTATTTTGTACTTGTTGGTGCAGCACTTTGGTTTTTTGGATGTTGAGCGATAGGCCAAGCTTTTCATAAGCTTCTGCGAAGATATTTAGGATGGTTTAGAGGTCATCCTCTGAGCATGCACACACTACATTGTCATCAGCATACTAAAGCTCTATGACGGAAGTTACAGTAACCTTACTCTTTGCTTTCAGCCTGCTCAGATTAAAGAGCTTTCCATCTGTTTGATATATGATTTCTACTCCGGTGGGGAGTTTCCCTTCGACTAAGTGTAAGATCATGGCAATGAAAATAATGAACAGAGTTGGGGCGATAACACAACCCTGTTTAACACCTGATCCCACTGTAAATGGTTCACTTTGAGAGCCATGTTATCTGTGCTTGTTGCTGTCATATTATCATGGAAGAGCTGAATGATGTTCACAAATTTATCTGGGCAGCCAATTTTCAGAAGGACAGTCCACAGGGCATTACGATTTAGTGTCAAAAGCCTTTAGTCAGGTCAGTAAACACCATATACAGGGCTTGGTTTTGCTCTCTGCATTTTTCTTGAAGCTGTCGAGCGGTTAAAATCATGTCCATTGTCCCCATAGAAGGCCGAAAACCATTTTGGGACTCAGGAAGGGTCACCTTGGATATTGTTAAGAGATGGTTTGCAAAGATCCTTGGAAGAATTTTTCCGGCTGCAGCTAATAGAGAGGTGCCTCAGTAGTTTCCGCAATCAGTTCTGTCACCTTTTTTAAAGAGATTGATGATTCTGGCATCCCTAAATTCTGCTGGGATCTCTTCTCTCTCCCAGATTTTTTTGATGAGCTTGTGAAGTTGTTGTGCAAGTTCAATTCTACCCATTTTGAAGACTTTGGCAGGTATCCCATCAGGTCACCCACAATTTATTTAACCAAAACTATAACATTATAGCATATGTATCCATGTTTGTTAACTGATGTGGTTAAGCATTTTTTAAAAAAACAACAACAACCTTAGACTGAGTTTTAGCACACATGAAAAACTTAAAACAAATTATTATTTCCTGATGAATGGCCTTTGGACTATAAGGTAACTTAAATAGAAAACTATCTTTAGAGCATTTTATTTTAAAAATCCAATTTAAATTTTTAAAAAGCCGATAAAAAAAATTAAATCATTGATTTTTTTATCCACCCTGCCAATTAGTAACCTAAGTGTCCCCTCATGTGGCTAACCGCATAAGCATATTTACCACACCGATAGGCCCATTCACCTGTAGAGTTAGCACAACAGTACTTCACTGGCTCAGGTCAGTCACTGTGGGCATGACAACTCAAAAAGCCAATAGGCTGCCACACATGGTAACTTTACACACAGAAAGAAGCACCTTGTGCAGACCACTTACATGGGCACGTGCTCAGTCAGTGCTAGCATCATGTGTTCTGGCTCCAAAGCCTGATGGGTTGAGGCCAGGTAACTGCCTTGAACTAGGCCAGACAATTTATCTAACTCAGGGGTCGGCAAGGTTTACCTCACCTGGGCTGGTTCACTTCAATGGAGATCCCTCCGTGGGCCGGATCACACGCACATGTGAGTGCGCGCAGCAGCGATATCCAGCGTCTGCGCAGACATGATTTCCGATGTCTACTTCTGCACAAGCGCAATTTTTGGCGTGCACAGACGCAATTTCCAGCACCGCAGAAGCGAGTCCCCACGCCGTGCTGGTTTAGCGCAGCATGCAGGGACCCACCAAGCAGATGGCTCGGTTCGTGGGCCGGTGAAATGACCCCTGTGGGCCGCTTGTGGCCCATGGGTCTTAGGTTGCCTACCCCTGGTCTAACTAATACAGCAGAGCTTCCCAAACTGTGTGTTATGACACTTTAAGTGTGTCAGCTGTAGTGTGTAGGTGTGTTGTGCGAACGCTCCCCATGCTCCTCCCAGGGCTGGAAAGGGGTTAGTTTAACCTCCGGTTTGCTAGTAAAAGTGAATTGCTGTGTCACAAAATGATGCATGTCTAAAATGTGTGTCACCAACATGAGAAGGAAATTTAAAGACTATTTACAGAAATACTGCAAAATTAATGAATGCTAGAATGATGTTGGACTGAAATTAAATGGTTACCAGCTGTAAGGTAAAGGTTGAGTAATAAGCTAAAATAATTTATATTAAGTTACAATAAGGATTTGCTGAAATAAGATCTGAACTGGAATACAAAAGGGGGAAGTGAGAGGAGGTCCGAGATATAAGGTAATGGAAATAAGTGATGGGAATTATATTTGTTTTGTTTTGAATTGTGTATTTTTGGTACTTTGTTTTCTGTGTATTATTTGTTTTTTGTGGTTTTTATGTTTGTATTAAATTGGAAACTTGAATAAATATTTTTTTTTTTTAAAGAGAAGTGTGGAAAGCTCTGTAATACAGCAGTTGTTTATATTTCTAGTCCTCCTTTCAGATTGTAGTTGGCAGGAGAGGAAAAAAGGAGGTGAGTGTCCTAGATATGTGTGAAAAGGCAGGAAAGTAATTAGGGCTGGAAATGGGGAGAGAAAAGGTGTCACAATACAGGGCGAAAGGCAGGGAAATCTGGGAAAGAGGGGTTTCTTCTCAGGGTTTCAGGGAGACTAAAGAAAGAAAAAGGAAATAGGGAGCCGAGGATGCTCTCCAGTGTTTCGGTATTCTTAGTTTTTCCTGACGGTGTGTGTGTGGCATTTTAAGATGAAAGAGGAGAGGGCACGTGGGGGGGGGGAGGGGGCATTTTCGTCTCTTTCAGGGAAAAGACTTTTTTTAAAGGAAGACTGGAACTTGGGACAAGGCAAGCGTTGGGGCGAGTCCTTTTCGTGCGAGTCTTTGTTTGGGTGGGCAGTTAAGATTTAGGATTAAAAAGTGAGGTGAGAGAAGGCGAGGCGAGGCGAATGCCCGCCCTGACTGCGAGGGAAAAGCCCTCGCTTTTACCTCAGCCTCCCCTCTCCTCACAACCACCTCATCCCCACGCAGAAGGACCCCCCCCCCACCCCACATATTGGGAGGGAATAGGGCTGGGGAGACTCTTTTCCCTCCTCTCACCTCACAGAACCGCCCCCCCCCCGGACGCGCGCGCATCCCTCCCCTTCCAAGCGACAGGCCTCCCCCCAACGGACATTCCTTTCTCCCCCCCCCCCCCAGCCGCTCTGATCCATTTCATTCTTTCTTCCGCTCACCTACCTGCTCGCGCGCTCCTGTTTCTCACTCTCGGCGGCTATCGCTGCTGCGACCGCATCACGCCGCGCGCCCTCCCCTTTCCCCGCGCCATTTGCCCCTTTGAAAGCCTGTCACTCCCCGGCCCAGTTCCCGCGACGCGCCGTTGGGCGGCTGGGGCCGTCAATCAAAGGCAGCTCCCGCCTCCCTCCCGTTGTGCGTCCATTGTGCCCCTCGAGCGAAGCCTTGCCTGCCCCGCTTTCCCACCCGCATGCTGAGGGCTTGATTGGCTCGGAGGGAAGTGCCTCTCAAAATCCCTCCCGGGCTCCTATTGGATCGACTAGGCCGGGAAGACTCCCGCCTTTCACGGGAGGGGGTTCGCCCCTCAGCCGATTGGGCGAAGCTGGTATCTGTTTAATGTTGGTCCCGCCTTACAGAGTCGAATGAGGACGCGGCCCGGTTCCCCAGCCCCCTATTGGGAGAATTTGGTGTCTGTCAAATTTTCGTAAGTTCCTCCTTCAGTCGCGCCCTTTTGGAAGAACCGCTGCCCAACTCAATGGCCGCTGGAATTCCAGAAACATCATACCTTTCCCATTGGATAACTGGATAGTCAAATAACTATTGCCGCCCACACCAAGAAGCCCCACCTCACCTCGCTTGTCATTGGCCAAATAAGACGCTTATTAATGCTTGACGCACATTTCCGGCATCCATTGGGCCATTCACTGCTCTTCGCCGCAATTCTCCGCTTCCTCAGTTTCTATTGGATCTTCGTCACACCAGGGGCAACGGTGCCAGTCGCTGTTTAATTCCGTTTTAATAGCTGCTGGGGAGCGGGGGCACTACGGACTCATGTTCCCTCTACCGTCTCTTATTAAGTATCCTGACATTTGAAATTTTCCGCCAAAATGCTAGCGCTTTCTATTGGTCTGCCTGATCTATTTGCCGTTTTCCCTGTCGAGTAGCAAATATTAGTGGTCCTCTTTGCTGTCACTCAGACAACTTCCTCCCAACACGATCTGGTCCGTAAAGTTCCGCCTACCCACGGAAGAGAGGTGTACAGAAGAGCTTCCGGTTGCCCTGAGGCTAGCTGCCCATAGAAATTAATGGAGAAGCCCAGAATTTTTGCACACTGAAGTCACATTCTTGGGGTGCACTATAGTTAAAGCGTTTTCCCAACTTCCTCCTGTGGATTCCTGAATCGGTCAGGTTCAAGCAGTACAGACACAGCCAAGCATATTTAGAATAATAATAATAATAATAATTATTATTATTATTATTATTATTATTATTATTATTATTATTTATTATTATTTGTACCCCGCCCATCTGGCTGGGTTTCCCCAGCCACTCTGGGCGGCTTCCATAAAAACGAAAAATACACTAAAATATCACAGATTAAAAACTTCCCTGAACAGGGCTGCCTTAAGATGTCTTCTGAATGTCAGATAGTTATTTATCGCTTTGACATCTGATGGGAGGGCATTCCACAGGGCAGGCGCCACTACCGAGAAGGCCCTCTGCCTGGTTCCCTGTAGCTTTGCTTCTCGCAATGAGGGAACCGCCAGAAGGCCCTCGGCGCTGGATCTCAGCATCCGGGCAGAACGATGGGGGTGGAGACGCTCCTTCAGGTATACTGGGCCGAGGCCGTTTAGGGCTTTAAAGGTCAACACCAGCACTTTGAATTGTGAATCAAACAGCAGCCAGGAGGCCTGATCTTTATTTGTCCCAACAAAGGTTCACACCCTTAAAGCATGCAGAGAGAAGAACAAGAACAAGAGGGTCCATGAAGCTTTAAAGTTTTCTAAAGTTTCCCATAAAATATTTAACAGAGTCATCAGAACATCACCAACATGCCATAGAAAGGGGGTGGTGTTAGGCATCTGAGATTTCTGACATGCCCCTGTCAATCAAGCATGGTTCAAGTATTCACCTTCACACAAGTCAATGATAATATCTACATATCCTTTTGTCAGAAAGACATCCCTTGACACATTTATTTGTTCAGGCAGGGTTGCATTCCACATTGGAGATGGGTTTGGTGTCTGGAGTATTGTGTTTCAGGTAACACCTTCCTGGTATCTCTGGCAGGACAGGTAATGTCAGGTTTGGCACCTTAAGAGGGGTGCTTGGTGTGTGTGGTAGCACATCGAGGCAAGGCAGCTAAAATGTTAAATGCTAAAACTTCCTTGTATGCAAACCAGATTTCTCAGACCTACAATAAACAATAAACAGCCAAATGCAATACACAGACACAGTGTTGCACTGCGGCATCAGTTGCTACTACAGTTGTACCTCCGGTTACAGATGCTTCAGGTTACAGACTCCACTAATCCAGAAACAGTACCTTGGGTTAAGGACCTTGCTTCAGGATGAGAACAGAAATTGCGTGGCAGCAATGCGGCAGCAGTGGGAGGCCCCATTAGCTAAAGTGGTGCTTCAGGTTAAGAATGGACCTCCAGAATGAATTAAGTTCTTAACCTGAGGTACCACTGTACTGTGTATTACCAGTCCTGGAGTGACTTTCTTCCTGCCGAAATGGATGTATCACACACACACATCTAGGTATAACTCACTTCTGCACAGTGCTGCACACCTTCCGGCATTTCACTCTAACAATCTTTAAATAAGGCCTTTAAATAAGACTGTGGGACAAAGATGGAACAAGTGCCAAAAAAGGGGTGGTGAGGGGGAGCGCAGAGCATTCTCCATGGCCTAAATTCAGGCAGCAGACTGTAGGGTGGTCATGTCCCCTATTCTCCATAGGACAGACCTTTATTCATAGGCTGGTCCAGTCCAAGTCTGATTTAAATGTAAAGAGGCACAAGCAGGGAGACCATCCTGAGAGCAGACTAAGCAGGAGCACAGATCACTTGGACCAGTCTTCTCAACTATGGTGTGACATACCTCTGTTTCAATTGTAGTTCTCTCTTCTAAATCTGCATCTAAATTGGATCAGCAAACTTTTTCAGCAGGGGACCGGTCCACTGTCCCTCAGGCCTTGTGGGGGGCTGGACTATATGGGGGGGATGAATGAATTCCTATGCCCCACAAATAACCCAGAGATGCATTTTAAATAAAAGGACACATCCTACTCATGTAAAAGCATGCTGATTCCCGGACCGTCCGCGGGTCAGATTTAGAAGGTGATTGGGCCGGATCTGGCCCATGGGCCTTAGTTTGCCTACCCATGATCTAAATATACAAATTAACCCCCCCCCCCAATTGTTAGATGACTCGCCTTTGGGCAATATGTAAGAGGGCAGCCCAACACAGTTCCCTTTGTAGCTTTTCCGGCTCTATGTACAAAGCTGCTGCTACCTGGCAACTTGTATTTAACCACTCACCTGGTGACAAAGAACTCCATGCATCCCATCACAAAGCTACAGTTCCCAGAATTCCCTAGGAAGAAGGTTAAAGTCCTCTGGGAACTATAGTTCTTTGAAAGAAATAGGGGGTTCCTGGCCATTTTAGTACCCTGAACAAACTACAGTTCCCAGGATTATGGGGGGGGGGGAGCCAAGACTGTTTGAAGTCCACCAATCAGTGGTGGCTGGAGACCGCTGAGACTGGTAGGTCAGAAGGTGGAGAGGTCAACAGCAGGTGGAGCCAGAGCCAATAGCAGAAAGACCCAAGTCATTATAGTTTTGCCTCCAAACCTCCTTCCTGCTGAATTCTAGGAAGGAGGAGAAGGAACCTTGAAGGCAGTACCACTCCCTGGGCTGGATGGAAGTAAGAACACAGGTGAGTAGGCGCTGGCCAAGGGCAATTGCCCAAATGGACAAGCCTCCACTGACTCTGGCCGGGGTAATGCAATGGCAAAATACAATGCATTTCTGGGCCATTTTACACTTGTTTCCATAAGGAAACAAGAAATGGTAACTGACTAAAGTTTGGGGGTGCTATGGAGGTGACAATTTGTAACCATGTTCTAGAAGGGCTACCCTGTAGGTTTACTCATGTGTAATCTGTACAATGAAAAATGCACTTGGGATAAGTGTCTTACCCCAGAAAACTGGATGAAGGTTTGGCGGTTCAGAAATGCTTTTAACGAAACAAATAAATGACAACTCAGAAGGAAGTCCTGTTGAAATCTGTGGGGCTTACTCAAAGGTAAGTGAATATAATATTGCCACCCTAGAAATCTAGTTATCATTCTTCCCTCTCTCTCACAGCCCCACCTAATGAACCATTTCGCTAACAACATACCAGAAGCTTCTTTCCCCTTTGTCTGTTAAATGTTCTTGGAATAGCAATCGAAACCCTGCTGTTTGCAGATGGTCTTTTCTCTCTGACACATTTAGCTTCTTCCTCCAAAACTGGGGCTAAGTTCAAACCTGGATTTCTCTTAATATCCTGTACATTTCCCAATAAAGTAAGTTGCTAAAAGCCAAACAAAATTCACTCCGCAGAGCATCAAGAGACTTCAAAGCAGGGCAGGTTCTCAGTGCGACCTGTTACTGTGTTTGTCACTGTAGTTTTGCCTTCAAGTGATGTCAGAATATAGTCCGGGATTTGAGAATAGAATGTTAAATGGTTCATCATGTCCCAAGACGGCCTTAGAGGAGCTCTTTGACAGAATATGGTTTCCCTATAAACAGAGGGTCTGGAATGTTTGGAATGAAAAAGCCATCAAAGTTTGGGGAAGGCAACCCACCCCTCCTCTTCTAACTAGAGGGAGAATGCTGTGCGTATGAGAGAGAGAAGGAACAACAAGAGTTTTGATTAAAATCAATGGCTCCCCTTAATCCCATGTTTTACTTTCATGGTTGGAGACAATCTTGTTTCTGAACACCAGTTTCTGGAAACGATAGGACGAGAGAACGCTTTCAGGATTCCCACAGGCAGCTGGCTGGCCACTGTGAGAACAGAATGCTGGACCAGATGAGCCATGGACCTGATCCAGCCTTACTGCAGCTGAAAACTAATCACACCCGCGTAGACACCCGCTTACTCTGCACTCCAACCAGCTTCAATCCAAACTGAGGAGAAGAATGACCTAGCTGTGTTTTAAGCCAGTAATGTGAAAGTTCTTCTTTCAGGGACCCAGAAAAAAACTTGATTGAAGTGATATGTATTGATCTTTTTAAAAAAATCATAATACATAGATCTCTCCACCCACCTTTATCTATGCGCACACACCTTTTCAGGATTACAACTGCACTATGAATTTGAATTCTCACCCCAGCTTTGATCTGAACCAAGGAAAAAGAGCAACCCAGCTGTGTTTTCAGCCAGTTATGATGCACACACAACTGCAAAGTATTCTGCATGCATCTCTGTGAGAATTTTTGTCCCTGACTGGCCCCATCTACTGGAAATCAGAGGTGAAGAGAGAGCTCTTTTGACAGTGAGCCAATGAACTACAACGATGAAGTGAGAGGTGGTGGGCGGGCAAACCCACAGTCTAGCCCCTTATAGTAAAGATTATAAAAGCCCCCCCCCCTCCAAAGATGGAACATTTCTGGAAAGGGGACTCATTTGCGGGGAGCTTGCCTTGGCCACAAAAACCTGAACCAGCCACTGCCAGAGACAGAGCCTCCCCACCTCTTTCCCCAGGGCCACAGGAGGGTAATTACAGTGATACCTCTGGTTACGTACTTAATTCGTTCTGGAGGTCAATTCTTAACCTGAAACTGTTCTTAACCTGAAGCACCACTTTAGCTAATGGGGCCTCCCGCTGTCGCCGTACCGCCGGAGCACGATTTCTGTTCTCATCCTGAAGCAAAGTTCTTAACCCAAGGTAATATTTCTGGGTTAGCAGAGTCTGTAACCTGAAGCGTCTGTAACCCGAGATACCACTGTACATTCTTTCAATTAAAATGGCCATGATGTGCCCCTGCCAAAGCCTTCTGCCTTTATGCGCGGCAACGGAGCTGGGCCTTGATGCACCCATATGTGCTTTTATCCCACAGAATGTAGTGGTGCCTGATCCCTAAGTATGGGACTTCACCACAAGAGTTCTTGATGGGGAAGCCTTCTCAAAACTAAAGTAAAATCAGTCTAAAAGTGAAGTAATTCAGATCTTTTAAATCAGTTGTTTCCTCCTTGTATTGGCGACCATGCCTTCAACTGCACCAGGATTTTCCAAACCTTACCCAGTGCAGGCATTAATATTTATCTTAACGCCATGGCAGCAAACCACACTTTTTGTCCGGTTTGTAGGCAACCCTACAGGTGACGAAAAATGCGTGGAGGATTGGTGGAGGGGGAGATGTCTCTGAAAAGTTTGCTCGCATTCAAGGTATCAACAGAGCACCAGTCCTCTCCTTACAGAACATTAGATGTTATAAAGCTAGGTAGCTTTATTCAGAGGATTTTACAGAGCAGTGTTCGGGGAAGAATTAAAAGGTGATGTAAATCAAGGTTACCAGATTTTTTTCAATGAATCCGGGTCACTTTTCAACTTCAATTGATTTTGTATGGGGAAATGGGGACGTCTGGTAACTTTAATGTAAATACAATTTCCAGAAGGCTAGCTGTGTTAGTCTCTTACAGCAAAAGCAACAAAGACTTCAGGCACAAAGCAACAAATTCATTATGGCATCAGCTTTCTTCGATGGCAGTCTACATCATCAGATGGACAGCCATAGCCTAGTATTTGCTTTTGCATGCAAAAGGTCCCAGTTTTCAATATTTGGTTCTCCAAGGAGGCCTGGAAATATCTCCGGTCAGTAGAAAATCCTGACCTAGATGGACTCAATATAAGGCAGCTTCCTCCATTCCTAAAAAAATAGAAAGTGTGGGTCTTTTAAGACGCCAAAAGGTTGTTGTTGCTTTAACATAAATAAAGTTGCAGACCCCTGGCTACATCAGAAGTTCAGATTATACAGCCATTTGCTTCCTGGGCCATAAAAAGCACCATTCTAGTGATTTATAGGTCCGTATAGTAAAAGCTATGGTTTTCCCAGTAGTGATGTATGGAAGTGAGAGTTGGACCGTAAGGAAGGCTGATTGCCGAAGAATTGATGCTTTGGAATTATGGTGCTGGAGGAGACTCTTGAGAGACCCATGGACTGCAAGAAGATCAAAAGTATCCATTCTTAAGGAAATCAGCCCTGAGTACTCACTGGAAGGACAGATCGTGAAGCTGAGGCTCCAATACTTTGGCCACCTCATGAGAAGAGAAGACTCCCTGGAAAAGACCCTAATGTTGGGAAAGATTGAGGGCACAAGGAGAAGGGGATGACAGAGGACGAGATGGTTGGATAGTGTTGTCAAAGCTACCAGCATGAGTTTGACCAAACTGCGGGAGGCAGTGGAAGACAGGAGTGCCTGGCGTGCTCTGGTCCATGGGGTCACGAAGAGTCGGACACGACTAAACGACTAAACAACAACAAGTGATTTGGACTTCTGGTGTGTTGAATGGGGGCAAATGCCCCAGGCCTCACACATGGAGGGGCCCGTACCTTGAGAAAAACAACACTCTCAAATGAAAGGGGGTCCTCAGCTGACTATTTATCCCCTAGGCTTCACTGAGTCTTAAAATAAGTCCTGCCCGTGGGTCATAAAATGGGTCATAAAACCAGTTGGCTGCAGGCAGTCTTAGACCTGGGCAGTGTCTCAGCAGTACGTGCTGACCTATTGGCTCCAAATTCCTGAAGTGAGGATTCAGCAAACGGCTTGCCCCCAGGCCCACCCCGGCCAGAAGCAACCAGAAAGGTTATACTGCTCAATGGCCCCAGTGGATCCACATCACACATTTAAAGTGCATTCTATGCACATAAAATCTCCCCAAAGAAAGCTGGGAATTGTAGTTTCCTCCTCGCAGGCCAAAAATTCCCAGTTAAAAAAAAAGGGACACATTGCATATCCATGATGTAATCGTAGATTAGGTTACAAGAGACTTCGTGCCACTGACCGTTATTTATTTACAGTGGTACCTGGGTTACAGACGCTTCAGGTTACAGACTCTGCTAACCCAGAAATAGTATCTCGGGTTAAGAACTTTGCTTCAGGATGAGAACAGAAATCACTCGGCGGCAGCGGGAGGACCCACTAGCTAAAGTGGTGTCTCAGGTTAAGAACAGTTTCAGGTTAAGAATGGACCTCCAGAACGAATTAAGTTCTTAAACAGAGGTACCACTGTACCCTTAATGAACCATAATTCTTGGGGGGGGGGGGGAGGTCACGTTCTTTGAATGTCCATTTGGTGTACCTTAAATATTGCAGGGCGACATGTTGATATTAGAACACAAGGCAAGTGGCTCTTGCTTTTGCCCTGCTCTCGCTCAAGCAGCAAGGACAGCAAAACGTAGCACAAAACTCTTTTAAGCCAGCCTTTTCCCATTCTGGTGCACTCAGTAGTCCTTGGATGACATAAGAGCATAAGAAAGGCCTTTGGGAACAGGCGGGTGGTCCATATCCTGTCCTCACAGTAGCCTTTGATAGCCCTCTCCTCCATGATTTTGTCCAATCCTCTCTTAAAGCTATCCAAGTTAGTAGTTATCGCTGCCTCCTGTGGCAGTGAGTTCCATAGTTTAATTATGCACTGTGTGAAGTGCTTCTCTTCTGCGGCTGCAGGTGAAATGGGGTGTTGGTTGGGACTGAGCTCAATGAGGTTAGTGTGCATCACAGATGTGCCCTTCAAGCATTCACACTAAGCAAAAACAAAAAAAAAAAAAATGGATTCCCACCCGCCCAGCACTGTGTGAAGAAGTTTGACAAGTTCCTGATCACTGACCATAGCTGGCAGGGACTGATGGAATTCAAAACATCTCATTCCCTCAATGTTTTTTAAGCAACCTTTTTTTTTGGGGGGGGGGGGGGTGGCGGCATTTTAGCTGTTGCCATTGTCAAGACAACTGGGAACCAGAAGGCAGGATGATCTACTGCAAATAATCTCAACGGATCCCCTGCCTGACTCTGCCTTACACAGCTATTTGGAGAGGAACATATCGCCTCCTCCAACTGGAACCAGAATTGTGTAGATATTGCAACTGTCAGATCGTTCTGGCATAGATGCCCTTTTGCAAGCCTTATTTCTTTATTAAATCGGTGCTCTCTGAACCAAGCCTTTGTGATCAAAAGTATTGGGAGGTAAGTGCTTCCATCGAGTGGTGAAAGAATGAGCTGCACCTTTACAAATATTAACGCCTTTTCTAACAGGAAGGCTGCTCTGTCTGCTCAACTCTCCTTTTTAGATTTTAAGCTAGTAGCAAGAATTTCCTCCTGGATTTTAAAGTGATCCCCCCCCCCCCAAAAAAAAAAACCTTAAAAGTGTACTTCTTGAAAAAATAAAAAGTGGCGTGCTCCTGCTTAAACACAACTTTCACCAATGTCTGCTATATATCTTTTTCTCCTGTTAAACCTCTTGACACTAAATTTTATCTGTAAGCCAGCTTGAGTCCCTGTCAGGGGAAAAGGCAGGATACACACGAACACATTTAATCTAGAGGACACCAAGTTGCCAAAGATTAGGATAAAGTATAGAAACGGCCATTTTTACGGTGCTCTTAATTAAGGAGAAATGAGTCTAATCCTGAATAATGTAGCATCAGTGGGGAAGAACTGACAAAAGACACCTCCTAACTCCCAATACAACTTAGAAAAAACCCATTTGCTTCCCTGTTTTGATTGATTCCGCTGCAAACTCTACCCATTTCACAGATTGTTCTTTTGTGCTACAATTGGTGAAACATCCATAAGTAAACAAACATAGCAAGGCCGGGGTGGGGAGTTATCCAGGTTCCTCTGTTGCCTTTAGCTTCTTGTCTCTGTCGCTCTCAGCCTCTGTTAACAGAAACTACGTTTGCAATTTTGTCAATTTGCTCAGTGACTCATCTACCCACCTTCTCCGACAACAAAGCAAAAAATGCCCACGTACAGAATCATTCGGCGCATCTTCCATCTCTGCATCGATCCCTGCAAAGGCAGCCTCCCCTGCTGTGTGTCTCTGTTAGGCCTCTCCAACTATTATCTTTCTTTCAGAGGAATCAATCTATACAACTATTACTGTCTTGAGCTAAACATTCAAGCTTTCAGTTGGGGGCTGTGGGGAGAAAACTGCAATCCTTTCCTTCTTTGCTTTGTCTGCCATCATTGAGTTTTTAGTATTTCCACAACTCCAGGAGTACCTTTTTTCAGGCCCCAGTCTTGTAAACACCCTTCCCAGAAGGACAGGCAAAAGTGAGCAGAGAAATGGAGGAAACTCTTACCTTTGTGTAACCGTTCATGTTCCGGCTCTGCTAGTCGTCTCTCCATTCTCAGAGTGGATTAACAGTCAATTTAATCAGTCAATTTACAGGGGGTTCTGGGAATGGTAGCTCTGAATGGGGAACAACTCTCAGCAGCACCCTTAACAAACTATACTTCCCAGGATGCTTTGGGGGAGGAAGCCATGACTATTTAAAGTGGTGCTTTAAATGTGTGGTGTGAATGTGGCCCAAGCCGAGCACCCTGTTTCCATGGTGGCCAATCAGATGCCTATGAGAGTCATGTGGGCGGGACATGAGCAACTCTCCCACACATGAATCCCAGTGCTGGAGGAATCACATCTAGCCATATGGGTTTTCTGCGGACTGCCATTCAGCAGTAAAACGTGGATATTTCTGGGTTAAAGTGCCAGGACAACAACAACAACAACAAACCAGGACACGGATCTGGAAAGTGCAGACTTGTCCCTAGAAAGTGCAAAACAAATGTAAGTACAGTGGTACCTCGAGTTACAGATGCTTCAGGTTACAGACTCCGCTAACCCAGAAATAGTACCTCGGGTTAAGAACTTTGTTTCAGGATGAGAACAGAAATCGCGCGACGGCCATGCAGTGGCAGCAGGAGGCCCCATTAGCTAAAGTGGTACCTCAGGTTAAGAACAGTTTCAGGTTAAGAACGGACCTTCAGAACGAATTAAGTTCTTAACCCAAGGTACCACTGTATGGATGAGCCCTTTGCAGATGGCACCAAACTGGGATGGGTAGCTAATGCCACAGAAGACAGAATCTGTATTCAAGATGATCTTAACAGATTGGAGAACTGGGATCCAAACTAGCAAAATGAATTTCAATGGGGAGGTTCTGCACCTAGGCAGAAAGAGCTACCTGTCATGGATGCTTGAGATGAGATTCTTGCGTTGCAGAGGGTTGGACTAGATGACCCTCGGGGTCCCTTCCAACTCTACAATTCCAATCTCCCTTTAACGCTGTCCGGGTCAGCAGCCACCCCTACATCTTACAATAGCAGATTCCACCATTTTTGCATGTAGGGGAACCTCCCCATGGTGTCACACAAATCACCGTAGCCTGCTGTTCTCAGGCTAAACAGAGGTTCACTTCACAGGTTATAAAATAGGGCAACCGGCAACTTTTTCTTTTCATCCTCAGGTCATAAAATGCCTTGTGATACCTGCGTGCGCTGGACAGCCTGCCAAGGACTTCCACGAGCCCTCTTCCAGTTTCGCCAGGTCAAGGTCCCTAGAAACTTGCCAAAGAACTTCTCAGACCTCAGGTAAGCTACATCGGCAACAGGTGAACTTACCTTGCAGCCGGCAGACTAATATTAGACACAGCTGCGTTGGTGGCAGCAGAACTTATGCTGCTGCAGCAATAGGTACATCCCAAAACTTTTTACTGCCAGAGGTACAGAACGTGATGCTCCTCTCTTCTCTTATTTCAAGACACCACTTCCAGAATGTTCCTCTGGATATGCTGACCTATTCCGGCTCCTGGTAACCTTGCCATAATAACCCAGCAGTCTTCCCTCCTGGTTCCCACAAATTCACTCCTCTAATCCTATACAGTGGTACCTCAGGTAACATACGCTTCAGGTTACAGATGCTTCAGGTTACAGACTCCGCTAACCCAGAAATAGTACCTCGAGTTAAGAACTTTGCTTCAGGATGAGAACAGAAATTGTGCGGCGGCAGCGGGAGGCCCCATTAGCTGAAGTGGTACCTCAGGTTAAGAACAGTTTGAGGTTAAGAACGGACCTCCGGAACAAATTAAGTTCTGAACCCAAGGTAGCATTGTACTCGCAGATTTCCTTTCCCTTCCTCTCCCTGCCTGACTACCATTTTTTATTGTGCATCCATGGTAATTTGTGTACAGTATGGCGGTTACTGCTTTCAATACTACTTGCATTCACAGAAGTTTCAGGGAGGGCGTACTGCTTCACTTCCTAGCAGCCCGCATCCCATAACTTCCTGTTGAAACCCTGCAGCCTTTCAAGACCAATGCAAATGTTCTGCAGTTCTCGTTCTCTCACTTTTGTAGCACTATGGTGCAAGAGCGCCTCTGCAGGTGGCAATAAATGTGGTGACATTGATGGAGCATCACAACTGATACAGTGGAGTGGTGTGTGTGGACAGTCCAGTATAATTCCACCATTGATGCACTATTATTGTGTCACTGGCATGCTGCCGAAGAGATCCACACCGAAAAATGCCAGTCTGGAGCGATCCCTTGTAAGGAATCCAGTAACTGTGGTTCTCCGTAAGATAAACACACGTTGCACTGATAAACTGCGTCACGCCGCAGAGTGGTCCCTCTTTCTCCAAGCGCCATCTGTGTGGCAGCAGAATGGCACGCCTTGGGACAAAAGTCACAGGCAGATAGCGCCCTCACAGTGCCCTTTGCCCCGTCCCAGAGATGGAGTTGGGACAGGTTTATTGGAAGGAGCACTGGCACACTAACCTTGCTACCTGCTAGGGAGAAAGACGTGCTCCTGAGCGGAGAGAAAAGGACGCAGCTAGCAGATAATTTCTGGGTAAGGAATCCCGCGATATTCCTGAAGACTCAGAAGGGAAACAGAAACCAAAAACCTTGATTCTCAAACTCCCTACAAGGAAGCCACTGGTTGCTCCTACGCAGTATAATTTGCAGCCAGGTCTGTGCCAGTCTCCGAGTGATGATGTAGCTAGGGTGTTGCTCAGATTTCAGGGCATTTTCCCACCTTCCCATGGACTTTTGCTTTAAAATCTTTTGCTTTGATTACTGGCAGGAGCTCAGCCCTGCTGGGTGGTGGCTGAGTGAGGGGCGTGGCGGGGGAGTTTATTAGTCTACCATTAGCAGAAGTATTTCTAGTGTTGTTGTTTGTTTTAATTCCTGCAGCGCAGAGCAAGGCAGTGAAGAGCAATAAGGCCCCTTGGATGTAGCAGAGGTTTCCAGTTATCAAGGGCTTAGCCAGAGAACCCAGGAATCCTGGCTTGCTGTGACCTAACCTACTTCCCAAACCCCCAAAATTTTAGGATTCGGCCTTGCTGCTCTTTCAAGACCACCAAATCACAATGGGTCCCTAGAGCCCAGAGATCTGGTCTCGTCCCCAGGCTTCTTTCAGCTTTATCCCACCTTGTTCCCAAAGAACCCAAGAATCTCAGGCTGTTCTTGATGGTTTCCTTATATTTTTTGCCTTTAGGTCTTCCGCCACCATGTGGCTCTGGGCTCTCCTTCCTGTTCTCCTAGCTGTAGGAGGTATTGTCGGCTTCTGGGTTGTGTGAGTAACAATAAGCAAAGCGGAGTGGGTTGACTCTCAGGTGGGGTGCGGGTGTGTGTGTGTGTGTGTGTGTATTTGTGTGCTTGCTTTAAGCCCAGCAGTGCTAGAGCTGCATTTTGGGAAATGGGATAATGTCAACTCCAAACTGGTATAAGAAGAGCGTGGCTCAATGGTAGAACGTCTGAACTTAAGAAGCTGCCTTATACTGAGTCCATCCAGTGCAGGATTGTCTGCAGTGACTAGCAGTGCTTCTTAAATGTCTCCGATGGAGGATCTCTCCCAGCCCTACCTGGAGACACCGGGGATTGAACCTGGGAACTTCTGCATACGAGGCAGAAGCTTTGTCCCTGAGCTAAGCTTCAGTGTTCCGTTGCTGGGTTGCTGGCGGGTCCAGGTGAAAGGATCAGGTCACAGGTGATAGAAACGGCTGCTCTTTGAGATCCTGGAGATTTGCCGTCAGTCATAGTATCTAATACGGATGACAGATAAATAGTTGGGCCTGACGCAAGACAGTTTTCTTGCGTTCTTTTTTGCAATACGAGATAATTACAACCCAGCAAAGTTTTTCGCTGCCTGCAGGTCAAATTCCTAGTGGAAAAGGGGACTTTGTTCAAACAGAGCAGGGTGCCAACGTGGAACTGACCCCTTTAACAGCATTTTGATCTGCAGCAATTGGCAGCTGATTGCAGCTCACTGCAAAGGCGCTTCGTTTGCTGAGATCTGCACGCCAAATACCTATTTTAAAGGGACGCGCTTTCTCTTTCCTCTTCTTTTGCAAGCTGGCAACCATACAGTGACACACACACCTAGCTCGCTAACCTTTCGTGAGCCAGCTTGGTCACCATATGCAAAGGATCTGGACCTCTGTGGTGCTGCTGTTTTTAAAGTCCTGTAATCGTAACAAATGCTTGCCAACTAGGCTAGCTGGCTCAATTTCATCTGGTGTGCAGGTGTTGTCCATTTAGTCCAACATCCTGTTTTCCCAGGGGCCAAGCAGATGCCCATGGGAAGCAGGGCATCTAGCAGGAGCTGAGCACAAGAGCCCTCTCTCTTTCTGTGGTTTCCAGCAACTGGTATTCAGAAACATTACTGCCTCTGGCCACGGAGACAGAGCAGAGTTGCCATGGCTAGTAGCCATTGATTTGGCAGCACATACGCTTTGTGCCACAGGACAAAATGTGCAGAGGTGTAGTTACAGTGGGCAGCCTTTAATTTCTAACAAGGCACTGCCAGGTCTACTGCTTCCCTCTCCTCCCAGGTGGAGGCTAGCTCTGTAGCTGTCTCTCTCCCTCTGTTTTGCACATTAAAACAGCAACCACCCACAAGCCTCCAGGATTCTCTCTTTGCAAGGAAACTGCCCCATGAACTCTGGGGCACTTTCAGATGAATTGGGTGTTCGCTCTGATTTGTTTGCAGGGAGATGAGAGGATGTTGGCTATTTAACAAGCACTCATTTGGAGGTTAGATGATGTTGTGTCAAAGGAAGTGCCCTCACCCACTTTCCTTATTGCAATAAGGCCCATTTCGGGGAGGGGGGTAGTGGAGCAGGTTTGTTGTGCAACTATAATTGCACAACTGGAATTTGCCACTTTGGATGAAATTCCACTGTAAAGCAGACAATCTGGAGGCACCGTGTGTGTGTGTGTGTGTGTGTGTGTGTGTGTGTGTGTGTGTAGAGTGAGCAAGTAAGTTTTTTCATTGAGATAGTTTGCCAGGTTTTCCTAGCCAATCAGTTATAGTAGAGAAATGCAATACATAATAATAAAGGAAGGAAATTTATTGAGAGGTGGGCTTTGTATTTACATGTTTGGAATGACAATGTACATGTTTATATTTTCCCTTTTAATCTATTCACTGTACAGTACTTTAGAGATTTGTTGTTGTTTTGCTGCCCCTTTTCTCCTTCATATGTCATTTCCCTGCTACCCCCCCCCCCCCCCACACTTTTCTTCTTTTTTTCTTGACAGGCAAGTTTGTTTGATGAAGAACAGTCTTGGCTACAAAGTGTAGTGATATAATATTATTCAAAAATAAAAAAACAGGGACTAAGTGTGTGACAGAGCATACTTTAAACTTATTGGGAAGAATTTGAAAAACAAGTGTTAGTCTGGCAACTCCAGCCAATTAATGAGATTCTCCCCTCCCCCCCTTTCAGGTATGCCATGGCTGTTGCAAATGGATCTGTAAACATCACAGAAGCTTTTCCATATATCAGGTATGGCTTGACTGGGTTTCTGAGAAAGTCTTCCACCCCCCCCCCCAAAAAAAACCACCCTTCTCTAGCTTTCTTCTTTTCAGGAAGTCAAGTTATTCTCTGTATTGAAGAGAACCCTTTTGAGTGACAGCCTCAAACCTTGTGGAACAGGCGGGCCATAGCCAACCTGAAGTTCTCCAGATCTTCCGGTCTACGACTTCCATCGGACCCATCCAAAATGGCTTGGGGGTGTGTGATGGGGAGGATGTGTCACTGTGTCCTTCACTTCAGGAGGCAGGAGGGCCTGGACCAGCCTAGAGGAGGATGGAATATTGCCCCATCCAGGCCTAACTAGACTACCCAGCAATCGGTGTGCATCATTTTCAGCCCCAGGACTCCCCTTTACCCCAAACACACATTTGGAGACCAATTTCTCTCTTTTATTTTATACTCTATCCTGTATATGGATGGTAGCAGTGCAGCTGCGCTGTGACCCACCTTGGATGAGGCTGCAATCCAGGAGTAGGTTCCACCACACTAGCTGAGGAGGACCAATGAACTAGGGCTGTTTCTGTGTATTGAATTGCTTCTATTGATGGGCCGGGGGGAGTCTAAAGGGCCAGCTTCTAAACTCAGATGCAATCTGTATGAATTCTCCTCCCCCCCTTGTCTTCCTCCAGCACATGTGGCTCCTCCCCACCCCAGAGCTGTGTCTTTGGTCAAGTTCTTAATCTAGGAGCTTTTCTAGGTAAGCCCTGTCTCTCTTGGTCTCTTTCCTTTTGCCACCATGTGCCTCCAATGCTCCATATTTAATCAGGGACAGCCCTAACCTTTTAGTTCAGGGGCAGGGAACATTTTCCTGGTCAAAGGGCCACATGCCTTTCTGGGCAACCTTCCAGGGGCCACTTGCCAGTGGAGGGTGGGGCCATGGGCAAAAGTGGGTGGAGCAACTAATGTAAATTTTACCTTTGGTACAGTAGGCTGGTTTCTACAGAGATTCATACACACACGCCTCTCTATTCTCCATCCAAGAGGCATCGTCCGAGTACAAGGATGCCTCTAGCAAAAACACTCAAGGAAGATGCAAAGCCAAACCTGTGAGGGGCTGGAAAGATGTGTGGCCTGAGGAGACTCTTGAGAGCCAGATAAAGAGATGAGGAGGGTCACATTTGTCCCCTGAGCCTGAGGTTCATTCCTCTCCCATTTTAATTCTTAGCTCTGGTCAATAACTGTCCATATTTCTGCCTGTGGAGGATGCCCAGTTAGGATGGTGTCGGTGCAGCAGGTGCATGTGTGGAGGGGAACCAATGCCATGTTAGGGATTCATTGGGGAAGGAGTTGAAAAGAAAACTACCAGGCCTGTAAGCCCTGTAAACAAATCTGTGCTGCAACGACACTTCAGAAGATGCACCTTAAACAGGATATTGTAGTCCTGGCATAGGAGCCAGGTGTGGTGTAGTGGTTAAGAGCGGTAGTCTCGTAATCCGGGGAACCGGGTTCGATTCCCCGCTCCTCCACATGCAGCTGCTGGGTGACCTTGGGCCAGTCACACTTCTCTGCAGTCTCTCAGCCCCACTCACCTCACAGAGTGTTTGTTGTGGGGGAGGAAGGGAAAGGAGAATGTTAGCCGCTTTGAGACTCCTTCGGGTAGTGATAAAGCGGGATATCAAATCCAAACTCCTCTTCTACGATCGAAATAACGGTGGGATTGGAGCAACTGAATCATGAGGAAAGGTTGAGACTTTTTAGTCTAGAAGAAAGGCAAGCGTGGGGAATATGATACAGGTGTACTGAATTATTAACATTGGAAAAAGCGGATTGAGAGAGGCTTTCTTCCCTCTCTCATAATACAAGACCCCAAAGGGTTTTTGAGGATTCAGGGCAGATGAAAGAAAATAAGGTAACTTCTCTCCCAGCACATAGTTGAAATATGAAATTTGCTACCGCAGTATGTAATGATAGGACACCAGTTTGAATGGCTTTAAAAGAATATTAGGCAAATTTATGGAGGGAAAGGCTGTCTTCTACTTTAGAGTCTGCCTCTCAGTGACATGTATGGACCATGTGGTAGCTCTGGGACAGCAAATGAAAGGATGGATCTTATCAGCCTCAATAACTGACATCTCTTCCAGGCACGGTGATCTGCTTTCTGAAATACCAACAGGTGCGGGATTATGGCTGTCATTCCCGTTTAAATCTAGTTGGGCTCATTTTCGGCCTACTCTGTGCCCTCGGGTCGTCTATTGTGGGCAATTTCCAGGTAAGAAGCTGCAGATGGGGAGGGGTATTGACAAGCCTTACCTAAAATGAAGAGGAGGAGGTCTCAGTAGGGATGGTCCTCAAGTGACAGGGGTAGTCAGAAGAGGCCCACCCATCTCACCTATGCCAGGGATGCAGAAGATTGTGGGGTATTTGGGGGGGTCTAGGGTGTTTCCCGCACATCTCTACACATTTTAAAAAGGCGATGGGGACGTGGTTTGTCTTAAAATTGGGGCTTGTGAATTTCATTGAAAAGGATTTTGATGAACTAGAACATGAAATGGCCTTGGTGGGGTGGGATTGGCTCTGCTGATTTACTCTGTTCTCTTTCCCCTACAGGAAAAAAACCAGATAGAAACCCATTTAGTTGGGGCCTTCATGGCTTTTGTGGTGGGCATCCTTTATTTCTGGGTCCAAACATTCCTGACTAACCGAGTGAAGCCCAGGCACGGAGGATGGTGGATCGGGCCCCTCAGATTCTCCCTCAGCTTCTGTGGTTCTGCCTTTCTCATTGCCAGTATCCTGAACTAGAGCCTTGTCTTTAAAGATGCAGGAGGGGAAATTGCGGAGTACGTGGAGGGCTTTTATAAGGATCCATAGATCAGCGGCAGAGAATCTGCTTTGCCTGCAGAAGGTCCCAGGTTCAAGTCTCTCAGAATCTCCAGGTAGGGCTGGGAGATATTCCCTGCCTAAAATCCTGGAGAGCTGCTGCCAGACTGCGTAGACAATACTGACCTGGATGGACCATTGGTCTGACTCAGAATAAGGCAACTTCCTGTGTTCTAAGGGAAGAGACAGGTATTATCTGCATTATTATCAACATGAAGCAGCTTGGGGTTAGTTGATAGGTAGTGTGTTTGGGAGGTTGAAGGGCACAGTTTCACATCTGTTGCACCAAGTTGTTGTTTGGCCTCAAATGGATTTTCTTTGATGTTCTATACAGAACTGGAAACACATTCACTTGCATCCTTAGGGACTGGCTTCAAGTCGTCCCAAAAAGTTTCTTTAAAAAATATTCTTAGTATTCATTAGGAGCCCAGGCAGCCCAGAACCTGGGACTTTTCTGAGGCCGGTGCCAGGCGTTGGCATGATAAGGCAAATGCCCTTAGCCTGGCATGAGGGGACGGAGCAGACATCACTGGCAGCAGTTTGCTATCTCTGTTGTTGCCTGTTTGTTTGCTCACCCACCCACTGGCCCAAGGGGGGCGGGCAAAGGAGAAGCAGCAACATCTCCTGCTGTTGTCACTGCTTACTTGCCCGTTTTCCCTGTCAAGCTGGTAACAGTGGCCGTTAAGGAGGCTGCGGCCTACCAAATGCATCTTGCAATGCCCCACATCCAAAACAAAGTGGAACTAGGTCTGGCCTCTCCTCAGTCTTGCCTAAGGCTGCATATACACCGTACATTTAAAGCACATTCTACCTAATAATAATAATAATAATAATAGACCTGGGAACTGTAGTTCAAGGGTTTTGGGAATTGTGGCTCTGTGAAGGGTAAACTACTGCTCCCAGGATTCTGTGGAGGAAGCTACGTGCTTTAAATGCATGGTGTGTGTGCAACCTTTATCTCTTTTGGGAATAACAGATGCACCAGCTCTGGCTCCTTTCTCCTTGACTCCTTTAATCCCAGCGATTGTGCTCTTTTTCCTGAAGCTGCATTCTGAGTCGGCCTACTGCGAATGGGCCCTGGCCATGGTCCTCTTCCTTCTCTTTGGGCTCTTTGCAGTGGATTTCTGGCACATGGGGACCTGCTCAGTTCACGTCTATCACCAGCGGGCAGACCAAGCAGCTCAAGACATACAGACGTCAACGCAGACTCTCCCTCTCTGATACCTCCTATGGACATGGGGGGAAGAAGGGGTCTCTTGAAAACTTTCCACACAGTTGGAATCCTTTTCCAGTGGACCGGATCGTGCCCCGCCATGTCCTCTGATGGCGAGTGAAGCAGTTCCCAGCTTTTCTGCTGGGGTGTGGGACTCCCTTGTGGGACGGCCTACAGTCGGGGTTTTTTGGCCATTTTGGAGAGTCTCCCTGACTTGTCACTCATCTCAGACAAATCTCCTCCTCGGTGCTCTTCATAACATTTAGCCACTGCTGAGTAGGGGCAACTCTTCACCTCCCATCACAAAAGGACCCACCAACCATCTCTGCAAACCAGCATTTTAAAAGTGTCTTGTTTTATTTTCTGTTAGCATCCTCCCACTGGTGGCTGCAAAATCCCCGCCACTGCCAGTTCTTCATCTTACCCATCTCCACCCCGCTGTATATGAAAACCATAGTGATCTAGAAGGGTCCTAGGCCCATCTTTGTGTGACGCACACATCAGCACCCGCCATTGGCTGATGTGCCCAGGCCTTGCTTTCTCTGTCGCGTGGATGGGCCTAGTAACTCTTTGCAGCACAGATGAGGAGCTGTGAGGAGCTGTTCTCTCCCATGGTTCCCTCCACAGTAATATATGGGAGGGGAAGACAGCGAGACCAAAAAACCCCCAACTACCTCCTCCACAGCCTGCTTTGGTGCAATGAATCTTGCTGCCACAGCCAATGGTCTGGTCAAACTGTGTGAGTTGCTTAGGCACATATTTTTACACCAGTTTAAACAGTATCCCGACACGGCGGTTGTGTCTTTCAACCACAGCCTCTACACACACACACAGATGAACTGTTCGTTTCTGAAGCTGTTGGGTGGGTGGATAAGATACTGTGCCAGAAAGACTAGGTCCAGCTCCTTAAAGCTCTCACACACCTCTCCAGTCACCCATGTGCATGGATCCAAGTTCATCATGCTCTGGCAGTATCAACAACTATGTGTGTCCTTCCTTTGATGGAAAAGTAGGCATCTTTGCTCTCCTGTTAGGAAAGGTGTTGTATTATCCTATTATACAGATGAATACTGAAGTCTTGCCTTCCTTTTTTATGTTCCCAATGGGGCATTGCTCAATCCGTTCTTCCACGACTGGAAAAGTAGGTCCTTCTAACCTAATGTGAGAAACTCTTTTTAAACAAAAGCAAAAAAACCTATTCATCTTTATCCCTTGCTAGACTTTATTCTGGTATGGGAGTGCCCAAGACCCCTGCCTTGAGGTTAAAGTAAATGTTATTCCTACTTTATAGCTACGAACTGAACCTCCAGTCTAATTCCTTTCCTTTCCTAAGAAAGGACAATTAATAAAGTGAAAGTACTGGGTAGCTAGCCGTGGAAGCGCTTATTTCGTTGCCCTAAATCAGAGCTGGCGTGGCAGGCTTGATACAATTCCAGTCAATTTACATGTGGTGTTTAAATGAGCTGAAGACCACTGGCAAGTTCTCTGAGAAGATTCCTCAGAAGGCTTATGAGACTTGGGCTGAAAGGGTAGGATTTCTAGATTTGATCTAAAGACACAAAGCAGATTCTTGAACTCAAGATGTGCCACAATGGAAGAGAAGACTTGTTTCATTGGGCAGCAGCTCAAAATCCAAGGGGAGTTTGAAAAGTGCAAAATTGCCATTTTCTCATATACACGTGCCCCTACATTTCCATTTTCTCTCACAAACCATGGTCCACCTGCACGGGCAGCACCCAATCTGCTGGCCCCTCCTATTGGCTTCAGTCAGCATGGCCCAATGGACAGAGAGAAGTCATTCAACAATCCCACCCCTGCTATACCGACACATGGGATACACAAAGCCCGTTTGCTCTGGGAACTCTTTCTGATGTTTTCTTTCCGTGTTGCTTCCTGTGCTAGTATTGCCCTTCCCTGAGAACCTTTGCATAGCCAGGGGGCTTCTTTACTTGCATGTTACCAGACAGAGCCAAATGGAGGCACCCCCTGCCACTTTGCAGTAACACATGAATCAGGCGCTCCCCTCTCTCTCCCACCCCTGCTTGCACACAGGTTCATACACACTGACCACCATCTAGCCACTTTTTGGCATACTGTGCACTAAGCATCCCTTCTCTGCCATATGGACAGCGCCTATCCTCGTGTTCCCCACCAGCCACACTTCTGTCCGCATTTATTCTCACAACCGGCATGCTCTCATTTATGCAGAGCTCTCATCCCAGACTCGCATACCCACAGAGTCCTGAGCCCACTCACAAAACACACTGCAGGCATCATTTCCAGGAGCCACAGTCTCTGTTTACACAACCAGCATCTCCATGCCAATGCGTAAACAGCCAATGTGGAAACTCATCTGATTTGAATAGGTCCCCACCTGTTGATGGCCCCAGGGATGGCTTCGGCTGTTTACGCATCATTCGTTTAAAGCACATGACTTCCCCCAAAGAATCCTGGGAACTGTAGTTATAGGTGCTGGGAAGAGCAGCTGAGGGGGGCAAACTATAGCCCCCAGGATTCTTCGAAGGGAAGCCATGTGATGTAAATGTTTGGTGTTTCGTCAACTCTTAACCTCCCTTTTGGGGGATATGTGTGTGTGCAAAGGCCACCTTACCCTTGTACCATCCAGTATCACTGCACATGTGAAAGCCCTATGAAGATGCACCCTTGACCTAACCAGAGCCATCACCCCTAAAAAACCCTCTCTTCCCTCTCACAACCCCACCTCATCACCTTCCAGTTGGAAGCCAAAAGGGCCGCAATCCCCCCGGAAGCTTGGGCAGAAATAACACGTGGCAAGTCTCAGCAGCAAGGGAAACATTTGAGTGACTGTTTGTATTTTTTTTTTCTGAGCAATAATTAGACCCCCGGAGATGAAAGGCTTGGGTGGGGGTGGGGTGTTGAACAGCCAGAGAGAAGGGTGGGGAGAAGATGGGCTGTGGGGTCGTTGTGTGTGCGCGAGAGATAAGGTTGGGTTCACAAAAGGAGGGAGGATGGGCAGACACAGGGAGGAGGGTGGCGGGGGGAGGTTACATAGTTGTCTCCTGCCCATTTGCACGCCCGCATGCGCCATCACCCACATCCCCCCCCCCCAGCTGAGAGGAGAGAGCCGCCCAGAGCAGGATGGGGGGGGGGGTGGAGGAGGAATGGTAGGAGCAGGACTGCTTTTTTCAAAATCCACCATCACCACCCTATTGCACTGTCACCCAACCTGGACTCCCTTCCCCATATTGATGGATGCCCATTGGCTCCCAATTTTGCAGCTCCCACCCTCCATACTCTTGCGAATGCCACTCATGGTCCAGAAAGGAATCCTGCCTCATGATTTGTGCCTCCAGTTGACGCCCGTATGCCTCCATTAAGGTCCTCAGCCTGGTGACTCTGGGGTCCCTCTGCCTTCTGTCAAGACCGCAGCATGTTCTGAAAGCCTCCCCCCTCCGTCTGTCCCCCTCCTCAGAGTGCCTTGTGCATATGGGTGCCCAGCTTTAGGGAAAATGGAGCGGGGAGAGCGGGGACACGGGAGGGGAGTCATGTACCCACCCGGAGTTCTGGCAGGGTTGCTAAAATTACACGAGACAGAAGCTAGGCCTCAATTATATCCTTGGAAATTTTGCAGACCAATAGATGAGCTTTTGAAAATACTGGAAAGGGGGGCCTAATGTAGGGTGATAAGCGAAGCAGGAAGAGATAGTAGAGGGTATTCTTTACTCATCTGTGCCCCCCCTTTTTTCTTTTTAGAAACACAGGAGTAGCCCAAATGGCTTTGATAAAATTTCCTGCATAAAATAAGAACATGTATTTGAAAGGAGTGAGAGACATCTATTCAAATCTCATCCTGGTTTGTTCTAAACACCTTTTTCTATTTTGAGCCATGATATTTCTAACGTTGGAAACTGAAGGCTTTCTGGTAGTGTTTGTTTTTTAAGCTAACAAAGTCAGTGCAGCTGCCTATCCCATTCTCTCCTCTGCAGCTCTTGCTGAATCCTGCTCTCATACTGCGCTGTCTATGAAGGAATCATGAAGTTCCTTCCAGCAGTGACTGTAATGAGTGGTTGCATAAGTCTGATACTTTTGTCACCTAGTCGGAATAAAAAGTTAGGGATGGGAATGGAAAATGCAAGCGGTCACATTGTGCCGTAAGCCGTGCTTTGACTTCTTCAGGGGGTACACGAGGGTATGCAGTACCAGTGCCTCTTTTTGTTATTGTTAAAAAGTGTGGCACTTACTATAACAACTCATGCTGAGTACTGGCACCTATTTTTCTAGAAAGAAAGCACTGGCTATATTTTAAAAACACGGAAGAATGGTAATTTGGGAATGTTGTTCACTATTCCTGGTGGGTGAGCAAACACCCTTTTTTTAAAAAAAAAGTAGCAATTTGTTTAAAATGGATCGCTGACATTGCCAGAGCTTTCAAAGTTATTTTTGGCTTTAAATATATTTTTCAAATTGCTCCTTTGTGTAAATTTGCAAAGTTCTCAGAAAACTGCTTTAATAGTTACAGCCAGACACATCCACCCCAAAAAATCACATATATTCGGAAATTCAGATCTGGGCGGGGGGGGGGGGGCATTTTTCAAACTTTGGTTTTTGAACATTGTTCCAATGAATATTTAAGCTTTACGCCATCTGGCGATAATGCTTTCCTTTCTTTAGCCTAATTAAGTTTCTCAGAGCAGGAAAACTAAAAGAGAAGTTGGAACAGAAGGGAAACGTTTTTTTACTTTCTCTCCTGCGACAACCAATTTTATTTATCCATTTCATAAAATGTATATTCCGCTTGATTGTTAAAAAACAAACAAACCAACAACCCAAATTCTGCTACTAGTTCTGTCTCCTGATTTTAGTCACTGTCGCCATGAACCTGTGAATACAGGGGGAGGGGGGGTGTACTATTTCTGAGGCCACAGAAGGAAAAGCAGGAGAAAGAGAATGTCTTGTGGAAAGAACCAAAACAGAAATCAGGAGGGAGTCTGTGAAAAGGGCTCAAGTAAATAAAGACACCCACTTTCCCTCCCACTCCCACCCCCAACCAAAAGGATAGGATTAAACCCCCACCCCAAACCCCACCGGCTCCTGCCCGGTTTGCTCCTCCTCTTCCTTCCCCCCTCTGTTTGTTTTCTTTCTTTTTTTTCCAGTCCACCATCCTTTCTTTTTGTCTCCATAATTTGTTCTTTTCTTTCCCTTCGGTTCTTTTGTAGATTTGTTTTCTGTTGTTGTTGTTGTTGTTAACTATTTACAAGTTCACAGTATGGGCCGCTCCCAAGATGGCGACTTTCCGCCCCAGGGGGTGGGGTGAGACGGAGTTGTTAAAACTTGGACCAAACCCCCACCCCGCCCTGCCCTGCCCCGCCCCTGCCTGCGTCTCTGGTGCAGGGCCTTTTACCCATCCGTCCAGGTTCGTTGGCTCCTCCTGTCCATCTGGAGCGGCTGCCAGCTATTTCCAGGGGCGCGGAGTGGGCTTCCTTCGGCTGCTCTTCCCCCTAGCCGCCCTCAGACTGCCCCCCTGCCCCAGACGTCACGGCTGCTGTGGAGACGGGGGTGGTGGTTGTTGGACTTGAGTCCCGTTGGACGAGACGAGCTTCTTGTCCTTGGAGCCGCGTCGATGGTGTTCGGACGAGACGTCGGATTCGGAGCGCCGAGATGGTTGGCAGCTGCGGGTTGGAGTGCCTGGCAAGCGGGACTGCTGCCCGTTCTTCTCATCTGGAAGCGGAGAGAAGCAAAATCAGGGGAATTTCACAAGCAGTCACACACACATACCCTTTGGAACTGCTCTGAACAACCAAGATCCAACAGAACCTTTTCTCCTGCTTCCTGTCCCTTAGTAACTATGGTGCTTAAATATGGGTGTGTTCTGCAACAGGTTCTTCACATAATAATAGTGCATTAGAGGTGGGTTTCATCTGCTTTAGTTTGTTCTACAAAGCTTAAGAACAGGCATAGGCAAATTCGGCCCTCCAGATGTTTTGAGACTACAACTCCCATCATCCCTGACCGCTGGTCCTGTTAGCTAGGAATGATGGGAGTTGTAGTTCCAAAAACATCTGGAGGGCCGAGTTTACCTATGCCTTCTTAAGAATATAGGAAGCAGCTTTAAATCAAGTCACACCACTGCTCAGATCTCCAAGGTTTCAGGCAGGATTCTCTACCTGGAAATTGAACTTGGGACTTCATGCATGCAAGGCAGATGCTCTAGGGCTGAGCTATGGCCCTTCCCTAATGCTACCATGTCACTGCTGTCTGGAGGGGCACAAAAATAAACCAGAACGTTTGTGGTATAAAGCGTTATGGGCTTCCAGCAGGAAGTTGTTGTTGTTTAGTCGTTTAGTCGTGTCCGACTCTTCGTGACCCCATGGACCAGTGCATGCCAGGCACTTCCAGCAGGAAGTTACTGACTGGCAATGAAGCAGTGTGACCGCACCAAAAGTTTTGCAGATGCAACCAGGGGCCCTAAATTTCAAGATACCCCATTCCAAAGAAGTAGCCTTGTTAATGTGCTGCAGCAAAGGGTCTAGAGATAAGAGGACAAGATGAGATGCCATGCAGCAGCTCCACCAGCAGGACAGGGAATATTTGCACAGGTAACAGAAAATGCCTCTTGACAAAAACCAGCATGGGCAAGAGCAGTGGCTAGCACACTGCTCATTGCTAGACTGCATCCATCTAAGGTCGAGCAAACCCCTTCAAACACCTACCAGCGAGGGCTTGCACAGAAGGCTGGTCGTGTGTGCTGAGCAGTTGCGCCTGGATTGTTTCCACAACTCGCTTAAACCGGCGGCTAGGACCTAAGAATGAGACATAGGCATTCAGGGTCAGGAAGGAACAGGGGCTCCTGGAGATCCTCCAAAAGACAAGATTCCAGGAGCAGGACACTGCTAGGGCTGCATGGTGGGAAGATGCACTCCTAAGCAGTGCAGATCCTAAAACCAAGCTGAACTCCGTATGGGTGGGTTTAAGACTGTATTGATATTAAATATATTAAGGCTTTAACATCTCTGTTTTGTTAGACACTGTACTCAATATATGGTTTTAGAACAAACTGCTTATTTCTAGGATCCAGAACAAACTTGTCTGAAGTGCTATCTGCTGTTTTAAAAACCATTCTCTCTCACACAATCACACACCCCTATCTATAAATAAATTAAACACACACACACACACACACACTCATAGTCTACTCGCTTCAGCACTGCAATATGCCAGTAACAACTGTGAAATGAATGGATTTGGATTCCCAAGTCAGACGCTGGTGCCTTTTTAGACTCTGGGATAGGTGCTATGTTGCCTCTGGAGAGGCTGGTGTTTGAAGTTCCTGTAAATGAACTTTGATCTTCCCTCCAAGGGAACTGGGATCCCCTTTCCCACTGTGGGCATATCTACATTACAGATTCTAGCTGGTTTAAAAGGCAGCTGTTTCATGCAAGGTGCTAGTGATCTCTATACAGGGCCCTTTGCCCTCTCGTGAAACTATGAATTCTGCAGGACTCTTTGGGAGAAACCACAAAACTGGTGAAAGCTGGTGTAAAATAGTAAGATACACATGCCCCATGTGAGAATCTCCCTTGCATTGTTCATAACCCACTACCAAACATTAAAAACAAAACAAAACCCCACTAGCTCTGTGGGACATCCCTAGAATTCAGCAGCACCATGTGTTGCTCCTCTTGTCAAGACCCAGGAACTGCAAATAAGCAACTAGGAATCAGCTTTCGCTGAATCTTGAAGGCAGAGTTGGCAGTCTCAAAGAAGGGAGATATCATTTGGAAAGGCAAGTTACAGGGCCCAAAATAATAGCCATTCAGGAGACTTTGCTCATACATTTCCAGCCATGCGTTTGCAATGATAATGGATGGAAGCTGCTTTTCTTAAAACAGTCCTTTCCTGGGGGTCCCAGGGAATCCCAGGAAATGTAAGCCTGTGAGGGGTATGGCCTATCTCTTCTACTAAAACAGCTGGAAACATCATTTTTCTTTCAATGAATCTAGTAGCCACTATTTAAATTACTCCCAAGTAAATAGAAAAAGTGTACACGTCTCCAAGAGACTGAAAGGTGATTAGGTTTTTGTATCAGAGAGGGACAGAGGAGGCATCCAATCAACTCTCCGCTGCCCCACAAATATCTATTTTTATTAATACTTGTCCAGAGATATACAGAAGCTCATACCCAATACAAAGTATCTTTTTATAATACACCAGAATATAAGAAATGCTTTTGAAATCTAATCTAAAAAAGGAACGGAAGCAAAAACAAGAAGGAAAAGGAAAAGAAAGTGATAGAGAAGAGAGACAGAGAGGAGAGAGAAGAGAGAGAAAAAATGAAGAAAGATAAAAAAAAATACTTCTGGTTCTCTATCCTGCAGTTAAATATAGCATTCACTCAAAAATATCCAACTACTCTATTTTCTATAAACCAATTTTTTCCCTATCTTCATATCCAGATATTACAAGTTCATTTTCTCTTTCACACAAAAAGCCAGTAAGAAGTTTTCAATCCTTAATAAATGCCAATAGTGATTTTTCTCTCATTAAAGGTGTCCAGTAAACACAACAAATCCCCAAGGCCACTCAAAGGAGGATCCTAGGGCACTCACCTGAGATGAGGGTGAAGGTGACCGAGTAGATCCCGCTGTCCTTGTGCGCCTCCCCACCCTCGGAGTAGCTAATGTCGACTTGGAACTTGACGGGTTTCTGGAAGACAGAGGGGCCACCCGACGACTTATATTCGGCCCGGAAGCTTGTTTGGGATACAACGCTGTGACTCAGGCTGGGGATCTGTGAATGTGATGGAACGCAGGAGATGTCAGCCTACAGGCAGCATTGGGCAAAACGGTCCATCCATTTCTATCAATTTCTCATTTTTCTAGCCTTCACATTTCCACATCGGCTTGTGATTTTATTTTTTTTAAAGTCCTTACAAAAATTCACCTGCATTTTAGTCCGAATTCCTTTTAATATACACCTGCTCCTTTCAAATTTTAGCCTAACATGCACAGTTCTGCAGAGCAACTTCCCCTATTTCCCCCCCGTTCTTTTCAATAATGTCTGCATTTCCGCCTTAATACTGTACCCTAACATATATGCATTTTTGTACACCTTAAATGGTTGGAGAATGGCATTTCAAAATTTGGAGAAGTGTGAATTTTGAAAGTTGACCATGATTTCGTTCACGTATCGATTTGGAAGGTGTGGATTTTGTAAGTCTGCCTTTAAAGGCGAATGGAATCTCTAATTTCTCCCCCATCTTTATCCACAAACCACGGATGGAACTCATCCCTTCCCAGGGTCCTGCTAATTCCACTGCGGTTGTCAGCACCCAGTAGGCCTGTCTTAAAGGTAAAGGTAAAGGGACCCCTGACCATTAGGTCCAGTCGTGACCGACTCTGGGGTTGCGGCGCTCATCTTGCTTTATTGGCCGAGGGAGCTGGCATACAGCTTCCAGGTCATGTGGCCAGCATGACTTAGCCGCTTCTGGCGAACCAGAGCAGCACACAGAAACACCGTTTACCTTCCCGCCAGAGCGGTACCTATTTATCTACTTGCACTGGCGTGCTTTCGAACTGCTAGGTTGGCAGGAGCAGGGACCGAGCAACGGGAGCTCACCCCGTCGCGGGGATTCGAACCTCTGACCTTCTCATCGGCAAGTCCTAGGCTCTGTGGTTTAACCCACAGCGCCACCCGTGTCCCTTTTTAGGCCTGTCTTACTTGCCTCCATATCCTATTCTTCAGTCTCCCCAAACACACACATTCTTCCCCTCCTGGGCCTTCAGGACTCACCGAGAGGAAGGCGTGTACGATATCAGCCTTGATGGAGCTCAGGGGTTTGTCTTTGATGACCACGAAAATTTGTTCCTCTTTGTCTAGGTTGATAAAATTCCCAAACCAGGATTTCTTGGCTAGTCTGAAAGGGGCAAAAGCAGTACAGGAAGGCTGTGACAGCCTGCAAATAAGCACGGCAAAGAAGGAGAGGTGGGAGAGGTGACCACTTGTTGCCACTGAAGCCTGAGCCTGTGGCAACTGCACAACCACAGAAGCACATGTCAGGGACTGGCTGGACGAATAGGAGAGATGGGAGGCACCAGCTGGGGAACCCCAAGGGAAACTCCGGAAGAGGAAAGCTCAGAGCACAGGGATTGGTGGTGGGGCACTGAGGAGAGGCCAGAGGAACAGGACTGGGAGTAGGTGCCGGATGCTGATGGGGCAGCAGGGTTTAGTGAGCAGGAAGAGCCTGTGACAGAGAGCAGTTCAGACTCTGAGGCTGAAGCAGAGGAGGGGAGGGGGCAAGAGGCTGATGAAGAATCCAGGGAGTCTCCCTCTCCTGCTGCAGAAACATGCAGAATAATGAGGAGAGCAGAACAGAGGCCAGATATGTACAGACGCAGTTTGAAACCGCTTGGGAAACATCCGGGAGAGGAGGAACCTTAGAAAGGGTGGAAGGCAGGGACCTTCAGTCCTGGCAACTGCTCCAAAGGGACAAGACTTACTGGGAAGTGTTGCTGTGTTCTATGCAGTTTCCTTGAATAAAGAGTTAACTTCACTGTCCTGCATTCTCCGTGCTGACCTGTGTCTGACTCCGATGAGTCCACTTGGTGCAGGTGGAGGGTGGGGAGATTTGGATCTCCCCATGCCAACAACCACACATTTACTGTGGAATCGAATTGCCATCCAGTCAGAAGCTCCCTTGTGCTCTTGGGAAGGAGATGTATCAATTCCTCTGTCCCTTTGCCAGTGGAACCTGCATGCCTTGCCTGGCTGCCCAGAGCAGTGGAGGAGTTGCCCAGGGAGCATACACGTTCCCAGCCACTCTAAGCCAGAGTACAGAAGCACCATTTCTGCACACACACCCTGGATCTGGGCCCTTGGCTAGTCTTGCCAACTCCTAAATACAACCCTGCATCCAGTAAGGAATGAAGTTAAAGAACAAGGAGGGAAGGGAAATGAAATGAATTTTCGTCTCCTTCCTTATTGCCACTGCCTTCTGATACTCACTCAGGGGATGATTCTGGAGTAAGACTGGACATTTCTTCTGGTGTAGGAACTGCAGGGCGAGGAGGAGAAACATGAAATGTAAAACAGGAGTGTGCGTGACCTCTTTCCCACCCACTCCAGTGCTTCAAAGCAAAGCTGCACTTGCTGCTAGAGGTTGAGGGCAAAAGCAGGGATGGCTAGGATTCCACACAGTCTTGCTTGGGCAAGAGCCATAGCTCAGTGGTAGAGCATCTGCTTTGCATGCAGGAGGTCCTGGGTTCAATCCCTGGAATCTCCAGGGAGGGCCGGGAGAGTCTCCCTGCCCGAAATCCTGGAGAGATACTGCCAGTCAGTGTAGGCAGTAAAGCTAGGGGGAATCAAGTGTTCGGAGTCAGTATAAGGCAGCTTCCCAGGTTCCTATTTGCATGTTTCCATCCCTCTCTTACATATGTCTGACATACAGTGGTGCCTCGCAAGATGAAAACAATCCGTTCCGCGAGTCTCTTCGTCTAGCGGTTTTTTCGTCTTGCGAAGCAAGCCAATTGACGGCTTAGCGGATTAGCGCTGTTAGCGGTTTAGTGGCTTTTAGCGGCTTATCGGCTTAGCAGATAAGCGGATAAGCGGCTTAGAAAAGGGGGGGGGGAAGGAAAAAAAACCCGCAGGAACTCGCAAGACATTTTCGTCTTGCGAAGCAAGCCCATAGGAAATTCGTTTTGCAAAGCGCCTCCAAAACGGAAAACTCTTTCGTCTAGCGAGTTTTCCGTCTTGCGAGGCATTCGTCTTGCGGGGCACCACTGTATAATTTATACCATGGATGGAAAATCTCGACCCCACAGGCAAACCTTGGCCTGCCATGGGTTCCAATTTAGCCCAAGAGGCTGTTTCCCCAAAAAAACTGCATCCACCTATCAATCAGATGACATCATCCCAAGAGGCGGATGACATCAGCTGATGGTTGGGGACTTCATCCTGCCTGGTTCTGCTGCGCAAGCTAGCTTCCCTGGAATCATAGATCCCTGACTTCGTTATAACATCTGTGGTCCTGCCCACCTGTCAAAGTTGGCCCACCGGGTGGAGAGATAAAGATCTGGTTTGCTGGACCACAGAGGTTCAGCTTCATGTAAACAATTTGTTGCGCAATGGCATTATGCTAACCCCCGTTTCATTCATACGTGCGTGCCCTTTTGATTGCTCTCTGAGCTCTTTCTCTTTCATTCTCGATCGTCCCCAGTCATAGGCACACATCAGTCCTGATGCAGCTGTACCCTCTGAATGCTCCTCTGCCTGCCAGAATTAACTGCTCTTGCACATGCGCAGGAAAGTGCTTTAGATGCTCACTTACCTCCTTACACACCTCCTTACAGGGGGCAAAGTTGCCATGCGTTAAGGATGGGTCACTCACAATCCCTCTTTCAACCCTGCTTTTATACCTTGATTTGTCTTTGGCAACACAACCGCTACACCCGCATGCACCTGTTCACACACCCTCCCCAGCAGGGGGCGGAACTGCCCACTCACCTTGTAGTTTCCGACGGTGAAAGCGCGGGGAGCCCAGGAAGCTGTTCTTGATGGAGTTCAGGCGGGTCTTCCAGGCCACGCCCGCCACGCCCGGGCTGCTGGGCGGCGTCCCTCCGGGGGTGCCGCTGGGGCTCTCTTTGGGCGTGTGCACAGGGGTGCCGAGCGGAGTGGGGAGGGGGCTTCCCCGAGGGGAGGGGTGGGGGGTGACCTGCAGCACAGATTTGGGTGGGGGTTTAGTAGAAGGGAAAAAGCAGCGGGGAGAGGAGGGCGGGTGAGGGGGCGGAGAGTTGGGGGGCAAGGGGAAAGGGGCGGAGCGCCGGCTCTGCAGGGCCCGCTCCCCTGCCGGGCTGCCCTTGGCCGGAAGCGTCTGAGTCTTCGCAGGGGCCGGGGGAGGCGATGGGAGGGAGAAGCTGAAGATGGGGCTCTGGGTGTGGGGAGAAGTGGGGGGGAGGAAGAAAGGTGAGGAGGGGAGAGCCGTGAGATGGGGGGTGAGTAATGGCAGGTGACAGCCCCACAAGCCTGCTCCCAAAGAGAGTCTCGCTCTGTGGCCCAGACAGAACTCGGTGGCGTGACAAATGGCCTGCTTTCGTAAGGATCTGCCTGCTCCACGGCAAGCCTACTCTGCATTCTTGGGGAGATCTCTGTGGTGCCCAAAGACTATGTGTCTCCCTCCAGCCAGCCTGCGCTGCAGCAAACCTGACATCCACTACTCCACCTCCCCTCCATCGCTTTTTTTGATATTATGTCCTCCTCTGCCTGTCTGCCTCCCGGGGAGACCAGCCCTCTGCTTCCTCCTCCCGCAAACAGCCACCCTTTCCTACAGAGCAGCTGCTCCAAGCCCGAAAGTGGCCTTCCACAACCTGGTGCCCTCCAGGTGTTGTTGAACTCCAGCTTCCATCATCCCTGACCACTGGCCAAGCTGGCTGGGACTGATGAGAGAGCCAGAGCTGGCCTGCATCATCATCAACCTTCATCTTCATTTATTTACATGCTGCTTAAGATCCAGGCGGCTCCTAAGCAGCTTACAAAACATATATAACCCCATTTGCACAATGGTTAGAATGCAGCATAATTTTTAAAACACACAAGTAAAATACAGCATAGAACAATCCCATTAAAATATTAAAATATAAATGTGCATGATTGTTTTAACAGAGGAATCCCTTTAAAACAGCCCGGCAGTTGAAACAGGAGGCCCAAGAGATCAAGGGAATGTCTGCATCAGCTGGAAGGCACCAGGGGAAGGCTGCCCTGCCCCTTTCTCACAGGGAACCTCCCCTTCACCCTAGAGGCAGTCAAACCCTCAACAGCCAGCCTACTGCAAAGATAAGCTTCCTCTTCTAAGGGATTCTTCCCCCATTTGCTTCTGTGCACCTTTACTAACTTTGTGGCAGGCTGCAGTTCAAGGGCTGAGGTCTTCGCTGGCATGGAGGTGTCGTGCTGATCAAAGCTGCACCAGCTCGATTTCTGCCTTCTGTGCAGCTAGTAGCAACAAAGAACCTGCCTCCAAACAATAAAGGGCTTTGCCTACTTCCACAACAGCCAACATGCTGCACTGCCAATGCTACCTAGCCTACAGCTTGTTGCTACTTTTAGCCAAACCAACCATGGCATGAAGCACACACAGCAGAACCTCTTACGTATGCCTTCGTTTACTAAGTTTCAGGCACAGAGTGCACAGGTGAGGGATGGAGTTCTGAGGTCTGGATCAGCACTGTGATCTGGGACAAGGAGGGAATTTGACCCCGTGTCCCCACCATCTTTCTAATCCAGAGCTCCCTGCCCTGCTCTTCTGGGGCTGCTGTTTGTTACCCCAGGAGAAAAACTGCAATTAGCAGCAAAGGCAAAAAATAGCTGCATGCAGGGGAGCGGGGAGATTTAGATCAGGGCTGTGGGTGGAGCAAAGAGTTAAATCCCTTCTTTCCCATACCATGATCCCAATCTTGATTCCCCCCCTCCCCCACCAGCTGCTATTGAGAAACCAAGCACACACATGGGCAGATCATGTGCTTAATGCCATGCCTAGTTTGGCCCTTTGCCTTCCCTTTGATCACTTCAAACTGGTTTCTCCCCTTGCCTCCAACTTTCCAGATCTAGCTGTGGACCTGCCCACATTTTCAAGGCACCCCACCTCAAACTCTTGTTCCCACAGAACCTTGAGCCCTGTCCCTTTCATCGAACCCTACCTGCATATACACCATACATTTAAAGCACATAGCTTCCCCCCCAAAAAAATCCTGGGAACTGTAACTTACTCCTCGCAGAGCTACGATTCCCAGCACCCTTAATGGACTGCAGTTTCCAAGATTCTGCAAGGGTGTGTGGGTGTGCATTAAATGTGTGGCGTGTACACAGCCCCTCTCTCTCTCTGACATCCCTCATCAAAGTCTACACATGTCTTCTCTCCTTTTCTCTTTAAGGTCACTACTATATTTCACTGACAGAGGCCAGGCATGTTTGAAAGCTAGGTACCAGGTGGCAGTTCAACAGGTCCAGCTTTCTCCTGGCATGGGGATGCAATAAGGGGGGAGAGGGGTGCATGGGGGAGTGATATGCACTTGGCTAATTTTCTGCCTGCCGTGTATGCAAGCCCCACTGTGAGGAGAACCAGCGATTGACTGAGCACCTCTTCCCTCCCCTCACCAACTTAAACTGAGTGCAAGATGAGATGTGAATGAGGCTGCTGGATCTGCAGATCTGTTTCCAAATCCCAGTCCCTCCAAAACCCACTCCCCCCCCCTTCCCTATGCCCCACAACACCTTTGCCCACCACCCAATCTTCTGCCCCTTTCCCTTCCCCAACTCTGTAATTTCTCCAATATCTCAGGTACTCACCCTGGGGCTACTGAGGGGACTGGAGGATAAGCCAGTGGAGGCACCACTTACAGATCGAGACCTGTTAGTTGGGGAGAAAACCATATTGAGGGTTAGTACCATCTTGGGGGGTCAGATGAGACACACAGGGAAAAAGCAGGAGATACACAAAAATGTTTTTGCAGAAACAGCAGTAAGGGGAGCAATGCACTGCAGTTCTGTGCAGTTTTCAACACAACCCGCAGGGGCAGCAAAGATCAACAATGCACAAGGGCAATTCTAACAACTCAAGAACGGGACATGAAAGTGTTAAACAAACTCTGTGTTTGCCTCCTTGGCAGAAACTAAGTATTAAAAATGAAATGTTAACACAAAGAGCCAGAGGCGGCTAAATAACTGCTCTACATGCAACTACCAGCAAGAGACAGCAAAGTTTTGTTAGTCCAGTAAACATACAGTGGTGCCTCGCAAGACGAAATTAATCCGTTCCGCGAGTCTCTTCGTCTTGTGGTTTTTTCGTCTTGCAAAGCACGGCTATTAGCGGCTTAGCGGATTAGCGCTATTAGCGGCTATTAGTGGCTTAGCGGCTTAGAAAAAGGGGAAAAAAGGGGGGGAAACTCGCAAGAACTCGCAAGACGTTTCGTCTTGCGAAGCAAGCCCATAGGGAAATTCATCTTGCGAAGCACCTCAAAAGACGGAAAACTCTTTCGTCTAGCGAGTTTTTCGTCTTGCGAGGCATTCGTCTTGCGGGGCACCACTGTACATTGAATTCCTTGTGCAGCCACTGGATGGCAACCAAAGGTTAAAATATTTGCACTTCCCAGTTCCTGGAGCAGAGGAAGCGCACACAAAAAATGCAATGGCGCCTCTTAATGCCAGGCTGCAGAAGCGTCGCTGCTAAACACCTACTCACCGCTGGCTATGTTGTGCCATCTCTATGGCCCTTCGGGCCGGAACGGGAGAACCGCCATCGGTGACGCTCAGAACTTCCATGGACTTCCGCTCAGGTCGGCGCTTCCCGTGTCGGTTCAGCATGGGCGAGTCGACTCGCTTCCGAGGAGGGTCTAGAATAAATGGGGGGGGGGGGCGGGAGGCAGTACTTCAGTACTGAGAGAGCCACATTTCCAAATACGCTGATGCCACCTCTCTCTCCCTCTCCGTTAGAATCATACAACTGTGGAAGTGGAAGGGACCCCGAGGGTCATCCAGTCCAACCACTTGCAACGCAGGAATCTCAACTAAAGCACCCATGGCAGGTGGCCATCCAGCCTCTGCTTTCTCAAACACACACACACACACACACACACACACACACACACACACTGCTTCCACTGGGCCAGGCACAGCAATGTATTGGGCGAGGGGGTAATGGTGATGAGAAATGCAGTTCTCAGGGCACCAACAGAAGTCTGCAGTGCATTCAGTGACGGGATGCACAAAAATCCAGCTCTCGCTTAGATGTGGTGGCAACAGTGGGATACTTGTAGGAGAATGTCTTCAAGGACTGTACCCTAGAGTAGTTTAGAGCAGGTGTCGGGAACCTTTGGACAACCAGATGTTGCTGGACTACAGCTCCCATCAGCCTGAGCAAGCAGGGCCAATGGGTAGGGAGGTGGGAGTTGTAGGTCAGCACCAAAGCTGGAAGGCCAAAGGTTCCTCACACCCAGTTGCACAGGTGACAACACCTGTTCATTGCCTTTCAGATCTTTCCAGGTTCCCCAACACAGGCAAAATCCCCAGATGAGACATGGAAAGAGGGAGGGAGTCCTTGGAAGGTTGCCTATCAACCCAGCAGCATTTTCTCAAGGGCCATTGTTAAGAAGGGGGCTCCAGGGTATTCCAAAAATGTCTTTTGGATCCTTCGGCAGCACTGTGTCCGTTGGCATCTCCCTGGGATTCCTGGGAACAAGCCTCCCACTCCCACACCCTGACGTGTGTCGGGAACGGGCTCCCTGACATCTCACCAACATCATTGCGCGGAGGCAGATCCTCATCCTCGCAGCTGGGATATCTCTCTTTGCGGTCAAGGAGCAAATAGTAGATCATTTTCTCCTGGTTCTCCCTGAAGTGGAGAGGGGGAGAAATTGAGGGAACAGGGTCAGGATGCAGCCAGCAGCTTCCTCCCTACAAACCCAGATATTTATGCTTAACACCCACCCTCCCTGCTGCTTCCTGATTCTTCTGTTTTTCATCAATGCTTTTGCCAAGAACTAAACCTCAGCCCTCCTTCACCTCTCGTAGAACACACCCATGCCACAAACCTATGGGCAGTTTGAGCCAGTGTGCAAAAGCTGTTGCAACTTCTCTCAAGGAACTATGGGAACTGTAGTTTTGCAGGAGTGCTGAGACTTCTCTGTGAGAACAACCCTAGCTTCAGGAATTTCCAGAAAACCTATTCATTCAGCATGTTAGATAAAAAAAGTTCTACAGCACCAGTAAACTATGCATTAGAAAAGCAAGTGTTACTCCACATTGTCTAATGCCTTTTCCTGTCACTTTCCTTCTTGCAGAAAGTCCAGTCTCTGTGGGAAATGGATTTGTTGCTCAGAACATCCCAATCAACTATAATTATGCAAACCTGAATTTGCCTGCAAATGATGGAATCTCACCCCCAAACAGCAGCTGTCTGGAAGCCCCCTTCCTCCTATAGCTCCCAATTCCTAGCAGGGAACCTAAGCTGCCTACAAACCATTTTACACACCAGGCATAAGCTCTGAAGCACATGAGACCACCATCTTGCTGAGGCAAAGCAGGTCTGGCTTTTGATCAGTGCCTGGATGGCTGACGCCCTGGGAAACACACGTATCTCACCTTGGGTTCAGAAAGGAGGGAGGAAATTTAAAAAATATAAAACCTCCCCCAGAGCATTCCTCCACTACTTCAGTGCATCCCCACAGTGCAATGTGCAAAACGTTAGACAGGCTCTCCTTCCCCATTCCAGCCACGTGCCCCAATCTCTCACCCCTCGGTCTGCAGCTCCTGCTTCAACTTATTCTTGTCGCGGAAACAGCCAAGGGAGTGCATGCTCTCCAGCACGTCAGGATCCAGCTCGCTGACTGACTGAATCCGTCGGATGGCCACCTTCCTAGGAATCGGCTGCTCTGGCTCTGGTTCATTCTTACCTCCCCTGGGAGAAAAGAAGCACAGACCACGTAAGAGGAAAGTAAGGTTTGGCCAAAAGCCACTATCAACCTCAGGTTGGCAAATGCTAGCCAGCCCGGCTTTATATTTTCACAGCGGAGTGTGTATGTCAAGTTTTGAGGTTGGGATTAGGGTTGTTGCTTTTCTTCCCCCCATGCAATTTTTTTACAATTAATTGTATGTATAACAATTCATACTGTATGTATAACAAAGCATGGCTTTTGTCATGATCTAGGGTCCAGAAAAGAATCTATATATTACGTGCCCATGGAAATACTGTTTCAGGATTCTATTTTGCACCAGCATTTTAGTATTGTTGTAACAGCTTATAGCCAAAAATAAACAAAACAAACCCACTATCGTGAATATGAATTTCGCTTTTCTGGCGCTCATGGATACAAAGCTATGTTTGGACACATTTAAGCTGGAAGCTCAGAGATCAATGAGATGGATCTAGGGCATGGTTCCCCAAACTTGGGTCTCCAGCTGTTTCTGGACTAAAATCCCCATTATCCCTGTCTAGCTAGGGATGGTGGGAGTTGTAGTCTGAAAACAGCTGCAGACCCAAGTTTGGAAACCCAGGGATGTATTTGACTGAGAAACTATTTATACTCTGCCCACCTCCTAGGTTTAGTTTCTCCATGTGCCCCCCCACCTCACACACACATATCTCCACCCAGTGAAGCCAGAAAATATTGGGACTTGGTGGGAATGAAAGAGAAGGATCTGGAGGTACTCACAAGAACCATGGGTGCTTCTGGATCTGTTCCAGCTAAAGTCGCCGCATGAAGGGGGGGGGGGGGGAACAACAACATTAGAAACCTTTTCTCCCTAAATCATCTATACAGTAAATGCAATCCTCTACAAGTCTACTCAAAAGAAAGCCTCACTGAGGTTGGCGAGGCTTAGTCCCAGGAAAGTGGATGTCGGATCTGAAGAGCTCCCCACCCAAAACTATGTTATTGCTTCTTTTCCAACTAAGGATGGGCAAATCTAGCAGTTTTAGTTTCTGATTTGTCCAGTCTTAAGTTCAGCTCCCCACATTTCTGCATCACTTTGCAGGGAGGGGGCAATTTAAAAACCCTCATGAAAACTCATCAGCATTTTAATGGTTGGATGGGAGGTTGCCTGCTCTTGGAGTCACACTCCCTCTGAAGGAGCAGGAATGCAGCCTGGGGGTACTCCTGGATCCCTTGCTGTTGCTCAAGACTCAGGTGGCCTCAGTAGCACCTTCCATCAGCTTCAGCTGGTGGCCCAGCTGTGTCCCTATCTGGACAGGGATAACCTAACTTCTATCATCTATGCTCTGGTAACATCCAGGTTAGATTACTGCAGGGCGTTATCTGTAGGGCTTGGAAACTTCAGCTGGTGCAGAATTTGGCCACCAGGTTGCTCACCGTGGCAATATAGTTTAAGCATATAACACCAATCCTAGCCCAATGGCACTGGCTGCCAATTAGTTCCCAGTTCTTATTTTTATTATGTATTTTGTTTTCTCGTGTTGTGAACCAGCCTATGATCTTCGGACGAAGTGGGTATACAATTTTGATTAATAATAATAATTTATCCTAATATCTACATTTTTGCAAAGCATATTTTCTCTAGTACTTACATTTTCCCTAATATAATGCAATTTGTATGTCACACACACACACACACACACACACACACACACACGGATAGTTATACCTCTATATGTCTACTTCTTGTTTTGTCTCCATTGTTTTCTGTGTAATTTGTTTGCACAAATGTGTGATTCTGTGTAATTTGTTTGGAAAAACTGAAGTAATGTGTACAAGAATACATGAAAAGCGTGCCTTAAAAATTTTTTTGGGGTAAATATTTTTTCAAGTACAATTCTGTAAATTTTAAATATATTTGTAAATGTTTATACACATCTTACATTAGTAGATGAATTTTCCGAATACATTACTCAGCTGCAGGAGTGCACTGTAAAATTCAGAGAATTGCAAATTTCAAAAAGATGGTTGTCTCTTGGTTCATACATAGTTTTGGAAAATGCAAATCAGGTGAATTCGCCTTTAAAGGAAAAATGAATCGAATGTCTTCCCCATACCCTACTTTAACAGTGTTTGCACCACTGGGATTACTCACACTGAGTCTTTTCTCAGGCTCCACCTCAATCATGCCCCGCAGGAGGTTCTGGCAGTCGGGCGGGATGAAATGGGGCATATGGAAGATCCCCCGCTTCACCTTCTCAAGCAGCTGGCGTAGGTTGTCGTCATCAAAGGGTAGCGCTCCCTGCAGGACAAAGGGCGAGAGAACCGACCCCAAAATGAAAGCTCACACAGTTTTTTCAGCATTGAGATTTCAAATGCAGAATGGGTTTTGGGGGTTTTTTGCGTTTAAATTCAAGTTCTAGATGTTGGACACTTAGTGCCACCTGTCCCTTCCAGGAGAGGTTCTTCAGGCACCCTCACTTTTGACTTGTAGATCTTGATCTTTTTACACTGACAGGCCTTTGTAACTATTTCATTTTTATTTTTTGGAATAGTTAATGGTTATCTGTATTGTTTTCAATTGTTGTTTTATGTTTCAGTGTTGTGCTCCACCCCAATACTTTGTGATGTGGCAGCACAGAAATGTGTTTGTAAATAAATAAAGCACATGCAACTCAGATGGGAGACCTGTGGCTTTCCGGATGTTGTTGGACTACAACTCCCATCATCTCTGACCATCGGTCGTGCCAGCTGGGGCTGATGGGAGAAGAAGTCCAACAATACCTGGATGTATTCACATCAGTGAACTTCAGTCCATCATGTCCATTAATTTCAACAGGTCTGCTCTGAGTAGGACCAGCATTGGACATAGGTTGCTCTGAGCAACCTTGGAACACCTTTGCCACAGGGAGGACAACATGGTGGGGGGCGGGCAGGTGGTGTTGAAGAGCCTGGCAATTTACTGGGGAGCAGCCTTACCACCAGCAGGGCAAAGAGGATGACTCCGCAACTCCACATGTCAGCGCGACGTCCATCGTACTTCTCCCCCTAATGAGTGAAGAGCAGAGAGATTTGGTGGGTTGGCAACTTGGGAGGGCAGGGGCAGGACAGGGAAAGCTTGGCTGGGAATGAATGACAGACAATAAAGAAATCAGAGTGGAGAGTGGAAGGCTCGCCCAAGTGTTAAGAACAGGCGGGAAGGGGATATATCTCTACAAGGATGAGAGAACCTTGTCTCTCGCCACCTGCCCCAACTCCTCCTGCCCTCGCTTAGTCCATTACTCAGCAAGCTCTATTGTCTCCTGGCTCCAGTCTATGGCCATCAAGAAGGGATAAAAATTTCCCCATCTTCCAGGATTGGTTGATGTTCCCCTTCCCCAATACCCTCCACAAGCAGTAGTGGCTGCTGCAGTGGAGCAGAGCCACCCTCTCATCACTGGCTTTGCTGCAGCTTATGCAGACAGGGCTGGCATGAGCTGGTGGCACAGCTGGGCTGTGTGAATGACACGCCGACACAGCCAATCGGGCACTCCCACCAGTGTCTCTCTGCAGCCCTGACCTTGCAGCTGCCCTGACCCAGCCTTGTCCAGGTGAGCTGCACCAGGAGGGCGACTCTGCCCCTGTTCACAAGTGGGTGGTGCTTCTTCCCAGCATCAAAAACATCTTATTTCTGGGGGAAGGAATTCAGTAGATATCCTCCAGGTCACTGAATTTAAATTTCAGATCTAGCAGCTCTGGAATGGGGCTTATGGTGCTTTAAGAGTGTTGAAGTTTTTCAGAAGAAGCTACCATATTGTACAGAGCAAGGCCTTACTAAAGCAGAGATGGGGAACCTATGGACCTCTATCATGGGACTACAACTCCCATCAGCCCTGGTCAGCTGGACGGGGCTGATGGGAGTTGGAGTCCAACCGTGCCTGGAGGCAGGTCGCAGGTTCCCCTTCCCAGCATAAAGGGTGTGAGGGATGAGAGACAAGCAACTACCAGTCACCTCCAATAACACCTCCCCCTGTTCAAGCCCACATATAATTAGAGCAGTCGCCAAGTTAAAAAAGGAAAGGTAAATTTATCATATGAGTTGAAGTTGATTAATTAATTAATTACTCACTTAAATCTACACAAATGTGAATATAAGTGGGGGGAATCGTTCTACAAAATGGCATACTTTACTCTGTTACACAAGCCTGAATCGCACCAGGCACCATCCTGGATACATGACCTTTCACACATAGGAAGGGGTGTCTCTTTTAAAATGCTGCTTGCTATCTGCAGTTTGTTACGTCCTTATAGGAAGAAAAATTGAACTAGGTCAACGCAAATGCTACAATCCTATATACCTTTTTTTCAACCCGAGGATCGCCTTTCCTTCTTGGCGACCTTCTGGGGGCCACATGCCAGGGCTGAGCAGGGCCAGAGGCAAAAGTGGGCAGACCGAGACATGTGAAATTTGCCTTTCTGCAGAAGGCTATTTTCCACACCCACCTCCCTACCCTCCATCCAAACAAACAGGAAGCATGACCAGAGCCCAAGGACAAATTCCAGCCAGGCAAAAACACTTGAGGAGGGTGTGGATCATGTCTGGTGAAGGCTGTGGCTCTGGATGGACTGTGGCCTGGGGAGAGCCCTGAGGGCCAGGCAGAGAGGCCTGGAGGGCCACATTTGACCCCTGTCCCTGCTATAACCTGTGAAGAACTCCCATTCAACTTGATGGGACTTAACGTCTGAGTTGACAAACATAGGATTGTACTGTGAGTTAGTTGCCCATAAGTCCCACTGGAATCAATGGGTGTTAAGTCAATCACCAATACCTTTTCACATTTATTTAAATGGGATGTAAGCGCAACTAGTTTGGTTTGAATTCGACCCACTTCTGAAATCCGTTGACTGATTCAACAGAGTCTCCTTTTAAGTCAACCAAAACTGCTCCCCACTTTCTTGTTTTAACAAATTAAGCAACCAACTGTTCAATCCTATACATGCCTACTCAGAAATCAGCCCCACCCAGATCCATGGGGCTTATTCCATGGCAAATGGGTAGAAGATGATGACATACGACTGGGAAGCCGTTACCCCAACCCAAGTGAAGCCTGGTGCCAGGCTTGACGGACCCCTGGTTTGATCCCTGGGCAAGAGGGAAGGGAAGGAGATGCCATCAAGGCAGGGGAGGGGTGTGGGCACTAGGCCTGAGTCCTTACCTTGATCACCTCAGGACATGCATAGTGAGGAGAACTGCAGCCCAGCATTGGGGGCAGAAAAGAGAAAGACAGAGAGACAGAGGAAGAGTGAAATGCAGAAGAAAGCAGACCCCCCCAGGGCCTTGGGTTCAAACAGGCATGTGAAGAGGAGCCTGCGGGACTTCTTCCCACCCACCCACCCACCCACAAGCACACCGCCCCCAAAACCTAAGATGTATTTGTGGAGGGGAATGTTCCCCCTGTTCATTCTTGTCCCACAAGTGCTGGGTGGTTTCAGCTGCCAGGTCCAGGAGGCTGGCCATGAGGAGGCAGGAAGAGAGACTGAGGCAGGGAAGGAGCCTGCACATACATTTAAAGCGCATTTAGCACACATTTGGTAAGGTAAAGGTAAAGGACCCTTAGACGGTTAAGTCCAGTCAAAGGCGACTGTGGGGTTGCGAAGCTCATCTTGCTTTCAGGCCAAGGGAGCCGGTGTTTGTCCACAGACAACTTTCTGGGTCATGTGGCCAGCATGACTAAACCGCTTCTGGCGCAACAGGGCACAGTGACAGAAACCAGAGTGCACAGAAATGCCGTTTACCTATTTATCTACTTGCACTTTGATGTGCTTTTGAACTGCTAGGTTAGCAGAAGCTGAGACAGAGCAATGGGAGCTCATCCCATCGCGGGGATTCGAACCGCCGACCTTCTGATCGGCAAGCCCAAGAGGCTCAGTGGTTTAGAGCACAGTGCCACCTGCATCCCCCTAGTACACATTTAAAGCACGTGAACTAGCACACATGAAGCACATGGAACAACTCTTCGGCCTTCCTTGGCACTGCCCTCCATTTTTTCCTGGGGAGTGTCATCACATCGACACCATACACTTAAATTGCATTTAAAGCACACGGCTCGCCCCCAAAGAATCCTGGGAGCTGTGGTTTGTTAAGGGTGCTAGGAATTGTTGCTCTGTGAAGGGTAAGGAACAGTTCCCAGGATTCTCTGGAGGAGGTCATGTATTTTAAAATTATGGCAGGTATGTAGCCATAGGTGTGCTTTAAATGTGTGCTAAAAGTGCTTTGAATGTATGGTGTTGATGCTGTGATGGTGGAAGTGCTTTGGGTGTTCATTATTTATCTATTTTAAATGTGAGGGGGTGGTTTTTTGGGGGAGGGGGGTTACACTGCCTATACATCACACTGGCATTTACAGCAGCTTACAAAAAAGGAAAAAGCAACTTTTTTCAAAAAAATAATAATATTCAAATAAAATACAGATTATAAAAAACAACCACAAATTTTATAAAGGACGTACAGTCATGTGGCTGCAATTAGGCAATCTCAAAGCATGTCCTTCACTTCCTCCCAGAACGAAATATGTCCCAGCTTTGAGGCTAAAGAGCTGGCAAGCGAAGTTCACTTTCGGGCCAAAAAACCAGTCGTGGTATTATTCATGCTATCAGTAGTTACGTGATTTTTAAAAACAACAAAACAAAGAATATTTCAGCTGGGGGAAGTAAATTCAGATTTAGACCGTGACATGAAGACAGCAGGGCCTTAACCACAATCCCCATTTGGATCAGGCTTTCCCACAGCTGCTATTTGTCCCAAAAGAGATGTTGCCATTTTCACCAAATAGAAGCCAGAGAGGTGCGAGGGCTGATCAGAACTGGAACAGGGTCAGGGCACAGAGTTAAAGCCCTGCTCCCCTGACAGCACAGTCCCGACCTGGATCAGGGGTGGGAAGGCAAGCACACAGTAGCTGCTATTTCCTTTTTTAAAAAAAACAATTCACAAAATTACTAAATGTGTGAGTGACGTCACGTTCAGTTTGGGCAGTGCTGAACTTGAGAAGCTGCAGTGTGAAAAACCAGAGCCCACATCTGTCTTCTTTTTGCTAGCATATTTTTTTCTTTTTTTTCCAGATTGACAGCCTTAATGGGAGAGTGACTGGTAGGGCTACCAATCGGGTTTGGGAATCCCAGAGCAGGGGGTGGAGCAAGGGAGAGCCGTGGTGGTGTGGGCCAGAGAAAGCGGTGAATTACTGTACCTCCGTTCCCTGGGAAGGGTGTAAGAGAACAGCATAGGGATAGGTGGGAGGGTCGACCTATGGCAACACAGCCAAGGTGACATAGATCATGTCATTCCTTGGATGAGACCCTTGTGCCACTCTATTATAGGGCTGGCAAATCCCCCCCAAAATCCCCCCCTCTGCTGCAAACGCAGGAGTGATTCACATACTATACAGCAGATATTTCTGATTTCTGGACACTCCAGTGAACCCCATCATGTGTGAAAAGGAAGCACATTTCTTAAAAAGACATGCGCCGGCTTCTCTGGGTTTGCAGACATGCGCTTCCTTCCCACTTCATGTTTTATGGTACTCCCTGCAGGAAACACCAGCGGTGCTTTTGGTGTTCCTGCCAAACAAGGATCAACTGATGCCTGACTTCTCATCCTCATCCTCCTCTCTTTTGTGGTGTTGTGTGCAACACTCCAATCAGCCCTCCACACGTTAGAGGTTGGCTCACCCACAACTTGTTTCCAGCAGGCTATCTCCGACCTGCAGGGAGGCCATGCCGAAATCTGCAATCCGGATATTGTTCTTCTCATCCAGCAACAAGTTCTCCGGCTTCAAGTCTCGGTGGCTGGGGAGGTCCAAACAAAATGAAAGGAGACTGGTCAGCGGGAGACCCAAAAGGCACATGCACGCGAAACATCCCTTGCAGTCAAGTTGGACTGTGCAGAAGGGAAGAGAAACCTAAGGCCCTTCAGGCCTCACTATCTGACCCCTAGGACTCTCTCAAAACCCCACCTCCCTTTCCAGGCTATACCCATCACTGGCCTCTGCTTCATGCCTTTCTCACAAGCTCCTTGAGCTTTGCTAATGCCTCTTGTTTGCCTTGGAGGAAAGATGGAGAGAGGAGTGTAGGCAGAGAGAAAAACCTCTGGCTTTTGAACAGCTGGGACATAACCTACTGGATAAAGGCTAAGACTGGAGTCACAGCCAATGCTCCACCCACTTTTGCCTTTGGCCACACCCACAACCGGCAAAGGGCTCCCACAAGGCAATGTGGTCCTTGGACTGAAAGAGGTTCCTCACTCTGGTTGTACAGCCACAGAGCACATTTCAGTGGTCCATAAGGCAGTGGAAGATCCAAACACAGTCTCAGCGACTCAGGGATGGGACAGCATGATGGTTATGATGATGATTAAATAAATAGACAGGTAAGCTATTATTTTGATAGCTCAAAGTGGCTTACAAAATGAGGACTTGAAATAAAGGTTCATAGACAGAATACAACACAATCAATACTTACACAATACCAAGGGAACAAAATGCTATGGCAGCAGAAGAAAAATAAACCATAAGAAAAATCATTTCCCCCCTTTCCTGCTGGGAAAAAAGAGCTACTTAGCAATATGTGATAACAGCAACAGGCAATGAGCAGACGAGGAGACGAGGGAAGATACTCACCATATAGAATAGCTATGGCAGAAATCCAAAGCTGAGACAATTTGTCGGAAAAACTTCCTGGCTTCCTTGGGTGTGAGGCGTCCCTTCTTCACCAAGTAGTCGAAGAGTTCCCCTCCTGAGACATGTTCCAAGACAAGGTATCTGACGCGGAAGGAGGCAGAGGGACCGAGAAGCAGGGAAAATCGGGAAAGAGGTCATGAGAATCCATCGGGCCCCCTGTGGAGAACAACCTCACCGAATTCCTTCTAAGCTGGAGCAACTGCAAAGCAGGCTGGGAGAAAAGGAAGCTAAATGCTTTGCCACAGAAGGTGGATGGGAAACCTGGTGCCTTCCAGATGTTGTTGGACTACAACTCACATCACCCCAGACCTTTGGCAACGCCGGCTGCGGCTGATGGGAGTTGGAGTGCCAACATCAAGATGGCGATAGGTTGCCCATCCCTGCTATAGAAAGAACAAGGGTGAGCAGTTCAATGTCTCTTCAAGTCACTTTTGGGTAAGATGAATTACCGGCTGTTATGCAATCCCAAAACACTGTGCAGACACCAGCTGTTGTAGCTGTAGAACCCAAAAGAGAGAAGCCACAGCTGTTGCAAACATGACAAAATTGCCTCATGGAAAGCACTTCTATGAAATAAAAACTGGGCAATGTACAAGTCATGGGTGGTAAGAGCGGCTTCACACTTTGCTTAGTTGCATCTGCACTAAGGAAAGTGTACCCAGCCCCAGCTTCCCAGCCGGCATACTGTGTACAACACCACATGCAGCTAAATACACATGTGTGCAATCTCACACAGGACTGTTAACATTACATTAAGCATGCCATATACTAAACATATAAGTGTCGTTCAGCCCGGACAATGAGGTCCAGCTTCGAGGGCCTTCTGGCGGTTCCCTCACTGTGAGAAGTGAAGTTACAGGGAACCAGGCAGAGGGCTTTCCCATCAGATGTCAAGGAAATAAACAACTATCTGATTTTTAGAAGACATCTGCAGGCAGACTGTTTAGGGAAGCTTTTAATGTTTGATGTTTTATTGTGTTTTTAATATTCTGTTGGGAGCAGCCAGATGAGCAGGGTATAAATAGTAAACTGTTATTATTGTTATTATTATTATAAGTGCTTTCCACGCCATGTCTAAAGTGGTCTTTGGCTCTCAGGACATTACAGCAGTTTGCAACAGCATGAACCTATGCATTTCTGCTTGGAAGTAAGTCCCCGCGGTGTTCAATGGTTCTCACTCCCAATTTTACATCATATGGCACTCCTAGGCATAATTATTCAGCAATAAAATCCCATCAGTTCAATGACCTGGTTTGCACAGTAGGCCAAACCGTGGATTGTTTAGCCTAACTAAGGTTTCTCTGAATATGTCAACCTGGCCCAACAGACTAACCACATGAAACCATAGTTTATGGTGGACTTTTGGAATCGTGTCTTTTTAAAACTATGGTTTGCTGTTATGTCCAGCCTTCTAAATTGTACTTTGTTTGGCCATCCTGTCCCAGACCCACACCAAGCTCCAAAGGAATTGCTTGGCAAGAAGCAGCTGGAAAACAAACCAAGCTCTGGAGAAACAAGCTATGGTTTGTTTGGCCGTCTGTGAGGCAACTTACAGTTTGTTGAACATGATTAAAACAAACCACGGTTTAGCATTATGTTGGAACTCAGTCCTGAGCAGATGCATTCAAGATTGCCCTGCACCACCACCACTAATATTGCTATTGTTATTAATATTTCTATAACACCATTCACCTGAGGATCACAAGGCAGTTTACAATATAAAAACACAAAAATTAATAACAAAAAAATACCCCCCACAATTTTAAAGGCCATAGATTTATTATTTACCTCCTGTCTCCCTACCAATTAAATTACAGTACATTTCAAGTCCACGTCGACCTAATTCTCAAAGGTTGTAATGGGGGAGCCTAAGGGTACACTGGACAGAAGTGATTTAAAAAGACAACAACCAAAAATCTATCTTGGGAGAGTTTGGAAGTTTCTTTACTCTTTCCCCATTTCACACACACAAAATAGTTTTTGCCAATAAAGGAGACCTCTTATTCAGGCGCAGATTAAAGTAGTTGCAGGCCCCAAGCACTCTCATAATTGTAGCCCACCAACACAGACCAAGTGATAGATATTTACGTTATATAGGTCCCATAATCTCTATAAGCAAGAGAATACTCCAAGGCTCTCTTTGCTTGCACTACTCTCCACTGAGAATGAGCTTTTGCAAAAAAATAAAAATTAAAAAATGAAAGTCACCTGTGATTTTGCCAGTGAAAGCAGCCTCAAAGTTAATGTTTAATTTACATTTACTTAAGACATATTATACCTGTATGTCGAGGAATGATTTCATAAACCGCTAAACCAAACAACCTGCTTTAATTGGATTTTATGTAGGCCTCAAACTTTTCCATAGGCCCTTGGGAGTTTCGTAGGCCCCAGGCACTGAAGTCTATTTTCCCTAACGGAAAATACCCTACCTATAGGTAAGACACAAAGGGGTTGGAGGAAGAAGCTGCCCGGAGGAAACATTTTGAATTTCATTTCAGACGGTTTTACAATGCAAAATTATTTCCTCAAGGCAGCAGCCTCTTCCTCCAACCTCTTTCTCTCTCTCACTCCCACAAACACCTCCTCCCATTGTGTCAGCGGGAGGAGGATGACAAAGAGAGCTTATGTGTGGGGATTGCCAGTTGTCTGGCACCGCCTGGTATTCTGGACGGCCCTCTCGCACACACCACACACACACACACCACACACACACATGTTCACAGAGGCTCTGCCGCTCTGGCGATCTTCACATGCATGCAGCAACACAGCTATCTCCTACCTAGGAAACCACCCCACGGTGCCAAGAATTTCAGAAGCAGATGGGATCGCCAAACACTTTTCTTTTTTTAAAAAACGTGTTATTTTACGGATCCCGTCCCTCTGCCTTTAACAGCAGACTTGACACGCAGAAACCAGGCGTCTACTCTCACCTGATCTCCGCGAATAAATGTTTCGGCAGCTAATATTTCTGTCGCACTAAACACACACAAAAATAGTTGGTTTGCTCAGCCTGTGGCTCCCGCCGTGTGTACACACAACATGAAACACAAACCCACGCCTAACCAGCACCTGCCTTGTCGTTTCTTAGCAAACGATACCGTTTCGATGTGGCTTTCCTCCCCCACCCCCCTGAACCAGCTTCAAATCCGAATGGAGAAAAAGAAGCACCTAGCTGCCAGCAATGCGTCTGTGCAAAAGGGAGCAGTGGGTTTTGTGGAGGTGTGAAGGGGGGAGAGGACTGGCGGTGCTTTGGGATTGAGCGCAGAGAAAGGAGGAGACCAGCTCTGAGCATGACAGAAGCATGAACCGGCTCCACAAGCTCACAGGCCCCAGCTATTATTTATCACATGTTGGCATCCTGGCTTCCAGAAGCCATATGTGTGGCCTGGCGAGCACACCAAAGTAGGCCCAAAGCCAGAAGCGCAGTTGCAGCAAGGGAGGGGAAATCATTGCAGAACAGCCAGAAACATAGACGCCAGCCGCCTAACCACGTTTAAAATTACTTCTCAGGGTCAGACTTCGCATTATTATATTAAGCACGCTCCTTTTAAGAAGTGATTAAGGCCCAGCAGCCCCCTTTCTTAACAACAACGAAAAAAAGCTGCTATTTGTCCCTGAAGATGCTATTATGAAGGGGATTTTTGGCAAGGAAGCAGCGCAAGGTCAAAGAATTAAGTTCCCTTCCCTGCACCAATGCCCCGATCCCGCTCAGGACCTCTTGTGGCTGCTTTTTTTATTAAGAGGGAGTCGTGGAAGGTCGTAACTGTTTGTTTTGTTTCATCTCTCCACAGGTAAAAGGGAAGGAGGCAAAGCATGCAAACACACCGCACATTTAAAACATGTGACTTCTCCCAAAGATTCCTGGGAACCATAGTTTGATGAGGGTGCTGGGAATTGTAGTTCTGTGAGGGGGTAAACTACAGTTCCCAGGATTATTTGGGGAGGAAACCAGTGCTTTTTTTCTTAGGGGTACTCTCATTTTCCTACTCATATTGAAATACTTCCCCTAAATGAGGCCAAACTTAGATTCATAAAATGTTTAGGGCAGGGGTCAGCAAACTTTTTCCACTGTCCCTCAGACCTTGTGGGGGGCCGGACTCTATTTTGAAAAAAAAAAAAAAAATGAACGAATTCTTATGCCCCACAAATAACCCAGAGGTGCATTTTAAATAAAAGGACACATTCTACTCATGTAAAAATACACTGATTCCTGGACCGTCTGCAGGCCGGATTTAGAAGGCAATTGGGCCGGATCCGGCCCCCAGGCCTTAGTTTGCCCACCCATGGTTTAGGGGTATGCATCCCCCTGCACACACACCCCCCCGAAAAAAAGCACTGGGGAAAATAATGATAATAACAGCAGCAGCAACAACCACCACCACTACCCCACTTACCTGGGAGTAAGGGCCATCTAAATCAACCAAGCTTACTCCCAGATTAGCTGTGTTTAGGATTGCAGCTTTAGCATGTTTTGTTTTGCTTTTAAGGAAGCAGAATGTTCAGGGAAGAAGTTTAGAATATCCCTGAGGTGGACCAGAATCCCCTGTGGCTACAACCCTGACTGGAAGGGATCCCCAGAATTTGTCCTGGAAAGAGGATCCTCAGCAGATATATCAACAAACAAAGTATACTACCCCACCCCCACCCCCCATTCAAGCTATGAAGTGATTTGCTCATAGGAAGCTCTGCTCCACTCTGATGGGGACATGTGAACATGGGGGGGGGGGGCTGGGGGGGAGAGGGAGGCCATCTGCAAATAAATACCTACAAATATTTTTTGTTCTCGTAGACATCATGGAGTTTGAGCACATGGGGGTGTTCAATCAGCTTCAGAATGGCAATTTCCCGCTCCACCTAGAAGGGAAGAGGGAGAGAATGCATGTGTGGTTATATACAGAGGGTAAAGAACAAACTCTTTTGAGCACTGCCCATGTCCTAGGATCTACAAAAGAGGAGCTTCCTCCTGGGTTCTCCGTGAAAGAAGAGAGTTTGAAATAATTTATGAGGTATTATTTGTGCAAGATGCCTGGAGTGGGTTTCCAGCCAGCTGGAGGAGGTCTCAATCAAACAAAATAAAAAACGGACAGTGGTGGATGTGACTCAGTAGAAAGTAGAAAGACAAGCCAGGTTGGCTGTGTCTAAAGCTCTGATAGAAACTGTGGGTTATATCCACATCATATGCACATTTAAAGCACATAGGCAGAATTAACGTCGAGGGGGAATTTCCAGAAGGCGGAGATTTGTCCTGGATCTTAGGCAAGTCAATCGAAAAATTGTGTTTTTTAGGCATGGGGGGGAAGCTCCACAACTTTGGGGTTTGTCTGGTTTTTACTTTTTGAAATATAGCAACCGTAGGGGTGCTGGGGGTTGTAACTCTGTGAAGGGTAAACTACAGTTCCCAGTATTTCTTTTGGAGGGGAAGCAATGTGCCTTAAATTTATGGCATGGATTATACAACTTTTGATGTTCAGCACTACAAATATTGACCCAGGAGTACTTTAAACCAGGCAGTGGCTCACACGGCCACCAAGGCTGCTAGTCTAAGAGAACACCACCCCAAGACCTTTTGATAAAGGGCAGTATATTAAATTGAATCAATAAGTAAGTACAGGTCCCTCCAGCCAGGAGTTTGACATGACAGCCCATGATCCTTCAAGCCTAGGAAGTCAGATGCTGCTGCTGGGCCAACCTGATGCTATTGAGGGATATTTAAGGTGCGTATATGTATTTGCAGGAGGGAGTCAAACATTTTGGGAAATTTGTTGTTGTTTAGTTGTTTAGTTGGTGTCCGACTCTTCGTGACCCCAAACCTAAATTGGGAAATTGAGGTTTGTGCAATCAAAGAGCTCTGTCACCCTAGTGCAACAAATCCACTTAAAAAATAATCAGCCTCTTTGCAGTTAGCGAAATGATGCAGAAAGGTGGTTATAAGTGTAGAATGAACAAATGATTCATGGGAAGTATAAACGCCCCACGGAGGGACGCAGGTGGCGCTGTGGGTTAAAGCCTCAGCGCCTAGGGCTTGCCGATCGAAAGGTCGGCGGTTCGAATCCCTGCGGCGGGGTGCGCTCCCGCTGCTCGGTCCCAGCGCCTGCCAACCTAGCAGTTCGAAAGCACCTCCGGGTGCAAGTAGATAAATAGGGACCGCTTACCAGCGGGAAGGTAAACGGCGTTTCCGTGTGCGGCTCTGGCTCTGGCTCTGGCTCTGGCCAGAGCAGCGATGTCACGCTGGCCACGTGACCCGGAAGTGTCTCCGGACAGCGCTGGCCCCTGGCCTCTTAAGTGAGATGGGCGCACAACCCCAGAGTCTGTCAAGACTGGCCCGTACGGGCAGGGGTACCTTTACCTTTACCTTTATAAACGCCCCACAAGCAAGTCAGAATGAATGCTCATTGTCATGTAACCTCTCCACAACCAAATCAGAATAAATGCCAGATTATAATCTAAACTCCACATAAACTTCGTGCAAGCAAATCAAGGCAAATGCTCCATAAATAGGTCAACGGAAGCAGCCCAAAGGCTTGCAGACCTGCTGATTTCTTTCAGCCTGGCAATGTCTTGCAGAGGGAGGCCACCTGGTCCCCCATTTTTATCTCCAGATTTCGGCTCCTAGCCTGTCTGTCTCCAGCTTGCCAGCCTGCCTCTGCTGGGGCACCACCGGATGTTGCCAGACACGGCGCTTCCAATCTTGCGTATGCCTCCGGGTGTGCAAAGCCTCCCCTCCCCACCCCACCTGGTATATCAGAAGGGGACATGGGACTGTGTCAGCTGCTGAACGTTTCGTTCTGGCCTTGGCGAGTGGCAAGTGAGGGCGTACTGAGAAACATCTTCACTGTTCGTTTCAAAGCTTCAAGCTCCTTTTCTCCCACGGTCTGACAAATGGACAGGGGTTTCTGTGTGTGTTCTTTACATGTTACAGCCTCCACAGAAAAACTGCTCAAAACTGCTCCATAACATAGCTACTATCACATGGCATGTGGAGCAGCTCATCATTCAGGGATTTTCTCCATGTCAGCACAAACTTCAGGAAAGGGGGGGAGAAATCACACCAGCGCAAGGGGGAAATGCTCCAACTAAGCTGATCCGCACCATGTGATTAAACTGCTGCCATGTGGACTAAGTCAAAGTCCTGGACTGAGGCCTAGTATACTGATGAAGGCTGGTGATGCCATCAGCTCATGCTAAACCTTGCAATGGATGCTGTTCCAGAAACAAGGCAGGCCTTCTGTATCACGTGACACCTGGCAAAATAAGTCTGGAATACGGGAACCGCGTGAGCTCGCCCATTTTTAATCTTGCTTTATTTTCTGCGCTTTCTCAGCTCTCGTTTTCAGCCAAGGAATTTAGAGGGTCAATCCTTCAAGAGGAGGTACCGCTCTTATGACATCCAAATCAAACAAACAACAAACAAGCCTAGCATTTTTTTACTAGTTTCTGCATCTTCTTCCTGCTTTCTAACTCACCAATGTCTGCATTTGGCGAGAGTCTGATAGTGTTTTGCACTTCTCTCTGCAGTGAGGTAAAAGGTTAAGGGACCCCTGACCATTAGGTCCAGTCATGGCTGACTCTGGGGTTGCAGCGCTCATCTGGCTTTATTGGCCGAGGGAGCCGGCGTACAGCTTCCGGGTCATGTGGCCAGCATGACTAAGCCGCTTCTGGCGGACCAGAGCAGCGCATGGAAATGCCGTTTACCTTCCCGCCAGAGCGGTACCTATTTATCTACTTGCACTTTGACGTGCTTTCAAACTGCTAGGTTGGCAGGAGCAGGGACCGAGCAACAGGAGCTCCGCCGACAAGTCGGCAAGTCCTAGGCTCTGTGGTTTAACCCACAGCGCCACCTGCTAGTAAATTCATTCCAAACCATGCTGTGTAGGCTGTGAATGTGTCTGACCACATCTGGCAAGGCAACCTGGGTTGAAATTTCTGTAAAGATGAAGTGGAGGGCCAGAGACTGAGACTCAGCAGGTACTTTATATAGATATATATCTATATCTGGCTTGCACATTCATCTCCACCTGCTTCCATTTTCATTTTTCGCTGCCCTTACACCATTCCCAACAAACAAACCCACATGCTCACCTTCATCAGTACTGACTCCGAAAGCTTTTCCCGGTTCACAATCTTAATTGCCACTTTCTGCCCTGTGATGCAGTGTACGCCTAGCTTCACCAGACCTATGGAAACGAAAAGAAGCGCCAGAGAAGATCTGTCACAATGCAGTATATCATAACAATGCGAGCAGATTAATGATGATGTAAGTCAAATTTCCTTCCCACCAAATGTATCCCCTTTAAAAGGTGCAAAATGTACTTCCTCTGTACAGAGCAGGGGGGAACCTGTAGCCCTCAAGGTGTTGCTGGACTACAGTTTCCATCATCCCTGCCCACTGGCCATGTTTGCTGAGGCTGATGGGAGTTGTAGTTCAGCAACATCTGGAGGGTCACATATTCACCACCTCTTGTATCAGGTTATTTTGATCATACACCGTAGGCAGCTTAAGGGCTGCAACGGGGTGGTCCTTTAACTTTTTTTTTTAGTACTTTGGAGTGATTAATGCCATGACTAGAGGCTTGCACATACGGACGTAACAGAGGGACCTAAGGCACACTTTCTGTGCAGACTTACTGAACGCAGTGAGCTTTGTTTACACCTCTGATCTCCCAGCACATTTGCAAACAATGTAAATATTAGAAAGAGACCTTTATGCCACAATCCTAGGTCTGTCTGCCTGAAAGTAAGTCTCACTGTGTTCAACTTAAAAGGTAAAGGTAAAGGACCCCGACAGTTAAGTCCAGCTGCGAACGACTCTGGGGTTGCGGCGCTCATCTTGCTTTACAGGTTGAGGGAGCTGACATTTGTCCGCAGACAGTTTTTCCAGGTCATGTGGCCAGCATGACTAAGCCACTTCTGACAAAACCAGAGCAGCACACGGAAACGCCATTTACCTTCCTGCCGGAGCGGTACCTATTTATCTACTTGTGCTTTTTGGCATACTTTCGAACTGCTAGGTGGGCAGGAGCTGGGACCGAGCAACGGGAGCTCACCCCGTCGCAGGGATTCAAACCACCGACCTTGCGATCAGCAAGCCCAAGGCTCAGTGGTTTACACCACAGCACCACCCACACTTACTTCCAGGCAAATGCCATGTAGGATTACAGCCAAAATCTTCTGCGATCTTATCCAAAGGAAATCAGTGCTTCCCCTGATGGCAGGGAGTGTGTCACAATATCTGTTGCTGATTTGCAAGGAAATGCTTAAATTCTGGTGCCAATGTGTTTCAGGAATGCTTTGGAAGACATTGTGCTCCCGATTCACATGGAAGGGACCATGTTCAGCATGCTGCTTTCTGTACTCCCCGCTTTCTCAAGGAGCAGTAGGTTTTAGCAGAAGCTCATACAGAGTCAGTTTGCCCTTGCAGGAAACAGAGCTGGACCTTTCTCTGCCCATCAGGCACTCCGACTGTGAGTACATTCTAAGGATGGGGAGGGCAGGTAATGAAGCCACCTGGGTCATGGAGAAAGGGGCCATAGCTCAGTGGCAGAGCCACACTTCATGTACAGGACATCCCAGGTTCGATTCCTGGTATCACCAGTTAAAAAGAACTGGTAGCATTTGCATCATCTCTCTCTCTCTCTATTTTGTACAGTATAATAATATTTTATTATTTTTCCAGAGCAAAAGTTACATCTGTTACTCAACAGTTATATTTCAGCTCAACATTCAACGGACAGCATAAACTCTGGACTATGCTACTAAATACTTACTTTGCAGGAGTTGGGGATATTTTTGTTTTTCTCATTTTTAATTAAATATGCCTGGCAGTGCGCCCTATACATGATGGCAACTGTAGAACAGTACCTTTCACCACACAAAAGAGAGACTGAATACCGTCACTATTTCTCAGGTTCCCAGACGTAATGAATGGATCCCCAATTAATTCAGATTCCCTGCCTATTTCCTGCCCTTGCAAAGGATGAATCACTGTAAGGACTTCTAAAGAGTTCTCAAATAAATCCTATGAATTAGAAACAGCTGCCCCAAAATTATCCCAGATCAGTGCCTCCAAAATACACCTTATGTCTGAAAGGGGCATTGAATGTAGTGAGATTACTAAAACTGCTAAAAAATTATTTCACAGACTGGAATCAGTCCACAAGCTGTTGGATAACAGGCTCTGATCTAGCCCACCACTGTGCCCTAACAAAGGATACTCTATACCAGCCTTCCAAATTAGCTCATCAAAATTATTAGCTCACAATAATTTGGCCTAACCCATAAGGTTAGTACAACTTTTTCCAACCTGACTCCCCTCAGATGTTTGGGACTATGTATTCTTCCAGATGATGTATTTATTGAGCATTCACCCTGATTTGCTTGCACAGAGTTTATGTGGAGATTACCGTAGATTATAATCCAGTCTTTACTAAGCATTTGTCCCAATCTACTGGGGACATTGTTATACAACAATGAGCATTCGTCCTGATTTGCTTGTGTGGAGTTTATATGTCTTCCCGTTAGTCGTTTCTTCATTCAACATTTCCCCGTTCCTAACTGCAAAAAGTTGGCTACTTTTTTAAAGTGGACTTGTGCTAGGGCAACAGAGTGCTTTAATCCACTTTAATTATGCAAAGCCAACAATTTCCTGGCGGGCGCTTGAATCCCTTCTGCAAAATATTGACAGTCTGGAGGCATCCTACGACCGCCATCAACCCCAGTCAGCACAGCTGAAAAAGGTTGGGTTAGGACGGTTTGTTCCCCTTCTGAACAAGACAAATCCCTTTTCAAAGTCAAGTGTCAAAGAAGTCCCTTTTGAGAAAATGGATGGCATATATGAGATAAGCAAGTGATCGTTACAGGGGATTCCATTTAAAAATGTTGCCATCATCCTGCTCCACTTTTGCCCACACTGCCCTGTCCCACAGGAGAAAGACTATGGTGAATTTGAGGAGGGGGGATTTATCCTGGACGACCCTTGTCCCTTGCTCAAGGAGTACCTCCAGTTTAGCTTGAGCCTGGCATCAGCAACAAGTTCCGTCAATAACGGGCCTTGTAGGGACTTTTTGGACACCTCACCTGGGATCAGCAGATCCCTGAGAAAAAGCCAATGATCACATGGGTAATTCTGGAGAAAGCAAAATTTTAGCTGCCAGCCAAGGACTGGTGGTGAGTTTCAAATGGCCCCTGCCCCAGAAGGCCACTTATATACCCCCCTCTCCCACCTAGCAAATAGGGCTGGATAGAAACACAGGCTGTGTGCACATTACCTGCTTGAAATGCAGCTCAGTTTGGATTGAAGCTGGTTTTGGGGGAGGATGCATCAAATACAATATTTCAGAAGAAATGGCTGGATAGATTTGCATTGTGGCTAACACTGTGTGCACACCACTTTGCAAACCAGCACTGGGAGTGGACTGCATGCAGAATATACAGGAGTGTGCACAAAACATTGTTAGGCAAGACTCTTTCTCCATTCCCTACTCCTCTCAGCCCAGGGTCTTACATCTTGGGGCCAAAGCACACGTGTGAAATACATGCTTGCCCTCTTCATAAAGCAAGCAGGGATTGAGGAGGGAGGGAGGCTGCATGCCTGACACAGAAAGAAAGAAGGGAGCAAAAATTCCATCATGCTTCCCTGCCTTACCTTGACACACTCTGCTGCTTTTAAGCATAAGGACATAGAAAGCTGCCTTATACCAAGGGCACTTCTAGACTGTCGCTCTTCCTGGGTGGAATTCAATTACCTACCAGCCAATTCAGGCTGCACAATTAAGAGTTGACTGGGAGGGCTTGTGCCAACTAACCCACTTCCCCACAAAAGGACCAGACTTTCTGCCATAAGGAGAGTGACTGGAAAGCGTGGGGCGTCATCTAACCACTCCGCAAACAAATAAAAATGCCCATCAGATTGTCAGCAACGTCTGATCTCCCTGCAAACACATCAGGCTGAGTGAAAGGATTCGAGTCGGACGCCTGGTCCACCTCCTGTAGCTCAGCATTGTCTATGTTCACTAGCAAAGGCTCTACAGAGTTTGAAGCAGGGGACATTCCTAGCGATTCCTGGGGATGCTGCTGGCATGAATTCCATATTCCTAAATATTTTGGGGCCCTTCTGCACACAAAGTGGATGGTCTAACACCGAGTTTCAGCTGTTCCCTGAACAGCAGTTGTCCCCGTCCCCCCCGCCAGCCCCAGTACCAGAAGTGAGCCAAGCAAGTGAGGGAAGGCTGGAGAGGAAACGGGTTTCTCTGCTCCCTCAGATGCTCCTTTATGGCATAAAACATAGATCTCACTCCCACCTTATACAGTGGTACCTCGGGTTAAGTACTTAATTCGTTCTGGAGGTCCGTACTTAACCTGAAACTGTTCTTAACCTGAAGCACCACTTTAGCTAATGGGGCCTCCTGCTGCCGCCGCGCCGCCGCGCCGCCAGAGCCCAATTTCTGTTCTTATCCTGAAGCAAAGTTCTTAACCTGAAGCACTATTTCTGGGTTAGCGGAGTCTGTAACCTGAAGCATATGTAACCTGAAGCGTATGTAACCCGAGGTACCACTGTATGTGAACAATTCAAAATGCAGTTGACATACACGATTGCCCAGCAAATCTAACTGGGCTCTGGGAGCCAATGGTACCCGTTGTTAGGCCCATACCGCATCACGTTGAGTTCTTTCTTTATTTGTGCCAAAACTTGAGGCCATACATTTGCTCTCTGGTATCAAGAGGTTCAGAGGCCTGGGCAGAATCCTCTATGAATACTGAATATATGTAGCAGGCTAAGCTCAGCGGCAGAGAATCGACTTCACATGCATAATGTGTAGAATCCCTGGCATCTCCAGCTAGGGCTGTGAATGTCCCCTGCCTGAAACCTTCGAGAGGTGCTGCCAGTCAGTGTAGACTTGGTATATGCTCCTATGTTAACACCTCTAGAATCCAGGGATTGCGGGCCCCTATGGCAAGACTGAGGACCCTCAGGCCCAGGTGCCAAATGCAGCTCTACAGGCCTGCCCAGGTCACACGCCCCAAATTCTACTTTGCCTCCTCCTTCAGTGTTTTTGCCTGGCTGGAATGCGTCTGTGGACTCTGACAACTGCCTCTTGCTTTCCTGGATGGAGGTGATGGGGTCAGGTGTGTCCGTGTGTGTGAGCATCGATTGCTCCACCCACTTTTGCCTTTGGCCCTGCCCACCACTGGCCCTCAGCTCTCTCATGACGGCCCTGAACAGAATGCAGCCCTTGGGCTAGGAGAGGTTTCCCTCCTCTGCCATAAGGGCTTTCCCTAGGTGCCGCCCTGCCATGGGGCAGTGTGTGTGCATATCAGGGAATATACAGATCAGGTACCTCAGGGGCCAGAGAGCAGAACAGCATAATAAGCAGCCCAGGAATGTGTGGTTTAGGCTTCAGTGCCCTCTTCAGGCCTGACCAGCAAAAATGTTATACAAATAATAGCCTCCATTTGGCAGGCCACCATAGCCTCAACTACCTCAAAGTGTTGGTGCTGACCTTTAAAGCCCTAAACGGCCTCGGCCCAGTATACCTGAAGGAGCGCCTCCACCATTCAGCCCAGACACTGAGGTCCAGCTCCGAGGGCCTTCTAGCGGTTCCCTCCCTGCGAGACATGAGGTTACAGGGAACCAGGCAGAGGGCCTTCTCGGTAGTGGCGCCCATCCGGTGGAACGCCCCCCCCCCCAGATGTCAAGGAAATAAACAACTATCTGACTTTTAGAAGACATCTGAAGGCAGCCCTGTTTAGGGAAGTTGTTAATGTTTCATGTTTTATTGTGTTTTTAATATTCTTTTGGAAGTTGCCCAGAGTGGCTGGGGAGGCCCGGCCAGATGGGCGGGGTATAAGTAATAAATTATTATTATTATCATCATCATCATCATCATCATCATCACCACCACCACCACCACCACCACCAGGGTTGCATGTCTGTGGCAGCTTCCGGCCAGAAGATCTTGCCAGAAGCCGGCACTGCACAACTGGTGGCAGGCAGGGCACCCCCAAGGAGGATGCCCTGTAGGGTTCCTCTGCTTCAGTTGGCTTCATGGGCGGGGCTGGCCCTGCAGAGGTAGAATCATAGAGTTGGAAGGGACCACGAGGGCCATCTCCCTGCAATGCAGGAATCTTTTTGCCCAACGTGGGGCTCAATCCCACAACCCCAAGATTCAGAGTCTCATGCTCTACTGCCTGAGGAGCCATCACAGAAGTTAATTGCTGTGGATTATGCCACTTAAAAGGGACATGGATGGCACTGTGGGTTAAACCACAAAGCCTAGGACTTGCCGATCAGAAGCTCTGCGGTTCGAATCCCTACGACGGGCTGAGCTCCCGTTGCTCGGTCCCTGCTCCTGCCAACCTAGCAGTTCGAAAGCACGTCAAAGTAGAAGTAGATAAATAGGTACCGCTCCAGCGGGAAGGTAAACGGCGTTTCCGTGCGCTGCTCTGGTTTGCCAGAAGCGGCTTAGTCATGCTGGCCACATGACCTGGAAGCTGTACACCGGCTCCCTCAGCCAATAAAGCGAGATGAGCGCAGCAACCCCAGAGTCGGCCACGACTGGACCTAATGGTCAGGGGTCCCTTTACCTTTACCTATGCCACTTAAAGCAACAGCATGTGGCAGCGTGAGAGCCCGTGTGGTGCAATGGATAGTGTGCTGGATTTAGAACTCAGAAATCCCATGTTCCATGTTCAGCCATGATGAAATTCCCTGGGTGATCCTGGGTCTCTCGCAGGGCGGTTGTGGGGATAAGATAGGTGTGTGAGTGAGGTGGAACTCTGTAGACTACCCTGAGATCTTTTAAAGTAGGGTGGGATGAAAATATAATAAATACAATACCCTGCCAAACCCACAGCTGCAGAGCCAGCTGGAAAAGTTGGCAACCTGAGCTGAACACCACTCATTGACTCTACAACAGCTTGCCATCCATTGGTTCTTTGAGTGTATTAGCAAAAGGGACATAACTGCTTCCTGTTTTTTAAGTCCCACTTACTAACAAGGTTGAAAGAAAGCAAAGGCATCCTAAAATAAACCATCATCATCACCACTGTACCCCCTTTCAAAGGCAAAATAGGGACAGTGGTTTACCAGGAGCAAATGTCAGAAAATACACACTATTTTTGGTAAATAAGCTATGGAAGCCTCACAACAATGGCAGGGTCTGTGTGTTTAAAATACAAACTTCCAAAAGGTGCGCTCTCTCTCTCTCTCTCTCTCTCTCTGACCTTGAAACTCAGCTTCACATTGTGAGAATACAAACTGAGTCATGGGAAAAGAGAAAGTTAAACCCTCTCACACCCAAATACATCTTTTCAGCCTGTCAGAAAATAAAAAAAATTAAAAAGACACGCACTATCTATGTCACTAGATCTGGTGTCATAGTGGTGTGGTGCGGCTGTCAAAATAAGCAGACCAGACAAATCACATGCAAGAAGGCTGAAGGAAGAGATTGTCTTTAGCCTAGAGCAGGGCTGCGTAATTTGCAGCCCACCAAGCAAAATGCAGCCCACCAGCCACTGATGGTGGCCTTCTAGGACCTTGATGTCTGCTCCCCACCCCCCACCCCCCAAAAAAACCCCATAGCCAGAAGCCAAAAGAATCCTTGCAAATCATCCAGAGTACAGATATGGGTGGTCTGATATGCTCGAAGTTATTTCATTATATTGAACATTATTTACATTTAATTAAAAAACAACAAGTGCCATGGGCTTGTCCTTTTTACCCTGCTTGCCTTTGTGCTCTTTGGCCCTGACACTGGAAGGCAGGAGCAAGTTTACTTCTTTCTGGGTAGAACTGGGTAGAATTCTGCCTGCCTGCTTTTCCTTACACCTTCGTAAGTAAAACGTCTAACTTAAAAAAAGAAAAGAAACATTAAAATTCAGGGAGGGAGCTTGGAATATCCCATTGGGGTCAGGCATCCAGGGTTTCACAGCACAGTGGTCAGAGCGTTTGACTAGGAATTGGGAGACCAGGGTTCAAATCCTTCACTGGGTGAATTTGGACCGGTCGCTGCCTCCCAGCCTATCCTACCTCACAGGGTTGTTGTGGGGATCAGGAGAGGGAGAACCATACATGCCATCTTGAGCTCTTTGGAGAAGAAAGGTGTGGTTTAAATGCAATAAGTACATAATAAATAAATAAAATTCTGAGAGACAAAAACAAGGGCATCCTTGCAACGCTCCTGTTTTCAGTTGGTGTGGTAAGGTTGGCATTTAAGCATTGCAAAAAAAAAAAAAAGTGGAAAAGCTTGTTATATTATGATCCGCAATGGCGCGTGGGGGGGGGGGAGTCAAAGGGGATTATATGTTTATGTTTTTATTTCATTTGTATATGTAAAATGCAAAATGCAAAAAAAAAAATGGGTTTTTTAAAAAGGAAAGGAAAAGCATCCTCCGGGAAAAATAGGTCACAAGAGGACACCAATTTGCATATCAAAGATGCAAATGTAGAAATGATAACTATAACTTAAACAGAAAAACAATACCTCAATAACATAACATTAAAAAATGGGCAGGGATGGAAGAGACTGAGCAGCGGGAAGAGAGAAAAACCTACTTGTCTCTGTGAAGAGTTGTGGGTTACATGCACACCATACGTAACTTCCTCCAAAGAATCCCGGGAATTGTAGGGTGCTGGGAACTGCAGTTCTGGAAGGGGGGAAACTACAGTTTCCAGGATTCCTGCAATACTGTGTGCCTGTCTAGTCGGCTGAACAGGTAGCAACAGTTGCTGGAGAAACGTGGTGGCCTGCCCTGCTCTCCCTTCTGATGGTTCTTTCTCTTTAAACCAGCCTTGGACCAGTCAGGCCTTCAAATAGAGGCCTGTCCTCTGACAGTTCTTCAAACAAAGGATGGCCTTCTGTAACGCAGGACACACGGGCACCCCACAATTTGGTCAGACCTCACCACTGCGTGGTGTACATTTCTGGGCACCACAGTCTAAGGAAGATATGAACAAATTGGAGTGTGTCCAGACCGAGGCCTGGAGATCAAGTCCTATAAGGAACAGTGAATGTAGCCGGGTCTGTTTAGCCTGGAGAAGGGACAACACAGAGCAGGTAGGACAGCCATCTTCAAAGATGTGAAGGATTAGCACACAGAGCCAGTGTGGTGTAGTGGTTAGAGTGTCGAACTAAGGCCAGGGGGACCAGGGTTCAAATCCCCACTCAGCCATGAAACTAACTGGGTGACCTCGGATCAGCTACTCCCTCTCAGCCTAACCTACCTCACAGGGTTGTTGTGAAAATAAAAAGGGGTGGAAGAGCCACCTTGGAAAAAAAGGCAGAATATGAATGTAATAATTTAAAAAACTGGCAATAGAACACAGGGCAGGACCCAGATTCAAATTACAAGGAGCGGAGGTTTAATCTATACACTGAAGACGAAAGTATGCACATTAATGCTGTTAACTGTTGGACAGTAGATACCGTATTTTTCGCTCTATAAGACGCACCAGACCATAAGACGCACCTAGTTTTTGGAGGAGGAAAACAAGAAAAAAATATTATGAATCCCAGAAGCCAGAACAGCAAGAGGGATCGCTGCGCAACGAAAGCAGCGATCCCTCTTGCTGTTCTGGCTCCTGGGATAGTTGCGCAGCCTGCATTCGCTCCATAAGACGCACACACATTTCCCCTTACTTTTTAGGAGGGAAAAAGTGAGTCTTATAGAGCAAAAAATACGGTACCTTTCTTAGAATGGTTTTTAGGCAGAGACGGGGTTGTCACCTTACACAGATGCCGAAGCAGCAGGTTTCTTACATGTTAAGGTTTGGACTAGATGGCCTTTGGGATACCTCCTGGCTCTATGATCCTACCAAAGCTCACTTTGGAAGCCCCAGTCAGTCCACTATTACATAGTGCTGAGCTCTTTTCATCGCCAGTGGTATGATGTACCTATTTATTCTGCAATAGCCCGTCCCTCACCGATTTCAAAGACAAGGAGGATGGCGGTCCTTTTGGTTTAAACTTGACACACTAGGGAAAAAAACCTACTTCACTATGCAATCAATACTTTGAAATACCTTAGAACTGCAGTGTGAGAAATGGCATTAGGTGTGCTCTCTGCGGGAGCCTTTAGTGTGCATGTGCCTGCATTTTTATGCATGCACACTAGAATCACCCACTCCAGAGATTTCATGTCTAGGGACTCAATCGTGACAATTCCTGAAATATGCTAGCAAAATTTGAAAAAGGCACTCACAAAAAGGGAAAAATGTGGACATTAATTTACTGGGGGGCGGGGATACGCAACAATAAGGACAGCCCCTTGTGTATAGGAATATATGCCGCAAGCTAACCTGTCCCTACATTCTCTGATTCTCCCCCATACACACCCTGGCCATACCTTGCTTTGCAGCCCATCAGAAAAGCCAGAAGATGGATCAAGTCCCACCTCGCTTCCCCCAAATGGGGGGCTATGTTTATTTTACTGGATCACAAGTTGGACAGACAGAGAAAAAGCAAACTGGGCAGGAACAGGTGTGGATATGCAGACCGTTTCCAAATATCTAAGGATGTAAATAGGAGCAGGAGGGGGAAACAACTGCCATGTTCACATGATACAACCAAGGTCCCCAATGTGGTGCCCGTGGGCACCATAGCGCCCATAGACAACTCCTCTCGGCACCCACTGACCCTCACAATTTTTATTTTGAAAATTGCTGGGTGGTAGGACGGAGTTTTTCTTTGGTTGGAGGTCTTCTCTCTTTGGGAGGATGGCCTGCTCCCCCCCCCCTGCTGCCCCCGTTTGTTCTTTATCTGGGAGGAAGGGACTTTTAGCATACCCACCAACATTTCCCAGATGAAAACAGGGACACTTCAAAGCTAATTCTGTTCTGGCCGCCCCAACACATGCATGCTATGACACATTGCTGAAGGCTCCACTCACCCTGCTACATGCTGTGTCTGTGTATTTCGGGGTAGGCCCTTATTTAAAAGCCAAAAAAGGTGTTGTTCTTTTGGCTGGAAGTATATTTGACAAACACGATCGCCTGCAATATGTCATAACAGTTCCAAACATACTTCGGAGGCAGTGAAATGTCACTGGGTAGTGCCACCGTGTTCGTGTGCGTGCATATACACACACCTGTGCACTATAGACAAGATGCATCCATCCTAAGAACACAAGAAGAGGCTGCTGGATCAGGCCAATGGCCCGTCAAGTCCAGCATCCTGTTCTCACAGTGGCCAACCAGATGCCACAGTGGGAAAGCGGGACCTGAGCACAAAGACGCCTCTTCCCTCCTGTGTTTTCCAGCAACTGGTACCCAAAAGCCTTACTGCCTCCAAACCATGGGGACAAAGTGTAGCCATCATCGCTGGTGACCACTGATAGCCTTGTCTTCCACCATAAGGAAGAAATCCACCCATTCACCGTTAACTTCTAGATCCAACTCAGCAGCTCAAATCTGAAAAATGAACAATTAACTCAAGCAACACACACACTAACAAAATTTTAACACACTGCCTCCAAAAAAGCAAGGAATTGACTAAGGGCTTATACCAGAAAATATGCGTTGTCTCTAGTAAATAGAGAGAGTTTGATCATATGGGTTAGTACAACGTTTTGTGAGCTTAGCAACGATGGCGAGAGCATTTGCAAATCTGGCACAGAGCGTCATGGTTTAGGACAGAACAGTAGACTGGTCAACTGGGAATCCATAGGCTGGATCCGGCAATTTTATCTGACCTCCGGTGACCCTGTTAAATTGAATCAGAGCTTGGGGTGGGGATTCCCCATGTTTCGATCCTAAATTACAGATATTCCACACGAGTTTACATCTCTCTTTGGGTTTGGTTTTGTATCTACAAACTCCAATTCTGCGAATGAAAAGATATATAAAGGGCATCCTTAACCTCTTCTATGGTACTGTAAGTATACCTAGACCAGAGATCATACATGGGAGGTGAGTCCCACAGCCTTTTAAAAGGTGGGAAGCCTAAGGAGAGCAAAAGAGTGAATAAAGTGATGAGGTTTCCCTCCCCCCATGTCTGTTGATATGTATATGTTTTTATATATTTTTCAATGCTCAGTTCTACTCCTTAAAAACAGTAAATCAGCCAAGATTGACACACTTGCCCAAGGCACTCCAGGGCAATGGATCTAGGCAGCTTCAGCCCCACTGAAATCAATAGGACAAGTTAATCTTGGCTAACTTAAGTCCCGTTCATTTAGTCAATGAGACTAAAGTTTAACAACCTGGATCCAACCCACTGGCATCTCAGATTGTTGAGACTATGGACTGAGGTGCGGGGCGACAAGCCTACTCTAATTATTCCAGTTGCAGAATTTAAGGTCTCTGATTACTGCTAGTGCCAAATTCTTGCGTGACCTGTCCTGTGGGAGAACACTGTTAAGTTGGCCATGGTTATTATCATTTCGCTACTCAGCATCTTCAGGTCTGGGAAACCAAAACTGAACAGGATAGCCAAGGAGGAACAGGGATATGCCCAGTTTTTGATTTCTATCTCTGCCACCAACATCCCTTAGATGACCTTGGGCATGTCACTGCTGGTGCCTGGACTTCCGCTGTTTCCTGCCAACTGAGGATTCACATAACCATAATAACACTCCTTCAGAGAAGGAGGAAACGAGATTGCTAGAAATACGGCGGCAAGCAAAATTAGAAGAGCAAGAAAACTCTCGCCCGCCGTAGGAGGCGTCCATTTGTCCTATTGCTCCTGGTTTCCCCTTCTTCTGGGGTATGGGATGCAGCCAGGCCTCATCCCATCCACCCCCAGCAAGACTCCATCCACCTACCCATTCAGTCTGCGATTCCTGAAATGTCTTTGCGTGAACTGCCTGCCGCCACGGTGCAGAAATGATTATTCAGCAAAATCCCGCCCTCCCTTATCCCCTGCTGCCTCTTCTGTCTCTTTCACCCACCTGCTCCAGATATTTATTATTGTTATGATTCCTTAAAACAACCGCCCCCCCCCCCAAAAAAACCCCACCTCCCAAACATGCACGCACACACACACACACACAAGCATAGCCCGGCTCCTTCTCCCCCCTGTCACCGTGTCTTTTCCTGCCACTGCAGTAATCTTCCCCCTTTCCAAGCCACAATACTCATTCTACACACAGACACACACAAATTGAGAGAGAGAGAGAGGAGAGAAGAGAGAGGCCTTGTGGTTTGGGTTTTCCTGCATCATTGCAGAGAGATGGATGGTTCTCTCCTGCCCCCCCCCACCACCCTGCACTCCCCGCTTCCCATCCTCAGCCTTCCATCCAACAACCGACTGCTACCGAAAAAGAGGAGAAGGAAGCCGAAGGAGACGGTTTTTCATATTACCCAGCCTTTAGGCATTTATTCAAGCCATCTCTGTCATAACCAAGCCCCATAATCTAAACCGCACAATCGAATCGGCATCCCTGCAGAGAGTAAAAAAAAAAACAACCACCACTCTTCCATTCATCCAGAGTGCTGCAGCAGGAGAAGATTGGTGTATGGGGGGGGGGGGGAGAGAAATCTATAGGCCTCTCCTATAGATTGCCCCTTCATAAATACAGAGCCTTGGCAAAATAGAGATGGAGGGGGGGAGGCAGAGATGGGTGTATGTCCCGTCTCTCCACCGACCAGACAGGGGTTTTTTTGGAGGGGGGGAGTTGGAGGTAGGTAATCTGTATGGAATAAATCTGGAGCAGTTGGTTCTTCTTGCTTTCCTCCCTCCCCAACCAACCTTGGCCATTGCAGCATTATTATTTTTAAGCTACTGCTTCATCCCAAACAGAACTGCTTCAGGCCCCAACCACCAGGGCACAGGCACCTGGGCAGAGGTACGGAAACTAACCCATCCAGAAAATATGGTCGATCCACCGCTGCCCTCACTGCGTTCCCCTTTCCAAGCTCCATCTGGGCATTTAATGTGTGTTAAAACACACAAACACACCTACCTATCAACTACCACAAAAGCACTGTGATCCTAAGAACCCAACTATCCCCAAACAGCACTTGCTGCTAAGTACAGGGATGGTCACAACCCCTTTCAAAACCTGCCCCTATTTGTTGTTGTTTTTTTAAATTTTCGCTTCCTTTTTCCCCCTTCTTCTATCTACTACCTCTGTAAAGCAAACTATTTCCCTGCTATGCACAGGGACCCCAAATAAAGTCCAGCAGGGTAAACATTAATGCACTCCTTTGAACTCTTAAAAGACACCTTTTCCCTTCTGGTAGTCTCCAACATTTACACTCCACTCCCAAATAAAACAGTGTGTAAGAGAGAGAGAGAGGTGCCCCAACACCCAAAGTGTTGCCCCCTTCTCCTGACAACCTACTAAACCTAGATGCCATTGGCCCCAAACAAGACTCCCCATTTGCTCTCCTCAAATAAACTCCAGGACAGGAAAGAATTCAGCTTTTGCCAACCACCACCACCACTGCGGCCAATTTATTTTCCCCAACAGGAAATGCATCTGCCCTCCCTTTTTCGGATCTCTTTCCCCACCCTCATTCTGCAATGGGACAAACACTTCTGGTCCACACACGAAGCTCTGGGCTCTCCCATTGCACCCATTTCTATGGCATTGGGGTTGCCCCTCCTACCCCACCCCACCTTCAGGAGCAGCAGGGTGCCAAGTACTCACCAGTCTGCCCTTTCCCCAGTGTCTTCTCCAGCCGGTAGGGCCCCACATACTGAGCATGCTGCTGGCTCTGTTGTGGCTGGTAGGGGTGGACCCCACCAGCCTCTTTGCCACCGGACATGGCTTTTGTCTGTCACCCTTCTGAGCAACAATAAGAGACGGGGGATTTGGGGTGGGGTGGGGAGGGGAGGGGAGGGGAGAGGCACAGCAAGGCAAGGCCCCCCTGATATCCCCCTATAGGGACAATACCGGGGCCGGCATCCTGAAGGATTTAGGGGGAGGGGGATGCTCTCGGCATCAGGGAGGGAAAGGGAGGCGAGAAAAGGATGAAGGATGCTACAGTCCGGGTACCAGCATCATCCAGCTGGTCCAGCCAAGGATGCTGCTGTTGGTGCTGCTGTTGCCGTGGATGAAAGATGCTGGTGGAGAGCCTCTTCTGCTCTGGTCCTTCACCTCCTCTCACTGCAATCTGAAGGGATCTCTCGAGCTCTCCCCTTACATCAGCATCCGGGCAACTGGGTGACAGACACAATCCGGGTTAACCCTTGGCGGAACAAAGGCAGCGCCTCCTCCCCAGGCAGGAGAAAGGGGTGGGGATTTGGGGGCGGGGTGCGGTGGGGGGAGAAGGGGTCAGCGGGGAGGGGTGCAGCAGCTGGGTGGGAGGGGTTAACCGGGGATAGGACCTCTGTGGCAAGAGGGAAATTGTGTCATTTGTCTGCGAGGTTTAGAGGAGGTAGTTTTTCATTTGCTGATGGTGTGTGGCTGTGGTGGGGATATATTATCTGTGCAAGGTTTTTACACGGTGTGTGTGCGGGAAGAGGATGCAACTGCGGTTTTGCAGGAGAGAGATGTATGCGATTGAGAGATTATGTGATTTTGGGAGGAAGGTGTGTAAATGCATGCATGTGTGTGTGTGTGTGTGTGTGTGTGTGTGTGCATGAGCAAAGAGGCTTGCACTGTATTAAAAAGGGATCAGGTGTGGCCACATAGGAGAGAGGGAGATAGATTTCCCTCCTTTCTCTTCCAACCGCCTCCAAACAATGAGTATGAGCTCTGACAGCCTGAAAATGCATACCTGTAACTCTGCTCTTGGGAGAGGGCAGTGTAGTTCTAAGCATGCAGGACACAGAACCTTAGTTTTACCAAAAGAATAATAATTGTGCTTTGTAGCCCCATTTCTTTGGATGGGCATCTGTCTATACCTGTGCGAACAGGCCATGCAATCTCAGGTGGTAGGCCTCTGCTGAAACTTGCTTGTTGGTAATGTCTCCAGGTTTGTGTCTAGAGAGTCCAGCAGCTTTAATATGATGGAGCACAAACAAACAAACAAACAAACAAACAAACAGTACTGTAGCAAAACACCTAACGGGAGGGCTCATTGTTCCAGAGATGGAAAAGATCTCGAGAAAGGAGGTGGAACTTTCCTCCCTTTCATGGCAAAGACACAGGTTGCGTGCACAGCATACACTGAAGGCACTTGGATCCCCACAAAGAATACTGGGAACTGTAGTTTGCTAAGGGTGCTGGGAATTGTAGGTCCGTGACAATTCCGAGGATCCTTTAGGGGAAATCATATGCTTTAAATGCATGGCAGCTATGTAGCCATAGGTGGCTTAAATGGTCTCTAAAAGAAGACACCCCCCCCCCCATGGAATCTGAAGCAGTGACTGCCTCACTCTAAACTTTGCCATCAGTGAGCTAATGTGGTGTGATGATTGGGGCGTTGGACTAGGACCTGGAAAACAAGGGTTTGAGACCCATTCAGCTATTGAGTCCCAGTCACTGTGTCTCAGCCTATCCTACCTCACAGGGTTGCTGTGAGGATAAAATGGGGAGAGGAGAATCATGTAGGCCACCTCAAGTTCTTTAGAGAAAAAAGGTGGCATATAAATTTAATAAATAAAAGTTTAAAATAAAATAAACCCTGATCTGAGCAGAACTACTGTGTTGATATAAATTTGCCTGTACTGTAATGGGTTTTAAGTGAAGTTTCAGGTGTCTTGTTTTGTCCCTCTTTCTAATGACTGGCTGGATTAGCACCTCCATCTACAGATCTTTACACATATCAAAGGATCTCTTCTTGCTCTCCTATGGAAGAAATGCTTGATACAGGGATGCATAGAGTAGATTCAGTAAAGTCTTCAAAGAGCAGAATAAGGCTGTAATCCTACACATCATTACACGAGAGTAAGCTCCACTGAAAAGCTTACTTCGGAGTGAACAGTGCACAGCATCACACCGTTTGCTTGTTTATTCTTGTTTGGCAATCAATTGTAGCCGAGTAAGATTGTCTTCCATAAACATGGTTTTAACAATGAGTCCGTAAGTGACAGTGGAGGCCAATTTTCTGTATCCACACGTCCTTCCACAGTGGGGACATTGGTTCCCAGGAGGGAGTTGATCACGGTGTGGATTTGCCAAGCATGCCTTCCTCTTAGCATGTTTCTCCCTTGCGTCCTGAGTTTGAGTGTCTTCAAAGCCCACAACACCTTTGGGTAAAGGCTGTTCTCCAATTGGAGTGCTCACAGGAAAGTGTTTCCCAACTGCTGGTGTTTGTACTACATTTTTTAAAATTTGCCTTGAGACAGTCTTTAAACATCTTTTGTTGACCACCAGCATTATACTTTCCATTTTTAAGTTTGGAATACAGTAGTTGCTTTGGAAGATGATAATCAGGCATCCACACAACATGATCAGTCCAACAAAGTTAATGTTGAAGAATCATTGCTTCAACACTGGTGATCTTTGCTTCTTCCAGTACACTGGTGTTAGTTTGCCTGTCTTTTCAAGTGATGTGTAAATTTTTTCCAAGACACCATTGATGGAATCTCATAAGTGGTCCATGTTTCACAAGCATACAGTAAGGTTGGTAGTACAATAGCTTTGTAAACAAGCATTTTGGTTTCCCTGCTAACGTCCCGATCCTCAAACACTCTGCACTTCAATTGGGAGAAAGCCGCACTCGCAGAGCTCAGGCGATGCTGGATTTTGGCATCAATGTTGGCCCTTGTGGAAAGATAACTGCCCAGGTAGGAGAAGTGATTGACATTTTCCAATGTTACACCAAAGAGTTGGATTTGTAGCGCTGAAGAGGGGTTATTTTGTACTTGTTGGTGCAGCACTTTGGTTTTTTGGATGTTGGGCGATAAGCCAAGCTTTTCCTAAGCTTCTGCAAAGATACGTAAGCTTCTCCACTGAAAAGCTTACTTCGGAGTGAACAGCGCATAGCATCACACTGTTTGCTTGTTTATAGGGCATCATTAATATGCATGGCCCTTTGCAGCAAGGGTGGGGAGCCTTTTGCAGTCTGAGGGCCACATTCCCTTCTTGGAAACTTTCCAGGGGCCACATGGCAGTGGTGGGTGGGGCCAGGGGCAAAAGCTGGCAGGGCAATGGGTGTGAATTTTTCCTTTGTGCAGTAAGCTAGTTTCTACACACAATCCTCTCTTTCTCTGTGTCCAATCACGCAAAAGGCATTATCAGAGTTCAAGAAACAAGACAATAGGTGGGTGGCTGTCCCTACTAGGGAGACTGAGGTTACCTTCCTCCAGCAGCTAATTTTAGATGTTGCAAAAAGGCTGCAAATAGTTAGTCATTAAATTTATTGTATAGTCACTTGGGTGGGATCAAAATTAACTTGGCCAGCCTCAGATAAGATGCATCTCTTGACTTGCAGAGGATGGGGCAGCACAGAAGTAATTGCTGCCGCCCCCCCCCCACCAAGAAGCAACATTTATTCCGCTGGCTCTGGGTCACAGGTCTCTGCCTTGAGGAGCTTACAATCAATAGTTTGGCACAGCAGAGGAGGAGGTGAGGATATACAGGGCAAGGATATGCATTCGGTCAAGGGTCAGACTGGAAGTGACCCTCAAGGAATCCTGATAAACCATACCTGTGTGTGTTTAATTACAAGCAGACACAGGGAGGGGTGAATGTAGGAACACAGGACACTTACAAATCAGGTCACTGATCCATTTTGGACTTCTGCAGACCTTGGGGTTTCCCCAGACCTGCTGGTCCCTTCTTCTTGTGTGTGGGGATGCTGCCATTTTGGCTTCATCAGGGTCTACCTTTGGAGAACTGATGATTTAGAATTACTTTATGTTATGTACTGGGTTGAATAGGATCCAAACTGCAGCAGTCTGATTGGCCCTAGAACAATAGGATCCAAAAGGCAGCAGCCTGATTGGTCCTAGAACAATAGGATTCAGAATGCAGCAGTCTGATTGGTCCTAGAACAATGCAGCAGTATGATTGGTTGGCAGGAACTACCCAATCATGCTCCAGATAGAAGTGAATCCACAACCTGATTGGCTTACAGTAGAATTCCGGAATTAGCCAATCATGTGCAGCCCATTGTGTAAATAATGTATATAAAGCAGATACCTTGAGGGGACTTTTATTCATTCCTCCTCACCACTATGAGCTGAATAAAGAGCATGAAATCACTTTGCGACTCTGAGTATATTTCACTGGCGACGAAGGTGGGATCCCGCTGAGCTGACTGCCACACACAGCACCGCAGCACCGCCACCTGCCGCACCGCTGCCTCGCACCGTGTATCCAGGCTTCAGCTCCGGGACACAAGGAACTCAGAATGGCAACCGACAGCAGCTTCTCGCCGTTCAACCCAGCATCCGGAGACTGGGAAGCGTACGCCTCCCGTTTCACCTTCCTCCTAGAAGCCAAAGGGGTCACCGATGAAGAAGACGCCAAGAAGAGGGCAATATTCTTCAGCGTTTGCGGAGAGGAGACATTTGAAATCGCCCGGGCTCTCCTTGCGCCTGAAGACGTTGCTACTGTTCCATACAAAACAATAATGGAACAGCTGAAGGGGCACTTTTCGCCACAGCCCTCAGTGGTAGCTCGTCGAAATGCCTTCTATGCAAAGCGGCAAGCCCCTGGGGAAACCATAACTGGGTTTGTGACCTCTCTCCGCCAAGCCGCCCGGTTCTGCAACTTCTCAGAGCTGGAGAACATGCTTCGTGACCGCCTCGTCGGTGGCCTGAGGGATGAGAAGCTGCAACGACGCCTCTACGCTAAGAAGAACCTAACGTTCCAGGTCGCTCTGGAGGAGGCCCTGGCAACGGAAGCTGCCGAGAGGTCGACGCAAGAGGCACGGCCGAGCCAGCCATCCCAACCGAGGGTCCACCACGAAGACCTCACCGACGACTCAGGATCTGACAGGGAGGAGGTGCACCGAGTACAGCAGCGCACTCAAGCAGCCCACATACCACAGCTGCCTCGACGAGAAGGAGGGAACTGCGCAAGCTGTGGAGAAAGTCACGAGAGGAGGACCTGCCGTTTCCGCAACGCAGAGTGCAGGCAGTGCAGAAAAGTGGGACACATCGCCCGGGTGTGTCGGGCTCGGCCCACCCGACACCAGGCATCAGATGACCAATCCAAGAACCCCAGGTCCCGGGGCCCAACGCACCAAGGCAACTCGACGGAGCTCACGGACTTCCAGGTATACCAGTTGCCCCACCCCAACGTAGAAAAAATTTATGTAGAGGTACAGATAGAGGGGGCCCCATGCCGCATGGAGCTTGACACGGGTTCAACTCTATCCATAATCTCGGCAAGGACCTTAAGGAAACTGTGTCCTACTGGGGGTCCCAAACTCAGGCCGGCCCCATTCACCCTCCGGGACTTCCAGAAACGTAAGGTCCCCACAATGGGGGTGGGGACCTTCAGGGTGCAATACCGAGGGCGGACGCGGCAACTGGACTTACTTGTGGTCAAGGGCCCCTACATTAGCCTACTGGGATTGTCATGGTTTGGACCACTGGGGCTAGCTGTCACCGGGGTGAACCACACTAGCTTACAAGTGGACGTGGACGCCATATGCAAGGAATTTCCGGGGGTTTTCGATGGGAAATTGGGACAGTATACGGGCCCCCCCATTGCTCTACAGCTTGACCCCGCAGTACGACCGGTCAGGCTCAAGGCCCGCCGGGTCCCGTTCGCCCTGAAACCCCGTATAGATGAGGAATTGGACCGGCTCATGGAGCAAGGAGTGCTGGAACCGGTGCCTAATGCCCCCTGGGAAACCCCAATCGTCACACCTGTCAAGCCTAATGGTTCAGTCCGCATCTGCGCAGACTACAAATGTACTATAAACAAGGCCCTCACGGCCCATGCATACCCAGTGCCAGTGGTCAGCCATGTCCTTGCCACCCTGGCTGGGTCGAAAATTTTTGGCAAGCTGGACTTGGCCCAAGCATATCAACAGCTGCCAGTAGATGAGGCCACAGCAGAGGCACAGACGATTGTGACGCACAGAGGAGCATTCAGGGTAAAGCGGCTGCAATTCGGTGTCAGCGTGGCACCAGGCATATTCCAGAATCTAATGGACTCTCTCCTTAAAGGGATTCCTGGCGTCACCCCCTTCTTCGATGATGTGTTGATTGCCGGGCCCACACCAGAGGAGTTTGAGGACCGCCTCCGCACCGTTCTGCACCGTTTCCAGACAGCAGGTCTCAAGGTGAAGCGGGAAAAATGTCTACTAGGAGTGCCCCAGGTGGACTTTCTGGGATTTATGGTGGACGCAGAAGGGGTCCACCCGACTGGGGACAAGGTACGGGCCATTTGTGATGCCCCAGCGCCCAAGAACAAGACTGAACTTCAGGCCTTCTTGGGACTATTGAACTTTTACCATTCCTTCCTTCCCCACAAGGCGGCGGTAGCGGAGCCCCTACACAGACTCCTGGACAAGCGGGCCCCTTGGGTGTGGGGCCAGCGCCAGGAGGCCGCATTCCAGGCAGTCAAGGACTTGCTTGTCTCAAACTCGGTCTTGGCACACTTCGACGAGAGGCTGCCGGTGGTGCTAGCATGCGACGCCTCACCCTATGGCATTGGCGCTGTCCTGGGACACCAACTCCCAGATGGAAGAGAGGTACCGGTGGCATACTTTTCCCAGACACTCAACGCAACTGAGCGGAACTACTCACAAATTGACAAGGAGGGTCTGGCAATCGTGAAGGGAGTTAAAAAATTCCATGATTTCTTGTACGGGCGGCCCTTCACCGTGGTGACTGACCACAAACCGTTGCTTGGCTTGTTTGCCCCCGAAAAGCAGACCCCCCAAGTGCTGTCTCCTCGCGTCCTCAGGTGGTCAATTTTCCTTACCAGCTACCAGTATGCACTGATTCACCGCCCTGGGAAGGCGATGGGCCATGCGGACGCCCTCAGCAGGCTGCCACTACCGGAAACAGGCCCTGACCCAGCACCTGCACAAGAGGTTATGAGCCTGGAGCTGCTTCCTGACCGCCCCATTCAGGCACAAGAAGTTGCACACCATTCCAAGAAAGATAGGGTCATCTCCCGGGTCCTGGACTGGGTGTGGAGGGGATGGCCCAGCAACAGCCCCGGGCCAGAATTCGCCGGCTACACAACCCGCAAACATGAACTGTCGGCCCACAAGGGGTGCCTGTTATGGGGAAGCAGGGTCGTTGTTCCCCAGCCCCTCCGAAAAAGGGTCCTCACAGCCCTACACGAGACACACCCTGGGGTAGTAAGAATGAAGGCCCTTGCCAGGAGTTATGTGTGGTGGCCCGGGATTGACGGAGAGATAGAGGCCTGGGTCAAACACTGCCAGGCCTGCCAAGAATCCCGCCCAGATCCCCCAAGGGCCCCAGTCCAGTCCTGGGAGTCCGCCCGAGCACCATGGTCACGACTGCATGTGGACTTCGCTGGCCCCTTTCAGGGGAAAACATTCTTCATAGTGGTGGACTCCTACACCAAATGGCTGGAAGTCGCACTGGTACCGTCCACTTCTACGTCCGCAGCCATCCGGGTACTACGCAGGCTGTTTGCTACCCACGGGCTCCCTGACACTCTCGTCTCAGACAACGGGACTGCATTTACGTCAGGAGAATTCCAAACCTTCACAGCGCAGAACGCCATCCGCCACATCCGTTCGGCGCCATTCCACCCTGCCACCAATGGCCAAGCAGAACGCATGGTGCGGACCACCAAGGAAACCCTTCGCCGTATGACACAAGGGGATTGGGAGTACCGCCTTGCCACATTCCTTCTAGCACAGCACAGCACCCCCAGCTCAACGACTGGCCGGAGCCCCGCTGAACTACTAATGGGTCGGCGCCTTGCAATCAGATTGGACCGCCTTCACCCCGATAGAGCTCAGGATGAGGCAGTGGTGGGGGAAGGCAAGAACCCCCGGACCTTCGAGGCTCAGGACCCAGTGTACGCAAAGAATTTTGGGGCAGGCCCAGCATGGGTACCCGCCACAGTCACCAGGGTCACTGGCCCCGTGTCGTATGAGGTGCTAACGGATGGGGGGCAATGCTGGCGCCGCCACTGCGACCAGATACGGCGACGATTCCCAGGAGAAAACCAGGAGGAGGAAAGGGCAGAGGAGTCCCAAGGGAACAGAGGGGCAGTGAGGCCCATAGAGCACGAGGGGCCAGCAGGAGAGGCAGAATCAGTAAATACAGAGAGGACCCGCGAGGCCGAAAGGACACCGGAACCAGAACCACGACTGAGTGAGCCGGTTGCGCCAGACCAAACAGCCCCATCACAGCCAGCATCCTTGGAACACGAGCCAGAACCTGAACCCCGGACCAGGGAACACCCCAGGCCGCAACGCACACGTAGGCCGCCGGCGTACCTCGAGGACTATGAATGCGACCTCCCGGGCAGGACTGGAACTTAGAGGGGAGGGGTGTTATGTACTGGGTTGAATAGGATCCAAACTGCAGCAGTCTGATTGGCCCTAGAACAATAGGATCCAAAAGGCAGCAGCCTGATTGGTCCTAGAACAATAGGATTCAGAATGCAGCAGTCTGATTGGTCCTAGAACAATGCAGCAGTATGATTGGTTGGCAGGAACTACCCAATCATGCTCCAGATAGAAGTGAATCCACAACCTGATTGGCTTACAGTAGAATTCCGGAATTAGCCAATCATGTGCAGCCCATTGTGTAAATAATGTATATAAAGCAGATACCTTGAGGGGACTTTTATTCATTCCTCCTCACCACTATGAGCTGAATAAAGAGCATGAAATCACTTTGCGACTCTGAGTATATTTCACTTTATATATATCGTTAAGCACCAGGAAAAATATTTCTTTTCTACCGAGCCTTTGGGTTTTAATTAACTGTGCCCTCCTTCAGTGGGTGGGGTGTTTTAGTCCTGCCCTTTAAAAATATGAATGAGTTTTAGCTTTATATATGCTGGTTTAAATGTGTGCTATTAATTTATTACTGTAAGTCACTGTGTGTTACTTTTGTTCTACTGCATCTTTGAATAAAAAAGTACACAGTGGTACATTAAAACAGAATGATACAAAGCAATATATGGTATGGTGGGGGCAGGGACACCATCTTAAAAAACCCCATCCCCAAATAACATGGGTATTCTGTGCATATTTTACTGAGTCTTACTCTCAAGTAAATGAGCATAGGATTGCACTAAAACATGTAGCACCAAATAACAATTTAAAGCAGCATCAGGGTAAAGAGCAAAATAAAGACCCTCAAAAGTTCCATTTAAATAAAGGGAGGAAACAAAAGGGGGAGAAATGATTTATGCCTTTTCAGCAGGCATAAACTGATGTTATGCGTTTGTGGGTGTCAGACACTTATAATCCTAGCAAGTGTTAAAAGCTAATCAAGCCAGGCTAGCTTCCTGATGAGGTAACTGACTGGGTGATGGGCCATTAAGAGAACAAAGGAAAGGGGCTCTGTGCCAGATGACAAATGGATGTGGCCCCTCCTGCAGCTCTTACAACAGTTAGAGGGACAAATCTGAAGTTTTAGGGCAGAGTTTACTGTGATGTGACCTAGAGGAAAAAGCTGCTAGCTGGAAAGGCAGAGAGAGAGGGATCCATGCCTGATTTCTGCTAGAATCCAAGGCTGTGGCTATGGGAGAAGTTAGACCGTCTCGGGGTGCTAAATGCTATGAACCCCTCCATCGCAGGCTCAGGTTGTATATATGTGTATATAAACCATGCATCATGAAGACACCACAGTCTGCTGTGCCTCCTTTCCAAAAGGAAACACAGACCTTGGGTAAATGCCTGGAACCCCTGGAATCTCGCAGTGCTCAGAGACTGGGGTGGCCTGCAACCTTGACTTTGTATTTCTGCGCCACTGACACTTTCATTCCTTTGTTGTTGCTGCTGCTGTGCTGTGATCCAGTTTGCAGTGTTATTTCTTTTAATGAGATATTCTGCCTCCTTTGTTTTCTTTTTATTGCCCATAACAGGAGTCACCCTAAAGGTCTCCAGACCAAGAGTCAGGGCAAAAATGAGTGCAAGGAGGATGGGGATGGAGGGGAAAGTGTGGGGTGGGGTGAGGGTGGGGGCCCTACACTTCCATCACTTCTGCATCTCACCTGACCATTGCAATGCTGCCGTTTCAAGCTTAGGAACAAAAGTAGGTGAGGGACAGAAAGATATCGCCAGCAGGACAGGAAGGCAGCGGCTGACATTTCGAAAGAAGATATGATGAGCTTTCAAGTTGTCTGCAAGGCAGAAATAATCCCTGCGCGAGCTCTCTGTCTCTCTCTCTCTCTCTCTCTCTCTCTGCCTCTTTCCTTAGTTGTTCAGTTTGTTTGATTAAATCCAAGTCAGAAATCTAGGCCAGTTTATTTTTATTGGGCGATGTAGGAAGAAGGAACCCCATCTTGTCGGCATCCTCTCTCTTGCGTGCAGACATGGGCATTCCCCACACGTTTTCTACAAAACCCAAAAACAGGGTGGTTGTTGCCGCCGGCTGCTGGAATATTTTGGAAACCAAGAAGTAGGGCAGTGCCCAATGATGGCTGGCGAATGTGGGCAGGAGTGGGGAGGCAGGACCCTCAGACAAAAGCTCCCTACCAGCACTGCTATTGTGTGTTGTCAGTCAGTCAGTCTTGATTATTACCGCTGCAGATCACTACGATCACAGATCAGCAACACGTGTGCTGTTTTAAGTCTGCTGCCTCTAAGCTATGCTATCCACGTTATGTCAGGGTCCCACAAGTCAACCTAACACAACCCTGCAGTCAGAAAGCACAATTTAGGAAACACTGGTTCCATTTCACAGCTGGGGGACATGATGATATTTGTTTTCTGTGGTTTAATGATAATAATTTTATTTGTGAATATTGGTTATTTTTTAATAATTTTGTGGATTGCCTTATGTTTTACCTACAGTTTTATTACATGCACCTCTTAGAAAGCTCTTTGATTCTCTCTTTATCTCAAAACCTTGCAAAGAAAAGCCCTGTGAAGAAATTCTAAAGGAGAAAGGAAGTGTAAAGATTATCGGTAAGTATAATTATTGAGCTGTCTTAAGCCTCTTATGTTAATACTCACCCTCTCTGCATCTGTTTCGTTATGTTTTATCATTAATTTGTGTTTTCAAAAAAGTTAAATAAAGAAATATACGGAAGGAAGCTCTTTGGTTAAGCAGTTCGTATATCTTTCTAAGTAATTGTAATTATAGTTATTACTATTCAAGCATGAGATTCTCAGGGTAGGTGGGCAGGCCCAGCTGCAGATTTTGGAGGGCCCTGTGCAGGCTGTCTTTGGTTATCCCTCATTCCCCTACCCCTGACTAATGCCTGCCTCCCCATTTGTAGCAATGACACTACAACAGCTCCACAGCTCACCCGGCAGCAGCAGCAACAAGATGGCCACTTTATGCACATGAAGGAGGGAATCTATCATCGCCAAGAGAAAAGGACCAACTAGGATAAATATTTGTACAAAAAATGTACATGTTGACTTATATGCATAGATGCAAATTTAGAATACACACACACACACACACACACTTAAATAGAAATACAACATAATGGGGAAGACTGACCTCGTGACTTGTGTTCCAGCTCAGTCTCCTCAGGGGTGATGGTCAACTTCAAGGCTGCTCCTCTCTGTTCTTGTCCTTCTTCCTCTTCAAACCAGATTTGGGATTGCATGGCCCTTCAAGCAGAGCACTCCCCGCTGACTGCCCTTCAAATACAGAACTGCACCCTGAAAAGTAGGACACCTGGTCACCCTAAGAACATGAGATGAGCTTTGCTGGATCCGTCTCAAGGCCCGTCCAGAATTCTGTCCTCATGGTGGGATCTATGAGAAGCCCCCAAGAGGCGCATAAAGACCTCTCCCACTTTCTCTCTAGGCAGTAAGCGCCACAGTAGACTGGAAGCTAAACGCCTGCTTAGTTCTGACAGGGGCCTGGTGACCGCAAAATCTTATTTCCTATAACATCGTGCAAAATGAAATACGGTAGCCGCCATTGCGAGCTCACTATGAGAACAATGGCTGCCGCATTGCCAGGACCAACAGCATCCACACCATTGAGGGTTTTGAGTAGTGCCTGAGGATGATGATGAGGATCCAAGCAAGGCATCAGCCCTGGTGCGCTCTGACAGGGTATGTGGCCCCCAATGAGGCCGCAGTATGCTGGGCTTCTGGATGAGGCCCTCTTCCAAATGCTCCTCCAAGAGAGGTTTGGAGGGTAGCAAGAAGAGCCTTTGTGGTCGGGACGTGACCCCTCCATTTTTGAAAATGCTCTCCCCAGTGAGGTCCACCTGGCGCCCATCTTACTATGTTTATAGCTCCAGGTAAGACTTTACAGTGGTACCTCGGGTTACAGACACCTAGGTTACAGACTCTGCTAACCTGAAGTAGTAGCTCGGGTTAAGAACTTTGCTTCAGGATGAGAACTGAAATCATGTGGTGGTGGCGCAGTGGCAGCAGCGGAAGGCCCGATGAGCTAAAGTGGTACCTCAGGTTAAGAACAGTTTCAGGTTAAGAACGGACCTCCAGAACGAATTAAGTTCTTAACCAGAGGTGCCACTGTATTCTACTCCCAGACAATATCATCATCATTTTTTTAGAATCAGGATTGGTTTAAATGACCACTGCAATGCTTTCTGGTTTTCATGGGATGGTGTGGATTTTACGACTGTAAGCTTCACTGGTTGTTATGGTTATGTTTAAAATTGTGTGCAGTGGTACCTTGGTTTACAAACTTAATCTGTTCCTGAAGTCCGTTCTTAAACCAAAGCATTCTTAAACCAAGGCGTGTTTTCCCATAGCAGCGGGGGACTCAGTTTACAAATGGAACACACTCAACAGGAAGCGAAACATATTCTGCTTCCAAGGCAAAGTTCACAAACCAAAATACCTACTTCCGGATTTGCAGTGTTCTTAATTCAAGTTGTTCATATACTAAGCTGCTCTTAAACCAAGGTACTATTACATGTTCCCTACTGCTTGTAAGTCACCTAGATTTATTTATTTATTTTCTAGAAGATGAGAAATTGAGATGATGATGAAGATCTGAATTTTAGTTTGGAGATCTCAGTTGGGTAGGATAAGGTATCTCTGTTCTTAGTGGGCCATGGGTAACTTACCTCAGTTTCAGGTAAAATAACCTGAAAACCCAGCCAGTTTCTACAGAAGGCTTTGCTGTTACAGAGTAACGTATGTCTGCCCTGAGAAACCAAAGGAAAGCAATTCACACCACATCCTTTACTACAGGATCAGAGGTGCCATCTGAGGCAGGATGAGCAGGAGGGTGACACAGCAAAGCTGTCTTACAGTATTTTGAAGAAGCTAAATCATACACATGGCCTATTGGGAGAGTCAGGGTAAAGTACTACTTTCCCACACAATGCAGTTAAAACTATGGAACTCACTCCCACAAGATGTAGTGACGCCAGCTGTGTACAGTTCATAGCAGAATTGCCTTTACAGTGGTAGCTTGGTTTTCAAACTTAACCCGTTCCGGAAGTCTGTTCTAAAACAAAAGCGTTCCAAAACCAAGGAGCGCTTTCCCATAGAAAGTAATGCAAAACAGATTAATCTGTTCCAGACTTTTAAAAACAACCCCTAAAACAGCAATTTAACATGAATTTTACTATCTAACAAGACCATTGATCCATAAAATGAAAGCAATAATCAATGTACTGTACTATAAAATAAATAAGACAGTATTGTAGATTATAAAAATTAAAATTAAATGATAGTCATTGTTTGGTTGGGGGCCTTTATCCATTTCCGCAGTCACACAATCAATTAGTAGCTGAAGTGGATTCCACACAGTCACAAAAACAAAAACACAAAATAGCAAAAGAAAAAACGCCAAACATTTGACTTGTGAAATGTTTGAAAACCAAGGTGCAACTTCTGATTGGTGCAGGTGCCCCGGAAACAATGGCCAACAGCCACATCGGACGTTCGACTTCCAAAAAACATTTGGAAACCAGAACACTTACTTGCGGGTTTTTGGCATTTGAACCAAGGTATCACTGCATAGCAGAATTGAAGTGTATTCTTTCCCTCAAAGAATTCTGGGCCCTATAGTTGACTACCCACAGAATTACAATTCCCAGCCACCCTTAGAAAAAACTACAGCGCCCAGAATTATTTGAGGCGGGGAAACATGCTTTGAATGTGCTTTAAAGGTATTGCGTGTAAGCGGCCTTGGGGTGGCTGGAAAGGAGGATTAGGCAAATTCAGAGAGGATAAATTTACTAATGGCTGCTAACCATGATTGGCTACGTTCCATCTCTACAATCGGACATAGTAAGCCTCTAAATCCCAGATGCTGGGAATCACAAGTGGGGAGAACACACTTTTGCACTCATGTTTCCCTTGTGGGCTTGGCAAGTTTGAGAACTAGATGCTGGACTAAATGGGCCTTTGACCTGAATAAGCAGGGCTCTAAGTCAGCGCCAGATTTAGGGTGGTGCAGGCAGTTCTGCCACACAGGGTGTGAAGCCAAGGGGCTGCAAAATCGAGATCCACAATTGAGAAGATCCATGCTGGAACTCACCACAAATGGCCGCCATGTTCTCTCCTGATGGAAATGGGGCCCACCTGAGAGATGCTGGAACCGAGTTCCAGAAGCGGGAAAAGCCCTGGAGAAGATCCACTTGGGGTTGCCAGAGTTTGGCCTTCCATAAGGCACCATATTACAGAAGGTCCAAAATCACTTCAGGATTTTTGTTAGGGGGGCAGCCCTTTTATTAGGGGGGCAGAACCTCAGTTTGCTATGTATTTTTATCGATTGGGGGGGGCAGCTGCCCCTCCCTTCAAAACTTCTGGCTTTCCTGAGCTGATGCTATATTATTCTAAATCACACGACTGGTCCTCATCCTCCCATTACTTAATATGTCCAAAGAACTGTTGCCTTTTCGGTGGGAGGCCAAGTTAGCTGGGGGCGTGACTGAAAACCCCGGGGGCACCCCCCAAAAAACCCACACCTGGCTAGCCCCCGCGTTTTTGAACAGGCGCGTGTGCACATTGGGGACCCGCTCTCAGAAAGCGCTTTGCCCACCCATAGCCGTTTCCCTTTTTTAAGGGGAAATTCCCTTATTCCGAATAGGATTCCTCGCAAGAAAAGGGAAAAGGTGGCAGCTATGTGCCTATCCTTTCTTGTTTTTAGGGCGCACAAATTCCCCCGCAGTCGCTTTATGCGGAGGGGGCAATGCCCAGACGGCGGAGGGGGGCAAAAAGCAACAACCCGCCGACCGGATGGCGCTTCGCATCACCGGTGGAAAAGCGCTTCGAGCTTTTGGAAGCCGGTTGTGGGATGATCCCCTCGCTCGGCCACCAGGGGCCGCCTCGCTTCCCCGGTTCAGAGGACGCTGCTCTCCTCCCTTTCCTCTCCACGTGGTCTCAGATGGCCGCTTCCAGAAGCTGAGCCTGGAGCCGCCGCCGCCGCTACCTGCGGGGTGAGTGGGGTGGCGGGGGAAGGCAGCGCCCGGGGGGCGCAGGGGCGAGCTGGGGGCGGGAGGGAGCAGTCTGGGCTAGAGGAGGGAATGGGCCGCCCTTTGCGGTGGGTGAGGCTTGGAGGAGGGGAGGCAAAAGGGAGGGCGGGGGAGAAGTTTCCCGGGGTGGGGGAAATGGGGAGATTCTCCCACCCGCCCCAGACAGCTGATTTATTTTTTTTAGAAAAATGAAAAGCTGCTTGGTTACGTGTGGGGAGAAGGTGAGACAAGGTCAATAGAGACTTTTAAAAAGACTGGGAACCATGTATGCTGTGTTTACAGAAAGAAGTGGGCTCACTAGCAGGGTTTGAGCAAACAAGTACAACCAGCAACATAGAAATTAAGATGTAAAAACTGGAAAATAAAGTGTAAGAGGAAATATGAAAACAGGTATGGTATAAGAATGTTAAGAATATAATAATATTCAAGTTGAAGATTGCAATATTAAGGTAGAATAAAATAAGCAGGGGAAGCAAACACTCAAAGAACCAAAAAAGGAAGTTGAGGGAAGTCAGGGGGGGAGGGGGAGCTGGGGGGGATTTATATTCTATTTTGTTTTTGAGATAATGTTGATTGTGATGATGATAAAACTGTAAAACTTAATTTAAAACTTAAAAAAAAAAGTGTGTGGAGAAGGTAGGGCGGAAACTCTGGAGTTGGGCTAGCGGCTTTTGAGCCTTGGCGAGTGGGCTTGCTGGAAGGGGAAGAAGGGTTGGCCAAGGTTCAAGCCCTGGCCTCTCCTGGGTTGGGAGAAAGACCCGTGTCTGAAATCCTGGAGGTCTGCTGCCAGTCAGTGTAGACTGACCGCTGATACTATACAGTTTCCTGTGTTCCTATGGAAGCATCTGGCTGGTGGAGTAGAGTAATCAACCTTAAGGAAGAGCCCCGTTGGGTCAGGCCAAGGCCCCAACGACACAATACATTTATAGAAGTGTCACATCGCTTTAAAGAGGCCTTGTTTTCTCCCAAAAAATCCTGAGAGCTGTACTTTGTTAACGATGCTGTGAGTTGTTAGGAGGTCCCCATCCACCTCACAGAGCCAACAGCTAAAGTTCGATTCTTCTGAGATTTGTTGCTCTGTGAGGGGACTCTGGACGCTAGATATATTCTGTTTGTGGCCTCTCCCAGACCATCTCCCAGGTGATGCAAATGAGATAGCATCCAGTGGGAGAAAGGTGGCTTACTCCTGAGCGCTATAAACAGTGGGAAATGGAAAGGTGGGGTTATCCCCCCTTGGTATCTTGGTGTGGCGTTTACCCTTGCCTCCATCTTTCTCCCTCTGTCTTGACTTTTAGGCTGTGCTTTGAAGGTATTCTGTAAATAAATTCAGACCTGTGTGATTTTTGGCGTGGTCTCGATAACCAAGCCAAAAGTTGTGGCTACCTGTGCCCTCGTTGTGAAGCCACACTTTCAGGAAAGGATGGCTAGGTTCTTGACAGTTTATTGCTGCATGGCCAAATTGCTCCAGGTTCCTTGGCAGAGCAGTTTCCAAGCAAGCCCCAGTCTTCTTATTCAGTCTTTGAGCTGGGGAAGGAGAGCCCCACAAGCCTCTTCTACATTTTCAGGCTTGAATGGAAACCTGGGCCTTGTCAGAGGGTAGCAGCAGAATTCCCAATGTGAGTCGGGAAATGTGGAAGCCTGAATCCTGTATGTACTAACAGCATACTCATTCTCCAAGTCTGGACCTTTAGGGGGCCAAAATGGTCCTCTGGGAGGAAAGGCAGGATAGAAATTTAAATAATAATAGACATTAACAGATTTGGAGAAACCCCAAACAAATCTTGGGGAGTGGGAGAAACCCTAAGTGTGGGGAAACCTCAAAAGCAGCCCATTGAGAGGACTGAAAATACTTAGTGCCATGAAATGCTGGCTGATTTTTGGGTGCGTAGGGACTGAATGGCATACCCTGGCTGGAACCCTGAACGGGAGCACTCCATGCTGCAACACTTCGTTGCAGGTCCCATTTATCAGTATAGTAATGGTGTTTGCACAAAAGTAGAGCTGGAGCCAAGACACACCTGGTAAGTGTCTTGGCAGGATGAACTTGGGCAGGTAGGCTGACCCCCTGATTTCTCAGTCATGCTCGTTTCTCATTCTCTCTGCTTTTTCTTTAAAGCTTTGTGAGCTGCCTACTGACTGGAACGGCATTCCCCAACCATGGCTGAAGGAGGTGCCGGTGGGAACCAGCCACCCCGCGAACCGCCCCGCAACCTCCAAGGCTTGCTGCAGATGGCGGTCACTGCAGGGAACGCTGAACCTGCCCCGATGGAGCCCATGTCTGATGAGGTGCGTGGCTTGGCTTTTATAGGAGGGGTGGTGGTGAGGTCAAATGGTTGTTAGATCTGGGGAATGAGTTTGAGGAAGGTGCTGCCCTGCGATCCTGAAGCGTTAAAGCTAATGTTGATTGCGGAAGCTAAATACCAAGATTATCTAGCGAGGTGCAGAGCAGGTTGGATGAGAAGCAGCCTAGGAGGTATTATCCAAATATTTTCCCTGTGTTGCTATTACATTACTAAGCTCCTCCAACTAATGCTGTGAAGCTAGAAATAAAAATCATACAAATCTCAAATATATAAATATATATAATCTTATCTAATTTGCAAAAAGTGTTCATGTATTCATACATAGACACACTGTCCATTCCTGGCCTTAACCATTGCACCAGGCAATTAGCTTGGGGTTAGGAAAAAAAGATCTAGAGCTGTCCTTCTCCTGTGCCTTTAACAGCAGCGCTTAGCATTCACAAATCAGCAGCTGACGTTTGGAGGGGCATGGAGATAAGACAGCATTGCCTGCCTGTCAAAGCGCTGTTGAAACCAGTTTGAGGAACCAGGAGCCCTCTCAGCTATTGCTGTATGACAGCTTCCAACATCTGTGCCCATTGGCTATGCCAGCTGGGGCTGATGGGAATTGGAGTCCCATCAATGTCTGGAGGGTCACTGTAGAGATACAGTTTGGCTCCTGTCTAAAGTTGGCAGCTCCAAGAGGAGTTGACGACAACGGCGAGGATCCAAAAGCCAATTTTCTAAGCACAACTTCCCCTAACTCAGTGGTGTATGCAAGGAACTAGATCGGCAGGAGAGAGATTGTGTCTGATATGGGGGCTAGGAGATAAAAGGTTATTTCTGGGGGAAGGAGTGAGCTATTGGTAGGAAGAGGAAGGACACGTGTGTATGAAATTCCCAATATGTTTCCTTTTCATTCACCTCTGTTCCCTATGCCACTGTGCAGCGGAGACAGTGGTTGCAGGAGGCGATGGTCGAGGCCTTCCGGGGGCAAGTGGATGAGGTGGAACAGATGAAGGAATGTCTGAGGCTGCTGGAGCCACCAACCCCTGGAGCAGAACATGGAGGGGAGAGTTCAGAGGAAGCACATTCAGACCTTGAGAACAGAGAAGGTGCCTTGGACCTTCTGGCAGAGCTGTGTGAAAACTTGGACAATGCTGCAGGTATACAAAAGGCCCCATTCCCCCCCTCTCTCTGTGTGTGTGTGTGCGTGCGTGTGCGTGTGCGCGTGCCCGTGCGTGCAAGGGAGAATGAGAGTGTGCAAGAGAGTGGGGAAGAAGGTACCTTGAGATTCAGCTAAGATCTAAGAAGTGAAAAATGTCCTTAGGGGCATATTAGAGGTGGCAAGATTATTCTCTTAATTTCCAAGTCTCTTAACAACTTGTGTTCAGGATACATTAAGGATTTGATTCACTGAGGCCTTCAGGAGGGTCAATGTTTGAGGGTCCCTCATGGCTGGGATGCCAGAAACCATGCATTAATATTGCAGGCCCCGTTCTGTGGAGAGATCAGACAGGCCTCTTCTTCCTTAACTATCCAGCACCCGGCAAATATCTTTTTATTTCAGCAGGGTTTTTAAGTAAACATTCTGATTTTTTAAATATAAACTGATTTTATCTTTACTGTATCTTTTTAAACTCTTACTGTACACTGCCTAGAGATTAATAATAATATTTATACCCTGTCCATCTGGCTGGGCTTCCCCAGCCACCCTGGGTGGCTTCCAGCAAAATACAAAAGCATAATAAAATGTCAAAAATGAAAAATTCCTGATACAGGGCTGCCTTGAGATGTCTTCTAAAAGTTGTATAGTTCTTTATCTCCTTGTCATCTGATGGGAGGGCGCCACAATTTATGATTATGGTGTTAAGAGGTATATATAAATGGTTGAAAGAAATAAAATTAAAGAGTAAATTGCACCCAGCGGTTCCTAATGTGGGTGTTCTACACAGAAAACCCAAGATTATACGGTGGAAAGTAGTTACCCTTTGTAACCCCAGTGAGCCACAGCTAAGTCATAGTGCTGGCTGGGTTTGCAAGATATCCTACCATTCAGTTGTGCTGCCTGCTTTCCGTTGACCCCTTTGCTGTCCTTCCAGACTTCTGCAAACTGGAGGGCATGCGGCTGTTAGCACACCGGTACCTGGAGCACGAGGAGCAGGAGCTGCGTTGGCGGGCTGCTCACCTGGTGGGCACCTGTGCCCAGAACGTGCCCAAGGTGCAGGAGCAGGCCCTGGCACTGGGCTGCATGAGGAAGCTGCTGAAGCTGCTAGACCACGATCCCAGCGAGGCCGTCCGGATCAAGGCACTGTTTGCCATCTCCTGTGAGTGCGGGGGTGTCTGACCTGTTGGAAAGGGAGAATGAATTAGTCCTGCAGCAATACAACTGCCTGCATTTTCCGTTCAGCTGAGTAAACTGTGGTTTGAATTTTCCTTTCAGAGTAAACAGTGGTTTGAGTGACCAAGCATTGAGGTGGGAGGATTGAATGCACACTCCACCTCAAACGGTTCATCTGGCTTTCCCCTTGAGGAAAGACAAATGCAGTTTGTCCATCTCACTTCTGATCCAGCCATCTGAGATAGCAAAGCCCTTACATTAGCAATGAGCTCAGCGTTTTATTACGTTACCAGATAAATGAACCTAAGCAGCGGGGGGAAGCTCTGGCCCTTCAGATGTGGCAGACTACAATTCCCATCAGTCCTCACTGTTGGCCATGCTGTCTGTGGCTCATGGGAGATGGAGTCAGGGAACAAGGAGGCCGCTTCCTTACCCCTAAGTCAAGCCACCATTTCAGGCTTGGGAGCTTAATGAGCCAAGGGTTTCCCCACATGTGAGTGAAAATCATATTAATGGGGCCTCACTTACCTTTGTGAACTGCATTTTGCTAATGAACCCAATCTGTCTGTCTCTCCCCCCCCACACGCACACCTTTCTCTCTGCCCCTTGTTGCATTGCCAGGTTTGGTAAGAGCACAGGAAGCTGGCCTTCAGCAGTTCCTACGTCTTGATGGCTTCTCAGTCCTCATGAGGGCCATGCAAAGCAATGTGCAGAAGCTGAAGGTGAAATCTGCCTTTCTCCTACAGAACCTCCTCATAAACCACCCAGAGCAGAAAGGTAATAATATAATAATCATAATAATCATAATTCATTATTTATACCCCATCCATCTGGCTGGGTTTCCCTAGCCACTTTGAGTGGCTTACAGCATTTCTTATAACATAATAAAAACATCAAGCATTAAAAACCTCCCAATACAGGACTGCCTTCAGGTGTCTTCTAAAAGTCAGGTAGTTGTTTATTTCCTTGACATCTGATAGGAGGGTACTCCGCAGGGCGGGCGCCACTACTGAGAAGGCCCTCCGCCTGGTAGCTTCACTTCTCGCAGTGAGGGAACCGCCAGAAGGCCCTTGGCACTGGACCTCAGTGTCCGGGCTGAATGATGGGGGTGGAGACGCTTCTTCAGGTATATTGGGCCGAGGCTGTTTAGGGCTTTAAAGGTCAGCACCAACACTTTGAACTGTGCTCGGAAACGTTGTGTGGAGAACTTTAGAAGGATGCCTTAAAGAGCTGTTCCTTGGTTTGTGAAATCGTTGTGGTTGCACGCAGTGGACGTGGCCATCTCCCACCAATCTTGGGCTTTCCCCAAAGTAGGCCTTCATCAAGCCCAATTGGCTGAAGGAGGCTGACAATGATGCATTTCGGAAGCCCCACATTGGCGGGGACTGTGCTGCTGCCCAGCTAGGTGCTATGGCGTCAGCATGTTCCCGTAAGTGGACGTGTCTCTCCTCAGCTTTTCCACCCCTTTCTCTCCACAGAGGCTCTCTGTTCCATGGGGATGGTCCAGCAGCTGGTGGCCCTGATCCGGTCTGAACACAGCACTTTCCATGAACACGTCTTGGGAGCCTTGTGCAGGTATCGAGGGGACTGGGCTGCAGAGAATGAGAGCCAGGATCCAGGGGGATCTCTGACTGATCTATTGAGGGCTGCTGGCACTGGTGTTGTTGAGTTATTTGGGGAGGAGAGCTTTGTTTCTTGTTATAGGCCAGAGGTATGAAGTGAGTTATACAAGCCTGAGCGTTCTCCAGTCTAGTTCTCACCGAGGGTGTAGAGGGTGAGCTTAGGCTGAACTGTTTCAGACTACAAGACTTTCCCTGTCACTCCTTCTGTTGGCGGACTCAAACAGTGCATGCCGGCAGCGGCACAGCCAAAAATGGGTTTACTAAGAAACAAGTGGGGAAGCATCAGCATGCTGGGGGAAGCATGAGAGATTTGCAGAAATTAAAAGAGGAGGAAAACCTTTGAAGAAATGAAACTTAATAGGGCAAAGAAACAGCAACAAAACAGTCCAATCAGGACTGAGCATGCTCAATAGCTATGAGATGTTGGGTGTCACCTGGAAAGGAAAAGTGTGGGGGATGAAATGGAGTAGCCTGATGGAGGGGCTGGCAAGCAAGCAGGCAGGAATTGTGAAGAGCAATCCACAATGATCACAGGTCTCAGTTGCTCATCTCTAATCTCCCATTCCTTCCCCCTCCTTGCCCCCCACCCAAGCCTGGTAACAGATTTTCCTCAGGGTGTGCGGGAGTGTCAAGAGCCGGATTTGGCCCTCGAGGAGCTCTTAAAGGAGCGGTGCCAGCTACTGAAGGATCAGGAGGAGTTCCAGGTAGGCAGAAATAAGTGGGTTCCTTTCCCTCCCTTTCCCACCAATCTGTGGCATGAACTTGGTGCAAATGTCTGGACTGCCAATGAGTTTTTCCAACGGGGAAACTTGAATTCCCGGTTTAAAATAAATGATTCTGCTCCACAGTTTTCCAACTTCCTGAATATGTTTCGTGGAGTGAAGAAGGGCAGGGCTGAGCATGATAGCCATTTCAAGCTTTATTCTCCCAATGTTGGTTAGGAACCTCCAGCCCAAAGGCTCTGATCAGGCCTGGCAGGAATCCTAATTTGGCCCACAAGGCTGTTCCTCCACAAACAACCACCAGATGTGGGTCAGGTACGGACACAGCTGCAGAAACGGGAGCTTAAAATCGTACTCCTGATTGTTTCTTGGCAAATGGACCTTGCTGATCGGCACTGACAGACAGCCACTTTGGAGTTTTATCCATACACAGGTGTGGCCACAATTCAAAAAGTGCCTGCAAACTGACATTTTCCCTCTGTGAACGGCCTTCCTGGTCTGCATAAGAAAAACATCGGTTTGTAGGCATCCAAACCACACCTGCAGATAGGTGGGAGCCAGCGCCCATTGAAGTTGTCACCTGCCGTAATAACGATGACAGGTGAGCAGTCGCCCGTGAGGGGTGAGGATTTGGCCCGCCAGCCAGATCCAGGCCCTCATCCTGACTCTGCAGCAATGGAGGCCAGAGCATTTACTTTAAAGCAGGTGGGGAAGGAAGGTTGAGAAAGGAAAAGGCAGTGTTTTGCAAAGTGAAATTCCAAAATAGCCTGGAATTATGAAATCCTATGCCAGGGGTCTCCTGCAACCTAGCAGTTTGAAAGCATGTCAAAGTGCAAGTGGAGAAATAGGTACCGCTCCGGCGGGAAGGTAAACGGCGTTTCCATGCGCTGCTCTGCTTCGCCAGTCATGCTGGCCACATGACCCGGAAAAACTGCCTGCGGACAAACGTCGGCTCCCTCGGTCAGTAAAGCAAGATGAGCGCCGCAACCCCAGAGTCGGTCACGACTGGAGCTAATGGTCAGGGGTCCCTTTACCTTTTACCTTATGCCAGGGGTCAGCAACCTTTTTCAGCTGTGAGCCGGTCCACCGTCCCTCAGACCATGTGGGGGGGGCCGGAATATATTTTCGGGGGGGGGGGGATGAACGAATTCCTGTGCCCCACAAATAACTCAGAGATGCATTTTAAATAAAAGCATACATTCTACTCCTGCAAAAACACGCTGATTCCCGGACCATCCGCGGGCTGGATTGAGAAGGCAATTGGGCCAGATTCTGCCCCCGGGCCTTAGGTTGCCTACCCCTGCCCTATGCATTCCCGCCGCCTCCTTTGCCTAGGTGGCAGCGTGTCGCTCTCTTCGCTCTACTTTGCTGGGCACTAGAGGGCACTAGGCACCTTTTATAAAAGGCCAACTTTCTGAAGCTTGCAGTGCGGCTATTCCCATTTAAGTGCATTTCTGGAGACGGTTTGCAGCACGGAGAGCTTATAATAATAATAATTTATTATTTATACCCTGCCCGTCTGGGTGGGTTTCCCCAGCTTCACCCACCTAATAATAGCACAATGCAGAAACAGCTTAAGAAGGAAGTTTGGGGTTCTCTGCCGTTCGGGGCCCCAGAATCCAGCCATCGCTGCCCCAACCCATCTGCGAGAGAGTAAGCCAACTGAGGCTGGCCCTGTGATATATAAGAGGCATGTTTGCTCCCAGCCCCCCCCCCCCGTGGTGAGAGGAAAAAGCTGCCTCCTATTGCTGAAGAGGCAGATTTCTTTAGAGGTTGGGGTAAAGTCCCATTTCTGTTCATTTCTGTTCTTTCTGGTACTAAATCAGCCTCGTGTTTAATAACCCAGCCAGGTGGGTGAGGTATAAATAATAAAATCATTGTTTTTATTAATATTAGCACTAGCACTGCAGCCAGAAGAATTTACTTGCTTATTTTATTTATTTTTATCAGCTTGCCCAGTGCCCAGGAAGCAGTTTACAACACATCCATTAAGCAGCATTAAAGCGCTTGACATCTGACAGTGACACACGGAAATGGGTGCTTGAGTTACACGTCAGAAAAGGCCTCTGTTAGGAGGGTCTTAAGGAAGTGTGGTTGCACAGTAGCAAAAAGCAAGGCGTTCCACAACTGAAGAAAACACACACACACACACTCTTTTCCTTTCCTTTTTTATTTTTAGTTTCAAAGTTTCAAAAAGAAAAAAGAGTTTTTTATACACACACACACACACACACACACACACACTTATTTTCACAAAACCATAGTCCATGTCAGTACCTTTATGGGGTTCCCTTCACCCCTCTCTTGGCTTCCAAAATTCATCTTCCTTTTTTAACTGCATCTGATTACATTGATCCAAATTATTATACTTCATTTTTATCCTTTGTTATTTTAAATTACAAGTTCTATGTCAATCCTGCTAACGTTTTTAGATTCGTACAGTGTTCTTTAATATATTCTATAAAGTTATGCCATTCTCTATTAAATTTGTTATCTTCTTGGTGCCTGATGTTCCCAGTCAGCCTTGCCATCTCTACATAGTCCATCATTTTCATTATCCGTTCTTCTTTCGATGGGGCTCTCTCTTCTTTCCATCCCTGGGCATATAATATTCTTGCTGCTCTCGTCGCATACATAAACAGTACTTTCTTACCCTTCGGTAATTCTTCTCCTATTATATCTAATAAAAAGGCCTCTGTTGTTTTTTTAATAAGTTATTTTAAGCATTTTTTTAGTTCATTATAAATCATTTCCCAGTAGGCCTTGCCTGTTTTTACAAGTCCGCAACATATGGTGAAATGTACCTTCTTTAACTTTACACTTCCAACATATGTTGGTTGTATTCTTATACATTTTCGCTAGTCTTGTAGGAGTCAAATACCATCTATACATCATTTTCATATAATTATAATAATAATTTATTATTTATACCCCGTCCATCTGGCTGAGTTCCCCCAGTACAGCATTAAATATTAAAAACTTCCCTAAACAGGGCTGCCTTCAGATGTCTTTTAAAGATAGGATAGCGCTTATTTCCTTCACATCTGAAGGGAGGGTGTTCCACAGGGTGGGCGCCACTCCCGAGAAGGCCCTCTTTCTGGTTCCCTGTAACCTCACTTCTCGCAATGAGGGAACCGCCAGAAGGCCCTCGGTGCTGGATCTCAGTGTCCGGGATGAATGGTGGGGATGGAGATGCTCCTTCAGGTATAAAAGGACCGAGGCCGTTTAGGGCTTTAAAGGTCAGCACCAAAACTTTGAATTGTGCTCGGAAACATACTGGGAACCAATGCAGATCTCTCGGGACCGGTGTTATGTGGTCCCCGCGGCCACTCCCAGTCACCAGTCTAGCTGCCGCATTCTGGATTAATTGCAGTTTCCGGGTCACCTTCAAAGGTAGAATTCTCTTTTAACGTACAGCAAGCTGTAACACACACTCTTTTCCAGTGCAAGCAGTATGGAACTTTTACCATAGAGATACCAAGGATAGAGTGATGTCACTTGGCCCCCATTGAGAATCGCGAACGGATGGTGGCTTTCTATTTGAATACAGGCTGCACATGGAAGACTCTAGGCTGTCTCTGAGGTTCTCTGTCTGCTGCTCAAGGAAGTGGGGAGAGGGGCGGAACTTGAGTTGGCTTCCTTGCCACAGATCCTGGAACCGTGCCATTCATTTCCGAGTGCGGTTGTGTCACAACGCCATCTCCCCCGCCCCCAAGTCCTCTTCTTTAGCTTGATTTGAGGGTGGGGGTCGGATGGACATCTTGCTTCTGTTTCATGTTGTCTTGTGTTTATTCTCAACAGACAAGTTCCCACCCCTGCTGTTAGCCAGCGACAGTTTTCCCTGAACGTAGCAATTAGGCTGTGCCGAGCTTGATAATTAAACAATTGGCATAATGGAGTAAGTGTTGGGGATGGGGAACAACCTCACTGTGCCATTAAATTCTTTTAAAAATAATAATAATAAAATCCTAACACCTCCCCCCCCCCATTTTCCCTGTTCAGCTCCAAAAAAAATCTCCATGTTGAGGTGAGAAAGCTTTGAGACTGAGAATACATTCCTATCCACAGGAAGCTGTATGGGCTGTAGTCTCAAGCCAAGGAAGATGGTTTTGGTGGCCCATAAGCAAGGCTGAGCAGAAGCATGAGCCGCAATAAGCCCCGTTAATTGTAGGCAGAATGGTCAACATACATCATTTTATTTGCATGTCGCCTTTCAGTAGTTAAGGCCTTGCTCAAGGTGGCTTACGTCGCAAACAAATTCTCTAAAATAGTCATAAACAATAAAACCTTTCAAAAAGTACACAACCAAATTGAACAACTTCCACGTTAAATCATGATAAGATCTAAAAAAACAAAGATACAAAAAAATTCAGTAACAGCAACAAAGGACCCCAATGGAAAAAAAACAACAAACCTAAACAATACCCAAACCCAAAAGTTTGTTCTGCAGCTTCAGCTTTTGCAGCTGGAGTCAGTCCAGGTCCTGCCTTCCCAGGCCAGGTGGAAAGTGGCCTGCAAGGCAAAGGAGCAGGTCTTCCAGGACTCGCAGCCAAGATGGTCCAGCTCCTATTTAGCCGTACCGTTTCAGACTGGAGGTAGGGCTGTGTGTTGGCGCCTATTGGAATATTCCCTTATAAAATAAGATATGGGGGGGGGGGGAGTAAAAAAATTCACGCTGCACTTGGCATTTATTTACTTATTTATATGTTGGCTGTGTTTATTTCCTGCCTTTCTTCTCCAAGGAGTTCAAGATGTGGTGGTTCGACTGCCTTCCATTTCATCTTCTCAACAGCCCTGTGGTGTAGGTTAGGCTGAGAAAAATCTAGCCCGAAGTCACTCAGTGAGCTTAGGTCCTTGTCTGACACTCTAACCCAGCGGTAGGCAACCTAAGGCCCATGGGCCACAAACGGCCCACGGGGGTCGTTTAACCAACTCATGAGCTGCCCCCAAACCAAACCGCTTGCTCGGGGAGTCCCTGCATGCTGTGCTAAACTGGCACAGGGAGTTGCTTCCACGGTGCTGGAAATCGCATCTTTGCATGTGCAGATGCAGACACCGGAAATCGTAGGCACGTGTGCTCAAACGCACACGCAATCCGGCTCATGGAGGGATCTCCACTGGAGTGAACCGGCCCAGGTGAGGTAAACCTTGCTGACCCCTGCAGTCTAACCACTACACCACACTGTCAAGGAGAAAGCAGCTGTGTCGTGATTTCATTGCCACCACACGCTTTATTTGCGGTTGGTGAGACTTTCCACTGCCCTCCCAGGTCCAAGGCAAACACTTAAAGAACCGAACGCCCGTTAAAGAAGGAGCATAGCTTGCCTCTCTTCCCTTCCTTTATTTTTTATTTCGTTTTGTTTTTAAAGGAGGAGCTGGATTTCTGTGAGGCCCTGCTGCGCCTTTGCTTCCATGGTCAGCCTGATGATAACAGCATGGACCGGTAACTTGGCTTCCCAGAAGAACCCTTGACGCTGTTGGATGTTCATGCTTGCACTTGGAAGCTGTGTCAGTTGGAGAGGCTTGGTGGAAACGCCCGTGTTTATCCTCCCATTCACTGATCTGGCAACAGGCTCCAGTAACAGAAGATCTCTCTGAAACGAGATACATGGCTTGTTAAGCCTCAGGATCAGCAGGAAGACACTTTCATAAGCCGTTTCTGCGTAACTTCCTCTCCGTAGTTCTGCAGAAGCATTCATCTGCTAATCTACCTTCCCAGCCACACCCAGGCAGTTCTACCTTCATTAGCCATAGTTCTGAGATGGCTCTTGAGATCTCCTTTTTAATTGAGGGAAAACTAATCCCATTTCCTGTTCTCCGCTGCTTGTTATTAGGGAAAAGATGCTTAGTCAGGCGAGAAGGCTTGAGTGCCTTTTGGAAATTAGATGATCAAGAACTGCCTTCTTACTTCCGGGAACTGGCTATTCTACAAACCTACTCTGGGTTACATATTTGGGGAGCATTCGTTCAAAAGGGGCTGTGGTTTTGGTGTATCTGGCTGCAAAGGACCTGTAACTCTACCCATTTTTTTAAAGTTGCTGATAGAGTTGGGAAAAGCTTGTCCCAGCTGAAGAATTTCTCGGGGGTAATTGTGGGGGGAGCTTTAAAAAAATATGCTTGCGACAACTCGAAATGTATTGCAAACAGCTTGAATCTCCCACAACTCTGCTTTGCTGTTGCTGTGTTCACTATTCAGCATTTTTTTTATTTTAAAAAAAACAAGTTTCTGTTTCGGGTGCTATGACTGTCACGTTTTTGTTTTTCCTACTAGCAAATGCCTTTAAATGTTGAAAATGATGTCTCCATTTCAAAGAAGAAGTAAAGATGGCAGATCTTTTGGTTTAGGGGTTGACAACAAGAAGCCCCTACCTCAAAATTGGCCTTTTGAATATCACCAGCTTGTTCCCCACCTCCAACTGTAATCACAGGGGCAGGAAAGAGATTGTATTGGCCTCAATATGAGCCACCCCAAATATTGGCTGCACCCCTAAAATGCAATATATTAAGTCACAGCTTCTCATAAGAGAATAATATAGGCTGCACTCTGGTTTTTAATACCAGCAGGTGGGGGGAAGCATAGCCTAAATAAATACACCACTAGTACAGCATGTACGTAGATGGGATACAGGAGAGGGAAAGCTTAGCAGTCTTACTTTATAAATGGGGAAGGAACTAACCTACCCTTCTCCTTAAAGCTGCCTTCCCACAAAGCTAGGTACCAACTAGGTTCTTGCGAGTGACAGGATTATGAAGAGCTGCAAAACAGTGGCCAGGATCCAAAGAGTGTTCTCGTGTCTTTCCCCCCATTATTATTTGCAATGCTCGTTGGTTGTGCCATGTCACAAATAGCTTACAGGACTCTCCTTGTCTCCTTAGTTGTCAGGCAACTGTGATAGCTCAAGTCAGTAGAGCACGAGACGTTTAATCTCAGAGTCGCGGGTTCAAGTCCCATGTTGGGCAAAAGATTTCTGTACCAAGCGGGTTTGACTAGGTGACTCTTATGGTCCCTTCTAACTCTACAATTCTATGAGTCTAAGATTACACGGGAGTGGGCTGTAATCCACATAACTAGTCCCCAGCATATCCAGGTAGGGCTGAGAAAGACCCCTGCCTGAAATCTATAAGTAGATGGGTCAGATGGTCTGGCTTGATATAAGGCAGCTCCCTACTTCCTAATTTTTAACAGAGCAAAGTGCTTAGTTCCACATCAGTCCTCTGAAAAAGTACATGGTTAGCATTTTACAAAGGGCAGACTGAGAATGGGGGCAGGTATAAGCCTAGCCACACTTACCAAACCTATGGCTAAAATGGCACTTGAGCTGTGGGCTGAGTTTGAAACTGGGCTGATATAAGATAAATGTGGTGTATTAATTTATTTGAACACATCTTTACTTTGAAATCAGCCCCATGGATTTGCACTTCAAAGTGGTATATATGCAATGTCCACATGCTATTATTATTTAGTTGGGTTGCTAGTGGTTTAATACAAAATAAAAAAAGTCTACAAGTGACGTCAAGAGGCGTAGCATTATGAACAGGTGATGATGATACATTAAGATAAACCCTTGCAAAACTCATTAAAGAGATCCAGCTGTGATCCTAGGTACTGAGAACTAACTCCATTCTCTTGAGAGTGAAAATGGTAGTCAAAATGGTATTGTCTATGCACAAGTCTGGGAGGAGTATTAGCAGGCTTGCAGGAACCGCAAGTTTTGCAGAAGTACAGCAAATACTTTAAAAGGGGAAACCCCTAAGCTAAGGGCGTGGGAGCCCCAAAGCTACTCAGTGACGACTGTGCCGGGAATGTTAGCTGATGGAGCAGATGGAAAATCACGTGGGAGAGGGAATGGAATGAAGTATCCTGTTGGAAGATCTGTTTGGCTGGCACCCTGAGCAGCAGTTCTTCACACTGAAACATCCTTACAGGTGGAACAGCTGGTTTATAAAAAGAATTTACGCCCTGCTTTAAAAGGACTTCCCAAGGTGGCTTGCAGTCATTGAAAGAATACAACTACCTTAAAAACCAGATACAAACAAACAAAACAGGAGAGACCCAAACCAAATGTTTAGCAATTTTTAAAAATTAATTCACTTGAAAAGTATAGCTGAGGGAGCCAACTGGGCCTTTCTAGTTGAGTGCTTCCACTGAGGACGCCGTGCCCTGGGTTTCACTTCCAAAGACAACAGGACACAGTGAAGAACTGGATAATGAACACAGCCTGTTGATGTACATCTTGTATGGCATGCCATCAGATATCCTGGTCTCAAAGCATTTAGGACAGGAATGGGCAACCTGTGGCTCTCAATGTGTTATTGGACCACAACTCCTACCCTGGGACTTTGGGGTGAAGTGTGGGTGATAAATTGCCATCGTCGCCATCTCCCATCATCCCTGACCATTGGCCTTGCTGGCTGGGGCAGGTGGGAGCTGGGAGTCCATAGCTTCTGGGAGGCCACAGATTCCCCATCCCTTTATCAGCAGCAACAAGCTCACTCTTATTGAGCCAGTACTTGTTCACACAGCACATAATTAGAACGATGGAATTCACTTCCCACAGGATGTAGTTATGGCCACCAATTCGAAAGGCTTTAAATGATGATTAGACAAATTGACGGAGGCTAAGGCTTGCAGTGGCTACTAGCCCCAGTGGCCACATCCTACCTCTGCTGTCAGAGACAGGATGCTACTGAAAGCCAGCTGCTGGCAATCGGAAGGGGGGGGGGAATTGCTGTTGTGCTCTGGTCCTTTTTGTAAAAGGCTTCCCACAGGCATCCAGTTGGCCACCGTGAGAACAGAGTGCCGGACTAGATGCCCCTTTGGTCTGATCCAGCAGAGCTCCAATGTTTGCTTATGTTCCCAGCTGAAATCGCCCAAATGTCTCAACAATAGCAAATCCTGAAGAATGACACTCTAACCTCGACAGTTCACAACACCCAGCTCGCAAAAGACCCCCATGCAATTTAGGATAATACTTTGCAGCATAAAACAATAGAAATACTAAACTAACTGACCAGTCACGGCGGTTCTGCCGCCGCCTCCCCTAACAAAAGTCTTGCCGCCCTCTAACAAAATTCCTGGCCTCTGCTTCTTTGGCGATCACTTGTAGCCGAGTAAGATTGTCTTCCATAAACACGGTTTTAACAATGAGTCCGTAAGTGACTGTGGAGGGCAATTCTGGATCCACACGTGCTTCCACAGTGAGGCATTGGTTTCCGGACAGGAGGTGATAATCCAGAGAAGTGTCCGCCATAATAAATGTGAGGGTCTTCAAGGTCCCACAAACCAGCTGATTTGTCTGCAAGAATCTGAAGGTGTGCCTACAAAACGTTTCAACGAAACTTTCAGTACAAAATCGTTGAGAAGAAACAAAATGAACGGGGGGGGCGGATACACAGGGGGGCAGGAAGTAAAAAAGAGTTAGGTGACAATTTCACTTGGGGAACAGAAGTATCGAAAGGAGCAGGACTACTCTCTTAAGTAAATGATGCTCAAAAGGAGGCGAGGGAGCGTAACGCATGCGCAGGTGCGCCTCCCTCTTCACTCCATTGACAAACGGGAGGGGCGGGGGAGCAGGAAGGAGGAGGAGGAGCTTAAGTTGGAGGACAGAGGCGGGGCTACAGAGCTCGCGGAGGAGGAGGAGGGGGAGGATCGGCAAGAGAACGCCGAGTTGAGGAGAGGGGAGGGGCTAAGCGGAAGGAGGAGGAAACAGCAGGTCGGCCGCTGGAGGCGCGCGCGGGGGATTGTGGGATTGCGGCGGTGAAGGCAAAAAAAAATAAAAAAACAGAAAGAAAAAAAAGAAAAGAAAAGAAAGAAAGTGAAGAGCGGCTGAAGCGAGCGAAAGAGGCTCCTCTCCCGCGGGCGAAAAAGGAGCAGGAAGGAGGGGGCTCGAGCCCGGTGAGAGCGGTTGGCGGAGGGGGCGGGGGAGGAAAACGGGGGGGGGCGGAGAGAGAAGGCGGGGGCGGGAGTGTGCTATATATATAGGTATGTATATACATATACATAAATATATATGTGCCTGTACTGTCTGTGTGTGAGTGAGGGAGAAGGGAGCGCTGTGGGAAGGAAGCTGCCGCCATTTTAGAGCTCCCTAAGGGAGACCCTCCCCCTGTTATACTTCACACCCACTCCGTGTTCCCCCTCGCACGCCCGTAGTTGATTTTTTAATCCTTTCCTCTGCCCCCGTAATTCCTCCCGAGGCCCACCTCTTTCTCCGTGTCAGGTAACGAGCCTCCTTCCTTCCCTCCCTCCCTCCTTCCTTCCTTCCTTCCTTCCCACCCCGCCTCCCTTCCTCCGACTCGGCGGCTTCATCTCTGTCTCCCCCCGGTAGCCTCTTCTTCTCTACACTTCCATCCTCTTAAAAGTCTATTTACTGTCTTTGGAAACAGCAGCAACGAGACCGTTTCTCTGCTGTAGTTGCTATTCAAGAGGAGAGAGGGCTCTCTCTCAGCTGCCCCCCAAAAAACATAACAAACACGTTTTGTTGCAACCTGCCAAAGTTCAGGGAAGCCAACCTTTCAAAACCCGTTTGATGGGAACTGGGAACCCAGAAAACTGAAGTGGAAGTGCTTTTCTTTTGTAAAAACTTGAGTCATGTTTGCTAGCTGGTCAGACTGATAAACAGGTGTTTTATATCCTTTTTGAAAGGTGCAGGCCCTGGTTTTTCTTGCCTTTCTTGAGGACAGAGAATTGTATGTGGCTGGGTTAGTGATTTTTCTAAGGCGTGTTAGTGATGGTGCACATATGCACACACAGTTTTCTTTATTTTGACTTGCTATTCTTTCTTGCTATTCAGGGTTTGATTAACTTGGAGGGAAAGAATTCAGGGCCCTAGGTATTCAGTCCTCACCCCAGGTGTGCTTTTCTCACAATACCTAACTCCTTCCAGATTTTTTCTATCCACTTCTCCCTCGTCACCCCACTAGCAGTAAACCATGTCTTTTATTTAATGCTGAAATGCCCACAGGTACCATGTCTGTTTATTTCTTCTAATGCTATACAAAATAATTGCTACTCTGTACTTCACTCCTCATGATTGCTGACATGAATTAGAAATGCTACATGTTCTTAAATTGCAAACAGAAGCGTCACCCTTGTTATATAACACTCTGTAACCTTCCTGCTGTGTACAGAAGGGTGGTTAAAGTGTGTTAATGGATAAACTTAGTTCTGATAACTGAGTACACATGGACCACTAACGCCTCCCTGCTGACATTGAATGACCCTAAGGGCTATGACCCTAGGTTCCCTTCTACAGAGATGTCCTGGAAAAGCTTGATCTCTCAACCTCTTTCCATCCACAATTCTGTGACTGTTTCGTACTGTTCACTGAGGGCTCCTGATTGTTTCCCCACACTGTATTCCCTTCTTTCCACAAGCTTTTATTTTCCTGGTAAGCTGTAAAAACATGGCTTGTCATTTTTGCTCTGTTTCTGTGGTTTGTAATCTGGTGCTGTATTTGGTGAGTCAGAGGAATAATGGTTCCACATCTCTCTTGAAGGCAGGAGCTGACCTCTCTGATGGTCTTGGGATTCTATGACTCCCTTCACAGTAACTTTCATTTTGTGCAGGATAGGAACTGGCTGTCTTTGAATATGTTTGCTACCTTAGGTGGGAGTTGCCTCGTGTTTTTCAGGTCTGTGGAGAAAATGCATTGTTGGTTTAATTTACTGCATTAACCTTTAGATGGCTTCACATGGAGATGTGGGGCATGTTAACAAGTTGAAAAAGCAGATGAACTTTATTTTATGTTAAAATACTGGCTGAGTGGCATTTGGGGGATCAAGAAATTTGATTCTGGCTTTCCTTTCACATGGATGTTTTCCTTGTTGAGCCTTCTTGATATGTGAATCCTGTTTAGAAAGGTTCCCTATTTATTTGGAGGAGAATCCATATATTTTTGGTTACTTTAAATGTGGGCAGGTGCCCACTTCTTGGGACCTTTCTACACAGGAAACTGGAATGGGCTCCACTTTCTCTTCTGTCTTATTTTTGTCTTTTAATTCATGGTCCTTGTCACAGTTTCTGTGGACCTGATGTTCTCTTGGTCTCTGTTCATTCTGTCAATAAAATAAATGAAACTATAAAGTGCTGATTCATGAAAGTGAGCTTGCAAGACTGCTGGTGTATTGACCAAGGAAAGACTGCTAAGTGAATTACAGTCATTGCAGCATCATGTGTGTGCATCTGCCCATAGCTTAAAGTAAATGAAAGATAGCTTGGTTCTGGAATGGGGTGCTTGCTCACTGGGAAATGATGTGAAGTTAGAATTGTGGAGAGAGGAGGAGTTCTACTTGGGTAACTGTAGAAAAGGCCTCATAGTTTGTGAATAGTGAATATTGGTTTGAATTGTTGGAGATGCAGCTCAGGCAAGTAAGGACTGGGGCAGAATGCTTCAGAACCTACAGTCATTTCCACTGCTACTGTGGCATAACAGGATTAAATAGCAAGGAAATGTGATGACATTTTAATGTGCTTATCTTACCTTGACTTTTGAGTGGTGGTGGAGAAAAGGGTTCTGATCAAATGGTGTTTTTGCCATAACCCCACCAGTGGTAGCCCCATCAGTTTCTTAGTCAAGCAAATGCACCAGCTGTCAGAAACTCTGTTACTGAGAACCAATGTGGTGTAGTGGTTAAAGTATTGGACAAAGACCTGGGAGAGCACTTAGCCATGAAGCTCACTGGGTGGCGAGTCACTGTCTCTCAGCCTAACCCATGCATAGGCAAACTTGGCCCTCCAGATGTTTTGGAACTACAGTTCACATCATCTCTGACCACTGGTCCTGTTAGCTAGGGATGATGGGAGTTGTAGTTCCAAAACCTCTGGAGGGCTTAGTTTGCCTATGCCTGGCCTAACCTATCACATAGGGTTCTTATGAGGATAAACTGGGAAGATGTATGCCACCATGAGCTTGGGGGAGATGGCATATAAATGTAGTTATAATAGTTATAATAATAATAATAATTGCTATTGTAGTAAGTCATTGCAGCAGCACATAATCCGAAAAGTAGAGATGCTAGTTTAATCTAGTGGCAATATAGAGCTGAAATAGTAAGCAGGTTAAGCATGCGTAGAATCAACTCCAGATATTGGGGAGACGTGTGACTTTTGCCTTCTGTGTTATGTGATGTGCATGCATTGTTGAATCTAGTCTTACAGTACAACTCTGTACATGTTTACTCAGAAGTGAATCTAATTGTGTTCAGTGGTGTTCACCTGCATGTAGGATTTCAGCATAAATTAGTTGAACTTAGCTGTCCTTGAAATCAGTGGGCAATTCAGTAATAATTTAAGTTCCACAAAAATAAATAAATGGAACTGAAGTATGGTTAAATTAGCCTGGATGCTACCCGTCGGATATAGAGTATATCCTTTCACATGAATTTGCACATTGTCATTATGTTGGATTTCCTTTTTTGTTAAAATACATATGTTTAACCGACTTAACGATTGCACCTATTTTGGGATACTCCTGAACTGAAAGTTTGCATTTCTAATGCACAGAACAGGAGCACTTAATTGGGAAGTGCATCCAAGGAGTCTGGTGGGGGGTGTTGTGAGGCAAGGGGAACCTTTATAGCTTGTATAGTGTTTGGATCTGACTTCAACTAAAAGTTACACTAAGAAGTGTTGGGTGAATAATATTTTGCTTTCCCCTTGTACTCTGCTCTCATCCTCTGGCCATTTCCCTACTTTAGGGCAGAGTCTGGGAGGATTGGTCAGGTGTGTATGTATTTGTGTTTTGTATTATTTCTCTGTTTTTCTTTGGCTGCTGTCCATTCGTGAGATCAAAATATGCAGAAGGTCTATGACAGCGGTGTCCCCTTTCCATTGATCTGTCTGCTATTAAAGGCAAAAGGGGATTCCACCCATCTGTCTCTGTGCCTTGGTTAAACTTGGGAACACGTCAACCTTTTTCTTTCTTTACCTGGGGGAGTTCAATATCTCAGAGCTGCTGGTGGTTGTTTTTTAAGCCTACCGCAAGAGATCAAAATCTACAGCTAGGCATGGTTAAATGTAGGAGATGTACAGCTGCAGCTTGCCTTGACAGCTTTGGCAGAAGAGACATAAAGCTAATCCTGCTGCTACAATCAGCATATAAGGAAGTAATTGAAATAAGAGACTTCAAATTCGAACAAAGCGTTTCTTTTAGTACCTTTTGACAGAGAGCCTGGGATTTGAAATCCTTATTTATTTCCCACAGCAGGACTGATCTGGGGCAGGAGTAATGTATACTTCTATGCTCAGTCAGCAGTAGGGACAAGGGCTTGTTGCGCACAGGCCAGATATGAGAGATTGTGCCACAGTAAATTAGCTGTTGTTTTGACAAATGCCACCTTTTGCTAAGCTTTGATGGAGCTGTGGTGTAAGGAGGTCCCATTCAATATACACCCCCCCCCCCGATCATTGCGAGAAAGGTTCTGTGGATCTCTTTAGGACAGTGGGAGTGAGTTGACCTGGGTCTTGTTTATACAATCAATATACCATGGATGTTATCCTAGGGTGGTTCTCCTGAGATATATACCCTGTCTACACAAATAAGGGATCTTGGGTCTTTCAGGAACATACCTTCACTAAATATTTTGGATCACCCAGGGGGCACTGCGGTCCTCTTTGACATTTTTTTTATGGTCACCTTAAAAAGTGATGGATAACTGTGACAAATGTGTGTCATACAGGAGCACTCAGTGAGAAGCCACAGTTGTTTTGCTTGGTGGAAAAGCAGGGTTTGCCCTGCTTAATTTTGGTATCTTCCCACAATGAAACAACAGTGTAGTTCACTTGTACGACGGTGACCCGCCCTTCACCCTAAGGTCCCAGAGTGGATTACAACATTTATAAAATTAAGAACAATTTAAGAACCAAAAAAATAAGGTGAGTCCTGAAACTATACACCTCAAGTGTCAAGCCAGGGTGTAGAGGTGTATCTTCAGCCGTCACTGGAAACTCTGTAATGAAGGTGCCACCTATGTGGGAAAGGAGTTCTACAACTTAGGGGCCACCACAGATGATGCAATTAGCTCTTCCCTGCCAAAGAACCACTGTGCTGTGGCAGCTAGAATTCTTGCTTCTCTGTCTGACTTCTGGCAGCAGCAGCACTACACTTCGTTTCATTGGTGGTGGGAATGCAGTACAGATCTGGCTATAAAGCATGGGTTGTTATGCCTGTAGCCCTCCAGACATTGCTGAAAACAGTCAAATACCCACCAGCCCCAGCCAACATGGCCCAATGGTCAAGAACAATAGGAGTTGTAGTCCAACAACATCTGGATTGCCACAGGTTCCCCAGCCCTGCTGGGGTTAGGATTGTAGCAGGAAGGAAGGGAAGGCAGGGATTGAGAGGTGGGCCATTCCGTTTTGTGTTTCATCTAGTTGCCCAAGGTAAAATGGTCAACAGTATTACTACTATCACTGTTGCCGATACTACTACTGTACTACAAATATAATCATGATATTTATTAGACTGGTCAGTTGCTTGCTACTCCAGTGTCTCCAGCTGATGTACAACACATGAAAAAACTAAATAGAAATGAATAGAGTAATGCATAATGCCATAAAAAACAAAGCAAACAAATACTTAAGAGATGATCCTATTAAATGAGAAACCTCTCTTCAGGTTGCATAAGAATTGGGAATTTGGAAAGAACTTGGAGGGTGAATCCAAAATGGGCAATGAAAGAATCTACATAATTTTTAAATGATCAGATAGGCCTTGATGTGTTGAGAATGAGTGTTTGTGCATGTATATGTACAGCCTGTAATTGAACAGATGTCAATACTTGCATTTTACCAGAAATATACTGAGCTAAAATGTAATATCTGAGGTTCACAATAACTGGAGAGTAAATACTCCAATTGCAAATAATTACAGCAACCCGGGGGAAGCTTAAGAACTGCCTCCATGCAACCAGGCAGGGGAATATTTTAAAAATTGGTGTAGAACCAGTTCTCATATTTTGAGGCCACCCACATCCACAAAAGGTTAACATAGGCATGTATGCAGTATAAATTTGTGGGCTAGTCACTTTAACCATGTTTCAAAGGCTATCTTGCTTCCTCCTGAGCTGTAGTTTTCAGGTTTCTTGATTGCTAGTTAGGGGGCAAGTAATGGTCGATAAATTTCTGTAGTTAGCTTTCTCAGCACCATTGGTCGTTCCTGACAGCATGCATTGCATAGTATGTGTTGCGTATTCTTGGTTAATTCAGAGGTGACTCCCATCAAGTAGGTGTCTTAGAACAGATCCTAGAGTGCTCCGCACCAGGCCGATGATTTTGTGGAAAATGCACAAGAATTTCTTGGAAGGCTAGCTGATGTGGAAAGGTTTCTCAAAGATAGGAAGTTTGAAAGGTGCTGCTCTAGCACAGGAGTAGCCAGTGTGGTGCTCTTTGAATGTTTCATCAGCCCCAGTCAGTATGGACAGTGATAAGAGGTGATGGGGTTTGGAGACATCAGCATCTGGAGGCTACCACATCGACTATCCTCTGCATCTGCTTGGTACTGTGGACAGCTCTGTAGGTGGAAAAGTGGGGCAGAGACCAGACAGGGCTGTCTTAAGCATATCCGGCACCATGGTCTAAGCTCCCTCCGGCACCCCCCCCCCCAATTTCCCAGAGTTTTATAGGGAAGACGGCGCTGCTGGCAGGGCTGGAGGAGGTGGGCAGAGGCTGGACACGGCAAGTCCCAGCTCAGCTGGCTGTTTTGTGCCACGGTGGCCACAGTAGACGGAGGCTCCAGGCACGGCGCTGCTTCATCGCGCCATGGCAGAGGTGGGCGAGGGCAGCAAGCTGATGCAGGGAGGTGCCACGTCCAGCCTCCGTCTCTTCCCTGGTGCCCCACCCCACTAGCCTCTATGGCAGCCTTTCTCAACTTGTGGGTCCCCAGATGCTGTTGAACTACAACTCCCATCACCCCTAGCTAGCAAGGCCAGAGCTCAGGGATGATGGGAGTTGTAGTCCAACAGCATCTGGGGACCTGCAGAGAACCACTGCTCTATGGGAAAGACGCCCTGAGGCCAGAACAGGTTCTGTGTCTTTGTATTGTATATACTGTGGTGAAAGTAGCTCTTCCAAATCGAGTTTTACAGTATGGCAGTAGTTAGCTGAACCTAGTGTTTCCCTAAGTAGGGTATCCTGACCTGGGTTCAGTGAGCCAGTTTCTTATGGAATCAAAAGAACCTTGGCTTCAGTTTTGACTAGCTTCAGTTGGCTAGCAGATTTTTAGACCTTGTGATTAAATGGTTTCAGTGCAACACCATTTCTTGCTGTGGGCCTTATCATTTCAGAAGCCCCTTCTTTTTGTGGATTTTGCCTTAATAGCTCCCTTATATCACTTTGGACTCTTAACACCTTTTTTAAAAATATTTTTTTAAAGGATGCATTGGGGAGCAGGAAATTGCAGGTTTCTGTTTAGTTTCTGGCCTGGATTAATTGGTAGAAATCATTATTAAAGCTGGAATTATTAAACATGTAAAAGAACAAGACATGCTGAGGGATTTCTGCAAAGGAAAGTTCTGCTGTGTCAATTTTCTGGAGTTCTTTGAGTGTCAGTAAGCATGTAGACAGGGATAATTTGGTGCCTACATGTTCTGCTTTTGGATTTCCTGAAAGGATCTGGTTTGCTACTGTTGTCCTGGACCTGGATGGATACTGGGTCTGATACAGCATAGCTTCTCTTATGTCCTCAAGATATATTTTTAGTTAGGCTCTTTATTAAAAAATGGCCCTACTCTTGTTTCCGTCTCACATGAAGCTCCAAATCCAACTTGTCCTTCCCAACCCATCATGCCATCTTGTGCTCACCAGCCCATGCCAACATTCCTTTATAGCTTACTGGTTCTCAGAAGGGATCCCAACATAGAATCATAGAAATGTAGAGTTGGAAGGGAGCCAAAAGGTAATCCAGTCCAAACCCCTGCAATGTCGGAATCTCAAGGAAGCATTTATTCATTCCTGTTTTTTCACTTATTGTTTTATATATATGTGCCATCACCGCAAATGAAGAAAAGCCTAAAAATGTAAGAGGTAGGTCTACCAAAAGACTTGGAAAACAGAAAGAAATAATTTGGGTTTGCTTCCTTTTGTCCAGGAGGTAGGGCATGTCTCTGTAACCTTAATTGCTTTCTTCCCCCTGCCCCACATACAGAAATTGCACTTCTCTTTTCACTGTTGCTGTGAGACACTCCAGTTATTGCCAAACCCAGTACTCGACAATCTGAATCAGAAAATCTAACCTGGATCTCTCCCCTACTCACCTAGTCATAAATTTAGAATGTGGAATTCAGGTTTTCTGATTATAGAATTTGGCAAGCGTGTTGAGTTTTTATCGGGTTTTTTAAGGCAGTTTGTGGTCTTGGGCCTAGTGCTGTGTACATATTTCAACATGCTTGTGCATGCATGGAGTTTGAGTAAGAGTGTATGGCATAGCTGGACTGAAACGGATAGGGTGTGCTGGGGAGGACACTGTAAAAAAAGCACTGCAGCATTTCAGAGTTCCTGACTGACAATGGCTATACAGTCGTACCTTGGAAGTCAAACAGAATCCGTTCCGGAAGTCCGTTCGACTTCCAATACATTCAGAAACCAAAGCACGGCTTCCGATTGGCTGCAGGAAACTTTCAGGAGTCAATTTGTCAATTTGTTTAGGAGCCAAGGTATTTGAGACGGTAGTAACACGATAAAGCTGGGCATATCTGTCTTGGGTCTCCTGCATGGGTGTTCAATGCAGTCTTTCAAAAACACACTCATCCCCTCTCTCAGCAAGTTTCCCATTGGCTCTGGGTGTCCTCCCCTCTAGGAAAGTCTTAACTATAGCTGCTGGGGGGGGGGGGAGAGAGTTCCTGCTGGGGAGGTTATACCTATCACACTCCAAAGTGTAGGTTCTCTGGAGTTGACAGGCGTTTGTTCATACTGAAGTTCATAAATCAAGACTAGGTAATAGAGTGGGTTTAGGAAGGGTAATGTAAGAATGGGCGGGTGGGGTTCAACCAGGGATTGAGGGTCATTTCTCGGCTAGTGAACGATGATGACTGTGGAAATGATCTGAGGTGTATGAGAGGTGACTGTGCTAGAAGAGAGCAAGAGCTCTTGATCCTAGCAGAGGAAGCACATGGCCTTAAACTCTTTGCCAATAGTGAAACTGGAGGCTTCTGCTATACTGTGACAAGGGTCATGTGTGTTGAAAAATGTTGCCCTGCATACTTTTAACAGGGAGTCCTGCCCAACCTTACTTTTTTGTGAGTATTTAAATTCTGCCTTGTTTGCAAATGCCTCAATAAGGCTAACAAAATAAAAATAAGGCATAATAACAGAAGTGGAAAATTAGAGAAAGGGAGTTCCATAATTTGCTACTGAGAAGGCCTTCTTTCAGTTGCCACATTGTGTGGCATGATTGGGCCAGCTTACTCTTTCATAACAAGCGGAGTTCTGCCTATTTGAAATATTCTTGGTTCTCATAAGTTTTTACTTCCCTCTCAATCCATTAGTAGAGAGTAGTCTCTGCATGCACAGGTTATCCCTTTTGGCTCCTTTAGGCTGAATACTTTCTTTAGTATTTGCCCTTCCTCCCATTTTCCCTGAAGTTCTGGTCAGCATCTCCTGTGTCTTTTAAATCCCAGGCCCAAGCTATAATCCAGGGCCGTGGGATCTCTGGCCCACCAGATGTTGTTGGACAACACCACACACACCCCGCCTGCCCCATCAGCTCCAGGCAGCATGACCAATGATCAGAGATGATGTGAGTGATCTGGAGAACCACGTATTCCCCACTTGTTCTCTAGCCCTGCTATCCATGGTTAGGCATTAGACACTGGCTAAGCCTTGCATTTTGCCCAATTCTGTGTTGTCTTTTTCAATTTCCTAGCACACCTATCTACTGTCCCTATTCATTCTGCGCAAGCCCTAATTCTTGGCATGCTTTAGCGATGATCGTTAACTGCTTGTGACACTGTGGCTGATGCTTGCTTGAGTTTCTGGTGAATTTGAGACCCAACACAAGCCTCTCTTCCACCTCAGCTGAACCCTGATGACTCTGCTTCTATGGTCATTCAAGCTGGCTTTTTAGCCTGCCACTTACAAAGGTTTACAAAGGGCTCATTAAGGAATTGTGACCAGTTGGCCAAGCGTTAGTGGAGTTGTGCAAGTGACCTTGGCTGATCCCGCTAACTGAGGGTGGGGCCAGAAAATCATCTAGGCTGAACTCTGGCGCAATGAGCAAGTTTGAGAATGAGAAAGTAAATAAGTGTCCTGGAAATATTAATGCCATTTTTGTATACATCATAGGGCATGTGCCGGTGCACAAATGAGAAATGCAAGAAATGGTTTTGGAGTATGACGGAAGAAAAAAATTAAGAAATTTGAATCACTGAGCTGTGGATGTGTATATGTGTAGTGTGAGTGTGCTAAATTAAAACCTGTATAACAAATAGTTCCTTGCTGAAAGCCATAATCTTCTTGTTTCCCATCAGTAAAATAGGGCTCTTTGTCTTCTGGTGTTCATATAACCTGATTTTGGTAGTGATTCCTGGCAATTTCAGCCTTTTTATTTTAATAAAGAGGTTTCTAGTCCTAATGGGCAGGGAAGAATTTTGACAACAACCAGGGGATGTTTGGCAGATACTTTATTCCTGTGTGGCTGTGTCCCCTCCCATGGCCTCCAGTCAGATTCCCCCACCCATGCCACTCCTCATACCACTTACTACTGCTCTTCATTTAAAAACAAAATATTAGGTTCAGAATAAAGCATACAAATGGAGCACTGTGAGCTATCTTGGCAAAGAAGTTTTTTGGTTTTTTTTAATTGTGTGTGTAACTTAGTTTTGATTCTAGTAAATAAGTAAATTTTTATTTATACCCCGCCCTCCCCAGCCAAGACCGGGCTAACATCAAATATCAAATACATTAAAACACAATCAAACAATTGATTAGAATACAGCTTAAAAATTAGAATCAGGATAAAAGTAAATGATTGCCCATGAATTACAACCATAGGGGTCGGGAACTTCAAGTATTCATCAGGGCGAGCTATCCATGTTAGTCCCACATGAGCCAATAAAAGGGCCAAAGAGGTAACTTACAGGGTCCCATAGAGGGGGTCAAACTGAGCCCAGACCGAAGGCCAGGCAGAACAACTCCGTCTTGCAGGCCCTGCGGAAAGATGTCCTGCGATAGTGTGTTCAACCAGGCTGGGGCCAAAGCCGAAAAGGCCTTGGCCTGGTTGAGGTCAGTTTAATCTCCTTGAGGCCCGGGACATCCAATATATTATTATCTGCGGACCATACTACTAGTTGGGATAGTTGTGTACCTGGTATGAGCAGTCCTAACAGCAGCAATCACACGCTTCAGGTGGTTGTACTGATGAGAAGAGAACTATAAGGAATGCCCTTGCCCTGCCTTTTAATGATATCGCCTAGTAGCTAAATCTAAACACAGCCTATAATGTGGTGGTTTTGTTTTAAAAAATGGGAAGTTAGAATGTGGGTTTGACAAATCTCATCACTTGGCCCAGGAACCTGTCATGTGGGGTTGGAATCCCCTTTGATAAAACCCTAAGTTTGCTCCCCAATAAGTTGCCTGGAAAATTAGCAGTAGGTTGTTCTTGGCAACCAAATCTTTGGCCAAGTGTCTTTGTTTTGTCTAAAACCTTTGTTTAAAGTATTGCTACCAAATACCACAAAGACCTGTTTGTCAACCGTAATCTACTTATATCGGTACCATACGGGCCTTCTGCCAAACTTGGTGTCAAGAGGCAAGTGAATTTTGTGGAATCACAGCAACCTTCTGGAGAAGAGATGCCACCTTCATTTTTATTAATGGTTTTGTAGTGATTGTAACACATGTTTGCAAGTCATCTTGGAAATTATGCATTGCAAGGTGAAATGTAAAATATTTTAAATAGCCAGTTTTCTCTTACCTTGATATTGGTAAGCTGAATAAGGACAGGGATGAATTATGGACATATAAACATCTTTAAGCAAGTGCCATTATCTGTTTAATTATCATCAGAAGCCCAAAAAAAGCAGGGCTATGAAAATGCCTGTCAAGAATAGTTCCTCCTGTTGAAATCTAGTCCTTAATATTTATCTTTATGAACTCTCTAGCCTGTTACCCTGCAAAAAAAAATATATCACTTGGAACAGGGGCATGAATGTGGAGTGACTGAGCCTTTATTTAGAATCATACAGAGCACAGCTTAGGTATTACTTAACTGAAAAATGCCAGTAGAACAAACAGTGCTTCTGTGCCACTACGGGAGAAGACTTTGTGTCGTAGTTCACTGCATTTTTCTTTGTTGTCAGAACCAAAGTAGAGGGGGGAGGAAATCATTTTTAACCTGTTCCAAGGCACGTCCAAGGATCAAGTTAAAATCGTATTTCTGTTGTTTAACCAAGCTGAAGTTCTGACAGAGCTGCACATATTTGCAGTGGCCACTCAGAATTTTTTTGGGGGGGGGATTTCTGTGGTTTTAATCTGGTAAACTGTGGTACGATATACAAATAATAGTTTATAACTTTCTTATAAATTTGAAAGGGAAAGCTTCTTGATTCAGTATTCTGAATTCTGCAGCTCAGGGGCAGGGAAGCTCTGGCCCTGAGCCACATGCAACTTGCTCATATACCCCACAACAGTTAGGCCTGAAAACAGTCTCTCCCATCAGTTCCAAGGGAAAGCTGTTTTCAAGCCTAATTGCAATATATGTGGGAGTTACCGTACATCTAGGGAGGGAAGGAACAACCCTTCCTGTGTGCTGAGTCCCATTAGCTCCAGTAGGAGGCTGTTTTCAGACCCAAGTACCAAACCAGGAAGTGATCTTCAAACCTTTTTTTCAGGGGGTGGTTTGAGAACGTTGGGTGCCCCCTCCCTATTTTGCATTGGCCCTGCCCATCACTGGCCCCTGGAAGGCTAGCTATGAGGGGGATAGTTCCCTACCACTGCTGTAAAAGGTACACTGTTCCTTATCTTACTGCTGCTGATTTGTTTTATTATACTGATAAGTTAAATAGTATTTTGCAGTCATCATGGTTAAGAGATTTTTATTTAAAAGACCACCATTACTAAAATAAAACAAAATGTCCAGGGTTGTATAAAAAAAGCTTACAGAGACATTAAAAGATAAGGATTGGTTTTTGAAATAAAGCTTTAATAGTCAGCCAAAACAAAACAAATAAAAAAAACCACCACCCCAAAATCTCTTTAGATACAGCTTTGGAATCAACTTGTTCCAGTCCACCAAGAAGATGGCTGTTAGCTTGTTTTAATCTGAAATCTGGTAAAGTTACTGGGATGGCTATCTCAAGAGTTCCATTCCTCTTTTATTGGTCTCTCACAAAAAGGTACAGTTGCTGAATCTAACCTTACATGCCTGACCTGATTTGGTTTCTCAAGGTTTGGCACAGCTACCAAAGGTATAGAGCCAGTTACTCCTTAAGCTTGCAGCACTGTCTGGTTCTTGCTACTCTATTTCTGAGCATGACAAGCTGAAGTGTGTTTCCATACCCTGAGGGTGGGATTGTTTTTCCATTTTTCAGCACGAGCGAATGCAGGATTAAATGGACTGCTTCAGGGAGATTTTAAAACCAGAAAACAAATGCAGAAAAGGACTGAATTGCTTCCCTGTATTGGTTACGAACTTTCAGTGTTTGTGTGTGGAGTGGGGGATAAGCCCTTCCTCCCATCACTTCCCATTATAGTATGTCATAATCTAAACAAGGTAGATAGTGGGTTGGATCCAGACTGCTAGTTGCAGCTGGATCCCATTGAGGTCAGTAGGAACCAAATTACACATGGCTAATTTTTTCACATTGATTCAAACGGGACCTAAGTATGACTTGCTTTAGTTGGGAAACAGCACCATGATAAAGCAGTAGTCAAAGTAAGAGCACAGGTTTACAAGTCCATAATAATGTTGGCCAATACATCGTCTCACATATATTTCAAGCTACTGATTTGCCATGAAATATAAAAAGAATGTTGTTTGCAAGGAAAAGGTATAGGTATATAAGGAGAATTCCTGGACTCCAAGATCCAGGTTTGGAGTAGGTACTTTTTGGTGAAAGAACCCCAGCTGAGATTTAAAATCACAAAATATGCAGCAGCAAAGTAAAGCATGGAAATATAGCCTTTAAAATATGATCTTGTGTGTTCCAAAACTTCCCTTAGACCTTTAAAATATAATCTTGTGTGTTCCAGAACTTCCCTCTTCCCCAGCATAGAAAAAGACCACACATTTGGTAAGTTAAAAATTGTTTACTTACAAATTCTCTAAAGGACAGATTAATGTGCTTCTCCATACAGCATTCAGAAAAATTACACCGACAGTAAAGCTTGATTTCATTCCAAAGTGGTTAAAGTTCCCTAATTATCGGTATAGTAACTCAAGAGTGGTTTGTGAGAGCCATGCGGTCTGAACTGGAACAACCAGCTCAGACCTCATATGCTGAGTTCATCAGTTGGACTGAAGGGGAACAAAGGCTTGATTACCTAGTTCCTCCCAAGGTGAGCTAAGCCTGACAGGCCAGCTTACTCTATGGTCAATCCCTTCATGCATGAATTAGACTTAAGCATGTTGGTTATATAGGGCTGTGCTATCTCTGGTATTGGAAGACATTTCTCTGCTGCCAGTCTTAGTAGATAGTAGTGGGCTGGAAGACATTGCTATGTATCCTTATATATTCCAGCATGGTTCTGAATTCCTTATTGGATTTTGCTTTGTCCTCTCAGCATTCAGCTATGGTTCAGCTTCCTTAACTATGGTTTGTCAAGATGCCTGAATTCAGTAAGAAGCATGGATCATGTACACCTAATTCCTATTCTTAATAGCTGGCTTCTGATATTGGGATTTCTCAGGTGTAATGACTGAATGGCCAAATCATTCCATATGAGTTTTGGATTTACATGGTCCCCTTTTCCCTTCACTACCACCCATCACATGTGTGGGTTCTTTCCCTGACTACTTGGTTCATGCAAACTGTAGCTTGCAAAACATTTCCACTGAATGGGCAAACTATGGTTCACTTTTTCCCTTCAAACCATAAATATGAACCAAGATTTTGTGGTGAGTGGGGAGAATCTGAGCATGTGAGGAGGACAGGATAAAGGAGGCATCTGGCCCCAAGGCTGAGAACTGGTAGCTAAGCTGACTTTGTTTCTACATCTGAACCATCCCAGTGTGAGAAACCAGCTGGTAGGAACAGGGTTTAAGCAGGTCTTCTCCTTGCTTCTGGCGCAATTCAGACATGGTGCCAAATCAGAGTGCATAAGGGGAGGAAGCAGTTTACAATCCTAAGGACGGCCAAGCAGTGGCTTGGTGTTACATGAGAACTGGCTCATTGTTGTCTTTAAAAACACACACACACAACCCCGACTTTTGTACCTGATCAAGTTCTCCTGCAAATAATCCCAACTGTGTCTTCTCCTGCTGGGAATTTTCTGGACAGACCATCCCTTTGTTTTCAGAGGTCCATCTAAGACAGTAATATATTTGGTTAATAAAGACAAATATGCAAGTCTAAGATAACCCAGAAAAGTGCAGATTTTTTCTTAAAGCAAAATCTTTTCTCTGGCAGATTTACTTCTTCTATTCATGCTGCTGCAGAGGTCTTCCTTGCTACACTTGTGTGTGTGTTTAAGAATAATGGAAGAAAACTGCCCCCAATCTTCCAGATTTTTGTTCTCCTTCCCTCATTTTCCACGGCTGAAAGGAAGATGGTAGAACCTCCCCACCAACCTGAACTTCTAAACGTAGGACCTTAAATACTGCTCACAAGTAGCAAAGTCTTTTTCATGCCTTGTTAAACAGGTACTCTGTTAATTGGATTACAAATTGACTGACCTTATTGGAGGAATGGGCTTATAAATGTGCAAGCAGCCAAAGTAAGAGGGGGAAATCATTAAGATGTAAGAATATTTTCAGCCTGGAGATATAAAGGAAGGTAGATTGGAAGGAGCCATGCCATCTTCAATAACATCTTCACAAAACCTATTAGAGGAGGCAGTGCAACATTAGCAGAGCTTGGAGATACCTAGCAAGTTTTCAAAGTCAGTTTGGGTAAAGGTTGGTGGTTCTGTGGGTAGACCCAATTATGCTATACCCTATTACCCTAGTAAAGTGCCAAAAGTGATTCTGCAACAGGTGTCCGGGGGTGGGGAAGTTTTCTCTATCATAATCGCTTGAGACCCGAATTGCATAAAATGTAGCTTAATCTTTCGCTCTTCTGTTAAGCACATGCTTTTAATCTTCTTTCTTGGCTTGGCTCAGAGGAGATTTCTCTTGCAAATCACTAGGGATTTTCCAAAATAGTTAAATCTTTTTTCTTTTTCTTTCTTTTCACAAAGATGTGGGTTTTTGGTTGTTTTTTTACTTTTTCTTCAGTTTTCAAGCAAGTCTGATGAAGAGAGGAATTAAGAGGGCAAATCTCCTGTTTGTTAAATTACAACAAGGCTGACGTACAAGCTGCTTTCCCCTTGTGTTTAGGGGAGCCTCTTTGCCATTTCCCTGAGCGAGTGGAGTCAGGCTGCACCTTCTGGAGCTATTGCATGACAGATAGTGGGAGATTCCCTTTCATTCAAGGCCCTGAGCAATTGCATTAAAGGCGCTTCTCAAACTGCCTGATTAGGCACCGCTGGAGCAAAGAGCTGCTTGGCAACATAAAGAGCACTGTTGAATCAGACCAAAGGCCTCACTTGTTCCAGCCTCCTGGGTGTCATGGTTTGTGTATGTGCATCTCCCCCGCCTTTGATAATAATAAGAAAGAAAATAGCTAATGTATCAAAGCCTGGGGTCCTAAAAACTGGATGCTGGTGCCTAGTTACTGAAAATACTTGCATGTGGTGCGTGTCTCCCACTTCAAGGAAAGAGTTGAGACAGGGCTAGTTTCTTCAAATTCAGTGCTGAATGCCAAGAACTTGAAATGATTCCCCCCTCCATTCTTGCCTTCCACTCTAAACAGGATTGGGAAAATTCCAGGTGCTTACATGTTGGGACAGATGCTTAAAATATGTGGCAGGGCTTGCCCACCCATGCCCTTCACAGCCAGCCTTGCTATATGGACAACAGGCATATAGTTAAGCTGAGGGCTACGCTTCACAACTGCGTATGGCAGTTGTGAGGGGGATGTGCCTGCATTGGTTGGTGCATGTCCCTTAAAATGTTTGACATCAGTGGCCTAATCCAGGGGTCAGCAAGGTTTACCTCACCTGAGCCGGTTCACTCCAGTGGAGATCCCTCTGTGGGCTGCATTGCGCAAGCATATGCGCCTGCGATTTCCGGCGTCTGCGCAGACACGATTTCTGGTGCCGCAGAAGTGAGTTGCCACGCTGCGCCGGTTTAGCGGAGCACATGGGGACTCGCCAAGCAGGCGGCTCGGCTCGGGGGCCTGTTAAACAACCTCCGTGAGCCACTTGTGGCCCATGGGCCTTAGGTTGCTGACCCCTGGCCTAATCCTTTCCTGGTGTCACAGTCCGGTTCACGGGTGATCAAAGTCCCGGTAGGGGACGTCAGGACCGGAGGCAGGATGGCGGGGTGGGAGCAGGAATGGGGGTCCAGAAGCCAGGAGTCAGAGGGTCAGAAAGCCAGGAGTCAAGAAGCCAAGGGTCCGAGGATCAAGAAGCAGGGAGTCACAAAGTCAGGGGTCCAAGGGTCAAGAAGCAAGGCAGGGAATGTGTTGCTGTGGCAAAGAGCCAAAGGGAAAATGCTGACCTTATATATCTTCCTGGCTCTTGCCACCAGGTGCTGTGAGTTACTAATTGGTCTCACCTGTGTGGCCACGCCTTGCCTCTTCAGAACAAACTTAGGAAGGCCCCAGTCCTGCAAAGTCCTATTTGTCACAGGGCCTGGCTCCTGCATGCACACCTGAGCTAAAGGTAGTATTTGTCAAAGAAGGGCTGGGATCTGATAGGTTTGACTAAGAAGTGCTAAAGTTCTGTCAGCTCTAGAACTCTCTTAGCTGCTAAGCTCATAAGCAAGGCAGGGTGGTAACAGTGCTATCCCTTGTGGGGGGTTTGTCCTCTTCAGACACCATGAGAACTAGGAATTTGCTTTTTTGAAGAAGAGAGCTGGAACCAGAGACTGGGTCTTGTTTGAAATGCCACATGCTGTACAGCACTGTGGCTTGAATGTAACTAATAACACAAATGGTGTGGAGCGAACCATGGGGACTGAACTCTGGTTTAGTGGTTGGTGAGTTGGTTTGGGCAACTTAATTGTGTCTTGTGTCTAATATTTATAAAAACATTTCAACTCTCCCAAGTGTTTTTATATTCTGTTGGAGATTGCGTGCATATATGCGCACAATCTTTCTTGGAATTCTGATACAAGGGGTTACATAAATGTGTTAAACTAATAACCAACCTACCTCACATGGTTGTTGCAAGGGTAAATGAGTTGTGGGTAGTTAAGTCAATTCACAGACCTTTTTTGTGACCTCCTTCTGAGCCTAGGTATTGTAAAATAAAGGGCTGAACTTCACAAACCCTGCCTCCACCTTTCTCCTCTCTTTGCCCCCTCCCTCTCCACCCATGTGTGTTGGCAGCTTGTGCTGAACACCAGTCTGAGTTGATCTGAGGACTGCGGTCAGAGCCAGGCTGCCTGTGCTGCTATATTGCAAAAGCCTTGTGTCAAGGTTGCTTGGAAACCGACTGAAAACTTTTGGCCTTTGCAGTTGTGGTGGCAACAGGGTTGAAAAGGGAAGCAGGGCGTCTCCAAGTTACTATTTGTTTCTCTCCGGTTTTTCCCCTCCCTCACTGATGATACAGAGAATCTTTTTGCCGCTTTGGATTGCAGCTGTAGTTAGGGAAACCTGCAAAACATGCATGAGAAACGATGGCACGGAAGATAGTGTCATTTGTGGACTCATGAGATCATTACTGCTGTTCTTGTATGTTAGTTACTTCACAATATGACTACTACCCTTTTGGCTTTTGCTTGTGGTTAGTAATCCATATTTGGCCAAAAGCATGCATTGAAAAGGGGTGGTGAAACCAGCCCATCTGCTTCTTTTCAGTCAGTCTGTCATACTCCCAGTCATCATAGGTTTAAAGCAGAAATTCTCCAACTACAAGACAGGTTGAAGTTCCAGTCAGAGCTAGGATGCTGAGGAGGGAGTGTCTTTCTCCTTATCAGTCAAGACCTTGGTAGATTTGTGGCACCTGAAAATTCCCATGATGGCTGGTTGAGAATGGGTTTCAGAAAGAGTTTCTGCTTTCTTCATAAGACTCCAGAAAGACTCTGAGAGAGCCTGTTACATTTTTCTTCCACTGCCAGCAAGGAGCTAGCTACCCCAATCTACTGATTTCTGCATGTTCACTTGTAGAGCATACCCAAAACAAAAACAGTAAGGAATGCAGCAGATGCAAGAGACCAGTTTGTTATTCCTAATATAAATTCTGACTCAATTAGTCTTCAACAGGAGATTGAAAAAATAAAAGGAATATCTCTTATTTCTTGGAGCTTCCGAGGTGTTAGGCTCTCAGGAGCCACCAACTGGTCAGCTGTAGTTGGAATCAGAAGATCAGTGGCTCTTTTTAGAGCTGGTCCGCTAAGAAATGGCAATAGGCATGAGTTATTTCTTTTTCTTTGGGTCTCCTGGTGAACAGTGAATTGCCTGACATATTTACAGTATTATGCTACTTGCATGAATACATTTGTCACATTCACCTGTAGAAGAGATGATTTCCTGGGGAAGGGAAGTTTGCATAAATTTAGAAGGGGTGTCCAGAAAGCTCATAGTTAAGGAATAGTTAGACTGCTCTGAGTGACCAACACCAGCCACACTCAAGTTCGTCCCCCTTGTTTTGTTATTTTGCCAATTGTTTTCCAGATCACTACCCTTCCCACCAGACTTGGCCTTACTGGACACTTAGCATCTTAGCTGGGAAATGCTCAGGTTACAACTCCCTCTGCATCTGCTATTCCTTTTTTGCTTCTCACTGGCGCGCACACAGCTCCAGCTTAATTTGTGGCCCCAGTGGAGTCCTCTACATTCCTCCATTCCTGTTCGGCTTGCCTTTAATGAATTCTGTTGGATGACTTATCAGCTCTTAGATCTTGGCCGTTTTGCTTTGCCTTCCTCTGAACTCATTTCTATTAGTACAGTACTTATTTCAGCATCTGGTTTTCCTTTTGTAATGTGGTGTGCTAGTTTGATCCAAGTGTTCTCACCCCTAAATTGGGGGTGGCCAACATGGTGCCCCCCAGATGTTCCCAGTATCCTTGGCAATGGACCGTGCTGACTGAGCTGCTAGGAGTTGGACTCCCAAAAGCATGGATGGCACTACTACGCTGACATGCTCAACCTGGCTGAACCTCAGGATGTGCTGGCTCCACCCCAGTCCACCTTCCTCCTTGTTTCTCTTGTATCTAGCACAAGTCAAGTCCACAGCCTTTATCACTGAGCCACCCAGTCTACCTTGTTCTGTTTATACCTGTCCCATTGATTTTCCCATGTCCTTATCCTCTCAGTTATTGCTGTTCCCTTGCTGCGAATAATGGCTGTCTCTGTGCCATTGAGTTTTCAATTGGGAACAGTTTTATGCTAGGCTCTGATCCCCACCTTTTGTGCAAGGTTTGTTTCAAATTAAGAAGGGGCAGTTGCAGGGCCTTTTTTCAGCAGGAACTTGCCGGAACTCAGGTGGGCACCACTGTCATTATAAGAGAAAAAGGGAGGTGTTCATGGTGAGTTCCGGCACCACTTTTTCTAGAAAAATAGTACTGGACAGTTGTATGCATGATTACTTTAGGAGACTTGCACTTGCTAGCTTGTGATGCATGTGCTTATCTCCCATCTCATTGTTGGTTGGTTGGTTTTCAATTGGCCCCTCTGTTCATTTTCCATCCTCCGCAGCAAGCCATGTTCTGGAAGTTTGACCTCCACACGACCTCTCATATTGACACCCTCTTGGAGCGTGGCAACGTGACCCTTTTTGAACTTCTGGATGAAGAGGATGTGCTACAGGAATGCAAGGTGGTCAACCGTAAGCTGGTGGACTTCCTGGTTCAGCCTGAGCACATGGAAGCACTGGTCACCTGCGTGACAGAGGAGCCCCCTGGGGACGTGGATGAAAGAGTACGCTACAAGTAAGTTGTTTTGGAAGGGGGAGCTGGATGAAAATGGAGCTTCTCTTATTTGTTTGTTTGATATGTCCAGAACAAAGAAGAAATATGCCATGTTCATTTTCCTCTCTTGGTTCTTTAGTGGTTCAGCTGCCTATGGGGGCGGGGTGGTAGAAAACTGCATGGTTGCTGCTTTTTAATTTTTTTAAAATGGGGAAAGTCAAGGCATCAGCTTTATTGAGACACCATGCTAAACTATAAATCCAAGTGATATCTGAATTGACAAACCATGATTTGCAGCAAGTTGGGAAACCATGATTGGAAACCATAGTTTCTGCTAACTGTGGTTTGGTGTGAATTGTGAGCATATGGGAAATTGGAACAGAGGAGCAGCTCTGAATGATGGATTGCCTGTACATTCTGAAGCACAAACTATGGTTTGACATTGCGTGGGCATATAATTCCAGGCTTCATAAACCATGGTTTCTTGTGCCAGAAGCAAACATTGGACCTGGGCATTAGCTCTGGCTTGGAGTTCCTGCTTAGCGTTGAGCCACAGTTCCTGTTCTGAACATGTGGGAGAATTCTGTTTTAAAACAAATTGGGCTCTCCGCACTGAAGCTGACCTACAAGGCGACTGGCAAGCGAGGAGTGTGCAGACTGTATGTTTGTTCCTAGATTAATAAACCATTGCTTATAAAGCCTGGAATGTTGCCTCCAAGCTGGCCCAGTACCTTCACTAATAGCTATATAGTTGTTCTATATTTAGACCATCTTGGGAATGAATGAAACCTGGTTGCTGTCAGAAGAAAGCGTTATGCATCAACTGAAAGGAAACTTAATAACTTAAACTTGAAAAGTTCTCTAGTGTATTTGTGCATTAAGCCATAGATGTCTCTGCATCATAAATCATCTAGGGTTGTAGCCAACTAAGTCTTAGAGTAGGAGTTAGGGAGGGAGGGTAGGTAGGCCTGTTGATCTGATAACAAAGCTGTGCATATATTCCATGATTGCTGTACGAGCTCTGAATTTTGATGATGTGTGCAGAATTTGGCAGTTTGAAAACCTGCTTCGATTAAAACAAACATGGAGTAGAATGAAAATAATATTGAAAGTACATGGTCAGTGTCTGCTAAAATTTCAGTAACCAAAGAAGGGAATTGACACCTTTTCAGTGATTGATGGGCCAAAGCCCTATATTCACCCTGGTCCTCTCTCTCTGACTTGAATAAATAGAATACACTGTAAAGTATGTGGAATAAGGAAATCTTCCTGACCTCCTGATGTATTTCATACAGATTGTAAGAACTGGCTTTTCATGGGGCTGAATTTGGGATTATCTTGCTGCAGAACATTATTTTGCCCTAAACTAAAACACAAATATGGTAGGTATCTCTTGTTTTGGAGATACTGATAGATCTTGCCAGGCAGGTGGGCCAGCACAGCCACACAACGTTCTCTCAAAAGGAAGAGGCTGGTGGAGATGATTATGCAGCAGGTCTGGTTGTGTATTTGCTTTTTGAAAAGTCTCTCTCTTATAGGTATCCAAGTGTGTCGTGTGAGATCCTGACATCAGACGTCACCCAGATAAACGACGCATTGGGAGAGGACGAGTCTCTCTTGCGGCGCCTCTACGGCTTCCTGCAGACTGGCGGTATCCTCAACCCGCTGCTGGCTAGCTTCTTCAGCAAGGTCATGGGGATCCTTATCAACCGCAAGACTGATCAGGTATCTTTGCACGTGCTCATCTCAGTTGGGCGCTATGCCAGTTTTAACTCTTCCCTCTTCCATGCTTTTAAAAATTGCTAATACTACTGCCTTAAATTTGTAGTGTGAATTTTTAAATGGTGCTCTAGCAAAAGGCAGCCCTTAAATATTTTGATTAAATGTCCCTGTCCCCTAAATGGCTTCATGTGGCTCAGGGAACTTACTCCTGAGAATGCTCATTAGGTCCTCCCGAACAACTTACAGAAGCCCTGGCAAGTGAGCTCATTAGGAAATACGTGATGAATATTTTCTAACTGCTACATCCTCATGTGGCAACACTTGATGTAGTCCACATGGGGGAGCCTATTGGCTCTCAAGCATTTATTCGGAATCCCTGATGTGCTAAATACTCGCTGTCACCATACAAAAATGCACCCTGAATTAGCATTGATCATGTGAAAATGATGCTGCAAAATAATCTCATGGTGACTTGAAGCATGTCAGAAATAAGTATCAATATTGGGCTTTTCAAGCTAGTGAATTTTGAGGTGTATCTGGTTGATCAGCTTGTGAAATAGGATCCTGGACTGCATGGGCCTTCAGTCTGATTCAGCAGGGCTGCTCCTCTGTTCTTAATAGTTCTGGTATACATTCATTAAAAACCATTTATATACGCTATGCTGCCTTCCTCAGAGAATCTCAGGGTAGCATACATGGTGTGTGTTCCTTTCTGTCTTCATGGCCTTCTCATGATTTATGTTGGGTGAGTTACTATCCCATGGTCACCCACCAAGTTCTGTAGCCAAGCAAGTCTTTTTTTAATCCTTATGATGCCAAAAGTATCTGCTCAGATTGTTTTATTTTTTAAAAATAAACAGACTTGACCTTCCTTTCTCTTTCTGAAGAAACTCAAATTGGCTAACAGTATTTCTGTATTTATTGTTTTTGTATCTTGCTCTTCTTACAAGGAGTTTAAGATTGCACATGTACTTTTTCTCTCTTCCCCGCCCCCCATTTGTCCTCAAAACAACCTTGTAAGTTAAGTCAGGCTGACAGTGAGTGACCCAAGTTCCTCTAGTGAGCTTTACTGCTGAGTGGGAACTTGAACTCCCTCCCCAGTCCTAGTCAGACGCTTTAACTCAGGAACGGCTTAACTCAGGGATAGCTAATAACCATGCCATCCAGCAACACCTGGACTACAACTCTTATCATCTTTGACTGTCTGGCTTTGTTGACTGGGGCTAATAGGAGTTGTGGTCTAACAAAATCTGGAAGGCACCACGTTTCCTACCTCTGCTCTAACCGTTGCACCACAACAGTCTTGCAAAAATTTGACAACCTAATGATGAGACAGATGTCCAATATGGCCTTTACCTATTTAAGGAACTTGAACCCAATTGTAGACTGGCTCATAAGAAATGTATACCATATCTCCTTTCTGTTCCAAGGTTTGATTCCAGTGTCACCACAACACTGTGCAAGCTTACTTGAGATGACTCTCCTTTCATTTCATTTCCTTCACGTCTCATCCCTTCCACACCCACTCACTTGCTCTGCTGTCTTCCAGATAGTTGCCTTCCTGCGCAAGAAGGACGATTTTGTCAACCTGCTGCTATGCCACATCGGTACCTCGGCCATCATGGACCTCCTGTTGCGGCTTCTCACCTGTGTGGAGCAGCCACAGCTCAGACAAGATGTGTTCAATGTAAGGGTCCTCCTGCAGGCACTCCTAACTGTCTCACCTTCCTTCCTCTCTCTTGAAATGACAAGCAGCACAATTTCACATTCAGTCCTCAATTGTTGTGTTTGAACATTTCGTCATTCACAGAATGAAAGGTTTTAGAAACATATTTGCCCTATTCACAATTAGAAGGGAAAGATCTCCAGCTACAGGCTTAGCTGGAGAATATCTTCATTATTTCCCCAAGTGCCCCTGATGTGAATCTTAGAAATGCTGGTGTTTGTGGTACATTCAGTTTATTGTTCTTGTGGGTTCTAGTTTGCTTATCTGGAGAAGCAGTGTAAGAGAAACAGCAGAATCAGCTACCCAAATAGAGGTTTGCCATTTTTTGTTGAAAGGTGATAAAACAAATTTAGTCCATGTTTCCTTATTGAACAACCAGCCATCTGTTCTGGAATTCGAGGTGCCACCCTTCAAAATGAATTCATGCTCTATACCTCTGCACTGACCTCTGGTGTTCTCATAGGGGTTATGTGGATACATACCTGATTTCAGAATACTCTTGTTCTATAGAATAGCCAACCCTAAGTTGGGAAGCTTGTCTCTCACATCATCCTCATTTGAAGGTCTTGTGTTTTGAGGGCTCCCAAAGTCCAAATTGCATGGCATTTACCAATAAGATTCCAATGATATTGGTAGAACCTTTAGAGAAACAATGGGGCACAGAGGTCAGCACTGTAAGATAAAATTGAATGCATATGAGTGCAATCTTCTGTCCCTGGGAGGTTTTGGTTGGTAACTGGAACAGGAGTGAAATATACTTGCTTAACCTTTCCATCCATGTTCATTTCACCCCCCCCCCCCATCAAAAGTGGCTTAATGAGGAGAAGATTGTGCAGAGGCTCATTGGGATGATCGACCCTTCAAAAGATGACAATGTAAGTATTAAGTGTGTCCTGGGGCTCTTCTGCCCTCCATTGGAAAGGATGTATGTTTTTGTGTGGGGTAGGTGGGTGGTCAGGGCTTTGAACTTCTTTCTGTTAGCTGATCGCAGTAGGAGCCAAACATGCTTGTGGTGGAATTAAACAGGTGTATTTCATGCAGCCTAATCCCATGCATATTTCCTCCCATTGCATTCAATGGGATTTTTCTCCCAAACAAATGTGTCTAAGATTGCAGCCTTAGTGTCTTGCGTTGTGATGATTATTTCAAAGTCGAGCTTAGTGAAACCAATCCCGGCTGGTATTCAAAATCAAGCAGACCAGTGCCACTTATGCATGCCTTGGTCGTATCGTATTCTAAACATGGTATCTGGAGATTTTATAGCATTTAAGCTATTAAAGAAGGAGCATGATGCCATCCTCTGTGAGGATTCAGGAGCAGTCTATCCAATTGTGCAGAAAGGTGAAGCATCTCTTCTGCAGATGGGAGAAGGATGGTCTGCAATCATGCTATAAACCTTTAAAATGTCCTTCCGCTATGGAAATAAACTGCTCAGAAACATAAGCTGGTCAATAATACAGTAAAAAGGTGACTAATGTGAGCCTTCCACAGGTTTTTTTTTTTTTTTTTTAAGACGTGCTAAATTCTGTTTGGAAGCACACTGGGAAATAAGGTACAAGCTTTGGCCTATAATGCCATAAACAGCTTAGCACCAGATTATCTGTAGAATGTGCTCATTAGATTTAGCTTATAGTGGGAGGGCCCCTCCATCAGAGCTTAGACAGGTATCAACAAAGATGCAGAGTCTTTTCCGTGCTGGCACCCTATCTTTGGAGTGCTCTTCCCAGAAAGGTTCATTTGGCTCCTATACGCTTCACTTTTCGGTGCCAGGCGAGAACTATTTTATTCTCTCAAGACCTTCCTGCTGATGACAGTTCCTTGCTAGGCTTGCTCTTTGTTTTGAGGTGTCTGGTGTTGATGAGGTTTCTATTGTTTGCCGTCCGTAATACATTTGTCTTGTGGTTTTATATTGTGAGCTGTATTGGAACTGTAAGGCGGGATAGGAAATGTTTTCAGCAAATAAAATTACTGAAGTTTGAGCACCTTCCAATGATTATTCTCAGATTGCAAGTAAGACAAGGTGGCATGTAACCCTGGGCTTTAAGGCAATGGAGGGCCGCTAAATAGACTGCATACCTGTCTTTAGTTTCAAGAGTAATCCTGCAAGAGGACAGCATCCAAAGGGAAAGTGTAATCGGTTAAATATGGGGTTGTATCCAATTATGGTGTACTCAGTGTAAACCAACTGATGCTAATGAACTTTAGTTAGTCAGGTTTAATGGGTCTACTCTGAGTAGGGCGAGCATTTGATACAACCCACAGTCTCCAAGTGTGTCAAAGTATTGCTTCCTCTAGAGCAGGTCTTAATTCATTTTGTCTCCTTATCCCTGCTACACAGCAGCATTCCAATGCTTCACAGTCCTTGTGTGACATTATCCGGCTGAGCCGTGAGCAGATGATCCCAATCCAGGACAGTCCTGAGCCTGACCAGCTACTGGCTACACTGGAGAAGTGAGTACCAAGCCAGTAGCAGCACTGGCAGTAGGGAATAAGAGAGACCCTTAGGCCAGGCATAAAGGTTGTCTCAACTAATGCCGATAAAAATTTAGAAAAGGGGGGGGGGAATGTAACTCTCATCTGCTTGTCAAGATTCTTCTGATATTGAATTCCTGACTGCGTTTCCAGTTATAAATGTTTTTTATATTTATTTTGGTGGGCATGTGGACTGAAACTAACCCACATGGAGTAAAACCTTTGTATTTCGGAGGTTTTTTAATTTTTGAGGTTCGTTTTCATATTTAGATTTTGTATAATGTGTACTTTGATCTTTGGAAACCACTTTGACACCTAGATGGTGAAAAGTGGGGTGTAGTTAAAAAAAATTTAATTAATGGAATGTTGTTTAAATTTATTCAGCAAGACTATTACAGTCAGCATTCAATAATTTACCTCTTTAAACTGGCCCAGTCTTGCTTCTAGGCCCTGCTTGCTATACAGCAATGGCTCACCTGGTGCTGAGGTGCAACAATCCGCTTATCCCAAGCCGAGGGGCCCCTGCCTCTGGCAAGGATGTGGCTGTGAATATCAGATGGGTCTCACCTCCTTCTAAGTTATTGTGGGTTGCTATTGCATTTTTCTTTTTTATCATATACTTGTGCCGTTGCTAAGTTTTAAAAAACAAACGCAGAAGCAGCATCTGAGAGTGTCAGGCCCATTTTAATAACCAGTTTCAATTCCTGTTCGTGTCAAGGCAGGAGACGATTGAGCAGCTGCTAAGCAATATGCTGGATGGAGAACGGAGCGAGTCTGTCATTGTCAATGGGATCCAGGTCTTGCTGACCCTGTTGGAGCCGCGCAGACCCAGGTGTGTGGGGTGGGTCTTATACACGCACAGGCAGAGGTTGTAATGCAACAGGTGTATCCTGTTTGCAGTACAGCAATGTTGCATCCTGTTATCCCCTTTTCCCCTTTGAAAACAAAAACACCCAAGCCCCTGAAGGCTGTGGTCAAAACAGATATGCCAGGTCTTTTAAAAAATCTCCAGTAAATCTGGATGCAGCTGTGTAGGGAGGTCAGGGCTTCAGGATCTGTCGCCTGGCTCTTGGCTTTGGAAATGATTTCCTGATCCTGTTGGCCACCGGGCTCCAGCATCCATATATTTCACTAAATGTGTTTTCCCTTTTGCTACTCCCAAGTCTGAAAATAAACGCAACCTTTCCCCCTCAAGTAGTCCCAGCCCCCTCCAACAACATGGATCCAGGAAGCAAAATGGATTGCACATAAGGAGGAGAAAAGGATTCAAAGCTTAATGCACGACACCTGACTTGATTGGCATAATTTATTCAAACAGTTTGAATTTCCTTGGCATAGAATTGAGGTAGCTGAGGTTTGTCCTTTGCGGAAGCCCTTAGATCTGGATGTTGAGACATGCTGGTTGCTCTTGTTCTTCTTTGCAGGACAGAGCTGGGCGGCATGGGGGGCTTTTACTGCAACCTGGAGGGGCAGATGGAGATGACCGGGCCCAACTGTGAAGTGGCTTCAAGCCAAGCCAGTCTGGGCACTCTGCTTGCCATCAAACAGCGTCTCAGGGAGCTTCACCAGCTGCTGCTTGACCCACCAAAGGTTGGTTTGTGTGTGCACTTGCTTCGATGGCATGGAAACGCTGGGGGGATTCCAGCAGCATGCTTGGCCTGGAGGCCACTTCAAGAGTTAATAGTATTCTGTGGGTGCAAAGCGTCCAAGCCCCTCTGTCTGGTGTGGGATCCTCAAGACAGTGCCCTCAAACAGCCTCCCCCAACCTGGTGCCCCCAGGTGGTTATGTACTAAAACTCCCATCAGCTCCAGCTAGCACAGCTGGGGGGTTTGTAACCCATGACCATCCGAAGGGCACCAGGTTGGGCTTGTTATAGGCAAGGGGGCAGAATCTAAAAATTCCATGATTATAGTTTATCCTGAATTTATCCTCTCTCGGCGGTTGGAGTCCCTTCTCTGGCACAGCCCAGCAGTGAGGTGAGAAGGGAGTGTTGAGGTGTAATAGGGGCTTGTGATGGACCTGGAATGCTCTCTCTTCTTGCCCTCTCCCTCTGGCAGAAAGAGTCCCTGCAGACGACGTGGGGAATCTTGGACCCTCCGTTGGGCAACACGCGCCTGCACGTGGTGAAGCTGCTGGCCAGCTCATTGGGCACCAACAATGCAGCACTGCAGGATGAGATTATAGAGCTCGGGGCCCTCGACACAATGTTGGTGAGTAGCAGCACGGCACCTGCTGGCTGTTGCCTCAGACACTGCTCTCCCAGGGTAAAATATGCATACGTTTCTAGGAGCTTGAAAAGCTTGTTAGGTTCTTTTGTTTTTCAGGGGTGGGGAGGAAGAACAATACTTCTGGAAAGCTTGTTGTCTTTGCAGTACAGTGGTACCTCAGGTTACATACGCTTCAGGTTACATACGCTTCAGGTTACAGACTCCACTAACCCTGAAATAGTGATTCAGGTTAAGAACTTTCTTCAGGATGAGAACAGAAATTGTGCGGTGGCAGCGGGAGGCCCCATTAGCTAAAGTGGTGCTTCAGGTTAAGAACAGTTTCAGGTTAAGAACGGACCTCCGGAAGGAATTAACTACGTAACCAGAGGTACCACTGTATTTGTTTGATGGACAATACCAAGCCCTAGCATTAAAAAAAAAGACTTGTCCTGAAATGATTGTGTAAATAACAACAAAGTTGTATTTTAGAAAGAAGCTGCTGCAAAAAAATTATAGGGAGATTGCCTAATTTAAGTATTCTTGGTTGACAGATTCAAAGTCATAGTACAAGAAATAAAAACAAATCTGCCCAGTTAATTGTGGGAGGGGGTTTCTTTTCTTACTGATGAAAATATTTTTAACTGATTTAATGTTGCTGGTGGTTTAACATTTTCAAGTTTACAACACTGGTTTTTTTGTGTGACAGTGGTATTTCAAAGAGTGGCCAATTCTTAACTTGGGTGAATGTAATCAGTCGTACGATTTAGACAATATAAAGTGCTGATTTGCTATATTTATTTATTTAATCATTCATTCATTCATTCATTCTCCTCCTCTCTCTTTCTGCCAGGACCTCTACTTCAAGTACACATATAACAACTTCTTGCACGCTCAGGTGGAGGCCTGCCTTAGCAATGTTTTCAGTTCCCATGCTGGGGATGAGACCATTGAGAACCACTCGGAGCCCCTCCCAGAGAACCCTGTCATCCAACATGTAGGTTTTGGTTGTGGGGTACCCTTGGTTTCAAGTTCTTTGTATGAGTTGGGGCATGAATTGTTGAAGAAAGGAGCAAAAGGTTGTGATCCCACGTGAAAAGTGGGAGATGAGAATTGAGGATCAAGGCAGTTTTCAGGGCTAAGAAAACTACAGTGAGTAGAATAGGGTTGAAAGTGGTTGTCTGGGCTTAGTTGACAAGTCACTGGATTGCAACCCACCTTGGGAATGGGCTAGCTGGGAAAGGCTCCCACTATTTGACATCCAGAATCTTCTATCTGCAGTTTTCTTCAGTTTCAGCAGAAACCACCAACACTTGTCTAGATTTTACAGTACACCAGTGAGGACCAGAAATCTTTTAAACTGCAAGCTTGAAACCTTTAGGGTTCTTGTTAAGAAACTGGAATCCTTCTTAGTGAAATGTGGTGTTGCTGTTCCAGCATCCCTTATGTGATGAGCCCCTTTGTGCTCCTCCTTGCAGTTGCTGCAGAAGTGTCGCTTAATCCAAAGAATCTTGTCTGCCTGGGAAGAAAATGAGCTATCACAGTGAGTACTGGGGTGTCTTGGTTGGATTTTCCTCTCCCCATCTCCCCTGGTCTTGAACCCTCTCCCCTGGAACAAACCCAGTGCCCTGGGCAGACCCAGACGTCAGTGGCAATCTAAGATTCCAGAATACAGAATCTCCAAACCATGGCATTCAGCAATTTTAGGAGTGCATTCTAATGTCACATAACACTGGGGTGGGTGGACCCTCTCTTTCTGTGCCCACTTTTTCCTGGAGTTCTTTCTGCTCATTCCCTAATGCAGCCTTCCTCAGCCTGGTACCCTCCAACCCCACTCCCTTTCAGCCCAAGCCAGCATGGCCAGTGGTAAGGGGTGATGGGAATTGTAGTTCAAAATAGCTGGTTTGTGTAGTCTGTCCTTCAAGGCTCTTTTTGCTCCTAGTGTTTCATGGGGTGCTTGCTAGTGCCTTCCATTCCCTAAGGTCCTGACCTCCTGCTCAGGATACTTATACTCCTCCATGCACCTGGAATATTCCTGCTACTTCTTGTTTAAAAAAGTGTGTGTGTGTGTGCGCGCGCATGCATGCTGCTGTAACTCCTTCCAACAACCTCTAGTCTTCTGTGGGAGTGTGCTGAGATCAATCCATTCTACAGTTCAGGGCAATAGTCTGACTGTTCTTTCTGGTCATCCCTTATGCATAATCAAGCCAGTTTGTCCAGCTTCAACCTACGAAGGCCATACAGATTCTAAAGCCTCCCATTCCTCTGTCATTCCACCTGTGCCTTTCATTTCCTAAGGGACATGGCCTGCAGGAACCTTGAGTCTCCATCCTCTCCCATCTTCTGTTGCAGGTCTGATGGGGGAAGACGCAAGGGCTACATGGGGCACCTTACCCGCATTGCCAATGCCTTAGCTCAAGCCTCAGAGAAGTGGCCCCACTCCACCCTTATCAAGCAGCTCTTGAAAGGTAATGGGCTTGGCAGCTCCAAGGGGGTTAGGGTCATGTGGCCTGCATAGGGTCCGCTCAAATGATTCTTGAAGGGCTTTGTTCCTGAAGCGTAAGCTCTTTGGCTCATGGAAGCATTCTGGGAATTCCACTCCTCACCTTTTCCGGTGGGAGAAATATGGGGCTCATCTCTGTGCTGGAATGCTGCTGAGTCTGGGGTAGGATGTGCTGTTTATATAGGGAGTTTCCATCTGAGCAGGAGCTGGAGATCACTGCCTTTCTAGGTCTATTCCTCAGCCTTAAGAACCCAAGTTAAAGAAAACTGGGTTTATATAATTCTGCAAATGTGCATACCATGGGTGTGTATTTGTTTAGGTTTGGAAATCTGCATTTATATTCATTGGAGACTGGGAAATTAGGGTTTTTGGGGGAGGCAGGGAAATTTTTATCCAAGGAGTTGAAGGCAGTGTATGTGGTGCCTGCCCCCAGCCCCATGTTATCCTTACAACTTCCCTGTGTGGTAGGTTAGACTGAGAGAGAGTGGCTGGTCTAAGTTCTGCCAACAAGCTTCATGGCTGAAAGGGAACTTGAACCTGAATCTCTGCAGAATTACAGTCCAGTGCTCAACACGCTACCTGATCCTGTCTTCATGGCTCAGTAGTTGTAACAAAGTGTTTTTATTGTTTTGGGCCAATAAGAGGCATTCATGTCAAAATCATTAAAAACTGATGGGCTCTCCTTTTTCTGTTGACACCACTTGATTGTGTCTGTATTGGGAAGATGGGGAGGGCAGACAGAAGGCCTGATGGCTTGCTCTGTTATTTTTACCTCATGGAAGAATGTAAAATCCTCCCCCCCCCCCCCATAGTTCCTAGTATGCAATTGCTGATCTCATACCATCCATACTTATAAAAGAGGCTTGTGGCATTTTGAAGACTAAACAAATCTATCATGCCATAAGCTTTTCTGCATCAGAGTCCACTTCATCCATTGCAATATACATTGCAAGCATTTCTCCTAGACAGATATTTGGTCTGATCCTAGATGACTTTAAAAGGGAATTGTTAGACTGATCCATGAAGTAGAGCTCTGTCAATGGCTGCCAGCCATGGTAGCTTATATATAGAAACTTTATGTTCAAAGGCAGTAGCAGTTTGGGGGAGGGGGGCTTTCTGGAAAAACATCTCGTAAACCATTTCATAAACTGTTGCAGCCTTCTTCAATCTGATGCCCCCATCAGCCCCGGCCAGCACAACCTGACCCTATTATTTCAGGAGTGGGGTTGAGCTTCCATTTCAAAGACATGAAATCCTGTTCCTCTCCCCTTATACCTTCTCTTGGAACAGGAAGTAATGTTAAACAAAATTTCATGTGCTTGGAATGGATTCGGGCAGCTCACACATGGTGAATGAGCTTGACCTCACTCAGTGACAGCTACTGCTTTGCAGACATTTGGAAGAGATCAAGCCAACCTGTGGGGGAACATTCAAGTGAGCATCCTGAAGAGAATTTGTCAAGTGAAGCAAATGTAATTGTTTAACTGCTCACATAATTCCACTTGCTGTGAGCTTTTATAATGATTTATTAACTTATTGGATCCAGAGGGTGGTTTATTTTTATACTGCTTTTCATCCCAAATTCCCCCAAACTAGGGTAGCTAAGGTTCTCTGCTGATCTTGGTCTTGGTAAGAAGAGATAAAGGGAACTGGTGGGTGACAGCTGGGGAAAGGGAATGGAGATTTCTTCTGGTTGATGGGAGGTGTTCCTTGACTTGAAGCTATCATTCATGTGTGGCCACTCCCTCTTGTATTTTGCCATCTCCACTTGCTACCACAATGTGTATCATAAAGTAAGGTCCTTCTGCCATCTCACCCACCTGAGCTGACATGTTCCACTTTGCAGAGCTGCCTGAGGAGGAACAGGAGCAGTGGGAGAAGTTTGTCTCAGGGCCCTTGTCGGAGACTAACAAGAAGAACACTGTGGATCTTGTGAGTCCCCTCTCTTTGTGTCTTACACTCCAGCCACTCCTGATTATAAAATGGTTGGCAGGGTTCTGGAAAAGGTACTACAAGAGAATGGGAAAACGGTCCCCTTTCTTTCTGCATCCATCGGAGCGCTCTCTGTTACTGTCACATGCCACATGTACTAGGTTTTACCACTGCCATTGGAAAAATGAGCTTTGGGGCTCCAGAGTTAAGCACTTGTTTTTTGGTTAAAGGGCTGCTTTTCCAGCTGGCCAGAGTCTGTCAAAATGCTTAGCTTGGCTGACGGCAGTGGAATTGGTAGAACAACGACAACTCCCATCAGCCCTATGGCCAATGGTCAGGGGTGATGGGAGTTGGTCCGTCAACATCTAGAGGGTCACAGGGAATAGTAGGTTCTATTAGCTGATTCTCTGGGGCTTGGCCACTCAGTCTTTGCCTTGTACTTTATTTTGCTTTATTCCTGTTGGAAGACTCACTTAATGGATTCCTTCATCTTCCTTTCCTTCAGGTTAACATGCACAATCTCCACTCGTCAAGTGATGATGATGAGAACGACCTCAAGGAGTTCAGCTTCCCTCAGGAGGCTGTCCTGCAGCAGGCAAGTGCAGCACCTTCCAGTTGTGCCCCCTTGTCTTGCCAGGGCTGGAACCATTCCCACCTGTGTGCTTGCTTAGAAACCTAGAACAATTTCCCCATCCATAAGCAGGCGCAGGGGCTAAAATTCTTAGGCCTGCTTTGGTCGCTTCCCCTGATTTTCTTCTTTCTTCTCCACAAACTTTAATTTGTATCCTGCCAGCCCCATTCCTCACCCCCTTTACTGCATGTGGAATCCTGGCATTCTGTTCTCCTAGTTGCCGCTTTTGGTACTTTTTTTGTTGTCATCATGAGTTGCTTTGTACACAGCTTTGTATCTCTTACCCAGAAAAGTGGGTTACAAAGTGATACAATATGAAACAGCTAAACGAAATGCTGGGCAGATGCCACTTGTCATCAAGCAAATGATATTTGGGATGAGCTCCTTCCTGTAAGCTGAGTTCAAACAGGGTTCACTTGGCAGATTTGGATTAGGAGTTTTTCTGGGGGTGGGAATGACTATTGTATTCATGTGTTCTCATACAGCATTTAGGTAGATCCATTGGGCCTAGTAAGTTTCTCCTCCTCTCTCTTCCTATACCCTCCCCCCCCCATATTTCCATTTGAACTGTAATTCACATTTACCCTTATTTCCTTTTCCTCCTCTTTATAGGCCTTTGTAGATTACCAGCTGCAGCAGATGACTTCAGCGTTCATTGACCACTTTGGCTTTAACGATGAGGAATTTGGCGAGCAAGAAGAGAACGTCAAGTTAGTGACTCGGTTCACGGCCTCCCCTTTCCTCTCCCCTTTGACGTGCTTGTGTGTCATTGTCTTGTTTTTTACTTGCTCTGTGCTCTTTTGGCTGAGAATAAGCATAGCCTCCAGTGGCAACAATAGCATGCAGCATCAGGGGCGTTTCTGCGTAGTTCCGGCAAGGAAGCATGCTTGTCCTGCGGGGCTCACAGTCAGAACTCTGGACGGGGTGACGTGTCCATAACCCCACATGGGATTGCACCTGCTCGGGCTGGCAGTGCGTGGAGACACCTGGCCTCATTTGTACTTGCCAACAAGAAAGAGATTATTCACTGGCCTGCCGCAAAATCTGGGGCACATGTTATTTGCATGCACTTGCACACGGCACTTGGTGCCGGGCGTTTTGTCCTGGAGTAAGAAAGATGCACAACGTAGACCTGGGAAGGGACATGTGGTCTGTGGCCTCTTGTCCTGAAGTTCTGCCTATAGGAGATGTTAGAGGCTCATCCTGAGCAAGGGGCTGAGGTCCGTAAGCCAGTGTTGCTTGTCTTCTCTTGAGAAGGCAGGTGGAGGGCCCAGGAAGCAAGGGGAGACATTTCCAGCCTAGTCTTGAGCCTCCGTTCTTTTAATCACTGGGGAAAAAAATGGATCATGAAAAGAGCCCTGGTGGTCAGACCAAAGGCTGTTCTTGTCCAGCATCCTGCATCCCTTTCTGGCCATTGAGATGCTTCCGAGAAGCCCACAAGCAGCGCAGGATAGGTTCCGTTAGCCATTTGGAATGGAAGGGTGACCAGGTTCTTCAGTAGGAAGAATGAGATTTCTTCCAGACCCAGCTACCACCTAAGTCTCTGGCTCCAAACGTGTTTTGCTCAAGGCACTAACTAGATCATCTTGCCTGGTAAGGAGGAAGGTGCCTTGGATTCCTGGGTCCTGTTACCATCTAAATATTTAATGTTCTCAGCAAAGATTGCCCAAGAGTTTGTCCTCTGCCTCCCCTCCCTCCCTTTTGGCAACAGCTTCAGCATGAATCCCATCTTTCCAAAGGGCTGAAATAGCGCAATAGAGGGAGTCTAGGGTGACTTGGAGAATTCGCTCACCCCACCCCAGGGCAGTCTTTCTTTTCCCAGCCCCCCTGATTTCATGTGTCTGCCTCTCTCTCTCTTTCTCTCCTTCTCTCCCTCTCTCTGCCTATCTGCCCTGCAGTGCTCACTTCCGACAGCTGAAAAGGTAATGCCTAACACGCTGCTATGCTCCTCTCCAGCCACAGGCGGGGGTGTTGGGCTACATCCGTCCCCCACATCTGTGCAGTGCCACCTACCTCCTCCCCGGTTAAGGGTGCACCACCCAAACAGAACAGACTAGAAGTGAAAGCCCAGGTGTATTCTGCATGCGCACATATTGAGCTTCCCTCTTGTATGTGTGTTTTAAAGTATAGCTTTGTGCCCTGAACCCTTTGGAAATAAGATGGACAAAACAACAAAGGCATGGAAAAAACACTGGTAGCTCGGTTGGTAGAGCATGAGACTCCTAATCTCTAGGTCATGGGTTTGATCCCCACATTGTGCAAAAGGTTCCTAGATTCTACAATTCTATGGCTGGTAGATGGCCTGGGTGGCCTCTCCTCTCCTGACAGCAACTCACGGGTGTTTTAGTTCTGGCTGCCGCTATGGCTGTCCCTGCCATTACGTAGATAATACCAGGAACAGAAAAGGGATCCGAAGCTAGTTCTTCTTATGGGAAGTGTTTAGAGGCAAAGCGCACGCTAGCTTGGGGACCCTGTCCAGGTGGGAGAGGCGGATCTGTGAAAATGCTCATGTGGGGAGAAGTTGCCTCTCTATATGAATTAAGATGTCCTTAGGCAATCTGCTGTCTCTGTCTCATGCCACCACCCCCAATCTCCAATCTCTTGAGGTAAGAGCAACTTAATTTGCATGGCCCCCGCCTAGTGGAGCAAGTGGGAGGGGCAATCCCTTCTCCTGCAAGAAAACAAAGCTTTGTGGTAGGTTCAGTGCTACGTTCTTTCCCAAACTAGGCCTTGGTCCTTTCCCGTGCCTACATGCAGTGACGTTCCGACCTGCTTCTCTTGTTTTCTTCCAGTGCTCCCTTTGACAAGACGGCCAACATCACCTTCTCCTTGAATGCTGACGACGACAGCGTAAGAGCTGCTCCTCTAGAGCTTTACTCCTCTTTGCTTCCCCTCTGCACCCGGCCTGGGCTCTGATCCATCTCTCTCCCCCACCCCTTTCTCACAGCCCAACTCCAACCTCTTCGACATCTGCTACAAAGAGCGCATCCAGCAGTTTGACGATGAGGATGAGGCTGACGGTTCCGACGGGGAGGACATCTGGCAGGAGAAGGAGGCTGCTGTCTCTTCTGGTATGGCACAGCCTGCCACAGTCAGGTAGGAGACGATCCCCTGCCCAAAGACCTCCTGGCACTCCCGGGGTGTGCCAAATGGGCTTTGGACTAAGGGTGCCGATTGGTTCCTTTCGCTCTTGCTTTCCTCCCTTCACACAGAAGAATTTTCCTTCATGTTCATCGTGCTCACTTTGATTTTCATAAACTTCTTCCAAGCACACTTCATGCATTTAATATTTGTAAAAAATATTTATATACCACCTGGTACAATCTGCCTTAAGGTGGTGTACATGAATATAAAGTGTGCTAAAACAATCAGAACAGTGAATAAGATGCAGCTGGTAAAGTGCAACATTGACTGACTCCCCAACAGTAAATACCAGAGCACAGGCCTTTTACTTTCCCCTAATTTTATTTATTTATTTATTGAATTTATATGCCGCCCTATACCCAGGGGTCTCAGGGCAGTTCACAGAATAAAATCAAGATATAAAACCACAAAATGCATAATTAAAATAAAAAACAACAACCCAATAGCCCCCCCCCCAAAAAAAACCACATTTTAAAAGGGCATAGGATGTCAATCAGATCATCCAAAGTTCTGGTTAAAAAGGAATGTTTTTGCCTGGCCTAAAGGTGTATAATGAAGGTGCCAGGTGAACTTCCCTGGGGAGAGCATTCCACAGACGGGAAGCCACTGCAGAGAAGGCCCGTTCTATGTACTAATATCAATGAATTCATATTTCTCCTGCTTTGTCCTGTGTAAAGCGCACTTTTCTCAGTTGTTGTCATCCTGTTCTTTCCCCTCCCTTTTTGTGTCCTGTCTCTTTAAATCAGCCTTCGGCCATGCTGGCTGGGACTGATGGGAGTTGTAGTCCCCAAACATCTAGGGGGCACCAGGTTGGTGAAGACTGCTTTAGTTGGACTCTTTAGACTTGCTGTGCTAGGGCTTTCTGCTCATAGGGAAGAGGCCATCCTCAAATGGGGAAGCAGCCCTCTCCCACCCGCTTGCCTAGGCAGGACTTCTAGAAGCTGCTTTCTCTTTCTTTCGCAGGTCTGCTTTATTACCTAGTTTTAAGTTGTTCAGTCAAGGAATAAGGCGGCAACTTTGTGGCTTTCCTAAGCCCACAAGGGCTTCATTTCTACAAAGCCTTTTCTCCTTCTGCCAGGGCCTAGCTGGTTTCTAATTTGTAATTTGTACAGTACTCAGCACAGCCTAAATTGCTTAATAATTTATAGCACTATTATTAGTAGTAACGAAATCCTGTACTGCGATGAATTGGTGTACAGTATCTGCCTCCCTCTTCTAAATGTACGTGGCCAGTCTTTTAAGTCTGCTTCTCCCCACTCCTATTTCCCAGCCGTTGTTTGTCCCCCTGAAGATGGTGGTCTCTGTTTTATGCCAATTATATGTTCCTTTGGGGGATCTGTTGTTCCCCCCCCCCCCCCCGTGTTACCTAGTCTAATAACTCTAATACTGAAGGCTGGGTTTTACAGTCTCTGCTCTTTTGGTTTCGTTCTTTTTCTCTTTTTTGCAACAAGTGGGAATTTTCTCACTGAATGAGAGACCCTGTTTTGTTGCCTACATCTTATAAAAGCCCTGTGGAGCTCCTGCTTTCTGTCTCTCTCTCTGTGTGTACTTTAGCTTGTTGGGAACCTATTGGAGGGGTAGGCAATATATTTTCCTTCAGATGTGGTGCTGCCATCAGCGCCAGCTAGCATGGCCAATGGTATAATGGATGATGGGAGCTGCTGTCCAAAGCAGCTGGGCTAACCACTGCTTTACAACCCTTCTCCATTAGCATTTCCAAATGCAATGGCCTTTTTCAGGCCAGTCTTGTCATTGCCAGAAATTAACTTCCTGAACTCTATGCTTGAATTTTCTACCATTGCTAGCTAGATCTAGGAATTTTCCTTTTCATTAGTTGCGTCTAGGGATTTCTCTTAATAGCTCACCCCCCAAATTACTTTATCCTATCGGATTGTTTTCTTTCCATTTACTTGTGAAGAAAAGAACTGTTCTCCTTCACAGCCCTGGTTTCTTTCATTCCTCTCTCCTCCTGGCATTTCAATTAGTGCTTGAAGGGTGTCTGGCAGCATACAGGTTGCATAGCGAGGACCCAGGCTGAATCCTCAGAACCTCCAGGGCAGCGGTTCTCAACCTGTGGATCCCCAGATGTTTTTGGACTACAACTCCCATCATCCATAGCTCGCTAGCTAGGGGGACTCACAGGTTGACAAAGGCTGCTCCAGGGGAAAGTACCTTGCGTAGCAGGGGTTGGAGCCCAGGACCTGCTGCCAGCCAGAGTAGGTGAATACTGGGTTAGAGGGACTCAGTGGTCCATTTTCGTATGAGGCAGCTTCGTGTGTTTCTGGTGCGGAGAGAGGGGTTAGTATCTCCCATTTGTCCAGCAGGGTTGGGATAGAGAAACTTGCCTGCTGTGCGCATGATCTGAAATATCTCTCTTCCTTTCTTCCCCTCCTTCCCTTTTCGTTTTAAGCAGGAGCCTTGGCAGCACAGATAGTGAGGACAGTGAGGACTCAGAAGAGGGAGAAGGAGGCGAGGAGGAAGATCCCGGTGGGGGAGATGGAGATGCCACACATGTCAGCAACGGTTGCGGTGAACAGACGGAGGTGGAGAGAACGTCAGGAGGTCAGGGCTCCAGAGAAACCCATGTGGTCCGAGGGAGGGATTTGGTAGAGGGTGAGAGGGAGGCTTGCCACATCTGCTTATTGACTTGGGGATGCTCTGTTGCAAATAAGAAACAGCAGAATCCAACACAGACAAGCTTTGGGAGTGGGAGGGAGCGAGCAGCATACCAGTTCTTAGCCACATGGGAAAATACCGTATTTTTTGCTCTATAAGACTCACTTCTTCCCTCCTAAAAAGTAAGGGGAAATGTGTGTGCGTCTTATGGAGCGAATGCAGGCTATGCAGGTATCCCAGAAGCCAGAACAGCAAGAGGGATCGCTGCTTTCACTACGTTCTGGCTTTCTTGCTGCTTTCTTGCTGTTCTGGCTTCTGGGATTCAAAATATTTTTCTTCTTGTTTTCCTCCTCCAAAAACTAGGTGCGTCTTATGGTCTGGTGCGTTTTATAGAGCAAAAAATACGGTAATTTATCTGAAACAGGAGGATTTTGTAGTTCAAGCAGGAGAGTGATATGTTTTGCTTTGGTCTTCCTGCCATTTTCCTTGTGATCTCTCTCTCTCTCTCTCTCTCTCTCTTTCTCTCTCTCTCTCTCTCTCTCTCTCTCTCTCTCTCTCACACACACACACACACACACACACACACACCACATTTATGTGATCATCAGTATCTGGGAAAGGTAGAGATTTCAGGGCCTGGATTGTATCACTGGTTAGATCTGACCTCCTTTTCTAATCTGTTCTTCCCAGATCCTGACTGGGCAGATAGCCCCTCTGATTCTTCCTCGGAATCTATGGTGTCCTCGCAGCCTGTGGCAGCTGACACAGGAGCAGCGGTGTGGGATCGTCCCAACTCAGATGCCTCCTGCCCCACCACAGATAAGAATTGGGCCTCATTTGCAGAACCCCATATACAGCAAGAGAGGTGAGGCCTTGGAAGGCTTAACCTGTTTAAGACCAGCTAGATGTTCAGAGCAGGAGACTATTTGGGCGTCGGAGGGAGATAATGAACTGACTGAGCCGTTGGAAGTCACTGGGGAGGCTGGTACTGAGGGAGATGGGTTTGAGGCATCAACACCTGAACGACTCTTGCTAAAGCATCTCTGACTGCCCATATGTTACTTGGCCAAGTTGAAGATTCTTGTGTTAATATACAAAGCCCTGGGCAAGTTGGGTTCAGGATACCTTAAGGGCTGCCTGAGCCCTTTTAGGCCAGCTTGTTTACCAAGATCATCTGAAGGAGCACTGTTAGTTGACCCTGCATTACAGAGGCCTAACTGGCTTCAGTTGGAACTTGGGTTCCCAAACCGTGCTCCATGATCCACTAGCATCCTGCGAGCCTCATTCGGGTGGTCCTGCAGCATGGCTGTGAATTTGTGGTTGAAGACAGGAGATGGCACATTCATTGCATTACATTTTCATATTGATTTTTCATTGTATTTTCATTGCTTTCTTTTAGTCCTTACATTGCATTACAATTTGAATTCTGTGAAATTTAAATCATTAATACAATGTAATGTAATCTGTAAGAAATAAAAGAAACTACGAAAATACAGTGAAAAGTCAGCCGACATCTAGCATAGCACATTACAGTTGCTCTGATAGGCAGAAAAATCATTAAGTGGCCATTTTCAAATGGCCTGTGGGAGGAAAAAAAAATGGGAACCAGGAATCAGTTCATTAATGTTTCCAGCCCCATGCTGTGGGACCCACTTCCAGCAGAGATTAGGTAGGCATTCACCTTGTTGAATTTTCATGTATGCAGCTATTTCAGCTTCCTTGGTTAGACAGTCATTTTAGTGATTATTTTGCATTTTTTCTATGCTATTTTGTTTTCTTGTACTTGCATATATTGTGCACAGCCTCGATATTTTACGAGTTGGAGGCATACAACTAAATTGAAATTAAAGACCCGACCCCACCTTCTGATTTTATCCTTTTGGCCTCCAGGCCCCCCAAAGCACTTGTGGACCCTGCTTCCCCTGCAGCCCCCCCTCAGGAAGTGACACAAAGCAATGTATCCACAGCAGGAGGTGAGTGGTGACCTACATCTTCTGAATGTAAGGTGTTGCTTCTTCTCTCCCCTCCCACACAGCTATTCTTCTCCACACTCCTTTGCACCTGCTGGTTTGCGTACTGTGAAATGGTTTCCCTTACTGTTGCAAACATGCGAGCGCTCGAGCAACACATTTTCTAAGTTGCTCGCCCAAACGTCTCAGTCTCTCACCTCTGCCAAGTGATCTGCCCCTTTTGGAGGGGAAAGACATTTGGATTGTGCTTTGGGCAAACAGTTGGCCAGCCGGTCCTTTCCATAGGATGGTAGCACTGGGACCCGGCTGCTGTCAGTTGGACTTCTGTGACCTAAATAAAATCTGTAGTTGGCTGCTCTTGCTCTGCCTTAATAAGGGTGGCTGCTCTAACCTAGGCCATTGACCTAAAATACTTTTCCTTCCTACCTATCACCAAATGAAAAAATAAAGTTCTGGTGACAACAGCAGTCACCTCGTGCCTGGTTAGTGCTATGGGGCCCCAATTCACTGGGAAACTTCAGGGACGGGAGAGCAGGGGTCCTGAAGGAGGCATAGCTCCCATGGTCCTTGTTAGGTAGCCAACCACCCATTCATTCAAGTTTCTCCTTCCTCTCTTTTCCCCTCCCCTTTGACAATGAGGGACTTCTGTCCTTCTCCACAAATGACTATAAGGCGACAGTAGCAATATAAACAGCGGTAGAGAGGGGGCAGTTTGGAGTAATGGACCCTTCCCTTAGCATCTCAGCTGTTGGTTAGGATGAGAGAGCAACTTGCCTATGTCTTTCCAGTGAGCTTCATACTTTGAGCAAGGGAGGGTTTTGGACCTGGGCTTCCCACATCACAGCCTATCTTTCTAACCTTTGCACCACCAACTCTCCACCCTAAGCCACTTCCCCTGATGACCAGCCCACTGGGAGTTCAGGAGTTTCTTCAGCGCATTCTTTTGTGCAGCTGTGGGAGTTTGCTGCCACCTAGTCGTGTGGCACTGTGTGTTAAACCACAGGGCCTAGGGCTTGCTGATCAGAAGGTTGGTGGTTCAAATCCCCTCGACGGGATGAGCTCCTGTTACTCGGTCCCAGCTCCTGCCAACCTAACAGTTTGAAAGCACGTCAAAGTGCGAGTAGATAAATAGGTACCGCTCCGACGGGAAGGTAAACGGCATTTACGTGCGCTGCTCTGGTTTTGCCAGAATCGGCTTAGTCATGCTGGCCACATGACCCGGAAGCTGTACGCAGGCTCCCTCGGCCAATAAAGCCAGATGAGCGCCGCAACCCCAGAGTCAGTCACACCTGGACCTAATGATCAGGGGTCCCTTTACCTTTACCTTTAGTTGTGTGAGCTTCCTTAAACACCCCATGACTATGGTGCCTTCTGCTTCCCTACTGTGTGTCTCTAGTACATATGAATGCAAGAACGGGGGGGGGGGGGGCGGCTTATGCCTGGAAGCTCAGAAATAGCAGCTCCGTGGAGGTGAGGTTTACAGCAGTTGAGAGGGGCTTGGCTTTCATACATAACCCTTTCTGAGCCTGTCTGCTGCCTCTGGATGTGATACACCCATCACCATTTATCCACTTATGATTGAACTTCTCTCCCTCTTTTTCTCCCCACCCTTGCAGAAACCTCTAGTGTTCAACAGGAACCTCCCACTCCAGACACAGGCCCCCCAGAAGGGGGTGACCCACCAAATCCCGTCACCATGACAACAGTAGCCAGGTAAGATGGTTAGGTGTGATCCGTGACACAGATGGCTCTCGGTTCCCCTGAAAAGTTGCTAAGAAGAAGAAGAGGAGTTTGGATTTGATATCCCGCTTTATCGCTACCTGAAGGAGTCTCAAAGCAGCTAACATTCTCCTTTCCCTTCCTCCCCACAACAAACACTCTGTGTGAGGTGAGTGGGGCTGAGAGACTTCAGAGAAGTGTGACTAGCCCAAGGTCACCCAGCAGCTGCATGTGGAGGAGCGGAGACGCGAACCTGGTTCACCAGATTACGAGTCTACCGCTCTTAACCACTACACCACACTGGCACCCAGTTTTTAAGATGAATAAGTTCACTAATATCAACAAAATGCTCCAAAAGTCGCCAGGTATATTAGAAGAGTATTAAAATGTATATCTGTGTGTGTAGACACGTGTGTAAACACACACACACACACACAGTCTAGCTGGTGGAGTTAAAACATTTTTTAAAATAACCAACCTTTGACATTGATGGTCACCGTGGTAAATGTTACTCTGCACTCTAGCAAGCAGGGCACATGGATCTCGTGATGATCCTACTTCTAAAAAACAAAAGAGAAAGAAACCACAACCCCAGGCTTGGGTGGCCCGGCAAACCAGGCCACTGCTTGTTTTCCAGCAGCATGGCAGGGGCAGGGGATTTCAGCAACAGGCACCAGCCTGCTGCTCATTCACATTAAACCATAGATTGCTGTAACATGTGAACCACCAGACTGTTACAGATCTGGGAGCTTGTCCCTTTTAAAGCGGGTGATTTTGAAGCTTTCCTTTTCAGTCAGGCTTTTTGTGACTAGGACTTAGGGGAGAAGAGAGAAGGAATTGTCTTGTTATGCTGGCTCTGATTTTTATCTGGTCCTTTTTTTATTGCACTATCTACACTGTTGAATTTGAACTGTATTCCACCGGGAGCATTATTTGTGATTTGAAAAGCAGGTTAAGATGGACCTAGAGAATAAATATATCACATGTTAGAGGGCTGCAACCTTTAAAGGCTGGTGTGAAGGAAAATTTGCCTCTTAATCTGGCTTGAGGGGATGGGGCGGAGGTTACTGACACCTTGTCAGTATCTTTTTGTAGTTCTTTATTCCCTTTCAGTAGTAATCCCTGGGAACCAGGGTGGATTTGATTTAAATCAAATTGATTAAAATCAGAATTTAAATCACTAGTCAGTAAGACTTGATTTAAATCATTTCTTTACAGAAAGACTCATTCTTGCTGGTATAATCTTAATATTTACAACCAGGTGAAGGTTTCATTTTTGGAATAATAAATTTTCAGAGCAGTTTTTACAGTTATATCAAAAATTACTGGTTTGGTTATACTATTAGAAATACATAGACAGATAATTATGAAATTATTGTGAGATTTAATAAGATAACGGTTTATATTTGGACAACTTTCTTCTGTACTTCATTGGAAGGAGGAAAATAATCATTTCCTTAGTAACAATTTAACTAAAACAATAACACTATAGCATATGTATCCATGTTTGTTAACTGATGTGGTTAAACATTTGTTTTTTAAACAGAGTTTTAGCACACATGAAAAACTTAAAACAAATCCTTATTTCCTGATGAATAGCCTTTGGACTATAATGTAACTTAAATAGAAAGCTATCTTTAGGAAGATTTTTCCTCCAAAAGCATTTTATTTTAAAAATCCAATTTAAATCAAAAACATTTGATTTAATTTTTTTTTAATCAATTTAAAAAAACAAAAAACAAACATCGATTTTTATCCACCCTGCTGGAAACCATTAATTTCTGCAGGAGAAACACAGCAACGAAACAGATATAGAGGCCATATTCCTTGTGTGATGATCTCTCTCTCACAAACACTCCACATTTATGTGATCTTCAGTATCTGGGAAAGGTAGAGATTTCAAGACCTGGATTGTATCACTGGTTAGATCTGACCTCCTTTTCTAATCTGATTGTGGGAACAGTGTGTGTCATGTGAAATTTGACACTCCTTTCCAACATTTGTGTGGTGTGACCAGGCCATGGCTAAGGGGGTGGGTGGGAATGCTTCACTCCTGCTCTGCCACCAGTTCCCTCTTGTCTTTCCTCAGCAGCACAGTAGAGCCTCCCCCAACTACCTCTGATTCCGCCCAGCCGCTCCAGGGGACAACAGAGACTCCACAACCCCAGCACAGCAGCTCCCAACAGACAGAAGAGCAGCAGCAGCCGGCAGCCAGGTGAGGAGGGACTGTAGGTGATGAGCCTGCGAATTGCTCATTGCTCTGCCTGCCAGGATGTAGGAAGGATGGCATCTGGGAACCAGGATATGGGTTGGGAGTCCATGGCTCCCGGAAGAGGGTGGGATTCCCCTACAGAACCTCTCTTCTGCTTCGGACGTCATGCGAACGAGAAGCTCGTTCTTGCTTTTTAATACCAAAAGGAGATGCTGAATTCCGCACGTGATGTAAAACTCCTGGATTGCGCAGCTAGCTGCTCCTTCCCTCCTGCGGGAATACCTGCATTCCTCCTTAACGTGACGTGTGTAAGCTGTAGACAAAATAGTTAATATGCACTCACACCCCGTCCTTATCTTTCCCCAGATAAAGCCTCTCCGTGGGTCTCGTCACTGGGGAAGGCCCACAGCTGCTTGCTCGAACAAGTCCATTTTGCCAGGGACTGTCCCCAGTCCTTCCGGTGCCTTCACCCCTGTGGGCAGGTGGGGGAGGGGGCAGAAGAGAAAGCAGCAAGGGGCAGCGAAAGAGCCCAGCCTCTCCCCCTATCCCACCCCGAGCAATCACTGAAGAAACCAGGACCTGGTACCGGCGAGCACCTGCGAGAGAAACGGATGTGCGTCCCAAGCGCAAAAGCATCTTCCTCCTCCTGGCCCGTTGGTTGGCACAGCCCAGCAAGAGTGCCTCTCCCCCAGGAATTCTGCAGGGCGGGGGGGATCCGTCTCTCCTCCTTTGGCCTCTTTCCCCTACGACACCCCCCCCCCGCCCTCCCAGTATGCATACGTACACACTGCTGCACTGAGCAAAACCTGTCTGTTTTGATGCAATTAAATTTTATGCTTCTATCGTACCAGAGGTCTTCTGATGGGGAGGGGGGGTAACACTGAACAGGGCGGGGAGAAAAAAACCCACCAAGCAACAATCTCGCCACTGTTTTGAGGGCTCTTCCTCTACCTGACAGCCACACCTGCAAACACAAGTCTGCCACAGCTCCTCTCTCCCCAGCCCCCCGTCTCCAAATTTGCCCACAGGGTGGCAGGTCAGATTAGCACGGCAGAATTATCTCACAGGGTAAAGAAGGATCAGGAGGTTGCCTAAAGCGGCTTCTCTGAAGACCACTGCCTCAAGTAGGGTTAGGAAGGGCAGTGAGGGGGGTGTGGTTGTGTGAGAGCTGCTGTGTTTGTCCTTTCCACGCTGGGATGGAATCGTGATATTTCTGCCCTCGTGACACTTGTTTGAAGCTAATATCCAAGAGGAAGCAATGGGTGGCCAAGGAGAGGGAGGCAGAGCCAGTCTTCCCTGTCTCCTGACTGAAAATAGTTGCTTCCATTCCCCGCCTGCCTCCCCAAACATCACCATCATTTGGGGTTCTTCAACCAGTGTACTCAGTGAAAAGAATTTTTAGGAGAGATGTGTGTGTACGACCATGTGAAATCTGGATTGACCCTAAGGTTTCCATCATTTTGTTTCTCCCGCTGTCAGCATACGTCCACCGGCTCACTGAGATTTAAGCTGGACCTCCTCCCAGTGGATTTTGCCTTCCCCACTCACTTTCCTTCCAGCATTGGTTTGTTTCCTTATCACTATTAAAGAGCTCCACAGGAAGTCCACAGTCTCCCGCATATCCAAGCAGCAGCATGGTGTGGAGGGGAACCATGGCAGTCGTTTTTCAAAAAAGACGTGGGGGGGGGGGAGAATGATACCCATGCCAGCAGCATGTGTTCTATAGCTGGTTTTGGAAATGATCCTTAGCCCTAAGCAGCCCCATTGTGATTTCAGAAACCCCACCAGTCTCCCAACAGGGAGTTTGTCCGTGAATATTGGCTTATCCTTCAGCTTCATTGTGGCTGATCGACAGACACCAACCACACATTAACCGATAAAAGAGTTGGTGGCTGCATTTTGGCCCACGTCCTCGCTGCTCCTAACTGCAGCAACCACTGGATCCAAATATTGCAATCTTTCCCCTCTGGAGTCATCAGAAACAGAGAGGGTTTCTTTCTCTGGGGTTATGTGGTGGGATTCACCTTGCAGAACTGCAGTAAGTGCATTGTAGAAAAGTAACTTTAGACCCCCAGTTTATTCCCCCTGCATCCCTGAATCTGTTTGGGTTGTGTGGGTGGGGTTTTCTGCCCCCCTCCACCTACTTAAAACCAAATTCTCCTGCCTCTTGGAGAGTTCTGGCTCAAAGTCCTGCACTTAACAACACAAAAGACCAAAATGACCCTGGTAGAATGCCCTAGGGACCTATCCTGCAGCCTCCCCTTCTCCATAATCCTTGTTCCAAAGAGAAATGCCCCCCCCCCCCCCCCCGCTTCCCAGTTACACTCCCTTGAAGGCCAAGGAGCTCTTATTCTCACCCCCAACCAGATCCTGCTCCTCTTCTCTTGGGGCTCCTAGAAACAGGATTTTCCACCAAAGGCCTCAGAATTACTGCTTTTTCCCTCTCTCTTCTGGCCTCCCATCCAGCTGTTGACGTGCTTTGGACTTTTCTGTAGCTCCTTTTTATAGTGTTTAAAGGAAAAACGAAATCTCACTGCCTCACCCTTGCCTCTGACTACAGAATTGGGACAAGAGCATTGCAAAAAAGTTCAGCCAAGAACACCTTGAGATTTGGAAGGGTACGTAACGCCAGTGCCCGTGGGGCTTGGTGTATGTGTGGAGGTGGCAAGAAGATCTAATATCAAGGTTTGTAGAGGTCTGATTCAGGACATTGAGCGTGGTAGGAAGCGAAGTCACGGTGGAGGGACCTTTCCCTTGCGCAAGCACTAAGCACCCTTCACCCCACCTCTTTACTTCTAGGTGGTCAGTAAACTTGTACCCCTTCCCCATCTCTCCCTTTCCTCTTTCTCCCACCCCCATATAAGTGGCAATATTTCTTGAAGCTCTTAAACCACAAAGGACGGAAGTGGCCTTTCGCGTCGTCTGCGTCATGCCATGTTCATGCCATGTCAGTAATTTCTTTTTTTCTTTTTCCCTGTGTGTGTGTATGTGTGTGTTCTGTTTGAATAAAGAGATTCTATGGCCGTAATAGACTTGGCTCTCTGCGTTTTTCTACGAAACAATAGTTCCTTAGCTGCCTTCTCCCGCTCCATGTGTCACACCCCCCCCCAAAAAAAAAACCCCCACCAGTGTTAGAGAATGGACTATACTACCAATATAGGAAGCTACCTTGGAAGGAGTTATTTTACTTATTACCACCGTTTTCTTCCAAGGTGCTCTAAGTGGTGTATGTGGTACTCCTCCTCCTCATTTCATTCTCACAACAAACTTGCGAGGTAGGTTAGGCTCAGAGATGCTGACTGGCCCAGGAGGGCAGAGCCGGCTGGCTGCCTCAGCATCTCGCTGGCTCAGTCACACCCGATCTCACGGCACAGAGCCGCCCACTGCAGAAGAGCCCGCCGCGGTGCTCCAACAGACAGACTGGCTCTTCCCCGGACTCAACTCTCGGGCCCTGGACTCTCGGCCTGGCGCCCCTGAGAGCCTGACGCCCGGGTGCCCTGCACCCCTAGTGCCTATGGGTAAGACGGCCCTGTGTGCACATGTGAATAGCCAGGCTCTTTCATGACCCACCTCTGCAGCCCCTCACGCCAACTATTTAATAAATGGCTGCAGCCGTTCAGAGCGCTAAGGAGAAGAAATGCTGCCAATCCACTTGTTCCTCCTGGCCTGCCTATGTGAGCAGTGGAGTATTGATCAGCTTGTGCTTGGTAACGGTTTCTTTTAAAGAGAACTTGAAGGGTCTAGAGCAGGGGTGGAGCAAAGCCTTTATTATGCTTCCCTGTTTAGGTAAGTTTTTAATGTCTGATGTTTTATTGTATTTTTAATATTTTGTTGTAAGCCGCCCAGAGTGGCTGGGGAAACTGAGCCAGAAGGGCAGGGTATAAATAATAAATTATTATTACTATTACTATTACTATTACTACTCTGGTACCAAGCAGAGACAGTGTGACGGGTATGGATTGCCGTCTTATCAGTTGGCCCCTTGTACCCTGAGGGAGTTGAAAGTCCACTTTGCTGCAAGGTGCAAGCATAACTGGCACCCGCTTCAAGATCAGGCAGCATCTGTTACCGCCAGCGCTAGGAGTGGCCATGGATATCCTGGAGCTAGATGCCCATTACAAGAAAAAGGCAGCGGCCAACGTAAGAGTCTGTATATCTGCTACAAAGGGTGGATGGAAGGAGACAGGAGAGGCACTGGTGGGAGATGGGGCTCCCTGGGAGATTTCTCGATCTGGGGAGGGGCCCATAGCTCAGTGCTTTGCTTGTTGGCGAGCCAAGGTTCAATTCTTGGCATTGTCTGGTAGGGCTGGGGAACAACCTTGGCTGGAAAGAGCTGCTGTCAGGGTGGACAATGCTGAGATAGATCAGTGAGCTAGATCTCTCTCTCTCTCTCTCTCTCTCTCTCTCTCTCTCTCTCTCTCTCACACACACACACACACACACACACACACACTTGTGGGGGGGAGGACAAGCTTTGCAATGGATCCATAGCTCTCTTTTTTGGTCTGGGTAACTGGGTGGCACTGTGGGTTAAACCACAGAGCCTAGCGCTTGTCGATCAGAAGGTTGGCGGTTAACTGAATTGATTGATTGACCCCCGCCCAGCTGGGGGGCTGTGTGAACTAGCTGGGGACAGCATTCCAGCATTCCTGCTTCGCAGCTGAAGAGGAAGTGCATTAGCTGGAAAGACTCTTCATTTTAACAAACTGTTCTGAGGAGACCAGCATTTATACTCTCAGAGACCCCTGGTGAAGGCATCCTGAGGTTTTTTTTTATAGGAAGTTTTTAATTTACAAAATTTAATTTACAAAATACCTCTACAACAGTGTATCGGACAGGATCCTCTGGAGGTTTGGAAAACCGGCTTCAGCAAGATATCGTTCTGTTCCCTGCCTTATGTGGTAGGCCTCTGAAAGACTGCTTAGAAAGACTCTGAAAGACTGCTTAGAAGGAATCAGTGAACCAGCCCACAGAAAGTTTCCCTTCTGGGGCTCTTGGATATCCTTCGTTCAGTATAGGGCGGTGGGAGATGGCCTCTAAAGACTAAGCTAGGGCCCGAAATACAAGGTTATCATAGCTGTACACGAGCTATAGCCAAACTCCGCTATTATCCTTTTCCAGCGGCACATAAATTGCCTAAATAAGGCAATTTTAATTCTAATGTAGTTCTTAGCCGTTTTATTATTGCTGCCCCTTTCGCAGCATTGTTTTATTATCATATTCCGACTAGGTTGCAGCATTTGCGAAACAGCGCTGGTCGCATGATTGAGGTGAAACTATAGGCTTAGGACAATCACCAAGATCTAAAAGCAGAGAACTCAAAACAGAGAAATAGACTGCAGCTGTTGATGAGCACATCAGGAAGCTCCTGCAGAGAGCAGGTGGGAATATAGATTGATATCCCCACTTGCCCCCCAATTTAAGGCACTCGCACCTGGGGTAAACTGCCCTCTCTCTATATCAAGACAACTTTTACCATGGTTTTCACTAGAAGAACATATAAGGAGTTGGGTATACTGCCTGACTCGGCAATTAGCCCCCCGGGCCCTGGTAAAAGACAAAGACAAAGCAAAATCACAAATTACTTTCCTAAGATGGAGGAGGGCAAGAGTCCACAAAAAGAGTCAATTCTTGATGAAGTAATACCCCCCTCTCTAACTGTTCTTGACTGGACGTCCTATTTTAAAGAGATATATCAAGATACTGGAAATATTAACTCCCCATACAGCCTAGCGAAAGAACTAACTTTAGCCGAGGAACTCCAGGAAGGAAATACCTCTATTACTAAGGAACAGTTGCCCACAGAAGAAATTACATCAACCCATCAAAACCAGATACCTATTTCAAAATACTCTCAAACAGAATTGAGTGACGGCCACCCTTTGGATTATTCCTTAGCAATAAGTACTGATCTAGCCAACATAAAAAACTATCTAACAATAACAAATGGGCTACTGCTGACGTTAGTAGAAAACTTGACACCTCAATTAAAAGAGACAAAATTAAGTGATATGCCCCAAGAACATAAAACAGTTGAGCTAGTGGGGACGAACAAACCAGTAATAAATAAGAATCTGCAAAGACATAACCCAGGGGTAAAAGTGAAGAAAAGTAAAAATATCAAAACAACAAGGAAAGCCAAGTATACCCGCAGTAATCGAAATATACATTGGCAGAAACTGTTTAAACTTCTTCCCTCGGCCCCAAATAAATCGACCACACGAGGCAGTAAAAAGAAGGGTAAAAAGAGAGAAAAAAAGATAGTTACACAGCAACCAGCTACGGAGGACTTGCCAAGGCTGACTCCAGTAGCAAGTGAGAAGGCAGAAGTAACAATTCAGTCCCTGGATAACCAACTATTTAACAAACCTGATGCTGCGGAAGTAGAGGCCTCTACCTATGAAGGCAATAAAACATTTAGCAAATCGAACAGCGGGGAAGAGGAAGCGTTTAGTAGAGATGATACCCCCCTTCAGACCTGGCAAGCCTCTAGTCAGGAAAGAGATTGGAATTTGATCCTAAACCCCTCAAAATTGGTACTCACGAACTTTCCGAAGCCTAAGGGCTTCCTTACAGGGAAACAGCGAATAATGAACTTTGTATCTAGCCTAAATGACATACTGCCAGGAATGGTTAAGTCTAATGATATCACCTCAGTGGAATATCTACATTATGATGGTCACTCAGTGAGAGCACTGACCACTTTTAGGGACCAGAACCTGGCCAAGTTTATTTTTAGGTCAAGACCTGCCTTTTTAAAAGCACGGATAACTATACTTAGGCTCTTTGAAAATAAGGCTCCTTTGGGCCCCCTTTTGAAAACTAAGCAGGCAAATCCTAGAAAGGGGAAACAACTCCCAAAATTCTGGCCTGACAAACAGAATCCGCAATGCCTTGTGAGCAAAGGTGAGGATTCCTTTACTATGGAAGAAAATATCCTAATTGACCAATTCTGGATGTTCCCACCATTAATTCAAACTGACATCTTGGGAAGACTAGACAAGCTAAGAGATAAGCTGGCCGAGAGAGCCTCAGGCAACGAGGTTATTAAGGGGGACCAAAAAAAGACCACAACATGTAACCTTCAGATTAAAGCGGAGATTAACTTTCCACCAAGAGAGAATGTGCCACCCTCCAAGGAGAGCATTCCATCACCCCCCCGAAGGAGAAATATCCCTAAGGTGACCCCACCAGACGTATGGGACAAAATGAGATACCTAGATGATACAGAATTGGGCCAAAATCAGGCCGCAACAGAACATCCACAGAAGGAATTTATGCATAATAAAGATCTGGTGTTCACAAACGTGAGCACTTTGCATCCACCTATTGAAATCATAGAGCGGCTGGATAGCCCGCCATACAAAGACGATAGGCGACCGATACACAAAGCGACAAACCCTAAAAGTACGTTAGCTAATAATTGACAAAGACTCGACTGTGATAAAGCTAATCTTAAATTTTTATCATGGAACATTGCTGGTTGGCTCAACAAGGCAACTGACCAATCATTTGTCAATTTTATTCAAGATCATGATATAGTTTTCCTGCAAGAGACATGGCTAACAGGGGATTTAGATGTAAATGGTTTTGCCTCATTTTCGCTTGCAGGTTCACCAAGCAACAAAGGGGGACGAGCTAAGGGTGGGCTAGGCATTCTAATATCCACAAGGCTGAGAGCATCTTTCATCGAGCTGGAGCCTCTGAGTAGTGTGGCCATGGCATTATTAATGAAATGCAGATATTGCACACTTCTATTGATCAATATATATGCCCCTCCCCAAAGAGGCAAGCAGCTTATCAAAAACATCTGGCATAGGCTAGAATCATATGTCGATGAGCTAATGAATCAAACTCCTGCAGCGGCAGTGCTGCTGGCTGGGGATTTAAATGCCAGAATTGGCCAATCAGACGAGGCGTTATATGCCCATTTCCATGACGTACCTCCCATTTCTGAAGAAGCCCATTTTATTCCCCCTAGGCTCTCAAAAGACAAGGGCTGCAACTATGCAGGCCTATGTCTTCTACGTTTTTCCAACAATCTGGATCTGACTGTATTAAATGGTCGTGTCGACAGAGAACCCAGTGGGGAATTTACATTTATATCCAACATGGGAGCCTCCACTATCGATTACGTCCTGGTGTCATCTAACCTCTTGAGCAGAGCACGGGAATACAAAGTGGTGGAGAGGGTTGACAGCGACCATCTACCGCTCTGTTTAACACTGGATATAAGAAAAGATTTATTTTGCTCTGATAAACTTGTAGCCCCATGTTTCGAAAACATGGAGCTAAGATACTCACGTATTAAATGGTCCAGCAAATTGAGTGATGAAATATCGGAAAGACTTCACTCAGATACTTTTCTTGCTAGAAAGGAGAACCTCGTTAATTCCCCAACTCCTGAGGCTAGATTAGACATGTTCCAGGAACTGATTTCGTCCCTACAACCTTATCTGAGCAACAAAAAACCGCCACGGCAATCTCTACACTCTAATAAATCCAAACCTTGGTTTGACCAAGAATGCATGGCTATGAAACGCCTCCTGCTGGATAAGTACAGGAACTATAGATCAGCCAACCTACCTTCGCTACCATTAGACTGGTTTGAGTTAAAACGCAGTTATAAAGCTTTGATTAACAAGAAAAAGCTCCAGGCACAAAGGAAGGAATGGCAGTGCCTAGTGGAGGCCTCCCAAAAGAAAGATTCTGCCACGTTTTGGAAAACAATTGCAAAAAGCTGGAGAGACTCCCCGATTGAAATCGAATACTCTATACCCGCTGGAGCATGGGAGGCCTATTTCCACTCATTATATTCATCAAATCAACTGGCCCCAGTTCTGCTTCCTGCTTCAAGTGAATTTGGCGAGGAATGGCCCCCTGTAACCACAGAAGAAATTACTGGCCTTATTCAATCTCTTAAATCAGGGAAAGCCCCGGGTGCTGACAATATCCCACCAGAAATTCTTAAGGCAAATGTTGAATGGTGGGCCCCTGTGCTAGCCGCCTTGTTCACTAGTATAAATCAAGCGGCTATTATCCCCGAGGACTGGGGTTTAGCCATCATCATTCCAATATTTAAGAAAGGAAACAGAACTGAGCCAGCTAACTATAGACCAATCAGTCTATTAAGCGTTATTAGCAAACTGTACGCTGCTCATTTATGTGATAAATTGGTGGAGTGGATGGAAAGAGAGCATATTCTATCAGAAGCTCAAGCTGGTTTTAGAGCAAAGCGTTCAACTATAGACCAGGCCCTTGTCCTTCAACACCTGGCAGACAAATACTCTAGAAAAGGGGGGTCTTTATATGCAGCTTTTGTCGATTTTAAATCGGCTTTTGATCTAATACCAAGGGACAGACTCTGGGAAAAGCTTGGCGCTACAAACATAGATAAACGCTTATTACGCCTTATCCGTGGTCTATACGAAAACACCAGGGTGAGGGTAAGATGCGATCGGTCAGGCCATCTAACTAAAGAAATTCAAACGCACTATGGGGTTAAACAAGGATGTGTCCTCGCGCCAACGCTATTTAATTTTTACATCAACTCTCTAGCAGTAAATATGGCGAAAGAAAATGCCCACCCTCCCAAATTGGCAGGTGTGCCCCTCCCGGTGCTTCTGTATGCGGACGATGCAGTCCTACTCTCCTTTTCCTGTGTTGGCTTGAGGAAGCTTTTGAGATCACTTGCTGACTATTGTCAAGCGGAACAATTATCAATAAATTACAGCAAATCTAAAATTATGGTGTTCTCAAAAAAAAGAAGGAAACACAAATGGAGAATTAATGGTCAACCTATTGACCAGGTAGCAACTTTCAAATACCTGGGAATAACTTTTCAGGAAAGGGTCTCGTGGCACCAACAGATGAAAAACGCCATTGCCAACGCAGGAAGGGCCAGTAAAGCCCTTACAAGATTCTTTCATGGGAAAGGGGGAAAATACGTTCCGGCGGCCTCCCAGGTTTTTGCTGCAAAAATACTCCCACAACTCACTTATGGATCCCAGGTCTGCAGTTTTAAAAATTTTGCGCCTATGGAGGCATTTCAAACAAAATTCTATCGGTGTTTATTGGGGATCCCCCCTTGTGTATCTAATATAGCTGTCCGCTTAGAAGTTGGACAACCACCCGTTAACGCACGGCTGTGGATTCTAAAGATACACTACTGGTTAAAACTTATTTTTTCCCCGGCCGGTTTGGCTCCCTTAACACTCTTAGACACCTTTCATTCTACCTGGAAAGCTTCCCTGTTTGAAAAGATAAGAAGCTTGGGATTCTCCCCGCAGATCTTAATAGCGGCAGGATATGAGAGTGCCAGAAGTCAAGTGCTCCAACGCATTAGGGACATAGAGCTGCAATGTCATATGGGCAAAATGGATAAACATGCCACAATTAGAGACTTTGGGAGAGGGTTCTCACCCGCAAATTATCTGGCTGATTTACAAATACCTAAGTACAGACACTCCTTTACCCTGGCCAGATTCAACGTTCTGCCCTCTGCCCTGTTGTTAGGCAGATATGAGGGCAAACCATATGAGTCACGTGTTTGCCCATGTGGCTCATCGGAAGTGGAAACAAGTCTGCATGTATTGCTGCACTGTAGTTATTACGAGGACTTACGTCTGACCTTTATTGCCCCAGTTCTACAAAAGCTTAAAAATAAACCAGAACTCCTATGTATGAGAGCCTTGGTAGAAGATAAGGTCCCTGAAATTACGATCAATGTTGCCAAATTCTGTGTAGCTGCTATTAGGCGCAGGAAACAAGAGCTTTCCAATGTCAATATGCAGGTGAAGGCAAATATTTAATTTTATTTATGCTGTCTAATTTTAAATTGTTGTTATGACCTAATCTGTATTGAAATTGTCCTTTGTTCTTCTGGTGTTATCTTTTGCTGACTAGCTGTACGAGTTAATCTGGTCTGTGACCGTTTAATAAACTTTGATTTGATTTGGTTGGCGGTTCTAATCCCCGCGTCAGGGTGAGCTCCCGTTGCTCGGTCCCTGCTCCTGCCAACCTAGCAGTTCGAAAGCATGTCAAAGTGCAAGTAGATAAATAGGCACCGCTCTGGCGGGAAGATAAACGGCTTTCCGTGCGCTGCCCTGGTTCACCAGAAGCGGCTTAGTCATGCTGGCCATGTGACCCGGAAGCTGTACCAATAAAGCGAGATGAGCGCCACAACCCCAGAGTCGGTCACAACTGGACCTAATGGTCAGGGGTCCCTTTACCTTTTAACTATTGTACTGGGAAACTGCAATCTATATTACTTGGCCAATCATCAAAATGAACAGCAGAAGCTTTGGGGTTAGCAAAGGCTGCATCCACAATTTGTGTTCCCCACTGTACGATGAAAGAGTGAAGACAAGGAATTTGCATTCTCTGTCAAACTTTGGCTTCAGAGTGTACAAGTTCATGTGTTTGCATATTACAGTTCTTGGATATTTGACTAGGTGTTGAAGAAACCTGATATAACCTGCTTGTCAGTTCAGCCCAAGCACAGCACACAATGCTGTTTGAAATCAAATGGGGAAACTGGAAGCAGCAGCATAGCGTGAGTTGCCGGCACCCAGGGTAGGGCAAGTGTTTTGCCCCCCTGGTGGATTGGGCAGCTGGAGTGGGGTGGGGGTGCGCCAGGAAGGCACTCAAGGAGGGTGAACAGAGCCCGCCTCCAACAGGCTCCTTGCCCGCTGCCTCCATCCACCTCCCCACTAGCAAAAGTAATTAAAAGACACAGAAAACAACAGGACCAACACTATTAAAACAGACTGATCAGTTTTAATTGCTGCCGCTGCCCGGGCAAGCTAGCCTGGCATCCTTAAGAAATAATGGTGCCTGGCCAGATTGCCTGAGTGAGGAATCCTACTGTTAAAAGCATAAAAACAACTTAAAACAGCCACCATCTAACGTAATACACAGTTAAAATGATAAACCACCAACCCTGTTCAGCTGAAAGCAGATTGGAATAGTCAAGTCTGTAAGGAGCTTTGGAAAACAACCAATGGAGGAACAAAACACACCCTGCAGAGAAGGCGGGATTCCACAAGGAAGGGGCCACCACAGAAAAAGTCCTGTGAGATGCTGGGGGAGGGGCTAAAAGGAGGAGGAAATCACTGAAGAACTCTCTTTTCATGTCGCATCCTTAGAAAAGGAGTTTGCTGTATAAGCTGCTGCCTTTCGCCATCTCCTGCATGTCGTACTTCATCCTCTGGCTTCCTGAGAACAGTGTGCAGAGCGCCATCATCAAATGCCTCCCCGTCCTTTCCTTGGCGTTCTTCGTGGCTTCCCACGCCTACAGCGTGGCCGTTTTCACACCATATGCCCGCCACATTTTCCGAGGCCTGCTGTTCTCAGCGGTAGGGGACATCTGTTTGGTGTGGTCAGAACTTTTCCTTCCAGGTATGATGTTTGAGGAGCCCTGTTGTATTCTGTTAACCACCAGTTTGCATTTTACGAGGTTTGCGCTGTGGGGATTCAGTGAGGAGGGGGAGAACCGTGTCCACTGCCTTGAGCTCCCTGCAGAAAAGATGGGATAGAAATGCAGTTATATATGTGCTGGTGTTGACCTATAAAGCCTTAAACATCGCAGGACCGCAGTACCTCAAGGACCACCTCTTTCCATATGAACCTACCCATACCCTGAGATCATCTTCTGAGGCCCTTCTTCATGTGCCTCCTCCTCAAGAGGTCCGGAGCGTGGCAACACAAGAATGGGCCTTTCCTGCGGTGGCTCCCCATCTGTGGAATGCTCTCCCCAGGGAAGTTCATCTGGCACCTTCATTATACACCTTTAGGCACCAGGCAAAACCGTTCCTTTTTCTGCAGGCCTTTGCTTTGATTGACATCCTATGCCCTTGTTTGTTTGTTTGTTTGTTTGTTTTTGGAGGGATAAGTTATTGGGTTGTTGTTTTTATTTTGATTATATATATTTTGTGGTTTTTATATTCTGATCTTGCTCTGTGAACCGCCCTGAGACCTCCGGGTATAGGGCGGAATATCAAATACATACATACATACATAGCAGCTAAATGCAGCAAAAAGGTGCCCAAAACAATGCCAGCAGATATCAAGACCACAGCCTGAATCTAGGCAACCTAGTAAAACAGGGCCCAAATAAGACGAAAAAAAATGAATGTTTATCAGCACTTCGTATGTTAGCCACAGCAGATGTGTGCAAATGCTTGATGTTTTTATTATGCTTTTAGATATGCTGTAAGCTGCCCAGAGTGGCTGGGGAAACCCAGCCAGATGGGCAGGGCATTATTATTATTATTATTAAAAATGAGACTTGTCTAGTCTGCAAATCTGAATTCATCCGTCCACAAATACTATCTCTCGCCACATGGGGGCACCAGCAATACACATATAATGACTGACGGGCTAATTTCCTAGAAAGGTCAGGAAGAACATCTCCATTGGAAAGATCTAGGGATATTTTTCCTCTAGGACCTGCGCTGGCTGATGGCAACATCCATCCAACGGATGTTAAAATCTAATTTGCATCCTAGATAATCGGGGGTATCAGATCTTAGTAAAATCTAAGGATTAATGTGAAGAAGGGTGGAGTCGGTCGTGGATGGCAAGATGGGGCTGAGCCTCTTACTTGCTTCCCTCTGGCCAAAGGGCTGCCCCATGCCAGGGTGAGGAGAGATGAGGCAGCAGCAAGACTGTATATGCCACAGGGCCTGCCTTGGCCATTTAAAGTCTCATGCCACTTCAGATGGTCATGGCTTCGTTTGTTGTTTTTTTTAATAAATATTTATTGAGATTTTTTAAAATACAAAATGTAGAAATAATGAACAATATAACATGAATCATAACACATTTTTCAGAACTTCTTTGGACTCCCTCACGTCTCCCACTCCCACTTACATCGTTATAGATTTTTCCCAGCAATTTATCATCTTATTAATATTCTTAAATTTTGTTCAGTTAATTTAATCTATTCTCCACAAATTTTATATTTCCCTCAATCTCACTTATCGTCAATTTCAAATCTAATTCAGTGGTAGGCAATTATTTATGATCTAGCATCCTTCTTAGCCTTCAACCAAATTACAATACTTTTGTAGATAAATCTTGAATTTCTTCCAGTCTTCTTCAACCCTCTCTTCTCCCAGGTCTCGAATTCTGCCAGTCATCTCGGCCAGTTGCATATAGTCCATCAGCTGCATCTGCCACTCTTCCAGTGTGGGTAGATCTTGAGTTTTCCAACTCTTGGCAATGAGTATCCTTGCTGCCGTTGTTGCATACATAAAAAATGTTCGGTCCTTCTTTAACACCTTCTGGCCGACAATGCCCAGAAGGAAGGCCTCTGGTTTCTTAGTGAAGGTATACTTAAATACCTTTTTCAACTCATTATAAATCATTTCCCAGAAGGCCTTCACTCTAGGGCAAGTCCACCAGAGGTGAAAGAATGTTCCTTCATGTTCTTTACATTTCCAACATTTATTATCAGACAAATGGTATATTTTGGCAAGTTTAACTGGGGTCATGTACCATCTATATATCATTTTCATTACATTTTCCTTCAAAGCATTACATGCAGTGAAGTTCAGCCCGGTGGTCCACAACCTTTCCCAGTCCTCAAACATAATATTATGCCCAATATCCTGAGCCCACTTTATCATAACCGATTTAACCATTTCGTCTTGTGTATTCCATTCCAGCAGCAAGTTATACATTCTTGATAATACCTTAGTTTTTGGTTCTAACAATTCTGTTTCCAACTTCGATTTCTCCACCTGGAACCCTACCTTTTTGTCATTTTTAAAAACTTCTTTAATCTGAGCGTAATGTAACCAGTCTCGCACTTTATCCTTCATTTTCTCCAAACTCTGCAATTTCCAATTGTCTCCGTCTTTTTCTAATATTTCCCAATATTTTGGCCAGTTGGCCTCCATATTGGGTCTTTTTCGGGCCTTAGCTTCCAGAGGTGAAAGCCATGGCTTCGTTTGTTAAGGGTCCTGAGAGTTGCTAGGAGACCCCTATTCCCCTCCCAGAGCTATAATTCCCAGGGTGGTTTAAATGACAATCCCTCTATTCAGGAAATCGCACCTCTGTCGTATAATGTAGGTAAGGCCTTTGTTTCTCGTTTTTCCAGTTGTAAATCCACTTCCCCATTTCTATGTTGGATTGTGATTTTTTTTTCTTTTTAAGTCCTCACAAAAACTCCCCATCATTTTAGTGCAAATGTCTCCTAATACACAGCTCTGCTTTGTTTAAGGGTTATGCAAAGTGGTTTCCCCCGAATCTAATACAGTCGTACCTTGGTTGTTAAACGCCCTGGAACTCGGACGTTTTGGCTCCAAAACGCCTCAAATCCGGAAGTGAGTGTTCCAGTTTGCGAACATTCTTTTGGAACCCAAACGTCCGACAGGGCTTCCATGGCTTCCGATTGGCTGCAGGAACTTCTTGCAGCCAATCAGAAGCCGCGATTGGGTTTTTGAACATTTTGGAAGTTGAACGGACTCCATTTGACTTCCAAGATACGACTGTACATTTTTTGTGTGTGTGTTTCCACCAATGTAGGCGTTTTTATGCTCACTGAATTTACTGCAAAATTTTGTGCAAATTTTGAAGGATGGCTGCGTTTTGGTCTGCGTATTTGTTTCAGAAAGTGAGAGCTAGATTAGCCTTTAAGTGCAAACTGATTCGAATTTCTCTCTGTGTGTGTTTTTCTCCTTCTCTCCTCGCAGGGACGGCTGCTTTTGCCGCGTGCCATGTCTCCTACATCTTAGCCTTTGGCCTGGGCCCCTTTCGGCCCCTCACCTTCCTGGTGGTTCTGGGGTTGGTGGCCACATTGTACGTCATCCTCATCTTTCCCTGCCTTGAGGGTGTCTTTGCCTACGCCGGGCCAGGCTATGCGGCCATCATCGGCACCATGTGCTGGCGCGCCCTGTCCCGCACGGAAGCCCAGCTGAGCACCTCGCTTGGCAGCGTGATCTTCATTGTGTCCGACCTGTTTGTCGTCCTCCATCACTTCTGCTCCTCCTCGCTGCCTCATGCCCGCTTCCTGATAATGAGCACCTACTTCACAGCCCAGGCTTTGATTGCGGTGTCTGCGTCCTCCCGGAAGGTTTCTCAGAAGGAGAACTGAGCGCAGGATTTGGACTGCTGTTGAGTTTCAACCATTTTGTGTGCAGCAGAAAGGACTGCAGGCATCCGACCTCCCGACTCCTCCCGAGTTCAGCTATAACTTTCTAGGCTCTGTCCTTCCTCTCAGGAGCTCAAGTCTCTCCCCTTCCCTCAAATCAATTTTGCTTTCTCATCTCTTCCCTTCATGCACTTTCTCCAAAGCAGTGGAAAGTAGTTTGTTTATGGTAAAGCAATAAGCTTTCACACTATAATGCAGGGTGTTTGCAGATCTACAAGTAAATTCAATAGCGACAGCTTAGCATGAAAAGCAAAAGCAAGATTGTGGGGGGCGGGGGCAGGAATACAGTGGTACCTCAGGTTAAGAACTTAATTCGTTCTGGAGGTCCATTCTGAACCTGAAATTGTTCTTAACCTGAGGTACCACTTTAGCTAATGGGGCCTCCCGCTGCTGCCACACCGCCACCGCACGATTTCTGTTCTCATCCTGAGGTAAAGTTCTTAACCCAAGGTACTATTTCTAGGTTAACGCTGTAACCTGAAGCGTCTGTAACCCGAGGTAAAGGGAAATGAACCCAGATAATACCTGCTTTCTCCATCTCACAATCTGCTACTCTTAGGACCAAAAATCATGTATGAGGGGCGGTGTCATTTGGCATGTCGCAGACCCATGGAAATCAGTTAGGTCCGTTAATTTCAGTGGGTCTGTACTGAGTAGAACTAACCCCAGATACAACCCTTGGCTTACAACAACCACACTAGGATAATACCTTTTGGGACTGACTGGAATGTCACAAAACAGTGTGCAAGCTTCTCAGTTCTCCTGTCTCGTCTTCACTTTAGATGACGAGCAAAACAACAAGTTGGGGGAAGGTTAAGGGAAACGGACAGAGCTGGTCATGATTCTGAAAGCCATACTGAAGACTTCGCTGTCCAGCTTTGCTTCTCCACCAACACCCCGCAGCCTCTTTTTTAGTGTGAAGAAGAGTTATTGAAAACACAGAAGCTTGCTCACTCTTTCAGTCGATTCTAATAAAGGCATTACCCTACCTACTGTGTCTTAATGTAGCTCAGGGCTATGTCCACATGACCTTTTACTCTGCACCCAGTGAGCTCCTACTGCTAGATTTTGAAGTCATATTCACGCGATGTTCGCCATATTGATCCTGTACTTTATAAAAAAAAATACTGCTGTTTGATGCATATTTCCTCCTTCAAGCCAGTTTCAATTCAACTACAAAACTGGATGTGGAGTAAGCAGTGAATGTACCCTATCGGGGAGAGCCAGTGTGGTGTAGTGGTTAAGAGTGGTAGTCTTGCAATCTGGGGAACCGGGTTCGCGTCCCCGCTCCTCCACATGCAGCTGCTGAGTGACCTTGGGCCAGTCACACTTCTCTGAAGTCTCTCAGCCCCACTCACCTCACAGAGTGTTTGTTGTGGGGGAGGAAGGGAAAGGAGAATGTAGCCACTTTGAGACTCCTTCGGGTAGTGATAAAGCGGGATATCAAATCCAAACTACTACTCCTCCTCCTCTTCTTCTTCTTCTTCTTCTTCTTCTTCTTCTTCTTCTTCTATCATGCCAGCTCCATGAATACATGTTCTGGGGGTTGTGCGGTTGTAGGGGCAGGGAAACCAAAAAGGTCACGTGTGGAGGATGAAGACACCCTTGCCCCTTCTCTGATGTGAGCAATACCATGCAAATGCAGCTTGAAATGCAGCAGGGGGGAACTGACCTTGCTGTGTTTTCAGCCTCTAATGCGAACAGACTCCACGTCTGCCTAACCGGCAGCCACCCAGATGTTGGACTACAACCCCCATCCTCCCCGATGTTTGCCCATGCTGGCTAGGTCTGAGGGAAGTTGCAGTCCACAACATCTGGAGAACCACAGGTCACCCCCCCCCCGGTTTAGGTGTTGAAACAGCAACCTGGGCTACTTTTAAAAACCAACATATTTATCCACATTATTTTAAGGGGGGGTTGTGGTGCTCCAGATCATAGAACTGTAGACTTGGAGGTGACCATGGGGGTCATCTAGTCCAACCCCATGCAAGGAATCTTTTTGCCCAACGTGGGACTCGAACCCACAACCTTGCGATGAAGAGTCTCGTGCTCTTACCAATTGAGCTATCCCATCCCAGATATTGTTGAACTCCAGGGTTTCTGGCAGGGAGTCTAAAGATGTCAGGGATTTGAACTGGCAGTCTTCTCTGTGCAAACCAGATACTCTGCCACTAAGCTATGAAACAGAGAGAGAGAGAGACAGACTTCAAAAAAACAAAACAAAACAAAACCCCAAAAAAACCAACAACCACCAGCTCTCTTCAAGTCTGGGCAAAATAATGGGGAGCTGTTTGCCCGGTGGGTTGCTGCTGGTGGTTTTGCCGCTGGCTGATTCACTTCCTCCTGAGTTGCGGGCTTGGAAGGAGGAGGGGACAAAGCCGTCTGCCCAGCCAAAAGGGAACAGGTGCCACAGCAGGTAGAAAGGAAGATCAGGAAGAGAGTGGCCAAAGGCGCACGGTGTCGGGATGCTAACTCCCTTCTGGGGGAGCTGGGGATCGTTTTCAACCCTGGGGCCTGTTGGCTGATGGCATCTTGCATGCTACGCCTAAGAGGAGGTTGGCTGCCCTTGCTGCTGGTAAGTGGATTTAAAATAAAAACAAAAGCAAACCCAAACCCAAACCCACTCCCCCTATTCAGCTGTTTATTTGGCATAAAGAGCTGTTCCCTCATCCCTAGGGTTGGTTGTGCCTCTCCAGTAAAGGAAGGATCCCTGGATATAGACCCACTGCACACCAGAAGTGGCTGCAGCAGTGTGGTGTAGTGGTTAGAGCGAAAGGCTAGTATCTGGGAGACCAGGTTCGAATTCCCACTCGGCAGTGAAACTCACTGGGTGGCCCTGAGCCAGTCACTGCCTCTCAGCCTAACCTACCTCACAGGGTTGTTGTGGAGACTAAATGAGGAGGGGGATAACCATATGCACCACCTCCTTCTTGGAGGAAAAGGTGGGGTATTAATGCAAGAAACAAACAAACACAGGTCAGACCATTGTTCATCTGAGTCAGACCATTGTTCATCTAAGTAGTGTGCACATCAGATAACAGCAGCTTTCTAAGGTTTCAGGCAGGATTCTCTGGTGGCCTTATCAGTGCAGATGCTGAACCTGGGACCCTTTGCATGCAAAGCAGGTGCTGTACAGCTGAGCTATGGCTCTACCCCAATCTAAGGCTGGCGTAGGCATAATCTTGCCCACACCCAGCAAGACACAACATAAAAGGAAAACGCGTTTGGGAGGGAGGAGGAAATACTCAGCCACTAGTTTTTAGTCTTGTTCTTGAATGTGGGGCAGCCGAAGCAGCTAGTTGAAGAGCCAAACTAGACATGACATTTGATTGTGTAAATGCTCTTAATGCAGTTACTTGGCTGGAGAACTGGATTGTAAAAATGGAGTGATGTGAATTTTGGAGGATGGCTGCGTTTCAGTTCACTTATTGTTCTGGAAAGCACAAATTCAGTAGTTTGTGCCTTTAGATGCAAACTGAATCTCATCTCTTCCCTATCCCTAGACTCTCAACATTTTAACTTCTGTTCTGTAGCTGAGAACAGAACTGGAATATTGGCAGGGCAGGATCAGGAGGTAGTAGGGGATGGCACACAAAGAGGAGTGGGTATGTTAGAGGAAAATTAACATAATGGGAAAGTCATTATTTGCAATTCAAAAAACGACAGAAGGACAGAGTCTATTAGCACCGCAAAGTGATTGACTGATGCACATATACAAATATCCACATTTTTCCAAAACCATTTTCAAAAATGCATTTTTGTATGTCAGTTTCACAAATATATACACAATAAAATATATGGGATTTTAAAATCTTGCAGCATTCCAAGTTCCAGTGTGTTTCAAAGGTATCTGTTCGTCAGAAGGAATTTCAAATACAGTAATATCCTTAGATTTGATCCTTGCAAAGAAAAATTAAGAGACAAGCATTTTCCACACAGCTGTTTATGTGAAATGGCAAGATGTTTTAAAGGGCATGTTTCATCATCATCATCATTATTATTATTTAACCCACCATTGTTTTACTTTTCAATCTAAATCTGATGGATTATTGCATAGACCACTATACTATTAGATATATTTTAGATTGGCTTGGGGAATCAGTTGTGTTAGTTAATCCAAGACAAAGATGGTATTTATGGCGAAATGTTTGACTTTACATAATCCTTATATGGGCTAAGAGTATTTGCGTGAGTTTGTTGGTGAAACAGCCTGGGGGAGACTGAGGGACACGGAAGATTTCTGATTGTATTGCACGTATGACTTTGTACTACCAACCTTCACACTGTCATTTGGGATTTAATTGTTTTTATTGCAAACACCACCTATTCACCAAACCACCAGATGCTCAAATACACCTGTACAGCAGGTTACAGGTGTGCAGGCTGTGAGGTGTATGTTACGTGACAGGAATGGCGGAAGGGGACTCTAAAGGAGTTGTTACGTTGCTCAGCCCTGAGGAGCACATTGTATTTACAGTGGTACCTCAGGTTAAGTACTTAATTCATTCCGGAGGTCCGTTCTTAACCTGAAACTGTTGTTAACCTGAAGCACCACTTAAGCTAATGGGGCCTCCTGCTGCCGCCGCGCCACCGGAGCACGATTTCTGTTCTCATCCTGAAACAAAGTTATTAACCTGAGGTATTAACCTGGGTTAGCGGAGTCTGTAACCTGAAGCATATGTAACCCGAGGTACCACTGTATTAACATTGATCAATGAGGGCTAGAAACCTGTGTTTTGTTTTCAGCAGCCACAGTGCATCTCCCAAAGCCACATTCAAGCTCTTTAGCCCTGCTGCGGTGTTACTTTTCTGCAGTTAGTGGAAACCGGAATGAAAATGGAAATTTTCCAGATAGCAGATCATGTACCGTGATATTATCCAGCAATGCTCTGTGACCAAGACCTGTCTATAACGTTTTCTTAAAAAGAAAACAAATGCCATTCAGCAAAAGTCCCTGGGCAGCTTCAGTTAGAGGTTTGCTGAACAATTGCTAGAGACAGGTATTTGGCATTCCTGGTACAAAACCTAAAGGCTGAAGGCAGCAAAGAAGTGGCATATTGGAAGGGCTGCCTTACAGATGATGATGTGCCCAATTAATTTTCTCTTGTGCCACACCAGGGATGATGGGAAACCTCTGAACGATGTGCCAGATCTGGCCTGCCAGGCCTCCCCAATGGCCCAGAAGGTCACTCCCCCCCCCAGGTCACCTGCCCCACACCATTTGCGATGTCAGGTGTGGGGCAATTAGAGATGCAGTTCATCCCTGCAGAAGGCAGGTTTGAACTCCCTCTGTATCACCAAGCTACGCCCTTTCCCCTTACGCAGGAATGCCCACAGTCTTGGCTCGTAGGCTGGAGTTTAGAAAGCAGCCATTGCAGGGCTGCTGATCCTGACCCAGACCACAAGATTTGGGTTTCGTGAAAGGCACCCAGGTCACCACCAGCTGCTCAGTGTGGTGTAGTGGTTAAGAGCGGTAGACTCGTAATCTGGTGAACCGGGTTCGATTCCCCGCTCCTCCACATGCAGCTGCTGGGTGACCTTGGGCTAGTCACACTTCTCTGAGCCTCACTCACCTCACAGAGTGTTTGTTGTGGGGGAGGAAGGGAAAGGAGAATATGAGCTGCTTTGAGACTCCTTCGGGTAGTGATAAAGCGGGATATCAAATCCAAACTCCTCCTCCTTCTCATGCCCTCCAACTTGCACGCTTTGGGGATATATTCCAGCACAGGAGGAAATGGTGAGCTGGCTTTTTGCTCTCTCCTTTAAGCAGAAACCAGCTGAAACGCTGGTGGACTGTCTTTATTGCAGACTTAAAGCTGCAATCCTAAGCACCATTACTTGGAAGTAAGTCCCATTGAACCAATGGGGCATGCTCCTGAGTAAACATATTCTGAGTGCCAGACTTTGCAGGGTGTTATGTACTGAGTTGAACAGGATCCAAAATGCAGCAGTCTGATTGGTCCTAGAACAATAGGATCCAGAATGCAGCAGTCTGATTGGTCCGCAGGAGCCACCCAATCCAACTCCAGGTGGAAGTGAATCCAAAACCTGATTGGCCTATAGGAGAATCCCAGAATTAGCCAATCACGTGGGGCCCATTGTGTAAATAATGTATATAAAGCAGACGTTTCGGGGGAACTGGCATTTCTCACTACCATGAGCTGAATAAAGAGCATGAAATCTACACTCGACTCCGAGTATATTTCACAGGATCTATTTATTTATTAGATTTCTATCCACCCTTTTCCGCCAAGGACTTCAAGGTGCTGTATGTCTCTCTCCCCCCCCCCCATTTTCTCCTCACAACAACCCTGTGAGGTAGGTTAGGCTGAGAGACAGTGACTGGCTCAAGGTTACCCAGCGAACTTCGTGTCTGGGTGGGGATTTTAATCTTGAGCTCCCAGGTCACAGTCCAACACGTTAACAACCATAACACACTGGTTTTGACATCTAATCCCATTCAAAGTACACAGCGAGCTACACATTACCTTTGCTTGGGAAAAGATAACATTGGGTGGGGAAAATGATGCAAGCTTTTGGGCTACACAGGACTCTTCCTCGGGATGGATATTTAGGGTGGGGAAGAGTGAAAGGGGAAGAAAACAGTCCATAGTGTTTAGTCAACTATAACAATATAATCTTTACCCAGACTTCTCTGTCACCATATGGTGACAGGGCCCCTGGACAAAGCAGTAAATGCAAATATTCACCTTGGAAATGCAAAACAGTTTTTGAACAAACCCTAGTGTGTTTAGCGCAACCTGCGCTTCACAGATCACTTGGAAGGTACAGTGTGTGTGTATCAGTTAGGATCAGGGAGTGACAAATATTTTAGGTCCTCCACCGGCACATTTGGATTTTTGACTGAGTACAGAAGGTGCTGCTCTATCTGGGTAAATTTCCTCCCCTGGATCAGTCCCCGCTCGCTCTCCGAGAGACAGAAAGCCTGCACATCAAGACTTCCCTTTTCCCAATGGCTCTGGGTAAGGGTTGGATCCCATAGAATGGATCTGAGCCTTGAAAAGTACACAGACAGAGCTGAAAGAGGAAGTGGGGGAAGAGCACAACTCTTCCAACTTCCTGCTCTAGCTCTATGGGCTTTTCAAAAAAGAAGGAACCGAGCCTTGTCATGACCAAGGGGGCAGTGAGGCAGGGGCCCTAGAATGCTTGTGGGTACCGGGGGAAGACACCCCCTCCCCAGGGTGGCATGTTGGAAAACATTAGAATCTGAGGCTGTGTACACACCATGCATTAAAAGCACATGGCTTCCCCCAGAGAATGCTGGGAGATGTAGTTTCCTGCTCACAGAACTACAACCCCCAGCACCCTTAACAAACAACTGTTCTCAGGATTCCAGATTGGGGTGGCGACGGGTGTGCTTTAACTACACGTCGCCTTAGAAAGCTGGAGATAATGTTGAAAACCCACGAGGTGGAGACAGGGAACCAGGGGAGCCGAAGCTGCAACATAGCTCAGTCAGTAAAGCATGAGGCTCTGAATCTCACAGTTGTGGGTTTGAGCCCCACGTTGGACAAAAGATTCTTGCATCGCAGGGGATTGGACTAGAATTCAGTGTTTCCCAACCTTGGGCCTCCAGATGTTTTTGGCCTACAACTCCCATCATCCCTAGCTAGCAAGACCAGTGGTCAGGGATGATGGGAATTGTAGTTCAAAAACAGCTGGAGGCCCAAGGTTGGGAAACACTGGACTAGATGACCCTCAGGGTCCCTTCCATCTCTGATGATTCTATGAAAGTCCAGCCTGATGGGGGTTTTGATGACGTTGCTCTGAAATACATGAGGAATAACTCGTACAGGCATCCTACGTGTTATGTACTGAAGTTCTCACCCTGGGCCAGCAGGGGGATACTGTAGATAGTTTTCACTCAGGTCCACGTCAGTTATTTTAGGCGGGAAACCCTGGGTTGTGTTGCTACAATGTTGACAGCCGGCTGCCTATAAAAGCAGGCCGGCTGAGCTGTTTGCAGTCAGTTCTATTCCAGCTTACAAAATAAAGAGCTGCTTTGGAGAAATCGCTGTGTCGTCTGCTACGTCAACCCACAACTTAACACTACCGATAACATGAGCAAGGTTAAACAGTGTTCGTGGGAATCACAGTGCCAACATCTGTGAGCAAGGCCTTCTGGGAATTAAAAAACCCTACATCTTTCACATTACGCCTTTCCCCCTGCCAGGTGCTGCTGCTGCTGCTCCTTCAGCCTGGACAACACAGTGAGTTGCTTCTATGATGATAGCCAACATTTTTATGTTGGTTTTGTGTGTGTCTTTAGCTTTGCAAGGAAATTCGGCAGGTGCAACTTGCAGCAATGGGCAATGGGGAGGGGTGCACCTGTTGAAATATTGCCTGCCTGAAAGCTGATGTAAAGGTACTGAAGCTTAGGTGATTACAGGAAAGCATTTTACTGCATGACTACATTTGACGAGTGCTAAAATCCTCTTCACTGCAAGGCAGGGCGATACGGAAGAGTAGCTACCTCTGAACTCACCAGTGGTCAGTGTTCAACCAGCCCTAAATATATATTTTTTGGACTACAACTCCCATCATCCCTGACTAAACTGGCCAAGGATGATGGGAGTTGTAGTCCAACAACACCTGCGGACTCAAGGTCAAAGAACACTGGTTTAGATGGACCCTGAAGGGCAAACAGTGCCTTGCATAGAAGTTCATGTAAAGGTAGCTCAACAGCCGTTTTCCATGTTGAGAACCCCGATTTGAGAGGGGGGCAATTTGAGAGGGCACTTAACCCTTTCACCACCAGTTGTACTCCAGCTCCAATATGCCCCTACCCCATGGTTTCCCACCATAGGGTTTCTAGACTGTTTGGAGGAATGAGAGCCTAATGTGAGAAGGGACAAGTTGGGAAACTAAAGAAGTAAGGGCAAGTTAGTCCCAGCATCCTGGTGACTAAACTACAAAATGGCCATTAGCAAAGATGGCTTTTGGAAAGGATCAGAAAAATTCACAGAGGAATATAGGAATTTTGCCTTATATTGAATCAGACCACGGGTCCATCTTGCGTAGAATTGTCTTCAGTGACCAGCAGTGACTCTCTTAAGATTTCAGGCTTTCACAGGCTTACTTGGAGATGCCTGGAAGTGAACCTTCCTGCTGAACTGCAGCCTCATTCGCAAGTAGAGGATCAGTCTATCAAAGCCCACCAGCCAGGATAGACAGAATAGAGCCTCCGTGTTCAAAGGCAGTCTGCTGTTGACTAATACCAGTTTCTGGGAACAAACATAAAGAAGGCTGCTGTTGCCTTTGTGCCTGGACGGTGTGGGTTTCCTTGAGATTTCCAGCTGGCCCCAGCTATAAACAGGATTCTGGGATTCTAATACAACCCAGCAGGGTTCTTGCTTTATTAAAAGTTTTTTTATTTTGAAGAAACAGCCTCCTTCCTTGGGTTGAAAGAGAGTCATTTTGGCACAGCTTGCTACCAATTTGTTTCTATGCTTGCTTGGTTTCGTCTTTTGCACTTTCTGGAGAATCTGTGTCTTTGTGTGCATGAGGGTCTTTTAGTTTCAGATGCAATTCTGTATATTTTCTGAATAATCCATAATGGAGATTCAACTTTCTGCATACTTCCTCTTCCCCCTCTGCCTCGCCTCTCCAAAACAGGCAAAAATAAAGAATCCATAACTACTACAAAGCTGTCCACAACAACTGCAGGTAAGTAGAATAACAACCTTTCTCTGGGCTTCTGATGTTGCTTCTTCCTGGTGTGGATTAATCTGATATTAACTCAATATCTTCTGAAGCAGGAAGATGAGGAGCTGGTTAATGCCGAATCAGATTATTGATCCATCTAGCTCTAGCTCATGGGTAGGCAAACTAAGGTCCAGGGACCGGATCTGGCCCAATCGCCTTCTAAATCTGGCCTGCAGACAGTCCAGGAATCAGTGTGATTTTACATGAGTAGAACATGTCCTTTGATTTAAAATGCATCTCTGGGCTATTAGTGGGGCCTGCCTGGTGTTTTACATGAGTAGAATGTGTGCTTTTATTTAAAATGCATCTCTGGGTTATTTGTGGGGCATAGGGATTCATTCATATTTTTTTTCAAAATATAGTCCAGCCCACCACATGGTCTGAGGGACAGTGGACTGGCCCATAGCTGTCAACTTTTCCCTTTTCTTACGAGGAATCCTATTCAGAATAAGGGAATTTCCCTTTAAAAAAGGGAAATGTTGACAGCTATGGACCACCCCCCTGCTGAAAAAGTTTGCTGACCCCTGAAATTTCTACCTCATTTGTATTGAAACTGGTTGGCAGCTGGTCTGTTCCAGGGTTTCACGCAATGTGCTTCCTCTATACAGAACAGGAGAGAAACATGTGGCCCTCCAGATACTGGGAAACTACTGCTCACATTATCCCTGGCCATTGGCCATGCTTGCTGGGACTGATGGGAGATGTAATTCACCAACATCTGGAGGGCCGAAGTTTCCCAGCACCTTGTTTACAGGGACTGGCAGCTCTCCAGGACTTTAGACAGACACCTCTCCCTCTGAAGCCTACCTGGAGATGTCAGGGATTGAACCTGGGTCCTTTTGCATGCCTAGCAGGTGCTCTACCAATGAGCTATGACATTTCCCCTAAATTCTGGCCTGAATCGAGGAGTGGATCTGCCACAAACATTAGAAGCTCAGTGTCGGAGCTGGTTCAGCTGCAGGTCAGAACAGAGACTCAAAGACGAGCGGTAAAGTTGATTCCTTATTCATGGAATCAGAATACAAACAGAGAAACCTACGGCAAGACTGGCCCCAGTAAAGCAGATGCCAGAACTGACGATATGGGTCTCTCACTTTCCCCTAAGTCTCCTCCCCAGCCAGCTGTTTCCCCAGCAGTCTTAAGCTCCATGGGGGAGGGCCTCCCTGTGGTCTTTGCTCTGCAACCTGCAAAGCCCTCCATGCCCTTGGAGGCAAGAGAGAAGTGTGGGAATGTTCAGGGAGGCAGGAGAGGATATATTGTTTATTAATATCTTTCCTAACTTGCTCTAGCAAGTTCTATAACTTAGCAGAGTTTTACATTCCCCTTTTAAATGCACAGCAGATAGCTGGTTGCAGGCTTGTTTAAGCCTCTCAATATTAGATTCCTGGTAATTTCCCTTATGTCCCTCTTCAAAGAATAAACATGCCACAGTTTTGTGTAAAGTATATAAAAGAAGTTTACTCACATCATCAGTTCACAGTTGGATCCCTGAAGGCAGACTTAGTTACAGAGTGGATCTATCCCATATGGAGATAATCCCAGTGTCCTCTGTTGGCTGAGAGCCAACAGAGCAGTTCTAGCTAAAAGCTGCTCTAACGACGGAAGAGGTCAAAGAGAGAGGGCATGCTGCGTGACTTGCCCTTTTGTTACCTGGACAGGTAAGGTCACACCCACCTCTAGTCACATGCAAAAGGAAGTATGTCCCAGTCAGGAGGACTGGTTGGACCAAACATTCCCCTGCATGTCCACTCTAGGAAAACAAGGACTGTTGTACTTGACTGCTACTTACGTCTCACATCCCACAAGAAGGAGAGCTGAATATAGTAGGACCAGGCGGGGCTAGCACCCTAAACTAGCTCCCCAACTGCCTTGGTATCCTCCAGATTCTGTTGTTGGACTCCAGTTCCCATCAGCCTCAGCCTGCACAGCTATTGGTCAGGAATGATGGGAGTTGCAGTCCAGCAAGTGTCTGGCAGACACCACACTGGGGAAAGGCTTCTCTAACGCCTGCCTTCATTTCGTTGCCGCCACAGATCCCTGCAAATACCCCGGGGAAGTCGGTGGAAACTTTGTCGTTGTGTACTGTCCCTTGGATAATGCAAATGTCACAGAAGTTTTCAGAAGACCAGAGGTGATGGACCAGGATCCAGGCTGTGTCAACAGCACCAGCCTTCCCACTCAGTGCCAACAGCATGTGATCTTGGATAAAAACTGTTCCTCACTCGCTGACTGCCTTGAGTGCGGAGGTAAGGGCAGAAATCCACACTCCACAGTCTGCGTCAAGAGGGAACCTGGGTTCTGCATGCCAAAGGCCCTTTGCAAAGCAAATGAGACTGATGAAAGGACCCACGTTTTTTTAAAAAAAATTAAGACATTTAAACATATCAGTGTAGTATAGTATCAAAATATCTTCTTTCACTTGAAGAATATGTAGCTGCATTGATTTATACTTTCTGCACGTCCTATGTTCATATTACGAAGTAAAATCATAGAATCGTGGGATCATCATTCTGGTCCAACCCCCTGCAGTGCAGGAATGTTTTTGCCCAACGTGGGGCTCGAACCCAGGACCTTGCGATTAAGAGTCTAATGCTCTACCGACTGAGTTATTCCATCTTAAGTCATAAATCAAGCACTGCTGCAAGTTGTTTCCTTTTGTTTTCCAGTGTATTTTTTGTCAACGAAAAAGTCTGTATGGCAGGAGCAAATTTATATTCTCAAAGTGTGGGTCAGAGGGGGGAAGAGTTTGACAGCCACTGACTTAGAATCCCCTGGCCCCACCATTTCCTCTTTCTCCACATCCATCACTTTCCAAACTGCAGACTCCCCATTTCTTCTTTTTTCTTTTAAGTGGGTTTGTTGTGCTAGGGCAACGGAGTGCTTCGATCTACTTTCTTTCCGCAAACCAAAAATTTGAGGCTGCGTTTGTGGCCCTCCTGCAAAATAGCGGCAGTCAAAAGGCTCCCTAGAGCAGGTTCCAGTGTTAGGTGCAATGAATTTGGGCCTGGTTTCCCTATAAGGAGTGGTCTGTGGGGTTGAAGTGCTCATTGATTGCTCATTCTCTGCTTCTGCTTCTGAACAGAGCCATGCCCTGTGCAAAAACTCACCCAAAGGGACCAGACCAACCATTCTGTAACTCTTCACTGGCAAATCTCCAACGACTGCTGCTACAAGGCGCACAGAGGCAGCGCTACGACAGTCCCTAAAGCCAGCATCAGTAACTGCACAGCCAACATCCCAAAACTGTCGCCTGGGCAGAACTACAACATGACAGTGTTCAGAAAACTGGATGGACGGTGCAGCAAGGAATCATCCATCACTGCCTTCACCTGTGAGTCTTGCCATTACCTTCTACTTGTGGGAAATTGCAGTCAGACACAGCAAGCAAGCTTAGGGCTAGTTAATGCACGAAGGGGTTAAAACCACAGAATTGTACTCCTAGACTCAGCCAGGTCACGCCCCCTCAGCTCTTAGAAGAAAGTTAAGTTTCCTCCTTTCTTCGGTCTTTTTCACCATGTGAGATAGGAGGCACCTGAGCTTGCTCGCTACAAGCTCAGACTGCATGCTTAGAGCCATTTTGCTATATTTTGTATCTCAAGATTTCTGCCTGTGTTTACTTTTGCTGCTGCATGGATAAATGCATGAACCTTTGGAACTTTGTAAGTAAAGCATTTTTAAACTTACTAAGGTGCGAGGTCTGTTCAATGCTAAGAGGGGTAGAAATGGGAAGCTCTGGTAGCAGACTAAACAGGATATTCAAAGGTTTAACAGCCTAAATCCCCATGCTACACTGCGGCTTGCTTTTGTGACTTTTAAAAACACTGCTGGGGGCTTTCTCATGCTGGAGAGTGTGTTTAGCTCTGCACTTTGGATCTAGGGATCCAGCCAATTCTTTTATTAATTACCCCTCACAGGTGATCTATATCTATTTCCCCCCACTCTGCAAGCAGCAGCTGAAACCAGGTCTTTGGACAGCAGGGAGGGCAAACCCTGGGCCTCCATTCGTTGTTGGACTATAGATCCTATCATCCCTGCCTATTGGCCATGCTGGCTGGGGCTGATGAGTGCTGGAGTCTTGATGGGCTATGGGTTTCCCTTCCCTTCTCTGCAAGGCATTGTATGTTAGCCGAGGTGTGTGTGGCAATGTCTGGAGCACTGAGGAATAGAGAACAAGTTGTTATCTTCTGATAACAACTTCTGTTCTGATAGTGTAGCCTGCTTAAATTTTCTCCTAACTAGCTTGGTTGCGTGCATGCTCATATTGATCCATAAATGTGTGTTTGTTTGTTTGTTTGTGTGTGTGTGTGTGTGTGTGTGTGTGTGTGTAGTTAGATATGCAGCATATTTCATTTTATTTAAGCTATGCCCTGCCTTCCCGTTCATCAGGATCCGCAGGGCAACTTAGCAGCAGTATAAAAGCAAGCTTTTAAATGTAATTAAACAGCAGTCAGTATTTCAGCACAGCAGCAGTAAACCAGCAGAGTTGGTTAATTGAAGGTAAGTACAGGGGTACCTCAGGATAAAAACTTAATTCGTTCTGGAGGTCTGTTCTTAACCTGAAACCGTTCTTAACCTGAAGCACCACTTTAGCTAATGGGACCTCCCGCTGCCGCACGATTTCTGTTCTCATCCTGAAGCAAAGTTCTTAACCCAAGGTAATATTTCTGGGTTAGTGGAATCTGTAACCTGAAGTGTCTGTAACCCGAGGTACCACTGTAGTTGCGCTCTTATCCCAAGCTTTACTTGCTATCTGAACTCCAGCAGCGGAAAGAAATGTGAGCCTCCTTCGGAACAGAGTCCCACAAACTAGGTAGGTATTGCCACCGGGGTGCCCCTTTTGTACATAGCCAGTGTCGCATAACACAACAAATAGCAGAGGCTCTGCTCAGGTAGCTGTGGAATGATGCTACTGTCATTTCAGTAGCCAAGGGCAGATGATTCACAGGTGTGGAGGCAAGGAATTGGGAAACTGGAAGATAGGGTGTGTGTGTGTGTGTGTGTGTGTGTGTGTGTGTGTGTGTGTAGTATCATGGAAATGATGTAGCATGTGGGAGCCCTGGACAGGAGCTCTACACACTGTGTCATTTTCTTACAGGACCAGCTTATGCCTGTAGGTCTGCTCGTATCAAAGAGCCTAGAGGGTCCTTCTGTTTCTCCAATCCAGGCCCTTCACCTGTCCCCTACATCAATATACAGAATCGCACAGTGGATGCGCTGCAGATTGAATGGGTGCCGCCCAAGGACCCTCACGCCAGCTTCTATAGATACAAGGTCTGCTTGCTGGGGTGGTGCAACACCTCCGGAAACTTGCTTTGGGTGCACAACCTGACACCAGGCAAAACGTACAACGTTGAGGTCTTTGCCGTTTCTGCCAACAACATCTCCAGCATCGGGAGCACCATACAGGCCACCACAGGTAGGCTGAGGCCAGGGGAGAAAGGGAAGCAGCAGCCAGGACCCTGAGAACTTTCCCCTGCCCCTAGTAGATTGAGTCACATAGAAAACACTCCCAAGCTCCCATATCAGCACCACAGACCTCAGCTAGCACGCAGTGCCTTGTGGAGCAGGGAGGGAAAACCTGTAGCCCCTCAAGACTCCAACTCCCATCAGCACGAGCACATCATCCTATACCCTCCAACATTCATCCAATGAAAATAGGGATGTCCTATTCCATTATTATTATTATTATTATTATTATTATTATTATTTATTGATACCGCACCCATCTGACTGGGTTGCCTCAGCCACTCTGGGTGGCTTCCAACTTATATGAAAGCTTAATTAAACATTTTTATTTTTTTTTAAAAAAACTTCCCTATAGAGGGGTGCCTTCAGGTGTCTTCTAAAGGCTGTATAGTTACTTATCTCCTTGGCTTGGGGGCTGCATAACTCCATTGCCCTCCAAACCTCTCCACTGAAAACAGGGACATCCTAAGGAAATGCGGGACATTCTGGGATCAAATCAGAAACTGGGACAGCTTCTGTTAATCCTGGAAAATGGGGATACTTGGAGGATCTGTCATCAGGACCAGCTCCAGGCCTGAGGGGGATTTGTGGGCCCCCAACTCTCTAATTTACCACAGCAACACTATGTCAGAGTCACAGTGGGGAATTAAAATGGCTGCCGTTCAAATTTCCCACCACAGCAATAGGAAGTTGCGGGAACGCTAGACAGCAGCTCCCAGACCCAGTCATTCAGTGGACAGAGCACTAGTCAAAGGGACAGGAATCAGGATTGGGCCCAGCCGGGGCGCCAGAGCCCTAGCAGCTACTTGAGGGTGCCCCCATTTTGAGACGAGGCGTGAGTATGGTGGGCTTTGGCTTGGAGGGATGTGCTACTCGGATTAAGGACACTGGGCTTCCAACATCTGCAAGGCCAGCAGGGGTTGTTGTGGTGTGTTAAGTGAGCCTGCTCTTTCCCTCAGCTCCAAATGCTCCCGAGAATATAAGTGTGTCGCAGTGCGAGACCAACAGCATCCCTGTTTCCTGGGATCGGCCCAAAGACCTCTATGCCGCACACTATTCGTACAGCGTGAGCTGGTGTGGCGGAAAAGGCACGAACCTGTTGGGGAATGAATCGGTTGGAGTCAATTGCCTCAGCTACAACATCACACAACTCCTTCCAGGGATCCTGTACTCAGTGAAGCTGGCCTCGGAGATTGGTGAGGTTAAGAGCAAAGAAGCCAGCAAATGGGCTCTGACATGTGAGTGCAACTGTCATGGTCCGGCGGGGGGGGGGGGGGCGGTGGTGGTGGCAATGTGGTTTGGACTTTGGGCAGTGTGGTGTAGTGGTTGGATTCTTGGACTAGGGGTGGGGAGGGAGAACTAGGTTCAGATCTCCACTCAGCCATGAAACTCACTGGGAGACGTTGAGCTAGTCATGGTCACTCCACCTAGCTTTACCTTTCAGGCAAGGGTGGATCAGCTCAGTTGCTTAGAGCCTAGTGTTGATAAGGCCAAGATTGCAGGTTTGATCCCTGTAAGGGACAGCTGCATATTGCTGCATTGCAAGGGGTTGGACTAGATGACCCTCAGGGTCCCTTCCAACTCTACAGTTCTGTGATCTGCTATGAAACTATCGAAGCTTAAGCTTCAGGGCCCGTAATCCTAGAGGCGCCCCAGAAGCAACTTTAGTTCACAGTGCTTAAAACTTTTTGGGGTCTAGAACACCCAGTTTGAGTTGCATGACTCAATTTGATTATTATTATTTTTTGGTGAATATATTTCAACAATCCCAAAGATTGAGAGTCGGTAGCACAGATGTTGTGAAGGTGTGGCCATCTGTAGTGGAACAACCCCATTGAAGAGGATAACAGTGGTTACCTAGACGTTGTTGCGAAGGGCCCCCCATGACAGTTCAGGCCGCCATGGCTTACAAGGTTGTTGTCAGTGCTTTTTTTCTTAAAATTTTTAAGAAATTCTACACTTAGTGTAGAAGCAGCTGGAGAAAAGAAGTCCCAGGTCCACAGAGAGGAGAGTGGCATTTTATGAGCTCACATTAAGGGAGAAGCTGTGTCTAGTCTTTGAAAGACACCTCTGTAAATGAGGGGGGTGGCTGCTGTTGGGCAATGTCTTTATAAGGACCAACCCAAATGTCAGAAAACAGTGTAAGTTTCTGAGTTCAACAGAACTCTTCATCAGGCTGGATGAATCAGGGGTGGCATTGCCTAACTGTGGGTGGGGGGGGGCAGTTCTCCCCTCTTGTAGACTAGCACAACAACCTCTGCTTTCTTTGTGACTTGGCTCTCCTGACAAATCTTGCCTCCTCCTTTCAGGCCCCTTGCCCCCTACAGATTTCAGGGTCCGCAATAGCAGCCAGACAGAAATTGAATTATCCTGGAGGAAGCCGAGCTCAGCTTTCAGCAGCTTTCTGCTCCGGTGGAAGAACCTGAACGAGTCCAACGACAAAGAAATGCGTCTTGGCACTTCCACGGAGATGACATTGAGAGGTCTCACTCCAAGCTCCAACTACACTTTCACTTTGCTGAGCGTAGCAGAAGGAGAAAACAAGACCGCGTACAGCGTTGGCGTTCTGCAAGAAGGGGCTACAAGTACTTACAGTTTTCTTTGGGGGGGGGAGCAGAAAATGGGGTGGTCCCATCCTCTCTCAAAAGGGAGGCTTGGCATGCAAGAAAGGATCGACTTTCATGGCAGGAGTTCCACAGGCAGCGAGGGTCAAGGGGGAGCTACACACACACACACACACACACACACACACACTGAAGTGATTCAGTGGCCTATGCTACAAATTAGTAGAGGGAAGGTCTAACCCAGCCACACACAGATGTTGAGCCTCACCGCCCCCTCCCCCCCATCCCCGATTGCTTGTTGCTGAATCAGGCTATTGGTCCATCTTACCCAATAGTGGTGGCTGGTGCTCACTAGTGGGCAGAAGGCAGGGAGCCCAACACCAGGGGGTGCCAGAGAGGAGGTGGAGGGTTTGCTGAGGGGGACCAAACCAGGATTCATTGCCTCTACCTCTCACTGGCTCTCTGGCTTCCGCCTCTGCTTCTGCTTCTGGACCTGCCACTATTCCTCTGCATCCAACCAGTCCGTGACATACATTTCCTAGAGCAGTTTAGCAATCACTACTTCCATCCAGTGGTGTGAATGTCGCCTGATATCAGGCTTCGGGGAATAGGACCCCCAGGATCAAAAGAAAGAGCGCCTTACCAATTAGTTTCTTTAATAATCACACTGAGAGACAAAGGAATGCATATCTCTCTAAAAATATGGTCGTGCTCCCAGTAAGGATTCACTGCTTCCGTCCCCATTAATCAATGTCACTCATATGTCGGGTAATCTGAGCTTGTTGCCAATGAGCTCTCTGTTCTATCACTCTCAAATCCCATCTAGTCTTAGGCGAAGGGGGGGGGGGCAGGAATGCTTTCCAAGGACACTGAATCGGCCAGCTCTCTCTCTCTCCTGGTTTCCTCTTCTAGTTGTGCCTCACCCAGTGTTTCCCAGCTTTCCCCCTCTGGACCATGCCCCTCTGCAAACCACTGTTCTAAATCTATGCTGTCCTCCTGCCCATGGGAAGGTTCAGGAGAAGGGCATCCAGTCCCTGACACCTGAAGTGGAGGAAGCTAACAGGCACTGCCATCCCCTAGACTGGTTGTAAGCAGGTGATGCATTCCTTGGCGTCCGGATCTGTTGCCCCTGTAGATCCTGTTGCCCAAGGTCAGCATAACAACATCAACAACAATTATCATCCTATATTTAAATGGGCACCTACTGAGAAGATCCATAAAAAAGCAACTGTACCAAAAATAATTACTGTGAAAATAAGAAATATTCAAGGGAGGAAGCTCACCAGCCTTTGTCCTTGCCCAGGGCACCAACCCTGCCAAGGTGGCTGCCTCATTTTGCCTCAGGGGTGGCCTGCCCTGTCTTTGGCAGATGTGGCCGGGGAAACCTAGCCAGATGGGTGGGGTATAAAGAATAAAATTAAGAACTTCATCCATTTCACTGAGAGGTCCTATTGAAAAAAGGATGGGACTCACATGTTTGTGGGCATGCAATATATATATATATTTAAAAAAAAACAACCCACAGTACTTTCTGCTTCCCACCTGCACAGAGCCGGACCCCGTGAATAATTTGAAGTGTGATTCCTCCATGTGGGGCGACCGTCTGGTATTGTCCTGGACGTGCCCAGCCAGCGAGGTCAGTAAATTGCAGGTCTGTCTGTCAGACCAGCTTGTCCAGGAATGGAGGATCTGCAAAGAGGAGACGGAGATTGACAACCTGCAACCCGCCTGGAGCTACTTGGTCCAAGTGCAGACGTTCTGGTATGAGCAGGAGGCAGCGTCCGCCCAGAAGATGTGCACCACCAGCAACGCAGGTGAGACACATCTGAGCAAGCCTTTCAGTGGCCGGGCTGGGGGTGAAGCGTGCTGTTTAAAAACGCTTCTCTTTCTGAATGACGGCACCCTTGGCGAACAAGGAACCAAACAATTAAACCTCTGTGTTGCAAACAATTGTCAGTAATATCCAAGGCAACACGATGACCAAGTACAACAATGCAGTATTAATATAAACTCTTTATAAAATCTATACAGAACATTGAACAATATGAAATATATGAAACTCTCTGCAAAACCAAATAAACAGAAATCTTATAAATCTCTGAAAGTCACAAAATGTGCATTCTTGGTGGATTCTCTTGAAAACATAGAATCATTGCATTGCTGTACTTGGTCGTCATGTTGCCTTGGATATTACTGACCCTTGGCGAACAGGCACAGAGCACCCTGGGGTGAGGGGTCTGGGCTGTTCTGTGCAAAATGCATGAAAAGACTTGGGAGGGTTCAAAGCCGTCTTAACACCAGGGACTGGCGGCTTGCCTAGTCTGGCATTGTCAGGGTTCCGGATGCTGTGGACTCCAGTTCCCATCAGCCCCAGCAGTCACTACCAGCCACAGAAGTGATGATGCTCTGTCCCTGTGGCCAGAGGCAGCAATGCTCCTGAATCCCAGTTGCTTGAAAGCCCCACAGGAGGGGAGGCTGTTCTTGAGCTCAGATTCCGCTTGTAGGTTCCCCCAGCCACCTGGCTGGCCCCTGTGAGAATGGGGCGGTGGACTAGATGGGCCAACAACATCAGTCCTACCAGCAGAGCCTTTTCCGGGTCTCAGCCAGAGGTCTGTCCCATTGCCTGCGACTTTATCCTTTTAAAATAATACAGTGGTACCTTGGGTTAAGAACTTAATACGTTCTGGAGGTCTGTTTTTAACCTGAAACTGTTCTTAACCTGAAGCACCACTTTAGCTAATGAGGCCTCCTGCTGCCGCCACACGATTTCTGTTCTCATCTTGAAGCAAAGTTCTTAACCCGAGGTACTATTTCTGGGTTAGCGGAGTCTGTAACCTGAAACATCTGTAACCCGAGGTACCACTGTATAGGAGTTACCAAGGATTGAACCTGGGGAGTTCTGCATGCCAAGCAGGTGCTCAGCAGACCACTAAACTGTGCTCCCTTACTTTTCTGTTCACCTTCCTTCATTTATACTCTGCTTAAAGGTAAAGGTAAAGGAACCCCTGACCATTAGGTCCAGTCGTGGCTGACTCTGGGGTTGCGGCGCTCATCTCGCTTTATTGGCTGAGGGAGCCAGCGTACAGCTTCCAGGTCATGTGGCCAGCATGACTAAGCCGCTTCTGGCGGACCAAAGCAGCGCATGGAAACGCCGTTTACCTTCCCGCCGGAGCGGTACCTATTTATCTACTTGCACTTTGAGGTGCTTTCGAACTGCTAGATTGGCAGGAGCAGGGACCAAGCAACGGGAGCTCACCCCATCGTGGGGATTCGAACCGCTGACCTTCTGAGCAGCAAGTCCTAGGCTCTGTGGTTCACAGCGCCACCTGCATCCCTTTTATACTCTGCTTAGAATCATAGCTTTTAAGAGTGAGAAGGGACCACGGGGTAACCGATTCCTGCACTGGTCACTTCCAACTCTACAATTCTCTGATTCTATGAACGCAGGGAGGACCACGAATTTCCCACCCCCGACTTAGACATGCACACAGACTTAGTAGCAGCATTTTCTTTCTTTGTCTTTAGGGGTCATCCTTGAAACTCTGCTCCCTGTGCTGCTTTTCTCAGGCCTCCTCAGCCTGCTGCTGTTCTATTTCTGGAGGAAAAGGTGAGCAAGCTCAATATGGCAGGCTTCCGCTGCACAGCATTATTGACCCCAGCGCGGGGGGCGGGGGGAGCATCAGGGCTGCCGTAACCTGAATCCGGAGGCACAAAGGAAAAGAAAACAAGCTGCGTTTATCGGCTTGTATTTTCCCTGACGCATTTCCTCTGCAGGGTGGGGGGCAAAGGGCCAGGCAGTGCACTGAAGCCTTCTCTCCAGCTACAGAAAATCGTAAGAGTGCAAGAACAGCTCTCCTAGATCCAGCCAGTGGCCCATCTAGTCCAGCATCCTGTTCCCACTGTAATAAACAAAATCTGCCCTTATTCCCTTATGGGGGACACAAGAGCCCGTATAGAGTCCTTATGTGGGTTCCCTATTGGTAGGAGAAAATAACAGAGGTCAAGCAAAGAATATTGAGAAGCAAAGCAGCTCGTAAGCCTGATCTTTATTAAAGCTGTTGCAACAGGGTGCTCCCCTCACACGCAGGCGGACGGAGGAGAACCAAGAACAAAGGTGTGCTGCCCTTATATAAACATTTTAAAAGAGGACAGATGGCAACCCTGCCACTGACAGACATTGCTTAGTTTTCTGTCTCCTTTGCAGGACGAAGAATGTATTGGAGAAACAGAAAGCAGATATGGGACTGCCTGGGTGAGGATGAAGGGGTATGGGGTGCATGGACATAGCCAGGATTTATTTTAGGGGGGGCAGGCTTTATGTTGGGGGGGGGGCAGAACCGAGTTATCTGCGACACAATTGCTCAGTTATTTACGTATTGCCTGCTTAAACTTTGAGGTTTAAAGAGAGACCCGTCCCACCTTTTTCTCCCCTGCAGAGCCCTGGACTCTGTGCCTCTCTTGGCTTTCCCAGCTTACTGCCACGAGCGCTTCTCCAACAGCGGCTTTGGTTTTGCAGAGGAATACCAGGTACAAGGTTGCTGTGGCATCTGTAGCTCGGTGGGCAGAGCACCTGCTTTGCCCGCCCAAGTCCTGGGTTCGATCCCCAGCATCGCCAGGCAGGGCTGGGGAAGAAAGGCCCTTGTCCCAAGTCCTGAAGAGCTGCTGCCAGCCAGTGTAGACATTACTGAGGTGGACCAGTGGTCTGATTGAGTATAAGCCATTTACATTCCTATGATACGTTTATTTAAAATTAAATTGCAGTGAAAATACTCTACCATCCTTGTTTTAGACTGAAAAGGGTATTCCAGAAATTAAGAATAAAGCCCATTTTAAAGTACCCTACCAACGTAGCATTAAGCGTCTTCCAGACAGTGCTTTTTTTGTATTTCTATTATTTTTATTGAATCTATTTGTTGATTTGCTTCAAGAAGATCTTTAAAAACTGAATATAAATCCCAGCTTTCATAATAAACATTTGTGTGTCCTTTCCCTCTTGTTTCTTTTACTAATTAAATGAGAGCTGTTGCCAGATATAAGAGATCCCGGACCCTATTCAGCCACTCTTTTAAATATTTCAGCCGTCGTTCTGTTTTAAATACTTTACATATCCACTATTTAAATACTTTAAATATCCACTATTTTAAATACTTCAGCTGCATTCTTTTTTTGTCAGAATTTTTATATACTGCTTATATACATTTTGAGAAACAGAGAAGAACCTTTGGGTTCGTGCTTTGCTGAAGGAGTCGCCTTGTTTCATAGCTCTCTGCGCCTCTTGTTTCACTTTCTCTTTTCCTTGCCCCCACAACAGCAGCTGCAGGACGTGGGGACAGGACAGCCCCAGAGTGTGGCAGAGCGGCCTGAAAATCAAGTCAAGAATCGCTACAGCAACGTTCTGCCATGTCAGTTTCGTTCCCCCTGCCCCGTTTTTTCCTTTGTCGGTTGCGCTTAGCAAAAGGAGTCTGCTTTAATTTTGAACATCTCACTACGGAGCGGTGGTTTCAGATATAACCTCAAAAGACCAGAGATTCAAGCAGGAGGAGGTGGGAGGGGCCTGTCATTGGTGCTTGAGAGTCACCTGACCCTTGACCCAGAATTCTTGGGTAAGGCAGGCTTTGGCTCAGATCAATGAACTTATTTGGAAACCTTCTAGCCTCATTCCCCACTACTTCAGATAATGTTTTCTGGCAATGGGAGGGATGCGCATTGACCCTTGAGGGCTGGATTTCTTCCTGCGTCTGCCACTTTCTGACCCCCATTTGATATAAAAATTATTTGGCATACATAGTCCCCCCCCCCATTTTTTCCTTCACAACAACCCTGTGAGGTAGGCTAGGCCCAGAGAAAGGGAGCTGTTTGACTGAGTGGGGATTTGAACCCTAGTCTGACACTCTGAACTCCACACCACTCTGCCTCTGCTGCTCAACCTTATTCCTGCCACTTTTCAGTTATGTAAATCCATATTTGGTGCTGCTTTACTTTCAGTTTTATCCATTTTTCAGCTCACCCTCTCTGCTTTTACTTTTAACCCCTTTGGTTCCTTCTCTGCAGATGACCACTCGCGAGTTCAGCTCACCATCAAATCCGGAGACCCCAACTCAGATTACATCAATGCAAGCTACATGCCTGTGAGTCCCACCCCGGCTGCATTTTTGTGTGAGATGTGGTTTGGGACCTTTTGTGATTCACCCTTGACAAAAATTGTATAACTTAAGTTAAGCTTGGCATAGATTTGGGATTCAACTTTAGCATGGTATATCCTCAGCCCCCAATATATAATGCCAACTAGTCTCCGGTTTTCTCCCAGGGTTCATTAACCTCCCATTAATGAGCAACACTCTCATGGTTAGAGAGAGTTTGCTTTGACTTTGCACATTTTACTACAGAGTGACTTTGAGTACACTTATTCTCACTTTTTGTAGCTTTTAGACAAGCAATGGAAAATTTTTTATTTCAGCCAGCTAGCTTTTATGGGTTGCCATCCTTGGCTCTTACTGCTTTCTCTGTCATTTTAAGAGCTGGTTTCATTTTTTAATGACACGTTATTGCTGTTATGCTAGGGGCTGCACACTTGCTTTCTTTGCCAGCCAGTCCCATCTACCCCCACCCAACCCCAACCACCCTTTGCCAAAGCCACCCAGCACCCACCTTCACCAAAAACAGCACCCCCTCCTCTCCTAAAGCTCACCAAACCTCTGCGTCCTGCCTTAGCTGCCTGCTCACTTGTCAGGGCTGTCTACCTGCCTGTCTCTGGCTCTGCTTCTGGTTCTCTCCTCTTCACCCTCTGACATTGCTCTGAAGCCCAACAACTCTGGGAACCCAGTTTCTCTTGTCTGTGGCAAAGCAAAGTGCAGCGTGACGGCATTCTTGAATTGTTATTATATGTACAGATACTGCTTTATTTTTGGTTAGCAGCCACCTTGAATAAATATATGGAAAGGCAAGGCATACAAATGACAAAAATCTGGGCAACACTTCTATTAGAACAGGTGAGGGCAGACTGAGCAGGAGCTGGACGGGGTGGTGTCCCCGCGTATGTGATAACTGGTGAATATTAATGGCATGTGAATGTGTGTGTGTGTGAACCACAGCCACCGTTGAAATGTGGCCTCCTTCAGCTTTCCACCACATAAAGTGGCTCCCAGTCTAAACAAGTTTTGCCACTCTTCGTTGTGATTTCCCATTGATTCCGTACTAAGGCAAAGCTCTCTCTCTCTTTCCTTCCTCATTACTGACTCCAGGGCTTCGAGAGGGAAAAGGAGTTCATAGCCGCCCAAGGCCCACTGCCTGAGACACTATACGACTTCTGGCGCATGATATGGGAGCAGCAGATCGTGACTGTGGTCATGCTCACTAACTGCGCCGAGAACGGACGGGTGAGAATTGTGCCGTTTGGCTGGGAGTCAGGAAACCGCTTGAACAATGTTCTGCCTCTTGGGGGGTGCCCATTGGGGGATGTGGGTGGCGCTGTGGTGTAAAGCACTGAGCCTCTTGGGCTTGCCGATCAGAAGGTTGGCGGTTCGAATCCCCACAATGGGGTGAGCTCCCATTGCTCTGTCCCAGCTCCTGCCAACCTAGCAGTTTGAAAGCACACCAGTGCAAGTAGAGAAATAGGTACTGCTGCAGCGGGAAGGTAGACAGCGTTTCCGTGCACTCTGGTTTCTGTCACAGTGTTCCGTTGCGCCAGAAGCGGTTTAGTCATGCTGGCCACATGATCCAGAAAACTGTCTGTGGACAAACACCGGCTCCCTTGGCGTGAAAGCAAGATGAGCGCCGCACCCCATAGACGCCTTTGACTGGACTTAACCGTCCAGGGGTCCTTTACCTTTTATGTTTACTTGCCCATTCAAAAGGGGCAAGCCATCTAGGGCTGTACAAAATATTATCTACTTTGGGGGGTGGTCTTCAAAACTAGTTTTTTCAGTGGGATAGAAATCCCCCCTCCCCAATACCTGTGAGATTGATTGCTGCTTCTTCTTCCTTAATCCTCTTCAGTGCCATCGTTTCCCCTGTTTCCTTTCTCCATTATGAATAGTTGCATGCGTGTTCCCACCCCTTCAGGATGAGGCCATGATGCTAAGCAGCCATTTTGATGGTAGGTTGTCGTTTGAGGGCAACTTACACAAATAAGCAAATCTTTTTTTTCTCCTCCCTAGAAGTGATGGACATTTTTCTATGTTTGTAAAAGGCAGCAGATAGTATCAGGCAGGGAGCAGAAGTGAGGAGCTCATTCCAAAGAGCTTGCGACTCCCCAGCTGCTGTGAGGAGGGTATAGATGTAGACCTGGTCATCAGAGCCCTTGATCTGCAACAGCTCAACCAAGCCAAAGTTTGACAGTTGCTCTGCTCTTCCACAAGGCCAGTCCTTCCACTAACGTTCTTGGCTCTCCCCTTGCCCCTGCCCCAACCTTCTTCTGGTCAGGTGAAATGTGAACGCTACTGGCCTCTGGACTACACACCCTGCACCTACGACAACATCACAGTGTCCGTCGTCACAGAGACAATCCTCCCCGATTGGACCATCCGGGATTTCACTATCAAGCAGGTGACGGAGCGGGGATCAGGACCGCCTCCCCCGGCGTTCCATCCAAATGGTTTCTGCCAGAATAACTGCCCTGTGAAGCGATATTTATCCAGATGCTTTATCATTGCAACTGAGGCTGTTGCCAATTCCGTAGTCTCTTTTCTCCAGCTTTTGACACCTGAGTGGTAGATTTTTGAGACCCACTCTGTTCTTGTTTTCTTAGTTTTCTGATCTTTGGTGTTGTATTTTAAATTGCTGGGACACATCCTGGGACCTTAGGGTGAAAATTGGGAAGTGAATCAAATTGTTATTGTTTAATAATAACGGTGATGATGATAAATAATAATGGTGATGATAATCGTAACGATAATAATGGTACTGGCTGTCATAATTTTAATTAAAGATATCCCTTTGAAAATGATAATAGTGAAATAATCAATCCTTCTAATTGTGAACTCAACAAAATAAAAGGGAGTCACTGAGAGATAAGAGGGAAGTAATCAGTGGTGGAGCTTCAAGCTCCGGCGGTTGGGGGGGGCGGAGAGTAGGCAGGGGCGGGGCTGGCATGCATCCTGGGGGGCATGGCGCATGTCCTGGGGGCATGGCACACTGCCTGCAGGGGTGTAGTGCGTGTCCCGGGGTCATGGCGCAACACCCACAGGGGCGTAGGGCGCCGCCTGCAGGAGCGTAGCACCCAGGGCGGGGGGGTGAAGCCACAATAGCACCCCACCGGGATTGTGCCGCCGTGCGCTCCTCCCGCACCCCTGTTCCTCTGCCAGTGTAAGTAATCCCAAGGCATGCATAAGCCAAAAATACCCTTTAAAACACTGGGGGGATGGGCAGCCTTATAAAACCCAAACAATTTCTAGTTGAAAAACAGTAATAGTAGTAATAATAATAATAATAATAATAATAATAATAATAATAATAAAAAAAAATATACCACCCTTCATCCAAAGATCTCAGGGTGGTTTACAAGATAAAAGTACAGAAAAAAGCAGGAAAATGAGGGCACATGGGAGAAGAAGGGGATTTTAGCCCCTTGCAAGGAACCCATGACTGGCTTGCTGGAACCCTGAGTTAGGAAGTGTCACAAGCCACTGAGCTGTGTGGACAACTGTTACCTTGTGTGGTGCAGGTGGCAGGTTCTGTGCCCTCAGGGACCCCAGGCTGACTCTGCCCACCTAGATGGGTTATATGGTGTTTCTGGGCAGGATATGAGAGAGGCTTCCTGATCTTGAGCCACAAGATCTTCCTGAATTCTGTTGTGCAATCCTGTATATTGGGTTGTTTTTGGCCCTGATCCCAGCTTGATCCTAGATCCTGCTTCCTGAAGTTCATCCTCCGGTTGTAGTTTACTCTTCTGTCTCAACCGCTGGCTCATCCCACAGAACCTGATTCCCACCTCCTGGCCCAGCCCTGACAGCGGGAGAGGAAGGTACGCTGCAACATTTTGTTGCAGGTCCCACTTTGTTATCTCAGACACTATGCTCAAGTGGTTGGATTTGGGAGCGGAACAGAGCCACCTCAAAATAAACTACAAACACCCTCGGTATACAGAATCATAGAAGTTTGGAAATAAAAACAAACGAAAACTCTTTCCCCCCCCCCCAATCACCACATGGTGTGACAAGGACCTGAGAGCTTCCACAGCTTTCAGGATGTTGAGGTGCCAATTGGAAAGAAACGGAGGTGAAACCCAGGGGTGGTTCTGAAGAAAGCGCTTGAATTGTGTGTGTGTCCCAACAGGTGAACCTATCCGAGGTCCACCTGGCCAGGCATTACCACTACACGTCGTGGCCGGACCATGGGGTGCCCAAAATCACAAGCACCATCCTTCACTTCCGAGACCTCGTGAGGGCCCACATAGAGGAGCACAGAGGCGCTGGGCCAGCTCTGGTACACTGCAGGTAAACCCAAGAGGAGGGGAAGAGAGGATCGGGGCAGGGGACAGCCAGGGAGAAGTGTAACCCACAGGTTCTGTGGACTGAGGCTGCGGAGGGACCACAAACGGCAGAGCCACTTCAACCCAGAGTGGCTTAACTATCCATAACACCTCTTTCCAGGGAATTCTGGGAATTGTGGCTCTGGGAGGGGAATAGGGAGTCTCCTAGCAACTCCCAGCACCCTTAACGAACTACAGTTCCCAGAATTCTTTGGTGGCAGCCGTGACTCTTTGAAGTGGCATCATAGCGCTATAAATGTGTTGTGTGAATGTGGCCTTGGTTGACAGTGTCCTCTCCTTCCCTCTCCCACCTCTCCAGTGCAGGTGTTGGCCGGACGGGGACGTTCATCTCCCTGGACTCCCTGCTGTGCCAAGCCCAGGTCACAGGTGAGCTTGGAGTCTTCTCCTTCGTTCGGAAGCTGAGGATGAACCGTCCGCTCATGATTCAGACTGAGGTGAGGGGCTCGGAATATGTTGTTACGTGAAGCAGATCTGTCTTGAACAAGCAGTTCAAAAGCACACCAATGCAAGTAAATTGATAGGTACCACTGCGGTGGGAAGGTAAACAGTGTTTCCATGCGCTCTGGTTTCCATCACAGTGTCCCGTTGTGCCAGAAGTGGTTTAGTCATGTTGGCCACATGACCTGGAAAGCTGTCCCTTGGCCTGAAAAGTGAGATAAGTGCCGCAACCCCATAGTCATCTTTGACTGGACTTAACCTTTTACCTTTAGTTACTAAACAGCTTCCCTCTGGCTCTCTTTGGAGACTTCAGTACTCTGTTAAACGACTTAAGAGGAGGCAGGCAAACATCTGTGCCATCCATCACGTCTGAAAGAAGGAGCACGGCCTATTGATTGGGGGCCTCTGGTTGACCCCTGTGAGGTCAGGATGTTGGACTAGATGGGCCATGGGCCTCATCCAGCAGGGCTCTTTTTGACATAAGAAGTGCTCAAAGCTGCCCTGACAGAGAGCTGAATCTTCCTGAGCTATATATGTGACAAAGCAAATTGAAATTCTGTCCTCCTGGCAGTGCTCTAATCCACACACCCTTAACACCTCTTTTCTCTGCAGTCCCAATTCGTCTTTCTTCACCAATGTCTCCTGGACGCCCTCCAGCCTCCTCCTCAGAGTGACAGTGAGAAGACAGAGCACACGGCAGTGTATGAAAACACCTGGGCCCTGCAGGGCTACGAGGTGTCCCGGGTGTGACAGCCTGTCTTCTTTGGTCTTCTTCTCCTGGCAAGCGCCAAGGAGGCCCATGTTCCCAAGGGCCTGAAAACCACAGCAGACTTTGGGATGTGCTTCCCTAGGGAGGGAGACGCTGGTTCCTAGAGGAGATGCAAATTCACTTGGAATCCCTTCCCCAGCCCAGTTTTGACATGATTGTGCCAGCCAGCTGAGGAAGTGATGAGGTGTGTGTGTGTCTCCCTGCCCCCTTCTCTCTTTGTGGGTTGGAAGTTAAATTGCACGCGTTGTATCTGTCAGGAACATACGAAATGGAAATGTGGAGCTTAGGACTGAGAAGCTGAGAGGAGCCTAAATGGACAGATTTGCTCTTGCAGCGACCTGTCCTTTGGCTTTATGGGTGAAAGGCAGGTACAGAATTTTACAAATAAAATGAAATAACCGATCAGCACTCATATATCTGAGGATACGATTGTGGTAGCTTTTCTGTAGCAGGTCTGGAGGCAAATGGTAGCTTCAAGTGTGAGGGGGGGTGATTTTTGGTGGGGGAACATAATGGGGGACTGGGACAAGCCCCCCCCCCCCGTTTCCCCACTGCACCACTCTAACAGCCTATCTTAGGCTTCCCAAGGTAAGGAGAAGTAGAGGAAGAGAATCACACACACAGGATTCAAAGATGTATTTAATGTCACCTCTGGATTGACCAGAGGTTAAAGTGGGTGGGGGAGAGTGAAAGAAGATGCATCTAGCAAATGAAATTAGCAGGATCTATCATGAAGAAACTTATAATGAGCTTAATCAAAAGCAGGGAAGCCTCCAGTAGCGTAGAGAGCAAACAATGGGCGATGACTGGCAACCACTTGTCCTAGCTATAGGAAGTCAAAGCCACATAGCTCAGTTGGTTAGAGCATGGCGCTGATAATGCCAAGGTTGCCGGTTCAATCCCTGTAAGGGCCAGCTGCATATTCCTGCATTGCGGGGGGGGGGGGGGGCGGACTAGATGATCCCTGGGGTCCTTTTGAATTCTGTTATTCACCCCAAGAAGAAACGAATTCAACTTTGTCTATAAGTCCACAGCATTGGACTTGAGAGCCAGTGTGGCGTAGGGGTTAGTGTGCCGGACTATGACCAGGGAAACCAGGGTTCAAATCTCCACTCACTGGGTGGCCTTGGGCTGTTCACTGCCTCTCAGCCTAACCTGCCTCACATGGTTGTTGTGAGGATGAAATGGGGAGGAAGGAAACCATGTACTCCACCTTGAGCTCCTTGGAGGAAAAGCGAAAAATGAATGCAATAAATAAATAAAAGATAAAATTGACTAAACCGCAACCAGATTAAGTGGCCTGCATGTTTGTTGCATATTGACGGTATGGTGATGAAATCCACTGTAGTGTTTACAGGAAGAATCTTTGGTTCAGGAGCCTTTGGTTCAGCCATGAAGCTCACTGGGCCTGCGCCATCTCATGCCCACTGTTTTGTCCAAGCTGAACCTACGTACCTCCCAGGGTTGTTGTGAAGATATATTGAGTAGGGGGGTGGGAATGCCATTCACAAAGTAATGAAACAAAAGCAAAAAAGTAATGAACAAAAGCAGAAGGAATTGGAGAGGATGGAATTCTTTCCCTGTTTTCAAAAGATTTATTGTATCATCCCAGAGAGGCGATTCTCATTTGCTGTAGGAGTGCAGATTCACACAAGCCCTGTGCAGAAATCCCCACAACAACCAGAGCCAAGATGAGGATGGCAACAGCTCACCCACATGATTTTCAAGGACAGGTCATACAAAGGGTGTTGGTACAAATTCAGTATGAAAATCCTCAGTAGATAAAACCTCCTCATGGCTTCTGGTATTCCAGATGCCTCGTCTTCTCAAGCTCATGCCTTAAAGCCCTGTCAGTTTCCCTCCCATCACAAATGTCAACAGCCTCTCTCTTCCTGGACTTACAAGTCATTGTTTATACAAATTAGGGCTGTTGCCAAACCGAAGAAATTTTACAAATGGATACCCCACTGATTGTAGACTTTGCTGGAGGTGTAGGATTGCAGCCACAGCTGGATCACTGCGTGCATTTGGGTCAGCTAATCGGTTGATTAAATCTACATTGATTTGCGTATGAGTAAGCCAATACCACGGGGGGAGCATAATTCTGATTTATTTTGGGTTTTTTAGATGGTTTATCTGAATCCACTTATGAATCACTTCCCATAAAAGATCTCAAAACAATTTCACAGCAAAAACAATCTGCAATGAAAAACAATTCCATATATAAAAACAAAAAGGATGGATGGATGGAGTATAATTTATTATACGGTTAAAAATGAGCATACTCTATTTAATACAACAAATACTAATGTGGATAAAATAGAGAGAAATAAAATGGTAGGTAAACAAAACTGAAGATTTAATAACTTGAAAAAGAGATAGAAAGTCTATGTAGACCCAGTAGGCAAGAATGACTGATGTATTTCATACGTTGTTGTGTAAAATTTTGCAACTCATGCTGTAATCTTTGGTTTTCCATCTTCTAGAAGTAAACTGGACAGCTCCAAACTAGAACTTCTGGGCATTCTTCTAAGAAATGGGGCAATGGTCTTGTATGAGCATCTTGGTAATTTTTGTTGTTGTTTAGTCGTTTAGTCGTGTCCGACTCTTCGTGACCCCATGGACCAGAGCACGCCAGGCACTCCTGACTTCCACTGCCTCCCGCAGTTTGGTCAAACTCATGCTGGTAGCTTTGAGAACACTGTCCGACCATCTCATCCTCTGTCGTCCCCTTCTCCTTGTGCCCTCCATCTTTCCCAACATCAGGGTCTTTTCCAGGGAGTCTTCTCTTCTCATGAGGTGGCCAAAGTACTGGAGCCTCAGCTTCACGATCTGTCCTTCCAGTGAGCACTCAGGGCTGATTTCCTTCAGAATGGATAGGTCTGATCTTCTTGCAGTCCATGGGACTCTCAAGAGTCTCCTCCAGCACCATAATTCAAAAGCATCAATTCTTAGGCGATGGGGAATCATAAAAGGACATGGTCTGTGGTCTCTATCTCTCCATCATTACAAGGGAAGGGCTGTAAAAGGCTTGTTGGGAAAGGAAGGCCTTCAACGGGTGCCAAAAGGGCAACAGGGGCAGCGTGCCTGCCTGGTGCATCATGGGAGGGACTTCCAAAGGGTGGGTACCACCAAGCTAGAAGCCCAGTTCTGCTGGGCTGCTCCCCATAGAGAAAGACTACCTTTGTGAATGTGAGAGAGAAAGGGCAGCTCTTATCCTAAAACGGATGGAGAACCTTTTTGGTTCTGGGGGGCAGATCATTCTCAGGCCCCATCCCTTGGGCCAGCTTAGGCAGACAGGTGCAACCGGCATGACGTTGCGTGATGGATAGGCGGGCCATGATGCCCACCTGTCAAAATTCATTGCACAGGGTTCCCAGGCACTCAACAGCCAGCTAGGTAGGGGCATTGCCAGCACAAGGGGCATTGCCAGCCCTATGGTTGGTGCTATGGGAAATGCTGAGCATAGGGCTGGCAAAGCACTTCTTTTTTCCCCTTCCCATGTGGGGAAATAAGGGAAAGGAGGCTACATTTTACAGGCAGGGATAGGTGAAGGAGAAGTCGTAGATATCCTTTGCTCAGTCGATGTCTTTTTATTATTGATTGATTCATTGATTGGAGCTGCTTGCTTCGACTGCAACTCTTTGTTGCCTGCAGGGAACAGGCGCACACAGCCAAACTGAGCCAGATTTAATCTCCCACCTCGATCATCAACTGTCAAGCAATGAGAGAGAGCTGGGGTTAAGTCCTGCTGCTTCGACTGCATGTGCCTGTTCCCTGTAGGCAACAAACAGCTGCGTCCAAAGCAAGCAGCCCCCCAGCCGGCACAGAAAGGAAACTTGAACTGCCACAAGATGGTGGGCAAGCAACTGCAGTTTGGGGGAAATAGCCCCAGGGACAAATCTGGATCCCCTTTCAGGCCAGGTGGGCTAAGGGTTCCCACTCCTGTTCTGAAACAATGACTTCCACCTACTATTCCTGTTATGCCAGTGTGGTGTAGTGGCTAAGAGCGGTGGACTCGTAATCTGGGGAACCGGGTTCGCGTCTCCGCTCCTCCACATGTAGCTGCTGGGTGACCTTGGCTAGTCACACTTCTCTGAAGTCTCCCAGCCCCACTCACCTCACAGAGTGTTTGTTGTGGGGAAGGAAGGGAAAGGAGATTGTTAGCCACTTTGAGACTCCTGAAGGGGAGTGATAAAGCGGGATATCAAATCCAAACTCCTCTTCTTCTTCATTGATTTTTTTTTTTAAAAAAATCACATGCAATCCAATTAACCAGCGAGTCTGTTTTAGTCTATTATAATATTTTTTATTAATCTAACCCATTAGATGACACAGCTCTAAAATAGAAAACATGCTGGTACATTTGTGTGTGTTTATGTGTGTGTGTTTGTGTGCACATAGATAGCTGTTTTGTGCTGCAGCAGACTAGCACCATTACCCTTCCCGCATATATTAAGACACAACAAGTTACAGAGTTTAAACAAACACATTAGGCAGCATGTGAGTCAATGACGGCTGGGGCATGAATTACTTACTTTCAGTGGGTTGCGCGAGAAGCAGTGAAAACATAATTTCCCATGCTGCCAGCAAGCCCAGGTGCTTGATGTATACAGAAAGCTGGTCTTCATTTCTCTCCCCAAACACTCCTCTCCCTGCTCTCTGCCCCCCCCCCACGCTGCGGGGACTGAGGTACCTGGGGAATCTCCTAAAGCCCCTCTTCACCCAGTTAGACTGTGGGCATTTTAAAAACATCTCTCTTACCGAAACATAAATTGGTTGAATCATCCCCCTCCCCTTTCATGGAAAGGACAGAGAATTATTTGGTTGCTGAGGCAACCTAAGTGTCAGCTCCCAAATGTTGCCATGGTGCTGTCAGATCTTTCCTCACTATTTTTTTTATTTTATTTTTTACAGATCAGGTCATGGCTCTTTGCAAACGACCACATCTGACTCTGGGCTGTAGCACGGCTAAAGGGATATGGGGGAGAGGCCAGCCAGGTGTCCAAGGGCCTCTCTCTAGGATGGTTGCTGGATGAAGTGCGGTGGTGCCCGGCCAAGGATGCTGAGTTCCTTTGGGATGGAGGGCGAGGTCTAGGGACCCTGATGACTTGGGATGCTGAGGGTGAGAACTTAGAGTGGTGGTGAGGGTTAGAACTCATAGATGCAATTAGGCCCCAGAAGGTGCTGGAAGTCAGGATTCTTAGATAGGAGAGGGGGGTGCTGGAAGCATGAATCCTGAATTCTTTAGGAGGAGAATGAGACACTAGGCCCCTCTACACGGGTGTGGTGGTGGGGTTTTTGTGGTTGTACTCTGCAACATTATACTTTAGTTTTTTTAATGTATACTGTTTATATACCAAAATGTCTTTGACACAATAACTGCGCCTTAGTGGTGGATTGACACTGGACCATCCACACACTATTCTGCTTTGTTAGCATTGGGGAAACATTTCTTCTGCAATGCTTCCCCAATTTTACCATGATGGCATCATGGCCATCAAGGGGGGCTGGCTCTCTCTCTCTCTCTCTCTCTCTCTCTATATATATATACACACACACACACATATGCGCGCACGCGCACACACACACACACAGACAGACACACAAACAAAAGTGGGATATAAAATGAACTGCAACACATTTGTGGTATGAAAAGCTGCATGTTTTTAGAATGAGGCTATGGGGTGTTCACTGATTGGAAATGATCCAGGATGTTTGCCCTGAAGCTTTCGCAGAGGTAAATGGTGTGGCAAGACCTCCCGAAAGGAAAACCTTGCTTCAAGCGTGAAGGATCCGAGGATGCCTTGCACGAGGGACAGGGGGAATGTGCAGATGGGTTTTCGGTGCGGGGATCCAGACGGAGAGTGATTACCTGGCAGCCTAGAAGCTTGGAGGCGTCCTCGCTTTGGATTCCCCCAGAGCGCACAGAGTCTGGTGGCTGCTTCCCAGCAGGGGACTCTTGGCCACCAGGGACGCGCGCGTGCGTCGCGCTGGTGGCACAGTAAGTAGCAGAACTCGCTCTCTCCACATGAGGGCACTCATGTCTCTCCTCTCTCACACACACAATCTCACACAACGTGTCCACCCTCCAAACCATGCACACGCCTCTTCCATCTTCCTCTCCTTCATACAAGCGGCGCGCCCCTCCTTCTGTCGCCAAGAGCAACGCCGTCTTTCCTCTCCGTCTCCTCCTGCCTTTCCCAACCAGCTCTCGTAAGGTCCTTTTCTGTATACCCTGTGCTATAGTCACATTAAGAATTATGCTCCTTTCTCCCTCGCAGATGTGAATGACAAACCTCTTCACTTTGCCGAGAGCTCCACGCACCCGCAACACTGACCCCCACCATAAGCCCATCATTCTACAACACACACGCACCTCAATATTTCTCTTTCTACACACACATACACATCCTCGTTAACTGACATTAATTCACAATTCTCCGGACATTATTTCACCGGACATTAATTCACCTGTGTATCTGATGCGTCCCAAACAGAATCCTAACCTTCCCCTGGCTCCGCAGATTAGATTCCAGCGTACAATATAAACAATTTCCAGAGGCGATCACCATACGATCACCCTCTGCAGTGTTTAGCAGCTCAAAATCTCTGCACCATTTGGTGAAGGGGGTGGGCATAGACCGACCCCCTTCCCCAACTAGCCTATCTTTTGAACCTACCTGGTGGTTGCTATGGCATGGTGGGCAAAGGGTGGCTTATAGGCGATCTTATGGCTCTCTGTCTCATGCGCACATAGGAAAACTGCCTTATACTGAGATCCACTGGTTTATCCAGCTGGAGTCTTCGTCACAGTGACTTGCAGCTGCTCTACTGAGTTTCAGGCAGGGAGTTTCAGCCCTACCTTGAACCCGAGACCTTCTGCATGCAAGGCAGATGCTCTCGCATCGAACTAGGGCCCTCCCTACATGCCGAGATGCACACAAACACACCTCTCGAATACAGACCGTATAGTGGCCATATCTGCACCTCCTGCAACGTAAATGGCTTGCATGTTCCTCGCAAGGATCCCCTTTATCTGTGTGTTTAGGAGAGTATCCAGTGGATTTTAAAGCAGGTCCCTGTTGCGTTTGTTGGAGGGCGGCGCAAAGTGGAAGGAGGAAGCCATATTTTCACTTGTTTGAAACTGGTTGAAGTTTGCGGGTATAATATGGCTATATCTATAAATCTCTGGGTTTGCTTTCCCCCCATGGCAGACTGACAGCTCTCTCCGGCTCGGTCCTTTTCTCTCAAAGACCTAAACAGTGGGGTGGGTCTCCACCTGCTAACGCTAGTTCCGCTTCCGCCATCTTCCTATCATCACTTTCAAAAGATTCCCTCCGGCGTTAGACCCACAAACACCTGAACGCTTCTAAGAACTGATCTGGCTTTGTTTTCAATTCGCCATTTCGAAGATCTCTTCTCTGCCCCCCCGCCCCCCCCCCCGCTACACACACACACACACACACACACACCTCGACCCCTCCTTTCTTCACTTTTCTAGTTAACCCCACCTCTTCCTTCCTGGTCCCACCCCGCAACCAGCAACGTTTCAGCACCACGGAAAGCGGACAGCTCATTTGCGCTTTCTCGCTCGCTCTCCCCAAACACACAAGCACAATAAGCTACCACCCTGCGCTCTTCCTCGCTCGCGCTGCTCCTTTTCAAAAGAAGAACTGTTTTGATTTGCCTCCGTCCTATCTTTGCCTTTGATCTGCCCAGCAAACCTCACTTCTTCTGCCGAGAAAGCGGAAAGAGAAAAGGGTAAGATGCGCCCCTTTGGGACTTCGGTTTTCTAGCCAGAAGTGAGTGCTGTGCGAGAGAGAGTGGTTCCACACCCAAGAGATTATGAGTTGTGCTGAATTTCTCCTTCTTCCTTTTGCCTGAGAGGACATATCTTTCTCTCTCAAGCCATCAAGGGTTGGCAGGATGGGCTCTTGAGAAGAGGGGGCGGAACCCCTTCCCCCCGGAAGGGGGCCGCTTTCCCCAAAGCTTGGGGAACAAAGGCTTACCTGTGTCCAGGGCGAACAGGGAGACGTGACCGGTGAGCTTTGCACAGCGGATGGAGCCAGGTGGGAGGTGAAAACAGAGGAGGACGCTCGCTTGTTTTTCCTACCCAAGCGATGCCAGGGGGAAACTGAGGCCCAGGAGGGCGTTAGTGCCCAGGCAAGACCCGCTTGGCATGGAAAAGGGTGAGCGGGTGGAGACATGGTCAACAGAAAGCGCAATTGTGATTTTGAAGAACTGAGTGCTGAATACGAACTTAATAGAATCATGGCATCCTCCGCCACCTTCCCACGGCAGCTCAATGGGGCATGGCCAGTTGACCCCCACCCCCTCCAACACACACACTCGCACGCTGCAAATATGACACCCCACCCCTTTTAAACCCATCTAAATAAGTGAACTCCATCTATAAGGCTTGAGCGCACAGGAAGCCAGCAACCCCTGACGGGGATGGGAGAGGGAGGGTGCGTGTCGAGGGGAAGATGTGGGTCTCCCGACCCCCAACCGTGCAGGAGATGGAAGGGAGGTGTGTGGATTGCTTGGCTGGAGAGAGGGAGGGGGCGTTTAAAGGAAACAGCCACTGCTTGGGGAAAGCGAGACGCATCCAACTGCCCTCTCCTTGGGGAGATAGACTTCGACAGGGAGCCTGGGTACGGTGCAAGATTTGGGGTCCGCGGTGGCTCGGCTATCCTCCGGGAAGGCAGGAGGCGAAAGAGGCTCATTTGGCAATAACGTCCTCAGTCTGGCGTCTGAGCCGATGAGAGTTGCTATAGTACCATTCACAATTCACGGCGAGGCAAGCTGCGGTCTGTTGTCTCCAGGGCGGGGCGGAACTTTAACACAGCTCGCGGAGGTGAAGGGAGGCGTCGTCCAGCTCGACGCGCGTCAGGGCAGGCTGAGCCCTCCTCTCAGTAACAGGCCTTGGCTTTGTAGCATAGGAAGTAATGCTAAGAGTGCTTCTGAGCACGTTAAGAGAGCATCTCATCACTAAGTGAATTGCGGGGAGTGGGGGCAGGCGGTCATTAGTCTTCCACTCTTTCTCCAAAGATCTCGAAGTGTTGTCCATTGTGGCTTCCTCCCTAATTTATGCTGGGATCTACCTCGCCAGGTAGGTTTAGGATGGAGACTGCACAAAAGCCACCCAGCTAAATCCATGGCCTCCCCAGGACCTTCTGACGCCCTAACCACTATGCTAGACTGCCTGAGAGTGGAGGGGGAGTTTCAGGGTGTCCAGGCAGGTTTGGCCCCTGTTAAGAAACACTCAATCTCCTGCTTTGCCAACTTCTCTCTCTCCTACCCATACACATGCATGCTCCGTATGGGGAAGGCCAATATCACACTGGATCATAGAATCATAGAATGGTAGAGTTGGAAGGGACCCCGAGGGTCATCTAGTCCAACCCCTGCAATGCAGGGATCTTTTGCCCAACGTGGGGCTCGAACCCACGGCCCAGAGATTAAAAGTATCATGTTCTACCGACTGCTGTTAGCGCAGCTCAGTGACAGTGATTAAAAGGGATTAATTTCGATTTGGGCTCACCAGGATTAATTGGAAACATGTTGCCAGAGTAGCTGTTGAGTACCAATCAACCCCCCCCCCGCTCCCCCGCCCAACCTGTAATTAGCAAGGGAAATAAATTCTTCGAAGAAAGGAGTGCTAAATTTCAACGTCTGCTTTGGCTTTTCACCTTTGTTCATGGCAGGGCTGTTTAACCTCTCTTTGACAGGCAAGGAATTCAACAGGTGAAGCTTTCTCCTCATTGCATCCTTATGTTAGCTGGGTGTGGGGGCCACGCATTAGCATTGTGTCTGTGGTTCAACTGTTAGAAGCACAGAAATCCAACCATCAAAAAGAAGGCAACACAATACAACAAACCCCACGCCCGTTAGGATTGCTGCTTTGAAACAAGCAAAACAACTAGCTTGGTTCTTTGATAGCATGATATGCAGAAATTAAGCAGACAGAGCTCTTCCAGGCATTGAGATAAAGCCTCTCAGGCAGAGAAAGATCTGGAGAGCCTTTTAACGGAGGGATGGGCTATCGTCCCTCCCACTTATTAGGAGGTGAGTTGGCTTTTGAGGACAGCAGCTGCAGTCAGGACTTCATTTTTGGGTGTGAAATCTGGAGTGACACAATGGGTAGAAAATAGGGGGGGGGGACCAGCTATTTTGCTCCACTACAGACTTGTGTGTGGCCTTGGGCAAGTCACTTAGTCCCACTTCCTCATCTGTAAAATGGGAACATTCTGTCATGGCAAAGCTAAGCTTTAAGGCCATGCAGTGCTTCAAAAATTATTAACCATCAGACCCTTTAACATGGATAACATTTCAGCATGCTTCTCTTCCCATAGGGCTGTGAGCCAAGGGCTCCTAGATTTGTGACATGCAGCTTCTGAAAAGATGGGAGAAGCCCCCACCACACCTCTTTCTTTTCACACTTAAGCACTCTGTGCATGCTCTACTCTTGGAAGGAGGTGGAAGGGAGGATTGCAGGCCTTGCTTGTGCAAAGGGCGTGTTGCGCTTGGTGTGCGTATGTGTCCCTGCAGATGGCTCAAAGAGGAGGCTTGCATTTGGTTGCCATAGTTTTCCTAAGGAGATTGAGAGGGTTGCTGTGAATGCTCCTATATCACCAAGCCAGCCACCCCAGTCCTCTGCCAGGCAATTACCATATTTTTCTGCGTATAAGATTAGTTTTTTTAACCAAAAAATTAGGTTTAAAATTGGGGCTCGTCTTAAACACGGGTAGTGCTGAGGCTTGTTTTCTTAATTTGGAGTCTTATACATGGGGGTGTCTTATACACAGAAAATACGGTACATTGTGTGTGTGCATGAATGAAACTGCATCTCTGCCCCTTTGGCGACTCCCTCTCCCTCTCTCTCTCTCATTCTGTGCTTGGAGTCTCTGCTTGGACTCTCAGCAGGTCTCCACTGTGCAATGGGTTTCTTTGAGCTCAGAGCTTGCAGTAAAATCTGAGGAGGGAGCCCCTGAAACCAGCTCCAACAGGAGTGAATTAGAGCAGGTGAGGTGAAGAGGGGCACTCAGCATCCTAATTCAGTGGAGGCTTCTCTATTAGGACAAATGGGGCATTGCCCACCAACCTCAGTTTGCCCTCAGTCAGTCTCCACCTGCCTGCCTTCTTACTTAAAGGGGGGGGGGCAGGAACTGGCTGTCAGCTTCCACCACTTCCTTAGGAAGAGAACTCAGCAGGGGAGGGGGGGACACCACAAATCTAGACTTGGTTGGTCCTTCCTCTCATTGGCTCTCTAGCTCCACCTACTGTTTGGGCCTCCTGCCTTCTACCCTGCCACTCCCAAAGGGCAGGGGCTACCACTGTCCTGATTCCTCTGGAAGACTGGAAGGATCCGGTTGGTTTTATTGGGCTTAATTTGAGCCAGCTTTTAGGACTTTAAGCTCATGCCACCAGTCCAGTATCTCTTAGGCAATTGATCTAGGCTTTGTAGTGGACAACTGGCCAGAACCCGCTTTCAGTGCCTAGCAAGGTTGGAGTGGTGAGAAAGAGCATTCCGAGCCATGTGCAGAGTGCTCCCCGCCCCCCAGTGTCTTGCCAGTAAACAAACAGCCAGATACATTGCACCTGGGATTCAAAGAAGGCCTCTGGTGATGTCCCAGAATCCCTTGATTTAAAATACATAAAGAAATCCAGCGGGTGAGAGGTTTGGGAGGAAGCCAGGTCTCTTGAGTCTTCTGAGAGGTGAGGGAGCAAGTTAGAGCTGGAAAGAGAGTTAAGGTCGAACACACCTCCAGTGTCATTTTCTGATACAGGGAGTGGGGGGGATGGGCTGAGGGTTAACTGGAAAGAGCTTAGTGACCAACAATGCTGTTATTCTCAAGCTGGACATCTTTTGGGATTACATATTTAATCATGTTCCAAACCTAATCATATGTATTATGTATAGTGGTATAGTCTCTCTCTCTCTCTCTCTCTCTCTCTGTCACACAAACACACACACACTTTGAACACAAACACTTAAAATCATCCGAGGCATGTGGTGCCTTAAAGCAGGAATGGAAAAAACCTGTTCCCCTCCAAATGTTGCTAGACTCCAGCTCCCATCAGTCCCAGGCAGCATGGTCAGTGGTCACGACTGGTGGAAGTTGTAGTCCAAGAACATCCGGAAGGTTCTCCACCCCTGTCTTAGAGACTGGCAAACTTAGGCCTCTCTGGCATGACACATTTGAAGCACTGTGATTCCTCTTTAAACCTCAGTGGCTCCCCATCCCCCAAGAAACTGAACCCTGGGAACTGTAGTTTGTTAAGGGTGCCAAGAAAAACTGACAGTTAGATCGCTTTGTGAACGGTAGCTCTGTGAGGAGAATAGGAGTATCCTAAGAACTCTCAGCAACCCTTAACAAACTACAGTTCCCAGGATTCTTTGGGGGAAGCCATATGACCATTTTAAGTGATACGATACTGCTTTGAATGTATAGAAGAGGAGAAGAAGAAGAGTTTGGATTTGATATCCCGCTTTATCACTACCCAAAGGAGTCTCAAAGCGGCTAACATTCTCCTTTCCCTTCCTCCCCCACAACAAACACTCTGTGAAGTGAGTAAGGCTGAGAGACTTCAGAGAAGTGTGACTAGCCCAAGGTCACCCAGCAGTTGCATGTGGAGGAGTGAAGACGCGAACCCGGTTCCCCAGATTACGAGTCTACTGCTCTTAACCACTACACCACACTGTATAGCATAAGCTCACCTTGTTCTCCTGTTTTTGCTGCAAGAAGGCAACTACCCCTTGGGAAGTTGTTACAAACTCCTAAAGCAGCTCAGTGACTCACAGAGCAACCTTATGAACACTTATTTGGGACCAGAGCCCGTTGGAGCAGAGGCACTGTCTTGGGTCAAAGACTGGGGGGCCCCAGTGGCACGGCATGTGTGTGTGTCGTCGGGAGGAGGCATTGCCCAGTGCTACGCAGCTTCAATAGTGGCGGCACCTCCCCTCATGTTCTTAAGAGGAACCTGCCTTTGATGCTACACCACACTTAGCTGTGCATATCAGTCTCCTCCACCCCCTCAATATTGGGGTGTGTGTCCTGAGCCGCCTGCTAATTAATATTGGGGGGCTAACACCCCCTAGAGTTGGCATGCCTGCATTAAAGTCAACGGGACTTCCTTCTGAGCAGACAAAGAGAGGATTGCCCTGTGAGATGTTGAGTTATGAGCCAGGGAGTTCAAAGCACTGGTTTTAATATCACAAAAAATAGTTTGAAGTCAGCCTACCTATTCCTTCGTAGCTGGAGTTCCAGAATGTTCCTGCAGGCTCAATTTAGTAATTTAGTCAACAGGAACTCTGGGCTCCTCCAGGTGACCTATTTATTATTAAGCACTCATCCTGATTTGCTTGCACAAAGCTTAGGCCGTCGCTACGTCCAGTCTTTGTGGAGCATTTGTTCAGATCTGTTTACAGGGCTGTCATGATGCAACTGTGAACCTCCGTCCTGCATTCCTCCTGATTTTACACATCTTTCTCATTGGTGATTCACCCACCCCACACATTTCAATGCATTTCCCCATCGCTTTCCAAATTGCAAAAGGTCTGTTATTGACTTATAATTGGATCTGTCTCACTGGGACAACAACAGGGTCCTTTAATCCACTTCGAATGCAAATGCAAAGTGTTGTTATGTTCCTGAATCCGTCCCTCAAAAATCATGACCGTCCATTGGAACCTTCTGCGTTTTCCGGGATATGTTTCCATCCCATCCCATCTTATATCCCATCTCTCTTTCACGATGAAACTGAAAGCAGCATGGATGTCTTTGCCTGGATAAATGCCTAAGCAGGCACTTACAAGATCCAGAGCTCCTTAGCTTCAGCAAGATGCCTGCTGACCAAGCCTGGGGTTCAGATTTCAGGCAGGGGTGGGATTCAGCAGGGGCAGACTCTGGTCTTTCAAATTTCAGTGGCCACAATTCAGTGCTCTCCCACCTCTCACCTTCTGTGCTGCTCAAATCACTCTGCCATAGTTGTGATGCCCTGCGCCGTCCACTAGGCTCAGCGCTCGGTGCGATGAAACAGCTCGCACTGTGCTAAATCTGCCTCTGGATTCTTTGCCTCCTGCAGAAAGACTGCAAAGTAAGCTCCACTCTGTCCAGAAGGAATGACTTCTTTGTAGACCTGTATAGGATTCTTGCTGTGCTGTGTGGTTTGAGAAGCCAGCCCTGCATTGAACCCAGCAATGTCATTAGCTTCGGCTCTGCTCACAGAACTTTCCCCCCAAGAGTGGATCCCACCATAGAACGCTGCAGAAATTGTTCTTGAATTCCAAGAGCTTTCCTGGAACATTTTGAACCGTTAGCTTATTTGCAGCCATTTGGATGCCATCCTTCTGATCTGTTGCATAGAGGCAGAAGGTCTAACCATTGATTTGTTTTATAATACGGATCTTGAGTATTCCTGCCACTTATTTTCCTTTCCCATCTCACATCTCACTAGGTGGTGGTAGGCCAGGGCTCAGCAGAAAGGCCTCAGACATGTTCTAACTCATTACTCCACTGGCTACCAGTTGCTTGGGGGGGTTTGTTTGGCAGTCAGCCTGAAATGTTTGTCTCTGTGTTAATTTCTTTGAATAGAATGGCTGGCACAGCCATTGGGATGTAATTATGGCACTCTCTCTGCCGTCTCCACTTGGATGAGCTCTGTGCTGATGCCACACAATATCGCCTTACTTGTAAAGTTATGGCACAGTCTTAGTTGGGATGCTGAGTCCTTGTCTGTGTCTGCCCTATTTGCTGCCCCAGAGGGAAAATGTCACCAAAATAAGCCTTCAAAGCAGCCTGTCCACGAGCTCGACAAACTAACAGGCTGATTTTGTGATGTAGACTGAACATCCTGATTTGTGAACCTGCTCAGGGATTTCCTAAATAAGGAGTTGCCAATGTGGTACCTGTTAGTGGCATGGCACCCTTGAGGTCTTCGCTTGGCTCCCGCAAGGATGGATACCTTTTTCTCCTTTGAAAAATACATAGAGATGAAGGAGGAAGTGGAAAGAGTGGTTCTCTTTCCCACTTCCTGTGTCAGCTCTATGTGCTTTTCATGGTGGCTCGGATGAATTCTGCCAGATTCAACTTTTACACAGATCCCTTGGGAAAGTGAAGTGTGTTTCTGAGTACACACATGTGTATTTTCTGTCTCTTTGGGTGGAAGAATGGTAAGCAAGAAGTGACCAGAGTGGGTTGTGCCCATGGTACTTCAAAAAAAATAATGGCCCTAAAAACTGTTGGTGACCCCCTGGTCTAAATTAAGAGCAGTATATAAACAACCCTAGTAAAAACAAGTATGGTTCACTTAAAGGTAAAGGTACCCCTGCCCGTACGGGCCAGTCTTGACAGACTCTGGGGTTGTGCGCCCATCTCACTTAAGAGGCCAGGGGCCAGCGCTGTCCGGAGACACTTCCGGGTCACGTGGCCAGCGTGACATCGCTGCTCTGGCGAGCCAGAGCCGCACACGGAAACGCCGTTTACCTTCCCGCTGGTAAGCGGTCCCTATTTATCTACTTGCACTTAGGGGTGCTTTTGAACTGCTAGGTTGGCAGGCGCTGGGACCGAGCAGTGGGAGCGCACCCCGCCGCAGGGATTTGAACCGCCGACCTTTCGATCAGCAAGCCCTAGGCGCTGAGGCTTTAACCCACAGCGCCACCTGCGTCCCAATGGTTCACTTACCTTTATCCTATTTTGAAAAATCAACTTACAGAATTCATTGCCATGTGGTGGTGGTGATTCCTGGTTTAGGTGGCTTCAAAGCCCTGTTTGTCCACCAAAGCTAAATAGGCTTCCATATTCAAGGATAATATAACCTCCCGGGATTAGCCAAGCAGCTAGGGCAGGTTGTTGCCTTTGGGTTCTGCTTGTTTGCTTCCTGGAGGCATCTGCTTAGCCACTGCGGAAAAACAGGATGTTGGATGTGTTGTTTGAGTTCTAGCTGATGAACTGAAGACAACTGCAATTTATTACATCTGTATAAATGCACCTGTGAATAAATAATATTGCTGAAGAGGGAAAGATACATACTTCACTGGCTGTGCTCATAAGGTCATAAGATGGCCCACTTCAAAGGCCCATTGCGTCCAAAATCCTGTTCACAATGGCCAACCAGAGGCCTTTGGGAAGACCACCAGCAGGACCTGAGCAATTCTCCCTACTTGTGATTCTGAGCAAGTGGCATTTAGAGTCATACCACTTCCAGTGCTGGACATTGTACCCAGACATCATGACTCATGTTGCACAGCCATTGCCATCTTAGAACACGAATCCCCTTCAATGGAGAAGCTGGCTTCCCCCTCCCCCAAGTTTGTGATAGATATTCCAATTAATGCAGTTGCATTTTTATTCGAAACAGGGTAGTTTTAACTGATTGATCTAATCACCATCAACAACAATAATTTTATTATTTGTACCCTGCCCATCTGACCGGGTTGACCCTACAAAACATTACAAACTTAGTAGTGTGAGGGAAAGATCATGAATTACTAGGCAATTGATAAATTGTTCTTCTTTAGTGGCACCCTACAATCTGCCTCCAGGAACAGGCTGGTGCACCCTGTCTCACAGTAGGGCCGGCCGTGTGAGACTGACTGAGTCCAAAGATCTGTTGTGTAAAGAAGGTGAACCTTTGCTGGAACAACCATCAGCTCAGCAAGGAAATGCTCTTCTCTGTCTTACCCCCCCCCCCCCAAATCTATTCCTTGACACTTCACAACGTGTAATGCGAGTAAGTGTGAGCCACCCACAAGGCAAGAGACTGAAACTGCTAATCTGGTAAGACATCTGCTCTTGGAGGGGGAAGAGGCAGAGAGGGAAAAATGAGTCTGGGCCTTTGCCATCCACTCTGGCTATTATGTTCCTTGCTGTTTACAACATTAAGAGCAAGGTCTTAATGCTTTGTTCCTCTGTTCGAAGACAGTGTTCCCAACTTCCTGGATGAGATGTTCAAAGTAGTGCTGTTGAGACAAGAGTCAGGAGCCAGGCTTCATAAACCAGTCACAAAACAAGCATAGGCAACGTTGATGATTAGGGGGTGGGGTGGGGCCTAATGACCCTCCAGAGGTTGTATGACTCAGGCTCCCATCAGCCCTACTCATCATGGCCAACAGACAGGCCAACAACATCCAGATGACCGCTGGTTCTTCTCCATCCCTGCTGAAGATACCCAAGTAATGTGCTGCTGCTGATACCTTCACACACAATGCGTGAAGCTGCAGCGGGTGAGATGGCAAGCTGTTCAGTGCTCAGAGCCTTAATGTTAATGTGCAGGAATTTACATGCACGCTCTCTGGAGATGAGATACACTCATTGACTTGCTTAGTGTTAATTGGGAAGGAGGTGGCTGAATCTCAAAGCATGACTGCTCTTGTGACTAGCCCTGGCAACAAATGGTAAAAGTCCTTACCACAAAAGGGGAGGTGGGGATTACAGAGACAGTATTTCAATAGGGGTCATGATTAGAAAATGGGAACTGTCCCTTGTAAATAGGGTTAGCTAAAGTGTTTGTGGGACGCGGGTGGCGCTGTGGGTTAAACCACAGAGCCTAGGACTTCCTGATCAGAAGGTCGGCGGTTCGAATCCCCACAATGGGGTAGCTCCCATTGCTCGGTCCCTGCTCCTGCCAACCTAGCAGTTCGAAAGCACGTCAAAGTGCAAATAGATAAATAGGTACCGCTCTGGTGGGAAGGTAAATGGCGTTTCCGTGCACTGCTCTGGTTCGCCAGAAGTAACTTAGTCATGCTGGCCACATGACCCGGAAGCTGTACCCTGGCTCCCTCGGCCAATAAAGCGAGATGAGCGCCACAACCCCAGACTCAGCCACGACTGGACCTAATTGTCAGGGGTCCCTTTACCTTTAAAGTGTTTGTACTGGAGCAGGCTAGGGATTGAAAGCGAGGGCCCTGTGGGTCAAGGGCTGCATGTAACCCTCAGCCTAACTGCAGGAAAAACCTTCAGCCTCATTTTGTGTGTGAAGGGGACACTAGAAGGAGAGAAATAGAGAAGGAGGAGGGGATGGTGGAAGAAGGACTGGCAAGAGTGAAGTCTCTCATCTGTCAGCCCACTGGGCAGGGAGAAAGAAGAGTGTGAGAGAAAGGGGTGGTGGGAAAAAAGTGATAGAGAGAGAGAGAGAGAAGGGTTGACACATAGAGAAGGGTGTCGAAGGGAGAGAAAGGTGTGGTACACAGAGGCATGAGGAAGAGAGAAAAGCGGTGGCAGAAAGAGAGAGGAAGGAGGAGCCTCACCCACTCTTCCTTCTGGTCCTGCCAACCTCTCAATGCAGGCATGTAGCCCCTCCCTGACCATTGCCCTCTCCCCCGAGGGAATATGGCTCTCAACAGGAAAAAACAAGGTTATTCATCTCTGCTGTAGACGCTGAGCCCTGCACCCCCACAGAAAAAGGAGTTCCCTCCATAGCTACGCGAATTGCATGCTTTCCCCACCCCACTCAGAGTTTTATTGTTATGCCTGCCTTAAAAACTAATACTAACTCCAGCACTTAAACCAGGCGTGAAATAAGAGAAGGTGCTTTTGAGAGGGGGGAGAATTTAGTTTGTGAATCTGATTCCCTCCCCTGCACACCCAAGTCAATCAGCTCAAGAGAGGAAGCGAATTCTCCTGGGGGGGGGGGGGGAATGGCCAGTTTCCCCCCCACCCCCACCTTCAGTTCCTCCCTCCCAGCAAGGCTCTTCCTTTCTGACAGCCTTGTGAAGTATGGATGAGCAAACTGGAGGACGGGGAGTGAAGCCGAAGCTGACAGGAAATCTGGGGACAAGTTGGAAACAGGCCCCCGGGTTGGGAAGGCGTCGCTGGAGCTTGGGGGAGAGGGGTGTCACTGCGCATTCATCCAGGAAATGGGGGGGGGGGAGGGAGGGAGAAAAAGAGGGTTGATCTCAGGACACACTGTTGCATAAACAGGAGTTCTGGAAATCTGAAAACACACGCACACAGACCGAGATTCCGCAATTAGTCAGCTTAATAAATAAATGTGGCAAATTAAGCAAATTAGATTCATTTTCTTTAATGTGCCTCATTTTATCTCCTCTCCCTGCCACTGCCACATGAAAAGCAAAATGGGTGGGGGGAGAGCAAGGGGCTGAAGGAGTGGAAGCGAGTTACAGGTGTTGACCAAATAACTTACAGTATGGGGGGGGGGAGCCGTATCACAAGCGGGGAGAAGGCTCTGTTGCACCCAGGGCCTGCTTTCAGGCTTGTCACAGGCATCTGGTTCTCTGGCCTGATCCAGTAGGTCTCCTCTTGTGTTAACATGGACCCAAGACATTTATTTGAGAGTCCTGCCGTCTGCTTGGGAAGGAAGTTCCTGTTGTTTGTGGGGAGAGGATGCAGCGGCAAAAGGAAACCACTCTGTACATGCTCAGAGGTACATTCATTTCTCATATCATATTACAGTGGTACCTTGGGTTACAGACGCTTCAGGTTACAGATGTTTCAGGTTACAGACTCCACTAACCCAGAAATAGTGCCTCGGGTTAAGAGCTTTGCTTCAGGATGAGAACAGAAATTGTGCTCTGGCAGCGCAGTGGGAGCGGGAGGCCCCATTAGCTAAAGTGTTGCTTCAGGTTAAGAACGGACCTCCAGAACAAATTAAGTTCTTAACCTGAGGCGCCACTGTATTTCATATGTTTCTCTTAAAAAGAAAAAGAAAAGGCAGAGGCAGAGGCAGAGGCCTGGCCACAGATAGGAAAGGTTGGTGCTAAATGAGTATGCATATGGGGAAAAGATGGTGTTGTGCAACCAAGATCAACAGGACCCACAAGAGATGTTTGTTTCTGCTTAGAGAACTGTTTGTACCACATCACATTAACAGAGTTTCTAACCTAGGAATAGAGCTGGGTAATATATTGATATATCGTCCCAAACCGGTTTGAAATCCATATTGTGATATCAGTGTCATAATTCTGAGCTGGCAATGTATTGCAAATCATGGTGTGTGCGTGTGCGCGTGCTATGCAGAAATCACAATGTGGGGAAAAACGTGAAGCCAGCCAGTGCATCTACAGTGGTCCCTCAAGTTACATATGCTTCAGGTTACAGACTCCGCTAACCCAGAAATAGTGCTTCAGGTTAAGAACTTTGCTTCAGGATGAGAACAGATATCGTGCAGCGGCAGCAGGAGGCCCCATTAGCTAAAGTGGTGCTTCAGGTTAAGAACAGTTTCAGGTTAAAAACGGACCTCCGGAACGAATTAAGTTCTTAACCTGAGGTACCACTGTACCTAGCTCCATCCTTAGTTTAGACATTGTGATATATCAGTATATTGTGATGTTTAGCTGGTGGTACATCAAGAAGTTGAAAACCAGATATCACCCAGCCCTACCTAAGACCCATTTACCGCAGGTACTGTGATCCTTTGGGGGCAGAACCCTGCCTCAGTGGTAGAGCATCTGCCTGGCATGCAGAAGGTCTTGGGTTCAGCCCCCTGCATCTCCACATAGGGCTGGGAGAGGCTCCCTCCCTGGAGAGTTGCTGGCAGTCAGAGTTGACAGTACTGAGCTGGGTGGATCAATAGTCTGACTCCGTAGAAGACACCTTCCTGTGTAGCTGCAGTGGCAGGATGCTTGGAGGGTGTTTGTTTGGGAGCACAGAAGACACAGGATGCAGTTTCTTAGCAGGTCTGGGTCTGTTCAGCGCCTGGATGAGAGATTCCCTGGAAGAACGTTTGCTTCCGTGTTGCCATGGAGGAAAGGTGAGGCCCAGACCTGCTTAGCTACAGCAAGGCAGCTGCATCGCTTGCCTCCAGACCATCCCCTGGTAAAGACATGAATCATCTCCTGCAGTCAAGCATCCCTTTCTCTGCACAGCAGCTGCAAGGTGTTAAATCCTTGCTTCTGAAACAATGTCTGGAGGATTTGGGCTGTGGAGAAGCGCATAAGCTGTGCCAAGCCCATCTGTGAGCTATCAGAGGCGGGGAGGCAGAATGAGTGTGGCAGGTGGGTGACAGACTTCAGGGCCTGTCATGCGAGGCGGACGCAGGAGGTGGAGATGGGAAGGGCAGGAGCAGAGAGCGCAGAGCTTTCTACTAATAATAAATAGAACATCTGTCAGTCCATCGATTTCTTTGTGTCTTTCTGGCTCCACAGACGCTGTTTCCCTTCCGTTCAGTTTCTCCATCAAAACCGAAACAGTATTTAAAAGTAAAATTGTGCCTGATAGACTGTGAACATCACTGTTCATGGCAGTCAGAACAAGCCCACACAGCATATTTAAATAACTGGATCCCTTTCACTTATAAAAATAAATAGTGTCATTTATGTAATAACATTTTAAAACCCTCTCTCTTCTTTTTTTGAATCTATGGAGAGTTAAATGCAGCTCCCATTTTCTTTTCCTTTAAAAAACCCCCTAATATCCACCCTTCTCTATCAAACATCCATCCTTTCATGTGTATTGAACTGTAGTTAACTCTTCCTGCACACAGTAGCCCAGTTCAGATGGAAGGATCTCAGTGAGTAAAATAAACCATGATTTATTGGACCACAAATAACCACTGTGTTTGCATGGTCCCCTTCCCTGCTCTTTCCACCACATTTTTATGCAATACGCCTGAGGTTTGCTAAGCCAGATACACGTTATATGTGAAACAGGAGATGCTTTAAGCCCTGCCTATAAGCCAGGATTGTACAGCATGGGTTGTATTCAGTTCTACTCAAAGTAGACTCCTAAGTTAATCAAGGTCATTAACTTCAAAGGATCTACTCTGAGTAGGACTAGCATTTGATGTATTATTATTATTATTATTATTATTATTATTTATTGAAATGGTGGGAAGCAGCATCCGCAATCAATACTAACAGCAGATCGCCATTTATCTATCTATGTGGCTCAGCTGGAGTCTGAAATGCAGGCTTTCTTGTTCACAGCTCTTTCTCATAACCGCTATAAGCACATATAGCTTCTGCATAATAACCAAGCCAGTAAATTTCCCCGTGAGTGGCTATCAGAACAGCGCCCTTAAAATCCCCAATCAAAGAGTCAAATCACAGCTCTCTCCGTGCCTCTTTCATGTTTTCCTTTCAGCCACATACAGAATGGGGGAGGGAAGTTGATGATGTTGTTTTTAAAGCAGACCGCGAGTCTTGAGTTCAAATGCTGCCGCCAGGAGCAAGTTGGGTTTTGAACTGTGCTCTTTTATTCATTTATTCGGGTGGCGGCTGCTGCTTTCGAATCCCGAGGCCGTTCCGGCCTATTTGTCAGGAGATAAACGGGAGTGTCCAACCACGAGAAACTGCCTGTCAGTCTGATGTGCGGAGAGACGGTGGCCAAGCGCTGGGGATGATAATCCGAGGCGGGCGCTCCCTCGGGCTCCCTCTCGCCCTCCGCACCCAGCTCTTTTCAGTCCTCCTTAATTATTTAGAGTGGAAATCATTACCACTCTAAAGGGATCTAGGGAGAAGGCCATTTTGAGTGGTTTGCACTGTGGAGGCGGGGCGGGAGGACTAGTGAGTTAAAAGGGAGGAGAGTGGCTGGGAGCCAGACTCCGATCTTCCCTGGAAAGGCTAGGTAGTAAAAGCAGGGATTGGGGTGGGGGTGGGTGGGAGAGATGGCTGCACTCAGGACGCCTGGGTTCTCTAGATGGAGTGTCTTAAAAGGGGAGGAGGAGGGGCAGCAGCCCTCTCCTAAGGCGATCAATAGCGCACTCGTCCATGGCCGCCGGGCGCTGCTGCTCTCCAAGGTCCTGAAATCCAGCGCTGCGTCCCTGCGTTACGTGCCTGCTTGCCTGCCTGATTACGAGGAAAGTCCCCGAGGGGCTGCCGCCCCCTCTCTCCCTCCCTCCCTCCCTCCCTCCTCGGCAAGCTGTTGCCTTTCTGTCCATCAAGCGTCAGGGGAGATGCCCCCGTCCAATCAGCGGCTTCCCTGTCGCGGGAGTCCGTGCGCCCCGGCAGCTGCGTCTTCCTTCCCCTCGCCAAACCCTTATTGAGGCAAGATGGCTCTCAGCAGAAGGGAACATCTTTGTTTTTGAGTGAGGGGCGTGTGTGTGTGTGACAGAGAAGCTGAGAGAAAGAAGACTGGGAAGGAGAAGCAACACGCCCCCATTCTGCAATGTAGATGCACTACAGCTTTTTGCAAGGAGGGGGGAGCCAGATCTGGCCCTCCACACCTTCCAGTGTGGCCCTCAGGACTCTGAAGCCACACTCCTTAACAGCCCTCACTTGCACTCTCCTCGCGAGTGCTTTTGCCTGGCTGGGATGTGTCCTGATACGATAAGGATTCATACCTGCCTGGCAGAAGGATAGAGATTGGGGGGGGGGTGCAGAAGCCAGCCAACTGTACAAATATATATATTTCATTTTGCCTCCCAGAATGCAGCCCTCAGGCTAAGGTTTCCCAACATTGCCGTTCTATTGGATGAGAGCCCAAGGATCCAGGCTCCTGCTTTCAAACAAAGTATTATTATTATCAAAAATTGTATACCACCCATAGATTGTATACCATCCATAGATCGCAGGGTGGTTCACAACATAAAACTGCAATATAAAAAACACAAAATCTATAATGAAAACAAGAACAAAAACAAACCAATAACGTCAATTTCCTCAATCTGCTGCACATAGTGCTGGCCACAGATGGCTCTCAAATTGAAGGAAGAGAAATGGGGGGGCGGGGAGGAGGCACAGACATTTTCAGTGATTTTTTTTTCCAGGGTGAGGGTAAATTATCTCAGTTTCTTCAGGATGGGGGCTCACAATTAGCCATGGCAGTATCACAGCTTTTCTCCCACCCCACCCCCCGAACTACCAAGTTTTTTTTTGTTTGTTTTTTTTCCTGCTGCTGCTACAAGTGCTAACCGTGTAGCCACCATTTTCCACCCTCCACAGTGCACTGGACCTAGCAAAGCTCAGGGCATTGTGTGCTTGGGGGTGGTAGCCACCCACCCACTCACCAAAAAACATTAATATAACAAAATAAATCATGGAGAATATTCAGAGAAAATTCTGCAGTACTTTTGCTTTCTTTTTCTAAGGCTCTGAGAAAGAGGAGAGGGTGTGTGTCAGAGATTATACCCCCCAAAAAAATGCATTATGAGAAACTTTAGCTCAGAATGAGCTAATGCATTTCACACCCACCCCCCTGCCCAAATATCTCACATCAAAACACAATTCTGCATAGGCAAACCTGGGGCAACTGATCCAGAAAACCAGAGAACCAATGAGCGAAACCGTTTATGGTTTTATCCATGCGCTCATTTTGCCTAGCTCCCCCCATCTCATCATTGTATTAATCCCCCAGATGTATTTGTAAATCATCCTCATTACATCTCCTCTCGCCCTTCTCTTTGCTCTGCTAAAGGGAGCAAAGCAGTCCTTTTCAGTTTATCTCACAGTAAAGCTGGGGGTTTTCCTTTGTGTTCTGGCAAAGTTATAAAACAACAAAGAGTTTGGTAACAATTTACACAGGGGTGGCAATTTTAGTTCTTCTGGAACAAATCAGGACAGGGTCTTGTGATGCCTTAAAGATGAACATATTTATTAGGAAGCAAGCTTTCATTCACAGTGACAGCCTACTTCACCAGATGCAACTCTCGTTCATAAAAGCTTCTACTTGAATAAATGAATGCAACTGCTCCCCTGGACACCGTTACTAAAGTTATAGTCAGCAGAAGACTGATTGAATTTACTTTCAAAATCACTGGGAAAAGCAATGAATGAATGAACTAATTATGAATGGATGGAAACGGAAATGAATGAAAAATAAACAATAAAAATGAATAATGGATTATTATAACCTTGTACACCTCTAAGCTTATTCAAGAGAGAAGACAAATGCCTTGGATGGCTGCCTTGAAAGATCATTTGGAAGCTCTAGCTAGCTCAGAATACAGCAGCCAGCTTATTAACAGAGACTTGTAGAGCCAACCACATCTTGCCAGAGCTTAAAGATCTGCGCTGGCTCCCAGTTTCTTTCCAGGATGCAAAAGAAATACTGAAAAAATTACAATAAACACAATCAATAAAACCTTTTTTAAAAATTAAGCATAGGTCTTGCAGATCCTGCGCAACTAAAAGAGGCCACAAATACTTGAAAACCTTTCAAATTAAGGGCCAAAAGCCTGGAAAAACAGGCAAGTTTTTGCATGGTGCCTAAAATATATATATATAAAGTGTTGACAGGCAAGTCTCCCTGGGAAGAGCATTCCACAAGTGGGGAGCCACCACTGAAAAGGCCAGTTCTTGCATTGCCAGTCTCCAGACCTCGTGTGAAGGTGGCACACAGAGAAGGGCCTTAGATGCCAACCAAAGGGTCATATATAGGACCTCACAATTTCTTACAGCAACCTTAGCTCTGTTTGGATGTTCTTCTCACAGTTATGGAGAACACATGAGCAACAAAAACAGGACTGTGCTGAGTGATTCCCCCAATCCAGCTTGCATCCATCTGTCTATCCATACAGTGCAAATGCCTGGAGCAATATGGGGAGCCTTTGTGTGTGCAGGACTCTGTGAGAAACCCTGGGGTTCCAGAACATGTGGCTTTCTGCACCCCAGGGGTGTGGTACCTTTTTAAGCTTGAGGCTTGATAATTACTTTGTCCTTCTCAGATAATGATTCTTGTTTGACTACATGGAGGGCAAGGAAGGGTAAATGTGTATGTATGTGTAGAAACAAGCCCACTGTACAAAGGTGATGTTTCTTGCACTTTCTGCTTTTGCCTCTGGCTGTGCCCATCACTGGGCCTTGGGAGGTTGCCCAGAAGAGAACCTGGACCTCGGGCTGAAAAAGGTCATCAATCCCAATCTTAGGTGATGACAGTGTGACCTATTAAGAGATGCATTGCAGAGCTCCAGGACCTGTTTACAGCTAGGTATAAGGTATAAAGGGACAAGTCAAAGGCTTGATGAGAAAACAAAGAGAGGATCTTAAAAGGGAGGAAGGGACGCTACCTTAGGGAAGGGGGTCAATGGTGTTAAACTGTACAGGGTGGTTTTGTTGTTGTTGTTGTTGTTTTTAACTGATTACACTTGCAGCAATCATCAGTAGTTAACAAATTAGCCATTTCTCCCTCTCTCTCATCTTCCAGGTTCCACAATGAATGCTGCCCGGAGGTCAGCCAAGGTGGACTCGGAGGTGACAGAGTCCCAGATGGAGCCGTCCCTCAACGCCACCGAAATGCCCACCAAAGAGAACGTTTTTTCTGACTTGAAAGACAAGTTCATGAACAAGCTGAGCGACCTGCCAAGTAGGTAGAGCTTGAGCGAAACGGGCTTGAGAGGGCATCAAGATATTATACAAACAATGCCTAATCTATTTGAGTCGCATACGCTGGCATTTCTTGGCACTAAAATGAGGGTTTGGTTTTAATTTTTGCACAGAAAACGCGCAAAGACTCTGTGTGTGTCCTCTAATTCCACACAAGTGGAGCAAAGGAAGCTTGCAGAGTGTACTACTGAAATACCAGTTTGTTTACCCCCTCCTGCCCTTGTGAAGCTCTGCTTGAAAATATATGGGCTTGGATTGGTCAAATCTCTGAAGCTAAAGGGTGTAGTGTGGATGTTATATTGGCTAACAGTTTTAATGCAAAGTATACATAGCCCTGATTAGTGCCCCATGGCCTAGAGATGGATGATTTATGTTTGTTCCACGTGTGGATATAACATTATAACAGTCCAGGTGCCTGTATTATTCTTCGCTAACCTAATCAGCAGAACCTTTTGAGATGTATAATCGACAAAAAGCTTTTTCTTCAGGCAGAGCTCCATGGAATTAGGTAACTCTGGAGAAAGAAGCCAGAGCTTAGGCCTGAAGGGGGAAATGGGAGGTGTCCCCCCAAACGTGACAGTGACACAAAAGCAGGAAGGCTTGCAAGGGCCTGCGAGGATACTGTCATGTGGAGGAAGGGCTTGGAAGGCTTGGATAGATTTAGGGAAATGGCCTCACTACTAAGCTTGGGCTTATATCCTAAGCATGCTTATTAGGGAGTAAGTTCCATTTCAGCTCAAGGAACATTAGGATTCTTTTATTCAAGGACCAAAAGCAACTGTAGCAGAATATCTTACAGAAGTTGCTCGAGAAGGGAAGGCTGAAAAAGTTCCCTCACCCCTGAAGTAAAGGATTTCACAATTAAATCTCAACTCCTCCAGTATAATTAGGCAAAGCACTATTTCCCCTTCTGTCATGGGGGTGGGTGGGGGGATGATAATTCTGGCCTGCTTTACTGGGCTGTCATCAAGATTGTTGCATTAACTAACATGCTTTCAGAACTTAGAAGATGCACCGTATATATATTACATCCAAAAAGAGAGAAAAGCTGTTGAAGCTCACCCACCTTCACGGCCTCTCTGTTCTGCTCCTCTCCAGTCCCGCCCTGGGCTTTGGCCACTATCCTCATAGTGGCCGGCCTCCTGCTTCTCTGCTGCTGCTTCTGCGCCTGTAAAAAGTGCTGTGGCAAGAGGAAGAAAGGCAAGAAAGGCAAAGACAAAGTGAAGGCCCAGATCAACATGAAGGAGGTGAAGGAACTGGGCAAGAGCTATATCGACAAGGTGAGTCAAGGGTGGCGGCTGCTTCCCTCTCACGGCACCAGGGGAAGTCATCGCTTTCCTAAGATATTTCTGAACTTGCACACTTGCATGCATGCATGCAGGCATCCATAACCCAAATATAAACTGACTTTGAACTAGGGAACTACACAAAAGCTGCTACCAATTTAGCACTGCCTATTAGGCACTTGATAGAGGGACGTGGGTGGCACTGTGGGTTAAACCACAGGCTTGCCGATCAGAAGGTCGGCGGTTCGAATCCCCACGATGGGGTGAGCTCCCATTGCTCATTCCCTGCTCCTGCCAACCTAGCAGTTCAAAAGCACCTCAAAGTGCAAGCAGATAAATAGGTACTGTTCTGGTGGGAAGGTAAACGGCATTTCTGTGTGCTGCTCTGGTTCACCAGAAGCGGCTTAGTCATGCTGGCCACATGACCCGGAAGATGTACGCCGGCTCCCTCGGCCAATAAAGCGAGATGAGCGCCACAACCCCAGAGTCGGCTACAACTGGACCTAATGGTCAGGGGTCCCTTAATCTTTACCTTATTAGGCGCTTGCTTCTGTGCCTCCAAAATACGTTTTATATACCTGATCAAGATGCGCGTTTTAAGAATTGTAGATTGTGCTGTGTTACATACGTCAACATTTCTGGGCAGATCTACACCATACCTTAAAAGCACATGTAGTTTCTTATGGGCAGTGAGAATATTAGCAGTGTGAGGGGGAACTACAGTTCCCAGGGTACTTTAGATATATGGTGCAGATTGCTCTCTGTCTTTGATGCTAATACTTCCCTGTTGGCTGCTATGACCCTTCCCTCCCTCCCTCCCTCCCTCCCAGGTCCAGCCTGAGATAGAAGATTTGGATCCATCTCTGCTGCAGGAGCCCAAGGAAGAGAAGCCCCAGGAGAAGCTGGGGAAACTCCAGTATTCACTTGATTATGACTTCCAAAGCACCCAGGTAGGGATGGTCAGTGCTGCCAGCTGGGTTGGATGGGCCAGTGGTCTGATCCAAGGCAAGGCAGCTTACCTCTGTTCCTCTTAAACCTTTCCCTAGCTGGTGGTGGGCATTCTGCAAGCTGCTGACCTGCCAGCCTTGGACATTGGGGGTACCTCGGACCCTTACGTCAAAGTCTTCCTGCTCCCAGAGAAGAAGAAGAAATACGAGACCAAAGTGCACCGCAAAACCCTCAACCCCACGTTCAACGAGTCCTTCACGTTTAAGGCGAGTTGTCCTCTGCATGTTCCCTCTCCCATCTTGGCCAAAGTTCCTGAGCTTTGCTGAGCATTTCTTCCCCATCTACTCCATCGCCTTCCTTTTTTACCATTGGTTTCTCCCCATACTTTGCGGATCCTCTTCTCCCTCCCCACCCTATCACACAGTTTTACCGCTGAATCGACCAATAGCACAGAGGCAGGGGGACGCAACATTCCCTTCAGGGCAAACTACCATGGGCCATATATCAGTGGTGGGCGGAGCCAGGGGTGGGCGGGGCAAAAATTGAAAATTTTTCCTTAGGACAGTAGCCAGTGCCTACCCAGACACTAATAACTCCCTTTGAATCCTCCATCCAGGCAAGGAAGAAACATCATCATTGTTGAAGGACACCTTCCAGCCAGGCCAAAACACTCAGGGGGCAAAGCAGAGCCTGTGAGGGGTGTGGCCTGAGCAGAGGGGGTGGGGCCTGCTGAGAGTTCTGAGAGACTGATAGGTCCAGAGGGTCACATTTGACCCTCAGGAGGGAGGTTCCGCACCCTTGCGATGCCGCCTGCCATTTAATCAACCCGTTCTGTGCTTGGCCTTTAGGTCCCCTACTCGGAACTGGGCGGCAAGACCCTCGTCATGGCCGTCTATGACTTTGACCGCTTCTCCAAGCACGATGCCATTGGTGAGATACGCATCCCCATGAACACGGTGGACCTGGCCCATGTCATTGAAGAGTGGCGGGACCTGCAGTCGGCGGAGAAAGAAGAGGTAGGGATCCATCAGGGTGGACCCTCTTTCAGAAGTGCCTGACTCTGAAAGCGGGTTTGAACATCAAAGTTGGGGCTCTTTACATGTTATTTCGGTGAATTCTGAACTCACAGCTTATTACCCCAGCTTTTGATACTTGTAGGACCCACCTCGTTTCTGTGATTGTGAGTTGTTTAAATCAGTTTTTAACATTGTGTTTTAATTGTTGCAATTCACCCTGGGACCTTAGAGTGAAGGGTAAGTAAGACTCATAATCTGGGGAACCGGGTTCGATTCCCCGCTCCTCCACATGCAGCTGCTGGGTGACCTTGGGCCAGTCACACTTCTCTGAAGTCTCTCAGCCCCACTCACCTCACAGAGTGTTTGTTGTGGGGGAGGAAGGGAAAGGAGAATGTTAGCCGCTTTGAGACTCCTTAAAGGGAGTGAAAGGCGGGATATCAAATCCAAACTCTTCTTCTTTTCCATAAACAGCTGGCATCAGATAGCTGGGATGATTTTACTTGTTTATTTATTTACATTTACATTTATATCCCATTTATTTAACATTAATATCCCACCAAGGAGTTCAAGGCAGCACATATGGCTCTCCTGCACTCTCCAGGTTTTTTTTGCTTGCAACAAACCTGTGAGGTAATTTAGGCCAGTGGTGGACTTTGTGCTCTCATTTATCCACACTCTAACTGCCTCACCTTGCTGGCATGTGGAGTTTGTATGATTCAACATCTGGGGCTGTGCGGAGGAGACTCACATGAGTCCTGACCACAGAATTGGCATCCTGTGGATGGCAGGGAGGAGGCTGCCAACCATTTGAAGGGTTTTGCCTGCACTAAATCACCCACCCACCCCTTGAATATGGAGACTGTCTCTTGGTGCTTCCATCCTCGCTCTAAACTAGCCCTATTTTCCTTTCTGTAGCACGAGAAGCTGGGAGACATTTGCTTTTCTCTCCGGTATGTCCCTACGGCTGGGAAGCTGACAGTTATTGTGCTAGAAGCGAAAAACCTGAAAAAAATGGATGTGGGGGGCCTTTCAGGTAAGAACTCACCATTGTGGTAAACTGAATCAGGACATAGCATGGGTTTCTTTTAGTTGGAAACCTTTCCTAAAGACTTAGTTCCATGATTCTATGTTTCTATGACTAATGGGGCCATTTGTGAAAAAGACTTAATGGCTGAAGCAGATCTATAACCGGTTGTGCTGTGGTATTATGGTTTGCTACTCTTTTTTAAATATGTATTTTTTCTTTGAAGTGGATTGCAAGTATATTTTCATATTTGTGGGTCTAATTGGTGGTTGTGGTTGTTATATACCGAATTAGAGCATTGGCCTTCCCAGCTCAGTATAAGCTTATCCTCGACAGACAATATTTAACTTCCACTGTTGCTGGGGAGTCACAGGTGAGGAGAGTGTTGTTGCTATGGACTCACAGTTGTCCATGGAAACTCAGGTTAATTCTGTGTCCAGGGAGGCTGTCTACCAGCTCCACATGGTGTGACGGCTGAGACCCTACCTGCCTGAACATTGTCTTGCCAGAGTGGTACATGCTCTGATTATCTCCCACTTTGACTACTATAATGCACTCAATGTGGGGTTATCTTTGAAGGTGATTCAGAAACTACAACTAATCCCAAATGCGGTAGCTAGACTGGTGATTGGGAGTGGCTGCCAAGACCATATAGCACTGGTCCTGAAGGATCTGCATTGGCTCCCAGTACATTTCCAAGCATGATTCAGAGTGTCGGTGCTGACCTTTAAAGCCCTAAATGACCTCGGCCCAGTATACCTGAAGGAGTGTCGTTCAGCCCGGACACTGAGGTTTAGCTCAGAGGGCCTTCTGGCGGTTCCCTCATTGCGAGAATTGAAGTTACAGGAAACCAGGCCTTCTCAGTATGTCTTACTGTCTGCTGTGGCGTGAACGCCCTCCCGTCAGATGTCAAGGAGATAAACAACTATATGACTACATGACTTTTAGAAAACATCTAAAGGCAGCCCTGCATAGGGAAATTTTTTTGTTGGATGTTTTATTGTGTTTTTCATATTTTGTTGGGAGCCACCCAGAGTGGCTGGGGCAACCCAGTCAAATGGGCGTCATATAAATAATAAAAAGCACAATCATCATCATGACCCCATGGGCATCTGGGTGGCCACTTGGTATGGAATCTACTCACATAATAAAAAAATACTGTACTGTGAAAATGCTTTTTTTAATGTTTTGAAAAATATATTGAATTTGCCTATAACTCACTGTTGCCATCTAGTGTCACATTTGTATATTGCACTTTACAACACACTTAAAACGTTTTATTTGCAGCTGTATAGCTGAGTCCTATAAGAACAGAGTGCTGGACTAGATGGACTGTTGCTTTTCTTCTTATTACCAGCAGCTGCCCTCTAGGATTTCAAACAGGGCTCTCTCCCAGCCATACCTGGAGGTGCCCGGAATTGAACCATGGACCTTCTGCATGCAGAGCACAGGTGTTCTACTACCTCTTAGCTGTGGCCCTTCAATAGACATCAAAATCACAATTCATTAGCGGTGGGGGAGATGGGAACATAGATCTTCCGCAATACATTGCATAATGGAACCCCTGTGTGATTCTGAAATATCTTTCTACTCCTATCCCAGACCCCTATGTTAAAATCCATCTCATGCAAGGAGGGAAACGTATCAAGAAGAAGAAAACAACCATTAAGAAAAACACACTGAATCCCTATTACAACGAGTCGTTCAGTTTTGAGGTGCCATTTGAACAAATCCAGGTAACCCCCCACCCTTCTCTCCACCCCCACCCCCCATTTCACCCAAAGGCAGTAAATTCTGAACTGGAGATGTGTGGACAAACTTTTTGCAATCTTGCTAGAAAGTTACTTTTTTACACTTATGCACAAGTGCTGAATTTTGCATAAGGGTTTCTGTCTGGTTAGTTTGCATCTACATTTGTGTATTTGTTTGGGCCCAAGTCAGGACATATTGGGCAAACTAGTTTGCTGTTTCTCGTCACTGATCCACTGCATGTTCAGATAGCTAACTGGCTTGCTATTATTATTGCCTGGGTGCTGAACTGTTGTGGATCGTTCTTCATTCTGAGAGTTCTGGCTGTAAAAATACTTGCACATCCTCCCACCCCCACCCCCACCCCCACTCTGGGTGGATTAATGATAACATTTGGAAAGAGCCTTGACATCTTCAGAACACTTCTTTGCCATTACAAATTATGGCAATCTCACTTTTAAAAGAATAATTGATAAAAGGGATAATCACGGCATCCCTCATATGCTCCTGTGAGTAGAAAGAAACCCAGTCCTCAAATCACGATAGAATCTGCTAGTTCTGGGTTATGTACCAGTCTTTTCTAGATACCCCCCCCCCCACTTCAGTATGCAACCCTTTGAAAAGCTCCAGGCTTTAAGGAGCTGGAAAGACATAGCCTCATTAAAATTAATGTCCTAACCTCTCCCCAGGTCAAAAGTACTTAAATCTTGTTTCCTTCAGATAATAAGGACCCGATTGTTTTGGCAAAGCGGTGGGGAGAGGGTGAAGTTTTCAGCAGAGAATGCTTAATCCTTTACCCACCAGCCACTATACACCGGTAAACTGTTCACCTCCACTCCCCAAGTGCTATCCCCTAGCAATTTGGCAAAGATGCATCTGGAAGCCAAGCTGTGTGAGAGAGTAAATGATGGGAAGAGTTGTAGGTGGGAAATGGAGGGAAGGGAGAGGGTTACGCTTGCCTATTGCTCTTCTGCTGCTGATCATGCCTGTTTCCCCCCCCCCCCTTTCACAGAAAGTCCAGGTTGTTCTGACGGTCCTGGATTATGACAAACTGGGCAAAAACGAAGCCATCGGGAAGATCTTTGTGGGCTGCAACGCCACGGGGGCTGAGCTGCGCCATTGGTCCGACATGCTGGCCAATCCTCGGAGACCCATTGCCCAGTGGCACACCCTGCAGCCTGAAGAAGAGGTGGATGTGGCGGTTGGCATAAAGACCTCTTGATGCCCCTTCCTTGTTGGCCGAAGGATCTGGCAACAGTTGCTTCTCCCGTCCAGAGCGAATGGGAGTGTGTGGTTGAGGCACCCCTGAAAATGTGCACGTGTGTGGGGAGGGGGAGAGCCTGTGAGCCTCTCTCTTCTCTCAGAGCCATATCCTGTTGAAAACAAAAGAAACATCTCCAAGAGAGCGAAAATAAAACACCCCTCTGTTTTTTATCCACTGTGTGAAAAAGAAGGAAGCTTACCTAGCAGCTTAAGACAGGTTAGAGATTTACTATAGGTTTACTATGAGGCTTACAACACAACTTGCACAGGTTTATATTTTTGGATTGGTTTCTCACTTGAAAGCTGAACCTTATGTGCCAGGCAGGCTGACTTTTTGACAAAGCGATCTTTACATTAACCATGCCATCTTTGGGAAAACCAGCCTCAAATAAACCTACTGTTTATCTTTTTTTACCTCTGAGTATACTATAGGTTCATTACAGGTTTCTTTAAAGGACACCATTTCATATACATTTTGGGTATTGTACTCTGGTGCCATGTTTAAATTCTAGACCTCATACGTAAATCTATTGCGAACAATGCCTACAAATGTGTTTGCAATAGATTTACAAAAGAGTTGCGGCAAACTCTGTTCTCTGATAATATTAACTTTTGGACACTCCATTATAATACTGATTTAGGAAGCTAGATCTTAGGTGAAAACACTGGAAATCTTTTAAAACACAGTTTGAAAATGCAACTTGACCGTGGCTCTACATGATGCTTAAAATAGCTTTACATTTCTGGCCACTGTGTTATGAAATATTTAAAATTTGGTCCTCCTTTGCAGTTGAAACTGCCTAAAACAGTTTAATCGGGATAAGGTTGCAAATATGCTGTGTGTGGGCTTCATGTATAAAACATATTGTAGTATATCCTAATTATTTTATTACAAAATGTTCACATACTTATCTGACATATAAAAATTAGCTGTCATTGGAGAACTACTGTGGATGTGTTTACTAGCATATATTTACTATAGGGTGTTCCCTTCCCAAATTACAACAGTTTTATGGATGTTGATGTTAACAGAGATTTAAGCATCAGCCAACGTATTAAGCTGTTCGTATATAGCTTATTCTACTTTATATTGACTTAATTTGGAGTTTTATAACAGTTTTGACAGAACCATGTATCCGTTTTACAGCACATGCTTTACAACTTATTTATGAAATGTTTGATATGAGTATTAGAGAAAATTTGCTATAGGCTTTATGTAGACTTAAAGCAGATTAACTACAGATTTACTAGTGATTTACTAACCAACTTAAAATAATTTTGCTATGTTACAACATGTTTACATTTTTGCTACAAGCTTAAGACTGGTTTATTATAAAACTGCAACGGGTTTACTGTTTGTTAGCAACCAGTTTGATGCATTTTATAAATGAGAAAAAAGCATTTATCTATAGGATTTACAGCTGGTTTACAGTGGTTTCCCATGGATCGAAACATGTTTACAACACCTTTGCTATGACAATGATACAAAATCAATTGGTTTTATAGCAAATATTCTGTAATTCTAAAAACTATTGTTTAAGACATAATCATATTCTGGGTAACCGTTTAGCAGGTACATTAATAGCTGGATTTTTATTTTTATTTTAAAAATGGGATTGCCAGCAAGCCAATGATTTGGGCTTGAAATCCTGAAATGAAATACTTTTGTCCAAATCTGAAATCTGAATTCTGGGCATGACTCTGTGCTTTGGTCTTCTTTTTAATGCTTTCATGTTGCATGGAGCCCGAATAGGAAAGGAAGGCAATACTGAAATACTTAGCCCAAAACATCTGTCAAAGGCCAAGTAAGTCCACAATAAAAAAGAAAGAAGCCTAAGAATTAAAAAAGAAAGAAAGAAAAACATCCAACTAGAACCTTTGATATTGATATTTGGAAGCTCTATTTCCCTCACACCCCACCCCAAATATTTGACAAAGCATCATTTCTGGTTTCAGTTACACTCCTTTTACCAAAGGTTTTGTGCCTACAAGTAAACATCAGTGTTGAACCGCCCACTGAACTCACAAGCAAATGAGCTTGGATAGTAGAAAGAGTTCTAAATCTGTTCCCAATGACAATTTACAGATGAGGTCCAGTTTTCAAAGGAACCCATTTTTAGGCTAAGTTACCAAGCATTTTATTAGACTCATCTATAAGCATATTTTTGCTGATGATGTCAGCAGAAAGACAAAGGCTGTAGCATTCTTGATTTCTCAGCACATTTGTCTGACTATATATATCATATACTATAAAACTATAGAATTATAGTTCTGTAGTCTCTCGATGCTTTTTTTAAAAAATATATAACTGAGGCAAAATGGCCGACTTTAACTTCCTGATCTTGGCAACAGAAGAACTAACTCTAAATTAGTCAAAGTTAATGTACCTCAAATGGGGAAGCAAATCAGTAGTATGTTTCTGAACTCTCTGCTTTAAAATAAGAGCAACTAGGAGAAAGGGGAATGGGAGGGGAAAGGATTTTAGTCACTCACTTCTTGTTTGGGGAAGAGATGTTTTGAAAGATCTCTGAGGTAGAGAGATATCCTGCTGGTTTTGTCCTCACATCTTGGCTGTGAAGGTCCAATTAATATAGGAACTGCTTTATGCCAAGTCAGATCATTCATTGGACCATCTAGTTCAGTATTGTCTACATCAGAGCTAACCGATGTGGTGCCTTCCAGATGTTTTGGACTACAACTCCCATCACCTCCAGCCAGCATGGGCAATGGTCAGGGATGTTGAGGGTTGTAGTGCACAAAATCTAGAGGGATACCACGTTGGCGACCTCCGGTCTACACTGACTGACAGGGCTCTCTGGGATTCCAGACCACGGTCTCTTCCAGATCTATGTGGATATACCAGGAACTGTACCTGGGATCTTCTGCATGCAAGCTGATGCCTCACCAAAGACCTAAGGCCCTTCCCTAGTCATCTACCGTTGTCTCCCTTATACTGTAACAATACTGGGTCAACTTAGAAAGCCACTGTCCTGTTGAGCAGCAACAAGCGTCTACAGGCCATAGTCCACAAAATTACTTATTTCCTGAGTAACAGGGAATAACTAGAGAATAACTAGTAACTAGAGAAGCATACAAGCCACTTGGAGCTTTGCCAGAGTGACTGGAAAAGGGCACAGGAGGCCAGCTTACTAACTCTTTGCCTGCCATCTAAAAAATTTCCACACAATTCTTTGGGAATTTAGGAGCTCCCCAGTTGCTTTCTCTTTGTAACTCTCCAAGCCACTGTTCGCATTACTTTTCATCTGATTGTACAACATCGGGAGTTGTGCATCTGCACTCCAAAAGAAACAAGCTTGATTAGCTCTACTGTTAATGCAAATCATGTAGGGCTCACCACCACCCAGAGCTGCGTGTGAAATTTGAATCTGACTTCCCTCTAAGATTAGAGTTCCAGGCTGTCACCGTTTTGGGGTAGAATTTGGTCACATGCTGGTAAATTCAGGTTTCACAATTATAGTTGATTGGGATGTCTTGTGCAACATAACCGATTCCCCAAAAGATTGGATTTATTGCAGTAAGGAAAGTGACATGAAAATGCACTGGGAACTATAGGACAACACTTGATGCAACATTGTCTAACCCCTTCGCAAACAATCAGAATGAATGCTTATTAAATAGCCAGCATTGTGTAATCTCCCTGCAAACAGATCAAGATGAATATCTTGAAAAGTCGGCCAGAAGCACCCTTTCACAACCAAATACAGTGGTACCTCTAGTTACAAACTTAATTCATTCCAGAGGTCCGTTCTTAACCTGAAACTATTCTTAACTAGAGGTGTGCTTTAGCTAATGGGGCCTCTTGGCTGCCACTGCGTCGTCGGCACACAATTTCCGTTCTCATCCTGGGGCAAAGTTCTCAACGCGAGGTAACTCTTCCAGGTTACAGGAGTTTGTAACCTGAAGCATTTGTATCCTGAGGCATTTGTAACTCAAGGTACCACTGTACACTTAAGTCTTTAAAAAGAAGGCTCTTGTAAAGTATTAGCACTTCAGGCCCTGCTTTTAAACGCATCACATTCATTTCATCCAAGACAGGAAATACCTATTAACACTTATTTGTGCAACCCAGGGTAATCTCACCGGCTAGCAGAACTGCTGCTCCAATGCCAGATTTGTAAGCAGTGAGATTTTATTTTTCTTTAACTAGTACCTTCCTGCAGACGTGCAAAAACCTATCTCCTTCCATGCTTTGGAGAGAGAGTTAAAACATGAAACCAAAAAAAGAAAGAAAGAAAAGAAAGAAAACCAACCAACCAACCAATAAAAAGACTAGGCCAAGGTCAGTTGCCCAGCCAAGGGGCATGGTGGCCATTTTGTTGTGTAGTCAATGTGTTTTTGTAGTTGCAGTGTTCATGGAATTGCACCGCCATCTCCATCCCACTTGGGTTTAGAATATTTACTGCTCTGTTGATCTCCTCAGGTTCACCTTAATTTCAACCCTGCTCCTACATCTTTTATTTTCAGTTGTTCGTCAACAATAAGAGATGGCAGTTGCAGAGCCAAGGGGATATATATACTGTTTAATATGCCATGCTAGAAGGTGTTCATTTCAGGTAGCTGAACTACCATCTCATTTTCCATTATTTTCCTCATGGTCCGTGATAACTGATGAGTGGACAAAGCAATGGCCTTTTAGGAAGGCCAGTGTCGATCTGTTAGTGAGTTCTGTGCTGTGTGTGTCTCACCCACTGTATTCCACTAACAACATAACCGTTTCCTAAATCCCTGCTAACATCCATCTTCAACAATCTGGCACCAGCGAGCATGTCTGTGCCCAGGTCAACATACCCATCTATGAAAACAGGCCACCTCCAAGTTTTGAGGGGTTGTGTAATTTGTAACGATTGAAGGGATTGTGTAAAGTGCAGAAGGCTTTGTAACTTTGGTGTGTGTTGTTTCTAATATCCCCTTCAATCCTCCAAACCACCCATTTAAGTGGTGCCGTCCTCTGAAAGTCACCTCCACTCCCCCTTTTGAAGCCTGTTTTAATATTGATGTATTTGACCAAACAGTACTCTTTGTCTGTTAATAAAGAAGAGATCTCTATATTTCAAATGTGTTGCTTCTCATTGTCATTGCTTTGGGCTGCAGTGAGGTAGGGGTGCTCGACTGAGAAACATACAAAAAATCCCACTGTGTAATGATTTGTGAAGAATTGCTTCTGGTTGGCACCAGCGCCCTTACTGCCAGCATTCTCAAGGCTGTATAAGAGGCCATTTCATTCCATTAAAGCCAAGAGGTCATTATTATTCCTTATTATACTCAGGTGAGAGTCATAGACTGGTAGTTGAGGGAAAGTGGCCACTTCTCATTTGAATTTGATCTACTGATATTTATGCATGCTTTAGGTGGTTCTTTGCCTGAACAACTAAACGCACAGGTAAATACGTGAATAAAAACTGCCACCTCCAGCTTTTGAGACCCTTAGCTATAACACAAATTGAAATGACATCACCCAAAAATAAAATAAGACATCCAAAATAGAGTGAGTCACATGCAAGCACAGACATGCATGCACACACACACAAATACTTTTCTAGCTGAGGGTGTGTGCCACATTTTCGTCTGATGTGCATAAAAACAAGTTGTGAAACTTATCCAGTGCCAGAACATGCACATGTGTCTAGTCCCTTTTGAGCCTGAGACCCTAGGCTTAATGGCCCTACAGACCACCACCACTCCTGGCTGGCTCCTGATGTATGTTAGAAGAGGAATAGCCGTGCTTTCCCCCCCCCCCCCTAAAAAATGTTTAGGGGTACTCTCATTTTCCTACGCATATTGAACTACTGCCGCTCAATGAGACTAAACTTAAATTCACAAAATGTTTAGGGGTATGTGTACCCCTGTGTCCCCCCCCCCCAGAAAAAAGCACTGGGAATAATTCATTCAGACCCTCCAAGTGCCCCTATTTTCCATGGACAACCCCGGATTTACAGCAGCCGCCCCGGTTTCTGATTTGATCCTGGAATGTTGCACTTTTCCTTAGGACGTTCTTATTTTCATCAGAGAAATGTTGGAGGGTATGCTAATTTCATTTGTTTCATTAGTTATTCCTGTGTTGCACTGAACTAAAGAGATCCCTGCTTTTCGCTGGGCCTGAGACTTGATCTTTTGCTAGAAGGAACACAGCAACAACAGACTTTGTTTCCAAAGTGGCTGCAAGAACACTTAATCTGTCAAATTATTTATTGTGCACAGAGACTTCCCAATTTAACAGTAATCCCAGCCTGAGGTAAAAGTACATGCAAAGCAAGTTAGAGCCACCTGCCAGAACAGCCTGCGTAAGAACCCAGGGGACAGACCTGCCGACCCCGTACCGCCCAGGCTGCTGCATTAAATATCTTTCGGCCTCAGCAAATCCCTCCCAATCCCAGAGTAAAAAGGGGCTTTATGTTACAAGGATAAAAAAGCTCTTTCATTCCTGGAGATTTAATTTGTTTGAGACAATTAGAGGGAGGAACAAAACAGAATCGGAAAGGAGGGGAAATGGGATACATGAGGATCAAATGATGGGCAAGGGATGGGAGAGTGGGGGCAGATGGATAAAATGGGTAAAATGACAAATGTACAAAGATAATGTTTAGATCAACCCATTGCGGTGGAGTGGCTAGACTCCACAGGTATGGGAAACTTTTGGCTCTCTGGATACTGTTGGACTCCCACCAACCCTTTTTTGGGGGGGGCAAAGTTGTTGAGATTTTTGGGCAAAATTGTTTTTGAGCTATTTTTATGGAGAAATGGCAAAAACAACATGGGCTGCCATACATCAGGATTTTCCTGGACATTTGCTCAGTTCCTGGCCGGATGCTTCCAACAAGTGAAAGTTCTTCCTAGCTTGAAGATACTGTGATGAAAGATGCTTCAACATATGGATATTTGCCAGTCCTGGATATGTTACCCAATAAATGTTTATGAGACTTCTAGTGGAATGTGATAATAGACCATAGTGGACAAAATGGAGAGCAGCCACTGATGCTGGCAATGGCAGTGTTAGACAAAAAGGTGGAAAATAGGGGTTGGGAGGTTCGTGGGCAAAGGCAGTGGACTGCGGTACTTCTGAGGCTTATTAAATTTGAAAAAAGTATTTATTGCCACTAATACAGATTGTCGCTGAAATATACTCAGAGTCGCAAAGTGATTTCATGCTCTTTATTCAGCTCATAGTGGTGAGGAGCAATGGAAGTCCCCCCACAGTATCTGCTTTATATACATTATTTACACAATGGGCTGCACGTGATTGGCTAATTCCGGACTTCTCCTGTAAGCCAATCAGGTTGTGGATTCACTTCTATCTGGAGCTGGATTGGGTGGCTCCTGCCGACCAATCATACTGCTGCATTGTTCTAGGACCAATCAGACTGCTGCATTTTGGATCCTATTGTTCTAGAACCAATCAGACTGCTGCATTTTGGATCCTATTGTTCTACGACCAATCAGACTGCTGCATTTTGGATCCTATTGTTCTAGGACCAATCAGACTGCTGCAGTTTGGATCCTATTGTTCTACGACCAATCAGACTGCTGCATTTTGGATCCTATTGTTCTAGGACCAATCAGACTGCTGCAGTTTGGATCCTATTCCACTCACTACCTAACAGTCGCTATCAGGACAGTGAAATGGTTTAATTATCAGCAATGGTTCAATATCCATGTGGCCCTCCATATATTGTTGTTTATATCCTACATATGTTCCATTTCAGGATTGATGTGTGCTGTATTTGTTTCAAACGGCATTGTTACAGCATAGCGTCTTCTAAAATAAATATTTTACACCTCTGTTTTGGCACTGAGGGTCGCTTTTGCAGCCTAGCACGCTCCTGTGCCAATGTGCCATCAGCAGCTTGATTTGCGAGACATTTGCTTTTGCTATATGCAACCCATTCCCGGGAGTTTTATACTTAAGACTTAAGCCAGGAACCATAATGACTCAGGAACATCAAGTGGGTAATAACGTTAAAGGCGCAGAGGCAGACCAGGGCAGGATAGTCCACTCAAACCCAGGAAAATGCAGGCCTGGCATTTTGCCCGCGTCGCTGCAGGCCCCGTTGCCACGGAGACAGCGTCTCCGGCCATCCCGGTGTCTCTTCCGCCACCTCCCCACCCTCGCGCACTCATTGGCTGCCAGCCGGGCCGCAGCACGACCGATTGAACGGGGGCCTTGTCCGTCACGGCAACGCGAGGAGAGGGGGCGGGAGCTCTCGAGGGCAGGTAAAGCGGGGTAGTTTCCCCGGGGCTGCGAAGGAAAGAGGGAGGCATTTCTAGAGCGGGGTGGCGGGGAGGAAGGCTGAGACCAAGCGGGGCGGCGGCGGCGGCGGCTCCGTTTTTGGGAAGGGAAGTTTAAAAATGTGCGGGAAGAGGGTTGAATTTATCTTTTTGGAACCGAAGGGAATCGGGCTACGCTGGGTGTGTTTGTGTTGCGTTTGCGGGAAGTGAGGTTGCGAGGGGTGAGCGAGGTTTAGCTACAAGCCCAGCGGTGGCGGAGGAGGATTTGCGTGTGAAGTGTTGTTGTTTAGTCATGTCCGACCCTTCGTGACCCCATGGACCAGAGCACGCCAGGCACTCCTGTCTTCCACTGCCTCCCGCAGTTTGGTCAAACTCACGCTGGTAGCTTCAAGAACGCTATCCAGCCATCTCATCTTCTGTTGTCCCCTTCTCCTTGTGCCCTCCATCTTTCCCAACATCAGGGTCTTTTCCAGGGAGTCTTCTCTTCTCATGAGGTGGCCAAAGTATTGGAGCCTCAGCTTCAGGATCTGCCTTTCCAGTGATCACTCAGGGCTGATTTCCTTAAGAATAGATGCGTTTGATCTTCTTGCAGTCCATGGGACTCTCAAGAGTCTCCTCCAGCACCATACAGTGGTACCTCAGGTTACACACTCCGCTAACCCAGAAATAATGCTTCAGGTTAAGAACTTTGCTTCAGAATAAGAACAGAAATCGGGCTCCGGCGGCGCGGCGGCAGCAGGAGGCCCCATTAGCTAAAGTGGTGCTGCAGGTTAAGAACAGTTTCAGGTTAAGAACAGACCTCCGGAACGAATTAATTACTTAACCTGAGGTACCACTGTAATTCAAAAGCATCAGTTCTTCAGCAATCAGCCGCCTTTATGGTCCAGCTCTCACTTCCATACATCACTACTGGGAAAACCATAGCTTTAACTATATGGACCTTTCTTGGCAAGGTAATGTCTCTGCTTTTAAGATGCGTGTGAAGTAAGTTGGAGATTAAGCTCGCAATGACTATTGCTGCCAAAGAGTTAATGGATACATCCCTATACGGAAAAGGATAAGGGGAAACCTGTGCGCCCCAAAATTGAAATGTTGTTGGACTCCCATCGTCTCTAACCTTTGGTCTCGCTGGCCGAGGCTGATGGGAGTCGGGGGTCCAACAAAACAGCAGGAGAGCTGCAGGTGTCCCCCCAAGCTGTAAACATTGGGATGGCATCCTCCTGCACACTCCAGACTCCTTTATTGTTCCTGTAATTCCCACCCCACCCCCAACACTGGTGTGGCTTATAGGGACGGAGGAGACTGTATTCTACTCGCATCACAATCCCTATACATGTCTACTAAGGAGTATGCCCTGTTTAATGCAAGGGGGCTTACTCCCAGGGAAGTGGTTATAGGATTGAAGACAGCCAAAGGTGCCCGTCTAGCCCAGTATGGTTAATCCTAGGTGGGCAGCAGGCCACCAAAGGTTTAAGGCAGAAATATGCGAGCCCCCCTGCTGCCAGACTGTGGATTTTAACTGAAGAGGCTAAAGTTTGAACACGGGGTCTTCTGTGTGCTCCTACCACTGAGCAGTGTGGGAGCAGGGATGGCATAGATTTATTTATCCTGGGGAAGTTGCACAAGGGCAGTGCAACAACAAAATTAGAGCTACACCCCACCCAGCAACTTTTCTTCTTGTAATAATAAAATTTGAGGGATCCTGTTACAGATCTCATATCTGTTCTGTCCTCCCACACCTACAAAATAGATTTGCTGGAGAATGGATGGAGCTGCCTTCCCCAACCCGACACCTTTCAGGTGTGGAATTGTAGTCCAAAACATCTGAAGTCCACCAGGTTGGGGAAGGCTGGAAGAGAGGCATTGGTCATCTAGAAATTTAAAGTGAGACCATTGGTCCATCTAGTCTGCAGTGATTTGCAACTGGATCTCCAGGGTTTTAGGCAGAAGTTTCCCCCAGCTCTACCTAGAGATGCTGGGGATTGAACCTGGTACCTTTTGCATGCAAAGCTCAGAACCCTACCACTGAGCTATGGTTCCCCACCTAGTCTCACATGGGTACTGAATACCTACTTAGTAACAGCAGTAGAGGAGAGAGGAATGTAGGCAGGGATTCGTCTCTTTTTCTTATACTCTGGAGAAATATCTATCAATCAATTTATGTGTGGTTTTTTAATTGCAATAGCTCATTCCCTGTGGGTTGTTTTTTTTTTAAAAAAAATACATATCCCAAATAAAGATTCTTCCAAGAGTGAGCTGAATTCTGTAAGATCATCTTGAGCAGGTTAAACCATGCAAAAGTTATTCAGTTATTCAGCTGAATAAATAATTTAGTTGTGTTTATTAGGTTGTTATAGGCAAACCTTGTTTGTACCTAATAAAGCCAACAGCAGGCTGGCTTATTTGAGCTGTTGACATTCATGCTGAGTTAAGTGAACTTGCTTCAAGTCCAAATTAGTGCAGTCATATAGTGGGAGCAGGAATGGGGCTTGTGGAATATATGCATGATCACTCAGTAGGAGCTTTGCAAATGAGAGTTGACCTATGAATATGCCCCTTCATTGGCCATTTGGGGCCTTTCAAGACTTTTTAAAGGCAGTACAGCACAATCATGTGTGCCCCGTGGGCTTCTTCTCCACATTCATCTTTGAACAGTTATGGCCTCACTGCAATAGTACCTGCTTCTTAGTTTAAAGAACAGTTTGTGATGCAGAACAGAAAGTTGTGGTGTTTAAATAAAAATTAAGAGTCTTACCAGACATGTGTGAAGCCTGTGATCCTTGGCGATTGTAATCCATCCTTGCCTTAGCTTAGCCCTTGAAGCTTGCATTATTGGAAACACAAAAGCTGAGAGAGTGGGAATCAATGTGTTTTTTGTTTAACTTTTATTTATACATAAATTTCTGAAATACTAAATCAAGAAAAATCTTCTCAACTTCTTGTACATAAAATCAAAGGTTAAAACACAAAAAGGCAGAGATCAGAAGGACATAAAACGTACCAGATTCCATGATGGAAGCCAGAGTTCAGTTTGGACCATGATTGTGCCTATTCAGTTAGCTAAGCCGCCTCCTTATTTGCTGGAATGAACCAAATAAAGAGGGACTTGACATCTTTCCGCAGGGCCTGCAAGACAGAGCTGTTCCACCAGGCCTTTGTTCAGGGCGCAGCCTGACTCCCTCCTTTGGCAATCTTTACAAAACTTTAGTTTATGGTTGCCATCAATTTTGATTTTAATTAATTTTTATAATGTTTTTATAATGTTGCACTGTTTTAGTGTTGTTAGCCGCCCTGAGCCTGGCTTCGGCTGGGGAGGGCGGGATATAAATAAATTATTATTATTATTATTATTATTATTATTATTATTATTATTTATTAGAAAGTGAAAGGATAATCCCTTCTTTACCAGAAGTCATGATGGGGATTGGACCTGGCATATCGAGTTTGATACCTTCTTCCAGATCATGGAGTATCCTGAGCCCTACTTGAGTGGCATAATGCTCCACAGCACCACAGGCCGGTCCCTCCTGCTAATCTTGATGCTTCCTGGTGCAGTTCCTTCTCCATTTGATACCGATTCCTTCCTACCTTTTCCCTGCTCCTCACCAAGTAGCCTTAAGGGACGGGTCTGTACCCCCTGCTCTTGTATGTAATGCATCATCTGGAGTGAATTGCTTAGATTTGGGAGCACATGGCTCAGTCCTGTGAAATGTAGGGGGGCAAGCAGGTGAGGAATAGAGGGGAGCCTTTTGAAAGTAGGCTTAGCGCTCATTTTGGAACATTTTTCATGGCCCCAAGGTGTTAAGAGGCCAAAGGTCATCCCTTGATCAGGTCAGGCTATTTTGCAGGGGCAGAAGAATGTATGAGATATCTATTTTAATGTTTGATGACATTAGCATTTTGCCCTGTAAGGCAGCATAGGTAACAATATAGTGCTTTGATTGTTCAAAGTGCTGCACATACTTCTTGTAATCCATAACGTAATCTTAAGGTAGGCCAGTATTATTAATGGAGGCGTTGGGGCTGGCCTAATGCCATTTTGTTGATGCCGTGGCAAAGGCAAGATTTGATCCAAGGGACTTCCTGGTCCATTAGCCTCTTAGCCTGCCACACTTTAACATCTTTATCACTCCAAATTAAACTGCAGCAGTGATATGTGAAGAGAAGGGGTGTGGAGGCCAAAGTATGTATGAGGATTTGAGAAAGAAAGTGAGATAGCAGCAGAGAGAGTAAGCAAGGCCTGGTGGGATCCCCCTGAATTCTGATGGTCTTAAATAGTGTGTGTATGTGTGTCTTACTATGTCTTCCTTGTGCTTCTATGCAGCCATGACAGCAGCAGGAAGCGGCAATGGTTTTGGCACCACAGCTTGGTGGGGCTTTTCTCCAGCACTTGACCTACAGGCCACATGTAGGTACCACTTCTTCCACAAATATAACCCCTGCAACTTTCCTTGCCTGCTTTTTTGTTTTTTTAAGCAACATCATTATTTTTATTTTTAGTTTGCCTGCTTTATTGTGAAATAGGATCTTCTCGTTTCACAGGTTGCGTGAGGAGTTTGAAACTGCTTCAGCTGACCAAATGCACCCTGTTTTGTTGTAGGCTCAATACTGAGACACAGGTGCCTTCTGAGAGTAGAAGCATCTCTCAATCCAGTGATACCTTCCCGGCTGCTTGGGGGCTTTCAACAGCACCTCGGTGCAGCTACCCAAAAGGCATATTATTTCCCTGCTGGGGAGATTTGGTTTAAACAGAAAACTTTCAGCCAGTGCTGAAATATATCCACGGTGTTCCTTCTGTGATTCTGTTGTAATTTGGTGCAGAATCTGAGCTCCTGAGAATGGCAGCTTCTATCTGAACTTTTTAAAAAGCTGAGTTTCTCGATTTCTGGATGTAAAGCTACATTTGAAAACGTTCAGGCAGACAAAAATACCCTAGCTGGACATTCTGTGCTTTTCTAGGGTCTCTCCTCATAGCTTGCAGCTTTGTTCTTCTGCTTCGGGTGCCTTCAGACATGCATAATTCTAGTGATGAGCCTGCTCTGAGAAGTACAATTGCCACATTTCAGACACACATCTTGTTCACTGGATCAAGTTCAGGAAAAAGCCATTTTTCTTTTTTGCATCTGAAGCTGAATTTGCACAGCTCTGGTTGGTTGGCCCTTGCATCCGTCATGAACCCACAGAGCTTTGTTTCTCATCAGCAGAGGTTTAGTGTAGGAAGTCCTTTAAAAATGGAAAAACAAACAGCGTCCCTGAAGCATTCAGAACCATGTCACTTATCAAAGGGGCAATGACGGCTGGGGGGGGAGGGGGAGCAGAGCTTGCCTAACAACCAAAAAGCCCATCGTTATCTTCATATCCTGATTTCCCAACAGGATTGGTTCCCACGGTCCCTTTAAATTAAACTTTGGGCATATCAACAATATACTAGGATATGGTCCGACGTCTGAAAGCCCTTCATAGAATTGGGTAGAAATAAACGTATATATAAATGGACTCTGCATTGGCTGATTGTAAAGATGTCAACCCACAGAAATAGCTCTCCTATTGAACTGTAGAGCTTTCTAGCTGTTTTCCTTCCCATCAGCCATCTCTATGTTCCTTGCGGCAAATTCCAAAGTTTGTAAAAACAAGACTTCAGTGCCGGGTTCTGGGGAACACTAATAAATTCTGCACGTTTATTTTGCACTTTTTAACAAAATATTTCTAGTAGGAAAATAGGATTTACCATGGCTGTGCAACATGTAGAGCCATTTCACTTTCCCAACAGGTCTGGAGGCCTCTATGGAACATCTGCAGCTGTCCCAGGATGGTATTCCCGAACTGAACATCCTGCTAGTGGGATCAGTAGACGGCCGTCATATCCTCAAGACAATGAGTCAAGCGCACCGGTGGCCACGGCGGAAAATCAATGTGTGTAACTTGCCTCCTGCCACAGATTTCCATGTTGTCTTGAGCTGCTGTTAACTGGACAGCCCTTCCCTGTTCTTAGCCAAGCTTTGTGTGTCTCTTGCCTAGATAGATCTTACTTAAAACCTTAAAATTAAATTCTCATTATCTATGCTTGTTTAATAACAGGACAGCAGAATGGGGCAGATTCCAAAGGCTGTGAGTCGGGTGGGAAAACAGGCTTGTCTGCATTTCCTGCTTGAGCAGCATCATTACAAATGCAGAATCCGATGTCTGTATCTATTTGCTACATTTATATACAGTGGTACCTTGGTTTAAGAACAGCTTAGTTTATGAACAACTTGGATTAAGAACGCCTCAAACCTGGAAGTAGGTGTTTTGGTTTGTGAACTTTGCCCTGGAAGCAGAACATGTTTCACTTCCTGTTGAGTGTCTTCCATTTGTAAATTGAGTCCCCCGCTGCTATGGGAAAACACGCCTTGGTTTAAGAATGCTTCAGTTTAAGAACAGACTTCCGGAACGGATTAAGTTCGTAAACCAAGGTACCACTGTACCACCTATCTGCCAAATTTCTCAAGGTGATTTAGATTTTTATAATAATATAACTTCCAAACTAAGAGATGCAATACAAAAGGATACAGCAGCAACCTTGCTGAAGCTATGCAGGCCTAGGTTCCGGTTAGTGTCTGTGCAGGGAGACTAACAGGGAAGCCTGTGCATATTGTGCCTTGGTTTCTGTGATGGAGGAAAGGCAACTTATCAAGGGTAATAAATAAATGTACCTTTTTTGGGGGGGGGGGGTAAATGGATTTCAAAACTGGCAGGACCACCAGGGTTGGATTCAGCTTGGGGGAGGGGGCACCTCTCATCCATTGCTGCTGGCTCCGCCCACAGAATATTATACTGCCAAACAGAGTGCTTCTAGGACTGAGTGCCGAGACACTGAGGTCCAGCTCCGAGGGCCTTCTGGCTCTTCCCTCCTTGTGAGAAGTCAGGTTACAGGGAACCAGGCAGAGGGCCTTCCCATCAGATGTCAAGGAAATAAACAACTACCTGACTTTTAGAAGACATCTGAAGGCAGCCCTGTTTAAGGAGGTTTTTCATGTTTGATGTTTTATTGTGCTTTTAATATTCGGTTGGGAGCCGCCCAGAGTGGGCGGGCTATTTGTTGTTGTTGTTGTTGTTACATGCTTGATGTTGACCCTGGAAGGGCAGAGTCATCTCTGTTGGGAAGGACCTTGTCTCTCTTCCAGCAACTGCCTCCCTAAAGAGCCCAATCTCAGACACTGCAACGAAGCAAAGGGCCTGGGAAGAAGTTCCCATCCTTTTTGCTTTCTTCGCTTTGCGGAAGGAGAGGTTTCTCTGTTGAGCAGGGTCGGAGGAGCTGGCACTCTTGGGTTCCCTTTCCAACGGTGACTCAGGCTGCCCATGTGATGAAGTGATGCTGGCACTCTGCCCCCTTTCCCAGAAACGTGTGGCAACATTAATTCATTCCTGTCAATGTGAGGAGCCTGGCAGGGATGCGTTGGCAGCTGCCCATCAACGAGAGCCCCTCAGCTCAGCATGGTCAGCTCAGATGTCCCATGAAGGCCATGGACTGACACGTGTGAGGGAGGTGTGAAGTTCAGGAAGAGCATGGAGGTGGGGGGGGGAAGATGACAATTAACAGAAACAGCATCAATTCAGCCCCTTCCCCTGTAGCAACTCCTACCAGACAACATTCACCAGCACGTTCCCCTTGCGACCTTCCTTCATCACGAGGAGATGAATCAGCGGCAATGTGTCTCACAGCCAGCATTTTGGAGTGTCACTTCATAACAAGAGGACTTTTTTTGTCATCAAGGAGAGAGGAAGGAATGGGAGTAGGGCCAGGAAAGAAAGTGGAGGGGGGTATCAAATTTTCAGCTTGGGGCTCAGAATTTCTAGGAACTTTTCTGGCACCCTTGGGTTCCTTGGGATAGCCAGGAGGTGCAGGCTAGGGAGATGGAAGAACTCCTAGAATCTTTGCAAGGTGAGCCAATTCATTTCAAGCTAGGATGTGGGAAATTCAGGAAGTTGAGCCTCCTGGGATAGAGAAGATCTACTGAGAGAATAACGTACTGTACAGTGGTACCTCGGGTTACATACACTTCAGGTTACATACGCTTCCGGTTACAGACTCTGCTAACCCAGAAATATTACCTCGGGTTAAGAACTTTGCTTCAGGATGAGAACAGAAATCGTGCAACAGGAAATACCGACGGTGGAAGAATGGAGAATGAAGCTGTTAGACTATGCTGAGCTGGATAACTTGACAGGGAAGATTAGGTATTTAAGAGACCAAAAGTTCATCGAGGACTGGGGAAAATTTGTGGAATATCTGGAAAGTATAAGTGAGGGACAGATAACGCTAAAGGGATTTAAAGAAGCACTATGAAAAATTGAGAAGTATTGTTTAAAGGGAATAGAAAAGAAGGGTATAAACAATGACAATACAAACCTAAGGAATGCGTAACTTAAATAATGACTATGGATGATTTACGGAAAAGCTGAAGGAAGTCCAGAAAAGAAACAATTTGTGAAAAATTGGATGTGAAATTAGTATGTGTTTTTGTTTTCGTTGTAAACTAATAAAAATTATTTCCAAAAAAAAAAGAGAGAACAGAAATCGTGTTCTGGCGGTGCGGCGGCAGCAGGAGGCCCCATAAGCTAAAGTGGTGCTTCAGGTTAAGAACAGTTTCAGGTTAAGAACGGACCTCCGGAACAAATTAAGTACTTAACCCGAGGTACCACTGTATTGAGTTAGAGCTGGAGAGTCGGAACCAGGACACCGTACTATTTATCCGTGTTAGACGATTCCAGTATGCTTCCAGGGACAGTGCTGCCATTTTCTCGGGATGAGAGCATGCTGGAGATCTATAATACCTTTGTGTAATTTCCTTTAGTTACAAATATGCGGGCAGAACGATCAGTGACCCGCAGGGGAGCAGATCTGCTTTCCTGCATCTCATCCCTTAAGAATGAAGTTGCACTCCAAAGTTTCTTCAGTCAGCTCCCAGGTATCTCTTGCTGTTCTGTTTGCTGACATTTTCTATTTCTCACACATACCTGCCCTTACCCTCCAGCCCTGATAGGTATCTCATGACAAACCACAGAGAGATTCCCCACCTATCAAGAGACCACCTTCTGGTCATTGGTCCCCATTGATTTAAATCTTAACCAGCCATTCTGGACTGTAATCATCCATCTGCCAAACATGTGTACTGAACAGTGGTGCCCCGCAAGACGAATGCTTCGCAAGACGGAAAACTCGCTAGACGAAAGAGTTTTCCGTTTTGGAGGTGCTTTGCAAAACGAATTTCCTATGGGCTTGCTTCGCAAGACGAAAATGTCTTGCGAGTTCCTGCGGGGTTTTTTTCCCTCCCCCCCCCCCTTTTTCTAAGCCGCTAAGCTGCTTATCTGCTAAGCCGATAAGCCGCTAAAAGCCGCTAAGCTGCTAATAGCGCTAATCCGCTAATCCGTCAATGGGCTTGCTTCGCAAGACGAAAAATCCGCTAGACGAAGAGACTCGCGGAACGGATTCTTTTCGTCTTGCGAGGCACCACTGTATATACACTAATGCCTAGGAAGGACAGGGCAATAAACTTCTTGTTTCTTGAGGGTGTTTTGGTTAGCTAGCCAGACAGAGAGTTATTCTGAACTTGAAAGCGCCCTCATTTTCATTGTGACATTTTGGGCAGCTCTAGTTGGCTCCAATAAATTGCCCTGCTGTTACTGTCGGGTTTGATGTGGATAGGCTTTCCTGACTCAGTAAGTTTTCACTCACATTTGGAATATTAGACAAAGCCTTAAGGGTTGAAAGAAAATGGAGGAAACGGTAGAACTTGAATGATGAGAAGCATATTCAAGACAGGGCACCTCCTTGTCTTCTGTGCAGCTCTGATAGTTAGGATTTCTTGCAGGAAGTGTCCTAGCCTGTCCCACCCCTGCCAAAGTCGGGTAGCAGGGCACATGCATTGCAGTCAGAAGGTGGTAGGGACAGAAAAGATGGAGTTTGACTTGAGACTCTGGAGATTGGCTGCTAGTCAGAGAATACTAGGCTAGATGGTCCAATTGTCCGACTCATAATTTATGACAGCATTTTAAGATTCATTTTCACAGGACACTTATGGAACTTCAGATTGTTAAGGGTGCCGGGAATTGTAGCTCCATGAGGGGCCAACTACTGTTCCCAGGATTCTTTGGTGGGATGTTATGTGTTTTAGATGTCTAGTATGGCTGTGATCTTGAGGAGAGCTGTTTAAACTAAAGCCTGTCCTCCTCACTGTTTGTCTCCTTTGCTCAGTTCTACGTGCTGGAGAACAATCTGGAAGCCCTGGGTCGGCAGCTGCTGTTTCTGAGTCTAGCTGTGGAGCCTCTAGAGAAGATGGGGCTGCAAGGTAAAGGCAGATGAGATGCTCCCTCACCATCTCCATTCCTTCCCTGGGTTCCCAGGACTTCTGGCCCCTTGTTTACTGGGGTCTCCGGGAGGCTGAAGCCCTTCTGAATGGTAACAAGCCCTGTCTCTTTTTCCCTCCCACCAACCAAGAGAAAAGTGAGACCTTCTTGGAGCTGATGGGGAACACACTGCTCCGAGGCCAAACAGCTGCTTATCTGCAGGAGAAGGCAAACCTCTTCATCCGCTATGTCACAGACCCTGATTTCCAGCAAGCTCATCTGCCCCTCCTTGACTTGTCTGCCCTCAAGGTAAAATGCAAGTTAATTCAGCAGGAGCGATGGAGCCATGATTGATGTGCTGTCATTGCCATGATGGGCTCGGCAGGACTCCAGTTATTGTTAGCTGCTATTCCCGACGATCCTGGAATTACTGCTCCGGTTATTCACTCGCTTTTCCTCTTTGCTTGACAGTTCAAGGAGAGGGACCAGTTGGAGGCCATCTTCAAGTTCTGGCGGAATCCCGACCCACAGACTTTCCAGATCAAGCAGCTCTGGGATCTGCGACTCCGGCAGTACCTGGGGGCCCGCTATGACTCTCGCCGCGGAGTGTGCGACTGGGACCTCAATATGAAGCTGCATGAACATGGGGTGCGTAACTGAAATGAAGGATGTCGTGTTGGGCATGCAAATCCCTCTGTGTTCTGTGGGGCTGCTGGGCTACAGAGACGGGCTCTGGGGAGTTACTGCCTTTCTACAGTTGTGGCATTTCTTTCCCCTCCTAGGCCAATGTGATAAACTTCCGTGAGTTTTACCGGTGGCGGGACACAGGCATGGCCTTTGAAATGCGGGAAGCCCCCTACGACATCCCCAACAAGACCTTGGCATCTGGCCGCCTCCTCAGACATGTGAGCCACCTCACTTTCTTGAGATTAGGCCAGGAACTTGGAGGACTATCCTGTCATCCCTGACTAAATTAGCTGAAGCTTATGAGAGTTAAGAGTCCAGCACACTGGCTATACTTGGGCCTATTTTTGTGGGGTGACGGGAGAATATAAGCCTAGTCTTAGACAGGGTTACCACCCCTTCTGTGCCCCACTTTTATTACCACTTTTAATAATTCCACTCTTAAGGAGCTCAAGTCGGTACAGGATGATTCCCTTTTCCCCTTTATTTTCACAGCAACCCTGTGAGATAGATTAGACTGAGAAAGAATGACTATCTCAGAATTGCAAAGCAAGTTTGATGGCTAGGCAGTGATTTGAACCCAAGTATACCCTGTCCAAGGGACGCGGGTGGCGCTGTGGGTTAAACCACAGAGCCTAGGGCTTGCCGATGAGAAGGTCGGCGGTTCGAATCCCCGCAACGGGGTGAGCTCCCGTTGCTCGGTCCCTGCTCCTGCCAACCTAGCAGTTTGAAAGCACGTCAAAGTGCAAGTAGATAAATAGGTACCACAGCAGTAGGAAGGTAAACGGCGTTTCCGTGTGCTGCTCTGGTTCGCCAGAAGCAGCTTAGTCATGCTGGCCACATGACCCGGAAGCTGTACTCCGGCTCCCTCAGCCAATAAAGCGAGATGAGTGCCGCAACCCTATATTCGGCCACAACTGGACCTAATGGTCAGGGGTCCCTTTACCTTTACTTTTTATACCCTTCCAACGTGCTAACCACTGCACTGCACTTCACTGCCTCCTGTTACCGCAACAGCAGGGGGGAGCCACACTGTAGCTTCTGTCATCCTTTTGCAATAGCATGAGAAGCAGAGAGGTGTGTGTCTAATCTGCAATTACCCATTCAGGATTTCTTGAAATGATTTGATTATTTTAATCTGCTTTTGCAGGTAGGTCTTGGGATGCAGGTTCTAGTTGCAGCAGGTGCAGTCCTACTAAGGGAGTAGGTCAGTTTTTAGACTGCTCTTTCCTTCTAGGACTAATACAAAATACATGTTTTTAGTCCTCCTGGATTCTGTGTCCTTTTTCCTCTCCCATCCAGTTTGTGAGCACTGTCATGCAGGATGAAAATGCACCCGTAATTTTGGCAGCCATCCTCTGATGAAGTGTTGATTCTTGGGATCCCAACAATTTCCACCTCTTGTCTGCAGTTACCGGTTCTCACGCTGCTGAGAACAGAACTTCATCTTATGAGCGAAACACCAGTTCCGTGTTTGGGAAAGCTAACCAAGGGAGAATTAGTGGATAGGAAAAGGGGGCCTAGCCCTTCTGCCTGCCAATTCTTCCCTTTAAATCCTGCCCCCCTTCCTGGAAATCTTTGTAATTGCTTTTCCCCAGCAGGACTCTTAAACTGGTGGGCTACCAGCTGTGGGCAAAAATGACGTATATACTGATCCAGACTTCTTGCCTCCCAGAAAGGGGAACGAATACCAGCACGGGGATATTGGGGAGACATAGCCACAGGCCCCTACATCATTTTTGGGATTGAGGCAGAAGATCCCAGCCTGCTGAAAACGACCAATGGCATCCCCAGTAAGGTGAGTGTGGCTGCCTTTTTGCCGGGCATCAGAAAAGCAACTGTGGTTTTGCAAGGAGAAGAGGGTTGATAAACAAGAAGACGATGACTTTTTGAAAGCTGGAGTGAAAACGGATTTCTCTACTGCCTCCTTCAGCCTTTGCTCCTTGTTGGATTCCTTTGCAGCCTTCCGATTGAGTACTGCCCTTTTTGCCTCTTCCTCATGCCTTAAGAGGTTCATCCACCCCATTTTCGTAGACAAACACTGTATATGTTGATCTGCTTAGATGTTTGTTTAGTGCGCTATTTAACCTGGATTTTCCCTTTCTGCGGAAAATCCAGAAAGTTGAAAAGCTCTGAAAACTGTTCCAAGAAAGTGGGGGAGGTAGCTTTGTGACTGACAGAAATGCTGGCCAATGGGAACTGCTCAAAGCATGTTTCTCTGGAACTTGCTCATGGAGGGGAGGTTGTTTGTCTATCCCAGGGGTTGTCAACCTTTTTATACCTACCGCCCACTAATGCGTCTTTCTTGATGGTAAAATTTCCTTACCGCCCACCAGTGCTCGATGGGAAGAGGATTCAGCTTGTGCCATAGAACCCCCTACCGCTCACCTAGAATCCCGAAACGCCCACTAGTGGGCGGTACGGACCAGGTTGACAACCCCTGGTCTATCCAAAAAAATGCAGGCCATGTATGGCATAAGGAGGATGTAGAGAAGCTAAAAATAAAATGAGGTTCAAGGGACTTGAATTCAAAGACGGGAAAAGAGGTACTCAAATAAAAACAGATTCTGGTCTTCTTCTTTCTCTCCACAGAGTGCCCAGGAAATCTCCTTGCACAATGTCACTGCCCTGCTGTATGAACTCAGCTATAACACCCACTATGACCCAGCAGCATCCTCTGACGAGGAGGGAATTAGTGGCAACTTGCAGGGGGCCAGTGACCATGGTGGTGAGTAGTCAACAGGTTGATTGCCCATCATGCTATAAACCTTGGTTGAGTCAGACGTGCATCAGCAGGAAAGGGCCACAGACTTGCACAGATAGTTTGGAGCAGACATTTAGAAAGCTTTCCCCCCAGAATCCTGGCTTGTTATGTTGTCTGGAGAAAGAATCATGGCTTCTTAACCTGGCTTATTAAACCAGAATTATAAATCACAACCCCTTGCCTGGGTGCCTTGGCCATCTGAGTTCTGGGGGAAGTGAAACTTTAAAAACTGCTGAAGTAAAAGAGGGGAGGGGGCATGTGAGCCTGAAGTAAAAGAGGGGAGGGGGCATGTGACCCTAACCCTGTGCATGTCTCTCCAAAACATGGTTTCATCTGACATACAAACTGGCTCAGGCATTGCTCTCAGTTTAAGGGACTGTGAAGGGTCTTTTCCATTCCTCTCTTGGGCCAGAGGGTTCCGCAATACACCAGTGAGTGATGGCTTGTTGGCTTGACTCGATTTTGATCTTCCCTCAGCCCCAAGAGTTCAGGGCTAGTTACAAAATGTTTATACGATTCACTGACCCTTACAAGCCTCGCAGTCTTGCAGCATCAGATTAATAGGCCCAGGGGAGAAGAGCGGGTGAGCGAACAGATTAATACAACATAAAGTGTTGAGGGAGATCCTTTCCAGATGTTCCAGCGGCAGGCCTCATCTACGCCAGTTCTTTGGAGCAAGAGCAGTTTGAGCAGCCACTTGGGAGTAAGAGGGTCAACATCAGTGGGATTAGAACTTTCCCCTTCCAATTCCTCATGCAGCACTTTAAACCGTAGACATACAGTATGCAGTTTCACAACCCTTCTTGTTTTCTGAGGAGGCGGCCGAATGTTTGTTTTGCATATAGAAACTCCCAGATTCAGTCCCTTTCATCTGCGGTGACAGATACAGATAGGTAGCCGTGTTGGTCTGCCATAGTCAAAACAAAATAAAAAAATTCCTTCCAGTAGCACCTTAAAGACCAACTAAGTTAGTTCTAGCGGTGGAAAGGCTATCAGATAGCTGAGCTAAGAAGACTTATCTGAGTCTTTGGAGAGCCACTGCCCATCAGAATAGGCATTTGTGAGTTAGATGGACCAGTGGCCTGACTATATAAAGCAAGTTCATATGTGCTTGTGCCTACATATCTCTACATCACTGATTTTTTTAAAACGGAAGATGGGGTGTGTGAGCGAGAGTGTGATCTAGATAGATCAAAATAATAAATGCATTTTGAGACTATTACCCTCCAATATCCTGGACCGCTTGTCTCTATTTCTATACTCTCTGCTGAGTTGCAGAAAAAAATTCTCTGTTTCTAGCCACGTTCCCTGTCCGCAAAATATGTATCTGCTCCTTTCCCTGCCTTCTGTTGCGTTGGCCTTGTTGTTTCTCAGCCTGGCTTTTTCTCTCTTCCCTGTGCGGTGTGTTTCCTATGCTGCAGGCCCTCCTTCCGTAGAAGATGCCAGAGTCTGCTTCTTGCCTCTCAACTGCCTCCCTGAGCTCCACTACAAAGGCAAATACCAACAACTCTTCAGTCTCATATTCGTCTCTTGCAGGTAGGAATGGGCTGAGGGCACGGGACTGCTGGGTTGGAGGCATGGGGAAGAGAATATTGCAAGAGTCTGGACTCTTGGGTTCCCTGCCAAGAAGTAGGAAGCAGCTAATAGGGTTGGGAGGCAGGACATGATTTATCTAGTTGCAAGGATGTTGGCCTATCTAGACTGGTGACATCATCAAAGCTTATAATTCCCTCACTTTGAATACAAGCCTGTCCAGTGCATAGGGTTGTATCCAACCCATTGAAATGAATGGACCTAAGCTAGTCGTGGCCATTAATTTCAATTGGGGTACATTGAGCAGAACTAGCATTGGACGCAATCTAATATAGTGCTTGGCTGTTGTGTAGCAAATGGAGTGCCATTTCCCCCAAATGTACTTCCCATTTTAGAACACAAAACAAGATTTTTGCGAGGATCTGTGCATCCCTGGTCAGCATTTAGCAGGCCAGCCACCTATCGCCCGCACCCTTTGTTGGTGCACACACAAAAGGGATCTAATATTAGCCCTTTACCCTTAATGGGACTCGCTCATTTCTGTGAGTTAGTGACCAGACCACACAACCAGGTTTGGGAAGTTTCTTCTGCATTGAGGCCAACTCTCTTAGGGCGCTACCAATTGACCTCTTCTTTATGGAGCATTTATGCTGATTTGCTTGTGGCGAGGTTAGGTGGCGTTGCATCAAAGCAAGTGTTATCCCACACTGAGAGCCAGTGTGGTGTAGTGGTTAAGAGCGGTGGACTCATAATCTGGTGAACCGGGTTCGCGTCTCCGCTCCTCCACATGCAGCTGCTGGGTGACCTTGGGCTAGTCACACTTCTCTGAAGCCTCTCAGCCTCACTCACCTCACAGAGTGTTCGTTGTGGGGGAGGAAGGGAGATTGTTAGCCGCTTTGAGACTCCTTCGGGTAGCGATAAAGCGGGATATCAAATCCGAACTCCTCCCCCCTCCTCCTTCTTCTTCTCCTCCTTCTCTCCAGTGCATTTTCCTGTCACTTTCTTTATCACAAAAATTCTTGTCTTTTGGGGAAGTGGGCTTATTCCTCAAGAGCTCCCAATCAATTATAATTGCGCCACCTGAATTTGCCATCTGAAAATAGCAGCCATCTGGAAGTCTCTATGGGCTGTCTCCAGTCTGTTAGTGCTTTGCAGAAGGGATCAAGCACACATTGGCACTTGAGGTTAGCGCCTTTAAGGTGGATCAGAGGGCTCTGTTGCCCTAGCACTACAAGTTCACTTTTTATTTTTAAAAATGAACTTCATGCAGTCTGGAAAGTGACAAGGAAATGCACTGGAAAATGTGGGATGGACAAATGATTCATGCAAAGACATATAAACACCCCACAAACAAATGAAGATGAATGCTCATTGTAATATGATCACCCTGCAAATAAATCAGAATGATGGCTAAGCAAAAAGACTGGGTATAAGCTAATCGCCTACATTTTGTCGAATGAAGTACATGCCGTTAAAACTCACCATTACTTAGTTAATTCCAAATTGTGTAGAGGGCAGTTTGCCATCACTAGACTGGACAGCAAAGTTGGTGGGTCCTCAGTCTCTTATCTCTGCGCTCACCGCTTCCTCCTTGCTTGTCTTTTGTAGCATGGTGCATGTCCTAAAACCAAATGTCAATCTGATTGCAGCCCCGAAAGCCACTCTTATTGTTGAGCTGACAAAGTGAGTATTATTTTCTGCATCCTCTCTTGGGAAGCTGGCCCGCTATGGATGTGTGCACATTTGTTCATTAGAGCATGCTGGAAGTCACAGTTTTTCCTCGTACTGTATCTTCCCCTAGCTGTTCACATCAGCACAGCTTCACTAGTGTCAGATTCATTTCAGTTTGTGTGCACATCAGGGAGTGTTAATAGGGGATGCTAGCCAATTGGGAGATTTGGGAGTACTAAAATAAATTGCCGGGAGTGATCCAGTGGGGTGCATTGGTTCCTTCTGAATGGAGCAGGCTGGTACAGACAAGGGCCAGAACCACCTTGGGAGGGCTGTGGGGCCTAATTAAACAGAGCAGCTCATTAGCCAGGGTGTTTAATGGGATCCAGGACCCCTGGGTTCCCCACACCCCTTACTCATCTGTCCACTTGTTCTTTTCACAGCTTCCTGCCTGACCTCAACAAGGATCAGGTCTCTGTGTTCTCCTCTCAAGTAGCCAAACAAGTGGCTGAGGCAGGATTTGTTCCAGTCCAAGCAGCAGACAAGAAACACTTCTCCTTGTTCCAGCTTGGGCATCAGGAGGCTGGAGAGATCTGTAATGAGGTCCCTGCGCTCGAGATGACAGCACCTGGTCCCTGAGGTTCCCCCTCTGTACCCTAGTTTCCATTATAACCATTATTTTTAAAAGAAAAATATTTAGTTTCGGACAGGAGTTTCTTGTGGAATCGGTACAGCTCAGTCATGCAAGCTTTTCTTTTCTTTTTTACATTTAACCTTGCTGTGGAAAATCCAAGAAGTAAAAACGATGCATTGTGCATGCACAGTCAGTGTTAATATAGAAGCTCATCAGTGTTTGGGTTTTTTTGTGGGCCAGTTGTCATGTGTGTAGTGGCATTTCAGCGCTTGCTGTCAGGGACCCCTGCTTTCGTTTGCTCCTTAGCTGAGCTGTTTTGTTTCCAGCGACTCCCCAATACCAGAAAAGTTCATTTCCGCCCATTGCTGTGTCCTGGTGGGACTTTTGATATAAAAAATAATAAAAATTAAAAGGGTTGTCTTGCACAAGTCCTCTTTATCAGAATTTTGGTATTTTGTCGCTGCTGAGGTCTGTGAGGCTGGGGAGAGGCGTTTAAACATGAAACTTCAGGAAATAACAGTCCTAGGCTGTGAAACTTTCCCTGGCTGAGGGAAACAGGCATCTCGGTTTTTGTTTGTTTTTTTGGTCTGCTGGCACCTTATTTATTTTTTTACTGTCGCTGGCTTGGTTGTGGAGTCAAGTGGGGAACTGAAGACGCTTGCTTGTGCTACCTTTATTTGTCCTGAAGAGATCACCCTACTTCCAGATACCGAAAATCCTGTAATAGGGACCAGTCCAAGGTGCCAGAGATCCCCTGGAGGGAGGGGCAAACTCTGTCCTCTCCCATTCAATTATTCACAAACAAGGCAACAAAATATCCTTAAAGTAGTGACTGGTGGTGGGCAGGTGGGACATCGGGGGCAGAGCTGGTGTTTCTTTGCAAACAAGAAAGGAGCCAGGGCAAAAAAGAACAAGTACAATTTTGTAATCTGACATTCAGGGTTTGTAGGCAGATCTTAGGTAGGCGTGCTTATCTGGAAGTGCTGATGACCTCGGCTCATGTTAATCTGTGCAGGATCGCAGCTGTAGATTGTAACTTGCTTTGCAACTTGGCTGTGGAATCAGACTGTGGAATCAGTCAATCAGACAGTGAAGGATGGAGGGCAGCAGACAAAGTTGTACTTTGGGGACTTATTTTTTATTCATCGGAGGCAGAATTTATATGTGCCCGCTTTAGCTTATGCGTAGGAATAGAGAGTGTTGTAACCAAGAGAGAGAGATAGCGTTCTCTCAATCTCGATCTCATCAGCACCCAGAAGAGAGCAGCACTGTGCCTCTGGTTCCTCTTTCTGCCTACACTTCGTACTAGGTGGGAACCTGTGGTCCTCTGACTGTATGGTCCTCCACCCAGTATGGTAAATAGTGATGGGTTTTGAAGCTGGAAGCTTCTTAAGGGTTCCTCAGTGAGAAGATGTTTCCATGCGCTCTGGCTTCCGTCACGGTGACCCATTGTGCCAGAAGCGGTTTAGTCTTGCTGGCCACATAACCCAGAAAACAAATGCTGGCTTCCTCAGCCTGGAAGCAGAGATGAGTGTCGCACCCCATAGTTTAATTCGACTGGACTTAACCGCCGAGGAGTCCTTTACCGTTACCTTTTACCCAGTGAGAAAACCTTCTCTGGTGGATATGAGCTTTGCAGGAAGACAAGTTGCCCAGCGCCACGTCCAATCTTCGCCTACAATGCACAGCCACATAGCAGTTTGGGGTGTTTTCTATAGAGTGCATTCTTATTTCCCATGGAGTGACAGTGAAGTTTCATCAGATCTGGAAAGGGTGATGTGTAAGCAGCTAAGTTATATACCTTTATAAATACTCCCTAGAATCCCTGCTTACGTTTTGGTAAATGGTTTTGTATTGATCAAAAGGGTTCATTTAATTTTAATGGTTAAAAGCAACAACTACTTCACAGAATCCTTTGCAACATGTCAGAGTTCTGTGGCAGGTAAATCAATATTGGAAAGGTTCTCTGGATGCAGAAAGTTTTGTGAAAACACTGCTGTAAGTGGCATGCTAGCATTCTGTTCATTAAATAAATAGTGAAAGGTGTGTCTCCAGCCCACGCATTAAGATCTTCAACTGAGGCCCTTCTCCAAATGCCATTGCTTGCGAAAGTGCATTGCACTTGGAGAGAGAGAGCCTTTCAGTGGATGGGCTCCTGACTTTGGAACACCCTGAAGATGTTCAACTAGCATTAACATTATAGCCTTTTTGGCACTGAGCCAAGTCTTCCTTGCTTGCCCAGGTATTTTTAAAAGTTACACGTGTCTCTGGTTTGCTTTATAGTCTCACCTCTGTGTGTTTTTGTTTCTTTTGTCTTAGGACGTATTATGTTTTGCTTTTATTGTATTTTGTTGCTGCTATTGTATGTTGCCTTAGGAGCCGACTGGATGGACAATTCAGAATTATTATTATTATTAAATAACAACTTTAGCCTTCCTGATCCAAAATTCTCAGGCTGGGTTGCAATCTTACTAACTCAGTATAAATCTTAAGGTTTAAACAAAAAGTAACAGAACTATAACAGAGAAGCCGACTCTAAATGAGTCATGATGGACAGACCTCTTTGAGATATCTTTATCCTGCACCTTTCTGCAAGAAGCTCAGGGCTGTATGTGTTGCCCTCACCATTTATACTTGCCATAATTCTGTGTGGTAGATTAGGCTAAAAGAGGGGTCACTGGACCATTTTATCATGCCAGCTGTAAGGAACCAAGTGCTGGCTTTTGCAATCTTTCAAAATGGTACAACTTCATACGCCAAAGAACTCTTGGTGATCTCTTCCTACATGCTGCCCTGAGCTTTTTGGAGAAGGGTGCAAGATTCCAGACTGTTTGCAGTGTTAAGATGCTGCACAGCAGCTGTTAACAAAACATGTTTCATTTCTGCTCAGCCTTTAACTCCAGGATTGTCTCACGCACAGGTAAAACTGCTGCTCTGTTTAGCATACGTCTTCATGGAGAGTTCAGGCTTGGCACGAGGAGTCATTCACACTCCTAGATAAATGCTCGCAGTCAACCTGTTCACAAACACAGCTCTCTTTGTGATGTTCATATCTAATGCTTGGATTGCATTCTCTCTCTTACACATACACACACACACACACACACACACAAGAATGATTGTAAGTGTACAGCAGGGGTGGGGAACCTTTTTCACCCTGAGGGCCATATTCTGTTCTGGGCAATGTTCTAAGGGCCACATAGCAGTGAATGGTCTTGCAAGGTACTTTGCAAGTCCTATGTTCAGACGTTCCCAAGCCAAAGTTTATAAGTTGGAAGAAGGATTGAATCTGAGCCAGTCCTTTCCTTGGGGGCTCAGTCTACCAAAGACGACGACATCCCTTTCCTTTCCCCTTCTCCTGTGAGTGTCTGGTGCCACTTCTTATCAGAGGAATGCATTCCGTTCCCCTTCTTCCCTAAAAGGCTTCGCTGATGCTGAGCTGTCTACTTTATAAAAGGCCACCAGCCATTTTGGTGACTGTACAGTAACTCAAAACCTGTTTCCCTACCGTCTGTGCATCGTCCAGTTCCCAGAGACATCAGGTAAAGGGGGGCAGTTCTGTTTGGGAGGTGGGGAGGAATTAAAAACATGCTTGCCTGTGTGTGTATGCAGGGCGGAGGGAGGGTGGTATCATTCTGTGTAAACTGAAAGAGATACTCCTTTTCTCCATGAAGATAAAAGGAATCGTCCTGAATATTTTCTGAGAAAATGTTTCCCTCCTTTATAGGGCAATGGGAATGTCAGTGCAGCTGTCATAAGGTACAATAACACTGCAATCCTATTATCACTTATTTAACGTATTATTAAAATATTTCTATACTGCTTTTCATTTACAAAAAGCGATACCAAAGCTGTTTCTGAAAATAAAACGCCAAATCCATTAAAAAAAGGAACAAAATCAGGAAGAACAAAAAATCACAGTAACACCCCACAGCCATAGTGCTTGCCTGATCTCAGTGCAGAGACAATTCCACATGGTAGACATTGTCACAAAGAAAACTTGAATTGCATTTATATCCTCCAAGGAGCTCAATGTGGTGTACAACAACCCTGTGAGGTAGGCTAGACTGAGAGTGAATGACTTGTGCAAGGTCACCCAGAGATCTTTCATGAGTGAGTGGGGATGTGAACCCATAGCCATGGGATTGTCGCAGTCATAGAATTTGTGCAGGCTTACAAGGTGCATCAGGCTTTATTTTCTTTACAGGGTCACTTTTCAAGACCAGCAAAAACTACAAGTTGTGTAGGTATTCCCAGGACACAGAAGCAAGCACACAGGTAGTATACATTTCATCTATTTGTCCCCATCCCATCCCAAAGGACGAAACTCAGGTAGCACAGAGAGCCCCCCCCCAATTCTAAAACCTTTCTTCTAAAAACATCATCCACTGTTCTAAAGCAGTTGAAATGCATCTAATAGGACCCCTTTTTTTAAATCGGAACATATTCACATGAACAGTTACTTCTGTTTAGGACTTGCTCTGCAAGTTATTTGGTTCCATTCCCCCCCCCCCCACAGGGCTTTTCTGTCTTCCTGTGGAGGCTGCTCCATTAGGATGAATGGGGGCGCTGCTGCCTCCCCAACCTCAAAATACTCTTCAGCTGCTTTGTGGGTTTTTCTTTTTCTTTGTGTGCAGTAGTTATATCATTTTAGAGCATGGGCTTAATGGCCTCACAAGAAAAGGGCCTCTTTAGAAGGTAACATGCATTTCTTTACTACTCTCAAATGCTATTATGGAAACTCTTTAGTGCAGGTGAATCCATTAGGGTGAATGGAGCGCTGGCCCAACAACCTCACTCTCTCAGCCCCCAACTGCATGCTTTCTAATTAAAAACCATCCCATGGCCTGGCACTGCCTGTCAGCTTCCTCCATCTCAGTCGCAGTTTTGCCCCTTATAGAACTCGGCAGTCAGGAGGAAGATAGGGGCAAGACTAGTAGTAGTTGGTCCTGTCTTTCGTCGCCTCGGGCTCCATCCCCAGTTGGGATCCCTGCTTTCCACCCCGCCCACCCCCCACCCCAGTGAGCACCAGCCACCATTGCTGCCTTCATGGGGAACTCTCCAAGCGGCTGACAATTGAAAACAGGAAGATCATAAAATGGGTTCTTAATAGGTGTAAACAGTAGAAGGCACCTATCCCTGGTTCTTAATTGCCCTGAACTTCCAATCCTGTCGTCACTGTTCTTGCTGTGTCTTAAATTGATTTGACTATTGTATTGTTTTAACTTACTAGTAAGCTACCCAACCCTGTAGCTGAAGAAACATATAATTGCCTAAATTATATTATATGCATTCTTCTTTAAAAAAAAACAACAACAACCAAGCTGCCAATTTATCTGCTGGAGCTATTCTCTTATGAGAAGGAAATGATGCCTCCTCTTAAAGAGGGTGTAGATGAGGCAATCCTTCCTGACCTAGGATACTGGGTGGCAGATCCCGTGTCAGTATGTTGCAAGGGCTGGCCCAGCCATTAGGTAGAATGAGACAGCCTCCTCATGTAACAGGGCAAGGGGGTAGCAGTAACAAGGTGTTACAGGGCATAGCTGTGTATGAGGGCCCCCTTTCCACCCTCTAATAAGAATTAACTACCATTCTAGTCATCTTCAGCATATGGCATGGCGGTCGCCATCTTGTCCTTGGCCTCAGGTGGCAAAATTACTTGCACTTGCCCTGAGCAGCTGCCAAGAACTTGGCGCCCCACCACAGCCCACCATTGACCCCTTCCTGAGCCCCTGCTTCCCACTGCTGTCAGGTAAGGCTGCTCATACATAAGGCCCCCTCAAATCTGAGATGGACCTGTTGGGTTGGCTTAAAGTAAACCTAGGTCAGTCTTAAAGAGTCGTTGGCAGCGCAGTTCTCTTTGCATGAGGGAGAAGAAAGACAGACAGAGAAGAGATCTCTTTGAAGAAAAGCGGGCGAAGGCCTCGCAGGCCCCTCCTGCTGCATTTCTGGCTGTTGCTGGCAGCAGATGTCTCTAGAAAGGGTGCTGAATGGTTGGTTTCACACCTAGCGCTAAGAATAAAGGCGTCCCTTTGCAGCTCTGGGGGTGTAGGGGAGGCAGAGAGATGGCTGCCTCTGTATTTTTTGCTCCAAGGCTGTGAGATTTCCCCCACCCCATTTCTGAGCCTGAGGGAAATAATTTCTTTTAAGGCAGGCTGGCACAAATATTAGCCCTTCTGCAAGTGTGGGGAATTAATCCCCAATCCATCCCTTTCTAAGAAACGTTGCACTTTCTGCACTGGCTGAGGGGATCACTTTTGAAAATAAAACCTATACCATCTCTGCCACACACAAAATGTAGGGGGGCAGAGATGTGCCTGAACTGACCTCGTCCCATCTAGCTTTGGTTTTGTGGTTCTCGTTCTCTCTCTCTTTCTCTCTCTCTCTGCCTCAGCCTTTTTCTCATTGCCTCCCTGTGGAATGGCCTGGCCCCGTTTTAGAAGTGATAAGACAGCACAAATTTAGCTGCTCTGAAGAGCTCCAGTGATAACAGTGTATCTTGTACATGATTCAGAGAAATATGTGCAGGGTCTGTAGTGGGCAGGAACAAGAACAAGTTCTAGCACATTCTGAGCTCCCCAGTGAAGGCCTGTTGACACGCCATGCTTTGGAGAAAGATGATCATCACCATATAAACCTTGCATTTCCTCCCGCCCCCTCCCCTCAGCATTTCTGCACATTTTAGCACATGGTAATTCAGTCCCCTGGACAGCTCCAGGCCATTTCATACAGGATTAAAAGGCAAATTCAGGTTTGAAAGGTGTGAAATGACAGAGCTGCAGACAATACACATTTTTTTTCTGCCTTCACACATTATTAGGCATGTGCTTAAGATGTTTTAAGTGTACATTTAGAGTTCCTTTGATTGTAGGCAAACCCCTTTTTTTCTGTGTGTGGAGCTGTTTATGTACCAGATGGTTCTGACAAGGGGAGGGCAGATTCTGGGCTTGTGAAATCTACTTCTTTTTTAAAACTGAATCCCGAGATCCACCAACCACAGCCAGGTACAAAAAGACATACTGTATTCTTTGCTCTATTAGACTCACTTTTTCCCTCTTAAAAAGTAAGGGGAAATGTGTGTGCGTCTTATGGAGCGAATGCAGGCTGCACAGCTATCCCAGAAGCCAGAACAGCAAGAGGGATCGCTGCTTTCGCTGTGCAGCGATCCCTCTTGCTGTTCTGGCTTCTGAGATTCAGAATTTTTTTTTCTTGTTTTCCTCTTCCAAAAACTAGGTGCATCTTATGGTCTGGTGCGTCTTATAGAGCGAAAAATACAGTGCCTCCAGAGCAGGGCAAGTGCCCCACCAAGCAAGGAGCTGTTTTTAAAGAGATAAATATTTTGAATGCCAGGAATACATGAAGTAGTAGCAGAGAGTCTCTGAACATGTGAAAAGTACCTTCCCCATACCACTGAATTGTCATTTTGTAGCTACAGATCTGAGAGCAGAGATTATGAACCTAATAACCTGGGACTGAGTCAAAAGACATGATGTTGAGGCAGTCTTAAACCCTAGTACCTTGGGGTTAAATATCTAATCCTTTTCTCCCTTGCAATCCCTTGTGGAAGCGTTAGAAATAAGCTTGCGCACCACAGATTAATAGTAAAGAAGGTACACGTGTGTATAAAAGGAATAGTAATATATTTGTTTTGATTTCCCCCAGAATACTTGAAGTTTGATTTCTCACCATGGCAGAAGAGTGAGTCATTTTTGTTTATTAACTGGAGGGGTGTGTGTGTGTGCGTTTTGGATGTTGATGAAAGTTGGTGGGCTGTAGGGACAAGTGCACTTTAAAAAGCACTCCTAAGACCTGCCGGGGGGGGGGGGGGTGGTAAAGGCAGGATATATGAATCAGAGGCTCCTATTCAGTCTGACTCACCTGTGCCTTTCTATCTTTCACAGGGAAGAGATCACAGTAAGTACTAGCAAAGGAACATTCTCAAACCTGATGAAAAATAAACACTGATCTTTATTTTTGGTTATGATATTTTTGTGCTTTCTTGAAAATCCTTTATTAATGCATAAAGGGAACTTTTAAAAAATGAAATATTAGGCTGTTTGCAAAGTCTTTGCCTTTAAAATATTTAGTAATGTGTTGCACCAGCACTTAATATTTTTTTGGAAGCCGCCCAGAGTGGCTGGGGAGGCCCAGCCAGATGGGCGGGGTATAAATAAATTATTATTATTAATAATAATAATAATAATAATAATAATAATAATAATAATTTTTGAAAAGAGGTGTTCAGGGGTCCCGGCATTCCTGGGGCGTCACCTGCGCTGCCCTGAAAACGTCCCTCTTAATTGCTAACGTGTGTAAGCATGTTGTGGTCACATTACACTGGAGAACATGCACTCTGCACGTGTTCAGTGGTGCTCTTCTTTATCATGATTCCATATGTTCCAGGAATGAATCCTGATACTAAAAGCAGGGCTGAGTGTGTGCTTTGGCAGAAACCCAGTATATAAATCCAATAAATAAATCCGGAATCCAAAGAATGTGAATGAATGGTGGAGTTACGCCACCTCCCTCCACCCGCCCCCCATTCCCACAATAAACCCTCTCTAAAACTCAGACACCTCTTAAGTACCATTACTCCTCCAACCCTCTTCCGTGTGCTTCCTATAGAATTTGTTGAAGGCAGTATGCCGATGAACATAATGAAAGTAATGGTTTCTTTATTCTTGCAGTATGAGGAAGAGGAGGAGGAAGAATACGCGGAGGAGGAAACAGAAGAAACAATAGTGGAGACCAAAAAGGAGCCACAGCCACCGCCACCCAAGTCGGCCCACCCACCTCCCCCGCCTGCCGCTGTCCCTCCTCTCCGCAGGAAATCTTCCGCCAACTATCGAGCCTATGCGATTGAGCCGCATGACAAAGTGAGTTCTTTAAAGGGATATCCTTCAGGCATGGCCAAACTTGGCCCTCCTTATGTTTTTGGGACTACAGTTCCCATCATCCCTGACCACCGGTCCTGTTAGCTAGGGATGATGGGAGTTGTAGTCCCAAAACATCTGGAGGGCCAAGTTCGGCCATGCCTGCTTTAAAGCAAAGCAGGAGGGACGCCGAAGGAATTTCCCATTTAAAGGCGAATCTGCCCAATTCACACTTTCTTGAAACAATACACAAACCGAAACGCAGCTGTCTTCTGACATTCACATCCGTCTGAATTTTGCAGTCCAGTTCTCCAAACAGGCAGTGATTACAAGACTGCATATATTAGGGGAAAGTGTACACAAAAATGAATATATCAATGAAAGTAATATATGAAAGTGAATTATACTAGGGGAAGTTGCCTGCAAAAAAATGTATTTTAGTCAAAACCACATGCAAAATGTGTTTATTAGGAGAAATTCGTAGTACAGGTTGGTTGATAGGCATTCTTCTGTCTCATGAGACAATGGAGGAGTGTACCCTTGGGAGTGAAGTCTAACCACTGCAAGGTTGTGGCTGTAGAGAGCGATACAGGAGAGACATGTTTTGTTGCAGCTGGGGCAGATGAAGGCATCCAGTTGTGCTGCTGCAGACACACCATGGCATTTTTTCTCTCTCTGCTCCTCCCCTGTACTGAAATGTTGCTGAATTTTCATGAGGGATTTTTATTATTATTAAGGAAAAAATGCACAAATTGATGCAGAAATGTGGAGAACTGAATTTAAGTTTGGACAAATGAGAAACTCAGAGAACCAAAATTGACACACCCTTCCATCCCCAGTAAAACAGCATGTGGGGCTGAATTTATAGGCCTAAAAGCAAGCGTTAATCCCATACTTGCTGCTACATTTTCTGGTCCCTCTCCTTAGAGCAGTAAGTAAGTCTGATATTTTTGGGGAGTGGATTTCTTGTGCAAGACTTTCCAGGTCACCTGTGATTGGGCAACCTGAATTTGCTGGTATGTTTGAATGAATCCCGCACAAAAATAGCATTAGTCTGGAAGTCTGTAACTAATCCATTATAAGCAAACAAACAAGCCACCAAGAGCCAGAGTAGATAGCTTTTATTTATTTAGTATCAAACCCTTCCTCCGAAATGCACAGGGTTCTTTCTTTGGGATTTGGATCTCTCAATTCTGAGGCATCTATAAACCAGGCCTAAAGGTAGACCAGTTGGTGAGGTGAAAGTTCCTGCTTCCTTCCTTCCCTATTGAACTGTCTGCCTTGACAGTGAGAGTGAACTTCATCTGCCAAACCTTCTATATTTTGTTTTATTTGTTAGAACAGTTATTCCTGTAATTTTAAGAAGCTCGCTTCTCTCTCCCACATCTTTTCCTCACACAAGACATCTTTTCCTTTTGTTCCACCACAGAGAAAATCCAAGATAACAGCTTCTCGGAAATTACAACTCAAGGTAATGTTGGAAAACTTTTTGCGCAGAGATTTGAATGGCCAAGGGAGTCCACACTCGATCTAGTGTGCTTCCAGCCTCCACTAGTATCTAAGTGGACAAGATTTCAGGAGACTGGAAGAGGCAAGGAGGCGCAGTGGACACACAAAGATGGATTGGGCCTTGGCAGGTTTGTGGCGTTGGAGAAAAAGCATGAGACTAGAGATACTCAATCAGGCAATGTGTCCGTCCTTTGTCTCAGGCATTGATGCTCCAGGTGGCAAAGCATGAAATGGAAAAGGAGGAAGAAGAGTGTGCCCAGGAGAAAGAGCGGTACCTCTCTGACCACTGCACCCCTTTAGAACTAGCAGGCCTCGGCCTCACAGAACTGCAGGTAACCCAGGAGGGAGGGAGGATGGGGCTGGGCCAAGGTGGTCAATGCCAACAGGTGAAGATAGATGTAATAAGAAAAGAGAACTCAGGACGCATTCCCCATTTGTGGGGTGAACTGAGCATCTTTCTGGTTCAGCAGCTGAAAAGACAGGCATAAAGGTAAAGGGGCCCCTGACAATTAGGTCCAGTCGTGGCCGACTCTGGGGTTGCGGCTCTCATCTCGCTTTATTGGCTGAGGGAGCCGGCGTACAGCTTCCAGGTCATGTGGTCAGCATGATTAAGCCGCTTCTGGCAAACCAGAGCAGCGCACTGAAACGCCGTTTACCTTCCCGCCAGAGTGGTACCTATTTATCTACTTGCACTTTGACATGCTTTCGAACTGCTAGGTTGGCAGGAGCAGGGACTGAGCAATGGGAGCTTACCCCGTTGCGGGGATTCGAACCGCCGACCTTCTGATCGGCAAGTCCTAGGCTCTGTGGTTTAACCCACAGCGCCACCTGCGTCCCTCCGAAAGGACAGGCATAGGCGCCAGCAAATCAAATCCCAGCTCAGCTGTCAGCCTAATTGCCTTTCCCCTCCCACCCCATATTTTGGGGGGTATTAAAGCGCAATATTCATGTGCTTGCCCATTCATCTGTCTCCTAATTGGCTTTAAAAAATTTTTTTTATTTGGTGACAGATTTCTTTTTCTTGTTCTGAGATTTCCACATGTTCAGTGAACACTCTTCTCTATTGTGTCCGAGCCTCCTTTTGTGCCTGAACCCTGGGTCAGCCTAATCCTGACCTGGCTGCCATGAGTCAGGATTAGGCAGGAAAAGGCTCTCCATTTGTTTTTGGATTTCAGCTTGTTGGCTGGGGCTGGTGGGATTTGTAGTCTAACAGCATTTGGAGGGGCTGAAGTTGGCTTAAGCCTCGTTTGACGTAGTCACACCCTCTTCTTGCCAACTCACAGGAGATGTGCCGGCAGCTCCATGAGAAGATTGGCAAGGTTGATGAGGAGCGCTATGACATGGAGGCCCGAGTCAACAAGAGCATCAATGAGGTGGGTTCAAGACACCTGCATGTGGGGCTGCAGAGAGTGGCAATCGCCAGAGCTCCCTGGGGATCATAGAATTGTAGAGTTGGAAGGGACCTGGAGGGTCATCTAGTCCAGCCCCCTGCAAATGCAGGAATCCTGCTCACGGCCGTTCCTGGGTGGTCTTGAACCACCAACCTTCTTGTTAATATCCAGGCGCACTAACCCACTGTACCATTGATTGCTTTAACAATCTGGGAATTGTAGTTCTACGAGGATAATAGGGGTCTCCTAACAACTCGCAGCACTTTTAACCCACAACAGTTCCTAGGCTCCTTTGCCATGACTGTTTAAAGTGCTAAAACACTGCTTTAAGTGTGTGTTGATGCTGATTTAAATGTATTTTGTAGAAGACGTGACCTCAAAAGGTTCCAATGTAGGGGGGGGGGGAATGAAGTACTGATGGTAGCCACTAGGTGTCAGTCCTGGTCCAGTTTTTATATTTGCATGATAAGTAAGGGCTGAGTTTGAGTCAGTCCATTGCTGTAGCCATTTCCCTCCCTTTCAGATCATTTCAATTTTCCAAGCAGTAATGCAGACTTTTATCAGAGGACTGAACAAATTTGTGGCAGGAAGGTCTTAACTGTGTTTATTAGCTACCGGTTGCATACATCCCCCTCCCCCCCCCCTGTAATCCCAGCTGGGCTGTAACAACCTGAGGCAGCCTTTTATAGTTGCAGATGCTCATGTATATTCTTTGCTGGGAAAATTGGCGATAGAATCTGAGAAAACCATGGAGCACAGGAATTTTTAGCACACATACCCTGCTCAGCACAGCAGCGACTCTTCTCTAGTTTTCAAATGTTGACGCTCTTTTGGTCCCTGCTTTCCAGATCCAGGATTTGAACCAGAAGATTTTTGACCTGCGAGGCAAGTTTAAGCGCCCAGCTCTCCGCCGCGTCCGGCTCTCTGCTGACGCCATGATGCAGGCCCTTCTAGGCTCTAAGCACAAAGTCTCCATGGATCTCCGAGCCAATCTCAAGCAGGTCAAAAAAGACGACACTGAGAAGGTGAGGAGGCTGGTGGGATTGGTGGGACATAGAGGAGGGTAAAGTGCAGGAGATGGAAGAGTGGTTGAGGGGTCTTTAAAAACCCCATGTTCTCTAGGGTTACATGATGTAGGGAAATTGATCCTTCCCACTGGTCTTCGGGGTAGTTTGGACGATGGGGAAGCATGCAACTTTAATGGCAAGAAACCTGAAGCTTCAGTATGTGCTTGAATCTGTCCTGCAAAAAAACTAACGGCCTGGAAGTGCCCAGACCCCAGAGACTCTCCCACTCCCTGGGGATGTAGGCTTGCCATCTCTTTTCCCAGCCTCGGCCTCTCTGCTTGGAAATGCAACAGCTCAATGGCTGAGCCTGTGCGTTGTAGGCAGAAGTTCCCAGGATCACCCTCTAGGCAGTGCCTGTCTGAAACCCTGGAGAGCCGGTGCCAGTCTGATGCCCAGAAAGCAGCTTCCTTTGATCCTATGAACAACAACCGGGGTGGACTTGGGTACTATGGCACCCTGTGCAAAGCCCAAATTGGGTGCCCCCTCTCCCACCCACTACTTTCTCCTTTGGGAAGCAGGTGTGAGGGCTCTGGCAGGGTCCTAGAGCCCTCCCACCCATTTCCCCAAGCTGGGAAAGTGCTAACTAGGCTTTGGGAAGCAGCAGGGAGGACTCTAGGACCCTGCCAGGGCCTCATGCCTCCTTCCCAAAGGCCAGCACCTTGCCTACTGGGCTTTGTGATCTGTGCCCCCTTGGCTCAATGCCCAGTGCATGCAGACTGCTCACACAGCCTTAACTCCACCCCTGACAGCAACTAGTGGTGGGTGGGTGTGGGTGAGAGAGGGAGGGAGGGAGGGAGACAGAGAGGTTTGGGCAGGAATAGCTTTCTTCACTCCTGCATGACAAGCAGCTGCATCTTCCAAAAAACATTCTTCTATGCGGTTCTTTTTTAAAAAAGGATTCCTTCACTCCTTTGCATCTGATTGTGGTAATGAGAGGAGAAAAGAGACCGAGACCGAGACCCTATGTTGCTGGCTGTTCAGACCTTGCATGAATTTTGAATTATTTTGTTAAATAATGGTTGCTGGGGAGGTTATTAGGATTTGACTTCTGCAAACAGGGATTTAGAATTTGGTCTCTTCTTTGCAGTCTTAGATGTATTTACATACGTGTACGTGTGTGTGTGTGTGTAAATAGGGAAGCAGGTGGCACTGTGGTCTAAACCACAGAGCCTAGGGCTTGCCGATCGGAAGGTCCACAGTTCAAATTCCTGCAACAGGGTGAGCTCCTGTTGTTTGGTCCCAGCTCCTGCCCACCTAGCAGTTCAAAAGCACATCAAAGTGCAAGAAGAGAAATAGGTACCCCTCCGGCAGGAAGGTAAACAGCTTTTCCGTGCGCTGCTCTGGTTCCCCAGAAGCGGCTTAGTCATGCTGGCCACATGCCCCGGAAGCTGTCTGCAGACAAATGCCAGCTCCCTCGGCCTATAGAGCGAGATGAGTGTGCAACCCCAGAGTCATCTGCGACTGGACCTAATGGTCAGGGGTACCTTTACCTTTACCTTTTATATATATGTAAATAATGATTTCATAACATTTCATAATGATGCTTAAGGTCCTTGGAGGTCTCAAGTGGTCACTATACTGTACCTTTAAAGCACATTCAGGACAAATTTTCTCCCTGCAAAAAAAATCTGAGCACTGTCATTTACCCCTCACAGCGTTAAAATTCCCAGCAACCCCTTAACAAGCTATACTGCCAAAATTCTTTGAGGGTGGAAATGTGCTTCGGGTGTACTTTAAAGGCATAGCACACTCACTCAGCGAGACCCACGTGACTGTATCATGTGCTTTCAGGCCACGCTGCTGGGACTACCAGCTAAGTACCATGGATAGTTACAGCAGTTGGCATGGATGGACATAAATTTTCACAAACCTGCATTGTCTGCCAACGGTTCTCCTCTAAATATTCTCACCACCTTGCCAGATTCCTCCTGCTCCTCCTCCTCTGCATTTTTCTTTCCTTCCGTTCCTGTCACTGTAGCACGGAGAATATTCCATGTACATAGTGGTGCGCTTTGATAATTTTAGATTATGGTGTTACAGGAGGAGGTCCTGGAAGGGAAGGCACACCTCTTTACTTCCTTCAAATAGCATTATGGGAGCATCTTCCGTGGAAGCCAGCCCACTGCCCCACCAACCTCCATTCTGCCTTGGCCCGTCCCCACCTGTCCTGCCTTCTTACTTGAAATGAACCCAGAGGGTGGCTCTTGTTTGCCAGCTTCCTCCTGCTGCTCATTCTCAGTGCCGCCCTTGTAGAACTCAGCAGGGAGAAGGAGGAGGGACTAGATGTATTTAGCACCGCCTACCATTGGCTTTGGCTCCGCCTATCAGACATTGGCCCACCTATTGGAGGAGAATTGGCTCTCTCAATCAACCTCGTTTGTCCTCCTGCAGGAGAATCGGGAGGTTGGGGACTGGCGGAAGAACATTGACGCTTTGAGCGGCATGGAAGGGCGCAAGAAGAAATTTGAGACCACCGCAGGACAAGCTTGAGCAGTGTGTGAGGTAAGGGAGATGGTATGGGATACACAAACACATGTGCTATGCATTGGGCTACAATCACAAGGGACAGCATTGCTGTGGAAGGGCTGCAGCCAGAGGAGGGGATATTCTGTGGGGCTTCCTCCCTCAAAGTCCAGCTTTCATTTAAAAAAAAAGTTTGGTCTCTAGCACATCCGACTTGGGAAGAAGAAGGCATATGGTTCACTAAGAACTATAATACTATTAAGGCTGCTGTTAAGTTGTGGGTGAACATATCAGACGACACAGCGATTCTTCAAACAGCTCTTGTTTATTCTCAGACCCAGAATAGAACTGAACTGAAGGGTTCAGCCAACCTGCTTATATAGAGCTCCGCTACAAAGCAACAGTAGCAACTTTCTGTAACTATTCAATCATTGAATGTCACTTTCAATTCCTTATTTGCATATGTGGACTTGAGTGAAAACTACCTACAGTATCCCCCTATTGGCCCAGGGTGAGAACTTCAGTACATAAAACCCCTCCCCACCGAGATAAAGTGTTAGTTACAATTGTAATGGTTTCCTTATATACAGCACTACACGTAATGGTTCAATTAGGCACAAAAGCATATTGGTTACATTTCACATACTTGCATTAGACCGACAGTGTTATATGTCCAGCAACATAGTCCTTTAAATAAGTTGGGCACTTGGAAACTCTGCCAGACCCCCAGTGCCTCTTTTGCTGAGCGCACCATTCTCTCCGCTTGCCTGTTGCTGGATGGATGAAATGGTGCCGTTAGGGCATGGCGGATGCCCAGTCCCAAAAGATACCGCTCAAAAGTGCCTGACGTGAACTGTGGTCCGTTGTCGGAGACAAGGACATCAGGACACCCATGCATGGCAAAGAGGCCTTGCAGCACCCGGATGACGGCCTCGGTAGTGGTGGAGGGCATCAGGGCCACCTCCAGCCATTTGGAATAGGCGTCCACCACTACCATAAAGGTCCGGCCATGAAGGGGGCAGCAAGATCGATGTGCACCCTCGACCAGGGTGTCCTGCTGGCCCAGGGTGAGAACTTCAGTACATAACAGCTGCAGTCCTGGGAGTAAGCCTCAATGAACCTCATTGAAGGACATTGACAAGCTGGAACGTGTGCAGAGGCAGGCAGCCAAGATGACAAAAGGGTCTGGAAACCAAGCCTTATGAGGAATGGTTGAAGAAGAAGAAGAAGAAGAGTGGATTTGATATCCCGCCTTTCACTCCCCTTCAGGATTCTCAAAGCGGCTAGCATTCTCCTTTCCCTTCCTCCCCCACAACAAACACTCTGTGAGGTAAGTGGGGCTGAGAGACTTCAAAGAAGTGTGACTAGCCCAAGGTCACCCAGCAGCTGCATGTGGAGGAGCGGAGACTCGAACCCGGTTCCCCAGATTACAAGACTACCGCTCTTAACCACTACACCACACTGGCTCTCAAGGGAGGGAGCTGGGGATGTTTCGCCTGGGAAAGAGGAGACTGAGAGGTGAGATGATAGCCACCTTCAAATAGGGCTGTCACGTGGAATAAGCTTGTTTTCTCCTGCTCCGGAGGCTAGGACACAAACCAATGGATTCAAGTTCTGAGAAAAGAGGTTCCGACTAAACACCAGGACGAATTTCCTGACAGTAAGAGCTGCTCAGCAGTGGATCAGACTCCTTCCCTTGGAGGTTTTTAAGCAGAGGTTGGATGGCCATCTGTCATGGGATGCTTTAGTTGAGATTCCTGCCTTGCAGGGGGCTGGACTAGATGACCCTCGGGGTCGATTCCAGCTCTACATTTCTATGAGTCTGAGACCCCAGTGGATCTTGCTAATGAGTAAATCTGAATAGGCACATTTATTTAATTATTTAAAGGGTTTATGTGCAGCCCTTTTCAGGCATAGCCTTCGCAAGGTGGTGTACAGAAATGAGAGAAGACCGAAGCCAATTGCATTTGAGCAATGACCCCGTGACTAAATAACAGGAAACTCAGAGACTCAGGGATCAAGTAGCATAAACACTTTGGGAATAAATGAGCCTTCAAGGCTTGCACGGAAGCAACCATGTGTAGTTCCGCAAGACGGGAATTTTACAAGTGATGAATAACTTTAAACATACGGGGCTGCCTGCATTTAGACTCTGGCTGTGCTGCAATGGTTTCCAGCTCCTTTAGGTTCTCTTGCCACCAAATGTTGGTGTGTGTTCCACGCTTACAGCAAATAGGTTCTGTCTGTAAGGGGAAAGCATGATATGCAAAAATAATAATAATAATAATGGTTATTATTAACCAGTGTAACCATTGTAAATCCACACTGTTCATTCAAGCTCAAAAAACAGTCTTTCTTGCATATTCTTCTCTAATTCCAACTTCCGAAACTTGCAAGTCTTCCAGGACTCACAGCCAAGATACAATAATTAACATTTGCATAACACTATCAAGCGTTCAGAACATTTTACATCCATTATTATCTAGTCATAATCCTTATAACACCCCTCTAATGTAGCTCAGTATTATTACACACACACACACACCCATTATGGCTGGTAAGAGGGACTGAGCCTGAGAGATTGTGCTTGCTGAGTTCATGGCAGTGGTGAGATTCCAACCAGGGCCTTCTTGATTTGTGGATCTGTCTCTTCGCCTCCACACCACATTAGCTCATAAGGTGCAGCCAGACATTGCTTTTGGCATAGTCCTCTGAATTTTCTCTCTTTTCTTTTTCAGATGGGTGCTGTGTGTTTCCCCCTGATCTTTAGATGTTGTTGGTGCCTGCGGTCTTGCATCTCCGCAAGAAGACTCCCACTCCCGACTGCATTAATGTTCCCTGTGGTGTGAATTTCTGTAGCAAAAAGTAGAAAAATGCACTGTAGAGGCTTGTTCTCCAGCTTGCTTCATTATATATATATATAATTTACTTTTGGGAGAATCAGGACTGTAACATCCACCATAAAAATGATCCCTTTTAAACTGTCTGTGCACATACACCCAAACTGATAGTAGGGAACAGATGGGAGGCAAGGAAATAGCGGGTTTTGTGCATGTAATGGCGCGTGCATTGTTGGTGTTAGTGTGCACGTGTTTCCCCGTAATTTAAAAGCGATGTTCATCAGAGACTGTAGGAGGACCCCACAGCCTCCAGCAAGCTCAGGGGTCCCCTCCTGACTTCCTCTCCACCAAGGATGAGTGATCACGCGAATGGCAGAAGTGTGTTTCTCTTTTGCTGGCCTGGTTAGCATTTGCAGTTGCTTTGAGAAAGGCCGTGTCTCACCTGAGGCCATTTGAAATAAATGAGTTTCACGTCTGTGTTGAATTCTGGCCAGCGATTGTCTTGCAAGTGAACCAAAAGAGGTAGCAAAGAGAGTCTTTATTGGCCCTGCCGATCCAACGTTAACTTGCTTTTTGCAGCAGCTCTGAATGCAAAGAAGGGAGAGTTTTCACCATAGAGTAGGACAAACTCTACCCGCTAGAACTCCCTCTTCTACACAGCTGTGAAGGGTCCCTATCCCAGAGATGGCAAGGAATAGAGCAGGGCTGGAGAAACTCAGAGCTGGGAGCCAATGGAGACTCTCCGGGCCTCTGTAGCCGGACTTTGGTTCTCTTCCCAGGCTATACAACCTTCCCAGCCACACTGTCCGCCAGTCCTGCTTCTCACCCTCCTTGAGTGCTGGAATGTGCCTTTGAACTTTGGCCCTGCCTACCTCTGTGGCATGTGGCCCCCAGAAGGTTGCCTATAAGGGCATGTGGCCCTTGAGATGAAATGTGTTCCCCCACCCTAATGGAACAATGCCACTCCTCCCATTCAGAATCAGTGGCCGATGGCAGCTCTCAACGCTTACTGAAAGCTCAGGCTGGTGTTCTAGCCTTATAACTCTCTGCCTTACTTCTTCATGGGCCACAGAGACCTATTCTTGCTCCACTGAACTGCCTCTCCATTTGCAGTGGTACCTCAGGTTACATACGCTTCAGGTTACAGACTCCGTGAACCCAGAAATAGTGCTTCAGGTTAAGAACTTTGCTTCAGGATAAGAACAGAAATCTTGCTCTGGCGGTGCGGTGGCAGCAGGAAGCCCCATTAGCTAAAGTGGTGCTTCAGGTTAAGAACTGTTTCAGGTTAAGTACGGACCTCCAGAACGAATTAAGTACTTAACCCGAGGTACCACAGTTCTTCTCATTCCACAGCATGCTAAACGGTCTGGGCCTGGTTAGTAATTTACCTGTTCCCACCATACCCTCCAATATTATATATATTTTATTATTATGTATACCCTCCCCATCTGACAGAGTTGCCCCAACCACTCTGGGCAGCTTGCAACATAAGTAAAAACATATTAAAACAATTAAACATTTAAAAAAACCTTCCCTATACAAGGCTGCCTTTGGATATCTTCTAAAGGTTGTACAGTGGTACCTCGGGTTACATACGCTTCAGGTTACAAACTCCGCTAACCCAGAAATATTACCTCTGGTTAAGAACTTTGCTTCAGGAGGAGAACAGAAATCGTACTCCGGCAGCATGGCAGCAGCAGGAGGCCCCATTAGCTAAAGTGGTGCTTCAGGTTAAGAACAGCTTCAGGTTAAGAACGGACCTCCGGAATGAATTAAGTACTTAACCCACGGTACCACTGTATAGTTATCCTTGGCTCAGTGGGGTCACATAAATCCATACCCGCCAACATTTCTCTGGTGAAAATAGGGACGTCCTAAGGAAAAGCACGGCATTCTGGGATCAAACCGGGAACAGGGATGACTTCTGTAAATCTGGGGCTGCCCCTGGAAAATAGGGACATTTGGAGAGTCTGGCTCCCACTACATGCACTTCCCTCTTCTATTAAGATCAGATATTGGGGCTCTTCTCTACAGAGAGAGCCAGTGTGGTGTAGTGGTTAAGAGCGGTAGACTCGTAATCTGGGGAACCGGGTTCGCGTCTCCGCTCCTCCACATGTAGCTGCTGGGTGACCTTGGGCCAGTCACACTTCTCTGAAGTCTCCCAGCCCCACTCACCTCACAGAGTGTTTGTTGTGGGGGAGGAAGGGAAAGGAGAATGTTAGCCGCTTTGAGACTACTTAGGGGAGTGATAAAGCGGGATATCAAATCCAAACTCTTCTTCTCTGGGGTTCGCCTGCTGCTGAATGAGGACATAGTAAAAGATCCATCGCATCCTGGTCACTGTCTCTTCGAGCTCCTGCCGTCGGGACGGAGATACAGGACGATGAAGACAAGAACGAGCCGTCTCAAGAACAGCTTCTTCTCCAGAGCGATCTCGGCCCTGAATGGGAAACCTGGACTTTGAAAGTCATCTAATCTTCCTTGCTGTATTATACTGTATTGTTTTAATTAGTGTTTTTATAGTTGTTCTGATTTTGAGTGGAGTGCCCTACCTGGGTGGATGGAGCAGCCAAGTAATTTCGTTGTCCCCGAGAGGGGGCAATGACAATAAAGATATTATTATTATTGTTATTATTATTATTATTATTATTTATGAGTGTTTTCTGACACGGCTTGCTTTGTGGTGGTACCACAGCTATGGAATAGCCCTCCCCCCAAGAAGCCCACCAGGTGCCGGCCCTGCCTAGTTTTTATGGGAATTCTGAGACGGTTTGAGATTGTATATATTTACCACCAAATACTCATTTTTTTTTATTTAAAAAAATGGAATGCTTTATTCGTTCATAGCTCATCACACTTTGGTCACTGTTACAGTTCAGTATCAGGATGCAGGGAAACGGGTAACAAGGGAAGAAAATATCACAAACCATTGACATAATCAACGTCCCTTCGCAGTGCCGCAAAGGGCACGGGCACGTTCTGCCGTGAAGCATTCTTGTTGGAAAAGTACAGTGAAGTGTCAACATTTCAAATGCAAATCGCTGTTAGAAAAGTTTGTTTAAACAAATAAATAAATAAATAAATAACAGCTGGTGTGACCTGATCCTTTACCTAAACCACCCTACATTGAAATAAGCCTGTTTGGTGGTGCTGGCAAGAGGAAGGAACTGCCCATGCCTGTAAAGGAACATAAATGAGGAAGCCACTCTAAACCTATCTGTTTAATATCTGGCCAAGCTACCAGTAGCTTCTTACATTGCTGCTGGGGGAAACAGCCACACACTGCAGGTCCTTGATATTTGCACAGGAACCAGCAGCTCCAGAGAGAATACAAGATAATGCTCAGAATCAAATGATTAGCTGCGGTGCCCTGTCCTGATCTACAGAGCTCCTGGTGGAAATTGACCTCATTTCTCCTCTGCTCTGCTCCTTTGCAAGCGTTCCTTAAAAAGGAAGCGGTGGAACAGAGTAAGCAGCAAAGAGCTATAAGGCACAAGATTGTCCTGAGCATGTCTACACTACTGCCTTAAAAGCTAACGGTCATTCCTTCTCCAGAAAGCGAAAATAAATATGCAAATAAGAATATATATATTTCTAAATAAATAACAATATATAAGTTACTTGCCAGCTGTCTCATTATGCCACTCTTCTCTGCTTCCCAACTCTTCCCAGCCACCTCCAATAAATTAAGCTGACATTCAATAAATAAGTTACTTAAATAGATAATAAAAATAGAAATAACCCGCCCCCAAAAGCTGGCAAGAATAACAACAGGTTGAAAGTGCAAGCAATCATAGTCTGACGAAACAGGGATTTTGCCTCTGTTGTTGCTGGGTTTTCCTTATGTGCCTGCAGCGCATCGTTTGCGCATGAGTGGGATGCAACTTTGGGTTGCGGGAGTCCACAGTGTACTGCAAGGTCACTCATTAGAGTCTGAGTGCCAAGCGCCATCTGCTAAGCTTTCCTTCTGCTCTGTTTCTCCCAAACGTCGAATTGTTCCATCGTTGTAATTACACGGCAAGAAAACCCCAAGAAAGTTTCCAAGGAACCGGATGTCCCGGGTTATTTGAAGACGTAACTCGGGCTAATGATGCCAGGGTTGTGGCCCATCATGCTGAGGGGATCGGACGACTCAATGTTCAGTTCCTGTTCGTAGAAATCGTAGTCCACGAACACGGGTTCGAGGGGGATCTTGTTGACCAAGGGCAAGAACTGGGAGAATGGAGGCAGCTGGTGAGTCCGAGGCAGATTCCCCATCGAGCTGAGGCTGACGGGGATATTGTAGCTTTCAGAGTAGTAGAGGTTGTAGCCGTCGCGCAGAACCTTCTCGTGGAAGTTGCAGGCCTCCTCAGAATACGATAACTATTGGGGGAGGGGGGAGGGAAAGACATGAGGTTTTATGCATTCGTATAATTGTGCGAAATCTAACATCCACCATATCAGGGGTGGGGAAAACTTTGGCCATCCAGATGTTGCTGAACTACAATTCCCATCATCCCTAGCTATTGATCAAGCTAGCTGGAGCTAATGGGAATTGTTCAGCCACAGCTTTCACCGCCTAATCACTATGGAGGCATCTGAAGTATCCTAGAAGAGGACAATCCAGCCTTTACTTAAATGCCCGCAGTGAAGGATAGCATGCAACTTTCTGTGGAGGCAGACTGTTCCCCTGGTTAACAGGTTATACAGTGGTACCTCGGGTTAAGAACTTAATTCATTCTGGAGGCCCATTCTTAACCTGAAACTGTTCTTAACCTGAGGTACCACTTTAGCTAAAGGGGCCTCCCGCTGCCGCTGCACGATTTCTGTTCTCATCCTTAAGCAAAGTTCTTAACCCAAGGTACTATTTCTGGTTAGCGGAGTCTGTAACCTGAAGTGTCTGTAACCTGAGGTACCACTGTACTGTTTAGGGAATTTAGGGATGGGGAATAACTGCACCACAGAAATCAGATAAGTGTGAATTTCAAAGGGTAGCTGTGTTTTTCAGTTTTCATATTGTTCTGAAAAGTCTGAATTTGATAGATTTACCTTTAAAACGTGAACTGAATCAAATTTCTATCCCCTTTCCTAATTGTTTACGAATGATGGCAGTTGCCTCATCCCTGCAGTTTCTGCCCACTGGATTTTTTCCAGACACCCAGAAAATCAATCCTGAGGTCCCTGGTTATTTGCAGATGGAGAGATCAAGAGAGTTCAGTCTTTCCTAGATGCATTGCAGCACACAAGATAGCCACGCAATCTGCACCCAGCAACCGCAGGTTGATTCTACAGTGGCTGCATCCCAGCCCCAGACTGAGCTGATCATATGCCTTGCAGACCAGCCCTAATCACTATGTCAGGATCTGCATGCGATCAAGAACAGGTGTGAAGCAGGGCAGGAATGGAATGGAATTCCACCACAACATGTTGACCTTCCAGCAAAAGGTTTAAGTTCCCTCCCTTTGCCAAAGGGTCTATTTTAATTGGCCACACTTCATAGAATCATAGAAGGGCAGAGTTGGAAGGGGCCACAAGACTCATCTAGTCTAACCCCCTGGCAATGTGGGAATCTTTTGCCCAACGTGGAGCTCAACCCACAACCCTGAGTTTAAGAGTCTCATGATCTACTGTCCAAGCATAATTTCAGAATTTGGTTCAAGAATTTAATATATTTTATCATTTGTCAATAGACTTCAATTGTTTATATCCTGGTCATGCGGGAAAACATTTTGTGAACGAGTCTAGAGCAGGATTGTCCCACACGCAACCTCCTCTGAACTCACACTCTGAACTGCCTCTTCCCCAAACACATGCAGGCATCTTAACTTACCGAGCCATAGAGGCGTCCATTTGGCTTCATACAGAGAAATCTTGAGGTCTTCATGGCCTGCATGCGAATGATTCCTGGCTTGACTGCTTTGATCTCCATCAAACCTGGGGGGGGGGGGGACCCAGCAGAGAACAGGTGGTGAAGGATGAGAACCCAGGAGTCCTGGACCTTTTATTCTGCCCATTCAGCCTATTCCAATCCACCAGTAACCCTGCAATGTCTGTATGGGGACCAGATTCAAAGTCAAAGAACAGTCATATATTTTTTTAAATCTCTGATCCACTCTTTCCCCTATTCTTTCCCCTCTCAAATATTCATTGAGCCCACATACAAAGAAGAGTTTGGATTTGATATCCCGCCTTTCACTCCCTTTAAGGAGTCTCAAAGCGGCTAACATTCTCCTTTCCCTTCCTCCCCCACAACAAACACTCTGTGAGGTGAGTGGGGCTGAGAGACTTCAAAGAAGTGTGACTAGCCCAAGGTCACCCAGCAGCTGCATGTGGAGGAGCGGGGAATCGAACCCGGTTCCCCAGATTACAAGTCCACCGCTCTTAACCTCTACACCACACTGGCTCTGGAGAACAAGAGGCCCCTCCAAGTATGACCTGTTCATTGAGCGTTTGTCCTGATTCATTTGCACAAAAAATAGTGTTAGATTCCATCTGGCCTTTATAGAGCATGTGCTTATAGGGTAGTTTTACAACAATGAGCATTCATCCTGATTCACTTTATGGGGTGTTCACATGTCTTCCCATTAATCATTTGTTCATCCCGTGCTTTTCTGTCCGTTCCCCCATCACTTTCCTAACTGCAAAAAGCCTGATCCTTCTTTTCAAGTGGATTTTTTGTGCTAGGACGAGAGAGCACTTTAACCGTGCGAACCTAAAATGCCAATATGTGCTTCAGTCCTTCCCACAAAACAGTGACAGCCTGGAGGCATCTAAAGTAGCATTCATTTGTTGTACAGAAGAGGGAAATTTCAGAAGGTGCCGCTCATCCCAGAAGAGTGCCAAACTCTGCATCTGCTGAATTACCCTCTTCCATAAAATTATTTGGCTTCTTGCACCCCATTTCATCCCCAGAACGTGAGGAGTCCTGCCCAGCCAGCCCCTTATAGACCTCCAACTACATTAGCTGGAGTGAGAGATGCTATCTATCTCTCTATATCATCTGTCTGTCTATCTGTCTAATCCAGCCTTTCTCAACCTGTGGGTCCCCAGATTTTATGGAACTACAACTCCCATCACCCCTAGCTAGCAAGGCCAGAGCTCAGGGATGATGGGAGTTGTAGTCCAACAACATCTGGGGACCCACAGGTTGAGAACTGCTGGATCTATCATTTATCTGCCTCATGCCACTTGAAAGAACGTGAAGTGTTTTCCCAAATACTTACTGTATATGTTCTGGTATCTGGAGCCGCGCACTGCGCCATCTGGCATGATCTCCAGGTGGAGTTGCGTCTGGTCGTCCGCCGTGTACAGGTGGCGAAGCCGGACTTGCCCATCGAACTGTAAGAGGGGGCTGGAATTTGGTAGGGGGAAAGCAGGAGCCATGGGGAGCAGCAAGGCAGCCCAGAAAATCAGGCAGACGAGAAGATGGTGGAGGGCTACAGAAATGGCCAGCATGGCTGAAGAAGGCCCAGCCCAAGACAAGAGAATCAGGGTGCCAAAGACAGGGGCAGAAAGAAACTGAGAGCAAGATTCTAGTCCTCAGCCTTTAGCGGTTGCCCTAATTCTTTCTTGAAAGACCCCAAGAGTCCTGGCTTCAACTTACTAGGACTCACAACCGGGAAATGGTGTTGAGCCCAGGTGGTCCTGGGTCCAAAAGGAATGCAGTCCTCTGAAAACTGTTCAATGGGGTTTGCTTATTTTAGAAAGGAAGGAAGAAAAACCCAAACCACCTTGAAATAAGGGAAAGAGGCGAATAACTCTCTCTTTTCTTGCTTCAGCTGTCTCACTCCAGGTTTGCTCCTGTCCAGCAGGAACAGAGGTGTATATATACCCCAGCAGAGGTAGATGCCCTTCCCCTTGGCGTTCACTCTGCCCACATCCTCCTCCCTCCCCAATCCTGCCCGCTCCTGCTTCCCCACACTCTCTAGGTCTGCGTATGAGTCACGGGATGCCTATCACCGCGGCCCCTAATGTGGGGTCACGAGGATGCCAAAGTCTAAATATTATCATTCCGCAGCTGCTTTCATGCCGCCGACAGGAAAGAGTGATGTAACTTTGGGGAATACAGGAGTTAGAAAAAGGCACGTTGTGCGGTGGGAAGGGGGAAAGCAATGGAAACGAGTGTGAAAGCCTCAACTACCTGACAACCGTCCAGCAACGCACCAGAGTTGGTCTGGATGTGCATTTATTTGTCATTCTGAACACCCACACCTGAGCCCACGACGTTCCCCACACACTGAGCTCCTGCACGAACCTGATGTTGGAAGTGCAACAGCGGGGATCATTCAGTGTTAATTCTATTAATCATAGAAATCAAAGAATGGTAGAGTTGGAAGGGACCATGAGCATCATCTAGTCTAACCCCCTGCAATGCCAGAATATGCAGCTGTCCCATTCGGGAATCGAACCTGCAACCTTGGTGTTATCGGCGCTACGCTCTAACCAGCTGAGCTATCCCTCTATTGTTAAAGTCAACTAGCCAAGAGTGGGAAGGTACTGCTTGGGGATCAGGCAGAGGAAAGGAGGAGCGTGGCATGGGAGAGAGAAGGAAAAAGTGTGTCGCAGGCCCACCCATTGCACATACCCCTTCTTGCCCCACCTTCAATGCAAGCCTGCACCTAGTTTCAGAAGGTGGGAATTATAGCTGTGGGTTAAACCACAGAGCCTGGGACTTGCCGATCAGAAGGTCGGTGGTTCAAATCCCCACAACGGGGTGAGCTCCCGTTGTTCGGTCCCTGCTCCTGCCCACCTAGCAGTTCGAAAGCACGTCAAAGTGCAAGTAGGTAAATAGGTACCGCTCCGGCGGGAAGGTAAACAGCGTTTCCATGCGCTGCTCTGGCTTGCCAGCAGCGGTTTAGTCATGCTGGCCACATGACCCGGAAGCTGTACACCGGCTCCCTTGGCCAATAAAGCGAGATGAGCACCGCAACCCCAGAGTCGGTCACGACAGGACCTAATGGTCAGGGGTCCCTTTACCTTTAACTTTATGGACATTGCCACATGCCACCAAAATCAACAAAATCTAGCCTCGTTCAGCATCAGGTTTTGTTGTTGTTTAGTCGTTTAGTTGTGTCTGACTCTTCGTGACCCCATGGACGAGAGCATGCCAGGCACTCCTGTCTTCCACTGCCTCCCGCAGTTTGGTCAAACTCATGCTGGTAGCTTCGAGAACACTGTCCAACCATCTCGTCCTCTGTCGTCCCCTTCTCCTTGTGCCCTCCATCTTTCCCAACATCAGGGTCTTTTCCAGGGAGTCTTCTCTTCTCATGAGGTGGCCAAAATATTGGAGCCTCAGCTTCACAATCTGTCCTTCCAGTGAGCACTCAGGGCTGATTTCCTTCAGAATGGATAGGTTTGATCTTCTTGCAGTCCATGGGACTCTCAAGAGTCTCCTCCAGCACCATAATTCAAAAGCATCAATTCTTCAGCGATCAGCCTTCTTTATGGTCCAGCTCTCACTTCCATACATCACTACTGGGAAAACCATAGCTTTTACTATACTATACTATACTATACTATACTATACTATACTATACTATACTATACTATACTATACTATCAGGTAGGTCCCATCTTGAAGAGGCTTCAGAGGCATACCTAGGCTCATTTGCACCCGTGGCAAGGAGCTGTATCAGTGTCCCGTGTCCACTGGCTGCCCCAAATAGTGGAGGAGGAGCCCGGGGGTGCGCAGACGGAGGGGTGAGCTCCTAGCCACTCCAAGCCAGAGTGAAGAGGCACAATTTTGCACACCCACACCCTGGGACTGGGCCCTTGGCAGAGGCCAGCTTAGCCAACCCCTGGGTATGTCCTTGAGAGGCCTTTCCTCTCGTGGGAGAGTGCCTCTTCGCAGACAGTGCCTTCCGTTTGCCATTCATACTAATGCCAAAAATAAATCTTTAAACTTAAATAAATCATTAACTTGAATCAGTTTTTACAACCCTCCCATTAAGTTGCCGCTATTCATGTCCTGTTGACTTTAGAACATCCATAAATACTGTATATATTTGCATGTAACATTTCCTTGTATTCAAATCGCAGATTCACAAATGTCATCTTGCCTTTACATTAACGCTGTCATGTGTTATTGGCCTATTGTATGTCTAGAGCTGGGATCAAGGCCATATCCTGCACATCAAGATTTCTTTACTGGAAAGGGATGTCTGAAGGACTGTGGTATAAACGTTAGCAGTAATATAACTGTATTTGATGTTACCCACCCTGGGATCTTATGGGGAAAGGTAGATGAGATATCTTATGAGCAACACAAGGATTTTGGGAGGCGGCGATTTCTGTCACAAGCAGCACTGTTTCCGTTCCACTACAGTTTGGCTTCTGCTGAAACCTATGTAACTCATCTCACTATCCGAAATTAAGGCAATAACAACAAAGCAGAAAAAAGTAATGTGATGGTTTATGAAACACTGAAGACCAAAAAATAATAATGGTGAGTACTGCTCATCTTTGCTTGCATGGCTTCCGTTCCTGACCTCAAACACACAGGCGAATTGTGGCAATTTCTGTTCTGGTTTCTGATAGAACTCTCTGACATGTCCATAATTGTCAGGCCTGCCCTACTGTTAGGTACAGCGAATCAGCTGCCTTGAGCGGCAGAAGCTGTGGCTGTGTTTGGGGCAGTCTGCCTGGCTGTTGCTGCTCAATTCCCTACCCCAGTCCTGTTGGAAGACACAGCTTTGTGTGCCATCACCAGTGCTGAAGCCAGTAAGATTCAGCTGCCAGCCTGGATAACGTCTGTAGAGGAAATGGGAGCAGAGCTATCATGCCCTTTGCTTCAGGCTTGGGCTGGTCCTGTTTGGCCAGGAAAGGTCCCCTCCTTTCTATCACCCGTTCATGATGCTTCGCGCTCATGATGCTATCAGGGCAGTCACATGCGATTCTGCTTTTAATACTGTTTGTGCCTGCAGACATCTTGGGTTGGCCACGCTGCTTCATTCCCAGTCACTGCGAGTCCTGTAACTTCCCGTTGAATCCTGACATCTCTTCATAGCATAAGTAGTTTGTTTTTGCCCCAGTTTTGTTGGGCTATAGCTCCTCCGGACAGCAACAACATGTCAGCGTTCGGGAAGCACTGCAGAACAAACGGAAGATCAGATTCACCACCAAGGCACTATTATTGCATCATGGATACGTTGAAGGAATGCAGCTGCAATAAAATGCCGGTCTGGAGTGTGCTGTCGATTTCCCCTACTAAGAAAAAAAAAGCAGAGGAAGCTGGACTTTGGAGGAAGCTGGCCACCTGTGAAATTGTACCTAAGCGCTGAGATCAGGAGGAGAGTTCCCAGCAACAGGGATGTGCTATTTCCATGATGCTCTGGTGAGCTTTCATAAAGCAGCCCCCACATACCCGGATGAGGTTCACCTGCTACTTCTGACTATCACACACACACACACACACACACACACACACACACACACACACTTTCCCTGTTTGGGAAATTACAAACTTTCCTGTTGTAATTTGGGAATTTCTTTTTGGAGGAAGGGGAGGTTGGGCTGGGGTTGAAGGCTGACCTACTCAGCCACTTCCGCAGTTCACAAACATTTCTCAGCTGAAGACCATAAAATATTTGCGTTTCTGGCAAAGATGATGGGAGTCAGGACTCCTGTATGGAAACCTGATGGCTCTTTTCCTCCCTTGACTTGTTTCATTCAAATTTTCTGACCTTCCCTCCATGCATGTTCAAAGTAGTGGGGATTTGTGGGTTAGGCAATGTTACATAGTGGTTAGAGTGCTGGACTAGGACCAGAGCTTTTTTTTCTGCGGGGATGGAGGGGTAAGCATACCCCTAATTCATTGAGGGCCAAAACACAGGTGGCGCTGTGGATTAAACCACAGAGCCTAGGGCTTGCCGATCGGAAGGTTGGCGGTTTGAATCCCTGCAACGGGGTGAGCTCCCGTTGCTCGGTCCCTGCTCCTGCCAACCTAGCAGTTCGAAAGCACGTCAAGTGCAAGTAGATAAATAGGTACCGCTCTGGTGGGAAGGTAAACGGCGTTTCCGTGCGCTGCTCTGGTTCACCAGAAGCGGCTTAGTCATGCTGGCCACATGACCTGGAAGCTGTATGCTGGCTCCCTTGGCCAATAAAGCGAGGTGAGCGCCGCAACCCCAGAGTCGGTCACGACTAGACCTAGTGGTCAGGGTTCCCTTTACTTATTTAAATATGAGTAGGAAAATGAGAGTAACCCTAAACATTTTTTTAGAAAAAAAAGCACTGACTAGGACTCAGGTGATTCGGGTTCAAATCTCTACTCAGCTATGAAAGATGTGCTCTCTGTCTAAAGTTCCCCGCAGGGTTGTTGTGAAGAATCATAGAATAGTAGAAGTAGAAAGGACCATGGGGATCTTTTGCCCAATGTGGGTCTCAAAAACCCATGACTCTGAGATCAAGAGTCTCACGCTCTACTGACTGAGCTATCCCTCAGGTCATAAGAAGAGCCTGCTGAATATTAGTATATTAGGAGAAATTGACACTAAAATGGCTTTAAAAACAATTTGCAAACCTGTGTGGAGATGTGGAGAACCAGACTTAAGACTGGGGAAAATCAGAAACTGAATTGACAGATTCACCCATCTCCCTACCCCATTCTGAGTAAACACGCACAAGAGTCTGCTGTGTCATGGAATTCAGGGCTAGGTCTTGGCCAGCTCAGAAGCGAAGACTCAGTTCCCAGCTGTAAAATGGGAACAACTTTAACTACATGTAAAAGCCAGAACACCTGTCCTCCATGAGGAACAGAAGCCTACAGAAGCCTTCTCCAGCCTGCTGCCTCCTCCCAAATGTTTTGGACTACAACAGCCATCATCCACGGCCATGGATGAGCTGTGGCTCATGGGAGTTGTAGTCCAACACATCTGGAGGGCCTATTGTGGGGAATGCTGACCTATAGGATAAAGAAAATCAGAACAAGAGTCACAGACAGCCTCCCCCACGTGCAGGGGCTGCGCCACGTTTCCAAAAATCCCAGGTGTGGGTCCTCAGAGATGCTTAATGGAAAATCAACTATTTATTCTCCGCACAACAAACATAAATATCTGTCTAACCGAGTGTGCCTATTTTTAGTGTCTTTTAATCACGAGCATCGGAAATGTACAGTACACGTCAAGGTTATTTTTAGTTCAGATGTATTGCTCTACTTACAGCAAGCACCTTCCAAAAATATAGAAATTCCTTGGGTTGGAGGAGATTTCCTGGTGAATTCATCTGAGTTATATGAAGGCCAAATGTAATGGAAACTGAACTACAAGTGCCAGGACTGAATTTATAAGCATATTTCACATTTCCCAGGAATTAACTATGTTTAAGAGTAAACGATGAAGAAGAGTTGCCCAAAGGTGTGAAATGAAAAGAGCCATCTGTGTTGAATGCAGAGGTGGGGGGGGAATTATCTATGGGGCATAAGAAGAGCTCCGCTGGATCAGGCCCATGGCCCATCTAGTCCAGCATCCTGTTCTCTCATGAGACAGCCAGGTGCCTAATTTCTCAATTTAATTCTTCATTGTGCAGCATTAGCATACCAAAAAACAGCAACACACAAATCCAAGAGTCAAGTAAGGGGCACAGTTCCACTGAACGCCCTTTTTGGAGATTTCGGGAACAGTCCTATGCACAAGAAGCTGGCATAAAGCAAACTGGAATAAAGGAAGCTGGAATAAAGTCACACCAGATCCAAATCCTGTCTAAACCTGGCAGAGTGAACACAACCCTTTAAAGCATACCCCTCAACCGTCCTGTTTTAGGTGGGAGATCCCGGAATTACAGAAGCCTTTCCACCTTCTGATTGGATCCCAGAACATCCCGTTTTTGGGGTCCAGTACTCTGGCATGCGCCTGCCAACCTAGCAGTTCGAAAGCACCTCCGGGTGCAAGTAGATAAATAGGGACCGCTTACCAGCGGGAAGGTAAACGACGTTTCCGTGTGCGACTCTGGCTCGCCAGAGCAGCGATGTCACGCTGGCCACGTGACCCGGAAGTGTCTCCGGACAGTGCTGGCCCCTGGCCTCTTAAGTGAGATGGGCGCACAACCCCAGAGTCTGTCAAGACTGGCCCGTATGGGCAGGGGTACCTTTACCTTTACCTTACTCTGGCATGAGTCAGCTGGTTCCTGCAAGAGCTTGGGACGAGCACCCCAATTTTGATCAGCAAGCTATTGGGGGGTATGTTAAAATAATGCTGTATTTCTGTTTCCCCCAGGTCATGTGACCAAGCTGAACAGGCCAACCAGATGTGCAGCTCTGTTCGGTGGATAGGTTCTCCTAACACCCAGGGTTCTATGCAGTGGAGCCATGACTGTTGAAGTGGCACGATGCCCACCACACTGGGCCCGCCCTTACCCAATGAAAAAGTCAACTCGGAACTTTGAACCCACAAGAATTCTCAAGAAATTCTGAAGTCCCCTGAGAATGAGTTGGGCAAATGGAAGCCTCTTTTGCAAAGGAAGAAAACTTGGGGAAGCAGAATGGAGGACAGATTTCTGCTCATCTCTAATCTCACACAATACAGTTCTCTATTATTAAGTAATGTCCATTCCCAGGGGCAAGATTCTTCTACAGCGCTTACTCAGAAGTAGGTGCCATACAGACGAAGTCCCCTACAACCTTTAATTAACTTTCCTAAATTCCATTATCAAGGTTTAAATTTAATTATATCACCCTCCAGCTTCTGCCTTTAATTGCTCCCTATTCAATGCAGTAGGGGAATTACTGATACATTTCCCTTTAATTAGATGGTTCTTCTTTCCCATGTGGGAATGCATGTGCGTTAATTACTATTTCAGTCTCGTTCTATTTTCTTTTTCTTTCTTTAAAAAAAAACTGCTGTTTTGGAAAGGAAAGGAAAAATTAACACAAACATAAATTACCGCACAATCCTAACTCTGACTACTTGCAATGTGGCTGCTTACTCCCAGGAAAACGGGGGTAAGATTGCAGCCTTAATAACAGGAAAGCTGTAGCCAGTGGCACTTCTTAAATGACCTGTTGATTATTTCTGATTGATTTGCAGGGAGGGTTAGATGGCGTTATGTCAAACCGGTGCATTTTCCAGTCACTTTCCTTATTGCAAAATGTCAGTCTGATCTTTGGGGGAAAGTGAGTTCATTGCACAACGGCTCCAAATCAAATATAATTGTGGAACCTGAATTTGCAGGTCTGTGATGGAACCCTGCCCCAAAATAGCAGCAGCCTGGAAGCGCCCCAGGAGGACAATGCAGAAAACACTGGTGTACAATAAGATAAGATGGCAACAACGTTGTTGAGGGTCCTGCAGTAATGTACTGAGCTGAATCCTAGAACAATAGGATCCTGAATGCAGCAGTCTGATTGGTCCGCAGGAGCCACCCAATCCAGCTCCAGGTGGAAGTGAATCAGCGACCTGATTGGCCTGCAGGAGCAGCCAATCAGGCTCCTGGATGAAGTGAATCAGCAACCTGATTGGCCTACAGGAGCAGCCCAGAATTAGCCAATCATGCAGGGCCCATTGTGTAAATAATGTATATATAGCTAGACGTTTTGGGGAAAGATTCATTCATTGCTACTATGAGCTGAATAAAGAGCATGAAATTCACACTCAACTCCAAGTATACTTCAGACGCTAATCATGCCAGTAGTTAAACCTCATGTTTCAAACAATCTCTAGCTTCCCCTCTACAACCTCAATTCCTGCCTACAAAGAAGAAATAAGGAATGTATCCTGGTTCCAACTTTTGCTTCCATCATCCTAGAAGTTGCCTTATACGCAAGCTCTGCACTGATTGGCAGCGATGCTCCAAGTTTTCAAGCTGGGCTCTCTCCCAGTCCTACCTGGAGATGCCCAGGATTGAACCAAGGACAGGTGCCATACCACTTTGCCCTGGTTTGTTAAAAAGCACCGGTGGCCATCTCCTTTGGTGTTGAATGTGCCGCAATCCAAGTGTCCCCTATTCCTTGCTCACGGTGTTCTCCTCCTGGAGAAGGCCAAGAACCCTCTCTCACTGCTGCCCCTGAGGGTATGGGGTCAAACTCCCCACTCCCCACTTTAACTCAATGCGCAGAATTTCTGATTCCACCCGAAAATATGGGAAATTGCCTTCCTCTTCCTGAACGCCATGAGAAGCTCACACCACTTAGCATATTCAAGTCAGGAACGCCTGAGAGACTTTGGCCTAAGCCAGATGTGCAGCCCCTGGGGCTTCCCTTCCTCATCCCCCATCTCTAAATGGGGACCTTTGCAAGGGGGGCTATGGCTGGGGAGGGGAACTGTGATCCTCTCCTGAAAACTGGTGTGAGTGACAGTTTCCAAGCCTGGTTGCTGGGATGTGCGGAATGAAAGCCTCTTTGTGTGCATTTATGTGTAATTAGCTGTATAGCACAGTCTCTAGAAAGTTAAATATCAGCTAGCATCTTCACCGATAACTGCTTCCTGTTCAGCATAGCTGTGGAATTACTTATACATTTCCACTACTTAGTCAGTTCCTTTTCCCCACTTTGGGGGGGTTTGACTTACTGTTTCCCTTGCATTCTTTTATTTACAGTATTGTGAAATGGTGCTATTTCAGAACGAATTAAGGTGAGGAAACCAATAAAAAAGAGGGCAGTACAGAAAAAACGTCGGAGGGCAATGAGCTGAAAATGATGTCACCGTCTCCTTATAAGGTAAGCGGTTGGTGGAAAATCATTTTCAGGCTACAGTGGGAGCAGCCTGAGTAGAACATGGGGCTTAAGGGTGCAATCCTGTACCCTCTTACCTGGGAGTAAACCCCATTGAATTAAGTGGGACTTAACTTGGGTTCTTCTTAACCACCAGACCATAGGTCTTCATCCAATGGGTTGGGACCCACAGGCCAAGCTGTTGCCACCATGTTGTTCCTCAGGCCAAAGGAGGACAAGATGCTGTGCCTGGGCCAGGACACCCATACCCTCCGACATTTCTCCCATGAAAATAGGGACATCCCATTCCATAATGATAATTTTACTATTTATACCCCACACATCTTACTGGTTGCCCCAGCCACTCTTGGCAGCTTCCAACATATATAAAAACATAATACAGTGGTACCTCGGGTTAAGAACTTAATTCGTTCTGGAGGTCCATTCTTAACCTGAAACTGTTCTTAACCTGAAGCACCACTTTAGCTAATGGCAGTGGCGTAGCGTGGGGGGTGCGGGGGGGGCGGCCGCACCGGGCGCAACATCTGGGGGTTAGGGTTAGGGGGCGCAAATCCACGGGTTAGGGGGTGCAAATTACTTGCCTTGCCCCGGGTGCTGACAACCCACGCTACGCCACTGGCTAATGGGGCCTCCTGCTGCTGCCGCGCCGCCGCCACCGCACGATTTCTGTTCTCATCCTGAAGCAAAGTTCTTAACCCAAGGTACTATTTCTGGGTTAGCGGAGTCTGTAACCTGAAGCGTCTGTAACCCGAGGTACCACTGTAAAACATTAAACATTTAAAAAACCCCTTCCCTACACAGGATTGCCTTCAGATGACTTGGGAGTCGAATAACTCCATACCATCCAACATTTCTAATGAAAATAGGGACGTCCTAAGGAAAAGCGGGACATTCCAGGATCAAATCAGAAACCGGGACGGCTTCTCTAAATCAGGGATGTCGCTGGAAAATCGGGACACTTAGAGGGTCTGAGACACGTTCTTCTGATGAAAGGCTCGTTTTCTCAATTCCCGTGTGTGGCACAAGGTTGCAGAAGAAAGGCATGAGCCTTTTCCCATAAGAGATGTATTTCTGACCATTCATATGCCTCGCTTTCCTATAGGTGCAAGGGGTGATGCTGTTCGTTTTCCAGTCTGCTCCTTTTCCAGTTTGCTGGGGACTTGCATGCAGAAATGTCAGCTGTGGTGGGGCAGCTTGGTTGCCATCAAGGCAGAGCAAAGGGGGCCCAGGAAGTTAGGCAGGAGTCCGATGGCTGCAGGAGGTGAGGGTACCACACCATCCTCACCCCTCTCCCTGCAACTTGAAGCAGGGGTGGGCTGGGCAGGGAATTCCTTGATGGGCAGCGAGGGGACTCCTCTGTGTTGTCACTTGGGAGTCCAAGGTGGGTCTTGATCCTGGATCTGCTGAAGGTCACTGCATTAGATCACGCTTCCTCTGGCTCACAAGGTGTTTCTGTTTTATTCACAGACGGTAGAGAAATGGATTGATCTCGTCTTCATGGCATCCTGATGACTTCAGCTGGTTGGGGGGCTCACGTCAAAGACTGTGGTATGTTTCCACTCAGGACAGTATCCAAACACTGCACTGACATTTAACCATCTATCCAAATTATAAACTTACCAGCCAGGCCAGGAAGACTGGCATTCTTGTGACATAGTTTGCGTTGCCATAATACTTAAACTACGTGAATATGCCACCTCTTTTAGGAATGTCTGGTCCGATTTGGAAAATTTATGTCTCAGAAGAACATCGAGGAATGGTGTCTGGGAGCATTCCTTCCTCTCTGATTTGAGACAGGAGCTGTCTGGATCTCAGAATACTAGATTTCTACCTGTAGGTTGTCCTCCTTTTTTAAAAATGCAGGGAGCATTCTAGGTAGTCTCTCCCACTTGCAATATGATCAAGACTAATCTTGTAGGACTGTTGCATCAGCTGCTGTCAAAACACACGTCCACACACCCCATACATAACAACAGTGCCAGGAGGGCAGATGGGAGTGGCAGCAGAGTGGTTTGTGGATGGCACCAAACTGGGAGGGATAGCTAATGCTGCAGAAGGCAGATAGAAGAACTGGACACAAACTAACCAAGTGAATTTCAAAAGGGACAAATGTCAGGTTCTACACTCCTGTATCAGCCTCAGACTTTAACCCCAAAGGCGCGCTCCCCCATTGTCTCCTGAGACAGATGGATGCCAACAACAACATTTAGCCAGGAACAACCAGCTGCACAAATATAAGATGGGAGATACCTGGCTTGCCTGCAGTAGATGTCTTAGTAGACCACAAGCTGAACATGAGTCAACAGTGTGATGCAGCAGCGAAAAAAAGCTAATGCTATTCTAGGCTGCATCAACAGAAGTATAGTGTCCCATTCAAATGAAGTAATAGTATCACTCTAATATGCCTTGATCAGACCACAACTGGAATACTGTGTCCAGTTCTGGGAGCCACAATTTAAGAAGGATATTGACAAGTTGGAAAGTGTGCAGAGGAGGGCTACCAAGATGGGCAAGGGTCTGGAAACCAATCCCTATGAGGAACGGTTGAGGGAGCAGTGTTTGTTTATACTGGGAAAGAGGAGACTGAGAGGAGATATGATAGCCATCTTCAAATATCTAAAGGGCTGTCACATGGAAGAGGGAACAAACTTGTTTTTTTCCTGCTCCAGAGTGTAGGACCCAAACCAATGGATTCAAGTTACAATAAAGGCAATTACAGATACACATCAAGAAGAACTTTCTGGTGGTAAGAGCTGTTTGACAGTGGAATGGTCTCCCTCAGGAGGAGGTGGCAGTGGCGTAGCGTGGGTTGTCAGCACCCGGGGCAAGGCAAGTAATTTGCACCCCCTAACCCGTGGATTTGCCCTAACCCCAGATGTTGCGGCCGGTGCGGCCAGCCCCCCTGCACCCCCCACGCTACGCCACTGGGAGGTGGCACCTATAATGGTCCCCGGTTCTGCAATTTATTCCACAATAAGCCTGTTAGTCTTTTAGGGCTCATCCAGACTTGTGCCTGTTCCCATGCCTAGAAAGCAGTTTTTTCCCAAGTGGTTTTTTTTGCCCTTGACCAGCCGCTTTCCCTTAGAAAGCCTGCTCTTTAGAGATAAATAGGAACAAACATCAATCTGGAGAAAACCTGATTGACGTTTGTTCCGATTCAGCAGTAAAGTTTGCATTTCCCAGCAGTGGGGCAAGGGCAAGTCTGGATGGACAGACAGACACAAGGCTCCCTTTAATTTCACTTAAGTAATGTCAGACATGGCAAAGGAGGGGGGCTATTAGGTTTGGGGAGAGGAGCGCTAAGCCTGGATTCCTGGGTTGATCTTTCCCCATTCTCTTCCATTGGCTGCACACAATGGATTTAAAGCACATGGTTTCTCCCAAAGAATCCTGGGAAATGTGTTTTGCCCCTAACAGAGCTGCAATTCCAAGCGCCCTCAACAAACTACAGTTTCCTGTCCAAGGACAGGAATAAACACCCCAGACAGAATAACTGCCACACACAGGAAGAACAAGGATATAATTTGAGTTCCTCACTTGTAGTTTTATAAATCATTTAATGTGTCAACACAAACAGAAGTTATTAATATTGCAGTTGTTGTATAAGAGATTATTATTATGACCGGGATGTAATGGAAATTAATAAGATTTTGGAATGTAGAAATAAAGCAAATAATCAAGCCATCAATTCTAGCATGGGGGGCACCTTATCTAAATTATATAATTCAGTATTTGAACTATTGGTATTAATAATTGTATTATAAATTGATATTGTTAGAATGAGGCTATTATTGGATTGTAATTGAAAACTAATAAAAATTATTATATATAAAAAACAACAACTACAGTTTCCAAGAATCTGTCACGTGCTTGAAATGTGCAGTATGTACACAGTCCTCTTTCCCAAGTGACAAGGTGCATCTCTCCACCATAATTCCTACTCTGCCTCTTTGCGAATTCCTTCCTTCCCCATGGAATAATCTCCTTCTGTTGCTTCAGCCTCTAGGCCCGGTGTTAACTTGAGGGAGGAAACGCCATCCCTGTCCAACAGCATCACACCCACCCGCCCACCCAGCTGCTAAATATTTATGCCTAGAAGCCTGTGAGGGGTGAGACATCCACGCTGCGTTGCTGCACACGAAACACGTCCCAAAGCACTTATGGTAAACGAATGCTGAAACCCTCAGGCCTCCTGACGCAGGGACTTCCGGGGAACACTTTCTCCAAACAGAAGTCGTGTGTGAACCAGAGACATAAACAGAACCAGATGGCATTGGACAGGAAAGGAGCATTTGATGTCGTTGGAAGTTAAAAGGGAAACCTGTCAATTTCAGATTCTCATTTTTTCCACTCTTTTACATAAGTTCCGTTCTCCCCAGTTTCACAAAAGTTTTGGGGCTAGTCCTCATGAAAATCCAGCACCGGTTTGGTGTGAATTTATCCTAATATACGTAACTTGGTACGCACTTTCCCAAAATACACAAATTTTGTAAGGCAATTGCCCCTAAGATAACACATTTGTGTATTGTATTTTAACTCGTGTATGCCTCTTTATATACACTTTACCCTGTGATATGCATTCTTGTATACATTGCTTGAGATCAAGGTGAGAAGGTAAGGCTTTAAGGCAACAGTAGCAAACCGTTTACTCTCCAGATGTTGCTCAGCTGTATCTCCCATCAGCAGGTGGCAAGTATCAGGCCCTCAGGATATTAAGAATAATGAACAGAGTGCTTCTGATCATGTGCTAAGCAGCCCTTCCATAAATGTAATCACACTTATTTCTCTTTGGAATTAAGATGTGTGTGCATAGCTTCCAAAAGAGACTATCTCTCCCTTGTACTTTTGTCTCTGAGTATACGTCATTCTTAGTTTGTCTATCATTTTTGGCTTCAGTGCCTTTCAGATGCCCATTTCCCCTCACTGTAAAAGTGTGGCCATCGTGATACAGCAAATTCTTTGCCAGTGAGATCTTTGGGAGGGGGGGGGTTAGAAAGAGAATGTGTGTCAGAGGTCCTGGAGGCAGGACTGAACCCTCCAGGAAATGCCAGCGAGGTGTACTGTAAGCCAAAGAGTGATTGCATCAGGAATCCAAATTATATACAAAGCAAAGATGCCCCCTTGGCAATGATATTTGCTTTGGCCTCATGCCTCTGTCTAACAAACAAAGTCCCTGTGAATCTTCAAGCTGAGGGCCGTTTCTAGCTTGGACCAGTTTGGCAATGGTGAGCTCATGATAGGAACTCAGGGCAGAGTAACCAGCCAGTTTCTCATATTGCCCAACCAAACAGATGAAGTCTCCAGGCCCACGGATTCCAGAACAGAGGCTAGGTTTTCACAGCAATGACCTCCCTTGCTCAGCTCTCAGCCAACTAGGATGCTGTGGGACAACATGGCCAATGCAGATATTTGCCTAGCTAGGATGCTTGGTTTGACAGAACTTTGGAGTTTTGTACAGCAAAAACTAGGGAGAGAAACATTAATCAGCGATAGTGAGCGATGGGGACCACGTAGGGGCCAGAAAAATGGGATCCCCCTCTTCCCTCAGTGTCCTCCTAGGGGAGCCAGGAGTCAAGCCACACAGGCCCTGCCCTGGATGTCTGATGCAGCACAGCACCCATTCTGTTGGCAAATGTTTGCACGATGCAGCTGGGGTTCTGGGAGCCGCCATTTTTATTTCCCAGCATGCCCCACAAGTATTATTGCTCTGGAACACTGACAGCTTTCCCAATGGCCTCTTTTATGAAGCCGTTGTCCAAGTCTGTTTGCAGAGGGATTCGATTTGCTCGGCTTTTCACTCTGCTTTGTTTTCAAGGAGGTGTTAGGTGATGTTGTGTCAGAGGAGTTCCCTTATCGCGAAAGGCCAATCAATGTTGGCAAAGACAAACTATACGGGTGCAACCTCCATTTGCTGGTGTGTGATTGAATCCAAAATGGTGACAGTCTGGAAGCAACCCAGAAGGAAGATGCAGGAAAAACTGGAGTGCCGTAAGATGGCAATGATGTTTCGACAAGGACCCCATCTGCACTCTGCCTTTAAAACAGTAACATACTGTTTTAAACAGTCATGGCTCCCCACCCCAAGGAATTCTGGGTACTGTAGTTTGAGAGTTGTTCGGAGACCCTTATTCCCTTCACAGATCTACAAATCTCAGAGTGGTTTAACAGTCAAATCCTCTTCCCAGGAAACTCTGAAAAATAAATGGAAGTCTGGAAATGCCTGCCATGTAAAATTAAGAGGGCAACACAGAGTGGGTGGGTGTGGGTGGGTGTCTGAGAACCACTGTTTTAATTTCTCACAATACCCCTGAACTAGTGTTGCTCAAAGTATTAACCACCAGCTCAGAATCTGCTGTACTACTACACTACAAAATCTGCTAGTCTTCATAGAGGCAAGGATGATGCACATGTTTAGATCAGGGAAAGCTTCAGGAATAAGGACCTGTCACACACACATAAACCTTACGAGGCAGTGCTTCCTGGGCTGCACAGGCTACGGCCTTACAGCCTAAATTATCTTTGTCAGGTCAGCTGAGAGAGAAGGTCTGTGAAATGTCTTAACAGGAAATTCCTCGGGCATCTCTGTCTTGTGAAGGTTCAGGAGCAGGCGTGCAATGATGTGTTCCAATGAGGATGCCAATGTTTATGAATTCATGGGTACTTGTTGTTGTTGTTGTTTAGTCATTTAGTCGTGTCCGACTCTTTGTGACCCCATGGACCAGAGCACCACTAAAACACAGGGGTCAGTAGGTAGAATTTAATTAAGGTTTGGGGTGCTGAAGATGGGTGACAATCCCAGGTGTATTAAGATGTGTGTTGGACACTTTTAATCCCATGGAATCAACATGTGTTAAAAGCTAATTAAGTCAGGCTTCCTTGTGAAAGGGCCATTAAGATTACACAGGATCAAAGGACTAAGTTTGAGAAGGCAAATGGATGGGGCCCTCCCTCTCTCCCTCAGCAGATAAAGCAGATAGTTAGAGAGGCTAGAAAGCAAAGCAAGCCAATGAGGATTCCTATGACTATGGAAGAAGCAAGACTCTTTTGGGTTATAATGCTGTGAACCCTTTCATCATAGGCTCAGGTTGTATATGTGTAATAAACAAACCATATATCATAAAGACACCACAGTCTGTGCCTCGTCTTCCCCAAAAGGAAACACAAACGCTGAGAACCCCGGGAATCTCACACTGCACAGAGATTGGGGTGGCGTGTGACACAATTATTTCCAGTTCCTGCTTGTGAATTGCAAACCCTACCCCACCCCCAGCCTGGCCATATATGAGCTGAGCTAAGGGTAGAAGAGCTTTTTAGATATGATTGGGCCCCATCCTCTTTTCCCCTTAAGGTGGCATAAATACCCCCTGTTATGTATTAAGATTAGTGGCAGTTCTCACTCAGGGTCACCGATATGTAAATGAAGGATTGAAAACTGTCGCTCCTGATTGGTTAGCTAGTTGTGAGTTGTTACTGTTTCAAGTTATTTAGTATTACAGTGGTACCTCGGGTTAAGTACTTAATTTGTTCCGGAGGTCCGTTCTTAACCTGAAACTGTTCTTAACCTGAAGCACCACTTTAGCTAATGGGGCCTCCCACTGCCGCCGCACCACTGGAGCACGATTTCTGTTCTCATCCTGAAGCAAAGTTCTTAACCCGAGGTTAATAAAGAGCCGTGAATCCAACAGAGCTGTGTCCTTTGTCCATCTTTTCCACTGTAAAGTAGGTTACACTGTCCTGTGCTCCACTCCCATCCTTCTGGAGACTCCAGAGTTCCATGCTTTTCCTTCGCCAGCTGGGTTATTTGCTCCCCAAAATACTCCAAAGCCTGTGTTGCCTCCAGAAACATCAGTATTTTGTAGGAGGGAGGGATTCAATCACATAGCAATAATTTAGGTTTGTGCAGTTGAAGTGGTCTGGCATAACAAATCTAGTTTATTGGTTTGCTTGCTTTTAATGAAAAAGAGCACCTTTGGCCGTTAGGAAAGAGATGGGGGATGATGATGATGATTACCCTGTACAATGGTCCATATGACTAGGCTGCCCCAGCCACATACTCCATATATTTTAAGCACGCAGCTTTCCTCAAATAATCCTGGGAACTGTAGTTTGCTAAGGGTACCGGGAACTGTGGCTCTTTGAAGGGTAAATTACAGTTCCCAGGATTCGGGGGGGGGGGGGAGAGATATTCTTTAAGTATATAGTGTGTACACAGATATGCACTAGAAGGGCTGGCAAAGGGGAGGATGCATAATAGCTGCTTAATACGGATTAAATCAGGATGAGAATGCTAATTGTTGGATAATCTCCCCCAAAACAAATCGGAATGGATGCTTGTTGCCTAATCTCCATGTAAGCTTCAGGCCAGCTAATCAAGATGAATGTCCCACTAAGTGGATTCTCAGGAAAGGCCCCTCAGCCATCCTGGGATGGGGCCTAATCCCCAACCTCCTTTCAGCTCACCAACCCCTCCTGCAAAGCACCTGGTCACTCCATTTCTTCCACCCCCTGAAATCTCACTCATAAAAAAACAAACAAACCGAAGCCGACATTCGAGCAGAAGCGTTTATTTGGCCAATATGCATCTGCTTCCTTCCTCCTGGCAAACAGTTTCATAATCCAACCCTCGACCTTATGCAAACAGGAAGCGTGGGGCTTGCCTGGACAAGTTTTAGTGTGAATTAGACGAGGATGCAATGATGGATCAAAAGACAGCAGGTGTGATTTATCTGATTGTTGTTTTTTACTGCGCTTATAACAAATAAAGGTGTGGGTGGTGTACATTTGAGTGGGTCTGAAAATCCTCAGCACCACAGCCCTTGACCTGTGTTTGCAGAGTACGGCTCGTAAAAGCTCACCTCTCTCAGAAAGGGATGAAGAAACCTGTGGTCCTCTTGATGTCATCGTTCCACAATGCCCATCAACCTGACCACTGACCACGCCAGGGGTGGGGGGGTTGATGGGAGACAATTGCCTGCTTTTCCACTCTTCCCACATTCTGCTGCCTGAGGCGGGGGGCCCCCTTCCCCTTTGCCCAATGGTAGGGCCAAGGGCTGTGATCCAGTTTGTTGTTTAACCACTTTGGTTAATTTTAAAGATGCCAATTCCCTCACCTCTGGCCTTGTGGCCTGTTGCCCATGTCGGAAGATCCTGGTGGCCGTCCTTAAACGGGGTCATGAGAAACTTGCTTGCATTGGCATGAGACGCACAAACATGAAAACAAAATAAGAATCCTGGGGACTTGTTAATCAATGGATAGCCTGCAGGCCATTTTAACTGGCTCAAAGGCTAATTTCTCCCTCTTGCCTCATTGTTTTGCCATCTTGGGCAGGTGGACAAAGTGCTGTGGCGCTCATGCCCAGTTTGCATGCTTCCCACAGGGATCTAGTTGGCCACTGCGAAAGCAGGATGCTGGACTCAGACAGTGGGCCTTGCCACTCATGGTCGCTGCTGGCACCTCACTCCCACCCTGTGTACCGTTTTGGAGGAAGGATATAAATTTATCAAATGAAACAAATCAATGTCTCTCTTACATTCCCCCACCCATGGACCACATGAACATTACTGAGCGTCTGGGTGGACCACTTTTCCTGCCCGTTGTATCAATGGTAAAACACTGTGCTGGATCCCGTATTGTTATTCGCTTCTTTTATTTCTCATGCATTGCATTTTATTATCTCACAATCTGAATTCTATGGAATACGTGGGTGGAGTTCTACGAGATGAATGAATGGAGGCAGGAATGAGGTGAAGAAAGCAAGGAATATCTTTATTTTCTGCTGCAACAGAGTCCCCCACCCCTCGCCGCCCTCGCAAGGAGGTGAGGGGACCCACAACAACTTTTAAAGACTTTAGAAATTGCCCAACCCCTTAGCCAAAGACCACCCCAAATTATCATACAAATGTCACAGAGAGAGGTGGTCCACAACAGAAACATGAGAGTATGACTTGGTGCCTGTCGGTCAAGACACCTGCTTATTCCCGGTGAGTTTGGGCCGTTCGTTTGAAATGGTGAATATCTTGGCTCCGGAATACATTGTCACAGGCCTGTTTCATTCATTGACAAGTCAGCATGGATAGCCTACCAATACTTGTTAAATCAGTTTCACAGACGGGAGACTAGGAAGAATTTCCTGCTCTGTGACCAGGAGTCTTGAGGCTGACTAGGGGGCCATGCACAACTGCTGTATTGCTCTCTCTGAACTATTCCAGCTCAGATTTTATCAGTAAAAGTGACATTTCATCAAGAAATTGGTGGATTCGTGGATAAAACAGGGCGAAGTGAAAACAACTGCTGTCAATAGTTGCATCGGGATCCCTTGTTCCCATTTAACTGACTTATGTTGCAAAGGCCATTTGCAGAAGAGCTCCTCTTGCATTTCTTGGAGTCCCATGTAGGGGGCTGGGTGTTTTGTGGGCATCTTTGTGCAGATGCACTTATCCCCGTGCATTTGTAACATGTCATTAATTTTTCCATAACATACAGAATTCTATTTAATGCATGGATAGGCCACCTCTTCTGTTCCATCGCAAATCCACAGACACGCCACAGACCACCTTGATGACGCTTGCAGACCACTGGTGGTCTACAGACCACAGTTTGGGGCCCCCCTGAAATAAATGCATTTTAACCAGGCTCCGCACCAACACCTGAATCCCAGGGCAGATGCCACAAGGCCTGCAAGTAAAAAAAGGCAAAGGTAAAGGAACCCTGGACGGTTAAGTCCAGCCAAAGGCGACTATGCGGTTGTGGCGCTCATCTCGCTTTCAGGCCGAGGGAGCCGGCGTTTGTTCACATACAGTTTTCCGGGTCATGTGGCCAGCATGACTAAAGCACTTCTGGTGCAACGGGACACTGTGACAGAAACCAGAGCGCACAAAAAACCATTTACCTTCCTGCTGCAGCGGTACCTATTTATCTACTTGCAATGGCGTGCTTTTGAACTGCTAGGTTGGCAGGAGCTGGGACAGAGCAACGGGAGCTCAGCCCGTCGTCACGGGGATTCGAACCCCCAACCTTCTGATCGGCAAGCCCAAGAGGCTCGGTGGTTTAGAACACAGCGCCACCTGCAAGTACTGAGGTCTGCCATAGCCACATTCAACTCTCTACTCTGCTGCTGGCCACAGGCTGGCTTTCAATCTGATTTCCCATATTGCTCTGCAGCAGAGGGAGGGGACTGGATATGGTCACTGAATGGATCATTCCTTCCCCTCACCCTGCTGGCCAACTCTGAGGTCAAGTGACAACCTGAAAAGGGCTCACCTTTGAAATCAGTTTGCAAGCAGTTTCAATAGACTTCAAAGGCAAAGTCTCTAGGTGCTGATTGGTGCAGAGCAACTTCAGTTTGAAGTCCGTTTACAAGCAGTTTGTCAGGAAACCTCTTGTGAACAGACTTCAAAGGCCTTGTCTGGAGTGACACTAAGCTGGGCACTCAAAACTATGTGAAATTAAAAGGGGTCTCCTAGCTGCCAGTGTTGCTGCTGTTGCTTTTGAAATTGTGGTCCAGTAAGCTGGTAAAATAAGGGACGCGGGTGGCGCTGTGCGTTAAACCACAGAGCCTAGGACTTGCCGATCAGAAGGTCAGTGGTTCAAATCCCTGCGACGGGGTGAGCTCCCGTTGCTCGGTCCCTGCTCCTGCCCACCTAGCAGTTCAAAAGCACGTCAAAGTGCAAGTAGATAAATAGGTACCACTCCGGCGGGAAGGTAAATGGTGTTTCCGTGTGCTGCTCTAGTTCACCAGAAGCGGCTTAGTCATGCTGGCCACATGACCCGGAAGCTGTCTGTGGACAAATGCCGGCTCCCTCGGCCTATAGAGCGAGATGAGTGCGCAACCCCAGAGTCGGTCACGATTGGACCTAATAGTCAGGGGTCCCTTTACCTTAAGCTGGAAAAGTCTGAAAAAACTGCAGAGGGGTTTTTTCCCCTGGGCTTCCATCAAACCCAGAGTCATCCTTGGGCCTTATGACCACCACTTGCACAAGGTACTCAGGATGTTGGAGAATTCCATCAGAAACAGAAAGAGGAATGGAAATTGCCACAAGTTGCTCATTCACCCAGTTAGGAACAGAAATCACACGAGCAAATATGAACAGCATTCACTATCCTTTTTTTAAAAAGTCCACATACATTTTGTTCCTTTTCTCACTTTTACATTTTCCGTTCCCTAAAATGCATCGAAATTATGCAGTCAATGGGTTACATTCATTTCCGTCGCATTAGGTAGCGAGACAGATAACGTAGGTTTGAGCAGGAGCCGAACTGCCTGGTGGGGGGAGACTCCTCAGGGACTTTGTGCCCCGATCATGGGGGGGGGGGGGGAGAGCGAGGTGTTTTGTCTCAGGTGCCAAGATGCCTCAGGCCGCCTTGAACAAGGCACAACTGTCATCCGAGTCAAAACCAATCATCGGTGCCTTGTGTAAGTCAGGGGTGGGGAACCTTTTTCCAGTCCGAGGGCAACTACCGCTTCTGAACTAGCTTTCAGGGCCCACATGCCAGTGGTGGGCAGGGCCAGAGGCAAAAGTGGGCGGAGCAACGACCATCAATATTACCTTCCTACAGCAGGCTAGTTTCACGCACCTCGCTCTCTCTTTCACCCAGGCAAAAAGGCACCATGAGAGTTGTAGGACACTTTCCAGCTGGGCAACAGGCTTGCCCCCCCCCCAAGCCGGAGATCCCTTCACCCCTGCGTCTGTGACTCACAACTAGCTTTATTCAATCTAGCTTTATTCTTCTTGGAACAATGCAGCATCCTTCAGATCAAGGGTGGGGGGACTTGTGGCCCTCCAGATGTTGTTGGACTACAACTCCCATCTTCCCTTTCACTGGCTATGTCGGCTGAGGCTCATGGGAGCCGAGTCCATCAAGGGCCAAGCAGGGCCACTGCTTCCCCCCTCCTGTGGTAGACCGTTCTCAGAACTCTTCGCAGAACAAGTCGCTGCCTAAAAGAAGCGGACTGTCGTTCCATGTGGGGAAATCAGAAACAGGTGCCCAGAAGCTTCTCCAGGAGATGGTTTTTAATTTTAAATAGCATTTTTTAAATGTAAAAAAACCTGCCTCCCGTTCCCAATACCTTTTGGCGTTCAAAGCTAGTTTGCAACCCCTAAGCGCAGATGGATTATCTTAACTCTAAGCCAAGACAGATTTGGAATATTAAAAAAGAGGCGGCAAGAATGTTCAAGCGGTAAATTTGAAACGTCTGGAGAACTGCAGATCAGGAAGCAAAAGTTAACTTTTTTTTAGCACCAGTGACTAGAGTACGAAAGCTAACTTTTGCCAGAGCAAAAAGTTTAGACTTGAGACTTCTGTGCTTCTGCGTGAATCCAAGAACATACTTTAAAAAAAATTAAAAACAGTCTTTTCCGGACAGATCCTGGATGTGTAACTACTTTTTTAAAAAAAAACAAACAAACAAACACAAAACATGTGTGAGTTTCTGTGTGGATTTAAACAGTTTTGAAGACACGTCAGTTTCTCCCTCTCTCTCTCTCTCTCTCTCTCTCTCTCTCTCTCTCAATATTGCACTTTAAAAGCAGGAGGCGGTTGAATTTTGGAGCAGAGAGAGCAGCGGCGATTTCAGTCCAGATATTCCTTCCCATTGCATGGAAGATGCGAGCAGGAGCTCTTCTAAGCTCTGGGCACATCCCAGAGTGGAGTGTTTCGCTGCCACAAAGCGGCCTGCAGTTGTAACAGGCAGAAGAAGGCCAACTTTATCCAAGAGCATAACCGGTTCAGTACAAACTCTGACAGAGAAAAAGGCAGGACTGTCAAAGCTATAGAACCAAGTCATAAATACGGCATTGGTAAGATGAGAGAGAAAAACGGAGAGGCTGTAGCAGGAGGAGGAGGAGGAGGAGGAGGAAGAAGAGGAGGCGGCTCCGGTGGGGTGTTGTTCAGCCTGCGTCAGACTGGGTAGACCCAGTCACTGGCGACACGTCCATACTGCAGGGAGGGAGAGAGAGAGAAATAAATAAATAAATAAGGGAAGGTGGGAAGATACACTGTATTTTTCCGTATAGAAGTATATTTTTTCCTAAATTTTTGATGTTTAAATAAGGGGTCGTCTTATTATAATAATAATAATATATTATTTATACCCCACACATCTGGCTGAGTTTCCCCAGCCACTCTGGGTGGTTCCCAATCGAGTGTTAAAAACAGTACAGCATTAAATATTAAAAACTTCCCTAAACAGGGCTGCCTTCAGATGTCTCTTGAAGATAAGATAGCTACTTATTTCCTTCACATCTGAAGGGAGGGCATTCCACAGGGCGGGCGCCACTACCGAGAAGTCCCTCTGCCTGGTTCCCTGTAACTTCACTTCTCAGAATGAGGGAACCGCCAGAAGGCCCTCGGTGCTGGATCTCAGTGTCCAGGCTGGACGATGGGGGTGGAGACGCTCCTTCAGGTATACAGGACCGAGGCCATTATACACGGATAGTGCATAGTGCATTTTCCTGATTTTGAGTCCCCAAAAATAGGGGGCGTCTTATACATGGGGGGTGTTATACATGGAAAAATATGGTAGTCGGTTAGCATGGCTGGAAATGCCACCTGCCTGCAAATTCACAGACAATGATATGCCCAATAATGTCAACCCTGACTGGCAGCAGCTCCCCGGGAGTCTTTTCCTGGAGATGCTGCTGGGGGTTGAGTCTAGGTCCTATCCCTGAGCTGTGGCCACTTCCCTGCTTAGCTCTAGGCTTTGCAGCTGCCTGACACTGGGATAAGGACGGGAGAGGCAGAAATAGGCCCTGCCTCACAATGCAGTAAGGGAGCAAAAGAAAGTCTATTTTCCCACCTCCTCTTAAATTTATGGGGTGGGGTGTGTGTTTGGGGGTGGAAACAAACCACTCCCCCCACCCAACACATAGCTTCAAAAATTCTGGGAAGGTCTTAAGGTAAAGGTAAAGGGACCCCTGACCATTAGGTGCAGTCGTGGCCGACTCTAGGGTTGTGGCGCTCATCTCGCTTTATTGGCCAAGGGAGCCGGCGTACAGCTTCCGGGTCATGTGGCCAGCATGACTAAGCCACTTCTGGCAAACCAGAGCAGCGCACGGAAACGCTGTTTACCTTCCCGCCGGAGCGGTACCTATTTATCTACTTGCACTTTGACGTGCTTTTGAACTGCTAGGTTGGCAGGAGCTGGGACCGAGCAACGGGAGCTCACCCCGTCGCGGGGATTCGAACCGCCGACCTTCTGATCGGCAAGTCCTGGGCTCTGTGGTTTAACCCACAGTGCCACCCGTGTCCCTATTTGTAGGTCTTACATCCCTACAAAAAGAAAATTGCTGTGTGTGTCCACACACCTGCAGCTGAAAGTCATCAAGCGATCACCAAACATGTGGGGGTGAACTGGCGGAAAAGCGGGGAAGTGGTTCCCCTAGCAATGGAAAGCGTGTATCGTTCCAGATCAAAACGGGTGAAATCGGCTGCCAGCCCCCACTGTTCCTGGAGTGTGTGCAGTTGTGCACAATTATCCCTTTACACTTCATTCTTCCATGTTCAATCCACCTATTAAATTCCTCTTGCACAGTGGGTACCAAATGCAGGTTACTCCACAAGGTCGCTGTGCCCACTGGTGGCCAAACAGGGAACCACAGGCAGGATAAGCACCCAGGGCTCTGCCCTTCGCTTACAAACTGTTTTCTTAAAATGAAAACAAAAAAAAACAAAAAAACCTTGTCCCCCCCCTCCCCCTTGCTGAGCTATACCTGAATATCTGTCAGCTCCTTCAGAAACCGTTTTGCAATCTCAGGTCCGTTTTCCATCGTGGGGATATGGTAATTCTGACATGAGAGAGGAGGAAAGATTCATCACGAAACATGAATCACAATTCGGACGCTTCAGAAAAGGCCAGTGTTGGCTCCATGTCCTAACTCTCACCTTGCCCTGGTAGAAGATTTTATTCACGGGACAAACGACACAGGCCGTCCCCGCACCAAACATTTCCTTGACTCTGTTTTCTTCCAGGCCTTGGATCAGCTCAGCCATTGTGACAACCTTTTCAGAAACTTTGAATTCCCCCTGGGTGGAAAGAGATTCAGGATTAAAAACAAGAAACAAAAAAACCCATTGCCAGCTACTTTAAAAGCAGCAACATTAAACCTCTCAAGTTCAGTATGGAAGGAGTAGCAATGCAACTGTCATTGAGGAAAGAGGCTATAGCTCAGTGGTCAGGACATCTGCCCGGCATGCAGAAGTTTCCAGGTTCAATCTCCAGGAAGGGCCGGGAGCCGTGTTCGAAACTCCCATTGTTCTGGACACATTTTGGGAACAGGAATTTAATTAGTGCGATCAGTTTCTGAGCTCTGGGTGCTGTACTGCGCCTAAGATTTCAGATTAAAACTGCAGAGTGGAAGGAAAGGAGGACCTTTTTCTGCCTCCTCACTTCCAGCTACTCTCTGAAGACTGGAGAATAGACCCACTTCAGAATATTATGGGGTGGTCAGGGGAAGGACTAGAGCACGTGAAAAGTGAACTTAATATTTTAGCTGCAGTTCATTAATTTTCAGCTTTGTATTCTTGTTATATACCGTATTTTTCGCTCCATAGGACGCACCCGACCATAGGGCGCACCTAGTTTTTAGAGGAGGAAAACAAGAAAAAAAATATTCTGAATCGAATGTTGTATAAACTACTGTATTTAATAAACAACCGGTATATCAGAATCATATTACAGCCATGTAAAGTGAACAGCAGTCAACAATGGCATTAAGAACCATCTTCACTGTCATTAACAAATGAAGAGAGACTTTAAGGTTTGAGTACTCTTCTAGTCTTCTGTGAACCCCAAGAACTCATCACTGCTAGAGTCAGAATTTATGAAGCCCAGTTGCTCACAATCACTGACATCACTTTCTTCGCTATCTTCATGTAAAATACCATCTTCGTTTCCATCCAAAGCATTGCTAATGCCACATTTTTTCCTCTCAGTCCTCTTCCTCCCCTCTCTCAGCCTGCTGCTCGCAAACATTCCCTGTACTTGAATTACAGTCAAGAAACAGCCAAGCAGAGCCTCTCAGCGGCGGGCTTGGGAGCCTTTCCTTCTCCCCACTTTTCCCTCCCCCTCCCCAAGCAGCACAGTCCCCTTGTCCAGCCTCCTCCTCTCTATCCCATTCACCCAAACTCCTCAGGTGACGTCTGCAATTTCTCCCCTTTGCTGCTCCCTCTCCTTTGACCTCCACCATGACTCTCCACTCACAGCAACCTATGGTACCTCCTCTCCCTTCACCCAGCTTCTTGGTCCCCCTCCTCTCCGTCCTCTTCCTCCCCTCTCTCAGCGAACAGCTTGCCCGCTGCTGCAAAACTTGAGGGGAAAGGGCAGGCTGCAGCAGAACAGCACCCCCCCACCTCCATTCAGCAGCCCAGGAGCGCGGGGCATGGGCGCACAGCCCTTCCACTGCTCCAAAGCTTCCCGGGGCTGCAGGGGGAAGCCGAGGCTGCCGGCAGAGCAGCGCGGCCCCCCCCCCCAAAAGAGCAACCCAAGAACGTGCCGCACTCCGGCAATTTGGCTCCAGGGACCACACATTCGCGCCATAAGACGCACAGACATTTGCCCTTACTTTTTAAGAGTAAAAAAGTGCATCTTATGGAGCGAAAAATACGGTGTACATATATATATATATATATATATATATATATATATATATATATATGTAAAAGTGCACCTAGGCATTCCGTTGTTGCGCCCACAACCTAGGTTTAATGTTCCATTTAGCTCCTAGCTTTCATATCTCAGTTCCTAGCACGGGCTGGGAGAGTGCCCTACTTTGAAACCTTGCTGCCAAGTCAGTGCAGACAATCTTAAGCTAGGCGAGCCAGTGGCCTGACTCCCTACAAAGCAGTTTCATATGCTTCTCTAACTTAGCTCATTCAACAAAATGCATTGTTCTCCCCTCCTTTCTAACGGCGTTGTGGGTGTGTTGAAAGATAATCTGGAGAAAGCAAAAAAAGATTTTTGCTGCATAATTCCAGCTTGCAAATCCGCCACCCACCCTCAGGTCCATTCCAGCACTATCAAAAGTCTCCTGTTTTCACCAAACTCACCCATTCGCATGCCAGATCTAGAAGGCTTTGCCGTATCACACCGGGTAAGATGATTCCATTCAGAGGAGGGGTGACCAGCTCCAGATCTGGAAGGGGAGGACGCAGTGACAGACATGCAGAAAACACACACACAGAGAGAGCTCAACTCCCTACAATTTTGTTTGTTTGTTAATATCCAGTTTTCTCATCCTCATAACTTCAAAGATAACATACTTTAAACTGCGTGGGCAACACATGTTGAATTGTCAGAAGCCGAAGAGGTGGATGAAAAGCCAAAAAGCCATAGAAGGTAATGGTTTTTCAATAACAATATAGAGAAGACTGTGTGTCTTTTGCTTTTAAATGGTGCAGGTTCAACACATACCAGGCTGCCAGGAATGTGAGCCAACATATCTAGGCACTTCATAAACCACAAACTAGATCAAAAGGGGAACAAAATCTGAGGGGGACGGGGCGGAATTATCTACCCGGATTGCACTTAGTAAGGAAAAGGTTCAGAAAAAAGAATCCTGCAGACATTTATTTTCTCCATAAATATGATGAGGTAATAGCTGACGCAAATTGTTTTACCTTTACATATGCTTTTAATTTTCTTCCAACGTGTCAAAATGCAACGGCAGCATTAAGAGTGGACTCATCTTTGGGGGGGGGGGGTTAAGTCAGTTTGCAAAATTTTAAAATAAAAGTCCAAATTCTTTCTTTTAAAAAAAGAAAAGAAAAGCTAGAGCGGCCATCTGATTAAAGAAACCCTGCTTGACTGAACATATGAGTTTTAGCTGATTAATCAGATTTCATCAGCATATATTTGCATTTGAAACATACAAAAAAATACATCTAAAGGGAAAAGAAATATACTTTGCTTCTGAATGAAGTATTCATATGTCCCTGGAAGCACCTGCTTTAGGAGACGCATTCCTTTTTCCTTCACATACAGGGCGTCATTCAAATATTTTTTACTAAGTGGTGGCTGGTGCGCGTCGGAAGTCATACAGCAGAAGGTAAGGAGACTAAGAGGAGGTGGAGCCAAAGGCAACGAGAGGCGGAGCCAGAGACAATGAGGGGCAGGGCCAAGAAAGGCTAGTTCTGTTCCCACCTCCTTCCTCCCTGCTAAGTTCTACAAGGCAGGAAGCTGGCAGGCCCTGCCACCCCCTGGACTGCCAATGGAGGTCGATGCAGCAGTGTCGTCCCACATGCCCTAATAGACCAGCCAATGTTGCATTTATTTTATTTCATTCAGGTTATTTGCCTCCACTCTCGGAGGCAGTGAGTCTCAGTACAGTGGTTCCTCGCAAGACGAAAAGAATCCGTTCCGCGAGTCTCTTCGTCTAGCGGTTTTTTCGTCTTGCGAAGCAAGCCCATTGACGCCTTAGCGGATTAGCGCTATTAGCGGTTTAGCGCTTTAGCATTTTTTATAATGAAATGTTTTTAGAATCGTTGGATTATTTTGATTGTTGTTAGCCGCCCTGAGCCCATCTTCGGCTGGGGAGGGCGGGATATAAATAAATAAAATTTATTATAGCGGCTTATCGGCTAAGCGGATAAGCGGCTTAGAAAAAGGGGGGGAAAGGAAAAAAACCCGCAGGAACTCGCAAGACATTTTCGTCTTGCGAAGCAAGCCCATAGGAAATTTGTTTTGCGAAGCACCTCCAAAACGGAAAACTCTTTCGTCTAGCGAGTTTTCCGTCTTGCGAGGCATTCGTCTTGCGGGGCACCACTGTACGCCCATTGCTGAGAATCGCAGCTCTCGGCAACTCAGGGACCCAGTTCCTCACCTCCCTGCTGGTCTTTCCAAAGCACGAAGATGTTCATAGTCCCGACTTCTGTGATCTGGTGGTCGTCCCCGTAGAGCCAGAGAACCTGCTGGCAACCTTTTTTGGCGGCCTCCATCTGCACGTAAATGGTGGGGCCGTAGTTGCTAAGGGCAACACAAGAGCAAGGCAGGATTCCACCATCAGATTTTTTTAAAAAAGTCGACCCTCTCTTTGAAGATGTGGGGAAGGCAGGGCAAAGTACTTGCCGAGAGCAGTTCGCAAAGCCATGAAAGGTAAAAATGCAAATCACAACAACATGCAAAAATAATTTCGCTCAGTGACAGTGATAAAAAGAGCCTCAGCTGTTCAAATGTCAGCTTAAGAGAGTGGGGACCAGCTTTCCCCAATCCAGTGATGAAGGAGGCTCATACAGGTGCAGGTAAGACAGTCCTATGTGTAGTCTAGATAGAACTGGGCAATATCAGCTTTTCAGCATTGTGGTGTAAGACCTACACTGCTCCCAGTACGTATCCGAGCACAATTCAAAGTGTTGGTGCTGACCTTTAAAGCCCTAAACGGCCTCAGTCCAGTATACCTGAAGGAGCGTCTCCACCCCAATCGTTCAGCCCAGACACTGAGGTCCAGCGCTGAGGGCCTTCTGGCAGTTCCCTCACTGCGAGAAGCCAAGTTACAGGGAACCAGGCAGAGGACCTTCTCGGTAGTGGCACCAGCCCTGTGGAACACCCTCCCACCAGATGTCAAAGAGAACAAAAACTACTAGACTTTGAGAAGACATCTGAAGGCAGCCCTGTTTAGAAAAGCTTTTAATGTTTGATGGATTGCTGTATTTTAGTATTTTGTTGAAAGCCGCCCAGAGTGGCTGGGGAAGCCCAGCCAGATGGCCGGGGTATAAAGCTTGTTTCTCCCTCTGCATCGAATGAGGGCAGAGTGCAATGGCGGTTTCACCCAGCAATGTATCGTTGGTGAAACTGCTGCCTCTCCTGGTTCCCTCTGCTAGCAGCACCCACTGGAGGAAGGAACTCTTGACTCCCTCCAGCGGACGCTGCTAGCAGAGGGACTCAGGAGCGGTGGCGGTTTCACCAGCGATATATCGCTGAGTGAAGCAGATATGGCGGTCCGCTCCTCATACCGGTCCTGGGCGATATATCACCCAGGCCTAGTGAAGTCCTTGGCATTTCCAATTAAATTATTTCAAAACACCTGGGAAATAAGCTCCCTTTTCTCTCTCTTCCTGAGATCTTGGATATCCACTGCCAGTCGGGCTAGACAGAAGTAGCCAATGCAGTGCAGATGCTACTGGAATACAACTCCCATCTCTCCCAACCATTAGCCAGGCTGTCTGGGGCTGATGGGAGTTGCAGTCCATCAAGACCCGGAGGCCACCACATTGGTTGTCCCTGGATTCAGCAGCGTTGGGCTGGAGACTATCCTGCTGCCGTACCTGTTGAAACAGAAGCCGTACTCACCCGCCCACCTTGCAGTCCCCCACGCCGCCCATCCAGGCACGGACAAAGCGAGGGTCGGCCAGTAGGGAAACGGGGCTGAAGGTGCCGGTAGTGAAATAGGCTCCCACAGGGCCCAGGATCACGTAGAGCAAGGCATGCCTGGACTTGGCAACCCCCAAGGAGGGCTGTGGAGAGGGAGAGAGAGAGAGCAAGGTGTTGGCACAGGCGTTGGCTGGTGGCCATTGGAATGGGCAGAGTGGGGAGAAGGGCAGCCCCGCAGGGGACGGAGTCAGAGTCAACGAGAGCCAATGGCAGGGGCAGCCAGCAGATTCTGGTTCTGTCCCCATCCTCTTCCCGCTGCTCCTCACTCAAGGGTGACCCTGAGAAGGAGGACACCGAGAGGCTGGGCTGCTTGTAAGATGGCGGGCTGAGGATGGTGCGCCCCCAATGGACCAAGCTCCCCTAATTGGCAGTCGAGCAATACCCTCCATCGGCTCTGCTGCAACAGGCCAGCTCCATCAAGCCTCCCTCCTGTTCCCTCAACAGTCACCATTCCATCAGGCTGCCTCCGTGCGAGAAACAGGAACCAGGGCACATTCCATCAGGTTTGATGGCCTCGCTCCATCAGGCACCTCCTGCCCCAAACTACGCCACATGGCCAATCTAGGAACCACTGTTTAGAAACTGGGGGTGCCTGAATTTTGATTTTCCCCTCCCCCTTTTCCCTGGGGTGCTGTGGCCTTTTGGGGGGGGGCTGTGGGTAGAGACAGCCTTGTTTTGACTGCCTGTAAGCCGCTGAGGGAGCCTTTCTAGCAGAAGAGAGGGATACACCCCCTTTCTCAATAAATAAAATACAGTCATACCTTGGAAGTCGAACAGCCTAGTTCTCGAACGTTTTGGCTCCCGAACGATCAAACCTCGGAAGTGAGTGTTCTGGTTTTCGAACGTTCTTTTGGAACATGTCTGACGGGGCTTCCGTGTGGGATATAAAGCTGTCAGTCAAGTCCAACATTTCGAGAGGACTAACTGCCTCTATGGGGCAGGCAGTTTTGTCAGTTGGTCGGTTGCTGCAAGGAGTGTTAACTGGTAACTGCTCGGATGCAGTCTTCTCATGACTCACTACTATCTAGTATATAGTTTATCTGTAATGTAACCTAAGCCTGCCTTCAGGAACAACTCTGTAAACCTGAATGAATCTGATAGTAAAGTAGCTTATGTTAATATGATTCAGATTCATGTGCGTTTTCATTAAAAGGGACAGAAAGGGATTATCATCCAGGAAGGTATAATTATTGATAGGACTCACACGAGTTAGCAATCCGCTTATTGCTGCATAAACTCAAACAGGAGTTCATTTAAACTCTGCTAAATTATATAAAAGTTCTCACATTCCCTGGCTTCCAATTGGCTGCAGGAGCTTCCTGCGGCCAATCAGAAGCCGCACTTTGGTTTCCAAACGTTTTAGAAGTCGAACGGACTTCCGGAATGGATTCGGTTCGACTTCCAAGGTACGACTATATACTTTATAGGGGAGAGTGGGGAGGTGGGCCCGGGAAACACACCTCAGTGCCGATGAAGGTGGGGCGGATGTAGAGGCTGGTGGCTTCGGCGTGGGGGACCCAGTCTTGGTCCAGGTGGATCAGCCGCCGGATGCATTCGAGAAGCTCAGACTTGTCAAAGGGCTGTTGTGCAGAAGGGAAGGGTGGGGAAAGAGCAAGAAAGACCGGTGATGCTGTTTCCCCTTCTCCTTTCTGGACCCCAAGAGTCTCAAGGCGAGCCTCTTTCCCCACTCCCACAGAAAGACGCTTTAGGGCTGCAGCCCAATGGCAGAGCATCTTGCCCTGCATGCAGAAGGTCCCGAGTTCGATTCCTGGACTCCCCAGGTAGAAACCCTGGAGGGACACTTCTTCGAACACGCTCGCACACTGTGCAGAGAAAGGGACTGCATCGCCGTTTCTGCCCAGGAGAGAAAAGGTGAGCCGAATGCAAGAAGTTCAGGCTTTGCCCTGGGGCGGTTGGGTCAATGTAGATGCCAGGCTCAGAGATCTGTGCATCCCTTTGAGAAGGTGGCAAGGCATCCCTGCTGTGTTCAGGGACCCTCCTGCATGACCCGAGGATGAGCGGGGGGGAGGGCCTGGGTCTCAGCCCCCAAACCTTGCAGCACCACTTGTGGGGGGGGGGCATATCCAAAGACGGCTTAAGATGCAGCAGCCCACGGTTCCTGCAGGAGAGGGAGGAAAGGGGCCGCCTCACCGGAAGTACCTACCGGCAGGGAAGTACGGAGCGCGGAACGTAACATGCGGTTCATGTTCATCATGGGACGGAAAAGTTGGATGCGCTTGTCTGGGCCCCGGAATGCCTTCATCCCCTCAAAGAGCTAGATGGGAGAGAGAGAAAAGAGTCGTATGGAAGAAACGAGCTATTTAGAGACTCTACCTTAATGTTTTAATGTTGTATTTTAATCTTGTTTTTAAACTGTATTTTAATCAACTTGTTTTTATTATTGGTTGTTAGCCGCCCTAAGCCCGGTCTTGGCTGGGGAGGGCAGGGTAGAAATAAAATTTATTATTATTATTATTACCTAGTGAAACTGACAGTGGAGACTCTTTTTATATAGGAAGCAGTTACCTCCACTGAGTAGTGCAGGGCGGAAGAGGCTGGATGCAGCGAGAGATTCTGGAAAGGTTTGATGTGTGGCTTCCCCCAGCCTTTCTCCTGGCTCCATTCTATCATGAGCATGTGGTCGGTGAAATACTTGCCAAAGACCAGGTCCTTGGGGTCCGGTTTGGACTTTGGGTGCTTGTTCAATTCAATCTGGAGGTCTGAGGCCTGGTTTTGAAACAAAACAAGAAACAGGGACCCTTCATCAGTCAGGCCTCCATGAGGACTAGGAATTTGCTTTTTCAATATCAAACTAAAAGGTGGGATCTCCCCCTGCGAGGGTTTGGATCCAGCCTGCATCTTCCTAGCTCAGATTCCCCCCAGATTAGGAGTTCTTGGGCCCACAAGTTTCCTCACCTTGAACGTGGTGCTTAAAAATCTCTGGGGACCGAGAAGAGAAATTAGCGCATCGCTGGTCCTCCCTCTCAAAACCTAGAAGGCAAGATGGAAAAGGGCTAAGAACTGGCATTAAAGCCTGTCCCTATACAGTGGTACCTCAGGTTACAGACGCTTCAGGTTACAGACTCTGCTAACCCAGAAATAGTATCTCGGGTTAAGAACTTTGCTTCAGGATGAGAACAAAAATCGTGCTCCAGTGGCGTGGCGGCAGCGGGAGGCCCCATTAGCTAAAGTGGTGCTTCAGGTTAAGAACAGTTTCAGGTTGGACTGCCGCTTGAAGCGCCACGGAAGATGGCCGACAATACCATCTCTCCAGCTCCCACAAGGCAATTTAGAGGCTGAGATGGGAGTAATCAGCCTCCCAAATTCTTCCCAGTGTAAGGGAAGATGCAGTCTCATCCGCGGATAACCAATAAAACACCCCCAAGTTCGTAAAGAAGGAGGGGGTGGGGGCACTGGATGGAAAGCCCCCGAGGGAGTTCAGATCTCCTGGACGCTGTCCCCGCGAGCACACCAAGTTCCATTTCTTAAGATGAAAAATTGGATTTAAGTTTTGGACATGCTTCAAGTGAGGAGGGGGAAATTAATCTGCCAATTAAGCCAGCCACTGAGGTGCCAAGAGTGACGGAGAGGAAGAAAGAATAACATCTAAGTCGGTATGTTGTCTGTTACTACAGGTCAGTGGAACCTGCAGGCAAAGAGAAGGCAGCCCCTGCCTGCAGTTCCACTGACCTGTAGTAACAGACAACGATACAAAAGGACAAGGGAATGAGGAGGGAAGAGGAAATCAATCTCTGGGGCAGCTGGTCCTTCTCTGGCTAATGGATGGGGCCAGTGGGTGGGGCAGTGGGTGCAGCTCCCCAGTGGCCAGCAGTGCCCTGGCTGGTGGCGGAGTACGCCTCCCTTTGGTTCTGCAGCCCTAGATCATGGTTATAGATCCTTCTACTAAAAAAACCACAGTCAAGTCTGGTATCAGGAATAGAATCAACACAGGGCCTCTGCAATGCCAGGACAATCCAGGTGGCATTTCCTGTCCTCCTCCTTGGTCTTCAGCCTCTGCCTAGTAGGCCAAAACTCCCAGAACTGTTCTCTGAGGCAAGAGAGCAGGACTGAGCTACTAGGCCTCACACATCCCTTTCTGGAGGGCAACTCTTCCCTCTGCCCTAACTCTTACCCTGCCCCTGGCTCAGCAGCTGCAGCAGGCAGGAGGATGCCTAGTGAATGTTAATCCAGAGGTGTTCATTCCTGAGAAAACACAGTGTCCATCGCCCATACTGGCTGGGACTGATAGGAGTTGGAGTCTGACAACATCCGGGGGGACTTATGGGTTTCCACCCCACCCTGGCTCCAAACCCTAACCAAAAAGACAATCAGAAAGCAGGGTCGAGAAAAGCCTCTATTGCAGGGGTTGGCAAGGTTTACCTAGCCTGGGCCGGTTCACTGCAGCGCAGATCCCTCTGTGGGCCGGATTGCACGTGCGTGCCTGCATCTACACACACAATTTCCAGCATTGCGCATGCGCAATTTCTGGCGCCACGGAAGCGAGTCCCTGCACTGGTTTAGCGCAGCATGCGGGGACTCGCCAAGTGGGCGGCTCAGTTCGGGGGTGGCTCGTGGGCCAGTTAAATGACCCCCGTGGGCCGCTTGTGACCCATGGGCCTTAGGTTGCTGACCCCTGCTCTACTGGGATCTTCAGAGAGCTGCTGCCAATCAAAGTCCTGTAGCTAGGGCGAACCCATGATCAGGCTCCAGGAAACCCTTATGCTCTCATAGGAGTGTGTGTGTCTCTTGTTAGGAAGAGGAAAGCCCAGAGCAGGGACTCATTTAGAGACACCACAAGCACCCTCCTGGTCATGCTGCTGGGTCTTCTGCCTCAGGATTAAAAGGAACAAACAAGCCAGCCAGCCTCAGTCCAGGACTGCTGCTAACCCAACTTCTCTAATCACTCATTCGCCATGAACAAACAGATTCAGTTAATGTGTAATCTGCAAACACCAGGGGAGCCATGAGGCAGGGGCCTTCAGGAAGCTAAGCGGCTGACATCCCTGGGTGGGTGTGGGTGTGAGAGAGATCTTGCCCTGCTCTACGTCTGCTTTCTGCGGCTGCTGCTACATTGGCAACCAGTGCCACGGCTTTCAAAAGAGCTGCCTTCATTGCCAGGCTCAGCGAAGGGAGCACAAAAGGCTGGTGATCCGAGCGTGGGAACACTGCAATTTCCATTTGTGAGGCAGCCATTCCCCAATCAGAGGCGGGAATAAGTCTCCCACTCCTTCCCCTCCTTTCTATCTTCTTTTTTTTGGGGGGGGGGAGGAATTCCCAGAGTTGAACTTCAGCCCCTGTTGCATCACAGCAGTCCAGGGTGGAAAGCAGCAGGAACAAAGAGCGGCGGAGATCACTGGTACGGCGAGATTCTTTTAAAATACTATTTTCTTTCAAAGCACGGAGAAAGCACAGCTCGTCTTGGTGAAGAAAAGGGGAAAGATTTAAAAAGGTAAGCTTGCATGAATATGGGCGCTAAGGTGGTTTGGATCCTCTCCTCCTGTCCTCTACCCTTAACTGGGAATCATGCAATTCACTGGGAAGTGAGGAACAGGGAGATAATGGATCCCATGGGCTGGAAAAGGGAGCAGGGAAACCCTTTGCTAGCGAGCCAGGTTCTGTAAGAGTATGCAAGGTTTGAAGCCGCACAGAGTTCTTGATCAGGCCTAAAGGTGTGAGCTGCTTGCAATGAATTATGAAGATTTATGAAGTGACAGCTTTCAGAAGGATGGCAGGAGACTCTGCTTTCCTCCCCAACTCAGGGAAAGGAAAGGAAAGACACCACACTTAAAAGCAATGTGAGCTTTAAGAACTTAATTCGTTCTGGAGGTCCGTTCTTAACCTGAAACTGTTCTTAACCTGAGGTACCACTTTAGCCAATGGGGCCTCCCGCTGCCGCTTTGCCGCTGCCATGTGATGTCTGTTCTCATCCTGAGGTAAAGTTCTTAACTTGAGGTACTATTTCTGGGTTAGCGGAGTCTGTAACCTGAAGCATCTGTAACCTGAAGTGTCTGTAACCCGAGGTACCACTGTACTTTAGAAGAACCTAGATGATTATTAAAATGCATTTGTATCTTGGCCTACCTTCCATTGGCTTAGTATGGCAGATGTGGAGTAGCTAATGGCCCCCACCCCATTAGCCACATGAGGCTAAGTGGGGGGGGGGGGAGAGAGAGAGAGAGAGAGAGAGAGAGAGAGAGAGAGAGAGAGAGAGAACAGCTGGTCAAAGGTTACTTAACAAGCTTCATGGCTGAAGGGGAATCTGAACTCTGGATCTCCCTGGCCAAAGTCTTACACTCTAACTCTTACATGGCGCTGGCTCCAGCTGGATAGAAATTTCACATGCAAGCATTGCCAGGAGAGAGCCTAGAAGCCTGTGCATTGACAAAATCTAGCATCAAAAGCTGCGGTAGATTTTAGAAGCCAGCATCAAGGAGAACGGCTTCGTTTTGGGGACAGGAAGGCCAAGGCAACCAGGCCAGTGAGCAGGAGACTTCAGGCTTGTGAACAGGGTTGCTTCTGTTCTCAGTGCTGGAATCCACAGTTTCGCCAACCAGAGCCAGACAACATAATGGCAGCTCAGGGGTCAGGCCAAACGCAAAATAATAGGGCAGAGCCTAATACTTGTGAGCCAGCCTTGGTGTAAACTGCCTCCATCAAGATGTTTTGGACTACAACTCCCATCATCCCTGGGCAGCATGACTGGAGTTACAGTCCAAAACATCTTGAGGGGCAGGTTGGACCACGGCTGCCAAGTGCCATAGAGTGGTTCTGAAGAAGGGTTCTTGGAGCAGTGTAGGAAGCTGGTCAGATTCTTTCTCCATCCACTCCAGCACTGCGTAGTCCTACTGGTGGTGGCTCCCTGGGGTGTCGAACACAGAGGTCTTTCCTCCTGCCTTCTCCTCACCCCCATGGGGCCCAGTTGAATTGGCAATGCCAGGAACTGGACCTGGACCCTTTCACAATGTGCTCTACCACTGAGCAATGGTCATTTCCCCAACTCATTTCACCAGGGGCCCAAAGATGGGGTTGGTGTTTAAAACCAGTGACTGCAGAACAGCCTGGAAGCTAGGACCCCAATATTTAGTGGAAGAAGAATGGGTTTTAAGTGGGCCTGGGCTGTAGGATTTCATACTTAGGATAGGCAAGGACTCCACACAGGGTGGGAGGAGGCTCAAAGTAATACAAACTATTTATTTCCGGTTTTTCTTCTGCTGGGAAGACATTTCACTGTTATGGGTGATGACAGGGAGTCTTGTGGACTGAATATCTGCCTCCCACTCCCCATGACAGAGCTGCTGTATATTTTTCAGTTGTGTGCCTGGCAGAAATTCAACAGATCTTCAGGCACAAAAATGCAATGCTGCGAGGGAAATGCCTACTGAATTTCTGCCTTCAAGATACCTATTTTAAAGGTGCACAGACTCAGAAAAAGGAAAGGCAGTGACTGTGAGTGCAGGGTCCTCTGGATGTTAAGCATCAACAGGCTTCCAGACAATGTGTAGTTAGCAGATTTTGCAATCTGGGAAAAGATTGTTTAAATGGATGCAGAAAACAATTCCAACAGCAGGGGGCAGCAAGAGGCAAAGAACCTTGGAAAATCTTTACAGCACATACCGTATATACCATTTACATTGATGACCTGAAATGACCAGCTCTCTGTTTACAGACACTTCCCTTGTCTGGAAGGGAGTCCAGTTCACTGGTGATCAGGTAAATGGCTATTTAGAACGGTCCATAAAGTGTTTCAGCCTTTAGCCGGTATAATTCTTGGTATAATTTCCAAAAGTATTCAAATTTTGCACATCCAAAAATCAGTAATTAGCCTCATTTATGCAAATGAAATACATCTGCATGCATCTCCTTACTTTGGCTACATCGTTCTGTTTTCCAAAGACCAGTTTTTAAATTTTGAAATCCTGAGATTGGGCTAAGTTATTTTGTTTTGCTTTGTTTTTTCATAAGGGCAAATATGTAGAGCTAAGGAAAATGCATTTTTCTCCAAAACTACAAGGACTAGAAAGTTGTGCAAATTTGAATGGAAGACAGGATTCTTAAGCCCTCGCATTCCAATCCAGATAAGAGCCCGCCCTCGAGTAAGAAACCTGCTAAGGTGAGAATACATATAACAACCCTGGAGGTGACTGAACCAGTTTCTTTCTTCTAAATGGGCGCCTGGGATCAAAGCCAATGCAGGCCCAGAGACTTCCCCTTTCCTTGGAGAAACAATAGGACAAGACTGAGCGTGAAAGATTCCACCGTATCACTCTAAGAAATGGGGGCTGAGCCAACAGAATAACAGCATGTAAAGGGGGCAGCGAGAGATGGCAGGTGGTGACATATAGTTCCATAAGAGGAGTCCTCCTGGATCAGGCCAGTGGCCCATTCAGGATCCTGTTCCCACAGTGCCTCTGGGAAGCCTGCAAGCAGGACCTGAGAGCAACAGCACATGCTCTCCACTTATTCAGAACATATCCATCCAGGCTAGTGGCCATTGCTGGCCTTAGTTGTTGTTGCTGGCATCTGTCTGTCTCAAGAAGCAGAGCGATACATTTGGCACCAGCTTGGCTGCAGGAGTTGCCAGAAGGAGGCCTAGAAGGTGCTGTCCAACCGTCTTAGGGACTCCAATCTGGATTTGTGTAAGGTTTACTCCTTAGCCTTTTCTTCTCCCAGATATCCCACAAGGCAGCAGAGGTTTGGGATGAGAGCTTTCCTTCTAGATGGGCTACCTTCCCAGGTTCACAAGCCCTCACTTCCCTCTACAGCACATGCAGAAATCGCCTCCTTGACCGCTGGACTCACTATTGGTCTTGTTGAACCTGCCTAATGCTCTTTTTAAGCCATCCAAATGCGCAGTCATTGGTACCTCTTGTGGAAGCACATTCCATTGTTTAACTATGCCCTTGTGTGAAGGACTTCTTTCCTTTGTGTGCCCCAATTCTTCCAGCATTCAACTTCCACAAGCATTACAATCCTGCGTGGGTAGCTTGTGGGCCCAGGAAACTTGAGCTGAAACTCTACCTCAGTCACAGAGACACATCACTGGCTCTTGGCCTCAGTTTGCCATCTGTAAAATGGTCTCCCAGACCATTTATAATGCTCTGCACCAGTTCCCTTAACCACAGTATCTGCTTTGCCTTCAGCTTCCGGCCTCCTTAACACCCCTTCCCTTGCTTCCCTTCGCTTTATGTGACAGAGGAGGCAGGCCCTGAACAAATTAAGGCAAAACAGGGGATTCAGTTGATATGCCAGCTAAATGTACAAAATCAGCTGAGGGGAAAGAGAAGGGCCGCTGGGAGAAATCGGATACCCCAGGACGCACTACTGAGGGCCTCAAGAGCCACGTGGCAGAGAGCAAACTAGCTTGACAGCAGACATGAAATTCTAGCCTCCGAGCATTAAGTCAACCTCTAATTAAGGGGATTAGGAGGCAAATGAGGGATTGTGAGAGATTAATAACAACCACAAGAGGCAGCGTTTTAATGCTCTCCTGTGAAATAGAGAAGCCAGCATCAGTCCGCAGAAGCAATAGCCACAAAACTAAACAAGAAGGGCAGGTTGCTCAAAGCCATTGCAGTACAGTGGTACCTCGGGTTACAGATACTTCAGGTTACAGACGCTTCAGGTTAGAGACTCCGCAAACCCAGAAATAGTGCTTCAGGTTAAGAACTTTGCTTCAGGATGAGAACAGAAATCGTGCGGCGGCAGTGGGAGGCCCCATTAGGTTAAGAACAGTTTCAGGTTGAGAACGGACCTCTGGAATGAATTAAGTTATTAACCCGAGGTACCACTGTATTTCAAGTGGAGGCTCTTTCTGCAGTGGGTCTCTGCTCTGCCAGTCCCGATTCCCCATACCACTTGGCCCGAGTCATTCCAGAGGAGAAAGGGAGACAATGCACCAGGGGTAGCGAGTGGGGTGGTGCCCTCCAGCTGCTGCTGGACTCCAACTCCCATAAACTCTGTGGGCAATGCTGGTTGGGAATTAGGGGGATTGTAGTGCAACATCTGGAGGGAACCACATTGGCTATCTCAACACTACACCAACGTCCTTGAACCAGCATCTTTGTCTCAGACCTTCCCTGGCCCACTGACATTGGACAGATGCCCTCACTACATTGGTTGATACGCGTGCTGAAAAGCAAGCCTACCCAGACATATAACTTGGTCACTTATATTTGTTTTTAAAGTTTTGTCTTTGTTTTATAATTATGATATATTTGGGTTGTTGTTTTTAATGGATTTTAGTGGATTTTGATTCAGGTTGTATCTACTATTTATCTGTATGCTGCTTGGAGACTTTTGATCAAGTGGATTATATTTTTGGTGCAGTGCCAGGTGGCTTTTTCTGCAGGCCCTGTCACAAATCACTGAACAATCTAATTTAAAAACAGCCACCTTAAACACACACAAGGCAGCAGCAGGTGGTAATCTGATACTACCGCTTCCAAGCTTTTCCATCATGGAGATTCACATCACATGTGGATATGAGATCTATTATGAGAATCATCAGCGCAGTGTAGTGATTAGAGTGTTGGACAAGGACTGGGGAGGCCTGTTTTCAAACCCCCAATCTGGCCATGGAAGTCATTAGGTAGCTTTGGACTAGTGATTGTATCTCATCCTAATCTAAAACCTTGCTGGGCTGTTGTAAGAACAAAATGGGGAGGACCTTAAACAGACAGTGACTGGACCTGTGGAAATAGAAATATCACATGCACCTAAGAAAAACCCTCCTATGAAAGGCCCATCTGCACCGACATCTTGTTCTCAAAGTGGCCAACTAGATGCCCATGAGAAGCCCACAAGCAAGAGCAGAGAGCAAGAGCACTCCCTGCCCACTTGTGATTCTCAGCAGCTGGTATTCAGAGGCAGTGGAAGCAGAACATAGGCATGATGGCTAGTAGCTATGATAGCCTTATTCCCCATTGTAGTTAACCTCCCACCGAACCACAGCCACTTTACCTTCTGGTAGCCAGGGCACATCTAAGCAGGAATGTTTTCTCACCAACTAATCATTCCCCACTCATTCCTAACTAAATGTTCTGCAGAACTCAGCTACTGGGATTGGAATAAAGAATACCAATGAAGCAAACATATGGAACTGAGGATATATAAAGTAAATAAAATGTGATTTAATGTGCAATTGCTTCCTTTAATCCAGGGAAATATGGGACCTGTTTTTGTTTTATAAATTATATATATATATCATATATGTTTGCACACCTTTGTCTCTCTCTATAATTTTCCTTAAGGTTTCTCTCATCTCTCCTCTTTTTCTTCTTCTCTTAGGGAAGCATAAACAAAACAAAACAAGAAAACGGTGGCAGTGGTTGCCCACCCATCAGGCCTATGATCTAAAGCAGGTATGGGCAGATAATCTACTGGCGCAGTCTACTTTGCTGTTGTTTTTACTTGGACCCTGAGGTGCGCCAATCAAGTGCAACATGGTGGCTCAGGGAGGCGAAACCACCTACCTCCTGCAACCCATGAGCCATACATTAGGATTATCTACATAGACAAATACAAATCTCAGTTATTACAGATCAGGGGTTCTAAAGCTCCAGTTTAAAGGAGGAAAGCCTTGTTGTTCTTACTCTACAGCTGGAAGTTAGGAGCCCTTGCTAATCTACTGCAATCAGCCAATGGTACTACTACAACATCCAGGTCTTCAAAGCTAGCATTAGCAACCTGGCAGAGCCGTGTTTACCCGGGGTGCGGGGCACCCGGGCTCCGAATTCTGGGGGGCGCCAGGCGCTGAAGCTGCCTAAGCTCTTAACTATCTACCTGTTATGAAATAATGATTTTGATCAAGCTAGAAAAACAAAATACATGCCCGTATTTTTCCGTGTATAAGACACCCCCATGCATAAGACAACCCCTATTTTGGGGAACTCGATTTTAAGAAAATGGGGGGAGATGGCTCCATGTATAAGATGACTCACACTGTTTAGCATAATTTTTTAAGAGAAAAACCTAGCCTTATACACGGAAAAGTACGGTATGTACCTGGGTATCACCGAAATGTATACCTACTGTTTCACTAAAGGACTTTTGACTTTGTGTGCTCATTTACCAAAGACGTACTGTGCAAGCGGTGGCACTTGTCATTCACAACGGTGGTGCTTGTCAAACTTGGGGGCGCTGGGAGGATCTTTGCACCCCAGCGGCACATATGCTAAAGACTCCCCTGGCACCCATGGGCAGTTGCTAGAACCCTAGTGCCCTGGCAGGGCCCACTGCTGATGCCTGCCCAATCCCCACCCCTATATATGAATGACTCACCACTTTCGACTGTGACAGGCAGCTGCATCTAACCACCCTTTACATTCCCCACAGTACCCCTGAATTAGCATCATTCATAAAGGGGAGGATAGATACATCCACTCATCTCTGCTCAGAGCAGTGTCATGAAAGCCAAGAAGCCCCCCTCACCCGCTGACAGGAGGAGGGTCTCAGCAGGGAACATCTTGTCCAGGGCTGCTGCAACCTACAGCCAGCAGTGCCAATCTCTTGGGTTTCCTTTGCATTGAATTTAGTTTTCCTGGGTGCAGAATATACACACCTCTGTTAATGAGTGAGAAACAACCGAGTTGGATCTCAAAATAACCAGAAAGGACACTTCCCTGCTCTTGGCATGACAGCAGGGGACTGAACAGAGAAACTCAGCAGTAGTGGCGACCATAATTCTTGGCCTTTGCAGAATTTTCAGTGCCTTGGCAACTGTTCCTCTTTTCATTGCCGACAAGCAATATAACACTTTGAAATTGCTCTCTCTCTCTCCTCCAGTAGAAACCCAATCCAGGCCTCTGAACACAATCAGCTCTATTTATCAGGAAGTTACAGCTCTCTCGCAAGATGCATGTCAGAAAGTCAGGGGTGGAGCGGTAGAAAAAAGAAGTGGAAGAGAGAACACAGTGTTCCAGGTAAGTGAGAATATCATGCCAACTTAAATAAAGAAAGCAGGAGGTATGCTGCCATGGGACTGTGGCTGCAAAGGGAGGGGCAGCCCCTAGATTTGTATAGCAGGTCAGGACAAGAATAATGACAAAATGGGGTTGCTCCAGGTGTTGATATTTCCAGGCAGAGTTTACAAGGAACGGATAGAGAATCCACAATTTCCTCATAACCAACATGAACTTTCATAACCCCACTGCCAAACCCACGTGTTTTAGTGTCTATTAAGTTAGCATCAGAAACACATTCGCATCAGAAATGCATAAACTGAATGTTAGCAGTTGTTTTTAAAGTCCACAGGGTTTTATCTGTGTAGTGAACACTCAAATTGCTCCTTATTCCATTTAAGCATATTGCCATTCTTAAAAATCACAGGGAAGTTACAGCTGCTGAGGAACATAACACTCCAATCACTGAAGCAGGATAAAGTTGTTCTTGGAAAAAATCTACCCTAAGCCTGGAGGAATTTTGAGCGGGATAAGCTGCATGGGTCAAAACGATGCCATTTCAAGCAAGACCAGGTAGGGGGGGAGGGAGGCAGCCATCACCATAGACTTAAAAATCAAAATTCTTCCTATTTTACAAAGCATCCCTTGTGTCAAAAATTGTAAAAAAAGAAAGAGTATGAGAACAGCACCTTAGGTGTGGAAAAGTACTGCTCTGGGTGCCCTAAGGAATTTCTCGTGAGGAATTAAAGGAAATATAGCAGAGGAGAGTGTTATTTTTAGGAGAAAAAGATTTAGCCATCTTTTTAGGACTAAAAAGATCTCAAGAGGCGGGGAGAAGTGTGTTTTGTAACAACTTGGCAGTGATGTGCCTTTGGGAAATATCAAATTGGGAATTTATTTGACTGTAGGGAGCCAGCTGGAGCGGGGCTATCCAGTTCAGTAAATTTCCTCTGTTGGAGAAGAGATATGGGGCTTGAGGGAGGGGGAAATAGGTAACGTGTTACTACTGATCACAATCTTTTCCAGGCTGAAAAACAGTTATTGGAAGAGCCAGGTGGTGAGTGACCATTCGAATATCGGGGTTGGGGGTGCCTCCTTGGAAAGAAGGACTGGGGAAGAAGCAAGCTAATACCCATCTGGAAGGAAATGGGTAATAAGTGAGTATCTGTTTAGGAACTGGGCAAGGGATTTAGAGAAGAGATTGGCTAAAAGACGACGAGGGTGTTTTTTTGGTTGTTTTTAACGTGGGAGCTACGTTCCCGCCCGGAGCTATTTAAGGACAGAACTGAGCCCACCACCGTGACCCCCATACCGGAAGTGCAGCCCCCTTCCCTTTTATTTGGGGATGGGCTGCGGGGAAAGGCCGCCGGGTCTCCTTCCCTCTTGGCCCCCCTCCCCTTCCCCAACTTACCCGCCCCAAAGAGCGCGGGAGTCCCGCCGTCGCTGCCATGCTGTTGGTGGTGCTTCTGTCTAATGAGGCCGGGCGGGGCCTGCTGGAGCCGGGGCAGAAAGGTTCCGCCCCTCGCCCGCCTCCAGCTCCACCTCTATTTGCCTACTTTCCATGCGACTCTCCATGACAAAAAGGCTCGAGCTGAAAAGAGGGCGCAGCTCAGGACGCCTTTGTTTTCAATGTCAAATTTTGAAGGATGAGTGCGCCGCTAAGTATGTACAAAGGGCTTTGCTTCCCTTCCCCCGGTCGACTTCATTGAAACGGCGAGTTAAAATGCGAAGGCTCTACAACCCTAATAAGGAATTACATCGAGATTATATTCAGTACTGCGGCGTATTCAGCACATTCTTCCTTATGTATGAGTAAAAAAACAACAAGCAAGTTGAGCAAAACAGAAACATTTACATTTACAGAAACAGCTACGTTTAGGGTAGCTGATAAAGGCAAGATCAGAAGCACTGATGATGCAAGAAGAATGAAGGGTGTCTGTTAGGAAAGAATTTGTGGAAATGTGTACATGTATTTTAGACACACAAACACATCTTCGTTTTTCTTGGCACAAATGCCCTCTACAAAGTAGGGGGGGATGTTGCAGCCAATCACACTTGCTTTCCCTACACACGCCCACTCACCCATCCAATGGCAAAGCTGGCAGTTTCACATACACCCTTCAAGGAGCACATGTGTCAGCTTTGCATCTGACTATGCACAGAGCAAGCAAACAGCAGCACAGGGGCATGGCCAACAGCAGGGAGGGATTCAAGAATGTGCACAAACACCCACGTCATCTGGCTTGGGTGTTATTTATTTTAAACGTTATAGCCCTCCCATAAACTTAGAACAGGGAACAGTAAATGGGAGGGCATAACACATCAAGTGTTCAGTTAAAAATCAGTTTAGACTGGAAAGCCACAACTGAAGGAAACTGAAAAGCATGACTTCTTACTGGACTAACCACAGCTGTGGAAAGGCACCTCCAGTAAAAATATGTCTAGGTATCCAAGAGTTGCAATGCACAAGGCAGCACAGGAGCCGCTGTGTGAATCAGTGTCTAAAGCGTTAATCTGGGTCGAGAGATGTGGTTGTTAAAATCATGAGCTAAGAGATGGAAAGCCCCTGTTTTTGTCTTCGCAGCATAGCTGTGAACTCACTGACTGGCCATTGGCAAGGCACTATTGAGCTTCAGTCTCTCCCTCTCACCCATTTTGTAAGAAAAAGGGGGCAAAATAATTATAATCCTACCCTACCATAAACGCTGGCTATACTTACAAAGATCACTAGGATAATGTATGCAAAGGCTTTAGGCACTTACTAAAACTCATTTAAATCCTAAATTTTATTGATGTTCTCCCTGTTTAGCCATGTCCTTGAGCAAATGACAGCAAGAGCTCCCAGCCTTACTGGTTAAAATAGTAAAAATTAACTACCTCACAGGGCTCTTAGGAGGATGAACAAGAGGTCTTAAGCACTTGAAGACAATGAATTTTTTTTCAAGTGATAATCATGTATTTTGTTTATTTTAGCTCATTTTTTGTAAAAATGGGAGGGAAGACAATAAACACATTTTTTTAAAAAAATCTGAATGATGTAGAAAGTGTTTATGTGCTTGCCTAAAGCAGAAAGAGTGCATCCTAGACTAATGAGTTTTGGAAACGAAGAGGAGTAATAATCCAGATGGGAAACCTAGAACCAAACCGTTCACTTACCCACCAACTCTTGCAACATCTGTATTGGCATTCTGCCACTTTTTGAAGATGCACTTTTTTACATAAGAATTCCTTTGATTGCTTGACCTGAGTCTCCTGTATTGTTTAGCTGTTTTAATTTCACATTTTAATCATGGAGGTTTATATTTTAATAGGGTTGTTTTATGGTCTCTTTTTAATTATACTGTATTTTCAGGCCCCATCTGCACTGCACATTTAAATAATTTTGGGGGCTGAAGTTTGTTGTTTGGTGCTAGGAGTTGTTAGGAGCCCCCTCTTCCTCTTACAGAACAACTATTCTCAGTTCCATGGAACGAGGGGTGACTTCAAAACACACTGGGAATATGTGTTCTGGAAGGGGAATTGGGGTGTCCTAACAACCTTCAGCTCCATTAACAAACTACTCTTCTCAGGATTCTTTGGGGGAAGCCATGACTGTTTAAAGTGGTATGATACTGCTTTAAATGCAGATGTTATAGAATTAGTTTTAAATATTTTGGTTTAGTAGCCATTTAAGCATTAAACAGTAGAAAATATATAAATTTGACACACACATATAACAACGACAATGACAACATTGTCAAAGGGAGTAACCACAACCCACCCACCCACCCATAGTTTGCCAGGAGACAGAAGGACTGAGGTTTTATGAAGTGGGTTGCTATATTTTCATAGCAGTATTGTTGTACATGTTGGCAGCCAGAAACTCAACATGTGAAGTTGCCTTCCCCATCTGCACTTCTCATGCAGCACTGGATGTTCTTGGGGGTATGGGGGGGCATGGAGTGGCAACCAGAAATTCTAGCATGTACCTAGTCAATGAAGAGCTAATGCTCTGTTTCTCCAGGACATTAGTTAATTGGCTTGAAAGAAGCAATTAAGGGAGCCCTGGAGTAATTGATTTTGCTGCATGGACTGCTCATTACCGCAGAAGGTGCTGGCTGTTCACGCAGCTATCCCCCCCCCCAACAGAGCAGAGACACAGCTGCCTCTGGGGTGGGAACAGCTGTTAAAACAGGAACTGTGTCCAGGTCTCCTTGTGAACTCTTTATTCTGTTTATGCAGACATCCTTTTCCAAGGCAGCATTCACGGCCAGCCTCAGTTGTAGCAAAGATATGCCAGAGATCCTTTTCAAAGGGTTAAACACAACCACTTCTGATAACACAATGGCCCTGTTTAGATAGCATATATACTGCCCATCATGGAGATCTGGCTGTATGTGTGTGTTAAAAAGGAGGGTACTCCTACAATTAATAGGCGGGGGGTTTTTTATCTCATGGCCATGAGCACATTCAGTGGCTGATTTCTGCAAATCAAGCTATTCTTAAAGGAACAGGTGCAAGTCAGGGCATTCCACTCCCAGCCCACCTCACCCCTGATCAGCTGGACATGCTGGAAGTTCTCTTTGCAAACAGATAAAAGCAATCTACCCACATGCCATTTGAACAGAGTTAGAGGAACAGAACAGAAGCCTGGGAAAGGTGCAAAAGTGGGAACAAGGCCGCAGAATCTAGTCTCTGACCAGGAGGCCCAACTCCTTCTGGTGGGTTCTCCGACTTGAATCATTTTAAAGCACTGTGGACACAACGACTGGCTGATTTCACAGGATAGTTGTGAGGATAAAAGCTGCAGGGGACAAGCCCCATAAGCTCGTAGATTTCTTGGAGAAATCAGGCGGGGTGGTGCTTTTTTTTTAGATGATAATCTTTGTTGGCCAACAACATTGAAGCCCAATGAGGCGTCGCATTTTTAAGGCAGTCTTTTCCAACGTATTTATTTAACAAGCAGATTCAGGATAAGAATTTCCATGGTCACTGATCAAAAGGCACATGTTAAATATAACAAAATCTTCACCACCACATGTTCAGCTTCAAGGTCCAGCTGACCTTGAGCATATTTACATGACAAACAGGCCTATGGTGTTATCTAGGAACTCCTTGGGGCTAAGCTGTAGAACCTGTTTTCAGTATTAAGGCCTAGAACATGTAAAGCAATATTAAGGACCAGGTTGCCACCGTTCTTCTGACTACGCTCCTATGCCTTTAGCTCCATGGCAAACAGGGTTATTCACTGGTCCAGTGGGCCAGATCCTTTTCTCCCCTAGCCTTCAAAGGACCAAATTTGATAGGTAGGTAGGTGGGCACCTGTCAACCGCCTGATGTCACAATTACATCACGTGATGATTCCTCAGGGCTTCGAAGCACTGCTTATCTTCAGGCTCAAGATAGGCAGTGACTTCAAACCTGTTTTCTACAAGGACTGGCTGTGTGAATCTGGATCTCACAGCCGATCCAGCGATGCCTCTGCCTGCCCCCCAGTTGACATCACAAATGGGGTCAGGTTTGGGACAGGTGGGTTTAGTTTGGGGAAAACAGCGTTGCAGGCCATAATTGGGTTGTGGGCCAGAGGTCCCCTTTCTCCTGCCCTACATGGGAACATAAAAGTACAGTGGTACCTCAGGTTAAGTACTTAATTTGTTACGGAGGTCCGTTCTTAACCTGAAACTGTTCTTAACCTGAAGCACCACTTTAGCTAATGGGGCCTCCTGCTGCCGCCGCGCCGCCGGAGCACGATTTCTGTTCTCATTCTGAGGTAAAGTTCTTAACCCGAGGTTCTATTTCTGGGTTAGCGGAGTCTGTAACCTGAAGCGTATGTAACCTGAAGCATATGTAACCCGAGGTACCACTGTACTGGAAAAGCTTGAGCTGTTGCCTTTCTGCTTGCTAAACAATTGTCAGAGACAGGCGTGGAAACCTGCTGTGTGTGTGTGTGTGTGTGTGTGTGTGTGTGTGTGGAGAAGAATCCCCTTCATCCCTGGGGCATATCTGGATTTGTTAAGTCTTTAAAAGTGCCACAGGGCTCTTACTGTTTTGGCTAAGACAGATAAAAACGTAGTCGCTATCCTGCGGACATTCTGTCTTTTTGAAAGGATGGCTTGAGTAAAATCCACACTGGAGCTGCAGCTGTTCTGATCAGCCCACCTTATCAACTAACCACTGAAGACATTCGTGCTTTCCTCGCAGACTCCAACTAGTCTTCCAAGCTGGGATTCAGCTCTCTGTGGCTCTTCTGTGCGTATCCAAGTTCAGCTCCGCCACTAAGCACCAGGTTGATGCCAGTGCAGAAGGTGGCCTCAGAAGCAAGGTACAGAGCAGCTGCAGCACACTCCGCTGGGGTCCCCATTCGTCCCAAAAGCTGAAAATACAGTTGAGAGGGAAATCAGCACTTTGCACCTTATATTATGACTGTGCACAGCCCATTCCTCCTACCTGGTGTTTTTACTTCATGCTCTTAGCGTTCAGTTAAAAGAAGACACAACTTTCTAGCCCCTGAGACTCAGTTAAAAAAACACCAAAACAAGTTTCTAGTCCATAAAGCTATAAGATCTCAAAAGTTAAAAGGTCAGGCTGAGAAGTTGATTAGTGAGACGTCAAATGCTTTGCATGACACTTTGGCTTTTCCCATACTAAACAGAAAAATCGGCAGGTACGCCAGGGGTGGGAGGTCTTCGGCCTGCCCCATGTTGCTGAACTACAAAGCTACTTCCGGCCTGCCCAGGAGGTGAGGTTGCGGGCTTCACGCCCACCCCACGTGAGCGGGGGCTGGTTTCAGCCCCCGCGAGAACAGGGGAATCCCGGTGGCGTCTGCCCCCCCCCAGCCAGCCAATCGGCTGGCTGGGGGGGGCGTGGCCTGCCCTATTTAGGGCCAGCGGAGAGGGGGCGCCCTCGGCAGGAGACTCCCCCGATATAGTGTTAACCCTTCCCCGTGTCTCCAGCAAATGGGCTGGAGCCGGATAGTCTGGTTGGCCTCTGTTATTCTCTCCTACCAATAGGGAACCTATGTAAGGACTCTATACGGGCTCTTGGATACCCCATAAGGGAAAAGGGCAATTTTTGTTTACAACAGCTACACAGCCCCCCCCCCCCCGTATGTAGGATGGAACCTTTTCTCTCTAGCTGCACCAGACCTGTTTCCCCACAATGCACTTGCCTGAGCATCTATGCCTTCCTGGATCGTTGCTTCCGGGTCAACTGTCTGGCTTGCAAGCTTCTCCCACATAGGAGTCCAGATATTGCCAGGTGAGATGCTGGAATTCAAATAGTTGGGGGTTTCTTTTTTTAAAAAAAAGAGGAGGGTGGAGAGGTAGAAAGCAAGGAAAATAGAGCAGATCCATTTCAAAATTAGTGAGGAAAGATGTCCCCTCTTTGTTATTTCTATAGGTAGAGACTCCCATATTGACTTTAAATTTGATTCACAGAGAGCCAGTGGTTATCGAGTATCAGATTAGGACCTGGAAGAGCAGGAGTCAAATCCTTACACAGCCATGAAGCTTGCTGGGTGACCTTGGGCCAGTCGCCAGTTCTCAACCTAACCTACCTCACAGGGTTGTTGTGAGAATAAAATGGGGAGGGGGGAACCATGTACACCACCTTGAGCTCCTTGGAAGACAAAGGTGGTTTATAAGGTAATTTATAATTATAATCCACAGTGAAATCTTATGCTTGGTTGCTAATGTCCTGCCAATAAATACCGTATTTTTTGCTCTATAAGACTCACTTTTTCCCTCCTAAAAAGTAAGGGGAAATGTGTGTGCGTCTTATGGAGCGAATGCAGGCTGCACAGCTATCCCAGAAGCCAGAACAGCAAGAGGGATTGCTGCTTTCACTACGCAGCGATCCCTCTTGTTGTTCTGGCTTCTGAGATTCAGAATATTTTTTTTTCTTGTTTTCCTCCTTCAAAAACTAGGTACGTCTTATGGTCTGGTGTGTCTTATAGAGCGAAAAATACGGTAAGTTGTGCTCCAGCTACAGTCGTGCCCCGCAAGACGAATGCCTCGCAAGACGAAAAACCCGCTAGACTAAAGGGTTTTCCATTTTGGAGGCGCTTCGCAAAAAGAATTTCCCTATGGGCTTGCTTCGCAAGACGAAATGTCTTGCGAGTTTTTCTGACTTTTTTCCCCTTTCCCCCCCCCTTTTTCTAAGCCGCTAAGCCGCTTATCCGCTTAGCTGATAAGCCGCTAAAAGCCGCTAAACCGCTAATAGCGCTAATCCGCTAAGCCGTCAATGGGCTTGCTTCGCAAGACGAAAAAACCGCTAGACGAAGAGAATCGCGGAACGGATTCTTTTCATCTTGTGAGGCACCACTGTACATCCATTCCTGGAGACTGCAGATATAGCCAGGGTAACACCTGCCTGAGTTAAATCATGTCTTGATTTCAATCATGTCTAGCATCCCTGTACACGCTGGGTTGACATCCTCACTGAGCCATCCACCGTTACCCACTATTTGCTGGTCAAGCCACCTGCCAGTTCAGATGTGAAATTAGGATCTATTTTGCCCCAATGCGTGCATCACATCGCACTTGCTAACACTGAACCGCATTTGCCATTTGCCCATTCACCAAGTCCAGAGGGATCCTTTCAGAACTTTGTGTGCAAAATCCTTTTGGAGGTCCTCTACGCTTCCCATACTTTTTTTGAAAAGGTGTCCAAACCCTGCACACATGGAAGGAGGAAAGCTGATCTCCTTGGAAGGCCTCGTGCACAACAGAGCTTCGCTGCCACTACAGTACCTGTTGACTCGGACACCATATTTGCTCTCGTCGATGGCCATAGCTTTTGTCATCGCAGTAACAGCACCCTGCAAAGTCACAGGCATTAATAGGGAGGGTTACCAACGGACGAGAGGGGAGGAGGAAATGACACAGCCTCTGACAGCATCTTGCTGTACAGAAAACAATCTGAAGCTTTTCTTGGCATGTAAATTGACAACATCCCTCGCATTCCTCTGGCAAATGGCATGAAAGAAGGAGTCGATAATTAAAAGTTGGCAACCCAAATAACAGGTCAATGTTTTCTTACCGCTTTGTTCCCATCTTTGGTGACTTTTTTATTTTAATGATGTTGCAAATAAGTAATCCCACTGATTTACATCAACCACAAGAGGCTAATCCAAAACTGAATAGGTTGAAGGACAGAAGAGTCCTTAGTTAAATTATGGAGTTCTGTTTTTTTAAAAAAACCAAAAAAACTGCACTGGTCATTTGTGTTACAGGGAGGTTTAAGCCTGGTGTAATACAGCTAGTCAATTTGTTTTGGCCATAGTAAGCAAGCACACACATGCGTGCGCACGCGCGCGCGCACACACACACACACAGAGGTTTAGACAGAATTGCCAACTGACCAGGGTGGGGAAAGCTGACTCGCTCCTGTGTCGTTAAACAGCAGCTGGATATGTGGAAATCAGAATGGATTTTCAATGGCACAAAGGCAAGCACTATCATTTGGGATTATCCCTTGTGATTAAGAGCACAGAAGCAGATGCTTGTAAACAAAAGTTGGCGGCCCAATCTTTACAACCAGAAGGGGAGGCTATACAAGTTCCAGGTGTTGCTCTGGATTACCTTGGTTGCAACATACGGCACCGCATACTTCTGCCCAATGAGACCAACAAGGCTGGCGATGTTGATGATGTTCCCTTTCGTTTTGCGGAGGTGAGGCAGGGCGGCCTGCTCGCAAGAGGAAAGATCCCAACAGATGAAGCTGCCTTGAATGGAGCCAGACCATTGATCCATCTAGCACAGTATTATCTACTCTGGGACCCCACCCTTAACCCAAACATGCATTTAGGAACCCACTTCCAAATTGTTCTCATTGTGTGTGTGTTTGCTGGTAAGCGCTGCTGTTGCAACCCACTTTAGATCATCTTAGATCCCCACGTTGTAGAGTCCAAGACCCACCAGTTGAAGATTAATGGTCTTGACTCCAGGAGTAAGCAATGTGACCTCCAGATTTTCTGGACTCAGCCCCAGCAAGCATGGCCAACAGGCAGGGATGATGGGAGTTGTAGTCTATCAACATCTGGAGGACACGCTTGGTCTCCTATGACTGAAGGACTTTCCCAGGAGCCCTACCCAATATTACCAGACGGAGGGCCTTCTTGGTAGTGGCGCCTGCCCTGTGGAACGCCCTCCCATCAGATGTCAAAGTAATAAGCAACTATCTTTTTTAGAAGACATATGAAGGCTGTCCTCTTCAGCGAAGTTTTCAATGTTTGAAGTTTTATTCTGTTTTTAGTCCTCTGTTGGGAGCCGCCCAGAGTGGCTGGGGAAACCCAGCCAGATGGGCAGGGTATAAATAATAAATTATTATTGTATTATAATTATTACTTTAACAGGAGAGGCCAGGGATTAAAGCTGGTTTCTTTGAGAGTGGTTTAACAATCAACCCCTCTTTCCAGGGAGCTCTGGGAACTGTAGGGGAGGGGAATATGAGTCTCCTAACAACTCTCAGCACCTGTAACAACTTACACTTCCCATAATTCTTTGGGGGAAGCCATGACTGTCTAAAGTGGCACCACAGGGCTTTAAATGTATGGTGGAGAAGTGTCCTTGCCTTCTACCCCTACCAGTCCTAAGGAGCACAGCCACCGCTAGAGAATAATAAAGGATATAAAAAGACAAAATTTCGTGCAAGGGGGAAAGAAACCACCCCCCCAAAAAAAAAAATCTGCAATTTCAGAACATTCAGTACAGATAATTATCAGCCAGATGGACCAGTGGCCTGGCTTGGTATAAAGGCAGTATATCCCAAGTACAAAATTGGAATCGCTCACCTTAGCGGCTAAGAAGCAGCTCACCACATTGAGGTCCATGAGGCTGCGGAACTCCTGCGCAGACACGTCATCTATGGTTTGGTCTGGAGGATCTGTTTGCAAGAAGACTCAACATTCATTGTCGTTCCTAAACCATCTTAGAAGGGATGTAAATATTACAGATCCAACATCAGATATGAAAATGAGAGTTGGGTGTCCCTCCCTCCCCCCAATGAAAAGTATCCTAATTAGTTTTACTTCCTTTTCCAATAAGGGTTTAGGTTTTGCTCCTTGACATAAAAGGTACAACACCTGCAAGGATATTCATGGGTCAGAGCGTGATCCCAGAAAAGAAAGAGCAGCTAGGAGACAAAAAGTTCCCACAGGCTCAACCCTCCTCATTCCTTTCCAAGAGCAGCCTTAAGCAAGCAACTCTCTCTCTCTCTCTCTCTCTCTCAACCTCAGTCCTCCATCTGCAAAATGGGGATAATAGTAAGCCTTAGAGCTGATGGAATAACTCACATGAAGTGCTTAGAATGCCCTACACCAGGGAAGGGCCATGCATTCACTCAGTGGTAATCTGTTGGAAGCCAGAGTCGGTGAAAAGCTGGACCACTACCCCCTTTTTCCCTGTAACTCCTCTACGCTCTCTTTCTGCTATCCTGTTACCAGGGGTCTGGATGCATTGTTTGCAGAGAGCTTTGCCCCCCCCCCACTTGTTTTGGCTTTCCTTCCCATGTCTCCCTGCCCCCTCCACCTCAACAGGCTTCCACCAACTTTCATGAAAACAGCCCACAAGTTCTCCTCCCCTGTCCTAAACTGTCAAAGAAACACAGACATTCACTGTGACTGGTTTTCTCTTCAGTTTTGTAAACAGACAACCACAAAGCTGTCTTTCCTCCAAGGTTCCTAGTCCTCATGGCCATTTTGTTGTCGTTGATTAATCAAAGAAGGCCCCACCTCCCAGGAGACAACGATCCCAATTCTCCCCACGCCCCCAAAATTTTGGAAACAACTCACGGCTTCCAGCATTGTTCACCAGGCAGTCAAGCTGTCCATAAAGTTCTACGGTCACAGAAACCAAAGTCTGCAAGGGGGGGCATGAATATAATTGCCGCACGAAAGAGAACCAAAAAATCTCTACAATTTTAGAACATTCAGCTACTTGAATGAGAGTGAGGAGCTATGCCACTATCGCCTAAAAATATCATAGCTGTGTAGAGTAATATCTATAGATAACGAAAACACATAGATGTTTAAAATCAGAGATCATCAACTAATGATTATGGAAAGATGTGTTCTTAATTGCCCGCATAAGCCTGGTGGAATAGACAAGTTTTCAGCAGGTATTTAAAGGCTGAAACAGAAGATGCTTTCTATTAAATTACTTTATTTGGCAATTGCTTCTCTAACTATTGGAAATGTGTTTGCTCTATTCAGCAGTCACATTCGGGTGACTTCTGCCTTTCATTTTTATCACATTTGTTACTATAAGGGTGCACTTTTAAACACAGTGTAGCATGCATTAGTGTAGTATTTATTTAAGACATGTATCAACATTGGCTTTAATGTTACAGTGCTTTGGGTCACTTTGGTGAGGAAAGCACTTAGCAAATAACAGGGAAATTATTCTGGATCTGTGGGAAAAGGTCAGACACAGATAGCAAGAGGAATGCCCCCAAAGGCAGAAAATTTAAATAACAGAGAGCTGGAATTTGGGGTAGGGCTTTCGCAACCTGTTCAGCAAAGGAAAAGCTGGTCTTGGAGATGCCTGAGAAACTCCCCAATTTAATACTCTTCTTCCTCCACAGTTTCAGCTTACCTTAATGTCTGTTTCACGAAGGACATCGCAGACCTCAAAGTGACCTTCCCCAGGCCATACAGAATCATTCAGTTCCTTTTCAATAACTTTTCCCCTTTCCCCTGAAGGAAAATATAAAAGCTCAGTCACAACTAGCAGAGTTACTGTGGCCTTCTGAGGAGCAGAAGAGAAAGGAAGGACACACACAGAACAAAGTTCTCCCCAGCCAGTGGACTCACAAAGCCACTTCAAACTGCCACGGCTTCTCCCAAAGCATCCTGAGAAACATTATTTGTTATGGGTGCCAAGAGTTGTTAGGAGATGCCCCCCCCCCCCCCGGCCATTCCCCTCCCAGAGCTACAATTCCCAGAGCTCCCTGAGAAGAGGGACTGACTGTCAAACCGCTCTGGAAACTGTAACTCTGTGATGGGACTGGGGGTCTCTCAGCAACTCTCAGTGGCTGGTGTTGCAACTGGCCCAGACTGGAATAAGAGTGAAGAAAGGCTGCCCTAGTGACATGACCCAGGTTTAAATCCTCGCACAAAAAGGCCACCGCACAAGTTGCTAGTTCTCAGGACCAAACACACACCTTTTTCCAAAATGAAGAAAATCTCCAGGAGGAAAGAAAGAGAGCGGGGCTGTATATTGTCACTTGAAGTGCAGTGTGTATGTTTGCTTTTGCAGCAAGTACGCAGGCCGGGGATTTTTCTGACAGGGCTCTTTATACAATTTGACACCTACTTGACAGACAGAAATTCAAAGGTGCAGCTTCATCACTGCATCTTTTGTAAGCCTCCACCTGTAGAATATCTACCTCTGCCACAAAACGGGACTGTTTTTCCAGCCATGCTTTTCTTTCTCAACTTTCTTGGGACATTTTGCTGCCCTCTGCTGTCTTAACCTTGCATATCTCCTTTGCATTAGCCAAACCCATTTGGATATACGTATTGGAAGTTCCAGTTACAGGTAGGTAGCCGTGTTGGTCTGCTGTAGTCAAAACAAACAAAATTCCTTCCAGTAGCACCTTAGATACCAACAAAGTTTGTTATTGGTATGAGCTTTCGTGTTCATGCACACTTCTTCAGATATTGATATCAGGAGTGAGAGACTGAGGGGGCCCTTTAACAATGAGTGGGGATAATGAAAGATCTCCAAGCCTCACCTTCAGATCCTGGGGCACAGAAGACTACTTTGGCTCCATGGCGAACTGGGAAGGAAAGTTAGGGGAAGAAATGAATGCAAGATAAAATATCCCAGAGGCCCAATTCTCAGACATGCATGCAACTCACTTGCTCAGGAGCATAGAAATCATTCCAGAGTCAGACCCTTGGTCCATTGTCTACACCAGAGGTTCTCAAACTTTCTTTCTCTGGGCCAGACTTACAGAATAAAACTCTGCTCATGCCACACCAATTTTTTAATTGATATGAAGTACATTGGAAAACAAAAAGAAACAACTCCTGGCAGTGCATGATTTATAACATAGAATAAAATACTTTAGGACATGGGGCATCCAAAAAGTATAAAACAATGCAGCTGCATAAAAACATGACTCATCCCTCAAAATATAATTATAAACAAGCCTCTTTTATATGTACCTTAAGTATGTATAATACAAGCCTAATGAGAGGCGTGAGCTTGCTTTTGCCAGGTAATCTTCTCATTTATATCAGGTCTAATCTGAGACAAATAAACTATCATCTCATCAACACAAAAAATCTTTCTCTTTTCTGATCTTTCAAATTTGTCAGAGTTGAAAATCCCTGTCAGAACAATATGTTGTGGAGAACTGTAGAAGTGTGACCAATGCTCTTGAAGAGACACTATTTCTGGTTGTGTACTCCAAAAATAATATTTTGATACTATACTATACTATACTATACTATACTATACTATACTATACTATACTATACCATACCATACCATACCGTCGTACCTTGGTTTTCGAACAGCTTAGTTCACAAACAACTTGGAATTCAAATGCCACAAACCCGGAAGTAGGTGTTCCAGTTTGCGAATTTTTCCTCAGAAGCCAAACGTCCAGTGTGGCTTCCGCAGCTTCCGATTGGCTGCAGGACGCTCCTGCAGCCAATCGGAAGCTGCGCCTTCGTTTCCAAACATTTCTGAAGTCGAACGGACTTCCGGAACGCATTCTGTTTGAAAGCCAAGGTACGACTGTATTACACTATACTGAAATGCTTAAATGTTTCTTTCTTTGCATCTTCCTGCCACACTTGCCATTCTGCCCAGCCACACCCTTTGAGAACCACTGACCTACACCAGCTGACAGACAGGGGTCTTTCCAAGCCTGAACTGGGAAGAGAGAAATTGGACCTTCCGCATGCATCACAAACGCCTTCAAGTACTGCACAACTGATGACTGGCAGCGAAACATATGAACCTATTTGGAACTCAGATTCCTGTCTTTCTGCATCCTGTCAGAGACTTCCTGCCTTTAGTGACAAGCAGATATTCAATGTATGCCTATCCCCAAAAAAGGGATGCGAAACAGGGTCAGTTGAATGCCCACCTGTCACAAACTCTTAATTTAATTACTCCTTTTGTTCCCTGTTTGCATTCCACACTTACTTCCCCTCCAGCAAAAGCCTACCAACCAAAGATATAATTTCAGGCATCTGATGAAAGAGACTGTAGTCGATGTTGATGCCATGATGAATCTTCTAGTCTTTCAGGTGCCACAAGATTCATGTTTTCATGTCAGCAAAACCAGCTTTTCTTATGCTTCCTAGGCAATCAGAGCCAGATGCTCCTTTTGCGGCTGCTCAGCCTGTCTTAGACTTCAGATTAAGGCCTTACCATCCAACCCCCTAGGCTCTGGCCATTAACAGTGGTGACTTACAGGTGGAAAATCACCAAGTAAAGCCACATATGTACAGAAATCCTGCCAGAAAAAGATGTCCACCTTGTTCTTTGAAATATGCGTATTTTGTCAGAGGGCAAAATTAGGAGGAAGATTCTCTACCTAAAGCCACAAAGGCAGAACTTTGTGCCTTTAACACAGGGGTGGAGAGGCTCGCATCAGCCCCCACCAGCAATGACCAGGGATAATGGAAACTGTAGTTTTGTGACATCTGGAGGGGCTATAGATTCCTCTTTCCCACTTTAAGAGCTTCACCTCAGAGAGAAAGTCAGCATGCCCTGCATTTCCTGGTAAAGGTAAAGGGACCGCTGACCATTAGGTCCAGTCGTGACCGACTCTGGAGTTATGGCGCTCATCTCGCTTTATTGGCCAAGGGAGCCAGCGTACAGCTTCCAGGTCATGTGGCCAGCATGACTAAGCCACTTCTGGCGAACCAGAGCAGCACACGGAAATTTACCTTCCCGCCGGAGCGGTACCTATTTATCTACTTGCACTTTGACGTGCTTTCGAACTGCTAGGTTGGCAGGAGCAGGGACCGAGCAACAGGAGCTCACCCCGTGGCAGGGATTTGAACCACCGACCTTCTGATCGGCAAGTCCTAGACTCTGTGGTTTAACCCACAGCGCCACCCACGTCCCTTTTCATTTCCTGGTAGGGAGACTGAAATTGCTTCAACAACACGTTCCCCTTTCCCCCACCTCCTTATTTCTGAAAAAGAAGAGCTCATGTCCAGGCACCAGTTCCTGTTTTCAGTTCAAGGGCTCAGCACTGACCAATGCAGTAAAAAAAAAACCATATTACAGAGAAGGGTCAGTCTAGAGTCCTTCTGACTGAGGCATCTTAAAGTCTCATCAAAATGTATTGTGGCATAAGCTGCTGCCTGCTAGAAGCCTTATGGATGCCTCATGACAGCAATAAATCCGATGGTCTTTACAAACACATTGGTCCATCTAGCTCAGTGTTGTCCACACTGACTGGCAGCAGCTCTCCAGGGATTCAGGGTCTCTCTCCCAGCCTTGGAGATGCTGGGAACTGAAGCTAGGAAATGTTCTTTGCCCTGCCTCAACTATGTCCAAAAACTTTCGGTTTTGCAATAACGCCAACATCGCCTCTGAGCTCGTGCAGAGCACATTCCTATCAGGAGCAACTTTATCCTGTCCGTCTCCGATCTCAACACATACAGATTGGGGAACAAGGTTTCCAGGCCAGCCTTCCTGGCATATTTGAGCCCCGGCACTTGTAGAAACTCCTTTGCCCCCCCCCCCGTTCCCTCCACCCTCACCAAATTCTCTCACGATGCCTTCGCCAATACCCCGGGTGCCCCCCGTTACTATGACGACCTTGCCCGGGTACCGCAGCCCAGTTGCCATTCCAGATGTTGTCGCGGCTCCTCCAAATTACGAACATCCAGCTGAACTTTGGATGCGGACGCTGCAACATGTGGTTTCGGTCATTGCGCATGCTCTGTGTCTCCGGGCATGCTGGGAAATGCAGTCCTTGCTCCTGCGGTTCGTTAGTGTTTGGTGGAGCCCGATCCTGCGCAAGCTTACTCAGACTCCTAAATAAGCGTGCATTTCCTGTGGGGGGGGCGCGTTTAAGGTTGCAATCCTATGAACATAGTTAGAGAGCTAGGACTGCCATCTACCAGGGTCTACACAAAAGTAAGCTCCATTGAATTCAGTGGGGCTTACTCCCAGGTAAGTGCAATCAGGGTTGCAAGTGCAAATGACTGCGCTTAGGAGCAAGCAGGCGTAAAATCCAGGTTCACTGTCCACGGTTGTGATTCTAAACACTTTTTACTTCCAAGCAGTTCCGGATTTACTTATAACCTAACAATGATAAATCGCCGTATAGCATATATTCAACACAAAAAACAGCGACAATTTGTTGTTGACAAAGGGCAGCTGGACATATAAAGGGCCCCATTACCTTCAGTAGCTTAGAGCTTCATCAGACCTAAATCTGGCCCTGCTTCCAAGTAAACGTGGACAGGGTCAGGCAGCATCTTGTTTGGTAGAATATATAATAATGTATCTTTTTTTCCAGGTGTATTATTATGGATGTACAGGGCGTTAGTGGATCCATACTGGACCATCCATATATCAATCCATTTTTCTATTTTTTACCTTTTCTACTATTCTTTTTTAAATTATGGGACGCTTCACGGATTTGTGTGACATCCTTGCGCAGGGGCTAGGCTAACCTAGTGAGCATCTGTTTTCTTTTCCTCACCTTCTCTCCAAGGAGCTCAAGGTGGTGGTTTCCTGCTTGCCTATTTTATCCTCACAACAACCTTGTGAGGTGGGCTGGGCTAACAGGCAGGGACTGGGCTAACAGGCAGTCACCTGGTTGAGTTTCATGGCTGAAGCGGGAGGGGCACTCTTCTGCTATAGTACAGCAGAAGCAAGACCAAAAAAGATGACAAAAAGCAGGCGGCTTGCAGTATGGAAAATTACAGGATGTCAGCAGGATATGAACTGGTTAGGTTTCGCAGGCGCAAATGGCCATTGAAAGAAGAGTCATGCCTAACTGCCCCATTACATCCTGAGCACAGATCACAATTGTTTTGTGGTTGAAACACACCCTCTAATGGCCTGCTTCCTTCGTCCCTCTGATGCACCAAATGGCTGACCTGAACACGGCCTGGCATGCCAGGTTAAAGAGGTGCTTAGCTCTGCTGCTTGTTTTCAGTCGCAGGCCCAGGATTTTCAATGGAAGAGGAACACCCACAAGTTCCCTGCAGGACCCCCTCCTGCCCTTAACAGATCAGTGTTGCAGGGATGTGCCCACTGGCTGTGCTGGCTGGTGCTGATGGGAGTTGTAGCTCTATAGCACCTGGAGGGCTGGCAGTTTCAATAATCCATAAAAACTGAGCCCAGGGATGCTGGGAGTTGTAGTCTATCTGGAGTGCCATTGGTTCCCTGTCCCTGCATCCGCCACTCCTCTGCATTTGAATTATCAAAGTGAATTTCAGCATAGTAGCATAAAGACTGGGCCTTGGAATAAATATATCAGGCAGACTCCGGGATGTATATTGTGTTAATCTTTTATTGAGTATACGAACTGGAATCTTTCACACATGGGGAGCAGGCAGCCGCTAGTGTTAAAATGCAAAGGGAGGTGGAAGCTGCCTCCTTTGGGGGAGAAGCAAGTCTTCGTAGAGGGAATCCTCTCTCCCCCCCCCCCCAAGCGCTGAGATGCAGCAGTTGCCTTGGCAGACGTGCAGGTGGGTGTTACCGCAGGGATCCCTCGTTCAAGCTGCATCGCTCTGGCGTCCCTTGAGCTCCCCGGGGCAGGCCCAGGGTCGTGGTGTTTTGCTTTTGCAGCCCTGATTTTGGGTTTCTGCTTGTTAATTCGCCATGCCAAAGTCTCCATCCAGGAACATTACGGACTGCATTTCTTGGTGGGGCTACAAGCCTGGCAACAGAGCTGGTGATGGAGCCAGGGCACCTTGGCAGAGCAATGGACCTACCTGCACACTAGGGCTACGATTCACCAGTTAACTCATTCTGCATTGGCAGGGCACCTTATCTGGGCACCTCAGCAACTGAAATCCCCTGTCCCCCTTCCAAATTCTGCAGCAGCCAGTGTCCCTCTCCCCACTGTTTCTCCTCTGATACAACCCCTCTTCTTCCCTTGCAGTTTCCCCTTCCCCCCATCACCTTGCCCAATCCACTCTCCCTTTCCCGCTGAGCTGCGTCTCTCTCTCTCTGCCTATCCAACAAGCAATTTTGTTCCAGGATGTGCCCTTGCCTAGCTTTGTGCAGCCCACACTGCCACACTTAACCTATCCCTTGCCAAAACCTGGCTGCCCTGGCATAAAAGTGAGGGCCTCGTTTTAAGCAGGCATTTTTCAACCTTCATATATCACCCCCTACGTTGGCTTGGATAGGCGTTCCACGGTGCCTCTCACGTTACTGCCTTCGGCCAACCGTTCCCCTTCCACAAATACATGAAAAGTAGCCCTGCTGGATCAGGCCAGTGTCCCAGCCAGTTCAGCATCCCGTTCTCACAGTGACCAACCGGAAGCCTGTGAGTGACACAGCTCTCTCCCCTCCTGTGGTTTTGGTTTCCAGCCATTGACATTCAGAAGTATCACTGTCTTTGACTGTGGAGGCAAAGCTTAGCCGTCATGGCTAATAGCCATAAGATAGATGAATCTGTCTGATCCTCTTTTAAAGCTATTCACATTCTGCTTTCCCTTCTTTTCCCCTAATGTACACATTCCAACAACAGACACCTTCATTTCTCCCCACCCAACACTGTACAATTCTAGGAACTTGAATCACCCAGAGGCAGAGGATGCATTCACTATTTGCAGAGCGGGGGGGGGGGGATTGCTGGCAATTGGTTTTTCTTAAAAAACAAACCCTGGCCCAATATACAACCTAAGGGCCTGGGAGCATTAGAAAAGCCTCTTACAGACAACCAGGGCAGAGGAAACCCTGAAACCTGCCGTTAAGGAGGGCCTGTGCAAATGTAGCCTAATAAATGCTGGAAAACCCGATTTCCCTAGACCCATGAACCTGTTGTGTTTCCTACTCGCCTTCCGGGGGAGCTGCTCTGCCTGCCTAGATGTTCACCTTGCCCTTTAAATATGCTGGCATTGCAAGAGGCAAAAGCACAGGCTTTTACAAAGCCCCTTCTCTGATCGCCTGTGGCTATTACTAAAAACCTCCAGGCAACTAGGAAAGGTAAACTGGAAGAAAAGAGTTGGTTGTCTTTCTTTCAAGTGTGCACTGATGAGGACCACAGGCATTTGTGAGCAAGAACCCTAAACCATCTTTGTAGGCCAGTAACTTCTGAAGTTCTTAAGCTGCAGAGCTGAATTTGCATGGAGCAAGGCACTCTAGCCATATTGGGTGCCTCAGGGAATGGGCTTGGGTGGATGTGAATCTGTGGGAGCCATAGGAGCCCACTCCCAGGAGCCGTGGGGGCTCCAGCCCCCACAATAAAATATTTGAGGGGGCCAGGCCTCCACAAAGTTGATTGGCATTTCCATTCAAATAGTGTGAGCATTGCATCATTTGACTGATTATGATGGGAGCAAACAGGGTGTCAAGACGGGCATGAACGGCTATGGCTGCCTGTGTTTCCTATCATAAACTAGCAGTTATGCATCTGTAAGCGCAGATGCTTCATTTCTTTAGGAAAAAAAATATTCCCCCGGCCTTCTCCTTGGGAAGGGCTAAATAAATACCTGCACCCGCCACATCCTAGAGCAGCGTTCTCCAACCTGATGTCCTCCAGCTGTTTTGGACTACAATTCCCATCCACCCCAGCCAGAAGCATGCTGCTGGGGCAGATGGGAGCTGTAGTCCAGAAGAGCATTAAGGGAAGCATCTCTGCCACCAACTCATTGTAGAGACCTGGGCAAGTAGCTTGACCTCAGGTACGGTTTCCTGAGGGAAACTAGGAACAACTGAGAACTCTGCCACTCTGCCTCAGGGATTTGAATTCAGGACCCCCATATCCCGGCTGTGCTTCCACAGTCATGCCATTGTGTAAGTCCCCCACCACTCTCATCCTGCAAAGGTTGTTGGAGGAGACGAGAGCAATGAACCCTGTCGAAGATACTCTCCTAAACTTGTTTGTGCAAGTCAGCGTGATAGCGATGGAATGGTGCATCTTGCCGGACTCGTGCCCTTGTGCGCAAAGACACGTGTAACATGTTCATATATGTGTGAGTGCATGCGCTTTGAGTAGGGGGGGCGGTGTTGCAGTTCTGATCCCTGGGATTTATAACAAGTTTTTTTTTATGATGCTATCTAGGGTTGGAGAGTTACAAAAAAAGGAGTGGAAGAGATGCTTAGTGGTATGGCATCTGCTTTCTATGCATAAGTTTCCAGGTTCAATCCTCGTCATTTCCAGATAGGGCTGGCAAAGACTCCCTGCCCGAAATGCAGGAGAGCCGCTGCCAGTCAGTGTAGACAGTACTGAGCTAGATGGACCAATGGCATGACTTGTTATAAGGCAGCTTCTCATGTTCCTATGGAAACGGTCGCTCTGAGCCTGCCAACTCTATGGGACTGAACTTATTCTTTTGCCCTGTCCCTGTTAGAGAAAGATGGAGCCAGGCAGCAGGGCTTCCTCACCCCCACCCCCCGGTCCTCCACCCTCTGGAGCTAAAAGCTGGATTTTACCAGGGTGACCCTGACAGGCTGCGCCGTCTCGCCAAGGCAGGCCACCACGTGGCGGGACTGGCTCTCGCTCCTCCACTTCAGGCACCTACCATTGGCTGCACCCTGCCCGCCCACGAGGCTTTGCTCAGATGCCCAATTGGCTGTTCTAGAGATAGACAGGTGCTGGTTGGTTGGCTGAGGCAAAGGCGCCGCCCAGGGAGGACCACTGACCAGGGGCAGCTCTTCATTGGCTGGTTCCGGCAGGTGCGACTCCAACTGCAGAGTCTTGGGCTTTAAATGGCCCGCCTCCTTGGGAAGAGGAGGCGGCGGCCAATCAGATGCTTCTGAAGCACCCGGCACTCGATTGGTTGCATGGGGTGGCCCCTGATTCGCCGTTCCGGAGTTATCGTGGCAGCTTGAGTTCCGAGCAGCTGTTTGGTCATGCTCAGATAGCAGAGGTCCACGGAGCTCTGGCTCTTTGGAGGGGCTGTCACCGGGGAGGCCATGATGGTTCAGGCTTTCATGGGACACAGGGATATCGTCTAGGGAGGAGTGAGAGCTGGTCCTTCCTGGGGAGAAAGACGACATTAAGAATTCCCATCAACCACATGGACATGTGAATTCTGTGCACAGCAAACAGGAGATATTGGCATATATATTATAGAGTGGGCTGCTTAGCATTTGCTGCTGTTGTTGTGTTCCAGTAGAAGGCAGGGCAGGGACACCATCAGGCCCAGCAGCAGCTGGAAAATGGGGATTTTTTTTTGGGGGGGGGAGGGAGGTTGAGAATTGAGTGAGAAAGAGAGAATAGAAATGTTTCAGACAAATAGATTTGAGTCCCACCCCCTGACTACCTGACCCTCCCGTTCCACAGACCCCGGAAAGCCCCCACTGCCTCTCCTAGTACCTGCGATGCGCTTCCCCCGCTGCTGCGAAGCCTCTGTCGCCAGGGCGTAGGAGAGCTGGATTACTCGCTGTCGCTCCCACTCAGGGGTTGGGGGGCACCGAGGAGGCTTGAGTCCCCCAGTTTGCACGCCCTCCTTGGGTGATGGCTCAGGGGGGGTATTGGGGAGGGGCTGAAGGAGAGATTAAATCACGGGGAAGGGGAACGGGGCATGAACAAGGCTGTTCCCACCTTAGGTCAGAGCATGTCCCCTCATTCACCAACCCAAATTGGAACTTAAGCACACCATGAAAATAATAACCTTCCCTGTGGTTTTAATTAAAGATGCGGATGACTCTTCTAAAACACACACACAATCCCATTTTGCTCATAGCTGTCAACCTTCCCTTTTTTTGCAGGAAATTCCCTTATTCCAGCGCCATTTCCCACTGATATCCGGGATTGTTAGATATCCGACTGTCCTCGGGACAGGTGAGGCTGCTGATCCCTTATTTTCGAGGCTGCTGATCCCTTATTTTCAAATCTGAAAGTTGACAGCTATGATTTTGCTGCATAAAATGGCAGGAGTCCCTGATTTCAGCCTTTCTTTGGCCAAAGTCATGGCATCTCACACCACTGCCGGAGGAGCTCCAGCCCTTCCAAGTCCTCTCTCTCTCGGGACCCAGGAGTCCTGGCTTTCCTCTTCCATGCTCCAGCTGCGATGAGACTTCCCTCTCCCTCTTACATAACTCAAAGGTATATCTGCTTCCCAGCCACATTACCCACCTGTTCCCCGGCAGGAAAAACGAGGAACCCAGCCCCTCAAGCACTGCCCACTGGATGCAGCTCCCCTCCCCCCCAGGCACCTGCCCTTCTGACCATACCCCCACCCCTTGTCCCGAGACATCCAGGGTCAAGGACGCGGGGTCTCCCTGTAGAAGGTGGCTGAGACCTCGCCCTTGCCTCTCGGCCCCTCCCCGCTGAGTGCTGGGTGCCCCCCTCCGAAAGGCTTCTCACCCACCCGGCCGGACCCGCGCTTGAGAGAGTCTCGCCAGTGGCCCAGAGCGTTTGGCTGGGCAGCCTCCGATTTCCTTTTGGCCTCCTGGTTCCGCTGCATCCGGTCCAGCTGCTCCTGGGCACTCATGCGAGGGCGGCGAGAGGCGACTGCTTCTGTGGGGACAACCTAGATGGGACGCAAGATCAGGGGTTAGGAGATGCCGGCGACCAGTGGCCCTCGTTCATGATACCTGACTTCATTCATGACCCTGAGATTCATGACCCCTGAATCTAGCAGCGATCCGGAGTCGGAGGCAGCAGGGGCACCGGGAGGGAGCTGATTCAGGATCAGGCCCCTGAGCAGACTGCTGGATTCACAAGGCCTCAGCCTGCTCCCAACCTTTGTCGGAGCAAGTTGCTCACTGGGAGCTATCTGTGGTCTGGCAACCTTGCTGCTTTCTGTGTGGGATCCAGCATCAAACCAGAACACTATGCCAGTCTCCAGGTCCCTGCCTTTGCCACAAATGGAATTTTGCTCTCAACAACTGCTAATAATAATAATAATAATAATAATAATAATAATAATAATAATTTATTATTTATACCCCGCACATCTGTCTGAGTTTCCCCAGCCACTCTGGGCAGCTCCTAATCAAGTGTTAAAAACAATACAGCATTAAATATTAAAAACTTCCCTATATGCTACTGCCAGTGTCCAGCCACGCTGGCATTCTCTCACAGCATTCCGCCATCCTGGTCAGCCTCTGAAGTGTACGTGGTACACCCCAAGAGTCCTAGAGGCCTCCCTTCTTATCCATTCTCAGGAGCGAGCTGGCAGTATATCACGCCATTGAAGTTGGAATTAGCAAGTTGGAATTAGCAAGAACATGATCTGCACAGTCTTGTCTGAGTCTCAGGCCTAATGATCATAGCAGCTCCCCCCCCCCCCAGTTGGTCGGTTGCCGAGAGTGAAAGTCCGCACCTCATCACAGCCATTAGTTCCTTCCTCTCCAGGACTTTCCCCAAGCAATCAGAGACAGCGCCTGCATGGAGCCAACCTCTCTTCCACCCTCTTAATGCCTCTCCTGGTTCTGGGAGACCAGGGAGGAGGGAAGTTTATTTTTGCAGCAGAAGGGGGAGACACCCTGGCTTCTACAACAGCAGGACTCCTCTCCTGCTTCAGTATCTGATTCTGAACTTCTCTCCACTTCTTCTTCCCAGGCTTCTCCCTCTGCCCACTCATCATCATCACCCACTGCTAACCCCCTGGCTCTGAGCCTTCTCCCCTTGGTGGTTCCTGCCTGTTGAAATAGGTAAGAGTCAGGCCCGGGGTATTGCTTGGGGGCCTGGATCAGACCCACCCACCTGCAAGATGTCAATTAGCCACTCCGGTTTCAACAGGAGCCGCGAAGCTTAAATTGTATTTTTTAGGGAAAGCAGAGCATAAACATATTAATAAGTAATAAAACAAAGCCTTCCTTTTCCCTGTCGTGCACTAGAACAGGGATAGCCAACGTAGTGCCCTCCAGAGGGGCTTGGACTCCAACTTCCATCAACTCCAGACAGCCTAGCCCAGCCAATGGACAGGGATGATGGGAGTTGTAGTCCAACAAGATCTGGAGGGGCACCACACCCTTGCAATGCATAGATTCTCTGCTGCCATGATTCTGAGGGTCCTCCGCGTACCTTGATTATGCTGTGCTCAGTGTCTTCACAGAGTTTGCTGATGTGGCTCCCGTGATCTGTGAAGGAGGAGGGAGACAGAGCATTCATTCGGAGGGTGCAGAACCCAAGTTTTCTGCTTCTCTCACCTAGTTCCCACCTCTGTCCTGGCAGCGATAGGCCCTCAACGCAACTCAAAAGGCAGCTCTTATGCATTGCACTCTGTGGCAAGATCAGGGCAGGTTAAGCCACCAATGGCGAGCACCAATGGCGGAATCCTTGCTTGACCAATGGGAAAGCAGCACTCTGAAAGTGGGCAGGGAAAGGGAATGGTGGGTAATTCAAAAGGGAAGTAAGAGTTCATAGAATTATAGAATCGGGAGACTTGGAAGGGACACTGAGGGTCATCTAGTCCAATCTCAACTAAAGCATCCAAAGTTTCACAACTAAAACTGTGAAAAGAATGAAGGGATCCGCCTTTCTCGCTTACCAGAAGCACCCAAAACACACTCTGGGTTAAGAAGCAAATGTCAACTACCCAAGTCAACCCACACTGAAACTTGAGACCCAAGAAGGCATCCTTTCTGTGTGCAGGGCCAGATTTAGGTTTGATGAGGCTACTGAAGGTAATGGGGCCCTTTATCTGCCCAGCTGTCCTTTGTCCACAACAAATTGTCGCTGTTTTTTGTGTTGAATATACGCTATGTGGTAATTTATGGACCTAAAGGTAAAGGTAAAGGTACCCCTGCCCGTACGGGCCAGTCTTGACAGACTCTGGGGTTGTGCGCCCATCTCACTTAAGAGGCCAGGGGCCAGCGCTGTCCGGAGACACTTCCGGGTCACGTGGCCAGCGTGACATCGCTGCTCTGGCAAGCCAGAGCCACACACGGAAACGCCGTTTACCTTCCCGCTGGTAAGCGGTCCCTATTTATCTACTTGCACCCGGAGGTGCTTTCGAACTGCTAGGTTGGCAGGCGCTGGGACCGAGCAGCGGGAGCGCACCCCGCCGCAGGGATTCGAACCGCCGACCTTTCGATCGGCAAGCCCTAGGCGCTGAGGCTTTAACCCACAGCGCCACCTACGTCCCTGTAATTTATGGACCTAATAGGTATCTAAAGCCATTTGCCATGCATGTTGCCATGCAACCAGTCCACGCAGAATGTAGGCACCCTATTTTTAGACATCAGCAAACCAGTGATATTTTAGGGAGCAGGCTAGCAGGCGGGGCCCATTACTTACATCATAGGAGCCTAAACAACACAAAACACTGTTGTTGTATGTAGGTTTTATTTATTTATTTATTTTATCTTATATTTTGGAAATGTCCATCCATTTTTTTTCCTTTAATTTTTTTGAGGGCCCCCAAGAGAGTGGGGCCCTAAGCTATAGCTTGTTTAGCTTATACGTAAATCCGTGTTCCTCTCCGCATCTCACTCACCTGGACCAACCACATCCTTTGCCCTTACTTTCTCGGACTCTGCGGGCTCGCCGGAGGAATTGTATCGAGGTCGCCTGGTGGCATCCGACTGCCGTGATGACCCCTGTTGCCCTCTGCAGGAAGCAGGTGGACTCTGCCGGCAAAGAACACAACATCAGCAAACCTCAGTCGCTGCCAAGAGAAAGTGGGCAAGGCTGCAAGGAGGGAACTGAGGATGCTGTTGGGGCAGAAACTTACAGGTGGATTCCCTGCCCGAGGGCTGTCCAGCTGGCCCACTGTGGCTGGCAAGTGGCTGGTGGTGGATTCGTGGAAGGACAGGATGGATTTGGGAGGAGGAGACGGTTCAAACTCCTTCGGGCGCCCATAGAAAAAGAGTGAACATTATTAGTGATGCATCCTTAGTCTGCCTGTGTGTGTGTATGTGTGTGTGTGTGTATGTTAGATAGACAGCTGTCAGGCGGGTACTTTCACTATTCCCCTTTCAGCACCTGCTAAAAACAATCTTGTTTAGACAAGCCTACCCAGATTGCTGATGCAAGTTTAAGTCCGTTTTTAGTCTACGGTTATTTTAACTTCTGAAAGTTTTAAATTGTTGTTGTCAGTTGCTTTTCCTATTTTTGTAAACTGCTTTGAGCTTGTCTTGACAATGATGCTGTGTACATGAAATAAATATTGCAGTGGTTCCTCTGGTTGTGAACAGGATTCGTTCCGGAGGCCCATTCACAACCTGAAAAGAACGCAACTCGCATCTGTGCGTCTGCGCACATGTGGGTTGCGATTCGCCGCTTCTGCACATGCGTGTGACGTCATTTTGTGTGTCTGCGCATGCGTGAGCGGCAAAACCCGGAAGTAACCCTTTCCAGTACTTCTGGGTCACCGCGGGACGCAACCTGGAAACGCTCAACCTGAAGCAAACATAACATGAGGTATGACTGTATTTATCTAGCCATAAAGTAAGTACATAAACACACATATACACAGAGAGAGAGTTTAAGGCCCAAATGGGCTTCTAAGTAGCTTACCAAAACCAGGGGCACCAATATTGAAATACAAAAACACCCACAATTAAAACACTGAACCCCTAACTTCAAAGTGCTTTGGAGCCCAAGGTCTCGATGGTGAAGCCACTGTAACATTTGAACCCAGAGACCAACCCCATACCTCCATTCCTGCACAAAGCTGCTGGGATGTGTGGCTTGGCCCCAGATGAGAATCCAGGGTTGGGGTGGTAGCTGGAGACACACCTGCAATGGAGAGGTTCAGATGTTACAAACGAGGACTCATAAGGGGCAACACCTGCTAAATATCCACCTCCCTCCCTCCTCCTCCTTCTCCTGGGCTGCCGCGCTCCCAGCTCCTAGGACAGTACTGCATTCAGCACCTGATCTTCTGCTTTCTAGGGTGTGGTGGTTGGCTGGGCTGGATCTCAGTCCTGCCAGGATGTCGTGGATCCTCCACAAATCTTGCTGGGCAGCTACTTGGTCCTAAGGAGGAAAGGATCAGACAGGTGGAGGCAACAGAAATTAGTGCGGAAAGATAGGAAGCTGCTTTGAACCAAGCCAGGCCATCGACCTGCATAGCTCAGGATTGTTGACACCGGGGCAGGGGATGGGGGGGGGAGGGTCGGGGCGGGACTTTTCCATTACTAGCTCAGCAAAGCAAGTCTGGTAAGGGGCGTGGCATGGGAGAGGAGGCGTGGCCTGGGGAAGAGTCATAGATAGAGAGGTTTGGCTTGAAACTCCCTCTCTCTCCTTTACTTCAAGGGTTCAGATAGGGGTTTTTCTTAGTCCTACCTGGAGATGCCAGGGGCAGAACCTGGGTCCTTGCGCATGCAAAACAGAGGCTCTGAGCTGTGGGCCTGGGGTACCATGTTTCCACCCCCTGCAACCCACACTACCTCCAGATCAGAGCCATAAGCTCAATCTAGCAGCGATTCCACATGCTCAACCCTGCCATTTATTTCTGAGGCAGACCATTTTGGGGTTGGATTATTTCACCAACTACTGAGCAGGTTGCAGTTACGAAGCACAGAATCAACAATGCCTTTTATCATTTGTTATTATTTTAGAATTAGTTTTTAGCCCGTGTGGCAGCAGCAGACACAAACATGAGACGTGAATCCCAGAAAATACAGGGCCAGGACGAAGACTGAGGTGGATTTCCACAGGTCAGAAGAGGAGGACTTTAATATTTGGTGGATAGCTCATCTTCCCACCCACCCAGCAGAAAAAAAAGAAATAAATTTGAAAAGCAGAATATATTTCAAAATAAGCACGGTTGACAAAATTGTCTTCATTTGCACAAAGTGCTCAGATTACAAAACCTGACTTCTCAGAGTACAGAATTTGGAGTTTTGTCACTTTTTTGCAGCAACTATGCACAGCCCGAATGCTTGCAAAGAACCACAAAAAAGTGGTAGGGAGAGGTTTGGAAATGGGGAGCACATACCTGGGGGTGCCCCACAGTCCGGATATGCTCCAAGGAGCCCTTTACCATCTGCAGGTCATTTTCCAAGGCGGCGTAATCCTCCCACGCTCGTTCACTGTCCTGAGTTGGGGAAGAACAAAGGCTCAGCGGCTTATCCAGATCCCTTACAAAGTGCTGATTCACTGCAGATAAGACCTGGTAAACCCCTGCTGCAAAATGAGGTCGTAGAATCCTGGGTGGGCTTCAGGTGAAGGATGCTATTTTCAATGCCTCCTGCCAAATATTTTATGAACACACACACACACAAAGATCTGCAACAAAATGTTGCAGTATGGAGTGCTCCCATCCATTCCCACCCACCGTTCTGTGCGCAACTGCCCCCTAACAACAACAATAGTCACTCAGCAGTCAGTGGCCACTGGCCATTCTCAGTCCTTGTTTGGTTGTCTTGCGGGTGCCCCCAATATGCATTTAAGTTTTCCCCTCCCAAAGTTTTTTTGTACTTCTGTAAACTTGGGGGTCTCTGTAAGCCTGCTGCTACTTGTGCACAGATGTTCTGGCCCTCTAAGTACCGGACATGCGCCTTTGAACATTGGTCGAATAGAAAGGAAAAGCAGGCACAGCAACAAATCGTTGCTGTGTATCCCCAGTGGGAGGGTGTTGCCTGAGCATTGTGGCTGAGGGGCTTGAAAGAAAAAAGTTGGCATCAAAGGCAGGAGTCCCTGCTCTATGCTGGGTCAACTTCAGATGCGGAAAAAAAGTCTTAAAAGTCCAACCAGTCTATATGCAAGGCAATTCGGGTAGGAGACTTCCTCATGCGACCAGGTTCTCAATTTGGCTTCGAAGGAGGTGAGAGGGGGCAATTTAAGTAGATTGACCTTTGCTGCAACTTGGAGGAATTTTGACGGGAAACTGAAAGGTGCCTCTGCTTCATCTCTGATCTGTAGTATTAACCGAAAACTAACCGAGAACAGGGACGCGGGTGGCGTTGTGGGTTAAACCACAGAGCCTAGGGCTTGCTGATCAGAAGGTTGGCAGATCGAATCCCCGGAGAGACGTCTTAATCCAAGGTACTATTTCTGGGTTAGTGGAGTCTGTAACCTGAAATGTCTGTAACCTGAAGCGTATGTAACCTGAGGTACCACTGTACAGTGTTTTCTCAGCTCAGGCTCCCAGCATGGGAATAAAAGCAACTCACCAGCGCTAGATCGCAGAGGCGAGCTCGGGTTTGCACCAGTTCGTCTTGCAGCTGCCTCTGCTGGTAGCAGATTTTCTCCATTGTGGCGTCTTGGCCTTTAAACTCCTCCAGCCTCAGACGTGTCACCTCCAAGGCTTTCTCAATCCGCTCCTGTAAAAAAAAAGTGCCAACCATTTCAACGTAAGCCAAAATAAATCAGATGGCCGGTTTAATAGCAGGAGTAAGGGAAAGAGGGAATAGTGGTAAAGTAAGACATACCTTTTCAGCCCGGAGCTGTGCCGTGTCCTCTTCAAGACCACGAAGCACCTTGTCCTGGCCGCAAAGTTTTGTCAAGAGAGCCTAGAAAGAGAGGGGGTGCAATTCTAAGAGAAGCCACCAGAAGGTGCTACGGCACATACAATCATGGCTTTATAAAAGCAGGCAAACCCACTTTGGGACAAATGTTTGGCATGGTGTTGTGAGAGTGCCAGGTTCTCAGGGGCGCCAGGCTGAGAGTCCAGGGCCCGAGAGTTGAGTCCGAGGAAGAGCCTGCACCCTGGCACCACATATGCTTAAGACAGCCCTGGTGAGATTCTTTCTTTTTTTCTGAGAGCTTCCAAATCAGAGATGGGTTACGCTATTAACAACGTAGCGTTCCAAAGGCCAGTCAGTTAATCATTTAAATTAATAAACTCAAATTCTTACTGGACTAAAAATGAGATCCAAATTAATTCAGACAGATTTTTTCAAAAAAACCATAAGGAGAGCTGGATGAGGCCATATAAAACCCACAAGCAGGACATGAGCACAACTGTACTCTGCCCATGGGATAGTAGCTGTTGATAGCCTTGCCCTCCATCAATGTATCTAATCCTCTTTTAAAAACATCCCAACTTGGTGGACTTCGCTGCCTCTTGTGGGAGTGAGTTCCACAGTCCAACGGTGCGCTGTGTGAAAAAGCACTTTATTTTTTGACTGTCCTGACCTCACCCAAGACAACAAAACATTGGGCACATCCAGTCTTACAGGGTGATTTCCCACCCTGTAAAACCCCAGGCAACTTCTAATGCTGTTAGAAAATTGACGTGTTGCAGCATGAAACCGAAGCACACAGTTTTATTGGGGGGAATTATTCCACCTTCAGCCAATTTCAGTGTGTAGTAAAATGTCTCAAACAAAGCCTTTGTTTGAGTGTCAGAAGAGAGGCACTTCTCCGAGTTGGTTTTTGCTTGAAAATGTAAACAGAAAGTAGCAAAAATCTGGGGGTGTTCTTGACGGCTGTGCAGGTGACAATAAAACAAGCTGTAGGACTAACTCTCTGTAAATTTGGCATTGAGCAGTGACCCTACAGTGGATTCCAACCCAGTTTAATGTTAATTATTTTGCAGTGACCCCCACAGTGGATCCCAACCCCATTTTCTTGGAAGTAGGTTTGTTACTTATTTTGCAAGAGATTTCAAAAATGAGCTTTCAAACACCGTTTTATAAATGAGGCATTCCTTCTTCTGAAAGAATGTCTCAACTTACTCGTAAGTCAAGGATGCAGGGACCTGTGACCCTCCTGGTATTGTTAAACTACCGGTACCAAGAGCCTAGGGCTTGCCGATCAGAAGGTAAGCAGTTCGAATCCCTGCGATGGGGTAAGCTCCCGTTGCTCGGTCCCTGCTCCTGCCCACCTAGCAGTTCGAAAGCACGTCAAAGTGCAAGAAGATAAATGGGTACAGCTCTGGCGGGAAGGTAAACGGCGTTTCCGTGCGTTGCTCTGGTTCGCCAGAAGCGGCTTAGTCATGCTGGCCACATGACCCGGAAGCTGTGCGCCAGCTCCCTCAGCCAATAAAGCAAGATGAGCACCGCAACCCCAGAGTCGTCTGTGACTGGACCTAATGGTCAGAGGTCCTTTTACCTTTTTTACCATCATCCCTGATGGGAGTTGGAGTCCAGCAAATACCTGGAGGGCCACAGGTTCCCCTGCCCCTGCTCAAATAGATGTTTATGCTCTATGCTTCCTAAGCTGGATGCAAATAATTTTAAAAGTTTTTTTAAAAAAACAACAACACACAAATGAACCCTTGGTATGAGAAGAAGCAGAAGTGCGTACATCAGTGTCGCTTTCAAACCGCTGCCCCCCGGCAGAATGGATGCTCCTTTCTCGCACCAGAGTCCGGCACTGGAAAGACAGAGAAATGGTTGGTGTGAATAGCATGCAAAGGCATGTCTGGATAAGCCCCCAAACTTCCCACATGGTTTCCTAGGAGAAACGCCAGCTTGTTGCACCACGAAAGTTAAATATGCCCATAGAAGACTGTTTATGTATGCAGCAGCAGCAGCAGCAGCAAGAATTCTTTGAGCCCCAGAATGGAAACAACAAGAAGTGCCAACGAAAGAAGAGTGGCAGGTGAAAATGATGGACTTTGCAGAACTGGCAAAACTGACGGGAAGAATCCGAAACCAGCACAGTCAAGTATTTCAGAAGGACTGGAGTAAATTCATACGATATTTGAAAGATCATTGTAAGCGATTGACATCGCTAGCAGGGTTGTAATGAGAATTTTCTCCCTTTTTATATTTACTTAAATTTTGACGTATTTTGCAATGAGTGTAATTAGAATTGAAAAATGCATAAAGTGCGATGATATAAAGGTTAATCTTGTGGGAAGGAAGTCAATAGGCTAGAAAGAGCTAGAGAGGCAAAGTGGATAATAATGATGTGATTATATATTGTTAAATGGAAAAATAATGAAAATTATATATTTTTTAAAAAGAAAATTAAATATGCCCAAGACATTTATGTGTTCAGCATTAAGAGGGCGTGTTTATCAGGATAAGTTGCCCATGGCTTCAAAGACCAACTACTCCAATCCAATGTTAAGCTAACGGGGGGAAATGGTGGAGCCCAATGTTAACCATGACAGACAGGAGGACAATTTGGTATTAAAGCAGAGCTTTAATGCTGCTGTCCTTTCCTGGCCAATCTATTCCTTTTGCTAAGCCAACGTTTGATAAGTCCTAGACTCAAGGGAGGATCAAGCACCAAATCACATACCGTGGTTCCCAAGGACGTCCTTTTCCCAGGGGTGGGCCGGTTAGGCAGGGGGGGCAGGGGTGGTAGGTGGAGGTAGCTGGAGGAGGCGGAGTGGGGGGTGATCTGTAGGGAAAGGGAAGGCAAGTGTTAGGGAGAGTAGCCAGGGAAGCTCATGAGCAGGACTGTGTGCTATGCAGTGGAACCTCGGCTTGCGGACGGAATCCATGACGGAGGCACGTCCGCAACCTGCAGCTTTCGCATCCTGAAGCGCCGTGTCTGCGCAGGCGCGATTTGGCGTTTCTGTGCATGTGTGAAGTGGCGAAACCCGGAAGTAACCTGTTCCGGTACTTCCGGGTTTCCCACGGTCCGCAGCCCAAAAACATGTAACCTGAAGCAGCCGTAACATGAGGTATGACTGTAATAATAATAGTAATAGTATTTATTTATTTATTTATTTATTTATTCATTCATTCATTCATTCATTCATTCATTCATACCCCGCCCATCTGACTGGTTTCCCCAGCCACTCTGGCCGGCTCCCAACTGAGTATTAAAAACACGATAAAACATCAAATATTAAAAACTTCCCTAAACAGGGTATGCCACAAATTGCACGGAAAGACTGTGCAATATAATACCGGTCGCACAATGCAGCTTTCTGGAAAAAAGGGAAAGAAAAAAATCTTTTCATTTTTTAAAGGAGGCAAGTTCGTAGCTCAACATTTGCATAATTTACGCAAGTTGCGGAATTGAGCTTTTCCTGCTGCAGAATTAAGACTCCTTTGGCTCAGGATTTCAGAAACGTTAAGTACAGGGTACACACAGCCCAGGTCACGAGCGGGGAAAGAGACATTCGAGCCAACAGACTCGTTTGTTTTTGTGTCACAGGGAGAGGAAGGCCAGGGAGAGGAGGACCATGGCGAACGGGAAAGATGGAGAACACAGCCCCTGGTACTCACCAGTCGCCCATGTAACCGAGACATGACCAGAGCACGGGACGTCCCAGCTGGCGGGGAGAGATAACCTCGGTCTGCAAACTGGCAGGAAAGGAAAGGTTAGCGCCCGGGTGGATCAAAGTCAAGATAAGCCCCAAACCCAGAGCTGCCCTGCCCACTGCTTCCGCAGCCTCTACTTACTCTGCTGGGTGGCAGCTGCCTTGCCAATGAGGGTGCCAGGCCTTCCTCGCCCACGGGTCGGGCCCTGCTGTGGTGAGGGCTCCGGGCGTAACGCCTGCCATAGGGGTCTTCGGAGGAGGGGAACACGTCATACCGGTCAGCAGGCGTCATTGTGCGCCCCCTGGTGGCAGGTGACAGCGTGGCATAGGGGTTGTTGGGAGGGCCCTCGCCGGGGGCAATGTCCACACGCCCCATGGGGGTGTTGGGGCGCCCGAGGCCCCTTGGGGAGGCCGCGGAGGACAGGTCCTCGCAGGAGATGGCCTGTGCGGCAGCAGCGGCAGCTCTCGGGGGCTTCCTGCGGGCGCGAGGGGGCGACTGGCGGGCGTCGGGTATCTGAGGCGATTCGGCAGGGGTCAGGGGGAGGGAGTAGGAACGAGAGGAGCGGATGGAAAGCAGAGGGGAAGGCTGAGGGGTCCGGGATGGGGAGGAAGGCGTGGGGCTCTCAGAGGGGGACCGCGGCCGGGAGGAGAGCTTGGGGTGGATGACGGGCGAGGGGCTTCCATGAGTCTGGGAAGACAGGGAGCTGCCAATGGAAATAGAGGGAAGAAAAATAGGAAGGTACAGAATCAAACAACAAACATGAAAATCCAAGTCCCGCCCCAACAGCACCTGTGGGAGCCAATCATCATTAGCTCCCCACGGCGCCCCCTGGTGGAAAACTGGTTCTTCCCTCTCCACCCACCAACTTACCTTAAATCTGGTTGTTCATTCCTTATGTGGCTGTATCCGCCGTTGAGCGAGCTGCACAACGACGTCCTCCCGAGCCGCGGAGTCCCCTGCTGACTGTCCTGCACATGGAGGCTGTCAGACGACGAGGCCTCCCCGTCGTGTGCCTCCGAGAGACGGGCGATCTCCAGGGATTCTGCGCTTTTGGCGTAGTCGTTTTGCGTGAGTGTGACGTCCTCAAAGCTGGTGCATGTGGACGGGGACTGGCTTTGGAGACCCCTCCGGTTGCTGAGGGACAGAAGGGAAGATTTTTTTAGACTGTATCAAAGCCCAGGTGGCTGGTTCCCCTGCGATGACCTTCCCCTTTGCCCGCAGAGAGTTTGAAATCAAGATTCCTCCCCCTCCAACCCCACCCAGCGTCCAACCTCACAGTGGTGGCTGTTGAGACTGGTAGGGCGGAATGCAGGGAGCCCAACAGTAGGTGGCGCCACAGAGTTAATGACAGGAAGGAAGGAAGGAAGGAAGGAAGGAAGGAAGGAAGGAGGAAGGAAGGAAGGAAGGAAGGAAGATGTAGAGTGGCTGAGGGCAGGCTGAGATGGGTGGGGCCATGCCTTGCTTCGCCCTAATGGACCAGCCTGCGCTGCAACCTAGCTGGTTCTTTCAAAGCTCACGGCTTAACCTTCCCATTTTGCCCACGTTGCTTCTGGGTAACCCATGAATCCAGACACCCCACATTCCTAAGATAAGGGTGTCCACGGGCTAATTTCAAAACTAATCTCAATGTGATGAGTCTGGGTGTCTGGCAGCAGCAACTTGTCTCTCTCTGGGCAGCCTGCTGGGTGGGGAGGCAGAGGGCGATGGCGGGAGTGGCAGAAGGAGAGAGAGAAGGCAATGGTTGAAAGGAAGAAAGGTGAGCGACACTGCCTACGTTTGGCTTTGCCCTCCTCCCTACAGTGGGCGTCTGTCTCGGCTGCTGGATGTGGTCCTTGATCGGTGATGCCCCCTCCCCAAGGGACCACAACAGGAAAAAGAGTCTCCCATCCTAAGCAAACCAAATCTCTCTCCTAGAAAAGTTTAAAAACTTTAAAAACATCTGCACCATTAATCTCTCCACGATCCTGCCCATAATGGAACTTGTTTCCCTTTCAAAAGTTCCTATTTCTCAGTCCCTCTTTTGATGGGTTCATGTCCCATCCCCAAACCAGACAACCCCAGAGGCAAGGTTACAGCCAGCCAGCGTAGGGCTGTGCGTAGAATACACTTGTCCCCAGCCCTTACTAGCTTCCATAGTCGCACTCGGCGGCGGCTGACTGGTTCATGGCGCGGATCCAGCTATTCATGTCCAGCTGGGTGTCTGCGCTGAAATAATAGGTTCTCATGCCAGGATGTTCGGCCTGGAAGGTAAAAGAAGAAAAAGAGGGGTCATTGCAGTGGCCCAACGCATCCTCAAGGGGGCAGCAGGCATATGGAAATTCTGGTGGACAACAGCTGGAGAGCAGAGGCGAGGGTGGGCTTGAGGGCTTCTGGTGGGCTTTCTGCATGGCTGGCTAATGGAAGAGAGAATCTGTCGGCTTTGGTTCTCTCCATTTCTCATTTTGCCTGTCGTTTTTCTACATTTCCACATCAGTTTGCAATTTATTAGCTTTCTTTTTTAAAAAAAAGGCTTCTTGAAAATTCTTCGGCAATTTTCTCCTAATATACGTATGTTTGTGTGCAATTTTGACTCACGTACACATTTTTTGCAAAGCAGTTCCCCCTAATATAATGCTGTTTTCATTTACGTGCTCACTTTCCCCTAGTCTATGCACACACTGTGTGCATTGCAAAATATGCAGAAATGCAGATTCTGAAGGGCGACTCTGTTCGTGTTCTCCTAGTGCTTTGCACAGTGGGACTTAAGTTCACCTTCAAATGCAAACTAAGTTGAATCTCTCACCCATCACTCATGGTTGTCAACAGACCTTGGGTGACAGCAAAATAACAGATGTTGGAAGAAAACAAGCATTCCACTTGCGGGGGGGGGGCGGGGGGGGGCTGACCTTGAATATGAAGCGCCGGTTCTTCTTCTCCTTGGAGAACGCTGTCCGGATCTCATAGCTGGGGAGGAGGATGCTGCCCAAAACTTTCTCTTCGCGGCTGTCTGGAAAACAAACACACACACATTTCCAACCCCACCAAAGGAAAGGAAAAAGTCACAGGAGAGTCCTACATTGGGGGGGGGTGGCGGTTTGGACTAGAGGACCCTTGAGATCTATGATTCTAAGAAGTCGCTTCAATGCACTTTTCCCTAAAGCCCAGATGGAAAGAACCCTGTGTGGCCCTTGAGATGTTGTTGGGACTCCTGTTCCCATCAGCTCCAGCCCACCTGCCCAAGGGTCAGGGCTGCTGGGAGTTGGATCCCTATAACGTCTGAAGAGCCACAGGTTCTCCCCTCCAGCCCTTTGGGCCTTCAAGATCTCTGGGGCCTGAACTAGCAATTCCAATCCGTCAAACCTGGCTAGTGGTCCATTCCACTGCCTAAGGTGCTGCTGGTAGGGAGAAGAAGAAGAAGAAGAAGAGTTTGGATTTGATATCCCGCCTTTCACTCCCTTTAAGGAGTCTCAAAGCGGCTAACATTCTCCTTTCCCTTCCTCCCCCACAACAAACACTCTGTGAGGTGAGTGGGGCTGAGAGACTTCAAAGAACTGTGACTGGCCCAAGGTCACCCAGCAGCTGCATGTGGAGGAGCGGAGACGCGAACCTGGTTCCCCAGATTACGAGACTACCGCTCTTAACCACTACACCACACTGGCTCTCCAGTGAAGAATCAAGGGAGAAGAATCAAGGCCTTCTCTCTCAACCATAGGGCTTAAGTTGGGGACAAAAGGGCTTGTCCACATCTGAGCACTATATAGTTGTTTATCCACACACACACGCACACAATTTGAATTACACTGGAGTAGTCCACACCCACACGTATTTCAATTTCTGTATGAGAAACAATTTCGGTCTTTCCTATTCATACCAGCAGGTGTTATCTTTTGTGTTTTCCCCTGCCTTCTAGTTTGTGGATTCTATCACCCCAGTTAAGTGCCAACAGGGCATGACCACAGATAACTGTGTCCTCATCTTGTTTTTGTTTTAATATCCCCACCCAAGAAGTACACAAAAGCACAGAGCCAGGCAACTGTATAGCTGCTTGTGCAGTTTTCTGGCTTTGGGCAAATCTGACGGACCAAAAGAACACAACATCCGGTTTTGTGCAAATCTGAGGAATCAGAAGAAAAAGGATATATATAAGGCTAAACTCCTCCACCAGAAAGAGTCAGGAGCAGAGTCGAAAATGAAATGAAAGCAACTAAATTCTCAGCACACCCTTTTCAGATCTGGATACAGAATATGTGGGCTTTTAGAATACGTATAGAAATTCTTGTTGTAAACCACTTTGATGTATTTTTTGCTGCAGCAGTATAAAAATATGCTTATAAGTAAGTAAAAGGAATAAACAGCTGGAGGCCCATGAGCTTTCCACCCCAACCTACAGCATATTTTCCCAGCTCTGCTCCCAGACAGACCATAAGGAATGTTATAGGCTGAGAAAGCAACAGGAGGAAGGAGGAGGCACACCCTCCGATGCTTGACCAGCCTACCTTGCCTGAGACTTGAAAAAAGCCCTCCCTCCAAAAGCACAATGACATCACTTCCGCCCACCTCTGGCAGAACCTTGGGGAAATCCCAATTACCTCGGTAGTAGAAGAGGCAGTAATTAGAAAGGACGAACCAACGCCGTTTCCAGAGTTTAAGACCAGAGCTGTCCTGGAGGAGGAAAGGAAAGGAAAAGGGGAGGTCAAAGGTGGCCAGGGCATCAATTCCCAGGAGAACCCCTGATCATTCTGCTTGGTTACGTCAAACATATTGTTTTATCGGTGGGTACAGAATTGGTAGTCAAGCTGCTAACAGTCACACATGTGGCATTCTGCCATAATTGGAGGGGAAACATTCTGCCCCTGGCTAGAGGATATTGGCTACTTCCAGAAGACCTCTCTATCAAAGATTTGTCCTGATTTCCTTGCAGGAAGATGACACGACGTTGGCTATTTATTGAGCTATTGCTCATTAAGTGACACCGCCATCAACACTGATTTGGGGCAAGATCATGACAACTCTGGGCGAGATCTCAAAATCTCTGCAAGATCTTGATCTATTGCGGCGTTGGCAACGCTGACAGTGGTGGTGGGGAGCATGGTCTCATTTGTGGTGGCCCCTGCTGCTGTGACACTGGAGCTCTAACAGCTGCCCGAGAATGACAGATGCTGAGCGTGTGATGCCACCAGCAGCCTCTGGCTTCCCTTGCTCTATTTGGGTCTTCCCATGCCAACATTCAGCCACTCATCCTTTAGGCTAATGCACAGCCAACGTGATAACATCCTTATTATGTGAGTAACAACTCCCCTCATTCCTGACCAATGGCCACACTGGCTGGGGCAGACGGGAGGAGATGTGGCTGAAAACACCTGGAGGGAACCACGTTGGCTCCTTCTGAGCTAAGGGACCGCCTTCGTTTCTCATGCACTTTTTTACCTGTTTATAAAGCCATCCGCGCATGATGACAGGCGAGTTGGGGTCTCTCTTGATGGAGTTTGCCCTCTTCCCAAATGCATGAACCTTCCGGACAGGCCGGGCTGAGCGTGGCTGTGGAAGACAAAATGGTGAAATGCAATACTGGGTTGTTAATAGCACGCCATCAGTGTTGGCATCGGTCTGTCTCAAGAGAATGGAGTGCGCCTCTGTGGGGTGATGTCAAACCGTGGCCTCACCTTGCCTGGGCAGCATGCATGGAGGTCCTGGGCTGCACAGACAAGACCTCCCCGCTCTCCATCTCACTGATGTGGTCCAAAGGAAAGCAGAGCAATACGTTTGGTCCCAGCTTGGTCGCAGGAGATGATGGAAGGAGGCGCACAAGGCGCTACCCAACCGTCTTAGGGACTCCAGATTTGTGTAGGCTTTACTCCTTAGCCTTCTCTTCTCCTGAAGATATCTCACAAGGCAGTGGAGTTTTAGGACCAGAGTTTTCCTTCTCCTAGATGGGCTACCTTCCCAAGCTGAGGAGGCCCATCTGCCCCTCACTTCCCTCTGCAGCACATGGAGAAACCGTCTTCTTGACCGTTGGACCTACTATTTCCCTGCACGCTACTGGACCTGCACGCAGCTTCGGCATCGCTCTGGGTCCCGCTCTGGGGGCTGGCGTCAGGGGAAGCTCGGGCTTCCCCCACCCCAGCCCCGCGCCTGGGGGGGGGGAAAAATAATTTTCCCCCTTTATCCCCCCCCAAATCTAGGTGCGTCCTATGGGCCGGTGCGTCCTATAGGGCGAAAAATATGGTACTTAGCCCCTTGTCTCCTGTTGCAGGAATGTTGTGGGAATGTAGATAGAAAGCAGCATTGGAGGCAGACCACTCCCACCCCCAGTCACCCATTGACTAAGGATGATGTCATCCAGGTGTTTATGTGAAGAGAAGTCCGCAGTTTCAGCCTGACTGGGAAAGCCACAAAAAGCTGAGTTTGGAGCTCTAAAAAGTGATCTCTGGTTGCTGGCTGCCTCCCTAGAGATCTGGTGTAATTGTTGCCTATCAGTTCGAGTGTTTGAAGCTGTGCCTGCCTCCACCTATGTAAATCAGTTCAAATGCAAATATTACACAATGCCAATAGGCCTCCCGTGACCTCCTTCCAGAGGAAACCAAACCTGAGTAAGCGCTGCAGCCCTAAAACTTTTTACCGCAGGAAAGTGGTAAGTGAAAGGATGGTAAGCCAAAGGAACTGGCACTCTTTATGAGTGTGACTTAGATACTGGCAATTTCTGGGAGGGATGCTGCTACAGTATTTGTCTACTACAGCAAAAAGCAAAGAGCCTTGTAGCACTATCAGTACAAACAGATTTGGTGTCATTGTCTGTCTACTTACTATACCTTTAAAGCACTTTTGAAATACAGTCTTTCCCTCAAATAATCCTGGGCACGGTCGCTTGTTAAGGCAACTGTAGCTCTGTGAAGGGTAAACTGCAGTGTCCAGAAATTTTTGAGGGAAAGAGTATGTTTCAAAAGTGCTTTAAATGTATAGTGCTTTCAACAGTGCTGGACTAGAGCAGGCATAGGCAAACTCAGCCCTGCAGATGTTTTGGGACTACAACTCCCACCATCCCTGACCACTGGTCCTGTTAGCTAGGGATGATGGGAGTTGTAGTCCCAAAACATCTGCAGGGCCGAGTTTGCCTATGCCTGGACTAGAGCCTATTTCAGGATGAATGTAGGATGTGCTGTCTCTCTTTTCTTCCCTCTTATATCCATTAAGACAGCCTCAAACATAGATACACTGCAAAATCTATGCAGCAGGCACTTGTAAACATCCATTTGCCTCATTGACAGTGGTGAGTATCCCCACTGAATGTATGTTACATAAAATAGGTAAATGTAAAGGACCCCTGGCAGTTAAGTCCAGTCACGGATGACTCTGGGGTTGGGGCGCTCATCTTGTTTTACTGGCCGAGGGAGCCGACATTTATCTGCAGACAGTTTTTCTGGGTCATGTGGCCAGCGTGACTAAGCCGCTTCTGGTTAAACCAGAGCAGTGAACGGAAATGCCATTTACCTTCCCGCCGGAGTGGTACCTATTTATCTACTTGCACTTTTGGGTGTGCTTTTGAACTGTTAGGTTGGCAGGAGCTGGGACCGAGCAACGGAAGCTCACCCTGTCACGGGGATTTGAACTGCCGACCTTCCAATCGGCAAGCCCTAGACTCAGTGGTTTAGACCACAGCACCACCCACGTCGCTGTTACATAAAATATTTTATACATAAACAGACCAAGAGAATATTCCCAATACATTGTGGCAGAGTGCACATGGCCTCAGACAATCTCAGGATCTAAGAGCAAGGTAAACATTGCCTCTTTCTATATATGCTTATGTGCCAGTAGCCAATTGGCTACCAAAGCTAGATTCAAGTATTTGAATCTGGTATTTAGAAGCCTCATATGATTCTGGATCGGGGCGTCTGAGAAGCTCTCTCTCTCTCCCCACACACATCCTATTCCAATCACTTAGATGTGATGTTGATGCCCACACCCCTGTGGCAAGGCGTGCTGAGACCTGAGCCTGCGCTTTCAACACTGTGGCACCAGACTTCAGGAATTCGCTTCCCCTTAGGAGTGAAGCAAGCTCCAACATTGTTTTTGACATTTGTTGAAAACTTTTCTTGCCTTCCAAGCCTTCCAAGACTGGTCTGCCTTATTCCTGCCGTTTTTAATCCTTGTTGGGTGTTTTTTTTTCAATGTTTTCATACAGTTCTGGGATCTGTATTGTTCTATAATTCTCTCTCTGTACAGCATTTGGGGATTCTTTGAATGTACAGTGGCTTCTAAATTCTGATATAATTAAGTTAAATAAAAATGCCTCATGTTCCTCAAATACTCAGGTGTAATATGTTATCACTGTAGTAATGGAAATATCCCAAATCCCTATGAAACCATTCTGATGTTGGTGAAACGAGCTGCTTCCCATGGTATAAGCAGTGGACATCTGAGCTGCTGTTCACAACTCATTCAGATTAATTTAATTACCATCTCCCAAGCAAGTCTTTTCAACCCTAACCATATATTTATTTATGGTTTTAGTAAAGTTCATGGTGAATTTCAGGTATCCTGCTTCTAATCGCAGGTTATGAGTTTGTTCCCAGTGCTCATGTTAGTGTTTTAAAGACCTACATGACCCAGGACCCAAATACCTGAAAGACTGCCTACACACACCCTCAGGTATTAAGATCAGCAGTGGGGGTACTTTTCGTTGCTCCATCACCCTCAGAAGCTCGGGGGGGGGGAGCCCAGGAGAGGGGATTCTCTATGGCAAGCCCTAAATTGTGGAACTTCTGCCCCCCAGAGGTGTGTCTGACAGGGGCCGAATTTAGGTGTGATGTGGCCCTTTATATGTCCAGCTGTTCCTTTGTCAACAACAAACTGTCACTGTTTTTTGTGTTGAATATATGCTATATGGTAATTTATGGACCTAATAGGTATCTAAAGCCATTTGCACATAACAAAATATGTATTTTATCAAAGTAATTGTTGAACTGAAATACAGTGGTACCTCTAGATACGAATGGGATCCGTTCCAGAGCCCCGTTCGCATCTAGAGGTAAACGTAACTAGCGACGGCGCATCTGCGCACGCACGCGTCGCTTTTTGCCACTTCTGCGCATGCGTGTGACGTCATTTTGAGCCTCTGCGCATACGCAAGCGGCGAAACCCGGAAGTAACGTGCTCCGTTACTTCCGGGTTGCCAAGGAGCACAACTCTAACATGCTCAACTTGAAGCATATTTAACCCAAGGTATGACTCTACAGTTAAGAAGAAGTATATTGATAGTGAAATACAATTAAGAAGAAGTATATTTTTGGGGGGTCCCCAAGAGAGTGGGGCCCTAAACTATAGCTTGTTTAGATTATACGTAAATCCGGCATCTTCACCGTATAAAGGTTTGTACCTCTTTACCCTGGCGTTTGACACCTGGGATTTTTAGGACTCGACTTATTTCTGTGATTGTAAGTTGTTTTAAACTGTTTTAAACATCATGTTTTAATTGCTGTCCTGGGACCTTAGGGTGAAGGCAGAGCAAAGAAAGAAAGAAAGAAAGGAAGAGCCTTTGTAAACTGAGAGAAGAATGATTATCCCCTCCTCCCTTCCTTTCAGGTCACAAATGTGCCACAAATGACTGAGGGCTCATCCACACTTGTCCCAGACTGCCCTGTTTGCTCTGATTGGGCACTAAAGAGCAGTTTTCCCTGGGAGAAAGCAGCGGGAAATATGGATAAGCCCTCACATAGGTATGCAGGGATACATCTGCCAATGTGAATGTTTTGAAGCCTCATAAATGTTGTGGACTTGTTCACATGGTTATTGTAGAATTCTCCTTTTCCCGAAAAAGAGCTTTGGTTATTTGTTTATTTTAAAGCACAAGCTGCCAACTCCTGAGGTAAACACTATTCAGGTGTTCCTTGCAAATGAAGCTGCAAAGCCCATTAGCTCAGGAAGACAAGGCAAGCAGGATCTCTGGAATCCTATCTATCGCCCCAGCAACACCTGTCCAGAGGGCTCGGACCACTTCCAATTCCTCACCTTCGTTCCCATGGAGACGGAAGAGATGGTGACTGTGCTGCTAGCTTGGCTCAGGCCGCTGGTAGGCCGGTCCCCTTCTGACATGGTCCTTAGCTGACCCAAAGCTGATCTGGAAAAGAAAAGAGGATGCTGACTTGTTGCAAGAATGCTTCATGTGATGTTCACAGTACCAGAATCCCACAGCTTGGGCCCAGTGATTTGGGGGAATGTAAGGCACCAGGTCTTTAACCTTCTCCGGGGACCCTGGGCTTAACCCCTCAGCCTCATGGAACCCACTTTTGACAACCTCAACCAAACCATCCTTCATGGCATCCTTTCTTTCCCCACCTCTTTCTCCTCCTACAGAAAGATGGTCACTGTACTACTGTCTGTGTGATGCAACTTGGGAGAGATCTTGACACAATTGTGGGTCACATCCCACCAGCTTAGAAACACAGGGAACTGGGTTCTGCTGAGTCAGAACATTGGTCTATCCAGCTCAGTAGGTTGTGCATGGGGGTTGATCCATAAAGCTCATAATATGTTTTTAAATGATCTCCCTCTTGAGATTATATTCCCACCCCACAACAAAATGTTTCCTGACAAGATATGAAAAATCCATTCTTTCTTTCATTATTTGTTCCCATCTGACAAACATGGTTTCAAATCCCTTTCTTTCTCTCCATTCTCTCTCCCACCTGCATCCCTTTCATGCCCTCCCATTCCAGATTTGGCAACAACAAAAACCCAAAATACATTTTAAATTATAGAATAAAGCAGCATTGTGAAAACTAAGTGTAGTAACATATGTTCTTTTGCTTCATCTAACTTAAGTTGCTGAGCATCGAATTTTAGTTTCCTGGGCACAGAATTCAATTTTCTTAGAAGCAGCAGGAGACACCAATCAGCCCGTTAAAATATTTCCGTTTATTCCAGTATATATCTCTCTCACACACACAGTGTTAATTTTGCAGGCTTCATTTATTCTTTTTCATCGTTTCTTTTTTTGAACTGAAAGTCAGAATAGAGTGTTGAAACCATTAAACCTGTTCCCCAGTTCAACCCCTGCCAGCAAATTCCCTCTAGTTATTTTTGGATCAAGCCCACCTGCTTGTGTCTGGCAAAAGCATCTCATTCGAGAGAGTGTCAACTTGGTGAGATGGGAAATTCCACCCCTTCCCTTGGCAGCAGAATTCTACAGTTAAATCACCCCTTTGTTGTTAAACACTCAGGCCTGCATTTCTTAATAATGGAGGCTTTTAACCCCTGGAAGCGATTTCTGAGTCCCTCTTCAGTAGATATTTAGAACTTCATAGCCTTTCTAGGCATCTAGTTTGCTGAGCATTCATCCCGACTTGTTAGCAGAGAGATTAGACGATGTTGACTATTCAGTGGGCATTCATTTGTTTGCAAGGAGGTTAAGATGACCGTTGCATCAAAGCAAATGTTCCCCCACACTTTTCACTGCCTTTTCCTATCACTTTCCTTGTCATTAAAAAGCAAGGTTTTTCAGGGAGGTGAATCTGTTGCACAAGGCCTCCCAATCAACTTTAACTGCGCAACCTAAATTGGGAGGTATGTGACTGAATACCACCCAGAAACAGTGACTGTTGGAAAACACCCTTTTGGCATTCCTGTCCATTGGCGTTACTGATTCCGTTATTTATTTCTATTATTATTTATTACATTTTTATATAGCACCTTTATCTTCCAAAGAACTCAAGGTGCTTCTCCTCCTCCCCATTTCATCCTCAAAACAACCCTGTAATGTAAGGTTAGGCTGAGAGTGGGTGACTGGTCCAAGGTCACCCAGTGAGCTTCATGGCTGAGTGGGGATTCGAACTGTGGTCTCCCAGGTCCAACACTCTAACCATGCTGGGGGTATATATCTAGTGCTTTAGGTAAGTGGGATTTCAGCCAGCCATCTATGCCCCCCTACAACTATGGGTTTTAGTCAACTAAGTAATCCAGAGTACACCTATTGCAATTCATGGGCTTGTCATGTCCATTAATTTCAATGGGTCTGCTCTGAGACTAAAGCTATGCACATGTTAGCAGCTGAAAACACAGCGAGGTCGTTCCTCCCTCCTTGCTTCGTTTCAAGTCACATTTTCAGTTGGTGTGCATACCATTACCAAAACATTCAGAGATCCTTTTAAGTGGAGACGGCTGGGATTGAACCAGCGTCCTGTATACAGAACACATCATGGTCCCTTCCACTGCTATGTGGCTCCTCCTGACTAACGTCTGTAGCCAAAGCTAATACTCCTAGCAGAAAGATATAGCAGGAAGCCTAGCATACCCCACTTTGGTGAATTCAAAAGAATAGATGGCTGCCTATAATTAGATTTCTCCAGGGCAGGGATAGGCAGGATCTTACTGGTTCTCAACTTACAGAAAGGAAGAGGTTCAGAGAACTGCTGCAACAATGGAAAGCACGTTAGCCTCTAGGCTGCAAATTCCCTGGGCTTGAAAAAGCAAATCCACATTCTTTGCCAGGGGAAGCTCAGTTCCCTGCGCTGGGTGTCTCTCACACAAAATAAGCAGATGTGCCTAGTTATATTGCTTCTGGCAAATCTTTCCCCAGGGGGTCAAGAAGAGTTCCTGGGCCAACGAACCAATCCTAGACAACTATTCACACCCCGACCAACTTCTGCCAACTGCAGCAGGCATGACTTTCAAGCCTAATTTGCAGCAGCCGTAAGTACAGACACAACTCAGATACCTTCCAGATGGGGTAGCTGTGTTAGGGCTCATCCAGACTTCCTTTCGCACAGTGTGTCTAGGAACAGGTCCGTTCTTAAAAGGTCTGTGCTCAAGCACTTACGGTACTGTTTTTTGGTTTTTGCCACAGTGCTTTCCCTGCAAAAACCACCGCGGTCTGACTCTGCCTAACAATAGGGCTGGCCCTTGAGGGAGCTAGATGCACAACCCTGAACTCCTTAGAGGAAAGGCAAAAGAAGAGAGGAAGAGAGAGAGAGAGAGAGAGAGCAGCATTTGTCTAGCATCCTGAAATCCAAAACTATCTTTCCTGCTTGCCAAAGCTCAACTGCTGTTCTCCACACCCTTAGCTTGACCCGACCAGTTTTTCACTTCCTCCTCCTCCTACCTGGCAGGTGGACGCAACTTAAGATGCATTTCAGGAAGCTGTGGGTATCCAGACAGGCTATGATGCTGTGCTCCAATGATGGGTCATCAGTCAAGTGTCCACAGACACCCTCCCTGCCGCCAACGACTACTGGGAGAAGCACCAGTATAACGCCACAACCAGTGGCAGGGGGTTGTGGCAGTATATTCCGGATATAATCCATACAAAGTTGCCTATTGATGCAAAAAACCTCCCTTCCCATATGCTACTGGCTGGGAATACAATTGCGCCTCGTGATCCGAAGGGGCACCTCTTGTATTCCCTGGCACACTTTGGCCCTCACATTCCATTCCTCCCACCTCTCACCCTTGCAATGACGCCAGGCGAATGAATAGGGCATTGATGCTGCCAGGACCCCCCTTCCTGACCCTTAGCAGTGGGGTGGGGGAGACATTGTGCCAGCTGTTTGCGATGGTCCCTTTCCTCCCCGCCCCCCCCCAACCTCCCACACTGGGTTCAAGGATCTTCACGTCACTGGCTTTGCCTGGAGCGATCCGGAAAGATGGAAAAATCAGCAAAAAGATGGGGAGGCGAGGGGCTAGAGAAGGAAGCCGTTTTGGGTGGGGTGGGAGGAATTGGTCTTTTAAAAAATGATCCTCTTCATTCTATACGCTGGCGGTTCACCCTTCAACCAAAACAGTTCTCACAACAAAATACGAACATCACTTTAAAGCAAAAAACAAGCATGCAACCTGAAAACAAATGCAATAAAACCAGAACAAAGGGGGAGGGAAGCAATCCTATTAGAAAAAGAAATAGTCATTAAAAACAGCACTTAAAACTAGGTAGCCTTTTGCGGATGAAGGAGGGAGGTTTTGGCATTCACGGTTGAATATGTCATTACGCCCCCGACTTTGGCACAGAGAACATCCCCATAGCAGTGCCTTTCCTTAGTTAGGGATGCTAACTCAAGTTTCACTCACACACAGGGAGAGAGAGAGAGAGAGAGCAGGGCTCCAGCAGAAACTCTTGAAATGCCCTCACATCAGTGGTACTTCACAGTTTGGCCAAAGGTCAGGGTGAAATGAAGTATTTGCATGGCTGACTGAGTTTTCGCAGCTGTCTGATAGGTTTAACTCTTCCCCATCTGCTTCTGGAGAGTAGAGTGCACAGTTCCATGAAGAGCAGTATGAAAAGGACACCGCAGACACATTATCATCAGCCATCATCTCTTCCCCCAACGCCACCCTGCCTCCACAACATATAAACTGACAGACCTGGAAACTCCTAATATTGAGGCAGAGCCTTATCAGTGGTGGCCTCTCACTACTGGAATTTTCTCTACCGGGGGCACTCCTTTTTTATTTTATTTATGATTTTCTATTTTATACATTTCAATAATTTTATAATCATTTTAACACTTCAAAACTTGACTTCCTTCCTCCTCTTTCTGCAGTTCCTTCAATTCATTTTTTAATATTTTTGCATATCCAATTTAACTTAATTTATTCATTCATCTACTTTAAATATATACTCTCATAAAACTGCAGGTTATAATCCCAACAATGTCCTTACCTGTTTACAATTTATTTGTAAATATTCAATAAACAATTTCCATTATTTTATGAAAAGGTTGTTATCTTGATTTCTTTTCTTTCCCCCCCATTTCTGCATATTCCATAAGTTTTCGTACCATTCTTCTTTTGCTGGGACGACTTCTTTCCATTTTGGGGCAGGTAAAATTCTTGCCGCTGTAGTTGCATACATGAATAAATTTCTATAGCGTTTGGGTAGGCCTGTCCCTAAATTCCCAAAAGGAAAGCTTTCCTTTTCACGGGGGGGGGGGGCACTCCTGCAGCCCACCTACTTTGGGCACCAAAGAATAATTTTCCAAAAAAAAATCTCCTGGGCTTTTTAAACTTTCCATTTTATGGTACCCTTTTACGCAGCTTTCTTCTCTATCTTGTTTCAAGTCTCCTATTTCTCAGCCTCTCCTACCTCACAGGATTGTTGTGAGGATAAAACGGGGCGGGGCAGGTAGAACCATGTTTTTAACTCTTTGGAGGAAAGGCATAAAACAATAAATATTAAATAGCAGTGGTAGAGGGTTGCTTTAGATTTTATTACATCACCTGGACAGCTCAGTTGGTTAGAGCGTGGTGCTGATAATGCCAAGGTTGCAGGTTCGATCCCTGTACGGGACAGCTGTGTATTCCTGCACCTCAGGGGGTTGGACTAGATGATACTTAGGGTCCATTTCCAACTACATCATTTGTCAACTACCCTGGAAATATCTAAAACAAACATTTCTCAGACTGTAGTAAGAGCTAAGGTCAGCCAGCTGTCACTGAACTCTAAACTTCAGGTGTATCGATACACCAACAAAGTACAACTGCAGTAACTTTTGGTATCTACCGTAACTATGGTCCTCCCTCTCCCTGGTACAAAGTCCAAAAGTTAAGTCCCTCTGCTGATTTAGTTTTCCATCCTCCATTCTTTTTTTTCCTTTCTTTTTTATTAACATATAAAACACATACATTTACACAATACACATACACAACACACTACCTTATTTTTATAACATAAAACATACCTACGTTACTCCATATAATACCAACATATACTATGCATATCAACATACCTATAGCCTACCCCACACGGACACCCACCAAGAGACTTGACTTCCACCCATTCTTGTTACGCTACTTTATTTTTCCAACTAGCTTAAACACATTTCATTATTTCTTTAATCTCTTCTTCTATCTTGGCTTTACTCTTCTTTCACTCTAATCCTTTTCTTGATTCACTCAATGTTCCTTCCTCTATTCTTAATTATCACCTTGATTATCTAACACCGATTCCTTGTTTCAATTGCACTAGCCGCCTCGTACTAGGCATTTCTCAGGAATTCTAAGAAAACCCCAAATTAGTGCAGTTTTGAAATCAGTGGTCACAATCAGAGCAATTCTGAAGGGTTCCATCCACCATCACGATTCAAAATGGCACCCAACTGTATCCAAACACAGAAGAAAACCTGCTTTTTTGATCTCAGGAACCATTGTGCAGAATTTGATTATGAGACATCTTAAGAGGGGTGTAAATACGTAGCAAGCAAGCAAGCAAACTGTTCAAGGTAGATTCCTAAAGATACATAAAGAGCAAAAATATTCAATGTATTTTCTATTGCCATATTTCAAAGCCACAAAGTTAGACTGAAATTCTTTCAAGATTCTTTCACCGCCAGCCTGCTCTGGTTCTATAGGCTGTTTCCCATTACCGGATCTCAACATGGAAGTAACTTCTGTTTTAGTAACATGATTCCCATATGTTGGTTGAAACATGAGATTGTACTGCAGGCATGTAAACTGCTGCATATACAAGTGCCAAGAAAGTGTGACTGACTCTTTGTACATGGAATTACTTAAGATCTTATTCCCAAGTTACCTAGGAGTAAGCCCCATTCATCTCGATGGAACTTAGTTCTAAGTCAACACATATAGGATTGCACTGTTTGACTGAAATTCTAGGCACTCTTTATCCTCCCGGGAATAAGTCCAACTCAACTAATAGGTAAGCCCCCCTGAGCAGGATTGGGCAGTTGATTAACCTACAAAGCAGTTGAACTTTGGCAAGAAGCTTTGATCCTGCAACTCCTCTCTTGCAAAGCTTATCTTTTTTATCTGGTTGGTAAAGTACTCAAGAAATCACAGCAAATAAAACTACCAATTAGGTGTTGTTGTTTTTAAGGTTATGCCTTCCATAGTGGGAGTGCTTTGATGCCTAAAGCCACATGGAAAATATTATATCAGAATAGGTCATTCATTTGAATTTTTAAGCAAAGGCCTGCTAGATTCCTGCTGGCTCCAGCTCATTACTCAAGAACCCACAAGAATGATCAGTTCTATAATGTTTTCCACATGGATTCCTCTGCAGGAACCTTTCCAAAAACACTCCCAAGAAAGCAAATTGAAGACGACCATACGTTGATCAGGAATGGCCAAGCAATCAGGATTTATTAATACAACGAGTTATGCAGACTTATTATTCAGTGAATGCATTACTTAAGTGTACATTCATGTACAGTATGACTGCAACTTGTGCACATTCAGCTTTACACACTTGTAGAAAAAAATAAGTTAAAATTTTTAAAAGCGGGGAGGAAAGGGAGCAGGAATCTGCGAATAAAGACTTTGGCAATCCCACACACCATTGAAGTCAACGTGTTTTCACTATACTGTATAAGATTCTGGCGATCCCCGGAATGTAACCCTTGTGTAAGTTGCAGGCTCACTGTATTGCAAAACCCCCAATGAAGACGTCACCTTCTCTAAAGTAGGGATTCCCCATGGGCCATTAATGGTCTGTGAGCTTCATTCAGCTACTCTGCAATGGGGCAATGAAGAACAGAAGGAGCAGTGTCTGTAAATGGCAGACGCAGTTGCTCCCGGCAGTCCATAGAATCATAGAATCGGAGAGTTGTAAGGGACCCCAAGGGTCATCTAGTCCAACCCCCTGCAATGCAAAAACCTCAACAAAAGGACCCAAGACAGGTGGCCACCCAACCTCTGCCCAGAAGGTGTGAGTGGGATGGTTTAGATGGGATGGGTACGGAAGAGGCACTTGAAAGGAGTGGAGAGGATCAGCAGTGAAGTGAATGCAGGGCTAGAATTAGGAAGTTTCATCCTGATTCAATCAACATAAATCGCAGAACAGTTCGTTACAATTGCTCCACAAGGCAGTATAATCATTAAATCCTCTGCCAAGTCCTTCAGCAATTTTCAGGTGGTCTGTAGGGATGGGGAGATTAGGAACTAAAGTATTATTATGGGTAATAAGCTCATTTAGCATTCGCATAGCACTTTTGAGAGTTCAATGCACATGTAGTATCCAGTTGCAATCTTTACAACAACCCTGTAAAGTAGGTCCGTGTTAAGAATGCCCCCCCCCCCCGTGCCAATACTGCAGAAGGGAAAAACCGAGGGCGATGGGGAGGAGTTTACCTCAGGCCATCAAGTGAGCTTGAGGCAGATTCAAACCGCACAAGACTTCCTTATTTGTAGCCCAGCCTTTTAGCCACTGTGCTGCACCAGCTCTTCCTACTGTTATTATTTCTATTGCCCTGCAACTGTGTCTGACGCCATATAAACACAGGATTTAAGACAGGCTCCTGCCATCTATGGTAGGTAAATGTGAAATTACATACAGTTGCAGCTGTACAGTGGTACCTCGGGTTACATACGCTTCAGGTTACATACGCTTCAGGTTACAGACTCCGCTAACCCAGAAATATTTCCTCAGGTTAAGAACTTTGAGAACAGAAATTGTGCTCCGGTGGTGCAGCGGCAGCAGGAGGCCCCCTTAGCTAAAGTGGTGCTTCAGGTTAAGAACAGTTTCAGGTTAAGAACGGACCTCCAGAACGAATTAAGTACTTAACCCGAGGTACCACTGTATTTTATCTGTGCACCAGAGTAAGAGGGGAAATGCTTCCACAAGATTCTTCATCAAAACTGGAGTGTTGAAGGTCAGGTTATCCCAAAACGTTCTAGTGGCCAAAAAAGGACATCCAGGTGATGTGTCTCCTTCATAATGTGTTATGACAACCTTTGGCATTTATACAGTGCATACAACCATAGGAAGGTGCCTTATATTGACTCAGGCCATTCATCCAAGTACAGTGGTACTTCTGGTTACGTACTTAATTCGTTCTGGAGGTCCGTTCTTAACATGAAACTGTTCTTAACCTGAAGCACCACTTTAGCTAATGGGGCCTTCCGCAGCCGCCACGCCGCCGCCGCACGATTTCTGTTCTCACCCTGAAGCAAAATTCTTAACCCGAGCTACTATTTCCAGGTTAGTGGAGTCTGTAACCTGAAGCGTATGTAACCTGAGGTACCACTGTACCTCAGAACTGTCTACACTGAGTGACTCTCCAGGTTTTCAGGCAGCGCTATACTTGGAGGTGCTGGGGACTGAACCTGGCTCAGATCATATCTGTGGCCTGCACAGAGCCAGCCCTTTCCCAGGGATCCAATCATCAGTCTGCCAGTTGCCAGTGGTTAATTGGCCAAAGCTTGCAGCGCGACTTTAGCAGTGCAACCGACCGAAGCGCAAAGCCCCTGGATGAGCTGGCTGACAAGACCCTGGGAGTGACAGGAGGCTGGGCCAGCCAACAGCGAGTTCAATCCGCCTGTTGATATGCCCACGAGCCACACACCCCCTGACCCAAGGCATGGTCTCATCTTCGTTGGGCAGCCCGCAGTGCAAGGGATGTAGGTCCCTGACCACAGCTAAAAGTGGGCCTATCTTCTCTGAGGGCTGGGCGGGGCAGGGGGTGCAGAGAGAGGGCTGTGGGGTGAAAATAGCTGGCGGGCTGCCGTTAGCTCTTGTTATTTATTCATCCACTGGCATTTGGACGCAGCAGCTGAGACAAAAGGCGCTGGGGCAGCTGGTGGCGGGGGCGAGGAAACATATTTTGCATCAGTCACAGGGGTCCGTGTGTGTGTGTGTGTGTGTGTGTGTCCGCATGCATAACCCCGACACACCCAGCAGTCGGAAAGAGCTTGTGCTAAAAGGCGTTTTAACCCGTTCAGGGCCAGAGGAGGCGCTGTGGTGAGGAAGCACGGCAGACCTGGCTAAGTTGCCAACTGCCCACCCCACCCTTGCTCCTCTGCTATTGAAACAGCAGCCAAACATAGCAAAAGAAGAAGTAGGTGAAGCTTTCTCAATTATTCCATGAAGGGGGGTGGGGAAGGAATCCACCTGCTTCCATTCTGCATAGCACAGGAAGAAGTCCAGTTTAAAACACACACACACAGAGACATTGGCAATCCTAGATCCAGAGGAGCATTGCCTAGGGAAAGCAGCAGGGTCCAAAATACCTAGCGTGGGGCCACTGATGTAGAGTGGTTGATAGGCAGCGGAGACATTGCTATGCCTCAGTTGCATCCTCTGAAGACACTGTGACATCCAGAGATTCTGCATCTAGCCCTACAGAACCTGTTCCTACAGTGGCCAACCAGATACCCCAGGGGAAAGCCCCCCCAGGGCCCAGCAACTCTCCCCACTTGGCATTCAGAGGCACAACAGTGGAGGGAGCGCATTCCCATCAATGCTAGCATCCCTGATAGCCTTATCCTTCAGGAATCTTGGGTCCTGGGCCCACAGAGGCAGGAGACTGATCTGAAGACAGGGACTGTTCTCTGATAAGATGCTCTTCTTCTCAATCAAGGCAGGAAGGAGGCACAACTAGAAGACAACTGCTCGCCCACAAAACCTGCCCCTTCCTTTAGGGAAGCTTTTAACGTTTAATAGGTTATTGTATTTTAGTGTTCTGTTGGAAACCGCCCAGGGTGGCTGGGGAAACCCAGCCAGATGGGCAGGGTATAAATAATAAAATTATTATTATTATTATTATTATTATTATTATTATTATTCCTTGGTTCCCACCCACCCATGTTCTAAAGGCAGAGAGGGGTAGGGAATCCAGAGGAACAGATATTTGAGGACAAGCCTCGCCCATCTCCCTAAGGCCATCAGGCACAGAAGCAACAATGTCATGGTGCCATGGTCTTACCTGGTTACTGGTGTTGGCCAGAGGTATCTCCTACGGGTTAAGCAGATTCAGGAGGAGGAAGAAGAGGAGGAGGAAGGCAGCTCCTTATCGGCTCATTGGCGGCAGGAAACTTTATAGTCTTTCTTGGGTTCATACCCTACAGAATCAGATCTCTGGTGCTCAGCAGAACCTGGGATCAAAGCCCTGCTTGTCCCGCTTTGCTCTCCTCTTCATTCGAACACATTCACCTCTATTTTTCTGCCTCCAGTATGACCCACCCCCTTCCTTATCTCTCTCCCCCCCCCCACTATACCCTCCACTCCTCTTATCTATCTTTCTATCTCTCTGCTCCTTCCACCAGCCCAATTTCTTGCTCTTTCATCAATACAGCAACGTAAGTCGGTCTTCCACCGTCCTCCTTTCCCAGCCCTTCCTTATCGACCTTCCCAATCGCGGTTTTCTCTCCTTTCCCTTTCCCTGGCAGCTCTGGGGGGAAGAGAGAGGAGGAATAAAAGCAGAGCGATTGAATTTCAATCCTGGGACCCACCACTCCACCTTCCTGGGGGCTTGGCTTGAGAAGGAGGGGAGGGTATGCAGAGAGAGAAAGAGAGAGGGGGGCGAGGAGAGTAATGAGAGGGGGAGACAGGAGTCCGAATTCCTGACCTTAACTTTAGAGAGAGGAGTGGCCACAAAAGCTTTAGAAAAACAGGGATTTGGGAAGTTGTCAAAGAAGAAAGACATTCTTTGACTGGTGTGTGATATGGATGTCTCCTTGTGTAGGAGAAGGTGCATCCTCTGGCGCCGCCTGCTGGTGGGATTCTCCCCCCAAAAGGGGACGTTGTTCCAGCAGAGAATCTGCTTCCTATCCTGATTTGAAAAATAATATAAATGCAACCATGTGTCTGGCAGGGATACCATGCTATATTTTAATCAAATGGGGTGTGTTTGTGAAAACAGACTGTGGGGCTTGATTCCCAGTCCTACACAACACCCATAATTTCTCGACTTATTCCTATTACCACGCACCTCTTTGCCTGGCAGAGAACCCAGGTGTCTTGCTCACAGGATGGAAATATGACCAGGATGTAACAGAACTTCCAAGCTTAAAGAAACAAAAAATAAAAAGGGGAAAACCCTCTTGGCCAGCTGCCAGAATTTTGTATGTAAAGGCCAGAACTATGCTTGAAGGGTGCATCTCACAGATGTGCGTTAACCTCACTGAGCTCAGCAGCAACGCACCATTTCACCAGCAGCAGAACAGAAGCACTTTGTGCAGTGTGTAATGAAACTATAGAACTCACTCCCAGAAGAGGCAGTGATAGCCAGCAACTTGGATAGCTTAGAAGAGGCTTAGACAAATTGGAACCTGGATAGCTCAGTTGGTTAGAGCGTGGTGCTGATAACACCAAGGTTCCAGGTTTGATCCCTGTAAGGGACAGCTGCATATTCCTGCACTGCAGAGGGTTGGACTAGATGATCCTCAGGATCCCTTCCAACGCTACAATTCTATGAAATTCATGGAGGACAAGGCTATCAATGGCTACTAACCACAGTGGCTACATTCTTCCTCCACTGTCAGAGGTGCTATACCTCTAAGCGCCACTTGCTGGGAATCACAGGTGGGGAAAATAGCTGCTGCTGCTCACGTCCAGTTTGCAAGCTTCCCACATGCATATGTTTGACAGCTATGAGGACAGACAGGATGCTGGGCGAGATGGGGCATTGGCCTGATCCAGCAGGCCCATTCTTCTCTTCCTATGTTAAGAGGCTTCAAGGCACATGTGTGTGTTGAACAGCCTTGCCTCACAGGTTTCGTTGAGCCAGGAGGGTTTGTGTGTTGTTCTCCTCCTACTGCATTTTTCAGCAACTGCAGTGCTTTATGGCAGAACGATTCATGCCAGCACTACAGAGCTCGACCCGTTTAAAAGCAGTTTTGCCCACGAAAGAAGAATGGAGGGTGAAACTGATGGAATACGCAGAAATGGACAGATTGACGGGGAGAATTAGGAACCAACGTGACCAGAGATTCTCCGAGGACTGGAAGAAATTTACAGAGTATATCAAAAATTTCTGTGATGAGCAAATAATGTTTGTTGGCTTTCAAGAAGCTCTGTGAAATTACTGTTAGAAATATTGTTTAAAAAATATGATGTGATTAAGAGTATTTGAGTGCAATATAATATTGGGAAATGTGAGACGAGGATAAAAAATAAACGGAAAATTATCAGACAAGCTGAGGGAAGTTCTGGAAAAAAGGGTTTAAGTTAAAAATGGATGTATAATTTTGTAAAAAAAAATTTTTTATGGAAAATCTAATAAAAATATTTATTTAAAAAAAGCAGTTTTGCAGTGCTTTGATTCCCTGATTTATAACGTTGCTTTCAAGCAGTTGTTAATCAGTACATGAAATGCTCGTGTAGCTATCAGGCCTCCTTTTTAGCCATCCTTCTCAGCAGCAGCCTCTGTAATTTAAATCCTACTAAGTTCCTGGAGATGGTACAGGTGTGTCTAGGGGGCGGAAGTTGCAGGTACGAAACAGACTTGCTTCTACATCAACAGTGCTTGCTAGAAAGCTGCTTGGAGTTTTGAGAAACTCCAGAATAATGCAGGCTTATTGCAGCCTTATTGCACGAGTCCATCAAGTTTCACCTCTGACCTGCTAGCTCTTAGTCATAGATTTATAGAATTGTAGAGCCTGATGTTTAGTCAGAATCTCCTTTCTTCTAAACTGAAGCCATTGTTTTGGGCCCTACCCTCTGAAGCAAGAGAAAACAAGCTTGCTCCATTCGCTATGTAGCGGCCCTTTAGATAAATGAAAATGGCTATTGCATCTCCTCTGTCTCCTCTTCATGAGGCTAAACATACCCAACTCCCTCAACCATTCCACCCCATTTTAAACTCCTAGAATAGCCTAGGGCTGTATACACACCATACTTTTAAAAGTGCAAGCCCCCCCCCTTCCCCAAAAAACACACAAATGAATGCCGGGAACTGTAGTTTGTTAAGGATGCCAGAAATTGTAGCTCTGTGGAGGATAAACTACAGTTGCCAGGATTCTTTGGGGGAAGTCACCTATGGCATGTATGCAGCCTAGGAGTTTTGGATTCCAGCTGATGAGAGCAGTAATCCAAATCATCTGGCGGGCACCAAGAACATTTCCAATCTGTTATCCAGGATGAGGCACAGCGTTCCTAGGTACTTAAAAGGGTACAAGCCCATAATACAAATTTGTATATGCTGATTTACATGTATATAGACCTCCAGACAAATTACAATGGTAGGTTGCTGGGATGTTACTCACACTGTGCTTAGCAGTAAGTTACACACACACACACACACACACACACACACGCACACACACACGAGAGAGAGAGAGAGAGAGAGAGAGAGAGAGAGAGAGAGAGAGATATCTCTAGGACCTGACAGAAAAGACCTGGGGTTCGAGCTACTCTGTAACTACACTCTTCCTGTAATCTTACACAACCCACCCAGGTTCTTAGCCTATAAACCTCCTCCCTTTCCAAAAATCGAGTGGTTCTGGTTACCTCTTCTTCTTGCACATGCCATAATCCAGAAATATTTTGTCCACCAATGAAAAGTGGGGGAAACGGAAAGAGAAACCAAAATAGGACAGGGAATATCAAACTACAACAGATCTTAATCAGGTGCAATTATTCCCCACCCCACCCCTCACAATTGGTTTCTTACATTACTGGCAGGTGATAGCAATACCACTGGGTTGAAAGTGACCCAGATGTTATTAGGTCCTGTAATTCTCATCTGCCTGACTGGTTGACACCTGGATTTGTTGCAAGGTCTGATCCCTCTGTTTCTATCTTAGGTTGTTTCAGTCATTGTTCAGATTTGGTCCTAAATGCCAGGGGGCTGTGAGAAAGCAAGCACAGGCCTTACAGCTAATACTGTTGTCCAAAATGGGCTGTAGATCATTGATAATATATTGGGCAGGGCTTTTCTTTTCCAGCTGGAACTCAGTTCTGCCCCCTCTCAGGTGGGCACCATAGCCATAATAAGAGAACAAGGGAGGTATTCATGGCAAGTCCCTGCACCTCTTTTTCTAGAAAAATTAGCACTGCTCTTAGGGAATTAAAAAAACAAAAGAGCTGTGGGTAACAAGTGACATTTCTGTCCTTTTATTTGTAAAAGTGTTGATATGCTGTCTTCACCAAAATATCAGAGCTGTGTACAACAATATGTATGCAATAGCAAGTATACATATTGGGCTGTGTGTCCTGTGGTAGATTACTCCTGTTACAGTGTTCCTTAGGTTAAGAACTTAATTCGTTCTGGAGGTCCGTTCTTAACCTGAAACTTTTTAACCTGAGGTACCACTTTAGCTAATGGGGCCTCCCGCTGCCTCTGCGTGATTTCTGTTCTCATCCTGAAGCAAAGTCCTTAACCCGAGGTACTATTTCTGGGTTAGCAGAGTCTGTAACCTGAAGCGTCTGTAACCCAAGGTACCACTGTACTGGTCTGGCCTTGTCAATTTATTTTTTCAACTTCATTGGGTGGGTATCTGATGTACATTTACCTGATGTAAATCCTTTGCGTTCGTTTTTGTCCAACAAGCTAGAATAAATGTGGTTGCATCATGGGGCAAGGCTATGGATCTTGTGGTGCGGAACACTGGAAAACTGCCTTATGCTGAGCCCATCTAGTTCAATACTGTCTTTGCACCGAACTAGCATTGGCTCTTTAGGGTTTTGGACAGGTAATATTTCTCCATTCTACCTGGAGATTACAAGGATTGTAGCTGGGACCATCTGCATGAAAAGTAGAAGCAAGAAGCATGCAAATGTGTACTGGCGATGGTCACTGGTTTCAGGTAAAAACAGAAAAAGTGGTAATTTGTAATCCTTCTTATTGCATAGAAAGTGACTAATACTTGATAATCACTATTGTCTCAAATTATTATGGATTGGAGCCAAGACTCCACCTTTTAGCTTGTCCTTGTGGTGACTTTAATCTTGCTGTTGTTATTGTTGTTGTTAGCCTGTTCCCTGATAAAAAGCCTCTTGTTCTGTGCCTACAAAGTGAGCAACTTTGCTTTATATAAGGAGGAACCTAACTTTCTCTCGGCCTAACCTGCCTGTTGGGGGAGATAAAACAGGGGGTGTAAAAGGGACTTTGCAAGCCACCCAGAGCTGCTTGGAGGAAGAGTGGAATTAAAATGGAGTCATAGACAGTTATTTGCCAGCTGAGAATAAATGGCCACGTAGCTGTGATTGAACAAAGGTTATGCCACAATAAGCCTTGCAAATGGCTGCTCCAGGCAGGAAAAAAGAAAAGTTAATTTCTGTATTGATCATGGTAAATCCCACCAGTTTTAAAAAATGAAACTGAAAAGTACGAGGAGCGTTTTCTGAACGAAGCCTCTCTTCTACTAGGAGAGTCAACGACGGGGGGAAGTACTTTCGTTTCACGTTTTGTTTCCCAAACCACCCGTCCATGCTCTACTCCTCGCCCCTCCCTCTCCCCAGAACCCTCCGTCGGTCACGTCTCTCCCCCTGGCCCCGCCCCGTTCCACAACGTCACAATGTGGTGACGTAATCCCCCCAGAACAAGTGTTTATATAGACTCGGCGTCAACAGCGACGCATCCAAACATTCTATTCCTATTCACAGAAGAAAAACAGCCGCCGCCGCCGCCGATTGAGAGACATGGGTTCTGCCGCGACCGACCGCTCTTCTGCCAAGCCCGCCGCTCGATCGCCCGATCACCGCGCCAACCCCGCAGCTGCTTGCTGGAGCGAGTTTGTTACTGGCTAATTCGATTCGAGAGGTAAGGAGGCAAAAGTCCACCATGGGGTCCTCTCTCTCCCCTTTCCTTGGAACCCAGGAGTCCTGGACCCCCGCAGGTACTGTGAACGGCTAGACTCCGCTCCCACGCCAGACCAGGGAATTTTGCAGACCGCTTGTTAACCGCTCGATCTTCCCATCCCTTCCTAGAAAACCCAGGAATCCCGGCCGGCTTCTCGCCTTCTCCCCGCCCACGGCACCCGGGATCCCTCCTTCGCTTTGTATTTGGGAGTTAGACTGCCCACCACGCCTCTTCCACACCACCCAGGCGCCTGGGCTCCTCAGCCCTAGGACCCAGGTCTTCTGCCTGCGGAGGACCCAGGAGTCCTGCCAACCACCCCGCCTCTCCAGATTCCTTCCCGCTCGTGATGCGTGCACTGTGCCGGCCCCCACCCCCGTATATCTCTTCCACAGGTATCCACCCAAGACCCACACCCTTTTTAATTGCTACGTCCTCGTCCTTGCTTAATGCAAGCAAGTTCTCGAGCTTGTTTGGAGGTTCTGGCAGGGGAGCGCAGCTATCGTATACCCTTGACCCAAGAACTGTACACTCCTTTTATCTGGGATGGTCGTCCTCTTCCCCCGAGGATGCACATGGAGCGGCCTAGCCAGCCAAATCAACCCTGGCGATCAATGGGGTGTCAGATGTCGGAGCCAGATCGACCTCACATCCCGCTTAATGCGGGTCCATAGCTGTCAACGTATTCCCTTATTCCGAATAGGATTCCTCGCAAGAAAAGGGAAAAGTTGACAGAATGGTGTCTTGGGAATCTCAACTACGGAGAGCAATGATGTTCTGCCCTGCCCCAAATCTGTACCCCAGTATTATCCATGTGGGGGAGATCTCCAGATACCCCATTCTAGTAGTTTCCTCAAGATCCAGTAACAAATATTCTATATTTTTGCTGTTCCTTTTTCTTTTAAGGTATCCTTATTTTATGTTGAACCCCTCCTCCCCCAAATTGTGGCACTGCTAGTCCTAAAACAATAGCCTTCTGTATCTTATCTATGCCTCTATGTCCTCTTTTGCATTTTGGGGGGTCATTCCCCCCATTAACCTGCACCCCAGACCTCCCCTCCCCTTTGTAAAAATGCATTAGTTATATCCACTGCTCTTTTTGAGCTCTTCCAAGATTTCGTTTTCTGTTCCTCTGCCCTCATACTGCCACAATTTTCCACTTCCCCCAATACCGAATTCCTAGGGAAGGCCAGAAAGCAGAAACTGAACTTCACCCTCATTTGGTTTCTACCTTCCCTAGCACACCTAGTTAAGAAACTGCACCATTTCCTTTTCGCTCCACATTTTCAAAAATATCCCATCCTACCTACCGGACTAGGATGAATGACAATGAGGTTGTTACCGCCACTGTTTCGGCACCCCTACCCCAAACTTAATATTTACAGTACTTCACATTAGGAATATCCTCAGCTATAACCCTGGAGAGTGTGACAGTTGTCCTGTATGACAGGGAGGGGGTCTATTTCTGAGTGGGCCCCCTTCCTGTTTTAGAGGAGGGCTTTGATCGTTAGGATCGCTGTCAAAAGCGGGGTGCTCTCCAGCTGCTGTCCCACAATCCTGGGAATCCATGCATCTTTTTGCTTTGAGGGCATTTGGAAATCCTCAAATGAACATTCCCCTCCCCTCCCTTCCTCTCCCCCTACCCACCATTTCCCGTTCTAACCTGTTGTGGGTCAGAAGGTTTGCTGTTCTTCCTCTCTCCCCGACAGCTGCACACCCGGAATCCAGACTGTGTGTGTGTGTTGTGTTATTTCCCCCCCTTTCTGCTTCCGGACTGGGGTGTTGCCAGCGTTCCAGGGGCACTTGCTTGAGCTTGTTTGGGGCGCGCCCTGGATTAAATCAACCTACACATCCAAGCCAGGAAAACAACCCATAGGAAAAAAAGAAAGAGATAAACTGAGGCACACATAGGGGGCGGAAGTAATCTTGCTGGAATGTGGGGATAAGGGCCTAGAAGTGCAGGGTTCCTGCCCCATGCCTTAACTTCCTACCTCCTATTTTACTCCACAGTCTTATTCTTAGTTGGGCTTTTCCTAATCCACTTCATGAGTGCGTACACACCATACATTTTAAGCACATCCCAGAATCCTGGGAACTGTAGTTTGTTAATGGTGCTGGGAACTGTAAGTTCTATGACTGGTAACAATTCCCAGGCTTTTGTGTGTGTGTGTGTGGGGGGTGCTTTAAATGTGTGTTGCGTACAAAGCTAAGGTGTGTATTAAAGTTTCCTCTTATTTTTAACTTTTTTAAAAAAATACTTTGTTACAAAAGAAAACACTCACCAAAGGATTTCTTGTTAAGAACAGTTAAACAAACACTGAAACCATTCATATTCCACCCTCAAACAACCTCCAAAAAAACAGGATGCCATTGTACATATCATTATATTGCTTGGAACAAATAATACATACACCCTGAGCTCCCAAAAATGCAGTATCAATCGGGGAAGGGTGCTATTTGCTACTGATACCATAACCCATTCTCCTTCAGGACATTTCTTGCCTAAGGCCTCCATTCCAGAATCTGTTGTTGGTGCCAAGTCTCAGTCCATACTGGGCTTAGTCATAGCAGCCCTGATTACGCACAGAAGGCCTTTACTCACAGCTTAGAAATTAAGCAGCATATAAAATACCATATAAATAAGTAATAAATACTTCACAGCTTGAGTATAAACAACCTGTTCTTCCACACTCTGGATTAAGGGAACAGGCCTTTCAGGTGGATTCAGGATAGGTTTCAGGTCTTGTATCTCCTCTGTGTGTGTGTTTTAAATGTCTTGCTTACAGGAGAGATTACAGCTTAGTGGTAAATGAAATGCTTTGCAGGCAGAACTTCCTAGATTCAATCCTTTGGCATCTCCAGGAAAAAAAGAAAATGTGGGTGGCGGGGGAAGGACCAGGTAGTGGAGATGAAACCCTGGTGAACTATTGCCAGTTGAAAGAAGACAATGCTGAACTAGAGGCACAAATAGCTCCCATATGCCCTATACAGTGGTACCTCGGGTTACAGACGCTTCAGGTTACAGACTCCGCTAACCCAGAAATAGTATCTCGGGTTAAGAACTTTGCTTCAGGATGAGAACAGAAATCACGCAGAGGCAGCGGGAGGCCCCATTAGCTAAAGTGGTGCTTCAGGTTAAGAACAGTTTCAGGTTAAGAACGGACCTCCGGAACGAATTAAGTACGTAACCAGATGTACCACTGTATATTAAAGCAATATCATACTGCTTTAAATAGTCATGGCTTCCCCCAAAGAATTCTGGGAAGTGTAGTTTAAGGGGGCTGAGGTTTGTTAGGACACACACACACTATTCCCCTCACAAAACTGCAATTCCCTGAGTGCCCTGGCAAGAGGGATTGACTGTTAAGCCACTCTGGGAATCTGTACCTCTGTGAGATGGCTTGGTGTTCTCCTAACAATTCTCAGCACCCTCAACAAATGACAGTTCCCAGGATTCTCTGGGGGGGGGGAGCCATGGCTGTTTGAAAGCAGTATCCTATTACTTTAATATATAGTGCAGATGGGGCCTAAGTCTGACCCCTTCCTATAATGCAGCAAAACAAAACATACTGGAATCTGACTCTCTGGGCTTTCCCCAGCACCACTTTCAGATTTTTAATAGCTGGTGGCTTATTTTCACTTTGCTTCTTTTCAGGTCTAAGATGCCCCCTCACATCACATCCAGCCATCTGACATCACCCCCCTCAGACACAGAGAGGTTGTTGGTTTGCTGTGACCCCTTCAGGCTCAAAATGGCTAAAATCCTCCCTGCTGAATCGAGCCGGTCCAGCTCTGCTGTCAAATTCAACATGGCGGCCGTGATTCTTGGACGTATGGCCCAGATTGCTCTGGACTGGGTAAGGAGGTGGTTGCACCTCTGGCAGCATAGCCCTGCCACCCTGGTGAGGGCTGTGTTGATGGGCATTGCCAAGGGGGCAATGCCCATCTTAGGGAAGACGAAGCAACTCTTAAGAGGAACTTGGGAGGAACTTGGAAGAGAAGAAAGCAAAGTGGAGGGACGAAACTTGAAAGCTGCCCATCTAGGGTACTTTTCCCTGGACAGTCACGAGTGTTACCCTCAAAGGGATACGGAAAGCTTGGCTGAAGGCGGACATTTTGAAGAGGACCTGGCACTGCTTCTGCCTGCTTCTAATGGTCCATCCAAAATGGATAGCATGCGTTTGGAAGAGGATGGCATTTCTGAGCCGTACTTGATCAGCACTTCCATTGCCTACGACCTTGGAAATGACTGGGACGTTTCTTCAGAAGAAGACATGGCGTTGGAAGGCAGAGAGGACCCTGGGAGTTCCCCCCAGAAATGGCTGGAATATTGTTGCCATCCACAAGCATTGATGAAAGGATTGAATATTGGCGGATACTGTAGGGAGAATGTGGAAGGTTCCTGTAGCCACCGCGGAGAGTTAAAGGATTTTGGAGGGGGCTTTTGTTTGGAAAGTACCTCCGCTTCCCAGGGAAACGAGGAGGGCCCGGGATCTAGTGGCGATTTGGTGATGCGTGACGGGCAAAGCTTTGAAAGTCCATCTAATTCCCCAAAGGATGGGGAAGAGATAGAAGCATACAAGAAAGGTGGAGATAAGGGTGCGTTCAACTCAGTCTCCTCTGTTTCCAAAAGCCCCCTTGTCCTATCCTTGTTCTACAGTCCATCAGAGGAAGAGGAGGATGGCAGTGATGATTCAGAGGACTGGTGGAGCGAAGACGAGATGGATGAGAGCAGTCAGTCTGGAGGGCACTCGGGGAACGGGGAGAACCATCTGGAAGCGGAAGCAGACTCTCTGCATCAGGATGTGTTGGAGAGCCTCTGCAAATCTTTTTTTGCAAGGAATGACCCTTTTCACCCACTCTGCTTTTCCAAGCCCATTCAAGCCCCCACATCTGCCCCTCAGCCTGAGGCCAAGAAGCACAAGGAAATCACGGTCACCTTTTATCAGACAAGGCTGGATTCTAAGCCTGAGGAGCTATGTAATCCACCAACGCGACCACGTTTCAAGTGGAATCCAAGAGTTTCCTCCAGGCATCCAACTCAGAAATGTTGCCAGCCAGACTCTGAGGAAAACTCTGATCCTGTGACCACAGAAGTGTCATCCGTTTCCCAGGAGGCAAACCAGGTGATTAAGAAGGTGAGTTGCTTTAAATACTTTGTGTGTGGACTAACCAGAACCCCTAGGTTCTCCAGAGGATGAGTCTTGAGGGAGACAGTTCAGAAACGTGTGTGTGTGTGTGTGAGAGAGAGAGAGAGAGAGAGAGAGAGAGAGAGAGAGAGAGATTCCATTAGGAAAGCCACTTCCGGGCCTGCCCAGGAGGTGGGGTTGCGGGCGTCACGCCCACCCCACGTGAGCGGGGGCTGGCGCCAGCCCCCGCGAGAGCAGGGGAATCCTCGTCGGGCCGGCCCCCCCAGCCAGCCAATCAGCTGGTCGGCTGGGGGGCGTGGCTTCCACTAGAGTGGCAGCCCTGGGGGGAAAGGTCATACGACACCCGGGCATTCGTTTCAATTGTGAGGCCCTCTACCGGTTTGATGGCGTGCATCTGTCTGATGCCGGAAACGATAGATGGCTGGAGGACATAGCTAAGGGGATAAGGGATTGGTTTCAGGCATGAGAGGATTGGCGGCGAGCATTTGCTCGTGTGGCGGTAGGCATTGGTAAGAAGGGGTTAAGACGATGTGTGGGGGTGGAGGAACGCCATCACCTCCCCCCAGCGAGCGAAGGGTGGTCCGTTAAAGGACCCCGGGGGGCGTGGCCCTGTCCGAAGCCTATGGAGGTGTGGGCCAAAGGCACGCCCCAGAGCGGTGACCCGGGGGAGCTCCTAGTCGACGTGCCTCGCGGGAGTCTCCCCCGATATAAGGTTAACCCTTCCCCGTGTCTCCAGCAAATGGGCTGGAGCCGGATAGCCGTTAGGACCAATGCCTATGCCAATGCCTCTCATTCCTGAATTCAATAAAGTTGTGGCCTAATTCGCCCAATTAACCTTACATACGGTGTCTTGTGTCTTTATTTATCCTGGTGGGGGCGGGAACTCGCCACGCAATTGAAGTGTCATCCGTTTCCCAGGAGGCAAACCAGGTGATTAAGAAGGTGAGTTGCTTTAAATACTTTGTGTGTGGACTAACCAGAACCCCTAGGTTCTCCAGAGGATGAGTCTTGAGGGAGACAGTTCAGAAACGTGTGTGTGTGTGTGTGAGAGAGAGAGAGAGAGAGAGAGAGAGAGAGATTCCATTAGGAATTGCTAACGCCCTTGGTTCTGCCCCTCACAAATTACTAGCCTGGATTAGAGTTGCCCATTTCATTCACAAATGTTTCAGGAAGTCTTCCTAATTTTACCACTTAACTGCTGTGTATAACTACTATGTTTACACAACAGTGGTTATGAGTAGAAAATTGGGTGTTACAGAAGCTATTCCCCACCCCACCCTGTGCCCTTTTTGACAGCTGAAGTTAAGGCAGAAATTAAACAGGTATAGCTTTTGTTTACATAAATTAATCAAAATAACACTCTTCCTGCTTTTCAAGTTTTTTTAAACAATTGAAGGCATCTCAGAAAGGCTTTTACAATGATAAACAATTCTTTCTGTCAGCCTCAGTAGATCAGAGCGGTTTGAAATCTTAGCTGATGAACTGAAAAGCTATTTTAAAAGAACCCCTGAAAGCGGGCATCTCACAGAGTAAAGGATGCCTAGCTTAGGGTACTCTGGTGGTCTTGATGGGCACAGTATGGTCATAGCAGGGAACAAAGTGTTTCTGGTGATACTGTAGCTCTAAACCATTTTAAAGAATCAGCCTGAGTTGGAGCGATGGGGAAAGCTCCATCTGTTGAAATTATGTATTCACAGGGATTTTCTTCCTCAAAGGAAGAAAAGTGAGCATGCTGTGTGTGTCTTGGGGTGAGAACTGAACAGTAATACCTCTGGTTACAAACCATCCTCCTTGCGAACACCGGGTTACGAGCTCCGCTAACCTGGAAGTAGGTCTTCTGGTTGCGAACTTTGCCCCTGGATGCGAGCAGAAATCACGCGCCAGAGGCTCCATTAGCGAAAGTGCGCCTCAGGTTAAGAACGGCTTCGAGTTGAGAATGGACCTCCAGAACGAATTAAGTTCGTCATCGGAGGTACCACTGTATGGCTGTTGCGCAGGGAGAAAGGGGTTGCTAATAATAATAATAATAATAATAATAATTAATAAATAAATAAATAAATAATATATTATTTGTACCCATCAGGGCGGCTTCCAACAGATTAAAATCAAGGAAATCAATAATGTTGGATTCTGCTCCCCCAACATAAAGCCTGCCCCCCTTACATAAATCCTGGCTACGCCCATTCTCCTTTTCTAAGCTGCCTTCTCTCCCATTCAAAAGATACCTTACTCAGCCCTCAGTTTTTACCTTCTGCACGCCACCTTGTTCCCTGTTAGCACCACCCTAGAATCTCCTTAATGCTCCTTGGCCTCCCCCGTCCTGCTGTTGGTTTCGCCCATCCTGAAATATCGTGTAACATCCCTTTCATGCAACATGACCAACCAGGAAGTGGATGATGTAAGGCTGGGTCATTTCCCAGCAGACAGGACTCCCCTGCCTTACTCTCACTGTTCCCCCTCCCTCCTTTTGTCCACAGAGTGTCAGTAGATCTATTGGAAGCTGAGCTTAGTAGTTTGCTTAGTCACCTTCCACAAATGCCCCAAATATAAGAAGAGCAGCAGCACACAAAATATCAAGATCAATGCAATGCAAAGTGGACACCCACAACAGAAATCTATGGTTGCTAGTCCTACTCAGAGTAGACTCATTGAAGTTAATTAACATGACCAACTTGGGTTCATTTTAGTGGGTCTTACTCTGAGTAGGACTCAGTTGTATACAGCCTCTCTTCCTCCAGCTAGGAAATGCAACTGTGTGCAGTGCCCACAGTTGTGTGAAACCCAAAGCGATGCTCAAGATGCAGCTAGAGATTAGCAATGGAACTCAAGGAGTCGTGGAAAAGTGTTCCTCTGAGCATGGGTAGAGAGTGCCTTTGCCTTACTCTTGAGCAGCCACAGCCAGCTTCCAGAAACCTATCACTTGAGGTGGTAAATAAAGCAGACTGGTCCAAGGTGAAAGTCATGGCTTGGTAGGGGATTTGAACCCTGGACTCCCAGGTCCTACTCCAACACTTCTGACACTGTAAGAGCTGTTCAACAGAGAAACAGTCTCCCTTGGGAGATGGTGAACTCTCCTTCCTCGGAGGTTTTTAAGCAGTGGTTGAATGGCCATCTGTCCTGGCTGCTTTGGTTGAGAGTCCTGCACTAGATAACACTTGGGGTCCCATCTAACTCTCCAGTTCCATTATTCTATCACACTGGCTTTCATGTATGGTGTCTAAATAGGAGTAAGAGGTGGTTTGCATCATCTCTCTTGCCTAGGGCAAGTTTAAATTAAGGTCCTGATTCAGTACCCACAGAAAAGGAAGTGGACTAAAACTAGGGACAACACAAGGCTCTTCTTCCCTGTCCTTGGCTGGAATGGTTACAGCCAGGATGATAACCTGTTGCACACCCTGAAACATCTGGAGAGAAGCAGCTTCCCAACCCCTGGAACACAGTGATGGCCTTAAAACATGATATTTGGCTTGTTTAGCTGAGAAAAGACAGTAGGATTCAGCAGGGCCATTACAGGACGAAAAAAAACAACCTGTTAACTGTATGAGGTCTAGCCAATTATTTAGTTTAGTAGCATTGGCATAAATTTGCTTAAGAGCAAGAAAATACCTGTCCCACTATCCTCATAGCCTCTCAATTTCCTCAGGTCCGATTCTCTCCGGTGGTGACCGTTCACCCACTGGTGGCCTGGAGCTACGCATCTCGGGCTGCCCGCCATGGCCCCTGGGAAGAAATGGCCCGCGACCGATGCCGCTTCCGCCGGAGGATTGCTGAAGTGGGAGCCATCTTGGAGCCTTGCCTGAGGGCGGAACACCGGGCCAAAGCTTGGAGGGAGATCTATGGGGTTCAGGAAGAAGGCGGCAACGACAACTCCCCTCTCCTTTCTGGTTCTGCTGAGGCAGATTAAGCTGTGGCTCCAGTTTAAGTCAGGAATGAAATGGCTCTTCAAGATATGGCAGCCATGAAGTAAACCGTCCATTAGAGATACATATAAAGGGTTCTGAGGTTTTGAGAGCCAAATTGAATCCTTTTTTTAAACACTGGAGATCGTAAGGGGAGGCTCATGGGTCTGAAAGGAGGGCCGTGTGTGTGTGATGTAGCAAGATTAAATTCTGGGCCTGAAATCCACATTCTCTCAGGGTGGAGTGGGCCCCTGAAGTTGCCATGAGGAGCAAGAGCTTCTGTGCTCTGATATTTCTGAATAAATGCACTGATGTAAAGCTGCTACTACCTCAGTTGATTTGAAGGATGTGGCTGCCAGGCCCTTAGTCTACAGTGTGTGTAGCATAACACAAGAAATTGGTGGCCCTGGTGGACACGCCAGTGTGTTATGTGCATGCTCTAATTTACACATGTTAAGTGAACAGAATTTCCTAATGTATTTCTATTTTACATGCTAGTTATCTTTCAAAGCAAGCCTTTGAGATTTCTTTAAGTAGTATTCCCCCCCCCCTTAATTTCAAAATATGTATTAAATTATTAGTAATGGTGATGTGAACTCCCAGGATGGAGCAGAGACTTGATGTCTGTATGTATAATTTATCTGTCCACAAATTATTACTTTTTTAAATAATAAAATTACAGCTATGACTGTGTATTCCCTCATCTTCTTGGTTATTGAAAATGTAATATTGAAGGCTGATTTCAGAAGTCTCCCCACAACACGTGTTTACCCCTTATTTGTGACTAGAAGCACCCACTAGAGTTTATTTTCCAGGGGGACATGGGTGTCTTGAGCAACGAACATGTCTCAAAAGCTGTATCTCAAAATCAGACTTTGTGATAAAAGTGATGGCAGGGTGGAAATCACAGGAAAGTGTAGGATGGCAATCCACCCTCCCACTTAATTTTTTAGTGTTTCTGCAAAGCCTGGGATTTCCCCCAAGCCTGCTGCTACTTTCCCTCTGAAACCCCATCAACATTCTTAAGTGAAGCAACATCATTAAACAGTCATGGCTTCCCCCAAAGTATCCTGAGAATTGTAGGTTACAGGTGCCAAGTGTTGTTAGGAGACCCTTATTCCCCTCAGAGCTCTACACTTCTCAATAGATCCCTGGGAAGAGGGATTGACCCTCTTGAGAATTGTAGCTATGAGAGTCAGGCCCTGGGCCCTTAACCTGGCTCTCCTAGCCTCTCTAAATTTGTTCCTCAGCCTAATTTTGCCCTTACCTACCACAGAAATGTGGCCCATGGAAAGCTGCCCAGTGGTGAATGTGGCCCTCAGCTTGAAAACTGTTTCCCACCCCAATGCTATTTTAGGATGGTGGCAACAGACATAGTAAAATAATGGATGAAAGCCAAGCCACCTCTCCCATTTTGGTCCCTTGCTTTCTTTCTCCTAAATTTTATTTCCTGGAACTGTCAAATCGGAACCTAGTTTTAAGCCTGGAAAGTAGGCAGAACTTCCAAGTTTACACAAAAGAGGAAGGAAAAAGCCACTGGAGTAAGAAAACAGCCAGAACAGTATCAGCTCTTCGCAAACAACCTAATGATGGATGACGTTTCTGTTCTCTCATGGCTTAGGAATGCAGTCTTGCATACCAAAGGGCACTGACTCATAAGGCCTTAAAAATAAATGACTGGCAAACTGAAGCCAGCACCTACTAGAAATAACTTGAGCTTCTGTCCTGTTAACTAGAGTTGAGGGTGGTAGATGGGTTTTGTGAGGTAAACAGTTAAGCAAAATGGCAGCCTGTTGGTACCACACTGTTCGGCCTAGTGCAAGAGGACAAGTAAGAAAAAGAAAGATCTGGTTCTATGAAACCCAAAGGTAGACTTTTGCTATGCAAAAGGCAAACTTGTTAAATGACAGCTCCTGTCAGCCTAGCAAGCATGGTCAATGGCCGGGAATTTGGGGGGCGGGGGGGTTAGTTCAGCAACATCTGGGTAAAGGTTCTTCACTCCTGCTGTAGCTTCTTGGGCTCCCAACTCCTATCATCCCCGGCCACTGGACATGTTGCCTGGAGCTGACGGAAGCAGGAGCCTGACATCTAAAGGGGGAACAGTCAACCCCTCTTCACAGGGAACTGTCACTCTGTGAGGGGAATAGAGGTCTCAACAACCCTCAGCAGCGTCCTTAACAAACTAACCTTCGCAAGATGCTTTGGGGGTCATTGAAAGTGGTGCAATGCGGCTTTACCTGTAGAGTGCAGGTGGGGCCTGGCCCTATGGTGCATTTCTAAATGGGGAGGGAGGGAAGGAAGGAAGGTGGCACATCAAAAGCAGATGCATGAAACCACAGGGCACATGAGACGCACGTGGGTGGAGCTCAGGAGCAGACTGCACAACTCAGGGAAGGAACAGGTTGCTCTCTGTCACACCCACATTATTTTCCATCTAAGGGAGAGAGTGCCTATGAAATGAGATAGTGGGTAAAGGCTACTCACCTGGGCACGTGATGGCAGCTGGCACAGGCCTGCGCTTTGGCCCATTTAAACAGGCCACATACAACATGGTAGACAGATAACGTAAGGATCTGTATAACTTTACAATATGCAGAGAATAATATGGGCTGAGAAATCAGAGAGGAGCTGAGGGAAGTCTCTGGGGGAGGGGAGGGAGGGTTTGAGGGGGGGAAGGGTAAAAATAATGAATATGGTTTTGATATGTTGAAATTGCTAATAAAAACATTTTTAAAAAATAAACAGGCCACATACAAGCCTTCCCTCTGCTCAAATTGCGTGCAGGGGACATGCCAAAGAGTTTCGACCCCTGACATTTTGCAACCCTTTCCAAAGTCTTGCTGCACCGGACCCCAGTTCCTGCCTTCATTTCTGCCCCCTCCATGGTGCTGCTGCTGCAGGAAGCAGTTGCGCACACAGGAGGCCTCTTAAGAAGTGACTGCGGATAAATGCTCTGCCTGCATTTACCACGACCACTCAGAAACGACGGGGGCCCAGCTGCAGCTCAATGGTTACAGCATCCGCTTTGCATGCACGAGGTCTTGGGTTCAATCCCTGTCATCTCCAGGTAGGGTTGGGAGAGATCCCCCTGCCTGGAATGCTGGCACCTGCCCGTGCAGACAGTGCTGAGCTAGATGAGCCAATGGTCTGACTCAGTACAAGGCAACTTTCTAGATTCCATGTGGAGGTCAGGATGCAACCACTGGCATGGAGGGTGTGTGGCCAGGGTGGATATACACACATCTACACAGTTTATTTATTGTAAAGTAAGGATGGCTCAACCTCCGCCTGGGGCCCCCGACTGATACTGACACAGACTCAGAGCAATTTTTGCTGTTCCTTCCCTTAAGACCCCACCGGACACAGTGGGACTTTCTCAGAAGTATGTGCATTGAGATAAGTTCCTACAGAAGGAAGCAAGAGAAGCCACTGGAAATCAGATGTGTTTTGAGAGCTTTATTTAAATACAAGGGCCCAAATAATTAAAAATAAAAAAAGGTCAACACTGCAATCCCATTATAAAGGAATCAACTTTTGAAAAGGAGGAAGGTAGTGGCCCGAATCTACAATACTGACATCAGCAAGAGAGACATCATGTCCCCCAACCCTGTTGATTTCCCCCCAGTGCATCCAGGAACATAGTAGAAAATGACCAGGGCAGGTGTGGTGCTGGTCTCTTGCTCAGTTTCTTCTCCCTCCCTCTGCTCATCTTCCATGGCAAACGCTCCTCCACCTCCCTCATTAGAGCCCTGCTAAGGGCTCCCTCAGAGACTCATTGTGGCTAGAGAGAAGCAGAGAGCCCCGATCGGTTAAATTTAAAAAAGGGGAGGATTTATGTGTGTGCGTTGTTTTTTAACAGCTCCCATACCTATTTTCTCTCGTGTGCGACCAGAAGAGGAGTGGGCAGAGAATGGTTAAGGGGCAGGGCTTCCATTAAAGACTCTTCCCACAGTTTTCTGCGATAGGAGAGATCTCTTGCCTATTCCCTTTGCCCATGGTACCGGGGAAAGTTTGGATTTGGGAGCTCCAGGTGCAAAGAGGATGGGGAAACAAGAGGAAAAGGCAACCCTAATTCCCCACAACCACACCCATCAGTGCTCCACAGGATTCGCGTGATGCTGTTGGTTCTGGAGAGGTTCCACCTGGTTCTGCAGGGCAGGAGCATCCGGCAACGCAGGGCCTCCAGCATGGGACTCAGGTGGAGGAGGAAGTGTTTGGTCTGGGGGGAAAGGAGAAGACAAGAGTGTGGAGCTGTTGTCATCGACAGGACTTCACTTGCCTCTGAAAGAGCATGGGAATCCTGTTCCTCCCTTTCGTTTGCCCTCCTGGAGCAGGTGCCCAGAACACAGGTTTAGACGGATCCACCTACCATGCATGGTGCCACCCTCTGGAGAGGGTACAGAAGTGACCCTCTTCGAAAATTTGAAGCTGCAGGCAGAGATCATCCTGGCAGCTACACGGGGACATCCCTCCCTCCTTCCCCAGCATCAGAATTGGGGAGGTGGCTGGTGGAGACTGCAAAGAATCCAGAGCGCCATGGCCAGGCAAGCCTCCCCCCCCCCCCCCCCCGCACTCTCCTGCTCTGGGGAAAGGCCGTAACTCAGTGGTAGAGCAACTGCTTTGAATGCAGAAGGTCCCAGGTTCACTCCCCAACTTTTCCATACAGTGGTACCTCAGGTTACATACGCTTCAGGTTACAGACTCCGCTAACCCAGAAATAGTACCTCGGGTTAAGAACTTTGCTTCAGGATGAGAACAGAAATCGGGCTCTGGCGGCGCGGTGGCAGCGGGAAGCCCCATTAGCTAAAGTGGTGCTTCAGGTTAAGAACAGTTTCAGGTTAAGAACGGACCTCTGGAACGAATTAAGTATTTAACCCGAGGTACCACTGTATTGGACTGGGAATGTTCCCTGTCTGGAACCCAGGAGAACTACTGCCAGACATTATAAACAGTTCTGAAGCCAGTTTTACTTGTGATTTAATTTAACCCCCCCACCCTGTTTATAGCCCACCTCTCCTCCAAGGGGCTCCAGGTGGCCTACATGATTCTTCCCCTCCCCATTTCATTGTCCACCACCCCCTCCGTGAGATGGGTTAGGCTCAGAGACAGGGACTAGCTCAAAGTCACCCAGCGAGTCACATGGCTGAGTGGGGATTTGAAACCTGGTCTCCCCGGTCCTGGACCAACACTCTGGTCACTTTGCCACACAGCTTCTGGCGTTTGGGAGCATATTTCGAAGTACTTTTTAAAGAGGTGGCTGAACTGCACTGCATACAGGCCCAGATCCTCGTCCCTTTCAAGAAAGCTCAGAGACCCCAGCTGCCAACTACTTTTCCTCTCTCAACGGACCAGACTCCCTTATTTTCCAAGAGAAGCCAGGGGATACGGCTCCTCCTACCTGCTGGGGCTGCATGCGGCGGCTGGGCTTGGAACTTCAGTTCTCCGTCAGGTCCAACGTGGGGTGCCTGCTCAGGCTGCTTTTGGGCTTTTCTCTGTTCCATCTGGAGCACAACCTGTAAGGAACGGGAAGCTGAGTGAGCTCACACACAAACCCTCAAAGTGCAATTGCATCCTGAAAACGGCATGCATGCAATTACAAAATGCTGGGACCTTTTTTGGTTTTGTTTTTTGCACATGTTCCCCCCATGCTTTGATCTTCTTGCTGAAGAAAGGGCTGTAACTGCACACTTCTCGCCACACCAAAGCCCTTTCCCCTCTCGGTTAACCTGTCTCCCAATCCGACTTCTCTCACCCAACAGCTATGCCACCCAACCAAATGTCCACCCCCACCCCCCGCGCTTCCCACCTGCTGAAATTCCTTCTTCTGGGCATCAAGCTCCACCTGCCGCTGCTGCAGTTCCTGGTGCTGCTGGCGAAGCTGCTCGGCTTGCCGGCCTAACTCCGCCTGCTGGGCCGCCAGCTCTGCCTCAAAGCGCTGAAGCTCGGCTTCCGAGTACACTTGGGTCTCTTCCACAGTCTGGATGGGGGAAGAAGTGAGAAACAGAGTGGCTGGCTTAACTGACGAGAGAGATCGTTGAATCTGGGAGCTTTTTTAGGTCACGTGACATGGACTTGGTCCAACACAGAACGAAGGGTGATAGTGGTGGTGATTGTGTATGTAGGCAACTCCCCATTGATGCAGGGGTCACGTTCTGAGGCAGCGCATGTTTAAGTGAAATTGTGTATATTGGGAAAATCGTTGAAAGAGCCTGCCTGCAAACACCCTCTAAACCAGGCTTCCTCAAACCTCCAGGGGGTTTTTGAGACTACAATTCCCATCATCCCTGACCACTGGTCCTGCTAGGCAAGGTTTATGGGAGTTGTAGGCCAAAAACATCTGGAGGGCCAAGTTTGAGGAATCCTGCAAGCCTCTGGAAACTCTTGAAAACCCCCCAAATACACCAAACTCTCCACCGCAATCACTCCCTTAAAACCTCCTTTCTCAAATTCCAACTCTCCGCATGCCTCAAAGGTTGGTGCAAAGGCTCCTGGGATTGCACTTGCAAAGGCTTGTGGGATTGCTAAACGTGGTTTTCATGCCATTTTGTTCCACTTCATGTGCAAGTAGCACAAGCCTCGAATGTGCCTAAGTGGGGAGTTGCCTGTAATATGGATCAAAGTACCTCTGTTGCAGATTTCACAAATACCAAGGCTTAAGCAGAGGAGGCTGGCCCATTGGGGCAAACGGGGCACTGCCCCACCAACCTCAATCTGTCCAGGGGGAGGCGCTGCCTGTCAGCTTTCTCTCCCTCCTCAGCTTCAGGGTTGCTGTGACAGAACTCAACAGGGAAGATGAGGATGGGAACAAACCGAGTACAAACCCCACTAGTCTCTGGCTCTTGGGCCCACTGCCTTCCACCCCACCAGCCCCAATGGGCACCGGCAGCTACTGGGCTTATGTTCCCATGGCTGGAACAAGTACCCACTGAAGAATACTGTTATGGCTCCTAAAAGGCTGCTGCTGCAAAAATGAAAGGTTCTGAGCATTTTTGCTCAACAAATAAAAATGTACTGTAATCAAGCTGAGGGGCGAGAATCAGAAATGGCCACACAAGGTTGCTGGCTTCGTAGTTATGCTGCATATTAAAACTGCTTTATAAAGTTGCAAAAACAACTGTCAGATCTAATAAAGCAATCAGTTAATTTTTTTTGAAATGCTGCAAGCAACTTTGAGCAATTTATAGAAAACTCTCCTAACATACATAGGGCAGGAAAAACCAGTCACCTTCATTTATCATTTAAAAACATATTCTGCCCCAATCTTTTTTTTTAATTGCATGGCTTCAAATCATTTGAAGAAGAAGAAGAAGAGTTTGGATTTGATATCCCGCTTTATCACTACCCGAAGGAGTCTCAAAGCGGCTAACATTCTCCTTTCCCTTCCTCCCCCACAACAAACACTCTGTGAGGTGAGTGGGGCTGAGAGACTTCAGAGAAGTGTGACTGGCCCAAGGTCACCCAGCAGCTGCATGTGGAGGAGCGGGGAATCGAACCCGGTTCACCAGATTACGAGTCCACTGCTCTTAACCACTACACCTTTTTTATTAAAAAAAAACTTGAAACAACCTTTACCTTTAAAAACACCAGAACCTTGAGGCTTAGGGCCATCAAAGACAGCCAAGGAAAAGTCAGCACGTTTTGACAATGAAACTGAAATGTTGTTTTCTTGACTCCGAAGTCTCTCACAAAATCAATTTTCAAAAATTCCCACACTATATCGAAGGAATCGGATCAGGGACAGTAGGCCCTCTTGATACACAGCCCCAAACAATTTAAGACAAGTCTCCTTCCACGCCAAGGGAATTAGCTTGCCTCAAGCAAAGACAGATGATTTGCTTTTTAGAAACTTCACATGCATGCAGCAAGATTAACCTAGTTTCAGAGAGTGTGTTAGATTTGTCTGCTCCCGGCCTAGGGATGGACAGACCTTATTTAACCAGAGGGGCTCACTCCCTCAAGGGCAACCTTGCATCATGCCAGTAGTGGGTGTGGCCAGAGGCAAAGGTGGGTGTGGCCAGAAGCAAAATGGGTATGGCTAATGATCTGACTCTTTACCTCTGTACAGCAGGCTACATTCCAGGTCTGCCAAACCCAGACTTCTCTAAGCACCTACCCACCTAAATTCATCCTTACATATCCAAGGCATAATCACAGTTCCAATGGCAGGTTTCAGACCGGGAAAAGCACTTGGAACAAGGCTGGAACAAGTGTTTGGCCCATGGAGAGTCCCAAGGCTTGAGAGAGAGAGAGAGAGAGAGATAATTTCTGGCCCCTGCAACTGAGGTGCCCCACACCCCTGGGCCTGCAATCTGCTACTAGTAACCTGCACCCTTGATCCTTGTTAGCAGACATTCAGAATCTTTTTTGCACAGCAATCTCCCCTCCACAAACCCACACACCTCCCATCCGTCGGCTTCGTTGAATTCCTTCTTCTGAGTGGATTTGAGGAACTCTTCCAGAGTCACCAGGCGGTCTTTGTTAAGGTCCACCTGCAAGAAGATAAGTTGTGAACTGACCACAGAAATCTGCCTGAGCCTTCAACCCCTCTATTAGGCCTCAATCTATTTCAGCCCCTCCCTGCTTTTCTGACCTTTTCCCCTCCAAGCCTGTTGGCGCCTCAGAAATTTGCAGCGTATGAGTTATGGGTCCTCCACCCTTCTCTCTTGACTCTGGGTCACTCCATACTTATACTGGCTACAGAACAACACGTCTTAAAGCTTTCACTTCTTAAAGAAAATAATGAGCAAGCTTCTAGCCTCGTTTGCTATGAAACAGACTTGGAAGTAAATTTGGGTTATCTATATGCTGCATTTCTGCACCCACAGAAAAAACCAAAAAAAACCAAAACCCTCATCTTAATGTTACAACAGGCCCCAATTCAAATCAACATAGAATTATAAATAAACAACACCAATCACCACAAACCTGACAATAAAACCTACAAAAACAGAAGCAAGTAGATGACAATAAGCAGGAGCAGGACAGGACAAACAACTGCTTTCCCCACAAAGGCTTTTCTAGCCTTGACTTGCCCTTAGGAGGAGGGGAGAACCCACACAAACCTCCCTGTGGAGGGAATTCCATAGGCTGGGTGCCACTACCAAAAAGGCCCCGTCTCCATTTCAGCCTTAGCGAATCCGGAAGTCATCAGGTTGGCTAAGTTCCCATCACCCCCAACCTGGAGGGCACCAGGTTGGCAAAAGCTGCTCTCGTTAACAATCCTCCTCACATCAAAAGGTGGGGAAAGCAGAAACAGAGCCCCAATGATGAGTCAAGCTGGTAAACATTCAGAACAGAACAGCCTTCCCCCAGTCTTGGGTCCTCAGGTGGGAAGGCGACATCAGGTTGGGGGAAGTTCCAGTCATCTATTCTTGATACTTGGAAAAATACCGAGGTGTAGATGACACCAGCTGACGGGAACAATACGCAGAAAGATCTCAGAAGCCAAATGTGTGGGAGAGAAAAGGGGAAAGCCAAGTTTCCCAGTACACACACACACACACACACACACAAATAAACACACAGGCTCTGCCACCCACATATTTCCTGAAGTCAGTCTCTTTCTCCACAACCTCTCAGGGGAAAGGAAACGTGTGGTCTGGCCCTTTCAACCACTCTGGTAGTGAAAGGATGTTAATTGGAGGGAAGCAGTTCAGTCCTCCTCCGCTCCAGTTGCAAGCTGCTTCCGTCACTATAGACGGCCAATGTTTTCTGTGCTTGCTGCACATTAGCAGAGATTCAATGACCTCGCTTGCTGCCTCCGTTCCATTTCCAGCAACTCCCATCAGCCCCAGGGATGAGTGAAGAGATGGTGAAGAGTTCAAAAAAACACCTGGAGGCTGGCAATGAGTTCTGCCACCCCTGTTGTGGTCTCTTTTAGTTTTCACCCTCACCCACAAATTCTGGGGTTTGGGTATTTTTTTATTTTTGGCAAAGCTTTCTACTAAGACGAGTCTTCTAGACATCCCAGATCAGTACAGTGGTACCTCGGGTTATATACGCTTCAGGTTACATGCGCTTCAGGTTACAGACTCTGCTAACCCAGAAATAGTACCTCGGGTTAAGAACTTTGCTTCAGGATGAGAACAGAAACCGCATAGCGGCGGCGGCAGTGGGAGGCCCCATTAGCTAAAGTGGTGCTTCAGGTTAAGAACAGTTTCAGGTTAAGAACGGACCTCCGGGACGAATTAAGTACGTAACCAGAGGTACCACTGTACTGTGAATGAGCAGAGGCAACACCAGAAAGCATAAACTGTGGAACTCGCTTCCGTAGGACATTACACACAAGAACCCTGTACGGTAGGGCCATGCTGCGGGCAATAGGCTGGGCTGAGAGACAGTAAGCCGGACTGCAACTCCCACAGACTGTGACTGCTGGGGCTGAGGGTCATTGGGGCAGACCAAAAATCAGGAGGGCGGTAAGTAGGAGGAAAGGTACGTTAAGTCCTCCCACCAACGACAACAGGCTGTGGGAACTTGGCACCTCACTCTCAGCTGATACGCTAGCACTGTGGATTGCTTTACCACCAGCAGCCTTCAAAAACAAGCCAAAGAGGCAGTGTGGTGCAGTGGTTAGCGTTGGGACAAGGACCTGGGAGAGCAGGGTTCAAGTCCCCACTCGGCCATGAAGCTCGCCAGGGCTAACCAGTCTCGCAGGGATAGAACAGAAAGGGAAAGAAGCAAGTGTTTCACTGGGAGAAAAGCTGGGGTGTCATAATAAACGTGTCTCGCAGGTAGACCCCCCTTGCCTTCTCTGATCGCAGGAGCAATGGCGCAGTATCGGCCTCTAAGTCCGGCCCAGATGCTTACATTGTGCATGACATGCTCCCGCATGCGCAGCCGCTCCTCCTCCATTTCTAACATGTCGTCCTCTTCGTTCCGGGGGTCGTAGACCTTCTCCAGCTGCAAAGTGGGGAACAAGGGCAAGGTGAGAGGCTAAGAAGTCCTGTTGTGCTCATCTCCCTTCTCTAACTCCGAGGAACTTCTTCCCCACAAAAAAGGTCCAAAGGTCCTAAATCTCGGGCACATAGGAAGCTTCCTCCTACCCCATCAGACCAGTTGGGTCTATTTAGCTTTGTCTACACTGGACTGCCGGGACGCGGGTGGCGCTGTGGGTTAAACCACAGAGCCTAGGACTTGCCGATCAGAAGGTGGGCGGTTCGAATCCCCATGACAGGGTGAGCTCCCATTGCGCAGTCCCTGCTCCTGCCAACCTAGCAGTTCGAAAGCACATCAAAGTGCAAGTAGATAAATAGGTACCACTCTGGTGGGAAGGTAAACGGCGTTTCTGTGCGCTGCTTTGGTTTGCCAGAAGTGGCTTAGTCATGCTGGCCACATGACCCGGAAGCTGCACGCTGGCTCCCTCGGCCAATAAAGTGAGATGAGCGCCGCAACCCCAGAGTCGGCCACGACTGGACCTAATGGTCAGGGGTCCCTTTACCTTTACACTGGACTGCCAGTGTCTTTCTGGCTCTTCAAGCTGAGGCATCCCCCAGTCTTGCCTGGAGATGCCAGGGATCAAATTTAGGACCTCTGGCATGCACAACATGCATGCTGTACACCTGAGCTCATGTCGTTCCCCAGAAGTGAAACCTGCCTCTCGAGACTGCTCACAACCCACACCACAAAAAAACAGGGATGGGGAGTCTGTGGCCCTCAAGATATTGCTGGGACTCCTATCAGCCCTCTTATCAGATCATCCCTTGACAACTGCAGCTCAGTTAGGAAAGTGCATGCCCTGCATGCAGAATTTCCCAGGTTCAATCCCCAGCATGTCCAGTTTGGGCTGGTAAAGGGACCCCTGCTGGATAAAATTGCTCACTATATGCAGGCAAGAGGCTAGTCCTTATGAGGAGCTGTTTCAAGGTTGCACCACAGCAGACTGCAAGGGGAGGCTCAAATGCTTGAATGCATCCCCTTCTGCCCCCCAAAACAAGAAAAACCTCTTTGTACACAGAAAACGAAGTGTCAGAGAGAAGCTTTCCTCCCATGTGCTAGTTTCTACATGCAGAGGGGCTTGCGGGCTTGCTTTTGTATGGAAGAGCACTGAAACATGCATGCCTCTCCCAGCTGCAGTCTGCTGTGGTACAGCCTGGGCACAGGCTTATTACTAAGAACTAGGCAGAGAACTATGGGGACGCGGGTGGCGCTGTGGGTTAATCCACAGAGCCTAGGACTTGCCGATCAAAAGGTCGGCGGTTCAAATCCCCATGATGGGGTGAGCTCCCGTTGCTCGGTCCCTGCTCCTGCCAACCTAGCAGTTCGAAAGCACGTCAAAGTGCAAGTAGATAAATAGGTACCACTCTGGTGGGAAGGTAAATGGAATTTCCGTGCACTGCTCTGATTCGCCAGAATCAGCTTAGCCATGCTGGCCACATGACCCGGAAGCTGTACGCCGGCTCCCTCGGCCAATAAAGTGAGATGAGCACCGCAACCCCAGAGTCAGTCACGACTGGACCTAATGGTCAGGGGTCCCTTTACCTTTAGGCAGAGAACTTACCTCCTTAGTGAAGAGAGCCTCCAGTTCCTGCTCATCTAGAACTCCATCACTATTTGTGTCTGAGGGGTGAAAGTAAGGAAGATAGAATTAGACTTAGGCAAGCCTCCCTCTCTCTGTGTCCCCAATGAGTAATTATGGGAGAGCCAGTGGCCTGGTTTTGCACGTCACAATATGCCAGAGTTTGTCTTAAACCATGGTTTAATCACAAATATTCCCACCCCAGCCCCACACAAATTATGGCCTGTCATGTCACCTACAGCCTAGGCGGTGCCTTGTTTCCTTCAAACAACATGGTGGGCTACCAATTAATCCAAGAACAAGCCTTAAATTTATTTCTGGCCTTATTGCACGTGGCGGGTTAGAAAAAAACTATGCTCTGGGTTTGAACAACATTACAGCCAAAAGAATGTGGCTTTGTCCGTTGTTTGAACTAAGTTCAAGATTGTGTTTGTACATTACCCTGGGACCTTGTGGTGAAGGGAGAGTAATAAATCAGATCTAGAAAATAATGTAACTCATTTGGGGCACATGTGGAGGTGAGGGAGAAGAGAGAAGCTGTGCAGGGACAGGGTAAGGCACGTTCAGAAATAAACCATGTTTTCAAGACTGTGGCCTAAATGGCCTCTGTCCTGTATACTTGAAGGAGCGTCTCCACCCTCATCATTCAGCCCACACATTGAGGTCCAACTCCGAGGGTCTTCTGGGAGTTTCTCCACTGTGAGAAGTGAAGTTACAGGCAACCAGGCAGAGGGCTTTCCCATCAGATGTCAAGGAGATAAATAACTATACAACTTTTAGAAGATACCCGAAGGCAGCCCTGTATCTGGAGATTTTTAATGTTTGATGTTTTATTGTGTTTTTATGTGTTGGAAGCCATCCAGAGCGGCTTCCAACTACTATAAAATGTCACTAATCTACTGATCGTCAGCCAAATCTGTCAGCCCTCCACTGCTATAAGCCTGATACCAGAGCTCCCTTCAGAGAAGTGATGAAATACAGAAATAGAAGAACACCTTTCCTCCCCTTCCTCACCGTGTAATTTGAAGAAAGTCTTGGGGTTGAACTCATTGGGGTCCAAGCCGTCGGTCTCCTGCCAGACCTCCTTGAGCTGATCACGGCTCCCCTGCATTGGGGTTACAGATGAGGCAATCAAGGCCAGTCAAAGAAGTAATAGCTCCCATCTTTGCCTCCCACAGGAACACCCGCACGCCCTCCCCCCACAAAAAACCCCTAGAAGTGGTTCCCTTACCGGGACGTTGACCTTGGGATGCTCCTTGTGCTTCTTCTTGAGCGCTTCGAAATGCGCCTCCTCCTCCCGGCGCTTCTCCTCATCCAGAGATTTCAAGTACTCCCGGCGCTCGTGCTCCTTCATCATCTCGTAACGCTTGAACTCTTCATGGTGAGCGGCATCGTAGTTCTCCAGGTCCTTAGTAGCCTGCAGGGCGAAGAGGCAAGATAATGTCAACAGTGACCAAGTGGGGTGGGAGAGCGGGGCAAAAGCAACTCCCCCTGCTCTAACCCGGGATGCTCGAAGAGGGATGCCTGAAGTCCCTGCAAAGCTCAAAGTAAACATAAGAATGTAAGGCGAGCTTGCTGGATCAGGCCACTGATCCATCTAGTGCAGCATACACATACATAATTTTCACTTTTACCATTTTTTTTCACATTTGCATTCACAAAAAATAAACAATCGTTGACTTCCCTCCTTTCCATGGTTCACTCTAATTATCTTCTGCTGCTGCATATTCTAATTAACGCCATATTAATTTTCTCACCTTCTCTCAACTTAATTTATACTGCTGAATTTACTCTAATCCTGCCAACGTTTTGTTTTCAATAACTCTTCAAATATTATACAAACTTTTTCCAATCTCCCTTAAACACTCTTTCCTCCTGATCTCTTATTCTGCTGGTTAAACTTGCTATTTCTGCATATTCCGCCAGCTTCGTCTGCCATTCTTCCTTTGTTGGTACTGTTCCCTCCCTCCCATTTCTGAGCATATACGATCCTGGCTGCCGTGGCTGCATATAGAAACAGATTCTTTAGAGACATCTGACTCAGTTATTCAAAACAGGAGACTCCTAACTCCACTCTCAGTTCTCTCAATAACCACTGTAAAAACTGCAGCTCTATGAGGGGAATAAGGGACTCCTAACAACTTAATGAACTACAGTCACTCCCAGGATTCTTTGGGGAAAGCCACAAGTGTTTAAAGCGGTATAATACTGCTTTAAATGTATAGTGCACCATCTTACTGAGCTAGGCAGAGCTCAGACAGAATTGCACTAGGACTGCAAACTCAAAGGCTATTCTGGATTTGGGTCTTGCAACCCCACTTGATCTCAGACCTGCCATCCACCACCCATCCCTTGAGACCAAAAGTAGAATAGATTGGATACATATTAAAAATCTGGGTGTGCTGTGATTACTAAACGTACATGCACGTAACAAAAACACAGTATCTCCCATCCTGATCAGCCTGCCTTTCTTCAAAAGGGGATGCGCCAATAAAGAAAACACTTTACAGAAAAGCAGAGAAGCATTGTGGGGGTGGGAAGAGAGATTATCTTACTTCCTCGAACAAACTGTGCATGAGAATTATTGTCTTGGCTCTCCTTCCAGAGGAATTGAATCCTCAACACAGGCAATTACCTCCAGTTTAATTCCCAAAGAATTGGTCTTTTTGTGGCTGTTATCCTCCAGAGCATAAGGAAAGGAAAAAACTTTCACTCCTTTAAACAATATGGGGGAGGAGAAAACGACACACATGGCCGATCCCACACTGAACCACATGGAGCGTTAGGCAAAAGGCCTTGCTTTTAAACCAGTCACCCATACTTATAGATATTAATTAGCAAGTGAAGCTTTTTCCACCCTGGAGCAAAATGCAATCACCTGTTAATTGCCACGGCTCACACAGCTGTCAAAAAGTGCAGCAGCAGCAACAGAGGATGGTTGCTAAGTGGGCAATAAGACCCACTGCTGCCAACAAGGATGTCTTCTTGCACAGCACTTGAATCAGGCAGTTGTGTTACGCTGCACAAGTACACTGTATGGACCAGCGTGAGGTGAGCAAACACCAGGGGATCAGCACACCAGAGGCTGACAAGACAGCCACATCGATTTTGGTATGAAATAAGGAAGTTCAGACATACGGCTTGAATGAGCAACTCCAGATCCCGGGCTTCAAACGTGTGCTGGTTTTGAGGGTCCAGATGTTCGAACTGCTTCAGCAAAGAGAGGTGATCGACCTGTACATCTGGAGGGGGAGAGGAGTTTGCAAGGGAGAGGTTAAGGATGCTGGTTCACATCTGAAGCTCCAACAGGTCACAGAGAATGGGGATGAGGAGCCTGCACCCCTCCACAGGTTGTCGGGCTACAAATCCCATCAGCTCCAACCAACCTGGCCAGGGACAGCACACAGAAGGCAGCAGATCCCCCACCTTCCATTTAAGCCAATGGCTATTGGTCAGAACAATTGAAAATGGAACTTCCAGACTGTATCAGTTCCTGGTGACAACAGGGGATGGGGCTCACTCTATGAAGCCTAACTAATGAGTCTACTGAAAAGTGTGAGGGTGGGGAGACCAGGCTGGCTGCTGATGGGCCAATCTAACAAGACCATTTTTATGGCTACATCTGAGGAAGCCCAGGCTGAAAATGCAACTAATAAGTAAGTGCAATAGGCTATCAGGAACAATTAATTCCTGATCAGGAGGGATATGTGTCCAAAGACCACTCAATGTACACACACAAATTAACTCTGCATTGGCCCTGAACTTCTCATGCTGGAACCCAGATCTAACACAAACTATCCAAAATGCCACAGTCCCAACCACAAAATCAGGACCCCTGGACTCTCAGTACTCCCTATTTCTATTTCCCAAATCCCTCCAGGAGCCCCACTCACACAACGCACTTCTGTTCCAGCTCACCTTGTTCCATGGTTGCATCCATCTTGGCCTTCAGAAGCATCCGAAGCCGGGAGACCTCTTGACGCTTCAATTCATCAAGTTTGGTGCGGACATGGTGGCTGACAAAGTCCAGCTCTTTGCTGAGTTTTCCACTCTGAAAGAAGCCACAGATGGCAGAGGTTTTATTTATTATTAGTCATGCTAATTCCACCCTTCTTCCAAGGAACCCAATGCAGAACATGCATCTCATCCAATCTTCACAACAGCCTTATGAGATAGGATAGGTTGAGTGACAGCGATTGGACTAAAGTCATCTAAGTGAGCTTTGGGATTTAAAGCAGGGTTGGGGAGCCTCCAGCCCAGGGGCCAGCCTTAGCCCACTGGGAGTCCAATTTGGCCCACCAGGCCATTTGGAAAACTCATGCAAGGGCTTTTTGGAGGTGGCCAAGGCTGTCATATTTGGCCTGATAAGCGTCTTGTCCATGGAGTCAAAAAGGTCCCCCACCCTGATTTAAGGCCAGGTTTTCTCAGTCCAAGTTCAGCAAGTGAAGAGTTACCACACTGCAGGGCGATATGCATCCATCACTACCGCAAAAATCCAAGTCCGGCTCCCAGGGAAGCCATATTTCACTATCCACCAAAACCAAAACCTCAGAATGCTGGCTAAAGAAGAAAACTATCTTGCTAGCACACATGACCACACAACATAGTCCAGATCACCTTGATGTCCTCTGCATTGGCCGCTTGGAGCTTTTCCCGGAAGTGCCCATCTGTTTCCAACACACTGATCACTTCTTGGAGATAGCGGTGATAATAGAGGCCTGTGTCCTGTGCAAAAGCAAGAGCAATGGGTCAGTGCAACCATCCGGGGAAGGGCTGTTGGCCAGGGGTAAAGTGTTTGCTCTGCATACATAAGGTTCTCCAATTTAGTCCCTAGGATCTCCAGAGAAGGGGACCTGGGAGAGAGTCTTGGTTAGAGAAGATACAGAACTGGGCTTAATGGATTCAGAGGTCCAATGCAACATAAGCAAACTCCACATGCTAACCATCACCATCGACAACAACAAGCAAGTGGAGAGTTGTAACAAAATTCTGCAGTGTGACATGCTCCTGTTGCACCCCAAGATCCTTCAACTTCCTTATCACAATCAGTTCATAAATACTGTTGAGACCAACAGAAATTTTTGGTGCCATCTGATCTCTGGCTGAGACAGAATCTGTAAATCTTCCCCTCCCTTTCACAACCTAAACTGCTCAAACTAGAGGCTTTATCCTTGAAAGATGGAAAAGATACAGTTTAAGAGAAAAATTCAATTAGTGACATATATATGGTGTGGGCTTCATCAAACTTTTGGGACAAAAATCAGCCACCCAGTCCTCCCTCTCTCTCTGAAATGAGAGATTATTCACTTCCACTAAAGAATGAAGTTCTCAATTTCCACAGCAAAACTATGTAAGAGCAAATCCAGCAACAAGATGGGACAAAAAACAACAACAAGCCCAGAGAGATGTTCTGCATGTTAAACACCTGAGATTTCATCTGAACCTATATTTAATTACGCACCGATTTAAATGTTATCTGTTTTGTCTCGTGACCAACCAGAACATTTTAAGAGCTAAACCTCCATCCTTGAATTTATTTTATACCTACATAGTCACCAGATAACATGGGAAAACATCAATGACCTTAAATGTCTACTTCATGTTTTATAAACCCTCTTTACTCCATTTCCTATGATTTATTATATTTGTAGTTTTTAAAAAATAAACCACTGCATTCCAGTTTCAGTTACAGATAGGTAGCCGTGTTGGTCTGCCATAGTCAAAACAAAATAAAAAAAAATTCTTCCAGTAGCACCTTAAAGACCAACTAGGTTAGTACTTGGTATGAGCTTTCGTGTGCACGCACACTTCTTCAGATACATCTTCAGATGCATTCCAGTTTGTTCAAGCAAAAATGAAATATTCCCATTTCAGAGTTACAAGTAAAAAAATACCAATTGATAAATGGAATGATTTCTGGTACTGGCTTGCAAAGAATAACATAAGCATTTCCTGTACTGAATCATAAATAAACACATTTATTCTAAAGTGGTAGGAGACTGACTCTTCTGACTCTAAGTTCTGCTAACCAGGAGATAGGATAATGATAATATCACCAACCACCATTATACATTAGGGCACTACTCAAGAATACAGAGATGTTTAGGATTAGGATTCCTTACTGGTGCCTCAGGGGGAGTCTCCTCTTCTTGCTTCTCCTTGGGCCGTTCAATGGGCACACAGCTTGCCAACCCTAAAAGGGCAGCGCTCAGGAGCCACGTCAGGTGCATTGCCTTGTGTGCCTGTCGCCAAGATCCTATGGAAACCAGGAAACACTACATTAGGAATGCAGAAATGGAATTCCCAAAAAGGAAAGAAATGGCAAGAGCAATCGTTTCTCCACACCTCCCCCCACCCTCAGGGCCAGATTGAGGTTTGATGAGGCCCTAAGCTACTGAAGGTAATGGGGCCCTTTATACACCCAGCTCTCCTTTGTCAACAACAAATTGCCGCTGTTTTTTGTGTTGAATATATGCTATATGGTAATTTATGGACCTAATAGGTATCTAAAGCCATTTGCACATAAAAAAATATGTATTTTATCAGAGTAATTGTTGAACTTATATTTTGGAAATGTACATCCAGTTTGTTTTTTCCTTTAAATTTTTTTGGGGGCTCCCAAGAGAGTGGGAGCTATAGCTATAGCTTGTACGTAAATCCGGCACTGCCCACCCCAAAGGAAAGGCAAACATAAAAGTCCAGGAACGGGCAAGTTTGCACCACGTGGCAAATGCAAATCTGAAGTCCACAGACTGCGGCTGACCAGTGTAATTTGTTGCCAATGCCAAAGTTCAGTACAGCACTTGAGAACAGTAGTAATAATAACAATAACAATAAAAGCCAGGAGCCCTAGAGCAAGTGCAGAGCAGTTCCTCACTTGCTATGTCCCCTCAACACATCTTGGATCAGGGGGCAGGGCTTGCAAGTCACAGAGCAAAGCTGTAACCCCCGACATTTCACAAGCCTCAAAACACATCCCCAGCAGTACCCGGAACCTAAAAGCGGAGTGGGGAGAGCCTGAGCGGTGAGCTGCATCCTTTGACCTGGAAACCCCAATCCCTCCTGCCGGAGACGCCGAGGAGGCGGGCGGTGGTTGGGCGGCCAGCGAAATGCACTCTGGACATGCTCAAGAGGGCCGCTTTCCCCCCTCCTTTGTGATACTGTTCTGAACGTAGTAGGGCTAGGAGCCCCCGGCGTTGGCGACCCCCTAGCGCTTGGCCCTAGCGCCTGAAGCAAAGGTCCCGGCGCTGACCCTTCCGCGACTCACCTGAGTCCAAAGGTGCCTGCGACCGAACGTTCGGCCACCTTCGCCAGTCCGATTCCTCTTTTCCAAGCAGGCCCCGCCCCAATATCTGCATGCCTAGCCACGCCCCCTCTCTAGTCCGGGCCTCGCCGGCTACGCCACCTTCGCTCTGTCACGTCCGGCGCTCTATTTGCGTCATGCCCCCGCCTTCCAAACTCTTTTGCATAGACGGCCACGCCCCCGTCCTCCTCCTTCCCAAATAGCTGCATCCCCCCTTTTCCTCCCTTTATCCGTGTTTTCTGGTAAACGGACGCTAGAGGGCGCAGAGAGGAAGGCGATAGAAGTTAATTTAAGGCGCAATTAGAGCCCGGATTTATTTGGAGAGCGAGAATTTAGCAGCGGCCGCGTGTGATCTGCTAACTGGCGAATGTATTTCTGAGCATGGGCAGAGTGCATTGGAAATCACAAGCTAGAGGTATAAGGCGCTTCGCGAGCGCTGATCCGGGAAAGCTTCTGCTACAGTAAAATGTATTCCTTAATATGCTGGTTACCCCTCTGAAATTTGCTTCGTAAGGCTGCTTGCTTTTAAAAATCTGCTGACGGAGGCACTAGGCTTTGCTGCTTCCAGTGTCAGGCAGAAATTCAACAGGGGCAGATGCCTCAGCATGGAGACACAATAAACAGGAGGAGATCTTTACTGAGCAAAACAAAGATTGTGGGGTGGTTAATTAACTGAGGTATCTCAGTCTTATTCATTTCAGTGGGTCTACAGTATTCTGAGTAAAACTTGCCCGAATGCCACCCAGTGATAACAGTGGCTAGAATTCATTCCAGTAAATAATAATTTCAAAATAACTATAACTATGTTGGTAGTATTTCCAGAAAGCTGATTATGTTTGTCTCTTGCAGCAAAACGAAAGAAGTCTTCACAAACAGCCGCATACCCAGCATTGTTTGGGAATTCTAAGAAACCAGAAAATCAGTGCAGTTTTGAAATTGATTCAAATGGTGTCCAGTGGAGTCCAAACAAAGATCTCAGGAACCATCATGCAAAATTACAAGATTTTAAGAGGTGTGCAAATGCATATCAAACAGTCAACTTTCCAAAATGCATAGGCGATAGAAATGTCAGAAATGTGTTGTACAAAAATGATAGTTTTATCTGCATGGTAAGTACGCATTTCTCAATTGCAGTGGTACCTCTGGTTACGTACTTAATTCGTTCCGGAGGTCCGTTCTTAACCTGAAACTGTTCTTAACCTGAAGCACCACTTTAGCTAATGGGGCCTCCTGCTGCTGCGCCACCGCCGCACGATTTCTGTTCTCATTCTGAAGCAAAGTTCTTAACCCGAGGTACTATTTCTGAGTTAGCAGAATCCGTAACCTGAAGCGTATGTCACCTGAAGCGTATGTCACCTGAAGCGTATGTAACCCGAGGTACCACTGTACTGCAAGAAATAGGAAGTGTGCCAGCCAGTACGTGTATTTATGAAATGTAAGTTGCATCTGTACACTCAATATGCCAGCAAGTTTGGAAAACTCAGCAGTGGCCAGAAGATTGGAGAAGATCAGTCTACATCCCAATCCCAAAGAAGGGCAGTGCCAAAGAATGCTCCAACTATCGCACAATTGCACTAATTTCTCACGCTAGCAAGGTTATGCTTAAAATTCTACAAGGAAGGCTCAAGCAGTATGTGGACCGAGAACTCCCAGAAGTGCAAGCTGGATTTAGAAGAGGCAGAGGAACCAGAGACCAAATTGCAAACATGCGCTGGATTATGGAGAAAGCTAGAGAGTTCCAGAAAGACATTTACTTCTGCTTCATTGACTATGCAAAAGCCTTTGACTGTGTCGACCATGGCAAACTATGGCAAGTTCTTAAAGAAATGGGAGTGCCTGATCACCTCATCTGTCTCCTGAGAAATCTCTATGTGGGACAAGAAGCTACAGTTAGAACTGGATATGGAACAACTGACTGGTTCAAAATTGGGAAAGGAGTACGACAAGGCTGCATTTTGTCTCCCTGCTTATTTAACTTATATGCAGAATTCATCATGCGAAAGGCTGGGCTGGATGAATCCCTAGCCGGAATTAAGATTGCCGGAAGAAATATCAACAACCTCAGATATGCAGATGACACAACCTTGATGGCAGAAAGTGAGGAGGAATTAAAGAACCTTTTATTGAGGGTGAAAGAGGAGAGTGCAAAATATGGTCTGAAGCTCAACATCAAAAAAACGAAGATCATGGCTACGGGTCCCATCACCTCCTGGCAAATAGAAGGGGAAGAAATGGAGGCAGTGAGAGATTTTACTTTCTTGGGCTCCATGATCACTGCAGATGGTGACAGCAGCCACGAAATTAAAAGACGCCTGCTTCTTGGGAGAAGGGCAATGACAGGCCTAGACAGCATCTTGAGAAGTAGAGACATCACCTTGCCAACAAAGGTCCGTATAGTTAAAGCTATGGTTTTCCCAGTAGTGATGTATGGAAGTGAGAGCTGGACCATAAAGAAGGCTGATCGCCGAAGAATTGATGCTTTTGAATTATGGTGCTAGAGGAGACTCTTGAGAGTCCCATGGACTGCAAGAAGATCAAACCTCTCCATTCTGAAGGAAATCAGCCCTGAGTGCTCACTGGAAGGACAGATTGTGAAGCTGAGGCTCCAGTACTTTGGCCACCTCATGAGAAGAGAAGACTCCCTGGAAAAGACCCTGATGTTGGGAAAGATGGAGGGCACAAGGAGAAGGGGGCGACAGAGGACGAGATGGTTGGATAGTGTTTTCGAGGTTACCAGCATGAGTCTGACCAAGCTGCGGGGGGCAGTGGAGGACAGGAGTGCCTGGCGTTCTCTGGTCCATGGGGTCACGAAGAGTCGGACACGACTAAACGACTAAACAACAACAACAAGTTGCATCTGTAGCTGTGGGTGGAGCAAATAAGCCTTTACTGTTGGGCAACTAGTGCAAAATGCAGTGGCTCTACCATTCACCGGAGCAGGATATTGCCGCCATGTCACGACGCATACCGCTAAAAGAATTGCACAGGCTGCCAATGAGCCACCTGGATAAATTCAACCTGCTATAAAGATATATGTAGTTTGGGACCAGGACGCCTGAGAGTTTGTCTTTCCCCTTATATACCTAATCAATCACTGTGCTGTGCAGGTGAAGGTCTGCTGCAGATAGTCCATTCTGCACAATATAGAAACTAGGCCTTTCATGTGGTGACACCTTCTCTTTGGAATTCCCTTTTTAAATATAAGACAGGTGCTGCCTCAGTTGTCTTTGCAGTGCCTACTGAAGACTTTCTTCTCCCAACAAGCCAACAACTTGGCTTCCAACGGTAACAGAGACCTTTCTCAGTCTGTATCTGCATTAGAATTATTTTTAGATGTTAAAATTGTTTTATTTTGCATGTGTTTGCTGCTCTGGGCTCCTTTTGGAGGAAAGTTAGGGTGCGGATAAGACTGGAATCCACTCCCCTCTACTCATGGGAAGAGCCTTTGTTGGCACATCTACTAAGCCGCTCTGGAACCAGCCAAGTCACGTCTATGTTGGCATCCAGTAGAATGGTGAGTGCCTCTGTCTCTGCATTCTGGAATTCTTTATTCCAGAATGGAACATCTTTTTAATCCTTTGTGGCATCGCCAAGATTACCCATTGTCCAATCAGCAAACGGTAGCTTGTATGGTGACCTTGAGCACTGAAGGAACTAGTGTGTAAAGCAGCTGCTGAGAGCTGGAGGACGGGGGAAAAAATATATTAAGCGCAAGTTCTAAGTTTTTCAACTCTGGTTGATCTACTGACCTCAGTTCCTGAACTGGAATTTGTTCTTTCCCAGCTGTAATGCTGTCTTAGAACTTGTGGTGTCTTAGCAAAGCCTGAAAGGGCTCCTTTATGCAAAGCGGACTCAAAACATACAAGCCGTAGGTTTTGTGGATTTCCTGGAAGGATATAAAGGACGCTGGAGCCATGCTCAATTGGAACAATGATATCAACATGTCACTAAGACTGATCTCGCCAGAGGAGGTAAGCTAACAGAGAGGAGGATGGTGAAGCTAATGGGAGATTTTTTAGTTCAGTTTGGAGAACAGTTGGTGTCTGCAGCTTCAGGCTGTCAGACAAGATGCCCAGTGGACCCCCTTGCTGAGTGGTGGGTCCACCACCTCCTCCTCACTTCTGCCCCTGCTGCCCATCTGCTTGCCCCCTACCTCTGGGCTCAGTCTCTACAACCACCAGGGGGAAGAGTCAGTTGTGACTGTGCTCTTTGGACGGGGAGGGTGGAATACCTTGGAGGTCAACAGTAGGTGGCGCTAGAGCCAGTGGCAAGCAGGGGAGCCGACCAATTCTAGTCTTGCCCCCATCCTGCTCCCTGCTAAATTGTACAGGGGGCAACACTGAGAGTAAGGAAGAGGAAGTGGAGAGGCAGTACCATGTCCCTGGATTGGTTGTCGGTAAGAAAGTCAGCAGATGTGAGCTGGCTCAGGGCAGACTTGAGGCTGGTGGGGCAGTGCCAACATTTGCCCTAATGGACCAACTTCCGCTAGGGAGAGCATGAGGCAACTAAAGCTTGGTGCTGTTTCTCCTTGCTCTGCCCAGCAAGGAGAGGAGCAACGGGGCCAGGAAGAATTCTGGGGAATTCAAATTGTAGTACAGTGGTACCTCTGGTTAAGAACTTAATTCGTTCCGAAGGTCCGTTCTTAACCTGAAACTGTTCTTAACCTGAGGTACCACTTTAGCTAATGGCGCCTCCTGCTGCCGCCACGCCGCCGCTGCCTGATTTCTCTTCTCATCCTGAAGCAAAGTTCTTAACCAGAGGTACTATTTCTGGGTTAGTGGAGTCTGTAACCTGAAGCGTCTGTAACGCGAGGTACCACTGTATAATAAAGTGCAATCGATAGGAAATAAAAGCAGCAATAAAAAGCACCGTTAAAAATCATGCAGCATCTACCACTAGGCTTGCCAGTCTGAATCTCCAGGTGGCAAAGGGTGCCTTTACTGTTCATGCATCTTGCAAGCTTCAGCTCAGCAGGAGCTGGGTGCAAATTGCAGCATAGACACTGGGGGGTTCCGCCTTCCTCTGCTACTGCCTCCCAATTAACCTCCATCTCCAGGGCCTGCCCTGTGATATCACTGATATCACCAGAACATCACCAGGGGCTGCCCCAGGGTCTCAGGTTTGGACCGTGAGATATCAGGGTCTGAAATGCTCCTGAGTTTGCAACCCTTCCTACCGCAGCGCATTACAGTTGCTACAACTGGCAGAAAAACTATGAAGTGGTCTGCGAAGACCCACAGCAGCCTTCAAGTGGGCAGGGAGAGGGGAGACGATTGGGAACCACTGCCCTATTCGTATATGTGTGCGTGGATGTAGCCATAGTTCTGCAGCTGCTCATTCAAATGCAAGCTTTTCCTCTTGCTCGCTCTCAACAGACACGCACTGTGCAGGAAAGACTTGCTCAGGGTTCAGCAGCCCAGCCACCGGCTGCTCACACACCTGACTCCCAAGGCCACTAGGCAGAAGAGGCACCTTTCGAGGCAGACACAGGTCCTGCAGACTTAAGGCAGACAAAGTCACAAAGCTGATTAGGAGAATCTGATGCTGGTTTGGCGGGGGAAGAGGAGCTGCTCCACTGCATGCCCCCCCCCCCGCCCTTCCGCACCTGCCTTCGCCAGCTGCAGTCCAAAGACCAGAGCTAGGAGGGAGAAGACAGGATCCAACCTCAGGGGGATTTGAGCGGTTTGGGGTGAAAGCGGTGAGTTAAGAAGGGAGCTTGGGCTCGTCCTTGAGCAGGATTCCGGGTGAAGGGTGTCATTTGATTGCATTGATCGAATCGCGGCAAGCTGTCTTCTCATTCTCTACCGAAAGATAAATATCTGACACCGGTTTTTTTAAGGGAGTGTTGGAAGGTGCCAGGAGTCACACCTGGGAACTCTGGATCAAGGAGCGAGAACTAGTGATTTGTGACACTAGCAAAGAGAAGCCAAGATTGGCAGTGAACTGAGAGTCCAAAAGACTCAGGGCAAAGACGGCTGTGTCGTAGATGACAGCAGGGGGGGAAATTGGTTTTAAAAATCAAAAGTAATATTGTGCACCTCTATCTATCCCCTGGTTTTTTCTGCTTGGCAGATGCAGTTCGATCCTGCTGCGGTCCAACCATCTCCAGCAAGGCATAAAATGTAAGCGAACGGGGCTCTTCTGGGTGGGTGGGTGTGTACTGTTGGCTGTTATTCTTGCTAATCCCTCCTGAGGCTAATTCTATCTTGTCCACCTTAGAAAGAGAACAGATGCCTTGCTTGGAAGCCTCGCCCGTTCACCTTCACGCTTTTAATCCATGCTCTTAGCCTCCGGAGGTCATTTTCGTTTAAGAACCCACTTGTGAGGCTGCTGTCAGAAGAGATGTCTGTGCCACAGACTTAATCAATTCTAAAAGTCAGTTTAGCTGCTCTGGCTCACCGCCCCTCACGCCCCCAAAAATGTTCCCTAGGAATACATTTCAGGGCAGGCAGTTGTGTTTGTCTGTTGCACAAAGCAACCAAGAGCCTTTTGGCACCTAAAAGATTTGTTTGTGAAGGTGCAGGACTTTGTATTATAGCTTAGCAACATCTGGAGGGCCACAGGTTTCCCACTTTTGCACTGAAACTTAAATGTTATGTAAAAGAAATGGAATAATAATAATAATATATTTATACCTCACCCATCTGGCTGCATTTCCCCAGCCATTCTGGGCGGCTCCCAACAGAATATTAAAAACACAATAAAACATCAAACATTCAAAAACTTCCCTAAACAGGGCTGCCTTCAGATGTCTTCTAAAAGTCAGATAGTTGTTTATTTCCTTGACATCTGGTGGGAGGGTGTTCTGCAGGGCGGGCGCCACCACCGAGAAGGCCCTCTGCCTGCTTCCCTGTAGCTTCACTTCTCACAGTGAGGGAACTGCCAGGAGGCCCTCGGAGCTGGACCTCAGTGTCCAGGCTGGACAATGGGGGTGGAGACACTCCTTCAGGTATACTGGGCCGAGGAACAAGTCTAGCTGCCACATTCTGGATTAGTTGTAGTTTCTGGGTCACCTTCAAAGGTAGCCCCATGTAGAGCTGCAGTGATGCTCCTACAGCCTACCTCAACCTGATGTCCTTCAGATATTGTTGACTCTTAACTCCCATCAGCCCCAGGCAGCATGGACAATGATCAGGGATGATGGGAGTTTGAGCCGGATCCCTCTGCTCCTTTCAGACTGGCTCTTCAAGGCTTCCAGTAGCTGCAGTTTGGTGACAGACCATATGCTTGGGCTGGAGAAGGTCCCTGGTTCAGTCCCTGGCCTCTCCATATAAAACATGATGAATATACCACTTACAGTGGTGGCCCGCAAGACAAATGCCTCGCAAGACGAAAAACTCGCTAGACGAAACAGTTTTCCGTCTTTTGAGGTGCTTCGCAAGACGAATTTCCCTATGGGCTTGCTTCGCAAGACGAAAACGTCTTGCGAGTTCTTGCGATTTTTTTCCTTTCCCCCCCCTTTTCCTAAGCCGCTAAGCCGCTAATAGCCGCTTAGTCGCTAATAGCCGCTAAGCCGCTAATAGCGCTAAGCCGCTAATAGCGCTAAGCCGCTAATAGGGGTGCTTCGCAAGACGAAAAAACCGCAAGACGAAGAGACTCGCAGAACGAATTAATTTTGTCTTGCGAGACACCACTGTATGGGATGCTCTTTCCCAGAGATACTTGCTTGAGGGTGCCAATGCTGTAGTCCTTTGGGTGCTAAGTGAAAACCATCCTGCTTCCTTCTGCCGTTATGCGTCCCAAAGGCATAGCAAAAAAACAACTTCTCAAAATATATAGTAGATGCAAACAGCCCAGAGAGCTTGGCAGGAGGAGCAGTATGTGAGCGTAATTAAATAAAAAGAGGTGTTGTGCAACTGTCTCGGCAATCCCTTGCCTGTGCTGCACCGTTCTTGCAGATTGCGCTAATCTCCCAGCCTGCCGTTGGGACTGTCCCTGTCCCTGTGTGGTTTGCCTGTAGGAGCACTGGACATTTTACAGCAAATATGACTTTTCTGCTTGCTAGTGTCAGGACGTATTTAGGGCCTGAGCATTCAGAAAGCATTTTTCTTTTTGGTGGTCTGACCCACCTGCACCGTTTTCTTGCAGCCTCACGGAATCCACAAGTAAAAATGCTTCACCCACCCCTGGGAGGTAAGGAAGGGGAGGAAGGGAATTTAGTAAGAACTGGTCTTCTTAGTCTGCCTGTCTGCCTAGCTTGCTAGCTGCTTAGCTGAGTATTGCAACTGAGATAACAGCATAGTGGTTAAGAGGCAGAGGCTGGTTGTACGCGGAAACATTTACAGCTGTATCAGTGGAAAGGTAGTGGCGCAGCACCTCTTTTCCATGCAGAAAGTTAGGACTGGGAAAGACCCAGGTCTGAAACCCTGGAGAGCCACAGCCAGTGTAGACAACATGGAGCCAGGTGGGCCAGCAGTTGGACAGCTTTGTATGTTCCCCAGCTATGCACTTATTGACAAAAACGCCCATTTCAAAATGGTATAAAGCAGAGCTAAATGAACATCAGGGCTGCAACCGTTCATTGGCTGGGTTGATACATTAAGGCCCTTTTTGACTGAAACGACACCGATTAATCGGGCAACACGTTTCGGCAATGTTCGCTATTTTTAAATAAAAGCACTTACACAAACTTCAGCTGAAAAATGTCATTCCCCTTTAATTATAACACAGAAGGGATGCCTCTTGGCCCCAGTGCCATCATATATCTACATATAAAGAAAAACCCAGCATATTTTCTCCCTTCAAAACTATCGGTTTAGTCATAGGAAAATCTGTGCAGGTCTCATCAGGGAACGAATCCATTATTTATTCAGGCAGCACCTCTAAATAATACCAGCCTGCCGTACAGTTGTGCGTGTAAAGTGCCTTGAATGTTTCAAAGCACTTTGGAAATCCTAAGCATCTTTATTAAGCCTTATTTTGATTAGAACTCGGCTCCATTCAGTCCTAGATGCTGTCTTGTTACAGCTCCATCGTCCCTAACTGCTAGCCTTCTCAATGGGGCTGATGGGAGTTGGAATCTGACAACATCTGGAAGGCCACAGAATCCCCATCCCTACTTTAGGGAATGGGCCTAGTTTAAAAATAGTGGAGCCCATCTTGTTTCTCCCTCACTTGTAACTCCTCTTTCCATCAGTGTGAACAATACAGAGGGTATCCATGTTATTCTGCTACACCAAAAATTACAGAGTGTCTTTGAGCCACCTGAAGTTGAACATATTTATTATGGCACCTAAGCCAGATGTGGCCAGGTGTTGTGGGCTGCAGATTCCATCATCCCCGTCAGTTCGCTATGCTGGCTGTGGCTTATGGGAGTTGTGCAATCCACAACATCTGAGCAGCACCTCAGAATTAGCGGACTCCATCTGCTGAAATAAAACCGTAGTCCACGATAGCTTATATGCCATGGCAACTGTGGCAGGTCACATCATCCATACCATACATTCAAAGCGTGTGGCTTCCCCCAAAGAATCATGGGAACCGTACCTTTGCTAAGGATGCTGGGAATTGTAGCTCTCTCTGAGGGGTAAGCAGCAATTTCCAGGATCCTCTGGAGGAAGCCATGTGCTTTCAATGTGCCGTGTGGATGTGACCGTAGTCTTTAAGGTGCCACAACACTGCCATTTTTTTGTGAGTGATGCAGGAGTTCGAGAGCACAGAGGGCTTTATAACTTATAAGTTATGATGAGCGTGTGGACATGGATATTGTCCACTTTACCGCCTCCACCGTGGCTGGGCCTTTGAGGCTTTTGTGAGGTCACAAAATCCTTTCAGCGCCATGGCACTCAGAACCCCCAGGGAGCAGCAATCCTGGGGACTGACCCCTCTAGCAGGTGGGGCTGCCCCGGAGCTGGCAGAGTGATGCCACATCTCAGAATGTACCGGAATTTGTACCGCCGCCTCCACTCCCTCTCCAATTCACCTCCTGATGCTGGTACCCCTTTCTCTTCTAGCAATGGCAACGACGAAGCAGCGTTCATCCGGAAGCAGAAACTGGAAATCCAGGTACCTTGCCTTAGGAGCAGGCCAAACTCTCGGGAGTGGGGAGGAGCTTGAACATTGCTGGGGACCTTCTTGGTGGGGTGGGGTAGACAGCTCTCGAGCTGCAGGGATGCAGTCGCTTGGCGTGTGTTATCTGTAAGTGGCAATGCTTTGTTTAAAAGGTTCTTGAGTATGGCAAGGGCAACACACCCCATAATTCAGCTGCTGCAGTGTATTCTAGCACAAGGGTTTAGATGTGGGTTTTTGGCAGAACTCGTCTGTGGGATCTCTTAATGGGGGAGGCAAATAGAGGGGAATCATTGCAATTGAGGTGAGTCTTAGAATCATAGAACTGTAGAATTGGAAGAGACACAAAAGGTCATCTAATCTTCAATCCAGTGCTTTTAATGGTAAAAAAATAGGACATTGGTATTTGTAAAAGTGCTGTGGGTGTTGCCATAAAACCGCAAAGAAAGAGGTGACTGTACTGCAAACCACAGCCACCAAAAAAGTGTTGAATATACACAGCACCCTCCTCTACACCAGTGTGGTGTAGTGGTTAAGAGCGGTGGACTTGTAATCTGGTGAACTGGGTTCGCTTCCCTGCTCCTCCACATGCAACTGCTGGGTGACCTTGGGCTAGTCGCACTTCTCTGATGTCTCTCAGCCTCACTCACCTCACAGAGTGTTTGTTGTGGGGGAGGAAGGGAAAGGAGATTGTTAGCCGCTTTGAGACTCCTTAAGGGGAGTGAAAGGCGGGGTATCAAGTCCAAACTCTTCTTCTTCTATTTAACCCTGCTTCCGTTTCTGACCATCTCTCTGTACACCCTTCCAGCGCCGTATCATCGAAAAGAAGCAACGGCGCAAGCGCCAGGAGCCGCTCATGGTCCAGGCCAACACGGAGGCCAAGGTGAAGGGGCGCCGTGGGAGGCGCAAGCCAGAGGAACGCATCCCACTCATGGAGTCTTGCAGTGAGCATAGCCTGTGCAATAGTGAGTATCAGCAGCACTGCCCAGCCTGAGAAGATCATGTGGCCTAGCAGCCTGCTCTCGGCATTTAAATCCTTTTGTTGGGTGGGGCTTCGGGAACGTTGACATATCCCATCGCGTAGGATGAAATTCCAATCTACGAGGAGGCTTTTTTATTGTAATAATTATTTTTTAAATAAACAGAGCTGCAAAGTGATTAGTAACTTCAAATGTGCACACATTTAACCTGCATGCATTTAAATTTGCACCTTTGAAGGCTACAGAAGGGGGCAAAGCAGTCAGGGATGAGCTTTGATAATTATATTAAAGGCACCCCCCTTTTCTCCAAAGAGCTTGAGGGGGTGTAAATGGTTCTCTCGCCCCCTCCCCCCCCCCCCGGTATATCATCATAACCACCTTGTGAGTGAGGTAGGTTATGCTGAGAGACCGTGACTAGACCAAGATCACCCTGTGGCTGGATTCAAACTCGGATCCTTGAGGTCCACAACCAACCCACTTCGGTACTGGACCAAAATTTGCCCTGCTCAGCTAAATGGTAGATAAAATGGATGGCGTGGAGTTTTCGGAGCTTTTCTTGGATGAGATTTGATGCCCATTGAACGATAATCCGCCTGTCTTTCCAAAGGTACAAGCAACCCTTTCCTCGTGGAATCGGTCCCAGAGGCCCACCTTGGCGCTCATATGTGGGGTAGCTCTGTGCAGATGAACCGGACGCACAACGGCCAAGGGGAATGCCAGGAACCCTTTCCAGGTAACAAAAGAACATACGATCATATAAGAGCTTTGCTGGATCAGGCCAGGGGCCCAACTAGTCCAGCTTTCTGTTCTCTCAGTAGCCAGCCAGATGCCCTTAGGAAGCCCACAGTCAGGGCAATGGGCACAACAGCCATCTCTCCCCTTGAGACTTCCTCATAACCCTTCCCAGGTCACACTTTCTCTCCTCAGGCCACACTCCTGAGTAGCCTGGTTTCAGTGTTTTTGCGTTGCTAATAATGACTCTTGCTTGTCTGGATGAAGGATAGAGGCAAGGGTGGGGACTAGCCTACCGTGCAATGGTAAAATTTACCTTCATTGCTCCTCCCCCTTTTGCCCTATGACCCTGCCCAGCACATGTGGCCCTCAGAGTAATTGCCCAGAAGGCAATGTGGCCCTTGGGAAGAAAAAGTTCCCCACCTCATAGGCTCTGAAATCTTGCACTTCTCTTTCCAGGAATAACTGGGGATTATCCCTATTATAAGAAAATCTCTCTCTTTTCCTTATGGGGAGCCCTTAAGAGTCCCCCAGGAAATCTCTATCGGTGAGAGAGAAAGCAGAGGCCAGCCAGAGCATATTGAAAGCAAAGCGGCTAATAAGCCTGATCTTTATTAAAGGAAACCAGCTATTGCAACAGGGTCCCCACTCACCACACGCAGGAGGGAGGAGACCCTCGAACAATGGTGCGCAAGCCCCTATAAAGACTTTTGAAATTGCCCACCCTGTAACCCAAGACCACCCCTCAAAAATCATACATACAACACAGAAAGAGGTGGTCCCCAGCAGAATTCTGAGAGCGCTGCTTCTCTCCTGTCTGCCAGGATACCTGATAATGCCTTACTTGATAGCATTTTCTGGGTAGCCTGGCCATCACTTTGAGATGGTAAATACTTTAGTTCCCTAATCTCTTAGGCATATAGATAGTTTGCTCAGCTTAACGCATACTTGCTAGACTGTATTTACAGGGTGGTGTAAGCCCCTACAGTCCAAAGTCAATTGGAAAGCTTTTCCCATTTCCTTCCTCCTCTCAAGAAAAATATTTGAGGTCAATTTGGGAGAGTCAAAATGGCTTCCTGTACTATTTCAGACATGCGGTTTATATGCTTATATATTTGTTTGCCTTGTACATTTATGAACATTTATTCTATATTTGAGACCATAGAATTATTATAATCCCCACCAGTTTCCTCTATTCCCTGAGGTCTTCAGCACCCTTTCACCTTTATTTATTTTTTATTTTATTCAACAAAATTTATACAGTGCTTGATTGAACCTCTATGTGGTCTTTGTGCCCTGCCCTCTCCACAGATTTCTTTGATGAGGCCCAGCTGGAGGAGGAGCTGGAAGTGGCCATTTTGGAAGAAACCCAGCCTATCAACAGGAACGAATCAGCTCCCAAGAACGGCTGGCAGGCCAAACAGAGAGAAGGTGAGGGGGGGCGGGGGGAAGAGAGAGAGAAGAACCAGGTTGCTGAACATTCACCACTGTGATACCATTAGTGGTTGCTAAGCAACTGCCTCTGATCCTCGGTTGCCAGGCAATAGAGCTGAGTCAACAAGACTCGTACTGCTTTGCACATGTCCAAGGACGAAGTTCTCCTATGCAGAGAGGGGTTCCCAAAAGGCAGAGTCAGCTATATTAGGCAGTCTGCGGGGCGCACAGGTACCCCAATGCGGGAAATACCCCTGCTAATGTTCCTAGTTGATTTGAGGGGATTCCCGCTACTAGTCGCTTCCCCAGTGCAGGGAGAGAAGGTCTAAAAGTTAAATTTATGAGGAGGAGATAGCTGGTGGTGTGGTTTCTACAAGGAGTTGCTGTGGGAATAAGGGGTAGCAAAGTTTTTACTCCTGTTCATTCCAGATATACAGCGTTTAGTGAATTTTAGGGGGCTTTATAATGGATAATCATGTTGTTGCCACTCACCAGATTGTTGCGTTCCAGTATTCTTCCTGTGTTTCCCTCCAGACCTGATCTGTGGGAAAAAGAAAAAAAATTATAGGGCTTAGCTGCCCAGTGTAGGTAGGCAAAATTCAACCGAGGCTTCAGAACTAATGTGCCTTTAGTTAAAAACTTCCCCCTTCAAGCTTCTGCCCATTTTATTTCTTCCTGTGCAGCAGAGCTTGTGAGGAATTGCTGCTTAATTAGTCACTCTGGTAACGGGGTTTGGAGAAGGCTTTCATTGTTAGTTTGTTGCCATCTTTTATTTTCTATTGTAGCAAAATCAATAAAAGAAGGGATTTAACCCTTTCCCCAGTGCCATCTTCTGAAACAGTCACCACCAAAGTTGCTTTTATCTATGAACGGGAGTTGGGGAAGACGAGTATAATACGAGAAATAGCAGCTTCGAGGGAAGTGGCAAATAAAATTGGCGAAATGGTGCTACAAAAAGGGTTATGTTGTGAACTGTCCTGAGATCTGCAGGTGAAGGGTGGCATACAACTTTAATAAATAATAAAAGAGTAATTACCGTAAATTACCTACCCCCACTCCCCTAAGAACAGGGCCTCAGTCCAGCCTCCTCATAGGTCTTCCTGCAGCAGGTTTTACAAAAAGAAATCGGGAGATCCAATCAATAATCTCACACTTTGGGCCTCATTTTAAAATGGCAAGTTTCTAGTTCTGGTGCAGATATAAGCTGAAAAATGTGAGAGCACAATCTGGTGATATCACAGGAACCAGAGAGAGAGACTTAGCCAGACTTCCACTGATCAAATTCCAGTGGGAATTCAGGGCTTCCTATACTGTCTTTCCTTCTCCCTTCCCATGGTTGGAAACTAACAGCATAAATAATGCAGTTTTTCTTATTTACAATCCCCCTACACTGTGGGTTAAACCACAGAGCCTAGGACTTGCCAATCAGAAGGTTGGCAGTTCGAATCCCTGCAACGGGGTGAGCTCCCATTGTTCGGTCCCTGCTCCTGCCAACCTAGCAGTTCGAAAGCACGTCAAAGTGCAAGTAGATAAATAGGTACCGCTCCAGCGGGAAGGTAAACAGCGTTTCCGTGCGCTGCTCTGGTTCGCCAGTAGCGGCTTAGTCATGCTGGCCACATGACCCGGAAGCTGTACGCCGGCTCCCTCGGCCAATAAAGCGAGATGAGCGCCGCAACCCCAGAGTCGGTCACGACTGGACCTAATAGTCAGGGGTCCCTTTACCTTTACCCCAAGTTGCAGAACTGGCCTTTTACTGGCTTGCTATTTAAGGCACATTTCATTCATAACCCCTGAGGTCATGGTCATCTCTTTCTTACCAGCTGCAGGGCGCCCCAATGCCCAGCGACATAACCAGGCTTCCAGATCAAAGAAGGAAGTCTTATCACTCAGAGAGGCTGTTCCATCTAACATTGTGGACATGGAAGGCAAGGCTCCTGGCTGCGAGTTCCAGGCACCCCTGTTGGAAAAGGAAGCCTCATCCCCAATACAGAAAGCTCCATCCATCATCATGGATATGGAAGGTGAGACTCCAGAATTCTGCATAAGAGTACAGGGAGGCATGGAAAGCCCCCTCTTGAGGCAAGGGAGTATGAGCTTGTGCTTTGAACATGTGCCCCGTTTCTAAATAACTGTGCCAGGGAAGCATGTATACTCTGAACAGGGCAGAAGAATTTGCATTTAAAGCTGTGCATATGCAAGTAGTAAGATAATATGCCACTGCTGCAACGCTTTCTGTATAAAAGCTGCTGCAAAAAAGGCAGCTCAGAAACTTCCATTTTAAATGCATCGACTTCATTGGTTGCTAAACAGTTTCCAGGCTCAAGCTTAGAAGCCACCTTGACAATTATGTAGTATACAAATGACCATGTTGGTTAATAAATTACATTTCCCCCACCTTTCATACAACTGTGACATACACAGTTCTCTCCTGAAGTTTAGGTGGGTTCCCATGAGGCAAGACACAGTGATAACAGCAAGGACCTTTATTGAACTACATGACTGGGAAACGGGGGCAAAGCAACTTCTTATATACATTTCTGAAAGCCTGAGCCACTCCCACTCCCAACGTGATTGGCTGTCTAAACTTCGAAGCTGCGAATGACAACTCAAGAGTTCAAGGGCCAATGGCAGAAGCCCAAATCTTGAAATGTTCTGTGATTGGACAGCATGTATTGAATCAGAACACAGTAGCTCAGAATCCTTAGTCCAGACTCAAGCTCAAGCAAACACAGACCACTGAGTACATAATGGCTCCCTTCCTCATTTAATCCCTACAACAACCCTTTGGGTAGGTTAGGCTGAGAGGCAGTGGCTGTCCCAAGGTCACCCAGAGAGCTTCATGGCTGAGTAGGGATTCAAACTTTGATTTCCAGGTCCTAGTCCAGCACTGGTCACCCTCTGCTTTAGCACAAGATCAGGAATGGGAATGAGCGAGCAAGTGGGGGATGCACAGTGGATCTGTGTTTAATAAAACAGAGTGCAAAGAGTGTCCAATGGGTTCATGGAGGGAGGGAGCAAACAAGGAAGAAATAGGAAGACAACAAGGCCTATCTTCTTACATTATTCCTCATGTCAAATATGAGCCATTATTCCTGAACTGCATGCAGACAGGAATATAGACCGGTGTGTGTATTCCCTGGGTGCAGAAATTACATCTGATGTTGAAAAAATATATGCTGAAGTGAATATACAGACACACAAAGCTATCCTATATGAGCCAAGCGAATGGACCACCGCACCCAGTATTGTCCATTCTGACTTGCAGCAGTTAAGGGTCTCAGGAACAGTCTTTCCCATCAACTGTTACCTGACATCAATCCTTGTTAGGCTGTTGCTCACTTGTATTTTTTCCTGGAAACGCTGTGGGGTATACAGGGACACATCGGTGAATGACATGGTTTGTGTGTTATGTACTTCTGGTCTCTAAAATATAAGGCAAGTGTGGGGAACTTTTGGCCTTCCAGACGTTGTTGAACTACAACTCCCATCAGCCCCGGCAAAAGGGGCCAATGGGTAGGAATGATGGGAGCTGTAGTTCAGCCACATCTAGCGGGCCTGAGACTCCCCACACGCCTGATACAAGGTCTGAAGCAGCCCTGGGACAGGAGGTAGAAGGTGGCGTGGAGACGAGAACGAGCCAGAAGAGGGCAGTAACAGAATTGATTTCACATCTTAGACCATTTCGAGAATGAACCGCAGAGAGAAGACATGGACCTAGAATCTACAGGGTCCAAGGATACCACTGGTGAAGCCTGCCATGTTGACACACTGCTCAGCAATTCTGACAGTGAGGGGGAGTCATCCCAGGAGTTAACAGTCCCACCCTCACCCATGAAAAAGCCCCGGGACAGGATGCTTGCACACAGAGGTGAGTGGCCTTCCAGCTGGAAGGGGATCATCTGCCGAACTTCTCTTTAACTGATCTTGGCAAAGAGTTCTGAGATATAGCCAAGATATAGCCAAGAGTTGTGTGTGTTTCTGCAGCTCTCTGCAAACATCCAGTGATGTTTAGCACAGAATTAAGTGTCATGAGGACCTTAGGTAGCTAGTTTTTTTAAAAAACAACAACTTTCTAGCATTAATGGCTGTTAAATTAGGCATGCAATGTGTAGGCTATGCCCCTGATCTAAAGCGGTAGAAGGGAGAGACAGAGAGAGATTAGTGACTGGATTCCACCCCATCCTTCCCAATCCTCCTTGCTCTGCTCAGGGTCTCTCACCAATGGAAGGAGAAGCCAGAGTGAGGAAGACGAAGACGATGAAGAGAAGGATGACGAAGATGAAGACTTCAAGGACAAGGATCAAGACATCCTTATGTACTTCCGTGAGGAAATTGACTCGGCCACTGTAAGAGGCTATGGCTGAAATTGAGCATCTCCTTTTCAAGCATCTGAATGATCACTCGGGATATATGTGGCTGGGCGCATACCATATATTTAAAGTGCATGGCTTCCCCCCCCAAAAAAAAAATCCTTGGAAGTGTAGTTTACACACACTCACATACTTACAATCCCCAGCACCCTTCTCAAACTACAATTCCCATGATTCTTTAGGGGAAATTGCGCATGCTTTAAATGTATGGTGTGTACAGTATGCAGTTGTGCTAATGTGAGAGAATGTCCCCCCTCCCACCCCCCCTATCCTAGCTGTTGCCCCTGATGTCCTGCAACTCTACTCGGTTGCTATTCCATAGGTACACCTTCACCTCACCCCAGCTCCATTTTGTTCATTGTCCCGCTGCCCTGGACTCCACAGAAACGGACAAGGTTGGGGGAAATGATTGTCAGTTTTGACAGACAAATTTGGGGTGGTCCATTTCCATTTGTGGAAATGGACAACGCTGTCTCTCTCTTCCCCCTTATCCGTGGCTAGAGAACAGTAATGGAAACTGGCCACAGTGAAATGGAGAAGCTTATCCCTTTCAACATACTTTTATCAAAAGGTGGAAAAAGGCACTCCCAAATATGTGGAAAGAATGGTGGGTGAAGGACTTAAAAAATGGGTTCAGATGGAACCCATCTGTTGCTGTGCTGCTCCCTTGAAGGGCGGTGCCACAAACTTAAAACAGGGTCTACAAATGGTTGGTTCAACTGTCATAGTTTAAGAGCATAAGCCATGCTTGCTGGATCAGGCCAGTGGCCCATCTAGTCCAGCATCCTGTTCTCACAGTGGCAGACCAGAGGCCTGTGGGGAGTCTGCAAACGGGACATGAGCACAAGAGCACTCTGTTTCTGCTGAGGTAACTTGGAAACTCTGGTTCTTTTTGTGGGTTTGCTGAGAATTCTCTCTTAGAGGTTCTTTAGGCCAGGAGAAGATTGGCCGGGCATAGGCCTACATAACAAGTGCCTGATTTTCTTCTCTAGCTTTACACACACACCCTAAACACACTACCTTTTAAAAACCAGGGAGTCAAAATCTGCTATTTTAAGATTTTAGCACAGAGCAGGACCAGCCCAAGACCTTTTGGCACCTGAGGCAAAATGGTGTCCCCCTCCCCACCAGGGAAGAAGGGGTGAGTGAATATCTACATCAGGAACAAGGAGAGGAGTAAAGATTTACACTGGGATCTGCTGCTCCAGTGGATCCAGAAGCCTGAGGCGGTCACCTCACATTACCTCATGGGCAAGACGGCCGTGGCACAGAGTATTCCTTTTACAAGGTCATAAACCATACAGGAACGGAGAGCCTGTTCTCTGCGATAATTGCTTAAGTTGTGTTTAATTAGGCTTGGGAAATCCCGATATTCAAGTTGATCCGACATTAGCTTTGAGGGAATTAATAATCACATGGCCTGAGGTGTTCGATAAAATTTGTCAGCTTTTTGGCTCTCTAAAAGTTGTTGGACTCCAACTCCCAATTGCCCCACCAAGTATTGCCAATGACCAGGGAAGCTGGGAGTTGTAGTTCAATAACATATCAAGTGCCACAGGTCCCCCATCCCTGCTTTAGCCTCTCACAGAACTATAATCCACAGGATTCCATGTGTTTGAAGCACTTGTGGGCCACATATAAGAGCAAGGAGCCAAGCAAGCAGTTAAAGGAGAGAACAGTTGCTTTTGACTGAGCTACCCTACCTCATTCCTTCCAAAACACCTCCCATCTGAGGACAATGTTGCCTTGGGAAGGAAAGAGAGAAGACTGAATTGTCTGAAAAGCTGCCGTCTAATTCCCAGTATTCCACCTGAGGGCATTTCCCTCCTTCAGATGGTCTACTTAAGGACCATCTTGCCCCAAAGGGAGGAGAAGGTCGAGTTATCCAAAAGGATTTGTTCCCCCTTGTCACTTGTCTTGGTTGTTTTAATGTTGTTTCAATTGATGCTTATTGTTTCCCATTTCCATGTTAACTGCTTTGTGAGGTTTTCCCCAAAAGCAGTCTCTAACTAACCTTAAGAAGCAGCCTATCCTTATTTTCTCCCCTCTCAGTCTCCCAGTGAAGAATGTAGCACCCCTTTGTCCCTCAATTTGGATGACCTAGAAGAATTTGTACTGAAACCCGCTCCTCAAGGCAGTACAATCCAGTGTCGCATCACACGGGACCGGAAGGGGATGGACAAGGGCATCTTCCCCTTCTACTACCTGCATCTGGAGATGGAAAACGGAAAGAAGGTATCTGCAAGCGAGAAGGAATTCTGTGCCTTTAGAACAACAACAGCAACAACAACCCTGCTTTCAGGGGTCAGCAAACGTTTTCCGCAGGGGGCCGGTCCACTGTCCCTTAGACCTTGTGGGAGGCCAGACTATATTTTTGGGGGGATCCCCCCCACGACTCTCCCCTCCCTTCTCCACAGCACCAGACGAGCCCCGGTGGCTGTTTACCTGTGTCTTGCGAGCGGCAAGGGCTGGCGGCAGTGGAGGGATGATGAGCGGCACGAAAGGGCTGGCTCTGGAGAGGGGCTGCTTAAAATGGCGGTCAGCCAACTGCGGCTCAACAAAGCCCAGCCCCCACCCAGCCAGGGTGGTGTAGTGGTTAAGAGCGGTGGACTTGTAATCTGGTGAACCGGGTTCGATTCCCCGCTCCTCCACATGCAGCTGCTGGGTGACCTTGGGCTAGTCACACTTCTCTGAAGTCTCTCAGCCCCACTCACCTCACAGAGTGTTTGTTGTGGGGGAGGAAGGGAAAGGAGAATGTTAGCCGCTTTGAGACTCCTTAAAGGGAGTGAAAGGCGGGATATCAAATCCAAACTCTTCTTCTTCTCTAGGCAGGGCGGGGAGAAGCCAGGAGGAGGGAGGGAGGAGGCTGCAGTGTGTGTGAGGGAGAGGGGGGGAATGGTGCAGCCCGAACAATCAGAATCCCCATGCCGATCCACGCGGCGATTCCCAGACCATACGCGGGCCGGATCCAGAAGGCAATTGGGTCAGATCCAGCCCCCGGGCTTTAGTTTGCCGACCCATGGACTAGAGTCCATCAGATGAATGAAGTTTTAGCCCAGGGGTCAGCAAGCTTTTTCAGCAGGGGGCCGGTCCACTGTCCCTCAGACCTTGTGGGGGGCCAGACTATATTTCTTTGGGGGGGCGGGAATGAACGAATTCCTATGCCCCACAAATAACCCAGAGACGCACTTTAAATAAAAGTACACATTCTACTCATGTAAAAACACGCTGATTCCCATACTATCTGTGGGCCAAATTTAGAAGGCGATTGGGCCAGATCCGGGCCCCGGGCCTTAGTTTGCCTACCCATGTTTTAGCCTTACTTGGTGGGGATATATAGTGAGAAAGAAAAGGTCAGAAATGGTGAACAGTGGGGTCTAATAGGAAAGAAATGTCTGGCAATTCAGTTAAGGCGGCAATCCTGGGAGCTCATCTCTCTCTCAGTGGATGGCTTCCAGCCTCATGAGGGCCCTCCCCACTGCCATGGCAACCACTGGGGCCCTGGCCTTACTAACCTCTCAGCGATGTCGTTGGAGGCAAAAAGGCAAGTGCCTCACATATGCCAGCCCTCGCACTGGTGTATGTATTCTCTCTCACCTTCAAAAGATGTTCCATGGAAGAGGTTCCCAGGTACAATCTCTAGGCATGGCGAGGAGAATCCCCTGCCAGAAATTCTGGAAAACTGCTGTCAGATAGTGTAGTAGACAGTAATGAAAGGCTAGATGGATCCATGTTCTTAGTAGGTTGCAACAAGCTTCAGAGGAGGAAGCTGCCAATGGGGATATCCAGACTAGTGATCTTATCAATAATATTGTACAAGAACCTATAGGTAATTACTCTAGAGGGAGGTGCAATTTGTACCGCTTCCTGTGATTTGACACTGCTTAGCAATTATATCCCAGGGTTGTTTTCCAATACATTTGGAACTTCACTGGAGATGTTAAAAGCAGGTCATGAGGGACCCATGGGCCTCCAGATCTGGCCAAACTACAGCTCCCATGGCCATGCTTGCTGGGAGTTGTAGTCCCACAACATTGGGGGGGGGCACAAGTTCCCCACACCTGCGATAAAGTCTCTGCAATTATTCTGGATGGAAGTGGCTTAGAACTGGGACGGAGAGCCTTGGGCCTGTAGATATCTTTGGATTCCATCTCGCATCAGTCCCAGTCAGCGCAGCCGGCGGTCAGGGAGTTGTAGTCCAACAACATCCAGAGAAAGGGAAATGTAAAGATACCTGTGTGGATCAGAAAGGGGATGCTGGCCATTTTGGGAGGGAGGCTTGCCAGGGACCTGTCTCACTGACTGTTGTTGTGTATTCTCCCTCAGCGATTCATTATGTCTGGGCGGAAGAGGAAGAAAAGCAAGACTTCCAACTACCTCATTTCACTGGACCCCATTGATCTGTCAAGGGATGGAGATAACTACATTGGGAAAGTCAGGTATGTCTGTTTCAACCCCATCTTGCGTTGGCAGGGCTGTGGCACAGTTGGGAGGGTGCCTGGTTTGCATGCAAGTGGCCCCAGGTTGAATCCCTGCCATCTCAGGAAGCTCAGGTGATGTGAAAGACCGAGACCCTGGAGTGCTAGGGCCTTTCAGCGTTACGCTGCTGTGGTCACGTCACCCCAAACATCCAGCCCTGCAGCACCTTAGTAGGTAAGGTAAAGGGACCCCTGACCATTAGGTCCAGTTGTGACCGACTCTGGGGTTGAGGAGCTCATCTCACTTTATTGGCCGAGGGAGCTGGCGTACAACTTCCAGGTCATGTGGCCATCATGACTAAGCCACTTCTGGTGAACCAGAGCAGCGCACAGAAATGCCGTTTACCTTCCCGCCAGAGTGGTACCTATTTATCTACTTGCACTTCGACGTGCTTTCGAACTGCTAGGTTGGCAGAAGCAGGGACCGAACAATGGGAGCTCACCCCGTTGCAGGGATTCGAACCACCGACCTTCTGATCAGCAAGTCCTAGGCTCTGTGGTTTAACCCACAGCGCCACCCGCGTCTCTAGTAACCTACCCATTTATTGGGCTGAGAGCATTCATAGGCAAGAATCTACAATGCCTCCTATAAGTTATCGCCAAAGAAAACCACAGAGCAAGCGAGGCAGCCTCTTTTCTTAGAGCAATTTAAAGTTCAAAGTGATGATAGTGATCTTTTGAGTTGCCCAGTTTTTCTGGAGGAGGTGTTCAAAAACAATTCCCATAAGGAGCAGAAAATGACTATTAAGCCATTGTCCTTTCAATCATCTTGTTTATTGAGCATTTGTCCTAATTTTTTAACATATGCACAAATGATCCTTAGCTGGGAGACACAAAACACTTAAGTTTCATTCTCGGCCGCTGCATTTTGTTTTTAGCAGTGCTCTTGTTCTTCATTTATATTTTCCTTTGATATTGGGTTTTGTATTGTTATTTATTAATTGGGAAGTGGGGGAGTTGAGGATAAGGTATAACATTTCTAAAATAAGCATTTTTCTCCTCCCCCCCCCAAAAAAAACCTGCTTCTAGGTCCAACGTACTGGGAACCAAATTTACCGTGTTTGACAATGGGATGAACCCAGATAAGAAACCTTTTGTTCCAGAAACAGCCCAGCTGCGGCAAGAGCTGGTTGCCATTTGCTACGTAAGCTTGAATGGAGAGTGGGCCCTGTTGGAATGAGGGGAGGAGCCTGGGCAGCAGGAAAGACGCAAGATCTCAAAGAGCCACCAGCTGCCAAAATAGGCAACACTGAGCTAGATGGGGGAATGGCCTGTATAAGCAGAAACCTCTGTTGCTATGGTGCTGCCTGCCTTTACTACAGAGATGAGATGAGCCTGTAGTCCTCCAAAGATGTTGGGCTACAACTCCCATCGATCCCTGGCGATTAGTCTGAGGCTGATGGGAGTTTGGGTCCAACAACATTCGGAGGCCCAGAGCTCCTCCATCCCTGCTTTATTTATCACCTTCTGGCCACTTGTGGTGTTTTTCTCTGGTGTGAAGCAGCTTTTTCTCCCCGTGGGACAACGATGGTTGAGTCCTCGGCCCGGTATACCTGAAGGAGCATCTCCACCCCCATCATTCTGCCCGGGCACTGAGGTCCAGCTCCGAGAACCTTCTTGTGGTTCCCTCACTGTGAAAAGTGAGGTTACAGGGAACCAGGCAGAGGACCTTTCCAGTAGTGGTGCCTGCCCTGTGGAACACCCATCAGATGACAGGGAAATAAACAACTACCTGACTTTTTGAAGACACCTGTAGGCAGCCCTGTTTAGGAAAGTTTTTAATGTTTGAAGTTTTATTGTGCTTTTAATTCTGTTGGGAGCCACCCAGAGTAGCTGGGGAAACCCAGCCAGATGAGCAGGGTATAAATAATAATAATAATAATTATTATTATTACTACAAAATGAGAATGTTGGCTTCTGTTTCAGGTGATAGCTTTAGAATCTATCCACTGCATTGCACACAGGGGAAGAGTTGGTGCTGGGGCAGCTGCTTTGCATGCAGAAGGCCCCAGGTTCAATTACTAGCACCCACCCACCCTCAAGTAGGGCTGGGGGAGACCCCTGCCTGAAACCCTGGAGGGTTGCTGCCAGTCAGTAAACAATACTGAGTGGATAGGTCAGTGGTCTGACTTGGTACGAGGTGGCTTCTTAGATATGCATTTGCAGAATTCACAACATGCTACATAAATGAATAATAAAGTGACAGTAACAACCCGATGGCAGAGTGAATAGAATCATATACAGTAGTACCTCGGGTTAAGTACTTAATTCGGTCCGGAGGTCCGTTCTTAACCTGAAACTGTTCTTAACCTGAGGTACCACTTTAGCTAATGAGGCCTCCCGCTGCTGCCACACGATTTCTGTTCTCATCCTGAAGCAAAGTTCTTAACCTGAGGTACTATTTCTGGGTTAGCAGAGTCTGTAACCTGAAGCATCTGTAACCCGAGGTACCACTGTAATTGGAAGGGACCCCAGGGGTCATTTGTCCAACCCCCTGCAATGCAGAAATCTTCTGTCCAATGTGGGGCAATAGGAGAGTTTATGTTGCTTTTTGCTCCTTTCCTCGCCTCCTTTATAGGAAACCAATGTGCTGGGATTCAGAGGCCCACGGAAAATGACAGTGATAATCCCTGGTGTGGACGCGGACAACGAAAGGATCTGCATCAGGCCTAAGAATGTGAGTGGTTCACTGCGGAATGGAGGCTGGCAGGCAGCCCCGCTCCTTCTAGTGCCCTTCTAGGGCTTGAAACCGCCAGCATAAAACATCCCCGCATGTCTGTGTTGTCGGTAGGAACATGAGACCCTCCTGACTCGGTACCAGAACCGGAACATGCAGAACCTGATCAAACTCCAGAACAAGATGCCGGCTTGGAACGAGGAGACCCAGTCCTATGTGCTCAACTTCCGAGGGCGCGTCACACAGGCCTCTGTCAAGAACTTCCAGATCATTTCAGAAGACGACCGTGAGTAGTGGGCGGAGTTGAGACAAGGCGATTTGAGGCGAATGTGCTGCAGTCCAGTAACTTAAGCCACAGCCGCTCATAAGCAAAGCCGGTTCACTGGGACTTCCTTCCAATCAAACAGGCTTAGAAGGACCACTTCCTTTGTGGGCAAGGGATTCTCTGGTATGGCCTCCTCATCCCGGTACCTTCCAGATGTTGTTGGACGAACCACTCCCATCAGCCCCAGGCAGTGGAACCAATGATCAGGGATGATGGGAGTTGTAGTCCAGAACAAACAGAGGGCGCCAAATTAAGGAAGACCGCTCTGGCCCAACAGTCCCAGCCCGGATATTGCTGCATCTCAGCGATGCACAAGAAACCTTTGGACATAAAGGTCGCAGCAGACCTGAGTGCACGAATTACATATTTACGGGAGTAGGTTGTACAAACATTGGCTTGTGCAGACATGCCACATGAGGATCTCTGTGTAACCAAGTTAACTCTATTCACCAAGCTCCATAGGTGTAAGAAAGCTACTTGCGCCACCCAGCAGCCATCTTTCAAAAGAACAGGACCTCTCAAAGATATACACCCCTCCTTCTGTTTATCACAGGCTGAAGGAAAGTTTGAGCAGAGGTTTGGCTGTATGTAGTAAACGGAGGTGGTGGTGGGGTATGTATCTTTGGAGGAGAAGACCCTGAGCATGTTGTTTTGAAGAATGGGGAGATGGGTAGTGAAATATACTTGGGAGTCGAGAGTGCATTTCATGCTCTTTATTCAGCTCATTTATTTGAATCCCCGCTGCGGGGTGCGCTCCCGTTGCTTGGTCCCAGCGCCTGCCAACCTAGCAGTTCGAAAGCACCCCCGGGTGCAAGTAGATAAATAGGGACCGCTTACTAGCGGGAAGGTAAACGGTGTTTCCGTGTGCTGCGCTGGCTCGCCAGATGCAGCTTGTCACGTTGGCCACGTGACCCGGAAGTGTCTTCGGACGGCGCTGGCCCCCAGCCTCTTAAGCGAGATGGGCGCGCAACCCCAGAGTCGGACACGACTGGCCCGTACGGGCAGGGGTACCTTTACCCTTACTTTTATTCAGGTCATAGTGGTGAGGAGGAATGGAAGTTCCCCCAGAATGTCTGCTTTACATACATTATTTACACAATGGGCCCCACGTGATTGGCTAATTCCGGGATTCTCCTGTAGGCCAATCAGGTTGTGGATTCACTTCTACCTGGAGCTGGATTGGGTGTCTCCTGTGGACCAATCAGACTGCTGCATTCTGGGTCCTATTGTTCTAGGACCAATCAGACTGCTGCATTCTGAATCTTATTGTTCTAGGACCAATCAGACTGCTGCATTCTGAATCTTATTGTTCTAGGACCAATCAGACTGCTGCATTTTGGATCCTATTCAACTCAGTACATAACAGGTGGGCAGGCCGGCGAGGTGGTGGACCAGGGTGGATGTCTTCAAAGGCGTTTTGTCTGCATGTTTAGCAGCAGAGATTACGTACAGAGTTTCCTGTCTCATTGGTGCTCTCTTCCCATCTCTGCCGTACAGCTAACTACATTATGCTGCAGTTTGGTCGTGTGGCACCCGATGTTTTCACCATGGATTACCGGTTCCCTCTCTGTGCAGTTCAGGCCTTTGCCATCTGTCTGTCTAGCTTCGACGGGAAAATTGCTTGCGAGTAGAGACCCATCCCACCGACTTCTCTGACATCCAACCTCTGTGGCTTTTGCCCTGGATTGCTTACTGCTGCCTCGTAAAACTGGACACAAACTGTTTTGCTTTCAGTATTGCCCACCTTCTACCTCCGACTTTCCCGTCTTTTGTCAGGCTGGACCTCCACATGACCTGTTGCCGTCAAGCTGGCATGTGATTTCCCCTTTTGCTGCTCCCCATTCAAATCCCGACAAGCCATTTCCTGCCAAAGTATCTTCACCATTTCCTGTAGCCCCCAAACCTTTGACTTCATCTCCGTCTTTCTTGTTTTGATTCTGATTTTTTATTCACTTTGAAACTCCCCCTGCCCGACCTGATTTCTGACCTGTGTTGCTTAACCTTTGAACCTTGCTACTTTGGTTAAGGCTTGTTATGTCCTAACTCCCCCCCCCCCGCCTCCCCCCCTCAAAGTAACTAATTAATATCCATCTATGCAAGAAACATACCATCTCACCAGATGTGGACCAAAGCTCCGTTATTGAAGAAACAACAAAGCACTTGAAGAAACAGCAACTTCTGCCAGCTTCATGAATTCAGAACAAGGGAAGGGCAGCCATTTTGAAACTATGGGCTGAAGCTGCAACCCCACCTATTTTCCCTTCTCTATCAAATTGGGTAATAGATTGGAAATAAAGCTTACCCAGAGATCAGTCCGGCCGCCTGACTTATTCTTGGGAGAAGATGGGGCTCTTTTCAGGACGACCTGCTTCTAGAGGGGTTTGACTACATCAGTTGGGGATTCCAAACCACCCTTTCATCACATCTCTGTTTCCAACCTCATCACAACCAGAGACACTGATTTATATTGTATTTTAGGGCTCATCCAGACTTCTTCTTGTTGCTTGCCTAGAAAACACAAACAGTTTTGTGCTTAGCCCATGCTTTCTTGGCACTGGCAAGAGTGGATTTGCCTTTCCCTCAGAAAACCCAATCAGAGCAAACATCAATAAAACTCAGTTTATGTTTATTCAGATCCAGCAATAGGCAGCAGGTTTTCCTGGGGGGAAGGGGGAGGGCAAGAGGAAGCATGGATGAGATTATACAACATATAATCATATATTACTAATAGCCTGTACCAGGCACTGTTTGGGAATTCTGAAACCAAAAAATGGGTGCAGTTTTGAAAAGTTCAGCCCACCATCTTGATTCAAAATGGCACCCAATCATATACAAACTTAGTTGAAAACCTGGCTCCTTGATCTCAGGAACCATCTTACAAAATTTGGTTCCATTATCTTAAAAGGTGCCCAAATGTATAGTGAACAAACAAACAGCTTTCCAAAATATAGAGAATATCTGTTTATTTTATCAGGAGGTATTAAGGGCCGCATAAAATGCAGCCCCTGGGTTGTAGGTTGCTTCCCCCTGTGGTTTATAACATCAACGTTATGGAGTGTAGATTGCAAAGTAGTATGAACTGCATCCAGTAGATTGGTCTCTCTCTCTCTCTCTCTCTCTCTCTCTCTCTCTCTGTGTGTGTGTGTGTGTGTGTGTGTGTGTGTTTATATAGCAAATCTCTAACTTCCAAGATGGCAGTTTGGTTTAATAAGCTGAAAAATATCCAATGCAACCTCAAAGATTAGGCCCCAATTAAAATTAGCCATGACAAGCAATTTCCATTGAAAGCAATGGGGCAGATGTTTTTTTGTTGTGACTTTAACTTGCTCCATTGTTTTCAATGGGACAGGCAGCTCTGTGTGCTCTCTTAAGTTTACACAGAAGCAAGTCCCCCTTACCCAGTAAGTGTGCACAGGGATCACCATCTCACAAGTAACTTCAGCTAGTTCGAGAGCCTAGAAAAGTACTCTGCAAATTTCACATCCCTTTGATTTGAGGGTACAGAGATCAGTGGAAAAAGGGGGGCATAGGATTTGGGGAAGGACTAGGACTGTGTCTCGGGGGAAGAGCATCTGCTCTGCCTGCAAAAATATTTAAAATCCCAGGTTCATTCCTCAGCATCTCCAGGTAGCACAGGGAGAGGACCCCCACCCCCATACTGAAACCCTGGAAAGTAAACACTACTGAGCGAGACGGACCAATAGACTGACTCAGTATGGTTATTAATGTCAATACTAGCTTACTCAGCAGTTAGACAGGTCACCCTTTGAAAAGCATTTATGTAACAGCACACAAAATGGAGGAGGAGGAGTTTGGATTTGATATCCCGCTTTATCACTCCCCTAAGTAGTCTCAAAGCGGCTAACATTCTCCTTTCCCTTCCTCCCCCACAACAAACACTCTGTGAGGTGAGTGGGGCTGAGAGACTTCAGAGAAGTGTGACTGGCCCAAGGTCACCCAGCAGCTGCATGTGGAGGAGCGGGGAATCGAACCCAGTTCACCAGGTTACGAGTCTACCGCTCTTAACCACTATACCACAAGAGGTGCCGGACAAAGCTGTTTTCAGTGCTTTTTCCCTGGGCTGCAGGTACAACAACAGTGTCAGTCGTTCAGCATATTTTTTATGGAACGGTGTGAGCCAGGCTACACCATCTGAGCCTGTAAGATTTCATCCCAGGCAACCAATTTGGGTGCTGGCAAGAATTTAAGAAGATTAAAGAAAGGAGCTATTGTAAGATTAGGAAGAAAGTTGCCTGGGGATCTCCATGCAAAAAGTTTGAGATGACAAAGGTGGTGGCAATCAGAAAACGCTCCATTGTATTCAACGGGACTAGAATAGGATTGTGCTGTGAAAAATTAATATTTCAATAGAATAACATGGGAAAACACCTAGAATAATGGATTAGGTTTTGGCTATTGGGACACAATGGCCTCTGTGAGGCCAGGTGTCACAGTCACTTTGCAAAATTGCTGAAGGCAACAAGCTTTGGCTGTCTAGTGTGATCAGAGAAGAAACAGTCACACTATAGATCAAAAAGGCTTGGCTTTTATTTGAGCTTGTGTAGGTGTGGGCGGGGGAACAAGATTAAGGGAAGTAGAAATAAATAGGTCTAGTTGTAGATCAGCCTTTGCCATCCTCCCCCCCCCCCCCCGATGCTTTAGACTACAGAGCCCAGCAGCCCCGATTACAGCTCTCAAGGTGTTTGGGAATTGTAGTCCAAAAGATCTTGAGAGCTCTAGTCAGCAAGGATATGTTTCTAATAGAATCTCTCAGTACACACCTACAGAAGCACAGTGGTACTACCTCAGGTTAAGAATTTAATTCGGTCTGGAGGTCCGTTCTTAACCTGAAACTGTTCTTAACCTGAGGTACCATTTTAGCTAATGGGGCCTCCCGCTGCTGCCGCCGCGTGATTTCTGTTCTCATCCTGAAGCAAAGTTCTTAACCTGAGGTACTATTTCTGGGTTAGCAGAGTCTATAACCTGAAGTGTCTGTAACCTGAGGTACCACTCTACTGCAGTCAGCATGAGCAGAAAACACTGGAAACTTTTGAATGCTGCAAAGCTGGAAGGGAATACAGTGGTACCTCAGGTTAAGTACTTACCGTAATTCGTTCCGGAGGTCCGTACTTAACCTGAAACTGTTCTTAACCTGAAGCACAACTTTAGCTAATGGGGCCTCCCACTGCTGCTGCGCCGCCGGAGCACAATTTCTGTTCTCATCCTGAAGCAAAGTTCTTAACCTGAAGCACTATTTCTGGGTTAGCAGAGTCTGTAACCTGAAGCGTATGTAACCTGAGGTACCACTGTACAACACACCATGGCTGCCACACCCACAAGGCTCTCTGCAGCATACTTAAAGTATTCTCAAGACACCCACAATTCCAAGTTTCGTTTGGGAGGAAATAATGACTGTTCCTAATGATCCGTCCTAGGATGCAGATCTCATTGAACTCAATGGAGATTGCGTCTGGATAGCAGAGCAGTTTTAATCAAGCCAGTTTAAAGGCAAAGTTTGACACAGGCTTTACACCCTGGGTGTTGCAAAATGCATCGCTGCTGCCAGGAAAACAGATAGCACCTGAAATAAAAATTAGCACCCCATTTTTCCAGGGAGAAGGTTGACAAAACAACAAGGGAGGGATTAAGAGATAAAATCTTGCAACCACCCAGCTTAAGAGAGCGGGTGTGGAGGAACAAGGAAACAAAAGACACAAATTGCTGGCGGCCCAGTAAGTTACAGTGGTACCTCTGGTTAAGAACTTACCGTAATTCGATCTGGAGGTCCGTTCTTAACCTGAAGGTACCACTTTAGCTAATGGGATGTTCCACTGCTGCCGCCAGGCGATTTCTGTTCTCATCCTGAAGCAAAGTTCTTAACCTGAGGTACTATCTCTGGGTTAGCGGAGTCTGTAACCTGAAGCATCTGTAACTTGAGGTACCACTGTACTGCAGTCAGCTCAGTGTTGTTGGGCTCCGCTCACTACTATGAATTTCAGGAGAATTTCAAAATCCGCATTGCCATTATTATCCTAATTGCTGGAAACTTTGGGAGTTGGGTCCTGTTTCTGGGCTTCCCATGGACATCTGACTGGCCAAAGTATAAATAGGATGCTGGACTAGATGGGACATTGGCCTGATCCAGCACGGTCTTCTTATGTTCTGACTAAGGGGTGCACCTCTGCTCACATTGCTTGCCAATCCCACCTACCCCTCTTGCAGAAAAAAACAGCTTTATCCAAAGCTTTTCAGTTGTTCGAAACTACCATTTTGAAATCAACAGTATCTGTGTGATGACAGCGTTACATTTTTATGTATATAAGAAGGTTAGACCAACCAAGTTGTTAGGAAATAGTATGCAGAAGCTTCAGAACTCTTCATCAAGCTAGTCACAAAAATGACCAAATGAGAGACATAAAAGACAACCCTTCTAGGAAACAACCATCACTTTTTACCTAGAAACCCTATCACAGCTTCCTCAGATCTGGGGGTGATGAGAATAATGGCATTAATGGTGCAGGAAAAGCAACGCACATCACACATGCCTAGAGGCAAGTTCCTCACAATGACTCACTATATTCCAAAGCTAATTCCTCTAATTAAAAACAGGTTCTAGGATGCCTGGGTTTCATGGGGAAAAGGGAGTGTGCAATGCAGAGGCGGAGCTAGTTGCTGTGCACCCGGGGGTGAGACGAGCCATCCGCAGGGGCGGGGCAAGCATCCCGGGGGGGGCAGCGATGTCACCCCCTTCAGGGATGACACCTGGGGCAGACCACACCCCCTCACCCCCTTTCTCTGCCAGTGGTGCAATGAGCAGGGTTAAGAGGTGCATCAAGCATCTTCACTGCACATGCTCCCTCATATGCTGAAAGCACACCTCTTTACCGTGGCCTTTGACTGTTAAGATATTTTTGTGGTACCCACTTCTTTTCTCTGGAGGTGTTTTCTTTGCTTTTATAATTGTATATAAACTCGTACGTTTGTTTTCAGTTGTATGATTATGTTGCTGCAACCAGCCCTGGGATGTTGCAGGAGAGGACAGGTAACTGAAATGGCGTAGTAGACAAATAGCCTGAGAGACAGCTCAAAACAAAAAATTATGGAAACGTGGGATAGATATAAGATATATGTTCAAATATACAGTAAGGGTTCACGATCTGTGCTAGCATTCGATTGACTTTGGAGACAGATTGAGTTGAGAAATAAGATCAATGGTACATATTGATATAGGAATGTCTTAGATAAAATGTGAAGAAATTTATAACAATAAGAGTACATTCATTTGTAAAAAAGGAATATACAATGGGATTGACAGGAAGTCCAAAGTGTTGGTACATATATGACTCTGGAATATTTCCTTTCCCCCCCTTTTGTATATTATCCTTGTATATAGTATAACAAGTCCTGTGATGTAATAGGATAATGTTTATTAATGTAACATAAGAATTATAATAAAAAAATAAAAAAGAAAGCTAATTGAGTGATTGATTGATTGATTAATTTAAATTATTTATCTCCTCTTCCTTTCTAAAGTGCAGAGCAGTGTACAATTAACCCCACTAAAATTTATTATTATTATTATTATTATTATTATTATTATTATTATTATTATTATTTTATTTTCACTTATTCGTAAGTTCCCACCAAAAAGTCTCAAAGTGACATACAGATCCATGAAACACACACAAAGCTTAAGAACAATTAAAAACAAACACATTATCCAAATAGCGCTCATTCAGTAATATTGTAAGAACAAAGAAAGATGAGAGAAAGGAATGACAGAAAACAATGAAACCCACAACTGTGCAAATAACTAGGAGGGCACAAGAGCCTGATTAAATGGCAAAGTTTTCACTACCCTCTGAAATGCAAGCAGTGAAGGAGCTGTGAGAGAGAGGAAGTTTCGCAGGGTGAAGATTGCTGCCTGTAACAGACACAGAACCTAAATAACAGGAAACAAGCTTTCGCCAGCATCACTGAGAAAAAAGCTTTGTCAGTTGATTTCTACCTGTTATGCAGCTCTGTGCTGTCTGCTGAACTTAGCCGCTGCCCAGTTTTGCTGCCTGCTGGGAGCCAGTAATGGACAGCTGGGTGGGGGCGGAGATGCTTGCTTGAACTGTGCAAAATGTCCACTGAACCTCAAAAATCAAGGGAAAGGGGCTGTAGCTTCATGACGGAGCACTGAGAGAGATGGTCCATGTTTCAGTTTCTTACATCTCCATTTACAGTACAGTGGTACCTCGGGTTACATACGCTTCAGGTTACATACGCTTCAGGTTACAGACTCCGCTAACCCAGAAATAGTGCTTTAGGTTAAGAACTTTGCTTCAGGATGAGAACAGAAATCGTGCTCCAATGGCGCGGCAGCAGCAGGAAGCCCCATTAGCTAAAGTGGTCTTCAGGTTAAGTACAGTTTCAGGTTAACTACGGACCTCCGGAACGAATTAAGTACTTAACCTGAGGTACCACTGTAAAGAATCTCAAGCGCCAAGGCTGGGGGAAGGGCCCAATCCCACCCTCTCTGAATTCCTGAATAGCAATCAGGTTCAGAATTGGGGGTGGGGAAAACTGTCAAGTTTTGGGTTCCCTCAGTTTCTCATTCTCTCTCCCCCCCCCCCCGCCCCCAATCTCCACATCAGGTTTTGGGGTTTGTTTGTTTTTTAAGTCCGCATGAAAATTCACCAGCATTTTCGTAGGAATTTCTCCCAATATATATATACATGGTTGTATGCAACGTTGCCTAATATACAGACATTTGCAGAACAATTTCTGCTGATGTGATGCAATTTTTGAACGTTATTTTCATGAATTCTTGCAATTCTTATGGACCTTTGAAAACACTTTTTTTTTTTGGCACACTTTACCTGGCATGGCAAAATTCGGAGAATTTCAAAGGATGCCTTTGTTGTTTCGGAAAGTGCAGATTACACAGATTTACCTTGAAATGGCCCGTACTCAAAATAGACCCTACCAGGCTAGATGGATCAGTGGCCTGACTCAGTATAAGGTAGCGCTGGTCATGTGTTCACCCCACGCGCTTGCCCTGAAAAGCCAGGATTCCTCCTCCCTGTCCTGTGCATCACTGCCTCATTCCTCTTCTCACCTGCGCGAACACTTCTGGAAGTAGGCAAGCAGGCCTCTACCTGCCCTTGGGCTCCCCAGCCTGCCTCTTTACGCTAAGCCTCAGCCCTCTGTGTGGGCAGCTGAGTGACAAACTGCTGCACCCTCCTGAAGAAAACAGGCAGAAGGAACAGCACCTCTCCGCCGCATCGCTTCAGGAATTCAAAATGGCTCTCCGTTGGGGGATCTGCTCTGCTGGGAAGATCAGCCACGATTTCATCGTGGCCTTGAAGACTTTGCCAGCAGTGGATCACAAGGTTGGATAACAGGCCTGGAACAAATGGTGTGGGTGGGTGGGTGGCATGGGGGCACAGGGCAGCCAAAACCAGATTCTGTCACACTTTGTGGATAGAATTGCCAGCTTTCTTCTGTGAGAGCTTCTGTGCCATTAAGAGCTCCCTGTCGCTAGAAATGTAGCTGGCAAAGCTTTCCCTCCCCATGCTAGAAAAGTGAGGGGCCTTAGCTTTGCGGTGGAGCACGTGGTTTTTGCAGGCAGAAGTTTCATCTCTGCTATTGCCAGTTATTATTATTTTTTTAAAAAAAGATTCTCATGTAGTGATTCTGGAGAAAGAATTACTTTCTGGAGAAAGACCTGGAAGAACAGCTGCCAGTCAGAGTAGAGAACAGTGGGGTAGAGGGACAAATTGCCCCATTTTCTTTGAGGGGAAGCTCAAAGCTAGGATAGGCTCCCTGCCTGGAACCCTGGAAAGCTGCAGACAGTCAGTGCGGACAATACCGAACGAGTGAGGTGGACTAGTGGTTTAACATGGTGTAGGGTGGTTTCTCGTGCCTCAAAAGCCCCTGCCTTCTCTGTTTCTGCTTCACAGGCAGATGTTAAAAGACACAGGTGTCCTGCCATAAATTAAGTGTTGACAATGAGAGCGAACGTGGCGCAGTGGTTACAGCAGTGTTTCTCAGACTTGAGTTTCCCACTGCTGTTGGACTACAACTCCCACCCTCCCTGACTACTGGCCCTGCCAGCTAGGGATAATGGGAGTTGTAGTCCAACAACAGCTGAGGACCCAACTTTGAGGGGGGAAACTGGGTTAGAGTGTTGAATGGCTCAACCATAAAGCTTACTGAGTGTCCTTGGGCCATTCATGGTCTCTCAATCTCTATCTCACAGGGTTACTGTGAGAATAAAATGGGGAGGGGATTGCCATGCACGACGCATTTAGCTCCTTGGAGGAAAGGTGGGGTATAAATGTAACTTAAAACCAAGAAGTGCAGGGGTGGAACCCCCAACAGCAGTTGTATTCCATTACATGATGGGCTGCTGTTCTCCTGACCTGCCATTCCAGGAACCATCACTTTCTTTGACTGCTGGTGCTCCAGTCTCGGCCACTTTGCTTCCATAAAACACTTTCTATGTGAACCTGTATGCATGGTCTGTGTGATCTATCAGGGAGCTGCCTTGTACCAAGTCAGACCACTTGGTCCATCTAGCTCAGGATTGACAGGATGGACATGGTTTGGTCTACCAACCTGGTGCCCTCCAAAACACCTGGAGGGCACCAGGCTGGCAAAGGTTGGGCTAGCCTGTCTCCACTGCCTAGAAGCAGCTCTCCAGAGTAGAAAAGGTTACAAGGGAAAGAGTCACAACATTTAGCTGCAGTTCTGGGTAGTAGTAGTCTTCTTTTAACTAACTGACAAAAACAACAACAACAAGCAGAGCACGACTGCCACTCCTTCAAGAGAAAAGATGTCTTCATGAGAAAAGTGCATTTTGGGCAGCCACCCAAGGCTACACCCCCAGTTTCAGCTAGCATCAGCTAAAAGCTCCCAAGTCCCTATCTTTTGCCTTTGAAAAACTGCCAGCTGTTATTTCTGCTGCCTCTCTTCTTCCTTCTCTCAGCTCAAGGGCGTCATCTTCTTCAAACTCTGATGAGTATCTCATTCAAACAGACAAAACAAAACACAGAAAGATTCCAAATGATCTCCTCCGGATGATCTGATTACTAAGCATTCATCCTAATTTGCTTGCACAAAGCTTCCACATAGGTTAGATGGTGCCAGTTTCTTATTAAGCACTCATTCTTATTTGTTTGTGGGGTTGTTATGTGATAATGAGCAATCATCCTGATCTGACTGTGCAGCATTTATACATCTCATTGTTAAACATTTGTGCACGCCACACTTCTCACTCACTGTGCCAGCCTGACAAGGCCCATCCACCTGCCCCTGATCCTGGCATTTCCCTGAAGCTTAGAGACACATGTTTTAGTTTTGCAAAGCTGCTCCCTCTCTTCATCACCCACCCGGGTTCCTGGGTTTGATGCATGCAGCCTTATACAGATCCCACTTCACCTCAGGTAAGCATGAAATCCCTCCTAGGAGCCACACCTCGAGATTTGGGATTTGTCGGAACTTGATGCGCATTACAGCCAAATGCTGCAAAAAGATCTAACCCAGAAGAGCAGCTGTTCCCTGCTTCTGTACTCATAATCACTAAAGGGCATTATCATCACTCACATGGGTTGAGGGTGAGGGTGAAAGGCACCATTCTTTATATTGACTTTTGAAAGGGGCATAGCTCAGTAGGCAGAGCACCAGCTTTGCATGCAGAAGGTCCCAAGTTCAATTCCTGACATCTCCAAGGAGGGATGAGGGAAGAGGTCCCTAAACTCAGTGGCGAAGGAAGGCTCTTCGGCACCCGGTGCGGGGTTTTTTGGGGGGGGGGCAAACCACCCAGCGGTGCATGCACACTGCCGATATGGACGGCACTCAAGTGACGCCCATATGGATGGTGCTCGAGCAATGCCCATAACAACGGTGCCCGTGCACCCTCAGCCGCCCTACAGTGAGTGTAGCCCCCGGCTGGCTGCTATTTTGACACCCCCCCTCAGGGTGACACCCGGGGCAGACTCCCCGCCCCTGCCCCCTCCTTCCTATGCCCCTGCCCTGACTGAAACCCTGGAGCCGCTGCCTGTCAGTGCAGACGATATATATATATTTTTCAAATAAATTTTTATTGTTTTCTTCATATGATCCTTTTCCCAACAATTCTTATTATCACAATATAAACCCTTTGACTCTGCCGAGTCTTGACTTCCCTCCCTCCTAGCTGCTGGTATATACATCACATACTTTTTGCGTATATTATTATCATAACTCTACTAATTTACATTGAAGGTATTATTCCAGTCCTTCTAGTGTCTTTAAACTTTTATTGTTCTCCTTTAAATATTCAATGAATTTATTCCAGTTGTTGTCAGTGCAGACGATATTAAAGCTAGATGGACCAATGCTGACTAACTATATAGCAGACTCCTATCATTCTTGTGATGGTACGAAAAGTGATCAGCTTGTAACTTACTTTGGCATTCAGTTACAAACTAGGGTGATGTGAGGCTCTGTCGTTCACGACCTCTTGTCTCATAGGCTGGCTCTTCCCTCCCCAGGTAGCCGCCATCGCTTCTCGAGACCTCAAGCGCTCTGAGGAATATGCCAAGCAGCATAATATTCCTAAGGCCTACGGATCGTACGAGGAATTGGCGGAGGACCCTGACATAGGTGAGGCGGATGGAGCTTGGAAAATCAGCCCAAGTGGTCATGAGTGGGGAAAGGGGAACGAGATGTGATCTTCTCAGGCAGCTTCCCCAGCTTGATGCCCTCCAGGTGTTCTGGATTATGCCTCCCATCAGGCCCAACCAGCACCCACGCCCAGAGTCAGGGATGATGGGAGTTGTACCCATCTTGAGGGTACCAAGTTAGGGAAGGCTGTTCTAATGGAATCTGGATTTCAAACTAGAAACAGCTTTCAGACAGGAAGACATCAGACGCCACCCTCTCTCTGTCCCTTGTACACATCTCTCAATGACTCTGCAAAAGAACAATAGGAAGCTGTCTCATACCAGGTCAGACTGCTGAGCTTGCTTAACAACGGCATTATGTGTATCTTATGTGTATTTTAATGCACTGAATACAGTGAAAGATTATGAGGCATAGGGGAGTGGTGTGTGTGTGTGTGTGTGTGTGTGTGTGTGTGTGTGAACTTAACAGCACTTAGCTTATATTTTTTAGTTGCTATTTGTTGGAGTTGTTAATATTGTTTTATAGATTATAAATGTCGATTTGTTAATCACATAACATTACTTTTGTTGTCATTGTGACGTTTCGCTTATTTTCTGTTAATAGTGTTTTACAGGTTGCAATCATTTTGTTGCAGATTTGTTAATTATTTTATATGATTTATATGAAGAAGCTGCATGGAAGAACTGTGCTATGAGGAAAGAGCAGAGCAGAACAGAAGCTAAATGTTCTGCACATGGAGAAGGGAAAGGCCATTCCGCCTCCCCATGGACAGATTGCTAAGAGGCTGAGAAGACAGTGAGATGCTGGTGGCTCAGTTGGGAAGGCTGTGTGGGCTGGATCAGGCCAGGCCCATAGGCTGCTATATTAAACAGACCCCTATATTAAACATACTCCAGCCTTCTCAGGATCTGGAACCCAGCCAGAATAAGGAGCAAAACTCAGATTCTTGGTTTCCCTCCAGTGGTTTCATAGTGGTGGGGTTCAAGTTACCATGGAAAGTCCCATAGAAGCTTTGCCCACTAATCCCGGATCTTTGAGGGGTTGGCCGCGATAGTTAGTGGTGAGGGAATGCTCTCTACATTTGCTCAAAAACACCTTTATCATTTCACTAGTTTCAGGCCACAGAAAACAGACTGAGGTTGAGCCTACAGGTTTTGTGGCTAAATTTTTGCTTTCATTTTCTGCTCCCCATCTGCTGGGATCCCTCTTTCAGACGTAGTCTATGTGGGGTCGGTCCATACCCAGCATCATGCACTCGTCCTCCTCTTCCTCCGTGCGAAGAAGAACGTCCTGTGTGAAAAACCCATGGGCATGAATGCAGCAGAAGTCTGGGACATGGTACAAGTGGCTAAAGAGAACAATGTGTTCCTCATGGAGGTAGGCAATATTGAGGCAACGTGGGAAGCAGTGTGATACAGCAGAAAAAGAGTGGAGACTGTCTGCAAGATATGGGTTCAAGTCCTATTTCTGCCTGTTTATTGAACATTCATGCTGATTTGCTTGCACAAAGCTTACACAGAGGTTAGGCTACATCTGGTCTTCATTGAACATTCATTTTGATTGGTTTGCACTGAGGTTATATGGCAATGAGCACTCATCTGATTTGTTTGCCCAGTGGTTCTACATCTTTCTGTTAATCAGTTGTTTATCCCACAGTTTTTACTACATTTCTGCATCACTTTCCTAACTGCAAGAAGTCCTTTTTTAAAAAATTAAAAAGTGGATTTGTCGTACAAGAGCAACAGAATATTTTAATCCACTTTCATTGTGTAAAACCTAAATTTCTGGTAAACAGTTGAATCCGTCCAGCAAATTACTGACAGTCTAGAGGTGGCCTTTCTAGCTAATTATGGTTTACTGTGAATGAGCACTATGCTATTGCACATTCCTCCCCTGTTGCAACTGGGAAGCCTTAGTTTCCTGTTACATCTCAACCAAGGATCATGGTTTGTTTGATGATTGCTAGCCAATCTTAAAGCTGTGGTTTGTTGCTGGCGTTTGCCGATACTGGCTTATTAAAGGTAAAGGTAAAGGTACCCCTGCCCGTATGGGCCAGTCTTGACAGACTCTGGGGTTGTGCGCCCATCTCACTTAAGAGGCCAGGGGCCAGCGCTGTCCGGAGACACTTCCGGGTCACGTGGCCAGTGTGACATCGCTGCTCTGGCCAGAGCCAGAGCCAGAGCCGCACACGGAAACGCCGTTTACCTTCCCGCTGGTAAGCGGTCCCTATTTATCTACTTGCACCCGGAGGTGCTTTCGAACTGCTAGGTTGGCAGGCGCTGGGACCGAGCAGCGGGAGCGCACCCTGCCGCAGGGATTCGAACCGCCAACCTTTCGATCGGCAAGCCCTAGGCGCTGAGGCTTTAACCCACAGCGCCACCTGCGTCCCCCACTGGCTTATTAGAAAGCAACAAATCACAATCTCTGGTAATGGGAAGACTGATAAACTGGTAACAGGTTCAAGGCTCTTGTGTTAATTCACATGGCCCTATACAACATGGGCCCAAATTACCTTACAAACAGAGACGGCTCCTGGCTGACATATAATGGGAGGGATTTCTAAAAGGTAGGTGTCACTATGCTAAAGGTTCGATTCTTGCATTGTACGGAATGGACCTCCCGATTAGATGATATTTACAGAAGGCCCTGTAGATCACCTGCAGAGCATGGTGATCAGCTGAATATATAAGGGATGAGATTCTCGTTTAGATATGTAGCTACCAAAGGAATTGTGGTTAACTGCTAGCAAGAGAACACAATTAAGCTGCTCTGAGCAATGCAGGAACCAGAGTTGTCCCCACCGATCATCTTCTGGCTACACTCCCATAGAGATACTGTGCAGCAGGTAGAAATTCAACAGGTGCAGCTCTCCCTTATGATTGCAGACATAGTGAGGAGGAATGTTTTGTCTGCTGAATGTCAGCAAACTGGCAGTCTAATAAATGTGGCAAGCTTAAAGTTTTGCAAGTCGCGAGCTGACATTGCAACCTTTACCATGTGAACTCTGGGGCAAGGTCCTGGCAAGACTGTTAGCAGTCTGGGCTGTCACTGATTTCCAGTCACATGCTGCTAATCCTGCACATTTGCTTTTGTAGATCTTGACTCCAATAAACCCATATATATTACTGCACTCCCTGCTCATTTTCTCCCCAGCCTCCTGCATTCCCTCCCTCCTTGTTCTTCCAGTTCATCTCCCGCCTTAGGCAAATAGGTGAGCGAGTGTAGCCAAATTCCACCTTTTTATTTCAATTTATAACACACCCTGAAGTTTCAAGCCCTTATGATTGCCAGGATAGAATTGAAATCGGTATGAGGATTCTCCAACTTGGATAAATAATGAAAAGAATGATTTGCACATTCTACATTGGAAGCTAGGGACGCGGGTGGCGCTGTGGGTTAAACCACAGAGCCTAGGACTTGCCAATCAGAAGGTCAGCGGTTCGAATCCCTGCGATGGGGTGAGCTCTCATTGCTCGGTCCCTGCTTTTTCCAACCTAGCAGTTCTAAAGCACGTCAAAGTACTAGTAGATAAATAGGTACCGCTCAGGCGGGAAGGGAAACGGCGTTTCCGTGCGCTGCTCTGGTTCGCCAGAAGCGGCTTAGTCATGCTGGCCACATGACCCGGAAGCTGGCTCCCTCGGCCAATAAAGCAGGATGAGTGCCGCAACCCCAGAGTCGGTCACGACTGGACCTAATGGTCAGGGGTCCCTTTACCTTTTACATTGGAAGCTGCCTTATACCAAATCAGGCCAACGGTCCATCTAGCTCAATATCGTCTGACTGACAGTAGCTGTCCAGGGTTTCAGGCAAAGTTCTCAACCAGCCCTATCTGGAGCTGCCAGGGATTGAATCTGACCGACCTTCTGCACTCAAGGCAGACACTCTGCCACTGAGCAATGGCTCTTCCCCAAATCCTGTTCTTTAGTACGTTCACATGTTTGAATTACTCTTTCTTTTCCATGCATCCCACTTATTTTTTCAGTTTTATCTCCTGCCAGTTACTACACTATACTGGCTCTCCCTAGCCAGTCTAGTGCTTTATTTGCTGGATTTATAAGCCAATGGGCTTTTTTGTTTTATTCTTACCTAAAATTGCAGTAGGGACGCAGGTGGCGCTGTGGGTTAAAGCCTCAGCGCCTAGGACTTGCCGATCGAAAGGTCGCGGTTCGAATCCCTGCGGCGGGCTGCGCTCCTGCTGCTCGGTCCCAGCGCCTGCCAACCTAGCAGTTCGAAAGCACCTCCAGGTGCAAGTAGATAAATAGGGACCGCTTACCAGCGGGAAGGTAAACGGCGTTTCCGTGTGCGGCTCTGGCTCGCCAGAGCAGCGATGTCACACTGGCCACATGACCCGGAAGTGTCTCCGGACAGCGCTGGCCCCTGGCCTCTTAAGTGAGATGGGCGCACAACCCCAGAGTCTGTCAAGACTGGCCCGTACGGGCAGGGGTACCTTTACCTTTTTAAAATTGCAGTGCACCTAACACATTAAACCATGGGTAGGCAAACTAAGGCCCGGGGGCCAGATCCGGCCCAATCACCTTCTAAATCCGGCCCGCGGACAGTCTGGGAATCGGCGTGTTTTTACATGAGTAGAATGCGTGCTTTTATTTAAAAAGCATTTCTGGGTTATTTGTGGGGCATAGGAATTCTTTCATTTACCGTATTTGTTGTTTTTTTCAAAATATAGTCCGGCCCCCACAAGGTCTGAGGGACAGTGAACTGGCCCCCTGCTGAAAAAGTTTGCTGACCCTTGCATTAAACACTAGTCACTGTGGAGGGGCAAATAAATAAATAAAAAATTCAGAAGATTCACCTGCTTCTCAGCCTTCTCTTAGTTTTACAGTTTGCACCAGGCATTGCCCACACACGTTTAAATATCTTAAGGACTAGAAACTTGGTTTGCTGAGACACTTGTTAGTATGACACACTGGCTGAAGTTCCTGAAATTCTGAAACACTGCATGGAATGCCAAATTGTTCTTCATACCCACTCCCTCTTTCTTTTCCCGAGTGGAAATGCAGGGTATAACTTAGCCTCCATCTCTTCCAGGGCTTCTGGACAAGATTCTTCCCTGTATCCGAGCAGATCCGCACTCTGCTAAGTAAGAAGGATCTTGGGGACTTGAGGGTGCTTCGAGCTCAACTAGGCTTTCGGATGGATGACATCCCAAGGCTGGTGGATAAGAAACTGGGTGGAGGCGTCATTCTGGACTTGGGCTGCTACCTCATTCAGTTTGCATCGATGATTTTTGGGCCTGAGAAGCCACAAAGCATTACGGCCTCAGGGTTCCTACTTGAGTCAGGTGAGGCTGCTACAGTGGGGTGAAGAAAGTGGAGTTTGTGGGAGCCCTAGGGCTATAATTAATGTTTGGGAGATATGGATTAGTGCTGCATCACATCCTTTTCTGTGCTTCCCAGGAGCGGATGAAACCGTTGGCATCGTCCTCAACTACTCAGGGAACCGGCAGGCTGTGCTTAATTGCACCATGATGATCGATCTACCAGGAGAGGCATTAATTGGGGGAACTGATGGGATCATCAAGGTACTTGGTTAAGTGGTGGGCAGATGCTTGACTTGTGAGGTGGGCTTTGTTTACTTTACGAGAAGCACAAGGTCCACCGACAGGTACAAAATGGAGGCTCGGGTGTACAAAATGGTGGTTCAGCGAGACGGAGCCAGTGGCCTCCTGTACTCTGTGATCCATACCCTGGGATAGATATGCTATAAAATCTGCACCTGGGTTACTTCGAGATGAAGAATTTTAAATACCAAACTTCAGGGAGAACAGGACAGACACAATTTTTGTTGTTACTATAGATAAGCTAGTAGAAGTTGGAAACCCATGTGAATTTACTGCAAATCATATAGTAGGATGCCATCTCCAGTCTGCCCACCCATAGCATGGAATATTGTGGATTCATAAATGGCGAGTGTATTATACATGATGGAGATGAGGAAGATGCGCACTTACTTTTAAAAACTAGGATTACTTACTTCTCTATCAAATTTTCCTCCCAAGACGGCATATATAGGCCTGCCCCTCACTACTTTTAAAGTCACAACAACCCTGTGAAGTAGAACGATGATGCCCAAAGTCATTTAGGGAGTGTTGTGGCTGAATAGGGATCTACACCCCACTGGTCATGTTGGAGGGAAATTATGTCCAAATGGCAAGGACAATGAAGCAGAGAGAGATTTTAGGCTTGGGTAGAGTTCCCATAGAATTCAAGCTGCCAGCCAAATGGCTCTCTGATTCATAAGTTGCATGCCATGAACTCGCTAGGTGACATTAAAGGTAAAGGTAAAGGTACCCCTGCCCGTACGGGCCAGTCTTGACAGACTCTGGGGTTGTGCGCCCATCTCACTTAAGAGGCCAGGGGCCAGCGCTGTCCGGAGACACTTCCGGGTCACGTGGCCAGCGTGACATCGCTGCTCTGGCGAGCCAGAGCCGCACACGGAAACGCCGTTTACCTTCCCGCTGGTAAGCGGTCCCTATTTATCTACTTGCACCCGGAGGTGCTTTCGAACTGCTAGGTTGGCAGGCGCTGGGACCGAGCAGCGGGAGCGCACCCCGCCGCAGGGATTCGAACCGCCGACCTTTCAATCGGCAAGTCCTAGGCGCTGAGGCTTTAACCCACAGCGCCACCTGCGTCCCTTAGGTGACATTAGCAAGTTGCAAGTCCTCAGTGTGAGCCGCCTCACCCGACTACATGTATAATACTCAGAAGTGAGAACTCCTCAAGCAACTGCAACACCCCACAGACGAGGGCAGGCCCCTACCAACCAAAGGGCAGCAATACCAATACCAATTGTGTTTCTGGCAATTCTGCCTCTGAGCAGCAGCGGCTTATGTTCCCCATTCACCTCACAGAATGGCAGTGAACCCTGATTTCTGATCCACACACATGGAACGAAAATGCCAACCGGGGCAACTTCCACTCCTTTCTCCATTTCTGTTGGAATTCTCTGACACCCTTAGCTGAGACTGATCAGGGAGATGGGAGTCTGATTCTCACAGAGTTGGCAAATCCCAGAGCTTCTCTGCTTTCCATCAGAAAATGCATGCTGCTTCTCTTTCTCTAGATCCCCAACCACATGAACAGCCCCACAGTCATGTTTCTCAAAGGAAAGCGGTGGGAATGGCCCCTGCCAACTTCTCCTGAACCGCTGTTCTTCGAGCACGACATTGGGCTGCGATACGAAGCTGAACATGTCCGGCTGTGCCTACTGAAGGGTAAGGCTCCTGTGGAGGTGGTGTTTTTGAGGAATGTGAATAGCTTAACCAGCGAGGGCAACCACATGTCTCGAGGAGGGCTGGTCCTACCATTAGGTCAGGTGTGGGGAACCTTTGGCCCTCCAGAATGTTGCTAAACTACACCTTCCATCTTCCCAGACCATTGGGCTCTGCTTGCTGGGGCTGATGGGAGTTGAAGTTCAGCAAAATCTGGATGGCAAGATTCCCCCTAGCAACATTAGAGGTAAAGCGAGCCTTCAAAATTTTAAATTACATGAAAGGACAGCAAGTCATTAGTTATTTAATGTTTTATTGTTGTTGGAAATTTATTGTAATACCAGGGAGGGAAGAGGCACCTGCAGGATATATTATATATTTTTGCCTCAGGTGCCAAAGTAACAACCTTGGACACTATATGCCCCTGCCCTGCACTTTATGGGGTGTGATTGGCTGAGGCAGCATTTGCTGCTTGGCTCAAAGAAAATCTATTGGGCGCCTCCTCTTCCAAGCATCTCACAAGCAGCACATGCAAGGAAAGACCTCTTGTTACTCAGAGGCATACCGGCCCTGAATCTGGAGGCTTCATATAGACATCATAGCAAATCCCCCTCTGTCCACTAACACTGCTTTCCTAAAAACTCTGCCATAAATGTGATCCTATATAACTTGAGAGTAGTTTAGATTTGTGCTAAAACAGGGATATCTATTAGCTTAATCAAAACAAAAAAATTCCTTCCAGTAGCACCTTAAAGACCAACTAAGTCAGTTCTTGGTATGAGCTTTCGTGTGCATGTATCTGAAGAAGTGTGCATGCACACGAAAGCTCATACCAAGAACTAACTTAGTTGGTCTTTAAGGTGCTACTGGAAGGAAATTTTTTGTTTTGACTATGGCAGACCAACACGGCTACCTATCTGTAACTATTAGCTTAATGAATGTCCCATTTCCTACATCGTTATTACAGGCCCAGGAAAATGTGCATAGAATTGCAGTGTAAATCTACTTTGAAACTCAGACCTCAGAACTGTACCTATTAATCCAGGTTCAATTAACCTGTCTTTTATGCAGGTTTGAAGGAAAGTCCTGTCATGCCTTTACACGAGAGTGAAATCATAGCAACCATCTCTGATGAAGCACGAAGGCAAGTGGGTGTGATCTACGAACAAGATCGGGTCCAATGTATCAACCAATCTGAGAGCAGAAAATAAAATTTGCACTTTTTTTTGTCAGAAAACATTCTAGTACCTGAAGAATGGCTGCATTTATGAATGCTGTTGAGTACTGTCTGGGTGAGGACATGGAAACTCGTCTACCTGGAAAACAAATTATCTGAAAATGTGTCCAGGATATATTCTCCCTGCATCTACTGTTGTTTCAAAACACCTAGTTAATGCATGCCTGTTAATTCCTCAAAGGGATGGCATGGAACTCAGGGGAGAAATGGTCATCCCTTCCTAATCTAGTTACTCCCATTGTTGGATGTATTCTACAAGGCCATAATTAGCATTTTGACCGAGAGGATGGGGTAAGAAGTCATTTTTTTGATTTAAAATATTTATCTCCCGTTCCTTATTGCCAATACTCACAACCCTAGTGGTATTCTCTCTAATGGTACCTAAACAGAACATTTATAGAAAGGGGGGGGGGGGCTGAGATCTTTGGTGCAGGCCTAAAATGAGCATGCCAGCAGAATCAAAGGTGATGCTAGCAAATTTGGTTATTGGAGGGCCAGCAATTGAGAGAGATGCAAGTAGGCCAGGCATGGCCAAACTTGGCCCTCCAGATGTTTTTGGATTACAACTCCCATCATCCCTAGCTAACAGAACCAGTGGTCAGGGATGATGGGAGTTGTAGTCCCAAAATATCTGTAGGGCCAAGTTTGGCCATGCCTGAAGTAGGCCAAACCTGTTAAGTGTGACCTAAGTAAAACAGTTCATGGCTTGGAGCTGAAGTTCTTTCTGATGATTAAGACTATTCTCATACTTAAGACGGGTTCAGCAGTTGGCAATCCTACTGTCAAAGCATAAAGAGACTTGTGTACGGCACAAGGCCAAAAGACGGAGGGGCTTACAGGACTGAGCACCAGATGAGAAATAAAGTGTCAGTCAAGCAATTTTTTAAAAGTGACTAAGACCAATACCCCTTCCATTGTTTACCTCTTATAAAGCAATCCAACCCATTCATAGAACTATGATCTCCCAAGTGCAGCAGTTCCTCTGCCAGAGAATCAAGAACCATTTACTCACACCAACGCCTCTTTTCCCTTCAACTCCAGTCCACTGCAGAAGAGAATTTGGCTGTAGCAATTATTGATCGGCTAACTTAAAAGTGATTTTAAAGCACAGACACAAAACCAAGAACCTGTAAACTATATCATTTATTGTGAATAGTTTTATTTAAACCAGAATGCCGTAATGTTTCAAGATGTCTGTATATTTTGCAATCTTGCCCTCCACATTTTTCTCTGCCTGCTTTTGGAGTTTCTACAAGAAAAGAAAAGAAAAGAAAAGGTAAATTCATAGGTAGGCTTTGTAAGAGTAGAAGAGGTCTGATGTTAAGAGAGCACAACATGTACACACAACTTTACATACAGATGGAAGACAGACAGTTGGGGGGAATTAACCAAAGTTCAGCTTAGGTATCTTCAACGATCTGAAGCCCATTCACCTGCTGGAGTGGCATAAATAGACACTCTTGCCTGTAATAATAATCTAAAGGTTCTGGTTCCCCCTCCATTTTTAAATTAAAAGGGGGAAGGGAAGGAGAGGGGTTCCTTTCTCCACTAAACCCAGAACACTCCCCACAATAATTATGAGTTCAGGCTAACTCACCTTCAGTTGCTTCTTCTTTGTGTAATGAATCTTGGCCTTTGCCTTGCGCTTCTCCTCCAGGGTAGCTGTGATGGCTTGGTACTTCCACCCAACCTCATGGGCAAGGCGACCCAAATAGGCAAACTGTGGTTGGGAAAGACACATATTAACTTACAAGCCTCCAGCACTGCAGAGTGCTGTTCCAGTGCACAAGATGTCGCTGCCCACACACAAAGTTGGGAGCTACCTCCTCACGCACCCCTTCTTGCCTCTATTCACTGAATCCCACACAGCAACTGCATGAAGGCCTTTCTCCCAACCCACATGCTATTGCCCACAGAATTCCGCTTTCAATAATATTCCTAGGGAGACTATTGGCTCTGTTCCTAGCACTTTCACCACCAGGCAAACCCTCCATCCAAGCCCTGAATGCAGCACACATTATAAACAGGGATATGGAGCCTGTTGCCCTCTGGTAGTTGTTGCTCCAACTCCCATCAGCCCCAACTAGAGCGACAAGGAATGATGGGAGTTGGAACGCAACAAAATCTGAATGACCCCACAGGTGACTCCTTAAGAGCCCAAATTCCTGCTGCACACGACCTGCTCTAATTTACATATGCCTTGCTGCTTACCCAAAGGCTGTTTGGCCCCCACTCAAAGCACAAAGCTCCACCTATGAGGGGCTGGTCTCAGATGGTAGTGCATGAAGAGTTGTGGTCTCATGGTCTTGAGACTCGAACTAATGGTGGAGTGTCATCATCACTGACCAGCCAATAGCAGCAGGCGACACTTGGTGAGTGCAGTAGCTAAGGCCATCTTGCCAGGAACAGTCTATTAAGGCTGCTTCTGATAGGCTGAAGCAAGCACCAAAAGAAACCAGTTGCATAGGGGACAAGGCAGGTTTGACCATGACATGAGGTTTCAAGATGATCACATGGAGAAAGAAAGCTGCCATGGGTCCCATTAATAGACTAAGGATGCTCCCAAATTCAGAATTTTGTTCTTAAATACTATTTGTGGGGGCTTCCAAAAGTAACATATAAAGCTTATTGTGAGTCAGTCCATTTGCTCCAGTATTGCTGCTCTCCAAGGCCTCAGGCTACCTCTCTACAAAACTGCACAAGATTTTCAACTGGAGATGCCGGAGGGTGAACCTGAGGCTTTACGCATGCAAAGTGTATTGCTCCAGGTCTAACTTGGGGCCAGGGGCGTTACAGGCCCTCCCCCAGAAATGTTGGCAAACAACTTTGTGTGCCCCTCATTGGAGCTGTAAGACGTCTGCTAAAAAAATGGTAAAAAATACCTTGCGTGTGGGCTTGAGGCGAACTACTTTCAGAGCTGCAGGGACCACCATCCTCTTGCGCTGTAAAGAGAACACATGTCCCATTAAGCAATATATGCAAGACAAAGGCAACTGTGAGCACTCCCAGAGGTGCAAAATCTGCCTCAGCGTTTGGAATTTTTTTCTCACTCTTCAAGTCAAACAATGTAGGTATAAGAGAAACATCACTGACAGAACAGGATCAGGAATAATGATGGCAAAGCACCAAAGACAGAAGGAAAGTTACCTTATCGTAAGGAGGAGGGATGCCATCAAAGACCTTCAGCCTCTCCAAGGCAGCCTGACCCCGTTTGGTCTTGTGTGGGAGCATTCCTGCAAAGGGAGAGGAGATGTGAAGAGGCTGAAGGAGAAACAGAAGAGCAGTACGTGTCCTCTAAAAAGAAGCGTGAAATTTAGAATAAAAATTTGAGGGTGGGTTATATACATATGTCAAGGAAACAAAGAACTGCATAACGTTTAGAAGGCAGCCCTGTATTGGGGTGTTTTTAATGTTTTTCTGTTTTATATATGCTGTAAGCTGCCCAGAGTGGATGGGGTATATATAATAAATGTATTATTATTATTATTATTAACACCAACAACTTGCCTCTTTAGGGCAAATTCTGGAAATGAACACCCATTGGGATGTATATACAGTACTGACCACCCATTATTAGGGTAGCTTTTAAAAAACTGATCTTTGCTAACTGCAATATAAACACATGAGTGGGCATTGGAACATAGCTATCCACTGGATTTCACACTTCTCTGAATACTGTGGTAATTTGTAGCTCAGAACACATCAAAATACACAGAGAACTCTGTATTTTGAGAAAACACACATTAAATATGTACAGGCAGTGAGTGATCAGTTTAGGAGTGTCTGATATGTGCATGACCACGCACGCTGAACCTGGCAGGGACCCCAAAACATCACGAAAGGGGGTGTTTGCAGGCTTTTCCAATGGTGTTTCAAATATACTCATTCATTTCAACGTGTGGTGCCTTGGAATATAACCCCCATGTAAATTAGGACTTGCCTGTATCTAAGTGCATGTGTAAAAGACAGATAAAAATTCACGCATTCAACACAGAAATGGAAGCAAAGAGACCCATGAGTGAATATGTGAAAAAGACACAGATTAGAAACGGTTTCATATTAAAGTCTTAACATGTTTTAGTAAAAGTGGTAAAACACAAATTAGTAGAACTGTTGATTCCCACTGAATACTGATTTGTGAATATACCATGTGATGGGCACGCCCCAAGACGTTAATTTATCTTCTTGGTCAGATAAAAGTTGTTGAGAATACACCTACCTCGCACTGTCCTCCAGAAGATCCGGCTAGGGGCACGGAAGTGGTAAGGACCACGGGACGGGTTGGTGTTCATACGCTTACGGAGGAAAGCAAGGTACTTCACTGGGAGAATGGGAAGAGAGAATGGCACGGTTAGAGCAGGCTGGCAAGAAAGTTACCATGAGCACAAGGCTGGCAGATATGCAGTCATATATATACTACTTACCTAAGCATGATGGCTATCAAGCCAGTTTGCAAACTTTCAAGACCCACCTACTCATTTCTTGTTGTCTAGAAACTATGTTTACACTGCCTCAGCTTAATAACCACAGCAGTCAGAACAGGCCCCGCAAAACGTAATAGCCTTCAGGTCTTCATGCAGACCACAGGTCTTACAGACTCTATGATTTGTACAAGAACAAGGCATGCTGACGAGGAAATATTCTATATCAAATTGATACCAAAGAGGCAGAACTTGCCATGAGAGGCGAGTGGTGGTCTCAGATGGTAGTGCATGTCAAGTTATCTCATGGCCATGACACTCGAATTAATGGTGGAAAAGCATCATCACTGACCACCATCGCACCCATCCTGTTCCTCAAGCCAACACCATTGCACACCGATGAGCAACAGTGGCAGTTACGACTGGCTAGCTAGTCCACGACACAGTATCATAAATGTGCCAACGGAAGCTGGCAAGAATGACAACAGAACAATTAAAAATGTTTTTAGATGTTCTCAATATCTGCAGATGGTTTTAAATTGTTCGTAAACATTTGAAATATGCTCTTAAATGTTAATAATAATTAATATGCCGCCCACCCGACTGGGTTCCTCCAGCCACTGTGGGCAAGTTCTAACAAATTATAACGCAATACGACACCAAACCCTGGATTTCTTTGGGAAATAGGGTGGGATATTATTATTATTAAAGTTATAAGCTCAATGCTATGTATTTTGGGCAAGAAGGAAAGCCAGAATCTGAATTTATGCAAACATGAGACTTGCAGAGATGGTCAGTTGGCACAACGCTATTTCCTTCCTCTAGACCTGGCACGGGGAGGGTAAAGAGCTGAGCAGTCCACCGTTAACTGGCTCTTTGTCCTCTGGAATTCTCATTATGGAGTCCTTACCAGGTAGCATCTACATCTGACCCAAAGCGCCTCTGCAGCTATAATGACTAGAGAATTACTCCATTTAAAAGGATCAAGGGAAAGACCTATTTGAAACACCGGAAAGCTGCCACAGACAATATGGAATTAGATGAAACAATGGTCTGGAGCTTGCTGTAAGGCAGCTTCCTAGGTTTATCTCTGATCCCTAGCTATTACTTGCAAGAAAAAAGGTCTTCAGCTACATTTCATATAAATGCTATTGCTTTCTAGTGCGTCTTCTTGAAGACTCAAGGATCACTGCCAATCCTCCCATTTGAGGAAGCATACACATTCCCCAGTAAACAAAAAAACCCACTGGGCCTCATAGTATATAATGCTTATGCTTCAAACCTGTGAAGTCAGTACTACTTGGTCTCTGTAATAATGCCACCTTTATTCTACACCTGGGGAGGTTAACTTGCAACATTCAAGATACTGCTGGACTTGAACTCCCATCAGCTCCAGTCTACATGGCCAATGATCAGCGATTATGAGAACTGGAGTCCAACAACATCTAAAGAACCACAGGTTTCCCAGCCTTGTAGGGGATAAGATTGTTCAGCCTCAAAGACTGAAGGATTGGCTATGCTTGTCTTAGATGGAGACTTTGCTTTATTATAGGCTTGGAGAAACATTCTGTCCACAACATAATGTACTTTGAGAGCGAACAGTAGAACAAGAATCCTAGCCAGACATTTAGACAGATTTTAAAACCTGCTATGGTACTCACGTTTGTTACGGTAGAAGTTGCCGGATATGTTGATCCCTTCACATCGCACAACTACCACTTTGCGCCCTGGGAAGGGGAGGGGAAAGAGTGCAAACTTGAGATTGTGTCCTCACCACAGAGCACAGGCTGGATACTAAAGTTCAGAAGAGGAACTCAATACTTTCACAGTTCAGAACATACCATGTAGCAAGGTTAATAGCGTTTGGGGAGTAATAGCAGAACCCTGGTTCCTTTTCGTCTGATTCTCCTACTTGGCATGCACCCCCAAGTAAATACCCCTGAGGGAATGTAACCCTCAAGAGAGAAAAAGGTTTATCATCCTCTCCACTAGAAACTATGCTTCTTAATTTGAAAGGCCACGTTCACTTTGCAGTCCTTGGAGAAATCTAAGTTGGAAGCACTCCCAGAGCAAAAGAATTTGCTATCACAGTTGCAAGACTCAAAAAACAAACATCCTCACCGACTACTCCAAAGCATATCAGAAAGAGCTGAATTGTTAGCACAGAAAACTGTGTATCCTCTGCCTGCCAGTAATACTCAGCCGGTTGAGCCTCTTCCCCTCTGGAACTGAATCTTACCCAGCAAGACTTGCTTAGCCACAATGGCAGCCAGACGACCCAGCAGGTGGCCACGTCCATCAATCACCAATACCTGGAGAAATAAAAGAGTTTTAGTTGGGGGCCATGTAAGCTGATAAAGGAAACAAGGGGAGAGCAAACAAAGAAAATATTTTATTAGTCCAAGTAAATGTTAATGCTACGGCAATAATAAAGGTCTCTTGAGTGAAGCCATGGGGTTTTCCCAACCCTTCCAAATCAGCAGAGGAAGTGTCAGGGTTTATGCTTGGCTTACTTCCATCCATGATGTAACCAAGTCCTATCACACCGCATAGTAGTCTGGTTCATATTTCCCAGCCAAGTACCTCTGCATCCTTATATGCCAGTTCTCTTCTGCATAGCCAAACTTACTGTGAAAGCTGTGATTCTTAAAATATTGCGCCTGCTGCTGCACTAGGATTTTACCTTATTGGCTCTTCCTTTTCACCCACACTAGCTTCTTATATAGCTGTACAGTTAGCCCCACTTTGTATAAACCCTGAGAACTTGTGTAACAAACTATAACTCTCTATATTCAGGTAGGTAGCTGTTTTGGTCTGACACAGTCAAAATGGATTAAAAAACTGTCCAGTAGCACCTTGTAAGTGTGCATGCACACAAAAGCTTATGCCCAGAACACAGTTAGTTGGTCTCTAAGGTGCTACTGGACAATTTTTTAATTTATTATAATCTTCTATAATAGCAAACTGGTGGAAAGGAGCAACAGAAATGGTGACAAAATGAGAACTGAGCTGGAGATATTGGCTTGCTCAGAGGCACTACACCATTTCAGATGCACAAAGGCTTGAGCATGGGAAGAGTGGGGCAAGGAGAGAGAGAACAGGGAGGAAAATGATATACGGTATCCCGAAGAAGACTACAGGTTCCTGACTGGGATCCTGCACAGAAGCACTCCTGCTGGAAAAAGACGTGCTGCCACATTTAAAACAGAGAGAAAGAGATTGTGGTGGTGCAGAGAGCCGCTGCTCGTAGGAGCCCCTGTCCTTTCACTCCAGATGAGCAAGACTGGCCTGTACCTAGTCATTTTTCCTTTCTTTTTCATACCTAGCCTACCGATTTACATTTAAGTATTAAAAAATAACCTTAAATGATTATATATTGCCGTTGAACACCCCGATTCTTCCTTCCATTCAACATAAACCTGAAAATGTCAAGTCCTCCGTAGATGTTGCTTCCGATTAAAGAAGAAAAAAAGAAACGTGGTGATGGGGGGACGAGGCCCGCTCGCAGGAACCATGCGGTCCATATGTATCCCCATCCAAGTGGCTAGTCCGCGGTGACGGGGAGCCACTCCACACGGGCGCATCATCAGCATGATTTACCCCGTCCGAGGCCGAGGCCCCGGCCCCGGGTCAGGCCCCGCACGCAAAGGCGGCAGCCTCGTCTCGCCAGCCAGGCCGCGCTTCCCTCCACGCCGCGGGCCCCCCCGGCCTCCTCCCCACCAGCCGAAGGCAGGGAAGGAGGAGGCAGGATGCGGCCCAGCACGAGGCTCGCCGCCCGCCCGCCCGCCCTCCCAGCGGCCTCCCTGCCCGTTAACCTCCGAGAAAAGCAACCGAAAACCCCTCAGAATCAGCCGCACCTTGGGCTCCGCCATGGCTGCTCCTCGGCGGCCGAACGAAAAAGAGGCTCCGCCCAGCGCACGCCGCGGGGTTACCCTTTCCGGCTGCTACCGAAAAAGCTCAGAAAGCGCAGGGGCGGAAATGACGTCGACGGACAAGGCCGCGCTGCGAAGCCGACAGTGTGAACGCCGCCCTCGTCGGCCGGGCTTGATGACGTCGAACGCAACCTCGCCTCTCGCCGCCTTTTGCATACCTATGTATAGTATTGGAGCAACCGCCGCCATTAGACCGGGAGCGAGGCGCCTTTTGCTTGGGCCTCATTTTCCCCACCCTCAACTTGTTGTAACGTATTAGAGCTGTCACGCTTATTAATTAGTCTTTTATTTCCTTTTTAAAAAATCTTTATTATATTGCAAAGTACAGTGGTACCTCGGGTTACATACGCTTCAGGTTACAGACTCCGCTAACCCAGAAATAGTGCTTCGCGTTAGGAACTTTGCTTCAGGATGAGAACAGAAATCGCGCTCCGCGGCGCGGCAGCAGCGGGTGGCCCCATTAGCTAAAGTGGTGCTTCAGGTTAAGAACAGTTTCAGGTTAAGAACGGACCTCCGGAACGAATTAAGTACTTAACCCAGTTGTTCTTGCCTTATGGCGTTTACTGATCCCCTCCGTGTCACTTGCTATCCCACCAAGTGAGTCTGCAGAATTCTCAAAGTGGCTTCAATGTGGATCAGTGGTAAAGAAGCTGCTTTGTATGCAAAATGTTCCAGGTTCAATCTGCATGATCTCCAGGTAGAATTGTTCCCTCTGCCCTGTTGGCAGCCGCTCTGGATTGCTGCTGACGGTCAGACAAGGTCAGGTGCAGTAGATCATTATCCCATCCGACCTGTGCCCAAGTTTGAGAGAAACTTTTTGATAATACAGTGGTACCTTGGGTTACAGACACTTCAGGTTACAGACTCTGCTAACCCAGAAATAGTACCTCGGGTTAAGAACTTTACCTCAGGATGAGAACAGAAATTGCGTGCCAGTGGCACAGCGGCAGCGGGAGGCCCCATTAGCTAAAGTAGTACCTCAGGTTAAGAAAAGTTTCAGGTTAAGAATGGACCTCCAGAACAAAGTAAGTTCTTAACCCGAGGTACCACTGAACAATAAAAGAAACTAATCTAAATAAAAACAGAGAAAGAAAAGAAAAAAGGCGAGGCCTCTCTCAAAGGTAGCTCTTGTCTCACACAGAAAGTGGTGGACCCTCCCAGCTCTCACCTGGGAGCTTTCCTTCTCCCAGTCTCTCACCTTGGGAGGTCTTCCCTTCCCTACCTCTCACTCAGAGTTCTTCCACCAACCACCCATTTTTGGACCCCCAAAATGGCCCAGAGTAGAGAACACCAAAGGGGGAAGGCTTCAATTTTCCGCCTGTGCATTACATAAAAGAAATTATTCAAAGCATTCACTCTAGAATGACATCCAGCTGAGAGGACAGGAAAGGGGAGTTTTCAAGTAAGGGGTTTCTGGGAAAGAGGAGGAGGAAGAAGGGCTGAGATCCATCTTGGAAAGGGAGACAAAAGCTTCCCTGCACTGCTGTGGGCCATGTAAAATCTGGACTCCCTCCATGCAGACTGAATGTGTAAATAGGTGAATAAACCATCTTTCTTCTGCTGTGTCTTCTATTCTCCAAAGGGATACAGATCCTGTGTGTGTGCCTGGGGCTCCATGGGCTTTTGCCACTGCTTGGCAGAGAGAGGGGCAGACACCCAGCTTTTTTAACATTATTAATTCATGTCAACAATGGTTAAACTCTAACCAAGCATATCAGCTTTGTCTTCATACTGGCACAATCCATGTGGACAAAGACACAGCCTGCTAAATGCTGACAATCATGGTCAGTGCTTGCAGATCACTATGCAGAGGACTTGGCAAGCCCCATGCTTAGCACTTGGCAAGCGCAATCTGCTGATCCTCGGGTCATGTGAGGCTCCCTGCTTTACAAGACCTGATGATCAGTTGGTTGGGCTTTGCTAAGCCCAGGTCTTTACTGGCACTACTGGTCAGCTGATCGATGGCTCCTGCAACTCCTGTTTGAGTCGAGTCAGATCTTTTACCTGCTCCAGCTCCAAACCTTAAGTTTAAAATGCCAAATTTGGAGAGAAAAAATTGAGAGGCAACAAAACTCAGAAAAGGCAAAACACAACAAATCGTAGGCTTCTATTTACAGAATGTTAAATAAATCGACATCTCATGGCGAGTGAGGTTCACATAATAAGCAGACGTCCCCTTCGCATCTAACTGTATTTTATTCCAAAGCTTACAATCAACTTTTGCTAACGTTTGTTGCAAATCCACCCACCAGACTGGAGTTTCTAATAGTAAAATCTGGTCTAGCTGCCGCCTCGCATGTATGAGCGAGGCCACTGAAATCAAGCCTGGAATGGGTCATGCGTGGTCCTGAGGATAGGACACCCCAAGCTGCCTACGGATTTCATCCAGGATAGAGTGGAGGAGCTCGCTGTCTCCATGAGACATGATGGGGCTCTCCTTCAGGCCTGAGGGAGAGGAAAGAGAAAGGAGAATAAGTCAGGATGCTCTGCTGCTGCACACAGTCCGCCCAGGAGTGCCCGAGACTTTTACCTTGAATGAGACATTGCCTGACGTGTTCTGCTTCATAGCACAGGCCAGTGGAGTTGATGAAGTACAGTTTTGGGGAAGGGTGAGGAAGAGGAAACTCTTCCTTCTGTCCATTGACAACCAACTCTTCTGGGCACCAGAAGGGACTGGGAATCTGTCGAACACAGTTGTGAGAGGAAGCATATACCAAAACAGGCCCTAGAGCTCTCAAAAAGGGGTTATTTTGGGCAATTTATTTGTAAAGATATAGTTATGGGGCTCAAACTTTCCCAGGAGGGAAGCTCCAGGCTGTGCTTATGCTGACATTTATGTATTCCACAACATTTTGCACATAGGTCAAAAGCTGATTCTTCCATTCAGTGCAAAATGTGCAAATTAAATAAATTTCTACCCGGTGGTTGTTGTTTTAACTCCACGGTCTCCAGATACACATATATGTGTGTGTGTATGTGTGCTTTTCTCTGTCCTACCCTCACCCACCCAAACTGTCCTTCCTTACCTTCTTGGCCAGGAAGGGATGAGGTTAGGTCCCTAGAAGAGCCTACGGAATCCTGGATTGTGATCCTCCTGAAGCTTCCTTTTGTTTCCAGGAAGATGCAAAGTGTATCCCCTTCTCCATGTGGTCCAGGACTTACCTCGATTATCCCCTTGGTGCCAGTAATGCTGGCTTTGTTGTGCATCCAGGTCATCATGGTGTAAGTGAGGACAGCTTGGCGTTGGCCAGAGTAGTTCAGGATGATTGAAGCTGTTTTATCTACGTCTTGGGGGAAACAAGCAACAGTGGTCATATCCACATGCCAGTTAGGCTGTGTTAGGTGCATTATATTCTGCTCCACTGCACACTGAGATCTTGTTTTTCCTACCTAGTCTGGACCTATTTGCACGTTTTATACCCCTGAAGGCAATTTTTCACAAACTGGGCTGTGTACACACACCATACATTTAAAGCACAATGCAGCCTTTCTACTAAGTACTGTATTGGCCCAAATATAAGCTGCACTCCCCCCCCCCCCCCAAATTTGGGTCGTGAAAAGTTAAAGTGCAGCTTATATTCGTGACCTTACCACAGTGGTACCTTGGTTCTCAAATGCATTGGTACTCAAACAACTGGGAAAGCAAACACTGCAATCCTGGAAGTAAGTGTTCTGGTTTGCAAACTTTTTTCGGAAGCCAAATTTTGAGTGCCACACTTTCGTTTTGCGTGTTACACTGAGGTCTGTCTGTTTTTGCTATTTATTTTTTGTTTTTGTTTTTGAGGCTTTTTTGCTTTGTTTCTGTGACTGTGTGGAACCCAGTTCAGTTACTGATTGATTGTGTGACTGCAGTACAGTGGTATCTCAGGTTACAAATGCTTTGGATTATGCGTTTTCAGGTTGTGGACTGCGGGAAACCCGGAAGTACTGGAAAGGGTTACTTCTCGGTTTCGCCACTCGTGCATGTGCAGAAGCGCCAAATCGCGTCACGCGCAGATGCGGAGCTGCAGGTTACGAACGCTGTAGGTTGTGGACGTGCGTCCATCACAGATTACGTCCGCAACCTGAGGTTCCACCGTACATTGTTTATTGCTTTCATTTTATGGATAAATGGTCTCGTTAGATAGTAAAATTCATGTTAAATTGCTGTTTTAGGAGTTGTTTTTAAAAGTCTGGAATGGATCAATCCATTTTGCATTACTTTCTATGGGAAAGCGCGCCTTGGTTATGGAATGCTTTGGTTTTGGAACGGACTTCCAGAACGGATTAAATGTGAGAACCAAGGTACCACTGTATCTGGTATACCCTTGAATCCCTGGTGCAAAATACTGACCTCTAGAGGGGACTAGGACCAACCCAATACTAACCTGTTTCATGCAAGAACCCCGAGGCCACAATGGACTCTGGCTTCTCCCCATCAAAAACCATGCACGCCAGCTGAACACAGTAGATACCAATATCCAGTAAGGCGCCTCCACCAAGATCTTTCTTCGCAACCCTGGGGACAGTTAGGAGAGGGATACCAAACTCGGCTTGAACCACTAACACATCCCCGACAGTCCTTTGATGGAGCAGAGAGCGGATCTTCTCCAAAGCAGGGAAGAAGCGTGTCCAGCAAGCCTGAGGACAAATCAGAACATTCACCTGCTGCAGCCCCACACCAGGGGCTTGTGCTCCCTTTGCAGGGGTTAGAGATGCCAGCCAAAGCCTACCAGTTCCATACGGTACCCCTTTGGCCTTCAGGGAGCGCTTCTGCCTCTTACCTCCATGAGGAAGACCTCCTTTTCCCGAGCTGCCTGCACCATCTTCTTGACCTCTGCAGCATTCATGCCCAGGGGCTTCTCACAGAGCACATTCTTCCCAGCTTGGATGAAGAGGAGGGTGACTGGCAGGTGGTGGGGGTGTATCACTCCCACATACACCACATCTGCAAAAAGTAAGGGAAGTCCAGAGGAAAGCTTCGCTCCTGAGCTCAGCCACAGCCAACATTTATCTTGAGAAAGAGGCTGAGCCATACATTTACAGTGGTACCTCGGGTTACAGACGCTTCAGGTTACAGACTCTGCTAACCCAGAAATATTACCTCGGGTTAAGAACTTTACCTCAGGATGAGAACAGAAATCGCGCATCGGCAGCGGGAGGCCCCATTAGCTAAAGTGGTGCTTCAGGTTAAGAACAGTTTCAGGTTAAGAACGGACCTCCAGGCTTCAATGATAAAGTGGGCCCAAGATGTGGGCCGTCCAATTATGCTAAAAGATTGGGAAAACTTATGGAACGTAAATTTGAAATTTACAGCCAGCTATAAGATAAGAGAGAACATGATGAAAATGGCTCATAGGTGGTACCTCACTCCTTCCAGATTATCAAGAATGTATAAAAATTTGGCAAATGCTTGTTGGAGATGTGGAGGAAATAACGGTGACATGATCCAGATGTGGTGGACATGTGGAAAGATTAAGATTTTTGGGGGGGAAATATGCGATGAATTAAAAAAGATGATGGGGATAACTTTTACCAAAAAGCCAGAGGCATTTCTATTAAGTATTTTAGATAAAGAGATCCCAAAAAATCTAAGAGAGGTATTTTTGTATGCCACCGCAGCGGCATATATACTTGTGGCCAAGGGATGGAAAGATCACGAGGCTCCAAAGATAACAGATTGGCAAATCAAATTACAGGAATTGGTGGAGACAGCTCAACTGACTAGTAAACTCAGAGAAAACTCAAAGCAAAAATTAGCGAAAAAATGGGATGTTTATAAAAAATATGTTCAAAAATACAATAATAGTTTTGACTCCGTGCTAGCATTCGAGTAATAAAGGAACTAAAAGGAGGTGGACTACAATTAAGGATTTTTTATGTTTTCAGAATGTATTAGAAAAATTATATAGAAAGGTTTATTGTTTTGTGTACATTCAAATGTAAGAAAAATCATATGCAAAGGGACTTGACAGGAAGTCAAAGTTGAAGAAAAGATTTTGGAAGATTAAAGGGAAAAAAATATTTACTTTCATTATTATCGTTTTCTGTGCGGGTGTGGGGTTGTGGGTGTCTGCACATATGTGTGTTGTTGTATGCAATGTTTGGGAGGAAATAAGATGGTAAATAACAAATAACAAACTAAATATTGATGTATGTAATTTTTATTTCTTAATTATATTTTGTGGTAGAATGGCTGTATTGTTTTTTTTTGTAACATAAAACCATTCAGTAAAAATTATTTTTTTAAAAAGAACGGACCTCCAGAATGCATTAAGTTCTTAACCCGAGGTACCACTGTATACCACACCTCCCTTAGCAAGCTACAGTTCCCAGGATTCTTGTGCTTTAAATGCGCTTCCAATGTATGCAGCTAGAGTCTGACTGGTTGGGGGGACCCTCCAGGCCTGTCCATCTTCCCCACCTTTTTTGCTCTTTGTACTTTCCTCCCTGCACCCCCTTGCCTCAAGGCCCACTCCTCAGTGGCCTTGGTTCTCACCCTCCTTCAATGTTTTGCTTGGCTGGAATATGCCCTTGAACTCCAACAATGCCTCTTGCTTGTTTGGAAAGAGAACAGAAAGGGGTGAGAGAGTTTATGTAGAAACTGTGGTGTTTGCAGCCAAAATCACAAATGCATGTTTTCTATTTCTCCTATGCATGTGGGATAGGAGGTTTAGATCTAAACCTACAGAGTTAAATCCATTCCCAACAGAAAATGGTCTACTGTACAAATGTAAACATGCATATCAGTTGCTCCGCCCACTTTTGCCTCTGGCTCCTCCCACCAGGGGCATGTGGCCCTGGGAAAGTTGCCCAGAAGGGAAAGTTGCCCAGGTTGGAAACGCTTCTCCACCCCTGTTGGATGATGTTCCCACTCCAAAACCCAGTTTACATTGTACAGTAGAGGGGGATTTCCCCTCTCCCTTGGGGGACAGATGTGGCACATCTGCTGCACATGCAGAAGATCTGAAGATTCCACCTCCAGCATCTCCAGGTGGGGCAAGTCAAGTGTTGACCATACTGAGCTGGATGGACCACATGGTCTGACTTGGAACAAGGCAGTTTCCTCCCTCCCGGTGTCCCCAGGGTTTCGAGGAAGCTTTCTCACCAACATCCGGATCCTGAGCCAGTTCTGCATAAGAGCCATAGGCCTTAGGGATGCTGTGGTTCTTGGCGTATTCCTGCGCCCGGCTCAGCTCACGAGAAGCAATGGCCACCACCTGGGAGGTGGATGGGGTGAGAGACAGAGGAACAGAGTGTGACTCTAAAACAGCACAGGGCTGGAGCACAAGAAACACCACCTTCTGCTGGAAGGGCTTGGCAGGTGACAGATTCTCCACCCCTGATCTTGGCTTCCAGAGACCCCAGTCTCTTTATTTCTAGTTCTCCCTTCTTTCCCGAGGACCTGGGAATCCTAGGTGCCCTAGGACCACTGTATTTTAATAGACCACTGTATTTTAATACTTGGTTGGAAGCCGCCCAGAGTGGCTGGGGAAACCCAGCCAGATGGGTGGGGTATAAATAATAAATTCTATTCTATTCTATTCTATTCTATTCTATTCTATTCTATTCTATTCTATTCTATTCTATTCTATTCTATTCTATTCTATTCTTCCCAGTTTGAGCTTCCCATTCAGTTCCATAGGTGGGAATAGCCCCCCTCCATCCATCTTCAGTCTGGGCTCCACTTATTACCTTGTGGTCCTCTGGCGGCAGAGTCTTCAGAGCCACCAGGAAATCGTGGCTAATCTTGCCAGCAGAGCAGATCCCCCAGCGGGTGGCTGTCATGGTAGCAGAGAGAGAGAGAGAGAGAGAGAGAGAGAGAGAGAGAGAGAGAGAGGTGTTGTGTATGGACAGAGAAAGGCAAGCAGCGGTTGGTGTGGCCTCTAGCGCAGGGAAAGGACCGCTGCCCCTCAGTCAACGTTCGTGAAGCTTGGACTCTGGACTTGGGCACCTGGCCAGCTATGGAGCGAGAGAACCAGCAGGGGGCAGCAAATCCCTTAGAATGAGAAGGGACAGCACAGGTATGTATGTGGGGGTTATTCCAGGAGCCAGGTATCTTAAGAGGGCTTCAATTTGGGGGTTGGGGGTTGGAAGTGGTTGGACAAGGAGTTATCCACAGTTACTTTTGGCCCTGTTCTTTCCAGGCCCAGGCCCATGCTTTAAAGATCTGTGTCTGGGTGCTCTGAAAACCAGCAGGGATAATAGGGGCATTCTGGGATTAAATCAGAATCTGGGGGTGGCTTTTGTAATATTGGGACTGTCCCTGGAAAATCTTGGGACATTTGGAGGGGATGTAGGAAGCTGCCTTGTTTACATTGACTTGTCAGCGGCTCCTGAGGATTTTAGAGAGGAGTTTTCTCCACACATACCTGGAGACTGGGCCATCCCAGGATGTTTTGCCACTGTGGGCAAAGCCCCCCCCCCCAATGCTACCCCCTGCCCCACAGATCTGGGCTCCTCACTGTCCTGCTGGCACACCTGTGCTGCCGCCACAATGCAGCCGCAGTGGCAAGGACGAAGTGGTCAGGACCACGGTGCTGCGGCAGTGGGGAGGGCAAAGCCTGGGCAGACTGGCAGCGTGGAGTCAGGGGTCAGATCTGCCACCTGAGGCATGTGGCTTCACCTTGCCTCATGGATGGGCCACCCCTGCCTGGAGAGGCCGAAGATTGAACCTAGGGACTCCTGCATTCAAAGCAGATGTTCCATCACTGAGCTATGGCCCCTCTGCAAAAGGAGCCTTGCTGGATTCAGACCAAATAGTGTTCATGTGGCACTGAGTTCCACAGTTTAACTGGGCACCTTATGAAGGAGTGCTTCCGGGCTTCATTGGCAAACGGGTCATGGAGACAAACAGGTCATTGGCCACAGGGTGTGGTTTGTTCCTTTGTTCTAGGTTCTCAGATTTTTTTTCTAGAAAGGGTATATCTGAATTAAACTGGAGGGTGGTGGGAGATATTGACTGGCATTGCTATGCACACTATGGCAACCAAACAGCAGAGGGGAGGCTTGAATCCAGTAATTGAGCTCATGAAGCGACTTCTGCTTGTGCAACGCCCCCCCCTTCTGCTCCCCCCACCAGCCCCTTCCGCTCTCTCAGGGCAGATTTGGTGGGCACCCAGCAAGAGAAGAGGAAGCTCTATCGTGTGCGAGGAAGTCACAATGACTTAACTGGATACAATCCAATGCATTTAATGTGGAATGATCATGCCTCGTTCGAGAACATTTTACACGTGTGTGTGTGTGTGTGTGTTTCCACATGACACAGTTGTCCTTTTGTCCATTTCCCACCAGTTGTTCTGTGTCGTTCCCACACTGAAAGGAACCTTTTTTTAAAAAAAAGGAAAATAATGGAATAGCGCAAACTCCACAGGTGTGGAAGTTATTGCTTATTCTTCACATGGTATGGAATTTACGTAGTGGTGTTTGAAGCGGTTGAGGCTCCCCCTGCCTAACACATTTCCACCCCGTGTCTTCTCAGCTGCCTTTCTGGTGACCAACAGATGGGCTTCAGAATTATTCAGCGTTCCTCTTGATTTCGTTTTTCTCAAAAAAATAATAATTGTGCCATGGTTATAGGACAGCTCCATCTAGTGGTTGTTATCCTGTACATTTCTCCATCACTTGCTGCAAAAAGTTTGATCGTGGAAGGGTGATGTAAAGTCGCACTATCTAGCAACCACTAGATAGTTATATAACATCATTATATGTTGTATAACTTCGTAAAAATATTGCAAGTGCTAATTCGGATGAATGCAGAATGGAACAAGTGAGGTGACGCAAGTGATGTATAACCTCTTGGCATGTGTTGTGCCAACAAATCAGGATTTGTGCCCAATGAACAGACATCTGGAAACAGCCCAGTCCATTGTGGACCATTTAACCTTAAGTTTGATTTAATTTCCCTAACAAAAATGTGTGTGGCCTGCTGCTAGACACTAAAAAAAAAAAAAAAAGTTCAGTCTTTATGGCTCTATTAACTCTCTCCTGCTCTCAGTCTTAAAACAGTGGAATGAAATGAATCTTAAAAAAAAGAAAAAGGAAAAAGAATTCTGGATAAATGCACATTCAGGAATCCCACTCTGCTTAAACCAAAGTATTACTTACGGTAAATGTAAAAGAAGGCTATCACCAAACCCAGCAGGACAACTTGAGCACCGCTGGTTTCTTAGGACAGTTTTATCCTGTGTTTCTGCCTCCCTTCTTAAGCTGGGGAAAACCTGGCCTGCTGTTGAACCCCTCCGCTCCCCATGTCCCACAGCCCTTATTCCCAGCCCCCTTGTTCCAAATTTCTCCCCTTGCCCATGCTCCCAGGCCCTTCTCCCACTCCCTATCCAGGCCTCCTTGGATGACACAATAACTCACTGTCCAAAATTGGCAAGAGCTGCTTTATTGGCCATACATGTCTGTACCACAGCTGAAGTCCATCTGCGTGCAATTTTATTTTTGAAACTGAATATGGGGTCTTGCAGGAGTGGTAATGGAGTGTGTGTCACACTTTGTCCTGAGGGTAAAACACACCCACTTGTCGGCGAGCTTCCTCCAGGATGAAATTGACTAGTTCGCTGTCTGCATGTGTCAGGATCGGACTTTCCTTCAAACCTAGAAGATGTGGGAAGGGAGGAGAGAAGGCTAAAAAAAAACCCACAGGTTTCCAAATTCCTACTTGGCCAGGAAGCTCACTGGGGGACCTGGACTAGGGGATGTAGTCCCAAAGTCTGGTTTTGAAGCAAACTTTCCCCCTTCTCTCACTCTACCCCCTCCAGCTTGCTTTTTAAAAATGTGGCTTATTGAATTTCTCCCCAGACAATCTAATAAAAGCGATCAGTGGTGTTTCGAACTGTTACCTTTGAGGAGACACTGCCGGACATGCTCCGCTTCGTAGCGCAGGCCAGTGCTGTTCTGGAAGTGCATTTTCTGAGATGGGGGAGGCAGGGGAAACTCTTCTCTCTCCCCGTTGACCACCAACTCGGTTGGGCACCAGAAGTGAGATGGAATCTGGCAGGAAGCAAGGGAACTGAGAGAGAACTGGGGAGGCTGTGTGCGCCTGCCTATGCCACAAAACTGGCTTCGCACAGCCACCTTCGAAGGAAACGGACAATGCCACCCTGTATTATTCTAGCTCCTGCTTCCTTTTCCTCGTCTGCCTAGAATGCCCTTCTTTACATACAATGTGTTTCTGTTGCAACATTTGGGCCATATTCACATGCCCTACATGTAAGGAAGGAAGCTTTAAACGGTCATGGCTTTCCTCCAAATGATCGTGGGAGCTAAGGATGCTGAGAACTGTCAGGAGACCCCATATTCCCCTCCCAGAGCTACATTTCCCATTGTTCCCTTGGAAGAGGGGTAGATGGTTAAACCACTCTAGAAATTCTAGCTCTGCGAGTTGCCTACCACACCTTTAACAAACTACAGTTCCCATAATTCTTTGCCGGAAGCCACACCTGTTTTAAGTGGTATCATAGTGCCTTAAATATGGGAGTAAATGTGACATTGCTTTCAAGCTAAGGACTCCATTTCGGATTGCAGCACAGGACTACCTCCATTCCTAGGCTCCAGTTCTTTGACCCCGGGTCCCCTAATGTTATTGGACTACAATTCCCATCGTCTCTAGCCTGTTTGGCCAATGCTTAGTGACGATGAGAGTTGTAGTCCAACAATATTGGGGGAGGGGGGTCAGGGTTGAAAAAATACATTTCTAACCATGTTATGTACTGAAGTTCTCACCCTGGGCCAGCAGGGGGATACTGTACATAGTTTTCACTCAGGTCCACATATGCAAATAAGAGATTGAACGTGACGTTCAGTGATTGGATAGTTACAGAAAGTAGTTACTGTTGCGTTGTAGTGGAGCTCTATATAAGCAGGCTGGCTGAACCCTCCAGTTCAGTTCTGTTCTGGCTTGTGAATAAACAAGAGCTGTTTGAAGAATTGCTGTGTCGTCTGACAACTTAACAAACCAGGTACAATTTCCCCCCTCAGACTGCCTTAGCCCCTGGATCGGAAACTAGGAGTTACCTCGATCATGCCCTTGGTGCCGTTAATGCTGGCCCGATTTGGCATCCTGGCTGTCATGGTGCAGGTGAGGACAGCCTGGCGATTTCCCGAGTAGTTCAGGATGACTGACACAGTTTTGTCCACACCTGAGGAAAACGAAACACAATCCTGTCAGTGCGGGGGGGGGGGGACGGACTCCTGCCCTCAGTCTTCTTTGGCACCCACTCACAGATACACCTCAGCAGTTTTTATTTCTTCTTTTAAATGTTAGCATCGCAGCACAAACCCGCCACCCTGTCCCCCCTCAGGCTGAAAAGCAGAGGCAGGGATTATAAATGCTCACACCAGAGGGGACAAAAACCAAACTATGCCCGAAGTTTGACAAAGCAAAAAGAAGTTTCTATAGTGTGTCAAAACAACAACAACAACAATCACCATCCTATGTATTACCTGCCCTTCACTAGCAAGTCCTAGGCAGGTGACAACAAGTGAAAACTGAAAACATTTTACAGTATAGTCACAGATTATAGTCACAGGAATTTGATGGACTCTGAAGGAACGCATCTCAGGTGTCGAAGAGGTGCATCTTCTGGATTTCTATATCTTCAACGTTAGTGTAGCTCCTCAGTTCTTCTCATCTGTTTGTGGGAATCAAGGTATCCCAAACCTCCACATCCGTACTGCTCCCCTTCCTTCCCCAGTAAGAAGGGCCAGCTCTACCATTGGGCAAAATGAAGTGAGTAACTTCAGGCAGCAGAATGAGACACCATTTTTTAAAAAGGCAGCAAATGATTCAGTAAAATGTAATTACAGCTCCTGGCTGACCTTTCCTTTGTTTTTCCTTCCCTTTCTGGATTGTTGGCTCAGATTCCAGGATCATCTTGTTTTGTCAGCTAATGGTTGGGAGATGGTCTCTTAAAATCTGAGGCACTCTCTGTGCTTGTGAATGAGATCCTAGCAAGAGTTTGGAGAAGAAGACGTTCTTCCAGCTGAACAGTCACGAGACAGGAAGTAGCAAAGGGAAGTTTGAAAGAAAGAGGGACAGAGACAGGGAGATGGCAGAAAGCATGTGCCTCTGTGGGGAACAGATGTGACATAGTTCCCCACTTGTCTTCTGCTTGTCGATTTGTAATTGGCAATAAATATTAAAAGAATCCCATAAGCAAGCAATGTTCTGCCACCCACAGCAAATTCAAACCTGCTAGCGCTACACTGAGGCAGCAGAGAGAACATAGGGATGGAAGGATCTGTCAGTTGTAAAATTTGGAAAAGTGAGAGTTTAGAAACATGACTGTTTTTTAGCTCTTATATTGCTTCATAAAGTATGGATTTGATTGATTTGACTTTAATTGTGAATTGTGCTGAATTTCTCCCCGTATGTAAGAGCACATTCTGAAAAATTTTACACATCACTTGGGAAGACAAGCAAACCAATACCAGTGTACTGGAAGAAGCAAAGATCACCAGTGTTGAAGCAATGATTCTTCAACACCAACTTCGTTGGATTCGTAATGTTGTGCGGATGCCCGATTATCGTCTTCCAAAGCAACTACTCTATTCCGAACTTAAAAATGGAAAGTGTAATGCTGGTGGTCAACAAAAGAGATTCAAAGACTCTCTCAAGGCAAATCTTAAAAAATGTAGTGTAAACATTGACAATTGGGAAACACTGGCCTGCGAACGCTCCAATTGGAGAACAGCCTTTACCAAAGGTGTCATGGGTTTTGAAGACGCTCAAACTCAGGACGCAAGGGAGAAACACGCTAAGAGGGAGGCACGTTTGGCAAATCCACACCATGATCAACTCCCACCTGGAAACCTATGTCCCCACTGTGGAAGGACGTGTGGATCCAGAATTGGCCTCCACAGTCATTTACGGACTCATTGTTAAAACGGTGTTCATGGAAGATAATCATACTCGGCTATGAGTGATCACCAAAGAAGAAGAAGATATTTATTTAAGGAGGGCACCTTAAATACTGTAGGAACTTTCTGTCTCATGACTTGGGCCAGCCCTTTTTTTCGTTTGGTTTCCTTAATGGACAATTTCTGAAACTCCTTACTTCTTCCCCTGACAAGGAAAGTGACCAGCCAAGTACTCACCTGTATCGTGCAGGAATCCAGAGGCCAGAATGGACTCCGGCTTCTCTCCGTTGAAGACCATGCAGGCAAACTGGATGCAATAGCAGCCAATATCCAGAAGGCCACCTCCCCCCAGCTCTTTCTCCACACATCTGGGGATGGAGAGTTGCGGGCTCCCAAATTCAGCATGTAAAACCATCACATCCCCGATGGAACCCTGGCTGAGCAAGGAACGGATCTTCTCTGAAGCAGGGAAAAAACGCGTCCACAGACCCTGGCGTACAAAAATTGCAGGTAGCCATGTTGGCACATGGGGGGGGGGGGATATCCAGAGCTAGTCCTTTATTAAGACAAGCTATGGGGTAAAACCCCATAAAGAAGTGAGCAAGGTAAAAAACTTATTCTTCAAGCTGTGCATACAGTGATAAAACCATCAGTTTGCATATTTTATAGTCTTAAGAATAGGGGTCAGCAACCTTTTTCAGCTGTGGGCTGGCCCACTGTCCCTCAGACCTTGTGAGGGGCTGGACTATTTGGGGGGGGGGGTGAACGAATTCCTATGCCCCACAAATAACCCAGAGATGCATTTTAAATAAAAGCACACATTCTACTCATGTAAAAACACCAGGCAGGCCCCACAAATAGCCTAGAGATGCATTTTAAATAAAAGGACACATTCTAGTCATGTAAAAACACGCTGATTCCCAGACCATCCATGGGCAAGATTGAGAAGGTGATTGGGCCACATCTGGCCCACAGGCCTTAGATTGCCTACCCCTGCTTAAGAACATGGGGGGTTTGATGCCAAGAATGGCTGAACCTTCAGGTGTTGCTGGATTGCAACTCCCATCATCCCTGACCATTGGCCAACCTGATGGGAGTTGTAGTTCAAAACATCTGGAAGGCACCCAGCTAGGGAAGGCTGTGTTAGGGGAGCAGGTAGAAGGGCTGATTCGAATGCTGGCAACCAGCTGCCAGCCCTTTTGGGCTTCTAGCGCTGGGCCAGAAGAAACAGCATTTCCACAAGCAATGCCAAAACATTGGGGGTCTAGTTTCCAGCAGGGCTCCCCCCCATTGCTTCCCATTTGAATTCCCCACAGTTTAGTGTTTATATTTGAACCCTAAACCATAGCTATGGCTTGTTTAAACAAGTCCGTTTCGTAACCTATGGTTTGGAGCGAGCTTGCGTCAAACAAACCATAAGTGCAGATGATGCAATGAGCGGCAATTAATCAAAAACAGGAGTCAAATGTTCAAGGGGGAAAGATGTCTAAACCTGGTGGGTGGGGAGGCTAGGCTGGTTCACAACACAATAAACCATGGTTTGTAACCACGTCCAAACATAGCCAGTGACTTGGTTTGAACATAATGCTAAGCTAAACCATGGTTTAGTGCAAAGAAGCAAACCTACAGGACCCCACAGTAAAGACTGCAGCTGCTATGTTCCTCCCCTGGTCCTGGTGCTGCTGCTGTGTTACATGGGGCTAATCCATGGTTTGATTTATCATTATGTCCAAACCCAGGCTCACAGTTTGCTCCAGACAAAGCATGAGCTGCAATGCTTGTTCTTTATTTACCACTCCCCCAGACAAACCACAACCCTGGATTTCATTCTAATGCTCAGGCAAATTGTAGCTTAGCTCACAGCAATGTGGCAGCGGCAGGACCTTAGGCAGGAGTGGGATCTCCGCTCCGGGAAGTTGCACGTTTGCTAGTTGGAACTAAGGGCTTATCCTCACTCACCTTTTGCCCTGCTCTTTCCAGGCACAGGTCCACACTTTAAAGTTCCATATCCAAGGGATCTCTTTTTTTTGCCCTGGAGCTTTCCCTGAGAAAAACACGCTCTTTAGCGCTCATTTGGAGCAAATGGCAATTTGAGTCTTTCATGGGTTGCCGTTTGCCCTGATTCAGCTTTAAAGAGAGGGGTTTTGTGGGGGAAGCCAAAAAAAACGGGTGCTTGGACATAGAACTTTGAAGTGCTGGCCATGCTTGGAAAAAGCAGAGGAAAAGTAAGCGTGGATAAGCCCTAAGTCATGGTTTGGTGAAACTCCAGCGGGTGCAGAATGCCGTGGGGAGACGCCTTACGGGGTCCTCTTTGCGAGATCACATTCACCCGGTGCTATACCAGCTGCATTGGCTCCCGGTGGAGTACAGGATCAGGTTTAAGGTGCTGATTTTAACCTCGAAAGTCCTATACGACCTAGGACCCTCGTACCTACAGGACCGCCTCTCCTGGTATGTCCCACAGAGGAACTTACGGTCTTCAGACAAAAACATCCTGAAGATCCCAGGCCACAGAGAGGTTAGGCTGGCCTCAATCAGAGCCAGGGCTTTTTCGGCTGCGGCTCCAACCTGGTGGAACGCTCTGTCACAAGAGACAAGGGCCCTGCGGGACTTGACATCTTTCCGTAGGGCCTGCAAGACAGAGCTGTTCCACCAGTCCTTTGGTCAGGGCACAGCCTGACTCCCTCCTTTGGCAATCCTCACAGAACCTCTAGCCCAATGGTTGCCATTAATTTGATTGGAATTAATTTTATAATGAAATGATTTTAGAATGTTTTATCATTTACTGTTGTTAGCTGCTCTGAGCCCGGCTTCGACTGGGGAGGGCGGGATATAAATAAATATTATTATTATTATTATTATTATTATTATTATTATTATTATGTGAACCAACAGGCTGTGGTGGACATTGGGGTTTGAAATTCCAGTGGCGCTGAATGCCGCTGTGCGATGCCAACACTCTCCCCCTCCGCCTCTTGCTTTCTGTTGTTCATCATTGTTGCAATGCCCTCTAGGCTTGGCGCCCAGGGTGGGCGGGCCGGTTGTGATCCCCTGAGTCTGCCTCTGCTTCAGGGGGACTGCCTTTGCCTTGTACCTCCATGAAGAAGACGTTCTTTTGCCGAGCTGCCTGCACCAGGGCCGTCACTTCTGCGGTGTTCATGCCCAGCGGTTTCTCACACAGCATGTTCTTCCCAGCCTGGATGAAGAGGAGGCTGGTAGGGAGATGGTATGGATTCACCACCCCGATGTGGACCACATCTGTAACAGAGACTTGAGAGAGTGAATACATAGCCAAGACCAGCAGGAAATGGGGGGTGGGCGAGAGACAGTGGGAAAGACCCTGACTCTACCCGACTACTTAGTTCTGTACAGTTGAGATCATCTTTTTTATGCCCACGAGTACTGAGTGTTTGCTACCAATGTCAAGAAGCAGCAGCCATTTCCACAATTTGGGCAGTCCTTGCAGAGAAGTGTTTTGCTAGCAGACCACCTGGCAGTACCAAAGTGTGTTAAAGTGAATCAGACTCACAGACCACCTAATGGCTACGGGAAAGAACTGGGTAACAAAAAACAAACTTTGCACAGTGTATAGGGTAATCTGAAATGTTCTCCAGCTGACGATAGAGGTACGGCTTGAAAGGACTGGCCATCGTAAAAGATCTTGTCTCCATGCTTCTTTTGATTTGCTTTTCGTGACCCAGTCTCACCTCCACCTGGAAGGTCAATGCATATTGGAAATAAATAATAATAATACTAATAATTAAATAAATAAATAAAAATAGCAACAACAATAATAATTGTACCTTGCCCATCTGACTGAGTTACGCCAGCTACTCTGGGTGGCTTCCAACAAAATACAAAAACACAGTAAAACATCAAAAATTAAAAACTTCCTGAAACAGGGCTGCTCTCACATGTCTTCTAAAAGACATATAGTTATTTATCTGTTTGACATCTGATGGGAAGGCATTCTATAGGGAGGGTGCCACTGCTGAGAAGGCCCTCTGCCTGGTTCCCTGTAACCGCACTTCTCACAATGAGAGAACCACCAGAAGGCCCTCGGAGCTGGACCTCAGCATCCGGGCTGAACGATGGGGGTGGAGGCCCTCCTTCAGGTATACAGAGCCATGTCTGCTTTAGTTTTGCACACTATATTATTGTCAAGCAGTCCGCTAACAAAAGAACCCCTGGCACAGACGAGTGCCAGCCCCTCATACAACAGGGTATCAAATCAAGCGTTACGCATTGTGCATATGGTAACCAATTAAATACCCCATATCTCAAGCTCCTGCTGGCTCCTGACATAACCTTGGATAACCTTGGTGGAAAGAAGGGAGGGAATCAGATGAGCCTGATATGTCCGTGTTTGCTGAGTCAGCTGCTCACCAGCACAGAAGCTTTTTCTTAGAAGTAGCAAAAAGTGGTTAGGCACATAGATAACAGATTATTTCTTTCTGAGGAGAGAGTTTAGAAAGGCCAGCTCAATAGATCCTTTGTTCCTAAAAGCAATAATTAAAAAGCTTCAGAAACATGCAAGCGAAGGATACAAAGGGCATCAGTGTTCCTCAGGGGACAGATCCTGTTGTATCATCCTGTAGTAGCCATGTGGCATTGTCTGTAAGAGAGCTGGCAGGCACAAGCCCTAAGGCAGCGGTTCTCAACCTGTGGGTCCCCAGATGTTGTTGGACTACAACTCCCATCATCCCTGAGCTCTGGCCTTGCTAGCTAGGCTGCCCTAGGGGGACGCTTGGCATCAGGCATCAGCCTTGGACAGACAGTGAGGTCATAGCACCTGGAAATACCCCAGCGCTGCCTCGAAGGAAAGCCCATAGTAGCTCGTTGGCAGAAGGATCCGAGTTCAATTCCCGACATCTCCAGAAAGGGCTGGGATTGTCTTGCCTGAATCCCTGGAAGACCACCCAGATCTCTCCAGCAGCCCTTGGAAGAAGGCTGGGAAGCAAGTTTTATACTCACAGAAGTGGGAACTCAGGTTTGGGAGCAAGGATGGGGAAGCTGTGGCCTGACAGATGTCGCTGGACTCCTGTTCTCACGAGTCCTGGCCGGCAGTGCCAAGGATGGTCAAGGTTGACAGGAGTTGCCGACTCCCTAGCCACAAGTCCCCCAGCCAGTGGCGTAGCGTGGGTTGTCAGCACCCGGGGCAAGGCAAGTAATTTGCGCCCCCTAACCCATGGATTTGCGCCCCCTAACCCGTGGATTTGCGCCCCCTAACCCTAACCCCCAGATGTTGCGCCCGGTGCGGCTGGCCCCCCCTGCACCCCCCACGCTACGCCACTGCCCCCAGCCCTGTTTTAGGAGGGAAGGCAGCTCACCAACATCAGCATCCTCAGCCAGTTCTGCATACGAGCCGTAGGCCTTGGGGATGCCGTGGATCTTGGCATATTGCTGAGCCCGGCTGAGGTCGCGAGAAGCGATGGCCACCACCTGGAGGAGGAGGAGGAGAAAGAGTTAACAGGCAGGAACTGCTGGCCTCATCCTTCCCCCCCCCCAACTTTCTTACCGTGCCTGCATTATGTCTTAGGTATCAAAATGCCAACCCATATTTCCCCCCCTTATTGAGGGGCCAATCCTATGGCTAGGACCCACCAGGATGAGCAGTTTAGGATCCAGTGGATCTTTGGCTCCACAGCTGGATTTGTGGCTCAGCTGTCCTTAAGTCCCTTGACCTTGGCTCTGTTGAAGATATGAAGCCGTATACCTTCTGATGCTTTCAGACATCTGCCTTCAGATGTCTTTTAAAGGTTTTATAGTTACTTATCTCCTTGGCTCAGGGGTTCCATTACTCCATACCCTCCAACATTTCTCCAGTGAAAATAGGGACGTCCTAAGGAAAAGTGGGACATTCCAAGATCAAATCAGAAACCGGGACGGCTTCTGTAAATCCGGGACTGTCCTGGAAAATAGGGACACTTGGAGGGTATGCAATACAGTGGTACCTCGGGTTAAGTACTTAATTCGTTCCAGAGGTCCGTTCTTAACCTGAAACTGTTCTTAACCTGAAGCACCACTTTCGCTAATGGGGCCTCCCGCTGCCGCCGCGCTGCCGGAGCACAATTTCTGTTCTCATCCTGAAGCAAAGTTCTTAACCCAAGGTACTATTTCTGGGTTAGCGGAGCCTGTAACCTGAAGTGTATGTAACCTGAAGCGTATGTAACCCGAGGTACCACAGTACGGGTGAGCTTTAGGCCAGCTTCTTGTGAACAGGATTGCCTCTTTAATCTGGATCTTTCCTTTCCAGAGAAAACCTGAAGAGTTGTTTTTGTTTTAAAGATGTGGCGAACAACCCATTTGTGATATTTGCCAGGCTGCTTACAAAGTCAAGTGCCTGTGTAGAAGGATCCTTGGCACCAAAGGAGTGAGAAGGGTTACTACGTTCCAGCGCAAGCCGTTTCCTAGAGAGGCCAGAAAGGGAGCAGCAATCCAGGAAGGGCGTCTTCTCAAAGCTGAGAGGAAGTTTCTGCTGCCAATTGAGGTCACAAGCTCTGGGCTTCAGTCCCACAGCTGCCTCCCTCTCTCCTTCTAGGACAAACACCGACGCACAAGGCACAGCGAAGCACTTTGCAAACAGACTCAACCAAACACTCTTCAGCGCATGCAACCAATAACGAAAAAGAGACGTCGTCTGCAAACATGCCTCCAGTTCCAGCACCTGCGCCATAGGTGGGGCTCACAGGTTAAACACTTGGGCTGTGGAGAGCTGGAATTAAAATTCTTTCTAAAATGGTACAGAACTCCAGCCCAGCTAGCTAATATGGTAGCAGGACTGAATTCTAATTGTTGGCACTGTAAACTAGCCAAGTGATGGTTTTCCCATATGTGCTGGGAATGCACAGAGGTAAAGGAATTCTGGAATGAAATCCTAAAGGTTATTAATGATTTTTTTAAAGTGAAGCTTTCAATAGACTGATTTCATGACAATGGGTATACGTGGAAACACGGCTATAGAGAAAGGTGACCAGCTTACCTTCAAAGCTATGATTTTAGCGGGAAAGGCAATGATAGCTTTAGGTTGGAAAGAGAGAAAAAAATGGACAGTAGAGGCATGGAATAGTTATTTGTTTGAATTTATTCAGTTGGACATTGTTGTAGCCATGTCATAGGAAACAACGTGGAAGGTCAAGTCCACCACGATAAGGAACAGATGAAACCCCTATCTTCAATGGATATAAACTACTGGAACAAAAGACATTTGGTGGAAATGAAAGACACTATGCCTGTGGCTGAGGATAATTGTTTGAACCCGTCCAATGGATATGGAGGAGGGGGGTGGGAAGGGAGGGAAAGGAAAAAATTGTACGGGAAATTTAAAAATTGCAAGGAGATAATATAATGTAGACCCTGATGTTGGGAAAGATGGAGGGCACAAGGAGAAGGGAACGACAGAGGACGAGATGGTTGGATAGTGTTCTCGAAGCTACCAGCATGAGTTTGACCAAACTGCGGGAGGCAGTGGAAGAAAGGAGTGCCTGGCGTGCTCTGGTCCATGGGGTCACGAAGAGTCGGACATGACTAAACGACTAAACAACAACAATATAATGTATGTAAAAATCCTGAACTAAAAAACAACAACCAAAAAATAAAAATACTTGGGCTGTGTACACACCAGACATGTATAGCTCACCCCCCAATAACCCCAGGAACTGTAGTCTGCTAAGGGTGCTGGGAACTGTAGGTCAGGGGGTTAACTACAGTTCTCAGGATTCTTGGGTGGGTATGCCTTAAAGGGATGTTGTGTATGCAGCCTCTGATAAACAGCTGAGGCCCCAAACTCCCCCTTCAGATCTCTGGGACAGAAAGCTGCTGAAAGTGTTCACAGAGCCTAATCCCATTCCACTCATTTTCTGTCTTCCACTCTGGTCACTTCCAGTAGGGATGCAAGAGAAATATGCCTGGATTCACATTTAAAGCCAGATATATCAAATTTGCAGTTTCCAAAACAGCGTGAGAATGGAAACTTAGGACTCGGCTATACAACTGCAAATAAAACATTGTGAATGTGTTGTAAAGTGCAATATACAACTGTGGCACTAGGTGGCGGTGGTGAGCTGTAGCAAATTCAATGCATTTTTCAAAACGATTTTTTTAAAAAAGCATTTCCACGACATTTTTAACAAGTGATGTGTAGATTCCACCACAGCCATCTTTCAAAAGTGGCACTTATCTGAATTTTGCGATGCAAGTTCTCCAACCAAACAATGGTTACAACAATGCACATATCAGGGGAAACTCCTCCTGAAAATGAATATACCAGCTAAAATTTTATATATATAAGAATGCATTATATCAGGAGAAGTTGCTTGCAAAAATGTGCACATCAGTCAAAGCAGCATACAAAAATGTGTTTCTCAGAAGAAAATGGCAACAGTCTAGTTTCTGTGACTGCATAGGCACCATACATTTAAAGTACATTTCCCCCCCAGAAAAGAATCCTGAGAACAGTAGTTTAGTAAGAGTGCTGTAATTGTAATTCTGTCTTGGGTAAACTTCAGTTCCCATGATTCTTTTCAGTGCGGGGTGGTGGAGACTGCCTTAAATGTGTGGTGTGTACACAGACTTAGTCTCACACTCCGAGTTTCATTTCTCTTTGCATGAAGCCACCTAAATCTCATCATTTCCTAGCTGGGATGGTGGGTTGGGGTCAGCTATTGAGAGCCGACTCCAGCACTACTTCTCCTGGTTCTGTCCATTTGTCCAGCCCCCAGTCCTCCGACATAAGTCATCTATCTGCTGTATGTGGTACTTTTTATTATCATACTAGCTTTTATTAAAAATTTGTTGTGAAAACAAATAAACAAGGAAAAGTACATATAGCGTCTCACTTTCAGTTCATAAGAGTCTTTGAAATGAGACACCACCAGGGCTTTCTTCCAGCTACAACATGCCAGAACTCAGTTCTATCATCTCTCATGTGGGTGCCGTTGCCATTATAATGGAACAAGGGAGGCGCTCACGGTGAGTTCTGGCTCTTCTTTTTCTAGAAAAATAGCACTGTATGTGGTATTTAACAACCTAAGCAAGAGACAGCTGTTGCCCCAAGGAGATGAAAGTCTCAGATTTGGCAGAAGGTTCATGGAACAGGAAACTGCGAGTACCTAGGAGTCTGGATCAACCAGTCATTTAAGAACATCAGATCAAGCCAGAGGCCCATTATTCTCTTTTATTTTTAAATAATTACATTGGTACCTCAGGTTACAGACACTTCAGGTTACAGACTCCTTTAACCCAGAAATAGTACCTCGGGTTAAGAACTTTGCTTCAGGATGAGAACAGAAATCGTGCAGCAGCAGCGGGAGGCCCCATTAGCTAAAGTGGTGCTTCAGGTTAAGAACAGTTTCAGAATGAATTAAGTTCTTAACATGAGGTACCACTGTATTGTGGAGTGACTAGTTGCTTCAAAGAGAACAGCTGTTCTCCCAACCATGGAACATGGACTGGATCTTGTTTCTTATAAGAAATGCTGGCAAAACCTCAAGCACCTGGGTGCCACCCGCTCCGACAGGAAGCTAATGATAGAAAATGGGTTTCTGCTGCCCAAGTGCTTTCCCTCTCAAAAACCACCCCTGCTACCTTGTGATCCTCGGGTGGCAAAGTCTTCAGGGCGACCAGGAAGTCGTGGGCGATCTTCCCTGCAGAGCAGATCCCCCAGCGTGTGACCACCATGGCAGAAGAGGGCGAGAGGCAGCAGATCTAGGAAGCAGTGCACGGCTAATGGCAGAGCTGCGAGCTGCTCCGAGGAGGGAAACTTTCGTAACAGTTTAAGAGTTTGCTGTTTTTAAAAACTCTCGGGAGTGGCGAGGAGCCAGCAGGGGGCAGCAGAAGCTCATGATAGGGAAGGGAATGGCAGGGGGTTGAATCCGGGAAAGGAAATCTCACTGCCTCAAAGTCCTGGGTTCTTTTAAGCCAAGGCTGGGGGACCGGTGGACCTCCTGATGTCGCTGGACTACAACTCCCATCATGCCTCCCTATTAGCCACACTGATTCAAGTCGATATGAACTGGAGGGCAGCAATATTGGGAGGGCAGCAGGTTCTCCACCCTGTGCCCTAGGGAGAGAACAATTCCCGCCGCCCCACAACACTGGCAACAGGGCTCTACACCTTTCAGAACTTCATAGGCTGCCATGTTAGGAAGAACTTCCCTATGGCATGCAGTGAGCAAACAGTCTTACATGGAGGGACGCGGGTGGCGCTGTGGTCTAAACCACAGAGCCTGGGACTTGCCAATCAGAAGGTCAGCGGTTCGAATCCCCGTGACGGAGTAAGCTCCCGTTGCTCTGTCCCAGCTCCTGCCAACCTAGCAGTTCGAAAGCGCACCAGTGCAAGTAGATAAATAGGTACCACTCCAGTGGGAAGGTAAACAGCTTTTCCATGCGCTCTGGTTTCCATCATGGTGTCCCGTTGCGCCAGAAGCAGTTTAGTCATGCTGGCCACATGACCCGGAAAGCTGTCTGTGGACAAACGGCGGCTTCCTTGGCCTGAAAGCAAGATGAGCGCCACAACCCCATGGTCGCCTTTGACTGGACTTAACTGTCCAGGGGTCCTTTACCTTTTCACCTTTTTACATGGAGATAAAGGCTCTCAGTGGCTAATAGCAGCCATAGCTATGCTCTGCCTTTGCAGATGGTGGAAATAATGCTTCTGAATACCAGCTACTGGAAATCTCAGGAGGGGAGAGGGCTCTGGCATTTGGGTCCTGCTTGTGGGTTCCCCAAAGGGGCATCTGGTTGGCCACTGAGAGAGCAGAATGCTGAACTAGATGGACCATGGACAGTGGCAGACTTGGGGCTTCCAAATTTCAGCAGCGTGTTGTGCGGTGCCAAAATCCCCTCTTCACCTCTCATCTTCTGTTCACTGCTGCGGTGCTCCCTGTAGCGCCCTTGGCTTGGCGCCCCATGCAGGCAAACCAGTTTCGCTCCCCTAAATCCGCCTTTGCAAGGGGCCTGATTCAGCAGGGCTCTCCTTGCACGTTTAGCTGTTGGGCAGTGGAACACAGGCTGCCTTGGAAGGCGGCAGTAGGGACGACGAGGAAGGACACACAAATCTGCTTTCTGCTTACACAGGTGATGTATAACTCTGATGTACCGCTCGCTCATCAGTTATTGTGTATAACAAGGGTAAAGGTAAAGGGACCCCTGACCGTTAGGTCCAGTCGCGGACAACTCTGGGGTTGCGGCGCTCATCTCGCTTTCAGGCTGGGGGGGCTGGCATTTCTCCAAAGACAGCTTTCCAGGTCATGTGGCCAGCATGACTAAACAGCTTCTGGTGCAACGGAACACCGTGATGGAAACCAGAGCGCATGGAAATGCCGCTTACCTTCCCACCGGAGCGGTACCTATTTATCTACTTGCACTGTGTGTTTTCGAACTGCTAGGTTGGCAGGAGCTGGAACCGACACACCATCATGGCGATTCGAACCGCTGACTTTCTGATCGGCAAGCCCTAGGCTCTGTGGTTTAATCCATAACACCACCCACATCCCTATAACAAGGATAGTAAAGGTAAAGGTACCCCTGCCTGTACAGGCCAGTCTTGACAGACTCTTGGGTTGTGCGCTCATCTCACTCTAGAGGCCAGCACTGTCCGCAGACACTTCCGGGTCATGTGGCCAGCGTGACAAGCTGCATCTGGCGAGCCAGCGCAGCACACGGAACGCCGTTTACCTTCCCGTTAGTAAGCGGTCCCTATTTATCTACTTGCACCCGGGGGTGCTTTCGAACTGCTAGGTTGGCAGGCGCTGGGACCGAGCGATGGGAGCGCACCCCACCGCGGGGATTCGAACCGCCGACCTTTCGATCGGCAAGTCCTAGGCTTTTACCCACAGCGCCACCCGCGTCCCTATAACAAGGATAGGTAATCCTTTTTTGGCCCAAGATCTGCATTCCTTCTGGCCCACCTTCTGAGGGTCACATGGTGGTGGTGGGCGGGGCCAGAGGTGAAAGTGGGTGGAGCAATGAATGTCAACGTCATCTGTGGACAGGAGGCAAATGTCTGCACCTACTCAAACACTCTTTCCTCTGTCCGGGCAACCAGGAAACGTCATCAGAGCTCAAGGTCACCTCCTAGCCAGCCGAAAACACTCAGGAGCTGAAGCTGGGCCGGAGAGGAGGTGCAGCCTGGAGACAGGGGGCGTGGCCTGAGAAGACTTCCAAAAGCCAAAACAGACTTTCTGATGCTCCTTACCTCAGAATTATACAGTGGAAATGATGGCAAAGTATTTTTACGTTGCTTTACGGCTGTGCTATGTTTGCCGCCTAGATACTCTTTAAGTGTGTGACATATAGGCTATAAATAAAATATATGTCACCTTGAGCACCTTAGCAGAAAGTTTAGCTAGAAATCAATAAAATAATCAATAGTGAGTAGAGCAGGATAGGAGCTGGTGCTCCTGGATTCTCTGTTGAGAGGAGTGTGGCATAGATGTAAGGAGGCAGGAGAGGTGGGTTCTGGTGTGGTTGGGTGGGTGGGGTAGGGGAGCAGTCGACCTCTTTCTTTTTAGGCATGAAAACAAGTGAAATTCAAGCTCAGGTCACCTTGTCCCCTCCCTGTCTGCACCGAAGACTGATCTAAGGTGATGGAGGGCTGTGCTGCTGAGCCAGGGGAAATTGGAGCCGAGTGCATTGGGATCCAGCTGCAACCAAAAAGGCAGGAGATGCAACCTGTGCCAGGCTTCTCAAAAAAATAAAATAAACTAGCCTGCGGTCTGAAGCCCATGTGCACGACACAGGTGCAATTTAAGGCACCCGTGATTTGCTTTACCAATGATATTAATAATAGGGACTGGGACTGGGTCATTCGCTGGGTTCTATGGAAGGAAGTGCTGGAAGCCACCTCCCAACCCGAAACTGGCCTGCTTGCAGGGTTCTGTGGCCACAGCCCTTTGCCTCTAAGGCTAAAGTCACACCATAAATTTAAAGCAACATGACACCACTGTAAGCAGTCATGGCTTCCCCCAAAGAATTCTGGGAGCTGTAGCTTGTTAAGGGTGCTGGGGGTTGTTAGGAGGCCCCCTGTTCACTACAATTATTTGATTGTTAAACTACACTGCGAGTTGTAGCTCTGGGAGGGGAATCGGGGCCTCCCATCAGCTCCCAGCACTGTATAAGTGCCTGATGAATGAACAATAGAAAGGGGGTCTGGAGGCGCCCTTTATTGAGCATTGATTTTGATTGGTTTGGCCAAGTTCCAGACATATAGAAGTCATGGGTTTCTAAATTCACACACACTTCTGTCCTCTGCCCAGGCAAGCAAGAGGTAGAGCTTGAGGGGGGGGGGGAGAGAGAGAGGGGTGGCCTGTAGGGTTGCTTTTGGCCTTTAGGCTTAAAGTTCCCCACCCTGGCTGAGGGAGCTGTAAAGATTCCAGCCAGGGTTGCCAGCCTTAAGTACTGTAAAAAGAGAGAGAAAAGGCCATGAAGCCTGAAAATACTATGGAAATAATGAATGGCATTGACTGAGCCCATTTGAGGACTTGGTTATTGAGTAAAGGATGTGTTATGTACTGAAGTTCTCACCCTGGGCCAGCAGGGGGATACTGTAGATAGTTTTCACTCAGGTCCACATATGCAAATAAGGAACTGAAAGTGACCTTCAGTGATTGGATAGTTACAGAAAGTTGTTACTGTTGCGTTGTAGTTGAGCTCTATATAAGCAGGCTGGCTGAACCTTCCAGCTCAGTTCTGTTCTGGCCTGTGAATAAACAAGAGCTGTTTGAAGAATCACTGTGTCGTCTGATATGTTCACCCACAACTTAACAGGATGACAACAAGGAATAGGGCCCTTTTGGTGGTCCAGCCTTCGTTCCTGTTTGTGGAACGCTCTCCCAAGAGAGGCTCGCCTGGTGCCAACTTTGACAACATAGCAAAGCCAGACAAAAACTTTGTTTCTATCACCAGGTATTTGAGTGTTGATTTTATCACCCTTGGGGATGATTTCATTCTTTTAATTATTTTGTAATAATTGTGCTCATGGCTGCGAGAGAACACGCTTTGTGGATTGAGGTATATTTTCTCGATATGTTCACCACATTTGATTGTTTTATTGTGCATTGAACTTTCAGTTTGCATGTGGGTTTTCTACCCGATGTGTGCTACTTTATATTGTACACCACCTCCAGACATGTTTGAATAAGGCGCTTCATAAATATGAAGTAATAATAATAGAGATGTGTGATGATGGAATATAATTTTTCATGACATTCTTGAAGAGATAGAACTCAGTTCACGTAAAGTAGGATTGGAGGATAAATTTGATTCAGTCCACGTTTAAAGGCAAACCAACTTAATTCACACTCTCTGAAAACAATATACAAACTGAAACACAGCCATCTTTCCAAATTTGCACTTCTCTGAATTTAGCCAGGCAGCTCTCCAGTAAAGTAACATGCACAGAACTGCACAGACTAGACTAAAGCCTGTTAGAGAAAATCAAATGCATTACTCCAGGGGGAAAGTGCTTTGCAAAACTGCATGCTAAAACAGTGACAAATTTTCGTGAGGGCTTGAAAAAATTCACAAACTAATTTTGAAGTGCAGAGACTGCTAAACTAAGAAACGCAGAGAACCTGAAATTGACTCTTTTATCCTCCCCGCAGCCTCAAGGCCTACTCAATGAGATTCGTTCTGGGACAAGACTGTCTCCCACTATCCCAGAGATCCCTGGTGAATCGACTCTGTGTACTCTCCCCTCTGTGCTCCCAGGAGTACACACTGCAGGGTTTTGCAGCTGTGAATACCTGAGCCAGCACAGCAGGAACCTGAGTGACCCTGAAACGATGCAGTTTCCCAGCAGCCAACCTGAAGCTGGGCTGAAAGGACACGACACTGGCTAGTTTATCTCCCCTCCACTTCCTTTTGCATCTCTGATCTGCCCTGCCTGAACCTCTCCCTTGGCTCCCACCCTGCCCCTCTCCTCCACCTAATAATCCCTGAGCCAACTGTCTATTCCTGGTTTAATCCGACTGCAGCTGGCCAGACACGTGCCAACCTAGCTGTCCCCTCCCGCCTACAGATAAAGTTGCCAGCAGGCAGGGCGGGCCGGGAAGCAACCTGGCTTGCTCCTACCCCTTTAACAGAGGGGTGGATGATATGTAAAAAATAAATAAATCCGTAAGCAAAGCAAAGCACAGCTTCATATCAAATGGCTTGTAAAGGAACAGTTGCTGGGCCTGCTGGTTCTGGAATCGACAACCTTACCTTGAGGAGCCTGAATACTGGCCCATCTCTTGCTTCTCTAGATTACTAGGATGGGAACCTGTGACCCTGAAGAAGAAGAAGAGTTTGGATTTGATATCCCACTTTATCACTACCCGAAGGAGTCTCAAAGTGGCTACATTCTCCTTTCCCTTCCTCCCCACAACAAACACTCTGTGAGGTGAGTGAGGCTGAGAGACTTCAGAGAAGTGTGACTGGCCCAAGGTCACCCAGAAGCTGCATGTGGAAGAGCGGGGAATTGAACCCGGTTCACCAGATTACGAGACTACTGCTCTTAACCACTACACCAAGCTGGCTCTATCATCCCTGCAGATGGTATTGGACTCCATCCCTGACCGTAGGCCATGCTGGCTGGGGCTGATGGGTACTTGGCGTCCAACTGGCTACCCCAGCTCTGTGTTGTCTACAGCTGTGCCCTCTTGTTCTACAAGTGGGGGCAGCAAAAAGAAGCAGCAGAGCGGACTGCCCCTGTCCCGGATACTCCATTCCATTGCCGCTCTGCCTCCCCAACAGCCAGAATTCCATAGCCACAGAGCATGCTCAGCTCTAGTTAGGGTGTTTCAAGAGTTCTCCCCTCTCCTGCTTAAAAGCTGCTTCCTTAGAAAAAGCTCGGCACTTCTGCAAACTTTGTGGGGTTTCCCCACCCCCACCCTACAAGCCTTCCTGTCGTGGATGGATGGCAATGGCATCTTCAGCCTGACCCTGAGAAACAGAGGGAATTCATGGTGTTCAGACTCTGTTTCTGTGTCCCTAGCTCAGGGATTCCAGTCCTGGGGACAGCCTGTGTACATTCAGTAGGATTGTCCTTTAGGGATGAGCTCCTTGTGTGTAAATAGACTAGAATGTATGTATGCTGAGCTATGAAATGATAGGATCCCTTCCGTGATAGGGATGTGGGGAGTGGGGAGCTGATTCAGTTTGGAACTAAAGGGGCACTTACCTAATCACTTTTCGAAACAACATGCGAACTGAAATGCACCCATCCTATAAAATGTGCGTTTCTCTGAATTTTGCAAAGCAGTTCTCAAGCCAAGTAACGTGTACTAATGTGTACATATACTAGGGGAAAGAATGCATAAAAAATGTATAAATCTGTGAAAATACCACACAGAAGGCTTTAGAAAAGAGAACGTTGCATTGCAAAAATGTGTATATTAGGCAAAAGTGCATATAAAAATGTGTGTGCCGGCACAAACCTGACATTAAAAATAAAAAAGTCTAACGTATGGGGAAGCATAGAGAAGTGAACCTGAGACTGGAAAAATGAGAAACTTGAGAGAAACTGACAGATTTACCCATCTGCATTTCCTGTTATGTCACTGCCCATGTCAAAATGCTGCCCAAAAGGTAGAACAAGCATTTTATAAACAGGGGTCCTCAAATTTTCTGCTTTGGGGCCCACTTGAGACGGCTGAAAATTACTGAGGCCACCAGTCACAAAATAGCAGTGTTGGGGCAAAGCCAGTAACAAAATGGTGGCTGAGGGAAGGCAGTTTTTCCTAATCAGGTGGCAATTACTGGCAATCATTTTCTATTAGTATCTAATGCATTTTTTGAATAGGCCACATTCTTAGCCACAGTGACTTTCTTGTGGTAAGGAGATGCGACTTCTATAGTTAAACTTTCTTAGAGCTATGTACAGACGTTGGCTTGGAAAGTATAATGACTCAACCTCCCCATTTGCTCAAAGGTTCTAACTGGAGGAGGTGGGATATATATATATATATATATATATATATATATATATATATATTCTCTCCCCTCTGTTATACACACAACTCTGAAATAATTTTTACTCAACTCCTGCCATTTCTTTTCCCCTTCTCCTTTCATGCTTGACTTATATTCCCCTCAAAAGTCGCATCCACTTTCAAAGCATTGTGATACTACTTTAAATCCCTGAAAGAACTCTGGGAGCTGTAGTTTAAGGGTGCTGAGAATTGTTAGAAGGCCCCTACTCCCCCGCACAGAGCTACAGTTCCCAGAGGGATTGTCCAACCACTCTATAAATTGTAGCTCTCTGAGGGGAATAGGGGCATAGCTGTCAACTTTTCCTGGGAGGAATCCTATTTGGAATAAGGGAATTTCCCTTAAAAAAGGGAAAACGTTGACAGCTATTGTCAGGGGTTCAGGGAGAGAGGCGCAGAGGAGGGAGGAGACCGAGAGTGAGGGAGAAGGATTCCAGCCTGACGAGGAAGAGGACGACAATGACCCGAGATGGTCCATGAGTCCGTCCAGTGAATCGGAGGATTCCCAAAAGGGAGCCCCCCTGGTCAAGCCAAGGGGAGCCCAAGGGGGAAGCAGTCAGGAGCAGGGGAACGTAGGGGGAACCGCCAGTGGGAGTTGGAGATCGAGACCTGCTTCTCCATCGGAACGGAGTGAAGAGGGTGGAGTTACCAGTGTGTCGGGAGGAACAGAACAAGGAGCAGAGGGGGGAAGGAGATCGGGGCAAGACGTCCTGCCGGAAGGGGCGGAAAGCAGTACCGGGAGCAGTGTGGCTGTTGAAAGGAAGGTCAGGAGCAACGTACGCGCGCCAAGTTCAAATGTGGAGGCGCGCGGAAGTGGGGAGAGCTCTGGGGAGGAGCCTGGTGCTAAAGCACGAAGGAGGGGGCAGCAGGCAGGAGAAGACTCAGCCTCTGGGGAGTCCCGGAAAGAGGGAACACAGGGGGGCAGGAAGACCCTGCGGAAAAGGAAGGAGAGGAAAAGGTGGAGCAGCACAAGCCTCTTAAATTGGTGCAGGGGAGGGACGGACTCAGAGGGGACTTCTAACATCTAAGGGTAACAGATGTGGAGCCACGGAGTTTGGATGTAATCACGACAATGATCTTCAATAAAACCTTTTGTATATAACTTGGACTGGACTTTGGTCTCTTGTGAGCTGGGACCCAGGGTGGCTCTGACAGTAAGTCCCCTCACAAGAACGCAAAAATTTTTTTTTGCAAAGCTCACGAACGGTGACAGCCATGAGTGCGGAGGAGCAGTTGACAGCTCTACGAACTACAGTTTCCGAACTCACTGCTGCAGTCCTTGCGTCTCAGAAGAAGCATGACGAAATGGAGAAGCGCTGCCAGGACCTGCAAACCAGGTGGGAACGTGCAAGCAGGGAAGGGTTCCCAGGGTCCAGATCAGAAGGGATTGGACTTGGACGGAGGGGGGGCAGCCTAGTCACCCACTTCGATGGGAACCTGAAGCACTACCCCAGTTTCAGAGCAGACGTTTTGTATGCATTGCACTTGCTTCGTCATGACTTTAAAGATGAGGAGGAGAAAGTGGGGTTTATTGTTTCTCACTTGCATGGGCCGGCCAGAGACTGGTTGCGCAATTTGTGGCGTGAAGATGGCCCTGCCCGCCGCGATGCAGATGAATTCATTAAAGCAATGGATGCCTGCTTCCAGTCAACTGTAGATGTGGATCTTGCACGCAGGGAAATTTTTGGATTGCGGCAAGGCAAAGCCACTGTGCGTCAGTACCATTCCAGATTTTTTGCTTTACTGACTGCGCTAAGCTGGGAGAAGGATTGTGCACCTGTGAGGGATTTGTTCTGGGAGGGGCTCAGCGGTCCCATTAAGGATGAACTTGCCAGGGGAGACAGACCCCAGACCCTGGAGGAGCTTGTGCAGAGGGCTTTGGCGATTGGGATAAGGCACGAGGGACGTCCTTGGCACACTGAGGAAGAACGTCAGGTGCGTCCACCAGCGAGGACGTCTTCTTTCATCCCCAGGGAGTTCAGTCAGTCACATCCTTCGCCACTGGGAAGGCAGGGGGAGGAGCCCATGGAACTTGGTGGTGCTAAGGCTCAAGCAACAGCCAGAGCCCCAGCTTCCGGTGCAGTAAAGGCACAGCCTCCTAGAGGGACCAGGAAGTGTTACATTTGCGACAGTGCACAGCACATGGCGAAAGAGTGTCCCCAGAGGCTGCAGAAACACACTGCAGCTTTAGCAACTGTTGCAGCAGAAATGATGCAAGCAGAGCAACCTCAGGGAAACGACAGTGCCTGGCTGGAAGCAGAGCTGCTGGGGCTCAGCCAGGCGAATCTGTAGAGCAGTCCCCAGCGCTTTTGCAACGCACAGACCCTTTACCACCCAAGCCAGCGGTGCAGCTCACTGCAACACTTCAGTTGCCGAATGGAACCACCCTGGAAGTCCCCATCACGATTGATTCTGGGAGCAACGCAGATTTTGTGGGGACGCACTTTGTCAAGCAGCATCGCATAGCGCTTCTGCCAGCGACAACACCTCTGAACGTAGTCACGGTGGATGGCAGGAAATTGCTAGGAGGACAAGTTGTGCAACAGACGCCTCCCATGGTGATGAGGATTGGAAATCATCGAGAAGTCATCAGCTTCAATGTCACCCGCCTTTCAGACACGCCTATAGTATTAGGCATGAGTTGGCTGGAGAGACACAGTCCTGCTGTAGCGTGGTACCAACGGCAGATCACCTTTTGCTCATCGTACTGTGCTCAACATTGCATCCAGTCCAGCCGGGAGGAGGGAGCGGAGCAGCAGTTGCAACTTGGCATGGTGCAGGCAGTACCCCGCAAGTACGAGGGGTTCCTGGAGGTTTTCTGCGAGAAGGAAGCTGACCAGTTGCCGCCCCACAGGCCTTATGATTGTGCCATCGACCTGGTGCCAGGGGCGCAGTTGCCGACTGCAAAGCTGTATTCCATGTCTGAGGACGAGATGCAAGAACTCAGGGAGTTCATAGAGCACAATTTGAAGCGCGGATTCATCCGAGAATCGAAAGCGGTGGGGGGCAGTCCTGTTTTCTTTGTAAAGAAAAAGGACACGCCCCAAAAAAGACTCATTGTGGACTATCGATTCATAAACAGTAAGACCAAACCCAAGGCCTTCCCCATGCCCAAGATAGATGATCTCCTGGCAACCGTAAGGAAGGGGAAGATCTTCACCAAATTGGATCTGCGTGGAGCGTATAACCTCATACGCATCCGGGAGGGCGATGAGTGGAAGACGGCCATGTTCACGCCTCTGGGCACGTACGAATACAGAGTGATGCCATTTGGTCTCCAAAATGGATCTCACGTCTTTCAAGCATTTATGCATCACGTGCTAGCGGGACTTCTCTACAAGAAATGCGTGTGTTTCCTCGACGACATCCTGATCTTTTCGGAAACGGAGGAGGCCCATGAGAAGGACGTAAAGGAAGTCCTGCAGAGACTACAGGAGAACAAGCTCTACGCCAAGTTAGAGAAGTGCCAGTTTGATGTGACGGACGTGGATTTCCTAGGCTACAAGCTGTCCGACAAGGGGCTGGCCATGGACAGCGCCAAGGTCCGCGCGGTGTTGGACTGGAAGAGCCCTCGCAATCGGAAGGAAGTCCAAAGATTCATCGGCTTCGCCAACTTCTACCGCAAATTCATCAGAGGTTTTGCAAAGGAGACGGCAGCGATCACGGACACTCTCAGTTCCAAGAAAAAGAGGTTCGTGTGGACGGAACAGGCGGAGCGCTCTTTTCAGAAGCTTAAAAGCCTTTTCGCCTCCGAGGAGCAGCTGCTGCACGTGAATCCAGGCAAGCCCATACGAGTAGAGACCGACGCGTCAGACAGAGCGGTTGGAGCCGTACTCCTGCAAGAAGATCCACATGGAAACTGGAGACCCGGTGCCTTTTACTCCAGAAAGCTCAGCAAAGCGGAGCAAAACTACACCATATGGGACAGGGAGCTGTTAGCCATTCACGCAGCGTTCAAAGCGTGGCGACATTTCCTCATTGGAGCCAAGCACACAGTGCAGGTCCGCACGGATCACAAGAATTTAGAGTATTGGCGCACGGCGAAACTCCAGAGCCAAAGACACATGCGCTGGGCAGAGTTCTTCGCGGATTTCGACTTCAGGATAGAGTACGTCCCAGGGGACTCCAACGTTATAGCCGATGCGCTCTCCAGGAAACCGCAATATCTTGAGGAAGCGGCGCCAATAGCAGCCAGGCACATTTTTGCACCGCAGGCGTGGGCGTGCGCTGCCATCGCTGTCGACCTGGACGCAGTGCGACGCGCGTTGCAGGTAGATCAGTTTGCACAATCCAAAATAGAGGAGCTGCGTCGGGGTTCGCTGAGAGACGATGAGTTCCAGTTACGCGACGGACTGTTAACTCACAAGGGTGCCCTCTACGTGCCGAGCGACGAGCTCCGAGCAAAGGTTCTGCAGCAGTTGCACGACGCTCCCAGTGCGGGCCATTTCGGCAGGGAGAAGACAATAGAACTGGTGGCCAGGGACTTTTGGTGGCCCCAGATGCGAGGAGAAGTAGCGGAGTACGTCGCCAGATGTGACACTTGTCAGAGGTCCAAGCCAGTACACCAGAAGCCGGCGGGCTTGCTGGAACCACTGGAAACACCACAGCAACCGTGGGAGAGGGTGGCGCTGGACTTCGTCACTGACCTGCCCAGTTCCAGAGGCAAGACGGCGGTACTGGTGGTGGTGGACTTGTTCACCAAGATGGCGCACTTCATTCCCTGCGCGAAGGTGGCGACGGCGGAACAGACCGCCAAGCTCTTCATCGACCACGTGTTCCGGGCGCATGGGCTGCCGCGGGCCATCCTGTCCGACAGGGGGCGCCAGTTTATTTCCAATTTTTGGCAGAAGCTCCTAGGTATCCTGCGCGTCAAGATCAACCTAGCGTCGGCAAGACATCCACAAACCAACGGCCAGGCCGAGAGGGTCAACGCGATCATGCAGCAGTACCTGAGATGTTATGCAAATCAGCGACCCACAGCTTGGGTGGACTACCTACCGATGGCGGAGTTTGCCTACAACAACACGAAGCATGCGTCGACGGGGGTGACGCCGTTCTTCGCGAACAATGGACGTCATCCCAGGACCTTCCCGGGGTTCGTAGCACCAAGAGAGGGGGAGCCGCAAGAGGCCGACCAGTTCGCTGCAGAACTACAAGAGGTGCACGAGGAGCTGCGGAGACATTTGGAGCTAGCCAAACAAGCATATAAGGTGCAGGCAGACAAAGGCAGAAGAGTGGGAGAGGACATCCAGGTGGGGGACTGGGTGTGGTTAGCGGCCCAGGCGATGCCAACCAAGTCGTTGGCCAAGAAGAAGCTAGGGCACAGGCAGCTAGGACCATACCAGGTGGAGGCTAAGATCAACCCCGTGGCTTTTCGACTGGCCCTCCCCGAAGGTTCCAGAGTCCACCCGGTTTTTCATAGGTCGGTGCTCACTCCCTACAAGGCCCCGCACAGGTTTCAGGAGTCTGAAACAATACCGCAGCCACGCACAGAGTCACCTAGGAGGGAGGGATCGCCTAGGGTCGAACCACTCAACGAGGTCACAGAGATCCTGGACTCGAGATGGGGGGAAGAGGGAATAGAATACTTTCTAGTCAGAGAGGGTGCACCAGTCAGTGCCAGTGGGTGGGTGCCGGACTACGCTTTAGACGAACCTCTTTTAAAGGACGAGTTCCATGCCCTTTTCCCACATAGACCCATGCCAGCCGAGTACTTCGATGACTGGCTCTTTACCCCCACATGTTCAGGCAGCACTTTCCACGGCTTTTCTTCAGCCGAGGAAAGAACGCCGAACTCAAACTCGCCCAGGGGATCGTGTTCGGGGGTGGACACAGAGCCCTCTTATTGGTGGGATGAGCAACCAGAGGAAGCCTGGCGCAAGAAATGGCTGAAGGGGCCTTGGCCGGCAGCACCAGACGAAGTAGCAATGGAAGAGGGAACTGCGAACATTTTGGGTGAAGAACCCGAATTCGAACACACGTACACCGAGCTGCCAGCAGAGGTCATGGACGTAGCCGAACTGTATCCTGCATCTACCTCCGAGGAGCTGCAGTTCCCACAACCCGCACCCGATGGGGGGGAGGGGGGAAGGGGGGGCTTCGAGGGGGGGATGGATGTCAGGGGTTCAGGGAGAGAGGCGCAGAGGAGGGAGGAGACCGAGAGTGAGGGAGAAGGATTCCAGCCTGACGAGGAAGAGGACGACAATGACCCGAGATGGTCCATGAGTCCGTCCAGTGAATCGGAGGATTCCCAAAAGGGAGCCCCCCTGGTCAAGCCAAGGGGAGCCCAAGGGGGAAGCAGTCAGGAGCAGGGGAACGTAGGGGGAACCGCCAGTGGGAGTTGGAGATCGAGACCTGCTTCTCCATCGGAACGGAGTGAAGAGGGTGGAGTTACCAGTGTGTCGGGAGGAACAGAACAAGGAGCAGAGGGGGGAAGGAGATCGGGGCAAGACGTCCTGCCGGAAGGGGCGGAAAGCAGTACCGGGAGCAGTGTGGCTGTTGAAAGGAAGGTCAGGAGCAACGTACGCGCGCCAAGTTCAAATGTGGAGGCGCGCGGAAGTGGGGAGAGCTCTGGGGAGGAGCCTGGTGCTAAAGCACGAAGGAGGGGGCAGCAGGCAGGAGAAGACTCAGCCTCTGGGGAGTCCCGGAAAGAGGGAACACAGGGGGGCAGGAAGACCCTGCGGAAAAGGAAGGAGAGGAAAAGGTGGAGCAGCACAAGCCTCTTAAATTGGTGCAGGGGAGGGACGGACTCAGAGGGGACTTCTAACATCTAAGGGTAACAGATGTGGAGCCACGGAGTTTGGATGTAATCACGACAATGATCTTCAATAAAACCTTTTGTATATAACTTGGACTGGACTTTGGTCTCTTGTGAGCTGGGACCCAGGGTGGCTCTGACAGCTATGAATAGGGGTCTCTTCGTGACTCTCAGCACCCTTAACAAACCTCATTAAATTTATGGTGCATGTGCAGAAACTGCAACTGACGTTATATGAATGAGGCCCAAACTGATCATAATTGAACAGAGAATGGATATATGGATAAATTTCTGGGTGAAGGATAGTCAGGCAGCGACAGTTCAGTCCCACAGCGCCACGCACACAAGCACGCTCCTTTCCAAACCCATGTTTGGTTTCGTATATAATATTTATATTTATATATTTACACAAGAACAGGGTATTTATTCCAACTGTTTGGGGGTTATCCAGGGAGGGAGGTTACACAAACAGAGCAAACGCCAGACAGACCAACCAACCCACAGAGGGAACTTTGGGGCGGAGGGGGCTGAGGGGGGAAGAACTTATGGGGTAGGGGGGGGGAAGAGAGCCTTTCCCTAGCATGGGGCCTGGATGCTGCCAGCCCCTTGCTATTCTGGGAACCGGCTTTTGTGAGACTGGATCAACTGCCGCAAGGAGCTGTGGGATTATCGGAAGTACCTCTGGAACATGGCAAACGACTTGCACTCCAATGAACTCAAGCAAGTCAGTTTCCGATGCAAAAGCTGCAGGTGTGTTTTGGGGTGACCAGAAACCAACAGCTCCGCCAACCCCAGAATTTGCTGACACCGTTAGGAATCATTTCCTAACAGAGTGCTTTACAATCTTCTTTGGCCCATCCTTCCAACAATCCTCTGAGGTAGGATGCTGTCCTTTTGTACGCGTCTGAATTGCTGAGGGCCATTTTAAGTTGAAACTCTCAAAACCTCTCAGACCCTAAAGCAGTATTTCCCCCAACCTGGTGCCCTGTATGATATTTCGGACTACAACTCCCATCGGCTCCAGCCAGGGAGCCGTGCTAGCTGGGGCTGATGGGAGTTGTAGTCCGAAACATCTTACAGGGCACCAGGTTGGGGGTGGTCATCCTAACGGAACATTCTAGTGTCCACTGGGTAATGCTGGCTCCTGTCATGGTGCAAAAACCCTACGTTGTGTTCACACTAAGGCAGTTAAAGCACCTTGCAGCTGCAATGGGAGTATGTCCCATTGAACTCAGCGATGCTTGCTTCCGAGTAAACATGCATACAATTGCACTGTAAATAGCTTGTGATGCTTACAACACGGATAACTAATTTGCGCTTACACAGTATGTCTGTACTACACATTTAAACCAGTCCCTGTGCCCTCTAAGCAAAGATCTCTGGGAATTGCTGATTTGATAATGGTTCAGTGTGGTATAGTGGCTGGAATTTTGAAATTTGCCCAGGGAGACCTGGGTTCAAATTCTTCATTCAACTACCGGTTGAACTTGTGCTAGTCATTCTCTAGAAGTTTAGCCTAGCTCACGGGGTGGATGTGAGGACAAAAGGATGCAATCACCTTCTGGGAGTAAAAAAGGGGTGAAAAGACAAATCATAATAATAATCAGCTTTGTAAGGAGAGTATGGTAAAAAGCAGGATAGAGATCTATGAACTAGCTAAGTAAAATAATCAGATCAGCACCCTCGGGTTCCAACAACCCCCAGGGTTCTTTGATAGAAACCAAAAGAGGTAAAACACAATACCACTAAGCTGCTTTAAATTTGTAATGTGGATGCGGCGAGTTTCATAATGTTTCACAGCCACTCAAAACTGCACTTGAAACACTTTTAATATATACTGTTTTAAGCATAGTGTGAACCTTTATCATGTTCTAATTAAGAATCTAGAGCGGGGGGGCGGGACCTGTGGCCCTCCCATTGTTACTGGACTACAACTTCCATTGACCCTGACCATTGGCCCTGCTGGCTGGGGCTGATGGGAGTTGGAGTCCAACAACATTTGAAGGGAGCATAGCCACCCTTTGCCCCCCACTGAGGTCTTTAGTGACAAAGCTTGGATTATAATCTTTTAAGGTGTTTTTTTTAATTTAGGTTTCAAATAATTTTGAAGCACTGTAAGCCTGAAAGCGCTATAACAACACTGTGTGAACACATGCCTAGAGTTATTTCTGGAGCGAGTAAAGGGGGGGGGGCTCTTGAAACCACCATCCATAAGTATTTGGGGGCGGGGAGGCGGTGTCACTCGAAACCACTATGCAGATTTTCACTTGTCCATTGAGAAAACGTCAAACCATTGTAGCACTGAAAGCATTTTGTGGCTTGGGGGTGGGAAAAACACACATTTACAGCGACAAACAAGTGCAATATTTAGAAATGATGGCCTGTGGGCATTTTTAACGGAGAGGCTGGATTTGTGCCACAGAAGAAGCATGGCTTGACTGGTTCTCAGCGTAGGAGCAAGGGGTCTGCCTTAGGGTCAAGGTGAGCTGCTTCCCGCCCCCTCCTCAGTGCAGGGTCATTTTTGGCGCATGAATGCTGAAGGCATAAGATGCTCTGCCCCTCGTAAATTAAAGCTCCCCAGATACATTCACAGGAAGGGGAAAATATTTGATTTGTTCCTAAGAAAGAGAGAGGGGCCTGAGGCATAGTCTAAGGCAGGCTTCGTCAACCTGGTGCCTTCCAGGCGTCGTGCGCTACAACTCCCATCAACCCCGGCCACAATGGCCAGGCTAGCTGCAGGCTGATGGGAAATGTAGTCCAAAACACCTGGTTGGCACCAGGTTGGCGACAGGCTGGTCTAAGGTGCTGAAGCAGTGAGTGGCAGAGTGGGGGCGAGGCGACCAAACACAGCTCCATCCCGGGGGTGGGGGATGCTGAATAGAGGCGCCTGCTTCACATGGAGCCAGACCATTGGCCCATCTAGGCCAGTACTGTCTACTCTAGCTGGCAGAGGCCTTCCAAGGCTCAGCCAGCCATCTTTCCCAGAGCCGCTCCTTGACATCCTTTGATTAGAAGAGACTGGGAATCAAACCTAGAACTTGATGTATGTGAAGCACATTTTCTGCCACAGACCTATGGCTCCCTCCACCTGGGTAACCCAGAGGCCATAGGTCATAAATCAGTGCTATTGTGCTGTGTCCAAAGGTCTTTAGTAGGGCTCAAGGGGTGTGTGGGTGTAACTTAACTCCACCCACCCTTTGCCCCCATATCCTGAGGGTAGGGGGAGGTACCACAACTGGAGGGGTCAGAGTAGGTGGCGTTGGGTCTGTGTGAGGCATGGCGGCTGTCATGACAACACACGGGAGCCTGTGGAAAAGGAAGGAGGGAGGTTTGGGGTGTGTGGGTGCCCTTGGTTTTTTTTTTACCAAGGCGTATGAGGCTGAAGAGGGAGGCAGTTTTCAGTGGATCTGGACGGTTGTACCAGAACGGAGGGGTGGGAGGGAAAGGACGGTAAAGTGAAAGGGGAGGGGGAGAAGCAACCTAAACACAGGCCTTTCCCCCCTCACTCCAGAGGACTGAACCAAGGCCCCAGCACCCCACGCAGAAGGAGGGATGGGGCATCTCTACGACAAGTCCCGCTCTCCTGGCGTGCCGTACATATACGAATCTTTGCCAGGCTCCTGGACGTATTCTTCCTTCTTGTCCCAGTCAGCCGTCCAGCCTCCATTGGCAAAACTGGTGCTCTTGGTAGCGCCGTAGCCCCCACCTCCTCCTCCCCCGCCCCCTCCTGCGGCCATGCGGGCCGCTTCGTCCTCCTCATCGGCCAGTTCGTCCTCGTTGATGAAGCCACACTTCTCCTCGTTGATCTCTTCTGGCTCGGCCCAGGGCTGCTTCTCGCCAGAGGCGAAAATCCCATAGAAGATGACACCCCCATAATGCACTAGAGAGGCGATGAGGAAGACGTATTGCCACTCCTCCCGTGTCTGTGGGGAATGAAAGAGGGAAGAGGTCAGGGTGGATAACCAAAGAAAGTACTTCATTCGTTTATTCCAGTGGTTCTTAATGGTTGGACCTCGGACCCCAGGGAGTCCACGTAGGCCACTCAGAGGATCCATGGCAGGTATCCATCAACTGTCCGGGACATCTTGTTTTGTGGGATGTGAGAGTAAGGTAAAGGTACCCCTGCCCGTACGGGCCAGTCTTGACAGACTCTAGGGTTGTGCGCTCATCTCACTCTAGAGGCCGGGAGCCAGCGCTGTCCGCAGACACTTCCGGGTCACGTGGCCAGCGTGATGAAGCTGCTCCGGCGAACCGGCACCAGAGCAGCACACGGAAACGCTGTTTACCTTCCCGCTATAAAGCGGTACCTATTTATCTACTTGGGACGCAGGTGGCGCTGTGGGTAAAAGCCTCAGCGCCTAGGGCTTGCCGATCGAAAGGTCGGCGGTTCGAATCCCCGCGGCAGGGTGCGCTCCCGCTGCTCGGTCCCAGCGCCTGCCAACCTAGCAGTTCGAAAGCACCCCCGGGTGCAAGTAGATAAATAGGGACCACTTACTGGTGGGAAGGTAAACGGCATTTCCGTGTGCTGCGCTGGCTCGCCAGATGCAGCTTTGTCACACTGGCCACGTGACCCGGAAGTGTCTCCGGACAGCGCTGGCCCCCGGCCTCTTGAGTGAGATGGGCGCACAACCCCAGAGTCTGTCAAGACTGGCCCGTACGGGCAGGGGTACCTTTACCTTTACCTTTTATTTATCTACTTGCACTTAAGGGTGCTTTCGAACTGCTAGGTGGGCAGGAGCTGGGACCGAACGACGCAAGCTCACCCCGCCGCGGGTATTCGAACCGCTGACCGTGCGATCGGCAAGTCCTAGGCACTGAGGTTTTACCCACAGTGCCACCCGCGTCCCGATGTGAAAGTACAGCGCACCAAAACTCGCAAGATTGCAGTGGCCCAAAACGCACGTTTTTAGATGCTGTGCTCTCATGTTGATCATGTGACTCACACAGGAGTGCAGTTCAGAAAGCATGTGTCCCGGTTTTGCACCATTGACCATAGTGCCTCATTTGCCTTAATGGACTAGGCAGAGAGATGTGATAGGGCCTTCTCTCATAATTAAATTTTCTGTTTTACAATTTAAAGAACTCATTTTTACATCCTTAAGATATCCCTTCTTCTCTTTCCATGGTTCATTTTACATATCATAAATCCCTGCGTATTTTACATTCAGTATTCCATTATGACACCCATCAAAACTTATTTACACTGTTGAATTTATCAGTGTTGCCATCGTTTTCAGCTGTACACAGTTATTTCCCATATATTCAATAAACGTTTTCCATTCTTTTCTAAACGTATGTTCTCCTTGTTCTCTTATTCTATAGGTTAAGTCTGCAAGCTGTGCATATTCTGTCAACTTAAATTGCCATTCCTCTTTGGTTGGGACCTCACTCGTTTTCAATTTTTGGGCTAACAAAACATGGGCCGCAGTAGTGGCCCCAGGAACTTGGAATTTCAGTCTGAATTATCCCCCAACTGAAAGGACTCTGGGTGTGGTTGTTTTTTTTTTGGGGGGGGGGTTCTTTTAACCTTTTTTTCCTCAATTCATTGTGGATCATTTCCATGACCCACAGTGATTCGACCTTCTCTTCATTGTTGCTTGACCAGGCAATCCTTTTGTTGCCCACCTTGCTGGCTAAAGTGGTTTTTGTTTTTTTGTTTCTTCTTTGGTCCTGGGCCCAGAAGATGCCCAAATTCTGAGTTTTGCACTCTTTGCCTTTTTTCTCTTTGCTTATTCTCTCTTACAATTTAATTGGTGTGATCTGCTGGTGCTTCCACCCCGCTTCATCTTTCTCCCTCCCCCCCCCCCCTGCAACCCCTGTTTATATATTCCATTGATTTTCTTAAGTGCCTCATATTGCGTGTGGCAGAAAGGCAGGGTAAAAATGTTCTCGATACACTTTTGTTTATTAAAAAAAACAACAACCAAAGTGTGAGTTTAGAGTGTCTGCTATTAGAAAAGAACACAGATACTGTGGGAATATCAGAAATCTGGTAGGGCAGGGATAATCAATGGGATACAATTATCCCCAGATATAAAATATACAGGGAGGACCGAGGGGTTTGCACTGGTAATGGTGCTGCTCTATAGGTCAAAGAGGACATTGACCGCAATAAATGAGAAACCTGAGGAAGGACAAACCCAGTCATGAACCGCTGCATATGGAAATAACAGTCTAAAAATGTAACACAGTACTGGGGCGAATGCTAACAAAGCTTTTGAGAAGGAGAAAGAGCCATGATAGCTAAGTGAAACATTCATGTTCAGAAGCAACGTTAACATACCTAACATGTCAATGGTACATCCATGGTATTCATGTAATATTTTAACTGCTTGTAATTCTAAATGTTAACATTGCACCCTGTCCTGGGACCTGCTGGCGAAGCGTTAGTAATACAGTGGACGCTCGGGTTGCGAACGTGATCCGTGCGGGATGCACGTTTGCAACCCGCAGCATCCACAACCTGCAGCCATGTGTCTGTGCACACGCGGGTTGCGATTTGGTGCTTCTGCACATGCGCAAAGCGCGATTTGGTGCTTATGTGCATGCGTGACCACCGAAACCCAAAAAAATGCAACTTGAAGCATTTGTAACCCAAGGTATGACTGTACAGGAAACTCCCCACTTGAGTGAGACCAACTCGCATGCCACCATGTACATATGTGGCGCTGCAAAATAAATAATTCAATTCGAACCCAGAAGTGGTGCAAAAAAAATGGAAAACAGCGGCTCGAGAAGAGCACAGAAATGGCAAAAGAGCAGCTAGCAATCCCAGGAGCCCTTGCACTGATCTTTGAAACCTGTGGAGAATTGGAGTTTGAGAAAGGAGGCTTGGAGGAAGCAGTGCTCTACACCCCCCAAAAAATGTTTAGGGGTACTCTCATTTTCCTACACATATTGAAATACTGCCCCTCAATGAGGCCAAACTTAGATTCACAAAATGTTTAGGGGTATGCGTACCCCTGAATCTCCCCCCCAGAAAAAAAAGCACTGGGGAGAAGTCTGGTAAGCAGTTTTTTAAAGGGGTTTTCAAGAATTTCCAGAGGTTTAGAGAGCGTTTGCAGGCTTTCTAGTTGGTGTTACCGCTATACGGGACTTCACATACACGCAGCTCCCAGAAACTTAACCCCCACGTGAGTGAAACGAAACAACAACAACGTATTTCTTCCTCTGTCCTCCTTTTCTAGCTGCTCCGTTCCATTGCCCCCCATCCATTTTTCAGCCTCCCCACCCAACTGCTCTCAACCGTCAGGAAGAGAGCAAATTGTTAGGCAGCATGCTCAGACCTCCTGATGGCTGTTGCCATTTTGGCTACATAAATGGCACTTGGAGAACCAAATCAGAAGGTTAGAAATTATGGGGACAGAAAGTTCTCAGGACAAGCAACCCCCCTGCTTTCAGGAGCTTTGATTCCTACCTTGTGTTTGGTCATAGCTCCAACGATGAGTGGACACACCATCCCTGACAGAGTTCCCACACCATTGGAGATCCCCATGAGGATGCTGGCATATCGGGGGGCAATGTCCAAGTGATTCACGTTAAATCCTGGAAGTGAGGAGGCGGGTTATAGAAAGGAATTCACATCAGTTTCTCCTCTAATTTTGGAGCTAATGTATGCCACAGATTGCCTCTAACTGTGAGGCTGTTTCCAGATTATCACTATTTTCAAGTGGTATGCAATTACATACTGGCCAATCCAGGTAGCGCAATGATTGGGAAGTCCTGAGCAAACCCGCTTCCCTAAAATGATCAGACTTTTTGCAATAAAGGAAATGACAGAAAAGACGCACTGGAAAAAGTGGGATGACACTTGTTTTGAGGACTATCGTCTAACCTCCCCACAAACAAATCAGAATGAATGCTGATTAAATAACCAATGTCATCTACTGTCTCCGTAAACATATCAGGTTGTCTGGAAGCATCCAAATGTGTTAAAATGTTACAGTTTAGTGCTAGAGCTTCTAAAGATTATTCCCCACCCCTGTAAGTTCATGCAAGATCACAGTCGTTTGGTATTAGATTGCAGTTAGAGAGTCCGCATGTAGTTCCCTGTTGCTTCTATGAGATACTTGAAAGATCTCTTACTTCTGCAGTCATAAACAGAAACAAAGTTCAAAGGAATAAGCACGTGGGCCCCTTGCCTTGATTTTCCGCCCTCCTTTTGCGTTTTCCCTAATCATGATCTCCCTTATTGCCTCTTACGGAGCAATCCTGTGCTCTGGTTAAAAAAGATTTTTCAAAACCCATTAAATGCAGTACAAAACAATCATCAAAATGATTGAAAAACCTGGCTACTCATCCAAAAATGTAAACAGCCACATAGCCCTGTCGGCATTAAAAAAAAAAGAGTTTCCCCAAAAATCAAAAGTAGGGATGCCTGCCAAATCTCTGCTGGAAGAGTGTTCCTTCCACAGCTTGGGAGCAGTGGCAGAAAATGCCCAACTTCTGGTTGAGGCAGTCAGAAACATGGAGGACATCACAGCTCAATGCATATGCCGGCCAGGCAAAAGCACTCAGAGGGCACAGGGCAAGGGGGTTAGGGGGTGTGGTCAAAGGAGAGGGGGCACGGACTAGACTTCGAGGGCCATGCAAAAAAAGGTGCACCTAATGAGGATGAACCCTTCACAGGGTTGGACTATATGAGTATCAGAAAGCCTCCATGTCAGGCGTCCTACTGTGTGGGAGTTGTGGGCAAGGATGGGCGAACCTTACAATTTCAGGTTCTCAGGTTATTTTTCCAATTTTAAATACCAATCTTAGATTTGGTTCTTTAGTCGGCTGAAAAAACAAAACAGTCCTCATGAAAGTTCATCAGCATTTTATTGTGAATTTCTTCTAAGTAGTACTATTTTTCTAGAAAAAGAGGTGCCAAAGCTCACCATGAACTTCTCCCTTATTCTCTTAGAATGGCAGTGGCGCCTACCTGAGGGGTGCTAGAGCTGAACTCTGGCTGGAAAAAAGCCCTGCTTCTAACATATATGTTTGCATACAATTTCGCCTAATACAGTTGTACCATAGAAGTCAAACGGAATTCCAAAATGTTTGAAAACCAAAGTGCAGCTTCTGATTGGCTGCAGGAGCTTCGTGCAGCCAATCAAAAGCTACAGAAGCCCTGCCGGATGTTCGGCTTCCAAAAATAGTTTGCAAACCAGAACAGTCATTTCCAGGTCTGCGAAGTTCGAGAGCCAAAACATTCAGGAATTAAGCCGATCAACTTCCAAGGTACAACTGTATACATATTTCTGCAGGACAATTTCCCCTGATATAATGCACTATATATATACATAACATATGTTATTTTCACAAATATATGCATTTGATGCACACTTTACCTCAGTATGTGTTCTTCTATACACATTGCTTGGCTAGAGAAGTGCATTGCAAACTTCAGAGAATTTCGCATTTCAGAGCACGGCTGTGGGGTTTGTGTGTTGTTTCAGAAAGTGCAACTTAGGTAGGAGCACAAACTCTCTGATCCCTACTTGTTGGGGGGAAGCAGAGGACCTTTAATTTGGAATGCCACAATGCAGGTGTGGGAAATCTTTCATGGCTAGACTACAGTTCCCATCAGTCCCAGCAAGTGGCCAAGGACATAGGAAGTTGTAGTTCAGCAACAACTGGAGGGTCTCACCTTCCTCAGAAGGTCAACCCAGCTCCCTAAGAGCAGTGGCAGAGCTTCATGCTCCGGCACCAGGGGGCGGAGAGCAGGCAGGGGCAGGGCTGGCACACATCTTGGGGACGTGGTGCATCGCCTGCAGGGGCGTGGTGTGCGTTCTGGGGGCGTGGCGCCCAGTGCAGGCGGGGGGCAGCCACGATGGCACCCCACCAGGATCGCACTGCTGGGGGCAGTGTGCTCCCTCCGCACTCCTCTTCCTCCACCAGTGGCTAAGAGCTTACCTGAAATAGCAAAACCGCTGAAACCCACGGCCAGAACAAGGAAAGAAATTGCTACGCCTTTGCTGTGGGAATAGCCAACCACTAAGAGGAGTGTGGCTTCCATGCCAAAACCTGACGAAGAAGGAAGAACAGAGAAAGTGAGTGTGGACACACAGCTCCTGCACACAAGCACAGCTGTGTCTATTTTCAACTTCTGACTGTGATCGCGCTGCATAAGAAACTAGAGCAGGGTGTACATAAAACTTACATGTGGCTGTGCATGCTGCTAATTTTTCTTTGCTAATGGAAGGGGAAGGGTGTCATAACTTAGCGGGGCTGCAAATGAGCCGAAGAGCATATGCTCTGCATATAGAAGGCCTCAGTTTTTGGCAATTGCAGGTGGAAAAAATTGCTGTTGCACCCAGATCCCACTTGCTGGCTGGCCTCTGGTATCTGGCTGGCCACTGTGAGAACAGAGTGCTGGACTAGAAGGGCCTTTGACCTGGTCCAGAAGGGATCGTGTGATGTTCTTAAGTTCAATCCCCCAACATCTGCAACACATGGTATGCATGTGTCATTTCAACACCAATTCATTCTCCCAGGCGTTAAAAATCCTTTTAAGCCACTCTGGAAGCTTGTGTTTTATTTATCCACTGTGTGGTTGCTTTTTAAAAAATCTATTGTGTTATAGCTGATGTTTTACTCTGTTTGATCTTATGGTTGATTGTGTAACTTTATTTTATTTTCGTCTTAAGCTGTTCTGAGAGCTGAGATGCACGGATGGTGCAGGATGAAAATGTAACAAATGAGCTAACGAATAAAAAGCCAGCCTTGAGCGGAAAAGATCAAAGGCAGTGATGAGAAAGACCTTTCTCTGTGTAAAGCAGGATTCTCCAACCTGGGCTGGACTACACTTCCCATCATCCTTGACCATGGCCTGATGGGATTTGTAGTCCAACCATGCCCGGAATGTGCCATATTGGGGAAGGCCAGCATTAAGGTATTTGTCAGCAGTATGGTCCTGGATTACATGGACTTGGTATAAGACTGATTCATGAATAAGTGAGGGTCAGGGGAGGTTGCAACTTTGTGAGAAGTGAACTGGCAAGAGGAGAGCTTGCTAAAAGCAAGAGTGCAGGGTCCACTGCAATCCGCAGGACAGGGATATGCGATGATTTCTCATGCCCTCCTACTGGAAACTAGGGCTGGGAGATATCAGCTTTTCAACACTGCAATGTACCACCAGCTAAACATTGTGATAGAATGATACATTGCAATGTTGAAAAGCAGAGGGAGGAACAAGCTGCATTGTCCTCAGCCCCGCAAGGTGCTGGGGTGAAACTGCCTCCGCTCCCAATGTAGCTTTTTCCTTCCTCTGCGCACCAGGCGCTGGTGGCCGAGGGACTCAGGAGCGACAGCAGTTTCACCCACGATATACTACTGGATGAAGGCGCCATCGCCCAGGCCTACTAGAAACCCCAGAAAAGCATTCTAAGCGGGAGATGAAAACCTCTAAGTGATTTTGCATCCGCAAGTGCTAAAAAACTGAGGTGTGCCCGTCCCTGCGAAAGAAAGAAAGACATCTAAATGAAAACAGAGATTCTCAGAAACCTGTGCGAGTTCCTGGATTCTGTCTCTAATGCATTTGCTTCAAATATTGTGGCACTCTCAGTACTGCCTAGATGCTGCTGGGCTCCAACTTCCATCATCCCTGGATATTTGCCATACTAGCTGTGGGCAGATGGGAGCTGGAGTTCAGCAGCAGGTTCTGGAGGGCAACAGGTCCCCTACTCCTGGCCTGGGCACTTTGCTCTAGAAACCTTTCCCACTGACAAGCCAGCCACCTGCCCCTTACTGGAGTCCAGGTATCTCTCAACCAAGCCTTAACCCTCCTCCCCGAGTCTTTTCTCCAACAATGCCTTTCTCTCTCACCCCCACAGTTCATCATCTTGCGGACGTTTGTGGTAGACATGATCCTCCGCGTCCGCAGGTAGTCGGCGATTTGGCCCCCAATGGGCACGATGATCGTCATGACCAGGTGAGGCAAAGCAGAAAGCATGCCCACCTGCGCAGGAAGGGACAAAAAGGAAGAGGCAGCCCATAAGTTCCAGGCACATGAGGGTGTTTAAAAACAGTTAAGAAAATCCAGCTGTCGTGTGGGGTCTTTTTTCTTTTGAACATTACGTTTATGACCAAGGGCACCCGCAGGATATTTTGCAAGTGGGGAGAAGGGCAGTGTGTGTGTGTGTGTGTGTGTGTGTGTGTGTGTGTGTGTGTCCAAGTAGAACACTGGAAGGGTGGGATAAGTCTTATTTCTCACACACAAAATGAGAATAGTGCCTATACGTTTTGTCTCATGTAGCAGGTTCTGCAAACTTAAGAGTTTTATCCAACTGAAGTCTTACACAGAGTAGACCCACTAAAAGTAATACTGCCATGACCATGAATTTCAGTGGGTTGACTAATACGTAGGGCTCAGTTGAAAACAACTCTTAAGTTGTGTAAAACTGATGTACGAGACAAAATGTGCAGGTACCTTTCTTCTCACTTTTTTGGTGAGAAATTAGCCTGATAATATTGGGTGGTGTTTAAATATGTTTTACTCAAAGCAGACCCACTGAAATGAATGAACAAGGCTAAGTCAGGCCCGTTAATTCCAATGGTCTAGTCAGAGTGAAATTTAGTTGCCAGCCACCCATTGGATATAACCTGTGCTCTCTTTAAAAACAAAAATGAAAGCCAGGAATCTTGGGATTATAGTTCCTGGTTGGGGGGGGGGGAAACTGCCCCTCCACGGACACCCATGTTGAAAACATTACAGTGGTACCTCTGGTTGCGAACGGGATCCGTTCCGGAGGCCTGTTCACAACATGAAAAGAGCACAACCACAGTGGCGCATCTGCATCTGCACATGTGCGGGCTGCGGTTCACCGCTTCTGCGCATGTGCGTGATGTCATTTTGCGCTTCTGTGCATGCACAAGCGGCAAAACCTGGAAGTACCCTGTTCTTGTACTTCCAGGCCGCTGCGGGACGTAACCTGAAAGAATGTAACATGAAGCAGATGCAACATGAGGTATGACTGTATATAATTCTCTCAAAGGACTTCAAACCCAATTCCAATAGCCATCACCGTCTGCTTCCTAGCAGTAGTTGGGGCAGGAGCAGCGGTGGCAGGTGAGGGTGCAGAGTGACGGAACTGAACTTGCCAAGAGAGGGAGGAGACAAGGCGAGGTGTGATGAGGTCAGAGGAGCTCTGGGCTGGTAGTGGCCACTCAAGTGCACCTGCAGGGCCGCCAATGTCGATTCAAGGAGCCCTTGGTCTTGCTGAAGCCTCACATTACCCCAATCCTCTCCTTACAAGTGCCATTGGGAGGGTGCCATTGTCATTGCCACTCCAACCACACACACAAACCCTGCCCATGCACTGCGGCTGTGTAGATGTATGTTTTGGAATCCTGAAATTTGATCCTGCTAATTTCTGAAGTTTTATATTTTTCTTCTTTTTTTAAAAAAATTAAAAGTCTATACTGCACAAAGAGCCATAGAATAAAAAAAAGAACATCTTGGTTCCTTCTCTCTTTGTGTGTGTCTTTGTTTTGGATATTTGAACCTGTTTTCTCTCAGAGTGCATTCCTGCTCAGCCTTGCCCCAGCATATGATGGAAGAACAATTGGCACGTGGCTAGGGGCATCTTTTCTTTCTCTTATCAGCACAGAATGAAACACCCTCTGCTAATTAATTAATTAACGACGACAGCAATATCCGCCACTCTTCACCAGTAGGTCCCAAGACCGGGTTAGAACAATTTCAAATTCAGTATTAAAAACAGCTTATAGACAGGCTCATCACAGCTATCTGCCAATCACCCATTCCCACCACCCTTCTGAGTAATACCCCTCCCCACCTTCTCACTATATAGAAGGGTCTGGAAACTTCTGTTTCAGTGTATCTGAAGAAGTGTGCATGCACACGAAAGCTCATACCAAGAACTAACTTAGTTGGTCTTTAAGGTGCTACTGGAAGGATTTTTTTTGTTTTGACTATGGCAGACCAACACGGCTACCTATCTGTAGCTTATAGACAAGTCTCCAATTTCTTGCCCTGACACGTGCAAGAGCGCGTGCACACACACACCTCAAACCAAGGGCAATTTTTCTCACCTTGCTGATTTCAAAGCCAAAGACTTCTTCAAAATAGGCCGGCTGGCTAATTAAGAGCAAATAGAAGGTCCAGCTCCGGCAAAAGTTGGCCACAATAATGGCGTAGACAGGCATGGAAGTGAAGAACTTGCGCCAGGGAGCTTTGAATTTCTGCCAAGAGGTAGGGAGGAGAGAGAGAGAGAGAGAGAGGCACAGAGAGAAAAATATGAAAATATTAATGGAGTTGCCTCACATCCTCGCATATCCCCACCGCAGTGCTGTCGCAGGACTTCAGAGGCCACTTGCCTCCTCAAAAATGGTGCCCCATGAAGCTGGTGAGAGCTTCTCTACTGCAGAGAGATCTTCAGCACCTGCCGCCTCACCACCATACACTTAGAGCATATGCTTCCCTGCTCCCCAAATCCTGGGAGCTGTAGTTTCCCGCTCACAGAGCTCTAACTCTCAGCACCCTTAAACTACAGTTCCCAGGATTCTTTGGGGGAAGTCGTGCTTTAAATATATGGTGTGTGCGCAGTTTCTTTCTCTCTGCTCTCTCACATCCTTGCCCATGGCCTTTGCTCTTCCACCTTCACCACCCTCACCTGTCCAAATGTCTCTTTTCCCTCCTCATATGAACCTGCCCTGCAGCCCAGTATGCTTGGAGCTGCCTGATGCCACCACTAGGCCCCATATGCACTTGGCATTTGAAGCAGTATTCTACCACTTTGAACAATTAGGCTTCCCCCAAAGAATCCTGGGAACTGTAGTTTGTTAAGGGTGCCGAGTGTTTCTAGGAGACCCCTATTCCCCTCACACAGGTGCCATTCTCAGAGTGGTTTAGCAGTCAACCGCTCTTCCCAGGAAACTCTGTAGCTTGGGACCTGTCTTTTTGACCACCTGCCTTCTTTCTTATTTTCATTTTTCAACGCTTCATACTATGAGCTCAAGGTAGCGTATGTGCTTCTCCCCCCCCTTCCCCATTTTATCCTCACAAGAACCCTGTGAGGTAGGTTAACCCGAGAGGCAGTAACCAGGCTTCGCAGCCAAGGGGGAATTCAAACCCTGGTTTCCTAGTGTCGTAGTCCGGCACTCTAGCCACTACGCCACACTCTGTTAAGGCTCCGTGCACCTTGATGGTGTTAACGGAAAAATCCGAGGGCTCCCTTGGACAAAAACAAAGACACCAACCAGGATAACTTGGAGCAAGACAGCAGCCTGTAGGCTTCGCCTTTATTGATCTGTTGCAACAGGGTGCTCCCCTCACTTGCAGGAGAGAGGAAGGACCCAGAAAAATGGTGTGCAAGGTCTTATAAAGACTTTTGAAATTGCCACCCTGTAGATCAAGACCACCCCCAGAAACATCATACGTACATCACAGAAAGGAGGGGTTGTGGTGGTAACCTGAGTGTCCTGTCATCTGGCTGGTTCCCCCTTTCCCCCTCCCCATGAGTAATTTCCAGAGGACAAAGGGGGGTTGGCAGTTTCCTGCCCCCAGAGGGAAGAGCTGATTATTGTCCCTTGTTCCAGTCCGTGCTGAATCCACTCCCATATGCAAGTTCTTTGTGATCTTGATGGTCTTCTGTCTAGGACCATCAGGGTTGGCATAGCAATTGTGCAGGGCTCCTGTGTATGTACTGGTATGCTCAAGGATTATGGCTGCCCTGTATCAAACCTTCCCCATTTTGTAGTCCTTCCTTCATGGAGTAAAATAAAAGTGGAACAGTGCAAATCCGATGTATGGTTGATTTTCTATGAATTTATAACAGAAGTGTAGCGTATGTAGTGTGTGAGTGTGAGTGTGTGTGAAGTTTGTACAAACTGAATGATGGGGGGGTGGGGTACCTGCTACAATGGCGCCATATGAATGGCAAGAGAGCAATGCAAGGCACTGACCAGAAGGGGATTCATAAGACTGGCGCTTTCTCCAATGCTTTCCTCTATGTATTTCCTCTCCTCCTCGGTGATGGTTGGGTGCTGCGCAGGACTCTCGTAGGAAACCATCAGCCAGAACATATACCAGAAGATACCAAAGCTGCCTGCCAAGGAACAGAATTGCAGAAGCGGTTGGAGGGAAGGGACCTACGATCTGATCCAACGAGGTTTAGGCAACCGAGAAGGCATGGTAGCCAAAGAGTTGGCCTCTCTTTTTCCCCCAAATTTTAAAATCACTTTTCCAAATTTATAACAAATAAGACACACAAATAAAGAAAAAAAATTACAATACTAAAACAAAAAGCAACAAAAGCAAACATATAAATACGTAATTCTTTAAGGCCTAATTTAGTTTTCATTGTTAACTGACATCCTCGAACCCCTCCTTACTGAATTACTTTGAATCACTTTTTAACAGCTTTCCAATACCCTCTTTCTAATCAAATTAACACCTTTAGTTTACAATCTTCTTCTCTTTTCATAATTATCCAAATCCATAATATTTTACAATTCACTCTAGTCCTAGGCCCATTTGGTCCTTTCTAGTAACTTCTACTTATCGTATGTTACAATATCTAGCTAAATAGTCTTTAAATTTCTTTCACTCTTCTTGGCATGGCCTCTTGGCTGGCTTACCGTAGACGTAGAATACTGAGCTCCACCCGGAATACTGCACTAGGATCCCCGCAAGAGGCATGGCCACCACAGCCCCTGCGTAAGAGCCTGTAAAGGCAGAGGGAAAAGGTTAGCCAGGGATACAAGCCAAGATTCCTAACTCCAGTGGGGACTGGTGCCCACTGGGACTGGCAGGGCAGAAGTCAGGGTGACCAGCTGGCTGTAAGTAAGAAGGCAGCCAGGCGTGGGGTCTGGCTGAGGGCAGGCTGAGCTTAGTGGGGCAGTGCCCCCATTTGACTGACTGCACCAGCCTTTACTGCCTGACTCCCAGCAGCCCTCGCTACCCCTCTGAGGTTGCTCCCACACTCGCCGTTCCATGACTAGCTGCCATCCTTTGTTATAGCTATGAAAAAGGAAGAAAAACGGGGGGGGGGGGGGCAAGAGGAAAGAAGTGTTCAACACCCTCTCCCTGCTGAACAGGAACTGTCAAATAACAGGGCAATTCGGGGGCAATTCATCAGTTACCCACCAGCCGTGCTGTTTCCTGTTCAGCAAGAACAGTAAGAGGGACAGAATTTGCAAGGGGGGAAACTGCGAAAGTCGAGAGGGACCTTTGCTATCTGGAAATTTACCGTATTTTTCGCTCCATATGACAAACTTTTTTCCTCTTAAAATCTAAGGGGAAATGTCTGTGCGTCTTATGGAGCGAATGTGTGGTCCCTGGGGCTGGGGGGGACGGGGACCCAGGCTTCCCTCACCAGCCCCGACAAGCTGTGGGAGCAGTGGGAAGACTGCACACAGCCTTTCCGCTGCTCCCTGACCTGCTCTTTGGGGCTGGCAGTGGCTTTCCTGGGGCTGGTGGTAAGGGAAGCTCGGCTTTCCCCACCGCCAGCCCCACAAGCTGCGGGGAGCAGCGGAAAGGCTGCGTGCCTTCCCACTGCTCCCTGGGGCTGGCGGTGAGGGAAGCTCGGCCAGCCCCACAAGCGAAAGGAACCTGAGGCTATCTGGAGAGCGAGAAGGATCCTGGCTGTGGAGTTAGGAATTGCTAGACAACGTGGCATTATGTTAAACTCTGTATGGAACCACTGTTTCAATTCCTCAGAAGCAAAGCAGTCCTCGTGTGAAAGCAACTTAACAGGGGGCGTCCAGTGAGTTTTCCTAAAGTGAGTCACTCACCAAGAGCTGTTCCAACATGTAAAACCAAACCAGGATGTGCTGCGTTTTGATCTAGACTTTGGGACAGGTCTTCTAGGCTTCTGCTTAAGAAGTTTCAACAAGTCAGAAGCCAAAGGACATCAGGTTCAAGGGGGCAACCATGGTTTTGTTGCATGGGAGGCCCTCCCCGCCCATTTAACTTCGATGGTCGGTGAACATGTTACCTTACCACAGAAGGCTGTTGTCGCCAGGCGGCTGCGTTCCAGGGGGGGTGCCCATTTGCTCCAGATACCGTGGCATGCTGGGTAGGTGACCCCCTGGAGGTGGAGGGCACAGAGAGTTACATAGAGATCAGAGCTACCTTTCCACTGGAGAGAGAGAGAAAAGAGGCAGGCCCAAGGAACAAGCTCTGCTTCCGACCCATAACTCTGTCCCACCTTGACTCCGTTCTTTACAAGGGGGCTAAGCGCCCCAAAAACAGAGACGGTGCTCTGAGGGAAGGGAGCTGAGGCTTCAGAGAGGAAGGTGGAGAGGTTGATATTACGGGGCGGTGGGAAAGCATGGAGATTAGGGGTGCGGACCTTACCTCCACAAGGCCTTGCAGGATCCGCACGAAGATCACGCAGCCAAAGTGGACCCTTGCGGCCGATGGAATGAGCATGTTCAGGGTTGATGTCGCCACAATGGCAAAGCCAAAAACCCTGTGGACCGAAACGCAGGTGTTAAGAAAAGCTGTAAGAAAGAGAAAGAAAACCCAGCCTGTTTGCTTTCCCTCTCATCATTATTCTTTTGATATTTACAGAGGTTTTTTTGTTCCACATGAGCCTGTGAAGTGATAAGGGAGTCAATGGCTCTAATCACCAGTGACTTTCATGGCTGAAGGAGGATTTGAACCCATGTCCCACATCCACATTCTGATGGTCAGCCAATTGCTCTGAACAGCTCCCTGCCTCTTCCCGCAGGATAATATATACACAAGTGCTGTAGAGACTAGAGACCTGCACGGTGAGAGGACAGGCCTAGGAAACACCACAAGGAACCTCCGCTTTCTCTAGCGAGGGTCTATGTACGCATGTGTGTTTCGAGATAGGTGTTTATTCTGGGATTAGTGCTGCTCCTCATGCTTGCAAATTTCTTGCATGCTAAACTTCTTAAATTATCAACTAAAGTTTACTTGAAAAGAACTACAAACTTAAAAAAAGACACAAAATACCAAAAATTTTGCTGTTGTGATAATCTGGTTTATACAAAGGTAAAAGGTAAAGGTACCCCTGCCCGTACGGGCCAGTCTTGACAGACTCTGGGGTTGTGCGCCCATCTCACTTAAGAGGCCAGGGGCCAGCGCTGTCCGGAGACACTTCCGGGTCACGTGGCCAGCGTGACATCGCTGCTCTGGCGAGCCAGAGCCGCACACGGAAACGCCGTTTACCTTCCCGCTGGTAAGCGGTCCCTATTTATCTACTTGCACCCGGGGGTACTTTCGAACTGCTAGGTTGGCAGGCGCTGGGACCGAACGATGGGAGCGCACCCCGCCGCAGGGATTCGAACCGCCGACCTTTCGATCGGCAAGTCCTAGGCGCTTGAGGCTTTAACCCACAGCGCCACCTGCGTCCCGGTTTATACAAAGGTACAGTCAATTTTCATGATCTTTATCTTTCACCAGATACTGAGCTAGCCCAAATGGACCAAGGTATCTTTCTGTTCCTGTTCTAGAGAATGAGATCACCAGGGGTGAGCCAAAATCTGCATGTTCCCCCTCTTTGATTTACACATACACACACACACAAAAAAATACCCTACCTGCATCTTACCTGTTAGCAGCAAATTTCTGTGCTATGAACCCTCCGGGGATCTGGGTGACAATGTAACCCCAGAAGAAGGATCCATGAATCATGCCTACTGTCTCAGGATCCCAGTTGAACTCCGCTTTCTAAAGTGGTGAGAAGAACAGAGGAAAGATTTGGTTCCTGATTACAGCCAACAGCAGGACTTCGGTCACAGTCGCACCATCCATTCAACGCTCATGGCTCCCCCTCCAGCCAAGAATCCTGGGAACTGTAGTTTATGTTAATGGTACTCTGCATTGTAGCTCTGTCAGGAGTGAACTACATTTCCCATAATTCTTTGGGAGGAAGCTTGTGCTTCAAGTGTATGTTGTGTATCCAACCATAGAATCATAGAGTTGGAAGGTCATCCTAGTCCAGGTGTGGGGAACCAGTGGCCCTCTAGATGCTGCTGAACTACAACTCCCAGCATCCCTAGCCATCGACCACGCTTGCTGGGGCTGATGGGAGTTGTAGTTCAGCAACATCTGGAGGGCCAAAAGGTCCCCACATCTGTTATAGAAAACTGACCCTGGGAAACAGTCAGGGCTCTGGAATGTGTGAAGCAATAGTAAAAAAAAATCCAGAGGTGCTTATCTCTGAGTAGACCTGCGCAGGATTGGGGGTGCTGATCTGACTAGGCATGGTGAAAAACTGGAAAACTTCATTCTGGCTTAGTTATTCCAGAACACTTTTGTCTCTGGCTCTGCCCATAATCGGTTCTGGCTCCACCCAGCACTGCCCTGTGGCCTCCAACAGATTAAAGGTAAAGGACCCCTGGACGGTTAAGTCCAGTTAAAGGCGACTCTGGGGTTGCGGCTCTCATTTTGCTTTCAGGCCGAGGGAACTGGTGTTTGTCCACAGACTGCTTTCCAGGTCATGTGGCCAGCATGACTAAACCGCTTCTGGCGCAACGGGACACCGTGACGGAAACCAGAGCGCACGGAAACGCCATTTATCTTCCTGCTGCAGCAGTACCTATTTATCTAATTGCACTGATGTGCTTTCAGACTGCTAGGTTAGCAGAAGTTGGGACAGAGCGACGGGAGCTCACCCCATTGCGGGGATTTGAACTGCCGACCTTCTGATCGGCAAGCCCAAGAGGTTCAGTGGTTTAGACCACAGCGCCACCCGTGTCCCTTGTCCCTCAACAGAAAAAAAAGCCCACCCCTGCACCAGAGGGAGGACAGTCTCACCTTCACAACAAGTTTGTCCCCTTCGTAGACAGTGTTGTTGTTGACCATGCTGACGATGGCCACGCCCAGGTTGCAGCGGATGCCGAAGCTGATGCAGAAGCCCAGGCCGCAGAGGATGGCGATGATGTAGCGGCGAGGGAGGCCAAAGCAGGTGCAGTCAACGATGGGCGGGTGCTTCTCGGTCACCTCAACAGGCCGGCCCTCTTCAGTTAGCTCGATGGTCTCCCCACCTGCCTGTTTCTTATCAAGGATCCTAGAAGTCAGAGATAAGAGGAAGCCTTGAAGGGATGGGTAGACCGAAAGCTGACGACCCAGAAAAAGCAATGGTTCAAATCTGTTCCCATGAGGTGAGCAGATTCTGCCTCACTGCCTTCTTTCCACTCCTTTATTGATATCAGGGACGTCTCTATCATTGGGGAAAGGAAGGCAGCTGCCTCAGGCAGTCATGAAAGGGCAGCAAGTTGTCAGTTAAGTGGTTATTGTTGTATTTTTTCTGCCAGGGAGGGGAAGGAGGTACTTGTGGGAAAGAATGGGTGAATTGGGAAGTTTTGGTTTCTCGTTTTTTTCCAATCTTAAATTCAGTTTTCCACATTTCTCCATTGGCTTGTGGCCTCTTTGTTTTATGTTTTAAAAGTTCTCCCCAAAACCCACCAGCATTTTGGTGTGGATTTCTCCTAATACCCCCATTTCTGTATGCAGTTTTGCAAAGCAATAATGTATTTCCCCACTATATTTTCACAAGTATGTGTACACTTTACCCCAAGTTATGAATTTTTGTATACATCAATTGGCTAGAAAACCAAATAGAACAACCTGGAGAAGTCCAAATTTCGAAAGATCGCTCTTACTGTTGGTGTATTCTTTTGGAAAGCAAGAATTCGGTAGGTATGCCTTTCAGCGCGAACTGAATCAAATTTCTCCTCCATCCCTACTTGTGGGATTTTCTGCCTCAGATGCCAAAATTACCTGGCTGGCTTTGGCCACTCTGCACCTTGCCTTCAGGTGAGAAAGGGGGCATCAGCATCCGCATCCTTTTATTTGTATGCCACCTTTCCACAGTCAAAACAATGCTCAAGGCGGCTTACAATATGAAAAGATTTACCATATTTTTTGCTCTATAAGACTCACTTTTTCCCTCCTAAAAAGTAAGGGGAAATGTGTGTGCATCTTATGGAGCGAATGCAGGCTGCACAGCTATCCCAGAAGCCAGAACAGCAAGAGGGATTGCTGCTTTCTCTGCGCAGCAATCCCTCTTGCTGTTCTGGCTTCTGAGATTAGGAATTTTTTTTCTTTCTTGTTTTCCTCCTCCAAAAAACTAGGTGCGTCTTATGGTCTGGTGCGTCTTATAGAGCGAAAAATACGATACATAATTACAAACATAGCAAAATAAAAATAAATAAAACACATTAAAAACTACATAACCAAACTGAACAACTGCCACATAAGAATAAAGATACAAAAAGTTAATATCAGTAATATGAGTTAATATCAGTAACAGCAAAACCTCCCAACAAAACTTTCCCCCAAATACCCCAGTTCTTGCTGGGCAACAGGTGCAGCAGCAGTCCTTATGAAGCCTGTTGGGCCCTGGGCCCGGTGGAGAGAGGCAGGAAAGGGGCCCTCAGGCTCTCAGCAGAGGAATCCTCCTGTTTGATGCCCTGCTTCAGGGAGCACATTATTTGGGGATGGCCCTGGGGACGCACTCTTCGCCCTGCCCTCCAGAAGGAGGGTTCAACTGGGATAATTCTGAAGCTGGAAGATGCACTCTTTGCCACAGCTCTCAGTTCCTCCATTTTCATTAATGTCTCCCCCTCTCCTCCTCCTCTCACTTCTCTGTTTACGAAGCACCTGAAGTATCACAGAGTGAGCCAGTCTGTAAACCACACTGTGCAATTATGCAGAATTGGACAGAAAGACAAGAAGGATCCGGAATTGACGAGATCAAAGGTTTGCAGAAGACTGGGAAAAGTTTATCCAATATAGGCAAAAACTGAGTGATAATAAAATTACGTTTGTAAGCTTTAAGGAAGCTCTGTGAGGGGAAAGGGTTAAAAGGGCAGAAATGTGTAAAAAGTAACAATAGGAAGGAATGGCAGACAAATTGAGGGAAGTCAAAAAAGAGAAGTAAGATGTAATTAAGATGTATGGAATGTATAAATTTGTTTTTGTATTTGAAAACTAATAAAAATATAATATATATATATATATAAAAGTAAATCACACTGTGCAAAGTTGGAGTTTTTATTAGCGAAAACACAATCTCCACGGACTTGGCTGGGTGTCTGGCCTTATGAGCACCGCATCTCATTCTTGGTGGTTTTACTCCATGGAATCAGTTGCCAAGACTAAAGGTCCCCACCTCCTCACAGCCGTCTATGTCTCCTCCTCTCCAGGGCTTTCTCCAAGCAATCAGAGACTGTGCCTGCACGCAGCCAATCTCTGCTCTGCTCTTTTCATGTATCTCCTGGTTCTGGGAGACAGGGTGGAAGGAGCCAGACTCACCTCTGCCTCTTGGCCACCTTCCTCCCACTCACAAACTTTAGCTTCTGCCTCTGATTCTGGACTGCTCTCTGCCACTGCCTCTTCCTGCTCACTAAACCATGTTACCCCTTCAGCTTCTGACACCTCCTCCTCCCAGTCTTCTCTCTCTTCTACCGCTGACCACCCATTGTTGTCCCACCACCACCACTCCCTGGGCTCTGAGCCTTCTTCCTTGGGGATTCCCCAGCTGGTTCCTCCCATCATCCCTCTGTGTCCAACCTGTCTATGACATAAAACGCTGCCAAAGAAAAGTGGGGGGAAGGGGAGGCAGAGTCAATGTGATGGGGCTACATCTGCGGTTGTGGCAAGATCTTTTTCGGGCAGCGCTTTGCATACAGGCTCTAGAACATGGACAACACGTCATGCATACCCTGGTCTGTGTTGACTGTTGACTGTTAACTTGGGGTTGGTGGATCTGACCATTTTGGTTTTTCTCAGTTTCCCATATTTCCATTCTTAAATCATTCATCCATCCATCCATTGCATTCATATCCCACCTTTTCCTCTAACAAACTCAAGGTGGTGTACAGTGGTACCTTGGGTTACAGACGCTTCAGGTTACAGATGCTTCAGGTTACAGACTTTGCTAACCAGAAATAGTACCTCAGGTTAAGAACTTTACCTCAGGATGAGAACAGAAATCGCGTGGTGGCAGCAGCGGGGGGCCCCATTAGCTAAAGTGATACCTCAGGTTAAGAACAGTTTCAGGTCAAGAACGGACCTCCGGAATGAATTAAGTTCTTAACCCGAGGTACCACTGTACATGGTTCTTCCCCCCTTCTCAATTAATTCACACAACAACCCTGTGAGGTAGGTGAGGCAGAGAAAGGCAGTGACTGACCCAAAGTCACCCAGTTAGCCTCATGGCCTACTAGGGATTTGAACCCTGGTCTGCCAGGTCCTAATCCAACACTCTAAATACTACACCATAGTGGTTCTCCAGTTCTTCACATTTCCACATCAGTTTTGTGATATATATATTTTTAAGTCCTTATGAAAATTCACCAGCATTTTAGTGTGAATGTCTCTTAAAGCACACATTTTAATGCAGCTTTGCCTCAAACGCACCCTGTTGCAAAGAGATTTCCCTTAAGATAATGCATTTTTGCACACTTTGATCACTGTATTTTTTTACTTTTATGCACACATTTTACACATATGCATTTTTGCACACATTTGCTTGGCAGGAGTACTGCCTTGCAAAATTCAGAGAAGTGCAAATTTCACAGGACGATATTGTTCCATTCTGTGTACAGTGGTACCTCAGGTTAAGTACTTAATTCGTTCTGGAGGTCTGTTCTTAACCTGAAACTGTTCTTAACCTGAAGCACCACTTTAGCTAATGGGGCCTCCCACTGCTGCGCACCGCCGGAGCACGATTTCTGTTCTCATCCTGAAGCAAAGTTCTTAACCCAAGGTAATATTTCTGGGTTAGCGGAGTCTGTAACCTGAAGCGTATGTAACCCGAGGTACCACTGTATTGCTTCAGAAAGTGTGAGTGAGGAACGTTCACCTTTAAATGTGATCTGAATCTGAATTCTCCCCAATCCTTCACGCTAACCAGTGGCGAAGCTGCATGCTCCGCTACCGGGGGCGGAGAGCAGGCGTGGCATGGCTGGCACCCCGGGGGTCGTGGCACACGTTCTGGGGTCGTGGCGCACCGCCTATGGGGGCTTGGTGCCTGGTGCGCGGGGTGTGTGTGCAGCGCATGTCCAGGGGGGCTGCTGCGATGGCACCCCACTGGAATAGTGGTGCTGGGGGCAGTCTACTCCCTCCACACTCCTGTTCTTCTGCCAGTGACGCTAATATGCCTTCTGTGGGGCTGCCTCTGAAAATGAGCTTGGAAACTTCATTCGGTGGCCCCGCTGGCGTCCGGAGTCCACTCTTGCCAATCATATCTCACTCACTTTAGAGTTTCACAGAACTTTTCAATGTTCAGTGTTAAATGAAGAAAACTGGGTGGAGGAAGGGGGAAAGAGGGTGAGGAAGGCCTCCTGCCATGGGGAAAGGCCCATTGGCAATAGATTACAAGTTTTGAGATGGCGACTTAAGAAGTCTTGCAGACTAATGAGGTTAGTTTGGGTCCAGTGCAGAATCAGGCCCAGACAGAGGGGGGGGGAGCCATATGGGCCACTTGGCCCGGGCCTCCGATTCCAAAGGGGGCCTCTGTCAGCATATTCACAATTGCAGGGGATGCGCTGGGGCGAAATATGCAGGTTCAGTTCAAGCCTTGAAATAAAATTATTTGTCAGCATAACTTTTGTGAAAATTATTTATATACTTACTTATTTATAAGACTTCAGTTACCCCCAGGGTAAAAAAAGGGGGGGCACATTATCTACCTGGCCCAGGCCTCTGCCTGGCTCTGCAAGGTCCTGTGCAGAATCTGTTGGTTGACTTCCCTCAAAGCAGTGTTGCCACTCCATTTTTAAAATACAAAAGCCAGCAGAAAAAGGCTCCTTACCCCCCTTGTGAATTATAGAAGTGGGGAATCTCAGGTCTGGGGGAAAGCGTGGCCCTCCAAGCCCCTCTACGTGGCCCTCAGAAATCTCCCCAGACCACACCCTTCTCTGGCCTTCCTTCACTCCCACAAATGTTTCTGATTGGAATGTGTCTCTGAGCTCTGACGGTGCCTCTGGCCTGCCCACATGTAGGATACAGAAGTGTGAGCATGTGTACAAACTGGCCTCCTGTGCAAAGGTAAAATTTACATGCATGGCTCCACCCACATTTGCCTCTGGCCCCGCCCACCACAGACATGCGGTCCTCAGAAGGCTGCCCTGAAGGGAATGCAGTCCTCTGGCTGGTCCTCTGACCCCTGGCTTCTTGGAGCTCAACACGCCAAAGCTGTAAGGCAGAGAGCAGAAAACGAAGAAAAGTGTGGCTGTCCTTATTCTAGGAAAGCAGGAGAACTGTTTTGGATGACAGGGAGCTGCATATGGACTTGACAGGAGCAGCAAAAATGGGATAGCTATAGCATTAGCTAAGCCCACCATTGCATCCTTGTAAGGAACTGTGTCAGGTGACTCTGCGTAGATGCAGGCAGTCGGGCCAGACTGACCTGAGAGCAGAGAGAGTGGGCTCAGACACGGGGAAGGTCCCTCCTTGCCAAAGATTTCAGAGGGGCTTGGAGCACCCCCAAGTCCTCGTCCATCACCGCCCCCTTCCCGCTCTTACACACTGTCTCATCAGCCTGGTGGGGAGGCGGCGGATGCCCACGCAGAAGCTGTTCCCATCAGAGCTGGTGCAGATGGGCTCTGAGCTCAATCTCGGCACTGGGCCCGAGAACAACTCCTTTCCCTTAGCAACGGAGGTGACAGAAAGGCCTTCTTTCTGAGCCCCTTCGTATTGTCCCTTCCCCTCAGTCCCTCGTTCCTCCCTGCCCTCTCCTGCACACGCAGCCTCCGCCAGGTCCATAAGCCAACAAGTGTTAGTGAGTACAAATATGCGCCTGACATTGCGCACCCATCCTATACGTTTAAAGCATATCCCGCCCGCCTCCGGATAGTCCTGGAAGACGTCGTTTGCCCCTCACAGAGCTACAATTCCCAGCAGCGCATTTAACAAAATACAGCTCCCAGCGTCCTTTGAGGCGGCAGTGGCGGAATGTGCTTTAAATGTATGGTGTACATGCAGAGTCCATATCTTAGCAAGGAGGGATTCTTAAAACAATTGGGTGACACTCTTCCCAAACCCCCTAGTTACAGGAGACTATGGATCATAATTTGGCTAAAATTGCAAATAGGTGGCATTGTGAGGTTGTGGCCCAGGGGTCCTGAGCTTCAGGTCCTTTGTGTCAGGCCCCAGATCTCTGGTTTGTCCCCCATCCAATTTTTATTTTTTATTTTTTAAACCCTCTGCTGGCATGCTGCAAAGTGGCTGCGTGCACACCTTACATTTGAAAGCACATGACTTCCCCTAAGGAATCCTGGGAATTGTAGTTTGTTAAAGGGTGCTCAGAATTGCAGTTCTGTGAGCAGCAAACTACAGTTCCCAGGGTTATTTGGCAGATGCCAATTGGTTTAAATGTATGGTGTGCGCACAAGCCCTAGTTGTGCTAGTACGACTCCAGGCACACACCATCTTATTTTGCCCCCAAATTTGTGTTGTGGGCCTGTGTGCTGAATTCTTTAAGAGCCCAGAGTAGTGGCGGTGGTTAGAGGGAAGAGGGTTCTGGATTTCCCCCTACCTTTCTCCCCACATCACTGGAGCACTGAACACCCCACTTTTCCATGAAAACTTGTTTAAAACTGTTCAACCTAATCCAGCCAGGAACTACAAGTGACTGTCATTTGTCATGTAGCGGTGAGAGCATTTGAGCGAAAATCCTTGGCACAGAGCTTGCCGAGTGACCTTGGGCCAGATATTAAGCCTGGCCTCCCTCACAGGACTGTTGTAACAATACTGAGCTCATTGGATGAAAAAACGATATAGAAATCTGATAGGCTATGCCAGAGTTCCGACGCTGGTGGCCGCTGTTGCTAGGATAGGTTTGTTTCCTCTTAGCCCGCCCCCTAATCTGATCCCACAAGCAAGATGACCATTTGGATTACACCTTTAACAGGATCTCAGCGTACAGAAACAATTTGGCTAGTGACTAGTTTCCCGCCAACTTGTCAGGAAAATCTTTGCCTGCTAGATTTCTACACATTCCGGAGCCCTTCCCGAGGGCAGCATTTCAGACTGCCTCCTTAGGGTCACTATTTTTTAAATACAAAAAGCCCTTTTCGCTGTCTCTTTAACAGACAACTCATTCTGCCTCAGGAAAAAAAAATCTGAAAGACTGCCATTTCTTCAAACAGTGACTAAAGCACATCATGCATCAACACCCAAAATGCTCAGGAAGATGTGCTATTATCACATACCAAAAAAGACTCCTGAAATCACATGTGCGCACAAACACACATCGCTGGAAACACCCCTAAGCAATTGGGTGCAATTCGTCTGACATTAAACCATATATATTGCTTGAATTACAACAGCAGTCCTCGCCGGTGGGGGGGATGGTGTTTAGGTGACAAGTTTTGGGTGGCGACATGCTGCTTTCAACCCTCTCTCTCTAAAAAAAGAGCATATTGTTTTCTTGTTAGCTGGCAATGCCATCCTTCCTTACTCTCTGAGAAATACTTTGGGGGACCCAGCACCCCTCCATCACACGCCTCTTGATCTGATTTTATAGGGCACTCCTGTGCTACATGATTTCATTTCAATAACTGCTGCTTATGTACGTATATTAATTTAGCCTAGCCTTCCTGCCAACCTAGCAGTTCAAAAGCATGCAGTGCAAGTAGATAAATAGGTACTGCTCCAGCGGGAAGGTAAACAGCATTTCCGTGCGCTGCTCTGGTTCACCAGAAGTGGCTTAGTCATGCTGGCCACAAGACCTGGAAGCTGTACACCGGCTCCCTCGGCCAATAAAGTCTGCGACTGGACCTAATGGTCAGCGGTCCCTTTACTTTTACCATTACCTCGCAGTGCTGTTTCTGATATAAAAGGGGGGAGGGGAGAAAAGCATACCCAGCCCTGAGCTCCTGGGTTTGCCACACAGGAGCACATGAGACCAATTGGCTACCAGTCAGTTTCCAGGCCCAAATCAAAGTGCTGATCTGGGCATTTTGGAGGGAGATTCTCTGCCTTTGTCCTCTTGCTGCTGCCTGGGGAGATAATGCGACTATAGCATGGAAGGGGAAAAGGAGTTGTGGATCCAGGTTGCTCCAAGGGTTGGTTGTTGTCGTTTTTTGTTGTTGTCGACACCTTTGTTTTTTTCAAAAAGCGCACGCACGGAAAAATGGCTTCCTTGCTTTGCTGGAATCATACTCCACTCTTCCCCTCCTCAAAGGAGTTGCTCAAAGCAGCTTTCAGCTATCAAAGCACACATAACTGCAAGGATGATACAGCCATTACGAAAAAAAGAAATTAGCAAAATATAAAAGCAGCAGCAACAACGAAAATAAAAATAAATGAAAACGCAGCAAAGCCACCTCCAGACTGCCAGGGGAAGATTCAAGGGCATACTGGAAATTTAGCTTTTGCACGACTGAAGCGGATGAAAGCTCCATAACGCACAAGATCCTTCCGGTTAGGAAGCTGATGGGGAAATGCACTGAAAAGTGTAGGATGAACAAATCATTAGCAAGCAGACTTTATCAGCACGGTGCCAGCAAATCACTGCTGTATAATGTTCACTGCTGTATAACCTCCCTGGGAACTAGGCAGAAGGCATGCTCAGTAAAGACCAGACATAGACAACCCCTCTACGTATGCTTTGTGCAAGCAAATCTTTTTTTTTTTTTTAAATAATATTTATTAACATTTCCAATAAAAACATACAAATACAAACAGCAACAATAAAAACAAAAAAAACAAAAAAAACAACAAGTATAATTTCAAACCTTAATTTTCTCAACCTATTTTCCCCGACTTCCTCATACCTCCCCGTTTTGTATTCTAATTTCATTATCCAATCAGCAAATCCATTCCCTTGTTTCCCAAAAGTTTTTTACTAATTCCATTCCTTTTCTTACTCAAGGTCTCTGAAAACCACATTATTTTTAAACCCCTGTCAATCTAACATTCACTAATCTTATAGTATTTATTAAGGTAGTCTTTAAATTTCTTCCAATCTTCTTCCACTGTCTCCTTCTCCTGGTCCCGGATTCTGCCCGTCATCTCTGCCAGTCCCATATAGTCTGTCATTTTCATCTGCCAGCTTTGTGCAAGCAAATCAGGCTCAATAAACAGGCCTTATGGAAGAACTCCAAGAGCAACACCAACAATAAGTATTTTCTTCCTTTCTTTTGAAAGAGTTGAATCGGTCACACCCAATCAAATAGCTTCCTTGCTTGAAAAATGGAAGAAGATACACCCAAGTCCTTCCAAAGAGGAAGAGCGCCCTCTACTGGTTGGGCTACACACCCTTCTCTCTGTAATACAGCAACACACACACATGCACACACAGACACACACACACACACACAGTCCTGCGCTGGATCTTGCCCGACTTTGGATATGATCCTTTTCACTGACGTCAGCTCAAGACGGCCGTGTTGGCAGCTTAGTAGGCGAGGTTTTAAATATCCCTGGCTAAGCTGCCCACCGCCAGCAGGTTTGCAGTGACCTTGGGTGGTGCCATAAGCTTATCAGCCTCCGGTTTCTTGCCTGGCTTCACGTTCACACCACCAGATCCCGGCACCAACCCATTGAAAGCGCAAAGAGAGTCCCAAAGACATGAGTGCTATAATGATCATGCGCAATGGTGACCCAAAATCAGGCATGAACTGCTGAATCCTGGGCTTGCTTGATCCCAGAGAACCTGACCTTACTCTCGGTTGTGTTCTTCGAATTTCACCCAAACAACTTTATCCTGTGCAAAATAAGGGACCCCTAGGCCTATTATAAACAATGGGCTTATGCACACCTAGCATTGCATATGATTGGACTGCAAGTGACCTAACCTTTCTGTCATGTGTCCACCTGACGGATCGTTGCATGTGCCAATCATACGGACAGATTTCCCCCAGTTAACTGAAGACACCATCTCCTAAATAGTCAGTGCGGGTGTTGTTGTTTTTTTACCCACCCGCAAAATCAGGGCCTGTCCCTCACGTTGGACAGGTTGGACATTTATCCTGGATACTGGCTTGGAAGGCAGTGTTCCTAGACTGTGTGATACTGATTACCTCCCAAAAGCACCAATTTACCTAGTAAGCCGGTCTAGATTTAGAGGCAGGCATCTGCCTTAGGAACTGGGCATGGGGGAGGGCCATTGGGTTTGGGGAGGGGCACCTGTCACAGGCATTCAGCTCAAATGTCTGCCCGATAGCTAAAACAAACAGTTCACTTGTAAGGCTGACAAGTGTTGCATTAATGGACCAATAAAATGTTTGTTTTTGTGCATTTTGAATCATATAACTTTAACTTTAACTTATATTAACCTATGGTCTGTGTGTGTGGTTTGGGAGCTGCACGGTCAGGGGAAAAACAATGCTGTCCAAGGTTGCAAAGACTGTGGAGAGAATAATTGGGTGCACTCTTCCACCTTGGATCAAATCTATGCTTCCAGGTGCCATAAGAAAGCTGCAGAGATAGTGTAGGATAGTGCGCACCCCGGAAATGATCTCTTTCAGCTTCTGCCTTCTGGAAGAAGGTACAGGGTTATAAAGACTAGGACTAGCCACCTGAGAAACAGTTTCTATCCAAATGCGATTTTGGTTTTAAATGCAGTGTAAGGTAGTCTTTATGTGAGTATATTGTATTCAATTATGGGGTATCAGAGTTTTTAGGGGCTAACCAGGCTGGGATAGCTGGGATAGCAGGCTTGTGGATTTTTGAATGTCTGATGTAAATTTTTTCAATTTCATTGTTCTGTATGGGACAATGACAATAAAGATTATTGTATCGTATAATTTGTAGAGTTGGAAGAAACCCTGAGGAACATCCAGTCCTGCAATGCAGGAATATTCAGCTGTCCCATACGGGGACTGAACCTGCAGCCTTGGTGCTATCAGCATCATGCTCTAACCAACTGAGCTATCTCCTGCCTGCCTACCCACCCTTATTATTGGGGTCTTCCCTCCTCTGGTTTCCCAAAGGGCAGTTTAACATGCATTCCCCTTCCCACTTTATTCATGGGGAAAGTGATATCCCCAGTGCTCATTCAACAGTGTCTATGTAAAACCGTTGTGAGCAACTGTGTAAATCTATCATTTTTATATAACAGGGATAAATCATGCATCCAAGCTGGGAAACAGAATACAAATGCAATTCAAAAACCTAAAGGCTTTCAAAAATCAAAGCAAATTGAGGAGATGCTAAAGATGCTCCTTGTCTGGGGTGCTGTATGGCCTTTTTGAACACCCTTGGCTATACACTATGGCTTCTGATTTGTCCTACAGCTTCTGGTTCCTGTCTCCCCTCAAGGTGCTACCCATAGCCCAGCCTGCAGAAATGCAGCAATGCAACCTATTCTTGAAGGAGGCTGCCTACTGCATCTCTGCATGAGTCTGTACTCTGGGAGTGCCTCCCTCCCCTAACAAATAAAGTGAATTCAGTGTCTGGGAAGATGCAAACAGATTAAACTGGCAGCAGAGTTAGTCTAAGAAAAGGTCAAAACTCTGGGGGTTCTTTGGAGTAAGAAACACACACACCCCGAAACCTGGTGGGAGAATAGTATCTGTTGGAGCAGGTTTAAGCTGCGAAACCTTCACCTAAGCTCAACCTGTATATTTGCAATTAAATGCATATGCCGTATTTTTCCGTCTATAAGACTATTTTGGGGGACTCAGATTTAAGAAAATGGGGGGAGATCTATCCATGTATAAGATGCCCCCTAATTTTTGACATTATTTTTAAGGGGGAAATTATATACGGAAAAATACGGTAGTTACAAAACACACACTCTTATTCAAAGGAAACCAACCTAAAAGTACTCACTGGACCCCCTGAAACCACACCATTAGAGTGTGCATAACAATTCTGTTGTATTACATTTTAACACCATCATTCAACCCAATGGTTCCCAGGGCAGTATACAAACATATTCCAATAAAGTATAACATTATCCATGTAGATTTTCTTTAAAAATCATCATAACACCAATAAGCATCAATAAGCAATTTGCGGCAAAACATACATTCCTGCAGCAGACAGACCAGCTCTTTAATCCATCCATTGCCAAAAGCCTAAAGGAAAAAGCTTCACTTGCTGTTGGAACTGTCAACATGGAGGAGACTCCACAACAGAGGCGACATGACGGAAAACCAGAGAAGGCCCTGCATCCCATTGCCACACAATGAGCCACCTATAAACACACATGGTGTATGTGTGTGCATAATTATATATTACACCTGCCTACTGATCTATATCTGATCAGGTTGACTTTGGTCCTTGGTCCAATAAACCTGTTTTAAGGGTGTCATAAGCCTCTTTGTGGGTTCCTTAGGAAATTGCAGGACAGAAATTGCAGGAACTAGAATTAGGAATCTCCTGATCTGTGTGCTGCTGCCCTGGGCAATGAGCCACCAGGTCCATTGGGAGGAGTTACTTTCTGGACTGCATACCTAGTTTCTAGGGTGCATCTGATGCCTGAGGTGGCTGTCTCACCATGACTGATGCCTGGAGAGAACTCGCCCACCCAGGCTGGCCATTGGGTCCTCCAGAGCTGGAAGGACCATAAAAGGTTTCCAGTTCTGGCAAAGGCTTTAGCTGTGTGTGAATTGGAAGCTGTCAAAGAAAGACCAGCATTGAGAGCCTGGCAGGCGGCTCAGCCTGGAAGGGGCTCCCTGATAGTTGAAAGCAGCGCTAAGCCCAGAATTCTCAGGGTGCTACCTGGTTGTGGCTCTTTTGGGGTAACATCCAATCACATACCGGCATAACTCAAGATTTGAGGGCCCAAACCTGAGATCTACAGGTGGGCCCATGGCATGTCACAGAGTGGGCCTCCTCCTTTAAACCAGTCCTCAAAATGTATTATTTCAATGAATGCTGCCTCCGCCATCCTTATTTCACCATTTTTATCCCGCTTTTCTGCAACAAGGCAGCTCAGGGGATAAGACTAAGAGCAGTCAAAACAAAAGGAGATAAAGCTGTGAAACAGAGAACAACAACACCACCAAGGAGATACCAACAGTTAAAAACATTCCTGAGCTAAAAAAGACGAAGAAGTTAGTCAAAAACGTGCTGGAATGGAGCTGTCTTTAAATTTATAGTGCGGATGGGGCATTGTGGGTGGGTGGGTGCAAAGTGGTGGCCAGTCTGGGCATAAGGAGAGGCCTACTAAAGTCCCATCACAGTCCAGCATTCTGTTCTCACAGGGGTGAACCAGATGCCTATAGGATACCCCAAAGCAGGCCCTGAGCACAATAGGAATTCTCCCCACCTGTGCTCCCAGGCAGTTGGTATTCAGCTTGGGGTGGCGTGTGATATAAATGCTTCCAAAATTCTGATATGTTTTTTCCCTACAAAAGGTGGCAATCACATACCATCAGCACTTGAAGTGTCTAAAGCTAAACCCCTAGCACAGTTATTATATGGGGCTCAGATTTGGACAGGCACTCACCTTGGATGTACAAAACATTTAATTATTGGCTTCGGCTAAATTTAAACCCCACTGGTCTAACTACCCTTAGTACCACAAGATTGTCATGAGAGCACTTGGACTAAAATTGTCCACCAAAAGCTTTACTTTTCTGGTTTATCACCACAACAGTTATTAACACTGGGCTTCAGTAAAGCCAATAATTTAACTAGACAGCGCCTATATGATATCGAGCGACAGAATAATTTGGCCACGATAAGGAAATTTTGTCCATGGTATGATTATTTTCCACCTAGTCATTTTGACACGTTGACACCCTACTTGCAAAAGTTAACAAAATACAGATGCACTTTCACTTACACAAGAATGAATATACTGCCTTTGGCTGTACTTGAGGGTCAATTTTGAAAAATTCCGCTGGAAAAATGGTTTTGTCCATGTGGAGATGGCAGTATTGAGTCAGCGGCTCATGTGCTTCTGGCTTGCACTCTTTATAAAGATTTGAGGAGTGCGGTTATTACCCCTCTACTATTCTCCATGCCAGATGCCAGGTCGCTCAACCATTGCTACTGTGTCCTTTCTTCTAGCAGATCAAGATAATCAGGTGACAGCAAAAACTGCAACATTTTTAGCAGGGGCAATTGGAATAAGATTGATTGTTTGGTTATTGATGTAAACCTCCAAAATGTATTCTGCATAGTTAAGTTCTATCTTCAGTACATTTTATTTTATTGCTATGGCTAGTGGCTGATGCAAATAAAGATTCTTCTGATCTGATCTGTGTAAGTGCTTATAAACTGATAGGCACTTGCCCAGCTGAGTTTGTTATTGTTTAGTTACAAATGCACAAGCTGAATAGTGCAAAGCAAGCAGGCTCCCAGTGTGCCCACGGCTCCTGCTTGCCAACCACCTGCGACAAACCAAACTTCTTTCTCTAACTGTTTTCAAAACTGTTTTCTTTAGTTTTGCTATCCAGGTGGGAGGGATGTACAGTGGTACCTCGGGTTAAGAACTTAATTCATTCCGGAGGTCCGTTCTTAACCTGAAACTATTCTTAACCTGAGATACCACTTTAGCTAATGGGACCTCCCGCTGCCACCGCACAATTTTTGTTCTCCTCCTGAAGCAAAGTTCTTAACCCGAGGTACTATTTCTGGGTTAGCGGAGTCTGTAACCTGAAGCGTCTGTAACTTGAAGCGTCTGTAACCCAAGGTACCACTGTACTATAAATCCCAGTGTCTTGGGGAAGCCACCAGACCAGTGCCTTTTGCTTTAGGCCGCATCAGTTCTCAACATGTGGGTCCCCAGATGTTGTTGGACTACAACTCCCATCATCCCTGAGCTCTGGCCTTGCTAGCTAGGGGTGATGGGAGTTGAAGTTCAACAACATCTGGGGACCCACAGGCTGAGAAAGGCTGCTTTAGGGGAAGGACTGTAGCTCACTGGTAGAGCATCTGCTTTGCATGAAAAAAAAGTCCTGGGTTCAGTCCCTGGCACCTCCAGATTAGGCTGGGAGAGACTCTCTGTCTGAAGCCTTGGAGAGCTGCTGCTAGTCAGAGCCAATAAGGAGCTAGATGGACCAAATGTTCCATCAGTCATTGTCTGGCCTAGAGCCAGATCTCCCATTGCCCTTGACGGTTGCTCATGCTGGTTGGGGCCAATGGGAGCTGGGGTCCAGCAACATCTGGAAAGAAACCCAGGTGTGTAATTCCTGTCCTTGTGGATTTGCCCAAGAACTCTGGGAACTGTAGTTTCCTGCAAACGGAACTACGACATGCGGCAACCTTAACAAACTACAGCTCCCAGGATTCTGTTGGGGAAGTAATGCACTTTAATTGGGCCTTAGATGCTTGGTGTGTGCACCACCATTCAGCTAACCCCTGTGGATTTGCATCAACAGGAGCAACAGGGACGTGCACGGCCTCCCTGTGTGGCTGTCTTATCTCGCTGGTATTTTTGTCTTCCCTCTCCTCCTTTCGCAGTGTTAATGGAACAGGTGTCAAAAATGGCACCTTGTCAGTTTTTTTGTGTTCCAAAATAGAATGTGGAGACGAGGAGGTTGCAGAACAAGGGAGGCACGTCTCTCTTCCTCCACTTCCCTGCCCTGCCCTGAGCCTTTTCCCTTTGCAACACAGCACCCCCTACAGAACGCTTTGTGTCCTGCTCCTTGAGGAACAAGGACCAGAAGACAAAACCTGGTGCGATTCTGAGCACATCGCTGCATGCGTGAGAGAGAGAGAGAGAGAGAGAGAGAGAGAGAGAGAGAGAGAGAGATTGTTGGCATTGGATAAGAAGGCAGCGGGGAACATATGGAGGTAGCTTTAAAGCTCAGCACTTCTGTACAGCAGCCAAAGCCTCTTCTCCCAGCCTCCCCCTCCTCCTCCATCACCTTGCTCATGAAATATGCAGCAAGGAAGCCGAGAATAACACATGCGCAAACACACACGGGCATCCGGGCACACGCAGTTCCCCCCTTCCTAGAAGCATCCTGTTCACAAGCTGTCGCTGGCAGGCGTTTTACACACGCACGCACGCATGCATGCGCGCACACAGAGGACTCGGAAATTTGGGCAACATCTATGATCTATATTTGTTGGGCGGGGTGGGGGGAGAAAGTCAAAGAGTAGGTGATGTGCCAGCAAAAGGAGATGGAGAATCAGCCACGACCCTGAATAGTAACATCAGTGCTGAGCAATGTGTGCCTGACCGCAAGAGCATGGTGCTTATGTTTTTTTTGGGGAAGGAGGCCATAGCCCAGTGAGCAGAGCATCTTGTTATGCATGCAGAAGACCTCAGGTTCAATCTCTGGGGTCTCTGCCGACAGGGCTGGGAAACTGGGAGTGATGCTTCAGAACTCTCCAGCACGGACTGGCAATGGTGCGCCAGGATTTCAGGCGAAAGGCTACCTATGAAACCCTGAAAGAGACACTGCCAATTAGTACAGATGATACTCAGATAGATGGACCAATAGTCTGAGTGGGTATAAGGCACCTGGGACATGGAGAGAGGGCCTTTAGACTCTGGACTTAATCATCTTAAAGGGGACCCCTCCCCCTCTTTAGAGGGCATCGTGTATTACTTCAAAATGTGGTAAGTTGGCCCTGCTAAACTCAGGGCCACCATAGCTAGCTAGCAGGGACAGTCAGTGGAGCATGAGACTCTTAATCTTAGGGTTGTGGGTTTGAGCCCCACACTGATTCCTGCGTTGCAGGGGGTGGACTAGGCAACCCTCGTGGTCATTTCCAACCCTACAATTCTATTATTCTATGTTTCTATTATCATTCTGCTGCATGGAGTCCTGGGCATCTGCCACAAAGTCCCACCCTGGTGGTGCCACTGACCATAGACTTAGAAAATGACCAACCACCCGTTAGTTATCCGTTTCAGGCTGTGTGTGACTTGCCTTTTCCACTCCTCTGGGAGATAAGGGGACAGGGATTTGTAGTCTGCAGCAGCAACCTGAACCTGTGTTGGGGGGGATTAACTCCTGTGTTTAATTCCCTACCAGGAAGGTCACTGCACAGCGGGGAGGTTCAAAGGGTGGGGGGTCTGAAAGCCACAAGGATCCCCTTCCAAGAAGCAGTCAAACCTTAGATTTGACACCTGGCAATGAGGGCGGAGAAAGGCAGCAAAAAGAAGGGGTGGTGGTGGGCATATATATGGGTTCTGATAGTAGCTCAGTGACAGAGTAACTGCCTTGCATGCAGAAGGTCCCTAGTTCTATCCCCGCCATCTCCAGGTAGGGCTGGAAAAGATTTCTGAAACCCTGGAGAGATGCTGTCAGCCAGTGTAGAAAATACTGGGCTAGATGGACTTGCGATCTCACTCTGAATACGACAACTTCCTTAGGCTGTGATTACAGGACTGTCCATTTTTTCCATATTATATTTTTTTAGAGAGAGAGGGCTGCCATGTAGAAGTTTAAGCTTTGCCCAGCATGGTGTCTCCATGCTGGGGAGGAAGCCACGCCTCGTGAATTTCTGTCAGCCACATGTTTCTTAACTATCCCAGTGTGCTGGAGTGGTTGAGAGTGCTGGGCTAGGACCAGGGAGGCCCAGGTTTGAAGCCACGCTCAGCCATGGAGACCACAGGGTGAGCTTAGGCAAGGCACTCACAGGGTTGTTGTGAAGCTACTGGTGTGGGATGTGAAACACAAGAGCAGTCAAGTACAACATTCCTAGAGTGAACATGTTTACACATGGGGAGGAATGTTTGTCCAGCCAGCAGGTAAACTTCCTGTTTCCTTCTGGGCTGGGACAGACTTCTTCTGCATGTGACTAGAGGTGGGCGTGGCCTCACCTGTGCAGGTAACGACAAAAGCACAGGGCAGGGCAACTCTCTCTCTCTCTCTTTGTCTACATGCATCGAAGAAGCAACATCTGCTTAGCCAAAGATGCCCTCTTGGCTTCCAGCCAAGAGAGGACAAAGGGGCTGTCTTCTTATGGGATAGTTTCCAAGTGTATGTTACTTTTCTAAGCTAAGTCTGCCTTCTGGGATCCGATTGTGAACAGAATGTGAGTAAACTCTTTTTATACTTTTATAGAAGATTATGTTGTGTCTTATCTTTTATGAGGGAATAAGGGGGACGCAGGTGGCGCTGTGGGTTAAAGCCTCAGCGCCTAGGACTTGCCGATCGAAAGGTCGGCGGTTCGAATCCCTGCGGCGGGGTGCGCTCCCGCTGCTCGGTCCCAGCGCCTGCCAACCTAGCAGTTCGAAAGCACCTCCGGGTGCAAGTAGATAAATAGGGACCGCTTACCAGCGGGAAGGTAAACGGCGTTTCCGTGTGCAGCTCTGGCTCGCCAGAGCAGCGATGTCACGCTGGCCACGTGACCCGGAAGTGTCTCCGGACAGCGCTGGCCCCTGGCCTCTTAAGTGAGATGGGCGCACAACCCCAGAGTCTGTCAAGACTGGCCCGTACGGGCAGGGGTACCTTTACCGTTACCTTAAGGGGGAAACACCAGAACAGTTATTATAGAGGCTTTAGCGAGCCTGAGCAAACGTATCCACTGAGTTTAAAAAGGGGAATGTTACTCTGCTAAATTGTGAACCTGTTAACACAAGTTGGAAAGGCTATAGTCAGACAATATATCCTCTCCTGCATCCCTGAACATTCCCACAAGTGGCAGGTGACACAAAGGAGCGCAGAGCCTCCCCCAACACATCAATGCGACTGCATGCCCCCACCTTGCTGCTCCCCTGCCCCATCCCTGTCCAGGTAAGCAGCAGTTCCTGCCCTGCCACACACACGGCTACTGGACCAGATGCAGCCCTGCTTAGCTCCAGCAAGAGGGGTGCAGCATGGGCCCTATGGCCACAAGAAGAACCCTGATGGATAGAGGCAATGGTTTATTCCTGTCAAGTTCTTGCAGCTGGCCAACCAGGTGTCTAGGGAAAGCCTGCAAGCAGGGCCTGAGGGCAGCAGCAACTCTCCTCACTTGTGACACCCAGTGACTGGCATTCAGAAAAATACTGGCTTTGACAGTGGGGGCGGAACAGAGTCACAGTGGCCAGCAGCCTTATGTCCAGCTAGCAGACCTGCCTCTATTCCCTCCCGACGACCCTTTCACTTGGGACCCCTGGAGTCCTGCTTGCCTCAATGTAGAATGGGGAGATATATAGGTGGGATGTCTCGATTGTGATGACAGTGGCTCAGCTCTGTCCGCAGAGCATGAGACTCTTAATATCGGGGTTGTGGGTTTGAGCCCCACGTTGGGCAAAAGATTCATGCATCTGCAGGGGGTTGGCCTAGAGGTGACCCTCATGGTCCCTTCCAACTCTATGATTCTGTGAGTGGAAATCAGCACACCTCTGACACACAACAGGGGAGAGTTTTCGCCTCCTGCCTCACTTATGAGCTTCCCAGGAGCATCTCGTTGGCCGCTGTGTAAAGTCGGGTGCTGGAGGAAATGCACCTTTGGTCTGAGCAGGTAGGGCTCTGGATATATTCTGCAACTCTCTTGAAAGAGGTGTACATTCGCAAGTTCAACATGAGTTTACAGTAGGCTACAAGGCATTTTTTCAATGCATTAACTTTTTTTTTTACCCTGTTCTGCTAGGGGAAGCCAGTGCAAGGACTCCTGCTAGAGCAACAGGCCTTTCTCCCCTTTCTCTCCCCCCCCATGCCTCCCCCAAATTCGCTATGAGTGGGACAGGAGACCCCCCAAAAAAAAACAAAACAAAAAAAAAACAGTGTGGGGTGGGAGAGGAGAAGGGAGATCTTACTGCCAGGCAAGCAGAAATGGTTGCAATCTCCTTAGCACTACTTTGAATTCCCACCCAGAGTTTTTGCTTCTTTAAATGGCCACCTTGTCGGCTTGCTCTGAATTTGACTTTTGGACATTTCAAATCATCTTGCTGCAGAAGCGCGGCTTTAGGAACACTGCTCAAGAAACTGAAAACCTTCGGTCTAGTTTAACTAACCAGGCAAATCGGGTCAAGAATCAGTGGGCTTCATTCATACTTGATGGAATAAGATTTTATTCTGTGAGCCACCCTGAGATCTTATGTTGAAGGGCAGTATATAAATGAAATAAATAAACTTGGCATGCAGAAAGTCCCAGGTTTAAGCCTTGGGATCTCCAGCTAAAGGGGCAAGGGGGGTGTCAAAGACCCTTAGTGGAGCTCCTGGAAAGCCACTGCTAGTACGAACAGGGCAGGGATGGGGAACCTCCAGCTCATGGTCAACGGTGGCCTAGGAGAATTTTCAGTCTGGTCTTTGCACTCCCCCCTCAGGTGATCTCATCTCCCCAGCCAATGCCCCTTTACCAACCTCAGGGGCTTTTGCCTGGTTGGAATTAGTTTTTGAATGCAGAACATGCATGCTTCTTGCATGCTTGGATGGAGGACAGAGAGGGGTGCCGGTGCACGTGTGTTGAGACAAGCCTCCTTTGCCAATCCACATTCGTTGCCCTGTCCACTTCTACCTTTGGCGCTGCCCACGCCTGGCATGTGGCCTCTGGAAGGTCCTCAGGCTGAGTGAGTTTTCCCACACCTGGAGCAGACGACAGATAGTCTGCCCTGGTGTGTGAGGCAGCTCCCTGTGTTCCTTAGCTAGGTGGCAATTCTTCTCTGGGCTTCCTGTCATAGGACCATGTGAAGCAGCCATCGGTGCTGTTCAGTAACTGCACCTGCTCTTGAGATCTTCAGGGGGAAGGCATTTCCTGAGCTCTGCTCCCTGACATGTCCTGCTGGCATCTCTGAAACCAGGACCTTCTGCATAGACAGGACAGAACTACGACCCCACGCAATGGTTTCTTAAATCTCTTAGCTTCCCTGAGGTCCATCTCTCCACCATGCTTCCCAGCTCTCATCCTTCCTACCACCTTCCTGCAAATCACACTCAAACTCCCATGATCCCACAGGAAGCCTTAGCTGCCAAGCTAACCTTTCCTCCCAGGAACAGTGTACCTGGTCAACATGCAGTCACGGAAAGCTTTTCCCCAGAGCAGTTGGAATGTGCCCAAGGGTTCCGTGTGTTGTCTCAGTGGACCGGCCAATAGCTGAGCTTCTGGGAGATTCCAGGTGTTCAGGTCACATACATTAACCCTTTGGCCGGAGCATCCGTTGCTCCAAAGGCAACCATTGTTTTCAGTTCAGAGTGAGTCCGAGGCATCGCGACGTAATGGCTTCTAGCGAAGGTGCGCTGGCTGGGAGACGCAAGTGCCTTGTCTCACAACCTTTCCTGTCATGCTGAGCAACAAAGGTGGCCAGGGACCGCAGGAATGCGCACGCGGGATGCCTTTTAAACCTGCTCCAGGCCATCTTGAATAATTCATGCCCCTCTAGCACTCAGTGCTTCCTCCTCCATCTATATTTCATGTAATTAAAACTTTGCTTGCGCTTTCTCTGCCCGCCCCTCTTGCTGCTTCTTAAAAAAAATTATTTTTAACATTGCCTTGCATTTGGGTCTCCTGGGTTCTTCTGGCATGGGGATGAGTGTCTTGGGGCCAGTGGTGACAGAAGAAACATATCCACCGGGCCCTACTTATAAACATCCCAAGGGCATCTCTTGGCCACTGTTGGACAGAGAATCATGAACAAGCTGGAGCTTTGGTCTGATCCAGCATGGGGTATGTAGATGAGGAGAAGCTTGCAAACACTGAGTGACGACCCCAAAGGAGCAGTGGTGACATTGGCCACATCTCCTTGTAAGAATTCAAGCTTAGAATTGAAGATCAAGCTTGCCAAGGAGTCAGCTGCCAGTCAACTGAGACTAGCTCTGGAAAGTAGATAAAGTCCCTACCAGAGTAGAATGGCAGACCAAGTTGATGGATTATGCCGAAATGGCTAAAATAACCGGAAGAATCAGAAATCAAGAAGACCAAAATTTTAATAAGGAACGGGGAAATTTTATAACTTAAAGACCATTGTAGACAGTTAAAAGACCGTTGTAGACAGTTAAACTCATTAGTAGGATTGGAGTATCACTTGTAGTTTAATGGTGAATTTTGGGTACAATGGAGAAGTAAAAGATTTTGATTATAATAAAAGATGCAGGAGGAAATGATTAACAACAGGACCCACAAAGGGGAGGAGGGAAGTCCAAGAGATTCCTTTGAATCTTGTTTTTATGTTGTATGTTGGATATGCGACTGTAAAGTTTTAATCTGAAAAACCAAATAAATAAATTTAACCAAAGAAAAGAGAGACTAGCTCTGCCCAACAGGTCAGAAAGAGAAATGCTTCACCACAGACTTATTTATCATTAAAAATGACGTTATGTATAGGTTTCTGTTTTTATTCTACTACATAGACCTGGCCAAAGCCAGAAGGAAGAACAGCCTATGAGCATGCCTAAAGTGCAATATACCTCTGAAGGAAGTATGGCTCTCAATGTCAGTTGATGGGAATCACAGGCGGGGAGACTAATCTTGCATTGAGGTCCTGCTTGTGGTCTTCCAAAGAGAGATCTGGGTTGGCTACTGTGAAGACAGGATGCTGGACTAGATGGGCCTTTGGCCTGACCCAGCAGGGGTCTTCTGACCTTCTGCTGTGCTTCAAATAGGCCACTCAGATGCTGTGAATTTAGCAACCACATCATTGTTGTTTTGAACTTAGTGTGCTTTCCAACTTCAGTGGGAGGGAAAATACAGGTTGGCATTTTGAGGCCAACAATGTCACACAGACCTGCATATACGAATAGCACCAATCCCACAACATACATTAACTGGCTAACGTTGGCATCTGTGTCTCTAAATAACAGGTCAGTGCTTTCAATGGATGGATTGACAAAGTGATGAGGAGTCATGTGCTGAAACAAATGTCAGAAAGACTCTGGGGCCTGTGAATTTGGCACAATACTGAGGTTTCATTGCTTTGCAACTTAACAGCAAGAGGAAAGATTCTTGCCTTTTTCTGTCTCCTGCAAATTTGGATATCCAAAACAAAATATGATGTGTTTTGAATCGGTGACAGATTAATTTGAACTCTGTTAATCGCATCAAATTCTAGATAATTTGCAAAATTTGATTTGAACCCTGATTTGAACAGTCACACAGAGAGAGACGCAAACACACACAGGGGATTCAGAAGACCAGGAACCTTCTATAATCACACTGCAGTGAACCTCTGGACATTTGATTGACTACAACTCCCATCATCCCTGACCATTGGCCCTGCTGCCTAAAGCTGATGGGAATTGTAGTCCAAGAACACCCAGAGGACCATGGGTTCCCCATCCATGGTATAGTGAAAGTGGATAAAGCTTTTTCTCCCTTCCTTCCCATCACAGGATCACTCTGTGAAACTGGCAAACATACTAAATATACTTCTCACACAACACATGGCTGATTTGCAGCTGCGTGATATGGCTGTGGGAATTAGCTTAGATGGCTTTAAAAGCAAAGAGGGATAGGCTACAAGAATTTATAGAAGGCCCGGCCAATCCAGAGGCTTCTTCTTATCACCTTCCAATCACAGTATCTGTTATTCTACATTCCTATTCCCTTCTGTTCCTAAACAGGACTCTGAAGCCTGGGCATTCATAGCCTCAGAATGCATAGTTCCCTCCAGATGTTGTTGGAGTACAGCTTCCACCATCCCTGACTATTGGCCATTCTCGCAGGGGATTCTGGGAGTTGTAGTCCCGCATGATCAGGAAGGGAACCCTGTGGACTACCCCTGAATTACGTTATAGCCCAGAGTCCCTGACAGTTGTGTTACTTGCTAAGGTGGAATTCTGACAGTTATATCTGGCCTGTACCGCTTCACCCAGGTGGAGAGAGGGAGACGAGCTTTTTGATATCTATGCATGCAATACAATTAATGTTTGATTCAATCAATCTCCTCACAGTTTCGCCACCTTACAGTCTACTTCCTACCTTGCTTTCATTGCAACATACTTATCTAGGCAGTCTCTTTCATTCTTGAAGCATCTTAGCTGATGTTATTGGCAGTTTATTTATTAATTAAATTTATAGGTAAAGGTAAAGGTAAAGGTACCCCTGCCCGTACGGGCCAGTCTTGACAGACTCTGGGGTTGTGCGCCCATCTCACTTAAGAGGCCAGGGGCCAGCGCTGTCTGGAGACACTTCCGGGTCACGTGGCCAGCGTGACATCGCTGCTCTGGCCAGAGCCAGAGCCAGAGCCAGAGCCAGAGCCGCACACGGAAACGCCATTTACCTTCCCGCTGGTAAGCCGTCCCTATTTATCTACTTGCACCCGGAGGTGCTTTCGAACTGCTAGGTTGGCAGGCGCTGGGACCGAGCAGCGGGAGCGCACCCCGCCGCAGGGATTCGAACCGCCGACCTTTCGATCGGCAAGCCCTAGGCACTGAGGCTTTAACCCACAGCGCCACCTGCGTCCCAATTAAATTTATATACCACCCTTTATCAAGATGAACTTTGCAAAAGCTGAGGTGCTATAGCAAACCAAAGCTCCTTGAAAATTCTCCTCTGTGAGGCTACCAGGATAACTGCAATAATAATGGCCAGAGTGGAGCTACTGGATCCTAACACCAAACTTTGAAAAGCGCTCCTTTACAAATTTAGATAAGCTTTGACTGGAACTGAGCTGCTAGGCCATATTAGAGCACCTCCGATTAGGGTGGACAAGACTAGCGAGAGCTGAGCTGCTACCGCACAAATCCACTGTTCTTTCAAGAGATTCTCTGCAAGTTAATTGAAATAAGCGAGATAAGCTTGGCAAGCAGCCAGCTGCATGTCAATTAAGATGAGAACTCACGAACAGCGAGAAACAAAAGAAGCCTTAAAATCTACTGTTAGGCATCAACAGATGGCAATAGGATAACAATTTTGCTTTATCTTGCGCATGTGTATCTTTAGGAATGTGGTGTGCTAATAATATTAAAATGCCCACACTAGTGCTATGAACTTGGCTCTCTGGTTGGGCGAAAGGGTGGAGATAAGAGCCTTAAGAGGCGCACTGGGAAGCAGCCACGACACACCCACCCACGTATGAAAGACGTATGGTGGGACATTGGCGGGGAGGGCTGCATCTCAGTAGCTGAGCGTCTGCTTTGCATGCAGAAGGTCCCAGGTTTGATCCCTGGCATCTCCAGCTAGGGCTGGGACATATCTCCTGGCCAAAAACCTGGAGAGCCACTGCCAGGCAGCGTAGAGACCACAGAGCAAGTACAAGGCAGATTCCTAAAAGGCAGTGGGATAAGACAAGAGTCGGGCTCTGCACAGATGGTAAACTTTTGAGGCTCTGCAGATATAGCAAAACTAAGGCAGTTTGGGAGTGCTTCCCCCTAGCAATCTTGAGAGTGCTTCCCTCAGTACATCTTGAGAGCCATACTATAGATAATGGGGGGGGGGAATATATGGGGAGACTGTCTTCTTCCTGGAGGTGTGGCCTGGCAGAAGCCTGTTGATTCTCATCTTGATCTCCATTCTCCACTACTTCCCCCACCCCCAAAACAATTCCATGGAAGGACTTGTGGAATGGATTGGATGGATCATCATAAGTTTCGCCCTCTGCCTGGCCTAGTCAATTTCACTCCCTGAGAAGCAGGAAGTGGGCATGATGACGAGAGCAAGAGGCATGAGGATGCCTTTTTTCCTCTACCCTTTGCTATGTAAGGCTATTGTTATGGTCTTGGTAACAGGGAAAATGCTCTGCAGAAATTTTCATCAGCGTACACAGCTCCAGAGGCGGAGCTAGCTGCTCTGGCACCCGAAGTGGGGGCAGGGCGAGTGTCCCAGGGTGACGGGGGGGGGCGATGTCACCCCCCTCAGGGATGACACCCAGGGCAGGCCGCACCTACTGCACCCCCTTCCTCCACCAGTGCCCAGCTCCTGACTTACTTTAATCTCTGTAGTGGCGCCTTCCCTGTGGGATGCCCTCCCTTCAGGTGTCAAGGAGATAAAAACTACATAACTTTTAGAAGACATCTGAAGGCAGCCCTGTATTGGGAAGTTTTTAATATTTGATGTTTTATTATGTTTCAATATATGCTGTAAGCCACCCAGAGTGGCTGGGGAAACCCAGCCAGATGTGCCGAGTATAAATAATAAAATTATTATTAAATCACTGGGTGGTTGAAATCACTGAGTGGTGGGAACCCAGTGGGGGGAAATGCTTTGAATATTGATCTGGTGCCTCAAAAGTCCTCCCTCCTTAGGATTTCTACTTTGCTTTTCTACCTAAAATATAATCTGAGCAGCTAGCTGGGAACACTTGATGTCTGCAATGTCTCCTCAATCCCACCCAGCCGATCGAGTAAATTTCAGGACTAATTTGTCACAATCCAGGCATGAGTGTATTCCACAAGCTGAAATTAAGCACCCTTGCTTTTTAAAGCTAGGGTGGGTTTCTAGCCAATTAAGGGTGTGTAAAGAGGGGCTCGAAAGTGTGTGACCATAAGAACATAATAGGTAAAAGGCAAAGGACCCCTGGATGGTTAAGTCCAGTCAAAGGCGACTATGGGGTTGCGGCGCTTATCTCACTTTCAGGCTGAGGGAGTCGGTGTTTGTCCACAGACAGCCTTCTGGGTTATGTGGTCGGCACGACTAAACTGCTTCTGGTGCAACAGAACACCGTGACGGAAGCCAGAGCGCACAGAAATGCCGTTTTCCTTCCCACCACAGCAGTACCTATTTATCTACTTGCACTGGCGTGCTTTCGAACTGCTAGGTTGGCAGGAGCTGGGACAGAGCAACGGGAGCTCACCCCATTGTGGGGATTCAAACTGTCAACCTTCTGATCGGCAAGCCCAAGAAGCTCAGTGGTTTAGACCACAGCGCCACCAGCGTCCTAAGAACATAATAAAAGCCCATGGGTCTAGCCATTCCAGCATTGTGCTTTCCTCACAGTGGCTCATCAGATGCCCCACTGAAGCCATAAGCAGGAGACAAGAGCCCTAGCACTCTTCCAATGCTGCTCTCTAGTAACTGGTCTTTGGTCAGGCAGACAGGAGGGCGAGCAGAGGCAGGGGGTGGCATTGAAGAGAAATTAGGAAGTTCAGGTAAGGAGGCAGAAGGTAAGGCAGATCGGGACAAGGGTGGCGCCTCAAGTTTCCTTCAGCAGGGTGAGGAGGGCAGATTGGCAGTCAGTCTAATGAATATAACAATATCTATTTGATATCATAAGATTAAAAAGTGTGAATGCTCAAGCGATGAATGAATAAACAGTTTTAACAACAAGTATACACAACCTTCATTACCCATTTCGAACCACTGCAGGTCACTTGGCAGCAGGTGTATTTGTTGAATGAATGAATGATGCAACCTAAGTTTTGCTTGTTGGTGGTGCAATGGCCATGTGACCTACTTTACAAAGGACAGCCCACCTGATCCCTTATATCCGTGTCCAGTCGCTGAGGTCTTGGGGAGAGTCACTGTTAGTGGTCCCCCATGGCTTGGATGCAAAGCTCGCATCCACCAGGAGTCATGTGTTCAGTATTGTGGACCCAGTTTTATGGAACTTCTTCCTAGTTGAGGTCAGGCAAGCCCCCTTTCCTGCTGAACTTCTGACACCGACTGAAAGCACCATTTTATTTCAGCAGGCATTTTAACTGAAGTTTGATTTTGTAGTTTGTATAGAATATGATATCTAAGAAGTATATAAATTGCATAAGTAAATAAACATGTGCAAATTCTATGCAAATATCTGTCCTCTTTTCTCACCTCTTTTTTGGTGAAGCATTCCCACCCCACTTTCTCTCTTCCTTACATACACATGGTGTGTGTCCTGGGAGGGGGGCATCCAGGTAGCAAGAGTGGGCCCACAGCATCTGAAGGGCCACATGTAAAGGAGTGGAGGGCCACGCACAGCCCCTAAGCTGCGGTTTCCCCAAATTCCCAGGCTCCTTTGGCAGCTGCATGACAAGTAATACGGTCACAAAACAGGCTCAGCGGTGCAATATTTTGTATGTCTACTCAGAAGGAAGTCCTAGGCAGGGTACTTACTCCCTTGTAAGCACATTTATAATTGCAGCACATGTTTATCAATAGGGAAGCCTTTGGCTCACTTATTATTAAACAAGGAAACAGCATTCTTTCATTCTTTTTTCCCTTCTTAGATAAGTGATTATCACAATAAGATGCCCTGAGAACAAGAACTGCTGATTTAGGCCCCACTTAACTTAAATCATGTAACAGGTCCATCTGCCAAAGGCTAATTGTGTGGGCTTATACATCTGAGAATGTGCAGCCTTTTCCCACATGCTAAAATGTCTCAGTCATAGCTGAGAACCTGACAGTGTGAATTTCCCCACATTTCCCCACTATGTGTGTGTGTGTGTTTTAATTCTGTTTTGTTTTTCAGGTACAGCACTGGCAACTGAACTTCTTCTACCCACTGAATGCACAAACCCTCTCTCTCTCTCTTTCTCTCTCTCTCACACACACATCCAGAGACAGTCACATTATATAAGGGTTAGAGTATTGGGGGCGGGAAAGCCAAACAGCATCTATGAAAAGATTTTATGCCGGATGCTAGGCGGCGGATTAGCTCTGGGGCCAGCTGTCTTATTCTCTGCAAACGCACACAAAATGTTACAGCCATCAGCCGGCTCCAGAGAAAAAGGGAGCCGGCAAATGAGTGATACAGCTTCGATTCTCCCTCTGTTACAGGCGTTGAAGGTGCCGAGATATATTTGGCTGAAGTCAACTTGGAAACTCCAGAACTCTGGGCTGAATAGGTGGAAGGCGAGATTGGGTGGTAGTATGGGCAGGTGGGTGAACTAGACGGACAGATGACTGGGGAAATGTCAGGATCAACGCAAAACTGCAGTTCCCAGAGTTCTTTGGCCGCTGGTACTGATTGATGTAGGGTTGATATCACCCTTTTGCACTAGATTGGGAAAGGTGTTGGTCTGGGGAGCGCTAAGAGTGGAAGAAGGAGCTTTGGAAAAAGTCTGGCCTAAACGACCCACAACACCAGGATGAAAGGCATATAAGACAAGAATGAATGTCAGGAAAAGGGGAAGAGAAAAGGAAAAGTTTTAACACCTTGGCTTCAGTGGAGAGAGAGATAGACACACACTGCAGTGCTGCTGAAATCAACAGCAGAATTAGGTCCTGATTTCATAGCCCGTTTTGTTGGGAGCCATCAAAACCACACTTTCCTCATTCAGGTGTCATGGGAAACTGTGGTTTAACAAAACAGGATGTAAGCACTGGACCTGGCTGCATGAAAGGAGGAGGGAGCATATGGGTACACTGCTTAATCTTTGCCCAATAAGCCATGGTTTACTGGACCAAGATTTTTTACATTTGAGCTGAGCCTCTGCATTGCTTATTTTCTCCAGTTTGGGGGCTTTATAGATATATGTGTCTGTGTATGTATCATAGTCTGCTGTGAATTTCAGAACTAGGTGGTAGCAGCAAAAGTTAGAAGGAGAGAACAGGAAGGAAAAGGAGACAGTGGGCAGAAAGAGGATAGCCACAGATGGATGGGTGGTTAGTTGTCATGGGAGTTATAAAGAGACAAAGTGGGTGGATAGTGTATGTATGCGCATGGATAACAAACTGACAGATAGTGATGTATTAGGACCAGGTTCTTAAATGCAAGGACATCAGTTGATTTATCTGCATTTTATGACTGGCAGGTGAATGTGTGAACTAATTCCTATGTGTGTGTGGTGATGTGTCACTTCTGTTGCTGCGGCTAGATCTGTGATTGCCTATTCACACATGCAAGTCATCTGTGATGACAGCAGTCATCTTATTATATATATAAAGGTAAAGGGACCCCTGACCGTTAGGTCCAGTCGTGGACGACTCTGGGGCTGCATGCTCATCTCGCTCTATAGGCTGGGGGAGCTGGCGTTTGTCTGCAGACAGCTTCCAGGTCATGTGGCCAGCATGACTAAGCCACTTCTGGTGAACCAGAGCAGCACATGGAAACACTGTTTACCTTCCCGCCAGAGCGGTACCTATTTATCTACTTGCACTTGACATGCTTTCGAACTGCTAGGTGGGCAGGAGATGGGACTGAACAACGGGAGCTCACCCCGTCGCGGGGATTCAGACTGCCGACCTTCTGATCGGCAAGCCCTAGGCTCTGTGGTTTAACCCACAGCACCACCCGCGTCCCTTATTATATATATATGCATGTCTTAATCAGGCCTTGATGTGTAGCAATGATGGTGCACAAATAAACAATGGGACAGATATCTAGAAAGTGCTGAAGACTTGAGTGGGGGTGGTGGGAGACAGGCTTCAGTTTCTTCCTGCACTTATTGGGTCATGGGAACCACAGTTTACTGGGACATCCAAATCTGGCAAACCATGGTTACCACTCACCATTTTTGCCTCCAAAACCAGCAATGGCTTCTAACTCTGCTTTCAAATCAAGCTATGATTAGGGAAGATATGTGAAGAGAGAGTAAAGGGAGCCGCAGGAGAACAGATTTATTATTTTTAATTTCATTTATTTCCTACCTTTCCTCCAAGGAGATCTGAGTAGCATACAAAGACCCCACTAAGCATTTTATCCTCGCCACAGCCCTGGGCGACAGGATGGGCTGAGAGAAAGACTAGGCCGAGCGTTAACCCATTAAGAATCAGCGCTAAGTGAGGATTTGAACTTGGACCTCTCCGCCGCAGGCCAACATTCTTGCCTCATGAACAAATGGGTAAGGAAATGGAAAGGCTTAGGTGATGTTATAGGTGATGGAGACTCAGGAGTTTGAGTTTATACGGACAAAGTTCATGGGAAGAGTGTGGGGAGCTCATCCTTTTGTATGGAAGAAATTAGAATTAAACATCAAACTCTGCATTGCCTCGTCATTCCAGATCGGTGACAAAAATACGCCCCCAGTTAATGAAAAAGTCCCCCTTTCCCCCTCTGCCACTTTGTGCACTGAGGATCAGGTTAGCAGAAAATGCACTCGAAAACTGTTGTAAACCTTCAGGCTTTTGAATCCGTCCCTTTCTCCACCTCACCCCCCAGCCTTGTCTTTCAAAGACAGGGCGGCTTTGACTGTCTAGGGGCACCCATTTCACACGCAAAATTTGCCTTGCTGCCTTGTTAGCTTTGGGAAATGATTTGCTGTTAGTCAGGATGACGTAGCTGGTGCAGGATGAGGGTGTCTTGAACCTTAACACAGGAATTGTACCTGTCTGGGTCACTCACACCAAAGTCCATCTGCCCAGCAGGGATTTCTTTGAGTCTGCATTTTTTAAAGATAACAACACCTGAACTGCACTGCCCAGACTAGTGACTTTGATAAGAATTAGGGATGGGCAAATCGGTTTCTCTCTTTTTCTCCCCAGTCCTAAGTCCAGTTCTGCACATTTCTGGAACAGTTTGTGTGTGTGTGTTTAATCAGTCCTTATAAAAATTAATGATAATTTTTGGCTTAATTTTTCCTAATATGCACATTTTTGTAAGATTGTCCTCCCCCCACCCCAATAAACACATTTTTGCAAAGTATAATAAAAGTTATCTTCACTAATATGTGCATTTTTATACACACTTTCCCCTAGTATATGCATTTTTGAAAAACATAATACTTGGCTGGAGAACTGCATAGTGTTTTTACTTTATTTTTTAAGAGCAAATTTTGAAGGCAGGCTGCATTTCTGTTTTGGTATTGTTTTGGAAAGCGCAGAACCATTAAGTCCACCTTTAAATGCAAACTCTACCACCCCAATCAGAATGCATTTATCTCCTCCCTCTTGAATTCTTCTGATTCTTGACTCAAAGATGCCCATCAGTACCCAAAAATGCATGTTTTAGAAGAGAATCCATCTATTTCCCCTACAGCAGGCAGGCTCACACTGTCTGCTTCAGAGCTGTGTAGTGGGCTTGGGCTCCCCGCTTTCCTAAATGATCCCACCTCCTTGCCACCATCAGCTCTCCCTGTTTGATTTATTCTCCCGTAAGCCCAATTGGCGTCATTGTCCACAAGGAGCAGGGAAGGCAAGCAAAGGCAGACTGCTACGCTTTCGCCTCGCTTGTGCCCCTGCTTGCAAGTGAGTAGACAGCTACAGCAGGCAAAAGGATCAGGGCCATGGAGAGGAGCTGGGGAGAACCTGCTGGGGTGTGGGCCTCCGGAGACGGCCTCCACATCCCAATCCCAGGCTTCGGGGGACAGGGGAGAAGGTCCTTGAGGCACCAGCACATAGAGGACACATATTCCTGGTTATTATGAGGTCATCATTAATGAAAGGAACAGTGCTGGAGAATGAATGCGCTTCCTGAAAGTTCCCTTTAAGAGGCCACGAGAGAGCAATGCAATAAAACTTGCATGAAATACACAGACAGCCTCATTGCATCTCCCTGATGAAATGCAGATCACCCGACGTCACACCTAGATTAAAATTTAGTACGGCTACTGGGGCAGTGTGTGTGTGTGTGTGTGTGTGAGAGAGAGAGAGAGAGAGAGAGAGAGAGAGAGAGAGAGAGAGAGAAATAAAGTTGTTTTGGGGGCACATGTGGTTCATTGGCCACCCCTTGGCCACCTCTGATCCAACGCCTCCTCCTGATTTATGAATCAAACCCATCTAAAGTAATCCGGCTGAAATATTAGCCTGGCCGTTTCTCAAAGACTCCCAGGGTTGACAATGTCATGTGTTCCTAAGCCATCCCTTCCAGTGGGCTGCCACCACCCTTGTAGTATGGATGCTCATCTTGGAATGTCCTACCTGAACCTCATCCTTTTGGACTTACTTCCCACTCAAGTGAGCATTCATAGGCTTGGTCCTCAAAAGACCTGCCTCCCAAGTTGCAGGCTGCAAAGTGAAGAGGGCTTAGGACGATTTGGCGGGATGAGGCGGAAGTCACAGCCAAAGCCAGAGGTTCTCCAAGCAGCTGCTGGCCGTTGGCAGATGTCACTTCCTAAACACCCACCCAAAGTCCCCAGAATGATGTTCTGTAATGACACTGATGGGAGCTTCCAGGAACGAATGATGGTCACCAGTGGAAGGTGCCATTCCGCCCCTCAAATAAGGAGCTCCCCTTAAGCTGACCATACGCCCTCAAGTAACGTAGAAATTTTGGAAGGGGAACCACAAGGCCACGGTGACGAATTTCCTCCCAACTTTGGGACCAGTTTACTTGCAGGATCACCTCACCCCATACCAGGCCCACTAAACCACATTGATCTGCAGAACTGGCACTGCTATAAGTGCTACTTAATACTTGCTTCATGCCTGTAAGAAACTGAACATTTTGTGTGGCCCCACTACACTTTGGAACTCGCTGTTGACATTGGGCTGGTGACTTCACTGTGCTCTTTTCAGCAGCTGCTTAAAAACAATTTTGTTTGGGCAAGTCTGTAGAATGCTGAACTGTTTTCATCTTCTTCGTTTTTAAGCTTTTAAAATATTTTAATACCTGTTTTAACAACAGCTTTCAATGTTTTATTTTCTATTGCTGAAAACCTTGTGGAGGGTTGTTTCTTTTTTACAACCAAGTAGTATATAATTTTCTTAAACAAATAAAATAAAAACCCACCTAACCCCACCCTTAAATTGATGGAGGGAGGGCTAATTGCCCTCCTCCCCTTCCATCAGTCCAAATTTGAGTTGAAAGTTATGATAATGTTTGGCTTAATTCTGCACTGGGCTCAATCCAGCCTAATTCTGTGGGTAGCTGTTTCTGACTAAGGGCACTTCTACACCAGGGATTTAAATGCAGAATTCCCACTCTTTGCCCTGCAAAAAAGTGAGGGGAAATTGGCATGGTGGAAGATGGCAGTACTTGATGAGGCATGGAAAGTGGTTTTAGCTGTCAGTAGGAGAACAAGGAATGGGCAGGTCTAAAAACCCTCAGCCTGGATGCACCATTGCAGTGAGATCTTGTGACCCCCATCCTAGACCCTGCCTTTGTAACAGACATTTTATAAAAGGATTATATACAGTGTGGCTGGAGAACCTCGAAGCCAGGGGCCAAATGTGGCCCTCCTGGCTTTTCTATCTGGCTCTCTGGATTCTCTCAAGTCCTCACTGTCTCGCTGGCCAAGCATCACACCCCAAGAGTTTTTGCCTGGTCGGAATGTGCCCCTGAACTCTGATCATGCCTCTTGCTTGTCTAGACGGAGGGTAGACGGGGTCACTTGAGTGTGTGTAGAAACTGGCCTACTGTGCAAAGGCAATATTTGCATGTGTTGCTCCACCCACACCTGTCTCTGGCCCCGCCCACCATATGGCCCTTGGAAGGTTGCCCAGAAGGGAATGTGGCCCTCAAGCAGAAAAGAGTTTCACATCCCTGATGTGCAGGGACCTACCCAGCCCTTAAAAACATCCAAATGCAATCTGCAGGATGAAAAGCCAGATTTTGCCACCCAAATGGATTGTGAAAAATAAACCCTTTAGAATATATTTTGCATAATTAAGACTGATTCCAAATTCATCTCTGCTGCCATAAGGTCTAGAAACCTTTGGATCTTAGGCAAGTCAATTGAACAACTTGGGGGTTTTCCTAAAAAATATGGCAGCCCTAGTTATAGAAATTCCCTATTAGAAACATGCTTTATAAATGCTTCTGATGTCCCCAGGCATCCACATTTGGGGGAAGGACGTTCCATTGCATCTGCACAGTTATCCATCTCAGCCAAACACGTCAAGAGCCACAGAATATATGTGAGTAAATATATTTATATATAGGGAGAGAGAGGCAAGAGAGATCTCCGCGTAGCCACTTATAACTCTGGTGAATATTTTATGAAGTTCTGCTATGACGGTGCATATTTCGAACTGGAACTCATGCCAGTTATGTAAAGCAATTTTGCTATGGCCGCCAACCTTCCCTCCCCTCTCCAAGGTGGGCTGGGAATTTTAATTTATTATTATTTCCCCTGCTTGGCTTAACTTTTTTTTTTAAGAAAGCAACCATCCTCTAGCTGCATCAATCAGGACCTTGCGTGACCTCTCTGAGCCCTGGGAGGAGGAGGAGGAAGAGGAGGAGGAGGAGGAGGAGGAGGAGGAGGAGGAGGAGGAGGATTGGTGAAATGGCAAGCCCCATTGCCCCTTCCTTGTTGAAAAGTTTGCTTCTTCAGTTGGGCCTATGCCAGGTATCTAGACCCTACTGATCCCTAAATTAGGGTTGTGTTGAGCCATGGTGGGTCTGGTTGCCCCGAGCCTTGAGGATCCACAGCTCATCTTGCTCAACTCCTGAAGGATTCATCGCTTGCTCTCCTTTCCACCAGCTCCATTTCCCCACTCTAGAGAAACTGGCAACCTCTCCGAACTCAACCCCCGGTAGGCTTAAGGAGATAATATGGGTCTGATACATTCATAATCGCCACTGCTCTCTCCCGCCCACCTCCTATCTGACTGTTTTTAAGCCCATTCAGGGGCTCCTCTCCTCTCTGTTATTTCCCCTGTACTGATGGAGGAGAGATCAAATTTAATCAAGGGGAAAAAGAACACGGAGCATTCAGCCCGGCAAAATAAATAAATAAACCTAGATACATTGGGGAGTTGTGTGCGTTGTGGGGTTGGCGGGGGAGATTACCGCACGGGGGGAGTGGGGTGGGCAGATGAATGGATGAAGGTTAAAAATAGAAAATTGTTTCCCTCCTCTTGTTTTTATTGCATTCACCTCTTTCTCCACCCCCCCCACCACTCCCTGCTTTCCTGATGACCCAACACGCAATGGTTAGTAAGAGTTAAGTGTTAAGTGGTGACATGGTAAAGCCAAAAGTGCCAGAGAGGGAGGAGAGAGGGTGGTTTTTTTAATGCAATTGGTAAGGCCAAAGCAATAACAACAAAAATTTGTTTTGCACATGTGGTTCAAGCAAACAAGCAGAACAGGATGATGCAAAAGACACCCAAATGCCCAGGTTTGCAGCAGAGAGAGAGAGAGAGAGAGAGAGAGAGAGAGAGACTCCATCTGGCTAAAAGCAAGGGAAGAGAGTTTTAAAAATAAACTGGATGGAAGGTGGATTGGTGGAGAGGGAGGGGTGACTAGGGCTGCGGTGGAGATGATGTACGTGCAGGACAAAAGTTGCGAGGAAAAGGAAGAGGTATGTTGAGGGAGAGAGCTTGTGGAAGAGTGTCAGAAAAGATAATAAGGCTGAGCACACACCATACATTCAAAGCACACTTAAAACACACTTGCCCCACCCAAAGAATCCTGAAGTTTACTCCTTGTGGAGCTACAATTCCTAGGACCCTTAACATGCTACAGTTCCCAGGATTTATGGGGAGGGGGAGAGAGAGAACTGCACTTTAAACATATGGTGTGTCTGCAGCTGGAAAGTGGGCCTGTGACAATAGGGTGTGACCCTCAAGACTGTATGTGACATATTCTCTTCACCCCCCATGTTATCCTCACAACAGTCCTGCAAAGTAGGTTTGACCTGAGAGGTGGCCATTGGCCTGAGATTACCCAGCAAGCCTCCTGGCTGAGTGTGGGTTTGAAGCCTAAGCCTCTCCACGGACTTTAGCCATTATGCCGCACTTCCTATCCTGACCGTGAACAAGAGAATTTGCACTAGATCATATTGCTGGGATGAGGGAGCCGTGGTGACAGAGAGGGAGCACAAGGGGTTGTTGCAATAGGCTGCGTTAGTGCAAATGCAAGGGCACACTTGTGAGCGTACGTGCGCACGGGGATGTGAGCCCACAGCATCTGGGTCTGCATATGGGGCTATGAGTGTACAAGGAGTGAGCATTCCCACTTCAGATCTGAACCATTGGCACTCCACACACACACCCCAAGGACATTTATTAATAAGCTCATGAAGTAGACATACACAGAATATTGTTTGTGGTTAAAACTAAACTGGAGCTTTCGTCTTCCCAACATTGCATTAAACTTCCTTCCTACGCTGAAAATCTTGTTCACAGACACACACACACTGCAAACCTTACCTGTTTAACTGCCCTAAGGTCCTCCCAGCGAACTTCCTTAATTCTTCTGTCCGAATCTCCATGGCTTCTGGCTTCTTCTGCTAAGAGAAAGAGGCAGGGTCCCCCCGGGCTATGTCCCAGTATCACCTTTGGCGACACGGAGGTTAAAAATAAATTAAAGACTCCACCAAAACATCGCGGAGACTTCTTTGGGGAGGGCGCGAGGTCACTGCTGGTGCGGTCGATGGATAGATAATAGGATCTCTCTATTTGTCCGTTTCCCCTTTCTTCTTTCCTTCTCTCCTTCTCTGTCCTCTCTTCTCCTTCCTTCTCTCTCTCTTTCTTCTTTCCCCCTCTTCCTCTTCCTCCCTCTTCCTGCAGCGCAAATCCTTTTCTTTTACCCCCCCCCTCTCTTATGGCACCACGATCTCAACTTGAGGAACGGTGCGTGGGGATGCAACCATCACCGGCTCTGCCTGCGTGGCCCCGTGCCCGTTCCGCCACCGACACGGGCTTGAAGCGTCATTGGGGCAGCGTTTGCCCACATGCACTAATGCCCGTGCCCTGCGTGGGACGCTGCAGAGGCATCCGATCTCTCTCTCTCTCTCTCTCTCTCTCTCTCTCTCTCTCTCTCTCTCTCTTTCACACGCACACCTAGACAACTCCTCCCTCTCCGCAGGCAAGATTTCCACCAGCCTGGCTCGGGTCCGCCTCTCGCTCCCGGCCCCGAGAGGGTCTGCCAGGGGAGGCGCGGCGCTGCTCCGGGCCGGCGGAGAACTTTGAGCGTCCCAGAGAACTGGGCGGCGCCCGGAGAGGGGATTTCAGCACCGCGGACAGCGACGCGCGCGGAGAGCGCAGGACTCCGGCGCGGGATTAAGGGACTCAATCTACGCGTGTGTGAGTGTGAGCGAGCGAGCGAGTGTGTGTGAGAGAGGGGGGGATCTAGATAAGAGATTAGAGAGATGTGGGGGATGGATAGGCGGACAGATAAAGAGTGCGCGGACAGAGAGCTTTATTGGGAGGAAAGCAGAGGTCGAGAGGAGGAAGGTCTGGGCAGAAGAGAGGGAGAGAAAGAATGCACGAAAGAAAAAGAATAAAAGAAAGAACGGAAAATAGGAAAAGAGAGAGGAGGAGGAGGAGGAGGAGGACAAATGTATCGACCCGTTCTTATTTTTAGGGCTGGGAAGAGAAATACACTCTAATGAGGACGGACGGACGTCTGCAGGAAAAAAAAGATAATGACACAATAAATACGAACGAGGGCTTTGCGTCTCTCTCTGGAGAAAGCGGACCGAGCAACGGGAGAGCGTGTGCGAGCGAGCGAGTTCCCTGCAAGTCCCGGGCGCGTCCCAAGAGGAAGGCAGGCAAACAGCTCTGTCATTAATCTTTCAAAAGTACTTAACTAAGCAGAGGCAGGAGGAAGCTGGGAAGGGCTTAGGGAGCGGAGCAACTGCAGACCCAGCAGGTCAAACAGACAGCGGCGCGGAGGTGCCTCTTTGCTGGCGGAGGCAAAGGGATGCTGCTGCTCCTCCCGAGACCTCAGACGCGCCCGGGGCTGGGAGATCAGTTGGGGGCGGGAGGGAGAGAGAGAGGTCTCCTGAGAAACTGCTCAGTCGAACACCTGCAGACCTGGGAATGGATTCCGCTCGTTCCCACGATACAGCCCAGCAGCACCCGATTACTCGGGCACTCCAGGGTGTGTTGCGTAACAAGAGGGGCGGGGAGGTGCTGCTGATCCATAGCTTTTCTGCTTTTCTGCAAGGCGACCGTTCCTCTATCTCCGCGCGGGGCCTCTCCCAACATTTTAAGCTGGTACTCGGGGTTTCTAAGGAATTGTGTTGGACTCTGGAGACGATGGAATTGGCTCCCGCAAAGAGGCAGTGACGGCCACCAAGCTGGGTGGCTTTGAAAGAGGATCAGACAAATTCGTGGAGATTAAGGATATCAGTGGCTACTAGCTCTGATGCTTCTAAGTATCGTTTGCTTAGGGTTGCACTATTTCAAAAAGTAAAAAACAGGACACCCCGAAAGTTGTTGAGCTAAGACAAAACACAAAGTTGCTGAGCTTTTTTAAAAAAGCAAAACCCAAGAAACCATGATTTTTCGGTTCACTTCTCTAAGATCCAGGACAAAGCACTTTTTGGAAATTCCTGGACATCAATTCCGCCTTTGAACTTCCAGTAATGTCCGGGAAATGTAAGACGTATGGTAGCCCTACGTTTGCTAGAAACGGCTGGATGGGAGAGGCCTCCTGTGCTCAGGGGTCCTGCTTGTGGGTTTCTCACAGGTATCAGGCTGGCTGCTGTAAGAGCAGGATGCTGGACTAGGTGGGTCTTTATCCTGATTCAGCAGGGATATTCTCAGTGTTCTCCTGTTGTGAGCACATGATGATTTCATGAGTAGTAAGGGCACGAAGCAACCCATTCACAGGATCTTTCTGGGGGAAAATGGCATGGCCAACCCTTTGTGACATGGGCTTCCAGTTGGCATGCACTTATGGGGTTGCTTCTGAGAGAGAGAGAGAGAGAGAGAGAGAGAACAACCCAACACTCCCTGGTTTGTGTGTTCACAATACATTATACACTGTGTGGCCACTGTGTAAAAAACACAGTGGCCAACTGCAAAACAGAAAAGGGCTCCTGGACTTTAATTGAGAGTATATTAGTAGGTGGAGCTTGCATGACAAACAGCATCTGCTGAACATTGTCTCTGCAGCAGAATCCTGTATTAAAGGTTCCTCCACATTCTGGGCATTGCAATATGGGACTGATGTGTTTCACTTGAGTAATACTTTCCTTTTGTGCCATAGAGAGAAGTGTGCTTGTGTGGCTTCCTTTTGTCCTCACTGACATCAGCAGAAGCTGATGAGGGCTTTATTTTTTGTTTGTTTTTTGGGTTAGGCAGATGCATATTTTATTGATTGATTGGTTGAATGAGTGATGGGTCACATGTTTAGCCTTCTCTTCCACCAAGGAGCTCAGCATGGGATGCATTGGAGTTTAATTCCCAAAGTAGCCCACCAAGAGAACCTATGGCTAACCTGTGGTCCTTCCAATTCCCATCACCCCTGATGTGGCCATGCTGGCTAGGGCTGATGGGAGTTGTAGTCCAACCCCTGGAGAGCTACAGTTACATCACCCCACATAGGCTGAGAGATAACAAGTGGTATAAGGCCCCCTCAGCCAGCTTCTTGGCAGGGGGTTAGAACTAAGTTGACTAGTTCAATGATGATTTGGGGGGCATTCTTCTTAATGAAATAAAAGAGTTCAGTGAAAAATGACTTTTTAAATACGTATGTGCATATTTTCAAGGGAATTATAAAAAAGAACTTCATATACCATTATGAAAAAACCTAAGAATTGCCTTTTTGAATCACACACACTTTTACACAAATTATACATACTGCATATTATAACATTAGTGTAATAATGCACCTATGCACACACAACACCCCCCCCCCAGCCACACTGTATAGAATTCAGGTTTTGGAGTTTATATAGAGCCTATAGTATAGTAAATATAATAGTAGCACAAAATAGGAGTTCAGAAAGTCTGCTCCCTGGTTAATTGGGTATTGAATTAGAAATTTATTATGTGGATAAATATCCGAGGAGAACCCACACATTTTAGTGCTTATTTCTAAACCTTCTCCCTTAAACGCATCACGAAAGCCAACCTTACAAGGGGGATTTTCCTTTGCCTGCATCCCTGTGGTCCACAGGTTTTGTAAAATCAAAACACACACACACCCTTTGCAATTGTCCCATCACACCAGCAAAGCAAGCAGGAACTAGAGTTTTAGAGCAAAGGCGCTGACAATCTGGGCATTGAGACATGTCAGGCTAGGTAGGAAAAAAGACACTACAGGGGGAGACGTCTTTTCTGAGTTCTTCATGAGCCGGGAGGGGGGGGGGTTAAGGGGCGGGGGGGGGGGTTGCTGGGAAGCAGGAGTCCTCAAACACACACACCCCACCCCGAAGGTCCTCCCCATCCCACCTTGCCATGCACAAAGCAGCTAAAAAGTGCGTGCTCTCAAGGACTTCCTAATGAGGTTTGTTCATAATTCTGATTGCGGGAGGCGGTGGAGGGTGGACTTAGGCCAAGCACAGGAAGCAGCAGGGGGAGGAAAGGAGGACTTGACGCAGCAAAATGTCAAGAATTCGACCTGCAAAGGTTCTTGTTTCCCTCTGGTTTGTCGGCTCAGGAACTTCTCTCTCAGAAAACATGCTTGCCAGACCAGCTGCTGCTAATCAAATACACCTGCAGGGATGGCATCCAGCATTGGCATCCCTGGGCACCTGCTGAGGCTCCTCACCCCAGCAGGTGGCCCACAGATGCTGACCTACTGCCCAGGGACCCTGGCTCCTCTTCTGCTGCTTCCAAGGTTTTAGTAGGGCTGCAGTGACAAGAGCAAGAAGGAGCAGGAGCAGCTTTGAGAGAAGGATCCTAGCACAGGTGTAGAGCATCTGCTTTGCATGCAGAAGGTCCCAGGTTCAATCCTTAGCATCTCCAGGTAAGGCTGGGAACATTCCCCATTTGAAACCCTGGAGAGCCTCTGCCAGTCAGTGTAAGCGGAACTGAGCTAGATGGAGCAATGGTTTGACTCTGCATAAAGCTATATTGACAGTTTAGTCCATTTTCTTTCATTAAATTCATACACCACTTGGTTGTAACAACAACAATAACAACAAATGCTTCAAAGCATTTTACAAAAAAAATATATAAAACGGTACAGGCATACCTCAGAGATATTGTGGGTTTGGTTCCAGACCACCTGAGTGAATATTGCAATAAAGCGAGTCGCACAGAGCCTAGGACTTGCCGATCAGAAGGTTGGCGGTTCGAATCTCGGTGACAGGGTGAGTTCCCGTTGCTCGGTCCCTGCTCCTGCCAACCTAGCAGTTCGAAAGCACACCAGTGCAAGTAGATAAATAGATACCGCTCCGATGGGAAGGTAAACGACATTTCCATGCGCTGCTCTGGTTCACCAGAAGCGGCTTAGTCATGCTGGCCACATGACCCGGAAGCTGTACGCCGGCTCCCTCGGCCTATAAAGCAAGATGAGCGCCGCAACCCCAGAGTCGGTCACAACTGGACCTAATGGTCAGGGGTCCCTTTACCTTTTAGTGCATATAAAAGTTATGTTTGCACTATACTGTAAAGCCAGGCCCTCCTGGCTGCAGGGGCAGGAAGCGAAAAACTTGGCTCCAGCCCTAGCCAGCTCCACTCCTGTGGCTAGAAGAGGGGCTTCCTTTCCCTGGAAGTGCCTGGGCTGCCTGAGGCCTGTATCCACGTCCTCGGAAGGAGCAAGACAACCATCCTTCAGAATTCACACTGTCATAGTTCTCCAGCCAAGTGATGTGTACAGAAATTCATATGCTCTTGCAAAGTGTGCATATAAATGCGTATACGAATGAAAGTAACATTAAAATGCACCACATCAGGGGAAGTTGCTTGCAAATATGTGCACGTTATTCAAAACTGTATACAAAAAAAAAAGTGTTTATTAGGAGAAATTCGCACTAAAATACTGGTGACTTTTCATGAGTATTAGTTTAACTAAAATCTGCAAATTGCAGAAATGTGGAGAACTGACTTTGAGATTGGGAATAATGAGAAGCAGAGAGAATCGAAACGGACAGCTTTGTCCATCCCTAGTGAGGACTCAGCCAATGAGTGGGGAGCTTTCCTTTGCTGAATATGCAAGTTCTCAAGTATCTCCAGCAGGTGCCAAGCCCCCTCCACACACACACACACACACACACACACACAGAGAGAGAGAGAGAGAGAGAGAGAGAGAGAGAGAGAACGCTGTTTTGATGAAATCGTTGGAAACATGGCAGAATATACAAAGGTATACACTGTCAGAAACAGCTGGACACACCAACGATTTAAAAATAACTCTTTAATCAGTTGACAAATGTAGTCCTGAGGCTAGCACTCTGATCCTCTGCATGTGCACATGCCATACATTCAAAGCACATTCCCCCAAAGAACTACAATTCCTAGCATCCTTAAAAACTGCAGTTCCCAGGATTCTTTTTTGGGGGAGCCATGTGCTTTAAATCTACTTTAAATCGTGTCTGCGCAAGTCCCACTGTGGCACTGGGTTCTCCCTTTCACCTAAGGATTGCAGCTTACACTTTTGCAAACCAAGGCTTCAAGGAAGCCCAGCCGATCATCCTTCAACCCTCCCTCATGAGAGACGGGGGCTTCTGTTTCGGACTTGGAGGGCCCCGCCAGGGCCGGATTTAGGCTTGACAAGGCCCTAAGATACTGAAGGTAATGGGGCCCTTTATATGTCCAGCTGTCCTTTGTCAACAACAAAACAGTGACTTTTTTGTGTTGAATATATGCTATATGGTAATTTATGGACCTAATAGGCATCTAAAGCCATTTGCACATGTTGTCACGCAACCAGTCCATGCAGATTGTAGGCACCCTATACATAGAAATGAGCAAACCAGTGATATTTTAGGTAGCAGGCTAGCAGGCGGGGCCCATTACTTACATCATAGGAGCCTACACAACACAAAACACTGTTGCTGTATGTAGATTTTATTTTATTTGTTTTTTTATCTTATATTTTGGAAATGTACATCCATTGTGTGTTTTTTCCTTTAATTTTTTGTGGGGCCCCCAAGAGAGTGGGGCCCTAAGCTGTAGCTTGTTTAGCTTATATGTAAATCCGGCACTGGGCCCCGCAAACAGGCAGAGGCAAGAAGATGCCAGGATTGTCTGAGGCTGGCTCATCTCTCAGCCTCCACTAGGCTCTGGGGGTAGGCCAGCTGTCAGCTGAGTCACAGACGGCTGGGGAGTTGGCTGCTCTGGATGAGGAGTGTGACTCTGGAAGGGAAGGAGGGAGGGAGGGGGGACCCAGCGGGACCCAGATGGTGCTGTGTGTTGGGATGAAGAAAGGGCTGATGTACGGGAAGGAGCCAGTAGCACTGAGGGCAAAGGGGAGATGAGTTGAAGACAGGAAGCTTCCTTACAGCAAGTCATGGCAACACAGGGAACTGCTTTATACTGACTCAGGCATCTGGTCCATCTAGCTCAGTACAGTCTGGCCAGCAGTGAATTCCCAGGGTGTCTCTCAGACTTACCTGGAGATGCTGGGGTTTGAACCTGGGACCTTCTGAATGCAAAGCAGATGCTCTACCACTGAGCTATGGCTCTTCCCATCCACTCTGGCTGGCTGCTGCTCCCCCATCACCTCTCCCCACTTGCAATACCGCAAGGCTTGCTGTGTGCTGGGAGAGAATAAAACCGCAACGCAAACCCAGCCAGGTTTGTGGTCTGGCCAGGTTGTTCCTTTCAGTCTCTGCAATGAAGGTCCATAACCACATTCAAGACCAAAGAGCCTGATAGCAGGGGTGGGAAGCCTTTTTTCGGCCAGAGGGTCACATTCCCTTCCGGGCAACTTTTGAGGTCACATGATACTGGTGGGTGGATCCAAACATGGGCGGAGCAAGGAATGTAAATTTTTATCTTTGTACGGTAGGCTAGTTTTGACACATGCTCCTCCAGGCAACCTAAGAGGCATTATCATGAGTTCCAACCAGGAAAACAGAATTGGGTTGTGCAGCTGGGCCATAACAAGGTGTGGCCTGGGGAATGGAATGTTCTGAGGGCCATATAGAAAGGTCTGGAGAGCCACATCCAGCCTTCCAGGCCTGAGGTTCGCCACTCCTGCTTTCTGGGTGCTAAGGAAGCTATCTTACACCACATCAGGATACTATTATTATTATTATTATTATTATTATTATTATTACTACTACTACTACTACTATTATTACAATTGATTCATTAATCTTCAAAACTAGCGCCTAAGACAATTTACACATGAGATAATTAAAAACAGCTAAAACTCAAAGGCAGTTCATCCAACTTGCCCAGTGTTTTCTAGTTCATCCAGAGTCTCAAGCCAAGCCTCAGTGGTGGACCTTGGCATCTCAAATTTCAGTGGCACCCTTTGCAACGCCAAAATTCAGCATGTGCCCCCGCCTCTCACCTTCTGTTGGGCATCAGAGTTGCAGCCCTGCAGAAGCTCCACATGCGGTGTGACAGAACCAGACACACTCTTCTAGATCAGCTGTTGTCTTTCCCATCACCTGGATCCTTGACCCTTTCTACTGGTAGACATGTGACCGAACCTCGGATTTCCTAAGTTCTTATGGTCCCTCCCCTTGAAGATGTCTGGGTGGGAATCTAGGGACTCCTGGATTCTCTGGAAGAAGAATAAATGATGCCTAAGTTAGTCTTTCGTCCTCCATACACTGCTGTCAGGGGTGGACTTTGGTCTTTCCAATTTCAGGGGCCAAAATCCCCCTCCCAGCATCCCACCTTCCGTTCGGCTCAATTCGCGAGGTCAGAGTTGAGCCACCCTGTGGTGCCCCCAGGGCTTGGCACCCAGTGCGATGGAACAAGTTGCCCTGCCCTGAATCCACCTCTGCTACTGTGAGATAATTCCCACCATCCCTGGCCCTTGGCCATGCTCACCGAGGCTGATGGGAGTTGTAGTTCACCCACATCTGGAGGGCCAAAGATCCTACAACCCTTGCACTAACTGCGCAATCCTATGCATGTTGACTTTGGGGTAAACCCCACCAGCTTCAACAGGGCTTGGTCCCAGGGAAGTGGGTATATAGGACTGCAGCCTCAAACCTCTGTCTCTTTGAAATTAAAGAAAGTGTCCAGGGTACAAGAAGACGGCTGTTTCAACCATGCAGCAACATTTGGGAGCTCCCCAGAGCCTATGGGAGACAGAAGGCTCCACCAATCTGTGCCCTGAGCCCAGCACGGTCCTTAAAGCAGCTTCCCTGCTGCTCCCCAAGCAGGACAGGAGGATGGTGGAAAGTGGTGCAAGCAGCGTGAACTCTATGGGAGAGGAAATGCCAGAGATGAACCACTGGCTGCATGAAGTACAGGCAGAGATGTACTTGAGCAAATTGACAGTACCCTGCTGTCTTTTGGGGGCGGGGGCGGGGGGAGGCAGGGGTGTCGATGAGCGGAGAATATTTAAGCAGCCTGTTTTTTGCAATGCTAGAATTCCTTCCACAAGAACTACCGTATTTTTCACTCTATAAGACGCACCAGACCACAAGACGCACCTAGTTTTTGGAGGAGGAAAACAAGGAAAAAAATATTCTGAATCTCAGAAGCCAGAACAGCAAGAGGGATCACCGTGCAGTGAAAGCAGCAATCCCTCTTGCTGTTCTGGCTTCTGGGATAGCTGCGCAGCCTGCATTCGCTCCATAAGACGCACACACATTTCCCCTTACTTTTTAGGAGGGGAAAAGTGAGTCTTATAGAGCGAAAAATACGGTAATTCCCCCAGATACTTTCCCAGCAGTGTAACAACCTGCTGGACACTGAAATGGATATCTCAGGGTTTTAGTCCCACCCCCACCCTATCCCCCCACCCCGCTCCTGCAAAAGGCCTTGGGGATTTTCTGAAAGTGCTCAATTGTTTAAAATACTTTCACTTGCCCTCACGCTCTCTCTCTCAATTGCCTTCATTTGCTCAAAGTTGGTTAATCATGTGGACCCACATTACGCTGAACAGTGGCATCCCATCCAACATATGACACCAGCCTGTTCACTTCAGCTGGATGTTGCTTGACTCCAACTTGTCTCTGCTCCAGCCAGCATGGCCAGTGGGTCGAGGATGATGGGAGTTGCGTCCCACTGATATCTGGAAAGTCAGTGGGGTTTGTGTCCCTGCTGCTACATCATACCTGATTGGGTGGGATCACCCATGTGACTAATTCAAGGAGGGGATATAAGTAGTCGCCAAGTGAAACCAGGAAGTCAAAGAGTTTTTAGAAGTGAATATTTGCACAATGTATATTTGCTTCCTCCAGCTTAGGCAAGGATAGGGAGGCAATGCCTTTGCAACTGATAAATAGCCAGAGGGATAAAGCACACAACCTCCAGTGTGGTTCTTTCCTCTTTAACATGCTTGGAAAAAGCCCTTATGAGAAGAGGCAGTGTCGTTTAGTGGTTAGAGTGTCAGACTAAAGCCCTGGGAAGCTGGGGTTCAAATCCCCACTCAGCTATGAGGCTCACTGAGTGATCTTGGGCCAGTCACTCACTCTTCAGCCTAATCTACTTTATGTTAAGGTTACCAGATGTCCCCGGTTCCCAGGGACAGTTCCCAGATTTGGAAATCTGTCCCCGGACAAATTCCGTCCCCGGAATGTCCCCAGATTTGCAAATCTGTCCCCGGGAAATGTGGCAGCGGCAGTCTCAGCAGTGGGATGCTGGGAGGGGGAGCCAGCCTGGTAGCGCAGTTGGCTCTGGCTGGCTTCAGGAGCTGCTCGCTGCCATGGCACCCGCCATTTTTCCTTACCAGAAGTCCCCATATGATCATAAATTTATAAATTTAAAGCAATATCATAGCTTAGAATCCTGGGAATTGTAGTTTGTTGTGGGTGCTGAGAGTTGCTAAGAGGTCCCTAGTCACCTCCCAGACCTACAATTGCCACAGTGCTTTAACTACCAGGCCCTCTTCACATGGGAGGAGGACTATGGGAGGGGAATGGGGAGGGCTGGTCTCCTAACAATTCTCAGAACTCACAACAAACTACAGCTCCCAGAATCCTTTGAGGGAAGCCATGGCTGTTTAAAGTGGCATCATAGTGCTTTAAATGTATGGCGATAATAGGGCCATAGTTGGCCAAAGGGAGGGAGGGAGGGAGGAGGGCAAACAATATGCCCCAATGGGCTGGATTGGGCCCAGGAACCTGCAGCCGCCAACCCTGTAAGGCAGAGGAGAGGAACCAGCACCGCCGCGGCTTAATTACACGCAGGTTGGGGGCAGGGGGGAGAGAGGAGCAGGGGAAATAGATGGGTGGCGTATCAGGAGGAGGAGCCGCAAGCCCTCAAGGGGGCAAGAGTGATTTGTTCTTCTTCCAGCAACTCATGCTGGGCAAGGTGTGAATGTGGCGTTAGTCTCCTGTCTCCATTAAAGCACAAACTGGGGAGGAGGGGGGGCCAGTGGGGAGCCTGCTTCCCCCCCCCCCGCTGCCTTCCCCAACTTAGAGCACAAATGCAACAGATGGTGCCTCTTTTCCTTTGCTCTTTCCCACGAAATCGCTTCTCGGGAGAGGGGGAGAAAGAGGCAAGCGGCCTGAGCAGATCAATGCTATTTCCCTTAAGTAGAAAGCGGCAGCCCCTTGACCCAAGCCCGTTTTTGCTCTTTGCAAAGATCCCACGACACGCTCTCTGCCAAGCGGCAATTAACAGATATCGCAGCGGGGGGGGGCGGGGGAGAAAATCCCCCACAGTGAGAGCTGTGTTCTCTCTCTCTCTCTCTCTCTCTGTGTGTGTGTTTCAGTGCTAATAAGATGCAAATATATTCACAGTGGAAGCAGTGTCAGCAGAGGACAGTATGGAGGGGGGCAGGTTCTCAGATATTTCTCCGGTGCTAGATCATCATCCCTTTCCCTCTCCCCCCTTTTCCCTATTTGGCAAAGGCTGCTGTGCGGCAGCAGGGTGGGGAAGAGAATAAACAGTGAAGGGAAGACACACAGACACACAGACACAACACACACACACACACACACACAGAGGTGCCCTTGCCATGTTAATTCTGACAGGGCAAGAATTCTTCCTGCGATGGATGGCTTTATGGTGGTGACCTCGGGTCACTCACTGTCGGCCTAACCTACCTTGCAAGGTTGTAAGGAGTGGGATGCGGGTGGCGCTGTGGTCTAAACCACTGAGCCTCTTGGGCTTGCCAATCAGAAGGTCAGTGGTTCGAATCCCCGCCACGGGGTTAGGATAGAATGGAGAGAAAAACTATGTCCGTTTTTTTTGCTCTATAAGACTCACTTTTTCCCTCCTAAAAAGTAAGGGGAAATGTGTGTGCATCTTATGGAGCGAATGCAGGCTGCGCAGCTATCACAGAAGCCAGAACAGCAAGAGGGATTGCTGCTTTCACTGCACAGCAATCCCTCTTGCTGTTCTGGCTTCTGAGATTCAGAAAAAAATTTTTCTTGTTTTCCTCCTCCAAAAACTAGGTGCGTCTTGTGGTCTTATAGAGCGAAAAATACATTACCTCGAGCTCCTTGGAGTTGGGATAGAAATTTATTAAACTAACAAATAAACAAATCCAAAATTAAACGTAAGGGGACCGCTGACTATTAGGTCCAGTCATGACATACTCTGGGGTTGCAGCACTCATGTCGCTTTATTGGCCCTAGGGAGCCGGTGTACAGCTTCCAGGTCATGTGGCCAGCATGACTAAGAGCAGCGCACGGAAACGCTGTTTACCTTCCCGCTGGAGCGGTACCTATTTATCTACTTGCACTTTGACGTGCTTTCGAACTGCTAGGTTGGCAGGAGCAGGGGCTGAACAATGGGAGCTCACTCTATTGCGGGTCTTCAAACCGCCGACCTTCTCTTCGGCAAGTCCTAGCTCTGTGGTTTAACCCACAGCGCCACCCGCGTCCCTAAATCCAACATTAAAGGAAGACAAAAGAGCCCTTGGGGAATATAAGTTGGCACCTAACATGAATCAAAAGCCCTGTCTACACGGTACGTTAAAAGCTGTATCTATTTTCTGCAGAGCACACGTCTGCCATACAGGCCTAGCAATGTAGCTCAGTGTGGAAATTCCCATGCAGTTCACAGGGACACAAAGACGCTCTGCAAAGCAGGCTTGGCCACAGTGCCCACTAAAGCAAGGGTGGCCCACTAGGCGTTGTTGGATGTCATGGACTGGTTGGAATGGTGGAAGGAACCAGCTGGGGAACCACCAAGGAAAGAAGGCTCAGAGCCTGGGGATTGGTGGGGGGATGATAATGAGCAGCCAAAGAGAGAAGGGGAAGAGGAGGTGGTGGAAGCTAAAGGGGTAACAGGGCCTAGTGAGCTGGGAAAGTCTGTGGGAGAGAGGGAACCAGAATCAGAGGCAGAAGCGGAAGCAGGGGAGAAGGGAGGCCAAGAGTTGTCACAGATGTCCCCCACCCACTGCAACCCACCCGCTTCTGCTTCCCCCGCCCCCATGTCTCCCAAAACCCAGAGAGGCATGAAGTGGGAGGAGCAGAGACAGACATGCAGGCAAAGTCTCAGATTTCTTGGGGAAAGCCCTGGAGAGGAGGGGGCAATCAGACTCCACAACTGCTTCATAGCGGGCAAGAGTTACCAAAGAGCAAGAGTTGCTGTGCTCACTAGGCCTGGCACTCCAGTGCAGAGCCTGTTTTTATAACAGTCGACTTCACTCGATGTGATTCGTTGCTTGCTCCCAACACTGGATTCCAGCTGCCATCAGCCCCATGCAGCATCACCAATTGCCATGGATCATGGAAGCTGTAGTCCAACTTCACCTGGGTGTTGTACTGCACCGATGGGGAACCTGTGGCCTGCTTGGTTGTTGTTTGATTCCAACTGCTATTAGCCCTGGCCACTATATCTCATTGTCATGGATCATGGGAACTGTAGTCCAGCTGCATTCATTAGCCTCGCAGCAGGGATAGGGACATTTGACTTTGGCTCCCATGAGCCCCAGTCAACATAATGGCCAATGGACAGGGATGATGGGAATTGTAGTCCAATGACACAGGCTCCCTAGCTCTGTTCTAGGCACTCTGCCACATCAGATGCCCTGCCCTGCCCTGTAGCCTGATACCCTGAAGAAGGGGGGGGGGAAGCATTTTGTAGTAAACATATATCCTACAGTCCCCTTCATCTCTCTCCTCCAGCAAAGTGGATGTGAGGGAAAACAGGTTGTATGAAGGAAAAAAAGGAAGAGACAGAAGGAGCGAGGGGGAGCTGGCGGGGGTGGCAGTGATGGGCATGTGCTTCTGGAACAGGCTGTACAAGCAGGGGGGAGAGGAGAGCAAGCTGAGACAGGAACAGAGGAAGAAGAATTTGCAGCTTCATGTGATGTGTGCGCACCAGAAACTTGCATATTTAAAACTTAACGGAAGGGAAGGTTAGTAGGGCAATCCAATAGCTCAGTCGTAGAGCCCCTGCCTTGCATGCAATAGGTTGCAGGTTCCATCCCCCACTTATCTGGTTGAAAGATCAAAGAGCTGGTGTGGTGTGATGGTTAAGAGTGCTGGACTAGAACACAGTAGGTTGGGGGTTCAAATCCCCACTCAGCCACAAAGCCCACTGGGTGGTCTTGAGCCAGTCATTGCCTCTCAGCCTAACCTACCTCACAGGGTTGTTGTGGAGATTAAATGAGGGGTAGAACCACGTACACCACCTTGAGGCCTTGGGAGAAGGGGGGGGGGGATATAAATGCAATCAACCGATCCACCACAAATGCACCATTGTTCCGTCAATGACATGTTGTTGAATACAGCAGGGGGGAAATCACACCAGTCTGGAAGGGCCTCAATTCTGGTACTGAAAACAAATCCCTTGGGCTGAGGATGTGTGCAGATGGACACTACATTTTATTCCCATTTTAATCACGACGTCTGCCTGCATCTGGGCTAAGAAACTTTGTGTTAACTTTTTCTCTTAATTATTAAGGTCACACAAGAAGTATCCAAACATTTTAAATGCCCCATTAGAGCCACTCTGCAACTTTCCCTTCTGAACTTGTGCAACAATCAAGCAACAACTCTTTGATCTAATGAGCTTCTTCGGTGTATGTTGGCGGCACTGAAAACTTCCTTGGCTCAGAAGTGGAAGGCACGGCAGCAGTTAGCCTACAAATTGTGGTGCAAAGATATGGGGACTCTAGACATTGCTGAGAAAGTAACTCACATATTAGGTGTTTCTAAGGATAAAGAAGACCTGGAACATTTTAAACTCTCTTCTCCCACCAAATCACAGAATTTGGCTTTCATGATGTGTCATGCTTCTTTTATTTTTCTACATGATCAGCTCTCTATTTTATGTTTTCTATTCATGTTTTCTGTTTGTTTGCACTTTTGAAGTACAGTACAGTCATACCTCGGGTTACAGATGCTTCAGGTTGTGCACAGCGCCGAACCCGGAAGTACCGGAACAGGTTACTTCCGGGTTTTGGCGCTTGTGCATGCGCAGAAGCGCCGAATCGCAACCCATGCATGCACAGACTGTGGGTTGCGGACGCTGCGGGTTGTGAACGTACATCCCGCACGGATCACGTTCGCAACCCAAGTTTCCACTGTATATTAATATTACACGCACATACATATACACAAGTCCACACGTAAAATAACCAGAAACGTGAAATGTTTTAATGGATGCCAAACCAAACCAATCCAGGATACAAATAGCTCAGCCCCTGCTCCTCTCCCCCTACAGAAGATGCACCACCCTCCCTTGTCTCCATAAGTATGGGGATGCAGGGGCCTCTCCCCCCCTCAACACCATCCCACCTGCCACTGAAAAGGCAGACAGGTAGCATGCAAAGGAAGCACTGCCAACAGCTGTACCAAAAACCTGTGTTATGTTGGCTCACACTTACTTGCTTCAAAAACCTACGGAGATTTAAGCTTAAAAAAAACACACACCAAAATGTTGGGAGGTTGCAGAAATGGACAAAAATTAAAAACAGCATCATAAGGAATGCTTCAACTTTTTACCAAAGAGAAGATTTAGCTCAAAGTTCTCAGAAGAGACTATGCTGACACACTTCAGCTATATGGCTTATTTCAGACTTCTCTTTTCAACTCAAAGATAGAAATCTTGGCATTTCCCCCCAGGAAACTTGACCATGGTTTGAACAGAAGACGCCTGAGAATGAGTTTTTCACATCTGCATTGGGAGTTGTTGTGACGATGAAGACGATGAAGAGATGCCAAAGAATTTTGGACATAACGTACCAACTCTGGAAAATAAATTTGTGGGTCACCCTTCTCAGGAGGAGAGGGGACATCTCGTTTCTTCTGAGCATTATGCAATACAGGGGATGCGCTAATGGCAGCAGAATTAGATAAAGGGTGCTACTGCAGGATCCATGAAAAAGGCGGAACCATGCATAGAACTATGAGGGCGGCTGGGTTAACTGGGAGGCTATGAACTTTAGAGTATCACTGAACGCACCTTCTCTCCAGAGAAGGCTGCCTTGCTCTCTCCAAGGATGCTTTCAAAAACCCACGCAGCTCAGAACAAGGGGGGGAGTAAAGATGAAACCACTTGCACCCTGGGCTCCTCATTAAAAAGACCCAGAGAAGTCTGCATCTTATAGCAGCCATGAGGAAAAAACAAACTATCGCCAGCTGCAGTCAGGCAAGGACTGGCAAGAATGCAGTGGCAGAGGGCAGGCTGGACTGTACCATATCAGATGGCAGGGGAGGATTCTGTTTCTGAGTGGTCCTTCGGCATTCTCATGTGCAAACGTAACACAACAGGAAGAAAAATACTGACCTACCCACTTTCCTGATGTGGTAGGTGGTTTTTTGTGTTTTGTTTTTTAAAGCTTTAAAAAGTGTCCCCCACCTGCAGCCCGAAGTGTACATATAATCCGTCCCTCTGCCACAGGATTCATTTGTCCTTTCTCACCCCAGCATGTTTTGACTCAGAGCAGGTCCTCCATTTTTTGCTAACGGGGTCAAGGGGGGAGGTTTGGAGGCCCAGAGCCCGTCCCGATTCAAAACACACAGAGAGAACAGAGCTGAACTGACTGCAGGCGTCAACAGAGACAAGCAGGTCGAAAGAACAGACCGAAAAAGAGGAGGTAATAGAAAAGCCAAAAAGAACAGCAGCTGTTGCGGGTAGAAGGGAAGTTTGAGAACACAAATCGTGGGAGGAGAGATGGAGGCAAGTCCTGGGTCCCATCCAACGTGTACAACACACGCTCTCTCTTTCTCTTCCGCTGTGTGCGTGCGTATTTAGGTGCAGAGTCTGCATTGTGGAGGTTGCCACCCCTGACCAAAACCTAGCCCCCTTCCTTTGACAGGAAGTCCAGCCTCTCGCCTAGCACCTCCCTTCTTCACTCTGCTGTTTCCTCCGCCAGCTGGCATCTCAAAGAAGGGCCTCCGCCTCCAGGATGGTTTTTCCTCCTCCGAGCTCAAGGCAACAGTAAGGGGCGCTGGATGGGCATCAGTAAAGTCAGGACCTGGAGAGGGAGGAGAGAGGGAAATGGGTCGTTTCAGAGGCTAGAGCGCCCCCTTGCTGCTGCAGTTAAGCTGCACAGGGGTTTTTACGGTAAATGGTGCAGAAGCTAAATTGAGTCAGACCACACAATGCCAAGCAAAGAGGAAGCTGCCGGCTCATCGGCCATTTGTGGTTTAAGGGCACGCAGCTTGGCATGACTTATGCAGATCACAGAATCTGGAATGACCGAAGGTGAATAATTTTTTAATTATTATTTGAAAATAGTGCAGAATGCACAGCGTCCTGATTATGACCAGGAAAATCTAGGAGAAGCCACTAGCTGGATTATCAGGCCGGCAGACCATAGCTGCAAGTGGCTGAAGAAAGGAAGCCAGATCACATGCTCAAGGCCACAGGGGGCCCCTGAGTCTCATAGGGGGGCTGGAAAGGCCAGCGTTGCAACCCTGTATGTTGTCATACGCCCCCTTCAACTGGGGAAGCCCTAAAGGAAACGTTTGGGCCATGCAAATTTGCCTACCTTAGGAAATCTCCAGACACACATTCCCTGTGTGTGTGTGTGTGTGTGTGTGTGTGTGTTATTATTATTATTGCCTGGCAAGGATTATGGTGTTCTAGTGTCCATCACAAACACCTACACCTGTATCACTTCTACCTTTCCAAAGAGTTGTTCCTCCTTTATTCAAAGTGGTTCTCACGATGGTCAAAAGAACAAACAGCTCCACTTTTGGAATTTTTCCATAGCAAAGGCTGCAATGCACTTGGCCTGGGCTCTTGTGCTCTTCTATCACCACCAGTGTCCTTGGAAAGCAGCCTCAGAGGCTACTGGGTCATGTACTAAGAGAGAACGGGCTAAGCGGCCTGGGATGTAGCCAAAACAAGGCTTCCTTTGAACTAGAGCGACCAACTTTCTTAAGTTATCAGTCTACTGCTGACAAAGGTAATGCCGGTCATCTGATACCGGCCTGTAGCACCTCATCACATTGTCAACTTAGACCTTTCCTTCAAAGGAAGGGGAAGCTTCTTAAGAGCTAAAGACCTCAGGTGTGGTTCGGAAGGAGGGAGAAGATTTCTGCAAGTCTCACTCTCTCTCTCTCATCCTAGTTACTCACCTTTGTTCCTCTGTGGAACTGGGCCCTACTTTCCTCGGGAACAATGATGTAGGGGAGGAAGATGTCCAAATGGTAGAGTTGGGGGTGTCCCTGTAACACAATGCGGTCCTCTCCCAGGTCCAGCTCGAGGGATCTTACGGAGGTCTGATTAGGGTGGGAGAACAAAGAAACACTGAAAAAAATACAATTTTATTGCTATTTCCCCAGCTTGGGGACCAGAGCACCCAAGACACCACCCAAGACAAACCGCATGCCAAATTACCATTTTAGGGAGGCTGATTTTTGCGACCAGATGGTCAGGGTGGCTGATAGATGGCTCAGCAACTATGGTGAATTCAGGAACTGTGGCCGAGCTACGGAATGAAGCACAACAGAATCAGCAAGGGAGAAGGGTGGGGGGGAGTGTCATGATAAAAACACTCAGTTGGAATCAAATACAGTGGTGCCCCGCAAGACGAATGCCTCGCAAGACGAAAAACTCGCTAAACAAAAGAGTTTTCCGCCCTTTTTTTAAAGCCGCTAAGCCGCTAATAGCCGCTAATAGCCGTGCTTCGCAAGACGAAAAAACCGCTAGACGAAGAGACTCGTGGAACGGATTAATTTCGTCTTGCGAGGCACCACTGTATTGCCAACTCATAAAAACAGGGACAGGCAACAGGTTAACAGATTAAGGGGCCAAGTCAGAAATGCAACTGTGGGCTTCTGACACACAATATCCTGCCCGATCTAACTGAACTTTATTTAATTCATTAGACATACAACCTGCACTATGGGCGGCTGATGACAGAGTCCTATTCTGGCCACTATCGGCCAGATTAAATAAACTTGCTTTACTGTACTTCTGGGAGATGCAAAGGCTAGGGCTTTGCCAAGTCTCCAAAGGAAGAAAACTTCAACGCTTAAGGGCAGCTATTCAGAATGCCTGTGTGTGTGTGTTTGCAGACCCAATTTGACACCCAGGTAGCGTACTCAAGACATCACTCCTGGTTGCTTTTAAATGCCTGATACAACCGAGCAGTCTAGATGGGTTTCTTGGGCTTGTACTAGTGGTAGCTTCTGGCCAGTCTTCAGAGGACTGCCCCATGAGCAATGCATTGCACCAGTCCAACCTATCATAGCAGACCATATTTGAGATCACGGGTCATTCCATTCCTCCATTACCCTGACCCCCATCCTCGTTGTACAGTCCCTCCCATCCCAACCACACCGTACCTCTGTGACGCAGATGGCTGCAAAAGGTTCCTGCCTTCCTCCTTGACTTGGCTGCAGAAAGAGACAAACGCCTTGTAAAAATGAAGAAGGAAGTATTGATCTGACTACTACAGTTGTACCAAGTCCCCATTCAAGTCTGGGCCAACAGCTCTCTCTGCTCTGTCCAGAGTCCCAAACACTTTTAACAGGCCCCAGAGATTGGTTTCTGCTTCAGCTGACAAGATGCACTTCTATACCATAGAATGCTAACAACTGAAATGACATAATTCTACCTCTGCCGCCCCTCATGTGTTACAAGCCCCTCCCATGCTAACATTTCCATATAGCAGCCGCCCACTGGAAAGATCTCTCCTAACTTCACTACCCTCAACTTGGACTCCAGCTCCCATCAGTCCCAGCCAACATGGCCAATAGTTAAGGATGATGGGAACTGTAGTCTAACAGAATCTAGAGGGCACCAGATGGGGGAAGACTCTCCTAATTCATCCAGATGGTCCAATGGCAGCAGGTGATTCTCATGCTCAGAGGAGGAGGAGATGAACTTACTCCAATTCTAGTCTGTTGCAGAAAAATGAAGTGTCTTGAAGCCCCTGAAAATTTAACTAATTTTGCAGGGCACTGTTTAGTGCATTAGAGCCCATTTCACCAGATGCATGATGTGTAACATCCCAATTTAGCAGCACCCTCTTGGGTGTTAAGATGAGAAGAGGGAGACCCCTCTTGGTAGTCCCACCACTCTCAGAGGTCCGGGTGGGAGGACTCCCAGTAGAGGACCTTCTGTGCAGCATTCCCCTGAGTTGTGGAATTTCGCTAACGTACCTGCTATCCATCTCTTGGATGAAAGGCTTGGATTTGATGCGGATGGTCTGCTCAGCTATGGAGCCCATAAACTTCCTGTTCTTCAGAATCCGCCATTCTGGAAAGGGGCGCAAGCAGCCTTGTTAGCTTGGCTGCAGGGGCAAAAGGCTCTGGCCCAGCCCCAAAGGGATGGAAGCACCCAGAACGGATGTTAGAAGTCTCCCGAACCAAGGTTGCTTTTCTTTCAAGGGTATGTCCCCCCCCCCAAGGAGGAGAAATGTTACCTCAGGATTGGCCCCAAGAGAGGGGCCTGTTGCCTCCCGGGAGCAACACCCGTACCTTGGTTGTTGACATCCATCTTGTATTTCTCTGACAATCCTTCCATGGCGATTGTGATGAAGAACTCTTTGAGGAAGTCGTTGTTCTTGAGGCAGCGAGAGAAAACAGAGAGATGGGGGTGGGGAGAAGGTTAGGTTCCCTTCTCTCAGCACATGGATTACTCCACAATGAAGTAGCTGCCACCTAACTGCATGCATGTGTAGGAAGTCCCAAGCCCTTCGTGATTATGAAAATAAGAAGTCCAGCTGAATTGGGCCACAAGCCCACCTAGTCCAGCTAACGACAGCTATGGGAAGCCCTCAAGCAAGGGCCAAGTATAACAGCGCTCACCACTTGTGATTCCTGGAAAGTGATATTCAGACACATACCAATTTGGGGAGATGGTGCAGAGGAAGGGATGCATCCATTCATGGCATAAGCAGCCAAAGACACACTAAAGATGCTCACCTGCCTACCTTGAACACATGCTGGAGTAAGGGTACCAGATTTTTTTCAATGAATCCGGGGAACTTCAATGGATTTTGTATGGGGACTGATTTGTAAACCCCCAGGAAGTGGGGACATTTGGTAACCTTATGCCCCTGTCTCCCAACATCATCCCCCCACTCTGGTGCAGCAAACAGCATCTAGGTGGTTTTGGGAAAGAGAGGTTCCTGCCTGCCATGGACACAGAAGGAATTCTGCCCCCTGAGCGGTACAGGAGAAGCAATTTGGGACACAAAGGCTCCCTTTCAAAAAGGCAGCTCACCTCCATCTTGTTGTAAAAGGTGGTGCTGATGGAGACGTCATACACGGTGCAAGCATTGCCACCTGGGAAAGAAGAAAGAAGGGTCAGGCCGCTTCGACAGAAGAGGCGGCTATTCCTAAAACCTACAAGGCAGAAGGAGCCTTGGTTTCACAGTTGCCCTTCAAGGGCTGAGTCCACGCTGCAACACCTCACTTGGGAGACGCTCTTATGCAGAGACATCCCCACAAGGAAAAACAAAGAGATCGGGTGTGTTTCTCTCTCTTCAGCCAGGATGGGTACAAATCAATGCTTTCTTAAAAACATTTGAACTATTCCCCCTCCACAAAGCTGCATTCGTCTGCAGGTTTCCGTTTTTGTGAGCTAAGCAAAAAATGGATCATCTGTATAAAAATAAAAAGTGAGCAAGTGTGTTTTGGATGCCAAGTGATTCCTAGGCAAAAATGTTCCTCTTTAACCAGGCCGTTGGTCAATTGTCATTGGATGCCCTTTTAAAATAGGGGGGAGGGGGGGGTTACTCAGGTTTTTATTGTGATTATGCAGTCTGTGTTTTTATCCTATGAACTGTCCCGAGATCTGTGGGTATAGGGCAGTATATTAATTATAAATAAATAAATAATAGCAGTACAGTCATACCTCGGGTTACAGACACTTCATTCAGGTTGTGCGTTTTCGGGTTGCACACCACACCGAACCCGGAAGTACCAGAACGGGTTATTTTCAGGTTTTGGCGCTTGCGCATGTGCAGAGACACCAAACCGTGCTTTGCACATGCGCAGAAGCGCTGAATCGCAACCTGTGCGTGCGCAGACGCGGCGCTGTGGGTTGCGAACGTGCCTCCCGCACGGCTCACGTTCGCAACTCGAGTGTCCACTGTAGTAGTAGGAGTGTCCTTCAGATGATGAGAGGGATTGAGGCAGGGATTTAGGTGACCAAGTTGCTTACTCCTTGTGCCACTCAGACAGCTCTCTTAGGCAGAGGGACCAAAAGGTCCACCAAGAACTGGCTGGCTCTGTAGAAGCAGGTGCTGCAGCCTTGGTTTTCCTTAAGATTTAGCTACTCATTTCACGGCTAGCCCGTCCTCTCAGCATCAATGAGGCGGATGCTCACTCTTATCCACTTCCACGTGGGGCTCTCCCAAGCTCATGGGGATCCTGAAGGTGGAGACGTTCTCCGACTCAATGAGGCAGGCAAGCTCTTCGTTGGTCAGGTCAGGAGGTGGGGGGATGTGGGGAGACCGGCAGACGTTCACGAAGACCTTCTCGCCAGAACTTGTGCGGGTTTTAAGGCAGAATCCTGGGGAGGATGAGAGAAGCAAGTCATAGATTTGCAGGTTTCTCTAAACAACTACTGTCAGAGCTGCCCCTAGGTCCCAGCTCACAAAGGACCAACGCCCGGCTGTAGTTATGTACAAAAGTCTTTATTGAAGTTCAGTTGCCATTTCAAAGCCGCAGCGTGCAACTCTACGTCTTAGAACCTAGACCGGCGAAGCTCCGTCTGAGTCTCCGCCCCCTAGACACCAGTTTAAGACTCTCGCCTTGCTCCACCTCTTCCTTAGCTCCTTCCTCCTCTGGGCCCTCCTGCCCGCTGGGGTTTCCTCCTTTCTGGACTCTTCTGACGCTGACCCCCCTGATTCTTGCCCCTCCTTCCGGCGGGCTTTAGGACCTGGTTCCCTATCCGGGCTACCTGCTGTGCCGCTCGCCTGTACATTTGAACTTGGCGCGCGCGCCCAGCCGGCAACCTTCCTCTTGACCGTTCCCTCGCTCTCCGATGGAGGCGTGGCCAAGCCTGACTCATATTCTCTCGCTGGTGGTGAATACGCTGGCCCTGATACCTGGGACTCCTCCCCCCCACTACGCTCTGGTGGGGAAGCTGGTCCTGATTTCCAACTGCTGCTCTGGGAGTCCCCGCTGGCCCCTTCCTTCTGGGGTATCCCCCTTGGGACCCCCCTTGCCTTGGCCATCGGCGCCCCCTTCTGTGAATCTTCCGATTCGCTGGAGAGGCTCATGGAATCTCTCGGGCTACTGTCATCTTCTCCTACGCTGCCCTCGGATTGCTCCCCCTCGCTCTCCATCTCCTCCCCTCCCTGCGCTGCCGCTGCATCCCTGACAACTACGAAATTAAAAGCAGCCACGAAATTAAAAGACGCCTGCTTCTTGGGAGAAAAGCAATGACAAACCTAGACAGCATCTTAAAAAGCAGAGACATCACCTTGCCAACAAAGGTCCGTATAGTTAAAGCTATGGTTTTCCCAGTAGTGATGTATGGAAGTGAGAGCTGGACCATAAAGAAGGCTGATCGCCGAAGAATTGATGCTTTTGAATTATGGTGCTGGAGGAGACTCTTGAGAGTCCCATGGACTGCAAGAAGAGCAAACCTCTCCATTCTGAAGGAAATCAGCCCTGAGTGCTCACTGGAAGGACAGATAGTGAAGCTGAGGCTCCAAGACTTTGGCCACCTGATGAGAAGAGAAGGCTCCCTGGAAAAGACCCTGATGTTGGGAAAGATGGAGGACGCAAGGAGAAGGGGACGACAGAGGACGAGATGGTTGAACAGTTTTTCTCGAAGCTACCAGCATGAGTTTGACCAAACTGCGGGAGGCAGTGGAAGACAGGAGTGCCTGGCGTGCTCTGGTCCATGGGGTCGCAAAGAGTCAGACACGACTAAACAACTAAACAACAATAACTAAGGAACTAGGGAATCTGCTTTTGCTGGCCACGGACCACTTTCACCTTGTCTCCCCATTGCACCTCTAATATCCACCCCACTCCCCTGTAATCCCGAGATCTCTGCTTTTCTGGTTATATGAGACAGGGAGAAAGGCTTCTCTACTCTATATATAATTTTATACATCTCTACCATCTCCCTGCTTACTCACCCTTTCTCTCTAAACTAGAAAGCCCCAAATGTTGGACCCTTTCCTTAAAGGGGAGTTGGTCTACCCCTTTGATAATTTTGATGGCCTTTTCTGAACTTTTCCCAAGTCTACAATATCCTTTTTCCGATGAGATGGGTGGATAAATAGCACATATGTACATAGTAGTCCAAGCGTGGTCACACCACAGATTTGTATAACGGCATTATGATATTGACAGTTTTATTTTCAATTCCTTCCCTACTGATCCCCAGTGTCGCATTTGCCTTTTTCACAGATGCTGCGCAATGGATCAGCTTCTCCATCGAGCTACCCAAACATCTCATCCTGATTAGTCACCCCATGAGCTTGTATGTGAAATTTAGATTATTATTTTTTGCCCCAGCGTGCATCAGTTTGCCCTTGTTTGCTGTGAAATGCATTTGCCATTTGACTGCCCAAGCATACACCCAGTTTAGAAAAAAGTTCATTTAGAAACCTTCACAATCCCTTTTGTTCTTTACCTGGGAGTGGCCGGATAGGCTTGGATTCTGCCGGAGAGGGCACAAAGCTCTCGATTTTCTGGGTTGCCTAAGAGGCAGAGATAAATTTATGATACAGATAAACAACTCAGACTTTAGAGATATTTTTAATGTCTGATGTTTTATTGTGCTTTTAATATTCTGTTAGGAGCCACCCAGAGTGGCTGGGGAAACCCAGCCAGATGGGTGGGGTATAAATAATAAATTTATTATTATTATTATTATTATTACTTAAACCGATCCCATTTCTTTCCGAGATGAAAGGCTGCAGCCTCTTACATCTGGAATTAGACATTCCAAGAGCCCCATGTCCTTCCCTGATCCCAACCCTTCATGTCACATTCATCAACATTTAACCCAAAAGGTCTTTTCACTTTGTGTTTCTCAGGTCAGCTTCATTGAACTCCATTATAAATTTGAAGCAGTATTATACCACTTTAAACAGTCACGGCTTCCCCAAAACAATCCTGGGAACTGTAGTTTGTTAAGGGATGCTGAGAGTTGTTTGGTGACACACACACACCCCTTCCCTTAACAAAGCTACAATTCTGAGTTCCCTGGGAATAAGAGCTGGTTATTAAATCATCTGAGAATTGTAGCTCTGTGAGGGGAATAGAGGTCTCCTAACAACTCTCAGTAACCTTAACAGACTATACTTCCCAGGATTGGGAATTAAATAGACCATGGCTATTTAATGTGGTATGAAACAGCTTTAAATGCACAGTGCAGATGGGGCCTAGAGGAGAGTCCAGTAACTACACATGGTCTCCGCTCCCCAATTTTTCCTCCCCATTCCCACCACAGGCCTTCATGCAGACCTGGAGTAGAAGACGTCTGAACTCCTCCTCTTCCTCCTCCTCCTGCAGCTCGGCTGATAACAGGGATGTGTCAGCTACAGATGCCATGGTGGTGCTAGTTAGACCCTGTAGAGGTTAATATTTATATTTTATAAAGGTGATTTCAGTTAAAAGAAATAAAGCGATACAGAAAAAAAGAAGGAAAAGTGAGAGGGGGTAAAACAACAACAAAGATACATATAAAAACGAAAATATACCCCCAAAAAGCAATATATGATATTCTCATACATTCTTGTATAAATTGGTATAGTGTTATTGTCCTAGTCCTTATGTAAATGCTAATAGATTACTATATTTTGTATAGACTCATTCCAAATGTTATCATGTTTATCCATACAGAGTCTGCGCCTGTAAGCAGTTCCGTTCATAAACTGCCAGTAATATCATATCATCCGTCCATTGATTGAAAGGTATCATATATTTTATTCCCGCCCCCCCCCAAAAAAACCTCAATATCAATCTCTTGGCCGCCATTAGGGCACGGAAAAACCATTTCTGTTGTCCTGTTGATAATTTCCATATTGCAGGCATCTAATTCAATAAAATTTTCTCTGCTGAAAGACTTAACTTAAGATTTAACTTTAACACACACCCTAAATCAAAAATCAAGCCTCAAGGGTCCCAACTAACTGCTCCCCCCCCCCCAGACTTGCTGCTACACCCTCCCTCCAAGGAGACCAGCGCAAGGAGATGACCTTTTCTCAGCTCTCCACTTCGTCCTAAAGAAAACAACCCTGTGAAGTAGGGCTACCAAGGCTATTTGGCTGAAGCTGGGTTTGAATACAAGCTGGTGATATCTCAGCTTCACGCTTTGCTGCCTCCAAAAATGAAAAAGGGGGGACCCTTTTAAAAGATCTCCCCTTCCAGGAATCAAGATCCCGCACCTGCCTCTGCCAAATCGAACTTCCTTTCCAATCAGTGGATCAAACTTCCGTTGTTGCTATGGCAGCGACTTCCGACCATAGCTGTACTGACTATCGAGAAAAGGACGGGAGGAAATAGTACCTAATGGTTACAGCAAAGGACTGAAAGTGCGCGGGGGGGGGGGGAGAAATACTTGCCTCTACTCCCTGAACTTTAATGCCACTCCCCTTCCCGCGTCCCATGCACATGATCTATAAATAACGATTTAAAAAATCATGGCTTCCAGGTTCATGTTTACCTTGGTATATAGTTTATATATCTGTCTCTCGTCGGCTCCGCAGCGAAGGAAGCGACGCCACGCGCGGGAGCCAGAAGGTTCGCTTTCCGGAGAAGCGGGACCGGAAGTCGAGTTCTCTTTGCCTCTTTCTCATAGGCTTCCTATCTCGGCGCTCTGTATTGAGGATGCAGGAACTCCATAGAGTTAAGGACGCGAGGTCAGACAAATGTTAGACTAGCATCTCAAACATCCGGTTAGATTCGGGGTTTTCCTTTGGATTAATGCGGGGCTGGGCGCGCTATTAGACAAGAGTGAGCTTTTGGTGTCATGGAAGAGCAGCAATTTGTTGTTGCGTTTAATTTATTTTGTTTTAATGCTAATACTGGGGGGGGGGAGTTTATTTCCTTAAATGCTGTTTAATGTCAAAATAGGCTTCTAAAAGGTTGGGTGAAATAATTGGGGGGTGGGGGTGGCAATGCAAGCATTTTAATACAAAACACCATTTATATAACAAACCAGATTCTTCAAATAGACCAATAGCCAGGCTTTGGTATATGTTCCTAAGTATGTAAGAATATTAGAATACATTGCGGGCTTGTCATAACTCCTCTCTGTCTCTCAGCTCCTCCCCTGTAACCTGCAGTGTTGAGATAATAAAGGTTAAATCCTATACACACTTACCAGGGAGCCTTGGATTGCTCTGTAAGGCTGAGCTCTGATTTTTTCTCTCTTGGGATGGGAGGGTGTGGAAGGGTGAGGCAATAACCTCTGGCCAATCAATCCAATTCACGCCAAAATCCTGGATTTCGCTGTTGATTCCGAAGGGTAGCTGATATTTATAATCCCAACTAGCAAACAAAACAGCTTTCAAAAGTAACCAAGAAGATGCAACCTCAGTGTTGGAGGGTTTTCCTTGTTATGCATTTCATTTTGTTGTAAACAAAATAAAAAGTAACCAGGAAGCCTCGTCTGTAGTCATGAAAGTTTATAAGAACACTTAAAAGGTTATAAAGACTTTTTCTCTTTTTTTTCTAGCCCTGTGACAGCAATATACCTCTTCCCTCTCCATCTCTATGGTGCCAATGCGTCCCTTCTCTCCACCTCCCAGTCTCTATGGAAGCCAGGAGTCCGGAAGGGCCGCCTTAAAGGGGGCGGGTGGCTGAATGTTAAGCCTGGCTGGTGCTTAGTTCAACTATCTAGGGGGAAGCAGCCCAATTAGTGCCCATGGCTGGCTCAGCAACGGCGGCCGGAGGCGGCAGCAGGCGCGGGGCCCCTTCAGTGCCCGATATCTACAGCTCCATGGAGTATGGGCCTGTCCCAGAGGGCACTGGGGCAGCCCAGGTAAGGGAAGCAGGCTGGGAGGCGCCCCCCCGGACGCCTGGGTCCCCGAAGAGGAGAGCGCGGGAGAGGGATCCGGTGGGGGTTAGGAATTCAGGGAGATGTTGGAAGAGGAGAAAAGTGTGGCTCCAAGCGGGATTTCTTTTCTTCAAAAGCAAAGGCTATTTAGTAAGCAGGGCGGGAGCGGGAGCAGATCGCAAACAGGAGGGTCTAGGGGAGGGTCTGCCTTCCCTCCCCAGAGCCCGCCGCCCTTTGCCCTGGTCTTTGCCCCTCTCTTCCCCGCCGCTCTCCAGCCCTGACCTTCGCTCCTCTGCTGAGCCAGCGGTCTCTGCTGGCTGGACTCGCCGCCTCTCACGTGGGTGTCGTTGACTATCCGAGCTCTAAAGGTCTCCCTCTTCACGGAGGCACGTTTCAACTATTACTGTTATTTAAGTCTGCATTTAGGAAAAGGGACGCGGAAGAACTGGCGCGTGCTGCAACGTCAACTCCAACTAAGAGAGCTGGATCCCCTGTAGAACCCAGGAGTCCAGTCGATCCTTGCTGCAGCGCACAAAACACCCTTAGAATGGGAAGCAAAGTCTCGCCCGTGCTCGAATCCTGGCAAAGCTCCCGCTTCGCTCCTTTCTCTCGTCTCGTCTGAATGTCAATGCACCTCTGCATCCCAACGCCGTGTAGGACATCCTCCCCGCCCCTTGAGAGAACACAGGAACTAACGGGGGGGGGGGCGGGTTCTGCTGCGGATTTGCAAGCCCCAAACTATGCTTTTCTTGCTGGGCTGCAGCTAGACTAGCTATCCTTTGGGGGGGGGGGGACTAGTCCGTGCCGTGCAGGGATCTGCTGCGTTGAAGGAGCAGAGCGCCCGAAGGAGGCGAGGTAGACGAAGCTGCGCTCGGACTCCTGGGTTCCCCGGGAGGTTCAGCGCCCCGCTCTCTGCTTCGCGGGGGCAAAGAGAGGTTCTCTTCCAACAGGCGTGGCCGAGCGGCCCGATTTGAATCAGGGTCATATGCATACTGCGCGCCCATTGGCCAGCGCGCCCGTGGTAAGTCCCACCTCGGGTTACGTGCTACCGCGGAGGTACCCGCCCCTCTTACTCCGCCTCGCTCGGTCTTCTGGGTTAGGGAGGGGGCTGTATCCCAGCGTGCACCGGGGTTAGGCTCCTCATTAAACCGAGCTGGGGGTACCCCCTATTCCATTCCATTTTATTATATGATTGCTTTTATTATTATAATTCTTATAATCCCCGGTCCTTTCCCATCGCGGGCATGTCCTCGCCTTCCCCTTCTTCCTTCCTGGGCCCCAAGGGCGCGGATCGCCCCAAAGTGCCCCGCACCCGGGCAGCCACTTGGAGCCACCGGGAGACGCTGGATTTCCTCGCCCTGTGGGGGGAGGAAGGGATCCAGACGCAGCTGAACCGCTGCCACCGGAATGCCGACGTCTACCAGTGGATCTCGGAGCGGATGGCGGAGAAAGGCTATTTCCGCGACGAGGACCAGTGCCGGACCAAAGGCAAAGACCTGAAGAAGAGTTACAAGCAAGCCAAGCTGCAGGACGGCATCGCCCGCCAGAGGTGCCGCTTCTTCCACGAACTCGACGCCATCCTGGGCAGCGGCGGGAGTGGCGGCAACGGAGGGGGCGGAGGCGCGGCGCCCTGGTGCCAGGTGGTGATCAAGGAGGAGAGCGACCCCGAGCTCGACCCCGAGCTCCACGAAGACGAGTACGCGTGGACCCAGGTGTCGGTGACCGACGGCAGCGACGGGGATCCGCAGGGCGAGCCTTCCTCCTCCGCGGTAGCAGCCGCCGCCGCCGCCGCCGCCTCGTCGTCGTCCTCCTCCCAGGCAGGGGTCGGGGGCTTGCTCCACTCCGAGGACCCGGCCCTCCACCACCACGTGGCAGGCGGGATCGTCAAGGAGGAGAAAAGTCCCGGGAGAGAAGAGAGCGGCCTCCGGGGCGGAGGCGGAGCCTACCTCTACGGTCAGGAGGACGCCCACGTGGAGACCCCCGGCGGGGCGGACCAGCCTCTCCTTCGCCGGGAGAGCCGGGCGCACTTGGAGGCTCCTTGGAGACCAGGGCTGAACCGGAGAGGTGAGTGGAGCGAGAGGCGGAGTTTTTGGATGGGAGGAATATATGTGACACATGATTTTATTTATATTTATATCCCGAGGCTCCTCTCCGGAGAACCCAGGAGTCCTGGTCCTCAACTCTTTACTATCCAGCCCTCAGCTAGTGCTGCAGCCCTGATGCCCAGGTTGTCAGAATTGCCTTGCACTCTGTTCCTAATGACACTGAAGCCAGGAATCCTGTCTCATAGCTTCCCCACATTTCCACTCCCAGGTAAAGGTAAAGGTACCCCTGCCCGTACGGGCCAGTCTTGACAGACTCTGGGGTTGTGCGCCCATCTCACTTAAGAGGCCAGGGGCCAGCGCTGTCCGGAGACACTTCCGGGTCACGTGGCCAGCGTGACATCGCTGCTCTGGCCAGAGCCAGAGCCACACACGGAAACGCCGTTTACCTTCCCGCTGGTAAGCGGTCCCTATTTATCTACTTGCACCCGGAGGTGCTTTTGAACTGCTAGGTTGGCAGGCGCTGGGACCGAGCAGCGGGAGCGCACCCCGCCGCAGGGATTCGAACCGCCGACCTTTCGATCGGCAAGTCCTAGGCGCTGAGGCTTTAACGCACAGCGCCACCTGCGTCCACTCCCAAGGTTTCCCCAATAAATGGCTTCTTTCTACCTGGCCCGGGAAACCCTGATGACCTGACCGCGCTCCCTTTCCCTGCACCCACCTTCCCAACGTGGCATCCCTTCTAAACCCACTTCCTACTGGAGAACCCAGGAAATCTTGGCAGCTTTCTTCCTTCCCACCCATCACCCACCCGCCTTCCTGATTATCTGGCTTGACACTATTGACCACCTCTACCTTTCTTGAGGCTCAGGATTCTGGGGTAGCTCTTTCCAAAAGCACTACATCCCTTAGTTTCCTAAGGCTCCTAAGCAGTCCTTCCTTCACCTTCCTGCTGACAACTGCTAGGTATCACCGCCTTCCAGAATGCCCAAGATTCCTGCCTGGCTTTCAAACTCCCTCCTTTCCGTGGGCACTGAGTTGCTTAAGTGGTCATTCATCTCCTCTGCATAGCAGAAGGTCCCAGGTTTGGTCGCCGGCATCTGCAGGTAATGCTGGAAGGACTTCTGCCTGATAACCTGGAGAGCTACTGTCAGTCAGTGTGGACAGTATTGAGCTAGACGCATCCAGTGGATCAGACTCGGTATAAAGAGAAATCTGTGCCCCCAGGAATCTTGGCCCATAACCTTTTCCTTCAAACTGGTCTCTGCCTAGTCTTTTTTCTCATAATAGGAACATAGACATGTGCTGGCTATTGGGCTCTGATGGCCAAAGGGATGCTGAACTTAAAACCCTGAAAGCTTTCCTAAAATATCTATGTGTGTTGGAGCCAATCCAGGCTAAAAACCAGGAAACGTAAAAAATACCAACCTATTAATATCCCAGCCAATATCCTGAAATCACTCTTTTTAAAAAACCCACAATTCTGCATCCTGTTCGTGGTATCAGTTTGTTATTCCATGGTCTGTTTTTGCTACTGTATTATATTTAGATGATCAGAGTAAGTGGAATATCATTGGAATGCAAAATAGAACCTTGAATTTTAAGGCGTTACCCACTCGCCTTGGGCAACGAGGACGGGAAGGCAGGCAAGTGAGTGGGTTGGTGAAGAAGTGATGGGACCTCATCCATCCTCTGTGCCCAGTGCAGGAACAAGACAAGCTTCCAGATGAGGGAAGCCCCTTCATAGAAATGCAGTCTGCTTCCGGAAGAGGAGGGTGGGGTTCTCTGTATCTCCCTCCCTAGCCTCAAGGCTAGTACATTTGTTTTTTTGCAGGCTAATAACCTTGGTGGGCTTATGTACAAAGCTTGTCTCCGAAGCAAAGAGGTGAGGGGCGTCTTAGGTTGAATGAACCAACTGTGTCTTTATGAGGTCATTCTTGCCCCACTATTTTCCATCTTGCATCTTTCTCTTTTTTAAAAAAAATCAATATAATGCCACTTGGGGTGTGATTGGACTGCTTTCCAATTCTTAAATATTTTCTGGGAGAATGTAAGGAATCTACAATTCACAGCTACGCTTCATAAAAGCAGCCTTGCAGGTTACTTAATCCATGTAACCCATGTGGGCAAGCTGTTGTTCTGGAGAATAGAGGAAGAGAAAAAGAACCAACCCTCCTCAACTTTACACAATTATTATTATTTAATTGCCAGAGGTAAACGGGCAAGTCGAAGTGATCAGCAGTTGCCTGTACTGCACTGAGGCTCTTAGCCAGGGGTCAGAAAACTTTTTCAGCAGGGGGCCGGTCCACTGTCCCTCAGACCTTGTGGGGGGCCGGACTATATTTTGGAAGGGGGGGGGAAACCAAAATTCCTATGCCCCACAAATAACCCAGAGATGCATTTTAAATAAACAGACACATTCTACTCATGTAAAAAGACGCTGATTCCCAGACTGTCTGCAGGCCAGATTTGGAAGGCGATTGGGCCGTATCCGGCCCCCAGGCCTTAGTTTGCCTCTTAGAGATGGGTTGGATTTTATCCTGGTTTATGTGTAGTTTTGTCAACTGACCTGATGGTGGTGCTATTTCATATAGAATCTGTGATGCTTTATTCCCCCAATGGTGACATTGGGCTGGGTTGGGTATGTGATATCACATATAGAGATCATAGAGTTGGAAGGGAATCTGAGGACCATTTAGTCCAATCTCCTGGAATGCAGCAATATGCAACTGTCCTTTATGGGGAATCAAACCTACCACCTTGGCATTGTGAGCAATGTGCTCTAACCAACTGAGCTATCCAGCTGTCTGCTTGAGTTTGGGCCCAAGCTCCTTAGGGCTTTCAGCACCACAACCTCAGAGTTGGCCCATTGGCAAATTGGCAACAGCGATCCTCTGCAGATAAGGAACATGTTTCTGGTAGCTTGCTGCTGTGAGCAGTCCTTGCACTAACTGCAGCTTCTAGAGCAGGTACCAGGGCAGCCACACATAAAGCATGTTGCAAAAATTAAATAACTCCTTCCCCCTGCAGTTTTCTCCAGGCCACGGACCCTGCTGAGCACTCGGGAGAAGCTGGCTCAGCTCCGCAACAGGAGGAAGAGGCCCCGGGACGACAAGTTTGATGATCTCGTGCGGGACATCCGGGCACACTTCCGGGAGAGGGAGAAGCTGTTCCAGGGCTTGTGGGAGGAGGAGAAAGCCCAGCGGGAGAAGGACCGGAGGCTGTGGACAGCCGAGATGGACTGGATCCGCCAGATGTGGGCCAAGAGCCAGAAGGAGCGAGAGGCAGCTGGAGACGGCAGGGAGGCAGATGGGCCTCGGCAAGTCAAGGAGGAGAGCTGGAGCAGGGAGCTCTGCAAGGACCCTGAAGGAGGACCTCGGAAAGACACCAGCGTTCAAGAGCCCCTCCTCTTAAAGGTTGCCTGCGCTGTAGCAGCCTGATAGGACCTCTGCTCCTTTTTCGGAGAACCCAGGAGTCCAGATCCCCAGTCCCCACCCTAAGTCAATTTTTTCCAGTTCCTTAGAATCACCAAAGTGCCCTTTCTTAGGGCTTCTCTGATCTTACTGCTATTATTTATTTGAGAGATATCCTGCCCTTCCTCCCGAAGGAGCCCCAGGCAGCAGGCACAGCAGCAATAAAACCTTTCAAAATAAAACCTGAAAACAGCTTTTGGAAAAAATCTGAAAACATTCTAAAAGCCTCTTAACCAGTGATCTCAGGGTTATAAGTCATCAGTGGTTGGTGCCCATTGTGTTGGTAGGGCGGAAGGCAGGGAGTCCGTCAGTAGGTGGCGCCAGAGACAATGGCAGGCCAGCTGATTCTGCTTTTGCCCTCCTCTTCCTGCTGAGTTCTATAAGGGCCAACACTGAGACTAAGGAGGAGGAGGCCATCCTCAGGACTGGTTGTTGTCAGTAAGAAGGCAGGCAGGTGGGGATTGGCAGAGGGCAGAGTGAGGTTGGTGGGGCAGTGCCCCACTGGTCTTAAAGGGCCAGCCTCTGTTGTGATTGGCAGTTCCATGAATGGCTGTAGCCTTAAAACCCTTGATCGTTTAAACAAAATATAAGTAGAGGCTGTGAACAAAAAAGAAAGCAGAGACCCATGTAATCATTGTGGCAGTAGATTATTTCTTTCTTTAGACATGTTCTTTTTGAAGTGACCTTGCCAATGTGGTTGAGTCTCTGTCTCTGGTGTGCAGAGGCAGGTGGATCTGTCAAAATACAGCAAGCACATAATGACCAAACAACAGCCCACAATAGGAAGGGCGAGTGAGTGAGAGAGAGAGCATGCATGCATTCACCCACCTATAGCTGGAACAGACTGTAGACCCTTGAGTAGGTAAATGAAAAGTTGAGCATTCAGGTTAACACCCCTGGACTTATGTCTCTTCCTGTGGTCTCTAAGCAGCGCACATTGCAACTCCCTCCTGCCTCATCAAATCCAGAGGATGGTCTGGGGTACAATCGGCTGGAAGCCTTTGGCCGACCCAGTGATGGCACAAGTCTCAGGGCCCTTGCAGGATGCCTCAATACCAGGCTGTTTATCCACCAGCCCATCTGTCTTCCTTGTTCAGTTTTCCGTGTGCTCAGTCGTCTTCCCGGTTTTTGTGGATCGTTTTTTATAAAAAGAAGCGCACCCAAAACCCACATTTTAAAAACATGCATTTCCAAAAAATACACATTTTTCTGTGTATTCCTTTCCAGAAAATATGCCTCTTTTTTTTTTTTTGCACATTTTCTGAACTAAAACCGCATCACAGATTTAATCCTATCGATAGCTGTGTTTCCATCCAAATAAATGGCTGTATACACACAGCACATTTAAAGCGTACACACCCAATAATCCTGTAGTTTATGGATGCTGGGAATTGTGGCACATTGAGGGATACACTGCAACTCCCAGGATTCTTGCTGTGTGTGTGTGTGTGTCGGTCGGTGCTTTAAATGTATGTTGTGTACCTAGCCTAAGTTCAGGTTTAGCAAATTAGGCTTGAAGTGTAGACTGAACAAATTCATCCTCCCATCCCTACACCTGGCCCAGTATTGTCTGCTCTGTCTGGCAGCCCCTGGGGGGGTGTCAGTGGTCTTTCCCCATCACTGGCTGTCAACCAGGGTTTGAACCAAAGCATGTGGTTGGCTGTCCCTCTCCTGCCAGGTTGTAGCATCATTGTTGGTCACCTTCCACTGATTCAGACCCTTGGCTGATCTAGCTCAGCATTGTCTACTAGCAGTGGTTTCAGGCAGGGCTCTTTTCTGACCAGAGATATCGGGGATCGAACCTGGGGCCTTCTGCATGCAAAGCAGATGCTCTACCACTGAGCTATGGCCTCTTCTTCGCTTGATTAAGGAGTTCCATCACTGCTGTCCTTTGCTCACTCGACCTAAAAATAAGCTCCTTTGATCTGGTTTAGTTCCAAATTAGCTTGCACAGGATTGTGCTGTTGGTTGATTAATCGTTTAAGCTTTAGCTGATTGGATCCATTAATTAATAGCTTGGATCTGTGTAGATTTGCATATGGCAGTACTTTGGGTTGTGGGGTGGGATGGATGAATACTTCCTGTGAATTGCAGCCGGCACATGCTCTCCATCATTTCTCCAATGAAAACAGGGACATCCCACTCCACAATGATAATTTTACCATTTATACCCACACATGTTACTGGGGACCTCCAGCCACTCTGGACAACTTCCGACATATAAAAACATAATTAAACACAGTGGTGCCTCGCAAGACGAAAAGAATCCGTTCCGCGATTCTCTTCGTCTAGCGGTTTTTTTGTCTTGCGAAGCAAGCCCATTGACGGCTTAGCGGATTAGTGCTATTAGCGGCTTATCAGCTTAGCGGATAAGCGGCTTAGAAAAAGGGGGGGGAAAGGGGGGAAAGTCGGAAAAACTCGCAAGACATTTCGTCTTGTGAAGCAAGCCCATAGGGAAATTCGTTTTGCGAAGCGCCTCCAAAACGGAAAACGTCTAGCGGGTTTTTCGTCTTGCGAGGCATTCGTCTTGCGGGGCACCACTGCATTAACAAAACTTGCCTATACAGGATTGCTGGGGATCGGGGATCAGATAGCTCCAGACCCTCCAACATTTCTCCAATGAAAATAGGGACTTCCTGAAGAAAAGTGGTACATTCTGGGATCAAATCAGAAACCAGGATAGCTTCTCTAAATAAGGGACGTCCCTGGAAAATAGGGACACTTGGAGGGTCTGTGGCCATATCTTGAAAGCGGCATTGCTTTGTATGTGAGGAAGAATGTGGGGAAGACATCTTCTATTTGCTTGTTTAAGAAGGGCTTATGCAGCCTTACAGGCCCAGTTAAACTCATTTCTAAAAGACATGCAGAAGCATCCAATTGCAAAATAAATACGGCAGCAGTTTTAAAAGCCCAGCACACTTTTGGTGATACATTCAAGTTCTTAAGGTCTGTTTGAAAAGAAGAAAGATGGTGTTCACAAACCTGGGTGTCCCTTTAATTTTTTGTTTTCTCTCCCCACCCCCTTACTTTTTAGATCTGGCTGGAATCCCACGGCCGTAGTTTCGGGCATTTCATAGGCGGAGAATGGCTGAAGCCAGACGGAAGGGAGACCTGCACCACCAAGAATCCTACCACAGGTAGAGGCAGATGAGATGAGCTCCACAGCTTAGGGGTTGCCACAGAGCATGCCCTCTCCCCAAGCTTCTGCGGACAACCAAAAGAGCTTCCTCCACTGATTTTTACACCCATGGGGTCTCTGTAGGGAAAGAGGCAGTCTGTGTGGGGCCTGATTTTTTAGGGCTTTAAACACTAATGTGAGCATTTTGAATTTGACTCAGAAACAAAGTGGCAGCCAAGGCAGCTGTTTTAAAAGCTAGTAACCTGTCCACTGCATTTCGGACAAATATCTTTTCCTGAGTCGTCTTCAAGAGCAGCCTCATGTAGGCAGAATTCATTGCAATAACACCATAATATCCCAAAGGTCTCTTGCAGATCATCCAGGGGTCTCCCAGTGGATCCCAAACTGCCTTCTGTCCATTCCTGTTTCAGATGCTGTCAAATAGTCAAATTGTCAAATAGATTAATATTCATGGTTTTTTAAGAGACAGAATCTGACACTGCTTTTTTTTTTTTAACATAGAGTTCCAAAAAGCTGCAGGGGTGTCTGGTGGGGCTGTCTGTTATTCTTTGTGTGAATTTTAAAGCTCAGTTCCTGTGATGTTCAGAGATGAAAAAGCTATTTGTGCAAGCAGTGGCTTGGATCTAGATGTTGTCCTCCATCCATACAAGACTTTTGATCTAGCAATGGGAATCTTCCTGGTGGAAAGAGGCGGGGAAGCTCCCCCTTCAGTCCCCAGCACCACCTTCTACCCTGTTCCAGAGGGTCCCTCGCCCCACCCCGACAACCCTCTGGAGCAGGTTTTTGGATGGTGGAAAGTGTTGCGGGGGGGGGGAGGGGAATTGGCAAAGGAACCTCATATACCCCTATATTCCGAAGGTAGTAATGGTTAGATCCAAGCTGTTTTCTAAGTATATTTGCATATCTTGGTTCTGAGCTGCATTGGTGTGGATTGGGCAGGGAAGGTTAGGATGGGCAGGGAACACATTGCAGAGCTACTAACCAAGGTAAGCTGAGGCTGAAAGGCTCTTTCTGAGTATTGATATTACCCAGGTGTAGTCTTTTTCCAGGGGCCTAGTGGCACCTCCATTGCCCTTCTTGTTTCCAGTTTGGAATGGTTGTTACTGCTTTGACCAAAATAGTGAGGACGAGAAATCACTTCTTCTTCTTCTTCTTCTTCTTTGTCTTCATCATCGTCTTCAACTATCAGATTCTTCTTAGCTTAAAACAGGGATGAGCTGTGCCCCTCCAGAAGTTGTTTGGGCTCCAGCTCCCATCAGCCCCAACCAGGCTGACCGGTGGTCAAGGATACAGTGGTACCTCGGGTTACATATGCTTCAGGTTACATACGCTTCAGGTTACAGACTCCGCTAACCCAGAAATAGTGCTTCAGGTTAATAACTTTGCTTCAGGATGAGAACAGAAATCGGGCTCTGGCGGCACAGCAGCAGGAGGAGGCCCCATTAGCTAAAGTGGTGCTTCAGGTTAAGAACAATTTCAGGTTAAGTACGGACCTCCGGAACAAATTAAGTACTTAACCCGAGGTACCACTGTACTGGGAATTGCAAACCAACAACATCTGGTGGGGCTGCAGATTCCCCATCCCTGAAAAGGCTTCTGCATCCTTCCATCCACATTGTGCTGACGCCTTTGCAGAGTTTACGATTTGCTATAAAACCAGCCCTGGGAGTGGTGAGAGAGAGCTCTTCTCCTTTCTTCCACACCCCACAGGGGAGCCACTGGCCACCACCCTTCAGGGCAGCACAGAAGACGTGGACGCAGCGGTTGATGCTGCCACAAAAGCGTTCGGAACTTGGAGCCAGCTCCCTGGCCATGTCCGGGCCCGGCACCTGTACAAGTAAGTGGCCAGCCTTTTCTGACTTGTGAAAACTTTTCCTAGGCTTCTTTTGTTTGTTGCTGTTTCCCTCCTATAAAAACTGCGCAAGACACTCTTTCAAAGTTTGGATAGCAATAACTTTTACTCACGGTGCCCTTTGCACTTGTTAGGTATTACGTTACTAATGTGTTATATAGATTTATCAGCAAGACTAGCATTCTTACAGACACTGACTTAATTCCCAGGCAGGCAGCGGCGGAACAGAGCAGGCCTACTGCTCAGCTGCTCTTAACAACACAAAAAGACTGTTATTAGCAGGTATAACTGTGTCAATTTGCACAACTGCCTCAGGCACAAGGTATCGGACCTCACAAGGTCCTTTCTTGGAATGTTGCAGCCCTTGTGAGTATCAGCCCTTTACGGTGGTACCTCAGGTTACAGACGTTTCAGGTTACAAATGCTTCAGGTTACAGACTCTGCTAACCCAGAAATAGTACCTTGGTTTAAGAACTTTGCTTCAGGATGAGAACAGAAATCGCACAGTGGCGGTGCAGCGGCAGCGGGACTCCCCATTAGCTAAAGTGGTACCTCAGGTTAAGAACGGACCTCTAGAACAAATTAAGTTCTTATCCCGAGGTACCACTGTACTTAGCATTTTGGATGCTCATCTCTCACATAAACAGGCGACCTGCTTCCTCTTCTTCTCTTAAGGTGTCACTGCTCCCCCTTTTTACTATGAAATATACAAAGGCCCTTTACGTAATCTCTGAGGCCTACTTACACTTGACTGGTAGCCATCTCTTCTTCCCCCTCTCCCCAGCGTGGCCAGGACCATCCAGAAACACCAGCGGCTCCTCGGTCTCCTTGAGAGCCTAGACAGTGGGAAGCTGATCCGGGAAGCCCGAGATGCAGACCTGCCTTTGGTCGTCCGCCATTTTTACCATCACGCCGGCTGGGCCCAGCTGATGGAGGTGGAGATGAAGGGCTGGAAGCCTCTCGGTGAGTTGGAGGGGCTGGATAGTGTTCCCAGGGCAGAGAGGGGCCTCCACCTCCCTCCTCCTTGCCCCACCTTTCCCCGCTGAACATGGCAGCACCTCAGCTCACTGCCCTCTTCCTGTTTTTTTAACACTGCGGTTTCTAATTGTGCCCAGAGGTCCGATAAAAACCCAACCTTCCCTCCAATAGGTGTCGTGGCAGCTCTCATTCCCAGGAGTTTCCCGCTGCTGACTCTGACTTGGAAGGTGTGTCCGGCGCTGGCCATGGGTATGTGAAATGGAGGGAGGGCAGTGGGAGCATCTATTGACCCTGAGAAAAGTGACAAGAGTGGCACAGTGGTTGGACTAGAGCTGGTGGGACTCGGGTTCAAATCTCTGCTCTGCTCGCCGGCCGACTTGGAAGAAGGCTCCACGGTTCTGTCAGTTTTCTTGAGCTCTGGTGACAAGTGGGCATGTGGAGGGTGGGAGAATCTCTCCCACTCCCCACCTTTTCCACACCATTTCATACTTTTGCAAACCTTTAGCAGGCGCCCTCCCAAGTCAACTTGGCATAAAAATGGTTTATATTGCATTGACATGCTGGCTTATTTTTCCACTATTAAAAAAAACAGACGTGGAAACTGGAGCTGTAAAATATCAGGGCACGGTGTATCCCATTGAGATAACTCCTGGATTCACCTGGAATATGAGCCAACTCCTAGGGGCCGAGGTCCCTTTGGCTCCCCTCCCCAATAAAATATTTGAGGGGCCCAGCCCCCCACAAAGTTGTTGAGCATTGCCTTTCATGCAGCATGTCTGGTGATCGATTATGCAGGGCTTACTGGGGGCCCCCAATTTTTTATTCAAATTGACACCCCTGTGAGGCACAAGTGGCCTCTGTGGCCTGGAGTGCTTTTCACCAGTTTTGACTGGTCGCCTTCCTGCGTCCCCATATGGATGTGAATCTCCTAGTTCCAGCTGAAGGGGAAACAATGTGCCTTCCTGCATCCCTGGCAGGCGAGGTTGTAAACAGAAAACGAGGGACCAGAATGTGTGATTCTAGTCTTTGCTCTCTTTCCTTGGTTGACCACGCGGAGTGCAGACTACAAAGCTGGATATTTCCTTTGCTTTCTTCTTCACATCTTCTCCTTCTCTCTCTCTCTCTTCCCCTCAACCTGCCCCTCATTTCTTGCCATATAGGAAACACCATAGTCCTGAAACCAGCCAGCACTACCCGGCTGACGGCTCTGCTCCTGGCTGAGGTTTGCGCCCAGGCTGGGCTCCCTCCGGGGGTCCTCAACGTCATCACAGGCGACCAGGGTCTGGGAGAAGCTTTGGCCGCCCACCCAGGCATTGACAAAGTGGCCTTTGCTGGCTCTGCCGAGGTGAGTGCTTCTCTCCCCTCAGAGAAGTGGCTTACAATAGCCCTGGTCTGGGGCCTTACAATTGCGGTATCCATTACCCTTCAGAGAGCTGCAACATTCTGTCCCTGCGGCTTATGCATGAGTGCAGTTAGCATGCTCCTTTGCAGCTGATGGATTTGCAGAAATTTTGCTTTTCCATTTCCTACGTTTTTGATGCAGTAGCAGCCAGCACTGTTCACATGGCTTCTTTCCTGCTGGGTTGCTTCTGCACACCAGGTGGAGGAGGGGCAGCAAGGTTGGCGTGGGGCAAACTCCTTGGGAGAGCCAATCCTCCGGTGCTCCTGCCGGCAGGTATTCACTGTGCTAACCTCTCCTCTCCCCTTTTCCGCCTCGGTATGCCACAGCGACTCTGATGGAGGGAGCCGGGTGAGCAGCACAGCCCTGCCATGCTGCCCGTTACCGATTAAACGTTGATAGAGAGTTATATTGCGGGGCTTGCTATGTCCAACGCCAAACTCTAAATTGTTCAGCCTTGACAAAGTGATGCTCCGAAAGGCAGCTCATGAATATTTTGAAATAAATGTGCCACCTTAAATACACGCAAAGCCATGTACTCATGTGCACTGACCCTTTGCCATTGCTTCAGGTGGGCCGCAGCCTGCGCCGGGCCACCGCTGGGACTGGCAAGAAGCTGTCTCTGCAGCTCGGAGGGAAGTCACCCTTCATCATCTTTGACTCAGCTGACCTGGACAGCGCCGTCGACGGGCTGGTAGATGCCGTCTGGCAGAACTGGGGGCAGGTAGGTTGAACTGAGGATAGGCAGACTGAGGCCTAGAACGAGCGTTTTTAAATTATTCTTATTTATTGAATTAACATACCGCTAGGGCCCCTCCCTTTTTACCACAGAGTTGGCACCTAGTAGCCTGCGGGTCTGGGGCAGCCCCTACATTTTGCCAGGCCTCTGGTAGGTGTTTTGGCTCTTGCTGAAGAAGAAGAAGAAGAAGAATTTGGATTTGATATCCCGCCTTTCACTCCCCTTCAGGAGTCTCAAAGCGGCTCACATTCTCCTTTCCCTTCTTCCCCCACAACAAACACTCTGTGAGGTGAGTGGCGCTGAGAAACTTCAAAGAAGCATGACTGGCCCAAGGTCACCCAGCAGCTGCATGTGGAGGAGCGGAGACGCGAACCCGGTTCCCCAGATTACGAGTCCACCGCTCTTAACCACTACACTACACTGGCTGAGGAGTGGGAGCTGAACGCGGCCTTCCCAAGCCTCTCCGTGTCGCCTTCAGGATTCTTTCCAGGCCACACTCCCTCCTTCAGGCAACATTGACCCTACTTCCCACCCACCCCCTGAGCGTTTTTGCCTGGCTGGAATGAAGTCCTTGAACTCTGGCTAATGCTTCTTCCTTGCCTGGATGGAGGATAGAGAGGGATGTGTGTGGATCTGTGTAGAAAGAACTGTTCGCTACAAAGGTTGCTCCACTCCCTTTTTTCCTCTGGCGTGTGGCCCTGGGAAGGTTGCCCAGAAAGGAATGTGGCCCTTGGGTTTAAAGAGCTTCCTCACCCCTGATGTAGTAGGAATTCTCACCGGTTTTTCAGTCATGTGGAAGAGAAAATGTTTCTCCAAAGCTGGGCAGGTGTTACCACATACAGTGGTACCTCGGGTTAAGTACTTAATTTATTCCGGAGGTCTGTTCTTAACCTGAAACTGTTCTTAACCTGAAGCACCACTTTAGCTAATGGGGCCTCCCGTTGCTACCGCGCCGCCGGAGCACGATTTCTGTTCTCATCCTGAAGCAAAGTTCTTAACCTGAAGCACTGTTTCTGGGTTAGTGGAGTCTGTAACCTGAAGTGTATGTAACCTGAAGCGTATGTAACCCAAGGTACCACTGTAGAGTGCAACGGGGGGGGGGAGTATTAATTCGGTTTAAATCAATTTCCTCAAGATGTTGGCATTTTCCTCCCTTCCTCAGGCCCAGAGTGCCGGGTCTCAGCTTCTCCTGCAGGAATCCATTGCCAAAGACTTTGTTCAACGCCTGAAGCGCCGAATGGGGCAGCTCCGGGTTGGGGACTCTCTGGACAAGGCCGTGGACTTGGGAGCCTTGGTCAGCGAGAAGCAGCGGCATGCCATCGAGGGCCTGGTGGAGGAAGCTCGAGCGGAAGGCGCTGAGGTGAGGGGCTTGGGCCTCTTGGGGCTTCTGGAGAAGGGGGGTGGTCGTTAAGGCCACACACACCATATGTTTAAAGTGTTGTGATGCTACTTCAAACAGACATTGCTCAGAGGACTGGAGAATTGTAGAGCTGGAAGGTACCTGAGGGTCATCTAGACCAACCCTCCTGAAATGCAGGAATCTTTCACCCAACGTGGGGCTCAAACCCGTGTTCCTGAGATTAAGGGTCTCATGCATTACCACCTGAGCTATCTTGACATGGTTTCCCCCAAATAATCGTTGCGGGGGCAGGGTGTAGTTTCTTAAGGGTGCTGAGAGTTGTTAGCTGTCTCCCCTCACAGAGCTACGACTCCCAGAATTCCCTGTGAAGAGGGGCCAGTTGTTAAACCACTCTGGGAATTGTAGCTCTTGCTCAGGCGCATGGCAAAGCATTATTCCGGCAGGCATTTTACAGTAGCGTTTCCGCTTCTGTTTGGTTTTATGACAATTTTATGGTTCTGTATGATTTCTTTTCTGTACACTGCTTAGCAAATAATTAGCAGAAGCTTTACATTTTAAAATGTGCAATTTCAAAATGCTTTTGGTATGGTCTATTCCTGGATTTTTATTTTTAAAAAATCACCTGGTTTGTAAAATATGTCGCCTCCTGATTGTTTTGCCTTTTTAAACTGTGTTATGCTCTTGGGCATCTCAGTGATGCGATATATAGAAATTAATCATTTCCCTCCCCCTTTTAGGTTTTCCAGGCATGGGCCTCCCTCCCTTCAAGTGGGCTGTTCTACCCTCCGACCTTAATCACCGGCGTGTATCCTACCTCTCGTTGCGTCAGGGAAGAGGTAGGCAGATGTGACTGCCAAGACTTTAGTCCCATAGTTTTCTGGTTGGTGTGAGTTCCCCCACCCCCCAAAGAAAGATTAAGCAGGGGACATATTAGTTGTTCATAATTGTCCACTTGTTGAGCCTGTCTAGGAAATACAATTAACCAATAAGAGAAGGGAGAAGCGAGCCCTCTTTTGGCAGAAATCAGTATTACCACATAAAATACTGTTTACCAAAGAAATGGTAAAGTACCTTTAGAAGAAAAGTTTGGATTTGATATCCCGCTTTATCACTACCCGAAGGAGTCTCAAAGCAGCTAACATTCTCCTTTCCCTTCCTCCCCCACAACAAACTGTGAGGTCAGTGGAGCTGAGAGACTTCAGAGAAGTGTGACTAGCCCAAGGTCACCCAGCAGCTGCATGTGGAGGAGCGGGGAAGCGAACCCGGTTCACCAGATTATGAGTCCACCACTCTTAACCACTACACCACACTGGCTCTGCTTTACTTTACTCTTTACTTCAGATGTCCTTTTTATTTTTATTTGTGATAATTTGTGCTCAAGATGGAATCAAGGTGGTTATACACAGTCCCCCTTCAATACTGTTAGTGTCCGCAAATGTTTTGGGGCAGACATGCTAATGCATGAATATGGCGTCAATGATACGTTGCAGAATACACTTGCAGAAAGACACCAGTCTGGAGGGACACCAGGACAGGCTAGAACAACAAAGTGGGCAAATTTTCACCAAGACTCCTTTATCAGACTGGATATTAAGCAAAAAAAGGAGCACATGGGTAGTGGTGGTAAATACGTCACTGTGTGCAGCCGTAAAAGCTCCAGGTGGGTGTAAAAAGGTATCTGACTGAGCTTCTGAGACAGAGAAGCGACAGCTGCCCTCCCTTTTGGTTTCTCTCTCTGCCTCCTAATCAAAAATGCAAAGGGGTCCTTGTAATACAGAGAGGGACAGGAGGTAAAAAAAAAACACACCATGCTACTCCTTACGAAGACTGAGGATTTAATTGCAGGTGATGAGTTAGTCACAGAGCGGTGGTTCTCCAACTTTCTCCCTCTCTTCCCCTGCTTGAAAACTGCTGAGGGTCTTGATGCACCACTTAATAGTTTTTCTGCCAGATGTAGCAATCGCAATTCGCTATGCTGGATGCTGTGTAATCTTTAAGTCTTATTTTTACAAGTATGCCACAAACCACCTGAATGAAGCTTGTGGACCACTGACCACTACTGGGGAAACCCCTGGTATGGAGTGAATAGAAGCTAAACTGGATAGTGTGGCCTAATGGTTAGAGGGCATATTGAATTCCCTTCCTACCCCAGTAGGCAAAGCCCTAACATGGCAGTCCACCCCTGTATGGCATCTCCCTTCAATTAGCAGGGCCTGTTCCCATATTCTGCGCTATAAATACCCCCTTAGAGTTAGCCAAAGCAAGGGGAACTTCTTCTCCTTGATGTTGACGTGGGTGGGTGTCCGCCCCGTTCTACTGACTCTCTACCAGATTGGGATCCTAGGTCCAGGAGAACTGGTGGAATGTCTGTTTACAAAACTTGGTTGATTAAGATAAGAATCTGGCTCTTTTTCCATCCTTTTCTCCAGCAAGTGAAAATACGTCAATAAATTAAGTGATGGCCAATGTGAACGGCTCTCGTTCATAGAATCATAGGATTGTAGATTTGGATGGGACCACTTGGGTCATCTAGTCCAACCCCCTGTAATGCAGGAATCTTTTGTTCAATGTGGGGTTCGAAACCACAACCCTGAGATTAAGAGTCTCGTGCTCTACTGACATTGCTGCCTGAGATGGCCACTCCTCTCTTCCTGACAGCAGAGCAAAACCTTGCTAAGGAATTAAGAGACCCACGCAGGGCAATGGCATAAAGAATTCCTGCCTTGCAACCACAGAAGACTTTTTAATTTTTGAGCTTTCTGCATATGCTGCTCTCGTGCTTCCAGTCCTGTCCCTACCCTCCCAAACCAGGAGGACTGGAATCTTGCATGAGTTTTTCAAGACCTTACTTGGAAAATAAATACAACCCAGGTGGTTAAGAAAGCCCAACAGAAACTCCATCTCTTCAGAATATTGCAAAAGAATGATGTCAATCAACATTTGATGATCTGCTTCTACCGGTCAAAAATAGAAAGTGTCCTTTCATACTGCATCACGGTGTGGTACGCTGGTTTGACATCAGCTGATAGGAAGTGCCTACAGAGGGTGGTGAATACAGCACAAGATATTATGGGCTGTCCCATGAATCCGCTGGATGAAATAGCAGAAGAACGTTGCCTCAGGAGAGTGAGGAAAATTCTCAGGGATGATTCACACCCTGGCCGGCACTTTCTTTATCTCCTGCCCTCAAGCAGAAGATATAGAAGCATGATTAGTCGCACCAACAGGGTAAAGAACAGCTTCTATCCATGGGCTGTTAGGCTGCTGAATGAAAAGATAACAACAGGGCAACTTGACATTTGGGTTTGGTGGGTGTGCGTCAGTAAACAAGGGGAATTAAGACTAAGAGAGCTGAGTGGGGGTGCTTGTGTAATCTCACTGTATACAACTTGTACAAGTGACAATGAAGTATTTCAATAGTTTAGCGAAACAGCTTTCGAGACAGGGTTTTTTTCTTTTCTTCTTGTTACATTCTAGGCAGGCATAGGCAAACTCAGCCCTCCAGATGTTTTGGGACTACAACTCCCATCATCCCTGGCCACTGGTCCTGTTAGCTAGGGATGATGGGAGTTGTAGTCCCAAAACATCTGGAGGGCCGAGTTTGCCTATGCCTGCATTCTAGGATTGGACTACGCTGCATGTCAGATCCTAGAATCCTCTTCCTCCCTCCCCCCTCTTGTTCAAAATTTGTTTTGTGTGTTCCAGATCTTTGGCCCCGTTCTGGTATCATTGACTTTCCGGACAGCCAAGGAGGCGTTGGCGTTGGGAAACAGCACTCCCTATGGGTTGGCTGCCAGTGTGTGGACGGAGACCCTTCCCCTGGCTCTGGAAGTCGCTCACAGGTAGGTTTTGTCACTCCAGCCTAGCTTTCCCACCCCACTAACACAAGTTTGCAAATCACCCAGGAGACTGTCTCTGATCTGGTCTACCCTGCAGTAGAACAAGGCGGTAGAATCATGAGGTGGCAGAGTGAAATGTTTCACTTCAGAATGCAAGTGGGGAATAGCATTTTTTAAATGGTCTTCTGCTTTATTTTATTTTTAAAATCTTCCCTGCAAGTAAAACAGACAAGCAGGGAGAAAGGCTCTAGCCCAGGGGTAGGCAACCTAAGGCCCGGGGGCCAGATGCGGCCCAATCGCCTTCTGAATCCGGCCCGCAGATGGTCCGGGAATCAGCCTGTTTTTACATGAATAGAATGTGTACTTTTATTTCAAATGCATCTCGGGGTTATTTGTGGGGCATAGGAATGCGTTCATTTTTTTTTTTTTTCAAAATATAGTCCAGCCCACCACATGGTTTGAGGGACGGTGGACTGGCCCATGGCTGAAAATGATTGCTGACCCCTGCTCCAGCCTATCCTGTTCCATTTTGTGCCTAGTTTTGCCTTGCAGATAAATGCCCTTCGCCCCTGTGTTCTGGAGTGGTACGGTCCATTCTGCCGCCTCCATCTCATTCTGCTGCCAGGCTTTGCACAGACCACGCGGAGCAATGTGAGGTGTTTTCCAAAATGCCTCAGAACCTGAGTTCCCTCAGAAGATTTAAGGAGCCCTCTGTACAGGGCCAGCCTTCTCTGACCCTCTCCCATTCTACCTCCCCAGTTTGCAGGTGGGGACTGTCTGGATTAACGGCCACAACATGCTAGATGCTGCATCTGCCTTCGGGGGCTACAAGGAAAGCGGTTATGGCCGAGACGGAGGCAAAGAGGTTAGCAGGAGAAGCTGGCGCAGAGGGAGCTCTGGAGTCTGGCTCTGGTTTGTTTTTTTTTGGGGGGGGGAGAGATACAAAATAAAACAATTACAATTTGACTTTTCAATTTTATTATCTTCTTTGCTCAGGGCCTTTTTGAGTACGTGAGACCAAACTGGCAGGCTCGCCCGCATCCCAGCGCTGTGGATCTGGACTTCAAAACCTTTGCTACCTCACAAGGGGCTGAAATCCCCTCAGTTGCTGCAGACAGTAGAGTCCCACGTTCCTCAGCGTCTGACTTGGAAGGAAACATTCCAAAGTAAGGGTGTATCGGGCCAGATCCAAACCTCGCATTCAAAGCATGGACTCCCCCCCCCCCAGAAATAACCCTGGGAACTGTAGTTTGCCATGGGTCCTTGGAATTGCAGCATTGTGAGATGGTAGCTACAGTTCCCAGGATTCTTTGGGGCTTTAAATGTGCTTTAAATGTATGGTGCAGATCTGCCACCTAGAATGTGCCTGCTTTCACTGTGTCCCCACTCCACATCCCCCCTCCAGTATTATGCTTTAAATGTAAGAACTTGGGGGTGGAGAAGAATTTATTTGGTAAAGTTATGCAGCCCAACCAGGGTGGATAAAAATCAATGATTAAAAAAAAATAAAATAAACCCATTTTAAAAAATTAAATCAGATTTATTTTTTTTAATTTAAATTTTTTAAATTTAAAATAAAATTCTTTTTGGGGAAAAATCTTTCTAAAGATAGTTTTCTATTTAGGTTATATTGTAGTCCAAAGGTTATTCATCAGGAAATAAGGATTTATTTTAAGTTTTTCACGTGTGCTAAAACTAAATCTAAGTTGTTGTTTTTAATTGTTTAAACACATCAGTTAACAAACATGGATAAATATGCTATAATGTTATTGTTTTAGTTAAATAAATTGTTCAAATTGTTATTAAGGAAATGATTATTTTTCTCCTTCCAAGAAAGTACAGAATAAAAGTTGTCCAAATATAGACAGTTAACTTATTAAACCTCACAATAATTTCATAATTATCTATGTATTTCTAATACAGCAGTATAACCAAATCAGTAATTTTTGATATAACCGTAAAAACTTGTCTGAAAATTTGTTGTTCCAAAAATGAAACCTTCATCTGGTTGTAAATATCAAGATTATGCTAGCAAGAATCAGTCTTTCTGAAAAAAAATAATGATTTAAATCAAGTCTTACTGACTAGTGATTTAAATCAATTTGATTTAAATCAAATCCACCCTGAGCCCAACCTCAAGAGTTCTTTCCCCTAATCCTTTGCAAGCCCTCACCACCTTCTCTTTTGTGCTTATGCTCAGCACAACCACCAGAATGGGTGGCTTCCTGAAGAGATGAACTGAGGAGAAGGGTGTTGTCTTTTTTTTCCCCCATGGAAGAATTCACATCTAGCTATTTACTGTGAGACTAGGGTTAGACAGGCCTTTTCTTGCGATCTTAATTTGCAAACTAAAAGTCCGGGAATTAGGGGGTTTGTGTAGTAGGGGCTGAGCAAGAAATCTGTGCCATTTTGGACTTCGTGACAAAAGGTGACACGTGTGGCGTTTTCTCTGAAACAAGCAGCCCAGTGAGCTAGCGACACAAAATGCTGGGCCTTTACCCCTTTCCCTTCTCCTCTGTGATGGCAGTGTGGACCGAACCTACAAGCTGTACTACGGGGGTGCGCAAAAGAGGCCAGACTCCATGAGTTCCCGAGCCATACTTGACCACACTGGCAAGATAGCAGCTTACGTGGCAGATGGGGGCATCAAAGACATCCGTAATGCTGTGGAAGCCGCCCACAAGGCTGCTCCGGGGTGAGTCTGAGCAGGGGAAGGAGGTGGGAGGCAGAGGAGAACCACTGTCTCATTGGGAGTCAGGTAAGCAGTGGTGCCTTCAGGGTAGGGCTTGAGGGTTTGGCCCCACTCAGCAGAAAGGGACCCCAAAGAGGACTGTCCACATTAAGTCCATAAAGGCCTCATTCACATTTATTATTATTATTATTATTATTATTATTATTATTATTATTACAGTGGTACCTCTAGTTGCGAACGGGATCCGTTCCAGAGGCCCGTTCACAACATGAAAAGAGCACAATCCGCAGTGGCGCGTCTGCGCACACGCAGGTTGTGATTCGCCGCTTCTGCGCATGCACATGTCATTTTGCGCTTTCCGGTACTTCCGGGTTGCCGCGGGATGTAACCTAAAAGAACGTAACATGAAGCGGATGTAACATGAGGTTACAGATGCTTCAGGTTACAGACGCTTCAGGTTACAGACTCCGCTAACCCAGAAATAGTACCTCGGGTTAAGAACTTTGCTTCAGGATGAGAACAGAAATCGTGCGACAGCAGCACGGTGGCGGCAGGAGGCCCCATTACCTAAAGTGGTGCTTCAGGTTAAGAACAGTTTCAGATTAAGAACAGAGCTCCGGAATGAATTAAGTTCTTAACCCGAGGTACCACTGTATTATTATTTAAATTGATATACTGCCCTATACCCGGAAGTCTCAGGGTGGTTCACAGAACAAGATATAAAACCACAAAATGCATAATCAAAATAAAAACAACAACCCAATAACAGCCCCCCCCTCGCTTTTTTTAAGGGTATAGGATGTCAACCATGATACCTCTTTAAACAGCCATGGCTTTCCCCTAAGAATTCTAGAAACTGTAGTTAAGGGTGCTGAGCATTCTTCGGAGACCCCCTATTCACTTTGCAGAGTTGCAATTCCCAGAGTGGTTGAACAATCAATCCCTTTTCCCAGGGAATTCTGGGAATTGTAGCTCTGTGAGGGGAATAGGGGTCTCCGAAGAGCTCCCAGCACCCTTAACAAACTACACTTCCCAGAATTCTTTGGGGGAAACCCCGGCTATTTCAAGTGGTGTCATAACACTTTAAATGTGTGTGGTGTGGATGTGGCTTATGTCCAGAGTCCAAAAGTACTTCACTGCTGCTGCACTGCAGGTAAGACTATTCAGTCCTAAATAAATAACTTAATGTAACAGAAAATACAAAAAGCTCTGCTATGGAACTGTAAAGGAGGGGGTGCATTTGTTCTCCGAAAAAGTTTCGTGTTTGAGCGGTAGGATGAGGTCTCCAGGGTTCATGAGGCCCCAGATATACCTTTATAGTTTTGCCTCTGTTGTAATACAGTTCAATATATTTTACATGCATTTGGAGTCATTGATAAATGTACAGTATGTCACTTTTTAAAACAAGAAAACCCCACTTTGATTAATTATCTGACAACGAAGCATATCCTACAAGAGTAACAAGTCTTTAAAATGTCTTAATTGACGTGAGAAGATTGATTTGCTATGAACTGCTCTGTTTACAAGAACAGCAATTATGCATTGCGGTGCTTCCAAGGGAGGCCAGGGGCCAGAACTCCCCCTGGCACATGCACACAAACAAAAAGAGGCAGGCGAATCGCTCGTGGCATTGCGGCTCCTTTGTTTGGCCAGGTGTTTCATTTCTTGAGTCAGAGACAAGTTTTTCTTCGCCGTGATCTTGACAAACCAACAGAGGCAACGGTCTTTGCCATAGTCTTGGGGAAAGATTGCCATTCTGCCCCTTGAGTCAGTTGGACTGGCCTCCTCCCCACCTCCAGGCTGACAATGGGTGGCCTGGGTTTTCAGAAGGGCTTCCCTCCCCACCTGCCCCCTAACGTACATAGGCCTGGCTGCCTCCTGCTGAATCAAATAAAGTGGTTCATCTAGAGGTGGGGAACTGGATCCATGCAATGGGTGGGATCGTTCTCTCCTCTGCCAGTGCAGGCCAAAATCCAACCAACTGCCAGTCGCCTGATGCCACGACCAGGTGACCTTTTGGATCTTTCAAAGCCCTCTGTGCTTTGAAGCTGCAGGGGCAGGAGGCTACCGGTCTTCCAAAGCTCTCTGATACCCAAGCTGCCACACACAGAGCTTTGTGCAGGGGCTTTGCTGATTGGCAGTGCCTGCGAAAAGGCAATGGCAGTCGCCTTTCAACTGTTTTCACCTGTCCCACAACTTCAGGTATGTGGCAGGCTCCACCCTGTTCCCCTTCCAAGCATTCTGAGGCATGTCTGCAGGGTGCTGACAGACGTGCAAGTTGAGAGCCTTGCAAAGACCTGTTTCCTGATCACATGCGTTTTTGAAAGGTACTTCCAGGCTTCTTTAAATTGGCCTTGCATATCGGACCTTCTGCATGCAAAGCAAGGGCTCTACCATGGAGGCAAGGCCTCTGAAGGCACCACCCTGCAGCAGTGGAACTGAGCCTGAACAGTGCCTGGGCCTGGGGATTTGCAGGTCCATTGTTCCATAGCACAAGAAAGGTGAGATACAAGCAGGGATGACACGTCCTGTTTTGCCACTTGAGAAGTGCCGCCCTGCCCTGTGACACTTGGTCTGCTGCACTGGCGCAGATTTCTCCTGATGTCGCATGATTTTGGCGACATCTTGCCAGAAATCAGTGCTGATGTCAGCGACTGAGGCATCAGGGTGCCCATGGAGGTGCTGTCCCTACCTGAGGCAATGGCTTTATCCCACCTAATGTCTGGGCCGGACCTGGATACAAGTGTAGGAAAAACCAAAGGGAAATCCAATTCCAAAAACATCTCCTTCCTCCAGAACATTTCTTCCACATAATGTGGACACACAAAGCCCTAAACGCCCAAATAGCCAAAGGAATGGCTTTCCTTATTTAGGCTGGGCTTTCCTTTCTTGGACAGGATGGGAAACTTGTAGGCCTCTGGAAGTTGGTGGGTGAAAACTCAGCCCCAGCCAGTGTGACTAATGGCCAGGGATGCTGGGAGCTTCATGCATGGATGGTTATTCGTTTGGTACACCGCCCTTCCTCCCAAAGGAGCCCAGGGCAACAGATGATAAAACAGTAAAAAATTATGTGTAAGAGAATTCAATACAGCTGCAGGCAAAAGACGATCTCAGTTGAAAAGCCTTGTGGAGAGATGAAGGCTGTAATCCAGCATCATTCTTCTCTATTTACTGGCACGGGTTGGGGAGATATACGCCTGGGAATCCCTATACTAGTAAAGTAACTTGGCTGGCTTTGGGTGCTACGCAGAGCTCCTTATAATAATAATAATAATTTATTATTTATACCCCTCCCATCTGGCTGGGTTTCCCCAGCCACTCTGGGCGGCTCCCAACTGAATATTAAAAATAATACAGTATCGGACATTAAAAACTTCCCTAAACAGGGCCGCCTTCAGATGTCTTTTAAAAGTAAGTTGCTTATTGCCTTGACATCTGCTGGGAGGGCGTTCCACAGGGCAGGCACCACTACCGAGAAGACCCTGTGACCTCTCTTCTTGCAGGGAGGGAACCGCCAGAAGGCCCTTAGCGCTGGATCTCAGTGTCCGGGCTGGACGATGGGGGTGGAGACGCTCCTTCAGATACACATACGGGACCGAGGCTGTTTAGGGCTTTAAAGGTCAGCACCAACACTCTGAATTGTGCTCGGAAACGTATTGGGAGCCTTGGGCAGGGGATGGGCTCTTTCAGCTGCTCTACCTCAGAGCAACTAGGCCTGAGAGTCGGCACCAAGGTAGACAGACGAGCAGTGTGACCTGGTGCAAGGCAGCTTCCCCAGTGCGTAAAGGGAGTTGCAGGCCTTTGTCATTTCCCCCCCCCCCCCCCGAGGGCCTTTTTCTCAAAGATGCTGAGCCCAGGGGACTTTGCTCAGGTGAGAATCTCAAAGTCCAGCAGCGCCAAAGTGGCAGCTGGCCAGGTGGTGATGTAAGCCAGCTGCAGATAAGGCACGAGGGGAAACCGGGGAAAAGGAAAAAGGAGGTTGCATTGTGCTTTGTTTCATGATTAGCATGATAAGGTGTACATTTTCATTGGTTTTTATTTGTCTGAAAACTGCCTAAAGGACTTTGGTCAACGGGGTGGTCTTTTATTCAGAACAGATCTATGGAAATTAATGGACCTAACTTGGTCATGTTCCTTTATTTCAAGTGGGTCTACTCTGAGGAAAAAAACTGTTGAATATTGCCCATAATGATTAGCTCCCTTCTTTCCAAGTTTGAGCCCAACCATGGTTTGCCATTTCTCCATACCCAGCAAACAGTGGTTTGCACGTTTCCTGGCATAGAGCTTGATCCTAGCTTTGGTTCGCCATTTGCAGGATGAAATAGGAGACTGCAATTTGCCTCAGACCAGAAAAAGTGGAGGGAGGAATTTCCATGTGTTGAGGGGGTGGGAGAGAGGGTGGCAGGCTTACACCAGGTTTCTTTCTCTAGCTCCAAACCATTGTTGCTATTATTATTATTATTATTTATTACTATTATTATTTATACCCCACCCATCTGGCTCTCTGAGAGGCTTGCAACACATATAAAAACAGCTGGATGCTGCCTCTGAACAACCTCAAGAGTTGCTGTTTGTATGAGATTTTGGTTACGTTCACCTTGACCCTACTCAGCAAGGCCCTCAACGGAGGAAGAATTAGAACAAGGTGAAGGAAGAAGATTTTGATTTACACCCACTCACTTTGGAAGCTCCAGCAGATCCTCACCAACGGCCATAGAGTGCCTGCCGATCTCAAGACGTCCAAAGTTTTGTTGACAGATGCACAGCTGTGTGGCTCTTTTTCTTTTCCTCCCCAATGGGCCTCGGCCTTTGCATCGACTTCATCCGGTTGGAACTGAATCCGCAGCAATCTTGGAAGGCCCAGAGAAGATTGCTGTTGGAAACATTGCAAAAGAGCTCCGATATTTCCTATAGTTCAGTTTATAATAGCCAACAGGTTCTTTTCATGTGGGCAGCGGCTGCATAATCCCTCCGTCGATTCAAGCCTTTTCTCTCCTGTTGCTCCGTATCGTCTGGTTTGTAGGCACAAAGTGCATTGCTGAAAGCCAGCCTTGTGCAGAGCCAGCCAGATAGAGACGCAATCGCAGATCACCATGAATGCACAGTGAAAAAGATGCCTGGCACAGTGCAGGGAGGCGGGCAGGCCTTAGGGTGTTTCTGCAATATATTTTGTTTGGTTGGTTGGATTAGTTGCTGTGTTGAACTCCGTGGGGCTCAAGCTGGCATGAATGCTTCTTAACAAATATGCAGAGTCTGGGTGTGAGAGGCTGAAGAGGGATCTCCTGCTGCTAAGGATCACTCAGGGCTTCCTGGGCCAAGTTATGCACACAAAAAACCTGAATCAATGGGCTTGCTTAGAATCTAAAGATTGTAATTGCAATAAAAGTCACGCTGAGGCATTTGTCTGCCTGTTACTGTATTCCATTATGAGTCATAACAGCCTGTTAATCTTTATGATCGCTTGCCTGGTAGATGCTTATTCATCTGTTTCTGGGATGGAAGCTTCCTTGGTTGCACCTGGTGGGTGACGATCTCCAAGGAACAGGAACGGAAGGGCTCCTGGGAACTGTAGTTTGCTAAGGATACCTGCATTGGCTCCTGGGACATTTCCAAGCACAATTCAAAGTGTTGGTGCTGACCTTTAAAGCCCTAAACAGCCTCGGCCCAGTATACCTGAAGGAGCGTCTCCACCCCCATCATTGAGCCCGGACACTGAGGTCCAGCGCTGAGGGCCTTCTGACGGTTCCCTTGCTGCGAGAAGTGAGCTTACAGGGAACCAGGCAGAGGGTCTTCTCGGTAGTGGCACCTGCCCTGTGGAGCACCCTCCCATCAGATGTCAAGGAAACAGGCAACTATCTTACTTTTAAAAGACATCTGAAGGCAGCCATGTTTAGGGAAGTTTTTAATTTTTACTGCTGTATTGTGTTTTTAATATTCTGTTGGGAGCCACCCTGAGTGGCTGGGGAAACCCAGCCAGATGGCAATGGCGTAGTGTGGGGGGTGCAGGGGGGGCCGGCTGCACCGGGCGCAACATCTGGGGGTTAGGGTTAGGGGGCCCAAATCCACGGGTTGGGGGTGCAAATCCACGGGTTAGGGGGCGCAAATTACTTGCCTTGCCCCGGGGGCTGACAACCCACGCTACGCCACTGCCAGATGGGTGGGGTATAAATTATTATTATTATTATTATTATTATTATTATTATTATTATTATTATTATTTATTTTATACTTGGAATGGTAGTTCTGTGAGGGGCAGACTAAAGTTCCCATGGTTCCGCAAAGGAAGCCATTTCCTCCTGGCTCCATTCCCCCCTCTGTTGTCCCCTCTGTGAGTCCCTTGAGGGCAGTGTTAGTTGATGGTGCTGAGAGTTGTTAGAAGACCCCTGTTCCCCTCACAGAGTGATGATTTCCAGAGTGACTTAACAGCCCGTCCTTCCCAAGAGACCTGTGGCTGTCATATCCAGTCCGCCTGACAAGCCCTTGACAACAGCCTGATAGGTTGCAGGGACAAAGGGCATCTTCAGATGCAATGAAAAGGCTTGAGGCACAGGATCTAAGAGTGGAATTAGGAAAGGGCTGAGGCTTGTAGTCAATGGGCCTGTGCAGGATGGTGAGGTGAAGGGAAAGGGGATGATAAAGAAATATAGGCAAGCCTGATTTTTGGTTTAAGGCCGCTTCCCATGGCCTGTGTTTCTTGAGATAAGGCAGCTTCCTTTGGCCTGTGTTTGCTGAGCATCGCACCATCCATGCCACACAGCAAACGTCTTTTGAATCCCCAAGGGATTTCTCAAAATCAGAGTAGTTTTTTGGGGGTGGGGGTTGCTGATTTTACAGGGAAGCGTTAAAACTTTCGCCAGGCAATGTTGCAAGTAGATATTAGGATCCTGGCCCTTGATCGCAATATCATTTCCAGTTGGGGGGGAAAAAAGGTGATCCAGTTCTCCTCCCTTTTATAACACTATAGGGATGTACAAGGCCAGGCTTCTGACAAATGGGGTGAGATTTGATGCAAAGTGACAAGATGTAGAGGCAGCTGCTAAGATACAGGCAGCTTCGCTTCCTGACAGTGTTGGAGCGATGACATTAAGCTCAGGGGGTTTCCAATTCCACCTTTGCCAGATGTCCACATCCATCTTTTCTGCTATGTCATCTGTGGGAATGCTCTCTTCCCTCTGCCACCATTTATTTCTGGCGATTCCTCCAGTGTCGTCTGTTGCTCGTTTTCCTGCCTTGTTTCTGTTCTTTTGAATGACTTTTCGGTTCCTGCAGTACTCGTGTTTCCTCCTTTCTCCTCTTTCTTAAATTTTTTTTTTTTTTTGGGTGGAGGTTCCTGGAAATCAGCCCACATCCTTGCCACTGCTCAGCTGTTTTAAGGACAGATCTGCAGCATAAATATAGAATGCATCTGATTCATATTTAAAACACATTATTTGCCCCCCCCCCAATAATCCTCGGAGCTGCAGTCCGTCTGTCCCCCCAGCTGCAGTTCCCAGAACCTTTAACAAACTACTGTACTGTTCCCATGATTCTTTGCAGTGGGGGGAGGGAAGTCATGTGCTTTAAATGTGCCTTGGATGTGTAGATCTGCCCTAAATCTCCCCTGTTTCTGAACAGTCTTCTCTACTCCCCCTCCCTGGTTGCCTGTGTTTGTCTGTTGTCTGTTGTCTATGCAAGTGTGAGGTGTCTGCCCACTGCCAGGCCTAGTCATGGCACTTTGGTCCTGCCCATCTTTGGTTCCAAGTTGTAAATCTTGGGTCCAAACTAAGTCAAATGCACTAATGGAAAAATTAGTGCTGAGTTGTGTTAGGGTGCCGCCCTAAGCACACTTGACTTACAGAACACGACTCGCTGAACACAGTTTCTCCCTGATGAAGGGAGCAGGAAAGACAGCAGGCGGAGATTCACAGCGGAAGGTGCCATAGCTTAGTGGTACAGTGGAACCTTGGGAGTTAGGCGTAATCCGTTCCGGAAGGACGTTCAAATTCCAAAATGTTTGAATTCTGAGGCACGGCTTCCGATAGGCTGACAGCTAGGCTTTTTGTGGATTGGAAGCTGCGTCGGACGTTCAGGTTCTGAGGAACTTTTCAGAAGTGGAACACCTACTTCCAGGTTTTTGACGTTTGGGAGCCGAAACGTTTGGGAACAGAGCGGTTTGAGAACCGAGGTTCCACTGTGGTGTGAGGAGCCGGCCTGGGACTTTAACTCTTTCCCCCCCCCTTTTTTTCAAAGAACCCAAAACAGCACAGGCCTAGCGATCACGGCAACTCTTCCCTGGAGGTCTTGCCCCAGTGAGGCAGTTGCGAGGACTGAAGGTCCCTGCCCTCCCACCACTCTCTAAGGCTTCTCCCTTGGGTCCTACCCCAGCAAGGCTCCTTCGCCTTGTCTCTCTTGGCTCCACCCTCTTCATTCCTCTCTCTGTTCTGGGAGACCAGAGGGGGGGAGCTGGTCACAGCAGGAGGGGGGGAGACTTCTTGGCTTCTTCAGCAGCCTTCACTCACCTCTGCCTTTTTTGCATCTCTCCCTCTGGCATTTGCCTGGCTCTTGTGGGGAATAGCAGAATGTTGGGCTAGGTGGGGATCTTCCATCTGATCCGAGAGGGGCTCTTCAGGCGTTCTTAGGAAGAGCAACGAAGCCTTCTGTGGTCTCCAAAGTGCACATCGCCAGGAGGTGTGAGACCACCAGAACCCACATTTCCTCTGCCTGCCCTTTCCCCCGATCTAACACGGAGTTGGTCTCCCCAGGTGGGCGAAGCAGACGCCCCATGCCCGGGCGCAGATCTTGTACTACCTGGCTGAGAACCTGGAACTCCGCCGAGCAGAGGTTGCATCGCGGCTGGAGGCGTTGGCCGGTGCTGAGAAAGAGGCGGCTCTGCATGAGGTGGACCTCGGCGTGCAGCGGCTCTTCTACTGGGCGGCATACTCCGATAAATACGGAGGAGCTGTGCAGGTGCGAACTGGGCAGACAGGGCCATAGAGCTAAGCACATGCCACAGGACACTCCCCACCCCTGTAGCTTTTGGGGGACTTGGCTCTACAAGCTTGGAAAGGTCTGGGAGAAGGGCCACAACTCAGCAGGGAAGCATGGGCTTTTCAGGCAGATGGTCCCAGCTTCAGTTCCTGGCATGTCCCAGTAAAAGGATCCAGCAGCAAAGGATGGGAAAGGCCTTCAGCTGAGATCCTGGATTAAAGAGACACAAAACCTCCTATATCCCAAGGGATGATGCAGCCCAGACTGTGGGTCAGCTGAAGTTCCTCCCAGATGCCGAACAGTTGGATGGGAAAACTTTCAAACAATAAGTTTCTTCATAAACATTAGACTTCCCTTCCCTTCCATATCCGTTACTTAAACTTGTCTGATTTATTATTAACATAATATTACTGCTTCTATCTATTTTTTCTTCACATATATTATCTACAGAAATTACTCTCTCTGTTGCAGGAAACCTCTTTGTACGGAGCCTCCCTCCTCTTTCGGGAACCTCTCGGTGTCGTCGGCATCGCCTGCCCCAATGAACAGCCTCTCCTTGCTTTCGTCAGCTTGCTGGCTCCTGCTGTTGTCCGCGGCAACTGTGTGGTGATGGTCCCCAGCGAGCAGTTCCCGTTACTCGCCCTGGATTTCTACCAGGTACGATTCTTTCTAGCCTATCTTGTAGATCTGGGTGCAGGGGGTCTGAGTCCCAGGGGCCAAATGCAGCCCCCCAGGCCTCTCTGCCTGGTCCTTGTGACTTTTGCCAGGCCACATCCCTTACTAGCTCTGCTTAGTACCCTCCTTGACTGTTTTTGCACTGGCTGTTCCATCCACTTTTGTCTCTGGCACCACTCACCACTGCCATGCGACCCCTAGACGGGATTGTGGCCCTCAGGGATGCAGGAGGTTCCTTGTCCCATTTGTAGATCAAATAAAGTGTATCTCACTCCATCCATTCAGATGGTCTTTTATGCAGCGGTCATTTGTTCTCATTGGGTTCATTAGCATTTAAGTGTATAGATCTTAGAACCTTTGATGTGTGTGTGTGTATGCCAAGATGATTCAAACCAGAGTATCGCTGGGATCTTTCCAGCTGGGATCTTTCCAAGTTTTTGAGGGACAGTGTAAGCATAGCTTCTACATGCACCCCTTTTCCTTCCCCATCTGTTATTAAAATGATCCCAAATCCCCACTACAGAGGGGAAGGGTTTAGACTGGCCATGTTGCTCAATTTCATATACTTTGACTTGGAATATGAATCTCAGCAACTCACTGCACTTACACCAGTACACCTCAGTTTTTCTCTGACTTGGATTTTAATCTGAGCCAGGGAAGAATTCAACTCCCCTCCTCCTCGTCCCATTAGCTGGCTTCCATCCTCCTCCTCCAGCTTCTCACATTACTGCAGTTCTGGCAGATATTAACCATAGCTTCTGGTGCATGGCTTGCTGCATTTGAAGTACAAGATACCAGGAGTCAAGGGCAGGAAGGGGGAGAAAAGGAGAGACTGGCCTCCCATCCTCTTCAGTCAATAGTAGCAACACCTGAGCAAAGTCAGAGGATGCAGGTGGGAGGAAATCAGACTGCATTGCACTTCCAGGGACGTCATTTTCAGGGCAATGGCATCCACTTTTTCATTCAGCTGGACGATGGAGGTTTCTCTTTGACCCATTTGCCTGGGGATTTCTCACATGGTTCCCTTTTTAAAGAACTTCTGGCATGAACACAGGCAAGTGTGGCTTCTGTGGTCCCCATGAAGGAATGCAGATTCCCTCACTTGGGGAAACTCAAAGTCTGCGCTCCATAAGTTGCATAACTGAAGACAGTAGCAGACATGTACTTGGCTCTGATATGGGGGGGTAATTCAGCTTTTCCAGAGAGGTGCATTTTTTTTTTCTGTTTTGCAAAGAAATGAATAAGAAGGGGGAGATGAAAAAGGTGTTGCTTAGCCACTTCAGTCAAACGTGATTTGCTAACTGGAAGGCAGGAGATGAATATAACACCTCCCCATGAATTTTTCTTTTTCGGAGAAAGAAGAAGTTTTCTCAGTTTCTCTTCCCCACCAGCCTCATTCACAAATGGTGGTGCTTTGGGGATGCAGAATGGAGGAAGTTTTGGGAGGTCATGGCACCCTTCATTTTCCTGCTTGAATAAGCATGATTTTCAAGACTGGAAACGAAAGCTTCCTGTTTTCATCCCTTCTGTTCCTAATGCAGTTCTTTTGTTCTCCCATGTACAAAATGCACCCTAAATGTTTTCTTTCTTTATTTTTTAAAATTGGGAGCGGGCAACTTTTATTTGATAGTTTATTTGATAGTTTAATAATAACTTTTGAAGGTTTCTTCCTCAAAAATATAAAGTGGTGTAGAAATGAAATTATTATTATTAATACAGAACTTGGCTTCGCAAGAGTGCAGCTTGGTGAGGTTAGGCATGTGTCACGTATATTTGTCCAGGGAATGAACTCCTCCAATGAAATAATCCCAGGGGATGGGGGGGGGCAGTGTTAGTTGAGGGAATGTGATGCAAGTTTCTATAAAATGCAGGCACAGTGTGAAGAAAGTGGTTTAGGGAAAACCGCTCTCGGAATGACTCAGACCCGCAAGAGGGCAGCAGCAGCAGCCTCCAGTGAAACAGACAAGGGGACAGTTCAGGGCAGGCAAAAGGAAGCTCTTGTTTACATATTATGGGATTAATTTGTGGAATTCTCTGTCGGAAGGTAAAAGTGATGGCTGCAGGCGTAGGCAGCTGTTGATCTGGGCCCCGATCTGGTGGAACCCTCTGTCACAAGAGACTAGGGCCCTGTGGGACTTGACATCTTTCCGCAGGGCCTGCAAGACAGAGCTGTTCCACCTTCTCTCTCCTTCTGTAATCTTCATAGAACTCTAGCCCAATGGTTGCCATTAATTTGATTCTGAACTAATTTTAAAATGTATTTCAATTAATTGACTGTGATTTTATGTAAACTATGCTATTTTTACTGTTGTTAGCCGCTCTGAGCCCGGCTTTGGCTGGGGAAGGCGGGGTATAAGTTTATTATTATTATTATTATTATTATTATTATTATTATTATTAGTTTCATGGAGGGTGTCAGTGCATCTGTGGTTTTCCAGGGACCGTTCAGGTTGCTGCAGCTAAAGCATCTGGGACAGGTGTCTGCTCAGCCTCTGTTTAAATATTTCCAGTGAAAAGAGAGGGCATTGCCTTCCACAGCAGCCTCTCCTGAAAGTAGGAATAAATATATCCTAACAACATTCATGGAGGTTGTAGGGTTTTTTTGTTTTTGTTTTTTTTACTAAAACTGGGGTGGAGAATATTATTACTGATATCAGTACTACACTGTAAATACGTGAATACAAGTCATTAACGAAAGGAAACAAGCTGTTACCTCCGTATGTTACGTAAAAAGAAACGGCCAACACACAAACACTTTAGTAGCAAGGGCATACAGTGAATTGGCCCGTTATTCATGGATAAATGACAATATAGTAGAATAATAGATTTGTCGAGTTGGAAGGGACCCAAAGTGTCATCTAGTCCAGCCCCTGCAATGCAAACCCCTGCAATATCGTTAGTGATCAATTAATTAATTAATATTGTTATTGGTACTCTGTCTGTTTACCTGTACTTGAGCATGTATTAAATGAACTGGACCAGCAGACATCCCATTACCTGCATTCATTCATTTTACTTGTGTGCCCTTTTTCCACCCAGAAACTCATTCTCAAAGAGGCTTACAACCAAGAAACGGGGAAATTAATTTCAAGCAAATCCTATGAAAACAATTTCACAAGAACGTAGGAAAACATAGCAGCAGTTTCATAACATAGCACAACAGTAGCAATTCCATAATAACATGGCAAAACAATAGCAAATATAATAACATACAGAAACCACATTCCAATACAATATAACAAGATTACTTAAGCAGTGGCCAAGTTGCTTGCGGGGTGAGAGGGAACCGGCAACAATAGCGTTCCACAATGGCGGCCTTTTCCCACTTCTGCTTTTTCCTTTGGGTGTGTTGATCAGGATTCGGTGTGAGGATTCGAATTTTGTTGCCATTTTTTATGTTCTTGATTTCTTCTTCATGGCTCACTTTCGGATTCAGGGGGGGCGGGGGTGGGAGAGAACCTCGTGTGGCGTTTATGAAAGCATCCAAAGCAGAAACCACACTCTCTTTGGCAGATGTTGTATATGCATTTCCAGAATTTGTCTTGCCAAGGATTGCAAAATACAGTGCTGAGCCCAGAGTGTTTTGTCCCAATTTAGTCAAGGAATGTGGAGGATCCTTTCTGTGAGTCTCTCCATCTATGTGACCAGGCAAAGCAGAGAGAGAGAGAGAGAGAAGGTCGTATCCAATGCTAGTCCTGTTCAGACCCATTGAAACGAATCAGCATGATTAACTAAGGTTTATGAACTTCAGTGGGTCTGCTCAAGAACGCAGCCTAGTGGGATCACCAGGCTGGTTCTAGGAGCATGGCAGAGCAGAAGCTAAAATGATGACTCTTCATCTTCATCATGTTGTGAACCCCCCTGCCTTATTACTTCAATCTAGAGGAGAGGATGACACAAGAAACCAGTCAGGTTTAGATTAGGACTCATAAGAGCAAAATAAACTTATATTACTATATTACCATACTTCTCTAAAGTAAACTTGTTAAACTATCTACTGTAATAAAAGACCTGGAAGTCTCAGCACTGAGTCCCTGTCTGTATAATAAGTTCAAAAAGAAAGCAGCATGTGCTACAGCCCTACCTATCCCAAAACTCTCAGCCCACCTCTATAGTAACTCTAGGGTTGCCTGGAATTTCCCAGACATAGCCTGAGTACTGCAGCTGGAAGCAGTGCCTGGGCGAAAATCACCGAAAATCCAGATGTATGGCAACTGAAGTGTTTATTCAGATCCTGCCAAAAAAGCTCAATTTTTTTTTAAAAGTTCAACTTTAGCCAAAACAACAACAACAACAACCCTAAGTAGTTCATCAAATAGGACACCATCTCCATTTGATCTATGTGAGTTGGTGTTCTGCTTTATCACCATTGTTTAGTATAAAGGTGAAGGGACCCCTGACCATTAGGTCCAGTCGTGGCCGACTCTGGGGTTGCGGCGCTCATCTCGCTTTAGTGGCCGAGGGAGCCGGCGTACATCTTCCGGGTCATGTGGCCAGCATGACTAAGCTGCTTCTGGGCGAACCAGAGGAGCGCACAGAAATGCCGTTTACCTTCCCGCCGGAGCGGTACCTATTTATCTACTTGCACTTTGACGTGCTTTCGAACTGCTAGGTTGGCAGGAGCAGGGACCGAGCAACGGGAGCTCACCCCGTCGCGGGGATTTGAACCGCCAACCTTCTGATCGGCAAGTCCTAGGCTCCGTGGTTTAACCCACAGCACCACCCGTGTCCCTATTGTTTAGTATACTTTGATATTAAGAGACACCAGGAATGATAGCTATTAGCAGCTTGAGAAAGAAAAGAGAGTAACTTCCTGAATCAGCACCACAGAATGATGTTCCTTATGCATATAGCCTAGTGTCCATTTGTCAGAGAAACCTAAAACTATTAGCCTTTAAAGTACCACAATCCACATATATAAATCGGGAGGCGAGAGCGGAGCTACACGTCCACCTTCCTACTTTGCCACATGTGTGAATGCGCCCCCTCAGGAAAGTAAGGATACTGCAAAACATTTTGTAGCTGGGGCAACCAATGGCTCTTTAGCATAGAAAGCTGTGTAGCTGAAAACATTGAGGATGACAGCTGCAATGGCAACTGGTTTGAGAACAGACAGAAAGACCAAATAAGTCTTATCCCAAGGAGACACAGGGAGTTTCTCCAGTTCCCTGCACAGACTCTTCAAGAGGTTCCTGCCAGCAGTGCAACCTCCTTTTCATCAATGATGCATGAATGTACCACTATGTAGTTTGAAATTATCTGTTACTGACAGTCTTTAAACCACTAGGATTAATTCAACAATTTAAGGGGGAAATCAGTCTTCTCTTTGTCAGGAACTTGGGGCCTCTTGAGCAGCAGGTGTTCAGAATCATAAACAAGCTGTAACTCCCTTTCAATTTTTATTTTTTAAAAATCTATTTGTACTACAAGCAACTCCCCATTTACGCAGGGGTTATGTTCGGGGACTTCATGTGTGCCAGTGAAATGCACATAAATGGGAAGCACCTAGTGGCTTGCGAGGAGACACCCCCCCCCCCCCCGGAACCCGAAGAGGACATTTTTGGACTCCAGGGAGGGTCTCCTCGTAAGCCACGAGGACTCTCCAAACTTAATCAAGTTTATAATACCGGCAGCTCAACAGGTAATAGTGAAGAATTCAAAGATGGCTGGCTGCTTAATCCCAAATCAGTGGTATTGGGAATTATGGCAAAGAGCAATTATTGGAATACAGCATTCATTCAAACAAGGGCGTGGCAAATAAGTTAGATTTTTACATGTTCTGGCATGGCTTCATAACCTACTAAATGTGAGGAACCTCTCAGATGTTGCTAAACTGCTGCTTCCATCAGCCTTGTCCACTGACCATGCTCGCTGGCGGTGATGGGATTTGTAGTTCAGCATCTAGCAGGACAAATGTTCCCCACACCTGACCTACACAAGGGAGAAAGGGCTATCAAATCCCTTCTAAAACCTTTATTTGATTGCGGAAGTCCCTCTGGAAGAGTAACTGCCTATCTGCACAGTGTGGACACAAATTGTACAGAAAGGATGTCAGACAAAGGCAAGATGGGAAAGAGAAATGAACACAGAACTTAAAACTATTGCTATATATTGCTGCGTAAAAGCCTCTAAACCAGGCATAGGCAAACTTGGCCCTCCAGATGTTTTGAGACTACAGTTCCCATCATCCCTGACCACTGGTCCTGTTAGTTAGGGATGATGGGAGTTGTAGTCCCAAAACATCTGGAGGGCCGAGTTTGCCTATGCCTGCTGTAAGCAACGGCTTGCAGCTTTCTGTTCTCTTTGGTTTGGTGTTCATTTTTATTACTCTAATAAAAAAAATGTGTTTATACAAAAATCTGGAGTTATAATTTTCCCCTTGAGAGAACTAAAGGCTTATAATAACAAGTGATTTCAAAATTACGCAGTGACTAATTCATAAATCACTGTCACAAAAAGCTTGTAAAATTGCTGGCAGGAACCCTTTGGGATTCTCTCCTCTCTCTTATCCCACTTTAACAGCCATGGCTTCCCATCTGTAAAAAAACAACAATAAATCCTGGAACTGTAGTTTTGTGAAGGGTCTTCTAGCAATTCTGAGCACCCTGAACAAACTGCAGTTCCCACGATTCTTCACGGAAAGCCATGATTGTTAAAATGATAGAAGTGTGTGCTTTAAATTTAGCCCAGGTTTCCTTTACTGCTGCCTGGTAAGGAAAATGCTATGATTTTCCAATGAAGGAAAATGTAGCTGTCATTATTCTGAAGCAAGAGCCGTCTGCAATGTTCAGGCACTGAATCCCCAACTACTTTTACATGGAATGAAAAGGAGCACACATATATCTGTGGGACTGCATGTTTCTGGAAGGGATGGTGTTTCCCCAATAGTGCAGTGTCTGGGTTTCTGGTTTTGTATATTTTCTGACAGATGGCTAAGTAGAGGCAGCTGGTGACATGCAGTTGAAAGTCAATGCCCCAGATTTCTTCCTTTTCTACTCTTTTCCCACACACGATCTGAAAAGTTACATTATCCCTCAAATGTCAATGCACATTCTGCACAGTCCATTCTTTCCCGTGGCACACCTGAAGTATTCCAACATGTTGTGGATCTCTCCCAGTAGTCCTCTGGGACCCAAATGGGTCAAAAAAGTATGCAATTTAGAACTTCAAACTCTTACCACCAGCCAGAAGATTTTGGAGCTGTAGCCAACAAAAGAAATTTCAGGCACTTTTGTATAGAACCCAAGGACAATGGGGTTATTGCATTATTTTAAAAAACCAAAAACCAGATATTACATAATCCTTGGTGTGTTACCAATAAACCCATATTTTAAAATGTGTTTCCCGTTTGCCTCATAGCCTATATGGGACCTTTGAAATCTTGCCTCCAATATTTATTTTGGTGCCGGCCAGTACAATGGTGCAGTCAGGAAATAGTTGCAGAGGCAATACAGGGCACAGTTATTAATTAAACAAAGCAACAACTGCATTAGCAGGTCTCATCCAGGCTACAATGAACTAACCTACCAGGCTCTATTCATGTGACCAGAATTCTCTAGGAGTTTGTCTTAAAGTGCCAGTCACCTTTGCAACAAATGGCGTCCATCTCTTCTCTATCAGGTACTAGATACTTCGGACGTCCCTGGTGGAGTGGTGAACATCATCTCTGGCAACCGGGACCATTTGAGCCGGGCCTTAGCCGAACACCAAGATGTGCAAGCCGTGTGGTACTTTGGCTCTAAGGAGGTGAGTATCCCTTGCAAATACTGCGGCAATCTAATGCAGTGGCCCTGAGAGGAAAAATGCAGAATATGCTACCACGACAGAGCTGAGCTTCCTGAGAATCTCTGCTTTCATTCTGTATAAATAAAGCAAGTTCCAGATCCTTACATATGCAATAGTACACCTTCTTCTCTCAGAGAAATGAAGTCATCATCAAGGCTGTACAGTGGTACCTCAGGTTAAGAACTTAATTCGTTCTGGAGGTCCATTCTTAACCTGAAACTGTTCTTAGCCTGAGGTACCACTTTAGCTAGTGGGGCCTCCCGCTGCCGCCGCACAATTTCTGATCTCATCCTGAAGCAAAGTTCTTAACCCGAGGTACTATTTCTGGGTTAGCGGAGTCTGTAACCTGAAGTGTCTGTAACCTGAAGTGTCTGTAACCCGAGGTACCACTGTATGTACTTATTTCTGCACCATGAAGAGGTGAATTCTGTGACCTGTGTAAAAGCACACATGCATGGTTTCTCACGTTGCATGAAGCTCTGCATTTTTAGTATGAAAGAGCAATATCGGAGTGGTATTAGCACATGTTCAATCGCTGGCATCTACTGGGTTAGAAAACACCCCCTACCTTACACAGCTGTTGCCAGTCTGTGTAGACATTGCTGAGCTAGATGGACTTGGTATCCTGTGGCCTCACAATGCAACATGCAAACAAGACTTTGCAAAGTATAAAGGTAGAATACACACAGCAAACACACAGAAAAACTAAGCAGCTGCTCTGTGATGCCCTAGCTGGCCAGTTAGCTCAGTTGGTTAGAGCATGGTGCTGATAAACCCAAGGTTGCAGGTTCGATCCCTGTATAGAACAGTTGCATATTCCTGCATTTCAGGACTAGATGTTCCTCAGGGTCCCCTCCCAACTCTAGGATACTATGGTTACCATCTTCATTAATGGTAGCATTGAAGAAGGTCTCCAGCGCTCACCAACACTGGGGCAAGGTGCAAATCAATAGGAAATTAGTTCCAAAGTTCTGGGGCCACCACCGAGAAGGCCCAGTTTTGTGTATGCAGGTCAACCTAACTGATATTTTGAGGCGGAAACTCAAGGCCCACCAAAGCAGAACTTAGGCTGGTGCAGGACTTTGAGTGAAAATGGTCCTTTAAATAACTTTGCCCCAAGCTCTTTAGGACTCTGAACCTTTAAAGGAAGCTTTGCCCACAGCCGGCACAGCTTCAGAGTTATGCTCCAGACATCTGGCTTCCCAGCATCCAGCAGGCCGAATTTTGTGCCTGCTGCAATTTACAGCCCTTCAGAGCTAAGCCCGTGTGAAAATACTGGTATATACAAAGTAGAAAAGTCAGGGGTTATCTTGGAGTGAATGTTTTGAATAATTTTCTATATATAGCTGACAGACAATGAATTGGAAGTTACCCCTTCCTTTTTCCCATTTGTTTTTGCTTTGTATACTCTATTTCCTTATTTTATTTCCCTTTTCACGTTTTAAACCTTTTCTTCCCCTTTCTTTATCCTTACTTGTTTTTAAGCATTGGAAAAGGATATTTTGTACTAAATTGTGTGTGTGTGGACTTAATAAACGTACAATAATAATAGAGCCAGCCCCAGGTGAAGTCCATTCCAGTAGCCTAGTTTTGGAGCTAACCAGTCTGGTACAGCCACCTTCTGCTCCAGCTGAAATGGTCTGACTGACCCCCAAAGGCTCACTCCTCCATTGTCTTCTGAGACAGACATACGCCAACAAAAACAGGGCATGGATGACTAAGAGCGAGTCCAACTGCTCCAGACAGGGTTATGACTGGTGTACAAGCTTGAGCTCGTAGAAAGTGTTCCTGCCTATAGCTGCTACCTGTGACTCACTAGATGAGGATGAATCCAGAAGTTCCTCCCAAGCTACCAGGCAGATTAATTTTCAGCTTCTCTTCCTACCTATTAGTATACTGGCACATCTCAACCTCTATCAGAAGCTGTGTGCACATCATACATTTAAAGCACATTTCTCCTCCCTCCAGGAACTGCAGTTTGTTCAGGGTGCTGGGAATTGTAGCTCTGTGAGAAGTAAACTATAGTTCCCATGATTTGGGGGGTGGGGGTATATGCTTCAGATGTATGGTTAGTGCGCAGCCAGTGTTTCTCATCTGTAGAAAGTCTGAGAACGGATTGTCTGCTTCCGAGAAATCTGCTGCTTCTGCATTCCTGTCTCAATACACAGAAGTGTGTCAGGGGAAAATTTAGCAGGGCTACAGGACTCTCTGAAATTGGCTTTTTTTGGATTGAAGCCAGAGCCCATTAAGTGGTCTTGGCTCAACCTGAAAAGCAATTTTATTTTGTCCACCAATGGCCCCTATAGGTAAAGGTAAAGGGACCCCTGACCATTAGGTCCAGTCGTGGACGACTCTAGGGTTGCAGCGCTCATCTCGCTTTACTGGCCGAGGCAGCCAGCATACAGCTTCCGGGTCATGTGGCCAGCATGACTAAGCCGCTTCTGGCAAGCCATAGCAGCGCACGGAAACGCCATTTACCTTCCCGCCGGAACAGAACCTATTTATCTACTTGCACTTTGACATGCTTTCGAACTGCTAGGTTGGCAGGAGCAGGGACCGAGCAACAAGAGCTCACCCTGTCGCGGGGATTTGAACCGCCAACCTTCTGATCGGCAAGTCCTAGGCTCTGTGGTTTAACCCACAGCGCCACCCGTGTCCCCCAATGGCCGCTACCTAGGTTTAATTAAGGTGCAGCCAAGAGAGAGAGAGAGAGAGAGAGATTACTGCCTGCAGGCTTCGCATGAAAGGGAAGAAAAAGAAGGCTATGTAACATTGCTTAATGATTTTTTTAGGTTTTTGTGGAGTAATGCCCAAGCCCAGCCCTTGATAATAGTGAGGCCTTTATAGGGAGGTAGTGCATTGCCTTTATTATTCAAGCCTGGCAATCAACTGTGTTTGGGTGAGATAATGGTTCTGGAGAATCCAAATATCTCTAAGAGCAGTAACAACTTTGTATTCTCCAGAACCATCCCTATTCTCTCAGGAGCAGTCTGGAGGCCAAAAGTACATTTTACCTCACCCGAACGCAGTTTTCTTGGTTTCCTCAGGGAGAAAACCAACAGGGACGGACAAACGTCTCTGAAAGACACCATGCCTGCCGCTACGGGTGTTACACTGAGATCCTCTGACGGGGCAGTTGTGGTGGTTCCCCATTCCCCTGAGGTTTGGCTTTAGTGTGGCAGGCCTTGTCCTGTGGAACTCCCAGCCTGTATTGGTTTGGCAGAAACCACCCCCTTCCTCCTTTTATGCGTCTTCTGAAAACTGTACTGTTTAGACAGGCCTTCACAATCTGAATTTTTCTTTTGACCAACCAGTATTTCCTGATGTTTCTATTTTGTTTTATAGATGTTTATGAACTGATTCTTTGGATTTTTTTATGTTCTGTGAACCACCTTGATATATATACAATGAAAGCACAGATTATAAAATTTCACATTAATAAATATTTTTTATCATTTATTAGACATTATTAGTCGCTTGTTACCTTAAAGGTCACCAAGTGATTTACGTTTAATAATACAGTGGTACCTCAGGTTACATATGCTTCAGGTTACATACGCTTCAGGTTACAGACTCTGCTAACCCAGAAATAGTGCTTCAGGTTAAGAACTTTGCTTCAGGATAAGAACAGAAATCGGGCTCCGGCGGCACGGCAGCAGCAGGAGGCCCCATTAGCTAAAGTGGTGCTTCAGGTTAAGAACAGTTTCAGGTTAAGAACAGACCTCCGGAATGAATTAAATACTTAACCTGAGGTACCACTGTACCTGAATAGGCCTAAGGCCGGCAGCACACAGCAGTCTTGACCCCCATGACCGCAATGGGGCACACTGCTGATGCTATGGGCCCCATTTAGGGGTTTGTGACCCTCACCAGGTAGATCACTGTTCAAGGGCATACTCTCAGCTCATAGGGCATTATGCTGAGGCCTGTCAAGACAGCGGGACTGAGCACATACATGAGAATATTTCCCAGAAGCCTCTGCAGTGGGCATGAGTTCCACATGATAGATAAGTCAATTGGGGGCAGAAATGACTCCTGAAGATCAAGAACTTTTTTTAAAAAAACACCTCTGCCCGAGATCAGTGAAAGTACCCCTTAACTTGGAAGAGTTCCAATTCCTCTGCTTTATTTGTTTTTATTTCCCCTTCTGCCTAGGGTTCAGCACTTGTTGAATGGGCCTCGGCTGGGAACCTGAAGAGGACCTGGGTGAATTATGGAGCGGAGGAGCGTTGCTGGGCTGACCCACGAGAGGGGGCCGGGGAAGAGTTTCTCTACCAGGCCACGCAGTGTAAAAGCGTTTGGATGCCCATGGGCGATATATTTGCCAACTGAGCCGCTGGATCAGTGGGGCTGAACTGAAAAGCAATCAGGGTTGGGAAACATTGAGTTTGAGAATAAAGATTGTTTGGTAGTTTTTTATATATAAGAAAACCCCTCTGATGTGGAAATGTTTTTATATTTTTAGCTGGTTGAATCTGTTCCTTATCCAGGAGAATCAATGGTTGCCATCTTCCCTTGTCCCATTCACAAAGCTCCACTCCCTTCCAATGAAACCAGCCCCCTGCCCTGCCATGTAGGGATTAGATCAAGGGTTCAGAACTGGATGTGGGCCAAATCCTTATCTCCCCTCCGCCAAGCCCTGCAGACTAGGCAGGGGTGCTCACCTGTTAGCCATTAATATCACAGAGACATCAGGCAACTCATTTTTGCTCCATGTAATTCTCTGAAGCCCTGACAATCAGGTGACAGGCAGGTTGGTGTGGCTTGGCCAAAAGAGCTTTTTCAGGCCAGAGGTCCCCCCCCCGCACTAGTTAAACCAGGATGGGGAACCTGTGGCACTCCAGATGTTGCTAGACCAGCATGGCTGATGGTCAGCGAGGATGGGAGTTGTAGTACTGCATCTGGAAGGCCACAGGTTCCCCAACCAAGTTAGGCAGATCACTCTTTATTTCCGCTGGGTGTGTGGCGCTGTGGGTTAAACCACAGAGCCTAGGGCTTGCTGATCAGAAGGTCGGCGTTTTGAATCCCCGTGACGGGGTGAGCTCCCTTTGCTCGGTCCCTGCTCCTGCCAACCTAGCAGTTTGAAAGCACGTCAAAGTGCAAGTAGATAAATAGCTACCCCTCCTGTGGGAAGGTAAACGGCGTTTCCGTGCACTGCTCTGGTTCGCCAGAAGCGGCTTAGTCATGCTGGCCACATGACCCGGAAGCTGTACGCCGGCTCCCTCGGCCAGTAAAGCAAGATGAGCGTTACAACCCCAGAGTCGGTCACGACTGGACCTAATGGTCAGGGGTCCCTTTACCTTTACTCCCCTCACAGAGCTTCAGTTCCCAGAGTGGTTTAACGGCCAATCCCTCTCCACAAGGAACCTTGCGGGAGCAGCCCATCTGCCCATCACCTGACATCATTGTGATGTCAAGGGATGCTGCACTTGGAAGCCCCACTTGCTGGGACTTCAAAGCACAGAGAGCAGCGCTGTTGCAAAGCTCACAAACAACTGCACCTTTAACCTTCTGGTTTTTCAAAGGTCGAAAGGAGCAGTAAAGGGTGTTTCAGAGCATTGGATAGAGAACTGTTCTCCCCACCCCATCACTCCTTGAGCAAGGCACTGTCCCACTGCCCATTGTTTTTCATATTTTCAAATTGCCAGCCTAAAAGGAAAACAGAGAACCAAACTTGGGCTGGGAAAATGAAAAAAGGGGTGGGGGCGATTGCCAGATCATTCTTCCCCCGGGCCAAGATTTAAGGGCTCCTTGGTATGGGTGGGAAACCCCCGTCATGCCAGCTGTTGTCCAACTCCATCTCCTCCTTTGGCATGGCACTGCTGACGGCCTGGGGCTCATTCTGTTCATGTTCTCATTTGCAGAGTCCCTGATCAATTTTGGAACCTGACTGGGGAAAAACAACAACACCCCGCTGTTGAGGTTTTCTGTTTCTTTACCATTTGGGGTGGGAGATGGTAGCGATGTGATATTAATCAGAAGCGGCTGTGGTATTTCAAACACTTGCTCTGAAGAGATAAAGGTCAGAAGGATGGTGGGTTGAGCTGGGGGGAAACAGTTCTGAGAGGCGTTCTCTGTTAGTCAGAAATGGAAAGTCACTTGTCCTTTTCTGCAGCCTGTGTTGAGGTCTCCTGCAAAGGTTTGGTGAGGCGGTTGAGAGAGAGAAAGAGAGAGGCGTTGTGCGGTGGTTAGGCCATTGGGCTTAAAGGTGAGAGGCCTGGGTGTATATCTCCCACTCAGCCATGAAACTCATTGGAACATCATACGCAAGTTGTCTGACCTACTGCGGTTGGAGGGAGGCAGTAATTCTGCTGAAGATCAGTTGCTGGAAACCACAGGTGCTTTTGGGTCCCACTTGTGGGTTTCCCCAGGCATCTGGTTGGCCACTGTGGGGATAGGATGTGGGGCTAGATTGGTTACTGGCCTGATCCAGCAGCCCCTTCTTATGTTTGTTATGATGGGGTTCTTGTGGGGATAAGACTGGACACACAATGATACAGTCCATGAGCTCCTAAGAGGGAGGGTGAGATAGAAACTGTCATGTAAGTAATTGAATCTAGCACAGCTGTTAGAAACTTGGATGCCTAAGGTTGGAAAAGCATCTAGTTTGGAAGACCGGAGGGATCCTACACTCAACTGTTGCTACATCTGAACTTAATAGATTGGAGAACTAAGCCAAAACATATCAAATTGAATTTCAACATGGACAAAAGCAAAGTTATACACTTAATCAGGAAGATCCAGATGCATAGATAATAATAATTTATTATTTGTACCCTGCCCATTTGGCTGGGTTTCCCCAGCCACTCTGGGCAGCTTCCAACAAAGATTAAAAATACATTAAAATGTCACACATAAAAAACTTCCCTAAACAGGGCTGCCTTCAGATGTCTTCTAAATGTCAGGTAGTTGTTTATCTCTTTGACATCTGCTGGGAGGGCATTCCACAGGGCAGGCACCACTACCGGGAAGACCCTCTGCCTAGTTCCCTGTAGCTTTGCTTCTCACAGGGAGGGAACCGCCAGAAGGCCCTTGGCGCTGGGCCAACACCCGGTTTGCCAGTAGTACATGTAAAAAGGATCTAGGGGGCCTTAACATGACTCAGGGATGTGATGCAGCGGCAAAAAAAAAGCTAATGTTCTTCTAGGCTGTATCAGCAAAGGTGTCCACATCAAGGAAATAATAGTCCCGCTCTATTCTGCCTTGGTCAGACCACACCTGGAGTGCTGTGTCCAGTTCTGGGTGCCACAATTTAAGAAGGATGTTGACAAGCTGGGACGTGCGCAAAGTTGGGCAACCAAGATGATAAAGGGTCTGGAAACCAAGCCTGTTGAGGAACAGTTGAGAGAATTGGGTATGTTTAGCCTGGGGGAAAAGGAGACTGAGAGGAAATATGATGGGCTCCTTCAAATATCAGAAGAACTGTCACATGGAGGATGGAACACGCTTGTTTTCTCCTGCTCCAGAAGCTAGGACCCAAATCGATGACATCAGTTTACAAGAAGGGAGATTCCAGCTAAACATCAGGAAGAACTTTCTGACAGTAAGAGCTGTTTGACAGTGGAACAGACTCCCACAAGAGGCGGTGGACTCTTTTACCTAGGAGGTTTTAAAGCAGAGCTTGGTTTGGGATTTAGTTTGAGGTTTTAAAGCAGAGCTTGGTTTGGGATTTTCTGACTGTTGGAGCTGGCCCCACATGGTTTTGTGGTTTTTCAGACGTCCACCCTGGGGCAGCAGCTGGGGAGGGGTAACTGAGGGGCCCTGCCCCACTCCCATTTTTTTTCAAGGAGATCCTGCAGCAATGTGAGCCTGCCTCCACCTCGCCCTGTCCTGAAGGGCAGGAGCAGTTTATTCCACTCACCCTGGATGGAATGAGGAACAACATATGAAGCCAGATAGAGCCGGTCACAATTACTGATTTATAGAAATGAGAAATGAACCATAGAGAAGGAATTTGTTGGAACCATCTGCATAGGTGATAACCATCCGGAACAGCTATACCTAGGGGGCTGATCAATATCCATTGTGTTGGGCTTTCTTTAAAGCTGGACTTTCCGAGCACTGCTGGGATTCTGAACAGGGAAAGCATGGGAGGAACATCTTTATGAGCACAGCTTGCATATGTGAGAAGAGAGAGAGACTCAAATGGGGCTATTTCCACAGAGTAGAAGCAGCCTGAGACTTGGCTCTGCAGTGGATGAGACCGAAATTAGTGGGAACCTTGAGAATGAAAGCGACCAGGTGATGCTGGGATTTGTAATGTTATGTAAACCTCAGATTTCAGGACAGGTGGTTTTAATAAGCTCCGATAAATGATTATCAGGATGATACCCATGGCTCGATAATCCCGGTTGGCAACGCAGAGTCCACGACAAGCAGGAGAAACTCAAAAAGGAGTTACCGGTACTAAACAGGGCAGAATTTTTAAAGACAATTCTACCCAATTCCTGCTCTCTAAACAATGCAGAAACGAAGATGCAGCCTGCCTTCGAAATTCACACTTTGAATTTTGCAACACCATTCTCAATTCGTATAATGTGTACAAAAATGCACATACTACATGGATAAAAATGTAGTTTATTTAGAAGTGTTGATAGTTGCTGGGGAAATTTCTATTCACCTGTGTATAAAAATACGATTCCCAGAGTTCCCAGGTCAAAGGGATTGACAGTTAAATCTGGGAAGGATTGTGACCCTAAGGATTGTGACTTCCGCCTGCCAACCTAGCAGTTTGAAAGCACCTCCGGGTGCAAGTAGATAAATAGGGACCGCTTACCAGCGGGAAGGTAAACGGCGTTTCCGTGTGCGGCTCTGGCTCTGGCTCTGGCTCTGGCTCTGGCCAGAGCAGCGATGTCACGCTGGCCACGTGACCCGGAAGTGTCTCCGGACAGCGCTGGCCCCTGGCCTCTTAAGTGAGATGGGCGCACAACCCCAGAGTCTGTCAAGACTGGCCCCTACGGGCAGGGGTACCTTTACCTTTACCTTTATGTGCTGTTAAGAATCTGCTTTTATCACTGCCCTGTGAAACCAAGGAAGTTTCCTGGTTTGGGACTAAGTTTGGGGAAATTTTACCAGAATGGGAAGGCGTGTGAGAGTTCAGCAAGAGAGCACATGAATTATATATACCAGCTGGCGAATTCAATCCCTGACTTAATCCCTTAAATAAACGGAAAGGCTGCATAGCTTGCAAAGATCTGTTCCCGGAAGCTTGCAAGGGCTGTAGCCAATAGATCTATTTATTTATTGGATTTTTGAAAAAATGCTGTTATGGTCACTGATGATCTGACAAGGCACTTTCATAGGCTCAGTAATGGGGTTTTCCCAATTGTTCTACCACTGTGGGAACTTCAGCTAAATCAACGCAATGCCGGGGGATTCCCTGTCTCAGTGAACACATTCAAGCCCCGATTTCACCCACCCCACTCTCTCAGTCCCCCATATCCTACCCTGTTCCCATCCCTGCATTAACAGAAGAACAATACATTATAGTATAAGGAATGCAGACCATGTATCTATCAAATAAATATAACCCTTCATATCAAACAGAATAAGGGGGAAAACAGAAAGGCAAGTGTCATTATTCAAGCAACATATAACAGAAGAAATAAATGCAGAAGTACAACAACTCTTCTTTTAAAAAAACAAAAAACCCAAAGGGTCACCCTCTCCCCCCAAAACTCAGACCAATGCGAGCAGTGAATGCTCAGTGGTTACCGAATGCTGGGTGTAAGAACTGATGGACCTAAAAATTAGTTGAGGGGGGTAATGACACAGCTAGATTTGTAATCTATGAGAACAGTAGCCAGACAGGGTAGGCTTAATCAGGTGAGATTTCACCTTTTTGCACCCAGAAAGGGAAATCTAGCCACAATCTCTGTTAATAATTGGCTTGAATCTGCCAAAGGACCGCTCAGCCCTGTGAGGTAAATTAAGCTGAGAGTGAGTGAATGGCCCACGCTGAGTGGGGATTTGAACCCTGCTTTCTCGGGTCCTAGTCCAGCGCTCTAACCACTGCACCACACTGCCTCTTGCACACAGATACACACAGAGCTGGTGATGATGGGTTTTAACAAAAGCCATTGTCACAAGCCTTCCTCCCCCCACCCCCGGCTTGGGTTTGCCCTTTGGAAATACACCCACCTCCAAGCTTTTCCGCCTCAACACTCGTCCTGTGGTTCGCTTTGTTGCTGCTATTTTGATGTGTGTTTATTTGCTGCCTCTTTTCTTTCGAGCTGTGCACTTCCGGCACTGAAACGCAGAAAACCTTTTACCTCAAAACCACCAAGTTGAATGTTCTGCAAAGTGTCTGGCTGCTGGAGCGCAGTCAGAGGAAGAGAGGCTGAGGTGTTGAAACCTGTGGTTGATTTCTAAGAGGGGATGTGCTGAAGCCTACCAGGAATGGAAAGCACATCCCAACCCATAACCTAAAAGCCATCTCCTTTAACCTTAGGCTTGGAGGGACAGGTTGCTCCCCTGCACATCTTCAGAGGGCCTTTTTGTTTTGGGAATGGGAGCAATTGGCAGACCCCCCAGATGGCTCCAGCCCACTGGCCGGCAGCCGGTCAAACTCCAGTCCTCAGTTCTGCATCAAAACTGTGACTCAGAGCTTCAGAAGCTGAGCACACAAGCCTGCAGAGATGATAAACTCTTCGCTGCGGAAGGGCAGACAAAGGCATATGTAAAGCATATTTACAAGCAGTTTATTCAGGACAAAGAAAACATGTCTGCTCTCCTTCATGTCCAAGCAAGAAGCGGCATAAAGCAAAAGCTATACACAAACGGAAGTTCCCAGCAAGCTGTGCTGGAATGTAAACAGACAACAGCTCCACACAGCTGTTTAGGTGGAACAGAACATCAATATCCTACCACTTTCTTCCTGCCTCGCTTCTTATTTTCCGGGACTGAGCCCCAGGCATCAAGTACAACTGCTTCTATGGCTAAAGGCAGCAGGTTGTGGGGCTGACATTTTCTGGGGATGCTGAGCTTTGGGTAGGGTGGCGACTTATGCATCACCAAAGGAAGGCATGTATTTGCATAAAGTCTGCATGTGCTAGTAATAGGTGCAAATGTAGAAGGAATTGCTAGGATTTCCAAAGAAATACAACCTAGCTCACTGGAGCAGGTAAGATGGTAAACAGGTGACCTGCTGCAGGCCTGATGCATCTGCTGTCTGGATGTACTAACTAGTGATGGGCAGCTTCAAGCCCCTCCTGCTTCCTCCCCGATAAGGTTCTTTAGCTTTAAAGCAGACAGCCCTTCAAAGAGAGGACCACGACCCGTGGAAAGTAAATTGGGTCAAGAGGGTCATAATCTTTTCCCCAGCACCATTTTGTGGGAATGTTCAGGGAGGCAGGAGAGGATATTTTGTTTATTGATCTCTTTCCTAACTTGCGCTAGCAAGTTCTATAACTTAGCAGAGTTTTACATTCCCCTTTTAAATGCACAGCAGATAGCTGGTTGCAGGCTTGTTTAAGCCTCTCAATATTAGGTTCCTGGTAATTTCCCTTATGTCCCTCTTAAAAGAATAAACACGCCACAATCTTGTGTAAAGTATATAAAAGAAGTTTACTCACATCATCTGTTGGATCTCTGAAGGCGGACTTAGTTACAAAGTATATACATGTGGAACTATCCCATGAGTAGGCAAACTAAGGCCTGGGGGGCCAGATGCAGCCCAATCGCCTTCTAAATCCGGCCCATGGGCTGTCTGGGAATCAGCGTGTTTTTACATGAGTGGAATGTGTCCTGTTATTTAAAATGCCTGTCTGGGTTATTTGTGGGGCCTGCCTGGTGTTTCTACATGAGTGGAATGTGTCCTTTTATTTAAAATGCATCTCTGGGTTATTTGTGGGGCATAGGAATTTGTTCATTATTATTTTTTCGAAATATAGTTCGGGCCCCCACAAGATCTGAGGGACAGTGGACCAGCCCCCTGCTGAAAAAGTTTGCTGACCCCTGATCTATACCATATGTAGATAATCCCAGTGTGCTGTGTTGGCTGAGAGCCAACAGAGCAATTCTAGCTAAAAGCTGCTCCAACGACGGAGGAGGTCAAAGAGAGAGGGCATGCTACGTGACTTGCCTTTTTGTTACCTGGACAGGTAAGGTCACACCCACCTCTAGTCACATGCAAAAGGAAGTATGTCCCAGCCAGGAGGAAACCAGAAGTTTTCGAGTGGCTGGACCAAACATTCCCCTGCATGTCCACTCTAGGAAAACACGGAATGTTGTACTTGACTGCTATTTATGTATCACATCCCACACATTTCCCTAATCAAACTCCCCACCCACCGTTTCCATTGTGCAAACTGCAGTTTTGAGGATTGGGACATGTAGATAAGGAAAACAGAGGCACAAAAAAACGCTGAGGGGGCCTGACGCAGTGTCTTGACATCGTGCACGCGACATCACACAATGTCCTGATGTCACATGTGCGACGTGCACGATGTCGCTCTGCACCTGGCCCCACATTCAGCCTTGACAATGGGAGCCCCCGGTTCCCTAAAAAAAAAGTTTGAGGGGGCCCAAAGAGCCTTGCCCCCTCTGGAGCCGGCGCCTATGCAGGAAAACTTTACCACCAACCTCTTTCCTCAGGATCGTGGTACCGATGTGATTCACATTTCCCCCCTTCTCGGCTGTTTCTTTTTTTAAGTGCAAGACAGATGCTATTTGCGGGCACGCACACACACACACATTTACAATGTCTCATGTCCCAGAGGTGTGCTCAGCTTGCAGTAGCAACTGGGCTTTTAGTGTTGCAGCTCCAGCCCTCTAGATTCAATCGCAAGCTAAAACTAGATAGGCACCTGAAGCCATGATGTTTAAGGGCCTATTGAAGACATTTTTATTCCAGGTTTTCGGGGGGGCGGGTGAGGGGAGTGACTCAGCACCTATGGAATATTAACTGCCTATTTGCGGAGCAGAGATTATTTTATTGTTTTCTATAAACTCTGGTTTTTGTGTTCTTTTGAGTTTTCTAAAGATGTTTCTGTGGCTTTTAGGAATTGGCTTCTGGCCATGATGCAGTTTCTAAACCTGTTAAATAATAAATACCAGATGAAGATAATAAAAACAGCACATGCCTCTGGGTTACTGCAAGAATTATTAAGATTACATATACAGTGGTACCTCGGGTTAAGTACTTAATTCATTCCAGAGGTCCGTTCTTAACCTGAAACTGTTCTTAACCTGAAGCACCACTTTAGCTAATGGAGCCTCCTCCTGCTGCCGCGCCACCAGAGCACGCTGTTCTCATCCTGAAGCAAAGTTCTTAACCCAAAGTAATATTTCTGGGTTAGCGGAGTCTGTAACCTGAAGCGTATGTAACCCGAGGTACCACTGTACCACTGTAAGATAAGAACAGAAATCACGCACCGGCGGCGCGGCAGCAGCGGGAGGCCCCATTAGTGAAAGTGCACCTCAGATTAAGAACGGTTTCGGGTTAAGAATGGACCTCCGGAACGAATTAAGTTTGTAAACTGAGGTACCACTGTACTAACAACCCCACCCAATATTTAATACGATTATATCTCATTGCTATCAATAATACTTAACAACATCTTATTCCATCCTTTTATTCTCCCAGCAGCTCAGTTACAGTAAGAGTGGTTAAACAATATTGGTTTACCAAAGGAAGCCCACAAAGAGTCATGACTCACCCAGAATTGTCTCATTTCCATTTTTTCCCCCAAAAGCACCTTGTTTTCCACTTTTCACCCTGGATTGGCCCCATGATTACTTCATTGTAGTGAAAAGTAGGTAAAAGTACAATGTCTTGAACAGGAAGTGCTGGCATCTCGTTGGAATAACTCCATTTTCCCATAAGTATTTTGTTTGTTACACTTCTTTTCTTCCAGGCTTCTTCCAAAGAATTTGGAAATTACTTATTCGTTTCCTGCTTTTTACCTCACACAAAAAAACCCACAACACGGCGAGGTATTTTTTTAAAAAATAATATTTATTACTTTTAAAGCTTACAAAAAAGAAAAAGAGAAAGAAAAAAAACGGAAAAAAAACAATACAATACAATATACAAAACACAACCTTAACACAATAAACTAAACAATACAAAACAAAAACAATTTAAAAACATACATCATACCTTTTCCATATTCTATCTTTCATTCCCTTGTTTCATTGACCTCCTCTCACCTCCCTCTTTGTATTCCACTTCCATTAATTGTTTCAGCAATTCCTTTCCATCTTTCTCTATTTTCTATCATATAAATGTCTTAACATATTTTTAATCTTATTTCCATTAAAATTAATATACTAATTGAAGCTTAACTCCTTATAGCATTTCTACTAAGGCCATAAAATTTCATTCCAACATTTTTCTATCACTCATTAATTTTACAATATTTCTATATATAGACTTTAAGTTTTCCAATCTTCTTCCACCATCTCCTCTCCCCGGTCTCGGACTCTGCCAGTCACTTCCGTCAACTCCATACAGTCCATCAACCTGGAGATCTTATGTCTGAGGATCTTAACTCTTTTCCAAGTCCCTTCTGCAGGTCTTCTTCATATTCTTTGATGCTATAGAGCAGATCTCGGGGAAACTCCGACCTATCCATACTTTTGTTCCATAGTTGAAGCTAACGTCCATGAAGTATTTCAGAGCATGTTTCAAAATTCCTCCAAATCCAAAGGCTCCCAGAACTCCAGTCTCCTCCTGACCCAGATCCATGTCCCAAAAGTCAGTTAATCCCTGCATGAGGGGATCTTTCCAACTTTCCTTCTCCAATCCAGGCCAGGCTTCGATCCTCAAAATCTGACTTTTTCTGGATTCAATCATAAAAGGCTTCAACTTATAGTCCTCAATTTGCCTCTGTAAGGCTACAACAACTTTCTCCTTCTCCTTTTCCACATTTTGCTCTGCTAAAGTAGATTCCTGCAGCAAGTCCTGAATTATTTCTGTATTGATGCTCACTTTTTGTCCCAAATTAATCACTTTTTGTCCCAAATTATCAATTTTAGTAGCCATAACATCCGTCTTTTTGTGAAGCTGTTCCAACGAATAGCTTATCTTGCATAATGCAATCACTAAGGCTTCTCCTGTTGACATTCTTAAATGGTCCAAGGTCAATCCTTGATTCTCCAAGCTCTTATCCTGCAGCTGGAGATTCTCCAGCTCCACTCTTGTAACAGTTTCAAAAGTTCCCTCTAGAGGGAAACAGTTTCCACTTGTGTCAATCCTTTCAAGCATAGTTCCAAAAGTAAAGTTAGTTTCAATTTTCAGTTACTTTTCCTCCTTTTTAAACACAGAAGAGGACAATGGAAACAATATATTTCTCTTATTTAACTAACTGTCAACATACGTTTTATTCACAGTCAATGAACTCTCCCAAAACGTCAATCTACTGGCAGCCCGTTCCAGGTTCAGAGCAGTGGTAATTTAATTTTTATCACTCTCTCCTGCAGGTTTACACGATCCAAAATTTCCCCCCTCTTCTCCTGCTTCCAAGGGGGGTTTAATGATTTTAATTTGATGAAGGTTTAATCCTTTACATAAGGCTTTCCAAGACCTTAGCTTGCAGCTTCTTTGCTTCAATCTATTTACAAAAGGGGAAGGCGGACTTCCTGTTTGAGACCTTCCCGTTTCAGTACCAAATTACCAAATTAAGACGTTTGTAAATCCAATTTTCCGTTCTACTTACGGGTAGCTGTTTAGAGTCAAATTGTCCACAGGAAAAAGTCAGCGCTCTCCGGCAACAGCAATGCAGCTTCCCTCCGTGAAAAAAGCAGTCAATTCGAAGCACCGCGCTGCTCACCCCACGTCGCTCCGGATCCCCGAAACCGGGTGTCCCCGCGAGTAGGGGAGGCGCAAAAGGTGCCAGCCGAATCCCACGTTCACAGGCTTCTCCTGCCTATGATTTTACTGGGTCTCTGCCTTCGCCGTGGCGGTCAGACCCTGATTTCCACGGAGCAAATCCCTCCCGATCGGAGAAACTCCGCCATTGCCGGAGGCGCTAACCCGGAAGTGTAACACGGCGAGGTATTCTGGGTTGAGAGACAGCGATTGCTCACCGTCACTCTGGCAGCTTCAATAATACAGTGGAACCTCGGTTTTTTAGCGTTTGATAACCAAGGTTCCACTGTAGTAATAATAATAATAATAATAATAATAATAATAATTGTATTATTTATACCCCGCCTATCTGGCTGGGTTTCCCCAGCCACTCTGAGTGGCTTACAGCATATCTAAAAACATAATAAAAACATCAAACATTTTTTAAAAACCCAATACAGGGCTGCCTTCAGATGTCTTCTGAAAGTTGTGTAATTCTTTATCTCCTTGACATCTGAAGGGAGGGCGTTCCACAGGGAGGGTGCCACTACCGAGAAGGCCCTCTGCCTGGTTCCCTGTAACTTTGCTTCTCACAAGAAACCAGCAGAAGATCCTCAGATGAGAACGTTGGTGTCCAGGCTGAACGATGGATTTGTGATGGGGATTTGAACCATGGCTTCCTGAGTCTGACCATTGAAGAACCACACATTTCAAGCCCTGTGATGCAACATTCAACCGTCATAGCTTCCCCTAAAGAATCTGGGAGCTGTAGTTTGCTAAGGGTGCTGAGAGTTGCCAGGAGACACTTATTTCCCTCACAGAGCTACAATTCCCAGAGTGCTTGAACTTTCAATCCCTCTTCTCAGAGAACTCTGGTCGTCTGACATTTTGAGCACAATGCCATGTGGACAGAGCAAAAAACTGCTTTGCACAAACAGCTGTAATGTTTTTAAGCGATAATGTTTATCTTGCACATGTTCACATGCTGAAAGGTGAACTTACCTAATTTATAATGATGATTTATTATCTGTCCTTCATTCTAAGGTCCCAGGGTGGGCTGCATGTTCTGAAATGAGATACAAACTTGAAAGACAGCCAAGTAATGCACATAAAAAGCACATATACCAGTGCAAAGCATGCCTGTAACTGAATGCATTACTGAATATATATAAAAATGCATTGCATCCAGGGAAATTGCTTAGCAAAAAAATTGTGCATATTAAGCAAAATTGCATACAAAAATGAGCATATGAAATGTGGAGAACTGGATTTAAGATGAGAAAAATTAGGAACTGAAATTTGCACACCTGCGGTTGCCAAGATATATTTTAGAAACAGGTTGTAAAATCCTGTAGGCAGACTTGTAGGATTATTTTTCCAGCCTATCATTAACCAAATATCCTCCTACCATTAATATCAGTGGAATTTAGGCAGTTGCACAGGAAATGAGCCTAGCAAGCAGATAGACGGCACAATAGAGCCTTCAGCAAATATGTAATTTTGTGGGGAAGGATGTTTGGACAAAACTTTCCTTGGTATTGGGGCGTCCCCATAGTCATCTGCAAAATGTTGCATATGTATTACTAGCTGTTTCTCTAACATAAACTCTTTTGTATGCCTATAAAAGCAAAACCTGCCGTCATTTCTTTGCCACCCTTTAAACAAGCTACAATTATCAAGGCTTAGGCAGTCCCTATTCTTCTGGGTCCTGGTAAATCACTGTTCCAATCTCTTTTTGTCTTTGACAAATGCTCTGTTAAAACATGGTTGGTGCAAGCAGAGAACATTTTTAAGGATCGGGTTCACGCTTCTCATGGCCACAGAATCAGATCTGGAGGGGACATCAGAGGACATCTAGTCCAACCCCCTGCCAATGCACTGGCATTTATATGTATGTTCACTGGAAACAAGAGGCAACTTCCTATGTTCCTATACAGTGGTACATCGGGTTACATACGCTTCAGGTTACAGATGCTTCAAGTTACAGACTCCGCTAATCCAGAAACAGTGCTTCACAATGAGAACAGAAATCGTGCTCCAGTGGCGCAGCGGCAGCAGGAGGCCCCATTAGCTAAAGTGGTGCTTCAGGTTAAGAACAGTTTCGGGTTAAGAACGGACCTCTGGAATGAATTAAGTACTTAACCTGAGGTACCACTGTACTAGAAATATCTCTATGGCCAAGCGACTGTCACTGCAAGAATTCTAATCAAAACAGGTGGGGCAGAGGTTTGGGGGGGCTTACCCAATGCTCTGTTAGTGCTCATTGACCCCAGACAAAGCTTACAGTTCGTTCTGCTCCATTTCAGACTTTTGTGGGATTAAGAAATAAGGCACCAGCTCCAGCCTCGTAAGTCATCCTTGATATGAGAGTAAAGGGCTGGTTGCAAGAATGTGGAGACTTCCGTGCTCTTGCCACCCACAGCTAGTAGCATTAACAACCAACCCAAGGGTTATCAGAAAACACAAACAATTTCGCACCCACACAGAGACTCAAGTCCCACCCATCTGGCTCTAGGGATTTCCCCAGGGAAAGTTCCCTTCTCCTGTCCATACTTTCTCCTTACACCCACACAGAGCAAATATTGATTCCCTGAGATGGTGACAGCCATCTAACCTGAACTCCTACGTGTTCAGCCCCTAAGCTTGGCTGCCAACCCCACTTCCATTATTTCCACCATACACGGCCCTTTTATTGTCTGACAGCCCACATAATATTTCCCTTTAGAGCCCACTCAGAGCACATTCTTTCCTTCAAAGAATCCTGGGTGCTGTGGTTTGTTAAGGGTTGCTGGGAACAAGAACTCTGCGAGGGGCAAACTACCATGCCCAGAATTCTTTGTAGTGGGAAACGTGCTTTGAATGTGCTTTAAAGGTATAGTAAGGGATGCGGGTGGCGCTGTGGGTTAAACCACAGAGCCTAGGACTTGCTGATCAGAAGGTCGGCGGTTCGAATCCCCGTGACAGAGTGAGCTCCCATTGTTTGGTCCCAGCTCCTGCCAACCTAGCAGTTCGAAAGCATGTCAAAGTGCAAGTAGATAAATAGGTACCGCTCCAGCGGGAAGGTAAATGGCGTTTCCGTGCACTGCTCTGGTTCGCCAGAAGTGGCTTAGTCATGTTGGCCACATGACCCGGAAGCTGTACACCGGCTCCCTCAGCCAATAAAGCGAGATGAGCGCTGCAACCCCAGAGTCGGTCATGAATGGACCTAATGGTCAGGGGTCCCTTTACCTTTAAGTATGCACCCTTGTTTTCCTTACAGGGAGGAGAGAATGCACAGAGGTCAGAAGTCTGTCAGAAGTCAAGTCTCTCCTTGTGACATAACCTCCTGACCCCGAAGTCTTGTCCCTTAATCCCCCGTAAGCCCCCAGTGAGAGGCAGCTGCTTGTGGTTATATTAGGTTGAGCATAGGAGCCAATTCCTAGGGGCCGAGGGGTCTTCACCCCCCTCAATAAAATATTTGAGGGGGCTGCTCCCCCCAGTTGATGGTCATTGCCATTCAAATAGCGTGTGTGTGCCACATCATGTGATCGATTATGCAGGGCGGGGCTTACCTGGGTCGCCAACGTGATTTTTCCCAGAATCACGTCCCCTTTCCCCCCTTTTTTTGGCTACACATGCAAAACTGAATGCCCACAAGTTAATTTGGCATAAATTGTATTTCAGTTTAATTTAGGCCATTGGAGCTCTGGTCTGCTCTAAGTAATAGAAAATATTCTATATTATTCAGGAGATTCCAAAATACCTGTCCTGTTGAGCATTTGCCAGAAGGGAGAATAGATGGCAACAGCTATTTCATGAGCATTCATTTGGATTTGTTTGCAGGGAGATTAGATGACATTGCCTCAAAGCAAGTGTCACATCCCACACCTTTCAGTGCATTTCCCCATCCTTTCCCTTATCACAAAAAGTCTGATTTTGGAAAGGGTTGGAGTGCTGTTGTGCAGAACCTCCCCATCAACGATAACTGTGCAACCTGGATTTGCCAGTTTGTGGCTGAATCCCACCCCAAAATAGGGAGTGTGGAAACACACCCTGAGTGTATTAAGAAGAGCATCTTTCCCAGAGATCATGAGAATTCTAGAATTCCACTCTCTTCTGTGCTGGACAGCCCAAAGAACTCTGGCTGGCTTACTTAGTGACTGAGACGAACAAGAGCAATAGGAACATTTGCAAGATTTCCCCTCTTCACCCTGCTGCTAAGACTTGCAAATAAATCCTGTCATGTTTGGCTTGTTTCCTTTCCTATTTTTGCGCCACAAATGTTAATGTGATTTTGATGCTATGTTTTCAACAATTTGCGATTGCATTAAAAAAAAAAAAGCCATCGGCCCTGGATCTGGCAGTGGTCACATTTTGCGAAGGCTCTTGCTGTCCAATGGAAATTAGCAGACGTGTTCAGTCAACAGTTATCTAGGACAGAGCAAGGGAAGGTCCAAAAGATCTTCATATATCATCCTTTCGAACAGCAACAGCAACAAAGAATAAAGAGGTCTTTCACAAGGTAATTCTTGCAAAAGATCACAAGACCTCTGCTTTTTAAATTTTGCATGGCGGTGTAATTGCCCTTGTTGTTGTTCAGTCATTTAGTCGTGTCCGACTCTTCGTGACCCCATGGACCAGAGCATGCCAGGCACTCCTGTCGAGGACACTGTCCAACCATCTCGTCCTCTGTCGTCCCCTTCTTGTGCCCTCAATCTTTCCCAACATCGGGGTCCTTTCCAGGGAGTCTTCTCATGAGGTGGCCAAAGTATTGGAGCCTCAGCTTCAGGATCTGTCCTTCCAGTGAGCACTCAGGGCTGATTTCCTTAAGAATGGACATGTTTTATCTTCTTGCAGTCCATGGGACTCTCAAGAGTCTCCTCCAGCACCATAATTCAAAAGCAAGGCAGTGATCCATGAAGGGGGTAATTGCCCTAGAAAGGACACCCCCCCCCCATCGCCAGCCATTTCCCCATAGAAAGGAAAGTTGGAGTTGGAGACTACCAGGGTCTACGGCTTGGCTGAGTTCCAAGGGCCAGCCGAAAGAACAAACAGGACTGTGGCAAGCAGCCTCTGACTTGCACTTGTCCCATGCCTAGATAGCACGGGGCTGAGCATTTTCCCCGCTTGCCCCATGTTTTTTCTGGCACGGGTATGAGCGGCTATGCCCTTGCCGCCTCCCCCCCCCTCCGATCCCTGACCCTGTCTTGTTTAGATTCAGCTTTTCTGCACCCTCTACACCCTGGGGTCCATCCATGCATGAGGGGGCCAGACCTGTGTTGAACGCTGCGCTCTGCCAGCAACACCAGCCCCCTTCCTCCCCCCCTCCTGCTCCCCCTTTGCCACCATCTCTCCCTCCCAACCCCTTGGCCACAACTTTCTCCCAGATTCCTCAACCTCCCAGATGCTTTTCCTAACCCCAGACCCCCACAGGGACCCTGTGGTGAGGCCAGAAAGTGGGAGGGGGGTCCACAGCTTTGCAACATGGCCCACTGTTGACCTTGAAGGGGGGGGGGACTGTGTCTTGAGTTTGGTCACTTTCTCTCGCTTCTTAGAAAAGGCTCGGATCCAGACATGGGAAGTACCCAGGGTCAGGGAAGGTCTTAGAGAAGGCGATGGGGAACCGTCCCCAGGTGACCCTTAAGTGGGCTGTGTGTGGTATGCCAGTAGCCCACATTTCAAGCCCCTCATGTCAGGATCGGGAATATCTCTTGCCAGAAACCCCGAAGGGCTGCTTCTGCCATGTAAACCAGGTATTTTCAGACCCCTGGGCCCACCTTTAACCCAAAACATGCATTTGGGGACCCATTTCTTAATTTCTCCCTCCCTCCATATATTTTCATGGCGGCAGTGCTTCTGTTTGGACCTGCCTTGGGCCAGGCCACAACCCACCGATTCAAGACCAGTGGAAGCTGGATATGCCAACGGTCTCTGATGCAGAGGAAGACGGAGATTCCTGTGTCCCTAAAGGGCTTGTGTGGGGAATCATAAGGCAGGAGGTAGGGGGATTTTAGTGGTTTCGAAGAAGCAATTTAATTAATGGACTCTAGGAAATAGGAAATGGCAGATCATTGGGTATGGCTAAGAGGGAAGAGCGTGTGTGTTTTTTTGTGACAAGAACAATGGAGTTATAGGACTCCTGAGATTTGGGAGAGCAGAACATTTGGAACCTGTGGGAAGGGGAAATGCCTGAGAGGTGGTGTTGTGTGTTGTCTAGTGTTGTCTAGGTGGTGTCTAGTGTTGTGTGTGTGTGTGTGTTTATGAGTTTGTGGGAAATTCCCTCATTGTGTGTGTTTATGAGTTTGTGGGAAATTCCCTTATTCCGAATAAGATTCCTCACAAGAAAAGGGAAAAGCTGACAGCTATGTAGATGCCAAATCCTAAATCCCTGGATCCGGCAAGTTTTAAAATATAAGCCAGGTTAGCCCAGGTTAGCTTCCTGATGAGGTAATAGCTTGAGTAATGGGCCATCAAGAGAACAAAGGGGACTCTGTGCTAGATACCAAATGGGTCCTCTCTCAACTTGCAGGTAGTGAGAAGAACAAAAGCCAGTTTTCTAGCAGAACTTGGCAGGGATGTGACTTAGAAGCAAAGCTGAAAGCAGACAGCCAGATAGCAAGGCTTGCTTTCTATTTGAATCCAAGGCTGCTTGAAGAATCCAAGGGAGAAACAAGACCCATATATATCTTTAGGGTATATGGTATATAATCCATATACCCTAAAGACATCACAGGCTCCTCTGTGCCTCATTCCCAAAAGGAAACATAAACAATATGTATGCGTGAATAGCTCAGTCGGTAGAGCATAAGATTGTAGATCTCGGGGTTGTGGGTTCGAGCCCCGCGTTGGGCAAAAGATTTCTGTATGCTCAACGCTCGCCCTTTCCGAGATCGCACGAGCCGCTCTCCTTCTGGCCGATTGCTGGGACACGTGGAGAGGCGGAACCGAGCCCCGGAGCGCGGCTTGGGCTCGTGGCTGCGGAGCCCCGGGGGCGGGCGAGTGGGGGCGTCCCGACGTGCGGGAAAATATCTCTTCCCCCCCACACACACCGCGAATATTTGGGGACGGGGGTGCGGGGGAGCGAGGAGGGGCGTCACCCCGGACCAAGCCCTCCCCCTTCGGAAAGACTTTCACTTTCGCCTAAACAAAACCCAGGCAGCCTGGTCCTCAGGCAATTGCTTTTTCGTGGGGTTCGCGAGCATGTGAGAAGCCCGAACGACGCTGGGGAGAAACCCCCCTTCCTCCGCCCTCCCTCTAAACCTCGATCGTTCATAGGTAAGTTAGGGCGTTATGGGAAATACTAGCTCCCCTCTTCGACCGGTTCAGCGAAGGGTCGGCATTGACTGGCAGAGGCTCTCCGGGCGTTTTCCCGATCCCTTGCGCCTTACCTGGGCAAGATGTCAGGATTCGAACCCGGCGCCTCCCGCCTACGTGGCGCCCTGGCTAGCGCGGCAAGGGGATCGGCACAGGGGGGAAATCGAGAGGGGGGGGGACCTGCCGCTTCCAACCTTGGTTTCCACGGTGTCAGAGGGAGCCCCCAAGCGCCAAGATCGTGGAGGCTTCATCATAGAATCACAGAATTCTACAGCGGGAAGGGAACTCTGGGGTCATCTAGTCCAACCCCCTCCAATGCAGTAATATATTGCCCAATGGGGGGCTCGAACCCGCGGCCCTGAGGTGAAGAGCCTTACGCTCTGCCGACTGAGCTGCTCTCTCACTCCTTGTGGTTCTTTCTCAGCTTCACGATGATTTATGGATTTATATCCAGCCCTTGTATCAAGGAGGTGCCTATATAGGTGTTTGCAGGGGGGGGGGGCAGAGAGAAGGGCCTCCGATGGGGCAGGGCTTGAAGGTAAAGGGGTTAGTGGGGAGAGACCCCTGCCTGAAATCCTGGAGGGCTGCTGCCGGTCAGTGTAGGCACCACTATGGTAGATGGGGATAGTGGACCTGGCAGCATGTTCTGAAAGGGATGGTAAAAAGTGATAGGTGAAATTAAGAAGTTGCCTCTGCTCCCCACTTGAAGAGTAGTGGAGAATCCCGGGAACCATGGTTTGCTCAGAGGGCTGGGAATTGTCCGGCCTGTGAGGTCAGCACCCTTAGCAAACTACAGTTCCCAGAATCTTTCCGGAGGCGCCCTGGGTGTGCTCTAAATGCACAGTGTGCATGGGACCTATCTCTGGAAGTGAACGGCTTCTGCGGCTTGTTTCAGACTGATGTGGAACTGACTCACTCAGGAGGTTGTAGACTCTCCTTCCTCCCAGGTTTCTAAGCAGAGGCTGGATGGCCATCCGTCAGGGATGCTGTAGCTGAGATTCCTGCATTGGGGTCCCCCCCAACACTACAATTCTATGATAAAGCCTTTCCCAGCCCTACCTGGAAACGTCAGGGGCTGAACCCAGGACCTCCTGCATGCCAGTCGGGCGCTCTCCCACTGAGCCACAACTCCTCCCCATGTGCTCAAGCCAGGCTACTGCTTTTATTGGCTCTCTCTTGCTTATTCAATAGAGAGGTGCAGAAGCAGCCCGGACAGTTTTGCACACTGCTGCTCTCCCATCCACACACAAAACCATCCTGCCAATTAAAGCAGCGCCTCTGCGCTGTCTCGGGGTCTAGCCTGCGGCATCTTTGCCATGCGGTCCTAGTCCAGTTCAGCAGAGATCAGAGGGTTGGCAGTAGCATGCCAGATTCGCACAGGTGGCCCTGAATCTTGGGAACCGTGTGCATATCAGAACACGCCCTCTGCCGCCAGCTGACTTATCAAAACGTGCTTTCTCTAAACCAAATGCCTGCAAGCAGAGAAAAAGCAAGGAATGATCCATGCCTCTTGAGAAAGTGGCTGGAACTTCCCCTTCTCCTCTTATAAACACTGGAACTTGTAGACATTCAACAGAGATGACAGTGGGGCGGGGTTGGACTAGATGACTCTTGGAATCTCTTCCAACTCTGTGATTCTGTGTGGGAAGATCCAGGACAGATGAAAGGAAGGACGTCTTCATGCAGGAGAGAGGAAAATGTGGGTGGAATGGAATGGAGTATCCTGGAAGTGAGCATGGCTGACTAGAATCTAGAAGAACCCCAGGGCCCCTCCAGATGTGCTGTGGGCTGTGTACTCATGATAGTATCAGCAGTTGGTTATACTCAGTCTCGCTTTCCATGCAGCTTGTACCTGCAATGGTTTTGGGGTGGACATATACTGCTTTGTTTCCTATTAGTGCATGTCCTAGAGTCTAGGACAGGGTCAGCAAACTTTTTCAGCAGGGGGCCGGTCCACTGTCCCTCAGACCTTGTGGGGGGGCCGGACTATATTTTTTGCGGGGGGGGGGGATGAACGAATTCCTATGCCCCACAAATAACCCAGAGATGCATTTTAAATAAAAGGACACATTCTACTCATGTAAAAACATGCTGTTTCCCGGACCATCCACGGGCCGGATTTAGAAGGCGATTGAGCCGGCTCCGGCCCCCGGGCCTTAGTTTGCCTACCCATGGTCTAGGACATGCACTAATTCAGGCATAGGCAACCTCGGCCCTCCAGATGTTTAGGGACTGCAACTCCCATCATCCCTGACCTCTGGTCCTGTTAGCTAGGGATGATGGGAGTTGTAGTTCCAAAACATCTGGAGGGACGAGGTTGCCTATGCCTGTCCTATAGCTTCCTGCTGAAATCCTGCAACTTTTCTGACTTCTCCTTCATTGGAGGTTTTGAAACAGAGGCTGGATGGCTCTTTAGCTGTGATTCCTGCATTGCAAGATGTCCCTTGTGGTCCCTTCCAGCTCTGTAATTCTGCGGTTCTATGAAACGTTCTGGTTTTGTTTTGGTGGCCCCACTTTTGTTGCATTGTGGTGCAAGAGTGCCTCTCCAGATGGCAGTAACAGGGGGGAAGCAATTGCAGAATGATGTGGAATGCACTGTGATTGCATACCTGGGCAATTTATGTGGTGATTGTTTCAGTTTGCTTGTGTGCTTTTTGGTGCCTTTCATTTATTGCTTATTACTTTTGTTATGCTTGCAATTATGTGAATCTTGTTATGTTATAAGCTGCCTTGCGCATGGTTTTAACTATGAAATAAGATGATGGTGATGGTGATGATGATGATGATGATGATGATGATGAAACCCACAGGAAATGCACTGGGGAGGGTGAGATAAAGCTTGTTTTGACACATCCTCTAGCCTCTCCACAAACAAATCAGAATGGATGTTCATTAAATAGCCCATGTTGTCTGATCTCCCTGTGAACAAACCCAGATGAATGTTCAACAAACAGGTTGTCTGGAGACGCCCAATGGCACGTTGCAGAATATACCTTGTTATATACCTCACTCATACTGCAAGATTTGGTTGCAGGTTCCATTTGTTGTATGGTCAAGCTATTGGGTTGGGAGCCTGTTAAGAATAATGCTGGATCCTGACTGTGCAGTCGTATCCTGGAATCCTGGGAACTGGACGTTGCTTAAGCATTCTTGGAATTGTAGCGCTGTGAGGGGTAAACTGCAGTTCCCAAGATTCTTGGGTGGGAGCCTTCTGCTTTACATGTATGGTGTGTTCACAGCAGGGGCGCCGACTTGCCTCCCACAATGAGGGGGCGCGGTCATGTGACGTGTCACGTGATGCTGCTGGCATGCACCAGGCTGGGACAAGCAAAAGCAGACACGCTTGTCCCAGACACCGCCTGGCTCCTGGGCTGGGGCTGGGGCACACTGAGGGCTCCTGGCAGTGGCAGGGGGTGGTGGCTCCCTCCATATCAGGGGGTGTTGGTTTCTATTTCCCTCACTGAGCAGCAACTGCAGTCACGGGACATTGTTTTGCATTCCACAGTCAGAGTTACTGTTGGGTTCCCACGGGAATGGGAGACTGGATGTGACGTTCACTGGTTTTCTGTTTTTCACTGTTCTCTCGGTGTTCTTTGTTTCCGAGAGGAGTTGCTTCTCTGCTCTCACAGAGGCAAGATGCATGTTTGTATTCTCTCAGCATAGAAGTGTAAATAAAGTTGAGAATGTGGCACATACTGCTTATCCTTCTGCTGTGTGACAACGCTCTGCTTGGGCTCAAGATATGATGAGCCTGTATCACCTTCAGCTTCAGATGGGCCGAAGCTGGTCAAAATCTCACAGGGGGCACTGCGCCCTGCCAAAAAATATTGGAGTGCTGAAGCCCCCTTCACCCCATATACCTGGTGTCACTGGTTCACAGACTTGCAGAATGGAGGCCAGAACACTTGCATGCCATGTAAACAGCTAGGACCTGCAATAAAATGTTGTGGTTTGGGGCCATCTCCCCCATTTTCCATTCCCACTCTGACTCCATTTTCAGTTCATCCTTCCCCCAGCAGTCAGTCTGTAGCCACTGAGCATGCTTAATCCTGGGGTGCATTGGGTTTCTTCCCACTCTTTGATTTCCTCAAGTATTTTTTTGTACTATTGCATACCTGGGGATTCCCCTAACACATTCCTCTTGCTTCTTGCAGCTTTGACCACATAAACAATGGCGCTTATGCATGCATGAACATGAGAAACAGAAGAAATTTGATACACCTGTATTGCTTGTGCACTACATCCTTCCCCTAGGGAGCTTAGAGCAGTCTAGATGGGGTGATGGTTGTTATTCCATTTTATCCTCCTAACGACCCTGTGAGGTAGGCTAAAGGTAAAGGTAAAGGTACCCCTGCCTGTACGGGCCAGTCTTGACAGACTCTGGGGTTGTGCGCCCATCTCACTTAAGAGGCCAGGGGCCAGCGCTGTCCGGAGACACTTCCGGGTCACGTGGCCAGCGTGACATCGCTGCTCTGGCCAGAGCCAGAGCCGCACACGGAAACGCCGTTTACCTTCCGGCTGGTAAGCGGTCCCTATTTATCTACTTGCACCCGGAGGTGCTTTCGAACTGCTAGGTTGGCAGGCGCTGGGACCGAGCAGCGGGAGCGCACCCCGCCGCAGGGATTCGAACCGCCGACCTTTCGATCAGCAAGCCCTAGGCGCTGAGGCTTTAACCCACAGCGCCACCTGCGTCCCGTGGGAGCTCCTGTTGGTTTCTGCTCTCTTCACTGTGCAGCGAAAGGCTTGTCACAAGACAATGTTTACATTCCAGTCAGAGTACTGTTGGGAGTTTCTCACGGGAAAGGGAGACTGGATGTGACGTACACTGGTTTCCTGTTTTTCACTGTTCTCACAGTGATTCTCTCCATGCTTCAGAGGAGAGAGGACGCATTCTCTGCTCCGGCAGAGGCAAGATGTTTTTCTATAATCTACCAGCTTTGAAATGTAAATAAAGCAATATAGAGTATGAGCACGTATTCCTCATCATTCCGCTGTGCACGGGACACTGTATCTTCAACATTTTTGGTTATCGGCCCAGAAAGACGCAGTCATCTGAATGCCGGCAAAAGGATCGGAATGCAGAGGGACGGATCGGCCGATATCTCTGCGCGTCAAGATGATTGATGAGGTATGTGCTACTGCTCCGGGCAGCCTGCCAGCTTCTATTTAATGGCTTTATGGCTGGACTTTGAGCTTTTATGTCCGTTTGCCGGGCACAGGCGAAGGCTATGCTGGGGAAATCGAAAGTAACTTTTAAAGGTGCTTTTGGAATAAAGCAGCTGCAGAAAAAAGTGACGCAGCTTGATTTAAGGCAGCAGAGAGAAAGCACTTTTGAACTTGCCTTTGGAATGAGGCTTGAAGCAGCACAGACACAGCTTGTATAAAGCAGCTTGATTTAATGCAGCAGAGATGATGCAGAAGGCTAATGCCAGAGTCATGATGGCCCTTCAGGATGCTTGTGGGATTCCTAAGCTCAATAAGAAAAACTATGCGGACTGGGTTCTCTATGCAGAGGCTATTCTGCGGAAAGAGGGTCTGTTTGAAGTTATTACAGACACACCCCCCCAGCTCCAATTACAGATGCATGGGAAGCTAAAGATTCCAAAGCAAGGGGAACTCTTACATTGATAGTATCCCCAGAAGAGCTCTGTCTATTGCGTGATAAGACCTCAGCCAGAGAAATTTGGGACGCTTTGAGAGAGGCTCACTTGAGGACAGAAGCTGGATCTACTATGGTTTACTTTAACAAGCTGCATAATATGGCTCTTGCTGAAGGTGGAGATGTGCGTACACATTTGATGGAGATGCAGAATCTGAGACATGAGCTGCAACAGAGAGGACTCAACTTTCCAGAGGCTGTGTATTCCTTCATGATACTACAATCTTTGGGTTCAGGTTGGGAGTCTGTTGCGACTCAGATTGCTGTACGGCCTACCGCTCAGCTGACAGTGGATTATGTTACTGCCGTGATTCAGAATGAAGCAGATCGCCGGGGTGCTGGCTGCATGGGAAAGGGGGAGTCTTCACAGACGTCATCCCAGAGTGCAGTGGAACCACCAGATGGCGCCAAAGCTTTGAAGGCAGTGAAATGCTACTCGTGTGGACGTCTAGGCCATATGAAGACGGAATGCAAATATCCCAGGGCCAAGACAGAGCAGTGCAGCGAAAGCTCATCGCGTGGAAAAGGTCAAGGCAAAAGCAGAGGTCCGGTGTCCAGGACAACGCAGCCCAAAGCAATGGTCTCACGCTTTACTCCAAAAGTTGCAAAGGTCCAGAAGACGTCTAGATCTTTCTTCGTTGTTGATTCGGCTGCAACCCATCACATGTGCAACGATAAGCGACTGTTCGTGTCTTTTACACCGCAGGAAGGTGCGATTCACCAGGCGGATGACCACACAATTCCCAGTAAAGGCTACGGAACTGTTGTTCTTCACAGTTTGGACTTATCGATACAGAATGTACTTTATGTGCCAGATGCCAAACATAATCTGCTCAGCGTTGGACAGATGAATGAGCGGAACATTGACGTTTCCTTTAAGAACAAAAGGTGCATCATCACAAAGAAAAATGATTATGTATTGTATGCTGAATATGTTGATCGTTTATATGTTTTGTATTATGATGATGTTGTGCAGGATGACACTTGTTGCATTGCAGGTTCTAACAAAAGTTTGCATGCAGAATGTATTCACAATTTTCATCAAAAATTTGGTCATTTGCATTTTGAGGCAGTATCTAAAATGCCTGCCTTGGTTGAAGGTATGACTATTAAACCCTGCAGGTACCACATGAAGTGCAAGGCATGCGCAGCAAACAAGGTAAAAATGGCTGCGAAAGGTAAGGTGTCTAGTAGGCAAGCTACAGAACCATACCAAATTGTTCATGCTGATTTGGTTGGACCATTAGCGCCCTCTTTGGGTGGAAATAGGTACTTCATGGTTCTCATTGATGCATTTTCCAGGTATATTTATGTGTACAATCTCAAGCAGAAATCAGAGGCTTTTCCTAGGTTCAAGGAATTCTGTGCTTGGTTGGAAACTGTGCATGGTAAGAAGGTAAAGACTCTTTTCAGTGATCGCGGAGGGGAATTCACTTCTCAGCAGTTTGAAGCTTTTCTGTCTGAGAAAGGAATTCAACACGATTTGTCTAGTCCTCGCTCGCCATGGCAGAATGGACTTGCGGAACGAGCAAATCAGACATTGCTTCAAGGGTTAAAAACCTTGCTACATGATGCAAATCTTCCAGAGAGTTATTGGGCTGAAGCTCTCTCATGTTTCACTTACAGTTATAATCGCAGGTTATCTTCAGCGATTGGTTGTACCCCCTATGAGAAGATGTTTGGCAAAAAGCCATACATCAAACACATGAAAATTTTTGGTTCTGACATGTGGGTTCACTCACCACAAAACTCCAAGTTAGACAAACGTGGTTTGCATGGTATCTTTCTAGGTTATGAGAAAGGTTCTTACAGAATAAGGATGACTGACTCTAAGACAATTAAGCTCACAAGAAGTGTTGAGTACAATGCCAAGTGGGGGGAGAATGTGGGAATTTTCCAATGTTATCCTGATGACAGTGATGAGACTGAGGATAGTCAAAAGCGACCACAGCAACCCACACCCACTAATGAAGGTTCTGATTCTGAGTCTGAAACTGAATCAGGTGATTCAGAGGATTTCAAGAGTGCGAAAGCCTCTATGCGACCCTCTGAAGGCTCTGATCAAGAATTGGAAGAACCATTGTTCACAATAGGTCACTTTTCTCCTAAGAAAGAAGAGGAGAGTGTTGAAGACTTAAGGCTAATTCGCAGGTCACAAAGAGCCACAAAAGGTAGACCTCCAAAGAGATTTGCTGATGAGTTTGCCAAGATAGCAGTAACAGCTGTTAAAAGCTCCAAGAAGGTATTTGAACCTTCAAGTTTCCAAGAAATCCAGGATTTGGATTCAAAGGAAGCTGAGCCATGGTTAAATGCCATGAAGGCTGAGCTTGATTCCTTGGAAAGGAACAAAACATGGGAACTTGTTCCAATAGTTCCAGGAATGAAACTGCTTGGAAGCAAATGGGTCTTCAAAGCGAAGACTGATCAAAATGGCAAGATAGTCAGACACAAAGCCAGATTGGTAGCCAGAGGTTTTGCACAGGTACCAGGTGAAGACTATCACGAGACCTACTCACCCACAGTGAGGTATGAGAGCATTAGGCTTATGCTCAAGCTAGCTGCAGAGGAGAATCTACACATTAGTCACCACGATGTGAATACAGCTTTTCTGTACGGATCTCTAGATGAATCACTTTATATGCTTCCACCTGATGGCGTACAGGTAAAACAGGGATTTGTTTGTGCTCTGAAAAAGTCCCTTTATGGTCTCAAACAAAGTGCACGGTGTTGGCACACAAAACTCACTGAAGTATTGTTTTCTCTAGGTTTTAAGCAAGGGAAAGCTGATCCATGTGTATTTGTCAAAGAGGAGTGGCAAAAGAAACTGTATTGTTTGTTTTATGTTGATGATTTATTATTCTTTTGGAAAGATGTCAAAATGTACAATAACGCCCTAGCTCAACTGAAAGAACACTTTGACATGAAAGATCTTGGTGAGGTAAACAACTACCTATCTCTGGAAATAGAGAGAGATCAAGATGGTAACATTCTAGTACACCAGTCACGGAAAATTGCTGATGTGTTAGGCAAACTAAACCTGATGGATGCTAACCCTGTAGACACACCGATGACAACAGGTTATCAGGTAGATGACACTGAAGAAGCATTTTCTGACACTACACTGTACAGAAGTGTGCTAGGCAAGCTAAACTTCATTGCCAGATGTTCAAGACCAGACATTGCTGTTAGCTGTAATTTGCTAAGCAGACAAGTCAACAATCCTACTATTAAGGATTGGAAAGCTCTGAAACGCATAGCGCGGTATTTGAAAGGCACTATGCATTACAGACTGAGATTTAACAATCAGAAGTCTGGTGGTCTTGAGATATTTGCAGATGCAAGTTTTGGAAGTGACACAACAGACAGGAAAAGTACGTCTGGAGTTTGCTATATGTACAATCAGGCTCTATTTGATTGGTCATGCAAAAAGCAAACAGCAGTTAGCTTAAGTACTTGTGAAGCTGAACTGAATGCACTGTCTTATTCACTTAAAGATTGTGAATGGTTGTTACAATTGTGCAAAGACATGAAAATTCCTGTCAAATGTCCAATCCAGGTTTACCAGGACAACAAAGCATGTTTGGCTTTGCTGAATTCTGAAGGTTGTAAGCAAAGCACGAAGCACTTGCAATTGAAGGTGCAACATGCTAGGGAACGTATTCAGAAGGGACTCGTAACGGTGTCCTATATGCCAGGTAATGAAATTCCTGCTGATGTATTGTCCAAGATTGTATCAAGGGAACAACACTGTACCTATGTGCAGAAGTTGGGTTTGTACTGATATTGTACAAACATGCTGCCCAGTGATGTTCACAGAAAGGGGGAGGATGTTGGTTTCTGCTCTCTTCACTGTGCAGCGAAAGGCTTGTCACAAGACAATGTTTACATTCCAGTCAGAGTACTGTTGGGAGTTTCTCACGGGAAAGGGAGACTGGATGTGACGTACACTGGTTTCCTGTTTTTCACTGTTCTCACAGTGATTCTCTCCATGCTTCAGAGGAGAGAGGACGCATTCTCTGCTCCGGCAGAGGCAAGATGTTTTTCTGTAATCTACCAGCTTTGAAATGTAAATAAAGCAATATAGAGTATGAGCACGTATTCCTCATCATTCCGCTGTGCACGGGACACTGTATCTTCAACAGCTCCATGGATGTGTGAGGACTTGGAACCCCAGGAAGTTCAGAACCCTGTTTCCTGCTACACTACACAGGCTTTCTAGCCATCTGGCTACTTAAAATATAGCAGAGTGGTGGATTATCCTTCCCCATTCTTTTCAGTGCATGGATATGGGTGAAATATTCACTGTCATCTTAATATTTCTGACTATTCAGCCGGAATAGTAATCCATTCAGATGGACGGATGGACGGTCATTGTACTCTCAGTGTGAGCTAATGGGATTCCCCCACTTTCCTTCCTCTTCTTTATTTAACGTGTTATAAACAATTCATTTAAAAAGAATAAGCTAGTCTCATGCAGAAAGGTAGAACCTAAATCCGCTGCCCCCAGGGCTTTCAGTGGGCCTTACGTGGAAGATGGGATCAGTACAGTGGTACCTTGGTTCTCAAACAACTTGGAACCCATATACTGTACTGCAAACCCAGAAGTAAGTGTTCCAGTTTGCGAACTTTTTTTGGAAGCCGAATATGCTCCGTTTTGAGTGTTACGCTTCCGATTTGAGTGCCACACTTCCATTTTGAGTGTTACGCTGAGGTTTGTCTATTTATTTTATGCTTTTGTTTTTGCAGCTCTCTCTTTTGTGTGTGTGTGACTGTGTGGAACCCAGTTCAGCTACTGATTGATTGATTGATTGATTGATTGATTGATTTTGTGACCGCAGTACATTGTTTATTGCTTTCATTTTATGGATCAATGGTCTCGTTAGATAGTAATGTTCATGTTAAATTGCTGTTTTAGGGGTTGTTGTTAAAAGTCTGGAACAGATTAATCCATTTTGCATTACTTTCTATGGGAAAGTGCGCCTTGGTTTTAGAATGCTTTGGTTTTGGAACGGACTTCCGGAATGGATTAAGTTTGTGAGAACCAAGGTACTACTGTATAGCTCTGGATACCAACTGGGGTGAGGGGGGCAAACAGCATTTGTGCTTCTTCTGCGCTATTGTTTATTTGTTTATTAATACCCTGCCTTTTCCCCTCGGTTGGACTCAAGGCGGCTTACCGTACATATAAAAATAAGAACTGCTAAAACCTTTTTTAAAAAATTGAATATTTTTTTAAAAAATAATTTTTATTAACTGGCCAATCACATCAAATTAAATCACATCATATAAATTCCGAATTACAAAGCCAAATTTTTAAATTTTGTTGGGGGAACCCATACTTCAAGATCCAAAGGGGAATTCAGATCATCTTCTTATTACTGCGTTAATGTCCAAATCAGTCCCAATCAGTCCAAACAAAGTTCATAATTCTATCCAGTCTTATCTTGGTGTTGCCACATCATATCTTGTTCGTATAATTTCTCTTTTTCCTTTACGATCTCTTCTGTTAGTCTCCTTAAGCCGATAGCAAGTGTAATAATCCTGTGTGGATTTCCCGTTCCTCCACTAAGTCCAGATGGTTTCCATATATCTCCTTCGTAGATAACATCACTTTATCCATCGTAAATTTTGGCATTTGTCGCTCTTAAGTCCCACCGAGGAGTTGATTCACGATATGTAAACAACTCTATTTCTCTCTTTCTCCTCCCAGACCCAAGAGCTCCCACAATGCCTCACAAAATGGCAAACGGCATTTTTTCCTGACTGCGTCACTCCAAAACTCTTAGCTTTCCAGCTTCATCTTGAAACATTGCTTTGGATCGAAAGTTTATCTCCACACAGCCTTAAATCCACAGCTTAAGTCCTTAATTTCTGACTCATTAGGGGAGGGGGATTCTTGTTAAGTCACATAAAAAGGTAGAGGCAGGTTTTTCCCCCCCTCCCCCCTCAGTCATTACCGTATCTTGACGTTCTTCTCGTATTTTATTGTTGTCTTGTTATCAGAGATCTCTTCTGTCAGCAGTATTTACTCCCCTTTTTCCTTGATGTATGTGCAATTAATCATGTCCAAATTATTTCTTTTAAAGATCATTGCAACCAGCGGCGCGAATCGGGGACGGCGTCGAGGAGTGCCGAAAATCCCACAGGAGGGCTTTGTGCCTAGTGCCCCCACCCCCACAAATTCGGGGGTGGTATAGGGCACAGCAGGCAAGGGCCGTCCCCCCCATAAACCTGGGGGGGTTAAGGAGGCTAATTACCCCCATCATAGCCTCCAAATTACCTCGTGTGGGTCGGAGAGATGTTATTGTCAGCCATCTTCCGATGCGCCACCTAGTGGCCCCCCCTAAAAAATTGAATATTGATAGGCATAAGACTAGGGACGCGGGTGGCGCTGTGGGTTAAACCACAGAGCCTACGGCTTGCTGATCAGAAGGTCGGCGGTTTGAATCCCCACAACAAGGTGAGCTCCTGTTGCTTGGTCCCTGCTCCTGCCAACCTAGCAGTTTGAAAGCACATCAAAGTACAAGTAGATAAATAGGTACCGCTCTGGTGGGAAGGTAAATGGCATTTCTGTGTGCTGCTCTGGTTCTCCAGAAGCGGCTTAGTCATGCTGGCTACATGACCCGGAAGCTGTATGCCGGCTCCCTTGGCCAATGAAGCGAGATGAGCGCCGCAACCCCAGAGTTGGTCACGACTGGACCTAATGGTCAGGGATCCATTTAAATTTTACTAGGCATGAGATAATAAAACTCTTCGGGGTTGAAGGAGAATCCCTCTTCTGCTGCTGGCTGTCAGTGTACATTGGAATGGTGATTCCACACTGTCTCCAGTAATATCCAGCGATGTACATCTGCGGGGTTGGTGAGAGTGGAATGGGGCGTGTGTGTGTGTGTGTGTGTGCCGATAAAGCAAACACCCCCTCCCACCACTTCCTTGTTGCGCTAAAGCTTTGCAAAACAGTGGAGATGTCTCGCTGTTACTGTTTGCAGAGCTCTCAGCAGCTCAGCTCAACCAAGAAGGATTCCATACACCCCCTTCTCTTCTTCATAGGAGTTAGGGAGCTGCTGCTTTCGGAGCTGTCCCTATGTGTCATTCAGCGCCAAGCTGCACCTGATCTGGAGTTAGGAATGTGTGTGGGACCGGGGAATTGAAGCTCGTTCACATTTAAAGGCAAACACACCTCCTTTGTGCTTTCCTGCACCCAGCCGCCTTTTGAAATCTGCAGCTCTCCGAAGCTTGCAGTACCGTTATCCAGCTAAGCAACGTGTATGAAAGATGCATGTGCTAAGGTTAGGTGTGCATGAAAATAATGTGCCAAACAAACAAACAAACAAACAAACCCACAACCAAAAGGGCGGAAATCACTTTGAACTTTGGGCAACCTTGCACATAAACGTTTACACATTTGGAGACATTCGCACTAGAATGCTGATGAATTGTCACTGTTTTTAAAAAAGCAAAACTATTGCGGAAACTTGGGGGACTGAACTTAAGACTGGAAAAACAAGAAACTAAAATTGATTCGTTTATTCCTACCGGGAGACACTTTGTATCCATACTTCATACTAACTCATTTATTTGGTTTTGTGTTCACCACTTAATGGATTTTTTTAAATACACAGTTTATAAATTCTTCTAAACAAGCAAATAACATAAAGGGAAGGAGTTTAGAAAATGCATATTGCATTAGCTCATGGGGTGGACGACCAGCCTGTTAATGGGGTTGGGGAAGATGTGAGAAGAAGAGAGTGGTTTAACCCTCTTGCACTGAGCCTTGGAGAGCTTTGCAGAACACCAAGATCTTTTGCAACTAGGTACAACACGTGGACCAAACGTCTCCCCTCTACTTGGCAGCTGAAGAAATGGGTCTTATAAGTATCGATTGCTTATTCTCTGTGCAGCAAGGAAGTGAGAGTGGGGAAACTGTTAGAATAATGGAGGAAGGGACTGGAACTTAAAAGCAGAAGAGCCCTGCTGATATTGCTGATCCTGTAAGACCATAGCCCTGTCAGCATAATAAAATTTGCAAAAAAAAAACCCAAAACCCAGCAATAACCACCACCCAAAACCAGCTAGCTATATTAGCATTAGATGAGTGCAAGGCTGTTTGTCAGTGTAGGAGTTGTGTATGGAGATGTTATGATCCTAAGGATGGAAAATCTCAAGAGGCAGCAATGTCTCTGAAAGAAATTCTCAATCACATTTATTGTTTTGATTGATTGATTGATACTTATTCAATGATATACAAAAAATACATACCCATTAGAAAGTATTTTTTTATGTTATACTGAGATAAAACAGCTACTTAGAGAGCAAAATCAGAAGGAAGAAAAGACAAGGAAAGGAGAAACCTAAAGTATGAGAAAGCAAGAGAAAAGGAAAAAAAGGAAAACAAACTAAAGAAGGATAAAGAAGAAAACAACAAAAGGATTTCTGGTTCTCTGTCCTTGTAGCTACAGTATTTTTTTCAATCTTCAAATCCAGTTACTACAAGTTCATTTTCTCTTTCATGCAAAAAGTCCTTAAGAAATTTCCTTTCCTTAACAAATGTCATTAATGATTTTTCTCTAATTAAACATGTTAACTTTGCCATCTCAGCCAAATCCAATAGCTTTATCACCATTCTTCTATAGTGGGCGGGGCTGTGTCTTTCCATCTTTGTGCATATAGCAGGCACGTCCAACATCCAACAGGTTGCCATCCACCATCCAATATTAAAAAAACTGGCCAGACAGGATATAGCTGAGGTCCAGTGCCGAGGGCCTTCTGGCGGTTCCCTCATTGCGAGAAGCAAAGCTACAGGGAACCAGGCAGAGGGCCTTCTCGGTCGTGGCGCCTGCCCTGTGGAACGCCCTCCCATCAGATGTCAAAGCAATAAATAACTACCTGACATTCAGAAGACATCTTAAGGCAGCCCTGTTCAGGGAAGTTTTTAATCTGTGATATTTTAGTGTATTTTTGGTTTTTATGGAAGCCGCCCAGAGTGGCTGGGGAGACCCAGCCAGATGGGCGGGGTACAAATAATAAATTATTATTATTATTATTATTATTATCATTGGAAAAATGCAGAAGAGCTAAGGGTGAACCAATGGAGGAAAAAATTGAATAATATTATAATTTTAGAATATTTAACTGTGAAGATACACAGGAGGAAAGGGTTTAAGGTCAGTGAGAAAGAGGAGGATTGGTTTGAGAAGATATTGAATTATTTGGGTAGATTTGAACAATTTGGGGCAATTAAAATGTTAAAAGTTAAATAAACCTTGTGGAGCGAGGAGTGTTAATGTATATAGAATTGTACATATGGTTGATTTGAATATGTTATTATTGATTATGTATACTCAATCAGCCGCTTGGGGGGTTTCACTGTTGGGTTTTGGTTGTTGGTAAAAGAAATGGGGCAGAATGTGGCCTTAAGTGGGACTTAGTTCTCAGTAAGCATGCATAGAATTGCACTGTAAGATTTCTTGTTATACTAAAAATAGTAATGTATTAAGTTTTGTATATATAATTCTCTTAATTTCTGTTTACGTTACGCGGATAAATTACCATCTTTGTGATGGAATTTTGTGCACTTCTAATCAGGTGCCTTATTGATCTAAGTCCTGTACAGTGGTACCTCGGGTTACATACGGTTCAGGTTACATACGCTTCAGGTTACAGACTCTGTTAACCCAGAAATAGTGCTTCAGGTTAAGCACTTTGCTTCAGAATGAGAACAGAAATCGTGCTCTGGTAAGGCGGCAGCAGCAGGAGGCCCCATTAGCCAAAGTGATGCTTCAGGTTAAGAACAGTTTCAGGTTAAGTACGGACCTCTGGAACGAATTAAGTACGTAACCTGAGGTACCACTGTATTTGCTACGACAGTAAACTGCAACAGATGGACCCCGCAACAACAAAAAATACAAAAAAACAAAACAAAACTGGCAGTGATCTACCACACTCTCCCATTGTCATTCTTCAACTTAAACATATTATATGTAGCTGGGGAAACCCAGCCAGATGGGCGGGGTATAAATAATAAATGATAAATTATGATTATGATAAAAATAATAATAAATTATTACCCCCCACACCAGCCCCTTCCCAGGGCCATTGGTGCACACGGGAAGCCATCACGCCCAGCAATGTCCAATTCCCCCTTTACTGGATGGGAAAGCTCCGGGGGGGGGGGGGCAGTGGCTTACTTCTGGATTAATGCAGCTGTTCTGGAGCTGGAAAGGTGGGAGTAGTTCAGCATCCGTGCAGAACTAGGAGGGAGAAGGTTTTCTTCCCATGGGAACCAGCAGGAGAGGTGAGAGGGAGGAGAAGAAGAAGAAGAAGAAGAGAAGAGTTTGGATTTGATATCCCGCTTTATCACTACCCAAAGGAGTCTCAAAGCGGCTAACATTCTCCTTTCCCTTCCTCCCCCACAACAAACACTCTGTGACGTGAGTGGAGCTGAGAGACTTCAGAGAAGCGTGACTAGCCCAAGGTCACCCAGCAGCTGCATGTGGAGGAGCGGAGACGCGAACCCGGATCCCCAGATCACGAGACTACCGCTCTTAACCACGACACCACACTGGCTCTCAACATGCGCTCTCTCTCTCTCTCTCTCTCTCTCTCTCTCTCTCTCTCTCTTTCTCTCTCTCTCCTCCCTTTCCCAGCTGGCCAGCTGACTGGGTCCATAGCTGTCAACCTTCGCTTTTTTTGCAGGAAATTCCCTTATTCCAGCGCCGTTTCCCGCTGCTTCCCGCTGCTATCCCGGATTGTTAGATATCCCATAGACTGTCCCTGGGACAGGTGAGGTTGCTGATCCCTTACAGTGGTGCCTCACAAGACGAAATTAATCCATTCCGTGAGGCTCTTCGTATAGCGGTTTTTTCGTCTTGTGAAGCAAGCCCATTGACAGCTTAGCGGATTAGCGCTATTAGCGGTTTAGCGGCTTTTAGCGATCAGCTGTTAAGCGGCTTATCAGCGGATCAGCTGATAAGCTGCTTAGCGGCTTAGGAAAAGGGGGGGAAAGGGGAGGGGGGAAACCTGCAGGAACTTGCAAGACATTTTCAACTTGCGAAGCAAGCCCATAGGGAAATTCATTTTGCGAAGCGCCTCCAAAACGGAAAACCCTTTCGTCTAGCGGGTTTTCCGTCTTGCGAGGCATTCGTCTTGCGGGGCACCACTGTATTTTCGAGGCTGCTGATCCCTTACTTTCAAATCTGAAAGTTGACAGCTATGACTGGGCGTCGGGCAAAGCCTGCGGCCGAGCAGGGTGCTTTATCCCCGAGTTGACCATGGTCGTCGCGTTGGACATACATGGCCTATAGCAATCGCACGGCAGTATACATATACAGTAGTACCTGAGGTTAAGTACTTAATTTGTTCTGGAGGTCCGTTCTTAACCTGAAACTGTTCTTAACCTGAACACCACTTTAGCTAATGGGGCCTCCTGCTGCCGCTGCGCCGCCGGAGCACGATTTCTGTTCTCATCCTGAAGCAAAGTTCTTAACCTGAGGTACTATTTCTGGGTTAGCAGAGTCTGTAACCTGAAGCGTATGTAACCTGAAGCATATTTAACCCAAGGTACCACTGTATTGCAGTCCTCTTCCATAACCCCTTTCTAATTGTGTGTGTAGTGTGGTGTCGTGGTTAAGAGCGGTAGTCTCGTAATCTGGGGATCCGGGTTTGCGTCTCCGCTCCTCCACATGCAGCTGCTGGGTGACCTTGGGCCAGTCACACTTCTCTGAAGTCTCTCAGCCCCACTCACCTCACAGAGTGTTTGTTGTGGGGGAGGAAGGGAAAGGAGAATGTTAGCCGCTTTGAGACTCCTTAAAGGGAGTGAAAGGCGGGATATAAAATCCAAACTCTTCTTCTTCTTCTTCTTCTTCTTCTTCTTCTTCTTCTTCTTCTTAGCCCGAAAAGCAAGAGTTCTGGCTTCAACTGAACAGTAACCTTTAAAATCTGCTGTATCCACGGAGAGCATGAGACTCTTAATCTCAGAATTGTGGGTTTGAAGCCTATTATTATTATTGCATTGGATTGCAGGGGGCTGGACTAGATGACCCCCTGGGTCCCTTCCAACTCCACAGTTCTATGATTTTATGATTCTGTGTATTCGTATCCAGTATATTTTAGCTTTTTTTTTACATCCCCCCCCAGGCATGATAAAATGTCTCTTCATGTTCTTGTCATTTTCCAGCAAACATTTGAAACGTCTTTATACATTCTGAATAGTTTCTCAGGAGTTGAATACCCGTTGAAATCAACAAACCCGAGTTCCTCCAGGCCATGGACTTCAGTGGCTCTAATCTGAGTAGCATTGACTCCCAACCCCTAGTGCAGAAGCAGCCTTGGAGGCACCTGGGTCTTTGCTGTGAGCAACAATAGTCTGGGATGGATGGGCCTTTGGTTTGACCCAGGTCTCTTCAGTCTTACGCCTCTTTCCCGGATAGTAGCAGAATGCACATGGAATCTCGTCCCATTGTGCCAACATTTGGCAGCAACCTGCAGACTAAATTTCATCTGTTATTCTGTTTGGCCGAGTTTGGAGAGAGGTTTACCAGGTGGCCAGGTAAGGAAGAGATCAGGCAGTGCTCCTGTATCATTAATAGTTGTGTTAAAGAAGGAATTTCAGTAGCTGTACCTTGTACCTTTTCTTTTTTACCTCTGGTGGCCCTGTCAGGTAGACACCCATTCCCCTTGCACAGGCATGACTTAACTGAAAGGCACTCTTCTCCTTTCCAAATCCTTATTTACCTTTCACCCTCTTTTCCTGCCCTGCACCCCAAATCATTTGTGGCTTTTTGGTATCCTTCTTAATGTGGTTTTGGAGTTGCCACCCTTGGTTCACCCAATTTTTTTAATGGGGAATTCACATGATGTCATTTCCCACCCATTGTATTCCAGTCATTGCCCCCGCACACGCACACACCTAATTTGTGGCAAGGTAAACAGCTTAAAATCCTGCCATTGTGTACAGTACTGGCAAAGTGCTATTACGGCTTTCCAAGAAGGGCCAGAGATCACTGATAAAAGCTTTGTATGCAGAAAGTCTCAAGTTCACTTCTGGCATCTTCTGTTTAAAAAGGAACAGATGGCAGCGTACAGAAAAGCTCTTTCCTAAGGAAGGGGTGAGGAAGCTTCGTTTATTTTTCCATTAAAGGCCATAGGAAAGTCAACCAGGGGCTGTGGAAAATGGTGGGTGGAGTTAGAGCCAGCGGTGGGTGGAGTCAGAGCCCCAAGTGGGTGGGGTCTGAAACAATGCAGGATTGCATAGCATTGTAATGTATTGTTCTATGTGCCTCCCCATATCTCTCTCTGTGGGCCTAATAATAATAATAATAATAATAATAATAATAATAACAACAACAATCTTTCACATCTACTGATGATTACAGCTGCCTCTGCTATGCTTCCTCAACTGGAATCTAGGTTAGCAAAAGGTTAGCAAAAGCAAATGATTAACATCCATTTATTAACATATAATAAATGAATTAATTGTATGCTCCTCTGTTTGCTGTATGAGTCTTCTCATCGCTTGCTAGTGGAACAATCTATAAAACCCTATGCTCTAGTCTTCTAACCCACTAATAAGTCCCTGTTCCAAATTTACAATGCAATCCAGGAGCCCTGTCTCTGTTTTACTTCCAAAGACACCTGTGATTCTGTTTGGGTGTTGATCTTCTTTATCTCTTTTACTCAGTCTATGATGAGGATAACATGCATGTGCTACACATACAAAAAAAAATCTCAGAGTGAAGGAATACAAAGTCTTATTAAAACAAATGGTGCAAATAAAGTAGGCAACTTATTTAACAACAACAACAACCTGCCCTTCATTCAAAAGCCCCAGAGAGGGTTACAATTTAAAAAAACAGTTAAATAAAGAAAAAGAGTTTTAAACAATTTACAATTACAGAAGTAAGGTGGGCCTTAAAAATATTCATCTCAGTTGTCAAAAGCCAGGGTAAAGCAGTGTAACTTTAGGCTGAGGGCCACTTGTTACTCACAGACCACAACATCCACATTCTAGCATTGTTGTTGTTGTTGTTGTTGTTGTCGTCATCATCATCATCATCATCATCATTATTATTATATTCAATTTATATACTGCCCTTTATCAAAAGATCTCAGGGTGGTTTGCAACATTAAGAACACATTTTACGGTGCATCAGTAATAAAAAGGTCCTTTTCTTTTAGCCGTGGCAGTTTTAATCTGAAATCTTAGGCTCACTTCTGCACCCAGAGCTCAGAAACTGCTTGCGCTAATGGAATTCCCTGTCGTAAAACGCGCCTAGAACAATGGGAGTTTCAAATGCTGCCTCTCCCATTGTCAAACAGCTCTTACTTTCAGAAAGTTTTTTTCTGAACGTTTAGTCGGAATCTCCTTTCTTGTGACTTGAAGCCGTTGCTTCGAGTCCAACCCTCCAGAGCAGGAGAAAAGAACCTCCAGTTTGCTTACTCATATATAGAATTTCTTACTTGGCTGGTAAGTCCCTATTTTCGTCCTGGAAGACGCATGTTGGACAGGATGTTACACTGGCAGGGCTTGGACCTAATGTGAGCAATTAACTGTGGTTACGGAAATTAAGGAGTGCACAAGCTGTTAAACCAACCACAATCAAGAAACAAACCGCAGACACCAGGCTTGGGTACCCAATTGTGGTTTATTTAGGAGAATAAGTAGGAGAATGCTATGATTCAGATTAAATATTAAACCTGCTACTTCTTTGTTCTTTCCATTGGAAGCACGGATGGAAGGCTCTGCCAATTTCAGTCCCCAAGTTCACATTTTTTCCAATCTTAAATTCAGTTTTCCACGTTTTGCAGCAATTTTTGCAAGCAATCATTTCCCCTAACATAATAACCTTTTATATGTTATTTTCCACAAACTTCTTCATTGTTATACACACTTAATATATGTGCTTTTGCAAGCATTGTTTGGTTGGACAATTGCATGGCAAGGTGTGAATTTTGAAGGACAGCAGTTTCCCAGTTTGCAATTTCTCTGTGCAAATTTGCAAAATTGATTCAGCTTTATAAATGCACCCTGTTCTCACAATGGCCAGCCAGATTCCTGTGGGAAACCCTCAGGCAAGACACGACTATCTTGTGGTTCCCAGCATCTGGCATTCAGAAGCATACTGTCTCCATCCATGGAGGCAGCACTCTGATAATGGTCTCGCCTACTTTACGTCAACAGGAGTGCCCACCATGTCAGTCAGAAAATTCCCCAGAGCATTCAGGAATCCAGTGGATTCCATAAGTCTCTGGGGGCAGGCCAACCTAACAGGCCGGGTCTCATAATTCCCAGGGGCTGCCGACTAACCAAACCTCACCAAGAAATGGTCCATCCACAACAATGGGAGTTAGAAAAACCTGTCAGCGCACCAACCAGCCCTCCTGTTGAAAAGACTGTCTTGGGAGTGTGACCTGCCACATCCATCAGGCTGGTTCTGTGCTGAGACTGTGGAATTCAACGTCCGGTACGCTTCCGCTGCAACTCAGTGTTGTCCCGGCATTTAGCAGAGATTGTGCACAGCCGTCTGTGTTCTGTGTGGTTACTGTTGCGTTCTAGTGGAGCTCTATATAAGCAGGCTGGCTGAACCCTTCAGTTCAGTTCTGTTCTGGCCTGTAAATAAACAAGAGCTGTTTGAAGAATTGCTATGTCGTCTGATATGTTCACCCACAACTTAACAGAGATTACTCAAGCATGCAGAAAAGTTTCTGTACGCAGCTTATTTCCTAATCTAAGAAGCGTTTATTTTACAACAGCAATTAATCAGCAGCCGATTAATTCAGTTGCCAATTGTAATTGCTGCTGTAAAACAATAAGACTGTGACCAGAGCAACGTGCTTCAGGACCAATCCTCCCAGTTCTGCCCATTGAGCCTCTCAATGTGTAGGACTCCTGGACTTCCGCCATCTTCTCCCCCGGGGCTTAGCCTACTCATGTTCAGTGGCTCATGGCACCCGGTCCTGAAGAGGTGTCCTTCACCAGCGAGTTTCACTGCCCACAGGCAGGTCCTCCAGCCGGCCTTTCTCACACACAGATACAGGCACACAGCTGACTCCGTAACCTGTGGAATCACACACACAGGAACTTCAACAGAGACAACCCCATGGATGTGATGAAGGCTCTGATGCCGCAGGCTGCTCCATCAAGTTGGCCCCTGCGTGTATGTTGAAATCCCCCACTACAGGTCAAATGGTGGATGACTGAAGAATCATTATGCGTAATGTGGCGTAATGGTTAGAGCGTTGGACTAGGACCCTGGAGAGCAGAGTTTGAATCCCCACTCAGCTGGGTGACCTTGGGCCAGTCACCATCTCATAGCCTAGCCTACCTCACAGGGTTGTTGTGAGGATGAAATGGGGAGGAGGAGACCCATGTTCACCACCTTGAGATCCTTGGAAGATAAATGCAATGAATAAATGAATAAACAGTGTTTCATGTGAACCAGTGCTATTTTTCTAGAAAAAGAGGTACAGAAACTCACCCTGAGTGCCTCCCTTGTTCCCTTATAATGGCGAGTTCCGGAGAGTTCCAGCTCAAAAGAAGCCCTGATGTTAGGTATTTTTTATTATTTTGCATAAGTTGTAGTGCAAAACATCTGGAAGGCCCCACGTTGGCAAATGCTGGTTTTGCTACATCCCAAGCCCGTGTTTCCTTGGCCTCTTAACCCCTAACCATCCTTTCTTTTATCCCCACAGCTCCCCCCCCCCTTTCTAGAGGGGTAATCCTCAGCATGTTGGTCATCCACCAGACCATGTGGAGATGATTTGGCGCCATGCAACCCCAGAGTCTTTTGTGGTAAGTTTTCAAAAACAATTGGCAGGATCAAGGAAGAGGCCTCAGCTTCTCCTGATATACTAGTCCAGGAATGGTGGCCGGAGAGGAAGAGGGAGAGGGAGGTTCTTTGGACCTCTCCTTATAGCATCACCATTATCTCCCCAGAACCAGGTGGCCTTAGTTCAATGCATGCTTTCCAGCACTCAAAATCTGCATTGCTCAAAAAGGCAGTGAATGACAGAAAGCAAATTACTCAGAAAGCAATTTCCTTTCTATCATTCACTGCCTTTTTGAGCAACGCAGATTTCCCTTTTTTAAAAGTTTTTTTTGTCCTCGTGATTGCAGACGGGGGGAATGTTTCTGCAATCAGCCTCTTCCAGACTATTCCATTCTCCTCGCCGCCACCTTTTCAGTCTTCGCTTCTCCAACTGTCTGTCCGCTGAGCTGTAGAGTTTACCTATTAGCAACAAACGACTGGGAAATGTTGCAGTATGACATGCTGCAGAGGGAAATGAGGAGCAGATGGGGCTTGTCAACCTGGGAAGGTAGCTCACCTGGGAGAAGGAAACTCTGATTCTCAACCTCTGCTGCCTTGTGGCTACACTCATTCGTGAGAAAGGTTTTGGGAGTAAACCCTCCATACCCCTGGCCTTGCAAGACATCTTCGGGAGAAGAAGAAGCTATGGAGTAAGCCCTACACAAATTCAGAGTGGTTGAATGGTGTCTTGTACACCTTCCAACAACTGCTGTAGCCAAACTGATGCCAAACGTATTGCTCTGCTTTCCTTTGGGCCACATCAGTGAGGCTGAGAGGGGGGGTCTTGTCATCTGGGCAGCCCAGGAACTCCAATGCCTAGGTTTGCACGCTGAAATAGTCACTTTGGTGGTCTCTGCAGCCACAGCAAGTGCTATGATTCTCCGTTAGTTTGACTTCACCCCCGGAGTCACACTCCATTGTCTCTTGGGAAAGTCCGATGCCAACAATCCCATTCTACTGTAAAGGAAGGAGGGTAAGATTTGGATGCCTTTAAAAGAGGATCAGGCAGGTAACAGATTTGCTCTGTCATGTATGTGACAGGTCTTCAGATATTTGAAGATGGAAGTTTGGGTCTGCATTGCATGCTAGCTGAGAGATGCTTGAGAGTTCTTTTGAGCTTTCACTTACTATATAAGCCAAAGATTTTTTTTCCTGTCCTTCTAGGTCTTTGTTCTGCTGCTGCTGTTTCTCACCCAATGTGAGTCAAGCAAGAATTGCATCTTTCAACATGTTCCGTTTGAGTCAACGAACAACACTCAGCTTTTTATATCTAAAATTAAAGAACTGGTGAGTGTGCCCTCGAGCAGACTATATCAGGGCAGTGCTATTTTTCTAGAAAAATAGGTGCCAAAACTCACCATGAACCTCCTTCAGATAGATGTTGAACAGCATTGGGGATGTGATAAAGTGTTGTAGGGACCATAGTGTTTAATTGCCAAGGGGCTGAGCCAATCATCCCATGCTACCAACTTGAAATTGGCCCTGCAGGTAGAAATGCAACACTGCAGCGCTCATGGGAGTTGTGGTCCAAAACATGGAGAATTGTGCCAGGGTGATGAAGGCTCATCTAGATAAACCTAGATCAGGGGTCGGCAACGTTTTTTGAGGCTGGTCCAGTCCACTCCCTTGCAGGCCTCTCGTTGGGCCAGAGCATGCGCGCCTGTGCATGTGCTCAAGCTATTTCCGGTGCTCTTCTGGGTCAGAAGAGCGCCAGAAATAGCGTGTGCACATACACGTGGGTGCTCCTCTGTCCTGGAAGTGCACCAGAAATAGCACGTACGCACGCGTACAGGCACTCCTCCAGGTGAGGAGCACCCATGCGCATGCGCACACGCCATTTCCGGTGCTTTTCTGGGATGGAAGTTGATCCCTGCAGTGAGGAAAAAAATGGCCATGAAGAAAGGCATGGAATCCCCACGCCGATCCACAGAACGGCTGTGGGCCGGTTCCAGGAAGCTCATGGGCCTTAGGTTGCCAACCTCTGACCTAGAGGCACCTTTAAAGCCTATTTAAAAACATTTCGTGGATAGACTTTTCTTGCTCTTTAATCCATCCTCTCCCCGCATTCAACTCAGGCCTATCTCTTTCTCTCCGCAGAAGCAGTACCTGCTCCTCAATTACCCAGTAGATATGCCATCCAACCTGAAACCGGTAAAGTCTTAAAAAACAACCTGTTAACTAAGGAAACAACTAGACATATGTTACCTACCATGGTGTTGTTATGTTACTTGAAAGGGCTGATCAGTTGCAATTATTTTAATTCAGGAGCGAATTTTTGCGTGGAGATGAAAATGTGTGCTGCCTCTCCTGTTACAGAAAGCAGAAGTTCCACCAGGAGTGGAAGGATTTGAAAGACAATTCCTCTTATGTCAATTGTGCTGCTGCCAGCCTGTGTGGGCAATACTGAGTTAGATAGACCAAAAGTCAGACTCACTATAAATGCTTATCTACACTTACCTTTTCCCTGTGCTTTCCAGGAAATGGTCCATGCTTTAAAACTCTGTATCCAGGTGCCCTTTCCCACCCACCCCTCTCCGGAGCTTTTCTTGGAAAAAGAACCCCCTGCTCTTTATAGCTGAATTGGAGCAAACAGCAATTGGGGGTGGGTGGAACCTGTTTGTTTGTGCTTCTGCTTCAAAGAGCAGGTTTTCACAGGGAAATATCTGGGTCAAAGAAAAGGAGTGCTTGGACACAGAGCTTTAAAGTGTGGACCTGAGCCTGGAAAACGTGGGTCAAAAGGTAAGTTTGGATGAGCCCTATGACAGCTTTGTATGTTCTTAGTGGTTTCGAACAAGAATGCACCCCTGACTTTTTCCTAATCATGCATTCCTTCCTTATATTCCCCCTCCCCCAATAATTTCCCCCAGGATGGATTCTGCCAGGAATTATGGGAAGTTCATCTCATAAACAAAAAGCTGAAGCATCTGGCCAGCGTATCCGGGAGAATTCTGAAGAAAATGTTCTTCAATATAACAGATCACATTGCCTCCTTTATTAAAGAATGTAACATTGAGGTAGGTCAGGGTGCTTTGGAAGTCAGCACAGGTCATTCCCCCCTCTTATTTATTCATCTAATAGCTGTTTTGAACCTGACCAGTCCTAAACGCTAGCAATTATTTGTATTTGTTAAGGATATTTAAAAATAATTAAGTTAAAATTTGGATCAGAATGAAATACCACAAGGTGCTCCTCCCTCCAGATTAAGCCAGGCCCCTGCTCATGCCAGGTAGGAATGGAGAAGAATTTCAATTCAGTTCGCATTGAAAGGCAAACTTACCTAACTTCCAAAGCAAAATACAAGCTGAAACGCAGCCATGGGCCCCTAAGGTCGATGGAGAAATCCAGTCTTGCTTGCATTTTCTTTAAAACCTACCTAATTCAAACTTTATATATATATATATATATATATATATATATATATATATATATATAATATTTATTAAGATTTTGGAAATTACAAAAAGAAAAAAGAAAAATTGAACATACAAAGACAGAAACAAAAACAAAAACACTACATAAAACATTAAATTAACAGAACAAAACAAAAACAATTAAAAACACTTCCAATATTTTCAAATCTTAACTTTCATACACTTGTTTCATTGACTTCCTCAACCCCTCCCTTTTTGTATTCCATTTCAATTAACTATTTCAGCAAGTCCTTTCCATCTTCATCTATTTTCTATCTTAAAGTTAATTTTAACATATTGTAACCTAGTTTTTTCCCTTTTAATGCCCTAATTCAAACTTTTTAAACCTATTTGGCTCCAGAGTTAAGGCCTGCAGTCAGCAGCACCAGTGGGAGTAAAGAACAGCTGAGGAAGAGGGTGATTTTCAGCAGGAAACTGCCACAGGGCCCTGATCCAGAGTAGGGGCCTGCGGCTGTTTTGTCTTCAAAACAGAAGTAGCCCCATTTAAGTGCCGCAACTTCACGTGTAATTTGGCCCCAGTTCCTAAGGTGTGGTGGCATGGCTTGTGGGCTCACTATACATCAGGACGAAACTGCTGGGCTTGACTTTTTTCTCTTGCGCCTTAACAGGATAGTTGTGTCCGTTTTGTGGGGACAAACATCACTCAGTTCTTGAATCCGATTCCTTACCACATCGGAAACCTGGCGGACAAGATGGAGAAACTCATCGAACTGAAAGAGTCTGCTGACTACAGTAATTGCACCATTATTCAGTGCCAACCAGGTAACATTCCAGGTGGTCAGGGTGTGGGGGAGCAAGGCTGTGGGGATACAGAGGGGATACATTTCTGCCATGGGGGGCTGACACAGTGGGACAATGCCATGGAGCTGCCCTCATAAAACTGGCATCGCTGCTGCTTATCAAGGTGGTTCACTGGCATGGCAGGTGGGTGGCAAACTTGGAGCAGAGCCAATCTGTGCCCACACAGCCCTGAGCTCCCCACCACCTCCCTGCACCCCAACCCGGTCAGTGACAGTGATGACAGTGTTAGGAAGGTGGCTTTGCAACCCTGCCCCACTGCCCCAGCCACTCCTGTTTTCCAGTGGGTGAACAAATTGCTATGGTGTGTATGAAACGGTATGTGGTGAGCTGATCAAAGAGGATGGTTTCACCCCAGTGTCGACAATATGGGGAGGCAGAGAAAATGAGCAAAAGTCGCCTCGCTATCTTGGCAGAATACAAATGCTTTGCCTACTGAGTGGTTGCATTTATGCTCTGAAGGTTCGTTTCCACCAGAAATAATACTTAGCATCCATACGGTGCTTTGGAGATTTCAGAATGCTTCACAAACATTATCCCAGTAGCCATGATAACCAGGCCCAACGTCAACACTTCTGCCCCCCCCCAACGCAATTTCTAGGCCCACCTGGTCGCAATAGGTCCTTGACATACTGCGCCACTCTGGGTAAATTTAAATAGCTGCCCTCTGCGGCTGCCACTGTAATTTCCCAGAATTCCCCAGACCAACATGACTTCAGGGGCATTGTGGGAAGTTTAAAATGGCAACTCGCAGCTGTTGGCAAGCAAGCTCAAGGGCGGAGGCCTAACGGAGGGCATTTTGCCAGGGAGCCCCTCAGACCTGAAGCTGCCCCTGTTTACAACATTGGTATTATCATGCCCAGCTTGCAGTAAGGGGAACTGAGGCAGAAAGAAAAGTCAGTTGCCTAAGCCCACTGAGTGAGTATGTGGCTGTGGTCTGATTTGAACTCAGGACTTCCCAACTTACAGCTCACCCCCAGCTGTCAGTGTCACCAACTTCTGCAGCCCCAGGACTGCATGAAACCCTAGTTTCTACCACAGGGATCACTTTATTTATTGAACAAACTTTATACACCTCTGCTTTGTATCAAAACCTCTCAAGTGGTTTACAATTTTATCTCTCTTTCTCCTGTCTCTTCCCCCCACCCTTTCTTTTCTGTCTTTCCCAAGGCATATATCTACACTTGAGGACCCATACTGGTTTATCTCTCCCCTAGGAAATCATGGGAGTTTTAGTTTGGCAGAGGGAGAATTTAGAGGCCCTGAGCAGCGTTCTCAGCACCTGCAATAAACTACAATTCCCATGATTGCTTTGGGTGGGGGAGTCCATGACAATTAAACCAGTGGACCATTGTTTAATAATTTGTGGTGTAGAGATGCTCTCACTCTTTCTCCTTCTTCTCCCCATTGACTTTCTCCTCCTTTTTCTCCCTCTCCCCTTAAAAAACAAAACAAAATATTGTGGTGCCAATCACTTGATGGCAGGCCACCATCCGCTTCTTGTGAAACCAATGCAATATTCTGCATCTGTTGTCATAAAAAAGTGGTTCAGCAACACTCTGTGGGTATCCTCTCAATATTATCCGCTCTCTGCCCCTCCCTTGTTACCGGAAGGCATTCAATCTGCCCCTATAGGTCAGTCTCTCTCTGTACTGCAGACTCTTTTACTACTCCAGTCACCAATGATAGAGTCCACTCGTCTCAGCAAACCCCACTTCAGAGATCTCACTGGGGTCCGTTTCTACTTCTGCTTCTCATTCCCATTTCCTGCTTTCTACTCATCATGACACGTCCATTAAGGAACCTGTTTCAGGTAAGCAAGAAGCCTTTTCAAAAAGCTCTGGGATATGATGTTTTGGGCACTCACTGAGCCATGGCTGACAAGGATCTGGTGGGAATTGCAGTCCCAAGTTTCTAAAGGGCACGAGGTTGGGAAATACTGTCCTAGGTAAGGATTGGGGGTGTTCCAATTCAGTTTGTCTTTAAAGGCAAACCTATTCGATTTGTTGTTTCTGAAGCAATCTGAGAACCCAAACATGGCTGTCCTTTGACATTTGCGCATCCCCAAATTTTGCAATTCTCCAGCCCAGCAAATGTGTACGAAAATCCATACACTGGGGTAAACCATCCCTAAAAATGCATATATTGGTGAAAATAACATACAAAAATGCAGTGTTTCCCAGACTTAACAATAATCGCATGCCCCTTTTGAGAGTTTACCTCTTCTCAGACAAAGATAATTTGGGGGTAGTTTTAATAATGAAATTTTATCTAGGCTAGAGTCGCATGTTTGTGCTTGCAGTATACATGGGGGGGGGGCACACAGCATCCCTGCCTTTGATCAATCATCCCAGGATAGGTAACCACGGAATCCTGTCACTCTCGCATGGGCCCAATCCTCACCTTTCAGCACTATGTGTGACATTGGCTCCACCATCACCAGTAGTACTATTATCTCCTCCACCCACATCTGTCAATTTGAGATGTAATCATAGCTCCATATTTCATCCCCCAGAGGCTCCCAAGGTTTCAGGAAACGCCCGTTTGAGCCTTCAGAGCACCTTTGGGAAATAAAGGTAAGGATAAGACTTTCCTGTATTTACGTATTTCTGTGGCAAAAGGCGCATAGAAATAAATTTCTCAGAAAATAATTTCTGTTGGGGGAAATTGCTTTGCAAAAACATGTGTTCGATAAAATCGCGTGCAAAGATTAAACTTGCACTAAAATGCCGGTGAGTTTTCATGAGGACTTTTAAATTTGTTTTTTTTATGAAACTGTAAACCGATGAGGATATGTGGTGAACTGAACATAAGTTTAGAAAAATGAGAAACTGATAAAAAGCCCCCAAATGGACAGATTTCATCCATTCCTACGGAGGAACAACCAATTACATAAGCTCCACTCTTGAACTCTGAAACGTTACTTGCCTGGCACATGTTTATACCCACCTGAGTGAGAATTAGACTCCAGGGCAAGCTTCAGGGTCTTACCTAGTGGGGAATATTACAAAATGACCAAATGATTTGTGTTTTTTTGCAGCCTCCTCACTCTTCTGCCCAGGCCCCAACCAATTTTTTTTATTGTCATCTTATCTTCCTCCCACAGCATCTTCAGGCATGAATGGCCCCCTCCACAGTGAATGGGACGGCGTTCTTTTGCTCACACACCATCAACAGCAGCACATGCCCCGCTCCCACTGTTTTCTCCCTGGAGGACTAGACTTCCATAGCTATTGGGGGGAGACAGGCAGTGGGGAGAGAGACTCATCTGCAGCATCCCTCTGAGGAGTTGTGTGGGCATCAGTTCCGGATTCTGCCACTGGGTGTTGCTGCACCGCCATTTTTATATTGAGAAGCGTGAGAGGAGAAAGACATGGACAGTTGTTGTTGTTTTTTAATATATATATGTACATATATTATTTTGTATAAATAAAAATAAAATACAAATAAACAAAAATGTTTAGTAGCCATTGAACGTATCATTTAAATTGCATGACACCAAAAGGAATTCTGGCTTTGGTACCTAGCCTGCTCAGGGAAGGGCAGCTGGACCTGACAGCCACCTGCCTTTTTGAATTCCCCACAAAGTACCACAGAGTTCTTAATGCAGCGTCGCTTGGGCACATGGGGGAAATTTAAAATGGTGGCCAGAGGGTCACTGATATAGGTGCGTCCCCTCAAACCTGGAGCAGGAACCTCTGGGCTTACATGGCCTTACTTGAACAATAAAGTCTTCTCGCCCTTCAAAGGTTTATTTTAGCATAAGCTTTTGTGGACCAGCTTCAGGAAATGCATCCCCTGATGAAGTGAGCTCTTGCCCCCATTTAAACCTGGCACCACGATAAATCTGTGAGACTTTGTGGAGGGCCACCAAGGCTATATATTTATATTTTATATCTATATTTATTTTTGCTGTTGGAGATTTGACCTCTGGAATCTGCGAGAGTGAAGGGAGAGTTCTCTCTAAAGAAGAAAAACTGCTTGCTCCCGTTATGGGCAGCAATCACCTCAGCCATGTCGTCTCTGACAGAGAGCAGTAACTTTTTCTCTTTTGTTGTGACGTACAGTGGTGCCCCGCAAGACGAATGCCTCGCAAGACGAAAAACCCGCTAGACGAAAGGGTTTTCCGTTTTGGAGGCGCTTCGCAAAACGAATTTCCCTATGGGCTTGCTTCGCAAGACGAAATGTCTTGCGAGTTTTTCTGACTTCCCCCCTTTCCCCCCCTTTTTCTAAGCCGCTAAGCCACTTATCTGCTTATCCGCTAAGCTGATAAGCCGCTAAAAGCCGCTAAACCGCTAATAGCGCTAATCCGCTAAGCCGTCAATGGGCTTGCTTCGCAAGACGAAAAAACCGCTAGACAAAGAGAATCGTGGAACAGATTCTTTTCGTCTTGCGAGGCACCACTGTAGATGCCCAAACCGCCCCAAAGGCGAGAGGGTTCCCCAGTTAAAGGCCACCGGCGGCTGTTGCGTGTGAGTAGGCCTGCATTGTGCTATACTGGTATTATTTATTTATTCTGAGCTTTTGTACCCAGCTCTTCAGCCAAAAGAAGGCTCCCATAGTGGAGTCCCTGCCCCATGACGCGCAAGGTAAAAAGGATGGGGAGGGAAGAGGGGAAAACCTGAATTGGGCACTCGGGGAGGGGGCACCAGATGGAGCTGCAGAAAAAAGAGCTCTACATGAGCCTGTGGCCCTCCAGAAGTCGCTTCCATCATCCACGACCTTTTGCCATGTTACCAGGGAGGGACTGATGGGAGCTGGGACCATATCTGGGGGCCCACAAATTCCCCGTGCCCAGACTGCAGCTTCCTGTGGGGCAAGCACCCATACAATGGTACCTCGGGTTAAGAACTTAATTCGTTCTGGAGGTCCGTTCTTAACCTGAAACTGTTCTTAACCTGAGGTATCACTTTAGCTAATGGAGCCTCCTGCTGCTGCCACCACCACACGATTTCTGTTCTCCTCCTGAAGCAAAGTTCTTAACCCGAGGTACTATTTCTGGGTTAGCGGAGTCTGTAACCTGAAGTGTCTGTAACCCGAGGTACCACTGTATTGAGCAGGCCCAGAGGGTCAGATGTAGGGCTAGGGTTCAAATCCCACTTGGCCATGAAGCTCACTGAGAGGCCCTGGGCCAGTCACTCTCTCTGTCGCTGTCTCTCAGCCTAGCCTACCTACTTGCCTAGCTGCCTGCCTACCTCACAGGGCTGTTGGGTGAGGCTGGCATATCTTTATTTAAAAGCAAATGCTGAAAGGGGGGAACGCACCACAAATGAGAAGAAACAGTGCCTGCACATTTTGCCTTATATCTCAGGTTTTATAAATGCTCTAAACTATCCCCTTTGAAAAGAAGAAAAAGAAAGGAAGCTGGAAATATGGGGTTATGGATGCCCATACTTCTAGAATGGTTTACAACTTTCCTGTATTCCTTGGAGAAAGTCACTTTTCAGAGCCTTCATAAGCATTAAAAATACGTTCTGCGTTTACCAGTGTAGTACTGTTAGTAAAACAGTTCTGCCATATTCTCTCTGAACACCAGTGACTTTTCCATTCTGCCTGGGGTACTGTGTAACTCCAAAGCTCCCCCCCCCTTTTTTTTTTAAATGCTGATCATCAGTTTAACTTCTATTAACATGTGGGGCCAGCCCAAGATTCTCTGTCCTATTACAAGCAATGATCTGTCTTCAAGGAGGTAACAATACCTATGTTTTAAAAACAAAATCACGTTACTGATGCGGCAAGCAGTTCGAGGTGAGTTAAGACAGCGAAACGTCAGTGGTTTGAATGACACTAAATCTCTCTCTGTGGGACAGATGGCATTTGCTAACAGATCCTCCCCCCCTCAAAAAAAACCCACATTGCCTGCGAAACTGCAGTAGGACCAAGTCTGTATTTCATAAAATAAATTCTTCATCGTGGGTGTCTACCCCAAATTGCCACCTCTGATGACTCTCCCTGCCCCCCCCCTTTTTAAAGGCCACTGATTAAACAGCGCTGTCTGCTCAGCCCCCAGTTAGGGGTATTATCCTCATGTCCATTTTTCCTGTCCTTTGCATAGCTCTGCTCCTTTTTCTGTTCGTAATCTTTCTTTACTCCCCCCCCTTGCCTGACCACACTTGTTCTTTGACGTCGTCGAGTGACGGGGGCACTAAGCCACCAGAGTCTCCCCCTTTGCCGCCCGCCGTCTTCAGATCCCCCTTCGCCTCCCGCCGAGACGCACCGTCCCCCCCTCCCTACGTGGGGTAAGGAGCAAGGCAGCCAGGGGACATGGTGGTGGGGCAGGGGACCAGAAGGGGTGCAGGGAGGCAGAGATTAGAGGGTAGATTTTGCCCAGCCTCTTTAAGGGCTCTTTTGGACAAGGTGGGGGGAAGATTAGACAAAAGGTCATGGGGAGATTTCCCCTCTAGAGGGAGCTGCCCTCTGTTCTGTGATAAACTCATCCCAAAAGAGAGTTGGGAAATGGGTAGTCTTTGGGGGGGGGGTATAATCCAGCATTTCTGAGGTGGCAGTGGAGAATTTATGTGTGTTAAATTCTAAATAACAATGCTTCCAATGTAGAACTGCTGCTTTCCTAAGCAGGTCCTGCCGCTGGGTTGAACACAGGCATAAAGAGAAAGCTTCACTCACTTTCTGGATGTTAAAGGCACAGGAGCAGGGGCAGCTAAAAGAATTTGGCAACCCTTGTACAACTTAGAAATGGAGGTTCTCTGAGAAATGACAGGGTGGGGGCAAAAAAATGTTGGCCTTTTCTTTCTCTCTGGGGAATGCTAATCGAGTACTGGCTACTAAAAGATGAGTAGAATATGGGGTCATTTCTGTATGTACTCTGTATGAACATGGGAAGACATAGAGGTTTTTTCCATTTAAGGGATTAATGCTTCTGTAAGTGTCTTTGGTAGTATGGTGATCCCAAAATATAGGAGCTAGAAAGCAGATGAAATTGTATCTTTTTATTGTATAGTGCTGCCGGATGGTGCAAGCTTTTGAGTTCCATGGGACACTTTGTCTTCATCAGGACTGCCTGAAGAAGAATCCTGTGAAACACAAACTTTTGCATACACTTACATCAATCAAAGATGATAATGGTGATATAATAATAATAATAATAATAATAATAATAATAATAATAATAATAATACCATGCCCATCTCGCTAGGTTTCCCCAGCCACTCTGGGCAGCTTCCAACAAAATATTTGAAAAGCAAAATATTGTCGCATCTGCTTTCTCCTTTCAACCCAAAATTTGCCAAGTTTTGCCTGAAAAGTTGTCTGTGTGTGTGTGTGTTGGGAAATGGCTGGGGCGGGGGGGTTCCACCTCTATGAGATTTTGCCTCTGATACTACATTGGCTTGCTCAGTAGAGTCCTTGTCTTTTCTTGGTTTAATCTAAACCCAATTGCATCCTTAAAAAACCCAAAAAAAAACTTTTAAAATGGTTCCACTGCCCCCTCGTTGGAAAGGAATCTGTTACTTAATTAAGAGGAGAAGGATGAATTTTTGCATGTGTCCCTTTTCTATATTTATTCTCATGACTGAAATCGTTGAACCACCCAGAGGTTCCAAATCCTGCAAGTTAATATGGATTAGGAGATTCGACGTATGGGAGCCAGCTGCTGGTCAATAGAAGAAGGGGAGAGGAGAATTTCGAACAAAATGCAAAAGGGGGAAATGTATGTGTGGACCAGTGATAGGAGATAAATTTGATTCACTTCACATTTATTTAAGCAAACCTCATTCACACTTTCTGAAACAGTGTGCAAACCTAAACTTAGCCAGCCTTTGAAATTTGCACTTCTCTGAATTTTGCAATGCAGTTCTCCAGCCAAGTATATTGTAGGATGCATATAGATACATATACTTGTGAAATTAACACATAAACATGCATGATGTGAGGCCAACTTGTTTGTATATTAGTCAAAATTGCATTAAAAATGAATATATTAGGAGCAATTCGCACTAAAATGCTGGTGGGTGTTCATGAAGAGTTGTTGGGGTTTTTAAAAAATTCAGACTAAAATGTGGAGAACTGAACTTCAGAATGGAAAACATTAGAAATACAGTCATACCTTGGATTGCAAACGTGATCTGTGCGGGAGGCATGTTCGCAACCTGCAGCGTTCGCAGCCTGAAGCGCCGCATCTGCGCACGCACGTGACGCAATTCAGCGCTTCTGCGCATGTGCGTGATGTCATTTTGTGGTTCTGCGCGAGCACCAGAACCCGGAAGTAACCCGTTATGGTACTTCCGGGTTTGGCGTGGTCCGCAACCCAAAAACGCGCAACCCACAACGTTCGTAACCTGAGGTATGACTGTAGAGAGAAACCTTAATTGATAGATTCATCCCTAGAGTTTGGACCCATAATTCTCTGTCTGCACCATCTCCTTGCATTGTGTGATATGCCAATCCTTCCTTTAATAATTTGCATCCATGTCCCAGTGCTCACTCTATCTCCACTGAACTTGCCAGATTCATCTTTAACACTGATAGTAAAGGTAAAGGGACCCCTGACCATTAGATCCAGTCGTGGCCGACTCTGGGGTTGCGGCACTCATCTTGCTTTATTGGCCTATTGGCCGAGGGAGCCGGTGTACAGCTTCCGGGTCATGTGGCCAGCAAGACTAAGCCGCTTCTGGCGAACCAGAGCAGCGCACGGAAACACTGTTTACCTTCCCGCCAGAAGGTTTACCTTACCTATTTATCTACTTGAACTTTTGACGTGTTTTTGAACTGCTAGGTTGGCAGGAGCAGGGACCGAGCAACAGGAGCTCACCCCATCGCGGGGATTCGAACCGCCGACCTTCTGATTGGCAAGCCCTAGGCTCTATGGTTTAACCCACAGCGCCACCCGCGTCCCTTAACACAGATATACGCCCGCAACTCAGAGTCACTCATGTACAGCTGGCGCTAGATTGAGGCCTATGTCTATATCTTTGCACAGATGGCATTGCTTGTCATGCGGGGCAGGGATCTGTTTCTCCTCTGCAAATGACCTTTACACTACTGGGTTTATTGATCTGCTCACCATTACAAATTCATATCTGGTTTCATGCTATGTGAACGGTCACAGCATCCCCCAAAGAATCCTGGAAGTTGTAGGAGAGACAGAAAACCACAGCTTCCTGGGAAACGCATGAGTCAACGAAAGGAATCTCCCTCTGCATAGTGTCATTTTTATTGAATGAAGGGAAGAGGGAATTGTCTTTAGCAAACAGAGAAAACTCGCAGGAGAAAAGAAAACTAGCGCTTGATTTTGTTCGTTTTGACGCTTCCTGTATGTCCAAAATGTGCTTCGAGACACAGCTCCCTCTCACCTGGTCTGACAAACCTCTTCTCACTGGAAAGGTGTCCAGGCAACCTCCAGGAGGAAGGAGGCCCCTATTTTTGATACCTGTCCCTGACCGCTGCCCTATTTCCTGTTGTTTTGCCTTTGTAGGATGCCTTGTTAAACTCCTGTTGATGTGAATTGCTAGCGCTCTCATTTCCGCCCCACCTTCCGGGTCTCTAGAAGTTTCCCTTCTTCCCAAAAGCAGAACTGTTCTGCTTTTGCCTAGAGCACGCAACATGGCCGGGGGGCAGCTGACGGCAGGCGCTTCCGCTTGAGTGTCCTGCCAAGTCCAGGTTAAGAGGACTCCTTGGTGCCATCTCACCGCAGGGAACCACTCCCCTGATATAAAGTGCTTTTCATTTGGAGCCACACTCTGACCTTCTGACAGTCCTGTAGGTCTGTTTGCACAGAACTGGCGGCTGTCATGGAAGAAACCTGCATGTTTCTGAACCCCCAAATATGCCTTAATGATTGACATAGGGATTCATTCATGGGACACATAAAATCATAAGCAGTGCTGCATTGGATTGTTGTTGTTTAGTCGCTTAGTCGTGTCCGACTCTTTGTGACCCCATGGATCAGAGCACGCCAGGCACTCCTGTCTTCCACTGCCTCCCGCAGTTTGGTCAGACTCATGCTGGTAGCTTCGAGAACACTATCCAACCATCTCATCTTCTGTTGTCCCCTTCTCCTTGTGCCCTCCATCTTTCCCAACATCAGGGTCTTTTCCAGGGAGTCTTCTCTTCTCATGAGGTGGCCAAAGTATTGGAGCCTCAGCTTCAGGACCTGTCCTTCCAGTGAGTACTCAGGGCTGATTTCCTTAAGAATGGATACGTTTGATCTTCTTGCAGTCCATGGGACTGCATTGGATTAGACCAACTCTAATTTCCCTGGACCACGAGGACCGTAGCTCAGTTTTACAGCACCAGCTAAAGGTCCCAAGTAGCATCCCTGGCATTTCTAGGTAGGGCTGAGAGAGAACCGTGCCCCGAATCCTGGAGAGCCTCTGCCAGTCAGTGTAGGCCGTACTAAACTTGATGGACCAATGGTCTGACTCAGTATAAGACATCTTATACTCAGAGGCGGAGCAAGTGGGGGTGCTAGCTCCACCCCATCCCTACCCACTATGGGCGCCATGTGGCATGCCCTGTCCCTAGCCCCTATGGGCAGTTCGCCCCACCCCTGGGCACATAGCCCCAGGTACCCGAGAGACTTCCTCCGCCACTGCTTATACTGCTCCTAACCCTTCTAGGCTTGGATCAGCTGGCATTGCATCTGTGCTTAGTTGCTGACCTGTGCTGTTTTGTGCCCGATTTTCCATGGCCGGCACACCAAACCTGTTCCAACACCTTCACCTTACTTGTTGCGCCTGAGATTGTGTTCCAGAAATTATTGTGACTATAACAGGAAATGTGATGGGGGGGGGGCAGCCGAGAGAACTACTTGAGAAGACGGAATGGCCTGGTCCTATGGTTCCTGTATCAGTGACTCACACAGGAACCAATAAAACCGTTAAGCCAGTTTAAATCTGCAGAGCGGATCACACCCACTCGCTTAACGGGGACGGAGTTTCGTGATCTGGTCGGATGCCGTGACCAAAATCCAATACGTCCATTTGATTATCCCCTAGCTGATTAACGGCAGGAAGGCTCATCAGTCGGGGCCCAGATTGTCTGTCCCATTGCCGGCTAGTTCTTCGCTTCCCAGCTAGACGGTGCCAAATATTCTTCTTGACCCCACACTCGAGCAGAAGGATTGTCCCGCAATCAAAGCCAGGGCAGTCTCAAGGAAAACCTTTCTAGCCAACCCACCACCACCCAGTAGTATCTCAGCATTTATTCCATTTGGACAGAGAACGAAAAGAGGGTTCCTTTAAGGGAGGGTGTATTGAGGAAGTACTCCTGCCAAGTAGGCTGCCTGCTGAGCTTTGCTATTGAGTCTGTTGGCTGTGTCATTCCATACAGCTCACAAGCAGGGTTCTTGACACAGGCCTCCGGCTGGGTTTCCCCCAGTCACCCAGGAAGAGAGAGGGGAATCAGGAGGTCATGGTGCCCTTAAGGGGACAGCCAGTGCTATTTTTCTAGGATAAGAGATACCAGAACTTACCCTGAGCACCTACCTCATTCTCATTCCTTAGAAGTCTATTTCTGACAATGGGCAAAGAAAAGAAGTCAAGTTGGCAACTGATGGAGTAGCTGGCACTCTCAAGAGGCCATATTTGGCTCCAGGGCTGCCAGCAGCAAACCCAGTTCATTGCCTGAGCCAATGTTTGTGAAGTGTTTTGAAATCTTGAAATGCACCACATAGGAGAAACTCCATTATTGTTGTTGTTATTGTCATTTCTCTCTCACCTGATTAAATAAATCTCAGTTAATCTTATATTTAATCAGATTAATCCATTAGCCAGTCAATTAAATTCACATGCATTTGTATATGGGAGGAAAAATATTTCTGAAGCAAAAAAACATACTTTGTTTTCAGATAAGAGGTCAGATCTAGATTCCCAACATAGAGTAGTCCCACTGACTTCAATGGGCCTGCTTTCAGTAGGATGGGAATATGGAACCATCCCTACATATGCTCTTCTGTTGTAGAGGCTTTCCGTCTTACCTGTGAGAAAAAGGATGAGGCCTGCTGTTATTGTTAAGTACGGTAATTGTATTTAAAAATAGTGCATTTTTAAAATAAAAAAATGCTACCTGATTAAACAGGGGCACATTTTTAGTAAATTGAAAGTCTTGCTAATTGATTAATCTACCTGGTTCATCTATTCATTTTTGTTGTTATTCTTGTTGTTGTCTGGGTCAAAGGGGGTGCCCTCCAGATTGGCCTGTGCTCCAGCCCCTCTCTGTTCTGAAGTGGAAGAACAAAGTTTTATTTCCATCCAAATTAACTTTTTGTTTTCTCCCCTCTCCCCCCTCTCCTCTTGAGACGAAACAAGGGGCTTTGGGAGTTGCCCCGGAAATGACTAACCATGTGGAGGTCCCCATGGCGGATGGGCCCCACATCAGCTTGGAAGAGTTGCCAAAACCTTGCCTGGATAAATACTGTGGGTGGCTGATGCGAAACCTGCTGCTGACCCTCACCATCGTTGGTAAGATCTATCATCTATCATCTATCATCTATCTATCTATCTATCTATCTATCTATCTATCTATCTCATCTATCTATCATGACTTATGAACCACTTTTTTAAAAAATCAATCAATCTCTAAGCAGTGCACATAAAAGAGGATAGTTATCCATAAAATACAGATAAAAATCAACAAAATTTGAAAGCAACTATAGACAATGGGCTTACGTGTTGGGATGGACTTGCTGGTGCTGAAACTGTAAAACTGCAGGTGCTACACACTTAGAGATTGCTTTATCATAGGTATGAAATGCAGATTATCTGGCACTTGTGAAAGTGCAAGCTCGATCCCTCAAGTAAACTAGTCCCAAGCTGTTAATTGGTAAGATGACGCAGAGCCTCCATCTAAGAACAACCTCCTTAGTCTCTGTTTACCCCTTTCTGTCTCTCTGCAGTTCTTCATGCATGAAGTAACTTCCACCTTCCTTTAAGTCCTTATAGGCAGGGGTGACATCTGTTCTAGGTTCTGTGCAGCATCTAGCACAGTCTGCAAATGACAAATAGTAGTAGTGCGATAGGCAGATCAGCAAAGCAGTGGTCGGGAACTGACGGGCTGTGACTGAAATCTGGCCTAGAAATATCTGCCAGTTGGCCCATTAGATTAAAACAACCTTTCTAACTGTATCCATTCTCTTCAAAACCAGATGTTCCCATAGGAAGGGGCAGTTTCCAAAACAGACGTGTGTGTGTCTCTGTGTGCGCCCCCATGTGCTTAAGTTTTGGCACTCTGCCTTCTCTGTCCCAGATCTGGAATTCTGCCAATATGGCGTTTACAGTGATATGACGGAGGAGAGGATGCCCTCTTGCTAGCCTCTATCCTTATTTGAACCATCAACTGATCTACTTGCCCCACTGCTCTAGGGTGGATCTACACTGCTCATAGGGTGGATCTACACATGGGGGGGGACACTTTAAGTCAAAAATTAAATCGTTATAACAAAAGAAAAAACACTGTGGAAAATTGCTTAGAAATTTGTTTTGCTCTCTGGCACCATCTGGTGTTGCATGTTTATAACGCATTCAAAACGCTGTTTCTTGACGAATGTAGCTGAGTCCATAGATTATTGTAGCTGGAAGGGCCTTTGAAGGTCATTAGCTCAACACCCCCTGGCTGTTGCTAGAAGACCACTACCGCATTTGCTTCAGAGCATGTAAAGAAAGAGAACCCACCATCTTCCAAGGCAGCTAGTCCCTCTGTGAAACAGCTTGTATCATCTTGAAGTTCTTCTTAAGCTTCAGTTAAAATCCTTTCTCTTATAATTAGAAGCTCTTGTTCAAAGCCTCACCCTCACTAGAGCTACAGAAAACAGGTGTGCTGCATCATCGTCCTGTGTGGTAGCCTTTCGAGTACAGTGGATAAGTACTTAATTCGTTCCAGAGGTCCGTTCTTAACCTGAAACTGTTCTTAACCTGAAGCAACACTTTAGCTAATGGGGCCTCCTGCTGCTGCCGCGCCGCTGCTGCGTGATTTCTGTTCTCATCCTGAAGCAAAGTTCTGAGGCACTATTTCTGGGTTAGCAGAGTGTGTAACCTGAAGCGTATGTAACCTGAAGCGTATATAACCCGATGTACCACTGTACTGGAAGATAGCTATCCGATCACTTCTTAATTGTCTCTTTCTTCTCTGCGAACAATAACAACCCCACTCAGAGCTGTCTCCCATCCTGTGTTGCAGGTTGTGAGCTGATCCCTTGTCTTGTTACATATGCAGCACACCTGATCTGCAAGGCACTTGAGCCAGTGCAATTAGTTTAGGGTCCCTCCAGAGATGTCCTTTTTATGATTTGTGCTCAGGAGGATGCTATCGGAGGAGTCACTTGCAATTGCACTTTCAATACCATTCAAAAGGTTTAAAGAGGTCACACCGCTGCATTTCCAGTCCATAACTTCCTGCTGAAATCCTGTAACTTTTTATACCACAAACATCCTGCTTTATTTTTACCCCAGTTTGGTTCCACTACAGCCCCTCCTGATAGCAATAACGAGGTAGCCTTGGAGAAGCATCACGGAATAAATGAAAGCAGAATAAACCCACCGCTGATGCAGTATTCTTGTGTTAAGAACATGTGGCAGGCTATATCCACAATGAAACACCCGTCTGGGTTGAAGCTTAGGTGTGGAGAACAATGTCGTACAACATTCCCAGAAACAAATCAGAAGGGATGCTCAATAAGTAGCTATCATCTGAACTCCCTGAAAACTTTGTGCAAACCAATGAGGATAAACTTTCAGTCAACATTACATTAAGCAAATTATACCTACACTCATTTTCCTTATTGTAAAAAGTCTGATGGGGGGAGGGGATGAATGGTTCCAGAAAGACTTTGTGATTGTTCTAGAATTACCTCTCTGACCCCCCCCCAAGCCATCCATAAATAAAGAAAGAAATAAATGAAGCAAGCAAGCAAGCTGTCTGTCAATGAGGCTACTTTTTCCTTTTAAAAAGACCCATCTGGGTAGTAACTTTCCATAGCCCCTCATCTAATCTCCTATCTCTGGGCAACCTGCCATATCTTGCAGCCGTACACACACCCTTTCGTCGCCCTGCAGCATGGCTGGCTTCTTGGCCCTGGATGACCTCTTCAGGGATAGGCAGAGGGCAGAGGAGCTGAAGAAAAAGGACCCGTTTCTTAGACGTGGAGGAGGAAAAGGGGGTGGAATTGACGTATGAACAGGACCCATAAAACAAGGAGGGAAGCTTTCAAAGTGTGCGCTATCTGAGATACTCTCACTGCGTGTATTGCTATCAAGTTCAAGTTCTGTTGTGTGCAGCAGTACGCAAGCACCCACAGATCTCTTTGTCTGTTCTTCGTTGGCTGCAAACACACAAGCTTGTGTACCTTTGAACAGTAGCTTAATAACTGGTTTATTTCCTCCACTGGATGCATTCCCTGCCCTTCCTCACGAATGAGCACAGGACAGCTAACAATATAAAACAATACAGACAACATCATAGCTCAGCTGGTTAGAGTGTGGTGCTGACGACCCCAAGGTTGCAGGCTCGATCCCTGTATGGGACAGCTGCATATTCCTGCATTGCAAGGGGTTGGACTAGATGATCCTCATTGTCCCCTTCCAACTCTAGGATTCTATGGTTCTATGGAATACAATCAATCAATTCTTTATTCCAGTCCAAATCTATGAAAAACAATGATGGAAAGATGCTTTGAAAAAGGAAGAGAAGATCAACATTATCAGCCCCACAGTTATTCTCTTTCTGGCTCCTTCCTTCCTTCCTTCCTTCCTTCCTTCCTTCCTTGACATCTTCATAATATTTTGGCACTTTCTTGATCTCCTGCCCTCAGGCAGAAGATATAAAAGCATGATTAGTCGCACCAACAGGGTAAAGAACAGCTTCTTTCCTGGGCTGTTAGGCTGCTGAGTGAAAAGATAACAACAGGGCAACTGGCTTTTGGGTTTGGTGGGTGTGCGTCAGTAAATGAGGGGAATTAAGACTAAGAGAGCTGAGTGCTCGTGTAATCTCACTGTATACAAGTTGTACAAGTGACAATAAAATATTTCAAAATTCAAATAAGCACATAAGCACATAAGAGGAGCGGTGCTGGATCAGGCTAATGGCCTGTCATGTGCAGCACACTCTTCTCACAGTGGCTAACCAAATGCCCAAGCTGAACATGAGCACAGCAGCACTCTGCTCACCTGTGATCCTCACCAACTGGTATTCAGAGGCTTCATTGCTACTGACAGTGGAGGGAGACTATAGCCATCACGGCTAGTAGCCATGGCTAGGTTAAAAAGGTAAAGGGACCGCTGACCATTAGGTCCAGTCGTGACCGACTCTGGGGTTGCGGCGCTCATCTCGCTTTATTGGCCGAGGGAGCCGGCGTACAGCTTCCGGGTCATGTGGCCAGCATGACTAAGCCGCTTCTGGCGAACCAGAGCAGCGCACGGAAACGCCGTTTACCTTCCCGCCAGAGTGGTACCTATTTATCTACTTGCACTTTGACGTGCTTTCAAACTGCTACGTGGGCAGGAGCAGGGACCAAACAACGGGAGCTCACCCCATTGCGGGGATTTAAACCACCGACCTTCTGATCAGCAAGTCCTAGGCTCTGTGGTTTAACCCACAGCGCCACACACCCGCGTCCCTTTTACGGCTAGGTTGGTCCTCCACAAATTTGACTAATCCTCTTTCGAAACCACCCCAAAGTTGGTAGCCATTGCTGGCTCTCGTGGAAAGGGATGATTCCACAGTTCAACTATACATCGCATGTGACCAATATCTGTATGGTTAACTTGTCATTCTCTCAAATCGCCGTACAGATTCAAACAGGAAAAAACGCACACACTCCATCTAGCCATCCAGTCTCGTAGCACAGGGTAAAAGGCCAGGATTTCATTAGTCTCTCATTGTTTCTTTTACGTCATTGCCCTGGAGAAAGAAAATTAAACAGGGTCTAATCCCTGTAGCTTCACCCAAGGCCCCCACCCCACCCTCCCTGCGTCCACTGACAGCTCCTAATCAGCTTGAAGGAGAGGGCGAAAGGGTCCAGAGGACACCAGCATCTCATGCGCTGAGAAAAAGGGAACAGGGAGCTTTGTGCCACAGAGCAAAATGCCAGCAGAGCTGGCCGTGTGCGTGTGTGAAAGAGAGGGAGATCTTGTTTTGAGTTACTGTCGCACTTCTCCAAATATTGCAGTGCAGGTAATGTGTGCAAAAATGGATCATATTAGGGGGATTTATTATTATTATTATTATTATTATTATTATTATTCAAAAATGTGTGTATTAGAAGATAAAAATGCTGATATTGTCATCAAGATATTTTTTTTGGGGGGGGGGTAGAAATTAAAAAACTGATGTGGAAATCTGGCGAGCCGAATTTAAGATTGGAAACTGGAGAAACCGAAACACGCAGATTAGGTCATCTGACTGAGGTGGTATTTAGAGGAGTCCAAGGAGAGGGGGGTTTTTCCCCATGAAGGAGGCTCAGGCATGAGTCTTGCCCTCTGAAGCTGTTAAGAGCAGTCTGCAATCTCAATAACCAAAGGAAAGTGCTTGACAGCTATGTTGGGGTTCTTCATTTCCAGCTCTGCTTCTCATGACCAGCCCTGGACTGATAACACAATAAAACATTTGCTGCTCCAAACCTCATAAATGGCTTTACACAGGAGGCTGAAGCCTTATATCACTTGATTCTGGCAATTGTACACACTGGCCTTTATTCATATATTTTTTACAGGATACCTGCATGTGCATAATACCACACCATGTGCGATATATGGTTCAAAATGCAGACCCTTGATAATCTCAGCTTCTGTTGCTGTTGCTATTTGAGCAAGTTCCTAGCTCTCAGCACTGTTGAAAAATGTTTGTGGGAAATGCAAACAATGTCTAGAACAAAATGCTTTTGCATTATGCATTCATAACACCCTTCCCTATTTGGATTCCTCTGTCGCCCCTCACCTCTCCTAATCGTGGCTAAAATAATTTTTCATGCACCCTTGCCAAACCTCTAGACGTAGTTCAAAATAAAACCTACACCTCTGGACCAGTTTCTCTGATTTATACAGTTCGTTTTGAATGTCGTTTCATTGGACAAGAGAACCCATGGGTTTCAATGCAACAATAACAATGAAAAGACCTCCAGTAAGTTTAATAAGGGGGGTCTCTGCAGCACTGGATATAATAAGTAGGATCAGGAGAGGGTTGGTTTATTGCCCTTCCTTCCCTCCCAGCTGTCCTGACTTTGCCCTGGCAGTATCCAGCAATTTTTATCCTGGATCTTTTCCCAGCGAGGATTCGGGGGCGTGAACCCCTGTAGCCTGGCTTTACTCCAAGTAGGACACTGACTCTGTAAACAGATCCCATGAAAAGATCCTGTTTTCACCAAACGGTTTAGAAATCGGTATCATCATGATCCTGCCCCGAATGCTTGAATTTAGCACACCCACACAGCATCTAGAGCAGCAGTTCGGCTTTGCGTGGGGGGCGGTATCTGTGCACTACAGTCGCAAGCCAGTTTCAGATAGTTTTGCAAACTGAACGGACCGCTTTCTGTCCTGTGCATTTAATGGCAGCTGGATGTGCCAATTTTAGCATGTGGCAAGTGGCCATTCAGGAATCCTGGCACTCATTTCCATTAAACCTCCCACACACACACCCAGTTGTCACCCCACACACCCAACACTCAGTCAGCATTCCATGACGACTGAGCACGCTCAGCCCTAATTGTTATTATTATTTATTTCATGACATTCATACACCACTTGATTGTAAACAACAACCTCAAAGTGGTTTACTAAAGATAAAACAGTAAAACCAAGAAACAAATCACAATTATACTTTTAAACATTCAAAAGTTAAAACCCTAAAACAGATGGAAATTACCTTGCTGAATTTGGTGGGACTTGGATAGCTCAGTTGGCTAGAGCGTGGTGCTGACAACGCCAAAGTTGCAGATTCGGTCCCTATATGGGACAGCTGCATATTCCTGGGGTTGGACTAGATGATCCTCAGGGTCCCTTCCAACTCCACAATTCTATGATTCCTCCCAGGTAAGTGTTTAATGGGACAGTGGTCTTAGACTCTGACATAATGCATTTATCAGGGTGTCCATCTTTAGAGATTATTATTATTATTAATGATTAGCTTTCTGAGGGAAAGCCTCCGCGCTCCATTGGCTCCACCCCCTGGCACAGCCCAAGTCCCAGCCTGTATCCACTCTTGCCAAATCAGGATGCAAGCTAGGATCCAGTTCATGATAGATTGGGGGGGGGGGGCGAGGCTTCTGACACACACACACACACACACACCACCTATCAGGAAGGGCATGGCAGTTCCAGTTCCCACATCAGGGCCCCAGTGAAGCCTCTGCCATCCCTCAATGCCGCCGCACCAAGAGGGGTGAGCGGACATGTGGTAAATGGGGTCTGTGGTAAATGAAAGACCTACATTGGCTCCCAGTACGTTTCCGAGCACAATTCAAAGTGTTGGTGTTGACCTTTAAAGCCCTAAACAGCCTCGGTCCAGTATACCTGAAGGAGCGTCTCCACCCCCATCATTCTGCCCAGACACTGAGGTCCAGCGCTGAGGGCCTTCTGGCGCTTCCCTCACTTCAAGAAGCCAAGTTACAGGGAACCAGCCAGAGGGCCTTCTCGGTAGTGGCACCCGCTCAGTGGAACACCTTCCCACCAGATGTACCAGACTTTTAGAAGACATCTGAAGGCAGCCCTGTTTAGGGAAGCTTTTAATGTTTAATAGGTTATTGTATTTTAATATTCTGTTGGAAGCTGCCCAGAGTGGCTGGGGAAACCCAGCCAGATGGGCGGGGTATAAATAAATTATTATTATTATTATTATTATTATTATTATTATTATTATTATTATTATTATTTTATGGTCACAGGAATTACTTTATTTACTTCTCTGTCCTGCTACATTTGGGAGAACCCTCCTTTTCATTAGGCTCCATGGGACCTTGGACATCTGCCCCAAAGCCCAACCCTCGTGCTACCACTGATAAAGGACCCCCTGTTGATAAAGAGCCTAGTCCTGCTCTCAACCTGGTGACAGCTACTTCTGAAATATCCTGGGACCTTCTCTTTTTCCTCTTCGTTTCAGGAGTGATTTTGGGATCTCTGTTTGGAGGTCTCCTGAGGTTGCTCCCACCTCTCGACAGCGACCTGATCATGCTGATTTCTTTTCCTGGGGACATCCTTATGCGCATGTTGAAAATGCTGATCTTGCCTCTTGTGATATCCAGTCTCATTTCAGGTGAGAGGGGGAGGGGGAGAAATGGCTCCAGATCTCAAACCTCAGAAGTGGGGCGCTAGCCTCTGTATAGCTTAGCTGGCCTTCCAAGAGATTGGCTTTTCGCTGAAAGGAACAAGGAACAAATTGTGAAACTGTGGGGGAAATGGCACCCAAGGTGAGTTCATAAGAGCCCCCCGTGCCTTGAAAGAATGTAAGAGAGGGTTGTGGGAAAGGTTGGAAGGATCGGTCAATTTCATTTCTCTCCGTTTCTCCTTTTCCCAGTCTTAAATTCAGTTCTCCACACTTCTGCAATCATGAAAAATCATCAGGAATTTAGAGCAAATTTATCCTAACAAGCACATTTTTATAAGCACTTTTGACTGGCAAACATATTTTTGCAAGCAATTTCCCCTAATTTAATGCATTTTTGTATGTTATATTTGTAGGAGGAAAATATCAGTCCCTGTGATCCCTGTGTGAGTTAAATAACAAAAGAATCAGCTGGGTGCCCAGACTGAAAACACAGGGTCACTCTCCAGCAGGCGGGAGCACCCAGGAGTAGAGTTTAAGCTCACAAAAGTCAAGCAGCAGTATAGCATTAGGAATATAGGTTGTTAGACCTTTTTATCCTGTTTAGTTGCATACAGCACTTCACCCATTTTCTACTCCTCTTGCAATGATCAGAGCACACACTGTTAAGTAAGTTTTAAATGTTTTACTTACAAAATGCTCCAAAGGTCAGATTCATGCATTTATCCTAGTAGCAGCAAGGTGAACACAGGCAGAATACTCTTGGGTAGAAAATACAGAAAGCTTAAAATATGTGTTCTAAGCTTGCAGTTTGCTTAGACACATCATCCTTGGTCAGTTAAATGGCATGGAAAGAGTGAGAGGAAGAGAAGCTGCTTCACTTCCTACCTCATGGAAGTGAGGGGGCATGGCTTAGCTGAGTATAGGAACAGAACTCTCCAGTCTTAATCCTGTTGTGCACTAAATAGCATTCATGCATAGTTATGTCCAACTGCACCATCATCACTAATATGTTCATTTTTATACACACACTCTGCCCTATATATGAATTTTTGTAGACACTGGTTGGAGAACCGCATTGCTAAATCTGAATAAGTGTGAATTTTGTAGGACAGCTGTGTTTTGATTCACATATTATTTCGTAAATATACGTCTTTAAAATGTGAACTGAATTAAACTCCTCCCCCATCCCTAGTTGTGGGAGACCAGCCCCTATCACTATCAACACATGCAGTGAACATGCCACCTGATCTGTGCATTTGACTGGTGTGTGAAGGGGCTCTACATGTCAGCTAGGTTAAGGTGTCAGGCAGTGACTGGCCCAAGGTTTCTCAGTGAGCTTCATGGCCAAGTGGGGATTCAAACTCTGGTCTCCCACGTCCTAATCTGACATTGTAACCACCACGCTGGCTCTCTCCTTGACCAGGTCTTTGTACACCTCTCTTTGCCAATAAGAGATGTGTGTTAGAAACCCCAATTTGTTCTACATCAGATGCAGATTTGTTATTGTATTGTATGCGCATTAGGTAAAGGTAAAGGGACCCCTGACCATTAGGTCCAGTCGTGGCCGACTCTGGGGTTGCGGCGTTCATCTCACTTTATTGGCCGAGGGAGCCGGCGTACAGCTTCCGGGTCATGTGGCCAGCCTGACTAAGCCGCTTCTGGCGAACCAGAGCAGCGTGTGGAAACACCGTTTACCTCCCCGCCAGAGCGGTACCTATTTATCTACTTGCACTTGGCGTGCTTTCGAACTGCTAGGTTGGCAGGAGCTGGGACTGAGCAACGGGAGCTCATCCTGTTGCGGGGATTCGAACCACCGACCTTCTTATCAGCAAGCCCTAGGCTCTGTGATTTAACCCACAGCGCCACCCGCGTCCCCTGTATGCTCATTATCTCAGTGCAAACGGCACTTCCATACGCTCTGGCACTCGTGTTCCGTGTGCCAGAAGCAGTTTAGTCATGCTGGCCACGTGACCTGGAAAGCTGTCTGCGGACAAACACCGGCTCCTTTGGCCTGAAAGCGGGGATGAGCGCCACACCCCATAATCAAATCTGACTGGACTTAATCATCAGGAGTCCTTTACCTTTAGCTATCCCAGTGTATGGCTCATCATGAGCAGCAGAAGGAAGCTGGTCCCACTCCCTGAGACACCATTCTGCAACTGCCTCCTCTCCTTCCAACTATTATTTTCTTTGTGACTCTCTGTTTGGTCTGTCCACCTCTTACGTAGTTCCATGGAGGATGGGCTTAGGCAGGGTGGCCTCTCTCCATCCCTTGACCCCGTAACCTCTTGTGATGTGTTTTGTGGGCAGGTCTGGCCGGCCTCGATGCCAAATCCAGCGGGCGCATGGGCACTCGCGCCATGGTTTATTACATGTCCACCACTGTGGTGGCAGCCATATTGGGCGTCATTCTGGTCTTGTCTATCCACCCCGGCAACCCAAAACTCAAGAAATCCCCCACGGTGATGACTAGGAATGAGGAGGTCTCCAGTCTGGACGCTTTTCTGGACTTGATCAGGAACCTGTTCCCCGAAAACCTGGTCCAAGCCTGTTTCCAGCAGGTAACGCAAGTAGCAAATGTATGGATCAGGGAGGCAAAGGCCGGCAGGGCCTGGGACAGTGGTTTGGCAGTGGTTGGTTGCTTCCAAACCGCCCTCTCCACCTACCATGCCGCCTTTTTCTCACACAGATCCAAACCGTCTCAACGAAGATCCCTGTGCCCCCGGTTGTGGTCCGTAAGGAAAACGTGAGTCAGATAGTCCACGCCAGTGGGTCAGTGCTCAACACCACCATCACGGAGGTCAACGTGGGTCCCAGCACCGTGACCCAGAAGCAGCTGGAGTTCAAGGCTGGAATGAACGTTTTGGGTGAGACTTTGGTCAAGAGCAAAAGTGGAAGAGCTTGGCAGAGACCAGGAGCAAATATGGAGGGTGCTGTGGACAAACAACTCACGCAGTCATAGCCACACCACGTGGAATCATTTTTAAATTTCAAAACTATATATGCATGCTTTTAGAATGTCCTCCGTCATGAATGCTATTCATGCAGCAGAATGAAGTGGTAGAAGCCTGAGATGGTGGGAATTAAGGACCGTACCACTGCAGGCTGCAGGTAGAGGATGGCATTTTATTCCCCAGGGGGGAAACTCCCTGCCAAAACCACACAAACAAGAGGAGCAGGGTGGACCCAGGACATCAGCAGGAAAGGTTTGGTCTCAACCTTCTCTTTGCTGTGAGTGCTTTCTGCTTTAGGTTGTTTCTTTATAATATGGGAGCATTCACAACTGTGATCTCCCCTCTACTGTCTGAAATGGTTCTGCCCATTCTACCACCTAGGAATTTGGACACCATCCTCTACACGTGTAGACAAGGCCTTGGATATTTGTGTTTTAATTGTGTGGTTTTTAAAGTTGTGCCCCCTCCCCCCAAAAAACCCCACTGTTAATTGGGCAGTACATTGATTCAAAAACAAATAAATAAAATAGGGGAGGAGTAGAAAAGCAGAGAAGAAATTGAATTTGGCACATTAATACTTAATCCTTTTTTTGGCCTTCAAAAGGCATTGGTTAAGACTCGTTTTTACATGTTTTACACGTTTTTCAAACTCAATGTTATTTCAACATTTCAGATTTGAAATTTGAAATTTACAAACTCAACATTGTTTTGACATTTCCGTTTTCAATTTTGAAATTTAGCATTTTTAATAATAAACATAAATTAAGCACACCTCTCCTCCTCCTACCTGCATCTGGTGTGCAGGTGAGAGATGAGAGGTAGGTGGGTTTGTGTGTTTTAAACTGTTCATTCAGCGTCCTCTATTGGGGAGACAGAGCACAGGGTTGGCGAGAGATCCCTCCTTCTCTCTGATCCCCCCTTTCTCTCCTCACCCCCCTCCCTTGCAGGTTTGATTGGCTTCTTCATTGCCTTTGGCATTTGCATGGGGAAGATGGGCGAGCAGGCTAAGCCCATGGCCGACTTCTTCAACATCCTCAACGAGATCATCATGAAGCTGGTCTCTATGATCATGTGGTAAGAGAGACTCATATACAGATATGCAACCTAGAGATTCATTTCTTTTTAAAAAAAAAATCAATGCCAGTTTCCTTGTAAGTATGGAAGCAAGAACTACAGCCCTGTTGGTTTATTGCTGTTGTTTTTTGCCATCAGAGACAGCAACAGCAAAATCATTATTTGAATGCTGAGCCTTACATAGCCAAAATAGCATTATTTAAGTGTAAGAGGGAGGTAATGTTGTTGTTGTTTAGTTGTTTAGTCGTGTCCGACTCTTCGTGACCCCATAGACCAGAGCACGCCAGGCACTCCTGTCTTCCACTGCCTCCCACAGTTTGGTCAAACTCATGCTGGTAGCCTCGAGAACACTGTCCGACCATCTCATCCTCTGTCGTCCCCTTCTCCTTGTGCCCTCCATCTTTCCCAGCATCAGGGTCTTTTCCAGGGAGTCAAGTCTTCTCATGAGGTGGCCAAAGTATTGGAGCCTCAGCTTCACGATCTGTCCTTCCAGTGAGCACTCAGGGCTGATCTCCTTCAGAATGGAGAGGTTTGTTCTTCTTGCAGTCCATGGGACTCTCAAGAGTCTCCTCCAGCACCATAATTCAAAAGCATCAATTCTTAGATGATCAGCCTTCTTTGTGGTCCAGCTCTCACTTGGGAAACCCTAGCTTTAGCTATACTATAGTTAAGAGGGAGGTAATAGCAGATTTTAAAAAGCTTGGGTGGAGACTCCTAAAATAAAAAGTGAGTGTGCCCATTGGCCACAGAACACTGAGCAGCATCTGATTGGCTTGAGGGAAACCATCCAGGGTGTGGGAGAGGGATTAGTCTGGAATGGAGTGCCCTGCAAAGGGCATGGCTGGCTGGAACCCTAAAGGAGAAGACCTCCACAAAGAAGTGTTGAGTTGCAGGTCTCACTTGTACCTGGTTATTTCCAAACATAGAAGTCGAGTAGGCTGTGCCAGGCACCCAGAAAGTGCTTGTCTTTAAAGCAGGTGTTGAAAGCTTCTAAAGCAGCGTTTCTCAACCTGTGGGTCCCCAAATGTTGTTGGACTACAACTCCCATCATTCCTAGCCAGCATGACCAGTGGTCAGGGATGATGGGAGTTGCAGTCCAACAACATGGTTGAGAAACACTGTAAAGGCAGTGATCAAATAATGGGGTGGGGGTTAGGGGACCCTTTTTGAAACACACTCAAACTAACCACTAATTCCCTCTCCCCCCGCCCTTCCACTAATGGGGCCATCATGAAAGATAGGGAGGCCCGGGTCCCTCTGACTCCTGCCCCCCTATTAATTCGAGCACCACCCAGATGTAGAAATGAGCTCCTGTATCTCCATGTACAACTCCCCCATGTGGTGAGAGCTGGGATGGGGTGTCGACTAGAGGAACATGTGAAGCAACAAAGGATTCCCAGGGGTTGAAGTGGCCCCACCTGTCCAGCCTAGCCATCAAGGCTTCCTACTCTGGATAGGATTCTACCTGAGCAATGGTGCTTCTCTCACTGCCTCCTCAGCAGCCTGACTCATCTTGGCTTCCCTCCTCTCCTGCTTCTGTCCCTGCTCTGATTCTGGACTGCTCTCTGCCACAGACTCTTCCTGCTCACTAAACCCTGTTGCTTCCTCAGCTTCCAACTCATCCCAGTCTTCTCCCTTTGACCACTCGTCGTCGCCCCACCATTAATCCCCTGGCTCTGAGCCTTTTTCCCTCAGGGGGCTCCCCAGCTGGTGCCTCCCCCCATTCCTCTGTGTCTAGCCAGTCCATGACAATGGCCATACCTGTTTCCTGTGGGAGGGAGTTCCGTAGTCTATCTGTGTGCTGCTCATTCGGCTGCTGCGATAGCATCTGCCAGTCTTCTGAACGTCCCCTTCCTCAATGTAGGTACTCTCCGTTTGGCATCGCTTCCCTCATCTGCGGCAAGATTGCCGGTATCAAAGACCTGGAGATGGTGGCCCGTCAGCTGGGCATGTACATGGTGACGGTCATTGTGGGGCTGGTCATCCACGGTGCCATGGTGCTGCCCCTCATCTTCTTCGTCATCACGCGCCAGAACCCCTTCCTTTTCTACGCTGGCATCTTCCAGGCCTGGATTACGGCTCTTGGCACAGCCTCCAGGTACGGGCAGCTCTCGCATGGCTTCCTTTTTAGCAGACACTGTTTATGTGGTGATGGACATTTCATTTATCTGCTCACTTGGGAAAATTTATAGACCACATAATTATTATTATTTTAAAAAAACAAACCTCTATGTGGTTTACATAAAATAGTATTTATCTTTTTTTAAAAAATACTTACCAGTTAAGCATATTGTTAATTTACGAACTTGGGTGTATGTTGGCACGTGGTTTATGGAACATGTTCAGGGTGCGTGTGTATATATAGTTGTTTGTTATTTATTTATTTACAGCCTTTATAGGGAAGCTTAGGGAAGCTTTTAATGTTTGATGTTTTATTGTATTTTTAATATTCTGTTGGGTGCCGCCCAGAGTGGCTGGGGAAACCCAGTCAGATGGGCGGGGTATACATAATAAAATTATTATTATTATTATTATTATTATTCCTCATGGAGTGTTTTCAGTCCCAGAGCAAGGGGGAAAAGTTAATGCAAATGTACAGAGAAAAATAGTATACAAAAATTTCAAAAAGACATATAAACAGGACCAAGAGACAACTAAGAAATTCTGTCATACGCTAAACGAGCAGAATTACAAGAACGTAAGTTGGCATTTCCAATTTAACGAAATATGGGCCTCAAGGTCAGCAGGCAGTGATGGGCGGGTGGGTTGCTGGCCTCCCCCATTTCTCTTCTTGCCAGGCAGCGTTCAGGGTGGAAATCCTCAGGATCAAATTCCTCTCTTTGGAGAGAGAGGAGCAGCCAACCTCAGCAGCGGCCATGTTACTCAAATTAAGTATGGATTGGGCCTTTAGGATTGTCAGCTACAGGGTGTGTAAACAATGCGTCCAGATACGGGTGAATGAGGAGGTAGGGGAGTTTTGGAGAAATTACATATTGACATGCAGCTTTTAAAATCACTTTTCCCTACGTCCCTGCTACCCCTGCCGCCTCCTTTGCATGCCAGCGCCGGGACGCTGCCTGTCACTTTCCGCTGCCTTGAGGAGAACTTGAAAATCGACAAGCGGGTGACCCGCTTTGTGCTGCCCATTGGGGCCACCATAAACATGGACGGCACCGCTCTCTATGAGGCTGTGGCAGCCATCTTCATTGCACAGATGAACAGCATACACTTAGATGGCGGACAGATCGCAACAGTCAGGTGAGGTGACTTGGTAGGCCTGTGTCCCCCCCCCCCATGAGCTGGCTGGTGCCCAGGTCAAACGTAACTCACCCCAAGGGCAGGAGAGTCGATCTCATTTCACATACAAAATTGCCCGCTTATTAAGCGGTTTGGCAGCCTTCAGAAAAGTAGTAGTGGCAGGGCCTTTTTGGTTGTGGCACCCGATTGTGGAATTCCCTCCAGCAAAGATTTGTATAGCTTCTTTGCTACGGGGTTTTCGTACTTGAGCCATTAAAGCTAGCACTGTACCAAAGTATTTGTCCAAGACTTTTCCCACAGTTTTGGTGGGCAAAAACATCCCCAAATGTTCTTACCATGTCAGACCACTGGTCTATTTAGCCCTCTTTCAGACCGGGGTCTCTCCCAGCCCTACCTGTGGATGCAGAGGATCGAACCTGGGACCTTCTGCATGCCAAGCAGGTGCTCGGCCCCCTGAGCTACAGCTGCCTTCTGCTTATTTTAATAATTGCTTTGTTTACTTGTTTTAAATTTTACAAGCTGCTTTGATGCTCTGCAGCCTATAAATGTGAACGAACACCTCATTTCTCTCCTTTTCTGTTCCCACAGCCTAACAGCCACATTGGCTAGTGTAGGGGCAGCCAGTATACCCAGTGCGGGGCTGGTCACCATGCTTTTAATCCTGACAGCCGTGGGACTCCCGACCCAGGACATCAGCCTCCTCATTGCTGTGGACTGGCTACTGTGAGTGACGTCAAGGGCAGGGGTTTGGTCTGGGAAGGCGGTAGTGGAGTGTGGTCAAACCACGACATCAATGTCCCCCTTCAGGGTCATTAAAAAACACCAACCCACAACACGTCTGAGAGACAGTGCAGTATAGCGGTTAGTGTGTTGGACTAGGACCCTGGGTGACCAGGGTCCATAATCCCCACTCAGCTGTGAAGCTCTCATTTGGCGACCTTGAACCACTCACAGCCTCTTAGCCTAACATACCTTCCAAGGTTGTTGTGCAAATAAAATGGGAAGGGGAAGAACCTCATCCATTGCCTTTTTATCTCCTCAGGCATTAATTTGTTTATTTATTTTTAGAAAAATGTGTGGAATTTGCATATGTTAATTTATACCTATAGAGGCAAATTTAGAGTTCTGAGCAAATTAAGATTGTCTCGGTAGCTGCGTCTCATGGGAACCATGCTCTGAAGCATGCCAGCATTTATAAATTTTAAATTTATTGCTGTACATTGTTTTAAATGTTTGTTTTCTTTCTGGGATTGTACCCCCAAGTGTGTTTTATAAGCTGGTCTCCGACCGTAATAAATTATCTATCTATCTATGCCAGCGGCCCTGTAAGTAAAGGGTCCCTGCAGACAGGTGGGTTTATTCTTTAACAATAAGGGTGCCTTTGTGGTGGATTTATTCTGCAGGACCACCCACCCCACCCGACATCCTTTTTATTACTAATTCATCCGGATTTGCACTCGTGATGCCATTGGGGCAGTCACACACAATCCCACTTTCAGTACCGTTCACACCTGCAAAAGAGAGAAAAAGCAAAGGAAAAAAATGAACTTTGCACTTTCTGAAACAATATGAGAACAAGAACCGCCATCCTTCTCAGTTTTCACTCACCTGAATTCTGCAATGCAGTTTTCCAATCAAACAAAGTTTACAAAAAAGCATATATTAGGGGAAAGAGTGCATGAAAAAGACTATCAGTAAAGATCACATACCCCCCAAAAATGCATTATATTAGGAGAAAATGCCTGCAAAAATGTGTGCATTAGTTAAAACAGTTTACAAACGTGTTTATTAGGGGAAAATTTGCATTAAAACGCCGCTCAAATTTTCATTTCAAATAGCTGGAGAAATGTAGAGAACTGAATTTAAGATTGCAAAAGGGAGAAACCATGAAAACCGAAACTGACAGATCCTTCTAGTCCTATGTACAACTCTCGACATTTAGTGATGTACACATCTGAATGTGGCCCTGAAACCACTGGGAAGCCTAGTTTTCAAGGCAGGCCTGTACAGAACTTGTCTGAGGCCTGGGGTGGGATTCTTGTTCTAGGCATGACAGGCCTGAGAGGCCCCCGGTGGACCCCATGACTGGCTCAGCCCTCCGAGGCCTGGGACAAGGGCAGCTGGCCCAGGCCTGGCCCAAGGAAGTACGAGGCAACATGATGTGGTCTTTTCTGTGAAGCAGCTCCTTCAAGAGAGGTCTTCTCTTCCTGGTAGGCTGTCCAACGGACAGAAAGCTCCAGCGATGGCAAAACATAATGACCACACATGCAAGCAGATAGGTGGGAAGCAAGGACAATGGAAGGGTGGGAAGTGAAGGCAATGGTAGGCCTTGACCAGGTCACTTTAACCCAGGCTTCCTCAACCTCAGTCCTCCAGTTGTTTTGAAACTACAATTCCCATCATCCCTGACCACTGGTCCTGCTAGCTAGGGATCATGGGAGTTGTAGGCCAAAAACATCTGGAGGGCCAAGGTTGAAGACGCCTGCTCTAACCCCCTCCTCCCTTTTTTCCTCCCTCCTCCTTGCAGGGACCGCATGAGGACCTCCATCAATGTGGTAGGCGACTCCTTTGGTGCCGGCATCGTCCATTTCCTCTCCCAGAAAGAGTTGGCGCTCATTGATGGAAGGGGGGAGGAGCTTGAGACAGACCCCACTACCCTTAAGCTGCAGGCTCTGGCCAATCACCAGGAGGGCTCCATCGGGTCTGGCTACACCGTCTTGCCCAGCCAGGACGAGGAAGAGGTGAGGAAGAGAACGTTCCTGGTGAATGTTCAGTGGGCCTGGGAGAAGCCGACAGTCACTGGGGACATAAGAACATCTGGACATGAGACCAGGCACAATGGTAAAGGTAAAGGGTAAAGGGACCCCTGACCATTAGGTCCAGTCGTGGCCAACTCTGGGGTTGCAGCGCTCATCTCGCTTTATTGGCCGAGGGAGCCGGCGTCATGTGGCCGGCATGACTAAGCCGCTTCTGGCAAACCAGAGCAGCGCACAGAAACGCCGTTTACCTTCCTGCCGGAGTGGTACCTATTTATCTACTTGCACTTGGACGTGCTTTCGAACTGCTAGGTTGGCAGGAGCAGGGACCGAGCAACGGGAGCTCACCCTGTCACGGGGATTCGAACCGCCGACCTTCTGATCAGCAAGTCCTAGGCGCTGTGGTTTAACCCACAGCACCACCCGCATCCCTTAGGCACAATGGTCATGGGCACAATGGTATTGGGCTTCTATTCTCATGCCTACTGTGTCTGTATGTAATAGGGAACCATTGTGGCACTGAGGGCCAGATCCAGATTCAGAGCAGGGCCTTTATAGTGCTGGCCTCTTTGGTTTTGAATCCCATCTCTGGGTAAATCCACAGTGCAAAGGGCTTTGCTGGCCCGGCACTCAGCATTTTGAGAAGCCTCAAGCATAAGGCTAGCAATACGATTCTTTCTGCCATTCCCACCAGCTGAGGGGATAAGGAGGAACCTGCATCCACAGGGACCTCTGCGTACGAGAGAAGTCCCTCTCGCAGCAAATGTCTGCTAAAAGCAGCTTCCTCCCCACTCCCTGCATGCCTGGAAAAATAAAACGGGGCTGTTTGCTTTCACTAAAGTGAGGCAGGAAGGTCTCTTTTTAATAGTGACAGCAGCTCCAATGAAAAGCAGAGCCTTCAAAGAGATAGGTTTGTAAAGGGGCACAGAATCATAGAATCATAGAATCATAGAGTTGGAAGAGACCACAAGGGCCATCGAGTCCAACCCCCTGCCAAGCAGGAAACACCATCAGAGCACTCCTGACATATGGTTGTCAAGCCTCTGCTTAAAGACCTCCGAAGAAGGAGACTCCACCACACTCCTTGGCAGCAAATTCTACTGTCGAACAGCTCTTACTGTCAGGAAGTTCTTCCTAATATTTAGGTGGAATCTTCTTTCTTGTAGTTTGGATCCATTGCTCCATGTCCGCTTCTCTGGAGCAGCAGAAAACAACCTTTCTCCCTCCTCTATGTGACATCCTTTTATATATTTGAACATGGCTATCATATCACCCCTTAACCTCCTCTTCTCCAGGCTAAACATGCCCAGCTCCCTTAGCCGTTCCTCATAAGGCATCATTTCCAGGCCTTTGACCATTTTGGTTGCCCTCCTCTGGACACGTTCTAGTTTGTCAGTGTCCTTCTTGAACTGTGGTGCCCAGAACTGGACACAGTACTCCAGGTGAGGTCTGACCAGAGCAGAATACAGTGGCACTATTACTTCCCTTGATTTAGATGCTATACTCCTACTGATGCAGCCCAGAATTGCATTGGCTTTTTTAGCTGCCGCGTCATACTGTTGGCTCATGTCAAGTTTGTGGTCAACCAAGACTCCTAGATCCTTTTCACATGTACTGCTCTCAAGCCAGGTGTCACCCATCTTGTATTTGTGCCTCTCATTTTTTTTGCCCAAGTGCAATACTTTACATTTCTCCCTGTTAAAATTCATCTTGTTTCTTTTGGCCCAGTTCTCTAATCTGTCAAGGTTGTTTTGAAGAGTGATCCTGTCTTCTGGGGTGTTAGCCACCCCTCCCAGTTTGGTGTCATCTGCAGATTTGATCAGGATGCCCTTGAGTCCATCATCCAAGTCGTTGATAAAGATGTTGAATAAGACCGGGCCCAAGACAGAACCCAATGCACCCCACTAGTCACTCTTCTCCAAGATGAAGAGGAACCATTGATGAGCACCCTTTGGGTTTGGTCAGTCAGCCAGTTACAAATCCACTGAGTGGTAGCATAGTCAAGACCGCATTTTACCAGCTTCTTTACAAGAATATCATGGGGCACCTTGTCAAATGCCTTGCTGAAATCAAGGTAGGCTACATCCACTGCGTTCCCTTCATCTACCAGGGTTGTAATTCTGTCAAAAAACGAGATCAGGTTAGTCTGACATGACTTATTTTTCAGAAATCCATGCTGACTATTGGTGATCACAGCATTCCTTTCTAGGTGCTCACAGACTGTTTGCTTAATGATCTGCTCCAGAATCTTCCCTGGTATTGATGTCAGACTGACTGGGCGGTAATTATTTGGGTCCTCTCTTTCCCCCTTTTTGAAAATAGGGACAACATTTGCCCTCCTCCAGTCTGCCGGGACTTCGCCTGTTCTCCAGGAATTCTCAAAGATGACTGCCAGTGGTTCTGAGATCACATCTGCCAGTTCTTTTAATATTCTTGGATGCAGTTCATCTGGCCCTGGAGACTTGAATACATCTAAACTAGCCAAGTATTCTTGTACTATCTCCTTAGTTATTCTGGGCTGTGTTTCCTCTGCTGAATCATTTGCTCCAAATTCTTCAGGTCGGGCATTGTTTTCTTTATCGGAGAAGACTGAGGCAAAGAAGGCATTGAGGAGTTCAGCCCTTTCTGTGTCCCGTTTGCATTTCACCATCTTCTCCTCTGAGTGACCCCACTGTTTCTTTGTTCTTCCTTTTGCTACGAACATACCCATAAAAGCCTTTTTTGTTGCTTTTAACCTCACTAGCAAGCCTGAGTTCATTCTGTGCTTTAGCTTTTCTGACTTTGTGTCTACACGTGCTGGCTATTTGTTTGAATTCCTCTTTGGTGGTTTCCCCCCTTTTCCGTTTTTTGTACACATCTTTTTTTAATCTTAACTCAGTTAAAAGTTCTTTAGATAGCCACCCTGGCTTCTTTAGGCACCTTCCATGTTTCCGTCTCATTGGTATTGCCTGAAGTTGTGCTTTTACTATCTCCCACTTAACAAACTCCCAGCCATCATGAACTCCCTTTCCTTTTAGTATTACTGTCCATGGGATCTCACCCAGCACTTCCCTAAGTTTTATGAAAGCTCTAAGCTTTAATTTTGTTCGATTTTTTCTTAATACATCTTGTTCACACATGCTGTGATCCTCTGGGAGTGAGTGCGCCTGAGTGAACAAACCCAGCGAGTCCTATTGGTGCTCACTTTTGCATCGTGGAAAGAAAAAAAGTCTTTCCCTTTGCTTCAACCTACTGCCTTGATTATAGCGGGTGGCCCCTGAATACCTGCTTTTGAGAAGGGGCAAATCACTTTTTCCTCTTCACTATTTTCATCCCTGTGTATCTCTGTGGCCCTTTCTACGTGGTTGCATTCCAACTCCCATCCTCCCTGGTCATGTTGGTTGTGGCTGATGGGAGTTGGCGCCCAACAACATTCAGAAGTCCACAGGCTCCCCAATCCTGCTGTACATGATCTCCCAAACCTCTTAGTATGCTGCGTTTCCTGCCTTCTCCACCCTCTTTTTCTCTAAACTAAGATGTTTGCTGTAAGCCTTTATTCACAAGGAAGATAATCTTTGAGCCCCGGTGACCTACCTTTCTGTTGTTACCTGTAACTCTGAGCTAAGACTTGATTGAGCCAGGGATCAGGAACGTTGTCTGGATTTAGCCGTGGGGCGTGTGAAGTAAAGTGAACCCCTGGGCATGTGCAAAGTTAATTTCTTTCATCACTTCTGTGTTGCAAGTTAAAGTCACGCAGTGGCATTCCTTTCTGTTCCAAAATGGGCTTTAGCTCCAGCGCCTTTTCAGAAAAAAGTATAATCGTGAAAGTCCTGCTGCATGCAAATCCAGCTAATTAGATAAACTTTTCCTGATTTGCAATATTGAGGGCAGGATCTGAATTTGCTTGCTGCTTGGCAGAGACTCCTGCTTGTTTTAAGAAGTCCAAGCCAGTTCAGGGGAGAGAATTCAACAGGTATTTTGCTCTTCCCCGCATTATTGTGCTTGCATTGCTTTGCTGTGCTCCCTGCCATGCAGATGTTCCTAGCACAGGAGCTTCTGCGAAGGAAAAGCCCCCGGAATCCTTGTTTGCTGATCAAAGGGATTTAGAGAGATTTCAGCACAGAAGTCTAGACACCAAACAAACACACTCACACATGCCCAGATAATAAATAATAATCCAACCCCCCCCCCCGTTTTTTCTGCTTCCAGCTTCCAGAAAAAATGGATGCGGCGTCACAGTATAGTGAGAAGGATGAGGAGGAGCCTGATGAAGAGGAGGAAGAGAAGAAAAAGGAAGAAGAATAAGCACCTTTCCCCCCACTCACTTCACACACAAACATACACACACACTGGTAGATGCTGCCAGCATCAGCAACACAGATGGGGGTGGGAGGAATGGCAGGGGCCCCCAAACTGATTTGATAATTATCTTTATGAATATTGTACCCAATGGAAGGCTGGTCCATTCAGGTGCGTGGGTCAACTGCCCCACCCATCTCATTCTGCCTTCAGCCTGCCCCTACCCCAACACTTGTCTTCCTGCTTAACAACCAGTCCAGGAGGAGCCACTGCCTGTCCGTTTCCTCCTCTTTCTTCTCACTGTTGCCCTTTGTATAACTCAGCAGGAGAAGGATGGGAGACAGGGACAAAACTAGAATTAGTTGGCTCCGCCCGCCATTGGCTCTATGGCGCCACCTACTGTTGGGCTCCCTGCCTTCCGCCCAACCAGTCCCAAGGAGCACTAGTTCCACAGTTCATACCTGAACCCGCTTTCTGCAGCAACCTCAGCTGTGAATGAGAGATACCTGGATAACTTAAACAGCCACACACAGAGAGACACAGCTGCTGTATCTACGCATTGTCTTGTACGTGTGTGTGTACACATATACATAGACTTGTATATTTTTTTGCACATACCTTTTGTAGATTGCTTGGGGGTGGGGAGAGGGGATCAATTTTTCTTACACAGCCACATTCCACCCTTGAGATTCTCATAGGATATAGAAATCTGCCTTATACCAAGTCAGATTGTTTTGCCCATCTAGCCCCATCTAGCCTGCTCTGACTGGCAGCTGCTCTCCAGAGTCTCCAGCCGAGAACAGTCTTTCCTATCACTTCCTACCTGTTCATGTTAACTAGAGAGGTCAGGGACAGAGCTTTCCACCTTCTACACTCAAAGCATGTGCTCTGCCACTGAGGTTTGCACCCCAATTCCCTTCACATGCATCTATCTATTCATTCACCTTCAGAGACCGAGCGTGTGATTTGGAGCTTCTGGGCTCTGCCATGAACCGAGGCAAGCCTTGTTGTTTCCCCTCTCCCATCTGTAAAATGGAAATAATAATTCTGGGCCAATTTTGCAGGATCGTATTGTGAGCTTTATGCAGAGAATGTAAGTGAAGCGCTTTGAGCACTTTGGGGAAAAATACTATATAAATACTAAGTATTATTACTTTTATTATCTTCATGCATATCCACACTCCCTCTCACAGAGCGTCATAGACATTTAGCACCCTAGAGTGGAATAGCCCCATTGGATCAGTTCCACCCTGTCCCACAACAGGGTAAAATTCACATATATACCAAATGCCTGTCTTTCCTCCTCTGGAAAACTTCCAGCAAATAACACTTCATACATGCTTTGGGCAACTTCTGTCATTGCCAAAACTGCCCTCGTAAATGAGGAAATCTTATCCTCTTCTAGTTTCTTCAGGTATTTTTCAGGCCTCCATTGCCTCACAATCATTACCTCCTTCATTGACCGTGAGAGCTCTATATAACCTTCCTGCCTCTGTTAAAAACAACACCCAATGCCAAATGATCTATTGACAATCTGTTGCTTTATTCTCCGCACTGGGTAAATTTTAGTCTAGGAATCTTCTGCTAGTTTGCTGATTTTTTAACTAAAGAGGTTTCCTAATCCCAAACAGCTATGTAACTGAGACCTAAGGTTGGGCAAGCAGCTCTTGCAAGGCCTTGGAGAGATCTGAGCTATTCAGAAGCTCAGATTCGATAAAGTTATACTTATTAACTTGCAGAAGAGCTGAACTCTGTTTCCATGTTCTCAGCTCAGCTCCCAAGGTGTGTATACACCTTAATGAACCCATTATGAAACTGAACAGAACAGAGGCAAGGTTGGGTCGTATCTGAAAGTAGTAGACAGGCTGGTCAATCTGTGGAAAGAGCAGTCTTCTCAGTGGGTTTTGGCCAGGATCTGTCCCACTTTGTTCCCACAAGTGCTTTACCGTTTTGCCCACAGTCTGAAAGGTAAGCAATCCCTCCCCCATCTTAACTGCTCTGCAGACAGCACACTGGGAATCGCCCTGCATGTTTCTCTTAAAAAGAGGGTACAAAAACTGGTGCATATGCAACAATGCCAACTCGACCAAACGTTTCTGGAGTAATTCTGAATTCCTTTCCTGTCCAATAACTGCGGCTTTGCCATTCACTATTTTGCAATGCCTTCTGGCTCTTACAGCAATAACCCCAACTGGGGGTGGTGAAATGTTAAAAAAAAAGTGGGGAATCTTTGACAGGTGTCCCAGTGGTAAAGGAATACATTTGCTCCTTGTTCCCACCTCTACCCTACAGCAACCGGAAGTGCATTTTGGAGAGAGCCTGGCCTAACCTTTGCACATCTGACTACTGCAGGGCAGTCGGGGGGAAGCAAGCACAATGGGAATGCTCAGGCCAGGGGGCAGAAGGAACATCAGCTGCACTGGTTCTGAGCTACAGGAAAGAGAGCTGTACCTATCTCAGGGGAGGTGGAAGAGAGAGACAGAGAGACAGAACAGATTGAAGAGAGATGGGGAGGGAGGGAAAGGAGACGCCGTCTGTCTGTCGGGCTTAAGAAGCCGAAAGCCAGGAATTTAATCAATGTCTGGGGACTGGCCGGAGGAGATGACGCAGAGCAAGGCTTCGTCAGTATGGATTCAGCTAGCTGGCCTAATCCAGCACAATGGCTGAGCCGTGGCTCCCCCCCCCCCCCCACCTAGCAGTCTGGCGAAAAGGGGAGTGAGATTTTGTGTGTACGCACAATGGACCGAAATGTATATTTTGTGCGTGTGCATTTTTTGAAATATCAGATTGAGGTTATGCAAGGTCATGCAATACATTTACTTTCAAATTACTTGGTTAGCCCATGGTTAAAGGTTAAGGAACTTTACACATCGGGCTTCTTGCGGTTTAACTCTCCCACCCCTTGTCAGGAGCAGACCTCAGATTTCCCCACCAGGCAAGGATGGGATATTTGACCCCATGTTGCCATCTGGTGTTTAGCTTGAGAGTTACACCTTTTCCCTGGGTTTATTTTGGCAAGACTATGGTCAGTCACACGCCACAAATGGTTGTTATAGGGTAAGGTTGCCAACTGACTAGAAAAGCAACAGCAGATCTAGACAGGCCTGCTCACGTGCTTTTACCAGCAGACTGGAGGTGCCGCAATCAGCTGGTGAGGCTTCTCACATCATGGATATAAGCCATATCGCCCGATGTCGACAAATCAAGCTTATTTCAGAGAAATTGCCATTGCAGCTGATGGCAGCATAAGCAACAAAGTCTTGGGGCACCTTAAAGAATGCATTAGATCAGGCTACTGTGAAAGACACAGCTGGTTAAAAAGTTGGCAGCCCTATTCCTAAAGATTGGGAAGCTTCCCCCTCAATGCATGAAGTTCAGGAGGCTAGTTCAGAGTACCTTTAAGCATGTGCAGAGTATACTTCCCAAAAGCACTTCCCAAAACCAAGTCTCTATGCTTTCAAGGTTTGGACAGGGATTTGTTTTTATTTATTTATTTAGAAAGTGAAGCTTCCTGTTTGGGTTTCCATGTCTCTCTTTATTTAAAATATTTCCACCTCTCCATACATATTCTCAAATTGACTTACAACACCTTGCATTAAAAATACGTATCACATAATTAAAAAAAAATGCAATGAAATAGAACTGGCAGCATTAAAAACCAGCTATGCAGACGAGGATCCACTACTGTGAGAATGCCTACCTCACTTCCAAAAGTGGGGGCACCTGGAGATAGGCTGTGCTCTATAGCACATGTGGGCAAACGTCAGGATTGCAAGATCTGCTTTGTGTTTGCGCTTACTAGGAAGCTGAGCTCCACCAATCAGAGCAAGGAACAAAGTGGTGACTTGGGATGTGGGGTGGAGATGGAGTCAACTACTTCCTGCACCCATAACCCCTGCAGGGGAAGAATGTATCAAAAATTCCAAACAGCATCTGCATTTCTACAGATCAGGACTTCTAAAAAAAAAAAAATCTATATTTGGGAAAGGGGTGGATTTTTTCTCATTACTTTTTTGAGGAGCCAGTCTACCGCAAATTCTCCAGCAGCAGCCTATCAGTAAATAGGCTGTCCTACCTTCTGCCTAACCCTGGCCTAGAGAATTCAGTCTGCAGGAGTGGGGAGAGGGATTTGCACGTAGCCCATATTTTTTTCTGGAAAGGGTCCAGAGCCTCAGATGAAGTTCCCAGTGCGCAGGTTGGCTGGGGACAGGCACTCCAGCTTCACAGGGCTTGCTTGGGGCTGCTTGGAGTCTTGCCCTGCCTCAGAAGACACCAGTTTCCCTGGCGACCCATCAAGAGCAGAGGGGGGTTGCTTGAGAGCTGGGATCGAGAGGGTCTGGATTGGCTGAGGCTGGGCTTGGGAGGCCGTTGGGTAGACGTAACCATCAGTCTCGTAGAAGAACCAGTCGTAATCCTTTGGGCTGTCCAGGAAGAGGGCTGGGAAGAAAATGGGGGGGGGGGCAGAGTAAGAAATAAACCGACTTGAAGTTGCTTTTCACTGAGTCAATCTGTTTTGCCTGGTATTGGCTGACTGGCAAAAAAAAATCTTTTTTAACACCTGTTAGCTGCAACTGGGGGAAAATGGTCTTTTCAGTGGTGGCCCCTTATTTAGGCAATTCTCTCGCTAGGGAGGCTCACTTGACACCCACATCAACGTGTTTCATTTCTCAAGGCTTCTACTACTCAGGTCGTCACCTTATTCAGTTATTGTCGCTGGTGGTCTATTTGCTGTTTCCTTTTACTTATTTACCTTACAATTGTTTGTAGGTTAAACCACCCTGCTCATCTTTGCCCTGAAGGGTACCATTCAAGTAACCTATTACGTTAAGAAAAAATACATAGGCAGACCACGCAACACTTCCGAATTAAGCGGGAGATCCCGGAATTACAGAAGCCAATCCTGGCTTCTGTTTGGATCTAGGAATGTCCTATTGGTGGCTTGTGCCAGAGAGCTGGACCAGAAGACACTCGTTTTTTGGCCTTGCGAGACAAAAAAATGGATGTATTTTGGTCTCTTGGGACCAAATAAAGGAGCGTCCCAATTTTGGAGGGTTTGCAGGGGTAACCAGTGATGATCTTCCCTAGCTGTGAAGAACCTTTGGCCCTTGAGATGTTCTTGGACTCCAACTCCCATCAGCCCCCACCAGCACAGCCAATAGCCAAGGATGATGGGGACTGCAGTCCAGTCACGGGTTCTCCATCCTGCTCTTTCCCTTTCAACAGTGCAGACAGGCGGCTGGTATCAAAGCATAGTCCAGCCACCTGCACTGTTCTCCTCAATCCTCGCCCACCGGGTCCCACTCACTCTCCTTCCCAAAGACCACCCATCGCTTACCAGGGTCATCAAATCCGTCCTCATACAAGCGATGGTGGGAAAACGGCTCTTTCTTGGATCCTCGGCTGTAGGCACAATAGACCCCGATGAAGAGGCAGAGCAGCAGGCCGCAGCCAGCAAGAAACAGCCCCATGGCGTGGCTAGCTGCGGTGTGGGCTTCCCCAGCTGACCGTTGCCCTGTGTAAGAAGGAAGAATGATATCACGTGGTCCACACTAGGGGTGGAGGAGAGGTCCCATGTGCATTTAAAGCCAAACCTATCATGTCCTCACTTTATGGAACAATACACAAACCAAAATGAAGCTCTCCTCAGAAGTTCACACTTCTCACAGTTTTATAATGCAGTCCTCAAAGTTTGCTGCAGTGTGTGTGTGTAAAGCATCCATGAAAATGAAGGTGTTAGTGGAGCGGGGAAAACACAAAATGCATTATATCTGGGGGAATTGCATTACAAAAACGCTTATGTGAGTCAAAAGGTAAAAAAGGTAAAGGTACCTCTGCCCGTACGGGCCAGTCTCGCCAGACTCTAGGGTTGTGCGCTCATCTCACTCTATAGGCCGGGAGCCAGCGCTGTCCACAGACACTTCCGGGTCACGTGGCCAGCGTGACAAGCTGCACCTGGCGAGCCAGCGCAGCACACGGAATGCCGTTTACCTTCCCACTGGTAAGCGGTCCCTTATTTATCTACTTGCACCAGGAGGTGCTTTCGAACTGCTAGGTTGGCAGGCGCTGGGACCAAACGATGGGAGCGCACCCTGCCACGGGGATTCGAACCGCCGACCATGCGATCGGCAAGTCCTGGGTGCTGAGGTTTTACCCACAGTGCCACCCGCGTCCCTCGATATGTGAGTCAAAGTTGCATATAAAAATGTGTGTCTCAGGAAGAAAAATTGCACTAAAAAGCTGGTGAAATTTCGTAAGGATTTTTCATCAAAAGCACTCACACACACACAAATGCCTGCAAAATGTGGGGGACTGAATTTAAGACTGGGAAAATAAGAAATGGAGAGAAACTGAAATGAAAAGATATTTTTCATCCCTAGCCCACACAGAGAGCTTCGTGGGAAGCATGGGCATGTCTCCTACTTTACAAAACGCAATCCTCCCTTCTAAGACGTCTTCTGTGAAATAGAGGAGCCAGTCATAGCCAGCCTCCCGTCGCAAGGAACAATCAAGAGGGTGTGACATGGAAATGTCCCCATGGGCCAAACTGAGACCCATGCGGAGTCTCGCTGGCTCACAAGCAGAAAGTTCCCCGTCCCTTTCTCTGTTTGAAGGGTTGTCTCATCCAGGTCAAGTTTAAGACTGGAAGACAATAAGTTGCCTTGAAATTGCCAGTTAACAGTTAGCACTCGGTAAGCAAGCTGAGCAGGCAGACACCCAGGTCACCTTCTCTACTATGGTGAGATTCATAGATCCATAAAGGGACCCCCTGGGACATCTAGTCCAACCCCTGCAAGGCAGGATCCCTGCTCACAGCCATCCCTGGGTGGGCTCAAACTGCCAACCTTCTGGTTAACAGCCAGACGCACTGGCCCAGATGTATTGCATTTCTATTTAAATAATATAAATTATTTCTAATACTGCGTCTATCCAGATAAGTTAGCAGGCGTGTGCAGTTTTTATGCAAACCTGTATCCTCGTTTGTCCACTTTCTTGACAATGCACTTCATTTGGACTACATGTGAGCAGCCAAGCTAGGCCTCATCTACATTTAAAGCAGTATCATGCCGCCTTAAACAGTCATGGCTTCCCCCAGAGTATCCTGGGAACTGTAGTTTGTTAAGGCTGCTGAGAGTTGTCAGGAGACCTCTATTCCCCTTACAGTGCAACAGTTCCCAGAGGGTTGAACAGTCAATCCCTCTTCCCAGGGAACTCATACAACTGTAGCTCTCTGAGGGGAATAGGGGTCTCCTCTCAGGGTGCTTAACAAACTGCAGCTCCCAGGATTCACTGAAGAGCCATGACTGTTTAAAGTGGTATGATGCGACTTTAAATGCATAGTGCGGATGGGGCCTGAGTCTGGGTCTAGCCCATTCTAACCCCAATTTTACAGATATAGCAACTGAGGCTGATAGATGCCAGCTTGCTTAGGGTCACCCAATAGCCACAAGTTCTCCCAGGTCCATGGTTTCATACTGATCTGTGAGCTACTCGACCCCAGCGCCCTTCTGGAGAATCCAGGATTGGAATTGCAATCAACTAATCCCTCCACAAACAGGGACACAGGTGGCGCTGTGGGTTAAACTACTGAGCCTCTTGGGCTTGCCGATCAGAAGGTCGGCGGTTCGAATCCCCACGACGGAGTGAGCTCCCGTTGCTCGGTCCCTGCTCCTGCCAACCTAGCAATTTGAAAGCACGTCAAAGTGCAAGTAGATAAATAGGTACTGCTCTGGCAGGAAGGTAAACGGTGTTTCCGTGCGCTGCTCTGGTTCGCCAGAAGCGGCTTAGTCATGCTGGCCACATAACCCGGAAGCTGTCTGCTGGCTCCCTCGGCCAATAAAGCGAGATGAGCGCCGCAACCCCAGAGTCGGCCACGACTGGACCTAATGGTCAGGGGTCCCTTTACCTTTACCTAATCCCTCCACAAAACCCCACACAGGCATAGAAAGATGCCTCATCCTCCAGCCCTACCTGGCAAGGCCAAGGATTTGAACCTGAGGCCTTCTGCATGCAAAGCAGATGCTCTACCCGTGAGCCACAGTCCTTCCCCTGTCTGAAAGCCCAGGAGAAGCACCTTCACCTTTGGGTTTCATCAGCATAATGGCCACTCCCTGAGCTGCAGTCTCCCATTGCTGACTTCCGCCAGACTCCTCGATGTCAACCTCAGGAAACTTGAAAGGAGCAGCCTCCATCTTCTCTTGGGGAAGCCTGGGTTTCTCTGTCTGTGGGCTGGAGACCGAGGGCTCCTTGTGGTCCTGGTCCTGCTGCGTCAAAGAAGGTTTGGGCGAAGATGTCGCGTCAGTGGCGTCTGATGTGGGACCTTGCGTGGATTCGGGGGATGTTTGTGGCGTGGAGGACCAGGTGGTGGGGAGAGGGGAAGGAGAGGAGAAAAGGGGCGTGCTGGGAGCTTCGTCGGTGGTAGCATGGCTTGCACCCAGGAACAGCAGCAGCAGGCAAGCGAGAAGGTGGTTCAGATCCATTTTCAAACTGCCAGACCAGGGAGTCTCTGCAGAGGAAGATAAAACGCTGGCCTGTGGCACAATAAAAACTGAGGAGACCTTCCACACATAATACAGGAGTGCAAGTGGAACGTCCATGGAACAGAAAGCTATGACCACCCCAAAGACCGAGGCCACCTCCAGACCATCCCTGTTCTGTGGAAGGGACTCAATCGCAGACCGGAAATGTAGGTTTGCCTTAGCCAGATTTATTTGTTGAAAACCTTTGGTGGTCAGAAAAATACAAGCAGTACAGGAGTGAACAGAAAAAAAGATGGTCCCCACCAGTGCACAGGACCCCATGATGGAGAGTGAAATTGTGTCTGGTCTGCCGAGCTGCTAAGGGGAACATCGAAACCTTATATGTAGCATAGTACATATAGTACATATGAACCTACCTGGACCCAGAGATCATCTTCTGAGGCGAGGCCCTTCTTCAGGTGCCTCCTCCTCAAGAGGTCCAGAGAGTGGCAACACAAGAACGGGCCTTCTCTGCAGTGGCTCCCCATCTGTGGAATGCTTTCCCCAGGGAAGTTTGCCCGGCGCCTTCATTATGCACCTTAAGGCACAAGGCAAAACCCATCCTTTTTAACCAGGCCTTTGGTTGACCTGATTTACATCTTATGCCCTTTTAAAATGTGTTTTTTTGGGGGGCTATTGGGTTGTTGTTTTTATTTTTATTAGGTATTTTGTGGTTTTATATCTTGATTTTATTCTGTGTATAATAATAATAATAGTGACATATCCCCATCCACCAAGAAATAACAGTTTTTCTCCCTATTGTCCAAAAAGAAAACTCTGTGCAGAGGCAACATGAGGGGAGACTTGGCATGTGCCTGTCATGTAATGTATAGCTTGAGCGCTCATTTATCCCAACAGAAACTCAAAACACGATAGCTTACACATGGTGGGGGACCAGTGGGAGGCAAGGCTGAAAGTTGTAGGTGCAACAGAAGAGGCACACAAAGCCATGCAGAGCTCCAAGGCTCCCACTACTTGCGCTAGGAAGCCTGATCATAGAGATCCTAGCAATTGCAACCTACACAGGTGCAAAACCTCTTCTCGGTTCCATGAAGACTAGAAGCTTGAGCATCTTAGCATGTCATGTACTGGATACGTATGTTACCACCAATGTCACACATATGCAAAATGTGTCTGGTGTTTATCTGAAGCAATGGCAGGGGCAGACCTTCGTAATGTGACATCCTGTGGGAGAGCAAAATTTCACACCCCTCTCCCAGCCCTCATGGTGCCTTCCCAAAGCTGGGTAAGGGAGGTGCCAGGCTTTGGGAAGGAGGTGTGAGGCTCTGGCAGGGTCCTAGAGCCCTTCCAGCTCCTTCCCAAAACTGGGCAAGCATTTCTAGGCTTTAGGAATGAAGCATGAAGGTGATCCCTTGGCGCAGGCGAACCGGTCATGTTGCCCTACATCCACTTCTGGTAAGCGGGGGAGCTGAGACCCCCCCAGTCCTGCCAGATGTTCAGCAATCTCACAAACAGCATGGTATTTTAAAAACAGGAGCTGGGGATTCAGGCCACCTGGATAACCCTGCACTCTAGCAGCAGACCTGCAAGGCCTTGCAAAGTTCCTTGGGGCTTAAGGAAATGCACTCTGCTCATTCTCAGAGGCACTGAGAATGACATGTTTCCTGGCCAAGCATTTGCCATCGAAACAGCTTCCCCAGTCCACGCGCAGGATCAAATTGAGCCCAGCTGCCCACAAGCCCTCAAGGAGAACCCTGAGCAACAAATCTTTCCTTTCACAGCCGCCTCTGACAAAGCTGTGGCACAACCCTAGATACGCAACAGCGGGTCAAACTCTCTTGTGTGTCAACGTGGTCCACAGGGAAGCCCTTGTTTACAGCTCTCTTGACTACTGATCGTTTCCCCATCATCATCAAGCAAACACAGTTTTACTTGTAAGAGCCATTTGACAGAGCAGAGCGACTTCGGAGACCTTGTTGCAAGGTGGATGCTATTCTGACGGGAGCAAAGAGATATCGCATAAAGATGATGGAAGGCACAGCCACCCACCCTCAAATGCTCCTTGGCCATTCCTTCAGTCGAAAAGAATTGCGGGATTGTAGCTCACACCTGCACCACACATTTAAAGCACCTTTATGCCACTTTCACAGTCATGACTTCCTTCACAGTTTATCCTGGGAACTGTAGTTTGTTAAGAGTGCTGATAGTGGTTAAGAGACTCGTCACAGAGCGACAACACCCAGCTCCCTTAACAAACTACAGTTCCTAGAATTCTTTGGGGGAAAGCGCTGTTAAATGTATGCTGTGGACGTTCTGAGGGAGCCTGCCACTGCCTGCGAACTACGCAATGGGGCAAACAGCAAGACCTCTTTATTCTGCCAAGCTTTCGATGCAGATTAAACCGTTGGCCCCAGGGTTTCCAGCTGATCGATTTACCCTGCTCTTGACTAATATAATTTGAAATTTGGACTGTTTTCCTGTTGTTGTTGTTGTTTGCAAGCTGGCTTGAGTTTGCTTTACCAAAAGAAAACTCACAATGTGGATTTCTAAACACATACACACACATAACCTAAATGCAGAGTCTGCATTTAAAACTGGAACGTTACTGTGTGATACAGAAAGCATGAGAAAAGGACCCCATTATAAAGCTGTACAGTGTGTATGTTATCTATCCATGTAGGTTTATTCCATCATAATAATAATAATAATTTATTTATACCTCGCCCATCTGGCTGAGTTTCCTCAGCCACTCCCAATCAAGTGTTAAAAACAATACAGCATTAAATATTAAAAACTTCCCTAAACAGGCTGCCTTCAGATAGGATAGCTGCTTATTTCCTCCACATCTGAAGGGCGGGCGTTCCACAAGGCGGGCGCCACTACCGAGGAGGCCCTCTGTCTGGTTCCCTGTAACCTCACTTCTCGCAATGAGGGAACCGCCAGAAGGCCCTCGGCACTGGATCTCAGTGTCCAGGCTGAACGATGGGGGTGAAGATGCTTCTTCAGATATACAGGACCGAGGCCGTTTAAGCAGAGGTTGGATGGCCACCTGTCATGGATGCTTTACAGCAGAGGTGGCAAACCTGTGGACCTGCTAGAAGCTGTCGGGACTACAACTCCCATTATCCCTGACCATTGGCAATACTGGCTATGGCTGGTAGGCGTTGCAATTCCACCACTTCTGAAGAGTTTAACAAGGATGCATTGGGAGATATTTAATCCAAAAGTTGGCATAGCGTAAGGAAAGGCTGCTGGATCAAGCCAATGGGCCATCTAGTGCAGCATCCTCTTCTCAGCAGCAAACCAGATACCTGTGGGAAACCAGCAAGACCTAAACACAAGAGGCCTTCCCCCTCCGGCCATTTCCAGCAAGTGATATTCAGAATAATGGCTAGTAGCCTTCTCCTCCACAAATCTGCCTAATCCTCTTTTAAAGCCAGCACTGTCCTGCAGGGGTGAGTTCCACAGTTTCACTCTTTGCTGTGTTTTACAAACTTCTATCATGTCACCTAATTTTGCCTTTTCTCTAAACTAAAAAAATCCCCGAAGCTACAACCTTTCTGCATAAAGGAGTTCTGCCCTTCCCTTCATCATCTTGGTTGCCCTTTTCTGAATCTCAGATGCGTAAACATTTAAATACAGTGGTACCTCGGGTTACAAACGCTTCAGGTTACAGACTCCGCTAACCCAGAAATAGTACCTCAGGTTAAGAACTTTGCTTCAGGATGAGAACAGAAATCGTGTGGCGGTGGCAGGAGGCCCCATTAGCTAAAGTGGTACCTCAGGTTAAGAACAATTTCAGGTTAAGAACGGACCTCCAGAACGAATTAAGTTCTTAACCTGAGGTACCACTGTAAATGAATTTCCTAAAAAGTAGGAGACTAACGAATAACATTCAAGAGGTATTTTAATTTTATTTTTTTAAAGTGAAACCTACTGAAAATTACCGAGTTCCTCCTGGTAGAGGATTTGTAGATACCTGAACTCTTTCTGCTAGGTTTGCTTTTCGAAAGGCATAACAAACAAGAAGGAAAGTTTGTAAGATCTACCTACCGTCCAGTGTTGGTTAAGAAGGGGTCTCCTGTTTGGACACTCAGCCAAGGAAGGGGACTAGAGCGCGGTGATGCTCAAAGGAACCGCTTGCCACTAAATGCAACAACATAGGAGCAGAATGAGAGGCCCCACCCAAAACATCTTAACTCCCCACAAGGGATAGAAACAGCTAACAAAACACAAGCCCCAGGAGAGGCCGACTTAGCAACACAGTTGTAGCTAACACTGCATCCCTTTTATGAACGGCTGGAAGTAGCAGCTGTCAGAGTTCAGTCTGGAGGGTCAAATGTTAGCTCTAATGTTGTGCCTCCCTTATTCGGAAATGAAGATTTAGAAACGCACACCCGCGTTTTGAAAGCAAGGGGAAATTGATTCCTTTTTTTAAAAAAAAAGAGGGAAGAAGTCAAAATTTTGTAATACGTTTTTATTGGTTTTACCATTTAATTTTACATTCACACATAAAATAGAATCAAAAAGTGTAGAATTCTCAGAATTCTCAGACTTCCTTCCTCCCTTCCGTAGAGTCCACTAATAGCTATTTTCCACTGCATAGCATATCGTCCTCTATCCTTAAAACTCTATTTAGAAGAAGTCAAAATTTGTGCAGTCTTTCAGGCAAATTGAAAATTGAGAATTGTCTGCAATATACCACATCGGCATATATGTACGTATATAATACATAATTTTGACCAAACTGCGGGAGGCAGTGGAAGACTGGAGTGCCTGGCGTGCTCTGGTCCATGGGGTCACGAAGAGTCAGACACGACTAAACAACAACAATAACAACAACAATAATACATAATCATATGATGTGCTACGTATATCACATATCAAATCAAAAGGTTTTTTAAAAAAGGACTGTGCTTATAATTTATTTTCAGCCTTATACTAGCACTGACTTACCTCTATAAAGTTAGTAACAAAATACATAGGTCAATGTTATCTTGAACTTTGTTGCACCAGGCTCCTCCCCACCCCCCAAATTGTGTTGTCTTCTTTCTTTCTTTTAATGATTTGTTGTGGGGGACAGAGTACTTTTAATACATTTTAATTGTGCAAACCTAAATTTCATGGTATGCACTTCAATCCCTTCCACAAACTAGTGACCACTGGGAGGGAACCTGTGTACCTATGAAAATAAACAAATAGTAGTGTTTTTTGTTTTGTTTTTAAAAAGGCACAGGTTATGTTCCCACTCCTATTTACTGTGCCCTCACACCATTTCCAGTTTTGGGTTTCTAACCCGTGTTCACAAAGTGTTATCCAAAACGCATATGTATCCTGTACTTTGTAATAACATAGTATTGTCTGAGGTGTTGTTTCTCAAACCACCTTCACATCCATGGGAGTCCTTGAGCTGTTTCAATTCCTCTCCAGCCAAGGTGTGAAAACACACCTGCGTAAGAACATCCCAGCCTTGCCAACGCCAAATTGACAGTGCTGATATGAACAGCTGGTGGGAAGTCGCAGGAGGAAGAGCTGTGAGATAGACCACAACTTCACTGTGCTCTAGGGTGGTAATGTGAACACACCCATAAAAATCAGTACTGGTTTCGGGTGGTTCTGCAAGTAGCAGCATCAGGGAACACTGAGCTACTTCACTCTGGAGATTTGATGTGGGTTGGTGGATATGGTTGTCTGTTGGGAGTTGTTAACCACCTAGGGACGCGGGTGGCACTGTGGTCTAAAACACTGAGCCTCTTGGGCTTGCCAATCAGAAGGTCGGCGGTTTGAATCTGAGTAGTGGTGAGCTCCCGTTGCTCTGCCCCAGCTTCTGCCAACCTAGCGGTTCGAAAGCACACCAGTGTAAGTAGGTACCACTGTAGCGGAAAGGTAAACAGCGTTTTTGTGGGCTCTGGCTTTCGTCACGGTGTTCCATTGTGCCAGAAGCAGCTTAGTCATGCTGGCCACATGACCCAGAAAGCTGTATGTGGGCAATTGCCGGCTCCCCCGGCCTGAAAGCGAGATGAGCACCACAACCCCATAGTCGCCTTTGATTGGACTTAACCGCCCAGGGGTCCTTTGCCTTTTACTTTCACCACCTACGTTCAACCTGTATATTTGTAAATATTACAGAACTCCCCGAGCTCCCAGCGACCCCTTGCCAAAGGAAATGAAACCCAGGAACTTCACAGTGATGGGAGAGGTGGGGTAAGTTTAAAAATGTGAAGCTGTTGAATCCTGAGTCTGACCTACTCTAGAATTCAAGAGTCGGGGGTCTCAAGATGATGTTGGTCTCCATCAGCCTCACTCAGCACAGTTGTGCGTTGTCGCCCCCGGCAAAAACACTCAATCCAGAGAAGAGCTAGAAGATCGAAAGGCAAGGCACGTTTATTAGGGCTGCAATAAGAACACTGATGACACTGGAATGTGGGCAGGTCTTGGAATCCTACACTGGGCCAGGATTCCATCATTAAGTGCTTCCGGTTCACAAAGTTGGGGAAGATCACTGCTGCCACCCAGCCACGATTAACCAAGCAGCCCCCAAAAGGAGGAAGACGGTGATGCTTAGCAGGACTATGACAGCCACCAGCCCTCCTGAGAGGCCTCCGAATGCAACATCCATGGAACGGAAACTGATAGGTAGACCTGCCGTGGAAGGAAAGGGAAAAGAGATGGGACACATTTAGTATATGTAGTTAGCCCGTAATATGCACAGGCGTCATGTTCTGTGCTTTGACCATATTTTGGAAACAAGGCATTGCTCAACAGGCACCCAGAGAGACAAGCTGCCTTAAATTGCTTCACACTTTCTCTTCCCCCAAAGAACTCTGGGTTCCCTTCTCCCTGCATTTTATCCTAACAACAAGCCGGCAGCCAAGAGTAGCTAACCCAAGCAGGTCACACAGTAACCTCTATGGCTAACTGGGATTGGAACCCAGGGTTCTTAAGTCCAGCCTTTTGACCGTTACACCACACCGTTTCTCAAACGCCTGTTGGAGGACAAATGTAGGAAGTTGGTCTCACTCTAAAGAAGGGGTGGGGGACCTGTGGACCTTCAGACAATGCAGGACTCCAACTCCCATCATCCCCAGCTAACACAGCCAATGGTCAGGGATGATGGGAAATGCAGTGCAGCAGTATCTCTGGAGGATCACAGGTTTCCCCACCGTTCTTCTAGGAAGGAAGCCTCTCTCCAGTCCTCTATCCGCCCTCCCCCCCCCCCCAAAAAAAACCCTTTATAAATCTTGGACCTGGACTACGAAGACGCCTGAAAGCTGTAGTTCCCCTTGTACCACCCACCCCCCCTCTGCCCCGCATGTCACCTCGTGTGTGGAAAGGCTGGGACCAGTTGGTTGCAGCAAGGAGAGTCTGGATTTGATTGTAGAGAAGGTACCGGGCACTGTCCAAAGTGGGAAAGGCAAGAAAAACAGATTCGGGCATGACGTGGTTAATGCTTTATGGGACACACACATAAAGCCCACTTTCCCCTCAGAGGTTTTTCAGATTATTATCCTTCTCTTGGTGTTGGTGCTGACCTTTAAAGCCCTAAACGGCCTCGGTCCTGTATACCTGATGGAGCATCTCCACCTCCACCGTTCAGCCCAGACACTGAGGTCCAGCGCCGAGGGCCTTCCAGCAGTTCCCTCCCTGCGAGAAGCCAAGTTACAGGGAACCAGGCAGAGGGCCTTCTCGGTAGTGGCACCTGCCCTGTGAAACGCCCTCCCACCAGATGTCAAAGAGAAAGACAACTACCAGACTTTTAGAAGACATCTGAAGGCAGCCCTGTTTAGGGAAGCTTTTAATGTTTAATAGACTATTGTATTTTAATATTTTGTTGGAAGCCGCCCAGAATGGCTGGGGAAACCCAGCCAGATGGGCGGGGTATAAATAATAAATTATTATTACCGGTATTATTATTATTATTATTATTATTATTATTATTATTATTCTCCTGAGGAACTCTGAGCAGGATACATATTGGGTGCTTCCAGATGACCTGTTTAGTAGGCATTCATCCTGATTCGTTGGCACAAAGTTTGTAGGGAGGTTATACAACAGGCATTATTTATTGCGCATTCTTTCCCTCGCTCCCTCAGGAGGTAGTGATGGCTGCCAACTAGGATTAGACAAATTCATGGAGGGCAAGGCATGCAATTGAGACCAAGATGACACCATTCCTCTGCGAACAAGATATTTACCCAATGAGACCAGATAAACTTCTCACCTGTACCCTCGCCCAGGAAGGACTGCTTTCGTGCAGTTGTCACTGAGGCAAACTAAGGTGGGCCCCACCTCATAAGCAAGGTCTTTTGTGATCAAAGGCTCCTCTGTCATTGGGCCGCAATAGGGTATAGGGAACTTCCGACCAATCTTATAAGTGTGGTTGTGTCCTGGAGGGAAAAAGAGCAATCTGATCTATTCTCTCTTAAGAACCCAAGAGAGGCGGGAGATTCAAATTACTTGGTGATAGATGTTGATATACAGTGTAGCATCTGCCAACTGCCCAACAGTAGGGCCAGCCCCAGCAGCAATATGGCAAGCCTCTCAAAATAGGTGGTTTTATTATGTGCATTTGGAAAGAGATAATAATAATAATAATACACCCATTTCCCTCCCCCCTTACAATAACCCTATAAGGTAGATCGGGTTGAGCCAGTGAGCTTCATGGAGTGGGGATCTCAACCCACATCTCCCCAAGTATTAGTGCATGTTCTCAACGTTTACTGACCCAACCTTCCCTCCAGCTTCTTCCTAGAGAAGGTGGAAATGATAGAGAAAGGCAAACAAAGGACTAATTCCTTTCAGGATAATATGGAATGGAGCACCACAGTTTCTGTACAAGTCAGGGATGTTGCGCTTTCCAAAACACCACTGGAAGGAGAATTTTTTGAAGTGCTAACTTATCAACAAAACTCTTGAGCAACTTTTTGCTTTATTCTACCTGCTCACCACTTCCATTACCTTTTGGTTTCACTTCCACCTCTATGGTAGCTGTCTCCCGGGAGGCCTGGCTAGGATCCAAGGCCTCTCTGGTCCACTGTTCATACAGGCAGTAGGCAGGTCGGAGCCAAAGAACAGTTGAGAGGCGGGAGTCCGGGTAGTATAAGGAAACAGGGTAATCTAATGAGTAAAGGAGGAAGGAGGGAAAGGGAACAAAAACATGCAGATGGGAAAGCAGCTGAGGAAAAGAAGAACATGGTGCTTGGAAGTTATAGCTTCTATATTACACTGCTCTCAGCTGACTGTATTGCCTCCTTATGCCCCCCACCCCAAATTCCCACAGGGACAGAATCCCAACATCCTTCGTCCAATGAGCATAAGCTCCTTCTGCTTTCCAGAATTCAGCAATCTCCCATGGTTTCATTTCAAGGTTAAAGCCCTAAATGGCCCAGTATACCTGAAGGTTGCTCCTGCCAAACTAGCAGTTCAAAAGCATCTCAAAGTGCAAGTAGATAAATAGGTACCACTCCAGCGGGAAGGTAAATGGCATTTCCGTGTGTTACTCTGGTTCGCCAGAAGCGGCTTGGTCATGCTGGCCACATGACCCGGAAGCTGTACACCGGCTCTCTCGGCCAATAAAGCGAGATGAGCGCCACAACCCCAGAGTTGTCCACGACTGGACTTAATGGTCAGGGGTCCCTTTACCTTTAAGTATAGTTGCACCCCGAGTCACTCACCTAGTACCAGCAGAGAAGCAGATCCGCCATATAGCAGAAGGTTTATGCCAAACAATAACATTGCCCCCTTCATCTCTGAAACAGGATAAGCAAACCCACCACAAAGGCTATAAAGATTGCTTTCCCAAAACTACAACTGATCTGAACTAGATGGGAAGGAGCAGACAGGGATATTTAAAGGGGAAAAGACTCAGGCCACATGAGCTCCTAAAGAACTTTAAATTTAAAGAACTATGATACCACTTTAAACAGTTATGGCTTCTTCCACAAAGAATTCTGGGAGCAGGAGTTTGTGAAGGGTGCTGAGGGTTGTCAGGAGTCACCCCACATCACACCCCCAGCTACAGTTCACAGATTTCCCTGTGAACAGGGATTCATTGTGAGCCACTTCATAAAAAGTAGCTCTGTGAGAAGAACTGGCGTCTCCTAACTTCTATCAGCACCCTTAACTCAATGCAGTTTTGGAGATTTTTGTTGTCAAAGAGTGCCAAATCAGCTTTCATTGTGCAACCTGAATTGGCTGTGTGTGTAAATGCATCTCACCTAAAAATATTTCTAGGACAATCCCAGACATCTCTACCTGTTAAACTCAAGAAGACTTACTCTCTGGTAATTGAGCACAATATTTCAGTCTGTTCTTTTCTTTTTTTGTTGATAAATGAATACCCTGTGTCCTTCGAGCATATTCCACGTGGCTTACGGGGAGGGGGGTGGAATTATAAATGCCACAAAATCAAATCACATGCACTTAAAAAAACAACAACAACCTGCCAAATCTATAAACAGCAGAGCAGGAAATAAAAACCGCCTGAATAAAAATCAATGTTAGGTTAACAAAAAGTAAGTTCAAACAAATGTGCAAAACAGCAGCAATAAAACACACACATATGCTGAATTAAAATGCCTCGATGAATAAAAATGTTTTTATCTTGCCCTGGAAAGTGGCAACAAATTTAGATGCCAGCAAGGTAAGGACTGTTGTGTCTCCCCAACAGAGCTTGCAGAAAATCCCTACCCTAAAGTTGTTCATGCAGAAGTTTCACTGAATTCAACAGCATTTCCTCCAGCCCCAATAAATATGGTCTTAGTCTTGCTCTCTGTGTTCTGTCCACCTCCTACCCTTATGTAACTTGTGTAAAAACAGTGCAGATAGTCCTCCAGATGAATTGCAGGCGTGGCCAGCCCAACCATTGGACAGAGTGAGGCGGCTGATTCTTTGGTGTTATGAAAGGCTGGCAAATTGTTACTTGTTTAATTTATTCTTACTGGATTGTATCCAGCTAAATTCTAGATGTGTTAAAATGATTGGGTCTAAATTAGCTGTGGCCATTAATTTCAATGGACCTATGCGATGACTGATGTTGAATACAATCCACTGGATTTTTGCTGCCAAGCAGGGATGGGTGACTCTGTCCATTTCTGTTTCCTCACTTTCCCAGTCTTAAATTCAGTTCTGCACATCAAGTTTGCTTTTCGTTTAAGTTCTCTTTAAAACTTATCAGCATTTTAGCGCGAATTTCTCCTAATGTAAATGTGTTTGTGTGAAATTTTGCCTAATATATTGATTTCTAGGCACACCTTACCCTCTCTCTTTTTTGTACATATTACTTGGTTGGAGAACTGAGTTACAAGCACCGTTTTCAAAGGATGGCATTTTGAATCCCGTATCATTTCAGAAAGAGCAGGTTACGTAGGTTTTCCCCTTTCAAATGCTAACCGAATCAAATTTCTCCCCCATCCCTGCTGCCAAGGAAATACAGTACATTTGCAGGGTTGTCTGCCTTGGGCATCGGAAACAACTTAGCCAACCTTAGGTGCTCTACACATCATGAGAACAAAGGAAGGGGCTGCTGGATCAGGCCAATGGCCCATCTAGTCCAGCATCCTGTACTCACAGAGGCCAAACAGATCTCTGGGGGGCGGGACTCTCAGAAAGGACCACAAGAGCCCTCTCGCCTCCCCCCGTGGTTTCCAGTCAGAAACATTACAGTGGTACTTTGGGTTAAGAACTTAATTCGTTCTGGAGGTCCATTCTTAACCTAAAACTGTTCTTAACCTGAGGTACCACTTTAGCTAATGGGGCCTCCCGCTGCCGCCGCACCGCCGGAGCACGATTTCTGCTCTCATCCTGAAGCAAAGTTCTTAACCCAAGGTACCATTTCTGGATTAGCGGAGTCTGTAACCTGAAGCGTCTGTCACCCGAGGTACCACTGTACTGCTTCCAGCTGTGCAGGCAGGACATAACCACCATAGCCTGACTTGTGGGGAGTGGCCATTGGCTCTTTTGCCTCAGGCAGCAAAATAAAAAGCCCACCCCACCCCCGCCTCAGGGCATTGCATGGGCGATCTCCCTGCCCATGACTGAACCCTTCCCAAGTTCAGGCAAACATCTCTTGCGCAAAACACACACCAATCTAGTTGCCAGCATCTGCTTCACATCTGCGAAAGGCCTGTGTTGCTTTTATATTGGAATGTTTAGACCATGGGTAGGCAAACTAAGGCCTGGGGGCCGGATCCAGCCTAATCGCCTTCGAAATCCGGCCCGCGGATGGTCTGGGAATCGGCGTGTTTTTACATGAGTAGAATGTGTGCTTTTATTTAAAATGCACCTCTAGGTTACGTGTGGGGTATAGGAATTCATTCATTTTTTTTCTTCTTCACAATATAGTCCGGCCCCCCACAAGGTCTGAGGGACAGTGGACTGGCCTCCTGCTGAAAAAGTTTGCTGACCCCTGGTTTAGACCCCCTTATCTCTACAGGCTGAGACTTCCATGTCTTTCTGTTTGTTTGTGTGTGCTGGGATAAAAGTCAAGTGCCACCTCTGAGAGCAGTGGCTACGTCTGAGAAGCCCGCACATCCTGAGAGGCTTGTGCACCCGGGGGTGGGGGTGGGTGCCTGGCTCCATTAATTTACGAAAGCAATTGAGCATCTGGCTCTGCATCTCTGATCCCGATGCCCAATTAGCCGCATTGGGGTCGGTGCTGGCAGCTGAGGCGCTATTGATAACTTCAGCGACGACAACGCCTCGCTGTGTTCCCTCCAGGAAAGTCGGCATCTGAATGTCTGATTAAGATATTCACTGACAAACCCCAGAGTCTGCGGCTCCAATCTGGTGGAACGCTCAGTCACAGGAGACCAGGGCCCCGCGGGACTTGACATCTTTCCGCAGGGCCTGCAAGACAGAGCTGTTCCACCAGGCCTTTGGCCAGGGCACAGCCTGACTCCCTCCTTTGGCAATCGTCACAGAACTTTAGCTTAATGGTTGCCATCAATTTGATTTTAATTAATTTTTATAATGAAATGTTTTTAGAATGTTGCACTATTTTATTGTTGTTAGCCACCCTGAGCCCGGCTTTGGCTGGGGAGGGCGGGATATAAATAAAAAAATTTTATTATTATTATTATTCCCCACACCTTCTCCTCTCTTAATCCACCAGGTCCTTTTAAATGTTTGGTCCCATGCTCTCAGCAGCCTGGTCCAGATATACCTGGTCCAGATATATTGAGATATTGAGATATCTGTAGATAGGAAGCAGCCATGAATTAAGCTGCTGTTATTAGACCCTGTATTCCCCCAGAACCAGAAGGTCCTGCCTCTTTCCACAGCAAATGCAAAGGATTGAAATATGGGTTCTGCTTGTGGACCCATGGCATAAATTGAGGAGCATAGCTGGATCTCTTCAGTTTTAGGAATATAGAACTGCTGCTTCCAGTCTGGCAATTCAGCAGGCCTGATAAAAGCGAAGTTCTTCTTGGTGGGAAGAACTTTGCCATTTTAGGCCTTGCTCTTTTACTATACAAAGAATCCTGGGAACTATGGTTTGTTAAGGGTTCTGGGAATTGCAGCTTTGTGAAGGGTAAACTGAGGTACCTAGGATTATTTGGGGGAAGTCAGGTGCTTTAGAAGCATTGTGTGTCCATCTTCCTTCTCCTTTTCTTCTAGTAGCCTGTTATTAACCAATCCCGGTTGGTTGGTTGGTTGGTTGGTTGGTTGGTTGGTTGGTTGGTTGGATGGCTGCTGACGGAAGCTATTTTGGGAGAGGAGAAGCCAAATGGGAGTTGGCTTTAGCTAGGCCCATATGGGGAAGCCAGGTGGAATGCCCTTTGAGAGGACACCTCTGAAGAAGGCTTCATCCAGCCTGACAGATGGAGTAGGTCTTTCCTCTCCCTCAGACACAGCCAGGTAGAATTGATGGTGGTGGAGACAGTCCTGGAAGAGGAACCCCAAACAACAATTGCTTTCAACCAGGTTGGTGGAGCAGACCTCAGTGAATATGTACATACCTTCCAACATCCGAACAGCAAAAACTGGGACACCATCTTCCCATTTTTTGTCACAAGAGGACAGTGACCATGTGATCACTGCACGATTTCACACTGCAAACCGCCCCCAAATGCTTTTTTCAGACACAGCACCCGAAAGCGTGTGTTTTGTGGTGCCACGCAAGATCGCGACCCTGAAAAAAGCATTTTTTTCCAAGGGAAATTACAGCACAAAATCATGTAAGATCACAGCGCCCAAAATGGCTGCCATTCTCTCACAAGAAAAAATGGGATGTCCCAGTTTTTCCGGGACACTTGTGAGGTATGTGTGCATCACAGCAGCACTACTGCCTCTTGCAAACACCATGGAAATGGTGGATCTAATAACGAATACCAAAGGCCATGTTTGGCTCATGCCTGCGCTCCAACTTGAGTTTGATGCACAGTCCCTTCTCAAGAGTTGCTGTGACCCAGGATGCACTTCTTCCACCGCCCAACGGAGTGGCCCGTCTCCTTGCCCTACCCTCAGTCACATCAACTGCAACTTGTTTGTGTGCCTATTAGCGAGCCTTGTCTTAATGAGGCCCGGAGGGAAGTGAGACCACCCAGCCGCCCACCCTCCATCGACAACCAAGCGGTGAGTCACGCCATAGTGTGGGAGCAGGTTTCATTAGCGGTGGTGCTGAATGAGACCTTCCAAGTGGGGTCAAGGGGATCCGATAGCGTTTGCTCTGATAATGAGAAGAACACAAGCAGTCTAATTTCCCTGTCTTGTTAACATTCACATCATCTCCATATACACACACTTCCGTTTGCTCCTTTGACTTCTAGGCACAAGTTCAAAAGGTTTTCAGCGGGACAAAAGAAAACCTCTTGAACTTGTGCATAGAAGTCCCAGACCAAACGGAAGAAATTGCAGGCAAAGGGAAGTGTGGATGAAGGCCCCCCCCCCCTCCACAAAGACACCACAAATGCATATTAAACCTGCAATTTTTTTCCACTAAAAAATTCCACTCTGTCTGTGCCTATGGACATTTAACATCAATGTGTTCTCACCAAAGTCTCCCCACTATCCCCCACAATACTTTTCCATCCTTCTGTTTAGTTCCATCATCTTTAATCACCCATCGTTTATTTTTCTCAGTCACATTTTAACACACACACCCTCTCTCTCACACACACACAATTACTCTCCTATCTCATATTTCCCCCTCCACAGTCCATATTCTGACCCCATTCCTTGCTGTGCCTCATTATTTTCTTTTATTAGAGTGACCCGAGGGCAACCCATTCCAATCCGATCCATTCCTTCTTTTCCTGCCTCAAAGCATCGTCCTGCCTTCCCATTGATCTGGACCCCGACGCCTCCACTTGCCCTCTGTGCTGATGTCACAAGCAGAGGCAGAGGGGTATAAATTCACCAGAGGGAGATTGCTGGAGGCAGGAAACAGAGGACTGGGATACAAGAACCCCTGTGCTGTGTCACCAACATACATAGGTAAGGAGTCCAGGGGTGGGAGCCTGCCGGAGTTGCCCTTTTCACACACCAATCCCTTTCCCTGTCTTTCCCTCCTAGCCTCAGGAGCCATGGAAGCAGCGTTTGGAGCCTGCAAAAGTCCCAGGGCCACCTTAGTCATTCTCAGTTCTTGCTTGCTGCTGTCTTCAGGGGCTGTGGTGCACAACTCAGGCAGGTAAGTTGAAGGGCTTTTTCTTTGTGTGAGGTTTTTTCCCTGACCACCTTTTCCATCAGTCATTCTAGATCTGTTAAAAACCACGCGAGCCATTCTCCATCTGAACCAGATTTACAGTGGGCAAGATTGCGCAGGGTTGGCAGGTGTGTGTGTGTGCCTTTAAAGTTTAGTAACATGACCAAAGTCTTGCAAAAGAGTATGTGGCAGAGAAGGGGATTGGGAAAGGAAAGGAGAAAGTTCTTCACCCACAATAGTTTTTAAGAATGTGTTGGTCGGGGCAGCCAACACAGTGCCATCCAGATGCAGCCAGTGTAGCATCGTCCCATCAGCCCCAGTCAATGTGAGCGATGGTCAGGGATGATGGGAGTTGTAGTTGGACAACATCTTGGTGGAACCAAGTTGACTATCCCAATATAGGCAGTGGAATAAATCGGGAGAATACCTTTTGGGGAACCTCCTCTCTCACTTTTTCAACTGCTGGTTGCTTCTTTCTCTTCCGAAAGAAGCCAGGCTGGGGGGAAAAGACATTAATACTGATTCTTTATCCTTTTCGGGGAGAGAAGAGGCAGCAAGAAGGTGCAAAGGGAGAAGTTTGTAGTTGCAGGAGAGGAAAAAGAGGGGCTGGGCTGGGAAGCGTTAAACAGAACATGGATGGAGCAGGGGCTTTGTTTCAAAGTATAATGAGAGGTTCTAGACTTGGAAAGATTTAGGGCTCTTCCAGACTGTCACTATTTTCAGGTGAGATTCACTCACATACCCGCACCAAACCCCCGTACCCAAAAGATCAGATGTGTTGCAGTAAGGAAAGTGGCAGGAAAATGCACTGGGAAGGGGGGGGGCGCAGCACTTCCTTTTACACAACTGCCATGTGACCAACCCACAAAGAACTCAGAATGTTCATAGTCAAGGTTGTCCAATCTCCCTGCAGACAAACCAGGATGAACAAACAGGTTGTTTGGAAGAAGTGCTCAAATAATCCACAATTCTGTTACTGATTTAAAGACTAGCTCCACCATTTTTGTCCATAATTTGCTCATGGAATTCTTCAACATGGATTCCAATGTAATGGCCAATTGCTTAGTCATGTGGGGCCTGCAACAAAATGTTGCAGTTTTTGTGGAGTGCTTCTGTTCAAGATTCGAGGCCATCTTCTCCACCACCAACACCCCATATTTTCATTTCCCATCCTCAATTGCTTCTCAGTATTTCGTAGCAACTGAGCATGCTCAGTCCTTGGGCTGTTTTTGAGGTTCCCTTCTCCTTAGGTCTGTTCCCCCTTAAAGTAGTTTTCAGACTTGTGCAAACTTTGCAGTTTCCTTGAGTCCACAATAGCTCCCTCTTCTGCAGAGGCGGTGCTTTTTTTTGTCCAAATAAACGATGAAACTCACAGCCTAGACATAAGTAATGGAGGAAATGACAGTTTTGAAGAAGAGAGCTGAAAAAGGCACAGAGAACAGGGGCCTCTTTAGACTGGTGTTTTATTGCAGGTGTATTCTGCAACATGTTCCTGACACAATCATGATGTGTCAGTAGTGGGTTTATTCTTCACGCTTTATTTGTCATTCAGCGACGCTTCCTCAATGCTACAACATTATTGCTTTTCAGAGGGGCATGACAAAAGCAGGACAAAAATAAACCAGAACTTTTGGGTAAAGAAAGTTATGGGATCCCAGCAACTGGTTATGGGATTATTACTGATTGTAGACAAAGCAGTATATGACCACCCCAAAACTTTTGCAGGCATAAACTGAATGGAAAGCAGAATAATAATAATAATAATAATAATAATAATAATAATAATAATAATAATTTATTTGTACCCCGCCCATCTGGCTGGGTTTCCCCAGCCACTCTGGGCGGCTTCCACAAATACCAAAAATACACTAATATGTCATACATTAAAAACTTCCCTGAACAGGGCTGCCTTAAGATGTCTTCTCAAAGTCAGGTAGTTGTTTATCTCTTTGACATCTGATGGGAGGGCGTTCCACAGGGCAGGCGCCACTACCGAGAAGGCCCTCTGCCTGGTTCCCTGTAACCTCACTTCTCGCAAGGAGGGAACCGCCAGAAGGCCCTCGGCGCTGGATCTCAGTGTCCGGGCTGAACGATGGGGGTGGAGATGCTCCTTCAGGTATACTGGGCCGAGGCCGTTTAGGGCTTTAAAGGTCAACACCAACACTTTGAATTGTTGGTGCATAGCCAACCTTATTGCCTTGTGAGTACTTCAGTGAGAATGCACCATGAAACAGATGTCTGGAGAGGCCCAAAGTCTATCAAATGTCTAATTCAGGGGTCAGCAAACTTTTTCAGCAGGGGGCCGGTCCACTGTCCCTCAGACCTTGTAGGGGGCCAGACTATTTTTTTTGGGGGGGGGGAATGAACAAATTCCTATGCCCCACAAATAACCCAGAGATGCATTTTAAGTAAAAGGGCACATTCTACTCAGGTAAAAACACGCTGGTTCCCGGACCGTCCGCGGGCTGAATTTAGAAGGCAATTGGGCCAGATCCGGCCCCCGGGCCTTAGGTTGCCTACCCATGATCTAATTGAACAGTTGAACAAAACAGGGAATTAATAGCAGGGAATGCCTGTCCTCTCCTTGCCTCTCTTGAGAGCACCCCGGAGGCATCTGCCTGGCAGGGACAGAATGCTGAAGGCAGACACTGAGCCAGCAACACACACCCCAGAATCTGAGCTCTCCCCTCAAGGGACCTTACTGGTGGAGATGCCTCTAGTGTCTTCCAGCAGGCTTGAGACTATGGTTTCTTACTCCGCTTCTTGCCTATTAATTAAGTTTCCATTATTTCCCACCAACTAACAGCTGCCAGGTTATATAAAATTCCTAGCGCAGGGTTGGGGGATCCGCAGAGCTCACATTTGAAGCAATGCAGCTCCCTTCAGCACCAGCCAGCAGGGCCAATGGTCAGGGGCAGCAGGAGTTAAAAGCACCCAACTCCCCTCTCGTCAAAGAACTGTAGTTTGTGAAGGGTGCTGGGAATTGTAGCTGTGTGAGGGATGAACTGCAGCTGCCGGGACTCTTTGGGTGGGTGTGCTGTAAATGTATTCTGTATACGCAGCCTAAATCTTTATAAATATATTTAGTCTTTATTAAGGCGCCAAAAGGCTTGTTTTTGCTGCAGCAGGCTAACACGGGTGGCTTTCTGGAGATTGCATATTGTGTGGGCAAGAGCTTAGGGGGATCTGTACTTGTGCTGTGCTTCCTTCAGAAGGCAATATTAGGACTCCTCCTTGGTTCCAATCTACTTGATCTCTCCTCTGGAGAACTCAGGTTTCCTATACTTTCTCTCCCAGCAGGCTCTGGAGAAGTGAAGTGTCCCAGTATCCTCCACCAGGGGGCGGCGTTGACCTCAAAGGAGCCCCTGTTCCCTGGAGCCTCCGCATCCCATCCACTACCTTGCATGACTGGATGCTCAAGTGGATGTCCTCAGATGTCACCGCCCCCTGGGCTGAGGACAATGAAGATGAAGGGCGAAACAGGAAGTCCCGCCTGTGGGGCCCAACAAGACAGGAAGCTCCGTCTCCTAGGGGCCAGAAGGTGGCGCTGTACCAAGCCAGCTGGGTTCCAGGTTGGGGCGGGAAGCGAAGTATTGTGCTAGCAGATGATGCCGCCTTCAGGGAGAAAAGCAAGATGCTGACAGCCATGGAGAGGCAGAAATGGCTCAACTCCTACATGCAAAAGCTTTTGGTGGTGAACTCTGAGTAGGAGGAAGTGGGGGGATTGCAGGAGGTAGAGCGGGCACGGAGATGTGAGGTGCAAGAAGGGTCAACCCAGCTGCATTTCGCCTCTCTCAGAACCAAATCCAGGGCATTGCCTGAGTGACTGAGTTTACTTACGTGCTGCTTTTCCACAAGGAGCGGGACCCAAAGCAAAACGACTACAGGAGAACCTCGGTTTTCGAACTCAATCCATTCCGGAAGACCGTTCGGCTTCTGAAAAGTTCCAAAACCAAGGATCAATGGGCTGGCTGCAAAGTCAACGGGGGGGTTTTGAAAACCGAAGCAGTTACTTCCGGGTTTTCAGCGTTCGGAAGCCAAAACGTTCCAAAACGGAGGCATTCAGGAACCGAGGTTTGTCTAATGGTTCATTTTTGCCATTTTTGAATTTACTGACATGCTCTGTATTCCGTACACGGAAGCCAAAACATTCCAAAACGGAGGCATTCGGGAACCGAGGTTTGCCCATGTATGGAATACAGAGCATGTCAATAAATTCAAAAATGGCAAAAATGAACCATTAGACAAACATAGAATAAATTACACACACACACACACACACACAATGGTACCTCGGGTTACATATGCTTCAGGTTACAGACTCCGCTAACCCAGAAATATTACCTCAGGTTAAGAACTTTGCTTCAGGATGAGATCAGAAATAGTGCGGCGGCAGCACAGCGGCAGCAGGAGGCCCCATTAGCTAAAGTGGTGCTTCAGGTTAAGAACAGTTTCAGGTTAAGAACAGACTGCCAGAACGAATTAAGTTCTTAACCCAAGGTACCACTGTATAACCAATCTAGGTTTAGGTACATAAATAAAAAACAAAACAAAACAAGAGTTAACTGACAATAAGGTTTCTGGTTCTGATCTACCTGCACTCTGAGATGGGCGGTGTATCAACTGACCATTTAGAACAGGAATAGGCAATTGGAAGTCTAGAAGCAGCGTTTTACCACCCCTCCACCCTAAAAGGCTTTTTACCGATTGTGCTCCTGCATAGCTCCTGATGCCAGGGAACTCGGACGCACCCAAAACACATCCACGGTTGAGTTGCTCAGCGATTTATCCCTAGCTGAGAGCCAGGCGAAATTTCTTTCACCCCTGCAGTTGGGATGGCTAGTTGGTGACCCTGTAGGATTCCAACCCCCATAATCACTGCTAGGCTCCTCCAGATGATAGATTTATTCAACATTCATCCTCATTTATTTGTACAAAGCTGGGTAGACTATGACGGTGCACACATAACTGGCTTAAAACACAGTGGGGTTGTGTCATTTCCCCCTCTAAATGCCTCCTCTTTGAGCTGCTATTAGGTCCACAGTGGGTGAAAATGCATGTACCTGCATCTTCCATGGCTGCCCCACATATGCAGGTCTAATAGCTGCAGGTGTGTGTGATTTAGATTGGGGAAAAGGTTCATTGGAAATGATTAAGCCTTGCCTCCATAACACAGCTGATTTAAAGTGAAGCGGGGGGAAACACTTGGGGAGCCAATAATGGATTTTCTCCTTCAGCCCTTAGGTGGTGAAATGTAGAAGGTCTGTTGCAGTAAAAACCCTTGAAGAAAAGAAGAATCAGGTTGAATAAGATAATTTAGAGCTGGATGGGTCCTTAGAGGTCGTCTCGTTCACCCTTGCTCAGGGCATTAAACTTGCAGCTACAGCAGGAAAGGGGAAGTCTGACCTCCAGAGATTTTGTTAGACTCCATCTTCTGTCAGCCGGAGTCAGTGCAACCAAGAGACAGGGATGATGGGAGCGACGGTCAAAAGGTTCCCCATCCCTGAACTACGCCATTCCTGGCTGACAGCCACCCGGCCTCTTCTTAAAACACCTGCAGTGTAGGAGAGCCCGCTAACTCCTAAGGCAGACCACATACAAAACACATTTTACAGTTGAGAAGGGTCTAACTTTCTGCCAAAATCTGCTTCCCTGCAAATTCCACCCACTTTGGTCTCGTCCTGTCCTGTGAGTGACAAATAGCAAATCTGACTTGAGACTACGTAGCAGGTGGATTTATTACTGCATGAGCCTCACTAAAGGCTGTCTGAGACAGCAGTTGTGCTTGGTTTCCTAGAAAAGATGGTCACTTTGCATTGCCAGTTGGCCAGAGTTGTTGGAGAAGGAAAGTCACAGGAAGGGCACCGAGAGGGTTGCCTCTGCCCTTTGCTGAACATCTGTTTCACACTCTCTCCACTCATGTTCACGTCAATATCTGTACTGAAATTGGAAGGATACAGAGAAGTTTAGGAAGGCCTCCGTGCTTGTATCTCGCACTTTCCACTTGGCTGTTTTATTTTTCCTGTTCTAATAAAATATGAGATTTAGTTTGTCTTGTTTTGTATTTCCTCTGTTGGGGGTGGGAATGAACAGCACAAAGAGGTTTCTCCAGGGAAAGGGCAAGTTATTTATTAAAAAAAATAATCCCTCCTAATATTTTTATGTATACCAAAAGTGCAAACAGTTGCATTCAACAGAATTTCCTAAAAGCTAAGTAAAAACAACAAAACTATATGAAACAGAGCAATGTGTAAAATGGCAAACTAAAAATTAAAAAGTCTCAGTCCAGGCGTTTATGGTTTTCTGTGTCCACATGAATTACATAAGGGCAGTGCTTTTTTCTGGGGAGATGCAGGGGGATACATACCCCTAAACATTTTGTGAATCTAAGTTTGGCCTCATTGAGGGGGGTCCGTATTTCAAAATGAATAGGAAAATGAGAATACCCCTAAACATTATTTTTAGAAAAAACCACTGGATAAGGGAGGGAATCTGAAAGTCCCAAGAAGGCCCACTTCTCCATTATCAACAAGTGAAAATCCACAGGTTGTGGACTGTCCAGCAGGATCTCCTCAATATATTAAAAATCGGTGTGTTCTGGTATTAGGTATCCTGTTCCCAAGTTTTTTAGGGCAGCAAAACACTGAGCTTGGTTCAGTGGTGTACAGAGTTTTCAGCGCCGCTGTGCTTTGTGTAAAGCTGGGTGTCCGCCTGAGCACCCTAGTAGCTAAATTTTATACTAGCTGCAGCTGCCAAGCCAGGCAGAAGGGTAGTACTATGTATGGGGCAGTGTGGTGCAATGGTTAGAGCACTGGGCTAAGACCTGGGAGATCAGGGTCCAAATCCTCACTCAGCCACGGTGCTCCAGTCACTCATTCTCAGCCTAACCTACCACATGGAGTAGTTGTGAGGATAAAATGAGGAGGAAGAGGAAGCATGTAGATTGCCTTCAGCTCCAGTTAACTAGCCGGCATTCAGGTACCCGTTTAGGGCGTGCACAGCCTCTCCTGATTCAGATGTTTCAGGGAACATCTGGCAACCGCTTGTGCCAAATCACCTAATGACACCCCCCCCCCATGGTTTCAGCAAACTATGATAGGAAGGGCTGAGAACAAAAGTAGCACGAAGGGCAAAATTGTGCTGTCTGGCACCCTGCAGACCAGCAGCTCCAGCCAGCATCACGAAAGGGCAGGAATGGTTGCAGTGGAGCCCATCTAACAGCTACCTGCATTGTGGGTTGTTAAAGATTAAGAAATGACAGTATCCAGCCCAACACAGATAGACTCAGAAGCAATAAGCTGCTCAGAACCTGTGGAAGAACAGCAGGGTAGGACTATTTCCTCTATTGCTTGTGGGCACCTGGTTTGTTGATGCACACAAGACAGGCTGCCAGACTAGATGAACCTGCGGTCAGATCTATCCGAGCTCTTAGCCTTCTTACGAACCCACAACTGCAGCTGCCTCCTTTGCAGCCATTCGATCTGCGTCACATTAGCAGGGGATCCTGTTTCGCTCCTTGCCACGAAGAGTGCCGCCTCTGTTCTTTTTTTAGGGATAGAGAAAGCTGTGCTATGCGAAGTCAGACTGCTGGTTCATTTAGCTCAGCACTGACTGACTGGCAATGGCTCTCCAGGTTTCAGGTAGGCATCTCTCCCAGCCCTGCCTAGAAGTGCTAGGAATGAGCCCTGGGCCCTTCTGCATGCAGAGCAGATGTCCTGACCGCAGAGCTCATCCCTTTCCCTCTAGTTTAGCATGTCAGGCTGGTGTTAAAGGCCCAGTAACAAAATTCCTGTTCTGGCAGGAGCGAGCCATGGAAATCATTAGGTCTGACACTCCTGTGCAGATCCTGTTTTTTGTGAATAGCTCCTATTTCCCCAAATTGACTTAAGTTGTGACTGGGCTGTGACTGAATCCCCCACCCCCAAAATGGAGACAGCCTGGTAGCACCTCCCTCTGTAGATTCTGAGCCCCGTCTCCCCTGGGCCTGTGCTGATCAAAGACATCAACGCTAGAGAGACCAGCAAATTCAGAAGAGAAATGTTTATTCAATCAGTTCATTTACAGGGCCTCTTCTCTCCTGTTCCCAGGTCTCCTGTCCATAACCACAGCCCCACATTCTGATCTCTCCATTCTCAAAGCAGGGTGAATACACTTGTTCAGAGTGAAAATGTAGCAGCAGGGATGAGGGGGCAGCTAGGGGTAGAAAGTAGGTGTGCACAGTTGTTTCATCTACTGCAGTGCTGTGGGGGGGGGTCTATTTTAAACAAAATAACATTGAAAGACTAAAAATTTGCAGGGGCTCCGTTCCAGGGATAGGAAAGTTGGTTGGGGTGAAAGATAGCAGTACGGTGCTGATGTGAAAAAGAGGACAGGGCTCCTGCCCCTTTAAGTGTTATGTGTAGCAAAGGGGATTTCAGAAGAGGGAGCTTCTACATAAATGTACAGGAGCCCCAGATAGAGATAGAGATAGAGATAGAGATAGAGATAGAGATAGAGATAGAGATAGAGATAGAGATAGAGATAGAGATAGAGATATAGAATTCAACTGACCACAACAGCAAGCAGAGCTCTCTCTTTCTTCCCATCTCTAGTTTTCTCGTCCACTGTATGCTACCCAACAACAATTAGGCTGAGAGATGAAGGTTAAATTTGTGTGTTTGTTCTCCATGCAGAGCGTGTCTTCTACCACTGAGCTATGGCTATTCCTACTAAGGTTCACAAGCATGGCAAGGGTGCGAGACTGGGCCGGTGCCAAAGGAGTGCTCCTTGCACACGTGGACATGTGTTCATCTACACTCCAATGTTTCTTCCTATACAAACTCACACATTACAAATGATGCGTACGGGATTGTGCGTGTATATACGTGTGTGTGTGTGTGTGTGTGTGTGTGTGTGTGTGTCTAGAAAGGAGCATGTAAAGGTGTAATGGTGATGGGGGAGGCTGAGCTAATTTGAGTGTCTAGCTCTGCAAACACCATATATTTAAAGCACATTGGAAGCATGTGACTTCCCCCACCCAAAGAATCCTGGGAACTGTAGTTTGTTGAATATAATAATTGTTGTTGCTGCTGCTGCTGTTGCTGTTGCTGCTGCTGTTGTTGTTATTCCCCACCCATCTGGGCAGCTTCCAGAAAAAAATAAAAAAGAATAAAATGTCAAACATTAAAATCTTCCTGATACAGGGCTGCGTTCGGATGTCTTCTAAAAGTTGTGTAGTTCTTTATCTCCTTGGCATCTGATGGGAGGGCATTCCACAGGGAGGGCGCCACTGCCGAGAAGCAGATGCTGAGAATGGTGACTGTGTGGTGGGTAAACTACAGTTCCCAGAATTCTTTGGGAGAAGTCATGTGCTTTAACTGTATGGCATGTTTATAGCCTATATCTCTGGGGCAGCTTAGTCAAGGGGAGGGGGATTCTCTCAAAAGGGATGGGGTGAGCTCTCAAATGGCTGTGCAACAGGCACAGCTGTTTGGGGCACCAGATTTTATTAAGGTGGCTTTGTGTCAGGAATATAGCAGAATCTTGTATGTGTGGGGGATGGGGAGGGGTCTGAAGGGTGGTGGCAGCAGCAAGCAAATCCGAAGGGCACAGGCTGGAGGCCAGGCCACTACTGCCGCAAGGACTCTTCCTCCGACAGCAAGAGGGGCAGGCGTGAAACAGCTCTTTGATCTGTAAAAGACAACGGAGAAGAGATTTGATTTCCCAGCCCTACCCTGCCCTGCTCCACATAGAGCTCCCAGCATTCCTTGTTCCAAAGCAGAGAAGATTCAGAACTAGGTTTCCCAACTCCCTTAAAAAAATGCCCCTCTTCTCCCAGAGAACCCAGCATCTGTCCATACCTTGGGGGTTCAGGTAGGTTAGAAAATCCATCAGGGTTTGGAAGGCGCCATCATCTAAGGAGCGCAGAGCATGTGCTGAAAGACAGATGAAATGGAGTTGACGGGGAAAGGCAAGTGTTCTAGGAATTCTAAGGTCTTATATAAAAAAAAATGTTCATAAATTTACAAGGCAAACACACACATAAGTATATAAACTAAGGTTACCAGAATTTTTTCAATGAATCCGGGGACACTTTTCAGCTTCAGTGGATTTTGTATGGGGACTGATTTGTAAATCTGAGGACTGTCCCCGGGAAACAGGATGTCTGGTAACCTTAATATAAACCATGTGCCTGAAATAGTACAGGAGAACCATCCTGAAGCCATTTTGGCTCTTCCAGTAACTTCAAATATTCTCCCCATTGTCTCTTTGCTCACAAATCCTGTCTTAAGGACATATTTGTGTTATGAATAGGGTGAGCCTGTGACCTGAATTCAGGAACTAAGTATTTAACATCTCAAAAGGAATGGCCAGGCTGCCCAGGTAAAACAATCAGTGACCATTACAGTGGTACCTCGGGTTACATACGCTTCAGGTTACATACACTTTAGGTTATAGACTCCGCTAACTCAGAAAGAGTACCTCGGGTTAAGAACTTTGCTTCAAGATGAGAACAGAAATTGCGCGGCGGCAGCAGGAGGCCCCATTAGCTAAAGTGGTGCTTCAGGTTAAGAACAGTTTCAGGTTAAGAATGGACCTCCGGAATGAATTAAGTACTTAACCCGAGGTACCACTGTATCAGTATCCTGCCAGACAGGATTTCTGCTGGATTTCCCGCCCCTTTCAGTGAAGTATCTATGATGTTTCAGGGGGGTGGTCTCAAACTACAGGGTGGGCAATTTCAAAAGTCCTATAAGGGCTTGCACACCATTGTTCGGGGTTCCTCTCCTCCCTCCCTGCGTGGCGTGGCGTGAGCGGGGGACTCTGTTGCAACAGTTTAATAAAGATCATGCCTACTAGCTGCTTTACTTCACAATTTTCTCTGGTTGGCCTCTGTTTTTTTCTCCTTCCGATAGGGAACCTACTTAACGACTCTATACAGGCTCTTATAACACAAGCTTAATGGAGCATGCAGGGAGAGGGCAGAGAATTCAGTGAAAGGGTGCTCACCCAAGGAATCCTGCCCTACGGAATACAAGTCCTCCATAGCATCTCGCTTATGCGCCAGGCTCCCTTTGTTGGACAGTGTCTGGTGAGCATCTGCTTTGGGGAGAGGAGAGTGCAAGGGGAGAAGTGCTGCAGGTTACATAGGGGGAAAAATACAGATTACATCAGGTTTGTGAACAGCCTTTTGGCTAGTGGCACATAAGAACCACCCCTTAGCTACCAGACAGGACACCTTCATACACTGGAATATAACTTGTTCTTTCCTCTTATGCCGTCAATGGGCTATAAACGAACTAACATGGATACGGGAGGTTATGTGGACCAGTAGCAATCTCTGAGGACTAGCAATTTGTGCAGATTTAATTTGCACGCCTGTCTGTCTGGATTACACTACGGAAAACTAATTTAAAGAGTGAGGAGACTGAATTTATGATGATAAGGATGACGGATCGGAAGTATTTTCCCTCTCTCCTTGTTTTCCTCCAAAGACTTATTGCAAGGGTGTACACCAATTTTCATCAAAATCCAAGACGGTGGGTGACAAAACCCTTGTTTTTTGCGTTGATTTGATTTGGAATGACCCATTGGGCAGCTGCCTAAGAAGAGGCCTTGCTGGATCAGACCAAGGGCCTTTCTAGTCCAGCATTCTGTTCTCACAGCAGCCAGACAGATGCTGCAGGCAGGAGATGGCTGCAGCAGCACTCTTTCCCCTAAGGAAGTTGCCTTAGAGCTAGTCAATATGAATGGACAAAGCTGTCCATGATTTTGACTTCTCTCAGTTTCTCATTTTTCTCAGTTCTACACATTCATTCATTCATTCATTTTGCCTGTTCTCAATTTCTTTTGAGCCCCATGGAAAGTTGCCAGCGTATTGGTGCAAGTATCGCCTCAAATGCACATTTTTTTATATGCAAATTTGCCCAATATACACCTTTCTGCAAGACATAATGCCTTTTATACATTAGTTTTTACCGACACACACATTTTTAGGCACACTTTCCCACCCCATAATAACAGCAATTTGGAGAAGTGCGTATCTCGAGAAATAGCTGTGTTTCGGTTCAAATATTACCGTATTTTTCGCTCTATAAGATGCACCAGACCATAAGACGCACCTAGTTTTTTGGAGGAGGAAAACAAGAAAAAAAATATTCTGAATCTCAGAAGCCAGAACAGCAAGAGGGATCATTGCGCAGTGAAAGCAGCGATCCCTCTTGCTGTTCTGGCTTCTGGGATAGCTGTGCAGCCTGCATTCACTCCATAAGACGCGCACACATTTCCCCTTACTTTTTAGGAGGGAAAAAGTGAGTCTTATAGAGCGAAAAATACGGTATTTCAGAAAGTGTGAAATAAGCAGCTTTGCATTAAAAACCCAACTTATTCCTCTCCGCACCCCTACAAAACCAGACCATTGGCCCATCTTCCTCAGTGCTGCCTGAAGCAGCTGACAGCAGCTCTCCAGAGTTTCAGTCTCTCCCTGCCTTAGTTGGAGATGCTGGGGATCAAACCCGGGACGTTCTGCATCCCAAGCAGATGCTCTCCCTCTGAGCTACAGCCCTTCCCAGGACAGGCATCTGCGCTGGCATTCCAGCAGCTGCCCATGGGTGCTACACACTCATGCCAGGCCTGGAAGGTGGCATCCCTAACAACAGAAATGTTTCTCTGGTTATGCTAAAGGCATCGTTATGCCATCTCTAGTCTAACAGGATTTGCAGGTTTTCTGAAGCGCCGGGGAAATAAACCAGCAAAGGTTTATTTGAGCAGAGAGGACAGAGGCATGGACGAAAAGGGGGCGCATTCCGCAAGCAATGGTGGCTCTCGCAGGCCTTCTGCTTGGCTTCCACAGTCAGAGGCGGCCTGCATCCTCTGAGCGTCAGGGAATCATAAGTGGGCGGAGCTGCTCTCGCACTCGGGTCCTGCTTACGGGCTTCCCTGGTTGGCCACTGTGAGAACAGGATGCTGGACTAGATGGGCCATTGGCCTGATCCAGCAGGCCTCTTATTCTGTTCTTCATTATTATTAACTATTTATTTATTAAATTTGTATACTCAGGGCAGTTCACAACATAAAATTACTACACACACACACATGACGACGACAACTCCCAGACCTGCTTCCACACACGGTGGCAGATACCTTATAGTGCAGTCTTAGGCACTTCTACTCAGAAGTAGGTACCATGGAGTTCAATGGGATTTAACCCCCAGGGAAGGGTAACTTCAGCTTCCAATATCATTTTATTCTTCTCCTTGCCCTTTGGCCACATACCCTCCAACATTTCTCTGATGAAAATAGGGGCGTCCCATTCCATAATGATAATTTCATACCCCACATATCTTACTGGGTTGCCCCAGCCACTGTGGGCAGCTTCTGACTTATATAAAAACATCAGTAAACATTTTAAAAATTTCCCCTATACAGGATTGCCTTAAGATGGCTTGGGGAGGGTCAGATAACTCCAGACCCTCCAACATTTCTCCAATGAAAATAAGGACATTCTAAGGAAAAGCGGGAAATTCCAGGATCAAATTAGAAACTGGGATGGCTTCTCTAAATCAGGGACGTCCCTGGAAGATAGGGACACTTGGAGGGTCTGTGGCCGTATCTTTCTCATGCCAAGCAAATCCTGACTTGACTTACGATGTCCCAAGAGGTATCCAGCGCTGTTCAGGGTCCAGCCGCGTTTGTCCTTGGGCTGCACATGCAACAAGAGGAAAAGTACCCTGAAACTAAGCCTGCCAACAGTGAGTCAGAGGGTGACATTTGCTATGGAGAAACCTTCTGTGGAGGGAGGGATACATGCCAGTACAGTGGTACCTTGGTTTAAGAACAGCCCTGTTTACGAACTATTCGGTTTATGAACTCCGCAAAACCGGAAGTAGTGTCCTGGTTTGCGAACTTTACCTCATCTAAGAACAGAAGCCAAACAGTGGAAGGCCCCATTAGGGAAAGCACACCTCGGTTTAAGAACGGTTGCAGTTTAAGAATGGACTTCCAGAATGGATTAAGTTCATAAACCGAGGTACCACTGTAGTGGCTTACACCATAGACAAAAGTGGGTAGGGTTAGAGGTGGGCAGGGCCAGAGACAAAGTGGGTGGGATCAGAGACAAGAGTGGGTGGGGCTAGAGGTGGGCAGGGCCATAGACAAAGGTGGGTGGGATTAGAGACCAAACTGGGCGGAGCAAAGGATGTAACTGTCACCCTTGAACGATAGGGCCACATTTGCACCTTACTTTTAAAGCACGATTATGCCATTTTAATGGGCCATTGCCTCTGCTAAAGAATCTTGGGAATGGTCATTTATTCAGGGTGCTGAAAGTGTAAGGAGATCCCTCTTCCCCTCACAGAACTGCAGTTGCCAGAGTGGTTTAACAGTCAATCCCTCTTCCTGAAGAACTCTGGGAACTGTAGCTCTGTGAGGGGGGGGGGAAGGGTCCCCTAAAAACTCTCAGCACTACAGCTCCTAATATTCTTTAGGGGAAGCCAAGACCGTTCACACAATTTAATAGTGCTTTAAATGTATGGTGCAGATGCATGGGCATAGCCAGGATTTTTGTTGGGAGGGCAGAACCTCAGTTTGCTATGTATCTTTATTGATTTTTATTGATTCAGGGGGACAGCTGCCCCTCCCTGGCCCCCCTTGGCTGTGCCCATGTGCAGATGTGACCTAAACTTCAGCCACACAAACGTCAGAGGTTTCTACACAACTTTCTCTCATTCTCTCTCTCTCTCACACACACACACAGAATAGCTGGGAAATAGTTGGGGTAGAATCTTTATCCCTGATGTATTTGCTTTCTATCTGCAAGGATTTTTCGTTTGTTTGTTTTTAAAGTGTTGGAGTAACTCACCACCAGAACGGTTCCACAGCATTCTCCAAGTAGCCCACAGAGGAGCAGAGAAGCACATAGCACAGATTGAGAGCTCCACATCATCTGTGGGGAAGAAAGAAATCAAGGAGGCATTCTGGTTTCCAGCCTGACACTGTTTCCCCCACTAAATCACATTCCCAATCCAGAATAAGTAAAGGATGCCTGGATGGTTAAGTCCAGCCAAAGGTGACTATGGGGTTGTGGTGCTCATCTCGCTTTCAGGCAGAGGGAGCCAGCGTTTTTTCCACAGACAGCTTTCCGGGTCATGTGGCCAGCATGACTAAACCACTTCTGGCGCAACGGGACACCGTGACAGAAACCAAAGTGCATGGAAATGCCATTTACCTTCCTGCAGCAGCAGTACCTATTTATCTACTTGCACTGGTGTGCTTTCAAACTGCTAGGTTGGCAGGAGCTGGGACTGAGCAACAGGAGCTCACCCCATTGTGGAGATTCAAACCGCCGACCTGATCGGCAAGCCCAAGAGGCTCAGTGGTTTAGACCACAGAGCCACCCAGAATACCAGGATCATGATAGACATTATTTCTTGAGAGCTCCCCAAGAGGCACAATAAATATATAACATTGGTTCCCTTGGTGGTGTGTATACAATTTTTGTCTGCCTGTTGCCAGTTTTGCAGGGGGGTTTTTAAGCACTAAGAAGTCTTCAAAACCTGTTTGACCACAGACCATAGTCACTAATCACATAGCAGCTATGGTCTGCGGCGAGATACAAGTGCGCACCAAGGGCACCGTGAGTGTAACTTCAAGCCTTTGAAAAAGAGCGCTGTCTGCTTACACAAACACACACTCCTCATCTTCTTTCCAACTCCACTCACTGGATGATGCTCTCAGCAAAGCCACATAGCAAGTCTGCCAATAGCCATTGCCAGAGGGGATCCTTTGTATGCAATGTTCCCAGATTCAATCCCTCCACAAGCACGGCCATTTGAAGGGTCAGATGCAAGTCAGAGTATTTGCACTAAGCTAGGGGGCCAAAGAGGCTGGTCTCAGAATAAGGCAGCGCCCCATGGTCTGCATGTGCTCTGGCACTGCGCTGGATGGTACCTGCCCAAAAGATAACTGAGCTGCAGGCCTCTTCTCTTCAGCTCAAAGCCCAGCCGCATCATGACCTCTAGCCCCTAATAACCCGCAACCCTCTCAAACAGCGACGACTTCACGATGCTTTTAAGATGCAGGCGCATGAAATGTGGTACATGTGTGCCAAATCTTCCCTGACAGGGCTCCTGTTCCTCTTAACACCTGCATAACAGCCATACATTCAACAGGTGGAGACATTTCTGTCACTGCTTTAGGCCACAAAAAACCAAACCTGTTGAATTTCTGCCTACCCCGTTGGGGCAAAAAAAAGTGACACCCCTGCTGTGCCCCATTTCATGGATCTGGAGAGTTGGGCCATCTAGGAATCTCAGCTAAAACATCCCTGACAGATGGCCATCCAACCTCTGCTTAATAACCTCCAAGGAAGGAGAGTCCACCACCTTCTGAGGGAGATTGTTCCACTATTGAAACGCTCTTACTGTCAGGAAGGTTCAGTCGGAATCTCCTTTCTTGAATCCATCTGTCTGAGTCCCACCCTCTTGAAGCAGCAGAAAACAAGCTTGCTCCATTTAAACTCTCTTAACTGTCAGCTGGTGTCCTACCCCACACCCCCAAACCAGCACCCTTAAATCCCAAACCTCCATCATAGATTTTAAGGAATTCATACCTTGAAACCTGTCAGGAGCCGCTGGATGTCTGATTCCCCACAAAGTAGGGGACCCAGGATTTATAGAGGGGGAAGGCGCAGGTCGGGTTGCGTCATTACTCCATAGACAAAAGACACAGGGCGGCGGGAACGTATGTGTAATTGACCGTAATGGCCCCCAGAAACCCAGCTGAATGGGGAACAGAGAGAGAGAGATGTACTAATCTCTTTTAATGCGCAATTTATTCACATCCTTTGTCAGAAAATTGATGGAACATTGGGGTGGGGGTAATTAGAGCTAATTGACTCCTCAAAGTGAATCGGAGGAGGGTGGTCAACCATGCAAGAAGTAGACACCTGCCAAGAGGCCTTCCTGTTTTTGAGGCCAGAAAACTCTGTGCCCTGCTGCCTCTTCTCTAATCTTGCTGCCCTCCCAGAGAACTCACAGATTTTACAGCCACTTCACCTGTGTACACTATTGCCCCTGCAGTGCTTTTCTAAACAGTCCCATCTTTAAGAGAAATTTGGAGATCTAGCTCCAAGGAGGCCCACTCTGGAGGGTTGGTGTGTGTTCATTATTACTGGATTTTATTTATTTATTTTAAATATATTTATTTACTTTTGCAAAAAAGAAAGAACATAACATCCACAGAACTGAAATAAAAAAGACAAAAACAATACACATAGAAAAAAATAAAAATAAAAATTCCAACTTTTAAAATTATACTTACAAAAACTTCCTTTCTTGACTTCCTCTCGCCTCCCTTTTTTGTGTTCCTCTTTACCCAATCGTATACAGCAAATCCAAAAAATTCTTTCTAAACTCATTTCTGATTATTAAAATCATTCTATTTATGTCTCCAAACTTTCCTCCTTATATTTTAACTCCTTCTAACATATTATTCACTTTTGACATAATATAGCTTTAATCTTTCACCCTTTTTCTATTATACTTTTTACATATCTTTTAAACCTATATCACTAATGCCATATTATTCTTAAGTCCGACATCATTTTAGCATTCATAAATTTTGCAATGTTTCTGCAAATAGTTTTTAAACTTCTTCCAGTCCTCTTCCACCGCCTCTTCTCCCAGGTCTCGGATTCTCATTATTACTGGATTTTATTTAAAACACTTTCACCCCACTTTGTGCTGTAAGGTCGGCTTCCAAAATGAGGCATTAAAATCAGTTGCTATAAAATATCACAATTAAACAGAGATTGCTGGGCGAGCTTAGTCAATCTAACATTAAATCCTGGGGTGGAGGGAAGCAAAGTTTGGAGCTGAGGCCCAAATGTGATTAGCATTGGCACAGGGTGAATTGTTCTGGTGAGGCAATTCAAGAGATGAGGCGCTACCACAGAAAACAGGGTTGCAAACTTGAATATAATATTGTGGGGGCCCAGGTAAGGCCCACCCCACATAATCGATCACATGATACAGTGCACACACACCATTTGAATGGGAATGCTCATCAACTTTGTGGGCCTCAAATATTTTATTGTGGGGGCCAAAGCCCCTAGGAGTTGGCTCCTATGACAGAAAATATTCTACAGCCACTGTCAGGGCTCATCCACACTGCCGCTTGCCACGGGCTTTCTAGGCACGTCTGAGATGTTCTTTGTTTGCTCTGCCCCGTTCCCAGGGGAAACCCGCAGTTTACCACAGAATTGGAACAAACGTCAGTCAGGTTTTTTGCAGACTGGCATTTGTTTCGATTCAGCAGTTCACCGTGGGTTCTCTGGGGGAAAGCAGTGGGACAAATGAAAAGCCTCTCAGAACCGTGTCTAGAACAAGTGGAAAAAACACCACAGGACAAACCAAAGTGTGGACAAGCCCTCAGAGGCAGTGTGACCCTGAACACCACCCCTGCTTACAGCCTTCCCACAGACATGGCATGTCCCAGCAGGCTCTGTTTATGTTCTTAAAAGATCCCAAACTATCCCTTGGCACCTCCACACCCATCTCACTTCTGAATAACGGGCTCAGGCAGGCTCATATGGGAACAGCCCCTCAAGACAGATTCTACTGCACCAGACCAAACTCTCCAGCTCTCCTGGTCAAATTTCACTCCAGAACCCCTAAAGAAATCAGCAGCTGAAACTCCCAGCGAGGGCATCCAACTTCTTCTCCCCCAATAGGCCTATCCACCCTGCCTTCTGCAGCAGTAGGACACATACAAATAAAGTTTTAATTCTCCACTACATTAGCTTCATGCTAAGGGAGATGGTGGACTGATCTTTGAACTTCTACATTCAGGCTGCTTTTAAAGGCCTGGAACACGGCCTATTATAAATATGGGCAACCCTGCTCCCAAATGAGCCTTACTCCATCTTCAGGGAGCTCAGCGATTCTGCTCCTAGCCAGTATTTGTTATAATGCTGTAAAGTAGCCTTCCCTGACCAGGTGGTGCCCTCTGTATAGTTGGGTTTGATGGGATTTGTAGTCTAACGCCTTTGGAGGACACCGGCATGTTGGGGAAGCCTGCTTGAAGCATCGTATATGCTTAACAACAACAACAGTGTCATCAGCATATGTGATGCTTCAATAAGGCTTCCCCAAGCTGCCGGTGTCTTCCGGACTACAAATTCCATCAGTCCAAGCCATACAGAGGGTACCACCTGGCTGGGGATTGGGATGGCTGCTTTACAGATTATTTGAACAAAAATAAGCACTCCTGTGTCCTGTTGCAGTTTCCTATCTGAAAACTGATGCAGGGGAATATGGGAGGCAAATGCCACCCCAGTTACTTAAGATTTCTTTCCAGCACAATTTAATGCATTAAATGACACTCCTACCCAAGTCCTCTTTTTCACAGCATCCTGTAATTTTCCCTCCACAGTTCGCCCTCTGGATCTAATTGGTACCCTGGTGGGCTTTAGGACAAGGACTTTCATCTGCATCTGGCCTGCTTTAAGTGCACATGGGGCCCTTCAGCCTAATGGCCCCATTAGAGATCTTGAAGACCTTTCGGGAAAGAAGAGGCATCTGCAATACGTCAGGATTCCAGGCTGCTCTGGGAGGGGAGTGGTACCCAATATAGAACTGATTTGTCGGAAGCTAATAGGTCATCAAAAGATGCAAAGAGGCACTCGAGGCCTCTTCTTGTAACATGTAAAAAGCGTATTTGCGTACATCCATTTTTCACTGCTTGTTTGTAACGGCTGGTGGTTTGAAAGGAGCACTGAAGTAGATTATCAAGATTCTCAGGGTGGCATCCAGGACTCTTGGGTTCGCAGGGACATTTGTTGATTGCCAACCATGTTTCGGGAAGGGGCTTAGAAATGAGTTTCCTGGCACCCATCCAGAATGTTACCTTTGTGGCCTAATAGAACTGAAAAATGCAAAGCTGGAGGGAAAGATTCAGCCAAGCCGTTCTTGCTGTTAATGCGCACTATCAAAGCGCATCAATGTGCACTAAGGCATCACCATTGCATAGCCAGGATTTTTGTTGGGGGGCAGGCCTTTGTGGGGGGCAGAACTTCAGTTAGCCATGTATTTTACTGATTTTTATTGATTGGGGGCAGCTGCCCCCCTCTGCCTACACCCATGGACATTACACTGGTGTGTGTGTGTGTGTGTGTAGGGACTTTGTGCACACAAAATGTGAAAGCAAACACATTGTGCCACCCTGCTCTTTTAAGATGACTGTGCTCTTAATAACTGGATCACAATGTTGTTCCCCCAGCTGCCGTGCAGCTAGGATAAGCCCTATAGCCCAAAGCCCTGGCCTCCCCCACTCCCGCATGGCTTCATGTATCTCCAAGGCCAGTGCTGGCTCCAGGATTTCAGTTTGGCCCCCTGTAACCTGGAAGAGGTGGGACATGCAAACTGGGAGTTCTCTTAGGGCACTTCAGAACTGTTGCTATTTGCAATGTGGGGTTCCATCTCACAGTGACCAATTCAGGTTGTCCAATCGAAGTGGATTTGGAGGTCTTGAACAACAAACCTGCTTCCCCCAAAAAGGCCGACTTTTTGTGAAAAAATGAAGAGGAAATTCATCAGAAGGTACGGGAAAACAATTGTCTGACATGTCGCATAAATTCCTCACATACAGATCAGAATCGATGCTCAATAAGAGCCAATGTCGCCTAGCCTCTCCATAAACTCTGCAAACAAATCAGGATGAATGCTCAGTAAATAGGTCATCTGGATGCAACTGCAGGCTACATCTAATCGTCTTAGATACTTTGTGCCAAGTCAAAATGATAGCACTGTTGGGGCAACAACGGTCCCTCTGCTGGTTTGGGGGGCCCTGGCTGCCCTCTAGCCCTGGCAGGGCAAGAGGCATGGATTTGGAGAAGGTAGGTCAAGATTTACTGGTAGATCTCAGGATGATCAAGAGGCATTTCTGACTCCCAAGAGTTTAATGACAGCAGCAGCAAAATGTCTCCTCCCACCCCTTCTCTGAAATAAATCGCTGAAATGAAGAAAACTTGGGGATGGGGAACCAGGAACTATTTGCATTTGAAAGGACTGTGTGATCCAGTTCTGGGTCAGAAAACAAATTCCAGGACTGAAATGTGCCCAGGGGCACCCTGGCACTTGGTTCAAAGTGTGCATGAGTCCTCTATGCCATCATTCCTCACCTTGTTCTGGCTGGTGGATCCTGATGTTCTAGTTCAAAACAAAACAAAACATAGTTATGCCGAGTCTGCAGCCTGCGTGCTCCTGGTCGTCTAAGGCAATACATCTTTATTTGTGGACTCAGAGTCACTTCCATCATCTGATGCATAAAATGCAATCCTTTGTTGCAAGGATACAGACATGTAGTTTTTAGGGTGGGTATGTTAAGCCGCGGGCTCAAGGGGAAATGAAATGCAAGAGAAGGGACGACAATTCAGCTGGAGCTGGAGTGTCTTCGAAATAAGCGAAGCGGCCCTTCTGCAGCAGCCCAGATCAGTGATGGGATAAATAACAAGGGTGTTTTAATGAGGATCCGCAGCAGGAAAGGAACCTACGGTCTCCATTCAAGCCCAGATAAGCTCTCCAAAGTCTAACCTGCTTCCCTTTGGATAACTCAGTCGTTAGAGCATGTGGGCAAAAGATTCCTGCATTGCAGGGGTTGGACTAGATGACCCTCGGGGTCCCTTCCGACGCTACAGTTCTATGTTTCTGAAGATGCCCACCGCCCAGCTATCTCGACACAGCGCCGCCTCCGTTAAATCCATGGGGCTACTCCCTAGCCAACCTGCAGCGTCAGCCGTCAAATTTGCCTGAATCCACAGAGCCTCCCCGGGGAGGGAGAGAAACAGAGAGCGCGGGGGGGGGGGAGGCGCTGGCCCTTTAAATCTCACCCGCCCCGCCTCCCGCAAGCCCGTCCATGCCAACCTCCGGCGGACGCTCTTCCCTCCCGTCGCCGCCTTAGTCCTCCAGCCCATCCGGCAGCTTCTCTAGCCGCACCCATCCCCCTCGACTCTATGGCGCCACCCGACTCCGATTGGCCAATCCGGGGCGGCGGCGCGCTCTTATTGGCCGGTCGGCTCAGCCCGGCGGGGCGCGGAGGGGAGCTGTCAGGCTGCGGAGGGAGGGGTTTTCCGCTGCCGGCCCAGGGCCCTGAGAGCGCGCGCCGCCGCCGCCGCTGGCCCCCCTTCCCTCCCGCATGGGGGGTGCCTGAGACCCCGAGCCCGTCTTCCCCCTCCCCGTAGGGCGGGTGAGTGCCAAGAGGCGAGGGGGCGGGTGATTGACAGCAGCCCCCCCAGGGGGATGCAGGGCGTGTGTGGGGGGGGGCGCTTGGAAGGGCAGCGGAGGGCGAGAGGGCAGGGCGCGGCGGCGGCGGGGGGGGTGGTTCCCTTCTGTAAGGGCCGCCGGGCTGGCGCTGGGTCCGCGGCCCCTTGAGGCGCGCAGCCATTGTGGGGTTGCGCCAGGGTGGGGCACCTGCTTAGCAAAAGCGGTGCATAAACATGGCAAGGTGGCTGCTTCTGCGCGCGCAGCCGGGGTAGGGCTCCGGGAGGGCAGATGCCTGCCTGCGGGAGGACGAGGGCAGAAAGAGGGCTGGCAGCTGCGCGAGGCGTGTTGCAATACCGACCGAGGGAGCCCGGGACTGGCTCCACCCATCCCCGCCGCCGCCGCCTCTTTTCTCCCGGGCAGCCCAGCCTTCTGCCTCGTCCCAGGTTTCCCACGTGCGTGGTTTGTGCCCGCATCCCCCCTCTTTCTTGGCCAGCGTCCGCGATCCCTTCCTGCTTCTTCCCCCAGGTGGGCCGCATCTGACGGAGGAATCTTTTGCTTGCATGGAGTGGTTGGGTGGGTTGGGTGTCGTTCCACAGAACTGGGGTTGCTTGGCAGTGAGGCCAGCAAATGCACCCCTATAATACTGCGCGCGGGCGGGCGGGGTGTGTGTGTGTGGAGTTGTAGCAAGGAGTAGAAATCTCAGGATGTAGGCCTCTGGCCGGACGTACCTTCCCTAGTGGACCGCTGAAATGGGAAAGTGGGTCCAAAGGTTTGAACTGAACCTGCTACTTCTCGAACTTCTGTTGAAACGAGCAACAGTCGTTGTGGGGATGGGCAGGGATCCTGCATGGCTGGTGTGGATCAGCTGCCTAAGAACATAGGAAGCTGGCTTCTGTTCTGTCTGCTTTACAGCTATCAGCATTGACTGGCAGCAGCTCTCAAAGGCTTCAGACAGGGTTCTACCTGAAGATGCCAGTGATTGAACCCAGGACCCTTTGCGTGCAAGGCAAATGCTGTATCATTAAGTTGCAGGAAGTACTGGGGCAGGCAGGCAGCAAGCGAAGCTGTGTTCTGTCAAGTGACCAGAGTCTCAGCTCTCAATTCCACCAGACACCACCCATTATCCACGACCCTTGAGGAGCCTTTCCTGCAACCCTTTAGTTCCCACATCCTACTGTAGTAACCAGGTCTGATTACATGTAACTGAAACAAATGCATATGCCTCCCTACTTCCATTTCCTCTCCTTTCTCAGTTTTTATTTTGTAAGCTTTTTGAGACAGAGACACTTTGCTAAAAGTGTTGTGTGCTTAGTTGATGCTGTATAAATAAACAGTAAAAACCTGCAAAGTTGAATCCTCTGATCCACCATATATTTTTTGAGCTGTGTAGCTCCTCTTCCAGTTCCTTTGTGGCCCCATCCAGGTGTCCAGGGTTGTTGTTGTTGATTTTTGGTTGCAGGGTGGTGGTGGTAAAAGCTGGCAGCCATAAGCATGCTGACACTTGAAGTCCTGCTGTCTGCGATTTCTCTAGCAGCTGTATGAGAAGGAGTCAACACCAATCCCAGCTTCATGATAAAGTGACCTGACATTCATCTACCTAGAAAAAGCAAGAATTCTAGTTAGACTGTCCAATTCAGATTGCTGCTTTTGGGGAAAGTGTTGAAAGGATTTCCTGCAAATAGAATGGACGTAGCAATCTGGCTAGGAGCAAATATCTAGGAAGATGTGGCCAAAACTCATGCAAACTCTTGGTAGCACAGAGGGGAACTGACACTGTGTCTTCTGCTAGAAATTGATTCTACTTTCTTTTTTCTTTGTTCAGCTTGCTCTGGAACCCAGCAGAGATGACAGAATACAAACTGGTGGTGGTGGGTGCTGGTGGTGTTGGGAAGAGTGCATTGACTATACAGTTGATTCAGAATCACTTTGTGGACGAGTATGATCCCACTATAGAGGTATGTGAACTTCGTAATGTTGGCAGCAACTTCTGCATGGCCCCATTTGTATGCCTTTTCCAAGTCCTTATATTCTTGACCTTCCTGCCATCTCCAATGCTTTGGACTATAACATCTCATTTCTGGGCTTCTAAAACACTAGTCCTCTTCCCATCGCTTTGTCTCCCTCTGTAGCTCTCCATTCTTTATTGAGGCAGCTACAATCTTTTCCTCATGTCCAAGATTGGGTCCATTTCTTTCCTGAATTTTGGCTTGAATCAGTCATTTCCAACTGCCTCCTTGCTGGCTTTCTCTTGCTGCGCTTTACACTCATGTTTCCCGTGTCACTTGTTAACATCTTTTCTTTCACTCTTGCTCCTCTTGGTGCTTCTGAACCCCAGGATTCATACCGGAAGCAAGTGGTAATCGATGGAGAGACGTGTCTCTTGGATATCTTGGACACAGCTGGGCAAGAGGAGTACAGTGCTATGCGTGACCAGTACATGAGGACAGGAGAAGGCTTCCTCTGTGTCTTTGCAATCAACAACACAAAGTCTTTCGAGGATGTTCACCACTACAGGTGTGTGGGCAGCTGGCTTCTCTCTGTCCTCCATCTGTTTTCCTTCCTGTATAGCAGGGGTGGGGAACCATTTTGACCTAGTCCCCATCTCCCCCTACCTCTGCAAGCCACCTTTGTCATGTGGGTGGGACACCCCATCCATCAGCACCTGACATCTCTCGCACCACATGCCAATTGCCTGAGAACCAGCTGGAGTTTGGGTAGTTCAGAAACTGCAAGCCCTAAGCTTATTGTTTGCGAGGTGCCAAGCACAGGCCTTGCAGAGTGCTGTGATTCCCAAGCACCTGACAACTATCTGGGAAGCACTGCGCAATGGAGCTTTGCAGGCATTGCCAATTGGCTTCTGCTACAAATCTGTAGCAGTGTGAATTGGATGTCAACAAAATTATGTAGCTCTTGCTCTGTATTTTCTTCCACTCCCAGTCCTTTGAGGCCTAGCGAGAGCAGAAACAAAGCCACCAAGTATGCCAACAAGGGGGAAGCCACAAAGACAGTATTGAATCCTTCCTCATGCTCTTGCATTTGAAAGTTGTACTCGGTGTACAACTCAGGGCTTGCTTGTCCTAAGTGTACAGGAACTGTAATGATCTGCTGTAGTCATACATAAAAGTCTCCCTGTTACACAATTTTAGAAATAATTTTGGGGGAGTAAATATATGAACATCTGGGTATTCAATATTCTGTTCCTTAGTCTAAAAGAAAATATTTTGTAATTTTTATTTTTTTAAAGCAAAACAAACTTCAGAAAAAATCAGCAAACACCAATGTTTTCTTTTAATTTTTCTGGGTTTTTGCCAGGCCTTCACATCTCTAGACTTCTCTAAAGTCTCTTTCTAAAAAAAGTATGAATGCATACTTCAGTAGCAAACCACTCCCAAGTATGTGTATGGATGTGCTATATCTAATTTTTAAGTGTAGAATGGCTGTCTCTGAAGGGCAAACTACACTGGCACATGGTTACATATTACTGTGTGTGTGTGTGTGTGTGTGTGTTAAAAAAAAGCCAACCAACCAAAGCAAAACAAGTCAGTGACTTTAGGTCAGGTAATGGCAGGTGCAGCTGAGTCCTTTTTGTTCTATTCTCTTCCTTGGAATAGCATTTGTTGACTGCTTTTCTCCCCCACCAGAGGAAAGCAGCTAGTTGTGACATTTAAAGCAGCAAAAGGGAAAGGGATTAAGCTACCCCACCGCACCATATCTCTACTCAAACTTGGGAACATTCTAAGCCTTTTTTGGGTTAGACCAAAAAAAATGGGAGAGTGTTCTTGTGCTCAGGTCCTGCTTGCGCGCTTCCCACGGGCATCTGGCTGGCCAATGTGAGAACAGGATGCTGGACTAGATAGGCCATTGGCCTGATGTAGTGGCGCTTTTCTTATGTTCTCATGCATACATCTGTATGTCACATCTAATGTGGACCTCAGTTGCTTTGCACACAGATAAAACACAGGACAAACTGAACCTCTGGTGTATACTTCATTAACACCAATAATCTCAAATATATTTTACCATATTTTTCTCTCCGTAGGACGCACTTTTTTCCTCTTAAAATCTAAGGGGAAATGTCTGTGCGTCTTATGGAGCGAATGTGTGGTCCCTGGGGCTGGGGGGGGGGACCCGGGCTTTCCCTGCCAGCCCCGACCTCTTTGGGGCTGGGAGTGGGGGAAAGCCAGGCTTCCCCCACCGCCAGCCCTTGGGAGCAGCAGGAAGGCTGCACGCAGCCTTGCTGCTACTCCCCGACCTGCTCTTTAGGGCTGGCGGTGGGGGAAACCCGTGTTTCCCCTGCCAGCCCCGACAAGCTCCTGAGCAGCTCTGGGGTAGCCCGCGAATCCTCTGCAGGGCAGCGGGTACCCTTCATCCCGCTGCCCTGGGGAGGCTTCGCACGGCTATCCCTGGCTTTTGCGGGAGGTGGGGAAAGGGACAGAGCGAAGCTCTCTCACTTCCCCCACCTCCCGCAAAAGCCCCCAAGAGCCACATATTTTTTTTCTTGAATTCCCCCCCCCCAAAAAAAAGCCTTATGGAGCGAAAAACACGGTACTTTGGAGGGGGCCCAAACCAGAATCAAGTTGCTGCTGATCTAGGCGGTTGTTCCCTGTTTGTGACTCGTTGCCTTTGTAATTCCAGGGAGCAGATCAACCGTGTGAAGGACTCTGATGATGTTCCGATGGTGCTTGTTGGCAATAAATGTGATCTGCCTTCCCGGACGGTGGATACAAAACAAGCCCAGGAGCTTGCTAGAAGCTACGGAATCCCCTTTGTAGAGACCTCTGCCAAAACCAGACAGGTATGGTATTTACTGTGCATGTGGGAGAAAGTGGAAGGTCTTTGATCTTCGTAGCTATAACTCAAGACAGTGTCCCAAACGGGTTTTGTAATAAATTGCAGCTGAATCTTGCCCAAGTGTAACTGCTGCATCCACACGCCCTCTCCCCCAAGTCATGCGTTTCCAGCCTAAATCTTCTGTTCATCAGCATGTAGACAAAAAGCAAATAGTTTTGCTTTATGTTGGCTGCGTGCTCAAAATGCCAAACAACGGGATTCGCACTATAAGCCAGCACAGTTGCTCTTCTCCTATATGACTTGGAGTAGGAATGGCATTGGTACAAGGTAACCATTCTTATTTCTGAACTGCCATGTCATTAATGCCTGCCCTCTTAGTTTGTGCTGTGTCAGCTTAATGATAAGACGGTTATCAGCATGGCATCGTTCTACTGCTGGTGTCCAGTTGCCAAAAAACCTTTCTGACCGTGAAGGCAAATGTGAATGAATGGTTTACTGATATGAAGGAAAGGGCTTATCGGGAGAGAAAGGATCCCGTAGGCAGGAATAGCGTGACGACCTCCCCACCCCCAAGTAATATTATTTCTGCCTACTAGCAATGGGTAGAAAAAAACATCACCGGCATAAAAATCCAATACCCCCGACACCTCTAATATTTAAATGGGAAATCTAACGATGTCTTCCGTTTGTGTCTTTTCTTCCTTTCATTTGGTATACTCGTTCGTCTTTAAAAGGGAGTGGAGGATGCTTTCTACACCCTGGTGCGAGAAATCCGAAAACACAAGGAAAAGATCAGCAATGGGCGCAAGAAGAAATCTTCCAAAAGGAAGTGTATTATCCTCTGAAGGAGAGAGACTCTGTTGCACAGTTGGGAGTGCAAAACCCCCCTTTTTGAGTCTGGGTATTTTCCCAAGCTGCAAGATAAATTCTGATGGCCATGCCCCTCACCCATTTTCAGCTGGAAGGCGAAGGTGGTTTTGAGTTCTTACTGTCAATTATTTTACTATTTTTAAAACTGGGACGTTGCATCCAGTATGAGGATTTGTAACCACATTTGATGTTCTGTTGCTTCTTGCCCCTTCATTATTATTTTTTAAAAAGATCATCTTGTTTCTGGTCCTTAGGATTATAGAGGTCACTCCTAAGTGTGACCTGGTGTAGACTGATCCTGCAGGTTAGATGGAAGGGATAGCACGAAGTCAGTGTCTCAGTCAGAACCTTAGGGGCCTTTCTCATTTTTTGTAGCATTTTACCTCCCTTGGTTCTCCCTGAGACTGAAGAGGAAGCCACATAGACTTGGCACCATTGTCCTTTTGCTAGCAGAGGAATAAAGGTAACCTTGGACAGAAGGTGATCTGCTGAAGGTGGCAATGAGGAATGCCAAAAGATAAAATGTGGAAAGCCAAACCCTCTCCGTAGCTGAATATTTCACCCCACTATTAAAATAGATGGTGCTGTTATTTTTCTTCCGGGTGGTTGAAATTCTGTATTAAGTTGGTTTCTCTCTCTCTGGTTTCCATTTGGGCTGTTATAACTTCTGAGCAACAGCTCCCACTTTAAAATGAATGCGGAAATGTACTTTTGCTCAGCAAGTTTTATGAAAAAATGTGTGGTGGTGGGGAGATATCAACAAGTTATGAGAGGTAGTTTTAAATGGCTGTACAGCTTCCACCATCCAAAGGCAGCGGCACCTGTTGTTTATGAAAAAAACAACTGTTGGAGGTAGCTGAATATTTGCACCATAGAAGTGTCCTAAATTAACCTGCCTCTGTTGCTCTCCTTTACTAATTGGTTCTTGGGAGTATAGCAATGTTGACTCTCTTTATAAACAGAAGGGAGGAATATGATCCAAAGGTCTCTTAATCATCCCTCTTTTTTTAGTCTGGTGGGCATAGTCCCGGGGTTGCTTGGATGGGTTGAGATATAGGTACTTAAATGCTGGCATGGAGAGAAAAGAGTCTGAATTTATTATTCTGTTAGTGTTTATAAGCCATCAGAATTATGTTCTGTCATTATTTGATCTTATTCTCTTCCCCCATCCCACCCCAAAATCCCACCCTTGGAATCCTGTGTTGATTTGGTCTTTTTCCATGGTCCTGAGGATCTGTACAATAAATGCCACCACTTGGAATAAACCTGTGAATAAGCTACCTGATCTACAATACCTGACTTTGTCTAAAGGGTATGTGTGGTAGATTTATGGTAGTTTTCTGGTTATCTTTCCTGGAACAGATTGTTTTGGGAAACTGCAAAACATGTGAAGGCTTTCAAGGAAATTGTAATTATCTGTTCACAATGGTGCTAGAATCAGCGAAGCCTTCTCAGAATATGGTACCTTTCAGCTAGGAGTTGCCTTTGTTCAGCTCAACTCCCTATTTTGTGGATTTTCTCCCCCCCCCCCCCACACCCTCATGTGCTTCTCAAGAAACATGTACCTATTTGGGTTGCATCTATCTAGTTCTGTTCTTATTGTTACCATCCAACTTTTTTGAACATGATTTTTTCAACAGAAATTCTGCAGATGTGGTAACTCTTCAAGAAGTGTGATAGGCATGCTTGTTGAAACAGCCCACCGGGACCTCAGGTTGTGTGTTCATAACCAGCTCCTAATTTATTTTACAAGTTACCTGCTATTCAGTTGTTGTTGTTCTGTTCTCAATGTTTTTTTCCCCTTTTTGACTTAATATGAGTATCACTGGAAACATATGACAAAAGAAAGCCAGACTGTTATCTCTGTAACTGGCCATCTAGGTACTCCAGTACCTATTTCAGGGATAGTTGGGGTAGGGGCACAGCTTTTCAAGCAAAAATATTTTTGTAGTGTAGATGAAAGTGTTCCTTGCTTAATTTTTTTTTGAAGTGTTGGATGCTGCCTCTGAAAGGAATTTATTGAGTTTGGATGGATTCCCCCACCCCCGGTGGTCTTAACCATACTGGAACCCCTTTTATGTTTTGCTACTGTTCTTTCTGTGATGGAAGGGGGTGGAGAGAGGCTTTAGATAAGAAGCCTCCAAGCTCTATAATTTCTGGACTAATTTCTGGTCTTGAAGCTTACTGACTCCTGCCAAAGTAGCGAGGGGTGAAGCTTGGGTGTGTGTATCAATCAAGCACCCCTCCTGCTGATTGTCCCTTCCCTATCTGGCAAATGCAAATTTGGGGAATCATGTGTTTGCTGCATCATTTGTAGTTCAAATCTGCAGCAGCTGCAAAATAATTGCAATGCTAATTCCTGAGGGTAGGCACTCCATAGAAGGCTAACAAGTGGATAGGAATATGACTGGAGGCTGTAGAAGAGGGGGGCCAGGCACCTCATGAATGGGAGACACTGCATAGCTATTCATGCCATCCTTACAACAAGGAGGGCTACATTTTAGAAAGGATTTGAGATTTTCAGAAATTCATACATTCTCAGGATGCACGGTAAAAGCATTCCATGCCTGTGCAGATGCCTTCAAAATTGTTTGTGGGCCTAATACTGTGGTTAAATGGGCCTGTTCTTGAAACCAGCCCCGTTGCCTTTAGCCAAACTCCTGACCTGCACTTTTGTTTATATGAAAGAAGACCTCCTTTTGCTTTTCCTGAACGTGATTTTTATTAGGCTGAAGAGGTTTCTCTTAAAGATGCCTAAAAATGCAACATTTGAAAATGGACAATAGTCTACTTTTTTCACAAGTCACAAAAATACTGGAATGTTAGATCCCGGTCAACAGGGTGTTTATCATCTATTAGGCGGGAGCAATGAGCTGTCTGAATGTCTCACAGACTTGGCAAAAAAAAAAAAATTGCGAATGTTGTGTCCACACAAAGATTAAACTTAAAAGTGGTTCATTCCATTTATTTTTTACAGGTTCTTTTATCTGTCTTGTATCAGGACTTCTTAGCAGCTTCCTTTTCTCTCCACAAACTAGGAAAGGGAATGGTGTTAGGTAGGTGGTGGCTGTAGGTACTGCAGTTGCAACTGAGGCCAAGAGCATCCCTTGGATTCAGCCCAGGCAGGTTGTTGGTTGAACGGTAGCACTAAGAAGGGCACTGCAAGCAGTGCAATGAATGCAGGGAGCCCTAGAAAAACCAGATTCCAAAGGATGTGCAGTAACAGGCAGCTGGATGAGACAAGAAACCTGTGTGGAGAGAGGACAGTGTGCTGTTCTTATGCCTGTGGGATAATTTCATACCACCAACTTCAACAAGCCCGTTCCAAGTTAACAAGTTTTGGAGGGGGTGGTGATAAGGAGACAAAAGCAAAGAGGAGAAACAGCCATTGGGGAGAGTTGGGAAAGTTGATGGAAGCAGTTGTGGTTTTCAGATAAGGCAGCAGAATCTCCAAAGAACAGCAAGGTGTAGCAGGGTGTGCAACACTGAACCACCCTGCCACTTTATATTGTAGACTGCACCTATTTTACTGTGGCCACCTGGGAACAGGGTAGTAAAAAGTGTGAAACACTAATACTGCCAGGAATATAGGAACAATTATGTGCAGCTTTCTCTCTGCGGGAGACCATGCAGTGTTTATGTGAGGGCCACTGGAGGGTGTTCCCCACCTGGACGTGTCTTGTATTACCATCACTGGTGGGGGGGCAAAGACTCCAGAACAAGTTGTGAGGGTCCACCCACTATGACCTCACCCTTGCTTGGACTGTGCATAACAGGAGCAAAAGGGGAGGAACTCCCCCTGCCAAGGGAAGTTGTGGAGACCAAGCAGCAAACTTCAGCACTGGACAGGAGGTGTCAAGTACTGCAGCCCATGTTGGTATAGTTGCCTTCTTGTGTTGTCAGTTACTGAGATTCTAGTCAGGAAGTAGGTAGTGCATTTCATTTCTCCATGTCTTTTTAGAGACAAGTTCAAAAAGCTATGTCACTTAGTGACAGACGTTTGGCAGGCCATTGGCCAACTACCACTGAGCCCCTAAGTCAGAGATTTCCAAACTGTGTGTCGTGACACATTTAGTGTGTCGGCTGCAATGTGCAGGTGTGATGCGTAAACGCTCCCCACACTCCTCCAGGGCTGGAAAGGGGTTAGTTTAACTTCTGGTTTGCTAGTAAAACTGAATGACTGTGTTGTGAAATGATGCATGACTTTAAAAGTGTGTCACCAGCAAGTTTGGAAAGTTCTGCCCTAAGCTGCTGGGGAAGTCTGCCAGTATCAAAAGCGTCCCAGGAGGAAGTCTGCTACCCCAGAGAATAGAACAGTGGCTAAGTCACAGTGTTTGATGGAGCTGGTGTTGAGCAGTTAGTCTATGGCTTGGAGACCACATGTCTCAACACCATCTGCTACTCCAGAGCTTTCCCCCAAAGAGCCCACAGGCATGAGGCTCTAGTACTTCATTCCTAAAGACTGGGGTGGCAGAAGTCAATAAGACGGCCATCTTCTGGACAAACAAGGCATTAACAGTACCTGCCCAGTAGAAGTTTACTCCCACCAGAGGAACACTTTCTACATAATTTGATTTTCTGAATCAAAGGCTAGAAGGGAAGCAAAACGGAGTGGCCAAGATGTGCTTGGGAACCGAGTAGAATAAATGCATACTAAGAAGAATGGGAAAACTTAACAAAAGTTAGAGCAGATAAATACCCCACACCACTTGGATGGATTCAGACTCTGGTTTATAAATTTGTTAAATAAACAAATTAGAATACAGGCTTTTTTTCTACTCCAGCTGTGTGCAGTGAGAAATCTCAAAGTGACACTACTGCAGCGCTCAAGAGAGAAATGAGCAGGAACCTGGATGTGTGCATGGAGCTAGAGGGCACATTAACCTATCTAGCTTTAGATGTGCAGATTTAGAGCGCATATTGGGACTGTCCAGAGAACATGAAGAAGGGTGAATGGGCTAGCTGCACACTTTGTGTCCCTTAATTTCTATACCAACAGGCAACTACAGTATAGCAACCAACTGCCTGGGAACCCTTAGTCCTAAATTCAAATATGTGGGGCTAAGCATGGTTACTCAGTAGTGGAGGAAAGGCATCCTACTTGGGTCTAAAAGTGATTCCCTTTTTAGTATTCACAACACCCACAGTGTATGTGGTCACAATACACTGACAGTGTCTTCTGCAGTTGAATTCTAGCTCTGCATCAATCTAGACAGCAGCTGTAAGAAATCTGCTAAAGGTAAGGGATGGACATGGGAAGGAAGGGAATCTACTTAAAGGTGAAATTCTCTATATGGCCACATAACCCGATATGGCAGGAAAGTTTTTCCACAGCATAAATCTTACAAAGGAGTTCCAACAGTGAGGCACAAATCACATTCTTGTCAAAACTGTGACAACTGCAGTAGTTCCTGACCTTTGAAGCAGGATTTCAAACAAGTTTTCATCTGACTTCTCCCTAACAGTTGGGATTAGCTCGCCACACACTGGGACTAAAGCTTGTTCCTGAGAGGCTGTTGTAGAATCTCTGAAGAGCCAAGCACATTAAAACACCTCATATGTCAAAATACTTAATTTGGAACATTTGTTTCCTGTCGTTTGTTGCGCCACAGAAGCATATGCATAAGTTTAATAATTCAATTCATCCTGAACATGGTGCTTTAATTTGATTTCACCACTATGCATCTGGTATTAACAGCAACTGTACACTGGAGAGGATTACAGTCAGGGATTTGGGCAGCAAGGCATATTCTTTCTATTTTTCCTTACAATTAGGGCTAATCCAGGAACAGGCTTGTGCCTATATCCCAGCTTCAGACAGTCCTTGAAACAGTGCAAGAAACCAACTGTTCCTAGAGCATATGCTATATAAGTCATTTTCAGTTTCATATTACTTTCTAGACTGACCTATTTGAAATTGATTCTTTAAACCTTCTGTGTGGGAGATTATGCTCATGTTTTGCTGATTAGAAACATGATTACAAAGTGTAGTATGATACAGTGCTCTCCTAAAAACAAGCTGTTTGTTGCTCATCCATTATACTTAAAGTAGACCACCTCATCTTGCCTTATGGTAGGGGCCAACATGCACACTTACGATTCTGCTGAGCTGAGCGATGTGGTTTCTGGAAAGGTAGAACACACAGCCTTGGAGAAAACAAAATTGATTGGTGTGATGAAGATGTTTTTTAATGCAAATTAAACAAATTATGTCTACATACTATCCTCCTTATTATTTCTCTCCTGTCTGAGAGTCTGTTACTTTGCAGTGCGTTTGATACACCAAATGACTCCTTGTGACATTTGAAAGTTTTAATTCTCCACAATGCTTTTAAGAAATATGTTCCACAAAGCAATTCAAAAAGGAACAAAATCCTGCCAGAACAACAGGTACAAATGTTGTACCTAGTCTATGTGCAACCATCCCCCCACCAACAATTTTACACAGCCTTGAACGTGCTTTTCACAGTATGCAAAGTTGTCATGCAATTGCAACACATTAAATGCTCTGTAGCTAACTAGGTAAAGGTAAAGGGACCCCTGACCATTAGGCCCAGTCGTGGCCGACTCTGGGGTTGCAGCGCTCATCTTGCATTATTGGCCGAGGCAGCCGGCGTACAGCTTCTGGGTCATGTGGCCAGCATGACTAAGCCGCTTCTAGCGAACCAGAGCAGCACACGGAAACGCCATTTACCTTCCCACCAGAACGGTACCTATTTATCTACTTGCACTTTGACGTGCTTTCAAACTGCTAGGTTGGCAGGAGCAGGGACCAAGCAACAGGAGCTCACCCCGTTGTGGGGATTCGAACCGCCGACCTTCTGATCAGCAAGTCCTAGGGTCTGTGGTTTAACCCACAGCGCCACCCGCGTCCGCCACCCGCAGCTAACCATGTAGATGAAATCAAACTCTTTTTGAGAATGTTAACGAACAGTCATAAGGAAAGTTGTCATGGAAAAGAAAGGCTTCTTTAGCAAACATATCACCTGAGGTGCATTTCCTATCCTTATCCCTAAAACAGACTTCTTCTAAAATGTTGTAAGTAATTTGCATTCACATTCCAGTTATATCCAGGATCACTTCCAGTATCTTACAATTTCTTGCTCTTTATCTTTCAGTAGTGGTGGGGAGCCTGTGGCCCTGTAGTTGTTGGTGGACTTCAGCTCCCATAATCTCTTACTGGCTAGGGCTAATGGGAGTTTGGGGTCCAGCAACTCTAGAGGACCACGAGTTCCCCACTCCTGCCCTGCAGCTTCTTCCTTGGTTCTTTCATCCTGCTTCCCCCTTTGGCCCTCCAGATGTTTTGGGACTACAACTCCCATGATCCCTAGCTAATAGAACCAGTGGTCAGGGGTGATGGGAATTGTAGTCCCCAAACATCTGGAGGGCCGAGTTTGCCTATGCATGTACTAGAGCTTAGTCCCCAAACCCAAATGGTGGGTGCAATCTTGAGAGATTTATTTTGAATCCTTTGGCCATCTTATGCCTGTTTCAGAACTAATATTTTTCTAGGACTGTTGTACTTCCTGTTTCAGGGGAGGTCAATAACCCCCATGAGGACCAGAAGAGGAATGACTGCTGCGAGGAGTGCAAAGAAAAAATGCCATGCTGCACCTGTAGAAGCAAAATCAAATGCCTTCATCTATCTCAGCAGCAGTAAAATACATCTCTCTCTTCTCTACAACCACAGCTGGTGCTGTAACTCTCCAACAGTTTGACTTTACCCCCGAAGGCACACTCTTCCATTGTCTCCCGAGACAGACGGATACCAGCAATAAGGGGGAACCTCTCTGCATGCGTATAGAAAAATAACATTTCTAATGGAAAGTACTGAACACTTTTCACTGGCATGTTAGCATTCCACACACAGGTGTTTTTTAAAATATATATACAATTCCTCCTCCACACATCACACACACCTGCTGCCTAAAGCAGGACAGTCTGGAGCAAGTATTATTATTTATTATTGACTTATTTAAGGTATAAACTGGACATTTTTTCCTTTTTAAGGAGTTGCCTTCACTGCAGAAAAATGATGAAGATAAGTTGGCATCACCAAGAATGTACACCAATGCTTTTCAAAGGTTCCACAAAAATATGGGAGAAAGGAGTGACTGCTTCTGCCTAGTTGTTGTTGGCATCCATCTGTCTCGAGAGACAATGGAGTGTGCATTCAGGGGTGAAGTCAAGCCACTGCATTAGCAGCAACAAAGTGACCTCCCTGGGGCACAAGCCTGGGCTGTGTATAGAGGCCCTGGGCTACTCAAGCAACCAGACCCCCCTCTCAGACTCGCTGATGTAGTCCAAAGGAAAGCAGCGCAATACATTTGGCACCAGCTTGACTGCAGGAGTTGCCAGAAGGAAGCATACAAAGTGCTGTCCAACCATCTTTGGAACCAAAAGGTTAGTAATCCACAAGGCAGTGTAGCTGACACCTATTCTCTTTCATTGGAGGAGTATGGTTTCTTGGCATACGTGTACTTTCAGCTTCCCCATTCCAAGGATGGAACAACCCAATGATGGAGGCTGTTCCCACAAAACGAAGGGAAAATAGAAGGGTTTCTAGTTCCATCAACTATAAACAGAGGAAGGAAAGAGTGATGAGTCTTCTTACTGATGTGAATCTTTGGCCTTCTTCAGCATCATTCAGAAAAGGAAAATCTGCTTCTGAGGGTTTTTTTAACTAAACTTCAGTACAATCAAACAAATGTTGAGATGATGGAGTCAGGTGGTGGCTGTTACGGTAAGCAAGCTCCATTTGCAGTAAATAACCCAACATGGGAAGTAATTGTGATTTTTGTATAAAAGGCACTAGACTCAGATAAAGGTTTTTCTTCTTCTTCTTTGTCTGATCCTTTTCTCATCTAATAGAAAAGCAATTATCTTTCAACAAGGTACAAGCTCCCGTATTTGCACTTGGGTAGATGGAAAAACAACTCTTTGGCCTAGGAAAGGGTAATTTGCAAATACAATGTGGTAGAGACACATTATCTCATTGTAAAGAAGGAATTTTTCATTAGTCTAAATAGAATGAAGAGAGGCTGTCCACTCTTTCTTTTTGTTCATCCTAGCTTTAGGACCATTAGTTATATGCCTTAGAACACCAGACATTAAGGGAGTCCAAACTGGGGGGGGAAACTATATGATTGGACTCTTCACTGATGATTTAATGATTATGACACCTGACCCGCTGAACATGGGAGTAGCAAGACTTCAAGAGCTTAACAACTTCACAATACTATCAGGCCTGCGGGTTAACTTCTCAAAATCTGAAGCTTTATGCTTCAATGTACCACCCAGCAACAAAAACTCATCCACAGAACTCACAGGCATTAGACTCTGTCACACGAAGCTAAGATAGTTAGGAATAAGTATAACAAGAAACCTTAACAGACTCTATTCACAAAACTATCCCCCTGTATGGTGGCCAATTCTTTAAACTTTGAAAAAAATATATGGTATTTTTCGATGTTAGGGGAAGAGGGGAACTTTGGAAGGAACTTAGAATGGCATATTTTAAAGGTCTAACAGCCATGCTTTACCTTGCTGCATATTTTGTGCTTTTAAATCTCTGCTGGGGTTATCTCACCAGAGTACTTGCCCCAAACCTGGATGTTGGCATCCAGGGAATTCTCCTCTTCTATACCTATTTTTTTTCCTTGCCACCAACAAGATCATCTGAGCTTTGATCTCCCTGCTGGGATGCTGATGATAGGCTGGGTAAATAAAGTATGTTATGTGCTTCATTATTATTTGTGATAAGATGGGTGACACAATTGATTCTAACTATTAACTGAAAGGGGAAACCCCAGCAATACTGGACTCCTGCTTTCTGCCACTGATCTGTATATTTTTTCAAAGCCTGTTTCCAACTGTGTGTAGCTGGACATAGATTAGAATATTGGTGCCCTCCCATTCCAGACCTTCTTTATCTCTGATCACGTTCAAAATGATTTCTTTAGCTGAAAGATGTGAAAATTTTACCAAGATGTCTCTCAGTCTGTTGTTGCTGGACTGCAAACTAGCACCAGAATGATAAGCATTGTCAGTGTCAGTAATGGCAGGCAGGCATTATTTGATTAATCAATATAAAATGGATTTAGTATCAGACTTTTTCAGAGTCTCTTCCAAACCTCTTATTTTAACATTTAAATGGTGCAAAGCATTGTCTGACATTTACAAAGCTGGATATCTTTAGCTCAGTCAGACAGCTTTTAAATTCTTTTATAATACTCAATTCCCATTTTAGTTGTTTCATTTGCTATTGCAGCAACATCCAAGATTGTGATTCTGTCTAATCCAATGAAGTTTCTATAGGTTTTAAGGCCGATTTTCACTTTTCCTGCAGATCATGTTTAAAATCTTGCTTCAGTTTGAGTTGAGAAGTTGAGAAGTTAGCTCTATCAGCATAAAACTTTCCATTACCTTGTCCTTTTTTGACAGTTTAGTTGTCTTGGCTACCATCATGGGCTTTTCCTCTTCTCCTGAAAGCTCCACAACTAGGATCAGATCTTTCCATTAAATGTAAGATCATATATATTTTTGCCTTTAAATTCTTTCCTTTTGCTACATCTCCTTTATCAGCATTCACAGTATCACTGATTTTTTTAGTTAAAACAGGAATTAGAGCCTGATTTATGGCAACAATGGTCAGAGATAAAGACTTATGCAACCAATTTTGATTGGTGACATCCAGTGCTATTTTTCTAGGGGGGAAAGGTACCAGAACTCACCATGAATGCCTCTTTTGTTCTCTTATAATGGCAGTGGCACCCGCCTGAGAGGTACCGGAACAGAGTTCCAGCGAGTTCCAGCTGAACTTCCAAGACTTTGGTGATAAGAAATATGACTGAAAATACACTGCAAAGTGCATAACACTTGCTTGACACAATGTTGTCTAATCCCCCTGCAAACTAATTCAGGGAGGCATATGGTTTTCAGGATTTTTGTCACAATCCTAAAAACTGTTCCTTGAAAATGTACCTTTATTGAGATTCCGAACTGCAGCCTCAAGGAAGCTCAGAAAATGCTGTATGTGGTCCTTTACATGTTAAGTAAGCATTTCCAGACATCTTCTGATGTTAGTGTATACCTCAAGAAAGGGTGTGTGTGTGAAACTATCTCCACTAATGCAAACTATCATAACCCCAGAACAGTATTATTCAAAATAGTACCTGCTTTCTTAGATACTGAGCAGCTAATGTCTTTTTGTTAGTATTCATACTAAACTTCCCTACAGCTAATCACGTCCCTGTTAGCTCCACCGGTGCCCGTTTTGTAACTGAACACAGACTGTGTAGTCTGTGCATCCCACAGGAAACCTAATGGGCTTTTCATTTTTCTGGTGCCAATGCCGGAGTCCCGCTTTCCCTTGAAAATGAGGATGATGGGCCATATGTCTCTCCAAACTTTCAGCGTTGGCTTTCCTTCTATGACTTGCCATGGCAAAAACACCCATTTAAACTGTCAGCATCTGGCTCATATATGACTATGGAGGTAGGAGAAAAGGCTCCTCTTCACTACAACATGACAAACAACATCTTCCCTTCAATCAACTGGATAGCAAATGCTCTTTAAATAGGAGGATGAGATTAAGACAGTGTGCTTGCCTTGTGCAGCTTGCCGTCTTCCAGCTCCTACATCTAACATGTCTTTCTTTCCCCTCACATTCATGTCCACTAGTATATGCCCAAGTTAACAGGGGTCATTTTCAAGACGCAAGGACAGGGCACGCTTTATCAACACCCACCCATACAGTCCTCAGTTCCTCCCCTCCAATTGCCAACAAAATGCTACTGCAGCTTGCATAATAAAGAAACAGCTTGATTTCACAAAACCCCTTTAACAAATAGGGCAAGTGAGAGCACAACTGACTCCACCCCAAAGGCATTAACCACAATGTCCAATTCATAAGATTTCTGGTCATGCACTCTTCTTAAACTGAGCAGGGGACTTGTTCATATTTTCAGCACCATAACTCTACACCTACACAAATTCCTATATGCTTACAGCAACAAAAAGGCAACAAGTCCCATCCACACTTTGATGTGACAGCAAATGCATGTCTACCAGCTGGAAGCCACAGTATTCTTGGTGCTTTTGCTTATACTGTATTCCAATTTGTAGACAGAGAGAAACAGAACAGTGGGAGGCTGCTGGGATAATGAGTCACACCGCACATTGGGTCCTTAGTATTAAAGTATATCTTGGCAGGCCTCAAAACTAGAGTTCAGAGAAAGGCTACCAAGGTAATGAAAGATAAGACTATGGATCATGCTCTGTTTTCTAGAAAAAGAAATATATACAGCACCTGTCCCAACAACACAAAATTAGAGCTAGCTCCAGATATCAGTAGGTAAAAAGTTATTTTGAGAAAATCAGAGGTGTGTGCTATGGGATGGGGTGGTCAGGTCAGTTTTTGAGATGACTTTCCATTTTTGAAACAGGGCTCAAAGTTTAAAGTGCTGCTTGGTGTGAAGTCAATTTAGTTTCAATATTACTAACAGCATACTGGTAGCTTTAATTCAGCACACATGTTCTCTGGAATAAAAGGAAGAAAACTTCATTCTTTTTCTTACCACTTGTGAATTCCACACTTACCCTTTCTGCCAGAGATCCAATGTCACCTGAAGCCAATGGATCTGTCACCAAAGATGTCAACATCCCACACAAAGGACTAGGCAAATCAGCCTCCTCGCCAAACTGCTGCTGAAGACAGCAAGGGACTCTCATCATTTTATAGCCCAATAAATCTTAAGTCTTTCTTCAACATACACTTCTATGACACAGGTGCTGCTTTTCTCCAATACACAAAAGTGTAATATCTTGTTACTGGCAAAATGTTATTTTTCTCCCATTTAGCTCAACAACAGCTACTATGAGTGTTGTAATTGTGTGAGTATCACAGGCGGTACTGGATAGTGCCTGCAACATCACTAGTGCTGAGCAACAATTCCCTTCAAACTAGATAAATGTGTAACCCTGTACAGCAAGCATCTACCCAAGACTCTGGGTTTGTCTGAGTTAAGTCTTGAGATCCTTTCCATTTATGGTGAGAGCAATGGTAAGACATTCCAAGAAGCAATACTCATTTGTGTCAACTTACTCTCTGTGATTCTTCAATTTCCATCCAGAGTGGCTGTGCAGGGGCCTGTGAGCAGGTCTTCACATTTTCTAGGAAATCTCCTGGCAGCCTGCATCAAAAAGAATGTTAACAGTTCATTGTGTGAAACAGAACTGCAAACAATTAATATGGAAGTTTACATGAATCTCCTTGGCCACATAACTAAGGATCAACAACTTACCTTGTAATTAACAAAGCAAAATTAACAATAAAAATTAACATAAAAATAACAACATAAAAATTAACAACACTTTTAGTGCTCTTCTACACTAGAATTTCCTCTGGAATTTTCATGCTTTGCTCACTTACAATTTATGGGTCATCTGCGTGATGTTATCAAATCATTGTCCTCCTGGGTTCTCCCTATGGTGAGTCTGTCTTTTGTTCAGACTATACTAGCACAATCTCCACAGGGGTAGATCACCTTAGTACTATTCTTCTGTATTTTTCAAAAGCTGTACAGTGATATACCAGGTGGGTGTACCTATCATCATGTATCTATTCTTTTCACATACCTTCACTATTACCCTTTCCGGTCAGTGCTACTTTAATAGCATGCTTATTTTTAATTACTCTTTTAATTCACACTAAAACACCTTTTCAACTATAGTTTAAAAAATATTATTAAAATATTTCTCCAGGACTGCTTGGTGTGTTTTAGTACAATTTTTTTTAATGAATCTTTAAAAACACACGCAGCCTTTCTGGTTGGAATCATTTCTTAATCGGTTAATTTGTGCCAAAACAGTTTTTTAGCTTAGCCTTCCTTTAAAAAAAAAAAAAAAGTTATTATAAGCCCACAATAGCACTGAAATAAAAACAAAACAAAACACTTTTTCCATTTACTAAAGTATTGCACTTGGGCAAAAAAAAATGAGAGGCACAAATACAAGATGGGTGACACCTGGCTTGAGAGCAGTACATGTGAAAAGGATCTAGGAGTCTTGGTTGACCACAAACTTGACATGAGCCAACAGTGTGACACGGCAGCTAAAAAGCCAATGCAATTCTGGGCTGCATCAATAGGAGTATAGCATCTAGATCAAGGGAAGTAATAGTGCCACTGTATTCTGCTCTGGTCAGACCTCACCTGGAGTACTGTGTCCAGTTCTGGGCACCACAGTTCAAGAAGGACACTGACAAACTGGAACGTGTCCAGAGGAGGGCAACCAAAATGGTCAAAGGCCTGGAAACGATGCCTTATGAGGAACGGCTAAGGGAGCTGGGCATGTTTAGCCTGGAGAAGAGGAGGTTAAGGGGTGATATGATAGCCATGTTCAAATATATAAAAGGATGTCACATAGAGGAGGGAGAAAGGTTGTTTTCTGCTGCTCCAGAGAAACGGACACGGAGCAATGGATCCAAACTACAAGAAAGAAGATTCCACCTAAACATTAGGAAGAACTTCCTGACAGTAAGAGCTGTTCGACAGTGGGATTTGCTGCCAAGGAGTGTGGTGGAGTCTCCTTCTTTGGAGGTCTTTATGCAGAGGCTTGACAACCATATGTCAGGAGTGCTCTGATGGTGTTTCCTGCTTGGCAGGGGTTGGACTCGATGGCCCTTGTGGTCTCTTCCAACTCTATGATTCTATGATTCTATGATTCTATACTATTGCAGCAGGAGATATGAGGTTTTATCAGTCAGTTATGAAAGATGGTAAGCTTGGATGCAACCCAATTTGTTTTTAAAAGACTTTCTGTTTGTATCTGTCAAAGACTGTTTAGGTCTGGATAACATTAGGATAGCGAGATAGATTAGATCACCTTAATATATATTTTTCCAGCTCTGATTTTAAAAATCAAAATGACTCCTTTAGTAGAAGTGCACTAAAGTGCAAAGCAAAATTATCCATGTTTGTAACACACCCAGACCTGACCTCAGTGTCTCCCTAGCAAGTCAGAACAAATTATTTCAGATTCTTAGTGCTAGTCACAAAGAACTGGGTCACAGAACATGATGTGCGTGCGTAAGAGAGAGAGATGGACAGGTCTCGGAGAGGACAAAACTAATTTCTCTTGAGACAGCAAATTAAGCTGCATCTGTTCCGTTTCTTGAGCACTCCCAAGGTACAACTACCTGGGGCTAAAGAAATCATTCCCTAAACATTCCAGCTCCCTACTCAGCTGCTTTGTGGACTTGTTAAGTATTTTTTTTAAAAAAGAAGAAGAACAGAATGAGAGCAATAAGGATGATATGAACAACCTCATTTAGTCTTGAACAGATATGCAGCTATAAACTGTCCCTTCTGAGGAAAAAGCTGTCTGCTTTCACTGTCTGAATATCTGCCTGCAGGGGGCACTCAATTTTAACAGATTTACCAGAGCTTAATATTACACTACTGAAAAAGTATTGAAAAATTACTATTAATGAGATAAATAACAATTTTATTCATGCATTTAGTTAAAATTTGTATCCTGAACCATCACTAAACCTCAGGGTGAAGTACCACAATTTAAAACTAGCACTTCCAAATACAAGGGAATTAAACAATACATGATAAAACCCCATACGCTTCAGAAGCTTAATTTTATGCAGTTAAAATTAAATGAAAAGGTCTTGCTAACAATCCTCAAAAACATAATAGCTTACTTAGGGGTATATTCTGAGAGTATGATTCATACAGATTTCAAGCTAATCATAAACAGAGAGCATTCTGACAACTGCCAGTTAAAAGAATGAAATAATTAAATCATTTTGAAATTGCCCTTGGGATATTTTTTTGGAAAATTCAAAAGCATTTCACTGTCCCGAAAGGATAATTTTTAGTTTAACACAATAATGATTTTACAGGCAACTGTAACGAAAACCATAGGTGTCCATCCCTGGCTGGACACCACACCTTCCTTTATACTAGATACATCTGGGCTTGCTGTATCCTAACCACCCCCCAAAACACCTAGCTTATTCTGGCAACACTTACACATATTGGTCCTGATAGGATTGGGACAGGTGTTCTTGAAGTCTGCTAACCTCCAGTTTCAGTTCCTAATGGAGATCACAAACAGAACCTGGTGCACAAGTATGATAGCTACTATACTAGCACAAAGTAAAGTGGGGAAGTCTGTATGGGTCTACCTTGCAAGGTCTTGTGTACAATTCTATAAACTTTTCAGTGTTTCTTTTTCAGTTTAACATTTCAAAATAAACAATTTACATAATACCATTTAATCAGTTGCTTCCCTCCTTCCCCTTCCATGGTTCATTTTGTTTGCCTATTATACCTGCGTATTTTACTATGACCATTTTAGTCAGTTCTCCAATCGTACAATACTCGAATATTAGTTAACCTGTTGAATTTATCTTAATGCTGCCAGCGTTTTCAGCTGTGTGCAATTATTTTCCATATACTCAACGAAAGGTTTCCACTCCTCTTCTTGCTCTCTTATTCTATATGTTAACCCTGCTAGTTCCACAAATTCTATCATCTTAAGTTACCAGTCTACCTTACCAGGGACCTCCCTCACTTTCCATTTTGGGGCTAATACATTAGCTGCTGTTGCAGCATACATAAATTTTTCTGACACCTGGGAACTTCTGCTTGAACTATTCCTAACAAGAATGCCTTTGATCTTTTGGGGAAAGTTGTTTTAAACATTTTTTTCATCTCATTGTAAATCATTTCCCAATACTCTTTAACCTTTTTACATGCCCACCACACATGAAAAAAGATTCCCTCCATTTCTTTACATTTCCAACACAAATCTGATTCTACTTTATACATCTTAGCCAACCTACTCAGAGTTAGATACCATCTATGGATCATCTTCATGTGATTCTCTTTCAATGTATAGCATGCAGTAAATTTCAAATCATATCTTTTTTCCATTCTTTGAGGCAACTTAAATTATTAACCATCAGGATTGTTTGGAGTAATTTTAGGAAGTACAGTGGTACCTTGGTTCCCGAACGGCTTAGTTGCCGAACAAATCGGCTCCCAAATGCCGCAAACCCAGAAGTGTTCCAGTTTGCGAATGTTTTTCGGAAGCCAAACATCTGACATGGCTTCTGCTTGAGTGCAGGAAGCTCTTGCAGCCATTGGAAGCTGCGCCTTGGTTTTCAAATGGATTCAGGAGTCTGTTTGACGGATTAAGTTTGAAAACCAAGGTACCACTGTATATTAATTTTGATGGCTGAAATTTAACCTAGTAGGGAAAGCGTCATCCTTTACCATATTGCCAACTCTTTTAAAATCTCCTTCCAGAGTTTAATATAATTATCTTGAAATAAGTTGAGATTTCTCACAGTCAGCCAAATCCTCAAATTTCTCGACTGCTCATCCATGTTTTTGACTAACATCTTGGTTTTTTCTGTGCCTATTTTAAAACCCGCCACTTCTCCAAAACATTTAATTTGCTCTAATGCCTTGGGAACATTTATGTTATGTTGTTTGAATGTTAACTCCACATCATGTGAAACTTTTCAGTTTCATTTGTTTAAATATCAGAGAGTTATGTTAGCAGTTTTTGCACTGTATGCATACTGCTCCCCATCCAGTAGTCTATGTGTCCCTTTTCCTAGGGTAGCCTCTGCTATCTGTCATAGACTGAAGATTAGCCTTTGGGATCTACAACTGTGAACCTGTTATTCATCATTTCCCATGCCTTATCATTATTACCAATTCTGACTTGGTTTTTCTGTGGTCATAGAATTTGATGGGGGATACTTCTGCTTAATACACAACTAACTAACTCCAAATACAGCTGCCAGTCTGCTGATGGGGCATCTGGATGAGAACATGTGATTACCACTGTTGTAATATCTGCACTAGCTGTCTATCTACTGCCAAGTTGGGATAAAGATCTTCATATTGTCTTATGAAGCCCTGAAGAACTTAGGTCCAGAGTACCTTGGGGACCATCTGAACTCTTATATCCCTGCTTGGTGACTGAGATGATCTTCAGGAGCATTGTTGGAACATTGTTGGTTGTTTCCCAAGCTGGTGAGGATCATTTGACAACAAGCAACCCAAGACTTTAGTGTCATCAGCCCAGTATCGTGGAGTACTCTGACAATAGAGATTTAGCAGGTGCCTTCTGTTTCAACTTTTAAGCTCCTGCTGAAAACTTTTCTAGTCCATCAGGCTTATGCAGGCAATTAAGAATACATCTTTCCATAGTAGTTGACTATTTTCTGATTTTAACATTTTACATGTTTTTTATTGTACGGTTTTACATATTTTAAAAAATAAATAGCAGTATAGAAATATTTTTATAAATAAATAATTGTTCACTCTAGACTGTAATATATATATGTATCACTCTAGATTCCTCCTAGTCCCACATTACCTGTACTACCATTCTGTATTCATCCAAGGTGACTGTTAGTTCTTCAGCGTGTTTTGTTTTCTGTAAACACAAAACATAATCAAACATAATAAAAACCAAACAAACAAAAAAGTAACTCAACCTCATCTCAAAGCAAACCATAATCTTACAGAGAACCTCTGTCACCAAACTAATTTTTCAAAATATGGATGGTTTCTTTTCAGAACCAAGTTATGTCTAGAGATGAGGTTGCAGTGACACCTAGTGATCCCTGAATACAGAGACAAGCCAAAGCTGTAAAAAATGTCAGAGGAAGGATGCATATAATACTTCAAAGATTATCAAGTCATACAAATAGGACCATAATGTTTAATCAATTACAACTTTAAAACTATTGTTTTTACCCGTGTGGAACAATAATCAATCAAATAAACTAATCACAATTAATCAACTAAGATTTGTTTAATTAGGTGGCAATATAACGTACAAACTGGGACGCAGGTGGCGCTGTGGGTTAAAGCCTCAGCGCCTAGGACTTGCCGATCGAAAGGTCGGCGGTTCGAATCCCTGCGGCGGGGTGCGCTCCCGCTGCTCGGTCCCAGCGCCTGCCAACCTAGCAGTTCGAAAGCACCTCCGGGTGCAAGTAGATAAATAGGGACCGCTTACCAGCGGGAAGGTAAACGGCGTTTCCGTGTGCGGCTCTGGCTCGCCAGAGCAGCGATGTCACGCTGGCCACGTGACCCGGAAGTGTCTCCGGACAGCGCTGGCCCCTGGCCTCTTAAGTGAGATGGGCGCACAACCCCAGAGTCTGTCAAGACTGGCCCGTATGGGCAGGGGTACCTTTACCTTTATAACGTACAAACTAGCAACTTATCATGATGTCATGTACTTTTTCAGATAGCTTCTTTCCCAATGGAAATACAGGGAAATTGTCTTCATGACACAGGTGGATGCTGCAAATGACTCCCTGTTCATACCACTGGAAACTACCACTCAGTCCATGGACTCACCAGTGCACAAAATTGTTCAATGGGTAACCTGTAATTAAACCCAGTGTGTTGACAGGATAGCAAGAACGCTTTTCTTCCATGCAAAGAGGTGTGCAACTTGAAAATTCACCACATTACGAACAATATGTGGTGCTACTATCACCCATAGTGTCACTGAACCCAGGAAAACAGATACTCCCAGATGCTCACCTCCATCATAGCACCTTAATTTCAGACTTCCAATTTGTCATTTTTCCTATATATACCTCACCTCATTTAGGGCAGCATCTTTGCAGGAGATAAGGTTTTCATATTCAGAGATCTGGGACTGCAAGAAGAAAGCAGAATACAAATAGATGCCCTCAAGTTATAGTCACAAATCCATACTACAAAAACAGCAGTCATCTGACAAACTAGTTGAACATGGCTATTTTTAAGTACCTTCATTTTAGCCTTCTTTGTAAACAGGTCTTTAATTTTACACTTTGAGCTTTCTTTCTCCAGAAGCAGTTTCTTGTTCTAGAAGACAAACGCAACAGACTTTTAACATTACTATCTCCCATGTGCTGCATCAGTTTGTTATTACACAGCCTCTGAGGTGTGTTTTTTTTTAGATTAATAAGGAAGATATCCATTCTGAAGGGATATCATGGTGTGTGCATATGTGTGATGATATCCTGGAGGAGGACATGTCATTTCTTGTATGGAATTTCAGTACGCATGCAGTGATTTGTATGTAATGGATGCTTATTCTCCATTGTGCAGTTGACAGCTGAGATTTCACCTGTACTGTAATGCCACAAGTACAAACAGCAGCAACCTGCACTAAACCACATGCCTCATTTTCTTACATTTATGTAATGTAAAACCAGCTGACATGGCTGGTTTTACTTTTTAAAAGTCCCCATTGCCCTTGCTCACCATCTCCTGCACTTTATCCAATTGAACAGAAAGGAACTGCTGCTCTTTTACCTAAAGTTTGGAAGGGAATGTTACAGTTTGATTAGCCTGTATGAGGATCCAGAATTCCAATATAACATTTTTCAGCAAAAGGATAACTTGAAGTGGATTGTGAAAGCTTCTTGTGCAGATATATTATCCAAACAGGCATAAACAGTAGTAGTTTCTAAAAAGCCAGCTGTCACAAGTTCATCTAACAAGCTTTATAGAATTATCCACATGCACAACACATTTGCATGTGTATTCAACTACATGAACTCCTTTTTTCTCTGTTTCAGAAGAACTGACTGACATATAAACCCAAACTCTCCAACCCAAAATCCAAAATGTAATTTGAATAAATCAAACAAATTGAGACAATGGTGTGTAAGCTTTACAAAACAGGAAGGTTTACCAGAAACTAAACTGAAGCACCTACCAGCTGTCGGGCTTGTGTGTGCAGTTTACTATTTTCTTCTTCCAGACTTTTTGAGAAAACCTTCAGATCCTCTAATTCATTTGCCATGACCCTGGCTTGCTCCAAGGCTGGCTGGGTGCTGTAATAAAGAATGGTGGTTGTTTAGTTATAATGATCTGAATTCTAACTCCAAACTTCACTATCATCAAGCTATGTGAGAAAGACCCAAGAACTGGAGACAAAACAGGCGGTTGAAAAGTAAAAGAAGAGAAGCTTAATCCAAACCCAAACATATGTTGAGTAGGTAGCACTGTACTTAGAAGGGAAGGAAATAGGGAATGGTATTGAAGATAAGGAAATACATGCACATCAGAGGGTACAGTGTCAGATTACAATTACTCCTTTCAGCACAACCAATGGCCCCTCAATGTTCCATAGATTCAACGAAGCTCTTGCCCCACTTCCTACAGCCCTGTCTTCATTACTGACTAAATCTTCTACTATTTGCCTTCTTGTATTAGTCATAATTAATGATACCAGGTCAAGCACTTCCAACATTTACCCTCTCAGCTTCCCCTTCAGGTCACATATCTCCTCAGAGAGTCTTGAGTTGAGCTCTTCTGCAGCCTCAATAGTCTTTTGCAGCTTGGTGTTCTGCACTGCTAGCTGCTTGTTGCCATGTTGCAGATCTTGGATGCTGTTTGTTAGGTCTACAGCATCTTCCCTTTCGTTAGGAAAAAAAGCAGGTGGGAAAATAAGCCAGAATTATATTTCCCCTTTGTTTACATCATGAATAAAATTACATCAAATCCTGTTTTTCCTTCCTCTGCAGGTGATCAGAGGAAGGTGGATAGCCTTCACCAAGACTGTTCTTTAAAGAGGAAGAGAGAAAATAATCCAAAGTAAGAAACGTTTTGCATATCTATTTATATTAGGCCTCACAGAACTCTTGGAAGGCAGGAAAGACAAAATTATTATACAGTGGTACCTCAGGTTAAGTACTTAATTCGTTCCAGAGGTCTGTTCTTAACCTGAAACTGTTCTTAACCTGAAGCACCACTTTAGCTAATGGGGCCTCCTGCTGCTGCTGCTGCTGCACCACCGCTGCACGATTTCTGTTCTCATCCTGAAGCAAAGTTCTTAACCTGAGGTAATATTTCTGGGTTAGCAGAGTCTGTAACCTGAAGCATATGTAACCTGAGGTACCACTGTATTAGTGAAGCTGGAGATTAATCTGAAAAGCACAACATGTACAGCAACATTCCCTAAACCTGTGTCCCCCAAAAATACAACTCCAATCAGCTTCAACCAGCATTGCTAGTGGTCAGGGATGATGGGAATTGTAGACAAAAATCTTTGGAAAGTCACCACCAGGGCAAGGCTGATGTAGAGTCTCAATTTTTTTAAATGTTACTATTATGCTTTTTTAAAAGTTGAGAAAGTCACATATTCATATATCTTCTCCATCCTCCATGCATGCATGCAAGCAAGCAGCATTAGAGTTCAAGCACAAATTCTGGCCAGGAAAAATACATTGGGCGGGAGAGGAGCATGGCTCCAGAAGGTGTATGGCCTGGGGAGAATTCTGAGGGCCAGATAAGGAGGCCTGCATTTGGCACCCAGGCCTGAGGTTTACCATCCCTACTCTAACTACTCATCATCTTAAAAGAAAATTCACCATGCCTCAGGTTCCCTTAGAATACTAACAAAACAGACATCTCTCAGGGAATTTAATATTGAAACCAAGGCCATGTGTAAGGCAATATCTGACTACTACAATTACTAACCCCTCTTGTCGACAGTCTGAGATCCAATCTTTCATAACTGCACAGAAGGTAGAAAAATCAACAGCAATCCCTCTCTCTTGAGGGTCCAACCTCTTATATAGAGACCGAAACCTCCAGTCTTCACAGTTCTGCCCTGTCATCTCCTGCAAGTATTCAATGATTCGGAAGACAGACACCTCTCCTATAACCAGAATACAGGTAGACAGAATTACACAGGTAGGTAAAAAACTCAAATATAAAAATTGCATAGAACAATAAATCTGGATTTAGTTGTCTCTGCTATCTACCAATGCAAGCTATTTTGATACATTTTATACATCTTTGTTTCTCCAGTTTAGAAAAAATGAGGCATTTGTAACTGATAAAATCGTCAGTCATAAATATATGAACTGTATATATAAACTAGTCTACATATCTGTATTGTTTTAAAATATCCCATAGCAGTAGCTCACAAAGCAATTTTGCTTGGTCTGAAAAGTAATGTGAATTTATATTTAATTTTTAATCCATTAGCTTCTAGTCTCCATGATTAAAGAAAATGAGAGACGTATCAGCAACCAACCTTCAAGAAAAATAGGATTTTTAAAGGAATAGTAGCTTTGTACCACTGCTTCCCTTTCCCACCCACTTCCTTCTTATTATCACTTATTTTCTTGTCTTTTCTTCTCTTTCTATTATACCTTAAGTAAAATAAATTTATGTAACTCTGAAGTACTGGGAGGAGTCCTGGAGAATTTCTATCAAAGAATTATTATTTTTTTTAAAAAATTGCACATCCTAGTCAATAAAACTTTGTCTAAGAAGAAAGTATTCCTTCTGCTAGGACTTATTGTCATTAAAGCTGACCTGGAATTGTGTGTTTCTTCAATACAGTGATGTTAGGTTCACTGACAAAATGACATATAGCCAAGAGTCTATAATATATAACCTGATGCTAAACTATTCTGAAAGGTGTTTGCACATCTTAACAAAAAACTGATCTCCCAGCAGTTTTGAAGACTGATAGTTCAAAACTTTCTACCTGTTTGTTCTGGATCACAGGCCTTGAATGTGCATTTCAGAACATGTTCTTCGGAGCACTGGCCTGCATTCAGGGTGATATTCTTGCTGCTGACACCAATGCTGTCCTGTGGCATTGCTAAGGAACATGAGGAAGTAATATTTATATAAATGATTTTTTTTTCCTAAGCCTAGATTATCTGCAGACCAAGTCATCCTTCTGGGGCTGTTATGAAATGTATTTACACTCCCATTACTGAGGTGAGGGCATCTCAATCTGCTTGATAAAACCTTGGTAAATCAGCTGGGAGGAAACTATGGTGGAAATCATATGAACTGGGGCGCTTCCAAATGACCTTTTTACTGAGCATGCATCTTGATTTGTCAGTAGGGAGATTTATTATGTTACCTCAAGGCAAGAGTTAATTCAAACTTTCCAGTGCATTTCCCCATCACTTTCCTTTTCATTAAAAGTCTGATCTTTTGGGGAAGCAGGTTTGTTCCTCCTTATTAATTATAACTACGTGACCTGAATTTGCTGATATGTGACTGAATCCCAACCAAAAATGGCAACAGTCTGGAAGTGCCCTGAGGAAGGGGAAATGGTTCTAGGGGCAGATGTTTCTGACGCAGTTACAATACTGTTACATGACTGGCAGCTTAGAATGACCAATGCCTACTTTCTCTCGACAAGAATGCAGTTAACTGTCCAACTGCTTCATTTTCAAGTGACTTGTAATAAATATCCTCCATCATCACACACAGGTAAGTTCCTCGACAACCAGAACTTGGTTCCACAGATGCGTTCTTATCTAGGAAAAATAGATTATAAGGTCACTTCTGTGTGTACCTGCAACAAGCAAAACATAATTCCAGTATCTGTGAAGCAAAAAAGCTACTTGGGTAATTAATTTGCCTGGCTTTGTGAAAGTAGCAAAATGCCTAGGTGAATTACCTCAAATTAAACTCATTTGGACTGCACCAACAACTTCATCTGTTCGAAGCACAAGTCTCATAAGACTTTAAGGCTACGTAACACTATACCCACTTATCTGGGAGTAAAAAGGTAAAGGTAAAGGTACCCCTGCCCGTACGGGCCAGTCTTGACAGACTCTGGGGTTGTGCGCCCATCTCACTTAAGAGGCCAGGGGCCAGCGCTGTCCGGAGACACTTCCGGGTCACGTGGCCAGCGTGACATCGCTGCTCTGGCCAGAGCCAGAGCCAGAGCCAGAGCCGCACACGGAAACGCCGTTTACCTTCCCGCTGGTAAGCGGTCCCTATTTATCTACTTGCACCCGGAGGTGCTTTCGAACTGCTAGGTTGGCAGGCGCTGGGACCGAGCAGCGGGAGCGCACCCCGCCGCAGGGATTCGAACCGCCGACCTTTCGATCGGCAAGTCCTAGGCGCTGAGGCTTTAACCCACAGCGCCACCTAAGCTTCCTCAAACTCAGTAGAACTTACTTCTGAGTAGACATATATAGGACTGCTGTGTGAAAGTTAAACCTGGCTTAAACATTTCATTAAGAAATAGTGATAAAAAGGGAGTTACTTTCATATCTCTTTGTGCGGCAGTAGCATGGATGTAGTTGACTAATTTGGAAGGTTTTATTTGCTAACATCAGAATTACATTAGAAAACAGTATTTTCTCTCCTACAGGGCACTCTGTGCTGTGTGTGCACAACAGGCACAGGTTTTCAGCTGTATCATAGTGTCATGGACCTTGGATTGACTAAATGATTTGCCATTTCACATATGTGGAGTGACCCCCAAATTTAGGTTTATTTAAATCAAAATAATGTATAATTAGGTTGAGATCCCTCCCTATGATGGTGTGGTTTTAGTTCGAACAAATGAATTGGGGAGTCCAACCTACTGTGAATGGCATATTCTATGGAGGTGATGCATGGGGTTGGCACATCTATCTTTTTCTCAGTTCAGAAAAAAGCTGTTTTTGGGGATGAAGGAATGCATAGCATGAGAAACAAGACAGGATAGATAAGGACTGGGTATTCACTGCTTCACAAACCAGCGGTGGGAGGGCATTGGATGCAGAATTAACAAGTGTTTTAATCCAAAGTAACAGTTTATTTGGTAAAAGAGTATGTATTAATAGCTGTGGAAGGCCAGGTTGCATTTGAAAGGGGGGTAATTAGGGTTTTTATTGATTTATTGTGGATGGCGGTAGGGGTCTGAGGCAGGGGAGGAGGAAAGCTGTTTTTGAGCCACAATCCTGAGCCGAAAGTTTGGCTTTGGCTGTTCCGCCTATGAAGGCAGCTCAGTTAACAAGATATAGGGATAAAGGGCTGGTAGCCATAGTAATATTTGTCCGCAGGTCGGTACAAACCCCAAGGTCGTTGGACGGAAGAATCTTTTTAACCGTGACTGCTTTTTTAAAGACATTTTCAATGGCAATGGATTTCAGAACATTTTATGTGGCTTTAAGCTTTCTTTTCGAACTTGTGCCTGCCGCAACTGGTCTCCTCAGGGAGGAAAATAAATTCAATCAATAATTAAAATTTCAATGAATAAATAGCTCGAGCGTGCTTTGTAGCTTGAAGCCTAGCAGCTTAGCCATTATGGGCCGCCAACAGACGGCTTAAGCGAGGCCGGGTTGCTTTTGCTTCTCGAGTTGGCAGCAACGTTAGGAATTGGGAGGCTATAAATCCACGGGAGGGAGATTTCTGGAGACCCTCGGCCACGACACGGGTTAGGTCTAACTGTTCACCTGCGGAGAAAGAGAGAGGCGTTATCGTGGCCTTTTATCAACTGAAACGGGGCAGATTTGAACAGAAAGGAATCTACCGTCAGGGGGAGGGGGGCGTGCAGGAAGGCCGTTTAGCGGGGACTCTTTGTTTTCGCACCGCGCAGCTCTCTCAAGCAGCCTTTATTCGCGAGGCTGAGGAAGAGCAGCCCCTCACACCAGGGAGAGAAGCCAACCGAGAAGCCGAGGGCGAAGCGTCCGAGCGAGGGAAGGAGACGCGGACGGAGAAACCTTGTCTCAGCGAGAACCGAAGCACAGACGGAGATATTCCTCCGCCGCGGCCTCCAGACAGCGGGAGACGCGGAAAGCCGGACTCGCGCGCCGAGGCGTTGCTATGGGAGACGCAGGGGAAAGGGCGGGAAAACGCGGAAGCGGCGACGCTTGCGCCTGTTCCTTGGGCTCGTCGGTGTTTCCTTAGGAAGGTGGAGAGGCAGGAAGTTCCTCTGTCAAGGCTTTCTCCACCATGGAAGGTTGTGCTCGCCTGCTGGCTAGCTCACTCTCCACCAAACTTTTCTAGCCAGCCATAGGCGTAGCTAAGGTGCGGGGGACAGCTGCCTCTCTTTAATCAATACTGTACAAATCTAAGGTTCTGCCCCCACCGCTAACAAAAATTTCTGGCTACGCCCATGTAGCTAGCTAGCCCTCTTGTTTTCTGCACCCTCCTCATTGGTTTAATTATTAATTGCTATACCATCCTTCGTCTGAAGAGAACAGAACAATTTACTGTAAAATAAAAAGCACACCTTTGTTGGCATCACCTTGCCAACAAAGGTCCGTATAGTTAAAGCCATGGTTTTCCCAGTAGTGATGTATGGAAGTGAGAGCTGGACCATAAAGAAGGCTGATCGCCGAAGAATTGATGCTTTTGAATTATGGTGCTGGAGGAGACTCCTGAGAGTCCCATGGACTGTAAGAAGATCAAACCTCTCCATTCTGAAGGAAATCAGCCCTGAGTTCTCACTGGAAGGACAGATTGTGAAGCTGAGGCTCCAGTACTTTGGCCACCTCATGAGAAGAGATGACTCCCTGGAAAAGACCCTGATGTTGGGAAAGATGGAGGGCACAAGGAGAAGGGGACGACAGAGGACAAGATGGTTGGACAGTGTTCTCGAAGCTACAAACATGAGTCTGACCAAACTGCGGGAGGCAGTGGAAGACAGGAGTGCCTGGCGTGCTCTGGTCCATGGGGTCACGAAGAGTCAGACACGACTAAACAACAACAACAAAAAGCACACAAAAATGCTTGCATGCCTTGTGGGATATCTTTGGGAGAAGAAACGTCTCAGGAGTAAACCCTGCACAACATGGACGTAGCCAGGATTTATGTTGGAGGGGGAAGGCTTCATGTCAGGGGGAACAGGAGCTCAAGTATTTGTATTGATTGCGGGGGGGGGGGGGGGGCCTTGGCTACGCCCATGCTACACAAATCCAGAGTGGAGTACTAAAAATAGTTGTGTGGCGCCTTGTATGCCTCCTTCCCACGACTCCTGCAGCCAAGCTGGTGCCAAACGTATTGCTCTGCTTTCCTTTTGAGGGGGACAGCCCATGAACTCCATACACCACCCAGGCTTGCACGCCTTGCAATGTATACTATAAGCAAGTCTCCCAAAACTAACTCGTCAGCTTCCTAGTTCTCTTGCCATTTCCTGCCTAAGCTGAACCATTTCCCTAAAAGTGTACGGAAGATGGGATTTTCAGAATGCAGATGTTCTTTTTAGCTATAAATATTTAACAGTTCCCACCGCTGAATAAATTTCTTCAGTGTAAAGAATAAGAGACTGGTAATTAAGCAGTGTATAAATACCTTAAATAAATAAATCTGCATTGCAAACAAAGCAACATTTGCACAGCTAGTGGTGTGAATGATTTAATTAACAAAAACTTTTTTTTCTTTTTGCTGAATGGAATCTAGAAATAAGTGGATTACGAGGGAAAGTACAGAGATTAAGACGATAAGCATAAAAAGGGTTGTGAGCATTGAAGAGTAACAAGCTATGTAAATCATGGGCCAAAAACAATTGTTATTAGTAAAAGCCAGGCCCAATGTACTGCCCCATTTCATTGGCCAATTGCTTGAGTTCCTGGAAATCTGCCTGTTTGGGATCAGCCATATCTTCCTCCCATGGTAACTGCCTTTTCTCGTCATAGTCTTCACTGAGCCCCTTTGGTTGGCCAATATCTTCCAAGGAATAAGGAGATGTGGGCAGATCGACTAATGCCAGTTGGCCATCTTGCACAGAGTCATCGTAATAAGCATCCTCTTTGTCACGACGCATCAGGATTGGCTGGTAGAAAGAGAGCTGTTGGTCTGGTCTACTAATATCCACACTGTTCTCTGGATTTTCACATGTGGAAACTGTTGTATATCTAGGAGAGAAAGCAACCGACTGACAAGACTGAATGAGTGTCTCTCTCATATATATATGCACACACACAACTAAATGAGTGTCTCTCTCATATATATATATATGCATGCGCGCGCGCACACACACACACACACTATATTTATACACACACTGCTTTTTTTCTTAAAAAAAATGTTTAGGGGTATGTGTACCGCTGCGTCCTCCCATAAAAAAGCACTGAGCACCCCACATACACACTGTACTTTTCTGTGTATAAGACTAGGTTTTTTTACTTTAAAATTATGTGAAAAACTGTGGGTCATATTATACACAGGGCAATCTCCCCCCTATTTTCTTAAATTGGAGTCCCAAAAAATAGGGGGCGTCTTATACATGGGGACATCTTATAAATGAAAAAATACGAGGGGGGGTATCATCCCAGTCCAATCAACATTAATTGCATCTTGCAGAGTATCCTAAAACAATATGTGGAGCAAATGCAATAATATAAGACTTCATTTATTTTATCTTAAATCAGTCTTGCAAAACAGAGTACAGTTTTATTAGCACATAGTTTATTGGGGTATTATTATTGTAATTAATTTATTAACTGCCTTCTGCACAACTGTCTTAATGTGATGTACAATAAAAAGCAAAGCAAAAAAACACACACAAGAAACAGCAGATACACTTAAAACAAAACTAAAACAATGCAAAACAGACAGTCTTGCAGCTACTTTAGTTGCAGCTTTCTCTTGTGAAGAATTCTACAGAGACAGAATCCTCCTTACCTTTTAGCTCTGCACTTCAGCCCTTGAGCACATGGGCAATACTGGCTAGGTTTGGGAAAGGCTGTGAGGCTGCCCCAACCCATCAGTCCAAAGAGGGAACTGGTGGGAATCTGGCATGTTTCCCCTTCCTTTGGATAAGGAGTGCAGACTGGGAACGAGAGAGCTGTGTTGGAGATAGGACAAAGATTATAAAGGATTATGTGAAGAAAATCCATAAAGTAAAATCTGCCTGGAATATCTGCTATACAAGATACACTGGATTGGTTCACACGTAACACTAAGACAAACTATGTTGTGGCATGAATGAGCTACTATACTGGTGCACATTTAGAAAAATTCAGCCGCTTAGCTCCTCTCCTTGTGAGCTAAACCATAGTTAAGTCTCATAGCATTATGTGCAAATCCAGTCTTGTGGTTTGTTTCAGTAGCCCAAACCAAACACGAGCTATAACCAATACCTGCTGTTGGCTTACTGATTGTGAGAATGAGGACAGGGGTTATATCAGGACCATGGTGTGAGAGGCAAAGGTTAACTGCTTCTCCACAGGCACTGTGGTCTCAGTCTGGATTATAGTCCCCAGGAATTGGTACTTTCAGTTTAAAAGCTTTCACGCAACTCCAAGTAAAGCAGTCAACATCACAAAATATGAGCAGACCAAATCCGAGGGTAAGAGGAAGGTGATTATCACGCCATAGGCATGAGTACATAAAAACCATCTTACGATTGCTGGCAGTGCAACACAGCCCCTGAGCACACTTGTCCTGGCGTGGGTCACATCTTGTTCCGCTCTCACCACGGCTCACTCCTTTTGCACACCTGCCCCACACACAGAGGTATCCCAGACAGCATTCCCTGTCCTTCCAGCATATCTAGAAGACAAAGCATTATGACGACACAACATCTAGGAGGTGAAGCATGATGACGACACAACATTTATTCTTTGAAGCTAAAAACTAGAAAATTCATTTAAAATACAAGGCACGACCAGTGAAAATACCCTGCCTTATTTTATTTATTCAGGATATGCTACTCAAAAGGCCAGCTTCTGTGTTTGCATTTCAAAATAGGAGCAGACCAGTACCAAAAGTGCACAGGACCAAGGCCCTTTGCTCTCTTCTTCTGGTACCCTTTTTTTTCTTTCTCACTCTTGCTCTCTTCCTGGCCAGCAGGCTGTCTGTCAGGGGAAGGGCAGATTCCTCTTGCCAGAGGCCTGAACTGATCACATTCAAGAGCTTTTGAAATTAGGCAGAGGGCCACATGCAGACTAGGACTGCAGGTTGCCAGCACTCTTATGGAAAGACTTTTGCTTTGGAGCCTCTTGTTTTAGAATACCCCTTTTCTGCGGTAGAAATATTTTCCAGGGACATTTCTGGCAGCAAAGTTGAGTGTACTCACTGTATTCTTGACCTTACACTGCCGACACCGGGAAGCAAGGAAGGACTTAAAGCAGAACTGGTCCTTTTGGCAGTCACTGTCACTCACACATTCCTGCTGGAGAGGAAGGACATATTTAAAAAGGGCTACAAGCAGTGGCGTAGCGTGGGTTGTCAGCACCCGGGACAAGGCCAGTAATTTGCACCCCGTAACCCGTGGATTTGCACCCCCTAACCCTAACCCCCAGATGTTGCGCCCGGTGCGGCCAGCCCCCCCTGCACCCCCCACGCTACGCCACTGGCTACAAGACCATTGCACTAGCAAGTTCCCTATTTCGTTGCTGGGTAATGGCTGAATTTAAGACTGCAGTTGGCTTCTGTGGAGCATCTTAGCTGGCTACTAGGATGGGACTTCTCCCTACCTCAGTTCAAACCTGTAAGTTTCCCATAGATTGCTCTACATGTAAAGGTAAAGGGACCCCTGACCATTAGGTCCAGTTGTGACCGACTCTGGGGTTACGGCGCTCATCTCACTTTATTGGCCGAGGGAGCCGGCGTACAGCTTCCGGGTCATGTGGCCAACATGACTAAGCCGCTTCTGGCGAACCAGAGCAGCGCACGGAAACACTGTTTACCTTCCCACCGGAGCGGTTCCTATTTATCTACTTGCACTTTGACGTGCTTTCAAACTGCTAGGTTGGCAGGAGCAGGGACCGAGCGACGGGAGCTCACCCTGTCGCGGGGATTCAAACCGCCGACCTTCTGATCAGCAAGTCCTAGGTTCTGTGGTTTAACCCACAGCGCCACCCGTGTCCCTGCTCTACATGTAAGAGAAGATAATAGAGTGTTACTCCTTTTGGAATATTAATGGTTACTGCAAGCTTTATTTCTGAATGCACACCGGAATATAAACAGCTCCATTTCCCATGTATATTCCCAACTAGCATTGTATACAGTCGTAGGGAATTTAACTGTGTGCTTAAGCACAGGCTCCAAGCTCCCCCATTTCTTGCTTCCCTTGAAATAGGACAAGGATGGGGAAACTTTTTCCAGCCCAAGGGCCACATTCCCTTCTGGGCAGCCTTCCAGGGGCCACATGCCAGGGGTGGGGTCAACAGCGGTGACTTGCAAAGGCTAGATTCCTATACAACCTGCATCCAGGGGAGCAGGGACCGTAGTTCAAGGGCACATCTTCTGAGGCTGGCAAAAGCATTCAAGAAGGTTGTGGAGCAGAGCTGGTGAACTCATAGGGAGGGTGTGCAGCCTACAGAAAGTCCTGATGGCTATTTAATGAGGCCTGTGGGGTCACATTTGGTCGCCAGCCTGAGCTTCGCTGCTTCTGGACTAGGAGAAGCTCTGCTGCAGGCCTTCATCAAGAGCCCTGCTAGAGAACTGTAGAGAAACCCATTGATAAAGCTTTTAATGTTACCAACACTTGTGTGGAACTTGGAGCCAGTGTGGTGTAGTGGTTAGAGTGCTGGAATAGGACCCAGGAGACCAGGGTTCGATTCCCACTTGGCTATGAAACTCACACTGAGTGACCGTGGGCCGGTCACAGTCTCTCTACCTCACAGCATCCCAAAGAGGCTATCTCGTCACCTCTCCCACCTCGTGGAAGAATTCAGATCAGACAAAAAGAAAGCACCCACACAAGCAGAGCTTGGAGCACATGAAAGACAGTCGGAAAATTGCAAATAAACCTCTTATCCCTCTCAGGCACACCAGCTGTTTTGCCTTACATGCCACAAATTCTCCTGCAAACTACCTCAGTTTGGAAGCGGCATTTCTAGTACACAGATGTTTGTCTTAAAATGTTTGTGCCATTTATCTCCACAAGAATCCTTCACAAGTGTGGTGAACACAGGATGCTGAGTGTCGCCTTCCAATGTACAGCACCCGTTTCGAGAATTGTTTCAATTCTTACTCTTACATTCAGTACACACACATAAAGCACAGCTGGAAAATACCGTAGTTTTAAGTATGGTCTGGTATGACAGTCAGATGCATAATGATCTCTTGGTGGTTTGATGTTTTCTCTTCAAAAAGAAGACATAATGTGGAAAACCTCTTTTAGTTCAGGTTTCCTTTTTAAATGCAAGTGTGAACCTGTTCGATTTGAAAGGAAGAGTGAAGTGCCAGATAAAACCTCAGAAATTCATTTGGGTGAGTGATTTCCAATGGATCTGCCTCTCCCCATCATTCATGCACAGAAACATACGGCTTATTTTTTGTTTTGTAATTTATTCCAGTCACAGAGTACAGCTTTTCTTGGTATGGAACTATATAGCGAGCCAAGAACAAGGTTGCTGTTGAAGCTGCTAGTCATATACTGAGTTTTCAGATTTTAACAAGAATTTGCTTCCTGTTATCAGATTAACAAGTTGCTCTACTCTGTCTCAAGCAGGGCGGAATTTTGTTCTTGTTTATTTTCTCTCTCGTGTTTTTCTGTAAAAACAATAACAAAAATGATTTAATTTTGATTGTTTTTACAGGGGAAAAAATACAAAGGAGCATGGTGCTGATAGCACCAAGGTCTCACAGGTTTGATCTCCGCATGGGACAGCTGCATATTCCTGCATTGCAGGGGGTTGAACTAGATGATCCTCAGGGTCCCTTCCAACTCTGTGATTCTATTGCATATGGAATATCTTTATTTAATGTTGAGCATCAATCAGTACAAATTTATTCAGTCGATTGCTGTTTCCTGGGCTGGTGACTATCCTATTTAACTCCATGTTTTAATCTAGCTGGTCAGATACCAAATTTTGCTCTGTGTGGAAATGATTATGCATATCTTTATTTTGAAATTTCATATATATTTTGGGATGTAATGTTTTATTCCATGTTGTGAGGCCTTTTGATTATAGACAGTGAGCCTGAAACCAAGACTGTTGGGGGGGAATGAGTTACTTTGGCACAGAACCTTGAATGCCCCAGCACAGACAGATTTAACTTGCAGGCCAGGTTTTAGGTCTAACCAACCATTTCCCAGCCTGCTACAAGAAGAAAGTGCTAGAAAGGGGTGTGTGTGTATGTATATATTTCTCTATTTTTTCCTTCCTCTCTGCACAGAGACAAATTCAGTCTGTTTTCTTAGAGCCAAATGTTGCTATTTCTGAACAGGGCTGGGTGTAATCAGAGGAGAGCAAAATGGAAGTAACCTGACGGGCCGTTGATTTCAGTGGGGGAGTTGGGCTGCTCTCATTGAAACCAACAGAACAGAACAAACTGCTCACAGTTTGAGGATGTAATATCGAACACTGCTGGTAATTACTATAGCTTGTAGGTCAGTGACAATATGACAAGTGTAAGAAGAATTATTGTGGAAATAATAAGAATTATACTCCCTTGCTACCAGCTATACGAGGGGTGGAACTGCTGCCACCTCTCTCTTTCCCTTCAAATTCAACACCTACCTTTTCCACAGTTACATCTGCACCATACATTTAAAGCACATGCCGCTCCCGTTAAGAATCCCGGAAGCTGTAGTTTGTTAACAGTGCTGGGAATTGGACTCTGTGATAAGTAAACTACAGTTCCCCGAGTTCTTTGGGGGAAGCCATGTGCTTTAAATGTATGGTGTGGGTGTGATTGTAGCAATGCTTAAGAACATTTCACAGCAGACACCCATGTTTCTTCCCTCCCTGTGTTGCTTTCCCATTGTTGATTTTAAATTGTAAGTTCCTTGCAAGCAGAGACCTGTGTATGTTGCCCATGTGCACTGTTACATGCAGTGGTAGCACAGGAAGAGTTGTTGTTGTTGTTTTGAATCCCAGCCAGGATTCAGGAGGTTCTATCTGTGCTATTCTGTATCCAAGAACCTGATCCTATAATATTAACTTTAAAGAAGAAAAGAAAAATACAAATTGCTCATTCTCAGGGTTTTGTTTTCAAAAGGAAAGATTTTTATTTCAAGAATTTGAGAGAAACTCTTTTCTCCTTTTGGAGGATTCTCTCCCCAGCCTGCCACCCTGTGGATGTGAAAGAGGAAATAGCTAGGAAACCAGAGAAATTCTCTGCTGCCCAGGCAAATTAGAGGTTTCCCTCCTGCCTTATATTTTCCGCCAGAAGAAAAGGAAATGATGCTTTCGTGGAAGGAGCTTGCGGTTTGGGGTGACAGGCAGGGCCTTCTTCTTGATGGGGTGGGGGGCTGTCAAAAGCCCATTTCGAATGGCCAGCAGCCTGTGCCTCCTGTCAGTGGCCGGCTCTTCCTTTTCCCAGTTGGCTTCGGGGATGGGCTTGCTCTTAAGGTGCTGGGGCAAGCGGAAGATTAGAAAGGTCAGCCTAGGCCTCGGCTGGGGTGGGCCCAGCTTGAGGAATCTGAGCCCAGTGCTCTCTCTGTCTGCCTCAGCGCCATTTTCTTCCTGACTAGCCACTGGCTTTTTCTCCTGGAAAGATACAGATAAAATGCAACCAGGGTGAGGATATTACCTCAGTGGTTTGTGGGAATCAGCCTGAGAAGGACTTTATGCTTAGAATGAGAAGTGGGAGGGTGTCCAAGCTGGGGGTCCACATTCTTTTACCCCCTCCAGGAGAGAAGAGGGGGTCAGAGGAAGAGGAATTTCTGGGATAGGGAAAAGACCAATTTACGGGAATAGGGAGAAAGAGGGGGCAACCTGTGGCCCTCCAGATGTTGCTGGGCTCCACCTCCCATCACCCCCTGACCCCTGGTGAGGGCAACAATATCCAGAGGACCAGAAGTTCACCCATCCCTCCTTTTGGGGAAAGCAGAGGTACACTAGTCTAACGAGGTTTATTGGTCATGATAGTTGAACTGAACTGCCAGTATCAAATGCTGGGGACAGATAGCACAGGGCAACTGCAGCCTTCCATCCCTACTTATAAACTTCCCAGCGTAAATACCCACCTGTGTAGATCAGGCTAGTTTCTACCCCTCCCTATTCTCTATCCAGGGAACTGAAAGGCATGATCAGAGTTTTAAGACATATTCAAGCCTGGCATAGACATGCAAGGGGGATATGAAGTATGCCCACAAAAGGAGAGAGGTCTAAAGACCAGACAGAGAGGTCTGTAGGGACACATCTAGAGTCTAACACGCAGCTTGCCACACACACCAAGTCACATGCAACCAAAAAATTAGCTGAGGAAAGGTGAGTGGGCTTGTTACCCTCCTGAGCTTGCACTGACCTCATCCTCTTCCTCCTCCTCTGGGCGGGCGTCTGCCTGTTCAATAGAAGTCACTGTTTTCTCTGAAAACACCATCTCTCCTGTACGGTTATCAGTCATCTGCATATTTTGAGAGAACAACATTAAGATTGTGTGGGAGAGACAGAACAAGTGAAGAAGCCTCCTTACTTTTAAACATTTGTGAGGAGGCAGCATGGTTGACGGCAGAAACGTCCTCATGGCCAAGGCTCCACAGAGCTATGGGGACAGTTGACTTGGCTTCACAGGGGCAAGGGGGTGTCCTCCAGTGCCTGCACTAGACTTTCAACCCCCTTAGGAAAGAGGTGGAGAGCCTATGCCTGTCCCGTCAGCCCCAGACAACATGGCCAGGGGTCATGGATTATGGGAGCTGTAGTTTAGCAACACCTGGAGAGAGCCCTTATTCCCCTCACAGAGCTGTGGTTCTCCATGTGGCTCAATAGTCAATTCCTCTGCCCAGCGAACTCTGGGAATTGTAGCTCTGTGAGGGCAGCGGAGGTCTCCTAACAACGCTCAGCACCCCTTAACAAACTATACTTCCCAGGAATCTTTGGAGGAAGCTCTAACTGTTTAAATTTAATGTAGGATGCCACTTTAAATGTACAGTGCCAATGGGGCCCTACTCAGATTAGACCCATGGAAACTAATGAATCCAAGTTAGTCATGTCCATTAACTTCAGTTGGTCTGCTAGCATGGGACAGAACCCATAGTCTCCCAACAGCATGCATCAGATTATAATACCAATGGTGGACTGTGGGAGGGAAAGAATACATAGGGAAAGATTATTCCATGGCTTTGTTGGGATGGTTGGTTGCTTGAGTTGCAGTATGTACACGGAGAGCCATTTGTCAGAATGGGTGAAAGCTGACAGGAAACATGAACTTGCTTCAAGAACCATGTCAAGGTTCAGCCTTGCCAGATAAGCAACTGGGAGTCCAGGACCTAAGATCTATTCCAGGCTGGCCAAAGGGGTTCTGCTTACTGTGGCTGAGCATCTAAGCCATCCTCTGCTGCCTTGTATATATTTTATATGTTACTGACAAAATGCCTTTTAGTCTAGAATTTGATGTCCCCAAATGGCTACCCAACAATAGGGACGGCCTGGACACCACCAACTATATTGCTCAGAACTTGCATTCCCAGGTATTGAATTGCCAGCCAGTGAGGTAAGCTGAGCTTAGTTATCCATGGTTCTTCATTTTGGTTTTGGTTTTCAATAGCTCACTCACTTTGCTGATTTCATGGTGGCTGTAGACGGTGGCATTCCCCACTTTCCGCTGGTGCTTCTCCTCATTGTGATAGTTTGAGGGCAGCTTGCTGATATCCACAGAGGGCTCAAGCTGGTCTTTCCCCAGCACGTCCTCCTACACAATAGACAAAAACGGATCATTATACTGTGTAGGGAAAGGAGACAGAGGATCCCTCCGGATGAACGGTTTATTGAGCATCCTGATTCCCTTGGACAAAACTTACACAGAGGTTAGATTATGCGCGGTCTTTATTTAACATTCATTTTTATTTGTTTGCAGGGAGGTTATACAACAATGAGCGTTAGTGCTGCGTTCATCCCAATTCGCTTTCGGAGTGTTTGCATGTCTTCCGGTATTTTATCCTTTCCGCTCATTTCCTCATCACTTTCCTAGCCACAAAAAAGTCCATTTCTTTTTCAAAGTGAATTTCATTTGTACTTCAATTGTGCAAACCTAAACTCTGAGGATGCATTTGGATCCCACCGGCAAAATGCTCACTGTGCAAGATACCCTCTTGCCCACCCTAATTTGAACTTTTTACAAGAAGGAAAGTGATGGGGAAAGTATGAGTCAACAGTTGCTTGACACAACCACCGTATAACCTCTCCAGCAAACAAACAAAAAAATGATTGATAAAGAGCCATCATTGTCGTTCCGCCCCATGAACTTCATGCAAAGAAATCAAGTTGAACGATTAATAAACAGGTCTGGAAACCCAACAGCATCTTCTCCCTCTCTCCAAAAAGTAGCCTTCATCAGAGGAATCAGTTAAAATAATAATAAACATAAGTTTGTTTTCTTACTAGTCTTCTGTTTATTTTTGAAATAAATAAATAACAATGTGGTTTTTTAAAAAAGAAACAAATTTGAGGAACAGCTACCAAGAATGATAGCCTTAACGGTTCCGGTTCCGGTTCCGTAGTTGGTCAATTTCATGAAAGGGTACTTTCAGATGAGAGATCCCTCTCAAGTATGGCTGGCCAGACACCACTTAACTGTTTAACTGCCAAAGCCCAAGATGTCTAGCAGAATCCTCAGTGCCTGCAGGTGAGAACCCTCCCCTTTCTGCAGCTTCTTAGAATTCTCATGGAGGAAAACAATAAACAGGTCAGTGTGATTTCTGCAGCAAGGCAGAAACAATTTAGATTTAAACTTGAAGTCTGGAAATTAATTGAAATTAACCATTACAAGACAAGATGCCACACCCACAAAATGCTCACAAGTTGTTGTGCTGTCAGGGCAGGACTTTGATGCAGACTTCTATAAGACCACAGAGTCTGAAATTGCTCATAAGAGTAGATTTAACGGGTTTATTATGCCAGCACAAAGTATTAATTTCAGCATTCAAATTTCAAGGCAGAAATTAAGGATTGTGCTTTCCAAATATGTAGAATTAGGCATTCTTAACCCCCAAACCCCAGCTTTTGAACCTAAAAATCATGAGAGATTTGCTTGTGAACCTCTGAGAAATCAACATTTTACATTCCCAAAGGCTGGGAATTGATGCTATTCTAAATTCCCATAATGTAATTAGCACTGGAACACTTTCTCATCCACCTCCAGGGGAAAGCACACACCCAAACAAACATTAACTGTGAACACATCATTCATTTAAAGCACGCGACTTGCCCCAGAGAATCCTGGGAACTGCAGTTTACTCCCACAGAGCCACCATTTCCAGCACCACCAATAGTACACTATAGTTCCCAGGACTCCCCCCACCCCACCCCTTTTGGAGAAGGAAAATGTGTTTTAAATGTATTGTGCGTATGCAACCTGAGTGCATCATGAGCAAGAAAAAGAATGAGCAGGTTGTGGGGAATCAGATGATAATGAGAACAAGATGGAGAAAAGTTGTTTGAGATCTTCCTTGGGCTTTAAATGTAAAGGCTGGGCAGATTCCATCCAGAATTCCTAGATGCTGTGCAGTGTTTACTGCAGCCTCCACCAACCTGGGGCTGGTGGGAGTCGCAAACCAAATAAGCCAGAGGATACCAGGATTATTGCAAGAATCCTCCCTTTTAAAAAAACCCCAACTCATTACAGATGCTCATAGAGCATCTGAAGCACCCCTTCTATTATGTGGGATGGGTGTGTGTGGCTCTGATGCTCCCCCTCTCCCTCTCCCTCTCTCATCATCCTCATCCCTTACCCGGCTTTGCTCAAAGATGTTGCGAAACTCCTTGAAGAGCCTCTCCACGCTGGGGGGCAGGAAGGCAGCAGATGCCGTGGTCCTTCCTTGCATCAGAGCTGTCAGGCACCAGAATCCCCACACCAGCGGCAGCAGCATCTTGGGCCGATCCCTGATTCTCTCGCTGCCAGAGCCAGACCTGCGCAAAAGGGGAAATATCTGAGAGAGAGGAGCTAACCCAGCAGGCACCGCCCCTGCCGGCTATTCTCAAGACCCTCCCCTCCTGCACTCAGGCGTCCACCCAACCCCACAACCCTTCGTCCCTTTGCTCTGCCCCAGAACAGCCCACGTGGACCAGTGCTTAGAGGCCCAAAGGGACAGAGGCCTTTCCCCCCAAATCCCAGGCAAACCGAGTCGAAAAAAGCAAGGATGGGGATCCTGTAGCCTTACAGGTGCTTTGGGGCTCCCAAGGGCCATGGGTCGGGCCAGAGCACATGCTGTGCATGCAGAAGTTCCCTGCCTCAATCCCTGGCATCACCAGGTGTCGGAAACCCTGAAGGGTAGCTGCCAGTCAGTGCAGTAAACACTGAGGGTAGATCCACACCATATACAGTGGTACCTCGGGTTAAGAACTTAATTCGTTCTGGAGATTTGTTCTTAACCTGAAACTGTTCTTAACCTGAAGCACCATTTTAGCTAATGGGGCCTCCTGCTGCCGTTGCGCTGCCGCTGCTCGATTTCTCTTCTCATCCTGAAGCAAAGTTCTTAACCCGAAGTAATATTTCTGGGTTAGCGGAGTCTGTAACCTGAAGCATATGTAACCCGAGGTACCACTGTATTTAACACACATTTAAAGAACATGATTTCCCCCAATGACTCCTGGGAGCTGTAGCTACCATGCTCATAGAGCAACAATTCCCAGCACCATTAACAAACTACAATTCCCAAGATGATTAGGGGGGGGGAGTTGTGTGTTTTAAATGTAAGGTGTGGATCTGCCCTGAGGTGGTGGCACCAATAGACAGACTAACCGTGTTCCAGCAGAGGGTGGTCCATGAGGAAAAAGAGGGCTCTCGAATTTCAGCAAGGAAATACGATACTAAAATTTGCCCCCCCCACCTCTCTCCATTTACATCATTATTGTGGTGTCCCCCCTCCCCATGGCACCGGTGACCAGCACAGCCCCTAAAACTACCTCTGATACTGGCCTGCCACCCTCCTCGCACCCACCCCTTCTCGACACCCAAACCCTTCTGGGTCAGCCATCCCTCTGCCCCACACAGGGGCTGCAGCCCACCTCTTCTTAACCCCCTCGATTCACTAGCCAGCCTGTAACTAAGCAGAACTCCCTGTCGGTCAGTTTCTGACAGGCCCATTTGAAAAAAGGTTCCGGTTCCAGAATGTGCCAGCTTTGCCTGGCATCTGTCAGGGCAGAGCAGCAGTTTCTCCACACAGACCCATACAGTGTATGTGTGGGGTATCTTTTTACAGCCTTCCCATAAGCTGCCAGAGGTCCCTTGAATGATTTAGAGGGCCTCACATCCATCACCCTATTTGCAATGTTTAGTTTGAGCTAGGGTTGACTCCAGAACATAATGTGAATCCCGGAGAGTTCAGCACTAGACGGAACATATGAAGTAACAATAAAGGACACTTCTGAGCATGTCAAGAGTGCTTTCCCCTCACCGTTCAGGAAACAGTCAGCCCCTACTGCAGAATATTAAGAAGCAAGGCTATTAGGTAAGAGGGGCTCGCCTTCAAAGCCCAGGAAGGCAGGTGAAGGCTGCAATCCTAACTCCACTTACCTGGAAGTAAGCACCTCTAAATTCAATAGGTCTTACTTCTGAGTAGATATGGTTAGGATTGCACAAATGTCCACCTCAGTGTCTTCTCCCTCTGCCTCCAGTAATCCAAAGGACCAGATCCCCACATCTCTTTATCATCCACATATTTAAACCCAGCTGCTAAACCCAGCACAACTTACAAAAAAGGAAAAGCAGCACACAATAAAGGCCAAGATATTCAACATTAAAAGCACAGGACTGAAAGAAAACATCTTCGAAGGAGGACTTATGGAGATCCCTGCTGGATCAGCCTTAGGTCCATCTAGGCCACACACAGGGCCTGAAGGGCATATTGCTTGTAGACATAGAATTTCTATTAAGTCATAGTGCCCAATGGTGGTCATAGTGTGGTGGTGTGGTGGTTAAAGTGTTGGACTAGGACCTGGGAGACGAGGGTTCAAAACACCCTCCCAGCCCTGCACCTCACTGGGTGATCTTGGGACAGCTTCTCGGCCAAATTTACCTCACAGATTTCCAGTGGGCATCAAATAGAGCAGGAAGAACTCTATGGCTGACTACACACCATACATGTAAAGCATATGCCCCCCCCCCCCTCAATAACTTGGGAACTGTAGTTTCTCCCTCAGAACTACAAGTCCCAGCACCTTTAAATTACAATTCCCAGGGTTCTTTGGGGGAAAGTCATGTTTAGAGTCAATCCCGACATACCCACATTTCCGCTTGTCCCCTTGCTTTTCCCCGGGAGAACAGTGGCAATTTGTGTTTTATTTTGCTCCAATTTAGCACTGAAGTGCAGGTTTTCCCTGGGAAAGGAGCAGGGCAGGGGGGAAATTGCTCAGATTCATGCCTAGAAAGTGTGGGTCAAGCAGAAAACTGTTCAAGCCCCTGCTTTCTAGGTAACAGGACAAACGGAAATGTGGATGAGCCCAAGTAGTGCTATTGAAAACTCAGATAGCAACAGATCTTTGAAGAGCAGCATGCTGTTTATGGAGCTGGTGGAAGTTGTGGTCCAAAAAACATCTGGAGGGCCCCAGATTGGGGGAGGTTGCTTTTAATTACTGTACCACAGTCATTTTCTGTTATGTAGTGAAGTTTCACCCTGGGCCAGCAGGGGGATACTGTATATAGTTTTCACTCAGGTCTGTAGATAGTTTTCACTCAGGTCCACGTCAGTTATTTTAGGCGGGAAACGCTGGGCTGTTGTTGCTACAATGTTGACAGCCGGCTGCCTATAAAAGCAGGCCGGCTGAGCTGTTTGCAGTCAGTTCTACTCCAGCTTACAAAATAAAGAGCTACTTGGAGAAATCGCTGTGTCGTCTGCTATGTCAACCCACAACTTAACATTTTCAATCTGTGTTCCTCGGACACTTGAACTGGGTTGCTAACTAACCAGACAGAAACACTTTTCACAGCAGTGTGGTTTGCAGGTATTATTAGCTGGTGACAGTGTCCACTAAGCAATCCCTTACTTAGCAAGTACAGCGGTACCTCGGGTTACATACGCTTCAGGTTACAGACGCTTCAGGTTACAGACTCCACTAACCCAGAAATAGTACCTCAAGTTAAGAACTTTGCTTCAGGATGAGAACAGAAATTGTGCTTTGGTGGTGCGGCGGCAGCGGGAGGCCCCATTAGCTAAAGTGGTGCTTCAGGTTAAGAACAGTTTCAGGTTAAGAACAGACCTCCGGAATTAATTAAGTACTTAACCCGAGGTACCGCTGTATTATCACTTGCTAACAGCTGCAGAACAAGCTGCCATTAAGAGCACAGGAGCAGGGTCCAGTAACTGTAACCCTAAAGTCTTCTCCTGCAGGACACAGCCACAGCGGGGAGTTGAATGAATTGTTTAGAATCACTCTTGATATTTTGCACAGGGTGACAGCTAGACATCAGAAGAGCGGACCACACCCTGCACAACTGCATGCTAGCATGCATCCCAGAATACTCTGCAGTGTGGAGGTACTGTAGCAGATACACAGAGGTCCCTCCGTAAAAACAAAACAACAAAGTAAATCATGGATTAAAGTGTTTTCTGGGGGCAGAAAGTTTGGAACCCACTGTATAGCAGCCCTGTAATATAAACATTGGATTCCTGTGACTGGTTCTCATGGCCAGGAAGCTACTCGCTTCCATAAGAACAATGGCTGCATTTCTGCCATGTCACCATTAGGTGGTGACTTATGATTCCAGTGAAACTGACATGTACCATATTGTCAAAAGTCCACCATGATTAAAACTCCAGGAAATGACTCTCCCCGTCTGGGAAGTGTGTGCATGTGTGTGAACTGGAGGGGGGGTGGGGGAGAGATTTTGTCATTCCGAACCCTCTCACTAAATTCATATGGGAAATCAGAAGCCTAGCAGTAGATCACAACCTTCTCTCCTCTGAAATAAAAAAATTAAGGTCTTATATATATAATGTTCATGAATGTACCAACCAAGCACGTACATAGATAAGTGGACCACATGTCTGGAGCAGCACAGGAAGACCATCCTGAAACCATTTTGACTCCCAAACTAACCAAATATTCTCTCTGCAAGGAGGGAGGGGGTGAGGGAACCTTCCCATTGTCTCAGGAATTGGGAAATCACCCTCTCAAAGGCATGGCCAGACTACCAGGAAAGGCAATCAGATAAGGCATTATCAGATAACCTGGCAGACAGGAAAAACAACAACATTCAAATTTCTGTTGTAGACCACCTTTTCTGTGATGTACCATAGGTATGATGTTTGTGGGGGGTGGTCTTGGGTTACACCCCTTCTGTGATGTATGCATGATGTATGGAGGGGTGCTCTTGAGCTCCAGGGCAGGGAATTTAAAACGTCTATATAAGGGCAGACACACCTTTGTTCTTGGTCCTCCTCCGTCCTCCTGCGTGTGAGGGGAGCACCCTGTTGCAACAGCTTTAATAAAGATCAGGCTTATTAGCTGCTTTGCTTCTCAATATTCTCTGGTTGGCCTCTGTTATTTTCTCCTACCAATAGGGAACCCACATAAGGACTCTATACGGGCTCTTGGATTCCCCATAAGGGAAGAAGGGCAGATTTTGTTTACAACAGTCACAACTTTTTCAAGTGGTATCATAGAGCTTTAAATGTATTTTGTGAATTGTTTCTATTCATGGTAGAGGAAGGGAAGGCTAAAGAACCATTTCCCTGGTTGGGGAGAAAGGTGCTGAGTACCGGCTAAGGTGTAAACCCTACACAAATCCGGAATTGAGTCCCTAAGATGGTTGGATGGTGCCTTGAACGCCTCCTTCCAGCATCTCCTGCAGCCAACCCAATGCCAAAAATATTGCTCTGCTTTCCTTTGGACAAAATCGGTGAGTCCAAGCAAGGGGGGGGGGTCTTGTCTAGGCAGCGCAGGACCAACATACACACTGCTCAGGCATGCACTGAGGGGATATCACTTCTGCAAGGAGGGAGGAGGTGAGGGAACCTTCCCATTGTCTCAGGAATTGGGAAATCACCATCTCAAAGGAATGGCCAGACTACCAGGAAAGGCAATCAGATAAGGCATTATCAGATAACCTGGCAGACAGGAAAAACAACAACATTCAAATTTCTGTTGTAGACCACCTTTTCTGTGATGTAGGTATGATGTTTGGGGGGGTGGTCTTGAGCTCCAGGGCAGGGAATTTAAAATGTTTATATAAGGGCAGACACACCTTTGTTCTTGGTCCTCCTCTGTGTGAGGGGAGCACCCTGTTGCAACAGCTTTAATAAAGATCAGGCTTATTAGTTGCTTTGCTTCTCAATATTCTTTGGTTGGCCTCTGTTATTTTCTCCTACCAATAGGGAACCCACGTAAGGACTCTATACAGGCTCTTGGATACCCCATAAGGGGGAAAGGTCTGATTTTGTTTACAGCATGGTCTATGTCAGATTCTAGATGGAATCGGGGCTACTCATGCATGCAAGTTCTTTATTCCACATGACATCAAAAACACAAATCTACCCACTCCCCATTTAACCCAAATTTCTGCTTACCACATAAAATATGGTAAGTAAAAAATTACAGCGTCTATTTTACCTCTGCAAAAACTGCTAGCCAGTCATGTGTGTGGTGACTGGAGAGACTGCATATTTCATTGCCACACTCCTTAATTATGCTTGTTCCTCACCTGAGCACAACCTAGCCATTTTGTTTCATGTGGCCTTGAGGTGAAATTGCTGGGACTTCCAACCCTGGGAACATTGGCAACTGTCTTGAATGTTTTCCACTTTCGAATAATCTTCCTCACTGTAGAATGATGGACTTAAAATTGGTTGGAGGTGGCCTTATAACCCATCCCAGTTTCATGAGCAACAACAATTGCTTCTCTAAGAGCATTGCTGATGTGTTTCCTCCTTGGCATTGCACTACAACACACCCGAATGCCCCAGGCCAGCAAATTGAAACTTCAGCTTTTATAGAGATGGGCACATTTGCTCATGATCAATTAAGCAAAGGCATTTGATTAGCTGCTACTTAGCTTCTTAATTTCTATAGAAGCAGTAAGGGTGTATTTAGTTTTTCTCCATTTTGGCTTTATTTCTGTTAAATAAATCATGGCACGGTGCAATATGTCATGTCCTGTTGTCCATCCGAGGTTGTATTTACATTGGTACCTCGGGTTAAGTACTTAATTCGTTCCAGAGGTCCTGAAACTGTTCTTAACCTGAAGCACCACTTTACCTAGTTGGGGCCTCCTGCTGCTGCTGCGCAGCCGGAGCACAATTTCTGTTCTCATCCTGAAGCAAAGTTCTTAACCTGAAGCACTATTTCTGGGTTAGCAGAGTCTGTACAGTGGTGCCTCGCAAGACGAAATTAATCCGTTCCGCGAGTCTCTTCGTCTAGCGGTTTTTTCGTCTTGCAAAGCAAGCCCATTGACGCCTTAGCGGATTAGCGCTATTAGCGGCTTAGGCTTTTAGAGGCTTTTAGCGGCTTAGCGGATCAGCTGATAAGCGGTTTAGCAGCTTAGAAAAAGGGGGGGAGGGAAAAAACCCCGCAGGAACTCGCAAGACATTTTCGTCTTGCGAAGCAAGCCCATAGGGAAATTCGTTTTGCGAAGCGCCTCCAAAACGGAAAACCCTTTCGTCTAGTGGATTTTCCGTCTTGCGAGGCGTTCGTCTTGCAGGGCACCACTGTAACCTGAAGCGTATTTAACCCGAGGTACCACTATACCTAATTTTCAGATCTGCTAAGAAAAGATGATTTCCTCATAGCCAGCTGCTTCTGTCTGGCTTTTGGTACCTGCTAGTCAGATACCTCTGGGAAGCCCACAAGGAGGCCTTGAAAACAAACAAACGCAAGCCCTTTGCTGTGGCTTCCTGCTCTCTGGTCTTCCCACGACTTGCTGCCTCTGAAGCAATTTAGAGCTAATTTATCCTCCACGAATTTGCTTTAGAATGTAAACGAGTGGCGCTGCCCGCATCTTGAGGAAGTTAACTTGTGCGTCGTTCCTTGTTTTGCAACATTATCGACCGATCCCCTAAGAAAGGTATCGCGCGCCCTTTCCTAGTCCCGTTTCCTGCTTGGCGGGGTGTGTGCGTGTGTTTTTGTGTGTGTGTGCGCGTGGCCTGTGTGAACACGAAACTCCGCCCCTTCCAGCCCTCGGCTCCTCCCCTCGTGGAACTGACTCACTGCTGCTAATTTAATTCCTCTGCTCATTCCAAGGATTCCAGAGGAAAACTGTCACCTTTCCAAAATACCACGCAGGCCTGTTGCTCCTCTGCGCGCACCACCACGCTGCTCTTCTTCCCATTTCCAATCCCAAGAAGTGGGCAGGAACCTCCTGGATGAGTCAAAATTAACCCTAGCGGTGAAGAGCTTTTATTCTCTTTTTTTCACGCCCCCTCCCCCCCCCCCTTAAAGCAAAGTTCAGGGAAAGTTTCTCCTTTACGTTCTCTCTCCCCCCGCCCCCAGCCTTCACTAGCGCGCACAAAACCGGCCTCTTGGGTATCTTCTGAAAGTAAGTAATATTTCCTCCCCTCCTCCCAATCGTTCGTTCTGTTTAATTTCCTACTTGGGAGCAAGCCCTGACAGGGAAGATTTCGATTTAAACGTGCATCTGGTGGTGAGCTGTGATTTAGATTTAGATTTTGTTTTGCAGGGAGGAAAAACGTTGCTTGCAACTTTTCTTCTTTTGTGGGAAAAGTCTACCACAACTTTAAAGAGGTGGAAGACTAGAAGCGTGAGGGTTTCTTTATGCGTACATAAATATATTGTGGTTTTAATTTATTTTATGTATAGGTACTGATATATAGGTACTGAAATATATATATTTGTCATTGGATTGCTTGGGACTATGTTTTCAAAAGATCTTTATAATATCCAGTAATTTGTGTGAATTTCACGCTGTATTCTTTAATTTTGCACGTAAGTAGTAGGTTGCCGCCGTTAACCCTGTTAATATATATAAACGTTTTTGAATGTGAAATCTCGAAGCAGAGAAATGGGAGGGAGTACCACACCTTTTTTAATGGCTTGATTGTGTGCCTGTGAGTTTCTCTTTGTCTGAGTAAAGGACAGGGGCTATAACTTTTTGTCTGAAAGCCAAGAGTTCATGAGGTTGCTTGCAGGGGGCAATTGTGTGATTCGGTGTCGTTTTGATAGCGAGTTTCAATGGAGGGCGGAGATGGGTTTGTTCCAAATTTTATTTTGTTAAGCTTGATTCTCCACTTGGAAGGGATGTAGTGTGTGTTTGTGTTTTAACTTTCCCCATCTCCTCTCTCCCTCACAATGTCAGCCATTAAGGGAGGGCAGTCTTTATCTTACCTGATCTATACATTCCCCACTGCCCCAAGGGGTCAACAAACACTTCCTGAAATCCTCTGCCCATTTACTTCTAAGCCACACACAATGGAAATTACTTCTGAGTAAACATGGGGGGGGGTGACTACCCTCCTTCAAAGATATCTGTGAGTGTGTGAGTGATGATTCAGAGACTTCTGAGCAAGGAGAACCCTCTTTTTAAAAATCAAAATGTAGAAATTCTGATTTGTGGGCTGCCTGATTAGTGTTGTTAGGAAATACCTGAGCCCACACAGGCCAAAACAAGGCTCATTTTTGAAATGTTCTGTGAAAGGGAAAAGTTCAAACATATGTCACGCCTACTGTGTTGTGGATGGCCAAGATCTGAAATATAGAAGTGTCATCTGGCAATCCTGGTTCTAGGGCAATGGTGATCCAACTTCAGGCTTGAAGGATCTACTTCATTTTTTACTGCAACCCTGAGATCCCTCAACCAGAGCCAGATGCAAAATGGTGGTTCGGGAAGTGGAGCCAGTTCTCTTCTGCTGCCTGTGAGTGGGAGAACCAGCTTACAATAAGACTCCCTTGTCCAAAACTCTGGAGAGCTGTTGCTGGTCAGTGTGAACAGTACCGCACTAGATGCACCAATGGTCAAAGCTGCTATAAGGCAGCTTCTGAATAAGAGTCCTCAGTGGATTGTAACAATAAGCATTCAAGTTGTCCAGCAAAACTATACAGTACAAAGACCGGGGCTACCACAATACACTCAGGTTAATGTATGATCTACTGTCAATTATACAAATAGCTAATGGTGGTAGAGTTGCAGGGGGTAATTTTAGACCTGGGACTTATTAGTCCTTGTAGATGGAAATGTATGCTACTTTTGTCAAGGTGTCGGCAGCGCCTTTCACATTTGGGGGTTCTCTGCCCATTCATCTGAGCAGGAATACTGGCCTTCTCCCCCCAAAGTCCTGCCCTGGTGGCATTACTGAAAAGTAGAGCTGCCATCTGCCTGCCCTTTATTTTAGGTGCTTCAATTCCCTCTCAGCTCCCACCCCACTTTGTCAAAGGCCCTTCGCTAGAGTTAGGAAAAAGTTTTTGGATGGATAGCCATCATCTCCCTGAGTTCCTAACATTCAAGCCCAAAGCATCTTTGAATATTTTAAAAAAACAGACTTGTGTTGTGTCCAATGCTAGCCCTACGCAGTGTAGTAGTCCCAACTGAAACTAATGGAAATGATTAACTTTGGGCTGGTTTGATCCTGAGTAGAACTGGGTTAAAAATACAACCCTGTGTCTCCAAAGGTTGTCTTATTTCAGGCTGGTTTTCTCAGGAACAGGTAACACTGGGGGAGTTTTGTTAAGCTGTAAGGAAAATTGGCCAGTCTGCCTGCCTTGCATGTATAGGTGGCGTTGCGATTGAATGTTCTGTGTGCCACATCTAGTGAGCAGGTGTGTTGGCGCTGAAACTGTTGTATGCTTCATGTTGTGGCTTTTGCAACTGCAGCGCCTGCAAACAAGGATGGGCCAGTAAATGTGTGTGTATGAGAGGGGTGGGGGGTGGGCAGGTTGGATACAGCAGTTTCCATTTGCACAAGACCTTGATGTGACTTGTTCCAAAAACAAACATGACCTTTCACATGGGTGCATGCGTTTCTCAAATTACAGGATGAGGTTGGGGCCCATTGCTGCTTTGTGGAGGGCAGCTTGCTTTTCTTAACTTCCATGCAACTTTTTTTCCCTTTGTACATGAAAACTTGTGGAAAGCAAATCAAAACACTGCATTTGAGGAATTTGGGAGTTGTGGATTCGTAGCCACCTGCAACTGATCCTTTTGTCTGTGTCTGCTGCAAACTCTGCAGAACTGTTAAGCTTTTGGAATGGGGAGTCTAGATCCCACCTTTGTCTTTTGAAATTTTACTCCATTTTGCAGGCTCCACACAGGATCAAAATTATCTTAGCATTTCCTCAGTTCGTGGCATACAAAGGCATTGAATGAGACCTACCCTCCAGTTTGGCTTGTTCTCAAAATGGAGTCTTCATAAACTCCTTCTTAAAAAAAAAGAAAACTTCAGCCCCAACAATAATTGCTGGAACTCTTTCTCTGTGCATCATATTCCTTTTGTTTATTTAAGGGACCCCTGACCATTAGGTCCAGTCGTGACCAACTCTGGGGTTGCGGCGCTCATCTCGCTTTATTGGCCGAGGGAGCAGGCGTACAGCTTCCAGGTCATGTGGCCAGCATGACTAAGCCACTTCTGGCAAACCAGAGCAGCGCACGGAAACGCCGTTTACCTTCCCACCGGAGCGGTACCTATTTATCTACATGCACTTTGACGTGCTTTTGAACTGCTAGGTTGGCAGGAGCAGGGACCGAGCAACAGGAGCTCACCCGTCGCGGGGATTCGAACCGCCGACCTTCTGATCGGCAAGTCCTAGGCTCTGTGGTTTAATCCACAGCGCCACCCGCGTCCTATTAGAAAGGTACATAGATAGTAAACTGTGTAGCTCAATCGTATGCTTACTCCAAGGTAAGATTTGAACCATGCCATCTAATCCTAAACCAGTAAAAGGTAAAGGACCCCTGGACAGTTAAGTCCAGTCAAAGGCGACTATGGGGTTGCGGCGCTCATCTCGCTTTCAGGTTGAGGGAACTGGTATTTGCCCACAGACAGCTTTCTGGGTCATGTGGCCAGCATGACTAAACCGCTTCAGGCACAACAGGACACTGCGACGAGTGCCAGACCCACAGAAACGCCATTTACCTTCCCGCCGCAGCGGTACCTATTTATCTACTTGCACTGGCATGCTTTCAAACTGCTAGGTTGGCAGGAGCTGGGACAGAGCAATGGAAGCTCACCCTGTCGCAGGGATTCGAACCACCAAGTCCAAGAGGCTCGGTGGTTTAGACCACAGCGCCACCCGCATCCCTAAACCAGTGTGGTGCAGTGGCTTCAGCTGTTTTGCAGGACAACTCTCATCATCTCCAAGCTGGGGAAGACTGGGTTGGACTAGGACCAGGGAGGCCCAGGTTCACATAGCTTTCCTGCCAGGAACTATGCTAGCTGACCTGGGCCAACTACTAACTCTCAGCCTAACCTACCTCACAGGGTTGTTCAGAAGATAAAAGAGAGTCTGGAAAGAACCATGTATGTTAGCTAGCTGAGTACCTTGGAGGAAGAATGGGATATGAAATATATAATTTACTCAGCTGGAGATCATGGGATTTACTCCCATCTGATATAAATTATAGCTGTAGTTTATCAAGCATAGGCTCCATTTTTTAATACCTTTAATTCCAGTAGCGCAGAGTCAAAAGAGCATAATTTTGCTGTGGAACGTGGTGAAAAGAAACAAAGGCTGCTAGAAAATGCTAAGAGAAAAAAAGTACTCGAATACTGAAAATAGACACTCTGTACACTGATTTGTATAGTTACTTTTCACTTAAGAGCTAGAGTTCCCCTTAAACTACAGTTCCTAGGAAGCTGTATGCTTAAAATGTGTTTTGAATGTATGTCTGCCTGCCGCTACCTATGTTTAGCAATTTGTGGCCCCTTGACAGCCCAAAAGGGGAGAGAGAACCAACTCTTTCATAGTATACAAAAGCTCTTCTGTCTGCTTGAATGAAGGCAACTTTTTTTTTTCCTTTTTGCCATAGACAAGTGGCTATTACAAGTCTCTCAGAGCTGTTTATAAACAGAGTTTATATATCAAGCACTTAGTTCTTCTTCAGTAAATAACACTTTCAAGCAGTTTTTCTTTCTTTCGGATTTGTGCAATGCAATATGGATACCCTCTCCTTTCCTTTGTTCCATACTTGTGTGGAGATATGCCGGAGGAAGTGGGGGTATCAACTAAATGTCAGCTCAAAATGTCTGCCTAATGTCTGAGGCGAGATGCTTCAGTTTGGATTGTCCAGATGACGATATTCTTCATTGTATACTCATATTGGTTTATGCGGAGATGGTACTTGTGCGCAACTGTTATAGGCGTCCTTTCTCCCTCTGTCTGAATTATCCGTTCAATGTTTGTCCTTCTTTCGAACCTTTGTTTTGTTGCCAAAGAACATCCAATTGCCTTTCTTTCCGATGATTCTACGGCTCAGCTTTCCCAAAACTAGGCTGCACTCTGAAAATCACTTAAGTAGTACAGTACAAGTGGTTTCGAGATTGCAGCAGTACAGGAAATCCAGTTGGGTGGGACAAGCCAACCCCCCCCCCCCCCGGAAGAGGAGACTTGAAGGAAGCTGTTCCCTCTGGATTTGTTGTAGATTGGAAGTTCGTCAGGCGAGGAGCCTAGTTCCCTCCCCATCTCACCCCGCCCCTTCGCCACTTAAAAATCAGAGGAAAACCTCAGTACAAAAGCAAAAAAAACCAAAATCAGTTGTTCTGACTTCCACAACGCATGTCCTTGGCCTGGTTCTGAGGAAGTTTGTGGTTGTGATTAATCTCACGCCAGGGAAGGGCCTTTCTTCGTAAAAAGTTTTATCCGTCTGGGAAGGTTGCAGCTGTTGGGAGCCTTCTGGCGGCAGCGGTGGTGGTGGTGCAGGGTTAGCAAAGGAAATAAAGGCTCACAATCCTAAAAGGCGGGGTGGGGGGAATCTGATCACAGATTAAAGAGCCAGCCCCCTTCCTGTCTTTTAAAGCAAGACGTAATCCATGCTGGAAGGCCTCTTTGTTTTGCTGCTGATTGTGCTCCCAGGGGTCACTTGTACTGGCGTAACCAGCAAAGAACCGGGTTTCCACTTGACAGGGAACAGTGAGGGGCGGGGGGACAGGAGAGGCCTACACCTTTTCGTTCTTTCTTTCCCCGTTCAATCTGGTTTCTCTGGAGGAGACTTAATTGGCCTATGCTGGACTTTCCACTCAGACAACGACAACAACCCAGTTTTTGCTCTTTACATTTCAACCCTGCTTGCCTCTCCAATCCAGTACAAATTTCTCACTCCCACCAACACCAGCGGTGGCTAAAGGCTTTCAGGGTCTACAGTAGACCTAAGGTCTACTGACTGGCCACGCCTCCCCAAAATGAAGCAAACCTTGCTATTAACAACTGTCAGTTAGATCCCCCCCATGGAGAAACATGCTGTTTTCTTCAGCACCCTTAAGAGGTTTGCCACTTTGGCTCCATTTGTTTTATTTGTCAGTGGTGCTGCTTTCCCCCATGTTGCTCTGTGTCCGTATGACACCCCCCCCACCCCATATAGATATTGATGCCAAAGGCCAATCCACCCACCTCAATACTATCACGTTGTTGGCATCTTGTCAGTCTCAAGGGACAATGGAGTGCGCCTCCAGGGGTAACCTCAAACTGCTGCATTAGCCGCACTGAAGTGATATCCCCTCAGTGCATGCCTGAGCAGTGTGTATGTTGGTCCTGCGCTGCCTAGACAAGACCCCCCCCCCTTGCTTGGACTCGCCTATGTTGTCCAAAGGAAAGCAGAGCAATATTTTTGGCATTGGGTTGGCTGCAGGAGATGGTGGAAGGAGGCGTTCAAGGCACCATCCAACCATCTTAGGGACTCAATTCCGGATTTGTGTAGGGTTTACACCTTAGCCGGTACTCAGCACCTTTCTCCCCAACCAGGGAAATGGTTCTTTAGCCTTCCCTTCCTCTACCATGAATAGAAACAATTCACAAAATACATTTAAAGCTCTATGATACCACTTGAAAAAGTTGTGACTGTTGTAAACAAAATCTGCACTTCTTCCCTTATGGGGTATCCAAGAGCCCGTATAGAGTCCTTATGTGGGTTCCCTATTGGTAGGAGAAAATAACAGAGGCCAACCAGAGAATATTGAGAAGCAAAGCAGCTAGTAAGCCTGATCTTTATTAAAGCTGTTGCAACAGGGTGCTCCCCTCACACACAGGAGGACGGAGGAGGACCAAGAACAAAGGTGTGTCTGCCCTTATATAGACATTTTAAATTCCCTGCCCTGGAGCTCAAGTCCACCCCCCCAAACATCATACCTACATCACAGAAAAGGTGGTCTACAACAGAAATTTGAATCTTGTTTTTCCTGTCTGCCAGGTTATCTGATAAATGCCTTATCTGATTGCCTTTCCTGGTAGTCTGGCCATTCCTTTGAGATGGTGATTTCCCAATTACTGAGACAATGGGAAGGTTCCCTCACCCCCTCCCTCCTTGCAGAGAGAACATTTGGTTAGTTTGGGAGTCAAAATGGTTTCAGGATGGTCTTCCTGTGCTGCTCCAGACATGTGGTCCACATATCTATGTTTGTGCTTGGTTGGCACATTTTGCAGCTTGTTGAGAGTGCGGAGAAGAGACCCCTATTCCCCTCCCAGAGTGGTTTTAACAGTCAATCCCTCTTCCCAAAGAACTCTGGAAGATAGTAGCTCTGCAAGGGAAATAAGAGAATCCCAATAACTCTCTACACCTTAACAAACTATAGTTCCCTAGTAGATCTGGTGGCTGAGCAGTGGTGAGGCCTAGGCAGATCAGGCCTCTTAAGAAACTTCTATCTTAGATCTACTGCTCTGTTAGTTTTCAATAGGTAGGCCTGCTGTTTACCTACGGGTGAAACTGGCACCCAGATAACATCTTTCCACTGCCCACAGAAACCCTGTCCTGTGCCTGGCCTCCCTTCACCTCCTCCAGACCTTAATTAATTGCACTGCTGCTATGATCAGCTTCACAGCCCTCTCCTCACTGCGTTTCACTAAAAACAGCAACTCCCCAAAAACCAGGTTAACAACATGGGACTGCACTTCAGGGTTGCCGTACATTACCTCTTTACTTCCTCCAGGAAAATGGGCATAAGAACAGTACTTGGCAGGGCAGGCGTAACCCACAATCTCGGCCATAGTCCTTTCCCCTGCAATATGGGTCTATTATGCTATACCATGTTCACAAATTGAGAAGAAAATCACTCCCCCCGCCATATGAAATAAGTCCTTAGGGCATGAGTGCCTGACTTACTGCTAATTTTTAATTGACATACTACTGCCTAATCACAGCTACACTAAATCCAACATACTTGAACTTTCTATTGGGCAGCAGTGAAGGAGCAGTCAAGGCGTCACAAACCAATAGTCAATAATGATAATGGGAGTTTCACTCTAGCCTCTGACTCAATGGCTTGAACCGCTTTCCTAAATGTCAGTCATTTAGGTGGGATTTCACCCACAGGCTGCAAACATTAAAAAGTAGGAGAAGGCTTGTTCCCCATGAAACAAATTGAGAATTGGGGGCTGCATATTTTTGCCTCAGATCTTGGGTTCTACAGAAGCTAAAAAAAGAAAAAAAGTTGGAAATCTGTGAGCATCTGCCGGTGTCGAAACCCTTCCTTGTCACAGCTAAAACTTGAGATGATGGTCCTTAGCCTTGCTGTCTAAATACTCTTTAAATACAGGGTAGCTGTATCAGCAGCTATTACTCACTGCTAAATTGAACCTCTGCTATTAGAGGTAATATACCTCTGTTTACAAGAGACAGAGATCAAAGAGCGGGGGATTTTTGTTCCTTTGTGCTCTAGTTATAAGTTTATCGGGGGCATCTGATAGCCACTGCTGCTGAGACAATGCTGGACAACAAATATTATTTGCCTTGCTGCTTCCAATCAGTTCTCTGGTCAGCATAGGAATGGGCAACTTAACGATAGAAGTACAGTGGTACCTCGGGTTACATACACTTCAGGTTACAGACTCCGCTAACCCAGAAATAGTACCTCGGGTTAAGAACTTTGCTTCAGGATGAGAACAGAAATTGCGTGGCGGCAGCGGGAGGCCCCATTAGCTAAAGTGGTGCTTCAGGTTAAGAACAGTTTCAGGTTAAGAACAGACCTCCGGAATGAATTAAGTACTTAACCCGAGGTACCACTGTATATAGGGCATATCCCAGTGTCATTTTAGGACCTGGGAGACAAGGGATCAAATCCCTACTTGGGCATGGAGCTCACTGAGTGATATTGGACCAGTCACTGCCTCTCTCAGACTAACACAGGGTTGCTGTGGGGATTAAATGAGGAGGGGGGAGAACCATGTACGCCACCATGAGCTCCTTGGGATAGGAAGGCAATAAATAAATATGCAGAAGGTGCCAGGTTCAGTCCTCTGCATAGAATTGTAGCACTGGAAGAGGAACCACAGGGTCATCTAGTCCAACCCCCTACAGTCTTTTGCCCAGCGTGGATCTTGAACCCACAATTTAGAGTCTCATGCTGTACCATCTGAGCTATCCCAGGTAGGCTGGGAATGTCCTCTGTCCGAAATCCTAGAGAATATTCTCTACCTAGTGTAAATAATTACGCTAAATGGACCAATAGCCTGACTTGGGAAGGTGGCTTCCAATGCCCTTCAGATATTATTGAAAACCCCCAGCTCCCATCATCCATAACCATTGGGCATGCTGGCTAGGACTGGGGGGAGTTAGGAGTCCAGGAGCCACACGTTCCCCACCCTTGATCTAGGACTAACTGTATGACACCAAGCTTTCCACAGGTAAAAACAACCAAATGGGAAGGAAGGGAAAATGGAGGTGAGCTGTTGCCCATCTTCTGTCAGGAAACTTTCCGCTCCTCCATCCCTCAGATCTGATTGCCACCTGTTCTGCTTTCTTTCAGGTAACCCTCCTGACACCATAGAGCCTGGCAGCTGGGGCGAGGGGGGCAGCCCCTCTGGGGAGATGGGGGACGCTGGGGAGAAGGGTCTGGACAACGATGCAGAAGGGGTCTGGAGCCCTGATATTGAGCAGAGTTTCCAGGAGGCCCTGGCCATCTACCCACCCTGTGGGAGGCGGAAGATCATTCTTTCGGATGAGGGGAAGATGTACGGTAGGTGGGACTTAACTTTGACACATTAGACCGGCTGCTCTTGTCCTTGGTTCTCTTTGGGGATCGTCCTGCAAGCCATAATATATGATGAGTAGCAATGGGCTTAGAATATGTGAGGTAAAAAAAGAAGACGACGTTTTTCTAGCTCCCTGAAGAAATGGAAGGAGCTGGGAAGCTGGCCACTGATGGTGCTGTGTTCCTGCGGTACACCGCTAGCAGTGCCTTTTCCCTTCCAGCTCTCATGGTCCTCACATGCAGCCGCCATGGTACTGTGCCACAGATGCTGTGCAGAAGGCTCTCTTTAGGGACAGAAAAGAAACAAAAGAGCCAGCAGGGCCAGGAAGAGAAATGAGGGAGCTACATGCTCCGTTGTAAACAGAGGCCCTACAATGTGACGCGCTAGACCTATAATGACAGGGCCTCACCTGGAGGCAGTTCTTACTCTCCATAGGCGAGTGGCTAATGACAGTTCAATTTTCAGTTATACAATTTGTACCATCCCTTTCTTTTAAGGAACTTCTGCATCAATATCCTGCATTTGGACAAGTCACTCTCTCTTAGCCTGACCCACCTCACAGGGTTGTTGTGAAGATAAAACCACAGAAAGCACCCTGGGGTCTTTAGAGGCAGTGTGGGGTGTACTTTTGGTGATGGGGGACAACCGTGTGCAAGGTCTGCTGGAGGAGGGGTCAGGTTTGCATCCGCCCACCTTTTTTAAACGTCTGCAGTGGGCGTGACCTGACAGTCCAGATGATTCAGAAGTTAGCAGGGTTGTGTCTCTGAGCACGTGCAGAGTTGGGGAGACTGCAACCTCAGCATGCTTTGACCTGCCCCATGTGGCAACTTACCACTGTTGTCAGCAGCATGGTCAAGAGAGGCGGGGGAATGCCACCTCTGTATATGGTGCTCAAGTTGGATGGGTTGTTTTCCTGATTTCCTGCCTCTTCTCTCTCAGGCCGCAATGAACTCATTGCCCGCTACATTAAACTGAGGACAGGCAAAACACGGACAAGGAAACAGGTAAACGTGATGGGCTTGACATGAAGCCTAAGACTGCAGGAAATAAATCTGAGGTGTGTGGGGAGAATGAGGCCTGGTGAGATTTCCCCCTTTCTCTCCACAGAGTTTCCTGCTAAGTCTCTCCCCCCAACTCCTTCCACAGGTCTCCAGTCACATCCAGGTTTTGGCCCGGCGGAAAACCCGTGAGATTCAGGCCAAGCTCAAGGTGAGTCCCTTCCCTGCATTCCCTGAAATGTTTATGACAAGCTTGCACCTCTGGATTCCCTACCCATCCTGCTGTAGGAAGAGTAGTAAGGGGGTACATATTTTACCCCCCCCAAGTCCCATAATGCTTTGCTGGTACTTGAGACAAGCTCTAGGTTTGAGGGAAGTTATTGGGAAAGTGCCATCATTGGACACCCCCCCCCCGGTCTCTGGGGGAATTGTTTTTTATTATTATGTGTTCCGTTTATTACCCATCATTCACCATCAACATTAAAAACAGCTAAAACAAATCACAGTCACTGGAATAGAGTGGTTCCTGAAAACACATCTCTCAGGTGTCAAAGGTGGCAACTACAATAGTACCTTGGTTTTTAAACAGCTTAGTTCACGAACAACTTGGAATTCGAACGCCGCAAACCCAGAAGTAGATGTTCCGGTTTGCGAACTTTTTTTGGAATCGGAACTGTTCCGTTCTGAGTGTTACACTTCCTTTTTCAGTGCCAAACTTTAGTTTTGAGTGCCCCTGCTCCTGTCAGCTGGGGGCTGAAAAGCCTCCACTTCCCAGCTGAGAGATCCCCGCCCCACTCCTTCTTGCATGGGAGTAGGAGCTGGATCGGGGCTGCGCACCTGGAGAGGTGCAGGCTCCGTCACACTTTTCCATTGAGGGGTACATGGCTGCGTTCACCTCAATAGAGAAGTTTAAAGGAGCATCATGTGCCAATGCAGAGACAGCCCAACAGCTGCCTCAGCAGTGGTTTAGGGGCTCTCAGATGCAACTGCTGGGCTGCCTCCACCTTTGCCACCACAGCAACTATTCCGCCTGGCTGCCTTCAGGTGGTGCAGGGGCTCTTATGCTGAGGTGGAGCTCCTTTAAACCTCTTCCTTGAGGGGGGAGTGAGGCGTGAATCCCTCAATGGAAAGTGTGACAGAGCCTACACTTCCCCAGCTGAGCACGCCCATCCAGCTCCTACTCCCATGCAAGCAGGAGCAGGGGCAGGGATCTCTTTGGAATGCTTTGGTTTTGGAATGGACTTCCGGAACGGATTAAGTTTGAAAACCAAGGTACCACTGTATAATGAAGGCTTCAGGCCTAGGGGCTGCCACAGGGGATGCCTTTTCTTGGGCTGCTACCACCCCACCCCAAATATCTGACAGCCCCCACTGCCGACCTCAACATCTGAGGAAAGAAAGCACACTTTGGGATATTTAGGTCCTAAGCCATTTAGGGCTTCAATGTGAGCGCCTTGAGTTTACCAGGTAACAGAAGTGGGGCAAGCAGCTGTAGTGGCAGGTGAGAAGAGCTCTGCCCAGCTGCAGTGAGGTAGCCACCATTTTAACTTCCCCAAAGCCCTGTCACCTCCAAAGTAGCATTGTGCTGCATCTGCAGGGGGCTGGTTTTCTTTAAGCCGCCTGCACTGGACCAAGCATGTTGTTTTTTTCAAGACTGTCGTCCCGTCCCACCTGTCCTGCTTGGAGCTGGGAGAGGAGCTCTGAGCAGCTGCAGCAAGCAAGGGGAGACATCCGTCTTAATCTTGGCCCTCCTACATCCCTGATGTAGGAGCGTTGCACTGGGCCCTGGGGAGGAATTAACAATGATGGCTCCCTAGCAGCTGCTCTGAGCGCCTCTCGGCACGAAGGAGCAAAGGCAGACAGAAAGGGGCCCCGTACAGGCAGCTGCACTGAGCAGGTGGGCCTGTTTTAAGGAAACCTCGCTGATTGATGCTGAGAGGAGCCCTGAAGGGCTTCAGCAAGTAAAAGGAGCCCACTTGAAACCCGCCCCCCCATAGCCGTGATGCAGCACTGCTGCCATGTCAGGGACACTGAAGGCGCAGTTAAAGGGACTCTTCATTGCTTCAGTCTATCAGCCGCCTTCTCAGTGCCAAACATCATGGTGGTTTTTTTTTCCTGTAGAGGCCAGGCTGGAGGGGATAGGTCAGGGAGTTCTGAGATTTGAACAAAGCTTAGTAATTAGCAGGGGAAGAACAAAGTGTGACTGCAAACCAGGAATCCTGGTTTTCTGAGGAGATTTTTTAATAGGACAATATTGATATTGACCTCCCTAAGGAATCCGTTCCACTATCAAACAGCTCTTCCTGTCAGAAGCTCCTTCGATATTTAGTCGAAATCTCCCTGTAATTTGAAGCCATTGGTCTGATTCCTACCCTCCAGGGCAGGAGAAAAGCTTGCTCCATCCTCCATGTGGCAACCATTTAGGATATTTGAAGGTGGCTATCCTGTCTCTTCTCAGTCTCCCCTTTGGTGGGCTACCAGTTCTCTCAACCTCTCTTCGTAATGGAGTCCAGTGCAGTGATTTCTAAGCACTTCTTCAGGGTGTGGTCTGAACCCCAGCAACTGATGCAGCCCCCTTTCTGGAGCTAAGCAGGTGTGGGTCTGGCCAATGCCAATATATACCACCTTGAATTCCATAATGGAAGGGAAGGCAGCATGTAAATGATGATAATTATACTATTGTTTGTAACTCAATGGCTCACAGGGGGGCTAACCCCTAGACACTACAGGGTGAACACCTTATAACAGGGGTGTTTAACCAGCTCCCATGAGCCCCAGCCAACATGGCCAATGGTCTGGCATGATGAGAGTTGTTCTCCAGTAGTGAGTGATCCCTTCATCATCGGCTTCCTCAATGAGAAGACAGGTGATGACTGATGGCTTGCCTATATGGCACCCTGTCCCCTACAAATGTCTCCTGTGGGGTGATAGCCCCAGAAGAAATTACATTACCCCCACAGTCAAAGTTATGTGTGTCATTATGCACCCCATAACCCTCTGAAACTTCCAGACCCTTCAGGGCTGATTTGCAGGCATTCCTCAGTAGAGAAATCAATGTGGAAAAGGAGACCTTGAAGGTAGGATGTTTCGAGAACTCCTGTGCAAGGGAAACGGGCATTTGCAAACCAGGATTTGTCTCTCTTCAAGGACCAGGTAGCAAAGGACAAAGCGCTTCAGACTATGGCAGCCATGTCTTCTGCTCAACTCGTATCTGCCACAGTCCTCCAGGAAAAACTGGGCTTGTCTGAACCCCACTACCCACCCAGCACCACCGTAAGCATGTGGAAGAGGGGCTGTGAGGTGGGGTTTCTATGGGGCTGTAATGCTACGACAGGAATGGAGAACCTGTGGGCTCGAGGTGTTGTGGGACTACAGTTCCCATAATCCCTGGCAATTAGCCATGCCCACTGGGGCTGTTGAGAGCAATAGTTTAGCAAAACCTGCAAGCTCCCAGGTTCCCGGTTCCTGTTCTCTTTCTGTATTAAAAACTTAGATTAAGGTTTCTGCCAGTTTAGCTCTTGACTCTCCCAAGGAATCTTGGGAATTGTAGTTTGGTGACATTCAAAAGAATTCTCTGTGTTAGATCATTAGCTCTTTCCTGGAGAGAGGAAATTATTATTAAATGGTGTTTAAGTTAAGAGTTGTTGCTGAATAAATGGAACCTCAGCTGACAGATCTTATGTACAAGCATTAGTCCATTATATTTGCATATGGGCAAAAACCATGTTTTGGAAGCAAGAAGCATGCTTCCTAAGTTTTTTAGATCAGATGACTTAGCAGACGTCATCACCACAGAAGAGGCATTCTCCTCTTCCAAAATGCAGTCTTAGTTTTTATAAACACTTGTTTGTTTGTTTTGTTTTTTAATAATCACTCTCCACTGAATTTGGTCAATTAAACGGTTTTAAAATTTGATTTCATCAGTTCAGAGTAAACAGAATAAATGTTGCAGCCCTAACTTAAGTATGTAGTGTAGTTTTTAACTCTTCTGACTTTTCCAGTCCACAGAGTTCTTCCAGTTTTGGACAGGGGATGCAAGCCAGTCCCGAGACACTCTAGAGTAAGTTGTTGTTGTTTTCAGTCATTGACACACACACACTCCTGGGAGCAGCAATTTGTCTAGCATTTCTGCAACACACGTGTGTGTGTGTGTGTGTTGCAATGCCCCCCTGTTGAAAAGCCGTATCTTGACTCTTCTCTTTCTCCCTCCTACCCTTAGCATCAAGCCTATCCTCCAAGCGCCATACCCCATCCCAGTCCCAGCACCCACTGCTGTCCCAGGTAAGCCACTGTCTTCCTAAACCGCTTGCCCTCCTACGAGGCGAGTGGGGTGGGGTGAGAGTGCGCCAGTCGGCCTCAGTGCCTTCTCCCTCGGCTCGGCAGGTTACCACGCGCCCCCAGGGAGAGCCCCCCGCCTCCCCAGCGCTACCTCTTGGCAGGGAAGCCACATTGGTACGGAAACGCTTCGGCTGGTGGAGTTCACTGCGTTTGTGGAGCGGCAGGCAGAACAAGATGCGGTGAGATGTGCACCTATACTTAACCCCATTCGCACACTTGCGCCTCGTGCCAGCTGTCCCCATACATTGTCTTGAAAAGTTTGGGAGTTGGCCTGATGATGTAATCGGCCGTGTGTTGGAGATCTAGTTTCAAGACTCCACTCGGTGATGAGATGCTTAGCAGGTGGCCTTGGGCCAGTCACAGTCTCGCTGCCTAACCTGTCTCACAGGGTTATTTAAGATGATAAAATAGGACAGCTCTGTTTATGTTGCCCAGAGTTCCTTGGAGGAAGGGCAGGGCAGGGCTTGATAAACAGAAGTGGATGGAGGGACGAGTATAAGAAACTACAGTGGTACCTCAGGTTAAGTACTTAATTCGTTCCAGAGGTCCGTTCTTAACCTGAAACTGTTCTTAACCTGAAGCACCACTTTAGCTAATGGGGCCTCCTGCTGCTGCCGTGCCGCTGGAGCCCGATTTCTGTTCTTATCCTGAAGCAAAGTTCTTAACCTGAAGCACTATTTCTGGGTTAGCAGAGTCTGTAACCTGAAGCGTATGTAACCTGAAGCATATGTAACCCGAGGTACCACTGTACATGCAGCAAGTGGAGAAGCTAAGCTTAAGATACCAGTACAGTTGTATCTTGGATCCCAAACGCCTTGCCAGTCGAACGTTTTGGCTCCCGAATGCCGCAAACCCGGAAGTGTTCTGGTTTGCGAACGTTATTTGGAACCCGAACGTCCTCTGCGGCTTCCGATTGGCTGCAGGAGCTTCCTGCAGCCAATCGGAAGCCGCACCTTGGTTTCCAAACATTTTGGAGGTCGAACGGACTTCCGGAATGGATTCCATTCAACTTCCGAGGTACCACTGTAGGCTGATATTCATCTCAAGATTAAATTTGGAGAGACGGAAATGTGGTGAAGTAGCTAAAAGTTTGACCTTTGTAGGGCAGGAAATTTGGGGTTCAGATCCCACCGTTGCCATGAACGTATCCTGTGCGAACAGGCTACTGGACTAGGTGGGGCATTGGCCTGATCCTGAAGGCTCATCTTATTAGGTGACCTGGAGGAAGTTGCTGTCTCTCAGCCTCTGACCACAAGCCAGTGTGGTTTAGTGGTTAGGGTGTTTTATTAGAGTTGGTGCAATCCAGGTTCTAATCCCTAATTAGATGTGAAACTCGCTGGGTAATCTTGGGTTAGTCACTATCTCTCCATCTGACTTACCTCACAGGGTTATTGTGAGGATAAAATGAGGGGAGAGAACATTGTGTACTACCTTTAGCTCACTGGAGGGAAAAGCAGGATAAACATGTCATACTTAAAAACAACAACAACCCAGCAATATCAGAATTGCACATATTGTATTCCTGCTTTACTGAGTTAATTGGGAGGATCACAGCAGTAACATTTGCATCTGATGAAGTAGTCCCTAGTCCACAAAAGCTTACACCATAATAAAATGTGTTAGTCCTTAGCTTAATGTGCAGCAACAGACTAGCATGAGTACCATATTGAAAGCAGTTGTAAAGCACTTTTTAAAAAATGCTATTTGCATTCTAGCTTCTTTTGGCAAGTGATTCAGTAAATAAATAACAACACCCTAGTGGTCCCGGGCCCTAAGGAAGTTAGATTGGCTTCGACCAGAGCCAGGGCCTTTTCAACTCTGGCTCCGGCCTGGTGGAACGCTCTGTCTCATGAGACCAGGGCCTTGCAGGATCTGATTTCTTTCCGCAGGGCCTATAAGACAGAGTTGTTCCGCCTGGCCTTTGGCTTGGAGCCAATTTGATTCCCTCCCTCTCTCTTTTTTTTTTTTTTTTTCTTTTCCTTCTCCTCCTGCGATGAGGCTACATTTTAATATTTTAATGTTCCATTATATTAATGTTGTATTTTATGTTTGTTTTTAAGTTTGTAATCATTCACCTTGTTTTTATTATTGCTTGTAAGCCGCTCTAAGCCCGGCCTTGGCTGGGGAGGGCGGGGTATAAATAAAAAAATATTATTATTATTATAAATCAAAATTCGGGCAGCTGGTGCCAGTCTGCATCATTCTGTCTCTGACTTCCTCCCTTTCCTCCCAGCAGTGTAAGCAGCAACACCGCTTTGTGCATATCGACCCGACACCCGCCTCTGACTCCCCGCTGGAGACGGTGGACGTACGCCAAATCTACGACAAATTCCCTGAGCGGGGAGGTGGGCTGCGAGACCTGTATGACCAGGGGCCTCCTCATGCCTTCTTCTTGGTCAAGTTCTGGGTGAGAATCGCCCTGCTTCCCTCAATCCCCAACAAGCTAGGAAGGCAAAAGCTCCTTTGCTGCATTATGTATAGATATTTACCTGGCTAGTTTGCTGGGGCCAGTGGATTGCCTTGGTGGTTCAAAGCAGATAAAGCAGATTCTGGGTACATTCAGGCCAGATCTCCTAGAAAAGCTTGGCATGGCTCCATCACTGTTTAGGTGGAGGGGGCAAATGAGCCATTTTGAATACTGACCTAATGAGTACATTGTTGTTGCTTCAGCTGTGCACATTAGCCGCCCTCCAGCTTCAGATAGGATCCGGCGGGTCCCAGCCAGAAAAACTGTTTCAAGGGAGCTTTGGTCTCTGCTCCTAGCTAATTGAAAGCTGCTCTAACCATCTTTACAGCTACAGAAAAATGCCATTGAGCCTGTAATAAAATGTTGCAGTATAGGGTGCTCCTATTACCGTACCCGCCAGCCATGACCCCTCCCACATGGTTCCCACCACTCCAAACAACAGCCTGTCAGCATTCTGAAGCTACTGAACATGCTCAGTCCTTGTTGCCATGTTTTTGCTGGATTTCCCCTCCGTGTAGGGTTTTTATTTCCTAAAGATGTTTCCTACTGTTGAAAACCTTGGAGGAGACGCAAGCCTTCCGAAGCCTTCCATTTGTGGCGTGACTGATGTTATTTTGGCAGTGTCAGGATTCGCCCTTGGAGAACTTAGTTTGCTATTTGTGTGTAGAATAATGGCTATGCTGTTATATTGCTATAACGATGCACACAAAAGCCAGGTCCTCAAGCAAATAGAATTGCAATGGTTCACAGAAGTAATAATTGCATACAGGATATGCAAGGTTACTTGCAAACACCCCCCAAGGCCAACCCAAATGAATCATTAATAGTAAACTTTAGAACATTGTCTTATCCACCAAGGCCAGACCTCAGAAGATCACAAAAAGGGCAGGAAGGTGATCCCCACCCTCTATCCTCCTGGCCCCAGCAAGTGATGTTCAATGGCATATTACTTCTCTGCATGTGGGGTTTTTGTTTAGCTGCAAGTGTGGCAAGTAGTTGTGGAATAGACATTCTTGTCCCACCCCCACTTATGAAGTACTACCTGAAATGTATGACATCCTGCTTTCTATATCAGTCGGGGCGGGGGTGGAAAAAAAGAAAAGAAAGAAAACACTGCATTTTCCCCCCATTTCTCCTGTTACCATAGGCTGATCTGAGCTTTCCCCTCCTTGAAGAAGAACCAGGGGGCACAGGAGGGGCCTTCTATGGGGTGAGCAGCCGATACGAGGGCCCACGGGCTCTGACTCTCAGTTGCACCTCCAAGGTCTGCTCCTTTGGCAAACAGGTGGTGGAAAAACTGGAGGTGGGTGCGGGGGGGCAGGGGAGAGTTGACAGGGGGATGACGGGACTTGGGGGGGGGAGTGGATGGGGAGAGAAGAGGGGGTTGCCACACTGGCGGGTGGGGGTGCTAGAGGAACAGGGTTCGTTTATGCCTAAGAAGCTTCTGTGCAGCAGCTTGTGCAAAAGTAGCCACGTCGGCCACAATGAAAGTTGCCTTTTACCCACTGCGTACACACCACACCCATGAGGAATCCTGGGGAATGTAGTTCACCCCTTACAAAGCCACACTGCCCAGCACTCTTGGCAAACCACAGTTCCCAGGATTCTTTGGGGGAAGCCATGTGCTTTAGAGGTGTGGTGTGCATGCAGCCTGTTTCTCTGTTTAGCCCATTGCTGCATGCTCTTATCTCTCCAGGATTTTGGGTGGGGGCAGAAGCATTGTTAGGGTGACCCAGGCAGCTTGAGCCTCAAATCTCCTGCCCTTCCCTCTCCGCCCCAAACTTAAACCCAAACCCTGCTTATAGGGCTGCTGGGACTACATTTGCATCTATGCATCTAAACTGGCATATGCAGATTTGTGTCAAGGGCCTGTGTCCTCATCCCTTCAAATACTGTATTTTTTGCTCTATAAGACTCATTTTTTCCCTCCTAAAAAGTAAGGGGAAATATGTGTGCGTCTTATGGAGCGAATGCAGGCTGCGCAGCTATCCCAGAAGCCAGAACAGCAAGAGGGATTGCTGCTTTCACTGCACAGCAATCCCTCTTGCTGTTCTGGCTTCTGAGATTCAGAATATTTTTTTTCTTGTTTTCCTCCTCCAAAAACTAGGTGCGTCTTATAGAGCGAAAAATACGGTATTTGCAGTGCCCCTGGGCAGGAATCTCTCAGGCCACCTGTTTCCTTATCCTTTTAACAGGCCATTGTGTGTGGGAGGTTGAACCTTCTGGCTTTTTGCGTGCAAAACACGTGTTCCGGCATTGAGCTGTTGTGCTTTCCCTTGCAGCCAATGTGGTGCCCCTCAGACATTGCTGGACATCCGCCCATGCTCATTGGCCTGAGGCTGACTGGTCTTCAGAGTCCAAAAACATATTGAGGGCACCAAGTTGGCTGTTTCTGCTCCGGCAGAGATATGGGGAAGCTCTGGCTCCCCAGTTGTTGGACCCCAACTCCCATTATCCCTGGCCATTGGGCTAGGCTGGCTGGGGTTGATGGGAATTCGGCTCCAGCATCTTGAAGGCTGCAGGTCCTCCATCCCTTCATCAGAAGCTTTCCTTCTGATGTGCTGGATGCAGGGAATCTGGTACCCCACTCACCCGATGGAGACCATTAAAAAAAGGGAGACCTGCAGCCTAATGCTGTGCATGTCTTAAACTATAGAAGGACCTGGAAGCTAGGAAGATCTTCAGGGTCAAGAGCAACTTGGCCTAGAATGTTTAAGAAGTTAAGTGTGTGCGAGTGTGAAAGTGTTAAGCTGTATCAGCTACTGGACATTGAGGAGTTAAGATTTGCATCCCACAAACAGATTTACAGTACTTGGAAGTTGGGGGGGGGGGGGACAGGCTTAATTTCAGTCGAGCACGTTTAAGTTTAGGAGTGTGAGTCTTGCTCCTTTTAGAAGGTTGTCCCTACAGTGGCGGAGGAAGAGAGGTGGTTTTTTGCTCCGGACAAAGGTGGTGTGCCTGTGTTAGGTTCTCTCTGTCTCTCATATGCCCGCTTTGCCATTAACCACTCCCATCTCCCCAACTCTGCAGACAGCAGAGCCTCCCCACTGGGAAGACGGACGCTTTGTTTTCCAGCTGCAGCGCTCACCGCTGTGCGAGTACCTCATCAACTTCATCCGCAAACTGCGAACGCTGCCAGAAAAGCCGATGATGGACAGTGTGCTTGAAAACTTCACCATCCTGCAGGTATTTGGGGAAGGAAACGAGGGGCCATCTTGCACTCTCTCTATCTCTCTGCCTTTCTTTCCTTCCCTGGGGGAGGAGAAGGCAGAATAGGGAGCCAAGCCAAAACTTGAATTCTCCATAAATGGAAACTCCAGTCCTTGACCGACCCAGAGTCAGTACAGTACAAGGGCAACCTTTTAATTTCCCTCAGCTCTCCAGGGTGAAGCATTGTGGGGAATCTAAATGGCACATATAAAATCCTCCAGTGGCAAGTTCTAGCTTAGGAACATTCCTTCATGTAGGATAGCAAGGGCAATGTGGCGTGATGCCTCTTCTAAGATTATGCTGGTTGTGCCTTGTGCATCCATGATGTAATAGTGTGCTGGTTGTAACTATTTTTTCTCATGTGGAAACACAGGCATAACCGAACAGAGTAGAATTCAATTGACAGACTTACGCTTCTTTTAATTGGGAAGCAACCCTTAATAAATGCTTGTGTTTTGCAATTTGTGAGTCAGCTGTAAGGCAGTGGAGACCTGGTACAGCAATAAGGGTGAGGGAAGGGAAGATGGCAGCACCTGTCAAATTTGTCATGGGGGCTGCAGCAAGCTCCCTGTGGGAGAGATTTAGAGAAATCTCATTAAGCTCCTAGATATGGGCAGGATTGTCCCCTTGCACTGCTGTGAAACTTGTCAGAATACACTCCATCCCCTCCACAGGTTTTGCGGGATCAAGAAACTCAGGAGTTACTTTTATGTGTGGCCTTCGTGTTTGAAGTGTCTGCCAGCGAGCACGGGGCACAACACCACATCTACCGGCTGGGCCGGGAGTGATGAACAGCTTTTACCCCACCTCCATGCTCCAAAATGGGTCACTCGCCTCCGCTGCCTCACCCACCAGGAGGTCTATGGCCTGTCTGTGAACTGTGAATGGACTGCTATGACAGCTGCTGAAACTTCTGTGATAATGGCTTTTTTGTCACCTGGCAACCACCGGCAAACCCAGCAACTGATTCTACCAGTGGATATCCTCCTCTCTCCCTGATGGCCACAAAGTTAGACCTGAGGCCCAAGCCCAGAAGCACTGCTGTTATTCAGTGGAGAAGCTCGCAGCCATGGCAACAGCATTGTCGAGCAGCAGTGCTTTCAGGGCAAGCTCCCCCCACCCTGTTTACAGTCAAGCTGTGGGATATCAGGAGTTAACCTCTACCATACATATGTCATGGCAGAGCTTGACCGAGAACATCCCCCTCCGTGCGGCTGGGATTTCACACACTCCATTGTCACATGTGGCATTTTCGAGGACGGTTGCTTTTAATAATCTGGCAGAAGTTTGATGTAACTTAACCTGTCTGTGTGAGAATTAGGAGTAAGGAGATCAACCTGTTTTGGGGGTGGGCCACCACACCACTTCACCTCAGGTAGCGGGGTCCACATGATTGTAGGCTCCTCCCCAGAAAACCTAGTGTTCTGTGTGTGGGGTTTTGGGTATGGCATTCAGTAAGGCGAGCCTCTGCTTGCAGCCTGAGGTGACACAACCCTGAAAGCAGTATACATTTGATCCTGCAGGCTCTCTTTACGTGTACTACACCTAATCTGGTGTTGTTTTTAACCATGCCTACTGGGGGGGGGCGGGGGGAGTCCCATTGTAGAATTTAGTGGGGCTTACTCCCTGTCGCACTGGAGGTGGAGACATTCACCTTTCAGAGGCATATCACCTCACAAGAGATTCAAGGCTTTGTCTATACATGCAGCAGAATGAGGAGGTAGAACGGCTGCAGTGGGGCCAACACTACAGACTACAGGCAGGCGATTCAATTCGTTATTATTCCTAGGTGTAAACTCCCTTGAAGAACACCAGCAAACCCAGGGAGAAAAGTTCACCTGCAGGCCTCTGCCTGCAGTGCTTGCTTTCTGCTAGCAAGAGTTTTATGTAGGCCAGCACCCAAAAAGAAGGTTCAGCGGGCCGGTCTTTGAGCTGAAAAAAACCGTTCCTTTCAACAGGAATGCAGAACCTTTCTTTCCTGTTGGAGGCCAGCACAGGCTCAGCACCCATTGTTTGGGGGCCGCCTTCTAGTGGTGGGGGGGCACCCCATTTCACCCCTTCCTTGCCACTGCCATGAATTTGGCCAAAGGCTCCCCCTCCTTGGGGGAAGGCTATAGCACAGGAGGAGCACCCTTGCTTTGCATGCAGAAGGTCCCAGGTTCAACCCCACTATCTCTAGGTAAGGCAGGGAGAGACCTTTGTGGAACTCAGGTGAGCCACTGCCAGCCCATGCAGATGATAATTAGGGTCAGACTCTGCCTACGGCAGCTTTCTCTGCTACTGCCCTGTAGCTGCAAATGGGGAAGTAACATGTTTATTCCACAGCTTTGTTCTGCTGGCTGTTTAGACCCAGCCTCTGATGGAGCGAAGTGTAAGAACGAGCCAAGCTTTGCTTAAAAGTGTGGGGTGTACGAGACACATTTGGACTTTATGTACAGTGCTACCTCAGTTTACGCAGTTTACGAACTTAATCTGTTCCAGAAGTTCGTACTTAAACCAAAACCGTTCTTAAACCGAGGCGCGCTTTCCCTAGTGAGGCCTCCAGCCGCCGGTGCCCTTCCACCGTTGATTCCGTTCTTAGACTGAGGTAAAGTTATCAAACCAAGACACTATTTCTGGTTTTGTGGAGTTTGTAAACCAAATCGTTCTTAAACCGAGGTACCACTGTACTTTCTTCGTATACAGTCCTTTTCCCTTGCCCCTTTGCCATTCACAAGGTTGCAGCGGTCTCTCGCTTTGGTGGGAAAGGGGGCAAATTATGTGATCTTGCATAAAGTTTATTTTGACATAGTACGGAGGTCTGAGTGATTTTTCGTTTCCCCTTCAGCCCATTCTCACTCGAGAGGCCTGTAGGTTTGCAGCTTTTGCTGTGGGGTTGACTGCTTTGGAGGGCAGGGTGGAAGGGTTCATTAGCAGACGGGTTGGAGCAGGATTAACCCTTTCTTGGGTTTTGTACTTGGGGGTGGTGCTGTGGTCTAAACCACTGAGCCTCTTGGGCTTGCCGATCAGAAGGTCGGCAGTTCAAATCCCCCCGACGGGGGGAGCTCCCATTGCTCTGTCCCAGCTCCTGCCAACCTAGCAGTTCGAAAGCACGCTAGTGCAAGTAGATAAATAGGTACTGCTGCAGCAGTAAGATAAACGGCATTTCCGTGCGCTCTGGTTTCCGTCACGGTGTCTCGCTGCGCCAGAAGCAGTTTAGTCATGCTGGCCACATGACCCAGAAAGCTGTCTGGACAAACGCCAGCTCCCTCAGCCTAAAAGTGAGATGAGCGCCACAACCCCTTAACCATCCAGGGGTCCTTTACTTGGGGAGCACCCCACCAGTCCAGCACGGTAGGGCAAGTCAAAAGAAGCACCAGCACTTACCGCTTGTGGAAAAGCTGCAAGTCAGCAGGATGAAGAAGAACTCCCTTGTCGGGACCAGTTCTGCCACAGACCAGCTTTGGACCAAGGTACGACTTCCCAACAGCCTGTGGCACATACAACCCACTTGGGCTGGGAGGAGCCTTCTGAGAGATGCCATCAAGCTAGAGCAGCCCAATGGGAGGAAGAGGTGTGGCTAAGAATGCCCTTGATAGCTATACCTCTCCTGTTCCTTGATTGTTGTCATTCTCTTAGGGTTGAGGCCTGCTTAGTTGTTCTTTCTAGAGGCCATCTTATCTTGCTCACATCTCCAGAGTGCAAAAGAACCAAAGCAAAACGGCCATTTAGGGATTTTTATTTATTTATTTACAAAACAGGATAATAATAATAAAAAACCCAACCCACAAAATGCACAAAACAACCCCAAATACTGTTAAGAAGCAACAAGCTACGGATAAAGGTGAAATTATATATGCGTACCTCATTCCACCAGCATCCTCCCTTTTAACCTCTGTTCCCTCACAACTCCACTACAGTGGTACCTCTGGGTGCGAACGGGATCCATTCCGGAGCCCCATTTGCACCCTGAAGCGAACGCAACCCACCTCTGCGCAGGTCGCGATTTGCCACATCTGCGCATGCGTGACATCATTTTGAGCGTCTGCGCATGCACGAGCGGCAAACCCGGAACTAACGTGTTCCGTTACTTCCGGGTCGCCGCAGAGCGCAACCCAAAGCTACTTTAACCCGAGGTATGACTGTATGTCAAACATCCAAGTGGTTTCTATGCATAAACAGATACACAACACATGCAGCAAGTTAGAAATGGGCTTTCCCATCAGACAATGTACAGGTATAAACAAGTGGAGCAGAATAACAAAAGTAATGACAAATGATGTGAGTTGAGCGCAACTTTTCCAAATAGTTACCAAGACGTGGGGGGGAGAAGGGGCTTATGTAGCTCCAGCCAAATCTCTGGGAGACCACCAATGTACGCATGCACACACTGACAGGATTGAGAGCAGAACCTGGCCTTGTTGGGCAGTTGCCAAGACCTAGAAGTGTCCAAGCAGGACCCATGACAAATACCTGCCCTCGGTCCCCCTTAAAATACTTGTTTCTGGTCTTATTGTTCAAAACAGGCTAAGATGCTGGATCTAGAGGCCAGTTTAACTTTTGCACCATGCCCCACAGTCATCCCCAAATCTGGAGCTTGCCTGGCAGACACACATGCCCAAGACAAGCAAAGTTTTCCTCCTTCCCTGCGATTTCAAGTGTTCACAATGAAGACGTCTTTACCAGAGCTGGCTACGCTCGCTTGTGTTTCTTTTGTGTGAGAAGAGCCCATCTGAGAAGGATAAGTGCATTAAAACTGTTGGAATGGGGAGGCAACCTGTGGCCTTCCAGATGTTGAATCTGTCTGAGGTGACGAGTTGGGAGCCCAACAACATCTGGAAGGCCACAGGTTCCCCACCTCCTGTGCAGGCAGCTAGCGTTAAGATTATGAGAGACAAAAATTGGACCAAACTTGTCATGGCAGGGAAGCCCACAGTCTCAACATGTGCAATAACAGAATTAACAACCAGAAAATGGGAAGGGGAGAGCAGGGCCGCGGGGTAGAGAAGGGCTTCAGAACAAAGGTTGGAAGTTTTGTAACGACTGGAAGGGGGGAGATTGGAGGGACAATGGTTGTTCTCACCTAGGCATTTCAGCAAATCCAGCCAAGGTGACTCAGAGCAAGGGTGGGCAACCTGTGGCTCACTGTAACTTCCATCATGCCTGTGATGGTTGGGGATGATGGGAGTTGGGAGTCCAGCAGCTGGGAGGGCCACAGGATGCTCATCCCTGGTTAGACATTACAGTACAAGGTGTAAACTGAGTGGGTTAAAAGAATTTCACAGGCACTCCCTTATGTTTTGGAGTACAGTTCCCATCAGCCCCAGCTAGGAGGGCCAGAGATTATGAGAGTTTTAGTCTAGCAATACCAGGAGGGCCACAGGTTTCCCATCCCCAATTTAAAATGTTGCACCTGAGCACCATCGCTCAAAAACATGGCTCGTCCAAGTTCTCAGTACTTTTCTTTCTTTCGCTGCTAAATAAAATTTAAACATTTTAACATCAGCTTTGTTTTTGTACTACGAAAGGCAGGATTAATTCCGAAACGAGCTTATTAAGGAATTTTACGGAATAGTCAATAGAATTGTTAATGGTTGTTGTTATTAGTAGTAGTAAAAAAAACACCTTTAAAAACACACATTTGCTTTCCAAGTTATGTTTTGTAATCCACTCGAGTCTGGCAGTGAACTCTTTATTCTGCCAAACAGTGCTGAAGCAAGGTCTAGCCTTGGATGTCACGAAATGAACACTCAAGAGCCAAAATAATCAGAAAAATGTCGGGACTAAATCTTTTGGCATTATTACATCAAATTTCGGAATGGATAAGCTTATGGTTTGGGGAGATTTAAGGGCTAAATCATCTGTTTTGCTGTATGAAGAGTTTTGCAGGGTATTGTAATGGATTCTCCTGACAGCTGCAACTCCTGAGAGTTTAATTTCTTTCCTCAAGGTTATGGTAGAACCAATCCTAGCTCTGTGCAAGGAAAGGTTAGGTAGGAGAATCTCCATAGGCACGTTGCAGCCCTGAAGTGGAAAGTTTTGAATTTAAAGGGATGGATTCCATTGCCGCCCCCTATAAAATCTGGAACTCTGAGAAGGGGCGATTCGACTCCTAGGAATAGCGAGTCAGCTTGTCATAGTTGGGTCCGATGGTCCTACACAGAAACATCGATAGCGTCATGAGGGAGAGCTGTGGGAAGAGAGAGATCCAGTTAAAAGAGGGCTCACGTTGCTGCTCTGATACAACCACTGGCACCAATGGGGGGCAGCCCCAGCTGCATTTCGTGGGACATTGATCACCCAGAGGGTGGACCTCACAGGAAGCACCAGGGCAGCCTTCGCATTCTGGAGTTGCCTGGGCTTTTTAAAAACAGGTTTACGGAAGAAAGCAGAAGGCCATTATCTCTCCCCCCCCCCCCCGCCCCCATCTAGCTGGATAAGGAGGGAGGAGAATTTAAACTATCTACAGTGTTTGAAATCCCCCAGGTGCCACCTAGTGCGGGTCCAATTGCCACCACATGGAGACCTGATGATGCCAGGTTTGCGACTGACATCTCCATCTGGCTGGCCCTGCCAGCTTTCTTAAACAGGTCGCACAAAACAAATGAAATACCGTGAAAATCCCTGAAATGAGAAGTAACTGACTAGAAATATTATCTTGTGGAAATCAACTAAATAATAAAAATCAAAAAGCTTAAGGGGGAAAATTAGAAAAACCTAAAATAGAACAAAGCCTTAACAGGATGCCGGCTACAAACCTCGTTTCACTGAACTATTCAGTTTCCTCAGAAGGAAATAGAATTTTAAATGACCAAAATTCAAACAAGGGTAGAACCCCCAAAATTCTGACGTATTATAATCCTAGCTCGACCTAGGTAAAGCAAAACAGGTCAGCAGAAAAGCTTGTTTACTGCATTTATATCCCACCTTTTCCTCCAAATAGTACATGGTTCACCCCCTCCCATCTCAGTTAATCCCTACAATGACCCTGTGAGGAAAGCTAAGAGGCTGCGACCAGCCCAAGGTCATGGCTGAGTGGGAATTTGAACCTTGATCTCTCAGGTCTGATACTTTAACCATGACACCACACTGGCTTCCTAGATTCCTGCTACAGGCCAGCTCTATGAATTACCATATTTTTCACCCCATAGGACGCACCGGCCCATAGGACGCACCTAGTTTTTTGGGGGGGAAATAAAGAAAAAAAAAATTATTTCCCCCCCAGGTGCGGGGCTGGGGCGGGGGAAGCCCGAGCTAGCGTAGAGCTGCGCGAAAAGCAGCTGGGTGCAGGCAAGCTCTCCGCTAGCCGTGGGAGAGCCGCGCGACTTCGCGTGGCTCTCCCACGGCTAGCGGAGCGCTGCGCGAAGCCCGAAGCTTGGGGCGTGCTGAGCTCAGCGTGCCCCAAGCTTCTGGGTGCCGGCAAGCCCTCTGCTAGCCGTGGGAGAGCTGCATCTCCCACGGCTAGCGGATAGCTTCCTGAAGCCTGGAGAGCGAGAGGGGTTGGTGCGCACCGACCCCCCTCCCCTCGCTCTCCAGGCTTCAGGGACAGCCTGCATTCGCCCCATAGGATGCACACACATTTCCCCTTCATTTTTGGAGGGGAAAAAGTGCGTCCTATAGGGCGAAAAATACGGTAAGTAGGTAAATAAATATGGGGAAAGCAAAATATCACTTAAGAGAAGGATCTGAAATATTTTCCTTGGTGCCTGAATTTTTATTATTATTATGGGTTGTTTTATTTGATGCTTTGATGTGTTGTAAACCACTTTGAGTTTTTTTATTTAAAATATAAAGCAGTATAGAAATGAAATAAATAATAATAATAATAATAAATCCCACGGGTGGGGGTTGGAGAGGAAAGTCGCCCAAACATTCCATTGTGGCAGCCGTAACCCAAGTTTAAGGTGCCATTTGGCTATTGACTTATATATCTAAAAGCTTTTAACACTGTCTACAGATTATCCGGTGGGACGCAGGTGGCGCTGTGGGTTAAAGCCTCAGCGCCTAGGACTTGCCGATTGAAAGGTCGGCGGTTCGAATCCCTGCGGCGGGGTGCACTCCCGCTGCTTGGTCCCAGCGCCTGCCAACCTAGCAGTTCGAAAGCACCTCCGGGTGCAAGTAGATAAATAGGGACCGCTTACCAGCGGGAAGGTAAACGGCGTTTCCGTGTGCGGCTCTGGCTCTGGCTCTGGCCAGAGCAGCGATGTCACGCTGGCCACGTGACCCGGAAGTGTCTGTGGACAGCGCTGGCCCCTGGCCTCTTAAGTGAGATGGGCGCACAACCCCAGAGTCTGTCAAGACTGGCCCGTATGGGCAGGGGTACCTTTACCTTTACCTTTACAGATTATCCAGCAGAGGGAGGGTTCTTCTTTTTAAAGGTATGCTTTCATTTCTCCTTCCAGTAACCCCCAGGAGGAGGCAGGCAATCACAACACCCATTTTGCACGTGGAGAGGAAGTGCCTCACTCAGTGAGTTATTCGTGAAAGTGGCTGAACATGAGCTCGCATCTCCTGGCAAACAGTTTCTACACAGTTGCACAGTCCATTTCCCCTGCCAGAACTTGCACCTCAACTCAGGCCCATCTCAGCACAGGCTGAGGTAGGAGTTTCAGGATAAGCATCCGAGGCCCAGCAGCCCGCGGTTTATCTGTAGGAGCGTGCACGCACACACACACACACACACACACGCACACACACACACCGCGTGCGCTCCATACCCATGGCAATCCCAAGGCCAACACAATGCGGGGCTTGCCAGAACCGTCTCATTCTTGCAGTTAAAGCGCCATTCCTTAGGTAGAAGGATACAGTCCTTGGCCACCACATTTCCAAATGGTCTAATAGCCGAGGCACCCATGCACACACATCTACAGCACTCAGAAGGACATACAGCATCTGGAGTGGGCCACAGACCAGCATGGAAACATGCAACGCCTGACGTCGTAAGGATCACAAGACAATGCGTACAGAGCACTCTGAACATTCAGAAGCACTACACAAGTACTAATTATTTTGTTACCATCATGAAAAAAACACCCTGCTTTTCTTCTACTCTGGAAGGCAATGATGGTCTTGTGGTAGTGACAATAGGCATTGTTCTGCTACAGACCAAGTCTATTCAAAACATTCAGATTCGGTTTATGAAGCGGAAGCATGCTGGGTTCCGCCTTCATTTCAATCTGTGCACTTCGACCTGTAAAGCCCTAGTTGCCGTTCGTTCCAGATATGAATAGGCAGGCAGGCAATTATTCAGTGGTTCAAGCAGGGAAGCAGAGAGAGCACTTCAGGAACACAGGGCAGCTGCCTTGCACTGTACAGTCAGACGCTTGTCTCAGCATTTTCCACACACCAGCAGTGGGTCCCCAGGATTTAAAGGCCGGGATCTCTTAGTCCTACCTTGAGACCCTCTGCATGCAAAGCAGGTGAATGTGTTATCCTATATTGTTTTATTCTTTTGTTTTGCTTTTTTATTTTATTTGGAGCTTTGTGATATTTGGTGTGTGTTTTTTTACTTGCTCTTGCCTTGGCATTTCAAAGAGCTGCCGTGTCTAAATACTGGCTTCGGAATGGAAGGAACGCTGACAAGATCAGAATGGTGTGTGCATCTTAGAGGGAGCAGGGTGGGTTATCAGTAATAATTCTTCCCTCCCTAGAAATAACCACTCTGAACTCCCTCCTGTTGCGTTTTAGCTATATTTTGAAATTTTCTTTCTAGCCCCTCCACCACTTTCTCGTTCTCCTTCCCCTTCTCTCTTTCTTTCATGGAGGGTAGAGGCTTGGGCACTCTAAACACTTCCTCTTCTTGCTCTGAGGGGGCATCAAGGCTCCCCTTGCGAAGCAGCCTAGAGGGCAGGCACGTGGCAATTGACTGCGAGGAGGAAAAGAGGGAAAGGAGGCACCGATACACACAGATTTGCAGCAGCTAAATCCCTACCAGGCATGATCCTCTTCGCGCTGTGAAGAGGGGCCCTGCAGAAAAGGGTCGTCCGCTACGGCAAAGCGGAGACCCACTAAGAAAAACCACAGGCAGAGTGAGCCTGTGGCCGTGGGACTCGGCGGGCACCAGAAGCCCCCCCAGAAACGAGGAAGGAACCCCGTAAGGGGCTCCGGAGCGTGGAAGGGGGAGCGGTGCTGTGAGTTCATCGCTCTTTCTGCGGGAGTGAAGCCATGCGGCTGCTGCCGATGAGCGCCGACCTTTTTTCCTGGAACATCAGACTTCAAACTACAAACCCGTGAGTAGGGGATCTTAAAAATTTGGGACTAAAGTGACTGAAATTCGGCTAAAAGCGGGAGACGTAACCAGGAAGTCCGTCTCCTGACTGTGCTTAAAAGATCAAAGCAAAGACTTTGACAAGCTGGAAGCATTCAAAAAGGGCTGTAAAAAGCGTGGATTTTCGCGCAATAATTGAACTTTGTTTTTAATAATAATTGAAAAGAGACAATTTTGCTTTAATTTTGCTGGCTTTTGATTGGACCTTTCCTCTCCTTTGTGGATTTATAAACTGAGAAGCCCAAAGTCACGGACTGCCGGGGCAACAAAGAACTGTCAAATTGCTGAAATGTTTTTAACTCTGAAAGTGCTACATTTGAGCGCTACAGTTTAGTTACAAACTGGGGAACTGTATCTTGCACATCTTCAAAGACTTTGTTTTAACACTGAGGAAGCTCTACAAACCAAAAGAAATTTGAAGGCTCTCTTTAAATCTGTTTTTAACTGCTGGGATTTTAATGGTGGAACAGTCCTTTCTTTCTGCTGCAGCACAAATGCACTCCCCCTAGAGGACTTTGGATTTATAATTTTCTGGGAACTGTATTTTGTTTTGACTTTTTGCTGCCTTGTTGTTTACTCTTTGGAACTGTCTTTCCCACGGGACTGTATACAATTTAACCTTGGCACGTAGTCAGGATTGGAATGAGTGGCACAGGGAAAGCAAGATTGGCTAAAACGAAAGCTAAACAACTAGTACAAACAACTTTGACTTCTCAGCCACCCAGATCTTCTGTCCCAGCTGTTCTAGTACAAGAAGAGGTAGTTGCGCAAACTGCATCAAAGGATATGGCATCTGGAGAATCTGAAACAGTTTTAAATCAAATTTTGGAACAACTGGCAATTTTAAATAAAAAGGCGGATGAGCATTCGTCCAAAATTGACCAAGCAACAGCCACTATTAGCAAACTGACTGATCAAGTTGCTCAACATACACAAGCAATTGGGAATATTCAGGAAGCAACTGTGGAAAACCGTAAATTGGCTGAGGAAGCCAATCAGAAAGCAGAGGCAGCCAATCAGAAAGTTGATGCATTAAAAGTGGAGGTAAAGCCCTTGCACAAACAGATCAAGGAACAGCAGGTCTACCTGGCTATGACGGAACTGAAGAATAGGGAAAATAATCTTAGGTTGAGAGCTATCCCAGAACTCGAACAGGAAGATCTGATTGGTTATCTGACATCAGAAATTACAAAGTTCTGGGGTATAGAAGAAGATAAGGACTTTAAAATTGTAACTGCTTTTAGATTGGGAAGAGTGGTGAGGAAGGACAGATCCAGAGACTGTCTGATCATCTTGAGATCTAAGCAAGAGAGAGATAAAATATTAGGCCTTCATTTTGGAAAATCACTTGTTATTCAAGGCATCAAGGCAGAAATCTACAAAGATATCCCGAAACAACTTTTGGACCTTAGAGATACTTATATAGAATTAACAAGACTACTGAGAAGCAACTCAATTCCCTTTAGGTGGGAGTTCCCTCAAGGACTATCCTTCAACTTCAAAGGAAAGAAAGTTAAAATCAAAACAGCAGAGGATCAACAAAAGTTTTTGAACGACCATGAAGAGGACCTACAGAAAGGAACAACAGGATCAAGGACTATTTACAAAAACAATATAAGTTGTATGAATGTTAAGTATCTGCACGATTTAGAAAATCTCAGTTCCAGCAAATAGATTTTGTAAAATAGAAAATTAAGTTATAAGTAAGAAAAGGTCAAAATTTAAGGCAACAATATGTATAAATTTAAGGTATGAGTAAATGATAAAAATTATCTTAAATTTAGAAGTATAATATTTGGAAAGTACAAAATAAGGTATGAAACAAGGTAATAATTTGCTGATATTTTTAATATAAATAATACAGGGTAAAGGAGATGTGAGGAAGTCCAGTTAGTTATATATAAAAAAATTGTATTGAATGGTTGGTTTTTTTTCTTTTCCTTTTTTCTTTTTTATTTCTTTTTTTCTATATGGTTTTTTGGTGTATTTGTTTTGACTTTTTTGTGTACTATTTTTTGGTGAAGGGATCTTGTATGAAAATTTAATAAAATATTAAAAAAAAAAATAAAAAAAAATCCCTACCAGGCAGAGGAAAAGCTCAGCCTTCCCACTTCACCTGGAGTAATTACCTTGCCAGTACTCGAAGTAGATGTCCCTGTGCAGGCAACAGCAAAAGGGTTTAAAATAAGCAAAAAAATAAAAAATAAACAGAGAGGCAAAGGAGGTTTGGGAGAGTGCACTTGGGGAGGGAGCACAAGGAAAACATGCAATTCCTGGTGTGTGTGTGTGTTGCTTTGTGTAGCCAAACAAAACACTGCATTCACAGGCATGACTGGACACATGGCAGGGAGGTGCATGGGTCTCGAGAACCACAAAGCAACCTGCTTTTCCACATAACTGCAGCAGCCAACACACAAAACATGCAAGCAGGCCACAGCTGGCCTCAGCACCCCACTTGTCGGTGCCAGCAGGGCAGTCCACATGCCCTTACTGGGCAGGTGTTGATCACACAGCACACTATATAAAGGCCCAAACAGCTGAGACGGGAGTCTGCCAAGCCGCTGGAGGTGGCAGTGACGAAAGCCAGAAGGATGGCGGAGGCGAGGGTAGAAGGAGCTAAACACCCCATTCATTCATTCATTCATTCACTCACTCACTCACTCCTGGTCATATCCCACCTTTCCTTCAAGGAGCCCAAGGTGGTGCACATGGCTCTTTGGCTCCCCATTTTATCCTCCCAACCACCCTGTGAGGTGGGCTAAGAGTCAGTGACTGGTCTGAGGTCACCCAGTGAGCTTCATGGCTGAATGGGGATTTGAACCCTGGTCTCCCAGGTCGTAGTCCGACACACTAACCGCTACACCACACTGGATCTTGGATCCATGCCATGAAGCAATGCTGCACAGGTCTTCCAGATTCAAGGGCAACTCTGGTTCCCCTGTTGGTAGCGATGTTGTTAGAGGGCAGCTTAGGTAGTCCAAGCCCCTGGTGTTTTGTGGGAGGCCCTAGATCAAGTGCTCTTCTGTTGGCACCCCACCTGGTTTAGTTTTGTTTGTTTGTTAATGCTTATAGGGCAACTGGGGCACATCAACACACAGTTACAGGGAGGCCCCAGACACCCACCATCTTAATTTCCCAGAGACATCTATACAATCTGCATATGCAAGTTTTATGTAAATTACCTAGTAACACACTCGCTTGATAGATCAACCAGGCAAGCTCAGACTCCCCAAATCCCAAAGAGGTAACACTGTGCCCTCTCACTTAACACTGAAGCCTTGGCTGTGTGTGCCACATGTTCAGTGTTTTTCAGACCAGATAGTTGGCTTAGCAGCTATACTAGAAGCTGCAGTTTGCTTTCCCTAAAAATCTATAGAAACAGCAGAGCCAAGTGCAGTCCTCCAAAATGAGTTCTCTATAACCCACCCACCCCAAATTCTGCCTCCCCAACTTAGGAAGCCAGTCAGGAAGAACCCCTTCTCCCCAGAAAGACAAAAAACAAACAAAACCCTGTAATCTGAGAATTATGGGGAAGCACAGGCCAAGAATTCACCAAGGAATTCACAATGATTTCAATATGCTAGCTAGCAGTTTTGATGGCCAACACACACACAAGACCAAAATCATGCACAGGCCATACAAATAAAAGCCCACACAAATCGGATTTGGGCCGGAGGGGAAATGAGAAGCAAACAACAACAACAACACCACAATTCCAAATGTACACAGCTAATATACCAAGGCAGGCCCTTGAGCAAAACCACATCAGTGCATGCATACAAATACACTCTCATCTGCCACCTGCTGGGGAAGTAGAGGATTTCATGGGAGCCACCACTATGCAAGTCCCTGTGCTCTAGTGCGCTGATCATGATCATGCACAGCAGCTGCAGGAACTACAAGAAAGGTTTTAGGCTGAGGAGGGGAAAGGGCAGACCATCTCTCACCCACATAGCATAGTTCCACAGTCAACAGCACTTAGTGGTCCAGACTGGAGCAGCACTTACAGGCACCGCTTGTGGTTTTCCTCCACAGAGCACCAAGGTGGCAACACTGGTATACTTCCCCTTTTTGCTCAGCAACAGAAATACCCTCAGGTCTCTGTAGAAACTGCACCCACAGATAAGACCCTCCCCACCCTCGCTCGACCTGGGAGGCCAGGGAAGAAGCGGAGCTGCACCGCAACCTCCGCTACTATTGGCAATGCCAGCAGTTCTACTCCTTGCAGAGCTGCGGAGAACCGCAGCCACACCAACCTGCAGCAGCTCGCCCAGACCTCTTACCTCCATGAGCGCAATCCCAAGGCTGATCCCCACAATGGTGATGATGTTATTTGTGAGCCAGGTCTGGACGCTGTCCATGCAGCCCTACAATTGGACAAAGGCGTATTTGTTAAAAAAGGCTGCTTGCTTGCATGTGTGCGTGTTCCGAGAAGATAAGAGCTGTCAAGACCACCATTCCGCGTCCCAGACAGCAACCAGATGCATCCAAGAAGTCCAGGAGCATGGCAGCTAGGCAATAGCCTGCCACAAGTTCTGTATTCAACTATGCACTGCTTCTGAACATGGAGGTTCCATTTGGCTACAACGGCCAATTGCCACTCCAAGTCCTATCCTCCATGAACTTGCTTAATTACCCATTTAAGCCATCTAAACCGGTGGCCATTCCCAGCAGTGGTTGCCAACAAGGAAGGACTGGTGGGGGCAGATGTCCAGCCCCCACTCCCAGGAGATTGAAACAGAGGACCACCGGCCCCCACAGCAGAGCTGTCTTACTGCATTTTGAAGTAAGTGAAGTGAAAATGTTGCAATCTAAAAAGCAGCCCCCTTCTCCCACCCCACCACTGCCTGGTAAGACTATTATGTTCAGTCTAGCACGGTCAAAACTGCACCACTGTTACCCCACATTGCATGGGAGTGCATCCCATAAATTAACTACACAGTGTGCAGAAAAGTATTTCCTTTTGTCTGTTCCTGAATTGACTGCCAATTCCCCCCTCCCAGCACACATTTTTACATTGATTTTTAACAACCAATGTGCAGACAGAAAACAAAGAATCAAAAATTTAAACCATAAAGTATCGCAGCCTAGAAGGACAAAAGTACGAAAAGATAACAACACAGCTCCAAAGAGATAATAATAACATGTTAACTCACGCCAAGGTTCCCTTAATAAAGATTTATAAAAGTACTCTCAACTTCCAAGTTCCATCATTATTGTGAACAAAGGCTCTATATAGGCTTAACTGAGCCAGACATTTTGCATGTAGCATTTTAAACATGTGCCTCAATATTTATATAAGAAATAAAATCATATCATCTATTTCTATATGTCCTTCAAACTCTGCCCTTTAGGTCCTTTCAGTTTATGAGATACCTTTCCAAGGAAGGCAATTTGCCAAACCCTCAAATAGCAGAATCCTAATTATTAAGATAGGGGTTGCGAGTGGCGCTGCGGTCTAAACCACTGAGCCTAGGGCTTGCCAATCAGAAGGTTGACAGTTCGAATCCCTGCAACGGGGTGAGCTCCCGTTGCTCGGTCCCTGCTCCTGCCAACCTAGCAGTTCGAAAGCACGTCAAAGTGCAAGTAGATAAATAGGTACCGCTCTGGTGGGAAGGTGAATGCTCTGGTTCTCCAGAAGCGTCTTAGTCATGCTGGCCACATGACCCAGAAGCTGTATGCTGGCTCCCTCGGCCAGTAAAGCAAGATGAGCGCCACAACCCCAGAGTTGTCCGCAACTGGACCTAATGGTCAGGGGTCTCTTTACCTTTAATTATTAAGATTAAAGGTCTTCTAGGATTGCTGCCGATCCATTTCACTGGGTGACTTGGGAGTTCTAGAATTAACGGGGTGGGAAGAAAAAGCCTCTTTCTATCCACTTTCTCCAAGCTATGCAAGCCAAGCTCAGAGCACAACAAGGGTCGGATTCTGACCAGAGAAGGGTTGCAAGCTTCCTCTCCCCTCCCTTCGGCTACTCACCATCTCATAGACGGACCACGGTTGCCCGTAAGAGTTGCAGAAGCCTGCGATCTTTGGCCTGGTGGTGGGGGCAGCGGTGGTGCTGTTCCCTGGCTGGCCAGGCTGAGAGACGTTGCCGCGGCACGAGCAGGGGTAGAGGTGGTAAGAGGAGTTCTTTATTATGCTGTTCTCCATCCAGTCATTGGAGAGGATCCATCCGCAACACTGGAGCTGCAGGGAGGCAAAAGAGAGAGACCATGAGAAGAAGACCTGAGGGCTGGGAGGGAAAGCTACCCCAGGGCAGAGGAAGGGGGGCAATGGGGGCGGTCCACCCTGGGTGTCACCACCGAGCGGGTGACAAAATGGTGGGCGGCACTCACAACGGGGCCTGCAGCGCGCCAGCCTATCCCAAGGGCCATCTAGTCCAACCCCCTGCGATGCAGGAAACTCAGCTAAAGCATCCATTAGCCATCCAACCTCTGCTTAAAAACCTCCAAGGAGGGAAAGTCCACAACCTCCCGAGGGAGACCGTTCCACTTTTTTTTTTTAAAATGATATTTATTAAAGTTTTAAGTAAACACATATAAACACAAACACAAGCAACAATAAAAACATGCATAAACCAAAAACAAAAACAAAAACAAGTATAAATTCAAACCTTATTTTCTAAAACTAATTTCACCGACCTCCTCACACCTCCCCCTTCTGTATCCTAATCTCATTTATTTTATCAGCAAATCCATTCCCATTTTTCCCATAGTTTTTAATAGTTCTTTTTTCCTTAATCAACGCCCCTGCAAACCACTAATTTTTAAACCCATATCTTTTTAGCCTTCATTAATTTTATAATATTTATTAAGGTAGTCTTTAAACTTCTTCCAGTCTTCTTCCACTGTCTCTTTGTCCTGGTCTCGGATTCTGCCGGTCATCTCTGCCAGCCGAGGGAGACCGTTCCACTGTCAAACAGCTCTTAACAGTCAGAAAGTTCATCCTAAATCTTAGAATCTCCTTTCTTGTAACTTGAAGCCATTTGTTCGAGACCTACCCTCCAGAGCAGGAGAAAACAAGCTTGTTCCATCCTCCATGTGACAGCCCTTGAGATATTTGAAGCTGGCTATCCTATCTCCTCTTTTCCAGGCTAAACATACCCAGCTCCTTCAACCGTTCCTCATTAGGCTTGGCATGAGTTTCAATCTGGTTTTTAGCCCATTGCTTTGTTGATTTTTAATCATTTTTGTAATGTTTCAAATAATTTTTAACTCTGATAATCTTGTTTTATTCTTTTAGTAAATTGCTTTGGGTGCTTTTTTTTTTTTTACACAACTGAGCAGTACATTAATTTTGCTAAATTAATTACCGTATTTTTCTGTGTATAAGACTAGGTTTTTCCCCTAAAAAATAATATCAAAAATTAGGGGGACGTCTTATACATGGATATATCTCCCCCCATTTTCTTAAATCTGAGTCCCCAAAGATAGGGGGCAGCTTATACATGGGGGCGTCTTATAGATGGACAAATATGGTAAATAACCAAAGAAAGCCACCCATGAACATGGCAGGAGGAATCAAAAAGGCAGAGAAAACTTGGGTGGGCATTTCTTCTTGAGGAAAGTATCTTACCTCCATCTGCACATAATCCCAGCTCTCCTCCTCATCCGTGGACGGATTATATGTCCCATAGTGCTCAATTATTTCTGTGACATAGTCACCAACCTTTGTGTTGAGCTGCATGGGAACAAAATTAAAGTTAAAAAGTCGGCTCTCCGACAGCAGCAACAGGCATTAGGGTGCTCTTATTCTCTGTGTGCCCTATAGCAAATTTCTTATAGTGTCTTCTTGGGTTGGCATGACCCCCCCCCCAAAGGAATGCTGGCTGTTTCCTTACCAGCTGCCCAGATACAGGCAGGGGGGAAATGAAGCCCCTGTAAACAAGGTTGAAAAATTGTGGTGCCCGGTTCCCCCTGGGTTCTTGAAAACCAAACAGAGGTGACGTACTCTTCTTGAGTGGCACGCCTTCTCTGAATCTACACTTGCCCCACAAACTCCTAAACAGAAGTACATGTGAGAGCATTGGGTTTTCCTGTTTACTACAGTGGTACCTCAGGTTACAGATGCTTCAGGTTAGAAACGCTTCCGCTAACCCAGAAATAGTACCTCGGGTTAAGAACTTTACTTCAGAATGAGAACAGAAATTGTGCGGCGGCGGGGTGGCGGCGGTGGGAGGCCCCATTAGCTAAAGTGGTACCTCAGGTTAAGAACAGTTTCAGGTTAAGAACGGACCTCTGGAACGAATTAAGTTCTTAACCCAAGGTACCACTATATAGGAGCTGGCTCGTTGCACAGAGCTTAATAGCTGGCCCTCGCGTCAATCACACAGCCATTCCTCCTCCTTCCAGGATAATTTAATTTAGAGAAAACTCTGCCAAATAAATGGCCTAGAAATGCTTTTTTAAAAACATAGAGCCTGCCTGAAAGCGTAGAAGGGTGGGTTTAAGAATCTACAATGGAGCCAGAGCCTGAGGCTCAAGGGTGGGGAAAAGCAAGAGTTCACCACCCAGCCAAAAGAGAGAAGAGATCAAAAGCGCACCCACGGCAGGAGGGAGAGCTTTCACCCTGCTCTCCCCTGCGTGTGAGTCACAAGCACTTGGAGAGGGAAAGGGAGATCAAAGGGCATGAGCAGCCCTCTCTCGCGTGCCCCGCTTGTGCTTTCCTCCACTCAGGCAAGGAAACCGAGGCTCAGTCGACAGCACACGCAAAAAGAACGAGGCGGCGGATTTATAAGGGGGTAGAATGAAATTTTCCACTTCAGACAACGGCGGGGGAATCTTTGAAACGTTTTCCCCTGTGTCAAACAAAACTCTCTCTGTGAGTGGAAAAACCAGCACACAGGAAGTGAGTGGAGCTAGAACCCATTCTCTCCAATGTGCTAAGTCATATACTTTCGGGGAAACTATTATGCACAAGGTGCTGCCCACCCCCACCCCCCAGCAAGCTGAGACAGTATGGTTGCTTCTGTCACCTCTGCACTTTATCACCTCGTTCCACTGTGTGTGTAGACCAGACAGGAGGCCCCATACACACCACACGTTTACAGCACACATTTGCTTTCCCCCCCCCCCGCCGTCTGCCCCCCAAAGAATCCTGGGAGATATAGTTTGCTCGGGGTGCTGGGTTTCGTAGCTCTGGGAAGGGTAAGCTACAGTTGTCATAATTCTTGGGTTTGGCCTGTGTGCCTTAAACGTATTACGTGTATCCAGCCTTGCGATAAAAGCGTGGCGAGAGAAATGGAGAGATAGATAATCTGATGTTTTTATTTGGACCACAGTGGGGGAAAGGGCAGCCCCGCACTGACTCTCCCATAAGACACGCAGGTTTCACATTTTATCCAAGTGCCACTCACCGTTTTGCTCTGCGAATATACCAAGATTCCAATGATGATCTGGGCCAGGAAGAGAAGGAGCAGGAAGGCAAAGTACTGGTGGGGCACAGAGAACAAGAGAGGCCAGTGAGACTCAGCCAACGTCCCACCACAGCCAGGTGAGCTACTGCAAGTCTCTCTCTCACAGGAGGAGAAGACTGGATGCCAGCTGAGATGGTGGTTCCTCTCACCTCCCCACAAACACTTTCTATGCCTGCAGCTCCAGGGATTCCTTCCTGACTGCTGCTTTTTACTCTGTGTCTCCCCTTGCTTTCCACAGGTACAGAATCTACCCCACAAGGGAGGCCCAGCCCCTGGATGTTTCTCCATGAGGTGGACAACCTGTTACTTCTAGGCAGGGTCCTGCCCCCTCGGCACGGTCCGTGGGGCTTCAGGGTTCCCAGCATGCTGTGTCTGCTGCCTGGCTGTTTGTTGGGCCGCTATTCACGACGCAGGACCCTTTCCTGCTGTAGTGACTGGCTGGCATTCAAAAGAAAACACGAGCCTTCCCTTCTTGGGATATCTTCCATCTTAGATGCTGATCAATAAAGGCTACAAATTTTCTTTGCTGCTATGGGGTGGCTGGTAGGCAGCCCTTCCCCCTTTTCCAGCAGCGCCACCCACCCAAATAATTTCCCTTGCCTCTTTCTGCACCTCTTCCAGCTCTACACTATTCTTTTTTGAGGTGGTGGGGTCAGAACTGTACACAGTATTCCAAATGCAGCAACACACCACAGATTTATATAACATTGGGAAGCTACTGGCAGCTTTATTTTCAGTCCCTCTTCCAGTCACTCCCAAGAGTGGGATTTGTCTTTTGCCACTGCCACCACATGTGCGTTCTTGACCCACCCGGTCCTGCTTCCAGAAAAGGCCTGCCAACTCCCAGCAGGCCTTGCTTTTAACTCCTTATGCCTGAGTTCCTTTTCTTGGTCCCCCCCCCCCTCTCTCTGCACATACTTACACATCCTAGCATACACTTGATTTCCTTGAGGGAACCCAGGCAACCAAGGAATCCCATCCACATGGTGAGGATGCCGACCCCACAGAAAATATAGGACCAGATCTTGAGGGCATAATACGCCGACCCTGGAGAGGGAGTTAATAGGTAAAACATCAGTACGGCTTGTCTTGACAGGAAACTCAAGAGGCCAGAGATGGCAGAGAATATTTTTAGGAAGAAAAGCTGCCTTATGCGGAGTCAGACCACTGGTCCATTGTCTGCACCAGGGTTTCCCAAACATGGGTCTCCAGCTGTTTTCGGACTACAGTTCCCATCATCCCTGACCACTGGTCCTGCTAGCTAGGGTTGATGGGAGTTGTAGTCCTAAAGCAGCTGGAGACCCAAGTTTGGGAAACCCTGGTCTACAATGACTAGCAGTGGCTGCCCAGGGTTTCAGACAAGAATCTCTCCTACGTGGAGATGCCAGGGGGTTGAATCTGGGACCTTCCGCACTCAAGGCAAATTCTCCACCACTGAACTACAGTCCTTCCCCCAATTTTGTTAAAAGCCTACTTCTCTCCAGCAACCTGACTGGAAATTTCCCCTGGTATAAGGGTTCGGTGAAACAACAGGTGCTTATGGGAGGATGTTCTAAGGGGCTGAAATGCTACACATGAGCTGCCATGAGCTACCCCACAGCCTTTTCTCTGCAAAACCCAAAGCGTAGATGCAGGAGAAAGCAAGACCAATATGATGCCAAGGTGGGGGAAAGCGCTGGTAGACAGCTGTAAGGAAAGGTCTGTTTTTTGTTCTCCTAGAATTTCCCCAGTGGGATTAGTGGGTGGGGTGCAGTGTCAGTTGGGACGGAGGAATATTAGCAACCCAGGAAGGAGAAGGGAAAGACGAGTATGCGAAACAGGACTGAGAGCCCCCCACCCACATCTATGCTGACCAGACTCACCTAGGACAGCCGCAAAACTGTCCCGGTCAAAAAGTAGCCATAAGCCAAAGCTAAACAGAAGTCCTCCGAGGAGCTGAAAGAAACAAGAAGTGGGGGGAAAGTTATAAATCTATGTTCCTACATATTGCTTCCAAGTTTCTTTAAATCTTTCCTCACCCTCCATCAATGGGCTTCTCAAAGGGCAAACGGGAATCATACTGATGGGCCCATCTAGCCTGGCATCAGGCCTGCCCCCCCACCCCACCCCCAAAAAAGGTACTCACAAAGAAGAAGAAATTGAAGAGGAAAAGGAAGTACTTTGTGACAGCGATGCAACCTTTGCGGGACATTGTGTCGTCCTGTGGGGAAGGAGAAGAGTGTCAAGGGGAGAGACAAAATACAAATCCAGTTTGGATTGTTTTTGGCAGGGCCCATTTCCCTCCCAGCCTCCTCATGCTCCCATGTTTGTTATCTCCACACCAATCCTCAAGGAAGGTTATTTCGTTTGGGTTCTTTAATTTTCCTTTTTTGAAAAAGGAGCTCTGAGTTGCGACCTCTCCCGTAACTTAGAATCCTAAGTGATGAAATCATAACAGCGGCTCACTCGGTTGCTGGGGAAACGTTGGCTGTCATCTTGGGGTTGCCTGCTCCATTCCAGGCCTTGCTGGTTGAGGTGGGGGAAAGGAAGGAGTAAACAGAGAGGATGGAGGCCTCTCCTCCACACCCTAACCCTGATCCAGGCCTCACTGATAACACCCATTGCGGCTGACAACTGGTTCCATGTGATAAAACAGTCCCACCCATTCTTCCATTGGGTTACCAGTTGTTTAGCCTGCTATGCCTTTAAAAACAGTTTGAGGGATGGATAATCTTTATTTCCACATTGTAGGAAGCTTTATCGGCACATCGAAAGCTGCTGTTGGAAGGCCCAATTTTTTTTTATTTTCTGGTCAGTTGGAACGCCTATCCACCAGACACACACACACACACACACACACACACTCTCTCTCTCCAAAACCACACTGTTTCCATCTGGCTGCAAGAACTGAGCCTGCACTGTCTCTAAGTGGCCTGCATTGTCTCTGAAGCTATGACCACAGCCTCACAGCAGCTGAGTCCAACATGAGGAACCGTTCTTAGGTTTATCAAATAAGCAGGTAGACAGCAGGAATAGAGAATGCAGAGGGACAACCATCCACTGCGGCAAGTCTATAGGACAGGCACCATTTAACTTCCCAAATTAAGTTGCTTTGCAAGTTTCAAGCTACATTCTCAGAAGCAGAAGTTCTCATTAAAGATAGCTATACAGATCCACAGACAGAGATAGATTAGAATTTACCAGCAGCAAACTCATTCTCTGAGTGTGGATCCTTATATAGCTAAACAGCAACACCCACACCAAGTTTTACAGAAGTACCCCCAAAAAGTGGATTGAGGGGGCGCTACAAAACAGCCCACTGAGGGCTGAACATGCTCAGTGGTTATGGAATGCTGACTGATAGTTCAGGGACTTGGAAAACCAGGTGTAAGGGAGATTGGAATGGAGTGTCGTGGGAAAGGTCAGGGCTGGCTGGTTGGCTGGAACTCGGAACAGTAGCACTCTAGCCTACAACATTTTGCTGTGGGTCCCACCCATATTACTGAATACAAGTTGTCAGGGAGCAGCAGCCAGGGAAGGCTTCGTGCCCTGTGTGTGGCCTTACTGAAGGCATCTTGTTGGCCCCTATAATAAGGCAAGATGTTGAAGGAGATGAACTTTTGCTCAGGGCCAACAAGGATCTGTTCATGTTCAGACATGCGGCTGGGCAACAGGGGTTGCTCAGGTGATGGAAGAAAATGCACTCTACCCATGGCCAGAGGCATTCTCACTGTACGTCACATGTTCCCACTACCCTCAGAAAGATCCTTCAGAACTGAGACTTGCTAGCAGGACAGATGATATCATCTCAGAGCAGACCAGAAGAGGAAGTGGTCATTTCTGAAGGTGCGGTGCATCAGAGATTCTCAGAAAGAGACAGGCTCACTTCCTGGGCTCCTTAGGCAACTGATTCTTATAATCTCTCTCACAAATCTCTGTCTTCTTGCGTGCAAGACCCACAGACTCACTCCTCTGCCTTTCCATTGTCTGAGCTAATAACTCACATCTGCAGCAGTGCCAGTTCACACACACATCTATATGCCACCTTCATTTGTGAAAACACAGGCCTCTGTCACATCTGCTCATTCACACCCTGTTTCAGCAAGACGGTTCAAGCTCCACTCATCATTGTTATGCATACAGAAGTATGCGCAATCCAGATCACTTATGTAAGCTGTCCATGACACATTTACACTCATGGGAACGTCTCGAGTTGCACAAGAGCTTTTCAGATTCCGTGTTCAAGGGAGCTCTCTCATATGTGCAACCAGTGTCTGGCCTCTTGGACCTTAAAGAGCACACCAGCCTTCACCTCCATGGGTGTTTTGCACAAGGGCACTTTTAAATACTTTGCGCACACCAGACAGACATGCGTTTTGACAAGGACAGGCGTTTTTGCCGGGTTTCCTCAATATACAGTCAGTAGCAAAATGACATATTAAACCACAAATCAACAAGTCATGATCCTCTTTGTCAAAGTCCCTTGGGTCCACACATACTGTCCACCTCTGCCTCGTTTTTACACGAACAGTCCTCTCTTCTTCTGCCAAACAGGCTTTTTAGTCTAAACTGGTTTCATCCCTCACAGTGACACTGAGAACGCCCCCCCCATCACTGACTCTGAGGCCTTGAAACATATCACACCCCAAGATTCCCTCTCAACTTCTGCCCCATAAGCAGCCCACTTGCATCTCCAGCCAAGCCCACCCCATCACTTGCCCTATAGTTGACTCACTCAAAAATTAACCCCACGCTCTACAATCAAGGATGTTATTCGAGGACCGAGTTTGGATCTCTGAGCTATGAGCCAACAGTCCCAACCCCAGATGTTTTCTTTAAAAACGCCCTTATTCGCTTTTATTCCCTATCCTCTCCATCTCCTACTGACCTCTTAACCCTACAATGTTCTGCCCTGGGACTTCTCAGCGTTCATTAAAACCCGATCTAGGAATGGCTCACCTTTCTGTATCACTCAGGCAGCCTTTTGCCTCTTCTTTCTGCTTTGCTGCTATCTCAACCTCTCGCTCCGCTCCCCGCAACCACCTAATAATTCGCCTTCTTTTGACGGTCCAAAGTTTCCAAACTTCGCTCATCCACCCAAAGGGGCCCACCTCCCTCATTTGCGCCTCGCGTTTCTGATTGGCTGCCTGGGGAGCAAAGGAGGCGGGGCTTGTATATTAACAATTAATAGATTCCAGCGTTCCACCCACAGCCGCCAGTTTCCAGCCACCCTCCCCCTCCCTCTTTTGTTGCGGGCTGCCTTTTTTTTTTTTTTTAAGGTGGTGCCGCTTCTCAAGGGGTATTTGGTTTCATGACGTTTATCCTCTGCGCCCTCCACATGCCGAAAGTGGCACAAGCACAGCGCAAGTTGTCCTGATCATACGTACGGCTTTTGCAGGGAAGCCACACACAAAAATCCCCAACCCAATTAGGCCAGTAAAAACATCCAAAACCAGGGGTTCAAGGCACCATGCCTCGCATCTCCGCGCGTTAATTTATATTGAGAAATAATACTAGAGTCACAGCTCAAACCAATTTCCGCGCATTGCATGGCGAAAATTATAGATCCAGCATTTTTGGGGGACAGATCCATCGTACAGGGGGAGGGCTCTACTTGGTTTTCACATGGGGACGCCCAAATCTACCAGCAAGTTAATTGCTCCTCAAGTCACTGTCCACGCTGAATAAAGACCCAGGGCTCTGCAGGGTTGCAGCAACTTTCTCCACTTCCCAAAGACGCTTCCTCGTGATCGTAGTTTTCACATGGAGACATTCCAGATCCACTGCGGAGCTACCAGGCTATCAGCTCACAACACCCAAAGTAAATAAACCTTTGCTTTGTGGCACTGCTGTGGTACAGAAACCTGAATCTGAAGCATGGACACACTTTTTTTTCTAAAGAGAGATTTGGGGCTTTTCCCACTCTTCATGAGTTGCAGACAAATAGGGATTCCATCAATGACACCATTGACCATAACATCCTTCTGGACCGTCTAGAGGGGCTGGGAGCTGGGGGCACTGTTATACAGCCCACAGAATGTCTCGCCAGAGTAGTGCATGCTCTAGTTATCTCCCGCAGACTACTCCGGATTACTGCAATGCGCTCTACATGGGGCTACCTTTGAAGGTGACCCAGAAACTGCAATTAATCCAGAATGCGGCAGCTAGACTGGTGACTGGGAGTGGCCACTGGGACCACATAACACCAGTCCTGAGAGATCTGCATTGGCTCCCAGTTACGTTTCCGAGCACAATTCAAAATGTTGGTGCTGACCTTTAAAGCCCTAAACAGCCTCGGTCCTGTATACCTGAAGGATCGTCTCCACCCCCATCGTTCAGCCCGGACACTGAGGTCCAGCACTGAGGGCCTTCTGGTGGTTCCCTCATTGCAAGAAGTGAGGTTACAGGGAACAAGATAGAGGGCCTTCTTGGTAGTGGTGCCCACACTGTGGAACGCCCTCCCATCAGATGTCAAGGAAATAAGCAGCTATCTTATTTTTAAAAGACATCTGAAAGCAGCCCTGTTTAGGGAAGTTTTTAATATTTAATGCTGTATTGTTTTTAACACTCGATTGGGAGCCACCCAGAGTGGCTGGGGTATAAATCATCATCATCATCATCATCATCATCATCACCACCATCTTATTGCTGTTAACCTGTAAGCCTCCATTCAGTTTGATAGTACTAATCACCATTCATTTTGATAGTACTGATAATGACCACCAGCAGCAGCAGCACAGAGCATGGTACAAAAGAAGGGATGTTAGAGAAAATTCAAAATTTAAATTTAAATGCAAAATTTAAACACCCAAGAGATGAGCTGTGGTTTTGAGCTCATTCAGCCTACGTGGTATAATTCACACACATCTTTCTCTCTGTTGGTAAGATACAGGAACTTCCTTCTGCTTTCCATTTCCATAGAAATTAAATATGTTGTACAAAGAATTAATTAAGGCTACACTCCCAAGTAGTTTGCGGGACTCTCTCCTGAGTAAGCACTCACAGGATTAGGCAGCATGTTAAGAATGCATGTCATTTCTTTAATCGTTGCTAAAAACAAGTTTACTGGAAAATTAACTGTGGTCTCTTAACAAGCAGCTTTGCTGAATCATTTCAGGCTTAGAACTGCTTAGACCATGTCTTAAGTGTTGCACAACAAATGACAGAACAATATAGGCTGCATTCACATGGCAGTTTATTACCTTTCCCCAACCTTTTCCTAATTGTTAATTTCCACATTATTGAGATTTCACATGACTGGTACTTGAATGGGGGCAGCAGGCTAACTTAGGAGTCTCAGTTCCAGTTACAGATAGGTAGCCGTGTTGGTCTGCCATAGTCAAAACAAAATAAAAAAATTCCTTAAAGCAGTATCACTTTTCACAACCATGGCTTCGCCCAAGAAATCTTAGGAACTGTCATTTGTTAAGGACACAGGATGTCATTAGGAGACTCCTATTTCCCTCACAGAGTTCCTGAGAAGACAGGTTGACTATTAAACCACTCTGGAAACTGCAGCTCTGTGAAGTCTGCTTTAAATTCTCAGCGCCTGGAAAGTATAGCTTCTAGGATTCTTCGAGGGAAGCCATGACTGTTTAAAGTGGTATGATCTTGTTTTAGAAGTATAGTGCAAATGGGGCCTAGGAGAGAAAGAGAGATCCATTGCTTGTGCTCCAAATGGATCCTCCTCTGAGGAACTGGCAGAGCTCATCTGAGTAGTGTCAGAGATGAGGTGGTTGGGTCTGTGTTCATGTCTGCGTCTTACCTAGTTGCAAGCTATCGATGGATCAGGACGGGCAACGTGGGACATGAGAATGAAGAGATTCCTGATCCCCTCATATATATTTTTTCATGATTATCATCACTGCTATTACTATTTTGAACTTAAAGTCAACACAATCAGAACAAAACTAAAATGGGGAAGCTGGTTTGGTGGGGGAGGGAAGGAGAAAAGGGGGGAAATCCTTTTCAGTTTATCAGAGAGGCCGTTAAAGTTTAACAAGTTCATCGCGGGGTTTACTCTTGGCATTGTATTGAATCACTTTTGCTACTGACCGTGAAGTGTTAGGGGGAAACCACTTCAAAGGTCTTCTATTTCTTCTGCAGATACTGCTGAGCATCAGTGGGTGCAATTAGTTAATTTTAGCTGCATACATACCCTACGTTCAAAGCTGTCCTGAAGCCGTAGCTTACCTGGCAGCAATTCAGTCCCAAGGGTCAATCCACACAAACAAAGTCCAGGAAACGCAGTTCAGAGTCAATCCAAGTAGCCAAGTCTGAAGTCCAGCAGTCAGAATACACAGTCGAGGGTCAAACCCAAAGCACAGTCCAGTAGAGGTCCAGGCATAATCCAATCCAAGGTTCATCAACATGGGCAGTTGAGCAGACACAGCATCTCAGCTCAGCTTTCCCCTTGTACTTTGCATGCTGGTTGAAACATCTGGGTTTGATGAGGCAGGTGACCCTCACCTGTTCTGAGCTGGGCTGTGGACCCTTGCCTGCCTCAGCCTCCTAGAGTGCCACTCCCACTGCTCCCTACACCTCAGAGCCTGCCATGTTTGTGGGGACAGGGGTCCCTCTCGTTCTGGTGATGGGTCCTGCTGATCTGGTTCCTGTGCATTGACCCCCATTCCCTCACCATCCTCCGTCACCCTGTAAGTACTTCCTTCCCCATCCCCTGCTTGCCCTGGTATGTCCTAGTCCCAGCTACATCCCTTGCCAGGATCCTCCTCTTCCTCACAGTCAACCAGCCAGCTCATGACAAAAGCACATTTAAATCACATTTTCCACCTACCCCGAAGAATCCTGGGAACTGTAGTTTGTTAAAGGAATTGTAGCTCTGTTGGGGGGGGGGATAAACTACAGTTTCCAGGGTTCTTTAAGAGTGAACACAACTTTATAAGTGTATTAAGGGGCCAATGAACTCAGGGGTTTGGGAAACCCTGGCTTAAGTACATGTCATTGAAACAGTCACTTTTAGCATTTCTCCCCTCCTATGCTTAAAAGAAATATATATTGTAAACCCCTTGGGGCAGGGAGGGACTTGCCCTCTTGTAAAATGCCACTAATGACTCATGGCACTATGTAAATTATCATCCTCATGGGCACCTCCAAACAATAATTAAAGTGCTCTGTGTCCCCGCAAAAACAAAGTCACTTTGAAAAAGAAACAGTTTTTTTGTGGTTAAGAAATTGATGGGGAAATGCATTGAAAAGTGTGGAATGTCGAAGGGGCCTCCTGTAGGCATCAGGAGGTGAGCAGTTTGCTGACGTATAACCTCCCTGCAAACAAATCAGAACAAATGCTCAGTAAAGACCTGACAGAGTCTGACCTCCGTGACAGCTTTTTGCAAGCAAATCAGGATAAATGCTCAATACACAGCTCATCTGAGGAGCCTCCCATCGCCATGTAATGATCAGCCCACTCTTTATTTTAGTTCACCTCCTCTTTCAGCTCACAGTAGAATCCGCTCCTCTCAGCAGCAAAGATTACTGAGATCCCCTTCACAATAGCATTTCTCTCTATATTTCCTGCAGCTTTTTGAGGTTTTGGGCAGCTTAACCCCACAGCTGTTGTTTTAAGTTCCTTAAACAATCAGGTTTTGTTTCGTTTTGCTCCTTTTGGCTTTCCTGAGGTGGTTACTTTTTTTTCCTGTCCAGCAAGCACTTTGAAGATCAAAACTGTATTTATTTTGGAGAAGGATAAAAGTACCGTCTCATTTGATTACACAATCTTTGGGCAAAAAGTATTATGTAAATCCATCTGTATTCCTGTTCCTTCCAGCTGGAAATGTCGCCCATACAGCAGTGCTGCTGAGCAACAGTTGTTCTAGAAAATGTGACATAAATCATATCAGAAAAATGCCACACAGTCAACTGTACTTTAGACAGATTGTTGTCCCCCACCTCCTGGGACCAATGAGCCCATCTCTACACACTGACAGGTGTATTTTCATTTGAAGTATTACACTAAGACGAGTGGGGAATCTCAGGTTGCCTGTGGCCTTCTAGGCCTCTGTGTCTGGTCCTCAGATCTCTCATGAGCTAGAGCTCATACCCTGAAACCAGGGAGTGTTTACTGAGGAGAGATTTTACCATTGCCTTATTATCTTAATCCTGTGTTATCCCACATGAAGATCAAGTATCCAGAGCTTTGTGATGCAAAGTCAGGCTCCTGCCATCATGGATCCACCTGTTTTTCACCCACCAGCCACAGAAAACAACCATGTTATCACAAACACAGCTGCATTTACCGGCTAAGTTGTAAGATCCTATGCTTTAAGACACTGCTGTGGTCCAAACCCTGGCTCTGAAGCATGGATCCTTGAGGTGGTGGTAAGAATTGAAAGAGTATTTACTCACATGGTCATGAGGAAGGGGATAACACAAAAGGAGACAGCACCAAGCAAAAACAAAGCCACACTCTCACCCACCTGTAAGCAAATAATATTTTTAATTTTAAAGAAGCAGGTGCTTCTGTTGCCGGGTGCTGGAAGTTAACGTGGCAGGTATTGGAAGGCAGAGAATAATGAGGGGAAATCTTTTAAAACCTATACATAGGTAGTGTATCACACGTTCAAAACTGACCCAAATAGCAAATCAGAGCAACGCAGATTGAGTGAGGGGACACTATGCTGCCTTTAAAGCGCATTCTAAACACATCCCCTCCCTCAAAGAATTCTGGGCATGGTAGTTTGTTAATGGTTGCTGGGAATGGTAACTCTATGAGGGGTAAACTACAGTGCCCAAAATTCTTCGAGGGATGTGATTGGAACGTGCTTTTTAAAGGTAAAGTGTGTTTGCAGCCCAAGGAACATAACTTATGTGGTGGTCCCGTAGAAAGGTGTTAAAATTTTGCAGGATGGTGTTTAGTTGAACAGAGCAAGCTACAAAGCAAAACCAATTAATGATGCCTGCTGAGGCACTGTTAAATATTTAGGATGACCAGAACGACAAGCTGCTTTCAAAAGACCATATTAAGTTTTATGAGTGCAGCCAGTTTGACTATTCCACGTTGCAGAACTGATACAGACAGGTAAGGTGATATGAAAGCTTTGGCAAGTAGCCCTCACTGAAAAATTAACTCGTCAACTTTAAGTGGCGAGGTGCGAGAGGACAGGCAAAGGACACAGACTTATTTGCTGTGGGGAAATATTTTATTTTCCATATAGATGTACTGAAGATACCACACCATCTGACAGAAATAAGTCTCCAGATCTCAAATAAACATGAGGAAGCATCACATTTTGAATAGTTATCCTAATCCTAATCCGAGCTGGGCCATCCATGAGGCAAAGTGAGGCGGCCACCTGGGGCAGCAGATCCGGCCTCCAAGAAATGCATCACCTGCTACTGCTGCAATTATAGCTGTGCCATGCTGCGAAGAAGAAGAAGAAGGAGAAGAAGAGGAGGAGGAGTTTGGATTTGATATCCCACATTATCACTACCCGAAGGAGTCTCAAAGCGGCTAACAATCTCCTTTCCCTTCCTCCCCCACAACAAACACTCTGTGAGGTGAGTAGTGAGACTGAGAGGCTTCAGAGAAGTCGCCCAAGGTCACCCAGCAGCTGCATGTGGAGCAGCGGAGACGCGAACCCGGATCCCCAGATTACGAGTCCACAGCTCTTAACCACTACACCACACTGGCTTATGGTCCAGATCTGCTGCCTCCTTGGCATCCATTCCATGCCACCTCTACAGTGGTCTCTTGGCAAACAGGAATCACTGCTGGTCTCCTCCCACCCTTGTTCTCAGTGCAGCTCTTTATTCCCCCCTGTTCCCAATGCAGATCTTCACTCACCCCTTCTTTCCTGCTGGAGGAAGCACCATTTTGTGGTTTGTCTCAGGAGCCAAAATATATTGGGCTGGCCCTAATCCTAATCCACACCACCGGCACCAACTCCAGGGGGCCCTGGGGGCTCGGGCACCCACAAAAAATTGTTGTGGGTGCTTGGCACCCTTACCGCGGGGCCCTGGACACGACTTCTGGGGTTTCCAAGCACTGCTGCAGCGTGCAGTGTAACATGACGTCATGACATCACAGCATGCATGCTGCTGGGCACCCATAAACTGGGGCCCAAGTCGGCACCCCTGATCCACGCACAAAGCAGGGATGGAGGGATACTTACACATGCAAAGGATCCTGGCTAGTGATCCACATAACAAGCAAAAATAGAAACAAGGTGAGGCTTGAGAAAATATATTTTTCCTGCAGTCTTACAAACTGCAATTCTGCAATTGCAATCCTCCTCTGCCATTGCGGCTGCCTTCTCCGAGTTGGCTTCTCTGCAATTGTTCCTTAGGACAGAGCTGCCTTTTAGAAGCACAGTCCTATCCCACAGAATCCAGAAACCCACAGGATTTTGAAAGCAACATTCTTCTTTGCCAAAATCCAGGCTTGCAGTGTATTTGTTCTTCTTCACATGCATGGGAACATTTGTGAATGTAGTTTCAAAGTGGGTAGCAGAGTCCAGGTTGCTTATTTGCTAGACCTAACCTGCTTCTTACCCCCTCTGTAAGGGGAATCCCTCTCGCACAAACAAACACGAATGTTTTGTTCTGGTTGCCAGGCAGCTGCAAAGGACGTATTGGCTTCACATCAAGCTTATTGATAGCGAAACTGTTTTTACCTTATTGGTAGTGAAACCGCACGGCTTTATTATACCAAGTTTTTTAAGAAACGGAAAGAACAGAAGTTTGCTACATGTTTTAAAAGCATTCTATATAAATAACAAATACATTATACATATATCTCCAACCAACATTAGCTTGCCAGAATGCCCAGTCCGTAAATTGGCCCTAGTGCCTACTGCTTATTATGGTTCCCAGCTTACCAACATTGTGTTCAAAGGTACAAGATGCATTTTAATTGTGTCTGTGGTTTGTGTGGCATGGCCTCATGGGCTAAATTTTAATCCCTGCCAAGCGTAAACTAGCCAGCCTAAACTACAGGTTGCAATGTTAGAATCATAGAGTTGGAAGGGACCCCATGGGTCATCTAGTCCAACCCCCTGCAAGGCAGAAACATGCACCCATACCTGGATCATACCTGTGACGGTGGCATTATCAGCACCATGCTCTAACCAACTGAGTTAACCAGCAAGGCATGGGCGCAAGATGTGGGACACAATATCCAGATGGAGGAATGCGAAAAACTATGGAAGAGTGAGATAAAATTTACAGCATGTGTGGCGATTAAAGAAAATTATATGAAAATGATGTATAGGTGGTATCTAACTCCAGTCAAATTAGCAAAAATGTACAAAGCTAAAGAAAGCAAGTGTTGAAAATGTAAAACAACAGAAGGGACATTTTTTCACATGTGGTGGGATTGTAAAAGAATTATTGGGAATGATTTATAATGAAATGAAGATGTTTAAAATAACCTTTGTTTAAAAAAACCCCAGAAGCTTTCCTAGTAGGTATTACAGGAGTGAACCTACCAAGATTACAAAAGAACTTATTTATGTATGCAACTACGGCCGCACAAATACTACTAGCACAACACTGGGAAGAAGAAGGTGTCCCAGCCAAAGAAGATTGGCAAGTTAAATTACTGGAATATGCTGAAATGGCAAAATTGACAATGAAACTAAGAGGAAGAGACGACAATGAATTTAAAGAAGATTGGAAGGACTTTATTGCATATATACAGAAGCAATGTACACAAATTAATACATTAGCAGGGTTCTAGGACTACTTGTAATTTTATTATGAATGGACAATAAGTAATTTTAATGGTTTTTAAATTTACAGTGGACATGTGGAATGCTGATAAATAATGGAACCAAGGAAGGGACTGGGGGAAGTCAATTTCTTCTGTTTGGTTTTGAATTTGTATTGCTGTTTATTTTTGCTATTTTTGGAAAACTAATAAAATATTTCCAAAAAAAAGAGTTAACCAGCAAGTCCAGCCACATTCCCACTACGGATAGCCTTAAATACCTGGCTTGGAATACCTTTGTGTAGAAACCTGTCCAACCTGTACGGAGCTTAATGCCCACAAGGAACTCGCTCATTTCTTATCTGTTTCATTATGCGGGATGTTAATAACTGGATTTGGCATCCACCATCATTTTTCTTTTTAATTTTAAAGAAATGCAATTATTACATTATGTTCACAGAAAAAAGAAACAAACATATATGGCTACCGACTCCCCTACGACACAGGGAGGTAAAATGGGAAGAGAGGAACCATGCATTCCACCTTGAGCTCCTTGGAAGAAAGGTGGAATACAACTGTAATGAAAAAATATACTATATCACCTATGGAGGCTAAGGAGGTGAAGAAACTTAACATGGAATCCAAATGGCCAAAATATTCTGAAATTTTAGAACAAGAAAGCGGTGAATTTAAACTACAGAGTTTTGAGAAATTAAAGCCCAAGGTGCGAGATTGGCTTCATTATTACCAAATAATGGAAACCTTTAAACAAGACAGGAAAATTGGCTTCCAGGTGGAGAAATCGAAATTGGAAACAGAACTGTTAGAACCCAATACTAAGAATGTATCAAGAATGTATAATTTGTTGCTGAAGTGGAATACAATAGATGAGACAGTTAAATCAGCTATGATTAAATGGGCACAGGACATTGGACATGACATTATGTTTGCTGACTGGGAACAGTTATGGACCACCGGTATTAAATTTACGGCATGCAATGCCTTAAGAGAAAATATTATGAAAATGATTTACAGGTGGTACATGACCCCAGTTAAGCTTGCGAAGATTTATCATCTGCTCAATAATAAATGTTGGAAATGTAATGAGACTGAAGGTACCTTCTTTCACCTTTGGTGGACCTGCCCAAAGATTAAAGCCTTTTGGGAAATGATTTATAATGAAATTAAGAAGGTACTTAAATGTACTTTTCACAAGAAACCAGAGGCATTTCTCTTGGGCATGGTCGGCCAATTGGTGTCAAGGAAGGATAGGACTTTTTTTATGTACGCCACTACAGCAGCAAGGATCCTTCTAGCAAAGTATTGGAAGACACAAGAACTCCCCACACTGGAAGAATGGCAGACGAAAGTGATTGACTTTATGGGACTGGCAGAAATGACTGGCAGAATCCGTGACCAGGAGAAAGAGACGGTGGAGGAAGACTGGAAGAAGTTCAAAGCTTATCTTAAGAACTGTTACAATATTGATGAGTGCTAAAATGTCAAGGGGAAGGAAGATGCAGAATTACAGCTGAAAATGTTTGATGACTTAAGGTGAAATTGAGAAAGTTAATAAATTTAAATTTAATTGGCTAAAAGGGTTGCTGAAAAACTGTAAAATAGGGATGCAAAAAGGGTGAGGTATGGGGAAGTCCGAGAAAGGAGGTTTATGAAAATGAGGTTAAGAACCTATATTTGTGTGTTTGTTTGTATTTGTTTGACGTTTTTATGTTGTTGTTGTTTTGTTTTAAAATTGGAAAACTAATAAAAATTATTATAAAAAAAAAGAAAAAATATACTGTGTAATAAATAGATAAAATATGATATAAATAAATATTTTTTGGAAAAAGATGTTTTGTCTGTTTCCTATGCATTTGGACAACTCTTAAGATACAGTAATCCAATTTTGCATGATGGTTCCCGGGATGAAGAAGCAGCTTTCTGGAAATTAATCTCAAGTTTCTGGATATGTTTGGATACAACTCAACGTGATTTTGAATAAAGAAATCCCAGAGCAGTGTAACAGCATTAACATATGTGGGCAACTCTGGAAGGTGGTCTGGAACAGCAAGTATGGATCATTTCACTTGATTCTTAAAGCTCTGCACTACGTATCTGCTAGTGAACTAACAATTCAAGGTTTTGCTGTTAGCATATAAGGTAAAGGGACCCCTGACCATTAGGTCCAGTCGTGACCGACTCTGGGGTTGCGGCGCTCATCTCACTTTACTGGCCGAGGGAGCCGGCGTATAACTTCCAGGTCATGTGGTCAGCATGACTAAGCCGCTTCTGGCGAACCAAAGCAGTGCACGGAAACGCCGTTTACCTTCCCGCCAGAGCGGTACCTATTTATCTACTTGCACTTTGACGTGCTTTCGAACTGCTAGGTTGGCAGGAGCTGGGACCTGCATATAAAGCCCTAAATGACCTGGAACCCAAGGAGCTCTGTTTAGGGTAGAGGAAGTCCTACTTCTTGTCCCATCCAGGAGACAACATCCAACATCTAAGAGGACATTTACACAAAGCAGGTCATTCTTGGTGGTGCCCCCACCACCACACCACCTGTGGAACTCCCTCATTATTTGACTGCCCTCCATAGTAGAAACAGAATACCTACACTTCTATTTACTGCTTTTGGTTCATGCTGAAAATAGTTTTTTTCAGGGCTGGTATTATGGCCATTGCTGCTGCTGAAGCTGATTATGATTTTAAAGTATGTTTTTATTACTGTGTGTTCTGTTGTTTTTTAATACCGCTAGCTGTCACGAGCTCCTAATCGGAGGAAGGGCAGAATGTCAAAACAATGAATCATCAGCTGGACACATCTGTGCAGCAGGAACAAAGTTTTTGTGCAACCGAACTTAGAGTTTTCTGAGGAGCCATGCTGCTCCTTTGAAAGAAACAGATAAGAAAGGATGAAAATAAAGGGGAATCTTTTCCTTTCAATCTTCATAACCGTGTATGCACGTAAAAACTAGCATATATGCGCGTGCACATATCTTCTCTTATTCTGCCATTCTTTGCAGCACATCAATTTACTTCTCTTTTCTTTCATGTTTTCTCCCTTCCTGTCTTCCTCCCCACCCCACCCCCGCGCCTTTTACCCTGATTTCCCCTTCTTTCTTGCCGTTTCCTCTTCCTTTACCGGAGAAAAAGGGCGGCACAGCACGTATACAAATGTTACACGACTCCCATCAGGCCCTACCGGCATGATAAGAATTGTAGTCCACTCCCTGGAGGTCACGGAGTGCTCCTTCCTCCTGCGGGTGTTCTTATGCCCAAACATTACCCAGGATGAACCTCGTACGGCATGTGCTCATTCCTCTGCCGTTGCCGCGTGACACGTGTGTGCGTGCATGTGTGAAAGAGGCGCGGGGTTGCGGAGAGAGATCTTCCATCTTTCGCGGCCTCCATTGCGAAAAGAGCGCGGTTTCGAAAGCGGCAGTACCCGAGAGGCGGCGCCGAGGAGCTAGGCGGGGTCGGAAGGCTTTTTTGCCCGCCTCTGGACGCGGGGGGAGTTTGGCTGATGCAACGTGGCCACGCTTGCAAGGCTCCGAGCTCCCTCGCCTGTTCTCCAGGTGTCACGACGGAACGGACGAGTCCGGATCGCACCCCGAGGTGCTGGTAGGTCTGGGCAGGAGCGGCGAGGAAGGGGACCCTCCCGCTTGCAAGGAGGCGAGATTGGGGGCGGAATGAATTGGGTTAGGGGGAGCAAACCCCAAGGCGAAGCATCGGGGGCTTCCCAGAAGGCAGGACAGGGAAGGGGGCGAAGGAGACATGGGGAGCGGATCGGGAGCTCCCCGGGACAGAGAAGTGGGGGCGAGGCGAAAATCGACCCCCCCCCCTCTTCTCTGGGAGGGGGGTGGAGAAGCGTGGCGGCGGTTTGGAGGGGAGACGGCTTAAGGTGGGTAGGAGAAGGTCCGCCCAGCACCCATGTGGCGGGAATAGCAGCTGAACAACAGACGAAGCATTCCTTCGCTGATGAGCGTCTTCCTCCACCTCCCACCGCTGCGCATCACCTGTTGGGCTGCTGCCTGTCACGCAGCTGTCAGACGTGGCCGCTCGGTGCCATAAATAGAATAAAACAAATAGAGAATTCTGCGCGCGGGGGGCGGGGAGTTTGCAAGGTGGCCGGGGTATAAGGGGGGCAGCTAGCCCCCAATCAATAAAAAATAAATAAAAATACATAGCTAACTGAGGTTCTGCCCTCCCAACAAAAATCCTGGCTACGCCGATGCTGAAAGTGGCATTGAGTAGATGTGGCCAGAAGGAGCTGGCATGGGTGCGGAAAGGGTCCCTAGGCTCCAAAGGTAAACGGAGACAAGGATTAGGGATGTTTATACACATAGTGTGTATGTGATCTCGGGCTCCTGGGACACCTCCTTGATCTTTAGTCCCAAAACTTGTGAATAATTTGGGCTGCAATGCCTGTAATCACTTTTACCAAGTGCAGCAGTAAATTAACAGTTAAGAGTGTCATTCTAAGAGCTGGGAGAGACCAGGGTTCAAATCTTCACATTGGGTGGCCTTGGGCCACTCTCTGTCTCTCAGGCTAACCTACCTCCCAGGGTTGTTGTAAGGATGAAGTGTGGGGGAGGAGAACCATTTACACCACATTGAGCTCCTTAGAAGATAAAGGTGGTATAGAAATATAATTAGTAAATCATAAATATACAGGCAAATGTGTAAAGGGTTTCCACTTCATTATACAGTATATTAATCAGCTTTTTTAAAAAAGCATGCACATCCCTGATTAAATTAGGATTCGGATTTTACAACGAACTGGCTGTTTTTGACACAAGAGTCGCTGTGAATTAGTAGTGAAAATGTCTTACTGGGAATACTGGATTCAAATCCCCAGTTGGCTACAAAGCTCACTGGCCGATCTTGGGCTAGTAGTAGTTGCTCTCTCGCTCTCTCTCTCGGCCTAACCAACTTTGCAGGGCTGTTGTGCAAGGCAAGGATAACATGTGGATGTGCTCTGTGCACTGCTTGAGTGCCTTGGAAGAAAGGCCGGATAGGAATGTAACACACCAGTAAAAAGAAAATAAAAGTACGTATAAAAAAATACAAGTAGCAAGCTAATTACTGGAAGGAACTGCAACAGTTCTCTCACACCCACAAGGTGGGAGTGCCTATTCTTTTGAGATGGTTGTCATGACTCACGCACAAGTTACCGTAACTGGAAAAATCAAAACAATGATACTGTAGTGGGGTTTTCCCTCAATACTGTTGCTTTTACCTATAGGAAAAAATTTAGTCACTTGTTATTATCTAAATTGACTAGAAGTGTATATCATTAACCAGCTCATAGAGTATTAGTCGAGGGGAAATGCTAAGAATATTACCATATGAGTTCTTCTGAGCATGTGCAGAGTGTCTGCCTTTCTGGCCAGTTAGGGTTCAGTGCTCGCTGCCACATAATGCGAGAGAATGGTGTGGGTGGCATAGGGCTTGTGTGAGGCAGGGAAGTCGTGCGTTCGCAGGTGCGTACCCGGGGATTTGGTGAGCATAAGTGCTCAGGAGTTGTGTGAGTCAGGGGTCTTTTTTTGGGTTGCTGGGGGCAAACTAGATGTGGTTAAAAGCTGCTGCATGGGGCACAATTTGGTCTTAGGCACAGGTAGCGTGTGTGTTATTGTATTTCTCCGATGGAAATTCCCCCCATATGGAAAATATGAACCTGACTTACCATGAGTCAGGCCGCTAAGGAGCAGCTCAGTGTTGCCTACATAAAGTGGTTGGGGGTTTCAGGCAGGGGTCTCTCCCAGCCCTATCTGAGGTGCCATGGACAGAACCTGGGGCCTTTTTTGAGGTGAAAGCATGTGCTCTGTCACAGCCCTTAGCCATAGGGGGAGATGGGTACTCTATGGGTCCTTGTCACTCCCTGCTCCCCAAATGGTTTTGAAGAAGGGTGGGTTTAAGTTGTGTCTAAGTTTGGCTCTTGGCTCTTGTTCCGTGTGTTCTTGCGTACGTATGAGAGCAGGGACGGCCTTCCCACAATGCACCACACAGCCGCATGTGTGGTTTGGGGTTAAGGGTGGAGAAGCTGCAATCCCCAGGGAGTGGAAGGTGTGCCCAGGATGGGAATGAGAAGATGGGAAAGAGCTTTCCCTGGCACTGGAGAGAATTTGGCCCAGAGGCCCCTTGGCTGGAGGGTGTGTGTGTTCTGATTTCCCATAGATGTGGGTGCCGCTAGAAGCTGCCCCCGAACAGAAGTCATATGGAGTTCTAAGGTACAGTATAATTGGTTTTCAAGGGGACTCCTATACTTAGCTGAATCAATCACTTCCATTATGTGTGTATGCAGGATTCTTGTTGTTGGCATCCATCTGTCTCGGGAGACAATGAGACCTATGGTGGGGAGGTCAAGCTGCTGGAAGGTTGCAGTGCCTGCCACGGCCGTAGAGACCAATGCAGGAGATACATGTTTTGTTGCAGCTGGGGCAGGAGAAGCCGCCCAGTTGTGCTACTGCAGATGCACCATGGCATTTCTTCTCTGTGCTCCTCCCAGTGGTTGTTTCTCCTATGGCCACTGCTATGGATACACAAACCTGACCATTTGCCTCCAGGCACTGCGGTCATCTGCAACAGATTCCAAACTGAGCCGATGGCCTGGTTCAGACAATTATCTAAGGTTTCGCAAACCATGGTTTCTGAAGCTGAGAGTGTGAGCCAAGTGTTCCTCCCTTCTCTCCTATTTTCTGCCACCTTTGGCTCCAAGATTCTGGTTTACGAAGCCTGGAATGATCATCCAAACTGAGCGACTATGTATCTTCTAATTTGATAACGAGAGGATAAAATGAGGTACGTAGCTACACACAGCAACCCTGTAGAGTTGGGTTAAACTGGTAGTTTCCTTGCACTGGTGCTGCAGAACTGCATTGTAAAGTGCTAGCCTTTGATTCGGCAAGCTTAACTCTTGCACAGCACCCAGCCTGATCCTGTACAGTGGTACCTCGGGTTGCAGACGCTTCAGGTTACAGACGCTTCAGGTTACAGACTCCACTAACCCAGAAATAGTACATCAGGTTAAGAACTTTGCTTCAGGATGAGAACAGAAATCACTCGGCGGCAGCGGGAGGCCCCATTAGCTAAAGTGGTACCTCAGGTTAAGAACAGTTTCAGGTTAAGAACGGACCTCCAGAACGAATTAAGTTTTTAACCCGAGGTACCTCTGTACCTCTTTTTGCAGAGCTGAAATGGGGGAGGGGGGCCTACTTGTGTGAGGCCTTGGGCTGTAGCCTCACTTGCTAGTGACAGAGTTTTAAGAAACTAGACTGAACGAGAAGCGGATCAGCTCAAGGAGTTAAATAAGAACCTGGCTTTTAAAGTGTGGTGGTTCTGGGGAGAGAGATGTCTTGATACCACGTGGCCCCCTAACCTGAGACGGTGGGATGTTTGGTTTGATCGTATATTTTTGTTGCTTGCTTTTTAAGGAGAAGCGTAAGCCGGGCTGCTTCTAAAGTGGGGACTGGGGCTTGTGTGCCTAGGCTTGTAGGTCACTTTGTAACATGATGCTTAACTGGGGAGTGAGGGGGGGCAGAGGGGGTGGGACCTGTCTCTGGGACTTTAAATAGGGCGGCTTCCTGCTGGGACAGGAATAGAGGAAGAAAGATGCAAGTGAGCCATGGTAGGTTTCTTTCAAATTTCAAACCCTCATGTGTGTATGTGTGTGTGCTGGGTCGCCCTCATGTGAACGGAGGCAGCTCCTGCTGTAGTGCAAATTGAATTAGTCCCTTAATTAAAGGCTCCTGCACACCTCTGAGCATGCCTCTTTCAGTCGGCCTCCTGTGAAGGCTGGCAATTCTGAGTGCTAAAATAACTCGCCCTCAGGGCAGGGAGTGAGGAATAGTTTTCAGCCCGAGGGCCACATTCCCTTCTGAGCAGCATCCCAGGGTCCACATGCCAGGGTGGGCGGGGCTAGAGACAAAAGTGGGCAGGGCAATTGATATCAACGTTTGCCCTTGTGCAGTAGGCTTGTTTGGGTGCTTGGGGAGGGGGTGTAGCCTGGGAAGAGTCTGAAGGGCCAGAGAGAGATGTCTGGAGGGCCGCATTTATTTCCCACCTCAGAATATATCCTGTTCTATGTTTCGTTCCTCTGTTTGTGTATCCTTCCTGTCCTTTAAGATATAAGAGTGATGCCCCAAATATTAGATATTTATTTGTTTTTATTTATTACATTCTTATTCCACCCTTCAAGGACCTTGCATATTTATCCTTCCTCAAGGCATCTCAGGGTACTGCATCCAGCAGCATACTTTGGCAGTCTTTTGTAATATGGCGCCCTATGCGAGGCCAAAATTTAGAACCCCCAAATGGATCCCACCACCACCACCCCTTTCTTTCCTCACAACAACCCCGTGAAGTAGCTGAGGCTCAGAAAGAGTGAGAGAGTGAGCCGCTTCGTGGCCCAGTGGGGAATTTGAACCTGGTTCTCCTCAGTCCTAGTCCGCCTTTCCAATCCAACACCATGCTGGCTGTCGCTACTCTAGATCTGTTGCATTACGCTGCAAAATTTACTTATTTTATTTAGGAAAAAAATAAACGATTTGATCGAAAAGAATTCTCAAAGTGGTGTACAAATGAGATTACATGACTAAAACCCACAAAGCAATAATTAAAAAAAAAACCCTTAGTGTTCATTGTTGGGGGCTGGCAACCCCACCTTCCCTTTACACCTGCTGAGAGTTAACCTATTGCCCACATAACTTTGTTTCAATGACCTGAGTTTAGGTCTGTAAAACCTGACTACTAGCTGCTGGGATCACCAATACTTGTTGCAAGGTTGCCTCAGGTAAACAGGTGATGCTATTGATTTTATGACCTGTGGGTCAAAAGATGGTAGTTAGCACATTTGTTTTAAAGACCCATAAAGTAAGGTCTTGTGTAACTTGGAGAGTTTTCTCATGTGATTTTGTGGTGCATACGTCAGTGTTGTGGGGTGAGGCTGGTGGGTGCTATCCTGCTCCCTCCTCATGCCTTCGCTGAGCGTCTTGGGGAGACCAGCTCCTCATGTTTGCCTGTGTTTTTGCTCTTCTGTAAAGGAGCGAACCCAGTGCTGTGGCAGACAGTCCTGAGCCCTAAACTGTGACTTCCAAGGCAACAAACAAGGTAAGGACATTTCTCTCCGGACAGAAAGAAGGAATTAAACATAATGGGAGGAATTAAACGTGATGAGAGCAGGTACTGATTGTACCTTCGCCTTGTAGCTATTTTGGTGGCAACCTGCATTCAGAGATAGTGGGGTCTGATGCTTGTGTCTTGCTCCATCCTCAACTCTCAGTAGATTGTGAAATATTGGCAGGGGGAGGTATCCGCTGAAGTCATTGCACAACGATAGGCTGCCCCTGCAACTGAACTTCCCCTCTTCCTTCTCCTCCCTCTCCTATGCACCCCCAGAGGGTTCGCGGGAACCCCAAAGCAGATTTAAGGAGTTGCAGGGAGAGGAGACGGAAGGAGAAGTTCTGTTGCTTGAGCAGAAGTCTGGTTTCTTGCCCAATGACTTTGCCAAACACAACCCATAAGGAGAAGGACCCTGGGTTGTTTTTTTTACTCAGTAAATTCACGCTTTTCAGTCGTGTTACAGTACAACTGTCTCCTTATTGTAGGATTTTCATAATACATTTAAACCAAAAGATCAGACCTTTTCAGTGGTGACCCCCCAAGTTGTGGACTGCTCTACCCAGGGAGACATGCCTAGCGCCACCCTTATCTGTTTTTGGGCACCAGGTGAATACCTTTTTCTTTACACAAGTTTTTGGCCCTTAATTGTGGCCTCTTTTAGTTGGGTGAGAACAGCAAGTCCTGATCTGTTTTATCTGCTCAGCTGCGCTTTTAGCTTTTAGATTTTTATTGGGAGTTCTTTATTTGGTTTTAATGTAAGTTGCTTTGGGTCACTTTGTGAGAAAAGCAACTAACAAATATAATAATAAATAAATACGGTGTATCTCCGTGAGGTTTTTGTGCACATTTTTGCACAATCAGTGGTAGTGGCCCCTTTCCCTCCCCTCACATGCAGCTGATTCGATTCAAGACCATGCAGCTCAGTCTTCTACAGGGCTGGAACCAGAGGTTGATCCCTTCAGGCCCCTATTCAGGTCCATGATCTGGTCTGAGGCCTACTGGAGACCAGGGGCCTCCTCCTGCTGCTGTTCTTTCTGTTCACTAGAAATGGGGCTTGGAACGACCTGTGGCCTTTGTTGGACTCCAGTTTCCCTCAGCTCCAGCCAGCAGGGCCAATGTTTAGGGATGATGCTGGAAGTTGTAGTCTAACAATACCCTGGAGGTCCATAGGTTCCCTGTTCCTGCTCTTCAACATTCCTGCTTATTTGCCTCTTCCTCTTCCTCTAGCCTAGAGGTGGAGGGAATGCAAATAAGTGAGTGTGATGGGAAGAGGAGTAGCCTCCTCAGCGCTAATAGTGAGGCGTTCCATGCCCTCAGGCTTATAACCAAAGAAGATGTGACACACAAGGAAAAAAGAAAAGGAGGGAGGAGGGAAAAGCAAGCTCAGCCACAAGTTACAGGTCTTATAATGCAGTTAGAAATGGCAGAACCTCAGTTCAGTTAGATTCCTTTAAACCTCCAATGAAGTTAATAGCAAGCTTTTGGTCATGTAAACTGGAAGACCCTTTTTTGCATAAGGAGGCGCTGGCCGATTGAACAAGTTCAGTGCTTGCTTGAAGCTTCTTCGAGTTTTCCTTCTCAGGAGGGCTGTGTTGTTCCACAGCACACATGCTCACAAAGAGCCCAGGGCCATGCCCAATTGTTTAAACATAGATCACCTCACAAAGCAAGAGCCTGGCAAGGTGCGAGGCTTGAGCTACGTGTCGTTCTCAGTCCTGCGTAGCTTATCTCCAGCTTTGGACAAAATGCAGCCGTGGAGGCTGCAAACTAAAGCGGAAACATTATGCTGTGTGCGTGTGTACGTATTTTTCCTTGCGGGGCATCCCCACTCCAAAAAAAGCTTTGTGTGTGTTTGTGTTTTAGTGGGAAAATGACACATGGGAAAAGGATTACGAACTCCCGCACCCCCTTCCCATGTGCTAGTTTTCTGCTTTTGGCTGCGTACTGTAGCTTCAAACAGCTACGGTTCTGAGCACCCTTAGCAAACTACAGTTCCCAGGGCTCTTTAGGGGCTTGGAAAGTGCTTTGAATGTATGGCAAGGACGCAGCACCAGTCTGCAGCCCTTTCTTCACTCCATTTTGTGAAACAATAAACCTTGAGGCAAACCACACACAGTTTGCCAATTGCAAGCATTGCACAATTCAGTACATGCTTAGGCAGCTTTTTAACAGCAGCCCCTTCTGCACAATTGCCTCAGAGAATCTGTTATGCAGCTACATGTGTTTTATTTATGCCACAGAATGAAACGTGTGTTTGTAAGGACTTCGTTGGATTAAATGAGTTCACAGGTGTAGCTATTTCTACATCGCAGTTAAGTGATAATAAAACATCTTGCGTTGTTAGACTTAATTGAGTTTATCTATCATTTGATATTCTTCTCTAGCCTTAAGACAAGACTGAAAAAATAGCAAAATCTTGTTGCTGAAATTGTATATATTTGGGAAACAAAGCTGGAATCTGATAAGCAGCAACACAGAAGCCACACAAGAGTAGAAGTTGGGTATTCCCACATTTAATTAAATGCAGTGTCTCAATTCAGACATCCTGCCAAATTGTAGTTAAGAAATTTTAACTATGGTTTGCTGCATTCAAATTGAAAAACTAGGGTTTACAATTGGATTGACTGGGAAAATAGAACTGGAAACTGCACCTTAAAATGTATTTACAAACCATGTTTTGTGCTTAACTATGATTTGGAGTGATGTCTGAATGGACAACCCAGTTATGGCTGTTCGTCTACCTTCACAGATTGCTACATCAAGGAGATATAATTTGTGAACTTAAGAAGCCAAGGACAGAAAACGAGAGTGGGCATGCTGCTGTAAACTGTTTTTTGCCTGTTGCATGTTTAGACTAGCACATAAGATACCTCCACTGCATGTGAGTATACTTAGCCATCCTTTGTATTTGTTATCATATATGAAGCTTCTCAAGTGGATTCAGACCATTGGGTCCACCTAGCCAAGATCTCAGGCAAAGGAAAAATCTTTCTTCAGCCCTGTCAATATAGAGTGTTTCAACTGGAGATGCTGAGGGTGGAACCTGAGATCTCTGTGCATACACACCATACATGGCTTGCTCCAAAGAACCCTGGGAACTGTAGTTTAACCCTCAAAAAGCTAAACCTCCCCAGCACCCTTAACAAACTACCGTCTCCAGGTTGCTTTGGAAAAAGTCACCGTGCCATAAATGCTCTTTAAATGCAGGTGTGAATGCAGCTCAAGCGTCCACTGGGAGCTTTGTAAATAGGAAGTCATGTGGAAAATCTTTCGCAACGAAGGAACTGCAAACATGCAAAGTCTTGTATGTAAGGCAACTGCCTTCATGACATGCATAGTCTGCAGACCTAGAGATATAAACATTTCCCTTAATTTCAGGCAATTAGCTCTGCCGAACCATGCCTGGGAGCCTTTGCAGGGAGACGGCTGGCGCTGCCCGATAGGCAGGCAGGAGCTGTCCTGTGCCAACGCTGCCCCTTCCCTGAACCCTTTCTCTCCCTGCCCCCACTCCGTGAGCTGGCACACATTCCTTCCTTTCATATCTGACCTTGGCCACCACTACGTCTGTGAAGGTTAGTCCAGCCTCCAGTCCTCATTGTGGGAAATAATGAGCGGTTGGCATTGGCGCTGGAAAAAGGGGGGGGAGCGGACAAAAGTTCACCGCTTACGCAGAGCCAGGCATGATGACCGTTGGCATTGCCTCCTGCTCACCCGCTGAAGTTGGCACACTCGCCTTGCGCAGGGACACGTCACTGGCAAATTTGAGAGGGTATCTGAATACGCACAAAGAAGGGAGGGGCGGAGATTATTTGTTGCAAATTTTGCAGTTGCAACCAGTTTTGCAGAGATTGTGGCCTGAGGCTGTTTGTTCTGAATTCTCTAATCCCAAGATGAGAGACCAGAGACCTGGGCAGCAGCAGGGCAAGAGGGCCCTCCTTGCACGTGTTTCCATGGGTGGAATGTGCCCCTGAATTCTGATAATGTCTCTTATACGTCTGGATGGAGGATAGAGAGGGGTGCATGAGTCTGTGTAGAAGCTAGGCTACTACTATGCGAAATTTATATTTGTTGCACTGCCCACTTTTGCCCCTGCCCAAAACAGGCCGCATCCACACTGTAAATTTAAAGCACTGTGATGCCACTTTAAACAGTCATGGCTTCCCTCGAAAAATCCTGGAAGGTGTGGTTTGCCAAGGGTGCTGTTGTTAGGTAGGAGACCCTGTTTCCCTCACAGAATTACAATTCCAAAACATTTCCTGTGAGGAGAGATTAATAGTTCAACCGCTCTGGGAACTGTAGCTCTGTGAGGGGATTACGGATCTCCTAGCAACTCCCAGCACCCTGAACAAATGACAGCTCCCAGGAATATTTGGGGGAAGTCGTGGCCATGTAAAGTGGTATCATAGCGCTTTAAATGTGTAGTGTGAATTTGACCTTTGTTTAACTAAAAACAGTTAAAGCAATTGTAGGTATCACACCCACACCCCTATATCTATCTACCAATCAAGGACACATTCCAACCAGACAAAAACAATCAGGATAGGATAGGAAGCAGAGCCTGAGGGAAGTTCCAACGGCCAGACAGAAAGGCCTGGACAGGCACATTAGGCCCCAATGCCTGAGGGCTTTCACACCTGCTGTAAAATACCAGATGCTCAGAGGCAAGAAATCCAGACATTAGTATGATTTGTGCTTGAGTAGAGAAAATGTGGCTCTATGGATAATATGAGATCCAGACATTGGGAACTCTATTCTTGTTTTTAGAGTTTCAGGCCTTTCATGGCTACCAAAAACCACTGAAATGATTTTGACAGCAGCTAACTTCTCCTATAATCTGTAGAAAACCAAGAGGATCGGGGTAAAGATAGATTCTAGTGGTCTAGCTAAGGCAGGGGAAGGATGTCTCAGTTCAGCACAGCTGTCCCAGGAGCTCCCCGAAGCTCCCACCCACCCCCACCCTGACTTCTAGAGAACTGTATTTTCTTGTTCACTTCCATCCATATTTCTTGAGAAACATTTTTTCCGCAGCCACAAATACCCATCCTGTTTATTCAGAGGGGAGAAACAAGCAAAGTTTCAGATGGCGCCGAAAAATAAATAAATTGCAAGGAATCTAAATGAAATGCATTTATGCCAATTTGAATAATTCCAGGCCTAGAAAGATACACAGTTTGACGTAACTTTAATCCCCTGACAGGAGTGGTAAGAAGATGTCCAAACAAGTGTTTGAAAGGCACTTTGTGCTGGGATATTCTTGGCTCCAAAGAGCTCTGACTCCTATTTCATGGTAATAAATACTTCTTATTAAAGTTTCTGGGGAGCAGGCCAGAGGAACTGACAGCACAGGAGCAGGCAAAATCTCTGTCCATCTTGCCATTTCAGTTTGTTACATTTCCTACTCATTTTCCAGACACAAAGTAATTAAAAGTCAATACACAATGCAATGCGCTTATATTGACTGAAATTCTGCTCAGAGTAGGCCCATTGAAGTGAATGAACCTGAATCAGTCGTGCCCATTAACTTTGGTGGTTCTGCTTGGCGCAACACTAGCTTTGGATCCCACCCCATGGTTTGGAGTCTCCTTGGAGTCTCTTTTGGACTACAACTCCTACTGTTCCCAGCCAGCGTAACCAATTGACAGGAATGATGGGAGTTGTAGTTCCCAGGTGGAAGAAGGCTGGTTTGGGGAATCCTAACTGACCCTCCAACTGGGCATCTTACCTTTGGCCTTACACTCACTCCTTTCTCTGATTCTTCTCTTTCTAGGCTTGAATCCTTTTTTGCTTTGGAGAGGAGTCGGCAAGCGTGTGTGCCTGTGTGTGCATCTCGTAGCATATGTAATTCATGGAGCCTACAGGACACTGTCTCCGCCCACTTTCACATGTGTGAATCTTTGTATGCATATAGCGTCCAAACTCTTTTAATTGGCTGTGATTGAGGGTAGGCACAGACGACGCAAGGGCAAAGTGAGAAACCCTTTTTGTATGCGTGGGTTGTCCGTATGTGCGTGCATGAACTGATCGAGTGATGTGTGTGAGTTTAGTTCGTGTTTCAGTCCATCAATCCCATAGAGAATTTTGTAGGCATGTGCATCTGCGTCTGCACAACAGTGTGACACACACGAATGGCCACATCTGTGGGAGTGTGAGAGAGATTTGCTAATGTGCAAGGAGTGTATACACTTTTAGCAGTTCACTTTCCGTTTCCCTGGTCCCATGGTACATGTGAGCCTGTGCTAGTTGCAGGAGAAGAGTCTTTTTTAGGGTGTGACATAATTGTGGACAGACAAGTGTGAAGGCGTGTGATTGTGCAAGGGCCCTAGGATTTAGCCGCGTGCACAATTTGTGTGTGTGTATCACATCCCTCCACCAATGGAGAAATCCAAAGCGGACCTCGAATCTGCAGCAAATGCCGAAGGCGAATTCAATCAAGATCTGCTCACTGACGAACCTGATACCCGCCCGGCCTGGGGGTCCAAAGTTCAGTATATCCTGGCCCAGGTTGGCTTTTCAGTTGGGCTTGGCAACGTTTGGCGATTCCCCTACCTCTGCCATAAAAATGGGGGAGGTGAGTGGATACGGGCATTTCTTGCAAGCTTGGGGCTGGCGTAGAGCAAGACTGTCCCCTTTTTCATTCATTTGTAGCAGGGTACCTGTACCGTTTAACTTCTCCTTATATTAAATGCCTGTGTCACCTTTCTGAACCCTTTGGGCTTTCAAGGCATTGAACATCTCAACTTAGAAACCATGCAAAACACCCCAGCACACTAACTGAAAAGCAGTTACAACCTTGACAGTGATGCACAAGAAGAGAAGAGATAAGAAGCAGATCACTATTAAAAGGGTATGGGAGATGGAAACGGCCATGGCAGGGGCCACCACAGAGAAGGCCCTGCCATAAGTGGCAGCCTGCTTAAATTCCAAAGGTGCTGAGGCCCAAGGCATTTGGGGGCCTAAAGTGGACTTGTGTGACAATGAAGTAGCAACCTCCGCACTGCCACTGAACTGCCCCACCATGCCAGCTTCTCCTGCAATACACAAATACAACACCCGGGTCTTGGGTACTTCTTGGCCGCTGTGAGCAGCACCTGGTAAATGGGAAGGGGGATAGTCTTGTGTTGCAGGTAACAGCCAGGCTGTGCTTACAAAACAAACTTGCATAGCTTGAGCCTGCTATGGAAGCGTGTACAGCTGCCTTGGCCATTTTGGATGGAAGAACCAATTTCTGCAGGGAGGGGGTGGCAGAAAATGGATTTTCACAGTGCTGCCCTTGTACCAGTCCCGAAAACACCTTCCTTGTGCCAGTCCCAAAAAAACCACAGTTTTGAACGTGTTTAAGCAATGGTGTTTAAAAAGAAAAACAACCCCCTCCCTCTTTATTTGAAAGAGCCAAATATTTGGTTGCATAATCATGGCATGTGCTTCAGACAGGGAGAGAACTGGAGTTCACTTATGGGTGGGGAGGAGAGAAGGAAGAGGCGGCAATCAGAGTTTGCCACAGACCGTATTTGTGTCTCTCTAAGTGGGGGGGGGGAGTTGAGCTCACCCCACAACCAGTTGACCCCTAATGCTCTTTCACAGGAGCACCTGTTTCCTCCCTTAAATTATTTCTGATTCGGGGGGTAACTGGCTGGTGGAATCAGGGGAGACTGCTGGGGTCTGGGAGCGAAGTGTTGCTTGCTGTAACTGTGTGTCTCTGTTTCATCCTGGCCAGGTGCCTTCCTGCTGCTGTACCTGCTGCTTCTCTTCATCATTGGGATCCCCTTGTTTTTCTTGGAGCTGGCGGCTGGGCAGATTATCCGGCAGGGCAGCATCGGGGTCTGGAAGTACATCAGCCCCCGCCTGGTGGGCATTGGCTTCGCCAGCTGCGTGGTGAGTTGTTCCTCCGGCAGCACTTCTGAAAACCTTTTGCCTTTGAGCTCGCCCACCCCCCAATCTCACCCATCAAGCTCTTCTTATACTATATTAGGGATGTGGAATTGGATGCAGCTGGCAGGCTGGAGCACTGCCTCTCCCTCCCCCACAAGCCAACTTTGACAGGTGAGTGGGCACCCCCACCTGTCAATCACCTGATGTCATTATGGTGTTGGGTAACAACTTCAAAGGGGCTCGTTCTCAGCACAGAACAGCTGATGGGAACAAGCCCTTTCAGAGCAGTGCTGTTGGATTCAGTCAGCTGATTAGCATCCACAGTGCGCCTGCTTTTGAAATTTGTTTGCAGGCGAATTTTTAATCCAGACTGCGCCTGCAAGCAGACTTTGAAGGCCTGCTGTCAGGCAGGGGCTTTGCAAATGCCAGTAATTAAGCTACTTGACGGCACTTGCCAAAGGCACACAGCCTGGAAGACACAGCGACACCTTCATACCTCGACCTGCCCCATCTTTACCTGCCCCACACTTGACTTAAATGAAGACAGGTGTAAGACAGGTGGATGTGGTTTAACAAAATGGCCTCCTGGACCAAATGGGGAGACCTACCTAGGCCAGAGGGTCTCCCACTGCTGGTCTGTGTCATGAATGGGCAACGTGTGGCCTTCCAGGTGTTGCTGGAATACAGCTCCCATCATTCCTGACTGTTGGGCCATGCTCGCTGAGGCTGATGGGAATTGGAGTCCTAACAGCATCTCAAGAGACACCAGTTCCTCAGCCCTGATCTTGTCCCACGGCCTGCTTCCCATAGCAGCCAACTGGATACTCATAAGAGGGGGTGTGAAGGAGACAGCCCTCTGCTGCTAATGCCACCCTCCGCCAGCAACTGGAATTCAGAGGTAGACTTCCTGCAACCATGGAGGCTCCATTGTCCCCTCATGCCAGCTGATAGCCATTGATAGACAAGTCCTCCACAAGTTTGTCTAATCCGATTTTAAAGCCACCTAAGAGTGACCTCTGCCATATCTTGTGGCAGTGAATTCCACAAACTAATTATCCAGATGGCAGCGAGTTATGGAATTGGTGGAGCGAAGGACTTCTCCCCTCAGCCTTCTTCTGCCTTGCCTAGATTAAACCGCCAGTGAGATAATTGCCAATTGTAGTTAACATCCCTCCCTAAATTCCTGGGGATAGACATGTTAAACATCTCCAGTATCTCGCCCCGAAGCAGCTGCATTTTAGTGCTGGGAATATGATCCTAAGGAACGAACGACACTTCTCATTAAAAATATTTTTAACTAACGTGCTTAGACCACATCTGTTTCTTTCGAAAAAATTTCTTGGAAGGGAGGGGCAATAAATTTTCCTGCCAAAAATTGTACTTGAAGGTGCTATATGCTGTAAATAGCATCTTTTGGGTACAAGGGAGTTTCAGGAGGCAAATGTAAGGCGCCCCACCCCCGAACATATGATTAACCCAATTCAGATCAGTGGACCCCCATGCCTGATTTTTCTTAAGGGAGGAGAGGAGACCAGTTTTGAACGCATGACATAAAAATGTGTTTTAACATGTTCTTTGACCCTAAAGAGCTGCCCCTTCCCCTGAGGTAGCTGTGTCAGTGCCCATTGGGGATGGAGTGAGAAGGACTCTGATTTCTTCCTCTTTCTCTTCAGGTTTGTTCATTTGTTGCCCTGTATTATAATGTCATCATTGCATGGAGTCTTTTCTACCTGGCTAACTCCTTCCAGTTACCCCTGCCTTGGACTGATTGCCCAGCAGCAACCAATCAAACTGCTCCAGGTAAGGGATTAGAAGGTTTGAGGAGGGGGGAGGGCTAAAGCTGCCTTGATGTCATTGTACGGAGACAAAATGTACTCCCGATTGTCAGGAAGTGCTGATGAACTTGAGATACAGTGGTACCTTGGTTCTTGAATTTAATCTGTTCTGGGAGTCCGTTCGACTCCCGAAGCTGTTTGAAAACCAAGGCACAGCTTCCAATTGGCTGCAGGAGATTCCTGCACTCAAACGGAAGCCATGTCAGACATTCAGCTTCCAAAAAACGTTCACAAACCAGAACACGTCCGGGTTTGCGGTGTTCGGGAGCTGATTTGTTCGGCAACTAAGCCGTTCGAGAACCAAGGTTCCACTGTATATATATATTTGCCAAACTAATATTTTTTCAGTTCTGTCCTCAAAAAACCCCATAATCTTCAGTTAACCATACCAAAGTATGGATGGGAAAAGGGAGGAGAGGGGCTTGATTATTTCGTCCCGTTACCTTATTTATAAGAATATTTATATACTGCTATTCGTTAAAAATAACAGTGATTTACAAACAATTGTGCATAAAACTACACAATAAAAACCATATAAAATGTTTAAATCAGAAATAAGCTAATTATTGTGGAAAGCTGGATTTTTAATTGCCTGCATAGGCCTGATGGAATAGGAAAGTTTCCAGCAGGCATTTAAAAATTGAAACAGAAGTTGCCTACGAAATCTCTTGATTGGCAGAATATTCCATAGCGTTGGGCTGGTGACACGAAAGTCTCAGCTCCTTGTTGTCAAATAAGCCTCACCAACGACACTCTGCCCCTAACCTTTGCACCTCTCTCTCTGTCTGTGTCTCTCTCTGTGTGTGTCCTTGTCCTCATCTTAGAAACGGAGTGTGGCCACAGTTCTCCCACCGTCTACTTCTGGTACCGCGAGGCCTTGCATGTGACCAACTCCCTTGACGAGAGCGGAGGCCTTGACCCGGCTCTTACTGGCTGCCTCTTTGCCGCTTGGGCTCTTGTGTGCCTGGCAATGATCAAAGGCATCAAGTCCTCTGGCAAGGTCAGTTGCGAGGGCACTTTCCCTCTTATCAAAAGTTGACCTGGGTGGGAGGGAGTGTTTTGCTTCATCAACACCAGCAGGAGAGAACCCTCTGCTCACCAGCTGAGCAGCAGAAAGTCTGATCCTACTGGCCACAGGTTTCTACTTTGTCAGTGCATTCTCCGCATGGGATGCACTTGCAAAGCCGCTCCCGGCTCCCTGCTGAGCACTACTGCCCCACAGCTGATATTACCAAGTGACATCAGCCAATGTACAGGTGCATTGGGTTTGGAAGAAATGGCCAACTTGGATCTTGCTGGCAGGCCAGGATTTGCTTATTGACCAAAGTTTCCCTACTCCTGCTCTAATTAATAGTGTTTTAAATTCATGCTTTGCCTTCAAGTGGATCAGGATCCATAAACATGGTTCTAAGATTGTCCACTACTGGTCCCAATGTCAGAGTACCTGGGATGGAGAACTTGGAAATGAAATGCCAGCATCTTGTACCAATGGTTGTTTCACCACAAACAGGCTGTCAGTCCCTGGTTTTGATTTTCTCTCTTCACCCCCGTCTCCTTTGCAGGTTCTGTATTTCAGCTCTCTTTTCCCCTACGTGGTCCTCTTGTGCTTCCTCGTACGGGCACTGCTGCTAGAAGGAGCGGTTGATGGGATCAGAATCATGTTCACGCCCAATGTAAGAGCTCTGTGCAAAGGAATAACACTCTTGTACACGTGTGCCCATTTCCCCCACTGCATGCAAATTCCCTTTATTTCCCCCCCAGCGCTTAACCGCAGGGCTAGCATTATTTCACTTGTTTACTTACAAAACTTCCATACTACTGGAGAAAAGTGGTGCAGACGTGTTTAACAGTGAAATGAATCCAAACCAAACAATTAAAAACTGGCTTAAAATAATCCAGTGGAACAATGCAACAAAACTGTTGGCAAAAGAAAAGGCAATATTACTGCAAGTAATAGATTAATGAATGCATATAGAAAACGCTGGAACCTATGGACACTGGTGGCGCTGTAGTCTAAACCACTGAGCCTCTTGGGCTTGCTGATCAGAAGGTCGGCAGTTTGAATCTCCACAACGGAGTGAGCTCCCGTTGCTCTGTCCCGGCTCCTGCCAACCTAGCAGTTTGAAAGCACACCAGTGCAAGTAGAGAAATAGGTACCGCTGTGGCGGTAAACAGCATTTCCATGCACTCTGGTTTCTGTCACAGTGTTCTGTTGTGCCAGAAGTGGTTTAGCCATGCTGGCCACATGACCTGGAAAGCTGACTGCGGACAAACACCAGCTCCTCGACTTGAAAGCGAGATGAACGCCACAACCCCATAGTCGCCTTTAACTGGACTTAACTGTCTAGGGGTCCTTTACTTTTTACCTTTTCACCTAATTTATACTGAATCAGATCATTGATCCATTTGGCTCAGCAAACTCCTGCCAGATAGTGACCACTTCATCAATGCATGAAGTACTAGCCTTGCATTGGCAAGTAGGTGCATATATGGGCATAGAAAGTGAAAAAAATGTGAACAGTGGAGGTAAATCACTGAAAAGTGGAATTCCTATGTAAAAATTAATTGCTTGCAAAATAAAGAGTGGCTATTTGCCAGAGCAGCAATGGGAAATGAAAGAAAGCAAAATTAAGATGACAAAGCACAGTTAAGACAAAGATGGTAAAACCTGTTGTGTGAGAGGAGACCATTATCTTGATTTGGGCCTAAACGCATAGAATCAAACTTCCTCACAAGTTCTAATTTGCCAGTATTTACTTCCGTTGGAAAATCCCCTCTCCTTTTCTGAGGATGAATTCATGAGGATGAATCCTGTACCCTTGTCCTCTTTGCCCAACCTCTAGCTGTCCATCTGGAGAGACATGCAGGTCTGGCGCCAGGCAGCCACCCAGGTGTTCTTTGCCCTGGGACTGGGCTTTGGGACCATCATTGCCTACTCCAGCTATAACCCGCGCCACAACAACTGCCACATCGACGGGCTGCTGGTGTCTGGGATCAACTTCCTTACTTCAGTGCTGGCCACGCTTGTGGTGTTTGCCGTGCTGGGCTTCCGTGCCAACATGATCACACAGGACTGTGTGGAGAGGTGAGTAGCTGCCTGCCTGTGTCCTGCCCCCCACCCCACCCCCCACTTTTGACATATTTAGCTCTTTGGGGTTCTGCTGCTGTAGGACAAGGCTGCAGGCAGGGACAACTTGGGCTTTATTTCTCATGTTCAGTGGTTCTGTGTTGACGTTTTTTGAACAAAACATGAAAGCATGTATGCAAACAAGTAAGTTATGCAAGGTTGTTTATAACCACCCTGATGCCATCAGGAGATCAAGGAATCACACAGACACACACACACACACACACAGGAATTTCTGGAGGGGCTCTCAGATCCGCCCCTTGCTGAGTTAGGTTTGTATCCAACCATAGTCTTCCGAATTTTACCCATCCACGGCCATTTAGAGGGCTGTTTTGGAGAAATTCCATTCCATTCTTATTATTACAGTTGTACCTTGGGTTTCAAACAGCTTAGTTCTCTAATGTTTTGGCTCCCTAACACCGCAAACCTGGAAGTGACTGTTCCAGTTTGCAAACTATTTTTGGAAGCCAAACGTCCAACGGGGCTTCTGCGGCTTCCAGTTGGCTGCAGGAGCTTCCTGCAGACAATCAGAAGCCGCGCTTTGGTTTCTGAACGTTTTGGAAGTTGAATGGACTTCCAGAATGGATTCTGTTCGACTTCCAAGGTACGACTGTATTCTTATTTAAATTTGTATACCACACTTCATCTGCAGATGTCAGGGTGGTTGACAACATAAAAATACAAGATAAAAAAACACAAAATACATAATAAAAGCAAGAACAAGAACAAACCAATCATCCCCTCCCACAACTACTACTACTTCTTCTTATTTACTCACTTGAAACTTATTTTGGCATCATCCAGGGATCCATTCAGTTTGAGTAAGACTCATTACATGCTCCCAAGCTTCTGTCCTTCAGAAGAGCAAAGGGAAAAGTCTCGGAAGTTGTGTGTTGATTACATTCCTGCTTGCCTTTGGTGATGGAAGGAGCAAGCTTGGAGATGGATCATAGTCCAGGGCATCAGGTGCCCTTGGGAGACGCCCTGGGATACCACATCATAGTTGAAAGGGACCACAAGAGACATCTGAAGGCAGCCCTGTTTAGGGAAGATTTTAATGTTTGATGTATTACTGTATTTTAATATTTGTTTGGAAGCTGCCTAGAGTGGCTGGGAAAGCCCTGCCAGATGGGCGGGCTATAAATAATTTATTATTATTATTATTATTATTATTATTATTATTATTATTATTATTATTCCAATCCCCCCACAATGCAAGAATCTTTTGCCCAACATGGGGCTCAAACCCACAACCCTTAGATTAAGAGTCTCATGCTCTACCCAGCTAGTTGGCTTTGTGTTTTCAGATTTGGAGTAATTCCTGATTAATGGCCTCGCTGCTTGCCATTCTTTCCCTTTCCCCCCAGGAATACAAAAATCCTGTCTCTTCTAGCATCAAACGGCTCCCTCCCTGCTACGCTGCCTTACCTTGGAAACTTCTCTGACCTCTCGGTTGCTGAGTACAGCGCTTGGTATCAGGGTCTTCAGAACGACACAGCAGAGTGGCTGCAGATGTGGAAGATCAGTGACTGCCGAGCAGAGGATGAGATGAACAAGGTGACCAGGGAGGAGGAAGGAAGGCAGGCTGGGCTGCTGCGAAAGAGGGGAAAGCTGTCAGAAGCAGCTGTCTTTTGGGATTGTGTCCGAGGGGCAAGAGATGGGCTTGCATAACTTGTGCCATGTCAGTCGAAATGTAGCCTCCTGCTTAGTGTGGCAGCACGTTTGGGACTCAGTGAATTTCCCTGGAATTGAAGTGTGTACACACACACACACATAATACACACACACACACACAATACACACACACATAATACACACACACGGATACACACTGTATACATAGGGTGATCAAGCAGACCACAATCCATGGCTGGTGAGCTATGTTTGTGTGAATGAGACATGTATGAGCTGTGCCTGAACTATCATAGTTGTTTTTAAAAGTGTTTAAAAGGGACTCTGTTTTGAGAAGCCAGATCTGCATCATTATTATTATTATTATTATTATTATTATTATTATTATTAAATAGTCATCATCGTTGTCGTAGTATATTTATATCCCACCCATCTGGCTGGGTTTCCCCAGCCACTCTGGGTGGCTCCCAACAGAATATTATTATTATTATATATTATAATAATTATGTTATATAGTAATAAAGCAATGAAGCATTAAACATTAAACATTAAAAACTTCCCTAAACAGGGCTGCCTTCAGATGTCTTCTAAAAGTCAGATAGTTGTTTATTTCATTGACATGGGAGGGCGTTCCACAGGGCAGGCGCCACTACCGAGAAGGCCCTCTGCTTGGTTCCCTGTAACCTCACTTCACAGGGAGGGAACCGCCAGAAGGCCCTCAGAGCTGGACCTCAGTGTCCGGGCAGAATAATGGGGGTGGAGATGCTTCTTCAGGTATACTGGGTTGATTGGCGCAAGGGCCAATCTCAAAGCAGAGCACTGTACAGCGCTGGCTGGCCCTTGTGTCAATCACAAAGCCTCCTGGAGTCAGTTTTAAGGCAAAGGGGGAAAACCTTGAAAACAAAACAAAACCAAGGAGTGAGCACTTAAATAGATGAAGCCCCATAAACCTAGTGTGGGAACTTTTGGCCTTCTAGATGTTACTGGACTACAATTCCCATCATCGGTTATGTTGGCTTGGGCTGATGGGAGCTGGAGTCCAACAACACCTGGAGGGTCACATGTTTCTCACCCTTAGTCTATGCCAGAGTTTCCCAAACTTGGGCCTCCAGCTGTTGTTGGACTACAATTCCCATCATCCCTATCTATCCGGACCAGTGGTCAGGGATGATGGGGACTGTAGTCCAAAAGCTGCTGGAGACCCAGGTTGGAGAAACCGTGGCCTATGCCATGAACAGGGCCATAGTCCCTGTTGCTATTCAATTAAGAGTGCCATAAACTGCTACTTCCTGTGTGGCAGATTGCCCAGGCGTTGAGTATTTCTTTCCGATAGGTGTAAGCTTGTCACCTGCCCTTTTCAGTGGATGATTCCCAGATTTTTCTTCTTTTCAAACTCCCAGGATGTGGAAGGCACAGGACTGGCTTTCATCGCCTTCACGGAGGCCATGACCCTCTTTCCAACCGCCCCATTCTGGTCGGTGCTGTTCTTTTTCATGCTGCTGAACTTGGGGCTGAGCACTATGTTGGGGAACATGCAAGGGATCATCACTCCATTGCTGGACAACTTCCACAGCCTCCAGCGCCGGCGGACCCTCTTCACAGGTATGGCAGAACCCATAACCAAGAGACAGAACAACATCCACCAGGGGGCAGAAGAGTGAGGTGGATGGGTTTTATTTTGCAAAACAACAAAGTTCTGTAGCATTGTACAGATGAAAGCAAACATCAAATAAGGTACAACAACAAAGGCACAATAAAAAGACTTCAAATAAGTAATTGCCATCTCTCTTTAGCTATAAAAGGCTCCCACTTACAAAGGTCAGTAATAAGGCAGTCCCTGCCCTCAGGATTGCTCTCTAAAAGGCACAGCGCTCAAAGAAAGGGGACTGGCAGGCAGGAGGAAAAATACAAACTCAAACACTAGTTTTCAGTTTACGAAGTTCTTGTAATCTTTCTCTGTGTCTCCTGTCAAGACCGGGGTGCTGCGTTCTGAAGGCAAAGGAATGACTGGACCCTGATTAATACAATAGACACGAGGCTTGACCAGCAAGACCTGGGAGAAAGTACGCATGCCACTCCCTGGCCCAGGCCGTTTTTATTAACCAAAGAACTTTAACACAGCGTTTGTAAGAACCAATCAGATTTCCTCTGGGCATATCAAAAAATCCTCATGTGGGGACAAAGTCAGATCAGAGGAAGCCTCTTAACTACAAAGAACTATTTCCTATTTGAGCATGCATACATGTTCAGGCTAAATAAAACAGGAACCAAGGAGGAATGTGCTATGTACTGAAGTTCTCACCCTGGGCCAGCAGGGGGATACTGTAGATAGTTATGCAAATAAGGGATTGAAAGTGACATTCAGTGATTGGATAGTTTTAGAAAATTGTTAACAGTTACATTGTACTGGAGCTCTATATAAGCAGGCTGACTGAACCCTTCAGTTCAGTTCTGTCCTGGCCTGTGAATAAACAAGAGCTGTTTGAAGAATCCCTGTGTCGTCTGATATGTTCACCCACAACTTAACAGAATGCATTTAGCAAACCCTGGAGGTCATAAACAGGCAGTAAACAGGAAAGACAGGCATTTTATCACCTCCACGTGAACTCCGTATCCTGGCCCTAAAACCTACCTAAAGATTAACAAAAGCTACATCAAAGCTACCTCCTTATTTTTATGTACCCAGGATGCCTGTTGAAGCAACTGGTCCGTGTAGAATGCTTTATACGTGACTGTCAGGCATAGAGAAAATGCAGCAGAGATGCAGAGGCTTGTGGGATTGATGAGAAGTCATGTCAATGACTCAAAGCCAGTCAATGCAATTCTTTCACTTCTGACACGATGGCTTGCTTCATTTTTCATAATTCCTCATAGCACTCCTACCTGACCACTGCACCGGGGCCCCTGCGGTCCAGCAGGTGTCCAGCCAAGCCAACCTGCTCTCCTTTTTCTCTCTTCCCACAGTGCTGTGTTGTATTATTGGATTCCTGCTGGGCCTGGTTTTCGTGCAACGGTCTGGCAGCTATTTTGTGTCCATGTTTGACGACTACTCGGCTACCCTGCCCCTGCTTATTGTTGTGGCTTTTGAAGCTTTTGCCGTGGCCTGGATCTACGGAGCAGACAGGTAACTCTACCCTGCTTTCTCAAGAGAGGGGTGGGCAGGTGGGAGAGAATGTCTACCTTGTGGCTTTGGGCAGAGCCTGTTTTTCTTCTTCCCCTGTGTTTCCGGGGTATCTTAACATCTGAGGTGCCTCGTCTGCCATCTTGATCCATTTCCCTTCGTCCGCAGGTTCTTAAGTGACATAGAAGACATGCTGGGCTGGCGGCCTTGGAGGATCTACAGCTACATGTGGCGCTTTGTCAGCCTGGGAGCGATGCTGTGCCTGCTGCTAGCAAGTCTGGTGCACATGGCTATGAAGTGGCCCACCTACCAGGCCTGGAACAGAGAAAGGGTAAGAGGCGCACTCCGCCCAGTCGTGCCCCTTCATGTTTCCGACCAATAGCAGCTGCCCCTGCAGCTTTTCATTTTAAAAAATTAAGCATAGTCTGGGGACCGCTCCACTGTATAAAGAACCAGGAGTCCTGTGGGACCCTAAAGCCTACATCACTGTGAGCTTTTGTGCATGCAGGAAGGGGATAAAAGTGGCAATGTGGGTGAAGCACAAGAGGGAACTGAGTGGCAGAGCCCTGCTCCCCAACTTCCACCAACAGGTTATCAAGCTGTACCCTCTGTACCCAGATGTGGCAATGACTTTACTTGCACATAGTCCCCATGGGTGCTTCTGCTGCATATCCTAAGCAACAGGTGTTTTGATTTGGATCTGAAAGTCACGGGCTGAAAACTGCCGTAGATTCACTAGGTGACCTTCCCTAATCCACTGCCTCTTTTCCACTCTCTGTAACAAAACAGTAATAGTGATATATTTCTTGGTTGCTAAAGAGTCAAGATTTAGGGCTTTTAAAGCTTTAATCCAGGGTTTCCCAAACTTGGGCGTCTACCTGTTGTTGGACTACAACTCCCATCATCCCTAGTTAGCAGGACCAGGAGTCAGGGATGATGGGAATTGTAGTCCAAAAACAGCTGGAAACTTAGGTTTGGGAGACCCTGCTTTAATCCACAAATGCAGTATTTTTTTCAGTGGCATTCTGGGGAGGGAGCCCTCTGGCTCTTTGAACGCGTGTTGAGTTGCTCAGTAATAGCAGACAAGCTTCCCAAAGAGATGGATTACACTTCATTACAGTGGTACCTTGGGTTAAGAACTTAATTCGTTCTGGAGGTCAGTTCTTAACCTGAAACTCTTCTTAACCTGAGGTACCACTTTAGCTAATGGGGCCTGCCGCGCCGCCACAATGCGATTTCTGTTCTCATCCTGAAGCAAAGTTCTTAATCCGAGGTAATATTTCTGGGTTAGCGGAGTGTGTAACCTGAAGCGTCTGTAATCCGAGGTACCACTGCACCAGGTCTTCCATTACCAGGACTATCTTTCCATACCATTTGGATCTGGAGGAGTGTTTTGGTTTTGCTCTGGGTTAATTTAGGGAAGCCAACCATGAGACCCAACTGGCCTAAGAATGTAAGAAGACAGCTCTGCTGGATCATGCCAGTGGCCCATCTAGTCCAGCATCCTGTTCTCACAGTGGCCAACCAGGTACCTATAGGAAGCCTGCAAGCAGGATGTCAGCACAACACTCCCCGCCCCCCTTGTGACTAATATTCAGAGACATACTGCCTTCTTCAGTGGAGGTAGATCATAGTTTCCATGGCTTGTAGCCACTGACCGCCTTACCCTCAGTGAATTTGTCTAATCCTCTTTTAAAGCCTTCACTACATTTTGTGGGAGCAGATTCTAAAGTTTTAACTATGCACAGTGTGAAGAAATATTTCTTCTCCCTGTCCTTAATCCTGAAACATTCCTCTTCCTTGGATGGCCCCAAGGGAAGGAGAACAATATTTCCCTACCCACTTTCTTCATCTCATGCATGCACTTATATACCTCCATCCTGCCACACCCCTTTTCTTGCCTTTTCTCTAAATGTTACAGAAATTTTGTAACCTTCCCTCATAGGGCAGTTGCTCCAACCCCTAGATCATTTTTGGTCGTCCCTTCCTGAACCTTTTCTCAGCTCAAAAAGAGAACTGTTTGAATACCACAGGCCATACTGCTGATAATGTCAATTCTCTAAGCAAGACGAAGGCTGATGGGGAAATTTTCTGGCTGTACAGCCATTGAAGGCCTAGTGCATCTTGGACTGAGAGAAGCCTGATTCAGAGTCCAGATGGGCCCACTAAATTTCCATTCCACCTGGTTGATAGTAAATTTCAGTTTTGAAAGCCAGTAATAATTCTTGGTTGTCTCCCTTTCCAGGCAGAGGAGCAGATGCTGGAATATCCTCCCTGGGCCCTGGGCCTCCTTGTAGGCCTCATTGTTCTGGCTGCTCTCCCCATCCCAGTGATGTTTCTCCGGCAGCTTTTGAAGGATTGGTTTGCCCAGCGTGGCAGCCGGTCTGGCATGGTGATGGCACCTGTACCCACAGAGGATGATGACGAGGTGGCAGAGAGAGAGAGCCCCGCTGATACTGAACACCAAGGCAATGGGTACTTGCTTGTCCAGGCAGAAGATGGGCAAGACTAATGGGAGGCACTTCCAGCTGGAATGTACCACCTGGAGGACATCTGACGCGCTCCGGCTCCTCGATCCTCCTGATCATTGGCTATATTTTCCGGCCTCTGCTAGCGGCGACCATGTTTGTTTAGACACCCACCCACACCCCCAGTGTGTTATTTATGGCTTACAAGGCTGGTGCAGCTTTGGAGGGGAAAGGGATGTGAGCATGAAGACTTTAATGCAGCTGACCCCAATGCCTCTATCACATCTGCTGCAACCAAGGAGATGAAAAAGACAAATGAAAGAGGACCTCAGAAGTGATGTGGGGGCAATCCAAGAAAAGCTGCTGGATTATTAATTGTTTTTAAAGAACACCTTGTGGCTTTCACTGCTGCCACTGAGTCCTGTTTCCCTTCGCTAGAATCACGATGCCTTGTTGCGGTGCCTCCACTAAAATGATGGCGCAGGAATATTTGAGAGCTGAAGTTAATTTGATTTTGGAGGGCCACACATGTTCCAGAGGCAGAAAGTGAGAACTTTTGGGATTCCAGTAGTAAAGGAAAGCTTGAGATCTGATTCACTGTTACAGGACCCACCCGCTCTCCTTCACATTCATCCCATGTCTCTCTCCCTCTCTCCCTCCCTCCCATTGTTTTACCCACTGTCTACTGTAAGCCTCTTGAGGGCAAGGACCTATTTTTTCCCCTGATGAATCTTTGGGTGCCATATTGCTCATTCTCATCCATAGATGGTTCAAGCTCAGCAGCTACTGGCATGAAAATGCCCTTCTCCCAGGGCCAGTTTCTGTCAAGAGCCTTGCAGTACTGTTAGGGTCAGGATTGGGTTTGCCAACTGATGCAGGAGGAGGAAGCAACAGGGGGTGGGGGCTGAATAGTGGGAACCAGAGTTGGTGGTGAAGGGATCACTCCTTTCCACTGCAACTTCAGTCACTTGGGAAGAGGGAGCGAGGGAACTTTCCTGCGGAACTGTGAGCTTGGAGCAGCCAAAGCTGAAGGTTAAGCCAGAGGCAGTAGTAACAACTGAACAGGAGCCCTAACAGGAAGGTGCAGTTTTGTCGCTTAGAACCAGGCAGCACATTCACCAATAGGAACAGACCAACCCACCCTGAAAGAGTGAACATTTGCAATCCTGACCTCAAAGAGTGAGCCAAGTGTTATGAGTGAGTGCACCATGCTGGGTCTTTAAAAACATGGCAGGTGGAGCATGGAAACTTGTTGGGACATCTTGGTTGCTTCTGTCCGGTTCTAAACTTCTCATCCTGCTCATGAACCCTGAGCTCTGCATCTGCAGCTGAGCCTGTACAGTTATTGGCCTGAGTAAATATCTCTTTCTTAGTTGCAAGAAAGAGGATCTGCTTGTTGCATGTTTTTGGACATGAGCCAGCAAAATTCCTCAATGGAAGTCAGTATTTTCCACAACCCGACTAAGGGTGATGTTGAGAAAGAATTTGGTTGAGCATTTAGACTGGTATGAGATACAGGACTAAAGAAAAACTCCATGTGGTCTAGGTTGTCTTAAAGTTACACTGTTGTAAATGCAGGGGGGGCGGATAATATTTTATGGTTGGTTCTGAGTGCAAGAATAGACTGTGTCAAGTAATTTTTCAACACTCAGTTGGATTTTGTAACTCAAGGCTAAAAGGTAGCAGTCAGTAGACTGTTTTTAAACTATTCTCCATGAGGATGGTTCATGTAAATGGTTCAGTCAATGAACTTTATAATGCAGTTATTTTGTTTCTGGGACTTCTCTGTTCAAGCAAGGCAAGGAACCAATTGGTGGGAGTGGTTGGGTTTGAGTTTCTTACAAGACGAGGGGAGCACAGCTTGCTGTAGCTCATATGTGAGTCATACACAGGAGAACAACTTTTTCAAAGAATGTTTTTTTTTTCTTTTCAATAAAAGCTATTTAGTAGAAACAAGTATTTCAGTCCTACGATCTCAACTCCGGAGGTGGGGGAATCAACTTTTAAGTAAAGTTGCTCCATTTGTTTCTCAACTGTTTCCTAAATGTTAAAACCACAAAGAGTTTTGTTATTATAGCATAATTTTTCGACTACAGTTCACTACATCAGGTGCATGGTTATTCTAGTTACAGAAATACAGTATATTTTCATATGGTGGGAGAAATAATGTACAGATTGTAATAATTACATTAATAATGGTAACCTTTCACACAAAAAATTATTGATAATAGGCATCCTGGCATTGGTGAGCGAATAAGCACATGTAGATCATAGAATTGTAGAGTTGGATCATGTTATATAAGAGGGAAAAACACGTTTGTTCCAACTGTAGCCCAGCAGCTTCAAGTTGCAGTCTCATTTTTAAGTTCCTTTGTTCAAGGATGGTGGCATTAAGCTCAGTTAAAGAGTGTCCTGTGTGGTTTCAAATATCCCTCTAATGCTTTCTGGATAATGCTGTTCCTGGTGTCCTTTTATTATTTCACTAAGAGCCTTTCCTATTATTTTACAGAGAGAAAGACTTCGCTGTTTGTCCTTTGTAGACCGCAGAAGGGTATTGGTGGCAGATGATGGCATAGATCACTTTGGAAGATGAGCAGATGCATCAGCTGCTAATGTTTCAGATGATGCCATTAGATTCCAACTGACCAATACAGTCACCAATACAACCCCTTTTTTAAAATCATAGCCTGTTGTTCTCTAAAAGGCCAGTGCTTATAGCTACTCTCTCACAGCCATAACCATTGCTTTTTTTCTGGGGGGATGCAGGGGTACGCATACCCCTAAACATTTTGTCAATCTAAGTTCAGCCTCATTGAGGGGCAGTATTTCAGTATGAATAGGAAAATGAGAGTACCCCTAAACATTTTAGGGGGGAAACCCACTGGCCATAACTTTAAATGATAAATACTTGTTTATCATTGCATTGCACTTGTTTATCATTGTTTATCATTGCATTTTTATTTTGCACTATAAAACTACGGTGTTTGCCCCCAGGCACCAAGACACCCAAGTTCTGCCCTGTCCAAAAGGCCTCACTCACAGGTAAAGCGGCACAGGTGGTCAGAGCATCATGGCCCAAGCAGAGAGCAGGCAAAGTCACTCTTCCCTCACCACGCGACCTTTCGCAAGCTGTACAACCCTATTCCTGCATTTATGTGCCATGTGATTGATTTCACAGCCAATCACTTCAAGCGTTACACACAAACACACATATCCACCATCGTGCGTGTTGTGCTCCTGTAAAGGCAACGTAGGCAGTGGTGTGAATAGCAATACTTCATTTAATTAATGGGTTTGGGGTTTTTTATTTAAACAAAAAAGTTTGAAGTTATTTATAAAAAGACAAACAAAAGAAAAACATTGGAGGAAATGCATCCGTCTAGTGCTTTTTTCCTGGAGGGACGCAGGGTAACATACCCCTAATCATTTTGTGAATCTAAGTTTGGCCTCATTGAGGGGCAGTATTTCAATATGAGTAGGAAAATGAGAGTACCCCTAACCATTTTTAAAGAAAAAAAGCACTGCTCCATCTAACCCGGATTAGAGAGCCTTATGCCCCAACAAATGTTAACCATAAGTGCTGCAGATCCCCGGGATCTTAACCTGTGGGTCCCCAGATGTTGGACTACAACTCCCATCATCCCTGACCTCTGGCCTTGCTAGCTAGGGGTGATGGGAGTTGTAGTTCAACAACATCTGGGGACCCACAGGTTGAGAAAGGCTGGAAGCCTGTTTCCTCAATAAAGGCAACAGGTCTCCTATTTTCAGCATCAGCGGAGAAAACCTCCACGAAACAAAATGCTGAAGTAGAAAGACCATCAGCCGCCCTGGCTCCGCCGCTGCCTTCTTTCTTACGGACACCGCTGCCGCCAAAACCTCCACCCATCTCTAAGGCTGGGGAGGTCTGTCTTTGGAGGGGAAAGGAAAGCCCCCCCCCCCGAACCGGAATCTCGCCCTGCATGTGTCCCTCTACTGCTATTTCTAACTCTATGCGCTTCTTGCTCAACCCGCGTTCCACCCCGGAAGCCTCGCGAGCCGCTCCGGCCCCTTCCGCCTCTCTGCGGCCTTGCCTCCCGTCACGTGGCCGGCGACGGGCCTCTCCCGCCCTCGGCGCTCGCTGCTCTAAATATCCGCCCCTCCTATATAGACTACGTCACGTGATTTTCTGCAGGGAGGCTGCCGGCCGCGGGTTGGGCAGAGCCGGGTGGCTGTGGAGGAGGAGAGATGGCGGCGGCGGGCCCGGGGAAAGAGGAGCAGCAGCCGCCGGAGCCCCCACCGCGGAGAGGGGGTGAACCTGCCCGAGGTATGGTGAGGAGAGTGTTATGGAGAGAGGCAAAGCACTGCAAATTGGGGGCGGGGGGGGAAGCCTCCTCTTTAGTGGAAGAGCATGAGAATCTGGGTGGATCAGACAGAGAGAGAGAAGCCACCCAGCGCCCATCCCTCTGTATGTCTGCTCGGACTTAAACCCCGCGGAGTTAAATGTGGGGTTTGCTCATTTATGCACTGACCATGGGGTATGTGGGTCCGGGGTGTGTGTGTGTTTTAGCATCCCGCTTCCGGTAGTGGTCCACCCATTGAGTGAAGTCCGTGGGCATGCCAGGGCATGCAGCTGTACTCCATTTATTTATATAATTATTTTGGGGGCGATTTTATTTAATATTTGCTTATTTATTTTAAATCTGCCCTTTCGCCAAGAAGCACGTGGCGGCGGCATACAGGTTTCTCTTCCTAACGGTGGGCAAACGGGTTGTTACGGGGAAGCCCAAAAGTTAGGGTCTGAAGACAAGGGGATCTGATCTTCTGTATTGTCTCCCACCCACCCCCCGCCCCTGCGGCTGGTATTTCACCTAGCTATGGCAGTTGTAGGCAGATCTGTCCTCTGTGAGAGTTTACCTAACTCCTTGTGTTATCCCTGATAAACTAGTCATTCATGTCAAGTTGGTGGTCCTTGTCTCCAGCCAAGTGCCCCTGATCAAACAAAGTGAGGCATTTACCACCATGGGTTTGCCTGACACCATTTTTTTAGCCTTTCACCCAGGCCTTTCAAACAGCTAGTGTCTGGTCCTCTTGATTTTAAAACCTATGTTCTTATTGTTTTGTGTTGCCTTTTAATCGTTTTGTTTGTTTTCTGGGGTGCCTGGACAACTTAGCATTATGGGGCTTTTGTGTAAATTTATATAATGAAAGGCAAGTAGATGCCTCCTTGAACTTTACCGCCTAAATTTAGATCCATGTGGGGGTGGCTGAGGCAAGCAGTGAATGTGAGCAAAATGCTCTCGCACATAACAGGCTTTGTTTTGTTCAGGGATGCACATTGAACATTGTGTCAGACTTAACCGTTATGGAGGAGTAGCGGAATTGTTCAGTGTAGCAAAGGAGGTTTCTTATATTTTAGTCAAACAACTCTTTGCTCTGTGTGAGCTGGGTTAGTTAGAGCATGGTGCTGATAATGTCAAGGTTGCAGGTTCAGTCCCCTTATGGGACCGCTGCATATTCCTACATTGCAGGGGCTTGGACTAGATGATCCTTGGGGTCCCTTCCAACTCTACAATTCAATGATTCTCTGCAGACAGATGAGTGGATAAGTTGTCTGGTCTCAGGCAGGGAGTTTGCCTAGGCTGCCTTATGGGGAGCTGCGGTGGGATAGTGAAGGAAGTGTGGAATGATTATCTGTGTAAATGTGCTGTAGAATACAAACAAAGCATTTAGGAAAGGGACTGAGAAGCTCCGATTTCCGCATCCTAATCTTGTACATAAAGTGGTGGCTCAAGAGGTGGCTTCAGATCCCATTTCAGCTAATGACTATAGGCCAGTCTATACAATATACTTGCCATGTGGACCCAGATTTTAAAAATCAGCCTGCAGTTGCTCTGTGCTTTTTCCAAATCACTCTGGAAGGTTGCTGCAAGCCAGCTTCTTGTGATGGGTGTAACATGTACACATCTTCTCAGTCTTGGGCCCAACACTTTTGTCTCAAGCTTTAAATGAGAAACAAAAACTGTCACCTGAGTCAGCCACTGTAAAGATGAATGACAGAGCAGTAAAAAACAAGAAGTGCCACGCAAATGATTAGTCATAACGATAAAAAAACACATTTATGAGAAACGGGAGTCTGCTCAGGGAAACGAAAGGCAAATGGGTTTGTTTACCTGGGGCAGTAGAGGAGGAAAGTCTTGTGAGCTTCAGTGAGTCTCCTGCTGCCATCTCCAGGAGAGGTAGGGAGTGGTCCCAGTGTGTAAGAGCAGGTGGGATCTGGGGCTCTTGTTTTCTCTAGTAGGATAGTCTTCTGTGTCACAGCATCATAGTAGGGAGAGAGAAAACTTTTTCTCCTCGTATTATGGCATGGGGGCCAGGGAGTTGTCCCGTTAAACTGAAAAGTAAAAAATGCTTTGGAAAAAAGAATGTTCAGACAAAAAGTGCAGCTTCACACAGTGCATGATTAACCTATACCTTTCACTGCCGTAAGATGTGATGATGTCTGCTGTGGCTTTAAAGCGCAAAAAAGCAAATTCACAGAGGATACATAGCTGTTCATTATGATGGGACCTATGTGCCCAGAGGCAGTATGTTGCTGGGTACTAGTTGCTGGGACGTGACACTCAAGGAATGAACCCACCCAGAGGACCATGTGATAGTCTTCTGAGGCCCTTCTTCATGTGATTCCTGAGAGCTCCAGAGGGTGGCCTTTTCTGTGGTGGCTCCCCATTGGTGGAATGCTCTCCCCAGGGAGGCTTGCCTGGCACCTTTATTACATATCTTTAGGTAGCGGGCAAAAATGTTTTTTTTCAACCAGAAGTTTGACTGATTAACATTCTATGGCTTTTAAAATGTGTTTGTGGGAAGGGATGTAATTGTTCTGTCTTTGGTTCTGTTTTATTATGTATGTTGTACTTTGCTGTTGTGAACTGCCCTGGGAACTTGAGATGTAGGGTGGTGTACAGATTTAATAAAGAAGGATAATAAAGGAAGGCTCTTGCTCCTGTGCCCTGTTTGTGGGCTTTGAGGGAGCATCTGATTGGCTGCTGTGGGAAGCGGAAATGTGGTTCAGATTGGTGTTGTTAAAGGGTACTGCCCCCTTCTATACCTAGGGACCATCTCTCCTCTGCCTTGCTTATTTTCACGTCATGCTTCTAATTCCTTCCAGGCTCCAGATCAGATCAGATTCTTCAGACGGGAACTGTTCTTCTCAAGGGGTGAGTGCTCAGAACGGAAACATATCTGCAGGAAATGTCTGGAAGCTCACTTGTACTGCAGTGGTGGGGGAGCAGTGCCCCATCTCGGTGTTCTCATGCTGCCAGCATTTATCAGCCCATTAGCACGTTTGGGGATTGTGGAAGTCATAATCTCAACAACATTTGAAGAGGCGCAGGTTCCCTTACTATAGCAGAGCTTTCTAGGGAAGGAGGACATAAAGCCTTGACTTTTGTGCTTGGGGCTTCCTCTGGTGAGCAGTGGGATTGGGGTTAGCTCTCTCTGGCTGAAGACTTCCCTATCATCTCTCTCTTGCATCCTGTGGCAGCTTTATCAGGGACCGAGTGCAGTGCTGTGGAGACTCGGGACGTATTGATGCGACAATGGCAGAGCTCGGGGTCTCCGAGTCTGAGGCTTGTGACCCAAAAACCAAGCAGCTGAGCGATTGCCTGCGCCGAATTGGAGACGAGCTGGATGGGAACATGGAGCTGCAGAGGTGCGTTTTACTATCACGTGGGGGCGAGAAACCAGCGTAATAGGCCCTTCTTCCTGGTATTGTTTATCGGCAAATGGGAGTAGAACCAGCGGAAGCACAATTGCCTTTCTGTCCTCTACCAATTCTGTGCCTTTTTATTGATAGCAAGGGGAAATGCCCATCCCTGTGCTGTGTATGCAGAAGAGGAACTTGCTTTTTCCTAGTTTAACTTGTTAACTATCCTTCACCATAAGCTCCTGGAAAGATGCAGGATTAAAACAGCACAGGTAGGATTAAAAAACAACACAAAGCAACAAGAGCACTAAGACAACAACATCAGTAAAAAGTTAGTTGAATCACAAAAAATAAACATTTGCCTGGGGCAGCAAAGAGATTAAAGCATGCACTCAGTGAGCATCTCTGGAGAGGAGATACCTCATACAAGGTACCTGCTGCAGCCACCTTGACTACCTTGTCTAACCTTGTACAGTTGTTATTATTATACCACTTTAACCAAGCATGGCTTCCCCCAAAGTGCCCTAGGAAGTATAGTTTGTTAAGGGAGCTGTGAGTTATTAGGAGACCTCGTTCCCCTGACAGACCTAAAATCCCCATACAGTGGTACCTCTGGTTACGAACTTAATTCGTTCAGGAGGTCCGTTCTTAACCTGAAATCATCCTTAACCAGAGGTACCACTTTAGCTAATGGGGCCTCCTGCTGCTGCCACACCTCCAGCACACAATTTCTGTTCTTATCCTGGGGCAAAGTTCTTAACCCGAGGTACTACTTCCAGGTTAGCGGAGTCTGTAACCCGAAGTGTTTGTAACCCAAGGTACCACTGTATTTCTCTGGGAAGAGGGATTGATTGCTAAACCTTCTGGAAGTTGTAGCTCTCTGTGGGAATGCTGTTTAGGTTTTGCACCGAATGCAAACCTCGCCACCGGGGTTTGGTTCACTCCGGGGATTCTGAATGGATTTGGACGTCTGCCCAAAATACCACTCCTTTTTATTCAGGGAAGGTTCCCCATTTCCTCTTCCAGCACGACTTGTACTTGGCCGCGTTTAAATCTAATCCCGAGTGCAAGCTGTGCTGCTTCAGCCAAGAGTCAAACACACCAAATGTTAATATGAGATCCGGTGCTAGACAGGTTAGATGGCCCCACCCACCTGTCAAATGTGACCCACAGAAGCCACAATGAATCTGGCTTGCCAGCTGGAAGTGATTCCCCAGCTCGATATGGACAGATGAAATGCAGTTCTATTCCAAGAACCTCTTGCTGTGTATGTTCGCATGCTTTGAGCACAGAGAGAGAGCACACCTGCAAGGTCCTCTCCAGGTGACGCAGTGTCAAAAGTGGGGTAGAAGGCAGGTTTTGCTGTGATTCCAGCTAGGCTAGGCTAATTCTCCTCCTCACCAAGTGGTTATTGAGACACTAGCTTGTTTTTCGTCTTTGACACCTCCTCCCTCTTCCCCTGTCCTTCTGCATCACCCATTCCTGGCTTCTGCTTCTTGGTGGCCCTAGTGTGTGATGAAATATTTGAGGCTGGCCTAGAGAGAGAACTTACTGCATCACTGCATGGGGCTTGTGAGGACAGACAAGACCAAGTAAAATAGAAGTGTTTCCACTCCTTTTTCATGGACATCAAACACTCCTGCAACGGGAGACAGGATGCTGATTAGAATGTGCTTCTGCCCCTTTGGGGAACTTTGTGGGTGGCTTTTGTTCCATATTCCACCTGTAAATAAATGTGTTAGGTGTGGGGGTTTTTTGCCCGCTTGCTTCCCATAACATAGGCTAGGCATCTGGGTATGGTTGCATTTCTTTTCTGGCATCCTCAAATTTTGCAGGGGCTCTTTTCAGAGTGCACATTCACACCCGGCTTCTAATATGCTCTAATTGGGATTTCATGCAAAGGAAGCCGGGTACCCACTGTGGGCCATCTTGCTTTGGAGTAGGGATGGGGAAACTGGTTGACTTTCTGATGTCACTGAACTTACAACTCCTCGACTGCTGCCGATCCGGATGGGGTTGGAGTCTAGAGGGCAGAATTTGGCCGGGTGACTTTCTGATCTCTTCTCTGTGGTTGGCTCTCTGCCTTGTCAGATGCATGTGTGCTGAACTTATTAAATGGCATTAGCTTTTTACAGAAGCCTCAGGTCTCTCTTTTTTCTGAGTCTGCACTGAGCCCAAGTGCTTTGTGGTTTGTGTGGGAGGAAACCTCAGTGTTGCCAGTGTCTTCTCTGCTGCTGGAAGCATGCCTAACCTGAGCTACTCCTTATCCTGTGTCCCCTGCAGAATGATAGAGCAAGTTCAGATGTATCCTCCCAAGGAAGTTTTTTTCCGAGTGGCTGCAGAGATGTTCTCGGACGGAACCTTCAACTGGGGCCGTGTGGTGGCTCTTTTTTACTTCGCTTGCAAGCTGGTCCTCAAGGTGGGTGTGTCATGCTCCCAGCCCCACCCCAGCTGGTCTGGCCTCTCCTTTACTGCATCTAATAACGGGCTGCTCTTCCCTCTTTTCCCCTTTCCTCACCCTTGGGCAGGCAATTTGCACTAAATTACCAGAGCTCATAAGGACGATCATCAGCTGGACCATGGAATACATCCAGAATCATGTCCTGTCCTGGATTCAAGCCCAGGGAGGATGGGTGAGTATACAGTGATGCTTTTGGGCGTAGAAAATCTTAGGCTAGGAGTGGGCAGACTTCAGGCTTTTGGAATCTGCTTGGGTTTTGGGTTGTTGTTTTTTTATGAGAACCATACCAGCCAGAATCAGGTGGGAAACACTTGGAATGAAGGAACAGAGTGTCTCTGTGTACATGAAGCTCAGCACAGGCATTGTGTTTTCAGTACCAAAAGTGAACACACAAATCCTTTAACAAGTAAATCCACTCCTGGTTTTCCACAGTGCTTTCTCATTTAGAGCAGCCTAATTTTGTAGAGTGATGATGATGATGATTGCACCTTAAAAGTGAACATTGAGGAAGCCTTGCAAGGCTGTTGGATAGTCAGCATGATTTGAGTAGCCCGTTTAGTGAGTATGGGTGTCAAGTAACAACTTCAGCTGCCTTTCTCGCTGATTAGTTTATCATACCTTAAAAAGCTTAAAAGGTAAAGGTAAAGGTACCCCTGCCCGTACGGGCCAGTCTTGACAGACTCTGGGGTTGTGCGCCCATCTCACTTAAGAGGCCAGGGGCCAGCGCTGTCCGGAGACACTTCCGGGTCACGTGGCCAGCGTGACAAAGCTGCATCTGGCGAGCCAGCGCAGCACACGGAAACGCCGTTTACCTTCCCACCAGTAAGTCGTCCCTATTTATCTACTTGCACCCGGGGGTGCTTTCGAACTGCTAGGTTGGCAGGCGCTGGGACCGAGCAGCGGGAGCGCACCCCGCCGCGGGGATTCGAACCGCCGACCTTTCGATCGGCAAGCCCTAGGCGCTGAGGCTTTTACCCACAGCGCCACCCGCGTCCCCAAAAAAGCTTACATATTATGAAAATCTGAATATACGTTGCCTCTTGTTGATGTCTTTTGGGTGATAGGAACCAAGCAATTCCTGTGCCTAGATTTTACCTTCTGCAGCCCTTCCCCCCACCCCAGTCAATACTCCCCCCCCCCCTTTTGACTGATCTCTGTTCCTCCAGGTTAGCTGGAGAGAAGAGTACCTGGTTGGGCCAGTGGGGGTGATGTTGAAGGAGCAGAGGCTGCAGGGCAGTAACTTGTGGTTGGAGAGAAGGTTTAACACAGTCTGCTGGCACCCCCCCCCCTTTTGCTGTTTAAAACTGTACCCCTCTTCTGCCCCTTTCTGCATGCGATTGGAGCAGATCCAAATACCAACACAGGGCTTTTCTCCCATCACGGAGCATTGCAGTATAGTCATCATCATCATCATCATCATCATCACCTATTATTTATACCCCACCCATCTGGCTGAGTTTCCCCAGCCACTCTGGGCGGCTTCCAATCAAGTGCTAAAAACAATACAGCATTAAATATTAAAAACTTCCCTGAACAGGGCTGCCTTCAGATGTCTTTTAAAGATAAGATAGCTACTTATTCCCTTCACATCTAAAGGGAGGGTGTTCCACAGGGCGGGAGCCACTACCGAGAAGGCCCTCTGTTTGGTTCCCTGTAACCTCACTTCTTGCAATGAGGGAACTGCCAGAAGGCCCTCGGTGCTGGATCTCAGTGTCCAGGCTGAATGATGTGGGTGGAGACGCTCCTTCAGGTATACTGGGCTGAGGCTGTTTAGGGCTTTAAAGGTCAGCACCAACACTTTGAAGTGTGCTCAGAAACGTACTGGGAGCCAATGCAGATCTCTCAGGACCAGTGTTATGTGGTCCTGGCGGCCACTCCCAGTCACCAGTCTAGCTGCCACATTCTGTATTAATTGCAGTTTCCAGGTCACCTTCAAAGGTAGCCCCATGTAGAGCACATTGCAGTAGTCCAAGTGTGAGATAACTACAGCATGCACCACTGGCAAGACAGTCCGCAGGCAGGTAGGGTCTCAGCCTGCGTACCAGGTGGAGCTGGTAGACAGCTGCCCTGGACACAGAATTAACCTGTGCCTCCATGGACAGCTGTTCAAGAACTTAAGAGTGTCCTGCTGGATCAGTCACTGGTCCAGCATCCTGTTCTCGCAGCAGTCAGCCAGATACCTTTGGGAAGCCTGCAAGCAAGACCTGAGCGCAAGAGCCCTCTCCCCTCCTGCGGTTGCCATTAGTGGGACTTTACTGCCTCTGACATGTCTCTGCATGCTTTTCTCACTACTGCCATCCTTTTTTCTTTCCCTTCCAGGAAGGTCTCCTGTCCTACTTTGGCACCCCCACTTGGCAGACCATCGCTGTATTTGCCGCAGGTGTCTTGACTGCCTCGCTGACCTTCTGGAAAATGTCTTAATCCTCAGCCCCCCCACCAAAGGGGGGCCTTTTCATTGTGATGACAAAGCGGGGAAGTCACTTTCCCCTCTTTTTTTCTAATCAAAGAATGAAAATTGGCTAGGATTTCCCCCCTCCTGTTATGGGCAGGGGAGCTTTTAAAACAAATGCTCTCATTATCTTGGTGCCTTTTTTTTCTTTTTAAGTGCACACCCTTCTTTCACCCAAGGAATGTGTACTATTTGGCTTTGCTTTTTGCCTATCTGTGCCTCTTAGGGTCAGAGGACATGGAGTGTGTCTGGGCTGTGGACTATGAAATGAAGGATCTCAGTGGCTGTTCTTGCTTGTTGGAGGGTCTGTCGACGCTGCTGAATTCCTGTTCAGTTTTCGAAGAAGAGGATGACTCTCTCAGGTGGCATCTCTCAAACTGAAGTGAGACCACTCTCTAGAAATGCAGATTGAGAAATCCTCAAGAGGAGAGAACCGAATTCTTTCCCTACAGAACTTGAGAAATTGTCTGAGCAGATGATAGCGGTTTGGATTTCAGGATTTCAAGGCAACTTCCTGACCCGGCTAAGAATCAGCACTGCCCAGGAAGTGAATTTAGGCAGAGACTCTGCAGCAACCGATTTGTGTGTTGGCTCTTCGTTTTTCTGTTTGCCTGTCCTTGTTTTGAGGAAACTTCCATACCTGTTAAAACAGTAGGAATTCCAGAGCCTTGTTTCATTCTACCAGATCCATCTGTTTTTCTAGAGAAAAACTCTAGGTGGTGCTAAAGAGAAGCACTCATGCATATGCCGGAGACAAGAAAGCAAGAGAAGTGCTTTTAGAAAGCAGTTGTTCTCCAAGTGGAACAGAAGACATTGCAAGAAGGAAATTCACCTGTCCCACGGAAAAAGCTTTCAGAGGCTGGAGAGAGCCTTGGGGGCTTAGAAAGCAGAAGAAGTGAGGAGGGTTTGCAGGTTGGGTTTCTGCCTATCCCACAGAGTTTTCTCATCTCACTGCTCATCTCTTCTCCGTTCTGTATTTTAATGGATTAATTGTCCTCCAGGGGTTTATTAGGCAAAAAGAAAAGAAGAAGAAAAGCACCAAACTGTACTGGCAAACCTTCCTACTCCATGTGCCAGTGTGGAATATCTTAATCCTACCTGTGATGGGGGCATTTGGCTCAGTGCGGCTTCTCTTCTTTCTCTCCTTTCCCCCACATGCACAGTGATAAGGTATTGTGACTGCATATCAGCAGATGAGCACATAACACCCCGAAACCTGTGCTACCGTGCTGGCAGCGCACCTTGAAACACGTGGCGTTTACTTTCTTGCCAACAGGTGCTTGAAAACTTAACTACTTACTGTAGGGGGCAGAGCTTTTGTCCTTGCCTAGCAGTCTTGGGTGTCTGCCTCTTTGTTCCCCTTTCCTCCAGTTCATCAGTTGCTCATTGTAATGGGTTCTCAAAAATACTTATTACCAGTCAGCATCTTCCCTGATGTTTCGGAGAAAGTTGTTCATGGCAGATGGAGACAGACAGGTGCGGGACTGTCTGGCACAAGGGGGTGAAGGGTGGCAGAGAGATATGCTGCTGGAACTGCTGAGGTATATATTGGGTGGTTTGGGGCCCTGCTTTGCCCCGTAACGGGCAAAATCCACTTCTTGTAGTCTTCTTCTTAGTTAGGCAACCTTTCAGTCACCAAGCCGTCCCTCCTGCTGCCTGGGTGCCAGGAGAGAGCTGGGTGCATGTGCCCGCTTCGAGGAAGCACAGGGGCTCAAAATAAGGCACAAGTGAATGGCTGGAGCAGTTTGGCCTTCTCAACTGCTTAACTTTGCTGAGGAACTGGATAATACCGCTTGAGACCGTCAAATCTGGCAAAGAAGCTTCTGTCCCCGATTCCAGCAGCAGATGCTTCTCGGAGGCCATCTTGGGAAGGGAGGGTGATGGCATATAGCAGAGAAGGATCCAACAGAGAACGGCATTTGGGTACCTGAATTGCTGCCTTCCAGATGTTGTGAGCTACCGCTCCCATCCCCCTCAGCCAACAGGTTGTGCTGGTGAGGCACAAGGGAAGGCTAGGTGATCCCATAAGCAGAGGCAAAAGGCTCATGTGGTTGCCAAGGCCTGTGCAGTGTCGGTGGCAAGCCTGTAACCCTCCAGGTGTTGTTGGCCGCAGTTCCCATCATCCTCCGCCATTGGCCAAAGCTGGCTGGGGCTGATGACAGGAATGCAACAACATCTGCAAGGTCACTCGTTCCCCGCAACTCGCGCAGTGCCTCTTGCAGAAAGTGATGATGCAGCCAATACACCCCTTCCCCCAGCCCCAGCTGTACACATAGTTGACAGCACATACAATCGGGGCAGGATATGACACCTAGAAGCCCCCAATAATCTTCCTTTGCAGCCATTGGGCAAATCAGTTCAGCCCTATGTTGCGTCGTGAAGCTGGTGGGGAAACGAGGAGGGGGAAGTTTAAGATTTGGAGCATGAGATATCCCATAGTGGTGTGGGAGCGGCGGGTCAGGGAGAACCAAATGTACTTGAATAATTATATTGGGAGGGGGGATTTTGTTACCTCAGGGGTTGGGTTTGCGGGAGTGTAACGTCATTAAGGGAGGGGCTTGAGTTTTTCCCCATTGGGGTGGGGTGGGGGGACAGACAGGAAAATGCATATTGCTGTTGGGATTGGGATGATGGGCATCTGAAGTCTTATATTTGGAGTCTTTGATGTCATGACTTTGATTGGGATTGTAGAGTCTGAAAGTGGAAATGAATTGAACTGGGAGGTTGGGGAGGGGAGGATTCTGAAATACTGTAATGGGTTTTCAGTGCTTTGATAATCTCAATATGTGGGGTGTTTTTTCTGTTTGTTTCTATTCTAAGGGCTTCTGGGGTATTAAGGAAGCGTGGTTAATGGTGCAAGAAAACGTTGGAGGGTTTAACTCTTGGGTTTAAACATCACCACCTGAGGGGCAGTTCATGTCTGGATAGGTTTTGTGTCAGCTACTCTGCAGCATTGATTGTTAATTGTGGGTTGCATTACAAATATGCCAAGACCTGTATGTGTGTGTGTGACCCTGGGTTTGCCCCCTTCTTGGGTATGTGTCTTGCCCTGTGTTTCTGTTCCCGAAGCCCCATCCAGCATCATTCTTTATTTTCTTCTTTTTGTGACTAATCTCTTTTTCTACCAGCATCTTCAGCTGTTCTCTTGATGCCCAGTGGACTTGCTGCTCATCTATTTGGGCAAGTGCCAAAGGGGCTGTGGCAAACAACTGCTGAGAGGTTCTCTGGGTGTCCACATTTGCCAGCTAATCTAATGGTGGTGGAGGAGTTGAACACACAAATGGTCCTGCTGAATGGGCTGTCTCCAGTATGGAGGCAGGCACTCGTGTCAAGGGACCAGGCCCACACTATACATTTCAAGCTCTCTTAAATCATGTTAGAACAGCCATGGCTTCCTCCAGAGAATCCTGGGAGCTGTAGTTTGTTAAGAGTGCTGAGAGTTAAAGAGTTGCTAGGAAACCTATTCCCCTTCCAGAGTGGTTTAACAATATTTCTTCCCAGGGAACTCTGGGAATTGCAGCTCTGTGAGGGGGAAAACACATCTCCAAACAGCTCTCGGTGCTTTTAACTAGCTACAGTTCCTAGGATTTTTTTAGGGGAAGCCATGTGTGTTAAAAGTGGCATAGCATTGCTTTAAGTGTATGTTGCAAATGTGGCGTAAATCAGTCTCTCCTGCTGAGCTGTGACCTGCTTCTGAAATGGAGGTGAGCTGTTGGCAGAGGTCCTTAAAGCGTCAAGGCCAGCAAGCAGCAGTGGTTCAGCCTTCTCCTACTCCACCCTCCCACAAAATCTGCTTCAGGCTGACCTGAGGCCTTCAGCAATGGCTGCTTTTGATTCAGGAGGGAGTGGGGGGGTGAAGTGATAATGTCATTGAGATAGGGGAGACACAAGTCCCTTAGCGAGGCCTCAGAATTTGTCAGTAAGTTTGCCCCCTCTGTGTCTCTGCAGAGTGCCATGTTATTTCATTGGGGGAAAAACATTTAACAGTGCATATTTCTGTGTTTTGGCATACACTGCAAGAGATCCACAGCCCTGGAGCATAGCAGAGGATAACAGGCCCCAATGGAGGGTACAGCCAACAGCAATCTCATCTGGCTGCCATGAAGCCAGCCTTGTACTGTAACTTGAAGGGTGGCGGCAGCTGTCTTAACAGTTGAAGTTGATTCACATGTCTCTTTCTATGCAATTGACCCCTTACCGACGCAATAGTTTCTGTACTTTTTTAAAATAAATCAAATTACCCATTTTATAATTTTTTTTAAGGAAAAAAAAGTTTGATACATCTTTTCTGATCTGTTAACTGTGAAGTTACAGTTTTTTGTTGGTGTGTGGCAATGAATTAAAAGATTTTTTAAAAATTAAATTGCAAGTCTTGGGGTTATTCATAAAGGGGGGAAAGGGCCTGACAAGCAACCTGTATGAGTACAGCCTGCCAACTGACTGATATAAGATGGACCACCAAGGTCCCTGCTGATTTTTGGGATTATTGCAAAAGGCTGCTGGGCCTTGATCTGATCTAGCAAACCCTTGCATGTGTTCTTACATAAAGAATGCATAATACTCTGTTTCACTTAACCCAGATTAGTTATGCTTTATCTGTGTTAGATCCTGAGTGTGCGTGCTTGGTTGGTAAATGGAAAACCCAAGTTTGGTTTGAGGACTACAGAGATATTACCATATTGGCCCGAATATAAGCCGCACCTGAATATAAACCACACCTGTAAAATTAAAGGGGAAAGAAAAAAAGAGAATACCTGAGGAGGAGCGGGGGCCAAGGAGGCAGCGCCTTAACTCCAGTGGCAGCGCTTCCAGAGGGTCAGCACCACCATGGCTCCCCAAAGGGATGAGAGAGGAGGCGGCTGGTGGGACTCACGCCCCTTGGCAGGCTAAAGCCAGGCATTACCTTGGGATAGTGCTAGTCCCAGCACACCGGCTACATCTCCTGTTACTCCTCCTAGAATACCTTCTTGCTCTTTCACCCACGCTCCTCCCTTCCTTGCCGCCTTCTGGCTCCCTCTCAGGGACCCCCTCACCATGCCATCTTGGGAGCCGGCCCAGCCGAAACCAGGCAGCATCCAGGGACAAGCCCACTCCAAGCCAATTTTTGTAAGGTCACGAATATAAGCCGCACTTCTAACTTTTCACAATCAGAATTGGGGGGGCGGGGAGGGAGTACGGCTTATATTCAAGCCAATATGGTACAGTACAATATGGTACCTCAGGTTAAGAACTTAATTCGTTCTGGAGGTCCGTTCTTAACCTGAAACTGTTCTTAACCTGAGGTACCACTTTAGCTAATGGGGCCTCCCTCTGCCACAGCGCAATTTCTGTTCTCATCCTGAAGCAAAGTTCTTAACCCGAGGTACTATTTCTGGGTTAGCGGAGTCTGTAACCTGAAGCGTCTGTAACCCGAGGTACCACTGTATTAAACAATGGACCATGCAAGAATGCAGCCTGACCACCAGGGGTCTCCCTCCTTCCCTCTCAGCAGGTGGCCGCTAGGGAAAGGACACTTTCCATGATAGCACCCAGATCCATTCATTTTTCTCTCTTTTCTCACCCTCCAGTTGTCAAGCAAATCCTCTCCAGGTATTTTATTCTGACCTGCCCTCTTCTGCTTATAGGGATATGTTGAGCCCTTTAATGGTTTTATACATAGCTACTGGCTTTGCTGCATTTACCTCTATCGCTTTATTGTTTCGATGTTGTGTTTTGATTTTAAACCATATTGAGGCTGTTAGTGGCAAAAGGGGACAGACGGAGACACAAATCCTAAGCTCTGCTAATTCAGGGACGGGGTAACTCTTTGCCCCAACAGCCTCAGTTCCCTGTTCGTAGCCTACTTGGGGTGGGGGTCCAGTACTGGGTGGAGCAACATATGCAACTCTTACTGCTTTAAGGAAGGCAGCAGCCCAGTGCATGCAAAAATCAGAGACTTCTATATGTACAGTATCCCTTTCCAGAGGCATGTTTTCAGTTCAAGGACACTTTCCACCCAGGCAAAGTAGGATGCGAAGGGGAGCAGGCATGGCCCGGGGAGAGTACCGAGGGCCGGACAGAAAGTCCGGGAGGGCCACATTTGGACCCTGGGCCTGAGGTTACCCCCACCTCAGTCTTGGGCCCCTCACTAAGCTTGTTGACTCCACACTCCTTTCAGCATGACAGAACGCGTAGCAGGTCACAACCCACTGAAACTCCTGGCTGAGGTGTCTGAGCACCTGTTTGCTATGGGGATCAACTGGGGCTGGATCCTTGTCATCTTCTACTCTGTGTACAGAGTCATCACCCAGGGAGGCAAAGGAAGGATCTTCAAAGCAGGGGTGTCTGCAGTGCCATCCCTGAAGAGGCTGGGGGTGGGTGCTTAAAAGTTATCAGGATTATCAGGTGGCTTTTGCAACACAGCTGTGCCTTCTCATTCCAGTAACCTAACAATTTCTAGAGGCAAATTAACAACGCGGAGGACACATTTTAGGTCCATTTTGACCAAGGAACGTGCCAACAGCTGCATCCCTATCTGTCAGCCATAATAGTCCCTTGGGGGCAACTTGGGGCAGTCACTCTTTTGGTCTTGCCTACCTCACAAGGTAACAATCTCCTTTCCCCTCCTCCCCTACAACAAACACTCTGTGAAGTGAGTGAGGCTGAGAGACTTCAGAGAAGTGTGACTAGCCCAAGGTCACCCAGCAGCTGCATGTGGAGGAGTGGGGAAGTGAACTTGGTTCACCAGATTACGAGTCCACTGCTCTTAACCAATACACCAAACAGCACATGCTTTGCAGGTATATTATTCCAGGTTCAAAATTCCCACTGTCTCCAGTTAGACATTACGGCAGGGATAGGAAACCTGTGGCCCATTAGATGTTTTTGACTGCAACTCCCATCTGCCACAGCCAGCAAGACCAACGGCCAGGGATGATGGGAGATACAGTTGAACAACATCTGGAGGCCATAGGTTCCTGTTCGAGATTCTGGAGGATCTAGTGCTAGAGAGCTGCCAGCCATGGTAGACAATACTGGCCCAGATGCACCAATAGTGTGACTCAGTACAAGTATATGAACAAAAGAAAACAGAATCCTTCATTGCTATTGAGTGAACCTATTTTTAAGCTGGCCCTGAATCACATTTCTCTTTGGGGTTTACTTGTTCTGTTTAATTGCTGCTGTGGTGCTTCTTGGGCTAACTTAACTTATCTGAAGAAGTGTGCATGCACACGAAAGCTCATACCAAGAACTAACTTAGTTGGTCTTTAAGGTGCTACTGGAAGGAATTTTTTTTGTTTTGACTATGGCAGACCAACACGGCTACCTATCTGTAATTAAAAACCATTATTACTTGTAGGTACTTTACAAATAGTTTGAGCAGGGGGCAGGCATGCCACAATTGTCAAACCCAGGCCGATCCCAGCCTACCTTTCAGATGCTTCAAATCTTTTCTAATAGGTTTACTTGTTTCAAAACTGTTCCATGGGCAGTTTGCATCTCTGAAGGCAAACTGAGCACACAAACACGAGGTTCAGAACCTTGGACAATTTCATTCATTGAAAGGGCAAGTTTTTAGTTCTTAAGACTGAATACAGTATAGGTTTGACAAGACTATGAGAAGTACTTGAGGAAAACATCAGAAGCTGAATGGCTGCCACGACAGAAGTTATTCCATGATTAGTCTGTAGGTCTTCATACATACTTTGCTCCTAGAAGCAAAAAAGTACTGTAAATTATGAAAGTAATAGAGGGCTTCATCACACGTCACAGAAAACCAGGTTAAATCATTGTTAAGTAAACCGTAGATAAGCCATGATCCCTGACATACCATTATGTCCAATTTAGGGATTGTGGTTTATTTTGCCATAGCATACCACAAACAATAAGCAAAGAACAAACTTTGGGGTGGGCTATAAACTCATTGAACTTAACAGGCCTCCATAAGTCATGCCCATTAATTTAAATGGGCCTACTCTGAATCTGACTAGCATTGGACAGAGCCCTGTGTGAGTCGTTGTCGTTTTAAGGCTTAGAATCATAGAATCATAGAGTTGGAAGAGACCACAAGGGCCATCAAGTCCAACCCCCTGCCAAGCAGGAAACACCATCAGAGCACTCCTGACATATGGTTGTCAAGCCTCTACTTAAAGACCTCCAAAGAAGGAGACTCCACCACACACCTTGGCAGCAAATTCCACTGTCGAACAGCTCTTACTGTCTTGAAATGCCACAGTTCCTGATTCAGCCATAATGCGAAGTCAGGGGTTGTGGTTTGTTAACTCACAGAAGTGGTGAGGAGACTAGCAGCCCAGACCAGGACGTTCAGTGTAAACCAAGGATGGGAGACATAAGGGCCGCATTCCTTTCTGGGCAAGCTTCTGGGGGCCACTTGCCAATGACGGGCAGGGTCAAAGGCCAAAGAGCAACTAATGTGACTGTGGTTTATGGCCAGCATTATGCTCATGTGAATTAACTGTGTGCCCGCCTATTAATGGGAAATCGGCATTGGACAAGAGTGGACCCTGCTGTTGGCCTGCATTAAGAGTCATGCCAGAGAGTTGTATAAACCCTTACTTGATAAGCCAGTTCAATACTGTGTGGTGCCTGAATTCAGTAAACACACTTTGGATAAGTAGATCATTGTCAAGTGTTTTTAGCTTATAGTTGATTTCTATTATTATTATTATTATTATTATTATTATTATTATTATTATATCTTTTAAATAGTTGCTTTTAACCTTTTTAAGGATATTTCAATTGTCTTTTTTATTTGTACATATATTTTAAATTTGTATACCGCCCTATACCCGCAGGTCTCTTTGAGGTGGTTGTTGTTTTAAACAGTCAAGTGGTATATAGATTTTATGAAATAAAATTAAATATAAATAAACAAGGTTAAAGTGACAACATAGTCTCAATACCCAGAGGTTGGGGGTACTTCCTTGATGGGAAGAGATGAGTCTCCGCCCTGCCCCCCGTTGCTTGGGAGATACTTTAAACATCAGTTTGCAAAGTTTACGAAATAACATTTAGAGAACACTTGGCTACTACTGCTGATATAATATCTTTGTGAGTGAGCTGACACCAGAATGACTCAGTGCTTGCTCTTCTCTTGCAGAACGCAATGCTAAACTGGAACCTGTTTCAACTAGAAGAGAAAGAGCCTGTGAAACACCATTGCTACTATCATAAATTGCACTTGGCTCCTATGGTTTGGGAAGTGTGGGAAGGAATTTAATTTGTTTGGGAGGGTTTTTCTCTGACCAAAATAATCAGAAAGTAAAAAATTGAAACATTCTCTCTCTCTCTCTCTCTCTCTCTCTCTCTCTCTCTCTCTCTCTCTCTCCAGTATAGTGTACAATTTGGAGTACTGGACTCTTATTGTGGCAGTAGAACCTCAAATATCTATTCAGCCATGAGGATACTGGGTCCCTTGCTGTCCCTCAGCCTAGCCTTCCTCACAGGGCTGTCGTAAGGTTCAAACTAGAAAACTCAGGTGTGCCAAGGAGCCCTTTGGCAATGCTGAGGCACTAAGGACTCAGCCCTGCCTGGAAGTCAAGCATCCTTTCTCCATAGAGCTCTTTCTTCTAATCCATGAATCTGAGGTAGCTGGTTGTGACTACTGGGCAATTCAACCCGCTAGGCACATTCAACCTGCTTAACAGTAATACTGTAACTTGACAAGTTCTCAGATGGCAGGCTGTGATCGGTAGCTTAACATATATTAATGTAATTTAAACATGACAGAACATTAAACAGAAGCCCCAGATCAGGATTTCCGAAGATAATTTGTTGAGATACCTGCAAGGAAGAGGCTGTTGTTGCTTGTGGCAAGGAGGCTGGGTGAAAGGGGTCTGGCTTTTTGACTGGGGTTCTATATACAGTGGTACCTCAGGTTACATACGCTTCATGTTACATATGCTTCAGGTTACAGACTCCACTAACCCAGAAACAGTGCTTCAGGTTAAGAACTCTGCTTCAGCATGAGAACAGAAATCGTGCTCCAGCGGCGCAGCAGCAGCAGGAGGCCCCATTAGCTACAGTAGTGCTTCAGATTAAGAACAGTTTCAGGTTAAGAACGGACCTCCGGAACGAATTAAGTACTTAACCCGAGGTACCACTGTATATTGTCATGAGTGGGCTAACAGCTGTCTGTCACACATGCACACAGGTGTTAAGGGGAACGTTTCAAGTGTCCTGCAGAAGGAAAGGATTTTCATTCATTCATTTATTACATTTCTATACAGTGGTACCTTGGGTTAAGAACTTAATTCATTCTGGAGGTCTGTTCTTAACCTGAAACTGTTCCTATCCTGAGGTACCACTTTAGCTAATGGGGCCTCCCACTGCTGCCGCGCCACCGGCATGGGATTTCTGTTCTCATCCCGAAGTAAAGTTCTTAACCCCAGGTACTATTTCTGGGTTAGCGGAGTCTGTAACCTGAAGCGTCTGTAACCCGAGGTACCACTGTACCGCCTTTATCTTCCCCTGATCTCAAGGTGGTGAACATGGTTCTTCTCCTTCCCATTTCATCCTCACAATGACCCTATGAGGGGTAAATTAGGTTAAGAGATGGTGACAGGCCCAAGCTCATCCAGTGAGTTTCATGGCTGAGTGGGGATTCGAACCTTGGTTCCCTCCAAGTCGTAGACCAACACTCTCTGAGCTACAGATTACCCTGCCAGCAAATCCACTTGCAGAGCACAGATTAACACCTTCGTCAGCCTCCTGAAATGCCAAGCACCTTCCTCCATATGAACTATAGCTAGCATTGGGGTTGGTTTTTTTCCTGCCACGCTCAGCAAAATAACATTTATCCTGAGAGATTACAGGTTGTAACCCCAAAGATGTCATCTGTTAATGAGTCCAATTAAGGCGATATAGTCCTGGCCACAAGATAGAAAAGGCCCAACTCAGCAAGCCGTGGGTGCCGTTAGTGGCTTTTAATTAGCAATTAATAACTTTCATGCCTCAGGGCCTCCGTTACAGGCTTTGCTGACTTAACAGTTTGGAAAAAGCATTAGAAAAAGAGAGAGAGAAACAAGGCCCTGGTATTCCTTGACCTCTGCTTCTGCACTCACCTCACAGAAGCACCTCACAGAATTTGAAAATAAAGACTAGGCTGCTGGTCTGCTGATGAGAAACAGGTTGATACCTGAGTTTTAATGAGGGGCACAGATCGAGGTGGAGAGTGCGGTTTGCCATGGGCATGTTGACGCCAGCTAATCCAGTTTGAGCCAGTTTTATCGGCTGAGTGGAAACATGATCCCGTCAGGGCTGTGCCTCACGTAGGCCTTGTTAATTTCCCCATTTATCCAGCCTTCTTGACACTTTACAACCCTGGGTTTTGCTGACTCAATGGTGCTGATGAAAGAGCAGAGTCAAGCCTTGTGACTGTCACTACACACAAAGTTCATTTGAAACGGCGGGTGGGAAGAAGAGGATCCTCTGCATCTTTGAAAATACAGAGAAATCCAGTGTGGTGTGGAAGAAGAGAGATGTCATGGGGCGGTTAAGGGGGAGGATCAAACGTCGAGATTTGCAGACTCATCCTAAGTATGCATAATTGCAAGTCCGTCTGAGCCGAGTGTGACTTAATTTCCTCACATGAGTGATTAGGGTGGTCACTAGGGAGGGTCTTGTACATTTGGCCTTGGTTGAGTAGCCAGCCATTATATGTAGTGGCCACAATAATCACCCCTGATATCTGGGAGGGGGGTATTCAGGGCAAAGGCAGTCGCTGCATGGGGTCAGTGGCCCTTGTGGGGTGCTGGACTAAATGAGCCTTTGGCCTGATCCAGCCACACGCTTCTTCTTTTCTACTGAGTTTGAGAGGGTTAGGATGCTGGCTTCTGAATTCTGTGGGTAGAAATCAAGTCAGAGAGGGCAAGAGTTAAAAAGACAGAACTCCTGGGTTCTGTGGGAGGAGAGACGATTTGAACCTAAAACTCTAGGCTTCACCAGGGCCAACCAGGACTGAACATATAGGAGGAGGCTGCTATACTGGTCCATCTAGCTCAGCAATGCCCTACACTGACTGGCAGAGGATTTCCAGGATTTCAGGTAGGGAGTCATAGTGCCGTAGAGTTGGAAGGGATCCCAAGGTCACACCAAAGTCAGAGTATCTCCCAGCCCTCCTGGAAGAGCCAGGGACTGAACTTGGAATTTTCTACATGTAAAGCAGGTGTTCTGCCACTGAGCTGCAGACACCTTTATGTGTCTGATCCCAAGACATCCTGGGATACTACAACATATTTCATTCACATGAATTGTTTATACAGTGGTACCTTGGTTCTCAAACGGCTTGGTTGTCAAACAAATCGGCTCCTGAACGCTGCAAACCCGGAAGTGTTCTGGTTTGCAAACGTTTTTCGGAAGCCGAATGTCCGACACGGCTTCCGCTTGAGTGCAGGAAACTCCTGCAGCCAATCGGAAGCCGCGCCTTGGTTTTCAAATGGTTTTGGGAGTCCAACGGACTCCCAGAATGGATTAAGTTTGAGAACCAAGGTTCCACTGTATGCCATTTAATGCTGTTAGCTGTGATCCTGTGCAAGCCTAAACAGTTGCCTTTTTCACTCAACTGTTTACAAATTTAGCAGCCTGCCAAGTGTGAACTCTCACAAGTGTTATGAAACTATAAACCGTTAACAAGAAGGTTGACGAATACACCCTGAAGTAATAAAAAAATTATGGGCACAGATGGGCACAGTCGTAATAGCACAGATACTTGCCCAGGACAGTTATATAGAAACATTTAATAGACATATCTGAGCCTCTTCATCTAAGATGGACTAAGGTCGGGCATTTAGATTTCCTACCCTCAGACTCGGGGTGTAGCCAGGCCCTTGGTACCTTCCAATAATTGCAATGAAGGGGGAAATTCAGCAAGGGGAGCTTTTCCCATTGTAGGGATCCAGTGAGGGAGAAGTTACATCCAGCCCGGTTCTCCCTCCTTTGCAACCTCCTCAGGCCCTGAAGCGAATAATAGCAAGCTACATACTGAAGCCATACAATTTGGGGGCAGAGAAGTTAAGGGTGGGGAATTTACCAAAAAGGGAAGGCAGGGAAAGAAAAGATAGCATGTGCACACCACACATACAAAGCACACCCACAGTAATTATGGGAACTGTGGTTCACTCAGAGCTACAATTCCCAGCACCCTTAACAAACCAATTCCCAGTGTAGTACACCTTGTTTGTTACCCAGGTGAGGAACAACCACCTTTTGAATAAATCACAGAACCAAGGAAACTAATTCTTGAGTCCAGCACCCAGCGTTTATTGCAGCTATTGCAATAGGTCAGAGCTGGCTCAATGTGCCTGTTAAGAAAGTCTGCCCTGAGGCACATCAGAATAAAAGCTTATATAGTAGTTCAAACCCAGCACACACAAGAGTCATAAAACATTCTTAAACATACATCAGGAAAGGTCATGAGCAGTAAAACATGCATGGCTAAGCCATACAGGTATCGTCAGCCCCACAATGCGGCCCAATGTGCCCAGGCCATTTGACCATTCTAGGTCTCGGATGTCACACGTTTGTACCCTGGTAGCCAAGCCTTCCATGGGGAGAGAAGAGCACCATTAAAATCCTCACCCACTCCTCTTCCTGGATCTCAGATAGCTTCAAGGATAGCTAATTAACACTCTTGTTGCTGACTCATGATAGACTTAGCAAAACATTCTGCCATTTGTACCACTATGGCGGTTGGATAAGGAGAGATGGAATACAGCTGTAAGGAGGGACATTGTCACAAACACAGAACACACAAAACCCAAGCCTAAAACATTCTATCTGAAAGTTAAATGCAATTAAAATTGAAACATGATTAAAATAAAAAATAAACACCTGGGGTTGCTAATTCTTTTATCACCAGGATTCTGTGGGACATCCCAAGTGCTTTCAACGTGTGGTGTGTATGCGGCCTGTTTCTTCTCCAGGAAAGATGAGTAAATTATGAGCAGTGAAAGCCAGGACTGCTGGGTCTTCCGGGGCTACATGGTGGGACAAGAATTGGGTTGGAAACGGGGATTTCCCTTGGCGGTGGTTCGTTCAGATAGGTAATTTTAAATTCTGCCCTCAATGGTATTCCACCCCCTTTTAGAGGAGAATGTGCATTACTCCGCTGGGAAAAGCTTTTCCTGTTGAATTCTCTGTTTCCATCCTGACTACCACTCGCAGGGAATCTGTAACGGGCGCAAAGCAACTACAATACGACGCGGTCTTTTTCCACACGGGGTGTGCGCAAAGATAGCGCGCGCTTGGCTGCTGGGGCGGAGGAAAAGCCGAGCCCGTCACGTGCGCCAGGCAGGCAGGGAGGGAGGGAGGGCCGCGCGCTCGGACGCCTGGGTTCCCCTTTGCCCAGACTCCGCCTTTCGCAAACACTCGGCCTCGGCGTGCGCTGAAGGGCCGGTCATTGGTGGCTGCGCACGTCCCTCTCGCTGCCCGGCGGCCTTATAAAAGCGCCCGCGATCCCTTTGTCCCCGCAGAGCTCGGTTCTTGCTTCAACAGTGTTTGAACGGAGCCGGTTCCACCACCAGCCTCTTTTCTTTTTTCCCTCTCTTTCCCCTCTTCAGCAAACAAAACAGCCCCCAAAAAAAGAGAGTCCCTTTTGCTTCTTCTGCTATCCTTGCTTGAGTTGACCCGCGGAGAGACCAGCTGCCAGCAGCTGCCCAGCCAGCGAAGCGAGCCCCCCGCCGACGCCTTGCAGCCGAGCCGCCGCAGCTCTTCTCCGAAGCCATGGAGTCCCAGGTCCGCCAGAACTACCACCGCGACTGCGAAGCCGCCGTCAACCGCATGGTCAACATGGAGCTGTACGCCAGCTACGTCTATCTGTCCATGGTGAGCAAGGGGTCAGGGTGTGTCGGCGACGTGGTGGTGGGGGGTATATTGGGGTGCAGAGCCCCCGGGTCACAGCCTCATTTCTGCATTGCAGGGGGTTGGACTAGATGACTCTGGGTGCCCCTTCCAACTCCACAATTCTGTAATCAGTTGGCCCTGTTCCCTGGGGAAAAGGGAGCGTGGCTCGAGAACCCCGGAGGACACCAGTTCCACTTGCCCCGCGTTCTTTCAATCCCACGTTTGTTCTAAAGAGTTCAAGGTAGCAGCAGGCATGGTCTTCCACCCACCCACCTTCCCGTTGGAAGCTCACAACAACCCTAAGAAGTGGTGGCTCAGGGCCTGAAGTCGCCCAGAGAGCTTCATGGCTAGGTAGCAGGTTTAAACGGGGCCGGAGAAGAGCCCAGCAACACCATGCTCTCTTCTCCCTTATTAGGAGTCTCCATTTTCATCACTTTTGTTTCCTTGCAAGGGGAAAAGCAGCAGCAAGAACAATGGGAGGGACTTTGTCTTGAGAGTTCTGGCAGCCTCTGCTTGCTTCCTTCCCTTTGTTTTCAAACAAACACTCTTTCACTTCCTTTTTAGTGCTTCCCCTAGTCTTGGTCATTGTCCTCTTGCTTGCTACTCTCCAAAAATACATACTCATTTTCTCTCTCTCTCTTCCTCTCTTTCTTAGGCCTAGGAGTCATGGTGGTGGTGCATGGCATCCCATAGTTGCTGATCAGCCTGCCTACACAGCCTTGCCTCTCTGGCATAAAACACCATTCTTGCATTCTCCATCTCTCCCCCCACCACCCATTGCTGTCTCCCAGTTGCCCATGGTGTGTTCAAGCCCCATCTTGGGTGGATCAACAAGTGTGGGAGGCAGAGATAAGCTTTTGGGGTGGGGTGATTAAAAAGAACATCCCATGACAGTTATTCTCTCTTCTTCCCAGACCTAATAGCGTCTTCTTGTCCCCCAACCCATAATCTCTACTTGACCCACTTCCAGTATAGGAAGATGGAAAGGGGTGTGTGTGTTGTTATTCTTTTTTGCTTTGGCTTCAGTTAACAACTGTTTCTTTCTGTAACTTCTGATGCCCACACCTTTATGTCTCTGTGGGAAATGGACTGTGTGTGAGAGAGTGATGCTAGCAGTCTTTCAAGGGTGCCTTGCCAAACTTTCACCAGAACTCTGCCCCCTCGGGCTCCTGCAGGTTCCATCCCCCATATACTTTATTTTTAAGAGGGGAGCCTCTTGCACCCAGGGCACTCTGCTCAGTGTCCCCCTACTTGCCCCATGGCTCTTTATACATTTCCTTCCCCCATTGTATGTGGGTTGGGTTTTTTTCTCCCTAACTGTGTCCTGTTGCATTGCGGGTTGGTCAGTTCAGTTGCTTTACAATCTGCATACAGTTTGAGGTTAGTCCACACTTGAGGCTTGCCTTCCCTCCCCTAACACCAATGAGTCTCGCCTCCTCCTTCTCCCCCTTCAAAATAGTGTTTATCCCCTGGATACTTTCCAGACTTGGAAGAAGTACAGATTCTCCATTCAAAACTTGTGTGTTCTTGTTCACGTTTTTCCATATCCCTCTCCCACACTCACCCGTTTCTCTGCAATACTAGGCATGCAGGATTTGTGGATCCCTGCCCATTAATATTTTTAAAAAATATATATTATTAGGCATTGTTTTTTTTTGTGTGTGTGTGACTGTTTACAGCCTTTTTGCCAGTTCAAGTTTGTCATATGTAGCGTCTCTTGGATGGGGATATCCATTTCTCCTCCTCCTCCTCCTCCTCCTCCTTCTTCTTTTCTTTTCTTTTTGTAGCCTTAGGACATTCGCCAGTTATCCCCATCTCTCTTTCTGCAACAGGAGAAAACATTTTTTTGCAAATGAATTTCTGGGCTGATGCAGTTAAACTGTGTGTGTATGACAGAGAGAGAGGGGGGGGGTTAAAAAACAACAACACAAACACAAACTTGCACAGCACCTCCTGCTTTCTCATGTGTCGGAGGCACCTTCTGCAGAACTGTGAAATCATCATGAAGGCACAATGGAAAGGGATGTCTGGAGGGGCCCCCTGTCCTGCTCTGCTTGTGCCTGGTAGCAAACTGCAGACAAGTGTCTTCTCTGTAGTCTCGGCACGTGGCTAAATGGGAGACATTTTGTAGTGGTGAGGACTTTCATTGACTCAAGAGATTTGTTTTGTTTTTTTACAAAGTAAAAGTATTCGTTTACCGCCCTCTCGTAAATCTTCAAGGTGGTGCACAGCAATATAAAAACGCAAAATAACAAAAGCAGTACAAAAGAATCATTAATAAAAGACTGGCTACTCGCGGAATTTTTAAACAACTGCAGAGACCTGTTGGCATAAAGAAGTCTGTAAGAAAGTCAAAAGTGAGGGTGCTTGCTGAATCTCTGCTAGAAGAGTGTTATGCAGCATGGAGCCATCAACCCTAAATGCCCAACTTCTGGTTGACGCCAGCTTGGGTTTACAGAAAACAACTTATGCAGAAGAACTTGAGGGTTTCCCCCTGCTTCCCATAGGGTGGTGGTTCTTTTACAGAACTTGCAAGCTTCTGAGGCATCGTGGGAACAATTCGTTCTCTTAACAGACCAAGCCTCCTCCTTCCCTGCCCACAACACTTCCCCAGATCTGAAGGTCTTTTTCATCTGCTCACTTGTCCGCAGTCTGGCTAGGATCTCCCCAAAGTAACCCAGCGTCTCCTCCTGTTCCATTTCTCCAGTCTTCCTACTTCGACCGGGATGACGTTGCCCTGCGACACGTGGCTGCCTTTTTCCGCTCGCAGTCCCACGAGGAGCGGGAGCATGCTGAGAAGCTGCTGAAGTTCCAGAGCCAGCGCGGTGGTCGGGTCCTCCTGCAGGACATCAAGGTACAAATCTGGTGGGGTGCCCTGTTTCTAGCCAGAGATGCCGAGAGCAATGACTGCAGGACTTCCCAGGTGGTGGTTCTGTCTCGAGGCCTGTTAGGACCTCAAACCCTTCTATGTGAGCTGGGCAAAAATAACATGTTGACCCTGGGTTCGAATCCTGCCTCTGGCCTTGGGGAAGCCACTGTCCCAGAAATAGCAGCAGCCAGTCTTCAAAAGCTAGTTTGTTACGGAACTCTATAATTTTATATTTGTTTTCTGTCTCTACAGAAGCCAGAAAAGGATGCTTGGGGTACAACTCTTGATGCCATGGAGGCAGCCCTTCAGCTGGAGAAGAATGTGAACAAGGCCCTCCTGGATCTGCACCAACTGGCAAGCAGCCAGGGAGACCCACATGTGAGTATCCATGGGGTGCTGATAGGCTTAGTATCCATGGGGTGCTGATATGCCTTTTACCTACTTTGCCTCAGAGGTACTGGTAAGTTACTGGATTTGCACAATGTTGCTTCACTGTTTCATCAGTGGTCCAGCCATCTCTGCATCCTGCCTCTGATTCTGTGAGCCCTGAGATGTTACGCCAAGATCCTAATAGGTCTTCCTGCTACCCTCCTGGGCAGAAATAGTTGTAGCAGCAGCAGCACCCATAAATCCTCGGAAAAGCTGCTATTCACATCATGTGGGGCAGGAGGCAGAATGCAGAGAAAGGGGGGGGGGAATCCTTTGCAGTGCGTTTAAGCAAGGACGGCTCTCTAAAAGTCATTTGATTCCCAAGCCCCGTAAACCCCAGTCAGCATGGGCCAACGATCAGGAAGGGTGGGAGTTCTGCAATACCCAGAGAACTACAAGCCCCCTTCCCTGTTATTAAGTGTAGTTCTGAAATAAAACTGCCATACCTTTTAAAAAAATAAAATAGCAGCACTTGAATGTCAGATTGCCACTGATCCAAGGTGAACCCTACACTAGAAGAGACAGCTTCAGAAGTAAACAGTTGGGGGGAGAGTTTATTGGAAGTGCTCTGGGTGTTGTCTCAAGTCTTTGATGGTAGACCTGCCTAACCAAGCATTTCACCCTGTCTTCTCTCTCCATCTCTACAGTTCTGTGACTTCCTGGAAACTCACTACCTTGACGAGCAAGTGAAAGCTATTAAAGTCCTGGGCGACCATGTCACCAACCTCCGGCGGCTGGGGGCATCCCAGGGAGGGCTTGGCGAATACCTCTTTGACAAGCACACCCTGGGAGAGAGCAGCAGCTGATTCCCTCTCCCTCCCTTGTCCCCAAGAGCGCAATACCCCTTCCGTGAACCCACAGAAGCAAGACCCACCTCCGTCACTCTGGCCAGGCCCCACTCAAGGGGGGCTATACCTGCCACAACTCAGTTGGCATGCTTCCAATAAACAAGGGTTCACCCGTTTAAACTCGCCTGTGGTTTGTCTGGGGTTTTAAGGGGGGAAGTTTGCGATGTCCAAACAAGGGGTATCGTCACTGCTGAAAGGCAAACACTCTTGTCTTAGGCAGCCAACGTTTTGTCCCCCTTTCAAGGGCCGTTTTCCCTTGGGCATAATTTGTCAGGGGCCGCATGCTGATGGCGGATAGAGCCAGGGACAAAACTCATAGAATTGTAGAGTTGAAAGAGACCATGAGGGCCATCTCATCCAGGATCTCCCAAACTTGGGTCTCCAGCTGTTTTTGGACTACAGCTCCCATCGTCCCTAGTTAGCAGGACCCAGTGGTCAGGGATGATGGGAACTGTAGTCCAAAAACAGCTGGAGACCCAAGTTTGGGAAGCCCTGATCTAGTTCAACCCCCTGAAATGCAGGAAACCTTTGTTCCTAAGTAATTTAGGTAAAGGTAAACGGCCCCCTGACCATTAGGTCCAGTCGTGGACGACTCTAGGGTTGTGGCACTCATCTTGCTTTATTGGCCAAGGGAGCCCGCATACAGCTTCCGGGTCATGTGGCTAGCATGACTAAGCCGCTTCTGGTGAACCAGAGCAGCGCACGGAAACACTGTTTACCTTCCTGCCAGAGCGGTACCTATTTATCTACTTGCACTTTGTGCTTTCAAACTGCTAGGTTGGCAGGAGCAGGGACCGAGCAACGGGAGCTTACCCCATCGCGGGGATTCGAACTGCTGACCTTCTGATTGGCAAGTCCTAGGCTCTGTGGTTTAACCCACAGCGCCACCAATTTACCTAGATTTAAAACCTGCCCTGTTTCCATTTGCACCATGGCTACCTTAGATCAAATTCCACATTGGTCTGAAATGGGAGGGGAAGCTCCTCTCCCCTTCCATAGCAGGGCACTTCAATCTTGTACCAGCAATGGTGGAGAAAACTGCTGCCTTCCAAATCTCCCATGTCATGGACTCCCGTCTCCCATGTCATCCCCAGCCACGGGGGCCAAGGGTCATGGGCGTTGTAGTCCAGCAACATCTGCAGGGCTACATGTTCCTCCATCCCCGTGGTGTGTACGTCTCCTCAGGAGTAAGCTGGAGAAGCGACTCCCAAATAAATTTAAAGAGGATTCAAATAATAATAATAATAATAATAATAATAATAATAATAATAATAATATACCATAAAAGGACTATAGGCCAAGCACACAAATCAGTGAAATCATTTATAAAAATCTTATACTGCTGAACTAGTTGGTTAGGCATCAACCTTACCTGTGCAGGATCTTATTTCTGAGTTCTCCAAGTGCCTTTCTGGGATATTGCAAGCAGAACAGCCTATACTTATGTTTTGTTTACAAAGAGGCAAACTGTACTTATCTTACATCCTCATTATTGCCCAAGACTGCAAATTCAAGCAACTGCAAATACCTTTGAAGTGGAGCTTGGCTTTCTTGCTTCTATGGAGGAGCAGAGGCAAACTATCTTAAAAATAACAGATACCCAAATCACTCCACCCACAGCTGTGCTTGAGAGATAAGGGCTCTGCTATTGCTAACCGCAGAGCCTCTTACCCTACGTCTGAAGCCTCCTGCAGCTCATAACTTGAAAGCAACGTTGGCTTTCCTTGGACAGTTGCATAAATTGAAAGTTCCCCCCTCCCGTGTGTGTGTTAAATAACTGGCTTCCATCAGAATCAAAATACCACTGACACACTGATTCCTCCACACACTGACACAGATGTAAGGGGCAAACTTGGATGTAGGGGCATCAGGCATGGGTTTTAAAACTGGATTTGCCAACACTTAGAAAATGTGGCATCTCTCTTAAATAGCAAAAAGGGAGGCTGTGGGATGCTAACGTCTTCTCCCTGCAGTCCACTGCCTAAATCATCCTCTTTCTCTCCCACCCCCAGTGACTCAAATAACGGGAGGGAGCCCAGCTAGGAAAAAAGTTTATGGGACAACAGTCCCCATCAGACCAACCATTGTAAGGGGACTAGGGAAGGTTTTGTCTTTGCCGCTACTGCTGCCGCCTCCTGCTGCTTGGGAGAGGCCCATGGCTTAGTTGCAGAGCACATGCTTTGAGTGCAGAAGGTCCCCAGTACTGCCCCTGGCATCTCCAGGATCAGGTAGCCAGTGATGTTAGAGGCCTCTCTCCTGGAGACCCTGGGTGGCTGCTAGGGAAGACAAACCTGTCAAGTTCCTGCAGGGGTGATGGGTGGCTGATCCAATACAGGGAACTGCGCCCATTCCAAGAAGACTCATAAATTAATTGCTGCCATTCACTCCTACTGGGGAAGATAATGCTGTATTGGGGCAAGAACCAGACCTGCTCTTATCTACCTGGCCTTGCCTTTAGTCCTGTGACCACAAGACAGAACTCAAGTGTGAGAAAAAGCAAGGCTTTTGCCAATATAGATAGTCCCTAGAATTAGTCCTTGAGCAGTGTGCATTGTATTTGTAGCCTTCAGCTCAGGAACGTTCTATTGTCACTTTGGACAACTGCCAGTTTCCCCACCTCCCCCCTTTGTTATCCTTCCATCACAGCCTGTAAAGGTGTGTGTGAATCTTTTTATTTTATTTTCTCAAAGAACTTTGATCAATAAAAGGAGAGCTCGGCCAGTTTTCCCTGAACTTTCCTTCCTGTTATTGATACGCAGACTCGCTGAACTCCATGAACAAACACAAAGTAAATGCTTGAGTTGTGCCCCAACCCAATCTCTTGAGTGCTGCGACATCCCAGGGTTCCAAGCTCTCACCCAGGGTTTGGGTTTGCTTTTGGACAATGAGACACAAAAGTGCCTGTGATGTCTTTATGATATTTGGTTTATTTATACATATGTACAACCTGAGCCTAAGACAATATTCCAGCAGAAATCAAGCATTGCTCTCTGACCTTTTGCTTGCTGCTTTTTTCCCTGTTTCTTCGTTCACATAACAGCAAAATTCTCAACTGACTTATCCGTCTCCCTATTTGTGAGATGGAGGAGGGACCCATCTGCCATCTGGCACAGAGCCCCCTCTCTTTTGCTCTCTTAAAGGCCCATCACCTTTACGTTGTTTTCTTAATGGCCCTTCACCCAGGCAATCACCTCATAAGGAAGCTAACCTGAGTTATATTTTAAAACACTTTCTAGGATTATAGGGCTTAGAGGTCTGGCACCCACAAACCCATAACGCTGCAAATGCAGCTTCCCTTATCAACAGTCAGTTAATATGGATTTCCATCCCCCTGTAAAATTCATGACACTGGCACCCTTCCAGTGCCCATGAAATATACACCTGCCAGAGCTGGATTCAAGGGCAGGTGACCCAATATAGGCCTGGAGAGGTGCTGTGCTTGGGAGATGCCTGCCATGTTATCTAGCTCCAAGCGCCTTCTGGAGGTTCCCTCACTGTGAGACATGAAATTACAGGGAACAAGGCATAGGGCCTTCTTGGTAGTGGAACCTACCCTGTGAAACGTCCTCCTGTCAGATGTCAAACAGATAAACAACTACAGTGGTACCTCGGGTTACAGATGCTCCAGGTTACAGACTCCGCTAACCCAGAAATAGTACCTCGGGTTAAGAACTTTGCTTCAGGATGAGAACAGAAATTGTGCAGCGGCAACGGGAGGCCCCATTAGCTAAAGTGGTACCTCAGGTTAAGAACAGTTTCAGGTTAAGAACAAACCTCCGGAACGAATTAAGTTCTTAACCCGAGGTACCACTGTATACGACTTTTAGAAGACAGCCCTGTATAGGAAAGTTTTTTATGTTTGATGTTTTGTTATGCTTTTATATTTGCTCGAAGCTGCCCAGAGTTGCTGGGGCAACCCATACAGATGGGTGGGGTACAAATGATTTCATCATCATTGTCGTTTTTAATTTGTATACCGCCTTTCTATCTTACAATACTCAAGGCGGTTTACAAGCTGAAGAAACAAAAAATGTACATCTTATAACAATCTAATGCAATACAAAAATGTGATAATAAAATGTAACTTTAAAATAGACAGCCTACATCAAAAAAGTAACAATCAACAATCAATTAGAATAGTATAAAATAATAATATCAACATACAAAAGTTAAACAGAAATCCACTCAACAGTTACAATAATATCTAAACTATAATCAATAAAACAACGGCAAGCCACAGTACATAAAACAATACAATACACATTGAGAAGCAGAGAGTGGGGCAAGGCAGGTGGAAGGAGGCCTTGCCTGATGGAGTCTCTCCCCTCACAGTTCTTCCTCCAGGCACAGCTTCCTTATGAGGAGACCCAGGGCTGGAGGGTGGGGCAAGGCAGGTGGAAGGAGACCTTGCCTAATGGCAAGATCTTATCACTCTTATTGATTGTTGAATAGCATTGTCAATACACATGGAGCTTTGTTGTGTACAAGAGAGCAGGTCTCTGGCCCAAGGGGCTTACAGTCTAAAATATGGTGCTGGGGGAGATCATAGGGGAAGTAAGTGCCATGAAGCATAGTTGCCATTGAATTCAATGCCTGAAAATGCTGCTTCCCTTTTTTCAATAAGTGGAATAATAAAAATTCTAATTTGCAGCGGGGGGGGGGGAGTGATTTTGATGGGGGAAACGATGCAGGTTAAACACATGTACATCTAAGCTATTGTCACTAACAAAAAGAAGCAATTTGGGAGACCCAGCGAGCTGCAGTCTTACCTTGAGAACAAGGCTTGTAAAAACAGAACTATTTATTACCGTAGTTTGTTCAGGGTTGCTGGAAATTGTAACTCTCTGAGGGGTAAATTACAGTGCCCAGAATTCTTTGAGGGGAAGAATGTGCTTTGAATGTGCTTCAGAGAGATAATGGACACACAGCCTTTTGGTTTGCAGCTGGTTTTGCTGGAGGGCCAATCCGAGAAGGGGCTGGTGAAGGGGATCTCAGGTATAGTTCAGCATACACTTTTTAAACAGAATATTTTACTTTGTTGGTTTCCAGCACAGAGGAAGCCAAGCTGAGAGCAGATGAGACAAATATCATGCTGGCGGAGTCTCAAAATAACCACGGGTAGGGTTGTTGGGGAATTTCCGCCAAAGTCTGAAAATAAGGCAAGTGTCTGAGACTTCCCCTGTTCTTTGCCTGCTTTAGCAAGCTTCACACTGTCCAGATTGGTGGGGACGGGAACAGACAGCGTTCAGGAATGTGTTCTTATGTATAAAATACAAACGGTGTTTTATTATAACATAACAAATGGTTGCTTATTTGGATTGTTTTGCTGCACTTTCTTGTCTTGACGTATTTTGTCAGGAACTACAGAGAGAGGGAGATGAACAACAAACCATAATGTTTTTTTTAAAAAAATAGTCCAGTAGCACCTTAAAGGTAAAGGTAAAGGGACCCCTGACCATTAGGTCCAGTCGTGGCCAACTCTGGGGTTGCGGCGCTCATCTTGCTTTATTGGCCGAGGGAGCCGGCATACAGCTTCTGGGTCATGTGGCCAGCATGACTAAGCTGCTTCTGGCGAACCAGAGCAGCGCATGGAAATGCCGTTTACCTTCCCGCCAGAGCGGTACCTATTTATCTACTTGCACTTTGACGTGCTTTCAAACTGCTAGGTGGGCAGGAGCAGGGGCTGAGCAACGGGAGCTCACTCCGCCGTGGGGATTTGAACCACCGACAAGCCCTAGGCTCTGTAGTTTAACACACAGCGCCACTTGTGTCCCATAGTAGCACCTTAGAGACCAACTAAGTTTGTTTTAGGTATAAGCTTTCCGAAAGGTGCTACTGGACTATTATTATTATTTTTTATTTTGACTGCATAGAACAACCTGAATCTAGCAAACCGTAATGTTACAAAGGTTGCAATCCTCCCCAAATCTTTGCCAAGCAGGAGCAAAATCCCAGGGAGTCCCAGGCGCTCACCCAGGGTTCGTGTTTCCATTGGGAAACAAGACATGGCGGAGACTGTCATGTCCTTAAGAAAAATGATTTATTGACACATATTTACAACCTGGGTGCAGATGGAGGGAATGCAGTTTACAGCACTTGCATCTCAAAAAGGGATTGTCCTTCACAGCAGAAAGAGCATGGCTCCTCCAGATCTCTGCTTTATAAAAGGACACATTTTTCCTATGTGACATCACCTTTTTGTTGATGTGTGATTGACTTGCTTCAAGCACTTTTAGACATTCTTAGCGACTTTTATCCCAGGTGAGGCCCTGGTCTGGAAATGGAGCATATCCTGTATTTTTCCACTGGCCTGGAAACTTCATTCAATGCCTCCCAAATCAGCTAAATTCTACCCCCTTTATTGGTTTCTAACAGTCACTAACTCTAGTGGTTATGGGTGCCTTTTCACCCTCAAACTCCGTTACCCCAATACTTTTGGGAACGGGGAGACCATCTTTAGTGGTTTGAAGCAAAAACTAGATAAATAGCATTTCTCTCACCGGAGATCTTTTGGCTTCTAAGCTTCCTCTTTCGCTATTTGTCACCACAACACATTCTGCTATCATGTGCCGCCGCCCCACAAAGCTGACCTTTGCAGAAATTCTGCATATCCTGCACTCCTTATGACAGGCAGATAGAGAAGCAAGACAGACAGATGAGATCCTCCCTCGCCTTCACCCTTACTATACCCCAATTTTAAGACCTATCCCATCATATGCCCAGCTTCCTCATACAGTTTCGGTCCCTGTTTCCCAGCATCATGCAGTTAAACATGTCATGGGGTCATGTCCAACAGCAAGATCCGCACTGCACTGCTGAGCTCCTCACGTCCGCCCCACTTCCCATTCCCCTTCCAACTTGTTTTCATGACGATGGCGAAGCTGAACCCAAGATGACACCTCGTGGGGATGCAGAGAGAACCAGGACCGGGTTGGTTCGAATGGACGGAAAAGCCTTGTTTGACAGAAGCTGTAGAGAGAACTATCCAAGAAAATGTATGTCCTCATCAAGTGTTGTATTCTGACTTCTTCAAAAACACCTGTGATAAATATTGCAAAAAGCAAACAGCTGAACACAAGGGTGTGCCAAGCGTTGCAGGCAGTGCTACTCCTACCCAGAGTAGACTCACTGAAGTTCATTAAGGTGACTTAGGTTTATTTGTTACAATGGGTCTACTAGGGTAGAACAATGAATACAGCCCACCAGTTTTGATCACGATGTCCAAAAACGGATGCGGTGTGAAATTGAAGGGATATCTCTGTATCTGTGCTTAGGGTGAGTTGTTTTTAAGGCATGTGTGGATAGCTAATTATCAGTCATGTCATCTCAGCAGGAATGCTTGGGATAATTTCCTAAGCTTTTGCTACAAACTGTATGGGCCTCGCGTGCCCAATTGACTCAAAACTACCCCGTATAATTTATATTTTGGAAACACGAACAACAACATGAAGCTTCCATGGCAAATGGGCCTGAGAAAGAGGATTCTCATTTTGCTGGAATTAGAAGATCTCTGTCTCCTGGCTGCTGCATCCCACACATTGCCAGCTAGTTATTTTCAGGGGGCAGCGGTGGATAGACAGAACAGCCTCAAGGCCTCCAGCTTGAGAACAATAACAAAGGGGAGGGGGGGAGGAAAGGGAAGCGAAAGACACTTTTTTTGCTGAATCATCCTGAGTTTTCTCCCCCCCCCCTTGTGTCAGTATTCTGGAGGAAGTGTTTCTGCTGAGTCATGTTCATGAGGGAAGAAGAGGGGATAGGGAAGTGTTTTCTTCTTTTTAAAACCCCCATGAATTTATCCCTCTAAAGAAGGTGCAGGGAACAGTTGGCCCTCCAGATGTTGTTGAACTACACAAAGTTCTGTAACATCTGGAGGACCAAAGGTTCCCTACCCCAGCTCTAGAGACCTTGGCTGTCCTAGGCCACATCCACCTGGCTTCCCTCAAAGAACCCTGGGAACTGTAGCTTACCCCTCACAGAGCTCCAATTCCCCAAACTCTTAGCAAACTACAGTTCCCAGGATTATTCGTGGGGGGGAGGAATGTACTTTAAATTTCTGGTGTGTTTACAGTCCTAGGTAAAGTTAAAGGTACCCCTGACTGTTAGGTCCAGTCGCAGACGACTCTGAGGTTGCGTGCTCATCTCACTCTATAGGCCGAAGGAGCCCACAAATGTCCGCAGACAGCTTCCGGGTCATATGGACAACATGAGTAAGCTGCTTCTGGCGAACCAGAGCAGCGCATGGAAATGCCGTTTACCTTCCCACCGGAGCGGTACCTATTTATCTACTTGCACTTGATGTGCTTTTGAACTGCTAGGTGGGCAGGAGCTGGGACCGAGCAACAGGAGCTTACCCCGTCGCTGGGATTCGAACCACCAACCTTCTGATCGGCAAGTCCTAGGCTCTGTGGTTTAGACCGCAGCGCCACCCGCATCCTAGCTTCTCTCTAATCCATAGGTTGATGGGCCTCTTTTACAGAACCATAAGAGGTCTGATCCTAGCCACCTTCTTCATTCCCAAACACGCTTGCTAGTCCCACTAGGAAGAGGAGAGCTGTGTCTGTTGAAATGTGCTTATGCCCAAAGGCTCAGTGTATCTGTCTGGAGGGGAAACAGTTAGGAATTGTATGTTTAAACAAAATAAAATGCAATCCTATCTACTCAGCAGTCAGTCCCACTTAGTTAAATTGGACTTACTCCCAGGTATGTGGGCGAAGGACTTCACTGTAAAAGAGACCCATCTCCACTTTCTTCCATTAAGAGGGGTGTTTCAACCTATCACCATCGCCTATCTGGTGTTATGGGGAAAGAGTACTGCATTAGGATGAGAAAAAATCCACCTTCAGCTTTGGTTCATTGAAATGCTTGTAACCAGTCATCTTCTTTATTAATTTATTCAAACTATACATGCCTGCTTTTTTCACCAGGGGAACTCAAGGCAGCTTACAAAGCAGCACTGACTTTAACCATAATCAAATTACAGAAATCACATCATTAAACAACAACCCCCCCTTTTTTAAAAGGCCAGGAGACCTTAATCCAATCACATTAATGAACAGCCATGCTTTGACCAAATGCCTTAAAAAAGCCATCGTTTTAGGGCCTAACTGTTCTCTCAAGGTGAGGGGCCACCGCAGAAAAGGACTCGCCCATCAATACCTCATATAACTGAGGGATTTGGAGCAAGATTCCAGATGTCAAGCACAGGAATATATGGAAGAAGGCCTGTTTAGCGCTTTAAAAGCTAAAACCAGCCCTTTTAATTGAGCCTTGACACAGATTGGCAACCATTTCTATTCCAACAAAAACATTTAGCACCTGTCAACAAAATGGAAGCTACATTTCACACAAGTTGTAAGTTGCTGAATGCTTTTCAAGGCAGCCCCATATAGAGCAACTTACAGCAGTCTAATTTGGAGCTTCCTGTGGCACAAATAACTGTGGCAAGATCTGATTTTATAAGGAGGCAGTCTTGGCTAGTGGTACCAGCTGAAGCCTCTCATGCCAACTTGTGCATCCAGCACAAATACAGGATCAGAGATCACCCTAAAGCCATGGGCCTGATCCTGCAGCAGTTGAGAACACAGCTCCTTCCTCTGGGCTTCTTGAGGCGGTGTCTGGTCACCTATTGTGTCATCCCATTTTGGCCACAACAGGTTTAAAGATGCAGACAAGGAATTTAAAGCTGCAAACTCCTTAAGGTAGCAAACTTTATCTACACACTTAAAGGTAAAGGTACCCCTGCCCATACGGGCCAGTCTTGACAGACTCTGGGGTTGTGCGCCCATCTCACTTAAGAGGCCAGGGGCCAGCGCTGTCCGGAGACACTTCCGGGTCACGTGGCCAGCGTGACATCGCTGCTCTGGTCAGCCAGAGTCGCACACGGAAACGCCGTTTACCTTCCCGCTGGTAAGCGGTCCCTATTTATCTACTTGCACCCGGAGGTGCTTTCGAACTGCTAGGTTGGCAGGCGCTGGGACCGAGCAGCGGGAGCGCACCCCGCCGCAGGGATTCGAACCGCCGGCAAGTCCTAGGCGCTGAGGCTTTAACCCACAGCGCCACCTGCGTCCCTTATCTACACACTTAAAAAGGTAAAGGTACCCCTGCCCGTACGGGCCAGTCTTGACAGACTCTGGGGTTGGGGCGCCCATCTCACTCAAGAGGCCGGGGGCCAGCGCTGTCCGGAGACACTTCCGGGTCACGTGGCCAGCGTGACAAAGCTGCATCTGGCAAGCCAGCGCAGCACACGGAAACGCCGTTTACCTTCCCGCCAGTAAGCGGTCCCTATTTATCTACTTGCACCCGGGGGTGCTTTCGAACTGCTAGGTTGGCAGGCGCTGGGACCGAGCAGCGGGAGCGCACCCCGCCGCGGGGATTCGAACCGCCGACCTCCGATCGGCAAGCCCTAGGCGCTGAGGCTTTTACCCACAGCGCCACTTACCTAGGAGCAAACCCCACTGAACTTTACATCTGGGTAGACGTGCATAGGGTTAATGCTGTAGATGGGAGAAAACCCCACCTCGAGAAATTCAGTAGCATTTGCTTTCCGAGTCAGCAAACCACAAAGGACTTTTTAACACACATATCTGTACAGTGCTTTTTTTCGGGGGGGGGGGGAGGCAGGTATACACATACCCCTAAACATTTTGTGAATCTTTGTACTTTTCTCCATTTACTGTATTTCTTTTCCCTGAATTGAACTATAAAATGGTCTATAAAATGGTGATTTTCTTGAGTCAAAATGAGAGTACCCCTAAACATGTTTCAAGAAAAAAAGCACTGCAGCTATAGCTGTATCTCTGGGCATTACATTTTCTTTTTTGCATGTAAAGATTTTATTGCAACGCAAAGGCACCTTGTCCCTTGGTAACACCTTCAAGGGCTGCAGATCGTTGAGAACCTGTGGAACCCCCCCCCCTTTAAAAATCGGACTTCTTTCAATCCCCTTGCTGAAGCCAGAACGCCTGACCTGCTTCCCCATCAGCGAGCAAACTGGGCGGAGCCTTTGCGCTCCTCGCGGAGGGAGTTCCCTGGAAGAGCCTCCCGGGCTGCCTATAAAAGCCCCTGTCCGGGCGCACCCAGCTCAGATCGCTCCTTTTCCTGGCCTCCGCTCCTTTGCTCTTGCTTCAACAGTGCTTGAACGGAGCAGGATCGCGGCCGCCACCCCATCATCTTCATCCTTAAGCCAGCCAGTCCAGTCGCCGATTTGCACCATGAGCTCCCAGGTCCGCCAGAACTACGACGCCCAGAGCGAAGCCGGAGTGAACCGCTTGGTCAACCAGTTTCTCCATGCCAGCTACAACTACCTGTCCCTGGTGAGCGTCCAGAGGGGGAGGGGGGGAAGGCGAAGCCACGGCTTTTAATAATCTGTTGCTAATCTTTTTGGCCTCACTTTGCATTGGGCATGCGATTGTTGCTCCGTTTTGCTTTTCCACGGGTACATGGCAGGTAGAAATCCAGCAGGTGCGGTTTTCCTTTCTGGTAAGGGTGTGTTGCGCTCTCGCAGCATCTTCTAGTCCGCTGGATGCCAGCCAGCTGCCCTCCGGGAGATTTGGACTACAACTCCCATCAGCCCCAGCGAGAACAGTTGTAAAAAGGAATTGTAGCCCCAAAGCATCTTACAGGGTGCAAGGATGGCAATGGATAGTGCAGGGGCTTGTTTTTTTTAGCTCTAAACCTACTGAGGGTGGCTTTTCTCTCAAAAATTCTAAACAATAAAAGGGTCCCTCTTTCGGGGAATTCAGCACTTAAGGGTTTCAGGTGAATTACCTTTCCAGTCAGGGAAATCTGATGGCTTAATCTTTCCAGCTATTGACTGATCAATGGGCATTTGCCTTCCAACAGCACGGTCTTTTCTAAATAGTGCATCATTTTTTGGGTTGTAAAAGAGAAGGACATTTTTAAACCCCCCCCCCCAATATTGCTTTCTTCCCAGTGTTGCTACTTCACCTCAGTTCAGAAAGCTGCCTTTGTCTGATGGCTGGCAGTGGCTTTTTGGGTTCTCATTGGCTACATCTGTATCTTGCCTGCCCTCGAAAGAGATGGAGCAGGCAGGCGCCTGGCTCCCCTTGTTCCTAAATCTCCCGGTCTAGCTGTTGCGTCTTGCTAAATAGGAGTAGAGTGGACCTGGCAGCCATGATTGCGTGGGACATATTTTTTCATGTCAACATCTTCGAGAGCTCCCTCCGCTGTCCTCGAGATCGGGGGTGGGGAATCTTCTGACTGAGGGCCACACTGCTCCCCAGAGCAATATTCCAGGGGCCACATGCCAGTAATGTTTGTAGGAGGGAAGCAGAGGCCAAAAAACTATTTGAGGGGAAGAATGTGCTTTTTTTAAAAAAGGAGACTAGCATGTGTACAGCTTCTGTCTCCATTTTGTTCCCTCCCTATTGGGTTTGCTGCCTGCTTCTTTCTTCATCCCTTCCCTCCATTGTGGGCTGTGGCAAAGTCCGCTGCCCTCCTGTTTACCCACTGCTGAGTTCCCCATGAGTTGTGTGGTCTGAACAAACAACATCGTGAAGATATAGCGTTAATGATTTAAAGACAGCAACCCTAGCCTCTCCACCTGTATGCCTAAAAGGCCTGAAATGGAGGCTCCATCCAGTCTGTCTCTTGAATTCCTCTTGTGTGGGTTAAATTGGGCTGGGGGAATTATAGCTAGATTTGGATAAATCCTAAAATATTGCCATTGCGTTTGTTAGGTAAGTTAACTTGCCCTGGTTTCCAGCCAAGGAATGTTGCTGCCTCTGAGGGGTCTCTATACACTTCATAAACAGTTCCTTTGTGAGGAACCATTTCAACATTTGGAGTTTTTTAGTTTGGAGAAAAGGCGATTAATGGGAAGGAACAGGGCAGAGCTGTGTAAAATTATTAATGTTGTGCAGAAAGTGGCTAGGGAGTTTTTCTCCTCCCATTACGACACCATTTTGTTTGCTACAGTGGTACCTTGGGTTGCAGACGCTTCAAGTTACAGACTCCACTAACCCAGAAATAGTACCTCGGGTTAAGAACTTTGCTTCAGGATGAGAACAGAAATTGCGTGGCGGCGGCAGCAGGAGGCCCCAGTAGCTAAAGTAGTACCTCAGATTAAGAAGTTTCAGGTTAAGAACAGACCTCCAGAACAAATTAAGTTCTTAACCCAAGGTACCACTGTATAGTGGTTGGCGTTGGACCTGGGAGACCAGGGTTCAGATTCCTAGGCCATGAAGCTCACTGGGTAACCGGATTGTTTTGAGAATAGAACGGGTATGGGAAGACTACCTTGAGTTCTCGGAGGAAGGGTGCGATATAAATATAATAATGTAGTAATAAATAAAAGCTGGTGGCATTTTTAAACTTGAGTGTACATTTCCCCACATTTTTGTGTCTGGGCCAATAGGCATTTTACTGTATTTTCAGTGGCCTATGGCTACAAACAGTAAATATTTATTGGATTGGAACTGGGAACATTTTGTGTTCATTTCTAGTTCTTCTTTGAGTAAATCTTGAGTCTGAGCCCTTGCCTCTTTTTCTCCCTTTCAGGGTTTTTACTTCACCCGGGATGATGTGGCCTTATCCAAGTTCTCATCCTTCTTCCGGCACCTCTCTGAGGAGAAGCACGAACAAGCAGAGAAGCTCCTGACCTTCCAGAACCGCCGTGGAGGCCGAGTTGTCCTGCAGGATGTCAAAGTGAGAATGCGGGTGGCTTGGACAGAAGGGGTGTTGTGGTGGTGGATCGAGGCCTTAAATCATGGGCATGAGGAATGGGAGTGGCAGAAATAATGTCCACTTTCCCCCTTCAAAACTCGGGCTTCCTCTTGACTTGCTGGGTGTGTTGTAACAGCTCTTCCATAGCACACTGTTATGTTTATGGCATGCTTTGGTACTATGAATTGCATTTTAAAGTGTGCATTGCATGCCCACCCCCCAGCAAACTTGGCACTCCCAGTAAGCTATCTAAGGTACACCTGTTTATTGCTTCATCAATATTGTAGCTTCATCTGTTCCCATCTGATGAATTGGGGGTGGATTAGTGGTATGAAATGCAAGGAGTTGCTTTGTTCTGCAAGTCTGACTGCAGAATGATAGCAGCCGTGCGTGGAAAGAACAATTGCAACTAAATGTTGCATTGTATCTTCATAGTAGGAGTGCTCCTGTTCAGGGTACCATGCCCACATCCAAGATCTTAAAAGAAACTCATGGAGGGCATTCCTTCACCTCCTTTTCCCCCACTAAAACATTATGTTGCTACTGAGCATGCCCAGTTCTCATCGGGTTGCATTTTGGCTGCTTTAGGCTTTATTCTTATAGGGAAAAGTACTTCTGCTAACATTGGGCTACTCCCATGCTGTCCTCCCTGCTCCCAATTTAGCTCCATTTCTGTTGGCATTACAGTGGTGCCCTGCAAGACGAACGCCTCGCAAGACTGAAAACCCGCTAGACGAAAGGGTTTTCCGTTTTGGAGGCGCTTCGCAAAACAAATTTCCCTATGGGCTTGCTTCGCAAGACAAAAATGTCCTGCGAGTTCCTGTGGGGTTTTTTCCCTCCCCCCCCCTTTCCTAAGCCCTAAGCCGCTTATCAACTGATCCGCTAAAAGCTGCTAAACCGCTAATAGCGCTAATCCGCTAAGCTGTCAATGGGCTTGCTTCGCAAGACGAAAATACCGCTAGACGAAGAGCCTCACGGAACGGATTAATTTCGTCTTGCGAGGCACCACTGTAGTGGGTTGTTGATGCTGAAGGTGCAGAACATTGCAGAATGGGATATAAGGGCCACTGGGCATGAAGGTGCTGCAATTGGCAGGCTCTCTCATGAGTGTTCTCTGCCGTTAACTTCAGAAACCAGAACGTGACGAGTGGACCAACGGCGCTGCTGCCATGGATGCGGCCCTTCAGCTGGAGAAGAATTTGAACAAGGCTCTGCTGGACTTGCACCAGGTTGCCACCAGCCACACAGATCCCCATGTAAGTCTTGCTGGAGGAAGCTAACGTGGTTGGGTTGGGGGTTATGTCGCCTTTCCTATCAGTGCCCACTAATCAACTACATAAAACGGGAAGTGCCTCAAAATCGGTATACTGTTTTGTGTGTGTGTGTGTTAAAAGTTTGGGGACCACTGACTATGCAGACTAGCTTAATTCTGGTGAATGGCGAGAGCCAAAGTACGTACCCCACACCAGTCGATTGAAGAGGTCTACTAAACATCTAAAGTGTACAGGTTTATTTAAGGACTAGACAACTTGCCTCTTTGTAAGAATAAAGATGGCTGGACTGCTGAGTTCTTTGTGCCCAGTGCCATGGGATATATGCAACCATAATGAGATGTCTTACCTGCATTAATTTCCAGAAGGGTGTGTTTGTTGCAGCAAAAATAAGTCCTTGAGGTACCTTAAAAGGCAGCACTATTAGTCTGAGTTGAGCTCCCAGACGCCAGTTTGGCTGATTTCCCATTGAATTGTGAGCTCCAGTTTTCTATGGCCAACCTTCTCTTCCTCTCTCCTCCCAAGCTGTGTGACTTCCTGGAGACCCATTTCCTGGATGAGGAGGTGAAACTGATCAAGAAGCTTGGGGACCACGTGACCAACCTCAAGCGTGTGCGTGCCAGAGACGAGGGCCTTGGTGAATACCTCTTTGACCGTCTCACCCTGGGAGAGTCCAGTGACTGAATCCAGAGATGCTGGTTCCCTCCCGACTCCTGCAGCCTCGTCCGCCACAAGTGTGTGCTGCTTTGTGTGTGCTACCTTGTTCTCTTGAGAGCTGGCTGCCTAATCAGTGAGGCCTCTGTAACCCTGTCCATCTACAGGGAGGGAAAAGTCTGTAACTGGCATTAAATAAACTTGGCATTAAGCACTACTACTTTGCATGGCTTGTATGTATAACTACCCAGGGTATGATGGCGTGATGCTTGGGCAGTCAGAAGAGTCATTTAATATTGGAATGTATCTGACTTCAGATGCAAAAAGTTACCTTTTCAGATTAGAGCAAAAGTTGTCCCATACAGCATTGTGCAACCAACTAAGACATGAATCTCCTGCTATGTTGCTGGCAGATGCTATTCACTGGTCTACTAGTCTACCATGTTGGTAGGTAAGAGTTTAGTTTGGACAGCCAAATCTACCTCATCCTTTATGCTTAAAGTGGCATGTATAGTTCTTCTTTCACTCCCCTTTCCCATGTCATCTTTGCCACAACCCTATGATGTAGACTTAAGTAGGGGGTGGAAAGTCACTGGGTGGCCCTGCCTCAGCCTCCCCCAACCTGGTGCTCTCTGGATTTGTTGGGGACTATTGCATCTCCCACCAGTGTAGGTACTGGCAGTGATGGTTGTGGAGCTGAAACCCCACCCTAGTACACACTGCAGGGGGAATTAATTACTTCCATCTGTCCTGAATTCCACTGCAACTCACATTCTGGCTGCATTGGAGAAGGGAAAAATTTATGAAGATGAGACCTACAAAGGACCCCTTACTCTACCTTCAACCTACCCCTCAAGTAGGATGTGGGTGGCTCAACTTGGTACTTTTCAATTGATTGTTTTGCAACTGTGGGGCTGGGTGTTGCGCATCTTGGGTTGAGGTCCTACTTTTTCAGGCAAGGCTCTAAATTAAAAATCGGGGTTGAGAGCTGCCTTCTCCCAAGACAGACCATTCGTTCTAGTCTTGTACTGTCGGTGCTCTGCCTACTCTCTGCAATATTGCAGTGTATGTTTAACCAGTATTTGCTAGCCAAGATAATCTGAAGCAGAGACTAGCAAGAGTGGACCTTGGGCTCCACTGCCAGCAAACCACATGCTCCTCCTCCTTCCCACTGAACTCTGAACTTTTGTGTCCTGCATCATTTTGCACCAAAAGCACCATCCACCTCCAAAAAGTGCTTTTCCTTCTGAAGAAAAGACCCATTTCCCCATTTCACTTTCATAGCCACTGTACTGGAACACACTTTTTCAAAGCAAAATTTATTCTTTAAATATTTGAGTTGTGTCTCGCAAGCAGCTTTTGTTCTTCAGAATTGATTCTCCACACCAAGGGGGAGGGGGAGGGGTAGAGACAAGAGACCAAAAACAAAAAACTCAAGCATATTTCAACAACCATAAATAAAATCTCTAGGGTTTTCTTCGGGGGTGGGGTGGAGGTGGAAGAGACTGGATAAAAGGGTGTTGGCTCATGAGGGACCTTCAACAACCAAAGGGAGTCCCTTCTCAATAAGAGTTGGTGAGAAGGGGAGAAGAACTGGCTCATGATCCAAGCATAGGAGGTCAGGCAGTCCATAGGAACAGGAGGCACAATCAGAGGGGGATATAAATTACCTAGGCCACAGGGAAAGAGTCAGGTTTTTTAAAAAGTGATTTTCCTTCCTTGTTGCCAAAGTTGGCAGCAGATGCAGAACTGAAGTGACTCTCGTGTGTGTTGGCATTTTGCTATACCCACGAGGTAGTCTCTCTTGTGCTGGACAGAATATCCCCATGCCAACTACAGTTAAATGTCTTACACCCTTTCAGAAGCATTCCTTCTGCTGCTCTGAACAAATCAGGAACCTGCTCTGGACATGCAGCCCTCCTGCATCATCACTGCCACCCCAGGCTCAGAGTTTGCAACACAGCGGTCCAGAATGTCATAGCACGCTCTGATCTCAATGGCTACGTCCTGTCTTCCAAGACCCCCAATATGACAGCCATGGAGGGGGGGCTTCTCTCCACATATTATAGACAACCGGGTCACCCTGTGAAGAGCAGCTGGGGGCTACAACCAAAGCACACCCTACAATGCCAGCAGCTCGCCTATCTTCTCAGAGCCTGTCACGCTGGGGCTCTTGGGGCCATTAAAGAACATGCATTTTTCACAGTGCGCAACCTTCTAAACCTTCCCTTAGAAACAATCACCACTCAGAACTGCTAGCCCTTCTACAAGGGTGTATGCCAGGCATCCTCTACAGAAAGGGCGATGGCTTTAAGACTGCATTCCTGAAGCAAGAGAAAGGTAAGACTACTCTCATATAGCTTATTCCACCGTCCTTTGTAAGCAGGCAGTTGGCTCACCTGCTGTGCCCTTCGCCCTCACTAAGGTCAACATGGTACTTTAAAAAAAATCAGAGAATGAATAATATTGCACTTATAATTGTCCCACAATGTTGAGTGTCCACTAGGAGAAACAGTTCCTAGGCTATGAATATGGCTTCAGAAAGAAAATGTCCCTTTCAGCCGCCCTAGTAAGGAACCTCTGATCAGTTCTCCTCTTCCACTGCAGAGCACAGCCACTTTAGAGTGTTTTATGCCACAAAATGAGTTCTAGATTTCTTCCACCCTAGAATGCTGCGCACCTACTCCTCTCCCTTGATCGCTTTAGAAATGAAGGCAATAATACCCCCGGAGCCAGACACATCCCGCAACAAGTGGACTACACCACCCTTTAGGATCTCTCCCGACAGCTTCGTTTCCCAAAATTCGAATTCCCAGAATTCCTGCCTCTCACATACTAGGGCCTTCCTTTTCAAGGGCTTCACAAATTCCTTGGGAAAAACAAAACCAGAAGGCAGATAAGATACACACCCAATTTATTCAAAATGCATTGTAGTGGGAAAGCCCGCCTCTCTCCTGATAAGCAGCACTCTTGAGCAGAGTGGGCCAATGGCTTTTAAAAATGCTTCTGGCCTCCTCAAGTTAAAGTTCCAGAACTTTGCTAGTCACACACACACACACCGCACCCAACAAACTATTATAAAAAGGATCAGGAACTTACAAGACTATGTCCTCGAACATTCGTTTTTTTAAAAAAGGCTGCAGTTCTTCCGAGTCAGTGGCACATCTGGGGGCAACATTGCTACATCTCTAGACCCCGCACCTATCTAGTCACCGGTTTAGCCATGGGACCAAAAACCACAACGACCCCTCCTGTGTCCCAGGGGCAGCTCCTCCCTGAGCAGAGAAGGACCCTCACGAACATCATGACAGCTCCTTCCAAAAAGTTGGCGGCACGCTTGTGGGGTGCTGGAACATGCCGCCTCACATTCTAGGTCAAGCTGAACACAGGAACAATGCACCTGGTGGTCTAGAGCAGCCATTTCCTTGCCCGTTCCACAGCACGGACGCCACCGCCTCCCGGCAACTTCCACAACGACCCAATCCAGAGCAGACAGCCATACACAGATTGGCGTTAGAAACGCGCCAGCCCCGAGACCCTCCTCAGTTCCGGAACATGCTAGAACCCTACTGCACTCCAGGACGGTTTCAGAATCCAGCACCAGAGAACAGCTGACCTATGGGGGTGGGGGGCAAGGTGTGGAAAGGAGCGGGAGGGTGAGCCGGGGCGCAACCGGCCCTCTCTCTCCCCCCCCCCAGCTAATTCCTCTCCTCGCTCAGGGAGTTGGTGGGGCTGCTGAGGTCGCTGGGGCTGCTGGGGGTTGGGGTGCTGGCGGTGGAGGAGACGCTCGCTTCGCTGGAGCCCTTCTTGGAGCGCTTGCGCCACTCGGGGACGCTGCCCATCAGCGCCTGGGACTTGATGTTCTGCCGGTCCTTCTCTGCCTCTTCGTCCTCATCGTAGCGCTCGTCATCCTCTTCTGTCTCGCTGTGGTGGGGGCTGGAGTGGCGGGAGACGGAGGGGGATGGCGGCACCGAGGCCGGGCGGGGGTAGCGGAAGCCCTCAGCCTGCGGGGGGCGGGGAAACGAAAGAGAAACGAGGCATGAGAAAGTGCACAAGAGAGAATGAATCACACGACTCCACCCGAGCTCCCTCATGGACTGCAATGCCTTGAACCCTGCCTCAACACCCACGTTTTCCATGAAGCCTTTGGCACAATTTTCTAGTTAATTTGCCCTGCCTCAGACTTCCTCAGCCTGGTGCCTTCTGGTGTCGCTGGGCCACAACTCCTCTCACCGTTGGCTGCACTCCCTGGGGCGTCTTGTCCAAACTACCAGGAAGGGACCAGTGTGGGGAAGTCTGCCCTGTCACAGCTCTGCCTAAGTAACCTAAATGAGTATTTCTTCCCACTGAGAAGTATTAGGCGGCCTGCTCTTTGCAGGAGCCTGCCCTCAAGTGCTGTGCACACAGATGACATCCATATTATTATCATTATTAAAATAATCTAGTCCAGCATCCTGTTCTCAGAGGGGCCAACCAAATGTTTGTGGGGAAACCCGCGAGCAGGATTCAAGCTTAAATTAATAATAATAATAATAATAATAATAATAATAATAATAATTTATTATTTATACCCTGCCCATCTGGCTGAGTTTCCCCAGCCACTCTGGGTGGCTCCCAATCAAGTGTTAAATTGTACATACTTACAAAGCAGGGCTATTTTTCCAGAAAAAGAAGTGCCGGAACTTGCCATGAACGCCTCCCTTGTTCTCTTATAATGGCAATGGTGCTCACCTGAGAGGTGCTAGAACTGAATTCTGGCTGGGGGGAAAGCCCTGCATACAAGCCTACCACTGAACTATGGCCTTGTGCACTAGGTAAGTGGTACCTGTCCCTCCTGGGGTAAAGAACCCCAAATAAATCAGACTTATGTTCCCCCACCCCTCTCCTTGGCCACATGGTGCCTTACCGCTGTTGGTTCATGCGGCTCGTAGGTGAAGTTGTCAGGGAATGCCTTTGCTAGTGCCATGTGGCGGGCATACATGTAGTACTGCAAAGGGAGGAAGGAGACAGGGGGGAAAAGGGACATTAGAGAGGCTCCCTTATTATACTCCCTTGCAACTTGCTTTCTTCCACTGACACCCAAGCTGAAATCATATGCAGGAAACTTGAAACGTACACACATTTAACTTGTATGCGTTCAGCTCTACACACGTGGCAAACAATTTTTTTAAAAAAGGGAAAGGAAAAGGGGTTCCATGGAAAACCACTTTGGCAATCCCACCTGCCACTGTGCACATAATATGCGCCACTTTGGCATTACACGTGATTCCTGGAACGTAACCCTTGCATTAAGTTGAGAGTCGCCTGTACTCATTTTCTGTATGTGGAGATATTTTTGTATGGAGGACTGCAAGAGCCCCCCACCTCCCGTTCAAAATACCAAGCACAGGGCTTAAGCACCTCTGTGAGAACTAGGCCTCAGAAACACTCATCTGGAAGCCATTTGTTGGGACTCAGTGGCAAGAAAAAGACACTCTGCAGATTCACAGAGGCAGTCTAAGGCCCTTACGCCACACAGCCCTGGGCTGTTCCACGTCTGGTTCTCAGCAGAAGTTAATACTCCTGACCCTTCCTCGCTTTTGTCTCCCATTCCAGCAAGTGCCACAGAAGGCAAGTTAAAAAACACAATAATGATGGTCGGGTTAAGTTTCAGGAGAGGCATTTGGGAAACATGGCCAGAGCTGACCTTTGGAGTGAGCACCCTCTGGTGGCAAAGAGGTGAGCTGCAGCATGTGGAGAACTGAAGGAGGCTGCTGAAACGCCAGGGAAGAGCAGGAAAGAGAGATCGCCACAGTGGGGTGAGATACAACAACACATGAACGTAAGAACGTAAGAAGAGTCTGCTAGATCGGGCCAATGGCCATCTTGTCCAGCATCCTGTTCTCACAGTGGCCAACCAGATGCCTGTGGAAAGCCTGCAAGGTGAGGCTTGTACACAGCCGCCCTCTGCCCACCTGCGATTCCCAGTATTCAGAGGTATAATGTCTCTGGCCATTGAGGAAGAACAAAGCCATTGTGGCTAATAGCCATGGACTGACTTGTCCTTCTTGAATCTGTCCAATCCTCTTTCAAAGCCATCACTGCCTCTTGTGGGAGGGAGTTCCAAAGTTTAACAATATGCTGCATGAATAAGCATATCCTTTATCTGCCCTGGCTCTCTCAACATTCCCGATACGTCCACCCTCCCGCTGCTGCAGGGGAAGCTCACCCTGCCCAGGTATTTCCAGTCTAAGAGGTCGGAGAGCCGCTCTGTGCGGTTTCGCTGGATGATGCGTTGCCGCCGCGTCTGCTGACAGAAGCTGTAGAGGAAAGAGGTCAACTGCGTGCACGACTCGTCCAAGGCCCGGAAACGTCGGTCCAGGATGTAGATCCCTGGTAGATTCAGAAAGGGTTAAAGGACACACGTCACTCTAATCCAATAGGCAGAGCTAAGAATGGATCAAACTCAAGCACAGGCCTGAACTTCCTGTTCCCAAATGAATGGTCGTCATTTGAAGCACACAAACACAATACAAATCTGCTCATTCCCACCCCATGGCCGTCTCTATGGTACTCTGCTCTATTTGCCCAGCACTATTTGTAATCAGTCTATATTGCTGGAGCCCAACTGATGTGTGAAGCCTCGGCCTACTGTCCCTCAGCCTGACACGGGTCATGGGCTCCCAGCATCCTTTGCTCTAATGCGTCTGGTCCCACTGAATTTCCTTTCTCAAGGCCAAAGAACTCTCAGTTCCCTCAACCCTTCGCTCAGTCTGGCTGAATCCTTTTTTTTCTTAAAAGATGTTTTCAGAATCCTGAGTCAAAAGTCTTTCCCCACAACCCAGTAGTTACTTTTTCTTTCCTTTTCAGGAAATGCCTGAATACCATTTCAGGTAAAATCTGAGTGTCAGACAGGGACAACCAGTTCGGTGTAGGATTGGGTAGAGTTAGTGGTTGGGACTGGGAGACCCACGTTCGAATCCACAATTATCTGTGAAGTGGGCTATTTGTTCTTTCTCAGCTTAGCCTGCCTCACAGGGTTGTTGCAATGATAAGGTCTAAGTTTGTGCATGGGGAACCTTGCATACTGCCCTGAGCTCCTTGGAACACACACACACACAAAATAATCTATTATCTATCTATCTATCTATCTATCTATCTATCTATCTATCTATCTATCTATCATGGAAACATTAAAATCACATTCCCAGATAAGTCAGTGAGGCTTTCTGGTGTTTGTATCTAGGTGAGGTTTGGCCCATAGGGCCACCGTACTACCCTGTCTGTCTAAGAGCGCCCAAATGTGCTGGTTCACAGTTCATAACACCAACCATAGGCAGATGGATCCGCTATATGTTCCTCCATGAAGCAGCCAAAGCCGGAGAGGTTGGTAGAGATGCTGGGGATGCCCATGACAGTGCATTCAGCTGGGGGGGGGGGAGGGAGAGAGAGAGAGAGAGAGAGAGAGAGAGAGAGAGAGAAGAAGAAGATGATGATTTCGGGGTTTAAAAGTCTTTGGGACCTGCTCAAGAAAGTGGTCAGCCAACCCAACCAGCAAAACTCCAATGTGCTTTTTCCTATGGTAACATTAACAAGCTGAAGATGGTAGCAGCCAGCCTGAAGGGGTTTCTCTTCAGAACTGTCCACAAGATCTGGTTTCAGACTTGCAGAAAAAGCTGCACTTCTCTCATTTAAAACATCATCATCATCATAAACTTTATTGCACTAGCCAAAGGCCATGGCATCATTCACAAAGGGAACAAAAAGAAAAGCAATAAAAACCATAAAAACATCAGGCACTGCAAATACAATAAACCAAACACTTAAAACAGTTATAGTCCTCGTAAGTTTTCATGTTGGGGGAAAGGTCGTAGCCCAGTGGTAGTGCATCTACTATGAATGCAAAAAAGGCCCAAGCTTCAGACTCCGGGATCTCCACAAAGGGCCACAATGGAAAGCTGCTGTCAATCAGTGTTGGGTAAACTGGGTCAGATGGGCCACTAGTCTAATTCATTGTAATGCATCTTCTAATGGTTCTACCTTTTAGGCTCAGGACATGATAGAAACAAAATTTCTGGTTTGCCACATTCATCTACTGCTGGGGTTTTTTGGTGGGGAGGAAGAAGTGCTGATCCTTATGTAGCCCAAACAGCACCACCCACACATAAGAGAGAGATATTAACATGCTTGGGGAATCCCAAGTTTTGCAGAAGTAAAAAAAGAAAATTGAGGATTTTTTTTTTTTGGGGGGGGGGGGAGAGAAAAAAACCAAAAGATTGAGAAAGGCTCTGTGGTTTGTTGGGTGGAGACTGTAACCTACAATAGCCAGGAATGGCAAAGGGAATACGTGCAGAATTCAGAATAAAGAGAACCTCAGCTTTGCTTTTTCCTGTTTTTTAAGGAAATGCCTGGCATTATTTCAGAAGGATTGAGGCTTCACTGCCCTGCATGGTTCTCTGCGCCTCTTCAGGACAAGCAGAAGCAGAATAAGTTCAGCAAAACTGCTGCACACATTTGTTTAACTCCATGGAGGTCTGGCTGCAGTCAACACGTGGACGGGAGGCTGCCTGGTAACCTCATAGACGTGGCCTTGAGTTTCACCATGGAAGAATGGCAAGTTATACACAAACCTGTTCCTTGGCATGCTTGCTCCTCCCCCTGCCCTTTGATTATCTATCTTCCTGGTTGTGAAACTGTTCGTTGCGATAAAAAAATAAGTGCCAAGATTAAGCACTTCAGAGCAATGAGGACAAGCTGTTTGTAACTGTGTAGAGCGCCCCCCCTCAAAGGTAATCCATATTTGCAGCATCAGGTTTTGACCACAGAACTCAAGTTCCATCCTTGCACCATTAGGGTTTCTTTACTCTCCCAATTGCCCCCCTCCCAAAGAAGCCTACCTGGCGTGTAGCCCCATGGCTCATAGTAAGAAGGGAAGACCCCCAAATGGCAGCCTCTAACAAACTCCTCATAATCGACAGGAAGGAGAGGACTAGTGGAAGACAGGAATTCGGGATGGAAGATGACCTAGGAAGAGATAAGACACAGTGGCTGGAAGTTCAGTTGCCCAACATCCTGTCCCTGCAGACAAAACTGTTCATATATATTCCAGGGATGGAGTTCTAACTCACAAACAAGGTCGGGCCCTTACAGAGGATGTGAGGTCAGCTCCCCAGGGACCACCATTAAGCAGCCAGGCCCAGAGGAAAGCCACAGCAGCAGAATAAAATAATCCCCACCATCAACACAAAAAAGTATCCGCGTTCGATTTGGGAAAATCTGACACTTGGCAGGTGGTGGAAGAACTTTCTTCAACTTCTCAACATCACAGACTTTATAGACTGAAGCTTCTGATGACCCTCACTGTGCTGAAACCAGGTTTATTCCTTCTGTAAGGCAGCCAAGTGCCTCAACTCTCAGCAAACTATCGCTGGTAGCCAGCCTCCTGCCACTTACTTTGACGCGGTCAGCGCTGCTGTTGAAGAGGCCGATGCGTCGGATGGTGTTGAGGATGGGGTCAGTGGAATCATCCAGCATGTTGTGGGTGCAGACTGGGGGGAAAGAATGGCGCTGGTTGGGGAGTGGGGGGGAAAAGCCCAGACACATTAATAGATGTCATTCAAAACCATAAAAACCTTAACAACAACAGCAAAAAAAGATATAGCTTGGTTAAGATATTCCTCATGACCTTTCCAGCCTGGTGTCCTCTTAAAGTTTTGGGCTACAGCTGAATTCTCCCAGTGAATTCAGGAATGCTGATCCAATCACCACCATCCTGCTCAGCTAACATTTTAACTCAAATAACTAAAGAGCCAGGTTTCCTAGAATCCTCTGCTGTAACTCCTCTGGCTCCTTCTCCTCTCCCCTCCGCACATGATGGCCTAATTTCTTATTCTTTTCTGAAAATTCCCTAATACCTGGGTAGCAAAGATGGCTCTCTTCATCATAGTGAAATCTTCTTTGTCCAGCATTTTGTTCATGTCAGGAAGATTCCCCCTGAGGCAGAAGAACAGGTAAGGAAGACCTTAATGGGAATGGATAAAGAAGAGAGGAACTTCACCTCCCCATATTATTTGTCTATATCAGAATCAAGGTTTCCCAAATGCAGAAGGCAAAGAACAGTGTGGGGAGGAGACCCCGAGACCTCATCCTCTGCAGCCATGGCAACCCAGCCCATTCTCGGGGGTTGAGCCCCTTCCCCACCTCCCTCTTGCCTTCTCACAGGAGACCCACTTACACAAGCAGCGATTCGTAAAGCTTCTTGCCAAATTTTTCCTTAACCGCATTGGCTGTGTCCCTAGATTTAAAACAAAAGGGAGAGAGTGAGAAAAATAATGAACTTAGGGCAGGATTCCTGAAGGCTTCTGAATCAGAAATCAGGACCACGAGGTAAACACAGGGAGAGCACTGGGGCTATGGGATCCCCCTCGAGTGAGACTTTGTCAGTGAAGGCTAGAAGACTGGAGAACAAAGGTGGATTTCAATATTTTTATTTATTCTAGTATTTGATAATTCTGCCTTCCCCCTGAGGCGCTCCATGATTCTCCCCCATTCATACTTACAACAACCCTGTGCGGCAGGTTAGACTGAGAGAAACAGTGATCATCAGCACAATTAAGACGGGACTGGGGAACATAACTGCGGCACAGCAGTAAGCAGGCCTGGTGTCAGGCACTCAGAAGGAGCATACGAGGACACACATCCATCACAGCAATGCCCTTTTTTGCCGCCACATTTTTTATCATTTACAGCAGAGCTTGTGGGCACTAAATCTCTGCAGTGAATATTTAGATGGAGGAAGACATCTTCCTGATGTCACCTGGTAAGCTGAGGGAACAAAGTGGAGCACAGCAACGGAGGAGGCATCAGGCTGAAGTGGCATGGAATGCGTGTGGTGGTGGAGGCCCAGAAGACATTTTGCCCAGAGCCCCCTCAAACGTGGCAGCCCTCCTGAGACTGGCCCAAGACCAGCCAGTGAGTTTCATGACTGTGTGGAGATTTGAACCTGGGTCCCTCCAGTCCTACGCCAGCACTAACCACTACGCCACACTGGCTCTACTGCCTCTTGGAAAGGGAGAGAGAGGCCTAGCGGCTTCTGAAGCAGGGGATGTTACATGTACTGTGGCTCTTGATCCCCTCAGGGAGCCTCTGGGTGTCCTGTGCGAAGGGAACTCACCACAGCTGCTTGCGGACCGCCTGGCCTTTGAGAGTCTCAACGTTGAAGTTGTTGGTCCGGGCTGGCATGATGAAGAAGGCCACCACTGTGGTCTGGCTGCCGTTGACCTGTGAGGAGAGAAGGCAAATAGGGTAGGTCACCCACGGCTTGCGCTTCCTGCTTTCTCCACACGGGGGGCAAGCTGTATCACCTGCTTCTCTCACATATGCCATTACCTCCCATCAGTGCTATTTTTCTAGAAAAAGAGGTGCCGGAACTCACCACAAACGCCTCCCTTGTTCTCTTATTAATGGCAATGGCGCCCACCTGAGAGGTGCTGGAACAGAGTTCCATAAAGATCCGGCTGGGGAAAAAGCCCTGCCTCCCATCTCCACAACAGTTGTGAACATGGAAAGGAATTCCAGAAGGTTGACTTTTCTTCCCAGAATTCTCAAAAGCAGGCACACCAACACAAGTGCACACTTCTCTTCTGTTTTCCCTGTTTGTATACACACCCCACGCCATTCTGGGATCATAGTTTCCCCTCAAAGTGCATGGTTCCATTCAAGGCAGGCCTGACAGAGGTCATAACTTGTGGAAATGCTGCCTCTGACTGCTGCCTGTTGACCCTTGACTGGGTCTTCTAAGAGGTGGAGGCTCCCTGCCTATGGAATGCTCTCTCTAGTGAGGTACATCTGTCTTGATCATTACTGGTTTTCAGGAGAAATTCAAAAACATTCAGGAGAAACTGAAAAAACCAGGCTGAGAGATACTGTTCCTGGCAACTGGGAAAATAGCAACTGTAAGGGCATGTTATTGTTTTTCACGTTTTTGGTAGTTTTTATATGCTTTAAGTATTTATTTTGTTTTAAATTATATCATTTTCACTTTTCGATGTTTGCTGCCCTTTGCAATGAAGGGTGGGGTAGAAATTTAGAAACAAAACAAAACAATGGTTTGTGTTTGCTGTCAATGCTGAAGACCAGAAGTTCCTACTGTAATAAAGGTAAAGGTAAAGGTACCCCTGCCCATACGGGCCAGTCTTGACAGACTCTGGGGTTGTGCGCCCATCTCACTTAAGAGGCCAGGGGCCAGCGCTGTCCGGAGACACTTCCGGGTCACGTGGCCAGCGTGACATCGCTGCTCTGGTGAGCCAGAGCCGCACACGGAAACGCCGTTTACCTTCCCGCTGGTAAGCGGTCCCTATTTATCTACTTGCACCCGGAGGTGCTTTCGAACTGCTAGGTTGGCAGGCGCTGGGACCGAGCAGCGGGAGCGCACCCCGCCGCAGGGATTCGAACCGCCGACCTTTCGATCGGCAAGCCCTAGGCGCTGAGGCTTTAGTCCACAGCGCCACCTGCGTCCCCATTACTATTACTATTACTATTACTATTACTATTACTATTACCTAGCTATTACTACTGTAATAGCTAGGCCTAAATCCTACAAGCCACATCCCTCCCTCCACCTCGTCACACTGGATTGCCCACCTCAGCCCCTGTTTCTCTGCTTACCCTCAGCAGGTAGTTGAGTCGGGCCAAAGCTTCCAAGAAAATGTCAGCCCCTTTGTTGGAATATTCATAGCGCCCAGCAATAAAGAAGAAAATGGTCTTGTCGAGGTTGAAGTCCAGGTGCCTAGAGAATAAGAAGGCACTTCGTGAAGAAATGTTTTCTGTTACTGCCCACCACTCATCAGTTTCACTGGATGGCCCTGGGCATTTTAAGAGAGGGAGAAAAACCTAGGCAGGTTTACACAAAGGCAAACCCCAGTAGGTTCAATAGGACTTCCTTCTTAGTACCTGCATCCTTTAAACAACAGCCACTCCTCACCCTCCAGCAGGGGAAACTGCTTTTAAAATGAGAGAAGCTTCCAGGTGTATGTGTGTTTAGGGGCACAGGTCAGCTGCTGAAAGGGAGAAAAGTACACACACATATGCAAACACAAAACTAGTAGAAGACCTTTACATGAGCCTTAGTAGCTCGTTGGAACTCAGCCAAGGTGTATTATTTATTATTATTGCCTTTATTATAATTTATTATTATTATTATTACTACTTTAGGAAACTAGACACCATTCAAATGATCAAAATCACAAAACTATCAATGGAACCTCTACCTTCAGGCTTACAACGTGGTTTAGAAAAGGAAGAAAGAAAAAAGGGAGGGGGAGGAGAAAAGGAAGGAAGAAAGAAGACGAAAGTGCCCAAGGATGTAATAACTGAGAAGGCAGGTAAGAACAAAGCAAGATGCGGGGGGGGGGGGGGGGGGACCAATGGAAGTTTCTCTCGATGTAGCAGGCCCAACTCTGTGGAATTTCCTCCCCATTAGGAATCAGGCAGGAACTGCCTCTGCTATGTTTCAGGCACCTGGTGAAAACTGTCTTATTCCAGGAGGCCTTTGCACCATGAATGTTGTTCTGCTCTCTGAAGTTTTCATCTATGTTTAACATTTTGCATACTGTACTCTTTTCTTTTCTTTTTTTTTTTTTGTATGCCATTTAGAGACACATGGTGAAATGCGGGGTATACTTAAAAAAAAAAAGTTGTATATTTTTAGGCCACCAATGCAACTTCTGAGAGAACACTTGCCCCCCTTTTTTTTAAAAAAAGGAAGAGCCCTCTAATTCTACTTCCTGCCTCTCTGAATGTGAACTACTGTATAACAAGGATTAAGACCGTATGAGGATAAATGAGGCTAAGGGTAGTTTCCGGCTCTGTCCACCCCCTGTAAAAACTTTGATATTTCAACCCAACTGCATTCTCCCAAGATTGATCACCACTACCTCCTTCCTCTTCCTGTCCAGAGAAACTCATCTTCCTGGGGCAACTGAACTGACTGACAAGGCACCGAGAAGGCAAAGCAAAGCAAAGCCAGGCCTTGCAGCGGGCCCACAAAGACTCACCCGTAGAAGTGTCCCCGGACAAACTCCTGGATACGAGCTTTGCTCTGGGCATGGAGGTTCTGGAATTCATGCATGGCAGAGAATTTCTTGACATTCAGTCCGTTGGGAGTCACGATATCTGGATATGTTGGGAGTGGAGAACAGAGCAGAGAAAAGGTAGAAGCAGAATTTTATTTCTTTTCTCTAAAGATCATCAGTAACCTGACAAACACTTGAAAGCTACCCACAAATGTACCAAAAAAAGCAAGAGTCACAGCAACAAGACAATGTTTCAGGTTTGTTCCATGCTGTTCATTTTTATTTTTAAATCTGCACTTTCTGAAAAGGTGATTTACAGCTCTGGAAAAGGAAGAGGTTGCAGCCAATCAGTGCTTCCACAACCCCCTTTGGTTACTATGGCATCCTCAGACCAGACACACACACACACACACACACACACAAACACAAACCAGTGCCTGCCAAAAACCCCAACCCCTCTCAATTTTTAACTGACCTTAAAAAAAGGGGTTGAGGGGTTGCCCTATTGGTTGCATGTCACCTGCTTTATTTTAACTATTTAATTTGTGCTTATATCCTGTATTTTTATTGTGTAAACTGCCCTGAAGGGCGATATAATAATAATAAGTTTTGAAAACTGAGAACCCCTGCCTAATGCCACTCACCAGGCTTCCGCTTTAACAAGTGTTCAGCTTCCACGGCTGTGATTTGGGAGACGGTGGTGAAGACGTGGGTGCAGTGGACAGCAGCCCTCTCCATGCAGTATCGGTGGTAGATCTGCCGGTCCCCAGCCTCCTTGTCCACATTAAACTAAATAGGAAGGCGATACAATAAATCTGAACCAAAACCACAGGACCTGGCATTGTGACGCCTTAGGAATGGAAGAGGGCAGAAAGTACTCAAGCAAAACAAATTCCACGCAGCACCCACAATAAGAGAAGTATTAGCAGGCTGCGGTGCAGAATCATGTTTTCCGGGCAGTGAAAACATCGCTGTTTTGAATGGTGGAGAAAATGTGATCTCCTCAGACCCTGCCTTGAGGAACAGTGTCTGGATTTTGTGCGATGACTGCACATTTTTTTTCTGACTAGAACACTCCCTGGAAAGGCCTTGGGGATGATGGACCTCTGAGAAGAGAGTGAGATTATGAGAGCTGGATTTTGTGACTTTTGAGTAAGGAAGCGGAGAACCAGGGAATTTCTGGGGCAGACCAGGAACCAAGTAGAGGTTCAAGGGGGAAGATTCTTGATTCCTGGGCTATTTAAGAGCAGACCAGGAGCCTTATGACGACAGCCTGGGGTTTGCAGAAGAAGAAAACAGCAAGCCAGAGGTTTCAGCATCGCCCCCTCTGAACCCCATAGCTCCCTGCCTCAATCGCCTTTCCCTCCTGGCCTCCACAAGACTCACTTTCTGCAGGTTGTTGTAGAAGTCCACACTGCCCGCACACAGGTATCGGCCAAGCAAGGTGGCGTGCGTGGTGAAGATGGTAGCCACCGGAAGCTTCCGGATTCGGCAGAGGAAGAGACCGACTCCAGACAACCATTCATGGAAATGGCCGATGATGAAAGGCTTCTCCTCACATTGTGCAGCAAACTGTAGAAAAAGGCACGGACAGAGAGTAAGGCCCGTGTGTGCGCTGAGGATGTTGTTGGGACCATATCTCCCCGTCATCCCTGGCCACTGGCCGTGTGAGCTGCAGCTAATGGGAGTTGGAGTCCAACAACATCTGGCAGGGCAGTAAGTCCTCCATCTCCAGAGAAAACAGGAGAAGGGAAAGGGAGGGAGCCGATATGATGTGGAAGAAGCGCATTTTCTTACCTCCCCCATAAACCAGGCTGTGAGGAAGCCAAAGAGCACGGCATCGTTGGCCTCTCGGTCGTACCAGGGAATCCCGATGGAGCAGCTTTCCCAGAGCTCTGTCTTCCAGCGGTCCAAGCTCCAGGCAGTTGCCCCGATATCAATGAGGATAACATACGGACCTCCCTCAATCAGCCAGCGGCCAAAATAAACCTGGACAGGTGTTATATGCGCAGCAGGTTAGCCGATCGCAGGTAGGTACGGACTTGCACACAGTAAAATGCGACTCCTCCCCATTATCTACTCAAGTTCCCCTCAGTAAAATGCAACCATTGCAGCATGGGTTTTGAATTTCAACATGCAAACTTGAAATATTTCAGCTTTGTTCCCAGTTCAAAAGCTCCAATTAAAAACGCTGGGCTTCAGGCTATTGAATAGATTTTTAGAGCCTAAGCATAGTATTGTTTGGAGCAAAATCCTGAATATTTGTACATGCACGCAGATTTTGCGATGGAAGATTTCAAGGAACAACTTATTTTAAAAGGGCTGAGGAGAGAAGGAGAGAGAGAAGTGGGCAGGGAATTAGAATTACGCAGAAAGAAAATGATTTGCACTGGGCAAGTGGATCGCACTCAGAACTCCACCTTATACTTCTGAGCTTCAGCAGATGATGCCTGCAACATGTTAAAATCTTTCCTTTCCTTGTAACGAGGCCTAGAAACTTGCTTCAGATTTTTACAAGGAAGTTAAAATGCTTGGAGGCCCAAACTCTATACTAGGCCATCAAATTCTTCACAGAATTGCACAAGAGGCAGTCTTGGACTACAACTCCCATCAGCCCTCTGCACAAGAGTAACCATCATCTTCTATGGCCAATCTATGTATCTACTCTGCCAAGCTGCTTTGCAACACAGGCCTTACAGCCTGTCAACTCTGGTGAGCAGCCTCCAAGCTCTTGCCTTCCTTTGTGGAAGAACCCAAGGAGCTCAGGCTTCCATTTTTAACCCAGATTATTCTTCCCACCAGTCCCTTCCCTCTGCCCCTCCATTCCGGCATCTTCTCTCTTCTTGAACTCAGTGGGCCTCAGTGTCATTGGTCCCTCTCAACCGGCTTCACGAGGCAGAGTGTGTTGTGTATGTGCATGTCTAATTTTAGCCTGCGGTTCATATTACACCCCCCCCCATCTCCATTTTGTGAAAGGTCTCGCCTGCGTGGTGTTGTTCTTCTCAGAGTTGCCCAAAATAACTGCCTGGACAGAAATGCCCAGCTGCCTTCGTGGTCAGGGATGGGGTGGGGTGGTTAGCTACAAAGAATAATAATTACTTCTATTAGTTGCTTCCTTATAATTTTTGAAACTATTTGCATGAACCCAGCTGTGTTTGGAGAAAAGCAGATGGTGCTGAACAGGATCTTATGGGGAAGAATTAAACGCTGATCGTTCTGATCAAACTGATTGTTCTGTCAGAGTAAGGTTTTCAGCAGATAGGAGCTTAGAAACTTGAAAGGCCTTCAAGAGCCAGAACTCAACTCACTTCTCTCCTCATTTTGCCACACACTCTGCCCTGACCACATCTTGACTCTTTCTTAGCCAAGTAAGTTTCCGAGCACAATTCAAAGTGTTGGTGCTGACCTTTAAAGCCCTAAACAGCCTCGGCCTAGTATACCTGAAGGAGCATCTCCACTCCCATCATCCAGCCTGGACACTGAGATCCAACTCCAAGGGCCTCCTGGCGGTTCCCTCACTGAAAGATGTGAAGCACAGGGAACCAGGCAGAGGGCCTTCTTGGTAGTGGCACCCACCGGGTGGAATGCCCTCCCATCAGATGTCAAGGAAATAAACAACTACAGTGGTATTTTGGTTTAAGAACAGTCCTGTTTACGAACGATTCGGTTTATGAACTCTGCAAAACCGGAAGCAGCGTTTGCAAACTTTACCCCGATCAACAAATGGAAACTGAATGGTGGAAGGCCTCATTAGGGAAAGCGTGCCTCGGTTTAAGAATGGATTTGGTTTAAGAATAGACTTCCGGAATGGATTAAGTCCGTAAACAGAAGTACCACTGTACTTGACTTTTAGAAGACATCTGAAGGCAGTCTTGTTCAGGACAGTTTTAAATGGCTGATGTTGTATTGTGCTTTTAATATTTTGTTGGGAGCTGCCCAGAATGGCTGGGGCAACCCAGTCAAATGGGCGTCATATATATAAATACAAACTTCATTCCAGGTCTGGCCAAACCACAGCCCAGAGCATCCCCAGCCACCATGACTACAGTTAGTATTCCTGCTTTTTTAAAAAAATTAAACATCTTTAGAATTCCAATTTTTCAGTTAATCACAAATACGTGAAAGAGGGTGGTGATGTCACCAGTCATGCAGGCAGTCTGAGGGTTTTTTAAGAGTAGCATAACTATGGGGAGAAGGACAGGCCGGCCTAGAAATCAAGTCCTATGACAGGGTGGGGAATCTTTGTCAGCCCAAGGGCCACATTTCCTTCAGGGGGGGCGGGCACATGCCAGCAGTGGGCTGGGCCTGAAGCAAAAGCGAGAGGAGCAATCAAGTTTCAGCTTTGTACACTAGGCTAGTTTCCACACACACTCAGAAACCCCTCTCTCTCCTCCATCCAGGGAAGCAAGAAGCATTATCAGAGCTCAAAGATGCATTCCAGGCATTCCAGGAGGGTGCGAAGCTCATAAGGTGTGCAAATGAAGAGGCGGCCTGGAGGCCACTTTCTGCCCCTGGCCCCAAGGCTACAAGAATAAGAAATCCTATGGACACAGTATGCTTAAAGGACCCTCAAGATGTGAAAAGTGACTTGTGCCTGTCTCCTGTAGACTGAGAGACAGCATTCAAGATTGGAGTCGCCAGAGAGTGAGGAAAGGCCCAGCATGCCACCAAAACAGTTCAAAGCAGGCAAGGGGGAGAAGGAGAGGGAGTTGCCCAGCTAGTAGACAACTCCTGCAGGCAAAGGCTGGGCACTTCTTAAGTGGGAGCTTTGGTAAGAGTGGGCAGTAGTGAACAGGACTGCCAGCTGCGGGCTAAAAGAAACCCACAAACCTTGATGAAAGCAGCTTAATTATTTCTCCTGATCTTTCACTTTTGGACTTCGGCTTAAAAAAACATTTTAAATACTTGCACTGCGCTCCCCAGAAGCAGGCGTGTTACATCCACCATAAGGAAGTTGCCAAGAATGGTGTCTATGCGACAGCACCTCTAAAGCTAAGAGTTGTAATGTAAACAGATCAGACCAAGGCATCTCATTATCAGCAGTGAGTGACCATTTAGATGCTTCAAGTAGGCTCACATGCAAGGCAGCAACAGACCTTTCTGCCCTGTAAGATGTGGGTCTCTAAAAAGACAGGTCTCATTTAGTTGTTGTGGCTCAGTGGTCTCTCCTCCTCCTTAGATTTATCTAACACTATCCAAGCCAGGATATTCCATCGCATCTTGCAGCAGATAATTCCACTGGTTAATTGTGTGCTAATTGAAAGAGGACTTCTCTTTTGTCTGTCCTGAATCCCCTATCAATTCCACTGCCTACTACAGGGGTCCTCCCAGTTTTGTGGACAGCCGTCAATGCCAGCAGCAGCTGCCACAAGGAATGTGCAATGAGAGCGCAGAGCAGCTCCACAATGTTTGGGGGATGAACACAAAGAGTATCTTTCTCTGTGTTATAGCCCAGCTGTCCTATCACATTTGACCCCTGGTGTGATAAAAACTGTACCGGCAATTTTAAGGATAAAATCACTTAAAACTTGTGCTAGAGATTTCTGCATTATAATGTTAGATTCAGGCACGACCCAGAGAGGCAAATGAGACCCCAACTGATAGCTATTTGGACTGCTTCGATTCCACAATTCTGCCCAAGTGTAGATAAAATAAAGAGCTTAGTACTGGGTGCAAAATTCAGCATCCTGAAGGGTTCTGCTTTTATTTACAATGGTACCTCTAGTTGCGTTCCGCTCTTGTTACAAACTTTCAGCTTACGAATGCGGCAAACCCAGAAGTGTTTACTTCCGGGTTCGCCACGCGTGCATACGTAGAAGCGATCTGTGTACTTCGTGCATGCACAAAAGTGATCTAGTTGTGGACTTTTCGGGGTGCGAATGGCACCCCAAAACGGATTAAGTCCACAACTAGAGGTACCACTGTATTTTAAAATACAGTGGTTCCTCGCAAGACGAAATTAAACCGTTCCGTGAGGCTCTTCGTATAGCGGTTTTTTCGTCTTGCGAAGCAAGCCCATTGACAGCTTAGCGGATTAGCGCTATTAGCGGTTTAGCGGCTTTTAGCGGATCAGCTGATAAGCGGCTTAGGGCTTAGGGAAAAGGGGGAAAAAAGGGAAAAAACCCCGCAGGAACTCGCAAGACATTTTCGTCTTGCGAAGCAAGCCCACAGGGAAATTCGTTTTGCGAAGTGCCTCCAAAACGGAAAACCCTTTCGTCTAGCGGGTTTTCCGTCTTGCGAGGCGTTCGTCTTGCGGGGCACCACTGTAAGTGTCTTGCACTTAGGGGGGTGAAATGGCCCACTCTTCCACTGGAATGGTGGGTGGGGGTGTGACAAGCAATACACTCCAAATGAAGAAAAAGAGGAATAAGGATGCGATAAGAGGAAATGAAAAGACCCTTATTTTAGACCAGGGAACCTCATGTAGAGAGACATTAACCACAAACAATGGTGGCAAAGCAGGTTCTAGACTGTACCACTTCAGAGTGCAGAAAGGGGCTCACAAGAACTTCACAAGAGCTTCATCGGATTATTATTTTTTTAAAGTCCTGCAAAATTAAATTGGATGTATCCTAGGCATGCCAGCTTCCTATATAATAACGATAATAATAATTTTTATTTATATCCCGCCCTCCCCAGCCGAAGCCGGGCTCAGGGCGGCTAACAACAATACAACAGTACAACACAACACATATGTAGGAATGTTATTTTTTTCCGTGGGGGAGCAATTCTGTCTTGTTGGCTCCCATCTGTGGTCTGAAAAGGCACAGTACTGAAAGTCACATGACAGTCACAGTCACATGACACCCCCTCTGTTAGGAAGAAAGGAAGATGCTTTATACCAGGTCAAACCTCTTGTTCATCTAGCCCAATATGAGCTACTCTGACCAGCTCTTCAGGGTCTCAGGAAGATGTCTGTCCTGACACCTGCTGCCTGATTCTTTTAATTAGAGATTAACCTGGCACCATCTGCATGCATAGCATGTGCTCTACCAATGAGCTGCAGTCTCTGCCTCAAAGGAAGGTGAGGTGCTGCTGCAAGAATTTGGCCTCTGTGGACCCCAATTTGGCCTCCCCCTCCATTTCTTACCTTGCATCCTTTTGCATTCATGGAGTCAATGGTGCGGCGGATGGCAGGGTTGGGCGGCTCTATGAGCTCTACCTGTGTGCGGACATTCAGCTCCAGGTAAGGCCCAATCAGGAAGTAATTCTCTCCCCACTCATCCAGCGTAATCTTGGCTTTGGTCTGGATAACTGTGTAGATCCCACCAACTGAAGGGAGAGAAGGGGTGGCATTAGTTGACCCCCTATAGGCTGGTACCCACCTGCTCCCAGACATCAATGCAAACAAGCACAAAGAGGGAGTTTCGTCCACTTTCAGGGGTCTTGGCATTGGGTTGGCATGTGACCACAGGATGCTGAATGTGAAAATTATTAGTGGTAGATTCAGGAGAGGCTGAAAGGAAGCGCTTCTTCACATGATGTAAAGTTACGGGATTCGCTAAGACATGATGTAGGGATGGCTGGTGGCTTTCAAACATGGACAGAGAAGTTCATAGATTCAGAGTTGAGTAGGATCTCAAAGGTCACCTAGTTTAACCCCCTGCCAATGCAGAAAATCCACTGCTTCAGTATCCCTGCTTGGCTTCAACCTCTGCTTAAAAACCTCTAGTGAAGGAGAGTTCTCCAGCAGCGGCTTCTGAACTGCTGAAAAGCTGTGCCCTCGGGAAGTTCCTTTTAACTGTTTACTTGAAATCCCCCTTCTTGTAATTCGAATGTTAGTTTCGTTCCCACCCACCCAAGCAACAGATTTGCTCCATCATCTATGTAATAGCACTTCAAATATTTGAAAATGGCTATTGTATCGCTTCTTAATCATCTCTTCTTCAGGCTAAGCAGTTCATGGAGGATAGGTCTGTTCGTGGTAATTAGTCACAATGGGTATATCCAGTTTGCACATTCATTCCACAATGGGGGACAACAAGAAGGGAGGGGCATTTTTTCAGGCTCTTGCGTAGGATTCCCAGAAACACCTGCCTGGCTACTGCAGGAAGTAGGATGCTGGACCAGGCAGGTCTTTAGATTAGATTAGATTAGATCTTTAGAGTTCTTCCTGTACTCCTGTGGTTGTACCGCTTGGATGTTCCTCTGTGAACCTATTTCAGTGCTTTATACAGTAACCTACTAACACTATTTCCCTTCGATATGAAAAGCCCTTGTGCAATGCAACAGCCTACTTTCGCTAGATCCTTAATCAGAAATGGAAGCATTCCAACACTGAGTTAGAAACATTAAGGGGAAGTTGGCTCGTGCATGCTCCCAATGGATGTCTGTGGCACAGCACAACAATTTCCACATGTGAACTGCAGGTCAAGCAGAATGGTTCTCAGTAGGGGCAGCTCACATGTTTGGCTCCAAATCATCACTGAGAAAGGATAAATCATGGCGGGGAACATGAATTTGTGGATGCCACAGTGCCATAAGCAGAAGTAAGTAGCTTAGGAATATACAACTGTTTCAGTTGCATCTACTTAGGTTTAGGTACAGATATTAGGGTAGGGATGGGAATCCTATGGCTATTCAGATGTTGTTGGACTACATCTTCCATAATCCCCAAGCTGTGGCTGTGCTGGCTGGGGCTGATGGGAACAGGAGTCCAACAGCATCCCAAGGGCACAGGTTCCTCATTCCTCCAGTAGGGTATTCCTACACTTCCATAGAAATGTCTGAGGCAGAATTCACTCGGGTGGTGAACAAGCAGCTACACGATGCATACCTCTTCTGAATGGGTTCCTGTTTCAACATTATAACTGAAGAACACATACAAGAAGGAAGCTTTGAGATACCCTTGCGTCTGCTCACCAAGGCTTTTGGGGTTCTGGGATTTGCCAAGGAAAACTGGAATGATGCAAGCTCGACCCCAGCAGCCCAGGAGATGCGCAGATCAAAACTTTAGATCTTTCAGTTTGGAGTTGCCCCAAAGTACTTTGCTCTGACTCTGCAGACCCGAGAGAATTAAGGAGGCCATACACTTGCTCCAAGATTCCTGGCACTAATTGTTCTCTTATAACCAGTTAGGCGCCAGTTCTCTTCCTGGAAAGAGCATGAACTCTGCCATCACTTGCAAGCCACTTCGCCTACCTATGGTCCTGGCCCTCTCTGTCAAATGTGCATCTCATCTTGGCTCGCTGCATCCTCTTCCAAGCTAGTAAATCGAAAAGAAGGGTGGAAAACCACCTACATGAATAATGTAGATGAAAAAGCTTGGCCAGGAAATTAGCACTGCAGGAGACAAGGGCCTGGGGCATCACTTCTATAAGGAGCAAGTGCCATTTTGGGGCTGGATAAATGCAGGCTTCTCACATGGAATTTATGGGCACACTGCTGCTCAATTTGGCCTCAGGCAAGACCTCAGCTGGATGGTTGCAAACTGAGGGCCCTGAAGGACAATGCTGACCAATGTCATCCTGTCCACTACCTGGACAACCCAGGTGCCCTAAACATAAGAAGAGCCTGCTGGATCAGGCCACTGGCCAATTGAGTCCTGCATTCTGTTCAGTGGCCCAACTGGTTGGCCATGGGACTCTTGCAAGCAGAGACTGAGCACAAGAACACTCTCCCTTCCTGTGGTTTCCAGAAACTGGTATTTAGAAGAGGCAGAGCACTGCCTCCATCCCAGCTACTAGACATTGATAACTCTGATGCTTATGTGCCTTGAACAACCCCAGTTTCATTCATCCCCATGACCATGAAGCCAAGGCACTGTGTTCTGTATTCATCACTCCACAAATATACGCAAGCCCTACTTTGAGATAATGGAAGAAGTACTTAATATTGATACACCTTCCAGACTTTCAGGAGCTGATTCGCTCCAATATTCTTCTGGCACACTGCTTCCTAGTAATTCGAAGTTGAGATCTTTAGCGGTACAATTGCTGTATTTCGAAGTGTAAAGGTAAAGGTAAAGGTACCCCTGCCCATACGGGCCAGTCTTGACAGACTCTGGGGTTGTGCGCCCATCTCACTTAAGAGGCCAGGGGCCAGCGCTGTCCGGAGACACTTCCGGGTCACGTGGCCAGCGTGACATCGCTGCTCTGGCCAGAGCCAGAGCCAGAGCCAGAGCCAGAGCCGCACACGGAAACGCCGTTTACCTTCCCGCTGGTAAGCGGTCCCTATTTATCTACTTGCACCCGGAGGTGCTTTCGAACTGCTAGGTTGGCAGGCGCTGGGACCGAGCAGCGGGAGCGCACCCCGCCGCAGGGATTCGAACCGCCGACCTTTCGATCGGCAAGTCCTAGGCGCTGAGGCTTTAACCCACAGCGCCACCTGCGTCCCATATTTCGAAGTGTACTAGGACATAAATATGTATATATTAACTAGGGTCCGCCACCCCTGCTCATTCTACTTCCCAATCCCTTTGGCCAAATACCATTCCCCTACACCCAGAACAACAACCCCCTCCCTTTATATCTCACCCCAGTCCCTCACTTATCCTGCCCCACAGCTTGCCCCTCCCCTCCTACCCCACCCCATAGAGCAGCTTGCTAAACTGCTGTGTGAAGGTGTGCTTAATGGGGAGGTGCTTCACACAAGCACACATATCCTATGTATCATAGGATACATTCAGACACAAATTCCAACTATGTTTTACAAAATTACAGTGCAACACTACACCTGAAAGCAAGTCCCACTGTATTCTGTGCAACTTATGCTCGGGTTACACATGCATAGGGTTGCAATCTTTGTCAGATTTCAGTTTCTAAGACTTGCCTCCTCTCAGATCCCCAAGGATCTTGGTGGAAGCAATTGTTTAAAAAAACACACCAACAAAACAGTTAAGGCAATATGCAGTTATGTAAAACAGTACATAAAAAGCCATTAAAACTGCTTCAGCCTGCTTAGCCCAGTGTGTCAAAAGCCTGTCCTAAACGAATTCCAGAATTGCTCAGGATCCATCATTAGCCACCACGTGCCTTTGTCGCCTGGCTCTGCTGCATTGGTGACATGGCTCATGCTTGATCTAATAGTCACAATGGAGAGCATCTTCCACTGAATGTCCTAAGAAAAACAGCAGGCTTTGCAAGTTAAAACTAGCATCTTGAATGGTGTCCAAAAGACAATGTGGAGCCGGGACTGATGCTAGAGCACAACTGTAACATTTTCTTGGCAACCCACCCACCATCAGAAGATAGGCCTCCAAATTCTATATCCAATGGAAGTTTCCCAGAAAGCCATCTAAAACACCCCCTTCTTTAATATACCATCTTCAGATACAAGATCTGGGGTGCTGAGTTTTTTTAAAAAATGGGAAAGGAACCGGGACTACAGAAGGGAAGAAACGAATAGTGTACCTTCAGTAGCAACACACATATTAAAGAAACATTACTGCCATTTCCTGATTTGTAACCATTAAAACCAAAGACACACAGAGGAAAGAGAGAATAGGCTATGTTAATGTGACAGGGGCAGGCGGAGAAAGGAAGTACATGATGCAGAAGTTCAATTCCCCAACAAACAGAAGCTGCAACAGGCTCTTGATAGTTACCATGCTTTGAACAAATGTTGCTTTACATGTTTATAATCCCATGAGGACTAGCGGGTTGATTTTGCTTCAAACTGAAGTCAGGTTTTTGTTCCTAGGCAGCATGATTCCAGGTGAGGTGGCTGAATCATGACAATGGATAGGGAAGGTTCTGACCTGACATTCAGAAGCAGCCACCCTCCTGCTTCTAAACAGTTGCCTTTACAAGGACGCAGCAACTTCAAGGACTGTGTGACATTTCAAGAGGTTCCTTATGCAACAGAATGGTGTGTGGGGTTGTGTGTGTGTGTGTATGTTGAGTGTAACCTGTGTGCGTGTGCGTGCATGAACATGGGGAGGTTGAGTGTAACCTTTCTGTGTTGGTAATATAGCTGGGGCATGCAAGGCACGTGCTCAAACTCTGGGGAAGAAGCCAGGAGAACTTTAACCTCCCAAAGGGTCATGTCCTTAACAGCGCACATGGGAACAGGTCCTCCGGGATAGTGACAGCGCTGGCAAGTGTCCAGGATCGAAAGGAGTCTCCATCGAAGCCCACTGCCCCTTGTACAAGCAGCACCACAGCCGGATCCTTTCAACATCATTGCACCCCATGTTAATCACTTTATAGCCTGACAAAAGAGCACCAGGACTTCTGAAGCAAAACACATGGCAACTGATTCAACCAGAGGGCACACTGGGTGATCATTCTACATTCTGACAGCTGACTGCACTGGGAGCACTCAGAGTAACAGGGCACTACAGCCGCCCATCAACCCATATTGCATTAACATAAAAGGGGAGGCTTTATAGCTAGGAGGAGCCATGCACAGTCATAGGAGGAACAAGGCCTAAGCTACTTCCCAGACCTGTTGATTGCAAGGAAGAGACCACAGAGGTCCATTATAGGAGGAAGGGGAGCCCCAGAGAAAAGAGGATCCCTGACTTTCAGCTTCCTTTCCTCTGACACCACTGTTCCCCAAACAAGTGCCCTCCAGATGTTTTGCACACCAGCTCCCATCAACAAAGTAAATGGTCAGGGGTGATGGGAGCTCAGGTCTGACAACATCTAGAGGACATCAGGCTGTGGGAAGGATACCTTTACCCTTTCCAGCAGGGATGGGGAACCAATGGCCCTCTAGAATGATATTCCTGGACTGCAACTCCCATCATCCCTGGCCAGCGTGGCTAATTGCCAGGGATGGTGGGAAATGTAGTCCAACAACATCTAGAGGACTGCAAGCCTGCCGCTCCTGCTTTAACGTCTAGGCCAGGGTTCCCCAAACTTGGGTCTCCAGCTGTTTTTGGACTACAGTTCCCATCATCCCTGACCACTGGTCCTGCTGGCTAGGGGTGATGAGAGTTGTAGTCCAACTGGTGGAGGCTAATGGCTTTCAGGACTCAACATTACTTTGCTTACGAATATCTCAGCAAGGCGTGTTCCCAGTCCCTCCTTATGCTCACCCACTAGTCCCAATTCTGCAACACCCCCACCAAAGAAAAGAACCTCAGGTATTCCGGTTTCCACTTGCCAACCTGTTCGAGCCCATCAAACACCACCATTTTCCTTAAAAAAAGAAGAAGCCTGAAAAGACATTACATCTTACCTTTATTGGCCACTTCCCAGGCCACCTCAAAAAGGATGGCATTTTCTAGGTCGAGTTCATCATCCCAGTCCTCCAATCCTGTCAGGGAGGTCACTGAGAGGCTGCGGGCGAGTGGCATGGTGCCCCAGGGGTTGAAAGTGAGGACAAGGGGTTTCGGGGGAGGTCTAGGTCTAGCCTGGAGGAATCAGAAAAAGAAGGTCATGTTCTATTATCTATCATTATACCTATTGCTCTACTATTCTATCATACCTGGAAGGGTCTCTGTAACTGGTCAGAATTCTAAGCATCCAGTTCTCTCAATGTACTTAAATAAAACCCCTCCCTCCTCAGATCCTAGAATTGTAGAGTTGGGGCAATCTAGTCCAAGCCCCTTAAATTCAGGAATCCTTTTCAACCCTCCTTTTTTCCACCTCAGACTACTTGGGAGTCCTGGCTCCCAGCCCACCTTCTCTAAACCATTATAAACCAAGTTTTTGTCTCTGTGTTTGCCGCCCCCCACCCCACCCCCGTTTTGCTTCTAAGGAACCCAGGAGTCCAAGTTTCTGCCTCCTCTCCACCACCACCACCCCTTGATCTTTTCGAAGGCTTGCATTTAGTCTTGAGTAACAGCAACAGCTGAAGGAGGGGAAAGGGTAAGATGGGAGGTCTGCCGGGAGCTTTCCGACTGCAACATTTAAGAGCTGGCAGGGCGGATGGGTGCATTTTAGAGAAGCTTGAAACGAGAGTGCCTAGAAATCTTCTGTATCTAAGTAGGAAGGAACAGGGGTCCCGATTTTCCTCTAAGCAACAGCGAGAGGGAAACCTAGGCGAAGAGAAGGCGGAGTGCAGGCCTCGCTTACTCTGCAAGAGACTCTGGACAGCAGGCTTGGGATCCTTCCGGGAAGCGCGGAAAAGACTAGAATATAAGAAGGAACGTAGCGATCCTTTAAGAATCTTGCTAGGAACAGGGAGGGGGAAAGGAGAGCCTATTAAATTTGGGATCGCAGGCCTCTGGGAGCAGAGGTACAAGATCTGTTCCTCAGAGGTATTGTGCGGGGGTTGTGCAAGGATAGGGAGGGCGAAAGAGAAGGAACGAAGGAAGGGAGAAGTAACTGTCGCAGGAATTTTCTCTCTCTCTGTGTGTGAAGCATGCAGTCCGGTTCCCATTGGGAATCGGGGGGAGCAAGAAGAGCTAGATACAGCATGAAATGAAAAGAGTCCTAGGTATAGTTATGAATAAAGCTGGGTCACTGGCGATTAAAGGAAAGGGGGATCCTCGGGAGCGCCCGGGGGAATCCGGCTGTGCTTACCTCTCTGCAGCTGAGGACAAACTACTTGCTCGCTCCCCCGCACCTCCTCCCCCTCCCCTCCAGACCCTCCTGCTCAGAGGCCACACCCTCAGTGGGCGGGGCCACGGCCCAAGGCGGACTCGCCCCCCTCGACAGGGGCAGCCTTCTCCTGCCTCCGGGGTTTCTTTTCCTGCTTCTGCCCACCCGGACCTACGTTCCTTTGCCTCTCCGGCTTTCTTGATTGGCTGAGGGGGAAGCCTCCCAGCAGGCTCGGCAGCGTCTCGAACGCGTCGGAAAGGAAGAGAGGTTGTTGCAAGGTCTTAAAGGGGAAGTGTCGGCAGTGAAAGGGAAGAGGGGTTGCATTGGCGATGGAAGGAGAAAGCCGAATGGGAAAGGTGGGGGGGGGTGCATAGAATATGGGTACAGGGAGAATCAGGGGCGAAAGGGGGTTCCAGGAAAAATATAGGAGGCAATTATGCAGAATAATTATAGAGAAAAAGAGAGCTTGAGGACACACTGTGGGGCAAAAGGAGAAAGTCTGGTTGAAGGTGAGTGTGGGGTAATGATAGAGAAGGAGATTGTGGGATATAACAATGGAGAATTTGAGTAAAAGCAGAGTGGGGTGGTTTGAGGGTTAAAGTGAGATTGTGGTGTAAAATATGGGGCTAATGACAGAATCAGGTAAAAGGAGATTATGGAATAGATGTTGGGATAATGATGGATAATCAGGGTGAAAGGAGATTATGGACTAATTAACATCTTCCTTCTTCCTCCCAATTCCTTTTGTATCACGCATCTTACTACTGATCTTTGTAAGGAGCTCTGAGAGCCTGAAGTGAGAGGGGGAAAGTAATTAGGGCTGCACAACTTTTGATCAACTAGGCTGAATCCTGTTTACCAGCTGTGTATGACAGCCCACTGAGGTAAAGTAAACTTTGCTGCCTGTCTGGGATTGCAAAAACAGGTTATCAGTGGGAAGCAACTAAAAGGCATAAAACGAAATATTACAAATGAATAAAAAATAGATTGCATCATTTTGTTGAAATATCTTAACCCATGTGCTAGTTTAACCTTCCAAAGTGAGACACATGGGTCTTGCAACACTTCGGAAGTTGCTGGATCTTGGGTGTTGGCAGGACTCTCTGAACAGGGGATTTTGGATGAAGAGAGGCACCCAAAACAGTTCTCTTGGCAATCTGGCTCAATTCAAGAAATCCTTAAGGTAGCAACACTGTTTTTCGGAGTAAGCCTCATTAAGCTCAGCAGGATTTACAATGTAGATAGGATATTAATTTTTTACAGTATTATCTTTCCTTTCCTTCCATTAAGGAGCTCATGGGTGCGTACCTGTCCCATTTTATGAACACAACAACCTTGTGAGGTAGATTAGGATAAGGGATAGTGACTGTCTGATATCTGCCTAGAAAAACTTCAGTGACTTGTGATTAAAAAGAGAGAAAGACACAGGAGGAAAGTGTTGGAGGTTCAACCACTGTTAAACTCACAAACACACACAAAACATTTCCCTCTGAATTGGCCTGAGCCTCTTGGGGTCAGATTCGTTAGTATCTGTTATGTGTTCTCTAAATTCACTGTTCAGATTCCGGTTTGGTGAGAGCTTGTCAGATTTGAACAATTTACTGTTACCATGTAACGTGCTGAATTATTCCTCACTGCGATACGTAGAAAAAGGGACGGACGGAGCTACAGGGACACGTGCATAACCTCACATTGTCAATGGCACCCTTCTTGACCAATAGGATCTCATTAGGGCTTCGACCAATGAGCTTTCACGAAAGAATTCCCAGGCTGGTAATGGCGCGGCCCATATAGGCCTGACACTAATCAAGGAGGCCTGTATTTGTTGGATACAGACAGTTTGCGCTTTATGAACGTTAACAAAAGTACCCAATCAAACATGATAGCTGTTAAATTGACAACGAGCTCGCCCAATAAGCGCTTCTGTTGAAGAGAAAGGGCTGTTGCTAATCCCTAAGTGATATCTTGCCATTCTCAAATAGAATTTGACCTTGGCCATGAAGCATTACAACTTTTAAATCGTTTTATAATCGTTCCCGCCAATCATTGTCATAGAGATCCGCCAGTAAGTGAATGAAGGGCGCTATGTGGGGATTTAAATGTGAGTGACTCCCAAGGCGGCCAATGGCCATTAGAGAGTCACTTTATAGGCGGTCTCTTCCTCATCTCAGCCAATCGATCCAATATTCAGTTTTTCAGGACGGCTGTCTCCTAATTCCTTAAGCCATCCAGCTTTCACTCTGTGCTGCTGGAGTTTCTCATTCAGAATGTGGATTCCTTTTCGTGATCCCGCTCTTCCTTTTCCTTTGTCACGTTTCCCTCGTGTCAAATTATCTGAAGCGACTGAATTTGAACGCGAACGCTCTTATTTGATTGCCACTTAAATGAACCAATAGCTTCCACGTTTGAGAAGGTGGGACGAAGAGAAGAACCAATAGCTATGGAGAAGACGGAGGCCTTTATCTTTGAATGACGCTTAGGTACACCGATAGCTATTCCTCCATCGCTGCTAAAAACCGCCTCCCTGCTACGATTGACGGCCATTTCCCCACCTCATCTAATGGCATTTAAAACTCATGGAGTGGAAGCAACGCCCCCAGCGCTGACGGACAACTTCCCCTCCCGCTCCTTTGGATCTTTAGCCTCTGGGAGAGCTCAGCGCGCGCGCGCGCGCAAACGACCGACCAAGAACCCGCTCTGCCTCTCCAAGTTGGTCCAATGGGGATTGAGCGTCGGTTGATAGACAGCTATTCCTCCTTCTGACTGTCCGAGACCCGGTCAGCCTATGAAAATCCAGAGGCGGGCTTTACTTCCTTTCCCGCCCATGCTCCTTGAATGACAACGGCTCCGCCCAATGGGCTGCCCAGTCCCCTCCCCTCCGCTCAGCAAGGCTGGGGGAGCCGAGCCAGTGCTTCTCTCTTTCTGTGTCTCATTCACAAGATGGCGGAGGCTGCAAACTGCATCATGGAGGTGAGGGGAGTGTGGGAGGGCGGGTGGACGGGAGAAAGAAAGGCGGCGGCGGCGGGGAAAGACCTAGTGGCAGCCCCAGCCCCCCTCTAGTACCCCATACCTCCCTTGCTCCCTGGGGGCGGGTGGAATTGCTCACCTGAGACCCCTTTCAGCCCCCTGCCATTGAGCCCCCCCACTCCCTTGAAAGGCCCCGCGGTGCCTCGCTGACCCGGCCCCCCAAGCGCCTCAGCCCCACATCTCCCCCTTCCCTTCTGCCTCTTCTCATTGAATCCTCCCCTTCCTCACCTCTGGGAGCCTTTGGTGCCCTAGAGAAGCAGCCCATCGCCCCCCTTTCCTCCTCCTGTGCTCATTTGGGGGGGGCTCTCCCCATGGTTTTATTCACCTCCCACACCAGGGTTAGTGAGTATCAGTCTGAAGGTGGGATGGAAATAAGGATTCAGTTGTGCGCCCCCCCCCAAATATGAATAATATTGAACAGGATCTCCCGTTTGGTTTTCCCTTCCTTTTCGCTCTGCATCCGTCTTCTTCCATCCCACTTCCCACACCATAAAGTTATGGGTTTACCCCCCCTCCCCACGCTTCCCTCCCCGTTGAACAAGCCTGCGCTCCTCATGGTAGCCGCATGGCACGCCTTGCCCCATAGGACCCCGCCTCCTTTGGCCCGGGGGGGGGGAGGCCCGTGGAGCTCCGCCCCCCGCCAGCCTCCCGCGATGTATGTAGAAGAAGCCTCGTCCCTTGGAAAGTCCTCTTTGCAACACCCCCCAGCACCGCCAATTTAAAAAAAAAAGCATTGTTTTGCTCGGTCCCGCCGGCAGGCTGCCTCCCTCGCAGATGCTCCTTGGCCCCCTTGGGTCGCTCTTCCCAGTTTTTCCCACCTCCTCGACCATCGCACTCCTCCCCCCCCCCCCGTAACACTTCTCTCTCCTCCCCGCTCCCAGGCCATTCGTTGCTGTAACTGAGCTCTTTGTCCAAGGAGAATCCGGCCCATTGAACTTCCAGCCCCCTTGGGATTCTTGTTAGCCCTGGAGGCGATTGACTTGCTCTTGTAATGTAATATTCCCGCATCTTGGACCGGTGGGGTCTGCGAGCTCGTGTTAAGCCCCACCGTGGACCAAAAAGGAACCCCCACATTGACTCTCATCTAACAATGGTCCCCTTTTCCTAACTGAGCAGGCCACTGCTACTTAATCAAATCCAGTTATTCCAGAAGGAAAAAGCACCCCCCAAAAAAAAAAAAAACACCAGAAGAAATTTGCTAAACAGTCTTCCTTCCCAAACCTCATCCCAAGCAGTACCCCCAGTCTCCAACGTATCTGGGGTAGCAGCATGCTCAGCCAGCCTGTTGCTTCCTGATTCACCCCCCCCCCCGATCTTGCCTAGTTTTCACTTAAGCACTGGATCCAAACTCTAAGTGGCTTGTTCCCTGGTAATTAAGGGGAATGTTGTTGATGGAGGGTTTGTCTGTGTCCTGGGAGGCCACCCGTGTCATTTATGGGTTACGTGTGGGTCTGCATCTTCAGTGAAATTTGATTTTAGGAAGAGAGCGCTTATTGTGCTTTGCTTTGTTCAAGGAGGTGCTAATAAAAGAGGAGGAGTTGGAGGGAGTTTGGTAATACTGGGAAATCCAGGGGTGGGTTGGGGGGCTTCTTATGGGTTGAAAAGGTGGTCAGGGAAAGCTCTCAGAACTTAGATAGGGCTAGGGTGAGCCTGGAGGCCTTGCATGTGGAGCTTCATTGGGGAGGAAAACAGTAGGGGAAGTTTGGACAACAACCCATAGACTTGAGAGGATGGGGTTAAGTTTGGAAGGATGGTGCTGTGGCGAGGGAAAGAATGAAAGTCAGATTGGAAGTGAAAGGTAGACTGAAATGTGGGGTTGCGCACTGTTGTAAGAGGAAGCTGTATGGGACTGGGAGCGGGGAAGAATATGTGCCTGCCTTAGCAGAGAGGGGTTTCCTCAGACAGGAAATTAGTGTGTCTCCTGCCTATTTCACCATGTGGTGATCATTTGAACAAAGGAGCACCCAGTGTTGGGACACAACTCTCTGCCATGTGTCCTTATTGAAAAGGGATCAAGGCCTTACGTAGTTTGGATAAGGAAGGAGAGCTCGCTGCCCTCACTAAGTTTGCCTTTCGATTTGCATAGGTCGGGTGCCCTTAAAAGCGGCCCCTCAACCACATCCCCAAACAGTTGCCACATTCATTCAAAGTTTTCGCTGAACATAACAAAGCTTCCTGAGTCAGATCACCAGTCCGTCTAGGTCAGTGTTGTCTACACTGGCTGGCAGCAGTTCTTCAGGGTTTCAGGCTGGGACTCTTTCCCAGTCCTTGGAGATGCTGGGGATTGAACCTACGAGGCAGATGCTCTCATTGAGCTACAGCCCTTTCCACTGGTGCCTGTGCTTCTGAGCCAGTGAGAAGCAATATAGTCTGGCACAGGGCAACTAGCACCAGACTAGAGCAGAGGCTCCTGCAAATGATTCTCTTGGGTTGGGTTGGCAGCTTGCAGTGTAGATCCTATGCGTTTGTGGGCTTTGAAAATAATGGACATATCTGCAATGACTATTGAGAGTAGTGAAACCGAATGGCGGGGGTGTTAAGCAGAATGGTCCTGAACAGGAGTGCTGAATCACAAGTGGCGGTCATGGATATTCTCCCCATCCCAACATCTTGAAAGAGCCCATGCAAACAGTATGCCATTCCCTTTTCATCTCCATACATGGCCATTTCTAGCCATGTCTATGCATCTTTGCCTATTAGTCCCTTGTGGAGATGTTGTCCAAAAACATCTGGATCTCATACCTGGCCCCTTCATCAAAGGGAGTGGAGCAGGGAGAGTAGGAGGCAGAGGGGGAGCTATTGTTGAATTTTCTGGGACGGGTGTGTTAACAGAGCAGCTTGGCAGGGCCCTTAATAGCTTGGCATAGCAACCTCATTGGTATTTCAGATGGGTTTTGTTTTCTATTTACGGCATGAGATTGTGGTAATCCTGTAAGAGGGCTTTTTTGGACCAGTGGTGACCTTGTTCCATGTGCTGCAGTTATCATAGTGGCTGATTATTATCAGTGCATGCATTATTTGGAAGGTGGGGTGCCTGTCACTCTTCACACCATAAGGGAACCCCTACTGAGGACAACCTTCCCCTTCCTTGCATCTATCTGCCTCTGTTGCCATGGCGATCCTGAGACCCAGTACCTGGCTCCAGAAGGAGACCCAGTCTTCTTAGCCACCTGTGGCAAACTTAGCAGGAGATTCCTTTGACACACACCCCTGCCACCCTCACAGTCTGGTTTTTGTGTCCTCAACCACCTTTTTGCCAAGTCTTCTGAACCATCCCTTCCCACCCCCATCGTCAATTAGACCCAGTCTCCGGCTCAGTTCCCGTTGAGCTTTGAATTGACCTTATTTCCCTTGTTACTCTCTCTCTCCTAGAATTTTGTAACCACGCTGGCTAATGGGATGAGCCTGCAGACACCGCTAGAAGATGTAAATATCCTTTGAGTTCACGAGGGCTAGACTAGTGCCCAGCCCTGGGTGTGGGTGAGGCACGCTAGCCCTGGCAAAAGAAAATCTATTTTCCTTGCTATGTCGCCAGCTTGGCGGTGCATCACCCAGTCACCCCCTTCTCTACCTTGCACTTGTCCTCTGCTAAAAAAAATGCCTCTGTAGTTGCTCCCATGCTTTTAAGAGGCGTAGAAGTATTGCCCTTCTTCAGAGCTGCTAGGAATAACCCATCTCATTTCCCATGAATTGTAGATGTAGCCACATTCTGCCTCCCCCCTCTCTCCTGCCCACTTGCCACCCTCCCCCCCCCCTCTGCAGAATTGGTTTTTAATCCCTACCATTCTGGCTTGCTTGTGTACATCATTTGGACCACATCATTAATATTCGCTGGTGGTTTTGACTTGTTTTACGGTACCCACTCAGTCCAGAAAGCTAAGTGGCACAGGAGAGAAAAGAGTGGGGGCCCTTGACCATACATGTTTTGTGGAATGGGTGTTACTAATCCACACTGAGGCTATGGAGCCAGGTCACAGTTGTTCTATTTCAGACGGTTAAATCTGCTGATAATGCGATCTCGCGTAGTCTGGAGCCTGCTCCACTTTTGATCCAAATAATTTATATATGGCTGCAAATGAAAGAAAACGGGTAGTTTGGTATACAAAAACCCAGGTTTCTGCTTTTCAGAGAGAAAACGAAAATGGAGATTGTGAGGGGGCGTTCAGGTTGAAGGTTCAGGAACCTCTTTGGGGGGAGGGGGAGTGAGAAAAAAGAGGATTTCATTGCTGGTCAGAGAGATGGAACAGCTGTGCTCAGCCTGGCTGCTTGTCTTTGCCTGTGGCTCCTACTTCCAATGCGCTAAACACCCATTGTCCCTCTAGTGTTTTCCGAGCCTTTCTTCCCGATCCACACTTTCCCAATTCTAATACAATGCCACCCCAAAATCAGGTCAAATAAATTCTGCAGCTTATTTTTGGGTTGGCACTGGGGGTGGAGGATGAGAAGGAGTTCATACTACAGATTCCCCACCCACCCTCCATTCTTTCTTTTTCCTTTTTTTTTAAATCCAAACTGCAAGGAGGCTGGTTCATTTCCAACAGGCAATACAGTGTATGTTGAGCATGGAGATATGTGGGGCAGGGCTGCATATGGACCCATGTGGCTCTGGGGCATGGGTGAAGGAGCTGGTTGCATTTGGGAGTCTTGACTCACTGTTTCCTTAACTTTCTTTGCAGCTCCTCACTCCTGGGGGCAGGTGGGGGGTAGAGCAGCTCAGGAGGTAGGCCTACACTGGGGCAGCCTGCCACCCTTCCCCTGGGTTGGGGTGAAAATATTGGCCCTAGAGTGGAAGGGGTGTGTGGAATCTGGGTCCATAGGTATTGTGGAGCTAAGAAGACTGAAGTAGAGTGTCTTGCTGGATTTCTCCCAGTCTTTTTCCAGTCACAAAAGTGGAATTGGTGTGCTGTGGTTGACCCAAAGGGGAGAGAACCCAATGGTTTGTCACTGAGACACACACAAACCTGACACTTAAGTGCTTTCCATCCCTGCACAGAGCTGACTCCTAAAAATCCAAGGAACAGGATATTGGGGCACCGTAAAACAACAACAGGTGTATTGCGGGCAGAAGCTTTTGTGAACTGCCGCCCACTTTTGGTGCACTTGACGTGGCCTCTAGTCCGCAGGATTGCGTGCCACAATAAGGTTTGCTGCCCTCCGGATATTGTTGGTCTCCCATCAGCTCTACCCCATAGGGCCAGTGGTTGAGAGCTGGGAGTGCGCATTCATCCAAAGGGCCAGAGTTTTCCCACCCGTGTTTTAGCAGATGGAATGGGAGCTGCAAGTGAGTGGCTAAATTTAAGGTGGCTTACAGCAATTTTATTTTGACTTAATTTTTAAAGGAATATTTTTGTGGGGGGGGGGGGAGTCAAGGAGAAAGAGTGACCCAGGTATAGAAGAGGCCATGGTGGAAGATTTGCAACAGGAAGCTTCTTTATTCCAAATCAGTCCATTAGTCCTTCTAGCTAAGAACTCTCAAAGCTAACAAATGACGACTCTCCAGGGTTTCGCAGCGAAGTCTTTTTTCCACCCCAGCCCAACCTAGAGATGCTGGGGATTGAACCTTTTTTGTGTAAAGCATGCGCTGGACCACGGAACTGCAGCTTGTCCTCATTCAGGCAGGAAGGAGAGAAACTTCCACCTGCCCTATATTTTATCTGTTCAGGAGGTTTATATCCCACCTTTCAGTCCCAGTAATCCTCAAGGCGGCTTGCAGCAGATTGTCTGGGGAATTTCGAACACAGCATCAGCAGGCAGGACTGGGAGAGACTTCTTGTTTGAAACCTTGGAGACCTGTTGGCAGTCACTGCAGATGATATTGGGAAAGACGGACCAATGGCCTGACTGTAGAAGGCAGGTTCCTATGTTCTCCACCCGCCCCGCAACCAAGCCTCTGTTCTTTGCTCCGTGGGGGAAACTTCCTAGCGTGTCACAGCAGTCTAGCTTTGGGACTTTGGAGGCATTAATCCGATGGGGGCTTCAGGCTTTTACTTCCGAAGACTGTTTTGGGGCAGGTTCAAACCCCCCCCACCCCCTGCTGAGTGACATGCTTGGAAATGCAACTTGTGAATGATTTGAGGTCACACCTCGTGCAGTCCTATGTTCTGATCTTCTCCTGCCCCCAGTTTTGTGCAGGAGACCTCAACCATATGGAGCCTAGAGAAGTGAAAGTTAGGACTGGAACCTTGAAATCTGGTGGTTGCGGCAGTGGTCCCCTGCTTTCTCACCTCACATTGTCTAATGGGGGCAGGGGATGCAAATGTGGTTTTTTAAAAGGCTAGAATTCTAGTTGACGCAGCGGGAACATAAACATCCCTTTGTCCTAATAATAGTTTATAATGGATTCTGTTTTTAAATGAAGCAGTCTTCTTAAAAGGATCATGAAATATTTTAAGTTTTTCCTCAGAGGTTGTCAATTAAAAGCCAAAACCACAGAAAGTGCATCAGTGCTTCTTCTTTTTTTAAAATATGAATGCAATCAAAGTTAACCAGTCCCAGCGTAATCTGAGCTAAATGAGCTCTTTATCCAAGAATAGGCTTTGGTAATCTCTCAAGACAGGGCTAATCCACTGCGAGCACACACGCAAAATAGACCTGTGTGATCTTGATACGGGCCGGGAAGTAGTTTTGTAAATCGCCCCCCAAATGCAAATAATTCTGGTATGCTTTAGAGTTGATATTTGGCCCCATTCTAAAGCCTGTCAGCAACACTGAGAACCCAAGACACATGGAAGTGTGAGGGTGTGCTACATATGGAAATAAGATAATTAAGCTTTCATTACCCTAATGACTTAATGTTGAGGTGGAGCTGGAAAGGAGAGCCATGTAATTTCCATTGCAGACAGAATGATGGGCTGTAAGTCAGAACTTCACTTTGACAGAGAGCCGCTATTGGCATTTAGTTTTACATGGGGTTACTATCCCAATAGGAGTATTGCAGTGCCATCAATGTACACAATAGTTTTTCCATAGTTTCCTAAGCAAAACTGAGATACCTTAAACACCCTTGATCCCTTCCTGAAGGAGCTTATCTACATCCTAGTAATTGGGGTGATAACAGAAGAACAAAAGGTTAAGGGATCAGAGTGGCATGGGCCATAGGTCCTTTGTGGGGCACATGCATTGTGTATTTAAGGTTTGAGGTTCAGTCTCTGAATTGTGTCAGAATTTCTGGTGGTTGGTGGATGGGCATGAGACTGCCTAAGGAGCTGCTGTCCTCAACATTAGAGCCCTGTCTTATATATTTGTTGGGCATTTGTGGCTCATTTTGGTAAAATACTGTATCAGGATTTAGACCCTGCACAGATATGAAGTTGACTCCCCGTCGTTGGCGTAGCATAGGATATGCACCCTAATTCAGCAATTGAATAAAGAGATCAATTCACTGGTGTTGCTAACCTCCAGCTAGGCGGTTTCAACTACAGTGTCCCCAATAGCCTTCTTGGCAGGGTCAGATTGGTCCCGGGGTTGCCAGTTGCTGATCCTACAGCTTGCAAATTCAGGCTTATAAAAGTCAGTTATAGTAAGTGTGTCTGCAAGTAAGCTGTTAAGTGCTAGTCTCTCCCTCCCCCCTTTGCTTTTTAATATACAAATGATTAGCACATGTGGGCTGGTACTCATATGGGTTTGGGGTGAGATGTTACTTCTGAAGATTATATCACCTGGCTCTTAGAATAAAGGAACCGTCGCATAACTGGAATATATAGTTTATGGAGAAGAGAGGAAAACCAGTCACAGATATTTCCAAAAGGCTCTGTTGGTCCCTTGGAAAAACAAACCCAATGTATTCATCCTTCAAAAACGGGATTACTTTTGCAGATGTGATGATCAGAAACAATTGACACTATAAAGCAGTTGGTTTATCAATACTGCTACCAAAGGCAGTCACCCAACTGAAGAAATTTTAATTGAGTGATTGGTTAAATTGGCATAGGTGTGCATATGAGTTAAAGGAATAGTCTCAAAGAAAAAAAAGGCCTATTTCTTTTCAGCTCATTCATGCATGTTTGTTGCCTCTTCTGAGATGATGCTGGCTGCATTCCTGCTCCTACATATAGACTGTAATGCCTGTTAAGACAGCACTTGCCAGTCTGAATTTTTATAAGTAGTACTGACTTTTTTTTTGAAAAAAAATGTCCAATTCTGTCGGGGTCATCTTTACAGTAAAATGTTTTGAAATTATCCAACCAGTTAATTGATCCCGCGAGTTAATTGACTATAAACATTGTAACCCTGCCCAAATCAATCAGGGGCATCTTTATAGTAAAATGTTTTGAATTTATCCAACCTGTTAATTAACTATAAGCATTGCAAAGCTGATGGGAATGACTCTGATGAAGAGGTTGGGGGGGATGGGGACTTGTTATATTGAGAAATCCTGCCTGCATGGGCCTGTTTGGCCTTAACTGCCTCTTGTCTTTCACCAGGTCTCGTGCACCCAGCCAGAAAGCAGCGGCAAGCCAACGGCGGAGGAGATGACCTCCAAGGATTACTATTTTGATTCTTACGCCCACTTCGGGATCCACGAGGTGACAGAGAGTTGGCTGGGGCATGGGTTACAAAGCACCTCCTTGGCGCAGGGACCCGTTCTTGCCTGTCCAAGGGGTGCGTTTGTGTAGACGGATTTTGTGAAAGTTGACTGATGTGCCTTCCTGCCCTTTCTCCCTGCCCCCAGGAAATGCTGAAAGATGAGGTGCGCACGCTGACCTACAGAAATTCCATGTTTCACAACCGGCACCTCTTCAAAGACAAAGTGGTCCTAGATGTTGGCAGCGGGACCGGAATCCTCTGCATGTTTGCAGCCAAGGCTGGTGCCAAGCGGGTCATTGGGGTGAGTGAAGCGGCCAAAGGCTGGGAGGTCCCTTGGCTTTCGTGAGGGGTGGTAAGCATAAAAACACAAGCACTGCTAGGTTCTATTTAATCTGTTGTGGTGCTATGTGGAGTGAGCATACGGGTCTGGAATTTTGTAGGGAAGGAACTATATTCTCCAGCCACAAAACCAAATTCTGTTGTGGGAACCAGTCATGCCTATTAAGAGTGTGTTTATGTTGCCAGCCTGACTCTGTTTCAGAATTTGGGAATGTGGGACAAGGTAGCTGGACCTCGGGAGAAAGCTGAGGTTGGAGGAGAGATTGGACATTGCTGCCCTTTTGTTTGCTATGTCTTGCTGCACATAGGACTAGAAACATTATTTACCTCCTTGGTTTGCAGAAAACCTGGCCCCAAAGAGTGTTGAGGTCATGATGTACTGAATTGAAACAATATTTAGTGGAGGGCATGAATAAGATTCTTTCCTGAGTGAGCAAGGCAAGAAGGGAGAAGTATTTTTACTTTTGTGTGCTGTACGAACATATGTCAATATCCTTTCTCTCCTTTTGGTACTACCCTCTTAACAGATTGAATGCTCCAGTATCTCTGACTATGCTGTCAAAATTGTCAAAGCCAACAAACTCGATCATGGTGAGTTAATTTTGTTTGACATTCTCCCTTGCCCTTTAAACATCTGCAATATCATGCACCTATATCAAACCTGTTTGCTGCTGCCTGTCTCTTCCTTCTTTCAAATCAGTTGTCGAAACCTCCATCATCTTTTAGTCCTTCTCCCCGACTAAAAACTAAGCATGAATACAAGGAACTGAATTTTAACGCACACCCTTTCCCCCTGCCTTACTTTGCTTCTACCTTCTTCATCTGTGCTGAATTCTAGGCTGTAAGCTTCATCGGGCAGAGATCCGTTGCTGTTGTAACTCTCCCAGGCACTTTGTGTGTTAATTCTTTGCTTTGGGAGCGTCATGTTTTTGCAAGAGCCCCCGTCTAACATCTATTGACCAACATCTATTAATATGAGGAAATCCCATTGCTGCAGCTGGCTTGCACCTCCTTCCAGTGCAGCCCTTACATTCTTGTTATGTTTCTCTGGTGAAGTGGTGTCCATCATCAAGGGCAAAGTGGAAGAGGTGGAGCTGCCCGTGGAGAAAGTGGACATCATCATCAGTGAGTGGATGGGCTACTGCCTCTTCTACGAGTCCATGCTCAACACTGTCATCTACGCCCGGGACAAGTGGCTGGTGAGTCTCTGACCTGCCCTGTTGCTGTGTCTGCAATTCCTGGTTCCATACTCGCACTTTCGAATCTCCTGACCTGCTGATAACTGAGTGTACCAGCCTCTCTCCCCCCCCCCCCCAACCTTAAGATACATAGGGGCAGAACGGTTTCTGTTGCTCTCTTGGCTGAAATAATAGTTGAGATAGTCAGCTCCTCCAACCTGTTGCCCACCAAATGTTTTGGAGGTTGTGGTCCAAAACATGTGGAGGGTGCAAATTTGGGGCTGCTGATTATTAATACCCCAGGTTCACAAATCTGATCAGCTGGACAAACACCCAGTAACCAGGACTTTCAGTATGGTGTCAGCTCCTTTGACAGTGGGACTGTGTCATGCCTTGTATACTGTGCAGCTTCCCAGGTCCTCTGTTTTGGAGCCAAGAGCTGTTCCTTGTGGGGACTCTGCTTCACAGAAGGCAGGTTTTGTCACTGGCCCTTAGTCATAAGAGCAACCAGGTGCTGAATTAGACTATGTTCCCTAGTTAGAAGGGCAGTATGCTCAAACAGCTTTTAAGAATGAGAGGAAACGAAACCTCATCAAGGGGCAAAATGCCCCAGTGGGGATTTGGAGCCACTTCCTATTGGGATGGTCTGAGGTGTGGAAACACATTTGGGACACATTCTTCTATGGTAGCTCTAGAAGCAAGTTGTGTATGTGTGAATAGTGCATGGTACTGCCCCAGTCTAGGATCAGCCCCTAGGAAGGCCATAGGAAAAGTTAATGTGTGACTTGAGGCTTAGCAGCAAAGCATGACTTTTAATTATAGTTGCATTTTTCTAACAGCCTCTTGAAGTCTAAAGCTCTGCAGTATGTAAATTGAATCCAGGCCACTTTGTCATAATTCAGATCAGGATGGTGTTTGGATTGAAGCTCACACACACTCATCTAGTAGTTCAGCACAAGGAATCAGTTTCTCTGGGCAGTGAAAAATTATGGGCACTATAGGGCTGAAGTGAGTTGTAACAACTTCTTTCACTTCTTTCTTTTTTGTCCCAGACCCCCGATGGACTCATATTTCCAGACCGTGCTACACTGTACATCACAGCTATTGAAGACCGGCAGTACAAAGATTACAAGATCCACTGTAAGTAGCAGGCGGCACCACAGTGGTTTGCAGCGAACAAGGCCAGGCTCAAGAGCTCTCCTAACAAGGAAGACAAGGCTGACAAGTGCAGGTGTCGGCTGGGTGCCATAACTGAAGACAAGCTGTACCTTCCAGCTTGGTTTGGAGCAAGTATTTCTCTCCGCTTGTAAGGTGGCCCAGCCCAGTGGCTTTCAAACAGTCCTCCGGGGATTGGTAGGTTCTCCAAGAGAAGATGAATAATGGGAAACAAGCTTCCCCAAAAGGCAGCAAGTTCAAAGCTACGGCTTCCTGTGCCCTGGGGTACATTCCACAGCAGCATAGGGATGTGGAGCATGTTCTTGGGTCAACCCCTGGTTATCCAGGGGTGCCACCAGGCCTCTTGGGCCCCAGTCAGCAGTTTGTCTGCGCACCCACAAACTTGTCCTAGAACCTTCTGCAATGTCCAGGGGTTCTGCGGTGAGAAGCAGGGTTGGGGATGCTAGAGACATGTCTTACAAAAAAATAGCTCCCTGAAGGTTCACAGTTTTAAAACTCTTAGACTAGCTATGCGTGGGGAGTTTGGTCTGTTTCTCGGTGCTGTGCCCCTCTGTGTGGTCGATTGTTACGGCCTTCCAGGATCTGACTTCACCTTCAACCTGTGTCTCTTGCTGCAGGGTGGGAGAATGTCTACGGTTTTGACATGTCCTGCATCAAAGACGTGGCGATCAAGGAGCCCCTGGTGGATGTTGTTGACCCGAAGCAATTGGTCACCAATGCTTGCCTCATCAAGGTACTACTAGCTGAGTGTTACACCCCCGAGCCAGGGCTAAGCTGCTGGGAGTTCCCAGGAAGAGTGCCAAATGCCAGAGTGAGCAGTCTTGCTGCTTTATTGTAGATTGGTATAGGCTTACAGCAAAGCAGTCTGTCAGGTCCCCTTGCCCTTACAGACGTGGGACAGATGCTACAGCAAGTAGGCTCCACAGCAGGGAGAGGGCTTGTCCTCTGGGAGACTGTCCACACCCAGCCCCAAATGCATACATTCTTTATACACTATGGCAGATGACGTCAGCCACCTGACCAGAGCTGCAGGTAGCAGATACCCAAGACAATACAAAGTTCCTCTTCTGGGCTTTTGAGCCCAGCATCCCAGTTCATCCAGATAAGGGCACCATGAAAGTTAAGCAAATTAGTGGATCAAAGCAGGCATATATAAACATACACGAGCTCATTGAAGGTTCATTTTGAGTTCCAAGATGGCGTAAGTACAGCTTCCGGAGTAGTTCGCCTTTGGCACCCCACAATGAGACACGTTGCCCTTCTGCCCAGGGACCTCCATGGCTGCTGCTGAGAACCATGTCTCCTACGAAAGGCAGTTTGTCCACTGGTTATGCTCTTGTTTCCAGGCCAATGTGCTTTTCTAGAGGGCATAATGCACAGCAAAAGGGACCGGAAGGTTTTGGGTGCTTCACTTCCTCCCCTTATTGCCTGTGTTGCTGCTGCCTCTTCAAAACTGTTCATGGCTCACTAGATGGAATGAAACTCTGGCTTTCATAACTTCAGATGGATAAGCACAGAGCAATGGTGATATGCAAAACTTTAGGGGAAACATGGTGCCAGTCCAAGGGGTTTGCAGTCCACATCTGGATAAGTGGGAGGGTAGATGTGAGTGTTTAGCTGCGGTGTGTGGTGTTGCAGGCTGTTTTTGCTTGCCATTGCTGTCGGTAGTTCAGCTTTCCTGCTTGCTCCTTTTTTTGGCAGAGCACCTGCACTCACCCTCATTGTGACACAACTGCTCTGGACTGTATTAGTTTATTGTTACGGACGTGGAGCAGATGGCCCACTAATGGAGTCTGCAGGCAAGAGGTTGCAGCCTTGTTGTTCCGGTGGGAGGAGATGGATGGATGGAGAAATAACACCACCAAAGGAATTGACAGCAAAATGTTGCAGAGCCTGTCTTGTAAGGCTGTTGGAGGCCAGTGAGAAAGGTCTCTCCTCAGAGAGAGGAGAAAAGTCTCTCCTCAGGAGAGAATCTGTCAAACCTCTCACAGCCAGCTCGAAGGCCAGAGCTGACCAAACACAAATAAACAATGAGTAAAGCGTAGTCCTCCCTTAACTGTTTTTTAATGTCTGTATTTCTGCTTGTTTCAAAATTCCCCAATATGATGGATCTTCCCCTTTGTTTATAGGTGGCCCTGATTTGATTGGCACAGGGTCACGGAAGTTTGCTTCTTAAAAGTAATGATTGGCTTTTAATTGGGTTAGTAAAGGGCAAGGATTATTTAGTATGTTCTTGACCTCATTTCTTACTTCTTCTCATGCCTTCTCTTTATTTTCTTTCTTTCTTTCTCTCGTCACCCACGGTTGGCAGGAGGTGGATATCTACACGGTGAAGGTGGAAGATCTTACCTTCACATCACCCTTCTGCCTCCAAGTGAAGCGCAATGACTACATCCATGCCCTGGTCGCCTATTTCAACATAGAGTTCACTCGTTGCCACAAGCGCACTGGATTCTCCACCAGTAAGGGGAACGACCTTGGTTTGAGGAGTTAGCAGGGGAGCGGGCGGGCTGGTGGTCTGGTTCTGCCTTCTGAGTATACTTGAAGCAGCAGGGTGGGACTTGGTGGCTGCATCTTAACGGGCAGTAGAACTTTTGGCTTTCTAAAAATCTGCTTTTAAGAACTAGCTGGTTAACAGACTACTTTTAGCCTGTACTTCTGGGAAGAATGTGCTGTTGCTGGCAAGCAAAGAGCTCAGTTGAAGCCAGGAGCTAGTAGCTTATGAGGCTGGGCTTTCCTCCCAGCCTAGAAATTTTTGTAGCTTTTGCCAGGTGGGAGCTTATAAAGCACAGTTGGGGGGAAGCTTGAAGGCAAGGAGGAAGCTTCAGTACTTTTGGAAAGGAAGTACCTGAGCTAAGAGTAAAGCTAAAAGTATACTAAACCCAAGCAAACTATAGGGGACACTATGTGTAGGGCCTATGTCTCTTTCCCTATGTCTGTTCTATCTCCCCACCCTGCACCCTCTGGCACATTGTCCTCACATGGCTGTTGCTTCCCAGGTCCCGAATCTCCCTACACCCATTGGAAGCAGACAGTCTTTTACATGGAGGACTACCTAACAGTGAAGACGGGAGAGGAGATATTTGGCACCATTGGCATGAAGCCGAACGCCAAGAACAATGTGAGTTGAGGACTTTGGTTCTTAACCCTATATATGCCCCTGTAACACTGGCAGCATCACTTCCTCTAATGGCAAGCAAGGGTGGTGAGCCGGAAACAAAGCCCGAATGGGGGCCACTGAGAAATAAGAGGGGGAGAAGTAACTGCGTGTCGGTTTGCAAAATACTTTAAGGAAACAAAGCAAAAAATTATTTGGGAGGGAGGAAACTCCAGAAACCAGTCCACTGCAGGCTGAGTAGCAATGGAAAAACAGTAACAAAAAACCTGAGGGTGGGAAGTGGAATGGTTGGCTGGAGGAGGAGCATGGCTTGAGCCTGGATAGGAAAAGGAGCTACTTCATTTAGGCGGGGGAGGATTCATGGCAATATTTTGAGGCTGGTCCCACTTGTTCAGTTAAAAATCAACCCCAGCTCGCGCTCTCTCTCTGTGTGTGTGTGTGTGTGTGTGTGTGTGTGCGCGTGCGCGCGCACATCCACGTATACACACACACACACACACAGGGAAATGCACCACGTAACTTGTCCAGAGTTGCTTTGTCTTGTTCATTTGGTAACAGCCACCGTGTTGAGACCCTTTGTACCACAGGCGGCGACCCATTTGTGCAGAGGCTCCATCGCCGGCCCCCATGTGCATTGGCGAAGCGTACCTAAGTCCATCCTGCCCCATTTTGCCCTCTTCCAGGTCCAAAATGACCCACGTGTTGGCAGTTGTGCATCAGTTCCGCAACGTGCGGAAAATGGCCACCTCCTGCAATTGCACACTGTTAAAGAACAGAAATGTATTCAGTGATGCAGAGATAGTAAAGGGAAGGCTCTGGGCCCACACAAGTTGCAAGCAGACACTTCTGTATCTTCCTCTTAAGTCCCTGTATATATAGGTACTCTCTCTCCCCCTTCTCCTCCATGTGTGTGTGTGAGAGGGGTATTTCAAGGACTTTAAAAGTGCATTAAACTGAAGTAACTGGTGAATTGACTGTATTTGATGGGAGACAATATGTCCTTAATCTGGGCCAGCCCTTTATTACCCCAGCATTTTTATGACTCACAAGGACTGGGTGGCTGCCAAGTCTAGGAATTCTGTTGCTTCCCGGCATAATCCGGGCTGGAAGTTGATCTCAATAAATCTCTCCGTGGGAGCCTCTGCCAGCGGACTTTCTCCCTCCCTCATTTATGTGTCTGCCCATGCTGCTTAAACAGTCCAGCTCCCTCTCCCCAGCCCTGTCTCTTCCTTCTCAACTCAGTTTTAAATTCCTTCAGTTGCCCAAAGCTCGAATAAGATAAACACAAGTGAACGTTTTAGAACTTTGACAAACTAGCGTTTACAATTTTGAGGAGGCGTTAGTATTTTGTGTTTATACTACTACTCAATGAATAACAATAGATTCTCAGTCATAGGGAAGAAACTGTTCCATCAGAAACACACAGAGAGCACGTGGCTGAGTTGCCCATCATGGGAAGCCTGAGTGAAGGCCTTTTTTAAACAGGTGAGGTGCCTGTGGCCTTAAAGATGTTGTTTGACTCCAACTCCCATCGGTTCCAGTCAGCATGGCAAATGGTCAGGGATTATGGGAGTTGAAGTCCAGTGACATCTGGAGGGCTATAGGTTTCCCACCCCTCATCCAAAACGAAGCATTGATGATGCTCGCTTAATATTAGCGCGGCCATGCTAAATGTCCTGCTCCTAGTGGGCATCATGAATCATCGTTCAAAATGCTTCTCTGGTTGGTCAGGGAGATACACGGAGTAAGCTTGCCCTGAGTTGCTTATGGCTCTGAATAATGAAAGAGGCCTTTAAATTTGGCACATTGGCAGCAATGCAGTTCTTCCATGCCTGGGTCACTCAGGCCAGCTCACCCAGTCCGGGCCATAGTTGCTCATTGACTTCAGAAAGTCACATTCTTCCCAGCCAACTTGGCATTCAGCTCTCTAACCTTTTATTTTTGAGGCATTTGGTGTAGGACGCCATCCAGTAGGGCTGGGAGACATCTGGTTTTCAACATTGTGATATATCGCCAGCTAAACATCGTGATATACTGATATATCACAATATCTGAAATAAGGATGGAGCTTAGTAGAGGGGTTTGCTAGCTTCACGGTTTTCCTTGCATTGTGATTTTTGCATAGCGCACACACGCACATACACAGTTCGCAGTATATTGCCAGGTCAAAAATTATGAAAGCGGTATTACAATATGGACTTCAAACCAGTTTTGGATGATACATCACCCAGCCCTACCATCCAGTGGCATCAAGAGACGGGTGCAGTGTTGGAGGGGGGGGGGGACATGGGGCAAGGAAGTGGCACGCAGGGTTGTCGAGAGGTTCCAAAGTTTGGGCGCACATGCGTTCAATGCGGTTATGAGTGCTCCATTTGTGTGACCTGGTAAACACATATTTTGTGGCCGGGGAGCACCCTCAGGTATTGAGATGTTGAAATTAGTTAGCTGCATTTCCAGCATGGTACTTAGGAGGTAAAGAGGGCAAGCCATTCCCGGGGGGCACAGAGGTTATGTGAGGTTTGTTCCAAGGGAGTTTATCTCGGAAAAAACACTTTGTGACAACCACACCCCTTTCCTTTCTCTCCTCCCATGTGCAGCGAGACCTGGACTTCACCATCGACCTGGACTTCAAGGGCCAGTTGTGTGAGCTGTCTTGCTCAACGGATTACCGGATGCGTTAGCCCAGCCACCCCTTGCCAGATTTTTTTTTCTCCTCCTCCTCCTCCAACTGACCTTGCAACCCAGAGCTAACCCTCCCTGTCGTCCTGTTTAAGTTGGTGTCTCACTAATTCATTTCATTGTGTAGTTCCTTGTTGCTGCGACTCTGGGCCAGCAAGGGGAGGGGTCAGTATTAGAGGCTAGGGGGAAATAGCCAAGACCCCCCCTCAACCCTGTTGCTCCTCATTTTCAAATCTTCCTTCCCCACCCACAACCAACCTTCCCTCCTCCAGGCCAGGAGCCAAGGCTGTTAGCACAACTGAAGACACAGGTGGTTTGTCCATCCGTCCGTTTGTTCTGAGGCCCGAGTGCCGACAGCAGACTTCCATCATGAATTTGTTTTTTAAAAATAATTATAATTTTTCTTTGGTTAGTTAAATCATTGTTGGTATCACCTGCCAAACTGTGTTGCCCAGGATCCTTGTCCCTCCTCTTGCCCTGTTTTCTGGAGTAACTGCTCCTGACACTATCCTCTGCTCCAGTGTAAACGCTGCTCAGTTTTTTGAAGGGTACACTTCTATCCAGTGCCCAAATGGGGGTGGGGGTTCCCAACAGGTTTTTATCAAGAGGTCACGTGGAGGGGTGTGGGTGGAAAAGGCATCTCCATTTTGTGAGTGTTAAGTTTTTTTCCCCACTGACGGTTTTGTACTCCCCCCCCCCTTAACAATTCCCTGTTTGGATCTGTGGGAGGGAGTTGTGTGGGGTTTTTCTTTTTCTTTTTTAAATCCCTTGCCCCTTCGAAAGCTGACATCGTGTGACTGTTTCATAACTTATGGTTTTTATATGGTTACATTCATGAGGGAAAAAATAATAATAAAGAAGTTGAAACCACCTCTTTTACTCAAACATATTGCTTGCTTGCCTGCCTGCCTGCCTGCCTGCCTGCCTGCCTGCCTGCCTGCCTGCCTGATGGCCTTAGGGTTGCATTTGGAGAGGGGCCCTTTCCTTGGGCCCAGCCTCACTGCTTGTCTCTCCTCGCTACCCCAAACAAACAATGTAAGGTGTAGGACTCTCGAACCAGCTGTCGAACCTCACAAGGCAGAACTTACAGCCACACACACAAAAATGAGGTTATTGAGGAAGACATGCTTCTGTTCCATAACACTGTGGCTTCGGACTAGTTACAGATACAGTGGTGTTCTCTACAGAGCCATCCCAAGACATGTTACTGGAGATGGAGAACAAGGCCCCTCGTTCCCATTACCAGGTACAGAAGCCAATGGGACGGGCAAGTGGATTGTTCTCGGACCCAATTGCACCAGCAGTGTCTTCAGATTCTTGTTACAAATCGTGTTTTAAGTGGGGAGCCTAGATTATCAAGAAGGTTAACTGCATGCCCAGCTATTCCTTGATTTTAAGATGGAGGGGAAGAATTTGGATCAGGGGACGAATGCTGGTCCTGTGGTTGGGAGCCGACACTGCACCTTGGATGCAGGTACCAAAACTCCAGTTTAAAGTGCCAGAAGAGCTGGACACAGGAATGTCTCCCTCACCTCAAATTCACAAAAGGACAGTACCTTTATTAGGCCCATCGAAAGATCACAAAATAGTGTGCACGCTGGTGGGAATGGTTGGTGTAGTGAAGGTATTGACAAAACCAGATTTTCTTGACCAATGTAGGCACATGGTTTTTTGTTCTATGGGTCTCTGCCAGGGGTGTGAAGGAGGCTGAACAAAAGGGGCCGTGGAGACTTCCCTAGGGTATAATTTTGATCAAAGCTGTTAAGGCGTGCTTTACAGAGATCTGCTTCTTTACGTGAAACATCACTGAGGTGATGAACCATGCTGTGTTCCCCTTTTTGAAGAAGGCAGTTCCGGCTGCAAAGAAGGCTGTAATTTGGACCTGGAGGGAATTATGAACTGGCAGGTGCCTTCACCATATCTTAGTGCTAGAGTGCTTCCAGGAGGTACCTGGCATCCCCAAGTACAGGGCTGGGAAGGACTCTCAGAACCACAGCCAGTCCATGTGGACAGTACAGCACTAGATATTGCCTTTGTATAAGGGAACTTCTTGCACTCATAATTTGCATGCAGGAGCTACCACATTTATTCTCTGGCATTTCAAGGTAAAATGATTAGCTAAGCAGGCAATGTTTAGACCTCTGCCTGTAACAAAGTGTAGCCTAATCTAGCTTCCTGTTTTTGAGTCTAGTAAAGGCAGGCTGGTAGACTGGGCCTATCCTCAACTCTGGTGCCTAGGCAGGTTCAGAAACAAGCTGCATTGGCCTCAGTCTGCAAGGCAACAGGTGAAATTGCCGCAACTTTCAGCCAATCACCGGCAGAGCTGCCATCCTTGGTGCTCCCCCCACTAGTCTGGGGGATCCTTTAATTGCTTGGAGGGGAGCAGCAACTGCACACTCAGCTGAGCAGTTAAAAGATGCAGAGGGAGAAACAAGCTGTATCAGCGCTGATGCAGATTTTTTCTCCCTCTATGCACTATGAGGGCAGAATGGGATGGTGGTTTCACAAACACTCGCTGGAGGAAGTCGCTAGTAGAGGGACTCTGAAGTGGTGGTTTCGCCAGCAATAGACTGCTGGGTGAAGCCAACATCACAGTCTGCTCATACCGGTCCTGGATGATATATTAATATATCACCCAGGCCTGGAACAAGCCTCAGTACTCCGCCAGCACCAGCAGTTTCAATGGTATTTTGCTGTTGTGCATCACTGAATCTGGAAACCTGAATGACACATGAAGCCCTTGCTCCTAGAGATTCTAACCTAAACACTGAATTGGCTTTGGTGGTCCTGAGCATGGGTAGGCAAACTAAGGCCTGGGGGCTGGATGCGACCCAATCGCCTTCTAAATCCGGCCCACAGATGGTCCAGGAACCAGCATGTTTTTACATGAGTAGAATGTGCCCTTTTATTTAAAATGCATCTCTGGGTTATTTGTGGGGCATAGGAATTCATTCATTTTCTTTTTTCCTCCCTGAGGGACAATGAACCGACCCCCTGCTGAGAAAGGTTGTTGACCCCTGGTCTTGAGCTTAACTTCTGCACCACTAAAAGTGGATTCTGAAAGCTCTGGAAGGTTTATGTGTGGCCATGCTAATTTATATAAATGGACGTTTTACCTGTGCCTACTTCCAGTACTAATTCCTGTTCAATAGGCATCACTTATCGAACTAGGCTTCAGCTAGTCTGGTAGTGGTTGCCAACCTTTGTGGACCAGTAGGCAGCAGTCACAAAATGGTTATGGGGAGAACACAAAATGGCTGCCACATTTAAGAGACGGGAACAAAATGGAGGCGAGGGCCGGTGTCCCGTTCTTGCAGCCAACGAAACGCAGGTGGAGGAAAGGCTATGTCGGTGGAAACACAAACTGAGCAGGAACAGCAAACAGCCTCTCGTATCGGTTTTTGAGGGGGTATTCACTGATCCCTTTTGCAGGTGTTGTAAGAGGTACTTGGAGGCACACTGGCAGCCTTGGCTGTCACACCGGCAAGTTCTGAGCTACTGCCTGCCCTAAAGTGGGGTCCATACATTCAAGAGACCAAAATTTGTTTGAAGTTTGGTGGCGTCAAAGCCAATTTCCTTGGAGGTGGTAGCTGGTCCCTGCTAATCCTTTAGTTAGCATGCATGAAGTCCAATTAAATCAGTTGTGTGCCATACATCCATAATTCTGTGCAATCAACACTGGGTTCACAGTAGCCACAGTTTGCATATATGTTTAAATAAACTATATATCCTAAAGACACCAGACTGCTGTGCCTCTCCAAAAAGCAACACAGACCCTGAGTAAAACATTTGCAACCTCTTGAACCGCACAAGAAGGGGTTGTGTGTATTATGTTCCTGGGGCCTGTAAATCTTGGCTCCTGTAATCTCGGGGGCATTCTTGTTTTTAAGGAGAACGGTGCTTCTGAGGAAATCTGGGACCCATGGTTCTTGGAAGGGCACGTCTCCTGAAATCATTCTCTCTATGTTCTGTTGGAAAGCCTGCTTCAATAATTTGCTGTTCAGAGTACTGTCTGTTCTGATTTAACACTAGTTCTAATCAAATCTCACAAGATTGTTCCAAAAAGCTGGGCAAGCCTATATGCGGGGAAACAAGGCTGCATAAACCACTCCAAACATAATGAAGTATGTTTCTCCTTTCATTCAAAATAAAAATCCTGAGGAAGGCAGCATTGAAGACAAAATCAAAAGTAAAATCTACTCTACAAGCATATTTCACAAAATACCAAAGATCATTTTGCTCAACCCCACCCCACCCCAAAAACCCCACGGAAAACAACACAAGAGTAAATTTGTGTGTATCATTCTTTTGGGAACACAGCACATGTGCTCCTATGCACCATGTTCTTTATTGCACATCACAGAATGAGACAGAATCCTTCCATTGCACAACAGCACCCTCCAGTGGGAGGTGCCTGGTTTAGATATAATCTGAAGACAGACTATCTATCTATCTATCTATCTATCTATCTATCTATCTATATCTATCCACGGGGGTGTGGTGTCTTCCAGCCTCATTGTGGCTCTGTTCCAGGGTGCCAACGCTACTACTTCTCCAGGGGTGCATAGTTCAGCAACTTTTCAATCAAATCCACGTGTGATAGGAGCATTCTCCGACAGCAGTAGCGCTTCAGGCCAAGGGCATCCAACGCATCCCTGAGAGAGGGAACGGAAAAATGAGTGGGTGGTCTCTGGATTTTCTCTCCCTTTCTCCTGACTCGGATTGCCAACCTTTCTGTGGCCCTCTGCTCCTGCGCCTTTGATCAGTGGCCTGCTCTGGATTGGAGACAGATAAATACCCGTGTCCAGTGTAGAGCCAGTTTTATCCAATTTATCCCGCACTCTGAGGGCAGCAGCCCTGTATAGGGAAATGTGTAATGTTTTATTACTGTATTTTTTGCTACATAAGACTCACTTTTTCCCTCCTAAAAAGTAAGGGGAAATGTGTGTGCGTCTTATGGAGCGAATGCAGGCTGCACAGCTATCCCAGAAGCCAGAACAGCAAGAGGGATTGCTACTTTCACTGCGCAGCGATCCCTCTTGCTGTTCTGGCTTCTGAGATTCAGATTTTTTTTTTCTTGTTTTCCTCCTCCAAAAGCTAAATGCGTCTTGTAGTCTGATGCGTCTCATAGAGCGAAAAATACGGTATATGCTGGAAGTCGCCCAGAGTGGCTGTGACAACCCAGTCAGATGGGTGGGATACAAATAAAACAACAATAACAACAACAACTGGAAGGAGTCCAGAAGCCATTTACAGAGATGGGGGAAAGCAGACCATTAAAACGTTACAGGTATACTAAACGTTTTCATCCAAAAAAGTCGTGTAGTAAAAGTTATTATTATCTGTGATAACAGGATGGGGGGCTAGATGCGCCTTTGGCCTGCTTCAGCAGGTCAACAGAGAAAGACAAGGCAGAAATCCTAGAAGATACAGCAAAGAGGCAAACCTGTGGACTCACCCTTCTGTGTATTCCGCCTGCAAGAGGCCCAGGTAGGCTTCCCACTTGTTGCCCACGACTTTCCCGCAGGTGAAGCACCGAACTGGGATGATCATTGTGAGGTGGCCTAAAAAGGAATATATTTTGGGGAGGGAGAAACAGGGAGAGGGGCAAGTCACCCAGGCTTCCTCTCTTCCCACCAAACCTTCCTGGGCTACCTAGATACTCTTAGTGTTGCAGGAATTTCTCCGTTAACATTAGTTTACAGCAGGGGCCCCCAACTTCAATAAAATATTGCGGGGGTCCAGGTAAGTCCCGCCCCCACATAACTGATCACACGATGAAGTGCAGCCACACCGTTTGAATGGGAATACAGTACTCATCAACTTTGGGGGCGCCCGGCCCCTCAAATATTTTATTGTGGGGGACTTCAGCTCCCACCAACCCCAGCTGGCCTGGCCAATGGCCAGAGGTGATGGAAGCCGTAGGACCCCCCCCCCCCCATCATCATCATCCAGCCACGGGTTAACTACTCTTGCTGCAAAGGCGATCGGCGGGGGGGGGGACCCACACCTCTTAGGTTAAGGCCACGCCCTCACCCCCGGCTTTTACGCTTGTAAACAGCTTCAGGGAAGGCTGAAATTCAACAGGTGCTGCTTCCCTCTGTTACTGCGTCTTCCCCACTCTCTCTACAAGCTTCACCGGGTGAATCTCTGCCTCTCGTGCCTTTGGAGCCGTCCCGAACAGCCTTCCGCTCCCCTAAGCGCTTCCCCCATTCCTGCTTCCACCTTCGGGAAGTGGGGGCGGCCCTCGCCCTCCCCGGATCTCTCACTCCCCGGCCCCACACATCCACTTTCTCCCGGCCTTCTCCCGCCAGCTCGGCGCTCCCCAGACCTCCCTCCCTTCCCATTGGCCATCTTTCCCCCTCTCCCTCCTCCCCGGCCGACCCTTCTCCTTCTCCCCGCTGCTCCCCACCTTCCCCTCGGCCTCGGCCGCCTTCCTCTCTCCCGGGGGTCCCTCGTGGTTCTGGCGCAGCAGGGAGGCCGAGGGCTGGCTTCTTCCGCTGCCCGCAAGAGGGAGACACAAGCGTCGCCGCGGCAGCAGCTGCAGCAGCAGCAGGAGGAGGAGCCCCGACGGCGACGCCGCCCCTTCCTAGCGGAGCCCAAATTTCTTCCACTTATACGTAAGCGGCATCGATCTGCAAGAGGGTCATCTTGTTGTTATAACATCCTCGGGATCTTTGCTTTTATCCAAGTTTTTTTTCTTTCTCTCCGCCCCTTTCTTTCTTTCTTTCTTTCTTTCTTTCTTTCTTTCTTTCTTTCTTTGTGTAACATCCCGCCTGAGGAAGAATTCTGGAGAACTCGGAAGTTTGCTTGCTAATTTCATACATTTTGCTTGGCGCAAATAAAGGCATTTGCCCCCCAAATTTGGAATTTTTGCGTATGCGGTTTAAATTTTTGAGAGTGATGCGCATTCTCTCTCCCCGAGATAATGATACCTGGCCTGCCTTACAGGGTTGTTGTAAAGATTGTAGAATATTTATATATACAGGGGGGTTGATAACAGCCACCATCTCAAACAGGGGTTTATTCCGAGGTAAAGGTCCTCTCTTGTGAAATCCGGAGCGCTGCCCCGTTACTTTGCTGTGCCCCCGCTCCCCGCATCTGCTATTTGACAATAAACGTTCTGTCTTCCACACGGGGGTCTTCATATGGCAAGCCGGTCTTCATACTGCAAAGCGCACGGCTTCCTCCAAACAAACCTGGGAACTGTAGTTTACCCCTCTCATCGCTACAATTCCCAGCACCCGTAACAAACTACGGCTCCCAGAATTCTTTTGAAGGAGAGACTGTTCTTTAAACGCCTGTGGTGTGCAGGCAGTGGAAAGGGTGAATCGGGATTGAATGGAGGTGGGCTGGAATTTTGACGTGTGACCGCTGCTGGAGAAAACCCGTGTGCACGGGGAGCACAAAACCCACAATAAACACCCACTTGGAAGCTGGCAATGTGGAAGGTACAGAAGCGAAGTACTTTACTCCCGAAGTTGCTCTCAGAGCAAACTACTCCTGCACAACAGGAGGTGCTCTCGGTAGTGCTTTGAGCAGAGTTGGAAATCTGAGGCTGTCACGTGCAGCCTGTGTTGGCGTTTACTTAGAATTGTAAACTTGGGAGGGACACGGAGGGTCATCTAGCTTATCCCCCTTGCAATGCAGGAATCTTTTTGCCCAACGTGGGGATGGAACCCAGAACCCTGAGATCCAGTCTCTGCAAACGTGTTTTAACTCCCTCCCTTCCGCGGGGGCATAATTTGGAAACGTCTGGAAAGCAGAAAGAGAAGTTATTCTCCAATTCCATACAAATCTACTCCGAAGTAAGTCTCATTGAGTCCAATAGGACTTGCGGTACCGAGACAGGAATGGAACAGAATCCTGAGCCACACGCTTCTGATGTTAATGCGGTACAACTGAGTCGCTTTTCATTGTCCTTTTTTGCGGGGGAGGGGGATTGTTTAAACAAGAACGGGGGTTCGAATCCGACTGGACGTCTTTGTCTCGAATAGAAACCCGTTTCCCTCCCAGAGCCCCCTGGACTCCTCCCCATAGTCTCAAACACGCCCCACATTACTGCCCCCCTTTCTCCCCTCCCATTTCCTTCCCCCTGTCCCGTGCTGGAATTTGCTCCCCCTCCCTTTCCATCCTGCATCCCATCAGAGGACAAGCAACTTGGAAGAGGTCTAGGTGTCTGGGAGGGGGCTCCCGCCCCAAATCCACGCTCCCGCCCCAAAGTCTCCTGCCCCGAGATCAAGGTGAGGGGCGCACGGAAATGTATTTATAATTGGGGGGGGGGGGAGGGATGTGTCGAACCAGGGATATTTTGATGGGTATAAAAAGCCCGAGGAGACTCCCTCCTTGGGGGGAGGGGATGATTTCTGCTGTATTGCAATATTTTTCTGGGTCCCATAGAACTAATTCTGCCCACCCCAAAGCCTCTTACTGCAAGATCAGGGGGGCAGGGAGAAATTTGGCAGCTGTAGTTAGTTACTTTCCTCCAGAGGTATTGGTACTTTGTTGAAAGAAAGACGAAAGAAAGAGATCTAAAGGCTCCTTTCATGTTATTTTGCTTTTCTCCCATTTCGTCCCCCCCCCCTTTAGGGAAATAATTTAAGGGAGAGCGGGAATGGGTGTGCGTTTTAAAAGCCCATCACAATTTTATGGGTTATTTTACTGTAAGGAATATATTTTCGACCAGTTCAGATCCTGGAATTTAACATTCTTGTTAAATCCAGAACGGTGGCGGGTGGGGAGGTTTGGATCGTGAATTGGGAAGGTGGGTCTGGAATGTGGGTTATGTTTTATTTCTACAGAATGGGTTTTGCTGAAAAAATGGAAAAGGAACTCTGTCGAGTGGCAAAAAGGCAAGGAATGAGGGTAAGGGTGGGGTGGGGTAGCTTTAGCAGGAAAGACCTACAGGGTGGGGAGCGTTTGACTAAGGAAAACTTGGCAATTGCTTTTTACGTGGTCTGGGGATAAACATTGCCCGTCTTCTTTCTCCCCTTCATGTACCTTCATCTTCAGCACACATGATAGCAGGAGATGTGTTGCCCTACAGGAAATCTGTAATCTGGGCCTGGACATGGGGACTTTCCCACCCCCAGTTCGTTTGTTGTTTATTTATTTAGCTTTCCCTAAATCAGATAATTTACCTGCTTTCCCACCACTTCCTTAGCCGCTTCGTCTGAAGGGGATAAATCAATGTTTTATGTATTTACAGTTATTTTCCTAAAAAATAAAATTAAACAGTGTTATACTCTTAGTTGTTTTGATACTTAAAACATGGTACGCTCTCCATTTAAATGGGACAAAAAAATAATAATAAAACGGTTCCCAAGCTTGACCGCATTCGTATTTTTTATTGCAGTAATTTTCAAGAGGAGGTAGGAAACAGGCAAACCTTTAAAGTTAAAAGTACATAAATACAGCATTGTTCTTTTTAAAAAGCAGAGCATATGAACATTGGGAACCAAAAATAACTCCCTCCAGATGTCCAGAGGTTACGATTTAAGGTTGTTTGTGTTTGTGGGGAAGATTTTGCCATTCTCTTGATAGGCCTCTCAACTTTTTTTGGCTGTTAGGGAGCTGCTTGAATTCAAACTCCCCTCAGTTCTGCCTGAATACACAGTTCCCTTGCTACTGGCATGATATAGAAAGGACATAAGGGGCCATTGCTCCTATGCCCAGCCCCGCAAAAATTCAAAACTATGTCTAATCATCGTCCAGAAGCATCTTTATTTCTGACCAGCCTACTGATTCTGCACACTTTAGAAGCCATAGTGAGACAGGACTGTGTAGTGGTTAGACTTCAGGGAGAGACCCGAGTTCAAATCCCATCTCAGCCATGAAATTTTGGCCAGAACTTAGCCCAGCCTACCTCACAGAGGGGTTGCCAGGATGCAATTGGTGAGAGTCCTTTAGCCACCCTTTGCTTTTTGAATAAGATAAACAAAAATTTGTACAAAATTGTACAAACCAATGTGCCAGGCCTGAAGGCCATAGCCACCAACTTGTTTGCTTTGATTAAATAGGGGGGTGAGCATTTAAAATTTTCAGTATTTCCAAGAGACGGTCTTTAAACTTTATGTAGAATCCACAAAACCATTTCTAATGCTAACCAGGCCTTGACCTGCCCATCCTCCCAGTTAGGCCTAGGAATTTTACCTCGGCCTGTTCGTTTGGAGTCTCCCAACTCTGAAATGCTCGTTTTTGTCTGAGGAAAGGCTTCCTTTCATATAGATTAGCCTAATCACAGTTTGGCTGAAGTGGCACGGGGGGGGGGGGGGGACGGCCGTTTCTCTGAATTTTTTCAGTGAGAGAGACTTCATTTTATTTCATATTGTGTGAGTGACACTGAGTAACACCACCTTAGTAGTTCTTAATTATAACAGTTGTATCCTATCACCCCTCCAAGGGGATCAAGGTGGCATACATAGTTCTCCCTCTTAATTTTTATTATTATTTGAATTTAAAGGGAATAAAAACCCCAATAAATTGCTTGTGGGATCCCAGCAGACTTTTACACCTTCCCTCTCCTCCTCTCTCTAGCTCCCTTGCAGTCCCAAGCCCCACAAAGCAAATTAGGGGAAGGGGAGGAAGCTGTGAGGGAGACAAGAGGAGGATAGAATCCTATTGCATGGACAGCTTTGGATACGTCACTTCATTGTTTTCATAGGGGACCAGGATTGCCTATGAATTTCTTCCAACTGTATTGTAAATGCTCATATATGAACGTTCCAGAATCACAGCATGTTGTTTTCGTTTGCCCCCCCCCTTTCCAGACACATCCACCATGGGGGTCAGCCGCGGCTGCTTGCTGTGCGTTAAAGTGAAGATGTTCGTCTTCAACCTCATCTTCTGGGTGAGTTGCATTGGGTCTGTGCACCTCCCCTCAGACAAGGTTGTGTGAAAGTCAAAAAAATCTTCATCGGATAGCCTTTCTGTCTACATCTGACCTGGGGACTCCCAGGATTAGTGGGAAGGGCTTATGGGCCTGTTATTCACGGCAGGACATTTCTCTTTTAATAAATAAGTAACAAGTTGCCCTACAGGTTTGTAAGAATGAACAAGAGGGAAAGTGCATCTGTGTGTTAAAACGCTGTCATTTTATAGCAAACCAAAAATCTGCCTGTAGACTGCCTGAGAGACCCCGCTCTCCACTATTGGTTGAACCGCTTGTGATGTCACAGAAGTTTCATCGGCATTGTAATGGGCAAGGGGGTGTCAGCAACAGAATGTTGACAGCTGCTTTATTTGTTCCAATAAAAACTTGGCACAGGATTGGGAGTCAGGAGGAACTAGGTCTTGTTTGTGGGAAGGGGCTGAACTGAGAGCTTTTGCGGCTGGTGAGTGGAGACTCAGCCGATGATCTCTTCCACAACAGCATCCTGGATGGAGGTGGGGGGAGGTGGTACCATCAGAGGTGGGGAACCTCAGGTCATGCACATCTCTCCAGACCTCTCTACTTGACCCTCAGGACTCTGCCCAAGCCACACCCCTCACTAGCCTTGATCTTCACCCTCCTCTAGTGATTCTACATGCCTGGCATGTGTCCCCGAACAGTGATATAGCTTGCCTTCTCTCCCCGTAGCTTGGCGGCTGTGGGGTGCTTGGCGTGGGCGTATGGCTGGCTGTGACCCAGGGCCGCTTTGCCACCTTGTCGTTCTCGTTCCCGTCTCTGTCGGCAGCGGGGCTTTTCATGGCGACTGGAGCCATCATCATGGTTGTGGGCTTCCTCGGATGCTTGGGGGCGGCCACAGAGCACCGCTGCCTCCTGCTGACGGTAAGAGGCATCTCTCCACTGGGTGTTACATTGGGGAGGGGGTGAGTGTAAGAGATTCGGATTAAATTGGTGCAGAGGTGTCTAATGAGATCTTCAGTAGGAGAAGGTGCCCGGCAGAGAAATGGCTTAATTCAAAGCACAGTTTCTCTACAGAACCTATGTTAAATGCAAGAATGCTCAGCCCTGCTTTGGAGCATAGGCAGAGTGCAGTCATCAGTAGGAAGCAGAAAAGTGAATTTCTGAGATGCTGTGGACAAGATGGGGTCCAAGAGGTGCATTTTTCTGTGCATAAAACTATTGGGAGCAGTAACATACCTTCGCTTGTGGGACATCTTGCTTTAGATATGTTGTTGTTTTCAACTTTTCTTCCTGATTGTGACTTGGCTGGCTGGCTTGAGCGATGCAGAGCTGTGGGTTCCGCATGTATCTTTCAGCCATGCCAGTGATCTCTGCTTGAGGCGGCAACGTGTGCTATTCATTCAACTGTGGGTGGCTGGGAGGAAGGAGGGCTTGCAGGGTTAGTTGAACCAGAGGGCCTGATTGCATGTATGTGATCCTATGCAATCAAGTATGGAGCGGGGGGGGGGGGGAGTGCGGAAGTGGGGCCACACTTTTTTCAGAGATGCACATATCTGTAAACACAAAACTGTGTTGTATGAGGCTTTCTCCTTCTCCCTGTAATTGCTGATTTGGGTATATCTCTTCCCTAGTTCTTCCTGGTCCTCTCCACCCTCTTCCTGCTGGAGCTGGTTGGGTTGCTGGTTTTTGTCACCTGTAGGGACAAGGTAAGGACCTTCCTCACCCCGTATGTAGAATGAGGATGGTGAGATCCAGTTCATTTGGGCAACCTGCAGTCTGCAGGCCACATTCAGCCATCACAGGCCTGCAGTGCAGCCCCCGCCCCTTGCCACTGCTGAGTGCACACTCTGATACAAGATAGTTTACTTAAAGATGCCATTATAATACTGGCAGCTCCCTGTAGCACCCGTGCTCTTAACAGATGTGTATGCAGAGAGGAAACTGATTCAAACCATGAGCCTGTCCCAATTCTTGTGGAATGAGGAAAGAGCCCATTGTATAGACCTCATGAATCATCATCCTGCACCTCCCCGCCACACCCCATATACTTCTTCAAACTTTGGGGTCTGCCAAGCCTGCTGATACTTTCCCACTTGTTAATGGATGGTGCCATTTTTGGCTACATTAGGAGCCACACTCAGACATTGAGTTTGCTTGTATCATGTATACGGAACAGTTGCATAGTGGATAAAGTTATTTGAGTTACATGCTTTCTTAAGATAGCAGGTTTTAATTCGTCCTTGGAATTTGGAATATTGCACCATTTCATTTAGGGTGGTATCTTCCAGAAAGAGGTCTGGAACCCACGGAATTAGGAAGTGAGGGAAAAGAGAAGGGAGTTTTAAAAAAGAGTGGGGGCTGGACTTCAGACTGTTGGAGTGAACTACTTGGCAAAGTCTCCACCCCTAACTTGAACATCGGAGGGTTTCCCGATACTCCTCCAGTTTGGAGAAGTTCAGAAGAAAAATGGCAGGGCAGGGTTTCCATCCAACTTTGAATAAGCACCATGAGGGCTGTGCTTGCCCCATGAAGTCGAAGTCATAATCTAGTCTCTGCATCACTCTTACCATCACACACACAAGTGCTGGTGGTCCATTGGGTCTGCTTATTTTGTCCTTTCTCTAGTTTGATAGATATGCCCAGTCCAATCTAAAGGAAGGACTTCAGCTGTATGAGACAGAGGGAAATGTGGGCTTAACCAGAGCATGGGACGTTGTGCAGAATGAGGTGAGTGTTACACACACACACACACACAGTTTACAGTACTTCCAAATGGTCATCAGCCACATCCTAGCAAATCCAGGCTGCTCAACTAAAGCTGATTTTGAGTTCTTGTGCAACAAACCCACTTCCCTAATAGATTGGGATTTTTTTGCAAGAAAGAGGTGGGGGAAAGGTAGTAGGAAGTATGTGATGGGGCTTGCATCATGCATTGCCATCTAATCTGCCCACAAACAGGTCATCTGGAACAAATTTTGAGAGCTAAGAAACAGCCAGGGAGATTTTCCCCACTTTAAGCATCCTCATCCCATTTTGGAAGAGGCCCCCCCCCCCCGCCCCGTGTGAGACTGATTTCTCCCCTTGCTTCCCAGTTTCGCTGTTGTGGGGTGCAGAACTACACAGACTGGTTTGAGGTCCGCAACAGAACGTGGGTTCCGGAATCCTGCTGCTTGCAGCAAAGTGACATCTGCCAAGTGGACAGCGCCAGCTGGTGGAAGGAGGTGAGACGGCAGCAGGAGTTGCCCTCAAGGAACAGAGAATCCCCTACGGCTGTGGGTTCCACATTGGGTTGTCCACTGACCCCCCCTCCAGGAATGCTTGTGTCCTGAGCAAGTGGCAAATGGCTAAATGCAGGGTCCGATTACCAAGGCTGGCCTGCACTAAATCCCTCCAGCAGACCTCTTTCTCGGAGCTGTTGAGGTTGAGAGGGCCTTTGACACTCTGTCCTGCGACAAATGTATCAGCTTCTGGCTTTTGACCGTAGGTTCTCACCTCCCACTCTGACTATACAACACACTCAAAATTACTTGTGTGCTGTTGTAACTTCATGGCTTATCCCAGTGAATCCTGAGAACTGTCACTCAAGGAGGTGCTGAGACTTCTCTGTTTTTAACATTTTGTGCATTAAATCTTAAGCTGTCTCAGGAAGGAGGGAATGATGAAACCAGAAGGGGAAGGGGTTCCTAGTCTTTGGTGGTCTACAGACCAGCACATGACTTTTATGAAGCCCCCCAAAATTTCAAGACTAGCTACTCTGTGTGTCTTCTTGCTGTTAGCAATATGCAATAAGACAGAGGGCCTTTGTGGATTGCTTTTCCTGAGGAAAGCATCCTAGTCCACCACCCCTCTTTTGATGTTTCAACCCAACTGAGTTTTGGTGACGGCTGCAGCGATGTCTTTGATTTGCTTCATTAATGCCGCTTCTCAAAGCTGTCATGTTAATTTAACTCATCTTTTTAACTGTGAGATTTTCTTGCTCTTTTTTTTGAGCAGGATGGCATATCTGCTTTATGATTTTTAAAACGTCATGTTGTTTATACTTAAAAGTCGCTAATGAGAAGCAGGCTATAAATATATTGGGGGGGAAACAACAACACCTAGTCCAGGCTGTAGTATGGATACATCCAATTTTATTTAGTTATCTTCCTCCCTTCCCCAATATATTTTACTCTCAAAAGACTTACATAAAAGGAGAGTGGCGGTCAGCCTATTAGTGTGACCAGTTACCAGCTTGGGTTGCTGCAGTTTTAACAATATAGGCAAATTAGAACAGGTTCAGAAAAGAGCACTGAAGATGACCCGCTGCATGGAAAATAATCCTGGGAAGAAAAGTTGAAGGAACCGGGTATGTTTATTCTGTTTATACTGAGAGGGGTGTGTGTGTGTGTGTAATAGCCCTCTTCGAGGAGAAGTGCTGTCACATAAAGCAGAGGCAGGGAAATTCAGGGTCAAATGCAGCCTGCCAGGCCTATCTGTCTGTTGAAATTTTCCTCAGCTTCATCCCTCACTGGTGCTGCTTCGTATCTAGAGTGTTTTTGCCTGACTGTAGTATGTCCTTGAACTCTCCTAATGCCTGTTGCTTGTCTGGATGGAGGACAGAGAGGGGTGACTGTGCAGAAACCAGTCTAGTTACTGTACAGTGGTAGAATTTACTTTCATTCCTTCACCCATCCTAGCCTGCAGCTCCCAGCCAGTTGCCAAGAAGAAAATGCAGCTCTCCTGCTGGCAAAGGTTCCTGTTGCAGAAGAAAGGCTTGTTCACTTCAGCCCAGTGGATAAGAAGGGGGGAGACTTTAAGTTATAGGAGCTGATTTGGGCTGACTATTCAGTTTAATACTCAACCCAAATATTCAACTGATTGATGGCAAGCGCAGTTCCACAATGGAACAAATGATCCAGAGTTCCTACTAGAAACAGCTTGCATGTTAAATAAACATTAGATTAAATGGAAGACGACATTTTTTCGGTGCACAGGAGTGTGATCAACCCAGATCGGAGGCACTGCCTCTTCTTGCCAGCGCTCTCTGGTGACCATGTTTGTTTTGTGCTCTATTCCCCTAAAGCCCTGTTACGAGAAGGTGAAACGCTGGCTAGGAGAGAATATATCAGCCATGGGCATCTTTGCCGCCTGCATCATTGTTGTCCAGGTGAGCAAGAAGGAACAGCCATGGGAGGGGACACGCCTGACCTGAGTAACTGCTGAGGCCGCTCTGGTGCAACAACACATGTGCCACCCATTACCATCAACACAAGAACAGAAGGTGGGGTTGTCTGCAGGGGACCACAGAATAGGATGCAGCCAGGGCAGGAATTCTTTCCAACACTGGCCATGGTCCCACAGGGAGTAAATAAATAAATTGGAAGCAACACGTAAACTGGTGCAATCTGTGCTTTCAAAAGGCATCCCCCTTTAGGAGAGAACACTGTCCAGGAGGATGGTTTCCTGACTGGGAAAAGACCACATAGAAGCTGCCCCTGCCACCTCCAGTTTGTACAAAATGGGCCAAGAAGCAGGTGACTGGGAAGCCTGAAGCCAGGATATTGGCTCATTTAATAGAGTCTATGCAGAGTTAGCCAATATGGGGCCTTTTAGAAGTTGTGGACTAGAACTCCCATCAGCCCCAGGCAGCATGGCCAGAGGTCACAGGTGATGGGAATTGTAGTCCAAAATATCTAGAGGGCAGCCCATTGGCTACACCTGGTCTACACGGACAGGCAGCAGCTTTCCAGCCTTTTAGACAGCCCTGCTTGGAGATCCCGGGTGGTTGGACCTGAGACCTTATGCTCAGCATTCCTACATTTTAGAGGCAGCAGCGAGGATGGGAGTTCAGGAGGCAGCATCTTAATTCCAATAATGTAAGGAAGTGACATGCTGGGCTGGGACTCTTCTGCCCCCAATTTTTGTTGTCAGTCTGACCTGATTTATGTCTCTCCAGGTCTTGGGCATCGTTTTCTCCATGCTGATGTACTGCCAGGTGCGGCGGGCAGAGAAATACTATGACTGAGTCCCATCCGAGTACATTCTTCATGCCTCCGTCTTTGTGGCTCAGAAGCAGCACCAAGGGGATTCCTAGCTCCTTTAGGGCACCCACTTTCCCTTGCTTCCTCTCCCTTTCGCTTTCTTCCTTATTTGAGAGCCGTAGGCCTTTTGCTAAAGACCATTTCTGCCATTAGGCTCCTGCCATATCTGCTGGGAGAGGAAGATACCCCTCCTTCCCTCTGAAGGACCTCGTTTTTTGCTAAATCTTTCATTGTGCATACCTCTTTTCAGGCCTAGAGTGGGATTATATTTCCTTTCATCTTAGCCTACATAATCCCCCACCCCACCCCTATATTTTACATTGTGATTCTGACACCTACCCGCCCTTTGCCCTTCAATCTTGTTGCTTTTGTATATAACAGAACTATACCAAGCACCAATAAAGCAATTAATCCCTTTCAGTCACTCTATTTATTTCCTGCTGCACATTTGTATTTTGGGCTAGGGGTGAAGAGTGACAGCTGTTCAGAGTTCTTCATTGCTAACTCTCCATCAGCCCAAATGGCAAGTGATTTTATGAATGAGGCGATCTCCCCTTTGAGGGAGGGGGGATATAAACAGAAGAGGGAAAATATATAATGGGGCATGTTTCTCCCCCTCCTGTTTTGCTCCGCTCACAGGTCTGGATGAAGGTAGCCGGTGGTACAGGAAGAGGTCTTCCACAAAGGCCTGCCATCCCACCACCTTTCTGGAGATGTAAACCCCCCCCCCTTCTAACTCACTTCCTGTCAATCAGACAATACAGCAAAAGAGTTGGTAAAAGACAGCTTTTTTTAATTATTATTATTATTATTATTGGCTTGTAGGTTTGCAGGAAGGAGAAAAAAATACATCCTCTCCCTTCCAATTCACCAATCATCTTTGGACAAAAATAGAGGGCCAGGGCCACAAAGCGCCCTTGAAAAATCTGATACAAAAGTATTATGCTGGGGCAGCGAGGGGGTGGGTGGAAGATAAACGGAGGGGTGTAGGTGACTCCTAGAGCCGCTTTTACATCCCGCCTGCCATGAGAGCAGCCTCACTTTTGCACCACCCCTCCCCCCAAGAGGGAAAAAAGGACCCTGAAGTACCGCTCCTGGAAATTGGGAGAGAGCTATGCATGGGGAAAGTGGGGGAGGGGGAGGTGGGGCAAGCAGAAAACGACAGGATTCCTTCCCCCACCACTGCTGCCCTGCTCTACAAAGGGTCAGTTAGGTCAAGTGTATAGACAAACCCAGCTTATGTGCAAAGGATATTTTAAGACACTTATTTTGGGAGGAAGAAAGAAAAAAAGGGGGGGCTTGGGGAACTAAGGAAGGGAACCCACCGCAGCCAGATGCTGGGGTAGACTGGAAGGGTTGATGGTGGTGGCAAGAACAGATATGGGGGTGTATTTGTTGTCAGTATCCGTCCGTAGTGTTCCATTTCCCTCTTCTATGTGTCAGGGACCCCTCTCAGAAAAACAACAACAACTGTACCTCTTCAATTAGATAGGATAGAAGGGGAAAGTGGGACAGAATTTCTGGCGTGGAGAGGAGACAATTGGACCCTCCACGCCAGCTGTAGTGTGGAGATTGAGGTCATCACTTTAATTTAAAGCTTGTGGGAGCTCAGGAAGGTTAGGGTGGGAAAAGAGAGGGGTGGGAATTCGAGTTGTATGGCTTGAGGGGAGCTTCCAACCCTGTCCACCGATTTGAATGTGGGGGGGGGGAGAAATAAAAGGGCACAAACAGAGGAAGGGGCAGGACAAAGGGCCACCAGATCCATTAGTATTTCCGCTGTAGTTTCTGGAAGTCGCTCGTGTTGAGGCGTGGCCGAGGCAGGTCCCCAAACATCTCTGTGCCATCTGACACCCTCAGCACCAGAGCTCGCATGCTGGCAGCAATTTTCTCCAGGTCGGGGGACGAATGCTGTATTGAGGAGCAAGGGAGGGTAAGTCAGGTGGAGAAGTCTTCGTTATTTGTTTTAAATTATTACGTAAGTCACCAAAACTAGATCACTCCCATCCTACATCTAAATTCAGATCTCTACCTAGAAGAGCTTTTCGACAGAAGCACCCACTGGGAGTCTGGAGGTTCTGCCACCCAACTTCCAAAGTCTATGCATTCTACTCTAAGACATACAACTCCAAATTGAGACTCGGTGTATTTCTTTTCTTCTCTGTTGTCAATGCTTATAACGCAGAACAATATAAAGGCATCAGGGCAGTGCATGACAAAATTAAGCACCATTTAAAAAATAACAGGTCAATCAAGGATGCTTTAAGCCACCATATAGGCCTGGTGGTATAAGAATGTATTCCAGAAACACCTGAAAGTTAACAGGGGTTTTTTGTTGTTTTTTGTGTTCCAAAGCATGGGACTAGTGACACTAAATGGCCAACTCCTAGTGGAAGCCATTTGGCCTTTTTCGTAACCCAAGATACACCCCCTTCCTTGAGATCCTTCACCTACTTTGCTTTCTGGCTCACACTAGTTGCAAGCGGCTCCAGCACCCAGGCCGCCCCCTAAGTCTCCCTCTTCTCCATCAAACCGGTCTCAGGCATTATCCTTTGCTCAAGCACCATTAAAAAAAACACCATTGCTGATTTCCGCGTAAAGTACACATCACACAATTGTCTGCCAAAATCATGAGGAGGGCGAAAGGGCTGTGGAGCACTTACAGGCCTCACCTCGCTCACTTCTGACTTTTATCCCGCTGGCCACACACATTCAAAGCCTATATTTGCAATCGTAAGAACTTGATTTTTAAAGAAAGCAAAGTAAAGCTGAGACTCCTTGCCTGCTGATTTAACGCAATCGACATTCGTTTCTGTGCATTCAAGCTGCAGCCACAGGATATGTGCAGCCCCAGCCACTTACAAAAGCTACAGTGACACCTGTAGGAACTGGGGGGGTTGAACTTTTTGCAAATGTGGCCCCAGCATCTTTCCAGCAGCGACCCTACCACCCTGCTGGAAGATGTGTTTTTCTGGAGCTTACCCACCAGCCGAACCCTACACACCTGTCTTAAAAAGGAAGGGAGAGAGCTCTGGAGTGTACCCCCCCCCAAAAAAAATATATATCTGCCTTTCTAACACACATTCTCAGTTCCTACCCACCTTGCTGTTCTCTTCATCAGAGGATCGCATCTCTTGCCGTTGCTCCTTGAAGCCCCAGATAGGCACTGAGACAGGTAAGGACTTGGCATACTGATGGCTGAGGGGTGGAGGGGCTGCCTGGCCAGGAGCCTCCTCACTTAGACTCCCATCTGGGAGAGAGAAATGGGGGGAGAAAAATGGGTCAGAAGGAAGGAAGGAAATAAAAAGAAATGAACCATCAGAAAGTATCCTCCTAGCTACAGGAGGGAGGGATAACATCACTCTCACAGGAACTATGCTTCCATTTATTCCAAATTCCTAAAACTCACTAAGGCAGTGCCTCTCAAACTTGGATCCTCAGCTGTTGTTGGACTACAACTCCCATAATCCCTGACCACTGGTCCTGTTAGCTGGGGATGATGGGAGTTGTAGTCCAACAACAGCTAAGGACCCAACACTGCAATGAAAAGGTTGTATGTTTTTTTACAGACGAGTGATGTTGTTTTGCAGCACCCCATGAAACCTCCGGCTTTTGCTGACATAGCATGCACATAGCATGAGAAGGTAGGTTCAGTTTTGGCCGGGAGAGGCCTGAAGAGAAACTCCACTAGAGGAAGCCAGGCATGCACATTTCAAGCAAATGTCTCCTTTCTACTGTATAAAGTCCCTGAGATGCCTCCCTTATCTTTTGTAAATTTAGCAGTAACAAAAGAGTGCCAGGCTCCCTTCCGGAAGTGTTCAACCAAGAAAAAATCTCCTAAATGTTACTCCTTTCCTTTGCCCACCAGTTCTTGCAATTACTAGATCAAGTGGTTCCCAATGGCCTGAGGCTCTTGTCAGAACAGCCCAACATATTTGCTGATCTCTTTTCCCTACCTCACTGGGACAGCAAAATTAGATGCATCTCTAAAAGCCATTTTGCAAGGTTTTTTAGACAGACTCTTCCCGGCTTGCCTTACAGTTTGTAAGATGAACATGGAGCTTCCATGTTCCAAGGCAGTATCTCCAGGTCTGTTGCCGGGTGCTACATCTTAAGAGATATGTGATATTTGGAGCCAAGTTATCAGGAGGTGGTCTGCCCACTTGCAAGCTTTCCAGAGACATCTGCTTTGACTTTGCTAGAGGTAGAACAAAAGGACTATGGGGACATTTGGCTGGGAAAGGCAATTCGTTTGTCATTAGGATGCACATAACTTCTGCTGCCACCTCCCTTCAAAACCCTGGTAGAATAAAAAAAGTTAATGAATGTATGAAGCAACAGAGCCCTACTCCTTGTACCCATTGTTCACATCTATTGTTTCCTTCCTCCAAGCCGCTCAAAGCAGCAAGTGTGGGGACTGGGGGAGGGTCACCTCTTTTATCCTCATAGACCACCTTGTTAGGTAGGCTAGCCTGGCCCAAGGTCACCCAGCGAGCTTCAGGGCCAAGCAGGGATTAAAACCCAAGTTTCTCTGGTACACTCTCACCACTTCACTTCTCTGACTGCTGATCCTCTCTGATGCCCCACAAGGAAGATCCTGACAAACAGAGAGGGGATGTGGGAAAAGTTGCTCCCTCAAGATACCTATAAAGTCTTGAATGAATCCAGGCCTAATGCAATCAGCAGGGACGTGGGTGGCGCTGTGGGTTAAACCACAGAGCCTAGGACTTGCTGATCAGAGGGTCGGTGGTTCGAATCCCCGTGACGGGGTGAGCTCCTGTTGTTTGGTCCCAGCTCCTGCCAACCTAGCAGTTCGAAAGCACCTCAAAGTGCAAGTAGATAAATAGGTACCGCTCCGGCGGGAAGGTAAACGGCATTTCCGTGCACTGCTCTGGTTCGCCAGAAGCGGCTCAGTCATGCTGGCCACATGACCTGGAAGCTGTACGCCGGCTCCCTCGGCCAATAAAGCGAGGTGAGCACCGCAACCCCAGAGTCGGCCACGACTGGTCCTAATGGTCAGGGGTCCCTTTACCTAATGCAATCAGCAGTATCTTGGCTTCTTCCACATTTGCAGTCAACATAGTACGTACATTGTGGGAAGCTGGCAGAGGGAGTGAAGAGACTTAAAAAAAAAAGTGGGAGATTCAGCTGCCGCTCACCGTCAGTGCTCTCCAGATCAGAGTCGAAGAAAGGCTCATATTCCTGGCTTGGAGAATCCTCGTCCATCACAAACAAACCTGGAAGTGAATTAAAAACAAAACAGAATTAGATCTCGCTGAGTTGTATGCACAGGGACCCCCTATTTGAACATGAGAAGTAGCCGTTCTGGGACTGCTTATTGAGCGATCCACACAGTTACGTCTGGAGAACCCCCCCCCAACCCCCAATTATACTGGGATCCCTCACTAGTTAGGTACAGCTATATTTTGCTTCATGTTCCATCTCTCAACTGAGAGATGCAAGTGGCAACTGTAAGCAAAGCGTCTTCCCCTTCCTGTGGCAACTTTAAAAACTAAGAACCCATTTGATCAGGTCAATGGCTCCTCTAACCCAGCATTCTGCTCCCAAGAGTGGCCAACCAGATGCCTTGTGGGAAACCTACAAGCACAGGAGAGGACTCCCACATGGTGGTTTCCAGCAACTGGTTTTCAGAAGCATTATTATCTCCAGCTGCGGAGGCAGAGAATAGACAGCATGGATCATAGCCATTGAGAGCCCTCTCCTCCATGAATCTGTACAATCCTCTTTCATTTTTTCATTTTTTAATTAAATTTTATTAAATGTTACCAAAAAACAAATAAAAAGAAATAGAACAATACATAACCATACATAAAAACATTTTGTCTACACAATTTTCCAGAATGCAGACTAGAAAAGAAGAAAGACAAAAGATAAAAGATAAAAGAAACAAGAAAAAGAATGAAGAGAAAAAATACTTTTCATAATCAATTATTCCAAATTCATACTTCAAACATTACAATATTTAAATCCTAGTTAAAATATTATAAAAGACTTCCACCGCATTCACCACACGTCTCTTGGTTATCTAATTCACCTTTACATCTGTTCTTCAGTCACTTCCTTTCCTTAAATTCTTTTGTAGTCCATCTAATCTTTGTATTCTCAGTATTCTTCACAAGGTATTCTCAGTATTCTAAGCACAACCAAACTTTCGTGTTTGATCCCTGTTTGCATAAATATTCATTTAAGCATTCCCATTGTTTCTGTACCATAGTTTTAGATTTATGCCTTATTATATCCGTCAATTTTGCTAACTCCAGATACATAGTTTACTTAACCATTCCCTTTTTGTTGGGATGTTATTTCCTTTCCAGTAACTGGCCACCAGCATTCTCGCTGCTGTTTTTGGGTATAAGGTAAAGGTAAAGGTACCCCTGCCCGTACGGGCCAGTCTTGACAGACTCTGGGGTTGTGCGCCCATCTCACTCAAGAGGCCAGGGGCCAGCGCTGTCCGGAGACACTTCCGGGTCACGTGGCCAGCGTGACATCGCTGCTCTGGCCAGAGCCAGAGCCAGAGCCGCACACGGAAACGCCGTTTACCTTCCCGCTGGTAAGCGGTCCCTATTTATCTACTTGCACCCGGAGGTGCTTTCGAACTGCTAGGTTGGCAGGCGCTGGGACCGAGCAGCGGGAGCGCACCCCGCCGTAGGGATTCGAACCGCCGACCTTTCGATCGGCAAGTCCTAGGCGCTGAGGCTTTAACCCACAGCGCCACCTGCGTCCCTGTTTTTGGGTATAGGAATATGTTAATTTTATCTTTCGGGATATCCTTACTCAAAATTCCTAATAAGTATGCTTCTACCCTTTTGTTATATGAAACCTTTATTAATTTTTTAATTTCTTCATGGATCATTTCCCAGAATTTTTTGATCTCTGAACATGTCCACCACATATGGTATAGAGTGCCCTTCATCTTATCGCATCTCCAACATTTATTAATCGATCTATTCATTTTTGCTAGTCTGTCTATTTTAAAGCCACCTGGGCCGGTAGCCAATTTTAACATCATATACCTGCGTGGAAATCCTCACCAGATGAGGAGGTGATTTTTTTATTTTTAAAAAGCATTTCTGATTTAAGAACATACCAGAGGGAAAGGGTGGGAGAGGGGTTGTTTTTTTTCTGTGCCAAGAGGTACAGATTAAAGGACAAAGCATTTGTGTTCAGTCTCTGAAAAATACCGCATTTCTCATTATTTCCACATCAAAATATAAGCTAAAATGGGAGCTGGGACAGAGCCTGGAAACCTGACAGCCAGTTTTGCTACATCTCCTTAAGTGGCACAGAAGCAACGTTACACGAAAATCGTATTTTTCTGCGATAAAATCTGATCGCAATGTACATCAGCAGTCCAGTTTTCTGGGACGGCAACTGGACCAGCACATAGTTTAAACGATGGGATTCACTATTGCAGGATGTTAATAGTGGCACCAAACTTTAACATCTTTAAAAGGGGCTTAGACAAATTCATGGAGGATAAAGCTATCAATGGGTATTGGCAGGTGGTGTGTTTTTGGTTTTTAATTTTTTTATCGAAACTTTTCAGCATACAATACAATAAAAAACAAACTGTTCTAAATAGTAAAAAAGAAAAAGCGAAAGGCAGTGGGTGGGTGGGAATACACAGCCCTCTGTCAGGGGTAGATCTTAACCCTTGTGTCACACAATAGCGGGTGGACCCTCCCAGCTTTCACCTGGGAGCATCCCATTCATCTCCCAGGCTCCCACCCTGAGAGATCTTCCCTTCCCTGTCTCTCACACAGGGTCTTTTTCTGTTATCAAACCACCATTCCCACGAAAGTGGTCAATTCCGCAAGTTCTATCACCATAAACACCATTTGAAACACTTTTGTTTCTAGGTTGTGAGCTTGGGGCTATATTGCAACTCTTTAGGGGGCAGATTTAAAGAGTCGAAAATTATACTTTCAAGTATTGCTAAAATGGTGAAGAGCTCCTCTCCCCTTTGGGAAGGCAAGGATGGTGATGTGCTATGTGCCTGGATATGGATTCTGATCTGGGAAAAGAGCATAATCCAAAGTTGAGTTTCTGAGAAAGGGGCATCTCCTATTCAGCTGGCAAAAGCAGCACCCTACAAATACTTGTAGAGCTTGAGACGCAACTACTGCGTGCTAGGTGTCAGGAAACATCCAACAGGAGTGAAGAAAGCATTACTTTGGAAGAAGCAGATTCAATGAGAAAGCCACACCAAAATTTCAGCTCATTATCTCTGTTTATTATCTGTGCTCTGAACAAAACTAGTGCATCCTGACCAGAACAGGCAAAATACTCAGGATTTTGCAGTGAAGAAAGAAACACCAAGTTTCTAGGAGTTAAAGGCACACTTTCAGCTGTTTTCCACAAAAGGAAATCTTGATATTGCTATGGATAAACCTCATGCATGGAACAAACCCTTGTTGAGGGTGAAATAATAATAATAATGGCTTTAAACCAAGCATTATCCTATGCAGACTGATTCAGCTGAGCGTTAGTGCTGCAAAGCTTGCCTTCCTGAATTGAAAGAGGTCTGGTGGTTTCCTCTGGGGACACATCCACAGCAGAGAATGCTCCAGGCTACTTGAGAAGGGAGAGTCCTGGCAGCAGCTCCTGGGAGGCAGGAATAATGTAGGACACATTCACACCATATATTTAAAGCACTGCAATACTAAAGGGAGCTTAAGGGTAACAACTGAGAGTTGTTAAGAAACCCCTCCTCTTCTCACAGACCTATAATTCAGAGGTCCCTGGGAAGAGGGATTGATTCTTAAACCACTAAGATTTTTAAGCTCTGGGGGAGGAGTGGGGTCTCCCAACAACTCTCAGCACCCTTAACAAACTACAGCTCCCATAATTCTTTGAGGGAAGCCACAACTGTTTCAATGGTATCATTGTGATTTAAACGTATGGTGTGAATGTTGCTTTAATGAATTTACTTCTGGCTGCTGTGACTTTTTGCTTTATTTGTTAAGATGTTGCCTATCACTCCCCATTTTTAGTGATTATACAGCATTGCAATGATGCTACTATCAGCCACTGTAAGCATTTTAAGGAAAGCCGAGATAAATATTTTTTTCCCCACAAACAAACCACCGACTGCACACAGACGTACCAGTGGTGTCACTGGGATGCTCTCTCCCACCTGGCTGCTCCAATTCTGTCAATGTATTCCTGTCTCCTTCATCGTCTTCCTCTTCGTGCTCCTGGCCTCCAGAAGCCTGGGGCAAGGGCCCCTGGGGGGTAGGTGTCCTGTGTGGGGCAGGCTCATCTGAGGCATTGGTAGAGGGGCAGCTCCTGGAGTAAGACCCGTTGGTGGGACCTGGGCGGGGGGCAGAAGGAGGACGGGCAGCATAGGTAAAGGCGGTGGTCTTGTGAACCACCGCGATATCTTCGAGGTAGCGTTGAACGGCATCAGCCAGAGCCCCACTTCCATGCTGTGCGTAGCTGAAGCCACCAGGGGGTGGGGCCCTGAAGGCGGTGAGCAGCACTATCTCATTGCCTGTCTGACGCCGGTACTGTTCTGCTGCAGCAACCAGGGCCGCCCAGCTCTCCTTGTGGTTATCTGCCATGTTCGTCATCCTACAGGCAAACAAAAAAGAGAAGGGGTACACACATTAATGTTATGGAAATAGCAGCTGGGCAAACGTTAAGGGCTTTAGTTGACTGAAATATGTATTAAATTGGCTTAAGTTATGTGGATGAAACAGTACTTGAGAGGCAACCCAACGACCTTTCCTTTGGACCACACGCATGGACCATATTTGAAGAGAATTGCATATAATGCCTCTTCTAAAGCAGCACCTGCTACCAACTATTTCTGTAAGCATTTGTATCGAAACAAGAATCATTCTTATTAAAGAGAACTGCTGCTTAATCTATCATGGGCAAACTTTTGCCATTGGGAAGGCAAACTAGCACATTTAAGCAGGGAGGGTCAAGAAGCAACGTCTCCAGGGTCCCCAGAAAAGGGCAATCAGAAAAGCTACCCCTACCCAGACCCCGGGGCTCTCTTTTTGGGGGGGTGGGTAATAGACAGTGGGGTCCTTTCTAACGGGTCGCAGTGAGGGATGGAAACAGGGAGCCAGGACTCCTGGGTTCTGCTCCAGCAATACGGCAAAACGCACGTCCATCCCTTTGAGGGCGGGGGCGGCAGATCACAATATCTCCAGACAAACAACGCTAACGGGGGGAGGAGGAAGAAGAAGGGGGGTCAGACACAAACACCTTCCCCCCTCCCCTTCCAAGAAGGGCTCCAGAGGGAGGTGGGAAAGGGTTGCATTACCTGCCAGCGCCTCTCAGTTCTTCCTCCGCCGAAGCCTCCCCACCCCCCTCGGGGGCCACCACTCGGAACCCTGACCTCTCACCTTTGACCCTCCCCAAGACACTTATGGGGCCCCCTCCTCCTCCAAACAACAACCGCCTCCTCCTCCTCCTCCCCCCGGAGGCCCCGCCCACTCCCTCTGCCCTCACAAGGCATGAGAGAGGCGCCCGCACGTTTCCCGTTACGAAGATGGCGGAGCTAAAAGAGCGCAGCGCCCCTCCCTCCCTTTTAAGGGCCTGAGGGGTTTTTTCATGCCCGATTCAAAGATGGAGGCCGGAGAGCGAGGGGCTGGCCCCGCCCGGGGCTGCGGAAGGCGCCTTCTCCTCAGGCAGTCTCTGCCGCGCTCAGGGGGGAGGGGGTTGCTCTCAGGTAAGGGCCGCAGCCGAGAGCGCCCTTCCTAAAAGTGGACCGGGGGCTTCGAGGCGCTCCGTGCAAGGATGGAGGAGGAGGAGGAGGCTCGGCGCTGCCCCCTGGCGAAAACGGCGCTGCCATTTAACTTCACTCAGGCCTGAACGGCCATTAATAACGGGAAAGCCGCCCATCCTTTTTTTCTGGGGCGCTTTTCAGCTTGGTGCCTTCGGGGCAGAATCTGCACTTCGCGCGGGGAGATTCCGTTCACGGAGCACTTCCGGTTTGGCCCGGAAGTGGGTGAACCATCGCCAACAGTGTGCGTCGCTCTACCCTTTTCCTATCTCTAGCGTAAATGGCCTTCGCCTCCTCGATAAAGGCGACGGTAGGAAGCGGTTGCCCCTCCCGCTGTAGTCCTTTGCCCTATATAAAGATGGCGGGTGCGTCCACTTTCCTCTCCTCCCTCCCTCTTGTCTTTCATACGCTGTGGCGTTAATTGTTTTTTTCTGATTGCGGTTTGGTTCTAAAGTGTTCACACCCCGCATTTAAACATAAAAGCACATTTCCATTCTGAACGCATGAACTTTCCTTCCCGTCAGTGTTTGTGGTATAATCCGATTGGTGCACTTTGCCCACAGAGGGGAAAGATCTCAAAGCGGCGGCTCTCGGCGACCTTGCCCTCTACCAAGATGGCGGCAGAAGCGTCCGCGGACGTGGCGCCCGTAAGCGTTTCTTGCTGAGGCGCTTTCTGCCAGAAACAAGGATGGCGGCCGGGGTGGGTGGGAAGCGGCCTAACGAAGAGGGTGGAGCAAATGGAGCAGGAAATTACGGTTTGTTTTTCCGGAAGTGGCTGTCAGGGAGAATGGAGTTAGGGGGCTGCAGGGTGAGGGAGGCCTTCCCCGCAGTGGGGCAGGGCTGGCCAGGCTCCTCGGAGAAGGGGAGGCTTGGGGGGAGGGTTGGGTTTCCCCTCTCTCGGAGAGCTCACATTTGTCCCCCAGGAGCGGAGCGGGAGGGTCTCTTTCCTCCTCTTGAGAGCAGTGGGAGGTTGGTAGAGCGGCTCTCTCGTCCCCTCAGCTGGATAAGTTAGTGGGGAGAAGCGGAATCTGACCCCATTCCTGGGTGGAAGTTCCTAAAAGGCCCTTGCACTGTCTTCATAAATTCGCCCTTCCTCTGACTTTAGTGTTATTGAGGGGGCCATAAAGTATGTTCCAGCAGCCTTAGTTTGAGGCAGGGCTTCCCTTCCCCAGCTGCATTCTACAGAGGTGGGTGGGGATGCCAGTGAACCTGCTTCCTGTGCTGACCTAATGTTTTTTTCCTGTCCTCCTCCAGGTTGCATTTGAGAAGGATGGTGTCTATTTACACACCAGCGCAAAGCGTCATCCAGACCAGGACTCCCTGATTCCGGGGGTTATCCGCATAATCGAGAAGGTTGGTTGAGGTGGGATACAGGTTGGGGTTGGAAAAGGGATGAGGGAAGGGTTTTTGCACCCAAGATAGGAAAAAGGTCAGTACATGTGGTGTGGGGTGGTAGAATTTGGTCGGTATAGATTTCAGCATTCTGAGTACAGCGGGCTTTGATTTTAAAGACTGTTCCTAGCGCTCGTGATTTCAGTAGTAGGCTTGAAAAACTGTAAGCTGTGCCTGGTGACATTGTGAAAAGGTGTAGGCAGTACCTGGTGACATCTTGGAATACAGAGTGGGTGTAGGCTTGAACAGATTTTCCACTAATTGGGGATGAGTCACTTTCGTAGGAGAAGGAAGAGGTATACAGAGGTGGCAATCCTTAGTGCTTAACATAGTTTCTTATTCTTCCCTGAGGCTTGGAGAATCAGTAATGCTGTTTGACTTTCCTTAAACTTATATCATCTAGATGATCAAATTCAGATTGCCTTGTTACAGCATCTGGATTATTTTAGTAAAGTGTGTGTACGCAGTTATGGATATCTTTTTTATGACTCTCTCATGAGACTGTCTTTCTCCTTTTATTCAGGGCTCAGATACTTTGCTACAATGGACACCCATAGAAGAGTCATCAGATGCTGCTCAGATCACATATACCAAGAAGGTGAGGCCCTCTTTCTTGCTGGTATAAACTTCTACTGGTATATTAAATCTTCATCACATTGTGTTCTAATAACTTAAGTAATGAAACATCGTCTAAATAAAACATTATTTAGACTAGTGATTCATTAAAAAGTTTTGCCTGTATTGGGAACTGGTGCTTTAGTTTCCTTGTTCTTTTCATATCGCATTGCCATAGCCTCTCAAAAATGGTAGATTTTTAAATTGGTTTCTGGGGGAAAGAGCTGTAGGACTGTGGAGCAGCTGCTGGGACTTCCCCACCATTTGAGTTGGTGTAGTTAGATAGCTGTTCTGGGCTTCATTCCCATTAACCAGGACACAAAGCTGCAAATGTTATTCAGGAATGTGCCTTTACTACTTTATGATTTCCACACAGGGGTCTATTCCTTGCTTTCTCCTCCCCACCCCCTCTCTAGGAGGATCATGGAGAATGAAGTGATGAGGATATGCCAGTTCTCTGCTGTTCTATTTTCTAGAAAGGATGCCATCTTTTCCTCCTCTGCTGATCAGAGCCAGTCCTGGAAATGGTAGCACAGAAAAAGTATCCTGTGATATAGTTAAACCAGCAGAAATGTTGGACATTTGAAACTGCTTTATATTGAGTCAAACAACTGGCTCAGGGCTGCCCACTACAATTGGTGGTGACTCTCCAAAGCATCAGACGGAGATCTTTCTCAGTCCTCCTGCACTAGATCTCTTTAATTGGAAATGCCAGGGACTGAGACTTTCTATATGCAAAGTATTACTGATTCTTATGTTTTAAGACAGGAACACCCTAGGGAAGCGCTTATATCTTTAGATGCTCATTTATGGTTTTATTCAGGATGGGGAATGATCTTCTATACTGTTTCCCATTCTCTTTACATATAACAGTGCATTATTTTTTTTCCCTAACAAGGAGGACTGTGTTTAGCGAATCCTGTGAGTTCTCCTTTATTTCTCATCCTAGGAAGTAGCCCCTCCATTGTGATGCAGAAAGGGAGCAGGGCAATTTCAGGTCTGTTAATGTTCATAAAGACAGGAATGTACTTCTGTTTGAAGAGGAGTCTGTTCTTCCACACCTTCCACACTCAAATTCCTCTCAGTGAGACCAAGAGTTCAACGTGTATTCCATTGAATTCTTAATTTGTGTGAGCACCTCCTTGAAGATCATGATGAAATATAAGGAATTGGGTAGCTTCTGAAAGCCCTGATCTCTCTTTCCATTTTCCAGGACCCAGTGGGCTGCCAGACCGAAGAAGAAATCTTTGATCCGGGGTATGAACCGGACTGGGCTGTGATCAGTACAGTGGGGACCCGGGCTCGGGCTCAAGAGGAAACAAATGGTAATCAAAAAGAGGACAGGGATGTTTGCCCCTTGGTATACTTAAGTGGCATAATACAGGGATTGCTGGTAAAGATGCAACAAGGGATACAGGATGGAGGTAGGGGAGAAGAGGTAGCCGGCAAATGTGGTATATTCTTTTCTGGTTCTCTTGACATCATTCCTTTTATATTTGTGCTTGGCTTTCCCCTCTCCAGCAGCTTCCGGGCCCAAATCTCCGGTCCCACGTGGTCAGTGGGCCTTCTCCCTCAGCTTGTCTGAGCTGAAATCCATCCGCAAGAGCAAGCCAGGTTTGGGCTGGTCATACCTCATCTTCATCACCAAAGATGGCATCTCCATTCAAGCCCTGCATTTCCACCGTGGAGGCACCAAAGCCCTGCTCAAGGCCCTCTGCAAATACGTTATCTTAGCCACGTGAGTGAGGGTGGTGCCGGGTACCTTATTTGTTCAAAAGATAAAGCGGAGGAAGTAAAGAGAAAGCTCTTAAGTCAGATGTGGAAGGCGCTGCCCGACTAGCCTTCAACTTCTGGGCTGCATTACTCAGGATTGAGGCAGTCAGTTTGCACGAACTTGGATGCAGGAAGCACTTTCCCCAGCACTGCAAAATAAAGAAGAAAAATAATATATACAATATTCAGTTCTGAACTAAAAACACCATCACAGTAAATTAGTTGGACTCAGACTGGCGTAAAATGTTTTCACAATTGCTTTTTAAAAGCAACAATGATGAGGCCATCCTTAGGAAGGGGATGTGATAGGTGCAGAGCCATCACTGAAAAGGCCCTGCCCATGGTGCTCATTCACTCATGGACCCAAAAGGAGGGCCTCTGATTTCGCTAATTTTGCAGCTTGTCCAGTTGCCAGTGGTCCTTCAGATAACCTAACAGTTTCTGGAAAGCAATAAACTCACTCTGGTTTCTCTTCTCACCTTGCAGCTCCCCCAAAGATTCCCGCCTCTACTTGGTTTACACACATGATTCGTACGCCCTCTCCCACTCCTTCGATGAGCTTCAACTCTTCGATGACAGCTCTTCCAACCTTGTGTCGGTGAGGCCCTTCTCCAAAATGCCCTGCAACTGTGACTTAAGTTCTAGTTAAGTAGTTCCCAATTAGCAAAGTACTGCAGACCCTCTGTTTTTGAAAAGCCAAGTCATGGAACCCCCTACTTCTGAAAATGTTGATATCTCTGTGGTAGTTTTGTTATGTGAATGGCGCCACCATACCCTCCAACATGTCCCAGTGCAAAAAACAGAGACGCATGTCTTCCAGGCCATGCTCCTGCATGAGTCATGTGACCCGCATGAGAGCACGACTCCCCAAAACAGGATGGATATGTGCCATGGACCTCCTGGTCGGGGGTCCGCAGACCACAAATTGGGAACCACTGTTCTAGAGGATTAGAATGCAGAGAGGCTGTGTTTGTGTGGCCTGGTTCTGTGGGAGAAATCTAAAGACTTGTGGCAGTGGGATTATGTGGGAAGGGACAAAACCTATAAACAGGGAGACTTGTCTGTTGTAGGTGCTGACACTGGTTAGAGCAGGGAGTTATGGGAACATGGGCTCCTGGGTTTCCTTGAATGAATTATATTAGTACAAGTTACAGGTAGGTAGCCTTGTTGGTCTGCCGTAGTTGAAACAATATAAAAAAATTCTTTCCAGTAGCACCTTAGAGACCAACTAAGTTTATTATGTAAGTATGAGCTTTAGTGTGCATGCACACTTCTTTAGATACACTGAAACAGAAGTCACCAGACCCTTATATATAGTGAGAGGGTGGGGAGAGGTATTATTCAGAAGGGTGGTGGGAGTGGGTGATTGGCTGATAGGTGTGGCAAACCTGTTGATGACTGTTGACGACTGCAATTGGTCTTACAGGAAAAAGCAAGGGGTGAGATGGCTAAAAATAGCTTTATCATGTATAATGATATAAGAATCCAATGTCTCTATGCAGACCAGGTCTCTCCATGGTTTTAAGTTTGGTTTTATATATATATATATATATATATATATATATATATATATATATACACACACACACACACACGCGCGCACGCGCGCGCGCACACACACACACACATATATATATATACACATACATACACATACATACATACATACATATACAGAAAGGCAATGATGGTAAAAAGTTGGTGTGTGTTTTGTATCTGGAATATTGATTATTGATGCAGAGCTGTGAAACCCAAGTTGAATCTTAATTCAGCAATCCTAGAATTGAGCAGCAAGCCAAAGGTGACATGTGGCTTCTTCTTTTTTAAGCCACCTTCTCTTTCCCTAGCGGTTCCTGCAAGATCCTTATGCTGCCACGTTCGGTGGCTTCTCCAAAGTCACCAACTTCTTCCGTGGGGCTCTGCACCATGAGGACGGCGTCATCCAGCATTCCCATGGCGACCCAGCTGCTGCCAATGTTGAGGATGAGACAGGCTTTGAAGTTATCACCTGTGTGAGTGTTGGAACAGGTAGCTCCACTGTGGGGCGGTGGAGGGGGAGAGGAATGGCACCCAGTGTTTGTGTGTGCTTTTCTGTAGGCTGAGATAATCTTTGGCCATCTTCTTTTACTCCCAGCCACCCGCTCACACCTACTTGCTTATGATTGCACCAGAGGTGACTATTTGGTGGTTGTGGGGGAAGTGTGAGCAAGGAAATGGGGGTGAATGCCAGAGAGTTGGAAGGGTGGACATGAGTCCCTGTGCAAGAAAGCCCTTTCCATTGAGCGAGGACCAAGCAATCCATTCACACAGAGGCCTAAGGAGATTTGCATCATGCTCACCCCAAACCCACCACCATCACACTACAACATTACAAGGCAGGCTTGGTGGTTGAAGCAGTTAGCCTCATCTAAATGGTTTGTGCGTGGAGCGAGGCCTCTGTTGACCTCATTCTTCCTTGGAGCAGAATCCAGGGCCTTGAGCTTCCATGAATATACATGCGACTGACGAGGTAATTCCTGAGGGCTAGAGAACCAAGACTGTGGCTTCAAAAATGCTCTGATATCAACCCATGTGTTCTTGGAACCCTCACGTTCTGCAGAAGCTTATTGGGGAATCTAAGGCAAGAGGATCAGTAAGAGTGGGCAAACTTGTAAAAGTAAACTTTCCACTGTTGCTGATCTTCCTCCACAGCATGCACCAATCTGAAATGCTTTCTGCTTGTCTTCTAGACCAGTTCTTCCCAATTAGCTAAGTGCTGTGGACACCCTGCTTTTCAAAAGCCAAGCCATGGACCACCACTTTTGAAAATTCTGATCTCTCTGTGGTAGTTTTTGTTGCGTTATGGTAGTTGTTTTATTATGTGCCACGGACCCCCTGGGTAGGTTTTGCAGACTCCCTGGGTTCCGTGGATCCCACCATTTAGGAACCACTGGTCTAGACCCAAACGTAGACAGGCACCCTAGAAAGTTTATTCCAATCCTTCCAACGGTGCAGGGATTTTTCAGCAGGCAGGCATGCATCAACATAAAAGAGAGGTCCCCTCTCCCTCACTAGTCACCCCTTTATTGTCTCCATACCCCTTGGGAGGTGTCTTTCCTTGACACTTCTTTTTAAGTTCCTTCCTCTTTTCTGCCCCGGCAGCAGGCACGGCTAGGAGAGCGTCCGTCTGTCCAGCGGGAGGCTCCTGTCTCGGAGCAGGAATGGGAGCAGCACTTGGAACCAGATGGGCGTGTGAGGGACCCCGTTGCCTTGCGCAGAAGGATCTTTGCTGGGGTGAGGCCTGTGGGGAGGAGAGGGCAAGAGGCCCTTGGTTGCAGGGGGAATTGGGGGTCTGTGCAGAAGCACGAGTGGCTGCTTGTCAGGCCAGGGATAAATGCAGCGTGGGGCCGTGTTGGTTTCCTTCCCAACATCTTAGTGTCGTTCTTTGACACTTGGCCTAATTCACCTTCTCCCCCCTCCCCCATGCTCCTCTTCCAGGGTCTCAACATGTCATCACGCAAAGAAGCCTGGAAATGCCTTTTGGGCTATTACTCATGGGACAACACCAGTGAAGAAAACAAGGCACAAGTGAGGCGGAAAACGTAAGTCTGGGTCAGGGTTATGGGGAAGCCAAAGGAGTACTGGAACTGGGGTTTGGAAGGAGGTGATCAGTCAGCATTTAAGCCTCTGAACTCTCTTAACAACTTCCTTCCCACGTGTGTCCACAGGGATGAGTACTTTCGCATGAAACTACAGTGGAAGTCGGTCAGTGAGGAACAGGAACAGCGGAACTCCTTGCTACGTGGCTACCGCAGCCTGATTGGTCAGTATAAGTTCTGGCTATTGTTCCTCATTTGTTAGGAGTTCAACACCCCTCTTTGTCACAAGAGATATCCTTGCTTCATTTTTGTTTTTCGTCCTCTTTCCCCTGCCTGACAGCACAGCCTTGTGTGCACACAGCAAGAGGTTGGTGATCATAAAAACACTCTGTGGTAACAAGTGGTCCATATGCAAGAGACCTGCTGGATCAGTCCAAAGGGCTACCTAGTTTTTTGTCACCCTGTTTCCAGCAGTGGCCGGCCAGATAGATGCATTAAGAGAGCCCACAAGCAGGAAGCGAAGGCAACAGTTCTCTCTAGCAACAGGAATTCAAGAGGGGCATATACTGCTTCTGAGGATGTTCTCTTTAGCAGTTGTGGCTATTAGCTGATAAATGAGAGCATTAAAACCCGTGCTCTATGAATCTATCTTCCTTTCAATGCCATCTAAGCCAGCAGCCAGCACCACATCTTGTGGCAGTAAAATTCATGGATGAATTATGCATTGTGTGAAGAGCCATTTTCTTTTATCCATCCTGCATCGATTGCCAATCAATTTAAGTGACATTCGCATTCCAGGATTGTGGGAGGAGGGGGAGAATCTCGCTCTTTTCCTCTCTCTCCCCACAGAATTCATAACTTTATAAACTTCTGTTTTGCCCCAATCATCTCTTTCTAAACTAAATGGATCTAAACACTTTTGCCTCATCTCTTAGAGTGCCTTTATTTTTTGGCTGCTTGGCTTTTTGCACCTTTTCCTTTTCTAAAATAGATATTTTTAAAGGACGGGACTAGCAATGGAGGCTGTTCCTTTGGGGCAAATGGAGCACTGCCCTGCCAAACTCATTCTGCCCTTAGCTAGCACCCTGGATGGGGACAAAACTAGACTGGGCAAAGGTCATAGCACAATAGTCAGAGCCTCTGTTTTGCATGCAGAAGGTCCCAGGTTCAATCCCCAGTGTCTCCAGATGGGGCTGGAAGAGAATTTGGTCTGAAGCCACGGAGGGCTGCTGCTAGTCACTGTAGGTAGCTGCACCTGTGGACTGACCCTGCATAAAGCACCTTCCTGTCTTCCCAGAATTAGTTGGCTCTCATTGGCTCTGATTCCACCTGCTGTTGGTCTCCCCGCCTTCTGCCCCATGAGGCATCAGCCACCACATTGGGGTGGGGGCAGGCCTAGCAGAATTGCACATAGTTTTCCAAATGTGACCATTCCATAGACTTCCATAAAGGTGTTAGGACAGCCAAGCTGTCTTACTTTCAAAACATGGCATAAGTGTGCAACCCCCCCCCCTTTAAGGAGAAGTACCATGACTTTAGCTTGGAGCTTTCTGCATAAAAAGTCTTTGCTCTGCCACTGAGCTGGGAGCCCCTGGAGCTTTTCCTGTGGTTGTGCTTCTGCAGCTCCTCTCAGCTGTGTGTTGCTACTTTCTCTCACTCATTTGCCTCATTACTGTCCTGTATTCGTCATCGCTTTGAGTGGCCTTTGGCAGAAAGGCAATAAACGAGTTTTATGGATAATTCCTGGGGGGTGTATGTCTGCCTTTGCAGAAAGAGACGTGAGCCGCACGGATAGGAACAACAAATTCTATGAGGGCAGCGAGAACCCTGGCCTAGTACTCCTGAATGATGTGCTGATGACGTACTGCATGTACAACTTTGACCTGGGTGAGTCTGGAGGTGGGGAGGGAACGCCAGCAGTGCGCCATTGTAGAACCAGCTCAGGTTTGGGAGTCTTTGGTTGCTTGGCCTAGGAGGGCCCCTTAACTACCGTGGGGGAGGGGGAGAGTTGGAATCCAAAATCTCTGGAGGGCACCAGCACAGGGAAGACTGTTGCAGTCTTTTGCTAGGTTGGAGGTGGTATGTACCATCTCTGATCCGGTCATGCTAAGTGGCAGCAGAATGCATTCCAGAATCTCCCATGGTGTCCCAAGGGACTTGTACTGTTTCAGATGCCGCTATGCTCCCTTCTACCCCTCACTAGTCAAATCCAGAGATTTTGGACCACAACTCCCATCAGCCTCAGCTGGCGCTGCCATGCTATGCTGATGGAAGTTGTAGTCCAAAGCATCTGTAGCTCACCAGATTGGGGGAGGCTAGTCTGCAGTAAGAGTGCCTTTTGTGGATGGTTCCCTTAATGGTCTAGGCTACCCCAACAGTTGCCTGTTCTTGATCTTGGGCCCAAGTACTGCTGTGTGTATTCTGTGCTAAAATAAACCCATCACCTGTTTTCAAGCTTCACACAGCCACATGGACTAGAAACCTGACTCTAGTATTCATTTCCCCCCATGAAAATGAAAACTGAAATACTTGGGATACTGAATTCCATGCTGAGAAGTATTCACAATGCAGACAGCCCTGCAGACTTCTCCAGCTAGTCTTTTATGGGTCCTCTTAGCGCTCTGAACCCTCACCAGTCCCGTAATTGTATCTCTCATCCCGTCATGCTGCAACACCCTAGTAGGAAGAGAAAGTAACTTGATGGGCCTGCAGCTTCAGTTGTAAAACCCAGTGGCTTCATGTCTTTTGCATCCTTGCACAGGCTACGTCCAAGGCATGAGTGACCTCTTGTCCCCCATTCTCTACGTCACCCAGAATGAAGTGGATGCCTTCTGGTGTTTCTGTGGTTTTATGGAGCTGGTGGTGAGTACATGGCCTGGGAGAGCACAGAAAGGGCCTTGCAGCTGTTCCAAATGTCACCTTCTTTCCATAAACTTGTCCATGTACTCTCACTTTCTGCCCACAGCACCGCAATTTTGAAGAAAGCCAGGAGTCCATGAAGCGACAGCTGTCTCAGCTCAATTTACTCCTCAGGGTGCTGGACCCCCCACTCTGTGACTTCCTAGGTACTTGTGCGTCTAGTTCTGGGACTGCTGAAATCTGGGTGGTTTTAACATATGTTGTCTGGAAAGGACAGGTCTCCTATTGTGGGTGCTTGTTTTTAATAATGAAATATAGCAGGTGAATTTGGAGCTCCTAGTTATTCAGGTCCACAAACTGAGCTCTTGGCTACAAAATCACCACTTTCTTTGCTTTTTATTTTTCTTCACTTCCCCAGCTTTGTATAACATCTTCCCTGATGAAGAGTTCTGGATAACTCAAAAGCTTGCCACAGTTGTGTCTCATTTTGACTGGTTTCAATAAAAGGGTGTAGGTAGGGGATCAGTTAATTATTTTGGGGCTCTTTCATTTAGTCTCTGGCTAATTCCTTCAAAAGCTTAAAGGAAGCAAAGACCGAAGCAAGTGAGGCGTTTCTTAAGCTTTGGAATTCTTGATTGTATAAAACAATCTGTTACTGACTCCTCCTGCCCTTCTTGGCTATTTCTCTCAGACTCTAAGGAATCTGGCACCTTCTGCTTCTGCTTCCGATGGATCTTGATCTGGTTCAAGAGGGAATTTGCCTTCTCTGAAATTCTTCAGCTATGGGAGGTGAGACTGAATTAAGAGAAACGGGTTTGTTTTTGTTTGTTTTATGTGGGGAGAGGATCTCTGGCTGGGGAAAACATAAGTTACATTGTCATGATGGGATTTCAGCACTGGAAAGGCAAGAAAAATGGGAACAGGAAAGAGAATAAACAGACTTCTGGTTTGCAGTGTTGGGGTTTGAAAGTAGAGAAGGCAGCAGGGAGGGATGTTTTCTGAAGAATGCAGCCTCAGCCAGTTTGGCTAATGGCAAGGCATTATAGCTGAAGAAGAAGAGTTTGGATTTGATATCCCGCTTTATCACTACCCGAAGGAGTCTCAAAGCGGCTAACATTCTCCTTTCCCTTCCTCCCCCACAACAAACACTCTGTGAGGTGAGCGGGGCTGAGAGACTTCAAAGAAGTGTGACTGGCCCAAGGTCACCCAGCAGCTGCATGTGGAGGAGTGGAGACGCGAACCCGGTTCCCCAGATTACGAGTCTACCGCTCTTAACCACTACACCACACTGGCTCTTGTCCAGTGGTTTTCAACAAGTGTGCCGTGGCAACTTGGGGTGCTGTGAATGACGGTCAGGGGTGCTGCAGGCAACACTGGCCTCTGTCCCTTTTTCCTTCCCTCCCTCCTCTGATGCCCTCTTGTGTCTGCCACCCAAAGGCTTGCACATCTGTTCATTGCAGTAGCCCTGGCTACAAGCTCCCCAGGCAAATGGTGCTTCTGGGGCTGGCCAGGGGGTGCTTCCCAGGTCCCTGTGGGGCAGTGTGAGGAGCTACCTCTCTTTGGGGCAGGGGCAGCTCAGAGACCAGGGGCAGCAGCTGCGGCTGCCCAGAGGGCTCCTAAGGAGAGGAGGCTGCGGCCGCACTCCACAAGGGAGGGTGTTTGAAAAAAGGTGAAAGGCTGTCGGCTCTGCAGGCAAGGGGTGGCATAATGGCTCCTGAGCCCCACAGGGGTGCCGCAGAAAGGATGTAGTTGGTCAAGGGAGTCAGGCCCTCAAAAAGGTTGAAAACCTCCTCTGTAGTCTATCAACATCTGGAGGGCCACAGGTTCCCCCTTCCCAGTCATATACAGTTCCTAGGTGGTCTTCATCTAAGTTCTGGCCAGGCCTGGATGTATTAAGCTTCAGCAAAGTAACTGCATTCTAAGCCTTCCAGCCAAATCTTTCCACAAGCCACTTGAGGGCTGCATCCTCATAGTGCTCCACAGGGATGCCAGCATCCTTCTTACTTCTCCTGACCACAATCCCCTAGCTGCTGGGCTATATATACAGGGAAGGGCCATAGCTCAGTGGTAGAACATCTGCTCTGCACACAGGAGGTCCCAGCTTCAATCTCCAGGTCAGACTAGGAGAGAATCCTGCCTGAAAGAGCTTCTGCCAGTCAGTGTAGACAGTACTGAGGTAGATGGACAAATGGTCTGTCTCAGTGTAAGGCAGCTTCCTGTGATCCTGTCTATAAGACGCAACCCTTAGTTATCACTGGGTGGGTTTACTTCTGTGGGCATGTTGGCTTTCCATGAGCCCCTTGGTCTCCTCAGTCTATGCTTAGCTGAACAGAACTGCCTGGCACATTCTGTATCTGCACTTTGAGCATGGAGGTGAAGTGCTTGTGGCACGCAAGCTGAGAGGTACTCCTTGGCACACCCAAAATATCACCCAGGATCTCTAGGAGGACCACCTGGACTGTGCGCTGCAGCCACTTGCCAGGGGTGAGCACTATAGGTGCATGATATTGAGAACTTGGAAGGAATATTTGGGAGTGCCTGTGAGTTGCTTGTGTGTGGCTGGACAGTCCAGATTGTAGAGCCCAGCTGCGTCATCCATGGGTTCCTTGGGAAAACCTTTGCCCTCTTCCTTCCCCTCAAACCCCAAAGATCACCTGGTAAACTGGATCAGATGGTTATCCAGTAACTAGTTTTACCACTGGAACTAGTAAATACAGCCTAAAACAAATCAGATGTCTTTATCTGCAGAGCCTTGCTACAGCCAAGAGGAATAGTTGCTTTGGTGTAGAGGTCCGGGTTATTTATAGCTCCTCCGGCTTTCAGTTTCTAACCACCTAGTTCTAAAAAAGGTTCCATGCCTCCCCTTTCGCCCCAGATCAGAACAAGCCTAGTTATTTTAACCACATACTTAGGCTTTTAAAAAAAGTCACTAAGTATGCAAGGTTGTGTTCAGGAAACAAAAAAAAAGGAAAGCAAAATGTTGTTTTTCACTTAATTCCTGCCCTAGATGAAGCAGGCAGTGCTGCAGCTTACTTGGTTGCAGGAGATCCGTATCAGGGAGCTGACGTAGAAATCTCATTGTCCCTCTTTCTCTTTGACGGAGGAGTGCTGCGTGAGCATCTTGCTAAAACTGGTTTACTCTAACCTGAGCTGTGTTCTTGTCTGGGGCTTAGTCCGAGGGCACAACATGACCAGGCTTCTAGCCAGCCAATACGTATCAGGGATGACTTCCAGCTTCTGGGGGACGTCGCCCACCAACAGCTACAAGCAGCACGTCCCATTAGAAATAGATTCACTCTGGCTAATGCAGAGCCAGACATTAGCAGAGGATTACACCCGGCAGTATGGTACAGAACACTCCTGACAATGGGTTATGGCGCGCTTCCTCAATCCATGCCGTGTGTCTGTCCCCCTGATCCCAGGTGCTGTGGACGGGACTGCCTTGCCCCAATTTCCACCTGCTGGTGGCTTGTGGCATTCTGGATGCAGAGAGGCAGGCACTCATGAACTCTGGCTTTGGCTTCAATGAGATCCTGAAGGTGAGCACTGGAGCTTGGGGGCCTAACTCTTGCCATGTGGGGGCTTGTGTGGGCTTAGGACAGAGATGGGGAAGCTGTGGCCCTCCAGTAGCTGCTGGACTCCCACTCCCATCAGCACCAGCCAGCTTGACCAGTGGTCGGGGGCAGTGGGAGCTGTGGTTCAGCAACATCTGGATGACTGCAGGTTCCCCATACCTGCTCTAGTACATTAAGCCGTGCAATATTCGTAGGTGGTTTTCTTTAAAGAAGGAAAAGGTGATTTATGCGCTACACCTGCTTCTGAAAAGTATGGTCAGGGTTGCTCTGAAGGCTCAAAAGCCAAAACAAACAAGGGCCCCATTTATTCTTCCTCACTTCCTCCCCTCCTCGTAGCTCTTCGTTTTCTTGGGCCTGGCTCCATTCTGCCTTTGCACCACACTGCAAAGTTCCTGCTGAACGCTTAGGTGGCAGACGAGCCATAGTACGATCCATCTGTTTGGTTAAGGAGCAATGCTTATCTTTCCCCCCACAGATCTCAGTCTTCCCCAGGAGCATCTTGAGCTTGGCCCTTTGCCTTTCTATATACCTGGCTTTCCTCTGTAAGGCTTTCCCAGTCCACTTTGCATAGCACATTCCTGACTAATGCCGCTTGTATTTTTCCAGTTACAGCATTATAACCGGAAGCTATTTTCCAGAAATATATAATCAACCCTTTGCCACAACCTGCCCTTCTCTCTCTCTCTCTCTCTCTCTCTCTCTCTCTCTCTCTCCCCCCCCCCTCTCTCTCAAAAAGTGCATTTCTTTGTGTGTTTCCCCCCTCTTTGTTGTTCCTAGTTAGCCTTCTGAGTTTTTTGATTTCTGTGTCTGCATTTTCACAGCACATCAATGAGCTTACCATGAAGATGAGTGTGGAAGACATCTTATGCCGGGCTGAGGCGATCTACAGGCAGCTGGCAGCTACTCCAGTGAGTCTTGCGCTCCCCCCGCCCCCCAGTCCAGCATGAATGAAGACCTCTGTACCTTGGTATCCTCTGAGGAGGCCTGGAGCCTCTAAGCATTCCTTAATGCTGCACACCCTGGGCAAGCCAACAGTACTCTATCCTTACCCTTGGCCACCTCATAGCAAAACGGATACATAAAATAATCATGATCTAGCTAGCAAGCTTCTGCGAGTGAACAAGGTAGCAAGCATCTCGCTTGCTCAGGGAGACACATTAAGCAAAATGGAAATGCAGATGGTTCCCCTTGTGGCTTCAAAATATAGCGCTACTGAGAGCAGATTTAAACCATAAGGGTTGCCAAATGGGAGGCCCCAAAACTCAGCACAGTAGGCCCTCCATGCCATGCATGTCATCTTTCCTTACAAACAAAAATGCTTGCTGCCTGGAGTGTTGCTGACTAGGGAGCCAGCCAGCTATACCCTTTCCCAGGGTACTCCATTGCCACACACCCTGGTATCCCTCCCCTACCCCTCCAGTAGTAAGTCAGTATTCTGTGTCCGATGAGCATTCTCAGTCCTTATGATGTTGTTTTTTGAGGGTTTTCCCTGTTTTGGGAGGAGACCCAAAGAATGTTGTTTGCCACTGGAACATAGACTCTGGGTATTGGACCCCTGTTAACTTTCCCCACTGTTATCTGCATGCTGGAAGTTTAAGCTGGGGTGCTGAAGACACTGCTCAGGAAACACACGCAGTTTGGCATTTCATACCATACGTAATCTACAGAATTCACTGCCCCTAGGATGAGGTGATGATACCCTACACACTGGCTGGTGCAGAGTGGTTCTATCAACCATGGCCAGGAGCCATGATGACTAAGGGAAGCCTCCACATTCAGAGGGAGCGTGAAAACCAGTTGCTGGGCGACCCTGCAGGGGAGAGGGCTGCTGCCTCCAGGCCCTGCTTGAGGGTTGCCAGAAACATCTGGTTGGCCATTGGGCAATAAAGAACCCTGGATTAGATTGACATTTGGTCTTGATCCCGCAGGAATCTTCTTATGTGCCACACTTCAAGGGTTTGTTTTTTGTTGTTGCTTTTTTGTACATCTTATTAAAGGAAGCTAAAATCATGAATTCGGCTCTAAGGGCACATTTGCTGGTGGTTCTCCAAGGTCTCAGACAGAGGTCTTTTCTCTTGCTACGTATTTGATCCTTTCAGCTGGAGATGGCAGTCATTGAACTTGGGGGTTTTCTGTCTGCACGTGGTCCCAGCCTTCATATGCCACTGAAGCTGTGTGAAACTGAGCCACACCACTGTGGCAGTGTGCTTTTGAATCGGGTGTGAGCCAGAGGGGATAACTTTTCCTAACAAATAAAATCTCTGTTTTCCCTTTCTCCCAGGATTTACCCCGTAATGTCCAGGAATTGCTGGGGCTCTCTGAGGGCAAATCTCCAACTCCCAGCACTGACACAGCCAGCTCCCCGCAGCCGCTGTCACCCAGCCAGGCCCAGGAGATGGAGCTGACGGACAGTGTTTCCCCAAGCCAGCCAGACAGCAGCATCGAAATCCTGCCTACTGAGGAGGCCTCCACCTCGCAGTCTCTCTCTCCTTGAAAACCTGTTGTTGCTGCCACCACCACCATCTTCTTAACACAAGCACTTTAACCAGACAAGGGTGAGGGCTGGGAAGGGAGGCAGAGGAGAGGCTTTGGGATGTGTGTTTTTTTCCTCCCTGGGTTTAATTAGTCAAACAAACACCACCTCTAAAGTCAAGTAGGGCTTGGGAATGGCTGTGTTCTTCCAGAGTTCCCCAGTGCTCAGTGTGCCTTTCCCACAATGCACTGGGGCACAGCCATCTCTTAGAATGCGGAAGGGCTCGCTTTTGAGGTCTACTTCCTTCCCGGGATGCGCAGAGACAGAAAGGAGCAAGTTGAAGGCCTCCATGCCTTTCTCTTCCACTTTGGGTTCTGAAGTGTTGCAGTTGAGTCTCCTAAATTCTCCCTTCCGTTCCCGCTGCCTTTTTTCGTGACGTACCTGTTTTGCTTCTATGTCATGCGCACCTCCCTCTGTGGCATTTGAGGCTTGTCTACAAAGCCTCAATCTGATGGCGACATCTTTATTATTATTTTTGTTACTGTTTCCGGTTGCTAATGAAACCTGTGCCTCAGCCCACAAAAGCTAGGAAACACAAGTTCTTTGGCAAAGGGAAATGAGGGGCAGCAGATCAGAGCAACTGGAAATGAGGAATCCTTAGCAAGAGGCTAGTTGGTGGAGGGAGGCTTGGTTTTCGCTGAGAAGAACATGGAGTCGGTGGTTACGGCAGCGGAGGCTGCAAGGCAGGGCTCTTAGTTCCTTGGTCCTTTGCCAGGGAGTTCCTGTTGACGTAGCTCCTTGTGCTTCCCTCCCTTGGCTGGAAGATTGTCTCCCTCCCTACTTGCCGCATTCCTTTTTTTAGTGGGTTGCTTATGAACTGACAATAGTTGGGAAAGGATCTCTGATTTTGTTCTTCTGTGCCTCTCCAGCCTAGCGGGCATGTGGGTTCGATGCTTTGTCTGCATATGCCCCACTTCTGATTATTGAACTGCATCCTTCTCAGCCCTTACCTTGGCTCCTTCATTTCCTTTATAACATAACATTAAAAATGTAGTGTCACTCATTGGTGTTTCTGTATCTTGGATGGAAAACTACTCCGAGCTGCTCATGTTGGAGGGGCTGAGCTGAGAGGTGTGAGGGAACGAAGGGGTGGGAGTGTTTGACACCCGTTTCCCCTTTCTTCCTAAAATGCTATGCTGCACGGATCTCTGTCTCCCACAGTGCATATGCACTCCTCTTACCTTCGCCTGCATTGCTTATTTAAAACTAGTTTGATCCCTTGGTTCTCCCAAAGATCCCTCAATCATCAAAGTGCTGCTCCTTCCAGAATTGGAATTCCTAGACTACCCAAAAGAGAAGCCCACGATAGCTTTGCCTACTTGCAGCTAGGGTACACCTGTGTCTTATTGCATGTAGAAAACCACAGAGTCTGTGTGAGATTACGACATGTCATTTTGCCTTAGGAAGTGTTTCCGAAACTTGTGTCGCCAGTTGTTGTTGGACTACAATTCCCATCATCCCTGACCCACTGGCCCTGGTGGCTAAGGACGATGGGAGTTGTAGTCCAGCAACAGCTGGAGACCCAAGTTTGCGAAACCCTGCTATAAAGTATGGTAGATGAGGTGATTTTTCACTCATTTCTGCCCCCCAGTGTGGGTGCCTCCACACCTCCAAACAAAGCAAGAGCCAGCCTAACCTCCCAAGTGGTGAGTGAGATCATATTACTCCGCCACTGTGTTTTCAGTGTAGATTCAGTGGTCTCAGCTGTTGGTTGTCACTTGGAACATAGGAAACAGTGGCCCTCCAGGCTGAAGGAAGGTGCTTCTCTGTCCTGTCTGGAGATGCCAGGAACTGAACTCTAGTCCTTCTGCATACAAAGCACATGCTCTGTTACTGAGCTATGACCCCTCCCCAGTTTCCACGGAACTTGTGGATTTTAACCCCTGCAGTACCAAATGTTTTTGTCTTAAAAGGTAAAGGGGCCCCTGACCATTAGGCCCAGACGACTCTGGGGTCTTACCGCTTAATAAAGCCTATCTGTTGTTATTGGACTCTTATGGGGGAGAATGGAAGACCTAGCCAAGAGTTCTGGGTTCAGGGAAGGGGGGAAAAGGCAATCTAGAAGGAAGGTGGGGTTTCTGATAAGAAAGGACTTGGAAACTGGAGCTGTTGCCTTTGGCCTGTATAACCATACAGGCGCTGGGAGGTCAAACTAGGTCAAATACTCCGGAGAAGGGATTTAAATTACGTAGTGTATAATGAGATAAAACTTGAGCCATAAAGCTTCTAATTCCTAGCCTTCTGTGTCTGAGGCCTCAGGCCAGAGCCTTGTTAGAATAAAATTATAAACTCAAGCCAAAAAGCAGGGGGCCCTGGTCAGCTTAGTTGTCCGATACCCAGAGCAAGTGTATCTGGCTGCCCGCCCCCCTACTCTGCATGGGCCTGATTTCTAGTGCCACAAAGATGCATGAAAAGAAAAGCAGGCAAGGGACCACCCAAGATTTGCAAGCATGGTAGGTTTCCATCAAAAAGGCCATGTGGGTTTGTTTGTTTGAAAAAGTGTACAGTGGTACCTCGGGTTAAGTACTTAATTCGTTCCAGAGGTCTGTTCTTAACCTGAAACTGTTCTTAACCTGAAGCACCACTTTAGCTAATGGGCCCTCCTGCTGCTGCCATGCCGCCGGAGCACGATTTCTGTTCTCATCCTGAAGCAAAGTTCTTAACCTGAAGCATTATTTCTGGGTTAGCGGAGTCTGTAACCTGAAGTGTATGTAACCTGAAGCGTATGTAACCTGAGGTACCACTGTACTGTATATGTTTTGCTGCTCATCATTCTAGAAGATTGGTGCCAAAAGAGACCTTGGATATTGGGATATTCTCAGGATGGGATGTGGGTGTACAAGAGCTAGTGTGACTGGGATCCTAGAAGACGGAAAGGCCATGGGGGGCTTGGAAAGGAGGCTGTGGGACCCAGGAGAGGGAGGATAGTTGTTGGGAGAGGTGGCCTCTCCATAGCTATCTTGTTTGGCAACTGGGAGGAGGGGCAGGGGAGAGCAGAGTGCAGATGGTGCATTCTCAGGAGACTGATTTGGCCCCAGGGCCATCCAGTTGCTAACCCTTGCGTGTTCAAGCTGCTGTCCGAGAGTGGCCTAGTTGCATGTGTCCGTGTTGCAGAAAGAGGGCAAGCTTCAGCCTCTGCAAAAAAAAAAAAAGAGAGAGAGAGAGAGAGAGAGAAAGAAGTAATCATCTACTTCTTCACCTCACAGTGGGTTTAAAAAAAGAGAACAGGCTTGAGAATTTGCCTTTTTTTTTTACAGTCTCTGCAGCAGAGCAAAAGAGACCACTGCAGTGAATGCAGCAGCATTGCTTTCCTCTCTCCTCTCCCCCCCCCCCCCCCCGCCCAGCGCTGCAGGAGAGTAATGCAGAGAAGTGGTGATGCAGTACTAACTGGCTATTCACACAGTATCACAAATCTTGGCTATTTGCCTGGCTTTCCTTGTGCTCCTATGCCCTCCTTTTCTCTCTTGCTTGCTTAGACATCCACCGGTGGGTTTTGGGATGGGGAAGGGGGTGGGTGGGAAGGAGAGAGAAGGAGCCTCCGCACAGCACTGCAGGGGGAGCTGGATCTTGGGACTTCTGTCCTCTTCCCGTGTCCCCAGCGCCTCCAGCTGCATTCATAAAACTGCCACTTGCAGCAACCTGGTTTCATTCATAAAGGGGGGGAGGGGGGGAGAGGAAGAATTCAGCTGCAGAGTCAGAGAAGGAGGTCAGAGCGGGTGAAGAAGAAAAAGAGGAGAGGACTGCATCTCCCTCAGCAGCAGTCCTAGATACTGGGGGCATCTGCAAAAGGGGGGATAACAGCCAGGTCCCTGGCTGCCTGCTGTTTTGTGCACCACCCTTCCCTTCTTGCAGGCAGCTGCAAACCCATTTCCCACCTGAACCTACCCTCAAGCTACTGCTCTCTGCTACCAAATGGGTGTCCCAGACTCCCTTGCCCCCCCCCCCCCGCAGAGATGAGAGCCAGGGAGAGATGCACCTCCATTTCAGCTCAAGGGTCTGGCTTGCTCTGTTTCCTTCTTGTTAATATCTGCAATACCCTGGCCTTTATATAGCATTCTACAGACTTTGACGTGTGTCAGATGCATTCATCCTTAGGCTGGAGCTATACACGCAGCAGAAAGACTGTGCCGTTTCGTATGACAGGTGCAGGAGGGATGTTACCTCTAATGCTCTCCAAGGCTCTTGGGTTGCCTACTTGCAAGTAGAAAGCAACCAGACTAGAGATCTGGCTGCCATCGTTCTCCTTTGTATACCAGTTGCTTGTTTTCCTGGCATACAGCTTTTGGAAAAGGCAGAGCATCTTAAAATGGTACCCACATCCTGCAAACCGATCCAAAAAAAGACCCAACAACTAATATTGGTGCATAAGATAACTTTTTTTAAAAAAGCAAATGTACTTTCTTCAGAGAGCGCAGGGTCAATGTCTGTAGTTCTCTTCTGCTTTTATTCTCACAACAACCCCATGAAGCAGGTTAGGCTGTGTGTGTTTGTCTGGAACTGGCTACAGGTCAGTGAGTTGAGTGAGTTTTTCTTCCCAGTTTTAGGCCTTTCCTGCACAACACATTTAAAGCAGTACCATACCACTTCAAACCAAATAACCCTGGGAATTGTAGTTTGTTAAAAACCCTTGACAAGTTGTTCCCCTCACAGAGCTACAGTTGTCGGAGTTCCCTGGGAAGCTGGATTGGCAGTTAAACCACTCTTGAGATCTGGAGCTCTGAAGAGAACAGGGTCTCCTGAGAACTCTCAGCACCCTTAGCAAACTACAGCTCCCACAATTATTTAGGGAAAGCTACGACTTTTTAAAAGTGATAAGATGCTGCTTTAAAGGCACAGTGCAGAGATGGGGCCTTAGGTTGACAATTCTACCTCCCATCAGTTTCAGGGCTGGCTTTAGCATGTGGTCTGAACCATTACAAATTAACTTTGGTAATTGTAAAAAAGAAAAGAAAAAAAGTCCTGTATCTTCAGAATGTCTCAGCACATATCTTGGGAGTTCTTGCCCCCCCCCTTTTTTTGCTTCATATTGGGGAACTTCCTAGTGGGATCTCAAAAGAAAATGCAAGGGTAGGAGGTTTGTGGGTTTCAGGTCTTACTGCTCCCGTTTGTTTAATTCTGCAACACACATTATTCACATAAAATGTTTGCTGCTGAAACTAGCGACCCTCCACACAATTTTTTTTCTTAATGCTGCCGACTGTACACAACATATGCATAAGCCTCGTTCAACCAGCGCATCGCATTTATGGGGCCAGCGAGCGTTAAAGAGGCTTGGGAGCAAGCTAGGATTCAGAAGCTCTAGTGCCTCTAACTTTGGAGGCACAGTCTAGCCATCTAAGCTAGTAGCCATTGACAGCCTTGTCCTCTGCAAGCTTGCCCAACCTTCTTTTAAAGCCATCAAAAGTTGGTGACCATTGCTGCCTCTTGTGGCAGTGAGTTCCCTAGTTTAACTATGTCCTGTGTGAAATAGTACTTTCTATTCTCTGTCCTACATCTTCCCACTTTCAGCTTCATTGGTTGTCCATGAGTTCTTGTGTTATGAGAGAAGGCTAACAACTTTTCTAGGGATGCGGGTGGCGCTGTGGTCTAAACCACTGAGCCTCTGGGGCTTGCCAATCGGAAGGTTGGTGGTTCGAATCCCTGTGATGGAGTGAGCTCCCATCGCTCTGTCCCAGCTCCTGCCAACCTAGCAGTTCAAAAGCACATCAGTGCAATTAGATAAATAGGTACCGCTGCAGCGGTAAATGGCATTTCTGTGTGCTCTGGCTTCCGTCACGGTGTTCCATTGCGCCAGAAGTGGTTTAGTCATGCTGGCCACATGACCCAGAAAAGCTGTCTGTGGACAAACACTGGCTTTCTCGGCCTGAAAGTGAGATGAGCACCGCAACCCCAAAGTCTCCTTTGACTGGACTTGAAAGTCCAGGGGTCCTTTACCTTACCTATGTTATAAGAAAATAAACTGCTCCTTTTCCCTTATGGGGTACCCAAGAGCCTGTATAGAGTCCTTATGGAGGTTTTCTTTTGGTAGGAGAAAATAACAGAGGCCAACCAGAGAATATTGAGAAGCAAAGCAGCTAGTAAGCCTTATCTTTATTAAACTGTTGCAACAGGGTCTCATCCCCCCCAAACAGGAGGGAGGAGGAACCCAGAACATTGGTGTGCAAGCACCACCTACCCTGTAGCTCAAGGCCACCCCCCAAAAAAAACACCATACATACATCACAGAAAGAGGTGGTCCCCAGCAGAAATATGAGTGTGTTGCTTCTCTCCTGTCTGCCAGGATACCTGATAATGCCTTATCTGATTGCCTTTTCTGGGTAGCCTGGCCATTCCTTTGAGATTGATAGTGTGCTCAGCTTAATATATACTTGCCAATACTGTATTTACAGGGAGGTGTGAGCCCCTACAGTCCAAAGACAACTGGAAAGCTTTTCCCATTTGATTCCTCCTTTCAGATAAATATTTGAGGTCAATTTGGGAGAATCAAAATGGCTTCAGGATTGTTATCCTGTACTATTTCAGACACGTGGTTTATATACTTATGTAGGTGTCTGCCTTGTACATTTATGAACATTTATTAAAAATATATAAGACCTTGGAATTCCTATAACGCCTAACAACTTTTCTCTTGCCACTTTCTCTACGCCGCACATAATCTAAACTTCTTCCACGTCTTCTAATGGTTAGCCCATTGGGGTGAAGAGGTCACCAGAGCCTGCTCTGAGTCATTCTTCACCTGCCTCTGCATCCATCCTTACAACCAGTCCAGGAGACTAGCGCTGGCTGTCGGCTTCTCCTCTCTCCTGTGTCCCAAGGTTGCCCTTTATGGAACTCAGCAGCAGCAGGAGGGCAAAATTAGAACTAGTTTACTTCAGAGTAAACATGCCTTGGATCATGGCTGCAGAAGTGGTTGCCCTGTTTAAAACCCTTGCCCAGCCCTGGCTTTGGGTAAATCGTTAATGGCCTCAGTTCCCCCCTCTGTAAAATGTGGCTACACCAGTTGGCGTACTTTCACGGGGCTCTTGTGAGACGGAGAATGAGGACTGACTGTGTAAAGTGCCTTCTGTGCTGAGGCTGCTATTAAAATTCTGACAAACAAAAAGCCATGAGTCCGGTGCAAGCGACGGAAGGGCTCCTGGGTGCCAGGGGCACCTTCTCGATCCGGCACGGCTAAGGATTGTGGCTGGCAGCAAAAGATTTTAGCGGCAACAAAAAAATTGCATTAACGTCCTTCTCGGCTTAAGCTACGGGAAATCTAGGTCACCCCAGCAAAGCTGCAACACGCATATCCACACCTCCTCTTCCATCGCTGCCCCAATAGAGGGGGTTTATTTCTGGAACCGCAGCCCCCGTTATGCAACTGCCTGTGTCCCCGGGGAGCAAACCTATTTTTATCCAGGCTGGGAGCATGCATGCTGTGACATCCAAAATCAGACCCCACTTCAGTAGTGCCATATGTACCCCAGGCCAGGGAGCTGAGGCGGCCACCCTCCACCGACCTCCTGTCTATGTTTTGTCTGTGCTCAACTTCATCCAGCTGTTAATGGTCCTTTATCCTTGCCCAGAAACTAGATGCTGCCTATTTAATCCCAGGGCTGACCTAGGTGGCTATGCCAGGTCTACCCATATTCCTGATCTACCTTCCATCCCACAGTGCCAGAATCCAGCCTTGTGTTGGTCTTCACCCGCAGCTCCCCACTAAGGTTGCCAAGCAGCCGGAACTTTGATAATTTGAAAAGCTGTCAAAGCAGGAGTTTGCAAAGTCGTGTGTGTGTGTGTGTGTCCCCAGTATTTGGACTTTTCGTTGATATTCATTATACTACGTAATACGCAATTTGCCTTTTTTAAAAACAACTCTTCTCCCTCTGAAATATGATACCTTTGGTAGGCATTCTGCACATGCTCAGAAGCATTAGAGTAGTTACGCTTAAGCAACCCTTTCTCTTCCTTTCCTAAACAGGACTGGAAGACTGGATAAAATATATATTTAGACTTTTTTTTAAAAAAAACCCCAACCTTAGTAAACTATGAAAGGAAAACAAATTAGCTATGGGGAAAAGGTTTAGAAATGAAATTCCCTCAAGGCTTTCAGCTGCTCTGATATTTGCTATATTTTTAGCACACTAAGTTCCTCTTCCCCCTCCCCTGCCACATATTTTATATTCAGAATAACAAGCTTGCGAGGTGGTTTAGGTTGAAAGAGGATGGCTGGCCCAAATAGAGACCCTGGATCTCCCTGGCCCCAATCCAGCCCCCTAAATGCTACACGGCACGACACTGGTTCTTTTAAACTGTATGGTATCTTGATATCAGAAGAGCCCTGCTGAATCCAGCCAGTTGCCCATCTACTCCAGCTTTCTGTTGTCACAGGGGCCAGCCAGGAAGTCTGCAAGCAAGACCTGGGTGCAACAGTGCTCTCCCAGGAACTGGCATTCAGATACTGGAGATAGTACATGCTATCGTGGCTATTAGCCTGAGATAACCTTATTATCCCCCATGAGTTGGTTTAAACCAGGGTTTCCTAAACTTGGGTCTCCAGCTGTTGTTGGACTACAACTCCCATAATCTCTAGCTAGCAGGACTAGTGGTCAGAGATGATGGGAACTGTAGTCCAAAAACAGTTTGGGAAACTCTGGTTTAAACTAGCAGTGGTTAAACCTCCATCCCACAAGCCTAATTAGGTCTACCAGGCCTCCCCATGTAGCTTGCAGGATAGTTTGGCTCTAACCACGTGCCTGTCTGTCTGCCCATCACCTGGCATCATATTACATCAGGTACAAAGGCAGGTTAGCCCAGGGACCAAAAAGAAAAGGATGGAGCCCACTCCGAGTCCACTTTCAATTTTCCCTTACCTTCCCTCTGGTGCCAATGCTAGCTGGGCACCTTTTATATTCAGTAGATGTCAAATTAAAGCTAGAACAGGCTATTTGGGAGTGGACTCTGAGTGCACTCTCAGTTCTCTGAATTCAAGTCAGGCTACAAAGGCAAAATACTTATTTTGCTGGCACAACTAGAAGTTGAATCACCTGGTGTCAGGAGACATCAGGGGATTGACAGGTGGAAGTTGGGAAGATCACCCCCCCCCCGGTCTAAATTCCTTTTAAAGCTGTATGAGTTGGTGACCATCACTACACCTGCTGCTTGTGAATTGCCTACTTAATATGCACTGTGTGAATGAACACTTCCTTTTTTCTGTCCTGAATCATCCAGGCTGGGTTGTAGTATTACACAAGAGGGTGAAAAACTTTCCCTTTCCACTTTCTCCACATTCTGCATAATTATATAGGCCTCTATCATGTCCCCCTTATTACTTGCCTCTTTTCCCAAAAAACAAAACAAAAACACCAACCAACCAACCAAACCAAAACCAAAAACCCAAATGTTGTAATTTTCCATGCAGTCATATTACTGATTTGTACCAAGGTGTTATGATGTTGACAGGTTTCTTTTCAATCTCTTTCCTAATGATTCCTAACAAATAAATCAGCCTTTTCCACAGCTGCCATATACTGGGTTGGCATTGTAATTGAGTTATTTGGTCAGCCTCTGCTGATTCAAACCACATAAGCATAATTGCAAAGTTAGGAATATTTTTGCTCCAATGTGCATCACTTTACACTTGCTTACAGGGTTTTATTTAAAGCAGGCTTTCCAACTGCACAAATTCCCCGACAAGCACTGTGTGTGTTTTGCTCCTTGTATCAATGGCAGTTTCCTCATGGGAGTCAGTCGTTATTCTCTTCTCTACAGCAGTGATTCATTTACGAATCTGCCTTAGTTCAATAAAGTTAACTGCCCAAAGTTGAAGGCAAAGAAGAGGAGGTCCTGGCCCAAAAAAAGAAAGTGTTTTAATATGGGTTGAGCAGTTTGTTTTAAGTATGGAAGCTAGCTGCACTTTACTACCCTGTGTGATTTGTGTGCATGCTGTCCCTGACATTTCCTATTATTTAAGTGCTAAACACACTTATATGCGTATAATATATTGTTCCCAGCCCCCATTTTACCTAACTGCACATTATCAGCTTCCCAACTGCGCAGATTTCTCAACTGCACATTTTGTGTCCACTTAAAACAACAGCGACCCTGCTTGCTTGGGACATTGATTCAAACTGGCTATATTATTACATTTCTTCGTGATTTTATTGTTAGGATACCCCTGTTCCCGTCACAGAGGGACAATTCCCATAGCTCTCTGGGAAGAGGGATAGACTGTCAAACCACTCTGGAAATGGTAATTGGAGTTTCCAACATCTCTCAGCACTCTTAACAAACGACAGCTCCCAGAATTATTGCCGAGAGTGGCATCGTCGTGCTTTGAATGTGTGGTGTGAATATGGCTTGTCTCCCAAGAAACTGAGGGAAGACACATTGCATCATCTCCAGTGTCCAACACCCGCTCAGCACAGAGCCTGCAATTTCACCCTCTACAGCTGCTTCTGAGGTAAAACGTTAACTGTTCAGAACCAATTATGGGCCAATTATACATATATATTTTCCCCCAGGCAACTACACAGGAAATCAATTCAGCGTATAACTTTATAGGAGATGGAGATCCTTTAGCGGTGTGTCTTGTGGTGGGCTGCTCAGTGGACAGTAGTTCTTTAGAGCATGTTACAAATGTGTCTCTATTTTCACCTGTTTAATGTTGTAGTGTAGCCCCCTCCATTTTTAAACCTGTTGATAGTGAGGTCCAAAATACAGGGGCTGGGCTCTCAGGTCAAGGCATGGCTCCATACGGGCTGTAGAGATGGCCATCACCGCAGATGCTGCTCATAAATGGGCCCTTTGTTCACAGAGGGCTGGTCAAAGCTCAAAATCTTTATTTTTATTTTTTTGTTTGACTATCCTCATCAAATAAAAAACTGGACTGACCTAAGTGAGGAGTACGTGTGTAACTGCCTGTTAAGTCTCCTGCCTTAGTTCAGAAATGTCCGTATCTAATAATAGCAGGTTGTAACATATCTTCACCTTTGTTGTGCAATATAGAATTTAATTGCATTGGCAGAGCTGGTTGTGTGTGTGTGTGTAAAACACAGAGAGAAATCTGACCAGAATCCCTCTGGGGAGCCAGCGCACTCAGTTCTCATTAACTCAGCCCCTCGGGGCTAAGACATTTAATTAGCTATGAAGGAACACAAACGAAGGAGCAAAAACAAGGAAGCTAGGAAGCAGTAAAGGGGTTGTCCCCTCTGTTTCCTCCTGGGAGGGAGAGGAATGTGTCAATGCATCTGGGAACTATGATTCCTGTGGCGTCCAGTATATCCTCCCCGTGAACCTTAGCGAGACGCTACAGTTCCTAAGCCTTGTTCCACCCCACACCCCACCAACCATGGTTAGTCGGTGTCTGGACTGTACCATTCCAGTCTACAGGTGTGGGTGAGAAGGTACCATGACTGAATGTTCTTCCTCTCTCAAAAACAGACCTACATGTAGAAACCTGACAGTGTCAGCAAGACTAGGGATCTATCCTACTCTTCTTTGCTGCTATGCAAGTTTTCTACAGATTTTTTTAAAAAAACCTTTTGTACGGAGTTATGCGAACTACCACCCGATGTGGTACAACCCAGGCACAGAGTTACTGCCTCTGTGAGGACTGTATCAGTTGTAATAGCTGCGTATGGTTTATCAGTTTGTCTGGCTTCATTTACATATAAAACAGGGATGCGTTGGTGGGTGCCTGTTTTTTACATGAAAAGATTCACATTTGTTAGGGGAGCAGACCGTGTCTCGCATTCCAGCCTTCCCTTTCCACACTCTTGTTGCTTTAAGCAATATTCTCTAAGCCTGGCTTACTTCCCATACTGAAGTGGGACTGTGAGGGGAAATTGCTTAGCCTTAAAGCTACAGAGAACAGCAAGAATACAATTTCTCCACACACACCCCCCATTTCCCCACTCCAGCTTCAGTCAGTACAGGCAGTATGGATGGTTGCACCCTCATGTCTGCTTTGGCCTGCAGAACTAGGCCTCAAGACTCCTAAAATAGCCTGGAACTTATCTGAAGTCGGATTAAGAGCACACGTAAAACAGGAGTCGAGAAGATTTTTGTCAGGTGAGTTGAAAGTTGTATCATAGAAGTATAATTGCCTGGTGAGCATTATTGTATTCACAGGTTTAGCACCTTCGGGTGGGAAAATCTGTTTTGGCCAGTCGTCCATGGAAATACAGTGGTACCTCAGGTTAAGAACTTACCGGTAATTCGTTCTGGAGGTCCATTCTTAACCTGAAACTGTTCTTAACCTGAGGTACCACTTCAGCTAATGGGGCCTCCCGCTGCCGCCGCACAATTTCTGTTCTCATCCTGAGGTAAAGTTCTTAACCTGAGGTAATATTTCTGGATTAGCGGAGTCTGTAACCTGAAGTGAATGTAACCTGAAGCGTATGTAACCCGAGGTACCACTGTAATTGAGCACCTACGCTGTGAGGAAATGACGTTTCAACCACGCCACCTTCAGCTCTCTTTGGATATATTGTGTATGGCTGAGGCATTTCCCAACAGTTTTGAAGCTCAGTTGACATAGGTTGCTCCAGAATTTCATTTTTTTGTATGATAGTGCTGGGAATTGTGTGTTCGTGATCCTTGGCCACTTCTAACTTGTAGTTGTTCATTTTTTATTTTTTTAATGACTGGTCAGCATCAGTAGCAGGTTGGATTCAGACTGGTCTGGAGGTGGAAGATTAGAGGGATCTCCTCCTGGTGAACCAGCATTTGGGGCCTAGTGGAGTGCAATATGTTTTAAGTTTGCTTCTAAGAGGCTCTGACCAGGATTGGCATGCACATTTAACCTGTGTTCAAATTACGAGGGGAAAGATAAGAATGTCTCTTAATGAAATGCTTCAGTTCCTTGGCCTGATTTGTCCCCCATTTTAGCTTCCTCTGCATCATAGCCTTATAAAAATAGTGTTTAGATGGCCTATCAAAAAAGGTAAGGTGTGTGTGTGCTTCATTGTATATTTATTAACAGCAAAAACCACCAGACTTTAAATACTTGACATTCAACCAAGTACCAGATAATGAACCTGGATGCAAAAGTACTGAGTATGTAGCTGAAATAATTTTGTGGTTGGAAACGCTACTGGCTTCTTCACAAAACTCAAGTTTCCTAAAGTTCCTTAGCTGGCGCGGCCATGACAGCCAAGCTTAGCATTTCAATACCATTCTGTGTAAGTCCCCTCAGAAGTTAAATCTTGCTGAGTTCAATGAGGCTTAAATGTGTTTAATTGTGTATGGCATTGCATCCTTAAACTAGTTCATAATGTCTGGTTTACACGTGCCCTTCCGAGGGAGGTGCGTGTGCAGTCTTTTCCATATCTGGAGGGCACCAATTCTGACAGCCCCTTGTCCTCACCGCTCCTGTTCCCCCTACAATCTGTCTGCGTTTTTCTCTGCCAATATCCTTGTCCGTGGCTGGGCTCAAGGAGTTCCTGGCATAGATCAAGGGATTTGGCAAGTGGCCAGTCCTCCTGTGCTTCCAGCCAAAAGCCATTTCCCGTCGGTGGCTGGGAGGCCCAGAAGTCTCTTTGCGAACCGCAGAAGCATCCCAACTCCACCGGGGCCCCTTGGAAGGACGCGGAATCCACTTAATGGGGGAGCCGATTCATTAAAGAATAAAAACAGCTGGCTCAAAAACAAGGGCAGAGATGACGAATTTGTCTCCCGTAAAGCTTGGGATCCCATTCAAGGGTGCCATTTAGGGTAGGCAGAGGAGAGTCATTTACATAGGTGGCATAGCTCTTTCCCCATCCCCCACCCCTACCCCAGTTTGCTCAGAAGTACTTATATATTTGATCGTTTTGCTGCTTCTGCGTAGTGACTGATGTTATAAAGAATTAAATAGGCCTGTGTAGGAGTGGAGGCTGGTCCATTAGGACAAATGGGATACTGCACCTCCAACCTCCAGGAGGAGCCACTGGCTGTTAGCTTCCTCCTCCTTAGTCTGAAAGACTCAAAGCTAGAGTAAGCTGGCTCTGCTTCTCATTGGCTCCAGCTCTGCCTACTATTGGACTCTCTGCATTCTGCTTTCCCAGTCCCCGTGGGCAGCAGCCATCCCTGCTGTGGACTAATCTTTGTTGATGGTGCTGATGCTGCCGCTTTTAAAAAGGCGACTGTTCCAAGTTGGGTTGATAGCACTGCAGTAGAAGATGTTACGAAGCAGCATAAGCAGCTGAGCAAACATACCATAGGTGGTATCCAACACTAGTACTACTCAGAGAAGACACACTGAAGTGAATAGATATTGCTAACTCAGCTTAATTAATATCAGTGTGTGCGGTGAGCCTGACTTCACTGAATACTATCCCTTGTCTATGGTACAAACTTTAAAAAGTGTTTTCAAAACCTGTTTGCCATGGCTCTGAACCAAACTAACCTTCAGAGCTCACATTTTATGCAGAACTTAAGAGCAGTTTAGCAAAGCATTCCCACAATCCTTTGGTCAGGCTGGGGAGCCAGAATTAAACCAGTTTCAAGACAGATTATCATGTGTTGTGTAGACATGGTCCAGTCTGTCGGGCAGCCTCCCAGTAGCTGTTTGATGCAGTTTCAGGATAAACAAAGCCAAGTGAGATGCAGAAACTTTACAAGGGCTTGAATAATGAGATTCAAAACGAGGACATCTTTGACAATGGGGGATCCCTTGGTGTGGTCTATTCAGTGGCACTCGGATATATAAACATTTTTGTTAAGCATCAATGTCAGGGCAGGAAAAGGTGCTGGAACTGACTTGGGTAAGGTAAAAAGTCAACATGATGAAACTGCCCAATCCTCGCAGATGCTACGAGCAATCTAAATGGGTAGGCTAGAAATTGTGCAGAGATGCTACTTGCCTGACTTTAGATCTGGGTTATGCTTAAATGCAGGCCTGTGCAGCTCATAACTTACCAGCTAATCATTCTCAGCAGCCGTGTATCGTGTGGCCTGCTGTTTGCCTGTCAATGTCTCTCCACTTTATGTGATTCTAAAAAATCAGCAGGTCAGTGAGCTCCTGGTGACAAGTGAGTTAGGTGGCTGACAGGCTCCGTTTGGTTTGCTGGTTCCATGTTAAATGGTATAGCATATCTAAGGTATTGCAACCATTTGGCCATTTTCTGAGTAATGCATAGGCATTCCCAGTTGATAGTTCCCAGGGGTGCTTGGACTACAGCACCTCATTTGTAGAGATTAAACACTGGTTTTTCTAAAAGTCACCCCTACTGCAGATGTTGGATCTTGTGGGGTGGCAACATCCATATGGAAGCAAAGGTTGAGACGGAGTTGATTTGGACTGCCCTGTGTGATCTTCATTGAGCCTAACAGATGTGGGTGATAGATGTTCACAGGCCCTCCATTGCAGCTCGGCTTTGTCATTACTCACTTGCAAATTAGTTGAGAGTTCCTGCAGAAGTCTGTCACCCAGTTTTTCTTTGATCCAGGAAACAGATCCAAACTCCTCAAAAACAGTAAGATTGCTTTGGAAAATTGCAATGCAGTCAAAACCAACCACAGAAGAAGGCAAATACCGGTATATCTTTAAGAGGTGGCATCCCCACCTACTTCTTCGTTGGTTTATGGCAAACCACTGTTGGCTGGTTTGCCTGAATTGGCAAAATATGGTTTGTACTTTCCCTGTGAAACAGGATCAGAAACCAGTGTTTAATGGTTTGGACAGATCAAGAAAGGAGCTGGTATGTGTAAGAGGAGGAAGGAGGGAGCACATAAGCTCGAGTGCTGCGAGGCTTGTTAATGTAGAGCCAAGCTGTGGTTTGTTTGGTTGTATGTGTGAATCATTTCTTTGTTGGGTGATAAGGGTATTACTTGGTGGTGGTGATTTTGCAGAGGAATTATGGAACAGTTATCCATGAATCTCCGACGTCTTCACATTTGAAATAACCTCAACCAGTGCATGTGAATGTGAAATGTGAAAAATCATTTTCTCTGCACTCAGTCTGCAAGGCTGTGTTGAAGGGAAAACGCAGCCCCCTGCCACAGCTGCAGCAGTAATAAGAACCTGTGAAGTGTTGGCCCAGAGTCCTAGGTTCAAATCCCCAATGATGATGCTCCAAACAACCATGAAGGGTGATTTTTGGCCGGTCCAACCAGTCCCACAGGGTCATGGTGGGATAAAATGTGGCAAATAAATTCCCATATAATCCCCAAACTCCATGGAAGAAGGGTGGGATATAAATGTGATAAAGCAGTGTTGGGTAGACTGCAATAGTGCTACTGTCACAAGAACTTTTGGCTAGTACGTGTCACTCACCCTCCTCCCTAAATCTGCCATTTAAGAAGTTTAAATATCCCACTAGTTGATTTACGTGTTTCCTTTGACTTTCTTGCCACCCCCCCCCCCCTTTTAAGAGGTCATGCACTCTTGATCCCCTGCAATGGAATGCCTATCTTCCACAGCAACAAGGTGTGGGGACTGATGTAGTGCCATAGGTGCTGGGTCTATTGTTTTATTTAGCACTTAATAGCATGTGCTTCCCACTCCCACCCCAGCCTCCGATCTGGAAAGACCTTAAGATTTCAAAGCAAAGGGCAGGCAAGGGGACACTTCCTGTAGCCTGCAATCCTCTTCCAGGTCAGACACCACAACCAGCTGCCATCTCTTGCAGGCACTACGTGTGTTAATCTTCTTCCTCTGCTGATTAGGGAAGAATCCCCTAGATGGTGCTGGTATTCTAGGGTGGTGTTTACCTATTGTGCTGCCATCTTGTCTTCTCTGGCCAACAGAGGAACAAAGATGAAATAGTACAGGTTTCACCATCAAGCCGGCTTTCCTTCTTCTGTGTCCCTCCCTCCAACCCCCTTTCCACCTGTGAATAATAGTCTGGATGCAGGTTGTTGGGTTTTTTTTGAAAGTTTTAAATGAAAAGGAAATAATTTTATTACATGCTGTAACCTCGGCATGTCAGCTCATGCAGACAGTATAATGTCCCAGAGACCAAAGACCAGGGGACGATAAGGGTTGGGGGGGAGGATGGAGTGTTGGTGGGGAAGCAGAGTGGATGAAATGTAAAATGAGAGAAGAAATAAAAAGATCACTGTGAATGGGAAAAAGGTGAGATGCACCTCCCTCTCTATCGCCATCAAGGGGAGATGCAAAGGGATGGGAGGCAGGGCCAGGTCTTAACAGAGTTTTCAGGGGAACACAGGCCCAAACCCTCATCCAGGAGTCCCTTGTAGCACCAGAGTTGAATGTTAATGGAAGGATGCAAGGGTGGGTGGTAGTGAGCAACCAAAACCAGTCTGGCCCTGTTGCTCCTTCTAGGTTCAACAGGCCTGGATTTCGCTGGTTAATCCCTCCCTCTCTTGGGCAAATTGCAGTACAAGACAAATGAGGCATCAGGGTGCATGTGAAGAAGTTAATGAAGGAGGACTAGAGAGGTGAAAAATGGGTGGAAGGGAAAATGGACAAATGCTTAATGACGATGTTCACCAACAGAACCCATGAATAGATTATGACGGAGTGGATGCAAACCGTAGCCATGGTGCAAACTGGAGCCAGTATCACCAAGATCACGTACAAATCTGTTACGAGGATGGATCAGCCTTGGAGAATATGATGTGCACGACTTCATAAAGACAGAAGAATTGGTGAGTCACTTTAAGAACCCATGCGGCATGGATGGATAAAATATGGGAGATTGCCAGCAACTTAGGTCTCTGGCTTTCCTACATATTTTGGTGAAATTACTGATGAAATACATTCTGATTTAATGTGATGTTTGAGTTGGATTGACTTGGGGGGAGAAATGTGAAGGAAACTAGAAAGGTGGATGGGAAAATATGTGGGCCATGGACAATTGGCTGAGTAAACTGATGGAAGGGTATATGTTGGACTGGATGAGCGGAAAGAGAAAATAGGGGCTTGCTGGCTGTGACTGAGAAGGAACAGCTAGAATGATAAGGGATAGTTGAGTCTAAGCCACAATGGAAGGAGAAAAGGGCATAGGTGAGAAGGATGAAAGGGGCTTTGCCAAACTGGCTGGCTTTGGAGGGTGATGTGATGCAATTGATGCCCCGTGCTGTCCTGTCGCCACAAGGCAGAGTGTGAGAGTGCATTGCTGTGTACAGAGAGCCTCTCCCTTATTGGGACAGGCTGGCAATGGGGGCTGGTTTATTGCTTTCTGTATGAGATTGACCTGGCGGTAGCTCTTCCAAAGGGAGAGCATGTGTGCGATGGAGGGAGCAGCATAAAAGTTTCTGAAAGAGGAGCAACGTTGCCTCCTTGTATTGCAGTCCAAAATGGCTGCCTTTCTGTCCCTGTAGCCCAGCCCAGCAATGGGAAAACTCAATGGCCCACAAGAAACAGCTGCAAAGTGTGGGACTGATGCGGTTGTGGTGATGTGGTGCACATGTCCGGCTAGATGGTTTGCATATTGTGGGGTCCTGCTACTCTCTGACTGTGGGTGTACATGTATATATATGCTTTCTTTATATCTGTGTTGAGAGTGGGCATTATCAACACCTGCCTCCCCAGGGGACCCCAAGAACTGGAGTTTTATGTGTGGGGCTAGGGATCTCTAACAAAGAAGTCTCGGCACCCTCACCAAACTACAGTTCCCAGAATTCGTTGGGGGTTGCCATGACATCTGAATCTTTGTTATAACTGATTTTAAAAAATTATAGTGTGGATATGCCCTGAGAATGTGAGGCAGAATTATGTGGGCAAGTGTGAGCGCCATCAGCCCATGCTTTGCATAGATGTGCTGGTTTGTGCGTAAATGCATGGGCTACACACTTCTGTGTGTTGCCCAGTGTGTGAATACTGAGTGTGGATTACCCAGTCATGAATGTTTCTTCAAGTATATCCCTAGGGGACACATCTGTATTACAACCTAAACCAGTAATAAATAGGTTTAATGGCCATGGCTTCTTCCATGGACCTCAGAGAACTGTACTTTGAAGAGGCTACTATTTTTTTATTTCTGTTAAGAGAGCTTTGGCCTCTTCTTACTCTACTCAGCTGACAGTGTGGGAAGCCATGGCAGAGAAACCAGTTTATGCAGGTCATCTAGACAATGCATTTATTACACTGCAAATTAGTTGCTTCTTTAAAAAAAACACCCTTTCCTTCAACAAGTGATTTTTTAACAGCAGCTAAGTAAGTTGGATTTCCAAATTTTCAGTTGGCACTGGTAATTATGGACATAAATGTTATTGCTTGCTAGGGTGGGCCCTTATATGTAGTCCAAAACAGAGGACAAAAGGGGTATAGGTTTGTTTAAATTTAAAACTGCTATTACTATAACTTAAATCTAAATACAACATATCTCACCAAAATTAGGAAGACCATGACCCATGTGCCTGCTGAGTTTTCTGTCCAGGTGTTAAAAACTGACCAGCCACTTCAAGGCCCCTGCTGCTTTCCTTATTAGGATTTTTTAAAAGCTTTGAACTAGGACTAGACATCCCTCCAAATAGAGGAATATTTTCTGTAAAGTCTGACATGTGGCCACCCTGCTGCCTGCTAGTTGCTGATCAAGCTATTGTTTAGGGCACAGCTTGAGAGAATAGTTGAAAAAGCTGGAAACCCTATTGAGAAGGTCAAACTGTGAACATTCAACACATCAAAAAGTATCAACCTGGGAATCTTGGGAGCAGCTATAATAGCAGTTAAATTGGTTTGGGCTGCTTTATATAACATATAGGGACCCTCCAGATGGTTGTTTTTATTGTGGGTATGTTCTGCAACATGTTCTTGACACAATAGTGCATTAGTGGTAGGTTTATTCTGCTTTAGTTTGCTCTGCAATGCTTCCCCAATGTTACCACATTATTGCTGGCCAAAAGGGCAATCATGCAACAAAGCTGGGACAAAAATAAACCAGAACGCTTGGGGTATAGAAAGCTATGGGATTTCAGGAGGAAGTTACAAGCTATGCACTGCTTGAAATGCTTGAAGTGTGATTGCACACAAAATCTTTGTCGGGACAAACAATACTGAAAGCGGGATCACGTGTGACTGCCTTAATAGCATCAGGGGCACAAATTGTCATGAATGAGCAATAAAAAGAATTTCTGGAGGGGCCCTATGTGCTGATAGCTTTGGTGAGACACGATGTGTATGCAAACCACTTTTGTTTTCTGATGGTGTGCACATCTTTTGGAATGTATGTGTATTTGGAGAAATGGTTGTGTGGAAGTTATTACCTATGTTTATGTGCTCACTGCCAATGTGATTGTTGCCTTTCTGAAAAACAGGGGATGCTTTCTCACATGGGTCTCTAGTACTGTTTTTTTTTTTTTGTGTGTGTGTGTGTGTGAGAGAGAGAGAGAGAGAGAGAGAGATTATCCATGCAAACTGCAACTGTACTCTTTTATTATTACCCCTGTGTGCGCAAGTATGTATGCGTGTGCAGAAACTTTGCCCTATGCTTGTGTACGTCTGTGTGCATATGTATATACACAGACAGACACAATTTCTGTGCACACACAGGATTGCAAACTCTTGATGCATTTTGCCAGAAGTTGTTCTGTGGGATCCCCTGGAGCATGTGCAGAGATGGGGCTGTGCACATTCAGCTCTTAAAAGCAGAACAAGAAACCCTACCAATTTGCTATTTGGCATGGAAGGGTAAGTGAATTCATGCTCTCCCTCCAAAGCAGTCAATCATTGGGATGTTAGCTTTTTAAAAGAGGTTCTCCTACCAGATCCGAGGACAGAACTGCACGTGGAACACTTAGTTGCACATGCAGGTGCCCATCTAGCTAGGAATACTTATATGTGGAACAGTCTGTTTCCTTCCACAGATACCAGTGCCCAGAGCTGGTCAGAGGCAAGTCACCAGTTCCTCACTTGTGGGTTTTTTTTTCTAAGCCTGTGTTCTTGTCTTGTCTTTTCATCTTCAAGTCCTTTGAAAGGCAAGTTGGGGTGCGGAGAGGGAGTGGAAAGAGAACATACTTTGCTTATTTCGTTGGAACTGAGAATGGTTTGGATGTGAATGGAATGAATGAGCAAAATTTAAATTCTTAGAAATAATTTCCTGTCAAGAGGACAATAAGGAGGCCGTGTGACCTAGCAAAACAATAACAAAGAATCTTATTCTTGTGACACCTTAAAGACAACAGTTTATTGCAGCAGGAACTTGTACAGGCGACCGCCCTGTTTAATTAGAAAGCATCCATCACAATAAATTTGTTAGCTCTTATCTACACCAAAGACAGAAACTAGTTTAATAATCTTCCCCTCTGTCTTGGGAAATTGTAGTAATGAAAGTACAAGAGTCGGGTGGAATAGTCTCACCAAGCTAAAATTTCTTGGGATTCTTATGGGGGAAGCCCATGACAGTTAATTGGGATTACTGAAACTAAAGACATGAATTTATAGCGAACTTATATTGAGTTTTTAAGGTGCCACAACAAGACTCTTGGTTGGTTTGGTTTTGCTGTAACAGTCTAATAGGGCAGCTCCTCTAGAATGGAAGGAAGAATGAGGCTGTGTGGGAGGTGGAGAAGCATGAAGAAATAAAGAATGAAACAAAGACAGAAGGGATAAGGGGTTCGAAACATTAATACAAGTGTGTATGTTGTCCCCATTGACCCTCCAGCCCCACCAAATGCCTCCCAACACTTAACAGTTCAACATTCATTTGAGAATTCAAAACATTTTGGCACATGAATTGCATGTGAAGGAAGGAAATACCACGGGGTGTCGGGTAGAATAAAGACCCTGGCATTTCTGTTGTGTGTGTCAGAGAAATGTTCATCTCCCCCACATTTACAATTCTCTCTTGAACTGTTTGAAATTTTCCTGTCCAATTTCTTTTTGGAATGATCAAAGAAATGTTGTTGGTTTTTTTTTTTTAAACACTGAAATTCCTGAAAATTTAATGTTTAGGATTTAATTTTTTTTTCAGGTCTAGTTTATTTATTTTGGTCACCTATAATGACAAAATAGTAAAAAATAATTTCAAGTTTCAAGGCATTAAAATATAGCATTCCATATTAAAGTTTCAGTTTTGGGATTGAGCGTAGATAAAGTTTTTTGTTGTTTTTTTTAAAGTCAAATTGCACATTTTCAGAGAGTGAAAAGTTTTGGGCGAATAAAAAAAATTATAAAAGTTTGTTTGTTTTGTTCCTCTTGAGCAATTGACATGATTTAATATTTTTGCTCAGTGTGAGCAGAAGAAAGATCACTCACATTTAGGAGAAGAACACTTTGAAAACCACAAAGAAATCTTTCTCTTACATTATTATTATTTTTGGCAAAATAATACTCTTCCTTCACCCCCTACATTTTCAGTGGTCCTCTCTCCCTCGATTGGCCCCGTGGGAAATCCTTATGCCTCCAGTACAGGACTTTTAAAAATGTTGCTGTGGCAACTGGAAGAGGGAAAAAGAGGGATTTGTGAAAAAATAGCATCACTTTCTAAATTTTATTATTATAATTATTATATTACATCTGCTTGAAAAAATAGCTCTGTGTCCCTCCCCCACCATCCCTGAGCCCACCCCTCCTTCCCCTCTTTTGGCACCATCCTCTGCCAAACATAATCAACCTTCCCCCCCCATAAGCCACACCCCCACCAACATGGGGCAAAACCACACTTCCACTCCCCCCGCCCACACCCAACCTGAGTCTGAAATCACCCGTCTTTCCTCCATATCTCACCCTTGCTTCCAATTTAATCCAGCATTGGGGAAAAGCAGTGCTGAAAGGTAGGAGCCCCCCTCAAGCACCTGCTGTCTACTCTCCCCTCCCCTTCCAAGGCCTCAATCACCCCTACCATTTGCAAGAGAATAGGGCACTCTGTCCCCTGTACCTCCAGAATGAATCAGGGTTTTATCTATGTATATTTCCCCCCTCCCACCACCCACCTTGGGGATGCACCTAGATGCAAGTATCCAGCTTAGCAAAGGTAAGGAGAGATTGTCTTGTAGCAGACACACCCAGACAGTTGCACAGGCACACAGACACAGGGCATAGTTTGGCAGAGCTAAAGGATGTTGAATAAAAACAGCCCACCTTTGATCAGAACTGTTTCCAGCTACTGGGTGAACTTAATCCATCAAATTGGATAGATGTGGTCTAGTCTGCCATTGAAGACTTGAAAGACTACTTTCCTTCTAAAGAGTGACATAAATACAAATTACTCCTACACTAATGGCTAAAAGATCAAACGGACTATTCCACTAATGCCCATATTCAATCAAATGCAGAGATTTGCATGAGAAATTTCAGTCATCATTCATGGTCAGTTTTATGCTTCATCGCTACAAGGCCTGCTTCTAACTACCACCCGTAGGACAAAGCAGTCAGCACATTCTGGCACGTAGATAAAGACCAATATGTTGTCAATTATTTATTTTACTATTTTCACAATCATGGGGTGAAGGAACCATTTGGATTTTCTGCTTCAGACATGGAAGTCCTGGGCTGTTTCTACCTTATGACCATACAGTGGAAATAAATCATGCTTATTCTTGCACACTCTTAGTGGGCAGCTGTTAGCATCCATTTTTGGGCCAACAACACACAAACCTAGAACCACCTCAGACTGACTCACAACCACCACATGCACTCCCCGGGGACATTTACTCACATTCACATTAGTGCTTGAGCCTGTTCACCTTGAGCTGGAGATCTGGCCTTGGGATTCACTCCTCTCCTATAATGCCCTAGCTGCAAGTGCGTTGTTTTTTTTCTACTGCAGGTAGTGATTGAAGCGAATAATTCCTCTGAACATGTACAGGGTGCCTTTCCCTTGCCAATTCATCATCCAAAGCTCCCATACTTCTGACTAGGACTTTGGAATAAAACATGTGGAGGGCAGAGGATGATTCTCAGAGAACTTTAGCGCTTCACTTCTCTGTTAACATATGAAGTCTTCCTTAGGTCTTTAGACTGTGTCTCTCCTGTTTGTTTGGCTACACAGTGCTTGAATTACAGGGAGGTTGGGGGCCTGGCTCCTTACCTTTTACAATAACTGTGGGGCATGTTTTGGCTAAAGTTGAGTCAGTGAGTGGGGCTCATAGATTTCATGGACACCCTCTCCCTACAAGCACTCTCATCTTGATACGCATTGTACCAACCTACATATTTGTCATGCAAGCTTTCTAAAATAAGCTCTTAAAAAAAGATCTGCCAGGGCACAAGCCTTCTCAGAAGCCTCACCCTCTGACTCAGAAGCTCCCAGATTATTGGAGATGGATTGTAGTTAGTAGTGAAGGAAAGGCACTCCGTGCATCCTCAGAGGTGTTACTGATTTTTGTGTTCCAAAGCTGTGCTCTGGAAAGTTTCTGAGCTCTGGCCAAAAGAAGCCCTGCGGTCAACCATACACAAAGAACGCTCAGCAAACAACTACCACAAGTGCACTTTCTGTACCCAGTTAAACACCAGGGTATGCAGGTGAAATACTGATTTAAGACACCATTAATCCCATCGTCTTTGTTGAGCTGGACATTTTCAGTTATGGGCTGCATGCTACCCTAAGCAGATGCCAGATGGTTCCTTCACAACTCGGCCCCCACTAGGCTGCTCTTCATCAATACTCTTCTATACAACATCTCAGTCTGGCTTGGATGAAAACCAAAACAAATCAGATTATTTTTTTTAATAGTAGAAGCTTGTTCAAAACCCATGACATTCTTCAAATTTTAAAATTTCCAGCCCTCCATATTTATGAATATTTTATGTGCAAGTTTATAAAACAACATTCTTCATCTCTTCTTGCACACGGAAAATAAAACACAACATGTCTCAAGTTAAAAAAATATTTCTTAAATCATAACTTATTCCCCCCCTTTCCTGCAAATCTCAGGGGAGGTGTAAACACTTTAAACGTGCTTGAATTTGATTGTTTTGTTCTGCTTTGGAGAGGGGGGGGTCAGAAATGTCAAAAATTTGAAAAATTGCATACATGTTTTGGTTTTTGAAGCAAAAATGAGAGCTGGTAGCATTCTGCATGTGGAAAATATCAATGACAACTAGCATTTCCCCATATTTCTTACAAAAAGGGGTCTCATTTTATTTTTTATTAATTTCCCCCATGTCCTGGAATATATATTTTATAGTAAAAAACCACATTCTTTCTTCATTTTTTTGGCAACTCAAATGCATGAATCATTTTTTCCCCTAAAAATGCAGGGGTTGTTTTTTTGGCAACTCAACTATGGGCTCATCCACACTTCTGCTTGTCTTCTGCCGCCCAGAAAGATGCTCAAACTGAGTACTAAAGATCAAGCACTAGGCCTGGGAAAGCAGTGGGGCAAACAGAAGTCTGGATGAGCCCTGTATTGCACAAAATGAATTTAGAAACCAAAATTATTTAAATTGAAAAGAAATCCAGATATTTTGAAGCTGCAAAAACATATTTCTATTGCCATGTAAATGTCAAATGCTTTCTAAAGAAATACTAAAAAAGAGAAGACGATTCTACTAAAATTAACATACTGAATGTGAGAGCAACATTGATGTTGCTGTTACAATTCTTTTCACAGAAAAATTATGTTTCTTCATCTGGGCAGGGAAGAAAATACCCCAAAAATAGAGCAAAAAAAGAACATACAAATAAAGTGACAATATTACTAGGTTGGGTCTGTGGTACTTCTGGGTAGAGATGCTGTTACAACATTATCTCAGTCTCTGCATTCAGAACCAATTTGCAAAACACATGTGGTACAGCTCTAATGGGACTCCACCATTTCAGGATGCAGGATGGCTTGTACTACTTCAGAATGCTTGACTGGTATAAATAAATCAAAATAAAAATAATCCACAGAAAGCTAGCATGTTGCTGATTCTAGGCTTGTCTTCTCCTTGACATGTTAGTTTTCTACAGATACACAATTTTTAAAATGGGGGAGCATTCAAACTGGCAAACCAACTCCACAAAGTTTACTATCAACAAATAAATGTTAGCGGTCATGTTCATGCGTAGTCATGTAAGCCATCTACAGACTGAAAAGCAAAGAACCTATTTCAATCCAGTTTTCAGAAATTTCCTCCCCCATTGCTCACCTGGAGACAATTGTACTCATCCCAGATGAATCAGTGGCTGTTTATGAGCCTATGCAAACTGACCCGCCCCCCTGAAAAACCCCCACTGTATTCTGAAGTAGTATAGTCCAGGAGAGCTGTACTTCATGAACATGAAGATCAGCTCCAACAAACCAGCCAAACCAAACCATACAAAGGAAGGAAACCAGTTACAACAAATGAAAATGTTGTGAAAGGAAATTGCCCATTAACCCTGATAGGTGAGTGGGAGGCAGGATTTAAAGTGCAGAAATGCAAAACACACCGAAGTCCCAAGGCTAACTAGTCCCGTTCCTCTCCTACATATATAACTTTTAAAGTGGTGGTGGGGAGTCATTTCTAGAAAATCTATAGTTACCATGATGTATAAAGAAGGCCATCTGCTGCAGGAGCACCTGCAGGTTAGAAAGCACACTGGCTTGTTGTTTGCTTAGTTATGTTTTAGGGTATCAATATTGTAGAGTGGCGCAGGGCACCACATCAAAGGGGAGCAGACTTGTATAGCAGGGTCCGAAGTATGTTTACTTAGAAATCTCATTGTGTTTAATGGGCCCTACTCCCTAGTAAGAATCCGCAGGATTGCAGCCTTAGTCAACACACCCCTTCCCTCAAATGCCTCCCCACCCCATTATCTCAGTTACACACCTGGACATTTATTAAATCAACTTAATATGGGACTGTGTGTGTCCTTTAAAGGGAAATCTTGGTCAATATGACCAACTTAACAAACTGCCCTCCATTTTCCCAGCCCGGAAGTGGGTAGGAGGAAAATGCACCGCAAAGGGGATTTTATTTTAGACAGGAGCTTGCATTAATTAACCCCTCTCCCAAATTTGCCAGAGGAGAGGGGCTCCCAATCACTCTCCTGAATCTAGCCAGCTATTTATTTTTTATTTATTTTTGCATAGGAATCGTTGCATAAAGAGCTTCCACTATCTGGGGAGGGGGGGTTACAGGTTGAGGTTAGACAGGATTCTTGGGGAGGAGGGGGATGTATGTGCCTCTGCAGAAGCAGGGGAAATGTTTGCATAGTATGTGAGATGGATGGGTTTCCAAATAGGGAGTGGTAGCTCTTAAGAAAATAGGGAGGGGGGGAATAATCAGAGTGAAATAGTTAATCACACACAACCCTACAGGCCAAAATGTGTACTTTCAATAACACTGGGTTTTACTATTCTGCATTAAAGAACAGACTGCATTGAAGAATACAGGCCACAAAGTCCTCAAGTTCAGAGGTTAGGATTCAGTAGGGCTGCCATACATCTGGAATTTCTTGGACATAGTCGGTATTCGGCCATTGGAAACAGTGTCTGGGCAGAAATTGCTCATATGTCAGGGGAAATCCAGATGTATGGCAATCCTTGTCAGAAATGTAGATTTTGGTGAATTTCCTTAAAAATAGCTCAACTTTTATGTCCGGATTTTCACTTTTTGAAATATGGCAACCCTAGGGTTCAGCTAACCAAGGTCCTGTTATTGGACTCAAGGCTCCTTTCTCAATAAGAATTAGATGAAAACAAAGAATGGGTCAGCAATTGGACATTTCTGGGTCAAGTCGAGCCCCCTGAAGGATGAACAGAGGCAACCTAAAGTCATAAAATGTGTAAAGAAAGTGGCATTGGTGTAACAGAACATGCTCACAGACCACTTTTAAGGGATGTAAGCATTGGCCCAATACCCCTTATTCCCTTCCTAAAGTAGTCCTACCTAGTTGCTAACCAGGGTAGTAGAAATATGAGATTTGAAAGATCATTAAGAAAAATGGTCCTTTGAATTACTGCCTCTATGAACATCTGATGGGTAGTTCTCACAATGGTTGTAGCATTCTGGACTGCAGGGAATGGGACACATAATTGAATGTTCGTCTCTAAAATAATAATAATGCTGCACACAGATATGTAACTATCATCAAGGACCTATATTGCCTAGAAGAACCCATTTCCTTGACATCTAATTTTCTATGCTATTCGATTTATTTATTTATTTGTATGTGGCATTAATTCAAGGAAGCTCCAATTTGCAATCTTAACTGGTACAGCCCAGATACAGATTGACCACCTTGATGTAAACTAGGCCTTATATGTCACTGCTGGCATTTGCTAGTATCACGGCAGCATTCTACCGATGGAATGATTTCAATAGCATGTGATGCTGAGAAGCCAATCACATGCTGATGAAGATGAGAGAGCATAGTTAGCAAGATCAGGAGATGTTTACGCAAACTACAAAACACGGCTCTAATCCTGAAATACATTTAGTAGGAATATAGCCCCACTGATTTCAACAGAACTTCCACTCTTAACTAGACCAAAGGAACAATTGTAACCTAAATTACCTATGAGGAAGTAAATAATCCCTAGGCTAGCACATAATGAACGTATTCGACACAACAAGACCCTAATGTTAATGACAACTAGAATCTCTACGAATACCATTAAAATCAGCTGACTAATGGATGATATGCTGTGTTTTGTCATTTGCCCTGAAATCCTTTTGCAAAAATAATAGATTATAAGAAACAAACTAAGAGTATGTATTTCACGGTGTGTGTTAGAAACATGTAAACAATGTGTGGCAATGTTTTGGTTGCATCTAACAATGCTTTTATCCATCCTTCAACTGGGAAGGCTCTTGGAATTGACTTTGGGCTGGTTAAATTCATTCAGACTTGATACTGACCATTAAAGCTGTAATGGTTTGGGGCCCAGTTATCTGAATTAGCACTTTCACCTATACAAACTCTGAGATTACCATAATTTACAGAGGCCCTCCTGGTCAGTAAGATTGATTAGGTTGGTGGCATGAGGGTTAGTGCCTCTTTTGTTGTGGCCCCAATGTTTGCGGGATGCCTTCAAATGGGTTCCAAAGAGCAATTTGCTTTAAGTTGTTTCCTTTTGACAGATCTTGAGTACTGATGTTTTAAATTGGATTTATCTTGGCTAGAAATATTTTTAAATATTTTAAAGGTTATTATGCAAGGCTGTTTAAACAGACTCTGCTGCTTTATGGAATTTTGATATGTTTCTGACTTTAGTGATATATTGAGTTTTATAAATTACTAGCTGCCTTAGTAGAGGGCCCTAAAGGTGGTCTGGAAATCAAACACACACACACACATATAAGAAATAGCAGGTGCCCAATGGCCATTCTGAATTATGGGGCATACTGTTGGATGTGCAGCAGGTGGACACAATGAGCAAGGTCTTCTCTGCTGTAATACAAGGACTCTGGAGTGCACTCTTCCCAAGGAAAGACAGCTCAGCTCCATCTTTATTAGCCTCCAGATGGGCAGTGAAGACAGGCTTTCGGTTTTTATACTGAAGTGTTTAATCTGCTATTGTTGGGGTTATATTTCACATTATTGTTTTCTTATATTTCATTTACTGATGTTTCAACTATGTTATCCTAAATTCAGATTATCTTTAGCTGGATTATCAAAGCTGAAATGTTAAAACAAAACAAAACAAAACAAACTAAGCATTCACCCCACAGACCTGAACTGGTTTAATATTCGTTCATAATCCCCAAGAAACCTAGGGACAATAGCACTGAGAGATGGAGGAAGATTTATAAGGATCTCTTAACACAGAATTTCCAATAACCTTACAATCAACTGCAATTCCCAGGAAAGAGTTTTTGTGCCTGTGAGCTATGAGAGTTTAATTGGTATAAACTGATATAATTTGTCATAAATGCATTCCCATGTCCAATCTAGGTATGATAGCAAACAATGGCTTGTTGTTATGAGAGCAAGCCTGCACAAAGCTCAAGCTAGCACACCCAGTCCTCCCCTCTCTTCATTTTCTGCATGCACAAAAAGAAGTTAAAATCTTCCACTTTTGAACTAGTTACAGTTCCCCATTATTTCCGAATGTGGGAATCTGTGATTTTGCCTAACTAACAGGTAGTTAATAAACCAGGATTTTAAAGCATAGTTTGGTCCTGGGTTTTTTTAACTAACCACAGAACAAACCTGATTTTCCAAGTTCAGAATAATGGGGAACTGGTTCATTCACATGACTGTCATTGATTCTCAGGTTGGCTGACTTCCCACACCCTCAAATCAGTCCCAGAAGCCCCTTGGTTATATCTATAAGAGAGCTATTTTATGGGCATTAAAAAGAAGTTACTTTCACGTGAGATAACTCCTTTGATCAATTTGGACTGTGAAAAAATGTTACAACTGGGTACAATGCAGACAAAAGTCTAATAAAATAGCCATTGCTGACTTTGGACAATCATATCTCTGCTAAATAAGCCAAGATGTATACAAGCATTTTGCCTCTGCTCTTGCACTGTTGGTGTGCCACAACAAGCCATGACATTGTGAATCAACCACAATTTCCTACTTCATCTAAACTGGGAAACTATGGTCGCCAGGCTTGGAACAAGCCAGGATCTTAAACCATAGTCTGAAGGAGACTTAAGGTCCTGTCCTGTCCTGAACATGATAATGATAGTGTCTTGGTTCAAATGAAATGGAAAAATACAGTTAATAATTGAAGGCTTCCAAGTTTAACTACAGTACTCTGAGAATGGAGGAAGGGGTTGCATGTGCAGACACAAGCCTCATTCATATTTTGATTTATCTGGCTGAGATATGATTGTCTGAATGAAGTCTTGTCTCCACTGTCCTTCTCTCAATGGACATACTGTTGCCTTCTTCTGTTTGCTTTTAGCTTGTCTTATTGCTCCTCATTTAACACAAAGGTTTCTAAAGTCTTTATGGGTACAAATGTAGCTTTGGCAACAGCAGACCAAATCCTTTGAATAATAAGCTTAAACTACAAAAAGCAGGCTACTTATGCTGCTACAATGATGAGTAAGAGGAGATTTTGAACTTCTACTAGTATTACGAGAATCAAAGTATGGAAGGCATAAGAGAAGAGTATTTGTCATTTTATCTCTTAAATGTGAATGGTAGGTAGCTTCTTCACCTGGTCAAGAACTGGTAACTGTTTACTATGGATAGCTTGACACAGACTATGGGTTAAGCACCCACTGTCTGAACTAAATGAGTTTGCTCCTGTCTGGTTAGCATAAGAGAAATGAACTACATTTTCTTTTAACATATCTTGCTCTTGAATTTTTACAGTGGTACTGTAACTTTTGTTAGCTGCCATGGCATCATGTTGGGAGAGATAGAAAGTTGGGACAGAAATATTTTAAATAAACAAATAAACATGTTTTATCAAATGTGTAGTGGTGGAAGGGGAAAGGTTTCTAAGCTCTCTGAGAGCTGATCACTTGGCCACCACAATGATATGCAGCTACTGGTGTTGATAAGTTTAATGACAACAAGGTATCTATGACCTTTAAGGTCAACATTTAATAGACCAGCTCTGTACTCCATAAGGCTAATCAGATGCTGATGAAGATGTGATGCATTTAGCACAGGCTTTACGTGGAATAAATAATGGTTAACGTATAAATCAGTTTGGCCGGTGCCTACCAGCTGCCATTTCATAACCACAAGATAGCTTGTTTTTGTGCAACTCTGGCTATCACACATCAGCCATCAAGGATATGAATGTCTTTACCCTGTGAATGCAAGGCCTGCCAACAAGAAGCAAGAGAATCAGCACTGAACTATGGGATACCAATCACTTCAGCTACGCATAATATTCGTTCCTAGAGAGCGACTTTTAAGACTGCTTATGGAACAAGCAACAAGGTTGAGGACAGAATCCTCCCCTATTAAGCTCACTTTCAGACCACACACAAAATATTTTGGCTGCCACAGGAGTCACCCTGCCTCCATCACTGGCTCAGTCAAGCTCCAGAACTACTTCCAAGTTGAGGAATTCTCTTTAAAAGCTGTAAGGAGACATCTTCCAACAGTTCACTCTTCATTTCCTAAGCCTCTTACAAAACATAGTTTTACATTTTTCAAAAGTGCATTAATTGGAAAAACAGGAGCTGTGCAAATTTGCAAATCTTAACACACCTAAAAAAATATTCAGTCAGATTGGTCCTATACTTTTCAAACAAGCAGTGGTGCTTTGCTGTTTGTTCGTTTTTTCTCTTTTACAACTGCTAATTGCTTGGGGAACCGGTTTTTAATGGTAGCTGAGGCACTGAAGATTCCCATCTTCCAGAACATCTACAAAGGGAACATGCCACTCTGTATTATACCCCACTGACAAAATAGAATTCTTTCACCAAAATACATCAGCTACAGAGAATGCCTCTATGTATGGAGTTTGCAACACATCAGAGCACTCTCACTTCCTGTTTTCAGCTTTGCCACCCTTCAAAACCACTGCTTTTTGCAGTCCTGCTGGGCCAACTCTCTGAACACTCACATAATAAAACGCCAGCCTTGCTGCGTCCTGTCTTTTCCTCTGGGGCTTACTTATATGAGTTGACAGTGTGCACAACATTCTCCTCCCTCTTGCATTGTTTCAGATTTATAAACATTTTCTTACAAACATGAGGCTTTTGAATTCTGCTCTGTGACAGAGCTCTCCTTGCCGGCATCTTACAGCCATCAATAATCCCACACCCAGGGTAGGAAAAAGCCCTTTAGGATACACCAGGCTCCTACAACGTGTGGTGCCTCCAACCCCTTGCGGGATGGGAACAGGTCAGGGGAGTGGGCACTGGCTAAATTTGGTGATTTTTATTGTTGCAGGGCATTGCAAGTCCAGAAGGAAAGTATACCTCTCTCTCTTGTTGTAGTTGTTCTTTTTTTGTGTTGTTGTTTTTTCTTTTGTTTTTGCATATAACATTAAATATTGTCGCTTACAGTATCACATGCAAATACATGCTGGCTTGGAAAATGCAGATTCTAAATAGTTTAGCTCGGCGACACTATTCCTTAAGCTTTTATTTTGTCTGTCTCAGCAGCATTGCTTTGAAAAATAATATGTCCCGTACTCTGCTGCTAAATAATGTGTCCCCATATTCTGTTGCTCCTGGAGAAGCTTACAGGTGAAATATTTCCCCACACATGGTCGCCAACAAATGTTCTCATCCTGTTGTTCTATATATATATATATATCTGCTGAAAAATAGGTTTATTTTTGTTTTCCTGCATTTCATTTTTGTTGTTGTTGAGTCTCTTTATTTCTCCCCGCTCCTTTTTTTTTTGCAATCAGATCAAAGTGCCACTCCATCCCAACTTCGGATGGAATCAGGAAAAAAATCACAGTGAAAGCACTCACCTTAACAAGGAGTGCTCCATTATCGTTTTTTTTCTGTGTGCGGAAAACGAAAAAAGGAACAGAAGAGAAGTGGGGCGGGGAGACGTGAAGGAAGAAGGCTGGGTCTCTTAAGCTTTCTCCTTCAGACCCAGTCAAATCCTGGAATTTCCTGCTCCCCAACCACATTCTGATTTCCATGCCTGCCCTCAGCTCCTTCATCTGTAGGAACTTGAGTGTTCTTGGAATATCTACATCATAGGAAAGTCATTATCATGCATCAGGCAGAAGGGAGCACTTGACCTTATTGCTTGTGATTGATGGAAGATCCATGCACAAAAGAGAACAATTCCAAGGAAAGATAATAGAAGGCTAAAGGCAGATGGATGGAGTGGCCTTCTCCATTGAGACTGTGGAGTGTCCATGTGTTCAAAGAACCAGAATTGCTCAGTAAGTAAGGAGGGAGAGAGAAAGAGAAAGAGACAGAGAGAGAGAAAGACTGGATGGATATCTAAAGTGTGGATAGTTTTGACACTTGGAAATATGTTTTATGGAGATGGGTAGACTGAAAACAGATTACAGTGTTAGAGAGAGAGAGAGAGAGAGAGAGAAGTCCAAGGAAGTTTGTCACTAAGCTCTATGGCTCATTGCAGTCCTGAGTAAGATGATGAAAAGGGGAAGAGCACTAAAGGGAGAGAAATAAAGCGCAAAGCCAGGGCCAGAGAAAAATCGTGCACTCTAGTGAGGTTGAAGAGGGGGAGAAATGCAGGCAACCCAGAGAGGAGGGCCAGAGCCCCTTTCCTGCAGTGTCCATCTCTCAGTGACCTCCTCCTCTTCGGAGTATTTGGATTTTCTGAGCAAGCCAGCCCCCTGCATTCACCCTCCCGCCGGTAAATTATTTAAGCCCCACTCTTGATCCATAGCCACGGGAACAGAAGGCTTCAGGCCTCGGGATTCTCATGGACACTCCAGAAATTGCAAACTTTAGTGCAACACCACCTGTGAGATGCCTCCTGTGTTTTACTTGTTCCAATGCATTTGACCGCCTTTGTTTTCTTTTTCCTTTTTTTTTGGCATTACCTTATTTTTTTTCTTTTTCTTCTCTATATATTTTTTAAAAAATAAACGAACATACAAGCTAACCCCAAGCATCCCTGGTGCGTCTCTATAGGATGGAAGGGATGGGCGAGCGGGGACGTCGGACGGAACCAGGCGAGCCGAAAGGAGTGGGCGCCGGAGACAGGCGCAGTCCAGCAATGCTGTTCAGGCTGTGGGACTTCTCATAGCCTGTTGGAAGCGCTGTGGGGAAAGGAGAGAAGTGAAAGGGGTGAACGGGGGAAGAGGAACACAGGTCAAGTTAAGGCCCTGACTCTCTCACAGTAGGGACTCTGGCACTAGCAACCATAGCAGCATGCTAGAGGAGGGAGCTGCCCTCTGCTACACTTCATATGCCTGATATACTAGATTCTTGGTCCTCTTTGCTCAGCACTGGCCACATCTGGAGATTTGTTGATGGCTTCATACATTCAATGAAGCTGTGGGTGTGCACTGTGGCCTGGTGCTTCTCCTTCGATCTTTCCTTCATGTCCTGGGATTTGGCAAAGATTTTGCTTTTACCAAAAGTTCCCTGTTAGGTCTGAAGCAAGGAACTCTGTCTTGATGCTGATTAACAAACCAGGATAATTTTGGCTGATCAGATAATAGCTTGTTAAATGACATTAAGCCAAATTTATGAAGGTTTATGAAGCCGCTGGCTGATGTTCAAACACAGCCACTATCTTACTCTAATTGCCAGCAGTTCTCCAAGGTTTCAGGCCGAGGTTTTTCTCAGACTTGCCACCTGGAAATTCAAGGAATTGAATCTAGGATGCTCTGCACACAGTGCTTGTGCTCTACCACTGAACTATAACCCTTCCCCAGTGCTGTTGCTCTAGATTGCTAGAGGGCAGGGTTGTAGCTATCAGCTCAGCAAGCTTCAGATGCCACATGCGGACAAGAAGTCCCATCAAGCTGTGCAAAGCTGCCAAACCTGGTTTGGGTTCCTTGGGCTGTCAGTCAGCCTGTGCCTGCCTGCTTCTCATACCACCATTCTTGACCATCTCCCAAATCAATGTTCCCTTCTACAACCAGTCTCAGGCTCGATCCTCCATGTTGAACTTGGAAACATTATTCCACAATCATAGTTCTAAGCCAAAGCATTCCTTAACTGGAAGCTCTGTGGCCTCAGTCTTGAAGAGCATGAGCTGTTAGCTGAAACTGAACTTGCTGAGGGCCAAACTAGACGTGACCTAAAATGGATGCCTCTTTGCATTTAACATTCAGCCTTAAAAAAACAAAACAAAACTCTTAGCATCAGCTGGAGGGAGCTGATCATGTTTAGAACCACAGCAGCTGTGGAGGGAGGGGGAATCCTGCCTCTGAAACTGGTACTGTACCGCACTGTGAAGAAATCTCCCATTTGCCCCAGTTTCTTCTTCCTGCAAAGAACAGCTTCAAAGGAACACTTTTTGTCAAGACCACAGCAAAGGAGGAAAGGGTTAAACTTTCCCTTCCTGCTTGGTAATGATATTGATAATTATTAGTCCCTGCCCCCAGTAGCAGCTGTTTTGCATTTTTGAAACCCAAAAAGACACATTAAGTATCACGGCTATTTTGGCCGTTAAGAAGCTGCCTTGGCAAGCCATTGTTTCTTCTCATCCTATAATACAGGGATGATGATAATAATAATAATAATAATAATAATAATAATAATAATGACTACAGCTCAGCTGGGAAAGCTCAGTCAGTAGACCATGGGACTCTTAATCTCAGAGTCATGGATTTGAGCCCGACATTGAGCAAAATATTCCTGCACTGCAGTGGGTTAGACTAGATAACCCTTCCAGCTCTGTGATTCTATGATACTATTCAGTTAAATAAGTCTTAGTTGATTAAATCTGAATGAATTTGTGTTTGACCCAAATCATAATTTTGACGAAAAAGCCATACTTGTCTTTAGTTGGTTAACCTACCTGATTAATCAATTAAATGTTGCAGCCGTAATAATTAGGGCTGCTGTCAAGGGTTGCCACTGTTGAGCCTCCTAGCCTGACTGCTCCTCCTCTCTGCTGTGGATGCAGCCTGTTCATCTACCTTATATGGGTGAGGAGAATCTCTACATGCCTCTGCAGTAACCTCTGCATGTTTTGCCCTTTCCCTCTGGAAAGTGCTGTGAATTGGGCACAGAGGGAGAGGCCAGGAAATGGGCAGTGGGAACAGTAGCAAGCAGAACAAAGCGGGCCTGTTTGGCTGATGGGAGCACTGAGAATGTCTTGCCCAAGGGACTGCTCCCCCCCCCAAAGCCTCCTGAAATTAGCATTGCCAATAATAATACTGGCTTGGCTTACATGATTGCCATTTAAAGATTGTGGTGGGTTTTTCATAAACATAATTAGAAAAAAAGTAGCAAATAGACTTTCATATAAGCTGATCTTGTACTGTGGGGAACTGACTATATGCTTTTCATTCTCTGGAGAATCCTAGCCTGGCTTCCTGCTGCTCCACCCTATATCCTTTCCTACATCTCTCCTCTGTTTCCCTAGGAAGCAGAAATCCTCACTGCCCCCCATTACATGCTCACAGAGAGGTTCCCCACAAAGCTAGGCATGCAACACAAGCAAAAACATGTACACCGTGCTTGCATTCCTCTTAAAACAGGCCAGGGGGACGAGATGCATGGGAATTGAGCCTGTTTTGAACTGTAACATAGTTGCTTAGCACATTATGTGTGGAAAGGGGACAGGTAAGTGCCCTCGTGGCATCCTACGTGGCACCTAGGGGCAGAAGGTGATCACTACATGTGGTGTGTTCAGTCACAGGAAAGGGACTGCAGTTTACAGTGCAGACAACACACAGTTGGAGCCTCTCTAAGAAAAGCTTATATACACAAAAACAAATAAAGATATAAATAGATACTTACATGTCACTGATCTGCCATCGGAGTACATAATAAAGGACACCTCGGAGCTGAATAACATGTAATCACATATGTATGCATGGGTTTGGAGGTCACAACAGACTGCGTTATGTTGGTAGCATGAACTATGTATAAAATGTATGTGTTGGAACAACATGGTACTGGGTACGATGCAGACTGTGAACTAGAGCAGATATGTGTACGGATATTAATAGTATGCATTTAATCAGAATGTCTGATGGAGCAGTATGCAAAAATGACATCAACAGAGGTTGCATATTCTGCCCGTGGCCAAGCATGTATCACAGTGCAGCCTTCCCCAATCTGGTGCCTTCCAGATGCTGCTGGCCTACAACTCCCAATAGCCTCAGCCAGCATGGCCAGTGGTGAAGCATGATGGGAACTGTAGTCCAACAGCATTTAGAATGCACTGGGCTGTGGAAGCCTGTCGTGTGGACCTCCTTATCAGAATGCACGAAGTATGTGTTGCTAGTGTGTTAACACATGAACCACAAATGCAAGCATGTGCTGTGCTGGACCAATACGTAGCACGGTTATAAACAGTTTGTATGCATATTTATGAATACGGTGAATCTTCATGTACCATGTTTACAGAACACTACCTGTGACCCTGCGTGTCTGTGGCATGTCAATATATGTGCTGTGCATTTCTGCAGCACACTGTGTGTTGGAGTAGGATGTCTTAGAAACTATGCTGCATAACATGCACATGGAAAACATGCCACCACGTACGCCTGTGGCATACTACATGCCATGTAATGTGTTATGTTATGCATGCAGATAAGCAGTGTCTATACAGCATGCTCTGTTTACCAGACCAGCATGTTACTGGATGTTTAAAGTATGCAATACAGAGATGCCAGCCTTCTCTTCAGGGTATCACATTAAACCTATTGCAAAGCAAGGCCCAGTTTCTCTGCCCATGAAAGCCTTACAGTGAGGCTTACCTGCATGTGGAAGAGCTGCTCCACCATGGAGACAGCTGCATCTCAACACCACTACACAAAGGATCCCTGCATGAACAAGTGCTCCCAACTCAGCTCTGATCAGGGTGGAGAAAAAGGACCTTATTGCACAGTGTGTGATGCCCTGAGGATTCCCATCTGCCAGGCAGCCCACCCCAGGAGCAGAAGCGACAACACGCTGAGATTGGATTGAAAGCATTGAGCAGGGCTGACCTGCCTCCGGGGGGGGCGCTGGAGTTCACATGCCCAGCCAGTCTCAGGCGGTAATCAGAGCTGGAGACAGAGAAAGACACGGAGACCTGATCACACCGCGCTGAAAATGCTAAGCAGGACAGGTTGTGCAAGCGGCAAAGAGCAATGTTCACTTCCTTTGTGTGCATGAGAAAGGGGGTTAATTTTGCAAGGAACTGATGCACGCTTACTGATGCACACAATGGGAATGAGGAGGGGGAGAAAAACGGCACGTGCAAAAGTGCACATTCCTCATGCTGCCAGGTGCACTTTTCAATGGCACAGGCAGCACTTGCATGAGAGTCAAATTTGCATTGTTTCACAGATGTTTCCTACATAGAAGTCTCTTCTGTGAAACAAAACTTCAGAGACATGGAGCTTATCTCTTCTATTTGCACATGCAAGTCTTCATAACCATTGTGCAACCCAGCAGCAAGTTGCACATTTAGCCCATTTTGCAAGAGCAGAAAAAGCTTCACCTGCAAACAGGTACAAATGCAGATGTGCAAACACTTTGATTGTGTTTGTCACATTTCCTTTCATTTGCTTATCCAGGTTTTGCATGTGCAGATGGAGAGCAGAGCTTCCCTGGCATGCAGCACTTTTTGAACATGTTCACCAGGTGCCCAGTTTCACACTTACCTCTTCTTCACTTACACACACACACACACACACAAAATTTGATTTTACAACCACAACAAAGGTGCACCTTTATCTCCTTCACACTTTTAAATAGGATTTTGCACATAGGTCTCAATTCCATATGCATGGCAATCTGCACCAGGAAACAGGATAGTGGAGATTGTCTACAGATGGGGAGAGGAGTGCAGCCACAGGATTTGCAATAATGGCTTTTTGGTACCAGCCCCGTTGGGCAGCAGTTTAGGAAGGGCCAAGGTGCTGGGGATGGGGGAGTGTGTAGCTAATCCTAGGAAACCTCAAGGGCAGGCAGAATTAGTCATTCACCTGGTCATCTGGGGTGAGTTAAGAACTGCATCCAAGCAACCATGCATACAACCTTCACCTAAATTGATGCTTTTGTTTCTTTAACACCACAAATGGATAAGAAAAGGAGATTAGACAGGCAAACAACTAGGGTTGCCATATTTCAAACAGTGAAAATCCAGTTGTTGTGCTTTATTTATTTATTTTTATTTTTGAATAATTTTCATTTGGCAAATTCACAAAAGAAAGGATGTTTTTGAGCTATTTTTAAAGGAAAATTACCAAAAAACAACATTGTGCCAACATAGGTTGCCATATGTCTGGATTTTCCCGGCACATTTTTTTTTTTAGCAGATTATGCCCGAACACTGCTTCCAACTGCAGCATTCCGGATATGTCTGGGAAATTCTGGACGTATGGAGACCCTAGAATGGTCTTTTTCACAAGTCTGGTGTAAGAAGGCATTCTTTCTGATGCTCTCCTCCACTTTCCCACCCCACCCCCATGCACTGGACGCTGGGGTGAGGCTGCAAGAGGTGTCAGCCTCACCCAAACGGCTCCCTGTGGAAAATGGAAAATATTCCCCCTGGGTGCAAAAAACAAGCAGGCTAAGGTGTGTGGAGCGAGTTACGTACCTGGCTCACGCGGTCGGGGCGTTACGAGAATACAGGGTGGACCCTACAAGACGTATGAAATGGGGCATTAATTGGAATCAAATATTGGTGCAGCCCATCTTTGGGGAGAACACGAGGGGAGCCCAGCATCTTTATAGGTCCTTGTGCAGTTCAAATATACTTATCCTTTGTGCTAACCTATCCCTATTTCCTTTTATGCTTCTAGCCTTACACCAAATCAAGCCCACACTCCCAAGTGCACTTCATTCCCCCCATCCCCCTTCCTCACCATCCCTGCTGACTCCTCCAGCAACACCCATTTCTCAGTTTCATCTTCTGAGCATGATTCTTTACTCTGTGTGTGTGTGTGTGTGTGTGTGTGTGTGTGCGCGTGCTGTGGAGTACAGCTCCTGCACTCATCCCCACCCTGTTGTGTCTCTATGGGCATCCTCAAATCCAGAGCTATGGGGCCCCCCAATCGTGTTCCCTTCTGTGGACAGGCGCAATATTTGCCCTGAAAATGAAAACAGATAATATGAAATAAGCCACAAGCACATGGGATACAGGGGTGGGTGGGTTGTAAAGACATCTGAGTGCCTATAGTTATGAAAGGTGGGGAAAAGGGTAGAAATATAGAGCTCCCCCCTCAAAGCAAACAGAATTCAGAGCTGTTTCATGATGGGCCTGGTTTAGGGACCTCATCCCTACCTGAAACTTAAGCTGCAGTCCGGTACACACTTATACAGAATGTTCCCATTGAGTGGTGGGACTAAGAACACATAACTGCATATACTCGCATTCATATTTTCTTGCCTTGCCTCTCCCCTTTGTCCTTCTCACTGTCAAAATTGAGATTGTAAGCTCCTTGGGGTAGGGGCTCTTCGTTTTTTGTTTTTTTACTTTGTTAAGCTTGATTTGTGATTTTAAAAATAATAGACCTGGCTTGCCAGTAGTACATGTGAAAAGGATCTAGGGGTCTAGATGACTCTTGGAGTCCCTTCCAACTCGACAATACTATGACAGGGTCTGCCAACCTATCAGCATTTCATTGTAATGTACTTCTCATTAATAGTCTAGGATGACTGGTCAATGGCTGGCTGATCAACAGACGCTACTAGTCAGGAGAAGGCCACTAGATAGGAGAGGAATCTCTCTGGTCCTTTGAACAAGGTTACTTCTACACTACCTGTTTAATGACCATTTATTCTGATTTGTTTGTTGAGAGATTAGACTCTATCAGCACTTACCCCCTGATTTGTTTTTGGGGAGAATAGATAGTGCTGTGTCAAGCAAGTGTTATCCCTAAGTTTCCAGTGTAATTTTCTGTCACTTTCCGTTTTTGGGGGTGGGCGGGGTGGGGCAGCAGGTTTGTTGTGCAAGACTTCCCAAGCAACTATAATTGCACAGCCTGAATTAGCCAGTATGTGACTGAATCCTACCCCAAAATGGTGACAGTTTGGAAGCGCTCTGAGATACCTATCAGAACTTGAAGAAAGTAATGCTTTTTCTGGTGAACAGTGGGACTGGTGTGTGTGTGTGTAAAAAGAGCGAGCGACCACAAAGTAGCAGTCCAGAAGGCTCAGAGCAAATGGTTTCTATGTGGAGTTCATTGAAATGAGTGATGGAGCCTGGGGGTTGCCCAAGATGCTCTCCCTGTAGCAGTGCCTGCTCGCTTCCACTTATATTCTGCTGGTATATTTGTCAAACAAATATTACCAAGGCACTCTTAGTGAACCTATACCAGTGCTTTCCTATCCAAAGGAAATTAAGCCCACTGGTGCTGCCTCCAGAATTTCTCACAGCTCAGTGAAGGGGGTGTTTTTTGTGTAACTGTATGCTAAATGCATTTCACACATATGCAGGGCCTCTGGGGAGCTGTGTGCAGTGTCTGTTCAAGGACAGGTTTCAGTTCATTCCAATCACCATGTCATTTTGGATTTTGAGAAAGGCAGGGCTAAACAGCTTTGCACAAATCACACAGGCAGAGCCCTCCCTCCTTCCATGGAAATTTGAAGTAATACGGGTTTATAAATTGATGCATGAGGTGGAGAAAGTGGTTCAAGAGAAGTGGGGCTGGATCCAGGTTTTAGGGGCTGCCTGAGCAGGCTCTTCTGAATGCCTTCTAGTGCCTACCCTCACTTGAGAGATTGCAAGGGGCTGGACTAGATGACCCTCAGGGTCCCTTCCAACTCTACAGTTCTATGGTTCTGTGATTTGTGCCTGCATGTGAACAGGTTTGCCTGATGACAGTGGCTTGTTATGTCACCAACAGGTAAGCCCAAGAGCAGGCACAGGCAAACTCTGGCCCTCCAGATGTTTGGGACTACAATTCCCATGATCCCTAGCTAACAGGACCAGTGGTCAGGGATTATGGGAATTGTAGTTCCAAACATCTGGAGGGCCGGAGTTTGCCTATGCCTGCCCAAGAGTGTAACACCCCTGCAAGCAAGTGCCAGAGAGAGGCTGGTGGGTGGCCCCCCTCCTCTCCATGGTGTTCACCAGCATGTGCACTTATAAGGCAACAAGAGCTAAAGGGGCGTCCCCCTCATATGCCCTCACTCACTTCCCCAGCAGGATTCCTGCCGTCAGATATGCCAGTCAGCAAGTGAGCATGGTATACGAGGCTAGTGCCACTGCCAGGAACCAAAGTGAAGCAGGGTGCTGGGGGCAGAACCAGCCAGTTGCCTCCGCCCTATGCCAGGTAACAAAGTCATGCCATGTGAGAAGTTTCTCTCCTAATACTGGAGTTTAGAAATCGTTCAGTGAAATTGGCTGTTGATTCAGGATCAGGACAGACAAAAGAGGATCAGCAGCTTAGAAATCGTTGACTAGAATTCTGATCCGTTTTTGATGGTGTTGAACGACCACCTGGAACTCCTTCAGAAAGAAGAGTTGAATGGCAGCAGTAGCACAAGAAAAAGAAGGAGAAGGAAAACCATATTTGGGAAGATCTAACAGGGCTTCCCTTAAACCCTACAGGTAGCATTGGTGGAATTGCCTCAGAGACTCAGCGTTATGTGTAGTCTGCAGTAAAAATGGAGAGCAGCATTCTGTGCCAAGAAGCTTCAATGCAGCAACACTAACTGGGGGGTGGATTGAAACCTGCAACCTATATAAATGTGCAAATTTATTTAATTTGTTTATTTATGCATGCTTTTAGGGGCCTTATTTTGACATTACTATGCCCACCACACCAGGGGGAACCAATAAAGCCCAGTCCTCTTCCTCCAGGGAAATCCTGAGGATCCAGCTAGATGCTACATAGGTTAGTAGTGATCCAGCAGGTTCTAGTATGACCTCATTCTCCTGCATTCTCCAATGAGCCCCAAAATGGCTGCTTCCGTTTCTTTCTTGGCATTTTTCATTTTTGCTTTCCTCTCCATGCAACTATGGGTGGAACATTTTGGTTCCTCACTTCAACTGCTTTATTCTTCATCTGAGCCCTACTAGAAATGCAGCTGGTAACTCTAGGTGCTGGAGGAGGGGAGCTGCAAAGTGGTCAATGGTGGCGAGTTTTGCAGGGAAGGCAAGCGACAAGGAGGACTAAATTGCAAGAGTGAGTAATGGGGTGGGGAGTGGGGTGATGTAGGGAGCCTACTCACCAATTCCCTGCATTCCAGGCATCCTACTCATGCTTCCAGGGGGCCGCGTTGGCATTGTAGTCATGCAGGTACCAGGAGGTGGCAGAGGAGTCTGATGCTGGCTGCGGCAGGCGGCGGGCGCCTATGGGGCCCGGGTTTGGTGGGCAGTGGGGTAGAGGGGGAAGGATAGGGGGTAGGAGCAATGGATGGAAATGAAAAGGGGATAGGAGAAACAGACAGAGGATGTGTGAGGAGGAGGCACTGAAGATGGGCATGTGATGAAGTAGAGGAAGGCACAGCTGTGAAACACCCCTCTCCCTCTCCCACCCCTCACCCCTCTATTGCCCATCTCCCAACCTGAGCTCAGGACTCCTGGTGCCCAGACTCACCTGTCCTGATACATTGGGTTTCCCTCCCTCAGGAGTCCTGCTTTTTTAGCTTTTAGCTTCTAACGCACTACCACTAAGAGGTAAATCTGCATGATGTCATGGTTAGGACGCTTGCCGTAGATGAGAGAGACCTGGGTTCAAATCCCCACTTAACCACGGAATTCATTAGGCGGTACTATCTCTGTGCCTAACCTAACTGACTGTGTGGTTTATGAGGATAAAAGTGGTGGGGAATAATTCTCTGTGCAGGCTTCAGAGAGGAAGTGGAGGGCCATTAATATGTCATTTTTAATGACAGAGCAGGCTTCTGCCTCAATCATTCTAAGCTGTTTTTAAACTACAGCTATAATTTTCATTGCTTTATTATTACTTAATTATGACTGGATGGTGCTGTTGTTTAATAAATGTGGCATTATTATTATTATTATTATTATTATTAACTAACAAGGCTGCTTGCATATTTTATTTATTATTACTTGGCTTGTAATTAATTTCTTGTTAAAACAGGCAGGTGATCTCCTGCTACGCTTATCCTGATTTGGGACAGTAGACTCCAGCAGTGCTTATCTCTGTCACGTCATTTTCACTGCTGCTTGCTGGCTTGCTTTATTCCCAGTCCATCTGAACGAGCTACAAAATTATTTAGCAATGTCCTCAGTAAGGTACTATTGTTGGGACTTGGCATTGGGGAAGCCTCAAATCCCAGTTGAAGAATGAGTTCACCTTGAGCCAGTGACTATTAGTCAGCACAGCCCTACTTTGTGATGATGATGGTGGTGATGAAGAAAATAAGGGTGGCTTGTCTGCTGCCTTGACCACCTTAGAGGAAAGGTGGAATATAATAAAAGCCAGTAACATACAGCATCTTGTAGATGTTTTTGTTTGGAGGCAATCTAGAAATAATGGTTAAATAAGAAGAGAAAAGCTGTGCTTTTAACAGGAGATCCTAGCAACTGAACCTGGGCTATGTGTGCAAATTGTGAGCTCTACCACTTAGCTGTAGCACCTTCCCTAAAATGGCCAAAGCATTGGTCAGGAATCAAACAGGCCTCCCTTGTGACACATCAAGAACATGGGGTGTAGGAAGGGGGGGCAGTGGGGGCAGACCGCCCTGGGTGCCCTCACTGAGGGGGGTAACATTCAGCATGCCACCCACGGGTAAGGGGGGGAGCTGTGCCGCTTTGCCGGTACCATTCCCCCTCATTTTGACAGCTTGGGGGAGGCTTGGGAGTCGCGGGTGGGCAGCGTGCTAAATGTCCGCCATGGGCGGCTCACTCTGGGCACCCGAGTGGCTATCCCGCACCTGGGAGGGCACCCTCCATGCCACACACCCCTTGGGAGCTCGCCCGTCCTGGGCAGCGCGGGCATATGCTCCACCGCTGCACTGACCCAGAAAATAATGGTGTGCAGCACTGAGGAAACAGCAGCACACGAGCTTAAAACAAAATAAAACCCTATGATTCTGTGACTCACTCCCATCAGCCCCATCCTGTCTTGCCTAAGAATTTTTCTGTGGTGCAGATGGTATTCAGCAGTCTCCTCATGCTGGCCAGGCTACCAATGTCCTAAATTTTCCACCAGCTGGGAACACAGCTCTCTCTCTCCCCCTACCCTCCCATGAAGGAACATCCATTATATTCTGAGCTACAGGGAATATGATAGGCGACTAGTGCAAGGCACAGGATGGACTACACCACCCCATTGGAAACATGATTACTATGCTGAACAGAAGACCCACTCCCTCGTTTACTTAGCATAATGTTTAACCCAGCAGTCCTCGGCTTGATCTCTCTCCCTGTCCATATCAAGTTTTAATTTTATTTTATTGTGTGTGTGCGCACGCACATGCTCAGCCTTAGTGCTATGCAATAAGAAAATTTCCATTTGCAGACATCTGGATTAACAATGATGCACAAAGCAGTGGCCTATTTCCCCCTGTTAATTTGCATACATTTGGATTAGGATGCAAAGAGCACTTAATCTCTAAGAGGTATGAGGGCACAAATCACCCCCTACTATCTGCCCTAAAAATTCTGCTCCCCAATATTAAATCTGGCATAACACTGTGCAGCTATTCAGTGGAACTGATGCTCTGCACATGCTCAGACATTCTATTTATTTTACTGTAATGTATTCCGGGAATGAGCCCTGCTACTGAAACCAGATTCTGTAGCTGTGTGCCTTGACTAAAACCTCACCTCCAACATTTTGTTACAGTTTGCGCGCATTGAGATTTATTAATGTCTATAAGTAAATCAGCAGTGGTCTTGCCCTAAGTATTATATTTGATTTAAAAGCATATGTCAGTGAATATTCACATACTTAGGGCTTAATAAGTGTATGCAAATGAACAGTACACTGAGTATTTTTAAAAACGTGTTTGTAGATTAAAATCCCAGATGAACAGCTGGTCTAATCTCTTAACTGCAAACATACGAAAGATGCTGTAAGCACTCTAGAAGGGTACTCTCCATTTGCATGGGGCAACAGATTGGCTTAACAGCCCCAGCTGATGTCCAGTTTGAACTGATTGGGTGCCAAGCATTTCACAGATGAAAACAGGAACATGCTTGTCATACTCCTCATTCAGAAGAGCCCTCCACTGCATGTTAATGAAGACTCTACTCTGTCCATTGCATGCTTTATTTCTTTAGTCTGCAATAGCTTGACCTTCACAAGGCGGTTGTTATTTTGATTAAAGATATATTTGAAACCACAAAACTGTCTAGTAATGGATCACAACCCAAAGTATACCTCAGCACCTGCAGTGAGTGATATGGTAGGTTGTGCACTGCACACAAGGCAAAAATAGGGACACTGATTTACCAAGGCCAGTTAACCCAAAATAGGGGCTGTCCATCATAAACAGAAGCAGTTGGAGCATACGGAGTTCTTGGATATCCCCCAGAACCATCTGCGACACAGAGAGGTTCTCTGGCCAATGCACAGGAACTTCTAGGGGGAAACAGGTGACATGGAAAGGGCTACTTCAGGGCAAGACATCGGAAAACTACCAGCCTGCTGATGAAAAAGGCTATCGCCACAGTAAACTAGTTGTGCTCCAATTCTAACTCCACTTTCTTGGAAGTAAGCCCAAGTCCTCAACAGGACTTAATTCTGAGTGAATGTGGTTAGGATTGTGCTGTTAGGCTCTAGGGTGCCATAGCACTCTTTATACTTCAGCTAGTAAGCAAGAACATCAGAGCAATGGTTTCCCTTCCTTTTTTAATTTACATACACTGGGATTAATTAGCAATTGCTTATGAACAATAGGCTTTCTCCCCTCTGGCCCTTTGCTTCTCTCTCTTATCCAGCAATCCAAAACCCATTTAACTCCAAAAAGGAGCCTCATATAAGTGAACAGGTGATCTCTCTCCACAGTGCCTGGTTAATGGATTGCGGCCTTAAGTCTGCTTTTCATGCATCGTGTTTATCCTGAGGCTGTGATGTGATAAATTACCAAGTGGTATTTCAATAACACCATCGCTTTATTCATGCTTGTCCAGACATCTTTTTAATCTGGTGGTAAAATTGCTGTGGCTCTTTGCCAAGGACATTTCCGCCCACACATGTGCTCCTAGGTGATATCCCAGAATGCACTCTGGCATATCTGGGACCACTGAGACTGGCTTAAGTGTGCCAAGCGTGGGGAGGGGACAACATTGTCTGCTTCTCCATGTTTGCTTGGAGGACCAAGAAAGGAAAATGGGGTCAAATACAGTGAACAGAGGTAGATATTTTCTTTAGTGCACACACACGGCTAGGTAGACCTTTACCCAATTAAAACAAAAATTGTCCACTATGACACCCTGAATTCCACCTATGGTAATCAGGTGCAAATATTTGTTGATCAAATGCACTGTTCTATTAAGCATCAGATTTTAATTTTTTAGAAATTAGCTTTAATGTAAATCTAGAGAGAGACTGCCAAAAGTAAGCACCATTTTAGCATGTGCATTCCCTCCTTTATGAGAAAGAGGAAATGCCTTTTCCAAGGTGATACCTCCTGTGACAAGTATGCCTCTGTTGGTTTTCCTACATGTAAATATTTGATTGATGGATTAATGAACTAAAACTCCTATGAATAATAACAAAGATTTATTTTAATCAGATGGCAGATATTAAATAAAAAAAATCCGCCAGGGACAGTTTCCCTTGCAAGAATACAAGCAGCTAATTCTGCTAAAACTCCCTCTGTTACACATTTTGGTAGAACAAAAGGAGTGTTTTGTTTTTTACTCACTATTACAGTAGCTAATCGGGATCAAAATATGATTATGCACTTCACTGTCAACTCCACCAATTAATACTAGTCCCCATATTAATCAACCAAGCATTTAGTTGATTAACTGAGTAAAGCCTGAGGCTCTAATTAAGACCTGAAAAAAATCAGAAGAACAAAGTTTTGGGGTACGTTTGTTTGTTTAGCTGATTGAAGCCTAACACTGACTATGAGAGGACAAAAGACTCAATAGAGGTTGGGAATTACAATTTGCTACCTTGTTAAACACAAAATACATTTAGCTGAACAGCGCACTTGGGTTCTTGCATTGTAATTGTGAGTACAGTAAACATAACCTTTACTGATGGATTGTGTTTGAAGTGCCGAAGTATTTTGTTATAAATTCCAGAGGGGTAGCTATATTATCTCTTGAAGCAAAAACAATTTAAGAGTCTTGTAGTCCCTTAAATTCCAACAAATTTATTATGGCATAAGCTTTCATGGACTCGAGCTCAGTGACATTTGTTAGTCTTTAAGATGTCACAAGACTCCTTGAAAATATTTTTGAGTAGGCTACTCCTGAACTTCAGGAATAACTTTCTCTCAGTCTCTCATGACCCTATTCCTCAGCAATCTTACATTAGTAGCTAGAATTGAGTATCAGCGGAGGTGAGGTGGGTGTAGAAGGACCCTTCTGGCCCATTAACAGAAATTTTATAAATAGAAAACAGCAGGTGAAGCTTTTTTGGCAAACAGCGATGCATGATCAATTGCTAATGGTTGCAGAACAAACAGCAGTTAAAGGGGCACCTATGCAGGTTTGGCTGAAAAACGGACAACACTAACCAGCATTCATTGAACTAAGTGAGACTTGCTTCTAGGTAGATATGCATTGAATTGCAAGGATATCAGGGATGGATTCAAAATATGCCCTGCTACCTATTTCAGATAAATGGAGGGAACTGTAGGCAGATCAGTCACATTAGCAATGAATTTCTTCCTAAGCACTACAATGTTTAATCAATAAACAATTACATTAATCATTTAATAAAAATCTCTGCTTGGTTTAAAAAGGTGCTTTGATTAATCAGATAGCAGATCCCATCCCCCCAAAAAGGTATTAGTTTTAATGCAGGCATCCTTAACAACTGCATATTGCAAACACACTTGAAAGAGGCATTTCCACTTTTATTGCACATAGTCACATAGTATGCATGTGAAAATCTCTCTTCTAAAATACCTGCTGTGATACAAACCTATCTGATGTATATAAAAAAATCCCCTTCAGAGATACTGCTTTACCTATATTCAAATTTGTGCAAATCTAAATTTATTAATTGGCTAAAACTCATATAGTTAATCATCAGAGTTTCCTTTAATCTTGGTGACAGTCCTGGTATTTTCACCAATAAGCGTTGGGGACCAGGTGAAACTCAAAGTTCATCCATACTTCCTTTTGTGTCACGTTTCTAGGCACAGGTCTGTGCTTTAAATCTCCATGTCTGAGTGCTTTTTTTTTTGTCCCAGCACTTTGCCTGCGAAAACCCACTCTTTACCACTGAAAACAGTCCTGTGGAAAACCTGAATTGCTGTTTGTTCTGGTTCAGCATTAAGGAGCAGGTTTTCCTGAGGAAAGTGGGGGGGGGGGAGCTCTTAGACAGGGAAAGTGCAGATCCATGCCCAAGAAGGCACAGGGCAAAAAGTAAGTGTGGATCAGCCCTTAGGCTTGTTTTGCTAGTCAGGAAAGCTGGGAGACTCTGCCCTTTGCTGGAAACTGACTGTTGCATCAATTTATATGAGCCATGTGACTTGTAAGACAAGAAGAACTCTGTTGTGCACCTGTGGTCCCTTTGCTTCCTTTTCCTGACACTGACTGCCCAAGACTGAAACCGCAAATTGATTAATTGGTTAAGTAATTAAAAACCTTTTTAGTTGACTAAAAAGACACTGCCAGTTAGTAAGACAACTGTTTTCTTAAAATAATAATAATTTGAAATGGTGCACAACCAACACCATTTGAGAAAAACCATTCGCCAGTGCCTGCTGTAACATATACACGCACCACCAAAACCCAAAGGAAGTACACTTCCTTTCTTCAAAGCTATTGTTTTAGTCATCATATGCCAAGCTGACTGATTAAAACTCAGTTGCTTGATAGACTACAATTTCTTCAACTAAGCAATAACCTTAATTCTGCTTGATGAAGAATTCTGTGCAATTCAAAGGTCTGCATGCTGTTATGCCAAATGAAGTCTTCCCAATAAAATATCATACCTATACCAAAACCTATTTTATGTCTCAAAAGCTGTGGACCAGAAAGATAATTGTCAAGATTTGGACCTAATGACAAGTGGCAAGCCGACAAGTCGCTGCTCCCTTGAGCTCTCTGTAGTTGCTCCTTGCCAGCTCCTTGCCGATTCTCCCTGCTGTGTAACACCTCAAACATCTGTCGTGTTCTCTCCCTCGGTGGAAGTAAATACCTCGTCAGCTTTCATTTGCTGCCTCCTCTTGTTCCCCTGCTGTGACAGGCACAACCTTGTCCCTGTTCGAGAGGCTGCCTGCTGCTAAGATCAGCTTCTGACAGATGCTAGACCAGCAGTTATAAAACACTCAATACACGTTGCTGCTGATTCCTCTCCAGAGGGGCAATGTTCTCCCATACCTTTCCACAGTGAGATGGGCAAAACTAAGATTGGCTCTCGCCTAATTTAGGATGGAGGACTGCAAATGGAAGAGGTCTCATAAGAACTATTGGTAGGTTTTCCAGCAGTACTGAAATCAGATTGATCAGTGACAGCAGTCCAGTGTTTAAATTGTAAATTCTAAATTGTAATGATGCCTTCCAATGTTAATAGCTAACTGCCCTGCCCTAACTAGCTTTTCTGTCTATGCAGATGACTGAAATGTGGTTGTAAAGGTTGTTGGTTTTTTTTAAAAAAGGGGGAATCCTAATATGTATAAATGACCATGAGAACCTATTAAACTGATTAATTTGTAACAAATATATTGGTAGTACCACTTTTCAGAAATCTGAAATTGATCTCCTTTTAGCCTCCTTTTTGTAAAAAAAATACAAGTTCATAAGCCTCTTTCTGGAAGAAAAGTGCAGAAGGACAAACTCTCAAAGCCTAATAGGGGCAGGTCCAGAGACTTTCAACAAAGGGAAGAAATCTTATCCACATCCTATCCATGTTCCTCATCCCTGTATCCTGTACTGACTCCCCCTTGCATTGGCTTCCTTATCCAATTATAGCCAACTTTCACAATATTCAAAATTATAAATGATCCTATTTAAAGTACATAATTTGTGTTTTTTCAGCAGAGAGACTGAAATTCTAGGTTGAGTTCTATAGGGACATAAATATTTCCCATCAAGCTCTAAATGCATAGTTTCATATTCTGAAGCTGGTCCCCCAACAAACCTCTCTTTAGCTTCACCTGAGTCCTGAAATAGTTTGGGGATTTGTCATGAGAACACTTTAAGAGAAATTGAGGAGCAGTGGTAGAAGCACTAACTGCATTGGTGGCAATTTCTCATGAAACTACTATTGCCCAGAATTGTCAAACCACATTTTGAACTTCGAGAGTTTGCACAGGCAGCTTTAAAACAAGAAATGGCCCCAAAATGAATGAATGGAAAACACATCCCAGCTTATTTATTTTTGACTCATTATTCACTTAGGTTTACATCCTACCTAAGGCTCACAGCAAACATAATCTTTCTTGACTGCGCTCCTGAGAGGTAGCTTATTATTACTATTCCCATTTTATAGATGGGGAGTGGAGTTTATGGGGTCCATGTTTAAGTAAGGATTTAATACCAGGTCAGTTGGGTTAAAGTCTGGTTTGTTTTTTCCTATTCAAAGGACAACAACAGCAGGGCAAGGGTGGGTAGGAGGGAGAATACTGGTAGGATTTTCATTACAACTAGTCACTGAAAATAAGGTAGTCTACTCTTTGCTGCTGTTGTTTCCTTCAAAATGGTAGCGTCAGGAATGTGAAGAGCACCTACAGTCACTGTGGGACAGAATGATACAAGTAAGGGAGAAAACATGGAAGGAGATGGGGGACTGACACAAAGCAAGGGCTGACCAAAAAAGCATCTATTTGTTGAGTGGATGTGATAATGGAGCTGGGTGTGTGTGCAGGGAACATAACACAGGGCTGAGCTGGTAATCTTGGAGGTCATGAAAATCACAGGAAGCAACTGGGAACGCTGGAAGGGGAGGACCTACTTCTCCCTCCCCAATTTGAACCCAAATTGCTCAAGATCAATTGTGCTGGCGGGTTGCCAATTGAAAAGAAGCACTAGAGGGCGCTGTTCTTGGAACAATGGATGCTGTTGCTATGGTAGCAAAGATGGGCAAGTTGAGGCCTTCCAGTTGCTAGGGCATCATCTGCCTCATTTTAATTTGTCATGACCTTTTAACCCTCATGACAGGGTTATATTTAAACAAAGTACACATTAGCAGTTGCCTTTTTTTACCTCAGAAATGTGACAATTTGAGGTTTTGCTATGACAAGGGTTATGGAGGTGGTGGTGATGTGGGGAAGGGAGATGTTGTACTTGGACTACTTGTTTAGATTGTCTTGAGAAAGAGGCAGGGCAAAAATTATGCACATGTATGTACCTTTTCGGATGTTCCCATCAGGTGACTGACCAAAGTCACCTGTGGAGAGGAGAAAGCAGGCTCGGTCACGGTTGTAGCGTTCCCGACCGCCAGGTGTGACAGGTGACTTCTCCTCAGGTGACAGGGCCTGGTCTATGGTGGGGCAGTCCTCATTAGCCAACGCTGCATTTGCTGCATCACCATTCTGCTTGGAATCTGTGAACGGATAAGGGAAAGGGGTGAGATTGGAAAAAAGAGAAGTGATGCAGAAGTAAGAAGAAACCTCAGACTCCTGGCTTTTCAATAGTACCATTGCACCTTCCTCAGAATTCCCAGCTCAAAAAACAGACAAAAAACAAAACAACCACCTAGCTACCTTTCCCATCCTGAGATACAACAAATATTTTTTGGGAGTGTAGGTGGGTGGAGCAAATTCTTAGGCAAACACAAATTTGCCTGTCTGTAATCAAATCAATATTCTTCTAGCAGGAATACTTTACACCATTTAATCTTAATGAATGCTGCTGTAAGTTTTTAAAATATGTACTCTGCAAATCAGATGTACATTACTGAATTGAGCAAGTTGATGCTTTGCATAATTGCCTTAAAATATATAAATGATGATCAATGTCCAAAGTGTAGAAATAAAATTTCAAAAAATCTTGCTAGATTTAAACTGTTTTGAAAACTTCGGGTCAGCTAAACCTTTCTGAGAAAATGAACTTTGGACTTTCCTCCACTTGCTATTATTATATTATCAGTTGATGTAAATTGATTACCTATTTCGCTACCCTTTTGTACTCACATTAAGATTTGCTCAAGCAAATGGGTAAAAAGAAGAAACTGTTGTCTATGTTAACATGTGATTATGAGGATTCTTGTAATATGTGGAGTGTCGCTTGTGATAGGAGTAGTGATTCCCTCCTTAAGGGAAACTTGAGAGTTGTATTATGTGGAAGAACTAGGAACCTCTTACAAAACATTTCTCAGGTTCTGTGAAGAAAATCATAGATTAAATAAATGCGAAGTGCAGAAGTGTTCTGAAAGAAAGCAGCTACAAAATGGCATTATTTATTTTTAGCACAGTTCATTAATCAAACTGAAAACATAGTAAGTAGCTCATACACTTGTTGTGGCTACCAAGTAAAAATGTACAGATAAAGAACATTTGGGTTTGGAGGGGTTTTTTTTAGGTTTTCATTCCTAGAGCTACAATAGTCTGAAATAATATCCATTTTGTGATGGCCTTTTGATATGTGAATATCAAGAGCTGCTATCCCTTAATAAAAGCATCTTTGTTGTCCTCATTTAAGATAATGCTCCATATCAAGCCTCTCAGTTTTGATCAAACAACTTTGAGAAGGGAAGTTCTCCCCCTCTGATAACGACGCCTATCATTTGATCAGTAGAATTGGTGACGTTGTTGTAGGTTAACATAGATAATTATATCTTATCTTGTGAGGCAATTATTCTAGAAAGGGGGACAGGGTTGCCCCTGCAGAGAACAGTTTTTCTGAGAGAAAAAGGCTTCATGAAATTGTGGAACAATATTGCAGACCGGAGGGAGCTTTACTGCATACAAAGTAAAGGACCGAAACACTCCCTTGCTGGCATGGTGCAGCCTTTAATTTCAAAAAAATGACATTAAAAACAAAATTTCAGAAAGGTCATGGGAAACTATTGAAGGTGATGTGTCTTTCACACTAGTGGTGTCACAGGCAAACTTATCCATCAGGTTCCTATTACACTGCACAATCAAATTTCACACACTATAGATGGAAAAATCGCATGTTCCCAATATCACAATAATGGTGTTTGAGTGCTGGCAAAATCATGTGCTGAAACAAATAATGTTTTGGGGTTTTTTTAAAGATTTCTGGAAGAATCCTGTGCAACTAATAATCAACACCTGCATGTGTATTGAACACAGTTCATCCACCCCAAACCCAGTCATCTGATAAGCTCCTAAATTTAATCCCATTGCTTCTTAGCCTCTTTTCTAGCAAATGGGATGAACAACTGCTCCTGCTCTTTCTGACATTTTTTAATACTTGGCAATTGTTGCATATACTCTTCTCCCCCCGAACTTTTCCCCTAGGTTAGTGAATTTCATATTGCTGCCCTCAGGGACTTTTTCCGCACTGATTTGTTGGCTGAGTAAACGTTGCACATCTCCGTGGAATCCCCGCATGTCGCAAAAGATTTCTAGGAACAGTTTGAAAACCACAGCTCTAGGCTAAACATACTCCGTTCCTTTAGCCTTTCCTGGCATGATTTGTCTTCTCGACCCTTTCGCGTCTTTCTAGCTCTCCTCAGAATCTGTTGTCAACATCCTTCTTTATTAAACTCTTGTGCCCAGAGCTAAACTAAGTACTCTAAATGTGGTCTAACTAGGCCCAAATGAAATAAGTAGCATTACATTTTCTTTTGTAAGCCACTTTGGGTATGACTGTCATAGACAGTGGGGTATAAATGCTGAAATAATATAATAAAAATAAAAAGTGACCAGTACAATGAACAAAATTAGCAGCTTCTCCACATGGCTCAGCCACTTCCTGAACCTTCCCATCTTTTTTTTATATAAAAGATTTATGTACTCCCTTTTCCAAACTGAAGTATACTTCTCTTCTTTGCCTTAAAATAAATCAAATGGATTGCTTACTTCACAGAAAACCTATCCGAAGGATTGCCAGATTTTTTTTTATTGGCTCTCCTCCTGTGCCTTTGAAAGCAGCCTGACAAACAGAACTGGGGCTGGTTGGACAATTTGGCACCTGAAGAGCATACCCTATATCAAGGCACACTACCCTTCTTAAGGTCTTCTTAAGGTCCACCACTGCCTCATGGTAGGGCTATTGTTTATATACAGAAAATACCTAAGAAGCTTTTCCTAGCCCAGAGATCAAAATCACCCCAGCAGATGCTGTGGAACCAGCTCATCTGTTCTTCCTGAAACCTTTGGTTGTTCTCCTATACTCTAAAATAGGTATGTGTGTGCCACATTACCTGTCATGCACCCACTAGGCTGCCCTCATCAGTGTTGAAGCAAGTTTCAGCTGCTGGCCCACTCAGCTTCCGAATATGCAATTTGGGTGGGACACCATCTTGCCTTTTGCCTCAGGTAGAAAAATGTATTTGACCAGCCCTGGGAAGGGCAGTGTTGTGGAAATATGACTGGTGGAACAGCAGGAGGGAAGACCCTTACCAGCGTGGTGCACGGAAGTGAGGGCATAAACCTAGTTGATGAAGTTGCGGGGAAGTTGTTGCCATGGGAACAGAAAGGCACTTACACTTGGATGTGAGGAACTGAGGTGGAAAATGTGAAGTTCCTACCAAGGAGCAGAGATATAAAACAGTGCACCGGGTGATGGGGGGTGGGATGCAGTGAGACAGAGGCTGATGTGTCTCCCTGATAGCATTAGGAGATGTTCTAGCAACCACATCCCCCTGGGCCTCCCCCTTTTCTCCCTCTGCCATGTTCGATGCATAGCCAAGATCCTGTCCAATTAAGTGAATCCTTGCTCCTCCACTGCACTTGCTGCAAATGGCCTTTCTGGCCCAGGGCAACTGGAGCGCTTGGGAGAGGATGGCAGGAACTGGCCGCGAGCCCTGGGGACCCTACAGCATGCAACCTTCCCCCACCTCCGCCTTGTTGCCTGTCTTTGAAGATTTGCTGGGTGAATGGCCACCAAAGAGCAGGAGAACTCGTGTGTGTGTGTGTGTGTGTGTGTGTGTGTGTCTATGCATGCACAGAAAGGGGTAGTGGTCAGCTGCTTTCACTGTGATATACTTTTCAGACTGTAGTCCAATTCTCGCCTGTCTGCATTCCCATTCCTCAGCCGCACCCCTTATGAACTATCCCCGGTCAACTAGGCATCCTGCTTTTTCAAGCCTTCTCTGCTCAAAGGTATTAGCCTTCCCTATCATTTCCTGCCACAAGCACTTTCCTTGTCTCTATCATTCTAAAAGATCTCATGAGGTCTTGCTCCTACATTCTTCATCCCCCCAACTGCTCTCTGAAAGAACCCAGAAATCTTCATAGATGGACCCACTGATTCCTAGGGAACCCAGTCATCCTGGCTCTCAGCCTTTGCTGGGGATGTGCATGACTGTCTCCCTTGTGGGATTCCCTGCCAACAACTTGATTGTCCTTGCCAGCTCATAGGAGGACCCATCTGCTACTTGAGCCCCAGTGTATCTTGGGTATTTAGGATGCTCTTTCCACATGCAGAAATGCAGGCAAGAGTCACCTCCTTAACTCTGCAAGAGCAAGCAATGCCAGGGTATCATCACAGATGCTCTACTCCGCTCAAAGAGGAGAGGAAATAGGAGGGCAACATATGTATTGGCAAACGCCCTTCAGTCCTGATTCTCAGTGCCTTTTCCGACAAACGGCTAGTGGATCAATTTTATATGTAAATCAAAATGAAATGTTCCAGTACTTCTAAATCATCTAAATCCTAGCATAGCTGCCAAGCTTGCCTCCTCCTCCTCCTCTCCACCCCCATCCCTCCGTAGAAGAAAAAATAATAATTCTTGATCAAATGTGGCTTAAGTTGCCAAAACAGGCCCTTCGATGTAGGCATATGAGTCATTTTGGAAGGAGAAAGTTAATCCACAGCCAGAGATGGGCTACCCTAGACATCCTTACCCTGAAAAACAGCTAGATCAGGTCTTTTCATGCAAAGGGAGAAGCAGCTTTTGCACCACAACAAAGAATCAGCAGCTAAAAACCCAAGGGAGGAAACTGGGATGAAGAAAGAGAGATTAAGGCCACTGGCTTTCAAACTTGCTGACCCCAGAGAACCCTGGCAGCAGCATCCGTTGGTCTGCTGCCAAACCCCTCTGCATTGCAAAGGATTCTGGGATGCATTCTAGGGGGCATGCATGGTTTGTGAAGGATGCTGGTTACCCTCACAGGGATTAGGCATTGGTCCAGATGAACTGAGAATGCACTTTAGGATGCAGTTCCAGCTTCGGGATTCTGGGGGGAGTTTGCACAAGGCACCCTTAGTTGGTCCCCCTTAATCTGGAAGAGGTGATTTGAGAATGTTATTGTGTAGTCTCTGGTCTTCTTGGGTGCTCCAAGAAAAGCGAAGTGGTACCTTTCTTAGTATTTGGGCCCTGTAGTGCTTAGATTAAAGAAGGAGGGGGCTTCTCTCCTTTGCTTTTGGGATGGCACCCTTAGCTTTTCAGAACGCTACAAGGGTTGTGATTTGCCTTGAACATTTAGATCTTGCCCTTCTAGCACTTACATACTACTTAGGACAGCTAACAACAATTGAAATCCACTATAAAATATTAATGTTCTAGGAAATACAATAGGTTGTATCCAATGCTAGCTCTACTCAAAGCAGACCTATTGAAATGGATGGACCTAAGTAAGAAATGGTCATTAATTGCAGTGAGTGTACTCTGAGCATTGGATACAGTCAAATACATACAACCAGAGATATGTAGCTGATAAAACAAAAGCATTGGAAAGCAAAAAATAAAAATACCAATATAAAAAACCTAAAAGGTTTTTGTTATATAGCAAAATGCTGTTAAGTGAGGGGGTCAGCTGAGGCCTCATCTGCAGTATACATTTAAAGAAGTATCGTAACCATTTTAAACAGTCATGGTTTCCTCCAAAGAATCCTGGGGGCTGTAATTTGTTAAGGGTACTAAGAGTTGTTAAGAGGCCCCTATTGCCCTCACAGAGCAAATGGGGAGAGGAAATGATTGTTTAAACCAGCTCTGGGTCTCAATAGATCTAGGTCTGCTGGGAAATCCATCTGGCATTCCATGGATGCTGCCTTGGGTTTCATAATGGAAAAAGGTGGGATATACAGTAAATGAAATAAATAAATGAAATGAGCCCTGAGGTCTCTGCAAAATGCCTGACCTCATCAATGTCTGGAGAACCAGTCAAAACACACACAAACTCTCCTTCAGCCACACACTGCAGAGGAGGACTGCTAACGGTGGACAAGTTTCCAAAGCTTCTTACCAATAAGCTTCTGAGAAATGCCCATGTTTCTGTGAAGAGAGTTTGAAAACCACCGCACTATCAAGATAATTGCAACATAGCACTTAAAATCCTCATTTTAATTGGCATTCTCATTTGACAGTTAGAAGAACTGAGACAGAAACTTAATGACTTGGCCCCATCCCCTTGGTGACTTCGATGCTGAGCAAAGATTTGAGCCCAGGTCTCCTAAAAATACCCGTGGAGCATTCCTTGCCTCTGTGATATTGTTAGCTTACTACCTCCCTTCTATCAAAAGGTAAAGTGCAGGGCTGTATACAAAGCAAAGAGTGGAAGACAGGAGAAAGAGTTTCATTTGCCAACATTACAGCCTTTGCCTTAGTAAAATTCTGCCTCTTAATATAACCAATCTCCTGTCCAAGATCCATTATATCAATCCAGTGGGAGCTTCCTCATCTCCAGTCAAAACTTGGCCCTACTAACTCTCCTCCTGCTTTTTATGTCAGGTGATGTGGCGTAATCTTGGCTCATTTCTGACACAGGCGTACTATGAGGTAAAGAGAGGTGGCGGTCTCAGGACAGCCGATTTTGGTGCCATTAAGAGTGGCAGCTTGGAAGACTGACAGATCTGACCCATGGGATACAACCCACTAGAAAGACTGCTTGTTCAGATTGCAAAATATCAAAATATTTTAGCTACAAAATGTATTGACTCACATTTCTGGCTTTCCCCCCATATCTAATGGCCAAGGGAGTCTGCTCATCCACAGTCACACCAGTGAACTTTGGCCAATCAGTGAATCAATAACTGGTTTTGATTCTAGGAGCCCTGTGATTCTGTCCTGCTCAGAGATTTGTGTGGCCTTGGGCAGGCTGCTATGGCTTAGGCTCAGCTATGTGTAAAATGGGAAAAAGAAATTCCTACCCTAAAGGTTCATCATAAAGGGGGGCGGGGGAATACTGCAGCTTATTATTTTAACTGCAAGATCTGTATCAGTCATAAGCAGCACTACTGGGTTCATTAGATAAGGTGGGTTTAATATTATTTAAGAATAAGTAACAGTAGAGCTGTGTTTAGTCTGTACTATTTTTTCATATCATCAACCAAGTATGAGCTATAGATCTTTCCTTATCTATTTTGTTTAATGAAATTTACTCTGCTTCCTCTTCTGCTTATTGGGAAAGGCAAAGAGCAAGAAAGGGAGCACAGGACCCCTCTTTGGGATGCTAGAAAGACTTCTGAAATTTCAAAGCATTTTTTTCGCATCTCTCTGTAATTGTTAAGGGCTGGAAACCTGCTTAGAGAAATAAAGCAGAGATTCCCTGGATGCTGAATTCCTCACTGAGTTTAGGTTTCTGCATATGTGTGGCACTTGAGCGGTGCACATCATAAACTGGAATCACAGTGCTAGTTCACACACATGTGTATATGGCACAAGCTGTCTGCTCTTGATTGTTGTACACTGGAATGGCTGGCAGAGCAATGTATAAACTGACTCCACTGAAACTATACCAGATAACAGTCAACCAGCTTGTTTAGAGGGAACGTGCTTCACTTTCCTCTAGCCTTTCTCTTATATTACATCTCTCACAAGGGCAGAAACTGCGCTATAGAGACTGTAAGGCATGGAGGGACAAGCACCCGATGCAGCAAAGCATCAGACAAGGAAAAGAATGTGACACAATAATATCCTCCACGTTTCTAGGAGACTATTATTTGAATTTAAAATTGCTGTTTCCCATGCTACTGATTGTATTAGCTGCTGTCAGAAGCAGCAGGGATGAGTTGGTTGAAGAATTATTCCAAGGTTCAGGTTGAATTAGAATAGCAGTTTTCAAACTATGTTCCACAGAATAATGTGGTGAAATTATCTACAGAGATCTCTTTTCTCCTTCTCCCATATTACTAGAACTTGAGCGGTGTGTGTGTGTGTGTGTGTGTGTGTGTGTAAGAGAGAGAGAGACCGAGACCTGAAATCGATTAGCAGTTGATTCAGGGACAGAGAAAGCAAACTGTTTATTTACAAAATGTAAGATCACTTTATGAAATATGCTGCCACAAGATGTGCACAAGACGATAGGACAAATTCATGGAGGATGATGTTTCTATCAATGGCCTATTGGCAATGACAGAAGAATTTAAAAGTGCTGTGTTCGATGCAGTATCCCATTGGATACCACACACTGTGTTGTGGAAGAGGTTAAACTGGGGGAAGTCTCTTGCCTGCATGTCCTGGTTATAGCCTCCTGAAGCCATCTGGCTGACCACTCTGGGAAACAGGATTCTGTACTAGATGGATTTTGGTTTGATCCAGCAGGGCTCTTCTTACATGTCTAGGGTTCATCAGGGTTTAACCTCAAAGAGAGTATACTGAGCACTGACAAAACTCAACTAACATGACTCAGTCAGTAGAGGATAAGACTCAGGATTGAGGTTCAAGCCCCACATTGGGCAAAAGATTCCTGCATTGCAGGGGGTTGGAGATGACTCTCACAGTCCCTTCCAACTCTGATCTTCTGATCTCAGGGAGGGTGCTGGAATCCTAACCTACCATATGGAGACAGCTGTGGGATGCATAGGGCAAGGAAATTGAGGTTCAGCAAGACCTGGAAAGGAGGCCTGGAAGTATTTTATTCATTTTATTATTATTTTTTTTATTACTTAAATTTGTTTGTCCTTTTTTACACAAGTGGCTTACAGCAGAACAGTTTATTTTTTTAAAAAAAAATAATAATTAAGCAAATGAGCTATGGACAAGCTTTCCTGAAGGACAGCTTGCCCAAGACTACCAACCTTCCTCTGCAGTGCAAAGAGGTGTACAGGATGCATTCTAAGGGTAACTCTCAGTTTCACATGGAGGGGAACAATGAGACCGCACTCTCTAAGATGCCCAAGAATCCTCTTCAGTGTGCATAGGCTCTGGGGCAACCTCCTAACAGCAGTTCCTCAGCATGTAACTCAGTGTGGAAAGAGGAACCCAGATGGAAGAAAGTTTAGGAAAGCTGCCAGATTAGGAGACTGTTTATGCAAACAGTTTGCATTTTTAGCCATTTCTGCCCTCAGGGTGTTTCCCACCCCCACCTTACCTGCCCTGTTGATCTCGATGATCTCCTCTTGAGCAAGGGGGCATGAGTCACCCTGGTTGCTGCGATGTGGGGACTGCATGTCCGGTTTGCAGTAGTTGGGCGACCCAGGCTGAGGGGCTCGTGGGATGTGCTTGTTCTTTTTCTTTGGTAGTTTCTGCTTGGCCATGGCCAGCGAATAATACATGCCAAAGTTGTTGACGATGACGGGCACGGGCATGGCAATGGTCAGCACGCCAGCCAAGGCGCACAGTGCTCCCACCAACATGCCTGACCAGGTCTCGGGGTACATGTCACCGTAGCCCAAAGTCGTCATGGTGACCACCGCCCACCAGAACCCAATAGGGATGTTCTTGAAGGTGGTGTGCTTGCTGCCTGTGATGTCGTCTGGGTCAGCCCCGATCCTTTCGGCGTAGTAGATCATGGTGGCAAAGATCAAGACCCCCAGGGCCAGGAAGATGATGAGGAGCAAGAACTCATTGGTACTGGCTCTCAATGTGTGGCCTAGGACTCTCAGCCCTACGAAATGCCTTGTCAGCTTGAAGATCCTTAGGATCCGGACAAATCTTACCACCCTCAGGAAGCCCAGCACATCCTTGGCCGCTTTGGACGAGAGGCCACTGAGGCCCACTTCCAGGTAGAAGGGCAGGATGGCCACAAAGTCGATGATGTTGAGGGTGCTCTTGATGAACTCCAACTTGTCTGGGCAAAAGATGACACGCATGAGGAACTCAAAGGTAAACCAGATGACACACATCCCTTCCACGTAGGTGAGGAATGGCTCCGTCTCCATCTCAAAGTCCACCTTTACGGTGGTGCCGTTCTCTGACTGTATGACCTCTGTCTTGTTTGTGATGTGGTTGAAAGCCTCGTGGGTCTCCAGGCAGAAGGTGGTGATGGAGATGAGGATGAAGAAGAGCGAGGCAAAGGCCACATACTGGAGAGAGAGGCAGGGCGTGGGGAAAGAGGGTGTGTAACAGGGGAGGATGGGGAAGAAAGCCATTAGTGCTCATGCATTCTTAGAAAAGACTAGACAGAGAAGGAACAGCATCCCCTACTGAAGGAACACATTTGTGCTTAAGCATCCATCCCTACCCACCCACATGGCAAACGAAAACAGAGTATGCTCCTGGCAGAAGGCAGATATCCCCTTTCCTTTTCTCATTCTCTATGCCTAAAGTGGAAAGGCATGCAGGCAAAGCTAAGACTTGGGGGTTGTAGGCTGGACTGGATTTCACTAGTGTGAGAGATTACGGTCACATTTTTGAATGTTCCCCTTGAGTTTGTTTTTTTAAATCCTTGCAAGTAGAAAAGTAGTCCAGCTTCTGATGATCTAGTTGCCTGCTTGCAAGACGTTTTTTTTTTTTTTTAAAGGGGGGCGGCAAAACTGGAGCATTTAAAAATAGTATTCCATCCCCTACACCCCTTGCAGTCCTTTCTGGCACCTCATTGTACTGTATGAGTAGAATAGGCTTAAGACAGTTAGAGTAGGGAAAGTGACAAATCATAAATGATAAACAATTATCGACTTACATTTCTGCAGCCTATAAAGGTAACTTACACCAGGTCCGTCAGGGCTATTGATCTTTAGTCCATTACTGACTGCCCTTACTGTCCATGGCCCTCCAAGGTCTCAGGCAGAAACTCTTTCCCAGCACCTGCCAGCTGAGACATTTGTCAATTTGATTGAACCTGGGACTTTTGCCATACCTCCACCACTGAAGTATGGGCTGTCCTTTATGAACACAACACCATGGGCTCCCCAGCACCTGATGTTCAGTGGCATACTCAATGGAAGTTCCACTGGCCTATCATTACTAGTAGGCATTGCTAGCCTTATCCTCCATGAATTTGTCTAACCACCTTTTAAATCAGGAGTGGGGAAACCTGGCACTCCAGATTTTGCTGTGACTTCCGGCCACCATCAGCTCCAGCCACCATTGGCCAATAATCAGGGATGACAGGAGCTGAAGTCCAGAAACATCTTGAGAGCTGACGCTGTCTTAAAGCCGTACAAAATACCAGCAACCGCCACATCTATTACTGTTCTTCAGGAGCAGCTGCTTATTACATTTTTATCCTGTCCTTCTTCCAAAGGGCTTTGGGCGACACATCTCTTTCTCTTCCTTCATGCTTTATCCACAACAACCCTGTATGGTAGATTAGGTAGCAAGATGGCCTACTGAAATTCATGGTTGAGCAGGAATTTGAACCCAGGTCTCCCTAATCACACAATACACTGTTCCACACTGGCTCTCTCGGCCAATGAGATTTTATATATAAAATTGCTACTGCTATTACCGTAACTCTTAATTGGGTCTGTATGCAAGGATGCATCAGAGTGTGGCACATATACATTCTCAATGTGGCATAAGGCCAAAGTTTGGACTTGAAATAAAGGGGGACCTGGATTCAAATCCCTCCTCAGCCAAGAAACCCACTGGGTGACTTTGGGTCCATTGCTACCTCTCAGCCTAATCTATTTCATAGGTTCCCTGAGAGAATACATAGTTTGTGGTGGTGAGGTGCATGCATGCTTCCCTGTGCTCCTTGGAGGAAAAAAATAACATATTATTGCAATCAAATAAATATTCCATATGACTGCAGTTGTACCTTAGAAGCACAGGATTTGAAAACCGGCATAGTGTTCATTCAATACCCTAAGATTCTCATCCTGAATTTTAAGAAAGCAACTCTGTGGACCTTATGACTGCAGTTATTCCCTGATTAGCATGAAGTACGTAGGCTGCAAAAACTGTTTTTCCTCAGGGTAAGATTTGAGTTGCCTTTGGTGAAGATAAGGCAGGGATGGGAAATGTGTGGCCTTCCCACATGCTTTTCGGACTCCAACTCCCACCATTCCTGATCCCCGTCTATTCTGGCTGGGACTGATGGAAGATTGGAATTAACGAAATGTGGAGGGCACCAGGTTCCGCTTCCCTGGTGTTACCCTTGAGCCTCTCACAGCCCTATTAGGGCAGATCATCATCATTGTTTTTTTACAGATGAGAAATTATAGATGAGAAAAAGAAAAGAAAAAAAATAACCCTGTCTGTAAGTGTCTCCGAAACTTTGGGACTGAGTAGGGGGCTTGATTGCCATTCTCTTTCCAATTTTCACAGCAAAACTTTGATGCGAGAAGGGGAGGGGAAACCCTTTCCCCTTCTTCCTCCCGTTTGTTCGTTTTTTTTGGGTTTTTTACTTATTTCATGCAATATTCCCACCAGTGAGCTTTTAAACAGTCTTAACATCTGCATTCTGATTAATGAATAAAGAGCGCTAGGAGGTTTCTGCTGAGGCTTCTGGATTGTGCCGGATGCTCAGCACCCAGACACCTTCTGTTACACCGTTCCCCCATTCCGGTGCCTTGCTAAAACCCGTGAAGGGAAGCAATGATGCAAGCAGTCATGTGCTTTCCTGCACATAGACTTACCACAGAAAATTCTGTAATTCATTCACATTTCCCATTGGGTACACACACACACACAGTTGCCACATTACCACAAAATGCTTTGTCACTGGAAGCACAACCCAACTGCTGTCCTCAGAGACAGATTCCTTACATAAGGGCATGCATGTCTGCCCCTCCATTTGCTCAGCCATTCCTCCACAACTGGGCAACATCTGTGCACCTACACTGACCTACACATGCTCTCCCATAGACCTTGTGTCAATGCACACAGCAAAGAGCTGTTCCTCATGTGTATACAAGAAGCTACCTGCCCTTTTGTACCTGGCATTCCTTTGCGTGTTCACCCTGCACACATATACATGCCTTGCACATACGTACACACACACAACTTCCATCCATTTTCTCCCAACCGCAGGCAGTCCAACTGAGCACACTCAGTGCTGTGCTCTGTTGCAGGCCTGTAGATACACAGACCCTAATGTGCGTTTGCACACAAAGTAACACACCCTCATGCATTCCTTTCACTGCACTCCTATCCCTTCCTGAACACACAATCAGGGATGCACATGCATCTCTGCGGTTGTACACATACTACCATGCAAGTCCACCTAAACAAGCTCATTGCTTAATGAGCTTATGCCGTATCTACTGATTTCAATTAGATTTAAGCTGGTTTAGTTGCAGACTAATCTGCAACCAAAACTCAGCATGTGTGCACATTCAAACATAAATACGCACAAATAGGCACACAAGACATTCAGTATACATTGTGTGCAGATTTACATAGGCATATATTCTATAGATCATGTTATATATACTTTTCATAAATATGTAGATCTTTATAGAGGTAGCCCTGATCTGCACACACAAACACACACACACACACACACACACACACACGAGATCCTTTGTTATTATGCACATAGCAAATGACTGTTCAATTTGAGCACATCCAAACATGCTTCTACACTTGCATGGAACATGACTTTCCCAGGCAACACTTCTTGCACCCATACATACCCACATACTTCCATGCATGTACATGCAGTTGGGCATGCTGTACACAGATACAGATAGCCCCATGTATCTTTATGCACACACTTAGCATGCATGTCCCAACACAGAGATCATATAGCCTTGTGCAATGCAGGAACACTTTCTTGCTCACACATATGTGTACACACACTCCACACTAACACATTTAACTATGGATGTGTGTGAGTGTGTGTGTGTGCATGCACGCACACACGCACACACACACACACACACACACACGCGCCATATCCCCATCTCCTTCTGCAAAGCAATCTCTCTGCTTTCTCTTCCACTCGCTGGATCTCTGCACTGCACAGAATTCCCGTCCCGTCAGCAGTTTCTGCACACAAACCCTAGAATCTCTTTTGAAGCGCAGTGCGGTGCCCAGGAAGTGGGGGGGGGGAGAGGGAGAGAGAGAGAGAGAGAAAGGAGGAGGAGAAGAATGGGCAAGCCAAGGGATCCAGGAAGCACAGGACAAGGCATGGGAGGAGGGAGAAGAAGAGAAAGAGAAAGCAGTGATTGGATAGATGAATAAACAGAAAGTATAGAGGATAGATGGAACTGATGCTCTGATCTTGCTTTTTGTGTGTGTGTTTTAGGTCTATCATTTTTCTCCAAGGTGGGGAGGGAAGGGAGGGAGGCCTTTTGAGATCCCAAAGGAAAGCAACGTTCCTGGGGACCATCTAGCATTGGTGACTCACTTCCAGAGTCTTGAGTTGTTCTCTCATATAATATTCCCAGCTGCTGGATATATTGGGTTGGTGATGCCTTCTTCTCTGTACACCCTCCTCCTCCCCACACATGCACCATTTTACAGCCATTATCTCCAAAACACACACACACACACACACACACACACACACACAAACTAATGAGGAAGACAGCTATATGGGTCCCCATTTTAGCAGCTCTGGGAGTCCCAATTCATTTTGGTAGAAATAATGAATTATGCCTCCTGGGAAAGATGGTGTGTGTCAGCAAATGGAGTTCAGGGCAGAATACATGGGAGAGAGAAGAAATATTATTCATATATCTGATTCTGGACCATTTTTTAATTATTATTTTTTGGTGTGGGACGGATTGATGCAAGGTCAGACACAGAGAATTAATGGAAACACCAGAAAGAGAAGACCTTGCTAGCACCTTCTTTCCACCTTCTGAGCTTCTCTTCTTCTAAATAGCCCCCAAATCCTAAGTCTCTGGTTCTCCATCCAACCTATTAGGACCCTGTTTGAAAAGATAGAGGTTTTGTCCTCTTACCACCACCCTGTCAAACCCAATCCTGCCCCCACCCCTCTGGGTTGGGATCCAGCTGTCCCTCCGTCAGCACAGAAATAGCCCCTTTTGCCTGAAATGAATGAGGGAGCATATTGAAGTAGCAGATGGGGAATCCAGTAGGGGTGAGAAGTAAAGGAAAAGTGTGTGTGTGTGTGTGTGTGTGTGTGTGTGTGTGTGCTTGGTGGTGGGCACAAAGTCAAGAAAAAGAAAAAGGAGGACATGTTATTCTGGTCCCTGGAAGAGTCATGGTTTGGCCGCCACTGTTACCCTGAGATGACTTTGGCTCTCCCCCTTGGCTGTTCAAAGCTTCTACTCTACAAACTGGACAGCTGATGGGGGCAAATTATTATCACAAATCCAGCAAATGTTACGAGGTGTTCCCTGGACATTATGCAAGGCACCTTCAGTGGCTGGACTTTGGGGCAGAAGTCCAGGGGCCCACTCAGCAGAATGAGTAGCAGGGACTCAAACACAGCACAGCCGGCTGACTAAATTTGGAAATAGGTGAAGTCACATTGCCACCTTAAGAGGACTCTCCCCCTAAGTCCAAAGTTACTTAACTGCACCACATCAGCAACCCACCTCTCCTTGTGAGCAGCAAAAGAGAAAGTCAGCTCTCACTGGTCTTTCTACTCCTTGCAAAGCCAAAGTTACCTATGAATGTGGAACTTGCAAGAGAGCTGTCCTTTGGTGCAGGACTTCTGCATTCACAAGGGGAAAGGATTGCCAGAGGTGGGCAGGGAAGGGAAGAGCTACTTATTCAGGGAGAATTCTAGCTATTCGGGGAGAAGCATGGGATTTATTGAGTTAAAGCAGGGTAACCAATGTGATGCGCTCCAAATGTGGTTTGTTTGTTTTTACTACAACATGCATCATCCCTGACCACTGGCCATGCTGGCTGGAGCTGTTGGGAGCTGTGGTCCAAATCATGTGGAGCACACCATGGTAGCTACTCCTGGTAGCTACCAGGGCTGCTGTGGATCTAGAACAACTGGGTTCCCGGAGGAGGAGGCAAGTCTGTCAAGGTCTGGAGCAGACGGGATGTCTGGGACCTCTGGGAATAGCAATAGAAGTATTGGTTGAGGTTTAGAACAGGGTGGGCTTTGGAAGCACAAGACTCCTGGGTACTTGGTGGCACAAAGTGAGATTTGTGGAGGGAAGTGGCAGGAAGCTTATTTTAGACCTTTGAGATGGGCAAATATGACGAAAGATGTCAAAGAAGAGCAAGTAACCCCTCCCTACCTCTTGCACGCACGCACACAGACACACAGACACACAGAGAGAGAGGGGGGGGGATTGGTTAATAGTATTAACTTAATATTGTATGGATGGAAGTTATATAAAGGGGCATTGTAACGAGTTAGGTCATTGCAGAGGACTGTGATTCAGGTTGCAATGACGTTCTGAGGATAACTGGTGTCAGATCTGTTTCCAGCAAAGATATTTGAAAGTGGAGGTAGGCACAATAAGCAGATATAGAAGGGATGGGTAGTTTTAGAGATAAGTTGAACTTCAAACAACGGCATGCATATGAAGGGTGCAGAAGGGGCCTTATGCTGCAACCCTCATAAGATCACTTACTTTGGAGACACATGAAAAGGAAAGGTTCTGGAGAAAGCTTGCATGCAGTTTGTAATATTTTGGTTGACCTAATAAAGGTATTGCCCTAATGTGGATTTTGAAATTATTTTGGAGTGTTTCTCGATTTCATGTTTCACGGGGCTGGCGCCATGTCAGTCTGTTGGTGCATTGTGTGGCCCCTGAAAGATCAACACTTCTTTTTTTCCATGGCGTAAGGTTTTCTGGACTAGAGAGTCCGCTTCATCGGAGTTATGCATTTCATTCTTTCCCCCCTCATCGAGGAAGCTCTAGAGTAAGGTGATGACTGCTGCAAGTGTCTCACAAGTGGGGAGCAGCAGAGCGGGCTGGCAGTGAGAACACAGTGAGCGGAATGGTTTGGAGAAGGTGTTTTGGAACAAAGTTTGGCTTAATGCAGGGAGCATGATAAGAAGAAAACTGGGGAATGGAGGTCAAGAAAGAACTGTGAGGTGAAGAAAAAGGTGCTGAGAAAAATCTGAGGTGAAGGTTAGCAGATACATTATCAGCAAAAAGGAGAGGGGGGAAGGCATGGGTTTATGGGCAGGGGTCAGAGGCTGAAGGATGGAGAAAAAACTGAGGAAGGAGTGTTGAGAGGGGAAAGACTTAAGGTTGATTTCAGGCCAGAGATAGAAAACAAGCTGTGATTTAGCTCCCTTCTGGAAGGGGAGAAAAATGGTGAGGGTCGTAAAGGCCACTGGAGAGGCAGCGGAGGATGAGGGAATTTAGCAGAACAGTTTCAAGTCTGGGGTCCTGGAGTTTATTTATTGAACAGAAGTCAGCATTTTTGTGGAGAAGGCTAAGACAGCCTCTCCCTTCTCCAGTCTCCCCACTATTCCCATATTATGGTCTTGCTGCTCTTTCCAAAGTCTACCACACATACATCCTTCTGCCTGGGCACAATAAGGGGCCCAGGAGCTCAGAAAGCAAGGCAGACTTCCCGATATATATGGCCTTGGCTGTCATCCTTCCTCACCCCATCTTTCAGCTCCCTCACCCCCTCTTCGCCCCTCTCATGTGAAATCTGTGTCACATTAAACTATTATGCAACAAAGTAAAGATGCTCAAACGACCTTGCTCTCAAATGCACACACCTCAATGCCAGCCTTTTTTTTAAAAAAAAAAGGGGGGCACCCAAGGCTGCAGTGCTTTGGCCCTTTCTTCAGAGTATTAATGGCTGAACTGGACATTATGCATGTCAACACCGCCCCCCACCTGACACTGTGTACTAATTCATTAATTTTCTCTCCAGTTCTATCATTTTCTTCCTCTCTCTATACATAGCATCATAGAATAACCTCTATCAACAATGCTTACAGGCAGGGAGAAAGCTCTCTCTCTCTCTCTCTCTCTCTCTCTCTCTCTCTCTCTGTGTGTGTGTGTGTGTGTGTGTGAATTCTCTCCCTTTGCTGCCGCTATTACTGGATGTAACACTGCAATTCAGTACCATGGAGAGCGGCAAGGAATGAAGGGGAGGGAATGGATTAAACTGCAATAGTCCTTCAGCGCCTGGGGTAAAAGTGGGCATCTTTCCACAATACTGGAGGGAAGTGGGGGTGGGATTTGCTTCCTCTGGAGAGCTGTGGGTAAAGGATTGCTTGGGGACCCCCAGGCACCCATGATTTTCAGAGGAAAAGTTGATGGAAAGGAGTCAAGTGCGATTTGGCAAGAGGGCTTTCCGAAACTCCAGGGGTTTCTGTGAAGGGTATGTAGAGGGGTCAGATAGTGAGGAGAGAGGACTAAACGGACAGTAAAAATGTTTGGGCTCTGTGAACTGAAAGCAGGGGGTGAGTATACAGATTGACAGAAAGTAGGGTAGGAATGGGATGCTCGGATTGCTGAGTTATTGAGCAAAGCCACACGGCGGTGCAGTTAAGTAAGTTAAGATTGTGGGCAGTGCGGTCCCACATGGGGTCCCTGTTTAGATGGCAATGTATATATATTCACTCACTTTGAAATGCAGTAAGCCAGTCCTGCTGCATTTGCGGGGCAGGAGGAGGGCTTCCTTTCATTCTGAGTGGGGCACAGATGGCACCACTGAGGTCACACAGGACCAAGAGTGATAAGAGTGTGAGAATGCATGTTTGAAAGAATAGGCAAGAGCTTCTGTGGAAAGACTGGAATTACTGAGTTGGAATGTGTGCTTGCGTGCGTATGTATGTACGTGCAAAGCCAGGATCATCTTGGTCTTGGAAGGAAATTGAGTGGACAGAAGGCTTTAAGAGTACCTACCGCTCTAACCTGCACTATGAATCCGTATTCAATTAACTGGATATCTGAAATTTTGACCCACTGAGTTTAGTGATTTAAGAGCAGAGGCAAAATTACATGGCAGGACTCTTGATTTGGGGGACAAAGAGTGACTCTAGGGAATACAAGGGGAGATTTACTGGGTCCCCGAGTAGGTAGCAGATAAGGCTGCAGGAGCGTGAAATGAGGAGGGACAAGGGCAATGACAGTTCCCCAATTGCCATGAAAGAAGTTGGATTTGCAGGGGAAAATATGAGAACTGCTCTAGAACTGCTGGTTTTTTAAATCAGGGGAGTGGATATACTGGGAATAGGGGTAGTTGAATTAGAGGAGTGTTGAGTCTAGGAGGTTAAAACAGTGAGAGCTGGCAACTAGGTCTCCTGGATTCATTGGAGAAGGAGATGGGCTTGTGGGTTAAGATGGTGTTCAGGACCAGAACTTCTGTAGCCTTTGGGACAAGAATGGAGGCTGGCAAATTTGAATTGGGCTGCTGAATGCCAGAACTCTCTGAGTGAGGAGGTGTTTAAACTAACACAAGGGGAGACTAGAGAATTGAGATGCTTGAGCCCCACATTGTAATAAATAAGAGAAGCCACCCTTTGTAGCTGGCTCTTGCCAGCATCTGGAATCTGTTCCCTTTCTGCAGTCATTATTCACAAGAGTCATTAAAAGCCTTAAAAAAAAAAAAATCCTCTCTCCCCCCTCCTTTCCCCCACATATCTACTTTCCTTTGAATTCCCTAAGAAGCTGAACCAGAATTTCTGCACTGGCTTGCTAATCATGCAGGGAAGACGAAAGCCAGAGGATTAATATGAAAGGGAAGGGGGCACAGCAAGGATCTCCAGCAAAGGGACACGGAAATTTGTGCAGAGTTTGCTAAATGGATAAAAGAAAGACTCGGCTCTGTTGCAGTGTTGGCACTGTCTCTCTAGTGCCTCCTATAGGACAAAAAGACTTTGCCTTCTCTTTCAGCCTCAAGAATAAAAGCAATGTTTGCACATCACAGGTGAGGATGGGATGGAGAGGCAGAGGTGAACTTGGTTAAAAATAAATTCCCTTAGCACAGAAGCTGGTACTGGCTCTCAGTCTGCTGGACAGACACAAATACTTTGGATGCATCAACCTTTTTTGGTCCAAGGTTCAACTTTATAGCTGATTACAGTGAAGGGGTATATTGGATTTTAACTCAGAACTTCCCTTGCAAGGCTGGCAGGAAAAGAAAAAAATCATCCATTTTATATGATGCTGAAGTCGGGGTTCCTAGTTCCCGATTTGATTAAAAAGTGCAGATTTGCCCTGAACAAGGATCTGGGCGTTAAAAATGCATGCAGTGGTAAATGATACTTATCTGATTTTCATCATTTTAAACATCCTCCCTGAAAGAACGCATCCCCCATTTATTCCATATATAACCCTTTGCGTACTGAAAACAGGCTTGTCTGAGTTATGTGGCCATACTTTGTTCCCTCGTGCATGTATACCTAAAAATATATACATTAATATAATATAATATTACAAAGATGAAGCTGCTTTGCCTGTGATATTTTCCCTAATTGTTATGTAGCTGTGAGCATACGTATGAGTTTGCTGTCCACACAGCTAATGAAGAAATAAACTTTCATGCCATACTTCAAACGTGGTTAAAGTACAAAATTGTAGTGTTGGGAGAAATGTAAAGGGAAATAACAGTCCTGAGTACATATATTTATGCTTTCCATTTGCATACAGGCATATGTATACATACCTGCACTTTGTCTTTAATTTATGAGTAAGCGCCATTTGTACACTACAAATGGCAATTTGAGACTGCAACCCTGAGCACATTTGCTAGCTGCAAAGTCCCACTGAACTTCCAAGCAAACATGCTTAGAATTACATTGGATTTAATCAAATTATGTTATATAATATGTTTCTCTACCCACACAAATGGGAATATATACATGATTATACATAATTACTCAAGGAACTGCCATTGAGCCCGTGACAAAACTTTTAAGGTTGCCTCTTGGTTTATATTTGGTGCACCACATTAATGCAGCTGCCCCTCTGGAACTTTTTCCTTGTCTATATACCATGAAGGGACTTGAAGTGCTTCCAGGATCAAAGTTGGGACACAGTCCAGTTTAAAAGAAGGTGCAAACTGATAGAGAAAAGCCAAACTTAAAAAGAACAATTGTGATGTGAAAAGATCTGGGAAGGAGAGGAAGAAGAGGATCTCCGTGTTTGTCTTTATTCATTCATTGTCTATTTGTTCTCTCAACGCACAAACTTTACCCCTCTCTGATACGTAGGGACTTAGATGCAGCTATCAAATATGCTCTGGTACAGATTTTGTAGCCCCAGCCTGCCTATGCATCACTATAAAATATGCATGCTGGTGTGTGCAGAGTGAACGAAAACGAAGCAAATGTGTCTTTGCGTATTGGAGAAGCATTATTCAGAAGTGCATTTTGGCCCATCAATCTATTCACTATGCTGTCCACCGATATGGTTTTCTATCTCCTCTTCCCCAGTCCATATTCTTTCCTTCTGTCTGCCTGTCTGGTGAGGATAGTGGTGGATGGGGGCCAATCTCTTTGCATCCTTTTTCATAAGCAGGTAATTCAAACACTGTGCTTGGGGCATGAACCTCAACTCCCCCCCCCAACTTTGCAAACTTCAGTACTGATTTGCGTCTTTCTCTTATTCATACACAAATGCCCAAAGAGAGAAGGTTGCGGGGGGGGGGGCGCTACTGTAGTTATAGCATACATATGCCATTTCTGTAAATGCATAAAGTGGGGAGCCACCGTTATATCGGCTGCTAGTGGGGAGATGCTGGCTTCAGTTCTCAACCAGCTCCTCTGTTTATGGAATCCCTGACGTGCTGTCCACCTGAATGCAGCATTGCCTCATAGTCCCGTTGGTTTCTTGGCTCCCACTGCCAGCAAACCCCCTCCCTTTCCTGCTCCCCAACACTCCTGCCCTCTCTTCCTCCCTGCTGTAACTTTTTTCTGGCTGCATTCCCAACTGCATGGGGGAGGAAGGGGGGGCTGAATAAAGGGACCGGACAGGCCTTGCACCCTTGAGAGCAGCTGCCTGGGGCGAGGGGAGGGGGAATGGATTGCAGAATGCCGGCTTTGCACTGCAAACTCTGGGGCTTCCACACTGCACTGCGGTGCCCCCTCCCCCCCTTCTCAACCCGCTGGCTCTGCAGTTCTAGAGATAGCAAAGCACTAATATTGTCCTAGAGGTAATACTGGAGGGGTTGCCGGGGGTGGGGGGGGGAAGGAGAGAGAGAACAAGCAGCAGACTTTCATTAACCCCCCCCCCCTTTCAGCTGCTCTGCAAAAAGAAGTTATACAGTGCTTTACCTAAGGAAAGGCTTTAGCTGCATAGGCTAAAAAAAGAAAAGGGGAAAAGAACGGGGGGATGCAGTAAGGAGAGCGATATTTGGGGGTGCAGTGCAGGATGGGGGATTCTAAACTGCAGTGTCTGGGAAGGGGGCAGTTTTGAGCAGCATTATTCAAGCACACTGGGAAGGGGGGGGGGAGCCAATTCAGAACTGCATTGCTGAAGATTGGGGGAGGAGATCTGGAGTTTCTCCCTGGATAGATGATGTCGATTTGGGCTGAATGGAGAGAAAAGGAAAGATCCCTAGATTTGGCAGTGGGGCATGCAGTGGGGGCGGGGGGACTACGCAAAACTGCAGTGAGACCAGAGGATTCCAAAATTCAGGAAGGGCACAAGTGAGACCTGAGATAAACTGTGTGTGGAGGGGATGGTGGAGACCAGAGAGGAGGAGGACAGGGGACCTTATTTTGGGGGACAGTGAAGAAAGGACTTGGAGCTGTTTTAGCAGCACCTCCTGCTGGAGATCAAGGCATTCACCCTGACACCGATAAGCAAGTCATAAGCCCAGCGCATGCGTGTCTGGATCCTCCTGCTGCTACACACTACTACACTCATTCGCACGCTCGTGTCCCGTGGTGCTCAACTCTTGAGCTCAACTTTTTTTTCTTGCACCCCGTTTTCACTTCCACCAGCAGCATTCCTTGCATGATCCCCCTTCCTTTCCTCATGCTCCTTTCTCCTTAGAGTTCCATTTCTCACACTTGGGTCTCTTGCACGCTTTCCCTGAACCGGAATCACTGCCCCTCTCTATCATTCAGGCTCATTCAGTCACCCCCTCTTAGCCTGCACATTAACTTCTCCTATTTTCTGTAACATTTTGCATGCCTCGACATGGCTGAGTGCACCTCTTCCATTGCCCTTGCGACACCTCTGAAACCTGCACCATTCTCCGCTCCACATTCTGTATTCTCCCAGCCAACCATTCCTTCCTCTAGATGTCTGTTTGCAGTATCTGACTTATTACTGTATATGTTCTCTCTACAGGGCACTTCAGTGTACGGTGCACATCGCTTGTGTGTGCCTAAGATGTGACTGGTGCCATCAGCTCCTGAAAAACATCCCTGCCTGCAGAACATCTCCATTTCTCAGTCTGTTCTGTTTGCACACTCAGACTGGCAACCTCATCTTTTCTACTGCATAATCTGCCTTCACCTCCAGCACCCAGTGCCACTCACACATCCTTCTCTCCCCCCCCCACATTTCCACATCCATCCATGCTTACCAAGCATTGCACATGGACCCTTGCACACCAGTCCCTCTGCGCTAGTCTGCGCATTGTGCCATTGCCCATTTCGCTTGGGACAAGTCTTGCACATCTCAACTGCACCTCCAACATTAGCCTGCACCTCCACTCTTGACCTTTTACATCTCACCTTTTCCACCTGCCTTGCACCCCTTTCTCTTAAAAGTACATTTTTTTTGGGGGGGGGAGGTTTCTTTGGGAAGTTGTCAGGGTTTACAGCAAAGAAGAAGGCTAGAAGGCCTCCTGTTGAACAGAGCCAAGGGACAATTGCGAAACAAGCAAAAGAACATTTAAAGAGAAATTTCTCTTGCTTACTCTGTCCCACCTCCAGCCATAACCAGAGACTGGGAGAATGAACTCAGTTCAGGGAGGCAGAGTTCATGCTTTGGACTCAGATGTTCCCAGCTTTAATTTTTCCCTCTCCAAGTGAAAAGTAGCAGCCTGAGACCTTGCAAAGCCATCTCCTGTCGGAGTAGTCATTCTGGGCTAAATGCACCTGGGACCTGACTCAGTGTAAGGGAGGGAGAGAAAAGCTAGGATGCTCGCCTCTCCTCTCCCCTACACAAACCAAGGCTGCCCTCAAACCTTTCTGCACTTCCTTGGCAATAAGCCCCAATGAACAGAGTGGGATTAACTTCTGCCAGCCTTAACTATGCTTGCCCCTATTCTGCTACTCTCCCCTGACTCCTCTTGTCAACATTTAGATCTGTAAGTTCCTTGGGGCAGGGACCCTGCCTCCCCGCTCCCCTGCTTGCCTTCCCCTGTGCCACTAGTGGGGACAAGAGCGTCAATGCTAGTAGTCACGATGCTAACAGCAATAGCAGCAGCAGCAGCAGCCATAGGTATCTCTATCCTGCTCCTCCATGCTGCCCACATGAGGTGAGCCCGAGGAAGCATCTAGGTGAGCGGGTGGGTGCCCCAAGCCCCCAGCCCCGCACTACTCACCCTGGCCATCCTGGAGGAGTAGGGGTCCTCGAAGAGCGCCCACACCTTGGGCTGCATGGCGGCCCACCGGCCCAGCTTGCGCCCGTCCTCCTGCAGGCAGTGGCGCTTGAGGTCTCCGCTCTCCTCATCGTCCTGGCTCTCGGGCGCCTCGAAGCTGTCGAGGGCCTCCTCGGCGTCGCGGTGCTGCCGGTAGTTCATCCAGCAGCAGGCTTCCACGTCGGTCTCGTCGATGCCCCAGAAGGCCAGCTCCTCCTCGAAGAGGGGCCCGCACACGTCGGCCGGGCAGTGCAGCTTCCCCGTGCGGTAGTAGTTGAGCACGTAGGCGAAGACCTGCGGGTGCCGGTCGAAGAAGAACTCGTCGGCCTTGGGGTCGTAGTCGAAGTTGCTGCAGGCGTCGGGCTCGGTGAGCCACGACAGCCGCGTGCCCGGCAGGGTCTTGAGGGTGCTGCGGTACGTCTCATGCCGGATGCCGCCCACGTTGATGACTATCTTGTCGTTGTCTTCGTTCCGGCCCATCTCCCCTTTCAAACATGACTTGGACGGCGGCTTGTTCCCAGACTTGCGCCCGCGGAAAGAGGAGACGCACACTGAGCTCAGCATCGGCGGCGCGGGCCGAGGCGGGGGGCCGCCCCCCGACGGTGCGCAGGTGTCAAATCAGGGCGCGAGGCGTCATCCTGGCCCCTCCTCCTCCTCGGCCCACCCCCTCTCCCCCCACCCCTCCTGCCGCGGGGAAAGGAGAAGGCAGGAGGGAGCGCGGCCAAGAGGGAAGGGGGGCGAGGCTCTTTCTAGACGGGGCGGGCGCAGCAGCAGCAGCAGCAGCAGGAGGAGGAGGCAGGAGTTGGCAGAGAAAGAGCCCGCGGCGCGGCGCCGGGGTCTGCGAAAGAGAGGGACAGAAAGAGAGAGAGAGAGAGAGAGAAAGGGACAGGGAAGGTGAGTGCGGACGGCTGCTCCGCCACAGTCCTCCGCAGCCTCGGCCGCGCTCCCTCCGCTCGCTGCCCTCCATTGCTCCCGTCCCACCATCCATCCATCCGCACGCCGACACTCCGCTCGGACCGCCGTCCTTTCCATTGTCCGCGCCCCGTGGCCCCTGCCATCCTCACCCCTTCTTCCTCTCGCTCCCTCCATGGCGCTTCTTGGCCACTCGCGCTCCCTGCTGCGTTACGCCTTCGCCCTCCCCATCCCACCATGTACGCTTCTCCACTCTCCTCTCCTTCCTCCCATCCCTCTCGTAATGACCGGCATTGCCACTGCATCCCTCTGCCATTATCACTCTCTCCTCTTTCTGTCACTCCCACTCCATCTCTTCCATCCTCACACACAGCCTTCCCTCCTTCTACCCCCCCCCCCAATCTCTCTCTCTCCCCCTCCCTCCTGCCCTCTGCATCCCCTTCTCTTTTTCAGTTCCCTCCTTAGCCCTCTGCCACCATCGTTTTTCGACCCCTGTGGACCATCACGGCAGTCCTTCACTGCAGGCTTCATGCTATTACCCCTGGCGCACCATTATCCTCTCCAAGTGCCTGTCCATGCAGATCTGCCATCATTATCTCCAAGTCCTAGGATACCCATTCATCTCTCTGGCCTCCCTCTCTCTCCTCTTTTCTGTCCTCCATTCATTCTCACCCTTCATTCATTTCTTCTCTGTCACAGCCTCACATCCTTCCCTCCTTCTACCCCTTTCCTTTCTTCTGCTGACTTTGTCTTCCTCATCAACCCTCTTCCTCTTCTCCTTTCTTCCTTCTTCATGGTCTCCTCTCCTTCCCCGCTTCCATGTGTTGCCACATCTCCCTTCTCTACTCTCTTATCTCTGTCCTTCTTTCCCTGGGAACTTCTGCCTTTCCCCCCTCCATCCTCTGCTTAGCCTAGGGTCACTTCACAAACACTTTTCCTGCACGGAGACTTGCCTCCTTCTCCCTCATTGCACAGAAATCAGGCAAAACCTAGTTTGCCCCTTTACCACATTAAGTTTGGAAGCAGCTCTGCAATCTCCACACTCAAAGTGTAACGGTGGCAAAATAGATGCTCGCCTGAGCTTCACGTGTAGGAGAAATGCCACTTCTTCTCATTCAGGGGCCTCTTCTGTCCCCTCTCCCCATCTCTTTCACCAGGAGAACTACCCACCCAGTCTTAGCACCCTGCTCACTTTTATATCGACTCGTTCCACCCATCTACCACCCTTCCTTCCCTCTCTCTCTCTCCTTCCTTGCCTCCTGCCCCATCTTCCCAGACCCCCCTCTTTTTGCTTCTCCTTCACTTCGCCCCCTTTCTTCAACGTCCCCTTCCTCTCGAACGGAGGCTCAATCTACTGCTTCTGCACTGTCCTTCCGCTGCCATTGACCGCTTCCCAATTCATCTCTCCCTCTCTTGGCCACCAGCCAGTTTTCCTTCTCCACTGACCCCCTCCTCCCTTCCTCCCTCCCTCCCTCCTTCCTTGCTATCTCCTCCAGTTTCCACTTCCCCCACTTCCGACTCCCAGCCCTCTCCCCATACTGCTGCACCTGCTGGGCTCCAACTCTCCCCCCCCCCCGCCCTTTACACTAACGAACCAATTCCTTTTTCTCTTCTAGGTAGCAACCTATCTGCCCCATGACTCCCCACTCTTGCCCCACTTGACTCTGGTTCTTTCTCAGCTCCTCCTCCTATCTTCGGCCAGATCCTGCCTCCTGCAGTGGACCCGGCTTCCCTTGCTGACTTCTATATGGACCCTGATGATGATCTTCCTGAAGCTGAGGGGCTGGGTAGCCTCTATGCTCTCCTCCACCTTTAGGACCCCTTCAGTCTTCTCCTTGCCCCCACTTTCTCCCACATGACTTTTGACCCCTGTGCACCCACACTTTTCATGTGGGGTTCCTCCCTCCAAATCTCCTCTCTCCCTCCTAGCTGTGGTTGCTCTCCTATACTCCCATTGGTGGGTCACCCCAGTTCACCCTCTATCCCCTGCTATCCCTTGAAATTTCAGTGCCCCACTGTTTGCCCTCCCCCCATGGCTACTTCCTCCTCCTTATGGCCTCTGCTTCCCTCTCTATAGTCCCCCCTGACCTATCCATCCTCCCCTCCAGTTCTTCCTTCTCCCCTTTCCTGCACATGAAGTTTTACACTGGGGATTACCAGTATGTCCAGTGCTAGCTGTACTCAGAGCAGACCTACTAGAATTCGTGGGCCTAAGTTAATCATGCCTATTTGTTTCAGTGGTCTGCACTGAGAAGAACCAGCTTTGGCTACAACCCTTGGCCATCTCTAAGGAACCTCCTTGGCCTGTAGCTCACCCAGTCCCAACACCCCCCTCTCCTGTACTCTTGTGTCGTTGCAGAGGGGGACTGTGTGTGTCTGTGTGTCTGTGCAATGTTTCTCAGTACAAAAGAGAGAATTGGCTTGGCTTTAGGCAGGTGAGGAGGTAAATGTCTCTTCTCCAGCACTATTGCCGCACCATCCAATTTCCTGGGCTGTGAGATGAAGAAGTAGGGAAAGTGGAGTGGAGTGGGAAGGAGAAACTAGTGAGAGAGAAAGAATGTGGGAGGGTTTGCATGAGTGCATAATAGAGACTTAAAATACATGTGGAGGAAAAAATAGATTCTCAAACAATTTCTCCTGACCTAATTTTGCCTGCATTTCCCTTGCCCTCTAAATTCATATTATTCTTTTTAAAAACAAACAAACACCCACCTATTATTATTATTATTATTATTATTATTATTATTATTCCTAGACACATAATGCAGCCTGCCCAGGTGAAATGAAGACTGATCTCGATTTGGGCCAAGGCCAGGGTGGGAGCCTGTGTGTGTATACCACCTTAGGTTTCATCATAGAATCGTAGAATTGTAGCTGGAAGGGACCATGAGGGTTATTTAGTCCAACTGCCTGCAGTGCAGGAATCTTTGGAAGAAGGGGAGTCAGGAAATCAATGCAATAACTAAATACTGTTATGGATACTTTTGAATTTAGTGATTTTTGAAAATTAATATGTAATGCATTCTAAATTCAGCAAATGAACATGTTATTGCATTAAAAATGCATCTACAGAACCATAATGTTTAGTTCTTTAAAACTCCCTCAAACAAGTAAATCAATGTTAGAATGGAAGTTTTGAAAAGTTGGATTCAGGGGCTTTTGTTTTAATTAAAAAGTTGACGTTTGGGTTCTTCCTTCATTGAAAACTGTTTAGATTGAGATGCATGTACAGAGAGTAATGGGTCTATTTAGGTAGGATTACGCTGGTTTAGATAGGAAGTGACATACGGGGCAATGCATTTCTGCCTATCTTAAAATGGGTTTATACGGTGGGTTTGTGTGTAAGGGAAATGGCCTGTGTCTGTTTGCAGTGATACATGCATGTGATGAGTTTGGGTGCAGAAATGAGTACTGTATGTGGGTTTAAATGTATGTATTGTGTGTAAAGGTGTAGTAAGTAACTATAGGTGCGAGCAGAATTTGTATATGAAGAAATCTGTAATTGAGGATGGATCCATGTGTTGTGAGTGTGTGCAGGGATCTCTGTGTTGGGATGACATGGTATGCATAGTGTGTGTGTGTGTGTGTGTGTGTGAGTGCAGCATGAGTGTTCTGAAATGATTTTGTATTCTTTGTGTGGAGAACACTATGCTGTAAGCCTGGCAACATGATCCTGTGCTCAGTTTACTCAGAAATAAACTGCACCCTGTTTTGTATCTCTTTCTCCCAGATGAATGCAAAGGACCACAGCCATAGCTATGTTGATGGTGTGTCTACTTGGCTCTGGCTGTGCATTCTAAAAGGCACCTAAGAGATGGACAGTTGGTATCTCAGAGCTGGTTCCTTCATGCACAACTGATCACTTGGTGACTCCACCTCAAATGCAATATTTTTCAATGGAGCATTCACACATTCAGCTGCCTGTTTCTCATCAAATGATAAGAAATCAACTGACGTGTGCATGTGTGAATCAGCCTTATATGAAAATAATGAATATGCAATCAAGTGTGTGTATGTGATATTTATGCTGGTGTGATCTTTTTTTTGTTCAAATTAAGGATGTGTGTGAATGCACAAGAGAGGACTGCAATACCCACTATTCCCTTGTGTATGTTTCTTTGTGAGTGGAGGTGACTGTACACAGATTTGAGTGTGCACTTAGGTATTTGTGCATGTATGAATGAAGTGGTGTGTTTGAATATGAGGGCAGGCATGTTTACGCAAACGCAGCATGGTGCGTTTTAAGGCAACGTTTTATGTGTGCTTCAGAAGATGTTACTGGTAACTTAAGAGTAAAAATGTGACAATTTTGTATCTGTTTACATGTGTTCAAGCGTAGACCTCTACATGTGAGAGCAACCTTACAGAAAGCAAAATGACTGCATATGGCCATATTCTGGAGTAAGTCACACCTGCATGATCGGATTCTGGAATAAGACTTATTTGCATGATAGGATGACTCGCAGAGCTAAAAATCAGCGAAGCACGTCTAGTCTCAAAACCACTTATTGAGTGCTGTGCATGTGTTTGAAGTATTGCCACCCAACTTTGAACATGTTTACACATTTACCTCAGAATTATTCACCCCCCAGATTTCAAATTTATAAATCAGAATGTACAAATGCGGAGGGTGGGATAGGAAGGGGCTAAGGCAGCAGCCAGAACATTCAGAGGTCTAGGTCAGATACACAGCATCATACGCAGCCACTTGAAGTGCCTTCATCTGCAGATAATTAACAGCAGGTCTGCTATACAGGTCTACTAAACAATAAGCTCCATTGCTGGGGGATTATTCCCCAGAAAGTGGGCAGAGAACTGCAGTCTGGTTTTATTATTAAAGACTGTAACCCTATCTAAACTTCCTTCAGCATAAGTTCCAGCTGAACTCACATGTGCTTATTTCTAAGTAAGCATGCTTTGGATGGTACTGTAAAATTATTTGAATTGTTAATCATTAAAGTTTGTGCTCATCTGAAACCATTATGGGAGCCATTATGATTGAAAGGCTGTTTGGAAATATAGTATAATATAATATAATTAATGTCAGTATGAGTTTTGATATAAGAGCTGGTTTGGGTTTTGTTTTGTTTGTTAAAAAAACCTTCCACTATCTATTTTCTACACATGCATTCAAACCATATAAGATTTTTGGTTTTTTCCTACCTCAAAATTTGTTTCAGATGTTTCACTTTGCCCTTTGCTATATGAGGGTAAAAAGGCAAGGGCGCCTGGAGTGCCGGCTTGTGTGAATGTGGGTGAGCTATTATGCAAGTGTAAGCACATGTGTATGACAGTAATCAATGCGTGAGAGTGTATAAGGGTGGGGGGCATGTACAGTGTCTGCTTTTTCTGGTTGTCTCTGTTATGATCTCTCTGTATGTACATAGGGCTAAGTGAGATGACGTTCTATGTGAGCTTTACTTCAGTGTTGTGTGTCAGTGTGTCAGTGTTTGTTTTCTCATGGGAGTTATGTTTCTCTCTTCCTAAACCCCTCCCCCTCCAGTTCACTGGCGCACCACACCAACACAGACATCACACAACAGAAAAGCCCAAGGGACACCACAGACACAGTCACCACACAAAGACGCAACGGCACACAAATCCTCACCTGTTTCTCCTGTATCCATGGACACAGATGTGCTCAGACCCTTAGAACAAGCACATCCTAATAACTGGTACTTGTCGGCATACTTTAGGCGCGCTAATTTCTTTCATGCACCAGTTGAAATCGTACAAGCTCACATACCACACAAACCGCACACCGCCTGAGTCATAATCTATCAGTCCCAGACATATATACACATGCACACACAAACTGCCCATACACTCGAACCATTCTTTCACACACCTTAGTGGACAGTCTCATATGTCCACCAGACATGCAGACTGTCCTTCCTTCCTTCCTTCCTTCCTTCCTTCCTTCCTTCCTTCCTTCCTCATATACACTTAAAGCTATCCTTCACTCATTCACACACTGCAGTGGGCAGCACACAAATATCCACAAACTGACAGTCATCTTTCTCTCTTACACACACACATACACCCAGACAGGCAAATAGCCATCAGAAGCAAGTCTGTCTGTCTGTCTCTTTCTCTCTCTCTCTCTCAGCTAGGCTGGCACTAATGAGCAAAATACAAGCACACCAATGTTAACATGCAGCCGGTCACCTCACAGGTGCTGAAACTCCCCCCCCCCCTCCTTCTGTCCTATGGTCTCAGTGTTAGGTAAAAGGGGACACTCAATGATTCCCCCTCACCTCCCCCCCACTGCCGCCCCAGGGGAAAACAAAACACCACACAAACACACACTATAGATGTACACACACATACACAAACAAACAAACAAACACACACAATGTAGCCACTGAAGGCCCATACTTACCTGCCAAACCAACCCCTTGTGGCTTAATAATATTTTTGAGAGAGATGAAGGAGCAGAGATGGAGGGGGGAATCTTCACCCCCAACCTCCCCCCAACCAAAATTCTTAAAAAAAAATAAAAATCAACCAGTGAGGCGAAGACAGAGGCTATAAGAAGCTCCCCCAGCACCTTGAGGGGACAGAGAACCCCTTGAAGCAGAGAGCAGAGGGAGAATGGAGAGGATGATGGGGAGCTTTTTGCTTTTTTTGGTGGGGGGGAAGGAAGATGCAGGATGTCGACGAATAGGAGTCAGTCTGTCCGTCTGTCCCCCCACACACACCTTGTGCGTCTCTGCCTCCCGCCCCCCACCCCTGGTCTCCGGATGCAGGCTGCGCCTTCTGGTACTGCGGACCCCGTGATGACATCACTGCCTCTTAAGGTGGAATTTTGGGGCATCTCATGGAACAGTTGCTCTTCCTTCCTTCCTTTTTTTTTGGGGGGGGGGGAGTAATATACGCAAAGAAATCTAGTCCAGGATTAGAGCAGCCACAGCTCAATTGCTTGCTAAGAGGCAGCTTCCCATCAAGCGCTGTGCGCGGCATTGGAGGTAAACAAGTGGCGATGAAGGAGCGGGGTCGTGCGTTTGGGGCCATATACGTGTTTCCCTGACACACATAAACAAAGCGAGCCACCCTGGACTCTGTGGAGACCCAGGGAGCAGAGAGGGGTGTTTTTAAAGATGCGCCACCCCTCACTTGAAAACTCAGTATGAAATTCCAAGGCTGGGGGGGGGGGGAGGACAGGTAAAGATAAATACAGCCACCTTAAAGAAAAGTGGGGCTGAGAGGCTGAGGTGAGTTTGGGAGGGGTATTCCTGAGTCAGCTGAAGGGGATGTGATGGGATTTAGCTGCAGTGGGGAAGAGTTGAATTTAGCCTGGAATGTGCGAAATCTCAAGTGTGTGGGAGGCACGAAATAAGTCTATATTTAGAGGACATGGCACCCCCTGAGCTGTGGCTGGGAAAGGTGGAGCCTCCAAAGAGGAACCACCCTTGGTGTCTTAGATCTCAGGGTGAAATGTATGGACGGGCTTGTTTATTAAGTTTATACCCCTCCCCTCCTCTAAGGAGCTTGAGGTGATGCTTAGCGCCCCCCCTCCCAATTTTGCTCTCACTCACAACAACCTTGCGAGGTAGCTTAAGCTGAGAGAGAGAGAGAGAGAGAGAGAGAGAGAGAGATTGTTACTGGCCCAAGGCCACCCAGCAAGCTTCCAGGCTGTCTCTTCAGTCACTGTCTCTTGGCCTGACCTACCTCACAGGGTTGTTGTGAGGATAAAATGGATGGAGAGCGGAGAACCAAGTGCACCACTTTGAGCTCCTTGGAGGAAAAGGTGGTATATTAATGTAATAAAAAAATACGTGGCAGAGTCAGGATTTGAACCTGGGTCTCTGCCATCCTCGTCCAACACTCTAGCCAAGATGGCGCACCTTCTCCTACACGCCAGGTGCATAATTTGATAGGGTGGCTTTGCCTTATTAGTGAACCGCAAGGATATGTACAGTCTAAATTGGCTTGCCGTTTGCGATCAGCTGTCATCCCCATCCCACAACAATAATCCAGGCACTTTTGTGAGGATAAAAATGAGATAAAGATGACTGCAATCTGCCCCAAGCCTCTGAGACAGATGAGTGGTAATCTGTGGGTCTTTAAAGAGCCATAGATATCTGGCCACTAGTCATGTTCTGTGACCACAGCTACAGACTACAGGAAATGGCTGCAGCTCTCTGGCAGAGAACATGCCCTGCATGCAGAAGGTCCCAATTCTAATTCCTGGCATCTTCAGTAACGGCAGGAAAAAAGTATTCTGCCTGGAACCCTGGAGAGGTTCTGTCAATCTGTGTAGTTAGCACTGGATGGACCAATGGTCTTGTTTCAGCATATGGCAATTTCCTGTGTTCCTACTGCTATTGAAATAACAACAGCTCCGCCTCTGTTGCTGAGCATGCAGAAGAGACAGTAATGGGAATCTTACCCAGTGTGTCAGGGGTTGTAGACCTGGGAGCTGTAGAGTTTACCAGCACTGTACAGGGAAATGGTGCTACATGGTGCTGAAGTTGGTTCCTGATTTCACACAGCTTCCTGAATAAAGAATTATTAATATATATGCCCCTGCACTCTAAAATAGTGTTTGGAGGTGGTGAAAGCCAGTGTAGACTTGAGGCAGAGATGCATAGGTTCAAATCGCTTCTCCATCATGATGAAGCCATTGGCTGAGGCTGGGCCACTCAGCATCTCTTAGCCTCAGGGTGGGGAGCCTTTTCCACACTGAGTTCCTTTCTGAGCAACCTCCCAAGGGCCACATGCTGGCCATGGCAGAGCAAGAGGCAAAACTGGGCAGAGCAAAACTGCCTTTGTACAGCAGGCTAGTTTATTCACACACTCAGAAACACCTTTATCTTTACTCCATGCAGGCAATCCTCCTTCTATAAGGGCTTCTAGGCCAGAGGTCAGCACCATGCCTTGTGGTTGCAAACTCCCTTAAAAATTTGCAATATCTATGATACTGGTTTAAATTAGTTTTAAGTAGCAATTCCCTCTCTGCCAGGAATCATGGGAAATGTAGTTCTGTGGCGCTGGAAAATTCTTGGCATGCTCACCAAGCCACAGTTACAATGGTTTTTGGGGGGAGGAAGCTGTGGCATAAAACCAAAATAAAAGATAGTGTAGTATAGGTATACCCCTTACTGGGGTGTTCAGAGATCTAAATATTTTGTTTTGGGACCACAGGAGCCAACTGTGAGTATAGTGGAAGGAACTGCTCCACTATTTAGAATGTGCTCCAATATCCACCTCCTGTCCTCATTATTAAAACTAACCCCACTCTGTTAAGCTTCCCCTTTTTTAGAAATCAAAAAACATTTTATTTTATCACTGCATTTATAGCCCACCTTTTTCTGCAAGGAGCTCAAGGTGGCGCAAACACTTTCCTCACTCTCCCTCTCTGGAAGGTTAGGCAGAAAGACAATGACTGGCCCAATATCACTCAGTGGACTTCATGGCTGAGCAGGGATATAAACCCTGGTCTCCCAGGTCCTAGTCCAGCACTCTGGCTTTTGCTTGTCAGCTATACAACATCTGCAACCTTTGAATTCACATTCTTTGCTCGAACTTTCAGAGTATATTTTGCTCCCCAATCCCCTTTTGCCACTCCCATCACCCTTCCCCCCCACCAAAAACAAAAAACAAAATTGTGTGATACGAAGGATGGTCCCTGCCCCCATCATTGATGTCAGTCTTCCTCCTTTTAAGCTTGGCGTGCTGTGCAGTTATTTTTTAGCCAATTTCCAAAACAAGTGTCAATTATTCTAATTAAACTTGGGAGCCCCTGCGTCTGGTGCACAGAGTGAATTGTTGGGAGCGCTGGGGAGAGCTGTCTTGTACGGCTGTCAGGCACTGCAGGGACCCACCTGGTATTACAAGACAGCAGTGAAGAGATGCTTTCCGGTGATCAAACAGGGTCTCACAGAACAAACGAGGCTGTTTAACATGCTGGTATGCGCGTGCGTCCAACTGACAGGGTTTTAAAAATCTCTCTCTTTACCTCATCATCTCTCGCTGTGCCTTTGGGGGCTTTTCAGCTGCTTTTCTTTGCGCAAGGAATAACAGGCAGCCACTGCCACTTTGCAAAAGGCGACCCATATGATGTTTCTTCCTGCAACTGCCACGTGATCAAGGGGCTGGCCCTAAATATTGTACTGCTGTCCTCCTGAATGGCTGCACCCCCTTCATCGGTGTCCCGGAAAACAGTTACCTCCCTCCCCTCCGCCAAGCTACTGTGTAGGTTGTTTGTGCAGTTTGGCTGCCCCTGAGCATATCAATTCACCCTTGTAAGAGCGTATGTCTGAATATAGTATAGCATTATGTGGATTAGACACGGACACACACAGTTGCCAGCCAGGACTTTTCAGTAATCCAAGGCAAAACAGGACTTCTTAAACAAAGGGTGTTTATTTGCGGGGCTGGGAAACAGAACAAGAACACAACTAGAAACATTAGGAAACAAACACAAAAGCTTAGTAGGCTAACTTAGCTAGAAGAACTCTGACTTTGCTTGGGACGTGAGATGCTATGTCAGGGCAAGAGTCTTAAAAGTTGCAAGAATTCTTAAGAACATTATCAGTCCCCTTGGGAAGGGCACACTGATATCATGGAGAAACAAGCCACCCTGCTTGTCCTTCTGTAATGTCCAGAAGGACTTGCCACCAACTCCACATGGATCATCCTCTCCATCATGCTATGTGCCACTTATGGGCCTGGTCCACGCATTCCCAGCAGCTGTGGAAGCGAAGCATGGGAACTTTATAATGGAACGGCTGAGATCCAGGGGGCAAATACTGATGGATGTTGCGGCCAGGATAGGCTGGCATGCCACAGCAAGTGGGGGCCTGGGAGGAGTGCTGCAGTACTCAGTGAGAGAGTGAAAGCCTCTCTCCCTCCCCTCATCAGTCCCTAGTGCTGCTCCTGGCAAAGCAAATCCAAGCACCCTCCTATGTTAGGTGAGCTTTGATCCTAAGCATAAGCATTTCATATTAATTTCAAAATGCACAAGGGCTTATGAACCATTCTCATGAAGGAGAAAGGAAGGCATTACCCACAAGAGCAGCCTTCCCCAAGGTGATGCCATCCAGATGTTTTGGGCTACATCTCCCATCAGCCTCCACCAGCATTATTAACCCTTTCTGTCCTGTAAGTCTCTGTAGTGGCATTTCAAGCTTCTGAAACGATGGTGGCTTTTAAAATCATTTTTACATCATTGTGTTATTTCCTTCCAGACTTTATTCTTTTATGAAAAAATATTACTGTTGCAGCATTGCAATATTTGCACTACTCATATTACAAATGTTAATATTTCAGGAGCAAGAACACTAATACTGAATCCTTATTGGTCACCGCTAAATCGGTGCTAAAGAAAGCAAAGCAATTTTGTGTGTGTGTGCGCGCACACACACACAATCGTCTCCAGTACAGTTCCCAAGGGTAGCATTGCTAATTGCACAAAATTAGATTTTCTGTGAATAGGCATGTAGGATACTTGTTTGCACATGCATGCATACAGACGCACTCGCAGATCTGGTAACAGTCCTGATAACCGAGATCTCTTTTTCGCTAGGCATGCCGGAGGCTGAATCTGGGACCTTCTGAGCACAAAGCACAAAGCCTGTGATATGGGCTCAGAATGTTACATCACCTTAAATATCCAAGGGTGACTCATCAAGCCATGAGCTATCAAGTCACATGAAGAAAGCATTATCCCCCACCAGCTTGTTGATCCCATTGTCTGAGGCTGTCCTGTTTGCTGTAGCAAACAGGACTCTAAAAGCTGCAATCCCAGCCATACTTCCTTGGAAGAAAGTCCCTCTGACCTCACCGGAATTACTTCTGAGTAGACATGCATAGGATCAGCAAGCTGGGGAGGAGGATGGAAGAGGAGAACTCAGTGGGAGAAGCCCTGCACACTTGATATACACAGCAATGTATTTGAAGTTCAAAGGGGACTTTCCAAGGTGCATTATCTTTTCCTCTGCCACCATGAGGATTAGAAACTTGTGTTGTTGTTTTTTTAAAAAAGGAGCTGTTCTGAGAAATAGGGTGACTGCATATCCCATGCTGTGGAACCCCACCCCTGCTGCTATGCAAATACACACCCCCCACTTCTCAACCCTGCTGCGTTCCTGAGTTCAGCACTTGGAACAGTGGACAGCTAACATCCTGCGGTTGTGGTGGCTGCAGCTGGAGTTGTGCCCTGTGGAGCCGGTGTAGCTGCTACTGCAGCTGTAGTTGCACCGCATATGGTTTGTTTGGAGACAGCTAAGCCAACTTGGTCATTATCTCGGTCAAAGACTGAGTAAAAGCGCCGGAGGAAAACGTCACCCAGGATCCAGAGTGGTCCGGTGGGCTTAGGGATGTCAAGACTCATGAAGCCGCTGAGGCAGACAGTCACTCCTCCTTGGGTTATCTGTGAAGATGGGAGGGAAATAGCACAGTTCAATGAGAGGCCGTCACAGGAGGCTTACAGGCTTCTAGAGACTTTAGGCAATGCCACTATAGTCTTTTCCGCTGAGTAATTGTCAGTTTGAATATTTCCCCTTTCCCCCATTTTTCTATATTAAATTCAATTCCCCACACCTCTGCATTATTTAAAGAAAGATCCTCATGAAAATTCATTAGCATTTAGTGGAAATTTCTCCCTATATTCATAGAATCGTAGAATAGTAGATTTGGAAGGGACCCTGAGGATCATCTAGTCCAGTGCCCAGCAATGTGCAGCTATTCTCATTTTTGCATGGAAATTTCCCCAAAATACACATTTTTGCAAGCAATTTAGCTTGTAATGCATTTTTTTAAAATGTTATTTTCATGAACATGTGCATTTTTATGCTCACTTTCCCCAAATGTAGACATTTATGTATGTATTATTTGGATGGAGAATTGCAGATTTTGAAAGACAGCTGTGTTTGGTCTGCATATTGTTTCAAGAAGTGCAAATTAGGGAGTTGTGTATTAAAATGCTAACCAAATTCCTCCCCCACCTATACTCCTGAACAAGGTGTGGGCTCACTCTCACTCAGGAATTCAGAGGAACATAGGAAGCTGCCTTATACCGAGCCTGACCCATGGGTTCACTTGGTCAGTATTGTCCAGTCAGACTGACTGTCACTGCCTAGGGTCTAAGGCCCCATCTGCATTATACACTTAATGCACCATCATACCACTTTAGAGTCATAGAATCACAGAATTGTAAAGTTTGATTGGATCCCAAGGATCATCTTAACCAACCTTCTGCTAAAGCCATCACCATTTCCTCAAAGGTCTTGTGTTGGCCTCTCTTACCTGAAGAACGTAGTCCTTTGGTGTCAGAGCGAAGGGCTTTCCACCAAGATGAAAAGTCACGTTTGGTAGCTCAGGAAGTTTACTGCAATCTATTGCATACTGTGGTGGGGAAAGGGAGAGTGCCATGAGGAAGGGAAGGGGAAGAGACTGGACAGCCATTCTTCTCTTAACACACCTCTTCTATGCTAGGGCATTTACCCCAAACTCCACTCACTCCCACCCCCGCGTTTTGCCAGAAGTTGAAGGTACTAGACTCCACGGCAGATGAGGAGCTGTCTCTGAAAATGGCATCCTTGGGATTGCATCTTCTCTCCTTAGCCAAATGCAGTGTGTTGCATCATCACAGGGCGACCTTCCCTGCCAATGGCAGTCAGTGATGTGGAGCAAAGGAGGGAACCCCAGTTTGATGCTGTTCCTTGTCAAATAACCTCCTCGCAAAAAAACAAGAAAGAATGCTCAACAAACACCAGGCATAGTCTGACCTCCATGCTAAGTTTTGTGCAAGCAAATCAGGATGAATGATAAAAAAAACAACAGGTGGTCAGGAAGAGCCCCAGGGTTGGGGAAGGAAGGCAGGTTTTGGCCTCACTGCAAAACTGGCCTCTTAAGTGCAGGACTTTAAGGTGAAAATACTGTAGTAAGATTTCCAATTCATATGGAAGAAAGCAAAAGAATGTTGGGTATACCATTGGAATAGAAACAAAGTCTGCTTCCCGCCTCTGCTGACTCTGGTCACTGAAAATGGTGCTGCATAAACTCACTCCTTCAAGTGCACAACCCTAGCCTGAGTTCTGCTTCCTGGTCACATTCGAGTATGATGGGATATCACACCGACAGATCGACAGCAGAGAGAATAAGCCAATGAAACCAGAACCAAGGGGTGGATTTGTTAATTTGGAAGGCTCTGCATGGAGGTGGTGTTGTTGTTGTTTTGGATGGGTCATTTAAAGGATCCAAGACACGTTGCCTCTTCCTTACCTGTCCTCCCATGATATGTTCAGCCCCAATGGCCTTCTGCAACTCTTTGATTTCATCACTAGACCCTGTGATAAGAGAAGTGCCAGTGTCCACAATGCCTTGGCAACTGTCCTTGCACAACTTCGTTGAATTGTCCTTGTCAAACAGCCTCCACGGCCAACATTTTTCACTCTTGGATTGCTTCTCCACAGTTATCCTACACAGAAGGGAAACGAAAGTGGTTGGCAGCCTTTATTCATGGTGTTTTGGAGGCCTGATGAGAGTTGAGAGGACACATCTGTGGCCAGACAACCAGAAGCTAGTGAGCAGGAGGACTCTGACCACCAAACGCATACACACCGATGAAAGAGCTTGGGATTGGCGGTTTAAGATCTAGTTCTCATCAACAGCAGAAGGTGTGGATGAACCTGTGTCTGGGCTGTTCCTCTTTCTTCTTTACACACACAAATTGAATAAATAAACCTCCGCACCAAGAAAACTAGCATATCAGGCAGGAAGTGTTGTTAGGGACCTGAGCCCTTGGGTTTTGTTTTTTGCACTGAGCCCCCTGCATAAAAATTGCATGGGCTGTTTCTCTCTATACTGTTACAGTTAAAGACCTTTTAACAGGCCTGGAACATCCTAGGAACTACTGTAGCTGATCTCACGCAGCTATAGTTCCCAGCACTCTTAACAAACTACAGTTCTCAAGGTTCTTCATGACTGTTAAAAGTGGTCTAAGAGTGCTTTAAATGTAGGATATGGATGTGGCCTAAGACCTCAACCACCCATAGTTTTAATTTGCCCATCGGCAAAATCTGGGTCATGGGCCTGTGTCCTGAGTTTGTTTTGGACCTAGCAGTGTCCCTGATGTCAGGTTTCCAGCGATTGACTTTTCCCGGAAGGTGCTGTGTGGATTGATTGGGATTTTCCGCTTCCACTCAGCACATCTTTATTTTTATTTATTCATTGAAAACATTTAATTTCCCATCTTTCAGCTTTTTTGCCTCCAGGGCAACTTACAATAAAAAAACCCTCCACAACAATAACAGAAATAATATCCAAGAGAACACGCAAAGTACAAAAATAGAAACCTCAGGAAACAGGAGCAGCAAGTACTGTATATCGGAAAGTTGGTTGAAAATGCAACAGCACTGCCCTCTTGTGGTTAGTGCTGTTCTTGCAAAACAAACAACCTATTGAATATCTTTAAAAAACAACCGGGACCATCGGTAATGTTGGTAGCATATGGAACTCCAGTCCGGTGTAACACAAGCACTCAAAACTCATGGTTTTATAGCTGAGGCTCTGGAAATGGGTTTATAATGGTTGTTAGATTTCAATAATGCATAGCTGATTTCTTGCATTTTTGAAATTTAATTTTATATTTTATTGTAATATTATGCTTTTTTTTTTGCTGCCTTGGGAGGATGTAAATCAGAACAATGGCTTACAAATTACACACACACACACACACACACACACACACACACTGATGTGGGGTGAACTCTTTTGCTAGATACTCATACTCTACTATGGTGAGAATACCAAATCTTTATATTGCTAGATTTCTAGTCCACCTTCCCTCCAGGTAGCTCAGGCAGTACAGATGATTCCCCTTCACACACACATGTTACCACTGCAGCAACTCTGCAAGGCAGGCTAGGCTGTGAGATAGTGACTGGCTGGTCCAAAGCCATCCAATGAGCTTCATGACTAAAGCGGGGATTCGAACCCTGGTCACTGAGATCTTAGCCTGACATTCTAATAGCTGCACCATGGTGGCTTTGACCTCATCAGGGGAAACCAAAAAGGCCATGTACACCTGGTGAAGACATCCCCACCTGCTCTCTGATGTGAACAACACCATGCTAATGCAACTTGAAATGCAGTGGGCGGGAAAATGACCTCATTGCATCGCAAGTCCCTAATGTGAACATATCCTTAATTAGAACACTGCTCTGTAAAGTGGTTGTCTGGAAAAGCCAGACTGAGATTCAGGTTTAGGGCAAAATCCTATATCTGAATTACACCAGCCCAGCATCCTTAAGGCAGCCTTCCCCAATTGGTGCCTGCAAAAAGTTTAGGACTACAACTCCCATCAGCTCCAACCAGCACTGGCTGATGGGAGTTGTAGTCCAAAACATCTGCCAGGCACCAGGTTGGCAAAGGCTGTGTATCTCCACTGGCAGAGATGAAGCCACGCCAGCAGAACTCCCCAGATGGTCTGGCGGAAAACTCCACCAGGATAACTGCAACTTGGCATCACTGAGAGGAAAGGACTGCTGTACCCAAGAGGGTAGAGTGTTTCCTGCATTAGGCTTCACATTTATTCTTTAAACACAAACATTTCTCATAGATGGCAAATAGAGATATGTGGCCTTGCTTAGAACATCTTTTTCAGGTGGGGGGTATTGCAATCATGCTGAGTAATGGAAATGCAATTATATATTTACTGTTAGGACATTAATTTGGATGGATGCAAGCCTGAATTATCTTATCAAACTCCCAAGCAGCTAAATCTGCCATTTTAGACACCGATGCCACCGAGGAAGGCTGTAAGGTTGAAATATGTTTGACAATTATAACTATTATTCACTGATGACTTGAAGTGCTATTCTCTAGGTCTACACCAAAGTACCATCAGCAAAAGTGTTTTGTTCACTGCATATTCAGGATGTCAATATTTTTTAAAAATTAATGGTTTGTTGTTTGAATTTTTAAACACTGGTTGTTTTAAATAAAGCAGGAGTTGATTTCTGGTTTATTTGTCTTCTGGAATCCATATTGCCAGCAGCAGGCATGGCATGGGGGGGGGGAGTGTGTTTGTGTGGCTACAATCAAAAGTGGGTAGAAAAAAACCTTCAACTCTTGCCTTCGTGCAAGAATTTATATTCTGAGAGGACTTCCAGTTTATATATCTGGAACATATTTCTAAAAAATATTTTGTTTGTTTGTTTAGGAAATGTCTTTGGAGTTCAGCAACTCCAAGAATATCTCTGCCAAAAATAAATAAATCCAAATTCGGATTTGGTATACCATCGTGCTTATTAATTGCAATGTGCCAAAGCCTGGAAACCTATATCTGGTGTTAACTATCCAACCTGGGCAACTTTAGAATATACATATACATCATCTTTGGTGGGTTGGACAATATTAGGATCAAAATATCTGAAAATGCGGGAGACCCTTGAAACAATTAAGTTGGTTAGAAAGAAATGGAATATAATGTCTAATAAAAATAAAATTGATCCACTTTCACATGCTAAATTGACCTTGTGAGGAAACCCAGTTATAAAATTGGACAGCTCAATAATGCAGAGCAGAGGCTGGTCCACTGGGGCAAGAGTGGCACTTTACCCAGCAACCTCAGTCTGCCCTCACCCAGCCTTCACTCGCCAGTGCAGGTGGTGGCAGCATTGCCTGTCCACTTCTTCCTTCTTAGTCTCAGTCTTCCCACGCAACAAAAGACTTTCTTATTCCAGCATGTGTTCTGAGGTAGCGTTCAGTTCTATGGCGGCTTTTAATTGTTTTGTTTTTATGTGCGCCATCTTGGAAATGTGAATGACTAAGCGGTACATAAATCTATCCCAGAAACAGATCAGGAAATAAATGGTGGCACTCACTTGTCTATCTTGATCTGCCAGTAAGCCTTGCGTGACACTGGGATGTAGTGGAGCTTCCCTTCATAGGCATCGTGGTTGATATCTCCGAAAACCACTTCGCCACCGTTGTTTTCATAGCCGCTGTCAGTGCTAGGAGAAGAATCAGAAGGGTCAAAAAGCTCTTCTTTTGAGGAGCAACAATGGGTATGTGTGTGGAGCAGGCAAGCAAGAGGAAAGGATATTTTATTTACTTAACAAAACTTGTGAGCCACCTAACAGGGCTGGGGAGGGACCCTCACACCTGTAAGTGGTTGAATAAACATTGGCATAAATGTATAGATTGCCTCTGGGCAACCTAAGTCCACATTCATACCTTTAAAGCACTATGATACCACCTGAAACGGTCATGGCTTCCGCCAAGGAATTCTGGGAGCTGAGGATTGCCAGGAGACCCCTGTTCCCTTCCTGCAGCTACAGTTCTCAGAGTGGTTCAAAGGGAACACTTGGAATTGCAAACGGTCACTCAAATCCATGATGTTCTTTTAATCTTGTTCCTTTGATAAGCTTCACCTGCCAATTTCTGCATGTTGAATTTCTGTTAAAGGGTACAGGAGCAGGTCAGGCCATCCCAGCCCCTGGTCAGTTGGCAACCCTGCCTCATGGATAATGGACTCTGATGAGCAATGGCTGCTCCATGCTCCTCTAACATGTCACATCCATCACCGGGTGGGGTCTCAAAGGGACAGTTTGAATCTGAACAAATTGTGGCTTGCGCTTTAGTGCTGACTGAGAAAGGTTTCTGAGAGGCTCTTGGCTGGCAGAAATAGTTGTTTAAGATCATGATGGTATGGGCAGACACTGCTTTGGGGCTAGGAATGATTGACCATGGCCTCCGGGTAGAGTAGCCACCTGGCGTGATTGTTCATCACCTGCTGAACCTGTATAGCTGTAAATACGGTACATAGGAAGCTGCCATACTGAGTCAGAGCAAAGGCTAAACATGCTCAGTATTGTCTCTAGGAACCGGGAGCAGCTACCCAAAATTTCAAACAAGAGCTCTGCCTGGAAATGCTAGCAATTGAACTTGGGACCTTTTGAGCTCAACAATTGTTCAATAGCAAGGACACTACCAAAACAATGTTATTTTCCAGTACTCTGTCACCAAAAAGAAGCAGACCCAGTAAAGCTGTCATGTTACATGAAACACCAGAGTGATGGAACCACCTGCCATTAGATGAGGAACAACCGAGAATGCACAGAAAATATCCGCATCATCCCACTCATGTACCTATAATGTGTGATGGTATCCACCCAGAATATATACATGGCAGGATGTACTGAACTCCACCTGGCAATCAACATTCTCTTTAATTGTATTGTATACACAGAGGCATTTCAGAATCCTAAACCAGTCTTTGTGAGTCACTGAAAAGAAGAATGTTATGCCAACTGGAAAACTGACAGCCCAGATTCCTGCATAAAAAGATGTCACCCAGAGCTACCCTGCTGCAACAAGATGACTCATCGGCTCAAAGTACCTCTTAATAGCTTACTTAGGCTAGAGGTTGCCAACCTTTTCGGGCCAGTGGATGCATTTGGAATTCTGATAATTCAGTGCCAGTCACAAAATGGCTGCCATGGGGTGTGTCAAGTAAGACAAAATGGTGGCCACATTTAGAAGAGCAAAAAGGAGCAGGCATGTTCCCCACCCCCCATCAATGTGGAAAAGGCACCAACATTGGACACCACTGTGCTTGCTAAGAGAAGCTCTTTGTTCTTCTCTTCTATTGAGAATGGAGTGTGCCTAATCCTAACATCCAATGACATGTGAGCATATTTTTGAGGGCATGTTCAGTGTAGGAAAGATTGAGTCAATGCTAACAGCAGCTGAGAAGGAAAAGCAAATAGTTTCTCATGCATTGTAAATTTTTGCCCTTGGAGATGGTTTGGAAACTTCAGTTGGTCCAGAATAGGGCAGCAAGATTAATTGGGACTCGATGGTATGATCCTATTATGCCAGAGCTTCGTTAACAGCTACATTAGTCATGCCAATTAATTCCAACGAGTCTACTCTGATTGTGGCTAACATTGGATGCTTCTCTAAAGGGATGCATTGGGACTTGGGAAGGGTAAGACTGAGATGAGAGAAAGGAGGAGGTAACATGAAGGATTCCTACTTGCAGAGGTGGAAGGAGAATACGTTCTTCTTAAGCAGCTTATTCTTCATCATGTTATCAAAGGGTGGGGTGATATTGTTGACTGAGATGCTGGGATACCCCAGCCCCATGATGCCATCAAACTTTGCAGCTACAAAAACCAAACCTGGCAGATCTGTAGCCTCGGCAAATGTCTGGTTCTGAATGCTCAAGTTGCCAATCTGAGGAGAGAGAAGGTAAGCATCATGTCTTCTGCTCCATCGACCAGATACTCACATATCTCTGAATTAGAAAAACCTGATACCCACTACAACGCTCAGTTTTGAAGGACCAAGGCTTCAGCATCATCTTGCTGCATCTTTAAGCCTGGAGCTCTTGTCCCTGAATACCTGTGTGGTGCCACCTGTCTTTCTTCCTTCAGATCCAGTGCTTACTTTCTAGTAGAAGAGAAACTGGGATTCAGCTGTAGCTGGGTTGAGATGTAACAGGAGACAGTAGTTTCCCACTATGTGACTGAATCATGGCAAGCCATTGGGTTGTGTGCTCCCCCTCCTTCTCTTTCATGAACCAGAGGAAGAGATCAGAAATTATAATCTGGTAAACTATAGTGAAGGTAAGCCAGGATCAAACTGCAGTTTCAGATGTTGGCATGTTCCGAAACATAGTTTAAGCAAACCACAGTTCCTCTCTCCAAATGCAGAGGTAACTATCTTGAAATATGCTCTGCTCTTAGGATTTGCTTAGGCAGTATCGCAAAGTGCTACATTCATGTAATGATGCCGTATATATATATATATATATATATATATATATATATATATATATTGCCATGATGAATGTCTGAATAATTTTAATTAAGGCTCATAGCCACTGCAAGATTTTTAGTTGATTAGTCATGTAACGTTGTAATCCATCAATATAATTTAAATAAGTTTGCCTATTTTCAAAACATCTCTCAAAGTGCCTTCTGGAGGATGTTGGAGTAGTAAGCCTTAGACAATTTACAGTTTAACAAACAGAAGCTGTCAGAGGTTACACTGGAAGGAAAGCCTATCTCACTTTTCTCATGCCTTCCAAAGGTAAACACAAATACTTCAGACTCATCCTCAGTAATGAATCAGCTAAAGCCCATTGGTCATGAGCAGCCTTCAGCGGGGCTGTCCTGGGCATAGTAATATAAATATTAATAATAATAATAATAATAATAATAATAATAATAATAATAATAATTTATTTCTACCCTGCCTATAACTCTGGGCGGCTTTCAACAGAACATTAAAAACAGAACAAAACTTCAAACATTAAAAACTTCCCTAAACAGGGCTGCCTTCAGAAAGCCATGGCTTGGTGGTACAGCATCTGCATTGCATGCAGGTTTGATCCCTGGCATCTCCAGGTAGGCCTGAGATTATCTGAGATTAGCCCTAGAGAGCCACTATCAGTCAGCATAGCTAATAATGAGCTAGGTGGGCCAATGGTGTGACCAGGTGCGCCAACTCTATAGGGCCAGGGAGTCCTCCTGAGCACAAGAGAGGAGGAGCCACTGGCCACTGAAGCCAGGCTGCGCTTGGCTCCACACTTCGTCTCCCCCTGACGATGTGACGTCATGCGTTCATCGTGCATCACACACACATGACGTTCCACGTGTTGGGCGCCCTCAACCTCGGGTGCAAGGTTGTGCCTGTGGGTCTGACTCAGCATAAGGCAGCTTCCCAAGTTCCCTTGCATTTACAGTGATGCATGTTTAGTAGGTAGTGAAGGGGCCTGGCAGCTGGCCACTCCACCCGGTAGGCCACAGACAACCAGTTCTTAAGCCTTTGTTTACATGTATGCTCAGCAAAGTCAAAATGCCTTCAGCCTCACTCAGAGATTTAGGGTGCAATCCCTGTACCAGAGTTATGGAAAGCTGAAGGCCTACAGGATTTGGCGGAAGCCCAGTTATGCCCGTGGTACTCAAGAGGCATTGCTGGCACACAAAAATGCACTTACCACACAGAAGGTACACAGAGGCCTAAGCCATGGTGAGCTTTTCAAGAACGCTATGAAAACCTAGTTGGTTGTGTCAGCCTCACAGTTATTCAGGGGTAAAGGATAAAGGCTGTGTGGGTTTTTGTGTTTTTTCAAAATGTCATTCACAATAGTCAAAAGGCAAAAATAGAAGCAGTGATTTACTGGGATCAGGGGCCAGAACAGGGCCAGAACTGTCCCTGGCAAACAACAACAACAACAACAACACAACTGCTGGAACCTTCATATATGTACCGTATATAACATTTTAAAACATTAGTCTCTTCATCACTTTCACAACCAAAGGGCCATGGTCTCCACCATTTAATAAAAAGGAGTGCAAATTTCCCAGGCACAACTCCCTCTCTCTCTTAGAAGCTATCACAGAGGTGTGTGAACTTGTGGGCCGATGCTGGTGATTCGGTGTGAAGGAAAAGACACCCTGCATGCTTGGGTGCTTTCCCCCATCCTCCATCCCCTCCCCATGATAACTTCCAGGGCTGACCTGGCACTGAAGTCACGTTCTGAAGGTAAATTGTACAGAAACCTTCCCTCCCCCACTGGTTAAGCTTATTCTGCCTCTTGGAGAAGAACCCAGGCATCTGAGCCCCCTGTACTCACCCTCAGAACATCCTCGCTCAAGAATCCTTTGAGACTCCCGCTTCCATAGTGAATGGCAAATTTGGCTTTGTTGGCCTTGTGAGTCAAGGAGAAAAAGCCCCGGTAGTGACTGTGTACCCCTGAGGAGAGAGAAAGCAGCTGTCTGTGTGGTGGCAGGATAGGGGTTGGTTTCAACTCTAGTGCTTCTAGCTCCCAGGAACATTTTATTAAAAATATTGTTGTTATTACCATCATCACCAAAGCTTATGGTTTCCTTAGCAGCAGCTACCTTACTGGTGACACTGTCCTGTTACCATTCAACAATTGCACGATCTTTTCTTGAGACCAAGAAGAGTATAAAGGCCTTCCTCCCTAAGGCTGCACAGCAAGGATGGGGAATCTCAGGTCAAGTGAGGCCAACTAGGGATACTTGTGTGGCCTGCCAGTCTGTTATTCCCCAAGCCTCCACCTGACATCATCTGGTGTCAGGTGTGAGGTAAGCAAAGCCAGGGTTGCAAAGGAACGACAGGGAGCCTTAGAGTTATGATGCTCTGGTGGTTCATCTGCAAGTGGGGTTGGGCACCTTTTAAAGTAGTCACCAAATGCCAAGCCTCACCGGAATCACTTCCACCCAGGAGCCAAATTCAACCTGCAGCTGCCAAGGTTCCTGCTGAAAGCCCAAAGGCAAGCCCTGCTTTTGGCAGGAATCTTTGGCTTGAATTTGAGCTGGGGCTTACAAGGGGCGAGCCAGTGCAGCAGAAGTTTGAATTCAACCCAGGAGTGCCAAGGAAGATTAATGCACTCCCGATTCTTCCTTTGAAGCAGAATTGCTTGATGTGGTATGATGTCAGGTGACTGGCAGCTGGCCGGCCCAGCCCTCTGGCCAAAAATAGCCAGTGGAGGGTGGGGCAGTGGCCACATCCACTTCCTCACTCGTGCTCTAGAACACTGGTAACGGCAACACTTTGAGGAGAGGGTGAAGCATAGCCTAGCACCAACTTCACCCATAACCCTTACAATGGGCTGCCAGCAAGTTCTCTTGTCTCAGGTGGAACCAGTGTAGGGCCATATAAATCTTATACCAGCTTCTCAAGTCATCCACAACAGGGGCCTGGTTGGCATCTCTTGGGAGGCTAGATTTGTCCCCGGAACCTCATTACTATCTCTGACCCTAGTATTTTTCTGTTTATTTATTTAGGGAACCGTCATTTGGTGCAAGACACTCAGGACAGTGTTTATTCTGGGCTGCTTCCAGAATACTTCTTTCAATTTCCCATTGTTCCAGTCTTAAATTCGGTTCTATACATTTCTGCAGCCATTTGCAATGTTTAGAAAAACAAAACATCCACATGAAAATAATTCAGCATTTTAGTGCAAAGGTCTCCTAAATAACCACCTATTTGTACGTGGTATTGATTCATGTGCACATTTCTGTAAGCATTTTTCCAAATATAATGCACCTGAATATGTTGTGTGTGTGTGTGTTTCCCCCTATCATACGTTTTTTGTAAACACTGTTTGGTGGGAGAGTTGCATCACAACATTTGGAGAAATGGAAATTTTGAAAGGATGGCTCTGTTTCAGTTCTCATATTGTTTCAGAAAGGGCAGATTTGACCGATTTGGCTTCAAATGTGAACTGAATCAGATTTCTCCCCCATCCCTCTTCCAGGCTGATGCCCTGAGCATGAATAAGCTATTACTCTTCTCCCGGAAGCGACAAGGAGAATTGTAACTGACTTTCCACACTACCATGGGTACAGTATCGTTTTCTGTGTGTTTCTGCTGCTATGCTACATCCCCACCACTAGTGGGCATTGTGACAGAGCAGCTGTGCGTGAATAAAGAGAAGATTCAGTTCGCCTGAGTGATTTCAAGCTATATATAAATAGGTACTTATATCGCTGATTAATTTAGCGCTGAAAGCTCATTTATGTAAGTGTGATTGTGCATTGCTACCCAAGAAATATATATATATTTAAAAGTTTGTTTTTGATCAGAAGTGCATATGGGAAGTGTTTAATTAGAAGGAAAATGTTTGTAATGACAGCTTTTCATTGTTTTAAAATTAGCGTTATAGTGTTACAGCACTGGAAAACTCTTCTGTTTAAGCAATATTTTCCCAGTATTTGATATTTTTATAAAACGGATTGGAAGTGGGTAATTGGCAGGGGGGAAACATCTTGGCAAGACAACAACATGTTTTCTTTTGATAAAAATAGCATTGTAGTAGCTGCATTCACACATCACGGTGAACCTTGATTGCGAAGATGCTCCCTCTTTGCTCCTTTGCTAGCAGAAGGGATAGCAAAACAAACCATAAATCCTAGTTTGAACAGAAAACAAAGCCAAGCATCAATGGTTTGCCAGTGTTGCTCGTGTTACAGGAGGAGCAACTATGCAATGCAGGAATCTTTTGCCTGACGTAGGGCTTGAAGCCATGAGCCTGAGATTTAAGAGTCTCATGCTCTACTGACTGAGCTACAAGGCAACAAGAATGTTGTATGGTTGTGTTTTCAGGTTTTTATCAGCTGTTTGTTATACTTGGTTTTAGTGTTTTGTTGCTCTTGTGGGTTTGCTTGGGGTCACTTTTGTGAGGAAAGCCAACAAGAATAAAAAATAAACTTACAGCATGCCAGGTGAAACAGGCAACATTTGGAGGAGGGCACCCACAAATTTGATGAACCAGTATCAAAGACAACATTGAAGCACTGTTCTGGGGTTCCAATGCAGACCTGTCCATAGTATTGTGCCTAGGGTAGAATGGGGAAGGAAGGCGTCAACACAGAATTCCCAAAATGGCCTCCCATTTCCCAGGGCTGGTGCCAGGTTTGACAGGGGGGCTGTACAAGGTGCCATCAATCCTAGTTTGTGTCCATACCCTAGGGAAGGTGAGTGGACACTACTGGGGGTTGTTCCACTAGGGCAAATGGGACATTGCTCCCCCCATAAGCTCGGCCTACCCCCACCATTTGGGGGGTCTGGGGGCACGGCCCATCAGCTTCCTCCCCCTCAGAAATCAGCAGAGAGGAGAATGGGGATAAAACTAGAATTAATTGGTGTCTGTCAGGCGCTTTGCCTCTGCCTCCTGTTGGGCTCCCTGCCTTCTGCCCTTCCTGTCCCAATGGGCACCATCTGCCACTCGTGGGCACTTACATCCATGTAGTTGTGCAGGCGTTGGCGGGCGACAGAACCTTCTTCCGAGGGTGACTCAGACCTGACTCTTCCTCGTCTTAACAAGTCAGCGATGGGGAGGCCTGAGCGGCCAAACCGGCTTCGGACTGAGGGGAACTTCTGCAACGGGATCCTGCCAAGGAGAGGAAAATAAGCAGAGGAGAGTTGTCAGGAGGAATGCATTATGAGGACCAGCCCTTTCATTAGACCAGGGATAGGCAACCTAAGGCCCATGGGCCGGATGCGGCCTAATCGCCTTCTCAATCTGGCCCGCGAACAGTCCAGGAATCAGCGTGTTTTTACATGAGTAGAATGTGTGCTTTTATTTAAAATGCACCTTTGGGTTATTTGTGGGGCATAGGAATTTGTTCATATTTCCCCCCCAAAATATAGTCCAGCCCACCACATGGTCTGAGGGACGGTGGACCGGCCCACAGCTGAAAAAGATTGCTGACCCCTGTGTTAGACAGTGAGGTGGCTGCCTCAGGCAGCAGGTTTTAGGTGCAATGAAAGGGAAGCCAAGTCTTTTGTTTACTACTATTATTTAAATATTGTATTGGTACTGCCAGGGCCCTCAGATTCGTGCTTGTGGGATTTTCAGGTGCCAAAATAACCCTACATTTCAAGCACTGTTATGACTTCCAGTGAAGAATCCTGGAAATTGTTAAGGGTGCTGACCCTCCCAGACCTAGAATGCCCAGTACCCTTAACAAACTACAGTTCCCAAGATTCTCCATGACTCCATGGTGTAAGAGTGGATGAAATCAGAACTACTCAAGCAAGTTTTGACATGGGATGCTTCCAGATTGTTGCTATGTTCTGGTGGGATTCAGTCACATACTGGCAAATTCTCAATGCCCAGTTATAGTTGATTGGGAGGTCTTGCACAACAAACCCGCTTCCCCAAAATATCAAACTTTTTGCCATAATGAAAGTGACAGGGAAATGTGGGAAATTACAATCAAATATAACTAGCAATCATAGGGCTAGTTAATGCATGAAGGGGTTAAGACCGCAGAATTGCTATATTCAGCTGCTAGGTCATCCTCCTCACATGGGAAAAGAGCAAACAATGTGAACTCTCTGAAATAGGATGTGCATGAGCTTGCTCGCTACAGACCGCATGCTTAGAGCTATTTCACTATATTTTGTACCCCAAGATTCCTGCCTGTGTTCACTTGCTGCTGTATGGATAGATTCGTGAACCTGACCTCTGGAATGTTGTAGGTAAAGCATTTTAAAACTTACTAAGGTGTGTGGTCTGATTCAACTCTAAGTGGGATAGAAATGTGGAAGCTCTGGTAGTGGACTTAACGGGATATTAAAAGGTTTAACACTGTAAATTCCCACGCTACACTATTGCTTGCTTTTGTGCCTTTTTAAACACTGCCGGGGCTTTTTCTTGCTGGAGAGTATGTTTAGCCCTGAGCTTTGGATCTAGGGATCTGGCCAAGTATTTCATGAATTACCCTACACTAGTGATCTATAACTATTCCCCCCTCGCCCCGCCCCCACAGGAAAAGTGTGGGATAACAATTGCTTTGATGCAATGTCATCTAACCACACCATAAACAAATGGTAATGAATCATCATTAATCAGCCAATGTCATCTGCAAGCAAGTCAGGATGAACGCTCAATAAACAGGTGGCCTGAAAATGCCCCATGTCTAACCACCATGTAAGCTTTGTGCTGGCAAATCTGGGTGAATGCTGAATATAAAGGTCACCGGGAGGAGCTGAGGCTGATGGGACTTTTAGTCCAGCAACATTTGGAGAGCCACACAGGTCCGTCTGTCCTCCCCCTCTCCCCCCCCCCATTTCCTGTGGTGGGTAGTTGGTGGTGAGGAAGCACTTGGCCAAACAAAAACAGACTTCAGACACTAGCTATGGGGCCCAGGTCTAGGATGCCTGGGTTATTTGGGAAAGGAATGGAATTAATTATTTGGGAAAGGAAGGGGGTGTTTGCAATTTTTGTGCAAACTTGTGTCATAGGCCTGTGCTCTGAGTCCTTTAAAAACATACAACAGCCCTGTTGGACTCCAGCTACCATCAACCCCAGCCAGCATGGGCAAGGAGGGCTGCCCATACCACACATCTCAAGCACTCTTACACTATTTTACAGCTTCCTCCAAATAATTCTGGGAAGTGTAGTTTGTTAAGGGTGTAAAGAGTGGCTAGGAGACCCCCTTGCAGAGCTACGACTCCCAACACCTTTAACAATTTCCGATATTATTGGGGGGAGGGGGAGCCATGACTGTTCAAGTGGCATAAGAGTGCTTTAAGTAAATGGTGTGGGATATGGCCTGGTCCAGCAACACTGGGAGGGTCACAAGTTCTGCATTCCTGCATTAAAAATGGCCCTGGGTTATTTTAGAAGGGAGAGGGTGTCTGTGGGGTGACAGCAGTACTGAGCCAGAAACTGGTAGGGCACGTAAAATGGCCCCCTTTTTTTCCTAGTCACACTAGTGCAATAATAATAATAATAATAATAATAATAATAATAATAATAATAAACCCCTGCTCTTCCAAAAGCACGCAGAGCAAAATGTAGTACTGTAGAATCCTATTTCTGTGACTGGCAGAAGTTGGCGAAAATTTTGCTGGCTCATTATCAACCTCAATAAAGTTCTATTTTACACACACACATACACACAGTATATATGTCTGTCTTCAAAAGAACTAGAAGACAAATAAAGAGGTGCCAGATCTCTGCATTCAGGACAGGGCAGGTAAGAGTCATGCAGAGCATTACGCCCACCAAGTTCTTCCGGAATAATCCCATTTTCTTGCCAGGGAAAACTCCCCACCCACTGGGTTCCAGGTAGTCACCTGAGCCCTATGCAAAAGAGGGAGCTGATCCCTGCCATGTGGTTATGGAAGAGGCAGGGAAGCACATCTTCTCCAGGGGCTGCCTCCTGCCAGCTCCGATTTCAACCCCAGGTGAAGGGCTGGCCTCACCACCCCAGCGCACATGTCCTGCCCTGCCTGTTGATGAGCAGCGCAGCATATCTGTAATTATCTCCCTTGCCCATCCCTCCTACCTACAGCTGGGTAATGGCCAAGTATCGGTGTCATAATTACAGGGGCCTTCTTAACGAGGGCTGCTCTCAGGTGTTTTGTTTTGCTCTTTGGCTAATGTATTCCTACATGGGCTGGGAGGCGGAAGGATGTTGGCTCAGCAGAACGGAGTGCTGAGCGCTGAGGCCGAGCACCTTGCGCAGACAGGAAGTGTGTGCTAGGTAAAGGTTTGATGTGACATCATGTGACTCCCACTGTCAAACTGATAACCTGAAACTCCCCACTCAGAAAACAATGTGCTTGTGCCTCGGTTTTGGTAAGAGGGGTGCCAACTTTTCTGTTTGTAGTATAACCTGCCTCTGTTGCTCCTGAGCCTTTGACAGCGCGGTGCAGTGGTTAGAGTGCTGGACCTAGGACCACCTGCGTTACCAGGGTTCTTATTCCCAGTCAGCCATGAAGCTCCCTGGGTCACCTTAGTCTTGGTCAGCCTAACCCACCTTGCAAGGCTGTTGTGAGGACAAAATGGGTGGGGCAGGGCAGAATGGTGCATGTCACCTTGAGCTCCTTGAAGGAAAGGTGGGATTTAAAATTTCAGTTTGACAGGCAGATGCTAGCAAGCAGTAACATTTAGCTCTGTACCCAGAAAAATCTTCAGTGGCTGGTTTCCACACATCAACGTACTGTTAAAGGCAGAGGAGCATGTCACTTGGCAACCTCACTCAGACTGGCAACGCTAGGGAATCATTTGGCATGCTCCCTGGTTTGTTTGCACAATGCTTATGAGGGGGTTTAAGACTGCCTCCTGTTTTTATTGAGCATTCATTCTAATTTGTTTACAGGGCGGTTATATGGCAATCAGCATTCATTCTGCAGAGCCTTTAATCTACTTCTTATGCGCCTGAATCCCTCCAGCAAAATACCAGCAGTCTGGAGGCACCCCTAGAAAGCCAGCACTAATCCAGTCCTCTCCTGGACTGGACCCTCCACTATCCCTGAGGTCTTGCTAGGAGAGTAGCCCATTTTCTTGGCTCAGCATCGATATTTTTGAAGCAGCTGTCTGACAGACACAAGTTCAAAAGGCAAAGTTTTCCCAGATATGGAGCTGGAGCATGAGGAAAGCTTCTCCTGTCGAATGTTTTCCTGTAATTCAGCACAGCAGTCTTCAGGAGGGAAAAAAGGGTGTGGGAACCTTGTTTTCAGCATAACTTTCCCTGCTGCTATCATTTAATCCAAACCTTTATTCCTGAGAATCCTGGAGTTCTAAGCCTGGCTCTTAATGTTGCTGCTGCATTTCACAAGGTCTTCCTCCTTTCACAAAACAACCTGCCTTCTTTCTCCCTCATCACCTCTCAGGGGCCCATCACCCTCTGCTTCAACCCGCTGGTTTGCAATCCCAAGAGATTTCTGATCTTCCATTCTAACCACTAGTCCCTTTTCCCTTCCCAGTCTGTAGTGGAAAACCATAGTGAGTCGCTCTTCTCTTCCACAAGAACATAGGAATCTGACTGATACTAAGCCAGGCCATTGGTCCATCTAGCTGGGTACTGACTGGCTCTCCAGGCTGGGGATTAGGGATGCCAACTTGAATAAAAGATTTGGGTTGTGTGTGCCAGATAAACCCTGTCTCCAATCTTAGCAACAGAGGAACCTAGTGCTGGTGAAGATTTATTCCCCTACCCCACTTTTTATCCCCTAAACAGCTCTGTGAGGGTGACTGGTGATTGGTCCTTGGCTACTCTGAATTATTAAAGCTAAAAGGGGTCTTGAACCCAACTCTTCCAAAACCCCAAATTTCCATGCACTTTGTTGCCTCCTCCCCCTCCCTCCTGCCTAAAATCTACGAGGGTTGGCTGCAAAATTGTGCATTTGCCTGCTTGGGCATATTTTTTTAGGACCCACCTTATTTCTGCGACAGTAAGTTGTCTTAAATTGCTTTTAAATATTTTGATTGTTGTAACCTGCCCTGGGACCTTGGGGTAAAGGGTGAACTAACAACAGCAGCAACCTATGCTGGCTGTTTAGCTGTGATAATCAACATTCATTCATTCATTCAACAACAGCAACAACAATGGGTGTGGAGCTTTACCCTCCAAGTCATCTGAATTAGGTGCTCCTAGTTTAATTTTTTTAAATGATAAGCAACTGGGAACTGCTTCCTCACTTCTTGTAATAGAACGCCGTAAACCTGCCCAGTTTGCACTCCCTCTCTCTCTCTCTCTCCACTCCAATCGCAAGGAACAATGTCAGAGGTTTTGCCCAATCCCAGCTCTCTTGCCATCAAACTTTTTATAAGTTCGTTTACAGGGCTTGTCGGGAAACAAAGTCCAAACGTGGAAAAGAAGGAAAGGTAGCAATGCCCATCAACTCTGGTATCAAATATTTTATTGTGGGGGCTGAAGGGACCTAAGCCTCTAGGAGTTGGTGCCTCTGCTGAGGACATTCCCAGACCTAACTGGAGGTGCCAGGAACTGAACCTGGAACATCCCCATGCAAGAAGAAGAAGAGAAGTAGCTCTGCGGTAGAGCACGTGCTTTGCATACAGAAGGTCCCAGGTTCAATTCCTGGCATCTCCAGGCCGTGCTGGGAGAGGTGCTCTGAAACTCCGAAGAGCGGCTTCCAGGCAGTGAACACAATACTGAGCCGGGTGGACCAGTGGTCTGATCCAGGGCTCGTCCACACTTCTGCTAGTGCTGTGCCTAGAAAGTACGAGTCTGAGTAGCTTTCCTCTTGCCCTACTCCTTTCCAAGGGAGAGCCCACTCTTTAGTGATAGATCAGAACAAATGGCAATCCGGGGAAAACCCAAATTGCCATTTTCTCCAATTGCACCCTAAAGATTCCCCCAGGGGAAGCAGTGGGAAAAAGAGTAGTGCGGATAAGCCCTCAGTATACCACAGCTCCCTATGTTCTACTAAAACTGAGCTGTCTCTTTGTCTTCCACTAGACTGTACACCTCTTTCAGGTAACTCAAGCTACCCATTGCACCAGCTGATGCTTCAAATTAAGCTGTGTTGTCCTGTCATCTCCTGGAGGTCTAGCATCCCTGACCCACTCAAAACTGTCGCTCCACATAGGAATCCTAGCTACTGGAATACCCCACTAACCTCTCCCACCATGGAGCTTAAGAAACATCTTGCTTTCTCTCACCTCATGAGTCCTTGAGCCCCAACCGCCAGCAGCAGTAGCATGACACAGAACCGGCCTCCCATCTTCAGCTGGTCCTTTTGCAACCTCCAGCGGTGTTTCCTTCTGTCTTGGAGGCACCCGGTTTACTTGTCTCAGGGGTGGACTAGATGTATATCTGGACCGGCTGGGTAGCAGCACAGTGAGTGCCTCGCCCATAGCTGTAGATCCTGATTGGTTAAGAAGGCAGTTATTTCCTGCAATTATTGGGGTTCGTGGTTCCAATAGGTTCATCCTGCAATTATTCCATGCACTCATGGAGACAAATTGTTCTGACTGGCTAAGAGCACCTGGGATGAGGGTTTCACCTGAAGGAGGAGGAATGTTGGATTTCTAGGGTTCAGAATCTGATTCGCTGTGTGGGAGAAGTCACCTCCTGGGTAGTTTGTGGGCTTCTGTTGATGATTGGCTGGCATCGCCAGTGGTCTTCATAAGGTAGAGCAACAAAATAGCCCTGAAAGTCATCAAACAGGCAGGACAGTTGTGGACATCTTCCTTGTGGTTCTCATTAATTATATACCCCATCATTTGGTCTCAGTGGGGCAGAGCTTGGAAATTCCCCTTTTCCCCCTTGGTCATGGATTTGGAAAACCTTTTTTAAAAACACACATCAGCCCTAACATTCCCCTCTGATTTGCCTCAGACTGAGGAGAAGCAGCCAAAAGGTGTCCAAGTCCATGCAATCATCCTTTTAGAGTTGGGGGGAAAGCACCTGAGCTCAGGCTGAAGTGTCACGACCTGCCCTTAAAGACAAACCAGAAATTATGGTGTGATTCATAAGAGCAGTCCTGAAAAAGCACAATTGATCAGTTGGAATGAAAAGATTGCAGTGCAGACCTTACCTGCCAACTTAATGGAGCAGCGCTGTGACAGCTGCACTTGCTGCCATAGCACTGCTTTGCTAAGCAGGCCAGAACCAGAACTGCCTCAGAAGTAATGGCTTTTTCATTGGATGAACAGGCAGCTGTCTGAATCTTTTTTTAAAAAATCTCCACAGGCCAGAAGAGGTTCTAGCCACATGGCAACCTTCCTCTGCCAATGTCTCTGAAACCTCACCTGAACGGCCACCCTCGCCCTTCCCCATGTTTTCTCTCTCTAAACGAGAGCTTTCGAAACTTTTCATGTTGGTGACATACTTTTTAGACATGCATCATTTTGTGACACAGTAATTCGGCTTTACTAGCAAACCGGAGGGTAAACTAATTCCTTTCCAGCCCCAGGAGAAGCGCAGGGTGTTCGCACGACACACCTACACACTACAGACGACACACTAATGTGTCACGACACACAATTTGGAAAGCTCTGCTCTGAACCATTTATAAAACTCAGCACTGTGGCCTCAGACAACAAAGTCCATCCATGAATTTACTGTCATGCTTGGGGTGTGACAGCGGCAGATCTTCTGGTGGCAGAGCTTAGGGTGCCATTAAAGCGAAACACACTGTCAATTATTTAGTTTATCACTGTTTTTACCTTTGGAATTTTCTATCTCAGATGCCAAATCGGGTCATGCCATCCCTGCCCGAGCAACTTATTGTCTCTCAGCTTTCATTTCCCTTGTATGTAAAATGGGAATAATAGTCATCTCTCTCTCTCTCTCTCTCTCTCTCTCTCTCTCTCACACACACACACACACACACACAGCTGTGTTCATGAGTTAGGAAATGTTTTCCCTCAGGTTTTATTTTGCACCAAAGCTCACCATCACTGAGTCCCAAAGGTGTGTTTTCATGTTGGTTCATGGAAATAACAATGCCTCTAAGCATGTGCAGAAAGACATTTGCTATGTAACATTTTTATCAATAGTAATGAAAGCCTGCTCCCATGAGCCATGTGGAACTTTGAGGTAGGCTTTATTAGCTCTGGCATCACATTAAGCCCTGGTTATCTCCCCTTGAAGCACTGAAATAAGCCTGGCAATAAAACCAAATCGATAATGAAGATAGTGTTGTCTTTTAGCCACAAGAGACAGCAGTTCTGCGGCTCATTTGAGGATGGATTTCACCAAGCAGCGTCATTCTCCCAAAAAGTCAAGCAGGTTGTGCATGTTTGAGGAAGGAACATTCGGATTGTGTTTCTCTGACTTGTATTTTATGAGTGGAATTCTTCCTAAAATGGATAACCTTCCTGTTATAATCCCCTGCACCAGAAAACTACACTTTCCGATAGCTATTTATACCGAAATGCATAAGGCAGTCATTTGCTTAAGTTTTACTTGATGTGGGCAGAGCTGAGATGGCAGCTGAATATGGGATACAGCACAGCTTCTGATCTGCCAACCACACATTGTGGAAGTTGGCTTGGATTTTGGCACCGGATTCCAACCGGGTTATTATAAATCAAAATAACAGCATGCACATAGATGACAGTGGGGAAATTAGGTGGTGGAGGGAGAACGATCACACACAAACTGGTTTCTGTGATTTCATCAGGCAGTGCCCACCAGAACCACCCCTACTATGAGCCATGGCTCAGGTGGTGGATTGGGAGAGACAGCAAATAATGCACCTCTTATAATCTGCCTGTCAGGCCCCCAACCTCCCCTGTGGCTGTGGCTGGCTCCTGCAACACGGCTGCCACCAATTGTCCCTCCAGGTCATGGCTGCTCTTGCCCACCTGGATTGATCAGCTCCTAGCAAAGTAGAGTCACCCTCCAGAGCCCCCATCTCATGCCTCCATTTGAAGAAGGGGTCTTCAAGTTACTTTAAACAATATTACGAATGAAAAGGCACAGAGATTGCCACCATGCTTATTTCTTTTATTTTCCAAAACCTCCAGGTGAGCTAAAACATATTTTTAAAACATTCACTCTCATAAGCTCATCATATTTCACGCCCCCCTCTTTGTTATGCTTCTTTGGGTGAAGTCAGAGATAACGGCTTCTAGTCTGGTTGCTTCTTTCATGCCCCCCCTAAACAAACAAACAAACAAACAAACAAACAAACAAACAAACAAACAAACAGGAATCTAGGCAGGTGAAGGCAAGGCCAGTGTAGTAATGCTCAGTATAATATACTGTATGGCTGAAGCCACTTCTCCAGAGAGTCCACGTGGGATTTTTAAAAATCAGCAACCCTATGTTACGTGGTCCTCTCCCTCTGCCCTTCGTGACTCATTATGTGGCTGTTTTGTTTGATAATCATCTCAACATCCCCAAAAAGCATTTCCTCAAGAGACTCTAAGACGCCTTTCTTATTCTGATTTTCAGTCCATCCCGGGATTTCCAGAGGTGTTGTCAAGCCCTTGGGGGCAAAGTGCTCTCTGGTTCCACCATCCCAAGGAGAACTCAGAGGCACCTTGATTTCTTTGGCATGTGTGTGTCACTGACGCAAGGAGAGGGAGTGGTGGTATCTGCAGCTTGTGTAGGTGTTGTGCACGAGTTGTGCATGGTGTGCCATTCAGACCGGACGTGTGTGTCTGGTTATGGGTGTGTGCTTTGCATTTGTTTTAAGGAATTTGTTCCCCACGTTTTATCCCAGGTGGTTTCCATATCCTTACCTATTGGCAGGGCTACCCCACCCACCCAAAGTCAAATGCTGTTCTCCCCTGAATTGATTATTCAGATGGAGCATCAATGGGCTTATTTTGCATAATAATATAAGTAGCTAGAGGGAGGGGCAGAAAGCTGTATAGACCTTAGAAGCCCCACCCCACCCCACTCAAAGTTCCATGCAGCCCCACCTACCAGCCCACCCAGCTTCTGAGATTTCACCAGCATCACTCACATGTCTTTTCAGGGCATCTGTATGGACTGAAAGTTTTGCATCCATGTGGACTGAAAGTTGTATGATTATTAAAAATAAAGCAGTCTCTAAGGAAGCTGAATTTTGCACCACTTTGGGCTGGCAACATGGTGCGATCTCAGAAGTGCAGAATAAACATAGCCCTAATATTGGTGTATGGGTGCATGATTCCCTCCCCCCACCCCCTAACCCATCGAGTTAGCCCTGTATGGGCTCCACGTAGTTGGCAGGGTAGAGCCCCACACGTCCGCTGTCGGTCACCCCCTTGCACCAGCCCTGTTCGTCCTCATCTTCCAGCTTGGTGAGCAGCTCTCCTGAAACAGGAAAGAAAGAGACAGAGGAAATCTCAGAAATTATTATGGATACTGGAAAAGGGGAGGAGCCACAATAATGGGCAGAGTTGACAAGCGAGGTCCAAGGCTGAGCTGTCAGCAGCAACCACCATGGGTGGCAGGCAATGTTTTGGGACATGGTGCTATGGCTTCTGGTTGGTCATGGCTTGTTAATGACCAAGGGTGGCTGTCTGGTGTTTTCTCAATGGGAGCTAATGGGTAAGAAATATCCAGAGATCTCTCGAGTGAAGGGGATGCTCCCACTCCGGGGAGGCTCTGAAGCAAGGTGTATGTGCGCGCTTATGCATGTGTGTTTCTGAAGGAGCAAAACAGGCAGCTTTGGGACAGAGAGGGCTCCTCCAGATGACCTATTTAGTAAGCATTCGTTCTGATTTGTCTGCACAAAGATTACACAGAGGTTAAGACTGCTTCCGGTCTTCACTGAACATTTTGTCTCAAATTTGTTTACGAGGCAGCTATATGACAATAAACATTCATCCTGATTTGCTTGAGGGGTATTTGCATGCCATCTCATGACTCATTTGTTTATTACACATTTTTCAGTATGTTTCCCCATCACTTTCCTAACAGGAAGCGGAAAGTGGATTCATTCCTTCAGGGAGACAATGCTTTAAATGCACAAGGCTAACGTTCTGGCATGCACTTGAATCCCTCCCACATAAATAGTGATGGTCTGGAGGCACCCAAGGCTGAGAGCTTGTCCCAGGCTACCTGGAAGCACCTAGGAGTGCAAGGGTGCCCCTTTCCCCCTCTCTCTAGAAATCTGATGCAGGGTAAGAGATCTGCTTTGGTGGCAGGAATGTGTATGCTTCTTGCCCTCACTTATGCTCAAATTGTATATCTGCAAATAAAGCAAATATTACAAAAGCACTATCAATCTCCAGGGCTCACTTCCCTCAAAGAAAGCCAAACCCAGGTGAGTGCAACCCCTGGAACTTCTCACTGTTTGGGAAAGTGAGGAGCAGGTACAGATACTGATGAGGAGGACAGGTAGAGGGAGACACCCAGACTCTGCAAAATTGGCCCTTAGGTCCAGACCACCATCAAAAGTCAGGACAGGATTATACCCATTTCCTCTTTGTCCTAAGCCATAGCTCAAAGGCTGAGCTGCTCCTTTGCATGTCCTAGGTTCAATCCCCAACATCTCGTAGGACTGGGAAAGACTCCCTCTGTGAAACTCTGGAAAAGCAGCTTCCAGCCATTGTAGACAATATTGAGCTAGATGGAACAATGGTTTGACTCAATATAAGGCAGCTCCCTATGTTCCTGTAAAGCTGCCTTTGAAGGATGAAATGAGGCAGAGAAGTTGGGAGAAGACGACACTCACCTGCCTTGAAGCTCAGCTCATCTGCCTCTTGGCCGGTATAGTCGTACACAGCACGAACCCGCTGTCCCGACACTGGTGGGGGTGCTGGCTTTGCACTGTGGGAAGGGGTGAGAGTGTGAGTGGAACTATAGGCAAGCCCCTATTTTGCTTATGATCTACTGCTACATTTATATCCTCGAAGAAGAGGACAGGGCATGGGTCTCTTTGGCATCTTCTCTGTGGTGGCCCCTAGGTTGTGGAATGGCCTTACCTCTGAGGTGTGTCTTATGCCATCACTACATGCTTTTCAATGACTGGACAAGCAGACACATCTCTTTTCCCATACTTAAGGCTGAGTTGATGTCTGCCCTCCTCCTGTGTTGCCGCTACACTGGTGTTTTGTTATACAGTACTGACTTTGGCTGTTTTTGTGTTGTTGTTTTTAATTTGCACATTGTGCTTATTTTAATTGTGTTGTTTTTAAGGGCTGTCTCTAAGTACAATCAATCGGTCAATCTTGACATTTTGTTTGATCTTCCTGGAGACATCCCCTGAATCTGTGCAGCAGCAGAAATCACCCTAGATTTGTAACTTCAAAAAATCGCAGGAGAGAGAAAAATGCATGATTTGCTGATCCTGTGCCTTAGAACTGTTAACTGTTTTTTTTGGGGGGGGGTGCTGATTTGGGGGTGATTGTTCTGATGACATTTGTGCAGCGGGAGTTCTGGATGTCTAAGGTTTGCTAGAAAAGTAACTTTGCAAGTGATTGAAACTGTTCAGATTCTGTGGGTGTATATTTAGGGGAAGGCAAGAAATAATGTTTGATGACTGATGGTGAATGTCTTAAGTGAATATATCTCTTTCTCTAATGCAACTCTTACATCATTAGTCAGAACTCCAATCTGTTTGCTTAACCAGTGATACTCATCACCTTTGGAATTTGCCAAGACAAATTCCTAAGGTAAACAGTTTGGATTGAGAAAGCATCTTTGCCTGCATAGGGCCTGGAGTGTTGGACTAGGATCAGGACTGAACCACCACCATTGACACCAGCAATGAAGGATTCTAACTACTATAAGCAGTGCTTTTTTTCTTTTCTTCAGGGGGTACTCAAGGGTACGCAGTACAGGCACCCGCTTTTTTTTTGGTTGTTAAAAAGTGTGGCACTTACTGTAACAACTTCATGGGGAGCACCGGCACCTATTTTTCTTGGGGAAGAAAGCACTGGCTATAAGGACTGAAGACTGTGTTCCTGGATCTGATCTGAGGGGAAGAATTGCTTCTGTGGAAGGCCCACACTTTATCATGAGCAAGAGACACTCAGAAACACCATTGACATCAGCAAGGAGATGCTGCTCTTAACGGCATTATAAGAACTGTAACGTTAAGCACTTGTGCTTGAGTTTGCTTTCTTTCCTCCCTCATATTCTGTTTTAAGGAAAAAAGAAGAGTGCCGTTGGATCAGGCCAAGGGCCTATCTAGTCCAGCATCCTGTTTTCATAGCGGCCAAGAAGACAGCAGTAGGAAACCCACAAGTAGGAGCTGAGCACAAGGACACTCTCCTCTTCTGCGGTTTCCAGAAACTGGTGCTCAGAAGCATTACTGTCTCTGACTGTGGAGGTAGAGCACAGAGATAGCCTTCATGAATTTGTCTAATCCGCTTTTAAAGCTGCCACTGGCCCCTGTGGGAGTGAGTTCCGTAGTTTGTCTATGTGCTGTGTGAAGAAGCACTTTCTTTTATTTGCTTATTTACTTGAATCTTCCAACATTCAGCTCCATTGGATGCCTAAGAGTTCTTGTGTTACAAGAGAGGGAGATTAACTTTCTCCACACCATGCATAATTTTATAAGCGTCTATCATGTCATTTCTTAATCACCATCTCTCGAAACTAAGAAAAGTCCCGAATGCTGTAACTTTTCCTCCTGGAGGAGTTGCTCCACTCCCATAGCCATTTTGCTTGCCCTCTTCTGAACCTTTTCCCAACTCTACAGTATCATTTTCCATGTGTCTGATGTCTGATTAGATTGTAAGCCTGAGGGCAGGGACTATTTTGACACTGGGTTGTTGTTTTTTTGCCATTCTGGGATAGGTTTTTTTTGGCTAACAAAGGGTGGGAGATAAATGCCATGTTTAAATACAGGGTTCAAATCCCCACTCAGTCATGCAGGTCACTGAGTGAGCTTGGGCCAATCATTGTCTCTCAGGCTAACCTACCTCACGGCTGTTGTAAGAATAAAATGTGGAGAGGAAGATCGGTGTATGGTACCTTGAGCTGTGGGAATAAATTTAGCAATGGATAGATAAATAACGAGAAAGTAGATGAATTCTCAAGGAAGTGTGGTGTTAACATTGCGTTGAAATTGAAGTCTGAGTGGGTTCTGAGAAGGAAAACAGTTTTGAAGATAGATTCTTCTTCTCTTACCAGTCCCTGTATCTTGGCAGCACCACTGGCAGGGTTAAATGAAGAGATTTGAGTTCTGATTTGCGACATCATTACAGGGAGCTATTCACTTGACATTCACTTCAGCATCGTCACCAACCCTTCTTCCTCACTGTCTCCATAACACCCACCCACACAATTGTCAACAGTTACACGATCCCTTGTGGAGTTGCATTTCTAGTGTACCTTAAACATCCAAAACCCTGACTGAAGAAAGTCAACAGAACAATTTCCCCGCAAACAGTTCCCAAGAGGCAATAAACAGCCACAAACAGATAAGCTTCCCTCTCAAAGGATGCATTTGCCTGCCTGGCTGTTTCTCCTGGGGTTTCCTGAAGCTCTGGATCGGGGGTGATTCCTCTTGCTGCTTCAAGGCATATCTCCAGGGAAGATTAAAGAAACCTTCCAGTCATCTTGTATCTCTATGGCAAGCTATGGCCTTTCCTGCCTTTCACTAGGCTGAGATTGCTGCCCTGGTATTTGGGGAAATACCATACCCTCCAAGTGTCCCGATTTTCCAGGGACAGTCCCCAGGAATTACAGAAGCCGCCCTGGCTTCTGATTTGATCCCAGAATGTCCCTATTTCCCCTGCCAGTGCTGCCACCACCGAGCTTGGGAAGGAGGATGATCGGGAGCTTGTCCCAAGTGACGGTGGCAGTGAGGGAACATTCTTTTGCCTCTCTATGACTTTTGCTGCTGCTGGCCTCCTTCTTTGGGTAGCTCGTAGCAGCTGGTGGAGAGCAGGCAAGAAGGAGGAGCTTCCACCACCAAGGCCCAGCCCTGTGTGACGCGATGGCTCTGAGGGGCAGGCAGAGGGCAGGGCCTCCCAGGGCAGGAAGAAAGTAGGAGTAGAGCAGAGCTCAAGGAGTCTTGAATTTTTTTTATAAAAAAAACACTTTATGCATTTCTCCACCTGTGCATTTATAACTGAATGCAAATATTGCAAATTGCTATAAACCCCAAAAAACTACTAAGGAAGCAAAATCTGGGTGAGTGATGTGGCCCTGGAACTTCTCACTGTTTGGAAAAGCGGGGCAAGTGAAATAGTAGAAATGTTTAATAGCAACTAGAGAAGGACAGATCAGCCTATTTCTTCTCAAAATTTGGAGAAGAACTGAAGACACTTGATAATTGTGATCTGATCAACATATAAGTTTTGAAGAGAGAAATTAAGCTGGTGCACTTTAAAATGCAAATAATAATAATAATAATAATGGTGATGATAATTTATTTATATGCTGCCCGTCTGACTGGGTTGCCCCAGCCACTCTGGGCGGCTTCCAACAAATTATAAAGCCACAGTAAAGCATCAGACAGTATAATAGTAATAATAATAATAATTTATCCTCCATCCCTAAAATCACTGCTACAATTTTATAATACATTATCAACGCCAAGCATCACTTCTCCCTCTCGTGATGGTCCAGGGTACGGCAAGCTATATAACAGTTGCTGGTAGCTTCTATACACAATGCTTTAAAGCAGGAGTCAGCAACCTTTTTCAGCTGTGGGCTGGTCCACCATCCCTCAGACCATGTGGTGGGCCAGACTATATTTTGGGGGAAAAATATGAACAAATTCCTATGCCCCACAAATAACCCAGAGAGGCATTTTAAATAAAAGCACACATTGGATGATTCCTGGTGCTAGAATTGTGAGGAAGAATTCCCGCCCCCCTGTCTACTTTCTCCACACCTTGAATCGTTTTATACATCTCTGTCATGTTTACCTCGCTTGCTCTCTTTTCGTCTGAACTAAAGAGCCCTGGATGCTGTAAGCTTTCCTCATGGAAGGAATGTGATCATTTTGGCAGCCCTCTTCTGCTTTGGTCTCCTGGTTATTTGTGCCAACAGGAGAGTGATGTTAACATGGAACAGCACATGGAAGAGAGCTGTGTTGTTGTTGTTTTTTTTTGAAAAAAGCAAATGCCTCCCATCTGACCTCCATTTACATTCTCGTATCAGATCAATTTAAGCTTTGTGCACTCAAAAAATAAATAAAAATGCCTTCTGCATGGACAGATTATGAGATGCTCTAAAGGACCAGTCATCCAAGCATGTTTCAGGGCCAGGCAGACAAGTGTGCCCTGCGGCCAAAGGAATCCTGGTCTTCCAAGAAACCCTTTGTCAACAGCCACTACCTTTGAGGCAGTGTGCACACTCCTGTTTACTCTGCATCCAGCAGTTTGGAAAGTAGCGTACACATGATGACATTAACCACAACCCATATTTGTGCTGCCATTTCTAATGAAATGCTGTGCTTTGAGGTCTTTCCCTCCAAACCAACTTTGATCGGAATGGAGAAAAAGAACAGCCTAGCTGCATTTTAAGCTGGTAATGTGCACATACGCAGCCAAAAGAAAGACTAAATCTGTACTAGGACTCATTCAGTCCCAGGACTTGTTTCCAGTGCCCATTACAGTGTTACACCACTGTGCATAATATCCCTCTTTATGGATGAATATCCCTCCCTATGACTCACCAAGTCGTGGATGGAGACCAGGCGGCCTCTCAGATTTTGCTGGACTAGAGTTCCCACCATCCCTGACTGTTGGCTGTGCTAGCTGCGGCTGATGGGAGTTGGAGCCAAAGAACATTAAGGTGGAGCTGCTGTGTCTGGTTGTTTCTAGAGGGGCTATCCCCACAGTCCATAAAGCCATGCTTTAGTAAAGTTGTATTAAATGAGGGGTACTAAAGCACACATACAAAGTGCCCCCCCCCAAATTCACTGTGAATAGGGTGAATTGCATGGATGGACACACACCATATATTTAAAGCACATTTTGGGCACATTCCCACCACTGCAAAGAATCCTGGGAACTGCTGCTTACCCCTCACAGAGCTCCAATTCCTACTACTCTTGATGAACTATAGATCCCAGGATGCTTTGCGGCAGGGGAATGTGCTTTGAATGTACGGTGTATACTCAGCCTCAGTTTCCAGCTGCTTCCTCCCTTACTTCTTGTGATGGGGAGCGGGGATGACTCACCTGCTCTGGGAGGGGGTGATGCTGCGGAGTGTGGCTTTCTCTGGTTCTTTGGCTTTTTGGACTTTCTGGACTTTCACCTGTGGCCGCTCCTGGTCAGGGCTCCACGCCTGAATGGCAGGGGATGAGGGGAGGGAAGAGAAAAGCGTTAGGAAGCTTCATTTGCTGAGAGCTGAACTCAAGTGGTAGAAACTATTAGCTAAGCTGTACAAAAACCTGCAGAAAGATTGGGGGGGGGGGGGACATTTTGCCGGACCAAAGGCAATGTTTGCATTGCTCACCATGTGAAACTAATGCTCAGGAAGTCATATGATGTGCGTTATAAAAAAAGCTCATAGTTAACCTTCAAACAGAGGTGAATCATAGAGCTCATATTTTCTTTTTAAAGCTAGATTCTGAGCCTTAAATCTAAGTCCTGTTTTTAATTTTTCCTCAGTTTCCCACTTCCCCCCTAATCCCAGTGTGGACATTGCTTTATGGTACAGACCCTGTATTCATAAGAAGTAAGAATGGGATGTTAAATATAAACAATCACATAGCCCACCTTCCCCTCTCAACTCAAAGAGTTTTGTTAATCTGTCAAAAGAGGGACAAAACCTGAAGCGAAATACAGGTTGGTGGTTGCTGCTACTAAGTCTGAGATGCCTCCCTGGCCACTGGCTGAATTGTTGTAATGTCATGTTGAATGTTCAAAGGCATTCTAACTGCTCACAAGTAAACTGTCAGCCCAAGGGGCCTGAGGACAAAAAAGAGCTTTTTGTTCTGTGTGGAAAGGAGCACCCAGAGAACTGAAGAAGGCTAAATTTAGAATCAGGCAAGAAGCAGAACAAGTTTTTCTAGAGACTGTTATGGGCTTGAACTTGCATCAGATATAATCTGGGGCAGTTTCTCCCTGTGCCTAAATGCCGCCTAGAGATGGAAGTGCCTCTGAGAATATGCAGAGCGCCCTTATCTCACCATTAAGGAAGGGAGAGGTCCCTACCTCGAACTGTGGCCAGTTCATAGGCATCCCCGGTCCGTGTCGATTACGCCACCATTTCAGGTCATCCTGGTCATTTATGTCCTCGATGGCTTGATGCAAATCAGTATAAACAGCTTGGATGCTAAAGGAAAGGAGGGAAATCATCACGAAGGGGTGTCAGGTGGCATACAACTCTCCCCCCAAAACACACACACCATCCAATCTACAACGCTTTCTTCACTCTGCCTTTCCCCTTAGCGTGATGCGTGACACTGGGAGAAGTCTTCTGATTTGGGGAACACAAACCACCATAAGATCTCATCTAAAATGCAAGATTTCCTTGGAAATGAGCTCTCTGAATTGGAAATATACCTCTGGATACCACTCAAGCACACACAGGAAGCTCTGAGACTCCCTCTAATGGTCAAAGGTGCCTCTGCAATCTCTGCCCCCTCCCCAACCAGGAAAAGCTGCTTCTAGTGATATTAGGAGCACGAACATTTTAAAAGCTATGCTGCATAAGGCCACGGGTTCACTAAGCCCAGAATCTTGTTTCAATGGATCCCATCAGAAATGACTCTCAGGTGACCGTTCTGTGTGCTGCTTTGAAAAGTGTCACTTAGGCCTCAGTTAACCCTCCCCCAGGCGTGCCAACTCTAGGGGGCTAAAGGCACCTCGGCCCCCGCAATATTTGTTTTAAAGGGGCCAGAGGGCCCTGATCTTGAGGCAGCCCTTCGTGCAATGCACATCACGCATCGCAGGTCCGGAAGTTGGCTCCTCCCGAGTGCTCAGCCTCCATTGTCACACATGTGCTGCACGCTGGGCCTCAACCTTGGGGGCAACCTGGTGCCTCTACCCTCTCCCACACCTGGGGTCAGCAGTGACATCGAGGCGTCGATGTAGGGCGAGGAAGGCCCCTTTGAGGAAGGCGATGCGTCTCTGCTCCTGCGCCTGCCCCTGCTCAAAAACGGACTCCATTTCCTCCATGTAGCGTGGGCTGCAGCGATCAAGCTCTTGCAGGGCCTTCTCATAGCGCTCGCGCACCTGTTGTAAGGGGTCAAGGGTCAAAAAGAGGCATGTGCCTAACAGTCCCTCCCCCCCCTCTCTCTGGGATATGAGCTGCCTCCCCCCTCCCCCCGCTTCCAAGAAGCATGGAGGCAGAAAATACATGCTAAAGGCCTGTCCTTCAAAGACAAATGCCCATCTAATGCAACATCTGCTTCTCAGAGAAGCCAGTATAGGATGCTGGGTGTAACACACTCCCCACTTGGGCATACCAGCAATCAGAGTCCCACACTGGCTCCAACAGTGAAAGTAGAGCATAGCTTTTGTGGTTAGTAGTATACAGACATAGATAAGGAGCGTCTCCACCCCCATCATTCTGCCCGGATGCTGAGGTCCAGCGCCGAGGGCCTTCTGGCGGTTCCCTCATTGCGAGAAGCAAAGCTACAGGGAACCAGGCAGAGGGCCTTCTCGGTAGTGGCGCCCGCCCTGTGGAACGCCCTTCCAGCAGATGTCAAAGCGATAAACAACTACCTGACATTCAGAATACATCTTAAGGCAGCCCTGTTCGGGGAGGTTTTTAACGTGTGATTTTACTGTATTTTTGGTTTCTATGGAAGCCACCCAGAGTGGCTGGGGAGGCCCAGCCAGATGGGCGGGGTATAAATAATAAATTATTATTATTATTATTATTAATCACCATGCTCAAGGAAAACAGTGAGGCAAAGAGGTGGTGGACTTTCATCAGAGCTAATGGAGGGGCCTGGCAGCCCCATCTCTCCCTCTGTTATAGCCTAGTGGACTGGCTCTTAGCATCCCTTCCCAAATAATCCCTCTGTGGCTGATGGCAGGCCCGTGCTAGGTGACACATTTTTCAAAGGCACTACTCATGTCAATAAAAAGCATCATCTAAGAAAAACACAACACAAAGCATCACATTCCTGTGGGTGTTGACACACTGGCTTCTATGTGCTTTCCTTTTTTCTTTTTGAAAAATGCAAGTACACAGTAGTATCATAAGGAAATAAGGTTGCCAACTTCTTCCCTTTTTTACCAGCTTCTGTGTGTCTTACAGCAGCTTGTTCTGCAGATATTAGCATGCGATCATGATCATCTCCGTACACTGAAAAACTTTCACCTAATGGTTTATGCAGAGTTTCTTCTATCAAAGGCAGGAGAACAGGGTAGGCTGATTATTATTTTTTCTGGTCAAATGGCCATCCTATGAGATAATAAGATGGCTAGACCCAGGGAAACAGGAGCTGCTAGGACTAACAGGTAGATACAACACGGGGGGGGGGGAATGCAGCAACCATGGGTGCCAGTGTGCCACCCACATGGCACCCACAAACAGGTCTCAGTAAATAGCCCCTCAAAAATTCACAATGCATGACAGAACCTTTGCTCTTCCTGCTCAGTTCCTGTTTGCACTGACCAATCCTACGTTGAACACATAAAGATGCCCCCATTTCATTAGATGTCAGGACTGGACACTCACCATCCTTTCTGTTCTGAATAGAGGAGAGGGGCAAAGAGAAGGCAGGTCTGTATCATTTTGTGGTCCCGTCTCTCTTTCTGTTCTTTTAGATATGGCCACCATTTTGTGCTATGCCACGGCAGCCATTTTGTGACTGATGCCCACAAACACTCCAAACGTCAGAAAGACTCACGACTCTGCTTATAACCAAGCCCTAGGCAACGTATCAGCAAGTGTGTCCAGTGTGCCTGGCAGTTCCACTGACCCATATTTATTAGCCTTTGGGCCCATAAAGAAAGTGGGGAAGATTCCCACCTTGTTGGCCTCTTGGCTGCAACGCTGGTGTTCCTCCCTCAAGGCCCGCTGTCGTTCTTGGGGCACCTCAGAACCTGGTGCGGCTTTGACTGCATTCTCCCGTAGGGCTGCAATGTGTTCTTTGCGACAGGCCTTGTGGTATAAAGACTTGGTCTTCTCGACCTGGATGGGCCAGTCAAGGGTAGGCAGGAGAGAGGAGAGAAAAATGATAGTGAGTGGACTGTCAAAGTGTGTTGAGATATATCAGCATTCCCCAAGCTGGTGCTCTTTCCACATGTTGTTGGACTACAACTCTCATCAGTCCTAACCAGCATGGCCTATATATAGTCAGGCATGATGGGAGTTGTAGTCCAACAACTTGTGGAAAGCACTGGGTGGGGAAGGCCAGGGCACCCCATTCCTTCCCTAGAAAACCCAATTGCCTTGGCTCCCAATCCCCCTATACCCTAGGTTCTCAAAATATGGGCTGGGCACCCTATGTAGAGGATATGACCCAAATATGCCCCAAACTCTCCATGTAAGCAGGTGGTGCTAACCTCTCATCTTCTATATTTGGTACCCCCGGGCCAGCCTTAACCCTTTGGAGCCTCTTCTCCTTTTCGGGAACCCAGAAGCCCCAGCTCTTTCCCTTAACTCCTTCACCCCATTAGGGTCCTCTTTTTCTCCTCTTTTTCTGTGTCACAGAGTGAGCCAGCCAGTAAATAACACAGTTAAAGTTAGAGTGAACTCTTTATTATCAAAATACTCTCTTCACAGACTTGGCTGAGCATCAGGCCTAATGAGCAAAGCAGCTCATTCCCTGTAGGTCTTACTCCATGAAATAAGTTGTCGAGACAAAAGCTGTCTATGTCTCCTCCTCCCCAGCACAACGCAATCAGAGACTGCATCTGCATGCAGCCAATTTCTCTTCCACCCTCTTCATGCCTCTTCTGGTTCTGGGAGACAAGCGGGGAAGGGAGCTGGTCACAGCAGGAGGGGGAGACACCTTGGCTTCTTCACCAACCTTCACTCATCTCTGCCTTTTGGTCACCCTCCTCCTACTCGCCAACTTCAGCTTCCGCCTCTAATTTTGGGCTTGTCTCTGCCACAGACTCTCTCAGCTCACTAAGTCCTGTTCCTCTTCAGCTTTCAACACCTCTTCCCCCTCAGACCACTCATCATCATCTCACCACCACTCCCTGGGCTCTGAGCCTTCTTCTCTTGGTGGTTCCCCAACTGGTTCCTCCCACCATTCCTCTGCGCCCAACCAATCCATGACATCCAGGGGGCCAAGTCTCCCCTACCTTCTTGAGCTTCTTGGTCCAGGGTTTCTGTGCCCGCTGGAAGCCGCTTTCCAGCTCACAGGCCTCCTTGAAGCCCCCAAAAAGCTTGCGGTGATAGGAGTCGTGTTGCCAACCCCGGATGCGCCCGGCATCCTCAGAGACCAGAGCCCTTTGCATATCCATGTGCAAGTGGCTCAGCCGCTCTGAAGCCCCCAGGAAGGCTTGCCAGGCCCGGAGCAAGGAGCCGTACGCTGGACCTGCAGGGAGGGAGAGATGATGCCCAGATTTCATAGGTTGCCCCTGAGGATAGCCAGCCCACAAAACCAGCAGATCCCTATCAATCCTGAGCATCTAAAAATCATGCAACTGTCCTGTTTCTTTTGGGAGTGCAAGTAGAATTGTAGAATTGGAAGGGATTCTGAAGGTCATCTGGTGCAGGAACCTTAACTAGAAATTTGGTATGGTTTGCATTAATTCTTGTTGCCCAAAACAATACACAAAGAAAAACACAGCTGTCCTTTGAAAGTTGCACTGCTTTGAATTTTGCAACACGGTTCTCCTCTTAAATATGGGTAATGCCTAACAACTCACTTGCATCCACAAGGGGGCGCCACTTGCGAGTCCACTCCTCCATCTGCAAGGCATAGCTGCGCTCAATCTTTGCCCGATCCTGGAAACAGGCCACAATCTGGTCGCAGATGCGATAGCCATCATCCAAGCGCTTTACTGTGCTGTGATAGTGATTGGGCTGCAGGAGAGCAGAAGGGAGAGAGACTGATAGGGAGGGAGCAATCACAGCATGAATTGGGTATGGTGCATCCTCAAACCTACACATTTATCAGAGTCACAAGGACTTCTGTACCTAAGGACTTGGGGAAGGGCCATGATTCCGTGACACTTTCCATGCCAAAAATCCCATGTTCAATCCCAGCAGCGGTTAGGTCTGGGAAAAGCTCTTGCTTGAACTCCTAAAGAACTGCTGCCAGTCAATGTATCAGTGTAGACAATACTGAATTGTTGTTGTTTATTAAATTTGTATACTGCCCTATAACTGTAGATCTCAGGGCAGTTCGCAACATAAAATTACAATATAAATAACAAAAAATAGATACTAACATAAAAAGAAAGACAACCCAATAATCCCCAGATGGACCAAAGGCTTGGCACTGTATAAGGCAGCTTCTTACTTTCCTAATTTAGCTAACCAAACCTTATCTCTTGTCCTTAAAAAAAAAAAAGTGAGCCTTAATTCTGCTCTAGACCACTAGACTAGGAATAGAGAGACAGTGGCCCACCCAGTCTAAGGTAGAGCTGGTTTCGGGTAACAGAAAATCCTTGGGCCAGGCAAGTATATATAAATGAAACCAATGAATGAACACCCATACAATCTTGACTTAGTCCAAATGAACCTCTTTGAGAAATCTGCCTCCATTATGCCCATGAGATCTCCTTCCTCTCCCAACTATGTGACCCTACCCCCTGTTTTCATCCACTCACCATCCAGAAGCTGCTAGTTGTAGGCTCATCAGCAGCCACCTCACTGTATATCACAGACATGGTGTCACCTGTAGAGGAAAAAGGAGTCATAGGTCAAGGTGTACAGCCAAAAGCATCAAATAAATAACATCATGTGGATGAAACCCCACTTCCTGGCTTCTGTCTCTTTGTCACATTTGAGTGTGACCAAGAACAGCAATCAGGGTGGGACATGCTCAGTTCTCAGTATCTGTCAGGGAACTTTATGGAACAGGCTGCAACTATGACATAGGCTGTGTACATACTGTACATACCATACATTTAAAGCGCATTCCCCCAAGAATCCTGGGAACTGTAATTGGTTAAGGGTGCTAAGAACTGTAGCACTGTGAGGGGTAAACTACACTTCCCAGAATTCTTGGGGTGGGTGGGCTTTAAATGTATGGTGCATATGCAACCATAGTTGGGGGAGATCCTTAGACTATGGATCCCACTGACTGAAATATGATCCTTTCCCCTGGTGATTCTGAGGATTGAGGCACTGAGGCAGCTGGGAAATATTAGACCCTGGACTTAATACCCTGCTTTAGACAGCCATCTGCGTTACTTCATTTGCAAAGCACTCAATTAACACCACCATCCCATGCTTTATGACTGCTTATGTATTACTGATAAGCAGTTTGCCCACCTTGGTTTTTCTTTACTCTGTGCATGTGCAGTTTCACATTTTAAATCACAGCAGCATCATAACTACAGGAATAAAATGGAGTTTGCACCTGCTGCCCTGAGGCTAGGCACATTTACTTGGGAATTTCTAAACTGCACCCTGCTTCCTTCACTTCATTCAGGTATAAAACAAGGTGGAAGTACCAGCAATAAGGAAAACTATTGCGAATGGAACATAATCCTTTCCCTGAGGAGGACAGCTATACCCATTTTTGCCAAGGGCAGGTGTGGTTAACCTGTGACCCCACAATGTTTTTGGAATCCCAACTTCCATCAACTCCAGCCAACATGGACAATGATCAGGGATGGTGGGAGTTGCAGTCCCAGAAACATCTGCAGGGGCCACAGGTTCCCCACTCTTTACCTCGGTCAATGATACACCTTAGGACTTGTAGCCAGGGTGTGGCCAGTGGGGTGCAGTACCCTGCAGTACTTGAAGAGGGTTCTGTGAATAATATTTATGGGTCTGGACAATTTTTATTCCAAGAGAAGTCAGTTTTTATTCACCCTATTGCTTCAAGCTGTGCAGTATTAGTACCTGTAATAGAAGAGCATAGCATAAGCGCCGCGTGCAGCAGGTCCCAGGTTCAATCTCCAGGTAAAAAGAACAGGTGGCAGGAAAAGGCCACTATCTGTGATCCTGGGCAGCCAGTGGCCTGACTCAGTATAAGGCAGCTTCATGTGATGTGTTAAAAACACATTTAAATCAGCAGCAGATGGTGCCACCACCTCCACCCTGCCAGTGGTAATAGTCCAAATTCCACCCACATGACCTGCCCACCTATGATTCCCTGTCCTGACTCAGGATGTGTTATTCCAGAAGATCACAACCATCATTTCCAAGCTTTTGCCATGGGGGTGTGTGGAGATTCCCTTTAGCTATTATGACTGTGCTCGTGGCAGGGGATATGGGATCCCTTAAGGAAATTACTATTAAGGAAAGCACAGCGTTCATCATAAAGGCTTTGGGACGTAAACATTACCCTCTCCCTTCTTTTTTGCAGCTTAGTTAATGCTAAGAATTTGACGATGTTAAGAAGCAGGCAAACTCTACAGCTTGGCACGGGGATTGTAGAAGTTCAGGTTGCTTAGGAAGGAATTACTGATTGATTTTCCATTCATGTCTTTGAGGCCCCTTCCAAGAAATGTGGCAGCCCCACCTAGCGGGGAAGGGTGACTACAGCCTTGCCTTAAATAAGAACGGCTGATTTGGTTTCTTCCAAAACCAAACTAGTTCTAATCCAAGCAATGAAAATCACATACATGGCCACAACAAAAAACAACTCCTCAGTCTTCTGTAACCCCTTTTCAGCATCATCCCTCCGCAAGAATTTGCCCGTTAAATACCGGTATATTAGCATCCTAATCCCAGTATTTGTGTATAGGCATAGCAGAGCACCTCCAGTTTCTGCCTTTCTGAACAGTATTGAGTTGCTGAATTAGCATGTATCAAATAGGAAATTAACAATGCAGTGAACTTAAGTCATGGCCAGCACACTGCCCTCTTCCCACTTTGTTGCTCACAGGGCAGATGAGCCTACAGCAAAGCACAGGACTGTCGGCTGGCCTCCATCTTTCGGTTGTGTGCACACAATATGTTATTCAAGAATCACAATATTTTTTTCTAGAATCAGTGGGAAACAAGTACTTGTTTTTTTCTGCACAGTAAATGCACAGTCAAGATCTATTGTGGGGGGTTTTGTTTTGGTCCTGAAAAGTAGCACTTTTTGAGGAACCGGCTTCATTCTGAAAACAAATGCTCACTGCAGCTTGATTCTGCATTGCCCTGCAGGGTGTCCATATGAAAACAGATGTAAGTGGTCCTGGCAATAAGACCCAATGATGTTGTGGGTGGAATTATACAGAGATTGCATCCACCACATCCTTCACCATTCGCCTGAGGCATGTGCAGGAAGGAAAAGGCATGGGTAACCTAATCAAGAAAAGGAATTTCAAATGTGGGTCAAGCAAGCAGACTCACCCTTGTAGACAACAAGTTCTAGAATCAATCTAGACTGAAAGCAGCATGTTGAGGATGAGCATGCATGATTCAAGATAGTTTGTTGTTGTTTTTAAAGACGTTTTCTTACTTCAGATGGGTTACTGTGTATGCAGCCTTAATGGGCGAATCTGCACTTATACATACATAAATATACACTTATACATATAGAGCATGTTCAAATCTGATGCAAATTTGTGTAATTTGCCTGTGCCAAGTCTTTTAAGTGCCATCTATTCTGGGGCGGGGGGGGGGGAGAGGAAACAGACCTTCTTGACTTATTGGTAGAGGGGAGGAAGCTGTTTGCACAGAAAGCTCCTTTGGGCTCTCTTGATCTGTTTGAACACAGTGGCAGTGTGCACAGGCGCCTGACTCAAATTTGCATCACATTTGCACATGCTAATGTAGAAGGGCAGATTCGCTGGTGGGTGGCCAGTGGCCTTGTGCTTTGCTGCATGCACAGCTGCCTGGTAAGCAACAAAGTGGGAAGGGGCAGCAGATCTACGGGTTGAGTGTGAGGGGAGCTCAGCACAAAAAGCTCCTAACTGCACCCTTTTGGACAATTTAAAGGGAAAACCAAGGGCCTTCATTTTCTCTCTGTAAAATGAGAGGCAAAATGCTAGCTGAGGAGTAGCAGCTAACCTTGCTGCTACAATTCCCATTTCCCTATTGTTCCCAAAGGACACTGTTGGGTTTTGTGTGTGTGGCTTTGCTTGGCTGCCTGTTGTGTGTCCCTCCCTCCCTCTACACACACACAGTTCCCAAATAGCCTGCCAAGGGATTTTGGAATGCATCCCTTGAAGAATAAGGGGGGGGGGAGGAGGACTGATTCGCTGACGGCACTTTTGTCTTTAACTGCGAATGGAAAAGCAATTTCAAAGGAGGGGGGTGTAGGATGGAGAGGCTGCAGATGGTTGAGGGGGGAACGGACGGACATGTGTTTGCAGTTAGCTGGGACCGCAGGCAGGAGAATAAATGGCAGATTGCAGAGGAAGGCAGCCCGGGCGCCACATTGTTTGAGGCATAGATTTGTAAGGGAGAGGCGGCCTCAGAGGAGCAAATCCATGAGGTGCTACGTTTAGAGAACTGCACCCTCCCCCCAAAAGTTTGAAAGTGATCTTGCCTGCCCTCCAATCACAAACATTGGCTTTTAATATTGAGGCTTATCGCAAATACTAATCAGGGGTGCAAGACCTGGCAAAACTTAGGAGCTGCTGAGATTTTCTAGGAGACAGATGGGAGTACTGAAACCTGCTCTCTGACCCAAGGCGCCATCTCATTTTTTGACACTAGACACAACTAGGTGTGTCACACAATACCAGAGGGCAGATCTGGAGCAATGTTCTGCTAACTTTTTTGTGCTCTCCACTGCCGCCTTTAGCTGCTTTGAAGAAGAAGAAAACGAGTACTTTGCTGAAACAGCCCATCTCTAAAACACACATGGGAACTTAAGCCCATGGCAAGCATCGCCCTGCCTAGAAACCAAGCAGGTACCTGTCACATGGGACATCAGCTGACCTCTCTGTGGGGCTCTGAGGAACTGGACAGGGAACTTGCTGGACTTCTGGCCCTCTACTCTTGGATCACTTGGGCTCCTTGGCCACGGTGGGGCAGGCCTCTGAGGGTGCACAAGTGGGATAGGTTATGAGGCCATCAGTCGACAGCAAGGGAGGCCCAGTGATGAGGAAAGGATGAGGAGTCCAACTCAGATGCTCCCCAGGAGGGTTGGGCTAACAGTAGCAGGGTGGGTTGGTGGGTGGTTTGTTCACATGAGTTGTTGGGAGAAGGGGTGGGCCAAAAGAGCTGGTAGGCCCGTTCAAGAACCGAGCAATAGGTCTGTGCTATGTTCTTCTTGACTTGTTCAGTTGTACCTTGGGTTCAAACTGGGGACCCAGTGCTTGTAAATTGTGAGTTGCTCCACCCAGCTAAAGCTCCTCTTGCAACCCTCCTAGTATCTATGATCCTGAGGTTGACGTGTCTGATTCCTGTGCTGCTGTAGCTGAGTGGTTTAAAGAACTGCTCTGGGGCAACTGCAGCATTGGTTTCAACCAGAAGGCTCTTTTGCCCCCAATATGACTTTTAAAAAAGAGGTATGCAAAAGTTGAGAGAGGCTATCATAGACTGCCTCCTTCCCCCTCAGTCCAAGTGCAGCTGAACCTGCTTCCCAGTCCCCTGCACTGTGCATAAGGGCGTAAGAGCCCTGCTGGATTGGACCCACAGGCAGATCTCACTCCCACAAGCAGGCCAGGAGCGCAGCAGCACTGTCCTGTTGTTGTTCTCCAGCAACTGGCATTCATTCAGAGATCCACTGTATATTCATTCAGAGGCACATGCTCTGCCTCCACAGTCATGGGCAGTAATGCTTCTGAATCTCAGTTGCTGGAAACCACAGGAGGAGGGGAGAGGGCTCTTGTGGTCGGGTCCTGTTTGATGTTTTCCCACAGGCATCTGGGTGGCCACTGTGAGAACAGGATGCTGGACTAGATGGGCCAGTTGCCTGATCCCACAGGCTCTAATGTTCTTATGGCCATTATGTCTAGTAGCCATTAATAGTCTTATCCTCCACGAGCTTCTCTAATTGCTTTAAAGCCAAAGGTGGTCATCACCAAATCTTGTAATAACAAATCCCTCCATCCAGCCTTGCACTGGGTGTGAATAAATCCTTCATTTTGTCTCTCCTGAATCTCCCATCATTCAGCCATTGGATGATCCTGCGTTATAGTATTGCAAAAGAAAAACTTATACACAATTTTATAACTCAGTAACGTCTACCATGCTCCTCTTTACTTGCCTATTTTTTAAACTAAAGAAGAGCAAATGTTCTCACCCCTCCTCACAGCGGAGTTTTGCTGGCCTCTTTTTGACGCTTTCTAAATTGCTCAATAGGGACGCAGGTGGTGCTGTGGGTTAAAGCCTCAGCGCCTAGGACTTGCCGATCGAAAGGTCGGCGGTTCGAATCCCTGCGGCGGGGTGCGCTCCCGCTGCTCGGTCCCAGCGCCTGCCAACCTAGCAGTTCGAAAGCACCTCCGGGTGCAAGTAGATAAATAGGGACCGCTTACCAGCGGGAAGGTAAACGGCGTTTCCGTGTGCGGCTCTGGCTCGCCAGATGCAGCTTTGTCACGCTGGCCACATGACCCGGAAGTGTCTCCGGACAGCGCTGGCCCCTCTTAAGTGAGATGGGCGCACAACCCCAGAGTCTGTCAAGACTGGCCCGTACGGGCAGGGGTACCTTTACCTTACCTTAAATTGCTCAATATCCTTTTCAATGGGCAGCAATCGGAACTGTATGCAGTGGGCACTTACGGACTGCTGCAATTTTCAAGTGGGATTTCAATCACATACTGGCAAATTCAGATTGCGTAATTATAGTTGACTGGTGGGAAGCCTTGTGCAAGAAACATGCTTCCCCAGCCCCACACAAAGGGTGGGATGATGCTTCGACACAACGTTGTCTAGCCTCCCTGCAAACAAATCTGAGTGAATTCTCAACAAACAGGTTGTTGTGGAAGCACCCAGTATTTAAAGTGTGGCTGTTCTATAGACTTGTATAGAGGCATTAAGATATAGGCAGTATTCAATCCCTTTTTAATTATTTCCCAGCATGGAAGATGCCTTTTTCACAGTTGCCTGCTGCACCTTGGTACAAGCTGTTTCCAGATTATCTGTTTACTGGACATTCATCCTAATTTTGGCTATTTATTGAACATTAATTCTGATTGGTTTGGAGGGAGCTGGTGTCAAGCAACTGTTGTCCATCCACCCCACCCCCACCCCCCATTCTCAATAAATTTTCTCATCACTTTCCATATTGCAAAAAGTCCATTGTTCTTGGGAAGCAGGTTTGTTGCACGAGGTCCCCCAACTAAGTTGTTGTTGTTACACAACCTGAATTTGGCAGTATTGGACCAACTCCTACCGAAAAAAACAGTGACAATCTGGAAGCACCCAACATTTTTTCATTGAATTATTCTCTATGACCCTAAGAAACTTGTCCTGATCCATGACTTCCAACTCTGATCCCAGCAGTGTATATGTGGATTCCCAGCCCCCAGCCCAGTGCACATCACTTTACACTTACTGAACTGCACATGCCACTGAATTTCCCATTCATCCATTTTAGAGACATCCTTTCTGTTTTTACCACCCTAAATGATTGAGAGTTGTCAGCAGGTGCAGTCTTCCCCCATCAACGTATTTCCATGCCAAGAAAGTCTGCATCTGTTGAACTGCTACCATGCTGCAATGCAGCTGTTCAAGGTGCAGGGTGGAACTGGCATATTTGTAAGTACTAGACACTACTGGATATTCTCCATCTTAAGCACAACAGCTCTGAAGAATCCTTTATTTTCAGAGTTTTGTCTTGCTGAACCTATTCCTACCTCAGGCCCCATTATCGAGCTGGTGGGAGGGCAAGTGGGGGGGGGGATACACTTCCTCCGTCCTCCCTTCCCCATGGCCTCTAATACACTAAACTTTTCTTCCCCTCCCAGCACTGGGATCCATCTCTGCGATTTCATTTCATCTTGGCTCCAGCTGGTTTTTCCACATGCCGAAAGAAAGCCCAGGAAAAATATAGAGGAGGATAGGAGGAAGGCCCAGCTGGAGTTGGCGGGAGTGGGCCTGAGGAGGACGGCTTGGGGTATGTTGTAAGGAAACAGGCCCTCCTCCACTGGCTTCACCGGCTTGCGTTTCCATCCAAGAAAGAGAAGAATGGGAAAGAAAGATGAAAAATGGGCAAAACTGCCAGATTGTGGCTGTCTCGTTCCTTCCCCACAGGAGGGTTGGGGTAGGCGGGCAGTCTGCAGGGGCCGCCATATCAGTCCAGGCCAGGTTTCCTAAATCAGTGTCCACCCACCCATTTTCCCCCGGATTGTTCCAAACGCCTGAATGATCAAACGGGGGGATAGCTGGCATCCCAACAGGGACGACCGAACAGTCCAGGGTGCTTTTCATGTGCCTGATCCAGTCCAGCTCAAGTTAGTCACGGCTAACTCGTTCCATTGGTTTTGATGGGCCTGAGTCACATAACTAATGTTCAGTTGTTCCCCTTGCAAACCCCCTGCCAAAAAAATTAACAGCTTTCCAAATAGCTGCCTTCCAGGCACCTGCTACATCTCAAAAGTTCTCCACAGCCACTGTCCCCGCCCCCCGCCCCCCAAAAAACAAGCACCCACCTCCTCCAATGTTATAATCTCTGTGTTGTGAACCACCCTGTGATCTTTGGATAAAGGGCAGTATACAGATTTAATAAATAGTAATAAATAGTAAGTAAGTAAGTAAGTAAGTAAACAAACAAACAAATAAGCCCCCACTAAGCCAAACTGCATAGAGCTATTAAACAATGACCAACACTCCACAGAGTTTCTCCAAACCACCACAAACATTTTATAGCTGTCTTCTTGAAAACTACACATTTTGTGCAAAGAAGACCCAAACACCTTTTTAGTTCTTTTTTTTTTTGTACCTTACATGGTCCTTGAGAACCCCAGAGATTATCTCTCGTTGCACCCTCACTCTTGGCCCCACCAGGACCTCCCTCCACAAATGGATCCAACAAATTATCTAGGCCTCATTTATATCCCCAAATGTCAACTTTCGCAAAAGGACTGAGGTGTATGTGTGTGTTAATGAAATCCACAAGCCTCACCCTGCTGCCAGAACTATAGCTCATAGTATCACAAGCGCCAGACCCCACCCACACAATATCCACCACAAGCATCTATGCTGTGCTATCTCTCGGCCTAAGCTACTTCATGGGGTGCTGTGAGGATGAAATGGGGAGGGGAGAGAACCATGTACCTGAGCTCCCTGGAAGAAAGGGCTGGAGATAAAACGTTCAATAAATACAATGTAATAAATGCTATAATCCTACAGCTGCCCATTGGGTCTGCAGGTGCAGAAACTCAGTCTTTATATCCTCTTTAAACAAGGTCTACTGTCCCCCCCCCCAAAAAAACCCAGTTGGTTCTCTCCTGCAAAACAGGCCTGTTTTTGACAGACTGGGAACAATTCCTAGGGAGCTGATTGCATACGTATCTTAGGGAGGTATATGAATTCTCATGGGACCCTCACCTATGGCATTCCCATAACGCCATTTCTCTCCCGCTTGGAATAATCTCTAGAACACCCGCTGCCTTTCCTTGCAGTTCTGCTCACCCTATGGAACCCGCCAACTTAATTTTTATGTCCCCTCCCCTCTTTATTTTTCCTCCCCAAACACCCACGGAGCAATCCTGCTTCCTATTGGGAATAAAGGGAACTTACCCTGGGGAGGGGCCCCCATCCTGCCTCTCTCCCTGTCCACTCTCTCTGTCCCAAAGCAACAGATGGTGTCCAGGCAGCTCGGCAGCGAGTGGGATGGTGGAGGGGAGAGGAGAGTAAATTGGGGAGTGTGCCAGGGGAGGACTTAGCTGTGCCACTCTCCCCTCTGTTGCTGTCTCTCTCACATTCCCTTGCTTACTAGTTCTCCATCCGTGCCTGCCACACTCACTAATTCATAGCACCTCCCTCTAGCTAACACTCTCCATCTCAGCCACCTCATCTTACTGTTTATTCATCCATCTCCAAACACTCTTATTCCCTACTAATATCTAACCTAATCTCCATTCTTCTTCCTTCCTTTTGATCTATCCATCCTCCCATGCCCAAAGACATATTTTCTTATTTCCTTATCATCCCCATGCCTCAGTTCTGTGTGCGCTTACTCAGAAGTAAGTGCAAACGAGTTCAGTGGGAATGTACCACCAAATAAGTACAAACAAAATACCCTTGTGGTGCCTTACAGACTAACCAATTTAATTGCGGCTTATGCCGCAATAATAAATCTGTCAGTCTTCAAAGTGCCACGAGGCTCTTTTTTGTTTCAACTGCAGCAGTGCTCACATAGCTACCGCTCTGGGATTTGTCTCAAAAAAGTATGCATGATCCAGTAAAGACACACGTCCACAATTGCTCCAGATAAACTAGCGTGTGCCACGTTCTCCCAGCTCGTGAAAATATGATTTAAATCATAAACAATTGTATAATGCCTATTAACTCTTCATCCAGTGTTTTAATCCTGCATAAGGTTAGCCATTCCTTTCTTTCAAACACTCAGGGGATCTTCCTAAGTATCAGTCACAGCTGCTGTACCTTTCAAAACCAAATTTATTCTTTTTCTCATAGTATATTATGGCTGCACGGACAAATGGTTGTGCTCATGGTAGATCTGAGGTCCAAGCAAGCTTGCCTTCTTTACCTCATTAATCCTAACAAAAAAATGCCATGAGGCTGATTTGTGACTATTCCTATATTTCCCAATGACAAAAACGGACACTGAGAACTAGTGCCTTGGTGACAAGGAAGGATTTGAACCCAGTGCATTATCTAGCAGCCTGCATCAGTTCTCTTCACATAACACACATATCATTTTACGCTCATTCACTCCTTCCAGATTCCCCTCAGCCTTTCTCCCACTTTCTTCTCTCCATCAAGTTAATTCCCCGTTTGCCCATTTCGCACTTGGTTCTTTCTTTCACTTGCATCCATCCCACCTCAGTGGCTGCTCCTTTGCCATTCGCACACACCAGTTTGATTAACTCACCCTTTCCCCCTTTCTCCTTCTCTCCTGCTTTTTCTTTCATGCCGCCGCCTCCAGTCCGCAAGAACCCAGATCTGGAAAGGGGGTCGTTGCTGGTGGAAGATGGATTTAGGCCTGGAAAAATTCCTGGCTGGGGAATGTCAAACTTCAGAGGGGAAGAGGGGGAGAACTTCTGAGGCACATGTTCGGGTTAACCCTTTGCTGCTAAGCCATCGCTTCTAACTCAAACGTATCTCATAGTCCCACAGCGTTGGGGGTACTGCCGTAGGTAAGCTCATAGAGCAGTCTTCCCCGCACAGTAGTGTCCCGGGCAGGCAGAAAGTTGTTTCCTACGTGCCGTCCCAGCACATTCCTGGCAACTCCACGCCCCGACAGCTGCCACAGCTGCACCCCTGGGTCTTTTCCAAAACCTAAGGGGAGAGTGGCTTTTCTAATCCAGGAGGACGACATAGCATACATATGGGCAGCAGATTCTAAATGTTTTACTAAGGTGGTGGTTGTGGGGGGATGTTTCTCATCAACAGACCTTTGCCAAAGGATCTCAGAAGTTAAGATCTTCGTACGGTACATGCTACATTTTCAGGTAGCAAATGAATCAAAAGTTCTATGGCCCCAATTACTGTAAGGCAGGAAAAACCTACAAATTCTACAACTAGGAATAGCAGGGGGATTTGTCTAGGTTTGCTGAATTCACAAAATGCAAACCATCCTTCAAAATCTGCACTTCTCCAAATTTTGCAATGTAGTTCTCCAGTCAGTTGCACAAAAATGTATATACCTGGGTAAAGCATGCATATAAATACACACATTAGTGAAAATAATGTGCAAAGGCACATTATCTGAGGGGAGACTGCTGTGCAAAAGTGTCTATATTGGAGGAAAATTGCATACAAGCATGTGTATATTAAGATAAACTTGTACTAACATGCTGATGAATTTTCCATAGGACTTTTCACCCAGAAAAGAATCACAGAGAGTTGTGGAAATGTAGAGAACTGAATTTAAGATTGGAAGAATGAGAAACAGAAAGAAACCAAAATGGGCATGTTCACCCATCCCTGCCTACAATCCAAATCACTGATGGGTGCAACGGGAATAAATTAAGGCAGTAAGCAAAAGTAGAAAAAAATATTTTCTTTGCAAACATAATCCTGGTTGTAGTATCTGAAGTGTGTGTGTGTGCATGTGTGTGTTGGACTTCAGAATGTTTTCTCTCTGTGGGGGGGGGGTGCACTCAGGGCTTTTGGGTAGAAGCCCCACTTAGCAGAACGATTAGCAGACCTGGCTTACCTCATTTTGAAGTAATACCCATCACCAGCTTAAGTGGGGGGAAGGGGAGGGGGAGGGCATAGCACCATGCCAAGTCTGGAATCTAAAATTACCTAACTGCAACTGAAGGAGGAAAATGGGGACATCTGGAACATTAGGAGCAGAGAGCAAGAGGTGTATAAAAAAATGGGGGAACAGGAGCAGCCAGTTCCAATGTCTTTGGGTGTTTCATCAACTTACCACAGGCTGTCATTAATATAAAACAACTTACCCTTTTTTTCTCCACAGTCATAAGGACTAGGCACTTACTGTTTTTGTACAAATGAAAGCTTAGCTTCCCGAGATTCCAAATGCTGTATAAGTTGTTGTATTCTGTGCATTGGCAAGATAGCCTCACAGAAGTCGGGCCCTCCCTGTGCATTGTTGTCACCTGACCGCTGTAGATAAAACAGTGTGACTGTCACAAGAACCCACTCCGGCTGTTGGAGGTCACTACAACGAAACAAACAGAAGTGAGGGGGGTAGCCCCACTCTGTCCTTCCGGAGAAAAACTGGGGAAGAGTAGGATGCCACTTTGCCTTCGTTCTGCTTCTTCTCTTAGACGCATCCTATAAATATCGCCCCCCATCCGACTCCCACACCCATCTCTTGGCTCAGCCTCTGAGGGCAGGAATTAACAAACTGTCTATTTCGGGGCCATATCTGGTTTCAGCTGCGATTTTGAGGGCATGAACCACCCAGAGGATGGGCTTGCTCAAAGACTACGAAGAAAATGACTGGAACTTTCTTTTTTTGGATGCTATACCAGAAATTCTCAGGAAGTGGGCAACATTAAAAGGGCCATGAGTTTTCCAGTGACCCAGATATAGCAGAGAGAAGGGAGTCAAAGGGTTGTGACAGGTAAAACACATTTGTTTTACTTCCAGCTAAGATAAAATGGGGTCATACAGACCTCATGGCACTAGACGTTCTGGAACCTGGATATATCTGGTGGAAGGGGTCACGTTGTGGTTGTTATCCTCCAAGATTTATAGAAAGCAGTATCATTTTTCTGTACACAGCTCTATGATGAGCTGGCAGTCTGCGGCTGGGCACGTTCTACTTGGTACTGTGGTTGGCATTCAAGATGGAAACTGAGAGTTTCTCTCAAGCCACCTGCCAAATGTTTGCAGCCGCAATGGGAAGCCTCCTCCAACACATTGCTAAAGATGTGCAAATTCATACATTCCTCCCTGGAACAAAAGAGGAACCAGCACCATTACACCTCAGCAATTCCTACAAGAAGTGCTAAATGCTAGTAACATTTGATTGTAGTAGAGTTGCCACATGTCCAGACATATCTGGAAAATTAGCAAAAAAAAAAAGTCCTGGAAAATCCAGACGTATGGCAGCCCATGTCCTCAGAAATAGCTCAAAAATATATTTCACTTTTTGAAATATGGCAACCCTAGGTTGTAGTCAACACTAGTCCTACTCAGAGTAGACCCAGTGGCGCTAAATTAAGATGGTTTAGTTTAGTTTAGGGACGCGGGTGGTGCTGGGATCTAAACCACTGAGCCTAGGGCTTGCCGACTGGCATCCCCGCGACAGGGTGAGCTCCCGTTGTTCATTCCCAGCTCCTGCCAACCTAGCAGTTCGAAAGCACGTCAAAGTGCAAGTAGATAAATAGGTACTGCTTTGGCGGGAAAGTAAACAGCGTTTCCGTGCGCTACTCTGGTTTTGCCAGAAGTGGCTTAGTCATGCTGGCCACATGACCTGTAAAACTGTCTGCGGACAAACGTCGGCTCCCTTGGCCAGTAAAGCGAGATGAGTGCCGCAACCCCAGAGTGAGTCGTTCACGACTGGACTTAACTGTCAGGGGTCCTTTACCTTTTTTAGTTAAGTTTACTCACCTCATTGCATCTACTCTGAGTGGAACTAAGGCAGTGCTGGATTTATGTATAGGCTAAGTAGGCTGAAGCCTAGGGCCTTCCGCTCCCCACACAGTGGAGGGATTCCTTCTTGTGATCTGGACACTATGTTCATATTGCACTAGCTTAGTTTTCAGCGTCAAGCCAACTAAGTGAATAGTCATCTGCACTTTGTGCCATCAAATTCCATATATCACTGTTGTTACTGTAGTTTTAACTAATACAGTTATGTATCATCTTTCCAATACTGTAATTCCCATCTCGCCCCAGGGTGGTTCCATAGATAATAAAGAGCATTTCTATTTGCAAATTGAATGGTGTAAATAAAAGTTCTTTCTGTTGTTGCTTGTCTTGTTATACAGCTGATCCAAATCATACATCCCTCTCCCCTTAGCATGTGCCCAAGATGACTTATTTTGGGGTGCATAGATGTTCAGTTCCCACCCATTTACAATAATCTTGCCTGCATCTTCCAGAATTGCAAATATGGAACCGAAAGAAACCAGGAACCATCTTCACTTCCATTGTAGAAGATTAAGAAGACGTCAAAGATGCAGTCATGGTGAGAGAGAATATGGCATAAATTTACAGGAAATAATGTTACATTCAGGAGGAAGGAGAGGGAGCAAAACCTGAGACAAAAGGGCAAGGGAAGACCCAATTCTGGTACTGCAGATGGAGATTTCAACTTGGGTCTTGATTTGAGTCTCACCTCTTCCACAGGCTCCCCGTGTCACCAGGGCTCAATAAATCTGAACCTAAGGAGAGCCTGCTGGGTCAGGTCAGTGGTCCATCTAGCCCCGCATCCTGTTCTCAAAGCGGCCAGTGAGATGCGTATGGAAAGCCCACCAGCAGGACCAGAGCACAAGAGCACTCTTCCCTCCTACCTTTCCAGGAACTGGTATTCAGAATAGCAACAGAAGTGGCTATGGTAGTCAGGGCAGTGCTATGCTTTAAGAAAAGGTACAGTCTGAAATTGCACATGTTCAGAGTATCACTTTTTTAAACTCTTTGGAATGGTGGCAAGAGAGATCTTAGAATCAGAGTTGGGAGGGATCACGAGGGCAGTGGCGTAGTGTGGGGGGTGCAGGGGGGCCCGGCCGCACCGGGCGCAACATCGGGGGGGTGCTCGCCGCCTCTGGAGTCGCCGAAGAGCCTCGGGCGCAGGCTGTAGCAGAGCCCCATGTCTCGCAGAACCGACGAGCTGTGTGCGCGTCCGGGCTGAAGGCGTCCGGCAGGCAGCGGCTCTCAGCGCTCGCCGCGGAGGGCGCGCCAGGCAGCCCCTCCTCACAGCCCCCCCGCCGCCGCTGCTGCTGCTGGGCCATGTTGCATTTTCCTCGCCTCTCTGCCCTCCTCCTCCTCCAGGCAAGCGGCGTCGTTTGGGCGGCAGCGCCAGCGGCAACTTGCCTCAGATCACCTGACACGGACCCGCCGCCGCCGTGGCTACCTAACCGTAAATACCCCAGCCCAGGCAGCCGCAAGAAGAAGCTGGCAGCGGCGGCAGATTAGGGGTTAGGGGCGCAAATTACTTGCCTTGCCCCGGGTGCTGACAACCCACGCTACGCCGCTGCACGAGGGTCATCTAGTCCAACCCCTGCAATGCAGGAATCTTTTGCCCAAGGTGTGGCTCAAACCCTGGATCCTGAGATTAAGAGTCTCACACTCAACCGACTGAGCTATCCCAAAATTGCATGCTTCGCAATGCATATGGACATGTAAAAGGGTGGGGGTGTTCATATTAATACCATTAAATCCAGGGTTTAAAACTACTGAGATTACCCACTGCTCTTTCAGTAGCAGCAGCAGCAGCAGCAGCACTTATTTATTTTCGCATTTTTATCTCACCTATTTTCTGGAGCTCAAGGTGGAGTGCACTGTTTTCATTTACTAAAACGTATATATACCGCTTGCATGGGCGTAGCCAGGATTGGTTTTTTTGGGGAGGGGGGAGCAGAATCGACGTGACTGATCAGTTAGATAAGTATTTCTATTGTTTTACATGATCTGGGGTGGGTGGGGCAGCTGCCCCACGCCCACGACCGCTTGGTTGTATTAAAGAAAATAAAACCTCAAAGCGGATCTCCTCCCCATTTTATAGTCACAACAACCCTGTGAGGAAGGTGAGACACTTTGACAGGCCGAAGGGAGCTCGCTGGGCTTCAGGGCCAAACAAATATTTGAACCCCCGACTCCTTGGCTACCAGCCAAAATTGCTTCTCTATGCAGAATCTCCCGCCACTAAACAATCCCGCAAATACCACCAGCAGAACCCCACGCTGTCTTCCTCTGCCTCCCCTCCCTTGCGCACGCGCGCCCAGTTACGAGAGGGGAGGGGCAAGGCCTGCGTTCCATTTCATCAGCTATGCGCACGCGCAGGACGGCGGCCGCGCGCGAAAGTTGACGAGTTCGGACTCTGAAGGTGTGGGCGGGGCAAAGCGGGAGTATAAAAGGGCCACGTGCGGCCAACCTTCTTCCTGTTTCAAATGGCGGCGTGAAGGAGATTGCAGGTACTGCGCGATACAAAGGCGGGCGGGCCGGCCGAATAACTGGGTTGCTTATTTCTTATTGGTTTCTCTGTACCCCCGCCCGCTTCTGCTGCTAGGCTCTCTGTTGCGGGGGAGAGGAAGAGGTTTAGAATCAGAGCTGGGTGGTGGAGTTGCAGAGGCGGCGTTAGGGTGCAGATAGGTAGAGAGGGACCCAAAGTGGAAAGGGCATGTAGGGCTTGTGTGGGGAATAAACTGGAATGTAGCAGTAAAGAGGGAAGGGGTTGTGGTAATGCTAAAGACTTGTATAAAGATGCTGACTGTTTAAAGTCAAAGGAGGGTTGATGAGGCTCAGCAGCGTAAGGGAGAATAGCTTTGTAAAAGGGTTTAGTTAAGGGCCGTAGTGTAGTTGGCATGGGCGTAGCTGAGGGGGGCAGGGAGGGGCAGCTGCCTCCCCCAAATCAATAAAAATACATGGCTAACTGAGGTTCTGCCCCCCCCGGCAAAAATCCTGGCTATACCTGTGGTAGTTAACGGGGTAATTTGTGGGGGGTAGAAAAGGGATTTTGACTGAAACTGGCAGACAAGGGTGTATATAGGGACTGGTATAAGAGGAATGTAGTTTGCTGTCAGGCAGGATTCTGGAAGAGTGCCTCTAGTGGCTTATTTTACTAACCAGCTTTCCCTTCCTACAGCAATACTTCTTTTTGTCTATCTCCTGCTTAAAATGGAGCATCCATCTTGGGCCTCCAGTGACCCGATGAACTTGTGGTGCTGGGTAAGTGTTGCCCTGCCAAATTTCAGACTGTTGCCCTGGGAAATCCTGAGCTACTGTAGAAGGTTTTCTGGGCACTTCAGTTAGATAGTAAAGAGTGAAACACCATCTCCCCCTCTAGTGTGCCGGTGCATTCGTTGGGGGTTCCATGCAAGGTCTGGCAAGTCCTATATTTATATGGGCCAAATTTACTTCCATTGGAGATTGGGGTGCATGGTAAACCAGGAGAGCATTTCTGTGTGTAGGTGGGAGTGCTGTGGCCACAGGGTTCCTCCAATGATGTTAGCACTGGGCGCGGATTGCAATGACGATAACAGTGCCCCCCATGCCTTTGACATCATGGGGGACTGAGGAGCAGAATCCCTGTTGATCCCAAGAGGTTGAGGTTGTGGGGAGAAGGCTCTGGTGGGATTAGGTCTGTGTGTTGAACTTTGAGACACATGTGTACAGTTGTGGCAGCTGGGACTTCCTGCAGAGGATACAATGGCAAAACACTGGAGAATGAAACACTGGACTGCTCTCATCTTCTCATCCAGGTGTACAGCATAGCTTTGGGTAGGGAGGGTGGTGGATTGATATAGGGAATAGTCCCGTGCATTCCCAGCTCCTAACTGATACCTTTATTGTTAGGTGACCCTGATGATGTACCCAAGATGAATATCTGCCTCGCAAGTTGAATCTAGGTGCTTCAGTGGCAGCCAAGGCTGGTGAGCATTCACTTAATGACAAGTTGAAAGAGGGGTATTGGAACAGAGTTAGTGCAGTTCCTAGAAGTGGGACATGAGATACCCCAATGATGTCAGCACTGGGCTCCGATTGCTGTGACGATTTGGGTGCCTTCTGGGGACTTGACACTCCAGAAGACTGAGGGGTTCTGGATCTGAGAGTCCCTACTTGGCTGTGCATTTAGTGTGTCTGCAGAGGGACAACGATGGTCTCCTAGTATTAATGCTCTCACTCCATCAGCTTGTAAAGCATGAATGGCTTAGGAATGACACAATGCAGCAGTTGAGCTTTGCCTATTGTTTAGAGCTAAAGTTTGTGTGTGTTACAGCTTATGGAAGTATGGGACTACGTTTCTGTTAAGCTGGAGAAATTAAAATTTTTAATGGTAAGGGGCCAGTGTATCATGCTGTCCAGATTGCCCCACCACCACCCCGTTTTAAAGCTGCTTAGAGAATTGGGAATTTGGAGTGGAGAAGCAATACCCATGACTTGCCAAAACATTTTAGATATTGAAGTTTGTTTTGGGGGTCACCAGCATGGTGTTCTCCAAATGTTGGGCTCCTGTTAGCCCTCACCAGCATAGCAAATGGCCAGGGAGGGTGGAAACTGCAGTCCCAGCAATAGTGTGGAGTATCATGTTGGCTACTCCTGAAATTGTGATGCACCTAATTTCTTTACATATTCTCTCTTTTTAAAAAAAGAACTGAGTGGCAGGAACGGAAAATGTGCTTGCAGGCATGAAATCCAATATGTGTAGTGAGTGATCTGTGAAACTGAAACTAGGCTACACCTTGTGGATAGTGTGCAAAAAAGTCTTGCCAACATGGTTTGTTTGCTTTCTTTCTTCAGATATGGGAACACCTGAGCTCTGCTCTTGCAGGCAGGAAGATGCAACTGGTTCCGTGCCCTGACGGCTCACAGGTAGAACGGGGCAGGAAAGGCAGAGGAAAGATTGTCTGGGCATTGAAAAACACAGTGGTTGATCCTTAAGGGTTATGCCAAGGTTGTGTTGAAGGGGGCCTCTTTTGCAAGACAGGGGTCAGTCCTCCCATTTCTTTTGAGAGGCAGGAAAGTTGTACTTCACTGTATGTGCTTTGTAGCGCTGAGGCATGTATCAGGGAGCGTCTTTTTAAAAATTAACAGCCTTTAAATTTGGAAGCAAATGCTCTCTTACTGGATTTGTATTCCATGGGGCCAAAAGGCTTAGTCTGCTGGGGCTGGGCTGAGGGAATAACTAAAGTTCCTGAATAAACTTGTACAGGGATAGTCCCATTATTCCAGAAGAACATTACACTATCTCTGACCGAGGTACAGGGCCCTTCAAGATTCAGTCAGCAGCCTTTTAAAAGCACCGTCATATCCTGTTTGGGCTTTCCCTAGGCACTGCGTTGCTAATTCATGTGGCATATTTCTTCCCACCCAGCCTCAGCCAAGCTGGATGCCCGCAGCAAAACGGAATGGATGGGTTTCTCCCACAGTCTTGAAAGAATCTCCTGGACTATCAGCAAGTCACTGATACATATATTTTTTTTGGATCCACTGATTTTTTTTCCATTGCCTTCCATCATTTAAACAGCCTTTGCGCACACACCTTTTCCCCCAACTCTGCTTGATCACCAGCCTCCTACTCTTTCAAGCAAGTTTCTTGGTTTCAGAACCAAGTAGCTTGGCTCTTCGCTGCATCTTTCTATTAAGAGCAGTTGAGTTGAGCTTCCATCAGAAGCAGGGATTATTCCATCAGCTTTGCCAAAATATTGGCAGTATCAGGCACCTCCTACCCCTGAACTGTGCCAGTTGGTCATTAAAAGAAAAACTGTTTAAGGATTGGTACCTGAGTTTAATTTCTTTCCTCTTCCCTCCTTGTCCGTTTCCCCTTGTGTGTTGCGTTTTTAAGATTGTAAGTCTGCAAGCAGGAACTGCCTTGCTTTTATTGACTGCATATAAGCCATGCTGGTAACCTCCTTGGTTGAAGAGCAGCGTACAAATGCTCTAAATAAATTGATGATCATAAGCCATACACACCCTCCAAAGCAAGGCTGTTTGTTTCACCTTGGATTCTGAAGCAGCATGAATATCTTTGGGGATATTTGCCAAGAATGCTGCATTTTGCACAACCTTGGCATGTACTCCTTTCAACTTGGGGAAAACAAAACTTGGATTGTATGCCTCCAGGCAGGGACAGTGTTATTCTGTGCAGCATTTACTTTTTCCAATAAAATGTAGAAACGATAAGTGGTTTTGCATTGTTGTCGTTTAGTCGTGTCCGATTCTTCATGACCCTGGGGACCAGAGCACTCCTGGCACTCCTGTCTTCCACTGCCTCCCGCAGTTGTAGCTTCAAGAACACTGTCCAACCATCTCGTCCTCTGTCGCCCCCTTCTCCTTGTGCCCTCCATCTTTCCCAACATCAGGGTCTTCTCCAGGGAGTCTTCTCTTCTCATGAGGTGGCCAAAGTACTGGAGCCTCAGTTTCAGGATCTGTCCTTCCAGTGAGCACTCAGGGCTGATTTCCTTCAGAATGGAGAGGTTTGATCTTTTATTATTTGCATAGTTGTACTTAATGTTTTTCACATGCAGGCATCTTTTTGGCAAGGTACGGAAAATCTGGCTATCCAGATGTTGATCTACCACAGATGTCTTTTGTAGGGAACCCAAGGCATTAAGCACAGCTTAGGTGGTCAGAGCATGGTGCTGATAACACCAAGGTTGCAGGTTTGATCCCCATATGGGACAGCTGCATATTCCTGCATTGCAGGGGGTTGGACTAGATGATCCTCAGGGTCCCTTCCAACTCTGATTTTAAAATTCGTGGTTTATGTCAAGAGCAGATTACATACTAAAATGAAAAGCATGGGGCCCTCTAAACAATGGAGGCATAAGAATTTCCTTGCCATGTCTGACAGAAAGGTACACACAGTGTAGTACTCACAAGCATTGCGCTACTTGCTTTATTTTTAAGTCTCCTAATAATTCCCTACAGTAAATGTGCCTCTTGCCGGTGCTGCTTGGACCATCAGCTTCTGTGGATGGAGTCTGAGTTTGCCCCCCTTGGCTCCAGCCACTGGACCACACTTCACAGCATGCAGAGGCTGTTCTTTCTTCCCATGAGGGCGATTGGTGGTTGCCATGAGCCCATCTTCCCATCACCTCCTCCAGTACATGATGCCTGCTCCTATTAATGCCGTGCTCAGCAGGCCTACTGCCACAGCCAGCGCTGTTACGGTGCGCCCTGCAAAAGGAATTCAACAGGTGTGAATGGGAGAGTCAGTGCGAACCTCTGCCCAGGGGGAGGGAAAAGACCTTGCATTACCTGTGCCTGCCCGAGGGTTTTGGCATTCGGCATCCCAGTTCAGCGGGATGACTGCCTTCGTGAGATGAATGAAGAGAGGCAGTGGGCAAGGTGTGGGGCAGTCAGGCAGGGCTAAGGGGTGGGGCTGGTGGCTGCTTTCGTTCCGATAAAACATGGATACACTGAAGGAACTGGAAAGATGGAAAACACAGGAGCTTAGTAAAGGTTGCACTCTTCACCTCCCATAACCCCGCACTGCCAAACGTTGGCTCTGATATTTGGTGCTTTCCTTCCTGCAGTGTCTCTCAAAATGTTCTGGTACTGTCTCAGCCTCTTAACTATGCTGTGCTTTGTGTTAATGCGTCAGCAACTGCAAATGTGCTGACAAGTCGCTGGGAGGCAGCTGTTAATACTGCAAGGGATACTAGGAGCTGGCAGAGAGAGAGAGTCCCTCCGAATGGTGTACTCCTTGGTTTGGAGAGGACAACTTTTAAGAAAGGGTAGTAATAATAATGTTTCCTTATATCAAAGTCAGAACTAAAAATAAAATTAAAAAACTGGACAGAGAAGACTTACCATACTCCAAAAGGTGGCTTTTAATTTTAAAAAACAAGGGAAAACATGCCACGGTTTCAAATAGGGAGCCTTTCCCCAGCCCTGCCTGGAGAATACTGGGGATTGAACCTGTGTAATCCTTTGCATGTGAAGTGATGTGTCTACCATTGAGTTGTGGGAGGATAGCAGAGCCACAAAAGGAATGGGGGGGGGGCATGTATAAGATGCTTTTTCAATAAGTAAAAATTTCAGTTCTTCATGCAAAAGCAATTGTGCATAATTTGTTCTATTGGGCACAGAGTTACAGAGGAAGCTGAAAGCCTGAGCACATTCTGTTCCCTGGGATATTGCTGCAAGTTATAAGCCTTTTAAGCTCACCCTCACAAGCCTTGAAGGCTGGACATTTTTTTTGCTTCTTAAAATACTGCCAGCATTTTATTTCACCAGGATGATAAATCATCAGTAGTTCATCAGCACCTGTGCAGTTTTTACATGCACACCAAACCTTTCTCTGTGATGGAGAGCAAATTCAACACCCAGCAAAACAAGAGAAACTTCCTGCCCCACAGATGGAGCCAGACTTACTTATTGCTTTCCTGGTAGAACTCAAACCCATGACAGGCAGCATAGGGTGGAGGGGGACCTTCATAAACGCCCAGGGCTCCTTGAAGAGCGATTAAGGTGCTGTCATGCTAAAAAGTAGGTGAACAGGAAAAATGTAGCCAACATGTTTTTTTGTTTTGCATTTTACAATATATTGCTATGCCCCCCACTCCCTAAAACATGCCATTTTTTCATGTGCAGACTAGATGATATTACTTTGCTTCCCCCTCATCTTCATGGAGGGTGCTATCCAGGAACTTCCTGTTTCCCCTTCATGTGATAAGTGTGTTCCATAGTTTGCAGGCTTAGTTTTATAGTTGTAGTTTTAGAGAGACTATTTTTAGCACTTTCAAAAAGGACTGCAGTGAAGCTACTAAAGAGCCCGAGATCCTTCTAAACAGGCAGACTGCTATGCACACTTAGACCCCCCCCCATCTTCCCACATGGTCCCCCTGAAGTCTTAAGGTGGGAAAAGACTTACAGCAGAATACATGATCATCTTCAGGGGCAGATCTCGGCACACTACTTTGGAGAAGTTGCTCAGGATAGCGCCAAGTAATATCCCTGCAAGGTGGGAGAGAGACTGTTGACTGAGGGGGTGTCCTATGGTATGTCAAAGAATAACTGACCAACAGGCACAAAACTAGCAGCTCTGCAAATAATTGGGGGTCAAGGGGGTACCGTGTTGCATATGAAAATGAGAGTCATGCAAGCACACACATGTGCTGAGCACTGGGGCATGTGCCATCAATAACAGTTGAAGGGTTGAGTAGAAGAAAAACCATAGTAACAAAAAAAGAAAAGCACAGAAATGTCATGGTCCCCACACCAATTGGTTAGGTATGGATCTGTGGAGGACAATGGGGAACACATTGAACTGGAAAATAGTGAATTTTCAGGTGCCGTGTGAACGGGCCCTCCTCAGTTTTTTCCCCCAGTACTGTGTCAAAGCAGCGTTAGAATGTTTATCCTCTAAAATTGATTGAAATTTACCTCCAGTGAATCGGGCCTTCTCCTGGCTTGCATGCATTCCCACATGGGCTTCGACATTGAATGCTTCCATCTCTGAAAGGGTGGCCAGGACCTGTGGTGTGGCCCAGCTAGGCAAGGTCAGGTTGTGTGTTTTCTACAAGGAAAGAAAAAACACTAGAGAAAGGTATGGTTGGAGGCAAACTGGGGGGAGGCTGTTAGGCAGTGCAGTATGCCTACCTGGCAGAAGAGGGAGTCATGGACCCTCCAAAGGCCCCTCAGGGTCAGCTGTTCCTCTTTAAGCCCTGTATGGTTTGCCATCTCTCTCATAAAGCCCTGGGAAGGGAGGGAAGGGGGAAGAAGAATTAGCTAACGGATTGGAACTTCAATGTGCTTTTCCTGGAGGAAGCTAGTTCCACTATCCTACATGGTCTTACTAACATCAGTATATGTCCACGTAAACTGACATAGGCCTGAATGTTGTAAGTGAAGTGGTGTGGCTTCCAAAAACCCACTTCCATGTAGGGTTGGCACCATAATTGGACCCATTATGGATGGTATTCAGTGTTTGTTTCACTCAAGACTACACCCATCAGAGTTAATAAACATGACTAAGTTAGGCCTAAGGGCCCCTGCCTTTCTCAAATTTGTATATATTTTAAAACTATATGTATATGAACCTCTTTTTTGTTTATTTTGGGCTGTGTAGAGTTTTTTGGTCCCGAACATCAGTTTTTTCTGTGCAATGGGTGATTCCCATGACAGTTTCTTAGATTTTTTTGACTGTGCCCTCAGGCCCAACAAGGTGCTATCTGGGGCTGCTGGGAGTTGTAGTCCAAACCAGCTGAAGGGCACTAGGGTTGGCAAAGGCTGCTACAAGTGCTTACCTAGAAGTAATTTGTTTTTGAATAAGCATGCTTGCATTACACCGCTGGGCACTTTTTTAAAGCATTGCTTTTTTATCTTGTATCTGTTGTTGTTACTAATGTTTTTTATTACAATCAAAAGCTTTAGCTTTAATTTTTTGGAACCACCCCGGATTCTTGCCCCACAAAGTGGTATATGAATATTTTAAATGAATAATAAAAACACTCAGATTGGGTGCTAGACTGGCCATCAGAGATTTCCAAAAGTAAACAAAGGGCTGCCTTAAGCAAAAGAAGGCAGTCAGTTTTCTTGTCGATGGCAATGCAAGACAAGACAAGCGAACTGGTATTATGTAATTCACTCTGCAGGGAATCCTGGGAACCATGATTTTCGGGGGGTGTGGGGTATGCATGCTTTGGATCCCTAAAGTATCAATCGTGAGTTACATTTCCCAAGATTTTTTTGGGTAAAAGCCAGGTCAATTAAAGTGGTATAAAACCTGTTTTAGTTTGTAGTACATATATATCCTCTGAGTGATCAAGGCAGAGAACAAGACTCCCCCTCCGGATGATGCATTCCTCTTACAATGGGTGCAAAGAGTTGGATTGATGAATTGGATGAAGAAGAAATCCTGACTTTGGAATCCATTTCTCCCTCCTAGCCAACCCCACCTTTCCCTGATACCTTCCAGGTCTCCATTTTAGCCTGATAGCTTGGCAAATTAATTGTCTCTCCCATCAGCTGTTGGTATCGTAGGCAGTTCCGGGTTGGCGGCTTCAGCAGCTGTGAGGTGTGGAGTAGGAAAAGACAGACAAATCTGATTCTTTGGGAAAGCTGACCCCTCTTTCCTTTCCCATATGTAAACTATGGGGCTACACTTCAGAAGCAGGAACACTGGTTGAATCTCACTTTCACATCCATATACTCCTGCTTTGCTCAAAAAAGGCTGCTGTGTAGAGCTGTCTTCAGCAACCTGGAGTCAGGCAGATATTTTGGCCGACCATTCCCATCAGCTTCTGACAGCACAGGTGGTTGATGGGAATTATAGGTCAAAATATCTGCCAGATTACCAGGCTGGTGTAGTGGATTGAATGCTAGACTTCACGACACCAGTCTAAATGGTAAATATACTTACTGAGTCTCTGTCCCAATTTTTAAGCTTGACCAGAATGAAAATGCAGGGCCTAGACGGAACTCATACAGAAATGTGGCAAGACATCAAAATAAAAGAGCCAGAAAGAAATTCATTCTTGATAAAGTTGGATTTCGTGAAGTGGCATTCCCCTTTTCAGGAAACACTTCCCTCAGCTTCTCTATTAAAAAATACATTTGTTTCATGCATAGACCACCTTGCAATGGAAGACTCGTAGGATGGTGTTCAATAAAAGCAATATAAGAAAATGCCACGTAAATTCAATACAAAGCAGAGAAGCAGCTGATAAGAACCAGTAAAATCTGGGCAAGTTGCGAAGGATTACCTTATCATACTTAGTAGGCACAGTGTGGATGGGAACAGGTCTCCAGCTGATCTCTGGATCTGAGCTTGGATAGAGCCCCATCAGGTTGGCTTGGGCGCTCATTAAGGTGCGGTCGTAATCTGTGCTGCGGATATAGATCTAGAAAGCGGCATAATGGTTGGTTGGCCTCAAGGCGGGTGAAAACCTTGGCTGTCCCCGAGTGCTGGTGGGGCTATTTATCCTGTCCTTGGGACCCTCAAAGCCCACACATCTCACTGATCTCCACTACACCCTCTCGAGCTGCTCTGGCCTGGCTGGAATGTGTCTTTGACCTGTGAAGCTAATGTTGCTTGCTTGCCTGAAGGGTCAATAGAGTTGTGTTGGTGGGAGTGTAGAAGCTTTGGGCTTTTGTGTGGCTGGAACACAAGCCAGTGCTGTGTATTGGAGTAGGACATGGGAGACCAGGGTTCAAATTCCTACTCAGCCGTGAAACTTACTGGGTGACCCTGGGCCAGTCACCATCTCTCAGTCTAAACTGCTTTGCAGGGTTGTTGTGAGAATAACATGGAGAGGGGAAGATCTGTGTATGCCTCATTGAGTTCCTTGGAGGAAAGGTGGGATGTAAAAATCAAAAGCCTCCATTGTGCACTTGGGCATCTAGAGCCACCCAGTTTCCCCCTCTTGCTTCACCCACCACCCATTAGCTTTTTAAAAGGTGGGTGGAGCTGGTGTTATGGGTTTGGATACATTTTGGGGGTGCTGCTGCTGCTTATTTTTGCATGTCAGCTAATACTTAAATTGTTCCAGTTACAGATAGGTAGCCGTGTTGGTCTGCCATAGTCAAAACAAAAAAAATTCCTTCCAGTAGCACCTTAAAGACCAACTAAGTTAGTTCTTGGTATGAGCTTTCGTGTGCATGCACACTTCTTCAGATACTTAAATTGTTGCATGCTTTATATATATTTATTACTGTATGCATATTTGCTGCCTTGTGAATTCTTGGGTGCTGGTGTGGAATATATATACAGTGGTGCCTCGCAAGACGAAAAGAATCCGTTCCGCGAGTCTCTTTGTCTAGCGGTTTTTTCGTCTTGCGAAGCAAGCCCATTGACGGCTTAGCGGCTTAGCGCTATTAGCGGCTTAGCAGATAAGCGGTTTAGCGGCTTAGAAAAAGGGGGGGGGACCGCAGGAACTCGCAAGACATTTTCGTCTTGCAAAGCAAGCCCATAGGAAATTCGTTTTGCGAAGCACCTCCAAAACGGAAAACTCTTTCGTCTAGCGAGTTTTCCGTCTTGCGAGGCATTCGTCTTGCGGGGCACCACTGTATTGCCTTTATTAAATAAGCAAACGGATATTTACCTCCTGTGGTTTGTAGGATGCACTCAGGAAGCCAGCATATCTCTCTCTGAGGAAACGTCCTAGTGCCTTCTGTTGCAAAATACCTACCTGCAGTAGACAAAAGGAAAAAGGCAAGTTGGGGGGGAGGGGAGAGAAAGATCTGAAACGTCCTCCAAAACAGGGCTGTCCCATTGCTCCAGTGCAAAGCGAAGGCTGAGATCAATCGCCTTCACTCACACAAAAACTCCAGTCATGGAAATTCTGGAAAGTGCCTTTCTCCCCCTTCCCCAAGTTGTGGCTGAAGGCGACCATGGGGATCAGCAGGGCAGAAAACAGGTGGAGCTTGAACCAATGGCAGGGAGAGCCAGCCCCTGACTGGTGGTAAAGCAAAAAGGCAGCCAGACAGGGGCAGTGCCCCATTTGCCTCCAGTGCCGATCCCACCCCTCTACACCCCCCCAAGCCCCCACCTCAGTGAGTTGCTGGAAGCCTTGTGGCCAGGGTGCCGCTTTGTGGGGATCCGTGGGGTAGGTGCCCAGAGGGGATCGGTCACCATGGCGATACACCTAAGAAGGAAGAAGGGGGTCAGAACAGCAACATACAGCAAACCGAGTGATAGTTTTGCCCTCAAATTTCTAACCTACAGGACCAGGAATCTTTTTGGACTTTTAAAATATCTTCAGGGCTGTCACATGGAAGAGGAAGCATGCTTTTTCTCTCCTGCTCTTGAGGGTAAGACTCGAACCAATGGCTTCAAGTTACAGGAAAGGAGATTCCGAGTAAACATTCGGAAAAACTTTCTGACAGTAAGAGCTGTTCGGCGCTGGAACAGTCTCCCATCAGAAGTGCTGGACTCTCCATGGAGGTTTTCTAAGCAGAGGTTGGATGGGCGTCTGCAATGGATGCTTTCGTTGAAATTCCTGCATTGCAGGGGGCTGGACTAGATGACCCTTGGGTCCCTTCCAACTCTTAAGATTCTATGATTCTATGATCCTGGCCTGCAAAATGGGACCTACTGTGATTTACCTTTAATATTATTCCACCTCCACCCCCCTCTTTGCTATCTAGTTCTCTCACACACATGCACAGAAACAGACACATGTTTTCCCTTTCTTTAATAGATGGCATTGCTGGAGGGTCAGTCTGTAAACCAGAAACAAGATGCCTGCACCAATTCATTTATAGGTGAGGGGCAAAGAAAAGCAACCACAGCCACTTTAAAATTTTTACTTTTGAGTTTACGTGACATGCACCAAGTGTATTGCAAAATAAACAAATATGTACTTATACGGGTATTATTATAAATTATGCATCCCAAATATAAAACAACAACTCTGTTTTATAGCATCTAGTGCTATAAAAACTACCCCTTTAAAGAAATTAAAAATACAAATTTCTAATTTCTGTTCTTCAGATCTGATTCATTCAAGAGAACCATCCTATGTGTGTGAGTATATATATATTTCATAATAGGCCTAATACTTATTTTTCACACTATCCCTTTAAAAAGCTCCCCTCTCATCCCTTAAGGGTGTATTCCTAATACCAAGCCTGCAGTCTTTCGGGCACTTCTGTGGAATACATTTTCATTCAAAGTGGCCAGGGATTGGGTGAGTCAGGGTAAAGTAATTAGTATGTTATTACCCTTCTTAAGGCTAAACAAGCTATTAGTCCAATCAGTTAAAAAAAAAAGGGTGTGTGTGCCAGCATCAGGTATTTGACAAAGGGGTCTTAAGTGCATGGAAACTTATGCCACAGTAAGTGTTAGTTTCTAAGGTGCTACAAGTCTCTGGGTGTGTGATGTGTCTCTGTGCCCAGCACAGACCCAGATCTGTGGTGCCCTTCTGGTACAGAACTGTCCCACCCACCATAATAGGGTTGTAACCATGGTTAGACAGACTCCGACTGGATCCATTGACATGAATGGGAACGACTAACTTAGGGTCCATTAATTTCAGTGGCGTTTTACCAACACTGGAAAAAACACAAAGTTCTGGAGTTTTTCAATAGCCAGTCTCCTTAATGTTTTTCTGTGTTTTTAGTGTTTAAAAACACAGTGTCCCCCCCCCCTGTTTTAACAATGTACACCACCTTGATATTTTATGATAACAGGGTACTGAGATACTTTTATAATTAATTAAATATCAAAATCATTCATACACACACACAGAGAGAGAGAAAGAGAGGTACCTCGGGTTACAAACACTTTGGGTTACAGTACCTCAGGTTAAGAACTTTACCTCAGGATGAGAACAGAAATCACGCAGCGGCGGCACAGCGGCAGCGGGAGGCCCAATTAGCCAAAGTGGTACCTCAGGTTAAGAACAGTTTTAGGTTAAGAATGGACCTCCGGACAAATTAAGTTCTTAACCCGAGATACGTGTGTGTGTGTGTGTGTGTGTGTGTGTGTGTGTGTGTAAGTAATTGAATGTCAGTTCTAAGCCACCTCAGTAAGATTTATATCCTGAAAGGTGGGATATAGCAATATATGAAATGAAAGAGAGGCAACTCACTGCTTGGAGCAGAATGCACCCCCTTCATTCCCGACTCAAGGAATCCAGAAGCTCTGCTTCCCATCTCTGACCCCGTAGGCCTCACACCATAGCTGTCAACCGTCCCTTATTTGGCGTGAAACTCCCTTATCCCAGCACTCTGTCCTGCTGCTGTCCCTTATTGATGATGTCCCTTAAATTTCCCGGGTTTCATGCTTAAGCTTGGGAGGGAAGCAGCGGCTCGGGGTCCTCCGCTGCGAGAAAGAGCACACGCACGAGCTGCCACGTCTCCATCTCTCCCTTTTCCCCTCAGGGGCGCATCGTGAGGAGATGGGTGGCAGCAGCGGCGGCTGAGGAGGCGGCCTGAGGGAGGAGGAAGAGGAGGGGAAGGGGAGGGACGCAGAAGGGCCGCGCTTCAGCGGCCACGCCGCCGCCACGACCACCTCATGCCGGGCTCGCGGGCAGCGTGGGTGAGAGTCTCTCTCCCTCCCCCCTCTCTCTGGCGGGGAAGGGCCGATGGAACTCCTCGCACCAGGACGACGGCAGCCCTGACATGCTGCTTAGCATACCCTCCAACCAGTGCAGCATCTTAATGTAGTGATTTGCCCCTCTGCATCCCTTTCATAACTCTATTTTTATAAATCATTTGTCCATCCATATTTCAAATTTTTGCTCCAAGTTTTCTGTCAACCCTACCAATGTATGTAACTCTTTACAATAGCTTTTCAAATAAATTATAAAGTTTCCCCATTCTTTATGAAAGAGGTCCTCTTCCTGGTTTCTAATTCTGCCTGTAAGCTTTGCCATCTTGACGTCGTTCATCAGTTTTGTCTGCCACTCTTCTTTGGTGGGAGTTGTAGACCCTTAGGATCATCTAGTCCAACCCCCTGCAAAACACAGTCAGTCACAGCAAAAGCAGCATGGCTTCATCAGTGCCGGATTTATGTATAAGCGAAGCAAAATCCCTTATTTTGGCTGCTGGTCCCTTATTTTCGAGGCTGCTGGTCCCTTATTTTCAAATCTGTAAGTTGACAGCTATGCCTCACGCTCCTCCCAAAGTACCCTGGTTCCTTTCCCTCTTGCTGTGCAGCAATAGACTCCTGCTCCTTTCCGGAGAACCCAGGCGCCCTAGTTCCTGCCACCCACCCTCCTGTGTACCAGCGTGACGAAGCGCAGCGTCCTCTCTTGGGCCGGCGTGAGAGGCAGAATATCCTGGATGAGGAGGAGAATCCAAGGTGCCAGGGCTACAGAGAGCCTCATGTTCTCCGCCACCTGGAAAAAGAACTGTTGGAGGGAGGGAGGGCAAACTCTTCCGTTATATAGGCCCATCCTCAGACCCTGTAATTATCTCTCATTTTCCTTTGCTGACAGGTCAGATCTAACAGGCGGCACCACAGAGCTTGTGTGTGTGTGTTAGTATGTGAGAAGAGTGTCGGTTCCCCCTCCCCCCGTTTTACACCTGCCAGTCCCCTTAAAACTGCCTGTTTGTTAAATGGGGGGAGATTCACTTGCCATGATGATTACAACTCCCAACCAAGACATTACGTCTTGCCTTCTCCACCTGCAGAGAAAACATCTGAGCCTGTGATAACCAGTTGCCGGGTTTGTTTCTGGCCGGGGTCTTGTGTGTTTAGCCACTGGGTGTCTGGCAAAAATTCAGCAGGTAAACCCTTTTGCTCGCACAGAGATGTGCCGGAGGAGCTTCTCCTGATGGATTTCTGCCTGTCCCGCAAGCATTATAAGTTGAGGAGCTTTGCCCAGGGGGTCAGGAGTCAAATCATGCCATGTCGTCGTTACCTGACAACAAGAATTCAGTTTGCGGACTCTTCCATCCACCTGAAGGATGTGGGACCATATAGTCACCCCCAGACATTAATGAGTCCAGTTTTGCATGGCTGATGCCAGCCTCCCTGTTGGTAGATCAACAAACAAGTTCACCTTGACGCCATCTCGCCAGACAACTAGCCTAAGTGTCTTGTTGATTTACACCTGGTCTCCAGAATTTGACGTTTCGCAGGAGATGGCCTCAGCAGAGGTGGAGGTATATGTGACAGAAATCTGTCTTGACTTCGGCTCTCAGTTCACAAGTAAAACCTCCAGTGACAAAACGTTCTAGTGGGGAGTTCTCCTGTTCCAGTCAGTCATCACAACATCGCCACAGTGTGTCAGCATTCTGGGCTGCACCCAACCAAACTAGAGTACAATCGTGGACATGTATAGATCTAAATTAGTCATGTCCATCAATTTCAATGGGTATACTTTGATTAGAAGTTACTTGGCTGCAACCCAGAATGTGGACTGACTGGAGGGGAATGGAATGGAGTGTCGTTGTGGAGGGTGTTGCACACTGACCGGAGCAGTGAACAGGAGCACCCGTACTACAAGATTTTGTTGCAGGTTTGACTTGTGAACTCTAGAGTTTGACCCTGTGTGGTCATTGAATGCAGTGTCTTTTTCTAAACCCTTTTTGTACTTCTGCAAACTTCAGTGTTCCTCCAAGCCTGCTTATAGCTCCTTCTATAATTCTTGGCTGTGGACAGTGCTGTTTGGGCATCAGCATTGAACATCAGAATAGAGAGAATGTTTTGAAGCCTTTGGTGGCAAATGAGGTGCCATTTCCCCTTGTTCTTCAGTTCAGTAATGGCAGGACCAGGCATGAATTATTTGTATAATTTGTACCGGACCCAGGATTTGACTTTTGTAAATGCAGAATGTGGAATTAGGTGGGTGAAGGTTTGTTTGTTTTTGTAAGGTACATTTTATGCTAGCCGTTCACTGTGGTTGTTAACAGAAGAGCCTTTGAAATTCTGGATCTTTCTGCTTCCTTATTTCATTTTATAAAGGAACATCAAGGAAGGAGCTCTGGGCCGCATCAAAATATTGGTTCCCCCACAGCTTGTAAAAGCTGCAGTCCAGATGGAGAAAGCTCTTGCCAAGGGAATGACGGGGCAGCCTTCCTGCATGGTGGCTGTTGCTACAAACTGAAAGAGAAGGGTTTGGGTATGAAAAAGAGCAGGAGGGGGAAAGTGTGTTCCTACTTTTTAATTGCTAGTTTGGAATCCTGGTTGGGGAAAACTGAGTCATAAGTTGTTCTGCATCCATAGCTGCTGCTTCAATGCCAAGTGCTGAAATCAAATGTTGGAAATGAGTACCAAAGCTACTAGTCCACAAGAATGTTCAGTAGCTGTTCCACATTTATGTATATGAGAGGCTGCTACTAGCCATACTGTGTATATGGGTGTGGGGAGGAAGTATTCCAGAGCTTCCAGTACAGTGGTACCTTGGTTTAAGAACAGCTTAGTTTATGAACAACTTGGATTAAGAACGCTGCAAACCCGGAAGTAGGTGTTTTGGTTTGTGAACTTTGCCTTGGAATAAGAACATGTTTCGCTTCCTGTTGAGTGTGCTCCATTTGTAAATTGAGTCCTCTGCTGCTATGGGAAAGCATGCCTTGGTTTAAGAATGCTTTGGTTTAAGAACGGACTTCCGGAACGGATTACGTTCGTAAACCAAGGTACCACTGTAATTAGGCTCCAACCCCTCCTGCACCACCAGCACTTTAAAAACTTGGTAGGCCAGGAGGAGAAAGCTAAACCCTGAAAAATCTCAGTGCTGCAAACCCTAACAAACCCTACAGCAATAGGGTCAGTTATTTTTACCAGGGAAAGGTCAGAAAGAAAGAAAGAAAGAAAGAAAGAAAGAAAGAAAGAAACTTCCTGGCAAATCAGTCGGAGTGTATGATGATGATGATGATGATGATGATGCCAGAAAATATTTCTGTTAAGTTGTGGGTTGACATAGCAGATGACACAGCAATTTTTCCAAGTAGCTCTTTATTTTGTAAGCTGGAATAGAACTGACGCAAACAGCTCAGCCGGCCTGCTTTTATAGGCAGCCAGCTGTCAACATTGTAGCAACAACAGCCCAGAGTTCCCGCCTAAAATAACTGACGTGGACCTGAGTGAAAACTATCTACAGACCTGAGTGAAAACTATCTACAGTATCCCCCTGCTGGCCCAGGGTGAAACTTCACTACATAACAATTTCAATCTGTGTTCATTTAATTTTATAAACAAACATACATAATGGAGCAATAGCAAAATATAGGTCAATTAACAGCAGAGTTGGTGCAAGGCCAAAAACCTAATACAAAACCACCATTGGAAACAGAGCAACTGAACAAAGGAGAAATGCAGCCCCATGGAAGGAATACCATTATCCAAGTTCAGTTACCATGAGTTTGAGCTGGGATAACATTGTTTTCTCTTTTTATTTATTAAATACAGCAATTCCACATTTCTCTAAATTTGTCAGGCCCCTTTGTTTTCCTTAATGCTTTCATCTTGTGTGTTATTTTTTCTTCTGAAGCGATTGACCACGTTTCTGGATACCAAACTTCCAATGAATTCAGCCTTTTGCTGCTTTCGCAGTGGTTGGCTGTAAGATTACCAAGTCTTTCAGCATAACTTTCCCCTTTGAGTCATCAAACGTATATTTTCGTTATGGTACTACAGGGACACTTGTTATTTTCACTACAACTGACTAACTTGGCTACCACTCAGGAGTTCAAAAGGGCTGCAAATATTTGCACATTGAAAAGAGGCTGCAGCTGCCTGCAAACTGAGGTTGCTGCTTTCTCCTCTCCCACCCCAATAGATGGCCTTTCCTGGTCAGTGCCCTTCCAACTTCCGGCCTACGTTCAGGAGAAGCCTTTGCCCCATTGCACCAGTTGCGGCTCTCCGATAGTGAAAAGGCTGAAAACTGACGGGCAGAGATCAGAGACAAGACATGGGAGCTTTGGGGTTCTCCATCATCATCACCCTCCTTTTCCTGGGAGCAGCAGGTCAGTTCCAGCTATCCAGGACTTAGGGCTGTCTCTACCATTAGGTAGAGCCAGGCGACCGCCTCAGGCAACAGAATGTTGGGGGCCGGGAATGGCAGCAAGGTGTGGAAGGGCAGAGCTGTGTGTGCCACATCCTACGACCTGCTCTAGGTTGTCCTCAGTTAATGGGGTGTGGTGGAAGACAGTGTCCTATGGCCAGCACAGAAGTAATGCTCAACTGCAATTTTGGTTGTGGAAAATCTTGTCCTTTGCCCCAGGCAGAAAAAGTCTTGTTCAGGCCTTGGTCACTCCTTACTGGCAATAACCTCTTTTTTGGTTGGCTGTTTCTGATAAATCCTGTCCCTTAGGATTGCCATATTTCAAAAAGTAAAAACCAGGACACGCTAAAAGTTGTTATTGTTGTTTGGTTTTATATGTACCCTGCCCATCTGACTGCATTGCCCCATCTACACTGGCTGACTTCCGACAAATTTGAAACCACAGTAAAACATCAAACATTAAAAACTTCCCTGTACAGGGCTGCCTTCAAATGTCTTCTAAAGGTCACATAGTTGTTTATTTGCTTGACATCTGATAGGAGGGTGTTCCACAGGGTGGGTGTCACTACTGAGAAGGCCCTGTAACCTCACTTCTCGCAATGAGGGAACTGCTAGAAGGCCCTCGGAGCTGGATCTCAGTGTCCGGGCTGAATGGTTAAGAAACTAGCTGTCATGTCTACAGCACTAGCTATAGTTTCTGAACGGTCTTCAAGGTAGCGCTACACATAGCACACTGCAGTAGTCTAACAGACTAGTCTAACTAGTCTGCTCTCTTTCAGCTCTCTTTCCAAGATCTCTAGTCATTTCCAAGTGACAAGTGGATGCATCTAGTCTCTAGCACACTTTCACATGCACAAACACTAGAGGCCCAATGCAGCCTACCATTTCAGATGTTGCAGCTCCGGAAATGTATTTTGACAAGTTGATACTGTTTTGTAAAAGGAGGAGGTTCAGTGAGGTGTGGGGCAAGGGCAGCTGGCAGAGAGATAAGCAGGGCTGGCAAGCAAAGTGAGCAGGGGTGGCAGCACCTAATGAATTGTATAGTCAAAGGGTCAAATAAGTTAAAAAACATCTTTTGCAGACAGGGAATACAGCAATAACTTGATCAAAGGGGATTCTTTCATTTTCACAGACGTGCAGCAGCAGCAACACACACACCTCTCTACCCCACCATGTCTCTATCTCACACACATGGTCCCCATTTTCTCTTGATTGTCTTGGTATTGGCTCACCTCCTTTCCCCCTTTCTCACAGGGTCTGCTGGCGATAGTTTTGATCTCACAGATGCCTTGGCTGACCCAGAAACCCCCCAGAGCAACCAGCAATTAGGACGTGAGTAGGGACTGTGCAGAAGAATGTCAGTTGTTGTTGTTTCCTCGAAAGAGAAGATTTTGCTGCTTTAACAGCCATGGGCTTCCCCAACAAATAAACCTGGAAACTGTAGTTCCCCACCTTTTACTCAATAGACTCAAGATATTAACACCCTGGCCACTTTAAATTACTTTTGATAAACATCAGTTTCAATTGGATACCTACTGGGGACATTTGGATAGCATCTATCAATTTGTATGTGTAAATTAAGATGGATGTAGTGGTGCTTATTGTATAGTTAATGTGAGCTGACAGTGGTGTTTTGTTTTCCCCTTTCCTCCCCCTCCCCCATTTCTATCCTCCCTCCCCACTTTTTTATAAATTTGCAAGAAACAGATAAAATAAATAAATACTATACCCTATGGAACTAGCAGAAATTGAAGAGGTCAAGGTTCTTCTAACATGGAGTATAACTCTCATGTAGCCGTGATTAAATGCACGGGACCTGTAAGAGGTGGGGGTGGGAAAGAAAGGTGGCAACTTTATGCAGAAAATTAAACTGCCGCTGAGTTGAGGAGTATTCGGAATGAAAAGGAATGTTTTTGACTTGGGATGAGTCTTTCTGGCTTGCTTTCGCCCTATCCAGAGTGTCAGAATGAGGCCCGGGACATTGTCTTCCTGATGGATGGTTCATCCAGCATGCGGGCATCAGAATTCCTGCAACTGAAGCTGTTCATTGCACTCGTAATGAAAAGTATTCCCCATAATGTGCAGGTCAGTAGGGGAGATGGGCAAGAGGGCATGGCGTCAGCTCCCAGAGTTGGTTTAAATGTTGGAAGATTCAAGACAAACACTAGGATTCTTGCAATTTTCATGTGCCTTGCTGCCGGGCACATACCGCTGGGGTAAAAGAGTAGGATTTTGTGGGGGAAAGAGCAGGCTGCACTGAACCTCAGCGTGACCCCTTGTTCCTGATCAATTGAGTGGGGTTTGGCTGAGAAGCACAAGGGCTCAATGCCTCCAAGTCCCTTGGGAAGCCATTCCTCTGACCTTGCACACTTCACTCCACCTGGGGGGTGTAGGAGTTAATAACAAAGGATGTGGTGGCTGCGTTATTGGATACTTTGGGGTTACTGTTCAAGGGCAGCAAATTGTCAAATATTTAGTTAATTATTATACACGTATCACCATAAGGGGTTCCTATTTGGGTTTTCGGCCTGAGGCAGCAAAACGCCTGTCTCTATTTAACACGAACAGTAACCAGACCTGAACTGGGGGAAACGATGAATGTAATCCAAAATGGGAAGAAGGCAGCTGGGTAGCCACTGGCCCCCAAACAAATTGATCCTGGCAGCTGTTAGCTGATGTAAGAATCGGGCTGCTCCTCCTGTCTGGCACACCTGCTTAAATACAAATATCACAGAGGTTAAGAAGAGCCCTGCCTGGTAAGGCTAATGGCCCGTCGAATTTCTCGCATTCAGAGGCATACTGCCTCCGACAGTGGACAGTAGAGCATAGCCATTGTGGCTAGTAGCCGTGTCCTCATTAATCTCTCTCTGTTCTCAGTTTGCCCTCCTGCAGTTCTCTAACCGCTTTGAAGAGCATTTTGACTTCAGACGCTTCAGCAGAGACCGGGATGCAGACCTCTTGATCAGTGGAATCAAACAGCTGGGAGGCGGCTCCCACACGGCCTCCGGGATCAGAAAAGTGGTGTGGGTATCTTTGCTCCCGTTTTCTCCCCCTCCTTCCCTGCCTCCTCTTTTTTTCCCCTGCCGGTGCAGAAATTCAAACAGTGCTTTTCCTACCATGGAGATACAGCAATAGTGAAACGCACAATGCCTGTCGAGCCTGGGAAAGTGGGAACTTGGGCCTTTGTAGCTGTTACTTGCCACACTCACCGCCAGCCTTTCTCTCTCCTCCCACTTTTAGGAAAGAGCTGTTTACCACACAAAAAGGAGCTCGCCCCACAGCCAAGAAGTTCCTTGTGATAGTGACAGACGGGGAGAAAACAGGGGACCCTCTGGAGTATGCAGATATTGTTGAAGAGGCCAACAGAGCTGGAATCACACGCATTGCGGTTGGGGTGAGAGCAAACATACCTGCCTATGTTACTTATTTAAGTTGCATGTTTCAAGGGCCAACCCTTCAGCTAAATTGGAACTCTGGGGGGCAGCTTACAGTGACAGTACAAAAGCAACAAAACCTCAGGCTGGTGTACAAAACTAAAACCAGCAGCAGACTAAATGGGCAACTAGAGCAGATCAGCAACCATTAATACTAAAAGCTGCATGTTCCCCACCTCTTGCTTTACCTCATCTGTAAAATGGGAATAACTGTGGACCTAATGCCATGCGCCTTCTGGGGTAGTTTGTCCACCTTTGGTCCCCAACCTGCACTCAGCTCTCACCTGTGGCTCCTAGAAGCTGTCAGCATGAGGCAGCAGCCACACCCTGGGAAATGGCTTTGACTGGCCAGATATCTCTGGGAGAAGAAAAAGCCAAGCAGTTAACCCTACACAAATTCAGAGTGGAATCCCCAAGATGGTTAGATTCGCCTTGTACGCCTCCCTCCAGCAACTCCTGCAGCCAAGCTGATGCCAAACGTATTGCTCTGCTTTCCTTTGGCCACGTCAGTGAGGCCGAGAGGGAGGCCTTGTTGTCTGGGCAGCCCAGGACCTCCAGACACACTGCCCAGGCTTGCGCCCCAGGGAGGTCACTTTGGTGCTGCTATTGCTGCAGTTTGACTCCATTGTTTCTCAAGGCAGATAGATGCCATCAGGAATGGAGTAAAACATACCCCAAAACCATAAAGCATTTTTGTCAGATTTCAGAGTGATCAAGCTACCCTATCCACCCCTGTGTTGTATATGAGAAAAGGCTCATACATGGTCCTTGGAGGGAGTTGGGGCTTCACCTTCCTCCAGCACAGACCTCTCAAGGTGTGCCCAGGTTGCAGGTGTAGATTAATCATTAACTCACCCCAAACCCACAGAGCCTCTGTCAGGGAGAGACTGATACCCAACTAGTAGTTTTTGCAAACTGGGCAGGTCCCAATGGCCACCACAATTGTTTTCCAGGTGGCTTTGTGGTCGGCAGCACACCTATTACCTGAGTCCTCTGGGTGGCGGTTCCCCTCAGCTCTCTTCTCCCTGTTTACTTGAGGCTGTCCCCATTTTCTGAGACCTCTCTTTGGTATAAAAGAGCCCACAAGCTCCCCAGGCAGAAGGCCACAGGAAACACACTTTCTCGGGGGCCTTGTTTGTAAGCAGCCATCCCTGAACCCCAAAGGGTACCATGGAGTGAGCACCCCACCCTTTTGGAAGTGCAGGGTCATATTTTGAACATGACAGCATACGGATAGACAATTATGGTTTTCTAGTGCATCTTTAAACAAAACCACAAACACCCTTTTAAGTCAGCAGAGTAAATGAATGTGGCAGATTAAATGACTACAGCACCCAGCAGGCATGGCAGAGCCTTCTGCAAGGGCCCAAGGAAGGAGCGGGACACAGGAAGTGATGCACATTGGGGCATTACAACCACCTGCCTCTTTCCATCTGTGGAAGGCTGGAGGTGATGCGTTCTGGGCCATGCTGTCCACTCCTTGCCGTGTCACTGAGGGAAAGACCTGAGCTTTGGTGAACCCCGCCGTTCCTCTCTTGTCTGCCTCACACCACATCCAAAGTACAGCACAAACTGCCTCTTGGTGACTTTTGTTTCTCCTGGAAGGTTGGCCTGGGATTCACGAGTACAACTGCCCAGCGTGAGCTCCATGCCATGGCCTCCCACCCGCCCACAGAGCATGTCATTGTCGTGAGACACTTCTCAGGCCTCCGGGAATCCCAGGCGGAGCTGAAAGATAAGATTTGCACCAGCCGCGGTACTAGGATTAGGGGACTGGGGGGTGAGGGGAAGGGGAAGGGGGGAAGCAGCAACCTGTGAATTTGGGAGGGGGGGTCTGGAAAAGACCTTGTATATTCTGCATTACTGTGGATGTTTATATTTATTTTTTAAAAGTACGCAATGCCATGTAAATACTTTTGTGTTTCTACATTCCATAACAAATCTGTGGAACTCACTGCCACAAGATGGGGGTGAGGGCCACACTTAAGCACCTTTAAAATGGAACTGAGTAAATGCAAAGAGGATTGAGGATGAATCGGTGCCAATCAGCTGTGGAAAATGTTGATTTTTTGATGTTTTATGGTGTTTTTATATTTTGCCAGCAGCCGCTCAGAGTGGCTGGAGCAACCCAGTCAGATGGATGGCATATAAACAATAGAATTATTATTATAATAATAAATTATTATGGTAGCTAAACGGAGTCTCCATCAGCGGAGGCTGATCCTGGCTCTTAGTGGCTCTGGCTCCACTTAACTGTTGGCCTCTCTGCCTTCCGTTCTGCCAGTTCCAAGGGGTACCACTCACCATCTCCATGTTGTATGGGCAAAACACCACCAGGAGGTGTGGGGTTGTTAGAAGAGAGATTGCTTTCACATCCTGCTTGGAAGTTTGCTGGAGGCATGTGCTTGGCCACTGAGAGGAAGAGGGTGCTGGTCTAAATGGACCTTTGGCCTAATCTGTAATATGTGTGTTATAATCTGATCCTCACAAGATTTCTAACCATGCTAACCATGCAATGAAACCACATACAAAGGAGAGAAGGGGATATATCAAACAGCACAAACTTATAAGAGTGGTCTTTTTTGTTTTTAAGCAGCCTTTCGTAGCTGCTAATTATAATTATAGAATTAGAATTATACCCCGCTCATCTGGCTGTGTTGCGCCAGCCACTCTGGGCGGGTTCCAACACATATAAAAACATACTAAAACATCAAACTTTAAAAACTTTCCGATACAGCGCTGCCTTCAGATGTCTTCTAAAAGTTGTATGGGTATTTATCTCCTTGGCATCTGATGGGAGGGCATTCCCATGTAAGAAAGGCAGAAATTCAGCCATATTGCATCGCCTGCCCCAAGCAGGGATTGGGATTTTGAAATTTGGTTACTTTTTGCTATTGCTCCGCTGCTAAAAGACACCTCGGCCCTGACTTCTGAAGACAGTGGGTGAATCGGCCCTTAGTAGCCATATCTGGGATTGTGAGGCAGGGCTTCTGGGTTCAGTGGAGGTGGGGCAGAAGAGGCTTCAACCCCAACACTTCTGAATTTATGTATTAAGCACTAGAAGACGGCAGTCAACCAAGGATGCAGCAACAACCACGTAATGGGAAATGGTGCTGTGTTTATCTCTAGGTGCAGCTGCTCCACAGCCTACGATGGTGCCCCAGCCCTTGAACAGCTGCTCAGATCCCCAGGTGCTGCAAAAACTGGAGCGAGTGCTGAGTGGCCTTGATCAGGTGAACACCAAACTGAATGCGCTGGCTGCCAAGCAGGGGAAATGTGGCTAGGGTTCTCAGCGCCTGAGATGGGCAGTGGATGGAGGCAATGTGGTTCAGGAAGGAAGGGGAGAGAAGGACAAAGAAGATCGAAGGGGAAGAATGTCAGATCCTGACACATGGAGGTCCTTCCTCAGGCGCATAGCTTTTTAATCTGGTTTCTTATAGGGTGCAGAAGTCAATAAAGCCGCCTGCTCACCAGTTGGGTCCCTGCTGTTTCTTACTTACGTAAATTGACTCCACATCAGTGCCCAATAGGCTGCGAGAGCTCTTGTCATTTCTACTAGAGTAATTTATTAACTTACGAGCTCCCTTTTCCTTGCGTGTCAAGGTGATTTACAGGCCTGCAATAAAAGCAGCTAAAAACAGCTTTTCTAAAAAAAAATATATGTAATAATAACTGGAGATAGGTTTAAGAATGATACACAGTGAATACCCAAGGAAGAGATCTCTTCATCCAGATGGAAAAGCTTGTTGAAACAAAAATTGTCTTCAATTGTTTCTGGAAAGATACCAGTGGGCGCCTGTCGTATCTCAGCAGGAATGTAGCTGCACAGACTGCCCTGCTCTGAGTTCCTAGGAGAGAGCATCTGATATTTTGGAGACTTGAAGGGGGAACTCTGTTGCAGAGTGATGTACGCGCTGCATATGTGTGTGTAGCTATTTAAAAGGCTGCCTTCTCAAATAAGACTGAGAGTTATTTTGATTTATATCCCACACCCAACCCAAAAGCTCAAAGTGAAAAATACAAAAGAAGCTCAGCAAAACAAAGATGCTGGCAATGCTTTCTCACAAGTAAGTCCCACCATGTTCAGTGGGGCTTACACCCAGGCAGAGGTGTACCTAGGGGGTTGCTGAAACCAGCCCCCATTGGGGGCGCACAAAAATCACCTGTTTCTAGTGTTGTGACACTGCTGTCACTGCAGGATCAAACATGGGAGAATATCTTTCTCACATCGTGGTACAAAGGTGTGTGAATCTTTTCGCCCTTCCTCCTCACTTCTCCCTCCCTCTGGACGCTTTGAGTACTTGGCTTGCGTAAAGTGTAAATTATTCCTGATGTGGCTACTGCACTAAAGTGATTTCCCCCCCTAGGAACGAGTGCCAATGCATCTCCTTGCCAAGGGTGTACAGAACCCTAGATATGCCTCTGCTTCTGGGTCGGTGTATATAGGAGGAAATGTTACATAGCTGGGGTATATCTTTCTCCCCATCTGTCTATTGACACTCAGGGCAAAAGTAGACATTAAATTGTTTGTTGGTTAAATTTATTAGTCACTTGTCGCTTGAAGGTCCCCAAGCAACTTACAAGAAAGAAAAATATATACTAATACATAATACCATGGTGGGAAAGGGGGATAATATAATACATTATTATTTTTTGTATAAAATACTGTAACACTAATGGAAAAACAAAAACAACACACCAGCCGTATAAATAGTAAGAAACAACATTTAAAGTCAAAACAAAATAAAAAAATTCCTTCTAGTAGCACCTTAAAGACCAACTAAGTTAGTTCTAGGTATGAGCTTTCATGTGCATGCACACTTCTTCAGTGTGCATGTATCTGAAGAAGTGTGCATGCACACGAAAGCTCATACCTAGAACTAACTTAGTTGGTCTTTAAGGTGCTACTGGAAGGAATTTTTTTATTTTGTTTTGACTATGGCAGACCAACACGGCTACCTATCTGCAACTGGAACATTTAAAGTGTTCAAGTAGTAATCAAAGCAATACTCCCACCCAATAATTAGCTAATAAAATCTCAGACCATAGCAATTATCCTGTTTTTGTGCAGTTTTTGGACAAATTTTCAGCACAGGATCCTGATCTAGATCTTGGGGAGCTTTAAAATGTCTCTGGTCCTAACCTGGATCCTAACCTCCATGCTGGCAAATGTGCGTAAAAAGACTTTGCATTTGAAAGGCACAGCTACACATCACTGTTGTGTAGTTCAGAATGTCATTCGAGGAAATGAAACTGGCAGGAGAATCTGGACAGGCATGAAAGAACCACTTCATACATCACCCAGTTCATTTCTCAAGTTCACGGCCGCCATAATGTGGTGACGGCCACTAATTTAGATATCTTTAAAAGGCAGATTAGTAAATTTAGTAGAGAATAAGGCTATCCCTTGCTGCTATTCATGAGGGCTACATACTACCTCCAATGTTTGCATTGAGGTTTTCCCACAACTGCTTTGAGATTTATTTATTTTTACAATCAAGTGGTATATAACTTGTATGGGATGAATGGTATCAGAAGGAACATGCCCATGATTACTGGGGAGGATGAGGAGGAGAGTGCCCTTGCCTTGATGTCCTGCTGGAACAGGAGGCTCAGAGGGTCTGTGGTCTGATCCAATCCAAGCACATTCAGTCCTAAATAACAACGATACGGCTTTTGAGCATGGACAGAGTGACACTTTCCCATTGAGGAAGCATAGGCTGTGCGCACACACCCCTCTACACTTGCACTGCTGGTTTGGGAAGTAGTGTACACACCATGTTATCAACAGTCGCATCTATCCTGTAGTTTCTTGTGAAATACTGTTTTGATGCATTCCCTAGCAAACCAGCTTTGAGTCAAATGGAGAAAAAGAGCAATCCAGCTTTCTTTTAAGCTAGTAATGCGATTGCAGTGACAGGCAACCTCACTTTCTATCCAAATCTGCAAGCAGGGTTGAAACTCCACATTTTACCTAACGAGGCTGAATGGTTTCCCGCCAGTTTTTTCTTTATACACTTAGATCCCCATTTGCTCCAGATAGGGAAAGGCTGTAGCCCATGTAGCCCAGTGATACAGCACATGCTTCACATGCAAAAGATGCATCTCTTAAACCCTGAAGAGCAGCTGCCAATCGGCTTACACTGCAGCATGCTAGGTGGACCCAGAGGTCTGGTTTGGGACAAGACAGATCCCTATTCCGCTGATGCTGCATTCTGAATAAGCTGCTGGGCTTAGAACCCAAATACAACTCCTAAGCCAGCATGGTGCAGTGGTTGGACTAGAACCTTGGGAGACCAGGGTTCGAATCCCCACCCAGCCATGAAGCTCACTGGGTCTTCGTGAGGATGATGTGGGGAGGTGGTGTGTACTACAGCAGCACCTTAAGCTTCTTGGAGGAGAGGTGGGATATAAATGCAACAAACAATGCACACCCATGCTCCCTGCTGCCTGCACGAAAGGTACAATACCTAAAGCTTGGTTTTGCCAGATGTAGTATCATAGAATCTTAAAGAGTTGGAAGTCAAAATTTATGCCTGTATGTTTAGTTTGTATGTTTATGTACGTATGTTTAGTTTGTGCAGTATGTTTTCTTTTTTTTGTAATCTAAGTTTAGAGGTGTATGTATCTATGTATAATATGTTTGTTTAGTGTTCTGGTTTGTGTTTGTAAGTATTGCATTTATCAATAAAAGTTAAAATATATATAGAGAGAGAGTAGGAAGACAGCCTCCCTGCCTATCCGGCCCAGGAGCCGGGCAGAGTCCCAAGCTGGCGCGCTCCTCCGACTCCTTCCCCGCCCCTGAAAACTGGCTTTTCTTTTAATGATAACTGCGGAGGGGCGTGGAGGAGGCAGCAAGCAAAAGCCGAGAGGGCAGGCGGACTTGGCGGGAAGCTACACCCACTTTCCCCAGCGCCGGCTTCTCCCTTTCCTGTTGTTCCCGCAGCGAGCCTCTTCCCCGCGTCTGATCCAGGCGGGGAAGGAGGAGGAGCAGGAGCGGCCGGCCGGCCGGCCAGCCAGAGAGCGCGCTAGCTTGGGACTCTGCCCGGCTCCTGGGCCGGATAGGCAGGGAGGGATGCGAGACTCTTCCGGGGGAGGCGGAGCCCGGCCGCCTTCCTGCTTCCTGCCCCGCGCCTCTCTCGGCTGCTGCCTGCGCTGGGAGAAAGGCGACTTCTCCGAAAGAAGGAAGCGCCAAGAGACCCAGACGCTCCGGCTGCGCTCAGGAGCTCTGCTCCTCCCGAGCCAAGCCGGATCCGCGTCCAGCTTCCCCCCCCCCAAAGCCTCCGGTCTGCAGGGAACCCCAAAAGGTAAGTAGAAAAAAGGGGGCGCAGGGGTCAGGATCCCCCCAACTCTCCGTCCCACCCTCCCTCCGGCACCCCCAGCCACCCCAGCAGGAGTCCGACGGCGGAAGCACCCCGCTGCACCACCCTCGCCGCCCTGCCAAAGGGGCGCAGCAGAAGTTTCAGCCCGGGCAGATCTCGGCACCCCCGACGCTGCATTCCCGAGGGGAGGAAGAAGGGCTCGCTCACCCTCCACAACCCGCAGCAGCAGAGCCAGGAAAGAGAGGCACAGACACGATGGGCTTCCCTAATAGGACGCACCTGCTCGGATCTCTTGGGTCAGGGAGCCGGGGGTGGCAGAGAGAGAGAGCCAAAAATGCTGCTAGGAAAGGTCGTAGGAAAGCTGCAGATTAGAAGGTGCTCTGAGGCACAGGGGGTCCCAGACACAGCTAAGGGGGAGGATTTAGTGGGGCTCCCCCTGCAAAGTTCCACTCTACCTCAAGGATCTCATCAGAAAAGAAGGGGAGACAGCGGTGAAGCCCAGGTCTCTGCTCCTGAGAGTGAATGTATCACCCACAAGGTGATTTCAGCAGGGGCTTGGCCACCCCCCAAGCTGGACTCACCTGTGGGAAGCAGGCTTTACCTCAGAGGTTAATCTTTCTTTGGAGGGCAAGGACTGGCTGACGGACCAGCATGACGGAATAGCAGGGCCTTCTAGAGAAAAAACTCTTCTGCCCGGCAACAGCAGTCATTGGGTGAACAGCAGTCTGCACCCAACAGGACCCTCAGGCTGACCCTCACACATTCTTGGGTGGGTGGGGGCGGCTTGCAAGCTTCTCAAGGGCCTGGGCGTCCTCTTATCTCAGGCCACTGGATTCTGGACACAGTTCAGAGCAGATAAGCGAGTTCCACAAGGCACCCAGGGGCATCTTCTTCCCAGTTCCAGTCTCCCAAGGAGCCCTCCAGCATCTCCTTACAATCCAGGCCATCAAACACATCCCAGTCCCTGAGAGGGCGGGGTCTTCCCAGCCTTCTTCAGGGTCCCAAAGCAGACTGGAGACACACGATCCATCCTGAGAGTGAATCTCCCAAGTTCCACGTGGAGATTTTGCGCAGCATCCTGGCAAGCTTCAGGAAGGGTTACTTCTTCACCTCTATCAGCCTGACAGAACCATACCTCTACACTTTCATCAGGCAGGACCGTTGCAGGTTCCTATGGCAACGACTAGGTCCAGTTCCAGGCTCTGCCTTTTGGTAGCACACTTAAGATGCTCTCAGGGCAGTCAGGACCAGAGCCCACAGACAGTGCACCACACTCTTCTGGTCCTTCAAACCCTCCTGACTTGTCAAGAAGTTCTCAAAGGGCTCTCTGACTAAGAAGATGCATTTCCCTAGCTTACACATCAGCCAATCTCCATTTCCCAGAGGCCTCAGTTGCACACTCAGTGAGGCAGGGGGCCATAGCCTCCAGAGCTTCCTGGGAGATGGCACCTCTAGAGGAGATCTGTAGGGTAGCTTTCTCCTCGGTCCATCACTACCAGATCACCACCTTTGCATCAGAAGGCACCCTTGGGTAATGTGTCCTGCAAAAGAGTTCAGCACTCCTAGGGAGACACAGTGCAGGATGTTGGAGAACAGGGACCCACCCAGAGATGCATTGATTTTCAGCATCCCAAGCCAACATTGGCTCCCAGTACATTTCCGAGCACAATTCAAAGTGTTGATGCTGATCTTTAAAGCCCTAAACGGCCTCGGCCCAGTATACCTGCAGGAGTGTCTCCATCCCCATCGTTCAGCCCGGATGCTGAGGTTCAGCTCCCAGAGTCTCCTGGCGGTCCTTCCATTGCGAGAAGTGAAGTTTCAGGGAACCAGGCAGGGGTAGTGGCACCCACCCTGTGGAAAGCCCTCCTGTCAGACGTCAAGGAAATAAACAACTACAGTCGTACCTTGGTTCTCGAATGCCTTGGTACGCGTACATTTTGGCTCCCAAACGCCACAAACCTGGAAATAAGTGTTCTGGTTTGCAAACGTTCTTTGGAAGCCGAAGCTGCTGCAGCCAATCGGAAGCTGTGCCTTGGTCTTTGAACGTTTTCGGAAGTCAAACGGACTTCCAGAGAGATGCTGTTCGAAAACCACCGTACAACTGTATGTGACTTTTAGAAGACATCCGAAGGCAGCACCATACAGGGATGTATTAATGTTTGATATTTTACTGTGTTTAAAATATTTTGCTGGAAGCCGCTGGAAGAGTGGGTGGGGCAACACAGTCAGATGGGTGGCATATAAATAGTAGTATTGTTGTTGTTGGCATATAAATAGTGTTGTCGTTGTTGTTACCATTGTCAGGCCTCCTCCTCCTTGATCAGAGAAATTGAGATTCTTGATTTACCATGAATTTCTGTTTTTCTCTACTGAAGGAGCCATTACCTCTCTTTCCCCCCTCGTTTTGTCCACAGTAGGCAAACAGCCAACAACAGAACAGACATTGCAGATTCCCGGAACGTGGGTCTTCCCACTTTGGCGAGCTGACGACTAGGGATCCAAGGGGGGAGGCTCTGCCTTCCATGGAAGAGCCTCTGATCTCTGCCTATCTGGCGCCTGCAGCGGGGCAAATCCCCAGCCAACTGGCCTCCACCACTCAAGAAGAACAGGAATTCACGGTAAGTGAAGAATTTCCATACCTCTAAACTTCAAGCCACCCAGCCTGACTATCAGCAAGAAACAAATGACAAAAGGAGGGGAATGGGGGGTTCTGTTGGGGGGTAGCAAGCTGAATGGAGAAGAGCCTCTCTAGTCCTCCTGCAGCAGTAATTAGCAGCACTGTATTTTGGGGCAGGGGGCGGGAAGGCACAGTCCAAGCTTGTCCGCTGCTGTATCCAGTTCTGCGCAGTGCATTTCCCAGGCTTCATTTGAAGCTAGGATTTGTAGCAAGATTCCAGTCAGAGGCTACCTGGCAGTAAATAATAAAGACAAGACAACCTCTGAGTATGGGCAAAGTGTGCATGTTGAAACTAGAGCGCTCAATCCACAAACAGGTCTTTCCTGAATCAAACCAAGGAGCTTGGAGGCTGGCTCGCGACCACTCACCTTTTGTTTCGCAGGCACGCCTAAGGCCTTGCCAGGAGCAGTGAAAGCACCAGTTCGGCAGCTACTGTGCCGCCTTCACTTCAAGTCTCTTCAGAATCCCTCAGGAAATGTCTGGCAGAGAGTGAAGATGAATAAGTAGCCATCTCCATTGGCTCCGCTGGGATATTTTTGCCCATGTCCAGCAGCATACAATAGATTTTGAGCACTCCCGTGTTTTTACTTGGCTGTTTCTGGGCTCCGCTCAGCCTTCAGGGAACCCGAAGCAGCAACAGCCAGGATGGAAGGTACACACAAATGCGCCTCCCCTCTGAATGTCAGGCAGGGAGAGAGGGTGGGAGGATAGGAAGCCACGCCCCTCATGGCTTCACCCTAGAATGGCACTCTGGGTTGCGTAACATGGGGAGGGGGAGTCATAGGTCATAGTTAGAGTTAGGGTGCATGGGTCAAGGGTTAGAAAGTTAGCAGTGTCAGGTCAGAGTTCACAGGGCAGTGGGGACTGTACAAGTCCTGGGTTCAAGTTAACTTCAGTTCTGTATCCATATATATATATTTTCCCGCTCTTCCCAAGAACCTCAGCAGGTGAAGGATGTGGGGGCCCCTCCAGGCCTGAACCTCCCCCGAGATCCAGACCCCCAAAAGACCATCCAGATACTGCAAGCCCAGCTGTCAGCTGCGTTGGCCGAAGTGGAGACCGTCCGAGCTGTGGCTGCCGTGAGCGAAGGCACGAAACATGAGGCCGTGGACGCTGTCCGGCGCCGGTGCCAGGAGGAAGTGGCTTCCCTGCAGGCCATCTTGAAAGGTGAAGGGCCTCAAGGCCTGGGCGCAGCAGGGAAGGAACAGCAGGGACCTTCATTTGTTCTTATTTATTTTTTCTAACCTGCCCTCAATCCCAGCAGATTTCAGGACAGTGGTACCTCAGGTTAAGAACTTAATTCGTTCTGGAGGTCCGTTCTTAACCTGAAACTGTTCTTAACCTGAAGCACCACTTTAGCTAATGGGGCCTCCCGCTGCCGCCATGCGATTTCTGTTCTCATCCTGAAGCAAAGTTCTTAACCTGAGGTACTATTTCTGGGTTAGCGGAGTCTGTAACCTGAAGCGTCTGTAGCCCGAGGTACCACTGTATAATAAAAAGGCAGCAGGTTTTCAAACCTCCCTCCCTGGAACCAAACATATGAAATGTCCTACTGGATCAAGTCAGTGGTCTGTGTATCCCAGCATCCAGTTCTCACAGTGGCTAACCAGTTGCCTGTGGGAAAACCAGAAGCAGGACACTGGTACTGCAGCCATTCTCCTCACATAGGCTTTCCAGCAACTGGCATTCAAAGGCCTTGGGCAGTGGAGGCGAGTGGCCATGAATTGCCACAAATTTGCTGAATCCTCATTGCCTTTTGTGGAAATCAATTTCATAGGGCTGGAGCCAATGTTAGCCCTACTCAGAGTAGACCTATGGAAACTAATGAATCTAAGTGAGTTGGGCCCATTAACTTTGATGGGTCTGCTTTGAGTATTAGCATCGGGTGCAGCCCATAGGTTAACTCTGCGCCATGTGGAGAAGTACTTTCTATTATTATTTATTTTTATTATTTATTAGTTTTATATATACCACCCTTCATTCCAAAATCTCAGGGCGGTTCAACAGAAATAAATACAGGATTAAAAACAAGTAGATAAGTGAAACAAAGCAGTTCTAGTATAATATACAAGATTCCTGGCTTGCCTGCTGAGACGCCTGCTCGCTTTCTACAGACACCATCTCCAGCTATGAGGCTCGTCTCTCGGCTTTGGAGCGCGACGGCCGGGAGAATACCTGGAGCCGCTTGCTGCCAAGGCCCAACCCCCTGGACTCGCTGGAGAAGCAGATGGAAAAGGTGTGTGGTGGCTAGACAGGGCTTAACCTGAGGGTAGAAGAAGAAGGCTCTGAATGTTTCCTTTCTCTCTCCCCGCACAGGCGCAAGAGGACACTCTGCGGCTCCGGGCGATCGTTCTCCCCATGGAGCAGGAAATTGCCGAGCTGAAAGCAAAGCTGGCACATGCCGAGGGCCTGGTTCAAGAGCTGCAGGGTGAGCAGGTGAGTTGGATGAGGGGAGTGGCAAGGGAGCCATTGAGGAACAGGAAGGAGCCAGAATGGGAGGGGGCTTCAAAGCAGCTCAGAATAGGGTGAGGATGCCGTTTGGGTAGCAGCTGAGTAAAGAGGGGAAAGGGCAGGGCTCGCCTGAGGGTGATTCCTTGCTCCAGAATAAGTTGATGGACAACCTTTATGTACGTGGCCCTGGCAGTCTACATCACTAGTAATCTGCATCTGCAGGTGTTTCCCTCCGCCAGTGCAAATTAGCACACAAGCTGAGCGATGGCAGGACAAACTTGCTCTTCCTGGCTGGCTACAAGTCTGGGAAAGTCAAGGTGTGAGTCATGAATGGAAACTAGAAATGCCAACTAGAAATCCTCTGTTTCAATTAAAGCAACAGTGGTTCCCTCCTTAAGCTTCCAGGTTTCCTGGCTGTTAGAATTTGGTCTTTTCAGAACCCACACTGGGCAGCCTGTCTCTGGAAAGGCCTCCTTGCTCATTCCTATTCCTTTTCCTTCAGCGTTCTTTATGTAGCTCCTCTGAATCCCTCCTCGCTGACTCTGAGGCCGTGCCCTCCGATGCCCCTGGAGACGACCCTGGCACTTTGGCGGAAGGAGGAGGAGTGGCGGAGAAATTTGCCCGCAGCCTGGACAGCGTTTCCATCGCCTCTTTCTCGTCATTGGCACCAAGTCCGGGGCCTGCCATCCGGCGCAGGCGTCCCCCTAGCCCGGAGACGGCCTCCATCGCTTCCTCCACAGGGACCCTGGTGCCAGAGACCATCTACTTACCGCCGGCCGGGTACCAGCTGGTGCCTGACTCAGAGTGGACGCAGCTCCACACACAGGTGCGTAGGCAGGGCAGAGTGGTGGTCAGCCCCGGAGGGGTCAGCAGTTTTCTGTCCAAAGCAGGGCTGTTGAGGACGTACAACAAGGCCCTCTCAGTCGCAGTGCCACACCTGTTGAATTCTCCCCTGAGGGAATTCCCCTCCTGGCTCTGTTCCTGCTGTCTTTCTGCCAGCTACAGTGGTACCTCGGGTTACATACGCTTCAGGTTACAGACTCCGCTAACCCAGAAATAGTGCTTCAGGTTAAGAACTTTGCTTCAGGATGAGAACAGAAATCATGCTCCAGCGGCACAGCAGCAGCAGGAGGCCCCATTAGCTAAAGTGGTGCTTCAGGTTAAGAACGGACCTCCGGAACGAATTAAGTACTTAACCCGAGGTACCACTGTAGTAAGAGTGAGGCCCACTGTCTCGAGCCTGTGTCTGGATTCCATCCTCGCTAATGGCTTTGAGGACTTTGCTCTGCTTTCCTTGTTTCGGTTTTGTTTTAAAGTTGATTTTTAGCTGCCTTAGTGGGCCTTCCGAAGTCAGAAAGGAAGTTAATTTTTTGTCATCGGGCTTATGAATCCCATGGCAAGCCTCTACTAAATAGAGGGCTCCTCTGTTGTGTTGTGATCCTAGAGGGAGATGTGGGGATGGTGGAGAAGGGAGGAGGAGGTGTGCCGGAGTTCTCCCTGCCCTCATTTTGTCCCCGACTTCTTCCTTTCAGGTGCGGCAACAGTGCGAAGCTCTGGAAGAGGGGGCACAGGAAAAGGCCAGCCTGCAGGAGGCGCTGAGACGCAGCAATGAGGAATGCAGTAAGCAGGTGTGTGGGGAGGGGGGGAGCCCTGCCCTCGGGGCCTGAAGCCAAACCCACCTCTGTTAGCCCCCCCTTCTTTCTGCTGCTACTTTGGTGTTAGATTTCAGTCATGCTCTTCCTCTAACGTTCCCAATTAGCTAAGTGCTGGTGACCCCCTGTTTTTCAAAAGCTGAGCCATGGACCCCCTACTTTTGAAAATGGCGATATCTCTGTGGTAGTTTTTGTTATGTGAATGGTGCCACCATAGGCACCAACTCTAAGGCGTATAGACCCTTTGGACACACACACCCCAACTGGACCATATGGAACCACCTCAGCCTCCTTCTCTGCACAGGTAAGGGCACAGGTAAGGTGCTTGATCGCCCACCCACCTTTCCTGGGGTACCTTCCTTCCTCTCCCCTTCTCCCCTTCAGTGTCTTGCGAGCCTCCACCGCAGAGGGGGCTTGGCCACTGCCTGCTGGAGTCAGGGTGGAGAGAGGAGGAGGCAGCGGGTGGGGTGGGCCTGCCATTGTCCCCCAGGGAGCCCCCAGCTCACCTGGCCATGGAGCACCACCTACCATACCCAGAGCCTGGCTGCCTAGGCCTCAGAAGCACCAGGTGAAGGAGGAAGGTGGTGGGGCATCCATCAGGCCAGGGGGTCTCACCCTGGACTGCACTCACTTGGTTCTGGCCTCCCTCCATTTGTCCTTCCGGCAAGGCCAAGCCTGTGCCCCCCACCAATTCCCCCCCCCAACTGGTGCCACCAGATGCCATGGACCCACTGGGGTCCGCCAGCCACCAATTGTGAACCCTTAGCTTCCACCAGGAGCTCTGGGCAATGTGCAAGATTATCTCCTTGATTATCTCCTTTCCCCCCTTCCACCCCATTTAATCCTCCCTACAACCCTGTGAGGTAGGCTAGATGAAGAGATAGGGACTGAGCCGTGATTCATGGCTGAGTGGGGAGTTGAACTTGGGTCTCCCTAGTCCTAGCCTAACACCTTAATCACAACACTGCGTCAGCTCTAGAAGAAAACTGCAACTTCCCCTTCCATGAATTGATTCCCCCTTCCTCTCTCTCTTTCTGATCAGGTCCAGGTTCTTCTGACTCAGGTGCAGACTTCAGAGTGCCTCCTCCAAGGCCTCCAAGCTACAGTGAGCGAAACTCAGCGCCAAACTCAGGAGCAAATGGTAAGGGGGGGGGCTTCTGGGGGACAGCATTGGTGGGGAGCCCCTGTCTGGGGGGGGGCAAGGCTGGCCAGGAGCAGGCTCTGATTTCAAGTGGCAAGCTTGGGGTGTGCATGGGATTCTGGTTTAGGAAGGCCCTGGGTGTTGACCAAGGGCTGGTTCTTAATGTTGTAGCCCCTCTGTGGCCACTGGGGGGGAGGGAATAATAATAATAATAATAATAATAATAATAATAATAATAATAATATTTTTTTATTTATACCCCACCCTTCCTGGTTTAGAAAACCGGGCTCAGGGCAGCTAACAACAAATTTAAAACACTTAATTGTAGAAGCAGCATAAAATACAGTATAAAAACATGAATAACAATAAAGTTCAACGTTCAGAAATCAATTTGGGGGAAATCCATCTAATAAGTATTAGATAGTCACCAGGGCTAGCTGGCTGAATTAGTCCTACTTGGGCCAGCGAGGAGGCCAGGGGAGAATTAGCTGTGGAGTCTCAGAGCTCAAGTGCTATTGTGAAAAAACCCTCTTAATGCAGCACACTGGCCCAAATGCAGCCAGCTTCTCTGTGCCAGCACTGCAGCACACGATGGGTGACTGCGGGCCTTGGGTGTGGGGGAAGAAACTGCACATTGCGCTGCTTTTATAGGCAATGTGTGGGGTTTGGAACGCCGCTGACGCTGGCTTTGCAGTATCCGCATGCCAGCAGTGTGTAATGCTGGCAGGAACGCCGTCCAAATGCAGATGGACTGACGCACAGGATGAAGGGCTTGTGATTTCTTCACTTTTTTATATTTACATCCTGCATTTTGGCTGAGAACGTAGAAAGCTGCCACATATTGAGCCTGTGATGTATATATAAATTAAAATTTGATGATATGATACTGCTTTATTGGTCCTTTGCTGTCTTCTTGTATATTTTTAAGAGATTTTTCAGTATTAAGTGGTTTAGAAAAATAAGTAAATAAACAACAACAAGAAGAAATAAAGCCACACTGTGCCTGGTGCTACAAGGGCTTTTCTGAGTCATTCCTCTCATGTGCAGCGGGGAGGTGTGCACCTTTTAAATCGTTCCTTTGGAAACCCAGGTCCAAGTTGAAGTTGTTCCTTTTCCTTCTGCCCCCTTCCTTCCGCTAGGCTGACCTGGCTGCTTCCCACAAGCGCCTGAGCTACGAAGTGCAGCGCCTCAGTGCTGAGAACGAAGGGCTGCGGGGGGCCAGTTCCCAGGATTCCCGCCCAGAGGAATCTGATGAGAGCATGAGCTTGCCTAGCACTGTCCCGGTAATTCTGACCCACCTCTTCCTTGTATTGGGCTGCGGACTTGGGATACTGGTGTGGGATGGCTGGAAATGGCAGCATTGTATATATTATATATGGCGGGTTTCTCCCTCCTCCTGCCTCCCTAGGAGCTGCAGGCCTTGGTGCGCCAGCTGAGGCAAGAGTCTGCCTCTCAGCTCCGGGCTGCTGAGCACCAGGCTGAGCGCCTACGGATCGAGATTGTGTCCCTGAGGGAGCGGCTGGACCAGGAGACGGCATCTCGGTCAGGACTGCAGGGGGCGCTGGAGAGAGAGCAAGAAGAACGAGGTGAGGGGGGGGGAGGGAGGTGGGCCAAGAACTAGGTGAGGGAGGGGTTTGGATTAGCATCTGTTGGCTTTCAAGGAATCTGAAATCACTTTGTAGTGTTGTGGATGTGATTAATGATTCTCTCTTTATTTTTGTCCTCTCTTCCCTTGTGGCTTCTGGCTGGCAGAGCTTTTGCAGGGTGAGTTCTTAGGGGGGGTGTATTATATGTGAGTGTGTGTTTGTGTGTGCACATTTCCACAGATGAAGGCTTGGACACGGTGGTCACCAACTGACCTTCTTCTCCTTCTCAATCCCCAGCCTCCCTGAACAGTATCCGGACTGAGATGGAGAGGATGCAGCAAGGGCAGGAAGAGATTAGCAGAGCCCAGGGATGTGTGAGTCTTTGTGCTTCTTTTTTCTCTTGCAGCCCAGAGATAATTGCCAATAAACATTTCACTTCCACAAACCATACGCGTTACCTCGAATCCCCCCACCCTCTGGATGGAGGATATAAATTTGAGGGGGTGGGAGGAAGGATCATAGTAGAATAGAAACGGCAAGGTCCTACTTAAGTTAAGGAAGAGGTGAGTAGGATCCTCCTTGGAGATCCATGAGATCTCTTCCGCACCTCCAAAAGCCATCCTGTAAGTGTCCATGGGTGATAAGGTCCCTTGGCCTACTTGTCTACACAGGAGAGATGCAGTGTGCAAACTCTTTTTGGTGAGCAGCAATGGGCCAGGTGACAGCCACACCTGTCCCCTTTGTCACTTCCTTTCTCTGCTAACACGACACTCTTGTCTCTCCTGACCTTTCAGTAATGACTTTTTTCGTAACTGCAATTATCGGCTGTTGTCAGGGTTGAGTTTAATCTACCATTGGCACCGATCAGGCAGAATTCAGCACTCTGAGAATCTCATCTTTCAGTTTTGGAAGAAAAAACCCTGTTTAGGCCTTAAGCATAAGAAAGAAATGCTAGAAAGGACCTGTGCAGTGTCTGGTGAGAGCTTGGGAGTCCAAGGAAGGAGACTGAGCCCTGAGCTCCGATCTTCTATGGCTCTTTGTCCTTCCTTGCATTGCCTCAGTCCAAAGGTGGAAGTCCTGTGTGCCTCACTCAACTGGGAGATGCGCATGTTTCTAATTACAGTACAGTCGTATCTTGCATCCCAAACACCTTGGTACTTGGGTGTTTTGGCTCCTGAACGCTGCAAACCCGGAAGTGAGTGTTCTGGTTTGCCAATGTTCTTTGGAACCCAAACATCCGAAGGGGCTTCCGCGACTTCTGCGCTTTGGAAGTCGAATGGACTTTTGGAACGGATTCCATTTGACTTCCAAGGTACAACTGTAATAAGTGTCAATTAAGCACGCATATTTGGGTTATGGTAGAAGCATACAAATGTATGTGATAGTCACTTTGGTCAATACTGAGGTGCAATGCTTTTAATTCACTTCAGAGAAGGGATGGGGTGAGCTTTGAGTGGGTGGGATCTTATGCTGTGGTTGTGAGGCTGGCACCTGCTTTTCTTTCCAGATGTGTGAGAGGCTATTTCTGGTCATGTCAGACACTGGCGGAGGCTGGGAGAGAGAGAGGAAACCTCTGTGGGCTTATCTTTTTTTATTTTTATTCTGCAGGTGCAATCTGATGCTCCCTCTCTGGGAGAAGCCAGCGGCCTTCAGGATAGGAGGTCAGAGCCTTAGAAGGAGGTTACCTCTGCCCTTCCTCACTTTCTTGGCACAATGGGAACCTCAGGGAAACCTGCCAGGCACCAAAGGGGTCATCTCTGTCCTCCGGAGCTCTTCCAGGTCCCCTCTACATGGGCAGGAGAGCAAGAACTCTGGAGGGAGGATGGCTGGAACCTCCCATTCTCACTCCCCTTCCCACTGAATGACACTGGAGCTTCCAGAACACAATAAAGGAAATTTTTGTACCTTCCTCCATCTGTGTGTCTCCTTTCCTTGGGTAGCTGAGCGGACTGTAATGGTGGGTGGTAGCAGTAACACAAATCTCTGTTTTGCTTGAGAGGAAGCCTCCCAAAGGGATCACGGGAATCGATTTTCTGCTTTCCACCTTTGAGCATAGCGACACAGCCTAAAAGTGGGCCAGAGTGATGCAGCCGTAAAAATATGTATAGAGCCATTAGCCATTGTAACATAGTTTGTATTCATTTTCATCTTTAAACTGTTGTGTAACATAAGTATTGCAGATATGAAATGATGTATAGTTGGGGAGGTTTCTTTCTTTTTGCCATAAGTTCAGGCCTTGTGTCACTCTAGTGTTTTCTATGTGAAAAAGAAAGTAGCTTGGCAGAGAAGAGGTTGGATGTCTGGGTTAAGATTCCTGCATTGCCGGGGGTTGGACTAGATGACCCTCAGTGTACCTTCCAATGCTACAATTCTGTGATTCTACAACACTTTCTGGGTGCCAGTTCATTTTTATCTATTTCTTTGGAACCTAGGAAGCCGCCTTTATAGTGAGTCAAACATTTGTCTCCATCTAGTGAGAGTTATTATTTAATTACGTTTCATAAAGAGTGGGCTAAAAATGCCCTAAATAAATAAAATACACTGGCTGACTGGGACATTCCCAACCTTGCCACTGAGCTACAGTAGTGCCTGTTTCCCCATATCTAAGGTAAAAACCCTTATATACTTTGCATTGGAAGTAAGGGGTGGAAATCCTTAAAACACACACACACACACACACACACACACACACACACAAACACACACACCAAGTCTTGGAATGAAACTTCTGTTGTTTTCCTGTGGGCGAGGAGAGACTTCCTGGTGCCATTTTTAATACCTTTTTTAAATAAAAACTTATCTTCCCCTCCATCCTTCCTGGGCCAGGAGAGAGAGAGAGAGAACCATGTAATGCATGGGTGATTGGGATTAGTTTTAGATCACAAGTGTCGCCAAGGACTGTGAGGGCGTTGTGACCACAATCTCTACCTTTTGGGGATTTTGATCTTGGGGTGGGATTAAGGTCATACACACTCTGCTCTCCTGGGCCTGTAGTCAAAGAACCTGCTTTGCCCTTTCAGAATGGGGTGGCGGGGGTACCAGTTCCACAAAAATAAGCTTTTTGTCACTATGGAGAGGTGAAGATATAGAATGGTGCCAGTCCTGTGACCACTGAGAATCCACAACCAGTCCAGAGCCCATAGGCTCAGCCCAGAGTTCCCATAGGGAGTACTCAAGAGCACTGGCCAAATGGCTCAGTTGGGAGAGCATTAGACTGAAGGTAAAATGGAAAACGTAATGCTGGTGGTCAACAAAAGAGGTTTAAAGACAGTCTCAAGGCAAATCTTTAAAAATGTAGTATAAACACTGACAACTGGGAAACACTGGCCTGCGAGCGCTCCAGTTGGAGAACAACCTTTACCAAAGACACTCGAACTCAGGATGCATGGAAGAAACGTGCTAAGAGGAAGGCACGCTTGGCAAATCCATGCCATGATCAACTTCCGCCCGGAAACCAATGTCCCCACTGTGGAAGGACGTGTGGGTCCAGAATTGGCCTCCACAGTCACTTACGGACTCATTGTTAAAACCGTGTCAATGGAAGACAATCTTACTTGGCTATGAGTGATCGGCAAAGAAAGAAGAAGAAGGTAGTACTCAAGAGTAGTCCCATTGACATTAATGAATACTGCATTGCAAAGTTAAGTTCCTTGCTTTCAGTGGCTTTGCTCTGAGTAGAACTTAGCTGAATACCACCCAAAGTAGTAGCAACCTGGCTAGTAACTAACCCAAGTACACGTGACTGACACAATTTCCACCCTGTTTATTCCTGGGGGCCCTTTCTCCCCCTCCTGTGCTCTTCCAAGTTTTGTTTTAGGCTGCAAGTTCCTCCAGGGAAGAACCTGTTTATCCTTTTGCATTCTGTTCAGTGAAAAGAGCCATGCACATGGATACTGAGAGTTATCAAACCGACAGGTGATAAAACATGCAGTGTGGTTGTAAATGCCACTTTGCTTATTTGCAGGCATTCTAGTGCTATCTGAATGGCTTGCATTTCTTGCCTTTCATTTCCTCCTGCCCTTGCTGGGCACAATTCCCACTCGGCCACTCACATCTGCATTTGATGGTTACGCCTCAGGTTTCTGATGGAGGATGGATCAGGATTGCAGGATCAACACTATGGTTTTGTTATGTTTTTTTTCCCAGGCAAAAGAAAGGCAAGAAGTTTATGCCATAATAAATTGGTTCGTTTTTAAGGTGTCACAAGACTGTTTGTTTATGGGCGTGGAAGGCTCCCATATCTCCCAACGTCTTTTTGCCTGACTTCCAGGCTGCGGGTATCATTAAGTTTTCACATATTATTTTTACATTTTACAAGACATAAGACCTTAGATAAAAAGAACAGGAATCGTTATCTTTGTTATTAGTGTATTTCGGTGGATGGGGGCTCAGGAGAAGCAGAATTCCGCAAAGTCCTGATTTTCTCTCTTGTTTCCACTAGGCAGCTGCCTCTTCAGCTTTGCAGGCGAAGGAGGGCAAACCCCACCACACAAAATTAAAAAAATAAATCAAAAGTATCCCGGAAGTCAACCTTCCATACTGAGAGAATGCAATTGTTAACTCTGCACTAACTCTATAGAGCATTCGTCGCCCGTGGCCGACGTTTGTCCACAGTAACCGGAAGTTCTCCCTCTCCATGCTTCTTCTCTACCCTTTCCTATCTCTAGGTAGATGGGAGGGGGCGGGCGGGTGTGATGTTACTTCCGGGAGGAGCTAAGATGGCGGGCCGCGCGCTGGTGGTGGCGCGAGGAGGGCTCGGCGGCCGTGTTCTCGGTTGGTTAAAGGGCCGCGGGGGGCGGGGGAGGCAGGGAGGCGGCGGGCGGCGGCGTGTCGGCTGGCGGAAAAGGAGGCGAGGAGGGAGAGCGAAGAGGCAAGAAGCCTCTCCTTAAGGAACTCCTGCAGGAGAGCCCCGTGACCTTTTGTGCTTGGCGGGCTGCTACTCGGTTCATTACGGCCTCTTCCTTAGTGCCGGTCTTGGGATCGGAGGCAGCGGCGTAGCAGCCCATCCCGCCGAAGCGGGGGGAGGCGGCGTGTGGCAGGAGGAGGGCCCGGCCCTTCCTTTCCCCGGAGTGTGTGAGGCCGGCCCCTCGGTGCATCCCTCCAGGCTTCTTTCCGCGGCTGCTGCTGCTCCTCCCCTGCTGCGGCAAAGAAAGAGGCGGTTTCTCCCGGCCCCGGCGAGGTGGTTTCGCCCGCCCGCCCGCCCGCCCTCCGGAGGGGAGCTCTGATTCTCAGCACGTGCCAATCAATGGTTTAGCGTCAGGGATGAGCAGGGAGGTAGCAAAGCGTGGGGGTAGCAAACCGTTCAAGGTGGTTGAAGCAAAAGAGATTGTGAGCTTCTCCAATCTGAGCGGGAAAGGGAAGTAAAAGAAATAGTATGGTGCAATGGTTAGAGTTTTGTTCTGTGGCCTGATGAGAGACCAAGGTTTGAATCCCCACTGGGCCACATAGCTCACTGGGTGACTTTGGACCTGTCACTGTCTCTCAGCCTAACCTACCTTACAGGATCATTGTGAGGATAAAATTGGGACCAGGTACACCACTTTTGGGACGCAGGTGGCGCTGTGGGTTAAAGCCTCAGCGCCTAGGGCTTGCCGATCGAAAGGTCGGCGGTTCGAATCCCTGCGGCGGGGTGTGCTCCCGCTGCTCGGTCCTAGCGCCTGCCAACCTAGCAGTTCGAAAGCACCTCCGGGTGCAAGTAGATAAATAGGGACCGCTTACCGGCGGGAAGGTAAACGGCGTTTCCGTGTGCGGCTCTGGCTCGCCAGAGCAGCGATGTCACGCTGGCCACGTGACCCGGAAGTGTCTCCGGACAGCGCTGGCCCCTGGCCTCTTAAGTGAGATGGGCGCACAACCCCAGAGTCTGTCAAGACTGGCCCGTACGGACAGGGGTACCTTTACCTTTACCTTTACACCACTTTTAGCTCCTTAGAAGAGAAGGTGGTATATCAATGCAGCAAATTAATACATAGGGTGAGTGTAAGCAAGTGTAAAATGATGCACAATAGGACGATAAATAAACCTGAATTTCACATATACACACATTCTTGTATTCATTGTGTTGTATGAGCAAGGTTGTTTCACAGAATATAGAGATCCTGCCCCCTGCCGTACAAGTCGGCATAACGGATGCTATTATTCATAATGTTTATTTTAAAAGTGCTTAAGTTCACATAAAATTACTTTTTTGCAGCTGTTGTCTCTTGAAGGTTATGGGCATAGGCAGAAGAAGGGAAATTGGGGGAGACAGGGACATCAGGATGTGCAAAGATAATGTATTTGTTATAAAGTGTTGTCTTATGAAAGTGGTCACCCATTTTGCTTGTGTTTTGCAGGCCTCCGTGGCTGCCTGCCTCGTTATATGCAAGGTTTTATAGCTACGGTAAGAATTCTGGGCAGTGGTGGGCAAATTGTTTTGATTTGTTGCAAGCCACCCAGAGTGGCCGGGGCAACCCAGGCAGATGGATGATGAGGATGAGGATGATGATTGCTGTGATATTATAGGCAGAGAGGGCTAAAATTCTGACACTCTTCTTCTGCAGCCGTCCTTGACCTGCCCAGCCTTCCACGGGCATACGTTCCTTGTTCGAAGTTTTGCAGTTGAAGCGAAGAAAGTATTTGTACGAGACAAACCACACGTCAATGTTGGAACAATTGGGCATGTGGACCATGGCAAAACTACATTAACAGCAGCCATCACCAAAAGTGAGTGTTAGGGGTGGGGGAACAGTTATTATTATGGAAGATGAGATAGGTAGGGTGAGAACAGGCCTAGACCTGATCAAAACAGCTAGTTGAAGGAAAGTCAGCTGGCAGCCAGGGAGCCAAATCAAGCCAGCAAGGGCTGAGCACCCAGCCTCCAAAATAGACTCCATCCCAAAACTGCACATCACTGTGATACACCTCACCTGCTTTCTCTTGAACTGAGATGCGGGCAGAGGCAATGTGAACAGCGAAACCTGTGCCTTCGTTGCTCATTCGAGATGCTCACTCCCTTGCACATGTCAGGGTGTGAGAAAATGGGCACCTTTGGTGTCCAAAGGAAGGGGCTAAAGCCTCAGTTGCTGTTCAGACTAGAGAAGGGAGTTCAAGAGCCCTTTAGCTCTGCCTGCTGACCTGTTCCCATACCAGCTATGGTCCTTGCTGGCCTTTCAGATTTGATCAGTTGAAAACGTTGCTTCTTTTTTCTTCCTCTTCAAAAAATGCTACTGAGTAAGACACTAGACCAATCTTTTTTTGGGAGAAACTCAAGAACCTTGTTCACCGCTTCTGCTGTTATTTCCAGTTTTGGCAGATACTGGAAGTGCCAAGTTCAAGAAATATGAAGAAATTGATAATGCACCCGAAGAGAAGGCACGTGGGATCACCATCAATGCCTCCCATGTTGAATATTCAACAGCTAACCGCCATTATGCCCACACCGACTGCCCTGGGCATGCCGATTATGTTAAGGTATGTGTGAGGAACTGGGAATCCATGAAAGCCCTGAACACACTCATGATCCTCATCCAGAATTCCTTTTGATGGCACATGCCATTAAAAAAACAGAATTCTTGGAGGATTGCCAAGATCTAGAAAACTTCCAAGCCATATCAAACATAGGAGCCTGGTTTTTCAAAGTAGTTCACTTTTTAGAGATACCACAGCCTGACATGTTTCCCATGTCTTCTCTTTAGAACATGATCACAGGAACAGCGCCACTAGATGGCTGCATCCTTGTCGTAGCTGCAACAGATGGACAGATGCCACAGACAAGGGAGCATCTTTTGCTTGCCAAACAGGTGAGTCTGTGGTCTTGGAATGGAATAGGGTAGAGATGCTTTGGGTGACCTAGTACATACTTCTGAGAATATGATGGGTGCTTCTATCAAGCAGGGCTGGAAGTCTTGAGAAGGGAGCAATGTACCTGTGGGTCACCCTTGTTTTCTTCGCTACCACCTCAGATAGGAGTGAAGCATGTTGTAGTGTACATCAACAAAGCTGATGCAGTCGATGATGCAGAGATGTTGGAGCTAGTAGAGCTGGAGATCCGCGAGCTGCTCACAGAATTTGGCTACAATGGGGAAGAAACTCCTGTTATCTCAGGCTCCGCTCTGTGCGCCTTGGAGGTCAGTGGTGCACACACACATTTCGTCTTGAGTGTCATTCCTTAGCAGGAATTCTTCCATTGCTTAATCATTTATATCACCACCTCCCATTCCTGTTCCTTGCAGCACCGAAATCCAGAGCTGGGCTTGAACTCCATCATGAAACTGCTGGATGCAGTGGATACACACATTCCTGTGCCACAGCGGGAGCTTGATAAGCCCTTCCTGCTTCCCATAGAGCACGTTCACTCCATACCAGGTACTAAGCTTCCTAGGTTGCCCCCCCCCCCATTTGCTTTAAGGGAGTTGCAGCTAGGGCTGTCTGGCTGTCCTGTACCCCCGTTGCCTATGCTAGCTTCATTTGACTGCTTTATTCCAGGCCGAGGCACTGTGGTAACTGGTACACTTGAGCGTGGCATTATCAAGAAAGGAGATGATTGCGAATTTGTAGGGCACAACCGGGACTTGCGCTCAGTGGTAACCGGTAAGTCCTTTAGAATTTCTGCAAGACTCGTCAACTTCCTGGTCTCCCCCTGCCTTCCAAGTTTGTCTGATGGTAGAACAGGGATAAAACTGTGGGGAAATGGTTGTTTGCACATAAGAGCATGGGCGAAAGTTTATTATTGCAAGGTGATTTCATAGCAGAAGGCATTGCTTGGAGCATGATCAACGCGTGGACAGCTCATGCTGCCCCATGATTGGTCCACGCAGCATGGCCTGATCGACTACGTGGGCCTGGTGTGATGGTATGGCATTTGTCCTTATCTGCCAGCTGAGGGAAAAGTTGCTTCTTGGTTTTTGTATCTTTTCTTCTGCACACAATAAATGTTTGACTGCAGCAGCTCCTGGAGCAGTCAGATTTCTTCAACCCATCTTTGCGTGAGACTGATTATTACGGATGTCGAGCAGGTTCTCGACATAAAACACCTTATGTGAAAATGGCAGTCATGGCAAAGGACAGTTATGGTTGGGTGGGGGAACTCCCCAGAAAGTTTGCAAATGGTAATGGCACTCCTTTTGACTTCAGGTATTGAGATGTTCCACAAACAATTGGAACGGGCAGAGGCTGGTGATAATTTGGGCGCTTTGGTGCGGGGGCTGAAGAGAGAGGATATACGGCGGGGGATGGTTATGTGCAAGCCTGGCTCCATCAAGCCGCACCAGAAGGTCGAGGCTCAGGTAAGCAGGCAGGACAGATTTGCAAATATTTTATAAGACCTAACCTAAGGAACCTCCTCACCCACAATATCCCTGCCTGGTAACCGTGCTCCTCATACGGGGCCCTGCTGAGAGTACTGCATGGCTCAGAGGTGCACTTAACCTGCACTAGGAACTGGGCTTTTAGTATTGCAGCTACATGACTTGGGAATCAATTAACCACCAAAATCAGGCAGGCACCTAGCAGGGTGTTTAAGCGCTTAATGAGTCCTTTTTTCTTCAGGAAAGCTTTCCCTGAGGATGTAATCCGGTCATTTATGGAAGATCAGTGTTGTCTAATGGAAGTGGGTTTCTTTTGTTTGCATGGATGTTTTTGTTTTTAGTGAGTTTATGTTATTGCTTTTAAAGATCTTGTTTGATTCTGTTTTTATCATGATCACTGCTTCAGTGGCTTCAAGCTATGAAGCAGTCTATAAATTTGTGTAATTATGATGGGACACTTTCATATTCTGTAAAATAATGGAGGTTTAATTTGGAGCTCACGTTGATTGTCCAGACAAGGCAAACAAGTCACTTCTCCTTCCCAGGTTTACATCCTGAGCAAAGAAGAAGGTGGTCGTCACAAGCCCTTTGTTTCTAACTACACACCTGTTATGTTTTCTCTGACCTGGGACATGGCCTGCCGTGTAGAATTGCCTGCATCAAAGGTTTGTCTGACTCTTCCTGCCCTCCTCCCTCCTTTCCAGCAGCCCGTTGCTTCCTATAAGCATTGCTGAAGTGACTTATAGAATCCACATTAGAGAATAGCTCTTGATCTGCTTCGCTTCTGATGCTTATAACTGAAAACAGGTACAACTACTGGATATCTTACAGGCCTTATTTCCTCTTCCTTAGGAAATGGTGATGCCAGGTGAAGACACCTCCATTATTTTGACATTGCGGCAGCCCATGGTTTTGGAAGAGGGGCAGAGATTTACGCTACGGGATGGACACAGAACCATTGGCACTGGAGTTGTCACAAAAACAGTGTCAGTAACTGCAGAAGATAAGGCAAAGTGGGAAACTTAAGTATATCCCTCAGAAGGATGCTTGTGAGGCATTTCAGGCCACTGAACATGCAGAACACATGAAACCAGGAGTTAAGCGCATTGCAGAAAGAGGAAGGGTGTTGAAAGCTTCACAAGCTATGAGCGGTTTCTTGGAATAAAAGCCCCTTGCTGAAATTATACCCTAACTAAAGTAAGCGGTTAGCCTTATCATCTTGGCTGAGGCGAGAAAAGCCTAATGTGTTCTGCTCATTTCAAGGGTGGGTGGGGAGGGCAAGTTGGTTAAATAAAAGACTTGAAAGCTAATCTTGAGTGCTATTCTGTTAAGTGGTGTAATTTTTTCATGATATCCTTTGAGAGACACTGTTGTACTACTAAAACAAATTATTATTAGGTAAAACTAATCTTATGGTGCTGGAGGAGACTCTTGAGAGTCCCATGGACTGCAAGATCAAACTTATTCATTCTTAAGGAAATCAGCCCTGAGTGCTCACTGGAAGGACAGATCCTGAAGCTGAGGCTCCAGTACTTTGGCCACCTCATGAGAAGACTCCCTGGAAAAGACTCTGATGTTGGGAAATATGGAGGACACAAGGAGAAGGGGACGACAGAGGACGAGATGGTTGGACAGTGTGCTTGACAGGAGTGTGTGGCATGCTCTGGTTCATGGGGTCACTAAGATTCGGACACGACTAAACAACAAAAAAATCTTATATGTAGTTAATGGGTACAGGTATCTGTTTGCAGGGGCACTGGTACTTGTTAGTTGATCTCAGTTAAGAATTTGGAGCCTGGATACAGTATCAAGCCCAGAAATGCCTATTGAGCAACCCACAGGTGACTGCACAGCTTGAATCCACAGACAGGCTTCCTGTTTCTTGTGCCCTCAAAGCCTGAATAGTCAGGCATAGGAGGCCTTATTTGTGTGAACTCCTTTAAATAACACATGGATCCTAAAGCAGAAGTGGCTGTTCATCTTGCACTCCAGCAAGTGTGGACAGCATTACCAGGCAGGGGTGGCTTAAGGGCTTCTATACAGATTATACAACACTACCTAGCTCAAGTACATTTTCAAATTTAGTAATATTAGTAAAAAGTAGATATATTCCACCAAATATGAAATGTACTTCCTCTCCCCCTACCAGCCCTTTTTGAATATTAAAAGGTAAAGGTACCCCTGCCCGTACGGGCCAGTCTTGACAGACTCTAGGGTTGTGCGCTCATCTCTAGAGGCCGGGAGCCAGCGCTGTCCGCAGACACTTCCGGGTCACGTGGCCAGCGTGACGAAGCTGTTCTGGCGAAAAGGGATGCGGGTGGCGCTGTGGGTAAAACCTCAGCGCCTAGGACTTGCCGATCGTATGGTCGGCGGTTTGAATACCCGCCGCGGGGTGAGCTCCTGTTGTTCGGTCCCAGCTCCTGCCCACCTAGCAGTTCGAAAGCACCCTTAAGTGCAAGTAGATAAATAGGTACCGCTTTATAGCGGGAAGGTAAACAGCGAATTTTGAATATTGAAGAGGACTAAATCATCCTTGTGATACGAAAATTATTACCATCGCATACCCTTTGATTTCCTGCAGTGATAGCAAGATCAGGTGGAACACATGCCATTCTCTCCTTCACAAACATGGATATCCTTACTAGAGAAATCTTCAGCCCCCAAAGGGAAATAGAAATCCAGCAGTGCTTCTAACTTGAAAAAAACATTTTTTTTGGGTCAAGTATCTCATGAAGATGTAAAGCCACCATCAGTACTCAAGTGCTGCTCTTAAAAAAATGGATAGCAGGAGAGTAACTATTTGGAGTAACAACCTTAAGAACAGTACATGCATACTGCGATTTGTCTTTCTAGATAGAGCTCACTGAAAGCAGCAGGGCGGGATAGTGAACTGCTGCACTATCAAACTCTTTTCCACCCCATTTCTTCTACAGCAGCCTTCAAAGATTTCAAGATGCATTGACTCTCTTTGCTTTCACGTTTATATGTAGTGTTTTGCCAACAGCATAAACCATTAATTGGACACCACTAGATTTATACAAAGGTAAGCAATGTGGTAACTTGCAGAAGTTGTTGGGACCCCCAACTACCATCAGCCCCAGCCATGCCCCCTTTTGTTTCACAAACATGGTTGGTAGAGATAAAATGGTCAGAGAAGAAATCGCTAGATTTTTATTTCATTTGTCCAAATCAGTGTATATCTTAATGCTGAGGTTGGTATTTTTGCCCTGTGTAGAGCATTCTGGCCTAGACCACAGGCTGGGGGTTGTGAGCCTGTGATTATCCCAATGCTGCTGGATTGCAATTCCCACCATTCCTTGTGCTGGCCAGAGCAGATGAAAATTAGTGTCCATTATCTGTATGGGCACCCCTAACTGCTCTAAATCTACAGGCTCTCACATTCCAGCTGTAGAACCCAGTTAAGGCTACCATCTAGAGCTTCCATGTATCAACAATCCATGGGCAAGGTACAGCTGCTCTCACCTGGGTGAGGAAAGAGGAGGAGCTAGGGCAGAACATACTGCTGGTATGTAAGCTGTATCACAGCCTGCCTGAACCTGGGGAGACAACCCATCTGCATGCCTCGCTCCCACCAGACTTTTGACGCCCATTAAACAAGCAGCCCAGGCTCTCATTTCTCATTGATCATGACACAGCTCAAATCAAACTCTTGACATTTAAGCAGACTCCCAGATAATAGTAAGAGTCCACTGCAAGGCAAAGTCCTGGAGCAGCTCAAGAAAGACCACGGCCCAGCTCATGAAATTTAACAGTCCCAGGCACTGAATGGCTGAAGTATAAAGCCTGGCATTTAGCTGCTTATGGTCTCCGTAGCTTGTTTAAAAAATAGCAACACCAGCCACACATACTTCATTTCTGCAACTCTTCTCAAAAAATGTCACCCACCAAGCCTGTGGGAGGGAGTAGCATCCCAATCTCGTATAACATTTTCTGCTAAGGGCCCACAACACTACTGTCCAGCCTCCCGTTCTTTCAGACTTTATGTGCTGATTTCAATAAAAGCAGTAATTAAAATTTTATTATTCAGATAAAAAACACTGCTAGACCATGATGTATAGTTTTTTACATTAGTGGTCCTTCCACTAAGAACCACTGCTTTAGGCTCTGCATTACACTGCCACCCCAATTACTTGTCACTGCTGATTAGTCATTTCAGCAGCAGCAGCAGCAGGGAATGAGCAGAGCACTGGAGCCTCTGAAGTGGATGAAGGAGTCTCAATCGCTCCTCCTTGCTAGAGAAGCTAAAACTCTGGGGAGATCAAAGCCGCTGCAACCACCCCAATTCTGTAGAACCGTGAACAAGGGTTACTTGTTAGAAATTGGCCCTCCCCACACAGTCAACCCCAAAGCCCAACATTAGTTAGTTTAAAATTTTATTGGTTTTTTTTTACTTTTTAAATATTTTTACTTAATAAAAAGTCAAGGTTTGTCCATCTGGTCATGTCCTTGTCAAGTTAATGTGGGAAAGTGGCATTTGCTCTAAGAGCCCGAATGGAGTCATAAATAACAGAAAAGAAACCCTGCCCTTCTCCAGGCAAGGGGAAGGGGCCGTTCTCCGTCCCGCTGGCTGACAGCGCCCCATGTGGGCTTCACTAAACCAACGGAAAGGAAGGTGCTTGGCGAGGGGGGGCTGGACCGGGCCAGACTGCGCCCCTCCAGGGGCCTCTGCCATGGGCATGAGGGCTGGCCCAGGCTTGGGGCCAGCAACAGAGCCAAGGCTGGCTAGGGTCTCAGGTCACAGGGAGAAGCGTGGACATCAGTTTCCAGGGGGGTGGAATGGAAGCTGCTGGGAGGGATGAGATTGAACTGGAAAGAAAAGAAAGAGGTAGTGAGGATCACAAAGATACAAAGTCCAGAACTACCAACCCTCAACCCCACCCCTATCGCAAATGACACAACCTATAAAACCCTAGAAATCATATGTCCCAGGAAGTCAGTATAGATGACAGTCTGTTCCATTCAGTTCCCTCCCTCCTTTCCTCAGCTTCCTAGTTTGACTTACCTTGGTGGTGCCCTATATAAGTGTAGTGGGAGGGTGTGGAGGCTGAGAGGGTGGGCACACCACTCTGGGGCACACCTCCCTGTGGAGGCCCACCGTGGGTCTGCGAGGGGTGCAGCAGCATGACCTGTGGAGCTCCGGGATGAGGTGGTGGGGCAGCTGCAATTCCAGTCTGGACATGAGCCTGTGGAGAAAGCAGAAGTGATTTCAATCCACACCCCAGTACCTTAATAAGCAGTGGATAACTTCACACTTTACCAACAAAATTAGCAGAGAAGCCCAAATCCGTAAAGTGCAAGATCATATCTATTTGGCAACTCATTTTAACTGATATACGGTAGCTGAAGTACTATTGGCATCCCTGTCTCAAGAGACAATGGAGTGTGTTTCTGGGAGCCATCCAACTGTCTTTGGGACTCCACTGCGGATTTGTGTAGGAGTTTACTCCTGAGCCTTTTCTTCTTACAATAATATCCCACAAGGCAGCAGTGCTTTAGGACCAGAATTTTCCTTCTCCTAGGTGGCTACCTTCCCAGGTTGGTGAGCCATATCTGTGCCTCACTTCTCTCTACAGCACATGCAGAAACTGCCTTCTTGACCATCGGACGCACTATTGGTCTCATCCACTAAATATGCCAGAGCCTGTCTTTTCACGAAGGGGAAGTCCCTAACTCAGCAAGAGTTTGAGGCTCATCGGCTACCCTCAACCAAAGAAGCTGTTCCCACAATATAGCCACTGCTGCATGCTGACAGCTTCTAGGAGCCACAGGTGAGAACTGAGTGGAGGATGGCGACCAAAGTTGGACAAACTACTCCAGAAGGTGCACAACATGCTCCCCACCAGAGGCACCACCTCTCCCCACTAACACGCCATACACTCTTAGGTATTATAGAGTGTTCATCAGCGCTTTTTCTAAAATAGAGGCACAGGAACTCCATTTGGTGGCCGTTTTATGTCTGATATAAATCCTTAAGTTGTGATTCTGCATCAGATGAGTGAGAACAAGTGTGGTAGTTTCATATGACATAGCCACACTAGATCGTGTGCTGCATTCTGGATGGAAGCTAGAAGCATGTAGAGATGTGTAGTGGTTAGTAGGTTTCAAAGATAAGGTGGCGCTTTTATGTCCCTTGTGTAAGTTGCACAGTGGTGTTCAGAGAGCAAGCTTATTTCTTGGAGTGGTCTAGCCTCAGGCTGATGGAAGTTTGGGAGTTCCTGACACAATCAAAGCTAGACTCACCCTTCCCGGGGCAAGCACACTCACCTGGGTGACGTGGGCCATGTTGGCGTAGCTGTGCTGCAGCTGCTGGTGGGCATGGATGGCGTAGACCGCTTGCTGGGGGAAACTGCTCTGTGGAGACTGAGCACTGGGCCCTGGTGTTATAGAGGGTGGCGTAGCTGTCAGTGTGGCTGTGTGGTACAGGTTCTGCTGCTGCTGGGCACTGGCCAAATGAGGTGGCTGTCCAGCCTGGTGCTATGGCAAGAGAATACAAAAGCCACAGTTCAAGTACCAGGGGTAATGCATCACACCTACCTTCAAGATATTTTCTTCCCCCCTCTTTGCTACTGCCATGTTATGCATTCTATGGAGATAGGGAGTGCCTAAGGGAGTGCCTAAGAATATGTGTGGAACAGTGGGTGCTGGGTTGCTTTCCGCTTTCCTGAAGTATATTTGCCCTTGCTATTCTATTTTCTCTTCCCACAATAAAACCTTGAGCATGTGATGAAAGATTCTACATTTGCTAATTCTTTTCTTAACTGATTCGCCGCTTAAGGCAAGGCCAGATAAGTCAATATTCCAAACACTAAAAGCAGACTCTCTGGTAAAAATCAGTTTTACTAATTCCCCCTCCCCTAAAGCTTACTAATTCTGATTAAATGGAGGGGTGTAAGAAAGAAAGATAGCCAAGGCTGTTTGGCAAAGTCTCAAGACAGTTATGGGTCCCCGCCATGCTGTTTATCTGTTAGTAGCTGTTCATCCTCAAGTTGCTGAATACTGTCCCTAAAACATGCGGGTGCTTTTACAGAAACCACACTGTGCTAGAAGACTTGGTCCCCTCAAAGGTATAAATTAGCAAGTAAAGATGCGATAGTCTATTCCTGGGACTCCACACACACAGCAGCTCTAAGACTTCAGCTGAGACAAGAAATGGTGACAACTTCACTCCTAATGTAGGACTACCTCTTTCTGAGCTAGCCTAGAATTTCCAGACTGGAACTTGAAGGGTCACCCCAGCACTAATCTCTAACACAAAATCAAACTGTGCAAGTCGCAAGAGCAAACAAGCATCAAGTGCCTCCCACACTAGTACCTGCACAGGGCTGGGGGCGGCATGTTGCGCTTGCTGTTGGTTGCCCGTGGGTGTGGTAGCTGGTTGAGGCTGATGCGGATGCAGCTGTGTGGCATGGTGGGGATACGACTGATGCACTGTGGCTGGGGAGAGAAGCAGCAAGCAGTGGTCAACAATGCAAGGGGGGAGGGAGGAAGAGAAGCTCAGAACAGACAAGTCTTCAGGCTCTGTACAAACTCACCATAAAGAGCCTGGGGCGTAGGTTGCTCTGCCTGGGGATACTGGGGAGTAGACGATGAAACAATGGCCTGGGGATGGTTGCCAGAAGTCATCATACGTGGGTTGCTCTGCAGCATGGGGGCAAATACAGGCTGGAGAGAAGAACATGCATTAGATAGTGTGGGGCACAAAGGTCAGCACAGTTAGCTTCTCTATTGAAGTACACATTATACCCACCTGCGAGGGGTAGTGTGCCATGGGCTGCATCATAGTTGGCTGTCCTGTGAACTGCTGGGGGTTGTAGGAGATATATGAGGAATACGGAGTGGCAGCCATCAGAGGGGGCCCTGCGGCTGCCGCTGCCTGCATAATGGGAGGAGCTGAGGTGGGCTGATGCTGGTCTGAACGCTGCGGGGGCAGAGAGCCTGTGCAGAAAGAAAATTCATGTAGGGAAGCCAGTTCAAATCTGCACACCCCACCAAAGCTGCACAGCAGGTATCCATTCCAGCCAACATTCACCATGGCTCCTTAATCTTTAACCCTCTTACCTTTAGCTCCTCTATATTTGCTCTGCTGTCCAGGCACAGAGTTAGAAACAGGGTAAGGGTACATCTGGGGTGCCTGCAAAAGACACGGGACATGCCAATTAATTCTAACACTAGCCTCCGCAATAATTTCAAAAGGAACCAATGATTATGCAGCTCACCCTTCTATCCAAAGGCAGGACCATCCACACATCATTCCACCCCCTTCTCACCTGCACAGCTGGGCCCATATGGATCTGTGGGATGTAAGAGATGTATTGTGGGCTGTACATGCCACTTTGCCCTGTAATCACTGGGATGGAGGGTGTAGAGTGGGTGCGTGGTCCTGGCGATGTGGGTGTGCTCGTTGACTTGTTCTGTACAGATAGGAGGAAGTAATCAGAGATTAAATAAGCACCTATGAACACAGAGAAACTAACAGAATGTAGAGCAAGGGTGTGAAGACTTCAGAAACAAGTCACTTTTGAGGGGGTAAAGAACTCATCTAATATCCTCTAACCAGAGCCTAGTGCGGAAGCCATACACTTGGAATTCTGAACTTGGAAATTGGTTTTGTGGTCCAGAAGTCAATGGAGCTCCAAGTTCTCTTTCATTTCAGAGCTATAATGGAGGGACCATTTTGCTGCTGCTGCTGCTGCTGCTGCTGCTGCTATTGTTAAACAACTGGGAGTAAAAAAGCCTTACCCATCTACTGACAATCATCTCCTGGTAGCTGCTGGAGCCTATAGGATATTGACCTAAGCTGACACCGTATGACCATTTCTACTGCAGCACACAGATACACACCCTCCCCCCTCCCATGCAAGCACACTAACCACAGAGCTAGTTCCCCAGATTACACACCACAGACAGGAGAGTCTTTGAAGGATTGAACTCCTTTGCATTTGGGTTCAGGGTAGACTTCTTCACCTGCCTGGAGAAAAGTACAACAGAAATTACAAAGAAGTCCACAAGAAATGTAGAGCAAAAACGCATCTGCTGTGGTTACCAGCACTAACTCACTCTGAGACAGGACCATCCTCCTTGTCATCTGCGTCACCTTTGCCTAGAGGACTAGCAGTCTGGGTCTGGCGCTCCATGCCTTCACAGGGCCCTTTTTCCTCCTTGTTGCTGCTTTCAGACAGCTCTAAGTTGGGCTTGGGGGATTCATCAGGTACCTCACATGTGCCCCCTGCTCCAACCAAGGCCTCCGGGGGCTTGTCCTTCACCTTTCCTTCAAGAGGCTCCTTGGTCCGGAAATCCAGTGTGGCCTCTGGGGAGGGGCTGGGCTGCAGCTTGGAGAAAGTAGACATGGAGTAAGCAACGGTGCCAGAAACACATTAATGCTCTGCCCCACAAAGTACATTTGATGGGAGAAAAGGAGAACATTCTCACCTTAAACTGGGCCCCAAATTTCCGTAGCTCCTCCAGCTGATTTCTCTTCTGCTCATTTTGGAGACCTAAAGCAGGGTAAGTGTCAAAGCAATTACGTAACAAAGGATTTAGAACTCCAATCCCAAAACCTTGAAAAGTATTTGTGGAATTAGCCACTGTTCAGGAACTGTTGCATGAATGCCAGATATTTTCTTACTAATATTTGTAGTTTTTTTTATATTAAAAGTAGAAAATATAAATCACCTGCAGAATTCACTCAACAGAACCCAAGGTTTCAAAAGAGAAGTGAGCAGAGAACCCAAAAAGTTCAGAAGACACAAACCTTTGCTTGCCTGTTTGACCAGATCTGAGGGGCCCATAACCTCCAAGGTCCTGCTGGGTTCTTTGGTGGCAGAGTTAGGCACCTCTTTAACTAGGAATGGAACAGAGAATCCAGAAGTGAGCCTTAAAGTGAGAAGTGTCCTCTATGTAAGAATCTTCAGCATCTACTCCTGCTCATTTTCTTAAGGTGAGGAGCCTGGCTTCATCTTTTGTCTTAGTTGATCAAATTCTCGAGAGATTTGATAAACTATCTAATTCATTAGGAGAAAAGATGCCTAGGTCCATTCTGTGCTAGGAATGGACCAGACTAGCTTCACCTCCAGTGTGATTCCTTACCCTCAACAGCAGCTACAGGGGCAGATACTGGAACCTTGGGTGAAGGCGGGGTTGGGGAAGCACTAGACTCCATAGTAGGCCTCAATTCAGAGGGTGATGCAGGAGCAGCAGGAACTGTTGATCCCACTGGGGGATCCTGGGAAGAGACTGGCACAGTTGAGGCAGACTTAGGAGAACGTGGAGCATAGAGGCGACCCACTGTGTAAGAAAAGCAAAGTTATTAGATGCAAGCAACATCACACCCAGCACAGGTGGTTACTGAGGGTCATGGGGAAATTCCACTTTAATTCCACTGCCCGCTCTACCTGAAGAAGTTGCAGGTGAGACTTCCATGGGTCGACTGGAAGGGGAAGACATGCTCTTAGCTCCTCGGATGGGTCGCTGAGACTTTGGAGACATTCTGGATGGACCTAGAAGAAGGGAACCACAGAAGCAGATGAAGAGGCCACGCAGACACACCAAGTGGTCCTTTGCTATCTTCAATTTTCTACTGCTGGAAAGTGGGAGAAATTCCAGTATTTATCGCAACCTAACACCATCATGGGTGTCTCAAAGGGAAAGTCATGCCCAAAAATTAAAAGAACACTGAATATAATTCCCTCCCCCTGCCCCGAAAACCAACATAGATGGGGAGGAAATTCCACAGCCACCTGTGAGAGCTCAATCAACTAATTCAACAGACATTTAAATCCTCTAGAAGTAACTGCACCAATCTATTCAAATTTCCACATTCTACGCTTGGGAAAGTAAGCCTCACCTCCATTGATGCCTCGCTGCTCTGGAATGGAGCCAGTGTTGCCTTCTGAGTGGTGTGCACTTCCACGGGGTGGTAAAGACCCCATACCTGGCCTCCCACCCCGAGAACTGCTGCAGCGTACACCTCCTCTTGAGCCTTCTCTGACACGCTGGGGAAGGGGTATGTACTTGCCCTCTCTACAAGGAAAGAAAATATTGTGGTAGCATAATTCCTGGTACCTTGTTTGGAGTGAAAGCAAGAAGGGAAAATGGACAAGATGCCTTCAAGGCAAGTAGGCTGGCAGCCCCCCTGTATATGAGATGAGCAAGTTCTCAGGTACCAACCTTTAAAAGTGTATGTCAACATTGTTCTTTCCTCCCAAGAGATGCAGTGGAAACCCAACTTGCCTTATGTCAATTAAGGGATTTTGCTGCTGGGTCAAAACCAGCCTATAATTCTCACACTTCTCACCTGGATGCCAGACTGGGGCTGTCCCTTCCCGACACTTGTCTTTGCACAGAGCTGTGCTTCTCCTCTTCTGTGCGTCCATCATCATTTTCCATAGCAATGCGCAGTCGGTATTGTGGGCTCGATTCAATCTCCCGAGCCAGCTGGGCAGCCCTTGCTTCTCGCTGCCGGAATTCCTCTGAGTTATCCTTTTCAAGAGGGACACTACCATGCACAGATGGTACAGTGAAGAAGAATAAGCAAGGAGACAAAACAAACACGCTCTACCAATCACACATAGACACAAGCCTGTTGCCCTCAAAGGAACAGAACCACCCAACACTTTTCCCAAGCTCCACTTTGGAGAAATATATTCCAGCAGTTCAATTCCTTTGTCTGGCCTATGAAGGGATTGAGAGCTTCAGATTCTACTGTAACCAAACTTTCATCAACATCGATTTCCCACAAACATGCACGTGGAAATTAATTCTAACTGAAGAAGAAAAAAGCTTTCTTTATTACAGTGTATGAACAGTGAATGTCAAGGGCTGAAAATGAAAATGTAGCAGCATAAGCAAGAAAGATTAACTTTACAAACTTTGAACATTTAAGAATTTTAGAGGTCAGGGTGGCAAAGTTCCAAGCAACACATTACATTTTTAGAACACGCTAGCAGACTGTGGATTGATGGAAAAATAAAAGCCACCCACAAACTGGGTTTTTTGGGGGGCGGAAAGATGTGAGCATTAGGAGAGCCTGGTATATCTGTACAGTAGATTTTAGGGCAGGAGAACCCTGGACATCTGGTATGCTTGGTATTCAAGCTACATACCCATGCAAATGCAGGTGCAGATATCCCAAAGTAATTAAACCTTACATACAAGCCCTGGCTTCATTTGCATCATGGTACTCTACCCTCACAAGACCAAACGTTCTACAGCTTCTAAGCAATAAATACAGTAAATTCCAGCCCGCTCCATCACTCCAGGGTGGGTTAACAACATTTGCCACATTTAAGCTTGAGATCATCTCCTGAGAGTTTAACCCTGCCTAGCAAAATAAAACAAAAAACCCAACCTCATTAATCCTTCATTGCTTTTGACTGATGCTCAGGTTTCTTGGTTTCTCCAGAAAGCCACCAATAACTATTGATGAGTAAGGTGTAGGGGTGTGGGTGTGAATGAGAAAGACAAACACAGGTCTGGTAGCCAAGTCCGTTTCAGGGTTCCGAAAGGTCAGCACTCAGTCCACTGCTCTTTTGCCTGTTACTTTTCACCAGTTGGTCAATGACTTGTAGGGGCTGACAATAATTACTCACTCTCGGGGGCTAAATAGACAACTGACTAACCTGGGACCCCCCCTGCACTGGAGCTCCACTCTTTAGTCTAGGGCCTCCAGATTTATCCTAAATAGCCATACCATCTACATCATGTCCTGCAGGGGCAGCCTTTGTGCACCCTGCAGATTTTGCTTGACTCTGGCTCCTATCAGCCTCAGGCAGCATGACTAATAGTTAGGAATGCTGGGAGCTGTAATCCAGCATCTGGAGGATACACTGACAACCCTGATATATTGCTTCAAATCCTTCCTCCCCGTACCCCTCAGTACAGAAATGACTGAAAAGTGTTAACTCACGTATAAGAGGAGAGGCTGCTATCATAGGTGGTTTTTATACCATAATTTTCTTCGTTGAACTTGAACATCTCATTTGGGTCCCAGCCATTAGACTAAAATGAAAGACAAAGCAATCATTTAAACAGTGAGGTACGTTTGTCAAAAGAACAGCTTAGCAAGGCATCAGACCCACAGCACCAGCCCCAAGCATTCGTCTTTTGCTGCTTCACCCAGATCAGAACACTTGCCATGTCAGAATCCAAGTCATAATCATCACTGTTGCTGTCTCCTCCTTCCCAGCGCTGTAGCACCTTCTCTTTATGCTCCCCATTCACCTTGGAATTCATGGCGATGGCAGAATCTGTGAACTTATCTAGGACACAGAGCAGAGGCAAAGGTCATATTGGAAAAGATCAAAGCTCTCCCACCCCCTGGTCACACACCAGACCTCAACCCTGCTGTCTTGAGGCTGTATTACCTTTGGTGGCATAGTTGAAGTCAACATTGTGGAAGTGAACCAACATGACATCGGTAGGTTTGAAAATCATGGTGTCCACAATATCCTCTCTCCTGGGCCCTACTGCCTGGTCAGGTACCATCCTGTGCACAGCATCCACAGCAAGCTCGAACTGCAAACACAATCCCTGTTAACATATATTATCACACATCCCTACCCACATAGAGCTAGCTGAAACTGAAAGAATACCCGTATTTCATGACATCAAGTGGCCCACTGAAAACTATCTAATATCAGGCCCCATCCTTGCATTCTCAAACAACAAGGTGCTAGGCCTTTTTGTGAGGGGTGACACACACAGGATTTTATCTTATATTCTATTTCTGATCTTTAGATGAGTGTGTCCATACTTATGTAGCCAAAACAGTAACACTCAAGCGGGAGGTATCTGCAGACTTAGGGGTACCTTAAAGATTCAATAATTTTAAAAGTCTTCAGAAAAATTCCTACGGGGGAACAGCCCAGTGAGGGCTGCTCAGGAAGCCAGATGGGAAAAAGAAATGAGGTACAGTGGTGCCCCGCAAGACGAATGCCTCGCAAGACAAAAAACTCGCTAGACAAAAGGGTTTTCCGTTTTTCGAGGTGCTTCGCAAGATGAATTTCCCTATGGGATTGCTTCGCAAGACGAAAACGTCTTGCGAGTTTGCTTCCTTTTTCTTAAAGCCGTTAATACCCGGGGAATCCGCGCTCCGCGAGACGAAAAAATCGCAAGACGAAGCAACTCGTGGAACGAATTAATATCGTCTTGCGAGGCACCACTGTAGCTGGAAAATGAGAAAGGAACAGCACAAGCAGAAAATAGGTAGAGCGTGCTTCTCATTGTCTGCATACGTGATGCCATTTCTTTTACCAATAAATGTTTATACTACTTTTCAGCACAATCACAAGTGATGTACATAAAATACAAAATATAATCAATTAAAACCAATCCTTATAAAAGACTTAAAAATGACTTCATCCATTGTAACTCTAAAAGATTATGAAAGAGATACACCTTCACTTGCTGCCAAAACAAATGTACGGTAGAGAAAAGGCACATCTTGTTTCACACCATGTTTATATTTTGAAATGTCCCCAGGAACAGAAGAGCTGTCCACAAAAATCAACAGAAAAACCAATGATTTTAATGCAGCTAACATCTGGCACTAATGTGTCCACACATGGCACACTCAAAAAAGGTAGCAGCAAAAAGAAAAAAACCCTTCTCTTTCTAGATCAGCTCTTATTTAGTGTGATTTAAAAAAAAACCCAAAACCCTGCTAAAGCAAGTCTCAAAGCAAATAAGCTTCATGGTCCCCATTGACTTGCTTCGAGTGGTTGCATATTTTTTTCCAAAAGAAAAGAACGTAAGAAAAGTCTGCTGGATCTAGGTCACTTGCCCATCTAACCAAGCATCCTGTGGCCAACCGGATGCCTCTCAGAAGGCCACAACCTAGACACCAGCACAACGCTGTCCACCTGCCATTCCCAGCAACTGGTATTGATGATGATGCCTCAACAATGGAGGTAGTACATAGCCTTATCGCCCATGAATCTGTCTAATCATGCTTTAAGGCCTCTCAAGTTAGAGGGGTGCCCGTGAATCTCGTGTTAGGAGAGTGGGAGAAAAACTTCTCTCTATCCACTTTCTCTGTCCCATGCATAATTTTGTAAACTATCACATCACTGCTTACTCGCCTTTTCTCTAAACTAAAACTCCCTAACTCTGTAACCTTGCCTCATAGCTGCTCCATCCCCTTATCATTTTCAGAACCTGTCCCAACTCTACAAGACCCTTTTAGAGGTGAGACAACCAGAATGATACACAGTATCGCAAATGCAGAACAATGTGGCCAAAAGTGAAGAAAGTGTCATGCTATCGCCAGTGAAGTAACAGCCATGTTACACGTAAGAAAAATTAAAGGAGGGACCTCGACTTTAATGCTAACTTGCTGAAATGTGCATACCACAGATGCATTGAGACCATTGGTGATGAGGCCCTACTTGTTCTAATACAAAGACAGCAGAGAAAAATCCTTTTAATACTCGAACCTACTTTCAAACACTCTAGGAAAGCCAAACCAAGCACTCACCTTGGAGCTCAAGGTTTTAAAAATCCCCTCAAATGTGTTTCCATTTTTCACCTTCACATCACATGTGGACCCCTGTCAAGAGAAAAAGAAGGCAGAAATAACACTAAGAAAGAGTGAATGACATTTCAAGTTATAAACTGAAGCCCCTCTAACTCAATCCAATCAACAACGTTTTCCAAGAACTATGCCACCAAAAGGAAGAGGAAGAAAATATATCTATTAGCGTTCCCTTTTCTTTTCATTTTTGAGGGGGGGAATGTTACTAGAACCAATAATTTGGACTGTGTCACCAATATCAATCATATCAGGGCTAACAGCAATCACCACAATCTGCATGTGGCTTCAGGTAAAAGATCATAGAATTGTAGTGTTGGAAGGGACCCCCAAGGGTCATCTAGTCCAACCCCTTGCAATTGAGGAATCTTCTGCCCAATGTGGGGCTCAAATCCACAACCCTGAAATTAAGAGTCTCATGCTCCTCTCTAGCGTCCTGTTCTTACAGTGACCATGTCTCATATTCACAAAACCATCTGGAAACAAACCTAAGTAAGACCACTGGGAAAGGAATGAATAGGTAGCACACAATGTGAACAGAAAGGTGCAACAAACAGTAAGTAAGGTGCTTATACTGCAAGGCTCACCAAACCAAGTGATGGGACTGGGGGGAATTGCCACAAGAATACCCTTTACTGCAGAACCATCCACCAACATACTGACACTTCAAATCCTACACCCTCCTAACTTCTCTCTTGGAGACTCACCACAACTGCTGTGAGGAAGTGCAGCATTCGGGAATTGTTATAGACACCCTCAAAAACCTGGTAATAGATAGAGAGGAAAGACAGACAAGGTTTATTAGAAAGTTTATAATGCTATATTGCCCTCTGTCACTACTCTGGCACTTCCAAGTATTAGGTATGCAGCTTCAGGAATGATAAATGGTTAATTTAACAATGGTAACCTTAGGGTTAAATAACTATTGAATCACCTGCTTCCTTCATAAGCTCAAGCTAGTTTTAGGACCTTAAGCCGGGAACTGGGGAATCGTAAGATAATGGTGCCCCATATCCACTTTGGTCAGAGAGCATGAAGTAGAAAAGACCAATTGTATCAGAAATTTCCTGCCAGGTAGGGAGTGCTCAAATACTGCTGTGGGCCCCAGACACAAACCACATGGTTTATTTGGTGTCACATTTCAGTTTTTGTGCCTCCCACTGACATAACTGTAGTGTCCCTAGTGAAATTGAAAACTCCGAAAAGAGCAGAGATCTTCCAGTAGTAACCAGTTATGAGTTGGCCTCCTTTGCACCTAAATGCAAAATAATAGTGCTCTAAAACACTACAGGAAACCCAGCCTGCAATATGCCAACTGACCTCAAGTTCTCACTACATGAAATTGTTCTTATCTGTGAAAGTTTAAGACTCTTAGAAAAAGGTATCATGCAGAAGAAGCTATAACTAATGGAAGAGGTCCCCCCCTTTTTTTGGCCATATAGGAAGACTCTCAAATCTTGTTTTTGGGATGCCTTTTTAGTCACAGAAATTTCGGCCTGGAGAAACATTCATTCAGACATCCCAACAACTAATACAGCACAGCTACTTTGGGCTCAGATGTCATCTAGTAGTTACCCAAATCACATAAATCAGGAATCCCAAAGTACAACAATTGTCTTATGGCCCTGGAAGGCTTAGCTCCTAGTACTTACGGGAGACTGCGGAGGTCCTTTGCCTGTGCTCTGGCCCCTGAAAATGAATCAGGCACAAGGGTAACTCACAGGAAAGTGATGTGAACCCCACCAAATATAAACAGTGTTCAGATCAACAGGCCACCTTTGATGCATCAGATCATTATAAAATTGTTTTATGATACACTAGTAAGAAACCAATATTTTGATAAAGAGAAGGAAATAAGGACTTTCGCATTAGCTAACAAAATCCCTTCAGAAAAACTGGTGGTGTGCATATTATAAGAAAAATTACTCTCAGCTGACAAGTAAAAGATTACACACCAATGGGATGGAAGTATATACTCCCCCAAAAATCCTTCCCCTGCCTATATAGTCAAGAAGCCTGACACAATCCTTGTGCGGAAAAGGGTTCCCTGCAGCTCTACCTCATACATCCAAACTTTTTTAGCCCAAATATTTCATGGTAGTTGAAATAATAGCAACAGTGATAACTATATGGTAAAGAGAATCTGTGCTGTATGATGCCCTGCTCTTGAGATAAGAACCAAAATATGAAAAGCAGGAAAACAGCCATATAACTTGTTCAGTTTTTCAAAAATGATGTTATGACCAATGGTTTGTGGTTTTCTAGCCCTCATCTTCCTCATACCAGAGGTACTCCTGTTTGTTATTACTGCAAATATAGACACTGTCTTGAATAACATGACTGAACATAAAGAAGGAAAAAGCCAGCCTGATGACTATCTCAACAAAGCCTTTTTTGCCAATGTCCACTACTCATCCATAGAAGTGGTTTACGGCTAATAAAAAAGAAATGACCTAACTAAATAAGGGTGCAAAGTAAGTGCAAACCACCATAGCACACTTAATAAGGAGCCTGTTGCATTGGGATCAAGGGACTTACTCCTGAGTGCACATGGTTTGCATGTGGTGCTTCAACCAAATCCCACCCATGCCTACTCATAAATTAAATCCCACCAAATCAACTCCCAACCCCTACGAAAGTGCTCCAATTCAAGAGTATGAGGTCCCTCACACCTCCTCTTCCACCCCCACAAGGAAAAATACCTATAGTATCATCCCTAAGAAACAATTACGACCCTTTTTTTAACCACACAGGCCAACTGGAATGATGCGCCCCCGCATCATTTTAGCAAAGGGCGCACATTGGGCAATGCAACGTCGAATCTGTGGCTCAGGACTTAGGCTTCGCTTATCGGAGCCACACACGCTCCCCGCGCCGGCCCAAGTCCTCCTTTCAACCCTTGGGAGCGGGAGCGCGCGCAGTTCCTTATTTCTCTCCCCTCCGCCCCGTCTCTCCCCCCCCCCCACCCCACCCTTCCCCGGATGTAAAGTTGGTTTTCGTTTCTCGGTCAACGTACCTTGTGCCGCTTCCTCCCGGGGGGCCTCCCCCTCCGCTACCGGGGGGCGCCACCGTCGCTGCTCTGGCTCCTCCCGTAGCCCCGGGGCTGAGGCTGCCGTTGGGGCTGACGGGGGTCGGGTTGGCCTTGCGCGAGGCGGCGGCGGCGGCGGCTACCGCGGTGGCCGGGGGAGGCGGCGTCGGCGTGGTGGGCGGCGGGGGAGCCGAGGCGGGAGAGCCAGGTTGAGGAGAGGGCGGCGGGAGCGGCTGCTTCAACATGGCGGTGGCGCTTGGCGGCGGCGAAAAAGGGCCGGACGCCGCAGGCTCAACCCCCCTGTCAGAGCACGCGCTCGCGCGAGGCCGTTGGGCGAGAGAGGCGGCGTCGGCGAGGAAGCCGAGAGTCAAAGGGCCCCCTCCCTCCACGGCAAGCGCGCACGCGCTTCTCAGGGCGCCGCTTTGGCGCAGCCTGACGAGGGGAAAAGGAAAGGGGGGAAAGATTGGGGCGGGTGAAGAAAAAGGACACAAACCGGTCCACCGGCTGAGGCGAGGGAGGGAGGGAGGGCCTGCGGCCGCCTCACAACTAAGCCGCCTCCGCCGCGCGCTCCTGTTGCTGGCCCGGAAGGGGAAACGGGCAGGCAGGGAGGCCTGCGGTCGCGGAAAGGGGGAGGGGGGAGAAAGAGAGACACGCACAAACAAACGACAGCGAGGGAGAGGGGCAGAATAAAAACCGCCTCCCGCTCCGCGCGCGCGCGCTCCGCGTCGCCTTGTGCGTGTGGCCGGCCTGCCCGCTTGCCCTGCGCGCGCCGCAGCGAACAAAATGGGGCGGAGAGAGGTCCTTCCTCGCCGTGGCCGAAACGAGTCCCTCAGGAGGCGCGCGCTCTTATTGGCTGCCTAGCCCTTTCGCGGTCTCGCGCATCCAACGGGAAGGGGCGGGGGGCGAGGAGGAGGACGAGGACGAGGCGGCGAAGGAAAGAAGTTAAAAGTCCCGAGCGCTCGAGCCAATCGAGAGGCAGCGCTTCGGAGCGTAAAGGACGCGAGGCGAATCTCCCAGCCTAGGCGGAGGGGGAAGAGCGGGGCTGGGGGGGAAGGAAGGAGCCTGGAAGAAAAGTGAGCGCGCGCAGAGAGAGAGAGAGGAGGAGGAGGCGGGGGGTGGGGAAGTGGTGATGTTGGCGTTGAGGGCCCCGACACGAGCGGTCTCAAACCCCACTCCGCCGGCCGCAGTTTTCTGTTTCGTATCGGGAGCGCACTGGCTTGTGAGGTTTGGGTGGGGGGGCAGGGAAGTACGGATCCCGCTGGCCCGCGCGGACGAGAAGGAGTCAATCCGGTTGCTGCACAATGAGTCCCTGGTGGAGGGCGGGGTTTCGCTCTGCGCATGCGCCAGGCGCGCTCCCTCCTGCTGCGCACGTTCCGTGCCTGCCGTACAGGTGCTGTCGAGTGACCAGCGGCGCGCTCACGGCCCCACCCCCGCGTCACAGTCAATCGGGAAACAGAGAGAGTGGGTGCTTGGGTTCCCGGCGGATCCTTCGAGGGAGGCGGGGAGGCGTCCGGTAATGGTTTATGGCTTACTGCACATGCGTAAGAGGAAACAAAGACTTGTGCCTGCCTTGCTTCCAAAAGTTCGTTATGCGCATGTGCCGAAGGAAGAGGAGCCGTTGCGCATGTTCGCTGCTTACGTACAAGAGCAAAAGGCTCTTCCGCCGCGCACCCGACGAAGCGCATGGGCAATGGGCGGGGCCTCCTGCTGAGACAGAAAGTCCCGGATTCGTTAGAAGACGGGTGACCCCAAATGACCCCCAATCCCTCAATGTCACGTGGGTTCCAGTATGGCCTTGGCCTCCGTGACCTCCTAGGCAGCGTCACCCCCAAGCTGTCAACCGTGGCTGAGAGATGCTTCTTCAGAAAGCTTATTCTTTTCTCCTTTTTTCGTTATGATTTTAAGCGATTTTTCAATAAACACAGATACTTTATTATTTTCAACAGAAAGGAACCAGGGCTGGAAACAACAACAACAACAATAGAGAAAAGAAATAACAACAATAATAAATATTTTTACCCCGTCTTTTTTCCTGACAGGGACTCAATGCGGCTTACAGATATAGTGACATATGATTAAATATGCACTCCATGGGGCTATAGGATATGGTTCAAATCTGAAGTGGTTAGCCTTTTTTTTTCCTGGTAGGGACACCTTCCCTCATGGGAAATGTCTGGGATAAAGTGTTGTAAACAAAAATTGCCCTTTTCCCTTATGGGGGTATCCAAGAGCCCACACAGAGTCCTTACATAGGTTCCCTATTGGTAGGAGAGAATAATAGAGGCCAAGCAGAGAATATTGAGAAGCAAAGCAGCTGGTAAGCTTGATCTTTATTGATCTGTTGCAACAGGGTGCTCCCCTCACCCGCAGGAGAGGAGGAAGAACCCAGAAAAAATGGAGCGCAAGGCCTTATAAAGACTTTTGAAATTGCCACCCTGTAGATCAAGACCACCCCCAGAAACATCCTACATACATCACAGAAGGGGTGTAACCTAAGACCAACCCTCAGATACATCATACCTACATCACAGAAAAGGCGGTTTTAAAACAGAAATTTGAATGTTGTTTATCTCCTGTCTGGCAGGTTACTTGATTGGATTGCCTGGGTAGCCTGGCCAGTCTTTTGTAATGATAAATACTTCTTTCTTGATAAATACTTAGTTCCTGGGCCATGTCACAGGCTCACACCCTATTCATATCTTAAATGTGCCCTTAAGATGGGATTTGTGAGGAAAGAGACAATGGGGAGGTTTCCCACTTTGACCTTGCAGAGAAAACATTTGCTCAGTTTAGGAATCAAAATACTTGAAGCCTAAATGGTGATGTGTACAAACACAAAAGAGTTCTCTCTCTTTCAACTATACTCAGCTTTTAGTGATGGGGTGAGCAAGCAACAAACAATGTTTTGATATAAAACTGCAAGCAAAGGTAGCTAGTCCCTGACTCCATTTTGCTTTTATTATCATCTTAGGAACATCATCCTCTTTTTTAACAGCAAACTCATTCTCCTAATGGGGAATCCCTATTTAGACAAAATTCCTGCCAACCTAGCAGTTCGAAAGCATGTCAAAGTGCAAGTAGATAAATAGGTACCGCTCCAGCGGGAAGGTAAACAATGTTTCCGGGCGCTGCTCTGGTTCGCCAGAAGCAGTTTAGTCATCCTGGCCACATGACCCGGAAGCTGTATGCCGGCTCCCTCGGCCAATAAAGCAAAATGAGCACCGCAACCCTAGAGTCAGCCACGACTGGACCTAATGGTCAGGGGTCCCTTTATGTTTATGTAGTCAAAATAGCACCAACCCAAACTGAAGAGCAAATTATCAGCAGGTTAGTAGAACTCTTATGTTTCCCATTAATACAACAAATCTTTTTTGTCATGTGTGGGGGAAGTAAGAGAGAAAATCCCTCCAAATACCCTAACAAGGATTTAATATGCTCAGTGGCATAGAATGATGGTTGACTGGGAGGAATGGAGTCTTCTGGAGAAGTACAAGTTTGGAACCTTTAATAGGTGCACTCCACACAACGTTTTGTTGCAGGTCCTATTTGTATATACAGTACTAATAGCTTATTCTCTGAGTGTCAATCCTAGCGTCGCTGAAATGGCACTATCCACACAGAGGAGAGATTTATGAGCAGGCTTGGGGTGGGCACACAACCCAAGGGCTTATGCAAATGCAAGCAAAACACTAGAAGTGGGAAATCCCAAAATTGCTTTATGCTCATTTGCAAGAGAAATGCGGTATTTTGGGGGTGGTACTGAGGAGACAGTAGATGACAAAAGCTTTAACCTTATTGCAAGACTACCACATGTGGAAAAAGGTACCTTCTTTCTCTTTACATTTCCAACACTTATTCAATTTTCATTTATACATCTTTGCCAATCTACTAGGTGTTAGGTACCATATATATACCATTTTCATATAATTTTATCTTAAACCATAACATGCTGTAAATTTTATATCCGTATTCCATAATCGTTCCCATGCTTCCATTTCTATGTTATGACCAATATCTATTGCCCAATGTATCATTCATTTGACTTGTTTGTCCTTTGTCTCCCATTCCAATAACATCTTATACATTTTAGACATCACTTTAACATTAACAGGTCTCTCTTTAATTGTGATAGTTGTTCCCCAACCCCCCGCTTCATATCCTTTTTAAATACTTCATTCAAATGATGATATTGTAACCATGTTGTTAATATCCCTGATAAATCCTTAAACTCTTTTAATTTAAATTCTCTACCCTACTCACTAGGACGCAGGTGGCGCTGTGGGTTAAAGCCTCAGCGCCTAGGACTTGCCGATTCAAAGGTCGGCGGTTCGAATCCCTGCGGCGGGGTGCGCTCCCGCTGCTCGGTCCCAGCGCCTGCCAACCTAGCAGTTCGAAAGCACCTCCGGGTGCAAGTAGATAAATAGGGACCGCTTACCAGCGGGAAGGTAAACGGCGTTTCCGTGTGCGGCTCTGGCTCGCCAGAGCAGCGATGTCACGCTGGCCACGTGACCCGGAAGTGTCTCCGGACAGCGCTGGCCCCTGGCCTCTTAAGTGAGATGGGCGCACAACCCCAGTCTGTCAAGACTGGCCCGTACGGGCAGGGGTACCTTTACCTTTACCCTCCTCACTTAGCAAATTTCTATAAGTTGCCCATCTTTCCATCCTATTTTCCTTTTTCACCGCTATGGCTTCCAAAGGTGAAAGCCAAAGTGATGCTTTAGTCTCCAATAAGTTTTTATATTTATCCTATATTCTATACATTTTTTTCCTAATTATATGGTTTGTGAAACCTTTATGTACTTTTGCCTTTTCATACCACAAATAAAATACTGGCAGCAATGCCCAAAGTATCCCTCAACATGCCAGTTCTCAGCCCCTGTGAGAATGGGCAAGATTTGGGAACAATAGTAGTTGTAGTTAGGGATGGGAGAGAAATTTGGTTTGGTTTACATTTTAATATGAACGTGCCCAATTTCCAAAACAAATCGAAATGTGGCTATTCCTTGAAATTCACCCTTCTCCAAATTTTACAGTGGAATGTATTAAGGTAAAGTGTGCATGTCGATGCACATATATGTAAATTTTTTTTAAAAAAATACTGCACCATATTAGAAAACGTTTACAAAAACCTGCATATTTGCCAAAATTGTGTACAAAAGTGTATAGTAGAAGAAATGCACACAAATACTACCAATTGATACGGAAGGGGGGGCATGTCTTCTTCACCTTCTTCTTTGCTACAATATATCCATTTATTTCCAATTGTCAGTGTCAAAAGGGACTAAAATCTATAAAATTAATAGAAACTCAACGTGCCAATTTGCTCAATTTCTCTAGGACTCCATGACACCTTCCCTGTCCTCCATAATCCCTCAAGCAAGGTGTCAAGACCCTAATCCTGTCAAATCACTCTGCCAAGCCTTTCCTCCGGGCAATGCCAGTACATGGACCATTGTCTTCTCATCACCGGTACTCAGGATGTGCTTATCTGCGCATATCTCCAGCTCTGCATATTCCCCCCTCCCTCCTCCATATGTTAATCCTGTTTAACCCAACCTCTTCTTAATGTATTCATGATGTAATCTGTGTAACCCAACCTCTTCTTAATGTATTCATGATGTAACTGGGATGTATTTTGCACTGTATTCTGGGACATGGAGGGAAGTTTCAAAAGTTCATGTCACCCCTTTCTCGCTGTTCAATCTCGCCTTGAACCTGTTGCGCAATAAACTTGGATCTTCTGCAGCTTGCTCCTGTCTCCGGCTGAGCTCATTTTCCTCCGCAGGGACCCGCGGACTTAGTCCAACGAGCTGGGTGGCAGAGCAGCCTCACACCCAGATTTTACCGTAACACAATATTTCATGAGGACTTTCTACCCCCCCCCCAAAAAAATGCAAGCATGAAGAATTATAGCAAACTGTACTTAGTGACTAGAAAAATGAAAAAAAGAAGTCAAAACCGACAGATACATCTCTAGTTGTTATCCAGTAACAGTCAGTGGGCTATAAACTAGTCACCCCAGGCTATAGCCTGGTTCAGAATAAATGCATGAGTGAAGTCCAACTCACGAAGAGGATTGTGGAAGGAAGGTCCTAGAAGGGTGTGTAAGGTGCTACTTCCATCATAGGCACCAGGTCCCTGGGTGCCCTGGCTCCTACAACATTTAAAACAAGGGGACTGGGCACCCACAAAGTGCGGTGTGGCCGCACATGCACACCACAGGGCATGTGCATGCTACGTCATCATTCCCTCTGTCATGTGCGCATTATGTCACCATGCCCCTGCTATGTTCGTAGTTATAGGCAGTAACACACGTTTATGTGTAGGACCTGTAACAAAATTATTCCGCTGTTTCTTCATCACAAGCAGGATTGCTCCTGTTCTGAGTTCCTGTCACCTAGCTGTGCTCCCCTCTGGCATACACATTTATTTATAAATAACATTTTTATACCACTCAATATAATAACATCCCATTAAGTGGTTTAAATAAAACCACCGCCACATTTTTTTAAAAAAACGAGATACAAACACAACTGTACATAGCAGATAAAGTCAAGCTGTGTACAAAAAATTAAAAATTAACCAGAGTCAGAGTCCAGGAAAGCTTGGGTAAACATATCAGTTTTTAAGAGATGTTTAAAAGCCATTACTGTCTCTGTCTCCCAGTTCACAAGAGGGGAGGGTATTCCAGAAGGTGGGTGCTGCCACCAAGAAGGCCTGCTTCTGTGTTGTCACCAAGTGACAATTCACTGCTGAGAGAGAGACCAGCAGGGTCTCCTCAGAAGAGCTTAAAATATCAGTTTAGTCTGTACCACAGGAGGCTGCCTGCTGTACTATAAGCCAGAGTGGGAAGCCACAGACCCAGGAGTGATTTGATCATCATGACTCTCTGCAGTCCACATCCTTTACCAAGTCACACCCCTCACTGGCCTTGCTTCACACCACCATCCATGCGTGTGCTTGGCTGGCATGGAATGTGTCCTTCAACTCTGGCCATGCTTCTTTCTTGCCTGTATGGAAGAGGGGGTGGTGCGAGAGTGTGCACAAAGTAGCCTAACAAACAAAGGTAACAGTATTGTTTGTTGCTCTGCCTACTTTGCCTCTGGGCTCACCAAACACCACCGTAAGGTCCAGACCTGGTTCTTAAAATATTGTAAGCTATTAGAGCAAGAGTAGGGAAGCTTTTTGGCCCGGTGGGTCAGATATTTTATTCCCCTGCCCCCTCAAAGCAGGCCAACTTTGACAAATGGGTGGGAGTCAATCACCTGATATCATACAGATGTCAGGTGATTGACAGGTGAGTAGCCACACCCACCTGCCAAGGTTGGCCCACTATGAAGGTGGGAAGATACAGCACAAAGTAGGATTGAATTCCTTGCACATCAGTTGCACATTTGCAGCAACAAATTATCATCCTGCTCGTCTGAATTTCCCCCCCTATTACTTAATTATATAATCGATAGCAAGACTAAAGTGTTGGGGTGGGCAATATCAGATCACATTGTTTCACACAAGCTTTCATGATTCATGGAATGCTTCAATTTCTAGTCTTCACAAATCTCTTGAACTGATGTGGCTTGACCTCATGTTGTTTAGAAACCAGTATCCATTTTCTGCTATATTCTAGATGTGTGTGTGTGTGCATTTTGTGCTGTTTTTTATGTTGTTGCTGCTTGTCTTTATAACCATGAGATAGATGTGCTGTTTGTTCTATATAACGGGCTTGATAGTTGTGTGAGTTAATACTCCTGGGTTTTCCCTCTGCAGAACTGCTCCAGTCCAGTACGGTTGATAGGATGTAGTAGTTCCCTCCTGCTCTCCTAAACTTCTATTTTTGAACCATCAGTGATCTCATATGGTGCATTTCCACATCCCAGGTTCTTTGTGGCTGACTGACACTGGCATTTTCTGGTTGCGCCTGCTTGTGAGCATTGTATACAATCCTAGCTGATGTGCAGCGACTTTGGTTGAGGCCATGCCCCTAATCTCAACATGTGATTTGGACAAGTTTGTAGGCAAGTCTAGCATCTCCCCTCCTTTGATAGTTCAATAGGGATTGTATTACAAAATAGTTTTTTCTGAAATCCCTGGGAATACCAAAAGTCGCTAAGAATTGACACTACCCTAATTGCCTTTAGAGACATTCCTCCCACCCACAGGTAGAAGGCGAAGTACAGCATCAGGGCTCACGCCTCTCAGTCAAACTGTATCTATATCTTAACTTCAGGAGCTTTTGCACTCCATCCTAGCATTTATCCACACCTCGGTATCTTCCTCAGAGAAGCTCCCAGTTTAGCTCCAGGTCTATTTGGGATGCCCTCTTATCTTGCTTTAGAGGTTATGGCAGCTGGATTCAGTTATTTAGAAGTGGATCTTAAGGATTTTGTTGGCGATTGGAACCTGCATGGGTATGGCCATAAGCGCCAGACTCAACCTCATTCATGCTTCCAGCAAACTCATAGAGTGCCAGCAAGGTTCCAAAGACCTGATGAAGGAGACTTGTAGCAAAGGGAATTCAGGCTGGTTTCCTTGACTTTTTCAACGCCTGGACAGATAAACTTACACTGAAATATAATCCATTTGAATGCAGCTACCGTACCTTTGTCCAGAACAAATTAATCGCTTCAGTGGATTCGAGAGAGAGGTGGGAAATCACATTCGCCGATGATTATGGCGAAGCTACAAATGTGCGGCTGCTTAAGGATTTTTTTAAAGCGAAAGAACTCTGCACTTGCTCAGAGGCTGTGCACTAACGCTGCAATTCTGTTACACACCTACATGGGAAGGAGCCCCCACCGAGCGCGGGGGGACTTATTTCCACGTAAATGCGCATTGAGTTCCGGAGGATGATGCTGCTGCGCCGTTGCCCCAGCAACGGGACAGAGACATATTACGCCGAATAACGCCCCCCCATTTTTTTCTACAACGGTCCGGGAGCCCCTGGTAGCTCTACGTCACTGGTTGCCGTGGTAACAACTTGAACACCTGAACCAACGAGGAGAAGGCCAGCTACGTCAACTGACGCTCCGCGCATCTTACGCGGCCCCTCCAGCGCTAAGCATACGTTCCTCTCTATGGTAACTTGAAGCTTAGAACAACAACAACCCTCGCCCCCTTCTTCCTCTCAGCGGATGACGAAGACGGATATTAAAGGAAGAAAATAAAGTCACCTGACCGAAAGGGAACCCGGAGGCGGAAGTGACGTGCGGTAGACTGGGAGAAAGACGGGGACAGACAAACCCTTCCTCCTGGAAGGGATCCGAGGCCGAGATGGTAAGTGACAGGCGCGCGGAGCCAAGCGGAGCCCCCCCCCCCGAGCGCCCCCCATCCACGAAGAGCCTCCCCCCCTCCGCAGCCCCGCCTCCGCCCTCTGAGGAAGGACCGCTCGCTCCCGCGCTCCCGCTTCCCAGGGAGGGGGCTGCCAGGTCCAGCCCCTGACGGGGCTGCGTGCCTTCATTAGGCTGCGCGCCCTGGCCCGCTCGTTGGGGAGCCGGGGCCCGCCGGACTGGCCGGGGCCTGCCTCCGAGGGCGAAGCGGGCCTCGGATCGCCCTGCATGACTCCCCACAACCCTCGGCGGTCTTGCCAGGTTGTGCCTCTTCCCTTCGGGGAAGAGTGAAGCTCCCTCACGCAGAGCAGCCAGCTTTGCGGGATGCTTAAAAAGCACGAAAGAGCTCTCAGAGGTAGGAGGCTGGTCGGCTTAGAGAACCATGAGGAGGTGCCCCCCACCTTCCCTTCCCGAATTCGGTGCACGTGTGTATGGGAGGGAAATGTGTTCTTTGCACTCAGTTCTGTGTGGCCAGCTCCGTGCCTTCAGTAAGTAGTAGCGTCCACTCTTCTTCTCGCCACTAATCCCTTAGTTAGGGAATGATCCGTTAGTGGTAGAGTAGGCAGTTCTCCTTCCGAAGGTCTCCCGTCCAATCCCCTGCACCTCTAAAAGTTCCCCAGCTTGCCAAGACTAAAAGTTCTGTCCGTCAGAGAAGTATTTGCTACGCTGGACTGTTTCTTTCCATCCTTTTCCCGAGTCCCCATGTGACATCCTGCTCCTGAGAAACTACCATTTCCAATTTTGAGGTTAAGAGGCTTTCCACAGGGGACTTCTCTGAAGCTTGCACCCTGTTTTTCGCCAGTTAGATCGTGATGCTATCCTTTCTCCATTTTCAGTGCCTTGCATTCATGGAATTACACATTCAGAGGAATCAGCATATTGGAATAGGCAAACTGAATAGCATTTACCCTCAGTTTAAATATCAGATGCAGCTGCAGGGAAGAGCAATTGGAAAAAATAACAGGTACTGGAAATGGTACTAAAGTCACTTGATCTTTTCCAACATGGTAAGAAGTGGAGCTTTGGGATGGTTTCTTCCCAGTTGAGGGCTGGGAAGATTACACTTCACTGTCCTCTGTAAGGTGGACATTGCTATTTGTAACAAAGCAGTTTGCTTCTCAGCAGGGACGGGTTTAACTGTTGAGAGTTAGTCCTGCTATGGACAGGGCTTAACTCATGAAATCTTACAGTAGATAGATGCAGGTGTATGACTTTGACCATGAGCTTACTGAAACTTGCAGATACGTGTATGTGATATTATCCTATTGGAATGCAGGTGAGACCTCTTGTTACACCCTTAGGTCTCTGAAAGTGCACTCTCGGTGCACTCTCAGGTTGAAAGCACCTTCTATGTAGAAAGGTTGAAGGCTTTTCATGCTGAGGTGTTTTCAATCAAGCAGTTTCCCCCACAAGCATTCGCAGTAGTTCGGCAAGAGGTATTTACCGTGTAAGCACAGTTGGTCTGATTTTCAGTAGAAGTTATCCTTCAGTCACTTATTCCAGAGGTGATCCAATTTCAGTCTTGTATGATCCATCAATTCTTTAAAACTAAAATAGAATCCTGATGGTCCACGAATGCATGTAAAATTCCAAAGTTAGAGTGAATATTCACAATGTTTTTGCAGTGATCCTGAGTAGGCACTCTTGAACTTTTCAGGCATAAGTAGTGCCCTGCAAATTTAGACCAAGGTCCGTCCAGTGTTCTTTCTAAGCATTCCAGTAATCAATAGGTGTAACTTATCCTCCAGAAGTTTGCCAGCAGCCCGTAAGTGGGCTGCAGTCTATTTTATGCCCACCCATGCATTCTTCACTGTCAGAACTGAGCTGTAGCGGAATTTGGCCAAAATCATGTTGTTGATTCTTGCTAGTCATGAGATTCACCAAACTGTCACAACCTTATTATTCATTCCTGTATTGAATAATTGTTGAATACCACTTTAGGGATAGAGATCTGTCTATGAATTAGCAATTCACCCTGAGATCTAATTCTGTCCCTGAAAAAAGGTGATCTGCTCTCTGTCTTCAGAGGGGTTAGATGCTTAATTCAGAGCTTAACATTGAATCTTCAGGAAAGCATTGGTTTGTAATGTACCTAAAGACAAGAACCAAACACTCAGCTTCAGATTTGGCTCCTTCAATAGTTTCCATTGTTTTCTAATTATATTTGCTGGACTGCATCTTGGTTGCCTCTGTAATGCCATGATTCTCCCTTCTTTAATTCCAAAGCAGTCTTGTGCATTTAGAGTTAGGGTTGCCTTCTTTGTGAGAGTCTTCTGTTATGTGACATGAGATGTTACCTATAAAGTTGCATCTTACCGCTTGGGTAAGTTACTCAGGTCCTTAACAGTGTTATTGAGCTCTTACTCATTCCTCCTTGTGAGTGGCTGTATTCTCCCCCAAAGTCCCCTTTTTTTCTTCCCTGCATCCGGAACAACAGTAGTAACCCCGTGAGGTTGTTTGTTCCTCATATTTTCATAACGGTCTCTCCGTTTCTCCTTCTGCAGGTCACAAGGCCACTAGTTCCAACAGCGGCCCAGTCCTGGCGCTGGGTTTGTTGTTACCCGGCCCCACCCGGGCAGTCATGAACGGGAGCGCAGTGCCCCTGTCGCCAACCGGGGGAGGGATGGTGGGGGAACCCACCTCTCTTCCCTCTCCGGGTTGGCGGGAATTCTGCGAGGCGCACGCTCGCGCTGCCGCGGTGGACTTTGCCCGCCGCTTTCGGGCCTTCCTGGGTGAGAACCCCCAGTTTGCCACGCCAGGAGCTGAAGCTGCCTTCTCTCGCCGCTTTGCTGAGCACTTCCTGGAACACTTTGAGGCGGAGGTGAGCCGGGCCTATGCCAGCGACTCGCCGCCCCGGTGCGACATCGCCCCCTTCACCGGCTGCTCCTCCGCACGTGACCTCTCTGAGACGTGCAGCGACTCCTCCGTGGCCTCCCCTGTGGAGCCTCCCCTGGGGCCACCCTCTGGCCTCTCCAGCAGCCAGTCCCGTAGCTCCGAAGACGTTTCCACCGCAACAGCCGTGACGGCCACCAAACCAAAGCTGAAGAAGCGCTTCTCCCTGCGCAACGTGAGCCGCAGTGTACGGGGCAGCGTCCGGGGCATCCTGCAGTGGAAGACCTCGACCGAGTCGCCCCCTGGCAGCGCGGATGGGGCGACCACTGGCGCCAACAGCAATTCCAACTCTTCAGGGGGTGGCGACTCCGAGCGCTGGACTCACCGCTTCGAACGCCTGCGGCTCAACAAAGCCTCCCCAGCCACCCTCCGCGTAGAACTGGCCAGCGTGCGGCGCGAGGGCCTGCTGAACTACATTGTGGCCGACGACGGGGCAGGCGGGGGCAGCCGGACGCGCTGGCAGAAATGCCGCCTTCTCCTGCGCAAAGCGGGGAAGGGGGAGGGGGAGGGTTACCTCTTGGAGTTCTACATCCCACCAAAGGTGAGCCATGGGTCGCTGCATCAGGGTGGGGGGAAGAAATCCCGGGCGGGGAGAGCCAAAGGATTACCCCACGCCAAGATTCCCAGCGCTGAGGGGCATCGGCGTAACTGTGGCTCTCCCTAACTTAACCCCTAGGCATCCAAGCCGCGGGTCAGCATCGCCTGCTCTTGCGTAGTGGACGTGCGGACAACAACCCCCTTGGAAATGCCAGACAAAGAGAACACCTTTGTGCTCAAGGTGAGGAGAAGAAAAAGGTTGCATGGGGCAGAAAGTTAGTGGCTTCGTTTTGTGAGCCTGTTTTTTAAAAAAAGTTATTCAAGTAGGTACCAAAAAAACAACAACCCTAAACCTTAAATGTATTCCGTGATAATTGGAGCCATAATGCTTACGTGCCTTTGAGTTAATTTGCATATTTGCTTATAACAATATTAACACTTTTCAGTGAGAGGATGTGTCCCCATTCTCTGCCTGGGCTACCTTCCCAGAGGAAGTCCCTCCCACCAGCAGCTAAGACAGCAGCAAGGGTGGGGAACCTCAGGCCCAAGGTCCAGGTGCAGCCCTCTGTCTGGTCCCTGGGACTCTCCCCTGCAGGCTGGAAGATAGCCTCCTGACTAAAGCAAGGAGCTGTATCCGTTGCCCACCCAGTTTTTGTCTGTCTGGTGTCTCTAATCTCTGACATGCGACCCCAAAGCTGCCCATATGGTAGTGCAGCCCCTGGGCTTGAATAGTTCCCCCACCTCTGCAAGGCAGACTGGCTGGAGTGTGCATTCTGCCGTTGCCTACTTTCCTCCTTGCTTCTCACTTCTGGTGGGATCTGCAGCTGCCTGGTCCCTCTCTAGCGGGACCTCACTAGCTTTGGCAGGAGCTGCTGTTCCTGAGCAGACTCATGACAATTCCCCGACCTTCTTTTTCTCTTGGTTTGATCTCATATGCTTTGTCATATGCTTGGTTTGCTTTCATATGCCTGAAGGCCGACCATGACATCTGTGTGCTTTGAGAGCGAGAAGGGTATGTGGGTGCTTTGTGATTTCTTTTTTTTTCGCATGGTAAAAGCACAGCAAATGGGGGCGGGGTTCAGTCAGTATGGTGTAGAGGGGCAGCTAAGGCAGCTGATAAAGAACATGGGACAAAGGTCTCCTTAAACACCTTGCCAGCCGTTGCTGCCTGAACTGACTTGTTTCTATTGAGGGCCAAAACATGCAGAGGGAGGCTTCATTTTCTTATTACTGTCCGTGTAGACAATGCTGAGTTACATATACCAAGTGTCTGATTCAGTATAAGAATGCTTTCTATCTTCTCAGCTCTTGCAGAAGGTTTTTAACTTCAGCATCATTTGGCTTCAGCAGCTCTTGTCATTCTTGCACAAAAGGGTTAGGAAGCAGTTTACTGAATTTCTCATGGTGACATGTTTCCTTTTTTTCCTTGGCTTTTTGGAGGCACCGGAGGGGAGGGGGGGCATGTTCTAGGAATAATGAGCCCCTCCACCCCCCAAAGCATAATGTGTCTGGCTGTTCCCTTCCCACTCTACTTCACAGCTGTCAAGCTCCTTGGAGTACATCCTTGAGACGGTTGACTCGCTGCAGATGCGCTCCTGGTTGGCTGACATTCAGGAATGCATGGGCCTCGGGTAAGTTGCGCCAGGCTATGGGAGAGGGCCAGAGCTCAGCGGCAGAGCACTTGCTGGGCCTGCAAAAGGTAGCATCCTTAGCAGTTAAAGGGATCCCAGGTAGCAAGGCTAAGAAAAGCCTTGCTTGCTTCCTTTCCCTGAAAATCTGGAAGAACTGCTGCTTCTCAAAGAAGGCAATCCTGGGCTATGTGGACCTGTGGTCTGAGATAGATTGACAGATAGGACAGCTTCATACTTTACACGAGAACCTTTAGGCAGACGAGAATGGGAAAGGTCAGCTAGGCATGCCTTGCAATCTTTGCCCACACTAAAAGCATAAACCAGGGATTGGGGAACTTTTGGTCCACCAGATGTTGTTGAACTGCAACTCCCATATTGGCCACAGCCAGCAGGGCCCAATGGTCAGGGCTGGTGGGAGCTGTTGGCATCCATCTGTCTCAAGAGACAATGGAGTGTGCCTCCGGTTTGGTGTTAGTGGCACCAAAGAGACCTCTCGGGGGGGGGGGGGCACGAGCCTAGGCAGTGTGTAAGGCAGTCTTGGACTGCCCTGAGACAAGACCCCCTATCTTAGCCTGATCTGATGTGGCCCAAATGAAAACAGAGCAATATGTTTGGCCCCAGCTTGGCTGCAGGAGCTGCTGGGAGGAGGCGTACAAGGCACCACCCAGCTGCCTTAGGGACTCCACTCCAGATTTGTGTAGGGTTTACCACTTAGCTGTAGTCTAGCAACATCTGGAGGGCATTGCACAGGTTCCCCCCTCCCTGAAGCAAGCAGCCAGACCAAAGCTCTAGCATGTCCAGTGCTTCTGTTTCCAGTAGGAGCCCAGCATGAGTGTGATAATCCTTCCCTGCTTGCCCCCCTGTATCTGATACTGGGGAGTATATTGGCCTCGGACACAGATGTTTGGTTTTGGCTAATGGCACTTGTCTCCACAGAGAGAGCACTGACAGCCTGGAACAGCCGTGTATGAACCACTCGGAGAGCATGCCCAGCCGTGAGCTTCCCATGGTGCCGAGTGAGAGCAGCGATCAGCTCAGCCAAGGTCTGTGGCATTCTCTCCCTCCCCCAGCAGAGCCCCAGCTTCACTCCCTTGGCAAAATGATCTGCTGCCACGTTGGGGAAGGGCTGTAGCTCAGTTAGCCGAGCACATGCTTTGTATGCAAAAGGTCCCTGGTTCAATCCCTGGCCTTGCCAGGTAGGGCTGGCAAGGCCCCTCCATCCAGCACTGCCAGGGAAATGGTTCTTCCTAAACCTAAGCAGATGTAGTAGTACAGTGGTACCTCTGGTTGCAAACGGGATCCGTTCCAGAGGCCTGTTCGCAACACGAGCAGAATGCAACCTGCACGTGTGCGGGTCGTGATTCGCCGCTTTTGCGCATGCGCGTGATGTCATTTTGCACGCCTGCGCATGCGCGAGCGGCGAAACCCGGAAGTAACCCTTTCCAGTACTTCCGGGTCACCGCGGGACGCAACCTGAAAACGCACAACCTGAAGCAAACGTAACATGAGGTATGACTGTAGTCAAGCAGCATTCTGCCTTACCTTTCTGGTAAAATGCAAAGCCATCTATTGCAGCAAGATGATAAAATTCTGTCTTTGCATTAATGTTTGATCCAGGGATGGGGAGCCTATGGCCCTGTGGGTGTCATTTCACCACAACTCCCATCATCCCTGACTATTCGCCATATTGGGTGTTGGAGCCTAACCATCAAGAGCACTGCAGGTTTTTGTTTTTTATTAGATTTATTGGATTTATGTGTTGCCCTTCATCACAAGATCTCAGGGCGGTTAACAAGACAAAATTCCCCATGTGTGGTCTAGTCTTAGAGGAGAAAGCTGTAGTGCCACCTTTCTATGCTTTCCAACCTGAGGTATTTCTTCAGAGGGGCCGAGTTCGAAACAGGAATGCACACTAACTCCGTATGCTATTGCAAGCTCCTTGAGAGAAAGGATGGGGTGAAGATGTAATAAATGAAATAAATAACTTTATTATAGAATAATAAAAAACAAAGATTTCTACATACTAATCAGAACTGGCTTTGTCTCTTAAATAATGACACACTGTGCAGTATACAATGACATATCATCACTGTTTTATTAATTTTTGTTAGTCTTTCGTTTTTAGTTGCTTTAGAAAATCTTGTATACAGTTACATGGCATTTTAAATGTATTTCACTTTTCTGTGGAGCTTAAATGTATTTTATTTTGTTCTTTTTTTTAATATGGTCTGTGATCTGTAACTGTTTGATTCTGTTCCTAGAGATAGAGGTTTGGGAGAGTGCCCAACCATATTCTCTCTCAATCTAGTCACCTGTTGGTTGCTTAATTATATGTTAAAACAACATACACAGCATCAGCCATAAAGCTGTTACTCTACTGTTGGAAGGAAAGGCCAGTTTTAATACTTCAGATTTTTAAAAATCAAAATTTGGAGAGGCAGGAACTATGCTTTCTATGCTGTATATATAGTGGACAAAATGTAGCCTTGACAAGGAATCACACAATATTTTTTCGGTGTTGAGACACAGAAAATAAGCAGGAAGAAGAAAATAGAGAGAAAGAAGAAAAAGAAAAGAGAGAGAAAGATGGAAAAGAAATAATAAATAAAAATAAAAAGGGCTTCCAATTTTCTATTTGCCGCTTACATAAGAAAAGGCTATTTAAGACATTCAGTCCATGATAACCTCGGGAATTGCACAATGTTTTTTGAAGCTGCCTTAGTGTGCTGCTTGTGACCTGGCCTGTTTGTCCATCCCCTCCCCTCCCCAGGTGCCTATGGCGGACTGATGGAGCGCCCCTCCGCTTCCATGTCCCCCAGCTCCGTCTCCATTGCTGCCTCCCACTTTGACTCAATGGAGCTGCTACCTCCCGAGCTGCCACCTCGAGTGCCGATTGACGAAGGGCCGTTCCCCATGGGGCTCCTCCACACCACCTTTCCTGAAACCCCGGACACCACAGGTAATGCCTTGGAGTGGAGTGGAGTTCTCTCTCTCCATTCTGAGAGAATGGGGGTGTGTGGGTCTGACGGGCTCAAGAGTGAAATCTGTGAGAGAGACTTCAGAATTCTCTGAACAGGCTTTGGCAGATGGCTCTCTCCTCTCTCCCTGCTCCAGGTTCCTTCCTTTTCCAAGGGGAGCCCGACCCAGGCGGGGGAAGCCTTGGCGACACAGAGCACCCTCTTTCCGAGTACCCCTGGTTCCACGGCACCCTGTCCCGCCTCAAAGCGGCCCAGCTGGTGTTGGCGGGGGGAGCCAGCAGCCACGGCGTTTTCTTAGTGCGGCAGAGCGAGACGCGGCGCGGGGAGTACGTCCTGACCTTTAACTTTCAGGGGAAGGCGAAGGTGAGCGCACATGCGCGGGTATCTGGGCAAGCCAGCGTGGCGCAGTGGGTCAGTGTTTGGGACTAGGACCCTGCAGATGAGGGTAATAGCCCCCACTTAGCCGTGCAGCTCATTGAGTGACCTTCGGCCAGACCTCCTCAGCCTTGTTTTTAGGCTGTAATTCGGCAGAGGAGAGCCACATACAACGCCTTGAGTTCCTTGGGAGGGAAAGGTGGGGTGTGAATGCAATTACCGTAGATTCCGGTGTATTAGGCGACTGGGCGTATTAGACGACCCCCCAAATTGGTAGCTGCAATTTGGGGGTTCGTCTTATAAGCCCAGTCTCCTAATACGCTGGGCAGCTCCGTGCCAGGAGAAAGCCGCCCCTGCTGCTGCTTCCGAAGCAGGGGGGCAGCTCCGTGCCGGGAGAAAGTCGCCCGGCGCGGAGCGGAGCCTGCCGCCTGCTGCCCACTGCTGCTGTTTCAGAGCCGCAGCAGCGGGGGGGGGGGGGGGGAGTAACGGGCTCTGCTCCGTGCCACCCATACCTGGCGTATAAGACGACCCCCGACTTTTTAACCTCTTTTCCTGGGTTAAAAAGCCGTCTTATACGCCAGAATCTACAGTAAGAAAAAGAAAGATGGTGCCAGTTGAGAGACAGGATCAGGCCCTTGACGGGACCTCTCTCCAGGCCTCCTTATCTCGCCACCAGCACCTGCGCCTCTCCCTTAACGAAGACGGGCAATGCCGGGTTCAGCACCTCTGGTTCCAGACCATCTTTGACATGCTGGAGCACTTCCGGGTCCACCCTATCCCCCTCGAGTCGGGCGGCTCCAGCGACGTGACGCTCGTCAGCTACGTGGTTGCTTCGCAGAGGCTGCACGGTGAGCGTAGCCAGAGCCCCGGGGAGCCCTGGGCTAGGAAGACCATTGACACCGTTGCCAATCCATGCCATGCTCCATCTCCCACCCATCTCCTCCCATTGTGGCTCCAGACACATTTCCCCCTCCCCCAGATTCCCCGCCCCGAGTCTTCTGCTCCACACTGCGCAGGGGCGATGACACCCCACCCTCTTCATGTCCACCGCTCTCCCTCTCTTACCCCACCCCCAATCCCTATTTCTGATGTGGGCATCTCTGTCACAGGCCGGGACCGGGCTGGGAGCCGAGCGCCGGTGTCTGGGTTCAGTGGGGACCCCGACTCGCCCCCCAACCTCATCTCCATCCTTGCTGCCGCCTCTGCGGGTGACTGCGTGTAAGTGTGCCATAGCTACCACGGGAGGAAGGCAGAGAGTTGCGAGCGTGTGTGTGTGTCACAGCCCCCACGCCATAGCCCATCGCTATCCACGGGTCATGCAGATGTGCGATGCCCATAACCATCCACTGTGTCTGTGACACCAGGTAGGGGGGAGATTTCAGAGGGAAGGGGCTCCTCCTGGCATCTCCAGGTACAGCTAGGGGGGCGGGGAGATTTCTGCCTGAAGCCCTGCTGCTAGTTTTTGTAGCAACGCTGAGGGAGATGGACCAATCGCCTGCCTTGTAAAAATCAGCTTCTTACATTCCCTCTCTGTAGATGGGCTTTAGCCGTGGTGACCATGTGGAGCTTCAAATGTTACAGGATGTGCTGCCAACCTCGTCTTTCTGGCAGCTTGTCCTGTAACATACAGAGCTTCTCTGTGCTCCCTTACAGCCCTAGTTTGCAACTAAGCTTATTGTATCCCCTGTGCAATCTTGATTGTGTTGGATACAGCAGTGCTTTGCCATAGCCCAATTTGTTATTTAACATATCGACAGCAAACAGTTAATAACAAGGCCCTGGTATGATGTAGTATTGCTTTCTGTTCTGCTGCTCATCCCCTCCCCCCAACTTTCTCAGCAACCAGATGTAGCTGCTAGGATTCTGAATTCGATGGCCCCCAAACTCACTTTAGAGTAAAGGCATGTGCATGAGGAAAATTTAGGGCCAAGCAAATGCAGACTTAATTCTGTCTGGCGCAATTAAAAAGAGCCTACAGAATTGAGAAGGTGTCTGCCTACATAGCGTGAGAATTTTATTTTATTTTTTTAAAAAGGTCGCTATGCTGGCAATTAAGCCAAATCCATTCAGTTAGTTCCTGTGGAGGAGAAAGAAGAAGCCATCAAACACTTTTCTCTCTTTTTTTTGAAATTCCTAATGAAGCCTAATCAGTTTCAGCTAAGCAATATTATATAACACCGGCAGCTCAACAAATGCTCTAGCGAAGCCAGCTGTCAGGCCTCTAGTTCTGTGTCATGACCAGGTAAAGTCTTAAGTAGGTCTAAGGCAGGGATGGGGAGCCCGCTTGGCTCCAGATGTTGCGGGACTGCAGCTCTCATCGTTCCTGACCAATTGGTCAAGTTTGATGGGAGCTGGAATCCAAGTACATCTGGGTGGCCACAGGTTCCCCATCCCTGAGCTAAGGGAAAGAAGGAGAAAAAGGTTTAGACACATGGGATATTCAGAATTCAACACACACACACACACACACACACACAGGTCTCATTGCAAATATTCTGCAAATACTGTCTCTGAGTAATGCCAGACTTTGGCATTGGTTGCAGAAACAGGGATCTTGGAAGGAATGATTCTCAATTTTGTTAAAAAAAGTTTTATGGCAATCTGCGTGTGAAGATGAGAATGAATGTGTGGGCCGTGCTTGGTGAAAATTGCACAGAGGAGCTGGTAGGAGTCATTGGCCAGGTTGTAGAACAGTTTTTGCCAACCTTGGTAGTCTCCAAGTGTTTGGCACCACAGCCCAGGGCTTGCAAGCAGGTGCTTCAGGGGCCAAATGCAACCCCTTGGATGAGGTGGGCAGATAGATGCCTATTCTAATCATTTAACATTCACAAGTATTACCTGAGATTTCTTGAAGGGGTCAAAACCTTAGCTGCCGTTATTACAAATACTAAGGAATAGACATAACCACAATAAACATTTTGCACTGAGTATTTTGTAGAAGTAGAATAAGTTACAAATAATAAACAGATGAATGCCACTGTGTAATTTTGGACAACTTTTGACAGCCCTGTGAATTGGCTTCCTTGGTGGAGGGCAGAGTTTGGATATTACTGTTTTTTAATGCAAAGAGTACGCCCAGCCCCGAGTCATGCCAGCCTGCCTCATCCCCACACAGCTGCCCAGCAGTTGTCCCTGTGTGATTTCATCAGGCCTCTACTATTGTGCATGTAACAGAAGGCAATTTTCCTAAGTCACAGTTTCCCTGCAGTGGCATCCTCCAGATGGGGTTGGATTCCCAGCTCCCAGGAGCCCCAGCCAGCATGTCGAGTAGACAAGGGTAATGATATCTGCACCAGGTTAGCAAGGGCTGCTCTAAGCCACAGCAAATGCAGCAGTGCCATCTAAGTTCTGATGTGTGTTGTCACCCTTTCCCAAGCATCGCCCAGAAGATTGTGCTCAAAGTGCTCTAGCTACTGGATGTAGACAACACTGGAGTTGCTCAGATTTTAGAAAAACCTCATTGGGGTGGGAGCCCCTTGCTCTGGACTGGACATTGGGGGGGGCGGACGGAGGGCTCAGATAAATCTCTGTGTCCGCCATCCCACATTTTGTCTTAACCCCGGGCCCTCTTGTTTCTCTTTGTCTGTCTGTCTGTCTGTCTCTTTTCTCTTCTCTCCGCAGAACCGAACACCTCTCGTAACCTGCCGCCGCCTCCGCTCCCCCCAGTTCGGCCGCCTCTCGCTCCCCCTGACCGTGGATTGCCAGAGTCTGAGGGGCAGGCGGAGGAGGAGGGCCGGATGGTGGAGCCAGAGGTGGACGAGGCAGCGGCCACAAGAGGAGGAGGAGGATCCCTTCCCCTCCCGGAGGAATCGGAAGGACGAGCCCGGGCTGTGAACAACCAGTACTCGTTTGTCTGAGCCCCGTGAATATGAGCCAGAGAAAGACGCAAGCCCTTCTGGTGTCCATCACCAGGGGCAGACCTGGCCTTGGCCCACGGGTGCGAGATGGGCTTGAATACCCAAAAGACTTCTATGCTTCCCTGCGTAACCTTTGGGGAGGGTGAGGACTGGCCTTGCCCCCACAGTCCCATTCTCCCCCACCCCACCGTTCCATTCCCTTGGGTATGGAGTAAACCCCACTTCCGCTTGCCCCAAAAACATAGGTACGAGACCCTCCTCCTGGTTTTGTGATCCCAGCTTGCGACAGATTGGTACGCACTACTTCTAGCCTCGCCTTGGGTACAAAGGAAACGGGCCTGCTCTTCCTCCTCTTCCCTTCCTCTTCCTCCTCCTCCCGCCCCTGTGCCCAAATCTCTGCAGTTGGGCAGGAATAATAGCTCACTGTAAACACTACATGGAGCGGTGGGTGGGAGCGGGGTGGTCTGCCCTTCTGACTCCAGACACAGTCTTTTGCACCCCTGCCCTTCTTTGCTGAATGTATGGAGTCTCCGAATGTAACGTCCTCCCCCTCCCCATCTGCTCTTTTGGGGCGATGGGGAGGGGGAGGCCAGCTCCCTCTTCCCTGGTTGGAAATATATTTATATTCTTTCGTCTTTCTCCTTCTTCCCCCTCGCCCCACCCACCCCGGCTTGGGGACTGGCCACGCATTATAAAGCCTACACTACCCCAGGTAAAATTTTAAAATGTTATGAATATACACCTTTCACAGGTACTGTCCCCTCCTCTTGTTCCTGCTGCACCCCTCCCCACCCCTCCTTAAGATTTATTTTTCTACTGTGGACTAGGTGGACTGCTCAGGCCCTCTCTGTCTCTTCAATTCTCTCTTTTCTTAAAATTTGCGCTGAGGTACCGTTTGTTCATCTGTGTCTTTTTTGTCTTTTTTTTGATTAATTTTTTTTTGGGGGGGAGAGTTTGTATGAAAATAAAGGAAATGTCATTTTACCTTTTAGAAGAAAAAAATGATTTGAAACAAATACACAATAATCCTCCCCATACACTACACACTGGACCTTAAAAAGAAAAAAGAAAAAGTGGGGCAGGAGGAGAATCTCTTTCCTTCTGGATGATCCCTGTAGAACTTTCTTAATAGGAACCAAGAGGAAATGATGCCACTTCCCTGTCCCTATCCAGCACATGTGACCCATCTAGTGATGTTTAGCAACGTTCATATAGTGCCTGGGTGCGCTCAGAGTGCTTCGCAGACATTGTGCACGTGTGGCAGCATGAAGCGGTAGAACAGGCATAGGCAAACTTGGCCCTCCAGATGTTTTGGGACTACAACTCCCATCATCCCTAGCTAACAGGGATGATGGTCAGGGATGATGGGAACTGTAGTCTCAAAACATCTGGAGGGCCTAGTTCGCCTATGCCTGTGGTAGAACCACTTCAGGCTGCAAATTAAGGACACAATTTTCTAATCCTCTCTGGGATTGTTGTTTAAAAAACAGAAGCAAAGAAACAGCAGGTAGAAAGCACAACAAGAAATCAGCAGAGCTGAAACACTCTCAAGATGCTTGGGTTTGTTATGCTGCCTTGGGGTGGGGGGGGGTGGAGGGTTGTGGAAGCATTCAACAATGGCAACAACCACCTGCAGTCAGAAGTGGTGTGGTGTCATTAGCTGTCTATGTAGACCAGGCTTCAAAGAGACCATAAGGTAGGTCATATTGCGGCTGGAAGCAGAGGTGGTGGGACTGAGACAGTGCTGACTTAAACAGAGGGTGCTCAGTGAGGTTGTGGCACCAAAGGCCAGTTTATTAAAAAAGCGTCTTCTGGCTGCTGGGCCTCCACTAGCTCCCTACGCAAATGAAATGATGGGAAAGATTAAAGTGAGTTGGAGAATAAAAAAGCAAGAAGCTGAGGTTTTTTTTTTGTGTAGTTAAAAGTTACCTACGAGGTTGAATAGCTAGGAGGCTGATTCTTGAAAGCTGTAGCTCAGGGCAGAGGGTGACTATGGGGGTGCCGGTAAGAGGTGGACCACCCCATCTGCTTGATTCTGCACCCACTACCACATTCAGCAGTCCTGTATGGTGGCAGTATAGTCTAGATCACAGCTGTGCTAATTACAAGGGCCTGTGATTGATTGATTGATTGATTGATTGATTGATTGATTGATTGATTGTTGGTTGTCTGGCAAGAAAACCCAAGACAAATTTAATGTGTTAAGTGGCCGATGACAAACAGTGGCCAAAGGTGAATTGGGAGCCACTCTTGCCAGAAATGGCCTTTCTGAACCCAGAGAAATGTATACAACCCTTTGGGGCTAAACCCTTTCCCACAGTCAAATGGAAGTCTAGGGCAGCTGTAGGGAACTTTTAGCCTGCCAAATGTCCCCACCATCCATGGCCATTGGCTATGCTTTCTAGGGCTGATGGATGTTGCAGTTTAGCAGCATCTGGAGGGCCAGAGATTCCCCACTGCTGGTCTAGGATATGTTGAGTTACAGATAGGTAGCCGTGTTGGTCTGCCATAGTCAAAACAAAAAAATTCCTTCCAGTAGCACCTTAAAGACCAACTAAGTCAGTTCTTGGTATGAGCTTTCGTGTGCATGTATCTGAAGAAGTGTGCATGCACACGAAAGCTCATACCAAGAACTGACTTAGTTGGTCTTTAAGGTGCTACTGGAAGGAATTTTTTTGTTTAGGATATGTTGTTTACACATGCACACACACCCACACACCCTATATCAGATGCAGTGTGTTGGTTTTTGGTTTTTGGTGGTGCATTGCAACTGAGTGTTACCCACAAGCTTTTGTAGATAGAAGGGTGCTTCTTTAAACACGTAGCCCAGGGGACACAGGCGGAGGGGGATCATCGGGGTGGAGGTTTTCACTTTGTATCAGTGCTCTGCATCACAAGAGGATGCAGGCATGGCTGGGCCACCAAGAACAACCAGCAGCCCACGGCTGCTGCTTGTCTTGTTGATTTTATGCAAAGCTTTTAAGTATTTTGTTAGAATTTCATAGTGCAAATGATGGTTGATATCCAACCCTACTTTGAAAACAAACCAGTCGATTTAAGCAACTTATGTACAGTGACTTCAATGGGTCTGAGTGGGAATAATGTTGGATATCACTCCCCCCTCCTCTTCTTTTGTTTTGTTTTTGCATGTTGGTCCCAAAAGCTAGGAACATGTTTTAAAACAATAGAGTGGTACCTCAGGTTAAGAACTTAATTCGTTCCGGAGGTCTTTTCTTAACCTGAAACTGTTCTTAACCTGAGGTACCACTTCAGCTAATGGAGCCTCCCACGGCTGCCGCGCCACCGCCACGCAATTTCTCTTCTCATCCTGAAGCAAAGTTCTTAACCCAAGGTACTATTTCTGGGTTAGCGGAGTCTGTAACCTAGAATCATAGAATCATAGAGTTGGAAGAGACCACAAGGGCCATCGAGTCCAACCCCCTGCCAAGCAGGAAACACCATCAGAGCACTCCTGACATATGGTTGTCAAGCCTCTGCTTAAAGACCTCCAAAGAAGGAGACTCCACCACACTCCTTGGCAGCAAATTCCACTGTCGAACAGCTTTTACTGTCAGGAAGTTCTTCCTAATGTTTAGGTGGAATCTTCTTTCTTGTAGTTTGGATCCATTGCTCCGTGTCCGCTTCTCTGGAGCAGCAGAAAACAACCTTTCTCCCTCCTCTATGTGACATCCTTTTATATACAGTGGTGCCCCGCAAGACGAATGCCTCGCAAGACGGAAAACCCGCTAGACGAAAGGTTTTTCCGTTTTGGAGGTGCTTCGCAAAACGAATTTCCTATGGGCTTGCTTCGCAAGACGAAAATGTTTTGCGAGTTCCTGCAGGTTTTTTCCCCTTCCCCCCTTTTTTCTAAGCCGCTTATCCGCTAAGCCTAAAAGCCGCTAATAGCGCTAATCCGCTAAGCCATCAATGGGCTTGCTTCACAAGACGAAAAAACCACTAGATGAAGAGAATTGCGGAACGGATTCTTTTCGTCTTGCGAGGCACCACTGTATTTGAACATGGCTATCATATCACCCCTTAACCTCCTCTTCTCCAGGCTAAACATGCCCAGCTCCCTTAGCCATTCCTCATAAGGCATCGTTTCCAGGCCTTTGACCATTTTGGTTGCCCTCCTCTGGACACGTTCCAGTTTGTCAGTGTCCTTCTTGAACTGTGGTGCCCAGAACTGGACACAGTACTCCAGGTGAGGTCTGACCAGAGCAGAATACAGTGGCACTATTACTTCCCTTGATCTAGATGCTATACTCCTATTGATGCAGCCCAGAATTGCATTGGCTTTTTTAGCTGCCGCGTCACACTGTTGGCTCATGTCAAGTTTGTGGTCAACCAAGACTCCCAGATCCTTTCCCCATGTACTGCTCTCAAGCCAGGTGTCACCCATCTTGTATTTGTGCCTCTCATTTTTTTTGCCCAAGTGCAATACTTTACATTTTTCCCTGTTAAAATTCATCTTGTTTGTTTTGGCCCAGTTCTCTAATCTGTCAAGGTCGTTTTGAAGTGTGATCCTGTCCTCTGGGGTGTTAGCCACCCCTCCCAGTTTGGTGTCATCTGCAAATTTGATCAGGATGCCCTTGAGTCTATCATCCAAGTCGTTGATAAAGATGTTGAATAAGACCGGGCCCAAGACAGAACCCTGTGGCACCCACTAGTCACTCTTCTCCAGGATGAAGAGGAACCATTGATGAGCACCCTTTGGGTTCGGTCAGTCAGCCAGTTACAAATCCACTGAGTGGTAGCATAGTCAAGACCGCATTTTACCAGCTTCTTTACAAGAATATCATGGGGCACCTTGTCAAATGCCTTGCTGAAATCAAGGTAGGCTACATCCACTGCGTTCCCTTCATCTACCAGGCTTGTAATTCTGTCAAAAAACGAGATCAGGTTAGTCTGACATGACTTATTTTTCAGAAATCCATGCTGACTATTGGTGATCACAGCATTCCTTTCTAGGTGCTCACAGACTGTTTGCTTAATGATCTGCTCCAGAATCTTCCCTGGTATTGATGTCAGACTGACTTGGTGGTAATTATTTGGGTCCTCTCTTTTCCCCTTGTTGAAAACAGGGACAACATTTGCCCTCCTCCAGTCTGCCGGGACTTCGCCTGTTCTCCAGGAATTCTCAAAGATGATTGCCAGTGATTCTGAGATCACATCTGCCAGTTCTTTTAATACTCTTGGATGCAGTTCATCTGGCCCTGGAGACTTGAATACATTTAAACTAGCCAAGTATTCTTGTACTATCTCCTTAGCTATTCTGGGCTGTGTTTCCTCTGCTGAATCATTTGCTCCAAATTCTTCAGATCGGGCATTGTTTTCTTTATCGGAGAAGACTGAGGCAAAGAAGGCATTGAGGAGTTCAGCCCTTTCTGTGTCCCCTGTTTGCATTTCACCATCTTCTCCTCTGAGTGACCCCACTGTTTATTTGTTCTTCCTTTTGCTACGAACATACCCATAAAAGCCCTTTTTGTTGCTTTTAACCTCTCTAGCAAGCCTGAGTTCATTCTGTGCTTTAGCTTTTCTGACTTTGTGTCTACATGTGCTGGCTATTTGTTTGAATTCCTCTTTGATGGTTTCCCCGCTTTTCCAAGTGCCTGTAACCTGAGGTACCACTGTACATTTCAAAATTTTGAAAATAAGCAATTGCACCAAATGTATGTATTAGTATCCATGTTATTTGCTCTATAAGCAATTGGATGGTGATATTTCCTATGAAAAAATGGTATAATTCTGCACCTGAGGGCAGAGCGGCGTGTGGCAACCTTCCTGTCGCCTTGGAAACTGACTGGCCTGGCCCTCATTGACAGAGCTTTCTCAGATGCTACAGTGTCAATGCCTCAAGAGATGCACTTCACACCCCAGGAATCTTTGCAGTGTATTGACTCTCCTCCAGATATATCACACCTCCTGTTATGATGGGGGACAAGTGGGATCTGCAACAAAATGTTGCAGTGCATTCTTCCTCCTAAAACATGTATTCTGGTACAGCTGAGTATCGAGCCCACTGCCGTTGTTGCGGGGATTTTGTTTTCCTGTTGCTGGTGCACTGTTTTTGCAACTTAACACAAACGTCTCCAATGTGCTGATACTTCCCTCTGCTTTCCCACTGGCCCCATTTTGGCTCGAATCCTGGTGGCACTCACCACATGAGCTTGCTATTAGGAGGAGTGATAACATCACGGAGGGACAGCACTCTACACAGTTTAGTTTCCTTTGGATATGGGAGCCTTGGAGACAGGTGGCAGCAGGACTGTCCTTTACAAACATTCAAGCAGAGCATGAGTCAAAATAGATACTGCACTATAGAGCAGAAAACCTTGTCTGAGAGCAGTTTGGGCAGCCTGCAATGCTTGTCCTTGTTCCCGTCTTGTTATCCCCCAACCCCCCCCCCCCAATCTGCTGAGCGCTGTACCACTGCTTTAGGGCCATAAGGAAAAAAAAATTATTTTGTCAAAGCCCTGATGTCTAATCTGGCATTAATGCCAAAGCCATAATAATAGACCCATATCTTCTGCTACTAGATATCAACTCACACTATTAATCACAAGGTCTCCCATTACTTGCTTGTGCTGGCTAGGCTTCATACCTCAGGTATTAGTATGGAGTTTGCAGGAGGAGGACGACTGGAGGGTATTGTTTTTTAATTGCTTCGGTGGGAGGGATTGAAGATGACTTTAGCAGGCTGGAAGGTGAGGGCGTTGAGCCTTATTTCTGCCAGAAGGGGGCGCCACTGGTCTTGATTGGTAGAAGTTCAGCCGTAGCCCAGTACTGCTTTAACGATTCAGATCTCCCTTCCGCTACCCCTCCTGCCTCCATCGCCTCTGTGCCTGCTTTCCTTCAGTTAAAGTTGGGAAAGTGTATACGGCAAGCTCAAGTAGGCAAACGCAAAGACAAAGTCCAAATGCTGTAATGAAAACTTGTATTATAGTACTAGCTTCTGAGGTTTGTTGGAATGCACTTCTCTGGTTTCCTATGCAGAATTTGAGCTTTAGATCAGACTCTGTCAATGCTACCACTGCTGATTTTTCGCTGCCACTCGAATTGCATTGGAACTGAGGCATCCTGACTTTTTGAGTTTGTTTCCTCTCCCCACCCCAATTTCTGCACCACACTTGGTTCCTCTGTGAGATATTCATGCTGTTTGAGCCCCATGGCCCATCCATTCCTGTACCCATTTGGTGAGAGATTCAGTAACCCAGGTGATTTTGTGGAGCATCTTGGGCATTGTGATTTCCTGATACCTTGTGGGAAACACATTCTCCTAAGATGTTTTTTTGGGGTGGGTGTGTTTAAAAAACACCACATTTATTTGGCATGTGCCAAAAATGGAGTTCTTCTATTCTCCTCACCATCACCCCTGTAACAATCACCGTGCAGGACAGATTAGATCAAAAGAAGGTGACATGCCAAAGGTGAGCCAGGGAGTGGCATAGCTCAGAAGGGATTTGAACACAAGACTCCCAGCTTCATAGAATTGTAGAGTTGGAAGGGACCACAAGAGTCATCTAGTCCAACCCCCTCCAATGCAAGACACTTTCACCCAACGTGAGGCTTGAACCCACAACCTTAACATTAAGAGTCTCATGCTCTACTGACTGAACTAGAATTCAGTACCGGCATCCCAATGTGACCACGCTGCTCCTACTCTTGTTGCAAAATGAATTACAGTGTTTGAATTACTTCTATCTCTTTTTTGTCATTAACCATACGGTTTATATTGTTGTATTAGTTTTGAATATAAATAAAACTAAAAAAAAGAAGAAGAAGAAGATTGGTGCTCAATCCACTACCCCTGCGCTAGCTCTCAGATCTAGGTCAATTGCTTAGTTTTCTATGTGGGTTCTCCTGCCGCTACCACTCCAGTTGACCCCATGAAGTTGCACCTCCATCCTGCGTGGTGCCTTTCTGGCCCTGTTGCCTGGGGAATGTGGGGACAGCATGTGGCAGCGCTGGTGCCTTTGTCCTAGGAATGCCCTGAGTTATTTTTATGAGTATTTTTTATAGCACCCACCTAAATAGATCTGCCAGCACAGGGGTTTTCACTCTCATGATGACCCTTCTCTCCCCTCTCCTCTACCTGCGTGTCCCCCCCCCCCAATTCTGGGGGTCGGAGGAATCCCCAGAAGAGATTAACAAAGGCTGGCTAGCTGGTTGGGTGCAGGGAAAGGGTTGGAAGGGAAGTTCACCTGCACATTCAAAAGTCCTTGCAATGGTAGATCTGCCCTTAGGACTGTATCCGACACTGTGCATGCAGATTTTCACTCACACAAGGGGGCTTCCCCTTCCTCCCCCCCCCCCCTGCACACCTCCAGAGTGTGGTCTGCAGAGTCCGCCAACCCCTCCGCTCCCCCAAGAGCGGACTTTGAGGATGTACAAAGGTGTTATGTACTGAGTTGAATAAGATCTAAAATGCAGGAGTCTGATTGGTCCTAGAACAATAGGATCCAAAATGCAGCAGTCTGATTGGTCCTAGAACAATAGGATTCAGAATGCAGCAGTCTGATTGGTCCTAGAACAATGCAGCAGTATGATTGGTCCGCAGGAGCCACCCAATCCAGCTCCAGGTGGAAGTGAATCCGCAACCTGATTGGCCTACAGGAGAATCCCAGAATTAGCCAATCACGTGGGGCCCATTGTGTGAATAATGTATATAAAGCAGATATTTTGGGGGAACTTTCATTCCTCACTACTATGAGCTGAATAAAGAGCATGAAATCCACACTTGACTCCGAGTATATTTCAAAAGGACTGCCTCCCTCGGACTGAGAAAGGTTCCCCACCTCTCTGCCCTATCAGTGTCTGAAGCAGCTAGGGAGGGAAATGGGCTGCTAAAAGAAGAGAACTCCGAGGCCTGAATGCCATGATGGCAGCCAGGCTGTCCTGCACGATCACCTTCCATAACTCTGGCAGCCAGGGAAGATGAAGCAAGCAGGGCATCAGATAACACCTTGAGCAAGCAGGGACATTCGTACCCATTGCAGAAGGGGGCAGCATTTCTGTTTCCCAAAGGGTTGGACTCTGATTCCATAGGAATACAAAATACACAGGTCACATCCAGACCATATGTCCAAAGCATTCTTACACCACTTTAACAGTCATGGCTTCCCCCAAGGAAACTGTAGTTTGTTAAGGGCGCTGGAAACGGTAGCTCTGTGAGGAGGAACCATGCTTCAAGGTACATTTGCACATTGTTGTTTGCATCAGAGAGGAGGTGGGGGGAGGGGGGATGTTTTTACCTGACACACATGACCTTTTTGGTTTCCCCATCCCTGCAACAATGCCAGTGGTAGACTTTGGGCTTTCGAATTTCAGCAGCACCCTGTGACCCATTAAATTGGCTTCTTGCCTCTTGCGCTCTGTTCTACATCATTGTTGTGGTGCCCCCTTGCAGCCCAATGTGGCCAAACCGGTCACGCTAACCTAAAGTCACCTCTGCCAATTGCCTCCCACCCCACCAGATCTCCTATACATGAAGTTGTTATCTGCGCATGTGCACTCCTCTGCTCATGTGTGACAGCTGTCTCAAATGTACACCCCACTCTAAAGTACGAAATGAACGCACCTTAAGTTTCTAGTCGGATTGATAGTGGCTCAAGAGGAAAAAATATAACACAAACACACAAGTATTTGTCAAACTACAGGATCAATGTGGATTGTGGCTAATGTAGTGTGAAAGGGGTCTCAAAACTAGCATTGAGAATTCACTGCAGAATAAACGGCCATGTTAACATACCCTGAGCTTCTGAGATTTTACCAAACTTTTTTAAAAGAGAAGAAAGGGGACCCGAGATTCTCAGGGCAATTATTTTTATTCCCAATAAAACATGATGTGCTTGCAAATTACAATTCTCATCAAATTGAACTCCTTGAATTGCTGATATTTGGCTTTTCTATCTACGCCAGTGTTCTTCTGCTTCGGGACCCAAGATGCTGTTGTCCTATAACTTCCATTATTCCTGATCATGGCTTTCACAAAGAATCCTGCAAATTGCAATAGCGTCAATTTTTCACCACATTCCCAACCCTTCCCTCATCAAGTACTACAATTCTCAAGGGAGAGGGAATGACTTTAGGAACATAGGATATTGCCTTATTTCAGACCAGACAATTTTTCCATCTAGGTAAAGACAGACTACTCTGACTGGCAGCAGCTGTCCAGAGTTACAGGCATAGGTATTGTCCACCACTGGCTGAAGCTGGGTGGGTGTGCTGTGACTCAGCAACGTATGCCATTGGACATGTCACTACCCTTTATCCACATGTCTGCTTCTGTTCTTTCCCCCTTGTCTTCTCCAAGATCTGCCGGACTTAGGCACTTCAACTCACCAGATACTTCAAACCCATAGCAACATACTTCAAATGATAAGAGATCCCCTCCCGGTGGAAATAAAATAAAATAATATATATATATATTTATAGTGCATATATTCTCTAAAACAAAGAGGACTAGAAACTTATTCCGTGTTTAGTTTAGATCTGTGGCGGCTGTCAGATTGTGTACTAAACCAGTAGCAGGCAGAAGCTATGTACATTGGGATCTGGGTGATTTGCAATAGATGAGGAGCAAGCATTTCTGACTCCCAGTTGTTTAACCAAGGAACTAATTTCTGGTACTGTTCTAAAAACGAAATCTAAACATGAAAATGGACTCAGAGTCAACCTATATTTTCATTTCAAGTGTTTCCCTCCCTCCCTTCCCTATCGAATACCTGGCCCTGGCTGGTGGACCTTGAGCTTCTTGTAAAACACAAAGTAGACTCCATAAGCCTGAAGCCTGCCCACTCCTGTACTAAGACTGTAGTCCTTCACACACTGACCTGGGAATAATTCAGAGGGACTTGCTTCTGATCGGAGTAAACAGGTATAAGATTGGGCTGTAAATGATACATCCCCCTGTGGTTCAGAGGCTGAAAATTACATATTGTCTAATGGCCTAAAGTAATCCTACGTGTGTACTCTGTGCTCAACACACAACCATATGCCAAAGTAAGCAAAATCCAGTGCCTTCTATAATGAAGCCTATTTACATGTATTTCCTTACTTTGCACCATTTATTCCACTTCTTCTGTTTGAAGGCAGAGGGCAAATAACTAGGCAGCTTACTGAAGCCAAACTGGTGGCAGGACAATGGAAGTCTTATCAGCCTCTTTGCTCAGCCTCTTATCAGCTTCTGAGACTTTGTCAGTCATTGCCTGCACATGTTGAAGCCTAACTTTGCAGCCACAGGGGCTAGAAACTTGTTTATTAAAAGAAGTAGAAAACAAAATGATGGCGTTACCTTCTGCGCTTGCAACCAAATTTGCACAGTGTGATTGTGGAATGCACACAATTCTGACTAAGCTCTGCTGGCTTGCTTTTCTTTTGGCTTAGGAGCTGCTGGACACCCACGGTTTTAGGTCAGCAGGCAAAGGGCCCTCCTGCAGCAGAGATGGCCATTCCAGACACAAGTTTAGGTTGTTAGTGTTTCATGTAGTAAAAATGGCTGAACAGGAGAGATGTCCCTGCCTTTGGTCCATTCACATTGTATGTCTCGATCTGGACCCAATCCAATCAGCCCACCGATATCAGCCTATCTGTTCTATAATCCCCCTCACCCCCCGCCCCCTTCCCATCTTAGTTTCCCTTTCCCTCTGAAAGTCTTCTCTTGAGCTCTCTAATCCAGAGGCGGCAGCTGCATCTATTTTCAGCCCAAGGAGCTTGCAGCTGCTCCCCTTATAGGGTAAAAGCCGGTGCCCCAGCAGGGGACAGACACGGACACCACCTCCTTCAAGACGGATCTTGTGGCTGGGGAAGGTGTAGGGGGAGGAAAGAGGACCTGTCATTCAGGCCGGCTGGGAGAGTGAAGGGGGGTGGGGTAGAGAGGAGAGTGATGCTGGGGTGAGGGACCTCAGCGAACCCTTGTCCCTCCCGGCGTATGCATGTGTGATGGTGGCACCACAACCCTGGTGGGTATGCACATTTCTGAAAAAGCAGGGCAGGGAAATATAGAGTTGCTTTTAATGGCCAAGCCAGCATGGGTGGGGAGGTGACATGGAGCCAATGCCCCAACCCCAAAGTTGGGTCTTTGAACCAAGCACCCAAGGTGAAAGAAAAAGAGGCATGTTGCACTAGCAGGAAGGCAAAGAGTCTGGTGGATCACACCAAAGGCCCATTTTGTCCAGCGGCATCCCAATTCCCATAGTGGCCAGCCAGCCAGCTAAGCCCACAAGCATATCAACAGCAGAAAGGGCCACTGCCCTCTCCTGGGAATACATCTCTTTAGCTTACACAGGGATGGAGAACCTGCAGCCTTCCAGATGGACTCCTATCAAGCCCTAGCCAGTATGGCCAGTGGTCAAGGATGATGGGAGCTGGAGTCCAGTTGGAGGTCCACGGGTTCCACAGGTGGGTTGTTATTACACTCAGGGCACCATCCTATGCATTGCCTTCTCAGAAACAAGTCCAATTATGTTCAATGGGGGCCTACAAGTTCCACTGAACTCAGCGGCCCTGACTTCACAGGATTGCACTGGCAATGTATACATTAGTGGGATATTTAAATAGCTCCAAGTGGCATGCCTAGGCTTTCGCCTTATTTTCTCCTCACAATAACCCCACACGGTAGGCTAAGCTGAGAAAGACAATGATTCATGTCCAGGAGGAAGCTAGCCACAGTAAGGCTGTATGTAAATGCAGCTAGGTCATTCCCCCCTCAATTTGGATCAAAGCTGGCTTGTGGGGTGAACAGATAGAAACACAGTATTTCACAAGAAACAACAGGACAGATACCTATTGGAGCCAATGCTGTGGGTACACCATTTCCCAAACCAGCGATGGGTGCACACAGGACGCAGAGAAAACTAGACAGTCTACACAGCCTAAAATTTGTGGCTTAAAAGAGATGTGACTCTCCTCAGTACATCTTCAGTACATTAGCCAGTTCTTCCTAACGGGCTCTCATCACGGGAATATAAGGCAGAATTGACTTGTGAGCTGTTCACAAAAATAAACAACCAAATTGGGTTTTTGTTTCTTAAAGCAGGCTTTCAGACCAGGTGTCAGAAAATCTTCCCCCTTCTTTCTCACAGTACTCAAGTTATTCTGCCATCTGAAACGGACCATCCCCCAAGTGCTTCCCTCCTACCCTGGCAATAAAAAATACTGTTGTGAGTTTGAGGGGTCAGTCTGTATGATGCCAGAGTCTTGTCTTAATTCCTTAGGTCCCGGATCCAGCAAGAGTTAAAATCTAATGGAGGATTCCATTGTTGAACTAGTAAGGAAAATTTATTTACCGTATTTTCCTGTGTATAAGATGCCCCCTATTTTGGAGGACTAAATTTAAATAAAATGAGGGGAGATGACCCAAAGTTGTTGAGCTTTTCTAAGGGGGAATTGTTGCACACGCGCCATCACCCCAGCAAGGCTGTTGCTGGGGGTTGGCAAAGTGGGCAACCGCTCCTCCCTCCATGCCACTGTGGGTCGGAAACGTTCCCTAGAGCAGGGTTTCCCAACCTTGTGCCTCCAGCTGTTTTTGAACTACAACTCCCATCATCCCTGACCACCATCGTGCTAGCTAGGGATGATGGGAGTTGTAGTCTCAAAACAGCTGGAGAACCAAGTTTGGAAAACACTGCCCTAGAGCACAGGCTGCCAACCAGCACACAGCACACAGCTCCCACCCCCCCCCATGCCACTATCTGTGTATAGGATGACCCCAGTTTTTTTACATGATATTTGAGTTAAAAAACCTCATCTAATACACGGGAAAATACGGTATGCTGGAATCCAAGGCTGTGACTATGGGAGAAGCAACACCTTTTGGGGTTTTAATGCTGTGAGCTCCTCCATCTTAGGCTCAGGTTGTATATATGTGCCCCTCATTCCAAGGAAACTGGACCCTGGCTAGCACCGGGTACCCTTGGAATCTCTCACCACTTGGAGCAATATGTAGCAATACAATACCAACAAAATCAAAAATAACTAACCATTTTCTGCCCTTTCATGACACACAAAATCAGCCACCTCCCTCCCCCAACCCATTCCATAGGCAAATAAGCAGCTTTTGAACAAGCCCTCGTACTGCCAAGCTCTGCCTTTGTACCCACCAAAAAGTTTTTCTCTGCCCGCTTGGCTTCACCACCCTGCTTGCTCTTTACTCAATCCCTTGACCCAGAAGGCTTCACTCCAGCCATGCCCCAGTTCAAAAATGTTTGGTTTTGAGTTTTGGTGGATGAACAGCTGGTGTGAAAGAGAGAGAAGCATTTTGTACACTGGCTCCACACAAGAAGAAAAGAGAGGGAAAGCACTCTCACACAAGTTCACATGAATTGTAACACTGAAAAACTGCAACCATTTAATTTCTACCAGGTAAATAGGTGATGGTTTAACCTGTTGCTTTCAGCTGTCACCACCTACTGCTTAGTCTATGCCCTTAAGCTGTTGCATCATGTGCTCTTGATGCACAGACTAATGGATAGATTTGAAGGGCCTGGTATGACCTAGGAGCTGACTATTGAGGAAAAGCATTATAAATCCTCTTGTCTTTTGATGAGGTTGATAGAGATACAGAAGACTACAGCAAATCTGGGGCTTGAGGCTAGCTCATCAAACCCAGAGCCCTGGAACCTGTGGCCTCAGTTTTACAGATGAAAATATCTCTGAGCATGGGCAGAATCTATTCTTTGGTCCCAATAAGTACTCACACAACCTATCTGGGATGAATCCTACAAGGTAGGAAGTAGGCCTGGCAGCCTGGCCTGAGCCCTGGAGCTCATGTCATCTTGGGAAAAAAGTACTGGGTTGAATTATTTCAAGGGCTTTGGGATCCTGTAGCAAGAGAACCTGAGGACTTTCTTATCATGTGAATGGAAATGAGCCAGTTGGCTCGATGGCCTCTTTGAAAAGAAGATGTGTTGCAGTTATTCTTGTATCTATGTGAGCGTGTGATCATTGAAGGTTTTCATTGCTGGGTCTCTGAACCACAGGTTCACGAGCCACTTCCTATGAGCAAAATTTTCAGTGTTGGAAAAAGCACATGTTTCTGAATGGTGTATATACAGGTTTCGATGAGAGAGAGAGAGAGAGAGAAATAAATTTCTATTTCTCTCTATGTGAGTGAAATAGATATTTGTAACCCACTCTTCTAAGGACCTCAGGGAAGGTTATCCCATTTTTATCCCCCTCCAAGTAAACTGTGAGGTTGTTTAGGCTGAGAGGTCATGACTGGCCCAAGATCACACAGTGCACTTCAAAGCTGAGCAGGGCTGTGACTCCAGGGCTCCCTGGGCCCAGTCCAAGTCTCTATCCATTACGCACACTGAATGGGCTCTCATGAGATTCTCCTCCCGTCTCAAGGACCTCAAAGCTGTTTAGGTGATGGGATGGCTTTGTGAAGTGCTGGACAGCTGGTGGATATTTGGGTGCAAAGGAGCTTCTTAATCCAGGAAAAGGAGGCAGCTCATAGCTGATGGCATCAATCATATTCCTAGCTGGGCCCAGAAAGACTGGCTACGGGGCAGGGCAGAGGGCATGAAAGGTCCCATGTCTGACAAACAGAGAGGTGGTTCAGTGGTGGAGTTACAAATTCTTTGCACAGCTTGTTCTAAAGCAAGAGTGGGGAACTTTTTTGGGGGGAAACCAGGGCCAAAATGTTCTGTTCTGGGAAAATTTCCAGGAGCCTGATGGCAGAGGTGGGTAAGGCCAGAGGCTAAAGTGGACAGAACAACACAATGGGAGTTTTACCTTTGTATGGTAGGTGGGCTTCTTCACATTCACACAAACCTCTCTTTCCTCTATCCATCCATCCAGGCAGGCAAGAAGCACCATCGGAATCCTGTGTGCCTACGGTTGGCCACTGTGAGAAACAGATGCTGGACTAGATGGGGCCATTGGCTTGATCCAGAAAATTCCTCATGTGTTCTTAAGTACGTATCTGCATCTGAGTTACTTCAGAGAAAAGATTCCAGCAGCCTAATTTGGAAGAAAACACACAGAGAGACAAATTGACAAGGCCAGCCCTATCATTAGGGAAAGCAAGGCAGTCACAATTGATTTGCCATGTCAATAAAAGACAACAAATAGTTAATTGTAATTATAATTGTATTTTTACTGGCAGTTGTGGGAGAGGCATCTCCGAGATTTTTGTGCCTCAGAGGCCAAAGTCACTTGTCCCCTTGACTGACGGGAGGGTATAAGGTAAAGGTAAAGGGATCCCTGAACATTAGGTCCAGTCGTGGCCGACTCGGGGGTTGCAGCACTCATCTCGCTTTATTGGCCGAGGGAGCCGGCATACAGCTTCCAGGTCATGTGGCCGGCATGACTAAGCCGCTTCTGGTGAACCAGAGCAGCGCACGGAAACACCGTTTACCTTCCCTTGAGAACGACACGTTCTCAAGATGGAGGCTGAGGGAACAGCTGCAGTCGCCTGCAGTTCCTGCGCAATGTTTGCCATCTTGCCAAAGGTTGCAGGCAGCTTTACCTGCAGCAATTGCATGTTGATTGCCCTCTTAGAAGACAAAGTCCAGCAACTGGAGGAACGTGTAGCTATGCTCCAAAGAATTAGAGAGCTGGAGCTCTTCTTGGAAGCAACAGAGCACACCATCTCCACCAAGGAGGAGACAGGGGACTCCCCTGAGAAGGAGGCTAGTTCACCAACACAGGAGCCAGATATATGGAGAAACGTGACTCAAAGAAGTAGGAGGCCCAAGGTTCGCTCTGATTGTTTAGAAATACACAATCACTTTGAGGTCCTCTCCCCTAGCATGGAAGATGAAGAACAGACTCCATTTGAGGATCTCTCCCTCATTACAGTCGATCAGGTATATGAAGACGAGCAGCAAAGTCATTCCTCAGGGAATGTGCAGGCGACCTTGGAACGGACAGCTCACGGAAGAACCCCGACCAAACCTAAGAGGAGGTGTGTAGTGGTGATAGGGGATTCCCCACTGAGGGGAACAGAAGCAGTGATCTGTGGGCCTGACAAGATGTCTCGGGAAGTGTGCTGTCTCCCTGGGGCTAAGATCCAAGATGTAACTGAACGACTGCAAGGAATCATAAAACCCACTGACAAATACCCCTTCCTCTTGGTTCATGTGGGAACCAATGACACTGCAAGCAATAGCCTCCAGAAGATCAAAAGAGAGTATGAGGCTCTGGGCAGGAAATTGAAGCAATTAAATGCACAAATTGTCATCTCATCTGTCCTCCCAGTTGAACGACGTGGCCCAGGGAGAGAGGGAAAAATAGTGGAAGTGAACAGCTGGCTTCGCAAATGGTGTAAACAGGAACGGTTTGGATTCTTAGATCACGGACTGCAGTTTCTTGAAGATGGACTTCTGGCAAGCGATGGGCTGCACCTCACAACGGTTGGGAGGAATGTTTTTGCCAAAAATCTCAGAAACCTCATCAGGAGGGCTTTAAACTGACTAATGTGGGGGAGGGAGACAGTGCTCCTGAAGGTAGGAGTCTATCAATTGATGAAGATGATCATCCAAATGTCATAGACCAAATGGAGCAAACAGCACGCAGACCTAGTGGTGGGAGGAAAAAATCCTTAAATAAGAGACACGGGGGAATGATTAATGGACTTCAATGTCTGTACACTAATGTGCAAAGCGTGGGAAATAAACAAGATGAGCTTGAGCTCTTGGTACAGCAAACTAAATATGACATAATAGGCATCACTGAAACCTGGTGGGATAAGTCCCACGATTGGAATGTAATAATGGAGGGATACAATCTATTTCAGAGAAACAGACCAGACAAGAAAGGAGGAGGAGTGGCGTTATATGTCAGGGATGTGTATACCTGTGAAGAGATCCAAGATTTAGAACCTCAAAGCCAAAGTGAGAGCATTTGGGTCAAAATTAAGGGAGAGAAGAATAACAGGGACCTCACTGTGGGAGTTTACTATAGATCCCCAAGCCAAACGGAGGACATAGATGATGCCTTCCTGGAACAGATGGCCAAGCATGCAAAAGGAAGGGAGATAGTAGTAATGGGGGACTTCAATTACCCGGATATTTGTTGGATGTCAAACTCAGCCAAGAGCATAAGGTCAAACAGATTCCTCACTGGCCTTGCAGACAACTTCATTGTCCAGAAAGTGGGAGAAGCAACAAGAGGAACAGCCATTTTAGATCTGGTCCTAACCAATGTTGATGACCTGGTTAGTGGGGTAGAAGTGGAAGGATCATTAGGCGTGAGTGATTGTGCTCTTCTGAAGTTTACTATACAGCGGAAAGGAGCAGCCAAGCATACTAGGACTCAATTTCTTGACTTTAAGAAAGCCGACTTCATAAAGCTTAGGGAAGTGCTGGGTGAGATCCCATGGACAGTAATACTAAAAGGAAAGGGAGTTCATGATGGCTGGGAGTTTGTTAAGAGGGAGATAGTAAAAGCACAACTTCAGGCAATATCAATGAGACGGAAACATGGAAGGTGCCTAAAGAAGCCAGGGTGGCTATCTAAATAACTTTTAACTGAGTTAAGATTTAAAAAGGATGTGTACAAAAAATGGAAGAGGGGGGAAACCACCAAAGAGGAATTCAAACAAATAGCCAGCACGTATAGACACAAAGTCAGAAAAGCTAAAGCACAGAATGAACTCAGGCTTGCTAGAGAGGTTAAAAGCAACAAAAAAGGCTTTTATGGGTATGTTTGTAGCAAAAGGAAGAACAAATAAACAGTGGGGTCACTCAGAGGAGAAGATGGTGAAATGCAAACAGGGGACACAGAAAGGGCTGAACTCCTCAATGCCTTCTTTGCCTCAGTCTTCTCCGATAAAGAAAACAATGCCCGACCTGAAGAATTTGGAGCAAATGATTCAGCAGAGGAAACACAGCCCAGAATAGCTAAGGAGATAGTACAAGAATACTTGGCTAGTTTAAATGTATTCAAGTCTCCAGGGCCAGATGAACTGCATCCAAGAGTATTAAAAGAACTGGCAGATGTGATCTCAGAACCACTGGCAGTCATCTTTGAGAATTCCTGGAGAACAGGCGAAGTCCCGGCAGACTGGAGGAGGGCAAATGTTCTCCCTATTTTCAACAAGGGGAAAAGAGAGGACCCAAATAATTACCACCCAGTCAGTCTGACATCAATACCAGGGAAGATTCTGGAGCAGATCATTAAGCAAACAGTCTGTGAGCACCTAGAAAGGAATGCTGTGATCACCAATAGTCAGCATGGATTTCTGAAAAATAAGTCATGTCAGACTAACCTGATCTCATTTTTTGACAGAATTACAAGCCTGGTAGATGAAGGGACCGCAGTGGATGTAGCCTACCTTGATTTCAGCAAGGCATTTGACAAGGTGCCCCATGATATTCTTGTAAAGAAGCTGGTAAAATGCGGTCTTGACTATGCTACCACTCAGTGGATTTGTAACTGGCTGACTGACTGAACCCAAAGGGTGCTCATCAATGGTTCCTCTTCATCCTGGAGAAGAGTGACTAGTGGGTGCCACAGGGTTCTGTCTTGGGCCCGGTCTTATTCAACATCTTTATCAACGACTTGGATGATGGACTCAAGGGCATCTTGATCAAATTTGCAGATGACACCAAACTGGGAGGGGTGGCTAACACCCCAGAGGACAGGATCACACTTCAAAACGACCTTGACAGATTAGAGAACTGGGCCAAAACAAACAAGATGAATTTTAACAGGGAGAAATGTAAATTATTGCACTTGGGCAAAAAAAATGAGAGGCACAAATACAAGATGGGTGACACCTGGCTTGAGAGCAGTACATGGGGAAAGGATCTGGGAGTCTTGGTTGACCACAAACTTGACTTGAGCCAACAGTGTGACGCGGCAGCTAAAAAAGCCAATGCAATTCTGGGCTGCATCAATAGGAGTATAGCATCTAGATCAAGGGAAGTAATAGTGCCACTGTATTCTGCTCTGGTCAGACCTCACCTGGAGTACTGTGTCCAGTTCTGGGCACCACAGTTCAAGAAGGACACTGACAAACTGGAACGTGTCCAGTGGAGGGCAACCAAAATGGTCAAAGGCCTGGAAACAATGCCTTATGAGGAATGGCTAAGGGAGCTGGGCATGTTTAGCCTGGAGAAGAGGAGGTTAAGGGGTGATATGATAGCCATGTTCAAATATATAAAAGGATGTCACATAGAGGAGGGAGAAAGGTTGTTTTCTGCTGCTCCAGAGAAGCGGACACGGAGCAATGGATCCAAACTATAAGAAAGAAGATTCCACCTAAACATTAGGAAGAACTTCCTGACAGTAAGAGCTGTTCGACAGTGGAATTTGCTGCCAAGGAGTGTGGTGGAGTCTCCTTCTTCGGAGGTCTTTAAGCAGAGGCTTGACAACCATATGTCAGAGTGCCCTGATGGTGTTTCCTGCTTGGCAGGGGGTTGGACTCGATGGCCCTTGTGGTCTCTTCCAATTCTATGATTCTATGATTCCCACCGGAGCGGTACCTATTTATCTACTTGCACTTTGACGTGCTTTTGAACTGCTAGGTTGGTAGGAGCAGGGACCGAGCAACAGGAGCTCACCCCGTCGCGGGGATTCGAACCGCCGATCTTCTGATCGGCATGTCCTAGGCTCTGTGGTTTAACCCACAGCGCCACCCGCATCCCTTGACGGGAGGGTATACCCTACAATAAATTCTGATCCCAATCTACCTTCTGCCCATCCTGATCTGCAAGATATGGAAGTGAGGAAGCCACACCAAGATGTAACAGAGCGCATGTTTTTAACAGTGTTGGGACCTCACCTAGGATTTCACAGTGAAGGGTGAGATAAGTACATTTAATGAAGTATATAATAATACTTTTTAAAAAAATGTCCTAGAGGGGTATGCCAGGCCGCCAGGGACAGTGAGATCTCAGTCCCATCTCTCGCAGGCCTTTCTCAGTTGGTTCCACCGTCGCCTAAGGGATTGGCAACTTGGCCTGAGTTAACCCCATCCCTCTCTAGTGAGGCCCTGGGGAAGGTGATAAGTCGAGGATGGGGTGGGGTAACTGACCTCACCCGCTGCAGCTCCTGGCACAGCAAGGTGAAGCAAGGACATGGTGGGGAACCCCAGGCCATGCCCCACACACTCAGAGCCCCATATGCTTGTAGGTGTGTAGCTGTGCATCTGAGGAATGGCCCATTCTGAAGACATATAAAAGTCATTGCATAACCCACTGTGACAGAACTAAGGCTGTTGTAACTTTAAAGTACATTTGGCACACATGTCCCCCCATCCCCAAATAATTCTAGGCCCCCGTAGTTTGCCCCTCACAAAGGTACAATTCCCAGCAACCCTTAACAAACTGCAGTGCCCAGAATTCTTTGAGGGTGGGGGAATGTGCTTTCAGGGTATAATGTACAGTATATGTGGCCGGATTTGTTATGTTTCCTGGGCGTTTTGTTCAAATGGCTAGAAAGCACTCTCTTCTGCTTCCTAGCCTTGTGCTTGCAACATTCATACAGGAACTTGAGTGACAGAAGTATAAATGTCATTTTAGTGTCTTGTGTGGAAACATCCAAGAGGGTTTAGATTTGTTCCCTGGGTGCTAGAATTTCAGGGTTCTCAAGGAGAAGGGGCATAGATTCTGGAAGCCAGGACGGTGGAAATCTTGCCTCTTCATCTAATCTCTTTCCCTCATTTTCTCACTTTCCAGATCACGCCAGCCACCTATTGCTGCCATTGTAGACTGTCATTATTTAACACTCTATATCCCCCTCTCAGTCCTTGGGAATGTCAGCCTGAAGACCACCCCCATGTCAGGGCCCTCCTTTCTTCAACCCTCCCTCCCTCCTCTCCTCCCTCACCCCTTTCCTTTCTCTCTCATGGCCGCTGACTTTGCCAATCCTGAAAGGTTGCAGCAGTAATCGGACCCAGGCGGGATGCAGCTGCTGGGCTCGTTATTGGGCCCAGGGAACTCAACACCCTCTCCTTGCAGCACATAAAATTCACGGGTTTCCCAGGCTGGCTCATTGCATAACTTGACCCTGAGCCCTCTGCACATGGTCTCCCTGCTCGTTCTTGCTCTGAGTGACCCGGCCTCAGAGGTCCTGCCGTGGAGATTAGGCAACACAATGGCCTGCCTCACTTCTGGGAGGGTGGCGGGGTGGGGTTCAGCCCTTGGGAACTGGAGGAAGGAAGTCTGGACCACAAGATTAAGTGTGTTGCACCTGAGGCCTTGGAACTGCTTCAGCCACTAAAGTCCCTCTCTTGCAGCAGGAACAGAAACCATCAATTTATCTTCCTGCCAACACCTGTAATGGATGAGCCTCCCAAGTGTGCATATTACCAGCTCTCCAGCAATTTCCTCATGTTTCCTTTCCACCTTCAGAACACAATTCAAAAGCATGTTTTAATCCAGGCTTCCTCCATCTCAGCCCCCCAGATGTTTTGAGACTACAATTCCCATCATCCCTGACCACTGGTCCTGCTAGCTAGGGATCATGAGAGTTGTCGGCCAAAAACATCTCTTCCTTCCCTTAGGAACTACCAGTGCCTTTGTGTCATTAGGGGTCATTGCTCCAATCCCAATTGTCATCTCATACCTATTTGCATGCCCAGTGACCAACACACTTCATAGTAAAGAAAGATTAATTTGGGTAGTGTAGAACTCCAGTGCAGCTATTCCATGTGCCTTTCCACTATGTAATGAGCATTTTGCTCAATGTAACTTAGGTTTCATTGTGACTTTCAAGATTAGCAGAGAGTGTTCTTATACCTATATTATCTGTGCACCCAGTTTACACCATGAGGTCATGAAAGGCATTTTTATGGCCACTCTTCAATGGTGGGACTCCATAGTCTGAGTCTCAGCATTTTGTAGAAGTGAACATAGGAAGGTGCTTTATAATGAGTCAGACTGTTGGTCCATCTACTGTTTGAAGCAAGGCCTGTAGTAGTTTTGGGATACTGTAGATCTACAAATAAGATACTAGATTTCTTTTAGGTCATGCTTACAAATCCAGTTCTGGAAAGGAAATTTAGTTTATCAAAAGCCACCCAATCCAATGCAAGATTTCCATAAGCATGTGAGAACAAAAATGTTACCTCAGTTTCAGCTCTTTAGAAGAGCCCTTGTGGCATAAAAAGAGAGAGGAAACTCTGAGGTAGCTGCTCTACTATGAAGGAGATACTGAGAGAAATCTATACAAGCTCAGAGTGCTCAGCAGAAAGACGGCAACAGAGTAAAGCTGATCCACATGATAGATTAATGATGTTTTGAACAATAGGATTGTTCCAGAGTTCCCAATGCTTGTATTTCTCTCCTCAGCAGAAATTGTTCACCAGTTACACAAAAGTTGCTTTCTTCAAGTTTGGATGCCCAACTTTTCTATTACTTAAGCCTGATCCATACCCACAGCAGAATAAGGTTATACAATGCTGAGGTCATTGGGTAATTTGTAACACCTTGGACCACCAGTGTGCATGTGACAGAGTGTGCCATTTTTAAAATTCCTCTCCCAGTATCAAGTTTCCTGCAAATTAAAACAACAACAACAACCTAGCACATTAGGTTTTATTTTCCCTCAGTCCACACCCTGCTGTGATACTTTTCCAATTCCAGACTGTTTTTACATTGAAAAGCTGCAATCTGGAATGTGTCACATCTAAAAAATCCTGTGAACTGTAGTTTCACCCTCACGGAGCTATAGTTCCCAACACCCTTAGTAAACTACAGTTTGCAGGGTATTGGGTGGTTGGGGAGTCGTGTGTTTTAAATGTGTGGTGTGGATGTGACCACGGTCCCTTTTGGTACTTCAGGAATCTTCCATGACTTTACCGCCTAATTCTGCTGTATAGCCTCACTTGGTATAACTAGTATATATTATTCCCTGAGGAAGGGCACAGTTGTTCAAAATGCACCATGAATTCTGGGATAAACACCTGTTTTTCAATAAATTGCTTTCTAATATTGATTAGCTCCAATCGTTCATTGTTAGCTTTCAGTAATGTAGAGACTTCCCCCTTATTTTGGTTGTTGCCATTTTACAAAGCAGTGGAGCAATGATGAGATTGGTACTAGCCATATTGGCAGGATATATAGCCAGTGTGGCCTTCCAGATGTTGTTGAACTAGAAACTCCCATCAGACCCAGCAAACATGGCCAACAGCCAGGGATGATGGGAATTGCAGTTCGGCAACATATAGAGGTCCAAAGTTTCCCCACACCTGATATATATGATAGGTTGGAACACAGGTCAAGAAAGGAACACATGAACAAATACATGGGATAGATATTTGAATGAATTCCTCATCTGGGTATGATGGCATTCACCCAAGGGATCCCCAGAGGAAACAGCTGGGCAAATCTCAGCTGGGCAAATATACTTAACTGTTATATTTGAGATCTCATGGAGGACTGGCAAGGTACCAGCAGCAAAAAATAAGTGAGTATTAGGGTTGGGAGAATATGTCAGTTTTTGGTTTCTCTCATAGAATCATGGAATAGTAAGTTGGAATGGACCAAAAGAGTCATCTAGTCCAACCCCCTGCAATGTTTGGCCCAACGTGGAGCTCAAACCCACACCCCTGAAATTAAGAGGCCAATGCTCTATCGACTGAGCTATCAAGTCATTTCAGTTTCTAATTTTTCCAATAGTCAGCTTTCCACATTTCTGTATGAATTTGAGATTATTATTTTTTTTAAGTCCTCATGAAGATTTAACAGCATTTTAGTGCCAATTTCTCCTAATATACACATATTTGAAAAGCTATTTTCTGTAATAGAATACATTTTTGTATGTTATTTTCACTAATTAATAATAATAAGAAGAAGAGTTTGGATTTTATACCCCGCCTTTCATTCCCTTTAAGGAGTCTCAAAGCGGCTAACATTCTCCTTTCCCTTCCTCCCCCACAACAAACACTCTGTGAGGTGAGTGGGGCTGAGAGACTTCAAAGAAGTGTGACTGGCTCAAGGTCACCCAGCGGCTGCATGTGGAGGAGCGGAGACGCGAACCCGGTTCCCCAGATTACGAGACTACTGCTCTTAACCACTACACCACACTGGCTATAACATTTATATCAACACTTTATACTGGTATATGCATTTTAATACATCAGAGGAGGTGCAGATTTCAACAGATGACTGTGCTTCAGAAAGTGCAAATTAGATAAATCTGACTTTAAATGTGTACTGACTCTCATTTTTCCTTCATCCCTAATATGTGTCTGTGTGTATCTTCCTATATATAATAGATGGAAGAAGGAAGAATAACTATAGAAGGATGGATCAAGAAAAGTTATTATAAATCATACCAAAGGAATGGTTGTGTTAGTCCACTGCAGAAAAATCAACTAAGAGATTGGTGGCACCTTAAAGACTAACAAATTTATCACAAAAGTAATTTTTGCATTGTACTTGTGAATCCATGTGATTCAGTTCCACTTGAATCAAAGCATAAGCTGTTGTGAGAGAGAGAACCCATCTCACATTACTATATTTTTGTTTTATCTTATGCCACAATACATTTGTTAACCTTGAAACTGCTACCACCAGATTCTTGCTGGTTGTCTTTATGGCATATCACAAAACATTTAATTTGTAGGCACTCTGAAAGGAAAATTAGATTTTGATGTAGAGGTCAAGATGGATTTGTTTAAATCAAACCCTTGACTGAAAAAGCAAGTATAGTTTTAGTTAAGACAAAATGGACATTGCCTTGATTACTAAACAGTCCATGCTCCTAATGCTTTTTAGACTAATCTGCAGCCTAAACCCTGATTTCAACACCATCCATTACAGGTTGTCTGGAAGTCTTGCTTCTCTGTTCATGGCATCCGTGAGTGACATGTGTCAGAAGCAGGCGAACAAATCAGCGGCTGGGATGGTCTGTGGGTGAAAACACAGCAAGGCCATGGAACAGGTGTGGGAAGATGATAGATGGGCTCTGGACAATGTAGTGACCCTGGATTATGTGCAAAGGCTGGAGGGGATGGAGGAGAGAAGGGTGGAATGGAGGACTAAACTAGCTTTGCCTTTGTCTCTCCTGGCCACCCGTCGCCCACTACTCAACCCCACCCCTCCTGAGCCGCCTGCCCCTACATGAACTCTGAAGGATGGTTTCCTGTGGATATTTATTTCTAGCCTTGAGCTCCTGGGAAAGCCCTGGAGATGCTACTGCTGTCTTGTCAGGGACTTTACACCTGCTAGTGCTGCTACAAATGGGGTTGAAATACATTACATTCGTCTTAATTCGAGGACAAAGTAGATGTGATGATAGAAATCCCACAATCAAGTCTCCCCCTCCTTCCTTTTTAATAGGAAAAATGCAGCCACTATGGGAGCCAGCCATTTCAGATTAAGGCTGCAATGCTGGAGAGGGTTTCGTTTTTAACCTATTTACCTCCTGTAGCATTTTCCTTCATTTAAATTCCCTCTCTTTCTTGCTATTAATTGTCCCATGAGGCCAATACCAGCTTGGGAGTGATAATTTCAACCAGGAAGAGGATGTAGGGATAGGGTTACTGGCCACTGCTCCCAGGACTGTGGTCCAGATCTGAATTCTGCCCTTCTGTGCCTGTATGCGCCATTTGAAATAAAATGTATGTGATCCCATCACAGATCTCCCACCATCTCATCAAAGTGCCTCTAGCCTAAACAACCTTAAGCCCAGATTTTCCTCTGAAGTTCAACAGTCTTCTCTAATTCGATCTGGACTTCCCAGCTCTGCCGGCTGGGACTGGCTGGGACTGACTGGCTGCCTAGTTCAGTGTGATAACACAAGCTTTATTAATGGGACAATTTGCTTTTTGATATTGAATTGATATTATAGTATTGTTGTTGTAGTCTCTTCAGCTAGTTGATGTTCTATGGGCTCCTGACTTTGTTTTGGTGTATAAGCTCAAGCCTTTGTTTCTCCATCATCTTCTGGAATAAATTTAAGGTGCATTCTGTTGCATCTAAATGAAAAGACCACCTGGTCTTTAAATGTCTGTTGAACATGCTTTAAATGTGGATCTGCCTTTAGCTGAAAATAACCCATTGTTTTTACAGTGGTACCTCGGATTAGATATGCTTCAAGTTACATACGCTTCAGGTTACACACTCCACTAAGCCAGAAATAGTGCTTCAGGTTAAGAACAGTTTCAGGTTAAGTATGGACCTCCGGAAAGAATTAAGTACTTAACCCAAGGTACCACTGTATTTTAAAATGTAAGCTACATTGAAGTATTTTTCAATGTGGAAAGGTGAGGTAAAGATAAACATTTCTGAAACAATTCTGCAACAGTTCTGCTAGACACCAAAGATGTCTCAGGTCTCTCTCTCTTTCTGTGCCTCCCCTCTGGAATGAAAGAAATTCAAAACTGCTGTTTCTCATTCTCCCCACCCCACCTACATTCCTTGCAGGTAAATTTCCCATTTGGGACAACATCCATAGCAATTCAGAGTACCTCCAGTCTGTCGCTATTTTGCAGGAGGTAATCTATGTGCATAACAGAACATTTAGCACATTTAAAGTGGATTAAAGTGCTCTGTTGCCTAGTACAGCAATTTTCCTTTTATGGACTGTTTTGGAAAGTAACAGGGAAATGTAATGAAAAGTGTAGGATGGATCAATGACTAATGCGAACACCCTACAAGCAAATCAGGATGAATGAAGGATTAATACTTACAGTTGTATAACTGCCCTGCAAACAAATAAGAATTAAGGTTCGGAAAATAGTACTGTGCAGCATTGTGCAAGCAAGTCAGGATGAATATTCAAGCAACTGGTAGTCTCAAGGGCCCTTAAGAGCCAGTAATGCCCTTTAAAAAAAACAAGCCTGACTCCTGTTAGGCAACACTTCAAGCAAAAACAGCTTGTGTTTATTTGAATCATCAAAATGGTGGCAATCAGGAGAGCCAAGCTATGTTCTTCTTCACTAAGATTGATTAAGATAGAGAGGCAGCCTTCAGATTAAATTGGTAGCATAACAGTCTGCTCTGAACCACCATGGCCTTCTCATAGTTCTGCTGACGAGGACCGTCTGGAATCAGTTCTGCGAGGTAACATAAAACTGTCCTTTTGAAGAGGGGCAGCTTAGGGCCAAACTATATGTGTCACCATTCAGAGCATGGCTTAAGCTGGCAGCTTTCAATATGAAAGGAAAGGACCCTGTTCTGGTACATGCTCCCAGTGAGGATCAGGACCCCGTGCTAGGTCACATCAGCACCGTACATTTAAAGCACTCTTACACCACTTTAATAGCCAGGGCTCCTCCCCCCCCCAAAAAAAAAGCTCTGGGAACTGTAGTTTGTTAAGGATACTGAGAGTTGTTAGTAGACCTCTATTCCCCAGCACAGAGCTACAATTTCTAGAATGGTATAACAACCAGTCCTTCACCCCAGGGAACTCTGGGAATTGTAGCTCTTGAGGGGACTAGGGGTCTCCTAACAGCAGCCTTGACAAGCTACAGCTCCCAGGATTATTGGGGAGAAGCCATGATACTGCTTTAAATGTATGGTGCAGGTATGGCCTAGTTTCCTGCCAAAAATTGCAACTGTTTGCTACATGTTTACCACATATAACACTTTGGGGAACAAATAGCAACCATGGTGAGTGATATTTTGTGGGAAACTGGACTGGGGCCCAATGGAGCTGCTTTATCAAAAGCATGAGAAATGTCACATGTAGTTTGTCCCCAAATATTAATTGTTACAAGGCCTTATTGCTCTCAGCTCATGTGTATCATTAATGCATGTAACAGAGAGTAGCATCGCTGTGGCGGACTCCCAGTCACATGCCTTCACTTCAACACCTGAAGTGATGTAGGGATTTGAGGTAAACTGTATGCTTCAGACATTGAAATGTTTGTGTGTGTGGATAGAGGGAGGGGATGGAGGCAAAGACAGCTGGCACGATGCTTCACATGCATGAACAATATCCCACTTTTACCCTGAACTACTTGTGCAGCTATAAGAGAGGGCTGTTTTAGTACTTTATTTATTACATTTATACTCGTTCCTTCTTGTCTCACTAGAGATGAAATTCAATCCAGCTCATATTTAAAGCTACATCTGTCAAAGCTACACTTGCAGTTATCTGAATTTTGTGATGCAGTTCTCCAGCCAATTGTTTGTAAAAGTCATGTATGAGGGGGAAGTGTGCCTTAAAATGGATATGTTTGTGAAAAGAACATATAAAGATGCATTATAACGGGAGAAATGGCCTGAAAAAACTGTGTACCATAGTCAAAGCAGCATGCAAAAATGGGTTTATTAGTAGAAATTTCATATGGATTAAATCTCAAATTGCTGCAGCACTGAATTTCAGTCTGGAAGAATGAGAAACTGAGAGAAACAAAATGAACAGAACCTTCCAGCGCTACCCAGGATGCTCTGACAGCATAAAACCTGGTGGAAACATATCAAAAATACATTAATTAAAATTAGAGGGTTTTTTAAAATTTAAATTGCCTATATGTACCTACCCCTTCATAGATCACTGCCTTGTCGTGGCAAAGGAGCTTGAAAAACTCCAAGAAGCTGTGAGCTGTGCCGTGCAGGGCCACCCAAGACGGACAGGTCATAGCTTAGAGTTTAGACTAAATGTGATCCACCTGGGGAAGGAACTGGCAAACCACTCTAGTATATTGCCAAGAAAACTCCATGGACATAAAAAAGGAGAAGCTTTGAGAAGAAAGTGAGAGTCTCCAAGGCATGCTCTGGTTCATGGGATCACGGAGAGTCAAACACGACTAAGACGACTAAACAACAAACACAAATATGTACCTATCGTCTGCCAAAGTCATGGACAAATAAAAATATTCAAATCCTGCCTGAGCATGGCCTGTGAAGGGGACTTTTTGATCTCTCCCAGGAGGGAGAGATTCCAAGGACAGGGAGCCACCAAGGGGGAAGCCCTTTCTCAGGGGGCTGTACCTTCCTTGCCAAACACAACTGTGAACCTTCAAGAAGGGCCTCTCCCCCTCTGGTCGTAAATTGCACGTTGGGGCATATGCAGAAAGGTCTGCCATCAAACCTCCTTCCCATGAAAGTCCTGAAGCTTGTGCTTGCCCTTATAAGGAGGAAGTCGTGTGTGAAATGGAACTACACACAGATCTGGTTACACGTCTCCTCGGGAAACTCTGCTATTACAAGGCGATGGACAAATGCACATAATAAATACATGGGGATTCCGGCTGGCACAATACTCATGATAATCATATGTAATTGTTCATGTGTGCCTTCTGGTCTCACCCACGTAATGGCAAGAAGACAGGATGGGAAAAACCTGGAATGGGTTACAAATCAGGAATGTGATTAACAATGACGCTAAGTATTTTAGAGAGAAGGCCCCTAGGTAAACGAGGCTCCTTGGCAGTAGTTCAAATATCTGGTGCTTCCCAATGTGGAAAGTGCCCAGCTCGCTCCCAGCAAGGGACTTCTTGGAAATTTCCTGCCATTTAGGAACGTGGTATCTCTTTTTGCAAGATGGGAAAGTGGTGGCCAAGTTCCTGGCCAGAGGCAGAACTGACAATATTGTAATGGGTGGGTCAGCTGGTCTGGCTGACATCCTAAGGATTCCGCCCACAGGCACTGTGACTCTGGTTGTAAAAAGAAACTGCTAGAGTACTAGATCTCCTCGTTTCCAGACCACCTGTTTATTGACTATTCAAGCTGATTTGTTTGCAGAAAGTTTGTGGGGAGTTAAGCAACAATAGCCGTGGAGCAAACATTTATGCTGATTTGTTTGCAAGGATGTTATACAACAGTGCTTCAAGCAATTGCTTTCCAGGGCCTTTTCATGTCACTTTCCCTATTGCAAAAAAGTCTGTGGGGGTTTTTTTTTTTTTTTGGAGGGGGGGAGTGAAGAGAAGATTTGTGTCACAAGAGCTTCAGATCAACAACAACCTGAATTTGCCAGTATGTGACTGAATCACACCTCTGAATGGTAACAGAATCATAGAATTGTAGAGCTGGAAGGGCCGCAAGGGTCATCTAGCCCAACCCCCCGCAATGTAGGAATCTTTCACCTAATGTGGGGATTGAATCCACAACCCTGAGATTAAGAAAGTCTCATGCTCTACCAGTCTGAAATGCCTGGGTGAAACTTGTCCAAGTTTAGCCCAGCAGATTCCCTTTCGTTGAGCATATTGGCACTAATGTGCCTTTGCATAACTAAAGAAATGGCCACTGATTCCTTCTGGACCGGTAGTGAGCATGTCTGTCTTTCCACAGTTTCCCCCAGTTTGTGGTGGATGATGACACCAGGCAGTCTACGAAGATGATGCAGTTTTACTTCAGAGTGGCAGGAAATGACACACAAAGAGGACTTTACGTAACCCTCTGGTTACGTAAACTTTGGGGTGTGAAAGCGGCAAACTCGGAAGTATTTTACCGGGTTTTGCTGCTCGCGCATGCGAGGTTGCGGAAACCTCAGGATCCGACTGGACTTCCGGAGCAGATCCTGTCCACAACCGGAGGTACCACTGTATTGCTCTCTGCAAGAATCCTATGGTGCTGATGGTTCCCTTAGAAATCCTCTAGAAATGTGTAAATACAATCATCTACCATAAAAACACACGAGTCAGTCTCTATTTACCTCGTCCAAAGGGAACAGGACCTGTGTACATTGTGCACTCCTGAAATTGTCACTGCTTGGAGGATTAGAGAGGGCATAACAATATTGTTCCCCTGAAAAGCGCTAAGAGCTAGCTGAATCCTCAGAATTTATTTATTTATCGAAATGTTTATGTCTGTACCATCAACAAAGGCTCCAGGAAAGGCTAACAAAGATCTATGTAAAACGGTCCCTGCAGACAGATTACATACAACCTGACATGCACAACACACAAGGAAAAGAGGTAGGGAGGGAAGAGGGAAAAAAGCAAGCTCAGGCCGTAGTCCTTTGTTACAGAGTTCTTGTAACGACCAGCTGGAATGGACAGATTTAGAGAGGAGAAGCCAAATGTTTTTGGCCTTTCAGCAGAACAGATGGAGAGGCTTTGCAGTCCCAGTCCAGCTCTCCCTCTATAGCCTTTGGCTGAAGACAGAAGACAGTTGAGGCAGGGGCCTGTTGAAGCTGGTCTTTCAGCAAAGCCATAGCAGAGGTCCTGTGGTCCCGTCTCCTATAGCCTGATGAAATGGCTGTATCAGCTGTCAAGGGCTTGAATGTCCCAGTCTCCTGCTTCTTGTTATGCACTGCAGATGATTTTAAGAGTTGGCAGGATGGAATGGGCTGAAACCTGGGATTTGGACTGTGACACTTAGGCCTGCCTAGTCCAGCATCCTTTCCCCCACAGGGGCTAACCAGATGCACACAGAGAGCACAAGAGACCTCTCCCACTGTCATTCTGCAACGCCTGGAATACTGAGAAATGTAGAGAGGCTCTGCTCCACGTGCTTCCATCACTGGAAGGACAATGGATAGCAATGGAGGGCAGAACCATAGAACGGAAGCTGTGGTACTCAGTCTCTAGGGAAGTTTGCCTTGCTCTGCACACACCATACATTTAAAGCATATGCGAAGCACATGACTTACTCCAAAGAATCATGAGAGCTGTAGTTTACCCACCACAGAGCTGCAAATCTCAGCACCCTGAACAAATGACTTTTCCCAGCATTCTCTGAGGGAAGCCATGTGCTTTAAATTTGTGGTGTGCACAGCCAGTATCTGGGGTGCTCAGGGGCACAGGGGATCTGGGAGCTGAGCTCTCTGCAGGCAGGGCAAGGATGTGGCGAGGGGGTCAGCATCAGGTTAAAGCAAAGAATGTCACTGCAGCAGCCATCACGTAACCCTATCTTCCTCTTTACTGCCCGCAAACCATTGCACACGCAAGGATTTGGTGTCCGTGGGCCAGAGGATTTAATGTTCCCATCGGGGAGAGACCTGCGGAATCACATGTCTTTTGGGTGCAGAGGCAGCAGCAGCGAGATGGTCAGAGAGTGGAGGATGGGCTAAACCACCTTCAATACAGCAGAGTTATGAATATATTCCCAACAAAAGGATGCAGCAAGGACAACCAAAAGTGGCTTGTTCACATTAGTTTTGCAGTTGCCCATCTCCCATGGATGTTACTGCTTCAGACTGTGCCTTGGGGCAGGGCAGTTTTTAGGCTAGAGGGGGCAAATGCTCTCTAACGGGGTACCCTCCTCTGCTGGTGGATGCCTGGTGGGCACTGGTGGTGGCAACACGCTGATCAGCACCAGGTAGATGCAGCTTCAATGCTACACAACGCTGCAGAGTGACATTATGTCAGAAGCACTGTAGGGTATTAAAATGGCAGCTGCCCAGCTTTGATGGGAACAGTTGTTATTTATTATTTCTTGAGTTTATATACCTGGAGGTCTCAGGGCAGTTCACAGAAAATGAGGCTCCAGGGCAGACCGTAATTGTGAACCCTGCTGTGATGCTGGGGCCCCAGGAGGTGCCCCAAAGCACTGCAATTCTGATGCAGGACCTGGTGGTGGATTTGAATGCTTTCCTGTGCAAATATTCCCTCTAAATAAAAAATGTGCTGTCAGGGAGAAAGGTTCCGCTCCAGTCCACTTTCTGAGCACAGGAAGGTTTTGAACAAGGAAGCATTTAACCATATGATTTCCCCTCTACCTAGTGTATGAAAATATAGTCCATTCTACCACCTCAACGGACTTTGTCACCTAATTACCACCGCCTAACCTCACCTCATACATACAGACCAGGCCTCAGATGATGGAGGTGATAGGACAAGTCCCATTATTTGTTGACACGTCCCATTGCGGCAACTACTAAACTTTCCATAAACTCTTATACATCTGGATTGGCATCTGGATGAGAAAGAGGCGTCATTCCTCAAGGAGCAAAGCTGCCATACAGCAGGTCTCCAGAATTTTTGAACCACATACCTCATCACCTGTGGTCTACTAGCATCTCTCTTTCTCTCACACTGTTTTTAAAATAGTCCCAAGAAGGCTGAAAAGCCAGACAAGTTATCAGGCTTCCATAGTTACAGGGAATAAATGGAGAGAAAGAAGACTCTGCTTTGAAATAGCTGAAAGGAGAAAGAAAATCACCCTGAAGAAGAGTTTTCTAGTTTGAAACAGGTCTAGCCTTTTCAGAAACTCTTGTTCATAATGAGAGACAGCACACTTCATATTCCCTGACTCTCAATATCGTATGTGGAGGGGCCATGTGGGGGCTCATTGAAAGTGGGGTGATTAATGAGGCATAGGACCCTTGCGTTAAGATGAATCTCCAAATCCATGAGAGCAGAGTGCTCATAATACTATATTGGTGCATACTTCCCCTTGCTTCTGTATTGTGCTTTGTTTTGTACAGGCTTGTAACCACAACAATTATGTGTGATTGTATTTGTTGTTTGTAATGTTTAATGAAAATAATGAAAATTATTTTAAAAAGAAAGCAAACAATAAGTTCAGGGCATTGTGGTTGAAGACTCTACAGTTGTGTTCACACTCCCATTTACTGTGGTTTCCAGTGCTGGGTTTTTAATCCACGTTCACACAAAGTAATCCTAAACACATATGTATCCTTTAGGTAAAGGGACCCCTGACCATTAGGTCCAGTCATGACCGACTCTGGGGTTGCGGCTCATCTTGCTTTATCGGCCAAGGGAGCCGGCGTACAGCTTCCGGGTCATGTGGCCAGCATGACTAAGCCGCTTCTGGCGAACCAGAGCAGCACACGGAAACGCCGTTTACCTTCCCGCCGGAGCGGTACCTATTTATCTACTTGCACTTTGACGTGCTTTCGAACTGCTAGGTTGGCAGGAGCAGGGACTGAACAACGGGAGCTTACCCCGTCACGGGGATTTGAACTGCTGACCTTCTGATCGGCAAATCCTAGGCTCTGTGGTTGCCACCCACATCCCTTATATGTATCCTTTAGATTGGTCTAAAAGACAATTTTTTAATGTAATCAAGTCATTCTTAATTTGTCTCTAACCAAGGTGTGAACTTCTTTGCCTAAGGTAAAAAAATGTCCCATTGTCTCCTGGTGTGTACAGAAACAGAAACTAAATGGGGAAAGAGCTGTGAAATGCAGCGGGGGTTGGGATGAGGATAAGGGGAGGACAACTTCATCTGGTCCTGTGAACACACCCTCAATGCAAAGTATCATTTGTTCATTTTGTCAAAGTGTTGATTCCCAGAAGGGGGCTTATGGATGCATGAAAAGCTCATACAGTCCCTACCCTCAGGCTTGCACTTTAAAATACATGACACAAAAGGAAGAAGGGATGAGGAAGGAGGAGGAGGGGGGAAACAACAGATTAATTTTAGAGGCCCCTTTGGGTATACTTCCTCTCGCTTTTGGCACTGGCATGGTGCAGTTCTTGTCTCTGGCTGAGTGTGAGATCAGATGGTGCTGTTCAGTCAGCATACTCAGCTTCCCTCTCTTGGCTCCAGGGGTGTCCCTGAGGAAAAGCTCCGTGCTTCAACGTTCACCCAGAACATGAACAGCTGCCGTGAAAAAATACGCCGCCAGTTTCGGTGGGGAATCCTTTCCCAAAACAACACAGGTTAAAACCCCACCGTGGCCCTGTCTGTGATATGAGGTTTCACCTCCCTTCTTCTCCTGCTTCCTCCTTCCCGGATTAAAAAGTTTTTGGGAGCAAGAGCCCCTCTCTTCCTCCTCCTCCTGCCCGCTCTCCACCAAGTCCTTAGAAATCCAGACATATTCATCACCTCTTTACTTGATGAGTTGATGGAGCTCCTTCTATCTAGCACTCTTCTTGTGTTCAGGTACTTCTTGGAAAGAAGCTGTCACTTCCACACAAATGTCAAATACCAGGGATGGTGGGGGGGGGGGAATGTTTGCAATGCTCAAGGAATCTGGTTCATGTCCCTGACCCCCACCCCTTCCCCAGTTGCCCTCCCAGAGATTAAGCCATAGCAGAGGAACTGGCTCCCAACTTCTTACTCAGATTGCTCAAGTACCTGCCCTCCCTGCAACCCCCCCGGCCCTAAAAAACAATAATTATTATTATTATTATTATTATTATTATTATTATTATTATTATCCCATCCATGGCACAAAGCCTTGGCATTACATCTCACCTCACAACACACTGTGTGATCCTAAGAAGCTGGGTGCCCATGGCCAACAAAACTGTGCCTTGTTCCATTTCTTGAGGACTGGCATCTTGATTAGGCAAAATGGCATGTGATGCATGCACACATATACAAAGATCTTTGGCCCGAGGAGGGGCCTCAAAATTATTATTCAAATGTTAATCATTTATTTTTAGTTTTCTGTTTGTTTCTAGCTTTTAATATCTCATTTGAGTTTTCAGTAACCACCAACACCTTAGCTACTATTTTTATCCAGCTTCAGACAGCTTGCTATCAATCCAACAAGAGGTGATAATCTTACCGCATGGAGCCAGCTTTCTTGGGTTGGAGGCTTATGCCCTTAGGACATGAACCAATAAAAACAATTTGTACATAACGTCTGTTGAAACACCACAGCAAGAAAGCTTCAGGCAACCCATGATCACTGATTAATATGGTTGCTCGAATGGATGCGCTGGCTGGGCAGGGAGGCAGATAGGTCAATATAGCCTCACAAGGAAGGAGACAGTGGAGAAAGTTCCAGAATAAAATAACCTCAACTTGAAATCTGGACAGCTATTGCCAGTCACTGTAGACAATGCTGAGGCTTCATCCAGACTTCCTTTTGTGCTGTTTTTCCATACCCTCCAACATTTCTCCAATGAAAATAGGGACATCCTATATTATAATAATAATAATAATAATAATAATAATAATAATAATAATAATACCTCACCCATCTGACTGAGTTGCCCCAGCCACTCTGGGAGGCTTCCAACATATATAAAAACATAATAAAACATCAAACATCAAACACTGAACTGCCTTCAGATGGCTTGGTGGTCAGATAACTCCATATCCTCCAACATTTATTTGATGAAAATAGGGATGTCCTAAAGAAAAGCAGGACATTCCAGGATCAAATCAGAAACCAGGACAGCTTCTCTAAATCTTGGACTGCCCCTGGGAAATCAGGACACTTGGAAGGTCTCTGTTTCTAGACACAGGTCCACATTGTGTCAGAGTGCTTTTTTCCTTTCTTTTTTTGCCCCAGCACTTTCCCCATGAAAACCTTTTGAGAACAAAAGAAATAAATGCAAGAACCTAGTTTTATTTCATTTCTTATTACGCTGAAGAAAAATGCCGAGGTCACCCAGTACAGCTGGGAACAGGTTTAAGACAGCTATAGGCCTCACAGGCACTGTGCATTCAAAGCAGTATCATACTGCTTTCAATGCCTGTGGCTTTCCGCAATGAATCTTGGGAAGTGTAGTTCGCTAAGGGTGCTGTGAGCTGTTAGGAGATCCCCCCTCCCATTGCCCTCACAGAGCTACAATTCCCAGAGTTCCCTGGGAAGAGGAATTTACAATTTAAGAATGCTGGAATGACCACTGTGAGGGGAATAGGGGTCTCCTCACACTTGTCAGCAGTCAGCACGTATAACAAACTACAGCTCCCATGATTCGTTGGGGAAAGCCATGACTGTTTAAAGTAGTAGAAATATTTAAATATTTTGTGCAGATGAGGCCATAGTCTCTCTCCATTACATTAAAAACATAAGAAGTCACTTGCCACAGGGATTATGACAACCTCCACAATAAAGGGATGTTTGTGTTGTTTTAAACAGTATTATATATTGGTGGAAGACCTGTGGTTACTAGCTACAATGGCCAGAGACACAGCAACCATGCTTAGAGGCCACACACCTCAAGTAACAGATACTGAAGATAAATGACAGGACGTAGAATATCTGATTGGTCATGGTCAGAAACTGCATCCCGAGGTAGACAGGCTATTGCTCTGATACAGAAAATAAAAAGAATGTTTCAAAACACGTATACACGTTTTTATATGCGTACAGTCATAAGCATGTTTGAGTAATTATGTAACATTTAATACTGCGCAAATGAAGAAGACGCGGCAAGCAGATTGATCTAATAGCATATATGGGAGCGAGGGCAACCCAGTCCTCTGTGTGTCTTCATTATAGACGACAAGTGACAGAAATAAACCCTAAATCTGCTAGAGGCAGGAGGGGGAGGCTAGGGTGAGATCTCTTGCAAGGAACAGGCGAACATTTGAGTGACACATGGGTCTGTGGACACCCGGCCTCCTCTCCCCTACTCTCCCCCCCACCCCGCCAAGCCAAGCCAACCACCCTCCTGGCTTCTCCCTCTCAAGTCAGCAAAAAATACCTTCTCTCCGCAGAAGGCCATATGTGAGTTGGTGGCTGAGGTGATGTCAGCACCAGTCACCCAATGGGGGCCCACCGACAATGTCCGGGGATCTGGGCCCCGGTCTGCCTCATAAGGACGTGTGCCAGCCTCTGAGCTCGGTGAAGGCTTCTGTGCGAGGACGGGTCGTGTGGGCTTTCCCTACATCGTTGGATACCGTGTGCCAAGGACCATGGTCTGTTGAGAAGGAGAAGGAACTCACAAGGGGGCACGAGTGACCGCACAAGTCAGGGGGGTCGAAGAAGCAGGCCGAGCCGACAGGAAGAGAGGAGCACCTTTTCACACAGCAACGGGGCAGCTGTGGTTGGGCAACGATGGAAAACGCCCACGCCAAAACAGGGGAGGAGTGCTTGGCTTACTTTGGAGTGAATGAGCATTCAGGCCTCTCTCCCGAGCAGGTGAAGAAGCACCTGGAGAAATACGGATACAATGGTGAGTAGCTGCCTGAGTTATAGGACCATGTTGGTACCCACACGTCAAGGTGCCAGGATGCAGAGAAGGGCAGAGGGAGGGAGGGAGGGAGGGAGGGAGATGCATGGAAGGAAGGAAGGATGGAAGGATGCAGCTGAAAGGATGGTCACCTAAATACGGATATGAGAACCAAAGGAAAGCCAATGATGATCGGGCAAGAGATGGAGAGGTGGATGGATGCAGAGCCATGGCTTCTAGACAAAAAGGGCGGATGAACACACACAGAGGAGGTGGAATGGTGGGGTTTCAGTACATGCCAAAGAAGAATTGTTACATAGGCATAGGAAGGGAAGGAAGAGCCCGATTAAGTAGGCAATGGAAGGTGAACAGGGATGGAGGCAAAAGCAAAGGAGAAGAGCAGTGAAGATTATTAGGATGGGGGGAGGTAGCCAGGCTGGGGACAGGGCAGCTGCTGCTTTGCTAAGAATAACCCAGTAATTCCCTTTGGTATGAAACAGATATTAAAATTGCTGATGGGCAACTTGTAGGAGCAGCCGGGAGGTTGCCTTGGGGGGCGGGGGGTTGATATTCCACAGCCGCTAAGGGACAGGCTGGCTGGATGCAGGGTAACTGGTGAGGGGGTGATGTCCTTGGGGAACATGAGTTTAGCAGTTAAGTGAAATGGTAGTGGTTTATTGGGAAGGGTGTCAATATGAAGAGGGGAGGCTTTTTTGTTTGTTTGTTTTTGCAGGGGGTAGTTGTATCCTGCTGAAGATGCAGACAGTTAAGCAACAAGGACAATGTATTCCTCCCTGTTTCCCCATGCATGATATCCTCTAGCATCCAAGTCTTAACTTTTAGGGAAGGGAATTGAGGGGGGGGGGGTTACAGGACACAAGTACATGGCACAGATATGATAAGGTGGGGTTGCTGTGAGTGTGTACCTATTCCACTATGTTGTGTTATGCACATGAGTATGCAACTGGCTGCAACTCCTTGTGGAGTCCTGCTAACAAGGGGCACCTCACACCCAACTTAATTCTGCGGCAGCAGCTCTGGCCCAATGGCTTCTTTCAAAACTATAGCCCATAACCTTAATTTTGGTAGAAGGCCCCTTTGCTGTCTGTAGCTGAGACCCATGTCCACCTCACAATTAACCTGTGTCTGCCTCACAGTCAGTTCTATAATCCTAAGCATGACCCCATGGCTTGTTTCTAACTGTTCAGTTCTGATCTGCGATATTAACCTTCAACTCCATGTGAGAAGCCAGCCTCATTAACTTAACCACAGAGCCTTTCTTCTCTGTCTCCACCTTTGCCTGACAATCCAGTCCACAAAGTCATAATAAAACACAACCCTAACCCGCTTCTCTCTCTCTCTCTCTCTCTCTCTCTCTCTCTCTCTTTCCCTTTCTCTCTCTCTCTCTCTCTCTCTCTACCCCACAGAACTCCCAGCTGAAGAAGGTGAGTCCCTAATACTGGTGTGGAAAGGTGTTGGGAAGTGTTAGGACATAGGAAGCCCCACTGTACCCTGATCTTACCTGGCTCAAATTCTCTCTGCTGACTTTGTAAAGCAGCAATTACGGCTGCCAGGTCTCTATTTTTGGCTTTAAGTTTTAAACCTTTAGCCATCTTTCCGGTTTTCCAAAGCAAGGACTAAAATGTCAAGATGGGGAACTATAATCAATGGGGCTTTTTTTTTTTTTGCTTGCCCTGAAAGGTTTTCCCATTCTCTTCAGCTTACCCTTCCCATCAAATTTCAGCCTGAGGCACCAAGCACAAAAAAGTTCATCCCCTAAACAGCTACTAGGCCTCACCCGTAGCCCACCAGGCTCCATTGACAATCTCCCAGGCTCCATTCACAGGCTTCTTCTTGCCCAAGCCTATGGCACCTGGCTATCCTACCAGACAGACCATACACTTGCCTTAAGAAAAGAGGGTTGGGTATACACCAGCCTTTGAGGTGTTGCTGAGCCAGCAATGGGGGTTGTGGGGCCACTTACAAGAAAAGAGGTGATTTCTTCCTTTCACTTATGGGAGAGGGGGTGAACATTGCTCTGGAGGGAGAAAAATCAACTTGGAGGAGGCAATCTGGAGAGAAACAGCAAAGATGTTAAGCACCAACCATCACTTCTTAGCCCCAAGTTCCCTTCCTGAAGTGGCTTGTTCTCTGTCAGGCTTTTGTTAATGCATAGTTAGACCCTCAGGGAGTATCCATATTTCCTCTTATCTGCTCAATTGGAACAAATGGCAATTCAGTATTTTCTGGATTGACATTTACTCTGATTTAGCGCTAAAGAGTGGCTTTTCCCTTGGAATGGAGTGGGGCAAGGGGAAAACTGATTGGACCTGTGCTTTCTAGGCATGGCACAAGTGGAAATGTGGATGAGCTCTCAGGAAAAGAGCACCTGGGGGGCTTATAGCTCACCTAGACCTCCCTTACTAGGTTTTGCTCGAAACCTATCATAGAGATTCCATCTTTCATGGCAAACATACGTCATTTCAGGTGCCCTCCCCAATCCCTTTCTAGCTAACTGCCCTCAGAAACTGGAATTTTTGTGCCCTCTGAACCTTTAACACCTCCCTTTCTTGCTTGTCAGGCAAAACCATTTGGGAGCTGGTGGTGGAACAATTTGAAGACTTGCTTGTCAGAATCCTACTACTTGCAGCTTGCATCTCCTTTGTAAGTGACTGTGGCCTTGTGGGTGAAGAAATTTGGGTTACTCATAGAAGGGCCTTTGAAATACAGCCAGCATTGGGAAGGAGAGGCGAGACGTTTGGGGGCACATGGAGGGAAACAGTCGAAAAGAGACACATCCTAGGCAAGAGATGAACCAGTTTCCTTTAGAGTCAATGACTGATGTGTACCAATGCCTGTAGTTGGTGTGCTGAGAAGCTTTGCTGCCATATTGATACGCTGCATCATCAATCACTGGAAGCGTTCACTGGGACCTAATATGACTCAAGGCTCAGTTTTGGAACATATTCTATGGTATGGCACACGGTATGCGTGAAGTAATGTTAAAGAAACATCTGAACATCTGGAGAGTTTATCTTTCCTCACCACTATTTAAATGTAAAGTGTTTCCAGATGTACACATCCAAGTCAGGGCATTGTAGGGTCCCATCCCCCCCCCCCAGCTTAAGCCAAACTGCCCTCTCTGACTGCACAATGCTTTAGACAGGTTGCATTGTGCACTGGTTCAAAAGACTGTCTTCCCTTCATGCTTAGGGGTTAGAAATATACTAGTTTCCATTCAATCGGGGCTGTGCATGGCTAGCTTCTGCTATGAATCTGTAGAACCAATTTTCCCTGAACTCATCCCAAGAGAGTAGATTGTAGAGAAGGTTGTCTAGGCGAAAATGTAGTGATTGTCCTTTTACAGCAGGTGTATCTCTCAAATTATATACCGTACTTCTGTATCCACCCAAATTAGTAAATAAACTGAACCTGGCAATAGGGCATGGGGATAACTTGGCCTTTAGGCTCCTGTATGTAGAAAATGAGTTCCCTCACATTAATGGGGGAGCTCGCCAACCAGCTCCAAAACCTCTTTGCCAACTGCCCTGCTTCCACTCCCACCATAACTACAAAATGGAAGCAACAGAAATGGACGCTTCCCTCCCCTCATCTTGCCTCTCCACAACTTGCCTCGCTGCCCGGTTCCTTGACACTTGAGATGCAGCCACCTTGGGCCGTGATACTAATTTCTGGAAGAGCACATGGCCTGGCTCAGCACCAAGAGGTCGCTGTAAAGGTCACCGTTAACGGCCTAGTTCTCAGGTAGCCTGAGCCCCTTCACCTCACTGCTCCTCAGAAAACCTAGGATACCTGGCATCTTCTTGACCAAGGAGAAGAAGGCATTTGTGACCAGGCTTGCTGTGATCCAGCAACTAATAATTCTCTCATTCCCTCTCTCATGCAAATCACCAATTAGTGTGCTGTATTACAGGGATTCTGGAGAGAGACAACAGTATCTTGTATAGACTCTGGTGAACCTATAGAAGCTACAGTCTCCCAAGTGTTGCTGGACTCCAGCTGCCATCAGACCCGGCCAGCCAACATGGCCAAAGAATCTTTGCTATGCTTGTACATGGCAAGCTGGAGAGAGAACAAGTTGTGATATTTTCCTATCTCTTAGGCTTATCCACACTTCCTCATCCCTCTGCTTCCCCCCACCCCCGGGGAAAACTGCTCTTTAGCACTCAGTCAATCATAGCAAACGGCAAAATGAACTTGACATTTGATTCTCTGATTTAGCACTAAATAGCAGGTTTTTCCTGGGAAAGGAGCGGAACAAGGGACGAAAACACTTGGACCGCCTGGGTCAAGCAGAAAACTGCCTGGACCTGTGTTTTCTAGGCATGGGACAAGCAGAAGTGTGTATGAGCCCTTACATACTCACCCCTCTTTCAGATGAAGGATCCCAGGTCTAGTCTTTATTTCCTTTTCTGCAGCTTGACTTTAAGTTTTTACCCTCCGGAAACTTAATTAAGCATTAAGCACGCAAGCCAACCTAGGAACATTTGGATTCTTGGCAATTTGCATTTCAGACAACTTGGTTTCCAATACTGTGGTTATTTCAAGAATAAACATAGTAAAAGGTGGGCTCCTTTTGTATTGCAAATATTTGGAACTGGAAACAAACAGAAAAAAGCAACCTGTTGTTTACGGAGCAAGTTTGTTTTCTGCTACTCCAGAGGGCAGGACCCGAACCAATGGATTCAGATGACAAGAAACGAGATTCTGGCTAAACCAAGGGGTTGGATTAGATGACCCTGGGAATCCCTTCCAGCACTACATTTCTGCGATTTCATTTATTCTTTGGTAATCTTAAATATGGAGATTCCAAAACTGGCTGGAGATTTTAACTCAATTTACAATAACATGCTGATTGAATATCGCCCCTCTGGCAACTGTTGTCTCCGTGGTGTATCCAGGACACAAGAGGAGCAGATGGGTTGCATCCCACACTACCCTTGCAAGTGTGCAAACCCTAATACCCATGTTGTGTTTACGTAACAAACACACATGGAGAGAGAAAGAGAGCAGCTCCCTCCAGCAGGGGGCGGCATAGACCTGGGTCAGACTGGAACATTTCATTTGCACTTGGGAAACGTGTTTTCTTCACATCTTGAAGCTGTGCATACAGTTGCACACTTGCAGCTGCCCACACAATTACACAACATCCATAGGCTTGCACACACACACACACACACACACACACACACACACAGAGAGAGAGAGAGAGAGAGAGAGAGAGAGAGAGAGAGAGAGAGACAAGCAGGAGCCCTTTGCACCGGAGTTCTCGGGTTTCATGGGATCAACTTACACGCTTCATCTTGTACACATGCAAAGTGCAGGCAGGGTTCAGCTGTCTCAAGATTCCAAATGTCAAGAGGAATCAAAAGGCAAATGCGATCCCAGAAGGATAAGAGAGGGGAGTGCGAAGGATGAGCCAGGATTCCTAACCGTGGAAATGAGTGAGAGCTATGCCTGCGCAAGATGGAGGCTGAAGGTCCCGCTCCCCCAGTTCTAAGCATGTGCCTCTCTTTTTTTGGCAGGTGCTGGCCTGGTTTGAGGAAGGCGAGGAGACTGTCACAGCTTTCGTGGAACCATTTGTCATCTTGCTGATCCTGATCGCCAACGCCATTGTTGGAGTATGGCAGGTAAACAAACCAACAACCATGCAAAATCAGCATTTGCATAGTGCCTCAAAGGGCTTCGCACACATAATTACCAGTGGCTCGGTCAGTATTGTTTTCACTGTACTGAAAGAGTGGGCTGGGGCCACAGCTCCCAGCTTCCCTGGCCTTTCACCATGCCGACTAGGGCTGATGGGAGACCCAACGACATCTATGGAGAGCCACAGCTCCCCCTGCTGTACTGCAAAGCCTAAGGAGAGAATGGGAAAGCTACAAGCAGGAAGTAGGGCAAAGGACCCACAAGGACTTAGGAAGCAGGATAAAGCAACACAATTTTTAAAAATTATTATTACCCACCAAAGCAGCCCAAACTGCTGTGTTTCTGCTTCTTTTATTGCTTTTTGGGTAGCCCAGTCATTTGGTGTGTTGTTGTGAGTGTCAAAGCATTGCCTCCAGAGAGGATATTAACTATGGCTGTTGTGTCTCTTCTACTTTCAGGAGAGGAATGCTGAGAATGCCATTGAGGCTCTAAAAGAGTATGAGCCTGAGATGGGCAAGGTGTATCGGTCTGACAGGAAGTCTGTACAGAGAATAAAGGCCAGGGAGATGGTTCCTGGTGACATCGCAGAGGTGGCAGGTAAGTCCCGGACCGAGGCAAGGAATGAAAGTGATTGCTTCAGGGTGAAGCAGACTAGACATAGAGTAAAGAGATTTTGGGACAGCATGGGTATCTTTCACAGCCTTTAAGGTCACACCCATACCATATATTTGAAGCACATTTCCAAAGAATTCTGGGAAATGTAATTAACCCCCACCACAGAGCTATAATCCGCAGTGCTCTTAACAAACTGTAGTTCCCAGGATTCTTTGTCGGGAAGACATATGCTTTAAATGTATGCTGCGAGTGTCACTTAAATCTCTCAGTCACAGTGGTCCGTACAGCACAAGCTCTCCAACTTAAAAGACAAACTTCGTTGGGGTGGGATTAAAAATGGCCGCATTCACAAAAAGAAGTCCAAACAGCCTTAGCTGTTCCTGTAAAGGACATCTAGGAGAGCACACCTTGCTTCTCTATGCTTCATACCCTCTTTATGGACTGGAGTATTTTCCCCACAAGTAGGCTCATGGGTAATGAAGTCAGAGGGGGACATCCCAGCTTCCTAGAGTGGATGTAGTCTTCTCTATGGTGGCCAAAGGCACCTTGGGAAGGAGATGGCATGAGCTCTTCTCTGTAAGCATCCACATGAGCAAACACTTCTGGATTAGGGAAGGCAATCCCTTGTAAAGAGAAGTCTCAGTGCCCCCACATCTCCACTGCTAGACTTAAAAGTTACAAATGGTTTATTAAACTGAAGCGACGGTTTGTGTGAATGTTGTACATACACGTTGTACAGTTTGGACTCTCTATATCAGCCAGAATAGTGATGGATTTTGAAAGTGACAATTAGATTAAACTTTTGGGTGTGATGTTTAGCCTTGGGCAGAGGGTAACTTTCTTCTAATAGGTGCAGGTTCACTTTAGGTAGCGTGGCAAGAAATGACTTCCTGCAGCTGAAATAAGTGAAGGTGCAGAGGCTTCAGCCCCAGGAGAGAAAATTAAAGTGAGATGTCAGGATTGGGCATGTGCCTAGGGAAGGTATCAAGGGTCAGACACCCTCTCCCTAGTTTTGGGTTTATAAAATCAATTGGGTAAATGTCAACAAGGCCTGGATTAGGGCAAATCATAGACACAAGTTCTGAGTTTCAAGATGTGAAGTTTCTTTTTTCAGTGTCCATATTTGGATTCTTATAGTTGGAAAATTCTCCTGTGCCATTTTGAGTTCTTCCTGTCATAGTCTGTTGCAGCAAACATCAGGCGGTCTTTCATAATGACCACTTGCAAGCACTGATTTCTCCTTCTGTTCCCTTCCTATTTCCATATTTTGGGTGGGGGCTACTTCTATCAATCTCCCACTTCAGTGATCTCTTTCTTGTACCAGGCAGAAAATCCCCAACCCAGTGTCTCCTCACCCCAGTTGTGTGGTGCTGGTTTGGAGTGGCCGTTACCCAGAATCCAAAGGGGAGTGTTGCCCGTTCCCTGTGGGGTCGGATAATGCCCTCCTCCAACCCCGAGCCCTCAGGGAGCACTGGAGATGCTGCTTCAGCAAAGTCTTTGTGGCTCACCCTCACCCCTCACCCCACCTGCCACTCGCCCCATCATGCCTATCCCTCCATCATGTAGCTTGTTTACTCCTTGGGCTTGGCCTGTCTTGACCCTGGAGTGGAGGCAGAGGGGATGTTTTGGGAACAGACAGTCCCCACGGTGGGTGCAGCCTGGAGGTGGAGCAGTGAAAACAGAGACCTGAGGAATCCCCTTCAGCTGCACTTACTGGGCAACAGCTGTCCCCAAAGCTGGGCCAGCCGCCAAGCTGTCCCCTCCCTTTGGTCCGCATTAATTTAATTCAAAGATCATTTACTCACACAGGGCCAGTTGCACAACTGTCTCCAAAATATAAAGGGCACCCACACACAAACACATACACTTGCTGTAATCCTTCACTGGGTGGTTGGGACAGGCTCCCCCAGAATTTGCCCCCCCTGCCTTGCGTTGTATGTGTGATATGCTTCTTGAAGCCCCGTCCCCCCAGGTTTGTGCTGCCTCTTTCTCTATCTACCCACAGTAGGGGAGGGTGGCCATTAGTCTTTCTTTACAGAGGATGATCTTCTGTTTGAAGAAGTCTTCTGTTTAGAGAACCTTGGAAGTTGCCCATCCACAGTTAGTACACCTGGATAGCAGGCTGAGCCGGAACACAGATCATTTGGTCATAGACTCCCCTGCTATGGAGAGCTGTGTTGTATATCTGTTTAAATTATAGCAGTGTGAAGTGTTTCGTCTAGACACAAATTAGCATATGCAAATATTGTGCAGCAGTGGCCACTTTTGTCCTTTCTTGTGTGTTTGTGTGTGATGCTTTTTTTGGCAGTATGCAAATGGCCACCCTAAATATGAGGCCTCATTCTTCCTTACTGGGCATTTTTGTGTTTTTTTAAAGGGACGGCTTTGTAAATTTGGGTCCTCTTTGAGGCAATGCGAAGGAGGATAAAGCCCCTCTTAGATATAGATGAAATTATAAGGGTTACATAGATATAAAATAAAACAACAAATATTATTTATATAAACACACACCTAACAAAGCATTTTCCATTGAAACCAGAAGTCATTCAAAATAAATTCTGAAAAGTTCTGACAAATGCTTCCTTCTGTTTGGGAAATAGGGGCAGAAGTCTGTCTCTAATACTTCTTAATTTGTCGCCGCCTGTCCTCAATTTATTACTTATTTTATTAGATTTATTTATTAAATGCTTTCCTTCTTACAATTTATCATCAATGCTAAATTGAGAAATACAGCATTAATATGACCACCTTCCCTGTCGTTTATCTATAGTATAGGATTTCTCAGGTAAACTGCTTCTGAACATGGAGGCTCTCTTCTTAGCTATGACTATTTTATCCTCCATGGTTTTACCCCCCCCCCCTTTTTAAAAGCCACGTGATTTGGGCCATGGCAAGATGCAAAGGAAGAGGACGAGGCTCTTGCGTCTTCTTAAGAGTTTCATAGAAGTGGGAATTCCAGCCAGTGCAACTTCTCTCATTCCTTTCACAATACGTTCCCACCTGGCCTAAGTCCCATTCAAGCCCTGCCTTCCTTTGCACCTGGCCACATCACAATATTTCAGCGGGAAGGAATTCCACAGAGTTAATATTATACTTTGCAAAAGAGAAGCCAGGGGCTGCCTTGTGCTCCAGAGGGATTTAAGGGAGAGATAATTCCGAGAAGGGATCTCTGCACTGCTTTGTGCCAACCTTCGCAAGCTCGCCTGATTTATTTATATGTATATTTTAAACACTGCTGGCTGAGCAGTTTTAGCATCACCTTTGGGGATGCAGAAATCCGTGGTCTCCTGCCACCACTTCTCTCTCCCAGCCTGGCCTGGCCTGAAGTCCTCCTCCTCCTCCTCCCTGTCAGGGCACCCGTGACCTCTCCATCTCCTTGAAGGAGAGAAGGCAACGGGGCAATGGATGGTGCCCAGCAACCGGCTTCACCTTGTATGGACAGTGGCAGGCAGCTGGTGATGCCTGGGGAATGTGATGAGGCAGGCAAGGAGGGAGCGAGAGAGACACTTAATGCGCTTGTGGAAAAGCGAGCTGGGGTGCATGGGGACATCTAGGGTTACCGTGCCTTGTCAGGTGGAGGAAGGGGGCAGGCGGAGGGGAAAGCCTCTGCGGGTGCTGCCTCTGGGGTATTGCTAGGGCAAAAAGCTCGTCCCCATCTGCTCCGGCCTGCACTCTTTGGTCTTGAGGGCACCTACAATATATCCTCATCGCCACCATCGAACAATTCCCCTAGGGTGGCTTTGGGTCTTGTTTTTCAGAGGTCAGTCCTCCATTTGAAAGCCTGTCAAGTCTGATTTCAGTATAAAGAACCATCAAAACAGGAGAGGCCTGGGCAATCTAGACAGCAAGGAAGCTGAGCATGCAGGCACCCTGGTCATTGGGAAACAGTCTTCCCCACTTTGTATGCATTTCTATTTAAATGATATTAATGCATCTATACATATTAAGTAGCACACACACACTTTAACTCAATCCGTGTTCTCTTCTGCTCTTTTGCCCTATTTTTGGGAGGCAGTGGCCACCCTCAAGTCTCCCCAAACCAGGCATTTATGAGGGTACCCCCTTCCTACAATATTCCCCTGTTTAGGCTGCGATAAACCCATTTTACTAGGCCATACTCCCAAGCAAACATGGTTTGGATTGCTCTGTTAGGCTCCTTGGCTGTGTATGCATCATACATTTAAAGTGCATTCGCCCCCCCCCCACTCCAAAAATAATCCTGGGAAATGTAGTTTGTTAAGGGTGCTCTGCTAGGGGTAAACTATAGTCCCCAAGATTCTTTGCAAGGAGGGTGTGCTTTAAGTGTGCTTTGAATGTGCAGTATGTATGCAGCCCTTTTGCAGTATAACCGAGTGCCAGGTAACTTGACAGAAGATCATATAAACCACTTTAGAATGGCATATGGTTATATGTTACCTCATAAATAACTTGGTCATGGGAGAACTTGGAGGGGGCCGGGGAGAAGGGGAGGGAGAGAGATGTTTGGGATAGGGACGCAGCCTTGTCCATGTGGTAGAGGTGGCAAGTGATTTGTTTTAATCTGAGGCACAGAGAAAAGGCAAATGCTCAGTGGGTGTGATGAACATAGGGATAACTCTTCATTGTGGCTCATAGATTACAGGATCAGAATACAGCACAGCCAAATAACAATGTATTTCAGTGTACTGGTTTTGAGTAGACATATTTCTTCTTCTTCTTCTTCTTCTTCTTCTTCTTCTTCTTCTTCTTCTTCTTCTTCTTCTTCTTCTTCATGGATACCGTAAATGGGCTCTGATTCTAACCAGTTCACTGGAATAGACTGCATTTGCTTTTGCCACTTGTGTTGTTGTTCAAAGACAGGTTTCATGGGGAACTTCAAAAGTCAGGGTTGGCCAGAGCAGCCTTCTCTGACCTAGTGCCTTCCAGATGTCTTGAACCCAAACTCCTTTCAACCCCAGCCAGCCGTGATGCCTGGCACTGATGAGAGTTATAGCCCAAAATGTCTAGAAGACATCAGTTTGGCGAAGGCTGAGTTAGAGTGCTAGGCAAGGACTCAGCCATGGAGCTCCCTGGGTGTCCTTGCACTGGTCAACATCTCTCTGTCCAAGCAACTTCACAGGGTTGCTATGGGGGTAAAATGATTGAGGGGAGAACCAATTATGCTTCTCTGCGCTTCTTGGGAGAATGGCAGGGTAAATATGTAATGATAAACTGCATGTAATACTAAATTAGTTAATGCAGGGAAAGCGTGGGTGGTTCCCCAGCCAGCATAACCAATGGTCAGGGATGATGGGAATTGTAGTCCAACAATAACTGGAGGGCACCATGTTAGCTACCCTCTGAGTTAATGGGTGGAACAATCCGAAATCAATATGAAGACATGCCAGGGTGTGTGTGTGTAAAATAAAATGTCATACAAAAATGAACCCTGTTGCCTTAACCTAAATAAATGCAAACTGCACCAGATTTTGTTTATGTAAACTGTGGACTTTGAAATGTGGAAGTTTACACTCGAATTTGCGCAAACATTTCCAAAAATATTTTGTAGATTAAAAAATTGTAGCTTGGAAGGGTTTGTAGCACTTCGAAAGTTGCTTATGTCCTGCCATCTCCTCTGTTTTTTGTGTGAACTAGGCCTGACTTTAACTGCAGACGGACTATGGTTTTTAAGAGAGCCGGAACTAGCAGAGGATTCACTTTCCAAGGGTTTACACAAGGGGAAATATTGGGTTGTTTTTGTTTATATTATATGTTTTCTGTTTTTTATATTGTGATTTTATGCTGTGAACTGCCCTGAGATCTACGTATAAATGGTGTTATACAAATAAAATAAACAAATAAATAAATAAATAATGATAATACACAGATATTTGCCTATCTGTGTTAAATCTATTGAAAACAGCTGTTACAGGTTTTTGAAACAATAGAAAACCCATTTACTGGAGTTAAAACTGGGAGGAGTACAATGAACAGGAATCAATTTATTTCGGTCCTTGACCAGAGTGCAAACATATACAACAACAGAGAGCATACAGATATAAGTAGACTAAAATTAAGCTGATACACGATAAATAATTCAGATATAAAACAGCTAAAATATATAAGTTAAAACCGTAACTGCTAATTTAAAACACATTAAGACATTGGCTGTTAGATTCATTCAGAGCTTGTCGCAGGAGTACAGTACCTCCTGAGCAGTGATCCTTCATTGAAACCATTTTCTTTTTTTGTGTGTGGGGGGGGACGCTCTCTGTCTAATCCAAGTCAGTATTGGTCTGTTTTCTTTTTGCCCATTTTGGTGACCCTGACTGGCCGTGCCTTCAGTGTCTACTATCCTCTACTGCCCTCCAGTGGCTAGCCACCCCCCTGGTTTTCTGACGTACCCTCATTTTCCTCTCTGCACTCTCTTCACAGGGCTCTTGAGGCCCACCTCTTCTTACCCTTCTCTGGCCCTTCTTACTGCAGGCATATTTGGCCAGAGATTCATGCAGAGACAGAATGAGCAGCCTCCTCTGTGGGATGCATCATTTGGCCTCCCATTGTTCACTTTATTCCTTGAGGCACTCTAGCAGTTTCCTTATGGCACAATATAGTAGTGTGTTCTACCCTCACAATCTAGGATTTATTTTTTATTTCTTTATGTTAAATTTTTACCCTTGCTTTTTTCCCTTTAGTGAAGATGTTCAGAGCAGCTAACAGTTAAAAAGAAATAAATGAACAATTATCTATCGGTGACTAGAACTCATAAATCCTTTCTTTCTTTCTTTCTTTCTTTCTTTCTTTCTTTCTTTCTTTCTTTCTTTCTCTTTCCCTCTCCAGTCGGTGACAAAGTCCCGGCTGATATTCGCATCATTTCCATCAAATCCACCACTCTGCGTGTGGACCAGTCCATTCTGACAGGTATGGTAGATGCTGCTGTCAATGTTCATAATCGTATTATTATTATTACTGATATTACCGTTTCTTTAGCTTTCTCCCTCCCTGCTTTCCTTTTCCTCATGGGCCTGTTTATTTTAATTGTTTACCTTCTGGGCAGAATTTTCTCATGGCTAATTTTACGTCTCACTTGTGTGAAAAGCAACTAATATAATATAAATATAATATAACAACATATTGTAAAATGCCTTGTTAGGCACTTAAGAAGTAGCGAGAATGTAGTTTAAAATCTCAACAAGCAAGAGAAGACCTGGGAAAATAGATATGTCTTGAGGCTCCTCTCAGTGAGTGGGTCAGTGGGACTACAGAGAAATATTTGCAGGGGGTAGTGAGCTCCATGGAAAGAAAGCAGTGGGTAAGATAAAATTCAGTGGAAAAGGAGTTGAGGAAGGGTTAAGCTCTCCTTCCTGTCTGGCGTTTACCCACTGAAAAGTGCATGTGTGTGTCTTCCCCATGGGACATGTGTTTATGCAATACGTCTTGCCTGTACCCACTTAGTCCACCATGGTCCCTCCTTGACAATTTAACTGTTTCTTGACCCCAACCAGGCGAGTCTGTTTCCGTGATCAAACACACTGACCCCGTCCCAGATCCCCGTGCTGTGAACCAGGACAAGAAGAACATGCTGTTCTCTGTGAGTGTGACTGACAGGGCTGATGACCTAACGGTGCCCACACACAGCTCCAATGTCAATGTTTTGGGGGAACTCATGGGCACCACTGAAATGCATCTCCCCAATAATGTGTTGTGGGGAGTGGGGTGTGGGTGTGATGTGACATCACTGTATTTGCATTTCCCGCCCTCTCAAGCAGCAGCCAATGAAGCAGAGCTGGTAAGGCTAATGCAGTGAGATTACATCACACCCTTTTCATCTATAGGTCGCTGGAGAAAATCAGAGAGAAGGCAAGAGTAGATGCCTGTGGCTTTCATGTGTCTCCCTAGTAATGGCAGGGTCATAATATCATACCCCCGCACTGCCTCAAGCAGCAGCCAGTAAGAAAAAGTGGAAATGTTAATATGATTGCATGCCATGCTCACCCCACCCCCAGTTCCACATTACAGAGGAGACAAGGCACAACCAAAGTGACCTGCAATCTTGCAAGCAGAGTAATTATGCATATTAAGTACCTTTGCATATACTTGCCTATTTTAAATAAATTTATTTTGCTTCTGTTACTCACTGGGAGCAGAAAAAATGAGTTACACAGTGCACAGGAGATACTTCTGTCTTGGGAGTTACTGTTACGTGACAGGCAGGGAGGTGGCTCTCAAGATGTCTAACAGATATCCCTGCATTTCACCAAAGTGCAGTTCTTGGGAAAAAGCCATGACACCAAATGTGGGATTGAAATGGAATAGGTTTCCAGAATAGACATGCACTTCACAGTCTTAAAGGACTAGACTTCTTATTTAGCCTATGCCATGGGTAGGCAAACTAAGGCCCGGAGGCCGGATCAGGCCCAATCGCCTTCTAAATCTGGCCCGCAAATGGTCCAGGAATCAGCGTGTTTTTACATGAGTAAAATGTGTGCTTTTATTTAAAATACATCTCTGGGTTATTTGTGGGGCATAGGAATGTGTTCATTCCCCCCAAAAAAAATTTAGTCTGGCCCTCCACAAGGTCTGAGGGACAGTGGACTGGCCCCCTGCTGAAAAAGTTTGCTGACCCCTGGTCTAGGCTCTCAGGACGTGGATTCTGCACAGGCAGAATTGCAAAACTGCACAGGTCCCACAGCCTCCTTTAGCACCATTTTCCTCCACTATATCTTTTCTTCCAGCATGTTTGTAGAGTGTCCCTCTCCTTCTTTCCCACTGATCTTTGCTCCCTCCCCACCCCCCACCCCCGCTTCATCCTCCACCTCCCTGCAGGGTACCAACATCGGTGCAGGCAAGGCTGTTGGCATCGTCATCGCCACAGGTGTGAGCACCGAGATTGGCAAGATCCGTGATGAGATGGCGGCCACCGAACAAGAGAAGACTCCCCTGCAGCAGAAGCTGGACGAGTTTGGTGAGCAGCTGTCCAAGGTCATCTCCCTCATCTGCGTGGCTGTCTGGCTCATCAACATCGGGCACTTCAACGACCCCGTCCATGGCGGCTCCTGGATCCGCGGCGCCATCTACTACTTCAAGATCGCTGTGGCCCTCGCTGTGGCTGCCATCCCAGAAGGTCAGCTGAGGCCATTCCTGTTTCCCACATCCACCTGTTGTGGGGCTAAAGAGAGCCAGTCGGTTCCTTCCTTTAAAAATAGCTCTTGCCGTCATCATATTTTGGAGTTTTTATTTTTCTATCTGCAGTTGCTGTTGGTTGGGTGCATTTTGCTTTGCTAACTGTCTTGTATGCTGAACTGTGGACATGTTATCCAGAAGTTTTACAAAAAAGAGCCAAAGTTAGAGATAAAAGCAAAGGTGTAATATTACAAGCATCGTTTTTTAATTAACCACCTGCACGCTGAACAATATGGTGTGAAAAAGCCATTCTAAAAAAATTATTTGAAGACACTGCTGATGTACTAGCAGGATGGACAACAAAAAATGGCTACAGCCACCCATCATTCCTTCCTTGCGTGGGCTAAACAGTTTTCAGCTTACCTGAAAGGATTGTGTGGCATTTCTTCAACAAAACAGAAGTTGAATGAACTTCTGCATTATATCTTGATGTAATTTGCAGTCAGACATTTAACATGCATTCCCTCATTTGCAAAAGGATATAGGAGCTGCCTTGTGCTGCTACTTTATGAATGGCTAGTCCGTGGCTAGGAGCTGGAGAAAAATGCAATTCAGTTTGTGTTTAATGGTGAACCTACCTAGTTCGCACTTCCCAAAGCAAACACAAACACAGACATTCTTCCAAATTCCCACTTCTCTGCAATTTGCAGTGCAGTTCTCCAGTCAAGCAGTATATCACAAAATGAATATACAGTGGTGCCCCGCAAGACGAACGCCTCGCAAGACGGAAAACCCGCTAGACGAAAGGGTTTTCCGCTTTGGAGGCGCTTCGCAAAACGAATTTCCCTATGGGCTTGCTTCGCAAGACGAAAATGTCTTGCAAGTTCCTGCGGGTTCCCCCCCCTTTCCCCCCCTTTTCCTAAGCCGCTAAGCCGCTTATCAGCTGATCCGCTGATAAGCCGCTTAACAGCTGATCGCTAAAAGCCGCTAAACCGCTAATAGCGCTAATCCGCTAAGCTGTCAATGGGCTTGCTTCACAAGACGAAAAAACCGCTATACGAAGAGCCTCACGGAACGGATTAATTTCGTCTTGCGAGGCACCACTGTACTAGGGTGAAGTGTGCATTACCATGCATGCATTATTAAAAATAACAGGAAAATGCATTATATATCGGCAGCCACAGTGGAAGTGGAGGGGCAGGATGATCGGGCCCTATCCAGATTCAGTGTTATCGCCTGACAGATTTGAGACTCACCCAGATTTAGTGGGTCCAGAGTCAGCTCAGTCCCACCCCTGCTCCACCTTGAGAATGACCCATTTCAGGGCATACATATGCTTCAGCAGCTGACAGGAGACCAGCTGAACCGGCAGAGCTGGGTAAAGGGCTTCCACCACAAATTCTCTCCCCGCACCATCTGATGTATAGGGGGTCTGGATTGCTCTGCCCATGCTTTAATGCTGATTTGTACTGTTGTACGCTGCCTTTTTTAAAAAAAAAAGGTGGTTTACCCAAAATATTATTAAATGAATAAATCTGCACAAGAGGTAGTGTGGTGGGCAGTCGGAACTGAAGGGAGTGGAGGCAGCCGAGAGTATCTGAAACCAAAGCCAGCAAATGGATGGCAGCTGCTTGAATGCTTCGCCCATTCCTACGGCTAACCTTTCCCTTTCGCCTCCTCTTCCTCCTCCTCAGGCCTTCCTGCCGTCATCACCACCTGCTTAGCCCTGGGCACTCGCCGTATGGCCAAGAAGAATGCCATTGTCAGAAGCCTGCCCTCCGTGGAGACCTTGGGCTGCACATCGGTCATCTGCTCTGATAAGACTGGCACCCTCACCACCAACCAAATGTCTGTTTGCAAGGTGAGGGGGCAGCTTGAGGCCGGCACTTTTGTCACGAAGCGCCTCCTGCCCACGTCAGTCGCCTTGACCCTGCCTCTTCTTTCTCCTTCTCTTTGCAGATGTTTGTCATTGACAAAGTTGATGGAGATATGTGCTCTCTGAACGAATTCTCTATTACTGGTTCCACCTATGCCCCCGAAGGAGAAGTGTGAGTGACTCCTAAAGAAACCCCAACCCTAAACAGTTTTCTTAATCCAACACCCTGAAAGGGGGGGAGGGGGTGAGACACATTTAAAACCCTAGTGCAGAGGTCAGCAAACCTTTTCAGCAGGGGGCCGGTCCACTGACTTTGTTGGGAGGCGGACTATATTTTGAAGAAGAAAAATGAACAAATTCCTATGCCCCACAAATAACCCAGAGATGCATTTTAAATAAAAGGACACATTCTACTCATGTAAAAAACACGCTGATTCCTGGACTGCGGGGCGGATTTAGAAGGCGATTGGGCCGGATCCAGCCCCCGGGCCTTAGTTTGCCGACCCATGCCCTAGTGCGTCACTTTGGATAATTGGGTAACTCTCCCGAGAGCTTGACTCCCGATCCTTTCTCTTGCTTCTCCCATATGTGGCACAGTCTAAAGATGCCTCCATCCCATTCTGCTTCATTTCTGAAGCTAAGGCAGATCTGTGGGGCAGCCCAAGAAACCACCTTGGAAGCAGATAGTCAATGCTCTGAGCTGTTTGAAGGAATGGCAAATTACAAACCGAGCAGACACATACGATCTAATCTTAAAAGTGTCTGAATCTTATTTCCAACTCTTCACCTCACACCGAAAGAAATACAATACTTCAATTTTTGCTCATTGGCCTCCTAGCATTATGATCACCCTATAGCCCAGGACTGGGGAAGCTGTGACACCAGTAACCCTCAGTTCACCTCTCTACTGTTTGTTTTTGTGCTGTCGCTTACTTTTTTCTGTCCTTCAAATCCTTTCTCTCTCGCACATGCAGTATGAAGAATGATAAGCAAGTCAAGGCTGGGCAGTATGATGGGCTCGTTGAACTGGCTACTATCTGTGCCCTTTGCAATGACTCCTCTCTGGATTTCAATGAGGTGAATGCTTCTCTCTTGGTTCCTGAATCCAGCCTTCCAACAAGTCCTTCAGTTTTGGATGCTTCATTGTTTATTAACAGTGATGGCTTCCCCCAAAGAATTATGGGAATTGTAGTTCGGTGAGGGCAACGAGAAGTTTCTGATAGATATTGATTAATAAAATTAAATAGGCACTCTTCGACCTGAAAGCTTCGAGAAGAACTTACACAATGTAATGCAGTAATAAAATAATGATTTTTTTAAAAAATAAATAAAGAACTACTATTAATCATCATTACAATAATAAAACCAGCACCAACAGAGTAAGCGTAAAAACAAAATTACCAACTAAATTCAGGTTTATTACAGCAAACAGGCAGCATAGGTTTAAAAGATGATTAATTAGAGTGGGTAAATAAAGTGATTTTCATTTGACATTGAAAAGGTGTCAAATTCAACACCAAGCATTCCTCTGACAGGAGCAAAGGACTCTTAAACCAGTTTAAGTGTAAGAGTGCCCACAGTGATGAGGCTGCTACTTTTTTGTAGTTGGGGAAATGTGGGCTACTTTTTAGGCTGGTGGGCACAAATTTTACTGCCCTCTCCCTTCCTCACCCACACCTCGCCACCCACATACTGATTTTTTAAAATTAATCCATGTATTTATATGCCACCACCTGGAGGGAAAAAATCATGGTGGTATTCAACTACGTTTTTATTATGTTTTTATCATTGATGTTCTTCAATGTGTTTTAATATTGTAAACCGCCCTAGGGTATTTTCATTCAGATTCATATTTTGTCAGAATCTCTGCAGCTCTTGGCTGTGCCCAAGTGTCTAACTCTCATCTTCTTCTGCCCATTTTCTCCCTCCCGCCCCAGTCCAAAGGTGTATATGAGAAGGTGGGTGAAGCCACCGAAACTGCCCTTACCTGCTTGGTTGAGAAGATGAACGTCTTCAACACAGATGTGCGCAGCCTCTCCAAAGTGGAGCGTGCCAATGCTTGCAACGCTGTAAGTATTGTCTGCTGAGGGTGGCCTCTCTTCAGGGCCCTGCTTTGCTTCTCTTTTGGTTTCTCTCTCATTCTTCCAGTCTTAAATTCCATTCCTCCACAGTTTGTGGTTTTTCTTAAAGTCCTCATGAAAATTCCTCAGCATTTTAGTTTGAATTTCTCCTTATATACACATCTTTGGAGGCATTTTTGCCCAATATGCACATTTTTATGATGCAATTTTCATTTTTGTTTCACATATACGTTTGTTTCAATGCACACTTTACCCTAGTATGATTCATACACATTACTTGGCTGAAGAACAGCATTGAAGAAGTGTAAATTTCAAAGGATGGCTGTGTTTCAGATTGTGTATTGTTTTTGAAAGTGCAAATTAGGTAGGTTATCCTTTTAATGTAAATTTCTTTCTCTCTCTCTTTATCCCTTCCTTCCTTCCTTCCTTCCTTCCTTCCTTCCTTCCTTCCTTCCTTCCTTTCTTCCTTTACAAGATTCTTTCTAATACCTTAGTAAGAAGTGAATTTACTCCCAGCTCCTGTAGTTTGTAGTTGTCGATTGCCTTCTCTTCCACGAATTTGTCTATTCTTCTTTTGGAGCTACTCTTGTGAGAGCAAATTCCATAACTTCACTTTGTGCTGTGTGTCCTGGCAATGTCGAGCAGGTTTTAACCCATTCCCTCCCGCTTCCCTTTCTCCTCCATTTCCCCAGGTGATCAAACAACTCATGAAGAAAGAATTCACCCTGGAGTTTTCCCGCGACAGAAAGTCCATGTCTGTTTACTGCTCCCCAGCAAAAGCTTCCCGAGCTGCTGTCGGAAACAAGATGTTCGTCAAGGTCAGCAGCACCCCGTTTGACTGTGTCCCATCTCCATAGCAACCAGGGAACTATGGCATTCCCACCTTTGGCCCCGGCTCAGATGTTTGTCTACTGCATTTAATCCTGCCTTTTCTTTAAGGAGCTCAGGGTGGCAAGGTTCACCCCAACCCCACCTCCCATTTATTCCTCACAGCAACTCTGTGAAGTTGCTTTGCCAGAGTTGTAACAATTGGCCCATGACTGTTCAACAAGCTTCATGGCTGCGTTGGGATTTGTACCTGAATCTCTCCCTATTCTGAATCTAAAAATTTAGTCACTGGGCTGAACTACATTGGACATCAGGTTCCTCCATACACAAAAATAATGCATAAATAAAATCCTCCCTATAGAAAACCAGTGTGTCAACTCCCTAACTCCTAGTTTTCTATGCACAGAATAGATTTTTGTATGGATGGGCATTCAGTCATGTGAGTCATCTGCTGCAGACACACGTGAGACTGCTGAAGGAGATTGCCATTGCAACCAAGGATCTCTAAATTACCCCTTTCACTTATTTTACCCATGAAAACAGTTTCCAGGAGAGTGGCTTGCAGCTTCCCTGCCCCATGCACTACTTGGAAATTGCTGAGGGTCTTGGCAGACCCCCCTTAATGATTTGTCTGCATGTTGTGGCAATACTAATAATAAATATTTTTTTATTTATTCCCCGCCCATCTGGGCAGCTACCAACACACATAATAATCATAATAAAACATCGAATATCAATATTAACGAACATAGCCTATATTAAAAGTCAAAATAACTTTAAAACAAACAACTTATATCAAATAAAGCAATATTCAATAATCCATTGGAATCCAAATTAAACACCAGCAAATAATAAACAGTTTACACTTATCCATTACAATAAAGAATTACTAATCTATAATCAGTAAAAATAACAGCAAATCACACTGCATAAAATACCACAAAACATAAAAAAAACATGTAAAAGGGTCAAATTGAGAAACAAGGACCCACAACGTATAAAATTATTTTTAAAAACTATCCCTGGACTCCTCTCTTCCCAGTTGCTCTGCTGTTCTCAAAGTCATGGTCTGGGAAAGGCTCCCGGGGCTGGAGGGTGGGGCAAGGCAGGTGGCAAAGCTGTTGTCTGCAGAAAGTCTCTCTCCCCTCAGTTCTTCCTCTGGAGCAGATGCTGTGTTCTGCTAGATGCTGTATTATGTTAAATTGCATTTTATTGCTTCTTTCTATACTGCATTTTATTGTAGCGTGATTTGAATTATGCAGAAGAAATAAAAGAGGCAATAAAAATCCAATTAAAAATCAATACGAATATTTCACATGGCGGCTGTGCCGTCTCCTGTCTCAAACCACAAATCCATATAGACGTGGGATGGACACCTGACTGAAACTCAAGGACCATTGATGGTCCACGGACCACAGTTTGGGAACTTCTTTTCGAGAACTTCCATATAAAAGCTCTAGTACCTGGTCAGAAATACCGTTTGCCACCCAGCTCGCTTTCCCCTCAAGTCACAATATCTGTTTTTACTTCTTTCTCACGTACAGGGCGCCCCTGAGGGTGTGATAGACCGTTGCAACTATGTCCGTGTGGGCACCACCCGCGTTCCCCTCACCCCCATCGTCAAGGACCACATCATGGGAGTCATCAAAGAGTGGGGCACAGGAAGGGACACCCTCCGCTGCTTGGCCCTAGCCACCCGTGACACCCCCCCAAAGAGGGAAGACATGGTCCTTGAGGACTCCACCAAATTCGCTGACTATGAGGTAACGCTGAGGGCAAATCACGTGGCGAGTGACAGGGAGGATGGAGTGCAGAGTTAAGGTGAAGAGCTGAAAGGAATTCAGGGAATGGATTCCCTCAAGCCAAGTCTTCTTCTTTCCCTTAAAAATGTGAACATATATCCTCCTGTTTCAGGCTGCATTGTTGTGGGTGTGTGTACAACATTCCCAATTACGGATTCTGTTGCATTTTAGGGGAAATGTGTGCAGTACTGAATTTGGTATGTTAATATTTACAGTGCCTTAAAATGCTTTGGCAGGACTTAGCCCTCAGTACCATTTCTAACACAAGTTTTAAGAGAATAACCATTTTCTTAAGGTGAATAAAGAGCACCTCTAGGCTCTCAGGCAGATAATTTTTGTATTTTTTAAAAATTGCCCCACCCTTTCTTCAATTTGCTCATGGTGGTGCACATGACCCCACACATGACTTCACCCCTTGTGAAGTGGGTCAGGCTGAGGGAGTGCGACTGGCCCATGGTCACCTAGTAAGCTTTGTAGTTGTGGCATCTCCCCAAAGTCCAACCCGGCAACCATTCAGCGACAGTTGATCTCAACACTGGGAGAGTTGAAACTTTTCTTTTTCATTTACCGGCTGTTGAAGTGCTGCAGATTAGTCCTTATAGCAATCAGACGGGCTGTGAGCTTTTGTCCACTGCTTTCGGAGCCTATTCTGAGACATCTCCCTTCCACAGATGGACCTGACCTTTGTGGGCTGCGTAGGCATGTTGGACCCACCCCGCAAGGAGGTGATGGGCTCCATCCAGCTGTGCCGTGAAGCCGGCATCCGCGTCATCATGATCACAGGCGACAACAAAGGCACAGCCATTGCCATCTGCCGCCGCATTGGTATCTTCAAAGAGGAGGAGAACGTGTCTGGCAGGGCCTACACCGGCCGTGAGTTTGACGACTTGCCCTTAAGCGAGCAGCGGGAAGCCTGCAAGAGAGCCTGCTGTTTCGCTCGTGTTGAGCCGACGCACAAGTCCAAGATTGTGGAGTTCTTGCAGGGTTTTGATGAAATCACAGCCATGGTGAATAGACGGACGGCAACGGCATGGTGGGAGGATGGTTGGAAGGGCAACAGAGGGCTTGTAGCCAGCAACACCTATCTTGAGGGTACAGAGGGAAATAATGTATACCTGTGCATATCATCATGCGTGAATATTGCCCACGGAAGTGTCTGTTATACAGAATGCATATGATGGGAATTCGCTGCCAAGAAACAGACATGTAGGCAACCATTACATATGATCGTGTACATGGGTGTCCATTTCCTCCTCTATTGCAGTGTACACACATGTGGATAAAAGTCCTCTGTGACCCTCAGTTTCACTCCACATGGCCTTTCTGCATTAGACCAAAGATCCCATCCCATATACAGTGGCCAGCCAGATGCTGCACCAGCAGAGCCTGGATGCAGCCATCTTCCCCTGACTGTTGCTTTCCAGCTTCCTCAGTGATGAGGAGGTTCCATTTATTATCCACCATCCAGCCCCTTATTGACCTATTTTCCATGCACATGACTGGTTTGAAAACCATTATCCAAAGCTGCCATATCCCAAGCCAGTCCATTGCTCCATCTAGCCCAGTGCTGTAGGCACTGAAAGGCAGGTGCTCACCAGGGTTTCGGACAGAAGTCCTTCACAGCCTTACCTGGATATGCCAGGGATATAACCCGGAGCATTTTGTAAACAAGGCTGAGCTACGGCCTTTCTTCACGCAAGCTAGTGGCCATCACCGCATCTTGCAAGAAATGCATTCCATGTCATGAAACTCTTGCCCCTTTCATTGCTTGACCCCGGGCTCTAGTGGAGAGAGAAAATCTCTCTCTTCGTTGTCTCTGAACCATTCACAATTTTCTAAACTAGTATGAAGCCCTCCTCCCCAGCCAGTGAGACCCAAATGCTTTGTGCTTTCCTATTAGAAAAGATCCCTGTTCACTTTTGCTTGCCCCTTCCCCCAGCTCTATGATATCCTTCGTGATATCTTTCGTGCAAAAGTGCAAGGTTCTTCTGGCCTTCGAAATGAAATCTCCCCAGTTAGGCTGCTGCATTTGATCCCCTCTGCCTCGGTTGACTCCCTGTCTCCTTCCGCTTCCTCCTGGTAGACCGGTGACGGTGTAAATGATGCCCCAGCTCTGAAGAAGGCTGAGATTGGTATTGCCATGGGCTCTGGCACCGCTGTAGCCAAGACCGCCTCAGAAATGGTGCTGGCAGACGACAACTTCTCCACCATTGTGTCCGCCGTTGAGGAGGGCCGGGCCATCTACAACAACATGAAACAATTTATCCGCTACCTCATCTCCTCCAACGTGGGTGAGGTCGTCTGGTAAGGGATCCCCCTCCCTCATGCCCTTGAAATCCCCTTCACGAAGCCTTCATTAGGCAAGCCCTGCCGCCATGCTGACTAGGCTCAGCAGAAGGGCTGAGAGGGTCTGATAGCATGATAATTGTGGCCAGGCCGGCCTGCCCCCTGGCAGCTGCACATGTCACCACTGCTTCACAAGGGCTTCCTCTCTCCTCACTTTTTGTTTCTCTCCTCTTCCCCTTGCAGTATCTTCCTCACCGCTGCTCTGGGTCTCCCTGAAGCCTTGATCCCCGTGCAGCTGCTGTGGGTGAACTTGGTGACTGACGGGCTCCCAGCCACCGCCTTGGGCTTTAACCCCCCCGATCTGGACATCATGAACAGGCCCCCTCGCAGCCCCAAGGAGCCCCTGATCAGTGGCTGGCTCTTCTTCCGCTACTTGGCCATTGGAGGTAACAATTTTTTTTCTCCCTGGGGCCCTGCCCTCTTAATCCAGAATACGGACATCCTGCATCCCTAGTTTTCACTCCTGTATACAAATCCTGTACTCTCTCACCCGAGTCCTACCTACGTGCAGTGCCAGATTTACGTATAAGCTAAACAAGCTATAGCTTAGGGCCCCAATCTCTTGGGGGCCCCCAAAAAATTTAAAGGGGAAAAAACCTGGATGTACATTTCCAAAATATAAGATAAAAACCAAATAAAATAAAACCTACATACAGCAACAGTGTTTTGTGTTGTGTAGGCTCCTATGATGTAAGTAATGGGCCCCGCTTGCTAGCCTGCTCCCTAAAATATCACTGGTTTGCTCATTTCTATATATAGGGTGCCTATTTTCTGCATGGACTGGTTGCAGGGCAACATGTAGCATGCAGACTGCAGTGCAGTACTGTTCAATGTAGGTCAAGCTGTTGTACCCGTTATCTAATATTAAAGAGTGCTTGTAGACGGTGATCAGGCAGCATAGACTAAGGGTATGGGTCTTATGCCTACTGACTGATTTCATGTAATACAACATTTATTTATTTATTTTGATCCCATTATAAAATTATTTTAGAAAAACAGTCATCTTTATTATTTAGTAGGCCTATATTATTTACTAATACAGTTCCCTATTACCCCCACTTGCTACTATAATACGATATATAAATATTACAATTAAATTAAATACTTTACTTACTTATAAAGGGCCCCATTACCTTCAGAACTTAGGGCCTCATCAGACCTAAATCCGGCCCTGCCTACGCGGAATAACTATAACCTTAACTCAGAAATCTGTACTGTTCTTGGTGCCCAAGGTGGGAGCCCTGACAAATCTCCCAATGCTCTCCTGCTTGGTCAAGCAGGAACAGTGCAAACCGGGCTGCCCTTTTACATGTGGCTGAGTCAGTTTCTGAAACCTGAACCTGTAATGCATATTGAGGTCACCTAATAATCCAAAGGAGCACAGCTTCTTTTACAATCCGCATTTGGCCACAACCCTCTCCATTTCAGTTCCCCTGCAGGCTGCTCTTGGAGGGCAGTTGTTGTTTTTTTTTTGGGGGGGGGGGAAGGTTTGCCCTCTTCTTTGTTCATGCTAAGCTTTCCTTTTGACACCTGCCTGCAGGGTATGTCGGAGCTGCCACTGTTGGTGCCGCCGCTTGGTGGTTCCTGTATGCTGAAGACGGACCTGCCGTGTCCTACTACCAGTTGGTGAGCTTGAACTTCTGGGTGCTCCACTGCAAGTGAACTGCGGGATGGCAAGATTGGTGGTATTCTACAACATGCCCTGTTTTAATCCTCTTCCCTGCTTTCTCCTTCTGCCCCCCAGTCTCATTTCATGCAGTGCACAGAACACAACCCTGACTTTGAAGGTTTGGAATGTGAGATCTTTGAGTCCGCTGTCCCAATGACCATGGCTTTGTCCGTCCTGGTCACCATTGAGATGTGCAATGCACTCAACAGGTAGGGTGCCCATGAGAGTCAATCTTCAGCATTACTCGCATAGCGCTGCCTTGGAGGTTCTTCAGAGGTATCCTCCCCAGTCTCATCCCCCAGATACCCTGCTTCCTGGCCAGGGCTGTGGTTCCAGGACTGTGATTCCATTCATCTCTTGGGGGGGACGGGACAACATCTTGCATACAGAAGAGCCAGCAACTGGCTGATCTTTAAAGAACCAGTGTCTATTGATTTATATTGACTGATGACTTAAGTGTTGGGTTTTCCCTGTCTCCCGCCCCATGGTAACTTCACCCTGCTTCTCTGTCCTACACAGCCTGTCAGAGAACCAGTCCTTGGTTCGGATGCCCCCCTGGGTGAACATCTGGCTTCTGGGATCCATCTGCCTCTCCATGTCTCTGCACTTTGTCATCCTCTATGTTGACCCTCTGCCAGTAAGTGTTGTTCAAGCACAGCTTTACTTCCTTGCCAGCTTCAGGATCAGTTCACTCCCTCTATGCCTTCTCACCACCACACAATTGCTCATTCTTTGATCGCTGGCAGATAAAGGTGTGAAAGGCTATGTTGAAAAGCACTGGCGTTGTGCTGTGTTTGGTGATATAGAACTGTTTGCCCTTCATGCTTAAAATAGTAATAATTAAGACATTGTGCCCTTTACTGAGAGATCAACCCCCGCTTAAATCCATGACACTTATTTTTGAGCAGACCGGTATAGGATTCCACTGTTTATTAGTTGCACTTAGTTTCCATAGAAAACAGCACTTGAGTTAAGGCATCATGAGTAACTTGTCCCACAGATTTTGATGGCGGCAAAGGCTGCAGTTCTAACTCTTCTTACCTGAGAGTAAGCCCCATTGTATTCAGTAGGGCTTCCTTCTGAGTAGGCAAGGTTAGGATTGCACTGTTAGTCTGGACCCAGCCCATGATAGCTAATTTTTAGGGGTTTGGATTGTTGTTCTCTACATTTTCACACCCATTTATTATTTTTTAAAAATCCTCATGAAAATTCATCATTTAAGGTGAATTTCTCCGACTATACCGTACACATTTTTTGTGTTCAATTTTGCCTTATATACATGTTTGTACAAAGCATATTTCCCTAACATTTACATTTTCCTTAATAGAATGCATTTCGGCGTGTTATTTTCACTAACACATGCATTTCTATGAACACTCCACATTAGTCTATGTGTTTTAGTAAAAGTTACTTGCCTGGAGAAGCGCATTGCAAAATTCAGAGAAACAATGGTTGTGTTTCAGTTCACCTGTTGTTTCAGGAAGTGCAGGTTAGGTAGATTTGCCTTTAAGTGTGAACTGAATTGCATTTCTCCCCGCAACCCTAGCAAACACTGAGCTCTCCCTTTGCTCTTGCTCTTCCCAGATGATCTTCAAACTCACCCACTTGGATATACACCATTGGATGGTGGTGCTGAAGATATCCTTGCCTGTCATCTTACTGGATGAGCTGCTCAAATTCATTGCCCGGAACTACCTGGAGCGTAAGCCATCCTCCCCTCCCTTCTCCTGGGTTGGTCCCAATCCTTGCCCCCACCCCACTCCTTTCAAAGCCTTCTCTTCCTCCGGCCTATTTAAGGGAGTCAGGAGCACCAGATGAAAAGCACGGGGGGGGGGGGGCATCACTGTGGTGAGAAGAGAAGAAACTGAATGTCCTTCCCTGCTGACCTTTTCTGTCCCAATTCCTTCCTGTCTTCTTCCTCTCACCCTCCACCATCTCCATGTGCACCCATCCAGGGCAACTCACGTTAGATGGAAATTTTAGGTGCTTGTTCATTCAGGGTTCTCCTCCCAGATGATCACTTTCAATGCTGCCTTCTAAGAACTGAAATAGCCTCTCAGTGCTGTGTGGAACCAGGCGCTTGAAAACTTGACGTTTCTGGTAGAGGCAACAGCAGATGCATGCTCTATAGGGGATACAGGTGCCTAGAAGTGCCTGGATATTGAGGTTGTCTTGTGACTTCTGAGAATGGAGCACACTCCACTGGGTTGGAATCGGTGGAGGAAGGTGAGATGGGAAATGCCCAGGATTATTGGGTCTTCCCCCAAGAATTTGTAAGTTAATGTGAATGACAGAGGAGAACTAGGACTCCTCTTCCATATCCAATGCCCCTAAATCAGCTTTCCATGACCTAGTGCCTTTCAGATGTTTTGGACCATAATTCCCACCAGCCTCAGACAACACTGCCAGTGGTCAGGGATGATGGGAGTTGTAGTCCAGCAGCATCTGAAGAGCACAAGATTGGAGAAGGCTGCCTTAAGTAGTCCTTTATGGGTTGCCATCATTCCATTCCATTCCATTCCATTCCATTCCATTCCATTCCATTCCATTCCATTCCATTCCATTTCACCCATCCAGACTAATCATCTTATCTTCTCCTTGCCCACCTTCTCCCTAACGTCTATTAACTCTGATTTCTTTTATCCTTTCCCTCTTGTAGCATAGACTCCTTCCCCCTCTATTCTCCTGTATCCTGCCTCCCAGGTATCTTACCACCCTTGACAGCATGTCTTGCTTGTCCTCTCGGCTGCTCCATCCTATCTGTCTGTTCATCCATGTGGGAAGATTTGCAATATCTGTGGGGAGCTGGCGGGAAAGTGTCTCTTCTTTGCTTGAACAGTCTCTTTGCTGCATCTGGAATTGTCCAGGGAACTGGGACCCAGCTGCTTGGCTGGTGGGTCAGGAGAAAATCCTGCCCCAAAAAGAGGACCGCTTGTTAACTTTTGACTGCTCCAGGAAACATTCTCTTTTCACTGAAATAAATGAATTTTAATTATATTCACTATTCAGTTAAGAGGAGGCAATAATTAGCATTCAGTCAGTATTTAAAATTATGAAATATAATTAACAATAATTTGTGGACATGAATTGGGCCTAAACCCTCATGCAAGTCAAGGTTGCTACTTAGCTATTTTCTAGCTGGCAATTTGGCTGAGATGTAGGTGTTTTAAATACTCGGGCTCTATTTATTTAAACAAACTGTCCAAGTGGTTTTCAAGCTAAATACCTTGAGGAAATCTGCATTGACTCATCTGCCAAGGAACCCTGTACATTGCAGAGGATTGTGGAACATGTTCTAGAACTGACTGTGTTTCTCCATAGCTCGGTCTACGGAGCACGAGACTCTTAATCTCAGGGTTGTGGTTTTGAGCCCTACATTGGGTGAAATATCTCTGCATGGCAAGGAGTTGGACTAGATGATCCTCACGGTCCCTTCCAACTCTACTGTTCTATAATTCTATGATAAGTTTTTGACTCATAGGTCAGAGCCTGACATAAGATAAGTTGCACCAGTGGTTCCACAATATATCAATTGTAATTTGTTGTGGATACTACACCAGTTTTCTACGCATATCATCCACGAATCTCCCTGAAAATGGCAACAGTCTAGAGGTGCCCTGAGAAGCCTTCCTGGAACATGGTTTGAAAACCACTAAACTATTTTGTAGGGCAGTTTTTTTAAAAAGTGGCAACCTTTCATGCCAATAGTAACATGTTAAAGCTGTTTAATCCCTTTGGGTTTTTTGAGCCCTGCATTCTAAATTCCAAATTCTAAATTGGAATGCATTTGCTGAAAACTTGAACACTGAACAATACAATTGCAGGCATGATTGTTAGCACCGGATCCTCTTTGGGCCCCATCTGTTCCCAGGAGCTGCCTTTTTCCACCTTCTGCACACACCCAAATAAGCCCATTTGGCCTCAACACTTGAGAGATAGTCATGGCTTTAACTTGGGTGCATACAGAAGGGGGAAGGTCTTTCAGCCCCATCTGCTCATTATCAGCTCTCCATGGCTGTGCCTCAGCTGCCTTCACTGCCCACTGCTAGTTGCCCCATGTCGTGCCTGGCCAGTCTCTCATGGACAATCGCTTGGCCCCATCTTTCCTGGAAGGGGTGGGGCGGACTGAGCTCAGGGCTGCCCCCTTCACTGGACCTGCTGCTCTTGCTGTTGCTGGTTTCTACACCAAGGTGGGATGAGGTTGGCTAGGCAAGGAACGTAAAGCGGAGGTGCTTTTGGTGGGGTGAGCTTTCCTCTGCTGGGGGTTCCTCACAGTGTGGCTGGCATGCGTGGATCCAGGTGAGTGAATATCCCACAAGGTCTTGCTCACTCCTGTTAACCCCCTGCCATTCTCTCTAAGGCGCTAAAGCCCTATGAGTACTTTCCAGAAACCAAGTCCCACTGAATCTGTAGGGTTTACTTCTCCTGAGTGGACACGTTTAGGACCAGACTGTATTCAGGCCAAACTAGACATGACCAAAGCTCCCCATCCTATTGCACTCATACTGCTAATGCCAGGGCTTAGGGTGCTGGCCATTAACACATTTACAGAACAATTTGAGGGGTTGAGTAGGAGAATTTGTAGGGGTGGTGTGGGTAAGCCTTCCTGACCTATTTATTTTCTCTTGCAAATGCCACACACTCCCAAGAAGTTTTAATTCCCTCTCTCACCCCTCAGCTGGGCTCTAGGGGTATGTGGGCCTAGTTTGGAGAGGAAACTGGCCTTGCGGGGTTGGGAGTGGCTCAGTAGCAGATAAACATGGCACCCTTCTCCCTGTCCTACCCTGTTAGTGTCCCCTGGCCCCTGCATTTATGGGCTGGGAGGATCACACCTTTGTTGGGAGGTGGCATCTAATTTGTTTAGTTCAGAGAAATTAACATGGGGCTCAAATGCTCTGTGTTATCATGTCCACGTAAAATGTTATTGAGTCCTCTCAAATCGGGTGGAGCAATGGCTTCTGGTAAGGAGGAGGACACCTGCCATCCAACTTTATATCTGACAAGACCCTTGAGTCTGCGTGCTAGGCAGAAATTCAACAGGTGGGCCTTTCCCAAAGAATGATGCAGAAATCTGCAGCCATTGAATTTCTGCCTATTATTATCTGTTCAAGGCAGAGGAGGGATAGAGGCATTAGGTCTACTCATATGTCCAGCTGCTTGCTTGCTCAAGACTTTTCCGCCGCTTATCTTAGAGCGTCTGACTAGAATGATAAGCGAGGCAAGCCCCTGTGGCTGGGTATTATTCCCCACGTTGTGAAGCTCCAGCCGCGTAGCCTGATTTTGGCAAGGGCCTGCTGTTCGAGGTTGTCCATCTCACTGCTGTGGGGAATCTGGAACTCGTCTCTTCTTCTCTGCCCCTCACTCTCTCTTCTCTCCTCCCCACCCCCCCCCACCGCTTTTACAGATAATTTAGACGAAAGGATGAAGAAGTGAACCGCTGAGTCACCGCGGAAATAACCTCTTCAACAAAATCGTGAAGATATACCCACTCCCCTCACTCCTCAGCCATGTCTGCTGCTCCCACCCCTGCTTCTTCTCTGCCCTCCCCTTATTTAATAGCCAATTTCTTCCCCACAAACCCTCCGTACCTCCTTTTCATTGGGGACTTACCAGTGTGGGCCACAGAACTGGCACCTGCCATGCCGTGTTCCCTGCCAGCTTCCCCACCCCCCAAAACACTACTAGCTACTTGGCTTCTGTACATTTTGAGCCACCTGCCCACCCCTTGCCCTGCGCTCTCTCTCTCTCTTTCTCTCTCTCTCTCTCTCTCTCTCTCTCTCTCTCACACACACACACACTCTACCCCCCTGCTTTCTGCATTAGTGCCCACACGAACTACGTTCGTTCCCCCCTCTTCACACGACTAGAACCCACCTCAAGCCAGAGGTTGGATTTTTTAATGCACACATAAAACAGAAGGAAACATTTTGTTAGGGAAAACAAACAAAACAAGTGAGACTCCTCAACTTGGAGGAAATGAAGAGATTCTTCTAGCTGCTTATTTATTGATATTAAAGAATAAACTCTTAACTGTTTCGAATGCTTCTGGCTTTTCTTTCATTGCTTTGGTCAAATGGTGTGTGGGGGGAGAGAGGCACTGAAGCTGTTTTTTACAGAAAGTCGCTTAGTTCCTTGGAGCTTGGTTGCAGCTCTCTGGCCTCATCCACACTTACATTTTGTCCCATGTTTTCTAGGCACAGGCCTGTGCTTGAAAACACTGTGTCTGAGCACTCCCCCCCCCCCAGCGTTTTCCCTGCAAAAACCCACTCTTTAATGCTGAATTGGAACAAATGCAATTTGGGTTTTCTATAGTTTGCCCTCTGATTCAGTGGTAAAGATGTGGGAAGTCACTGATCAAGCATTTTCGTTTGTACAAACATTGCTAAGCAAGCATCGTATCTAATACTTCACCATAAGTAAGCAAAGCGTCCTGTCAGATCCTTGGCAAAAGCGATGACTCTTCATCCTGGAAACAAACAGGGGGAATTACTTCCTCAACCGTTGTGCTTTACAGAAAACGCACGTGTTCTAACTGGAAGTGACAGGTTTCAGTCTGTCTGGAACAAGGGCAAGGAGTTACCAAACTTGTTGCTTTTGCAGATCACGGGTTGTTTTAAGTTCCATTTTCTCTTCCTAAGAGTTTGCATCCTTTGAGTCAGGCAAATAATAGCTAGCAGAAAGAAGAGCTGAGCAAATTGGATTCTCATCCCCTTTTGGGCTAATGCTGATTCGTACATATGTACACATATATGTACATTTACATGTACAGATATATTTCATCCATAGTTCCAGACAGGAAATTCTGGACATGTAGCAACCCAATATAAAAAGGAATATAAAATGACGTAAATAATGGTTTAGAACTGATATTAAAGTGCATAAGAAGAGAATGCAAGATATATATAAAAAAGAAACAGCAACATGACATTAAAAATACGACTGGATCTATTAGCCTTAACAAGGCTACCCACACCACCCACTGAGCCTTTACAAATAACCATGTCTTCCTGCCAAAAGTGGTTGAGCCAGGCAGTCCACTTCCAGGAAGGCAATCTAAGAGATGTTGTCTTGTGGCAGTGGGGGGGGGGGCACTCAACTTAGCTGAGCCCCTGGCAGGTGTGTGACAAGGCACTGCAATCCCCTCTGAGAGAAAAACTAAAAGGAGAGGAGAGGCTTCAGGGAGAAGCGCACAGCTGACGGAAGGGTTCAGCTTCTGCCTCCTGCCTGCCCTCTACTGTGCTGAACGGCCTCCTGTTTCATGATCTCGGTTCCTCTGGGTGCCACACCATGTCTGGTTTCAGCCTCAGTTCCTGACTGTTAAGAGCTGTGCCCACACGTTCATCCGCTCCAGCTGCAAAGAAAGCTCGTGAACCACAGGCCCCTGAGGACAGAGGCTTAACTTATTTATACCACAAGGATGCATGCCTGTAAGAATGCAAGGGCTCTGCTGGGTTGCCCCTGCAGTTGTGCCCCTTCTCTCCTATTTCCACTGGTTCCACTAGTTCAAATGGAAGTAGGGCTGTCAGAGTTGTGTTAGTCATGTGACCTGCTTTGCCTGCAACTCCTGTTACTTTCAGGTGTGGCGGTGGACATTTTTTGTTGTTGCTGTCATTATTAATATTACTATTATTATTATTACCCACCCTTCACACTAAGGACTCCAGGCACGTTACATCACTTGAAGCATGATATTAAGAACAGTTTAAAACCACTTACAAGCACAGAAATAAGGTGGGTCTTTATACAAGTCATGTGTCAAAAGCTAGGGTAAAGAGGTACGTCAACTGCCACCAGAATAGGGAGGGGCAAACCTATCAGTTTCAATTTCTCTCAGTTTCTCATTTTTCCAATCTTAATTTCATTTTTTTTACATTTTTTATTTGTGATTTTCAGTTATATACATTTCAATAGTTTTACAGTCGTTTTAACATTTCAAAACTTGACTTCCTCCCTCCTCTGTCTGCAGTTCCTTAAATTTATCGTTTCCTGCATATTCTAAATTAACTTAACTTATTCTTTTATTCATCTAATTTAATTATTTACTCTTATGAAACTGCAGGTTATTACAATAATCCTGCCAATGTCCCTATCTGGTTACAATTTATTTGTACATATTCAATAAACCATTATTTTATAAAGCTGCCCCTCACAACAATTGGGCCATTCAGGACAAGTGGTCTCCATCGTACGCCATTACCTGCAGCTGGCAGGCAATATAACAGGAAGACCCAGCCCGCCCAGGCCAATGGCCTTTATGGTCTTTATATTGGACCTGGAGACTCGAATAGAGAGCATTCCATGTCAAGAAGGCGGGCAAGTGGGCACCCTATCAAATGACAAGGCAGGAGCTACACGGAGCAGGGCCTTTTCACTGGTGGTGCCCATTGTATGGCTCACTCTTTCCAGACCTGCTATCTTTTGGCCTGTATTTTGGAGCTTTATAATCTAGGAAGATTTTGGAATAACAGGTTGACAAGTCTTATCAGTTGCTGACGTATGAGCGGATTTTATTTGCTGTTATTCTGGGTTCCTGGTGCACCAGGGTTTACACCAGTGTAATAGAATTGGCCAGGACAAAAGAAGGGATACAATTTATGAGCTTTCTCCATTATCTGCACAGCAGGGGGTGTTCAGTCAACAGTGCAAAGGCTGAGCTGAAGCGTTTCCTGCTGGTTACCTGCTTTCAGCTATAGGGGTCGCTGTTTGGTAGTACCCAATTGGTTAGCTGTCAGATCCTAGAGCTCCCTATTGGTGGCTCTTAGGTAATTCCAAAAATACAGAGTCCATTAATAAAACACAGTGTTCATTCATAAAGCAGTAACATAAATCTCCATTGCTACATATTGGGTGTGTATTTCAGCGGTTGAACGTACAGCTTTATGGCCATGCTGTAGTGTAGTGCTTATGCGACTGTGAATAAAAGGTGGCTGGGCTCATCGTCCTGGGGTTTGGCAGGGGAGAGGTGACAAAACTGATTTCCAATAGGTGCCCCCCCCTTTATTTCCATTACAAGTCCTTGATTCTGTACTCTGAATAGTGACACCAGGGACCTAGAAGATGCAGGGCTTCTCAGTCCAACCCCTGCACAGACTCATCAGGACTGACCTTAAGGCAATTGGAACAATTGGGCCAAATTGAGCCCTGTGGGCTGCTCCTAAGAGGGTCCCCACACCACGGCAATCTAGATGGATTTTATTTATATCTATGAGATTTTGCAGACCTTGGCTGTGAACTGGGGCCCTACAAAAATAACCCTAAAGTTGGGCCTCACTTCTTCAAATTGGGCCACCACTGGCTAGCCCTGAGTCTCATAGTTGCTGGGCCTGAGTTTCCCTGCTCTTGCATGAAGTCTTGGGTTTCCAATTTTGGGAGAGGGGAGACTGCGGCGCTGGGGAGATGGCAGGCTGGTGAGGCGCCCTAAATTTAGAGGCCCAAGTTGCCCTGCCTTCGCATGAAGTATTGGGTTTGCAATTTTGGGAGAGGGGAGGTTGCCTGCTGGGGAGCAGGCGGGCTGGCGAGGCCCCCTAGATTTAGAGGCCCTAGGATTCAGCTTACTTAGCCTATACATAAATCTGGCACTGGCTATATAAATAGCTCCTCCTTCACGGCCTGGGCAGGCCATCAAGTTTGTTTGTTTTTACAAAAGTTATTTTAAACATTTTTTTCAATTCATTATACCGGTACTTGACTAGAGAAACACATTGGCAAATTCAGAAATGTGTGAATTTCGAAGAATGGTTATGTTTCGGTTCTTGTATTGTTTCAGAAAGTATGAATGAGGGAGGCTTGCCATAAAGTGTGAACTGAACACAATTTCTCCCCCATCCCTACACCAGAATGGAAGTACAATGCAATGGGGAGTCTGATAGTGACTGCCCCCTGCCCAAAGGCCAACTACCACCACCAGCCCTTTAGGAAGGAGTCTTATGACTTGCTTTATGTTGATTGTCTTTTGCATGTTCTTATTTGTTTGCTGGTTTGCTTTGTTTTGCAGTGGCACCGATGTTACCGCTCAGGACTGCCGTGTCCTATTTTGGCACTTGAGGCGAAACAGGAAGTACAACCCATTTGCCACCTCAATCGTGCATTTTTATCTTGTGAACTGCCCTGAGACCTTTGGATGAAGAGCAGTATATAAATCTAATTTTAAAAATCTTACACATTGTTATGGGAACTCAAATAATAATAATACTAAATTTTTATTTGTAATCTGTCTTCCCTGGCCAAAGCCGGGCTCAGAGCGGCTAACAACAGGTAAAAATAGCATAGTGTACATAAAATCACACAGTCAATTAATTAAAATACATTCTAGAATCAATTCAGAATCAAATTAATGGGAGCCACCGGGTTAGAGTTCTATGAATGTTACAGAAGGAGAGAGAGCGTCAGATTGTGCCCTGGCCAAAGGCCTGGCGGAACAGCTCTGTCTTGCAGGCCCTGCGAAAAGATGTCAAGTCCCGCAGGGCCCTAGTCTCTTGTGACAGAGCATTCCACCAGATCAGGGCCACAGCCGAAAAAGCTCTGGCTCTGGTCAGGTCAAGTCCAACCTCCCTGTGGCCTGGGATCTCCAAGATGTTTTTATTTGAAGTCTGTAAGGTCCTCTGTGGGACATACCAGGAGAGGCAGTCCCGTAGGTACGAGGGTTCTAGGCCGTATAGGGCTTTAAAGGTTAAAACCAGCACCTTAAACTTGATCCTGTATATTTGCTTCTCAATATTCTCTGGCTGGCCTCTGTTATTTTCTCCTACCGATAGAGAACCTACATGAGGACTGTATACAGGCTCCTGGATACCCCATAAGGGGAAAAGGAGCAGTAAGGAGCAGTTTTTTTCTTACAACACACATCGTTCAGCAAAATGTCTTAGGGAGACCCTGGTATGCTATGTAAGCAGCAACATTTTCTTTATCTAGTGTTTATCTAGCTCCAACTCCTGGCGTTAGGGTGGAGGCCCTGCTGCTCTTTCTGATGCCTCTTTTTTTTCATCTTGCCACATCCTTCACAAATGTTTTATTTTGCTTTTTAAAACAAAAGCAGTCCTACAATGCAGGGCCTTCTGTTGCGCCTCTTGAGGGAGAAGGTGGCTCTTTGTCTCTCCCCTCCCTCCTTCTCCTCCTCACCCTGCTGGTGCTGCCCATTCTTTTTTTTATTATTATTATAAAATATTTATTTATTTTAACAGAAATAAAAAAAGGAAAAAAACATCAGAAAAGTACAAAACTGCAAAAACAATCACAGACATGAATAAAAAAAAGGAAAAAAAGAAAAGATTTAAGAATAAAAGCTCCAATTTTTAAATTCATGTTTGCATAGCTTTCTTTCTTGACTTCCTCACACCTCCCTTTTTTGTGTTCCTCTTTGTCCAATCAAATACAGCAAATCCTTACCCTTCTTCAAAACTCATTTCTAATTATTGTGATCACTTCTATTATGTCTCCAATCTTTCCTCCTTATAATTAAACACTTTTATCATAATGTTTACTTTGACATAATATAACCTTATTTTTCCACCCTTTTTCTATTACATTTTTTACATATTTTTTAACACTGTACCACTAATGCCATATTATTTCATATCCAACATCATTTTAGCATTCATACACTTTACAGTGTTTCTGCAAATAGTTCTTAAACTTCTTCCAATCCTCTTCCACTGCTTCTTCTCCCAGGTCTCGGATTCTGCCAGTCATTTCTGCCAATTCCATATAGTCCATTACTTGCATCTGCCATTCTTCCAAGGTGGGCAAATCTTGTGTCTTCCAATACTTTGCGATAAGTATTCTTGCTGCTGTTGTCGCATACATAAAAAACGTTCTATCCTTCTTTAACACCAATTGGCCGACTATGCCCAAGAGAAAAGCCTCTGGTTTTGGTGCTGCCCATTCTTGACTTCCCCGCCCCAATTATTTGTTTCATTTTAACTGTTGCTTTTGCGGCAGCAAAAATAGACTCTCCTCTCCCCCTCCTTCCTGCCTCGCTCGTGAGAAAGGGACAAGGAGGACATCCTTCCGTGGAGTGAGGCCTTCTGGGCAAGGAGAACAGGGCCTGTGACACCGCTGCTTGAAGCTCCGGTTTGTTATAAGAATTTAAAGTCTCAAATATATAAATTAAATGTTCATAAAATTACAAGACAAACACATACATAAGTATATAAACCACGTTTCTGAAATAGTACAGGAGAGCAATCCTGAAGCCGTTTTGACTCTCCCAAATTGACCTCAAATAGGAAAGCCTCTCTCTTTAGGGTGTCATTGTGTATGAATAGGGAGAGCCTGTGAATGGATTCAAGGAATTAAAGTATTTACCATCACAAAAGAATGGCCGGGCTGCCCAAGTAAAGCAATCAGAGACCATTGTCAGGTATCCTGGCAGACAGGATTTCTCTTGTAGACTGCCTCCTTCTGTGATGTATGTATGATGTTTTCTGGGGTAGTCTTGAGCTATAGGGTGGGCAATTTCAAAACTCTATATAAGGGCTTGCGCACCATTGTTCTGGGACCCTCCTGCCTCCTGCGTGTGGTTGTGAGCACCCTGTTGCAACAGTTTAATATGGATCAGGCTTACTAGCTGCTTTGCTTCTCAATATTATCTGGTTAGCCTCTGTTATTTTCTCCTACTGATAGGGAAACCACTTAAGAACTCTATATGGGCTCTTGGATACCCCATAAGGGAAAAGGAGCAGGTTTTTTCTACATCAGCTTGAAATACGTTACAAATCTAAAGTCTCTGGAAATTTAAACTGTTAGCTTATTTTCAGCAAGACTTTTAGCTGGTTCAGCTGGCAGGCAGGTGGCCCAGCAGCGAGGCAAGTAAAGAGGGCGTCAGTTTTGTTTTGTTTGGGTTTTTTTTTTAACAATTTGCACCCCCTGCTCTTATTCCCTGAGACAATGGTCTCATTCTATCTCATGACTGGCCCTGCGACAGTGTGCAGAACCCACAAATACCCAACATTTCAGAGGTGAAAATAGCGAGGAGCTTGTAGCATCTCAGTTGTAATGGAAAAGACCAGACCGGGGAGCTCCTGCCAAAAGTTCCCAAAGAGACCACCAACTGCCTGAAGGAACTTTTTATTATTATTATTATTATTATTATTATTATTATTATTATTATTATTGCTGGGTGATGTTCAACTAAGTTTTACTCAGTGTACGTCTGGTTACATGATAAACTTAGTCACGCTCACTAATTTCAGTGGGTCCTCTCAGTGGAACTCATTTGAATATCACCCGCCGCGATTATTTCTTTCATCGCCACCACCAGTAATACTGTAGTAACAAGTCACCTTTTGTCACCTTCATTTTTGTTTGGTTTCAGCAAGTTACATTGCGAACTGCCTCAGATATCTAGGGGTAGATAAAGTGTAATTATAAATTGTGGAAAGAAAGAAAGAAAGAAAGAAAGAAAGAAAGAAAGAAAGAAAGAAGCCCGGAACAAGCAGTCTAATGTTGAAGCTTCTCTTCTTAGTTGCTTCTGTGCTTTACATAGTCTCCCCGCCCTTCCTTTCCTCAGCCCTCAGGGGAGCATGGTGGGAACTTCATGCTCCAGGGACCCCCTTTTCTGCCAAAGCAGCTAGTCATCAAACTACCGCCCCTTTGGGGCTGCCTGTTGGGCCTCACTCTGCCTGGCTGCCCAGGGGGATGGATCGGTGTGCAAGTGGGGCTGGCTGCAGGGAGGCAATGGAACCCGCTCTGCGTTACCTGTTTTTGCTGTGGTTCAGTTGGTTGGGAGCAGCCACTGGAGTGCCGGGAGAGCTAACCGATGTTGTCCAGGCCACAGGTGGGTCCCGCAGATGGGAGAGGATGGTGGAAGGCAAGATACCAAGGTTGATGGGGATGCATTTCAGATATAGCGGTGGGCGGGCAGGCGAGGACCACCAAGGTAGCAGTAACAAAGAGTGCCTGTGAGGATGTGCAGAATGCTGTTTCCTGACCACAGCCGGTAGCATCTGGGAATAGTAAGCAGGCAAGCTTCCAGCTGGTAACTAGACAGGTCCATGGCACCTGAATTTGCTTGTTTTCATCCTCCTTTCCTTTGCTGTTGCGTCTTCCAAATTGAAAGCCTGTGTCATTTATTTAAATCTGTGCTATGCGGCACCTAGAAAAGCCTTAGGTGATCATTGTCACCATTTATCACGGGAAGGCTTCAGATCAGAGATTCTGCGGAAGCAAGTAATCAGCTGTGCGGAGCTGTGATATTGCTCATGAGGCTGGGAAAGGGAAAGTTGACATGGCTTGACGTTTGCCAGCATGGGCAACAGAGGTGAGAGGAGAAGGTATTGTTGGTCCTGGGAATGTACCTTCATACTCTATGGCTGGGAGATGGGTCCCTAAAGCCCTGCCTAGTGCCATGAAAACAGTCTTGGGTACTCAGAGGTCTCTTTCTAGACACCTTGGCTTTCAGAGGCGAGGCAGGAGGCAATCAGGGAGAGGGCCAGTTGCGATGTTGGCATCTTGCTCATGAAACACCCAGCCAAGGAAGTCTACCTGGTACCTTCACTGCTGTTTTAGGTGGGAGGTTAAGGCCTTGCCATTTGCCTGAACTCTGATTCACTTAATGAGCTTGAATGAAAGGTTGGACAATGATGGCACAGGTGGTTTTACAGGGCTGGCCCAAAACATTTTATTGCCTGAGACTAAGCAGTAAATGGTTCCTCTGCCTCCACCACCTCTCTGCCCAAGTCAAGGCCAACCAAGCTTAAAATTCTACAAGCCCCTCTCCCTGCCGGTAAAGATTACAACAAATTAAATAACTAACCATTTGCTGCCTGAGACAGCCGCCTCACTCTCTGTACTTGGCCCTAAATGCTACTTTACCAGCTGTTCCTTTTCCTGTTTAAATGACTGTTTTGCTTGCTGTTTTATTGCTGCTTTAAGATTTTTAAGAATTAATTTTCACTGTCTTAAAAGCTTGCTGCTGCTATGCGTGTTTTAACTGGCTGTATATTAAAGATGGTGGTTGTTTGCTCAAACTGTACGCTTATCACTTTGGAAACATTTTAAGTTGAAAAGTGTGTAAGAAAGGAATAACAAAAAATGAAATGCTTGATGTTTTCCTCCCAAATCCCAGAGACCCAGGCGGTTCTTCTGCCCTGCACTTTTAACCACACACTGGCTTCTGACGATTTGAATCTGACTTGGCTTGGTCCGTCTGGGAAGGAACTCTCGTATGTGCATGTCAAGTATAACCACTCAGAGGCAAATCTGGGTGAAAAGTGGCATCTGTTCCTTTACAGCATCTCCAGGCGAGATGGCATATGGTTTACCTGCAGCTGGAATGGCATCTCAGGAAAGAACCACACACTCACATGGACAGGTGAGTAGGTATGGTGAGGGGAAATTAAACTGAGTTTGCATATTGTCTTTTTGGTGCCTACTGAAGACCTTCCTCTACCAATAAGCCTTTTAAACAGAGATCTTTCCCAGTCTGTATCTGAATTGGAATGGTTTTTAGATACAGTGGTATTTTAAGTGTTTTATCATGGTGCATTTGCTGCCCTGGGGTGCTTTGGGAGGAAGTTGTGGGATATTAAATCAATCAATCAATCAATCAATTAATAATCAATACTGCTACTAATAATAATAATGGCGAACCAACCTAACTTGCACTTTCTGAAACAATTCATGAACTGAAACACAACCTTCCTTTGAAATTTACACTTCTCAGAATATCACAATACTTTTCTCCAGCCAAGTATTGAGAAGTGTGCATTAAAATGCATGCATTAGTGAAAACAGCATTAAAATTTGCATTATGTTTGGGGATATTGCTTTGCAAAAAATGTGCGTGTTAAGAGAAATTTGCTGGTGAGGATTTTTTTTTAATGTATTTTTTTTTTTTGTGATGTGGAAATATGGAGAACTGAACTTAAGGCTGGCAGAATGAGAAACTGAGAGAAACCGAAACTGGCAGATTCACTCATCTCTACTAGTGAGCAGTTAAGATGGCGGTTAAAAAGCAGAAACCAAACTCTACAGATACTATTATTATTACCATCGCTGCCACCACTGTAATTTGGAGGACGCATTCACGTATATGTTGCTCTAAGAACTGCCAGGCCCCCATGGCTGACAAACAGCGCAGAAGTCTGTACCTGCTACAGTTGCTCATTTACTTGGCACAGAACCCCTGAATGCTATGCTGGAGAAACTGGTACAATTGGAGGTTCTGTGACACACAGTCACACTACACGGAGGGAGGGGAGCTGCAGCCCTCTAGACAAAGTGGTGTTGGGACCTGTAACTGGAAGCAAGATGGGCTTGTTCAGCCGGAATGAGCACAGCATAATGTGGGGGGTGGGGGTGGGGTAGACAAGAGTGGGCAGGGCAGATTGTCTGGGCTGAGAAACAATGGACTGGGTTGCTCATCTGGGTCTGTTTACTACAGGTGATGATGATGATGATGGTGATAAAGACCCTGAGGACATTGAAGAGGAAGTGAAAGACAGCAAGAGAGATGCTGGTTCGGGTAGTAACAGCAGCTTTTATCCACCACAAGCCTGTGAGATCACATCCAAGTTGTATTTCTACATTTCACTAGGAAATTGGGCGAGGGGTGGATTATTCCTTCCCCCACCTCATAAAGGCCTGGTGGGCTGTGGCTAAAGTACACCTACATTTGTGGGAAAGGACTTCCGGGACTGTACGTTTTTAGGCTTTTTTCTGTTTGGTTCCTGGTAGTTTTACTGAGGATTTGGGGTGTGGGTGTGTTTGCGAATGTGCTTTTTAATGACAAAATTCTGCGTCCAAGGTCAGTGGGCGTAGAGACGGGAGACCCAATTGGTGGGGTAGAATCCAAGGGCTCGGATAGGGCTGCTCCGTGGGGAAGGTGGGGGAGAACTGGGGGAACTGACCCATACCCCCTGGGCTTTGGGGGGACCCTGCAACTGGCACTGGTAGCCATGGCTAGCAGCCTCACTCCCTGGCTGGCCCTTCTGCCTCCTTCGCACCTGACTAATCTCTCAACCACCTTCCCTTTTGGAGCAAGGGAGGGAGGAGAGAGACAGAGGAATGGCAGAGGTGGGAGAGGAGTGGTGAATACAACACCAATACAGCAGGTTGTATCCACCTAAGTTCTACTCCTCTGAAAATCAATACCACTGAAATCAATAGATCTAAGGTAGTTATTACATATACCTCACCCAACTGACTGGTTTGCCTCAGCTACTCTGGGTGCCTTCCAACCTAATAGCAAGACAGGAAAACATCAAACATAAAAAGCTTCCCAATGCAAGGCTGCCTTCAGATGTTTCGGGAAAGTCCTATAGTTGCTTATCTCCTTGACATTTGATGGGAGGGGGTTCCACAGGGCAGGCACCACTACTGAGGTGGTCCTCTGCCTGGTCCCCTGTAACTTCACTCCTTGTAGTGAGGGAACTGCCAGAAGGCCCTCGGAGCTGGACCTCAGTATACAAATAGCAGACAGGTCTTACAGAGCCTGCTCCATTAAAAGTCCATGAGTACTTGGTAACTGTCAGGGAACTGCCATCGGCTCAGAGGCGAGAGATAGAGGGGCAGGTGTGTTACAGGGAGCCTCCGAAAATCTTGCGAAGCAGTTCCTCTTCCGGCGAGGAGGGAAGCCCCGCCTCCAGTGGGGAAGAGGTGCAAGGACCAGAGGATGCTAGTAAGAGCCTTAACACCGCGCCTGAGCAAGGAGGGAGGTGACGAAACTTTTATGTTGGGGGAGGTACAAAAACAGACCACTCCCGGATTCTGCTAGCGATTGAGCCAGACATGAACTTGTGACGCTCTTCACTGTAAATAGTTTGCACCAAAATAAAGCCTGTAAAAGACAGGTTGGAATCCTGCCTGGTTACTCTCAAGCAACCGCAACAGCATTTGACAGTAACCCTTCAAATTAAGGGCTAAAAGCTGATGGGTGGGGTGTGACAGGGAGGAAAGCTTTTGCCTGGCACCTTTCAATGGGTCAATATTAACTTCAGTGAGAGTGGATAGGAAGCAGTTAGTGTGTAGCTTGCTCTGTCAGTTCCTTCTCAGCTCTGGACCAAGGAAGGCCCCATGGCTCACCATGTAGTTCCACATCCCGTTGGAATTTGGGAGTCCCCACCCCGCTCAAAGACTCAGATGGTTTTCTGCCTCTCTGACAGCAGTGGCACCCAGGGCCTTGCATTCCTTTGATCGGTCCTTACAAGCCTAATAGCAGACGTGCGGCTGTGTGGTTCTCTCCCAAAGTTTCCCAAGCTGGTGTTGGGTAATGCCAGATGCTTTTCAGCTGAGGGATTTTGCAAAACCCAAGATGATGGCATCTGGGCAGACATATTCAGTTTACATATTGCTTCCTTTAAAATGTATCGCTAAGGCTTACCCCTCTGCATCAATTTTTTTTTTTAGCCAGAATTTAAAAATCAGAAAACATCAGCCGTTAAAAAATATTTTAAAATTGCAAAAAAATGTGTTTCAGCTCAACTTCTCACTACCCTCTTCCACAGGGCGGCAGGCTGACTCCCCTCATCCTACAAATGGTATGGAATCTTTTCCCTGTGATGCCCCAATACCCAGAAACTGGACCAATGGGACTCTCCTCTGGATTCAGCACAATTCAATGGGCAAAAAGACTGTGCTGGTGACCGTGTCGCTGTGGCGCTCCATCACCAACCACTTGCTGTTGATGAGGACCAATGACATCATTCTGATGCTGCCATCGGTGACATCCACGGATGCTGGGAACTACACCTGTCAGTGGAAGGATCAGGCCCGCCATTTTCAGCTGGAGGTGGCAGCAAAGCCAGGTGGGCAAAGGCGAACAGGGGTACAAGTTTGTTTGCATTTAAAATGTGGATCGTCTTTGCAAAGTCCAAATCTCCAGTTTCAGATCCGAAATGTTTCCAAATTTTAATTTTTTCCAGTGCAATGTTGATGAAGTTTTTAAAAATAAACACCACTATGGAATATTTACTTTGAAATATGGGGGCGGCGGGATCTATATACATACACACACACATACATAAACAAATAGGAAGCCTCGAAGGGCTTGCCCACACTTCCCTTTTGTTCCATGAGTTCTTCAGTTTGTTCCGTGATTTCCAGGCATGGGTCCGAGAGGTTTTTCTTTTGTCCCACCGCTTCCCCCAGGAAAACTCTGTTTACTGCTGAATGTCAATCAAATGTCAATCTGCAGAAAACCCAATTGATGTTTGTTCTGATTCAGCAGTAAACAGTGAGGGGGAAGTGGCAGGACAAAAGAAAAACCTCTCGGACCCATGCCTGGAAATCACGGGACAAACCCAAGTGTGGATGAGCCCCAAGTTCTGCAGTGGGAAAAGTTCTGCAACCAAAATAAATAATAATTCCATATTTGCACACTTACTAGCTTACAAACCCTTCCTCCCTCTGGTGTGCGCAGCAATGTGCCGTTGCGACTTGAAACACAGTGGTGGTACAGGGGGAATGGCACTGCTGCGTTTAAGCATTGATGCTTCATGCAACACATGTATGTATTACCTAAGAACAGAGTAAGCCTGCTTCATGCTTCACAAATACCGTATTTCCTTGAATGTAATGCACACCTTTTTTGGACAAATTATGTCACGAAAATTAGGGTGCACGTTAGATTTGATGGTGCATTAGATTCGCGTAAATACGGTATTGGTTCTATCCATCTACAGATTTAAACTGACAGATGAATCAATTGAATCGTAGGATGAATCGCTAAAATTGAGTTGCAGCCATAATAAAGACATGCATATAAACAGAGATTCCAGTTAATTGTTTTCTTTCTTCCTCCCCCACAAGCTGCTTGGCTACAATTAGGAGCCCAACACTGGATAATCTGGACTGCGGCCTTGGTACATATGATTGCCTGCCTTGGTTGCCTTTTCTGTTTTCTGTGGCTCCGGCGAGGTAAGTACAGGAACAAAGGCAAGATCAAGCACAGAAGGGGGTGGCCAGATTCTTCCAGCAACTCATCTTCCTGGTCTTGTAGCTTAGCAGTAATTCTTCCAATGTAAATACATATTCTGCCCTTTTAAGCAGCATGCTAACCCAACATTAACTTCATGCTGAGAGGGTTTGCCCTGGAAAGGGGCTAAGGAACTAAATGTGGAATGGTTTCTGTGGCAGGTGTCATTACAATGAGTGACTTGTAAAAGGATAGTGTGGTGGCAGATTGTGATATACAGCTTTTGTGTGATTGTTAATATTCTGTTAATCTGAAATGAAAATTGAATTGTCTTTTTTTAAAACAACAACAACAACATAATAGAGCAAGAATGGGGAGCCTGCCCCCATGTCTCCAAACCTCCCTTGTCTTCCTAACAACAACACACATCCCCTCCTTTCTGTAGGCCCTATTGAGTTTCCTCCTGACAAACTGACCATATAAAATTGGGGTGGCTAGTCTGTAACCAGTATCTGGCCCCTGAATTTAGTAATTAATAATACAGTGATTTAAAACACTGTAGAATTATGTGACAGGAAAGTGTTTTGCAAGACAGCATTGAGAAAGGGCGCTAACCATAGGTCAATGCAGTCCTCAAGCCAAAAAAAGTTAGGCACCTCTGGTACAACACTTTCACTGTTTATTAGCAGACTAAAACTAGTAGCTCCCTTTGAATAGTATTTGCAAACAGCAGTTCAGCTACAGTAAAATAAGCGCTCTCCAGTGACAACCCAGGTATTTAGCCTATCTGATGTTATTAATGTAGACCAATATGCCACAGTGGCTGCACAGGATAGGATTTTTTTTATTTAATGCGTTCCTGTTCTATCCTTCTCATTTCAGCCATTCGTGTTCGTAGGCAGATGAAGCTGAAGGGTCCTGTCCGGAGGTAAGTAGTGGTGTAGGGAAGAGTGCAAGAGCATTAGTAGGCAGACCATGGGTAATAAATAACCTTTGGAGGGAGAATCTGGGAGGGTGGTCTCTAACCCCACAAGACAGCACTGGAGAAGAGGGGATTTCTGGATAACCCCTGTGGAACCAGAGGGGGGATGTGGGGTATGGGAAGAATAAATGAGGGCTGGATTAAGACCTTTAGAGGCTCCGAACCCTGAAAAGATGATGGTGCTCCCCTGTGTTATTCAAAATGAAAGCAAATACTAAACCATAAAATTAAAAATTAAAACAAAACAAAACATATATTGCAACACATGGCAGGATCTGATTTCATCGCATCATTTCTATCTACTTTAGAAGGGTACCCCCTGGTTTAGGTTGGGATAAGTCATAACAAGAGAACAGGGAAAGAGTATGTAAGCGGAGTGTAAGGAAGTCTAACAAAGTTCTGTTTTCTCGCATGAGTACTACTTCAATGTTTTATTGAAATATCAAATGTCAATTTCTAAAAAAAACACACACAAAAACACCAAATTTCTTTGTGTGTGTGTGTGTGTGTGTGTGTGTATGTGTGTCTCTGCTTTGCTGGTACCCTAAATGCATGCCTAAGCCGTAAGGTTACCAGATTTTTTTCAATGAATCCGGGGACACTTTTCAACTTCAATGGATTTTCTATGGATTTGTAAATCTGGGGACTGTCCCCAGGAAACGGGGATCTGGTAACCTTAGCCTAGGGCTTTTATCCACGCTTGCATTTCCTCAGCTCTTTCTAGGCATGATCTGTGATTTAAAGCTCCTTGTTCGAGCGCCCTTTTTGTTGTTGTTGTTGCTCTGGAGCAAATGGATGTTTGCTCCGAGTTTCTAAGAGCGGGGTTTTGTAGGGAAAACGCGGGGCAAAAACAAAGAAAGACACAAAATGCCCAAACACAGAGCGTTAAAGCACAGAGTTCTGCCTGGAAAAAGCGGAGTAAAAAGATAAGTGTGAAGAAGTCCTTAGTCTGCCTATTGGGTAATCTGGTACTGGACTAAGCATCTCTGGGAAGCTGGGATGGGAGGTGGCAAATTCTGTCTGAGGGTAATGGGCATTTGAAACCTTGGGTGAATCTCTTGCATTGGCTGTGGTGCCACCTACTTGCAGATATATTTTTATTCTGGGCCTTTTCCTTAGCCATCAACAGACTTTCCAAGGTCCAGTAATTCCGTCTGGTAATTGTAGACTCCAGATTTAATATGTTGTGTTTGTTTCGGGGGTGGCTTTGGAAGGTTAATGTTTATTACAGTGGTACCTCAGGTTAAGAACTTACCGGTAATTCGTTCCGGAGGTCCGTTCTTAACCTGAAACTGTTCTTAACCTGAGGTACCACTTTAGCTAATGGGGCCTCCCGCTGCCTCCACGCTGCCGGAGCACAATTTCTGTTCTCATCCTGAAGCAAAGTTCTTAACCCAAGGTACTATTTCTGGATTAGCGGAGTCTGTAGCCTGAAGTGTCTGAAACCCGAGGTACCACTGTATTTCACTTGCTTCAGCGTGTGAAAGCCAGCTGTGCTGCATTTGAGGACCCTTTTGCTCATTCTGCTACGTGGGGGCTCTGGACATTTGCCCTGAGCCCTATCCTGATGGTACCACTGCCATGTCCAGCTATTTTTGCCACCAGATGTTCCCCTGGGCTCTCCATGGGATGATCAGACTTCCATGGGGATCTCAGCTGCATTCCTAGCACATTGATGGTGGTACCTAACAATCTTTTCCAAGTGAAGTTCACAGAATCTGGTGTAAAGCCTGTGTTGTCAGTTTATACATTTACTGAGTGTTCATGGTTTTTTAAAAATAATATATATATTCTGCCTTTGGGCCCAGTAAGGATTTTCGAGGCAACATGCATTGAATTCATAATTTGGTGTCGTTCATTATTTTACGGTTCTGTGATTTCTAGAAGGTATTTCTGTGCCAAGAGGAACAGGCCACGTGCTTCCAATGGGGTTCTGGTGGGACCCTCAGCAAATGAAGATGGTGAGTTAATGAGTTAATGACTTACTACCCTAACCCCGCCCCCTTCATTCCTTGAGCTTCTGGGCAGGAATCTGTCTTCTTGTGAGGGAAAGTAGAAGTGGCGCCAGGTTCCAGAACAACATTCTTTGACTATTTTTTTAAATCATTGTTTATTTATTTTTCCAGTACAAAGTTATAAAAATCCATATATATCTCCATATACAGAGATTTCTCTGAATCTCATGACTTCCCCCTCCCCCTCCCTAGATCTCCATTTTAAACATTTAAAACTGTGTCTTCTTCCAAAGTCTTAACTTTTATATCAATCCATATTGTCCATGTTAATGGTTACACTACAAGTGAAATCAAAATCCTGCCAATGTTTCCATCTGCTTACAGTGGTCTCTTAGATAACTTATAATTTTTTTCCCATCCTTTTGTAAAGTATTTGTCCTCTTGGTTCCTGAGTTTTCCAGTCAGCTTTGCCATTTCGGCATAGTGCAACAGCTTGGTTTGCCAATTCTCTCTGGTAGGGACCTTGTCTTCTTTCCATCTCTGGGCTAGTAGCATCCGAGCGGCTGTTATTCCGTACATAAAAAGTCTTTTCTGGTCCTTTGGGGTGTCTTTGACTTATTTATTAATTACCGTATTTTTTGCTCTATAAGACTCACTTTTTCCCTCCTAAAAAGTAAGGAGAAATGTGTGTGCGTCTTATGGAGCAAATGCAGGCTGCACAGCTATTACAGAAGCCAGAACAGCAAGAGAGATTGCTGCTTTCACTGCGCAGCAATCCCTCTTGCTGTTCTGGCTTCTGAGATTCAGAATATTTTTTTTCTTGTTTTCCTCCTCCAAAAAACTAGGTGCGTCTTGTGGTCTGGTGTGTCTTATAGAGTGAAAAATATGGTAACTATTGCTACTACTGTTGAGAGACCTGGTTAACCCAGAGATGGCCAGGTATAGCTATTGAGAAACTGGTGGTACCCTAAACTAACAGTTTTATTATGACCAAAAACTTTTGTTCACAAGAGTCTGCTTCATTTGAGATTGATGTGCATTATGTTAGTCTTGGGAGGCAGCAGGCTTTACATGGCTACCTCTGTAAGTTGTTACCTGGGTGGGTGGGAATTGTATCTAGATGGAGCTTGTGTTTTTACCCTCACCCTCCCACAGTCTGTGAGCAGGTGGATGCCTACGAGAATGTGTTGCCAGACGGGGGTCCAAGGCGTAGCTGTCAGCTGCTTCAGAAAGGAAAGATCCTACCCAATAACACCAACATAGAAGGTATGTTAAGGGACGCAGGTGGTGCTGGGGGTTAAAGCGCCTAGGACTTGCCGATCGAAAGGTCGGCGGTTCGAATCCCTGCGGAGGGGTGCGCTCCCGCTGCTCGGTCCCAGCGCCTGCCAACCTAGCAGTTCGAAAGCACCTCCGGGTGCAAATAGATAAATAGGGATCGCTTACCAGCGGGAAGGTAAACGGCGTTTCCGTGTGCGGCTCTGGCTCGCCAGATGCAGCTTTGTCACGCTGGCCACGTGACCCGGAAGTGTCTCCGGACAGCGCTGGCCCCTGGCCTCTTGAGTGAGATGGGCGCACAACCCCAGAGTCTGTCAAGACTGGCCCGTACGGGCAGGGGTACCTTTACCTTTACCTTAGAAGGTATGTTTGGGGCGGGGGAAGAGGTGGAAGGTTGCATGTAGTTAGAGGAGAAACAGAATTATGGAGTGAACATTTGCATAAAGTGCATAGATCATGGAATGGCTATTAGGTGATGGGGAAATAATTTAGTTCCGTTCATATCTGCATGAGAATCTAGCTAACCTTTACTCTCTGAAACAACACATAAACCAGAATGCAGTTGTTATGAGTGCCGGTGTGGTTGCTCGAGAGCAAACAGACAAGACTCCCCGTTGCTCTTTTCAAGGCTTTATTATCTGTCCAAAACGTTCACAATGCAGATCGACTCTTTTCCATGTCTGCTCAGTCGCTAGCAGAATCTGGGAGTGGGCAGTCCTTAAACTTTCCCCAGCAGAGTAGTCTCTTGACCCCAATCCTATGCCTCCCCTCTCTGCGCATAAACCGACTGCGCAGAGAGGCTGTGGGCAAAGGGGGACCTGCCTCCCCCCACACTTTGTTCATGCTCGGTGCTGTGGCTCTCCCTTGCATCCTCCAAGCCCTGCATCCCTTCCCCACTGGAGGCGTGGCTTCCCTCCTCCGCAGAGGAAGTGCTGCTTCTCACAATCTTTGGAGGCTCCCTGTAACCCAACTGCCCTTCCACCTCTCGCCTCTGAGTTGATGGCAGTTCCCTGACAGTAGTATAAGAGGTTTGAAATATGCATTTCTCTGAATTTTGCAGCAAAGCCCCCAAATAAACAAATGTGTGCAAAATGTGTGTGTTAGAGGAAAGAAGACATCAAGATGCATATATCTGTGAAAAATGTGTATATTAGGAAAAATGCACACTAAATTACTAATGAATTTACAGGAGAACTTTTAAAAAGGAAATTCACAAACTGATGCAGAAGTGCAGCAAAATGAGCCTAAGACTGGAGAAAAGGGAAAACAAAATCAACAGATTTGTTCATTCCTGGTGGTGATACTGAATAATATCACAGGGCAAATCTAAACGTGTTGTTTACAATCGGAATTTATTTTGCCCTTGATTAAAGAATGTACTTTTCTGACTGGACTAGATTGCCCTTCACCAACTTGGTGTCTTCCAAATATTTAGACTATATGCTCTCATCAACCCTCTAGGGTGATCTAAATGCACAAAAATGCATTCTTTACTCAAGGGAGGAATGGTTATGTTTTGATTTGCATAATGTTTCAGAAAGTGCAGGCTTGATAGATTTGGGTGTAAATGCATAGTGAATCAAATTTCTCCTAGTTGTGAGTCGAAGTCAGAACACAGGAGACAGAATAGGAGCCAAATTACACTGAAGCCTGATATGGGTTTTCTTCAGTTACGCATAAAGTAGGGATGGGGTGGGGTCTTATTTAAAGCAGAAAATGTTTGTGCACGCAGGGGATTCTCATGGGGCCAAAATGACAAGAGGGGAGGGTTCAGCACCTCCCACCCACATACCCCATTCGCGCTTCAAATCCCACAGCAGTGCTTGACGTCTGATTGGAGCAAATGTATTTTTTAAAGAAACAGGCCTGCCACCATCATGCATAATTTGGTACAGTGGGTTCAGGGCGTGAAGCTAGTGTCACTAAGGTCACTGCAAGGAGTTCAAGCATAGCAGGAGCAAAACAAATGGAGGTGTTTTCAGACAGGAGGCTTAAACAGAAATGGCTCCAAGCATGAGGCCATCTGAGGTGGAAGATTTGGGTGCCATTAAATAGGGCAGAATGGTGCAAGCAGATGTGGTTCGCAGAGCATCGTATACTCAAATCTTCTCATGAGCCCCTTTGAAATGAACATTGTCATTCACTTGTTAGATGTGTTCTGGAGGTTTTTGAACATTTACATGCAAATTTCCTGTAACTGCGAGGGAAAAGTACAGCCATAGTTACCGCAAGTGTGAAAAAACCCCACCTGTGGGAAGCCTTCTCAAAATGCAGAAGTTTTAGCACAGGAAACACATAGAACTGTTTGAAGAGAAAGGAAAAGGACCCACTTCCTCTTGCCTCTGCCTGTAGTGTGCAAGGGGCAGGACATAGAGGCTTTGCACATACACAATACACAGTTTGGGGAAAGAGCCAGCCCACAGCAGCACCAAGCTGAGCTCTTGGTGGCAGGGCTGGCACTGTGCACAGCAAGCTCTACATGCTGCCCCAAAGTGGGGCACAATGCATGGCTGCACAACTGGCCCCAGCAGCTTGAGGCTCTTTCACAGCATCCCACAGCTGTGATGCTGTGTTGCTCGCTTTCACATTCAGAGCACAGTTTTGCAAGGGGGTGGTTGTGGGTGGAAGAGGGAAGGAACTTTGGTCCATTTCACAGAAATAGCAGATGATGCAGTAACCTTCCTCCTGGACTGTTCTGCTTCATACAATCTCATGGTTGAATGAATGCCCGTCAGGGAGGAAAACCCTGCACACATATAATTAGCACAACGGGGGGGGGGGGGGGAGCTAATGCTAGAGCTCTTCTCCCTGTCAGGATAGTTGTCTATGTGCAGGGATGTTGTCCCCCCACTCCCACTTAATCAGATTTAATAATGCAATCCCCCACTTGCAATTTGAAGTGGCACACTTGAGGAACAGGTTTTTACCACCTCATCCAAGCCTTTGTCTTACCATGCTGGCGAAGCAGCACCCAACAGTATTAAAACCTACCCATCACCCAGTGTCATCAGTTAATTGGCAGGTGGCCATTATTTGGAAGAAATAGTTTTGCAGGCTGAGATTGGCCTGCAGACTGGAGATTACTTACCTGTCCTAAACATTTATGGAGTCAACTAGAAGAGTGCAGTGATTTTAGACCAGTAAGATGAGTAGAGTAATATCGGTTTTTATGTACATCTCTCTCTCTCTCCCTCCTCTTACTCACCAGATGAAGATGAAGAAGAATATGAACATCCAGACAGTGAAATAGAGCTCAAGTCAGATGGTAAGTGGTGTGGGGGCATTGGGATGAACTTGTGTGACTGCCATGCATTGCAGTCAACTGGGTGCCCAACAAACCCTTTGCTGATTAACTCAGATGGGCTGAATAAATATGGCAGAGGCTACAGGTGACTTACTTACTATGTGCATGGTAGGAAACAGCATGCTGCTTGAGAGGGACTGCATAAGAGGATGGAAAAAGCATAGGGGCTGCTACAGATCCACATCCTTCTGCACTTGCCGTGACACACACAGGGAGAGTGCAGGTTGTAGGCATGGGTATGGAACTCAGAAACAGCACAGACCCCTGAGCCTGTTTGTGACACCCACTTAGCTATAACAGGTCCCCCATATGCTGCACTGTATCGGGGAACTTGGTCCAGTTAGAGCGTATGACGCACAACCCAAAGAAGCAGAGGAGTCACAGTCACTGAGTGACTGATGGTTGCTGGGTGCTGGGTGACTGGAAGCAAAGTGGGTTGGTGGAGTGGGAGAAAGCACAGCGTAAAATTTGGGAGAACAGAATATAAATTGGGGCATGGGAGAGAACAGTGCACAGTAGGCAGAGAGAATGGGTGGGCCTAGTCATCCAAATATTTTTTTTGCTTCAGATGATGACAACTACGAGAACACCCAGGAAGAAGTGAAACAGGGAGATGCGGCTTTGAACGGTAAACAATCCTTTCCTTACTTTCGACTCATCAGTCTCCCACATTTTATGAGCAAATGGAGATAGACGAAACCTTTCAGCATCTCAGGGAGGTGAGGAGGACTCTCTGTTCAGCTGCCCAAGCATGCTGGCCTTTGTTGGAGCAGGCGGGGGAGACTGTAGTGATTTGTAAAGTTGCTTCAAAATGTAATGGAGTTTTATTGAGAATTAGGAGGTGTGTGTGTGTGTGTGTGTGTGTGTGTGTGTGTGTGTGTGTGTGAAATGCCCAGTGAGGAAGACCTGGAACAAATGAATCCTGGATTCAGAGGAGGAAAAGCAGACCGATCACAGGAGTACTACCTTGGTAGTCCTTTCTCAGTGCAGAGAGGAAACCATATCTCCCTGAATGGGCAGCTCATTCTGGACTGTAACAGGCAGAAGGAGGGTCATGGCCTGGGCAGAAAGGGGGTTGATTTGGGAAAGGCCCAGATTAAGAGGTCTGGTGGGCTGCAGTGGCAGAGGAAGGGGGGTGGGGGTGCGGGACGCCCCGGGTGTCATCACTGAGGGTTTTTTTTTGACAAAATAACAAAAAGATTATGGTAAATAATAATAATAATAATAATAATAATAATAATAATAATAATAATAATAATAATAGTAAGGCTCATGAAAACTTTTTAGTTCAGTCAACAATGCAGCAAACTACAGCTGGCACCGGGCTCCGCACCGCGGGGCCAGCACTTACCATGGGGCCTGCAGCGTGCCCGAGCCACGCATCTATCTTGGGAGTGACGTAGTAGCTTGGGTGTCTGCAGGCTCCACGCTGCCTAAAATGCCCTCTGCCTCTCCCTCCACCACCCTACAGCTGGGGAAGAGGCTGTGGAGAGGCCCTGCCTCCATGGGCTGTTCCCCCCCCCCCCGCTGGCTGCAGGCTCCACGGGCCAGACCTGGCACCCGAGCGGCTAGTTACACCGCTGGTGGGCCGGATTAGTTGGAGGTCTGGTCCCCATATCTGATCTAGTTTTAATAATTATTTATACTAATAATGATTTATTATTTATACCTCACCCATCTGACTGGGTTTCCTAGGACTTTGAGTTGGGGGCTGTGTGGTGGTGACTGTGTGAGGTCAAATTTTCCTTCTGTATAAAGATGTGGAAGAGGCTAGAGGCTACTGTGCATTTCCACAGTTCAGGAGAAATCTCTCTCTCTAATATATCTCTCGAGCAATTGCATCCTGCCCCACCCCACATCCAAATACAATGGTTCCAAATATATAATTCTCACTTTAAAGATACTGAGCGTTGGTGAGATGCCCATAACGACAAAATGAGTCCACTAACAGTATGTGAACCACAGCAACCCCGTAGGCCTTGTTTCGTAAACTGCCCTACAATAAATCAGACCATCAGCCTACCTCAGCCTTTGCCATAACACAGAGGCAGAGCATTTGCTTCCCAAGCAGTAGGCCCTGGGTTCAATCTCCAGGCAAGGTTGGGTGAGACCCCCTGCATGAAACACTGCCAATCAGTGTAGATAATACTGAACTAGATGGACCAATGGTCTGACTCAATGTAAGGCAGCTTCCTATGTTCTTGTTCCAGCTTATTGTCCTGCAGATGGTTAGGACTTCACCTTCCCTCAGTTCACCAGTGATGGGGGATGTAGTCCAAAACATCTGAAGGTCAACAGGTTGGCAAAAGCTGGTGTATCCCTAGACACTGCAGTGCGACAGTGCAACGGCACTTTCCCCCCTGGCGCCATTGGGCCCGCCCTCACTTAAATATAGTGCACCCACCTCACAGAACACCAATTCCACGAATTCCCACAAACTACCCCAGATTATCTTGTGGGGGACTTGTGTGAGGGGAAAATTTGGAGTCTCAGGCAGGATTTGATCAAATAAACAAAGATTTTATTTAACAAAGGAAGTTTATGGCACAAGTGGGTAAAACATAGACGCCTGCTTCTTGGGAGAAGGGCAATGACAGGCCTAGACAGCATCTTGAGAAGTAGAGACATCACCTTGCCAACAAAGGTCCGTATAGTTAAAGCTATGGTTTTCCCAGTAGTGATGTATGGAAGTGAGAGCTGGACCATAAAGAAGGCTGATCGCCGAAGAATTGATGCTTTTGAATTATGGTGCTGGAGGAGACTCTTGAGAGTCCCATGGACTGCAAGAAGATCAAACCTCTCCATTCTGAAGGAAATCAGCCCTGAGTGCTCACTGGAAGGACAGATTGTGAAGCTGAGGCTCCAGTACTTTGGCCACCTCATGAGAAGAGAAGACTCCCTGGAGAAGACCCTGATGTTGGGAAAGATGGAGGGCACAAGGAGAAGGGGGCGACAGAGGACGAGATGGTTGGATAGTGTTTTCGAGGTTACCAGCATGAGTCTGACCAAGCTGCGGGGGGCAGTGGAGGACAGGAGTGCCTGGCGTTCTCTGGTCCATGGGGTCACGAAGAGTCGGACACGACTAAACGACTAAACAACAACAACTTCAGATTATCACTTCAGTGCTTTCTCAGTTGTTGCACAGCTGTTGCCGCTTAATACTTTGGTTCTTAAAGAAGGTGGTACTTCCTGTCAATTACACACCCCTTAGACAACCCTACTCCTGAAGTACTCCAAGTAACAGACTCAAGGGATCACCACACCCCTCTTTTCGTAGAAGAATCTCTCCCCTCCTGACTGGAATGGGACCTAAGTAGACTGTATCTTTCCAGCTTCTACTTCTCCTGGCTTTCCCTCAGTCTCCCAGTTAATTCCTGGCCTGTTACTCTTACAGGACACCACACACTGTCCTTCACCCTAAGATCAGAGACTACTTTCTCTAGCTTGTGATATATTCCTCAGAGTTGATGTTTCTATCCAGAACCAACTCTCTCTCCTCTCACTCCCTATCTCCCTCCCTCCCAAACTATTCTCCCAACCTACAAACTGTCTCTCAAAATCTTCTCCTTTTCAACTCCCCCTCCTAGAACCCCAGCCAGCCATAAACTGCCATTCATTAACCATGTGCTAGCAGGGAAAAGGAAAAAGAAAACACTTGGTGAACCAACCTACCCAGCAAAAATAAACTTTTCCATCACATGTAGCAGCTAGCAGAAGCTCCCCAGGCTCTCAAGAAGAGGTTCTTCCTAGACATGTTGCTGTCTTGGGAGTCTCTTTAAAGTGAAGGTTTCAGCAACTGAACCTGGGGGTTTCTGCATGCGACACATGTGTGCTGTCCGCCACTGAGCTATGGTTCTCCTTTCCCCACGTTCCAGACTTCATTAAGCAACAGCTGCTGTTCTTCCATCCACAGATGTATCGCTTTATGAAAACAGAAAGGACGAGATCAAGTCCAGCTCCCAGAAGTGGGACTCAGGTATTTGGAAGTGCGGTGAGCTATCCGTGTGGGGTGAGGGGTGGGTCATGTCAGTCTGTTTACCTGATCTTCTCACCAACGGCTTGCTTGTGACCCACAGCTGACCCATTGTATGCAAACAATACTCAGCAGTCCGTGAAGAACCTGGTCCAAGATCCATTTGCTGAAGGTGCGGGATCTGGGTGTGGAAGCAGAGACAGGGGCAGCCAGCTCACAAACACACACGTGTGTGTGTGTGTGTGTGTGTGAATGAAAAAGAAGACCAACTGTTTAGAAAATCCAGTATCCTTCATTCAAGACACACTCTTCCTTAAAGGAGGCCGTCTGTACAGTTCCGGAATTATTCAATATATTGATCAGAACCTGGAAATATTGGGGCTGAAGCTGGAACCTTCCAAATGCAGAGCAGAGTCTCTAATCTGCTGCTGAGTTTTGAACAGCTTTGTTTCTTAATTTCAGAAGTGTAAGGATAAACTGAGCGTGTAACTCAAAATGTGTTGGGGAATAAAGGGGAGTGGAACAACCACACTTCCCTTGTAACTGTGTAATCTGGGAAGTCGGTGCTAACTTGCAGAATTTTGCTGAGAAATGTGGAAGGGCACATGACTGCTGCTGTAGCATTTCCTCCACTGACTCAGCAGACTGCTTTTGTGGTTGATTACTGCTTGCCATGGCCACCCCTTTTAGCCATCTTCCCTGTAGTAACTGGAATCCAAGTGATACCAGCAAATTGCCATGGGGACACTATGAACCGTCTCCCTTCCCTTCCTTTCTAGCATGGCTGTTGCCCTGAGTAAAAGCTGCCTGGGAGGATTTGGAGAGTTTGCCCCATAAAAATAACACCCTCAGTACATTTGCAACCACAACCCACTGCCATTCAATTCCTCTGGTGATGTTCAGTCTTTCTGTGTTTCCCCCTCACAGATAGTGAAAACTATGAGAACTTGGAAGAAGAGGTTTCTGTTTCCCCTGGTGCAGCCCGACTTATAGCAGGTACTGGATAGGAGCTTGGAGAGGGCAAAGAATCGAGACCCTCTTTCCTGAATCCTCCAAATCATCATCATCATAATAATAAAATAATAATAATAATAATAATAATAATAATAATAATAATAATAATAATAATAATTTGTATCCTGCCCTCCCCGGCCAAGGCTGGGCTCAGAGCAGCTAACATCATAAAAACAACACAATAAGCATAAAAACAGACATCAATTAATTAAAATACATCTTAATACATTGTTTGGGGACTACATAGCCCCAGTTCAGACAGAGTGTAGCAATTCCAAATGGGGCTTGATCAATGCTGAATACATGGGCACAATGACTGTGTAACAATACTTCTGTAGAGGCAACCTGATATGACATTGGCCTTTGGTATCTCTCTCTGTCCCCCAGACTTACGCAGGCAGCTGGCCCTGGACAAGCAGGATGGATGCAGTGAGACATCTGCAGGTAAACATTAAAAAACAGTTGCTCCTGCTAATTAAACTACAGCTCTGATTAGCTGCCATCCTACTTGGCATAATTTATTCAGTCCCGCTTGTGACATTTCTGCTGCCCCTTCAGGCTCCCAGTCCTATGAAGAGATGAATGGGTCCTTGTGCCCCACTTCAAGCAAGCTTCTCCACCTTCATTCCAACATAAGCAATGAGGAAGGTGAGTGCCATTTCCAATAATGCCCCGGGATGCTCCAATAATATTATCTGGGGCGCTGTGGGAAATTCAAAATGCTGATTCACAGTCACATGCCACCCAACCCTGGCAGGCATCAATGCCAATGGGACAGAACTCATGTGAGCAAATTAAGAGGGAAATAGAATCTAGCAGTTTGGAAAGAAAAACTCCCAGGATCTCCAGACAGAATTAGCATCAGGGGTAGGAGAGCTGATGCCCAAGTTTTCCAGCTTTGTTCTTTCATATATTCAATGCTGTAGACGTTAGGAACAACCTCTGAGGATTGTTCCTCCAAGCAAAATGGGAGATGCCGTTTTCTAATCCCTATTATACCAGTTGATTAGAGTGGCTGGGCACATGACGGGAAGAAATCTAGCAGGTCAAGTTTTCCTAATCATTCTCCTTATAAATTAGGGAAAGCTACATCTGTTGGGTTTTTTTTATAGTCAGTCTTTTAAAAAATGTTTGGCCAACAGTGAGGCCAATTATCCTTAGTCCCATAGGCCCCTGTTTAAGGAACTGGAATTCAGGGTCGCTTCATCTCTGACCAGCTCCCCTGCTCCTTGCAGATGCCGATTCCTATGAAAATATGGAGAGCCCCAACAGTGTCAGTTCACGGAAGGAAGGCAACATGGATTCATGTGGAGAAGGTAGGTGGATGGGAGTAGAGGATTGTGCTCTAGGAGAGTTGGGACACTTTCACGAGGCATTGCCCATGCACTTTCAAGCTTGTCTTTCCATCCACAGGTCTAGAAGCTTGCATTTATATAAAGGGCGTTTTTTTTCCCAGCCAGAACTCACTGTAACTCAGTTCTGGCACCTCTCAGGTGGGCGCCATAGCCATTATAAGAAAACAAGGGAGGTGTTCATGCTGAGTTCTGGCACCTCTTTTTCTAGAAAAATAGCAGTGTGTGTGTGTGTGTGTGTGTGTGTGTGTGTGTGTGTACACGCGCGCACACACACACACACACACACACATACACACACTCTTAAATAGAAGCTAAGTCTCTCAAATTGATGACTTCAATAATAGCAACTTCTACGTTTGCACAGAATTCATACAAGAAGTCCTGCTCAGATTTAGACCAGGACCCAGGATTTATCTAACCTCTGCTTTCCTTTGTTTCTTTCACAGGCACTGCCTTTGGTCTCCCACGGCAACATCACTCCATACCTTTCGGGGTTGATCTTAGAGGGGGGATGCTGTGCTCAGACTAGAACGAGCCAAGGCGTTGGGGAGGCAGGCTCAGGAGCTTGAACCTTCGGCAATTCCTTTCCTCTCTCAGCCAGGACGCAATGTTTCTACCCAGAAACTGGGACCACACAAACTATTCCTCTCGTCTTGGCACTCCGGATCCTCTTGGAGCAGAGGAGTGAGGGGTGCTTCCAGAATGCTAGAAGAGGGGGTCCAGAGATCGGATTCCAGGGTTTGATCTCCAAGACTAGGAGCAGTATGGAGTCCTACACATCTGAAATGGAAGCAGAAAGACTGAGCTGGAGATATGCAAGCACATTTTTTTTAAGAGTTGAAAGTAAAGAGAGGCCATTTCTAGTGGAAGAAACAAACCTTTCTTTTGTTCCACAATTATTACCTCCAGCCACACTTTGAAACAATGCAAAAGCTGATTTTGTGGGTGTTCTAGAGTGGTTAGGCTGATGTGGGTCTGCACACACTCATTTTTAGCCAGATGTAGATATTTCCTCAGAGAATCAAGCTCTGGTGCAATTGGTCCTTCTTTCCAGAAGCCAGTTGTGCAAAGTCCTGACTGTTAAGCCCTTGTGACAATCATGAAGGTACCTCCTTCCTTTCAGCCCAACTGGTTGTGCAGAGTGCTGATTGGCTGACCCCTACAATGATTACAAAACCACACTCTCCTACCCTTGTCAAGCTGTCCAATGAATCATCTGTTTGAGACTTGGTGTTTTGGTCAGGAATAGTCTAACATTTCAAAATCCTGTAAGCAGTGCCTATCCATATGGCTCCATTTTTATTATTATTATTGCACACTATTACAATGGATGTTGCCCCAGAGCAGAAAAAAAGACACTGCTACCTATATAGGTAGTTCCACAAGAGCAGAAAACAAGACACTGTCACCTATATCTGAATGTAGCCTTCCATGGACAAAAGTAGAACGAGCACATACAGTGAGCAACCTCTCTTTCAAACCACCTTCAGCTCTGGGGCGGGGGCACACACAATTGTCTGTTTCTAGCCTTTATTCACCATTGATTTCATTGTGAGTTGGTGTATACTTGTATTTTCAAATGGGGAAAAGTAGGCATTGTCGGGGGTGGGTCCTTTGTGTCTCACACAATGTGTGTGTCTCCCCAGCCTACCATCTTACTTTGCCATTTCTCCTGCTGCCATATCCTGTAAAATAAAACTGAAATTCTATAAACAACTCCAGTATTGTGGGCTCTCTGTTGCTTCCCACATCTGTTTTTCCTAATGTAAAACAGCCCGGCTCCTGAGGTTTTTTCTTTGCCCTTGAGCAGGAAGAGGGAAAGAAGGAGCTCATAATTCTGTTTTGCTCTTATAACATGCGAAAAAGAAGACAACAATTCCCTTGAAAATGTACAAAGTCATTTCCCTTGCCTGCATTAAACAGCTGAGATGAGAGGGAGGGCTTTCCAGGAAAGAGCTTGCTACTTCTGAAGAGGTAGCAGCTCTAATACAGGGCCAACCCACCTATGAGGCAAAATGAGGCGACCACCTCAGGTGGCAGGATCCACAGGAGGCAGTGATAAATTAAAACAGTTGCTGCCACCATTGCAGCCAGACAAGTACTCAAGGAGGCCCACTGATGCAGGGAAAGGCCTGGGGGTCTCTCAAAATTTGGAAGCTGGCAGTGGTTGTGCTGTTGTTTCTTTTAAAAAGATAAAACAAAATGGAGACTGACAGGGAGCTGTACATGGTCATTGCTCTCCTGCTATGGAATGCTATAAGCATGACAGCAACAAAGAGGCTGGCAGCACCTTAAAAACGAAAGAAATTGGTTGTGCATCAAGCCTATGCTGAGTTGCAGATGTGGTGGGGGTGGATACCAAACAGTGAGGTAAGAAGGAAATGAAATGCAGAAAAGTGCAGACAGTGACAAGTAATGTTAATGTAGCCAGCTAATGTAATTATCAGGATGTTGCTGAAGTTGCTCACTTGTTCCCAGTTCCTAATTTGCATGGAAGTTCGAAACACAGCTCTCAGAAAATGTAAAAAGAGAACTTTATCTTCACCCCAAATAACCTGTGATCTGCTACATGTCATACATCTCCAAGCCTGAGGGGCAGCCCCTGTTAAGAATCACAATACATTTATCCAATCAAAACTGTTGCACTGGCACAATGCTCATAAATGCAGGAAGACACACACACCCCATGGCAACAACAAGCAAGGATCTGGGGATGTGCGTATCACAATAACTTTTGGGAGACTTGGCTAACTACTTAGCGGGGGAAATTGTTCCACAGATTGAAGCATGTACAGAATTCAGCTTTTAATAACACCTTTCATCTTTGGTGCCAACATCTTTTTTCAAAACTTTTTCAAAACACATATTATGCCCCGAGAGGGCCACTTAAATGGCAATTGTTTAGGGAGAAATGAATTGACAGCACCAGTGCCTGACGTTGGGCAAAAGATTCCTGCAATGCAGAGGGTTGGACTATACAGCCCTCGGGGTCCTTTCCAACTCTTCAATTCCATGAAATCATAGAATCACTGTGGGAGGCAGTGGAAGACAGGAGTGCTTGGCGTGCTATGGTCCAGGGGTCACGAAGAGTTGGACACGACTAAACGACTAAACAACAACGAAATCATCTGTCCTTGAAACACCATTAAATGATGCCCAGGGGCTCAATGCTGCTTTGGGGAACGGCGCACTGTCCCAATGCCCACATGCACCAAAATTTATGGGTGCCTGGCCCCTTCACGGAGAATTTGTGGGTGCTAGGGCACCCAGGGCCCCAGGGAGTTGGCACTTATGGGCTCCCAAACAAGCTTTGGGCCGTTGGAAATCATTCTTAACAGAGAAGGGGATCTGTGACTGCCAGCTGCTCATGGCAAACTCTGCCTCTAGTTTGTGACCTGCTCTGCCTCTGCCCTGCCATTTTGTGACTGTTAGGCCTCAATAATCCTCAAGGCCGGAAGCAGAAAGTTTTGAGAAAAAGGCGCTTGATGGGCTACCTAAAATCTAAGGTGACGTTATCCCTTCGGCAACCCCTTTTTAAAAGCAGGTGTATACACATTCTATCTTAAATTATTTAACAACATTCATATATACCACTCGGTGTTAAGAAAACCTGTAAGCGGCTCACAAAAATATCAAACAGAACATCATGAAGAACATCATTTTAAAATATGCAAAGGAGACTTTGAAAACACCAGTATAAACTGCAGTGGAACCTTGGTTTTCAAACTTCTCTGTTGACAAACGTTTCGGAACTCGAATGCTGAAAGTAACTGCTTCAGTTTTCGAACACTTTTCAGAAATCAGACATACCACATGGCTTCCGTTTTGAGTTTCCCTATTGTATTGATGCTTCCGTATTGAGTTTTTGGTTTTTCAATATTTTGGAACTCAAATGGTCTTCTGGAACGGATTGCATTCGAAAACTGAGGTTCCACTGTAAAAAGAAACAAAACACACCCAACTTCTACATGCCCGTCTGGGCTGGCTTGCTTAAAAGCAGAAATGTTTTGATCTGGCACTTGGGGGTTGCAGTTCAACTGAACTTTTGTCTCTCAGGTGCACATTGCGCTCCCATCCTTTCTGGAGAAACGAAAGTAAGCACGGCGGCCCCAAAATGCCCAGCTTCTCGTGTTTGCTGCTCTCCTTGCAGGGTGCATGTAAGTCGCATCCCCTCACCCGGAGGACCCTTGCCACTTGGGGGGGCTCCTGGGGGCTAGGGCAATGGAGGAGGAGGGAGGGAGGGAGGGAGGGAGGGAGGGAGGGAGGGAGGGAGAGGCGGCTTCGCAAAGACCAGCAGGAGCCGGGAAGTGGGCGGCCAGGCGGCCTAGTCCAAAAGGCCTAGGAGAGGTTTCCTGTCTGAAACCTGGAGAGCTTCTGCCAGTCAGTGTAGAGAGTACTGGCCTAGGTGGAGTGATGGTCTGATTCAGTATAAGGCAAAGCAGACCAGAGCAATACATTGGGTACCAGCTTGGCTCAGGAGTTGCCTGAAGGAGGCGTACAAGGCGCCACCCAACTGCCTAAGGGACTCCACTCCAGATTTGTGTAGGGTTTACTCCTTAGCCTCTGCTGAAGATGTCCCACAAGGAAGTTTTTTCCTTCTCCTAGATGGGCCACCTTCCCAGATTGACAAGCCCCATCTGCCCCTCATTTCCCTCTATAGCTGGAACTTGTCTTCACACGCACGGGAAATCTCTTAACTCACTGAGGGTTTGAGACACGTTAGCTGTCCTCACGTCATTTAGCCGGCCAGTCGAACCTTTCCCGGGATGTGGCCGCTATCGCCTGCTGACAGCTTCTTGGCTCTTTTTATGTGAATTGCCCTGAGACCGCGGGGTATAGGGTGGTATAATGATGATGATGATGATGATGATGGTGATAATGATGATGATAATAGCCACAGATGAGAGCTGAGTGCAGACTGAGGACCAAAGTTGTACAAGCCACCCCAGAAAGAGCTTGACGTGTCCCACACCAGAAGTACTCCCCCTCTCCTTGCGCCCACAGTGGATGGTTACTTTTTTGAGAAGTCAAAAGCGCATCCTGCATTCAGATTTAAACTAGTCCTCAAACTCCTCTAACCAGCCTGGTTTTGTTTTGTTTTTTAACCAAAGGGCTTCAGGAATCCCTTTTTTGCATAACTACGATCTGCAGGAATCTTAAAAGTTAAAACTGGCTTATGATGGCTTTAGCCTGTGATGGAGCTCCAGTCTAATTACAGTCTAACAGTATTTCTTTGTCCTTTTCAGGGGCAGCCGTGATAATCCAAGTACCTTCATCCCCCGTCCAGGCAGGGCCACACTCTAATGCATTCCTGCCTTGCCACTTCTCCTTAGACCCTCACAGGCCCATAAACATTGATTTCCTGATTGTGAGATGGTCGCTGAGAGGAAAAAACGTTGCAAAGTTTGATACCAGCATTACAGTGTTTAGACCGAGGGGAGCAGTGCTTGATGCGACGCGGCTGCCAGAGGGCAACGCCACCCTCTACCTCTCGGACGTAAGGGACGAGGATGCTGGGGACTATACGTGTTTTGTTCTCCATACTCCTGACAGTGCTGAAGGGAAGGTGGCATTGAAAATGGAAGGTAAGGGAGGCAAGGCGGCGGGTGGAAAACCATTTTTAAAGCACTAAACATATTTCATATTAAAGACCTTGATGTACAATACCATTTTAAAGCGCATCCTTTGAAGCGCTGCACGTTAACTCCAGGCTAAACATACCTGACAGGGCCCTAGTTTTATTCATGTATCTGCCTCATTGTGATATTAAGCAGCTGGGCTGTGTCTATTTCTACAAGAGAATAAAATGTGCGGTTGCTCAACGCCGCTCTGCACCCTTGCCTTGGCTCCCTATGGTCTATTGCTTGAAGCACTTTTCTCCCAGCCCAGCTCTGATAATCAGATTTGAACCATGCTGGAGAGAAAACTACATAAGGCAATGGAATAGAGAGGTGTAGCGAGGAACACCTCTATGTTCACTTTTCTGTAAGACAGACCCCACACACTGCACCAGAACAGGGCAGCTAAACTAGGATGCTAAAGCTAAGACCTGCCACTTCCACATCTGTCATTGGAATAAACCTACCTGTGGAAATCATCTCTCCTTTCTCTGGGTACCACAACCAACTTCACCATGACACATGATGACCAGCAAGAGATCCTTTTCAGTGGTGGCTCCCTGCCTTTGTCATGCTCCAGGGCAGCCTGCCTAGCTCCCACATCAAAATATTTTAGGCTCCATGCAATACTACCTTGCCTTCTCTGGCTTTAGAAATGGTTATTTGCTGAATGCTTACAGCATGGTCCTAAAAGTCCAACTGAGTTAACTGAAGCTTACTCCCAGGTAAGTGGGTATCGGAATTGCAATTCGTACAGTTCCGTTTCTTGAACTGCTGCAACTGTGGTTTAATGGTTTTTATTTTGTATGGTGTAAATATTGTATTTTTATCTTTTATGTGAATTTGATTTCTGGTCCAAAATGGTTGCTGATGATGGGGGACAGAAATATTTAAATAAATAAATACCTATAATTTGGGTCTCAGTTTTGGGGAGCATAGCCATGGTGCTCCCTCGGAAAGAATTTGCCTATATGAAGCACATAACACTGGTTCTCTCTCAGCTGTGTTGGCTGCCATTATACTTCCCAGCATTTTTCAAGATGCATATCTTGATATCCTAAATTGGTTAGGGCCGTGTATTACAGGGAAAACCAGCTCGCATTCAAGCCTACTCCTCTGGAGATGAGGTTTTGGGGAGAGCTGCAGTTTCATGTTCCATCATTAAGAGATGTTCATTGCAAGGAAACAGAGCAGGGCCTCCTTTGTGGTGGTGCTACAGAACTGAGATGTGACCTCTCAAGAGAGACTTGACAAAAGCACGCTTTTACAAATATCATCATCATTTATTTATTTATACCCCACCCATCTAGGTGGGTTTCCCCAGCCACTCTGGGCAGCTCCCAACAGAACATTAAAAACACAATAAAATATCAAACATTAAAAACTTCCCTAAGCAGGGTTGCCTTAAGGTGTCTTCTAAAAGTCAGATAGTTGTTTGTTTCCTTGACATCTGATAGGAGGGTGTTCCACAGGACAGATGCCACTGCTGAGAAGGCCCTCTGCCTGGTTCCCTGTAACCCCAGGGAGGAAACCAGAAGGCCCTCAGCGCTGGACATCAGAGTCTGGGCTGAATGATGGGGGTGGAGACGCTCCTTCAGGTACACTGGGCCATTTAGGGCTTTAAGGGGCAGCACTAACGCTTTGAAGTGTGTTCAGAAATGTACTGGGAGCCAATGTAGGTCTTTCAGGACTGGAGTTATATGGTCTCGGTAGCCATCCCCAGTCACCAGTGTTGCTGCCGCATTCTGGATTAGCTGTAGTTTCCAGGTTACCTTCAAGGTAGCCCCACATAGAGTGCATTGCAGTAGTCCAAGCGGGACAGTTTGCCCAGACCTTGAGGGATAGCATAGTGGAGATACAGGACTGCAGCTCTTACTGTATTTGGGGGCAAGGCAGGGAGGACTTGGGACTAAGAGTATAGTGTGTAATGAGTTCATGGGCAAGGTGAGATTTGATCTGCAGATTCCAATGCGTGCTTCAACCATGACTTCTACGCCAACTTCCTTGTACTGAGAGCTGCCTTTTATTGCAGAAGCGAAGAGGGAAGTCACATTCATGCCATACATTTAAAGCACACATAACTCGTATGACTTCCGGTGAAGAATCCTGGGAACTGCAGCTTGCTGCTCACATATCTAGTTCCCAGCACCCTTTAAGCTGCCCAAGGAGATGCTCTCCTAACTCTCCTCTCTCCCTCCAGCTCCCCCACGCCTAACACTCGGCCCCACAGAAGTGCCGCTGGGAAAACCAATCAATTTGACATGTACAGCATCTGACTTTTACCCTGACGGTGTATCTGTGAAGTGGCTGCGAGGCAGTGAGACTGTGAAAGTTGACTCGCCCCCTGCCAAGCGTGGGCCCAATTACCTCTTCTATGCAGAGAGTGTCCTGGAGTTCACACCACAAATCTCTGACATTGGTGTCACCTTCTCGTGCCTCATCCAACACCGAGCAGCGAAAGACCCAATCCGTCAAGATATTGAGCTGAAGGTGGTAGGTAAGTGGGAGCCTTTCCTGTGCAACCTGGAGTTCTGAAATGCCCATGCTAAGCACAGTTCCACCTTAGTGAGACCCAGTTCTGACTCGCACTCTCTACCCTGTTCTGCCTCTGCTTATTTTCCTCCTCAAAACTCTGTATCCCTTTGCCTGTAGTGAGGTCCGTCTGGCACATCCATTGACCTCTTTTCCCCCCAGGCTGTGATGGACTAGAATGGCATTTTTCACACACACCTGCCCTTTAAAGGGAACATAGGTCTGACTAAAATATGCAATTAAAGGGCTGCATTTCAGTAATCATAAAAAAGCACAAAAGATGAGAGGATGGCAATTCCAGACTAAGCACTTGGCATGGAAGCAACACAGCATTCTGCCTCCAAAGACCACCAGTCGGAAGCCTCTAGTGGTCACAAACAGGGCACAATAAATTCCTTCTTCACCCCATTCTTCTCTTGAGGTCAAGCCACATGTCAGGCCATTACTGGATATCTTGGAGCTTGTTTCCCTTAAGTCAAAACTGCTGTGGAGTGCAACTCTTAATTCGACTGCAGGGAAATGATGGCACCGGAGGGGAGAATTAACCTTTTCCCTGAGTGCCTTCTCAAGGCAAACTGTAGCTCTGCAATAGTTACTCTTGTTGGTCTCAGGATATAGTTGGAATCAGACCCTTTGTCCATCTAGCGCAGAATTTTCCTGGCAGCAGCTGCATGCAAGGCAGATGCTCTGGTGCTGAGCTGCTCTTGTGTAATGAATTCACACAACTCTGGTCTTTAGATACTGTTAGGTGGGTTGCCTTTATAATCTGCAGTGTCTCCCTCTATTGGCCATCACCAGACTTGCAGGACCTCAAATCACTTTCTTCTCTTTGCAGCTCGCCCAGAACTTCATATGCTCACCAGGCCACCAGGAAAGAGGTTCTTGGTAGCGGAGTGCCTAGCGTGTGGGTTTTACCCACAAAATGTTACAGTGCAGTGGCTGCAAAATGGGGAGCCGATACAAGGGAGAATATATGAGTCGGAACTTGAACAAAATCCTAACGGGACGTTCTCAACCGGAAGCGTCTTCTTCCCAAAGCAGGGCCATTTTGCAGCCAGTTTTACCTGCCAGGTACATCATGAAGCACTGGAGGCACCACTGGAGGAGACGATCCCCTGGAAGCCAGAAGGTGAGGCTGATGGAATTACCCACCCCTCACCCCCAGAATGTAGTACCAAATCACATTGGCCAAAACTGAAACCTGCATCTCCCATTGACTCTCCTCCATCTCCAGGATACTTTGGATCACCGATGACTTGGCTTCTAGGATCTCTGGGACACCTTGTGGGACTTGGCATGGGAATTGGAGCGACGTTGATGTACCAAAGACGCAGAGGTGAGTTGGGGCTGCTGGGAAGAAAGGGCAGCTGTGGCAGAAAGGGCAGCAGAGTCCGTGGGGAGGCAAGGCTGCAGTGCTGGGGCATGGGACTGCAGATTGCGGTTTGGAGACACCTGATTATTGCATTCTCTCTCTCTCTCTCCCTCTCTCTCTCTCCCTCTCTCTTAGCAGCCAAGTATAAGCAAGCTGAACCGAATGACGAAACCCTCCTGAAGAAGAAGTCGAAAGTCAAGAGGGAAAATCCAGATGAAGTTTTTGTTATTTAAGAGTACACGGAATTAAATTTTGGCACACGGTTGTTCCAGGCAATGAAATATTGTTCCATTTCATTATGTATTTCCTAGAAAATGCATTTCCAGTATGATAATTGCAGGAGGCTTCATTTTAAAGTCAAGGCGATTTAAATCATTTAAATTCAACCTTCCATTTTGAAATTATATACATATAGTAGAGCTCTGCACTCTTCAGGAATTCAAAGAAACCAAGGGATATTGAGGCTTTTAAGATGGATATTATAATTTGTTAGTTTCAGGGCTGTGCCTCTGCCAACTCAGGGCCCCAAACGAGCCCAAGGAACACCTGATCCAGCCTGATCTTCATACTGATGACCAGTTGTGTTGTGACATAAGAAAGAGTGCCTAGCTTGAGGGTTGGGCTACTGTTTAATTAAGGTTAATAAACCCTTCATGTCAGGAAGGAGGTTGGGGAACAAGAAGTAGCATCTCCTTGCCTCCCCGCTCTGACTGCAGCATCGAGAGCAAGAGGGTTCAATCCTGCCTGGTGCTGCTTTACCAACTCATCCCCTAGTCTGCCTCTCCTCTTTCCCCATCATTTCCCTCCCCGTTCCAGTTTGTGTATAATATGATTTCATTTCTCCTTTAGTTTTTCACCTTATACGCTGCATTATCTGGATGGCTATACTTTAGCTTCACCTGTTCCAAGTTATGTTTCTTGTTTTTTTTTGTGTTCTAAATTCTGTATGGAAAAACAGATTTCAATAAAGTGTTTAAAAAACAAATAAATCCCAAATTTGTAGTAATTATGATGTAGGAGAAAATAATTGACAGCACCAGTGCCTGACGTTGGGCAAAGGATTCTTGCAATGCAGTGTATTGGACTAGACGGCTCTCAGAGTCCTTTCCAACTCTCAATTCCACAATTCTATGAAATCATCTGTCCTTGAAACAGCATTAAATTATGCCCAGGGGCTCAATGCTGCTTTGGGGAACTGCGCACTATCCCAATGCCCACATGCACCACAATTTGTGGGTGCCCGGCCTCTTCAAGGGGAATTTGTGGGTGCTGGGGCACCCAGGGCCCCAGGGAGTTGGCACCTAGGGGCTCCCAAATAAGCTTTGGGCCGCTACAAATCATTCTAAACAGAGAAGGAGATCTGTGACTGCCAGCTGCTTATGGCAAACTCTGCCTCTAGTTTGTGACCTGCTCTGCCTCTGCCCTGCCATTTTGTGACTGTTAGGCCTCAATAATCCTCAAGGCCGGAAGCAGAAAGTTTTGAGAACACGGCGCATGATGGGCCACTTAAAAACTAAGGTGACGTTCTCCCCTCGACAACCACTTTTTAAAAGCAGTTGTATACACATGCTATTGAGGCATCTAATCATAAGCCTGCATTTTTATTGAGGCTTGATCAGGGCCTGTATTTTAAAATGAGCTTAAAGATTTTCAAATGTTTCATGCCAGGCAGAAGAGCAGCTGCCTAAGAACCTTGGCAAAATGTTTTTCCTCCTAGACAAGGGGGCCCCCTGATTTAAGGCAGAAAACAATTCTCAAAGTCGTAAAAAGGGAATTACAGGCTGAGAGCCAAGGTTACACTGACCCTACAAATTAAGGGTGGATAAATAGTAAAATGAGCCATATCTTCTTCCTAAGGTTAAAAAGGTCAAGAGCAATGAAAAAGCAACTGGTCTGGCTGGCAGAAAGGGAGCATTTTTGGGAAGTCTTTTCTAAAGCTGTTTCTTTCTTAAACTAAGATCCTTTTAAGATTTCTTTTCCTTTTAAAAGGTTATTTATGTATTAAATATATTAGCTTAAATATAATTATGCAAAGGATTTAAGAAATGCTAGATTCTTATTTCATATAGTTGGAAGAGATCACAGGGGCCATCAGCCACCAGCCCCCCTTGTCAGACAGGAGACGCCATCGAGCACTCCTGATATATGGTTGTCAGGCCTTTTGTTTAGAAACCTTCAAATGAAGGAGATCTCTCAATGTTGATGTGAACTCAAAATCCTTGACATATGTTTAAGATAAAAATTTAAGATTAAACCATCTGTTTTGGAGGGCAAGGAGGGCAAGAGGTGAGCTGGTAATTAAGATTTCTTGTTGAGACACATGTAAGATATATTACTACTTATTTGTCATTTATAGATAGAAGAATATATAGCTTTTTGATTCCCATAAAAGGACAGAAGGAAATGGGTGTATCTTTTGTGATTGGTTCTAGCAAACAGCCAATAGGAATTTCAACCAGGCTGATTGGACAGAGGCAGCCACAGGAGGAGCAAGGGAACTGGATTAAGGAAATATAAGTGCTGGCCAGAATGGCAGGAGGCCAGGCCAGAGCTTGGTAACCATATACCACTGTGCCTCATATTTATTTGTCTGACAAATAAATTATTATTTTAATTTCTCTATTGCTGCGTTGAATATTTCATTCCAGCTAAGCGTTAACCACAAGCAGGGTGCTACACTATTTTAAATTATATAACAACATTCATATATACCACTTGGTTTTTAGAAAACCTCTAAACGGCTCACAAAAATATCAAACAGAACATCATGTAGAACATTATTTTAAAATATTCAAAGGAGACTTTGAAAACACCAGTATAAACTGCAGTGGAACCTTGGTTTTCAAACTTCTCCGTTGACAAACGTTTTGGAACTCGAATGCTGGAAGTAACTGCTTCAGTTTTCGAACACTTTTCAGAAGTCAAACATACCACATGGCTTCCGTTTTGAGTTTCCCTATTGTATTGATGCTTCCATATTGAGTTTTCGGTTTTTGAATATTTTGGAACTCAAACGGTCTTCTGGAACGGATTGCGTTCGAAAACCGAGCTTTTTGTTAAAAGAAACGAAACACACCCAACTTCTACACGCCCGTCTGGCTGGCTTGCTTAAAAGCAGAATGTTTTGATCTGACACCCGGGAGTCACAGTTCAACTGAACTTTTGTCTCTCAGGTGCACATTGCGCTCCCATCCTTTCTGGAGAAACGAAAGTAAGCACGGCGGCCTCAAAATGCCCAGCTTCTCGTGTTTGCTGCTCTCCTTGCAGGGTGCATGTAAGTCGCATCCCCTCACCCGGAGGACCCTTGCCACTTGGGGGGGCTCCTGGGGGCTAGGGCAATGGAGGAGGAGGGAGGGAGGGAGGGAGGGAGAGGCAGCTTCGCAAAGACCAGCAGGAGCTGGGAAGTGGGCGGCCAGGCGGCCTAGTCCAAAAGGACTAGGAGAGGTTTCCTGTCTGAAACCTGGAGAGCCTCTGCCAGTCAGTGTAGAGAGTACTGGCCTAGGTGGACTGATGGTCTGATTCAGTATAAGGCAAAGCAGACCAGAGCAATACATTGGGTACCAGCTTGGCTCAGGAGTTGCCTGAAGGAGGCGTACAAGGCACCACCAAACTGTCTAAGGGACTCCACTCCAGATTTGTGTAGGGTTTACTCCTTAGCCTCTGCTGAAGATGTCCCACAAGGGAGTTTTTTCCCTTCTCCTAGATGGGCCACCTTCCCAGATTGACGAGCCCCATCTGCCCCTCACTTCCCTCTATAGCTGGAACTTGTCTTCACACGCAGGGGAAATCTCTTAACTCACTGAAGGTTTGAGACACGTTAGCTGTCCTCACGTCATTTAGCCGGCCAGTCGAAGCCTTTCCCAGGATGTGGCCGCTATCGCCTGCTGACAGCTTCTTGGCTCTTTTTATGTGAATTGCCCTGAGGCCTCTGGGTATAGGCCGGAATAATAATAATAACAATAACAATAATAATAATAATAACAACAACGATAATAACAATAACAATAATAATAGCCACAGGTGAGAGCTGAGTGACAACTGAGGACCAAAGTTGTACAAGCCACCCCAGAAAGAGCTTGACGTGTCCCACATCAGAAGTATTCCCCCTCTCCTTGCGCCCACAGTGGATGGTTACTTTTTTTGAGAAGTCAAAGGCGCATTCCACATTCAGATTTAAACTAGTCCTCAAACTCCAGCCTCGTTTTTAACCAAAGGGCTTCAGGAATCCCTTTTTTGCATAACTACAGTTTGCAGGAATCTTAAAAGTTAAAACTGGCTTATGATGGCTTTAGCCTGCGATGGAGCTCCAGTCTAATTACAGTCTAACTGTATCTCTTTGTCCTTTTCAGGGGCAGCCGTGATAATCCAAGTCCCTTCATCCCCCGTCCAGGCAGGGCCACACTCTAATGCATTCCTGCCTTGCCACTTCTCCTTAGACCCTCACAGGCCCATAAACGTTGATTTCCTGATTGTGAGATGGTCGCTGAGAGGAAAAAACGTTGCAAAGTTCGATACCAGCATTACAGTGTTTAGACCGAGGGGAGCAGTGCTTGATGCGACGCGGCTGCCAGAGGGCAACGCCACCCTCTACCTCTTGGACGTAAGGGACGAGGATGCTGGGGAGTATACGTGTTTTGTTCTCCATACTCCTGACAGTGCTGAAGGAAAGGTGGCATTGAAAATGGAAGGTAAGGGAGGCAAGGCGGCGGGTGGAAAAGCTTTTTTAAAGCACCAAACATATTTCATATTAAAGTCCTTGATGTAAAATACCATTATAGAGCGCATCCTTTGAAGCGCTTCACGTTAACTCCAGGCTAAACATACCTGACAGGGCCCTAGTTTTATTCATGTATCTGCCTCATTGTGATATTAAGCAGCTGGGCTGTGTCTATTTCTACAAGAGAATAAAATGTGTGGTTGCTCAACCCTTGCCTTGGCTCCCTATGGTCTATTGCTTGAAGCACTTTTCTCCCAGCCCAGCTCTGATAATCAGATTTGAACCATGCTGGAGAGAAAACTACATAAGGCAATGGAATAGAGGTGTAGCGGGGAACACCTCTATGTTCACTTTTCTGTAAGACAGACCCCACACACTGCACCAGAACAGGGCAGCTAAACTAGGATGCTAAAGTTAAGACCTGCCACTTCCACATCTGTCATTGGAATAAACCTACCTGTGGAAATCATCTCTCCTTTCTCTGGGTACTATAACCAACTTCACCATGACACATGATGACCAGCAAGAGATCCTTTTCAGTGGTGGCTCCCTGCCTTTGTCATGCTCCAGGGCAGCCTGCCTAGCTCCCACATCAAAATATTTTAGGCTCCATGCAATACTACCTTGCCTTCTCTGGCTTTAGAAATGGTTATTCGCTGAATGCTTACAGTGTGGCCCTAATATTCCAGCTGAGTTAACTGAAGCTTACTCCCAGGTAAGTGGGTATAAGAATTGCAATTCGTACACTTCCGTTTCTTGAACTGCTGCAACTGTGGTTTAATGGTTTTTATTTTGTATGGTGTAAATATTGTATTTTTATCTTTTATGTGAATTAGATTTCTGGCCCATAATACAAAATGGCTGCTGTTGGTGTGGGACAGAAATTTTTAAATAAATAAATACTTATAATTTGGGTCTCAGTTTTGCGGAGCATAGCCACAGTGCTCCCTCGGAAAGAATTTGCCTATATGAAGCACATAACACTGGTTCTCTCTCAGCTGTGTTGGCTGCCATTATACTTCCCAGCATGTTTCAAGATACATATCTTGATATCATAAATTGGTTAGGGCCGTGTATTACAGGGAAAACCAGCTCGCATTCAAGCCTACTCCTCTGGAGATGAGGTTTTGGGGAGAGCTGCAGTTTCATGTTCCATCATTAAGAGATGTTCATTGTAATGAAACAGAGCAGGGCCTCCTTTGTGGTGGTGCTACAGAACTGAGATGTGACCTCTCAAGAGAGGCTTGACAAAAGCACGCTTTGACAAATATCATCATCATTTATTTATTTATACCCCACCCATCTAGGTGGGTTTCCCCAGCCACTCTGGGCAGCTCCCAACAGAATATTAAAAACACAATAAAATATCAAACATTAAAAACTTCCCTAAGCAGGGTTGCCTTAAGGTGTCTTCTAAAAGTCAGATAGTTGTTTGTTTCCTTGACATCTGATAGAAGGACAGATGCCACTGCTGAGAAGGCCCTCTGCCTGGTTCCCTGTAACCCCACTTATTGCAGGGAGGGAACCACCAGAAGGCCCTCAGCGCTGGACCTCAGAGTCTGGGCTGAATGATGGGGGTGGAGATGTTCCTTCAGGTACACTGGGCCAAGGCCGTTTAGGGCTTTAAAGGGCAGCACCAACACTTTGAAGTGTGCTCTGAAATGTACTGGAGGCAATGTAGGTCTTTCAGGACTGGAGTTATATGGTCTCGGTAGCCATCCCCAGTAACCAGTGCAGCTGCCGCATTCTGGATTAGCTGTAGTTTCCAGGTCACCTTCAAAGTAGCCCCACATAGAGCGCATTGCCGTAGTCCAAGCGGGACAGTCTCCCAGACCTTGAGGGATGGCATAGTGGAGATACAGGACAGCAGCTCTTACTGTATGTGGGAGCGGGCCAGGCAGGACTTGGGGCTATGAGGATAGTGAGTAACTTAAAGGCCACCTAATGAGTTCATGGGCAAGGTGAGATTAGATCTGGAGATTCCTAGCACATGTTTTCAACCATGACTTCTACGCCAACTTCCTTGTACTGAGAGCTGCCTTTTATTGCAGAAGCGAAGAGGGAAGTCACATTCATGCCATACATTTAAAGCACACATAACTCGTATGACTTCCGGTGAAGAATCCTGGGAACTGCAGCTTGCTGCTCACATATCTAGTTCCCAGCACCCTTTAAGCTGCCCAAGGAGATGCTCTCCTAACTCTCCTCTCTCCCTCCAGCTCCCCCACGCCTAACACTTGGCCCCACAGGTGTGCCGCTGGGAAAACCAAGCACTTTGACATGTACAGCATCCGACTTTTACCCTGACGGTGTCTCTGTGAAGTGGCTGCGAGGCAGTGAGACTCGGAAAGTTGACTCACCCCTTGCCAAGCATGGGCCCAATTACCTCTTCTATGCACAAAGTGTCCTGGAGTTCACACCACAAATCTCCGACGCTGGAGTTACCTTCTCATGCCACATCCAACACCGAGCAGCGAAAGACCCAATCCGTCAAGACATTGAGCTGAAGGTGGTAGGTAAGTGGAAGCCTTTCCTCTGCAACCTGGAGTTCTGAAATGCCCATGCTAAGCACAGTTCCCCCTTAGTGAGACCCAGTTCTGACTCGCACTCTGTACCCTCTTCTGCCTCTGCTTATTTTCCTCCTCAAAGCTCTCCATCCCTTTGCTCTAAACAGTAGTGTCTGCTCCATGATAAATAATCCTGCAAGAACTTATCTGCTGAGGTGGATGAAAGCCCACCCAGTTGAATTTGCTTCCACACTAGGGCCCCTCACGATTGCTAAGGCACCACTTTCCTGCAAATCAGCTGGAAATCACATTAAAATGGTGGCTTCACACACTACTTAACATGGTGCTATAATTAGCAAAAAGGCGTAATGTACCCCATTTTCAGAGATGGGGAGCCTGTGACCCTCCAGATGTGGATGGGCTCCTGCTCCCGTCAGACCTGGGCAGAGAAGCCAATGGTCAAAATGATGGGAGTTGTAGTCAAAGGACACTGGAGAGCCACACTTTCCCCGTCCTTGCCTCACAGGACCTGTAGTGAGGTCCATCTGGCGCCTCCATTGACCTCTTTCCCCCCAGGCTGTGATAAACTAGAATGGCATTTTTACTCCCTTTAAAGGGAGCGCATTGTTGTTGTTGTTTAGTCGTTTAGTCGTGTCCAACTCTTCGTGACCCCGTGGACCAGAGCACGCCAGGCACTTCTGTCTTCCACTGTCTCCCGCAGTTTGGTCAGACTCATGTTTGTAGCTTCGAGAACACTGTCCAACCATCTCGTCCTCTGTCGTCCCCTTCTCCTTGTGCCCGCCATCTTTCCCAACATCTTCTCCGGGGAGTCTTCTCTTCTCATGAGGTGGCCAAAGTACTGGAGCCTCAGCTTCACAATCTGTCCTTCCAGTGAGCTAATTTCCTTAAGGATGGTTGCATTTGATCTTCTTGCAGTCCATGGGACTCTCAAGAGTCTCCTCCAGCACCATAATTCAAAAGCATCAATTCTTTGGTGATCAGCCTTCTTTATGGTCCAGCTCTCACTTCCATACATCACTACTGGGAAAACCATGGCTTTAACTATACGGACCTTTGTTGGCATAGGTCTGACTAAAAATACAGTCGTACCTTGGAAGTTGAACCGAATCCATTTCAGAAGTCTGTTCGACTTCCAAAATTTTTGGAAACAAAAGAGCAGCTTCTGATTGGCTGCAGGAAGAGATTGAACCTGAGGCCTTCTGCATGCAAGGCAAATATTCTGGTGCTGAGCTGCTCTTGTGTAATGCATTTCATACAACTGTGGCCTTTAGAGACTGTTAGGTGGGTTGCCTTTATAATCAGCAATGTCTCCCTCTAGTGGCCTTCACCAGACTTGCAGGACCTCAAATCTCTTTCTTCTCCTCGCAGCTCGCCCAGAACTTCATATGCTCACCAAGCCACCAGGAAAGACGTTCTTGGTAGCTGAGTGCCTAGTGTGTGGGTTTTACCCACAAAATGTTACAGTGCAGTGGCTGCAAAATGGGGAGCCGATACAAGCGGGAATATACGAGTCTGAAGTTGAACAAAATCCTAACGGGACGTTCTCAACCGGAAGCGTCTACTTCCCACAGCAGGGCCATTTTGCAGCCAGTTATACCTGCCAGGTACATCATGAAGCACTGGAGGCACCACTGGAGGAGATGATCCTCTGGGAGCCAGAAGGTGAGGGTGATGGAATTACCCACCCCTCATCCCCAGAATGTAGTACCAAATCACACTGGCCAAAACTTAAACCTGCATCTCCAACTGACTCTCCTCCAGCTCCAGGATACTTTGGATCACCGTTGACTTGGCTTCTAGGATCTCTGGGACACCTTGTGGGACTTGGCATGGGAATTGGAGCGACGTTGATGTACCAAAGACGCAGAGGTGAGTTGGGGCTGCTGGGAAGAAAGGGCAGCTGTGGCAGAAAGGGCAGCAGAGTCCGTGGGGAGGCAAGGCTGCAGTGCTGGGGCACGGGACTGCAGATTGCAGTTTGGAGACACCTGATTATTGCATTCTCTCTCTCTCCCTCTCTCTCTCTCTCTCCCTCTCTCTTAGCAGCCAAGTATAAGCAAGCTGAACCGAATGACCAAACCCTCCTGAAGAAGACGTCGAAAGTCAGGAGGGAAAATCAAGATGATGTTCTTGTTATTTAACAGTCCACGGAATGAAATTTTGGCACACGGTTATTCCAGGCAATGAAATATTGTTCCATTTCATTATGTATTTCCTTAAAAATGCATTTCCAGTATGATAATTGCAGCAGGCTTCATTTTAAAGTCAAGGAGATTTAAATAATTTAAATTCAACCTTCCATTCTGAAATTATATACATATAGTAGGGCTTTGCACTCTTTGGGAATTCAAAGAAACCAAGGAGGCTTTTAAGATAGATATTATAATTTGTTAGTTTCAGGGCTGTGCCTCTGCCAACTCAGGGCCCCAAACAAGCCCAAGAAACACCTGATCCAGCCTGATCTTCATACTGATGACCAGTTGTGTTGTGACATACGAAAAAGGGCCTAGCTTGAGGGTTTGGTTAATGTTTAATTAAGGTTAATAAACCCTTCATGTCAGGAAGGAGGTTGGGGAACAAGTAGTAGCATCTCTTTGCCTCCCCGCTCTGACTGCAGCATCGAGAGTAAAAGGGTTCAATCCTGCCTGGTGCTGTTTTACCAACACATCCCCCAGTCTGCCTCTCCTCTTTCCCCATCATTTCCCTCCCTGTTCCAGTTTGTGTATAATATGATTTCTATTCTCCTTTAGTTTTTCACCTTATACGCTGCATTATCTGTATGGCTATACTTTAGCTTCACCTGTTCCAAGTTATGTTTCTTGTTTTTTTGTGTTCTAAATTCTGTATGGAAAAACAGATTTCAATAAAGTGTTTAAAAAATAAATAAATCCCAAATTTGTAGTAATTCTGATGTAGGAGAAAATAATTGACAGCACCAGTGCCTGATGTTGGGCAAAAGATTCTTGCAATGCAGTGTGTTCTCGGGGTCCTTTCCAACTCTTCAATTCCACTATTCTATGAAATTATCCGTCCTTGAAACACCATTAAATTATGCCCAGGGGCTCAATGCTGCTTTGGGGAACAGCACACTATCCCAATGCCCACATGCACCACAATTTGTGGGTGCCCGGCCTCTTCAAGGGGAATTTGTGGGTGCTGGGGCACCCAGGGAGTTGGTACCTAGGGGCTCCCAAATAAGCTTTGGGCCGCTACAAATCATTCTTAACAGAGAAGGAGATCTGGGACTGCCAGCTGCTTATGGCAAACTCTGCCTCTAGTTTGTGACCTGCTCTGCCTCTGCCCTGCCATTTTGTGACTGTTAGCCCTCAATAATCCTCAAGGCCGGAAGCAGAAAGTTTGGAGAACACAGCACTTGATCAGCCATCAAAAAACTAAGGTGACCTTATCCCCTCGGCAACCACTTTTTAAAAGCAGGTGTAAACACATTCTATTTTAAATTATATAACAACATTTGTATATACCACTCGATTTTAAGAAAACCTCTAAACGGCTCACAAAAATATCTAACAGAACATCATGAAGAACATTATTTTAAAATCTGCAAGGGAGACTTTGGAATCAACAGTATAAACTGCAGTGGAACCTTGGTTTTCAAACTTCTCTGTTGACAAACATTTCGGAACTCAAATGCTGGAAGTAACTGCTTCAGTTTTCAAACACTTTTCAGAAGTCAAACATACCACATGGCTTCCGTTTTGAGTTTCCCTATTGTATTGATGCTTCCGCATTGAGTTTTCGGTTTTTGAATATTTTGGAACTCAAACGGTCTTCCGGAACGGATTGCGTTCGAAAACTGAGGTTTTTGTAAAAAGAAAAGAAACACACCCAACTTCTACACACCTGTCTGGGCTGGCTTGCTTAAAAGCAGAATGTTTTGATCTGACACCTGGGAGTCACAGTTCAACTGAACTTTTGTCTCTCAGGTGCACATTGCGCTCCCATCCTTTCTGGAGAAACGAAAGTAAGCACGGCGGCCCCAAAATGCCCAGCTTCTCGTGTTTGCTGCTCTCCTTGCAGGGTGCATGTAAGTCGCATCCCCTCACCCGGAGGACCCTTGCCACTTGGGGGGGCTCCTGGGGGCTAGGGCAATGGAGGAGGAGGGAGGGAGGGAGGGAGAGGCGGCTTCGCAAAGACCAGCAGGAGCCGGGAAGCGGACGGCCGGGCGGCCTAGTCCTAGAAGGACTAGGAGAGGTTTCCTGTCTGAAACCTGGAGAGCCTCTGCCAGTCAGTGTAGAGAGTACTGGCCTAGGTGGACTGATGGTCTGATTCAGTATAAGGCAAAGCAGACCAGAGCAATACATTGGGTACCAGTCTGGCTCAGGAGTTGCCTGAAGGAGGCGTACAAGGCGCCATCCAACTGCCCAAGGGACTCCACTCCAGATTTGTGTAGGGTTTACTCCTTAGCCTCTGCTGAAGATGTCCCACAAGGAAGTTTTTTCCTTCTCCTAGATGGGCCACCTTCCCAGATTGACGAGCCCCATCTGCCCCTCACTTCCCTCTATAGCTGGAACTTGTCTTCACACGCAGGGGAAATCTCTTAGCTCAATGAGGGTTTGAGACCCATCAGCTACCCTCACCTCATTTAGCCGTCCAGTCGAAGCCTTTCCCGGGATGTGGCCGCTATCGCCTGCTGACAGCTTCTTGGCTCTTTTTATGTGAATTGCCCTGAGACCTCTGGGTATAGGCCAGAATAATAATAATTATAATAATAGTAATAATAATAATAGCCACAGGTGAGAGCTGAGTGAAGACTGAGGACCAAAGTTGGACAAGCCACCCTAGAAAGAGCTTGACGTGTCCCACACCAGAGGTACTCTCCCCCCCCCCCCCGCGCTCGCAGTGGATGGTTACTTTTTTGAGAAGTCAAAGGTGCACCCCGCATTCAGATTTAAAGTACTGGTAGTCCTCAAACTCCTCCAACCAGCCTGGTTTTGTTTTGTTTTTTAACCAAAGGACTTCAGGAATCCCATTTTTGCATAACTACGGTCTGCAGGAATCTTAAAAGTTAAAACTGGTTTATGATGGCTTTAGCCTTTGATGGAGGTCCAGTCTAATTACAGTCTAACTGTATCTCTTTGTCCTTTTCAGGGGCAGCCGTGATAATCCAAGTCCCTTCATCCCCCGTCCAGGCAGGGCCACGCACTAATGCATACCTGCCTTGCCACTTCTCCTTAGACCCTCACAGGCCCATAGACGATTCTGCCATGGTTGTGAAATGGTCGCTGAGAGGAAGAACCATTATAATGTGGCATGGGAGCATTTCAATCTTTAGACCGAGGGGAGGAGTACTTAATTTGCAGTCGCTGCGAGAGGGCAATGCCAGCCTCTATCTCACAGATGTAAGAGGCGACGATGCCGGGGAGTATACGTGTTCTGTTACCCATACTCCTGACTTTGCTGAAGGGAAAGTGGCATTGAAATTAGAAGGTAAGGGATGCAAGGCGGCGGGCGGAAAGCCTTTTTTAAAGCACTAAACATATTTCACATGAAAGTCCTTGATGTAAAATACCATTTTAAAGCACATCCTATGAAGCGCTTCATGTTAACTCCGGGCCAAACAGACCTGACAGAGCCCTATTTTGATGATGATGATGATCACCACCGCCGCCACCACCATCATCATCATAATTTATACCTTGCCCATCTAGGTGGGTTTTCCCAGCCACTCTGGGCAGCTTTCAACAGAATAATAATAAGGATAATGATAATGATAAAGCAATCAAACATTAAAAATTTCCTTAAATAGGGCTGCCTTCAGATGTCTTCTAAACGTCAGATAATTGCCTATTTCCTTGACATCTGATGGGAGGGTGCTCCACAGGGCGCCACTACCGAGAAGGCCCTCTGTCTTGTTCCCTGTAACCTCACTTCTCGCAGGGAGGGAACCGCCAGAAGGTCCTCAGCGCTGGACCTCAGAGTCCAAACTGAATGATGGGGGTGGAGACACTCCTTCAGGTACACTGGGCCAAGGCCATTGAGGGCTTTAAAGGTCAGCACCAACACTTTGAATTGTGCTCAGAAACGTACTGGGAGCCAATGTAGGTCTTTCAAGACCTGTGTTATGTGGTCTCGGCGGCCGCCCCCAGTCACAGGTCTGGCTGCTGCATTCTGGATTAGTTGTAGTTTCCAAGTCACCTTCAAAGGTAGCCCCACGTTGAGCGCATTGCAGTAGTCCAAACGGGACAGTTTCCCAGACCTTGAGGGATGGCATAGTGGAGATACAGGACTGCAGCTCATACTGCATTTGAGGGGCAGGCCAGGCAGGACTTGGGGCTAAGAGGATAGTGAGTAACGTAAAGGCCACCTAACGAGCTCATGGGCAAGGTGAGATTTGAACTGCAAATTCCCAGTGCATGTTTTCCACCATTACTTCTGCACCAACTTCCTTGTACTGAGAGTTTCCTTTTACTGTGGAAGGGAAGAGGGAAGTCACATCCATGCCATACATTCAAAGCACATTTAACTCGTGTGGCTTCCAGTGAAGAATCCTGGGAACTGCAGCTTGCTGCTCACAGATCTACAGTTCCCAGCACCCTTTAAGCTGCCCAAGGAGATGCTCTCCTAACTCTCCTCTCTCCCTCCAGCTCCCCCACGCCTAACACTCGGCCCCACAGAAGTGCCCCTGGGAAAACCAATCAATTTGACGTGTGCAGCATCCGACTTTTACCCTGGCCGTGTCTCTGTGAAGTGGCTGCGAGGCAGTGAGACTCTGAAGGTTGACTCGCCCCCTGCCAAGCTTGAGGCCAATTACCTCTTCAATGCAGAGAGTGTCCTGAACTTCATACCACAAATCTCCGATGATGGTGTCACCTTCTCATGCCACATCCAACACCAGGCTGTGAAAGACCCAATCCGTCAAGATATTGAGCTGAAGGTGGTAGGTAAGTGGGAGCCTTTCCTGTGCGACCCTGGAATCCTGGCCCCCCCCTCGCCCCCCTGCCCTGCTAACTACCAGGGCTTTTTTTGATCCAGGAACTCAGTTCCAGCACCTCTCAGGTGGGCGCCATGGCCATTGTTAAGAGAACAAGGCAGCTGTTAATGAGTTCTGGCACCACATTTTCTAGAAAAAAGGCATTAGGAACCACTTCCCCTTCTTAAGGAGACCCAGTTCTGGCTCTCTAGCCTGTTCTGCCTCTGTGTATTTTTCTCCTCAAAACTCTATAGCTTTTTGCTCAAACCAGGTAGTGTCTCCTCCATGATATAGAAACAGTCAAGAATTTCTTTGCTGAAGTGGATGAAGCCCCACCCAGTCGAGTTTGCCTCCACACTAGTGCCACACTAGTTCAGCATTGCCAAAGCACATCTAGGCCATACATTTAAAGCACATTTAACAGACACATGGCCCCACAAAGGTGCAGCTGGCCAAACCAAGCACCATGATAAAAATAGACTTGAAATTGCATAGCATCGCCCCTGGCAACAAGTTTTCTCCCAGCAACAGGTTTTCCCCAGCAACAGGTTTTCCCCAGCAACAGGTTGCCTTAGCAACAGACTTCTTTATTAGACAGGCTATGAATGAGAACAAGCTGGCTGTCACTCTGCCCAGATGCCTGAGGAGCATAGAGAAGGAATGATCACTGTACTTAGTTTTAATTTATTTTCCTCAGGGCAGCAGTTGTATAAGTTGTCATGTTAATTCTTCAATAAATACTTTAAGCAGAACTGGAATGGGTGAGGTGTTTATTCCCACATGGGAATTCACCAACAGATGAGCTGAACTGAGAAAGAAGATTCAGGAAGAATTTCTGGGCGACTCTGCTGAATGAAAACAGAACCCCAAACGACTGGCATAGTGCATTGATGTGCCATACATTTAAAGCACATTTAACGGATATTGCTTTGTCTGAAGAGTCCTGGGAACTGTAGCTTGCTGCTCACAGAGCTACCGTTCCCAGCACCCTTTAACAAAGCCCAGTTAAGCTGCCAATGGTGAGATTTGATCTGCAGATTCCAATGCGTGCTTCAACCATGACTTCTACGCCAACTTCCTTGTACTAAGAGTTGCCTTTTATCGCAGAAGGGAAGAGGGAAGTCACATCCATGCCATACATTTAAAGCACACTTAAATGTGGCTTCTGGTAAAGAATCCTGGGAACTGCAGCTTGCTGCTCACGGAGCTACAGTTCCCAGCACCCTTTAAGCTGCCCAAGGAGATGCTCTCCTAACTCTCCTCTCTGCCTCCAGCTCTCCCACGCCTAACACTCGGCCTCACAGACGTAGAGCTGGGCGAACCAAGCAACTTCTTGTGCGCGGCATCTGACTTTTACCCTGGCAATGTCTCTGTGAAGTGGCTGCGAGGCAGTGAGACTCTGAAAGTTGACTCGCCCCCTGTCCAGGAAGGGCCCGGTGGTCTCTTCTATGCAGAGAGTGTCCTGGAGTTCACACCACAAATCTCTGACGCTGGCGTTACCTTCTCATGCCACATCCATCACCAAGCAAGAAAAGATCCAGTCAGTCAAGATTTTGAGCTGAAGGTGCAAGGTAAGTGGGAGCCTTTCCTCTGCAACCTTGGGTCCTGAAATGCCCATGCTAAGCACAGTTCCCCCTTAGTGAGACCCAGTTCTGACTCGCACTCTCTACCCTGTTATCCCTCTGCTTATTTTACTCCTCAAAGCTCTCCATCCCTTTGCTCTAAACAGTAGTGTCTGCTCCATGATAAAGAATCCTGCAAGAACTTATCTGCTGAGGTGGGTGAAGGCCCACCCAGTCGAATCTGCTTCCTTACTAGGGCCCCTCATGATTGCTAAGGTACCACCTTCTTGCAAATCAGCTGGAAATCACATTAAAATGGTGGCTTCACACACTACTTAACATGGTGCTATAATTAGCAAAAAGGCGTAATGTACCCCATTTTCAGAGATGGGGAGCCTGTGACCCTCCAGATGTGGATGGGCTCCTGCTCCCGTCAGACCTGGGCAGAGAAGCCAATGGTCAAAATGATGGGAGTTGTAGTCAAAGGACATTGGAGAGCCACACTTGCCCCGTCCTTGCCTCATAGGACCTGTAGTGAGGTCCGTCTGGCACCTCCATTGACCTCTTCCCCCCCCCCCAGGCTGTGATGGACTAGAATGCCATTTTTACTCCCTTTAAATGGAGCACATAAGTCTGACTGAAATTACCTTTGAAGTTGAACGGAATCCGTTCTGGAAATGCATTTGACTTCCAAAACATTCGGAAAACAAAGCACAGCTTCTGATTTACTACTGGCTCTAGTCCTGTATTGTTCCTACAGTTAAGGGGCAGAGCATGTATGTAACAGCATACATACTCCAATTCCTTCTTCATTCTTCTCTTTGGATCAAAATGAAGAAGCGTCTCCACCCCCATCATTCTGCCCAGACACTGAGGTCCAGCTCCGAGGGCCTTCTGGTGGTTCCCTCCCTGCAAGAAGTGAGGTTACAGGGAACCAGGCAGAGGGCCTTCTTGGTAGTGGCACCCGCCCTGTGGAATGCTCTCCCATCAGATGTCAAGGAAATAAACAACTATCTGACTTTCAGTAGACATCTGAAGGCAGCCCTGCTTAGGGAAGTTTTTAATGTTTGATGTTTTATCCTGTTTTTAATATTCTGTTGGGAGCTGCTCAGAGTGGCTGGGGAAACCCAGCCAGATGTTGTTGTTGTTATTGTTTAGTCGTTTAGTCGTGTCCGACTCTTCGTGACCCCATGGACCAGAGAACGCCAGGCACTCCTGTCCTCCACTGCCCCCCGCAGCTTGGTCAGACTCATGCTGGTAACCTCGAAAACACTGTCCAACCATCTCGTCCTCTGTCGTCCCCTTCTCCTTGTGCCCTCCATCTTTCCCAGCATCGGACTTCCGGTCGGCGCCAGCGCTTAATGGCGGTCCGAGCCTCGAGCTCCGAGGCAGGACTGCTCCGTTAGTTCGGGTCTTACCCGCTACGGCAAGCGGGGGACCCCTAAAATCACAGGCGCGGAGCCTGTGAACAAAGGAGATTCGGTGGGCACCCTTTGCGCCCCCCGGTACTGTGAGGGAGCCTTTTTAAAGGCTTCTGAGCGGCATCGGGGTAAGCGTGGTGCTGAGAGTCGTCACCCAGCTAGCGGAGTGAAGCCGCGTCGCCATGAGCGGAGAGCGCCGATTCCTTCCTGCAATTGGAATTTGACCACAACACCCGTGAGTAAGATCGGAAAAGTAACGGGACTTTAAAAAAAAAATTTGGCTGAAAACGGGAAAGGCAAAAATTAAGGAAGTCTGCCTCCCCGGAACTGCAGAAGGAATAAAGCAACGAAAATCAAGCTGCACTTAAAGGGAACCTTTCCAATTTTTTTAAGCTGTCAAACTGACATCGGACTTAAAACCTCCCCCCAGATTGGCAGGAGAAGGGGGGAAGGGACTGGAACGTTGTTAATCTGCTGGAAAATTAATGGAACTTTAAGACCTTCCATTGCCAAATCCCCTGGGGTCGGGCTGCCCAAACAAGACACCGGGACGTGGACTGTCAAACTCTGAGAAGTGGGGACTTGTTTGCAAAAAAGTTATCGGACCTTAGATACACTTTGCTGCATTCTGGCCACATAGAAAAATAGAGACATTACAATTTGGACATTGGAAACTGTATAACTTATGGCTACTGTTATACTCCCTTGCTTCTTTGTTTTCTTCTATCTCTGCCATTTGGATACAATTGAATGCTCCCTCTAGAGGGCTCTATTTGAAACTGTTGCACTTGAAAAAGTAACAGTGGGATTTTCCACTTGGGAATCAACTCTGTGAAAACGACCTTGAGGATATGAGTGCCCCTACAGACGAGATAGTAACAAGGCAGAAAGCAAAACAATCTCACAAGAAAAGGGCCTCTATATCAGGAACTGCAGCTGTGCAGGAAAAAACACCAGCTTCTATGGATCCTATGACTCAGGCTCTACTTAAAATAAATCAATCCCTGGAAGCATTGACAAAACTTTCGACAGAGAATTCTAAAAAATTAACAGAGTTGACAACAAGGTTGGATGTGAATACGGCTAGTGTTGCATCGAACACAGATTCTATAAATAGATTAATTCAGGAAAGTTCAGAAACACGAAAGATTGCAGAAAGTGCAAAAATAACGGCTGAAGAGACAAGGGAAAAATTTGGGCCTATTATTAAAAAAGTGAATGAGCATGATGCTGCCCTCTCCTTACTGGAACTTCAACGTAAAGAGAAGAATTTAAAATTTAGATTGGTGCCTGAAGGGGAAGGGGACAACCTTGTGAAATTTCTCACAGAGAACATCATAACTTTTTGGCGGGAGGAATGGGAGGAAGATGAGGAACTTGAGATAATATCAGCCTTTCGATTGGGTAGAAGGCAGGACAAAAAACCAAGGGACTGCCTAATTACATTGAGATCAAAAGAAGAAAGAGATAGAATATTGAATTTGCATTATCAAAAGGCATTGGTGATTCAAAATTGTCAGATACAGATTTTTAAGGACATTCCTAAATACATTTTAGAGGTGAGAACATATTACAAGAGTTTAGTAGACCTGCTGAAGAAAAACACTATACCATTCAGATGGGAATTTCCACAAGGATTGTCCTTTAACTTCAATGGAAGGAAGATTAAAATAAAAACAATTCAGGACAAAGAACTATTTCTAGAGAAGTATCTGGAGGATCTGCAGAAAGGAACCGTGGAGGAGAGGGAACCACCCGATATAGCAAATTTGTCATTTGGACTTCCACTACCACCATCGGAGGAAGAGCAGAAGCTTGGAGCAGTTGGAGGAACAGCTACCTAAATACAAAATGTCTCTGCAACTCCTTAGTTGGAACTGTAATGGTTTGAACCTTCCTCGGAAAAGAAGACAGGTTTTTCACATTTTGAAGAAAGAACAATTAGACATAATATGTTTGCAAGAAACCCATATTGCCAGGATACACAGGAAATTATTAATAAATAAGAGACTCGGTCAAGAATTCATCTCATCAGACAAAGTAAAGAAAAGAGGTGTGGTGATCTATGCAAAGGAAAAGTTGGCTCCAAAATTAATATTTAAAGATGAACAAGGAAGATACCTGGCAATTGAAATACAAATTCAAGGAGAAAAGATATTAATTGTGGGAGTTTATGCCCCAAATGAAGGGAAGGCCGAATTCTTTAGGAAGTTGCATGAGACATTAGTTGACTTTTTAGACTATAAAATCCTAATGATGGGAGACATGAACGGAGTTGTCTCAACAAACATGGATAAAGCACAGAGACAAGTGATTTCAAAAGAAGGGAGACTACCAAAGATCTTTTTCGAAATGACTGAAACTATGGACTTGATTGATATTTGGAGAATAAAGAATCCTCTAGAGAGAGAGGGAACCTTCTTCTCTGAAGCAAAAATGACATGGACAAGAATAGACCAAATTTGGATTTCTAGTAGTCTGGCGTCAAGAACAAAAAAAGTAGAAATCTGCCCAAAAACGTGCTCCGACCACAATGCGGTCAAGATGGAGATGAAACTAACAACAACTGGTTCCTTTAGATGGAGAATGAATGACACCCTATTCAAGGATGAAGAGATCCATAAGAAGGCCCTTAAAACATTAAAAGATTATTTTGAGATCAACAGGAAAACAGATGTGGAAAAAAGAATAATTTGGGACGCAAGCAAAGCCGTGATGCGAGGTTTCCTAATTCAACAAAATTCTATTAAGAGGAAGCAACAAAATGAAAAGAAGGAAAAAATTTTAGAAAAAATAAAAGAAGGAGAGAAGAAGTTGAGGTCCAAACCAAAGTCTCATGAGATTTTGAGAGAAATAAAGTTTCATCAGATGCAATACATGGAACTTATGAACCAACAAATAGAATGGAAGATAAAGCAAATGAGACAAAAAACTTTTGAATCAGCGGATAAATGTGGGAAACTTCTGTCATGGCAATTGAAAAAAAGGCAGAAAATGAACACGGTAACAAGTTTAGAAATGGATGGAAAGATTATCCACAAACCCAACGAGATCAACAATTGTTTTCAAAGCTTTTTTAAGAAATTGTATGCACAAGGGCCAACCAACGAGCAAGAAATAGAAGAATTCATTAGAAAATACGGTTTACCAAAAATCTCAGAACAAAGTAAAAGGATCTTAAACGAGGAAATAACAGAACAAGAAATAGAGGGTGCCATTCAAAATATGAAACTGGGAAAATCACCAGGACCAGATGGCCTGACGGCCAAATACTACAAAATGCTGAAAGAATGGCTGATACAACCATTGAAGGAAGTTTGCAATGAAATTTTAAAGGGGAAAAAGGCACCTGAATCGTGGAAAGAGGCTTTCATCTCACTTATACCGAAAACAGAGACTGAGAAGAACCAAGTTAAAAACTACCGCCCTATATCTTTACTCAATGTGGATTACAAAATTTTTGCAGACATTTTGGCAAAAAGATTGAAAAGAGTGTTGGCAGATGAGATTCATAAGGACCAAACAGGCTTTCTCCCAGGTAGACATATGTCAGACAATGTGAGGAACATTATAGACATTTTGGAGCTGCTGGACGTTGACATTAATAGGAAAGCAGTTTTGATTTTTGTGGACGCGGAGAAAGCCTTTGACAACATTTGTTGGACTTTTATGAAAAAGAATCTCCAAGGGATGGGGGTAGGACAAGGTTTTGAAAACGGTATAGGTGCAATATACTCTCAACAAAAGGCCAAATTAATTGTAAATAACGTGGTAACAGAAGAAATACCTATAGAAAAAGGTACACGACAGGGCTGCCCAATATCCCCTTTGCTTTTTATATCGGTCCTGGAGGTTTTGTTAAACATGATTAGAAAGGACCAGTTGGTTAAAGGAGTTCAGGTCGGAGTTAGACATTATAAATTAAGAGCATTTGCAGATGACCTAGTATTGATTTTGCAACAGCCAGACACTAGTACTAAAAGAGTATTAGAATTAATTGAAACATTTGGTCGAGTAGCAGGTTTTAAATTGAATAGACAAAAAACGAAAGTGTTGGAAAAAAATTTAACAATGGAAGAAAGAGAGAGTTTTCAGAATGAAACAGGTTTGGAAATTACAAAAAGGGTAAAATACCTGGGGGTAAACTTAACATCCAAGAATGTGAACTTATTTAAGGATAATTATGAAAAATGTTGGTCAGAAGTTAAAAAGGATTTGGAAATATGGTCAAGGCTGAAACTTTCCTTGTTAGGCCGAATTGCTACCATTAAGATGAATGTATTGCCTAGAATGCTGTTTTTATTCCAGACGTTGCAGATTGTGGACAAGATGGACTGTTTCAAGAAGTGGCAGAAAGACATATCAAAATTTGTCTGGCAGGGCAAAAAGCCCAGAATTAAATTTAAGATTTTAACTGATGCAAAGGATAGAGGGGGGTTTGCCCTGCCGGACTTAAGACTTTATTATGAATCAGCAGCTTTCTGCTGGTTGAAACACTGGCTACTTCTTGAGAATACTGACATTTTGGATCTGGAAGGGTATGACAATAGTTTTGGTTGGCATGCATATTTATGGTATGACAAGGTAAAGGTGTATAAAAGTTTTAAAAACCATATTGTAAGGAAAGCATTGTATAACGTTTGGATTAGATACAAAGACTTGTTGGAAAGTAAAACCCCTAGGTGGGTGTCACCAATGGAAGCTAGGGAAGTAAAAAAGCTTAATATGGATTCTAAATGGCCAAAATATCATGAGATCATAGATTATGATGGGGAAAGGGTGAAACTTCAGAGTTATGAGAAACTAAAACCTAAGGTTCGAGATTGGTTGCATTACTATCAGATAAATGAGACGTTTAAACAGGACAGGAAAATAGGATTTCAGAAAGAGAAGTCAAAATTAGAAATAGAACTGTTGGAATCCAATACTAAGAACTTATCAAAAATGTATAACTTGCTGTTAAAATGGAATACACAGGATGAAACGGTGAAATCAGCTATGATCAAATGGGCACAAGATATAGGTCATGATATCATGTTTGCTGACTGGGAACAATTATGGACCACCGGTATTAAATTTACTGCATGTAATGCTTTAAAAGAAAATATTATGAAAATGATCTACCGGTGGTACATGACCCCAGTCAAGCTAGCAAAGATTTATCATTCGCCTAATAATAAGTGTTGGAAATGTAATGAGACTGAAGGCACTTTCTACCACCTTTGGTGGACCTGCCCAAAGGTTAAAGCTTTCTGGGAAATGATCTATAATGAAATTAAGAAGGTCCTTAAGTGGACTTTTCCTAAGAAACCAGAGGCCTTCCTTTTGGGTATGGTGGGCCAAGTGGTGTTAAGAAAGGATAGGACTTTTTTTATGTATGCCACTACAGCAGCAAGAATTCTACTGGCAAAGTATTGGAAGACGAAAGAATTACCTACTCTGGAAGAATGGCAAACAAAGGTGATTGACTTTATGGGATTGGCCGAGATGACGGGCAGAATCCGGGACCAGGGGAAAGAGACAGTGGAAGAGGACTGGAAGAACTTCAAAATATATCTTAAAAATAATTGTAAAATTGAGGAATGTTAAGATGTCAGGGGGTAAGAAGTAAAGAATTGCAGCAGTAAACAAAAAAAAAAACTTAAGAAATATTTATGAAAAGGAATTAAGACATTAGACTTAAGGGTTGCTAAAGAGTTACTAAACAAGGATGCAGGGATGGGGAGGTATGGGGAAGTCAAAGAAGAAAGGTTATGAACCGATGAGTATGAAGTTATATTGTGTTATATTGCTGTTTATTATCTGTGTGGAAAAATAAAAAAATTATTATACATCTTTCCCAGCATCAGGGTCTTCTCCAGGGAGTCTTCTCTTCTCATGAGGTGGCCAAAGTACTGGAGCCTCAGCTTCACAATCTGTCCTTCCAGTGAGCACTCAGGGCTGATTTCCTTCAGAATGGAGAGGTTTGATCTTCTTGCAGTCCATGGGACTCTCAAGAGTCTCCTCCAGCACCATAATTCAAAAGCATCAATTCTTCGGCGATCAGCCTTCTTTATGGTCCAGCTCTCACTTCCATACATCACTACTGGGAAAACCATAGCTTTAACTATACGAACCTTTGTTGGCAAGGTGATGTCTCTACTTCTCAAGATGCTGTCTAGGCCTGTCATTGCCCTTCTCCCAAGAAGCAGGCGTCTTTTAATTTCGTGGCTGCTGTCACCATCTGCAGTGATCATGGAGCCCAAGAAAGTAAAATCTCTCACTGCCTCCATTTCTTCCCCTTCTATTTGCCAGGAGGTGATGGGACCAGTAGCCATGATCTTCGTTTTTTTGATGTTGAGCTTCAGACCATATTTTGCACTCTCCTCTTTCACCCTCAATAAAAGGTTCTTTAATTCCTCCTCACTTTCTGCCATCAAGGTTGTGTCATCTGCATATCTGAGGTTGTTGATATTTCTTCCGGCAATCTTAATTCCGGCTAGGGATTCATCCAGCCCAGCCTTTCGCATGATGAATTCTGCATATAAGTTAAATAAGCAGGGAGACAAAATGCAGCCTTGTCGTACTCCTTTCCCAATTTTGAACCAATCAGTTGTTCCATATCCAGTTCTAACTGTAGCTTCTTGTCCCACATAGAGATTTCTCAGGAGACAGATGAGGTGATCAGGCACTCCCATTTCTTTAAGAACTTGCCATAGTTTGCCATGGTCGACACAGTCAAAGGCTTTTGCATAGTCAATGAAGCAGAAGTAAATGTCTTTCTGGAACTCTCTAGCTTTCTCCATAATCCAGCGCATGTTTGCAATTTGGTCTCTGGTTCCTCTGCCTCTTCTAAATCCAGCTTGCACTTCTGGGAGTTCTCGGTCCACATACTACTTGAGCCTTCCTTGTAGAATTTTAAGCATAACCTTGCTAGCGTGAGAAATTAGTGCAATTGTGCGATAGTTGGAGCGCCAGCCAGATGGGTGGGGTATAAATAAATGATGATGATGATGGTGATGATGATGATGTCCGGAGTGCAACTCTTAATTTGACTTGGGGGAAATGATGGCATGGGAGGGGAATATCAGACTTCTTAAGGCAAACTGCAGCTATTCAATAGTGACTTTTGTTGGTCTCAGGATATAGTTGGACTTGGACCGGTGTCCATCTAGCGCAGTATTGTATATGCTGCCTGGCAGCAGCTGTCTGGCTTTCAGGAGGCAGCTTTTCTCAGCCCTGCCTGGAGACACCAGAGATTGAACCTGAGACCTTCTGCATGCAAGGCAGATGCTCTGGTGCTGAGCTGCTCTTGTGTAATGCATTCACACAACTGTGGACTGTTCAGAGACTATTAGGTGAGTTGCCTTTATAATCTGCAGTGTCTCCCTCTATTGGCCATCCATCACCAGACTTGCAGGACCTCAACATCTCTTTCCTCTCCTTGCAGCTCGTCCAGAACTTCATATGCTCACCAGGCCACCAGGGAAGTCGTTCTTGGTAGCTGAGTGCCTAGTGTGTGGGTTTTACCCACAAAATGTTAAAGTGCAGTGGCTGCAAAATGGGGAGCCGATACAAGGGAGAATATATGAGTCGGAACTTGTACAGAATCCTAACGGGACGTTCTCAACCGGAAGCGTCTTCTTCCCAAAGCAGGGCCATTTTGCAGCCAATTTTACCTGCCAGGTACAACATGAAGCACTGGAGGCACCACTGGAGGAGACGAACCCCTGGGAGCCAGAAGGTGAGGGTGTCAGGGAACTGCTCAGTGGGGAGAGGGGAAAAGCCGATGGATTACAGAGAGCCCCCAAAGATCGTGGGAAGCAGCTCCTCCTCAGAGGAGGAGAGTAACCACGCCTCCAGTAGAGAGGAGCTTCAGGGCTCGGAGGAGGCGAGGCGGTGCCAGGCGCGCCAAGAGGGGAGGCGCAACTGAGCATCAAGAAACTACTTTGCTGGGGAAGGTTTAAGGACCGCCCACTCACGGATTCTGCCAGCCATGGGAGAGTGGCGCTCTGGACAGTTTATTTTGGCATCAAAAGCAAGGCTTCACAGCCGAGCAAGGAGGCGTTTGCCTGCTTGCTCTCGAGCAACCGCTTGGAACCTTAACAGAGGGTGATGGAACTACCCACCCCTCACCCCCAGAATGTAGTACCAAATCACACTGGCCAAAACTTAAACCTGCATCTCCAACTGACTCTCCTCCAGCTCCAGGATACTTTGGATCACCGATGACTTGGCTATTGGGATCTGTGGGACATATTGTGGGACTTTGCATGGGAGTTGGAGCGACGTTGATGTACCAAAGACGCAGAGGTGAGTTGGGGCTGCTGAGAGTGGTGGCAGAAAGGGCAGCAGAGTCGATGGGGAGGCAAGGCTGCAGTGCTGGGGCACGGGACTGCAGTTTGGAGATTGCAGTTTGGAAGCAGCTGATTATTGCGTGTTCTCTCTCTCTCTCTCTCTCTCTCTCTCTCTCTCTCTCTCTTATCAGCCCTGTAAGCTCAAGCTGCGCTGAATGACGAAACCCTCCTGAAGAAGATGTTGAAAGTCAGGAGGGAAAAGCCAGATGAAGTCTTTGGTATCTAACAGTCCACGGAATGACATTTTGGCACAGGGTTGTTCTAGGCAATGCAATATTGTTCCATTTCATTATGTATTTCCTCAAAAATGTATTTCAAGTATGATAATTGCAGGAGGCTTCATTTTAAAGTCAAGGCGATTTAAATAATTTGAAATCAACCTTCCATTCTGAAATTATATACATATAGTAGAGCTCTGCACTCTTCGGGTATTCTAAGAAACCAAGAATACTGAGGTTTTTAAAATGGATACTATAATTTGTTAGTTTCAGGGCCGTGCCTCTGCCAACTCAGGGCCCCAAACGTGCCCAAAGAACACCTGATCCAGCCTGATCTTCATACTGATGAACAGTTGTGTTGTGACATACGAAAAAGTGCCTAGCTTGAGGGTTTGGTTAATGTTTAATTAAGGTTAATAAACCCTTCATGTCAGGAAGGAGGTTGTGGAACAAGAAGCTGCATCTCCTTGCCTCCCCGCTCTGACTGCAGCATCGAGAGCAAGAGGGTTCAATCCTGCCTGGTGCTGTTTTACCAACACATCCCCCAGTCTGCCTCTCCTCTTTCCCCATCATTTCCCTCCCTGTCCCAGTTTGTGTATAATATGATTTCATTTCTCCTTTAGTTTTTCACCTTATACACTGCATTATCTGTATGGCTATACTTTAGCTTGACGTCTACCAAGTTATGTTTCTTATTTGTTGTGTTCTAAATTCTTTATGGAAAACCAGATTTCAATAAAGTGTTTATTTAAAAAAAATAATCCCAAAACTGTGGTAATTCTGATGTAGGAGAAAATAATTGACAGCACCAGTGCCTGATGTTGGGCAAAAGATTCTTGCAATGCAGTGTGTTCTAGGGCTCCTTTCCAACTCGTCAGTTCCACAATTTTATGAAATCATCTGTCCTTGAAATAGCATTGAATTATGCCCAGGGGCTCAATGCTGCTTTGGGGAACTGCACACTGTCCCAATGCCCACATGCACCAAAATTTGTGGGTGCCTGGCCCCTTCATGGGGAATTTGTGGGTGCTCGGGCACCCAGGGCCCCAGGGAGTTGGCACCTATGGGCTTCCAAATAAGCTTTGGGCCGCTGCAAATCATTCTTAACAGAGAAGGAGATCTGTGACTGCCAGCTGCTTATGGCAAACTCTGCCTCTAGTTTGTGACCTGCTCTGCCTCTGCCCTGCCATTTTGTGACTGTTAGGCCTCAATAATCCTCAGGGCCAGAAGCAAGAAGTTTGGAGAACAAGGCGCTTGATGGGCCACCTAAAATCTAAGGTGACGTTATCCCTTCGGCAACCCCTTTTTAAAAGCAGGTGTATACACATTCTATCTTAAATTATTTAACAACATTCATATATACCACTCGGTGTTAAGAAAACCTCTAAGCGGCTCACAAAAATATCTAACAGAACATCATGAAGAACATTATTTTAAAATATTCAAAGGAGACTTTGGAATCTCCAGTATAAACTGCAGTGGAACCTTGGTTTTCAAACTTCTCTGTTGACAAACGTTTCGGAACTCGAATGCTGAAAGTAACTGCTTCAGTTTTTGAACACTTTTCAGAAGTCAAATATACCACATGGCTTCCGTTTTGAGTTTCCCTATTGTATTGATGCTTCCGTATTGAGTTTTCGGTTTTTGAATATTTTGGAACTCAAACGGTCTTTCGGAACGGATTGCGTTCGAAAACCGAGGTTTTTGTAAAAAGAAAAGAAACACACCCAACTTCTACACACCCGTCTGGGCTGGCTTGCTTAAAAGCAGAATGTTTTGATCTGACACCCGGGAGTCACAGTTCAACTGAACTTTTGTCTCTCAGGTGCACATTGCGCTCCCATCCTTTCTGGAGAAACGAAAGTAAGCAAGGCGGCCTCAAAATGCCCAGCTTCTCGTGTTTGCTGCTCTCCTTGCAGGGTGCATGTAAGTCGCATCCCCTCACCCGGAGGACCCTTGCCACTTGGGGGGGCTCCTGGGGGCTAGGGCAGTGGAGGAGGAGGGGGGGAGGGAGGGAGGGAGAGGTGGCTTCGCAAAGACCAGCAGGAGCCGGGAAGCGGACGGCCGGGCGGTCTAGTCCTAGAAGGACTAGGAGAGGTTTCCTGTCTGAAACCTGGAGAGCCTCTGCCAGTCAGTGTAGAGAGTACTGGCCTAGGTGGAGTGATGGTCTGATTCAGTATAAGGCAAAGCAGACCAGAGCAATACATTTGGTACCAGCTTGGCTCAGGAGTTGCCTGAAGGAGGCGTACAAGGCACCACCAAACTGTCTAAGGGACTCCACTCCAGATTTGTGTAGGGTTTACTCCTTAGCCTCTGCTGAAGATGTCCCACAAGGGAGTGGAGGTTTAGGGTCAGAATTCCTCCCTTCTCCTAGATGGGCCACCTTCCCAGATTGACAAGCCCCATCTGCCCCTCATTTCCCTCTATAGCTGGAACTTGTCTTCACACGCACGGGAAATCTCTTAACTCACTGAGGGTTTGAGACACGTTAGCTGTCCTCACGTCATTTAGCCGGCCAGTCGAAGCCTTTCCCTGGATGTGGCCACTATCGCCTGCTGACAGCTTCTTGGCTCTTTTTATGTGAATTGCCCTGAGACCGCGGGGTATAGGGTGGTATAATGATGATGATGATGATAGTGGTGGTGATGATAATGATGATTATAATAGCCACAGATGAGAGCTGAGTGCAGACTGAGGACCAAAGTTGTACAAGCCACCCCAGAAAGAGCTTTACGTGTCCCACACCAGAAGTACTCCCCCTCTCCTTGCGCCCACAGTGGATGGTTACTTTTTTTGAGAAGTCAAAAGCGCATTCTGCATTCAGATTTAAAGTACCGGTAGTCCTCAAACTCCTCTAACCAGCCTGGTTTTGTTTTGTTTTTTAACCAAAGGGCTTCAGGAATCCCTTTTTTGCATAACTACAGTTTGCAGAAATCTTAAAAGTTAAAACTGGTTTATGATGGCTTTAGCCTTTGATGGAGGTCCAGTCTAATTACAGCCTAACTGTATCTCTTTGTCCTTTTCAGGGGCAGCCGTGATAATCCAAGTCCCTTCATCCCCAGTCCAGGCAGGGCCACGCTCTAATGCATACCTGCCTTGTTATTACACTTTTGACCCTCCCAGGACCATAAACGCTTCTGCCCTGATTGTGAGATGGTCGCTGAGAGGAAGAAGCGTTGTAAAGTTGCATGATAGTATTTCAACCTATAGACTGAGGGGAGCAGTGCTTAATTGGGGCACAATACGACAGGGCAATGCCAGCGTCTTCATCACAGATGTAAGAGGCGATGATGTTGGGGTGTATACGTGTTGTGTTAGCCATTCTCCTGACGTTGCTGAAGGAAAGGTGACATTGAAATTAGAAGGTAAGGGATGCAAGGAGCTGGGCATATTTCGCATGAAAGTCCTTGATGTAAAATACAGTGGTACCTCGGGTTACAGTCGCCTCAGGTTACAGACTCCGCTAAGGCAGAAATAGTATCTTGGGTTAAGAACTTTGCTTCAGGATAAGAACAGAAATTGTGCAGAAGCAGCACGGCGGCAGCGGGAGGCCCCATTTGCTAAAGTGGTGCTTCAGGTTAAGATCAGTTTCAGGTTAAGAATGGTCCTCGAGAATGAATTAAGTTCTTAACCAGAGGTTCATGTTAACTCAGGGCCAAACAAACCTGACAGGGCCCAATTTAATGATGCTGCTGCTGATGATAATTTATACCCTGCCCATCTGGCTGGGTTTCCCCAGCCACTCTGGGCGGCTTCCAACATAATAATAATAATAATAATAATAATAATAATAATGCGATAAAACATCAAACATTAAAAACTTCCCTAAATATGGCTGCCTTCAGATGTCTTCTAAAAGTCAGATTGTTGTTTATTTATACATTTAAAGCACGCTTAACTCGTGTGGCTTCCGGTGAAGAATCCTGGGAACTGCAGCTTGCTGCTCACATATCTAGTTCCCAGCACCCTTTAAGCTGCCCAAGGAGATGCTCTCCTAACTCTCCTCTCTCCCTCCAGCTCCCCCACGCCTAACACTCGGCCCCACAGAAGTGCCCCTGGGAAAACCAATCAATTTGACGTGTGCAGCATCCGACTTTTACCCTGGCCGTGTCTCTGTGAAGTGGCTGCGAGGCAGTGAGACTCTGAAGGTTGACTCGCCCCCTGCCAAGCTTGAGGCCAATTACCACTTCTATGCAGAGAGTGTCCTGAACTTCATACCACAAATCTCCGACGCTGGTGTTACCTTCTCGTGCCTCATCGAACACCAGGCAGCGAAAGACCCAATCAGTCAAGATATTGAGCTGAAGGTGGTAGGTAAGTGGGAGCCTTTCCTGTGCGACCCTGGAGTCCTGGCCCACCGCCCCCATGCCCATGCTAAGCACAGTTCCCCTCTTAGTGAGACCCAGTTCTGACTCGCACTCTCTACCCTGTTCTGCCTCTGCTTATTTTTCTCCTCAAAACTCTATAGCTTTTTGCTCAAACCAGGTTGTGTCTCCTCCATGATATAGAAACAGTCAAGAATTTCTTTGCTGAAGTGGATGAAGCCCCACCCAGTCGAGTTTGCCTCCACACTAGTGCCACACTAGTTCAGCATTGCCAAAGCACATCTAGGCCATACATTTAAAGCACATTTAACAGACACTTGGCCCCACAAAGGTGCAGCTGGCCAAACCAAGCACCATGATAAAAATAGACTTGAAATTGCATAGTTTTGCCCTTGGCAACATGTTTTTCCCCAGCAACAGGTTTTCCCCAGCAACAGGTTGCCTTAGCAACAGACTTCTTTTTTTTAATAATTTTTTTAATTAAGATTTTAAATGTTACAAAAAAAGAAAAAAGAAAAAAAAAACAATAAGAACATCAGAAAAAATATGACAAGCATCTTCACAGAGAAAAAACAAAAATGAAAAAAAAACAAAGAAGAAAAAAGATACAAACAATTAAAAAAGAACACATCAAACCTTTATATTACTTTCTTTCCTTTACTTATTTCCTTGACCTCCTCACACCTCCCTTTTTTGTATACTAGTTCAATTAAATATAACAGCAAATCCTTCCAGCTTTGTTTTTATCCTGATTCCTTATCTTAATATACTATAATTTTAGATTCTCTTCTTTCACCAATTCATTTTTACTTAATCCTTTATATCACTTCTGCTAAAACCACATAACTTTATTCCAACATCTTTCTAACATTCCCTAATTTTACAATGATTCTAAAGATAAACTTTAAATTTCTTCCATCCTTCATCTCTGTTTTTATCCTAATAATTTATCTTAATAAGCTGTAATTTTACATTCTCTTCTTTTACCAATCAACAATCCATTTTTACTTTATTTAATCTTGTTTCTCATTAAAACTAATATATTTGAACTTAATCTCTTAAGACATTTCCCCTAGGGTCATAAAAATTTCATTCCATGATTTTTCCATCTCTCATTTAAAAAAGTCTCCATATATACACTTTAAATTCCCAATCTTCTTCCACCGTCTCCTCTCCCTGGTCTTGGCCTCCACCGTCAGTTCCATCAACACCCAACAATCCATCAACCTGGGGATCTTATATCCGAGGCTCTTAACTCTTCTTCACGTCCCTTCTGCCGATCTTCTTGATAATCTTTGATACTAAAAGGCAGATCTCGGGAAAGCTCCAAGCCAGCGATACTTGTATTCCTTCTTAACAGATCAGCCAGATTTCCATAGTTAAGGCTAGGGCCCATAAAGTATTCCAAATCTTGTTTCACGATTCCTCCAAGTCCAAAGGTCCCAAAAGCTCCAAACTCCTCCTGGCCCAAATCCATGTCCCAAAAGTCAATTGATCCCTGCATAAGGGGATCTCTCCCACTTTCCTTTTCCAGACCAGGCCAGGCTCCCATCTTTAAAATCTGGCTTTTCTAGTTACCGTCATATAGGGCCTCAAATTATAATCCTCCATTTGCCTCTGTAAGGTTAAGCCTCCCCCTTGTAATTGCATTATATTCAACAACAGCAACTTTCTCCTTCTCCAATTCATCAATTTGTTCAATTAAAATAGATTCCTGTGCCAGATTTTTGTCAACTTCTGTACTGTTGCCCACTTTTATTCCCAAGATATCAATATTGGTAGCCATGACATCTATCTGTTTATGCAACTTTCCCAACAAATATATTGTCCTATTCAGTACAGAGACTACTTCTTCCTTAGCCGACATTCTTGCAATGTTCAAGGTCAGAACTAGTTTCCCACAGTCTTTATCGTAGCAGCTGCACTCTTGTAACAATGTCCCAAGGCTCCCTCTAGAGCAGTGTTTCCCAACCTTGTGCCTCCAGCTGTTTTTGAACTACAACTCCCATCATCCCTGACTAGCAAGACCAGTGGCAAGGGATGATGGGAATTGTAGTCCAAAAACAGCTGGAGGCACAAGGTTGGGAAACACTGCTCTAGAGGAAGCCAGACTTCATTTGTATCAATCCTTTCCAGCACAATTCCAAAAGTAAATTAGTAACAATTTTCAGTTACCTTTTCTTCTTTTTAAGCGCAGAAGCGGACAATGGAAACAATGCCCTTCTTTTAGGCTAGCTGTCAAATTTATCCTGTTCACCGTCGATGGGCTTTTTGCAAACCGCTCCCAGGTTCAGAGACGTGGTGCTTCAATTTTAAGTTTTCACCTTCTCCTGCAGGTTCTTCCCCCACTTCCAGGAGGGGTTAAATAATTTCAATCAGTGGAGTTTTAGTCCTTTACATAAGACTTTCCAAGACCTTAGTTAGCAACTACTTTGCTTCAGACTATTTACAGAAAGGGAAGGTGGACTTCCTTTTTGAGCCTTCCCCATTCGGTGCCAAATTAACTTATTTAAAGGTCCAATTTCCCGTTCTACTCACGGGTTGTTGTTTAAAGTCCAATTGTCCACAGGAAAAAAGTCAGCGCTCTCCGACAGCAGCAATGCGGCTTCACTCCGTGAAAGAAGCGGTCGATTCAAAGCACCGTGCCGCTCACCCCACGTCGCTCCGGATTCCCATTCACGGGTCTCCCCGCGAGTGGGGGGGGGGCGCAAAAGGTGCCAGCCGAATCCCAGGTTCACAGGCTTCTTCCACCTGTGATTTCTGAGGTCTCCGCCTTCGCCGTGGCGGTCAGACCCAATTTCTCAGGAGCGGGTTCCTCCCGATCGGAGAAGCTCCGCCATTGCCAGAGGCGCTAACCTGGAAGTTGTATAAGTTGTCATGTTGATTCTTCAATAAATACTTTAAGCAGAACTGGAATGGGTGAGGTGTTTATTCCCACATGGGAATTCACCAACAGATGAGCTGAACTGAGAAAGAAGATTTAGGAAGAATTTTGGGGCGACTCTGCTGAATGAAAACGGAACCCCAAACGACTGGCATAGGGCACTGATGTGCCATACATTTAAAGCACATTTAACGGATATTGCTTCCTCTGAAGAGTCCTGGGAACTGTAGCTTGCTGCTCACAGAGCTACAGTTCCCAGCACCCTTTAACAAAGCCCAGTTAAGCTGCCAATGGAGATGCTCTCCTAACTCTCCTCTCTGCCTCCAGCTCTCCCACGCCTAACACTCGGCCATACAGACGTAGAGCTGGGCGAACCAAGCAACTTCCTGTGCGCGGCATCTGACTTTTACCCTGGCAATGTCTCTGTAAAGTGGCTGCGAGGCAGTGAGACTCTGAAAGTTGACTCGCCCCCTGTCCAGGAAGGGCCCGGTGGTCTCTTCTATGCAGAGAGTGTCCTGGAGTTCACACCACAAATCTCTGACGCTGGCGTTACCTTCTCATGCCACATCCATCACCAAGCGAGAAAAGATCCAGTCAGTCAAGATTTTGAGCTGAAGGTGCAAGGTAAGTGGGAGCCTTTCCTCTGCAACCTTGGGTCCTGCAATGCCCATGCTAAGCACAGTTCCCCCTTAGTGAGAGCCAGTTCTGACTCGCACTCTCTACCCTGTTCTGCCTCTGCTTATTTTCCTCCTCAAAACTCTGTATCCCTTCGCTATCTGCTGAGGTAGGTGAAGGCCCACCCAGTTGAATTTGCTTCCACGCTAGGGCCCTTCACGATTGCTAAGGCACCGCCTTCTTGCAAATCAGCTGGAAGTCGCATTAAAATGGCGGCTTCATACGCTGCTTAACATGGTGCTATAATTAGCAAAAAAGGCTTTATGTTCCCCATTTTGGGAGATGGGAAGCCTGTGACCCTCCAGATGTGGATGGGCTCCAGCTCCTGTCAGACCTAGCCAGGAAAGCCAATGGTCAGAATGATGGGAGTTGTAGTCAAAGGACACTGGAGAGCCACACTTTCCCCGTCCTTGCCTCACAGGACCCGTAGTGAGGTCCGTCTGGCGCCTCCATTGTCCTCTCCCACCCCCCACCCCCCAGGCTGTGATGGACTAGAATGGCATTTTTCACACACACCTGCCCTTTAAAGGGAACATTGTTGTTGTTGTTTAGTCGTTTAGTCGTGTCCGACTCTTCGTGACCCCATGGACCAGAGAACGCCAGGCACTCCTGTCCTCCACTGCCCCCCGCAGCTTGGTCAGACTCATGCTGGTAACCTCGAAAACACTATCCAACCATCTCGTCCTCTGTCGCCCCCTTCTCCTTGTGCCCTCCATCTTTCCCAACATCAGGGTCTTCTCCAGGGAGTCTTCTCTTCTCATGAGGTGGCCAAAGTACTGGAGCCTCAGCTTCACAATCTGTCCTTCCAGTGAGCACTCAGGGCTGATTTCCTTCAGAATGGAGAGGTTTGATCTTCTTGCAGTCCATGGGACTCTCAAGAGTCTCCTCCAGCACCATAATTCAAAAGCATCAATTCTTCGGCAATCAGCCTTCTTTATGGGAAGGGAACATAGGTCTGACTAAAATATGCAATTAAAGGGCTGCATTTCAGTAATCATAAAAAAGCACAAAAGATGAGAGGATGGCAATTCCAGACTAAGCACTTGGCATGGAAGCAACACAGCATTCTGCCTCCAAAGACCACCAGTCGGAAGCCTCTAGTGGTCACAAACAGGGCACAATAAATTCCTTCTTCACCCCATTCTTCTCTTGAGGTCAAGCCACATGTCAGGCCATTATTGGATATCTTGGAGCTTGTTTCCCTTAAGTCAAAACTGCTGTGGAGTGCAACCCTTAATTCGACTGTGGGGAAATGATGGCACGGGAGGGGAGAATTAACCTTTTCCCCGAGTGCTTTCTGAAGGCAAACTGTAGCTCTGCAATAGTTACTCTTGTTGGTCTCAGGATATTGTTGGACTCAGACCCTTTGTCCATCTAGCGCAGTATTTTCCTGGCAGCAGCTGCATGCAAGGCAGATGCTCTGGTGCTGAGCTGCTCTTGTGTAATGGATTTCATACAACTCTGGCCTTTAGAGACTGTTAGGTGGGTTGCCTTTATAATCTGCAGTGTCTCCCTCTATTGGCCATCACCAGACTTGCAGGACCTCAAATCACTTTCTTCTCTTTGCAGCTCGCCCAGAACTTCATATGCTCACCAGGCCATCAGGGAAGACGTTCTTGGTAGCGGAGTGCCTAGCGTGTGGGTTTTACCCACAAAATGTTACTGTGCAGTGGCTGCAAAATGGGGAGCCGATCCAAGGGAAAATATACGAGTCGGAACTTGTACAGAATCCTAATGGGACGTTCTCAACCGGAAGCGTCTTCTTCCCAAAGCAGGGCCATTTTGCAGCCAATTTTACCTGCCAGGTAGAACATGAAGCACTGGAGGCACCACTGGAGGAGACGATCCCCTGGGAGCCAGAAGGTGAGGGTGATAGAATTACCCACCTCTCATCCCCAGAATGTAGTACCAAGTAACATCGGCCAAACTTAAGACTGCATCTCCCATTGACTCTCCTCCAGCTCTAGGATACCTTGGATCACCGATGGCTTGGCTTCTAGGATCTGCGGGGCATGTTGTGGGAATTGGCACGGGAGTTGGAGCGACGTTGATGTACCAAAGACGCAGGGGTGAGTTGGGGCTGCTGGGAAGAAAGGGCAGCTGTGGCAGAAAGGGCAGCATAGTCCGTGGGGAGGCAAGGCTGCAGTGCTGGGGCATGGGACTGCAGATTGCAGTTTGGAAGCAGCTGATTATTGCGTTCTCTCTCTCTCTCTCTCTCTCCCTCTCTCTCTCTCTTATCAGCCCTGTAAGCTCAAGCTGCGCTGAATGACGAAACCCTCCTGAACAAGATGTCGAAAGTCAGGAGGGAAAAGCCAGATGAAGTCTTTGGTATATAACAGTCCACGGAATAACATTTTGGCACAGGGTTGTTCTAGGCAATGCAATATTGTTCCATTTCATTATGTATTTCCTAGAAAATGCATTTCCAGTATGATAATTGCAGGAGGCTTCATTTTAAAGTCAAGGCGATTTAAATCATTTAAATTCAACCTTCCATTTTGAAATTATATACATATAGTAGAGCTCTGCACTCTTCAGGAATTCAAAGAAACCAAGGGATATTGAGGCTTTTAAGATGGATATTATAATTTGTTAGTTTCAGGGCTGTGCCTCTGCCAACTCAGGGCCCCAAACGAGCCCAAGGAACACCTGATCCAGCCTGATCTTCATACTGATGACCAGTTGTGTTGTGACATAAGAAAGAGTGCCTAGCTTGAGGGTTGGGCTACTGTTTAATTAAGGTTAATAAACCCTTCATGTCAGGAAGGAGGTTGGGGAACAAGAAGTAGCATCTCCTTGCCTCCCCGCTCTGACTGCAGCATCGAGAGCAAGAGGGTTCAATCCTGCCTGGTGCTGCTTTACCAACTCATCCCCTAGTCTGCCTCTCCTCTTTCCCCATCATTTCCCTCCCCGTTCCAGTTTGTGTATAATATGATTTCATTTCTCCTTTAGTTTTTCACCTTATACGCTGCATTATCTGGATGGCTATACTTTAGCTTCACCTGTTCCAAGTTATGTTTCTTGTTTTTTTTTGTGTTCTAAATTCTGTATGGAAAAACAGATTTCAATAAAGTGTTTAAAAAACAAATAAATCCCAAATTTGTAGTAATTATGATGTAGGAGAAAATAATTGACAGCACCAGTGCCTGACGTTGGGCAAAAGATTCTTGCAATGCAGTGTATTGGACTAGACGGCTCTCAGAGTCCTTTCCAACTCTCAATTCCACAATTCTATGAAATCATCTGTCCTTGAAACAGCATTAAATTATGCCCAGGGGCTCAATGCTGCTTTGGGGAACTGCGCACTATCCCAATGCCCACATGCACCACAATTTGTGGGTGCCCGGCCTCTTCAAGGGGAATTTGTGGGTGCTGGGGCACCCAGGGCCCCAGGGAGTTGGCACCTAGGGGCTCCCAAATAAGCTTTGGGCCGCTACAAATCATTCTAAACAGAGAAGGAGATCTGTGACTGCCAGCTGCTTATGGCAAACTCTGCCTCTAGTTTGTGACCTGCTCTGCCTCTGCCCTGCCATTTTGTGACTGTTAGGCCTCAATAATCCTCAAGGCCGGAAGCAGAAAGTTTTGAGAACACGGCGCATGATGGGCCACTTAAAAACTAAGGTGACGTTCTCCCCTCGACAACCACTTTTTAAAAGCAGTTGTATACACATGCTATTGAGGCATCTAATCATAAGCCTGCATTTTTATTGAGGCTTGATCAGGGCCTGTATTTTAAAATGAGCTTAAAGATTTTCAAATGTTTCATGCCAGGCAGAAGAGCAGCTGCCTAAGAACCTTGGCAAAATGTTTTTCCTCCTAGACAAGGGGGCCCCCTGATTTAAGGCAGAAAACAATTCTCAAAGTCGTAAAAAGGGAATTACAGGCTGAGAGCCAAGGTTACACTGACCCTACAAATTAAGGGTGGATAAATAGTAAAATGAGCCATATCTTCTTCCTAAGGTTAAAAAGGTCAAGAGCAATGAAAAAGCAACTGGTCTGGCTGGCAGAAAGGGAGCATTTTTGGGAAGTCTTTTCTAAAGCTGTTTCTTTCTTAAACTAAGATCCTTTTAAGATTTCTTTTCCTTTTAAAAGGTTATTTATGTATTAAATATATTAGCTTAAATATAATTATGCAAAGGATTTAAGAAATGCTAGATTCTTATTTCATATAGTTGGAAGAGATCACAGGGGCCATCAGCCACCAGCCCCCCTTGTCAGACAGGAGACGCCATCGAGCACTCCTGATATATGGTTGTCAGGCCTTTTGTTTAGAAACCTTCAAATGAAGGAGATCTCTCAATGTTGATGTGAACTCAAAATCCTTGACATATGTTTAAGATAAAAATTTAAGATTAAACCATCTGTTTTGGAGGGCAAGGAGGGCAAGAGGTGAGCTGGTAATTAAGATTTCTTGTTGAGACACATGTAAGATATATTACTACTTATTTGTCATTTATAGATAGAAGAATATATAGCTTTTTGATTCCCATAAAAGGACAGAAGGAAATGGGTGTATCTTTTGTGATTGGTTCTAGCAAACAGCCAATAGGAATTTCAACCAGGCTGATTGGACAGAGGCAGCCACAGGAGGAGCAAGGGAACTGGATTAAGGAAATATAAGTGCTGGCCAGAATGGCAGGAGGCCAGGCCAGAGCTTGGTAACCATATACCACTGTGCCTCATATTTATTTGTCTGACAAATAAATTATTATTTTAATTTCTCTATTGCTGCGTTGAATATTTCATTCCAGCTAAGCGTTAACCACAAGCAGGGTGCTACACTATTTTAAATTATATAACAACATTCATATATACCACTTGGTTTTTAGAAAACCTCTAAACGGCTCACAAAAATATCAAACAGAACATCATGTAGAACATTATTTTAAAATATTCAAAGGAGACTTTGAAAACACCAGTATAAACTGCAGTGGAACCTTGGTTTTCAAACTTCTCCGTTGACAAACGTTTTGGAACTCGAATGCTGGAAGTAACTGCTTCAGTTTTCGAACACTTTTCAGAAGTCAAACATACCACATGGCTTCCGTTTTGAGTTTCCCTATTGTATTGATGCTTCCATATTGAGTTTTCGGTTTTTGAATATTTTGGAACTCAAACGGTCTTCTGGAACGGATTGCGTTCGAAAACCGAGCTTTTTGTTAAAAGAAACGAAACACACCCAACTTCTACACGCCCGTCTGGCTGGCTTGCTTAAAAGCAGAATGTTTTGATCTGACACCCGGGAGTCACAGTTCAACTGAACTTTTGTCTCTCAGGTGCACATTGCGCTCCCATCCTTTCTGGAGAAACGAAAGTAAGCACGGCGGCCTCAAAATGCCCAGCTTCTCGTGTTTGCTGCTCTCCTTGCAGGGTGCATGTAAGTCGCATCCCCTCACCCGGAGGACCCTTGCCACTTGGGGGGGCTCCTGGGGGCTAGGGCAATGGAGGAGGAGGGAGGGAGGGAGGGAGGGAGAGGTGGCTTCGCAAAGACCAGCAGGAGCCGGGAAGTGGGCGGCCAGGCGGCCTAGTCCAAAAGGACTAGGAGAGGTTTCCTGTCTGAAACCTGGAGAGCCTCTGCCAGTCAGTGTAGAGAGTACTGGCCTAGGTGGACTGATGGTCTGATTCAGTATAAGGCAAAGCAGACCAGAGCAATACATTGGGTACCAGCTTGGCTCAGGAGTTGCCTGAAGGAGGCGTACAAGGCACCACCAAACTGTCTAAGGGACTCCACTCCAGATTTGTGTAGGGTTTACTCCTTAGCCTCTGCTGAAGATGTCCCACAAGGGAGTTTTTTCCCTTCTCCTAGATGGGCCACCTTCCCAGATTGACAAGCCCCATCTGCCCCTCACTTCCCTCTATAGCTGGAACTTGTCTTCACACGCAGGGGAAATCTCTTAACTCACTGAGGGTTTGAGACACGTTAGCTGTCCTCACGTCATTTAGCCGGCCAGTCGAAGCCTTTCCCAGGATGTGGCCGCTATCGCCTGCTGACAGCTTCTTGGCTCTTTTTATGTGAATTGCCCTGAGGCCTCTGGGTATAGGCCGGAATAATAATAATAACAATAACAATAATAATAATAATAACAACAACGATAATAACAATAACAATAATAATAGCCACAGGTGAGAGCTGAGTGACAACTGAGGACCAAAGTTGTACAAGCCACCCCAGAAAAAGCTTGACGTGTCCCACATCAGAAGTATTCCCCCTCTCCTTGCGCCCACAGTGGATGGTTACTTTTTTTGAGAAGTCAAAGGCGCATTCCACATTCAGATTTAAACTAGTCCTCAAACTCCAGCCTCGTTTTTAACCAAAGGGCTTCAGGAATCCCTTTTTTGCATAACTACAGTTTGCAGGAATCTTAAAAGTTAAAACTGGCTTATGATGGCTTTAGCCTGCGATGGAGCTCCAGTCTAATTACAGTCTAACTGTATCTCTTTGTCCTTTTCAGGGGCAGCCGTGATAATCCAAGTCCCTTCATCCCCCGTCCAGGCAGGGCCACGCTCTAATGCATTCCTGCCTTGCCACTTCTCCTTAGACCCTCACAGGCCCATAAACGTTGATTTCCTGATTGTGAGATGGTCGCTGAGAGGAAAAAACGTTGCAAAGTTCGATACCAACATCACAGTGTTTAGACCGAGGGGAGCAGTGCTTGATGCGACGCGGCTGCCAGAGGGCAACGCCACCCTCTACCTCTCGGACGTAAGGGACGAGGATGCTGGGGAGTATACGTGTTTTGTTCTCCATACTCCTGACAGTGCTGAAGGGAAGGTGGTATTGAAAATAGAAGGTAAGGGAGGCAAGGCGGCGGGTGGAAAAGCTTTTTTAAAGCACCAAACATATTTCATATTAAAGTCCTTGATGTAAAATACCATTATAGAGCGCATCCTTTGAAGCGCTTCACGTTAACTCCAGGCTAAACATACCTGACAGGGCCCTAGTTTTATTCATGTATCTGCCTCATTGTGATATTAAGCAGCTGGGCTGTGTCTATTTCTACAAGAGAATAAAATGTGTGGTTGCTCAACCCTTGCCTTGGCTCCCTATGGTCTATTGCTTGAAGCACTTTTCTCCCAGCCCAGCTCTGATAATCAGATTTGAACCATGCTGGAGAGAAAACTACATAAGGCAATGGAATAGAGAGGTGTAGCGAGGAACACCTCTATGTTCACTTTTCTGTAAGACAGACCCCACACACTGCACCAGAACAGGGCAGCTAAACTAGGATGCTAAAGCTAAGACCTGCCACTTCCACATCTGTCATTGGAATAAACCTACCTGTGGAAATCATCTCTCCTTTCTCTGGGTACTACAACCAACTTCACCATGACACATGATGACCAGCAAGAGATCCTTTTCAGTGGTGGCTCCCTGCCTTTGTCATGCTCCAGGGCAGCCTGCCTAGCTCCCACATCAAAATATTTTAGGCTCCATGCAATACTACCTTGCCTTCTCTGGCTTTAGAAATGGTTATTCGCTGAATGCTTACAGTGTGGCCCTAATATTCCAGCTGAGTTAACTGAAGCTTACTCCCAGGTAAGTGGGTATAAGAATTGCAATTCGTACACTTCCGTTTCTTGAACTGCTGCAACTGTGGTTTAATGGTTTTTATTTTGTATGGTGTAAATATTGTATTTTTATCTTTTATGTGAATTAGATTTCTGGCCCATAATACAAAATGGCTGCTGTTGGTGTGGGACAGAAATTTTTAAATAAATAAATACTTATAATTTGGGTCTCAGTTTTGCGGAGCATAGCCACAGTGCTCCCTCGGAAAGAATTTGCCTATATGAAGCACATAACACTGGTTCTCTCTCAGCTGTGTTGGCTGCCATTATACTTCCCAGCATGTTTCAAGATACATATCTTGATATCATAAATTGGTTAGGGCCGTGTATTACAGGGAAAACCAGCTCGCATTCAAGCCTACTCCTCTGGAGATGAGGTTTTGGGGAGAGCTGCAGTTTCATGTTCCATCATTAAGAGATGTTCATTGTAATGAAACAGAGCAGGGCCTCCTTTGTGGTGGTGCTACAGAACTGAGATGTGACCTCTCAAGAGAGGCTTGACAAAAGCACGCTTTGACAAATATCATCATCATTTATTTATTTATACCCCACCCATCTAGGTGGGTTTCCCCAGCCACTCTGGGCAGCTCCCAACAGAATATTAAAAACACAATAAAATATCAAACATTAAAAACTTCCCTAAGCAGGGTTGCCTTAAGGTGTCTTCTAAAAGTCAGATAGTTGTTTGTTTCCTTGACATCTGATAGAAGGACAGATGCCACTGCTGAGAAGGCCCTCTGCCTGGTTCCCTGTAACCCCACTTATTGCAGGGAGGGAACCACCAGAAGGCCCTCAGCGCTGGACCTCAGAGTCTGGGCTGAATGATGGGGGTGGAGATGTTCCTTCAGGTACACTGGGCCAAGGCCGTTTAGGGCTTTAAAGGGCAGCACCAACACTTTGAAGTGTGCTCTGAAATGTACTGGAGGCAATGTAGGTCTTTCAGGACTGGAGTTATATGGTCTCGGTAGCCATCCCCAGTAACCAGTGCAGCTGCCGCATTCTGGATTAGCTGTAGTTTCCAGGTCACCTTCAAAGTAGCCCCACATAGAGCGCATTGCCGTAGTCCAAGCGGGACAGTCTCCCAGACCTTGAGGGATGGCATAGTGGAGATACAGGACAGCAGCTCTTACTGTATGTGGGAGCGGGCCAGGCAGGACTTGGGGCTATGAGGATAGTGAGTAACTTAAAGGCCACCTAATGAGTTCATGGGCAAGGTGAGATTAGATCTGGAGATTCCTAGCACATGTTTTCAACCATGACTTCTACGCCAACTTCCTTGTACTGAGAGCTGCCTTTTATTGCAGAAGCGAAGAGGGAAGTCACATTCATGCCATACATTTAAAGCACACATAACTCGTATGACTTCCGGTGAAGAATCCTGGGAACTGCAGCTTGCTGCTCACATATCTAGTTCCCAGCACCCTTTAAGCTGCCCAAGGAGATGCTCTCCTAACTCTCCTCTCTCCCTCCAGCTCCCCCACGCCTAACACTTGGCCCCACAGGTGTGCCGCTGGGAAAACCAAGCACTTTGACATGTACAGCATCCGACTTTTACCCTGACGGTGTCTCTGTGAAGTGGCTGCGAGGCAGTGAGACTCTGAAAGTTGACTCACCCCTTGCCAAGCATGGGCCCAATTACCTCTTCTATGCACAAAGTGTCCTGGAGTTCACACCACAAATCTCCGACGCTGGAGTTACCTTCTCATGCCACATCCAACACCGAGCAGCGAAAGACCCAATCCGTCAAGACATTGAGCTGAAGGTGGTAGGTAAGTGGGAGCCTTTCCTCTGCAACCTGGAGTCCTGAAATGCCCATGCTAAGCACAGTTCCCCCTTAGTGAGACCCAGTTCTGACTCGCACTCTGTACCCTCTTCTGCCTCTGCTTATTTTCCTCCTCAAAGCTCTCCATCCCTTTGCTCTAAACAGTAGTGTCTGCTCCATGATAAATAATCCTGCAAGAACTTATCTGCTGAGGTGGATGAAAGCCCACCCAGTTGAATTTGCTTCCACACTAGGGCCCCTCACGATTGCTAAGGCACCACTTTCCTGCAGATCAACTGGAAATCACATTAAAATGGTGGCTTCACACACTACTTAACATGGTGCTATAATTAGCAAAAAGGCGTAATGTACCCCATTTTCAGAGATGGGGAGCCTGTGACCCTCCAGATGTGGATGGGCTCCTGCTCCCGTCAGACCTGGGCAGAGAAGCCAATGGTCAGGATGATGGGAGTTGTAGTCAAAGAACACTGGAGAGCCACACTTTCCCCGTCCTTGCCTCACAGGACCTGTAGTGAGGTCCATCTGGCGCCTCCATTGACCTCTTCCCCCCCAGGCTGTGATAAACTAGAATGGCATTTTTACTCCCTTTAAAGGGAGCGCATTGTTGTTGTTGTTTAGTCGTTTAGTCGTGTCCAACTCTTCGTGACCCCGTGGACCAGAGCACGCCAGGCACTTCTGTCTTCCACTGTCTCCCGCAGTTTGGTCAGACTCATGTTTGTAGCTTCGAGAACACTGTCCAACCATCTCGTCCTCTGTCGTCCCCTTCTCCTTGTGCCCGCCATCTTTCCCAACATCTTCTCCAGGGAGTCTTCTCTTCTCATGAGGTGGCCAAAGTACTGGAGCCTCAGCTTCACAATCTGTCCTTCCAGTGAGCTAATTTCCTTAAGGATGGTTGCATTTGATCTTCTTGCAGTCCATGGGACTCTCAAGAGTCTCCTCCAGCACCATAATTCAAAAGCATCAATTCTTTGGTGATCAGCCTTCTTTATGGTCCAGCTCTCACTTCCATACATCACTACTGGGAAAACCATGGCTTTAACTATACGGACCTTTGTTGGCATAGGTCTGACTAAAAATACAGTCGTACCTTGGAAGTTGAACCGAATCCATTTCAGAAGTCTGTTCGACTTCCAAAATTTTTGGAAACAAAAGAGCAGCTTCTGATTGGCTGCAGGAAGAGATTGAACCTGAGGCCTTCTGCATGCAAGGCAAATATTCTGGTGCTGAGCTGCTCTTGTGTAATGCATTTCATACAACTGTGGCCTTTAGAGACTGTTAGGTGGGTTGCCTTTATAATCAGCAATGTCTCCCTCTAGTGGCCTTCACCAGACTTGCAGGACCTCAAATCTCTTTCTTCTCCTCGCAGCTCGCCCAGAACTTCATATGCTCACCAAGCCACCAGGAAAGACGTTCTTGGTAGCTGAGTGCCTAGTGTGTGGGTTTTACCCACAAAATGTTACAGTGCAGTGGCTGCAAAATGGGGAGCCGATACAAGCGGGAATATACGAGTCTGAAGTTGAACAAAATCCTAACGGGACGTTCTCAACCGGAAGCGTCTACTTCCCACAGCAGGGCCATTTTGCAGCCAGTTATACCTGCCAGGTACATCATGAAGCACTGGAGGCACCACTGGAGGAGATGATCCTCTGGGAGCCAGAAGGTGAGGGTGATGGAATTACCCACCCCTCATCCCCAGAATGTAGTACCAAATCACACTGGCCAAAACTTAAACCTGCATCTCCAACTGACTCTCCTCCAGCTCCAGGATACTTTGGATCACCGTTGACTTGGCTTCTAGGATCTCTGGGACACCTTGTGGGACTTGGCATGGGAATTGGAGCGACGTTGATGTACCAAAGACGCAGAGGTGAGTTGGGGCTGCTGGGAAGAAAGGGCAGCTGTGGCAGAAAGGGCAGCAGAGTCCGTGGGGAGGCAAGGCTGCAGTGCTGGGGCACGGGACTGCAGATTGCAGTTTGGAGACACCTGATTATTGCATTCTCTCTCTCTCCCTCTCTCTCTCTCTCTCCCTCTCTCTTAGCAGCCAAGTATAAGCAAGCTGAACCGAATGACCAAACCCTCCTGAAGAAGACGTCGAAAGTCAGGAGGGAAAATCAAGATGATGTTCTTGTTATTTAACAGTCCACGGAATGAAATTTTGGCACAGGGTTATTCCAGGCAATGAAATATTGTTCCATTTCATTATGTATTTCCTTAAAAATGCATTTCCAGTATGATAATTGCAGCAGGCTTCGTTTTAAAGTCAAGGAGATTTAAATAATTTAAATTCAACCTTCCATTCTGAAATTATATACATATAGTAGGGCTTTGCACTCTTTGGGAATTCAAAGAAACCAAGGAGGCTTTTAAGATAGATATTATAATTTGTTAGTTTCAGGGCTGTGCCTCTGCTAACTCAGGGCCCCAAACAAGCCCAAGAAACACCTGATCCAGCCTGATCTTCATACTGATGACCAGTTGTGTTGTGACATACGAAAAAGGGCCTAGCTTGAGGGTTTGGTTAATGTTTAATTAAGGTTAATAAACCCTTCATGTCAGGAAGGAGGTTGGGGAACAAGTAGTAGCATCTCTTTGCCTCCCCGCTCTGACTGCAGCATCGAGAGTAAAAGGGTTCAATCCTGCCTGGTGCTGTTTTACCAACACATCCCCCAGTCTGCCTCTCCTCTTTCCCCATCATTTCCCTCCCTGTTCCAGTTTGTGTATAATATGATTTCTTTTCTCCTTTAGTTTTTCACCTTATACGCTGCATTATCTGTATGGCTATACTTTAGCTTCACCTGTTCCAAGTTATGTTTCTTGTTTTTTTGTGTTCTAAATTCTGTATGGAAAAACAGATTTCAATAAAGTGTTTAAAAAATAAATAAATCCCAAATTTGTAGTAATTCTGATGTAGGAGAAAATAATTGACAGCACCAGTGCCTGATGTTGGGCAAAAGATTCTTGCAATGCAGTGTGTTCTCGGGGTCCTTTCCAACTCTTCAATTCCACTATTCTATGAAATTATCCGTCCTTGAAACACCATTAAATTATGCCCAGGGGCTCAATGCTGCTTTGGGGAACTGCACACTATCCCAATGCCCACATGCACCACAATTTGTGGGTGCCCGGCCTCTTCAAGGGGAATTTATGGGTGCTGGGGCACCCAGGGAGTTGGTACCTAGGGGCTCCCAAATAAGCTTTGGGCCGCTAGAAATCATTCTTAACAGAGAAGGAGATCTGGGACTGCCAGCTGCTTATGGCAAACTCTGCCTCTAGTTTGTGACCTGCTCTGCCTCTGCCCTGCCATTTTGTGACTGTTAGCCCTCAATAATCCCCAAGGCCGGAAGCAGAAAGTTTGGAGAACACGGCACTTGATCAGCCATCAAAAAACTAAGGTGACCTTATCCCCTCGGCAACCACTTTTTAAAAGCAGGTGTAAACACATTCTATTTTAAATTATATAACAACATTTGTATATACCACTCGATTTTAAGAAAACCTCTAAACGGCTCACAAAAATATCTAACAGAACATCATGAAGAACATTATTTTAAAATCTGCAAGGGAGACTTTGGAATCAACAGTATAAACTGCAGTGGAACCTTGGTTTTCAAACTTCTCTGTTGACAAACATTTCGGAACTCGAATGCTGGAAGTAACTGCTTCAGTTTTCGAACACTTTTCAGAAGTCAAACATACCACATGGCTTCCGTTTTGAGTTTCCCTATTGTATTGATGCTTCCGCATTGAGTTTTCGGTTTTTGAATATTTTGGAACTCAAATGGTCTTCCGGAACGGATTGCGTTCGAAAACTGAGGTTTTTGTAAAAAGAAAAGAAACACACCCAACTTCTACACGCCCGTCTGGCTGGCTTGCTTAAAAGCAGAAATGTTTTGATCTGGCACTTGGGGGTTGCAGTTCAACTGAACTTTTGTCTCTCAGGTGCACATTGCACTCCCATCCTTTCTGGAGAAACGAAAGTAAGCACGGCGGCCCCAAAATGCCCAGCTTCTCGTGTTTGCTGCTCTCCTTGCAGGGTGCATGTAAGTCGCATCCCCTCACCCGGAGGACCCTTGCCACTTGGGGGGGGGGCTCCTGGGGGCTAGGGCAATGGAGGAGGAGGGAAGGAGGGAAGGAGGGAGGGAGGGAGGGAGAGGCAGCTTCGCAAAGACCAGCAGGAGCTGGGAAGTGGGTGGCCAGGCGGCCTAGTCCAAAAGGACTAGGAGAGGTTTCCTGTCTGAAACCTGGAGAGCCTCTGCCAGTCAGTGTAGAGAGTACTGGCCTAGGTGGACTGATGGTCTGATTCAGTATAAGGCAAAGCAGACCAGAGCAATACATTGGGTACCAGCTTGGCTCAGGAGTTGCCTGAAGGAGGCGTACAAGGCGCCATCCAACTGCCCAAGGGACTCCACTCCAGATTTGTGTAGGGTTTACTCCTTAGCCTCTGCTGAAGATGTCCCACAAGGAAGTTTTTTCCTTCTCCTAGATGGGCCACCTTCCCAGATTGACAAGCCCCATCTGCCCCTCATTTCCCTCTATAGCTGGAACTTGTCTTCACACGCAGGGGAAATCTCTTAACTCACTGAGGGTTTGAGACACGTTAGCTGTCCTCACCTCATTTAGCCGTCCAGTCGAAGCCTTTCCCGGGATGTGGCCGCTATCGCCTGCTGACAGCTTCTTGGCTCTTTTTATGTGAATTGCCCTGAGACCTCTGGGTATAGGCCGGAATAATAATAATTATAATAATAGTAATAATAATAATAGCCACAGGTGAGAGCTGAGTGAAGACTGAGGACCAAAGTTGGACAAGCCACCCTAGAAAGAGCTTGACGTGTCCCACACCAGAGGTACTCTCCCCCCCCCCCCCGCGCTCGCAGTGGATGGTTACTTTTTTGAGAAGTCAAAGGTGCATCCCGCATTCAGATTTAAAGTACCGGTAGTCCTCAAACTCCTCCAACCAGCCTGGTTTTGTTTTGTTTTTTAACCAAAGGACTTCAGGAATCCCATTTTTGCATAACTACGGTCTGCAGGAATCTTAAAAGTTAAAACTGGTTTATGATGGCTTTAGCCTGCGATGGAGCTCCAGTCTAATTACAGTCTAACTGTATCTCTTTGTCCTTTTCAGGGGCAGCCGTGATAATCCAAGTCCCTTCATCCCCCGTCCAGGCAGGGCCACGCACTAATGCATACCTGCCTTGCCACTTCTCCTTAGACCCTCACAGGCCCATAGACGATTCTGCCATGGTTGTGAAATGGTCGCTGAGAGGAAGAACCATTATAATGTGGCATGGGAGCATTTCAATCTTTAGACCGAGGGGAGGAGTACTTAATTTGCAGTCGCTGCGAGAGGGCAATGCCAGCCTCTATCTCACAGATGTAAGAGGCGAGGATGCCGGGGAGTATACGTGTTCTGTTACCCATACTCCTGACTTTGCTGAAGGGAAAGTGGCATTGAAATTAGAAGGTAAGGGATGCAAGGCGGCGGGCGGAAAGCCTTTTTTAAAGCACTAAACATATTTCACATGAAAGTCCTTGATGTAAAATACCATTTTAAAGCACATCCTATGAAGCGCTTCATGTTAACTCCGGGCCAAACAGACCTGACAGAGCCCTATTTTGATGATGATGATGATCACCACCGCCGCCACCACCATCATCATCATCATAATTTATACCTTGCCCATCTAGGTGGGTTTTCCCAGCCACTCTGGGCAGCTTTCAACAGAATAATAATAAGGATAATGATAATGATAAAGCAATCAAACATTAAAAATTTCCTTAAATAGGGCTGCCTTCAGATGTCTTCTAAACGTCAGATAATTGCCTATTTCCTTGACATCTGATGGGAGGGTGCTCCACAGGGCGCCACTACCGAGAAGGCCCTCTGTCTTGTTCCCTGTAACCTCACTTCTCGCAGGGAGGGAACCGCCAGAAGGCCCTCAGCGCTGGACCTCAGAGTCCAAACTGAATGATGGGGGTGGAGACGCTCCTTCAGGTATACTGGGCCGAGGCTGTTTAGGGCTTTAAAGGTCAGCACCAACACTTTGAATTGTGCTCAGAAACGTACTGGGAGCCAATGTAGGTCTTTCAAGACCTGTGTTATGTGGTCTCGGCGGCCGCCCCCAGTCACAGGTCTGGCTGCTGCATTCTGGATTAGTTGTAGTTTCCAAGTCACCTTCAAAGGTAGCCCCAAGTAGAGCGCATTGCAGTAGTCCAAACGGGACAGTTTCCCAGACCTTGAGGGATGGCATAGTGGAGATACAGGACTGCAGCTCATACTGCATTTGAGGGGCAGGCCAGGCAGGACTTGGGGCTAAGAGGATAGTGAGTAACGTAAAGGCCACCTAACGAGCTCATGGGCAAGGTGAGATTTGAACTGCAAATTCCCAGTGCATGTTTTCCACCATTACTTCTGCACCAACTTCCTTGTACTGAGAGTTTCCTTTTACTGTGGAAGGGAAGAGGGAAGTCACATCCATGCCATACATTCAAAGCACATTTAACTCGTGTGGCTTCCAGTGAAGAATCCTGGGAACTGCAGCTTGCTGCTCACAGATCTACAGTTCCCAGCACCCTTTAAGCTGTCCAAGGAGATGCTCTCCTAACTCTCCTCTCTCCCTCCAGCTCCCCCACGCCTAACACTCGGCCCCACAGAAGTGCCCCTGGGAAAACCAATCAATTTGACGTGTGCAGCATCCGACTTTTACCCTGGCCGTGTCTCTGTGAAGTGGCTGCGAGGCAGTGAGACTCTGAAGGTTGACTCGCCCCCTGCCAAGCTTGAGGCCAATTACCTCTTCAATGCAGAGAGTGTCCTGAACTTCATACCACAAATCTCCGATGATGGTGTCACCTTCTCATGCCACATCCAACACCAGGCTGTGAAAGACCCAATCCGTCAAGATATTGAGCTGAAGGTGGTAGGTAAGTGGGAGCCTTTCCTGTGCGACCCTGGAATCCTGGCCCCCCCCCCGCCCCCCTGCCCTGCTAACTACCAGGGCTTTTTTTGATCCAGGAACTCAGTTCCAGCACCTCTCAGGTGGGCGCCATGGCCATTGTTAAGAGAACAAGGCAGCTGTTAATGAGTTCTGGCACCACATTTTCTAGAAAAAAGGCATTAGGAACCACTTCCCCTTCTTAAGGAGACCCAGTTCTGGCTCTCTAGCCTGTTCTGCCTCTGTGTATTTTTCTCCTCAAAACTCTATAGCTTTTTGCTCAAACCAGGTAGTGTCTCCTCCATGATATAGAAACAGTCAAGAATTTCTTTGCTGAAGTGGATGAAGCCCCACCCAGTCGAGTTTGCCTCCACACTAGTGCCACACTAGTTCAGCATTGCCAAAGCACATCTAGGCCATACATTTAAAGCACATTTAACAGACACATGGCCCCACAAAGGTGCAGCTGGCCAAACCAAGCACCATGATAAAAATAGACTTGAAATTGCATAGCATCGCCCCTGGCAACAAGTTTTCTCCCAGCAACAGGTTGCCTTAGCAACAGACTTCTTTATTAGACAGGCTATGAATGAGAACAAGCTGGCTGTCACTCTGCCCAGATGCCTGAGGAGCATAGAGAAGGAATGATCACTGTACTTAGTTTTAATTTATTTTCCTCAGGGCAGCAGTTGTATAAGTTGTCATGTTAATTCTTCAATAAATACTTTAAGCAGAACTGGAATGGGTGAGGTGTTTATTCCCACATGGGAATTCACCAACAGATGAGCTGAACTGAGAAAGAAGATTCAGGAAGAATTTCTGGGCGACTCTGCTGAATGAAAACAGAACCCCAAACGACTGGCATAGTGCATTGATGTGCCATACATTTAAAGCACATTTAACGGATATTGCTTTGTCTGAAGAGTCCTGGGAACTGTAGCTTGCTGCTCACAGAGCTACCGTTCCCAGCACCCTTTAACAAAGCCCAGTTAAGCTGCCAATGGTGAGATTTGATCTGCAGATTCCAATGCGTGCTTCAACCATGACTTCTACGCCAACTTCCTTGTACTAAGAGTTGCCTTTTATCGCAGAAGGGAAGAGGGAAGTCACATCCATGCCATACATTTAAAGCACACTTAAATGTGGCTTCTGGTAAAGAATCCTGGGAACTGCAGCTTGCTGCTCACGGAGCTACAGTTCCCAGCACCCTTTAAGCTGCCAATGGAGATGCTCTCCTAACTCTCCTCTCTGCCTCCAGCTCTCCCACGCCTAACACTCGGCCTCACAGACGTAGAGCTGGGCGAACCAAGCAACTTCCTGTGCGCGGCATCTGACTTTTACCCTGGCAATGTCTCTGTGAAGTGGCTGCGAGGCAGTGAGACTCTGAAAGTTGACTCGCCCCCTGTCCAGGAAGGGCCCGGTGGTCTCTTCTATGCAGAGAGTGTCCTGGAGTTCACACCACAAATCTCTGACGCTGGCGTTACCTTCTCATGCCACATCCATCACCAAGCGAGAAAAGATCCAATCAGTCAAGATTTTGAGCTGAGGGTGGTAGGTAAGTGGGAGCCTTTCCTCTGCAACCTGGAGTCCTGAAATGCCCATGCTAAGCACAGTTCCCCCTTAGTGAGACCCAGTTCTGACTCGCACTCTCTACCCTGTTCTGCGTCTGCTTATTTTACTCCTCAAAGCTCTCTATCCCTTTGCTCTAAACAGTAGTGTCTGCTCCATGATAAAGAATCCTGCAAGAACTTATCTGCTGAGGTGGGTGAAGGCCCACCCAGTCGAATCTGCTTCCTTACTAGGGCCCCTCATGATTGCTAAGGTACCACCTTCTTGCAAATCAGCTGGAAATCACATTAAAATGGTGGCTTCACACACTACTTAACATGGTGCTATAATTAGCAAAAAGGCGTAATGTACCCCATTTTCAGAGATGGGGAGCCTGTGACCCTCCAGATGTGGATGGGCTCCTGCTCCCGTCAGACCTGGGCAGAGAAGCCAATGGTCAAAATGATGGGAGTTGTAGTCAAAGGACATTGGAGAGCCACACTTGCCCCGTCCTTGCCTCATAGGACCTGTAGTGAGGTCCGTCTGGCACCTCCATTGACCTCTTCCCCCCCCCCCCAGGCTGTGATGGACTAGAATGCCATTTTTACTCCCTTTAAATGGAGCACATAAGTCTGACTGAAAATACCTTTGAAGTTGAACGGAATCCGTTCTGGAAATGCATTTGACTTCCAAAACATTCGGAAAACAAAGCACAGCTTCTGATTTACTACTGGCTCTAGTCCTGTATTGTTCCTACAGTTAAGGGGCAGAGCATGTATGTAACAGCATACATACTCCAATTCCTTCTTCATTCTTCTCTTTGGATCAAAATGAAGAAGCGTCTCCACCCCCATCATTCTGCCCAGACACTGAGATCCAGCTCCGAGGGCCTTCTGGTGGTTCCCTCCCTGCAAGAAGTGAGGTTACAGGGAACCGGGCAGAGGGCCTTCTTGGTAGTGGCACCCGCCCTGTGGAATGCTCTCCCATCAGATGTCAAGGAAATAAACAACTATCTGACTTTCAGTAGACATCTGAAGGCAGCCCTGCTTAGGGAAGTTTTTAATGTTTGATGTTTTATCCTGTTTTTAATATTCTGTTGGGAGCTGCTCAGAGTGGCTGGGGAAACCCAGCCAGATGTTGTTGTTGTTATTGTTTAGTCGTTTAGTCGTGTCCGACTCTTCGTGACCCCATGGACCAGAGAACGCCAGGCACTCCTGTCCTCCACTGCCCCCCGCAGCTTGGTCAGACTCATGCTGGTAACCTCGAAAACACTGTCCAACCATCTCGTCCTCTGTCGTCCCCTTCTCCTTGTGCCCTCCATCTTTCCCAGCATCAGGGTCTTCTCCAGGGAGTCTTCTCTTCTCATGAGGTGGCCAAAGTACTGGAGCCTCAGCTTCACAATCTGTCCTTCCAGTGAGCACTCAGGGCTGATTTCCTTCAGAATGGAGAGGTTTGATCTTCTTGCAGTCCATGGGACTCTCAAGAGTCTCCTCCAGCACCATAATTCAAAAGCATCAATTCTTCGGCGATCAGCCTTCTTTATGGTCCAGCTCTCACTTCCATACATCACTACTGGGAAAACCATAGCTTTAACTATACGAACCTTTGTTGGCAAGGTGATGTCTCTACTTCTCAAGATGCTGTCTAGGCCTGTCATTGCCCTTCTCCCAAGAAGCAGGCGTCTTTTAATTTCGTGGCTGCTGTCACCATCTGCAGTGATCATGGAGCCCAAGAAAGTAAAATCTCTCACTGCCTCCATTTCTTCCCCTTCTATTTGCCAGGAGGTGATGGGACCAGTAGCCATGATCTTCGTTTTTTTGATGTTGAGCTTCAGACCATATTTTGCACTCTCCTCTTTCACCCTCAATAAAAGGTTCTTTAATTCCTCCTCACTTTCTGCCATCAAGGTTGTGTCATCTGCATATCTGAGGTTGTTGATATTTCTTCCGGCAATCTTAATTCCGGCTAGGGATTCATCCAGCCCAGCCTTTCGCATGATGAATTCTGCATATAAGTTAAATAAGCAGGGAGACAAAATGCAGCCTTGTCGTACTCCTTTCCCAATTTTGAACCAATCAGTTGTTCCATATCCAGTTCTAACTGTAGCTTCTTGTCCCACATAGAGATTTCTCAGGAGACAGATGAGGTGATCAGGCACTCCCATTTCTTTAAGAACTTGCCATAGTTTGCCATGGTCGACACAGTCAAAGGCTTTTGCATAGTCAATGAAGCAGAAGTAAATGTCTTTCTGGAACTCTCTAGCTTTCTCCATAATCCAGCGCATGTTTGCAATTTGGTCTCTGGTTCCTCTGCCTCTTCTAAATCCAGCTTGCACTTCTGGGAGTTCTCGGTCCACATACTACTTGAGCCTTCCTTGTAGAATTTTAAGCATAACCTTGCTAGCGTGAGAAATTAGTGCAATTGTGCGATAGTTGGAGCGCCAGCCAGATGGGTGGGGTATAAATAAATGATGATGATGATGGTGGTGATGATGATGTCCGGAGTGCAACTCTTAATTTGACTTGGGGGAAATGATGGCATGGGAGGGGAATATCAGACTTCTTAAGGCAAACTGCAGCTATTCAATAGTGACTTTTGTTGGTCTCAGGATATAGTTGGACTTGGACCGGTGTCCATCTAGCGCAGTATTGTATATGCTGCCTGGCAGCAGCTGTCTGGCTTTCAGGAGGCAGCTTTTCTCAGCCCTGCCTGGAGACACCAGAGATTGAACCTGAGACCTTCTGCATGCAAGGCAGATGCTCTGGTGCTGAGCTGCTCTTGTGTAATGCATTCACACAACTGTGGACTGTTCAGAGACTGTTAGGTGAGTTGCCTTTATAATCTGCAGTGTCTCCCTCTATTGGCCATCCATCACCAGACTTGCAGGACCTCAACATCTCTTTCCTCTCCTTGCAGCTCGCCCAGAACTTCATATGCTCACCAGGCCACCAGGGAAGTCGTTCTTGGTAGCTGAGTGCCTAGTGTGTGGGTTTTACCCACAAAATGTTAAAGTGCAGTGGCTGCAAAATGGGGAGCCGATACAAGGGAGAATATATGAGTCGGAACTTGTACAGAATCCTAACGGGACGTTCTCAACCGGAAGCGTCTTCTTCCCAAAGCAGGGCAATTTTGCAGCCAATTTTACCTGCCAGGTACAACATGAAGCACTGGAGGCACCACTGGAGGAGACGAACCCCTGGGAGCCAGAAGGTGAGGGTGTCAGGGAACTGCTCAGTGGGGAGAGGGAAAAAGCCGATGGATTACAGAGAGCCCCCAAAGATCGTGGGAAGCAGCTCCTCCTCAGAGGAGGAGAGTAACCACGCCTCCAGTAGAGAGGAGCTTCAGGGCTCGGAGGAGGCGAGGCGGTGCCAGGCGCGCCAAGAGGGGAGGCGCAACTGAGCATCAAGAAACTACTTTGCTGGGGAAGGTTTAAGGACCGCCCACTCACGGATTCTGCCAGCCATGGGAGAGTGGCGCTCTGGACAGTTTATTTTGGCATCAAAAGCAAGGCTTCACAGCCGAGCAAGGAGGCGTTTGCCTGCTTGCTCTCGAGCAACCGCTTGGAACCTTAACAGAGGGTGATGGAACTACCCACCCCTCACCCCCAGAATGTAGTACCAAATCACACTGGCCAAAACTTAAACCTGCATCTCCAACTGACTCTCCTCCAGCTCTAGGATACTTTGGATCACCGATGACTTGGCTATTGGGATCTGTGGGACATATTGTGGGACTTTGCATGGGAGTTGGAGCGACGTTGATGTACCAAAGACGCAGAGGTGAGTTGGGGCTGCTGAGAGTGGTGGCAGAAAGGGCAGCAGAGTCGATGGGGAGGCAAGGCTGCAGTGCTGGGGCACGGGACTGCAGTTTGGAGATTGCAGTTTGGAAGCAGCTGATTACTGCGTGTTCTCTCTCTCTCTCTCTCTCTCTCTCTTATCAGCCCTGTAAGCTCAAGCTGCGCTGAATGACGAAACCCTCCTGAAGAAGATGTTGAAAGTCAGGAGGGAAAAGCCAGATGAAGTCTTTGGTATCTAACAGTCCACGGAATGACATTTTGGCACAGGGTTGTTCTAGGCAATGCAATATTGTTCCATTTCATTATGTATTTCCTCAAAAATGTATTTCAAGTATGATAATTGCAGGAGGCTTCATTTTAAAGTCAAGGCGATTTAAATAATTTGAAATCAACCTTCCATTCTGAAATTATATACATATAGTAGAGCTCTGCACTCTTTGGGTATTCTAAGAAACCAAGAATACTGAGGTTTTTAAAATGGATACTATAATTTGTTAGTTTCAGGGCCGTGCCTCTGCCAACTCAGGGCCCCAAACGTGCCCAAAGAACACCTGATCCAGCCTGATCTTCATACTGATGAACAGTTGTGTTGTGACATACGAAAAAGTGCCTAGCTTGAGGGTTTGGTTAATGTTTAATTAAGGTTAATAAACCCTTCATGTCAGGAAGGAGGTTGTGGAACAAGAAGCTGCATCTCCTTGCCTCCCCGCTCTGACTGCAGCATCGAGAGCAAGAGGGTTCAATCCTGCCTGGTGCTGTTTTACCAACACATCCCCCAGTCTGCCTCTCCTCTTTCCCCATCATTTCCCTCCCTGTCCCAGTTTGTGTATAATATGATTTCATTTCTCCTTTAGTTTTTCACCTTATACACTGCATTATCTGTATGGCTATACTTTAGCTTGACGTCTACCAAGTTATGTTTCTTATTTGTTGTGTTCTAAATTCTTTATGGAAAACCAGATTTCAATAAAGTGTTTATTTAAAAAAAATAATCCCAAAACTGTGGTAATTCTGATGTAGGAGAAAATAATTGACAGCACCAGTGCCTGATGTTGGGCAAAAGATTCTTGCAATGCAGTGTGTTCTAGGGCTCCTTTCCAACTCGTCAGTTCCACAATTTTATGAAATCATCTGTCCTTGAAATAGCATTGAATTATGCCCAGGGGCTCAATGCTGCTTTGGGGAACTGCACACTGTCCCAATGCCCACATGCACCAAAATTTGTGGGTGCCTGGCCCCTTCATGGGGAATTTGTGGGTGCTCGGGCACCCAGGGCCCCAGGGAGTTGGCACCTATGGGCTTCCAAATAAGCTTTGGGCCGCTGCAAATCATTCTTAACAGAGAAGGAGATCTGTGACTGCCAGCTGCTTATGGCAAACTCTGCCTCTAGTTTGTGACCTGCTCTGCCTCTGCCCTGCCATTTTGTGACTGTTAGGCCTCAATAATCCTCAGGGCCAGAAGCAAGAAGTTTGGAGAACAAGGCGCTTGATGGGCCACCTAAAATCTAAGGTGACGTTATCCCTTCGGCAACCCCTTTTTAAAAGCAGGTGTATACACATTCTATCTTAAATTATTTAACAACATTCATATATACCACTCGGTGTTAAGAAAACCTCTAAGCGGCTCACAAAAATATCTAACAGAACATCATGAAGAACATTATTTTAAAATATTCAAAGGAGACTTTGGAATCTCCAGTATAAACTGCAGTGGAACCTTGGTTTTCAAACTTCTCTGTTGACAAACGTTTCGGAACTCGAATGCTGAAAGTAACTGCTTCAGTTTTTGAACACTTTTCAGAAGTCAAATATACCACATGGCTTCCGTTTTGAGTTTCCCTATTGTATTGATGCTTCCGTATTGAGTTTTCGGTTTTTGAATATTTTGGAACTCAAACGGTCTTTCGGAACGGATTGCGTTCGAAAACCGAGGTTTTTGTAAAAAGAAAAGAAACACACCTAACTTCTACACACCCGTCTGGGCTGGCTTGCTTAAAAGCAGAATGTTTGGATCTGACACCCGGGAGTCACAGTTCAACTGAACTTTTGTCTCTCAGGTGCACATTGCGCTCCCATCCTTTCTGGAGAAACGAAAGTAAGCAAGGCGGCCCCAAAATGCCCAGCTTCTCGTGTTTGCTGCTCTCCTTGCAGGGTGCATGTAAGTCGCATCCCCTCACCCGGAGGACCCTTGCCACTTGGGGGGGCTCCTGGGGGCTAGGGCAGTGGAGGAGGGGGGGGAGGGAGGGAGGGAGAGGCGGCTTCGCAAAGACCAGCAGGAGCCGGGAAGCGGACGGCCGGGCGGCCTAGTCCTAGAAGGACTAGGAGAGGTTTCCTGTCTGAAACCTGGAGAGCCTCTGCCAGTCAGTGTAGAGAGTACTGGCCTAGGTGGAGTGATGGTCTGATTCAGTATAAGGCAAAGCAGACCAGAGCAATACATTTGGTACCAGCTTGGCTCAGGAGTTGCCTGAAGGAGGCGTACAAGGCGCCATCCAACTGCCTAAGGGACTCCACTCCAGATTTGTCTAGGGTTTACTCCTTAGCCTCTGCTGAAGATGTCCCACAAGGGAGTGGAGGTTTAGGGTCAGAATTCCTCCCTTCTCCTAGATGGGCCACCTTCCCAGATTGACAAGCCCCATCTGCCCCTCATTTCCCTCTATAGCTGGAACTTGTCTTCACACGCACGGGAAATCTCTTAACTCACTGAGGGTTTGAGACACGTTAGCTGTCCTCACGTCATTTAGCCGGCCAGTCGAAGCCTTTCCCTGGATGTGGCCACTATCGCCTGCTGACAGCTTCTTGGCTCTTTTTATGTGAATTGCCCTGAGACCGCGGGGTATAGGGTGGTATAATGATGATGATGATGATGGTGGTGGTGATGATAATGATGATTATAATAGCCACAGATGAGAGCTGAGTGCAGACTGAGGACCAAAGTTGTACAAGCCACCCCAGAAAGAGCTTTACGTGTCCCACACCAGAAGTACTCCCCCTCTCCTTGCGCCCACAGTGGATGGTTACTTTTTTTGAGAAGTCAAAAGCGCATTCTGCATTCAGATTTAAAGTACCGGTAGTCCTCAAACTCCTCTAACCAGCCTGGTTTTGTTTTGTTTTTTAACCAAAGGGCTTCAGGAATCCCTTTTTTGCATAACTACAGTTTGCAGAAATCTTAAAAGTTAAAACTGGTTTATGATGGCTTTAGCCTTTGATGGAGGTCCAGTCTAATTACAGCCTAACTGTATCTCTTTGTCCTTTTCAGGGGCAGCCGTGATAATCCAAGTCCCTTCATCCCCAGTCCAGGCAGGGCCACGCTCTAATGCATACCTGCCTTGTTATTACACTTTTGACCCTCCCAGGACCATAAACGCTTCTGCCCTGATTGTGAGATGGTCGCTGAGAGGAAGAAGCGTTGTAAAGTTGCATGAGAGTATTTCAACCTATAGACTGAGGGGAGCAGTGCTTAATCGGGGCACAATACGACAGGGCAATGCCAGCGTCTTCATCACAGATGTAAGAGGCGATGATGTTGGGGTGTATACGTGTTGTGTTAGCCATTCTCCTGACGTTGCTGAAGGAAAGGTGACATTGAAATTAGAAGGTAAGGGATGCAAGGAGCTGGGCATATTTCGTATGAAAGTCCTTGATGTAAAATACAGTGGCACCTCGGGTTACAGTCGCCTCAGGTTACAGACTCCGCTAAGGCAGAAATAGTATCTTGGGTTAAGAACTTTGCTTCAGGATAAGAACAGAAATTGTGCAGAAGCAGCACGGCGGCAGCGGGAGGCCCCATTTGCTAAAGTGGTGCTTCAGGTTAAGATCAGTTTCAGGTTAAGAATGGTCCTCCAGAATGAATTAAGTTCTTAACCAGAGGTTCATGTTAACTCAGGGCCAAACAAACCTGACAGGGCCCAATTTAATGATGCTGCTGCTGATGATAATTTATACCCTGCCCATCTGGCTGGGTTTCCCCAGCCACTCTGGGCGGCTTCCAACATAATAATAATAATAATAATAATAATAATAATAATAATGCGATAAAACATCAAACATTAAAAACTTCCCTAAATATGGCTGCCTTCAGATGTCTTCTAAAAGTCAGATTGTTGTTTATTTATACATTTAAAGCACGCTTAACTCGTGTGGCTTCCGGTGAAGAATCCTGGGAACTGCAGCTTGCTGCTCACAGATCTACAGTTCCCAGCACCCTTTAAGCTGCCCAGGAGATGCTCTCCTAACTCTCCTCTCTCCCTCCAGCTCCCCCACGCCTAACACTCGGCCCCACAGAAGTGCCCGTGGGAAAACCAATCAATTTGACGTGTGCAGCATCCGACTTTTACCCTGGCCGTGTCTCTGTGAAGTGGCTGCGAGGCAGTGAGACTCTGAAGGTTGACTCGCCCCCTGCCAAGCTTGAGGCCAATTACCACTTCTATGCAGAGAGTGTCCTGAACTTCATACCACAAATCTCCGACGCTGGTGTTACCTTCTCGTGCCTCATCGAACACCAGGCAGCGAAAGACCCAATCAGTCAAGATATTGAGCTGAAGGTGGTAGGTAAGTGGGAGCCTTTCCTGTGCGACCCTGGAGTCCTGGCCCACCGCCCCCATGCCCATGCTAAGCACAGTTCCCCTCTTAGTGAGACCCAGTTCTGACTCGCACTCTCTACCCTGTTCTGCCTCTGCTTATTTTTCTCCTCAAAACTCTATAGCTTTTTGCTCAAACCAGGTTGTGTCTCCTCCATGATATAGAAACAGTCAAGAATTTCTTTGCTGAAGTGGATGAAGCCCCACCCAGTCGAGTTTGCCTCCACACTAGTGCCACACTAGTTCAGCATTGCCAAAGCACATCTAGGCCATACATTTAAAGCACATTTAACAGACACTTGGCCCCACAAAGGTGCAGCTGGCCAAACCAAGCACCATGATAAAAATAGACTTGAAATTGCATAGTTTTGCCCTTGGCAACATGTTTTTCCCCAGCAACAGGTTTTCCCCAGCAACAGGTTGCCTTAGCAACAGACTTCTTTTTTTTAATAATTTTTTTAATTAAGATTTTAAATGTTACAAAAAAAGAAAAAAGAAAAAAAAAACAATAAGAACATCAGAAAAAATATGACAAGCATCTTCACAGAGAAAAAACAAAAATGAAAAAAAAACAAAGAAGAAAAAAGATACAAACAATTAAAAAAGAACACATCAAACCTTTATATTACTTTCTTTCCTTTACTTATTTCCTTGACCTCCTCACACCTCCCTTTTTTGTATACTAGTTCAATTAAATATAACAGCAAATCCTTCCAGCTTTGTTTTTATCCTGATTCCTTATCTTAATATACTATAATTTTAGATTCTCTTCTTTCACCAATTCATTTTTACTTAATCCTTTATATCACTTCTGCTAAAACCACATAACTTTATTCCAACATCTTTCTAACATTCCCTAATTTTACAATGATTCTAAAGATAAACTTTAAATTTCTTCCATCCTTCATCTCTGTTTTTATCCTAATAATTTATCTTAATAAGCTGTAATTTTACATTCTCTTCTTTTACCAATCAACAATCCATTTTTACTTTATTTAATCTTGTTTCTCATTAAAACTAATATATTTGAACTTAATCTCTTAAGACATTTCCCCTAGGGTCATAAAAATTTCATTCCATGATTTTTCCATCTCTCATTTAAAAAAGTCTCCATATATACACTTTAAATTCCCAATCTTCTTCCACCGTCTCCTCTCCCTGGTCTTGGCCTCCACCGTCAGTTCCATCAACACCCAACAATCCATCAACCTGGGGATCTTATATCCGAGGCTCTTAACTCTTCTTCACGTCCCTTCTGCCGATCTTCTTGATAATCTTTGATACTAAAAGGCAGATCTCGGGAAAGCTCCAAGCCAGCGATACTTGTATTCCTTCTTAACAGATCAGCCAGATTTCCATAGTTAAGGCTAGGGCCCATAAAGTATTCCAAATCTTGTTTCACGATTCCTCCAAGTCCAAAGGTCCCAAAAGCTCCAAACTCCTCCTGGCCCAAATCCATGTCCCAAAAGTCAATTGATCCCTGCATAAGGGGATCTCTCCCACTTTCCTTTTCCAGACCAGGCCAGGCTCCCATCTTTAAAATCTGGCTTTTCTAGTTACCGTCATATAGGGCCTCAAATTATAATCCTCCATTTGCCTCTGTAAGGTTAAGCTTCCCCCTTGTAATTGCATTATATTCAACAACAGCAACTTTCTCCTTCTCCAATTCATCAATTTGTTCAATTAAAATAGATTCCTGTGCCAGATTTTTGTCAACTTCTGTACTGTTGCCCACTTTTATTCCCAAGATATCAATATTGGTAGCCATGACATCTATCTGTTTATGCAACTTTCCCAACAAATATATTGTCCTATTCAGTACAGAGACTACTTCTTCCTTAGCCGACATTCTTGCAATGTTCAAGGTCAGAACTAGTTTCCCACAGTCTTTATCGTAGCAGCTGCACTCTTGTAACAATGTCCCAAGGCTCCCTCTAGAGCAGTGTTTCCCAACCTTGTGCCTCCAGCTGTTTTTGAACTACAACTCCCATCATCCCTGACTAGCAAGACCAGTGGCAAGGGATGATGGGAATTGTAGTCCAAAAACAGCTGGAGGCACAAGGTTGGGAAACACTGCTCTAGAGGAAGCCAGACTTCATTTGTATCAATCCTTTCCAGCACAATTCCAAAAGTAAATTAGTAACAATTTTCAGTTACCTTTTCTTCTTTTTAAGCGCAGAAGCGGACAATGGAAACAATGCCCTTCTTTTAGGCTAGCTGTCAAATTTATCCTGTTCACCGTCGATGGGCTTTTTGCAAACCGCTCCCAGGTTCAGAGACGTGGTGCTTCAATTTTAAGTTTTCACCTTCTCCTGCAGGTTCTTCCCCCACTTCCAGGAGGGGTTAAATAATTTCAATCAGTGGAGTTTTAGTCCTTTACATAAGACTTTCCAAGACCTTAGTTAGCAACTACTTTGCTTCAGACTATTTACAGAAAGGGAAGGTGGACTTCCTTTTTGAGCCTTCCCCATTCGGTGCCAAATTAACTTATTTAAAGGTCCAATTTCCCGTTCTACTCACGGGTTGTTGTTTAAAGTCCAATTGTCCACAGGAAAAAAGTCAGCGCTCTCCGACAGCAGCAATGCGGCTTCACTCCGTGAAAGAAGCGGTCGATTCAAAGCACCGTGCCGCTCACCCCACGTCGCTCCGGATTCCCATTCACGGGTCTCCCCGCGAGTGGGGGGGGGGGCGCAAAAGGTGCCAGCCGAATCCCAGGTTCACAGGCTTCTTCCACCTGTGATTTCTGAGGTCTCCGCCTTCGCCGTGGCGGTCAGACCCAATTTCTCAGGAGCGGGTTCCTCCCGATCGGAGAAGCTCCGCCATTGCCAGAGGCGCTAACCTGGAAGTTGTATAAGTTGTCATGTTGATTCTTCAATAAATACTTTAAGCAGAACTGGAATGGGTGAGGTGTTTATTCCCACATGGGAATTCACCAACAGATGAGCTGAACTGAGAAAGAAGATTTAGGAAGAATTTTGGGGCGACTCTGCTGAATGAAAACGGAACCCCAAACGACTGGCATAGGGCACTGATGTGCCATACATTTAAAGCACATTTAACGGATATTGCTTCCTCTGAAGAGTCCTGGGAACTGTAGCTTGCTGCTCACAGAGCTACAGTTCCCAGCACCCTTTAACAAAGCCCAGTTAAGCTGCCAATGGAGATGCTCTCCTAACTCTCCTCTCTGCCTCCAGCTCTCCCACGCCTAACACTCGGCCATACAGACGTAGAGCTGGGCGAACCAAGCAACTTCCTGTGCGCGGCATCTGACTTTTACCCTGGCAATGTCTCTGTAAAGTGGCTGCGAGGCAGTGAGACTCTGAAAGTTGACTCGCCCCCTGTCCAGGAAGGGCCCAGTGGTCTCTTCTATGCAGAGAGTGTCCTGGAGTTCACACCACAAATCTCTGACGCTGGCGTTACCTTCTCATGCCACATCCATCACCAAGCGAGAAAAGATCCAGTCAGTCAAGATTTTGAGCTGAAGGTGCAAGGTAAGTGGGAGCCTTTCCTCTGCAACCTTGGGTCCTGCAATGCCCATGCTAAGCACAGTTCCCCCTTAGTGAGAGCCAGTTCTGACTCGCACTCTCTACCCTGTTCTGCCTCTGCTTATTTTCCTCCTCAAAACTCTGTATCCCTTCGCTATCTGCTGAGGTAGGTGAAGGCCCACCCAGTTGAATTTGCTTCCACGCTAGGGCCCTTCACGATTGCTAAGGCACCGCCTTCTTGCAAATCAGCTGGAAGTCGCATTAAAATGGCGGCTTCATACGCTGCTTAACATGGTGCTATAATTAGCAAAAAAGGCTTTATGTTCCCCATTTTGGGAGATGGGAAGCCTGTGACCCTCCAGATGTGGATGGGCTCCAGCTCCTGTCAGACCTAGCCAGGAAAGCCAATGGTCAGAATGATGGGAGTTGTAGTCAAAGGACACTGGAGAGCCACACTTTCCCCGTCCTTGCCTCACAGGACCTGTAGTGAGGTCCGTCTGGCGCCTCCATTGTCCTCTCCCCCCCCCCCCCCCCAGGCTGTGATGGACTAGAATGGCATTTTTCACACACACCTGCCCTTTAAAGGGAACATAGGTCTGACTAAAATATGCAATTAAAGGGCTGCATTTCAGTAATCATAAAAAAGCACAAAAGATGAGAGGATGGCAATTCCAGACTAAGCACTTGGCATGGAAGCAACACAGCATTCTGCCTCCAAAGACCACCAGTCGGAAGCCTCTAGTGGTCACAAACAGGGCACAATAAATTCCTTCTTCACCCCATTCTTCTCTTGAGGTCAAGCCACATGTCAGGCCATTATTGGATATCTTGGAGCTTGTTTCCCTTAAGTCAAAACTGCTGTGGAGTGCAACCCTTAATTCGACTGTGGGGAAATGATGGCACGGGAGGGGAGAATTAACCTTTTCCCCGAGTGCTTTCTGAAGGCAAACTGTAGCTCTGCAATAGTTACTCTTGTTGGTCTCAGGATATTGTTGGACTCAGACCCTTTGTCCATCTAGCGCAGTATTTTCCTGGCAGCAGCTGCATGCAAGGCAGATGCTCTGGTGCTGAGCTGCTCTTGTGTAATGGATTTCATACAACTCTGGCCTTTAGAGACTGTTAGGTGGGTTGCCTTTATAATCTGCAGTGTCTCCCTCTATTGGCCATCACCAGACTTGCAGGACCTCAAATCACTTTCTTCTCTTTGCAGCTCGCCCAGAACTTCATATGCTCACCAGGCCATCAGGGAAGACGTTCTTGGTAGCGGAGTGCCTAGCGTGTGGGTTTTACCCACAAAATGTTACTGTGCAGTGGCTGCAAAATGGGGAGCCGATCCAAGGGAAAATATACGAGTCGGAACTTGTACAGAATCCTAATGGGACGTTCTCAACCGGAAGCGTCTTCTTCCCAAAGCAGGGCCATTTTGCAGCCAATTTTACCTGCCAGGTAGAACATGAAGCACTGGAGGCACCACTGGAGGAGACGATCCCCTGGGAGCCAGAAGGTGAGGGTGATAGAATTACCCACCTCTCATCCCCAGAATGTAGTACCAAGTAACATCGGCCAAACTTAAGACTGCATCTCCCATTGACTCTCCTCCAGCTCTAGGATACCTTGGATCACCGATGGCTTGGCTTCTAGGATCTGCGGGGCATGTTGTGGGAATTGGCACGGGAGTTGGAGCGACGTTGATGTACCAAAGACGCAGGGGTGAGTTGGGGCTGCTGGGAAGAAAGGGCAGCTGTGGCAGAAAGGGCAGCAGAGTCCGTGGGGAGGCAAGACTGCAGTGCTGGGGCATGGGACTGCAGATTGCAGTTTGGAAGCAGCTGATTATTGCGTTCTCTCTCTCTCTCTCTCTCTCCCTCTCTCTCTCTCTTATCAGCCCTGTAAGCTCAAGCTGCGCTGAATGACGAAACCCTCCTGAACAAGATGTCGAAAGTCAGGAGGGAAAAGCCAGATGAAGTCTTTGGTATATAACAGTCCACGGAATAACATTTTGGCACAGGGTTGTTCTAGGCAATGCAATATTGTTCCATTTCATTATGTATTTCCTAGAAAATCTAGTTCAAGTATGATAATTGCAGGAGGCTTCATTTTAAAGTCAAGGCGATTTAAATAATTTAAAATCAAACTTCCATTCTGAAATTATATACATATAGTAGAGCTCTGCACTCTTTGGGAATACAAAGAAACCAAGGAATATTGAGGTTTTTAAAATGGATATTATAATTTGTTAGTTTCAGGGCTGTGCCTCTGCCAACTCAGGGCCCCAAACAAGCCCAAAGAACACCTGATCCAGCTTGATCTTAATACTGATGACCAGTGAGTGCCCAGCTTGAGGGTTCGGTTAATCTTTAATTAAGGTTAATAAACCCTTCATGTCAGGAGGCAGGTTGGGGAACAAGAAGCTGCATCTCCTTGCCTCCTCGCTCTGACTGCAGCATCAAGAGAAAGAGGGTTCAATCCTGCCTGGTACTGCTTCACCAACACATCCCCCAGTCTGCCTCTCCTCTTTCCCCATCATTTCCCTCCCTGTCCCAGTTTGTGTATAATATGATTTCTTTTCTCCTTTAGCTTTTCACCTTATACGCTGCATTATTTGTATGGCTATACTTTAGCTTGACGTCTACCAAGTTATGTTTCTTGTTTGTTGTGTTCTAAATTCTTTATGGAAAAACAGATTTCAATAAAGTTTTTATTTAAAAAAAAAAAATCCCAAAACTGTAGTAATTCAAATGTAAGAGAAAATAATTGACAGCACCAGTGCCTGACTTGGGCAAAAGATTCCTGCAAAGCAGGAGGTTCTACTAGACAGCCCTCGGGGTCCTTTCCAACTCGTCAGTTCCACAATTTTATGAAATCATCTGTCCTTGAAACAGCATTGAATTATGCCCAGGGGCTCAATGCTGCTTTCGGGAACTGCGCACTGTCCCAATGCCCACATGCACTGAAATTTGTGGGTGCCTGGCCCCTTCATGGGGAATTTGCGGGTGCTCAGGCACCCAGGGCCCCAGGGAGTTGGCACCTAGGGGCTCCCAAATAAGCTTTGGGCCGCTGCAAATCATTCTTAACAGAGAAGGAGATCTGTGACTGCCAGCTGCTTATGGCAAACTCTGCCTCTAGTTTGTGACCTGTTCTGCCTCTGCCCTGCCATTTTGTGACTGTTAGGCCTCAATAATCCTCAAGGCCGGAAGAATTTTTTGAGAAGAAGCCACTCAATTGGCCATCTAAAAACTAAGTCGACTGTTCCTCCCTCGGCAACCATTTTAAAAAAGCAGTTGTATACCCATTATGTTTTAAATTATTTAACAACATTCATATATACCACTTGGTTTTAAGAAAACCTCTAAACAGCTCACAAAATATTGAATGAAACACAGGCATCATTGTTAAAAACAGTTATGCAAAGGAGACTTTGAAATCTCCAGTACAAAATAAAAAGAAACGAAACATGCGTAACTTCTACACGCCTGGCTGGGCTTGCTGCCATAAAAGCAGAAATGTTTTGCTCTGGTGCCAGGAAGCCGCAGCTCAACTGAAATTTTATCTCTCAGCACATTGCACTCACATCCTTTCTGCAGAAATGAAAGTAAGAACGGCGGCCCCAAAATGTCCAGCTTCTCGTGTTTGCTGCTCTTCTTGCAGGGTGCATGTAAGTCGCATCCCCTCACCTGGAGGACCCTTGCCAGTTGGGGGGGGGGCTCCTGGGGGCTAGGGCAATGGAGGAGGAGGGAGGGAGGGAGGGAGGGAGGGAGAGGCGCAAGACTCCCCTCTTGGCCTTACTGTTGAGGTCCAAAGCAGACCAGAAAAATACGTTTGGTACCAGTCTGGCTCAGGAGTTGCCTGAAGGAGGCGTACAAGGCGCCACCCAACTGCCTAAGGGACTCCACTTCAGATTTGTGTAGGGTTTACTCCTTAGCCTCTGCTGAAGATGTCCCACAAGGAAGTTTTTTCCCTTCTCCTAGATGGGCCACCTTCCCAGATTGACGAGCCCCATCTGCCCCTCATTTCCCTCTATAGCTGGAACTTGTCTTCACATGCAGGGGAAATCTCTTAACTCACCGAGGGTTTGAGACCCATCAGCTACCCTCACCTCATTTAGCCGTCCAGTTGAAGCCTTTCCCTGGATGTGGCCACTATCGCCTGCTGACAGCTTCTTGGCTCTTTTTATGTGAATTGCCCGGAGACCTCTGGGTATAGGGCAGTATAATAATAATAATAATAATAATAATAATAATAATAATAGGAGCCACAGGTGAGAGCTGAGTGCAGACTGAGGACCAAAGTTGGACAAGCCAGCCCAGAAACAGCATGCCGTGTCCCACACCAGAAGTGTTTCCCCTACCCTAGCGCCCCATACACCACAGTAGGTAGTTGCTTTTTTGGAGAAGTCAAAGGCGCATCCTGCATTCAGATTTAAACTAGTCCTCAAACTCCTCTAACCAGCCTGATTTTTTACCAAAGGGCTTTGGGAATCCCTTTTTTGCATAACTACAGTCTGCAGGAATCTTAAAAGTTAAAACTGGCTTGTGATGGCTTTAGCCTGCGATGGAGCTACAGTCTAATTACAGTCTAACAGTATTTCTTTGTCCTTTTCAGGGGCAGCCGTGATAATCCAAGTCCCTTCATCCCCCGTCCAGGCAGGGCCACGCTCTAATGCATTCCTGCCTTGCCACTTCTCCTTAGACCCTCAGAGGCCCATAAACGTTGATTTCTTGATTGTGAGATGGTCGCTGAGAGGAAAAAACGTTGCAAAGTTCGATACCAACATAACAGCGTTTAGACCAAGGGGAGCAGTGCTTGATGCGACGCGGCTGCCAGAGGGCAACGCCACCCTCTACCTCTCGGACGTAAGGGAGGAGGATGCTGGGGACTATACGTGTTTTGTTCTCCATACTCCTGACAGTGCTGAAGGAAAGGTGGCATTGAAAATGGAAGGTAAGGGAGGCAAGGCGGCGGGTGAACCATTTTTAAAGCACTAAACATATTTCACATTAAAGTGCTTGATGTAAAATACCATTTTAAAGTGCATCCTTTGAAGCGCTTCACGTTAACCTCAGGCTAAACAGACCTGACAGGGCCCTAGTTTTATTCATGTATCTGCCTCATTGTGATGTTAAGCAGCTGGGCTGTGTCTATTTCTACAAGAGAATAAAATGTGCGGTTGCTCAACCCTTGCCTTGGCTCCCTATGGTCCGTTGCTTGAAGCACTTTTCTCCCAGCCCAGCTCTGATAACCAGATTTGAACCATGCTGGAGAGAAAACTACATAAGGCAATGGAATAGAGAGGTGTAGCGAGGAACACCTCTATGTTCACTTTTCTGTAAGACAGACCCCACACACTGCACCAGAACAGGGCAGCTAAACTAGGATGCTAAAGCTAAGACCTGCCACTTCCACATCTGTCATTGGAATAAACCTACCTGTGGAAATCATCTCTCCTTTCTCTGGGTACCACAACCAACTTCACCATGACACATGATGACCAGCAAGAGATCCTTTTCAGTGGTGGCTCCCTGCCTTTGTCATGCTCCAGGGCAGCCTGCCTAGCTCCCACATCAAAATATTTTAGGCTCCATGCAATACTACCTTGCCTTCTCTGGCTTTAGAAATGGTTATTTGCTGAATGCTTACAGCATGGTCCTAAAAGTCCAACTGAGTTAACTGAAGCTTACTCCCAGGTAAGTGGGTATCGGAATTGCAATTCGTACAGTTCCGTTTCTTGAACTGCTGCAACTGTGGTTTAATGGTTTTTATTTTGTATGGTGTAAATATTGTATTTTTATCTTTTATGTGAATTAGATTTCTGGTCCAAAATGGCTGCTGATGATGGGGGACAGAAATATTTAAATAAATAAATACCTATAATTTGGGTCTCAGTTTTGGGGAGCATAGCCATGGTGCTCCCTCAGAAAGAATTTGCCTATATGAAGCACATAACACTGGTTCTCTCTCAGCTGTGTTGGCTGCCATTATACTTCCCAGCATTTTTCAAGATGCATATCTTGATATCCTAAATTGGTTAGGGCCGTGTATTACAGGGAAAACCAGCTCGCATTCAAGCCTACCCCTCTGGAGATGAGGTTTTGGGGAGAGGTGCAGTTTCATGTTCCATCATTAAGAGATGTTCATTGCAAGGAAACAGAGCAGGGCCTCCTTTGTGGTGGTGCTACAGAACTGAGATGTGACCTCTCAAGAGAGACTTGACAAAAGCACGATTTGACAAATCATCACCATTTATTTATTTATACCCCACCCATCTAGGTGGGTTTCCCCAGCCACTCTGGGCAGCTCCCAACAGAATATTAAAGGTAAAGGTAAAGGTACCCCTGCCCGTACGGGCCAGTCTTGACAGACTCTGGGGTTGTGCGCCCATCTCTCTTAAGAGGCCAGGGGCCAGCGCTGTCCGGAGACACTTCCGGGTCACGTGGCCAGCGTGACATCGCTGCTCTGGCGAGCCAGAGCCGCACACGGAAACGCCGTTTACCTTCCCGCTGGTAAGCGGTCCCTATTTATCTACTTGCACCCGGAGGTGCTTTCGAACTGCTAGGTTGGCAGGCGCTGGGACCGAGCAGCGGAAGCGCACCCCGCCGCAGGGATTCGAACCGCCGACCTTTCAATAGGCAAGTCCTAGGCGCTGAGGCTTTAACCCACAGCGCCAAAACACAATAAACCATCATACGTTAAAAACTTCCCTAAGCAGGGTTGCCTTAAGGTGTCTTCTAAAAGTCAGATAGTTGTTTGTTTCCTTGACATCTGATAGGAGGGTATTCCACAGGACAGATGCCACTACTGAGAAGGCCCTCTGCCTGGTTCCCTGTAACCCCAGGGAGGAAACCAGAAGGCCCTCAGCGCTGGACATCAGAGTCTGGGCTGAACGATGGGGGTGGAGATGCTCCTTCAGGTATACTGGGCCAAGGCCGTTTAGGGCTTTAAAGGGCAGCACCAACACTTTGAATTGTGCTCAGAAATGTACTGGAGCCAATGTAGGTTTTTCAGGACTGGTGTTATACGGTCTCGGTAGCCACTCCCAGTAACAGGTCTGGCTGCTGCATTCTGGATTAGCTGTAGTTTCCATGTCACCTTCAAGGTAGCCCCACGTAGAGCGCATTGCAGTAGTCCAAACGGGACAGTTTCCCAGACCTTGAGGGATGGCATAGTGGAGATACAGGACTGCTGCTCTTACTGCATTTGGGGGCAAGGCAGGCAGGACTTGGGGCTAAGAGGATAGTGAGTAACGTAAAGGCCACCTAATGAGTTCATGGGCAAGGTGAGATTAGATCTGGAGATTCCTAGTGCGTGCTTTCAACCATGACTTCTGTGCCAGCTTCCTTGTACTGAGAGTTTCCTTTTACTGTGGAAGGGAAGAGGGAAGTCACATCCATGCCATACATTCAAAGCACGCTTAACTTGTGTGGCTTCCGGTGAAGAATCCTGGGAACTGCAGCTTGCTGCTCACAGAGCTACAGTTCCCAGCACCCTTTAAGCTGCCCAAGGAGATGCTCTCCTAACTCTCCTCTCTCCCTCCAGCTCCCCCACGCCTAACACTCGGCCCCACAGAAGTGCCCCTGGGAAAACCAATCAATTTGACGTGTGCAGCATCCGACTTTTACCCTGGCCGTGTCTCTGTGAAGTGGCTGCGAGGCAGTGAGACTCTGAAGGTTGACTCGCCCCCTGCCAAGCTTGAGGCCAATTACCTCTTCAATGCAGAGAGTGTCCTGAACTTCATACCACAAATCTCCGACGCTGTTGTTACCTTCTCGTGCCTCATCCAACACCAAGCAGCAAAAGACCCAATCCGTCAAGATTTTGAGCTGAGGGTGGTAGGTAAGTGGGAGCCTTTCCTGTGCAACCTCAAGTCCTGAAATGCCCATGCTAAGCACAGTTCCCCCTTAGTGAGACCCAGTTCTGACTCGCACTCTCTACCCTGTTCTGCCTCTGCTTATTTTCCTCCTCAAAACTCTGTATCCCTTTGCCTGTAGTGAGGTCCGTCTGGCACATCCATTGACCTCTTTTCCCCCCAGGCTGTGATGGACTAGAATGGCATTTTTCACACACACCTGCCCTTTAAAGGGAACATAGGTCTGACTAAAATATGCAATTAAAGGGCTGCATGTCAGTAATCATAAAAAAGCACAAAAGATGAGAGGATGGCAATTCCAGACTAAGCATTTGGCATGGTAGCAACACAGCATTCTGCCTCCAAAAATCACCAGTCAGAAGCCTCTAGTGGTCACAAACAGAGCACAATGAATTCCTTCACCCCATTCTTCTCTTGAGGTCAAGCCACATGTCAGGCCATTACTGGATATCTTGGTGCCTTTTCCCCTTAAGTTAAAACTGCTGTGGAGTGCTACTCTTAATTCGACTGTGGGGAAATGATGGCACGGGAGAGGAGAATTAACCTTTTCCCTGAGTGCCTTCTCAAGGCAAACTGTAGCTCTGCAATAGTGACTTTTGTTGGTCTCAGGATATTGTTGGACTCAGACCCTTTGTCCATCTAGCGCAGTATTGTCCATCCTGCCTGGCAGCAGCTGTCTGGCTTTCAGGAGGCAGCTTTTCCCAGCGCTGCCTGGAGACACCAGAGATTGAACCTGGGACCTTCTGCATGTAGATGCTCTGGTGCTGAGCTGCTCTTGTGTAATGCATTCACACAACTGTGGACTGTTTAGAAGCTGTTAGGTGGGTTGCCTTTATACAGTGGTACCTTGGTTTTTGAACTTAATCCATTTCAGGATTCCTTCGACTCCCAAAACCATTTTAAAACCAAGGTGCAGTTTCTGATTGGCTGCAGGAGCTTCCTGCACTCAATCGGAAGCCGTGGAAGCCGCGTCAGGCATTCGGCTTCCAAAAAGGGTTCGCAAACCGGAACACTCACTTCCGAGTTTGTGGTATTCAGGAGCTGATATGTTTGACAAATAAGCCATTCGGGAATCAAGGTACCACTGTACAGTGGTACCTCAGGTTACATAAGCTTCAGGTTACATAGGCTTCAGGTTATAGACTCTGCTAACCCAGAAATAGTACCCCAGGTTAAGAACTTTGCTTCAGGATGAGAACAGAAATTGTGCTCCTGCGGCGCGGCGGCAGCAGGAGGCCCCATTATCTAAAGTGGCGATTCAGGTTAAGAACAGTTTCAGGTTAAGAACGGACATCCAGAACGAATTAAGTACTTAATCTGAGGTACCACTGTACTCTGCAATGTCTTCCTCTAGTGACCGTCACCAGACTTGCAGGACCTCAACATCTCTTTCCTCTCCTTACAGCTCGCCCACAACTTCATATGCTCACCAGGTCACCAGGGAAGACGTTCTTGGTAGCTGAGTGCCTAGTGTGTGGGTTTTACCCACAATACGTTGAAGTGCAGTGGCTGCAAAATGGGGAGCCGATCCAAGGGGAAATATACGAGTCGAAACTTGTACAGAATTCTAACGGGACGTTCTCAACCGGAAGCATCCTCTTCCCAAAGCAGGGCCATTCTGCAGCCAGTTATACCTGCCAGGTACATCATGAAGCACTGGAGGCACCACTGGAGGAGACGCTCCTCTGGGAGCCAGAAGGTGAGGGTGATGGAATTACCCACCCCTCACCCCCAGAATGTGTTACCAAATCACCTCGGCCAAAACTGAAACCTGCATCTCCAACTGACCCTCCGCCAGCTCCAGGATCAACAATGACTTGGCTGCTAGGACCTCTTGGACTCGCTTTGGGACTTGTCCTAGGAGGTGTAGCGACGTTGATGTACCAAAGACGCAGAGGTGAGTTGGGGCTGCTGGGAGTGGTGGCAGAAAGGGCAGCAGAGTCCGTGGGGAGGCAAGGCTGCAGTGCTGGGGCACAGGACGGCAGATTGCAATTTGGAGGCACCTGATTATTGCATTCTCTCTCTCTCTCTCTCTCTCTCTCTCTCTCTCTCTCTCTCTCTCTCTCTTAGCAGCCAAGAATGAGCAAGCTGAGCCAAATGACGAAACCCTCCTGAAGAAGATGGGAGAAGATGCCGAAAGCCATGGAGGAAAAGCCAGGTGAAGTTTTTGGTATCTAAGAGTCCACAGAATGACATTTTGGCACAGGGTTGTTCCAGGCAAGGCAATATTGCTCCATTTCATTATGTATTTCCTAGAAAATGCATTTCTAGTATGATATTTGCAGGAGGCTTCATTTTAAAGTCAAGGCGATTTAAATCATTTAAAATCAACCTTCCATTCTGAAATTATAGATATATAGTAGAGCTCTGCACTCTTCAGGAATTCAAAGAAACCAAGAATATTGAGGTTTTTAAAATGGATATTATAATTTGTTAGTTTCAGGGCCGTGCCTCTGCCAACTCAGGGCCCCAAACAAGCCCAAGGAACACCTGATCCAGCCTGATCTTCATACTGATGACCAGTTGTGTTGTGACATAAGAAAGAGTGCCTACCTTGAGGGTTCGGCTACTGTTTAATTAGGGTTAATAAACCCTTCATGTCAGGAGGGAGGTTGCGGAACAAGAAGCTGCATCTCCTTGCCTCCCCGCTCTGACTGCAGCATCAAGAGCAAGAGGGTTCAATCCCGCCTGGTGCTGTTTTACCAACACATCCCCCAGTCTGCCTCTCCTCTTTCCCCATCATTTCCCTTCCAGTCCCAGTTTGTGTATAATATGATTTCTTTTCTCCTTTAGCTTTTCACCTTATACACTGCATTATCTGTATGGCTATACTTTAGCTTCATCTGTACCAAGTTATGTTTCTTGTTTTTAAGTGTTTTGAATTCTGTATGGAAAAACAAATTTCTTTTTTATTATTATTCATGTATGCTACAACAGCGGCAAGAGTCTTGATGACACAAGGATATAAGAATGAGGAAACCCTGACAAAGGAACAGTGGCAAGAGAAATTGATGAACTATGCAGAAATGGCTAAACTGACATACGAACTGCAAGATAAGAACAACTGTGACTTCAAAGAAGAATGTGAACATTTTACAAAGTATTTAAAAAGACATCAAAATGAATTGGACGCCTTGGCAGCTTTTGAATAAACATACACAAATTTAGTGATTGATAACTAAGGATGGAGAACCCCACTTGCCTCCTGCAACCCTTGAGCCATAGACTGGGGTCATCTATAACTACAATGCTACATCTGAATTACTACAGATTTGGGTTTTTTTAAAAAAATAAAAACACTTTATTGAAATTTGTTTTTCCTTTTTAAAAAAAAAATTATTAACAATTTCAGCATAACAATATAACAAAACATCATATTCGTTACACTGGGGAACAATTTTTTTTCATTTTCTGTGGCATGAGATTTTTCAACTGTTCTTATATGTTCTTTCAATGCTGATTTCAAATCTGAAATCGATTTTTGTGTACATGCTATAGTTATTTTGCAATTTCCAACTTTTGCCGATATGTCATATTTACACTGGGGATAACTGGACACATTTTTGTCTACTCGAAGAAGCCATGGTCCGATATGAAAAATACAAATATTTAGGTTACAAAACTGTAAAAATAAAGAAAAATTAAGTTTGCAAAACATTTATTACCATGTGGTTAGGGTAGATCAATGTGTCAGTGTCCACTTATCTCCAATGTAAATATGACATACAGTGGTACCTCGGGTTAAGTACTTAATTCGTTCTGGATGTCCATTCTTAACCTGAAATTGTTCTTAACCTGAAGCACCACTTTAGCTAATGGGGCCTCCTGCTGCCACTGTGCCGCTAGAGCACGATTTCTGTTCTCATCCTGAAGCAAAGTTCTTAACTCGAGGTAATATTTCTGGGTTAGCGGAGTCTGTAACCTGAAGCGTATGTAACCTGAAGCATATGTAACCTGAGGTACCACTGTATCGGCAAAAGTCGGAAACTGCAAGATAACTATAGCATGTACACAAAATAGATTTCAGATTTGAAATCAGCATTGAAAGAACATATACCGGTAAGTACAGTTGAAAAATCTCATGCAAAAGAAAATGGGGGAAAAATTGTTCCCCAGTATACTGTGTATCCCAAGGGAATACATTTTTTTGCATACCTCCAACAGTACATGTCATTTTCAAAGCTATACATGTCATGTTCAATGCTATATAAGTCAGTTACATTTATACTCATATTGTACTACTTTGGCTATGTGTTTAATAAAATATTGAATTCTTGCATTGTGAAAAACAAATATTATGGTGAAAAGTAAAAAACATGAATTGCAAAAAACAACCTAGAGCTTACAGATCAAAACCAACTACAGATATGAAATCAGCATGTTTGAAATTAGGTTAGAACAACTGCAGGTGTCAATGCAATAAAAATTTTGCTCCCCAGTGTTACCCCCTCCCAGACTTCCCTCAGCTCCTCTCTCTGATTTCTCAGCACATATTATTCTCTGCATATTATAAAATTATATCAATCCTTATATTATCTATCTACCATGTTACTGTTTTGCACCTGGAGTCAGTCAGTGCAGCTTGGAATTCTAGTTAAGAAAAGAAAAAAACAGACACAGCCCTGAAGTCTGCGAACCCGTGCTAGAGGGCATGCACATTATAGCAAAATTCTCCCACTGTGATATTTTGTTCCTTCATACTCAGATAATAATATCAGGCCATTTGATAAATTGCTGAGAAAAGCAACAAGTGCTTCTCCAGTGAGTGGCATGTCTGAAATTCTAGGACTTATTCAAAACTGAAGCACAACTCTCGTTCCCACTGTCAAATGCTGAGACTCAGCCCTGAAAAGTATTCAAGAGTGCTTTTTGACAGCAGAGTACTTGGGAGGTTTGGAACCAACTTAGTAACATATAGCATCACAGTCCTGTTTACTTGTGAGGTTTTGACATGCAAAGGAAACTGCCTTATGCCAAGTCAGACTACTGGTCTATTTAGCTCAGTGCAGCCTACACTGACAGGCAGCAGCTGCCCAGGATTTTAGACAAGGAATATTCCCAGCCCTGCCTGGAGATCCCTTCTGTGTTCTAAGCAGATGCTCTATTGCTGAGCTGTGGCCCTTCCCCGGTATTTTTAATTCTGATTTTTCGAGGATTTTAGCTTTCTAAAATGTGTAAACATTACTACTGCTTTTCAGTTATGTATTTCTAAGTTTATTTAAAAGACTCTGATTTTATTTATATATTTCTTCTTTATGTAGATCCCACATGGGACTGTATCCCTTTTCATTACCACTTTCAATTCATGGGTATATTGTTCTTAAGGAGGAACCACACTAATACAGTGGTACCTCGCAAGACGAATGCCTCGTAAGACGAAAAACTCGCAAGACGAAAGAGTTTTTCGTTTTTTTAGTTGCTTCGCAAGATGAATTTCCCTATGGGCTTGCTTCGCAAGATGAAAACGTCTTGCAAGTTTGTTTCCTTTTTCTTAAAACCATTAATACCCAGGGTGCATTCAGGGGGTGCAGTTGCGACTTGACTTCGAGGAGCAACTCATAGCATGCGGTGTGGTAGCCTTTTTTGAGGTTTTTGAAGACTTTGGTGATTTTTGAAACTTTTCCAAAATCCGTGCTTCGCAAGACGAAAAATTCGCAAGACAAAAAAACTCGCAGAACGAATTAATTTCGTCTTGCGAGGTACCACTGTATGCACATAGACAGAAGTGCATTTAGGCGTGGTTCCTCAAAAACAACAGATAATCCGATTTTAGATGGCATGCTTATTTCCATGTAAGTTGACATATGTTCTATTTTCATTGACATGAGCAATAATATATATAGTGTCCATTTTTTAAGGCACTACAGAATGACTTTTTACTCTTTTATTATGGGTTTTCTAATAACCTGCAGGTGTGGCTTTGCTTTAAAATTATGGTATAATTTTCTGCTTAAAAAGACTATTTCAGGTTGAAACACATTCAAGCTTTTGATAACTTTTAATACACGGGCATCAAACTGTTATAAACAAGTTCGTGGTTATTTATCGAATATTGATCTTTAGGCCAAGTATGCATATTGAGTTTTATTCCATTGCATGTTTTAGAATATATTTTCCTTAACCTCTATGTCCACTTTAGCCTGAGAAACATGCAAAGGAACATAGGAAGCTGCCTTATATTGTCAGATCCTTCATAGAATCATAGAATCATAGAGTTGGAAGAGACCACAAGGGCCATCGAAGTCCAACCCCCTGCCAAGCAGGAAACACCATCAGAGCACTCCTGACATATGGTTGTCAAGCCTCTGCTTAAAGACCTCCAAAGAAGGAGACTCCACCACACTCCTTGGCAGCAAATCCCACTGTCGAACAGCTCTTACTGTCAGGAAGTTCTTCCTAATGTTTAGGTGGAATCTTCTTTCTTATAGTTTGGATCCATTGCTCCGTGTCCGCTTCTCTGGAGCAGCAGAAAACAACCTTTCTCCCTTCTCTATGTGACATCCTTTTATATATTTGAACATGGCTATCATATCACCCCTTAACCTCCTCTTCTCCAGGCTAAACATGCCTAGCTCCCTTAGCCGTTCTTCATAAGGCATCGTTTCCAGGCCTTTGACCATTTTGGTTGCCCTCCTCTGGACACGTTCCAGTTTGTCAGTGTCCTTCTTGAACTGTGGTGCCCAGAACTGGACACAGTACTCCAGGTGAGGTTTGACCAGAGCAGAATACAGTGGCACTATTACTTCCCTTGATCTAGATGCAATACTCCTATTGATGCAGCCCTTGGCCCATCCAATTCAGTACTGCCTACACTGTAAAAGGTAAAGGTAAAGGTACCCCTGCCCGTACGGGCCAGTCTTGACAGACTCTGGGGTTGTGCGCCCATCTCACTTAAGAGGCCAGGGGCCAGCGCTGTCCGGAGACACTTCCGGGTCACGTGGCCAGCGTGACATCGCTGCTCTGGCCAGAGCCAGAGCCAGAGCCAGAGCCGCACACGGAAACGCCGTTTACCTTCCCGCTGGTAAGCGGTCCCTATTTATCTACTTGCACCCGGAGGTGCTTTCGAACTGCTAGGTTGGCAGGCGCTGGGACCGAGCAGCGGGAGCGCACCCCGCCGCAGGGATTCGAACCGCCGACCTTTCGATCGGCAAGCCCTAGGCGCTGAGGCTTTAACCCACAGCGCCACCTGCCTACACTGACTGGCTGCAATTCTCAAAGGTTTCGCGGATAGGTCTCTTTCAGCTCCTTAAATCATGCAGGGCCAAACTTTGCCCTCCAGCTGTTTTTGGCCTACAACTCCCATCATCCCTAGCTAGCAGGACCAGTGGTCAGGGATGATGGGAATTGTAGTCTCAAAACAGCTGGGTGGCATCAACAACAACGGCAAAGACTTCGGGAGAGGCAGGGCAAGGAAAACTACAGCTCCCAGGATTCTTTGCGCGCTGCAGCGGAAGAGGCGGCTTGATTCGAAACCTTATTGGGTGGTGGTGGCGGAGGAGGAGGACAGAGGCGTCGGGCGTGACGACCAATCGGGACGGGCGGGGCGGGCTGTCAAACGAAACCAATAAAGAGAGCTTGATGCCGCTGCCATGGCGGAGACGGTAAATAGGCGCGGGAAGGAAGGGGGTCTGTGCCTAAGGAGGGTGGGGCACTCTGCGCTCGCGTGGCGCCTCCGCCTCACTTCCCCGTTGACTCTTGCAGGTGGGGCCCTGCTCCAGCAGCGACTCGGAGCCGGAGGGGACCCCCAGGAAGCCCCCCATCAAGCGCCGCCGCATCCTCCCCGCGGACTTCGGCGTGGCCGCCGTCCCCGTCTACTCCAGCAAGGCGAGTGCCGCGCGGCGGGGGCGCCTCTCTCTCTCCCCTTCAGCCGAAAGGGAAAAGGAAGACTTGCCAGGGCGGCTTGCAGACGTCAGCGGCGAGACAGTCCCTCAGCCCGACCTGAAAAGGCGGGAAAGGAAAAGGGGTCGAGGAGGGAGGAGGAAAGAAAGCTAACTGCATTGGAGTCGTGCTCTCGGGGCTTTCAGTGGAGGTTCATTTCTCTTCAGTGAATGACGGAAGCAAAATACTTAACCCTTCTGCCTTCGCTGTTGTTACAGCATTGTTATATCCAGTCCCCCGCAACAAGCATAAGGCAGCATGCTCCCAACCCTGTTCTTGCCTACTCAACTTCTTTTTCCGTGCTGGGAGGAGGAGAACCCAGGAGTGCTTTAATTTTAGTTCACTTCACAATAGCTCCAGGGATTCCCTATTTTTTTGCTTACTTGATTTAGACTCTTCCTCCACTCCTCACTACCAACACACTCTTGGCTGGATTGAACCCTGATGTCCTAGCACCTTACCTTTGCAGAAACTAATCCACTTTCCTAAACAGCTTAGCAGTACTGCTTCCTGCCTGCCCAAGTGTCCAGGGAGAAAAACTGAGTTGTTTTTGTCCTTTCTCTTTTTCTTTCTCTCTCTCTCTCTTCCTGTCCCGCCCCCCTTGACAGGTTCAGAACAGTCTCCATCTGTTCCCTGAGTCTCTAAAACTGCCCGTTCAAATCCCAGTGCTGTCTTCTGAACCCCAGGTCACTGACACATCAGATGAGGAAGAGGCAGAGGAGGAAGAGGCTTCTACAAAGCAAGTGGAACAAGAAGAAAGGTCTGCTTCTTTCTCTTTCTCTAACCAGCTGGTCTGGAATTCCCAGTTAAAACCATATCTCTGTTGGTTCTCCCTTCAACAGACGTAAAGCTCTTTCCCCTTCACCGCCACCTCCACCGCAGCTGAAGAAACGACGTCATGGAGCTAAGTAAGAATCTGGGGCCTTTGGAAGGGGAGGGGGGTTCTGCGGATTGGTGCTGGGGTGTGGTGGGGGGAGAGAAAGAGAAGCTTTCCAGGCTTGTTGGGGAGGATTGGGATCTATAAAAAACCCTGTCACCCTGATTTGGCAGGCACAAGACATTTCTAAAGCCATGGGTAGGCAAACTAAGGCCCGGGGGCCAGATCTGGTCCAATTGCCTTCTAAATCCAGCCCGTGGACGGTCTGGGAAACAGCGTGTTTTTACATGAGTAGAATGTGTCTTTTTATTTAAAATGCATCTTTGGGTTGTTTGTGGGGCCTGCCTAGTGTTTTTACATGAGTAGAATGTGTGCTTTTATTTAAAATGCATCTCTGGGTTATTTGTGGGGCATAGGAATTCGTTCACCCCCCCCCCCCCCAAATAGTCCAGCCCCTCATAAGGTCTGAGGGACAGTGGACCAGCCCCCTGCTGAAAAAGTTTGCTGACCCCTGTCTAAAGCCACTTCTTGTGCATTTAGCTGGCTCATGTATTGTGCCACCTTTTGTTTTCTTGTACTCTGCAAGAGATTTGACTTTCTGGGAGGGGAAGGAGAGACAGGTTTCTTGGTGGTGGGAGGCTTAGATTAGCTAGAATCCACTCCCATAAAGCCAAGCTGATCAGTGAAAGAAATATGTTGTACTATGTGTCTCAGGTTTGCAAAACTTTGTGCTGGGGTTGGGGAACCTGTGGTCCTCTAGTCTAGATGCTGTTGAACTACAGCTTCCTCCATCCCCACTAACCTTTAGCCATGCTGCCTGGGACTGGTGGGAGTCAAAAAACATAGGTGGGACCACAGGTCTCCCCATGCCTGCTTTATGTCATCTCTTTCTTTTAACCAAGTCCTAACAGTGTATGTCCCCAGAACACCTTTGCTAAGCTAATTTGTCCTGTACATATTTAACAGATGGGGCTCAGAGAATGCCTCAGCCCAGTTCCCCATATCCACGACAGAGATGTGTTTTGAATCTGGTCTGTCAGTGGTCTGGTCCTCTAACTCACGACTTGTGGCTTTCAGAACTACTTTCAGCATAAGGTTTATGGTGATTAATTCTTTAAGGTGGTATGCTTGCGATGTAGGTATCTTATTCCCACCTGTTTTATGGGGTTCTTTTTGTTCTGTTGTCTCCTCAGAAACTTCCACCAGAAGCTCAGGAATCTGACATCCTCCCTCTCAGCTGCCAAGAAAAGCTTGCAAGATGAGGAGCTCAGAGATGATGTGATCCTGATTGATGTGCTTGAGCCCTCCGAGTCCCAGGAATTGGTGCTAAAGATCCGGTGTCGGGCTGATCTCTACAAAGTTTCTGTTCAGATGGTGAGTTACCATTGGGGGAAGAGCATCTACTTTGCATGCTGCAAGTCCCAGCTTATATCTCTGGCATTTCCAAGTAGGAAGGATTGGGAGAAATTTCCTGCCTGAAACCCTGGGAGTTCGCCAGAAGCGGCTCAGTCCTGCTGGCCACATGACCCGGAAGCTGTACGCCGGCTCCCTCGGCCAGTAAAGCAAGATGAGCGATGCAACCCCAGAGTTGTCCACGACTGGACCTAATGGTCAGGGGTCCCTTTACCTTTTACCTTCCTAGTCTATATACTGCAGTCAAAATGCCTGACCACTGCTTTGTTCTTTCCCATCTGTTACAAGTATTCCATGGCTCTTTTCCTGATAGCCCTGCTTAAAATTGTGAATGTTTTTGTGATTCTCAGGAATAGTATGGGATCTTTACTTATTTAAAATATTAACACCCCACTTTTCTTCCTGACTATTGGCCTCCAAGACAGCTGAGAATAATTGAAAACATGTTTTTTTTTTTAAAAAAGAAGGCTGTGTTGGCTTGTGGAGGCAGGAAGATGGTGATGATAGTGATAACTGGGAAATGTCCACTTTCCAGGACCTGGATGTTACTGCAGCAACATAAATACATGTTGAGACATGTTTGTTTTCTGTTTGAAGGGTTTCTACCCGTATCTTCAGCCAAAAAATGGCTTGTGAGACACTGATAAAAATCAGTAAGAGAGTTCTGCCCTCAGGGCTTAAATTCTCTAAAGATCACAAAGGAAATGGAATTGGGGAAGAGAAGGAAAAAACAACCTCCCTGGGCAATTGAGCAGGTAGGGTTTTCCTGGTATATGGGTATATGGTGTTTTTTCTAACTCACTCCTTTAACTTTGCACCCCATAGACTGACCCCCTTCAACGAGTGATTGAGCACATGGCTCAGACGCTGAAGGTTCACCAAGACAGAATACTTCTCCTGCTCCGAGATCGCGAACTTGCTGCTGATGCAACCCCCCGTGTACTGGGCCTGGGTGTGGCTGATATAATCGGTGAGTAGTGGGTGGGTTTGTTTGTTTCCAGGGGGGTCTTCAGTCCCTTAAGTCTCTCTGTATGACTGTCACCATCCTTGTCCTCTGAGTTGGGGATGCTGATGCCTTTCTTGAGAGCCAGTGTGGTGTGGTGGTTAAGAGCAGTAGTCTCGTAATCTGGGGAACCAGGTTCGTGTCTCCGCTCCTCCACAAGCAGCTGCTGGGTGACCTTGGGCCAGTCACACTTCTTTGAAGTCTCTCAGCCCCACTCACCTCACAGAGTGTTTGTTGTGGGGAAGGAAGGGAAAGGAGAATGTTAGCCGCTTTGAGACTCCTGAAGGGGAGTGAAAGGCGGGATATCAAATCCAAACTCCTCCTCCTCCTCCTCCTCCTCTTCTTCTTTCGCTCCCAATGGACCCCTTGCTCCTGTTCTCCTGCTTTGTTCCCAGACCCTGCTCTTCCATTATGAGAGCTAATCTGTGATCTAGTGGTCGGAAGTGATTGGGGAGAACCCAGCTTCAAATCCCCATACAGCTCATGGGATAATGCTGGGTCAGTCTGTGCCTCTCAACCTAATATACCCTACAATGGAATTGAGGGTTACATTGTGGGGGGATTGCTGTCTTGATCTCGCTGGTTGTGTATCAATGTAATGTGGACTTCCTCCAGATTGTGTGGTGGAGACGACTAGCCAAGGGAGCAGTGATGCTGGAAACCTTCAGCTCCGGGTGCAAGGGAAAGACAAAAGCTCCCAGATGGAGTTTACCCTCCAGAGGGTAAGGAGACTGTGGTTTGGGGGCAGAGGGCTACTTGGTGTTGGTGGGGCAGTATTGCAGCTGTCCTTCTCTCTTGTTCCTGCAGGGGGAGCCATTGCAAAAACTTATGAGTCACTACCGTAAAGCCCAAGGTTTTGGCAGATGCAAACTTGCGTTCTATTTTGATGGACAGCGTTTGGCAGGAACCTGCACCCCTGAAGAGTTAGGGATGGAGTCTGGCGACGTCATTGAAGTATGGAGCTAGAAATCCTTCCATCTCTTCAAAGAGGCTGTTCCCGTGAGGGGTTTTTACTGCTTCACCTGGGCTCTGTGTTCTGACCGACTTCATTGTGTCTAATGTCTGAGTGCAAGGGAAGCAGACTTGTTCTTCTTAAACATGATAGGAGTGTGGTAATTTCTGTCTGTTCCAGACACAGGGAGGAATGACTGCATTCCAATGTCACGTTCCATGCACCTACCTGAAACTTATTTAATAAAGCAAATTTTGTAACTGGTCCCCTTTGAGCAGAGTGGAAAGAAACTGCTCAGTTATAGTGAAAGCAATACACATTCTGGAGGGCCAGTGTGCACTGAATAATTCTGTTTTGTTTAAATCAGTGGCTCTTTTCCATTTGTTTTAACAATGCTGTATGATCCTGTTACCGTTTTCCTTCTTTACCTTTACTTGGTGGTAGTAAGCAGAACTGGATTATTTGAGACCTGTGCAGTCTTTTAAACCCTACTAGAAAATTATAGTCCTCTTATTTCTATGCCAGATTTCTCAAACTTCTTTTTTGAAGGCTATCCAACCTCCAGGATTGTTAGGCTGAAATTCCCATGACCACTGGCCATGCTTGCTGGTACTGCTGGAACCTGTAGCCAAACATCTGGAGGATATTACATTGTCTATATCTGTTTATATGCATCACCACCCTGAATATGGCTTTTTAAAGCAAATTTGTAATCCATGTGTGCAGAGTATAAGTTGCCGTGTGAATAGCATAGCTGCACTCAAAAGATACTATCTTACCTATACTCTTCCATGTACATCTAACTTACCTAACAATGTCTCTTGGTTATTTAATTGCTAGATTTGTACCTCCTTTTTATTGAAGTCGTCCCTACAGCAAATGAGAGATGGAATGAATCCTAATAAAAAGCAGTATTTTTTCAAAGTAACACAGAACCAGTCCACCAGAATCCTGATGTTGTCTCTGCCTCCCTTCCTACTTTTTCTCCTGTTCCAAGTTAGGTCCAAAGTCCTTCACATAAAAGTATGTCAAAGCTGTAGTTTACTTATTTAGGCATTTGTCCATGAAGTTCAATGGGATTAATTCTGAATACAAACTCTGGCCTTGCAACTCATAGGGGACAAAGATTCTGATATTTATTGGATTATTTGTGTTTCTGTGGAAACATAGCATCAACTTCATGGGTATTCAATGACTGCATAGAATTTTGGTAGCTTTTCTCTGTTGCTATGCTGCAAGAAACTGTCTGCCAAAGTTTCTCTTCTCGGACGTTGGCAGGCTTTAGGTTTCAGGCTGCAAAACTGCAGGCAGCTTTTAGAATGGAGTTGGGATAATATATGGTGACAGAGTGGCAGGAAGTTCCCATGCCCTTAATTTTTTTTATTTTTTCAGAAAAAATGTTACAAGCTACTAGTTTACTTTTTAAAATGTGAAGGACTTTGCCCCTAATTTGTATGTTGACTTTTTCATTGTCTAAAGCTTGGCATGCTTTGCCCTACTTAAGCATACTTTCACCTAGTTTTGATCTTGGCCAATGCAACTCTTAAACCCATTTTGCAAAGTGTGAAATGTTTTAAATAGGCGGTTTTGTGATTTGAAGGGCTTCAAAGTTGTTTGCGTCTTCAGTTCTGCCAAATTTGAGACTATTTTTGTTAAAACCTATATTAAAACAACCCACCACAAAAAATAGCAGAGCAGGCCCTGCCTTTAGCCAGAATAAGGCAGCTGCCTCAGGTGACAGATTTTGGAGGGGCAGCAATACAGGATATACACAGACTAAGGCTTAACTGCTAGTCTGGCTGGCTTTGAATGGGGGCACCATTGTATTCTTTGCCTTGTACTGGTTCTGACAGTTACAGCCATCAACACACTGGCGGAGGAAGAGGAGTGCATGAAGCTCCGCCACTACATCAATGCCCTAGAAGTTGGTACCAACAGGTTTGCCGAGTCTACGAAACAAAATGCCTTGAGGAGAAAATGAAGGGGTGGGGGAAACAGCCCAATGAGGAATGAGTGTACTCACTAGCCCCATACATAACACTTACGCGTGAGGGTGAAAAAGAGGGATGGAACAAAATGTTTTGGAAAAGGACATGGTTGGCCTGAGCAGCAGCAATCCATACTAGAATATTTTTTACAGACCCCTCACTTTACAATTTACTGTTGTGTTGTGTTGTGTTGCAAAAAATAAAACTCCTCTGGGACTTTAAAAAGAGCCTTGTGCCTGGCTGAAGTGTTTTCGTTTAATCTTTCTTAGACTGCAGGCAGTTTAGTTTTATGTGAAGTGCACGACGTTGTCTTGCCAAATGAGTGGCAGCTTGATTTTTGCCCTTGCAGCCAGGCGGTAAGTAAATGCAGCCTTTAAATATCTGCCAAGTCTGACAGGTTGTGAGTTGTGCAGATCTGAGTTAGGATGACTTTATTACCCACGAGTGCCGAATTTATGTATAAGCTAAGTAGGCTAAAGCCTAGGGCCTCTAAATCTAGGGGGCCTCCCCAGCCCGCCCACGCCCGAGCGGGTAATCTCCCCTCTCCCCAAATTGCAAACCCAAGACTTCATGCGAGGGCAGGGTAACTCAGGCCCAGCAACTATGAGACTCAATTTGCCCAATTTGAAACTCTGGGGCCCAACTTGAAATTTTTTTGTAGGGGCCCTAGTTCACAGCCAAAGTCTATATCTTAGAGATATAAATCTCAGTACTAGGTCATTTTCACAAGGTCAGCAAAGCCCTTCAGAAATCAGGCCTGTTACTGAGTTCTTGTGCAAGTTTGTACTGTTCACTTGTGGATTTTTAAAGGAAAATTAGAGATGATTTTGATGAGCCTGAGAAGCAAGCAAATGCCCCCTTGCTAAATGTTAACTGCAAAACAAGGCGAAAAAGAGTAAGGGAACAGCAAAGAAATCACAGAAGTGCACCTGATGCCTTAGATGCACTTTCTTCAAGAGAGAAGTTTAGAATAAAATCCTTTATTCCTATATTTGAAGCACTTGAAGCCAACTTAAAAAGAAGTAGTACTCTGTATAGGGATGTTGCACAATTGTTTTCCATTCTTGCTATCCTGATAGCATCCAAGCAAGAAATTCAGCAAGGTGTTGAACTGTTGATGGAAGCATACTCAGAAGATACTGACCTGAAATTTATAGATGAACTTTTGCACTTTCACCTATACGTGAGACAAAGCCATAGGCTTACAGCAGAGCACTCTCTCATACAGACCTTTATCAAATTATACACAAGAAAAAAATTCAGATGGCCTTTCCTATTGTGGAAGCAATCTTGTGGCTATTTCTTAGCTTTTATGATCTCTGCTCGGGGGAGAGAGTTTTTCAAGACTCAAAAGAATTAAACATGAATTGAGGGCCACAAGGTCTCAAGAGCATTCTGTACTGCACTGAGCATTCTGTACACTGAAAGTGACAAATTTTAATGAAGTTTTCTGATGTCCTTTAGAGGAGAAATTGTGAATTGCAGAATTTTAAATACCTGTCATCCTTGGCTTCACTCAGTTTTGTTTATAACTTTCTTCCATTTTTGAGGGTGGGGGATTGGGAGGGGCCTCACAAGTGGAGTAGCCTAGGGCCTCTCTTCATCTAAATCTGGCCCTGTTACCTGCACTAATTCAGGACTGTAAAAAGTGTTGGTTTCCAGGCAGTGTGAAGGGGGGTAAAACTGCCATGACAGGGAGAAGACCTGGGGTGTAAATTTCAGAAGGGTAGCCATGCATGTCTGTTGTATCAAACACAACAAAGGCTCTGATGGCTTCCTGAAAGACTGACAAAAAGAGTTATTGTGGAGTAGGTTTGTTTGGACTAGATGGTTGCACAAACAGGATTTCTGGTGCCTCAACAAACCTATTACATCTGAGGTACCATTTTTGTTTGTAACAGACTGAACAGGGTTACCCACTTCTAGACTTACCAATCCTCTTGGTTGTGCGTGGGATCTCTCATAAAGCATTCACGTTCAAGACAGTGACTCATAAGAATGCAAGTGCCTGCTGGATCCGCACAGGGGCCTGTGGGAAGCCTGCAAGTAGGTCAGGAGCACCACAGCACCCTGCCCACCACCTGTCTCCTGTTCCCAGCAGCTGGCGAACCCAGCCATTTTGATAGCCTCGCCCTCGACAAACTTGCCTGATCCTCTTTTAAAGCCATCCAAGTTTGTGGCCATTCCTTACTCCTGCGGGTGGGAGTTCCAAACTTTTTAATCGTGTGTTGGGGGAAATTCAGCACTTTTTATTTTGCCGCTCCTGATTTCTCCCAGCTTTCAGCGTCAAGGGATGCCCACGAGCGCTGCGAGGGAGAAACCCATCTCTCTATCCATGCCATCCATGCACGGTGTTGGCGAACGTCTATTATGTCGCCTCTCTTACTCAAGGGAGGGTTTGTCACAGATTTTGGGGTGGAGGCGTGTGACGGGAAGTGATTATGGAGTTTAATGTGTTTGGAGACGCGACGGAAGGCGCGCTAGCTGCTTTCCCGATAGCGAGACGGCGGCAATCAACAAGGCGCCAGCGCTCTGGTAACCATGGCGACGAAGGAACGCGCCTCGAGGAGGGCAGGGACCCGTTATGGGTAGTTCAAACTTCCACAGAAGGGGCAGGGAGACTGGGCTTGGGCTGGTAACTATGGCAACCGAAGTAACCCCCACCCGCCGCCGACACACAAACACATGCGCGCGCGCGCCTCTCTGACGCCTTGAGGGGCGGGAGAGAGCGCGCGGCGCGTCCTGTATTTGTATTGGTGACGCGGAAGGCAATCAGGCGACCGGCTCTGTTGCCATGGCTACCCAGGGGTCGGGAGGCGGAAAGGGCGGGGACGAAGAAGAGTCACGTGATAATCAAAGCTCGTGAAAGGAGGGCAAGGAAAAGAGCCGTTCACGTGATCCCGCCGAGCCGCTCCGCCGAGTGGGGAGGGGGTGGCAAGCCGGGTACGTCCGTCGCCGGGGAGGGCGGCGTGAGAGATGCTGGCGGGGCCTTGGTAGGGCCGGGGAGAGCGGGCGACGGGACTCCCTCCCTGGGTAACTCTCAGGTTAGAATTGGGGGAGGGGAAAGGGGGGCGTTTGGGGGCTGCAGGTTAATTACAGCTTTAGGGTGAGGTCAGGCTTGGTGGGGAAAGGGGCCTGTTGTCATTTTTCTCCCTTCAGTCCGAGATGTGACTCTGAGGAGTAGCTACCCTTAAATTCATCTCTGGCTTTGTTTACATTATAGCAATATATGTATGTAAGTAGTAGTAGTAGTAGTAAATAAATAATGGGGGTGGGAAATAAGAATCTAATGCTGAACAGTGGGTGTGTTTTGCCTTTATATTACTGACTAGCCGCCTCCTCTTCTGGTCGTCTTCTCTTCTAGTCTGCTTTTCTCTCCCTAGTTAAGCTCTTCAGTAACTGCCACAAGAATGGGCACTTGCCAAAAGCGACCTTTTGCTGTTCTCCCCTGCAGTTCTTTAGGGTTTGTAAGGGGCTGGCTATCTCATATTGTCTCTCCAGTGGGTTCTTCTTGCCGCCGGCCATGGCATCTCAGCGGCAACCTTACGTGGATACGGCCCCAATCCTGACCCAGGCAGATGACACAGAGGAAGAGGGAAAGGATGGTCTGCAAACTGGGCATGAAGGGGAAGAAGAGGTACAGACCCTCACAGGCATCTCCTCTACACGGGCTGGCTTCATTGTGGGAGTTCTCTGCTTTGTTAACCTACTGAACTACATGGACCGCTTCACTGTGGCTGGTAAGGGTGCTGGGGTGCTATGGGACGGTAGCTGGAACTTCTCTTCCCAGCTGTGTCAGGTGGGTGGGAACTGTAAGTTTTAAAGCGATGAGGGGTTGATTTTCTCCCCACCCACAATAATCCTTAACTTTAAATAATTAAGGGCATGATGGACTGTTTTGGGGTGAGGATACTTAGTTGTCTTTCCCCAGTATTAACACTGTGATCCTTCTTCCTTACCTCAGGCGTTCTTCCTGACATTGAGGCATTTTTTACAATTGATGATAGCAAATCAGGGCTCCTACAAACAGGTGAGTAGGGTGGTGGGGCTTGGTTCTTCCCCACCCCCAACCCAGGCACTTCGTAAGGGCAGTGCTATTGAAGCAGGAATGTTTGCCACTGGGAATAATTATTTCTTTCTTCTCAGTTTTTATTAGTAGCTATATGGTACTTGCACCAATTTTCGGTTACCTGGGGGATCGCTATAATCGCAAATACCTGATGTGCATTGGGATCACCTTCTGGTCAATAGTGACGCTGGGGAGCAGCTACATTCCCAAGGAGGTATGGGGGCAGGGGAGAAGATTCTGTAGATTAGTTTTCACCCAGGCATGGAGAAGAACTTTGGGTTTGGGTTCTGTGTGTCTTCCCTTCCACCCCCCAGCATTGAGGCTTATGGGGCAGGGGAGATCTGGCACAGCTGCCCTCTGAGATTGGGAAGGTGCAAGGCTTTCCTTCAATTTAAGCTGTGTGTCATTAAGCTGAACTCTGGATAAAATCACAAACATTTGATAGCTGGTAAGAAACTGTTTTGGAAAGCCTTGTGCCTGATTGACTAGAGGAGATTCTTATTGTCACAAGCCACAGAAAAGTGGCTATTTATAAAGTATTGCTGAACAGGTTTGAAACCTGTTCTTGACATTCACAGTTACCAAACAAGGAATCCTAGGAACTGTAATTCTGAGAAGGGGTTAAGAATACTTTACAAAGTATCCTTTGCACCCATACATGACTGCATGTCCTGAGGTTCTTTAGGGGTGTGTTTCAGATTTATAGCTACACTATTACATCTCCTCAGTTTATTGTTTGTTTTCTCCACATTAGATGTTCTGGCTGTTGCTGCTGACACGAGGCATGGTGGGTGTGGGAGAGGCCAGCTACTCAACTATTGCCCCCACCATTATTGCTGATCTGTTTGTGGGTGACCGGCGATCCCGCATGCTCAGCATCTTCTACTTCGCCATACCTGTGGGCAGGTGCGAACACCCTGTGGTCTGTTTCAGGGCGGGGTATACACTGTAGTGATGTTGAACTGGAGATACTCATCTGTTTACTGTAAATTGGCAATCAGCCTTATGCAACAAGCAAAGCAAGATGTGTGTGTTCATAAGCCATAGAATAGGAGCATAGGAAGCTGCCTTATATAACTGATTCAGACCATTGGCCCATTTAGCTCAGTATTGTCTACACTGACTGGCAGCAGCTCTCCAGGGTTTCAAGCAGGGCTCTGTTCCCAGCCCTATCTGGATATGCTGGAAAGTGAACCTGGGGTTTTCTGCATGCAAGGCAGGCGCTCTGCCGCTGATCTCTGGCATTCCCTCATTGCTGCAATGACCAAACCTAATTGGCTTTCACAGAAAGAGGGGAGCCTGCCTGAGTGTGGGTCTGACTGTTCTCCCTTTTCACCTGCAGTGGACTGGGCTACATAGTGGGTTCAAAGGTGAAAGATGTGGCTGACGACTGGCATTGGGCCCTGCGGGTGAGTAGGATGGGGATACAATTGTACTGGTTAGTGTTTGTTGCCTTATGTTCATGTTGCAGTTCAGCTCATCTTCATCACATTGTAGTAAGCTTGTCTGCTGTGCACCTATGCATACATGTTTTTATTTTCTTCTGTTTAGAATGCCTCCAACTTAGATCATTATCTTCTCATACAGGTGACACCAGCCCTGGGGGCGTTGGCGGTGATACTGTTGATAACTGTGGTGCGGGAGCCGCCTCGAGGAACTGTGGAGACGCACTCAGATGCCCCTCTGCAATATACTTCCTGGGCAACTGACCTGCGGGCCCTGAGCCGCAAGTGAGTAATGGGTACCATTTAATGTACTGCTGCCATGTAGGCCACATCCCACCTTTCCATTCTGGAACAGCTTCCTTGCCCTAGTTTCATTGATTCCAGATCAGTGTAGATATTCTCTTTAGTGATAGATAAAGGACAAGAAACTGAGAAGCAAAATAAACCACTTAGGGAAAATCTGTACAGTCTTCTTTGTTGTGGGGGCTTTCAAAGCAAGACTGACAGGTAGCTATCTAGAGTGCTTTATGGAGATGGTTTTGATATTTGGTTCTTCAGAGTATTGGGGAACTTAATTAAGGAAATTGGTAATGGTAGCGAAGGTTCCCTTGAGCATAAGCTTGTCCAATATTATCAGTCTTCCCCTGCAGTTATAAGCAGATGTTGAGATGTGTTCGAGGGTGTGTCTAGACCGTCTAGAGGGGCTGGGAGCTGGGGGCACTGTTATACAGTGGTTTCGCTCCTTCCTCCTGAGCCGTGTTCAGAAAGTGGTGGTGGGGGATGAGTGTTCAGACCCTTGGGCCCTCACTTGTGGGGTACCTCAGGGTTCCGTCCTCTCCCCCATGCTTTTTAACATCTATATGAAGCCGCTGGGAGAGATCATCAGGGGGTTTGGACTGGGTGTTCATCAGTATGCAGATGACACCCAGCTCTACCTCTCCTTTAAATCAGAACCAGTGAAGGCGATGAAGGTCCTGTGTGAGTGCCTGGAGGCGGTTGGAGGTTGGATGGCGGCTAACAGATTGAGGTTGAATCCTGACAAGACAGAAGTACTGTTTTTGGGGGACAGGAGGCGGGCAGGTGTGGAGGATTCCCTGGTCCTGAATGGGGTAACTGTGCCCCTGAAGGACCAGGTGCGCAGCCTGGGAGTCATTTTGGACTCACAGCTGTCCATGGAGGCGCAGGTTAACTCTGTGTCCAGGGCAGCTGTCTACCAGCTCCACCTGGTACGCAGGCTAAGACCCTACCTCCCCGCGGACTGTCTCGCCAGAGTGGTGCATGCTCTGGTTATCTCACGCTTGGACTACTGCAACGCGCTCTACGTGGGGCTACCTTTGAAGGTGACCCGGAAACTGCAATTAATCCAGAATGCGGCAGCTAGACTGGTGACTGGGAGTGGCCGCTGGGACCACATAACACCGGTTCTGAGAGATCTGCACTGGCTCCCAGTACGTTTCCGAGCACGATTCAAAGTGTTGGTGCTGACCTTTATAGCCCTAAACGGCCTCGGTCCTGTATACCTGAAGGAGCATCTCCACCCCCATCGTTCAGCCCGGACACTGAGATCCAGCGCCGAGGGCCTTCTGGCGGTTCCCTCATTGCGAGAAGTGAGGCTACAGGGAACCAGACAGAGGGCCTTCTCGGTAGTGGCGCCCGCCCTGTGGAACGCCCTCCCATCAGATGTCAAAGAGATAAAGAATTACCTGACATTCAGAAGACATCTTAAGGCAGCCCTGTTCAGGGAAGTTTTTAATATGTAATGCTGTACTGTTTTTAACACTGATTGGGAGCCGCCCAGAGTGGCTGGGGAAACTCAGCCAGATGGGCGGGGTATAAATAATAAATTATTATTATTATTATTATGTGTGCTCAAATCGCACCAGGTCCAGCATGCCTGGTCAATGACTTGTTTAATTCATGAGAAAGTGCCCTGACATTCTTTGTAACATAATAAGGGCCAACAGGCCAGTGCAGTAGCTGTTCATTGAAAGTGGAACACTTGAAAAGGAGTTGCTTTAAGACAGGGGTGGGGAGCCTGTGGTCCAAGGCCCATTATGCAGCTTTTGGCCTAATTTCACAAGGCTCTCAGCTTCAAATGATTGGAGAAAAGAAGTCCTGAGGTAGAGGTGGTTTTAGGGTAGTGTGACTGGTGTGTTTGTATTGGCCACTGCTCTGCAGGGAGCACCAAAACAATGTTATAGATTGTGTAGAACAATTCTGTGACAGGCAGGGGGCGCCAGATTTTAGCACCCAGGGCACTGCTAAAATTTGAGTGCCCAAAGTGTGCCACTGCCAGAGTGGGGAAATGGGGACTGAGGGAAGGGTGAAATGGAGTGAGGAAGTGATAAAAGCCCTCTGCAAGTGATCAGTCTGCAACTCTGATAAGAGTGCTCTGTCCTCACTGCAGTAACCTACTAGATAGGAAACAAGGTGAGGAGGAGGAGAGGGGAAAGGGGTAGCCTTGTCCATCATTGCCTCTGGCCCTGACCCCACCTGGCATACCAAATAATATAAAGCCCTTGACAGAAAATGTCCTTCCCTGCCCTGGCTTTAGGCCTAGAGTTGCGGCTCTCTGCAGATGTGATAACTGTGCCATCAGTGATGTTCTCTGTAGGAGGCAGTGGCACCCTAAACACTGTGTTTTACAATTTGCCCACAGTTGCAGTTCCCTGGTATGGTTTTTTCTCCTAGTAACTGCCTGAGCTGGAGAACACCTTGCTACTTGTGCTACCACTATTACAGGTGGGCAAACCGTGACCTAAAAGAGATCCTGCCATGGGATGGCTGAGTTTTCTAAGGACTGGTTCATCCCTGGTTGCCTATACTTTGATTTCTCTGTATTTTTGCAGCTGAATGGGTGAGCCAACTCTCTTGTAGAGCATTATATGTGAGGTCATAGGAAAGTTATGTTTGTGGCAATAGATCTGTGATGGTTCCAATTGCTCAACTGCAGGAATGATTAGGGCTATTGTTTTATGCTCACATTTCCTCTCTCTCTCCCCCCCGTCCCCGAACAGTCGCAGTTTCATATTGTCATCGCTGGGCTTCACAGCTGTGGCCTTTGTAACAGGCTCTCTGGCTCTGTGGACACCAACTTTCCTGTACCGCTCACGCCTGGCCGCTGGCACTCTCCAGCCTTCTCCCTCAGGACATGCTTCTGACTCTGATAGGTGAGTTAGTAGCTGAGAAAGCCCTTAGTCATGACATCAGTTCAGCTCTCTTGAGGAACACTTGGTTCAGTAGTGGAAGTTCACCACTGCTGTCTTTTGACACCTCTGTGTTTCTTAACTCTGAGCTGTTTGTAAGGCTAAGAGACTGTCACAAATGGGGATGCCCCAAATCGTGAATCTTGCCCCTGCTGTAAACTTGCTAGATGGCGTTGGCATGCTACTGTCTCTCATCCTCCCATCTGCAATGTGGGCTACCATATGTGAAGTGCTCTGAGCCTTCTCTGTGGTGCTTTTATGAATGCTTCGTATCATTATCTCTGCAGCCTCACCTTTGGCGTCATCACTTGCGTGACTGGTGTGCTGGGTGTCAGTGCTGGGGTGGAGATTTCCCGGCGCTGGCGCCGCACCAACCCTCGTGCTGATCCCCTGGTGTGTGCAACTGGACTTCTGGGCTCTGTCCCCTTCCTGTTCCTGGCAGTGGTGACCGCTAAGCAGAGCATTGTTGCCACCTATGTGAGTTCTCCCCAAGTTTCACTTGTTAATTTGGTACAGCCCCCAGGGGTGCTGCCAGCTTTCTTGTGGCAGTGTCCATGGTGTGGCATGGTGGGTACCCTTGCCTGTCCCACCATTGCCTGTCCTGTGCTTTTTAAACTTTTGTACACCGCTTTGAAATCTTAAAAAATAAATAAAAGGATTTTTAAAACAAAAATAATACCGTCTCTCCTCTTCACCCCTCCTTCCTCTGCAGGTATTTATCTTCATTGGTGAGACCCTCCTCTCCCTCAACTGGGCCATAGTGGCGGACATCCTTCTGGTGAGACTATGGGGAAGAGGCAGTGTGCAAAACTCTAGACTTTTATTTCTGTTGCAGAATTCCACCGTTCTCATTTGCCTTCCCACATGGTGGTAGCCAGGGAGAATCAAGTAGAGTGAGTCAGCCCTGGATTTAACTGTCCATTGACAGTGGTTTTGTTTGTTTTTGTAAACTTAGTTCTGCTGAGAATTCTCAAGATATCCTTAGGCAAATCTCTTTTCCTCTAATGAAACAATAATTCTGGCCTACCCTAGGGAGAAGTTAGAAGTATTGCTGCGAGTGTGTACCTTGGGCATCCCTCCAGGGCTCCTGAGCCCATGGCAGATAGCAGGATAGTCAGTGTAGTGTTTCTTACAGCTCCAACATGATGGTTTCTCCTCCCTTGTGCTGCCCAAATCCCTATCCCATTTTGGCTGTGCCACTGTGTCATAGATCCACTGGCGCAACGGTTCACGGGTATATATTTATGCCACCACAATTGCTATCTGGCATGGCAGTTGGCATGGTGTACAGGACTGCACCTCTGTGCTGCTTTTCTACAGAGGACTGCATGAGCTTCTGGGGGCTTCTGGTCCCCTTTGTCAAATGTGCTAAGTGAAATCCTCAGTTGGCAAGAGTGTGTATGACACCAAAGTGGGTATAGAATAAAAGAGGAGCAAGATGAAGGGCAACCAGAAGAGGCTTAGCAATGTGTGTGAGAGAGTGGCTTGTAATGGCTTTATAGTTATGTGTGGAAGCGACCTTAAAACTTGTTTGCTGTCCAGCAGAGGGCACCAGTAAATCAGCTGTATTCTCTTCCCAGTATGTTGTCATCCCCACACGCCGATCCACAGCTGAAGCTTTCCAGATCCTGCTGTCGCATCTTCTGGGTGATGCTGGGAGCCCTTATCTCATTGGCCTGGTAAGTGCTTGGACAGCGAGAAGGCACTTCTGGTCAGCTTTTCAAAGCTTGCAACTTCAGAGGCATTCTGCCCATCAAGCAGCTCCTCTTTTCTCTGCCATCAGCCGCTTGCTCTTTCCCAACATTTAGATCATACCTTGCAAGGCTCACACAGCTGTATTTCTTGGGCTGAAAGACCTGATCCTGCAATATTTGTTCAGGCCGAGGGAAATTAATGCATTGCAACCTTGTGCAATATTAACCTCCCAGGACCTAAGCTCAGCTGTTGAAGCTCTGCTCCGGGGGTGATCATCTTAACAACAGACTGTTTTCCATTTGGGAGCAGGGCCTTCATAATAGTGACTCCGGAGCTAAGATTCTCTCAAAATATTTCTTGTATGTTGCCTGTGTTTGAAGGCATGTAAAAATGCGTGTATCTTGCCAGGTCTTATGAGAGTTAACTGGAAGTGTGCTCTCAAATTTGTATTAAATAATTTTTAATTTCATATGCTTTTACTGTGTGGCTTTGAAAAATGTTAAAATAGTTCTATTGCCTGTCAGCCACTTCGTAGTCATTCTTCTTAAAAGCCAGCATCAATATAAACAATACATACAGCATTAGCAGATAGTCTGTTTTCCACATGTTGGAAAGAATTTTGTTGGATTAGAACTACTGCATCTCCGATTCCTTTAAGCGAGTTTTGAGCAACAGCACACTACAGACCAGGAGAGAGAGAGAGAGAGAGAGTGGTTGAGTGGTAGGAATGGGATTTGCCACTCATTGCCTCAGCAATGCTGTGTGCTAGGAAACAGCACAAGCAATAAATAACACCACCAATTTCCAATTCTGCCAGCTTTCCTATTGGTTGTGCCGCTCCACTTGACACTGCATAATGGTGTGCATGTTCTTTTGCTGAATCCCTTTTCCAGATCAGTGACCGAATCCAATATGATCGCCCCCAAACATTCCTGTCGCAGTTCCGAAGCCTTGAATATGCGCTTATGGTCTGTGCCTTTGTGGGAGTTATTGGTGGCGGCTTCTTCCTGGCTACGGCTTGCTTCATCCAGGCAGACCGTAAGCGCACAGAGCTGTATGTACAAGGTAAAACCTCTTCCCTCCATTGGCTAGTCAGAGTTGAGATGTTAAGGTCTGTGAAGCCTGGCACAGAACTGCTGCACCAGACATGCACCCCAGTAGCAAAAACGATTGTGGGTTGCTTTAGTAGTGGCTCTGTGTCATCTCCTGTGGCACAATAGAACTTTCCTGGAAAAAGAGGGTGGTCTGGTGTAACAGCCAGCTATGAGTTAGGATGGAAAGGGAAGGTGTCCCACAAATGTGGGTGTCCAGGGAGCTTCCCTGTGTGATTTTAAATTGCCCAATAAGTCTTTGTCGGGGACAGCAATTGTTGTCACCTCACTTTGGAAGCATCTTTTTGATTTAGAATGGCTTGTCCCCCACGAAGAAACCTTTTTGGGCAATTACATGAGCAAGCTTTTGGCTTCTTCCTGAGTTGCACTTTATCATTTTGCTGTAGTAGCTGCAGCTGAGTAGCGACAAGAGGAATTTCTGAGTAGCAGGGGTGGCACATGTCATAAGTCTTGATAAGTCCTGTGTGTTAGGAAGTGTGCATAACCATGTAGGAAATCATGGGAGGACAAGCAATCAGGAGCCTCCTTTCCTCTAACCTGAGGCTGGCGCAGCCTCTTTGGACAAACACCTCTGACCCTGTCATGCTCTTTCTCCCTGCAGGGCAATTTCACGAGTCACCTGAAGGCGAAGATCGCATTGTTGTTCCTCAGGGTGGGCGACCCACCAAAGTCCCTGTCTCTAGTGTCCTGATCTGAAGCGGCCCGCCCCACTTGGTTCCTTCAATCTGGGAAAGAATGATGGACTTGTGATCAGCTGAGCATGGCACTCAGAGGGAGATGAGGACTCTCTGAATGGACCCAGGCGGGTGGTTTTGTGGGCAACAGGGGAAGATCAGTTTTTTGTGTCTGTGTTTCTGGGATTTTTATAAAGCACTAACTTTATCAAGAGTCATGTGGTGTTTTTCAGATGAACAGGATGAAACAATGAAACCCTTCCCCTATCTCTGCCTTCTACTTTAATGGTTTTTCAAGGGTTCCCAGAGGCTTTTTCAATGGTGTTCCCAATATATGTGATTTCACTTACATTGTGGTGCCTCAAAACATAACCCCTCGTATATGGGGAGTTGCCTGTATGTCACAAGAGGTCTAGGAGAAGGCTAGTAAGGGGTAAACTGGGGCATATTAGCTGTGGCAGCAGGAGAGTTTTCAAAAGCTTTTATGCAGGGAAAAAGAACTAGAAGTGGCTCTAACTGAGCTTTTAATAAATGTTAGGGAAGAAATCAGAAAAAGTTTTTTTTTCTATCAAGAAACTTCTGTTTTAGTAGTATTAACTACATCTTACTGACTTCAGAACAGAGTTACTCATGAGGGATACTTTTAAAAATAAAAAATCCTGAAACCTCTGTTCTGGCCTATTTGGTGGCCCAAAGGTTCTCTTGCCTGTTAAGATTGTGTTGTCTTACTTTGAAGCGTCAAGAACATGTGCAGTCAGAAATTGGGTGTAGTCAAAAGTTTCTCTTCGAGATCCAGAGGATAAGATGCCTTGTTTTCGCTTCTGACTTACATTCTTGGTAAAAACAATTTACTGCTTACTGAACATTGGAGCCCATCTCAGCTAAGGAAGCAGTACAGTGAGGTGATGTCACACGTTTGGTGGATAAAGGCTGGCTGTTTTGCACATGCACGTCATCACTTGATGGCTGTCCATTGAGGCGGGGGGGGCATGCATTTGTGAAATCTGCCTAATTGCAAAGTTGGAAGGCATTTTTTGTGACCCTGTAGCCATCTGACTTGCACCCCCCCCATAAGTGGTTTGGCTCACGTGCTTGATTCATCAAGTGAAGCTGCATTGTGCTGCAGTGACCTTGATGTGACACAAATTACTTGAAATTATTTCTTTTGTTTTCAGATTGTGGTGCCACCGGGATGTAAAACCAGGTGTCTTTTGTAGAGACATTCCAGTGGAATAGCTGGGTTGTTGCTCTTTGCTGCAACAGATTCAGGGCCCAATCTAGAAGAGCCTATGTGAGATAGACAGATAGATAGATCTGTCAGCTGAGGATAACATGCCATGCCACTAAGGAAGTGAGCTCTGGCCCATGAAGGTTTATGCTACAATAAACATACTGGTTTTTGAGGTTCTTTCTTTCAGATCAAAATGAGTTTCTTCATGGGTTGCTTGGGTATGGTTTATTACTGGTTTTGAAAGGTGTCCCACCACCACCGATAGAGGCCCTTCTACGCTTCGGAACAGATGTTGGCTTGAGGTCAAAGGTGTGTGTGATGATTTGCACGCCTGTTAATCCTTGAGGAATAAATGGTCATCTGTAGCATTTGCAGGTTGCAAAGAATGGAAATGAGATTTGAATTGCCCTTGTGGAGGGCTTGGAGGAAACCCCCAGGGGCTTAGTGGAAGAATGAGAGTCTCTATTGAGATTGTCTCTAGTACAGTGGTACCTTGGGTTAAGAACTTAATTTGTTTTGGAGGTCTGTTCTTAACCTAAAACTGTTCTTAACCTGAGGTACCACTTTAGCTAATGGGGCCTTCCGCTGCCACCACACCGCCAGAGCACGATTTTTGTTCTCATCCTGAAGCAAAGTTCTTAACCCAAGGTACTATTTCTGGGTTAGCAGAGTCTGTAATCTGAAGCATCTGTAACCTGAAGCGTCTGTAACCCGAGGTACCAATGTACTTCATATCAGCCGTGTTTCTTTGCTGGTTGGGTGGGGGAAAGCAGGGTGAGATACATTGTTTTTTCCACTGCTCAATGCACAAAGAGAGGCTGGTGAATCTCTTTCCCGTAGATTTATTTCATGTCAGCAGAAGTGCCAAATGCCTTTTCCTGGACTGTACCATCTTTCTTGAAGAGCAGGGAGAGGATTGTAAACTTCCCTGCACATTGAAAAACAGCAGGTTGAGAGGTTGGGTCAAACCCATCTTCCCATTTGGGTGTGTGTGTGTGTGGAGTTCTACAAGAAGTATGTTTAACGTGCTTTGCAAGCCAGGGTGCTGTGAGGTAAGGAGAAGTGGGTTTCTTTTGATGTTCTATTTCCCATTAAAATAGATGCCTCTCCAATCTCACATCATAATAAATGGGGTACATATCTGGATAAAATGCACATGCCTCGCTGCATCCAGCTTGGCATGGAGATGTCATTCGTTCTTTTATGTATGGGAAGGCTCCCCACCCTCAGAAAAGCATTGAAATGTGCAAATTGCACACACACCCCTGCAGCCTGCAGTCCAGATGGTACAGTCCAGAAAAGGCTTCACCACTTGATTCTACAGTGGTACCTCAGGTTAAGTACTTAATTCGTTCTGGAGGTCCGTTCTTAACCTGAAGCACCACTTTAGCTAATGGGGCCTCCTGCTGCTGCTGTGCCGCCAGAGCACGATTTCTGTTCTCATCCTGAAGCAAAGTTCTTAACCTGAAGCACTATTTATGGATTAGCAGAGTCTGTAACCTGAAGTGTATGTAACCTGAAGCATATGTAACCTGAGGTACCACTGTACTGAGCATATAAAACTTATCCTCTGGTATATCTGCATACAGGGCCCCTTCTGTCCTTGGGAGAGAACTTATGAGTTACACATTTCTCAGAGCACGTTCTGGGGTGTCTTGCAGTTGGGAGGAGGCAGGTAGATCTGGAACAGACTTAAGGATTGGCGAAGTCTTAGAGGCCCCCTTGATGTCTGGCTGATATGACATCAGAGCTTCTGAATGCGACAGATGTACCAAGATGATGTGCCTTCTCTTCCTCCCCCAAATGTCATAATTTAGTGCACCTGCCCTTCAACTTCCTGCTGGCGGCTGTGGTGCTTCCTTCCTGCCCAAGCAATCGAACAGCAGCACCGTCTCAGCCACAGCAGAGAAAAGAAGGCTCCATCCAGGCGTGAACTGGGAACCCCAGATGTGAGTTTTCACTGATGTGAGTGAGGAAGAGGAGGTGGAGGCAGTGGTGGTGCATGAGGAGTACTTAGGTGCTGACCCTTGTCGTGGCAATATCATATCCCAGGTGGTTGGGTTCTGGTCCCTGGGTCCCGTGGCAGAAGGAGCTGAGTTCCAGCTTCTGGGATTGTGCAGGGGGCACAAAGAGGAAGGAATGGCAGTGCAGATGGCTGGGCTGAGGGGGGTGGGATTCTGGGGGGAGGCGGAAAAGACTTTTTCATGTGGGTGTTAGTTTGGAGTCCGACTTTTTTCCTCCTGAGTGTCCCAGTGAGTGTAGTGTAACCAGTGACCAGGACCACAGACTCAAGCTTGTAAGAATTCAGTTTTGACACCTCAAAATATAGAAATAATTGAGAATTGAAAATGATGTGTTGGAGGTCATTTGGACCTACACTAAAGCTGTGTAGTTGTACATCAATAAACTGTTTAGTTCATTTTGGCTATAATCTTGGGTCTGTGGCCTTTGTTGCTGGCTAGGCTGTGCCCATTGCCCCACCAGGGTATGTAGGAATGCAAATTCAAACCCAGATTAACAGCGGGAATCAATAAATTGTTTTTCTTCATTGCACAGAGTGCTTCTTTTCCTGCCCTGTGCCTCCCCCACCCCCTGTTCTGATCACAATCTTTTTTCTGTCTTGCTACTGCATTCACTCTCTCCTTCCCTCCCTCCTATTTATCCATCTCTGGATAACACTGGGTTTGCTTTGAAGGGTGTGGGGCATAATAAACAAGTAACGCTACGTAAAAGAGGGCAAAAGAAATAGAACAGACACATCCACATAACAACATCCCTCGGATTTTGGCCTGGCACCCTCCGCCCCCAACCAACTTTCCCACCCCTTCGTTTTGCCATTTTGCTCCAGTTCCCTCCAACAAGCCAGTTTCCACCCAGTAACGGAACCCGTGGTTTGTGGTCACTTTGGCTTGTTGCCAGCGCTCCAATCAAGTGGAGTAGAAGTGGGGAGACTGTGTGTGTGTGTGTGTGTGTGTGTGTGTGTGTGTGTGTAAGGAGAGAGTTTGGCATTATTCAGAGGTGTCAAACGGTAGGTTTCTCGTAGGCCTCATCTCTTTCCCTGCCCCCTCCCACCTACTGAATCATGAGTGGCGCCTAGAAGGTCTCGGCTAACTTCTCTTCTCTCCCCAAGCAAGACATTGCAACCTTGCAGCTGCAGAGTTGCAGCTGCAAATTCCCTCCCACGGCACCCACAACACAGAGCGAGGCTTTTTGCGCTGGCGCCCAAATCCGGCTGTGGGTTGTTGTCACTGGCGTGAGTCACCCCTGCTCCCACTGCTGTTCCCACACTCTTTTTTCCCCCTATTCTGGGGGAGGGGAACATCAAACAACCTTCACTTACCACCTCGGGCTTCTGGAACAGGTTTTCTCTGTGTAGGAAATGTGGCATGGAATGTAGTATCTGGTAAAACATTTGGATGGTTGTGTGTGGGTGTTTTTATTAACAACATTTATACCCCAGTTAGGAGCAGCAGAAGCAGTTGCTTTAGACTGAATCAGACTATTGGTCCATCTTGCTCATTACTGTCAACACTGACTGGCAGCAGCTCCCCAGGGTTTCCCAGCCCTACCTGGAGATGCCTGGGATTAAATTTGGAATTTTCTGCATGCAAAGCAGATTCTCCACTACTGAGATACAGTCGTACCTTAGAAGTCGAACGGAATCCATTCCGGAAGTCCGTTTGACTTCCAAAACATTCAGAAACCAAAGTGCGGCTTCTGATTGGCCGCAGGAAGCTCCTGCTGCCAATCGGAAGCCCTATCGGATGTTCGGGTTGCAAAGAACGTTTGCAAACCAGAACACTCACTTCCAGTTTTTGATCGTTCATGAACCAGAACCTTTGACTTCCAAGGTGTTTGGGAGCCAAGGTACGACTGTACTGCCCTTCCTCAATAGTAGTAAAAGCTCTGAGCATTTGACAAGAAATTTTAAAATTAGCAATCAATAACAAGCAATTGTAAACAACTGAAAACATTAAAAAATAATATTAACTGTAAAAGGGATTGAAACATGGCAACATCTATCTGGATAGGCTTGCCTCAAAAAAAAAATGTTTTAAGCAGGTGCAAAAAAGAGGTACGAGGAAAGGCAATCCTGCATGTAGCCTGCTCCCAAATGCTTAAGGGCTTTATATGTGAATAGTAATACTTTAACTTGGCCTGGGTGCAAGTGAGAATTCAGTGCAGGTCTCTGAGCAAAAGTACTATATTCAGAGAGGGTCTCATTCCTGCCAGCAACTGTGCTGCACTAACTGAAGTTTGCGGGTTCAGTTCAAGGGAAGCCCCACATAAAGTGCATTGCAGTAATCCAGTCTTGAAGTCACCAGTGCCTGAATTACTGTAAATTCTCCCAGACCAGGAATGATCAAGGCACGTTTTGTACCATACGCAGCTGGCAAAAGACACTTCTAGTGCCTCAGGACATGCCAACACCCAAGTATAGAAGTGTCAGCTCCAAGTAGCTCTATGATGTTCTTTCATTCACGATGGAGATGTCTCCACTATACCTCCTAACCCAGCAATCTAACAATTTAACCTATGTCCATTTTTAAATTATTTTGTTTACATCTGTCTCTCTTCCCTGGAGCTCAAGGAGGTGTAGGGAGGGTTCTAGCCAATCTCCCATCCAGACCCAGACCACTTTGGCTTCAGCACAGTGGCTGCCGTAGGTGCCTTCAGACTAGGGGTGAGGGAGAAATCCAATTCAGTTGGCATTTCTCTGTTGGCATTAAGTGAACCTACCTAATCCACACTTTCCGAAGCTGTACATGAACTGAAATAAAGCTGTCTTTTGAAATTTGCACTCTTCTGAATTTTGCAATGCAATTCTCTAACCAAACAGTGCATAACAAAATGTGTATACTGGGGTAATGTGTGCATTTAAAAGGCATGTACAAGGGAAAATGCATTTTGTTAGGAGAATTTGCATTGCAAAACTATGTGTATTTAGGGAAATGAGTGAGTTCTCCACACACAAACATACACTGCTCCTTTCAGAAAGTTGGGGATGGCAAAACCCTATCAATTTGGGTCTCTCTCTTTTTCTCATTTTTACAGTCTTATGTTCAGATCTTCACATTAGTTTGCAATTTTTTTAAAAAATCCTCAAGAAAATTGATCAGCATTTTAGTGCAAATGTCTCCTAACAGACACCTCTGAAAGCAATTCTGTTAGCTAACTTCCCTATCTATTCCCCATCATGGTCACTTTTGTGGCAAACCATGACGCTGTTGTCTGTTTTCTCTTGTTGAAATCCAGAATGTGTATACCTGCCTTGGCTTTGTGAATTAGCATCCTGCTGAAAGGTACTGTGGATCATAGCCTAGAACCCCATTTGTATCTCCAAGCTTGTATTGAATTTGGGGGCTCCCTCCTTTCTAAAGCCTTCTTGAACCACCCACCCCAACCATTTTCTTTCGGCCCAGCCTCTTGGAGATTTCTTGTGCATCCTGCTGCTGCGTGCAGTTAAGCAGCCTGTCAATTGGGTTATTTCCACAGGACCACTGCTTGCTCTGCTGTGCTCCCTCCTGTTATCGCCTCCCTGGCTGATCTGTGGGGGTTTCTGTGGTCTATCAGTAATGGTGGGATTAGCACATGCATTTAAAAGAGAGCTCTCTCTGTGCTATTGATTGCCTTCCGGCGGCAAATTCATAAGGGAACAATGTTGTGTAAGGCTCAGTATCTCTCTGTGCACACAGGGCAATGGTGAGGCCCTACAGGCCATGTTGTTCCGCCCTGAGCGAACAGAGTATTCGGCCTAAAATGTTTCCTTAGAGCCAGCCTACCTGCAGAGTCAAACAGCAACTTTTTGGGACCCAAATCCCCCAGAATGCAGGCTGGTGCAGAGGAAGGGGGCAGCCAAGATCTCGGAGGGCTAAGCCAGGTGGGCGCCCCTGAAAGACTTAAGCTGTCATGCAAAAAACGCCCTGGACCTCTCAGCCAACTAGGGACTCTTGCCCCGGCCTCAGACAAGCTACGCGCAGGCCTGCTGCCAAACTATATAAGTATCGTGGAGATAACTCCCAAAATTGTAGCAAAAAGTTATCTCCCCCCCCTTTTTTTTTTTCTTCCACAGACGGATGCCAGCCATTGGCAAAATTGGGATTATTATATCTGTTTATACCCTAGGAGTTTAGGATAAGTAGTTTGTCTAGCTAGAGCAGAAAAACACAGTGCACAAGACTATCAGTGAGTTGCTTACTGAAATGCCAAAATGAAATTCATATACATTTGCAAAGCATTCACTGAGACAACATGATGTGCTACTCAGATAATAAAAAATGAGGGAGGGCTTTTAAGTTTGACCGAGGCAGAAAAAAAGCCTTGTGCTTTCCTTTGTGATTTGCCAGCGCTTCATTGGCAGATGGGCAAGAATTATTGGAGGCAGGTAAAAGGCTGTAAAAAGGATTCCCTGATAGGAAATTTGAAGAACATTCTTGTAGTGCAGGCCTGGCAAACTTCGTGTTTTTTAGAATCTACTTCAGATTTTTGCTAGAACCCCACAGTTCACTGGCCAGAGGTGGACACAAAACAGTAGCTTGGGTCAGAGTCAGACACAAAATGGTGGCCAGTGGGGTGGAGCCAATTATTTCTTGAACCCCATGAACCATACAGTGGGATGACCTAAATAAAAAATTAGCATGTGGCTGTAGAATGGGGATTCTAACAACCTAAATTTGGAGGGGGGAATCTTTTTGTTAAACTGTTGTTGGGAGTGAAAAACACTTGCCAGTCATTCCACGGTCTACCAGTTGAGATGTCCACACCTGCTAAGGCTGTGGCCTGAAGAACAGCAACCAAGACACTCTTTCCTCTACCTGTTGGATACTGAATGTTCCAAGTTCCCATTCAGGAAGAGAGAACAAATGCCTCTCTGCTGCTCTGTCTCCTAACATTCCAGCATTCATCGGGCCTAGCGAAGGGGCTACCACATCACAATGTAAGCAAGCTCAAGCTGTTCTCCCCCCACTCGGCTATCTTTTGTGACATGCTGCTGCTACATAGTGTGAAAATCCACCCAAGCACTGTCAAAACTCGAAATAAATTCTGAATAAGACATTTCAATAAGCTGAATTTTCTGGGTGGATAGGGACCGGGACAAACAGTTATATTTGGTTTCATTATCTGTTTAACGCACACCGAGAACTTGAATTTGGCTCTTTCCCCACAGGGCTATTGACATGTTGTACCGCTAAGCTGCTCAATGCTGTTTTTCACCTCGGAGTTTGCACCTGCCCTGACTCCAGGATACTGCTACTGTCCCCCTTGCAGGTGGCATGGATGCCTCGCACACGGGTGACATCTTCTGGGTGCTGGCATTTACTGTCCCACTTCTGGTGATTCTACTGGTGCTTTGCATTGACTGCCGGGACCCTGAATTAGACAGTTAAGTCTCTTCCGCCCTCCCCAAACTTCCTTTCACCAAGGAGCAAACAGTTCCCGACTTCTCCATTCATTGCTCTTACCCCAGTGAACTTCTTAATTACATTGGTGTCTCTTTCCCTCTCTCACAACAGCACAATCTGTTGATGATTATCAGTACAAGTAAGTGACTGGCCGGGGTTTAATTTGGGGGTAAAATGGGGGGGGGTGCAAAACCAGAGCTTGGGGAGGTTTGGAAAATGGATGCATGTTCTAAGGTAGCCAGATGCAATGGGCAGCTTCTACCCCAGAAAGAAAAGGTGCATTTCTTAACATTTCTCACCCCAACTCAGGTCCCAGGTTCAGTCCCTGGCATCTCCTAATAGGGCTGAGAAAGACTCTGGTCTGAAACCTTGTACAGCCCATGTCTGTCAGTGCAGACGAGGGATAAGGAACCCTGTAGCCTTCCAGATGTTGCTAGACTATAATAGCCCCTGGCTATTGGGAGGGTGGGGCTTGAGGCCGGTGGACGTTGGGAGTCCCAACAGTAGCTGGAGAGCCCTGGGTTCCCCATCCATGGTGCAGGCTGTTCTCTACAGAGTGAGATGGACCAATGGCCTGGCTCTGTAGAAAACAGCTTCTGATGTTTCATCCAATGGAAGGGGAGAGTTTCTTGTGCTGTTTTGGGGAGCAGATTGATATGTCTCTCAAGCATGATTCCTGTGCTGTCCATGAAGAGAAGAATGATTAATGCATTGCCCCCACAGGCCTTCAACTAGTGCACGTTCAAGTTCAACCTTCAAGTTGATACGTCCTCCCTGTGAGTAGCTGCCCATTTTAAAATTGAGGGCTGGTTTGTAGTCTCCGGCTTTATCTGCTCTTGGTTGTTGTTGTTGTTGTTGTTAATACTACTACTATTATTTATTACCATCACTGAAGTCTTTGGGAAGCTGATACAGCCATGTGGGGTCTCACTGAACAAATCTGCCCCACTGTTCTGCCTCAGCACCACCACCACCTCATCAAGCCACAATCTTACAGGATTCCTAACAATATCCTCTGCTCCAAACTTACAACTTTTAAATCTGAAATGCCATTGATGGCTATGCTCTGCCTCCACAGTTGGAAGCAACAATGCTTCTGAATACCAGTTGCTGGAAACCACAGGAAGTGAAAGCGCTATTATGCTCAAATCCTGCTTTTGGATTTCCCACAGGCATCTGGCTGACCACTTTGTGAACAGGATGCCAGACTAGATGGGCCATTGGCCTGATCCAGTAGGCTCTTATACTCTTAAATTCAACAAGGCATGGTCTTTTGACTCATTGCCAGTCAGAAGCAAACTACATGTGATACTAATTTGTGAGAAAGTCAGATTTTTTTGTTTATTTAATATCCATGAGCTGCTGTGCATGTGACTCCCCTCTCCAAATTTTCATTTGGAGCCCCCTCCCTCAGACTAATATAATAGCTGTGGTGAGGGGAGGGGGGGGGGCTATTTCCTTACTTATTTTATTAACAAAACCCAACTTCCACTTAGTGGTTTTCCTAAAACCTTACCACTGCCAACATTTAATATCACTTATACCCTTTGCACCTTTAACACACCAATAATCCTAATAGTAACTCTGTGATATAGGCATGGTCCGTAGTTACTATATTTAACAAAGGTATTAATATCTATGTATTGCAAGCTTCTATAGTGCACCAGCTTATGTGGTAACTTTAATATACAGTAGCACTGTATTTTTAGATGGTTATATACTGTACTAATTTATTAGTGTTACTTTGATTCCAAAAGCTTACTTTGCACTACTATTACAGCTTTGCAAAAGCGGTTAGTTACCCCATTAAAACACTTTTGCCAGATTGCCCTTGTATTTACTTCACCCTGGTTGTGCCTCACCAACACTATAACTGCGGACTTTTACTGAAGCCTTTGTTTTAACCCCTACTGACGTACTGAGAAGCACATGTCTTCTTTTACTGTACTGTCATACCTCGGCTTACAGACGCCTCAGGTTGTGTTTTTTTAGGTTACAGACTGCCGAAACCCGGAAGTACTGGAACGGGTTACTTCCGGGTTTTGGCGGTCGCACATGCGCAGACGCACCAAATTGCAACCCGCGCATGCGCAGACACGGGTTGTGAACACTGCGGGTTGCAAACATGCATCCCACACAGATCACGTTCGCAACCCGAGCATCCACTGTACTGGAATCTATACTCTTGCTTTCCTTCTAGACAGCAGAGTCCAGCAGCCAAAAGTGTCATTCACCTCTGCCCTCTTGGCAGAGGTGGAGCTAGCTGCTCCGGCACCTGGAGCAGCGCACATGCTGTGCACCCAGGGGCGGGGCTAGCTGGGCGCATGGGGGCAGGGCTAGCTGGGCCCGCGGCGAGTGTCCCAGGGAGCGGGGGGCGGTGTCACCTCCCCTCAGGGATGATACCCGGGGCAGACCGCCCCCACCACACCCCTCTTCCTCTGCCACTGCCTCAGTGCTGTAAATGATGAGTTGTTCTTCTTGGCTCTTCAGCCTAAGCCGAGTGATTCACCTGACTTACCCCAGCCAGTCTTTGGCCACTCTGCCTTCCCTTCAGGTCTTCTTCTTTCCTCTTCTGTGTGTGATCCAGCCTGGACTGAGCTCCTTGACTGGCCAGCACCCAGCTTTATAGTCTGCCAGTCTAGTCCCAGCCAATCACGCTGTCTAATTAACATTCTAAACCTGCAACCACCAACCAGAATATGCATATCTTCTATCCGTCTTTTGCATACTTTGAGTTCCATCTCTAGCCCCTCCTCCGCTGTCAGTTGAGGTCCCCCACTGACAGTTAAACCAACTTTTACCTGACCAGAAAGAAGACTTCCCCCACCAAACACATTGCAGTGTACATCAGAAAACAAATGACAAAGCACACCACTCAAAATACATTGAAACACTGGTGAAATGAGCAGGACTTCTTCACAATAGTGCAGGCAGGGGAAAGCAATTTTAATTGGGATTGTAAACTTCTCAAACTGCAGCCCTGATTTATGTATTGAGGGTCCTGTAACTTTTACATCTTCTTAAAAACTTTTGAAAAACTTTGCTACCATATGCCCATGGCTACCCATCAAAACATATTCCCTTATGGTTTGCAAAACAAAACACAACATAATAATTTTAAAACATTTTAAAATGTGCTAACACAGCGTGAAAAATTGTGATCCGTTATCCAAATGCAGCTTACACCATTAGAGCCCAGATCTTGTGTTGTTTTAAAATTCAAATTGTTTTTAAAGGCCTGGATGGATAAAAGCAAATGTCTCCCCTTGTGCCAAAAAGGCCACAAACCTGATGGTAAGCAGCTCTCTCTGGGGAGGCCCTTTTGGAGCAGAGGTGCCACCACCAGAAAGGCCCTCTCCCTAGTAGCTGCCCCCTCCTGTAGCCTGGCAGGGCTGATGAGGTAGGGCCTCTGGCTCTGAAGAGAGGAACCTAAGGTTTGAGTGGGTGTGCATTTGGGAGAAGACAACCTTTCAATTTACCTGGTCCTCCCAAGCCATTAAAGACTTGAGTGTGGCCTTTGTGCTGCTGCTGCTTTTTGGGGGGGGGGAGTGGGGCATGGGAGGTGAGCCAAAAGCTGGGATCTCATGCAATCCTCTCAGGTGATGGCATCTGCGTTCTTCTCTTTCTTCAACCTTTCAGCCCCACCTTGGCCTGCCGTTTCATCCCAACCAGACACGTGGAGGTAAGCAGTCCCTGAACAATTTGCAAGCTGTTTACTGAGCATCCAGACATCCCCAACACCACACACTTCTATTTTGAGCAAAGAATAAGCTTGTTTCTGTGAGTGAGCACATGTGCTTGAAGCCTTGCCCTCTAGTACAGTGGTACCTCAGTTTTTGAACAACTCCGTTGACGAACATTTCGGTTTTCGAATGCCTCAAACCTGGAAGTAAATCCTTCGGTTTTCGAACACGCCTCGGAAGTCGAACATACCATGTGGCTTCTGCTGAGTGCAAGATCCTGAGGCCTAGATGTTGGCTATTGAGTTTTTGGTTTTCAAACGTTTCAGAACTCCGAACGGTCTTCTGGAATGGATTATGTTCGGAAACCGAGGTACCACTGTATGTCTGCACACAAGCAAATGTATTTTGCGTGTGGGGGAACATCAGTCACCGCTGGTTTTAAAGCTGTATGGGTACAATGACCACTCCCCACATCAAATGGGGGGTGTGGTCATGTGCAGCCCCCCACATCCCAGTGTGGCTCCTGGTAGTACGGGCTGGCTTTGCCCTCCCCAGGCTGGATACCTGGAGGTCTCTGCCTACGTCAGCCAATCACCCAATCCCGCCTGGGAAGGCATTGCCAGGGGATCAGCCAGGTAGGGGGAGGGACTGCTCTGCCCACACAACAGAAGGTGAATCTTACCTGCGAAGCGTCAGTTGGATCCAGAGCTTCTCCCACCCTGCCCTCCCTCAGTTAAGCCTTCTTTTGCAGTTTAACCTCTTCTCCACAGTTATGCGGGCGCTGCTACGTCATGGTCGCTGTTGAAGGGCCGGAAAGGAATTTTCCTGCATTGGCAGGTTTTGCTTAAAATGTCACAACTTTGGTGGTTTCAGGCCTTGGGCGGAATCCTTTAGTCTATCTTCCTAAATGGGGGGGCCTGAAGCGGTGACCCCTCTTGCGGTGGTATTCCCAGGGTTCCCCATTAAAGGGGTTTTGAGGGGAGGCACTGGCCATATGCCGAGAGGTTGTCATTGCTATCCCCTGTGACAGCGACGATACCGGGGGGGGGGGGGGGGCTCTCTGCTTGAACATATGTTCTCCAGAGCCAGCCCAATCCCCACACATTGTGGATAACCCTGAAGCCTCCCAGATCCCCAGCTGGGGACTGGGAAGGATAAACGCCTAATGCCTGAGCCAAGGTCTCCCTTCATCTGAAACTTAATAAAGCTGTGGCCAATTTTAATCCCATAGCATGTTGTCTTGCGTCATTATTCTGCTCGGGGGTCACCCAGGGTTGGGGGGACTCCGCCTGTCCACGCAATGTTCACCACTGCCCACATTGATCCTGTAGTTTCTTGAAAAATGTTGCTGTGTGTGTGAGAGAGTAAGTGTGTCCCTCCCAACCAGCTCTGATCTGGTTTGAAAACATAGACCATGTAAAGACATCCATGTTCCCTCCCCACCCCCTGGGGTGGACAGACAGCGGGCAACTTCAAAACGCACCCAACTGTACTGATGTTTACATTAATGTACAAATGTGATTCTGAATGCTGTGTGGAAGAGGTTAGCTCCCTTGTTACGCTTTAAGCTGGTGACTATTCACTCAATATAACAAATGCTGCATAAAAACCCATAAAGAAGCAAAGCAATATACAGCAAAAGAGTAAGGCAGAATTCTAGCTCAGAGGTCCTCCAAAATGCTTGGGCAAATAAGAGTCTGACTCTTAACCCTTCCCAGTGCATCATCCATTATTATTATTATTATTATTATTATTATTATTATTATTATTATTATTCCACCCATCTGGCTTGGTTTCCCCCAGCCACTCTGGGTGGCTCCCAACAGAATATTAAAAACATGATAAAACATCAAACATAAGAAACTTCCCTAATATCTTTCACACAGGGCAGTTGGTAAGAGAAAATTGTAAAAACCCTACATTTAGATGCAAAAGCATCACTTGCCTTCAGCTTCAGAGAATATCTCCAGTTGGCATTCTTTCAGCACCTATGGATTCCTCGTCAAAATGGGGGTGATGGCTGGAATAAGAAAAGCATGTTGGGAGCATCATCTTGGTCCCCTTGTCATTCCAAGGCTTCTTTCATACCTGTATTTAACCCCTTTCCCTCTTTGTTCACAGGCACAGCAGATGCCCCCCATGCAGTCTTTCCTATCCAGCACCGTCATACAAAGTTGAAAGGGACAATGGTGAGTTGTGAAGGAAATCGGGGTGGGGGTGGGTTTTTTTTGCAAGGTTTAGGAAGTGGAGGGGTTGGGGGGCTTCTTTCCTACCGAAGCCTTTAAAGGGCAATGGGAGGCTGAGGTTGGGAATCTAACCATTGGGATGAATAGCCTTTTGAAGGTCTACTTCTATGAAATAGAAACTGGGGGATGAGGGGCAAATGGTATTGGTCTGGGAAGCTGCAGGCACTCAGTAGGCTTAATCAGTGCCCTCCTTTTCTCTTTGTGGCATGTCCCTTTCTCAGAAAGCATTCCCAGTTATGAAAACCAAGATGAAGGTGAGTAGAAATTATTGGTTTTAAGGCCACTTTCTGGAACATACAGCTTGGCTCACTTGCATGAGTCATCTACTTGCTCTGCAGTTTTGCAGTGCTCTTGGACTTGACTGTGTCTCACCGTGACTGGATTCTGCAGGCTGGTTTTGGCTCAGTATGGGGTGGGGGTTCCCAGCATATGTGAATGTAAGCTCATATGCATATCATAACTCTGCTAATGCTCTCTGTGCTTCCAGTACAAGCTGGTGCCACTGATGATGAGGATAATGATGACAACTATATCCCTCCATACATGTAAGTCTGGGGGGGGGGGTCAGAGGTCAAACCTTATAATGGATTTTAGCTGGATCACTCATAGGAACCTGTTGGCACACTATGTACTCTGCATCTATAAAGTCCCCAGCATCTCTGCTTAATGGATTATATACCACCTTTCTTCCGCTTGCTTCATCAGTGTTGTTCACTGCTTAAAGCAGGGATAGGGAATGTGTGGTAGTTGGACCGCAGCTGCCATCAGCCCCAGCCAGCACAGCCAAAGGCCAAGGGTGATGGGAGTTGTACTCCAGCCAAATCTGGATCCTCTCCAGACTGTGCAAAACGGATTCCATTTTCTAAATCTGCATACTTTATACTAGCAAATTTACATTTGCACAATTACCGCAGACCAAATCACTCTGCTGCTTTTGCACAACAAATCCACTTTGAAACAAAGTGCACATTTTGCAGTAGGGAAAGTGGTGGGAAAATATGAAATATTATATGAAAAATATTAAACCACCAGCAGTTAATATGTTATAAATGGATGCCAACACACAAACAAACAAAATCTAAAACATCTAAAAACACCTTTAAAAATGCAATTCCAGTACAGAGCTGCCTTGGGACTAGGATTAGCTGCGAAAGGCAGTATCCAAATGAAAATATATACCGTAAGCAGTGTTGGCCCTTGACCTCAGAAAACTGCTGCCAGTCCGAGCAGCCAATGCTGCATGAGATGGATTGGTGGGTTTCATTCAGCAGGAGTCAACTCCTTATTTCTCAGATCAGTGCAGCACCAAAGCTTCTTTTCCCTTCTCTTCCACAGTGACGTGCTGCCAGATGCGCCACTTACAGATCAAGGCAATGGAGACGGTGCTTCCACAGGTGAGTTGGCAGCAGGTGGGATGGACTGACTCCCTCCTGGCATCGGGGCTGGGGTTCTCTTGGAGGGTGTTGTGGCAACCCATCTGTCTACAACCTCTTAAAATTCAGAGTCATCTAAATGTAGCATTTATTTCTCTCCCACCTTACATCCGAGGAACTCGGAGGTGCTGTAAATGGCTCCTCCCCTCTCCCATTCACAGCAACCCTGCAGAGTAGGTTAGGCTAAGAGACCTGATCCAAGATCACCCAATAAGCCTCTTGGCTGAGTGGAGATTGAACCCTGGTCTCCCAGGTCCTGCTGCAACACCCTAACCCAGTGATGGACAAACTTGGCCCTCCAGCTGTCTTGGAACTACAACTTCCACCATCCCTAGCTAACAGGACCAATAGTCGGGGATGATGGGAACTGTAGTCCCAAAACAGCTGGAGGGCCAAGTTTGGCCATCACTGCTGCATCACAGTGATTCTAAATGAGAAAGTAACTTGGGACACAGTTGGGAAAGGGCAGTGTTTGAAGTGCTTCCGGTTTTTCCTTTTCAGATTCCCTAGGGGAGCAGTATGAGAATGTGCTTGAGTGTGAGCGGAATTCGCCCGGTGAGTGTGGAAAGTAGATCTATGGGGCCCGGGTAGTCAGGAATGTGGGCATAGGATTGCACTGAAAATGGAGGTGGGTTTGTACATGTCGGGCACAGCTGGACATATCATTAGGCAGAATCAGGGCCACGCCGAATCGAGTGGATCGAAGGTTAATTTTTGGTGTCCCAGAGCATTCAGTGGAGCTTACTCCCTAGTAAGGGCATTTAGGGTTGCAGGCAGAAGCAACTAACTGAAAGATCCAGCCAATGCTGACCCGTTTTGCACTAGTTGCCAGAGACTTATATTAAAAAAACTTTGCTATGAGCAGCCTTGCTTCCAATATTTTTAAAACCGTATAATAATTTGCATAGCTCCTGCAAAGCAGTATACCACCTTGGCAAAAAATAAAAAATAAAATATTGTGTGCTGCAGGTTTCATTGTGCTGAGCAGATGGCCCACATAAGCTATTGTTTATGTGTCCATCCCAGAGGCTGAGTCAAGGAGCTTTGTGGTTGTGGGAGGGGACTTGAAACTGGGTCTTCTTGAGTTAAACCAGCTCCTTCATGCTGTCTCTGGTGTGACTGAGCAAGCAAGAGGCACTGCTGAGGTGGGTGCAGTGCAGGGTGATCCGTCAGGACAAACAGGACACTTCCCCACCAAGCTCAGTCTGTCCTCAGCCCAACCCCTTTTGACGACCTCCTTCCTTACAAGCGGTCCAAGAGGTAGCGCCATCTGCTGGACTCTTCTGCCTTAATTTCAGGGTTGCCTTTGTCAAACTCGGCAGGAAGGAAGGGTGTGGAGAAAACTAGAATGAGTTGGCTCCACCCATCACTGGGTCTAGCTCCCCCTACTGTTGACCTCCCTGCCTTCTGCCCACACAGTCCCAGTGGACACCAGTCTCTCCACTGGATGTACCTCAGAACCTTCATTAAATCTTCCATTTTCTCTCACCGTCAAAGGTGACTATGTCAACGTACTAGAACCAGAAGCTACCATCGTGGGTCCTTGTTTTGGTGAGTAGAAAAAGCCTGCTGTGTGGGCCTGCTAGGAAGTTCTCATTTAATTTCCCTATAGTCCCTCATTATCCATTTCTCTCACTAATTGCCTGAGGGCTATGGGTGGGGCCCTATATCTCCCTGCCATAATTTTAAGTCCTTTTTCATTTTCCTGTAGTTGGCAGTGGCACCAGTGATCGGGAAAGTGAAGATGACACTCCGGACTATGAGAATGTCTGTCCTGGGCTTTGAGGTATCTGGATTATGGTGTCTGTTTGGGGCACGGGACGGATGTGGGGTGTGTGTGTGTGGATGTGGCTTCATATGTATGATAGAGGGCAACCCTAGAACCTGCATGCCAGCAATCACCTCTGAGCATTTGTAGACTCTTAACCAACATCTCTTTCTCCCTAGGTTAAAAGGTTCCTTTGCCGGTTGCTCCAGTCACCTATATGCAGGATGCATTACCTGGTTGGCCTAAGGACACTGCCTTCCCAGTCACCCTCAAATATTGCCATAACTTATTGCCCTCCTTTGCACTTTGCCTGACACATCCTGAGAATTTTCCACAATACTATAGAATCTTGGAAGCAAGATTCAGAAGCTTGACTGTCCATGTGGAACTGGTCTTCTAACACTCCCCACCCCCCCAGCCCGCAAAGCATTCTGGGTTGTTTATGTCTCTTGGCTAAATAAATAACTGGTAATTCCATCATTGTTGTACTTGAAAGGGAATTGGGCAGGATTATGGATGGGGAGAGATGCCTAGAAGGGTCTGAACAGAGTCTGCAGGGATCAGGTGAACAGATAAGTCTTGGCAATTGCTAAACAGTGCACTGGGATTCTAACTTTGGTTTCTACTTAAACTGAAATGAACCTCGGAGGTTCCTTGCTTCCTTGAGCACTGCAGCCTGCATTCGGTTACTTGGGACGACAGAGTATTAGAGTATTAGAGACATTATGCAACATTTTTGCTTCCTCGACTTGGGATGCTTACACACAAGGCTTTTAATGTGGAATCACTGTGCTTCATCCACTCTTATTTATGCTCCATCTTTCAGTTTTCAAAAGCACGGCACCTAGGCAGTTTCCATCATTAAAGTAACAAGCAGTGCTTTTTTTCTGGGAGTACGCATACCCCTAACATTTTGTGAATCTAAGTTTGACCTCATTGAGCGGCAGTATGAATAGGAAAATGAGAGTACCCCCAAACATCTTTTTAAGCAAAAAAAAGCACTGGTAAAAAGTCATTTTTTTAAAAAAATAGCATTAAATCAAGCCGATCAAACAGATCCACAAGGAGATGGAAATTAAAGGAGGCCAAAAGCTTATCAGAATACAGTGTAAACAAAATTTATGGCTGCCTTCTAAACTCCAGAAAAACACTTGCCTGTCCTCTGTGCAACACAGTAGAGGATGAGAGGGATGCAGGCTACTGGATTATTTTATTTTTGCTTTTCCTTGGATTCACAGAGTCCTGAAGGTATTGCTGCTCATTTTGTGAACAAGAGTCATATAATACCCACACCTGCCCAGCTCCATTCGCCTCTAAGTGCAACGTTGGTTTTGGGAACCTCTTCTGTTTATGAGAAGTTGGCATACACTGATGGATGGAACAAGTCACAGCCGCTGCCACTCTTAATCTTATCTTCCATATGTTTTGTAAGCACAAGCCTCTTGGTGCAAGACCTTTGGGGCAGAGGGTGATGCCCTGCAGCCAGGTTCTTGAATTGACTATCTGCCCGAGGCAAATGCCATTTTTATTCCACACCCAAGTCGCCACCAGCATTCAAGATAGGCCAGATGTTTCTTGCATAATAACCACGGGAATACTGGGTAGGGACAACAATAGAGATAGACAGGGTTGAGATCACAGGGGCAGTGCCAGGCAAGCACAAACACCCCGTTATCTTGGGGTGCCAGAGAGTGTTGAGGTGCCCTTACAGTCTGCTGTCTCTGCTGATAATGGAAGCAGACACGTAAGCCGTTCCCCCTTGACTGTGTTTTGCTGTGCTGTAAGGGACTTCCACAATCTCCAGAAGAACAGTCATTGCTTGCAGGGATGGGCTTCTTCACATTGATCCTCCTCACCTCCTCCTGCTTCCTTGGAAAAGCCGGTGAGTTGCCTGTGTTGAAATTGAAGGAGGTGGGCAGCAAAAGCATCTTAAGAGTTGTAAGGGACTTGAGAGGCCAAGATCTAGTTCAGTCACCTGCTCAATGCAGGATGCACTACTGAAAGGTTGCTGGTGGTACCAGTGGCCCTCCAGATCTGGCTTGGCTACACTCCCATCATTTCTGACCATTGGCCATGTTGGTTGGGGCTGATGGGAGTCCAAGAACATCTGCAGGGCCATGGGTTATCCATCTCCAGACTTCAGCACCCCTGGAAAATGGTCCTCTAGACTCCAGCCAAGGAGTGCCCACCACTTCCCAAGGAAGTCAGTCTTAATATAGCAGTATTATTCACGATTATCTAATATTCTGGAAGGCAATGTGCAACCACTTAAGTGGAGTGGTTGTAGGGGATGGCACTTGGCATGAAGTGTTGCTGGGCTGGGGAAGGGAGCAGGTGCAATCCAACGCTTTCGATGCCTTTCCTTGTCACTTTCCTTATTGCAAGTCTGACCTTTTGGGGAAGCAGGTTTGTTGCATGAGACCTCCCAATCCATTGCAGTTATGGGACCTGAATTTACCTGTACGTGACTAAATCGCACCCGAATACAGTGAAAGCCTGGAAGCAACCCCTGAATGAAGTTAAGATGGCTTATCTGAATTGGGTGCAGTAACTTGATTGGCAAGAGCCTTCCAAGGATTTGGAAAAAGTCTCTTCTCAACCCTCTTAGCTGGTAAGCTTTTAGGTACAGATGCATGGATTTGAACCCAGGACAGTCTACAAGTAAGAGATCTGCTCACTTACTGAGCTATTTAGGCAAGATGGACCATGAAAGATGGATCACTGGATGATCTTTGGCTGTATGGCTTATCAGTTTGATGCCGTTTAAGATGGTCCTTGGATTTCCCCAATAATTATATTTATGGCCACATAGGCATCACTGATGAAGAGGAAACACATAACTTTTTTTTTTTAAAAAAAGATATATTTGTGTAAAATCTGCATGTGCTAATTTGTATGTTTGCATGTAAATATGGACACAGTCACTATAATTGAAACAAAAATGCAATCCATCTCAACATCCTGGGGAAGACTGTGACCTGTGTTGATGGTCTATTTCAAGGCCCCTGTCACATGGAATACAGAATTGTAGAGCTGAAAAGGGACCCTGAGGATCATCTAGTCCAACCCCTTGCAATGCAGGAATGAGCAACTGTCCCATATGGGGATCAAACCTGCAACCTTGGTGTCATCAGCACCTTGCTCTAACCAGCTGAGCTATATCAGGTGTCCAGTGGTTATATTTTCTGTTAAGCAGGCAGCAACCCAAATGGAATGATAAAGTAGGATGCGCTGCCTGCCACCCTAAGGCCAGTTCACACATGCCTGCATATTCATTGATTTCTCAGCACTTGCCAAACGGCAGCTGACTGTGAGACCTGACTCCTAAGCAGAAGAGGAGTGCTCTTCTTATGTGTCTGTTCTGTGTTGCTTGACCCAGCCGGGAAGCTGCAAGTGCAGGCCGAGCCCTCTCTGGTGAAAGCTGCGGTTGGAGATGATGTCTTGCTGAATTGCATCTTTACTGTGGACGAGCCTACTGTGGACCTCAGCCGACTCTCAATCCTCTGGTTCCACCGGGGCAGGCAGCTGGCAGAATTTGACGATGTGGTGACCACCTCCAGGGAAGGCGTCAGCCTGAGCCGGGAAGAGCTGGGGAATGGCAACGCGTCCTTGCTCATCTCCCGGGTTGGCACTGGAAACTCTGGCAACTACAGATGCTACGTCACATACACGCCGGAAGTGCGCATCCGGGAAGTGACTTTGCAAGTTGCAGGTAAGAGAGGTGGATGGTGTGGCAGGTGGGGTGTGTGTGTGTGTGCGCGAGCGAGCGAGCGAGCGAGCGCAACCAAGCACCAACAGGACACAACATAACAGTTGAAGATTGGGAAAGGTTGTGGAGAAAAGGGGTCAGGTTTACTGCATGTACGGTGTTAAAGGAAAATATTATGAAAATGATGTATAGATGGTACTTAACCCCTGTATGGGACGTGGGTGGCGCTGTGGGTAAAACCGCAGTGCGTAGGACTTGCCGATTGTCAGGTTGGCGGTTCGAATCCCCGCGGCAGGGTGAGCTCCCGCTGCTCGGTCCCAGCGCCTGCCAACCTAGCAGTTCGAAAGCACCTCCAGGTGCAAGTAGATAAGTAGGGACTGCTTACCAGCGGGAAGGTAAACAGCGTTCCGTGTGCTGCGCTGGCTCACCAGATGCAGCTTGTCACGCTGGCCACGTGACCCGGAAGTGTCTGCGGACAGCGCTGGCTCCCGGCCTCTAGAGTGAGATGAGCGCACAACCCTAGAGTCTGTCAAGACTTTAACCCCTGTAAAATTAATAATATGTATTTTTTAATCTCCCCCCCCCACTCCATTTTTAAAGTTTTATTTTCTACATTACTGGATTCAAGGCAATTACTGTCCAAATATGCAACAAAAGTCACCTTGCCACCCTATATTAATTCAGAGTATAGTAACTGCAGAATCACTTTCACACACAGCACAATATAATTTATCTACACAATATCAGCAGATAATCAAACAAAACCGCACCCATCAATTTAAATAATTTACAAATCAATAGCAATCAGCCACAGGTTGACACAGAATTGTGCAGCTATCCTAGAAACCCACCCCATCCCCACTGTTCACTTCTCTCTCTCTCTCTCTCTATCCCCCCTTCAGTAAATATCTATTCCTAGCCCCCATCTCTTTTGAACACATTCCCCTTTCAAACACCCTATGAAAGAGGAAGGCTTGTTTTCCTCTGAAGACTTCCAAAATGCAGCCTTTACCTTCTACATTGGTTCATTTTATTTCCAGTTTAATTCGGCTTATAGTCACATTTTAAAAATTAAGTGAGCCTAGCTAACATCTATAAATCTTAGATATCAACAAAAAGACACTCGCCTGTCTTCCCCCTGCTCCCTACATAATGTTAATAATTTGGGGTACATTAAAGGCATACATTTTGCACCATAAAAGAAAAGCTTTTGCTCTCTTCTAGTTTACAAGTAACTCCTGCCTTGATTTGCCTGCAGGTGGTGTGCCTTACTCACCCTAGGCAACTAGGCAGGTATCTATGAACAAAGCTATATCAAATTGAGGTGGAAAAAGACTTGCCCAATGCTTAAACATTACTACAGTGCCTTGTAATTCTGCGTAGCAATTTCAGTTTTTGGTATTTGTATGGATTGTGTTTAAACATGGGAGAAGTACAGAAGATATTGATGGGTCCATCACAAGTGTCTCAGTTTTGATTTCTGTGTTTCATTCATTCATTTCTAACCCTACTGTGTGTTGGATGCTGATACTAATTCCCTGCAGACCCTGAGGAAGATCTGGAAGATTCCTTTTCATCCCCGTGTCTCAGCCGTTCAGATATCCTGAGCAAGCTGCGTCAAATTGAGGAAGCTGTGAAGCAACTCGAGGCCAAACTCCAGGAGCTCGTGATCAGCAAGAGTGCCACAAGATGCAGTTCTGAAGTTGCCTCCCCGTCCATGCCAGAGCCCTCACGCTGATTGCGTTTCTGCACTGCTGCAAATCAAAATAGGCTTCAAACCCATTTAGCTTAAGCTTCCCGGAAACTGTAGCTCTGTGACAGGGCTTAGAGTCTCTTGACAAATCATTCCTGCAATATCTTAATTCCTAGGATTCCCTGGGGGGATGTTATGACCATTAAACCAGCTTCAGAATTAATACTGTGTTGAAGGGCATTGCATGTACTGAATGGCAGTGGAGGGGTGGGGCGGAATTGACTATTTCTGAGTGCATCAGGGCCTGCAACCTGGTGGGGTGGAGACAGAGTTGGATTAAACAGGAGGCGACACAGGGAACTGCTGAGGGCGCCAGCCTTGAGGAGTGCCTGGGTGCTTGCAGATGACCTGTTCGTTGACCACTCATCCTGATTTATTTCTGGGGAGACTGAATGACATTGCCTCAAAGCAAGTGTCACCTCATACTTTCCAATGCATTTGCTCACCAGTAATCATCTTCCTTGGGATGCGGGTGGCGCTGTGGGTTAAACCAGAGCCTAGGTCTTGTCGATCAGAAGGCTGGCGGTTTGAATCCCCGCAACGGGGTGAGCTCCCATTGCTCGGTCCCTGCTCCTGCCAACCTAGCAGTTCGAAAGCACATCAAAGTGCAAGTAGATAAATAGGTACCGCTCCGGCGGGAAGGTAAACGGCGTTTCTGTGCGCTGCTTTGGTTCGCCAGAAGTGGCTTAGTCATGCTGGCCACATGACCCGGAAGCTCTTCGCCGGCTCCCTCTGCCAATAAAGCGAGATGAGCGCCGCAACCCCCAAGTCGGTCACGACTGAACCTAATGGTCAGGGGTCCCTTTACCTTTATTCACCTTCCTTATGGTAAAAAGCCCAATCTTTTGTAGAAGTGGGTTTCTTGCACAAGACCTCCCAATCCACTGTAACTATGTACCCTGAATTTGCTGGGATGTGACTAAATCCAACCCCAAAATGGTATGATGGGGGGTGCGTGTTGTTTCTAGATCTGCTCAACTATCAAGAGCTGACTCAAATAGAATAAACACTTCATCTTCACATATAAATCTGGCAATGACCTATGCGGACAGCATGCATTACTCCTTTTGGAAAACAACATTAGAGAAGTTATTTAAGAACATAAAACTAGCTCTGTTAGATCAAGGCCAGTGGCCCACCTAGCACAGACCTGTTCTCACAGTGGTCGGGATCTGCAATCAGGATCTGAGCACAAAAGCAACCTCCCGGTATTATGCATCCTGCTTTTTTGAGCTTTCGAGTATGTTCTGGCTGACAATTGAAAATGACCCAAGTTTTGGACTCCATGGACACCTGGTCAAATTCATTTGATATGTTCTAGCGTTATGTCAGTCCCACATTATCCAAGTGCGCTACATGGGCGGGGGCAAGAGGGGGAGCTGCCCCCCTAAATCAATACAAATCTGAGGTTCTGCCCCCCCCCCAATCCTGGCTACTCCCATGGTGCGCTAGTCCTGGCTAGGTAAAGGTAAAGGTACCCCTGCCCGTACGGGCCAGTCTTGACAGACTCTGGGGTTGTGCGCCCATCTCACTTAAGAGGCCAGGGGCCAGCGCTGTCCGGAGACACTTCCGGGTCACGTGGCCAGCGTGACATCGCTGCTCTGGCGAGCCAGAGCCGCACACGGAAACGCCGTTTACCTTCCCGCTGGTAAGCGGTCCCTATTTATCTACTTGCACCCGGAGGTGGTTTCGAACTGCTAGGTTGGCAGGCGCTGGGACCGAGCAGCGGGAGCGCACCCCGCCGCAGGGATTCGAACCGCTGACCTTTCGATTGGCAAGCCCTAGGCGCTGAGGCTTTAACCCACAGCGCCACCTGCGTCCCACTAGTCCTGGCTAGTACTCAGCAAAAAACACTGCTTATGGTCAGAGGCGCTCTTGTATTTTTTCAATTACACAGCCCAGTGCACTGAGAAAAAACACACACACACAAACGAATTAAGCTCTGGGGAAATGCAACTCCTGATTAAAGGCACAAGTCTGACCCACCCGCTCCTTCGCCAGGAGAGGCACGCGGAAAATACACGCCGAGGGGCTTTCGCTTTAAGAGCCTCCCACTGAACTCTGGCTGGGGTACAACCTGGGTGTCGCTTAGCTTGGAAAGCGCTGAGGCAGCAGCAGCTGGAGGGGGAAGGGGACGGCCAGGGGCCTGTTGCAAGAACCAGCCTGGAAGCGACGAGAGGAAGCTCAGCAGCCCCCAGCATGGAAGGCTTGTAAGCAACTGATCCCCCACTTCGGAAAACAATAACCGTGCCCGCCCCCTTCCCAACGCCCACCTCGCGCCCCCGCCCCACCCCCGCTTGCTTTTTGCAACAGTGCCCTCTTGTCCTAATATTGTAATACAAGAGGGTGGGGGATGCGTGCGCACGGGACAGGGCGTAATAAGCGTAATATTCGCGCCACTGAAAGGTCCCTGAAACTAACATGTCGTTCCCTTACATGAAGTTTTGCAGTTAAGTTTGCTTGCTACCGTAATGCAGGAGAATCTTCTCAAGAAGAGTCCAAAAATGCAGGTAGCTGCGTCGATGCATTCGACTGAAATGAATAAAAGGTGCATCACACAATGCCTAGTCCATTAGGGTCAGCTGGTAGCCATGGAGTCACGTGCTGGCAAAAGGTGGAATTTGTCGTTCGGGAGTGCGGCGGCTGGAGTGTCAGTCAGGAAGCCAGCTTAGCCCTCCATCGCGAGGCTGTTGTGATAAATGGGCCACGCCCACATCCATGTATCAGTGGAGGGAGAGTGGCGATCGCATGCGAAAACTTTGAAGCCCCGCGTATTGCACACAGCTTGCCAGGTAGTTGGGTCGCTTGTGAGGCTCGTTTTGAACAGTTTATAACAGATTGTTGGCCAATTTGTGCTTTTCCTGACATCTCTTTAAGGTAAAAAGATAAGACATCTTGGTACTGCACACTTGTAAAAGGCCACAAGACATCTGACGGCGAGGGAAAGCAAGGAATGGGTCTCATTCAGGGAGACTTTGGCCATCTACCTTTGCAATCCTGTGCATGTTTATTTGCAAGTAAATGCCATTCATTTCCCACTGTGTAAGCATGCAGAAGATTGTAGCCTTAGCATTTGCCCCAAGGCAAAATGCATAACCTCTTCATAGCGCATGTTAGATTCTATGTTCAATATTCTAAAAACGGCACGTACTTGCTTTATGTGACTTTGAGCCCCTTTGTGCTCCAGTTTCTCCCTCCCTACCCAAAATCTGCAGCTACCACAATGAGGCCAACACGTCATACATCCGATGTAATGGGCTTTTAGTCTATTGAAGCTTATGTATGTCACACAAACCCATTAGTCTTCAAGGCACAGCGAGCCTCCTTTTGGGGCGCATGCAATAGCAGACGTTATCCCTACAGCATCTTTGCACTGCCTCCCCGCTACCCACCCAGCGCAAATGTCATACTGATGTTGTGGAAATAGCAATTGTGCCTAATGTCACTAGTGGCAACTATTGATTGACCCTTCAGGGGTTGGTTGCTTGGTTATGGCTTAGTGCATATCCCTCCCCTGCGTATATAAGCAGCATGAACTGTGCAAAACAAGAAATGCTACTCAGTTAATACAGGTTGAAGAATTCAGATTTTGTCAGGAGACTATTTGGTTGTTGCTGTTTGGATATATAAAGTATACACACACCTGTCTATGCACGTTCCCACGGCAGCCCCCAGGCTCCCCCCAAAGAAGCCTACCGTGCGGCAATGGTGCTCTCTGGCGCAGGAGATGCCCTCGGCTATCGCAACCAGCGCTGGGAATACTGCACCTCAGGGCCGCAGATCCACCAGGAGCTCCAGGAACTGGGGGGCCTCAGCAAGGTTCAGGCAGCCCTCCCTGACTGGCCTGTCAGCGACGACTCTGTTCTGCACCTGGCGACGGCCGAGGCTCTGGCCACAGGTGAGTAGCAGGAAAGGCTGGGTAGCCTTACAGCCTTTTCTCAGCAGGTCCTTGTTCCCTGAGGAATAGCATTTTTCACTTACAGCAGAGCTCGGCCTACATAGGGCCGACTTGAGGTATGACTGAGGGGGTTCTCCTCAGCAAAGTGTCATCTCTTGGGTCTCCTATGTCCATAGGTTCACTTGTTCGCAGCAATGGTGGCAGCTCTCCAATCAGCAATGGGCAAGAAGTCCTGTTATTGTTATTGTTGCTGTTGTTGCTGCTGCTGTTGTTGTTGTTAAAATTTGTATACCATCTGTTAAGTTGTGGGTTGACATAGCAGACGACACAGCGATTTTTCCAAAGCAGCTCTTTATTTTGTAAGCTGGAATAGAACTGACTAGCAAACAGCTCAGCCGGCCTGCTTTTATAGGCAGCCGGCTGTCAACATTGTAGCAACAACAACCCAGAGTTTCCCGCCTAAAATAACTGAGGTGGACCTGAGTGAAAACTATCTACAGACCTGAGTGAAAACTATCTACAGTATCCCCCTGCTGGCCCAGGGTGAAACTTCACTACATAACACCATCCTTCATCTGTAGATCTCAGAGCAGTTCACAAAATGAACCAACCTGAGATTTTCACATGGGGTGTGGTGGATGTGGGAATGCAGAGGAGATTTTTTTATAATTAATGCAGAGCACTTCTCTGTGTTTCCTCTATCCAGGGAAGGAAGGGGAGTCGCTGTTCCAGGAGCTGGCCAAACGCTATGTTGAAGCCATGAACGACATGGAAGGGAGGAAGCCTGGGCCCACGAGCATTCTGGGTAACTTACGACGGCACTCCTCTGTGCAAGTTACAGCAATATAATTCTCTTTGAAAACAAATACATCCCTGCTCCGTACATAGATGGAAACTAATCTGACACTAAAGAAGTGGTGCTGATGTGCAAAGAGCTTTGAAATGTGTGTGTGGGGGGGACCTTCACTGTGCCTTAAGGTGGTCTTGTGAAAACACTGTCAGTGTTGTTCTTGTAGTACAGTCATACCTCTGGCTTCAGGTTGCATTTTTTCGGGTTACGGACCCGCCGAAACCCGGAAGTACCGGAATGGGTTACTTCCGGGTTTGGGCGGTTGTGCATGCGCAGAAGCCCCAAATCGCAACTCACATGTGCGCAGACGCGCTGCTGCGGGTTGCGAATGTGCATCCCACACGGATCATGTTCGGAACCCGGGCGTCCACTGTATTCAACAGGAAAGAGAATTGGGGCAAAACTCAAATTAGTTGGCTTCACTTGTCATTCCCTGCGGCTGCACCTCCTGTGAGTTTCCAGGACACTAACCCTCTGTGGGGGAAAAGCGGATTGAACAGTAGTGATATTTTGCAGAAAAACTACAAAAGGGGGAAAAGGGAAGGAGAGAGGAGCTTAGGACAGAAGGCCGTTTTTAGGAAAAACCGCAGAGTGAGGTCAGGAGGTCTATTTTCTTTCCACCCTATATGTTTCTTCCACTTCAGACGGCAGCCTCTGCTGTTGTATTCTGTGAAATAAACAAAATGCCCAGGGCTGCCTCCATACGGCTCAAGAGCACAAGCAGTTTGGCCCGTACACATCTTCGCATGTCTCTCGTTTCCTCCCGCCTGCAGGAACATCTCAGTTGCGTCCAGGGGAGCCAAACGGATATCGCATTCCCTTCAACCCCGGTGCCACAGGTTGTGGTGCCGCCATGAGATCCATGTGCATTGGGCTCAGGTAACGTGGTGTGCTGTGGTGGGGGGACACACGTAAGAAAGGACAAAGCTGGGGCCAAGTGGAAAAGCTGAAGGCCAAAGTCGGACTCCAGCATGACCCCCAGCCACCATCTCTCCCAGGTATCCTCGCCCTTCAGACCTGAGCACTTTGATCCAAGTCAGCATAGAAAGTGGAAGAATGACACACCACCACCCCACAGGTAACTGATTATGTGTGGTAGTCATCCTGTGTCAGGGCACCTTTCCTGGCAATGGTACATAAAACGGACAATGCTGAGAGGGTGGGAGGGCTTTCTCCATGACTTGAAAGCTGTGGGTGTGTGGGTGTTTGGAGTAGTGGTCAGCGTGGGTCTTAGGGCTGCAAGTCTACCCATACAGATGGACAAAACCCTGAGGTGGTAGAATAAGGACTTCAGGCTGCAGGTGGAAGATCCTCTGTTTGAACACCCCTTGCATTGAAATTTCCCTGAAAATTGAAGCCTAGTACAGTAAGCGAAGAGCCAGAGTATGGTTATCCATGATCTGTTTGCAAGGAGTTTTTAATACAGAGGAGCATTCAGAAAGTGCCCCCCTCCCATTTGCATTCTGAATCTATATCGTCAATTCTACCACTTCATTCTGCTGCATGTGTAGACCCAGCCTGAGTATCTTGAGGGTCATGGCAGATGTGACGTTTTAACACAGGTCATCCTGGGTCCTTCACTTTTTTTTGCACTTTATGTACTACCAGATAACACACCACCAGCTAGCAAGCAAAAATGCCTTGCCTTTCCCTTAACACTGCAGGATGGCAGTTTTTCAAAAAATAAAGTAGCTTCTCTAAGTGTATGTATATGTACACTTAAAAACTGTACCTCTCACCTTATCAAATAATTGGCAAACATTTTCAAAACTGTTGCCAAACTTCTCTGGGGGAAATTGTGGGATGGTGATGTCACAGGCGCTGTGCAATAGGCCCTCTTCAAAGCCAGCTTTACCTTCAAACTGAACTAAACGGGGGTGGGGGGTGGGATGTAGAAATATTTCCCCCGTCAGGGATGAAAGAAGGCATATTTGTATTGAACCAGTGAGTACTTTTTAAAAGTTGAGCTCCCTGCTAAGCCATAAAGTCTACTTGCCTTGGGCAAGTCTCTGTAGCTCAGCCTAATATACGTCTTGGAGTTGCAGTGAGGATAAAATTCCTTGAGGGATCCTGACTTCCACCTATCCTCTTCCTCTGTTGTAGGCTACCTGGGAGCTCTGGCCTCTGCTCTGTTCACTTCTTATGCAGTGCAGGGCCTCCCCCTTGAGCGCTGGGGAGCTGGATTGCTCAGGACCCTGCCCCTTGCTTTAGAGTACATTCAGACTGCTGCAGCTGAGAGTGACTCCAATGTGGGGGCCTGGGCTTATTTCCAGGAGAAATGGGAGTGGTAAGTCCTTTGGGTGTGCTCTGGTACGGCGAAGGGGGACCTGAGTAACTGGAGGGTGTTGCTATTTTATTTTTTAGGATAATGCATTTGAAAGCTTTCCCCTCTTTTTTCCAGTGTGCACCTTTTATCAGGATGTCTAGAAACTTGCTTTTGTAAAATGAATAAATGAACAGCCAGATTCTGTGGTGAATGGAGAGCTGGTGCAATGTAAGGTTAGAGTGCTGGATTAGAATCAAGGAGACCTGGGTTCAAATCCCTGCTCAGCCAGCAACCTCTGAGTGAATTGGGCCAGCAACTACCTAAGCCTAGCCTACCTCACAGCTTTGTGAATATAAAATGGTTTGGAGGGTGGGGGGTGGGGCGGGGGAAGATAATCGGTTGTATCCAACAAAGTCATAATCAAAGTAGACCCATTGAAATCAATAGACCTGACTTGTTTAAGTCCAGTAATTTCAGTGGGTCAACTCTGAGTAAGCTGGAGGCAACCCAGCAAATGCTATCTTGGAGGAAAAACTTAAATCTCCTTGTCAAAATTTGATTGTCTATTATAATTTTAACACACACATGCCCTACCATGTTCCTACTCTCTTTATGTACCCAATTGGCAAAAGGAGCTTTTAACAAAATTTGAAGGGGGAGGTTTTGACAAGACAACAATTCAACATTACTTCCAAACAGAACTTAAGATTGAGTTTGATTTTTAAAACAAGCAAACAGCAAAATTCAAAGCTGAATTAAGGGGGGAAACCTCACTGTGAAGGCAAAACAATATCTTGGTTCTAATAGTAATGTTTATCAGGTAGGTCAGAGTAAAGAGAGTCATTGTGGTGCAGAGGTCACTCTGTTTATTTCACTGTACATTGTGCCCTCATTGGCTCTCAAGGTGGTCTTGGATTCTTGGCTTTTTCGCTTTTGCTCTCTAACCATTTAGGTACCTCTCTGAGCGGGGCCTGGCTTTGGGTCAGGGCCCTTGTCTGTTTCCTGCTGCCTATAGTCCTGCTGAGCGTGACGTCATCTACAAAACCTTCAGCCTGGACGGGTGGGCCGGACGGAGCGGCCACGATGCCCCCATGATTGCATACGATGCCTTGCTGGGCGCAGGGGAGAACTGGGAGGAGCTCTGTAGCCGTTCCATGTTCCATGGGGGTGAGTCAAAAGGAGGCAAACCCTGCCCGTCCCCCACTGTAAAAGTGGCCCTCCCTAAAAGTAAAGGTAAAGGTACCCCTGACCGTTAGGTCCAGTCGTGGATGACTCTGGGGCTGCGTGCTCATCTCGCTCTGTAGGCTGGGGGAGCCGGCGTTTGTCCGCAGACAGCTTCTGGGTCATGTGGCCAGAATGACTAAGCCGCTTCTGGCGAACCAGAGCAGCTCATAGAAACGCTGTTTACCTTCCCGCCGGAGTGGTACCTATTTATCTACTTGCACTTTGACATGCTTTTGAACTGCTAGGTGGGCAGGAGCAGGGACCGAGCAATGGGAGCTCACTCTGTCGCAGGGATTCAAACCGCCGACCTTCTGATTGGCAAGCCCTAGGCTCTGTGGTTTAGACCACAGCGCCACCCGCGTCTCTGGTCCACCCTAAAGCTGGCTGCATTTCATAGAATTGTAGAGCTGGAAGGGACCCCGAGGATCATCTAGCCCAACCCCCCTGCAATGCAGGAATGTACAGCTGTCCCAAATGGGTATCAAACCTGGAACCTTGGTGTTATAAACACCAGGCTCTAACCAAACTTGTTTTCTCGGTGTGTGTGTGTTTTCCTGCTCATCCACAGGGGATAGTGACTCTACAGGGGTGATTGCTGCCTGCTGCTGGGCTCTGGCTCACGGTTTCAGAGGAGTCCCAGAGGATAACCACATAGCACTTGAATACAGAGACAGGATGGTGGCTGCAGCTGATGCCCTCTATCACCTTGCCTGGGAACAGACTCCTGTTTGAAAGACCTTTCTGCTGTCTCTAGCATCTAAGGATGGACTCTAATCTGTTGATTTTGGTTTCTTCTCAATCATAATTTCAGGTCTTCACATTTCCACACCAATTTATGATCTGTGCATGGCACAGTCCTTGTGAAAATTAATCAGCGTTTTAGTGAGAATTTCACTTGATACAGGTAATTTCCCCCAATAGACACATTTTTCTGCAAAGCAATTTCCCTTATTGTAATGTTGCTTTTCACTAACACCTGCATTTGTATGTAGACTTTGCCCTAATATATGCATTCTTGTACATGTTACTTGGTTGGAAAACTGCATTGCAAAATTTGGAGAAGCACCAATGTCCAAGGATGGCTGGCTTTCAATTTGCATATTGTTTTGGAAAGGGCAAATTTGTTAACTTCGTCTTTAAATGTGAACTGAATCTAATTTCTGCTCCAGCATCCCAGGCCCCTGAGAGAGGCCCTGAACATGAGCCGCAACAAGCTGAAAACTGTTCTTCACAGAATAAACTGAGGCTGTGTTTGCAGTTCTGCCTTGCGTTTTGTGGGAGGAAAATTTCAGCTACTGGATTTCTAAGATCCTCTAAGGAACCTCCTGTGGCCTGGGAGATCTTCCATGCGATCCCAAAGCTATGGTGGAGAGCTGTTTTTAGTAAGTGGTGAGGGAAATGCACTCTGCACATGCCCAGAGGCACTATCTTCTTTATTATATCTTCACATACACCATTGGGGAAAATAATTTTGTGGGTGAAATCTTGGACTCTTTCAGAGAACTCAGCAGTCTTAACCCCCATCTACCCTACTCCTGTATGGCCCAGATCCCATTCTTCTCCCAAAGAACCCAGGAGTCCTGGACACACACAGAGACCCAGCCATGATGGTTTAATTTGGCACCAAGGCAGTGTTTTAGGGTAGCCAAACTGGGATGTGGGGAAAAGAGAGAGAGAGAGAGAAATGTACTTTCATTTTTAACCCCTGAGCAGGGATGTCAAATCAATGCAGAAACACGAAGGGCTACCCATCTCTGCATCTGTTGGGAAGGTGGTTATGGTCACAAAGAGTGATTGGCTTCTTTTGTTCGGTTGTCATGATTCTTTACAATACAGGATTATGGGAAATGTTTCAAGCCCCAGAGAACAAGCCCATGAACTGCATGACAGCAGCAGTCAATGAGACCACAGGCCCTCAGCAGCAGAGGATGATGGGAAAGTAACTGCAGTCTTGGGAAATGATGAGGTTGGTCATAATTCCCTAGGAGCAAAGACTGGTTGCTAGTACATGGTCCACTGCTGACGTAGTCATGGTGAGCTTGGCATTGGATCAAACCAGGAAGGCATCCATAGAAGCAAAGCATGATGAGATGGTTACAAGCATGGTGGGCATTCATCACCAGCAGAAGAGCATGATGAGAAGCTGCTGATGCAAGCAGAGTATGCTGGGATGGCCACATCCAGTCTCCAGTGGCAGACCATGATTTTGTCCACAAGAGCAGAGAATTATCAGAGGATAATTATCAGAGGATAGCTGGGCGTGTCAGCATGTCCTTAAACAGCAGAGCATGATGGGAAGGTTTCAACAATCATTTGAAGCACAGCATGATGGGAAGGTGTTGGTGACATAATTCTGTAGTGAAAGTTTCAAGCTGAGCCGTCTGAAAGGGGAGGGCTCAAGGTCTCAGTGGAGTCTGTGCAAGGTACAAATAATTGTTGGAAGTAGCAGCTAGGACCCCACGGGGGCTGACATGAGTACTGTAGACACCTCCAGGCAGGTCATTCAGTACCCCTGTGCTCTGGCAGCAAAGCAAGAGAAAACAACACATCAGAGAAGGCTGTGCTCCCCAGATTTCTTCTTCCTGCATCCCACCAACCCTTTCCACCTCCTTTCTAAAACCAACTATCACTGAGTCATGCAACCTGAGAACATAGAAGCATCTAGACCAGCCTCATGTTTCCAATAGAGGCCAGGCAAATGCTTACAATTTGCAGGTCCCCAAACTTGTATTCAGAAATGTACCCTCCATTGGCGCTTCTCAAAACACTGCCTCCTCAGTAAAGGTTACCAGATTTTTTTCAATGAATCTGGGGACACTTTTCAACTTCAATGGATTTTGTATGGGGACTGATTTGTAAATCCGGGGACTGTCACCGGAAAGTCTGGTAACCTTACCCTCAGTAGACCACCTGAAAATGGCTGAAAACCTCAGTGGGACACTTATTTTTGCTTGCTTCAGTGCCAACATCATCAACATTATATTGATGATTATATTATTAAAAAACCACAGGCATTAAATCAGTGTCTTGTTGACCTGTTTGATTAATCCTGGTCAATCAAAAGGGCCTCAATTTCCATGTCAGAAAAAACAACAAGTGCAGGTCCAAATACAGATACTTTTGGTTGTTCCAGAAACTCTCAGCAAATCAGCTGGATGGAGCTTGCGGACCACCACTGGTCCACAGACTACAGTTTAAGAACTTCTGGACCATCTTTGATGGGGCTACACCATTTGACCATCTAACCCAGTACTGCCTTCTCTGATTAACAGCAGGTCTCCAAGATCTCAGGCACAGACCTTTCCCATCACCCACAATGCCAGTTTCCTTGATCTTGAGACGCCAGAGGGTAATGAACTTGGGTCTTCACCACACAATGCCTCTGCTCCCCCCCTGAGCCACAGCTGTTTCCCACAAGCGACCCCAGCTAAGCCACCATACCATGAGGATTCTCCTGTCAATGAGCCGACATAAGTTATTCCGGCTCCCACCAGCTACAATATGGTCAACACCAAGGAAGTGGCAGGTATAAATCTGGGGAAGGAGGAAGAAGAGAATCAGGCAGAAGGACAGAATGAAGAAAGGGGAACATTTTGAGTCCCACCATGCCATACTGCCAGGAAGAACTAGCATCTCACTAGAAGATGGGAAAGGGGACCCTCTCAGGAATCTAGTACATTTTATGACCAGATCTCTTTGGGTGATGAGGAGCCAGGCCTGGAGAACACACAAGATGCTTAGCCCAAAGGAAGGGTTGGGAAGAATGGGGTCAAAAAAGGGTCTTCAACCTGCGAGTGGCCCCGGAAGTCTTCTGGGATGTCCATGATCTTGGAGCCAGTTTCAGCTTCCCAAATCTGGTTGAAGTAAAAAGTAGTATTTGTGTTAAATCCCCTTTTTTTAAATCGACATTTTTAAAAGACACATACATTATTTATACATGCACAGTTTATTTTTAGCTATGTATCTCTCACTACCTCTAATTAAAGTCAAACTACACCCCCTGTAGGGACGCGGGTGGCGCTGTGGGTTAAACCACAGAACCTAGGACTTGCCGATCAGAAGGTCGGCGGTTCGAATCCCCACAATGGGGTGAGCTCCCGTTGCTCGGTCCCTGCTCCTGCCAACCTAGCAGTTCGAAAGCACATCAAAGTGCAAGTAGGTAAATATGTACCACTCCGGTAGGAAGGTAAACGGCGTTTCCGTGCGCTGCTCTGGTTTGCCAGAAGCGGCTTAGTCATGCTGGCCACATGACCCGGAAGCTGTACGCTGGCTCCCTCGGCCAATAAAGCGAGATGAGCGCTGCAAGCCCAGAGTTGGCCATGACTGAACCTAATGGTCAGGGGTCCCTTTACCTTTACCTTTACACGCCCTGTGGGATTTGACTTAGTTTTTAATTATTAGCAAACTTAAGGGGACTGAGTTTTGGGGAAAGAGAACCCTGAGGTAGAATATTTAATCCTTTCTTCACTTGCCCTAAATATAAATCAATCTTCCCCCCTTCAAGCTGCTTAGGAAGCTCCTTATCCCAAAGCAGACCATTGGTCCATCTAGCTTAACAGTGACTGGCAGCGGTTTCCCAGCCGTACCTGGAGGGGCTGGGGACTGAACCTGGGACCTTCTGCATGCAAAGTGAATGCTCTGCCACTGAGCCATGGACCCTCCTTGCTCCACCAGGGAAAAATATAGCCACCTCCGAAGCACCTCTTTCTCCAGTTCTCACCTGCAAGGTGTTGTTCCTCCTCCAGGAGCCTGTCAGGATATGTGTCCCGGTTTTGTCTATCGAGACAGCATCACCACAGACGTGAGGCCCAGCGATGCGCCTGTGGCAAAGGTGGAGCAAGGGTGCGGAGGAGGAGGCGAGAGCAAGAAGAGAGGGGAAGAATCATTAAAGGCTGAGGAGATAAAAAAAAAAAAAGCAGGAAGGTGGGTGGGGAGGGTGAGAGAAGATTGAGGGTGAGAAGGGGAAGGGCAGTGGGGGAAGTAGGGGGTGGCTGCGCAGGCGTACCGTAAGGCATGTGATGACTGCATGCTCCAGAACTGAGGGGACAGAAGCCAGAGAACTGAGGTTAGGTGGGGTTCTCCCTCCAGCATCTGCCTGATAACATTTCCCTTTTGCCTAAGCTGACAGAGAAGCAGGGGTTGCTGGTGCCCGTTAATAGGGCAAAAGACAGGGAGTCCAACAGTAGGTGGCGCCAGAGCTAATGTCAAGCAGAGCCAACTATTGTTTGCTTTGCTCCATCCTCCTCTTCCTTGCTGAGCAGGAGACTGAGGAGGAGGCAGTTGACAGGCAGGGTCACCCAATGGGCTGGCTGTAAGCAGGAAGGCTGACAGGTGGGGCGCTGCCTAAGGGCAGAATTACTGTACTTTTCCATGTATAAGACTATGTTTTTTTACAAAAATATATATGATTAAAATAGGGGGTCGTCTTATGCATGGGTAGTGCATAGTGGGGACGTGGGATTGGTTGATGTCACGAGCCGGAGATTGTCAGCAGTGTGTTATTGGTGGCCTCGGCAAGGGGCGGTGTCGATTGGTTGTTGATTGTTTCTGCCGCCGAGGGGACAGATATTAGGAGGGTGTGTGGTTTTCGGTAATCCTCCCCTAAAAAAAGCTCAACAACTCTTAGCTCTCATCCCCCATTTTTTTGTACAGTGGTACCACTGGTTAAGAACTTAATTCATTCCGGAGGCCTGTTCTTAACCTGAAACTGTTCTTAACCTGAAGCACCACTTTAGCTAATGAGGCCTCCTGCTGCTGCTGCGCTGCCGCTGCATGATTTCTGTTCTCATCTTGAAGCAAAGTTCTTAACCCGAGGTACTATTTCTGGGTTTGAGGAGTCTGTAACCCGAGGTACCACTGTATTTTTAGTCCCCCAAAACAGGGGGTGTCTTATACATGGGGGCGTGCTATACACAGAAAAGTACGGGAGCTTGAGAGTGTCCCATTTCCCTTAATGGACCAGTCTCCGCTGGAAGGGAGGAAGGCCAGTGGCGTCTAAACTTCCTTCCTACAGCATGGCCAAGCCAAGATATTCTGCCACCTGAGGCAAAAGGACAATATGACGCCCCTTCCATGTACAGATATTGACTGGATTGGTGGTTGAATCACACCGGTAATGGGACAGCCAGTTAGCTTAGAGGGTACAGGGCAGACCAAATTCCAGTACAGCTCTGTCCTCCAAACATTTTCCTTCCAACCCCGCAACACCTGCTGCCTGAGGTGGCCATCTCACACTGGCCTTCAAAGAAAACAGTCAGGACTTGGGAGCCATTGATTTGCTGCAGAACTCCTGCACATTGCAAAGGATTCTGGGAGATGCTAACATCCTGCTGGAATTTGGAGCTGTGCCCCCAACAAATTGAGAGTGTGCCCTAAAATATGGTGCCAGTTTCAGGATTTTTTTGCCAGGGCTAGAGGTGGAGACTTGGGCCTCCCTAATCTGGAAGAGGTGTACGTGCAGAGAATGCAAGCAGAGAATTTTCCCAAGATGCCTTTGAGCTTCCTGTGGCCTTAACAATTACTTGACCCAACCCCCTCTGGAGATGGACCTGTATACTCACATTGCACATTTCCCAGTAATTCAGCCCCACCAACACTCATTTTTGCCCCTCGCCTCACCCAAGCCTTCTACTTCCCACATCACAGACCCCATCACCTGCACTGTGTCATCCCATCCTCCAGAGATAAATCGTTCATCGTTATCCGGGAAGAAGGTCAGGGCATAGACCCGGGACATGTGCCCATCCATCACAGTGGGGGAATAGCTGGAGGAAGAAAAGAGTTGCTGCTTAGGAAACCAAAAGCCAGCCAAAACACACACCCTACTAAATCCAGTGCACTGCATGTACTATTCCCCCTATTAGTACTGCCCGGTGTCCTACTAGCAGCATAAAGGTAAAGGTAAAGGGATCCCTGACCATTAGGTCCAGTCGTGACCAACTCTGGGGTTGCGGCGCTCATCTCGCTTTATTGGCTGAGGGAGCCGGCGTACTGCTTCCAGGTCATGTGGCCAGCATGACAAGTCGCTTCTGGCGAACCAGAGCAGTGCATGGAAACGCCGTTTACCTTCCCACTGGAGTGGTACCTATTTATCTACTTGAACTTTGACGTGCTTTCGAACTACTAGGTTGGCAGGAGCAGGGACTAAGCAACGGGAGCTCACCCCGTTGCGGGGATTCGAACCGCCGACCTTCTGATCGGCAAGTCCTAGGCTCTGTGGTTTAACCCACAGTGCCACCCACATCCAGCATACCTTGGGCTAAAAGTCTGGATTTTCGCCCAGGTCTGAGCATCATACATGTAAATCCCGGGTCCTGCTCCCCCTGTGATGAACTTGGAGCCAGAAGGGTTGAAAGAGGCGATCATTGTCTGGCGGTCCTCCGTTATGGTTCTCACGCAGGTACGGGAGGGAACATGCCACAGTTTCACTTTCCCACCGGAATCTGTGACAGAGAGAGTGAGTGGCCAAAGGACTTATTACGATATGAAAGGTAGGCTTCTGAGACAAATATTTTCATGGGGCATAGGCAGGAACAGAACGGAATTCTGAACACATTTTTCTGACTTGAATCAGCTTGCAGAAATCCACATTCACCATTGAGGAAGCTGCCAGATTTTGGAGAAAACCCAGATGGAAATACTATATGTGACAAGAGGGTTTAATAGTATTCAAGGTCGTGTGTACTTATGGATAGGTGAATCAGTCCATTTCGGTTTCTCTCTGTTTTTCATTCTTACAACCTTGAGTTTGGTTGCCCACATTTTCACAGCATTTTGTGATTTATTTATTTTTTTAAATCGTCATGGAAATTCATCATTATTTTAGCTCAAATTTCTCCTACACATTTTTGTATGTAATTTTGCCTAATGTGCAAATGTTTACAAATCAGTTTTCCATAATATAGTGCACTTTTGTATGTTCCTTTATGCCCATTTTACTCTAGCATATGCATTTTGGGGCATATTATTTAGCTAGAGCACTATGCTACAAAATTTGGAGAGGTACAAATTGTGAAGGATGGATTCAGAAAGCATGAATTAGGTAAATGTAAACTGAATCAAATTACTTTCCCATCTCTATGTGTACCACACCTTAAAAATAACTAAACATGAAAGAATCTGCAGCAGGAAAACCTGGATTTTGAGACCTGTATCAGTTTTGTATAATTTATTTTCCTTATTTTGCTACTTTAATCGTTAATCAATATTTTGCTAGTTGTGAGAGAAACAAAAACACTGATGTTCCAATTCCAACCATTGGGAATGTTATTTGACACCTCTTTGGAGTTTTTGACAAGTCATTTCCCACACACTTTCACCACAGGGGCTAGAATATTGGCTTTAAAAGAGAGAGAAAATATTCTGTACCCATTTCTACACCCATTATTTGCGCTGCACATAATGCTGACATAAGAACAGCACTGCTGGATATGACCAAAGGCCTTTATTATCTAGTACAGTGGTACCTCAGGTTACAAACACTTTGGGCTACAAACTCCACTAACCTGGAAGTAGTTACCTCGGGTTGCGAACTTTGCCCCAAGATGAGAACGGAAATTGTATGGCGGCAGTGCGGTGGCAGCAGGAGGCCCTATTAGCGAAAGCACGCCTCAGGTGAAGAACGGTTTCGGGTTAAGAACAGACCTCCGGAACAAATTATGTTTGTAACCCGAGGTACGACTGTAGAGACAAACCTTGGCTGTCGAACGTAATCCATTCCGGAATCCCGTTCAGCTTCCAAAATCTTTGACAACCGAGGAGCGGCTTCTGATTGGTTGCAGGAGATTCCTGCACTCAAGCTGAAACTGCATCATCAGACACTCAGCTCCCAAAAAACTTTGAAAACCAGAACACTTACTTCTGGGTTTTCAGTGTTTGGGACCTGAAACGTTCCAAAACGGAGCTATTCGAGAAGTGAGGTTTGACTGTATCCTGTTTCCCAGAGTGGCCAGTGAATAACTCACAAACTTTAAGAAGAGATATTTTCTTCTTGACTTTTCTTTTAAAAATCCTTTTTACCGATAATGGAAACGATGAAAGGGTGGAGGAGAGTCAAAGGATTCAGGGAATCCTAAATGTTGATGTTGATGTTTAAATTAAAATTTGCAATGTAAAACTTAATAAAAAAGGTTTTTTTTAAAATCCTTTTTACCGGAGCCCTCTCTTTTTTTTGACATCTGAAGTCAAATGTGGCTGTATTGGTTGTCTTTGGCAATTGTCTATGGATACACATCTTGAATTTGACACCACTCTGACAGTCACTGTCTGCCATCAGTTCAATAGCACATGTGTCATGCACCTGGTCCTGGGTGTCATTAAGGCTGAAGTCCAGGGTTGCCTCGTCTCTGGTCAAAGGTCAAAGGAAAGGTGTTACTCACAGGTGGCAAGCAAGACATCCCCGTTGTGAGCAGGCCCACGAGGCATAAAGTGCAGGGAGGTGACAGGTAACCCAAGGGCTACAGTCTCGCTGTCAGCAAGAACTTGATGAAGTGACCCATCGTGGACAGATAAAACCTTAATAAGAGGAGGGGAAAGAGGCTGTCAGGAACACAAAGAGGTGGGCAGAACACAACACATGAATACACCATGCAAAAGATCATGTAAATCGAATCAATTTGCCTCCCCATCTCTATGTGTAAAGGTAAAGGGACCCCTGATCATTAGGTCCAGTCATGGACGACTCTGGGGTTGCGGCGCTCATCTTGCTTTATTGGCCGAGGGAGCCAGCATACAGCTTCCAGGTCATGTGGCCAGCATGACTAAGCCGCTTCTGGCAAACCAGAGCAGCACACGGAAAGACCGTTTACCTTCCCGCTGGAGTGGTACCTATTTATCTACTTGCACTTTCAAACTGCTAGGTTGGCAGGAGCAAGGACCGAGCAACGGGAGCTCACCCCATCGCGGGGATTCGAACCGGCAACCTTTTGATCAGCAAGTCCTAGGCTCTGTGGTTTAACCCACAGCGCCACCCGCGTCCCCATTCATCTCTATGTGTACCACACATTAAAAATAACTATTCTCATGGAACAAAAATCGGAGTCTTCAGAAGATGGCACTCCAAGATCTCTGCACAGCATGTGCTGCGATACACCATTTGTGTAGAGCTCAGCCCAGAGTATGAACCCCAGGGAGTGGACTAGCACATCAGGGCTGCCTTCAGATGGTGGCAGAACTGGGCATCTGCAAGATCCCAAGATGAGCAGAGAGCACTTGGCTCCCCACTTTGCAAAGATTATTCAAGAAGATCAAATGTAGCCTAAGAGAATTCACATTTTGCATGTCCTGACTCTTCTAGATTGTGTTTGTGTGTGAGAGGATGTCCAGTTTAGGGTGCCATGTCCGAAGGCAGCTCTGCATCCTTTAGAGAATGGGACAAAAGCCAACCCAGCTTATGAGATGGACATCTTCATGGAGCTCGGTCTTTTGCAGTGGAAACAGAACACGGTGCAGCTCATAATATAGATCAAGGTTGGTGAGCCAGCAGCTCAAGGGCCAAATGCAGCCGTCGTCAATATTTTGTCTGGACTGTAATAACCCATGAGACTGACCTTAATGGTACCAGTGCGTATTCCTGCTGCAACCCGTGTCCCTTCATTATTGAACTGGCAGCAAAGAAGCTGATCTCCACAATCTCTGTTGAGGAAGGGAATATATGCCCAGATTATTTGTATTTATTTATTTAGTCTGTTAGTCATTTTTGCACTAGAATTTCTAGGCTGTCTTTTAAACAAAAAACAAAAAAACTATAGGTCTTCGTATAGGCCCATAGGCCAACCTGAATGCCCTCTGGAGACTTTGACATACAACTCACTTCAGTTGATAGGAATTGTAGTCTAAAATAATTAGAGGGCACCAGGATGGGGAAGGCCGCTATAGGCCTTTATGTTTCACCTATTGGCCTTCAGGTATAACAAATGAAGTTATAAATAATGAAAGCATACGATCCACAATAAAACAAGATCAAATGACGCAGTCACAGTGCAGCTGAAAGCCACCCCATAAAATAAAACAGATGAAGGCGACTTGATCAAGGCAAAGGACTGACGAAGACATCAGGGTTTGACAGCTTATAAAAAGCCCACAGATTTTTTTTATTTTTTAATACAATTATCCAAGGGAAGGAAGCTCCACAGGCTAGGCTGCATACACACTGTATATATTTAAAGCGCACTTCACCCACCCTCAATATTTATGGGCAGTGTAATTTGCCGCCACAGAAATATAATTCCCTGCATGGTTAACAAACTACAGTTCCCATAATTCTTTGGATGGGGTGGGAGGAATGTGATTTATATAGGCTTTAAATGCACAGTGTATGTGCAACTCTAGATGCCGCAGAAGAGAAGGCTGCCGCATGTCACCAACAATCTCGCTTCTGATTGCGGTGGGAGATGGTGAAAGCAAATCCATCATTGGAGGCCAGCATGGCTGGGCTTCTGGAGATAGCTCACACCCCAGCAGAGGGCACCCTGACAAGAGCCCACTGGAGTGTTTCAGTGAGCAGGTGAACCAGGGATAGCCAATGCCATGTGTTCCAGATGTTGTGGGACTACAACTCCCATCATCCCCAGCTCTTGGCCGCTCTACCTGCGACTGATAGGGAGTTGTAGGTCTACCACATCTGGAGGGCACCATGTTGGCATCTCCTGAGACGGACTCAGAGAGAATGCCTTTTCTAAGAGGCCTCCAAAAACTGGAATCAACACTAGAAGTGTGGGCAGGTTCATTTGCGGGAAGAAGGCAGTCCTTAAGAGATATCCCAGACTTCAGCCATGAAAGGCTGTAAATGTAATCACCATCACCAGCATTTTGAAAAATGCAGGTGGTCTGGGTGAGTTTTGAGGTGAGAGGGGTACATAGCATCTAGGGAGGAAAATGCCTGCCAATTTTGTAAGATAACCAACATACTTAAGTCTAATTAATGCACAAAGGGGTTAAAACCACAAAGCAAGCTGTCCTGCCAGACTTAGCTCACCTTGCCTTGGGAATGACTCTGTAATCAAGCCTTTATTCCCTTCCAATCCACCTGATGAACTTGGTTTGTGAAGAGGCTAAGCTGGTTGTTCCAGTTTAGGCACATAGCTCTAATAAGCTTCTCTTGAGTAACTATACCAATAATTTAAGAACTTTCACTACTGTGACTAAGGCAGGTTTTACTGCCTGTGCAGCTGAATGCTGTATAGAAAAGCACATGAATCTGACCTTTAGAGAGTTTATAAGTAAACAATTTTTAATTTATCAAACGTGTGGTCTTTTTTCTCTTCTAAGAGAAGAGGGAAATTTTGGAACATTTTAAATTTTAAATTTTAAATTTGAAACATTTTAAATGTTTTAAAGGTCAAACAGCTTGACCTTGCTGCATATTTTGTGATTTTAAATCTCTGCTGGGGTTCTCCTCAGGAAAATTCTTCAGCATTTTAGTGCAAATTTCTCTTAATAAACCATTTTTTCCCTGCAGATTTGACTACTGTGCACATTTTTTGCAACCAAATTATCCTAACAGAATTCATTTCAATGTTGTTTTCACCAATAGACTCATTTTTATGCACACTTTAACCTAATGTGTGGATTTTGGCAAACAGTATTTGCCAAATCAGGATAACTGAATTTTGAAGGCTATCTTTCAGTTTCCATATTATTTCAGAAAGTGCGGGTTTGATAGACTCTGCCTTTGATGCGAATTGAATTCCCCCTCCACCCCTAATTCACACCCATTGCCCCCCTGGTTACCTACATTGTATGGAGCAGCCGGAGATCCCCGGAGATGGAGGGGCTGCTTGTGAGGTTGTCTTGAGGGTTGGTGGTGGGGTTAAGAACGCTTGGTCCTGCTATGGACAGGCGGCCCCGGCGTGTAGGCTGCATTGCCCAGGGGGTGTGGGTCTTTAAGGGGAGGAAAGATACTCTGTTAGAGACACTTGGGAGGGGTTGTTTTGTTTTTGAGATTCCAGTCTTCTGGACCCCTTTCCAACATTCTGAGGAGCAAAGCTCAGTGCTTTGGTGTGCAGAAAGACCCTGGTTCAATCCCTGGCCTTGCCAGTTTTAAGAAGACTGGTTGCTGGCAACGGGAGAGGCCTTTGCCTGAGAATCTGGAGAGGCACTGCCAGTCAGAGTTGACAATGCTGGGCTAGATGGACATATAGCCTGACAAAGTGCAAGGCAGCTTCCTCCCTCCTTAGCATTCCCTGCCGCCCCTCTGTCATTCATCCTTTCCCCGCATCTCTCCCACTGCCTGTCCGCCTTCTGCAGGCCCTCCATCCCCACCAGCCATTCTCCCCCTATGCAGATTACCCCCCGCCCCATCGTCCTCATGCCCCAGGTTCCCAGCTGCCCCCCAACCCAGCTGCCCCTCATCCCGGCACCAGCCTCTCTCTTCCTCTCTCTCGGGTTCTGCAGCGGCTCCTAGCAACCAATGAGGGAGAAGGAAGAAGAACCCACCTGGTTGCCGTGGCAGCCGCGAGGGGAAGCCAAAGGTTCTCAAGGGGAGCAGGGCCCCCAACGTCCCACCATCTTGCTTTCTCCTCCCCTTGGGACAGTGATGGCCTGGCCCCTAGCCAGAACGAGGTGTTCTCAGGCGGTAGACCAGGTGTGGAAAGACAGAATGGTAGAATTGCGGAGTTGGAAGGGGCCACTGGGATCACCGAGCAGTGTTTGTTTCACGTTACCTACACATCTTCCAAGCCAGCCTACACCCCACAAGTACAGCGCCACCGCCACTGAAGTAAGATTCAACCGACAATTCAGTTGGCTTTTGTCCATGGAGTGGGAAGGAGATGTGAACGGAGTCTGCCCTGGCCCCTAGATCTTCATCTGAGACCCGTCTCCTGCTCCCTCCTCTAAGGGAGGCTCAGAGGGAGATGGGTCAGTGTGTCTGGCTGTTAACCAGAAGGTTGGTGGTTCAAGCCCACTCAGGGATGGCTGTGGGCAGGATTCCTGCACTGGGGTGGGGTGAGCTAAATGACTCTGGGTTCCTTCAAAGTCACCAGTTCTATGATTCTAGGTCCTTTTCAGTATGCATTTCATAACCAATATCTCTATCTTTTTCTACTTTGTAACACTTCCTATATTTCTCTTTACAAAACTTCTTGTAGCTCTACTAACATAATTTGTTGATTACAGTTGCTCTTCAAATAATTCATATACTTCTTCCAATCTTCGGTAAATCTCTGGTCCCGCAGGTTTTGAATCCTTCCTGTCATTTTGTCCAATTCTGCATAGTCCATTAATTTCGTCTGCCATTCTTCTTTCGTCGGAATTTCTTCTTGTTTCCATTTCTGGGTTAACAATACTCTTGCCGCACTCACTGACTCCTTTTTGGGCCAGGTAAATACTCACCTTTCTCCACAGGCCTTTGATGGACTGAGTTGATTTTGTTCTACTGTGGATGTTACGATATGTTTACACAACCCAAGTTGCTCAGAGTCTATCAATATCTCATCTCTGCTAAGTGACTAGATTGACCAGAAATATTAGCTAGTTACAGTGCTCTCCCCCCCTAAAAAAATGTTTAGGGGTACTCTCATTTTGACTCAAGAAAATCACCATTTTATAGTTCAAATCGGGAAAAATAAATACAGTAAATGGGCAAAAGTACAAAGATTCACAAAATGTTTAGGGGCATGCATACCCCTGCCTCCAGGACCGTAGCTAGGGGGTGGTGAGGTGGGCCCCTGCCAGGGGTGCAGGCGATGGGTGTGTGTGTGCAAAAAATGGCTAAAAATATGTCCATAAATAAATATAAATATAAATATAAATATAAATATAAATATAAATATAAATATAAATATAAATATAAATATAAATATAAATATAAATATAAATAATATAAATATTGATTATTGCCTCATAAGAAATGGTTTTTAAATAGAGGGTGAACTGAATGGGTGGGAGGGGGAGTTGGATGAGAGGCAGAAAGAAGAGCTAATTTGTCTGTGGCTAGGGGGCGAGTCTGGGCGGTTCTGCCAGGGTGCAAGATCACCTAGCTACGGCTCTGCCTGCATCCCCCCCAGGGGGAAAAAACACTGGCTAGTTATATACTTACAGTTATTCTTTTACTTAGTTGGGGTATTAAATTTGCTTCTGCTTCCTACTCACTCCCTGTCCTGGAAAAGTTCCTTCCTTTGTATGGGAGACTGCAAAATGTCTCTTCTAAATATTATGGCTGCCATCCAGTTCTTGCAGCCAGACCTGCCTAAAACAACTATATATATATATATATATATATATATATATATATATATAACAATTTAACAATTAATTTATGAAGAACTAAGGCACCTATTTTGCCCATCCAAAGTTCTTAGCGCAAGTCAATTAATTTAAGAAAATTGCAGGCCTAATTTATTTATTAATTAATGCATCAATGAAAACCCATGGGGGTCATTTGACTCGTATTTCATGCACTAGACAACAGACCGAATTGTGTGGCACACCTGATACTTGACTGGATGCCTCTGCCGCTGCTGTTTAATGAATGCCAGAGTCTGCCGTAGATGAACGGTAACTCTTTTACTGCCCGAAAGTGACTATACAACATGCCTAACAATCATACTAATGCAGTCCCTGCATTGCTTCAGTCCCTAGTTCTAGTTTCATTTTCCATGCCGTTCTTTACAAGGCATTGCCTGCCTGTCTGGTGAGGATTATATCTCAGCACAACTCCCACTTGTAGAAATAAACTAAAACAAACAAACATACACAGCAAAACAAGAAGCTCTTTACATTTTAAAAAGACAAATGCTCTTTATTTTCCTATCAACACCCACCAATGCTGTTCATCCACCACACTCCATACCTCTATAAAGATACTTTATAGTATCTTACACACACACACACACACACACACACACACACACACACATACACACACACATATTGGGTTCACAACCTTTTTTGTCCTGGTAGAGACAGCTGCTGCGTCTTAACCCAGGTACACTACAGGTGAACCTGATCCGTTCTCCCCATCCCAGTGACAGGCAGAACCTGTGCGAAAAGATATCCAAGGAAGTGGTCAGGGAAAGGGGTGGGGGTCCCCCAGAACCTACCCAAAGCACTCTAGCTCTAACTGTATAAAATAACATGGCTGCCCTAAAGAACACGCTTCACTATAATTACATAGAAGTCTAGTCTCTCTCTCTCTCTCTCTCTCTCTCTCTCTCTCTCTGTGTGTGTGTGTGTGTTTTTTTTTGTGTGTGTGTGTAATACCTTTAAGGCACATCAACCCTCCCCAAAGAATCCAGGAACTGTAGTTGTTTGTTTAAAGGTGCTGAGAATTGTTGCTCTGTGGGGTGTAAACTACTGCCCCCAGGATTCTTTGGCGGGGGGGGGGGGGGGAGCAATGTGCTTCAAAGCATGGCGTGCTGGCAGCCTAACTCACTGGCCCTTGGGGTGCCTCCAGACTGTCAGTTTTCTGTGGGAGGGATCCAAGTGCTTACAGTACTGGGAAATTTAGGTTTGTGCAATTGAAGTGGATTAAAGCGCTCTGGAGCCCTGGAGCAACAAATCCGCTTGTTAAATAAATAAAAAAATCAGACTTTTGCAGGTAGGAAAGTGACAGGAAAATGAATGACGAAGTCTAATATGAATGGCTGATTAATAGGAAGACATATAAACACTCTGTGAGCAAATGAGGGTGAATGTAAGATGAACGCTCGTTGCCATATAGCCACCCAGCAAGCAAATCAGAACAAATAAATTAATCGATCATCAGGAGGAGCCTCCGGTGTCCCAGAAGGACCCAGCAAGAGTTCTGGATCAAATCTGCCACTAAATCCCACTCCCTCTTTCCCAGACAGCTGCAGCAGAGCCCTGCACCCCACCCCATTGCTCTCTGGACCCTTCTGGCTCCTCTGCCCAGCCTGAGGAGTCCTTGCTGCCAGCTCTTACCATGTGGCAGATGTTAATCTGGGGAGGGGAGGAGGGATTTATTTTACAGACACCACAGCCAGGAGGAGAACAAAAAGGCCTGGACGGTGGGGGTGAGGATCAGAAGTGAGGGGGGAGAGATAATCCCCTTTCCCCTCTATAAAACATCCTCATCCATAAGAGCCATCTCTTCTTCTGCTAAAGGGGACGAGGCGTCAGAAGGACCGTACTGAGGGTGACCAGGACACACAGCACTCAGCGCCATGCAGAACACCCTGGGACCAGCCTGCATCTTCCTGCGCAAGGGGATTGCTGAGAAACAGGGGGTATGGCCATTGCGGGGGTGGGGTGGGGGGAGAGAGAGACTGGGCAAGAGGGCGCAGCAGCCCAGGTGGGCAGGGCAAACGGTCTGGAACGGTCAGCCAAAGCAAGGGCTGAGTTTCCATTTTCCTCTGCAAGGGAAATTAACCAAAAGTGGGGCCTGGTAGGATGAGGAGCCCCCAAGGATTCCAGACTCAGCTCCACAAAGGCGGCTTGCAGTTTATGGTGTTCTGGAGCATTAGGTCCCGGGATGAGAAGTCTAGTGTGTGGGAGAAACAAGAGGGAGATGGAATTCTATGGGCTCAATTTAACTTCTAGAATGTTGGTTTGAAAGAGGCAACGCGTCTTACATGCTGCCATCTCTCGTTCCCCTTTTGCCTCTGGCAGGCAGGGTTTTCTAATTTTTTTTTCCTTTTTATTAGATGGTTTCCAAAACATACCCCAACTTTTTGGTAAAAATGACATGATGGGAAATGTATGTGTGTCCTGTGGGAGTACCCTTCTCACAACCTATTCTCTGTCACCACCACAGCCAAATAGATAACCTGGCTGGGTCTCTGAATCCTGGGAAAGTATGCAAGAGAAAGGCAGTCGGGGGCTAAGCTGGCCTCAGGGGCGTTGGGTAGAAACTAAAATACTCAGTGCACAGAGCCACGGGGGCACAAATTAACTGCCGGGCAAATTAAAATGGTTGGGGGTGTCTGAGGCTCTCGTTGGCCCTGTCGGATGCAGCACACCCAGTCATCTTGTGAGCAAACTTTTGTTTTTTAAAGGTTATAATAGGGAAGGGGCAGGAAATTGGGGGCAGGGAGTCTAAGGCAAAATATCTGGGACTGGGTCCTGTGAACCATCTCCTAATTCCCTCCCCCTTAGTATGAATTATCTGTCCCACCCCACCCAGGCTCAGGAGTGGAGCAGATTATGATATCTTGGTGTGCTTTAGCCCTACCATGCATTTAAAGCGTACCTTCCCCCAAACCTGAGAACTGTAGTTTACCTCTGACAGAGCCCAGCACCCTTAATAAACAACAGCTCCCGGGATTCCTTACGGGGAGGGAAATGTACTTTAACTATATGGTGTGTACTCATCTCTAGTGATCCTCAAGGCACTCAGCTGCTGCCGGCTCATGGACTCACCCTCGGTTGTACTTGCTTGAAGTTTTGAGGAAGGGTCTCTGTGAATCAGAAAGCACAGTGAGGTGGTCTCAGCCTTTCTCTCTCTCTCCAAACATCTGCAGCTACATGGTTGCTCCTCCATGGGCTCTGCACCTCCTGGGTTTTGTCACTGAGTTTTAGGATTGTGTAGGGTTTCTCTCTCCCCGCCACCCCACTTCTCCGTTCCTCCATCTCACAGTGATCACTGGCTCTGTCATTCTGGGCAGTGTTCCAGTTCATTGCTGGATCCACTTTGTCCTTCTGTGTGCCTGTAAATATTGAGCTGTCAACTCAACGGGAGCATTGCTGTGTTTTTGACAGCGCAATGCAATTATTTCGATTGGCCTTAGGGAAGAGGAGCCTTTGTTTGGGCGTCGGGAAGGGTTGGGTGGAGAGATCGGTTTGGCAGTAGGGCTTTGGGGGTCTTGTTTTCTACAGCTCTGGAGGAAGGAGTAGTTTCTTGTGAGGTTGAGGACTGTGAACCAAGACTTCTTCATTTCCTTCCCTCCTATGTGCCTGTATCACTATGAATGACTTTACATCTGCCTTACAGGAGCGGGAACTGGGAGCAGATGAAATTGAAGGTAAGTAGGATGGGCATTTGTGATACTTTTGAGCAGCAGCTTTGGGGTTGTTGTTTTTAATTGTTCTGGGAAATTCTGAGTTGCTTTGGAAGATTATGAGGGATTCTTTGATGGGAAGATCAGTAACGTTTGAGCTTCCCATAAAGAGAGTTTCCCAACCATGACTGACCTTCCCCTGGAGTGTAATATAGGCATAGATGAGGGAGAAATTCAATCCAGTTTGCATTTAAAGGCAAACCTACATAATTTGCACTTTCTGCAAGAACAAGCAAAACGAAACACAGCCTTTCTTTATAAGACACACGTCTCTGAATTTTGCAGTGTAGTTCCCCAGCTAAATAATGTTTACAAAAATATTTTAGGATGAATGTGCATAAAAATGCATATATTGGTGAAAATGACATATATCATGGGAAATCGCTTTGCAGAAATGTCTATGTTGATCCACATTGCATTAAATCTGTATATCACGTGAAATTCGCACTTGAAATTACTTGAATTTCACACTAAAATGCTGGTGAATTTTCTCGAGGACCTTTTAAAAGCACAAAATGGCAAACTGATGAGAAAAGGTGGAGAACTGTTTGGAAAAATAAAAAACTGGGGGAAAGTGAAATGGACACATTCGCCCATCCCTAGCCACAGGGGATATTGATTGTACACCCAGTTCATGAGGAATGATGATGAGGCCTTAAGAAAGGGATGAGGAACCTACGGCCCTCCATCTTATTACTGGAAAACAGCTCTCATCAGCCCCAGCCAGCGTGACTAATGGTCAGGGACGATGGGAGCTGTAGTCCAGCAATATGTAGAGGGCCACGGCTTCTATACCCTTGCCTTAAAGCTTACCCAGAATCTTCTAGAACATGCTGGAACTCCACAGCAGGTGCTAGAGGGTCCTTCAGCAGGCCTTCCAGAGGAAGTGTTCCCTGAGGTAAAAAACTGGAAAACCAATGACACAGAGGTTTTATTTACTCGGTTATTATTGCTACCCTTGCTGCTACCCTTGCTGCTACTCTTGCTGCTCCTGTTTTGCAAAAACAGAGCTCCGTGAGGCCTTCGATGAGTTTGACAAGGACAAGGATGGCTATATCAGCTGCAAAGATTTGGGCAACCTCATGAGGACAATGGGGTACATGCCGACCGAGATGGAGCTTATCGAACTGTCGCAGCAGATCAACATGAATCGTAAGTGCCTGGTTTCCGAGGACTGGGTTGAATATTTCAATAAAGAATGGTGCTGGACTGAAGATACAAGGCAACCTTCCTCAGCTGGTGGCCCTCTAAAAGTCTTGGACTACAACTCTCATAATCTCTTACCATGAACAATACTAAGCAAGGGCTGCTGGGAATTGTAGCCCAGAGCATATTGAGGACATCAGGTTGAGGAAGGCTGACGATGGGAGTCCTGGTATCACTTCCTGGGTCTCCAACGGGCTCTAACGTAAAGGATGGCCACTGTCAGCTTGACTGGGATTCAACCAGCCCTTGACTTGTCTGCCATTTCAGAGGGAAAAGAGGTTTGTGTGCAGCCGGTGGTAGGCAGCAGTGAGGCAGCTTCCTGTGTGATGCAGTGGCTGGACATAAGGCTCATCCACATATCTGCTTGTCCCGTGCCTAAAAAGCACAGGCCCAAAAGTCCAACCCCCCCCCCCAAGGCCTCCAACCAACTTTGGGAAAAGACAATCCCACAGGATGGAAAACAACAACAACACAGTAACTAGATATTATTCATAGCTAGAATGATTCTGGAGTATATACCATATTTTTCGCTCTATAAGACACACCTGACCATAAGACGCACCTAGTTTTTAGAGGAGGAAAACAAGAAAAAAAAATTCTGAATCAAATGTTGTTGAAGAGGCTTTGCGCGGCTATCCCTGAAGCCAGAACAGCAAGAGGGATTGCTCCGCAGCAGTCCCTCTTGCTGTTCTGGCTTCAGCGATAGCTGCACAGCCTGCATTCGCTCCATAAGATGCACACACATTTCCTCTTACTTTTTAGGAGGGAAAAAGTGCATCTTATAGAGCGAAAAAGACAGTATGTTAAATACTCTGAATAATGGTTATATACACAATTGGCAGATAGGGAACTGAAAATATCTTTCTTTTATCTTTCTCTTCTTTCTTGTCCGTCCCCCCTATTTTTTCTTTCTTTTTGATTGGTTTTCTTGTGTGATGTTTGATTTCTGGTGGCTCTCCAGTAGCATTAACTAGGTGTATGTCTTAATTAATATTAATTTATACACACACACACACACACACACACACACACACACATATAATACATACATGCACACGATAAATGAAGATACCTACAAGGAGCTGACCTGTATGGGAGGCAGGTCAAAGTGGCTTTTCTCAGGGTGAGAGACAGAGGAAGGAGAAGCTCTCCCTGGTGGGAGGATTCAACTCTCCATATGTGTGAAGCTTAAGGTAAAATGTTGACTGAGGGTTATATTTATAATTTTGTGTTTTATGAGGATCATATGATGATCCTATGAGGATTATTATTAATGTATCTTACTTTCTTTTTCTCTTTTGTCCCCCCCCCTTTTGAGATATCTATCTATCTATCTATTATCTATCTATCTATCATCATTTATCTAATCTCTTTAGTTTAGTTTGAATTTTTTAGTATATTAGGTTGTAAAGCACATGACTTCCCCCAAAGAATTCTGGGAACAGTAGTCTACCCCTCACAGAACTACAATCCCCAGCACCCTTAGCAAACTACATTCCCAGGATTCTTAGGGGGAAATCATCCGCTTTAAACGTATGCTGTGTATGCAGCCCAAAACCGGCTGCTGATCAGGGATATGTAAGGAAACTTGAAGGGAAAACCAAGATATCTGAGCCTTCTAAGAAATTAACCTGATTGTGGTCACTGCAGTTGGAGGGCGCGTGGATTTCGAGGACTTTGTGGAGATGATGACCCCAAAGCTGCTGGCAGAGACGGCGGGCATGATCGGACTTCAGGAAATGAGGGATGCCTTCAAGGAGGTAAGATGGGCTGGGATTGGACAGGGCTTTGGAGTTCTTTCTCTCAGCCTTGTTTCTTGTTCTCAGGGGTGGGGCAGAAATCTGATTCTGTTCTCATTCAAAGGCAAATCTAACAAATCTACCTCACTTTCCGCAGCAATGCACAAACAGCCATCCCTTCAGAACCCACACTTCCCCAAATTAGTGTGCATTAAAAATGCATTTGTTAGTGGAAATGAAATATGAAAGTGCATTCTGTTTGGGAAAACGGATTTGCAAAAATGTGTATATTGAGCAAAATTACATAGGTAAATGTGCACATTAGAATAAATTCATACTAAAATGCTGGTGAATTTTCACGACAACTTAATTCCTAGCTCCACAATCTGATACGGAAATGTGGAGAAGTGGTTAAGACTAGAAAAATGAGAAACTGAGAGACACTGAAATGTACCGATTCACTTATCCCAGCTTGTCATTTGTCCCCTTTCCCTCCCAGAAAATTGAACACCTCTCATTCCCCAGCTTCTCATTCCCCAACTAGACAACATTGATCCCCCCCCCAAAAAAAGCTGGGGATGGGACGTAGCACTCCCCATGACTATCCCTTCTCTGCCAACCTTGCTAGTTCCATAGAAAAATAAGAGAAGAAAAAGGAAGAAACTTCCTGGATCAGACCAAAGGTCTAGACAATCTCTCTTACTTTACAGAAGTCCTCTTCCGGAAGCACTGCCAGGGGAACAGTCCTTTAAAGGGTTCCTTTAACTAAAGGACTGTCTGGTCCACGTCTGATTTAAGGGAGAAAAAGATCCTTTAATTTACTCATGAACAGTTAGCATCTGGAAGCAGATAGACAGCCACACAAGTTACCTGGTTGCATACTTCATGAGGTGTACTGTATTTGTATTTAAATTGTTTTGTTTATAAATTTGCTTTTATACATATGTTACCACACCGGAATTTTACTCACAGCTGTGTCCGCTTTTTTTGGTGGTCCATAAGTGGCCACTCTCATCTAATTCAGCGTTCTACTTACTATAGTGACCCACCGGGTGACCACAAGCAGGGCAGGAAGGCAAAAGCCTAGACTGCTGCTCCTCATCTTGTGGCTTTCAGAGGTGTACTGCATCTGGACTTGGAGGTTCTACTTTTTTAAGTTCTCATGAAAATCCATCAACCGTTTGGTGCAAATCCTTTTGGTACACTTCCTTTTTTTTGGACAGCACTAATATTTCGCTAATATTTATATTTCCTTAATGGATTTTTCCTCCATTATTTTTCACTGACATGTGCTTCTCTAGGCACACTTTACCCTTGTATGTGCATTTTGGCACACATTTCTTGGCTGGAGCACGGCATTGCAAAATTTGGGGAAATGTGACTTTTGTAAAAGATGGTTGCGTTTTGGTTTCCTTATTTTTTTGGAATGCATGAATGAGACCGTGCACCTTTTAAATGCAAACTGAATTGGATTTCTCTCCTATTATTAATCCTGACGGATAGCTATTGATAGATCTACAGTGGTACCTCAGGTTACATATGCTTCAGGTTACAGACTCCGCTAACCCAGAAATGGTGCTTCAGGTTAAGAACTTTGCTTCAGGATGAGAACAGAAATTGTGCTCTGGCGGTGCAGCAGCAGCAGGAGGCCCCATTAGCTAAAGTGGTGCTTCAGGTTAAGAACAGTTTCAGGTTAAGTATGGACCTCCGGAACGAATTAAGTACTTAACCCGAGGTACCACTGTATTCCCGTTAGCTTTAAAATGGGATCAGGTTAACTGGCCGCCACTGCATCTTGTGGCAATGAGTTCCATATGCTAACGACCCACTGCATGAAGAGGTACTTCCTCTCATCTGTCCTGCATCTCCTGCCATTAAGCTTCGCCCTCTTGCTCCTATTCAGATTAAGGATGCTGACTCTCACTGCAACTAACTACCATGCCTCTCCCCGTTTCCAGTTTGACACCAACGGGGATGGCGAGATCACTCTGGATGAGTTGTACCAGGCCATGCAGAGGCTGATGGGTGAGCGCCTGACGTCCCGGGAGATTGCTGATGTGGTGAAGGAAGCCGACGTCAATGGAGACGGGACGGTGGATTTTGAGGGTGAGATGCAATCGGGGAATATAGGATTGATGGAAAGAGATTATAGGCTTATCGGGATGCAAGATGAGAGGTTAAAAGCTTTAAAGGTCTGGGGAGATGGGATTTAGGAGCACAGGCTGAAAAGATATAGGCTTAAATGGGCATGGATAATAGGGTTAGAGAGTTATTGGATTGCTCCAGTTGCATGGAGATGGTAGCACACAGCCCACCTGTCAAAAGAGCTGCTGGTGATGGGGAAACCAGGGGCTGGACCAGCCAGCCTCCCTGCTCCACCTGCCCTGTTTTTGGATTGCAGCCCCATTGGCGGGGTGGTTGTCGTACTAACTTAATAAGCAGGCACTAGATAGCGCAGTGTGGGAGTTGTCCAAAGACACCAGGCAAGACTTAATGACCCTGAATGCTATGTTCTACCTCCACTGTCGGAGGCAGTAATGCTTCTGGAGGGACGCAGGTGGCGCTGTGGTCTAAACCACTGAGCCTCTTGGGCTTCCTGATCAGAAGGTCGGTGGTTCGAATCCCCACAATGGGATCAGCTCCCGTTGCTCTGTCCCAGCTCCTGCCAACCTAGCAGTTTGAAAGCATGCAACTTCAAGTAGATAATTAGGTACCACTGCTGCAGGAAGGTAAACGGCGTTTCCGTGCACTCTGGTTTCCGTCACGATGTCCTGTTGTGCCGGAAGTGATTTAAGTCATGCTGGCCACATGACCTGGAAAGCTGTCTGTGGACAAATGCCGGCTCCCTCAGCCTGAAAGTGAGATGAGTGCCGCAACCCTATAGTCGACTTTGACTGGACTTAACTGTTGAGGGGTCCTTTTACCTTTACCCTTAATGCTTCTAGATTCCATTCTGGGAGAGTGCTGTTGAGCTCAGGTTCTGTTTGTGGCCTTCCCATAGGTTGACCCCTGAGAAGAGGATGCTGGACTAAGCGAACCACTGGCTTGATCCAGCGGCCTCCTCTTTATATGCTTAGGTAACAGGACCTAGGTCATTTCAGAATACAGATTCTGGAGATATTTTAGGCTACTACGACAGCACAACCAGCTTCCAGCACAAGTAACCTAAATGATGCAGGTGAAGCAGCAAATGTAAAAGCAGAATTTCCCCAGACTTACCTTGTTGCACAGTTTGGATTGCACTGGTAACTGATAGAAGGTAGTTAAAAACAGATATTTTGAGAACTTCCAAAGATAATTATATTCAGCGCTAGACAAAACAGAACATGAAACAAATAACGATACACCCAAAATAGTTGAATAATATCATGTGCATGTCCAGCACAGGTTTATCTTCTTACTAAATTGAAATAACTACAAATAGCAGCAGTAAAAACATCAACAATATGTGAATAAAAACTCATTGGTAAAAATATCAAAGGCCTGTCTGAATAATACAAGTTTTGAAAGACAAGAGAGCAGGAATGACTCCAGCTGACCTTCCATTAGCAAGTAGTCCCACAGGGCAGGGCCTGCTGCACTAAACCCTGGTAAATGTTGGCCAAATCCTGGGGGCATGGAGGACCACCAAGAGTGCCCATTCAAAGGTCTTAGTGATCAAAGTGAAGAGTATGGAATCTGGGTGTCCTTAAAGTTGTTCAGGACTTTGTGAATTAACACAAAAGACCTGAACCTGGCCCAGTAGCAAATTGGTAACCAGGGCATCATTATTTTACATGTGAATTACACATTTATCTCCAAGGAGCAGGCAGTGGCATTCACAGCCATTTATCTCCCTTTGGATAAGCACAACAGCCCTGTGAGGTAGGTCAGGACGAGGGAGCACTCAGCAGTCTTCGTAGATTTGAAGCCAGGTCTCTCGGGCCTTGCTCCCCAGCCATACTGATGTGTTTATTGACGTTTGCCTTACAGAGTTTGTGAGGATGATGTCACGCTGATGGAGTCGCCCACCCCTCTCTGGTTCCAATGAATATGTGAATGTATGGAGCTCAACATCAAATCCCAGTGTGAACTGGGAGGGGAGGTCAAACCTCCGTTTGCACAAGAGACTGAGCAGGGCAAGGGGTGGGTTGGCAGGGGGGGTGCGTTCTTGGATTGTCTCCCTAAGAGGAGGGCAAGCATCTCACTTGGCAAAGTCCAATCCCTGCAGGAAACCCTTATTACCGGGCAGCTGCATTCATCAAATCTATTCCACAACTGGTCCAACCAGCTCGGTTGATCCCTCTCAAAAACACCCCGGAAGATCGCTTCCCAGCGCAACGCCCTGCCTTACCTCTCCCTCCCCTCCAGCAATCATGTACAATAAAGACTTCCTTGTATAGGATCGCTCAGGATCCGCGTGGGGGTGGCTTTTTTTGTGGCACATCGACTGGAGCTGCCCGCTGCTGCCGGCATCCACAGAGGTCAGAATAACACCCTGGCAGCTCCACGACTGGCCCTGCCCAAAGCGGCTTATCCGCTTTAAGCGCTGCTCAGAAGGGCAGCATATGGGGCAGGAATAAACAGATTAAGGAGGAAGCAGGGACCCTCCTGCGTAGGAAGGCCAGAGGTTTCTAGAAGGGGGACTTTGGTGAAGCGGGACACTTGGGTTTGATCACCGTCATCATCATCGTGTGGGCGGGGAGCAATGAAGGTGAGGACTCAGACTCCTGGCTCTTTGGCTATCTGAGCCCCTTCAAAGGATTGCAACTCCAGGACTGTTTGTTTCCTCCTAATGAGCCTTTGCAGATTAAAAGTCATGGGGCTCGAAACAGCTGCTGCACTTCCACTTCTCCATTCCCCTAATCACAGTGGCAGGGAGGGTGGCAGAGGAGGAAGCGGAGCAGCGGGCAAACCCTCAAGGATGTGCCAAGGTCACTCCGGGGCAAACAGATTTAGCTCTGCCCCTGTGTCTTGGTCCTCAGGGCTGCTACCCTTTTTAGCCCAGCCGCAAGACCACTCTGGGACGGAGCTGCAGTTATGGGGAAGCAAGGGGGAGAGCTCTCTTGATAAACCTACAAGGCCCATCCCAACCCCTCCTGATTTAGGTCAAGCCAAGTCATAACCCCCTCTCCTGCCACTTCTAACCATCCAGAAACACAGGCAGACCCCCAATTGTTGTGGATGCCCAGTTCTCTTCACAGAGAGACACAAGGCAGCCTGCCTAACCATCACAGCACTCTGGAGGGCACAACTGCAAAAATCCCATTTTATCTGCCCTGTCTAGCACCTTTGGGCAATGTGGAACTGTTGGATCTGCCATCCAGTTATTCCTGCCCACAGAGAATCACGAAATGGTTGAGCTGGAAAGGACCCAGTCCAAGCCCCATGCTGTGGCAGGAGTCAACATCAACTAACCTACCTTCTCCAACTCGCTAATACACAAATTTGGTTAAGCCTATTGTATAAAAACCCTTCCCCATCTGTGCTCTGCCCTCCCAAACCTGGCTTGCAGTTTGGCCTTGCATGGCTCAGCACCAAACCAAGCCAGTCAGGACAGGAGGACACAGGGCACTTCTAGGCAGAGAAGCCTTTATTCTGTGACTGGAGCCACAGCAACAGCATACATGATTTTCACAGTATGCACATGTAATCACAGTTTTCAAAATGCCAGCCTGCACTCTTTTTATTTATTTAAAACATCTAATCTGGATTCCCTCTTAACACAGAAGATCTGATTTGTAAAAATAACCCAGTTATTGCTTGTGTGGAATTCCTTTAGCACATTTTGGGGTGGGCAGGTGGTTTGGGGTGTGAACACCTTTGCATAGCAAAAAGACTTGTGCTGATGTCCAGCTTGGGTGCTTCCCATAGGCGTCTGTGATTGGCCACTGTGAGAATAGGATTCTGGGTGCAGGGTGATGGGTGATGGGCCATTGGCCAGAAGGTCTTTTCTTATGTTCCCTGTCCCATCAACATCCCCTGGCATGTACATGAACAGAAGCGAATCCGAATGGCTACAGGACTCCAATTGGTGCAAAGCTGGTTTGAGAAACAACATTTCAAGCAGTAGTGCTTTATAACAAAGGATGGGATACTTATGCATTTGGGATAACATCATGGGAAGATGGATTAAAAACCCAGTTCTGACAATGCAGCAAGCACACAGTAAGTGGGAGCTGAAGACACTCTCAGATTTTGGGATCCGTGCTGAAGGTCTCAGGGCAGCAAGGTTAGATCTCAAGGCCGCCAGCCAAGCTCAAATTACTAGTCTTGAATCCAAGACCTTTGCAACTGTGTAATTGGTTATAAAAAATTAAACCACTCATTATTCTGAAAGAGAAAGCATTGCGTAAGAGTTTTGCTTGTCAGTGTGTTTTCCTAAACTTTCATTCCCCGACCCCACTGAGATCTTCAAAATAAAAACTTCAGCATTTCCCCCCTAATTCTACCCCCCTCCCAGGCCTCACATTTCTGGCTCTTTCTCCTGTCTCGTATATTTGGCAGGGTTCAGTTTTTCTCTTTCTAGAGTTAGCGGCTCCATGATATCACAAGGTCCTACCCTGACAACACTAAAGCCCATCACATCACTAAGCCCCAACCCATAAGTCTAGGGCTTTGGGATGCTGGAAACCAGGTAACCCGAGGGCGGTTTATTCCATCATGAAGTTCATGAGGGAAGTGAGCTGGAGACATTGCAATGTAGGGCCCTGGTTCCATGAATAAGCATTGGGAGGTGGGGTAGTTCTTTGGGATATTTAGATTCCCTCAAGGCCGCCTCAGAACCCGTTTCCGAAGCTCCATTTGCAGCAGATCTCTCTCCTTCCGGATCCCAAGTAAGACGCTTTGGTTCTCATGAGCACGGCGGATCAAGTAGGGGATTACTTCTTCCACAGAGCCGAAAGGGATAGATTTGTAGATGGCATAACCGGCCTGGCCTAGATTTGGGCACAAGATTTTAAAAAGAGAGAGAGAAAGAAAGGAGGTGACGATATCGCAGGAGAAACGGAAGTGGCTGTGGGTGTGGAGAGCATCTGTGGGAAGCGGGGTCTACACTACACTCACCTAGCGCCAAGGAAATCTGATCGCACATGCCCAGCAGCTGCCCAAAGCTGACCGGTCCAGCACCCTTGTCGATGCCCATCTCTGCCATCCTTAAAAGAGATAAAACAAGCACATTTCAGCGACAGGTTGGGGAGAGGTTATGAGAGTATCATAGCAGTGAACAGCATAAACTGTAAGCTACAAGGGCTAGGAGTCCAGCTCAGTCACAAAAACGCTGGCTGGTTTTTTAGGCGAGCTGCTTGCCGCTAGACCTCACCTTCAACCCCTCATCTGCAATATGGGGATAATATTATGGGGTCAGCTTTACAGGGTTGCTGTAAGAAACAATGGAAGTATTATTTCTACATTAACCAATGGTGGCCGTGTGTGTTGTGTACTGGTTTTCCATAATGTGAATGGGGCTTCTTTTGCTGCTGTTGTCTCGGGTTTCTAACGTCCTGGATAATGTGTCCCTGTTCTCCTCCCGAAAGGATGCATGTGCTGTCTGCCCAGACGATGTGTGCTGATTTTTCTTTACCTCTGTATGCCGACAACCAATATTTTGCTCCTAGGCATGTCATGATAGCAGTATGCCACTTCCCTTATATATAGCTTGCTTTCATGCAAATAGATCTGAGAGGTGGTTATGGATTGGAGTATTGGTTGCCGATGTCAGAAAGGCAGCGCTATGCCACCCTGAAGCATGGAGAGAACAGTGCTTACACATACAATTGTGTATGTATGTGTGTTGTAGTGTGGAGAGGCTCCCTTCCAGATAAAAGGCAGCCAGTTTTCCAAGGCTTTCCCCCTCCCCCATGACTCCCACTTTCAGAGAGTACCCATATGTCCAAACCATCAGAACTGGTGGACAAGCCAGCTGATGCTTGTTATGTAGAAAGACAACCCCACTCACTTCCCCTTTGTGGTATTCCCCCTACCTTTGAACAGTGTGCATCACGGACGCTTCGTTGTGTGTGGCCACGATCATCTCAAACCTTCCCCTGGCTCGAGACACTTGATCCAAACCAAAATCCAAACAGCGCTGGTAACTGGATCACAGAAAAAAGGAAGAGGGCAAGAGAATGAAGCAGAGGGGGCAAAAAATGAGAGAGGTGCACCGTGCATCAAATTTGTATAGGCTGGTTTATATGGATGGATGGACATTAAAAAATCACTACTGTATAACTGATAATAGAAAAATGCAATGCGTCTAATTCAAGTGAGAATAGCAGTTGCATGCACACCGCACATTTAAAACACATGTCTCCCCACAAAGAATCCTGGGAATTGTAGATTTACCTCCTTGCAGAACTACAATTCCCAGGAACTTTAACAAGGCAGAGTTCCCAAGATCCTTGGGGGAAGCCCCGTGCTTTAAATATACCGTATTTTTTCATGTATAACTTGCCCCTGTATATAAGACGCCCTCTATTTTGGGGGCAGTAACCAATCACACGTTCCCCCTATGCACTATCCATATATAAGACTACCCCCCTTTTTAACATTATTTTTTAGTAAAAAACAACAACCCATGTCTTATACACAGAAAAGTACACTACTTTCAATAGATTGTGTGTACGCAGCCCAGTGACCTCAGATTGCTATCCATGTGTGCTAATGAGTGATGGGCAATTTCAAGGCCACTCCTGAACTCCCTTCTTATGGTTCTTTATCTTTAAACCAGATTTGGAACAGGCAGCCCTTCAAATAGATGATTCTGCCACATAAAGGACCACCCTAGGCCACACTGTGGAAGGAAGACACCATAGGAAGCTTCTCTTCCCATGCCTCGTATTAATGACCCGCAAAGTAGTGGAACAGGGTGGAGTCCTCCTCACTTTTCATTGGTAGCCTCCCAACTGGGCTGCACAGGATCAGGATATCCTTTTTCCTTTGCCAGTTTCCGCTCTTTCTCCAGGTAAGCCCCCCGGACCAACTTCATTCCGAAACAGACACCCAAGCACTCGGTGAGGGCGACTTCCTGTTTCAACCGCTCCAGGGTGTCCTGGAGAGAGACAAGTTGGCCAAAGACTGTAGTAGAACAAGAAAGGAGTCCTCCAATACCACTGAGTTGTCAAGGTGAGAGCAGACCTTCCTTACTTCCAGGAAGTAAGGTGGATAGAAGGAGGATTGTTTCTGGGGGAGGAACTCACCTTGAGATATGCCTGGTATGTGTTCCAGATCCATGGCTTTTGGGTGTTCCAGACAGCCATCATTGCCATGGTGACAAGCATCAGGGCGGGGTTAATGTAGGTGTATTCTGCATCCACCAGGACACGGACTCCTTTTTCCACAGCATACTGCAGACGGAAAGAGGTTGGGAAGATGAGAACCAGAACAAAATGGACACCATCGCCAGGGCTGGGCTCCCCTGCTTCCATCCTCCCCTTAGAGTACCTGCGCTACAGAATTGAGCCGCCTCAACGATTTCTTGAAATGGTGGTTCTCTTCCTGGGTCAGGCAGCCAAAGTTCAGCTCCTGTGGGGGCAGGAAAACAGTTGGAGATAATACACAGGTCAAATAAAGTTTTAGCTCTCTTTGGAGCAAATGTAATCCACCTTGAAGGCAGTGGCGGAAAGGCTCCTCACCTCCCCTTTCATGGCAGCCACCACTCTCTCGACGCTCAGGTCCGACTTGGTCTCCTGCTCTTGCAAATGCAGGGCGATGGTCTTCTGCAAAGGGAGCAGGGGAAAGTAATCCAAAATAAAAGCAGCGTAGCTCCCTGTACGCCGCCTCTCTCGGCCAATAAAGCGAGATGAGCGCTGCAACCACAGAGTCGGTCACGACTGGACCTAATGGCGCTGGGACGCGGATGGCGCTGTGGGTTAAACCACAGAGCCTAGGACTTGCCGATCAGAAGGTCAGCAGTTCGAATCCCCGTGACGGGGTGAGCTCCCGTTGCTTGGTCCCTGCTCCTGCCAACCTAGCAGTTCGAAAGCATGTCAAGTGCAAGTAGATAAATAGGTATCGCTCCGGCGGGAAGATACAGCCGGAAGCTGTACACCGGCTCCCTCAGCCAATAAAGCGAGATGAGCGCCGCAACCCCAGAGTCGGTCACGACAGGACCTAATGGTCAGGGGTCCCTTTACCTTTACCTTAGCTCCCTTCCCTTCACAAAAATTGGGCCAGAATGAGGTCCTATGCATCAAAAATAAGGGACGGACTGAGATGATAGAATCCTGGAGGAGAGGGGGCTGGCAAGAGAAGCAAGCAGAGGCACCAGTCTCTAGATCAAATAGTTTTTAAGACATCATGCCCAAGAGGATAATTGCACAATACTCACGCAGAGTGCAGCTGCCATCAGTGCTGTCACCTTCAGTTGCATCATGGGATTGATGGCACCAACTGCAGACAGATCCAGGCAGGTAAGCATAGATTGGGCATTTTTGTCATACCAGTCTTCCCTGGTTGGGGCAAAGCAGATATAATTAATAATAATAATAATAATCTATTATTTATACCCCACCCATCTGGCTGGTCTTCCCCAGCCACTCTGGGTGGCTTCCAACAAAATATTTAAATACAGTAATGCATCAAACATTAAACGCTTCCCTAAACAGGGCTGCCTTCAGATGTCTTCTAAAAGTCTGGTAGCTGTTGTTCTCTTTGACATCTGGTGGGAGGGCGTTCCAAAGGGCGGGTGCCACTACTGAGAAGGCCCTTTGCCTGGTTCCCTGTAACTTGGCTTGTCACAGTGAGGAAACTGCCAGAAGGCCCTCGGCGCTGGACCTCAGTGTCCGGGTAGAACGATGGGGGTGGAGATGCTCCTTCAGATATACAGTACATAGGACTGCAGAGTTGGAAAGGGCCACAAGAGTCTTCTTGTCCAACCCCTACAATACAGGAATCTTTTGCCCAACATGGGATTCGAACCCACAACTCTGAGATTAAGAGTCTCATGCTCTACCAACTGAGCTATCCCAAAGTCAGTGCAGAATCTCCTTCTGGTACCACCACTTTGCTTGAAAATACTCAGCAGGCAACATCTGTCAAGAGCAACACTTTCAAACTCTCCGAAAACCTTCCCGGGCCAACTCCTTCCAATCTGCTCACCACCTTCCACTTTCACTCTGTCCTGTTGTTCAATGATCCCCTTGAAGCTTTTGTTGCCAGTTTCCCCAAAGAGAAGTAAAGGGTCAAATGAGATGTGTCTATTTGATAAATTCTTCAACGTTGGGTGGACAATTTGTGTTTAAGAAATAGTTGTTGCTGATCAGCAGCACGGTGGGGGCCAATAGCCCCCTTTTCTCACACCATAAGGAACTCTAGCTTAGCGGCAGAGCCTTGCATGCAGAAGGTCCTAGGTTCAAATCCTGACATCTTCGGGTCAAGCTACAGAGCTACAGTTCCCAACCCACAGCTCTTAACAAACCCACAATTCCCAGGATTCTTTGGGGGAAGTCACGTGCTTTAAGGTGACTAACAATCATGTCTACCCTTCTCCATCTACCGTACTTATAGACCATATTATGATTTGCGAAAATTACTCAAAGCAAGTCCAGGTTTTGATCTGAGGACACTGGTTTTTTTTAGGTAATCTTTATACACACTCCACTCTTTTTGGAACCTTTGGTTAGACTGTCCCCTAACTGTATCTGTCAGTTTTGCCATTTCAAAATATTCAAATGATGAAATGAGAAAGAAACCGTTTAACAAACAGGAAAACAGACCCACTTTGAGGAGGTAGGAAGTCTACTAGAAAAGAATAAGAATGGGAAATATAAAGTAGCGTAACGTAAGTCCATGTGGAAGAGCGTACGGATTTAAGGTTATTTACCGTATTTTGTGCTTTCTATTTAGTTTGTTTCTTAATTGTCGTTGTATCTTTGTGTGTGTGTTTATGTGTTGTAACAAAAAGTTAATGAAAAGCATTAAAAATAAATAAACAAGGTGGCTAACAATGCCAATAATCATAAAAAGTTGGAGGGTTTTTAAGCCAAGACCGAGAGCAAGATAAGCAGCAGTATTAACAAATCAGCAAAAAGAAAAGCTACACACACACACACACACACACACACCCGCCAATTCATTATAGAGAATGTTCCAAGGCCAGCCTAACTCAGCACGGGGACTGAACACACACTGTGCATTTAAAGCTGTAGTCTACCTCCCATAGAACTGCAATCCCTGCCTCCCTTAAAAAAACTATAGTTCCCGCCATTGTGAGGGCAGGTGGAGGAATGTGCTTTAAAGGTGCTTTAAGTCTGTGCTATGTATACAGCCTTGGCTTCAACGGACTCTATCACACAAAATTAATCTGTTGTTTGGCTAGCTCAAAGATGGCCGTGTCTCTCTTTGCACCTGCTTTCTTTCCCAGTCAAGCACCTGCGTGTTTCACTTCAGGCCTGAAGCAGATCCGGATAGCGACCTTGTTTGATGTTATCAAAAAGGGGGATCAGCCGTTGCTTCTTCCGTTAAGGAATTTTCCTAAATATGTATCTGGAGTCACCATATTTCAAAAAGTAAAAACCAGGGAACCACCAAAATTGTTCAGTTTTTTAGGAAACATCCAAAATTGTTGAACGTGGTTTTTCAATTGACTTGCCTAAGATCCAGGACAAAGCGCCACCTTTCGGAAATTCCCCACCCCACCCAGGACGTCAATTCCGGCTTTGAAATCCGGGTAATGCCCAGGAAAATCTGGACGTATGGCAGCCCTGATATCTTCAGGTGCCTAAATGATGGAATCTCCACAACTAGCAGTTTTGACAGGTGAGAGATGTGAAGGGAGAAAGAGTTTCAGGTTGGGGGAGGACTTTAGCAATACAGCACCCTGAGCAAGGACAAATATTTATTATATTCACGATAATTCCTTTTGGTACTGCTGCTATTTAAATGGATCTTCTCAGTAGGTACCTATATAAATATTGTTGTTGTTGTTGTTAGTCCCCTCAGCTCAATGCCCTGTGCTGCCCAGGTTATTATCTACTCTTCCTTTCAGCGTTGAGGCTGGCATGATGAACTATTTAATTTAAGACTGTATTGTTATAGCCTTTTACTCAGAGTAATCCCTTTGAACTTAATGGACCTGTCACACCCATTATTTTCAATGCATCTACTCTGAGTGAAGCTAAGTCGGTTACAACCCTCAATATTTATTTTAAGGCAGTCTATTCATAATACTGATCCCAAGTTGGTTTACATAGGACTGACATACACCCGGAATTTTCACTTTTTGAAATATGGCAACCCTAGTTTACAATGCATATTAAAGCAACAACAACAACAAAAGATGCCGTACAACAAAATCAATACGAAAATAACGTAAATATTAATATCAAAGCAGCAGAGCTACGATTTCCCTTCCACGGCAATTCTTCCAGTCAGGGAAGCCACTTACGAATCACACCAAAAAAGGACACAGATATGCATAATTTGCCTAGGCTAATTTATAGGTGTAGGTGATGCACCTTTAGAAATGGTACCTATAATTAAATTAAGAACACAATGCATCTCACCATAATGAGGAAAACTGTGACCAGATGGACTGTTTATTATGGGCAGCTTTTCCACACATGAAAGGTTTTTTGTTTTTGTTTTTTCGCAGTGTCCACACAACACTGTTAGGACCAAAATGCCAGCGTGCACTCCCCGCCCCCGCCATTTAATCTGGATTTACCCTTTCCGCAATAAGTTTTTTTAGAAGCTGTTGCCAACAAGCCATTTGTAAATTAATCCTCCATCTGGAAGCGCTCTTAGAAAGCAGACACATTCACGGAGGATAAGTCTATGAGCAGCTCTTAATCATGTCAGCTAAATAGAACCTCCAGACCCAGGGGCAGTATAGCACAGAGAATAGCCAGAGAAGGCTTTATGCCTGACAGCATTGCGCTGGCTACTGTGAGAAGCAGGAATCTGGACTGCCTGGCCCTCATCCGGTGGTGCTCATCTGAAACTCTGAGATTGCATTTTAAAGGGGGCTGTTTTGGGGTTTCTTACCATTTTCAGCAAGAGGTGATTTCGCATGTGTGAGATAAAAGGGCGAATGATTTATATCTTGCACTGGCAGCGGCTGCAATCTGCTGTGTGTGAAAGTACGCATCGCTACCCTTAGCACCTAACCTCTGGATAACCACTTCCTGAACACAAACCGGATAAAAAAAAACAGGTTGTGAAGACAGCTTTGTGCAGCAGATAAGGATGTGTGAATCATGCTTCATCACTTGACATTTGAGCACTTGAGCACTTCTCCCCACCTTCTGGCAGTTCCCTCTATGAGGTTACAAGGAACCAGGCACAGGGCCTTCTTGGTAGTGGCACTCACCCTGTGGAACGCCTCCCATCAGATGTCAAGGAAATAAACAAGTACTGTATCTGACTTTTAGAAGGCATCTGAAGGCAGCCCTGGTATAGGGAGGTTTTTTAATGTTTGTTGTTTTACTGCGTTTTTATCATTTCTCAGAAGCTGCCCAAAGTGGCTGGGGCAACCCAGTCAAATGAGTGGGGTACAAATAAAAAAAATAAATAAATTATTGTTATCCTCTGGGGCCACATTTCCATTAGGTCACCCCACAAAGTGCTAGCTAGCTCATTTATCCGCCAAGAAAGTGTGACACGCTCACAGAGGTAAAAGACAAAGCAAGGGCAGACTTTCGTAATCTTTTGTAGTAAGGCCAAAACTTGGTGCCCCAAATGGATCTTCTTGATTATGGATCTTCTCGATGTTGGGTTGGGGCCCTGTGAGAGAGAGCCGCCTGCACCACTCTAAATCCAGTGCTGATATGAATCCATCCCGAGCTATGCTTGAATCATATGTGAGTGGAGTACAGAGGACTAAGTGGGAAGCTGAATCAAATCCACCAGCCTCTCACCAGTTTTAGCTAAATCATGTGCCTTGCATTTAAACCCCTGTCAGAGAACTTGTTTCCTAGGCCTGCCTATGCTTCTCCTCATAGTATCAAGGCACAGCCTTCTCTTTGGCTGTCCAAATCATGCCCCCCCCCCACTTTTCTCATCCAGCACTCACCCTTCCTTTGCTTGCCCCACATCTTCCTCTATGGGGACAGCAAGGAGAGGACGGATCCCCAAGTTCTGGAGCCGTCGCAGTGTTTCCTTGACCTCTGTGTGGGTTTCGCCAGCAACAAACTGTCCGTACAGCGTAAGGCGGAGCACAGAAGTCCAGAGTCGGTGGCCCAGAACCCGCCGGGAGACAGAAAGGACCTGGTGGAGAGAAATAAAAGGTTTATGGAACAACGTCTACGTAGACATTGACGGCGAGTCCGAAAGGCCATGGCAGAGGTGTTCAAGGAATGGGTGCACCTGCCAATTAAGGATCCATTTCAGGCATCAAGTGGGATCGAAACTTTATGGCACAATCATTCCCTCCATTACCAGTGTTCAGATTTTGAGCATCGTTGCTCACATAGGCAAAACAACAGCAACCTTGCACAGGAAGGACATATCAGTAGCCTTGGGGGAATCACAGTTTGCAGAAGTACCTCAATAAACTTTAGGGGGGGAGGAAACTGAAGTGGGAGTGACACCAAAAGCATCTCGCTGAGGTTGAGGGTGCTCAGTCAAAACTGGAATGCTGGGGGGGGGGTGCGGAATGGAGCAGCTGGGGATCCTGAGGATTGCTGCATTCTGCACCATTTTGTTGCAGTTTCTGCTTGTTCCCTATAATTTTTGATGTTGGTTTTGTGTGTGTTGGTGCTTCTGGAGTCAAAATGTCCCATCAACACACAAGAGAGCAGTATCATCAGGCCGGGGAGTCCCGCAAGGCTTGCAGAAGTTCAACAAATATTGGGGAGGGGGGAGTGGACCCTATGGGAAGGGGCAGCTGATCACAAATGAGGGCTACGAATCTTCAGCACCTATTGAAATGTTGACTGGCTCCTGGAGGAGTGGGGGTGGGCAAGAAGAACCAGCAGGAATGGGAAGGGAATTGAGTGACTGGGCTCTGGAGCAGCAGCGCTTCACGCTGCAACAATTTGTCGCAGACAAGGTGAAACAAGACTCCTTTTGGAATACAGTTCAGACCCATCCCACGGCTTGACTCAAAGACCCTTAACTTACCCCACTCTCCCCAGCCACAACAAAGCACTGTGGGGCACCCATTAAGCTACAGGTGGGGATTGGAAATGAATTGATTGAGCGGGTGGGTGACCTGAAGCGGGTCACGATCCAAGCCCCCCCCCCCCCGGTCTCACCGTGGGCGCTTTCCGAACCAGCCATGGGGAGGAGCAGAGTCGGAACACCAGCAGCCCCCGAGTGAGCTCCCAGTTGCTCTTCAGGTGGAATACCTTCCCATCGTCCAAGTTCAGGGAAAGATGGGCAGGCGTGGGGTCCTTCGCAGCAGCTTGGGGGGCTGGCTGGGGAGATGTAGATTTTGAAGAAACCGCTTGGGAAGCCCAGAGGGAAGCCAGCCTACGGTGCGTCAAGCGAGGCCCGCAGTTCAGCATACCGCCAGCTCTGTCCAAGGGCCACAGCTTTGGACAGAGTGTAGCACCTGCTGCCTATCCCACAGCGTTTGGGGCCAGCAGGAAACCCCGGCGGGAGGGGTGAAGTAGAGAAAAAGTGCAAGACCCAGCCCACAAGGTGCTGCCTCAGCAGGTTAGTGGGGGCAGGTGGAGGGGGAGCAGCTTAGTAGGGTAGAAAAACTGCTGAGGAGAAGTCACTTATTAAACTTCAGCACTCCAAGGCAGTCAACTGTTTTATCCCATCAGAGGTCGTTTCTTTTGAAGGGTACCCATTATTTGAAGCATCACCTACTCGACCACTTCAATTTGTGGAACTGGCCATTTTACTGCTACCACGCTTGCAATCCACACTTGCAATCCATCGGTCCTTAGCTGTGATTTCCTGCATTGGCCTAGGTGGCACTTTGGGTCCCTCCCTCTACTGTTCTGCAACTCCATGATCCTTCCTTCCGTGGCAGCACATACATTTTGGAGCTCCAGATGATGGCTAGGGATGATGGGAGTCGTAGTTCGAAGCATCTGGAGGGCACCAGGTTGGGGGAGGCTGGTATAGCATGGCAGCCAATGGTTTAGAGCAGGCATAGGCAAACTCTGCCCTCCAGATGTTTTGGGCCTACAACTCCCATCATCCCTAGCTACCAGGACCAGTGGTCAGGGATGATGGGAATTGTAGTCTCAAAACATCTGGAGGTCCGAGATTGCCTATGCCTGGTTTAGAGCAGGGGTAGTCAACCTTTTTATACCTACCGCCCACTAATGCATCTTTGTTGATGGTAAAATTTCCTTACCGCCCACCAGTGCTCGATGGAAGGATTCAGCTTGTGTCGTAGAACCCCCTACCGCCCACCTAGAATCCTGAAACCTAGGGACCAGGTTGACAACCTCTAGTTTAGCGTGACAAACATATCCAGTGTCTTGCTTCTGTGAAAGGCTGAGCCTTAAGAGGGCTGAGAATTTCTGCTCCTACAGAAGCCAGCCTCTGACAAACCAAATAACTCCCACCTACAATTCCCCCGTGGCGTGCGGTGGCACAATTCTGCATTTCTGCCTGGAAACTCGTCATGTCAGGTGGGAAGAATGTTTTTGCTTAAACACACAAGCACAAAGTAGCTGGGACATGGTCCAAAAATGGCCGACTTGGGCATTCCCCTCAGGACTGAGAGGTGTGTCTTAGGAGGTCTCCCTGAGGAATTTATTAACTTTAAATAAAAAAGACTGGGTCACCTGCCAAAGGGAGGCCCTACAAATGTGCAGAGGGCAGAAGATACAAGCCACAGTGAGGCAATGCAATCCCCCCAGAGTGGAGGCAATGCAAGACTTTGCAGCTTCTGTCCTTAAGTACTGAAGGTGATTTAGCTGAGGCCTGCCAAGATAAGGAGAAATAAATGCTTTAGCTTCGGAAGCTGAGCCAAGGGCTTAATATGGACGTCCAGCCAGGCTTACATGGAACTAAAAATAATAAAAAAACTATCGCAAGAAATTAAGGAGACATTAAAACTGCTGAAATCTGCAACGGATTGTCTCTAGGCCCGGTTAGCACAGAAATCTTGCCTGTTTTTGGTAGCATGCTGCTCCAGATTGTAGCCCAAAGCCAGCCTGTGGGCTTTCCCACTGACGATGGGTTACAACTCCCTGTTGGCATTTCCCCCTTTTTAAAAAACAAGACATGGTCTGTGGTAATTCTTCTGAGCAAAATTACAGTGTCAGACAGTCCAGTATGGACAGGCAAAGCACTACCAACACCCTTGGCAGGAGTGGGCTTTGCTAAATATTGTTAAATTGAAAAAGCATTAGCAGCCACCATACTTAAGCTCAGCCAGTCAGAACCATCATATGGAGTTAATAAATCAGCTCTGCTTCAGTAAGAAGCATCTATGTCTCTCTCTCCTCCATGGAGAGAACCCTATCCAACGGAGGAGTTTGGTTTTAAGGACAAAGTCCTTTGACAATGCACTTAGTGACCTCAGAGAAATTCATCTTCCCTTCCTTGTGCTTCCCCTCAACACTCGGCAGGAAGCAGTCTCATCTATTTGTTTTCTCTTTAATTAAAAAAGTCACAGTTGTGGACAAATATCCAATAGGTTCAGATGCTGGCGTGATGCAGGGGGAGGCAGCTTATAAATGAATGGACTCGGCCTTGAAACTGTCATTCGCTTCTCCTAGCAGTGGGACTCTTGGCAGCTACATTCACTCATTCTCAGGGTTCTGCCAGGGTAAGTAACTTTTTCAACTCAAGGACAACATTCTGGGAGTCACCTGGCTCCCAGCCACAGCCAGAGCACATCTCTCCATCCAGGTATGCAAGAGGCATATTCAGGGCAGGCAAAAACACTTGGGGAAATCACAGAGCAGGTTCACCGAGGGGCACAGCCTGCAGATATGGGTTATGGACTGGGAAGAGAGCCAAAATCCACAAAGAGAGGCTGAGACACATTTGGCCCCGCTGCCTGAAGCCAAAGGGCAAAGGCTGGATGATGCCCCCAGTGGCCACGTGGCACGCAATGATTTCCTGACTCTGGTTCTCATCTCCCACGCTGCTTCTTGTGCTCCCAAAGACACCACAGGCCAGTCACGCTCCAAACAAACTCTTTATTAAGTGTTTGAACCATGGGAACTGGAATAAGATCTTCCCTGCACCAGGAAACTCTACTGTGATGGCTTAGGGAATCAATAGTTGCTTTGTCGCTCCTGCTGCCGATACCCTCCACGCCGCATGTAGCCTCCTTCGTTCTTGCGGTAGCCATCCTTCTGGTCTGGAGGGCGAAAGAGAGAGAGAGAGAGAGAGAGAGAGAGAGAGAGAGAGAGAGAGAGAAGAGAGAGTTGAGCTACAAGGCACCAGTGGAAAGTGGGCAAGCAAGATTACAGCAGAAATGGGTTTGCTGCGCAGCTTATGGAAAACAAGACAGGTACACGGAGACCAAGGCAAAGTGGCTCTCGAGTCCACACTTCCTGGCTCTTCGACCAAAACAAACCATCGTTTTGCAATGAAATCGGCACACTTTGGATTTAGAAAATGCGGGGAGAGAACAACTGTCATCTTTGTGTCCTGTATAGAGGGAGAAGTGCTGAACCAAAGGAGGATTTGGATCCTGTGATGAGGGAAGGAAAGCAGATAAACCATTCAAAGAATGCAGGGGTGGTAACTTCCAGCCGGTGGGCCAACTCAGGCCAGCCAATCAGGCCTATGTGGTTGTTTTTTTGCAGGCCACACCTACCTGCCACTCACTCAACTCCATAAATAAAGTTTGGATTTGATTTGATATAAGATCAGGTGAGATGCAGGTAAAGCTGTGGCTGCAAGGAACCAAGAGAAGCTGACCATCATTAATGGGAACTGGTTTCCTTAGCTTTTGCCCCATATCACAAAGGCCAGAATTTTTAAAGAGAAATAAATACTTATGGGAACAGTAGCCCTATTTGTCCCCAGACAGATAACAGACACAAAGTGGCTAAAGGAATGGAGATAGGAGAAGCAAGAAGTTGTGGCTGCAACTGGCTTCCAGGACGCTCGCTCACCCCGGAAGTAGCCCCCATAGGTGCCTTGCTTCTGGTCAAAGACCCTCTCGTTGTTCTCCACGAGGCTGCCCAGCTTCTCAGCCAGCTGGAGCGCCAGGTTCTGTTGGGACGTGGGCTCCGTCCGGTGCATCACAACTGTCTGGGTCGGCTGGTCTAAAGAGGCCTGGGAAAGGAAGATTTGGGAGGCTCAGACAAACCCAGCGAAGGAGAGACATGTTAGAAACCTTGTAAAGTGTTGGTCTATGGAACTTCAGTACCCTGTTTGCCAACTGAGTTATTCATAGTGCAACGGGGCTGGAGACTGCCAAAAGCACTGGACTGCACACCAGAGATTTATATATTTCTCTTTCACAAAGAGATCTCATTTTAGGGGTGAGGCCTATACTGCTTGGCGGCTTATATTTGGACGACTCGCTTCTCATGCTCACCCCATGTTGCCTCTTATTTCTTTCAAGAGAAATAACCAGCCCTGACCCTCTTCTCCCACACCCCTTGAGCTGGTTTGTACAAGGGCAACCCACTTTCTCCTGGTCAAGGGTCCCCTCCTGTGGTTGCCACCCATCTCTAGGCCTCCTCAAGCCACCCGTCTGCCATGCGAGAAGGCATCACTCACCATCAGCTCTTCATTGATGATCATCTTGCTAATGATACTGTGCACTGTGGGCAGGTCCAGCTCAAACATATCAGACAGGATCTCCATGCTAGAAAGGGAGGTATAATTGGGGGAGGGGGCATGGGGAGAGAGAGAGAGGAAGAAAGAGGTGGAAGCTGAGCTTGTGAGACTCGGCCATCAGCAGCCTGCCTGGCAGAAAATCTAAAAAGGTCAATGGCAACCAAAGAAGGTACCCAAGTGTGCCATGTACAGAGGATGGATTCCTTTGACTGATATATTTTATCGATAGGGAGCCTGCAGAGGGGATGCCGAAGCAACATGTGCACAGATAAGAGGCACTCAGCCACTTATGCCACATCCACCACTCACACCCTGGCCAAAAAGCTGTTAGGCTGAAAGAGCAACCAGGAGGCCATGATGACCTTCACACAATACCTGATGGAGTCATAGACGCTGCTGTAAGTGAAGAGGTAGGTTCGGAGAGACTCCTCTTGGATCTTCCTGCCAGGGAGAAACAAGGGAGGGGAGCAGTCATGAGAGCCAGGCAGAGATCCCTGAAAGGGGGGCAAAGCTACGCTTTCCAGTCCCCAGACAGACACCCCCCCCCAGCCTCTCAGCACCCACCTGCACCCAGACAAGGTGGCCGCTATCAACACAGACATCCCAATTCTGCTCCCTCTTCTCCATTTCAAGAACTGGGTTCCAAGCCCTCCCCTCCTAGCCTGCATAGATGGCCCCATAGCTCAGGGGCTGGAGCACTGATGGTCCCAGGCTTCGCCCCTTTATCCATCAAGGTGGATATGCCCAAGCTAAACAGAGCAATGGTCTGACTCAGGATAAGGCAGCTTTCTACAGGACAGCTGCATATTCCTGCAATTGCAGGGGGCTGGACTAGATGAACCTCGGGGTCCCTTCCAACTCTATGATTCTATGGAGGAACCGCCCCATCACCCCATTCCCATGCAACTGACCGGACAAGCATGCCTCGCACTTTGTCAGCCTCGGGGAACAGGTCCCAGACCTTCCCATTCATTTTCTCATTAACAATGAAACGGTGACACGTCTTCCAGTCGCCCATCTTCATAGCTTTAGATGCTGCCACCACATGTTCCCTCATCGATTCTGGGGGGCCTGAAGAAAGATGGGGGGAGAGGGGGAAAGGGGTCATCAAATGGGGAAGGCATTCCTTGTCTTGGTGAACAGGATTTTGATTAGCTAGCAAGGCAGGCCACACCCCCTTAACATCCTATTGCACATGAAGACAATGCAAACAAAAACCAGCTTTCATTTTTGTATCCAGAAAAAGATTTTTTTCTAGCCCTTGTGTCAAAATAAATAAATAAATTATCCAATAAAAATAAAACTTATTAGAGAAATCTGCGTAACTTCAGTTGATTTTTTCTTAGGTTTAAACAAATAGTTATGGAAGGGTGCGTAAAAGTAGCTGTAAAGGAAAAACAAAGACACACAATTTGGCAGCAGGCATCATCTGTGAAGAATCGTTTGCTCTGTTTTCCAACACAGCATTGAATGACTCCAAGGTGTCGAGTGCCACCTGCAGTTCTGATAAATATGCATTTACAAAATAATAATAATAAACAGCTGCCAAATTAAGATGAGGGAGCAACTTTTTTAAAAAAAATTATAGAACCAACAGAACACAAGAAACAGTTTGGGAAACGGTGCCAAAGCAAGCGAACCATAGTGGGAGGCTGGCTAATGTGGCAAGACAACTTTTGTGAACCCTGGATCATGCCTGGCGATGTCACAGAGGCCAAAGGAAAATCTGCCCCTCCCCAAGAAACTAGGAAGAGGCAAAAAGCAAAATGCTCCTTTGCTTAACACACCAACAGACTGCAGCGTTCAAGCACCTCTAGGCCCAGACCTGCAGTTGCCTCAAAGATTCCATTATTTGCCCAGAGACACAGGAAGGATTCTAAGTCAAGCCTGGGAAGATTCTTGTTAGAAGGTCTGGCATGACAGAGGAATAGAAGCCCCCTGGCCAGCGTACCCAGAAACGCATCTCACGGTTAAAAGAGGAAAGCCACTCACCGAGAAGGGGCTGGCGCTCGCCCACCCGGAGCTGGTGGTGGAACTGCTTGCTGATCATGCGCCGGCGGGCGTCAAACTCATGCGCGGCCATGTAGGGGATCTCCAGCAGCATGGCTGAGACCAGGTAGACGCACTCCAGCAGCTCCAGGTTGATGTGCATGTGAAAGGGGACCTGGCGGCGCTTCTCAATCTTCTCCTGCTCCTGGTTGCGCTCCTGCATGCTGCGCATCAGCAGGCCCTGCCCCAGCAGCTCCTTGGCCCGCCCGCTCGACTGGATGTCCAGCAGGGCGTTGTGGGCGTCCTTGATCATGCCCTGGCGGAAGGCACAGATCCCCAGCTGCACCATTGTCCGGTTATACAGAATCTGCAAGAGCCGAGAAGGTCAGAGGAGGTGGAGGCGGAGACCCAGCTGCCCTCTCCAAAAGGCAGCACCTGAAAAACCACTCCCCAAACATTCGCTTCCTGCAACTGCTCCTTTGTAATAAGGGTGGGACACAAATGGGCACTGCTGCACTCTGTCGACCCTCTCCAGTCTCCATTAATTCTCTGCCACTCCTTTATGTTACCATCTGCTGCTCCTGGCCCTTTCCCCCCACCACTTTTCACCCCAAGGCAGCTACTGCAGACAGCAGGTTGCCAAGCAGGGCAGAGGCATTGTGAAGTTAGGAAAGGAAGTCTCATCGACCACATATGATGTTGTGGCTAGTGTCACCAGATGCAAGTGTGGCCCACATGTAAGAGGAAAAGCGTGGAGCAGCAAGGAGAGGGGGCTCTGCTCCTCTCCAAACCCTTTACAATCATCTGCATCAGCAACTTGCAGCTTCTTGGGCGGGGCAAAGACATCTGAAGGCAGCCCTGTTCAGGGAAGTTTTTAATGTGTGACATTTTTATCTATTTTTAATCTTTGTTGGAAGCTGCCCAGAGTGGCTTGGGAAGCCCAGCCAGATGGGCGGGGTAAAAATAATAATTATTATTATTACGACTCCGAGCCTCTCATTCCCTGTTCTTGGAGGACTGGCTTTTATCGTTACTCAAATTCATTAAGACTGCTTCAATAAACCATCAGCAACACAGCATACGCCTCAGCCTCCCCAGTTTTGTTCTCTGACCTGCACAGGGGGGTCTGCATGCTGAATGTTGTCCTGTAGGTGACTCATGAGCATCAGGTCGCGGGCCTGGTACCAGCGGTCGTGCAGGGCGTGGTGGTAAATGTGGCAGAGGATGGCGCAGGTTCGGATCCGGTCTGTCCTGTCCTTGGCGTAGATGAACTTGCAGAGGCGCTCCATCTGCACCGCCGAGTCCTCTGCTTCGTTCTCGGCCTGGTCTTGTTCCGACTGCGGGCAAGCAGGTTATGCAACATGTCCTTTAGCCTGAGGAGTCCCACCCCACTCCCAAATACCAAAATGTTACCCTTGCATAGAGATAGCAAACCTCCAGATATTGTTGGACTCCAGTTCCCATCATTTCTGACCGTTGGCCATGCTTGCTGGGGCTGATGGGAGTTGGAGTCCAACCCTATCTGGAGGGGACCAGGTTGGTTACCCAAAACTCAATTGCCCCTCAACTTTCACGGTCCTCCTTTGCCGGTACAATACTAAGGGCCCTGTCCAACTTACAAACCTGAAACCAGTTTTCAAATTAGCATGACTACACACACAGGTCCTAGGATCCTTTGAAAGAAGCCATGGCAGCTAAACTGAATCACAACGAAGCTTCCTGAAAATCCCTGATGTCCTTCCGGGCCAAACCCTCAGCATCCACCTCAACTTTTCCCAGCCTGACAGTATCATTTCCAAACCTTATTTTGGGAATGGGCCATGGCTTAGTGCAGAGATGGCCCTCCAGATACTGGTGGATTCCAACTCCTATCACCCTTGCCAGCACAGCCAACCGTCAGGAGCAATGGGACTTGTAATCCACAGAGACACCTGGCAGAAGCCACAGGTTCCTCACCACTGGCGTAGCGCTTTGCCTGTCTGTGGCCCCAGGATCAATCCCCTAGTTATCTCCAGTTAGAAGGCTCCATTCAGAAGGCAACAGAAAGAGGTTTGCCTAAGACCCTGGAGGGAAGCTACCAATCAGAGCAGGCTGTGCTGGTCAAAAGCAGGGCAAGTACGACCAGATACATGACAGCTTCTTATGCATTTGCCAATTTAGGGCATGAGAAACATCTTCTCATCCACGGGGTTATGCCCCACGCACAAAACCTATAGGTGCAACCGCAGAGTGCGAATATCCTGGGCAAAGCAAGGGCGGCTGGTGGGGGCTTTGCTGCCCCAGAGGCTGGCCTACCTTGCTGTCTCCTGCCGGGCCCTGTTGCCGCTGGTGAGCCTTGTAGTCAAACTTGTAGTAGGTGTGGAGGATGCAGCGCAGGTAGATGCGGCACACCTCCTCCGTGGTTCCCTTGTCCTGCAGGTAGTTCTGCACCCGGTCGATGATCTTGCAGACTCGGCCCTCGTCCTTCAGGTGGTCCACGTACTCTGGTGGAAAGGGGAACATGCATTCACATGGCAGTCTTTCGAGGTGGGGCTGCTGGCTTCTCCCTATTTGCCATGCAGAATCTGACACTCCTGAGAAACCGCAGCTTCCCATTTTGTGGCCCAAAGAGAATGTTTCTAGTCCACATGACTGCCGAGTTAAGAGACATGAAAACATACAGATCCTCTCTGCTTAGACTGGGTGACCTTTTTCCAAAGCATTCAGCCACTTTCTACCACCTACTCAGTTTTCTGACCTGCTGCTTTTTGCTAAACTTTTTATTTTTCAAGGACGCTCCGAAGTCAGTTTTTTTTAAAAAAAGCTTTTTGTAGCAAGCAAGCAAACTGGGAGGCACGAAAACAGAAAAGGCTGGCAAACATTCCAAATTCAATCCCTGGTTCTTGAGGGATCGTTCCAAAAGAGGCAAACAGCTGGCAGAGGTGTCTTTTCAGGGGAAAACACAGCACAGATTCCTTAGGGTTCCCTCTATTTGAGAAGTTCCCTGTTCCACACCAGCCCTCCACTAGCTGAAACTTTCAGTCCAACTCCACCCTGGTATGCCTCCGAGACCCCACTTTCTGTGACAGGCACACTCACCCTGGGAATGGGGATCTGTGTTCTGCATGATCTTTGTGAACTCTTCATCCATGCGCTCCACCAGAGTCAGAATGCAGCCACGAACACGGTAGGGCTAGAGAGGGAGACAGGGGGAGACACACAAGTGGGTTAAGGGGGTCAAGACTGCTAGGCAGAGACACACACAAGCCTTTTTCTTTCCTGACCTGCCAATCTGTACCAGCCTCCCACCTGCTGTTTCTAGTAGATTTCAAACTAGCCCATCTTACTGGGTTGGCAGGATGCCCCAAAGATGGGGAGGAATGATGCCTGATTCAGAAATGCTCACCTGCTCGCTGTTGGCCAGGTTTTCAGAGTCCTCTGCAATGTTCTCGCCAATGAAGATGTTGGGGTTGGCAAAGAGGATGTCCAGGAGCTCTTCAATGGAGCCCAGGCATTTCTGCCACATCTCTGGCTGCACGTGGTGGGAGAAGAGGAGTAGAGAGGGAAACATTAAGGCCCCCTGGCATTCTGGGAAAGAAACTGCGTGCTTCCTGTGGCCCCTATGCACGTGCCGTGCTTTCGGGCCACTTCTTCCCCTCCCCTCCTAATTCCATACCTTCATGTAGGTAGCCAAGTTAGGGTTGTAGTCATACAAAGAAGCAACAATGTTGAACTTGATTTTGACATCGATGGCAATCCCCAGGTTGTTCTCTGCTGCAATTCCAACCAAAAGCTGCAGAAGGTCAATCTGAGCCGCTCTAGGAGGGGGAAGGAGGTGAAGGAGCTCAGTGCAGAAGGAGGGAGGGGAAAGCAGATGGCTGGACATGCTTCTTTTGAGATACATCCCCAACTCTGCACAACCCTCCTTGTGTCCTGTGCCAAAACCACTGACGCCCGTGTGAACCCCCTTCATTTTCATCACTTTCAGATTCACTTAAAACATTTATGCACCACCCTTTGTCCTATTTAGGATATCCGGCAGTAGATATACCTGGGATCCAACACTGCATTTCTGCTTTGGAACAAGCTTCCACTTGCACAACAGAATTCTATCCCCGCCCCTAAGAATCTGCTGCAGGTTTGGGAGCAGAGGTTTGGAGGATGCGAGTTCAGCATGTAGAGCGTCCCAAGTCCCATCCTCCAGTTAAAAATACTTAGCAGATGCTGCTGGATCAGTCCAAAGGCCTACCTAGTCTGGCATCCTGTTCTCACAGTGGCCAACCAAAGGCCTACCTACAAGGAGCCTGTAAGCAGGGCCTGAGCACGAGAGCACTCTCTCTGCACTTGTGATGCTCAGAAATTGGTACCCAGGAGCATGATGCCTCCAACAGGGGAGACAGAACATGGCCATCAGGGTTAAGCAGCCACTGCCACCCTTATCCTCCATGGATTTGTCTAATTCTCTTTCAGAGTTGTCCAAGCCCTCAATCATTTCAAGCTGCCCTTTTCTGAACCTTTTGCAGCTCTGCAGCAGCCTTCTAGAGGTGAGGTAACGAGAACCACGCTCAGTTTTTCCCAAGCGCAGTCTCCTATGCCACCTTGCCCTTCATCACATCAACGCTCACTGGCCTTACCGATCCGTGCCTTTCTTTCCACGGGCCTGGAGAATCTCATTGAGTTTCTTCACGACTACAGTGTGGTTGATCTCTGTACCTTTGGCAAACATCTTTGGTTTCTCCTGCAAAGCGGGGTGGGGGGAGGAACGTCAGGCTCCAACCATGTTTGGAAGATGGAGAGAAGTAAAAATAAAGGCAGCAACACCATGCAGTTCGTTCTACTCCCACATTCCCAACTGCTTGCAGAGAGAGACTCACCTTGACCAGAGGGACACCTCCTTTAACCTTCTCCCACTCGCCCCCCTCATTGTCATCCTCATCATCTTCATATTTCTTGGATTTGCGGTCCTGCTTTTTCTTTGCCTTCTCTTCCCGCTTCTTCTCCAAAACTCTTTTGTCCTCCTCAGTGCCAGTTCTGGTCAGGGAGAATTAAAACAGGACTGAATCCCTCTTTTAACCTGGAATTCTTACTTCCTGAGTTGCCTGAACCATACAAGCCCAGACCCTGCCACTGGCCTCGACCACAGATCAAGCACTAACAAAGCCAGACTCAAAAGCTTATTTGATCCAGACCTATGCAGTCACCAAAATGCCCAATGCAGAAGCTTAAAAACTCACCTACAGAGACCCAGACCTGAGGTCCCCCACCCCTTGTTTAGCCAAGATCTACTTCCCTGCAATTCTTGGTTTTATTTCTGTTCTTGGGGGAACAGAGCACAAGTCTGCTCCATGGTACAGAGCACCTGTCACAGCCCAGATGGGGCCATTATTTCTCAGATCTAAAAGTGCCCATCAAACTTTAAGACGCTCCCCTAATGTGAGATAGCTAACTACCATTGCACCATAGACATCCATTATGCCCTGACATGGATGCTGCCACCTAAAGCAGTGAGCAAGGGTCAAAGTAATGGGTCTGGCTCCTCAACAACTCAGGCTCCGAAGTGAGCTGGGTGAACAGGACAACACACAGTGTTCCACCTTCAGGTCCTGAGTCTGAAATTCCAGATTGTGATCAAAGGTAGATTCACAACTGACAGATCCCTCAGCCAGAGGTCTGGAGACTGTAATCCAAAGATGATGGGAAGTGTTGAACCCATAGAAGCTGCCTCCTTACTTCTTAAGGAACTTGGAGGCCAAGGAGGTGTATTTGCCCTCATCTTCATCTGACTCAGAGTCAGATTCTGAATCTGACGAGCCCCAGTCTTCATCATCATCAGAGTCCTCCTCCTCTTCATCTTCATCCTGCCAAGAGCGGGGGGGGGGGGGGGGGTTGGAGAGAAGAAAAATTATGCACCAGCAAACCATGTGACGAAAAAAGTTTTCACTCAGATTCAGCCAGGGAGGGCCATAAAGTGACTCAGAGCAACAGAAGTCCCATGGGAACCCTGTTCCTGCTCCCCACGCTTCTGGATTATTATTTTCTGCTGCAAAAGGAATAGTGATCTTTTGCCTTCCTCCCCTCTGAGTTGCTTGGCACAAAAGTCCTTCTGGCAGCTGCTTTGAGGGAAGCACCGGATGCCATGCCTATGCTGGCCAGAGGAGGGCATCACAACATGCTGCCCCCCCCGCCCCCCCATTCAGCTCTTACCTCCATCTTTTTGGGAAACTTGCCCCGTCCCTCAGCTGCCCCCTCTTTCTTCTTCAGGAAAGCCGCGGCGCTCATTCCCTCATCGTCATCCTCACCAGAAGAGGAGGAACCTAAAGCCAGAAAGCGGGGGGTGTCACTGAGAGGGGAAATCTCAAATCCCGCTCCCTACCTCACACAAAGAAGGATAGCCAGTGAGCTGCACAGCTTCCATCTCCTACGCACTGCATCATGATCATCACCACTCACCCTCTGAATCATCATTTTTCTTGTCCTCGTCTTCATCAGCTGACTGTTCGGGGTTCTAGGCGAAAGCAGACATGTGGTCAAGATGCATGTTGGGTACTCTTCTTTAATTTGAACCGGACAGAATCGCTCTTCCAGCACAGCCTGACTCCTCCAAACCCTCCCTTCCGCTTTCACCTGTTTTTTCACCTGAGCCTTTAACACCAGGGGTCAGCATACTTTTTCAGCAGGGGGCCAGTCCACTGTCTCTAAGACCTTGTGGGGGGCCAGACTATTTTTTTTGGGGGGAGGGGGAATTTCTATGCCCCACAAATAGCCCAGAGATGCATTTTAAATAAAAGAGCACATTCCACTCATGTAAAAACACGCTGATTCCCGGACCATCCATGGGCTGGATTTAGAAGGCGACTGGGCCAGATCCGGTCCATGGGTCTTAGTTTGCCTACCCATGCTTAACACAACTGGCGAAGCCAGTAATCAACCCTACTGCCTAAAGCAAGGACAGTGACTGTGGACCTCCAGATCTTGCTGAATTACAACTCCCAGCTTCCCTGACCCTTGGCCATGCTGGCTGGGGCAGATGGGAGCTGGGAGTCCAGCAACATCTTGAAGGTCAGAGGTCCTAAGGGATTCATAGACTTGGAAGGGAACATGAGGGTCATCTAGTCCAACCCCCTGCAATGCAGGAATATTTTGCCCAACATGGGGCTCGAACCCACAACCCTGAAATTAAGAGTCTCATGCTGCACTGACTGAGCTATACATAATTCCCAATGTCTCAGCCGCCTCCCTGAATGCCCTCCACCCAACCATGCGCCAGTACCTGGCGGTAGCTCATGATCTGGGCCTCATAATCTCGGTTATACTTCCGGATCTTCTGGCGGAGGGTGCTTAGGGCTTTGGCGTTGTTCTTGTTCATCTTCTTCTTGCCTTCCTTGTCCTCCCAGAGCTATGAAAGCCAGAAGGAAGATGAAATTACAGGCATCCCATGGTCATTTGGTCCACACACCAGCCTATCTCCCTTTTTCTCTAAACATGCAAACCAAAGCTATGTGCAAGAGGACAGCCATTTTGCTCTCTAGCTATTCCCTTCAGGATCCCAGAGTCTTGGGTCTGTGGGATTGGCTTGTTACCACTCCCCATCCCAGTGCTGCATGAAGGCTCAGAATGGTGCAACAGTGGGTATCAGAGCTGGGACCAGAGATCTGTGTTCAAATTCCCACAAAGCTGTGAAGTGTCTTAGGCTTAGTCACCTTTTCTCAACTGAACCTACCTTGCAGGGCTGTCGTGGGGATGGGGAAGAGACCAACCATATAGACTGCCCTAGTACCTTGGATGAGAGGCAGGTGGATGGCATCTTGCTCTTACTTTCCCTATATGCCTTCTTGCTCTCTATATATTTCAGACATTCAAATTTCTAGGTCCACTCTGCAAAGCCTTCAAGGCAGCTTACAGAACACAACAGCTTTACAACAAAAACTACGTGTTTTGAAAACCAACATCCACGCCAAGATGATACACGAAAATAGGAGCAACATGAAAAACACAACACACATTTAAACTTGGCTCCTGCACAGTAAAAAGTGGGATGTGTGTTCAGATCTTAACAAATAGGCAGATCCACATGGGATCCAGATCCACTGCTCAACTGATTCAGAGCACTTCTCTCCCCAATTAGCCCCCATACCTTGAATCCAACTCCATTCATGCAGGAACAAACCGGCAGTAAAAGGAGACACCAAAAAGGCATCAAAGTTGATCCTGGGAGCTCTACATTCAGCTCCCTTTTGCAATGAAGCTCATACAGTGGTGCCCCGCAAGACGAAAAACTCGCTAGACGAAAGGGTTTTCCATTTTTTGAGGTGCTTTGCAAGACGAATTTCCCTATGGGCTTGCTTCGCAAGACGAAAACGTCTTGTGGGTTTGCTTCCTTTTTCTTAAAGCCGTTAATACCCGGGGAATCCGCGCTCCGCAAGACAAAAAAATCACAAGACGAAGCAACTCGCGGAACGAATTAATTTCGTCTTGCGAGGCCCCACTGTAATTCTTTGTCAGGAGGGAAGAAGGAGAACAGATTCCCTTCTTTTCCCTTAGCCCTAGGTGTCAGACTCAAATTGCCACGAAACCCTCTTGAGCCAGGCACAGGGACTTTGTGGACCAAAAACCTCCCTGCTGGCCCCAGTACCTCATTGAGGTAGTCCTCAAGGTCTGCGAGGATGCGGATGTAGAAGCGGGGCACTCCCTCCTTGTCAACAATGCTCTTGGCCTTGCCATAGGCCTTGCCCAGCAGCTCAAACTCCTCTAGGCATTTGGTGACATCCCGGATCTTCATGGCATTCCGGATTGTTTTGATCAAGTTTGTAAGCTCCTCAAACCTGCAGTAAGGGAAGATCAAAGAAGGAATGGTTAAGCCTGGGGCATTGATATGCCCTCAGAGAACACAGTGCCACCAACATGCTGCTCAACAGGACGGGAAATTATCCAGCTACCCAAAAATGTGGCATTGGCACAGCCCTCCAGAAACCAGAGGGGCCACTTCTCCCACAAAGCCAACCACACTTTACCTCTTGTCCTTTGCACTGCGCACAATCCTCTTTGTATCTTCCTCATCTTCACTCAACAGCAGAGGCCTACAAGAAAGGGAAAGGAACAGACAATGGATCCCTGCTATCAATGATCAGTGGAAGCAGGTGAGAGAGGTGCAGGGCAGGGAGAGGAAGGGGCAGTGCATAACTCAGAAGTAGGAGATGCTTGGTCTGGAATCCCAAGACAGGTGGGTATGTTGTCCTCACTACCTGTTTCTGACTTTTAATTCAGAAATGCTCCCCCTTATTCTCATAGAATCATAGAGTTGGAAGAGACCACAAGGGCCATTGAGTCCAACCCCCTGCCAAGCAGGAAACACCATCAGAGCACTCCTGACATATGGTTGTCAAGCCTCTGCTTAAAGACTTCCAAAGAAGGAGACTCCACCACACTCCTTGGCAGCAAATTCCACTGTCGAACAGCTCTTACTGTCAGGAAGTTCTTCCTAATGTTTAGGTGGAATCTTCTTTCTTGTAGTTTGGAACCATTGCTCCGTGTCCGCTTCTCTGGAGCAGCAGAAAACAACCTTTCTCCCTCCTCTATGTGACATCCTTTTATATATTTGAACATGGCTATCTTATCACCCCTTAACCTCCTCTTCTCCAGGCTAAACATGCCCAGCTCCCTTAGCCGTTCCTCATAAGGCATCGTTTCCAGGCCTTTGACCATTTTGGTTGCCCTCCTCTGGACACGTTCCAGTTTGTCATTGTTCTTCTTGAACTGTGGTGCCCAGAACTGGACGTTGGCATCCGTTTCTCTGTTTCTTCCAACTCATCACTCCCTGGGAACCTCTGTTCCCACCCTCTCACTCAAGTTCTCCCGGCCCTCCCCCCACATACTTACTGTTTTCCAAAATTGCCCCCAACGGGCTTCGCTACAAGCTCGTCCCCAGAAAGTGACGACTCCGACTCACTGTCCGAGCCAGTGGTAAAGAAACGCGACATGGCGGCAGTGGCTCTGGGCTGTCAGCAACCCACTGCTCCCAATTCTGGATGGGAAAGACAAGAAGCCAAAGGCCCAGTGAGTGCAATGATCATATCAAAAGTGAGCTCATTTGCTTCCATTTATAATGTCAACACCTGGTATGCAGGCAGCAACCATTTTAGGTGTGTCCAACTGATGCAAGACCACTGACGTGCGGGTCCTTTTGGATCTAGAAGAGGGAAGAATGGGGGCAGAACATGGCGGAGCGAGCTTGTGCACACTCTGCTAACGCACATGGGGGCCAGGAACAGAACCCCCGTGCAAAATGGTCACTGAATGAATTATTGTGCATGCTTTGTTATAAACCTTGGCAAACTTCTTTGTCACCAGCCTAAATGGAAACTAAGCCTAAGCACATGTAACTGAGCTAAATGCATATACTTCTCATGTTTATCATCTCTTCTCCAGCCTGGCACCTTCCAGATGTTTCAGCCGATAACTCCCATCAACCCTATATTAGCCATGGCTGATGGGAACAGAGTACAGCAATGGGCAAGAGACAGCTGTTCTATGCCTCCCTGCAGACCAAACTGCAGGCTATAAGCATCTCAGGGCACAGACTGTCATTTTGTGTTTCTCATAAAACATCAAGCACACTGATGTTGGTTTATATTATGTTTATCATGCCTTTCATCCATCTGGCAACTCCCATCAGTCCCAGCCAGCAAAACCAATGGTCAGGGATGATGGGAGTTGTCCAGCATTGTGAGGGCCTGAGGGTTACATCCTTCTGGTCCCACCCAACCCCTTTCTATCCTCACAAGCAGCTTGAGAGGTAAATAATGTTGACAGACAGTGACTGGCCCAAGCTCATCCAGTGAGGTTCATCACTGAGTGGGAAACTGAACTCTCTCCCCCCCCCCACTACTTCTGGAAGCTTCGGGCCTCCCCCAATCCTGCCGCGATGCCTCCTCTTTGCTAGGAGTGGAGCCATTTTGGCTCCAGGAAGGACCAGCGCTCAGAGAACTGAGATCACCAACAGCGCACCAGGGATTATGTCAATGCATATATTACATAAAACCACATATAAACCTCATCAGTATAAATGTTCCAAACGCTCAGCTGAGTTTAAAACACCGACAGCCCAAACAGACAAACACGCATCTCCCCAATGGGGACAAAAACCCCCTCCTCCTAGAGCGAAGGCCACCCAAGAAGCCGGTGGGGCCCCCCTCGGACGCCTCCTACTCCTCCCTCCCCTAACTTTCGGGGTTTGCCTCCTTCATCCAACGGGACCCCAAGAACCGCGAGCACGCGCTTACCCGGCCCGGGCCTGGTAAAATGAAGGCGCGTCGCTTCCCGCGGCCAACGCGCATGCGCAAAGCCTTCTGCAGGCTCATCAACACCCCGGCGCGGCCCTGATGACTACTTCCTTCCTAAGAGGGGAAATGCTAAGATAATAGAGATGCTAAATTCTAGAGCGGCACCACTCGTACATTCCGAAGGTGGGGGGGCCGGGGCGGAAATCACGACTACAGAGGTGGCTTTCCATGATTACCGAGATTCTACATTTTAATTTCTATGGTCTTAAACTTTGCGGCAAAGTGACCTGGAGAAAGGGATGATGGGAGTTGTAGTCCATATAGAGATGCTGTGACGCCCTGTGCCCTTAACTGCAAAGGCAATGTTTGTCGTTTTGTTCGCCGTGCTGGTGCTTCAGAGCAATGATTCTGTACCGTATTTTCTGGAAAATAACCATTTCACTGCTTTAGTCATCGACGGTGACGCAGTCGAACGTTTACACCACTTACCCCAGTTAAAAGCACAACGGCTTAAATTAGGAATTTCCTATTTATCCTGACTTTCTTCCAATAACCTCTGGGCTCAACACCTGTGCCAAGGGAGCTGCATTTGCTCCCAGGCCATATTCAGGGTATTTTTACTAACGCAAAAAGCCTTAAGAACTCTGGACCAGGCTCATATGAAAGATTGTCTGCCCTTGCATAGATCTGTTAAGATCACTTGCATCATCTGGAGAAATTTTACTTGCGGCAAAAGACCCTGTATAATATCAGAAAAGCACTGACGCACAAATGAGCATTTTCAGCTGCTGTCCTTGTACTTTGGAACATCGTTGAAGCATAATTTGCTTTGGATATCCTACAAAGACATATGGTAATGTACAGGCATTCCTTGTTCTGTAGCACCCTGCTTGTGGTTAACGCTTAGCTGGAATGAAATATTCAACGCAGCAATAGAGAAATTAAAATAGTAATTTATTTGTCAGACAAATAAATATGAGGCACAGTGGTATATGGTTACCAAGCTCTGGCCTGGCCTCTTGCCATTCTGGCCAGCACTTATATTTCCTTAATCCAGCCCCCTTGCTCCTCCTGTGGCTGCCTCTGTCCAGTCAGCCTGGTTAAAATTCCTATTGGCTATTTGCTAGAACCAATCACAAAAGATACACCCATTTCCTCTCGCCCTTTTATGGGAATCAAAAAGCTATATATTCTTCTATCTATAAATGACAAATAAGTAATAATATATCTTACATGTGTCTCAACAAGGAATCTTAATTACCAGCTCACCTCTTGCCCTCCTTGCCCTATTGCCTTCCAAAACAGATGATTAATCTTGAATTTTTATCTTAAACATATGTCAAGGATTTGAGTTCACATCAACATTGAGAGATCTCCTTCATTTGAAGGTTTCTAAACAAAAGGCCTGACAACCATATATCAGGAGTGCTCGATGGCGTCTCCTGTCTGACAAGGGGCTTGGCTGGTGGCTGACTTAATTTCAGGATAGTTACAACTCTTACAACTATATGAAATAAGAATCTAGCATTTCTTAAATCCTTTGCATAATTATATTTAAACTAATATATTTAATACATAAATAACCTTTTAAAAGGAAAAGAAATCTTAAAAGGATCTTAGTTTAAGAAAGAAACAGCTTTAGAAAAGACTTCCCAAAAATGTTCTGTTTCTGCCAGCCAGACCAGTTGCTTTTTCACTGCTCTTGACCTTTTTAACCTTAGGAAGAAGATATGGCTCATTTTACTATTTATCCACCCTTAATTTGTAGGGTCAGTGTAACCTTGGCTCTCAGCCTGTAATTCCCTTTTTACGACTTTGAGAATTGTTTTCTGCTATAAATCAGGGGGGGCCCTTGTCTAGGAGAAAAACATTTTGCCAAGGTTTTTAGGCAGCTGGTCTTCTGCCTGGCATGAAACAGAACATTTTTAAGCTCATTCTTAAAATACAAGCCCTGATTAAACATATAAGCTTTAATAAAAATGCAAGCTTATGATTAGATGCCTCAGTTCTAGAAAATTGGAACTTGTGTCACTACTAGATCTCCATTTTTATGTTTATTTGTTTTCCTGCTATCTGCCCGAGCTGCAACAAGACATGTCTCTCCCATATCGGTCTCTACAGCCGCAGCAGGCACAGTAAACTTCCAACAATATGTCTTCACCCCCAAAAGGCACACTTCTTCATTGTCTCCCGAGACAGACTGGTGTCAATAACATGTTATTAGGTTGGTTTGTATATTGTGTGCACTCTGCTTAGAAATATAAAAAAAATTAGGCACCAGGCAAAAACAGTCCTCTTCTCCCAGACCTTTGGCTAATTAAACAATCTATGGCCTTTTAAACTGTGAGCTATTGTTTTTGCTTGCTACATTATGTATTTTTTTAATACAGTTGTACCTTGGTTTTGGAACAGCTTAGTTCCTCATGTTTTGGCTCCCAAATGCCACAAACCCAGAAGCGACTGTTCCGGTTTGCAAACTATTTTTGGAAGCTGAATGTCTGACGGGCTTTATGCAGCCAATCAGAAGCCGGACTTTGGTTTCCAAATGTTCTGGAAGTCAAATGGACTTCCGGAACGGATTCCTTTCGATTTCCAAGGTACAACTGTATTGTAAACTGCCCTGTGCTCGGATGAAGGGTGGCATAGAAATTTAAAGCAGTTTATAAATACTTTTAATTACATAAATAACACATGCCCTCTCTGTGTATCCCCACCACACTACTTGTTTGGTTAGGCAGAGAAAGAGTGACTTGCACAGTGTCACCAGTAAGCTTTGCACGTGAGCAGGAATTTGAACTCGCATCTCCAACACTCTTTAACTCCTACATTATTGTGGCTTTATTGTTTGTTAGCTACCCCGATGACAAAGATTAAAAACCTTACTTAAAATATGTTTCATTCTGTACAAATATGTATACGCTGGGCAAGAGATTTTAGAGCTAGAAGAGTCTCTGGGTATCCTCTAGTCCAGCTGTGCTCAGTGTGGGACACCACTACCTCCTCAGGCAGCATTTCCCACTGTCAAAAAGCTCTTCCCATTAGGAAGCTTTCTGATAATGTTCTGAACCAAAATCTGCACCCTTGCTACTTCCACTCACTACTTCTAGCCACTGTCTCAACAAATCCCCCAAACATATCAGCCCGTACCATAATTGGTATATCTTTGAAAAAGGGCAACAACAGAGCAATAATTGAAATATGACTGGTTTATTGATTGAGCTTGAGACAGAAATTGATCACTGTGCAAAATTATTATCCTTGCCCCTTTCTGAATTGAGCGTGCATCTCACCCTAACAATCTTCATTCCCTCCTTCCGTATTTATCTATAGTTATTAATGCACTTATGCAGCTGCACATCCCATTTCTGCAGGATCTTCTAAATATTCCTCCTCTGCTCCGCCTGCCCAACACAAGGATGTGCTGTGTGACCTATTTTATGCAGCATTCACATGTTTCCCCCCTACGAACTGCAGAACATGATTTCCCATCCATCTGCGATTGTGTGCTCTGATTAAGCCCCCCCACTGCTGTGCAACGTGGGATAAAAGTAGATTCCCATTCAGGCTCAGTTAAAATAAAATGCCCTCCAAAATCAAAACAGACGAGGAAATTAATGCCAAAAGCCGACACCTCAATTCTGCGTGCCTCCTTTCTCCTCTTTTGACAGCCAGAGGAGGAGGGCATAAGCACATGCATCCCAGTGTCTTTCCCTCCTCCATACTGGGAAATGTACTATTCAGAAACAAGCATGTGGCAAGTCAAGGCATCCGTTGGTCCCTCTGGGAAGTGGGCCTCAAGGGAGGCGACAGAAATGATTGTGGATAGAGATAGCAACAGCACCTGAAAGCGAGATGCCCAATGTGTCAGCTATACAAGCAACTCCCATAGCAAACTCACGGTGCTCCAGCTTGCTCTGCATTTAGAGGGAGGAAGGAGGAGAGAGAATACATATATATATATTAGACAGTGATCCTCTGCTATGTCTTCTGAAAATGGGAGGTACTATTCCTAGTCACTGTAACCTTTCTTTTGAGCTTCCCAGGCACCTGCTTCCTGCTTCCCTCCCCCAAGTGTCTTCTGCAACACAAAAAGGCTTTGCTGGAGCAGGGGAAGGGGAAAGAGGAAGGAGGTGTTTACACACACACACACACCTCTAACTGGTTAAAAGAGGTCCACTTGCTTGTTCCTTGCTCCCTCCTAATAAGGGAACTGGCCTCATGCTCATCTCTCTGAAGCTCTGAGTGATATGCCCTTCTCTACCCCCCTCAGTCATGTGACTGAAGTCTCACCCTCCTGGGTGCTCCATTAACATTCTTCCCCATTGGGCCACTATCTCCCCCCACCCCCGCCAAGCTCACCTTTTCACTGATGCAGTGGAAAGTGTTCACGTAACCAGCTCCTCCCAGTAATCCCTCATAGAGTACCAGAGCGAAAACTATGTAGATGCTGGGTAGAAACATTTTGGACACAGCGACTGAGAGGAACACCATGTTCAGGCACTAGTTGGAGAGGGAAAGAAAGAGATAGCATGTCAAGACCTTGACAAGTGGAGGAGAAAACAATAAGGCTGTTCTATTGTGGAAAAAGGAGCAAAAGGTGACAGTGATGAGTAATAAGCAGGACAGGAAAACATTACAAGGGTAAAGGTAAAGGGACCCCTGACCATTAGGTCCAGTCGTGGCCGACTCTGGGGTTGCAGCGCTCATCTCGCTTTATTGGCCAAGGGAGCTGGCGTACAGCTTCTGGGTCATGTGGCCAGCATGACTAAGCCGCTTCTGGCAAACCAGAGCAGCGCACGGAAATGCCATTTACCTTCCCACCGGAGCGGTACCTATTTATCTACTTGCACTTGACGTGCTTTCGAACTGCTAGGTTGGCAGGAGCAGGGACCGAGCAACGGGAGCTCACCCCGTCGCTGGGATTCGAACCACTGACCTTCTGATCGGCAAGTCCTAGGCTCTGTGGTTTAACCCATAGCGCCACCCGCGTCCCACATTACAAGGGTAGGAGACTTCAAAACAGACCAAAATAAGAGACTCAGCACTGCTCTACGGACATTAGCCTGCTCCTTCCTGCTGCTCAGGCAGTTCTTAAAGGCACAACAGGAGACTAGGCCAGCCTATCCAGAAGGACAATTTGCAGTGCAATAAATGTGTGGTCATGCTCCAAAAGGTTCACAGAAGTCTAGTTTCTCTTGCTTCTAAAGCAGGTGGGACAAACTGGTGGAGTCTCCTCCCAATTGGTGGAATCTCCTCCCACTGAAGCAGACCAAACACCAAGTCATTTGCATAGCCCCACCTATGAAGCAGGTGGGAGGAGTGACCCCATTCCTCCACCTCAGAAGCAAAACACAAAGGCCCAAGTTCCGTCCCTGGCATCCCCAGCTGAAAGGAGCTCAGATAGCAAGGCTTCCCTGCAGACTCTACAAAACTGGGCTAGATAGACCAAGGATGTGACTCCGTATAAGACAACCTCATTCGTTCACTGGCAGAGAAGGATCACAATACTTGGATTGCAACATCAGCATTATAACAGAAATGGGGGGATGAACATGTCTCAGAAGAGCAGAAAGGAATCATTCATGCAGGTGTCTGTTGGCGAGGGGAATGTTTTACCTGTAACACTGCAAGGAGCCATATGTGCCGAATCCGTATGCAGCTGGCGGAGGAACGAGAGACAAAGACCCCAGCCTGGTAGAGCATCTGGTACCTATAGGAGGCGGGGGAGGGGGGGAATCAGGAGTTTTAGCTCCCAGCACTTTTCTAGTCTAACCTACCAACCCAAGCCAGACTGAGGTTCCAAAATCCCATCTCGTCTCACCTCCCAACCTTTCACTCACCAACGATATTGTTGCGCGTGAGTAAACGGCGCTTTATGGAAGTACAGCAGTTCAAACTGAGGAAGGAGAAGACAAAAGGGGGGGGGAGGACCATTAATGGCGATGGATCAGAAGATTTAGCTCCACCTCCCTGGTAAAGAAGTCTCCACCCATCCCCAACTTTCACACTACTCACCAGGCCCTGGTTGATGAAGTATTCAGCAAAATACACAACAGCCAAAGGGATGAGGTATTTTAAGAGACCCTAGTAACAGAGAAGGCACATGTTAGTGCATCATGAGAAGGCCATGAAACCATGAGTCAATCAGAGGTATATGGTCGCCTTGAGTAATGCAGGCTTCACAAACAGCACCCTTTACTACTGGGGTCACATTTGCACCATACATTTAAAGAACAAGGCTTCCCCCCAAAGAATCCTGGAAACTGTGGTTTGTTAAGGGTGCTGGGAAGGTGAGGGGTAAACTCACAATGAGGTCTTTTACATCTGGGATTAGTGAGAAGGGCTTCCAGATAAATTCCATGAAGAACCAAGACCTGGCCTTTGTTTAGCAATTGAATAGCATTCTCCCCGCATCCATTTTACGCATTATTCACCCTGATATCCTCTAGAATAGGGACATATTTACACGCAAACTTATACTGATACGATCTGTGATATGGACACCTTTAAACATGTGCTCCGAAATATCCTACGCCCTCTCTCATATTAAAAACCAAAAAAACCACATACTGAGCCTGATTCTTACCTTGACCACCTGCCCCTTTTCTTGCAGGCTGAGCTGAGGGCTTTGTGTCTCTGGAGGAAGAAAAGGACGGTTGAAACGAGACAGCATAAAACAACCTTATTGGAAGAACTGTGAAAAAAATCTGTACATAGCCAAGTGCCAAGGACATTACATGAAGAGTTACAGCAATATCTGTGAGCAACTCTCTCTTGTGCTTGGCTTGAGCACAGTGCATCATGGGTAAAGAAGCTGTGACAGCATTTCTTCCCAGGGATAAAGTCTTAAGAAAACAAGGTGCATTGTGGGTATAAATACTTAACCTGTCCCTTATATGCAACAGGTGGTACCACAGGAAGGTGAACCCGCCAGGAAAGGGATTGCTTACTGTTTTGGAGTGTAGCTTTATTCTCAAGGAGCGGCTGCTGAGTTGAGGAAGGAGAACGTAGAGACTTCTGTGGACGATTGCCCCAGCCACAGCGAGGGGCCCCGGGGGGTGGAGCCAGCACAAAAGAATAACTATAGAGAAAGTGGGGAGGAAGAAGAAGATGGTCAAGGAGCCCGGGGCCTTGAATGATCATTTAAACTTCTACTGCTATAAGCAGATACCTAATATGAGAGAGTTAGTCCTCACCTGGCCTGCATGATGACCGGAACAATGGTCATGAGGAGGAGGGTGTGCTGGGGGCTCAAGCCTGCCTCTGTCAGCCCAAGGTATGAAAGCGCCCCTAGCAGGCCAGCCCCACCTGTTCCAGAAGACCAGGCAGACACCACGGCACTGAGAGGGGTGGGAAGAGAAGCAGAAAGAACATGAGTCATAATGGGGGTGATATCTGGGTACCAGAAAGCACCCCCTGACCTAGAGTCATTACCTAACTGACAAATGCTGCACAAATTTATTCTGCTCACGCTTCAAACCAAACACTGGCCCAGCTGTCAATCTTTTCCCTCCCCTCATACATCAGGCCTTTCTGATTTTTATTATCATTATCAGATAGGTATGCATGTTTGTTTAGTTAAATATATATCCATCCTTCACGAAACAAAAACAAAAAAACAGGCCAACAAAATATCTTTTTCTAAAGTTGCTGGGGTGGTACAAAGCAACTAAGCTGGGAGGTTGTGGAGCCTGTTTCTTCAGATCAAAGGCAAAACAAGGATGCTTTGAAACAGGACCTGTGGCTGTATAAAAATGTTATATCTGCCTTCCTCTTTCAAAGCTGTTCCCTGTGGCTGGAAGGAAGGAAGGAAGGAAGGAAGGCCTTGTGGGTTGGGGAACTTGTGGTTTTTCTATAGGTTGTTGGACTCGGACTCCCATCAACCCAGGCAGCATGGCCAATGGTCAGGGATGATGAGAACTGTAGTCCATCAACATCTGGAGGGCCACAGGTTCCCCATCCCTAATCTAAAGAAACAGACCGCACCCATTGAGCAAGTAATGCATCTGACCCCACTACCAAGTCTCCATCCTGCAGCCACTGTGTCCCTTTAGTTACCTGTCGAAGAAAGACGTGAGAGCAAGGAATGTTATTTCACCCAGGCCAGATGAAATGCTGGCCAGCACAACACCTGCAGCAATTAGAAGGTGGAGAAAGACCCAGTCAATACAAAACATGCTGATGCTTCCTTCTTCTTTTCTGTTGGCCCTCACTGCTGGAGCTTGCTATTAAGAGGCAAAGCAAGAGATCATATATGCTCAAATCACAGCTTGAAAGATATGGGTGGTGCAATATAAAACCCGTAAGCCTCATGCTCTTGCTCCCCACAATTGTAGTCAAATCGTGCCTTCGAAGAATGAGAAGAAACAGCTGCAGAGGCTGTAACAATAAATAAGAAGGGGGACAAGCTCCCTGGGTTTCCCCGCCATAATTTGTGGACTACCTGCCTGCCCCCCACCCCGCCAACCCCATCTCCCGCGAAGATGATTCTTACCTGCAAGGCTTTGAACTGTGCATGTGGAGAAGGCCACCACCAGGAAACTGCCCCAGGCCGTGATGACGCAGATGATGACACGCAAGCTGTGAGGGGTGGGGTGAGGGAAGGGGGGGTGATATATAAGATGGGCAAATGGATGAGGCCTGAACTAACCATAAAGCCTCTTGCCATAGCTGTCAACCTTCCCTTTCTTTGTGGGAAATTCCCTTATTCCAGCGCTGTTTCCCGCTGCTTCCCGCTGCTATCCCGGATTGTTAGATATCCTGTAGACTGTCCCTGGGACAGGTGATGCTGCTGATCCCTTATTTTCGAGGCTGCTGATCCCTTATTTTCAAATCTGAAAGTTGACAGCTATGCCTCTTGCCCATATGTCACATACAAAGACAACCCCTCGTGACTACCAGGGCTGTTTATACCTGATACCTTTAAAGCACATTCATAGCTCATTCTTTCTTCAAATAATTCTGGGCTCTGTAGTTTGACCCTCATAGTTACAATTCCCAGCAACTCTTGGCTTGGATATTACTTCACAATAACAAGGCAAGATATTTTTCTGTATACGTTAACAGAAAGGCCCCAAGTACATAATGTAATTTAACATCTTATCTTTTCCATGGATTATACGATTTTGTTCCAAATACACTTTGCCAAATTGTATGTCCATCGCACATGCAAATAAGTTCCCATTTCCGTCTTGCGTTACGAGGGAATTTGGTATCTACCCAGACGACGCTTCCAGCGATCTGAGCCAACTCACCCATATGGGAGCAAGTGGATACAAAAAGGTGCGCTGAATTTGATGAGAAGTGTGGGCAGAATGTCAGCCAACAGCACAGCCTATAGGGGGCAGCAAAGAGATGGGAGTGAGCCAGTAGGCGGTGCCACACTCAAACCTGCCCCTGTCATCTCCCCGTACCCGACACTTACCCCTGTGGAGATGGCATTGCAGTCGTAACGAGAAGCGTTTGCAGGAACGCTGGGGGGAGTCTGAGGGAGCAATTGGGTACAAGAGGTTAAATGTAGGAGAGAATAATTTCATCAGCCATCATTTCACCATCTGTTTTCCAAGATTTTCCTCATTCCAGTATGAAAGTATAACTTATTCAATCGGGCATTCCATGGACTCAAGACCCACTTTGGGGTTCCATACTTGGGTCACAATCCCAATCAGGGCTGTAGTATGAGGGGAGGCAGGGTTTAATCCATGGATGGGAACCTATGGCTTTCCAGATGCTGTTGGACTCCAACTCCCAGAAGCCCCAGCCACCATGGTCACTGGAGGGTCACAGGTTCCTCAACCCAGCTTTAACCCTTCTCTCCCTTGCCATTTTCTTGATTTTTAGAATAGGGGCAAATATCAGCTGGGGGGGGGTTGGAACAGGGAGAGGGAGGAAAGATTAGGGGGCCCCTGGAGCTGCTTTTTACAAAGAAAGATACATGACCAGTCTGAAGGCTGAAGGATTCAAAAAATGCAGTTAGAAGTCATGTCTAGTTTGACCTTTGCAGATTTTCGGACACTTTTTATTATGCTTTTAGTCCAACTTTCCATCAATGGGTAGTTTAGAGACAGTGTAACATGGTTTTACCCTCCCCCCACCATTTATCTCCACAGCAACTCTGGGAGGTAGGTTAGGCTGACTAACTCCAGATCACCCAGTGAGCTTCATGGCTGTGTGGAAATTCGAACCCAGATCTCCCTGGTCCTATTTTAAACACTAAACAGTACACTATTAGCACCACTAAACGGCATTGTCAAACATACTGCTCATATTTATGACCAATATCAGCAACCAGCATGGCTGGTTTGTATAGGGCTCCCTGGTCATGTTGCAAGGCCCAGGTGGAGAGTGCCATTACATACTGCTGCCATCTTAGTTAGCACTGGGTAATGTCACAATCTTCTCGATTAGTGCATGTGCTCACTAGCAGCGTAAGGGCATGCCAATGCCTTCTTTGCCACGTACAATATCTGAATGGCTCTGTATTTTCCCCACTTACTAGTCCACTAATTTACAGAGCAAATCTGTTTGTAGTCAGATCCAATGCTCTGAGATGTTTGCCTTCACGTTTGCCTGAAATTTCCCCTCTGCTTAGAGTAGTTTGATCTTAAGAGGCCTTTCAAATATCCAAAGGCCCTGGCTAATCAAGTGCTAGAGCCAGCCTTAGTGGAGTGCCAACATCCAAATAATCCTTTTTCATCTTTCGTACACACATGTGATGCACCCTCTGCCACAGTCCACAGTCCTGTGCATGTGTAGGCTCTAATGCACCAGATCTGGCATACAGATGTTTTTCTATTCATCTCTCTCATCCAGGCTCAGATACTTTCTCTTGCTTTCTCCTGCACCGAGTACAATCTGTTTCTTGCTCTGTTTTATACACAAACACTCAAGTACTCCTCTCCTTTGAATACTCACTGGCTCAGTCCCATTGCCTGCTGGCACCTTCTGATGGCTGAGAATATCATGGGCAGCACTCAGCATTACCACATAGGCAAAGTTGTTGCAGAGTCCCAGCAACCTGTGGAGGGGAAAGCAGGCAAGTCAGAGCACCCAGAAATGCAAGACAGGAAAGTCAGGGTTATCATATCATTTCTTTAATTTCTATTCTGCCTTTTTTCCAGGCCAGAGTTCAAGGGGGCATATATAAGGTTCCCTGCTCCCAAGCAGCCTCCCATCCAGATTCAGTTCTGCCTAGCTTCAGCAAGGTTGCTGCATCATGCCTTTAGACCATGGGTAGGCAAACTAAGGCCCGGGGGCCAGATCCAGCCCAATCGCCTTCTAAATCCGGCCCGTGGATGGTCCAAGAATCAGCATGTTTTTACATGATTGTAATGTGTCCTTTTATTTAAAATGCATCTCTGGGTTATTTGTGGGGCATAGGAATTTGTTCATTCCCCCCCCCCCCAAAAAATATATAGTCTGGCCCCCCAACAAGGTCTGAGGGACAGTGGACCGGCCCCCTGCTGAAAAAGTTTGCTGACCCCTGCTTTCGACTATAGTCCCTTTTGAAAGCCCAGAATGGCATCCCCACACCCTCAGTTCCCTAGGGATGTGTGAGAGAGTTCGTACAAATCCGGCTACAGCAAGCCCCACACAGCCCTCCAGTATGTTGCAATATGCTCAGATGTGGAGGATGCAACAAGGGAAGAGATCAAAAGAAAAGGAAATCTGATCCGTTTAGTGTCAACAGAGCATACAGCAAAATGCACCAACGCATAGAAAGAGAAACCTGAGTTTAATCAAGCTGTCATTGTTCAAGAAATAACACCACAAAGAAGCTGCTTTAAATAAAATAAGAAAGGAGGTTCTGCTTTTGTTCATGCTACGTAGCCTAGAAAAACTGTGGAAATAAAGCAAAGGGTGCTTCACCAGAAGCCCACGTTGTTCCTCCACTGACTACAGGCATCCAGGGTGGTCTCAGGCTCGGCAGAGGGTGAGGCATCTTCATCTTCCCCTGTTTCTTGAGCGGGTGGAAGAGAAGCAGAGTCAGAGAAGAAAACGGGGGTGGGGGCTGTTGAATGGGAAGGGGGGGGGGTGAGAGATGGGAGCAAAGAAGTCTCACCTTCAGAATCACTCGGGATGTGATGCCACAGACTCCCAGCAGGTCCCATGGCAGGCAGGGCAGAATGGGGTAGTGGGGGCGACTACCTATAACAAAAATGGGGGGGCGGCATAGATAAAAACAGAAACCATAGCTGCCCTAGAAACTTCTTAACTACACTGAGATATCCTCTCCCTCTTGCACGCACCAGTCCTTCTTTCTGTACCTTTAAGAAATCAGAGCCTTAGACCATCACCGCGTAGCTTTAGGCCATCACCGCCCCTCTCAGTACTGTATATCTAGGCGTAACAGATCCAAGAAGCTTCCTCTTAAGCGGCTGTCATGTGAAGCTGAAGTTGCCGCCTGACTTTGCTTCCGGGTTTGATGCCATTTCCTGCTCCCAGTGCCCTCGCTTGTGTGCCCTGCCGATAAAGCCATCCATTGACGCAAGCACACGCTGGCAAACAAGCCGGTGTAATGAAGCTAGATTTGCCCTCAATATACATGGCTGCTTTACAACAACAATCTCCTCTCCCGGGAGAGCGTGACTGTCAGAAATTTATTGCAATAACGCTATTCATCGGGTAGCTGCAGATGAGTATGAACAGGTTCGGTAATGATCTCTTTCAGCTTCTGCCTTCTAGAAGAAGGTACAGGTTATAAAGACTAGGACTAGCCGCCTGAGAAACAGTTTTTATCCAAATGCGATTTTGGTTTTAAACGCAGTGTAAAGTAGTCTCTGTGGGAGTATATTGTATTTAATTATGGGGTATCAGAGTTTTAAGGGGGTTAACCAGGCTGGGATAGTTGGGATAGCAGGCTTGTTGGTTTTAAAATGTCTGATGTAGATTTTTTCAATTTCGTTATTCTGTATGGGACAACGACAATAAAGATTATCGTATTGTATCATTTCGTTATCATTTTAAATTAGGCATTCTACACGAGCTCTGTTAAAAGCATGCATGTTTTTAATGGAGTGACCAATTGCAGAGTTTTGCCGTGTATTTTATTTTGAAACATTTGCATCCCTCTATCCTGACCATTCAAAACACTCGAATTACAGTAGAATGTATATATTTAAAATTATAGCAGAAACCACAGCACCAGAGAAAAATCACAAAGTAAACCGGAAACAAAACAGACTCCTTAGTACCTTCCAGAACAGAAACATTTAAAAAAGTAAGTAAAAGTGTGGGGGGCCCAGTCATCCCAAGTAGGGTTGCCAACTTTGTTCTGACAAAATACAGGACAGGATGGCGGGCGGGCAGGCAGGGGGAGTTGGGGAAATTTTGTTTTTAATCTGGTGCTGAACAATCCATTACAATATATTGCAGCCAAACCTGATGGCCCCTCTGGAATTTGTCACATACACATGAATTTATAAATCTGTCTGTGCTTTGCTACCCTGAGCTTAAATTCACGACCTTTCATGCACATGCAATTCATGCAGACCAGGGCAAAAAATAAATAAATAGGGGGGCATATTCTGATGAGGGGATGAGCTTTGCTCCACATGGTAAATTTCTGAAAGAGAGAAAAAATATTATCCCCTACTATGTTCAGAATTTGGGTTTTTGGTTGCTCTCTGAGGGACAGCGTGGCATTCCCAGACTACAGCTCTGTGGATCTCTGTACCACCCATATTTTTCCAGATCAACTGCAAAGGAAGTCCCACTTTTTAATTTAGATGCTGGAATCCTTCCTGCATTCCTAAAAAAAATGGCCCTTTGCAAGTTGTTTAAAAATTCTGGATTGAAGAAGTCTTCTCTCGAAGGATCTTTATATTGTACAAACCAACAATGAGTTTGATTTTAAGGATGCCATTTACAGAGCTTCCTTGATCTGTGACCTCTCTCTCTGCACTCAGGCCAGAGGAAATAGATGTTATTCTTAACTGGTTCCTCTCAGGAAACACAACCCTGCAGAAGATATATGCGAGCGATTTGGAGCTGTAACTATTAGTACTCTTCAGGCATTCTAGGCTGCACACCCACCGTACATTTAAAGCACATGACTCCCCCAATAATTCTTGGAACTGTAGTTTACCCCAAGCTACAATTCCCAGCACCCTTAGCAAACTACAATTCCCTGGATTCTTTGGAGAAAGTCGTGTGCATTAAAAGTGTGCTGTGTGTATGTAGCCCAAGCTTCACACAATGTCCAGCTGTGGAGGCAGAGCATAGCCATTGTGGCTAGTAGCCTTTGATAGCCTTATCCTGCATTTTGAAACATGGAATCATAGAACTGGAAGGGACCCAAGGGTCATCTAGTCCAACCCCCTGCAATACAGGAATCTCAGCTAAAGCATCCATGACAGATGGCCATCCAAACTCTGCTTAAAAACCTCCAAGGAAGGAGAGTATACCACCGCCCTAGGGGAGACAGCTCTTACTGTCAGAGTTTTTCTGCCTGTTTAGTCAGAATTTCCTTTCTTGAAACTTGAAGTCATTGGTTCGAGTCCTACCCTCCAGAGCAGGAGAAAAGAAGCTTGCTCTGTCTTCCATGTGACATCTCTTAAGATATTTGAAAATGGCTATCATACTTCCTAGGGACGCAGGTGGCGCTGTGGGTTAAAGCCTCAGCGCCTAGGACTTGCCGATTGAAAGGTCGGCAGTTCGAATCCCTGCGGCGGGGTGCGCTCCCGCTGCTCGGTCCCAGCGCCTGCCAACCTAGCAGTTCGAAAGCACCTCCGGGTGCAAGTAGATAAATAGGGACCGCTTACCAGCGGGAAGGTAAACGGCGTTTCCGTGTGCGGCTCTGGCTCGCCAGAGCAGCGATGTCACGCTGGCCATGTGACCCGGAAGTGTCTCCAGACAGCGCTGGCCCCTGGCCTCTTGAGTGAGATGGGCGCACAACCCCAGAGTCTGTCAAGACTGGCCCGTATGGGCAGGGGTACCTTTACCTTTACCTTTATCATACTTCCTCTCAGTCTCTTTCTTTTCCATTTATTTGTCTAATCCTATGTTGGAGCCATATTTCTGAGGAAATAACCGAAGGTCACTTCCAGGTGAGCTACTTATGGAGCATTCATCCCGATCTGTTTGCACAAAGACTGAGCATTCGCTCCGATTCCTTTGGAGGGAGATTATACAGTGTTGCATCAAGCAAGTTTTAATCCCACACTTTTGAGTGCGTTTCCCCATCACCTTCCTTTTTGATTGGCGGAGCGGATGAGCTTCTTGAGAAAGAGCGTTAGCTCAACTTTAATCACGCAACCTGAATTTGCGGTATGGGATTAAATCCCACCTGCAAAACAGCAACAGTCTGGAAGCTGCCTGATTTCCCATTCATTTATTTCTTACCTAGAAATGTAGATGCCTCACTTGGGGCTGCATACACACCATACATTTAAAGCACGCACACACATACACACCCCACATCTCATGGGAACTGTAGTTTGCTGAGGACTGTAGCTCTGCGAGGATAAAGCTACAGCTTTAAATGTACGGTGTGCGTGCAGGCCTAGTGAATTTGGCTGCTATGGCCTTGGATCATTCTGTCCTCATTTGGCATTTGGGAACTGATTTGTTAATGCTCCTTCAGTTGGTTGGTTTCTCTCTCTCTCTCTCTCTCTCTTCCTCCCTCCCTTCGAACCTCCTCAATTTTTATGATTGTAACAATGGCTAGCTACCTTAAAGGTATTTTTTCTGGGATGGGAAGGCATGGTCGTAATGGTCTAATAAACAGATGAGTGAATAAATAGCAGCCTTACTTGTAATCGTGTTAATGGCCCGCTAATCTCTGCTCTATTTTGTAATTAATCAGAACCCCACCCTGAAATTTGCTGTGGGTTGTTCCACAAGTTGGGAAAGAACCTGGGTGTGTTTTGGTCAAAGTTCATTGCACAGGGTTCAGGTCAAGTTGCCACTAAATTGTCAAGAGAGAGAGCGAATCTTTCTCTTTTTTAGAAGGGTTGATATGTGGGTGAAAGTGAAAAAGGGAGGGTTAATGAACAAGATGGACTGAATTTTCCAACCATGGTTCTGCACTCTCCTGAGTTGGAGGCTGATTTAGTCGGCATTTGACACTGACTGTCTCTCAACGCTTCTTGTTTCCATCAAGTTTGTGGTGTTTTGCTTTTAACAGTTGTGCAAAGCCAGAACGGACTGTGGCAATAAGTTGCAAAGGGGAGGAGGAGGATGTGGTCAGATGCTTTGACGGCGGCGTTACTTCCCTCCCTGGGGAGAAAGGAGAAGCTGCTGTACCTCCTCTCCACCTGACCCAGATGTCCGATGGAGCACCTTCAACGGCTGCTGGGGACCCTGCAACGGGCTCTGGTAAAGAAACCCCCTTTTGTCGTCAGCCAAGCTGGGGTGGGCTCTAGGGCCCATGACTTACGTAGAGGGAGGTGGGTGCGTCTGCTGGCTTGCTCAACAGACCGTCTGTATTCAGTGTCTCCCTTGCTCCACCCCATCTTCAGGATTATGTTTCGTCCTTCACCACTTACCTGCTTGGAGATGAAACTTACCCAGGAGCAGAAGAGTCAGGAAACAGAAGGGATAGGAGCAGCCGTGGCAGCAGCCATGACGGGGAAGTGGAGACAGCACACTCTGGGTAATGAAGCCGCTGGTTGAGGTGGGAGTGGGGGAGCTATTTAAGCTTGGAGCTTTCTACCTCTTGAGTGGAAGGGTCTCCACAGCAGCTGGATTCACCCTTTCCCCCTCTTCCCTGCAGGGACATTCCTCCAAGGAGACATCTGGAGGTCTTTGAAGGTTCGCTCACCACAGAGGTAGGTGCTGGAAAAGAGGAGGCGGGGAAAGAGTCATCTAAGCTCCGCCTCTCCTTCACCATGGTCCTTCCTTTTTCAGATAACCCCAGCCAACCAGGAAATCCAGGCAGCATCAGAAGCAGCAGATCACGATGCTCAGGCGACAGAGTCTGTTCACAAACCTTCCAAGTTCCCCAACAGATCTGAGGGACAGGAAAAGGCTGAGGAAAAGCTCTCAGGTGGATGGAAAATTCTAGAATGTGCCAAAGTCACACTGTGGAGGGCCCGATGGGTGTTTCTAGGAGGCATGGGTTGCTCCCTGGTTTGATTTAGCTTGGAGTCTCCATCCTAAACATAAATGTGTGGGAAGCGATTGTGGTTGCTCAGTCTTGAGGATAAAACCGTCTGCATATGAGCAGAGAAACCTCCATCTTTCCCATTGACACATTCCTGGGCTAATTTATGCCATTTGAATAAGGTTCCCGAAATGGGACTACTGACCCATGGCTCATCCTGGAAAGAGAAATCAATATATTTATATTGGGCACTGTGCATGCACTGATGTTTCTCTGCTATTGTTTTTATTGATAGTGACCCTGAACGTTTAATGGTCCTGTATAACTTCAGATTTTTTGGTGCTTTGTTACTGGGGGTGATGTTTTATTCTAAGATCTTGCACGATGATGATGATGATGATGATGATGATGATAATTTGTTAGCCTTGTTGCAGTTTACAAGAAAGTACGATAATAAAAATATTTTACAATAAGAAAACATCCTTAATTTCAGGGTGGAACAATAATATAGGAATGTGTATATTTGTGGGGAGAAACCAATATCTTTAGGTTCTGGGGTGCTCAAATGCAGAGCTGAAGAGACCAAGATCTGTGTGACCACAGTATGAGATTCATAGTGTAGGACCCAGGAAAGAGCCCCTTCAGCAGTAACTCCTAGTATTTGTAACTCCATCATAACTGAGGCCATTAAGATTCCTCTTTTCTGGTGGGTGTTCAGAGGAGGAGAGACCTGAGTGCTATTAGCAATTGTGATTCAGTGATAACTGCTACGTGTTTTTGAAAGATCCTGGTTCATCAGTTGTATGCATTTTTATCTATTTGCTTTGTTGTAAGCTGCCCTGTGGCTTATGCAAAGGGAGCTATATAATTCAAATACATTATCCAAATACATAAATACTGTAAATGTGACCTTCCTAATTTCTCCCCCACAGAGTCCTCTCAATTCCCAGCTGATGCTCCAAAGTCAAGCCCCACAGCAGCTGCGATCAGCAGCATCAGACAGAAAGATGTGGAGGGGCCAACTGCTATTGAGGGACTCCATCAGCGGGTGCTAGAAGGAACCAGCTGGATAGGAGGAGTTCAGCAGCAGGGGGCACTAGAGGAAGAGGCAGATACAGAACAGCATCAGCATGGGGAAGCAGAGAAGCCCGAAAGCAAACAGCCAGAGGAACAAGGGCAGGGAGAAGAGACTTCAGAGGAGAGGGAGGAAAAACAAGTGGGAACTGTGTGGTATGAAGGGATCCAGCAAACTGCACCAGATTGGGCACTATCTGTGGGAGAAGAGCAGAGAGGGATGGTGAGGGCTGTGGGGTTTCAGCTCAGTGGGGGGGTGGAGGAGGAGGTCAAGATGGTGGAGAGACAGCAGCTAGAGGCTGAGAGACAACAGGAAGACGAAGCAGAGATGGGAAAGGACCTGCTGGAGCAAACCAATATGGTGGTTGCAAAGGAAGGAATTCCACAAGCAGTGCCAGGCAGGGCAGAGACTGAAGAAGACCAGGAGGAGATGCTCAGAGGAGAAGGTGAAGCTGGGAGAAGCCATCTGTGGGAGCCAAAGGAGGAAGTAGAAGGCACAAGAGAGACTGATTGTGGTCAAGAAAAGGAACTGGGAGAAACTTTCTGGTATAAGGGGATTCAGGAAAGGGTACCAGATTGGCCACAGTTTGTGGAGGTACAACAGCGAGGGCTGGAGGAGGCAACCAAGATGGCAGAAGATGAGCAGCTGGAGGTCGAGCAGGAACACAAAGAAGATCCAGAGGCAGAAAGGCAGGAGGGAGAGACATGGGCTGTGGGATTTCACCACAGGGGGCTGGAGAAGGAGGAAGAAGAGGTCAAGATGGCAAATGGTCAACAGCTGGAGGTCAAGCAGGAACAGGAAGAAGAACCAGAGGTGGAAGAGAACCTGCAGGAGGAGTTAGATATAGCCGAAGAAGAAGAAATTCAGCAAACAATGCTGGGCACTGCAGAAACTGAGGGAGGGCAGAAGGAGGAGCTAGACGAGGAAGAAGAGGCAGGGAGATGCCACCAGTGGGAGCCAAGGGAAACTGCTATGATTTTGGAATGGCAGGATGGGGAGCCAAAGGGAATAGCAGAGAACAAGGGTGGTCAGTGGGAAGAAGTGGCAGGTGCAGAAGAGACAGAAGGGGTCCAGCAGAGGGAGGAAGAGGAACCTGTGAGAAAGGAGGCAGCAGAAGAAGAAGTGGAACTTACAGGAGAAGAATGGCTGGAGGAGAGTGACCAGGAGGGTGAATCAGAGAGGCCGGCAGAAGCTAGTGGTCTTCTTGACAAAGAGGTGCTGGAAGCAGCTGGAGTCCAGACAAAGCAAACAAAAGAGATGGAAAGTGGCCGGCAGCAAGAACCCATGGTGTGCACTTCCTCCATCGCTGGGACGTTCCCAGTTAAGGTAAGCAAATCTAAAATAAAAATGGAGCATGATGGGAGTCAGGACTCTGGAGTTAACCAATTCACTTCTCCTGTGCAGGTCGCGGCCCTGGATACAAGTCACCAAATGGAGCGGGTGCTGCTTCGCCGCAAGAGCTCTATCCGGCGGGCGCCCAGCACAAAGAGACAGCCAGTGGAGACCCAGCCAGAGACGATAAGCGTAGCTGAGGAGGTTCCAGCTCAACCACAAACACCGCGCAGGCAGAACCCAAGGCTTTCTGGGTAAATATGAATATCCTATCACCACCACCCCAGGAATTAACCTCGGAGTTTTGCCTCACTCTGCTCATTCATTCTCTTTGCCTCCCCAGGTTTGGGCCTATGCACCCCAACATGATGGCTGAACTTCAGACCCGCCTGCACAAGCCCCAGTGACCCAAGGGTTGATTTCTGCATTATATTTGAGCTTTCACTGGATGTAAAAGCCGCCTCTGGAAATCTAGGGGCAGTTTAGCACTCATTTCCATGTTAATTGCTTTCGGGGTGGGGGATATCCATTTGCAACCCTGTTAATGCAGAAAATTGTGGGAGATGAGTGATGAAATTGGGGGTACTCTACCGGCATACAGTTCTCTCGTGCCATTTTCATGCGTGAATCATGGGGGGACAGAAGTGCGCAGGTGCGGAAAGGGTGGGGAAGCGGCCTCATGTCCAATGACATTTGTTGTTGTATCACACCTCACTCACTGGTGTGAAAAAGAATTAGTGCAGCATGCCAGCGTATTGCTCGAAAAGCTACAGCAGTGTGAAAGCAACGTTAGAAAACAGGGCAGGAGTGCTAGTGTTATAATCAGGAAAACCACCACAAAATTCTCATGTCTGAACTTATCCCTGTGATAGGCTAAGGCATAGGGTGTGTGTGTTGGGGGAGCAAGACTAGAAAATGGGGCTAATGATACTGGTTGCCATTCATATCAATGGCTCCTTCTGCATTAGAGCCTTGTAGCGCTGCTGAGGCACTGCTTTTCCACAATAATCTGGAAGTGGAATTAACACTCCACGTAATACTTCATATAGCTCTTTCCTCCCTAAAAATTCCTTCCTGCTCAATCCATTAAGACAGGGATAACCAACATGGTGCCCTCCAGATGTCAATGGATAACAGATCCTGTCCCCCTTGACCACTTGCTATGTTGGCTGGGTCAGATCGCATTTGTAATCCAATAGCATGCAGTGGACATCACTGGCTACCCCTGTAACAATATCTACATCAGAAGCTCTGTCGAGGGTGCCACCACTTTCAAATGTGAGAGAGCCTTTTCAGTGGTTGCGTCCTCCCGACTTTTAAATTTTTTTTTGTAACTAAGTGAAGAGGATGTTTTTCTTTCCGGCTTTTTAACAATAGCTTTAGTTCATTTAACTAAATTTAGTTAATGTAGTTCATTTATTCACGTTTAATTGTTATTTCTACTTTTGTTTTTAGTTGCTGTTTTCACCATCAGATGTGCAGTTTCTGGCTGGTTTAAAATGTCAAAATGTTGGTATTAAAAATTATTTAATTGCACTGTTTTTTGCCGTGTTTCAAAAGCTTCCGTTGAAAGGTAGACAAGAAATATTTCAAATGAATCAATAAATCCATGTCAGTGGTTGTCATACTGTTTCACAGGGAGCTTATAGGCAGGCGAGCTAAAACGACTTGCCTGCTGCTGCCAGTCTTCCATTGCAACATGCAGCTACTGGAGAGTTTGGTAGTGTACATTGTTCACCTAAGGCAACAGTGAGATACATTAGCCAGGCCAGTACCAGTCAGGAATGGTGCGTGCTCCCTAGAAAATACCCAGAATCCTCTGTAACAAACAGTTACACTCACTCCAGTTGTCTGAGCAGTGAGAAGTTCTAGGGGTTTGATTTCCTTTGGAAAGAGATTACTAGAGTGACTTATTGATGTTTTGTAATAATTATGTTCATTTACACACACACACACACACACACTTTAAGCCAAAGTTCACAGGGCGGTCCACAATATAAAAATACAAAATGAAAACACACAGTTTAATCTCGCCAAAAGATAGGCAGATGCTCCCACATCAGAGCTCTGCCAGCAAACCACAATTTTAAGCCATTGTTTGTTGATGACTTATGTATGTTGGGTTGTTTTAACTATGGCTTGGTGTTATGTGGAAACCTAGCACCCTTCCTTAACCATGGCTGCATACTCATTATCATCTTGAAATCCAGCTAGGTTCTTCTTTCCCCCCAATTTGGATTAAAGCTGGTTGAGGGGGGCGGGATGCATCAAAATGCAATATTTCATTAAAAACAACAGGGTAGACACAGGAAAGATATGGATTGTGACTAACATTGTGCATAGACTGCTTCCCAAAATAGCAGTGGGAGTGTAGTGGATGCAGAGGGAACAGCAATGTACACATCCCATGTTTGTTTTGGCTACCCCACCCCTGATGCTTATTAAGCACCAAACAAAAGAAGCTGAAAAACTAAACTGGAGAAACAAGCCATGGTTTGTTTGACTGTTGAACAATTAATGGTTAATGGTTTTTCAGAACAAACCATGGCTTGCCATTACATGCAAACCAGCCAGTTTCTGGTTCAGACTGCTATAAGTCCTTTGCACACAGATACCTAGATCCCATCAATCAAAAAAAACCAAAAAACCACAAGAGAGGTTCTTTCAGAGCTACTCCAAGGTTTATTGTTTCTTATTACTCTGCTTGTTAAACTTGTACTCTTACCATCAGAACCAATGATCATGGAGCCTACAGAGACAAATTTCAGGTGAGAAACACTGTTTGAGCCAGAGTATACCTGATTTTATTTATTTATCTATCACATTTATATGCCACCATTTTCCTCCAGATACATGGTTCTCCCCTTCCTCGTTTAATCCCCCAAACAACCCTGTGAGGTGGGTTAGGCTGTGGGGCAATGACCGGCCTAAGGTCAGCTAGTGGGCTTCATGACTGAGTGGGGGGATTCAAACCTCGGTTGTCCACATGTTAGTCTAACATTTTAACCGCTACAGCACACTAGGGAAGATATAAATTTTTAAAAAAAGGCCAGTAGCACCTTAGAGACCAACTAAGTTTGTTACTGGACAATTTTTTTATTTATTTTGACTGCGTCAGACCAACACGGCTACCTACCTGAATAGGGAAGATATGTGACTGGATTTCCTGACACAATCTTCCATAAAGCTGCGGTGAGTGTCACTGAATTGGCTTGAAGTAGCAGTGTTGGGGGTAAACCGGGAGGGGGGGGAGGAGGAGCCAATAATCTGGCATTTTCACAGTCAAAATTGCTCCCTATCCAAGCTTCTTACAGTCTTGCCTTGAGCAGTGATGAGCAGAAATATTGTGTCTGTCCCCCCACCACCAGAAAAGCGATTAGCAGCCTTGGGAGGGGGCCATTTACAGCCCAAGAATACCGTATTTTTCTGCGTATAAGACGCCCCCATGTATAAGACGCCCCCTATTTTGGGGGACTCCAAATTAAGAAAACACCCCTCAGCACTACCTGTGTATAAGATGAGCCCCAATTTTAAACCTTTTTTTTTTTAAAAAAATCTAGACTTATACATGAAAAATACGGTACTTCCCATTAAGCTGAATGCGGAAAGTGACAAATAGCATGTGGGATAGCATGAAACATTTATGCTCATGTAACCGGGGGGGGGGGGGAATGTTTCACAATAAGGAAGCAGGTGGGTAGGGAGTGTTTTTTTATGGTTTCCTTCTCAAAGTTACCACTCATTAATTTAGAAAGTGGCCTTCAAGAGCTCTATGGTGTGTTAGCACTGGTAATCTGCATTATCTAGATTTTTATGGATTTGTTGTTGGAATATCTATCTACAGAAGGGGCGGGCAATTCCAGGAGCAGAGTTTTTGATCCAAAGCCTTCTCGCGGGATAAGCAAATACCTTGAGATACTTAGTTTGCTTTGCATGAGCATGGTTATTGAATCAATAAATGCCCATTTGCTTTGGCTGTTGATCAGGTAATTTTACTTTCTTAGTTGACATTTTTTAGGCAGCGGATGAAAGGGATTATGTGGCCCACACCTTTTTAAAAGAGAGGGTTTTTTTACTGGGGAAACGGTGCAAAGAAGAGGATTAAACATTCCCAATTCCCCCCACCCCTTGAGGTTTTAATTTGCAATTGTAACAGAAAAAGAATACTAATAATATATGATTGGAAAAAGCAATCCATTGCCACACAACCTTGACACAATATTTCCTCAATCCAGTTTTAAGCATATACATTTATATAGGGAGTCCAAATTTCCAAATAGGTGCCTGGATTAAATTGATGATTACAAACATATGCTCGAACGTGGAAAGAGCAGTGAGATCTTCTAACCACTGGGTGATAGATGGTGGAATTTGTCTTTCCAGCTCTGCACTATAAGCCTCTTAGAACTCATCACAGAACCCACTTCTGTTGCCCATCTGTTTAGTCGAACACCGCCTGCTTCTGTCTCACTGCTCTGACCCAATCTTCCCCTCTCCTGCAGGCTGCTGCTGCGTTTAAGCTTTAAAAACAATGTTTGGACATTTGATTGTGTGTTTCCAGAACTGCACAAGGTTCAGGCCTTCTCTGAGAGAGCAACAATCAAATTATTTCAGCCCGTTTTTTCAGCAAGTCTGCTACATCAAATGCATAAAGTGGATGGAAGAGCTGCGTTCTCTTGCGGGGGAGGGGAACTGCATCATTTTTGGCTCTTTGCCTGTCAGCAGATGTGGAAGATACAGGGACCCTGTACCTCCAGCTAGCTGGCATCTCTCTTACCAGATCAGTCTCCATCACAGTACCGGTAATAGGTTTTTTAAAAAGAAATCTGAGTGAATGTCTCCTTCAGTTATGACATGCATGTTATGTATTTTTTATTTATATCTATATAAACACACACACACACACACACACACACACACACACACACAGAGAGAGAGAGAGAGAGAGAGAGAATGCACGTGCAACACTTAATTCCACAGCCCATACATAAACTGCAGAATTACCTCCCTGCCAAGTTGCATCAAGTGGTATAAAAATGATAGAAAATAATTACAGTGGTACCTCAGGTTAAGTACTTAATTCGTTCCGGAGGTCCGTACTTAACCTGAAACTGTTCTTAACCTGAAGCACCACTTTAGCTAATGGGGCCTCCTGCTGCTGCCGTGCCGCCGGAGCACAATTTTTGTTCTCATCCTGAAGCAAAGTTCTTAACCTGAAGCACTATTTCTGGGTTAGCGGAGTCTGTAACCTGAAGCGTCTGTAACCTGAAGCGTCTGTAACCTGAGGTACCACTGTATCAACAATATGCAGAGAAGATCAGCAAAATTTAAAACAAATATTTAATTACAAAATCAGGACAGACTTGTTAAAATGAAGAAAGTTTTGGCAAACATCTATAGCAAGGGTGCTCTTATGGGGGGGGAAATAGGGGGGTTGGCTTTTGCTGCCCAACTCCCCAGGGGACTGAATCCCATAAATCCATGATCAGGGATGAATGGATGGAGGCAAGATCCATAGAAAGCAAGGCAGATCTTTATTTTTCTGTTGCAACAGAGTTCCCTCCCCTCCTTACAAGAGGTAGGAGAGACCCAGAACAATGGTGCACAAGCCCCTATAAAGACTTTTGAAATTGCCCACCCTGTAATCCAAGACCACCCCCCAAAACATCATACATACATCGCAGAAGGAGGCAAACTCCAGCAGAATTCTGAGAGTGTTGCTTCTCTCCTGTCTGCCAGGATACCTGATAATGCCTTACTTGACTGCATTTTCTGGGTAGCCTGGCCATTCCTTTGAGATGGTAAATACCATATTTTTCCGTGTATAACACGCCCACAAGTATACGACACCCCCTATTTTGGGGGACTCAAAATTAAGAAAATGGGAGGGGGGTGATTGTCCAGAGTATGGTAATTTAGTTCTTGAATCTCTTACACATATTGATGGTTTACTCAGCTTAACAGATACTTGCCAGACTGTATTTGCAGGGAGGTGTAAGCCCCTACAGTCCAAAGACATTTGGAAAGCTTTTCCCATTTCCTTCTTCCTTGCAGAGAAATACTTGAGGTCAATTTGGAGAGAGTCAAAATGGCTTTCAGACACGTGGTTTATACACTTACGTATGTGTTTGCTTTTACATTTATGAACATTTGTTCTATATTTGAGACCTTAGAATTCTTATAACAGTGCCTAATGTTAATCATAGGACGCAGGTGGCGCTGTGGGTTAAAGCCTCAGCGCCTAGGACTTGCCTATCGAAAGGTCGGCGGTTCGAATCCCTGCGGCGGGGTGCGCTCCCGCTGCTCGGTCCCAGCGCCTGCCAACCTAGCAGTTCGAAAGCACCTCCGGGTGCAAGTAGATAAATAGGGACCACTTACCAGCGGGAAGGTAAACGGCGTTTCCGTGTGCGGCTCTGGCTCTGGCCAGAGCAGCGATGTCACGCTGGCCACGTGACCCGGAAGTGTCTCCGGACAGCGCTGGCCCCTGGCCTCTTAAGTGAGATGGGCGCACAACCCCAGAGTCTGTCAAGACTGGCCCGTTCGGGCAGGGGTACCTTTACCTTTTAATGTTAATCATGAGGCAGAGCATTTGGTCCATCTAGATGTCTATGTTCATAGAATCATACAGTAGAGTTGGAAGGGACCAGGAGGATCATCTAGTCCAGGGGTTGTCAACCTGGTCCCTACCACCCACTAGTGGGCGTTTCAGGATTCTAGGTGAATGGTAGGGAGTTCTATGGCACAAGCTGAATCCTCCTTCCATTGAGCACTGGTGGGGAGTAAGGAAATTTTACCATCAAGAAAGATGTATTAGTGGGCAGTAGGTATAAAAAGGTTGACTACGCCTGATCTTTCTGCTAACCAAGCAGTTTGAAAGCATGTCAAAGGGCAAGTAGATAAATAGGCAGGAAGGTAAACAGTGTTTCCGTATGCTGCTCTGGTTCGCCAGAAGCGGCTTTGTCACACTGGCCACATGACCCGGAAGCTGTCTGCGGACAAACGCCGGCTGCCTCAGCCACTAAAGCGAGATGAGCGCTGCAACCCCAGAGTCGTCCGTGACTGGACCTAATGGTCAGGGGTCCCTTTACCTTTTACCCCTGATCTAGTCCTACCTCCTATGCAGCTGGGGATCGAATCTGCATGCAACCTTGGCATCATCAGCACCATGCTCTACCAACTGAGTTATATTGTTTGTCAGTGCCTCTTCGGATTTTCAGACAAGAATCTTTCCCTGCCACCCACTCCTGTTCCTTGCACTGTTGGGAGCTCGCCACTTCCTCCTGCTCCTCCACTGCTGCATACGCCCCCCACCCTCTGCCCCCACCCCCTGCTGCAGCCACATGCACCCGGAGCGGCTGTGGCGAGGAGGCACAGTATTCTTTGCAGAGAAGCCACCATGGGATTTAAAAGTGTGGTGCATATACTGCCCAGATCAGCAGAAAGCCGGCTGCCTAAGGCAGGTTTAGAATTGCCTGTCAAACATTCCTAGCTTTGCTTTCTCTTTCACTCTTTCTTATCTCTTTCCCAAGAAAAGCGCCTTTGCTGAACTGAAACAACAGTTTCCATAAATGGTCACAGCAGTGTTGGTTTTATTGAAAAAAAAATAATTTAAAAATACAAAATATAAACATTTAGAAAAAAATAAATACTTATAAATTAAATATTTTAAGATAATTGGTAAATCCATAAATTACAGTAGGGGAGTGTTGTGGTCTGGATGCCAGGATGCCAGCATTCTCTGACAGCGGATTGGGGATCTAGGCTGGGAGTGGTGGAGATTTGGAAGCCTTGGAAAAGGAAGTGTCTTTAGCCACCCGAGTCCTCAGCAGCGAGAATTCCCTTGTGACCCGGCACAGGAAACTATTGAGGGAGCGCAAGATGACATACACTTCCTGGCGATTCCTCCACCAACTCCGGTGCTGAAGAATTTGAAGGGGCTTGAGTGTTGGCTCAGGCTCGTTTTCAATCGGCAGGCCCCAAAGCAAAATCTACAGGGAGAATCAAGGAAAGGTGTTAAAACAGCACAAAAGATAAAGGACGCCTTTGCCCCACCTAGCTGTGTCCCAAAGGGCAGGAAGACCTACCTGATAACTCACATGATGGTCCAGGTCTCGGAGGGAAAGACTGATGTCTTCAAAGTTAGATAGGAATTTAGAGTCTTCTTTGGTGGCCTCGTGGTCCCTCAGCTGTTGTGCCAAACCCTGATAAAATGGCAGCATCTTGGACATGTAGGTCAGGCGCTTGGCATCCTGGGAAAATGGCAGGATTAGGAATCAAACCAGTCAAGAGCATCCAGATGCCCTGCCTCTTCCCTCCCTGCCTTTGAGATGTGGAAAGAAACCCTGGCGAAAGCAGGCAGCTATGGAGTGTCCCAAAGCTCTGCCAAAACTTCCCATCCAAAATACTAATCATTGATTAAGGCCCAAACTACATGTTAATCTGGGAAACTGATAATGGATAGCCTACTTCAAAACAAATAACAAATTGCAGCCTACAGAAAGAGGCGTCTAATTAATCTGGTCAAGGAGATAACTTAGGGTAAGGGTGTTTAGCCTTCTTCCTAACACCAGTTCCCCAATCTATATTGCCCCCACTCAAGTTGATCAACAACAACAACAACATTATTTATACCCTGCCCATCTGACTGAGTTGTCCAGCCACTCTGGGTGGCATCCATCATAGTATAAAAACACAACTAAACATCAAGCAATAAAAACTTCTTGATGCAGCGCTGCCTTCAGATTGTCTTCAGAAAGCCATATAGTTGTTTATTTGTTTGCCCTCTGATGGGAAGGTGTTCCACAGGGTGGGTGCCACTACCAAGAAGGCCCTCTGCCTGGTTCCCTGTAACCTTACTTTCCAAGATTCTGTGGGGGAAGCCACGACCGCGAATCTGCCTCCAGGTGACCTCACCTTCAGAGGCAAGGTCAGTGGGTCCTGGAGGGAGAGGGCCTTTTCACTGGTGACACCTCAGTGACGGAATTCCCTCTCCTTATCAGCTCACCCAAAGCCAACATTTCATATATTTTAGGCACCAGGTAGCAAAACATTTTGTTTGCTTTATCAGGCTTTTGGTGGCATTGAGTAGTTCACAAGGGCTTTTACCGCCTCTTGTAGAGACTGACAATGTTGTTAAACACAATTTATGTTGTTACTTGCTTTCTAGGGTATGAAAAGCGGGATAGGATTTTTTTCAAATAAATAATTATTCTTACTGAAAGAGAAAGCCACGTGCGGAGATCAAGGCTGACTGAGGGAAGCTGCCCTGAGCTTCGTACAGAAGTGGGCTGCACTCCAGACAGACGTTCAGAGAGCTGGAAAGAAAGAAAGAAAACACCAAGACTCTAGGTGGGGTTGCCAACTTTTCAACCAGCTGCTGCGAATGTGCCTTAAGAAATATACCTTACTTGAGATGAGGGAAGAGACAGAAGCAAGTTATTCAAATTTATTTATTATGTTATTTCCACTTTTCCTCCAAATTTGCTGAGAGTTGTAAAAAATTATTCCATTATAATGTTAGGAACTACCAAAAATAAATTTAACTATTGCTCATAAAGTTACTAATTTTATACTGCGCCTTCATAGATAACAGATTGATTATTGTTTGATCCCATCAGCAATAAGTAAGGACACAGAATTTTCCAAGTTTTCAGTTTTCCACTACTATTCATGTGTCAGAACCTTCAGATATCCCCATCAACCATTGCATGATTAATTGGGTAAACAGCGAAAGGGGAAAGAACTAATGAACTAAGAAGCTGTTAGCTTTCCCTTCCAGAAACCAGCCAGTTCCTATCCCAAGGCCCATCACACTGTGTGCGCAGAGGAGTTAGAAAGACGAGTAGACTTACGAAGCGACGTGAAATATTCTGTATTTTGCAGAGAAGTTGCCGGGAGTGTCTTAAGCTAATGCCAAATTCTTTCTGCAGAGTCAGCCGCCACTGTGGGATGAGACTGGAGCCACTCTCTTCCTGAAGCCCAGCCATGGTGGCAGCAATGAAAAGGTCAACATTGAGGACAGCTTGGAGAAGGAGTGTTGCACCTAGACAGTTGTGGGGAGAAGGGAAAGGTGGTGCCATTACATGGGAAAGGCAGCAAATTTGTTGAGCTGGATACCTGTTGATCTTGGGACAAGAATTCAGAGCTAGGGTTGTGGTGGGATAAGCCTCAGTTTGTCCATAGGGAGCAATGGGTGGTACCATCAGGGTACAACTTTGAGGCAGATATCTGTGGGAATGTTCAGGGATGCAGGAGAGGATATATTGTCTGATTATATCCTTATCCAACTTGTGCTAACAAGTTCCCAATTTCTGCAGAGTAAAACATTCCCTTTTATCTTAAGTTTGCAATGGCAGCGTTTGCTCAGGCTCACTTAAGTCTCTATAATAACTAGTCTGGTAATTTCCCCTTATTCCCTCTTAAAATAGAAGACACAACACAGTCCTTTACAAAAGTATAAAAAGAGTTTACTTACATTCTGTTTACAATCAGATCCCAGAAGGCAGACTTAAGTTTAGTGAAGTAATATACATTTGGAGGGGACGCAGGTGGCGCTGTGGGTTAAAGCCTCAGTGCCTAGGACTTGCCGATCGAAAGGTCGGCGGTTCGAATCCCTGCGGCGGGGTGCGCTCCCGCTGCTCGGTCCCAGCGCCTGCCAACCTAGCAGTTCGAAAGCACCTCCGGGTGCAAGTAGATAAATAGGGACCGCTTACCAGCGGGAAGGTAAACGGCGTTTCCGTGTGCGGCTCTGGCTCTGGCTCTGGCCAGAGCAGCGATGTCACGCTGGCCACGTGACCCGGAAGTGTCTCCGGACAGCGCTGGCCCCTGGCCTCTTAAGTGAGATGGGCGCACAACCCCAGAGTCTGTCAAGACTGGCCCGTACGGGCAGGGGTATCTTTACCTTTACCTTTATACATTTGGAGTCTATCTCTTAAGAAGATAGTCCCTTTGTCCTCTCTTGGCTGGGAGCCCAGAGGACATCTTGCACTCAGGAGATGTTGTTCCTTCGATGCATGTGGTGAAAGAGAGAGAGATGGCTGCCCTGTCCTGTGGTTTTATCATTACCTGCACAGGTGAAGCCACACCCACCTCTAGTCACATGTGGAGGAAATCTGTCCCAGCCCAGAGGGAAACAGGAAGTTTACCTGCTGGCTGGACAAACATCCCTCCCCATGTCTAAACATGTACACTCAGGAATGTTGTACTTGACTGCTCTTGTGTTTCACATCCCACAATATCTAGAGCCACTTTGGCAGAATGAGCAGGAAAGTCTACAAATGCAGTGCAGCTTACCATGTTTTGAATACACAGCAGTACCATCGAAAGAGTCCTGCCCCGCTCAACCATTCAACCCAGAGTCAAAAATTACCCAACAGCACCACTGATTAAAACAACACCATCATTTTGGCTCCTACGATTCCTGTCACAGGACCTTAGCAAACACACGTGCTCCCAAATTTGGTTTGCAGGCCTGTCACACAGCGTGACCTCACCATATGGAGAGGGGAAACCCATGTGAGGGGAATTTCGCTGGCCACTTTGAGGTTTTTTCAGTAGATTTGGATGTTATGTTTACCAGTAAGGGAAAGCATGGAATGGCGAGCCATTGATCCCTCAGACCTAAACAACCTCAGAGATTTGTTTTCAAGACAAAATAGAACAGCGTCCCAGGCTCATTTAGAGTACAGGTGGGGAACCTTTGGCCAACAGTCGGAGATGATGGAGTTGTAGTCCAGGAAGATCTGAGGGGCCACCGGATTTCCAAACCTGGACTACAGTGTATTGAATCCATCAACAAAGGTGTCTAGAAGTGTTCCAGGGCATGTTGGTACATAAAGTAGAAATTCCAAATGCCTGGGGTGGCCAGTAATACATTGCCAAAAATAAAAGGGTGAAAGGTGACACCAGTTTGCTTAATATTTGCATATGATAATTTATATGTATAGTTACAGAACTGGACTTAGGCTGGACAGTCCTCAAATATGGAATACTTTCAAACAGAGGACTGTCTGACAGCCCTTCACAATAGAGGACTGTGAAGTAGGACACACATGGCTATCCTACAAATAGCCCTCCCCTCATCCCTCAGAGCAGTGGTTCCCAAACTTTTTTGAGGAACCCTCCTTACTTCCATAAACTCCTCCCCACTGCCCCCTACCCTATAAAAAGCATTATGCAGAATAGTGCTTTGCTAGGCCCACTAAGGAAGATCATAACACAATAAAATTCAAAACAGTAACAAACAATTACACATTTATTCAAAATCCAGTTAGAACTATTTCATGTAATTAATTCAACAAAACTGATGAGCTTGATCCAGTGATACCAGCTTTTTAAAGCTTCACGGTCAGTTACACCTCCAGCAAGGTAACGGTAATGGTAAAGGACCCCTGGATGGTTAAATCCAGTCAAAGGCGACAATGGGGTTGTGGCGCTTATCTCGCTTTCAGGCTGAGGGAGCCAGCATTTGTCCTAAGACAGCTTTCAGGGTCATGTGGCCAGCATGACCAAACCACTTTTGGTGCAACGGGACACCGTGATGGGTGCTAGAGTGCATGAAAATGCCATTTACCTTCCTGCCACAATGGTACCTATTTATCTACTTGCATTGGTATGCTGTTGAACAGCTAGGTTGGCAAGAGCTGGGACAGAGCAATGGGAGCTCACCCCGTTGCACAGATTCGACCCAGAAGGGTCAGTGGTTTAGACCACAGCACCACCTGCTCCCCTCACACCTCCAGCACCCCCCTGCCGTCCCCTTGTCTCTTAGCACCCCAGGTAATACTATCTACTTTAGGAACCTCTGTTCCAGAGCAAAATATAAGCCGTTTGTTTTGTTATGACTGCTTATGCCGCCTTCCCTCTCTGCCATGAAACTTGAGAATTGATATTCATGAAGGCCTCTTGAGCAGTTTCACACCCAAGGGGGAGCCAAACTCAAATTTGCTTAACACGGCCACTCACTAGCTATTTAAAGCACATTAGTGCTGCTTTAAGAGTCATGGCTTCTCCCAAGAATCTTGAGAACTGTAATTTACCCTTCACAGAACTATAGTGTCCAGAATCCTTAACAAACTACAGTTCCCGAAGATTCTTTGGAGAATACACGATAGTCGAAGTGGTATGAAACTGCTTTAAAGGCATGGTGCGGCTGTGACCCACATCCAAGTTACATAGCCATTTGCCTTCAGGCTCCAAGGCAAAGGGTGTCAAAGTGGAGACTTCTCCGTTAGTAGTACTATAAAACCTGCCACCTGAGCTGCTTTGCCTCACCCTAGCTAATGCTAGAGCCGGCCCTGGCAAGCCTCTTCCTGCTATTGACACAGCCAGCCTTCGTGTCTCATCCCTTGCCTGCACTACACAGTGCCCCAATAAATCTCACCCTGGACTATCTTCAGGACCGAAGCAAGGAAAAGCTAGAAATATAAAGAAATATCACAAATAATTTCTCATTTCTTACCACACAGACGCATCTTGAGAATCTCTGATTAGTGGGGTATCTGCCTGTCTGTCCAAGAAGGCAATGTTTGATCCTACAGCCCATCTTGGGGGCCTTTTTATGTCCACTGGCTTTCATTTTCATTTGGACCTGTAATGTCCAAGATTACAAAGGGTGCTCTTTTCAAAGAGGCGAAACAATCTGATTTCTGGAACTGCGTCTTTCACCTCTATGGTAGCTTCTCTCTGCTGTAGTTTCGGGGGGAGGGAGTAGCAAGGGATTGGAGCAGCCAGGGTGCTTGCTCAGCTTCCTCTTTTCTTGTGGGGGGGGGGGAAAGAAACCGCTTGAAAAGAGGATTTCTTCAGCTGACCATGTGACACAGGATGCCCTCTCATCTTGGGGAACCCTCTCATTCAGCCTGGGGCTTTTTCAACACCACCAACGTACTCAATTTCTGGTCTCTGTTGATGTTTCTCACCCTCCTCCCAGCAAAATCCAAGCAGAGAACACTATTAAAAATTGCCTCATCATAAAATACACCGCAGTATTTGGAATAAGGGAATAGAAAGTCATCCCCAAATGCTAGCTCTGCATGTTACATTGAATACGCTGCCCCTCATTGGCAAACTCTTGCCCATCTCTGTTTGACAAAGGTCTGCCTTAGTATTGCACATTTCACTGTTGTCAGGGAGTTTACTATACAGGTGACTCTCCGCTTATGTGGGGGTTATGGTTCCAGGGATAGCACCTGGACAACTGACAACCATTTTGCATGAGACAATAAGGTGACAACATCCCCCCTATCATTGGCCTCCTGCTCCTGTTCAATAACCAAGCAGCCACCTCCTTCTCCTTGGTCTTCCAGGAACAAGAGTGAGGCAGGGCACAGGAGTGGCTTCAAGATGCCTGCTTGACAGCGAGGTCAGCCATTGGTACATGTACCCAGTGCTGTCTACTCTGACTAATAAGAGTTCTGCTCAATCAGACCAAAGGCCTAACTTATTTTCCCACAGTGGCTAATCAGATCACTAGCAAGACGTGTGTGCAATAGCCCTCCGTCAGTTGCTTTTCGGAGGCATGGTATTGATAATGGAGGTAATTACTATTATTGTTGCTATTTTGACACTAGGGCTGGGCGATATATCGATATATCGAAGAAAACCGCTTTGAAGTCTATATTGGTTTCATAATTTTTGACCTGGCAATGTATTGCAAATCGTGATGTGTGCTAAAACTGGGCCATATATCATCCAAAACCAGTTTGAAGTCCATGTTGTGATATCGGTTTCATAATTTTTTGACCTGGCAATACATTACGAATCATGGTGTGCCCATGTGCTATGCAAAAATCCCAATGCAGGGAAAACCATAAAGCCAACCAATGCCTCTACATAGCTCCATACTTATTTCAGAAATCATTATATATCAGTATATTGAGATGTTTAGTTGGTGGTATATCACAATGTTAAAAACCAGATATCGCCCAGCCCTGTCACCCTAAGGTTCCAGAGCAGGTCACAACCAATTGAAATACGATACAGTGGTACCTCGGGTTAAGAACCTAATTTGTTCTGGAGGTCCGTCCTTAACCTGAAACTGTTCTTAACCTGAAGTACCACTTTAGCTAATGGGGCTTCCCAATGCCACTGCTGCTGCGCAATTTCTGTTCTCATCCTGAGGTAAAGTTCTTAACCTGAGGTATTACTTCTGGGTTAGTGGAGTCTGTAACCTGAAGTGTCTGTAACCTGAGGTACCACTGTATTAAAATCAGTTAAAGACAAATTACAATCACAATGATTGGGCTGCGCAAGGAAGGCCGGCCTGCCACGAGGCACAGTGAGAAGGCTGCTTTGGGTGGCACAACCCCATGAGGTGGTACCATGCGACCAAGGTAAGAGAGGCTCAGGTGGGGTGGGTGGGCTTCAGTGGCAAGACAGGACAGGCTGCCCCTGAGGGTGGGTGCTAAAAGTATTCATATCAAGGGTCTAATAGCAAAAGACTAGTGGTAATGGATAGCCTTGTCCTCCATGAATTTGTCTAATCCTTTTATTAAGTTATCCTCTACATGGGGCTACCTTTGAAGGTGACCCAGAAACTACTACTAATCCAGAATACGGCAGCCAGACTGGTGAGTGGGAGCTGCCATCGAAACACAGATCTTGAAAGACCTACATTGGCTCCCAGTACGTTTCTGAGCACAGTTCAAAGTGTTGGTGCTGACGTTTAAAGCCCTAAATGGCCTTGGCCCAGTATACCTGAAGGAGCGTCTCCACCCCCATTGTTCAGCCCAGACACTGAGGTCCAGCGCCCCTTTGCTGGAGAAGTCCCAAAGTTCTGCAAATGCATTTACATAAAAGAGTGTTGCAAATGTTGCAAATGCAGAAATCCAAACATTTGCTCACAGACCAAGACTTGGTGTACAAACGTGGGTGTTCTGGCCACAACGGAAAGAAGTATGTTCGTTCCATGAGAAAAACAGGGCCCGGAAGTTGACTTATAGGAACTCTGAAGAATCAAAGCACATCTTCCCTTGTATGCAAATTCTATTCTCGTTCAGTGTCTCTCTCACACCATCAGCGTCTAGTTTAGGTGGTTGTGGAGAGAGTATTCAGAAGGCTAGCCACTGAGAGCATTTGGCCAATTTCTCTAGCAAAATGAAGGCAACTGTACTAGGATTACTTTTACGGCAGCAAGTGGTTGTAGTCCTGTCTTGGCTCCATTAACTTGCTCCTGTCCAAACATCCAAATTCACCACATGGTCCATTTCTGAGCTACTCACTATGTGTATCTTATTTAAAAATAATAATAAATCTCTGCCATATGTCTCACATATTTTGCACACATCTCAAGAGGTTCTGTCATTCAGGCTGCAACCCCAGGCACACTTTGGCCATGTACACACTCCAGTTTACTCTGCAGCCAATGCACTCCCATCACTGGTATGTGAAGCCGTGTACACACAACGTTAGCCACTATCCACACATATCTTGTCGTTTGTTGAAAAATGCTGCATTTGGATATGTTCAAACGACCTTTGATCTGGTTTGAAAATGTAAGCCATGGGAAGACAACTACAGCCCCTCTTTGCCCACTAATGTGGACAGATAGCAGGTGACTTAGAAACAAATTCAACCATACTCATGTGTACAACAGCATGCATATGTGATTCAAAACACAGCAAAATCCAACGACCTTGCTGCATTTTAAGCCAGGAATGTGAACACAGCCCTGGTTGGCAGTAAGCCTAGAGATGGATGGATCAGTCTGTTCCCAGTCTATGTCTGTTCTCTCCTGACTCTGCAATAATCTGAAAATCTGATTCAATATTAATCACCAAAATCACATTTAAATATATATAAATGTGTCTTTAAATACATATTTTGTGGCAATGTGCACATTTCTAAAAAGAAAAAGAAAAAGTTTATCCTATAAGCATTCTTAATACATATTGCTACTTTTTTGAAATGTGCAGTAAAACACAAATTTTAAAGGATAACTATATTTCAATCTACATATGAGTCTGGTAAGTGTGGATCAGGCAAATTTCACATCAAATTAACAGCAACTAGAGGTGCCAGGTTGCCCCCAAGATTGGGGAGGCTCCCAGTGTGCATTGCACACATATGACATCACACACGCAGCACACGACAACACAAACATCCCCCGATGCCGTGTAGGCTGGTGCTGCCTTCTGAGACGTCATGCAAATATTGAAGGGGCCTAAGACACCTCGGCCTCCTAGAGTTGGCATGCCTGACAGCAACTGAATTCCACAAGATTAAGTTGTTCGTGAATAAGCATGCAGAGTATTGGATTTGTGTTTCTCAAAAGTATTCTGTTACATTGTGAAGACAAGTGGTGCAGCAACAAAATTTCTAGCTCATTTGCAAGGTCTGTAATGGTTCCAAATTGGATGGCGGACTGCATGTTGAGATTCCTACCCCCAGAGGCCAGGTTACGGTATTCATCTCTGCAAGCGGATTAAATGTCTCAAGCAATTGCAACAATAGTACCACCAACTACACCACTTGTAGCAGCTGGCTGAGAACCAGTCTCCATGTGACAATAAATGTGTCACTTGAATTTACATTTGTATTTTACAGCTGCTACCAGGAGTAGAGTGGGATATTTTTTAATCAGGGTAGGCAAGTTTATGCCATGGGTAGGCAAACTAAGGCCAGGGGGGCGGATCCGGCCCAATCACCTTCTAAATCTGGCCCACAGACAGTCTGGGAATCAGCGTGATTTTACATGAGTAGAATGTGTCCTTTTATTTAAAATGCATATCTGGGTTATTTGTGGAGCCTGCCTGGTGTTTTTACATTAATAGAATGTGTGCTTTTATTTAAAATGCATCTCTGGGTTATTTGTGGGGCATAGGAATTCGTTCTTTTCTTTTTTCAAAATATAGTCCGTCCCCGCCCCACAAGGTCTGAGGGACAGTGGACCAGCCCCCTGCTGAAAAAGTTTGCTGACCCCTGGTTTATGCATTTTCGTTCCCACTGCAGTCCCAACAATATTTGCCCCCTTGAAGCTGCTGTTTGCGCCAGAAGTGAGGCTTCCATTATTGCCAGTGGGAGCTTCTCCCAGTGTATGGCAAATTGCCGCTGAGGAGTGGCAACATGAGAACGGGCCTTTTCTGTGGTGGCTTCCAGTTTGTGGAATGCTCTCCACAGGGAGCCTTGCCTGGAGCCTTCATTACATATATTTAAGCACCAGGTGAAAACTTTTCTCTATAACCAGGCCTTTGGCTAATTAAGCAATATACCGGTATGTCCTTTTAAATGTGTTTGTGGGAGCATGGGGATTTTTGGATTCTGTGTTATCATTTTGTATTTTTATGTTGTAAACGGCTCTGTGATCTTCAGATGAAGGGAGGTACACAAATTCACTAAATAATGATAATATATTTTCATGGTTTTAGCCTATGGCCTGGAGATGGCTGCTGTTAACAAATAACCCTTTTTTACATGATAAGCGCAGAGGAGGTTGATTTGCTGTAATCATCTCTTGTAGGTGTATAATGATTATTTTTATAACTTGTGGCTAGAGTTTTTGGTTTTGAAGCAGCAAAAAACCAGTTCCTGTTCTCTGCTGAGTCACAGTGTAAGAGTCACTGATAAATACCTAGCTAGTCATGTTTTCTTGAAAACAGGCACAGTTTCTTTATGACTATTTGTGTTACATTTGGAGCCCCACTCTTCCTCAAAAGAAAAACACGCATGCCCCACATTCCCTTCTATCCTGGGAGATGGATTGGGATGAGAGGCTGGCATGATGTAATCTCATGAGCTTTGTGAATGAGCAGACATTTGAACCCAGGTCTCCTTGGGCTGTGCCCATGACTCTAGCCACTAGACTGGAACCAACTAAATCAACTTAACCAGGTAACTTTAGTTTCCACTGAAAGCAATGGGACTAAAACTAAGTCATGACTAACCTACTCCATTGATTTCAGTGGGGCCTAAGTTCAGTTAAGTTCCGTTTTCCATCCTCCTGGCATTCACTCTTTACAAAGACCTGAGGAACGAGCTTATCACCCCTCTCTTATTGTCCATTCTGGGTCACCCAACCACTGCCAGTGTGGTGTCGTGGTTAAGAGCGGTGGACTCGTAATCTGGGGAACCGGGTTCGCGTCTCCGCTCCTCCACATGCAGCTGCTGGGTGACCTTGGGCCAGTCACACTTCTCTGAAGTCTCTCAGCCCCACTCACCTCACAGAGTGTTTGTTGTGGGGAAGGAAGGGAAAGGAGAATGTTAGCTGCTTTGAGACTCCTTAAAGGGAGCGAAAGGCGGGATATCTAATCCAAACTCCTCTTCTTCTGCCACAGTGTCTTTTCTCCTGGCAGATCAAGAGGAGCAGATGACTGTAAAGGTTGCAAGGTTTCTAGCTGGGGCAATCAGAATAAGGTCCACTATTTGATTGCTGATTCATGACCCTAAACTGTGTTTTATATAATTGACTTTTTATTTTGTTCTGTGTACATCCCAATGTTCTTTTGTTGCTATGGCCGATGGCTGACGCAAATAGAGTTTCATTCATTCAGCTGGATCCAGCCCAGTGAATTTAGAGTGGATAGTGACCCTTGAGATCATCCATAGTTCAAACAGCTGCTCCGTGTAGAATCCCCAATGCAGGATGGGACTATGGCATTGCTGACCACAGGCCAACCAGCCCAGTGATCAGCATCATCTGCCCCTTAGTTTTCAATGGCTTATCTGAACAGAAAGGTTTTTGGCCTGCTGGCAGAAGGATAGCAAAGAGGGAACGAATTTTTTAAAATGTTTAAAATAACTTTTTCTTTAAAAAAAAAAACCCCAAAGCCTTTATTTAAGGTGCCAAAATCCCAATGGAGCAGAAAAGACTATGTATGAGACCACAACTGCATGGATATTATTGGACCAGAGATGGAAAGAGGACAGTCCTGACCAGAGAAGAATGGCAGATCAAGTTGATGGATTATGCTGAAATGGCAAAAATGACCGGAAGAATCAGAAATCAGGAAGACCAAAACTTCAATAGGAAATGGGGGAAAGTTATACTTTACCTTAAAAACCATTGTAAACAGTTTAAATTGTTGATAGGATTTGAATAACAGTTGTAGTTTAATGGTGAATTTTGGATATAATGGAGATGTAAAAGATTTGGATTATTATGCAAGATGCAGAAGGAAATGATTAATAACAGGACCTACAAAGGGGAGGAGGGAATTCCAGGAGATTCTTTGGAATCTTGTTTTTATGTTATATGTTGTATGTTTGTGATGGTAAAATCTTAATTTGAAAAGCCAAATAAATAATTGTTTATTTTTTTAAAAAAAAGGATAACAAAGAGGGAGCCAATCTAACCTTTATTGTGAGGGAGTTTCACAATACTGGAACAGAAAAGGCTCTCTTGTGTCACCACTAAGTTTGCTTCTGAGGGTTATGTTTATGAGGATTATGGCATAAACCTTTGTAGACTCATGACCACTTCCTCAGCTTTCCTAAGGTGTGTGTCTGTGTGTGTATCCATATAAACTGTATGCTATGCAATGAATGAATGGCAATGAGATGCAGAAGAACAAAAACAAAACCTCCAATCAGTCCGTGATAATTAAATATATGTTAAATAAGCATACCTTTAACATTTTAGGGATGCGGGTGGTGCTGTGGTCTAAACCACTGAACCTAGGGCTTGCCGCTCAAAAGGTTGCCGGTTCAAATCTCCGCGACGGGGTGAGCTCCCATTGCTCGGTCCCTGATCCTGCCAACCTAGCAGTTCGGAAGCACGCCCAAAAGTGCAAGTAGATTAATAGGGAAGGTAAACGGCATTTCTGTGCACTGCTCTGGTGTCGGTGTTCTGTTGCGCCAGAAGTAGCTTAGCCATGCTGGCCACATGACCTAGAAAAACTATGGAGTGGACAAACGCCGGCTCACTTGGCCTGTAAAGTGAGATGAGCGCCGCAACCCCAGAGTCGTTCGTGACTGGACTTAACTGTCAGGGGTCCCTTTACCTTTACCATAACATTTTACAGTAGCAGATTGAAGGTAATTGCTCAAACAATCATACAGTGGTACCTTGGGTTACATACACTTCAGGTTACAGACTCCGGTAACCCAGAAATAGTACCTCAGGTTAAGAACTTTGCTTCAGGAGGAGAACAGAAATCGTGTGGTGGCAGTGGGAGGCCCCATTAGCTAAAGTGGTATCTCAGGTTAAGAATGGTTTCAGGTTAAGAACAGACCTCCAGAACTAATTAAGTTCTTAACTTGAGGTACCACTGTATTAGCACTTGTCCTGGAGCAGGAAACCATTCAAAAGAAACAGATTCCTGGCACTGATCAGCTAATTAACCCAAGTAGTGTGTTTAAAGGGGGGGGCGAGGGGAGGAAGTGTAAGAGTGAGAGTGATGTGGAAAAATCCACCGGGGGAATTCTAGAAGGGCAGAACTCGGTGGAATTTGGAAAAATATTACCCTTCTGGACACCAACTGGCATGGATTGTTTTTTTAAAAAACAAACAAACAAGAAGTTCCCCACTTCTAAAATAGCTTTCATTATTTAAGTAAAAATGTTAGAAGAATAGGGAAGCGCCTGCAGCGGTCACATCCTGACTGTTGTCCTAGAACTGAGCTAGATTGGTAAAGAAAAAGCATTTTATATGCGTTGTATATGTGATATAACACTGTGACACCAGATGGCGCTGTGGAGTCCTATCTTTCCCTACCAGATTTCCCTGTATGAGTTTACAATGCGTTTAACTGAATCGCTTCTTTGACGTGTCTAGATCCAGCCCTACGTGAAGAAGTAGGGCAGTCACATATCATGCTTCACAGAGGAGTTGCTTGAAGGAATCCTCTATTTGATACATTGTCCAGTCCAAATCTGGTTTCAAGATAAAAGAACCAATGGAAAGGAAAGAAAAAGGAAGGGCCCTGAAAGTTGCCCATCAACAGCGCAGTCAAAGCAGGCCTTACAGGTCACTTGGTCAGTCTTTACACTATGGTGAGATGTACAATATCTCTACTGAAATTATAGGAATGGTGTCTAGCTTTGTATCCATATGCAATTATGGAAAATCTATTTTGCCCTCTGTTTTGGGAGATGGCCACCCTGAGCGTCAAGGATTGAGATTCCCACAATTGTTACTATAGGATAGGCATTGTGGAGAACAGGATGTTGGCCTAGGTAGGCCTTTGGCCTGATCCAGCAGAGGGTTGGATCCAGCTGCTGTGAGCTGTGTCCCCTCAGCTGCCAGCTGCTTTTAACAGCTACTACTCCAGACCCTCCAAGTATCCCTATTTTCCAGGGACAGTTCTGGATTTACAGAAGCCTACCCAGTTTCTGATCAGATTCCAAAATGTCCTTCTTTTCCTTAGGATGTCCCTGTTTTCATCGGAGAAATGTCAGAGGGTGTGTGAGACTGTGATGCTCTGCGAGAGAGGGCGGAGTGTGTGCGTCTTTCTGTTTCAGCGGGGAGCTGAATCATGAGAGCGAGAGACAAGTAGGAAAAACAGCAAAGGGGATTTTAACTAATGCCAATGGAAAATCCCAGGCAGCCAGAGCAGAAACCTGGGGGTGGATGTCCCTATGGCCTCAGATGCTGCTGACTCATGGCCAGCTCAGCTCATCAGCAGCGGGATGAGGTCATCACTTTACTCTAGAGCGAGTTCCTCATACCTGAAAGGCTGTGGAACTGCCTTCCCACAATACTGAGGCTGCGCGTAGATGCTTCTGTTTTTTCGCACACACAGCTCCTGCCATCACAAGACACCTTTCACAGGGAGCACACCTTGCTTGCTGCATCTGAAGGCTTTCCACAGGGCAAGGATTGTATTTGGGAAGGGAGTGTATGTGTCGGACCCGGGGGTGCCTTTCTAGGAAGCCAGTCCCAGCAGGGTCTTGACATTTCTTTTCAAATGCTAAGAAACAGAAAGTGAAATCAGTGATGCTCAAATGTCTTGTTTCCTAGAGCAGCCACTGTTTCTGAGCAGCAGAGCAAATAGTCCCTTCAAGCACCCTCTAAGATCTTACCATCAGTCATCGAGGGGGAATTAGGAGTCCTCCTGGGTTCTCCCTACCAGCTCCGAGATTGAGTTTGATCAAATTCAGGATTGCACAATTTGCGCCGTCCCACCATGCACTGGCTGGGCCGGCAGGTGCACACCGACTCCCCAGGCATATAGAATTGAACCCCTTGCAAGCCACCATACAAAGAGTGGTTGGGTTGCATTTCGTTTGGCAATTTGCCTGTTCTGGAGGCATGACCTAAATGTTGGTTTCTGCTCTCTTCACTGTGCAGCGAAAGGCTTGTCACAAGACAATGTTTACATTCCACAGACAGCATTGCTGTTATGTTTCCCACGGGAAAGGAGACTGGATGTGACGTACACTGGTTTCCTGTTTTTCACTGTTCTCACTCACAGTTTGATTCTCTCTGTGCTTCAGAGGAGAGAGGATGCAGTTTTCTGCTCCGGCAGAGACAAGATGGTTTTCTGTAATCTACCAGCTTTGAAATGTAAATAAAGCAACTTAGAGTATGTGCACGTATTCCTCATCATTCCGCTGTGCACTTGGATGCTACAAATCAACATTTTGGTTATGGGCCCAGAAGACGCAGTCATTGGAATTCCGGAAAAAGGATCGGAATGCAGAGGGACGGATCGGACGGTATCTGCGCGTCAAGATGATTGATGAGGTATGTGCTACTGCTCCGGGCAGCCTGCCAGCTTCTATTTAATGGCTTTATGGCTGGACTTTGAACTTTTATGTCCGTTTGCCGGCTACAGGCAGCGGCTATGCCTATGCTGGGGAAATCGAAAGTAACTTTTGGGCTGAAGCAGCTGCTGATAACAGTGACGCAGCATGATTTAGGGCAGAGAGAAAGCTGTTTTGAACTTGCCTTTGGAATGAGGCTTGAAGCAGCACAGACGCAGCTTGTATAAAGCAGCTTGTTTAAAGCAGCAGAGATGATGCAGAAGGCTAATGCCAGAGTCATGGTGGCCCTTCAGGATGCTTGTGGGATTCCCAAGCTCAATAAGAAAAATTATACGGACTGGGTTATCTATGCAGAGGCTATTCTGCGGAAAGAGGGTCTGTTTGAAGTTATTACAGACACCCCCCCAGCTCCAGTTACAGATGCATGGAAAGCTAAAGATTCCAAAGCAAGGGGAACTCTTACATTGATAGTATCCCCAGAAGAGCTCTGTCTATTGCGTGATAAGACCTCAGCCAGAGAAATTTGGGACGCTTTGAGGGAGGCACACTTGAGGACAGAAGCTGGGTCTACTATGTTTTATTTTAACAAGCTGCATAATATGGCTCTTGCTGAAGGTGGAGATGTGCGTACACATCTGATGGAGATGCAGAATCTGAGACATGAGCTGCAACAGAGAGGACTCAACTTTCCAGAGGCTGTGTATTCCTTCATGATACTACAATCTTTGGGTTCAGGTTGGGAGTCTGTTGCGACTCAGATTGCTGTACAGCCTACCGCTCAGCTGACAGTGGATTATGTTACTGCCGTGATTCAAAATGAAGCAGATCGCCGGGGTGCTGGCTGCATGGGAAAGGGGGAGTCTTCACAGACGTCATCCCATAGTGCAGTGGAACCACCAGATGGCGCCAAAGCTTTGAAGGCAGTGAAATGCTACTCCTGTGGACGTCTAGGCCATATGAAGAGGGAATGCAGATATCCCAGGGCCAAGACAGAGCAGCGCAGCGAAAGCTCATCGCGTGGAAAAGGCCAAAGCAGAGGCAAAGGTCCGGTGTCCAGGACAACGCAGCCCAAAGCAATGGTCTCACGCTTCACTCCAAAAGTTGCAGAGGTCCAGAAGACGTCTAGATCTTTCTTCGTTGTTGATTCAGCGGCAACGCACCACATGTGCAACGATAAGCGACTGTTCGTGTCTTTTACACCGCAGGAAGGTGCGATTCACCAGGCGGATGACCACACAATTCCCAGTAAAGGCTACGGAACTGTTGTTCTTCACAGTTTGGACTTATCGATACAGAATGTACTTTATGTGCCAGATGCCAAACATAATTTGCTCAGCGTCGGACAGCTGAATGAGCGGAACATTGACGTTTCCTTTAAGAACAAAAGGTGCATCATCACAAAGAAAAATGATTATGTATTGTATGCTGAATATGTTGATCGTTTATATGTTTTGTATTATGATGATGTTGTGCAGGATGACACTTGTTGCATTGCAGGTTCTAACAAATGTTTGCATGCAGAATGTATTCATGATTTTCATCGAAAATTTGGTCATTTGGGTTTTGAGGCAGTATCTAAAATGCCTGCCTTGGTTGAAGGTATGACTATTAAACCCTGCAGGTACCACATGAAGTGCAAGGCATGCGCAGCAAACAAGGTGAAAATGGCTGCGAAAGGTAAGGTGTCTAGTAGGCAAGCTACAGAACCATACCAAATTGTTCATGCTGATTTGGTTGGACCACTAGCGCCCTCTTTGGGTGGAAATAGGTACTTCATGGTTCTCATTGATGCATTTTCCAGGTATATTCATGTGTACAATCTCAAGCAGAAATCAGAGGCTTTTCCTAGGTTCAAGGAATTCTGTGCTTGGTTGGAAAATGTGCATGGTAAGAAGGTAAAAATTCTTTTCACAGATCGCGGGGGGGAATTCACTTCTCAGCAGTTTGAAGCTTTTCTGTCTGAGAAAGGAATTCAACACGATTTGTCTAGTCCTCGCTCGCCATGGCAGAATGGACTTGCAGAACGAGCAAATCAGACATTGCTTCAAGGGTTAAAAACCTTGCTGCATGATGCAAATCTTCCAGAGAGTTATTGGGCCGAAGCTCTCTCATGTTTCACTTACAGTTATAATCGCAGGTTATCTTCAGCGATTGGTTGTACCCCCTATGAGAAGATGTTTGGCAAGAAGCCATACATCAAACACATGAAAATTTTTGGTTCTGACATGTGGGTTCACTCTCCACAAAACTCCAAGTTAGACAAGCGTGGTTTGCATGGTATCTTTCTAGGTTATGAGAAAGGTTCTTACAGAATAAGGATGACTGACTCTAAGACCATTAAGCTCACAAGAAGTGTTGAGTACAATGCCAAGTGGGGGGGGGAATGTGGGAATTTTCCAATGTTACCCTGATGACAGTGATGAGACTGAGGATAGTCAAAAGCAACCACAGCAACCCACACCCACTGAAGAAAGTTCTGATTCTGAGTCTGAAACTGAATCGGGTGATTCAGAGGATTTCAAGAGTGCGAAAGCCTCTATGCGACCCTCTGAAAGCTCTGATCAGGAATTGGAGGAACCATTGTTCACAATAGGTCGCTTTTCTCCTAAGAAGGAAGAGGAGAGTGTTGAAGACTTAAGGCTAATTCGCAGGTCACAAAGAGCCACAAAAGGCAGACCTCCAAAGAGATTTGCTGATGAGTTTGCTAAGATAGCAGTAACAGCTGTTAAAAGCTCCAAGAAGGTATTTGAACCTTCAAGTTTCCAAGAAATCCAGGATTTGGATTCAAAGGAAGCTGAGCCATGGTTAAATGCCATGAAGGCTGAGCTTGATTCCTTGGAAAGGAACAAAACATGGGAACTTGTTCCAGTAGTTCCAGGAATGAAACTGCTTGGAAGCAAATGGGTCTTCAAAGCGAAGACTGATCAAAATGGCAAGATAGTCAGACACAAAGCCAGATTGGTAGCCAGAGGTTTTGCACAGGTACCAGGTGAAGACTATCACGAGACCTACTCACCCACAGTGAGGTATGAGAGCATTAGGCTTATGCTCAAGCTAGCTGCAGAGGAGAATTTACACATTAGTCACCATGATGTGAATACAGCTTTTCTGTACGGATCTCTAGGTGAATCACTTTATATGCTTCCACCTGATGGCGTACAGGTAAAACAGGGATTTGTTTGTGCTCTGAAAAAGTCCCTTTATGGTCTCAAACAAAGTGCACGGTGTTGGCACACAAAACTCACTGAAGTATTGTTTTCTCTAGGTTTTAAGCAAGGGAAAGCTGATCCATGTGTATTTGTCAAAGAGGAGGGGCAAAAGAAACTGTATTGTTTGTTTTATGTTGATGATCTTTTATTCTTTTGGAAAGATGTCACAATGTACAATAACGCCCTAGCTCAACTGAAAGAACACTTTGACATGAAAGATCTTGGTGAGGTAAACAACTACCTATCTCTGGAAATAGAGAGAGATCAAGATGGTAACATTCTAGTACACCAGTCACAGAAAATTGCTGATGTGTTAAGCAAACTAAACCTGATGGATGCTGTCAGAGCCACCCTGGGTCCCAGCTCACAAGAGACCAAAGTCCAGTCCAAGTTATATACAAAAGGTTTTATTGAAGATCATTGTCGTCATTACATCCAAACTCCGTGGCTCCACATCTGTTACCCTTAGATGTTAGAAGTCCCCTCTGAGTCCGTCCCTCCCCTGCACCAATTTAAGAGGCTTGTGCTGCTCCACCTTTTCCTCTCCTTCCTTTTCCGCAGGGTCTTCCTGCCCCCCTGTGTTCCCTCTTTCCGGGACTCCCCAGAGGCTGAGTCTTCTCCTGCCTGCTGCCCCCTCCTTCGTGCTTTAGCACCAGGCTCCTCCCCAGAGCTCTCCCCACTTCCGCGCGCCTCCACATTTGAACTTGGCGCGCGTACGTTGCTCCTGACCTTCCTTTCAACAGCCACACTGCTCCCGGTACTGCTTTCCGCCCCTTCCGGCAGGACGTCTTGCCCCGATCTCCTTCCCCCCTCTGCTCCTTGTTCTGTTCCTCCCGACACACTGGTAACTCCACCCTCTTCACTCCGTTCCGGTGGAGAAGCAGGTCTCGATCTCCAACTCCCACTGGCGGTTCCCCCTACGTTTCCCTGCTCCTGACTGCTTCCCCCTTGGGCTCCCCTTGGCTTGACCAGGGGGGCTCCCTTTTGGGAATCCTCCGATTCACTGGACGGACTCATGGACCATCTCGGGTCATTGTCGTCCTCTTCCTCGTCAGGCTGGAATCCTTCTCCCTCACTCTCGGTCTCCTCCCTCCTCTGCGCCTCTCTCCCTGAACCCCTGACATCCATCCCCCCCTCGAAGCCCCCCCTTCCCCCCTCCCCCCCATCGGGTGCGGGTTGTGGGAACTGCAGCTCCTCGGAGGTAGATGCAGGATACAGTTCGGCTACGTCCATGACCTCTGCTGGCAGCTCGGTGTACGTGTGTTCGAATTCGGGTTCTTCACCCAAAATGTTCGCAGTTCCCTCTTCCATTGCTACTTCGTCTGGTGCTGCCGGCCAAGGCCCCTTCAGCCATTTCTTGCGCCAGGCTTCCTCTGGTTGCTCATCCCACCAATAAGAGGGCTCTGTGTCCACCCCCGAACACGATCCCCTGGGCGAGTTTGAGTTCGGCGTTCTTTCCTCGGCTGAAGAAAAGCCGTGGAAAGTGCTGCCTGAACATGTGGGGGTAAAGAGCCAGTCATCGAAGTACTCGGCTGGCATGGGTCTATGTGGGAAAAGGGCATGGAACTCGTCCTTTAAAAGAGGTTCGTCTAAAGCGTAGTCCGGCACCCACCCACTGGCACTGACTGGTGCACCCTCTCTGACTAGAAAGTATTCTATTCCCTCTTCCCCCCATCTCGAGTCCAGGATCTCTGTGACCTCGTTGAGTGGTTCGACCCTAGGCGATCCCTCCCTCCTAGGTGACTCTGTGCGTGGCTGCGGTACTGTTTCAGACTCCTGAAACCTGTGCGGGGCCTTGTAGGGAGTGAGCACCGACCTATGAAAAACCGGGTGGACTCTGGAACCCTCGGGGAGGGCCAGTCGAAAAGCCACGGGGTTGATCTTAGCCTCCACCTGGTATGGTCCTAGCTGCCTGTGCCCTAGCTTCTTCTTGGCCAACGACTTGGTTGGCATCGCCTGGGCCGCTAACCACACCCAGTCCCCCACCTGGATGTCCTCTCCCACTCTTCTGCCTTTGTCTGCCTGCACCTTATATGCTTGTTTGGCTAGCTCCAAATGTCTCCGCAGCTCCTCGTGCACCTCTTGTAGTTCTGCAGCGAACTGGTCGGCCTCTTGCGGCTCCCCCTCTCTTGGTGCTACGAACCCCGGGAAGGTCCTGGGATGACGTCCATTGTTCGCGAAGAACGGCGTCACCCCCGTCGACGCATGCTTCGTGTTGTTGTAGGCAAACTCCGCCATCGGTAGGTAGTCCACCCAAGCTGTGGGTCGCTGATTTGCATAACATCTCAGGTACTGCTGCATGATCGCGTTGACCCTCTCGGCCTGGCCGTTGGTTTGTGGATGTCTTGCCGACGCTAGGTTGATCTTGACGCGCAGGATACCTAGGAGCTTCTGCCAAAAATTGGAAATAAACTGGCGCCCCCTGTCGGACAGGATGGCCCGCGGCAGCCCATGCGCCCGGAACACGTGGTCGATGAAGAGCTTGGCGGTCTGTTCCGCCGTCGCCACCTTCGCGCAGGGAATGAAGTGCGCCATCTTGGTGAACAAGTCCACCACCACCAGTACCGCCGTCTTGCCTCTGGAACTGGGCAGGTCAGTGACGAAGTCCAGCGCCACCCTCTCCCACGGTTGCTGTGGTGTTTCCAGTGGTTCCAGCAAGCCCGCCGGCTTCTGGTGTACTGGCTTGGACCTCTGACAAGTGTCACATCTGGCGACGTACTCCGCTACTTCTCCTCGCATCTGGGGCCACCAAAAGTCCCTGGCCACCAGTTCTATTGTCTTCTCCCTGCCGAAATGGCCCGCACTGGGAGCGTCGTGCAACTGCTGCAGAACCTTTGCTCGGAGCTCGTCGCTCGGCACGTAGAGGGCACCCTTGTGAGTTAACAGTCCGTCGCGTAACTGGAACTCATCGTCTCTCAGCGAACCCCTACGCAGCTCCTCTATTTTGGATTGTGCAAACTGATCTACCTGCAACGCGCGTCGCACTGCGTCCAGGTCGACAGCGATGGCAGCGCACGCCCACGCCTGCGGTGCAAAAATGTGCCTGGCTGCTATTGGCGCCGCTTCCTCAAGATATTGCGGTTTCCTGGAGAGCGCATCGGCTATAACGTTGGAGTCCCCTGGGACGTACTCTATCCTGAAGTCGAAATCCGCGAAGAACTCTGCCCAGCGCATGTGTCTTTGGCTCTGGAGTTTCGCCGTGCGCCAATACTCTAAATTCTTGTGATCCGTGCGGACCTGCACTGTGTGCTTGGCTCCAATGAGGAAATGTCGCCACGCTTTGAACGCTGCGTGAATGGCTAACAGCTCCCTGTCCCATATGGTGTAGTTTTGCTCCGCTTTGCTGAGCTTTCTGGAGTAAAAGGCACCGGGTCTCCAGTTTCCATGTGGATCTTCTTGCAGGAGTACGGCTCCAACCGCTCTGTCTGACGCGTCGGTCTCTACTCGTATGGGCTTGCCTGGATTCACGTGCAGCAGCTGCTCCTCGGAGGCGAAAAGGCTTTTAAGCTTCTGAAAAGAGCGCTCCGCCTGTTCCGTCCACACGAACCTCTTTTTCTTGGAACTGAGAGTGTCCGTGATCGCTGCCGTCTCCTTTGCAAAACCTCTGATGAATTTGCGGTAGAAGTTGGCGAAGCCGATGAATCTTTGGACTTCCTTCCGATTGCGAGGGCTCTTCCAGTCCAACACCGCGCGGACCTTGGCGCTGTCCATGGCCAGCCCCTTGTCGGACAGCTTGTAGCCTAGGAAATCCACGTCCGTCACATCAAACTGGCACTTCTCTAACTTGGCGTAGAGCTTGTTCTCCCGTAGTCTCTGCAGGACTTCCTTTACGTCCTTCTCATGGGCCTCCTCCGTTTCCGAAAAGATCAGGATGTCGTCGAGGAAACACACGCATTTCTTGTATAGAAGTCCCGCTAGCACGTGATGCATAAATGCTTGAAAGACGTGAGATCCATTTTGGAGACCAAATGGCATCACTCTGTATTCGTACGTGCCCAGAGGCGTGAACATGGCCGTCTTCCACTCATCGCCCTCCCGGATGCGTATGAGGTTATACGCTCCACGCAGATCCAATTTGGTGAAGATCTTCCCCTTCCTTACGGTTGCCAGGAGATCATCTATCTTGGGCATGGGGAAGGCCTTGGGTTTGGTCTTACTGTTTATGAATCGATAGTCCACAATGAGTCTTTTTTGGGGCGTGTCCTTTTTCTTTACAAAGAAAACAGGACTGCCCCCCACCGCTTTCGATTCTCGGATGAATCCGCGCTTCAAATTGTGCTCTATGAACTCCCTGAGTTCTTGCATCTCGTCCTCAGACATGGAATACAGCTTTGCAGTCGGCAACTGCGCCCCTGGCACCAGGTCGATGGCACAATCATAAGGCCTGTGGGGCGGCAACTGGTCAGCTTCCTTCTCGCAGAAAACCTCCAGGAACCCCTCGTACTTGCGGGGTACTGCCTGCACCATGCCAAGTTGCAACTGCTGCTCAGCTCCCTCCTCCTGGCTGGACTGGATGCAATGTTGAGCACAGTACGATGAGCAAAAGGTGATCTGCCGTTGGTACCACGCTACAGCAGGACTGTGTCTCTCCAGCCAACTCATGCCTAATACTATAGGCGTGTCTGAAAGGCGGGTGACATTGAAGCTGATGACTTCTCGATGATTTCCAATCCTCATCACCATGGGAGGCGTCTGTTGCACAACTTGTCCTCCTAGCAATCTCCTGCCATCCACCGTGACTACGTTCAGAGGTGTTGTCGCTGGCAGAAGCGCTATGCGATGCTGCTTGACAAAGTGTGTCCCCACAAAATCTGCGTTGCTCCCAGAATCAATCGTGATGGGGACTTCCAGGGTGGTTCCATTCGGCAACTGAAGTGTTGCAGTGAGCTGCACCGCTGGCTTGGGTGGTAAAGGGTCTGTGCGTTGCAAAAGCGCTGGGGACTGCTCTACAGATTCGCCTGGCTGAGCCCCAGCAGCTCTGCTTCCAGCCAGGCACTGTCGTTTCCCTGAGGTTGCTCTGCTTGCATCATTTCTGCTGCAACAGTTGCTAAAGCTGCAGTGTGTTTCTGCAGCCTCTGGGGACACTCTTTCGCCATGTGCTGTGCACTGTCGCAAATGTAACACTTCCTGGTCCCTCTAGGAGGCTGTGCCTTTACTGCACCGGAAGCTGGGGCTCTGGCTGTTGCTTGAGCCTTAGCACCACCAAGTTCCATGGGCTCCTCCCCCTGCCTTCCCAGTGGCGAAGGATGTGACTGACTGAACTCCCTGGGGATGAAAGAAGACGTCCTCGCTGGTGGACGCACCTGACGTTCTTCCTCAGTGTGCCAAGGACGTCCCTCGTGCCTTATCCCAATCGCCAAAGCCCTCCGCACAAGCTCCTCCAGGGTCTGGGGTCTGTCTCCCCTGGCAAGTTCATCCTTAATGGGACCGCTGAGCCCCTCCCAGAACAAATCCCTCACAGGTGCACAATCCTTCTCCCAGCTTAGCGCAGTCAGTAAAGCAAAAAATCTGGAATGGTACTGACGCACAGTGGCTTTGCCTTGCCGCAATCCAAAAATTTCCCTGCGTGCAAGATCCACATCTACAGTTGACTGGAAGCAGGCATCCATTGCTTTAATGAATTCATCTGCATCGCGGCGGGCAGGGCCATCTTCACGCCACAAATTGCGCAACCAGTCTCTGGCCGGCCCATGCAAGTGAGAAACAATAAACCCCACTTTCTCCTCCTCATCTTTAAAGTCATGACGAAGCAAGTGCAATGCATACAAAACGTCTGCTCTGAAACTGGGGTAGTGCTTCAGGTTCCCATCGAAGTGGGTGACTAGGCTGCCCCCCCTCCGTCCAAGTCCAATCCCTTCTGATCTGGACCCTGGGAACCCTTCCCTGCTTGCACGTTCCCACCTGGTTTGCAGGTCCTGGCAGCGCTTCTCCATTTCGTCATGCTTCTTCTGAGACGCAAGGACTGCAGCAGTGAGTTCGGAAACTGTAGTTCGCAGAGCTGTCAACTGCTCCTCCGCACTCATGGCTGTCACCGTTCGTGAGCTTTGCAAAAAAAAATTTTTGCGTTCTTTGGAGGGGACTTACTGTCAGAGCCACCCTGGGTCCCAGCTCACAAGAGACCAAAGTCCAGTCCAAGTTATATACAAAAGGTTTTATTGAAGATCATTGTCGTCATTACATCCAAACTCCGTGGCTCCACATCTGTTACCCTTAGATGTTAGAAGTCCCCTCTGAGTCCGTCCCTCCCCTGCACCAATTTAAGAGGCTTGTGCTGCTCCACCTTTTCCTCTCCTTCCTTTTCCGCAGGGTCTTCCTGCCCCCCTGTGTTCCCTCTTTCCGGGACTCCCCAGAGGCTGAGTCTTCTCCTGCCTGCTGCCCCCTCCTTCGTGCTTTAGCACCAGGCTCCTCCCCAGAGCTCTCCCCACTTCCGCGCGCCTCCACATTTGAACTTGGCGCGCGTACGTTGCTCCTGACCTTCCTTTCAACAGCCACACTGCTCCCGGTACTGCTTTCCGCCCCTTCCGGCAGGACGTCTTGCCCCGATCTCCTTCCCCCCTCTGCTCCTTGTTCTGTTCCTCCCGACACACTGGTAACTCCACCCTCTTCACTCCGTTCCGGTGGAGAAGCAGGTCTCGATCTCCAACTCCCACTGGCGGTTCCCCCTACGTTTCCCTGCTCCTGACTGCTTCCCCCTTGGGCTCCCCTTGGCTTGACCAGGGGGGCTCCCTTTTGGGAATCCTCCGATTCACTGGACGGACTCATGGACCATCTCGGGTCATTGTCGTCCTCTTCCTCGTCAGGCTGGAATCCTTCTCCCTCACTCTCGGTCTCCTCCCTCCTCTGCGCCTCTCTCCCTGAACCCCTGACAGATGCTAACCCTGTAGACACACCGATGATAACAGGTTATCAGGTAGATGACACTGAAGAAGCGTTTTCTGACACTACACTGTACAGAAGTGTGCTAGGCAAGCTAAACTTCATTGCCAGATGTTCAAGACCAGACATTGCTGTTAGCTGTAATTTGCTAAGCAGACAAGTCAACAATCCTACTGTTAAGGATTGGAAAGCTCTGAAACGCATAGCGCGGTATTTGAAAGGCACTATGCATTACAGACTGAGATTTAACAATCAGAAGTCTGGTGGTCTTGAGATATTTGCAGATGCAAGTTTTGGAAGTGACACTACAGACAGGAAAAGTACGTCTGGAGTTTGCTATATGTACAATCAGGGTCTATTTGATTGGTCATGCAAGAAGCAAACAACAGTTAGCTTAAGTACTTGTGAAGCTGAACTGAATGCACTGTCTTATTCACTTAAGGATTGTGAATGGTTGTTACAATTGTGCAAAGACATGAAAATTCCTGTCAAATGTCCAATCCAGGTTTACCAGGACAACAAAGCATGTTTGGCTTTGCTGAATTCTGAAGGTTGTAAGCAAAGCACAAAGCACTTGCAATTGAAGGTGCAACATGCTAGGGAACGTATTCAAAAGGGACTCGTAACGGTGTCCTATATGCCAGGTAATGAAATTCCTGCTGATGTATTGTCCAAGATTGTATCAAGGGATCAACACTGTACCTATGTACAGAAGTTGGGTTTGTACTGATATTGTACGAACACGCTGCCCAGTGGTGTTCACAGAAAGGGGGAGGATGTTGGTTTCTGCTCTCTTCACTGTGCAGCGAAAGGCTTGTCACAAGACAATGTTTACATTCCACAGACAGCATTGCTGTTATGTTTCCCACGGGAAAGGAGACTGGATGTGACGTACACTGGTTTCCTGTTTTTCACTGTTCTCACTCACAGTTTGATTCTCTCTGTGCTTCAGAGGAGAGAGGATGCAGTTTTCTGCTCCGGCAGAGACAAGATGGTTTTCTGTAATCTACCAGCTTTGAAATGTAAATAAAGCAACTTAGAGTATGTGCACGTATTCCTCATCATTCCGCTGTGCACTTGGATGCTACAAATCAACACTAAAGTTGTGCAACAGGATACAGATGGGGATGCAGACGGGGAAAACGTGGCCGAAGAGCACTTAGAACTTGGGCTGCCCAAAAATTTTATTGGCTGGGTCGACCAATTAAATTGGCTTTTTAAATAGGGTAAAACAAGTGTGTGCTTTAAATCTAAGCACTTAAACTGCAATCTACAGGCATCACACACCCAAGAGGCATCCCCCCCCCCAATCTCACACAGGAGGGAAACCTTATTTTTAAGATGGAGCTGGCTAACAAGCTAGAAAAGGCTTGTTTTCCTTATTACTTCAAAACAATTGTTTTGTCATGTGAAAATTTCATTAAGCAGTTCAAACTAAGATCTGGGTGGGATTCCTGATGGGAATAGCACAAAAAAAAAATCAGGTAGCCGTTGTATGTGTGCTCACAACAGTTTTTACATTGTAATACATCAGTTGCCGATCGCCAAAGAATTGATGCTTTTGAATTATGGTGCTAGAGGAGACTCTTGAGAGTCCCATGGACTGCAAGAAGATCAAACCTATCTATTCTGAAGGAAATCAGCCCTGAGTGCTTACTGGAAGGACAGATCGTGAAGCTGAGGCTCCAATACTTTGGCCACCTCATGAGAAGAGAAGGCTCCCTGGAAAAGACCCTGATGTTGGGAAAGATGGAGGCACAAGGAGAAGGGGACGACAGAGGACAAGATGGTTGGACAGTGTTCTCGAAGCTACAAACATGAGTCTGACCAAACTGTGGGAGGCAGAGGAAGACAGGAGTGCCTGGCGTGCTCTGGTCCATGGGGTCACGAAGAGTCAGACATGACTAAACAACAACAACATCATCAGTTGCAGGTACTGTCTGTTGTTGCTGAACTACAGCTTGCATCACCTGAGGCTATTGGCTATGCTTGCAGGAGCTGATGGGGATTGTAGTTCAGAAACATCCAGAGGACCAAAGGTCTCTTATCCCTCTATACATGGTCCTTATACCTAAGACCTATTGATTTCCAGGATACTTACACCAAGGTAAGTAGGTATAGGATTTCAGCCTTATTTTAATGATTCCTTATAAGAAGCATAGGCAAACTCGGCCCTCCAGATGTTTTGGGACTACAGTTCCCATTATCCCTGGCCACTGGTCCTGTTAGCTAGGGATCATGGGAGTTGTAGGCCAAAAACATCTGGAGGGCCGAGTTTGCCTATACCTGCCTTATAAACAAGAATCCCCAATCCATGAGGGAAACACGATTTTAGAATTTACAGTATTGTTAAATACAAGTTACTTATAAAACTGTTACTAGAGGCATTCCCCTTTCACTCTCAGAATGCTTTTTTCGAAATGGCATTGGCTGACATATACACACGCTATCTAAAAACAAAAGTATTCCCTCCTCAAAAAACCCCAAACAAACCGACTGTCTTATGCAAATTAGTGTTGTTTTGGTCACTCAGTCCAAACCCATTTGATGCACGGACCAATATTTCCTTTAATCAGATGGCAGCCTTAGTTGAAACAAATTTTAAGAGCATGAATTAGTTCTACTGTGGCTTCAGCTTTCGGTCTCTCACTGGCTTGCTCTGAGCTCCATCCACGTATGTTTGGGGTTTGAAGGGAACAGTCAAAAGCTGCAACGTATGACCTTGACCAGGCACCCCCAACCTTCGGGCCCTCCAGATGTTTTGGACTACAATTCCCATCATCCCTGACCACTTGTCCTGTTAGCTAGGGATCATGGGAGTTGTAGGCCAAAACATCTGGAGGGCCACAGGTTGGGGGTGCCTGATCTTGAAAATGCACCTTTTGTCGGATTCTCTTTCTTGCCTTATGTTCTTTAGGGTGTGGTTAGGAAAGGAATAAGGAAGACCTAATGGCCTCTGCAAGCATAGCCAATGGGCTGAGATGGTGGGAGTTGTCGTTCAGCAACATATAGAGGGCCAGAGGTTCCTCACAGCTGGAACAGGAAAGAGAGCTTCTCTTCCATCCTGCTGGGGAAGCAGCAGCATTATTAAGTCAGTTCTTGTCTTTCCCCACAGGGAAGAACAGAGAGGTGAGGAAGGAGGACTGAGCAGGCTTGTAATTTATTCTGGAAACTTCTGCATTGGGTACATTAAAAAACCCAACACACACACACACACACACCAGCTTCTCTCTAGCCCATCTTATACTGCAGGAAAGGAACAAAATAGGAGACCAAAACCTTTGAGGAAGTTGGGTATGTTTAACCTGGAGAAAAGCTGATTAACAGGTGAAAAAGTAGCCATCTTATTCAGTTCTTGAAAAAGTTGCCACATATGGGGAACATTGGTTCTGTGCTGCTACAGAAGGAAGGCTCTGAACTACAGGGTCTAAGGACAAGCAGGTTTTCGATGAAACATTTAAGAATAACTTCCTGACTGTATGAGCTGTTTGTGAGTGTGAGTAGGCTACCTTAGAAGGTGGTGGATATTCCCAAGGTTAGAGGTGTTCTTGCTGTTGTTTTTTATTAAGCAGAAGCCAGGTAACTACGTTATCCAGATCAGCAAATTTCCTCCACTGACATAGGGTTGGACTTGTAAGATCTCACCCTACTCTATGAGATGAGCCACAGCAGCCACTAACCCTCCCTGTATCTCCCACCCACCCCACAACAAGGAAACAGGACCAGAACTCAACTTCAAGTTTATTTATTGTTTTACTTTTTTAAAAAAAGATTTCAGTGTTTTTCTTGCTTAAAAAAAATACTGTTCAGATCCTTAGTAATGCACTATTGGGCCTTAAATGCCTCCACTTTCCCCTCACTTAAGACCCAAAGGGGCAGCTGAAATGTTTCTGAGTGACTCTCCCAAGTGGGGGAAATTACATGCCCTTCCCACCAACACAACGGGGAAATGAGGGACAGGGAAAAGAAGATTAAAATAAAATAACCAACCAACAACCTAGGAGTAGAGTTCAGTGCCACTTAAAAAGGAGGAAATGAAGGGTCAAGAAACAGACCCTGAAAATTTTAGCCACATGTGGCCTTCTTTGGAAAACAGGGCAGGCGAACTTTGCTGCCTAAAACAAACAAGTCAGTTTAGTGGCACGTTTTAACTCCACCATATGGCACGGGAAGAACCGAGAGTGAAACTGCTGCGGTCATTGTTCCCCACAATCCCAGGAGATGAATGTGGTGCTGAAGCAGCGCTTCCATGCCTCTCCAAAAGACAATTTTAAATCCACAGTGAAGGCAAAAATGATGCTCCTTATATAGTTTCACTCGTTCTCTTCCTCCCCACCCCCATTTAGGCATTCCTGATCTTCCTTTCCCTTTGGCCTATAGAAAGCCCCACCCCAATACAATTTCAAATAAGGTTAAGGTTAATCTTATTAATAGTCATGCAGCCCTGCTCCTGCAGGGCAAAAATAAGAGAGACATCCCCACCCCACCCTGGAAGGTCCTTGCCTCCCCCTTTTAAGGCCCCACTTGTGGTGAGGGGGGCACCTATTAATCCATGATCAGTAAGAAGTAAAGGGCAGTTTCCTGGGGTTTCCCGTGCCGGCAGAAGCAGGGGCAGTTTTGAAGACAGTATTTTCGGACCAGAAGGACGGAGAAGAACGGGGACCCATCTACCCCTCCCAAGGTGGCAAGGGGAGGGAGAGCGGAGTCCCACGAAGAGAGGTCCAATCTCAGGTCAGAAAGGGCACTGCACCTGGGAAAGAAAGAAGACAAAAAGGAAGTATTAGCAGCAAAAAGCAACAGCTTTCCTTTTCTTATTTAATGTTCTTTAAAAAGACAAGTTGGCCTTCTCTGCATGGCAGGAGCAAACAAACCAGAAAGTCTGTAGTTGACCATAGTTTCTGGTTTCATCTGATCCAGGAAACGGTTACCAGCTCCAAAACAAACCCATATATTAAAACCATAGATGTAAGTTGCCTTAATATCGTTGCTTGTTCCAAACGTGGTAACTGTATCTCCCAAGTTTTGACAATACGGGAAACTTTGGTTAATCAGAGGCACCCAGGCTTGTTTTCTCATGCCACAAATTGGCTGGGGGGGAGCCATAGGCACATGCATATCATGGCTTGATGAGGACAAGATATGATCACTGTCTCCTCCCACCCTCACCCAGAGTTTCCACCCATAACTAAGTAAAGCTTTCCACTCTCCAATTTCTTCTACCTTGTTACTTCTCGGCCCAGGCACTAGGGGGCGCTCATTCGTCCCCTGCAGTCATTCCTCTCACAGTGCCCTTCTGGCGTATCTGCAACAAAACAAGATCCTTCAGCAGCTGGTTAACTTCCAAGTCTTACATGGTGGTAGTACTGGCTCTGTTTACTTCCACATGGCCTTGCCAGAAAGATTTGCCAATAAATTTAATAAGTTTTTTTTTAAAAAAATCAATAATCAATTACAATTGCATTTGCATTTAAATGCATCAGCATATTACCAAACATTATAGGGTTTGAGGGTTCAAAGCATATTTAATACTCTCCGGGCAAGACAGGAACCACATTTAATCCCAAAGTGCAAAATAGGATCTATCTATGAACAAAACACTTGTATGTACCAGTTTTTCCTCCCTTTTCTTTTAAGGAGGAACAGATTCAAATAAGGGCAGGACTCCTATATATTTTGTAAAAGTTGTATAGAAAAAGGTTTTAATCGTCAAAAAATAGAAAGGTAGATATTTACAAATATATAAAATATGTTTACAGAAGCATAACGTATTTATGTAACTATACATTTACAGACATTAAAAAACTACAAATTGAGGAACAATGGTAAGCACATTAACAGTTAAAAATTTTAAAAAGAGGGGATTTTTGCAGCGCATCTCTTACAGCAGTGGAAAAAACCCATGCCTACCAAAATATCTTCTTCCACATTAATATCATATAGGACTGTCACCCAATTGTGGAAATCTTCGTGCCTCTGTGGGGAACTTCTGGTGCTCCATTTGCTGCTGAACTACAACTCCCATCATTCCTCACCACTGGTGATGCTTGCAGGGGCTGATGGGAGTTGTAGTTCAGGAACATTTGGAGGGCCAAAGCTTCTCTCACCCTTAAGCAGATCAACTGAGTTTTAAAACTGAATCTACATAAACTTGCATATGACTAAACACTTTTGAAGAAGGGAAAAAAGTATACCCGATTTTAGATGGCATATGTCTTGGAAGTGGAGTCCCCTCCTGTGAGAGACTGAAGAGGGAATGCCTCTCCCAAGATGGGGTCTGCCATTAGCAATTTTCACGTTTTGGGATTCGAATCAGGGCTTTCCACTTCTATATTAGTGGATCAAAACCACATCGACTAAATAAAACCTATGGCCCTAGTTGGAAACTCCTCCTCTTGTCAGAGGATCTGTACCTACAACAGCAAGTGTGCCATAGGGACAGCAAATGTAAAACAGGAGTACCGATCATCACTCAACAGAACAGTGGCAGTGATTTTTTTAAAAATCCTGCCTGGCAGATCTGCGTAGCAGCTCGGCTCATTGAAATCAACAAAGCCTCAAGGCTAGCTGCGAGAAAACAAACAGGAAAGGGTTTTAACTAAGCCTCTACAAGTGGGAACTGAGCTGGCCATGGAAGGCCTTTTTGGGAAGGGAGTTTTGGGAAGCCATGAAAAGAAAAGGCCTGGCTGCTTGACCCCATCCATCTTACTCTCCAACAACAATGACATCTGAAGCAGGCCACCCATAAATGATCTCTGAGATCAGGCTTGTATGGGCAAAGCCATCCTTTCCGACCCAGTGACAGGGAAAGTTGTACAGTGGTACCTCTGGTTACGTACTTAATCCGTTCCGGAGGTCCGTACTTCACCTGAAACTGTTCTTAACCTGAGGTACCACTTTAGCTAATGGGGCCTCCTGCTGCTGCCGCGCCGCTGGAGCACGATTTCTGTTCTCATCCTGAAGCAAAGTTCTTACCCCGAGGTACTATTTCTGGGTTAGCGGAGTCTGTAACCTGAAGCGTATGTAACCTGAAGCAAATGTAACCCGAGGTACCACTGTACTTCTGGCCTTCCACCCACAAGAGTTCAAGCACAAAAGTAAGGGAAGCTCTCACAACCCAAACCGAGTGCCCCTTGCACCCGCAAACCTGGTTCTCTGCCCCAAAATACCTCATCAAGCTCCCTCTGTGTCTCTTCCTCCATCCGTCGAATGTCAGCCATGGTTAAATCCACCCACTTGTCCAACCAGCAAAATAGCTGCCTATGGAAGTTGGTAAAGAGGCGTCTTTCTTGCTGTAGGAAGAGAAAAAGGCTTCAAGAAAACAGGATGACAAAAATGCAGGAGACCTTGAAGTGGGGATAATAATCTACACGCTCTCTTTGAGCGTGGGCTGCATTCTGCAGAGCAAGCTCAAGATGGGTTTTTTTACCCTCACCTCTTCCCGCCCCTAAAAAAACCTCAACAACGCTGGAGAAAGTCTCAAATCCCATTTGCTAATATTGCTCTGCCATCTGTTACTATCCAAGCAAGCTCCAATGCAGATCAGAGCCAGTAGCCTTACCTTTTGGATAAATTTTTCCACTCGGCCCTGAAGACCCCACCAGCGGAACTTCACACTCACAAGTTTGTAGGCACACATGTGGGGGCAATCTTCATTGTTGGCTAGTTCCCGCTAATGGACGGGAGATAGGGGAAAAGGGGAAGGGGGAGAAAGGTAGAAGCCAGAAAGATTAGGCCTGGAGTTGCCGCTGAAGTTTCAAAGCAAACTTGTGGAGATTTCTCTTATAGAAGAAACATCTGAGGGGGATTTGCAGGGATGAAAAAGAGATTTACCCTTTTTTATATATTTCATTTAGAAGTATTTACACCATGCCTACTAACCCAAGTTCTCGAGGCGGCTTGCAATGTATTTAAAACACAATAGAACAGACAGCGATACAGACGCCTTTGCCCTGATTATTCTAAGTTTCCCCCCTCCCCTTGTTCTCCAGAGTTCCTACAAATGCCATTCTGCAGCTGATTCTTCAGGCTGTAGAAGCAGATGGGTGTTAATTCCACATGGGTAAGGGCATGGAGTGACTGCTGTTTATGTCTCTCACAGCCCCAGCCCTGGCAGCATTAATAGAAGGTGGTGGGTGCAGCACCTTTCAGTATTGATAAGACCCAGCCCCGCTCCAAAAAACCCTACAGCCGGTTCATGCACCCAGTGACCACTGCAACATTTGCTTTCTCTCTTGCTGCCATGACTAAAAGGTCACAGACAAGGCTCCATCTTTTGGGTCTGGTGCCACAGCAAGCGCACATTTTGCTTTGCCAAGATGAAGCCTGCAGACCCCTGGGGTCACACCACCACCGCCAAAGCCTGCCTTCAGAACAACAGAGAGGCCGAGATGTATGGATGGGAGGGAGCAGGACACACTTACGGGCTGGTTCGCAAGTTTTGCTATCATCCGTTTATCTATTATTTCATTTATGAATTGCATCCCATAAGGCGTCTTGAAACAAATTACAAGACAGGGGATTGGAAGTACCTTCCAGTCAGGACCAAGAGGCCCTCTGCCCGTCTTCAGTGATTTGAAAAGAGCCGGGTCTTCATCTGGCTTGTAATCCTGAAAGATAAGAGAGCAGAGATGAGAATGTCAGCAGTATGAGATACAGGGGGGCAGAGCTGGATAAATGCCATGAAGATCTTTGTTCAGCAGGTGGAAAGGCAGCCAGAAAGGGCAGATTCCTCTTGACCCAAAAACAGGGCCTGATAGCATCTAAAACCCAAGAGCCAGCCCTGAAATCAAAAGGGTACTATTTTGGATACTACGAGCAGTGCAAAAAGTTGAGCAACAATGTGGTTTTAGTGGTACCAGCCATCACCACCACTACTGTTACCTTCACTCTAAGGATGTAGAGAGAATGGACTAGTCACTTGGAGGCGAAGAAAAAGTGCTCAGCATATGCTCAGAGACAAGCTCTCCACCCAGGGGCCTCTCCTCACTCAGAGCGGGGGATCTCCTTTCATCACTTCTGTAGGCCATGGGCCAGCAGGAACAAATGAGATCACAATGTGGAGCCTGGCCAGATATAAGCAAACTTCCTTTCTCTGTCAATGTTGGGGGGATAAAGGAGGGAGAAGGAAGAGGAGCGAGTTGTGTGTGGAAATGATGGCCCCTCAGGCCAGGTAGTGGTGGGCAGGATAGCTGCAGCCTAGAATTGCTGGGGTACTGTTCTCCTGAGCTCTCCCAATCTAGAGCGATTCGAAAGAACAAATGGTTCCAAGTGGGGGTTTGCAGATGCTACAATAATCAAAAAGATTCCCTTTGTGCTCACGGCTTTCACACTCCAGAGCCACAAAGGGATCCTTCTTTCCTATCAAAAGCAGTCGGCTGGAAGGGTGCTTTCCCTCCCAGAATTCCCCTGCCTTCTGTGTCATGTTAACCTTTGCCAAACACTCTTCCAACTGCCAGACAAAAACCAAGGTTGCCTCTTACGTCATCTGACACTTGCGTCCGATCAGCGACATCTATATGGACCACCTCAACATCTTTCCAAGTTTCCGCATCAAGGCTGTGGACCTGGCAGAGATAAGAGTTTTTATGTCCTCAACCAAAACAAAAATGGGAGTCGCCATCACTGAAAGTTTGATTGGGCTTTGTTGACTTTTTAATATGCTTCCGTATTATGATATATGCTTTGTACTGGCCTAAAGACAACGAGTGTTAGGCAATCAATGTGTTCAATTTAATAATAATAATAATAGTAATAGTAATAATAAGAATAATAATAATAATGTATTTTACATCAAAACACACAAGATTTGGGTGGGACCTTAAGAGAGCTGTGCATAAACAAATGCCAGCAAACCTCAAAGAACTGAAGCAAAATTGTAGAATTGGCCAAAACTCCTCCACAATTATGTGAGAGATTGATATAGTCATACAGAAAATGATTACTTCAAGCTATTGCTGCTAGATGTGGTTCTAAAAGCTCTTGAATCATAAGGTGTACTTAGTTTTGTACACATGGCTTCTCCATTATGGCTTTATTTTTGCCAAATAAATCATGACACAGAGTAATATGTCATGTGTTGTTCTTCACCTGAGGTTGTATTTACCTAATTTTAAGACCTGCTAAAAAACAGATGATCTGAATCAGACCGGACACGGGTTAGAGCTCAACGTCGAGCCTACCAAGTGGCAATGGCGACGGCGAAGAGGGCCTTCTTCGCCACCTCCATTGCATCTGCAGAAAACAGCAGCAGGAGACTTTTTCAGGTGGTTCGCAGTTTATCGGAACCACCTGTACCACCGGGGCCTGGTAGGGACCCCAAGATCTCCTGCAATGCTTTTGCAAAGTTTTTTGCAGATAAAATCGCTCAGATTCAGAAGGAGGTAGACTCCACAGTGGGAGCAGGGCCAGGGCGGGAGAGTGCTAGAGTTCTGTCTGGTCCTGTTATATGGGATCAATTCCAATCTGTTACCTCCGAGGATGTGGACAGGCTGCTTGGACGAGTGAAACCGACCACCTGTCTCCTTGATCCTTGCCCATCCTGGCTGATAAAAGCGAGCCGGGAAGGGCTGGGCGATGGGCTTTGCGGGGTGGTGAATGCTTCCCTCCGTGAGGGAGCTTTCCCAGACCCGCTGAAAGAGGCGGTCATTAAACCGCTTCTTAAAAAAACATCTTTAGACCCGGCCAATTTGGCCAACTATCGCCCAGTCTCAAATCTGCCATTCTTGGGCAAGGTGATTGAGCGGGTGGTTGCTGAACAACTCCAAGCACGCCTGGAGGAAACGGACCATTTGGATCCCTTCCAATCGGGATTCAGGCCTCACCATGGGACTGAAACTGCCTTGGTCGCGCTGGTTGATAATCTCCGGCGGGCTAGGGACAAAGGTGAGAGCTGTTTCCTAGTTCTGCTGGATCTCTCAGCGGCCTTTGACACCATCGACCATAACATCCTTCTGGGCCGTCTAGAGGGGCTGGGAGCTGGGGGCACTGTTATACAGTGGTTTCGCTCCTTCCTCCTGGGCCGTGTTCAGAAAGTGGTGGTGGGGGATGAGTGTTCAGACCCTTGGGCCCTCACTTGTGGGGTACCTCAGGGTTCCGTCCTCTCCCCCATGCTTTTTAACATCTATATGAAGCCGCTGGGAGAGATCATCAGGGGGTTTGGACTGGGTGTTCATCAGTATGCAGATGACACCCAGCTCTACCTCTCCTTTAAATCAGAACCAGTGAAGGCGGTGAAGGTCCTGTGTGAGTGCCTGGAGGCGGTTGGAGGTTGGATGGCGGCTAACAGATTGAGGTTGAATCCTGACAAGACAGAAGTACTGTTTTTGGGGGACAGGAGGCGGGCAGGTGTGGAGGATTCCCTGGTCCTGAATGGGGTAACTGTGCCCCTGAAGGACCAGGTGCGCAGCCTGGGAGTCATTTTGGACTCACAGCTGTCCATGGAGGCGCAGGTTAACTCTGTGTCCAGGGCAGCTGTCTACCAGCTCCACCTGGTACGCAGGCTAAGACCCTACCTCCCCGCGGACTGTCTCGCTAGAGTGGTGCATGCTCTGGTTATCTCACGCTTGGACTACTGCAACGCGCTCTACGTGGGGCTACCTTTGAAGGTGACCCGGAAACTGCAATTAATCCAGAATGCGGCAGCTAGACTGGTGACTGGGAGTGGCCGCCGGGACCACATAACACCGGTTCTGAGAGATCTGCACTGGCTCCCAGTACGTTTCCGAGCACGATTCAAAGTGTTGGTGCTGACCTTTAAAGCCCTAAACGGCCTCGGTCCTGTATACCTGAAGGAGCATCTCCACCCCCATCGTTCAGCCCGGACACTGAGATCCAGCGCCGAGGGCCTTCTGGCGGTTCCCTCATTGCGAGAAGTGAGGCTACAGGGAACCAGACAGAGGGCCTTCTCGGTAGTGGCGCCCGCCCTGTGGAATGCCCTCCCATCAGATGTCAAAGAGATAAAGAATTACCTGACATTCAGAAGACATCTTAAGGCAGCCCTGTTCAGGGAAGTTTTTAATATGTAATGCTGTACTGTTTTTAACACTGATTGGGAGCCGCCCAGAGTGGCTGGGGAAACTCAGCCAGATGGGCGGGGTATAAATAATAAATTATTATTATTATTATATGTTATGTCTTCATATGTAAAACCACAGAATTCAATTTTCTCATGACTGTATAGAAATTAAATAACAACATATGTAACCCAGATTTGCTTCAATAAAAATCACAGAAAAGTTTAATACCTTAAGATTGCATCCCTCAATACTGCCAAATATTTCAGTCATTTAGAAGAGAAAAAGACCTCTGTAACCCCAAACTGCATCCAATAGTTAATTATAAAGCATGTTTCTCTTCCATACAGTCTCCTCTAAAGTGCTTTCAAGATCTTTGCAAGAATAAGTGCTTTATTGCTTATTATATATGCAATGGAACCTTAACAAAGTCTAAATTATTTATCCTAGCTGTTATCTTTCCAGGATCTGAACTGATTCCCTGTATGTGGTGTTATTTTAAAGGCATTTTTATGTTAATTTTTTTGTGTTTGTTTTGTATTCAGTTATTTTTACATATGCAACTATTTTATATATGCCATTGTATTGTAAATCACTTCAAGGTGCCTCACAGGAAGCAACTCATAAGTTACATAAATAACAACAACTATTCCGGATACAAAATATTTTCTTTGTGCAGAAAGAAAAAATGCTTGTTAATCAAATACCATTCTCCACCCCTTAATAATAAAACAGTGCATCTGTGCCCACGGTCTTTCTATTAATAGAGAGCACAGTTCAGCAGGACTTGGGCCCCCTGGTTCTGTGGATAAAACGTGGTGTTTCATTCCCATCACTTACATTGTCTTGGTCACCTAAATCTGGTTTGTGCCAGGTTTCAATTTTGATGAAGAAATCATCCTTCATATATTCATTCTGTCCAAAAAGGAAAGGGTGGGGAAGAGAGAAGAATGGTTACCCAGAATACTTTGTGGTAACAAGAGCACACGCAGACCTAAAGCCACACATGACTTGAGCAGACATATTACCCAGAATGCTCTGCAACATTCTGGGATGTGGGTGTGTGACTCATGAGAAGTGGACTTCATGGGGTAAGAGGTGTGCCATAGCTTACTGGAGATAGGAGAGGGCACAGATGTACCCAGAGAATCTGAGGAAGTTGGGGTTCACTAAGAAGCACTGCCTGCCCACCTACCCACAGATGTCCCTTCCCCAAGTCACTTACCGTAATAACTGCAGCAGACGGGACCACAAGAAAGAAGAGAAAGACAGAACATGTTAGTGCAGGAAAATGAAATGAAAAACCTTCCCTAATCAGCTTGATATAAGTCTTCTCTAGCCACAGTTGCCATTTATGTAACCCAAATCACAAAGGACAGTTTTAGCCCAATATATCCAGCAGGTTAGACAAAGTGTGGAGAAGCTATGGTCATCCAGTTGTTGCTGAACTGCAACTCCCATCAGCCCCAGCAAACATGGCCAAAACCAGGGATGATGGGAATTGTAGTTTAGTAACATCTAGAGGGCCAAAGGTTTCCCACACCAGTTTTGACTGTCCCTGAACTCTGATAATATTTCCTGCTGGCCTGGACGGGGTGTGCAAGTTTGTGTAGAAACCAACTGTACAAATGTAAAATTTGCATTTGTTGGTTCTCCCACTTTTGCCTCAGGACACACCCAACTCCGTCCAAAGAAAGTTGCCCAAATGAGAATGTGGCCCTTGGCCTATTAAAACTTTCCCAGCACTTGCTCAAAATGAATGTTTATTCAAACTCTGTTCTGTGGAAACTTGAGATTCCTCTGGCCTGTGTCAATGAGAAGAGCAGTAATGTATGAAAAGAGTTTCCCAATAGGCTGCTTGTTGTAGGAATCTGCTGGGTGCATTTCTAGGTTATATACTCAGCTTAAGAAGAGCAGTGATGAATGGAGTGTACAGCACTTCCAGAATCTCTGCCAAACCACCCCTGGATTTTTGCCACTCAGCCATTGTTCAAAAGGATCGTTCAAGATAGAGTGTTTGAAAAAAAATGACAACACTCCAGACAAATTTGTTCCCCTACCAAAGCATCTAGGTAGGACAGGGTTTCGCAAACATGGGTCTCCAGCTGTTTTTGGACTAGAACTCCTATCACCCCAAGCTAGTATGACCATTAGTTGTAGTCCAAAAACAGCTGGAGACCCAAGTTTGGGAAACCATGACCTAGGGAGTCCCAGTTACAGACATAGCCCCTTCTCCCATCCCTCTCCCTGGCTCACCCGTTCGACAATAGGGATAGGCATTCCAGGCTCTCTCGTGAACAACTAGGGACCCCTCAGGGGCGAACATCTTAATGAATCCAGGAACTTTGCTGCAAGAGAGAGAAAAACAGGGCATCAGAGGAAGCCCATGCCTTTGGATGCCCGTGCCCAGGAAAGACCTTACCTTTGGAGGTGGTAGATCTTGTGGGTGAACTGCCCCCGTTCCCCTTCACGCTCGTAAGGTTCATTTTTTAGCACCTCAATCCCTTCGCCGCCGCCAGTGTTGTTCTTGCTGGCTTCAGCAACAGAGAATAACTGCCCCACCTGATACTGAAGAGGGAAAGAACAGAGGTTGGAAATGGGCATTTTAAACAGGAGATTCAAGTTCGACATGTCCCAAAAGGAACTCGTCCCAGTTCAAATTTGTCCCTTTACAAAACAAAGTAGTTGCCTTCAGGTCACAGTTCCAAGTTGATCCAAATGATCCTCAAGAATTTTTTTCTGTATTCAAAATGCTCCTGTGCTGAAGTATAAAAGAAAAGTATAAAATAAACTTAAGATGAGAGTCTATAGAGTGAAAAGCACAGATGAGAGAACGAACTTGAAGATAAAACTAGAAATCATTCAAAGTTCTAAGCCGAAACAAATTTAATTCAAGTTTTGATCACTTGGCAATTCTGGAAACTACTTTCAGATGTAGTTTAGAGACTTTTGAACTAATTTGATGAAGTCTGTTAAGCTCATTCCAAACACTGGGAAAGAGAAGGGGAAATACTCCTGCCCCATTGGCCTTCAAATAGGGCACAGGACTTGGGGACAAGGAAGGCCATAGGAGTCACGTGGCAAGACCTGCCTGCCCCAATTACTGCTGGGTGGAGAGGGAAAGAACAGGGAGCCAGAAAGAGAGACAGAAAAGGGCAATGCCCTTTTGGTTTTTGGTTCTGGCCCCACCTCTGAAAAACAGGAAGAAAAGCACCCCAAACTTTCTGCTGATTTATGCCAACCCATTATTCCCCCCCTCCCATTGATTAACTAGGGGGTCAGCAAGGTTGCACACTTCCTAATACCACTGCATGTAAATGGAACTTACCTCCTCTACGGAGCAAGGCAGCACAACCCGGCTGGTTTTGGAGGATGGAGATTAAAGCAGCATGGGGGGGGGGGGAGAGGAAAGAGAACAAGAGTTAGAGAGGGGATCCTCCAGTGCCCAGGCCCTCACACTCCACTGCCACATGCACCAGATAAAAAGCACATACACACTTTATTCACCCTGGAATGTATTTAACAGACCATTCAACCAAGACCATTTATAAAGCACGACTGTTGCATCTGAACTATCATTATTATTATTATTAAGTTCTAGAAAACTGCCACTAAAACTAGTCTTAAAACAACTTACAGTATGATATATCAAAGTGTACAAAAATTTAGAAACACTGAAGAACAAGCCACAATGTAAAATGCAGCTTTAAATAACACTGAATAAATAAGCAAGCTTATCAAATACCACCAGAGGACTGGAAGTAGAGGAAGACCTTACCTGGTGCCAAAAAGGTATTAAACTTGACACCAGGTGGGCCTCACCAGGGAGACCAATCCATAGATGGGGTGGGAGGAGAGAGAAGCCAAAATGTCCTTTCCCTTGTTGCCAGTCACAGAACCTTTCCTGGAGGAAGAGGAAAGCCTCTGATGACAACCACAGGGCATGTGTTGGCAGAGGCATTCTGTCAGGTATTGGAGAAGCTTTCTAGGCTAAAATCAGAACTTTGAATTGGTCTCAGGAACCCATTGGGAGCCACTGCAGATGGGGCAAATGAGAGTAATAGGTACTTGTTGTCTGGTGCCTATTATCAGTTTGGCAGCTGCACTGAACACTCGCTGCAATTTCCAAACAGTCTGCTAAGGTGAGCACATATATAGCACATTGCAATAACATACTTATGCAGGACCCTGGTATCTCAAAACTTGAAGGCCGTGTACATTGTATACCTTTAAAGTACCATTAGAAGCACACGTTCCCTTCAAAAAACTATGGGAACTGTAGTCCATTGAGCGTTGTTGGGAATTGCAACTCTGTGAGTGGTAAACTACAGTGCCCAGAATTCCCAGGGAGGCGGGGGAGATGTGCTTTAAAGGTGTTGCAGAAGTTTCGCTGAAATCGAAACACAAAGCAGATTGTCTTCTTTGCCCTGAAGAAGAGCACACGAATATGCACAGAGAACCTTCCTAAACTCACAGAGCAATCCTAAACAGGCCTATACAGAAGCCTTACTGAATTAAAAAGGGCTTTCTCCCTGGAAGTGTGCGGCATCCCTTGAGGCAATGTTATTGTATGTGCCAGATGAAATAAGTTGGAGTGTCATCTCCCCACCCCCAAGGTCTTTTCTCCTACAATTCTCCTCCAGCGAATGCCTCAGCCAGCTTTAACCAAGATAAATCTGCTGCTGCCAACTTCCCCTGAAACAGTGCCCAGCGTGATTTGCGGTAACACTCTGAAACTGCAAACATTTTGTGTTTCCTCCGAAATAAGTTCCTGGAAATCAACAGGCCTTAGTTTAAAGAAAGTGAGCCGAGCAGTCAACAAAAATTATGACGGATTCAGCGATCCGAGGATGGCACTTCTCATTTGTTCTCCTCCCTCACTGATTATTCTATTGAGCTTTGGTGAAAAAAACATGGGTGGAGGGTGGGGAAGAGGGGGGAAAAATACATCGAAATGGAGAATAACGGTATAAACTATAAAGCAAGCCAAGTGTGGAGGCAGCCAGGCCGCCTCCTGTCGGGAAAACATGCCGGGTCAGGGACCCTAGATGGATTCCAGGACTGGGTGTGCGAGAAACCTCCTGGCAGGGTAAGCCGAATGGGCCAAGGCGACCCCCCACTTCTGCTTTTCAGAGGAATATGAGAAAGCGCCGCCCGTTACATTGCAGAAACAAAAGGCCCCATTCATCCAAAATATCAGATCTCACCCAGCGCACATTATTAGGCGCTCTAAAAACCCCCAGCAAAATACATAAGGAAGAGCCGTAGAAAGGGGCAGCCATATGTAGACGGGTCCCTTGTCTATCGCCCACCCATTTTTAGGAAAGCCCCCTCCCCACTGCCTAGCAAACCCTTCCCATGTCCTGCCCCACCCACGCTGGCGCCCCCCACACCCCTCCCAGTACTCACAACTCTTTGATCAGCACCATCCTCCCGTCCCTCCGGCACCCCGCACGCCAAATGCACCAGCCCTTTTCTTCCTCTTCCCCCCTACCCCGGCCATTGACGCCACTTCCGCCCTCACTCTAGCGCCCGCTCGCCCGCACCTGCCCGCGACGACGCCACTTCCGCCCTCACTTGGGCTTCGCCCGCGCTGGCGGGAGCAAAGGCCGGCCACGTTGGGGAGGAGCAGGTCGAAGGGGGGGCGTTCGGTGCTCTTGATTGACACCACAGGGAAGCCGGGGAATGACGGGACGCTGAGGGTTGCATTGGACAGAAATGTCCACTAGGGGTCGCGCTCCAATCGGGCGTTCGGAATCGGCTCTGTTGAGAGTGCTTCTGAGATATGTGCAAAGCGCCTTTCTAGTCGTATTTGAGAAAGGGCAAGATCACGGACCTCCTGACTTTCATGCCTTTCAAGGGTTTGGTACCCCACGCGAAATTGATCCTTGTCCCTTCTGTTTTGAAACTATTCACTGAATATACTTTTTACTGAACCGTGAAAGGGACAGGAGACATATTTCGAGGGTGTCCTCGAAATTCCTTTAAATCATGGGCATAGCCAGATTTATATTAGGGGGAGTAGAACTAAGCTGTTGGTTAAGTATTTCTATTTATTTACTTTATGGTGGGGCAGCTTCCCCCTGCCTACCCCCCGCTACACCCATGCTTTATATGTTCACATCTCTATGGAAATATACATCGCGATGCTCCAGATCAATAATGCATATTCCCAAGTAAGTGTGCACAGAATTGCAGCTGTATTGCATTTAGAGTAGGAGATCTGGGACTTTGAGTATTCTAGATAGGGGGTGCGATGTTTTCTTTTCTGGCAGGTCTCTTGTGCCGCTGACACAAGAATTTTAACCCGGGAAATATTTCCCAACATGAAGATGGGAGGTGGAACTTGTGGACTTTCTGACTGCCATGTACAAGATCCCAGGGTTCGTTCTCTAGGCCTGACGGAGCAACACTGGGCCTCTAATGCCTCTTGATTTGTTTTTGAGACCAGGTTATGTTCACCTGGGTCTGTTCTCCTCGGTAAATTTGATCTGTTTATTTTCCCTCTTGACTCTGTCTGCATTATCCCAGCCACTTTGCTAAAGTGAACCACTCAGATACTACGCCTATTGTTATGTACTGAGTTGAATAGGATCCAAACTGCAGCAGTCTGATTGGTCCTAGAACAATAGGATCCAAATTGCAGCAGTCTGATTGGTCCTAGAACAATAGGATTCAGAATGCAGCAGTCTGATTGGTCCTAGAACAATGCAGCAGTATGATTGGTTGGCAGGAACCACGCAATCATGCTCCAGATATAAGTGAATCCACAACCTGATTGGCTTACAGTAGAATTCCAGAATTAGCCAATCATGCGCAGCCCATTGTGTAAATAATGTATATAAAGCAGATACTTTGAGGGGACTTTCATTCATTCCTCCTCACCACTATGAGCTGAATAAAGAGCATGAAATCACTTTGCGACTCTGAGTATATTTCACCTATGAATGAATTCTGCAGAACTCGCATGCTAATTTGTTATGTTTTCCTTGGTCCCAGTAAAGATGATTACTCAACTGTGGATTTTGGATTTTGGAGTTTTCCCTCACTGACAAACACAGCTACCCTGTATATTTGTTGTTTATATATCCAGAGGGGCTCTTATGTCATTCCTCCATTAGCTATTACTTGCTATTATCTCTTAGTTATTTTTTTTTTAACACACTCTGGTGCTGAGCCAAAGAATTTCAACACAGGAAAGCCAATGACTCCGATAAAATTCCTCCACCAGGCAATGGGAAGAGTTTAGTTTAGGGTTAGGGTTAGGGTTAGGGTTAGGGTTAGGGTTAGGGTTAGGGTTAGGGTTAGTTGTGTTTTGAAAGAACTTGTGTGAGGTCTGGATTTCCTGCGAGAGGAAAAGAGGCTTTTCAGGCTGAGGGTAGAAGAAGAAGCCAAGATTCTTGGATTACTTGCAGAGGAATCTTGAGATCTAGGCAAACAGCGGACAAAATGAACAAATTGGAGGTTCTGGGAGAAAAAGCACAGTATTCAGTCTGCCTATACTCCACCCATCCACCCCCTGCAGCCATTCTGTTGGCTGGTAAAACAATGGGCTGGATTGAAATGATAAAATCAACGCTGTTTCCTGGGGTTGGACTTTCCTGAATGAGGAACTTGCCTGTTGCCCTTTAGATTGCATAAGAGTGATGAAATAAAGCAGGCTGGGTCGCAACTGTGCCTGGAAGCAGGAAGAGAAACACAGTTGTGGAGTGGAAGTGAAGAACCCTCTTAGAGAATAACTCCAGAGGGTACACCCAGGAGGCTGCTGCTTTCTTTGTGAAGGGCTACACAACCCTTGCACCTCAGACCATGGCCAACCAAACAGACTACAACGAATTCTTGCACAAGCACAGGGATGTCTTCCGGAGGTTTCCGCTGGAGCTGGTCCATGGGATCCCCCTGATGGAGCCCATTGCTCAACAATGGGCTCCAATTGAAAACTTCCAGGCGCGGCCAGATGACTTGCTTCTCTCAACTTACCCCAAAGCAGGTGAGACACCAGAAAGGGGAGCAGGCGGGGTGTACGACTGCAGGAGGAAAAACAGAAGGAGGAGCGCCGTAGCAATCGCAGGTGCCACCCCTCCAAGAAAATGGGTGGGGTGGGGGAAGACCAAGGAGACAAACCTCAAAGCACCCTCAAAGTTCTCCTGTTATCCAGGAAATAAGGAGGAACTGTTAGGGAGAAATTATATTCGGGTTACCTTTAAAGCTGAACCAACCTATTTGGCACTCTTCAAATTTTGGAAGAGAATTATCCAGCCAGCTGATGTGTACAAAAATGAATATACGAAAAATGCATGTGTGAGTGAAAACAGCATAGAAAAATGCATTGTTCTGGGTGAAATTGCTATGCAAAAATGTGCATGTTAAGCAAAATTCTATACAAAAACATGGAGGAATTTCACACTAAAATGCTGGTGAACTTTCATGGTGACTTTAAAATGACAACAACACAGCAAACATGGAAATGTGGAGAACTGAAAGACTGGAAAGATAAGAAATGGAGAGAAACCAAAATTGACAGATTTGCCCATCCTGGTGACTGCTGCTCTGGTGAAGAAATGCACTGGGCCCAATAAATCAGGAGAAAGGAAGCAGAAATTGAGGTTTATTTCGTTAGGTTGGTTTCATGTGTTTGTTTTGCTGTAGGGTTGCTCAATTGTTTCTCAGGGAGTTACATAAATATGTGTCTTGGCAGAGGAAATGGCTTTAAAAGCACCAAAAAGTAAACATGTTCTTTCCGAAAGGAAGCTATATTATTTCATAAACATATGCATAAGTTGTTGTTGTTTTTCCAAAAATTGGTTTCGTTGTGCAATGTGTATAGCATTTATTTGTATTTTAAGTTACTGCAAGAGTCTTGTAATCCCTCAGGACTGAGGAGAAGGATATTAAATAAGTGGAACAAACAAGTAGCAGACATGTTGTTGCTCAGTTTCTTTGTACCTGCTCAAAAAAAATGTAACTGAGGCATGAGGGGGACAACAGCAGGGATAGTGAACCAAGGCTGTGGCCCTGCAGATGCTGTTGGACAGGTCAAACTAGAATGGCCAATAGTTAGAGAGAGTTATACATTAGAGGGGGTGGCAATGTAGGCAAATGCTTTTGCGTTTGTTTGAACTATGGATGAGGAGAAAGTCCATGCAGTTCACATTCAAGGTATACCTGCCAAGTCAGCACTTTTGGAAACAATAGGTGAAGCAAAACACAGACACCTTGTCCTGGTTCCTGCTTCCCAAAAACACAGATTGAGGCTCTTACTTATTTAAAGAAATCTTTATTCAGATGCAGCGCTCCTCTGGAGCTGGGAATTCGCAGCAGGGCAGGGAGTTCCAAAATGGGCTGAGCAACAAATACATCCCAACAAGCTTCCCCACTTCTCTCGCCAAGTTTTAAAAGTTGAGGTGTGACGCTCTCACTCAGAAGACTCTCTTGCCTTGCAGGAATGCTGAGCATGAGCTTTTGTGGGTAACAAGGCTGCCTCCTCCTGTTCAGCCTTTCCCCTTGGCTTATAAAAGCTCTCCCCAGCTTCCACGGACACACTCTGCTCCACTGAAGGGTCGGAGGCAAGAGCTGGCATCCCTATTTCCCCTCCGAAATGGCTGAAGCCAGAGTCGGAAGGGGAGATGCCCTTCCTCCAACCCCTGGTTCCCTTGGTATAGTCCCCCACTTCTTCCTTCACCTCTGTCTGGGCCAAATCGTATCCCAACAGCACTTGTGGGGCTGATAACATAAGCCTTCCTGTTATGTACTGAGTTGAATAGGATCTAAAATGCAGCAGTCTGATTGGTCCTAGAACAATAGGATTCAGAATGCAGCAGTCTGATTGGTCCGCAGGAGCCACCCAATCCAACTCCAGGTGGAAGTGAATCCGCAACCTGATTGGCCTACAGGGGAATCCCAGAATTAGCCAATCACGTGGGGCCCATTGTGTAAAGAATGTATATAAAGCAGACATTTCGGGGGAATTTCCATTCCTCACTACTCTTGAGCTGAATAAAGAGCATGAAATCCACACTCGACTCCAAGTATATTTCACTTCCAAATTCACACTTCTTTAAATTTTGCAATGTAGGTCTCCAACCAAGTAACATGTGGAAAAACGCCTGTGCTAGGGCAAAGTTCACCTCAAAATGCCAATATTAGTGGAAATAACATACCCAAAATGCATTGTAGTTGGGGAAATCTGCAAAAATGTTTATGTTAGTTAAAATTGCATGCCAAAGTATTTTTATGTATTAGGAGAAATTCACACCGACGTCAATTTTGTGAGGACTTTAAAAATCAATAAATCCCAATTTATTATTTTTCTCCTCTAATCAGTGGCGTAGCGTGGGGGGTGCAGGGGGGGCCGGCCGCACCGGGCACAACATCTGGGGGTTAGGGTTAGGGGGCGCAAATCCATGGGTTAGGGGGCGCAAATTACTTGCCTTGCTCCGGGTGCTGACAACCCACGCTACGCCACTGCCTCTAATAACATTTTGTATGTTGCCCAATTTTCTTTCATGTTTTTCTGTTTCACAGCTAATACTTCTATAGGTGAGATCCACCAAGGGGTTTTAGGTTCTAGTAGATCTCTATATTTACTGTTCCTCTGGGCTTTCAGGTACCACATGGATTCAAGAGATTGTTGACCTGGTCCTTACCGGCGGCGATGTGGAAAAAGCTCGTCGAGCTCCTGTGTACATCCGGATCCCATTTCTAGAAATTTGCTCTCCACCCCCGGTGCCTTCAGGTGAGCCCAGAGAACCCAGGCACGCAGCCCCGCTTGTAAAAAAAAACCCCACAGGCAGCGAACTAACTCATCCAACCCTTTCTCTGATTCTTCCTTAGGGGTCAGCATTCTGGTAGATACCCCATCTCCTCGTGTGATCAAAACCCACCTCCCCTTCCAGCTTGTTCCTAAAAGCTTTTGGGACAAGAAATGCAAAGTAAGTGTTGCTTGCCTCATCCCTTCCTGCCACCCCCCACCCCTCAATCCTGCCCTATGCCACCTCATACCATTCTCCCTTCTGGTCCCTTGCAGGTAATCTATGTTGCTCGCAATGCCAAGGACAACTTGGTCTCCTACTTCTTCTTTGACCAGATGAACGTGACGCAGCCAGACCCTGGGCCGTGGGATGGCTATATTAAGAAATTCATGGAGGGCAAACGTGAGTGCTAGGAGAAGGAGCTCATCTTGAATAATTAGTACTTGTTGGGCATGGGGAGGGTGGGGTACAGAAGATGCCCTGACTCCCCCTCCATGATGAAGGGGGTGTCTAATGAATCAGTACAGCAGCGACTAAATTTTCTGAGACCCTCCTTGAACCTCAACAGCATTGCGATCCCCCTTCTATCAGGGTGCTGCCACAACCCACAGCAGTTGAAGGCCACTGAGTTAGAGGGGAAATATTCTAGGGACTCCTGGAATTTATAGATTCGTGTAAAGCAGGTTCCCTTGGTTTTTCATTGGCCCGCACCCATTTTCCGTCTCGCACAAAGCCCCTTTCCTGTAAGAAACTTCCGGGTTTACGAGAGGATTCCTGGCTTACAAACAGATTTTCCAGAAGCAAATATCTTGTGCTTTACCCAGCAAGATTTCTAGAAGTGAAACCTTTAATATAATGTGCAAATTAAAGGTTAGGGAAATGTCAGGAAAACTGAACAATGCAGCCTTTACCTCCCATCGTCCCTGGCCGTTGGTCATGCTGGCTGGAGCTGAGTCCCTCAACATCTGGAGGGCCACGGTTTCCCAGCTCTGCTACACACCTGGAAATAGGTACCCCTGTACGGAGTGGTACTTACTTCTTCTAAGTACACATGAATGGGAGAGTACTGTGGGATTGCATTAGATTAATTGATTCCTTTAACTAGGTGACAGACTTAATCCTTGTTACATCTTATCTCACTTGTCTCTCAGTTGCCTGGGGCTCTTGGTATGACCATGTCCGGCGTTACTGGGATGAGAAAGGAAAGCACCGTATCCTGTACCTCTTCTACGAGGACATGAAAGAGGTGGGTGTAGAATATGAATCAGCCAAAGGCCCGGTTGAAGAGAAATGTTTTCACCTGGTGCCTAAAGATATACAGGTGAAACTTGGAAAATTATAATATTGTGGAAAAGTTCATTTATTTCAGTAATTCAACTTAAAAGGTGAAACTAATATATGAGATAGACTCATGACATGCAAACCAGCTGATGACATGGCTCCCCAAATCTCTTTTCTGATGAGAGCAGCTTTTGCATCTCATTTGGAAACCAAGGACCCAGAGTCTGGAGGAAGAATGGGGAGGCACACAATGCCTCCCCATTTGATTTGGGGAGCCATGTCATCAGCTGGTGTTGGTCCACTGTGCTTCATTAAGTCCAGGGTCAATGTAGCCATCTACCAGGAGATTTTGGAGCACTTCATGCTTCCTTCCACAGACGAGCTTTATGGGGATGCTGATTTCATTTTCCAGCAGGACTTTGTCACCTGCCCACACTGCCAAAAGTACCAAAACCTGGATCAATGCCCATGGGATTACTGTGCTTGGTTGGCCAGCAAACCCGCCTGACCTGAACCCCATAGAGAATCTATAGGGCATTGCCAAGAGGAAGATGAGAGACATGAGACCGAGCAATGCAGAAGAGCTGAAGGCTGCTATTGAAGCTTCCTGGTCTTCCATAACACCTCAGCAGTGCCACAGGCTGATAGCATCCATGCCACGCCGCATTGAGGCAGTAATTGATGCAAAAGGGGCCCAAACCAAGTACTGAGTACATGTGCAGGCTTCTATTTCTCAGAGGTCCAATATTGCTCTATTTGCAGTCCTTGTTTTGCTGATTTCATTTAATATTCTAATTTTCTGCGATTGTTAATTTGGGGTTTTCATCAGCTGTACACCATAAACATCACAATTATAACAAATAAAGGCTTGACATATCCTGCTTTGCATGTCATGAGACTATCTCATATATTAGTTTCACCTTTTAAGTTGAATTACTGAAATAAATGAACTTTTCCACAATATTCTAATTTTCCGAGTTTCACCTGTATAAAGAAGGCTCCAGATGAACTTCCCTGGGGAAAGCATTCACTGGCGGAGGAAGAGGAGTGGGGGGGGGGAGCACACCGCCCCTGGCAGCGCGATCCCAGTGGCATGCCATTGCAGCTGCCCCCCTGCACTCTGCCCCTGCAGGCAGCACGCCACATCTCTGGGACGCATGCCAGCCTCGCCCCCGCCTGCTCTCTGCCCCCCCCCCTCGGTGCCAGAGCATGAAGCTCCGCCACTGAGAGCATTCCACCAATGAGGAGCCACCACAGCAAAGGCTCAATCTCGTGTTGCCACCCTCCAGACTTCACGTGGAGGAGGCACACAAACAAGGGCCTCAGATGATGAATGCAGAGTCCAGGGAAGAGGCGGTCCTTAATGTATTGCGGTCCTGAGCCATTTATGTATACTTTCCCCTAACATATGCATTTCTTGTACACCTTTTTTTGTTGGCTCGCTTTCCTGCAAAATTCAGAGAAGTCTGAACTTCAGAGCTGCATTTCAGTTCGCTTATTGTTTCAAGAAGCGCAAATTAGGTAGAATTGCATTAAAATGCAAACTCAAACAAATTGATCTCCCATCCCTGGAAGTACAGTAATACAAATCTCCCAGCGTGTGCAGAGGGCACATTCCTCACTCAGGTTGCTCTCAGAAATGTGAGGTTTTAACACTACTGCCTCCAGGTCAAGGCTGTGTGTTGCACAACTTGAAAGAAAGTGTGTTCGAAACAGAGAGGCATGTGATGCAAAAGTAAATTTATCAAGTGCAGAAATGTGGAAGGGATCCAGAGACCATTGGGTTTTGCTTCTTGAAAAAGAACCAGCCAGCCAGTTAGTGTTTCCTTCCCACACTCTCAGGAACCTCAAAGGCATTCTGGAGCTTACAGGCAAATTGCAGTACCAGGTTGCTCTGTTGTGACCTCACTCCCATTCACACCCATCTGTATGTCTCTGCCAGGACTTGGCTCGCGAGGTCCGTCGTGTGAAAGATTTCCTGGAGGTTGATCTGCCTGAGGATGCCCTTCAGAAGATTGTCCACCACGCATCATTCCAGACCATGAAGAAGAACCCAATGGTAAATTATGAGACCGTCCCCAACGCCATCTTTGACAAGACAAAAGGCAGCTTTATGAGGAAAGGTGAGTAAGTGACGCTAGTCTTTTAAGACCTCAAAAGACGTTGTTCCCGGCTACACAAGTTCATTTGCTCCCCCTTTCTCCACAAAGAAGGGTGAAATTGGGAAGTGGAGTGAAGTTTAACTGGGGAGAGTAATCTTTTATGCTGTCTGGGCCCAATGTATTGCCCAGAGAATGTTCCAGTGGTCTGAAGTGTGTTTTGCTAACTTTATAGGGAATCAAAGTGTGTAGTCACCAAGTGCTTTCTTATTTGACGATCACTTGTAGCTGAGTAAGATTGTCTTCCATGAAAACGGTCTTAACAGCGAGTCCGTAAGTGACTGTGGAGGCCAATTCTGGATCCACACATCCTTCCACAGTGGGGACATAGGTTTCTGGGTGGGAGTTGATCACAGTGAGGGTTTACCAAATGTGTCTTCCTCTTAGCCCGTTTCTCCTTTTCACCCTGAGTTGGTCTTCTTCAAAGTCCATGACACCTTTGGTAAAGACTGTCCTAAGAGCTTTAGGCTGCTATCTGTCCTAAGAGCTTTAGGCTGCTATCTGTCCTAAGAGCTTTAGGCTGCTATCTTAGATATATCTACATGGAAGTCCCACCAAACTCAATGTAGTTTACTTCTGAGCAGATACACATACCGTACTTTTTGCTCTATAAGACTCACTTTTTCCCTCCTAAAAAGTAAGGGGAAATGTGTGTGTGTCTTATGGAGCGAATGCAGGCTGCACAGCTATCCCAGAAGCCAGAATAGCAAGAGGGATTGCTGCTTTCACTGCGCAGCGATCCCTCTTGCTGTTCTGGCTTCTGAGATTCAGAATATTTTTTTTCTTGTTTTCCTCCTCCAAAAACTAGGTGCGTCTTGTGGTCTGGTGCATCTTATAAAGCGAAAAATACAGTAGGTAGAGTAATACAACATATGTGCTCAGGCACAACCTGGGTAATATGTACAAAACCTAAATGCACTGTGCTGGACACCCAAAGGAGGACCTTTGTAAATATAAAGGTCCTTTATAATTATAAAGAAAAAGAAAGGCAAGTAATAGTTATCACAGAAACCCCCTATGTTAGGAGAGAAGATAGCATCTTTCAAAATGGTCACAGGGTGAAGCTCTCTCTTTCTGTTTCTGAATTTCTTCAGGTGAAGTTGGCGACTGGAAGAATTATTTCACAGTGGCTCAAAGGGAGGAGTTTGATGCAGATTACCGGCGCAAGATGGAAGGAACGACCCTGCGTTTCCGGGATGTATTATAGACTCAGAAAACCGCCCCTCTTTTATTTTATTCTTGGCCAAGAAAAAAAATACAAATTATTAATATATTTGAAAGAAAAAGGTGGCTTCTCCCTACCAGACCTAAGGTTATATTATGCAGCATCCTGCCTGCGCTAGCTTTGGGAATGGATAATTTGAAAAAATACGAATATTTTAGACCTTCAGAGTCATGATAATAGGTTTGGTTGGCATGCATATCTATGGTATGAAAAGGCAAAAGTACATAAAGGATTCTTGAATCAATTTGTAAGAAAATCCATTTATGTGGTATGGGAGAAATATAATTTACTAGAACAGAAAACGCCATGGTGGCTTTCCTCACTGGAAGCAATATCCTTTAAAAACGTAAATATGAGAAATGAAATGGGCAACATATACGGAGAACACCAGTTGAAATTGAAGGATTTTGAGGATATGAGATTTATTAACTGACTGGTTACAATATCATCAATTAAATGATTTTTTAAAGATAGATAAAAGGAGGGGTTTTAGTAATGAAACTTCAAGGTTTAGAAAATAATTGTTGGACAACACTGTAAAATTACTTTCTAAAACTTTATAGACTGCTTTTGGAATGGTATACAAAAGATGAAAAGGTTAAATCAGCAATGATACACTGGGCGAGAGATCTGGCGTATAATATTCAGCTTTGATCATGGAAGAAGTTATAGAGAACTGATTTGAAATTTATGGCATGTTATACATTGAAAGAAAATTATATGAAAATTATGTACCGTTGGTATTTAACTCCTAGTAAGTTAGCAAAAATGTATAAGAAAGGTACAAATATTGGTTGGAAATTTAAAGAAAAAGAAGGCACCTTTTATCATATGTGGTGGACGTGCAAGGTAATAAAAGCATTCTGGGAAATTATATATAATGAATTGGGGGGGAAATGTTTAAAATAACTTTTTTTAAAAAAAACCACAGAGGCTTTTTTAATAAGGAATTGTAGGTGCTGAAATCCTAAAGGACCAGAGAAGACTGCTCATGTACGCAACAACAGCTGTGTGGATGTTGATAACCCAGAGATGGAAAGAAGACAAAGTCCCTACCAGAGCAGAATGGCAGATCAAGTTGATGGACTATGCCAAAATGACAAAGATGACTGGAAAAATCAGAAACCAGGAAGAACAAAACTTTAATAAGGAATTGGGGGGGGGGGTTATAACATACCTTGGAGACTACTCTAAACAGTTAAAGTAGTTAGCGGGATTGTAATAACACTTGTAATGTAACAAGAACTATGGATATAATGGTGCTACAAAAATCTGGATGAATATAAAAGATGCAGCAGAAAGGGTTTGACAATGGGACCCACGGAGAGAGAGGTAGGAAGTCCAGAGAGATTTGTGGGAATCTTGAACTGTTGGAATGTGTTGTGATATGACTGTAATTTTTAATAAGTGAAACCAAACTAATAAATAGGAAAAGAAAGAAAGAAAACTGCCCCTCTTGGAACCGTTTCCATCAAGGCACACAACAGGTTCTTTTGCCATTCAGCTTTCGTTGTAATAAATGTAGGCACCATTAAGAATGATTGTGGACACAGTGTGCGTGTGCGACAAAAGGAGATGAGTCAGTGGGAGTGGACAGAAAGGAACCTGGGTTCTTTGGGTGATAGGAGGTTGAACTAGGAGCCCGGCAGATCTGTCTGAGATTCAGACGTTGGCTGTGGCAGTATGCTGTCCTATTCAGTGGTTGCTCTGCTTTGGCATGGCCGGGGGGAAAGTTAAAGACACAACCAGATAAAATGAAAATGGAACAGAAACAACAGACAGGCCCACCCACAGCATCCCTGGAAATGGCACCAGTGGCAACCGATCAGGGATTGGGCTGGGAACAACATCCACCTAATGCGCTGATTGAACCAATGAGCTTGTGAAAACAGGAACCATAGAATCCTTGGCTCTTTTAGAAGGAAGGGCAAGAGGTTAATGTAATAAATGAATGACAGCTGCAAATCTCAAGTTCTGGCTTTAGTAAAGGGAAGCTTCTATGAAATCCGGAAGTTCTTGTGTACAGTATACCATTGTGCCCTCAGTAGGGTTCACAGGACTTTCTCCCAATGCCTTTGACAGCAACTTGCTTCTGTTCATGTTCAACTTGTTAATTTCTGAAGCTCAAGCTGCTCATAAAGGCAGGGGAGCAATTGAGGCTGGGATGCTTTCTCTCATCAGTTGCTAAGCCTAATGTAATGAAAAGTGGAGAGGAAGGGGAAATTATTACAGAAAATTCCATCTCTAAGCTTGTCAATGTTGCATCACAGTACGATGTGCAAATTGGCATCAGACTCTTTGGCCCCAGGTAATCAAAGTATATGAAAAAAGGTAAATTGGTCTTTAACTAAGCTTATAATCTTCTAAGGGCCAGACTAGATGTGACAGTGGAAATGTAATATTTATACTGCCCTTCCTACAAAATGATACCAGGCCAGTGCACATATATACAGATGCACAATCTTTAATAAAAACAATTGCAAATTGCTGCACAATAAAATATTAACATAAAGGCAGGGGTTTCTTCAGATATCCAGGCCCTGGGTTGTTTACAACTGTATAAGTCAACAAAAGCACCTTAAAATTTGGCTCAGTAGCAAATCGGCATCCAATACAGTTCTTTAAAGGTTGGTGAGCTATCAAAAATTAAACTATTCTTCAAGAGTTACTAGCATCACATTTCTTAACTACAGTAATTCCACTTTTTTTGTAGTGATTGATTTGCCGAGATCCTGTTCCCATTCATGTTCAAAACTAGCTCTTGTATGATCATGGCATTGAAGTATACTTTCCATAGTAAGTAAGAAGAGAAGAAACACTCATCTATTTATTTCTAATGTCATTCAAATCCCAACAAGATAAGATATAAAGGTTCCTAAATTCTGTTACTTGCAGAGGAGACTAGCCAGTGGCCCAGGAGGGGCAAATGGGGCACTGCCCCTCTAAACTCAGCCTGGTCTCATCAGCCACCATCTGCTTGTCTTCCTGTGCCTGTGTCACCTTTTTCCTCCTTAGTCTCAACATCGCCTTGTGCAACTCAGCAGGGAGGAGGATGGGGACAAAACTATACAGTAATTTGTTGTCTCTCCTCCAGGCACCTGCTCTTGTTCCACCTATTGCTGATTTCCCTGCCTTCTACCCCAATGGGCACCAGCCAGCCATCACTGGCCACTTTATTCAGCTGAAAGCCAACAAGTCTCAACAAAATGCAGCAAAGTCCAGCAAGGTCCAATAAGATTCAAAGCGGTCCAGCCTGGTCCACCAAAGTTCACCAAGGTCAAATAAATTCAGCAAGATCTAACAAGTTCAGTCCAAGAAGTCCAGAGCAGTCAACCAGTTCAGTACGGTCCAGCAAGTTCAGCCAAGTCCAGTGTGTCCAGCAGGGTCCAAAAACACACACCAATGGGCTTCCCAAAAAAAAAAAAAACCCTCCCCAAAAAACAATATTGCAATCACAGGTTTAACATGAACTGTTATTTGACTTTAATTAACATTTTATTGATACAAAAACTGTACCCCTGGGACTTTTTGGAGATATTGCTGAACTGTGGCTTAGCACTGCAAGAATGAGTTTGGTGTCTTTCCAGACTCAAACAGTCCCTTCTCTTCCTCTTGCATTGCCAAGAAGAGGCTTGCAGAAGTGTTCTTTTCCATTTTTTGTTAACCATGCCTTCTCGCTTTGTCTGAAGAGGGGATTTTGATTTAATGCTACCTATGGTCAGTTTCAAACAGCCCAACAGCCATGGTTTGTGAAGCTGGCTTGCTTGTTAGCATAAAGCATTATCTTCATTTCGGATGAGACAGCTTCTGTAAAAACATGTTGCTCCGCAGGCTTATATATTAGCAAATTAACCAGGCTTGCTTTGTGAAATTTCCCTAAACAGGGCTGCCTTCAGAAGACATCTGAAGGCAGCCCTGAAGGCAGGTTATTGTATTTTAGTGTTTTGTTGGAAGCCGCCCAGAGTGACTGGGGAAACCCAGCCAGATGGGCGGGGTACAAGTAATAAATTATTATTAACAGAGGAATAATTCTTTGTGAACATGATTCTCTTGGAAGCCTCCCAAGGCTCTTGCCTTGTGTGAGTTCAATCTCCTAGAGCAAGATGGGTCTTTAGGGAAATAGAGGAATGGCCAGCTGCACTATCAAGCTGGGATGCTCTCCTATGCAGAAGGTTGCTTACAAGAAGGACAGAAGCAAAAGAACAGCACAAAGCTCTGGCCTCCTGTAGTCATCTAGTTTTTAATTATTATACTGGACCTTTTTGCAGGACTACAGCACATAGCAAGCGTAAGAAAGCTTTCAGCTGTAATGCAAACACAAGTGAAATAAATATTATTGCTTCCCCAAGGGGGTCCTAGCCTCGGAAGGAGGACCGGACTGTTGTGGTGGCTCCGAACCGGTCGGGAAATGACAGAGACCACATCAGGATTGGCGAAAAAGCAAAGTCTGATCTTTATTTTCAAAGAACAGAAGACTGTTGCAACAGGGTTCCCACTCGTGTAACAGAAGGACAGAACCTTGAACAAAGGAACTGCCTTTACTTAAATACCTTTTCATTTCCATACAGATCAATGATACAGAAAAATGACAGAAATGGCACGAAGAGAGGATTAACATAAGGTAAGTGGGATGTTGTAAGATCTTGGGTGTTGTTAATGAAGATGTCTGCTTTGAGGTTGGGAATAAAAGTGGATCTTGACTCACAGTTCTGTTTTTGCATCATTTTCAGGAAAAAATTCCGGAGGTTTTGGGATGATCGGTATGCAGATTAAATGGCTGGATATTTGGGAAACGGTTATCAGTCGTGGTGTGAAGTCCTGTTTCTGCATGTTTATCATTGCTGGTGTGAAGTTTCCTCTCTGCATACTTTTATTAATTAAACTGATTTTATGTTGCATTTTGGGTGTATTCACGATACACGCAAGCCTCTTTCAGCAGAGGCTTAACAACCATATGTCAGGAGTGCTCTGATGGTGTTTCCTGCTTGGCAGGGGGTTGGACTCGATGGCCCTTGTGGTCTCTTCCAACTCTATGATTCTGTGATTCTATTCTATGATTCTACAATGTCATTTGTAGACCCAGTAGCTGGCGCTGTGGTGCTTGAAGGTATTTTGACAGTTTGTGAACATCAGAATATTGACAGATCAAGTATACAACAATGGAAAGTCACATAGAATATAAAATATTTTGGCTACATTCTTCCAGTTACATTTTTCTATTCTAGTTACATTTTCTAGTGTAAAAAACACTTTTTTGAAAGATACAAAAGGTGATACATTTGGTAGAGTCAACAGTTGCATTCCTCAGCTACGTTCTTTAGTCGTTTTACAGCGATACAGAAGTAAAAGATACAATTAAAAAGATACATTCTTTTGTTAGTATAGAAATACGTAACACTGAGAGCTTCATTTATTAACTCCCCGCTCTGATCATGGCTTCTTATGACACAAGCAAATATGCAGAAGCACAATTTCCAAATTGCATTTTAACAATAACAATAACAAACGATGTTTGTTGAGAGTGTCATCAAATGCCTGGAAAATGCCCTCTCTAATTGTTCCCCCTACAGCAAATATAAGATGGAGAAAAATGAGTAAACAACCAACAACCATTACAGAGGGCTGTTCTCCTTCAATTGCTAACTCTTCTCCTCACCCCTAATATTTTTATTCTGATCATGTTACTTTTTATTCTGATCATGTTACTCAATTTCAGGAACTAGATTATCAAGCTGCCCCCCCCCCACAGAGTTTTGCTTAACCTCCTTAATTATGTAAAATCTCTCACCCTGTTGTTATCCCAGAGGTTCATTTTCAATGGCAGATATACTACCATGCCTCCAAATAATTTCTAGCAGCTTTCATGTAAACAGCCAACACATTACAATCGACCCGACCAAGTGGATTTAAAATTTAATCCCAGTTTCCACCCCCTCTGCTCAGTAGACCATCAGGCCTACCGTATCTGTTTCTAGTTCCTCAAATGGGTAAGGAACAAAATGAGTCATTAGTTGCTTTAATTCTTTCGTTTTTCTTGTGAAAGGGCTGGGCAAAATTCCAGTGAATGTACTCCGGGACGTGAGATCTGAACCATTGTGGGACACTGAAGAGGGGACAATGGCATCATTCCTACATAATAAGCCAAAGATCAATCTGTGTTGTGATTGTTTGCAACCGTTGTACATGGTACAGAGCAGCAGCTTTTTGGATCTGTTTAGATCAAGTGTGGGGGACCTATGGCCCTCCAGGTGTTGCTACACAAGGGTTGCCATATTCTGAAGAGCAAAAAAGAGGACACAGAGCCCCCACCCCTGGGCTAAAGCCTAGTGTTCAAGCACATGCGCTGCAGAGGCCCAAAGTTCAAATTCCAGCTAAAGGCTTCAGGTAGCAGGTGACGAGAAAGTCCCTTTCTCTGTTTGAACCTCTGGGATAGATAGCAAGCAGGGTGAGGGGCAAGAAAAGCCCAGGTGTTTTATACCCGAGTCACTATAAAACACCTCAAGATAGAGGGAGCCCAACTCCAGGTTTATCGCTTCGGCCTCTTGTACAGTGCTGAGCACTGTGTTGTTGTTGTTGTTGTTTAGTCGTTTAGTCGGGTCCGACTCTTCGTGTCCCCATGGACCAGAGCACTCCAGGCACTCCTGTCTTCCACTGCCTCCCACAGTTTGGTCAGACTCATGTTTGTAGCTTCGAGAACACTGTCCAACCATCTTGTCCTCTGTCGTCCCCTTCTCCTTGTGCCCTCCATCTTTCCCAGCATCAGGGTCTTTTCCAGGGAGTCTTCTCTTCTCATGAGGTGGCCAAAGTATTGGAGCCTCAGCTTCACTATCTGTCCTTCCAGTGAGCACTCAGGGCTGATTTCCTTCAGAATGGAGAGGTTTGATCTTCTTGCAGTCCATGGGACTCTCAAGAGTCTCCTCCAGACCAGAATTCAAAAGCATAATTTCTTCGGCGATCAGCCTTTTTTATGGTCCAGCTTTCACTTCCATACATCACTGACACGGCTGGGTGGGGAGCTGCAAAACGTGAGCAGCAGTGATTTGGGGGTGCAGGGTAGGAGGAAGGGCCTCTCACCCTCATCCTGGCTGGATCCTGTGAAAGGGGGAGGTAGGCGGGCAAGTCCTCTGCCCCCCCCCCTCGGCTCCCAATGGCCAGACACACGCTTCGCTCTCACCCTGGGCCCACCACATGAAAGGAAGAGGTTCAAGTTTGCTCCTCCCTGCGTAGCATCACGTCTCGCCTCACAAGGCTCCCTGAGCGGCTGAAAGGGAATTAACAAAGCGGAATCTTTTGACCCAGATGTGGAAGAAGCCAGAGGTGCCAGCCACTCCGCAAGTCACCGTAGGGATAGGAAAATTGCAAGAGTGGCCATAGTCTGTTGATGCAGAGGAGAAGCAGGGGCGACTTTCTGTTTTCTTTCTGTTTAGTAGCATTGCCACCTACTAATGGTGCCAAACAAACAAAAAAACCTGGACATTTTGCCTAATTTAAAAAATCTTCCCGGACAGAAATCTTAACCTTGAAAAAGAGGACATGTCCGGGAGAAACCAGACATATGGCAAGCCTATCTAGACTCCTGTTGCCATCGTCATCCCTGACTGGGGCTTGATGGGGATGGAGTCCCTAAATATCTGCAGGGCCACAGATTCATCATCCTTTGTTTTGATACACTATGGGCTGTACAACTGAAATGGCTTTGGCACTCGTGGACAACAAACCACTTCAAAAAAACTTGGACGTCTTGCAGTAAAGAAAATTCACTAGAAAGCATTTGCAGTATTGTATCATGGCCCCACAAATAAATGTCTCCTCAATGAACAGCTGATGTTGTATGACAACCCCACAAACAAAGCAGGATGAATGTTCTAGAAACAGGTTATCTGGAATAGAAGTGTCCCTAGACAATAAACAAACGGGAGTGCTGCTGAGCACATCTGGAGCCTAGAAGTTTGCTTTCAGGGACAGAAGAACTGAACTGAACTTTCACTAAAGATGGTGGGGGGGGGGGAGTTGGATTCAGTTTGCATTGAAATCTGTACTTTGTGAAACAATATGCAAATCAAAGCAAACTGCAAACCTTCCACATTTGCACTTCTCTAGTTCTCTATCCAAAAATATATGTACAAGGGTAGCAATTGTGAAAATTTTCCCCTCACAGACCACTTGAGAATTGCAAGGGTCTTGACAGACTACTTACTGATTTGTCTGCCTCTTGAAGAAATTGTGCTGTGCTTGATGTGGTATGATTTTTATTTATATTTTTACAGACACACCACTAACAACCTCAACGAAGCTTGCAGGCCATGGACTGGAAACTCCTGCATTAGGATAAAGTATTTGTAAAATGCATGTATTAGTGAGAAGAGCATACAAAAATGTATTGTGTGAAGGGGAAATGCATCAAAAAATGTGTATTTTAGTCAAAACTGCATATTAGGAGAAATTCATATTTAATTCTGATTATTTTTCATGAGTTTTTTTTAATTTCTTTGCAAATTGTTGGAGAAATATGGAAAACTGAATGTAAGCTTGCAGAAATGAGAAACTGATAGAATTCAAAAGTTTGATTTGTTTATTCCCCAGCTTTCACACAAAAGTCCATTTCTGGTTAACTTCCTTCGATTTCTGCTAGCGAATTTATATGGGTGAGAAAAGTCATTTTGATGGCCATTTGGGAGCCAGAAACCTGTGACCATCTACTATGAATCAATCAGAGATCTCTAGATCCTGATGTAATTTCTGCTCGCCCCGCCCAAATGTAGGTGTGTAAAGGAAGTGGATATACAGGGATGCGGGTGGCGCTGTGGGTTAAACCACAGAGCCTAGGACTTGCTGATCAGAAGGTCGGCGGTTCGAATCCCCACGACAGGGTGAGCTCCCGTTGTTCGGTCCCTGCTCCTGCCCATCTAGCAGTTCGAAAGCACACCAGTGCAAGTAGATAAATAGGTACTGCTCCGGTGGGAAGGTAAATGACGTTTCCATGCGCTGCTGTGCTGATCCCGGGGGGAAGGTTACCATAGGCATAGCCAAAGTCCGGTCCTGGGTCACTAGCCTGGAATCAGTCCACAAGGAGCGGGGCGAGGTCCGAAGCAGGGAGCCGGGCGGGGACAGGAGCACTGAAGCGTCAGGTCTGGGTCCGGGCATGAACAGGAACTCAACAACGACGTTGCTCCCGCAGCCTGGGACCAGGCCGACTGGCCTTTATCTGTTCTGAGGCTAGGGGCGGTCCCGGCCCCCAGGAGACCCGCCTCTCTTGGCCTTAAGGCGAGCACTCCTCCTGGGAGCAACCAGTTCCCTTCGCCTCTCTGCCCTGAGTCTCTGCAGTTCAGGAGAGGCTAAAGGGTTACTGGGCCCAGGGGGGAGACTCACCTGCAGGCACTGAGTCCTCAACCACCTCTGGAGCCAGAGTGGGATCACCTGGTGCCTGCTCCTGAGGATCTAACACAGGTGCAGGTGCTTCAGAATCCAGGCCCTGCCCCAATTCAGCCGGCCCTGGAGGCGGGGACTCCTGTGCAGGCTGGGATTCCTCTGGTTCAGCCTCTGAATCGGAATCCCAGGCCATCACAGCTGCTCTGGTTCACCAGAAGCGGCTTAGTCATGCTGGCCACATGACCCAGAAGCTGTACGCCGGCTCCCTTGGCCAATAAAGTGAGATGAGCACCGCAACCCCAGAGTCGGTCAGGACTGGACCTAATGGTCAGGGGTCCCTTTACCTTTACCTAAAGGAAGTGGAGTGGAAATCAGGGTGCAGATATCCCCACAAAGGTTTAAAAGCAGTACAGTGACTTCAGTTGAAGGTGTCGATAAAACCCCCAGGCCAAGGCATGTGAGGAAACTCAGCCAAAACCTCACACTCCCCTCTCTCCATCTGCACCTGCACAGACACCCAATCCCGTTCCCGGGTCATCAAAGGGGCCTCTAGAATGCCAGCATTTTGCTGGAGGAATTCATGCGCCTGCTGGGAAACTTAAACATGGGCAATTAAAGTGGATTAAAGTACTCTGTTGCATAACTCATCAATTTTTAAAAGAATGGCATTGGAAAAGTGAGATGAACAAATGATTAACAGCAATTTGTATATAAGTACCCCACAAGCAAATCTGCATGAATGCTCACCCAGCAGACAAATCAGACCAAATACTAAATGAAGACTATAATCTAACCTCTGCATAAGCTTTGCACCAGAAAAATCAGGAGGGTTTTGAGGTCATCTGGAGGAACCCAAAACAATTTCAGGAAGTGAGATTGAGAGAGAAGGGGGAAAAGATAAAAGAAACTGTGAGTCAGGGAAGAAAAGTAAAACTGACCAGCGGCTGCTGACAGCAGATGTAGAAAGGAAGCAGGCTGGCTACTTAAAAGCAGGTGCTATACTTGCTTTTCCTGCATTGCCAGATGACAAATCTTGAATCTGACATGCAGGGTTTAGACCATAAGCTATCCCAGCGCTTTGAGCTGGTGGAGGTAGACGGAATCCCTTTGCTCAGAGGTGCTGCAGAAAGATGGGGTCGCATATCAACCTTTAAAGCCCGGGCGGACGACCTTCTCATTTGCACATACCCTAAAGCAGGTAAATGGGAATAAAAGAGAGATGTGGGGCATTAGCACAGAGGGTGGGGGCAGGAATGGTGCTGGGAAGTCGAGGGCTATTGGCTGAATGATGAGGTCCTCTCAGGTCTTCTCTCAACACCTCCTGCCAGGAACCACTTGGACGCAGGAAATTGTAGACCTGATCCAGCATGGAGGGGACCCTCAGAAATGTGCTCAAGTCCCCATCTACAAACGGATGCCCTTCCTAGAGATGCACAGTCCCTTGTTCTCACGTGAGTAGGAAAGGGAACTGCTTATGGGAGGTGATGGTTGAGGGTGGGGTGAAGGGTTTATCTCAGCTCTGAATGTTTTTCTTTGGTATCTCAGGCTTGGAAGAGGCAGAGCTGATGCTCTCTCCACGTACACTTAAGTCTCACCTCCCGGTCCAGCTCCTGCCGCCCTCCTTTTGGGAACAGAATTGCAAGGTCATTACAGGGGGACAACTGGAGGGAGGTTGCTTAGGGGTTAATCTGAGCCGAGGATCAACACTGCTTGTTCTCTATTGCATTTTTAATTTTGTGGGTAACGTTTATTGTATTAAGGTTCTTATTGTTGTGAATCGTTTTGGGAGCCCTTTGAGGCTGAAGGACAGTACTGACATGTTTTTTAAATATATAAATGAGCAAGATCACCACAGCCAATCACAAACAACCAACCACACTATAGGCCAACCCCAACCTCTCTCACCACCAAAGAAACACAAATGAACAGCAGAGAACAGGAAATGAACGAGCAACGCTGACACGTAACCCTACATACAGTAAGCAAAATAGAAACATCGCCACCCGACCCCCCCCATCTCCCCCCCCCAAGGTCTCAACAAATGAAACTGATTTGTAAAAATGTTACATAGAAAAAATACGAGAGACATTACACATACTTCTGTAAAACAAGAAAATATTTAATAAAATTATACACACACACACACACACACACATGGATGAGCAAAAACAGCATGCATGGAGCTGAGACTCATGGGCTCACTCTTCTTCATGATCTATTTCTGAAGATAATTTATGTGGCCAGGAATGCCAAGGATAATGCAATCTCTTACTTCCACTTCCAACGTATGAACGGGAGGATGCCAAACCCGGGAACATGGGACGAGTATCTGGAGAAGTTCATTGCAGGGAAACGTGAGTAGAGGCAAAAGATGGGATAGAGGAGATGGCACTGGCCCCGGAGAGAGTAATGGGGCCCACCCCAAATGCTCAAGCTTTGTACATATGGGAGGAGAGTGGAGCCTATTGGCTATTGAACTCCTGCTCCGAGCAACAGTCTCGGCAGTATGAGGGTTATTACACAAGGCCACCTGGTTTGAGCAGGCAGAGCAAGACAAATGGATGCTCTGCGGATGTGACGGTCAGCTCCATGCAGCACTCACTGTTTTGGCACCAGTCAACCCGAGACTGAACTTTAAACAGAAGCTGTGCCTCTAACTGAGTAGCTAGCACTGTCTTTAGTGAGAGGACCCCTCCCATTTAAAGGAGGCCAGGCTGCTTTGACAGAAATCTAAAGGAGCTGGAGAGGCTGCAGTTCCACTAGGGTTTGTGAGGTGGGGTAGAGTCCAACTAGAGTAACAGCATCCTCTCTCTTCAGACCAGAGAGGCACAACAGAGCAGGTTAGCAAGTCTTGGAGAAAAGTAAATAGATTTACTTTTCATTTGCATTAACTAAATATTTACATTAACTATAAATACTTCTAGTTAATGCATGTGTTACTTTACACCACACAAGGACACTTTTTTTCTAACAATCTAGCCTGTCTCAGCTGAGCAAGGCCCACTAGCATGTGTGGCAAGGCAGTTCAGACAGGATGCAAGGCATTGTAGGGCTCAGGCTGGCTGTGAAGCAAAGGTGTGGCAGGGTTCAAGGTAGAGACACAGTGGGGCTGTGGTCTGGGGAGCACAGAAATCTGAAGTAGCTCCAGCAAAGGACAAGGGGACACTGAGTCCTTATACAGTAGTAGCTGCAGGAAGTGTGCCCTAATTGTTAGCACCACCTTGGCAACAAGATATTGCTCTTTGTGAACCTGCAAAGGGGTTGTTGAGTTGTTGTTTTGTTTGCCTTTGAATTCAGATGAAAATGAGCTTAATAATCATAACTGATTCTCTACCTCTTTACTTCTCTTTGCAGTTCCCTGGGGCTCCTGGTTTGACCACGTTTGTGGCTGGTGGAAGGCTAAGGATTCTCACCCAATTCTCTATCTTTTTTATGAAGACATGAAAGAGGTGAGCCGTTTACATATGCACTCCTTCCTTTCAGTAATTTCAACCAGGAAGGAATTTATCCGCGATAAATGTTCTAAGCAACCACCTGCATACAGTGAGCTTCTGAAAATCAGTGTCCCAAACAAGTGATAAACACAGTGAGGTTTGTTATGGCAGCTTTCCGGGCAGAATCCTCTCCATCTTTCCCTTCTTAGCACCCAGCCTTAGCAATTCGGAAAATAGCTCAGTTCCTGGACCAAGAGCTTTCCGAGCCAGCTTTGAACCGGATCATGCAGCACACAGAGTTCAACAGCATGAAAGTGAATCCCATGGCTAATTACAGCACAATGCCAACTTACAACCATGCTTTGTCACCCTTCATGCGAAAAGGTAGGAGTGAAAAGGACATTTTCCAGCTACAAGTGATATGGGAGGAGAGCTATGTACAGATCATACATTTAAAGCACATTTCCACTCCCCAAAAACACTGGGAACTGTAGTTTGGTAAGGGTGCTGGGAGTTGGAGCTCTGTAAGGGGTAAACTACAGTTCCCAGGATTCTTGGGGAAAAGCCTTGACTGTTATTATACCTTTAAAGTATGTTGTGTAGTAGCAGAAGGGAAACAGTATGCATTGAGGGGGGCATTTCTAAGCTGTTTCCCTTGCCTGCAGGCACCGTAGGAGACTGGAAAGACTACTTCACAGTGGCTCAAAGTGAACAGCTTGATGATCTGTGTGCCCAATTATTAAAAGGCAGTGGCCTCACCTTCCGCACTCAGCTATAAGCACCCCTCTGTGCTCTTCATCAATCCCATGCCCGGAGCTTGGGCCTGCACTAAACAAAATAGACCGTGTAGCCACAAGCAAGGACCACATAGGTTGTGCATGTTTGTTTTGAAATTTACCTTTTTTAAAAAAATCAATGATTTGTGAAATAAAATGATTGTGTTTGCTCTTTATTAATTCCACACTGAGAGTGAATAAAATAACTCGTCTTGCATTATTATTTGTGCTCCACCTTCTTTCCAATTAACCCCAGAGGACAGATTTAGGGTTTAACCATTTTAACTTTGCAGCAACTCTATCTTAAGCCCTGAGGCAGGCTGTAGTACTGAAGAGAGTGGAAAGAGAGGTTTAATATAAGTTTTGTTCATAGAAAGTGGCTTTGTGGGGTGTTATATTGGATTAGATGATGTGAGTATTGCTTTTATATAGTGGATAGATGAAGAATCGGAAGTTCTTTATTTTCTGAATAATATTTTTCTATCTTTCGCTTTTAATCTCTTTTCTATACTGTTTATTTTTTTTTATTTTCCCTACTCCATTTTTCTCTCTCCTTTTATGTTTTTGTTGTATCTATTTAAAAGACTTGTTTTGGTTAAAAAAGGGAAATGACAGTATGTTTTGTAATTTTCTCCATTAACCTTTAAAAATATGTTAAAAGAAAGAAAGAAAGGTTTAAGGCCTGAAGCCAGCAGATCTTTGCCTTCTGACCTGGATGTGCTAGGCAGTGATATTGCTGGTTTGGAGTGCCATTAAAAGTACTGATACCAAGGTGTCCTGAACTATTCCCTGTTCATCACCTCACTAGCCACCCTGCAAATCCTCTCCCCCTTGGTTAGGATTTGCCCCAAAGAGAAAAGCACGGGAACAGGCTTTCCCTTACTGTAGAGAGGGGCAAAGGTCGTGTTCACTCCCTGCCACCATGACCCATTGATCTCTCAGACTGTACTCTTATTTTAAGTGTGTTTGGAACAGGCTTGTGCTTGATGGCAGGAATTTGCTGTCATGTTTGAAGATGTGGTTTCCACACTGTTCTGTGCTTTGTGTAAGAGAGAGTGCAAGAGAGCTACAGTTGACTGGTCATGATGTACAGGGCACAAGCATTTAGAAGGATAGGAATATGCAGGAGGAGGAGACCATTTTCAGGTGACCTGGTCTTGAGAACTAGTGTGGTGGAGTGGTGAGTGTGTTGGATTAGGACCTGGGAGATCAGTTTTCAAATCCCCACTCGCCCATTCAGTGTTTACGAACAATACCTTTACATTTTTATTTATTTCTTAAGGAGCTCAAGTTGTTCAAAAACGTGTCTTTGCATTAAGGACTCACCCCAACTCCTCAATAATTGTGATTCTATGTATTCTTGACTCAGGAGTAAGTCTTAGTGGACATATTTCTAAGGACATATTTCTAAGGTATCTGAAGAAGTGTGCATGCTCACGAAAGCTCATACCTAGAACTAACTTAGTTGGTCTTTAAGGTGCTACTGGAAGGATTTTTTTTATTTTATATTTCTAAGGAGACATGCAGAGGAGCAGACTGCACATTTCTTAATAGATACTGTGCTAGAAGCATAGCCAGGTGAAGAAGAAAAAAGAAAGGGCAGTGATCCTCTCTGATGAGAAGCTACACCTCCCAATACTCTCTCTTTCTTCTTATATGGACAGTCTACTCAAGGTCCCTCAGCCCTACTGAGCTCTTCCTGAGTGCCTCCATTCTTGGTTGTCATGGAGGCTGCTAGAGAGGAAGACAGGGAGCCCAGCAGCAGGTGGAGCCAAAGACAGAGCCAACTAAATATGGTTTTGTCCCGATTCTGGTACTTGCCAATACGGAGAAGGAAGCCAACAGCCAATGCCCGGACTGAGTGTTAAGGGAGGGGGGATCCACATCACGCACCCAATACACATCACCCTGCGGGTGCTGCCGCATTCCCTTCAAAGAGCCACAGTTTTCAGCACCCTTAGCGAACTACAGTCCCCAGGGCTCCTTATGGAAAACCATCAGGGGCTTGAAATGTATGGTTTCTGGCATAGCTCAGTCGGTATAGAACGAGACTCTTAATCGCAGGGTCGTGGGTTTGAGCCCCACGTTGAGCAAAAAGATGCGCTGCACTGTTGCTGAGGGCTGGACTAGATGACTCTCGGAGTCCCTTCCGACTCTGCCAGCGGCTGCCCCTTCGCTCTGATGGCGCAGGGCTCCATTCATGCCCCAGACGACCCTTCGGTGAAGAAAAGGCTGCTGCATCTATAGCAGCTGCAGAGGAATTTCACTCGTGTCTTTTGAGTCCACTTCCACGCGGGACACATTAAAACCTTCCTTAATAAAACAGGGCAACACCCAAATTCTTCCCCTGCCACAAGTCACACATGCGCGCCGCTCTCTCTCGTGCGGCCATGGCACACTCTCGAGCAGTTGCAAAAGGAGACAGGAGCCCTTCCATCTTTTCGGACTCGTTGTCTGGTTGCTATGGCCACCGCCCTTTAGCGAGGCCCTAAAGCCGCCATGTTTGTTGGGGGCAAACTACTCGAGCCTCATTTAATGTTGCACACACGCAATGAAAGACTGCCTGGTCCAGACTGCGACGTTAATAGCCCCACTTTTTATGTCATTCCGGGGAGCGCCTGAAAGGCAAGACACACGGAAGCTATTTCAGAAGCTATTCCCCAAAGTAGAAATAGAAAAAAAGCAGCACCTCTCCAACCCCCGGCCATAGAAACAGCAGCTATGGAAATCGGCCTGTCTCCCCCCCGCCCCACCCCGCATCAAAGCGGCGGGGCGCGCGTGGGAGGGAAGAGAACGGGAAAACGTTATATTAAAACATCAATGTCAGGCGCTGGGCTTGAGAGGCGGAACGAACCTTTGCGGGTTGTGTTGCTGGCCGGAGGGGGAAGAAAGGGACCCCACAAGAAGAAAGGAGGAGGCGTTAGCAAGTTGGAGCGGGAGGAAGATGGCGGGGCTCTCCGTGCGGGATCCCGCCGTGGACCGGTCCCTGCGCTCCGTTTTCGGTGAGGGCGGAGCGGGCGCGGGAAGAGCACCCCGCTCAACCCCCACTTTGGGAAAGGCGGGGGAAAGTAGGTGGGGGGAGGAAAGGTTAGGAGAGAGAGAGAGAGAGAGAGAGAGAAGGCGGAAAGGGGGCGGGGGAAGGGGAAGGAAAGGTAGAAGTGGAGGAAGGAAGGAAGGAAGGGAGGGATGGGAGAGGGAGGGAAGGGAGATTAGGAAGTGTAGGGAAGAAGTTTGGGGTGGGAAGAGCAGTGGCTGCTCTGGCTCTTTCCCACCTCCCCTTTACCTCCGACTCCATGGATAGACTCCGTGCACAGCGCTGTTCTGTCAACTCTAGTCCAGCTTTGCCAGAGTTGGTGCCTTTCAAACATTTTGGGCATTAGCTCCCAATACAAATCCTAGGCATTATAAGGGAAACTGTGTTTGCCTCATAGCACATAGTTTTGCCAAAGTTGTGCTGCCTGAAAAGACTACCCAACCTGCCATTTCAAGCTGTGCATTGCAGTGGGAGATCAGATGGGCAATCTTTCTTCCAAGGATGCTTCCAAAGACTCTCTTAAGTTTCCCTTGTACACTGCTATTGAAAGAAACAGTAGAACTAAGTTCCTTGTTGTTGATTATCATTCCCTCACGTATGCTGTTCTTCATGTGCTTAGCAAATATTGTAAAGTATGTGTTGGGATGGCCTACCGTTTGCTTGCTAGGTCATTGCCTTCAAATGCATACATATTCTAACGCCTCTTGCCTAAAATTGAGAGTAAACTTTGTAAAAACTGGGCAGTAACACGAGATGATCTAGTGCTCAGGGCCTAATTTGGGTTTCTTACTCTTTGCTGGAGGATTGGTTCTAAATAAAATACTTCAAAACTCTGCTTAATCAGTGCCTTCAGTAATTGAGACTGGGAAACAAATAACCAAGACTAAAACCATTTTCCATTTCCAAATTCCTGATGGAAGATGTATGCCTTGACCTATGTTTGAAAAGATGTCCCACTTATTCCAGTAATGCTGCTGGTGCTCACAATCTGCTCCCATCTCTCCAATAGTGGGGAACATCCCATATGAAGCCACGGAAGAGCAGTTAAAGGACATTTTCTCAGAGGTTGGGCCTGTCGTCAGTTTCCGGTGAGACATATGCCTGTTAGGATTTCCTGAATCAGAGAAGCTGAGTCTGAAGGGCTGAGAAAGCTGGATGAGGATGTGGCATGGGTGGTGGTGGTGGTGGTAGATACTAGGGGATCTTAAGTCAGGGGTGGGGAATCTTGGCTGAGAAATTTAACTGAGAAGTATTAAGCACTTTGTATGCAGAAGGTCCCACATTCGGTCTCTTGCACTTCTCAGTCCAACCTGCCTCACATAGTTGTTGTGAAGATAAAATGGGTGGGGTAGCTATGTATACCAACTTGAACTCCTTGAAAGAAAGGTGGAATATAAATATTACAAACCTCCAATAAAATGTTACGGTAGCACAGGGATGAGGAATCTGTGGTGCTCCAGAAATCATTGGACTCGTATCTCCCATTTGCCATAATCCCAGTGGTCAGAGATGATGAACGTTGCAGTCCAAGAACATCCAGAGGGCAACAGGTTCCTTATCCTTGAGATATCAATGCGGGGGAAAGCTTTTGTCTCTTTGAGACCCTGGAGGGACGCTGCCAGTAAATAATACTGAACTGGATAGACAAATAAACTAACCTGACTTAAGGTAGCTTCCTATATAATAGGACAGTATATAGCCAGTTAGCCCCTGATCCCCAGTTTTCACGAAACCCTTTCCCCTCCCTCTCTTGCCTTTCTGCTCATTATAGTTTGTTTTCTGTGCTTGTTGGCTAGATTGGTGTATGACCGAGAGACGGGCAAACCAAAAGGTTATGGCTTTTGTGAATATCAAGACCAGGAGACGGCACTCAGTGCCATGCGGAATCTGAATGGACGTGAGTTCAGTGGGAGAGCCCTGCGTGTGGACAATGCAGCCAGCGAGAAGAACAAAGAAGAGCTGAAGAGTGAGTCTGAAGGCCTTGTGGAAGGGGGGGCAGCAGCTGCCATGTGCTGCCACTCAAGGTGTGCATGACAAGGTGAAGATCTCTGGTTCTAACCCAATCTTCTCTACTAGGCCTGGGCACTGGGGCCCCCATCATTGAGTCGCCCTACGGAGACCCTGTGAACCCTGAAGATGCTCCCGAGTCCATCAGCAGGGCTGTTGCCAGCCTCCCACCAGAGCAGATGTTTGAACTGATGAAGCAGATGAAGGTCAGTGGACAGTATGGCAGAGAGCAGTCAAGCCAAGTGTTTAACAGCTCACCTGGTAGCAGCCGTAAGTGGCTAGGAAGTTCATGTAGGCTAGTCTTTCCTCTCCAGTCCACACCCATTTCTCACTCTAGGTGCAAAGAGAATAAAGCTTATTTCACCACGACTAGCACAGAAACCAAAACAGTCTTGCGTAGGCATGGTGCATCACTCCATATCACCTCCAACCTTCCACTTGATAAAAAATGGTTGGTTGGTTTTAACTGCGCTGCTGAGAGGCTCACCCATAGCTTGCATTTTCATACTGGTTGCAGAGGAGAAGGCTTCCCTGTGGCTACCAGAGATATGAAATAGTTTCCCACGTCTTCTCTCGAGTTTATTTGTGTGTTTCTAATTGTGAACTGCCCTGAGATCTTTTGATGAATAAAGTTTATTAATAATAATAATAGCCTGGACTGGGGAGAAATGCTCTATGCCCCCCCGCCCCAATATTGCTGAACTACAGCTCTCCATCATCCCTGCCCATTGGCTGTGCTTGCTAGGGCTAATGGGAGTTGCAGTTTAGCCACATTGGGAGGGCCAAATGTTCTCCACACCTGCTTTAAATGCTGGGGGATTTCAATCCAGCTGTCCTGTGTGCTTTCCCATCCTTTCTCTTTCTCTCTCCAGCTCTGTGTCCAGAACAGTCCTCAGGAGGCTCGGAGCATGCTGCTGCAGAACCCTCAGCTCGCCTATGCCCTGCTGCAGGCCCAGGTGGTGATGCGGATTGTGGATCCGGAGATCGCTCTGGTATGCTTGTGACATCTCTTGCCTTGGGGAAGCGGGGTGGGGGGTGGGATGTTGCCCCCGAGGTGGGGCCATGTGTTTCTGCAACATAAACACTTAATAGGCTTTACTCTGCCATTTCCCTTCCCTAGAAAATCTTGCATCGGCAGACGACTGTCCCAGCTCTGATTCCAAGCGGCCTGCAAGCGGGTCCAGGACAAGGGCCTGGGCCTGGGCCTGGGCCTGGGCCTGGGCAAGGTCCCGGGCCTGGACCTGGACCCGGACCAGGGCCTGGTCCTGGTCCTGGTCCAAATGCACAGATGAACCAGCCAAACGTCGCCTCCTCCCAGCCACAACCAATAGTAAGAGTTTGTTGCTTTGAGTAGAATCTTATCCCTTGCTCTGTGGGCTGAGTCTTATTTCCCAGTTGTAAATGATATGCTAGTTGTCTATGTCACAATCTGTTGATGTCCTTTCCTATTTGTTGTTTTTATGATGGTTTTAGCTAAACCTTTATTGAACATGAATATATCTGTTATAAATAATTTGATAAATTTCATCGAGTTTTTATTAGTCCTTTATTAGTAGCTATATTTGTTGTATTAACATTTAAATGGGTTAATAAAGTAGGGACAAACTTAACACCAGAAATCAATTGCCCACCTGAGTCAGAATAAGGCCTCACAATTTGTTTTCATTCCCTCTTTCCAAGCAGGGGGGTATGCATGTCAATGGAGCCCCCCCTATGATGCAGCCACCCATGCAGGGAGGAGTGCCAGCCCCAGGGCAAATGCCAAGCTCTGGCCCCGGCCCCTTGGCTCCCGGAGGTGAGTTCTTCTCTGTAGGTCTGGATCTTTCCCAACATCTATAATTGATTTGGCAGTCATAATTTTTGACTCAGGGTCTCTGGGTTCCAGGGATAAGGAGATACAGGAAACCTCAGGGCAGGAAAGGGCTGAATTTGGCCACACATGGTGAGAAGTGGAATCAAGGATGGCAACATTGGAAGACTATAATCCTGTTCACACATAACTCTGGGTCAGCACCAGTGAATGTCGAACATCTTAAGAAACATGCATAGGGTTAAGTGGTTTAGCCAGGATGAAAATTGAGATAATTGGTGTTGATAATATTTAGTGATCTGATGTGGATGATAGCAATACAATTTGTTTATTTTCATTTTCTAACATTTAAAACCCCCCTTCTTTCTTGGTTTTATTTTATTTATCTTTGTCTTTTGCGTGCCTTGCTGGGCTTTCACTTTGCTGTTTTAAATCAGCTTTTTATTTAACAACTCATCTGACAACGCAGGCGTTCAAGAATTCCATGCGAGGGAGCAAGAGAGCTAGAGGAGGAGGGATGGGTTGCTCACATCCTCCCTCCTGCAGCCCACTTCTGTGCTAGGTATGAGAGAAGGAAAGCCTCTTTCTCAATGGAGAATGCTGGAGGAAGAGGCATGGTAGAATGCTTTTTTCCTTCTCTTCTTTCAGTGGCCTTCTAGGAAGATGAGGCTTTCCTTCTTTCCACATCCAGCATGGAAACACAGGCTTCTGGTCTGATAGTGGACTAGTAAACATAAATAAATTGTAGGGTACTTGTTGGCTTGTTTGCAAGACTGGTTTTGAATCCCTGAGTCTCCCAGCACACCCCTATAATCAACCCAGTGCCTCCTTTGCTTAACACGGCTCTTTTTCTCCCCAGGTGGCATGCCAGGAGGTGGCCCGATGCTCTTGGAACGTGGTCAAGGTAAAGCATATGGCTGCCTTCTGTCACTTAGCCAGCAGAGGGCATCACTCCTTGAAATTCTTCCCACTCCCTCCTTTTTCTTTCATACAAAGTTAATGGGCTTGCTTTGTTCTGGTGGTGGAGGCCAAGGGGTTTGTGTGTGTGTGTGTAGATGTTGCTGCATGTTTGTTATTCCACCTGGTTGCACTGAAATGTACCTCTGGTTCTGCAGCAAGTAACAAAACATCCTTTTGGAATTGCCTTTTTGAGCCAGCCTGCAAATCCCATTTTAGCCCTGAGGCTCCAACCTCCAGGTGCTCCCAGAAGCTCATGGAGCTGATGGACATAAAGAAACAAGTCTATATTTTGCATTTATTTATTACTTTTTCCTGTCAGGTCCCAGGGGCAAGTTGTAGTATTATTCTCAGTAATAACTGGTTGAGAAGGAGAGACCAATAGCCCAGCTCTGAGTTCAGTAGAGCTTATTCTCAATAAGCCATGCAAAGGATGGCATCTTTAGTGAGCTTTGTTGCTAAGTGGGGGGACGGGGTTTGTACCTGTGTTTCTCATGCTCAAAGAGTCCCCATTCGTATTTGTTATATAGCCTTTTTTTGGCCTGATTCACACATAAAGCTAAGCCATAGTTTACTGTGTGTGTTGTGTGTGAACCCTGTCCAGAAGCTGAGCGATAGTTTCTTCACTGTCAGCAAACCACTATCTGGAGCTATGGTTTGTTTTAAACTATGACTTGGTGTTATGTATGAACCCAGCACGCTTCCTCTTGGGTGGCTGATGCAGATCACCACCAAAAAGGAGGTCCAGATAAACACTGAAGGATCAATGGATGCCCCCAGTCAGGGGAGAGAAAGGGACAGTTTCTTTTATGTGCTGCTCCTAAGAAGGCTTGGCTACAAGCAAGAGTCTTGTTACTGTTTGCAGCTATGTGGCCCCTAATGTCAGTAGCACTGAGAACTATATCAAACTTTTACGTATAGTTATTCCGAGTCCAAAGATCAACATAAAATGACCAGGGGGGAAATACACAAAAGTCTACTTTGCAATTGGAATAAAAAGCTACCATGCATGAAGACTTTCAAGAAACAGAAACACAAAGCATTACGTTGGCTGCTGTAATCAGGAAAACATTTACAACCATACTTTAAAACTTGCTAAAGTTAAAATACTAAAACAGATTAAAATTGCCTCAACTTTCTTAGTCATCTGGATAGGCTTGTCTAAACAAGAAGGTTTTAGCAGGCGCGGAAAAGAGGACAGTGAAGGCCTATTGGCTTGACATCAATAGGCAGGGAATTCCAAAGTGTAGGCACTGCCACACTATGGAAGCATATTCTGAGGGGGTGGTCCCTTCTTTCCTTTAAAGGGAAGTGTCTCCAGAGCTGTTCCAGAAGAAGAGTAAGGGGCACTCTAGGCAGGTGTGAGTCTATGCACACGCAGATGCAGCAAGTGCACCTCCTGTTGATGTGTCTGCTCTTTCTCCCTCTCTTCCTGCTGCTGGGCCAGGGAACCTGCAGCTCTCTCCCGTGGGACCTGCCAGGCCTTCCTCTATTGAGCGAGTACAAGGTACCTGTAGTTGTGGTTGGCTCCCCTTGCTCATTGCATGCCCTGGGGGGAGTATGCAAGACAAGGCCTCTGCTTACTTTGGGGGTGTAGGCCACATGGCTCAGAGAGTGGTGTGGGACATGCTGTTGTGGGGAGAGGGAGAAACACCATCTTTGTACAAGGAGGCTCCCTGTTGCAGGTTTGTTTGATCACCTGGCCTCCTCCTGTTGTTAACAAAGACTTGGGGTGGCAACACAAGTGTTGAGTATGTGGCAGGCAATTCAAAGCCTGGAGCTTTTGAAATTAACCCATCTCTCTGCAACTGAATCTGTGCATACCTGCCCTCTGTGAAGCTTGACTTTCCCCCTCTTCTGTCTCAAGTGAAGCCAATGCTCACAAAGTGGAATCACACTTCTCTCCAATGATTTTAATTGCCCCTGCCATCTGCCTTCCCAACAGTGCCCATGCCGGATCCACGGGCCCCCATGCAGCGTGGCCCAATGCCAGCTAGTGGTCCACCACCCCGAGGCCTTCTGGGAGACGCCCCAAATGATCCACGTGGGGGAACTCTGCTGTCAGTCACTGGAGAAGTGGAACCCAGGTAGGCAGAAGGGCCTGGAACTTCTAAAGTGGGTGTTAATAATAATGGTAGGCTATTGGTAGCCCGGACTGCTTGCATTAATTCTAAAAATACAACTAGGAAGCAACTGTGTCTCTTCCTCTGGAGTCCTGGGGACTTGCCACAAGGGGAAGCTGTAGTCCTGGTGGTTTGTTGCAGGTCTGTCTGAGGTGCGCCACTGTATTGCAAGTGGGAACTCTCACAAAAGAAACAGGAAGGTAGCAAGGCTGGAACTCTTCTGCCGGCCATCTTCTTTTATGTGTACAGAATGTTGTTTTGTTGCAGTGCATTTTTTTTTTGTAATGCAATAACATTTGAGCCTCCTACTTGCCTCTTGGAAGGGGGTAAAGTCCAGGCAGAGATTGTCTCACCTTGTTTGCTGTGTGAGAAGAATGGAAACTGGGTTTTGATGTCTTTTCTCCTCCTCCACCCCCCTCCCTTCCCATCCTCTTCTGCAGGGGTTACCTTGGGCCATCGCACCAGGGGCCTCCTCACCAGGGGCCGCCCATGCACCACATGGCTGGTCATGACAATCGTGGGCCGCCCCCCCACGAAATGAGAGGTGGGCCAATGGGAGAACCGAGGCCTTTGATGGGAGAGCCACGAGGTCCCATGATGGACACCCGAGGTGAGAGACGGTTTCAGGGTCAAATGAAAAGGGGCGTTTATTTAATGCCAGCGGTATAAATCCCAGCACAGTAAAGGATCCCTCAGGGGAGTGATATATGAAATGAATAGCAGTTAGTGTTTTGTTCCCCTTTGTAGCAGATGCAGATAATAAAATAACTTGTACAATAAATCACACAATAACGAATAGAAATAATTATACAAGTATACCATGTTCTAGAAGATCAAATTGTATCCTCGCCCCAAAGCAAAACTTCCCCGGCTACAAACCCTATAGGCTACAAACACACACAAAATCAAGCCACGAAAATGTTAAAAATCAAACTGGTACAATCAGTTATTTAATTCTCCCTAACTTGGGCAAGTAACTCCCAGGTTTGCTTCTCCGTCTATCAGATGTGTTAAGTTTGATGGTCTTCAATGCAGGTGGAAGAGATCCAAGGGGAATGGAGCCCCGAGGCATGGATGGCAGGGGCATGGAGCCCAGAGGAATGGAGCCCAGGGGAATGGAGCCCAGGGGAATGGAGCCCAGAGTGATGGATGCCAGGGGCATGGAACCCCGAGGGATGGAGCCCAGAGGAATGGAGCCCAGAGTGATGGAAATGCGGGGCATGGAGCCCAGAGGAATGGAATCTCGCGGCATGGAGCCTCGTGGCATGGAGCCCAGAGGCATGGAACCTCCTCGCGGCATGGAGCCCAGGGGGATGGAGCCCCCCAGAGGCATGGAACCACCCAGGGGAATGGAGCCACCCAGGGGGATGGAACCCAGAGGCATGGACTCTAGGGGCCCTGGTCCCAATCCAAGGGGTCCAATGACTGGAGGCATTCAAGGCCCTGGACCTCTTAGCATGGCATCCACTGTCTCGCAGGGGCCTCGACAGGTATGTGCGGCAACCGTGGTCTGTTGCATTTTCACTGAGAGGTCCTTGTTGCCAGTGCAAGGACAGCCTCAGTTGGTCACACCAGCCGATTGGCATAACAATCCAATCTCCAAATGGAGGTGGGAGAGGGAGGGGGAGAGGAATCTTCATCTTGAATGCTCCCCCTAGTTGGTTCCTGACCAAGACAGGAAGTGGCTTCAGGGTTGACTGATCGCTTAGATAAAACTCTAGACCAGGGTTTCCCAAACTTGGGTTGCCAGCTGTTTTTGGACTACAACTCCCATCACCCCTAGCTAGCAGGACCAGCAGTCAAGGCTGATGGGAAATGTAGTCCAAAAACAGCTGGAGACCCAAGTTTGGGAAACCGTGCTCTAGAGCAAGGATGGGGAACTTGCGCCCCTCCTGAGATTGCTGGACTCCAGCTCTCATCAGCCCCAGCAAAGTTTGATTGGTGATTACTAGATTCATAGTCCAGCAACATTTGAAGGTGGGGAGTTGTGTCACAGGTTCCCAACCCCTGTGCTGGATGGAAAGGCAAACACTCTGGCCGGCCCTGTGCCTTTGCAGCAGAGAACAATTCCTAGTGCAAAGCTCAGAACCCAGCAGTATGAGAGATCATTAGAGAGAGCTGAGTCCTTAGCTGGGGAGCTGACTGTGGAAATTAGGGATTCTCTCCTAATACTCTACCAAGCTTTTCCGAACAGTTATACTTAATCCTTTCTAAGTCGTTGGCTGGAAAATCCATGCATTGGGGAAGGGAGCAGGAGTGGTGATCTATTTCTTTTGAAGTTGTGGTCGGAAATTATATTGGCTGTGGTTAGTGAATTGCTACCGGCCACGTCCCCATGTGCTTTTCTAATCAAAGGCTTGCTGTCTTACTTTTCCCATGGTTCCCCCCCCCCCCAGCTCAGTGTTCAGAGGTGGTCAGCTAGTAGGACCTGGAGCTGCTTTCAGAGACCCTGTGAATGTTATCCATTTGCATCCATGTGACCAAGGAGGGGGCAATACATTTTCAGAAATCGTTCTTTGTGTTCACAGGTGCCTAACATGCCTGCCGCAGCAATGCAGGCCGGAGGCATGCCAGGACCAAGCGTACAAGCAGCTGGCCAGCCTGGAGGGTTCAGTCCTGGCCAAAACCAGGTAACACCCCAGGATCATGAAAAGGTAAGCCAAACATTGTTGCCTTCTTTGAGTTCTCCATTAAAGAGGCAAGCAGTAGCGGTCAGCAGGAAAGGGTGGCAGCGCTTACATGACCTCCCATCACAGGGGAGGTCAGTGTAGTTCAGATGCACTGGTGGAGCCAATCCTGCACTCCCGCCAGTGTGCCTCAACCTCATCACCCCTTCCTCCTAGGACTCCCCAGTAGCACCAGTGGCAAGAGGCCAGGAAAGTGCTGCTGGCCAATGCTGGAGGCAAAATTGGTGGCAGGAGGAGCAAGGTGTTTTCAGTGGTGGCCTCAAGGCTCTGGAATGAGAAATGGTTGTAGAGTGCACCCTTCAACTTACTACACAATGTGCTTTGCAGATCTTTTCAAACTAGCTTTTGGCATGTAATATGCTGCCCGTGTGTGGTTATTAGTATTTTTTAATTTTTTAGTGTAATTCAATTGCCAAGTCCTTTCTAGGAAAAAAACAACAATTGGTCGGAATACACCCTTTTCAGTTTTTCTCATCTCTTCATAGGCCGCACTCATCATGCAGGTCCTCCAGCTGACGGCAGACCAGATAGCTATGTTGCCTCCAGAGCAAAGGCAGAGCATCTTGATCCTGAAAGAGCAGATACAGAAGTCCACCAGTGCCCCTTGATCTGCACTCTCTGGGTAAGAGGGGAGCTGAGAAATGGTTGTTTGGCAGTCAGATTAAATCAAATAAACAAGGAATATTTGGTGTTATGTTGGAGGAGGTGCCAGGAAACCCGGAATTATGATCACATGTGGTGGGGGTGTAAATATGTACAATTTTTCTGGCAAAGGGTGTTTAAGGAGATAACCGAAATCATTGGCATCCCTAACCTTCGGCCCTCCAGATGTTTTGGACTACAATTCCCATCATTCCTTACCACTGGTCCTGTTAGCTAGGGATCATGGGAGTTGTAGGTCAAAACATCTGGAGGGTCGCAGGTTGGGGATGCCTGGGTTAAAGCTGACTGAAAGTCCAGAGTTAGCATTATTATCAATTTACGATGGGGTAGAAGGTTCGCAGGCTATGAAGGACTTGGTCACAAATTTATTGATAGCTTCATGAATTATGATAACTAAAAAGTGGAAGGGGCAAGCAGAATATAAAATGGGAGAACGGCGGTATAAAGAGGCGTGGGATATAGCTTTTAATGATAAATTAACATGCATCATTAAGATAAGATGGGGAATACGCAGGAGAAATTATTTTGAGGAGATATGGAAGGTGTTTGTAGAATTTGTACTGTTAAAACAGAAAGGGGTCAAACCATCGCAAGAGGTGTTGAAATTTTGGGAGATTGTGTAGTTACAATGGAATGGTCTGGGTGGTGGGGTGCACATTTTATTCTTATTTATTTATGATCATTACTTTGTCAAAAGAAAAAAAAATAGAAATTGTACTGGCCAGGCAGCTCTAGTTCTCTCAGAGTAAACAAAGTGAGAAACCCTCATTGCCTTCTATTTCCAGTGCTGTGCTCTCCTGTCAAAGCCCACCAAAATAAAGGGAGGTGTGCAAGCACACCCACCCACGCCTGCTCTCATCTTCTGACCATTTCAATGGTTCTTGTACAGGAGAAGGTCTTGGAGCATTGTGCCTTTTTTTGGGGGGGGGGGAGGTTGGGCCCACAGTCCCAGATTTCTATGAAGGAACAGCAAAGAGGCGCAGTTATTTAATATGTCCCTGCCGCAGCAGCGTGTTTCTGTTGCACTTCTGCAGGAGCTTTCATATGGGGGAAACTATGCTGGAAGAGCCCAAGGAAAATGATGGCAGGCATGGAGTAGAGGCATGCTGGCTGTAAAAGATCTGGTGGAGAGTCTAGCCAGCAGCCTGAGCAGAAGCAAAGCACCACCCCTGACTTCAGGGAGCTCCAAGCCAATATATGCCCAGACTTTTTCACAACCTTCTAGGCCCAGGCACCTCTCAGCACTCAATAGTGCCTAATTGCACTGATGTCCTTCACAAACTTTTGCCAAGTTCTCTGCAGTTTTAACTCTTGCTCCTTGTTCCACCAGTTCTGAGTAGGTTGAAAAGCTGTTTCCCCATCTGCTTTCAGGGATCCACCCGAAATCCCCATTTAGGTGTTTTTCTGCAGAAGATTGGTGCGATGGGAGCACAGTCCCTCTTCTTAACAGAATCCTCTTTGTTGTCTTAGGTTTGGAAAGTTGCCTAAGATATGTTGAAAATGGCGCTGAAGACTACTTGGATGCCCTTTCTTTTCCTGAGCCTAGAGCAGAATTTTATTTCAATTTATCTTGTTCAGTTCTCCCCCTTGTTCTGTTTACTTCCAGATTAAAAACTTGTCCTGGATTTGAGTGAAACCCCCATGGCTTTATTGTACAACTGCATTGCACTCACTTCATCAGTCTCTTCTCCCTGTTTCTTGCAGGGCAAAGATCAGCTTTGGTCTTCACAAAGCCATTCTTTCTCTTTTTTATAGTGTATTTATTGATTTCCATAAACATGGGAAAATACAAAAACAAGGAAAAAAAATGAAATATGTTTGGGGGGGGGGAGAGAAACAACATAGATTACAAAAAGACAAGGAGTTGCCAAAATATTTTCATTCCAGAATAGATGCTCTGTTGATGCATATGTATTGAAGGCAGATGATAACATGTTTTGTTTTTTGGTCATTATGTAAGAAATAAAAAATTCAGATAATTCTTCACATTGTCTGTAGTCTTGTTTTCCTTCTAGCCTGCGAGATCCATTCTGTGAATAGCTTTCTAGTAAAGGATTTCCAGTTCTCAGAAATGACCAGTCTGGCTGCAGTCACAAAGTGCACAACAAGAGTCTTGGAAGGTGTTTATAACAGTTGAATTGAGCCTGAGCAGCTTGTTTTGGATCAAGTGATATGTCATATTTTGCAATATTAACAATGTCAAAAAAGAATTTTAAAAAGCATAAGGACATTCCCACCATATATGGGCAGTATTGGCCTGGGTTTGCACATCCCTTCCATCCCTTTTATCACTTCCTCTTCCCAAAATTCTGCACAGTATGCCACATATGAATAAGTTTCAGCATAATTTCTTTTACGAATAAAAAGATTGGTTTCACAATTGGAGATACCCACATAACATACCTCCCCACCCCCCAATCAATAATGTTTAAATCAGCCTCCCAGCATTTCCTCAAGTCACCAGTGGTGTAAGACAGAATCTCACATGGTTTAGAGCAGAGCTTGCCAAACTTCTCATGTTGGTGGCACGCGTTTTAGACATGTATCACTTTGCAAAATGGTAATTCAGTTTTGCATCATTTCGAAACACCGTAATTTAGTTTTACTAGGAAACCAGGAATTAAACTAACTCCTTTCCAGCCCCAGGAGGAGCGTGGGGAACATTCGCATGACACTGACATGTTGCAACACACAGTTTGGAAAGCTCTCATTGTTAAAAATTAAGAGGAGAGTTTCAGTTGTGTGACTTGATCTCAGGATGATTTATTAAATGAAGAACCTGGTGTATAAAGAACCAATTAGGTGGAATAGGCAGAACGTTTCTCTGGATGGCATCTGATAAAGGAGTTGCTCCTCTATAAAAATATTTACCGGTAATGGTAAACCCAGGTTTCCTGCTGTCAAACATTTTGCATAACTTGTGAAACAAGTGATGGTCTACCAAAGGTGACATCGGAGGCACTGGAGGAGCAAAGAGACACCCTGTTTCAGGAAAGAGTTGGATAAAGAATCCCATGAAATCACACTCCTCTATATCAATCTATTGCATCATCCACCCTGCACTAGATTAATATTCTCCCATAGTGGTTTAACCACCAAAGTAAAAGCTGATCCAAACAAGAAACAGCACTTCTGGAAAAGGGAACTTTTTACAGCCTGCTGAGGGAAGTTTGTTCCATGACCCCTGAGAATGCTATATTGTGCACTAATTCTCTCTTAATACGGCATGCTATTAAGAGGACCTTATTGGGGCTGGTGAACGCCCACTCCTTCCATACACTACTTTTGTGAAATCGAATGGGTCCTATTTACTGAGGCCCAGGAGCTCAGGTGAGAGATGGATGAGAAGCCCATAAACATGGAGGGGAGGGGGAAACAGAGACCAAAACATGTAGCTGATGCTTGAGGGTGTTTACAAAAGCAGGCTTCCCTGTACCCAGAATCAATGGCCCCTTTGTAAGACTTGTGCGGAGGTTTCCCATTATTTTCATGAATGTATATAGAGCGAAGCCTGCCACAACATGGGTGCCACCCACTCTACATACTCTACATATGTTAGCTTGAAGCACAGCAGCACTGCAGTCCAAAGCAGCTCTCCCCACCGGCCTTCAGGCAGCCAGCCAAGATCATTCTGCCCCTTCCTCAGCTATCCCAAGCCTCATGCCAAAGAACCAAAAACTCTTTGTGGTACATCACTTCCAATTCCCTTGGCAACCTTCTAAATCCCTGTCTTTGTTCACACCTCTGGGCAGAAAGAAAGGACAATTCTCTTGGGTTGCCCATGGCCATCAAGGGCTCTCTAAACAGTAATTTCAGGAAAGTCCTGGCAGAATGCCCACCTCCAGCACTCAAGCAAACACAGCCAGGAACTTTGTTCTCTCAGAAAAATACACACTATCAGGTTCCTGGGCTGCACAAAAAGCAAGAGAGAGGCAGAAGGAAGAAAGGATCAAGACGGGAGTGAAACAGACAGGTAGGCTTCTTTCAGGTTGATGGCACAGGAGAGTAGGAGGCACCCATTCATGGCTGCTTGCCAAGGGACATGGCTGTATAGGGGTGGGGAACACAGTGATCCTATATATGAAGTGCAGACTCATTTACCAGTGGTACCATCCATGCAGAAAGAAGTATCTGTAGATTTCAGGGAACCTCCAAGTTAGCAAAAGTCCTTTCAGGGTGGGAGGGATACTAAGGAGGGGAACCTAAAACAGCGCAATAAGGTCTAAGTATGCTCAGTGACTGACTTCAAGGTGGAGAGGGATAAAAAACTGAGAGGAGGGAAACTGGACCTTCTCATTTGCACTTACCCCAAAGCAGGTAAATGGGGAGATGAGAAACAAGGGGCTTTATCCTGGTGGTGAGGAGACAACAATGTGGGGGGAGCTGTAGAGCTTGGTCGATTGGGGGCCAATGGGTGAATGACTGGATCTCCATATTTCTCCTCCAACCCTTCCTGCCAGGGACTACCCGGATACAGGAAATTGTGAGCATGATCCAGCATAGAGGAGAGCCTCAGAAATGTGACCAGGTCCCCATCCTTAAACGGATTCCCCTCATAGACCAGTTCCCTCCAAAACATTTCCCCTGAGGTGGATAATGGGTGCTGCTTCAGAGAGACAATGGATGAGAAGTGAAGGGTTTCTTTTTATCTTTTTTCTTTTGATTTTTCATAATGTTTATACATAACAAACATATCTGTTCAAATAAAAATAAAATAAAAAAACAGTTCATTGAACCTTCGGACCTCTCTGCACCCCTCCATGGGTTCTGTTTCTATCTTTTTGTATCTTATTCCTGCATCTTTTACTATAATCTATCTAATACGTATCCATAGTTTCCAAAGTTCATGTGAAGGGTGCAGTGCAGTGTGTGCTCTAGGCAGATCATAATATCTGTTTTAGGAAGACAGTGATGATGCCTGATAAAAATGAGTGTTTACCCTAGGAAACTTCCCAGAATCCTCTACAATCCAGTTGGGATTCTGTGGGGATATGTTGAAGGAAATGATAGACAAATGATAGGAAGAGAGGGTCCCATGTAGACAGGAATACACTAGATTAGAGTAGGAGGAAAGGCAGATAGGAAACTAATTTTTTTCTGGATCATGTCTCCTGCCTACCGTAGGAGACTGGAAGGAGCACTTCACAGTGGCACAAAGTGAGCAGTTTCATGATGCCTGTGAACGGTTATTGGGGGGCAGCAACCTGATCTTCCGCACACAGTTATAAGAACATCTCCCTGCTACCAGTTGAGACTTCCTCCCTAACATTCCTGAAGCGGACATTTTACCTGTGTTCAATAAAATAAGGAAGGAACAAGCTGACACTATGGGGTTCTACCCTTTGTTATTTCTACCCTCAGTACACCCTCTGAATTTCGTGCACACAACTAAATTAGGTCCACTGACTTCAGTAGGCCTACTCTGAGTAGAAGCTGGATATAACCTGCTAGACTGAAGCTTCTTTCATTTGATTCAGTTTTCTTTGCTTCCTTTAAAGTGGGGGGTTTGGGGGGAGGCTGCTTTGCCAAGCCCTGTAAGGTGGGATCAGCTGTCTTGGCTCCTTTCTTTCTCCCTTCCATGTCAATTGACCAGGAAGGGATAAAGAAAGGTGTGCTTTTCAGTCAGTCATAAGTTTATTATTCTAGCCAAGTTCATAGCAATATTATACAGAACATACATCCATGATATAAACCAACAACCATGGTGTAAAAAGGGGGTGGGGAGAAGACTGGATAAATGCTAGGCATGAAATGACTAAAATGGCCTCATAGACCAAGCAGTGATATCAAAGAAATGCTGCATAGCAAATATATGACCACCCAGCTTTTTATGAGCAATGCCCCAAATCTTGTTGATGTTTTCCAGCAAATTGCCACGGAACCTAGATCCTACCTGATACATTTCTACAATTACTAACGACACACAATAACACCTTGGCTGGTTTGAGGTTCATCAGGAAGCGCATTTCAAAGGCAAAAATATATATGCAATAGATCTATATTATGTGTGCAGTATGTAGAAAACTAAGTACGCAAGCCTCAAGTGATGCTTACAATCTATCTTGGGGGATTATGGGATGCAGTCCTTGGATCTTCTATTCACTGAACTGTATTGTGTAATTGTGTAAATGTATGTGTTTTATATGTTAATAAAATTTAAATTAAAAATTAAAAAAAAAAGAACTGTATTAACTCCTAAAAATGTGTGTTTCTGTAGTAAAACAGGAACCAAGGTCCCTTGCCGTAATATGAATCGTTAAAGGGCCCTGCCCCCTAGAGGAAAAGCCGGAGTATATTACCAGGGGGTCACCTGGCCTCTCTGCAGGGATACTTGCTATAGAGGGTTAAAGAACACTGGGTGGAAAATCAGGCCCTGTGGCAGTAGATGCAACACGATATCCTCACATATGAACAGCCGCCCACACATTAGATCACCACACTATTACAAAATCTAAACTGTAACCTCAGAAGAGTACTGGCAGAGTGCCCGCAACTCGCACACCAGGAAGTTCAGTCAGGGACTTTGCTCTCTCCGAAAAACACCCTCTCCAGCTGCACAGAGAGCAAGAGAGAGGCGGAAAGGAGGAAGAAGCTGCTCACAAGAAGCTGCTTCACAGGAGTGAAACTGTCAGGTGGGCATCTCATTTGGCTTCCTTCAGATAGATGGCACAAGAGAGCAGTAGGCAAACATGTGGCTGCCTGCCAACGGGCACGGCTGTGTTGGGGTGGAAAGCACAAGGATCCTATATGCTAAGAGCAGTCTCGTTCACCAGTGGTACCGCCTGTGCCCACAAGAGAGGTATCTGTAAGCTTCAGGGACCTCCAACAGTCCTATAAGGTCTGAGCAGGCTCAGTGGCAGCAAAGCACTGGCTGAATTCAAGGTGGGAAGGATAAAAAAGGAGGAGGGGAAGGGAAACTGGGACGGTGTATCCAGGGAAAGGGGGGTGACCCTGAAGATGGGGAGGCCACTCTGCAACATTTTGATGCAGGATCGACTTATCTCATATTATTTCTTTTCATGCTCCACCAGGTGATGGATCACAAAACTGGGTGGGAAGGTATGGAGCCCATCAAGCGCACAGAGCTGGTGGACGTTGACGGCATCCCTTGCCTCAAAGACACGGCAGATAACTGGCAGCGCCTTTGGGCCTTCAAAGCTCGGCCCGATGACCTTCTCATTTGCACTTACCCCAAAGCAGGTAAATGGGGAGACGAAAAACAAGGGGCTTTGTCCTGGTGGTGAGGAGACAATGTGGGGGGAGCTGTAGAGCTTGGACGACTGGAGGCCAATGGGTGAATGATTGGATCTCCATATTTCTCCTCCAACCCTTCCTGCCAGGGACTACCTGGATACAGGAAATTGTGAGCATGATCCAGCATAGAGGAGACCCTCAGAAATGTGACCAGGCCCCCATCCATCAACGGATTCCCTTCATAGACCTGTTCCCTCCAAAACCTTTCCCTCATGGTGAGTAATGGGTGCTGCTTCAGAGAGACAATGGGTGTGGGGGGGGGAAGTATTTCACCCTCACCTCTAGGTTGAATGTCACCCTCTCGTGTTTCAGGCTTGGACGACGCAGAGGTAATGCCCTCTCCACGAACGCTCAAATCTCACCTTCCAGTCCCGCTGTTGCCACCTTCCTTCTGGGAACAGAACTGCAAGGTCTGGTGGGTCAATGGGTTTAATATAAGACAAAGTTTAGTCCTGGAACCTCTCTCAGTTTCCGTGCTCAGCCCTTGGGCTGTGTGAAACGCAAAGGAGAGGAGAGGGGGGCCTATGAGCAGGTGAAGAGGTTCAATATTATGGACCAGTCAGGTTTCAAAAAGGTTGGGGGCCCCTTTTTCCTCAAAGGGCACTGCTCCCCCAAAAATAAAAAGGAGGGGGCAGAAAGTTCACAAGGTGGAACAAGGGATGTGAGTGGAAGGCTTCGCATTCAGTCTCCCTTCTTTCTGCAGATCATCTACGTTGCCAGGAATGCCAAGGACAACGCAATCTCCTACTTCCATTTCCACCGCATGAACAAGGGGCTCCCAGAGCCAGGAAACTGGGATGAGTTTCTGGAGAACTTCCTCACGGGAAAGAGTGAGTGGAGGATACATAAATACGAAACAGGGAAAAATAAAGTGTGCATCAGTCCGAGCAAGCTTTCATTCCAGGCCAAGACCTTGTTTGATCTCCTCTGCCATATTAGAGAGGGATGAAAGCTACTGGTCCCCACACGAGATACACATTAGCAGAAGGAGGGAATTACTCTTGTTCACCTGCAAAGCTCTGCACTGTTATAAGTTATATATAGGAAAGGTTATGTGAAAACCAGATTAAGAGGGCTGTCCTCTGTTTCAAATAAACCTATGATTGAAGGGCTATCCGCTCATTGTGTGGTTGAAAAACAAAGAGCCATCAAAGGGAGAATCTTAGAATTGTAGAGTTGGAAGGGATCCCAAGGCTCCCAGTACGTCCAGCACTGAGGACTTTCTGGTGGTTCCCTCCCTGCGAGAAGTGAGGTTACAGGGAACCAGGCAGAGGGCCTTTTCGGTAGTGGCGCCTGCCCTGTGAAACACCCTCCCAGCAGATGTCAATGCAATAAGCAACTATTTTACTTTTAAAAGACAACTGAAGGTGGCCCTGTTTAGGGAAATTTTTAACGTTTGATGCTGTATTGTTTTTAATATTTGGTTGGAAGCCGCCCAGAGTGGGCAGGGTATAAATAAAATAATAATAATATCTCATTCAATCCCCTGCAATGCAGGAATATGCAGTGGTCCCATAGAGGGATCAAACCAGCAACCTTGGCATTATCAGCACCATGCTCTAACCAGTTGAGCTATCCAGGCTCTAGGGTGGCTATATGCAGGAGGAGACTTCAGGTAGTTCACCAACATTTAACACCTGGACAGTGACCAGAAGACATGGATCAGATCATGTGGGGACAGATTCCCCCACTACATTGGGGCTCTATTGCATTTCTGTTTCAATTAATTAGTTCTGAAAAGAAGAGGGCAAAAAGTGGTGCCAGTTTGCAGAACATTTTGATGTGCTGATTTTTGTGTGTGTGTGTCAGCATTTCTTCTCCTTTTGCGTCTCCTTGCAGTTGCCTGGGGCTCATGGTTTGATCATGTCCGTGGATGGTGGGAGGCCAAAGAACGTTACCAAATCCTGTACCTCTTTTATGAAGACATGAAAGAGGTAAGCAGTTTACACACACACACACACACACGGTCCAGATGGAGCCTAAGCATGAAGTTGGGCAGGAAAGATGCCCTTTTCTGGGGCCCGGGGGTCAACGAACATCTAACTCAAATTGCAAGCTTATTGAAATGTGGGGTGGGGAGATGGAAGGTAAATTATGCCACCCCCAACATGGTGTCTTCCAAACGTTTTGGACTACAATATTGGCTCAAGGGGAAAAATAGGTATATAGAAAGGAGACTTCCTTAATACCAGGACTCTTTGGTGAAAGAATCCCAGCAGAGATTTAAAATCACAAAATACGCAGCAAACTAAAGCATGGAAATATAGGTGGCTAGACCTTCAAAAATATGCTCTTGAGAGTTCCAAAACTTCCCTCTTCCCCTAGCGTAGAAAAAGTCCACATGCTTGGTAGCTTTAAAATGGTTTACTTACAAACTCTCCAAAGGTCAGATTCATCTGCTTTACCTTACAGCATTCAGAAAAAGAGACTGGTCCCCTAGAGTTAGGCTGTGTCCAGATGGGAGCATTATCTTGCAACCAGGTCATGCTGACCTGATTTTCCTCTGTTTGCAACTGGCACCCACCCCTTTTTCTTACCCAACATATTCATTGCTGTCCTTCTACTTGCTGTCCCCACCACTGGGCAGAGTTTGGCAGAAAATACCTTGGGTATGCTTGTTTGGCTCTCCGCTTAATCACCCCCTTCCCTTAATTAGCTGGCACAGTATTAAATTACAGTTTGCTTTGTGGGAGGCTGTTTTTGTTCTTTTCGTACAACCCTGATTTAACAGAACTGCGCAGGATCTGTAACCATAAGAACAGACTGGGACATCAGCGTGCTCTCTGTGTGTCGGGGTGGGTGCATGTGCTTTGTGTAGATCAAGAAAATTACTTTCTCCCAGCTTCCCCTAACTGATGTCACGAGGGAAGAACCTCGTGAGCCAGCCTAGTTGCTGAGAAAAGAGAGCCGAATCAAATTAGCCCCCTGAAGCTCTTCTTGCTGTTTTTTCTCCAAACCTCTTCAAGAGTCTCTTGCACTCCAGCATTGGAGAGATTTGAGACGGGCGGGCAAGAGGCAGCAAGGGTTGAGTAGAATCAAATCCTTTGTATGTTCTTTTTCCAAACTAAGAGTCTAATTTGGTATTTGGGAGATTGCCTGGGATGTGAGATGGGGGGGGGGGCAGGAAGCAAGAGGCAACAAGGGCCTTTCCTGCCCCATGCCACTTCCGGCTGTTTCTCCCCACTCCAGTACCCCTGATAGCTCTATGTAGCAGAACTTTCTTCTTCTGGAGAACTCTGTGGGGATAAAACAAGAAGTGACCCAGGGCTGATCTGATTCACTTCCCCCTCTCAGCAATGCAACCGAGCCGAGGACCTTGAAGAAGACTGGAGGAAATTAACTATCTGAATCTGCAGCCAGCTTGGCTTAAACTCACCACACATTCCTCCCCGCCCTCGGAGAATTAAGCAGCCCCAGTTTCTTATTGTCATTTCAGAACTTCACACAGTTCCATGAAATAGGATCCCAAAGTGCTTTAAAACTAGGCCTCTGGTCCCCCTGTGAAAAGAACAGCTGTTACTAGATCCCAGGCTCTGTCTAAAATGTAATTTCTGAGGGCCTCAATGTCTAATTAGCATGCATGTCTGGCTATAACGCAAACCAGGCAGTCACAAAGAGCTTCAGAAATAAACACAAAGCATTTCAATAAAGGAAATGAAGAGAAACTGAAGGATAAGAATCCATCCAGCCAACGTAGAATTGAGGGTTGGAGGGTAAGGCAGGTGAGGAGAAGGATTAGTCAGCTGCTGGCCTTGAAAGACAATAATAACATTTCAGTGTTAGAAGGCACTTCATCTAGAAGGCTGATCATCTAGTTGGATATGCTCCCTGGGCATTCCCTCAAAGTATGTAGTGTTTTCAGCCATGAAAGCACTCTGTTGCTAAACTGCTCCAAGTAATTGCTGGGTTTGCGCAGCACATGTCCTGATTTATTGTGGTTTGGCATGCTTGAGCAGTCTGCTGGTGCACACCATTGGCTTTGGGAAAAGAATAGATAGATATAGGGTATAATTTTAAAGAGGAAGAATTCCTGGATGCCTAAATCCAGGTTTGGGACAAGTAACTCTTTGGTGAGAGATCCCCAGCAGAGACTTAAAATCACAAAATATGCAGCAAAATAAAGCATGGAAATATAGGCTGTTAGACCTTAAAATATACCCTTCTAAATTACTTCCAAAGTTCACAACTTCCCTCAGTATAGAAAGAGACCACACGTTTCGTAAGTTAAAAATGGTTTACTTACAAACTCTTCAAAGGTCTGATTCATGTGCTTTTCCATTCAGCAGCAATAACTCTGGTTCTCAAATGGTAAATGTTTCATTTGTATAGAAACACAAATATGGCTTGCTTAAACCACACTGTCTAAGCTTAGAGCATCCAGCTTAGATCTCCTTACTGGTAGGGTTCACATTGTTGAATGGAACAACAAAGAGTTTGGTGACCTAGCTAAGCCTGGCAGGACTGCTTACTCTATGGTCTTAACCCATTCATGCATTAATTAGTTAAGCATGTTGGTTATATGAGGCTGGGTATCCCACACATACTGCCCGGCTATTTCTGCTTTCCTAGAACAAGTGAGAAAACCAAAGCAGGAGGCCTACTGTGATCATGGTTCGTAGCTCTCTGCCAAGCTATGATCACCAGCCAATGTTGGCTTGCTGGTCATGTGCCCAGTTATGGAGCAAAAAAATCACAGTGCCTGCTTTAACCATAATGGGAAGCCAAGGCTTACACATTTATTTATCTCTGTCAAATAATTAGGGAATGGTGAGTTATTGTACCTCATGCTCCTCAATCACAGTAAAGCACAAAAAAAACAGGAAATCTGTTTAATTTTCCTGTGAGAATGTGGCCAATGAGTCTGATATCGTAAGCTTGCAGTTGTGGGCCCCAATCAATCAAGAAGCACAATCACAGCCCAAATATTCCCTGACAACAGTTTCATTTCTTCCTTAGGATCCGGCCCGGGAAATCCGGAAAGTAGCCCAATTTCTGGGCCTACAACTCCCTGATCCAGTTGTGAACCAGATTGTGCAGCATACAATGTTTGAGAACATGAAAGTAAACCCAATGACTAACTACAGCTCCATTCCGTCTTTGATCTTTGACCAAACTGTGTCACCCTTCATGCGAAAAGGTATGTTGTTGTTGTTGGTGGTGGGGATTAGATGCTGAGTTCCAGCTCACATCGGAGAGAAGAGGGGAATTGTGGTACTGGGATGATGGTGAAAGCGTTCAGGGAGCAAACACTTTCAGTTTCAGAATTGCAGCAGTGTTATTGATGTACCACATAATAATAGAATAATTAAGGGTCAGTTCAATAAACTTGCATCTCCACTGTGAGGAAGCTTCTAATTAAAGGTGCAAGAGACTTTTCTGAATTGGACTTGCTTCCTATAGTATGATACTGGTCATGTGGATGGACACTGATGGACAATATCAGCAGTGGTGTGGGAAAACTTGTTTTTGTCAGCTTCCAGAGAACTGGAGGAAAGTAATGCTTTAGCAGCACTGACATGGAGATGATACCCAAGATTGTCATGCAGTGTGTGCTGTAGACAGATCATAATATCTGTTTTAGGAAGACAGTGATGATGCCTGATAAAAAATGAGTGTTTACCCTAGGAAACTTCCCGGAAACCTCTGCAATCCAGCTGGGATTCTGTGGGAGACGTTGAAGGAAATGATAGACAAGCTAATATGGAAGAGAGGGTTCCATGAAAATAGGAACACACTAGATTAGAGTAGGAGGAAAGGTGACTAGTAAACTGGAAGTTTTTTCTGAATTGTGTCTCCTGTCTATAGGCACCGTAGGAGACTGGAAAGAGCACTTCACAGCGGCACAAAGTGAGCGGTTTGATGATGCCTGTCTACGGTTGTTAGGGGACGGCAGCCTGGTCTTCCGCACAGAGTTGTAAGAACATCCTTCTGCTACCCATTGATATTTTCTCCATAACATTCCTGCAGTGGACATTTTGGCTGATTTCAATAAAATAAGCAATGAAACCAAATGGAAGGACCAAAGTGAATTTTGTTTGGGAAACTATGAAACTATGAGGTTAGTTCTATGCAAAGTAGAGTCATTTAAATGGATAGCCATGGCTAAATTAGGTCCAATGGTTTCAAACAGACTTATTCTGAATTGGTTTTAATTAGCCACAACCCATGATCATTTTATTTGTTTCCTTAAAAGAGGGCTGATTCAAACACACTTTTGCCAAGCCCTCTAGGACAGGATCTGTTGCCGATGCTCTTTTATTTTTCTCCTTTCAATGCCACTTGACCAGGAAGGGAGAACGAAAGCTGAATTTTGCAAGCAAACTCAACAGCAACGTTTCTCTTGTATTCTCCCACCCTTATAAAAATCAGAATAGGATGGGGACTGAAAAGGGAAGAGCCCTGCAAAAGCCTTTGTGAGTCTCCCCTCTTTTAATTCCTCAATCTCAAACCAAGAAGCCGTGTTGGGGTTTTCAACAACAGCTACTATCCACAATGGCTCTGCTCTGCAGCCACAGTCGGAGGCAGCAGTACTTCTGACTACCAGTTCTGGAAAGCGCAGGAAGGGAGAGGGCTCTTATGCTCAGATCCTGCTGGCTGGTTTCCCACAGGCATCTGGTTGGCCACTGTGAGAACAGGATGCTGGATTAGATGGGCCATTGGCCTGAACCAGCCGGCCCTTCTTACGCTCCGTAGCTGAATTGGTAGCCGGTGTAATTCTGCGGCTAGAAGAGGCTCTGGTAATCATTGCAACTTTCCCTAGCAGAACAGGATAATGGTGGTGCCTGTTGGGAATTCTATTCCACCCTTTGCTGCAGATTTGTGGATTGTTACATGTCACATGTCTGTTTACACTCCAGCACAGATTGCTGGCGTGAGCGGAAGATCAGAGGGTATCACAACAGCCAGCTGATTTAGGCATTTTAAGGTAGTGGCGTGAGGTTGGAATCAGTGTTCTCCGTTTGCAGATGTCGTAGGGTATCACTACTCAAGCCCACATTAACCTCCACAAAATATATGGCCATGGTGAAATCTGCACAGCAAGGCCAGTAAGCAGCAGACGGAACCCAGTCCTGGAGCACAAGAAACCGGAGGCAAGAGAAAATACCTCACCAAAAAACACAGGCATTCCAGCCAGACCTGACTAGAACAAGCAGTACAGACAAATAGTATAGTACAGACAAACAGTACAGTACAGTGGTACCTCGGGTTACATACGCTTCAGGTTACAGACTCCGCTAACCCAGAAATAGTACTTCAGGATGAAAACAGAAATTGTGCTCCGGCGGCATGGCAGCAGCGGGAGGCCCCATGAGCTAAAGTGGTGCTTCATGTTAAGAACAGTTTCAGGTTAAGAACAGACCTCCGGAACGAATTAAGTACTTAACCCGAGGTACCACCGTACAGACAAACAGCAGTACAGGGGAACAAAAAGGCGCTTTCTGGTAACTGGTGAAGGGAGGGAAGTTGGTAGGCGATTGTACCATTTTTATTTCCTTGCCAGTAAGTAGGGCCAGAGGGACAGCGGAATTGAGCTCATAATTCCTTATTTTCAGCATTTATGCCTAGCCCTTTAGCCTCAAAAGGCTTAAAGAGCAACTTACAAAAATAATTTCTAAGACCAACTTGAACAAAATATGAGGGGTGTGTGTTTAAGCCCCGCCTTACATAATCATTCGCAAGATGTGTCATACACACACCATTTGAATGGCAACAGCTATCCATTGGGGTGGGGCGTGGAGCTGGCCTCCTCAAATGTTTTATTGGGGTGTGTGTGAAGGGAACTTGGCCGCCAGGAGTCGGCTCCTATGTCTAAGACCACCCCTCTGCCCTCAGGCTCACAAAGACATGGCACAAGAGGAAAAATGAATGAGAGGAGGGAGGGGGGGAGTAAGCTCAAGTTTCAACCCATTTCAATGTCGGTTTTGGCTCTCTTTACCTGGGATCATGAGCAGTTCCTCCTCTGAAGCACTGTTCCCACCCGCAGGTCAGATCCAGGAGCAGAGCTAGTGGCAACACCCAGGCCTGGAGGGCAAAGCCACACTCCTGCCACACTCGCACACAGACAGCTGGCATATTGGCAGTTGGGCTCCTCACAGGAGAGGGCTTGGTGGAATTCCCTCCTCCCACATCAGTATTAGTGGCAATCCTGGACATCTTGCCCTCCCCACAAGCACCGTTCCCCTCGGATCAGAGCCAAGGGCAGAACTGTGGACAATGGCCAGGCCAGGAGGAAGGCCAGCTCCTGCCAGAGTTCTTCCCACAGGCGACAGGAGCTCAAGTACCGGTATTTTCTATGTGGCCTCAAAGTGTCTTTTATCAGCTTTTGGGCCAATATGCTAGCTGTGACCATACCTGGATAGGGACAGCTGAGCTACAGTGCTCAGTGCTCAGGTAACCTCCTGCTTAGACAACAGCAATGTGTTGCACCTGGGGCTGCCATTAAAAACCCCCTGGAAACTGCTGTTGTGTCAAACTAGAGCTGCAAGATTATTAGCTGGGAGTGGGGATTTTTAATCACATCCTGCCAGCACTTCCCAGTCTCAAGTCCAGGCCCAATTTAAAGTGCAGCTTTTAACCTACAAAGCCCTACACGGCTTATTTATTTTTTTATTTGTATTTATTTATTACTTTCATATCACACTTTTCCTTTAAGGAGCTCAAGGCAGTATATACATAGTCCTCCCCATTTTATCCTTACCACAGCGCCGTGGAGATCGGTTAGACCATGGTTTCCCAAACTTGGGTATCCAGCTGCTTTTGGACTACAACTCCCATCATGCCTAGCTGGCAGGACCAATGGTCAAGGATGATGGGAATTGTAGTCCAAAACAAATCTCTAGAAGGGCCCAACCTTTAAGGACTTAAATGATGCCGGGTGCAGGTCAGAGTTCTCTGATTGTGCTTTTCACACGGGATATGTGGGGACATTTATCCCACATGCTGGTTACCGTATAGGTAAGGTTAACTTCGTCTTGAAGAGTCTTACCAGGAATAGGCCCCCTTTCAGGAGGCATGCGTATACTTCCACGTACTTCAAAACATGGTATGCCAGCCCAGCTGCATCTGAAGAACCTGAAGCCGAGGGTTGGGGCTCATTCTGCTCAGTGCAGTTCTGGGTGTCTGCCCCAAAGTCCTGCTTTGATTCCCCACCACCACTTTAATCCTCAAGGACACACTCCTATAGTCAACACTATCCTGGAGTCACGGCTCTTGGCTGGATGCCTGGGCCTAGCATGAGAAAAACAGCAGTCAGAAGCACCTCCCTCCTCACCCCTCTGGACTCTGTCATATAAGCAGACACACCTCAGGCAGGTCCTGTACAGTGCAGTTTCTTTCGGAGGCAAGAGAAGAGAGACAGGGGAAAGAAAGTAAAGAATGACCAAGGTTCGTAACTGGAGTAACAGAGTGAAGCAAGTTTTGTTCTTCCAGGGTCAGCAAGTGGTGCTGAAGGAGAGCAGAGCAGAGACAGTGGGGATAAGCAGTGAAGCACAATACTGTGATGGATTTGGGGGGTGGCTAAAACCTATACAATAATAATGGTAGGATTTTTTACTATTTGAAAGGAAGTTTGCAGGCCAGTGGAAAAACACAGGCTAAGCTTCCTTTCCAAGCCAGGTCCTCGTCTGGGATATTAGACATGACTAAAGGTGTTGATGGCCCACCTGAGAGGAATTCTTGGACCTGGACAGACAGAGGTTGCCATGGTGATGGGGTTTGTGTTTGAGGTGTCAGGAAAATAGAGTACAGTGGTACCTCTGGTTAAGAACTTAATTCGTTCTGGAGGTCCGTTCTTAACCTGAAACTGTTCTTAACCTGAGGTACCACTTTAGCTAATGGGGCCTCCCGCTGCCGCCGCACGATTTCTGTTCCCATCCTGAAGCAAAGTTCTTAACCCGAGGTACTATTTCTGGGTAGTGGAGTCTGTAACCTGAAGCGTCTGTAACCTGAAGCATCTGTAACCCGAGGTACCACTGTATTGAGAGCAAGGTGTCCTAGGAAGAAGAAGGGGGCAAAAATGGCTGGGATGCATCTCGGGCAGGCTGGCTGGAGTCTGGCTAGGAGAGATGCCTTTGATTCCAGGGCTGCACAGCTGTGGGGAACAAGCCCCTCTTGAAATGACCGCACTATATTATTCCTGTTGCTCCATTAGCAGGCGATGGGTCTCGAATCTGAGCTGGAAGGTCTTGACCTGAAGTCCGAGCGTCGTCCAATGCTGGTGGAAGTTGAGGGAGTCCCTTTGCTCAGAGAAATGGAAGAGAACTGGGATCAACTGAAAGGCTTCCAAGCGCGCCCTGACGATCTTCTCATCTGCACTTACCCCAAAGCAGGTAAATGGAGAGAAATCACATGGGGATGGGAAAGGGGAGACCAAGGGCTACTGGCTTCAGCCTAAGCAGATTTTCTTTGTTGCTATCCACACCTCGCTGGCAGGGACTACATGGATGCAGGAAATTGTGTACATGATCCAGCAAGGAGGAGACCCCCAGAAATACGTTCAGGTGCCAATCTACCTGCGGAACCCCTTCATAGACCTGTTTCCCCCCGAGCCCGTACCCTCAGGTGAGTAACAGGCACTGATTCAGGGAGAGGATAGGAAGGGCAAAGACTCTCTCAGCGCCAGGTTGTAAGTCACCCTCTGCTTTTGCAGGCTTGGAAGTGGCGGCAGGAATGCCCTCTCCACGCACGATCAAATCCCACCTCCCAGTCCAGCTCCTGCCGCCTTCCTTCTGGAAACAAAACTGCAAGGTCAGAAGAAGTTGGGCGATGTAGATGGCTTAATAGGAGCTGAGATTCCACCCTGGGTTTCAATTTCAATTTCCGGGCTCAACCTTAGAAATGCAGGAAACTGCCTTATTCAGACCATTGGTCTACCAAGTCCACACTGACTTCGACAGACAATACAAAGGGTGGTGATATTATAGCACAATGCAAAGTCACAGAAAAATATATCACCGAGGACAAGTGCTCTACAAGAAGGAGTACAGTATAGACAAGCAGACAAATGCTGTTCCGGTAAACTCAGCATTTCTTTCCACAAAGGGACTTAATCACTGAGCTGTACAACAGCGTCCGGGTCTTGACGTATGAGTTGATGTTACTTCTGTCAAATACACAAGTGATTGTAAAGAAAAAGTCTATGTCTATATTTGTCTGCTTGCCTATACTCCTTATTGTGGAGCACTTGTGCATGGCGATATATTTTTTCTGTGACAATCCACACTGAATAGCAGCCTATATCCAGGGTTTCAAATAGTGGTCACTCCCAGACCTACCTGGAGACGCCAGGAATTGAAACTTGCACGCAAGGAAGATGCTCCACTGCTGAGCTACACCCCTTCTGCCTCGGGACCAGTGATGCAGCCTAGGGAACAGCCAATCTGAAGGTTGGCAAGCTGTTTTTGTCTGCTAACGTTATCAGGAAAACAGTACAGAAAATGTGAAGCATGGAATGGTAGTTGTCATGGGGAGAAATGCTCAATTGTATGCATTGCAACTGAAGTGATACACATGAGCATCTTAAGGAGCTTCGTTAGATCATTATGTGTAGGGTCTAAATTACCTACCTGCACCACTGCCTGGAAAATGTAAAGCTAAAATAAAAAGAGGATGCCTCTAAACATGTTCAGAATGCAAGCTTAATCTGATCCTGCATTAAGCCTGTTTGCAGTGCTAGATTCTGCTTCAGAATATGCGAGATACAAGTGAAGGAGTGCCTCTGAGCATTAGCAGAGTGCCATCAGTGCAACTCCTGCTCCTCACTCATAGTGGTGTGGCCAAGCTGAGTTTGTGTCTTCAATATGGCTTTGTTGTAGATTTAAACATACTGATCTAGCTATAATTCTCATTCAGTTCACGGGGACTTATTTCTGAGTAGACACGCCTAGAACTGTTTTGCGAAAGAACAGAGCACTACAAAAAGCGGGAAGGCGAGGTGATTCGTATGGACTGGAACAGTGCAGAGTAAAAGGCTTGTGACTAGGACTCCTGGGTTCTCTCTTGACCCACAGATCATTTATGTGGCCAGGAATGCCAAGGACAATGCAGTCTCCTACTTTCACTTTCACCGCATGAACAAAATCCTTCCAGAACCTGGAACGTGGGAAGAGTTTATTGAGAAATACATTGCAGGGGGAGGTAAGTGGAGACTAGAGGACAAGAACAGAAGAACAGACACTCCTTTTCAGGAGGCCTGCCTGTTCTAGCAGAGTTGTATCTGTGTAAATACTACTGTTTACTCCAGCTCCAGCATGCTCTCAGTCAGGGCTGAATCTGGGCTTTCTGTCACCCGGGTCAAAGACCCAGTTTGCCACCCCTCCCCCTGGATGCATGCAGACACCCACCCACCCACACCCCTCAACACATTTAATCATAAAGGGCATAAAATGTCGGCAATATACTGGTATCATTTGAATACAAATGAATCCTAAGAAGTATTATGACTATACAGTATGACCAAAGGGAAAAAGAGCATCGCTTCCAATAAAAGCAAATTGTTAGTCAAAAATAGAACTTTGAGGGTCACAGGATCATTGAAAGACTGCATTTCCATAAGATCAGCCAAGACCCTCTGGTTTTCTTAAAAAATTTTTTGTCTCTTTGAGGCTTTTTGCCACACACCCCTCTTCTTGGTTCTGTGCAAACCCTTTCAAGGAGTTTTGACATGTAAATTTACTAGCAAGTAAGCTTCAACAACATTCCTTTCCATTCTATTTTTGTTTGATTACTCATTTCAGGAAATGATCATTTTGTAGTCATTTTAGGTTCCCTGTAAAGTGAAGAAATGCTTTTTGTGAGACTAAAGTAGAAAGTGCCCTTCCATTACAACCCTAACACAGCCGAGCTGACCAGAACTTGCCAGGGAACTGCCTCTGGCAGGAAAATTTCTCACACACCCCTTACTTTCCTGTGTGTAGATCATGTATAGCCTGTAAAATGACTCATCCTTAGCTATATAAGCACAGTCCAGGTTCTGAAGGGATCATAGATTCATAGAATTGTAGAGTTGGAAGAGACCCCAAGGATCTTCAGTTGGATTCTCTTCCTCAGTTTCCCACCCCTCTCTCAGTCACTCTAGAATTTCCTTCTCACACAGTAGCAAACCCACAGGGGATCCTATCTTATGCTTCACTGGGGAGAGCCACGCAACCTCTCCAGATCTTCCAACTCTCCCTCTCCCTGCATCTTGTTGTAAATCAGCCTTTTCATCTTTCTCTCTGGCTGAAGCCCAGACATGCTGGGAGCCTCAATGGCAACCCTCTGGAGGCTTCACCCAGGGCAGAAACCCTGGCTAGACCTCCCCACCCCCAGCTACGGCTTTGCTCTCAGTGTCTGCGGCGTCTGAAGCTGTATACACCTAATTTGAAAATGTAAGCCACCTTTAAGCTGAAGTGTGACCATTCGTGACAGCTATTGCACATGTACGTACGACAGCTTCATTGAACAGGATTTGGTGGAGGGTGAAACCAAGGAGAGCCCAGATAGGTAATGCGCATTGGACAAATACATTCCTGCCCAGTCTCTGGTCTGTATAGCAAGGTAAGAAATGCACCTTGAAATGCAGCGGGGGTTAAAAGACTTTGCTGCATTTTAAGCTGCTAAAGTGTACATAGGTTAAGTCTTCTAATACAGGAAGAGAAATGAGATTATTGGTTAGTGCATAGGATGGAGAGTCAGAAAAATCCTCTGAAGCAAGCAGGCAAGTCATGTGAACCTGCAAAGTTATTTGCTGTTGTTTTTCCAGCCATGGGGAAAGTTACACTATGTGGAAGAGGCGGACACAGGTCTGGGCACCATGCTTCACTCTCTAACCCAGGGGTAGGCAACCTAAGGCCCGTGGGCCAAATGCGGCCCAATCGCCTTCTCAATACAGCCCGCGGATGGTCCAGGAACCTGCGTGTTTTTACATGAGTGGAATGAGTGCTTTCATTTCAAATGTGTGCTTTTATTTGTGGGGCATTGGAATTTGTTCATTCTCCACCCCCAATATATATATATATATAGTCCAGCCCACCACATGGTCTGAGGGATGGTGGACTGGCCCATGGCTGAAAAAGGTTGCTGACCCCTGCTCTAACCCTTCGGTCTATTTTTTAGTGACATACGGCTCATGGGCCAACCATGTTCGTGGATGGTGGGAGGCCAAAGAACGTCACCCAATTCTGTACGTTTTTTACGAAGACGTGAAAGAGGTAAGAGGCAACATACACATAAGGCTGTAGGTTCCACTAAGGAGATTATTTGCACTAGAAATGCTTTGAAGAAATATTCTGACGCCGTGGGCTTCTGGCAGCAGGGCCCCAAAAGAGCGAGAAACAAATTCAGTGAGCATAACATAACTGACTCCAAGTCATAAGGAGCCAGATTCCATCTTGTGGTAAAATGTATTTCATCTCGCAGGCAATCCCTGGGGGTGAGGAGAATTCACAGAATCATAGAGAAGTAAATAATAGGAATAGGAATAGGATGTCCCTATTTTCATCAGGGAAATGTTGTGCTGGTGGTGCTGCTGCTAGAGACCGTCAAGGAAGGGGTCACTTTCCCAAGTCCTCCCTCCAAGCTTCTAATCAATCACACGCAGGGACTGAATGGGTTACCAGGCTTTATTGGCTTCTTCTCTGGTAGTACCAGCTACAGAACATCAAACAGCAAGTCTAAAACACAGCGTGTTCTCTCCCTCCCCCAGCAGGTTAACTCAAAGGTTTATAGGGGCTAGGAATGCTGTCAACCAGCCAGCCCCATCACATGCTCCCACTTTGGGAACTAATTGTTACCACCTGCCTGAGGGGCCCCACCAAGCGGTCCCTGCTCACAGGATCACGACTTCACAACAGAGACTGCCCGGTTGGCGCTGACCCATGACAGGGTCTTTTTAGTGGTAGCTCTCTGTGGAATGCCCTCCATAGTGAGGTGGATCTGTTTCCCTCATTACTGACTTTCAGGAGGAATTTAAAAACATTTCTGTTTATGCATTTGATGGCTGAAAGATACTGTTCTGGGCAATCCTGAAATCACTGCTTTGAGAACATTTTTAACTGTTTGGAGAATGCTTTTTTTAAAAAAAATTATTGATGTTTTTGCCACCCTGGGCTCCTTTGGCTTAAAGTGGGATTATTATTAGTAGTAGTCACTAAATTTAATGATGATGCTGTTGATGATGATTTAGGAATACTAGATTTCTAGATGAACAAAACCTGATTTACCACACCACCCATCACAACTCTTTTCTTTCTTTCTTTCTTTCTTTCTTTCTTTCTTTCTTTCTTTCTTAACTGCTGTTGCTTCTTCTTTTTTCATGATGATGATGATCATGACAAAGTAATGATCATAAATATATAAGAATAAAAATGTGCACCACACCACCAAGACCATTCCATTGTAATTATCCAACCTCCCAAAATTTCAACACCTCTTGCGATGGTTTGCCCCTTTTTGTTTTAACAGTACAAATTCTACAAACACCTTCCATATTTCCTTGAAATCATTTCTCCTGCACATTCCCTGTCTTACCTTAATGACACATGTTAATTTATCATTAATAGCTATATCCCACATCTCTTTATACCATTCCCCCATTTTATATTCTGCTTGCCCCTTCCATTTCCTAGCTATCATAATTTGTGCAGCTGTCAATAAATTTGTAAGCAAGTCCTTCATAGCCTGCAAACCTTCCACCCCATCATAAATTGATAATAATGCTACCTCTGGACTTTTGGTCAGCTTTAATCCAGTGATTTGTGTTATCTCCTTCAACACCCTTTGCCAGAAAAAAAAAATCATATTTACACCCCCACCACATGTGAACATAATTCCCAGTTGCCTTTCTTTTTCTATAGGATCCGGCCCGGGAAATTCAGAAGGTAGCCCGGTTCCTGGGAATAGAGCTACCAGAATTTGTTCTCAACCAGATTGTGCAGCACACAGATTTTGAGAACATGAAAACAAACCCAATGACAAATTATACCACCTTCTCTTCTGCCTTCCTGGACCAAAGCATCTCGCCCTTCATGAGAAAAGGTGGGAACCAAAGACCCATCTGACAGGAGGGGGGGAAAGGGACTGATAGGGGCAACAGTGAAAGCAAGCAGTGCACAATCACTTTCAGTCAGGGGTGTGTTATAAGAATTTTAAGGTCTTATATATAAAAAATAGATGTTCATAAATGTACCAAGCAAACACATACAAATATGTAAACCACATGTCTGAAACCCACAGAAAAGCCCTGAAACCATTTTCTCTCTTCCAAATTGACCTCAAATATTTCTCTGCAAGGTCGAAGGAAATGGGGAGCCTTCCCATTGTCTCTTTGCTCACAAATCCTGTCTCAAGGGCACATTTAAGATGTGAAAAGGGTGAGTCTGTGACCTGTCACCTGGATTCAGGAGTTGAGTAGTTATCATAACAAAAGAGTGGCCAGGATGCCCAGGTAATCCAATCAAGTAACCTAGCAGACAGGAGAATAAACAATGCACTCAGATTTCTGTTGTAGTCCGCCCCTTCTCTGATGTATTAAGGGGGTGGTCTTGGGCTACACCCCTTCTGTGCTGTAGGTATGATGTATCTGGGGGGTGGTCTTGAGCTACAGGGTGGGCAATTTCACAGTCTATATAAGGGCAGACACACCTTTGTTCTTGGTCCTCCTCCTCTCTCCTGCGTGTGGGGTGAGCACCCTGTTGCAACAGCTTTAATAAAGATCAGGCTTATAGCCGCTTTGCTGCCGTATATCCTGGTCTGGTCTCAATTTCCTAACTGGTTTGAGCCTTAAAAGGTACGCTCTCTCCAAAGGTCCAGTCTTCCTTAAGAAGTTGAACCCCTTGTAGGGACCCCTCAATATTCTTATTTCAGGTGCCAACTTGAATAAAATATTTGGGGGGCAGGTAAGTCATGCCTCACATAATTGATTGCATGGCATGGCACGGCATGGCACACACGCACACTTTGAATGGCAGTGCCCATCAGACTTTGGGGATGTGGCCCTTTCATTGGCTAACCCCCCCGGGGGGGGCTACTTGGTGCCCTGCATTCAGGGTAGTTCAGCAATATTATGAAATAGCTATTGGAAGTGACTACCTTCAGAGATTTTGGGAATGTTGAAAAGGGAGATGAGGATTGTGCTTCATTGGGGGGGGGGGTGGATGTTGATCCTGTCCCTTAGCCAGTCAGCTGCTAGGAGCTAACGGTTGGGAGATAAATGTAGCCCTCCCATCACTCACCACTGTTCTGTCCCATGATGCTCAATCCGCCTCAAAAAGTAATAGCCAGGAATTTGCTTTCAGGTATAAGCGGGTAAGAAGGACCGTGCGTTTAAGATTGTAAAATCTTCAACATGTTTGCCTCCACACAACAACCCTGTAAAGTGGGTCAGTATTTATCACTCCTAATTTCCAGTTGGAGTACCGGAGCTGAGAGATGGTGAAAGGCTCAAGGCCAAACAGTGAATTCATAACCGAAGTAGGAATGACACACCAGCTCCAAAATGAAATGTACAGCTTGCAGGAGGGAGATTTTTACTTCAGGCAGAGAAACTATTGGGCCAGTAGTCCCTCACATCAGCCAAAGGTTTGCCCTAGACTACTTCCCAGAATCCTGTGCAAGAGTTCCTGAGCAGATTTACGAAGTTGAGGAAGGGCTCCCTAAACGGAGAAAGTTTGAAATCTGCTGAGTTAAAAGAAAAAGAAAAGAAGATAGGAAAACAGATGGTTGAAGGGATGTTAAACAGCTTAATTTTTTCTGGATTGTCTTCCCCACCTGCAGGAACCGTAGGAAACTGGAAGGAACACTTCACAGTGGCTCAAAGTGAACAGCTAGATCATGTCTGTGCCCAGTTATTAAAGGGCAGCGACCTGACCTTCCGCACACAGCTGTAAGCATCTCTCCAGGCCTCACAGAGAGACTTTCAGTCTTTCGACTGAAGAGGAGCTGAATAAAAGATCCATACTGATAAAGGGAAAATCTCTTTGTTATACAATACTACTGATTGAGGTGTTGTTTCTCAGACAGCTTTTAGATTGTTGTTGTTGTTATTTTACAATCAAACAGTGTATAAATTTAATGAAATAAATAATTAAACCAGCTCCACACCGATTGGAGTCCTTAAGCCATTCCTAATTCATGTCCAGCAAACGTGTGAACAGGGGTGGATCTTGGTAATATGCCACCCTGTGTGAGGCCATTTGACACCCTCGCCACAGCCCTCAAGGTGCCTGCTAGGACTTTGGGAAGGGGGCTCGAGGCTCTGATGGGGTCCTAGAGCCTTCCTACCCACTTCCCAACCCCTGTTGGTGTGTACACAAACAGAAACGATTCTGAAACTAACGAAACAGTGCTGATGTGAACAGCTTGGGGTCGGGGAAGGATCTGTGAAAAGTACTGATGAAGACAAGCACTGAGTTCTAAGGCAGCAATATGAGCACAGCCTTAAAAATAGCAGGGGCTTTTCCTCATCAGATCTAAATTGAATGGGTCAAACGCCAGAGGATCACAAGGAAAGGGTTTGTTGGCCCCTGTCCTCCACCCATTCGCCATATCTACATGGTCCTATAAAGTCCTTTCATCACCGGCTGATGCTGGAAGTGAGTCTGGCTGGGGGAAGGCAGTGCTGCGGCAGGAGAGATTGATCACCACCTCACCGCATGACATTTGGGTGTTTTAAATTGTACCCCGCTTTGTTTTAGGTCTTAAATGGGGCAGTTGCAAATGGGTCCCACATTTTCCCGCATAGTTTGTGCTTGAGTGGGTCTTTGTTTATGAAAAACAAACGTATTTCTGTTGCATGCTCCCCTCTTCTCTGAGCAACGAAACATTTCCAGGGCAGTGCTGTGGGGTTTTTGCAGCGTCAACCGACTAACAATGGGTGACCTGTCTTATTTCTCCCTCGTTGCCACCACCTGCTTATACGTCACCCCTCCAGACAGCAATAATGTGGTATCGTCAGGAAAGCAGCACAGAACAAGTAACAAAGCAGAATAAGACCCCCAGGAATGTACAATTGTTGTGTCAAGAACATGTCCACAATAAAACACCACGGGGTGGGTAGTAGCAAATGATATTTAAGTGTTGCTCTAAATTGAACAAACAAAGGTTGAGCCTTTTCTATTGTGGCATGTAGTGGAGAAAAGCAGCGGCGTTGCATGGTTTGCTGGTGCCCAGGGCACCTGCCAACAGGGGGGGGGAGGGGGCAGAGGGTGAAAAGAACCCGTTGCACCAGCCCAGCTCTCACCACCAGAGCCAAGTGGGTCTGTGCTGCACCACCAGCCCACCCATGCAGGGGGGAGTCCAGCTAGCCGACACAACCCTTGGTGTATGAATCCCCCCCCAGACACTGGCCAGGTAGCCATTCAGTGAGGGGCAGGGGATGTGGTAGTGAGGCCAGGCTGGGCTTTGGGGTCCAGAGACCCCAGGCGGAAGGCAGGGCGGGACAGGGATCCCTGCATGGGGGTGCCTGGTTCATGCCCCCTCAAAATTGTATGCCTGGGGCTACGGCCCCCTGACCCCCTCACGCTGCGCCCCTGGGGCAAAGGTCAAACTATCAGGCAGGACACCTGGATTCTCTGTAAGAAAATATGGTTTACAGGTAGTATTAGAAACTGAGATATGAAAGCTAGGAGCTAAATGGCACCTTAAACCTAGGTTATGGGCACAACAATGGAATGTCTAGGCACACTTTTTAAATAACAAGAATACAAAGCTGAAAATGAGTGGACTGCAGCTAAAATATTATGTTCATTTTTCACATGGTCTAGTCCTTCCCTCTGGGAGAGACAGCAGTTGGAGGGGGATACTGAGATAAGGCCACTGGCTGACTATTACGCACTCTCTATGCCTCTTCTGGCCACCCTCATGCCAGGGACTACTTGATTTCAGGAAATGGTAGACTTGATACATAAATGTGCTCAGATGCCCTTCACAGAGACGTGCCTTCCAAAATCCATCCCTCGGGTGAATAATAGGTATTGATTGAATTATATACTGTAATGGGTGAGAGTTTGAGTGTGTGAAAGGCTTCTTAGCACCAGGTTGCATGTTCACCCTCTGGAGTTGCAGTTGTGGAACAAGTGGAGGCGATGTCCTTTTCCTGCATGCTCAGATATCACCTCCAGGTCCATCTCCTGCCCCATTCCTTCCAGAGAGCCACGACTTGAGTCAGGGAAGTACTAATTTGTAAACGTTTGTTATCTAGACCTGCAGGATTTCTTGCCCTGAACTGAGTACAGTAACTGCAGATCAAAGGTTGAAGGCCCTTCCCTTGGTATGAAGGAATATGGTAGGTCAAAGCTTATCCTGGGCTGTTCAGGAAACACCTGGGTTTGCTACCTGTGTACACATGCTAAAGGGTTAAATTAGCTAGGGTGGAGACTGAGGTTCCATACCAGTGCCTTTGATAAAGTATCATGGGAGAGAGAGAGAGAGAGAGAGAGAGAGAGAGGGAGTTATCTCACACAATTTTAGCCAACTAGGGGAATTACTGCCAATTTAGGGGAAGGTCCTGGCTGGATGCCCAGCCAAAGCATACAGGAGACTTCAACTGGGGAAGCACACACCCTGCTCTCTCAATTTGCAATTCCTGGGTCAGGAACTAACTTCAGGAAACAAGAGGAAGACAGAAGAAAGGAGAGAAGTGCAGCTGTCCGAAAGGAGAGGAGAGCTGGTAGGTGGCCATGAAGTTTTACTCCCCTACTAGGATTTGGCCCAAAAGGAAGTAAAGGAAGCAGCACCAGCTCTTTGGGGGGGGGGGCGGGACAAGGAGTGGGTCATATTTGACTACAATATCTTTTGCTTCCAGGTGATGGATCTTGAATCAGGGCCAGGAGATTTTGACCCCACGCACCCCAAGCGAGCAACCCTGGAGGAGATTGAAGGGGTCCTTTTCCCCAATACATTACGCGAGCACTGGGGTACCATACAGGGCTTTAAAGCCCGACCTGACGATCTTCTCATCTGCACTTACCCCAAAGCAGGTAAAGGGGTTCATAAAGAGAGAAATAAGGAAAACTGAGCATGGCAGAGGGGAGATACTAAGGGAACATAAGGGATGGTGGGACACTGGATGAATGGTGGTGGTGCTTAATTTGAGCAGCAGCATAAAAGACAGTTCAAAACAAATTTCAATCACAAGACTATCATGGGTCCTATAACATACCTACCTGCAAATATACTAGGGGCTGTGCCCCTGCTTGCTTGCTCGCCAACCCCCTGCCATCCCCCCATTAACCCCCTAGAGCTTCCTCTTCCCACTCCACTACTAACTACTAAGCTTTCCCACTTTCCCCTGGCAGGGACCACCTGGATCCAGCAAATAGTGAGCATGGTTCAGCATAGAGGTGACCTGGAGAAATGTAATCAGAAACCCATCTATGAGCGGATGCCCTTCATAGACATGCCTCCTATGAAACCTTTAGTTTCTGGTGAGTAGTGGGTATTGTTTAACTTTTGGGAAGAGAGTGGTGAGGGTAGAGTGAAAGGCTTATCATCATGAGGCTGGATTGTGCCCTCTGTTCTTTCAGGTGTTGAACAGGCAGACCTAATGCCCTCTCCACGTATACTCAAAAGTCACCTCCCGGTTCAGCTCCTTCCTGCTTCTTTTTGGGAACAGAAATGCAAGGTCAGGATAATTCACCAGGGTGAGGTTGATGAAAGGGCAAGGTTTAATCTAAACCAATGTTAATCTCTCAGTTCTGTTGTTTTGATATTCTGGCATGAAGCCATGATCATGTGGAATTGTCACCAAAAGAGAGGATGCTTCAAGAGCACGGGTCTCTTCTTTTTGCCCTCATCATTGTCTTGCTTTTGCTTTTATCACAGAATAATTTCAGCTTCTAGACTTCGATATTTTGAGTAGTGGGCTGGCCTTGTGTGAATTTGTCCTTCCAGACCAGCTTTGAGCCTTCATAACCTCTTTCCACTAAAAGGAATTAAACACCAGCACAATCCACATGAGGTGGTTGGTGGGTTGGTGGTATGGCTGCTTCTTGTTTCATTCCACTGAGCAATGAATGAACGAACTAACACACACACACACACACACACACACACACACACTCCAACCCAACCCAAATAGTATTCTTAATAAAAATTGCATCACATGGGCTTCCATTTAAGAACCATCACTTCATTTAATGTTTAAAAGCAAGGCATAGGTAACTGCTGGCAAAATGAGAGGAGTACAGATTGGAGCTGAGAGGGTGAGCGAGAGGCCTGGCGCTCGGACTTCCCTGTCATCTTTTCTTTCGGATGTATTTCTGCAGGTCATTTATGTGGCCAGAAATGCCAAGGACAATGTGGTCTCCTATTTCCATTTCCACCACATGAGCAAGATAATGCCAGAGACTGGAACCTGGAATGAGTTTCTGGAGAATTTTGTTGCTGGGAAGGGTGAGTGGAGGAGGCGAAGAGATGGGAGGAAAGAAGACATTACCCGCAAGAGCCTTCCTAAGGCCAGGGAAAGAGACCAGGATCCCTGGGCTCAGTTTTCAGTGATGTGATGCGAACGGGCCTACTGAGATACCTGTTCAGTGCTGGTTATTGCACTCTATGCTACAATCCTTTTGGATGAAGATCAGTTTTTAAATTTAAAAATAAACAGAAACATAAATGTACCGCAGAAGGAGAAAATTATGTGAATCCACAAAGCCCCTCACTATATTCTTTCCTTGATATTAGGTAGAAACGGGGGGGGGGGTATTGTTTTTAATTTGTACTATGTTATGCATTTTTGTGTGATCCCGGGTGAAGGGTGATGTAGAAATATAATGTTAAAAATAATAAATAACTAAAATATAGTCTGTGCATCAGGACACAGGGAGGAAGATGTGAGACGAATCTGAGATGCCATGTTCACTTTCTACTGGTCCATTTTTTTTTGCAGTTGCCTGGGGCTCTTGGTCTGACCATGTTCGTGGCTGGTGGGAGGCCAAGGACCATCACCCAGTCCTCTACCTCTTTTTTGAAGATATGAAAGAGGTAAGAAGGTCTCTCTCTCTCTCTCTCACACACACACACACACACCGCAAAGACGGTACTTTCTGATGGCAGTGCCGCAGTCTAGCAAGAAACAAATGTGAGGGGGGCACTTAGGCGTTTCCAAAAAACGACATGCATCACAAAAAAGAGGACATTGATTTGCATACAATGTGGACATGCTGATGTATATGCATAGCTGCAAATATTTAAACAATTACTGTAATTTAATTAGCAACACAGTTATAACTCGCCATTGCGAGGAAGACTGTAATCAGGCGGCCTGTGTGTTTGCTTAGTCTGCTGTTCTGATGCTGTTGATGGGCATCTTCAAGGCCCCCGCTCTCCTTTCTTGTGCTTCTCCATCTTCCACCTGGACTTGGGCCAGACAGCCTTTCGGCTAGAGGACTGCCCCCTGTTAAGTAGGAGACACAGCCTCCCGAAAGCCAGGGAGGTGCCTTAAGGTAAACTATCACTAACAGGCCGAATCCTCCTTCCCATGTTGTCTTTCTCTCCTTAGAACCCAGCCCGGGAAATCCGAAAAGTGATCCAATTTATGGGCCTAGAACTCCCAGAATCAGTTCTGAACCAGATTGTGGAGCACACAAAGTTTGAGAGCATGAAAGCAAACCCGATGGCTAATTACAGCACCCTGCCCTCCTTTCTCGTGGACCATAGTGTGTCACCCTTCATGAGAAAAGGTGAGAGAAAACAGGTCTTAGGGGACCGTTTGGAGAATCTGCAGAATGCAGGAGGGGGAGGGAGTGTTGTCACATTCTAAATGGGGCAAAAGCAAAGTCCGGAAGTTATTTCTTTTTATTGGGGTTAGGAACTGGTTTTGGCTTCTTGTTCGACAATATCAGAAGTGTAGAAGCAATTGTCAAGCATGGAACAGGGGGCTGGGGAGATGAGAAATGTTATTTGTTAGGTGAGGTCAAACATATAAGGCCACCCTGTAAGACAATTAAATTACCAGGATCTGAAATTACCTAGTGGTTCTGCTCTTGCTAAGAGGGTAACAGTAAGACTCAGTAGGCTCAGTTTGCTTTGGAACATTTCCCAGGTGCTCTGCAGTGAACTGCAATTGTGGCAGAAGTTCAGGATCCCATAAAGACAGAGTATGAAACGCAAGACTGCTAGGAAAGGTGCCTGGCAAAACCAGGCTGTCAATGTTTTTCTTTTCTGACCTGGTTTCCCACCTGCAGGCACTGTTGGAAACTGGAAGAAACACTTCACAGTGGCTCAGAGTGAATGGCTAGATGACACCTGCGCTCAGTTACTGAAGGGCAGCGGCCTGAACTTTCGCACAGAGATATAAACGCACCTCTATGCTCCACATCAGGATTTTCACAACAACAGGCCTGGAGTGCTGACTTGACCTGCATTCAGTACAATACAGGAGGCCTACCTAAAATGAATTTTGTGGGAATGGTTCCTGTTATGTACTGAAGTTCTCACCCTGGGCCAGCAGGGGGATACTGTAGATAGTTATGCAAATAAGGGATCAAAAGTGACATTCAGTGATTGGATAGTTTTAGAAAATTGTTACAGTTACATTGGACTGGAACTCTATATAAGCAGGCTGACTGAACCCTTCAATTCAGTTCTGTCCTGGCCTGTGAATAAACAAGAGCTGTTTGAAGAATCGCTGTGTTGTCTGATATGTTCACCCACAACTTAACAGTTCCTGTTCCATTTTAGAATTTGTGGCTGTCCTTTGTTTGCTTTTGCAAAGTAAATAAACAAACAGGTTTGCTCTGTTGCCATGCTTGCTCTTCTCATGTTCAGAGAATAAGCCCTTACAGAACACAGATAACCCCTCCGCTGAAAGTGCTATTTTCATTGGTCAGAAATCCTCATTTCCAAAAGAGAGACCATAGGCTGGAGTTCTGGCTGTTCTGCTTGCCTTAGGGCAGGGATGGGGAACCTGCCTCCCCCCCGATGTTGCTGGACTACAACTCCCATCATCCTTCACCATTGACAATGCTGTCTAGGGTTGATAGGAATTGGAGTCCAACGTCATATGGAGGCCCAGAGTCTGTTTCTCTGCACTTTAACCCTCTAAATGGCAAGACAGTCTGTTGCTGGAGGATAAGGCCATGATGGAGAAAGGTGGGCAACGATTCCTACTTCCTTGCGTTTTTTGACAAGGATTGCCTCCTGTTTTCTCTGGCAGTCTTCAAGCAGAAAATCCACATTTCTCAACAGGCAGTGAGGCATCTAATCATAAGCCTGCATTTTTATTAAAGCTTATATGTTTGATCAGGGCCTGTATCTTAAAAAGCTTAATGATTTTCAAATATTTTATGCCAGGCAGAAGACTAGCTGCCTAGAAAAACCTTGGCAAGATATTTTTACTCCTAGACAAGGGGCCCCCCTGATTTATAGCAGAAAACAATTCTCAAAGTCGTAAAAAGGGAATTACAGGCTGACAGCCAAGGTTACACTGACCCTACAAATTAAGGGTTGATAAATAGTAAAATGAGCCATATCTTCTTCCTAAGGTTAAGAAGGTCAAGAGCAGTGAAAAAGCATCTAGCTGGCAGAAAGAGAACATTTTCTGGGAAGACTTTTCTAAAGCTGTTTCTTTCTTAAACTAAGATCCTTTTAAGATTTCTTTTCCTTTTAAAAGGTTGTTTATGTATTAAATATATTAGTTTAAATATAATTATGCAAAGGATTTAAGAAATGCTAGATTCTTATTTCATATAGTTGTAAGAGTTGTAACTATCCTGAAATTAAGTCAGCCACCAGCCAAGCCCCTTGCCAGACAGAAGACGCCAATCGAGCACTCCTGATATATGGTTGTCAGGCCTTTTGTTTAGAAACCTTCAAATGAAGGAGATCTCTCAATGTTGATGTGAACTCAATCCTTGACATATGCATAAGATAAAAATTCAAGATTAATTATCTGTTTTGGAAGGCAATAGGGCAAGGAGGGCAAGAGGTGAGCTGGTAATTAAGATTCCTTGTTGAGACACATGTAAGATATATTACTACTTATTTGTCATTTATAGATAGAAGAATATATAGCTTTTTATTTTCCATAAAAGGCAAGAGGAAATGGGTGTATCTTTTGTGATTGGTTCTAGCAAACAGCCAATAGGAATTTTAACCAGGCTGATTGGACAGAGGCAGCCACAGGAGGAGCAAGGGGGCTGGATTAAGGAAATATAAGTGCTGGCCAGAATGGCAAGAGGCCAGGCCAGAGCTTGGTAACCATATACCACTGTGCCTCATATTTATTTGTCTGACAAATAAATTATTATTTTAATTTCTCTATTGCTGCGTTGAATATTTCATTCCAGCTAAGCGTTAACCACAAGCAGGGTGCTACAGCAGAGCCCACTTGGCTCCCTTCCATGTATGTAATATGTAACCAGACTTACATAAAATTTAGAAGTACCTGTTAAGAGTTGGTGATACGACTCCACCTGTGAACTTTGGATTGCTTAGGAAATGGTCCCACTCATCTTTTTGAGCGCCTGGCAGACAACAGTCATGTTGGGGGCAAAAAAGGGTGGGGCGCCCCAGATTTGAAGGGTGCATTTAGATAGGACAGTATTGTGTGAGTTTTCCTGATTACAGTATAATGCTAGAACTTCTGCCCCATTTTCTGACAGTCCTGAACTGTGGCATTTGACCAATATATTGGCACGCTGCACTAAATTTTACTCACTCCAGTAGGTGTGGCACAACAGCAAACACCCATAAAAAATATTGGAGCAGTTTACAACAATTGCACATAAAACCATGTGCTAAAAAGCATATAAAAAGTTAAAATCTGCCTTGCCAACACCTGAAGATTTCCCTACAATGCCTCTCTCTATATATAAAATGACGGTTCAACGGCACACCTAGTAGTATATTTCTACAGCAAAGATACCTTGTTGAGGGTTTTAGTTACATAATCCTATGTTGAGGGGAGGTAAAGGTAAAGGACTCCCTGACCATTAGCTCCAGTCGTGACCGACTCTGGGGTTGCGGCGCTCATCTCGCTTTATTGGCCAAGGGAGCCGGCGTACAGCTTCCAGGTCATGTGGCTAGCTGACTAAGCCGCTTCTGGCAAACCAGAGCAGTGCACGGAAATGCCGTTTACCTTCCCGCCAGAGCAGTACCTATTTATCTACTTCCACTGCGTGCTTTCGAACTCCTAGGTTGGCAGGAATGTTGAGGGGAGGTAAACCCATGAAAATCAATGGACTTTTAGCCTTGCTTAAATCTGCATAGGATTGGAATGTGAAAGGCGGTTCAACAGGTGTAGCGCTCCCCACATCTGTTTGTCGGGGAGAGCTGCACCACACGAATCTATGCTATTCCTTCAGCCTTTAAAAAGTAGCCCCACCACGCTAAATTTGTTTTGGGGACACCTGTCCCTGCCTGGTTCGAGCTTTCCACGTTCGCGTCTATTTCCACGGGTATTGCCTCTTACACCGAGGTTATTGTCACCCGCAATCGGGAACCAGAAGTTTATGCAAACAACTATCACGACTGAACCCACTTTGGGTTTCGCTCCTCGTTTGATAGGCGCCTCAGGCCGCGTTGCCCCATGGGAACTGTAGTGTCGCTGCGTACACGTGAGTACACGTGAGAGCGGCAACGTCTGCGCGGCTTGACTACCTGCTGGGCGCGATGTCTTATGGGAAAGACAAGCCCCCTCTTCGCGCACGCGCGCGCAGTGCCTTTCGGGAGCTGTAGTTTCCTCGCTTCCGCTCCGCTTCCCAGGCTTCCTTGCCGTTTCCGTTGGCTCCTGGCTCTCCGGTAGCCATGCCTGGGGGCAAGGGTGGGAAGCCCCGCGAGGCCGCGAACCCGGTGGCCGCGAGCGTGTCTGAATCCGTGACCGAGCGGGTCCTGCGGGAGGCGCACTCGCTTTATGTGCATCCGGGTCATGGTGAGAGTTGGGGATGGGGCAAAAAGATGGGGGGGGGGTCTTCCTGGGTCAGGGGGTGGGGGGCGTCTGAAGGGTTGCGTGGGGTGTGTGTGTGCAGGAGCTAACCTTTCCCCTCCCCCTCCCAGGGCTGGTGTCCATTGGGGGGCGCCTGGGCCTGACTCTGCTCCCACCACGCCGCAAAGTGACTGTCATGGTGATGGGCAACCACAGCGCTGGCAAGAGCAGCTTCATCAACTGGTGAGCTGAAGAGGGATATACAAAGGAGGGCAAAGGGACTCATAGAAATGGTAGGGTTGGAAGGGACCCCAAGGGTCATCCAGACCAACCCCTGCAATGCAGGGATCTTTTGCCCAACGTGAGACTCGAACCCACAACCCTGACATTAAGAGACTCATTTTCGGCAAACCCAAGTGAGCTGGAAGCAGAGTAGCGTGTCAAGGGATGTGTTGGCATGGGTGTATGCAGTATCAAATTTACGTATAAGCTAAACAAGCTATAGCTTAGGGCCCCACTCTCTTGGGCTCCCAAAAAAAAATTAAAGGAAAAAAACTACTGGATGTACATTTCCAAAATATAAGATAAAAAACCAAAAACCTACATACAGCAACAGTGGCAAATGGCTTTAGATACCTGTTAGGTCCTTAAATTACCATATAGCATATATTCAACACGAAAAACAGTGGCAATTTGTTGTTGACAAAGGACAGCTGGACATATAAAGGGCCCCATTACCTCCAGTAGCTAAGGGCCTCATCAAACCTAAATCTGGCCCTGGGTGCATGGCGCTCTGGGGAAATCCTATGGGGTTTGGTAGTGGTGCATTTCAAGTCTCTGCCAAACTTCCAGTTCAGCCCCCCCCCCCAAGTGTTTGATGACTTGAGGAAGGTTTTGCTGCTGAATAGGAGGCATTGGGGTGTCTGGAGGGCTGTTAGGGTGGTTTCTTAACACTGATACATAGTAATAAAACGTACAGGTGTCATTTTGTGGAACTCTTTGGTATTTATACAAGATACATTATGCTATGAATTATTGCTAGTTGATGGGTTGGACAAGACATTCTGAGTACCAGAGGGTTGGCATTCATACTGGCTGGTTTCAGTATGCAAAGAGAGGGCTATAATCTACAAGATACCCAGGGTAGTTTTGTGGTGGGAATGGGATCCAATGACATTTCCATCATTCAAAAGCATCTTGCTCCCTTCAATCTTTTCCTACAGGTATGTTGAGGAGCACGTTCAACGAACCGGTGTAGCTATTGAGACTCAGGGTTTCACCTTCATCACTAGTGGAAGGAAGCGAGAATCTCTCACGGTGAGAATTTCCTTTTCTGATTCACAATACTCCAAGAGAAAATGGCTGCCTTCCTACAACGTTCTGGACTGAGGATATAGAAATTACTGATATCAATAGGCAAGGAGTTCCTAAGTATAGGTGATGCCACACTCATAAAGATTGATTCCTTGTAAAAGTGTAACAGCATCAGTTCCACTTATATAAGCAGTTGAGTGGATAAGGCGATCTGGAATAACTGAAGAACTTAAATAATGAATTCACAATTAACATATAGGATGGACCTATGGCCATGATTTTGTCTGATCTTTTCAATAGCGTCTGTACTGTAGTACAGTATCCTATGTTCTAACCTCTTCTGTTCCCCCCCCCCTCTTACAGGGTAATGCCACACTCCATCTGTACCCCCATTTCCAGGCCTTGCAGAGTTTCAAAGGTTAGTTGCAAACAATTAAGAGCAAGGAGTGGACCTCTGCATTAAATGGTGACATGAATTGGATCAGTTGTTCCTTAAGGCAGGCAACTGGCATCTACAGGATTTGTGGGTGGCTGTTGAAATCATGCCATCAAGTCATTGAGATATGTGGTGTTGTGGAACTCGGCCACCTTGAGTTACATCACCACAGTGGGTAGAATGATTTGGAGTACGGTGTTTGTTTTCAGGAGAGGTAAAGAACAGACACAGTGCTTAGCATCTGTCAGTGGTAAGAGCCTACTTCAGAGTCTTAATTTTGCCTCCCCTCTTTCTTTTAGGTGTGCCAGAGTACCTGAGCACTGAGATCTGTACCTCTAAGCAGAAGCAGTTCCCCCTGGTCACTTTCCTTGACACGCCAGGCTTGGTGGACGGAGACATGAAATATCCTTTTGATGTGGAAGGGGCACTTATCTGGTTTGGTGAGTGTAGCAGTGTGGATAAACGGAATGGAGTTGTCTCCTGCTGTAGATTCTCTTAATGAATTCCTCTTTTGGAGGCATTATGCCTCTGAATACCAATTGCTGGGAATTGTGCTCGGGTTCAGCTTGCACGCTTCCTACAGTGATCTTGATTGATCATTGTGAGGACTGAGTGTTGGACTAGATGGGGCTTTGGCCTGATCCGGCAGGCTTTCTTTTTGTTCTTAATCCAGAGCAGAGATGAGGAACCTGTAAGCCTCCAGGTGTCACTGAACATCAACTCCCATTATCCCTTACCATTGGCTGTGCCAGCTGGGGCTGAAGGGTATTGGAGTCCAGTGATACCTGGAGGGCCACATTTTCACCATTCTGATCTAGAAAAAGCATTGGGAAGAACTGTTATTCTGGATCAAGCTAGTATTCAAATGAAAATGGACCTGTGTGGGGACAACTGGAATGGAGGTATAAAGAAAGGAAACTCTGGGGTACAAAGATGTGGTGGTGGTTGGAATCTGGAGGGGAAATTGATTTTTTTGCTGTTTTCTTTCCTAATTAGGTTTTTGCTGCTTTTTTATAATTAGTAATAAGTGTCTTTGGGAGAATTTGTGAAAATATCTTTGCAAGTGATGATAAAACTTTGTGGCAAGAATTCATAGAGAAATGCTGCATTGCCACAGTGGCAGTAGGGAGAATATTTTAGCATGAGGCATCTTTTACTGTAGATTAACTCCCTTCTTCTGCCATTGTCTTGCTTCCAGGCCAGCTCTGCGACCTCATCCTGGTCTTTTTTGACCCCATGGGACAGGCCCTTTGCAAACGCACTCTCAACATTGTGGAGAACCTCAATGAGGGGCACGGAGACAAGCTGCATTTTTACCTCAGCAAGGCTGATGAGGCGGGTGCAGAAGGTGACAGACAGGTACTCACAGGGTGAGGTTGTCTTGGGGATAATGATCAAAAAATGGGAGACAGAATGTCTGTTTCAGTAAGGGAAGCAGCCTAGAGCAGCACAAGGTCTTTCCCTTTTTTTTTTCTTGATTCTGATCTGTTCTCTTTCCTGACAGAGGGTGCTGATGCAAATTGTCCAGGAACTCTGCAAGCGCCCAGGCCTCAATAAGTGTGGGTTTGATATGCCCACAATCTACATCCCCAACTCCAATAAGGTGAGTGGCAACCCTTTGCCATTTCAGAGGTGAAGGGTAAGCCTCCATGAAGTAAAGTTAACAAAAAGGTGGGAAGCCTTGGGAAGGGGGAAGAAAATAGGCAAAACAGTTGCACCTTGGTGTGTTTGAGAAAAGTGAGATTTGCTAGGAGGATGTTGATGGGCTATGAATGGTGGTGTGTGTAACCAGCCTAACACTGTCCCTCAGCCAAGCCGGTGCGTTAATCAGATTGAGGAGATCTGCCGAACCATCGAGAAGACAATCAGCCAAACTGTGCAGCACACACTCAACGCTTTGGAGCGGGACTGCCACCTCATCGTCGAGGCCACACAGCGTTTGCTAGAAGAGGACAAGTAAGAGCGCGGCATTGTGGGAAGTGAATGATTAATGTCTTGAACGTTGCCATATTCCTCATAAGAGCTGAAGCTGCTTGTCAGTCTGTGAAGGGGTGGGCTGTGCGGAGCAGTTGGCAGGGAGCAGGGTAGCGCATCAAATCACAGGTGGAAGAATGGAGTGTGAAGTTTTTATGGGATGAAAAGGCGGGTTAGCAAGCCCACCTGGCCGCCCTGAAGTGAAATGCATGTGGGAGGGACATTGAGCAGTTAATTAATGTGTGTTTGGGGCCGGAGAGATCTTCTCTAGAAATTGTGAAAGAGATTGGAGAGGAAATCAGGAAATAGACATCTATGAGTGCATTAGGGGTAGCAGGATTTGAGTGCTTGAGACATTGTAGTGGTCTTCCTCGTTCCCAAGTGTGTGTGTTTTGCTCTTTTTCTCTCCTCTCTATGTGCCCAGTGAGGCCAGAAACAGCAACTTCCGCGCTCGTTTCCGGGGAGCGCTGCTTGGGCTAGCAGGCTGCCTCCTGCCCATCTTTCTCCTTGTGACCTTGCTCTTTGGTACAGCCTTTGCTCGCCAACTCTGGACTTTGGTATTGGGAGAAGAGCAAAGCCAAGCATTAGAGCTGTCCATGGTGAGTGCTTTTTTTTTTTTTTTGCTTAAAGGTAAAGGTAAAGGTACCCCTGCCCGTACGGGCCAGTCTTGACAGACTCTGGGGTTGTGCGCCCATCTCACTTAAGAGGCCAGGGGCCAGCGCTGTCCGGAGACACTTCCGGGTCACGTGGCCAACGTGACATCGCTGCTCTGGCGAGCCAGAGCCGCACACGGAAACGCCGTTTACCTTCCCGCTGGTAAGCGGTCCCTATTTATCTACTTGCACCCGGAGGTGCTTTCGAACTGCTAGGTTGGCAGGCGCTGGGACCGAGCAGCGGGAGCGCACCCCGCCGCAGGGATTCCTTCCCTCAATTCAGCTTCCCATTGCTCCTCAGTGCCCCATAATCACTATTTTCCCCCGTGCTTTCTCAGGATGCTCCCCAGTTAAGCTCCATTACACTTTTTATGACTGGAGCCATGTATTATCCACAATTCTGTGCCAAGTGTAAAAGTTACATACTATAGCTGAATCTCTGCTTTCATTTGGAGGGGCAGGGGAGAGGAGAAGCCATATTTTAGCTTTCATGTATAAGAGTTTGAAAGTAAGCTTTTAAAAGGAGCAATTAGAAAATTGCCATTCTTTCCTCACTTGTGCATCTCTGGAGGGTGGAAGAAATAAGTCAGAAGGTTGTATCCAAGCTTTACCCAGACTAGACCCACTGAAAATAATGGGGGAAAAAGAAAAAAAGAAAAGAATGGACCTAAGTTAATAGTACACATTATTTTTAATGGGCATCCTTGGAGTGTGACTCACTGGATATACCCTGTAGTCACAAATGCTAGATAAATTAACTTTGATACAGATAACTATGGCTGTGTGCTGTCTATAATTCTTCCCCTATGCAACATGGTTGCAGGATTCAGTGCAGTAAGAATCCCAGTATTCTTTCTTTCTTTTTTCTTAAATAAGAAAACTGTTTTTTTGGGGGAAAGCAACTGTGGTTCTTTAAAAAGCAAACAAAAAATTTGGGCAGCGTCTAGATAGTAGAACAGTTGATGATTAATATAATTAAAACATGCATACTTATATTGCTTATTTTTTGCAGGACACAGAATTTCAATTTTGTCAGTAGGAAATTTGGATTGCCTTGCCATAAAATGTTTGGATTTTTAGTAAAAAAAATATTTAAAGCAAATAGTATGTGAGCTCTTATGATTTCCTCTGTGAATACAAACTCTTGTGTCTTACACCCACTATCTTATTTTCAGCGTCCAATTGCTTCCATGTGGAGCCTTGTCCCTGAAGAGCAAACCTTAACAGTATTCTTTGGTCTTCTCGGCCTCTCAATTCTCCTCCTGCTCTTGGCCAGTTACACTTTCAGGTAAGAAGCTCTCTCGGCTTACCGCTAAGGGAGCCTTGTGCAGAGGAGACATGCACCACACTAACATATCCCTCCTCCTTTCTTGCTTAGGACAAAGCCCACTCTCTCAAAGAAACAGAAGCGGCAGCTGGAGGACAGGCGAGACTACGTAGTGGACGTGGTGCTAGAAAAAAAGGTTGACAGCTTTGGGAATTTGGTTTGGAGTTATGACACGGGGCTTGGCATCTGTGCCAAAGGATCATGGTTAGGAGAGGCAGGGTTCATGACTCCTGTGTGGGATTCTGGGTAATGGTAGGTTGGGGATATCCTTGCTAGGAGAAGGGGCTGGCCAGTGTATCAGCTTACAACTAATTCTGTTTTTTCTGCAGAGACAGCTCTATGAGGAATACCTTCGCCAAAGCATCGGCGAGCAGGACCTGAGCTGAAACCCCTCCCTAATGGATTCAAAGAGACTGCCAATCCCCTGCCATGTTAAAATCTCTCCCCTCTGAGTCACTCCAGAGAACAGAGATTTGTACAGCAACTGTGAACCGTCCTAAGGGGCCAGGTTTTTTTTTTAAAAAAGCCACTTCATGGGCTTCCAATTGACTTGGCATCTGTTCTACACAGGTCAACTCCTTGTATTTGATTGGATAGGAGTGGGCGCCCTGTGTTCTTCTGAACTGGGATCAATCACACCAGTGGTGCCCTGTGTCTGCACTTGTTACAAGTCCTGCTAAGGCTGCTACACTTAACTTTTAATGGGATGATGCCTCTAGCCTTTTCTGTGGCCTCATGAGGGAGCAACAGCAGCATTGCCCAGCTGCTTTTTGCACCTGATTGAACTATGTCACTCCTAAATAACCAAGTTTTTAATTGGCAACACTATAAGCTGATAATGCTTTTACTGGCTACTAACATCATTTTCATTAAGATGGGGACCACCTGTCTTCATGACCCTAATTGGTACTCCCCTCCTTTGGCAATGCATCATCTCTGCATCACTGCCACCTGTAACTAGCCTTGGCCCATCCACTGTCCCTTAGGATGACTTTTGTCTCTGTTAAATGTCAAGTTCAGTGTCTTCTTCTTATCCTTTGGCAAGCAATACCTCATACCTCTGAACATCTCTGAATGTTGCATTAGGATACTTGGAGATGCCCATGTCATCCTCCGTCTCACACTACGAAGTGCCTTCAACTGATACCAGCTCTTGAGGGGAAGTCGGGACATTTTTGCCGATAACCACTGTCCTCTCGTTCGTTCTGCAGTCCTACCTATGCCGATACTTAACGCTGTGAATTCTCACCATAACTGCATTTTTAATATAAGCTATACAGTCTCCAGCACTCATTGTAGCATACTGGGAATCTCATCCCACACATCTAGTGGCACCTGTCTGGAAAAAAGGGCTGTCTCAGCTAATTTCCCTATATGGGTCCCTCAGCTGCATTCATTGATTCTCAGACATCTCTATTGTAGTCTCTGTATCTGTGCCTCATGAAATGGCTAAAGATGGTGTGTCCATGAGAGACTGATCTTTCCATCTGTTTTGAGATACTCCACATATTGGGGCAAGTGACAGTAGCAGTAATCAATCATGTTGTGAGGATCAGAATCTTTTCAATGTAGAGGGAGCTATTTTTCTCTAATCCCTTGCTTTAAGAGACTTGGATGTAAACCATGATCCAATAGAAATGGCTTAATTTGAGTTTCTAAATTGCCCTCACAGCTGCACAAAAATGTTACAATTGGGGTTATAACTTCTCAAGCCCTATCCCCAAATGGGATTGTGGTGGTGCTAGTCAATGGAACAGGGGCGCAAGAGTTCAATTTCAATCGTCTTTCTCTCCCTACAAACAGAAAATAGCCCATGGTATGTATGCCAACTACCAACTTCCAAGTTTGTCAAGAGATTGCTTTGCTTCAGGAGAGGAGAGGAGCCAGAATTTATGGCTGTGTCGCTGCTAATCGGCTCACCATTTTGGTTCCTCCCCACCACTTTCTGAAGCTTTGTGTCTTTTGTTGGTACAAACTGATACTAAGGTGGTGATGGGGAAGAGGAGGGGTGTAGCCTGAAATTCGTAAAATATACCCATTAGAAGCTGTTTTAAAATTTGCTGGTGTGAACCCCTTGCCTAGGGCTTCAGTAAAACAAGTTTCTCTTTCCACAATGTGCTCCAGCAAACATTACCACTAAGGGTGGGTGTGGGGAGGATGGTGCATTTAATAAAGCTCGCTGTAGAATTTGCCTTGGCTTCTTTTTTTCATCCAGAAGCTTTTAGTCCTCACATGTAGCTCCTTCCCCTCCTGGTGTTAATTTCTGCTTTTTCCTCATGTTTCCTGGCCCAGCTCCATTCAAATGAGTGTCACAAGAAAACAGTCATGCATCTTTATTTAATCTAGAAAGTACATTGGTTTGGGGTGTGCAATCTGAATATATTGCCTTCCCCTCTCCCCTTTCTGGTGCTCTGTGGAAGCAGCTTTTCTATGAATTCATGCTATCCACGATGATTTTCCCAGTTTCACTACTTGTAGATCACCAGCTACCACCCCAAAATTGGGAAAAGGGCAAAGACTTTTACATAGGCAATTAAATATCAGTAAGTAAACGGGTGAAGAGTTTCCACCCCCAGGCAAGATATTAAAATCTGTATATTGTTTATTTGATACATTTGTATATCAACTGTATATAACCCTTTGTAAATTTACCTCAGGGCAGTTTGCAATACAATTTTAAAAACCCAAACCCAAATGAAAAGGCTTGGAAGGTTTTATTTTCTAACTGAGCTTAAATATGCATCCTTCCATTGGCCTTTATGAGGTGTGAGGGATGGCTGCTGTGGCCGTCTCTTCCTCAGTCTCATCCTCAGTCTCATCCTCGTTGGTTTTTGGGCTGGGCTGCGGTCATCCTGACCTCCTTCAGCGTCACTCTCACTTGCTGCGAGCAGTAGACCTTGTTCCTCCCCAAAAGAAACCACCGTTGCGTGGTGTTCAGCTATCTCCGTATCGACGTTGCCGTTGTGTCCAGAACCTGAGTATTGTGACCAGACTCAGAGCTATAGGGGGGAAAGTGAGGGAAAGATTTGTGAGCAATGCACACCACAACTTCCTGCGGCCAATGTGTGTGTATTAGCTTGACACCTGATCCACACCCAGTAGTGAAAAGTGAAGGGATTTTAAATATGTATTACCCTAAATTTGTACCACTCCCATTGTTTTTGATTATGTCTCTTGCCTCTAAATAAGGGGCAGCCCCTTTTTTTATATAGTAGACATCTTGTTCATGTAAGTGCAGCTGTTTTGGGTGGTATCCTTTCATTGGCAGAAGGACAGCCATTTTGTTGAGCCTCACAGAGGAGGCCTCTCACCTGTGTTTTTCATTTCTTGGATGCTGTCCCTTTCCGTTTTTGCTCCGTGCGTTGCAGCTTCAATACTATTTTACGTTCATGGCCCCCAGGATTTGGGCGGTTTGTATGATCCTCCGCCTCTTTCTTGGAACGACCTTTGCGGGAGGAGCCACCTGGTGGAACCAAACACAAGTTAATAGTATTCTGCATCACAGGCAGTTGGGACTATAATTTCCCCAAACAGCTAATTATTTTGAGGGTGAGGGTTGGCCATGCACTAGTTTGCATCTGCTTTATGTTACTAGGGGTAGGGATTCTGCTGCTTTTAGCTAATGCTGATTTCACCACACACCCCAGCCTAAGAAGCAGGTTTCTTCCAGAGAGGTGAGCTGCCGTGGCTTGTCCTTTGCATACACAGTTTTCCTGGATGAAGCAAAGCTGTGACTTAAGTCCTTTAACCTTTTCCCTGGGGTCTTTTTTTTTTTGCTACTCGAAATCATACCTTCTAGCTTTTCCATGGAGGAAAAGACTTGAACAGGTAGAGGTGATTCATGCAGCTACAGTAGATCTTTGCTAGTCATCTTGTGAGTCAGGCACTACCAGAGTGATTCATATTTATGCATCGCTCTGTTTGTGAAGAGCGTTCAGATGGTAACTTGGGGCTGTTTGTTTATAAGGAAAAAGGCACCACATGACTGACCCACAACATCCTGGGATGCCTTCGCTTAGTCCTGAGTTGTTAACCCTTTGACATCCTTTTTCCTCGCTGTAGGCAAGCCTAAAATGACTACAGTATAATGCTATTACAGACCAGTAACCTGTTTTAACCAACTTTATGGCAGCACACAGCTGGAGTGGTTAAAGATGCACAAAAACTTGGCTTGCAAGGCATGTATGTGGGTGAAGCTGGAATTCAAATTTTAGGGTGGGGGATTTGTGAGAAGGGAATCGGGTGTTAGAATTTAATGCGGCAAACAGAGGTGCAATCTTTTGCACGGGATCACTCACAGCTTGCTGTTCAGCATTACGGTTTTGCACTGCCCCTAGTTCCCTGCCATCCTTCTATATGTTTCTTCTTTATCTATGCCAGTGTTTTTCAAACGACCCAGAGCATAGTTTCTACTCCAACCCTAAGAATCCCTTCACAATATGGGATTTCCCCGTCTTTTGGGTTCTCCCCCATTTCTGCAGTGCACTTACTGCTGTATCTGTCCGTCAGGCTGTAGAAATCATACTGGTCAAAGTATTCCACCTCGAAAGGCGTTGGGTGTAGCTTCTCGACTTGGACGAAAGAAGTCGACATGCTGGGACCGATCTTTCGTTGACAGCTAGTGGAGAAAAAGGAAGGAAGGAATGACAACAATCAGGAGTTCAAAGTGCTACCTGTCTTCTCTGTGAGCCTGTTTTTCTCTCTCAGTGTGTTTGGGAGACAACATATATATATATATATACACCCCCAACAACACCCACAATTGCATCATCCTCTTCCACCCCTTAAAGCTACAGGCAACAGATCTCAGAATCTGATGCAACTGGTAAAATATCTGATCGTGCCAATCCCCTTCACATGACAATACAATCTCCTTTTCTGTATACTCAAGGACTTCCCACTCCCACCCCTCACCTGATCCTATAACCAAAACTTTCCGTCAAGAACATGCTGAGTAACTTGATTTGCACAATGAATGTTGCCCAGAGGCTTGTGTGAAATGTAAATTTCTCTGCAAGGTGGTTACCCGGGAGTGCTGAGGGCTGGGCATCATTCTGCTACCTGATCCACTTTGTGTATATTTGAGAGGGTCTATGTGTCGATCATGATACTGAGCATGACTGTCTTTGACGGAAAGTTGAAATAACCAACTTTAAACCACATTCCTTAGTTCAGGTGTAGAATCTACTGCTTACTTTTTATTAATCACACACTCAAAATTACATTGTGAACTACTTGTTAGATTAGTGGACTAGTAACTAGGACTATTACTTCCAGATAAGTTAGTCCTGTTAGTCCGTTGCAAGGGGATTTTTTTTTTTTTTTTTTGCAGCACCATCAAGACTAGTAGATAAATGGCATAAACTTTCAACACCATTGCATCATATCTGTCTATGAATGAATATGCCACAGGTCCGATGAAGTATGCTTCACAAAAGCTTATGCCAAAATAATATGTTTTTAAAGCGACAAGGTTTTTTTTAATGTGGACTAGTAACACATCTTTAAATTACCTTCTGGGCATACAGAGTTGTAGTGTTTATATCTTATTTCAGTGCAATCTTGCCTATGGAACGATGATTCTACGCTGTGTTATACTGGCTTACATATTGTAAAAGCCACTTTAAATTGTCCCACACAGTGCAGTGAGTGGTTTGTATAATAGCTTGCAGCACCAAGTAAGCAGTGTTTACCTCCATCACTGCACCTGAGAAATTGGTTTGTGATGCCACGGAGCACAGGGTTGTTCTTTAATGGGCTGAAGCTACAGAAGGATAAATTTTGGTAGAATATTAGGAGAAACTCATTGACAGTAAGCACCATTTGAAAATGGCGCCACCTGCCAAGAGCTCTCCCTTGGTGGAGATCTTCAGGCAGAGGATGGATAGGTGGACATCTTTTGTGGGTGCTCTAGCTTAGTATTTCCTGTGTGGAGCAAGGAGTGGGGTGGGCCAGAAGTCCTCATGCCCCCTCCAACTCTGTGATTGTGTTGGATAGCAATCGCCACCGGAAGTGGTCTAAAGTAGCTTTCAAATATATTCCAGTCCCTTATCCTATGCTGAGATATGTCTTCTTGCATTTCCTGCTCCATTCTTTTGTAGCTTCTGGCATCCACCTGCAAGCTGAGATTCCCCACATCTGCTGAACAGATAGGGGATCCCTGTGTGCTGAGCATGGATGCAACAGACTGGCCATCTGTTGCAGAGGGCAGTCCTCTATTGGAAGGAATCCTCTGTTTTATATGCAACTGCCAGGGACTGGGAGTCCCTGTGTGATTAAAGGACTTATAATATTTCTCTAGTGTCTGTTAAGATGTTAATCTACACATGCTCTGAGAAATTATGCATACAGAACCAAGAAATGCAATCCAATTTATCGGCTTTTTATCCCACTGTTCCTCAAAGGAGCTCAAGCTGGCACACACCTCTCCTCCAGCTCCCCTGCATTTTATTCTCACAGCAACCCTTTGAGGTAGTTTAGGCTGAGAGTGCGTGACTGGCCCAAGGTGGACCTCATTGCTGAGAGGGAATTTGAACCCAGGATCCCTGGTGCAGGTCTAACCCTAAGTACTGCGCCACACCAATTTGTGGAATCAACTCTAGACCCAAATTTTGATCTGTTATTTCTTTGTGCTGGTGTGCTGCCCTGCATTTTCTACCTGGTGTTGTGTCTCACGTTCCCCCTAGGCAGGGCCCCTTCGCTCTCTTTTTCTAAATTTGTGTATTTTTATCTGACTAAGCCCTTGTGGTTTGGATCCTGCCCAAGACACACAAACAGATCAAGTCACAAGGAGAGGCTGAGTCAATGTTATTGTTATGCTCCAAGGTGACTCTACTGCTGTTCCTGTTTTTCCTTGAAGCAATACTTTTCCCCCAAAACACCCATACCAAATCCCAGCTACAGTACTGATCTTATGCTGTTATTTGGATCACACTGGAAGCTAGAGGTGTTTTAAGAGTAAGAGATGAAGAAGCAAAGTGCCGCACATGTGTGTGGTTCTGCGTTCAACAGAAATCTAGAGACAGGTGGCACATTAACCATTTTTGCCAAAACAGACGTAATGTGAGAGATCTGTGATGGTATTGCCTGACATTATTTTTTAAAAATTCTTAAATTAGCCATGGGGGTGGGTAGGGGTGAAATTTTTAGCAGAGCAGCTGACCTGGAGGAGGAGATTTAACTGCTAACCCACACCTCTCACCCCATTTTATTGTTATTTTATTTATCTAGGGCTGGACCTACCATTTAGGGGAGACCACCTCAAGCAACAGAGACGCGGGTGGCGCTGTGGTCTAAACCACAGAGCCTCGGGCTTGCCGATCAGAAGGTCGGCGGTTCGAATCCCCACGATGGGGTAAGCTCCTGTTGTTCGGTCCCAGCTTCTGCCAACCTAGGAGTTCGAAAGCACATCAAGTGCAAGTAGATACATAGGTACCGCTCCGGTGGGAAGGTAAACGGCATTTTCATGTGCTGCTCTAGTTTGCCAGAAGCGTCTTAGTCAGGCTGGCCACATGACCAGCTGTCTGCGGACATACGTGGGCTCTTTGGCCTATAGAGTGAGATGAGCACGCAACCCCAGAGTCATCCATGACTGGACCTAACGGTCAGGTGTACCTTTACCTTTTACCTCAAGCAACAGGTGTTATGGTGGGACGTGGCCTTTCCTGTGCTCTTCTAATCTAGCCTGATGCTCTCAGCTGTGGTGGAGGATCATTTTCCATTTCTGTTAATGTACATTTCAGACTTTCCAAGGATCAAAAATCCCCACATTTAAAAAGGGAAAGGTCTACACCAACACTGGGATAGGGAGGCTATCATGCAGATACCCCAACATTAATAGAGACATTGTTGCTGTTTAGTCGTTTAGTCATGTCCGACTCTTTGTGACCCCATGGACGCCGGGCACTCCTGTTTTCCACTGCCTCCCGCAGTTTGGTCAAACTCATGTTGGTAGTTTCGAGAACACTGTCCAACCATCTCGTCCTCTGTCATCCCCTTCTCCTTGTGCCCTCCATCTTTCCCAACATCAGGGTCTTTTCCAGGGAGTCTTCTCTTCTCATGAGGTGGCCAAAGTATTGGAGCCTCAGCTTCAGGATCTGTCCTTCCAGTGAGCACTCAGGGCTGATTTCCTTAAGAATGGATAAGTTTGATCTTCTTGCAGTCCATGGGACTCTCAAGAGTCTCGCCCAGCACCATAATTCAAAAGCATTAATTCTTCAGCGATCAGCCTTCTTTATGGTCCAGCTCTCACTTCCATACATCACTACTGGGAAAACCATAGCTTTAACAATGGGGACATAGGCAGGTGCAAATCCACATTTCGCTCTGGTGTGGACAAACCCTAAGAGCCAATGGGAGAGGAAAGGGGGGAGGCGTGCCATCTTGGCTTTGGCCTCCTCAGACAGTAAAATGCCTTGGGCCAGTCCTGTCTAAATCTCCACAGCTCAAATTGTTATTGCTTCTTGCTGCGGGGTGGAAGTGGAGAATGCTATCTTGATATATTTTCCTGTTTGTTACCTTGCCATGCCCTGCCAGTCTTATGAACAGTTGGGAAGGCTAAACCCGCCTCTCCAGCACTGCTGCCCCAATAAAAATGGAATATACTCACCCAAGACTCTTTTAAAGCTGAATTTAAAAACTTGGTCGATCTGATTACTGGTATTGTTAGTTGCACACACAGTAGGAATTGCATTATTTAGGGGCATGAAGGGAGATTTGTTGAAAGAATTGATCTTAGAATATTTGAACCTGTCTGTGACAGAGAGCTGGACAAACTATATGTCTCCCTGATCCAGCCTATCAGAGGGAGGGGTGTTGAGTGTACTTTTGCCCAGCTAGTGTACTCACCCTGGTTTTCATACCCTTGCATATTCATATCTGCATACTGTATCTGAATATAGCATAAAATCCAGTGTGTGGGAGCCAGGGAAAGAAAAGATTTTGGCTCACATGCTTTGGATATTACTCTCATAGGCTTTTTGCCAGACATTATACTTCTACGTGGGCATGCAGGGATGTTGGGAGAAAAGTCAAGTATGCACGCTCTCCCCCACTCACTGCAATGGGCTGGATCAGAAGAGAGGTATCGTTCAATCTGGTCTAAAGTATGTGGACTTTCTAGTTCATCGTCATCTCCTCAGGAGATGGTATGGAAAGAAAAAGGTTGGCCCAAATAACTCAAATACTGAGCAAGCCAACAAAATCATGGGGGTTTTAGTAAGGAATTAGCTGGTGTGTCCTTTTCTCAGACCAGTGGCAAGCTCCACGAAGCAGTCTTTGACCAGAGAGTATTATGACATTTTGTAATATCTTATTTACTTACAAATGTACAAACAGAGGATGTACCCGGAGATGGAGCAACAATTTTGAAACCAGTATCACTTCTCCAAAATCAACAACATGCCATCACAACTCCCCAAAACTGCTTCTTGCCAGTCAACTGCAAAAACCAGCCTGCAATCCTGTCCACACTTACCTGTGGACATAATTAATGAGACTTATTTCTAAAGTCACTGGACTCAATGGGACTTATTTCCAAGTACACATGCGTTAGATTTGTGCTTCCAGATAGCCTACACTCCAAAAATCCCTCTCTGACCTTTCACCCAAGTGGCTGGTGTTTATCCAATGAGCATCTTCCAAACCATCAATGCACTACAGAAGCCTAGAAAATGAGTGGCCTCACTTTGTAGCACCATAACAACATTAAGGGGATGATTGTGGGTGGGCACAAGAAACAACACCCATCTCAGAATCAGCAGACTCAGCAGTATTTTTGAGAACAGAAGTGATTTGATTCTGTTTCAGATAAACAGTGGCCTAATCAGAAAACATGTATCACCTTCCTTGATGCCACTACCACACCCACCACCCTCCCCTGGCTTGAGGGGTTTTTTTAATGGGAGCTCTGGTGTGGGTATTAACATTGAGAGTTCCAGTAAGCAGTCTGTATTTTAACCGCCCCCGTGTAAAATGACACAGCAATTGCTTCATTTTATTTTTATTTCCCCTTTTCTTTTTCCTAGCAGTAACCGTTTATTTTTCTGTGGGTGGGAAGAGAGACTCCAGAAGCTGCAGGGAGGGACCAATGTTTGTGTGTGCCATAAAACCACATTTTTGGGACACGGCCACACGTATTTCCATATGGCTGCACTTTTCAATTTTCTTCATGAAGGTCTAGCCCGACAATACTTGCAGTCAGCATAACTATGAATGCCACTTGGCTGACTGCATTGCAAGAGTGGCTCACCTGTGGCTCTCCGTGATGTTGGACTGCCAGATCCTACTGATCCTAGCCAGCATGGTCAATGGGCAGAGGCGATGGGAGTTGTAGTTCAGCAACATCTGGAGGGCACCAGATTTCTATCCCTGCACTGAAGCTTCACATAGAATTTCCAGATTGTACCAATCATAGAATCATAGAATTGTGGAGTTGGAAGAATTTCAACTAAAGCATCCATGACAGATGACCATCCAACCTCTGCTTAAAAACCTCCAAGGAGGAGAGCCCACAACCTCTTGAGGGAGTCCATTCCACTGCCGAACTGCTCTTACTCTCATAAAGTTCTTCCTGTTTAGTCAGAATCTCCTTCCTTGAAACTTGAATAGATCGTTCAAATCCTACTTCATGGAGTAGGAAAAAACAAGCTTGCTTCATCTTCCTTATGGCAGCCCTTTAGATATTTGAAGATGGCAATTAGATCTCCTCTCAGACTCCTTTTTTCCAGGCTAAACATACCCAGCCCCCTCAACCGTTCCTCATAAAGCTTGGTGTCCAGACCCTTGATCATCTTGGTCATCCTTGTCTATACACGTTCCAGCTTGTCAATATTCTTAAACTGTGGCACCCAGAACTGGACACAGTACTCCAGGTGTGGTCTGACCAAGGTAGAATAGAGCAGTACAGTGGTACCTCGAGTTACAAACACCTCAGGTTACAAACGCTTCAGGTTGCAAACTCCGCTAACCTGGATGAGTTACCTCGAGTTTGCCCCAGAATGAGAACAGAAATTGTGTGCCGGCAGCGCAGCGACAGCAAGAGGCCCCATTAGTGAAAGCACACCTCTAGTTAAGAACAGTTTCAGGTTAAGAACAGACCTCCGGAACAAATTAAGTTCATAACTAGAGGTACCACTGTACTCTTACTTCCCTTGATCAGGACACTATACTTCTGTTGATGCAGAATATCACTAGCTTTCTTTGGCGCTGCATCACACTGTTGACTCAAGTTACGCATGTGGTCTGCTAAGGCCCCTAAATCCTATTCACATGTACTACTGGTAGGTCAGGTGTCCCCCATCTCATATTTGTGCAGCTGGTATAAAATACCTCTTGAAATTTCACGACAATGTGGCCTCACTGTTTAATTTTTTACTCTAAACCCCAGTTGCTGCAGCCTCTATCACAGTATCTGTACAAAACTGATAACAATGTACTCCACAATAAAAGCGTTGGTCTTCAAACGAAACTCTATGTTGTTTTTCCTGAAACAGCTGGTCCAAGGGCTACCTGTAGATATCACTAAAGCTAGGGGCATAGTTATCTTTTGAATCCCCTCCCCTGCAACAGACAGTCCTGCTTTGCCAGTGCTGTACAATCTTATCTAAGATCAGCAGTCCTGGTTCAGTTTGTTCTCATTTGCTAGAAGGAAGCAGAGGAATTATTAACTAGTCAGAAGACAACACTGGGATCTTTCAGGGGGGTATCCTTGGTTGTAGCTGCCCTAGCAGAGAAAATTTGATCGGTTATCTTTTTCCATTAAACATTTTGGGTGCCATTTTTATGGTTTCTTGCCAGGATTTCCTTTTTCTTAAGACACCAGGCATTCTAGCCATGCATGTCCACATCTTCATAATTTGCTTGATTCAGATCAGGTATGGAAGTCTTTAAAACATTTCCCTACAATGTACTTCTTTCACTTTTTATTTGATGGGCTATGCTTCCTTTTTATACTTGGCGCAGTTTAGTTTTCCTTTTGTTCTGATGATCGTATGTTGATTTCTTAATTGTTCACAGCTTTTCAGTTCATTTTTTAGGAGAAAGCGGGGTACAACTGCTTAAAACAAACGAGATTCCTCCTCCAAAGAAACGCCTCACTTTTTGCATTTAGTTTCCACCGCAACCCCTTTTAAAGCAGATATCAGAAATCTTTAGATTCTAGAGTAATCTTGTCCATTTAGTTGGATTTGCTGCGACACCATCCTCTAAAATTCCTACGCAGCTTCATTCTGTTTTATTAATATTGCAATCCCGTACATACTTGACAGTAAGTCCGACTGATATCCAGCGGGGCTTACTTAGGAAGAAGCTTGCACAAGAGCAACAACTTCTCCGTCCCCAATATGAGGTCTTCCCCAGCCCTCTTGAAAGAAAGAACAGCTTTAGTGGCTCTGCTATGCGCATGCGCTGCACCACCTTCGAAAAGCAGGATTTAAACAGCCCCAGCCCCATCATGCTTTGCATTAAATGCCGACGGTAGAGTAGACCCGGAGGCCGACGCCTCATGGCAATTACTACAACTCCCAGGAGGCCCTCGTGAGGAATGTTTCTCATTGGCCGCAGCCCTCGTTCAAGAGAATAGGCAGAGGTTGATTTTCAAACAGCTGCAGCAGCAAATTACAAAAAAACACTATCGACAGTGCTGTGTGTGTGTGTGGGGGGGCAATAATCACATGTAAGGGCAAAATGTGATACAAGATAAAAGGTGAAGTTTGCAGAAAGGGAAGGCTGGCAGTTGTATAGATATAAAACATTTTTATTAAATTTTCTGTTTTACAATTTAGAATACTCATTTAAACAGCCTTAAAATATCAATGACTTCCCTTCTTCTGTTTCTATGGTTCATTTTGCATATCATATATATGCATATTTTACAAAAACTAAACCATTTAGTATTCCATTATTACATCCATCAAAAGGGAAGGGTGGCAGTTTGAAAGGGCAGTTCGCCTCTCGCCATCGGAAGATTAGTGGGCTAACACGGAGAGAGTTTAATCCCGCATAAGTAGGACAGTCAGCAGCAGCTCGCTCAAGCGAAATGAGCCGTGGCAGGAAAACTAGACAATATCCCCGTTCCCTCTTTTTTGCTGGAACCCATAGGGAAAGCACACGCGAACTTCCACTTAGCGCCGTAGTAATGACAGACGCACTCACGAAACGTCACTGAAGCTATTCCCTGCCACTGGCAACGGGGCAAGGCTTGCCGGGGTTTAGCATCCGGGAACTCGAGCAGGCAGTTCCCATTATGCCAGCAACAGTATCCTGGGATGTGCGGTAGAGCTTTCCTCGACGCGCAAACAGCAGAACGTATGTATGGCTTGACGCGTGTTCAGGATATGTTTAGTACGTGTAACCGGGGCACGTGTGCACGCCGGTTATACAGGCGCGCCTGCAAGAAATGTGATTCAAGGCTATACTGTAGTAAGATCTCGCACTGTCAGGCCGCATGGCATGTTGGGATTTTGGCCTCTGTTCAGTGGTGCCCGGCCGTGGTGCATGCTGGGAGTGTGGTTCTAAGTGGAATTGTTATATTTAATTCTGGTGCAGCATGAGTGTCTGAAGCCTAAATAAACGAAGAACCAAAAGAAGCCCATTGAGGGATGTGATAGTAAATGGCCAATTAGTCTCAGACTTAACAAATGATTTATTCTGTTTCTTCAAAAAAACAGATTTCTGCCAGCAAGGATACAAATAGTATTGAAAGTGGGATTGTGTATAACAGTCCACCAAAATCATCATGAATGAAGGACAGTTGGAGGGGCTCTGAGTTAACAGGGAATAATTCCCAGCACATCATTCTGCATTCTACTGCAAAATAGAATTCCTTCATCTATAAACGTGTTTAGGGGGAAAACCCTATTGTTTTTTATCACACTACTTTGCATAATTGCACGTATTAAGAGCTATCATTATCTTGATAGGTGCTGTTCATTGAGGTCACCCCAAGCACATTTGTTCTGTATCCTATGTGTAAGTCCCTCCCAACTCTACAATCTATGGTTCTAGGGCTAAACCTCTTCTGCAATCCTGAAAAAACAGGTCCACATTTGTGACAGTAAACAAGCCCTCAATCCAATTCACCCCTCCTCCCAACTCTTAGGAAAATCTATTAGCTTTGCTGTATGTTGAAGAGCAGAATTTGCACAGAATGTAATAGTACAGTCAAGATAAAGCACAACATAGGAAATCAATTTTTGAGTTAAATTTTCTTTTCTTTTCTATCCCTTTCAGTAACATGGCTCTGGTATCAGCCGATTCCCGCATCGCTGAGCTCCTGGGGGAGTTGCACCAGCTTATCAAACAGACACAGGTAACATGGTAGCTTTCCTGGAATCTGAAGTGATAAGGAAGTGAGTTGGGTCAGATAAAGAGAGTTTTCTTTGCTTGTGGATGTCCAGCACAGGAGAAGAAAGGGCCTCTCCAGCAGCTTCTTGGGATGGAAGGAACATGGTAATTTGTGGCTGCCATTTTGTTTTGATGCTGTGTCAAGCATCTGTATCCTGAGGGAGGGACAGAATATTGGTTTTTGTGCAGCAGGTTGGGTGAATATCGTCTGTGTATTAAAGTAGATACTCTGTATAGCTGGTAAAGTAACCCATAAGCTCTTTCCTTCCTAGGAGGAACGATCGAGAAGTGAACACAACCTAGTCAACATCCAGAAAACGCATGAGAGAATGCAGACAGAAAACAAGAGTGAGTTGCGACTCCACTCCACTTTAAAACATCTGCTTTATACTCTCCAAGACCTCAGTTCTTTCCTGGTTTTTCTATTTTAGATACCACTAGACCAAAGGGCTAGGGGTGAGGGAAGAATTGTGGGAGACTGAAACCTTGGCCTCCTGTTTACTGTCTCATCTCCCTGTCTGTCTCCCTCTCAGTTTCTCCATATTATCGGACCAAATTACGTGGCCTCTACACAACAGCCAAGGCTGATGCAGAAGCAGAATGCAAGTGAGTGCAGCTCAGTGTTATGTTCCAGTGGGGATACTTCGACTCCCTTAAGAAATTCCCATTGACTCTTACTTGGGGTTTCTGCCTCCTTTTCTAGCATCCTGCGCAAGGACTTGGACAAGATTGCAGAAATTAAGTCTCTTCTGGAAGAACGCCGTATAGGTGAGTGCTGCAAGGTCCCAAGAAGGCAAGATCAGTTGTGTTGGGTAAATAGCTTTAGAGCTTTGGAGCAAACAGCTTCAAACCATCCCAGCATAAGCCAACAACATTTTAACTAGCCAAGGGAGCAGGAGAAATAGAGGGTCAGTGTATGGCTTTCCAAGCTATTTCATGGGCAATCTTTGGGTGAGTTTGATTTTCCTGAGTGGTGGTGTGGTTGAAATAAGTTAGCTGAGGGTCCTCCTCTCCTCTCCAGGAAGGAAGTGGGGAAGCCAGGGGCTAAAACAAAAGCATCTTGTCAGCCATTGTGAGAAAAAGATGCTGGAGTAGATGGACCATTGGCCGGATCCATCAGGCTCTTCTTATGTTCTTAAGAGCTTCCTGGACACTAACCAAGCCCTCCTTGTTGTTTCTCTCTCCTCTTAACAGCTGCCAAGATTGCCGGCCTCTACAATGACTCGGAGCCGCCACGCAAAACCATGCGCCGCGGTGTGCTGATGACGCTCCTTCAGCAGTCGGCCATGACTCTTCCCTTGTGGATTGGGAAACCTGGAGAGAAGTGATTATTCAGGGGGCGCATGGCGGGTGCTGGGGACCTCTCCTGTGCGTTTATGCTTCAGGCCTGCTTACAGCTGCTTCTCTCTCCCTCTCCACCGCAGACCTCCCCCTCTCTGTGGTGCCATCCCTGCCTCTAGCGACTACGTGGCCAAGCCAGGCGACAAAGTGGCTGCTCGTGTCAAGACGGTCGACGGAGACGAGCAGTGGATCTTGGCTGAGGCCGTGAGCTACAACCACGCCACCAACAAGTGAGTGTGTCTGGTAGATCTGGGGCTACAGGACTGCGCTAGAAGGCAGTCTGGGGTTCCACGTCCTTCAGTCACAGGTAGCATTCGGCTTGGGGAGCCCTGTGTTTGGACAGGCATCCGGGACCAGGAATGGGTGTTTCAGTCACCAGTAGTTGGATTTTGAAGTCTGTGGATGCTTGGCCTTCCCTGTCTAAAGTCCTCAGGGAGAAATGTATTGTCAGAAAGGATTCTTCAAGAGGTCTGGTGGTGGTTTGGGCATGTCTGTGTGCCAATGACTGAGCCCAAATTGATGTATGAATGAATGCAATGGTCACCTGGAGCCTGTTCTCTAGGAGGTGCTGAAAAGCGAGCAGCTACATCTTCAGAGAAAGTGGCTTCGTGGTGGCCTAATGCAGGCATGGGGAACCTTTGGCCCTCCAGCTGTTTCTGAGCTGCAACTCCCATCAGCACCAGCAAACAAGACCAGTGGCTGGAATTGATAGTTGTATTTCAACATCTGGAGAGCCAAGTGGGAGAGGAACATTGCGGAAAAGCCTGGTTGGTTCCTGCTGTCCTTTTTGGAGGTCAGCGCTGGGTTTTTGTTTTCTCTGGTGCCTTCTTTGACACAGAAGTAAAAGTTCTGTAATGAGCAGCTCTGAAGTAGGGCAAGGTAATTTGCATTCCCAGAATTGTCTTCATCAAATGGTACTCTTGGAAGTCCTGAGCTGAGGTTCTGGCCTGTGTTTTGCTGGGTGACCCAGTTTCTCCTGGCTCACCCTGGCTTTGGACATGCCGTCTTCTGGCTTCATAGCCCAGAGCCTCATTTTCAGAAGCTTTGAGCTATTGTGCATCAAATGTCCACAGCCTCTTATTAGACAATGCCAGGCCATGCTGCAGGCCAGGCCTACTTCAGGAAAGGTCCTCTACCATCTTGGTGGAAATTGCTTGTTAGCTCTGTTCTTTGAAGTATAAAGATTGGCACACCTGTTACTATTATTTTTCTTAATTTTGATTTATTGGCTGCCTTTCACCCAAGGGTCCCGGGGTGGGCCACAGTAATTTAAAATAGTGGGTGCTAAAATATACATCTCAGTAGAGGTATGTCCCGACAAGTTGCTGTGACCATTTTTTTTTCTTATTGCCTCTTTGGTTCTGATGATGACTTTCTAACAGAGAAGATTCTGACTTCAGCAGCTAAATGATATAAAATAAATTATCTAGGCATTCTACATAGGTGACCATACCACAAAACCTGTGTTGCATTTGTGTTAGGTGCAGAAACATTTTCTAAAGAAGATGGATCCTAATTTTCCCATGCACGCCGCTTGGTGTCCATGGGAAAGTTGGAATCCACCTTCCTTTTTCTTGTACAGTCATATGGTTTTGCTTACATTGAATTCTCACCTGCCGTGTTCTCTTCCCCAGGTATGAGGTGGATGACATTGACGAAGAAGGGAAAGAGTAAGTGAAGAAGAGACTCTTGAAGGGGATGAGGGAATGTCAGATTTGCCCCCCGCCCTTAATCTCTGCTTCTTCTCTCCAGGCGCCACACCTTGAGCCGCCGCCGCATCATCCCGCTGCCCCAGTGGAAGGCCAATCCTGAAACAGACCCTGAGGCCTTGTTCCAGAAAGATCAGCTGGTCCTGGCCTTGTACCCACAAACTACCTGTTTCTACCGAGCACTTATTCACACTCCTCCACAGCGGGTAAGGAAGAGGCCACAGGACAGGGCAGCTGAGACTCCGACTCTTTCTCTCCCGTTGGTCTTGCACTGTCTCCTATAGGCTACCATAAAAACCGCCTTGCCTGAACAAGACCAAAAGGTCCATTTAGCCTGGCATTCTGCTTCTGACAGAATCCTGCCAGATACCTCTGAAAAACCCCGGTCTGTCCCTTGATAGCCATCTCCAGCGGTTTGTTGTCAACATCTGGCTCTGAACATAAAAGTTTTGCTTCTTCTTGCTCTGACTAATAGCCATGGAGGCCTACTGCCCATGAATTTTGTCTAAACTATTTCGGAAGCCATCTCACCTGCTTCCCACATATAAAGCTGCCTTATATGGCGTCAGTTCATTGGTCCATCTAAGCCGAGCAACACCTGCCCTGGCTGACGGCCACTTTCTGCCAGAGGTCTTTCCATTCTCCTGCTATCCAAGCATTTGAAATGGAGATACTGGGGGACTAAGCTTAGGAGCTTCTGTTTGCAAACCGTGAGCACTGCTGCAGCTATAAAGGTCTCATTTGGATGCGGGGCTAAACTATGGTTTGACATTGTGTCCTAACCTTGTTACACTGTGGTTAGTCTTACTGAAAGGAGCCCTCTTCAAACCATGGTTGATTCCCACAGCCATTGCAGGAGGAGAAAAAAGGGGAGCTTGTTCGTGAAACGCTGAACTGGAGTTCTAGTTGCATCCAAATGAAGCAAATGCATGTGTTGCTGTCATCTAGCACTTCCCCAATGTGGGGCTTTATCCTGTGTCCCCCCTGCTTCCCACCCTGGGTCTTTGTGCCTGTGATTCTGTGAATTGCAAGTGTTGGAGGATAGCAGGGGTCTGGGGCAGGGACAGCCTGCTTTGACCAAGTCATCCTACAAAGTAGTTGATTAACATTGCTCTTAGGGTGAATTTCCTCTGGGGTTATCTGTTGAGGTCATGGGACCTGGGGCCTTTCCCCTCTTTGAGATAATGCATAACTTTCTCCTCTGCCTCTCTCTCTCTCAGCCACAGGACGATTACTCTGTGCTGTTTGAAGACACCAGCTATGCAGACGGCTACTCTCCACCTCTCAATGTGGCTCAGCGCTATGTAGTGGCTTGCAAAGAAACCAAGAAGAAGTGACAGCACCCTCTAGTGGATGCTGGTGGCGTGGCATGGCGAGGAACCAGATCTCTCAAATGGGACTGTTACAATTGCAGAGTTAATAAAACAGAAACTGATAGGTGCAGGAGACAGGTTTTTTAATCCAGAGTAATATAGATCCCATGTCCCCTAACCACAACAGCACACTGCAAAGGGATAGAAATGTTTTACATGAATTTTGTACTTGTGGGAATTAAGGCAGAGCGTTTGGCTTGTGGGCAAGCTTGGGCTTCAGACCAAATAGATTCAAGGCATTGGATATTGAGCAGCGAGACCCCCAGCCATTAAATCTCTTTAAAAAAAATTTTTTAATTAAATTTTCCAACATACATTTATAGTATCCAATCTAAATTTATCACATATTTTCTCTTTTAGACTTCCTTCAACCTCTCTGACAATCATCCATTATTCAAAAAATTTAAATACGCATTTCCTAATTTTATATTGCGTTTTATAAACCTTCACACACTTAGTTTTCATCAATACAATAGTCCTCTATCATTTACAGAACTTCTTGAAATCCCACTAGCGTTATTTCCTCATCACATACACATTTCAGATAGTCTGAAAATTTTCCCCAGTCTTCAATGAACTTTTGATCTTGTATATATCTGATCTTTCCTGTTAGTTTGTCCAGTTCAGCATACTCCATCAGTTTCATTCTCCATTCTTCGAGCGTCGGCAGTTGTTCCTGTTTCCATCTTTGGGCCAATAATATTCTCGCTGCTGTTACTGCATATTGGAAAAGTTTACAGTCCATTCTATTTATTTCATTTCCTACTATTCCTAAAAGAAAAGCCTCTGGTTTCTTAACAAACATATATTTCAACATCTTTTTCATCTCATTATATATCATTTCCCAGAAGCCCTTCACCTTCTTACAATCCCACCACATATGATAAAATGTTCCTTCTTTTTTTTTACATTTCCAACACTTATTACATGTTTTATACCATTAAATCTCATTTGGTGGCTTTGGGCAACTCAGCATCTCAGCCTGGCCTATAATAATTTTTATAATAATAATAATAATTTTATTATTTATACCCCAGCCACTCTGGGCAGCTATATGGGTGTTGGGAAAAAGAGAGGGTGAAGAAAGAGCCATGTGTGCTACCCCAAATAAAAATGCCATTCACAAAATCGTGGTCTTGCCAGCCCAACAACATTAGTGTGGCTGGCTCTGGATTCAGAGTTTAGGATTGTGAGGGTTTTCTCTTCATGGGGAATGGGATATTAACATTTTCAGGCCTGGTGTCTTTACCAGCTTAAAATGTACGTTTCCAGCTTAAAATGCACCTAAGTCATTCTTGATTTGGATCAAAACTGGTTTGGTGGGAAGTTCATCAAAATTTAGCAATTAATAAAGAACAGCAGGATATTTGTGAACTGTGGCTGATGTCCTGTGTAGATGCTTTCCTGACCAGCGGTGGGGGTTCACAGGATACAGACTGAGTAGGAGAGTGCCCACAGCCTCAGTCTCTCTGAGGCCCCACCCCTCTCCATCACCCGATTCCTTTCAGCCATAAAATACCCTTGTTCATCTCATTTTTGGCCTCTCTCCTGTGTGGCTGTGAACTTTGCCAGTTAGTTTTAAGCTTGTTAAAAATTCATTTAATCTTTACAGGGTTTGCAGATTAACACTGTTAAACAGATCCGCCCAGCCACTGATAAAAACGCTGCCAAGACTTGAGCAGGGTTTGATAGCTTTGCCTCAAGTTTGGTTCTTTGGCATTTTGTCGAATAAACAAGGTATTGTTATGAGTTTGTGCGTGCCGGACTCCTTTGATCCCTGGAATTAGGCAGGTGTTAAAAACTAATCCAGCCAGACTAGTCTGCAAAGGAAGGGGCTGTGGGAGATGCAATTGGGTGGACCCCTCCCTCAACTTGTGAGAAAGAATAAAAGTCAGAGTTGAGAGTTAGGAGTTATGTGAGCTAGAAGTTGTATGCAAAAGCGACATTCTGGAACAGCAGAGAGCACCATCCAAGATCTCTGCTTGAATCCAAGGCTGTGGCTATAGGAGAAACAAGACCCTTTTGGGGTGTTGATGCTTTGAACCCCTCCATTTTAGGCTCAGGCTGTATATAATAATAATAATAATAAATTTTATTTATATCCCGCCCTCCCCAGCCGAAGCCGGGCTCAGGGAGGCTAACAATAATCAAATAATCAAACAATCAAATAGTCACACATTCAAAATATTTCATTATAAAAATTAATTAAAATCAAATTAATGGCAACCGATTAAGCAAGATTCTGTGCAGGTTGCCAGAGGAGGGAGTCAGGCTGCACCCTGACCAAAGGCCTGGTGGAACAACTCTGTCTTGCAGGCCCTGCGGAAAGATGTCAGGTCCCGCAGGGCCCTAGTCTCTTGTGACAGAGCGTTCCACCAGATTGGAGCCGCAGCCGAGAAGGCCCTGGCTCTAGTTGAGGCCAGCCTAACCTCTCTGAGGCCTGGGACCTTGAGGATGTTATTATTTGCAGACCGTAGGTTTCTCTGTGGGGCATACAAGGAGAGGCGGTCCCGTAGGTACGAGGGTCCTAGGCTGTATAGGGCTTTAAAGGTTAAAACCAGCACCTTAAACCTGATCCTGTACTCCACTGGGAGCCAGTGCAGCTGGTATAGTACTGGATGAATGTGATCTCGCAGCGAAGACCCCATAAGGAGTCTCGCCGCGGCATTCTGCACCCGCTGGAGTTTCTGGGTCAGTCTCAAGGGCAGCCCCACGTGGAGCGAGTTACAATAATCCAGTCTGGAGGTGACCGTCGCATGGATCACAGTGGCTAGGTCAGGGCGAGAGAGATAAGGGGCCAACTGCTTAGCTTGGCGGAGATGAAAAAATGCCGCCTTTGTTATAGCTGTAATCTGCGCCTCCATAGAGAGGGAGGTATCGAAGATTACACCCAAACTCTTAACGGACAGTGCTGGCACTAATTGCACCCCCGCAAGAGATGGGAGTTGCCCCCTCAATCCCAGTTGTGTGTAAATAAGTCATATAACACAAAGACACCGCAGTCTTCCCTGAGCCTGATTTCAAAAGGAAACACGAACCCGGGGTAAGTGCCTGGAATCTTGCACCACTCAGAGATTGGGGTGGACAAACACACTTCCGAGTTGAAGTACTTTCAAGATCCCACCACCTCCCCAGTGACCATGAGATGATCTTCTAGGCTCCACCCCTCCTCAAGTAAAAAACTCAGAAGCTCCCACCCCACAGATCAAGCATTTTTAAAAATTGTGTTGGCCAATCCATTTGCTGGTGGAGGCCTCTGGCTATCTACATTCTGGATTTATCTGTTCTGCTGCTGGATGATTCAAGCTTCTTTTAGAGAGAGTCTGTCATACCCAAAGATGCGTATGTGTGACAATTCCAGAAGACAGTGGTGCAAATCCTATGTTTGCTAGTTGGGTCAGCTTTTGAGAAATGTAAATGCTTTCTTTTTTTTTTTAAAAAAAAGGAAAGCAAAGCAGCTTTCTTGCCCTTAAAGCTTAAAAAGTATTGTTGTGCACAGCCTCAGGCAGTGCAAGATCCCAGACCAACTCTCTCCTCTCAACAAGGTTCTTCCAGGCGGCTGAAAAATCTCCCGTGATAAATTTCGGCTCGGCTCGATTTTGCAACATCAAATTGTTTTCGAAATTGCGCACAGCCTTGGGTAGGCCTGCCAAACCAAAGCCAGCCCAGGGGAGGTTATTGTTATGTAGTGAAGTTTCACCCTGGGCCAGCAGGGGGATACTGTATATAGTTTTCACTCAGGTCTGTAGATAGTTTTCACTCAGGTCCACGTCAGTTATTTTAGGCGGGAAACGCTGGGCTGTTGTTGCTACAATGTTGACAGCCGGCTGCCTATAAAAGCAGGCCGGCTGAGCTGTTTGCAGTCAGTTCTATTCCAGCTTACAAAATAAAGAGCTACTTGGAGAAATCGCTGTGTCGTCTGCTATGTCAACCCACAACTTAACACTGGCGACGAAGGTGGGATCGATGGACATCAGAGCACAGCCAGATGCGGCCAGCCTCTGAACTGAGCTGAATCACTGAGCTGAATCACAGAGCGAAATCACTGAGCGAAATCACTGGACAGAACCAATTCAGAGCTGACTGTTCTGGCTAAGAGCACTGTGTTCCATCCATCGCCCTTCACGCCGGCATCGGAATCATGGCTTCACTTGTGCCTCTACCGCCGTTTGCTCCAGCCTCTGAATCATGGGACTCCTACCTCGCTCGGTTCGACTGCTACCTCCAAGCCAACGAGCTGACAGCAGTATCAAAGGATCAGAAGCGGGGCCTATTCCTCAGCCTCTGTGGGCCTGAGGTGTTTGAGACGGCCCGAGCATTGGTTGCGCCTGAAGCAGTCCAGGCAACACCATGGGACACGATCCAAGAGAAGCTCCGCAACCACTACGCACCAAAGCCATCCAAGATTGCTGCCCGCCATGCGTTCTACCACCGGAACCAGGCAGAGGGGGAGTCAATCAACAACTACACCACCGCCCTGCGACAGGCTGCAATGCACTGTGAGTTCCGAGACTTAGACGATGCCCTGATGGATCGAATCGTCTGCGGGGTCCGGGACATCCATCTGCAACGGCGTCTCCTCGCCAAGCCAGACCTCACGCTACAGAAAGCCAATGAGGAGGCTGTGGCCTCAGAAGCTGCTGAACGCTCCGCCCAGGAGATCCGCAAGTCCAGCAGCCCGCGTCTTGCTAGGGAGCCAGTTCCGGTGCATCATGAAGAGGCCAGCAGTGATGAGGCATCCTCCAGTGAAGACGATGACGTGCACCAGACAAAGCGGGAGCGCAGGAAGTTCCAACAGAAGTCCAAGGGCCAACCGGAATGTGCCGGCTGCGGAGGCAACCATTCCCGTGCCAAGTGTCGATTCAGAGACGCCATCTGTAGGAAGTGTTCCAGAAGGGGCCACATCGCTAAGGTCTGCCGATCGGCTCCGTTTGACACCCCCCCTTCATCAACTCGCAAGTCCAAGTCTTCACTCCAGTCTGCCAAGGAAAGTTGTTTCGCTCTCACCAACTGCCGCTGCCCGTCTGGAACCACGATTGGCCAAACCGACTCGCCTACGCGACGCAAGCTGAACGTCACGGTGCTCATTGAAGGAGCTCCATGTGACATGGAGATCGACACCGGGTCTGCCCTGTCCATCGTGTCATGGAGCACCATAAAAAGACTGGTACCCAGAGTGTCCAAAAGGCAACTCGACTCTCACCGCGTACCCCTGAGAGACTACCAGGGAAACGACATTCCCGTGGTAGGCGTTGGCCGGTTCCGGATTGCCTTCAAGCATTTTTCGGGCCTGCTCCGGTTGGTGGTGGTCGAAGGTCAGCGGCCAAGCCTCCTAGGGCTAGACTGGTTTGATGCCCTCGGCCTGGAAGTCACCGGCATCAACTGCATCTCTAACGCAGAGACTGAGGGTCTGGTCAAAGACTTTGCCGAGGTTTTTGACGGCACCTTGGGGCAATATACAGGTACGCCCATCTCCTTTAGCCTTGATCCACAAGTCGCCCCCATCAAGCTAAAGCCACGCCGGGTTCCCTTTGCTCTCAAGGCTAAGGTGGATGAACAACTGGACAAACTGATCGCCCAAGGAGTTTTGGAGCCGGTTGACCACGCCAAGTGGGAAACCCCCATCGTCACGCCTGTCAAGCCAGATGGGTCAGTGAGAATCTGCGCTGACTACAAGTGCACGATCAACAAGGCACTTCAGCAGCACGCTTATCCGGTTCCTGTTGTCCAACACCTGCTGCATTCCCTGGGTGAGGGTAAGGTCTTCGCTAAGCTGGACCTTGCCCAAGCCTATCAACAACTGCCCGTCGATGATGCCACTGCTGAAGCCCAGACGATCGTCACCCACCGGGGGGCATTCCGTTGCCGCCGGTTGCAGTTCGGGGTGAGTGGCTCCTGGCATCTTCCAAAGCCTTATGGAGCGTCTCCTGCAAGGGCTTCCGGGCGTGGTACCATATTTTGATGACGTCTTGGTGTCTGCAGACTCACACCAGCAGCTGTTCGAGCGCCTCCGTGCCGTGCTGACCAGGTTCCAAGAGGCTGGGCTCAAGGTAAAGAGGGAAAAGTGCCAGATCGCCGTTCCACAGGTAGAGTTCCTGGGCTATCTTATCGATGCCTCCGGCCTTCACCCGACCACATCCAAGATCCGCGCTATCCAGCAGGCCCCCACCCCAAAGAACAAGACGGAGTTGCAGGCGTTCCTGGGGCTGCTGAACTTTTATAACATGTTCCTGCCCCATAAAGCCACAGTGGCTGAGCCTCTTCACCGACTCCTTAGCACAAAGACGCGTTGGGCCTGGGGTCATCGGGAGACGGCGGCCTTCAACGCGATCAAGGCTCTCCTTTCATCAGACAGTGTGCTGGTACAGTACAGTGAATCCAGGCCGCTGGTCCTTGCCTACGACGCCTCACCTTTTGGCATCGGTGCTGTCCTTAGTCACCGTTTTCCAGACGGAAGAGAAGCACCGCTCGCCTACTTTTCCAGGACGCTATCTCCAACGGAATGGAATTACAGCCAGCTCGACAAGGAGGCACTGGCACTTGTGGCTGGAGTGAAGAGGTTCCATGAATACCTCTATGGCAGGACTTTTGACCTCATCACTGACCACAAGCCACTACTGGGCCTCCTCGCTGGTGATCGTCCAACTCCACCGGTCCTCTCGCCACGCATGCTGCGATGGACTGTTTTCCTGGCTGCCTACCACTACCGGCTCATCCATCGCCCCGGGAAATCGATGGGCCATGCCGACGCCCTCAGCCGTTGCCCTCTTCCAGCATTTGTGGAAGACCCGGCTCCAGCTTCATCGCTCCTTCTGATTGAGGATCTTCCAGCAGCGCCTGTATCGGCTGCCACTGTGGCCTCCGCGTCTGCCCAGGATCGCACCATCAGCCGGGTGCTCAACTGGGTGTGGAGGGGGTGGCCACAAGGGCCTTTTGCATCGGAGTTCCAGCCCTTCGCAACCAGACAACATCAACTCTCAGCTCATCGCGGCTGTCTGCTGTGGGGAGACCACGTCGTGATTCCCCAGGGACTCCGTCAGCGCGTCCTGAAGGCTCTGCACGTTGGCCACCCGGGAATTGTCAAAATGAAGGCGTTGGCTCGGTGTTACGTCTGGTGGCCTAATATGGACGATGCCATCACTGCCTGGGTGTCCGCCTGTCAAGCGTGCCAAGAGTTGAGGCCTGCACCACCGGCAGCTAAGGGACACACCTGGGAGACGCCAAAGACACCCTGGTCGAGGGTGCACATCGATCTGGCTGGCCCCTTTCATGGCCGGACCTTTATGGTAGTGGTGGACGCCTATTCCAAATGGCTGGAGGTCGCCCTGATGCCCTCCACCACTACCGAAGCCGTCATCTGGGTGCTGCGAGGCCTGTTTGCAACGCATGGGTGTCCTGATGTCCTTGTCTCTGACAACGGACCGCAGTTCACATCAGGCACGTTTGAGCGGTATCTTTTGGGACTGGGCATCCGCCATGCCCTAACGGCACCCTTTCATCCATCCAGCAACGGGCAAGCGGAAAGAATGGTGCGCTCGGCAAAAGAGGCACTGGCGCACCTGGACCGGGGAGACTGGCATGAGCGGGTCGCCGAATACTTGTTCGTGCAACACATCACCCCTCATGCGGCCACAGGGCGGAGTCCTGCTGAACTGCTTATGGGCCGCCGCCTCAGGTCACCGCTCGACCGGCTACACCCGGACTTTGCCGTGGCTGAACCCCCAGGCTGTGCCAACGCGCCACGGTCATTTGTCCCAGGAAACCAGGTCTTTGCCCGGAACTATGTGGGGGACATTCCTTGGGTGCCAGCCACAGTAGTGGGAGTCACTGGACCTCGCTCGTACCAGGTGGCACTCGAAGATGGACGCTTGTGGCGACGGCACATAGACCAGCTTAGGCGCAGGGTTGGGGACTTGGACACTACCGTGGTGCCCCCAACTGCGCTTGCGGCTCAAGAAGAGACACGTACAGATGGCGAGGCCCCACCTACACCTCCCTCGCAAACTGCCAGCGTGGAGCCGAACCAAGCCGCTTCAGAGGGTCTGCCAGACTTACCACAGACTCAGACCACTCCACTTGCGGAGGCTCCACCCACAGCAGCGGATCCAGGGGAGTTGGTTCCAACGCCACCTAGGGTCGCACCACAGCCTCAGCAAGAACTGTGTGGCCCTCTGGACTTGGCTACCAGTCCCCGGCGGTCTGGCAGAGTTTCCAAGCGCCCAACTTATTTAAAGGACTATGTTGTTGGACATGTATCACTGTTGGTCTAAGTATGGGAAATGTAACCGATATGCTTTTGTGCCTAATTGAACCATTACACGTAGTGCTGTATATAAGGAAACCATTACGATTGTAACTAACGCCTTATCTCGGTGGGGAGGGGTGTTATGTAGTGAAGTTTCACCCTGGGCCAGCAGGGGGATACTGTATATAGTTTTCACTCAGGTCTGTAGATAGTTTTCACTCAGGTCCACGTCAGTTATTTTAGGTGGGAAACGCTGGGCTGTTGTTGCTACAATGTTGGCAGCCGGCTGCCTATAAAAGCAGGCCGGCTGAGCTGTTTGCAGTCAGTTCTATTCCAGCTTACAAAATAAAGAGCTACTTGGAGAAATCGCTGTGTCGTCTGCTATGTCAACCCACAACTTAACAGTTATATTGCTATTGTCTCCCTCTGGGTTCTTGAACTGATGTGTGTGTGTCGAGATAAAAATAAATAAATCGTCCAGTAGCACCTTAGAGACCAACTAAGTTTGTTCTGGGTTGTGTGTGTGTGTGTGTGTGTGTATCTCACCCCCACCTTGATTTTCTGCCAGGATCTGCCTCAGTCTGTCAACACATAACGGGAGCCAAGAAAAGACAGCAGGCAAGAAATGCAAACAACCGCACCCCAAACTGCGAGTAGCTCTGCAGCAGGAGAGGGACAGAATAGGCTTGTGGAACCATCTTGTCTCTAGGGTGGCTGAGGGTCAGAGAACTCAGGATAGGGGAAGAAAGTCACATTATTGGTTCATATTATCGGATGAATCCACCTTATTTGCCCTTTCCAAAGCAATGGGCAAACAGAAAGGCAGCTATCCTTCACACTTCTTTGAATTTTAGTATGCAGTTCTCCAGCCAAGTCATGTGTACAAAAATGCACATATGTCAGAATAACACTAAAATCCATTTTATCTGGGAAAGTAGAAATATTGGGGGAAATACGTGTTGCAAAAATATTGGGCAAAATTAATGTTCAAAGAGATGAAATTCACACTAAAATACCATGCTGATTAATCTTCCTTTTTTAAAATTGCAAGCTAATCAGGAGGACCGAATTCAAGAATGAGAAAAATGAGAAACTGAGTGGAGCTGAAATTGAGGGATTTGCCCATCCCTATAGAGGATGTCCTTCTCCCTCCTTGAAGGGTTGTCTGGTCCAAGTTGGATTCAAAAGATAAATAACCTTCAGAAGGGAAAGCAGAGCAGCATCAGAAGCCTTGAAGTGTCCCATCAACATTTAGCACCTGAAGAGTAAACAAAGGAGGCCCATAGCAGGTCACCTGATCAAAAGCCACTTCCAAGCTGTTGCCATTTTTCAGGTGGGCGTCAACTGCAGATTGGTAAATTCAGGCTGTGCAATTCAAGTGGATTTGGCCCTCTTATGTAACAACCTCCCTCAGTAAACACAGTAAGAAACTCAAGAGCAAAGTCAGCAAAGTGACAGAAAACTGCACTGGATAACAATTGCCTGACCCAAGGTCCTATTAATTTCCCTGCCAACAAGTCAGAATCAATGCTCAATACTCTTTATAACCACCCTGCAAATTTGTGTAAAATAATTAGGACGGATACTCAACAGGTCACCTGGAAACAGCCATAGTGTTGTGGTGAGATGTGTTTCGTGTATATCTAAAATTACAGTGGTACCTCAGTTTACGAACTTAATCTGTTCCGGAAGTCCATTCTTAAACCGAAACCATTCTTAAACCGAGATGCGCTTTCCCTAATGAGGCCTCCCACCGCCAGTTCCCTTCCACTGTTCGGCTTCCGTTCTTAGACCGAGGTAAAGTTCGCAAACCGGGACACTACTTCCAGTTTTGTGGAGTTCATAAACCGAATCGTTCGTAAACAGGACTGTTATTAAACTGAGGTACCACTGTATCCTTAAGATTGCCTATAAATTAACATGTGCAAATTTTTCCCATGCCTGTGTCCTCTCTTGAAATGATGTGTTCCCTCTTTTCTGGCAATTCATAAGCAACCGCCTATTTGTTGCTCAGTTCCAATCATGGACTGTTTTGCTGAAAGGAGGTGGCTGACAGCCAGACTGAAGCGGAAATTGAGGCTTCCCGTTGGAACAATCTTTCTGAGACGTCTCCATTTATTCAATACTTTTTTAAAAATGCCTTTTCTGGGCCTGTTTTCATGCTTCTGATATGTTTGATTGCTGTCCTGAGAAATACGTTGCAGTGTTTTTTGTTAGTTTAAATTCTTTGGATTGCAACTTGGTATTAAGTTCCCACTGAACTCAGTGGGATTTAAAACTTCTGAACAGAAGCAAAAAGGTTGTGTTGTTAACCATTCATTATAAACTGGCCCGGGAAGTGTTGAAACAGAAGGGTGGGGTGGCGTTCAGTGCTTTCCACCAAATAAATATATGATGAAATACGGTGTATTGCAAAAGCACAGTATATTTCAATGTCACCGCCTCTGTACTTGCAACAAGTTTATAACATTTAAAAACCCATCACATGTTGAAGCACATCGCTGTAATCCTCAAAGGGGAAAATCCAGTAATCCTCTGGCGAATTCTTTGCATCATCTGTTGGGAAGGGTGAAGTATTAAGGCAGTTCCAACAAAAGGCAAATCCTCTCAGATCATGTGCTGGAAACTGTAGCTCTAAAACTTAGCAGAGGGCCAAAACAGGGTGTGAGATCAGTTGTTTCCTCACACATACACTTTAAAACAGCCTATCTCTCTCCCCCCCCCCCCCAGTTTTGACTGAAGCTACGTCTCGCGGGGGGAGCAGAGGGGAATAAGACAGTTGCAGTTCCTATCTGTGCTCTCTCCGCTGCCCCCCCATAGAGGTCCACTTTATGAAAGTGTGTGGTGAGATCTCCTACATCAAATCTGTTCTTGCAGGTCCTCAGCTTCAGCTGCAAGCCCACATCAAGCTCAGTTCCAGCTCTGCAGTCTACCGGTCTGCTAACTCATTTTCAACCTCCTAGACACATGACCCCCCCCCCCACACCTTAAATTCCTTTTCTCAATAGTCAAGATCACAGCAGGGCGGTCATGTGTCCTACATTAGAGAGGGAATCCTCTATTTTTATCTGTTTGAATAGCTATTGAGTCCAAGTCTGATATAAAGATTATTTATATCATAACATTTATAAACCTTACTTTTTAAAAGACATCTGAAGGCAGCCCTGTTTAGGGAAGTTATTTAATGCTGTATTGTTTTTAACACTTGATTGGGAGCTGCCCAGAGTGGCTGGGGAAACTCAGCCAGATGAGCGGGGTATAAATATATTATTATTATTATTATTATTATTATTATTATTATTATTATTATTATTCTAATCCTTTTCTTTTTCTTTACAGGGCCATTTAGATGAATGCAACTGGTGTGATGTTTCTGACTTTCTACACTAGTGTTTGTTTAATTCATAGCTTCCTTAAGTTTTTTCCCACACTGAAGTTAAGGGTTTAATTAGGGGATTAAGTTTTGCTGCCTATGTATGTGTTTCAACAGTCTTTGAATAGTTTTGATGGAATACAAGGGTACCTTAGGTTAAGAACTTAATTCGTTCTGGAGGTCCGTTCTTAACTTGAAACTGTTCTTAACCTAAGGTACCACTTTAGCTAATGGGGCCTCCCACTGCCGCCACATCGCCGGAACACAATTTCTGTTCTCATCCTGAAGCAAAGTACTTAACCCGAGGTACTATTTCTGGGTTAGCGGAGTCTGTAACCTGAAGCGTCTGTAACCTGAAGTGTTTGTAACCCGAGGTACCACTGTACAATGTTTAAAGTATTATTTAAAAAACTAAAAAGTTTGGCAATGCTTAGTGCTCCAAGGCTGTTTCAGTGCGAGGTGGTTGGTGCCTGGTTTTGTTTCTTGTTACACTCCGTCCCCAAATGACAGTAGGAAGAGCAGAAGGCAGGGAAATTCAGCTCATCCAACTCCTTTGCCCCTTGGGATGCTCAGCAGTCCAATTTACAGAGCACCACCTACTTGGAGGAAACATAGGTTCTGGCTGGAAGGCTGCAGTCCTCTCAGGTTACGCTGATGATTATTTCCAGATGAAACTGCACATTCCACATGTCATGTGCTTTTTCTTGAATATAGCCATCAGCTCAAAGATATACTTACCCTTGAAACTTTGCTTACATCAGGAAGGTACCACAAAGCTCATTCGGCCTAACCCCTTGCTGATGCAGGAAATTATTTGCTGACACTCAATACTAATGTTGTTAAATTAATAAAGGATGAGAATGAGAAAGCTTTTCAATAAAAGTATTTATTAATGGTGGGGATATGAGATATGAGCAGAGTATAAATCTGACGATTTGGGACTTTTTTAAAGTGCACGTCATGCACTCTGCTTAAGTAATGCAAAATATATGTCTTTGCTAAAATTCTATAAAAAATGGGCTTCTTTGAGACCAGATCGTTCTATTTTTAAAAAGCCTCTCCAGGGTCAAAGCAGGATAGAGAGAGAAGAGACAAAAGAGAGAGAGAGAGAGAGAGAGAGAGAGAGAGAGAGAGAGAGAGAGAGAGAGGGGCAAAAAAAGAGACGTTCCTTTTGGAATGTAACAACCAGATTTTCTTGAACTCCTTCCTGCATCTGCTGTCTAGGAAGGGAGGTCAAGGATTCACAGCTTACTGAGCTATAAATTGAGCTGAACATTAGTTTGTGGTTGTTCTAGACACAGCCTGATAAGAAGTGACAGCTCCAAAGCTACACAGTGGCTGGAAAAACTACATAGCAGCACTTTGGGAAACAGTGGCTGTTTCTTGAAGGGGTCATGAAGGCATCTTGGCTTGATCTTCATCTTTACATCATCAAGGCACATGGTGGCATCTTCCAGAGACAACACGGGGTGTTCTCCTGGCTCCAAACAGTTTACAATCTAAAACAAACAATGGGGAGAGCAAGGGAGGGAATGATGTGGGCAGATGCCATCGCACTCATATCCACACCATTTAAAAGGACACTTGTTGCCCCAAAGAACTCTGGGGACTGTAGTTTAATCCTCACAGAGCACTCTTGGTAAACTACAGTTCCCAGGACTCTTGGGGCGGAGGAGTCATATGCTTTAAATGTTGGTGGGGATGTGGCTGTATTTGAAGCTTTGTTACAGTAGGCAATGAAGATTATGAGATTATACCAAAGGCCCCAAAGGAAATATGGGTTTTGAAGGAAGGGGAAATAGTCCCAGCTCCAGATTCCATGGGGTCCATGGGGCCCCCCTGCTCATTTTCACTGCTGTTCCCCATTCACTAGTCCTCTTTCTCTGGGCGCTGCTCAAGCCACACAACTGCCCAGAGGGAGCAGGTAAGGGAGTGGAGCCTGCTGTTTCTCCTTGTTGGGGGAGCGGGTGGCGCTGTGGTCTAAACCACTGAGCCTCTTGGGCTTGCCGATTGGAAGGTTGGCAGTTCGAATCCATGCAACTGTGTGAGTTTCCGTTGCTGTGTCCCAGCTCCTGCCAACCTAGCAGTTTGAAAGCACACCAGTACAAGTAGATAAATAGGTACTGTTGTGGTGGGAAGGTAAACAGTATTTCTGTGCATTCTGGCACTCGTCATGGTGTCCTGTTGGCGCCAGAAGCAGTTTAGTCATGCTGGCCACGTGACCCAGAAAGCTGTGCACAAACGCCGGCCCCTCAGCTGGAAGCGGGTTGAGTGCCACACCTCATAGTTGCCTTTGACTGGACTTAACTGTCCAGGGGCCCTTTATCTTTTACCTTTTTACCTTCTCCTTGTTCCTGACGCTACTCACTTGCTAAGAGGGGACAACTGAATGGGCAGCAACAGCAAGGAGAAGCAGCACCAAGGTAAGGGGCTCCAGGAGTGGCAGTGAGCCTTTTGTTGACTATGTTGACCTCTGACACCAGGACTGAGATTTTGGGAATGGGTGAAGTGATGAATCCTGTGCACACACACTCTCTCTCTCTCTCTCTCTCTCTCTCTCTCTCTCTCTCTCTCACACACACACACACACACACGGCTCTGCTAGACAATTGCTATTTTGGGGTGGGATTCAATCATATACCAACAAATAAAGGTTGCACCATTATAGTTAATTAGGCAGTCTTGAACAACAAAACCACTTATCCAAAGATCAGACTTTTGCAATATGAAAAGTAATACAGAAATCCACTTTTTGCAATAAGAAAAGTGATGGGAAGTGCAGAATAACACTTGGTTTGACACAGGATCATCTAACCTCCCTGCAAACAAATCAGCACAAATGCTCAATAAACAGCTCTTCTAGAAGGGTCCACCTACACACCAGCAGGGAACGTCAAGGAAGAGTTGCCCACTAGGGAGAAAGCTGGATAGTATTGTGCATGTTCAGGAGCGTTTGTGGACATGGGAGAGAATCCAAGAATCATGGCTTCCGTATTTTGTCTCTTTTCTATTAACTCACCTGAAGATCTGTTCATCAAACAAGAAACCCTGTGGGCAGAATTGATATTAAGAACTGAAGCAAAGGTCGTAGATTCCATAGAATGGGAATAAAAGGAGACTCACCTGAAAAGGGAAGTCAGAGAGATCAAATCTCTGTCCGGAAGTGCAGGGTCGTTCCTTCCATCTGTCTCTTGTAATCAGCATCAAAGCGCTCGTTTTGAGCCACTGTGAACTTGTTCTTCCAATCGCCAGTGATTCCTGAGTTGAAATGGGAAGAAATGGGAGTCAAGACACTGGCAATTAAAGAGGGACAAGATAGACATGAACATTACTCCCTAAAGACCTGTCAAATATGATGGACAAAAGAGGATAGTGAGTTCCTGCCCTTTCCACACCGTACTCCATGCAGCAATACGCGGTTGCAGATTCCACTTGTCTGGATTTTTTTTAACAAAAAAAATTATTGGGTTTTCAATAATAAATAAATACATAAGCAGAGGAAGTGATCTGCAGGCCCTAATTGTGATGATGTGATGACGATGATGGTGGTGATGCAGATGATGGGGACATTTGCCTCCTCCAGTAAACCGATCCCTTTTTGGTGCCCACTCCTTAAGCCCTATGATGCCTCAAGACCTCTTCTGAGCAATAATATTGTTATGTGTTTGTGGGTGCCAGACACCTATAATCCTAGCAAGTATTAAAAGCTAATCAAGCCAGGCTAGCTTCCCGATGAGGTAACCACCTGGCTGATGGATCATTAAGAGAACAAAGGAAAGGCAGTTTGTGCCAGACGACAAATGGGCGGGCCCCTTCTCCCGCTCTCGGAGAGTTAGAAGGACAAATCCTGAGATTTGGGGGCCGGGTTTGCTGTGATGTGACCCGGAGGGAAAAGCTTCAGGCTGGAAAGGCAGAGAGAGAGAAAGAGTCGTGGCTGATTTCTGCTTGAATCCAAGCCTGTGGCTGTGGTAGAAACAAACCCTTTTGATGTACTGATGTTGTGAACCCCTCCATCGCAGGCTTGGGATGTATATGTGTGTAAATAAACCATATATCATAAAGATACCACAGTCTCCGCTGTGCCTCATTTCCAAAAGGAAACACGGACCCTGGGGTGAACCCCTAGGACCACTGGAATCTCAGCCCTCTTCAGCCCATCCCTCCAGGTGTCAGTGCAGCTTACCTTTCCTCATGAAAGGGGAGATACTGTGGTCCATAATCGTGGCAGGGATGCTTGTGTAATTGGCCATTTGGTTCTTCTGCATCTCTTTGAAGGAGGTGTGGTGAGCAATCTTCTCGACCAGGCGGTCATCAGGGGGCCTCTCCAGGAATGCCATTACTTTTCGGATCTCCCGCTGAGGATTCTAGAAGATAAGCAATGATTGGGGGTTGAAGCCGGGGGACTTAGGTTAATAAATTAATAATAATAATTTATTATTTATACCCTGCCCACCTGGCTGGGTTTCCCCAGCCCTGGGTTGGGAAAGGAAGACAGGGGAGAAGGACGCAGTGTACAGAATGGGAATACCCAGGTGGACCTCCCAATTTCCCAACCTGGGAACCATCATTTCGTCTGGTGCACCTCTTGAATGTGGCAAATGATGTTCCGGCCCTCTAGACACCACAGTTCCTTCTGACACACTGCATGCATGCACGATACATTCTATATGTGCTATGTTTACACTTTGAACATTTTGGTGGCTTTGCTTGCTGTTGCAGCAGAACTGGCATTGAAAGGGTTATACCGGGGAGTGGGAACCTTGCCTCTTTCAAGTCTTCATAGAAAAGGTAGAGCATCTTATGTTCATTCCTCTTCTCCCACCAGCCTTTGACATGGTCGTACCAGGATCCAAAAGAGACTGAGGAGAGAGAGATTATGGGCTTCCGTGAGAACCTTTCTAGAAACGAGGAAATTCTGGCCTCTGCTGCGTAAAGGCTGCAACTCAGTACTATAGCTTCTTTTTTTTCTTTTTTGGACTGCAACACCCATCTTCCCTGACCATTAGTCAGGACAGCTGGGGCTGATGGAAGTGGTAGTCTAAAACACGGCACATTTTCCACACACATAAGGATCAAGGTTCCATCTTCAGAACTGGGGAAAGTCTGACAGACACCTTGAAGAGCTGCTGTCAGTCAGATCATCATGATCTGACTCAATATAAGGGAGCTTCATCATTTGTTTATCTCATTCTACCGCTACCTGCCCAGAAGCAGTGGGAAGCCAGAGGAGCAGTGCCCAGATATGAACCTTCACATTCACAAAGCTCCTCCAAACCAGGTAAGATCTATGTAAAACACTTGCTCATAATTCCATATGGAATTTCATAATTTCTATATGGTCTATATAGCAGGTGGGTCCAATGACATCTGGAAGATCGCAAGTTTTCTGTCCTTGGCTTTCAGGGTCATTGCCCTCGCCCTCTGCCTCTATCTCATCTCCCACAGTCCTTACTGTCTCCAGCCATAAACTTCTCCAGGAATTCATCCCACGTTCCCGGATCAGGATGCACTTTTGCCATTTGGTAGAAGTAATAATACGAGACAGCCACGTCTTTGGCGTTTCTGGCCACGTAGATCATCTGTAGTGCAGAAAGTACCATGCAGATTAAATGGATGATCAGCACAATTTATTCTGCTTCTGCCAGTCAGGCAGAAGGGCAAGGGCAATGCAAAGGTTTTGAAGTCCCTCCCCTTGGCCACTACAAAATGCTGCAAAGCCCTCCCCACCTCGGGTTTTTAAATTTTTACATTGCCCATAGATTTTCAAGCCTGTTTTCATATGGACTAGTAACTTAGATGGGACGCAGGTGGCGCTGTGGGTTAAAGCCTCAGCGCCTAGGACTTGCCGATCGAAAGGTCGGCGGTTCGAATCCCTGCGGCGGGGTGCGCTCCCGCTGCTCGGTCCCAGCGCCTGCCAACCTAGCAGTTCGAAAGCACCTCCGGGTGCAAGTAGATAAATAGGGACCGCTTACCAGCGGGAAGGTAAACGGCGTTTCCGTGTGCGGCTCTGGCTCGCCAGAGCAGCGATGTCACGCTGGCCACGTGACCCGGAAGTGTCTCCGGACAGCGCTGGCCCCTGGCCTCTTAAGTGAGATGGGCGCACAACCCCAGAGTCTGTCAAGACTGGCCCGTACGGGCAGGGGTACCTTTACCTTTACCTAGTAACTTAGATATTTTCTAAATAAAGTATTTAAGTATCTTTCATATATAGACTAGAAACTTAGATTCCTTTTTTTGAAAACAGTAACCTTCTTCTGCATAGAATACACAGCCCTGCTGGCAACTTTGTGATCCTCCTTTCAGATTAACCCTCCAGCCCCTTTCTTCCACAGTGACCTCTTTCAGAACCCGCTCTTGCTAGATTCAGGTGCCCATATACCCTCTCACCTTGCAATCTGTTTCCCAGAATGATTTTGGAAGCAATTGGACTGGAAGGTGTGTTTTAATTAGACACGGCCGAGGTGCTTTTCTGAGCAGATCAATGCCTGGAGGGAGGGAGGGAGGGAGGGAGGGAGGGAGAGGGAAAACAGAAGTCAATAAAGAGGCTTCTCCTCTCCCCATCTTTCACGACCTGTCCCCACAGCATACCTTAGGGCTTGCTGGCCTTCTGGGGCGTTTTACCTTTGGGAACTCCTTCAACAGCAAACTCCAAGAAAGGGACTCGCTGGTAGATGGGTTCGTGGCTGCATTTCTCCACGTTGCCTTCTTTATAGATCAGGTCGATGACCTGGCTCACCCAGGTAGTTCCTGAAAGGGCATGAAGGGGCGTTTTGCACAAATTCTCGATTGCAGTGCAGTTAGGGAAACCCAAGACTGAGGCTGCATACGCCCTACATTTAAAGCACATGCAAACTACTTTCCCCACTCCTCAAATAATTTTGGGTGCTGTAGTTTGTTAAGGGTTTCTGGGCATTGTAACTTTGTAATGAGTCAATTACATTCACCAGAACTCTTTACGGGGGGGGGGGGGGAGTGCTTTAAAACGTATATATGCCACCTGAGGGTACATATACAGTGGTACCTCGGTTTAAGAACAGTCCTGTTTATAAACTATTCGGTTTACGAATTCCGCAAAACCAGAAGTAGTGTCCCGGTTTGCGAACTTTACCTTGGTCTAAGAACAGAATCAGAACGGTGGAAGGGAACCAGCGGCGGGAGGCCTCATTAGGGAAAGTGCAACTTGGTTTAAGAATGGTTTAAGTTTAAGAACGGACTTCTGGAACGGGTTTCGGTTCTGAAACGGAACCGAGGTACCACTGTACACCATACAGTCATGGCTGTAGCCCAGGTGGGGGCAGCTGCCCCCCAAATCAAGTAAATAAATAGAAATACTTAACTAACTGAATAATTGCATCACAGATATCTCAGTTCTGCCCCCCCCCAGCATAAAGCATGCCTCCCCTAAAATAAATCCCATGCATACAGGTAAAGTACATATCCTCCCCCAAAGAAGTCTGGAAACTGTGTGGTGGCAGAATGGGGGGGGGGGAGTCCTGTTTTAACTATTTATTTTACGCGGGTGGCACTGTGGGTTAAACCACAGAGCCTAGGACTTGCCGATCAGAAGGTTGGCGGTTCGAATCCCCGCGACGGGGTGAGCTCCCGTTGTTTGGTCCCTGCTCCTGCCAACCTAGCAGTTCGAAATCACGTCAAAGTGTAAGTAGATAAATAGGTACCACTCCGGCGGGAAGGTAAACGGTGTTTCCGTGTGCTGCTCTTGTTCGCCAGAAGCGGCTTAGTCCTGTACGCCGGCTCCCTCGGCCAGTAAAGTGAGGTGAGCGCCACAACCCCAGAGTCAGTCACGACTGGACCTAATGGTCGGGGGTCCCATTACCTTTACCTTGTGCTTTTTTCTCATGTTTTAATACACTGCCCAGAGATCTTTTGAAGAATGGGCGGTATACAAATCTAATAAATAAAGTAATTCTTAGTGTAAGGATTAGAGATATATTACAACTGTAATATGGCACTCTGCACGAGCCCAAAATTTGCCCCAGCTCTCCAATGGATCTCCTCTATTTTATTTCCCCCCTCAGTTCAGGGGAACCACCTGTACAGCCCTAAATCCAGCACTGACAACAACTGCACAGCTATGTCCCTGTTTTCACCAGGGAAATACTTGCTTCCCACCTGGACAACCGGCATATTTGTACAGCCACAAGTCTGCAAAGAACGTGATCTCTTTTAAGCTCTCTTGGAAGCCATTGCTATTTGGAGGCTGTGTTAGACAATGTAACATTACCTCAAGGGCCTACCACCTTTTCACAGAAACCCAGAATTGTGGAGTTGGAAGGGACCCAATAAGCCATTTTAGTTAAGGTTACCAGATTTTTTCCAATGAATCCGGGGACACTTTTCAGCTTCAATAGATTTTGTATGGGGGCTGATCTGTAAATCCGGGGACTGTCCCCAGGAAACAGGGACGTCTGGTAACCTTAATTTTAGTCCAACACCCTGCAAATGCAGGCACCACAACTTTCCTTCCCACTGAGCGGGACACAGCCCAAGACATTCACTCACCAGACTTGGGGTATGTGGAGATCAGCAAGTCCCCCGGATGAACTTGGAAGTCCTTCACCTCTTCTAAGACATCAGCAAACGTCTTGATCATGCCAACTCCCTGGACGTAAACCAGCGGCGGGCGCTCAGGCTCTGCATCGGGCTTCATCCTGGCAGAAAAAGGGAGTTAAAGCAAAGTGGGCTTCTTGCAGCCTTGGGCAGAGTGAGTCCAGCCCCCCCCCCCCCGCCATGCAAGGACGGTGTACAATACATGAGTGGAATCTGAGCTTGAAATTCAACCAAACGTTACGAAACATCTGGCATACGCTACCTTCCCCCTTGACTGGAGTTGGCAGGGATTTCTGAGGCTGGGCTGAATAATAGGATCAGATAATTGCAAGGAACTGGGATTTCACAGAGAGGAAACTGAAATATCTGCTGAAGAAAAGGGAAAGTCTCACCCCCATCCTCAACCTCATTTGCCACCTGCAAGCAAAGCAATTTGTCCTCTCTGTGTCCTTTTTCGAGGGTCAGGACGGACCAAGATTAAAAAAAAAAAAAAAACAGCCTCAAAATCCCATCCCTTTCTACAAGTCCTCCTGAGTTCAGTCGGTCTTTCTGCCTGGGAAATGGGTCGACGAGGATTGAAGCCTTCATGCAGGAAAATAAGACCCAGGCTCTCGCTCCCTCTCAGCCTTGAATACTAGTCGTCCACCAGGATATTGGACAGTCTTGTTCTGCCCTCATCATTCCAGGGAGACCAGGAGTCCTGCCTGCCTTGTGCCCTGACAGCTCCTCGCTCCTCCGCTGCCCGCAGTCCGGAGGCAGCTCAGCCTCCGCGGGTGTCGCTTACCTTGATCTTGAGGCGCTGGTGATGGTTCGGCGGCTGGCGCTGATTTGGGAGCTGAAGCGCTCCCGAAACCGGTTTGTGGGGCGTGGACCAGGAATGGGCGGAGAAGATCTCCCGGGGTGAATTATTCCTGGGTGGGACAGTGGAGAGCTGGTAGCTTTGCCGAGGTGCCGCTGAGATCAAGGCAACCCTTCTGCTTCAGCAAAGCAGAGGGAAGGGTTTTCATTGTGAAACACTAAATATATATGGCAATCTTTGATACTGGGAATTTCTACATCCCCCCCCCCCCAAACAAAAACGAACCCAAAACTATGCTGGCGTTCCGACCAAGGCTTAAGGTTTTTTTTCAAGCACGGTGGATTAACGGAGTGTTGCCTCTTTAAGAGCTTCCCAGACCCCCAAGTGCCCTCTCTTCGCTTAGCCCCAGAAAGAATAGATCCCTCTTCCAGGTCTCTATTCGGAAGGCTGCCAGGGAGCTTATGTAACAAGCCTGTTAAGTAACCTGCCGCTTCAGAGTCACCGTTCAACAGCCAACATAGTTTGGGTTGGACTTTCCTACTCATTTCTACAGGGAAAACACTCTGCACATGCTCAGGAGGTCAACTTTGCATGTTCTTACCTATCAGTGAGGACTGAAAGTGGACTCAATTGAAGATCTGCTGATAGACAGCAGTTTAAAATGGTTTCGAGGCCCCTCCGTGTGCACGTGATGAAGATGATGCCACACTCTCTCAGCTCACCACCACCATGTTAAGTGAGCCCACTAATGATCTCTTGATACCAGGCTTCCCAAAACAATTTGGGTAGTTTTAATTTGAGCAATGGAAGAAGCCATTATAATATGTTGATCTGCCTAGAGAAGCAACTTGGGTGTGCTGCAGGGGTCCTGATATGTCTTTGAAGCCTCCATGCCTGCTTGACTTCCGGCTTGCTTCCCACCTGTTCAACTTGTATATTTCGAAGCACATAGATGTCACAAGCGAGCCATAAAGTCTCCATTAGCATCCCATTTCTGGCTCTACAAAGGTGCCATGGGCTTTGCTGGCACTTGGAGAGTTCGTACAATGTGTTATATGTTTAGTAGTGTGCACCTGTCTCACACCACGGGTGGCGCTGTGGGTTAAACCACAGAGCCTAGGACTTGCTGATCAGAAGGTCGGTGGTTCGAATCCCAGCAACGGGATGAGCTCCCGTTGCTCGGTCCCTGCTCCTGCCAACCTAGCAGTTCAAAAGCATGCCAAAGTGCAAGTAGATAAATAGGTACACTCCGGCGGGAAGGTAAACGGCGTTTCCGTGCGCTGCTCTGGTTTGCCTGAAGCGGCTTAGTCATGCTGGCCACATGACCCGGAAGCTGTATGCCGGCTTCCTCGGCCAATAAAGTGAGGTGAGCGCTGCAACCCCAGAGTCGGTCACAACTGGACCTAATGGTCAGGGGTCCCCTTTACCCTTTACCTGTCTCACACAGGTAAAAAAAATATGGCATTTCAATGCATAGCTGTCAATTTTTCTCTTTTCTTGCAAGGAATCCTCTTCGGAATAAGGGAATTTCCCTTTAAAAAGGGGAAATGTTGACAGCTATGTTTCAATGCACAAACACACATCTTTAAGCATGCTTTGGATAAGTGCAAACATGGCAGACTGCACTCATATGATTGGCTCTGGTTCTCTATGGTATACACCCATATTTGGCTTAACAATCATGGACCACCCAGTTGGGGCAAGGTTGAGTAAATATTAAAAATGCTTGTTTTATGGTGTTATAACTTATTTCACGTTTATAGTTGTATATAAATGTTTCAGATGTGTTTATGGGGATGGGAGGAAGAATAACATATTTGTTCCTTTGCTCAAGGTGGTTGGTGAAAGGGGTTGAGAAACTTCTCACTAAACAAGGATGTAGCTGAGAATTTTCCAGAAGCTTCCTACCAATCCAAATAGAGCTGGCCGGCCTACCATTAGGCAGAGTGAGATGGCCACCTCAGAAAGCTGGTTTTGCTTGTCATCAAAGGGCAGCAAACGTCAAGTGCTCAAAAGGCAAACATTTAATTTTTTTACAGAAAAGAGGTCTGCCAAGTACAATCTCATGGGCGTAGAAGGTGGTAGTTGAATGTATGTGGAACAATAAAAAAAAGTTTCATGGGCCTTTCCCTCAGAGCAGCATAGAAACTCTTACATCAATGATATTTTGAGGAATTGGCAAGAGTTAGGCTCTTGGCTGTTGGGTTCTGAAACCCAAGAGAGCTGGCTGTGAGCCTAAGTGGACCAAGGAGTCCAGGAGTTAAGTTGTGAAACAGCAAACAAAGACCAGAGGAACCAGAAGAAGATGCTGCTTCAAAAGTTAGGAGTAAAAATCCCTGTTTAGGGCACTGCGATTTTGTGTGAGAGCGTGATCTCGCATGTTTTGCCCCAAAACGTGTGTTTTTGAGCTCCGTGATATTGCGCAGGTCACGTGACTTTCTTGGGAGCACGGCTGGGAAGATGAACATCCCAGCTTCTGGCAACAACATGTACATTAAAATTAAAGCAGTATCATGCCACTTTAAACCCTCAAAGAATCCTGGGAACTGTAGTTTGTTAAAGGTGCAGAAAGTTTTTAGGACACCCTTATTCTCCTCACAATTCTTAGTGTGGTTTAACAATTATTCCCTCTTTGGGGACTTCTGGAAATTTTAGCTTTGTGAGGGGAATAAAGAAGGCTGATCGCCGAAGAATTTATGTTTTTGAATTCTGGTGCTGGAGGAGACTCTTGAGAGTCCCATGGACTGCAAGAAGATCAAACCTATCCATTCTTAAGGAAATCAGCCCTGAGTGCTCACTGGAAGGACAGATCCTGAAGCTGAGACTCCAATACTTTTGCCACCTCATGAGAAGAGAAGACTCCCTGGAAAAGACCCTGATGTTGGGAAAGATGGAGGGCACAAGGAGAAGGGGACGACAGAAGATGAGATGGCTGGATAGTGTTCTCGAAGCTACCAGCATGAGTTTGACCAAACTGCGGGAGGCAGTGGAAGACAGGAGTGCCTGGTGTGCTCTGGTCCATGGGGTCCCGAAGAGTCGGACATGACTAAACGACTAAACAACAACAACAACGCTCAACATTCTACAATTTCCATGATTCTTTGGGGAGGGGGAGCCATGATAACTTGATAACTTGATAACTTGATAACTGTTTTAAATGTATAGTACAGATGGGGTCCAAGTCAACAATCAAAAATAGGTAGCCAATGTGTATTCACACCAGCAATAAGTTGCTCAGAGTGAGACATTAACTCTGAGGCCTCACTCATCAGAGCACAGTCGGCCTCATGGAACACATTGTGAAATAAGCAAAGTAAATACACATTACTACACAACAATAAGACCCATGATAAAAGACCCATAGGTCCAGAGTCTATGGCTACCTACACATTAGTAGCTCAAAATGAAGCAAGACTGGTTTTCCCATACTGTGTTTCAAGTCACATTTTCAGATTGCGGGAATGCCTTCACCTGATGTTCATTACCTGTTTGGTTCTCTCACACCTGCAACCCCCCTCAACTCTTATTCATGAAGCTGCCATCTGCACATGTGCAATGGCTGTCTCAAATAACATACATGCCTCAGTTTAACTGCTAAGTGAATACGGCTTACGTTGTTGAATTGGATGTAAACCGGTTTGAGGGGAAAACGCATCAAATAGCATTTTTCAATAAGCTGCAGGATATGTCTGGGCTGTGTCAAATGCCCTATGTACACACAGATCCGTCTTTCCCATAGGGCTTAGTGGTGCGTCGTGCCAGGGCGCCGGCCTCTCAGGGACGCCCCAATGAGTGGGGGAGCTGTGCGGCTTTGCTGGCGACCTCCCTTTTCCCTGCATGTTCACCAGCTACGCCCCACCAACCATATGGCTGGCGGGTGCGCAGCTTCCCTCCCAAGCCTCTGCAGGGATCGCTCTCCCGCAGCGGAATGGGGGAGAGCTGCACACCCCCAATGGCTGGCAGTGCGCAGCTTCGCCCCCCCCCCACTATCCATGGTAATTTGGGGCCACTGGGCGGATATTTGCACCCTGGCACTGCATCTGCTAAAGACGGCCCTGTGTACACAGCTTCAAACACCAGGTGTGGGGATGCGCCCGAGTCAGTGTACAGTGGTACCTTGGGTTACAGACACTTCAGGTTACAGACTCCGTTAACCCAGAAATAGTACCTCAGAATGAGAACAGAAATTGTGTGGCGGTGGCAGGAGACCCCATTAGCTAAAGTGGTACCTCAGGTTAAGAACAGTTTCAGGTTTAGAACGGACCTCCGGAACAAATTAAGTTCTTAACCCGAGGTACCATTGTAATGGGAACGTAGAATCCGAGTAAAACCTGAGACCCTTCATCTCTCAGTCTCAAGGTCACGGGTTCCAGCTCCACATTGGGCAAAAGATTCCTGCACTGCAGGGGTTGGAGCACCTGACTCTCGTGGTTCCTTCCAACTCTACAATTCTATGATCTCGTGTCTCAGGGAGAAATATATTGACTAATTTTAAGATTTATTTAACTTAATTTCTGGTTGGCAGCTAAAATAGTGTGGATTAGATACTGAGCAAGTTCTGCTGTCCATAGGGATGACTGAATGTGCTTGTGTGTGCTTTAACAGACAGTGTCACAGGGCTCCCACAGCTGTGCTTGTGGCTACTGCCTAGTTCTCTGTGGTAACGAGACAGACATGGCCCCAGCATGAGTGTATAGGCTACCCCTGTGTCCTTGTTGCACATTGGCCTTGTCACCAACGCAGTTCCCTGAGTGGGAGGCTGTAATGAACTTTGCTGTGAATCTCGTCCTATACTTTTGCTGACAAAAAAATATGAACTGTCATCTCTGGTCATCAGTAGATTGGGCTGGAAGGAGCCACAAACTGCCCCCTCTTTGCATGAAAAGTGATTTGATCTTCCATGATTCAGTAGCCAGCAGTTATGTGTGGTTGAGCCCTATCTTGACTTCTCAGTCATTCACCTTAACCTGAGGCCTTCATTCCACCAGCCAAAAAACAGCACAAACTGGAGTTCAGGGACTTTTAGACTGTTGAACTCTTGCCTCAAAATTCCTTCTGAATTAGTAAATAAGTAGTAAGTAAATTTTTATTTATACCCTGCCCTCCCTGACCAAGACCGGGCTAAAGGTGGCTAACATCAAATCTCAAATACACTAAAACACAATCAAATGATTAAAGTACAACTTAAATATAAGAATCAGGATAAAATTAAATGACTGCCCACGAATTACAACCATAGGGGTCGGAAACCTCAAGTATTCATCAGGGCCAGCTATCCATGTTGGACCCACATGAGCCAATAAAAGGGCCTGGGCCTGGACCTGGACCAAAAGCCAGACAGAACAGCTCTGTCTTGCAGGCCCTGCGGAAGGATGTCAAGTCCCGCAGGGCCCTGGTCTCCTGTGACAGAGTGTTCCACCAGACTGGGGCCAAAGCCGAAAAGGCCTTTACCCTGGTTGAGGCCAGTTTAACCTCCTTGAGATCCGGGACCTCCAAGATACAGTATTATTATTTGTGGACCTTAAGGTCCTCCGTGGGGCATACCAGGAGAGGCAGTCCTGTAAGTACAAGGGTCCTAGGCTGTACAGGGTTTTAAAGTTTAAAACCAGCACCTTAAACCTGACCCTGTACTCCACCGGGAGCCGGTGCAGCTGGCATAGCATTGGATGAATATGGTCCCACGACGAGGACCCTGTAAGGACCCTCACAGCGACATTCTGTACCCACTGGAGTTTCTGGGTCAGCTTCAAGAGCAGTCCCGCATAGAGTGAGTTACAATAATTGAGCCTGGAGGGGACTGTTGCATGGATCACTGTGGCTAGATCAGGGTGAGAAAGGTAAGGGACCAGCTGCTTAGCACGGTAAAGGTGAAAAAATGCCACCTTTGCATTAGTTGCAACCTGTGCCTCCATAGAGAGGGATGTGTCGAAGGTTACACCCAAACTCCTGATGGAAGGCACTGGCACTAACTGAGCACTCACAAGAGATGGGAGTTGACCCCCATATATATCTTTGTTTGATGCAGGAATTAAAGAAAGTTCACATTCACTTCTGCAAGGACTACTAGAATAATCTCTTTAGCAGCTTCCTCAGCTAAGGGGACATTTGATTACATAGAAAATACTTTGCATGCTTTTTTGAAACGTGTTGGGTTTTTTTTGTACTTTCCAAAACAATATGCTATCCGAAACACAGCCATCCTTCAAAATGCACTTCTCCAAAATTTGCAGCGCCGTTCTCCAGCAATGCAATTTGTTCAAAAATGCATACATGAAAGTAAACTCAACACATCATTGTGTATATTAGTGAAAATAACATACAAAAGTACATTTTATTAGGAAAAACTGTCAAAGGTGTGCACATTGGGCAAAACTGTATATTAGGAAAAATTCACGTGAAGATGCTGATGAATTTTACTAAAGACTCTTTTTTTTAAAATTGCACAGTGGCGTGGAAATGTGAATAATTTAAGATTTGAAAAATGCGAAACTGAGAGTAACCAAAACTGACAGATTTCCCTACCCCTAGTCGCAGGCGTGGGACTGCCCAGCTCCAGCCCAGTATTCCACCTCTGGCACCTGTGCTATGTTTGTTCTTGTTTGTACTGACAGGAAAAATGTCTTGGCTGGTATTATAGTTTTACATTCTCCTATTCTGACCAGGCGAGTAAAAATGTATGAGGTTGGGAAGCAGCGGGGCCTTCTCGGTTGTGACACAGCTGCTGTGGAATGCCATCCCCTGAGAAGACTGCCCAAGTCAAAGCCAGCAAATGCTAGGTCCACATGCACAGACAAATAAAACATCCTTATTCCCAACAGACATTTTTAGGCCAAGGATTTGGGTGTAGATCTCCGTGTTCAGTTTAGCTTTTATTGTGTGGAAAGTTCCTCGCTTTGAGCTTTGTGTCGTTTTACCTGACGTTTGGCTGCATTTTTATGGTTGTTTTGACAGCTGCTCGGCCTTTCATTTGGAAGGAAGGGCTGGGAAGATATTTCGAAACTAAACACATTAAAAATATTTGTTCTAGACTCGAAGGAAGTCTAAATTATGTGGAGAAAAGGATTTTGAAGCCATTGGCTCCCCCTTGTGGACCAGAACTTGACAACAGTGAGCAGCAGAGGCAGGTATGTGTTTGAAAAGCTAAATAAACATGTTATTGTTATAGATGATATCTATTAATTTTTATTATATTTACATTATACTATTAATTAATATTAATAATATTTGATGTCATATTGTGTGCCTGGACTAACCCAGACAGATGGGTGGCATGTAAATAAATTGTTGTTGTTGTTTCTGTGATCCTAAGCACCTATACCCACAAGAAAATGCTATTGCAATAAACAGTTTTATTTCTAATTAAAAAATGGATATGGGTTAAGAATATTAGACTTGGAGGAATCACTTCTGAATGTTGTTAATACAGAATACAAAGTTGCCAGAAGTTATTTGTAAGTCCTCTAGTTCTGGTCCCTGGTGAGGAAACTCAAAAGGTCTGGAGGGTGGCAACATAAGACATGGGCTTTTCCCTCAGTGGCTGCCCATTTATGGAATTCTCTCCCCAGGGAGGTTCACTTGGCACCTTCATTATGCTGTACAGCTTTAGGCACCAGGCAAAAACAATCCTTTTTAAGCACGTTCCTATTGACCATACAGGTTTCTTTGATAGATTTAGTGTTTTTAGGATTTTGTGAGCTGCTTACGATTTGTGGTTTCAATTGCTATACAACGCTTTTTGAATACTATAGTAGGAAAGCATATTATAAATAACACATAATAAGTTTATTATTAAGATTGTTTACTGATATTCATTTGAGGTGCGGACGGGGCTTGTTAACCTGGGAAGGTAGCCCATCTAGGAGGACAACTCAGACCATAAACCTCTGATGCCTTGCGGGATATCCTTGGGAGAAGAAAAGGCTAAGGAGTGGACCCTACACAAATCTGGAGTAGAGTCCCAACGAGGGTAGGATGGCGCCTTGTACGCCTCCTTCCGGCAACTCCTGCAGCCAAGCTGGTGCCAAACATATTGCTCTGCTTTCCTTTGGAGCACATCGGCAAGGCCAAGAGAGGGATCTTGTCATCTGGGCAGCCCAGGACTTCCATACACACTCCCCAGGCTTGCGCCCCAGGAGGTCACTTCAGTGCTACCACCTTGGTTTGACTTCACCCCTAGAGGGGCACTCCATTGTCTTTTGAGACAGACACATGCCAACAACTACTCAAGTGGAGGGCCAGAAGCATGGGCTAGGCCAGAGGGTCACTTGTTTGGGCCATAAGCTAATGGCCTCCAGTTCCTGGAGTTAGTGGCGCTGTGGGTTAAACCACAGAGCCTAGGACTTGCCGATCAGGTCGGCGGTTCGAATCCCCGCGATGGGGTGAGCTCCCGTTGCTCGGTCCCTGCTCCTGCCAACCTAGCAGTTTGAAAGCATGTCAAAACTGCAAGTAGATAAATAGGTACTGCTCCGGCAGGAAGGTAAACGGCGTTTCCGTGTGCTGCTCTCGTTTGCCAGAAGTGGCTTAGTCATGCTGGCCACATGACCCGGAAGCTGTACGCCGGTTCCCTCGGCCAATAAAGCGAGATGAGCACCGTAACTTCAGAGTCGGCCACGACTGGACCTAATGGTCAGGGGTCCCTTTGCCTTTACACCTAATATGGTCAATCACTTGAAATTTGTTGCTTCGCTTAGTGTTGAGGCCCAACAGGAACCTCAAGTGTTTTTGCCCTGGCTGGAAGGTTTCCTTGAACTCAGATAATGCTCCTTGCTTCCCTGGATTGAAGATAGAGAGGGGAGTGCCAGGGCAGAAACAAGCCGACCGTACAAAGATAGAATTCATAATTATTGCTCTTCACACTTTTAACTCTGGCTCACCCCCACCAGCACGCAGTCCTCTAGCTGAAAGATTTCCCTACCTGCTGCTCAGTCCTATTAGTGATATTTATAAGAAATCTTGTGCTAACTGTAAGTCTGGATTCTGAGGCGGAAAAAAACCTGATGCTGCTCCCTCCACAAGACAGAAAATTGCACACAAGAAGCCGTTTGTAGAAACCATTTATTTTTAAGTTATTTCCAAAAATGAGTTCGTTCTTGCTCCTTTAGGAGGTTCAGAGTCTCAAATGTGGATCCAAAAGAGGAAAAGAAGAAATGCAGCTAAAGTTTTTTTTGTGGGAGTGGATGGGGGGAGGGGTGCGCCAGGGCAGGAATACACTTTCCTCTTTCCTTCACCAAGGGTCAACCAAGAGAGAATCTGAAGCCTAGAATGGGACATGGGTCTTCTCCTAGATTCCAACCGTTGTGGGGTTATTTGTGAGGCAGAGCCAAGTTCAAGCTCAAAATGTCCCTCCCTGCTCAGAAAAGGCAGCAAGGCTGGGCACACCCCAATTCCTCCCTGTTCATCTCCAAAGATCTGCTTTCTTAGGCTGCAATCCCAAATGCACTTACTGAGGAGTAAAAGCCCTATTTAACATAGATCAAGATGCCTTTGTCTTCCTCTCCAGCATTTAATCCAGGGTGGTTGTACTGGTTTTCTGCTGAAACCTCTTGAAAACAGCCACTTATATAAGGCTGTAAAATAGCCCCCGTCCCCTAAGAAGGAAACCTTGCCTCCTTGATTTCCAAGAAGGAAAGGAAAGGAGGAAATAGAAGTGCCTCTCAAAAAGTGCTCTGGAGGGGAAAAGTTACACAGCCAGCCCTGCTGTTAGGCAGCGTGACACAACTGCCTCAGGTGGCGGATAAAGAGAGGTGGGGAGCAGGCAGCGCTGGTGCCACACGCCCAAGCTAACTTGCTGCCCTCAGGTATGCAGGATGCTGTCCTCTTGCCAGTGCTGGAGCAAGATGCAACCTCCAGCCTAACTGGCAGGGGAGGCCTTGTCCCTTGCCTCAGGCAGCAAAGTGTCTTGGGCCAGCTCTGGAAAAGTACTGCTGATGACAAGGAAGGATCACTCCTGCTTCAGGCTCTTAAATCAGATTTATTAGTCGGATTCTTTCCATAAGGGAGGGGAAGCTGGAAGGAAAGAGAAACTGTTATTGGGAATTTGCAAGATTTCATCCAGAACCAGGCTCTGTGGGGGAATCAGGGAAGGTGCTGTTTTCCCTAGTGTTGCAGTGCTGCAACCAGAGAAGCAGAGCTTGCCCAAATTCTCTCCCTTTTGCACATGGAATGCTCGGAAAGCAAAGGCGCCTTGTGCCACGCAGACACCAAGCCGTCCTTTGGCTCCACAGCATGCAAAGTCACCCTTCACAGTCCTCTCATGGTGTGGACCCACTGATTCAACTCACTGTGTGTGGCAAAGCAGTCAAACAGGAGGACAGAACTAGTTGGGAGAGGCAGGGAGGAAGGCTTCTGTCACATGATTCAGGAAATGGACAGTAGTGTTCTAGCTGCTGCAGGTAGCAAGGGAGACTCCCCCCCCCACCTCCCCACAGGTTTTAAGTGCTCCCTGTAAATGCTACATGGGGGCAAAATCTAGAGTTAGAGCAGCGGAGCCGAACCTGGCCGCACAAATGTCCCAAACAGTTGCCCCAAATTTTGGGCAACAGGAAAGTAGCACATGATCAGAGATGGGTGTGTGGGCATCCCTGTCCCAGAATCCTTTGCAACGTGATCCAACAAGGCTGGCTGTCCACTGCTGCACCACAAGGAGCTCTGAGGCACTTGTGTCTCTGACCAGGTGGGGCAGCCACACCGAGCGGCAACCTTTCTCCGTTCAGCTCTGCGTGGAAAGGACTCGGGCGGCCAGATCCTGTGAGCATCGTCCCACTCACCCATCCAAAGGTTCCTCCCCTAACTGCCTAGCATCCAAATTTCAGATTGTTACATGGATGGGGCTCTGGAGGTCATCATCAAGGTTCTCCATGTCAGGCATGTTTGGCAGGTCCGCTCCCCCATTGGACTCTCTCAAGTGGATCCTCTGGTGGTAGATCATGCTGTGCCTTCGCCGGAACCTCACCCCACACTCCCCACACTGGTACGGTCTCTCCCCGGTGTGGATTCTCAGGTGGCGCGTCAAGTGAGACTGCCGGCCGAACCTCTTCCCGCACTCGACGCACGGGTAGGGCCTCTCCCCAGTGTGCGTGATCCGGTGGCGGGTCAGGTGAGACTGCCGGGTGAACGTTTTCCCGCACTCGGCGCAGGGGTAGACCTTGCTCCCCAGGTGGGTCTTCTGGTGCCTGGTGAGCCCGTACAGGTCGTGGAATATCTTCCCACACTCCATGCACTGGTAGGACTCCTTCTCGGTGTGGGTTCGCTGGTGGGCAGCCAGCTCCGACGGCCAGATGAACCCTTTGCCGCACTCGGTGCAGAAATAGCGCTTCTCCCCCGTGTGGATTCTCTGGTGCGTGGCAAGTTCGGACGGCCACCGGAACGCCTTGCCGCACTCTCCGCAGACGTGGCGCTTCTCGGCCACGTGGCCTCCCAGGTAGGCGCCCAGAGGGGGCAGCTGGCCATTGCCGTTCCTGCAGTCGGCGGCCAGCGGCGAGTTGTCGCCGGTGTGCATTCTCTGGTGCGCCGCCAGCTCCGACGGCCACTGGAACCCTTTCCCGCACTCGGCGCAGAGGTAGTGTTTGTTTTTGTTGTGGGTTTTCTGGTGCGTGGCCAGCTCCGACGGCCACCGGAACCCTTTCCCGCACTCGGGGCAGAGGTGGGGCTTTTTGACGGTGTGCGGCTTGGCGCAGTCGGCAGCCGGAGGGCTCTTCTCGCCTGTGAAAAGGCTCTGGTGCATCGTGAATTCCGGCGGCCACTGGAACAGCGCCTCGGAGTCCATGGCGTAGTGCGGCTGTTCGCCTGCGTGGATCCTCTGGTGGATGGCGAGCTCCGTCGACCACCGGAACCTCTTGCCGCACTCCGTGCAAAGGTGGCACTCCTCGCCCATGTGCGTCTTCTGGTGCCTGGTGAGGTGCGAGGAACGGCCAAACTGCTTCCCGCACTCGGCACAGTGGTAGGACTTTGGCCTGGTGTGAACTTTCTGGTGCAAGGCCAGCTCGGATTGGCACCGGAACCGCTTCCCGCACTCAATGCAGGGGTGGCGTTTCTCTCTCACTCGGATCCGCTTTGGGTTCAGGTGTTGCACCATCCCGTTGAGCCTTTCTCCAAATTCAAACTGGGGGTCTGCTCTGCTGGGAGTCCTGGCACCTGGTTTGGGTGGTGGTGGTGGGGAAAGGCAAGAGAAAATTCACAAATTTCATAGGTATGAATTCTAGAGCTGTCACTCAATTAAAGCAACGATAGTTGATCAATGCATGTGTTTTAGATAGAGGTTTAAGCCCTGCAGTTCTGTTCACTCTTATCTGGCAGCAAGTCACACTGAATACCATCGCACCTTGGTTCATAATCCATTCTGGAACATTCAAAAACCAAGGCGTGGCTTCCAATTGGCTGCAGGGGCTTCCTGCACTCAATTGGATGCCGCGGAAGCAACATCGGATGTTCGGGTTCCAAAGAACGTTTGCAAAGCGGAACATTTACTTCCAGGTTTGCGGTGCTCGGGAGCCAAAACGTACACGTACCAAGGCGTTTGAAAACCAAGGTACGACTGTATAGCGGGATTTACTTCAGAGCAAACATGAATAAGATTGCCCTGTAACTGGATTAAGTCAGCATACAAAAAAGAGGAAAAAAGAGGATAGATAAATAATGCTAATTGCTTCAACATGATTTGTGTGTTTTTCACAGTAAGCACCACCTTGGAAGAGACATTTCCCCTTCTCTCTCCAACATTAGAAAATGCATCTTCTAAGATGCTGCTTGCCACCCGCAAGACCCACCTGAGCCTCCTTCATCAGCTGAAGAATCCCACGTTGCTTCGGTGTCAGAAGAACCTGTGCAGGGAAAGAAACGAGTCAGGTCCGACTGTGACATGCCCTCTGTCACACGCATCCACACAGTATAACAGGATGTTTTAGACAGAGTACTGATATGCCTTTATCTGGATACGTTTAACTCCATCCCACAAGTGCCCCAGAACTACAAAAAAAAATCCATTGAAACAGGTCTACAGTACAGACTGACAACTGGAGAGGATCTCTAATGCACCTGAAGCAAGGGACCTTGAGAACTGTGTTCATCTGCATGGCCGTGAAAAGTGGAAAAGAGTCTGGATTTGATATCCCACTTTATCACTACCCTAGGGAGTCTCAAAGCGGCTAACATTCTCCTTTCCCTTCCTCCCCCACAACAAACACTCTGTGAGGTGAGTGGGGCTGAGAGACTTCAGAGAAGTGTGACTAGCCCAAGGTCACCCAGCAGCTACATGTGGAGGAGTGGAGACGCGAACCCGGTTAACCAGCTTACGAGTCTACCGCTCTTAACCACTACACCACACTGGCTCTCACTTTCAAGTAGAAAGTATACTACACGTGTTACTACTGTGTCATTTTTACAGAAACAAAAAGACCCAGACTTATTTGTCCCTAGCTGTTTCCTTCCCAGAAAGGTCTTCAAGTGTTATATAATGCAATCTTTCTGGTTGTAGATACACAGCCTCATAGAAGTGAACCAGTTGCAAAATGTGCAAACGCTATAGAGATCCATATGCAGCTTTCCAAGAATTGCTGTGGGGTCCTGCTTTCAATGTTGACGTTTGTTTAAACCTCTAGCACTGAAAAGTGTACTGTTAGCATGCTTTCTCGTATCTTTTGTGTTTCTTTTCTACCAGTTGTATAGAATCATATATTTGTTTTTGGAATTTGAAGGTCTGTGGGCTACTAAAAAAACTTTACTGGAGTTCAATTAAGGCCCAAAGACCTAGATCAGGTAGGAAGGTCTAATAACAAACTTGCTCAAACCAGAAACTCACTTCAAACTACAGTTTTCAGTTCTGGCAGGCAGCAGCCCAATGGTTTGCACAAATCGGTTTGGATAATTTGGGTGACACAGCAAAGTGGTTTGTATGAAACTAGAGAGTGAAATTAAACTCACAAAGGAGGGAGGGAGGAGACTTACGTCTGATAATCCAAGCCATAGTTTGGAGGATAATCTCAAGCATCTGGGTGTGATGCTAGCCATCACCCTAACCTTGAAAATATGGAGAGAATAAATGTTTAGCTCAAGGGTGGGGAGTTTGTGGCTTTCAAGAAGTTGTGAACTCCCATTAGCCCCAGCCAGCAAGGTCAGCAGTCGGGTATAATGAATAGTCAGGTATGATGGAAGCTGCAGTTCAACAACACCCTTGGCATACATAATAGATAAAGGCATTTGTGTACCAAAGAGAAGTAGGTCAAGGAGCTAAGCCGGGCTTCCTCAATCTCGGCCCTCCAGATGTTTTTGGCCTACAACTCCCATGATCCCTAGCGAGCAGGAGCAGTGGTCAGGGATGATGGGAATTGTAGTCTCAAAACATCTGGAGGGTTGAGGCTGAGGAAGCCTGAGCTAAGCACAAGGAAGAGAGGATTCTTACCCAGCAAACAGATATCCACATCGCCCCTCTGCTCAGCCTCCATGCATGCATCTCCCTGCTCGGCATCTGACAAGGCTTGGTCATCATCAGGGAAATTCACAACCACCTCCTCAAATAGGTCTGAATCCTGAAATAAGCAGAGAGACACATTTGACAAAAAGATTGATCAAAGACTGTTTAATGTTAAACTAGCTGAACAAATGAATGGACAAAAAAGTAGGGCGTTTAGCATGGGTGCCTAAACAGAATTCCTGTCCAGGTAAGACAGGTGCTCACTAGCGGCACTTTCCAGAAACACCTGAAGACATCTTTGTTTCCCAGCTGGCTAAGTGGGTCTTTGCCACAAGTGTCTATTTTGTATGGTTTTTAATTCACTATTTTTAATAATCTGTACTGTATATCACCTTGAGATGGTTGTTTAGAAAGTGGTTAATAAATCAGTACAGTCATACCTTAGAAGTCAAATGGAATCCGTTCCGGAAGTCCATTCGACTCCCAAAACGTTCAAAAACCAAAGCGTGGCTTCCAATTGGCTTCAGGAAACTCCTGCAGACAATCAGAAGCCACAGAAGCCCCGTCGGACATTCGGCTTCCAAAAATAGTTTGCGCACCAGAACAGTCACTTCTGGGTTTGCAGCGTTCGGGAGCCAAAACGTTTGAGAACTAAGCTGTTCGAAAACCAAGGTACGACTGTAATATTAATTGTTTTTTTTTTGGGGGGGGGCGGGGGAAGGAAAGCAACTAAATCCAGCTGCCATCCCATGGACTACGGTTTGGCTTTAATAATGTTTTTAGCTCTGCCTTGATTCATTAAGAGCTGCACGAAAAGCAGAACTCTATGGTACAGTTCTTACTAGACTGTACCATTTTACACTGCAAGCAGGGGGATACTCCAGATTATTTGTATGTTTATGGTGTGAACTGCCCTGAGATCTATAGATGAAGGATGGTATACAATTTTTAATAATAATAATAATAATAATAATAATAATAATGTACAGAGAAGAGCAGGAAATTTGGGAGTAGGCATTTCACTCAGATATGAATTCCCCTACCAGAAGCCTAAAGATTAACAACCCAGTAAATTGTAACATGTGATTCCGCTGATAGCATAGCTTGGCTGCAATTCCACCCTTATGAGCTCTTTTGGAAATGTAGATTTTATAAGTGCTCTTCTAGGATGCGCCAAGGCAGCTTCATTAGGATGGTTTTTAGAGACAATAGGACAGCCATTCCATGAACCAATATTCCTTAGCCTAGAGTTGAAAAGGCTGGGGCTTCTTTGCTTCATATCCTAAGAATTGGAAGGCAAAACTCTGCCTATTGTGTGCTCTCCATCTGCCTTCTTGATTTCCTGCAGGAAACCTGCACACACAGAGAGAATTATGCCAGTTGTGCCCTTCTGTCAAATCACACAAATGACTGGTGCAAATCCATCATTTCTGAGGCAGAGTCACAATTCCTGACTGCAACTGGGGGGGGGGGGCTCCCTTAGCAAACAGCTCTTTTCATTCCCCCCAATATGCCTCTGCCTGGGAGAGTAGACATCTTGCCCACAGTGTTGGCTTGTAGAGAATGGCAGATGGTCAGCTACTAGGAGGAAACCCTTTGTTTCTGGGCTGCAGGACTACAACTCCCAAAAGCCTTTGTGTGGATTTCGGTGAATCCGCTGCGAGCGGCAGGTGCAAAAGTCCTCTGGGGTTTGTAGGCAGCCGTAACAGTGTTTGTAGAAGACCAGGAGGACTGAAGAGGGAAAGCTGGGAATAAGAGATAAGAGGCACAGCTCTGAATTGAGAGCTGGGTTTGTAGAGGCTGCCTTGAGGTCCTGAAAATAAGAGGAGTCTTAATGGCCAGAGGAAGGAATAAAGAGACGTGAGACTTCAGAGATGATTCAATGTATTTTGGTGCCTCACGCATAAAGCTCAAGCTGGAAAACTATAAAAATAAACAAAATAAACAAAACTATTGACTATTTGTTCTCTTTAGTGTCACCCAGCAACACAGATTTTCCAGAAAATTTAAAACGGGGGGGGGGGGGGGGATATCTTCCTTTGTAAATTAGGGCAATTTGTGTTGGAGAATTTCCAGTTTGCATCAGAAAATTTCCTGATACCCTAGAGAGCAATCTAATTTAGCATGTTTATTTGACTTGTGTTTGGTAAACAAAGCTATTTTTTTTAAAAAAACCTTCTAAACAGCCACACTTGCAAATATTTATTTGCAACTGGCACCCATTCATTGTTTACAAATCAACTTGCAAAATGGGGAGGGGGGAATTCCCTGAAAAAATTGCCTCCCCAAATACCTGATGGTAGCCCCCAAAGTCACCACTCCTTGAGGTAAACTGCCCTGCATGGCCAAATGGAAGGCAAGCCCTGAGGGACACTAAGGAGGGAGGCAGAAGACAGCCGCATTTTATGTTAACAAGAGCAGGACAAACACAGTGCTGCCATTCACACCCTTTGACCTTGATTCCATACTCCTGGAATCCCAGTTATTTGCGATTACTCTGCTGTTAAGGAACACATCTGCTGGGTGCCTCAGAAAGCAGCAGTCCCTCTCCCTACAAAACATCTTCATCCTCTGCAATGCCTAATATAATGTAATGTCCACAGAAGGCTTGTGTTGTGACATCAACACTGTTTGAATTTGGCCTGTTCTGGTTCCACTTTGCTGGCTGCTACTTAGGGGCGAGTGGGAATACTTGGAACGACGTGACGTCATGTCTGCCATTTTGTATTGCTAGGCAGTATCAGGAGAAGTAGAGAAACAAGACACGAGGGCTGCTGTTATTGGGGGTAGCCATGACTCCTCTGTAACGACTAGTTCTGAGAAGGCTAAAAATTCAACAATTGCACCAGCCAAGGCCGAAAATATGGAACATATTGTGTGTTATGTGAAATAATGAAAACAGAGCATTTTTTAAAAAAAATAAGCATAATAATAATAATAATAATAATAATAATAATAATAGCAATGAAAAGCTTAGTGGAAGAGCTCCCTGGCATCTTGATTGAAAAAAAACCAAACCTCATAGCAGGTGATGGAGAAGAGACCTGTCACCTGAGACTCCAGAGAGCCTCTGCTAAGCCAGAGGTGACAATACTGGGCTACAGTGACAAATATTCCGGCCACGGTGCATAACAGTTTCTTACGTCCCAAACCATCTCCACATTTTAATTACACCAAAGGGCAGAAATTAAAGCAACCAAGCTATGGCTCTGTTTCAATTACCAAGCGTTTTGGCTCATTTCAAAAACTCGGCTCCACGTTTTGATACAGCTAATGCGGAAGAAGCCACTGCCTTGGCAATTTTACTGTGCAATCCTATACAACAGGATTGGGGCAACTGTGGCAGGGGGCGTCATCAGGACATCAAGCAACTGATAGGCGTGTGGTCTCCGAAACCTGTCAAAGCTAATCTATGGGGTGAAGGGAGGGGTCTGCTTCACCTGTGCATTCCCTGCAGAGAATATGCTGGAGAAAACAGCAGGATAGAACCATGCCCCCTGCCTATCAGCTGACATCACCCAGGTGGGAGGAAATGGCCTCATTGGCCAGTGGCCTGGAGGTTCCCCACACCCGCTAAACGTGTCTGCTCAACCTCACTGAATTCGAATAGGGCTCCCTAAATTTATTTATAAGCATTTCTAAACTGCTTAATATTTAAAAATCTCTAGGCAGTATGCAAATACAAAACATTAAAAAAATAGTATCCAAAAATGAAAGATGCAACATAAAAAGCTGTAAAACTGTAGTATTATAAGAACAGGAATTTGGTCATAGGAAGATCCAATCCGATGGGTCAGAGAAAGCCTGAGCAAAAAAGGCACATCTTCTTTACAAGACACCTGAAGCAGACGACAGGTGATGCCTCACAAATGGCAGAGGGAAGGATATTCCCCAGTGCAGGGGCAATGGTTGAAAAAGCTCATTTTCAGGTCACTGCCCTGTGATCTTTCATAAGGTGAATATAGAATTACAGACTTAGAATCTGAAGGCCTGGATCCTGGGCATTATCAGGGCCTCATCCTGTATGAACCTATCCAAAGTATTAAGTTCAGCTGACAAAATGCTGCCGATGGGTCCAAATTATCCAGAAACTAAACTAGTTTACCCACAATGCAGAGGTTTTTTGGTGACTGCTCCAAAACGCCCTTCCACAGGCTAAATGTTTTACTCCTTCCTCCCTCCTGGCATTCCAGAAGTAAATAAAAGCTTTGGGGACTTTGCTGTGCTTTGGGGACTTAGCACAAAATACATATTCCCATTGTTTGATTGTTTTATTATAGGAGCTTTCAGCCCAAACACTGAGGTCCAGCTCCGAGGGCCTTCTGGTGGTTCCCTCACTGTGAGACGTGAAGTTAAAGGAAAACAGGGAGACGGCCTTCTTGGTGGTGGCATCTGCTCTGCGGAATGCCATCCCATCAGATGTCAAGGAAATAAATACTATACAACTTTTAGAAGACATCTGAAGGCAGCCCTTTATAAGAAAGTTTTTAATGTTTAACGTTTTATTATGTTTTTATATTCGCTGGAAGCCACACAGAGTAGCTTGGGCAACCTGTTCAGATAGGCAGGGTACAAATAATAAAATTGTTGTTGTTGCTTTAAGTAGTTTTATACTATTTATATCTTTTTTAAAATGTTTGTGAGGCTGATTGTACATGATTTTGAGAGCCTTAGCTGTAAAACAAATATGTCATCTTTAAGCAGATATATTATCTTATGCAAACTGCTGAGGTTTTTCTTATCAAGTGCTATTTAAATCTTTTTGTATAAATAAACAAAATAACCATTAGCCACAGCAATAACAACATTGTAAAGGCAGCCCATGCCCCAAGGACAAAATATGCCCATCACACTTGCCCCCCATCTGTTGCTAGCACCCCACCGCCATTTCCTTCCCATCTCTGCCATAGTTATGGGCCTATCTCAGCAGGTCAGCCCTCACAAAGAAACTTGTCCCATCCGCAAGCCACAAGATTGTCCTTGGGGGTGGCGTATGGGATGAGAAAGGGGGTGGGGGACGAAAACCATCTCACCTCCTCTTCTGCTCTCTCTGCCTCTTGCTGCTTCGACAGGAACTCCTCTGCCAGGGCCACGGCCCGTGCGCAAGTGTCCGGGCTGCATTCCCACACGCGGCTCCGAATCCCCGGAGGGAGGACCGCCAGGAACTGCTCCAGGATCAGGACGTCCAGAATCTGCTCCTTGGTGCGGTTCTTCGGCTTCAGCCAGTGGTTGCAAAGCTCCCAGAGCTGACCGCAAGCCTTCCGCGGCCCCTCCGTCTCTTGGTAGCAGAACTGCCGGAAACGCCGGCGGGCCGTCTCTAGGGTGAAGCCACCCACTCCCGAGGTGGACGTCCGCGTCTTCCCGATGCTCCCTCGGTCTGCGTTGCCTGGGGTACTGGGCTGGGTTTCTTGCTGGCTCTCCTCTGCGTATGGAGCTGTCCATGGGGAGGAGGCAGGGTTCTCTGCTGGCTCTAATGCTGTAGTAGAGAAGGCCCCTGACTCAATGTTTATGGGTGCTGCCTCAGTCGCTGGGGAAGCATCTTGCGTTGGTGGTGGCGGTGGCGGCGGCTGCACAGTTGCAGGAGGCGGAGCTTGTGGGGCCTGAGACACCTCTTCCCACTGGACTTCCCAGCGCTGAGGTTGTGGGGCTTCTTCTAGGGCCTCAGGCTCAGCAGCGGGTGGCACTTCCAAGCCCAGAAGTTCCTCCACAGTCCCAGTGCACACCACAAGTAGGGAGTCATCTCCTTCCTCTGCTCCCACAGCCTCTCGTACAGGCCCCGTTGGATTCTCCTCATCCTCATCTTCTTCCTCCTCCTCTCCTCCTTCTTCCTCTTCCTCATCCTCCTCTTCTTCTTCTTCTTCTTCCTCCTCCTCCTCTTCTTCTCCCTCTACTTCTTCCTCTTCCTCCTCCTGCTCTTCCTCTCCTTCTGCTTCCACCACGACTTCCGCCTCCGCTTCCGGCTCCTCCTCCTCTTCTTCCTCCTCCTCCTCGATTGTGATTTCCGGATAGACCCCCTGCTCAAGCAGCACTTTAAAATGGAGATCCAGCTCTCCCGATCCCTGCTTGGGCTCCATTTTGTCTTCCAAAAGGTAGACCGACTTCTCCCAGTTGTAGACGGAGGTCTGGCCACCGAGGCCCCAAGTCTCACACGCAAACATGGCGGGAAACTAGGAAGTGTTTACAGGGGCGTTGTCTCCCTGAAAGTGGGTGGGGGAAAAAAAAAGGAAGGCTATCACCCAGTTTTAAGAAACCTGAACCATTTAATCAATTGAAAGTCATTTTCCTGAATTGGTTATATGAATAAGAGCAAGAGTTCTGAAGAAAAACAAAATACTTTTGTTTTTAGGTGATGCAATGCACATGCCAGGGGGGGGGGGCATCTCAGGTAAAACATTCCCTTCTGTGTGTGAGGGAAGAGGGAACACCTCTTCTAAGAAGGTACCAGCTGCCCAGTTTTTGTATTTATAATTATATAGTTTTGCATATAATAATAATAATCTGCCACTTCACTAATGCGGGCTACTTCAAAACATATAACTGATTAATGAAACTGATTCATGAATGAAACATTGCAGTCCATTAAAAAGGGGGGGTAGAGGAAGGGGGGAAGTTGAGGGGGAAAACAGCCGGTGTTGAGGAACATCTTCCTTACACAGCCACCCCTAACTCCACTGCAAAAAGCCCAGGGAGAAATTGTTAGGATGGCCATCAGTAAAATCTCCTTCCAGTTTGATTCCAGAAGAGAGATACACAGCCACTGTCTCTCTGCTTCACTCATGGCTCTCTCACTCTGAGCCATCCTGCACATTTAGTATCTTCACCCAGCCCACATACTGCAACTCTTCAAGAGGCAGGTAGGAAATCATACTATGGAGTGATTCCCCAAGGCCAAAAACACCATGTCCCTGGATACTGGAATGTTAGACAGAAGAGTTATTATAGCCCAGCCTTCTCTGTTCTGTTCCTAGGGAATTTCTTATTACGGTGCACATTCAAACATGCAACACCTCCACCCCCAGCATTCCACAACGGGACAGCCTTCGCAGGGTCTGTTTTTCTGAACATGTAGATCAGGTTCTGTGTCTTCTGGCCAGATGGATAAGAGAACGGCAAGTACATCTACTGCAACACAACACAATGTATTTTCCCAGCTTGGAAATACGGTGCAGCACTCTAGAGGCTATAGCAAGGCCAGGAAGTGCCATTCTTTTGCCATTTAGCTACTTGCCCAACGAAAGCAGCAGACTTCATGGCTCTGCTGCTGCTGCTGCTGCTTCTCTCTCTCTCTCTCCTTTTCAGAGGCTCAAGTTCCCATTTGTTTGTACAGTGCCATACTCAGTGCTGATAGGGTGGTACAAAGAATGATAATAATTTACCAAGGCCACTTATTAAGCCAATATAGCACAGTGGCTGGAATGTCTGCACTCCATTAAACATTAAAATTTCAGAGTACTGGGTTTGACCTCAGGTGATTTCCCCCGATTTTCAAAATTATGCAAAATTTCTTTGCAGTTCTGTTTTAAGTCCTCAGTCACATATGATCACACAGACCCCATTTGGTGTGACTGAGCATTACATCCAAACCTAGGGCTCATGGTTTGTCTTGCTCCAAAAAGCTGTAGCCAAAGGTCTGTTATTGGCTTACTGGCCCATGGTTAGTCTGGAGCAGGTTTCCTCAAACTCAGCCCTCCAGATGTTTTGAGACTACAATTCCCATCATCCCTGACCACGGGTCCTGCTAGCTAGGGATCATGGGAGTTGCAGGCCAAAAACATCTGGAGGGCGAGTTTGAGAAAGCCTGATCTGGGGGAACTGGGGTTTATTGTAACACTAAGCCAAACCATGGCTTAGCTCTGTATAGTGCAGGAGGAGGAGGACGACTGGAAGAAAGACATGACCACTATTTCTCCTCCAAGTACCTGCACACTCATTCATTCATGTTTAGCCATGGTTTGGCTTAGTGTTACAAGCAAATGAGGCCACGGATGAACTCTCCCCCCCCACCACCACACACACTTCTACTCCCCTTAGGATGGTGACACCTGTTGACATTTGGTAACTACCTCAAATACAAACGCCTCCATCATCCTTCAGCATTAAGAATATTCACAGATATTCCCTCCTATTAACTATGACACACCTCTGCATGTGGTCAGTCTCACAGCTCAATAAACTAAGCAAATGTAAGCAGCAACAGTAAGTTGTACAGAAATGTAGGAACTTTATACTAGCAATCGATACATTGTGCTTACAGAAGACTATGTACCAAATTCTAACTACCAAAAAAGCAACAAAAATGGAAACTTTCCATATTTACAATTAGCTAAAGGACAAGTACTAGGAAATGTTCCCACCCTCTCACCATACTTTTTCATTTTAACAAATGCAATCTTTCTTTCCCCTACCCCCACCAGTGTTGAAAAAGTATTGTTCATCCTCAGGTGTATAAGCTAGGCGCCAAATGGCTCCTTAAACCAAGGCTACAGCCATCAAAAGAGAATGTCTACTTGCCATTTTGGGGCAAGATGGATCTAAAGTTTTATTTTTTTCAAATGACTGTCTGACTGTGATTATCAGTTAAACATCTGGCTAGTTCAGATGAAAACCTTGAGTTAGGTTAAGAACTCTGAGAACTTAAAGAAGAAAAGTCGTTTTATCCAGGGACAGTCCACATATATATTGCCCTTTTCCTAATTCTTCTTCTCAGTGGTGACAGGGACCATTCATAACATAAGAATATTATTCACAACCGTGAGTAGGGCAGTGGGGGGGGGGTAAGTGAGGACAAGATACAATTAACTATAACACTGTTCGCTGCTCTTGCACAGGCTGCACAGAAAAAGCATCTTGGTTCCTGAAATTCATTCTGATTGTGTTGCAAGTGGCCAATAGCAAAATGTGCCTGGTGCCTGGCTAATTTCGAACACTGTTCATCAACATATTTTGATCAAACCTCATACGGCCAACTTCAAGTGATTATTAATTTGATAAAACAGGTTTTTTGTACTCCAAAATTGGTATGGTGGCATATGCACCCTTTCAATTAAAGTAACTCTATATTCAGCACTGGAGATTCCCTTCCCTCAATATTTCTTTAAAAAGATTCACCTAGATCATGCATGTTCAACCGGTTGATCGAGATCTACCGGGCGACCAAGGGTTGTCTGTGGTCGACCATGGTTGACTGCGTGATCCTGAGCGATCTACCCCCCCCCCCAAAAAAAACTCAACAACTCTGGCCAATCCAATGGGTAGATCACTGCCAGTTTATTTATAGTGGGACTAGATCGCAGTCTCTTGGAAGTTGGACGTGTCTGACCTAGATGTTTCCAAATCTGCCCGCCCCCCCCCCTAAAAATTTCAAAACATGAACAGGAGCAAGACCAGCACTAATAATCTTTTGGAAAACAAAGCACATGTTACAAAAGGAGCACCTTTCATATGCACATTTGGACATACAAATTTCTACATAAAGGGATTTCAATCTTAAAAACAGAAATAGACACTCATCCTTCCAATGGGTATCAACTGCAAAATTCACACCGACAAATCTTCACAGCAGACTTTAAGAAATGAGTCAAAGTATTGAAACCACTGGGAAGAATCAAAATTAGCTTCAAAGACTTTTCACCTGGGAGTTATAATAGCAGACTTGAAGCACAAATATTTAGAGGTAACTCCATGCCCAAAAGATTCCCAAACTGCACTGCAAGTCATCCAAGCAGTCCCTGCATGTCTGGGCCACTGACTAATGAACACTAATGCCATGGAAGCCACAGATTGGCAGCAGAAGTGTGTGGGGGGGGGCAGCGAGGGGAGGAGCCAGGGCCGCTTGGGGGAAATGAGCATGTTTACTAATGGTGAGAACATAGTTGATCTACTACCACCTCCATGCTCACTTTAACAGAAGGACTTAGACCAGACATTCAATTATTTGTTCACTATTAGGGCGAAGCACTTGATTGATCTGTTAATTAATTAATTGGCAAAAGGATTACTGTGCTAACACCAAAAGGGGGAAGGGGAGCTGAAGTGGTGATTCAGTCTCCTTGTCATTTTTGTTAGGTTGCTTCCAACAGGAAGCACCCACCTCTTCCCAAAGACCAGGGTAGGGCAATCAGCCACCCACACCCCCTATACAAAGTGGAGTGCACTCCGCTCCCCACCATCAGATGCAGAGACACAGCCCCCCACCCCCATCTTTCTATTTGTAAACCTCCTTCCTTCCCAGATGGATCAACTTTCCACCTCTCCCCCACTCCCCCCAGCCACCCACATCTTAGCTTCCTGTCCTCTTTCTCCTACCAGAAACATTTCTGCCAACCCCACCCCGATTAACCCCTTCCCCTCTCCCAGGAGAAGGGTCTCCCCCCCCCCATGTGGCTGAAAAAGGCCACCTCCCTGCGACCACCACCCTTCCCAAGAACAAAAAAGAAGGACCTTGACCATTCATTGCCCGGCCTTTCCCCCGCCCCCGAGCCCATCCCTTCGCCCTTACGCACAGCTCCCCCTGCCTCTCCACCCCATCGCGGCAGAGAGAGGCCCTGGTGCATTTGCCAGCCCTCCCACTAGACTCGCCCCCCCCCCCGCCACCCCGAAACCGAGACAAGGGGAATGCAGCCATTTTGCCTCTTTGATGTGGCTGGGGGTGGGAGGGGCAAAGCGATGGCTCATGTTGCGCTCCCCGCTCGCTCTCCCTTGCGCTCCCAGCAACCAACCCACCCCCTTCCAATCGGTGACATCTACCTAGGATTTTGGGGGAGCAGGAAAAGCGCACCCCTCCAAATCCAGCCCACCCACCGCCCTCTCCTCCCCCGTCCCCGCTTTGCACGTGGCTTTGCAAAATGGGGAGGCCGGCCGCTGCAACTCACCCTTCGGCGAGGAGAGCCGGTCTTCCCTCTCCCGCCCCCTTGCACCAGATGCGGCTACTTGGGGGTGTTGCAACCCCGAACCTCTCTCTCTCTTCCGTGCCCCCTCCTCCCCCCCCAAAAGGCGGAGCAGGAAGGCGCCTCCTCCTCTTCCTCCCTCCCCACGTGGGCGCCAGGGCATTAACCCTTTGCGCGCTTCGGACGACCTGCTCTCGCCCCCGCCGCTCATCAACGCGCAAATCAGATGCATGTTCCTCCAGTTTATGGTCATTTTCTTCTTGTCGTGGTTTTATAGGAGCCGAACCAGTGTCCAAAGTGGTTTTTTGGGGGGATGATCCCACTTTTCTCTAATCTAGGAAAACGTATTTCGAAATAAAACCCCTACGCATTAGAAATAATAATAATAATAATAATAATAATAATAATAATTCACGTCTGAGATTTTTTCAAAGCTGCTCACAGGAAATTCGTTCAGCGTGGAGTTTTATCATCCTCCCATGGAGATCACGCTTCATTTTGTTCAGACACAGGCGTGCAGTTTCTCCCTTTGTAACCATTTCCAGAGGGACAGGCCTGTGGGTCTGCTGCAGCTCACCCTACAAAGCAATGTCTTGTGGCATCTTGAAGACTTAACAAATGTATTATGGCATAATAAGCTTTCATCACTGGACTACAGACCATTTGATTAAATGGACCCCATAAAAGCTTATGCTGTTAAAAATAATTTGGTTATCTTTTCAGGTGCCACAAGGCACTCTGTTAATTTCTCCATTTACAACCCCCCACCCCCCAAACTCCCCCACGCCCCCCAACTAGCTGGAGAAACCTAACTTTTTTAAAGGTCTTGGACTCAAATAGTCTATCTAGCACCGAATAACAGTGACTGAAGCCACTCAAACACAGCACAATAAAAATGATTAAAATTGAAATAAAAAATTTAAGGTCCTATATATATATTGACCTCAAATATTTCTCTGATAGGTCGGAGGAAAATGGAAAAGCCTCCCCATTGTCTTTTTGTTCACAAATCCTGTCTTAAGGGTATGTCTGTGTATGAATAGGGTGAGCCTGGCTCAGTTCCTCCGTATTTATCATTACAAAAGACTGGCCAAGCTACCCAGGTAATCCAATCAAGTGACCATTAATAGGTAACCTGCCAGACAAGAGATAAACAACGCACTCAGATTTCTGTTGTAGACCGCCTCTTCTATGATGTAGGTATTATGTGTCGGGGGGGGGGTGTAGTTTTGGGCTACACCCCTTCTGTGATGTATGTATGATGTTTCTGTGGATGGTCCTGGACTCCAGGATGGGCAACTTAAAATGTCTATATAAGGGCGGGCACACTTTTGTTCTGGGTCCTCCTCCTTTCCTGTGTGTGAGGGGAGCACCCTGTTGCAACAGTTCAATAAAGATCAGGCTTACGAGCTGCTTTGCTTCCCAATATTCTCTGGTTGGCCTCTCTTATTTTCTCCAACTGATGGAGAACCTACAAAGGACTCTATAAGGGCTCTTGTGTTCCCCATAAGGGAATTAAGGCAGATTTTTGTTTCTTACAAAATAAAATGAACAGGACCTGTACATTCAAAACAAGCAAAACTGTCAGGCTGGCACCAACTTCAAACAAGGCTTTTTTAAAGGGAAACAAATGAAAGTTAATAAAATAAATAAATGATATTAATGCTAGTTAGCAATATGCAAATATGTCATATAATCTCTTTTTTCCTTTTTTTTGCAATTAGGAAAGTGACCGGAAATGAACTGAAAAGTATGGGATGATGGATAAATGCCCCACATGAATTATGATGAATGCTCAATAAAGGGGCATTCTGGAGGAGCCCTCTCAACACACTTAAGCCACATTCCTACTGATTTAAATGTCATGGCTCCCATATATGGATGAGTGAACCTGTCAGTTCTGGTTTCTCTGTTTCTCATTTTCCCAGTCTCAAATTCAAATCCCCACATTTCTGCAACAATTAGCAATTAAAAAAACCCAAACTCATAAAAATTTATCAGCATTTTTAGGATGAATTTCTCCTAATTAGCATATTTTTGTATGTGGTTTTGGCACACACACACACACACACAGAGCACAATTCCCCCCTAATAACACACATTTGTCTGTTATTTTAATTAATATATGCATTTTATGTGCATTTCCCTCAACATAAGCATTTTTGCACACACAGTTTGGCTGGCGAATTGCATCACACAGTTTCAAAGGGCAGCTGTGTTTTGGTTTGCGTATTGGTCCAAGAAGTGCCAGTTAGGTAGCTTTTCATTAAAAGGCAAGCTAAATCAAATTTCCTACAATTCTCAGGCATTCAGTACTCTCATTGAGAAACAGTTCCCAGGTTGATTTTAAGGAAGCTGTGTTAGCTAAACCAGTGTTAAATCAGTTTTCATGAGGAGTCTAGATTATTATTATTACTATTACTACTGCTAGGGACACATGGGTGGCGCTGTGGTCCAAACCACAGAGCCTAGGGCTCGCCGATCAGAAGGTCCTGGTTCGAATCCCCGTGACAGAGTGAGCTCCTGTTGTTCGGTCCCAGCTCCTGCCCACCTAGCATTTTGAAAGCACGTCAAGTGCAAGTAGATAAATAGGTACCGCTCCAGCGGGAAGGTAAACAGCGTTTCCGTGCACTGCTCTGGTTCGCCAGAAACGGCTTAGTCATGCTGGCCACATGACCCGGTAGCTGTCTGCGGAAAAAATTCTGACTCCCTTGGCCTATAGAGCGAGATGAGTGCCGCAACTTCAGAGTCATCCGTGACTGGACATAACGGTCAGGGGTACCTTTACCTTTACTACTACTACACTACACAACTACTACTACTACACCATTACTACTACTGCAACTGCTACTACTAGCACTACTGTACTACTACTGCCACTACCACTGCTAGTACACTAGTACTACTACTACACTCCTACTGCCACTTCTACTATCCACTCTACAATTTCCAGAGTGGATTAACAGTCAGCCCCTCTTCCCAGGGAACAGCCATGTAATAGATCCTTCAGGAAAGAGCATTGGGATTTCAGCAGAGGGGCTGGTCCATTGGGGCGAATGGCATTTCCTCCCCCTAACCTCAGCCTGCCCTCAGCCAACCACCACCTGCCACCCTCTCACTTCCCTCTTGCCCAGAGGGTGGCACTGCCTGCCAGTTTCTCCCTCCTTAGTCCCTGCACAACTACTCAGCAGGGAGGAGGAGGAGGAGGGTGGGAACTACACTACAATTACTGTGGTGCTTTGCCAGCCATCGGCTCTACAGCCAACCTGACCTTTCCTTCTTCCTCCCTCCCATTCTCGATGGGCACTAGCCACCACTGGCATTCCTCGTTATTCTGTTATAATTTAGGACTTTTGTATGGGAATTATGGTTGCATCCGCACGGCAGTCCTGGGCTCATTCAGACATTCGGCCTGGATTTAATGTGCTTGGGGGCAAATTGTGGTCTTCGGGGCATGAACACCCTAACGTAACTTGTGAACGGGCACTCTCGTGCACGCACATAAACCCATGCTACTGCGCCGAAGAGCCAGGTTATCGCGCATACAATGGCATTGGCTCACCCTGGGCTGGATTTTTAAACCTGCTTTCAATTCTTAAACGGCAGATCTGTCCCCCACCCCCTCTTTTGTTTTCTTGTATGGAAAGAGCGTGAAAAGTTAGATGATTTGAGCCAGCTTTGCTGCGACGCCGATCCGGTTTCTCTTTTCTGTTGATAACGTGGCGACGAAGGAGATTTTCCAAGGGTTAATATGATAGAGCAGGGGAGCGCGAGAGGGGCTTCGGCGAGGAACCTTCCTGCTCCGCCTCTCTGGAGATGGAGGTGGGAGGGGGGCAGTGTTTCAGCAGGAGAATCAGGAGCTTGTGGTGGAGGCGAGGCAGTCCTGGGGGTGAGTTAAAAAGAGGTCCCGCGAAGATGGAGAACGCAGCACCCATAGGGTGCTTTAGCTGGAGAGAGAAAAGGGAAATAGATGTAAATCCATAAAGATCAGGGGGTGCTTAGCAGCTACCCCTGCGATTATTAATTTCCCAACCATACATGCTTTCTAATCAAGATTGTTACCCTCCACCATCCCACCCGCCCACCCCTGCAGCCCATATTCTCCTTTAGCTGCTTGAGTTTTCAGCCTGTGCAGCCGAAAGGGATGTGCTTTGCTTTCAGAAAAGTTGTGCAATTAATGCATACAAATGGGCAGGAGAACAGACCTTTTATCAGTTAGATAATAAACAGATACCCCTTGGATATCTCTACCATGGACAGAACTGAGTATAATCCTGAGTCAATGCTGGACTCATAAATGCCCCATCCCTTGCCTGAGCCATTTCTGGAAACAGTTTGAAGCCAGGTTAAATGCTCTGGATTCCCCCAAACAACTCTAAAAAGTACTGGTTATGCAAAGAGCGATGAGGACATTATTAGAAGCCTCTGATTCCTTCCAAGAACTACAATACCAAAAGACCCTTGGGTGGGAACCCTGAGATTAAACAGGTTTCATTTAAAAGCATAGTTTGAGAATGTTGAGAGAGGGCCAACATTGGTTCACTAGCCTCTCTCTAATCTATACCAATATTTCTTTTTTTAACCATATCTCATCATTTCAGGCACAATTGGTTCTCATCACTCAGAAATGTCACATTACTCTGCAGATCATCATATCCTAATTAGGGCACTCACTTGATTCAAGAAATGCTAGTTGCTCCATCGTAGCTGTTTTAATTGATCGAATCCGCACCTTCATAAAACAACAGCCCTGGAGGAAAAAACTATTTTGCTCTTCATTTTTCAGTAATGCACACACACAGGCGCTTTCTTAAAGAGACGTACCCTGCTACGTAAGACCAAAAAGGAAAATGTCTTTCCTGAGATGGTTGCCTGCCAGCACACATGCTGTTTGTAAGTCCTTGCCTTAAAAAAAAAAAGATTTTTTTTAAAGGAAAAAAAATCTGCTGCCTGATTCGTTCACACTTGTTATCGTACAAAATAATTTGTAATTGGCTGATCTGATGTCTATTTAAACGATGTTGCTGTTACGATTCTTCCACGGCTGCCTCAAATCGCCTCATGTAGTCACTGATGGATGTGAGAAAGGGAGTTTTGGGGAGCAAGAATGCAGGTTTGAAGAGAGTGTGAAGGTGGTACCATGAGAGAGAAGATGGCCACAGAGGAGGGGGCTGAGGCAGACCTGGGGGCTGTGAACCAAGCGCCACTGAGCCTGCAAGGCATTAAAATGGAAGAGCAAGCACCAGCAGCCCTCAGAATGGGACAAGCCCTAGAAAAAGCAGGACAGGCTTCTTGTGTCCTTCGTGCCAGGAAGCTCTTGCAATGGAAGGTGTCTCCACTGGTCAAGGAGGAGCCAGAGGCAGGAAGGATCCAGCGCTGGGAGATCCAAGGCCCAGAAACAGAACATCCCCTTTCTTTTGGATGGGGGAGAACAAGGCCCACTGAGGCTGAACCTTGGGATGACATCCTGGCACTTTTTGCTTCCTTTGAGCACGTGGCCTATGCCTGCCGGTGGCCAAGGGAAGAGTTGGTGGCCCGGCTTTTGCCAGCCCTGGGTGGGGAGGCCCAAGAGGCTTACCTCAGTTTGGACACTAGCGACAGAAGGGACTATGGGAAAGTGAAGGCAGCCATCTTGAAGAGGGAACCCGTGGCGTCGGAGAAGCGGAGGAGGCACTTCCGGCAGTTCCAGTACCAGGAGTCAGGGGGGCCGAGGGATGCTTGCCGGCGGCTCTGGGAGCTCTGCCGTCGTTGGCTGAGGCCGGAGAGCCGTACCAAAGAGCAGATCCTGGAGCTGCTGATCCTGGAGCAATTCCTGACCATCTTGCCAGAGGAGGTCCGGAGCCAAGTTTGGGAGCAAGTCCCAGAAACCTGTGCCCAGGCGGTGAACCTGGCTGAGAATTTTTTGGCAAGGCAGCAGGAGGCTGAGAGGCAGGTACTCCAGGTGAGAGGATCCTGCAGTTCCTTCTTGATCCCTGGGGTCCCAAGTTGGTCTAACCATGTGGGAAGTTTTCCTTAGGTGCTTATGCGAGGGGAGACAAAGCACCTCCCTCCTCCTGATCACCATCTAATAAAATCCTTCTCACGTAAAATGTCTTCATAAAGGCAAAGATGGTCAAAGCTGCTTTATGAGCTGTGAAAATCTGGTGCACTAAGGCTTGGAATAATATGTTTAATTTGTATAGACTTTAGCTGTATGGAGAACGATGTAAGTGCTTTGCCCAAAGTTAGAAGCAAAGAATGTCTCTGTCCAAAGACATAAAATCTAAACAGACAGTACACAAAAGGCAGGGAAGAGAATTAGGAGATCAGGAGTGGGGAACCTGCTGCCCCCCAGATGTTGATGGACTCTGGCTCCCATCATCCCTGACTACTGGCCATGCCAGCTGGGGCTGATGGGAGCTGGAGTCTAACATTGTCTGGAGGACCACTGGTTCCCCTTTGTCAGCTTACCCTTTGTGATGGTAAAAGTGAAAAATCCTACAGCTTCCTAATGTTTTTAAGCCTTCCTGACTGTAAGGAGTCCCAGCTGAGGCTCCGTGTCATGGACTGGCTGGATACAGAGGAGGGGTGGGAGGCACTAGTTGGGAACCCCCAAGGAAAGAAGGCTCAGAGCCAGGGGACTGGTGTTGGGATGACGATGGGAGATCAGAGGGAGAAGAGGAACAGGCTGGGAGGAGGCTGTGTCAGAAGCTGAAGAGGTAACAGGGTTTAGTGAGTGGGGAGAATCTGTGGCAGAGAGAAGTCTAGAAGCAAAAGCAAGAGAGGAGGGAGGCAGCGATGAAGTCAGGGGGTCTTTCTCTCCTGCTGTGACCAGTTCCCTTCCCCTCAGGTATCCCAGGACCAGAAGGGGTTATGAAGAGGGAGGAGCAGAGACAGGCGTGCCAGCGGAGTCTCAGGTTGCTTGGGAAGGACCCAGAGAGAAGGAGATTTTGGCATCTTATGAGTAGGAGCAAAACCTACTCAGAAGAGTTGTTGTGCTCATTAGGCCTGGCTTCCCTGAGCTTATAATTTGTATGATTTATTGCTGGCTGGCTTCCTGACATTCTGACATCAAATCATGCTGACTCGTGAGAGTCTCCAGTTCTGTCTCAAACCCAGTGAAGTCCTTTGCTCCCCCAAGCTGTTCCAGGGAGTTTGTGCCAGGATGTCGAATGCTCATTCCTACCAGCCCTGTTCCTGCATTGAGCGGGACCTTCCCTGCAATTTCAGGTGTCAGGGCCATTTGAGGACACCCTCGTGAGTTCCCCAAGGGCAGAGCTGGCTCCGTCAGACACCAGGCAGAGCCTCTTCTGCAGGAAGGCCAAGCAGACAGGTGGCGGAGGAGATGCCAGCTCTCTGGGTGAGTAGTTGCTGCATTTTTTAAATTCAAGTTTACATAGGCATTGCCATCTTCATGAGTGCATAGCTTGTACTGTTGTTTTGACTGTTGAGTGTTGAGTTTAACTTAGAGTGTTGTTCTAAGTGTTAAGTAGCGTGTGATTGGTGTGCCCCCCCCAAAACCCAGAACTGCAGGTGATCAACTGGGTCACCCTACCCCTACATTTGCCTCCAGCTCTCCCCTTGAGCTCTCCCCAGTTCTGTAAAATTAGTGTGCAGCAACCCTGTTCACAGAATTTTTTATGGGGCCATCCATACCAGCTGTTTCCGCCATGTCTTGGAAACAGCAGTACAGTGGTGCCTCGCAAGACGAAAAGAATCCGTTCCGCGAGTCTCTTCGTCTAGCGGTTTTTTCGTCTTGCGAAGCAAGCCCATTGACGGATTAGCGGATTAGCGCTATTAGCGCTATTAGCGCTATTAGCGGCTTATCGGCTTATCAGATAAGCCGATAAGCGGCTTAGCGGCTTAGAAAAAGGGGGGGGGGAGGGGAAAAAACCCAAAGGAACTCGCAATACATTTTCGTCTTGCGAAGCAAGCCCATAGGAAATTCGTTTTGCGAAGCACCTCCAAAACGGAAAACCCTTTCGTCTAGCGGGTTTTCCGTCTTGCGAGGCATTCATCTTGCGGGGCACCACTGTACTATGTTCCAGTTCATGTGATGTCCCTTACTGGAGTTCCACTTCCTGGTTTTCAGGCCAGGGCTGATATCATTCCTTGTTCTCTTCAGCCAGTTTTGGCCAAACCACACTGCGTTTCTTTTCTGATGCAGGTTCTTCTGACACAGAGGCAACATGGGACTCACTGGCTGACGAAGGGGGCCGTGGCGAATGTGGGAAGCGAGACCCTTCTGCAGGGCCAGGTGGGCAGGGTACTAGACTGCTCTGATATACAAGAGACATCCAAATCCTTACAGGGGAGGCTAACGGCTTGAGAATTATGCAGCACAAAGTTTTACCTTTGTCATGAACTTGCTAGGCAGTCTTAGGCAAAAGCCACTCTCCATTTCAGCTCCTTTCCCCCATGCTCAACACGGGCAAAATAATGTTGAGATTCCTGCATTGCGGCGGGGTGTGTGTGTGTGTGGACTAGATGACCCTTGGAACCCTTTCCAATTCTATGATTTTTACAGAGTTGCTATAAGAAAGCCAGTATGCTTAGTGTTGGATTAGGACCTGGGAGACCCAGGTTCAGATTCAAATGCAGCCAAAAAGCTTACAGGCTGACCTTGTGCCAGTCACACTCATTCTCTCTCCTCTATTCCCCTTTATAATAATAAATTTTATTTAAACCCCGCCCTCCCCAGCCAAGACCAGGCTTAGGGCGGCTAACACCAGATATAAAAACAATTGATTCAAATACAACTTAAAAACAAGATTAAAATACAACATTAAGATGCAGCCTCATTTCAGTAGAAACTCAAATCAAAAACCTTTGGGGGATGAAAACATCCCCAAGCTACAGTTAGAGAGCTACAATTCCCTTTGAAGAGGGATTGACTATTAAACTACTCTGGGAATTGAGAGCATTGCGAAGGGAATAGAATGGTTTCCCAACAACTCTTTGCACCCTGAATAAACTGCCCTTCCCATAATTATTTATGGAAAGGGATGACCATTTAAAAAGGAATCACTGTGCTTGAGATGTAGGGTGTGAATGTGGGAGGAAAAAAACGAGAATTAATTGACTTGGCCAGTCATTGGCCAGACGCTCCTTGCTATTGGGCTCCCTACTTTCTGCTTTGCTGGTCCAAATGGGCACCAGCTGTTCCTTACATTAAACATTTCTTTTCTTTTTATTCATTAGTGCATTCACACCCCACTCAGGGTTGGCTGGCTGCAAATACTCGGCTGTATCCTTTAGAGCCTTCCTCCTGCCAGCTTCAGGCCTTCAGTCTTCTTTTCTCTCTGGCAGCTGGTAGCTGTGGAGCGGCGTCCGGATTCTCTCCCCTCCCTGCACCAACCAGAAATGAAGAGTATGGAAAGAGGCTTGTGGGAGCTGAGGGGCTCCCGGCACACCTGGGTGCCGCCAGCAGGGACAGCGCGTACCTGTGTTCCCAGTGCGGGAAAGGGTTTCGTTGGCCGTCGGCGCTGGCTGTCCACCAGAGGACCCACACGGGGGAGAAGCGGCACCGCTGCACCGAGTGCGGGAAGCGCTTTGGCCAGCGCGGCCATTTGACGGTGCACCGGAGGATCCACTCGGGAGAGAAGCCGTACGGGTGTCCTCAGTGCGGGAAGCAGTTTGTCGACTCCTCTCACCTCACCAAGCACCAGAGGACACACTTGGGGGACAGGCCCCACCACTGCGCTGAGTGCGGGCGAAGGTGTGCCAATAAACGCTCGCTCGTGCAGCACCAGCGAATTCACAGCAGGGAGAAGTCCTAGGCCTGGGGATGAGCCTAGGCCCCTCTTGAGATTCAGGGATTGAGTTATATTGCTGTAAGGCGGAGATTTGGCCCTCCAGGTATCACTGGTCTGTAGCTGCCATCATCACTGGCCATGCTGGCTGTGACGGAGGACCAAAGGTTCAGTTCTTCATTCCTGGTGTAACTGAAGAGAAAGGAGCCCCTGTTTCCACCCTTTGTCCCCCTGGGGGAAGAAACCAACAGATGCTTGGGGGTCTCTGGGGGTTTTCCTGTTGTTATTCTGTCTCTCACAGCTACAATAAACCTACCATTAAAATTACGGACTGGTCATTTCTTCGTCAGAGGGCAAACGGGCAAATTTAGCAGGGGATCGAATACTTTCCCCCCTCTCACTGTATATAGCAATGAGGAAGCATGCTTGGGTGAGCTGGTCCTGCAGGTCTGTTGTAGCAGCCAGCCGTGCCGAGTGCCCTGAATATCAAACAGAATTCTTCCCAGCCCTTGGAGCCCTTTTGGAATGTAAAAAAATATGTTTTCTTTTAAAATTAATGCATTGACAAATAAGTGGATAAGAAGGCATTCATGTTTCAGGAGCCTACTTGAAGCATAAAGGGAATGACAGCTGAACTGGTGTTTGATTTGGCTGTATGTATGTCATTCAGTTTTGAATGTGGGCTGAAGAATTTGTTGTTATGGTATGTTATATCTGCCTTCACAACATGAAAGCGTTTGTGACTGGATTTTACCCCAGGTCAGAGAGGTGTCATTGAGTATAGGTGGTGAGATCAGAATCCATATTTGTTTCTCTTAAAAACAGGCATGACCTCTAACAGAAGAGGTGATTGTAAATGAACTTAACGGAAGATACAGATAGGTAGCCGTGTTGGTCTGCCATAGTCAAAACAAAAAAAATTCCTTCCAGTAGCACCTTAAAGACCAACTAAGTTAGTTCTTGGTATGAGCTTTCGTGTGCATGCACACGAAAGCTCTGAAGAAGTGTGCATGCACACGAAAGCTCATACCAAGAACTAACTTAGTTGGTCTTTAAGGTGCTACTGGAAGGAATTTTTTTTGTTTTAACGGAAGATAGTCAGGCCTACCAGACCAATGGGCCTGTACATTTATCTCTTCCCCCTCCCCATTACACATCTTTTAGAGTGGTCTAAAATTTTGAGTTCTTCTCCAGGGCCAACACTTGGGCAAAGTGATGTCAGGTCCCCCCCCCCATTGATCAGTCCTGGTGGGCTATCCTGACTATGGCAAGGGCAAAAACAGCAGTGCCCTAAGCAGCTTGAGGCAGCCATTTTATGTGGGGCATTGTGGGTAATTAAGATGGCTGGTGCTGGGCTAGAAAAATAATGATGACAAGCAAACATCAGCGATGGACTCCAAGGATGCTTGGTAGTTTACCAACAGGAAGTCACTGTTAAGACAGTGTTCATGGAAGACAATCTTACTTAGCTACAAGTTACTGCTAAAGAAGAAGATGAAGGTGAGGTCCCCCGCTTCAGAGCTGTAGACCATGGACGGGACTCTCCTGGGAGGTGGTAAACTTGCCTTTCTGGGAGGTTTCTTTTTCTTAAAAAATAAATAAATAAATTTTATTAAAAGATTTACTTAGGTTGGTAGGGTCTTTTCTACAGATCAGTTATTCTGGGAGGTTTTTAAGCAGAGTTCTATCTGAGAAGTTTTAGTTGAGATTCCTGCATTGCCGGGGGTTGGAGTAGATGACTCTGGGGGTCCCTTCCTGCATGAAGACGGCTTCTCTGCAGCGGGTGTTGGTTGCTTCTGCTGTCTAGAGGTACTTAGAGGTCAGCACCGATCAGTGATGTAGCACTTGTCCATGGATGAGGCCCGTCTGCATGCCTTGGCTCAGCATCAGTGAGAGAGAGTGGCGGAAGCAGGGAGAGTTAGGCAGCAAAGCAGAAGCAGCAAAGGAGGTGTGGGAATGTTAAGGAAGGCAGGAGAGAATATCTTGTTTTGATATCCCTTCTCACTCATGCTAGTGAATAAACAGCAGAGCACATTCCCTTTGCATCTGACTGAAAGTAAGTTGATGCTTCATTAGAATCCTTTAATTAAGCAATCCAGTCTGGCTTGCACAGTCTGAATGGTTCTCAGTAAGTTTCCCCTTTACTTCCCTCTTAATATAATAACGACACAACAGAGTCTTCTTTAAAAGTAAGATTTATTTTTTAAACTCACATTCAGTTCACAGCAGTAATCTGAAGGCAGGCTTTATCTTGTGGTTACAGTGAAAAGAAGTCTGAGCTACATCTCAGACTTTCTGTTTGCGGACTCCATCCTATGTGAAGGTTGAGCCAGGAGAGCGAGAGTCTAAGACATGGGTAGGCAAACTAAGCCCCCCCCCCCCCCAAGGTCTGAGGGACAGTGGACCAACCCCCTGCTGAAAAAGTCTCCTGACCCCTGGTAAGAGTAAGAGTGGAGGAAAGTAAGGAAGAACGCGCCCCCGCAGCTCCCCCCCCCGCCAAGACTCACTTTGATAACGGAAAAATCTGAGGGCTCCCTTGGATAAAAACAAAGACACCAACCAGGATTACTTGGAGCAAAACAGCAGCCTGTAGGCTTGGCCTTTATTGATCTGTTGCAACAGTGTGCTCCCCTCACCCGCAGGAGAGAGGAGGGACCCAGAAAAATGGCATGCAAGGCCTTATAAAGACTTTTGAAATTGCCACCCTGTAGATCAAGACCGATCACTGCAGATGGTGACAGCAGCCACGAAATTAAAAGACGCCTGCTTCTTGGGAGAAGGGCAATGACAGGCCTAGACAGCATCTTGAGAAGTAGAGACATCACCTTGCCAACAAAGGTCCGTATAGTTAAAGCTATGGTTTTCCCAGTAGTGATGTATGGAAGTGAGAGCTGGACCATAAAGAAGGCTGATCGCCGAAGAATTGATGCTTTTGAATTATGGTGCTGGAGGAGACTCTTGAGAGTCCCATGGACTGCAAGAAGATCAAACCTCTCCATTCTGAAGGAAATCAGCCCTGAGTGCTCACTGGAAGGACAGATTGTGAAGCTGAGGCTCCAGTACTTTGGCCACCTCATGAGAAGAGAAGACTCCCTGGAGAAGACCCTGATGTTGGGAAAGATGGAGGGCACAAGGAGAAGGGGGCGACAGAGGATGAGATGGTTGGATAGTGTTTTCGAGGTTACCAGCATGAGTCTGACCAAGCTGCGGGGGGCAGTGGAGGACAGGAGTGCCTGGCGTTCTCTGGTCCATGGGGTCACGAAGAGTCGGACACGACTAAACAACAACAACAGATCAAGACCACCCCCCCAGAAACATCCTACATACATCACAGAAGGGGTGTAACCCAAGACCACCCCTCAGATACATCACACCTACATCACAGAAAAGGTGGTCTTAAAACAGAAATTTGAATGTTGTTTTTCTCCTCTCCTTGTTTATCTCCTGTCTGGCAGGTTATTTGATTGGATTGCCTGGGTAGCCTGGCCAGTCTGATAAATACTTAGTTCCTGGGCCATGTCACAGGCTCACACCCTATTCAAACACAGACATACCCTTAAGACAGGATTTGTGAAGGAAAAGACAATGGAGAGGCTTTTCCAGCTTGACCTTGCAGAGAAAACATTTGCTCAGTTTAGGAATCAAAATGGTTCCAGGTTGGCCTTCCTGTGCTGATCTATGTATGTGCTTGGTTGGTACACTTATGAACATTACTATATATCTAAGACAATAAAATTCCTATCACAACTTGGAAGTTGACGGGGTCCACGAGCAGGTTCTGGAAGGGTTCAGGTCCCCGAGGGTGTCGACGATGTTGTCCACGAGGAGTCCGGCATCCTTGCGGATAAACCAAAGTAGTTTCTTTCCCTGCAGGCTGATGTAGCCGGAGAGGTGCTACGGTAGGAAGGGGAAAACAGTGTGGGCGGTGGGGTGCGCAGCTAAAAGCCCGCAGGAGACGAGAGTAAAGAGGAGAAGGGTCACAACAGCGGCTTCGCCTGCATGAGTGGGTCCCTGCCCAACGAGGCGGGCTTACCTGGGCACGGCATCGATGTCCCAGGAAAAGGACAGGATCTCGGCCCAAATGGGCTGCACGTAGCTCTGGCAGACTCCACTCATCGCCATCCTTGCACTTCAATCTCTTCAGCACCGTCTGAGACCGAGGAGCCCTTTTATCACTGCCAGCCCTACCCCCGGACCAGCCAGAAAATGGGAAGCCCCATTAAATTAATCAATATGAAATGTTTAATTGGATGGTTTTTATTTTTTTATTTTGGATATGACGTGGCAAGATTTGATGTTATTAATTGAGATGTTATTAATGAAAAAATAATAAAAATTTATTTATGTATTTATTTTTAAAGAAGCCAATGAGAATCCTTCTCTCCTCTCCTGAAGGGCCTCCAGCCTGTGCCTGGGCATTGCTGGCTCAAAGGAAGCCCTTCTCAAGAAGCCAAATGGTGTTTCCTGCCATCTTGGGCCCCTCCTGGCCTGCAGGCTCCCCTGCTATAGAGATATTCCCCCGTGGAAGGGACACTCCCGGGAGGTGGTGGACTCTCCTTCCTTGGAAGGTTTTAAGCAGAGGATGGATGGCCGCCTGCCAGGGACCATTTGATTCCGGGGGTTGGACTAGATGACTCTGAGTGTCCTTCCCAACTCCATTATTTCCCCGCACCCCACCCCACCCCGTTCAGCCTAAATAGACTCCGGGAGAGCAGTGAGAGCTAAAAGCAGGTTTATTGGGGGGGGGGGGCGAGGTCAAGGCTGCCACGTCCAGGCGGCACTTCTCTGGCCTCGCGGTACTTGGAGGTCAGCATGACGGGGCTGCGGCGGCTGTCGATGGAGACGCTGGCGCTGTTATCTAGGAGCCTGGACGTTGACGTCCATTACCACCTGGATGTCTGGGCTCGGCAGCTGCGGGAGAAGCGAAGGCAGGAGCGTTAGACGGAGAGGACGGAGCGGCGCGAAGGGGCGAAGGAGGGACCCACGTGACGGGGAGGGAGAAAGACTCACCCTGGAGGTGACGGGGTCCGCAAGCAGGTTTTGGGCGGGCAGGGGGCTCGGGATGCCGAGGGCGCGGGCGACGGCTTTAATGGTGAGGCGGCAGAGTTCGTCGAGGACGAATATAGGGTTCGAACTGACGGGGAGCCCGCTTCGGGAGGAGAGGGAGAAGAAGGTCAGTTTGCGGGAAAAGAGAGTAATGAGAGTAAAGAGGAGAAGGGTCGGGCCATGGCCTCGCCATCAGAAGAGGGTCAGTGCCCGACGGGGCGGGCTTACCTGGGCACAGCCTGGGCGCCGATGTCTGCGGAACTGGACGGGATCTCGGCCCAAACGGGCTGCACGTGGCTCTGGTTGACTCCGCTCAGCGCCATCCTGCCAGCTCAACCTCTTGGTGCCGTCGGAGCAGGGGCAGCCCTTTTATCACCGCCCGCCCTGCCCCCCGGGTGGCGTCTCCCTCGGCCTCTGCCAGCGCGTCCTTGCCTCCCACGGCCTCGGCAAGGATCCGGGACGGGGCGCACGAGCCCTGGCAAGCGAGCATCCTCCTCGCAATTCCCGCTGCCTGCTGCCAGGCGGACACCGTCGAGCATCTTCGCTGGACGCTCCCTGGGCGATGGTGACTCGGTAGTCCTGACACACCCCCCCCCCCCCCGCCGCAAGGTCGGCCAGTCAGTCTTCTTCCCCCATTGCTGTGCACGGCAGAGGGGCACGAGGGGAGGGGAGGAATGGCGCCTCCCAGAAAGCCGTGCACGGAGGTTCTCTCTCAGGTCCTCGCCTGCGGGGATGGGGGTGCAAGCTAGGACCCAAATCGAACCAAATGGGTCGCTCCTTTGACGGCCAGGCCAGTCGCCGGCAGGACTGCAGATGCGGGAGAGAGGAAGGATCAGTCCTCGGCGTCCTCTCCCCAAGGGACTCCCAGGAAACTTGGCTGGCAAGAAAGAAGGGGGGCGGGTCCTTGTGGGGATCAGGACCGGCGAAGCAGCAGGAAAGCAGAGACCGTTCTCCCCATTCCAAGTCACCCAAAAGGGGAACATATTGAGGGTGGGGCTGAGAATCTACAGTAGTTCAGTTTACTTAAAAATACACAGGGCTGGATAGTTCATGCAAGGCATAACAGGTTTATGGAAATAAACAGAGGAGCAGATTTCAAGGAACAACTTGGAACATGAAAAGAAAGAACACTTGCCCAATCTATAGTTTAGCCCAGTATAATTGGTGAGGTTAAATATATGTGGGAAGCAGACTGGATTATTAGAAATATATTTTAGGTTACTGAACTGCAGCCCAGTTCCAAACTGGACCATTTCCTACCAACCCTGAAATGAGAAAGAATAATTTTGTTTAATTGCTTATTCGTTAATTAGGATTCCAGGGGAAATGGTCCATTTTGGAACTGAGCCCCAGTTCATTAGCCTAGAAATTACAGCTCAATTACGCTGGGCTGAACTATAGATTTGTTGTTGTTTAGTCATTTAGTTGTGTCTGACTCTTCGTGACCCCATGGACCAGAGCACACCAGGCACTCCTGTCTTTCATGGCCTACCACAGCTTGGTCAAACTCATGTTCATAGCTTCAAGAACACTGTCCAACCATCTCATCCTTTGTTGTCCCCTTCTCCTTGTGCCCTCCATCTTTCCCAACATCAGGGTCTTTTCCAGAGAGTCTTCTCTTCTCATGAGGTGGCCAAAGTATTGGAGCCTCAGTTCACGATCTGTCCTTCAGAACTATAGATTGGGTCAGTATTATTCTTTCCTTTTACGTTCCAAGTTGTCGCTTAAAGTCTCTTCCTCTGTTTATTGTCATAAACGTATTTATGGGAAAGCCTTGCACAAACACTTGGGTATTAATCAGATGCCCCTCTTTGTTCCATATTTGGTGCTGGACACAGCAAGTGGTGGAACACGATTCTTCCAGTGGATCTCAAGGAACACAAACACCACCAACACCAACAAAGAGGGCGCCTCTAATCATTCCAGTTTTATACTTGAATGAAGTAGCAAGTTTAAGGCGCGGGTGCAGATTCAGAGTCACTGTGCATTGAGAGTGCAAAGTTGGAGATAGCAGGGAGCCCTCAAGACTGTCCTGGAAGGAACTCCAGGGGATCAGCAACCAGGGATGATAAGTTGACACCTTCGCCACAGACTGCAACCAAGGGTTCATTTCCTGTGTTCACCAAAGTGGGTGGTCATTATAGGTGTCCAGGGTGGGTCACCTACACATACATTCCTATCCACACCAAACCAAGTAGTTATTAGAGGTAATAGAGCCATCATGCAGGGACCTGCCCATGTATTGCTATCCAAACACAGACGTACACTTTTGGTGCACGCATATGAGTGGCAAAGTGGGTGTAAGCCACATCTATGAGAAGGCAGAAATGTGAGTGGCAGCAGAATTCCCCGGTTCAGCTAACCCAGAAGCTAAAAGAAGAGGAGTGTGTGCGACCTTGCAGGCCATTTCTTCCCTTGTCCCCGAAAGGCTGAGCATGGAAGCCAGGCAAGAAGGCACCTGCAGATGAGTCTCTTGGGAGTGATAATGGGGGGCTTGTGCTCTATGCAGGCTTGCCATACTGGTGGAGGGAAGGAGAAGGAGAAGGCGTGAGCACTTTGGGGCATCACAATTTTGCATGACACCCCCCCCCAAAGAAAAAAGGCTGTCCCAGACTGTTGACGGGTATGTGCCAGCCACATACTGACCCTCTAGGTGAGTTTTGCAGACTACGAATTGGGAACCGCTCTTCTACAGTATTCCAAGTGTTTTTGCACCACAGATTTGTAAAATGGCATTCTGGTAGCCACAGTCTTGTTTTTAAATGCATTTTCAAGTGACCCCCACCCAGCATGGAATGGGCCTTTTTCACAGCTGCAGAACACGGGGTTGGCCTTTTCATCCAGCTCTCCACTACCATCTTAAGGTCTCGATTCAGGTTGGCCACTGCCAGTTCAGACGCATGAATATATATGTGTGGAGTTAAGATATGAATTTTTCTGCATCACAGAATGGTAGAGTTGGAAGGGATCGCGAGGCTCACCGAGCCCAAGCCCCAGCAATGAAGGAATCTCAGCTGAAGTATCCCAGACAGATGGCCAGCCAACCTCTGCTTTAAAATCTCCAAGGAAGGCGAGTCCACCACCTTCAGAAGGAGTCTGTCCCACCGTCAAACAGCTCTTGCTCTCAGAAAGTTATTTCAAGTGTTCACAGCGCCCCCACCCCTCCAAGACAGCAAACTGAGCGCCCTGCCTACCTAGATCCTGCTGCAGGAGGAGATGACCTTTTGAGTGAGTCTCTCTCCCTCCCCGTAGGGGGGGTCTGGAGGGGGCCTCCCTCCTTTCTTCCTTTCTACCCGCACAATCCTCCCAGCCTAAAGTTCCCCAGCTCTGCTTCTCCTGCAGGTGCTGGGTAATATCACCATCGTGATGGCCACCTCAGAAGCCAATTCCTAGGGACCGAGGTCCACTTGGGGTCCCCAATAAAGTATTGGAGGAGGCTTGGCCTCTTTGAGACCAGCATCAGAGACCTGGCCCCCCAAAACATACCCAGCAATGACAATCAGTCTGCACTCTGTGTCCATTGAGGGTTCTCAGTTCTTGGGCAATTGGGAGAGTTCTTCCCCTTTGGGGTTCTTTCTTAATTTCCCTGTTGTTGTGCAAACCCCAGGGGTGTGGGGGCCCCCCCAAGCCTTGTGACCCCTCCCACTTCCGTGTAGGCAGCACTAGTTTGGCTCAGTAAGCAACTACCATCTTGGCTGAAGAGGTAGAAAAAACAATCTGGGCAGCTTGGCAGGTCCTAAGCCCAGACCAGGAGGCTCTTGGTTCAAGGCCCCTTCCCTCACGCCATGAGCCCGCTGCTTAAAAGGGCGCATCATTGCAAGGAAATATGCAGCTCCTCCTAACTGACTGATATTCCAAGGACGAAATGAGAGTAGCAGCACTTCACCTCTGGCGACTGAGCAACCTCTGATATCGTTCCTTGTTCTCTTCAGCCAGTTTTGGCCAAACCACACTGTGTTTCTTTTCTGATGCGGGTTCTTCTGACACAGAGGGGACATGGGACTCCCTGGCAGACATGGGAAGCGAGACCCTTCTGCAGGGGCAGGTGGGCAGGGTACTAGACTGCTCTGATATACCAGAGACATCCAAATCCTTACAGGGGATTCAGAATTATGCAGCACAAAGGTTTTACTTTTGTCATGAACTTGCTAGGCAGTCTCAGGCAAGCCACTCTCCATTTCAGCTCCTTTCTCCCATGTTCAACATGAGCAAAATAATGTTGGCATTCCTGCATTGTGGGGGTTGGACTAGATGCTCTTATGCAGTTAGTTAGCCTCTTTTGTCCACCATTTTGTCTCCATTGCAGTGGTTCTATGAGGTAGCAAGATGGCTGCCATTGCCACCTCCTATTTCCATAATAATTAATTTTTGTACCTCTTCCAACTGACTGGGTTGTTCCAGCTACTCTGGGTGACTTAGTAAAGAATTACTGGGCGGAGGCCATGACTGTTCAAGTGTTATAATAGTGTTTTGAATGTACAATCGTACCTTGGTTTTCAAACAGCTTAGTCCTCGAACGTTTTGGCTCCCAAATGTTGCAAATCTGGAAGTGACTGTTCTGGTTTGCAAACTATTTTTGGAAGCCGAACGTCAGACGGGGCTTCCTGAAGCCAATCGGAAGCCGCACTTTGGTTTCCAAACGTTTCGGAAGTCGAACGGATTCTGGAATGGATTCCACTCGACTTCCAAAATACGACTGTGTAGAGCCGGTGTGGTGAAGTTGGTGGTATGTGGTTTTAAGACATTTGGAAATAATAGAGAAAATGCAGGAACAAAAATATAAGACTATCTCTGGACCAGCCAGAAAATGGGAAGCCCCATTAAGTTAACCAATTTGAAATGTTTAATTGGATTGTTTTAATTTTTTTTTATTTTGGATATGACGTGGCAAGATTTGATATGTTATTAATTGAGATGTTATTAATGGAAAATTAATATATATATATTTTTAAAGAAGCCAATGAGAATCCTTGTCTCCTTTCCTGATGAGCCTCCAGCCTGGATCCTGGGCATTGCCAGCTCAAAGGAATAATAAATAATAATAATAAATTTTATTTATATCCCGCCCTCCCCAGCTGAAGCCGGGCTAAGGGCGGCTAACAACACTAAAATAGTGCAACATTCTAAAAACATTATAAAAATTAATCAAAATCAAAATTGATGGCAACCAAAACTAAAGTTCTGTAATGATTGCCAAAGGAGGGAGTCAAGCTGCGCCCTGACCAAAGGCCTGGTTGAACAGCTCTGTCTTGCAGGCCCTGCGGAAAGATGTCAAGTCCTGCAGGGCCCTTGTCTCTTGTGACAGAGCATTCCACCAGGTTGCAGCCGCAGCCGAAAAAGCCCTGGCTCTTGTTGAGGCCAGCCTAACCTCTCGGTGGCCTGGGACCTTCAAGATGTTTTTATTTGAAGACCGTAAGTTCCTCTGTGGGGCATACCAGGAGAGGCAGTCCCGTAGGTACGAGGGTCCTAAGCCGTATAGGGCTTTGAAGGTGAAAACCAGCACCTTAAACCTGATCCTGTACTCAACCGGGAGCCAGTGCAGCTGGTATAGCACCGGATGAATGTGGTCCCACGGCAAGGACCCTGTAAGGAGTCTCGCCGCGGCATTCTGCACCCGCTGGAGTTTCTGGGTCAGTCAGGCCATCCATCAACAGATAGAGTTGGGAAGCCCTTCTCAAGAAGAAAAATGGTGTTTCCTGCCATCTTGGGCCACTCCAGGCCTGCAATGTGCCCTGCTATAGAGATATTCTCCCATGGAAGGGACACTCCCGGGAGGTGGTGGACTCTCCTTCCTTGGAAGGATTTAAGCAGAGGATGGATGGCCGTCTGCCACGGACGATTTGATTCCGGGGATTGGACTAGATGACTCTGAGTGCCCCTCCCAACTCCATTATTTCTCTGCCACCCCATTCAGCCTAAATAGACTCCGGGAGAGCAGTGAGAGCTAAAAGCAGGTTTATTGGGGGCGGGGGGGGGGGGGGGGAGGTCGAGGCTGCCACGTCCAGGCGGCACTTCTGCGGAGGGTGCGGCTGCTTCTCTAGCCTAGCGGTACTTGGAGGTCAGCATGACGGGGCGGCTGTCGATGGAGACGCTGGCGCTGTTATCTAGGAGCCTGGACGTCGACGTCCATTACCACCTGGATGTCTGGGCTCGGCAGCTGCGGGAGGGGCGAAGGCGGGGAGCGTTAGACGGAGAGGACGGAACGGTGCGAAGGGGTGAAGGAGGGACCCACGTCTGGAGCCCCCGCCCGACGGGGAGGGAGACAGACTCACCCTGGAGTTGACGGGGTCCGCAAGCAGGTTCTGGGCGGGAAGGGGGCGCAGAAGTATGAGTCCAGGGCGCGGAAGTATGAGTCCAGGTTGATCCTGCAGAATATCTTGGAGATGTACTCCCCGAAGGAGACGATTCTACAGGAGGAGGGGGAGAAGAAGATCAGCTTGCGGGAAACGAGAGTAAAGAGGAGAAAGGGCGGGCTTACCTGGGCACAGCCTGGGCGCCGATGTCTGCGGAACGGGACGCGATCTCGGCACCAACGGGCTGCACGTGGCTCTGGTTGACTCTGCTCAGCGCCATCCTGCCAGTTCAACCTCTTCTGTGCCGTCGGAGCAGACGCCCAGTCTTGCTTGGCTTGGCTTCTTGAACCGATAACATTGTGGTGGCACCAGCTGAATGTCTCTCTCTCTTTCTCTCTCAATTTTTCTCTTTTTTATAGGAAAGGCGATAGATCTTCTAGTCCTCTAGACCAGTGTTTCCCAACCTTGGGCCTCCAGCTGTTTTTGAACTACAATTCCCATCATCCCTGACTACTGGTCTTGCTAGCTAGGGATGATGGGAGTTGTAGTCCAAAAACAGCTGGAGGCCCAAGGTTGGGAAACACTGCTCTAGACAGGTTTATTGTTACATAACACAGCCTGTATTTCTGTATGCCAAGATCATACCTTTGTAGCAAAACAAAAGCAATGTATTTTTTAGAGAAGACTGTCCATTCTGTATTTGGGGAAGTGGGGAATCTTCAGAACAGTGGAGATCCCTCTTGGGGAAGCTGCTCTGGTACTTTGTTTTTTTCTGGGTGGTGGTGGAAATTACAGCTTTGATATACAGGAGAGTTGTCAACATAGGGTTTCACTGGTATGGGAGTACCCAAAGAGGAGGTGACAATGATGGCACTGAGAATCTGGGTGTCTGGCCGTTCTGGTAACAGGAGCTCTCCCCTGCCTCAAATGCTTGGGATTGGCAGCTGGCATTCAAAGGGCCCCACAGGCTTTCCATCTGGCCCTCAGCGTTGCCCCCCTGTCCCAGAGAAGCGCCATCCCTTGCTACTTGCACACCTTGGCCTTTTCCTCCAATGTAGTAAAGGGCTCTTCATGTTCTGTGCAACAGAGGATTTTCCAAAGCTATTAACTTGCTTGACTCGTTTGTGAGCTCCCTTGTGTGAGTCGAAACGGATGCAAAATTGGAGTCTGAGCAGGTGACGTGCGTTAGGAAAGCATCCCTGCCCAGGCCTCTGCTTGCTGTTCACACTCTGGAGTTACAGAAGGGGTTAAAGAGCCCTTTGCTGGTGAGGATGAGCCAGTGGGATGAGGCCAATGCTGCCAGCCCTTCAGTCCTTTCTTAGCATCGCCCTGTTGAAAATGAGGGACTGTGAGTATGAAGGGCCATAAGAAGGAGGAAAGGGGAAACTCCAAAAATCTCTTCCCAAAACCTCTTGAGTTCCTGCCATCTTCAGGGTGCTGCAAAGCCCAGTCAGAAAGCCCACAATTCCCATCATGATTCTAGTATAGTGTCTTCCAAATGTGGGTCTCCAGCTGTTTTTGGACTACAGTTCCCATCATCCCTGACCACTGGTGCTGCTTGCTAGGGATGATGGGAGTTGTGGTTCATCCTCAGCAGGAGACCCAAGTTTGGGAAACACTGTTCTAGTCCACATACTGTCCACTCTACATGATAGGCAAGGCTTGGGACAATATGAGATTTTTAAAAATTCTTGTATGGCCTCCTTGCTTCTCTCTTCTTCCAGCCAACATCCAGCTAGTCAGTGATTGTTCCGCTCTTCCCTCATTTATGCAGTTTATGCAAACCCCTCCACACCCAAATACATGCAAATATGTTTTGATTCCCACAAACCATACTCAGCCCAGGCTTCATTTTCTCTTCATGCAGAATTGTTGAGTCCTCCCCCTTTTAAAAACAAAATATATGTGTCCTAAGGAGACTCGGGGAGAGCAGTGAGAGCTAAAAGCAGGTTTATTGGGGGCGGGGGAGGGACGTGGTCGAGGCTGCCACATCCTGCGGAGGGCTGCTTCTTTGGCCTAGCTTCTCTGGTACTTGGAGGTCAGCATGACGGGGCAGCTGTTGATGGAGACGCTGGCGCTGTTATCTAGGAGCCTGGACGTCGACGCCCATTACCAACTGGATGTCTGGGCTCGGCAGCTGCGGGAGAAGCGAAGGCAGGAGCATTAGACGGAGAGGACGGAGCGGCGCGAAGGGGCGAAAGAGGAACCCACGTGACGGGGAGGGAGAGAGACTCACCCTGAGCAGGTTGTGGACGATCACGGTGGTCAGGGAGGCGAGGTCGCGGAGGAAGATCTTCGCGTTGACGGCGATTCTACGGGAGGAGGAGGAGGAGAAGAAGATCAGCTTGCGGGAAACGAGAGTAAAGAGGAGAAGGGTTGGGCCATGGCCTCGCCATCGGGAGAGGGTCCCTGCCCGACGGGGCGGGCTTACCTTTCCTCCGCGCTGATGTTCTCCGAAAGGGACGGGATCTCGGCCCAAACGGGCTGCACGTGGCTCTGGTTGACTCCGCTCAGCGCCATCCTGCCAGCTCAACCTCTTGGTGCCGTCGGAGCAGGGGCAGCCCTTTTATCTCCGTCCACCCCACCCTCCCCGCCCCCGCGAGCGGCGTCTCTCTCGGCTATTCCTTCCGTCAGCTCTGCTGCCTCTCCCGCGTCCCAGCCTCCCACGGCCTTGGCTGGGATTCGGGACGGGGCGTAAGCGCCCTGGCAAGGGAGTAGCTTCCCTGCCTTTCCTGATGCCTCCCGGACTTACCTGGGCACAGCCTGGACGCCGATTTCTGCAGAACGGGATCTCGGCCCAAACGGGCTGCACGCGTCTGTGGTTCGCTCAGCTCAGCGCCATCATGACATCTCAACCTCTTCGGTGATCGAAGGAGCCCTTTTAATGCCGTCCATCGCTGCATTCATTCAAGACTTTCCCATAAATAGGTTTATGGGAATAAACAGAGAAGGAGAAGACTCCAAACAATAACTTGGAACATACAAAGAAAGAATAACACTTGCCCAATCTACAGCCTAGTGTAATTGGTAAGGTTAAATATGTGGGAGACCCAGACAGGTTTATTAGGAATATATTTATAGGGTACTGAACTGGGAGCCAGTACCAAACGGGACCATTTCCCCTGGAATCCCAATTGAATCACTCACACATAAGCATATCAACAACATAAATATTCTTCCTTATTTCATTTTTCACCCCAATTTTTTTATTGATTTTCACAAAATTAGAAACAAACACATAAAGCAAACAAAAATAAATAATAACCTTATTAAAAATTACACTTATTAACATTGTTAAGAGTCTTCCTCGATTCCCCTTGGTTGAATTTCAATGCATATCCTTTTAATGGTTTTCCAAATGACAATTCTTATAAAATTTAACTTGAACATTAACATCCTTAGATCTTTTCATTTTGAAATTAAACATATTAATTCATCACTTAACTCATATAAAATCCTAAGCCAAGTATCTGCAAACCGTTTCCAATTCATTTAACTTAACATATTTAACTGAACAATCATTAAATTTAGTCCATTCTTCCTGATACTCCTCCTCCTTCTGGTCGCAAACTCTTCTGGTTAGGTAGGCTAGCTCCGAAAAATCCATCATCTTCATCTGCCATTCTTCCACCGTTGATAATTCTTGCGTTTTCCACTTTTTAGCTAGTAAAATTGGAGCAGCAGTTGTGCATACAAAAATAATTTAACATCTTTCTTGGAGAATTTCAAACCTGTTATTCCAAGAAGAAAGGTCTCTGGTTTCTTTATAAATGTATATTTCAACATTTTTTTTCCAATTAATTATAAATCTTTCCCCAGAAGTCTTTCACCTTGGGTTAGGTCCACCACATATGAAAAAGGTTCCTTCCTTTTCTTTACATTTCCAACATAGATTGTCACAGTTATGATATATCTTTGCTAATTTTACAGGAGTCAAATACCATCTGTACATCATTTTCATTATATTTTCCTTTAACACGGTACATGCAGTGAACTTGACCCCTTTCTTCCACAATCTTTCCCAATCCTCAAACATTATATTATGTCCTACATCTCTTGCCCAATCTATCATCACAGATTTAACTTGTTCATCTTTTGTATGCCACACCAACAATAACTTATACATTTTAGATAAATTTTTACCTTTAGTATCCAACAACTCCATCTCCAACTTAGATTTTTCAGAAGCAAAACTGTTTTTCTTATCCAATTTGTACAATTCATTAATCTGGTGATAATGTAACCAGTTTAACTTATCTTTAACTTGATCCAATGGTTTTAATTTGTAACCTTCTTCATCTTCCAATAATAAATCAGAGTATCTCAACCATTTGGTATCCATATTTAGTTTTTCTGGGCCTTTGCTTTCATTGGTGAAAGCCATCTGGGCGTCTTTCTTTCTAAAAGATCTTTATATTTTATCCAAACACTATACAATGATTTCCTAATTACATGGTTTTTATATGCTTTATGGGCCTTTACCTTGTCATACCATAAATATGCATGCCAACAGAACCATTGTCAAATCCCTCCAAATCTAACAGGTCTGTATCTTCTAATTGCATCCATTCTTTAATACAACAAAGTGCACCAGCTTCAAAATAAATTTTAAAGTCTGGCAGGGAGAATCCCCCTCTTTCTTTAGAATCTGTAAGTAGTTTATATTTAATTCTGGGTTTCTTCCCCTGCCAGATAAATCTAGATAATGCTTTTTGCCATTCTTTAAAACATTTCACATTATCTATAATGGGGAAGGCTTAAAACAAAAAAAGCATCTTTGGCAGCACATTCATCTTAATCCAAGCAATAACTTGCAACATCAAAGGAAAAAATAACACTTGCCCAATCTATAGCCTAGTGCAATTGGTAAGGTTAAATATGTGGGAGACCCAGACACGATTATTAGGAATATATTTATAGGGTACTGAACTGGGAGCCAGTTCCAAACTAGACCATTTCCCCTGGAATCCTTATTGAATCACTCACACATAAGCATATCAACAACATAAATATTCTTCCGTATTTCAGGATTGGTAGGAAATGGTCCAGTTTGGAACCGGGCCCCAGTTCAGGAGCCTTGACTTTAACAGGAGCCCATATATTTAACTTCACCAATTAGCCTGGGCTGAACTAAAGATTGGGTAAGTGTTACATTCTTTCTTTTGACCTTGCAAGTTGTTTTGAGTCTGTTCCAATGTTTATTCCCATAAACTTATTATGTCTTGCATGAGCACTTCAGTCGCGCATATTTTTCAGTAGGCTGAACTAGATTTTCAGCCCCACCCACAATATGTTACATTTGGGGAGTTGGGCAATGTGGGTATGAATCGGATGCTCTTCATTGTTCAATATTTGGTGCTGGGTCCAGCAAGCAGTGGAACAAGATTCTTTGGGTGGATCTCTAGGAAAAGAAACAGTAGCCCAGCACCAACAGGAAGCTTCTAAAGAGAAATTGCTCAGTTTTCCATGGGACAGCTCTTGGGATATTTGAAGATGCCTATAATTTATAAGCATCAAAAAAACGAAGATCATGGCCACTGGTCCCATCACCTCCTGGCAAATAGAAGGAGAAGAAATGGAGGCAGTGAGAGATTTTACCTTCTTGGGCTCCATGATCATTGCAGATGGTGACAGCAGCAACGAAATTAAGAGACGCCTGCTTATTGGGAGGAAAGCAATGACAAACCTAGACAGCATCTTAAATAGTAGAGACATCACCTTGCCAACAAAGGTCCGTATAGTAAAAGCTATGGTTTTCCCAGTAGTGATGTATGGAAGTGAGAGCTGGACCATAAAGAAGGCTGATCGCCGAAGAATTGATGCTTTTGAATTATGGTGCTGGAGGAGACTCTTGAGAGTCCCATGGACTGCAAGAAGAGCAAACCTCTCCATTCTGAAGGAAATCAGCCCTGAGTGCTCACTGGAAGGACAGATCGTGAAGCTGAGGCTCCAATACTTTGGCCACCTCATGAGAAGAGAAGACTCCCTGGAAAAGACCCTGATGTTGGGAAAGATGGAGGACACAAGGAGAAGGGAACAACAGAGGACGAGATGGTTGGATAGTGTCTTCGAAGCTACGAACATGAGTCTGACCAAACTGCGGGAGGCAGTGGAAGACAGAAGTGCCTGGCATACTCTGGTCCATGGAGTCACGAAGAGTCGGACACGACTAAACAACTAAACAACAACAACATAATTTATAAGCTAGGTAAAGGTAAAGGGACCTCTGACCATTAGGTCCAGTCGTAACCAACTCTGGGGTTGTGGCGCTCATCTCGCTTTATTGGCCGAGAGAGCCGGTGTATAGCTTCCGGGTCATGTGGCCAGCATGACTAAGCCACTTCTGGCGAAGCAGAGCAGTGCACGGAAACGCCGTCTACCTTCCCGCCCGAGTGGTACCTATTTATCTACTTGCACTTTGACGTGCTTTTGACCTGCTAGGTTGGCAGGAGCAGGGACCGAGCAACGGGATCTCACCCCATCGTGGGGATTCGAACCGCTGACCTTCTGATCGGCAAGTCCTAGGCTCTGTAGTTTAACCCACAGCACTACCCTTTTAATTTATAAGCTAAACTTCCCCAAATCCCTCAACCGTTTCTCATCAGGCTTGGTTTACACGGGACACTTGTTCCATTCAATTGCACTTGCCATGTTACTGCCCATTCACTCATTTCGGAGGGGTCCTTTTGGAGACCCCTTCTTCCTTTCACCCCCCCCTCAATATACTATCATCCTCAACTTTGGCCACCTCACTGCTCTTCCCTGGCGCTGGACTGTTGAGGAACAAGTTAAAAAGAAAGAAAGAAATCTGCTCTTTGCCCTTCCCAATCCTTGGAGAACTCTGCTTTCCCCTTCTGTCCATGGGGAGAACTCTCTGCTTCCTGCTGCTTCACCAGTTCCTGATGCCCTCGTGGAACACTCCTCTTCTGAATGGCGGGAGGCATCAGGAATGGCAGGGAAGCTACTCCCTTGCCAGCGCTCGTACGCCCCGTCCCGAATCCCAGCCAAGGCCGTGGGAGGCTGGGACGCGGGAGAGGCAGCAGAGCTGACGGAAGGAAGAGCCCGAGAGAGACGTCACTCGCGGGGGCGGGGAGGCTGGGGTGGACGGCAATAAAATGTCTGCCCTCGCTCCGACGGCAGCAAGAGGTTGAACTGCAAGGATGGCGCTGAGCGGAGTCAACCAGAGCCACGTGCAGCCCGTTTGGGCCGAGATCCCGTCCCGTTCCGCAGACATCGGCGCCCAGGCTGTGCCCAGGTAAGCCCGCCCCGTCGGGCAGGGACCCTCTCCCGATGGCGAGGCCATGGCCCGCCCCTTCTCCTCTTTACTCTCGTTTCCCGCAAGCTGACCTTCTTCTCCCCCTCCTCCCGTAGCCGCGTCCCCATTAGGACGCAGCTGATAACCATAATCTACAAGTCCGTCTACCGCCGCATCCTGGAGGAAGGCGAGGGCGACCCCAGCAACCTGAGCGCCCTGCCCGCCCAGAACCTGCTCGCGGACCCCGTCAACTCCAGGGTGAGTCTGTCTCCCTCCCCGTCGGGCGGGGGCTCCAGACGTGGGTCCCTCCTTCGCCCCTTCGCGCCGCTCCGTCCTCTCCGTCTAACGCTCCCCGCCTTCGCCCCTCCCGCAGCTGCCGAGCCCAGACATCCAGGTGGTAATGGACGTCAACGTCCGGGCTCCTAGATAACAGCGCCAGCGTCTCCATCGACAGCCGCCGCAGCCCCGTCATGCTGACCTCCAAGTACCGCTAGGCTAGAGAAGCAGCCGCACCCTCCGCAGAAGTGCCGCCTGGACGTGGCAGCCTCGACCTCCCCCCCCCCCCCCCCCAATAAACCTGCTTTTAGCTCTCACTGCTCTCCCGGAGTCTATTTAGGCTGAATGGGGTGGGGGATGCGGGGAAATAATGGAGTTGGGAAGGACACTCAGAGTCATCTAGTCCAAACCCCGGAATCAAATGGTCCCTGGCAGGCGGCCATCCATCCTCTGCTTAAAACCTTCCAAGGAAAGGGATTCCACCACCTCCCGGGAGTGTCCCTTCCACGGGGGAATATCTCTATAGCAGGGGAGCCTGCAGGCCTGGAGGGGCCCAAAATGGCAGGAAACACCATTTGGCTTCTTGAGAAGGGCTTCCTTTGAGCCGGCAATGCCCAGGCACAGGCTGGAGGCCCTTCACGAGAGGAGACAAGGATTCTCATTGGCTTCTATTTTTTAAAAATCACATTTTAAATTTTTTTTTTCATTGATAACATCTCAATTAATAACATATCAGATCTTGCCATGTCATATCCAAAATAAAAACAATAAAAACAATCCAATTAAACATTTCATCCCCCCCGCCAACCTGCTTTTAGGTCTCACTGCTCTCCCGGAGTCTCCTTACGTGGGCAAATCACAGAATTGTAGAGTTGGGAGGGACTCACAGAGTCATCTTGTCCAACCCCCTTCAATGCAGGGATCTGAACCAAATCATCCCTGACAGGTGGCCATCCATCCTCTGCTTAAAACCTCCTGGGAGTGTCCCTTCCAAGGTAGAATAGCTCTGTAGCAGGGGACCTGCAGTTTGGAGTAGCATTCTCTGACTATGTGCAGAGTACATTATTGACACTTTTGAGGAATTCCAGTGGACCTCCGTCCTGGATCAGGATAAAGGAGTCCAAATCCAGGTAGCCTTAAGCTCCAATACCTGCTGTTGAATAAATTAACCATCAGGCTGGCATGCAATGTTTGCCTCATGACTTCAGAGCTTTGCATGGACAAATTACATATTTTTTCTTATGCAACTATCCCTCCACCTCCTCTTGTGTCCCTTTTTTCAACATGATTATAGGTTTATTTTGTTGTTTCCTCAGTTCTGGAAACTTCTGTTAACAATCCTGCTGTTAGTTAACCTTGCTGTTAGTTAAAGGTAAAGGTAAAGGTACCCCTGCCCGTACGGGCCAGTCTTGACAGACTCTGGGGTTGTGCGCCCATCTCACTTAAGAGGCCAGGGGCCAGCGCTGTCCGGAGACACTTCCGGGTCACGTGGCCAGCGTGACATCGCTGCTCTGGCAAGCCAGAGCCGCACACGGAAACGCCGTTTACCTTCCCGCTGGTAAGCGGTCCCTATTTATCTACTTGCACCCGGAGGTGCTTTCGAACTGCTAGGTTGGCAGGCGCTGGGACCGAGCAGCGGGAGCGCACCCCGCCGCAGGGATTCGAACCGCCGACCTTTCGATCGGCAAGCCCTAGGCGCTGAGGCTTTAACCCACAGCGCCACCTGCGTCCCCCTGCTGTTAGTTAATTTGCTGCAAATTGCCAGAGCTACTCCAGTATCTATGGCAGTATTTATGGCTGCTGCTACTTTTACAGCTCCTGCCTGACCAACAAGCATCTTGGGACGGAGGCAATAAGCAGACTGTGCTATAAATGACAGGTTGTGATACTGGAACTGAGGGCCTACGAATGAAATTGATGGACAGAAGTTTCAGAACAGGGATGGGGCCTGAACGTCCTAAAAGGGACATTCCAGAATCAAATAGGAAACCAGGATGGCTTCTGTAAATCTGGGGTTGTCCCTAGAGAATTGGAGGATCTGGTGTCTTAGAAACATATTTATGATAATCCAGCCTGGTTCTCCCATTATTTAATCTCACCTATTAGACTGGTCTGAATTACAGATTGGCTAAGGGTTCCTTTTTCTTTTCATGTTCCAAGTTGTTGTTTGAAGTCTGTTCCTCTGTTGATTTCGACAAACCTATTATGTTGTGTATATTTTTATGTTGGCTGAACTAAATGTCCAGCCTCAGGCTCAATACGTTACCTTTGGGGTGTTTGGCAAGATGGGACTCTGAGCAAGTGGAGGGAATGGGTGAAAACGAAGAGTCACTGTGTGTTGAGGGTGCTAAGTTGGAGGCAGGAGGAAGCCCTCCAGACATTCCTGTGAAGAACTCCAGGGGCTTTACCAGGGCCTTGGCTGTGGACTTCAACCAATGTTTTCTTTCCTGTGTTCCCCAAAGCAGGTGGGTATTATAGGTGTGGCACAGTGGGTGCACACTGCTAGAAGGCAGAAACATGAGTGGCATCAGAAACCCTGGGTTAACTAAACCAGAAGTTAAGGAGAAGAGGGGCGAGTGTGGCCTTGCAGGCAAGAAGGCACATTAAGAAGAAACCCCCACAGTCATCTGGTCCAGCCCTCTGCAATGCAGGAATCTCAGCTAAAGCATCCCTGACAAGCAGCCAGCCAACCTTTGCTTAAAACCCTCCCAGAGAGGAGAGTCCACCACCTCCCGAGAAAGTCTGTTTCAGAACAGCTGTATAGCAGGGCCTGGAGGGACCCAAATATTGGGAGAGCACCATTTTGCCCTTGGAGAAGGGCTCCGTGTTCGCTGGCAATACCAACACCCCAGGCTGGAGGTTCTTCAGGAGAGGAGGCAAGAACTCTCACTGGTTTCAATGCTCAGTGGATTATGTGGGAATGTTCTGGGGTGCAGGAGAGGATATATTGACTAATTATATCCTTATCCAACTTGTGCTAACAAGTTCCCAAAATATCAGCAGAGTTTATAGACATTCCCCTTTAAGTTCGCAACGGTAACGCTTGCACAGGTTCTCTAGAACCTCTATAATAATTACTCTGGTAATTTCCCCTTTGTTCCCTCTTAAAATACAAGACACAACACAGTCTTTATAAAAGTATAAAAGAGTTTACTCACGTTCTGTTCACAATATGATCCCAGAAGGCAGACAGCTTTAAAAAGGGTTACATACACTCAGAATCTATCTTATAGGAAGATAGTACTGTCCTCTCTTGGCTGAGAGTCAAGAGGGCATGTTGCTCCTTCAGAAGATGAAGATGAGAGAGAGATATATGGCTGCCTGCCCTGTGCTTTTATCATTTACCTGCACAGGTGAAGCCACACCCACCTCTGGTCACATGCGGAGGAAGTCCGTCCTCAGGAAGTTTACCTGCTTGCTAGACAGACATCCCTCCCCATGTTCTAACATGTACACTCTAGGAATGTAGTCATTGACTGCTCCTGTGTTTACATCCCACAGATTTGCCCCCAAGACCAAGCTGTTCAGCACTGAAAGCACACAGCACCAACTTGGCCACACCCGCTCTATGCATTTAAAACACTATGGGCAGCCACAACTTCCCCAAAATAATCCTGGGAACTGTAGTTGGGCTTTGAGAGTTGTTAGGAGACCCCTATTTCCCTCCCAGAGCTACCATACCAAGAGTGGTTTAACAACCAATCCCTCTTCCCAATACAGTGGGACCTCAGGTTAAGAACTTAATTCGTTCTGGAGGTCCGTTCTTAACCTGAAACTGTTCTTAACCTGAAGCACCACTTTAGCTAATGGGGCCTCCTGCTGCTGCCGCACAATTTCTGTTCTCATCCTGAGGTAAAGTTCTTAACCCGAGGTACTATTTCTGGGTTAATGGAGTCTGTAACCTGAAGCGTCTGTAACCCAAGGCACCACTGTAATAATTCCCAATCCTGTGGAAATTGTAGCCTAGTGAAGAGTCCCCTAGCACCTCTCAGCACCCTTATCAAACTACAGGATTATTGAGCTTGTTTGGAGGTTCTCAATGTGGATTACAAAATTTTTGCAGACATTTTGGCAAAAAGATTGAAAAGAGTGCTGATAGAGGAGATTCATAAGGACCAAACAGGCTTTCTCCCAGGGAGACATATGTCAGATAATGTGAGGAACATTATAGACATTTTGGAGCTGTTAGACGTTGACATTAATAGGAAGGCAGTCTTGATTTTTGTGGACGCGGAGAAAGCCTTTGACAATATCTGTTGGACTTTTATGAAAAAGAATCTCCAAGGAATGGGGGTAGGCCAAGGTTTTGAAAATGGTATAGGTGCAATATATTCTAAACAAAAAGCTAAGTTAATTGTAAATAATGTGGTAACAGAAGAAATATCCATAGAAAAAGGTACACGGCAGGGATGCCCAATATCCCCTTTGCTTTTTATATCAGTCCTGGAGGTTCTGTTAAATATGATTAGAAAGGACCAGTTGGTTAAAGGAGTTCAGGTCGGAGTTAGACATTACAAACTAAGAGCATTTGCAGATGACCTAGTATTGACCTTGCAACAGCCAGACACTAGTACTAAAAGAGTATTAGAATTAATTGAAATATTTGGTCGAGTAGCAGGTTTTAAACTGAACAAACAAAAAACGAAAGTGTTGGAAAAAAAATTTAACAATGGAAGAAAGAGAGAGTTTTCAGAATGAAACAGGCTTGGAAATAACAAAAAGGGTAAAATACCTGGGGATAAACTTAACATCCAAGAATGTGAACTTATTTAAGGATAATTATGAAAAAAGTTGGTCAGAAGTAAAGAAGGATCTGGAAATATGGTCAAGGTTGAAACTTTCCTTGTTAGGCCGAATTGCTACTATTAAGATGAATGTATTGCCTAGAATGCTGTTTTTATTCCAGACGTTGCAGATTTTGGACAAGATGGACTGTTTCAAGAAGTGGCAGAAAGACATATCAAAATTTGTCTGGCAGGGCAAAAAGCCCAGAATTAAATTTAAGATTTTAACTGATGCAAAGGACAGAGGGGGGTTTGCCCTGCCGGACTTAAGACTTTATTATGAATCGGCAGCTTTCTGCTGGTTGAAACACTGGCTACTTCTTGAGAACACTGACATTTTGGATCTGGAAGGGTATGACAATAGTTTTGGTTGGCATGCATACTTATGGTACGACAAGGCAAAGGTGTATAAAAGCTTTAAAAACCATATTGTAAGGAAAGCATTGTATAATGTTTGGATTAGATACAAAGATTTGTTGGAAAGCAAAACCCCTAGGTGGGTGTCACCAATGGAAGCTAGGGAAGTAAAAAAGCTTAATATGGACTCCAAATGGCCAAAATATTATGAAATTCTAGAATATGATGATGAAAGGGTTAAACTTCAGAGTTATGAGAAACTAAAGCCCAAGGTTCGAGATTGGTTGCACTATCATCAGATAAATGAGACATTTAAACAGGACAGGAAAATAGGATTTCAGAAAGAGAGGTCAAAATTAGAAACAGAATTGTTGGAATCCAATACCAAGAATTTATCGAAAATGTATAACTTGCTGTTGAAATGGAATACACAGGATGAAATGGTGAAATCAGCAATGATTAAATGGGCACAAGATATTGGTCATGATATTATGTTTGCTGACTGGGAACAGTTATGGACCACCGGTATTAAATTTACTGCATGTAATGCTTTAAAAGAAAATATTATGAAAATGATCTATCGGTGGTACATGACCCCAGTCAAGCTTGCAAAAATTTACCATTTGCCTAATAATAAGTGTTGGAAATGTAATGAGACTGAAGGCACTTTTTACCACCTTTGGTGGACCTGCCCAAGGGTTAAAGCTTTCTGGGAGATGATCTATAATGAAATTAAGAAGGTCCTTAAGTGGACTTTTCCTAAGAAACCAGAGGCTTTTCTCTTGGGCATGGTTGGCCAATCGGTGCTAAAGAAGGATAGGATTTTCTTTATGTACGCCACTACAGCAGCAAGAATTCTACTGGCAAAGTATTGGAAGATGCAAGAACTACCTACTCTGGAAGAATGGCAAACAAAGGTGATCGACTTTATGGGACTGGCCGAGATGACGGGCAGAATCCGTGACCAGGGGAAAGAGACAGTGGAGGAGGACTGGAAGAAATTTAAAATATATCTCAAAAACAATTGTAAAATTGAGGAATGTTAAGATGTCAGGGGGTAAGAGGTAAAGAATTGCAGCAGTAACTAAAAAAATAAAGGGAATTTTATGAAAGGGAATTAAGACAATGGACCTAAGGGTTGCTAAAGAATCATTAAACAAGGATGCAAGGAAGGGGAGGCATGGGGAAGTCAAAAGAAAGAAGGGTATGAAATGAGGAATTTAAAATTACATGGGTTTAATTGTTATGTGCCCTATCTGTTTTTTGTTTTTCTTTTGTCTGTTCTGTTGAGTTTTTATTACTTGTTTGAAAAATCAATAAAAATTAATTTTAAAAAAAACAAAAAAAACAAACTACAGGATTATTTGGGGGAAAGCTACGACTGTTCAAGTGGTATGAGTGCTCTAGATGTATAGCCAGGATGTGGCCCTTGTTTAGCCATGCACAGAACTCAGGATAGTTATCTCTTCTTTATCTGCTACACCAAGCAGTGGAAAGAAAGGCATGAGGCTTGGGAGTGATAAAGACTCTGAGATGATGCCTACCCTGACTTGCTACTTCTGTTTGGGTGCCACGATCTTGCACATGAACACAGCTCCCCAAAGCAGGATGTCCCGGACAGCGTTCCACGGACGCCTTGAATGGGTCACACAGAACCCCTGAGGTCCACGGACCACTGACTGGGAACCACCGGTTTAGAGAAAAGGCAAGGAAAGGGTGCCATGATCAGAATCTATAACATGATGCATGGTGTGGGACAGGTTTTTCTCCCTCTGGTCACGCTATTACTTGTGGACAACCAGTGGAATTCTATTAGGTGGAACTGCTTGCAGAAATGTGCACCTTAAGCAAACAGGTGGACAAAAACACACATCTAAGGAGAAATGCACATTTGAAAAGCTGAGGTATTTTGTGAGGGCTTTAAAATAAAATCACCAGCTGATGTACGAGTCTGGCGAACCGAACTCAGGATTGTAAAAAGGGGAAACTGAGAAATATCGGAATTGTCCCATTTGTTCCATCTTTCCACATACAGCCATTCTTTACCTTCAGGAACAAACTCCATCCTCTCTTGTGACCATCAGCTCTTGGGGTCATAGTTTCAGAGTTCTTGCCTACAGTGGCTGCTGCTGTCAGTGCTTGGCAGCCTTGGAAGGTTTTAAGCCGAGGATGGATGGCCGCCTGCCAGGGACGAGTTGGTTCAGATTCCTGCATTGAAGGGGGTTGGACTAGATGGCTCTGAGTGTCCCTCCCAACCCTACAATTCTGTGATTTCTCCGCACCCCAGTCCAGCCTATGGAGATTCGGGGAGAGCAGTGAGAGCTAAAAGCAGGTTTATTGGGGGGGGGGGGGGAGCGGACGTGCTCGAGGCTGCCACGTCCAGGCGGCACTTCTGCGGAGGGTGCGGCTGCTTCTCTGGCCTAAGGTCAGCAGACGGGGCTGCGGCGGCTGTCGATGGAGACGCTGGCGCTGTTATCTAGGAGCCCGGACGTCGACGTCCATTACCACCTGGATGTCTGGGCTCGGCAGTCGCGGGAGGGGCGAAGGCGGGGAGCGCTAGAGGGAGAAGGACGGAGCGGCGCGAAGGGGCGAAGGAGGGACCCACGTCTGGAGCCCCCGCCCGACGGGGAGGGAGACAGACTCACCCTGGAGGTGACGGGGTCCGCGAGCGGGTTCCCTGTGCCGAGGGCGCGGGCGACGGTGTAGTGGAGGGTCGCCGCGTACAGCGGATGTTCTCCGAAAGGGACGGGATCTCGGCCCAAACGGGCTGCACGTGGCTCTGGCTGACTCCGCTCTGCGCCATCCTTGCACTTCAACCTCTTCGGTGCCGTCGGAGACCGAGGAGCCCTTTTTATGCCGTCCATCCCACCCCCGGGGGGCGTGTCCCCCTCGGCTTCCTCCTGCCGTCGGCGCTGCGTTCATGCACGACTTTCTCATAAATAGGTTTATGGGAATTAACAGAGAAGGAGACTCCAAACAATAACTTGGAACATCAAAAGAAAGAATAGCTCTTGCCCAATCTATAGCCTAGTGTAACTGGTAAGGTTAAATATGTGGGAGACCCAGACACGATTATTAGGAATATATTTACAGGGTACTGAACTGGGAGCGAGTTCCAAACTGGACCATTTCCCCTGGAATCCTCATTGAATCACTCACACATAAGCAAATCAACAACATAAATATTCTTCCTTATTTCAGGATTGGTGGGAAATGGTCCAGTTTGGAACTGAGCCCCAGTTCAGGAGCCTTGAAATGTATTTCTCATCATCCAGCTTGGTTCTCCCATATATTTAACTTCACTAATTAGACTCGGCTGAACTACAGATTGGGTAAGTGTTACGTTCTTTCTTTTGACATTGCAAGTTGTTTTGAGTCTGTTCCTATGTTTATTCCCATAAACTTATTATGTCTTGCATGAGCACTTCGGTCGTGCGTATTTTTCAGTAGGCTGAACTAGATTCTCAGCCCCACCTGCAATATGTTACATTTGGGGAGTTTGGCAATGTGGGTATGAATCGGATGCTCTTCCTTGTTCTATATTTGGTGCTGGGTCCAGCAAGCGGTGGGACAAGATTCTTTGGGTGGATCTCTAGGAAAAGAAACAGCAGCCCAGCACCAACAGGAAGCTTCTAAAGAGAAATTGCACAGTTTTCCATGGGACAGCTCTTAGGATATCTGAAGGTGCCTATAATATCTGCATGAAGAGAAAATGAAGCCTGGGCCGAGTATGGTTTGTGGGAATCAAAACATATTTGCATATATTTGGGTGTGGAGGGCTTTGCATAAATTGCATAAATGAGGGAAGAGCGGAGCACACACTGACTAGCTGGATGTTGGCTGGAAGAAGAGAGAAGCAAGGAGGGCACACAAGAGTAAATAAAAAGTATTATACTGTTCCAAGCCTTGCCTATCATGTAGAGCGGACAGCAGGTGGACTAGAACAGTGTTTCCCAAATTTGTGTCTCCTCCTGTGGATGAACCACAACTCCCATCATCCCTAGCAAGCAGGACCAGTGGTCAGGGATGATGGGAAAGGTAGTCCAAAAACAGCTGGAGACCCACGTTTGGAAGACACTATACTAGAATCATGAATGGGAATTGTGGGCTTTCTGAGTGGGCTTTGCAGCACCCTGAAGATGGCAGGAACTCAAGAGGTTTTGGGAGTTTCCCCTTTCTCCCCTCTTGTGGCCCTTCATATTCACAGTCCCTCATTTTCAACAGGGCGATACTAAGAAAGAATTGAAAGGCCAGCAGAATTAGCCTCATCCCACCAGCTCATCCTCACCAGCAAAGGGCTCTTTAACCCCTTCTGTAACCCCAGAGGCTGAACAGCAAGCAGAGGCCTCTCAGCTCCCATTTACTATCAGGGCACCTGCTGGGACAAGAAAAAGAGAAGGACATGGCCACCCTTTGCCAGAACGCTGTCTGCCACCTACAGAGCCAGGCTGGCAACCTGCCTCTGGTATCATGAAAGCAAAATGCAAGCACTCTTACTGTCCCTCTTATTAGGGACTGTTCCTATTTCCTGGTCCCCATTAATGTTGCTGTTATCGTTGGCATCTGTTTGTCTCAAGACACAAATAAATCACAGCCTCCACTTTGCCTATTGCTTTTCGCATTTCAGGGACGTCAAGCTGAAATGTTCTTTGTGCAGAGTTACTAGCATGGCTGTTCTTCAGAATTCACCCTCCCTCATCTGGGCTCTAGAAATTAAATCACCACACGGAGAAATGGGTCCGTCTTGTCTGCAGTGCCAAATGAGTGGAAACTGCAGGGAAGCGGGCTAAGCCCTCGGAGGAACGTAAAAGCTATTCAAACAGCGAAGCGGCCTGTGTGTCTGGGGTGCTGTAGGGCAGGGATGGAGAACCTGTGGAACCCCCCTGACTTCCTTGGACTCCAACTCCCTTCAGCCTCAGGCAGCATGGCCAATGGTGAGGGGTGAGGGGAACTGGGAGTCACAAGGATCGGGGAGGAAAAAGAGGAGGTTTCTTCCTTTTTAAGTTGTTCATCAACAGTCCAGCGTCAGGAAAGAGCAGTGAGGTGGCCAAAGTTGAGTATGATAGTACATTGTTGGGGGGGGTGAAGGGAAAAAGGGGTCTCCAAAAGGACCCCTTCGAAATGAGTGAATGGTCAGTAACATAGCAAGTGCAATTCAATGTAACAAGTGTCCCGTGTAAACCAAGCCAGATGAGGAACTGTTGAAGGATTTGGGGAAGTTTAACTTGGGGAAGATTGAGGGCACAAGGAAAAGGGGACAACAGCGGAAGAGATGGTTGGATAGTGTTCTAGAAGCTACCAGTATGAGTTTCACCAAACTGCAGGAGGCAGTGGAAGACAGGAGTGCCTGGCGTGCTCTGGTCCTTGGGGTCACAAAGAGTCGGACACGACTAAACGACTAAACAACAACAACAAAAGCTTATAAATTATAGGCATCTTCAAATATCCTAAGAGCTGCCCTATTGAAAACTGTGCAATTTCTCTTTAGAAGCTTCCTGTTGGTGCTGGGCTGCTGTTTCTTTTCCTAGAGATCCACCCAAAGAATCTTGTCCCACCGCTTGCTGGACCCAGCACCAAATATTGAACAATGAAGAGCATGCGATTCATACCCACATTGCCAAACTCCCCAAATGTAACATATTGCAGGTGGGGCTGAGAATCTAGTTCAGCCTACTGAAAAATATGCACGACTGAAGTGCTCATGCAAGACATAATAAGTTTATGGGAATAAACATAGGAACAGACTCAGAACAAGGCTCCCGAACTGGGGCCCAGTTCCAAACTGGACCATTTCCCACCAATCCTGAAATAAGGAAGAATATTTATGTTGTTGATTTTCTTATGCTTGAGTGATTCAATTAGGATTCCAGGGGAAATGGTCCAGTTTGGGCCTGGCTCCCAGTTCAGTACCCTATAAATATATTCCTATGAATCCTGTCTGGGTCTCCCACATTTTTAACCATACCAGTTACACTAGGCTACAGATTGGGCAAGTGTTATTCTTTCTTTTGATGTTCCAAGTGATTGTTTGGAGTCTTCTTCTTCTCTGTTTATTCCCATAAACCTATTTATGGGAAAGTCGGGCATGAATGCAGCGATGCACGGCGTAAAAAGGGCTCCTCGGTCTCCGACGGCACCGAAGAGGTTGAAGTGCAAGGATGGCGCTGAGCGGAGTCAACCAGAGCCACGTGCAGCCCGTTTGGGCCGAGATCCCGTCCCTTCGTGAGAACTTCAGCGAGGGGGCCAGGTAAGCCCGCCCCGTCGGCCAGGGATCCTTTCCCAATGACGAGGCCATGGCCCGACCATTCTCCTCTTTGCTGTCTCCTGCAGGCTGTACGCGGCGACCTTCGCCTTTGCCATCGACGCCTTCCTCAAGAATCAGAACCCGCTCGTCAACTTCAGGGTGAGTTTCTCTCCCTCCCCGTCACGTGGGTCCCTCCTTCGCCCCTTCGCGCAGCTCCGTCCTCTCCGTCTAATGCTCCTGACTTCGCCTCTTCCGCAGGTGCCGAACGAAGACACCGAGGAGGAAGAGAGCATCTTCAGCCAGGCTGCGCTCATCGTCAAGGCGGTGCTCTCATTCCGCTAGGCCAGAGAAGCAGCCGGCGCCCTCCGCAGAAGTGCCGCCTGGACGTGGCAGCCTCGACCACGTCCCTCCCCCCTCCCCCTCCAATAAACCTGCTTTTAGCTCTCACTGCTCTCCCCGACTCTCCTTAGGCTGAACTGGGGTGCCGGGAAATCACAGAATTGTAGGGTTGGGAGGGACACTCAGAGCCATCTAGTCCACCCCCCTTCAATGCAGGAATCTGAACCAACTCCAACTTCGCCAGTCCAGCTGCAGACATTTGAAACACTATTATACCACTTGGACCAGCCATGGCTTCCCCCAAGTAATCCTGGGAACGGCAGTTGGGCCTTGAGAGTTGTTGGGACCCCCCTATCCCCCTCCCAGAGCTACAATACCAAGAGCGCTAACAATCAACCCCACTTCCCAAGGAACTGTGGGAATTGTAGCTCTGTGAGGGGTCTCCTCACGGCATTTATGTCTGCTGCTACTTTGAGAGTTCCTGCCTGAAGAACAAGCATCTTGGGACTGAGGCAATAAGCAGATTGTGCTATAAATGACAGGTTGTAATACAGTGGGACCTCGGGTTAAGTACTTAATTCGTTCTGGAGGTCTGTTCTTAAACTGAAATTGTTCTTAACCTTAAGCACCACTTTAGCTAATGGAGCCTCCTGCTGCTGCTGCACAATTTGTGTTCTCATCCTGAAGCAAAGTTCTTAACCCGAAGTACTATTTCTGGGTTAGCGGAGTCTGCAACCTGAAGCGTATGTAACCTGAGGTACCACTGTACTGGAACTGAGGGCCTAAGAATGAAGTGGATGAACAGAAGTTTCAGAACAGGGATGGATGGGGCCCGAAAGTCCTAGGAAAAAAATGGGACATTCCAGAATCAAATCGGAAATTGTGATGGCTTCTGTAAATCTGGGGTTGTCCCTAGACAATTGGAGGGTCTGGTAGCTGCTGCTGTCAGTGATCCAGGTGTCCCAACGCCATGCCCTCCCCCCACTCTCACCAAGGAACAGCCTCCCATCCAGTAACAAAAAAGCACTGTTAAAAGAGGAATGACATTTCTTTTTAAAGGCATCCTTCCAATAAAATATTCACCCATCTATCCTCACTGCCGAGTTTTTAAAAGGCATGCAGTTAAGGGAGCGCGTTATGAAACTTGTAAAAAAGGGGGGGGGGACCAGTGAGAGAAACAAAAATGTGAGGTGTTTAATTTCTTCAAATTAATCCATACAAATGAAAATAAAATCCAACTTCTTTTAAAAAAAGGAAACTGTCCAACTGGGCCAGCCCCAATATTCAGTTTCTAGTAGGAAAGGCTTGTGGGGGTGGGACAGATCTGGCCTGCAGGCTGCTAGCTTCTCACTCCTCACATCACAGAATAATAGAATCATAATCAAATAGCTAGACGAAGAACAAGGGCAACCTTATCCCAAGGAACAAACATGGTACTGGGTGATACTGCTTTTCTGCTCTTTGGTGTTAGGACTTTGTGGGAGGAAATCTCCCTTCTACCATGGCAGAGACTTTGCTAGTGGCTGTCAACCTCCAAGTAGCCAGGACTGAAGAAATGTTGAAATTAAACAAAGCTACAAAGAATTACTACATAACTGGGTTGTCAAGAAACAATGACCAAGAGGTGGAACTTAGGCCTTGTTAAAGGCCTGGCAGATGGTGGTAGGAGCAGAGCCAGTGCTTGTATTAAACTGGAGGCAGAGTGGGCCAGTGGCCCTTCCTTTTTGTGAACACTCCCTTAGCTACTGTTCTTAAACGGCTATGGGGAGCATGGGGGCATGATTTGACTTGAATTTGGGACAGTCAATGGGTAGGACTTGTGGATTTCACTAAGCCTGTATCTTTTCCCTCATAATTTGAGTGCAGCCTCATTTTCACTCCCATGGTTAGTACTTGCTGATATGCTGGTTTACACCTGAGCTAAGGAGTGAAGGAATTCTAGAGGGTTTTTATGAGTATACAACCTCCACAGGTGACACCATTTTTTTGTAATCTGGTGAAATCCCCACTCAGATACAGGACAGAGTCCTCAGACCGTCTTGCACTTATGACTTTCTTGCACTCAGCACCTTGGAATTACGTGGGTAACAGTGACAGATCTCATCCTAGGCCCAAAACTCAGCCCGAAACCTGGGAGATTATTCTGCTTTCTCCTTAGCTCAGAGAAGGGCAGGGCATCTTCCTGGCCCTCATGTGGAGCCTTTTGGAAGAGCATTGAGGAAGTTCCCTCAACACTCACATGGATTTGGAGCTTGAGAGAAGGCTTGTCCCTTTGGTATTTATTAGTTCTGAAAAAGCCTCCAGAGCTCAGCGTGACATTTCTCCCCCATTACAAGGAGAAGTAAAGCGAGTGGCAAGTGCAAATTCTGGCTGGCTACCAAGGCCGGCTCAAATTTGTGGGTCTCTGCTCGCCTATGAGGAGGCCCAGACCTGCACCCACCAGCCCCACCCATCTTGCAGTCTCTTGCAGCCAAGTATGAAATGGTGAGCTTAACAGTCTGGCTTAGTGTGTGTGTGTGTGTGTGTGTGTGTGTGTGTGTGTTACAAGTTCAAGTGTGTTCATGAAGTGGGAATTCACGCTTTGACTCCAGGCGTTCTAATTTTACTCCAAAAATTCTGAAAATCAGCTCCAAAATTGTGGCTTTTGCACACACACACACAACCACCCTCCTGGAAGTCAAGAGTGCCTGACTACTGTTTTCCCCTGGCTGCTTGGCACCCAAAGCGCAGGAGGAAACCAGGCTGCTTGGCACTGCCCCCTTTCCAGATATCACCCTCCACCCCACTTCATCTAGGTAACAAATTGTCAGACACTGCAGTAACCCCCAAATTATTCCTCGTCAATACTTGCCCAACCTCTGCTGGTATAAAATTAGGAGTGTATGTGAGATGTTTGGAGATCCAAGTAGTATAAGAACATTCCCAAAAGAGTTACTTACGATTCCTGGACTTCGCTTCGGTGCTTATGATGACTGTGAAAACAACCTAATAAGGTCCTACATGGCTGATACTAAGGGTGGGATTCAACACAAGTCCTACTCCAAGCAGATCCATCTAAGCTAATGGACATGGTTAACTTGGGTTCGTTAACTTCAATGGGTCTCCTACAAGAAGGAGTTAGTTGACCACCGCCCTATGTGTTCTCGAGTCCTCCCTTCTGACCCATCGGTACAACTCTGATGATGTTTATACCAGCAGAACACTCCCCTCTTCACTACCCGACTAGTCTATGACTTGGTGAGCCTGCTACCCACCGTTAAAATCTTCAAATAAGATCTCACATCTTCACAGCTGCCCTGAGAAACTGGACAGTCTAGTAGTTCCACGAGGCAGCCACTCTCTGGTAAAAACTGGCTTCTGAGATAACAGCAGCTTGCTGAGAGCTGCATATATTTGTTTTTTAAAAGGGGAGGACTCAAAAATTCTGCATGAAGGGACAATGAAGCCTGGGCCGAGTATGGTTTGTGCAAATCCAAACATATTTGCATATATTTGGGTGTGGAGGGGTTTGCATAAATTGCATAAATGAGGGAAGAGTGGAGCAATCACTGGCTAGCTGGATGTTGGCTGGAAGAAGAGAGAAGCAAGGAGGGCACACAAGAGGAAAAAAAGTATTATACTGTTCCAAGCCTTGCCTATCATGTAGCAGGTGGACTAGAACAGTGTTTCCCAAATTTGTGTCTCCTCCTGTGGATGAACCACAACTCCCATCATCCCTAGCAAGCAGGACCAGTTGTCAGGGATGATGGGAAACGTAGTCCAAAAACAGCTGGAGACCCACGTTTGGAAGACACTATACTAGAATCATGAATGGGAATTGTGGGCTTTCTGAGTGGGCTTTGCAGCACTCTGAAGATGGCAGTAACTCAAGAGGTTTGGGGAGTTTCCCCTTTCTCCCCTCTTGTGTCCCTTCATATTCACAGTCCCCCATTTTCAACAGGGCGATGCTAAGAAAGAATTGAAAGGCTCGCAGAATTAAGCCTCATCCCACCAGCTCATCCTCACCAGCAAAGGGCTCTTTAACCCCTTCTGTAACTCCAGAGTGTGAACAGCAAGCAGAGGCCTCTTGGCTCCCGTTTACTATCAGGGCACCTGCTGGGATACGAAAAAGGGAAGGGCATTGCCACGCTTTGCCAGTACACTGTCTGCCGCCTACAGAGCCAGGCTGGCAACCTGCCTCTGGTATCATGAAAGCAAAATGCAAGCACTCTTTTTTTTTTTTAATTCTATTTATTAAGCTTTTACAAAATACATTAAACAGAAGAAGAAACAACAACACACATTTTAAAAGACAAAAACAAAAGAAAAAGAAAACAAAGAAAACAAAGAAGAATTCAGAGAAAGCAAAAAGAAAAGAGACTGAAGAACAAAAAAACACACTCAGATCATCACGTTTCGCCATAAAACAAACATATTTACAAACACTTGACCTCCATCCAACTCGGTTTAGGTTAGGTAATCTTATAATCTTTCTGCAGTTGTATTATACTAACTCTATACATCGCAGGTGTTAAATTCCGTCCACTGTGACTTTATTTAGCTTCAATATAACTTCAATATTTATTCCAATCGTTTTTTAGTTTTACATTATTTTGATGCCTAATTCTTTGTGTCAATCTCGCTAACTCTATGTATTGAAACAATCTCATTTGCCATTCTCTTACCATGGGGGTGTTGGGAGTTTTCCAGTTTTGCGCTATTAAGATCCTGGCCGCCATCGTAGCATACTGAAAGAATGTTTGGTCCTCACTTTTGATCTCCTCGCCAATCATACCCAAGAGGAACGCCTCCGGTTTTTTAGGGGAGTTATATTTCAATATTTTCTTTAACTCATCATAAATTTGTCCCCAGAATCTTTTCACCACGTCACAAGTCCACCACATATGGAAGAAGTTTCCTACCTTGGTTTTACATCTCCAGCAAGTGCTGTTTCAGGTTTTGTACATCTTCCCCAGTCTTGCCGGAGTGATGTACCAATGATACATCATTTTTTCTAAGTTTTCTCGGAGAGCAGCACATGCTGTGAACTTCATACCCGTCTTCCAGAGTTTCTGCCACCTGTCATATTCCAGGTTATATCCAAGGTCTCCGGCCCATTTAACCATAACTCCTTTCACTTCTTCATCTTTAGTTTCCCAGTCCAACAATTGTTTATACATTTTGGAAAGAAGTTTAGTGTTACTTTCTAAAATTTCCACCTGGTATTTCGACTTTTTTTCACTCATCCCTGATTTTTTGTGTTCATGCCACAATGCATTAATTTGGTGGAATTGTATCCATCCGTTTAACTTATCCTTCACCTCTTCATACGGTCTAACTTTCCATCCTCTTTCTGTTTTAACTAGGAGATCTTCATATGTCCATCTTTCACCTGCCAGATTTGGTTTTTTTATTGTTAAAATGTCAATTGGTGAAAGCCACCAGGGTGTACAACTTTCAATCAATTTTTTATTCCTATTCCAGACTTCGAGTAACGAGCCTCTCATAATATGGTTAGAGAAGCCTCTGTGAAAATGCAAGCACTCTTAATGTCCCTCTTTATTAGGGACTGTTCCTATTTCCTGGTCCCCATAAATGTCGCTGTTATCATTGGCATCTGTTCGTCTCAAGACACAAATAAATCACTGCCTCAAGTTTGCCTCTCGTTTTCCACATTTCAGGGATGTCAAACTGAAATTCTCTTTGTGCAGAGTTACTAGCATGGCTGTTCTTCAGAATTCACCCTCGCTCATCTGGGCTCTAGAAATTAAATCACCACACAAAAATATGGGTGCATCTTGTCTGCAGTGCCAAATGAGTGGAAACCGCAGGGAAGCGGGCTAAGCCTTTGGAGGAACGTAAAAGCTATTCAAACATCGAAGCAGCCTGCGTGTCTGGGGTGCTGTAGGGCAGGGATGGAGAACCTGTGGAACCCCCCTGACTTCCTTGGACTCCAACTCCCATCAGCCTCAGGCAGCATGGCCAATGGTGAGGGGTGAGGGGAACTGGGAGTCACAAGGATTGCGGAGGGAAAAGAGGAGGTTTCTTCCTTTTTAAGTTGTTCATCAACAGTCCAGTGTCAGGAAAGAGCAGTGAGGTGGCCAAAGTTGAGTATGTTAGTACATTGTTGGGGGGGGGGGTGAGAAAGGAAAAAGGGATCTCCAAAAGGACCCCTCCAAAATGAGTGAAGGGCAGTAAAATAGCAAGTGCAATTCAATGTAACAAGTGTCCCGTGTAAACCAAGCCTGATGAGGAACGGTTGAGGGATTTGGGGAAGTTTAGCTTATAAATGATAAAGGTAAAGGTAAAGGGACCCCTAACCATTAGGTCCAGTCATGACCGACTCTGGGGTTGCGGCGCTCATCTCGCTTTATTGGCCAAGGGAGCCGGAGTACAGCTTCCGGCTGTACCTTCCCCCCGGAGCGATACCTATTTATCTACTTGCACATTGACATGCTTTTGAACTGCTAGGTTGGCAGGAGCTGGGACCGAGTAATGTGAGCTCACTCCATCGCGGGGATTTGAACCGCTGACCTTCTGATAGGCAAGTCCTAGACTCTGTGGTTTAACCCACAGCGCCACCTGTGTCCTTCTTATAAATTATAAAGGTAAAGGGTAAAGGGGCCACTGACCATTAGGTCCACACTTCTCGCTTTATTGGCCGAGGGAGTCGGCGTACAGCTTCCGGGTCATGTGGCCAGAAGGACTAAGCCGCTTCTGCCGAAACAGAGCAGCACACGGAGACGACGTTTACCTTCCCGCCGGAGTGGTACCTATTGATCTACTTGCACTTTCTGCTTTCAAAGTGCTAGGTTGGCAGGAGCAGAGACCAAGCAATGGGAGCTCACCCCATCACGGGGATTCGAACCGCTGACCTTCTGATAGGCAAGTCCTAGTCTCTGTGGTTTAACCCACAGCGCCACCCACTTCCTATAAATTATAGGCATCTTCAAATATCCTAAGAGCTGTCACATGGAAAATTGAGCAATTTCTCTTTAGAAGCTTCCTGTTGGTGCTGGGCTGCTGTTTCTTTTCCTAGAGATCCACCCAAAGAATCTTGTCCCACCGCTTGCTGGACCCAGCAACAAATATTGAACAATGACTCCTACCCACATTGCCCAACTCCCCAAATGTAACATATTGCGGGTGGGGCTGAGAATCTAGTTCAGCCTTCTGAAAAGTATGAACAACTGAAGTGTTCGTGCAAGACATAATAAGTTTATGGGAATAAACATAGGAACAAACTCAAAACAACTTGCAAGGTCAAAAGAAAGAACGTAACACTTACCCAATCTTTAGTTCAGCCCAGTCTAATTGGTGATGTTAAATTTATGGGCTCCTGTTAAAGTCAAGGCTCCCGAACTGGGGCCCAGTTCCAAACTGGACCATTTCCTACCAATCCTGAAATAAGGAAGAATATTTACGTTGTTGATATGCTTATGTGTGGGTGATTCAATTAGGATTCCAGGGGAAATGGTCCAGTTTGGAACTGGCTCCCAGTTCAGTACCCTGTAAATATATTCCTAATAATCCTGTCTGGGTCTCCCACATTTTTAACCATACCAATTACACTAGGCTACAGATTGGGCAAGTGTTATTCTTTCTTTTGATGTTCCAAGTGATTGTTTGGAGTCTTCTTCTTCTCTGTTTATTCCCATAAACCTATTTATGGGAAAGTCGGGCATGAATGCAGCGATGCACGGCATAAAAAGGGCTCCTCGGTCTCCGACGGCACCAAAGAGGTTGAAGTGCAAGGATGGCGCTGAGCGGAGTCAACCAGAGCCACGTGCAGCCCGTTTGGGCCGAGATCCCGTCCCTTCGTGAGAACTTCAGCGAGGGGGCCAGGTAAGCCCGCCCCGTCGGCCAGGGATCCTTTCCCAATGACGAGGCCATGGCCCGACCATTCTCCTCTTTGCTGTCTCCTGCAGGCTGTACGCGGCGACCTTCGCCTTTGCCATCGACGCCTTCCTCAAGAATCAGAACCCGCTCGTCAACTTCAGGGTGAGTTTCTCTCCCTCCCCGTCACGTGGGTCCCTCCTTCGCCCCTTCGCGCAGCTCCGTCCTCTCCGTCTAATGCTCCTGACTTCGCCTCTTCCGCAGGTGCCGAACGAAGACACCGAGGAGGAAGAGAGCATCTTCAGCCAGGCTGCGCTCATCGTCAAGGCGGTGCTCTCATTCCGCTAGGCCAGAGAAGCAGCCGGCGCCCTCCGCAGAAGTGCCGCCTGGACGTGGCAGCCTCGACCACGTCCCTCCCCCCTCCCCCTCCAATAAACCTGCTTTTAGCTCTCACTGCTCTCCCCGACTCTCCTTAGGCTGAACTGGGGTGCCGGGAAATCACAGAATTGTAGGGTTGGGAGGGACACTCAGAGCCATCTAGTCCACCCCCCTTCAATGCAGGAATCTGAACCAACTCGTCCCTGGCAGGCGGCCATCCATCTTCTGCTTAAAACCTTCCAAGGAAGGAGAGTCCACCACCTCCCGGGAGTGTCCCTTCCAAGGTAGAATCTCTCTACAGCAGGGGAGCCTGCAGGCCAGGAGGGGCCCAAGATGGCAGGAAACACCATTTTGCCTCTGAAGAAGGGCTTCCTTTGAGCTGGCAATGCCCAGGCACAGGCTGGAGGCCCTTCAGGAGAAGAGAGAAGGATTCTCCTTGGCTTCAATGCTCGGTAGACTTGCCCCTCAGACTCAGAGGCTCAGCATTAAAACCACGCACCACCAACTTCGCCAGTCCGGCTGCAGACATTTGAAACACTATTATACCACTTGGACCAGCCATGGCTTCCCCCAAGTAATCCTGGGAACGGCAGTTGGGCCTTGAGAGTTGTTGGGACCCCCCTATCCCCCTCCCAGAGCTACAATACCAAGAGCGCTAACAATCAACCCCACTTCCCAAGGAACTGTGGGAATTGTAGCTCTGTGAGGGGTCTCCTCACAGCATTTATGTCTGCTGCTACTTTGAGAGTTCCTGCCTGAAGAACAAGCATCTTGGGACTGAGGCAATAAGCAGATTGTGCTATAAATGACAGGTTGTAATACAGTGGGACCTCGGGTTAAGAATTTAATTTCTTCTGGAGGTCTGTTCTTAACCTGAAACTGTTCTTAACCTGAAGCACCACTTTAACTAATGGGGCCTCCTGCTGCCGCTGCACAATTTGTGTTCTCATCCTGAAGCAAAGTTCTTAACCCAAAGTACTATTTATGGGTTAGCAGAGTTTGTAACCGGAACCATATGTAACCTGAAGCGTATGTAACCCGAGGTACCACTGTACTGGAACTGAGGGCCAATGAATGAAGTGGACGGACAGAAGTTTCAGAACAGGGATGGGGCCCGAAAGTCCCAAGAAAAAAAGGGACATTCCAGAATCGAATCGGAAACCGGGATGGCTTCTGTAAATCTGTGGTTATCCCTAGACAACTGGAGGGTCTGGCAGCTGCTGCTGTCAGTGATGGTCCTAATGCCATGCCCCCTGACTATCCAAAGTGTCTCGTTCCCCCACCCCATCATACCTGATGGTGATGAAGGGGAGTTATCTTGTGAAAAGCCCTCCACAATGCCATTCTTCGTAAGACAGGCAGCTGTTGCGAACTGTGCTCTGGCCTTCAGATGAAGGGTAGCATAAAAAAATTGATAAATAATACTAGTTGGCTGGGCATTTCAAGCTTCTCTCGGGGCTGTTGATGCCCCGGGGCTGCAAAAAGGTGGTGAGGGTTTGGGACAGGCTACAGAAATTTCTAGACAATCAGATGGTGGTCGTGGCTGCCAAGCACCCCGCTGAAGAATCACCTCCTTTTCCAATCAAGTCATAGTCAGATATTTTGAGGTGAACGTGGGTGGGCTCATAGGCAAACCCCAATATAACAGTAGAGTGGCCTCAATGCCCAGGGCTTCTTTAGAAGATATTTCAAATCTTGAGCATGACCTTCTTTCCAGCTCCTTGACCAGCAAAACTTTCAGGTTTTGTTCAGTTATTGCTGAATTTTAATTTGCACAACCCTGCTAACAAGAGTGAAAGGGGTAACTCTCACCAAGGAATAACCTCTCATCCTGTAACAAAAAAGCACTATTAAAATAGGAACGACATTCCTTTTTAAATCTATCTTTGCTGTTGAGTTTTTAAAAGGCATGCCTTTAAGGGAGTGTGTCATGAAACTTGTAAAAAGAAAGAAAAAAACACAGTGAGAGAAACAAAAATGTGAGATGTCTAATTTCTTCAAATTAATCCATACAAATAAAAATAAAATCCAACTTTTTTAAAAAAAGGAATTTGTCCAACTGGGCCAGCCCCAATATTGAGTTTCTAGTAGGAAAGGCTTGTGGGGGTGGGACAGATCTGGCCTGCAGGGTGCTATCTCCTCACTCCTGCTCAAATCATAGAATAATAGAATCATAATCAAATAGCTAGACGCAACCTTATCCCTAAGGAATAAGGCGTCTCCATCGACAGCCACCCCGTCGTACTGACCTTCAAGTGCCACTAAGCTACAGAAGCAGCTGGCGCCCTCCGCAGAAGGGTTGCCTGGATGTGGTAGCCTCGAACACGTCCTGGATGTTTGGAGATTCCAGTAGCTGACCGCCGCCCTATGTGTTCTAGAGTCCTCCCTTCTGACCCATCGGTAAAACTCTGATGATGTTTATACCAGCAGAACACTCCTCTCTTCACTACCTGAGTAGTCTAGGACTTGGTGAGCCTGCTACCCACTGTTAAAATCTTCAGATAAGGTCTCTCAGCTTCACAGCCGCCCTGAGAGACTGCACAGTCTAGCATGTCCATGAGGCAGCTGCTCTCTGGTAAAAGCTGGCTTCTGAAATAACAGCAGCTTTCTGTGAGCTGCATAAATTTTGTTTTTTAAAGGGGGGAGGGTAGGACTCAAAAATTCTGCATGAAGAAAAAATGAAGACTGGGTCCAGTATGGTTTGTGCAAATCAAAACGTATTTGCATATATTTGGGTGTGGAGGAGTTTACATAAATTGCATAAATGAGGGAAGAGCGGAGCACACACTGACTAGCTGGATGTTGGCTGGAAGAAGAGAGAAGCAAGGAGGGCACACAAGAGTAAATAAAAAGTATTATACTGTTCCAAGCCTTGCCTAACATGTAGAGTGGACAGCAGGTGGAGTAGAACAGTGTTTCCCAAATTTGTGTCTCCTTCTGCGGATGAACCACAACTCCCATCACCCCTAGCAAGCAGGACCAGTGGTCAGGGATGATGGGAACAGTAGTCCAAAAACAGCTGGAGACCCACGTTTGGAAGACACTATACTAGAATACGCGGGTGGCACAGGGGACGCGGGTGGCGCTGTGGGTAAAACCTCAGTGCCTAGGACTTGCTGATCGTAAGGTCGGTGGTTCGAATGCCCGCGGCGGGGTGAGCTCCCATCGTTCGGTCCCAGCTCCTGCCCACCTAGCAGTTCGAAAGCACCCCTAAGTGCAAGTAGATAAGTAGGTACTGCTTTATAGCGGGAAGGTAAATGGCGTTTCCGTGTGCGGCACTGGTGCTGGCTCAACAGTGCAGCTTCTTCACGCTGGCCACATGACCCGGAAGTGTCTTCGGATGACGCCAGCTCCCGGCCTCTTGAGTGAGATGAGCGCCCAACCCTAGAGTCGGTCACGACTGGCCCGTACGGGCAGGGGTACCTTTACCTTTTATACTAGAATCATGAATGGGAATTGTGGGCTTTCTGAGTGGGCTTTGCAGCACTCTGAGGATGGCAGTAACTCAACAGGTTTGGGGAGTTTCCCCTTTCTCCCCTCTTGTGGCCCTTCCTACTCACAGTCCCTCATTTTCAACAGGGCGATACTAAGAAAAAATTGAAAGGCTAGCAAAATTAGCCTCATTCCACTGGCTCATCCTCACCAGCAAAGGGCTCTTTAACCCCTTCTGTACCTCCAGAGTGTGAATAGCAAGCAGAGGCCTCTCAGCTCCCGTTTACCATCAGGGCACCTGCTGGGATAAGAAAAAGAGAAGGGCATTGCCACGCTTTGCCAGCATGCTGTCTGCCGCCTATAGAGCCAGGCTGGCAACCTGCCTCTGGCATCGTGAAAGTAAAATGCAAGCACTCTTACTGTCCCTCTTTATTAGGGGCTGTTCCTATTTCCTGGTCCCCATAAATGTTGCTGTTATTGTTGGCATCTGTTCATCTCAAGACACAAATATATCACTGTCCCCACTTCACATCTCGCTTTTTGCATTTCATGGAAGTCAATCTGAAATGCTCTTTGTGCAGAGTTACTAGCATGGCTGTTCTTCAGGATTCACCCTCCCTCATCTGGGCTATAGAAATTAAATCACCACAGGAATAAATGGGTGCATCTTGTCTGCAGTGCCAAATGAATGGAAACCTCAGGGAAGCGGGCTAAGCCTTCGGAGGAATGTAAAACTATTCAAACAGCGAAGCAGCCTGTGTGTCTGGGGTGCTGTAGGGCAGGGATGGAGAACCTGTGGAACCCCCCTGACTTCCTTGGACTCCAACTCCCATCAGCCTCAGGCAGCATGGCCAGTGGTGAGGGGTGAGGGGAACTGGAGTCACAAGGATCAGGGAGGGAAAAGAGGAGGTTTCTTCCTTTTTAACTTGTTCATCAACAGTCCAGTGTCAGGAAAGAGCAGTGAGGTGGCCAAAGATGAGTATGATAGTACATTGTCGGGGGGGGGGGGAGGGGGTAAAGGAAGAAGGGGTCTCCAAAAGGTCCCCTCTGAAATGAGTGAAGGGCAGTAAAATAGGAAGTGCAATTCAATGTAACAAGTGTACCGCGTAAACCAAGCCTGATGAGGAACGGTTAAGGGATTTGGGGAAGTTTAGCTTATAAATGATAAAGGTAAAGCTAAAGGGACCCCTGACCATTAGGTCCAGTCATGACCGACTCTGGGGTTGCGGCGCTCATCTCGCTTTATTGGCCGAGGGAGCCGGAGTACAGCTTCCAGCTCTACCTTCCTGCCAGAGCAGTACCTATTTATCTACTTGCACTTTGACATGCTTTTGAACTGCTAGGTTGGCAGGAGCTGGGACCGAGCAACGGGAGCTCACCCCATTGTGGGGATTCGAACCGCTGACCTTCTGATAGGCAAGTCCTAGGCTCTGTGGTTTAACCCACAGTGCCACCCATGTTCCTCTTATAAATTATAGGCATCTTCAAATATCCTAAGAGCTGTCACATGGAAAATTGAGCAATTTCTCTTTAGAAGCTTCCTGTTGGTGCTGGGCTGCTGTTTCTTTTCCTAGAGATCTACCCAAAGAATCTTGTCCCACCGCTTGCTGGACCCAGCACCAAATATTGAACAAGGAAGAGCATCGGACTTATACCCAGATTGCCAAACTCCCCAAATGTAACATATTGCGGGTGGGGCTGAGAATCTAGTTCAGCCTACTGAAAAATATGCACGACTGAAGTGTTCATGCAAGGCATAATAAGTTTATGGGAATAAACATAGGAACAGACTCAGAACAACTTGCAAGGTCAAAAGAAAGAACGTAACACTTACCCAATCTTTAGTTCAGCCCAGTCTAATTGGTGATGTTAAATTTATGGGCTCCTGTTAAAGTCAAGGCTCCCGAACTGGGGCCCAGTTCCAAACTGGACCATTTCCTACCAATCCTGAAATAAGGAAGAATATTTACGTTGTTGATATGCTTATGTGTGGGTGATTCAATTAGGATTCCAGGGGAAATGGTCCAGTTTGGAACTCGCTCCCAGTTCAGTACCCTGTAAATATATTCCTAATAATCCTGTCTGGGTCTCCCACATTTTTAACCATACCAGTTACACTAGGCTACAGATTGGGCAAGTGTTATTCTTTCTTTTGATGTTCCAAGTGATTGTTTGGAGTCTTCTTCTTCTCTGTTTATTCCCATAAACCTATTTATGGGAAAGTGTTGCATGAATGCAGCGATGCACGGCATAAAAAGGGCTCCTCGGTCTCCGACGGCACCGAAGAGGTTGAAGTGCAAGGATGGCGCTGAGCGGAGTCAACCAGAGCCACGTGCAGCCCGTTTGGGCCGAGATCCCGTCCCTTCGTGAGAACATCAGCGCGGGGGAAAGGTAAGCCCGCCCCGTCGGACAGGGACCGAGGCCATAGCCTGGCCCTTCTCTTTTCTCTCGTTTCCCGCAAGCTGACCTTCTTCTCCCCCTCCTCCCGTAGAGCCCTCTCCTTGGGCGAGGAGATGAACAGGATAATCATGAGCATCAACCTGTACACATTCCGCGGCCCCTTCCACCCGAGCGCCCTGCCCCCCCAGAACCTGCTCGCGGACCCTTTCAACCCCGGGGTGAGTCTCTCTCCCTCCCCATCACGTGGGTCCCTCCTTCGCCCCTTCGCGCAGCTCCGTCCTCTCCGTCTAACGCTCCCCGCCTTCGCCCCTCCTGCAGCTGCCGAAGCAAGACACCCAGGAGGAAATAGACATCTTCAGCTCGGCTGCACTCCTCATCGACGCGCTGCTCTCATTCCACTAGGCTAGAGAAGCAGCCGCACCCTCCGCAGAAGTGCCGCCTGGACGTGGCAGCCTCGACCACGTCCCTCCCCCTCCCCCTCCAATAAACCTGCTTTTAGCTCTCACTGCTCTCGCCGACTCTCCTTAGGCTGAACTGGGGTGCCGGGAAATCACAGAATTGTAGAGTTGGGAGGGACACTCAGAGCCATCTAGTCCATCCCCCTTCAATGCAGGAATCTGAACCAACTCGTCCCTGGCAGGCGGCCATCCATCTTCTGCTTAAAACCTTCCAAGGAAGGAGAGTCCACCACCTCCCGGGAATGTCCCTTCCAAGGTAGAATCTCTCTATAGCAGGGGAGCCTGCAGGCCTGGAGGGGCCCAAGATGGCAGGAAACACCATTTTGCCTCTGAAGAAGGGCTTCCTTTGAGCTGGCAATGCCCAGGCACAGGCTGGAGGCCCTTCAGGAGAAGAGAGAAGGATTCTCCTTGGCTTCAATGCTCGGTAGACTTGCCCCTCAGACTCAGAGGCTCAGCATTAAAACCACGCACCACCAACTTCGCCAGTCCGGCTGCAGACATTTGAAACACTATTATACCACTTGGACCAGCCATGGCTTCCCCCAAGTAATCCTGGGAACGGCAGTTGGGCCTTGAGAGTTGTTGGGACCCCCCTATCCCCCTCCCAGAGCTACAATACCAAGAGCGCTAACAATCAACCCCACTTCCCAAGGAACTGTGGGAATTGTAGCTCTGTGAGGGGTCTCCTCACAGCATTTATGTCTGCTGCTACTTTGAGAGTTCCTGCCTGAAGAACAAGCATCTTGGGACTGAGGCAATAAGCAGATTGTGCTATAAATGACAGGTTGTAATACAGTGGGACCTCGGGTTAAGAATTTAATTTCTTCTGGAGGTCTGTTCTTAACCTGAAACTGTTCTTAACCTGAAGCACCACTTTAACTAATGGGGCCTCCTGCTGCCGCTGCACAATTTGTGTTCTCATCCTGAAGCAAAGTTCTTAACCCGAGGTAATATTTCTGGGTTAGCGGAGTTTGTAACCATATGTAACCTGAAGCGTATGTAACCCGAGGTACCACTGTACTGGAACTGAGGGCCTATGAATGAAGTGGACGGACAGAAGTTTCAGAACAGGGATGGGGCCCGAAAGTCCTAGGAAAAAAGGGACATTCTAGAATCGAATCGGAAACCGGGATGGCTTCTGTAAATCTGGGGTTGTCCCTAGACAACTGGAGGGTCTGGCAGCTGCTGCTGTCAGTGATGGTCCTAACGCCATGCCCCCTGACTATCCAAAGTGTCTCGTTCCCCCACCCCATCATACCTGATGGTGATGAAGGGGAGTTATCTTGTGAAAAGCCCTCCACAATGCCATTCTTCGTAAGACAGGCAGTTGTTGCGAACTGTGCTCTGGCCTTCAGATGAAGGGTAGCATAAAAAAAATTGATAAATAATACTAGTTGGCTGGGCATTTCAAGCTTCTCTCGGGGCTGTTGATGCCCCGGGGCTGCAAAAAGGTGGTGAGGGTTTGGGACAGGCTACAGAAATTTCTAGACAATGAGATGGTGGTCGTGGCTGCCAAGCACCCCGCTGAAGAATCACCTCCTTTTCCAATCAAGTCATAGTCAGATATTTTGAGGTGAACGTGGGTGGGCTCATAGGCAAACCCCAATATAACAGTAGAGTGGCCTCAATGACCAGGGCTTCTTTAGAAGATATTTCAAATCTTGAGCATGACCTTCTTTCCAGCTCCTTGACCAGCAAAACTTTCAGGTTTTGTTCAGTTATTGCTGAATTTTAATTTGCACAACCCTGCTAACAAGAGTGAAAGGGGTAACTCTTACCAAGGAATAGTCTCTCATCCAGTAACAAAAAAGCACTATTAAAATAGGAACGACATTCCTTTTTAAATCTATCTTTGCTGTTGAGTTTTTAAAAGGCATGCCTTTAAGGGAGCGTGTCATGAAACTTGTAAAAAGAGAGAGAAAAACACAGTGAGAGAAACAAAAATGTGAGATGTCTAATTTCTTCAAATTAATCCATACAAATAAAAATAAAATCAAACTTTTTTTAAAAAAAGGAATTTGTCCAACTGGGCCAGCCCCAATATTGAGTTTCTAGTAGGAAAGGCTTGTGGGGGTGGGACAGATCTGGCCTGCAGGGTGCTATCTCTTCACTCCTGCTCAAATCATAGAATAATAGAATCATAATCAAATAGCTAGACGCAACCTTATCCCTAAGGAATAAGGCGTCTCCATCGACAGCCGCCCCGTCGTACTGACCTTCAAGTGCCACTAAGCTACAGAAGCAGCCGGCGCCCTCCGCAGAAGGGTTGCCTGGATGTGGTAGCCTCAAACACGTCCTGGATGTTTGGAGATTCCAGTAGCTGACCGCCGCCCTATGTGTTCTAGAGTCCTCCCCTCTGACCCATCGGTAAAACTCTGATGATGTTTATACCAGCAGAACACTCCTCTCTTCACTACCTGAGTAGTCTAGGACTTGGTGAGCCTGCTACCCACTGTTAAAATCTTCAGATAAGGTCTCTCAGCTTCACAGCCGCCCTGAGAGACTGCACAGTCTAGCATGTCCATGAGGCAGCTGCTCTCTGGTAAAAGCTGGCTTCTGAAATAACAGCAGCTTTCTGTGAGCTGCATAAATTTTGTTTTTTAAAGGGGGGAAGGGTAGGACTCAAAAATTCTGCATGAAGAAAAAATGAAGACTGGGTCCAGTATGGTTTGTGCAAATCAAAACGTATTTGCATATATTTGGGTGTGGAGGAGTTTACATAAATTGCATAAATGAGGGAAGAGCGGAGCACACACTGACTAGCTGGATGTTGGCTGGAAGAAGAGAGAAGCAAGGAGGGCACACAAGAGTAAATAAAAAGTATTATACTGTTCCAAGCCTTGCCTATCATGTAGAGCGGACAGCAGGTGGACTAGAACAGTGTTTCCCAAATTTGTGTCTCCTTCTGCGGATGAACCACAACTCCCATCATCCCTAGCAAGCAGGACCAGTGGTCAGGGATGATGGGAACGGTAGTCCAAAAACAGCTGGAGACCCACGTTTGGAAGACACTATACTAGAATACGCGGGTGGCACAGGGGACGCGGGTGGCGCTGTGGGTAAAACCTCAGTGCCTAGGACTTGCTGATCGTAAGGTCGGTGGTTCGAATGCCCGCGGCGGGGTGAGCTCCCATCGTTCGGTCCCAGCTCCTGCCCACCTAGCAGTTCGAAAGCACCCCTACGTGCAAGTAGATAATTAGGTACTGCTTTATAGCGGGAAGGTAAATGGCGTTTCCGTGTGCGGCACTGGTGCTGGCTCAACAGTGCAGCTTCTTCACGCTGGCCACATGACCCGGAAGTGTCTTCGGATGACGCCAGCTCCCGGCCTCTTGAGTGAGATGAGCGCCCAACCCTAGAGTCGGTCACGACTGGCCCGTACGGGCAGGGGTACCTTTACCTTTTATACTAGAATCATGAATGGGAATTGTGGGCTTTCTGAGTGGGCTTTGCAGCACTCTGAGGATGGCAGTAACTCAACAGGTTTGGGGAGTTTCCCCTTTCTCCCCTCTTGTGGCCCTTCCTACTCACAGTCCCTCATTTTCAACAGGGCGATACTAAGAAAAAATTGAAAGGCTAGCAAAATTAGCCTCATTCCACTGGCTCATCCTCACCAGCAAAGGGCTCTTTAACCCCTTCTGTACCTCCAGAGTGTGAATAGCAAGCAGAGGCCTCTCAGCTCCCGTTTACCATCAGGGCACCTGCTGGGATAAGAAAAAGAGAAGGGCATTGCCACGCTTTGCCAGCATGCTGTCTGCTGCCTATAGAGGCAGGCTGGCAACCTGCCTCTGGCATCGTGAAAGCAAAATGCAAGCACTCTTACTGTCCCTCTTTATTAGGGGCTGTTCCTATTTCCTGGTCCCCATAAATGTTGCTGTTATTGTTGGCATCTGTTCATCTCAAGACACAAATATATCACTGTCCCCACTTCACATCTCGCTTTTTGCATTTCATGGAAGTCAATCTGAAATGCTCTTTGTGCAGAGTTACTAGCATGGCTGTTCTTCAGGATTCACCCTCCCTTATCTGGGCTCTAGAAATTAAATCACCACAGAAATAAATGGGTGCATCTTGTCTGCAGTGCCAAATGAATGGAAACCTCAGGGAAGCGGGCTAAGCCTTCGGAGGAATGTAAAACTATTCAAACAGTGAAGCGGCCTGTGTGTCTGGGGTGCTGTAGGGCAGGGATGGAGAACCTGTGGAACCCCCCTGACTTCCTTGGACTCCAACTCCCATCAGCCTCAGGCAGCATGGCCAGTGGTGAGGGGTGAGGGGAACTGGAGTCACAAGGATCAGGGAGGGAAAAGAGGGGGTTTCTTCCTTTTTAACTTGTTCATCAACAGTCCAGTGTCAGGAAAGAGCAGTGAGGTGGCCAAAGATGAGTATGATAGTACATTGTCGGGGGGGGGAGGGGGTAAAGGAAGAAGGGGTCTCCAAAAGGTCCCCTCTGAAATGAGTAAAGGGCAGTAAAATAGGAAGTGCAATTCAATGTAACAAGTGTACCGCGTAAACCAAGCCTGATGAGGAACGGTTAAGGGATTTGGGGAAGTTTAGCTTATAAATGATAAAGGTAAAGCTAAAGGGACCCCTGACCATTAGGTCCAGTCATGACCGACTCTGGGGTTGCGGCGCTCATCTCGCTTTATTGGCCGAGGGAGCCGGAGTACAGCTTCCAGCTCTACCTTCCTGCCAGAGCAGTACCTATTTATCTACTTGCACTTTGACATGCTTTTGAACTGCTAGGTTGGCAGGAGCTGGGACCGAGCAACGGGAGCTCACCCCATTGTGGGGATTCGAACCGCTGACCTTCTGATAGGCAAGTCCTAGGCTCTGTGGTTTAACCCACAGTGCCACCCATGTTCCTCTTATAAATTATAGGCATCTTCAAATATCCTAAGAGCTGTCACATGGAAAATTGAGCAATTTCTCTTTAGAAGCTTCCTGTTGGTGCTGGGCTGCTGTTTCTTTTCCTAGAGATCTACCCAAAGAATCTTGTCCCACCGCTTGCTGGACCCAGCACCAAATATTGAACAAGGAAGAGCATCGGACTTATACCCAGATTGCCAAACTCCCCAAATGTAACATATTGCGGGTGGGGCTGAGAATCTAGTTCAGCCTACTGAAAAATATGCACGACTGAAGTGTTCATGCAAGGCATAATAAGTTTATGGGAATAAACATAGGAACAGACTCAGAACAACTTGCAAGGTCAAAAGAAAGAACGTAACACTTACCCAATCTTTAGTTCAGCCCAGTCTAATTGGTGATGTTAAATTTATGGGCTCCTGTTAAAGTCAAGGCTCCCGAACTGGGGCCCAGTTCCAAACTGGACCATTTCCTACCAATCCTGAAATAAGGAAGAATATTTACGTTGTTGATATGCTTATGTGTGGGTGATTCAATTAGGATTCCAGGGGAAATGGTCCAGTTTGGAACTCGCTCCCAGTTCAGTACCCTGTAAATATATTCCTAATAATCCTGTCTGGGTCTCCCACATTTTTAACCATACCAGTTACACTAGGCTACAGATTGGGCAAGTGTTATTCTTTCTTTTGATGTTCCAAGTTATTGTTTGGAGTCTTCTTCTTCTCTGTTTATTCCCATAAACCTGTTTATGGGAAAGTGTTGCATGAATGCAGCGATGCACGGCATAAAAAGGGCTCCTCGGTCTCCGACGGCACCGAAGAGGTTGAAGTGCAAGGATGGCGCTGAGCGGAGTCAACCAGAGCCACGTGCAGCCCGTTTGGGCCGAGATCCCGTCCCTTCGTGAGAACTTCAGCGAGGGGGAAAGGTAAGCCCGCCCCGTCGGACAGGGACCGAGGCCATAGCCTGGCCCTTCTCTTTTCTCTCGTTTCCCGCAAGCTGACCTTCTTCTTCTCCCCCTCCTCCCGTAGAGCCCTCTCCTTGGGCGAGCAGATGAACAGGATAATCATGAGCATCAACCTGAACACATTCCGCGGCCCCTTCCACCCGAGCGCCCTGCCCCCCCAGAACCTGCTCGCGGACCCCTTCAACCCCGGGGTGAGTCTCTCTCCCTCCCCGTCACGTGGGTCCCTCCTTCGCCCCTTCGCGCAGCTCCGTCCTCTCCGTCTAACGCTCCCCGCCTTCGCCCCTCCTGCAGCTGCCGAAGCAAGACACCCAGGAGGAAATAGACATCTTCAGCTCGGCTGCACTCCTCATCGACGCGCTGCTCTCATTCCACTAGGCTAGAGAAGCAGCCGCACCCTCCGCAGAAGTGCCCCCTGGACGTGGCAGCCTCGACCTCCCCCCCCCCCAGCCCCCAATAAACCTGCTTTTAGCGCTCACTGCTCTCCCCGACTCTCCTTAGGCTGAACTGGGGTGCCGGGAAATCACAGAATTGTAGGGTTGGGAGGGACACTCAGAGCCATCTAGTCCATCCCCCTTCAATGCAGGAATCTGAACCAACTCGTCCCTGGCAGGCGGCCATCCGTCCTCGGCTTAAAACCTTCCAAGGAAGGAGAGTCCACCACCTCCCGGGAATGTCCCTTCCAAGGTAGAATCTCTCTATAGCAGGGGAGCCTGCAGGCCTGGAGGGGCCCAAGATGGCAGGAAACACCATTTTGCCTCTGAAGAAGGGCTTCCTTTGAGCTGGCAATGCCCAGGCACAGGCTGGAGGCCCTTCAGGAGAGGAGAGAAGCCTTCTCCTAGGCTTCAATGCTCGGTAGACTTGCCCCTCAGACTCAGAGGCTCAGCATTAAAACCACGCACCACCAACTTCGCCAGTCCGGCTGCAGACATTTGAAACACTATTATACCACTTGGACCAGCCATGGCTTCCCCCAAGTAATCCTGGGAACGGCAGTTGGGCCTTGAGAGTTGTTGGGACCCCCCTATCCCCCTCCCAGAGCTACAATACCAAGAGCGCTAACAATCAACCCCACTTCCCAAGGAACTGTGGGAATTGTAGCTCTGTGAGGGGTCTCCTCACAGCATTTATGTCTGCTGCTGCTTTGAGAGTTCCTGCCTGAAGAACAAGCATCTTGGGACTGAGGCAATAAGCAGATTGTGCTATAAATGACAGGTTGTAATACAGTGGGACCTCGGGTTAAGAATTTAATTTCTTCTGGAGGTCTGTTCTTAACCTGAAACTGTTCTTAACCTGAAGCACCACTTTAACTAATGGGGCCTCCTGCTGCCGCTGCACAATTTGTGTTCTCATCCTGAAGCAAAGTTCTTAACCCGAGGTAATATTTCTGGGTTAGCGGAGTTTGTAACCATATGTAACCTGAAGCGTATGTAACCCGAGGTACCACTGTACTGGAACTGAGGGCCTATGAATGAAGTGGACGGACAGAAGTTTCAGAACAGGGATGGGGCCCGAAAGTCCTAGGAAAAAAGGGACATTCTAGAATCGAATCGGAAACCGGGATGGCTTCTGTAAATCTGGGGTTGTCCCTAGACAACTGGAGGGTCTGGCAGCTGCTGCTGTCAGTGATGGTCCTAACGCCATGCCCCCTGACTATCCAAAGTGTCTCGTTCCCCCACCCCATCATACCTGATGGTGATGAAGGGGAGTTATCTTGTGAAAAGCCCTCCACAATGCCATTCTTCGTAAGACAGGCAGTTGTTGCGAACTGTGCTCTGGCCTTCAGATGAAGGGTAGCATAAAAAAAATTGATAAATAATACTAGTTGGCTGGGCATTTCAAGCTTCTCTCGGGGCTGTTGATGCCCCGGGGCTGCAAAAAGGTGGTGAGGGTTTGGGACAGGCTACAGAAATTTCTAGACAATGAGATGGTGGTTGTGGCTGCCAAGCACCCCGCTGAAGAATCACCTCCTTTTCCAATCAAGTCATAGTCAGATATTTTGAGGTGAACGTGGGTGGGCTCATAGGCAAACCCCAATATAACAGTAGAGTGGCCTCAATGCCCAGGGCTTCTTTAGAAGATATTTCAAATCTTGAGCATGACCTTCTTTCCAGCTCCTTGACCAGCAAAACTTTCAGGTTTTGTTCAGTTATTGCTGAATTTTAATTTGCACAACCCTGCTAACAAGAGTGAAAGGGGTAACTCTTACCAAGGAATAGTCTCTCATCCAGTAACAAAAAAGCACTATTAAAATAGGAACGACATTCCTTTTTAAATCTATCTTTGCTGTTGAGTTTTTAAAAGGCATGCCTTTAAGGGAGCGTGTCATGAAACTTGTAAAAAGAGAGAGAAAAACACAGTGAGAGAAACAAAAATGTGAGATGTCTAATTTCTTCAAATTAATCCATACAAATAAAAATAAAATCAAACTTTTTTTAAAAAAAGGAATTTGTCCAACTGGGCCAGCCCCAATATTGAGTTTCTAGTAGGAAAGGCTTGTGGGGGTGGGACAGATCTGGCCTGCAGGGTGCTATCTCTTCACTCCTGCTCAAATCATAGAATAATAGAATCATAATCAAATAGCTAGACGCAACCTTATCCCTAAGGAATAAGGCGTCTCCATCGACAGCCGCCCCGTCGTACTGACCTTCAAGTGCCACTAAGCTACAGAAGCAGCCGGCGCCCTCCGCAGAAGGGTTGCCTGGATGTGGTAGCCTCAAACACGTCCTGGATGTTTGGAGATTCCAGTAGCTGACCGCCGCCCTATGTGTTCTAGAGTCCTCCCCTCTGACCCATCGGTAAAACTCTGATGATGTTTATACCAGCAGAACACTCCTCTCTTCACTACCTGAGTAGTCTAGGACTTGGTGAGCCTGCTACCCACTGTTAAAATCTTCAGATAAGGTCTCTCAGCTTCACAGCCGCCCTGAGAGACTGCACAGTCTAGCATGTCCATGAGGCAGCTGCTCTCTGGTAAAAGCTGGCTTCTGAAATAACAGCAGCTTTCTGTGAGCTGCATAAATTTTGTTTTTTAAAGGGGGGAAGGGTAGGACTCAAAAATTCTGCATGAAGAAAAAATGAAGACTGGGTCCAGTATGGTTTGTGCAAATCAAAACGTATTTGCATATATTTGGGTGTGGAGGAGTTTACATAAATTGCATAAATGAGGGAAGAGCGGAGCACACACTGACTAGCTGGATGTTGGCTGGAAGAAGAGAGAAGCAAGGAGGGCACACAAGAGTAAATAAAAAGTATTATACTGTTCCAAGCCTTGCCTATCATGTAGAGCGGACAGCAGGTGGACTAGAACAGTGTTTCCCAAATTTGTGTCTCCTTCTGCGGATGAACCACAACTCCCATCATCCCTAGCAAGCAGGACCAGTGGTCAGGGATGATGGGAACGGTAGTCCAAAAACAGCTGGAGACCCACGTTTGGAAGACACTATACTAGAATACGCGGGTGGCACAGGGGACGCGGGTGGCGCTGTGGGTAAAACCTCAGTGCCTAGGACTTGCTGATCGTAAGGTCGGTGGTTCGAATGCCCGCGGCGGGGTGAGCTCCCATCGTTCGATCCCAGCTCCTGCCCACCTAGCAGTTCGAAAGCACCCCTAAGTGCAAGTAGATAAGTAGGTACTGCTTTATAGCGGGAAGGTAAATGGCGTTTCCGTGTGCGGCACTGGTGCTGGCTCAACAGTGCAGCTTCTTCACGCTGGCCACATGACCCGGAAGTGTCTTCGGATGACGCCAGCTCCCGGCCTCTTGAGTGAGATGAGCGCACAACCCTAGAGTCGGTCACGACTGGCCCGTACGGGCAGGGGTACCTTTACCTTTTATATTAGAATCATGAATGGGAATTGTGGGCTTTCTGAGTGGGCTTTGCAGCACTCTGAGGATGGCAGTAACTCAACAGGTTTGGGGAGTTTCCCCTTTCTCCCCTCTTGTGGCCCTTCCTACTCACAGTCCCTCATTTTCAACAGGGCGATACTAAGAAAAAATTGAAAGGCTAGCAAAATTAGCCTCATTCCACTGGCTCATCCTCACCAGCAAAGGGCTCTTTAACCCCTTCTGTACCTCCAGAGTGTAAATAGCAAGCAGAGGCCTCTCAGCTCCCGTTTACCATCAGGGCACCTGCTGGGATAAGAAAAAGAGAAGGGCATTGCCCCGCTTTGCCAGCATGCTGTCTGCCGCCTATAGAGCCAGGCTGGCAACCTGCCTCTGGCATCGTGAAAGCAAAATGCAAGCACTCTTACTGTCCCTCTTTATTAGGGGCTGTTCCTATTTCCTGGTCCCCATAAATGTTGCTGTTATTGTTGGCATCTGTTCATCTCAAGACACAAATATATCACTGTCCCCACTTCACATCTCGCTTTTTGCATTTCATGGAAGTCAATCTGAAATGCTCTTTGTGCAGAGTTACTAGCATGGCTGTTCTTCAGGATTCACCCTCCCTCATCTGGGCTCTAGAAATTAAATCACCACAGAAATAAATGGGTGCATCTTGTCTGCAGTGCCAAATGAATGGAAACCTCAGGGAAGCGGGCTAAGCCTTCGGAGGAATGTAAAACTATTCAAACAGCGAAGCAGCCTGTGTGTCTGGGGTGCTGTAGGGCAGGGATGGAGAACCTGTGGAACCCCCCTGACTTCCTTGGACTCCAACTCCCATCAGCCTCAGGCAGCATGGCCAGTGGTGAGGGGTGAGGGGAACAGGAGTCACAAGGATCAGGGAGGGAAAAGAGGGGGTTTCTTCCTTTTTAACTTGTTCATCAACAGTCCAGTGTCAGGAAAGAGCAGTGAGGTGGCCAAAGATGAGTATGATAGTACATTGTCGGGGGGGGAGGGGGTAAAGGAAGAAGGGGTCTCCAAAAGGTCCCCTCTGAAATGAGTGAAGGGCAGTAAAATAGGAAGTGCAATTCAATGTAACAAGTGTACCGCGTAAACCAAGCCTGATGAGGAACGGTTAAGGGATTTGGGGAAGTTTAGCTTATAAATGATAAAGGTAAAGCTAAAGGGACCCCTGACCATTAGGTCCAGTCATGACCGACTCTGGGGTTGCGGCGCTCATCTCGCTTTATTGGCCGAGGGAGCCGGAGTACAGCTTCCAGCTCTACCTTCCTGCCAGAGCGGTACCTATTTATCTACTTGCACTTTGACATGCTTTTGAACTGCTAGGTTGGCAGGAGCTGGGACCGAGCAACGGGAGCTCACCCCATTGTGGGGATTCGAACCGCTGACCTTCTGATAGGCAAGTCCTAGGCTCTGTGGTTTAACCCACAGTGCCACCCATGTTCCTCTTATAAATTATAGGCATCTTCAAATATCCTAAGAGCTGTCACATGGAAAATTGAGCAATTTCTCTTTAGAAGCTTCCTGTTGGTGCTGGGCTGCTGTTTCTTTTCCTAGAGATCTACCCAAAGAATCTTGTCCCACCGCTTGCTGGAACCAGCACCAAATATTGAACAAGGAAGAGCATCGGACTTATACCCAGATTGCCAAACTCCCCAAATGTAACATATTGCGGGTGGGGCTGAGAATCTAGTTCAGCCTACTGAAAAATATGCACGACTGAAGTGTTCATGCAAGGCATAATAAGTTTATGGGAATAAACATAGGAACAGACTCAGAACAACTTGCAAGGTCAAAAGAAAGAACGTAACACTTACCCAATCTTTAGTTCAGCCCAGTCTAATTGGTGATGTTAAATTTATGGGCTCCTGTTAAAGTCAAGGCTCCCGAACTGGGGCCCAGTTCCAAACTGGACCATTTCCTACCAATCCTGAAATAAGGAAGAATATTTACGTTGTTGATATGCTTATGTGTGGGTGATTCAATTAGGATTCCAGGGGAAATGGTCCAGTTTGGAACTCGCTCCCAGTTCAGTACCCTGTAAATATATTCCTAATAATCCTGTCTGGGTCTCCCACATATTTAACCTTACCAGTTACACTAGGCTATAGATTGGGCAAGTGTTATTCTTTCTTTTGATGTTCCAAGTGATTGTTTGGAGTCTTCTTCTCCCCTGTTTATTCCCATAAACCTATTTATGGGAAAGTCGGGCATGAATGCAGCGATGCACGGCATAAAAAGGGCTCCTCGGTCTCCGACGGCACCGAAGAGGTTGAAGTGCAAGGATGACGCAGAGCGGAGTCAACCAGAGCCACGTGCAGCCCGTTTGGGCCGAGATCCCGTCCCTTCGTGAGAACATCAGCGCGGGGGAAAGGTAAGCCCGCCCCGTCGGACAGGGACCGAGGCCATAGCCTGGCCCTTCTCTTTTCTCTCGTTTCCCGCAAGCTGACCTTCTTCTTCTCCCCCTCCTCCCGTAGAGCCCTCTCCTTGGGCGAGCAGATGAACAGGATAATCATGAGCATCTACCTGAACACATTCCGCGGCCCCTTCGACCCGAGCGCCCTGCCCCCCCAGAACCTGCTCGCGGACCCCTTCAACTCCGGGGTGAGTCTCTCTCCCTCCCCGTCACGTGGGTCCCTCCTTCGCCCCTTCGCGCAGCTCCGTCCTCTCCGTCTAACGCTCCCCGCCTTCGCCTCTTCCGCAGCTGCCGAAGCAAGACACCCAGTAGGAAGAGAGCATCTTCAGCCAGGCTGCGCTCATCGTCAAGGCGGTGCTCTCATTCCGCTAGGCCAGAGAAGCAGCCGGCGCCCTCCGCAGAAGTGCCCCCTGGACGTGGCAGCCTCGACCTCCCCCCCCTCCCGCCCCCAATAAACCTGCTTTTAGCTCTCACTGCTCTCGCCGAGTCTCCTTAGGCTGAACTGGGGTGCCGGGAAATCACAGAATTGTAGAGTTGGGAGGGACACTCAGAGCCATCTAGTCCATTCCCCTTCAATGCAGGAATCTGAACCAACTCGTCCCTGGCAGGCGGCCATCCATCTTCTGCTTAAAACCTTCCAAGGAAGGAGAGTCCACCACCTCCCGGGAATGTCCCTTCCAAGGTAGAATCTCTCTATAGCAGGGGAGCCTGCAGGCCTGGAGGGGCCCAAGATGGCAGGAAACACCATTTTGCCTCTGAAGAAGGGCTTCCTTTGAGCTGGCAATGCCCAGGCACAGGCTGGAGGCCCTTCAGGAGAGGAGAGAAGCCTTCTCCTTGGCTTCAATGCTCGGTAGACTTGCCCCTCAGACTCAGAGGCTCAGCATTAAAACCACGCACCACCAACTTCGCCAGTCCGGCTGCAGACATTTGAAACAGGCGTGGAACAGCCATGGCTTCCCCCAAGTAATCCTGGGAACGGCAGTTGGGCCTTGAGAGTTGTTGGGACCCCCCTATCCCCCTCCCAGAGCTACAATACCAAGAGCGCTAACAATCAATCCCACTTCCCAAGGAACTGTGGGAATTGTAGCTCTGTGAGGGGTCTCCTCACAGCATTTATGTCTGCTGCTACTTTGAGAGTTCCTGCCTGAAGAACAAGCATCTTGGGACTGAGGCAATAAGCAGATTGTGCTATAAATGACAGGTTGTAATACAGTGGGACCTCGGGTTAGGAACTTTATTCGTTCTGCATGTCTGTTCTTAACCTGAAGCACCACTTTAGCTAATGGGGCCTCCTGCTGCCGCCATGCCGCCGGAGCACGATTTGTGTTCTCGTCCTGAAGCAAAGTTCTCATCCTGAAGCAAAGTTCTTAACCCGAGGTAATATTTCTGAGTTAGCAGAGTCTGTAACCTGAAGCGTATGTAACCCGAGGTACCACTGTACTGGAATTGAGGGCCTATGAATGAAGTGGACGGACAGAAGTTTCAGAACAGGGATGGGGCCCAAAAGTCCTAAGAAAAAAAGGGACATTCCAGTATCAAATCAGAAACTGACGGCTTCTGTAAATTTGGGGTTGTCCCTAGACAATTGGAGGGTCTGGCAGCTGCTGCTGTCAGTGATCCAGGTGTCCCAACGCCATGCCCCCCGACTACCCAAAGTGTCTCGTACCCCCACCCCATCATACCTGATGGTGATGAAGGGGAGTTATCTTGTGAAAAGCCCTTCACAATGCCACTCTTCGTAAGACAGGCTGCTGTTGCGAACTGTGCTCTGGCCTTCAGATGAAGGGTTGCATAAAAATTTGATAAATAATACTAGTTGGCTGGGACTTTTCAGCCCTCTCTCAAGGCTGTTGATACCCCAGGGCTGCAGAAAGGTGGTGAGGGTTTGGGACAGGCTACAGAAATTTCCAGACAATGAGGTGGTGGCCGTGTCTGCCAAGCACCCCGCTGAAGAATCACCTCCTTTTCAAAAAAATCATAGTCAGATATTTTGGGGTGAATGTGGGTGGGCTCATAGGCAAACCCCATTTTCAACACCTCACTTTGTAAAGCTCAACTGTTGTGTACGTGGGTACACAAACTGTAAACTTGTTGACTGTTACAACTATCTGTGTACACTGGTATACAAATTTTATACTAGTTGAATGTAAACTCCAATATAACAGTAGAGTAGCCTCAATGCCCAGGGCTTCTTTAGAAGATATTTCAAATCTTGTGGATGACCTTTCCAGCTCCTTGACCAGCAAAGCTTTCAGGTTTTGTTCAGTTATTGCTGAATTTTAATTTGCACAACCCTGCAAACAAGAGTGAGTGAAAGGGGTAACTCTTACCAAGGAATAGTCTCTCATCCAGTAACAAAAAAGCACTATTAAAATAGGAACAATATTTCTTTTTAAAGGCATTCTTCCAATAAAATATTCACCCATCTATCCTCACTGCTGAGTTTTTAAAAGGCATGTATTTAAGGGAGTGTGTCATGAAATTTGTAAAAAGGGGGGGGGGACTCAGTGAGAGAAACAAAAATGTGAGATGTTTAATTTCTTCAAATTAATCCATACAAATCACAATAAAATCCAACTTTGTTCTTAAAAGGAAACTGTCCAACTGGGCCAGCCCCAATATTCAGTTTCTAGTAGGAAAGGCTTGTGGGGGTGGGACAGATCTGGCCTGCAGGCTGCTAGCTCCTCACTCCTGCTCAAATCGTAGAATCATAATCAAATAGCTAGACGCAACCTTAAAGGTACCCCTGCCCGTACGGGCCAGTCTTGACAGACTCTAGGGTTGTGTGCTCATCTCACTCTATAGGCCGGGAGCCAGCACTGTCCGAAGACACTTCCGGGTCACGTGGCCAGCGTGACAAGCTGCATCTGGCAAGCCAGCGTAGCACACGGAAACGCCGTTTACCTTCCCACCAGTAAGTGGTCCCTATTTATCTACTTGCACTTTGTGCTTTCGAACTGCTGTGCTTTCGAACTGTTGGCCGGCGCTGGGACCGAGCAGCGGGAGCGCACCCCACCGCGGGGATTCGAACCGCCGACCTTTCAATCGGCAAGCCCTAGGGTCCCCCAGACGCAACCTTATCCCTAAGGAATAAGGCGTCTCCATCGACAGCCGCCCCATCGTACTGATCTTCAAGTGTCGCTAGGCTAGAGAAGCAGCCGGCGCCCTCCGCAGAAGTGCCGGCTGGATGTGGCAGCCTCGACCATGTCCTGGATGTTTGTAGATCCAAGTAGCTGACCACCTCCCTATGTGTTCTCGAGTCCTCCCTTCTGATCCATCGGTACAACTCTGATGATGTTTATACCAGCAGAACACCCCCACCTCTTCATTACCTGACTAGTCTAGGACTTGGTGAGCCTGCTACCCACTGTTAAAATCTTCAAATAAGATCTCACATCTTCACAGCCGCCCTGAGAGACTGGACAGTCTAGCAGGTCCATGAGGCAACTGCTCTCTGGTAAAAGCTGGCTTCTGAGATAACAGCAGCTTGCTGTGAGCTGCATAAATTTTGTTTTTTAAAAGGGGAGGACTCAAAAATTCTGCATGAAGAGAAAATGAAGACTGGGTCCAATATGGTTTGTGCAAATCAAAACGTATCTGCATATATTTGGGTGTGGAGAGGTTTGCATAAATTGCATAAATGAGGGAAGAGCGGAGCAATCACTGACTAGCTGGATGTTGGCTGGAAGAAGACAGAAGCAAGGAGGGCACACAAGAGTAAATAAAAAGTATTATACTGTTCCAAGCCTTGCCTAACATGTAGAGTGGACAGCAGGTGGAGTAGAACAGTGTTTCCCAAATTTGTGTCTCCTTCTGCGGATGAACCACAACTCCCATCATCCCTAGCAAGCAGGACCAGTGGTCAGGGATGATGGGAAAGGTAGTCCAAAAACAGCTGGAGACCCACGTTTGGAAGACACTATACTAGAATCATGAATGGGAATTGTGGGCTTTCTGAGTGGGCTTTGCAGCACCCTGAAGATGGCAGGAACTCAAGAGGTTTTGGGAGTTTCCCCTTTCTCCCCTCTCGTGGCCCTTCATATTCACAGTCCCTCATTTTCAACAGGGCGATACTAAGAAAGAATTGAAAGGCTAGGAGAATTAGCCTCATCCCACCAGCTCATCCTCACCAGCAAAGGGCTCTTTAACCCCTTCTGTAACCCCAGAGGGTGAACAGCAAGCAGAGGCCTCTCAGCTCCCATTTACTATCAGGGCACCTGCTGGGACAAGAAAAAGAGAAGGGCATTGTCACACTTTGCCAGAACGTTGTCTGCCACCTACAGAGGCAGGCTGGCAACCTGCCTCTGGTATCATGGAAGCAAAATGCAAGCACTCTTACTGTCCCTCTTTATTAGGGACTGTTCCTATTTCCTGGTCCCCATTAATGTTGCTGTTATCGTTGGCATCTGTTTGTCTCAAGACACAAATAAATCACTGCCTCAAGTTTGTCTCTCACTTTTCACATTTCAGGGATGTCAAACTGAAATTCTCTTTGTGCAGAGTTACTAGCATGGCTGTTCTTCAGAATTCACCCTCCCTCATCTGGGCTCTAGAAATTAAATCACCACACAAAGAAATGAGTGCATCTTGTCTGCAGTGCCAAATGAGTGGAAACCGTAGCGGGCTAAGGCTTCGGAGGAACGTAAAAGCTATTCAAACAGCGAAGCGGCCTGTGTGTCTGGGGTGCTGAAGGGCAGGGATGGAGAACCTGTGGAACCCCCTGACTTCCTTGGACTCCAACTCCCATCAGCCTCAGGCAGCATGGCCAATGGTGAGGGGTGAGGGGAACTGGGAGTCACAAGGATCAGGGAGGGAAAAGAGGTTTCTTCCTTTTTAACTTGTTCCTCAACAGTCCAGCGTCAGGAAAGAGCAGTGAGGTGGCCAAAGTTGAGTATGTTAGCACATTGTTGGGGGGGGGGTGAAAGGAAAAAGGGGTCTCCCAAAGGACCCCTCCGAAATGACTGAATGGGCAGTAACATGGCAAGTGCAATTCAATGTAACAAGTGTCCTGTTTAAACCAAGCCTAATAAGGAGCAGTTGAGGGATTGGGAAAGTTTAGCTTATAAATTATAAAGGGACCCCTGACCCGTGACCGACTCTGGGGTTGCGGGGCTCATCTCGCTTTATTGGCCGAGGGAGCCAACGTACAGCTTCTGGCTGTACCTTCCCGCCAGAGTGGTACAAATTTATCTACTTGCACTTTGACATGCTTTTGAACTGCTAGGTTGGCAGGAGCTGGGGCAAAGCAATGGGAGTTCACTCCGTTGCGGGGATTTGAACCGCCGACCTTCTGATCAGCAAGTCCTAGGCTCTGTGGTTTAACCCACAGCGCCAAACCGCGTCCCTCTTATAAATTATAAAGGTAAAGGGTAAAGGGGTCCCTGACCAATAGGTCCAGTCGTGACCGACTCTGAGGTTGCGGCCCTCATCTCGCTTTATTGGCCGAAGGAGCTGGCGTACAGATTCCGGGTCATGTGGACAGCAAGACTAAGTCGCTTCTGGCGAACCAGAGCAGCGCACGGAAACACCGTTTACCTTCCCACCGGAGCGGTACCTATTGATCTACTTGCACTTTGTGCTTTCAAACTGCTAGGTTGGCAGGAGCAGGGACTGAACAATGGGACCTCACCCCGTCGCAGGGATTCGAACCGCCGACCTTCTGATAGGCAAGTCCTAGGCTCTGTGGTTTAACCCACAGCACCACCTGCGTCCCATAAATTATAGGCATCTTCAAATATCCTAAGAGCTGTCCCATCAAACTCCCATCAGCCTCAGGCAGCATGGCCAATGGTGAGGGGTGAGGGGAACTGGGAGTCACAAGGATTGGGAAAGGAAAAGAGGAGGTTTCTTTCTTTTTAACTTGTTCATCAACAATCCAGTGTCAGGAAAGAGCAGTGAGGTGGCCAAAGTTGAGTATGTTAGTACATTGTTGGGGGGGTGAAGGGGAAAAGGGGTCTCCAAAAGAACCCCTTTGAAATGAGTGAATGGGCAGTAACATGACAAGTGCAATTCAATGTAACAAGTGTCCCGTGTAAACCAAGCCTGATGAGGAACTGTTGAAGGATTTGGGGAAGTTTAACTTGGGAAAGATGGAGGGCACAAGGAGAAGGGGACGGCAGAGGACGAGACGGTTGGATAGTGTTCTTGAAGCTACCAGCATGAGTTTCACCAAACTGCAGGAGGCAGTGGAAGACAGGAGTGCCTGGTGTGCTCTGGTCCTTGGGGTCACGAAGAGTCCGACACAACTAAACGACTAAACAACAACAACAACAACAACTAAGTCGCTTCTGGCGAACCAGAGCAGTGCACGGAAACACCGTTTACCTTCCCACCGGAGCGGTACCTATTGATCTACTTGCACTTTGTGCTTTCGAACTGCTAGGTTGGCAGGAGCAGGGACCGAGCAATGGGAGCTCACCCCGTCATGGGGATTCAAACCGCTGACCTTCTGATAGGCAAGTCCTAGGCTCTATGGTTTAACCCACAGCGCCACCTGCGTCCCATAAATTATAGGCATCTTCAAATATCCTAAGAGCTGTCCCATGGAAAGCTGAGCAAATTATAAAGGTAAAGGGTAAAGGGTTCCCTGACCAGTAGGTCCAGTCGTGACTGACTCTGAGGTTGCTGCGCTCACCTCGCCTTATTGGCCGAAGGAGCCAATCTAAGCTGCTTCTGGCGAACCAGAGCAGTGCATGGAAACACCGTTTACCTTCCCACCGGAGCGGTACCTATTGATCTACTTGCACTTTGTGCTTTCGAACTGCTAGGTTGGCAGGAGCAGGGACTGAACAATGAGACCACACCCCGTCACAGGGATTCGAACTGCCGACCTTCTGATAGACAAGTCCTAGGCTCTGTGGTTTAACCCACAGCGCCACCTGCGTCCCATAAATTATAGGCATCTTCAAATATCCTAAGAGCTGCCCCATGGAAAGCTGAGCAATTTCTCTTTGGAAGCTTCCTGTTGGTGCTGGGCTGCTGTTTCTTTTCCTACAGATCCACCCAAAGAATCTTGTCCCACCGCTTGCTGGACCCAGCACCAAATATTGAACAATGAAGAGCATCCGATTCATACCCACATTGCCAAACTCCCCAAATGTAACATATTGCAGGTGGGGCCGAGAATCTAGTTCAGCCTACTGAAAAATATGCACGACTGAAGTGTTCATGCAAGACATAATAAGTTTATGGAATAAACATAGGAACAGACTCAGAACAACTTGCAAGGTCAAAAGAAAGAACGTAACACTTACCCAATCTGTAATTCAGCCCACTGTAATTGGTGAAGTTAAATATATGGGAGAACCAAGCTGGATGTTCAGAAATACATTTCAAGGCTCCTGAACTGGGGCCCAGTTCCAAACTGGACCATTTCCTACCAATCCTGAAATAAGGAAGATTATAGTACCCTATAAATAAATTCCTAATAATCCTGTCTGGGTCTCCCACATATTTAACGTTACCAGTTACACTAGGCTATAGATTGGGTAAGTGTTATTCTTTCCTTTGATGTTGCAAGTTATTGTTTGGAGTCTTCTCCTCTGTTTATTCCCATAAACCTATTTATGGGAAAGTCTTGCATGAATGCAGCAATGCACGCAATAAAAAGGGCTCCTTGGTCTCCGATGGCACCAAAGAGGTTGAAGTGCAAGGATGGTGCTGAGCGGAGTCAACCAGAGCCACGTGCAGCCCGTTTGGGCCGAGATCCCGTCCCTTTCGGAGAACATCAGCGCGGGGGAAAGGTAAGCCCGCCCCGTCGGGCAGGGACCCTCTCCCGATGACGAGGCCATGGCCCAACCCTTCTCCTCTTTACTCTCGTTTCCCACAAGCTGACCTTCTTCTCCTCTTCCTCCTCCCGTAGAATCGTCATCAACGCGAAGATCATCATCCGCGACCTCGCCTACCTGACCACCGTGATCGTCAACAACCTGCTCAGGGTGAGTCTCTCTCCCTCCCTGTCACGTGGGTTCCTCTTTCGCCCCTTTGCGCCACTCCGTCCTCTCCGTCTAACGCTCCTGCCTTCGCTTCTCCCACAGCTGCCGAGCCCAGACATCCAGGTGGTAATGGACGTCAACGTCCAGGCTCCTAGATAACAGCATCATCGTCTCCATCGACAGCCGCCCGTCATGTTGATCTCCAAGTACCAGAGAAGCTAGGCCAAAGAAGCAGCTGGCGCCCTCCGCAGAAGTGCCGCCTGGATGTGGCAGCCTCGACCACGTCCCTCCCCCGCCCCCAATAAACCTGCTTTTAGCTCTCACTGCTCTCCCCGAGTCTCCTTAGGACACATATATTTTGTTTTTAAAAGGGGGAGGACTCAAAAATTCTGCATTAAGAGAAAATGAAGCCTGGGCTGAGTATGGCTTGTGGGAATCAAAATTTGCATGTATTTGGGTGTGGAGGGGCTTGCATAAACTGCATAAATGAGGGAAGAGCGGAACAATCACTGAGTAGCTGGATGTTGGTTGGAAGAAGAGAGAAGCAAGGAGGCCATACAAGAATTTTTAAAAGTCTCATATTGTCCCAAGCCTTGCCTATCATGTAGAGTGGACAGTATGTGGACTAGAACAGTGTTTCCCAAACTTGGGTCTCCTGCTGAGGATGAACCACAACTCCCATCATCCCTAGCAAGCAGGACCAGTGGTCAGGGATGATGGGAACTGTAGTCCAAAAACAGCTGGAGACCCACGTTTGGAAGACACTATACTAGAATCATGATGGGAATTGTGGGCTTTCTGACTGGGCTTTGCAGCACCCTGAAGATGGCAGGAACTCAAGAGGTTTGGGGAAGAGATTTTTGGAGTTTCCCCTTTCCTCCCTCTTATGGCCCTTCATACTCACAGTCCCTCATTTTCAACAGGGCGATGCTAAGAAAGACTGAAGGGCTGGCAGCATTGGCCTCATCCCACTGGCTCATCCTCACCAGCAAAGGGCTCTTTAACCCCTTCTGTAACTCCAGAGTGTGAACAGCAAGCAGAGGCCTGGGCAGGGATGCTTTCCTAACGCACGTCACCTGCTCAGACTCCAATTTTGCATCCGTTTCGACTCACACAAGGGAGCTCACAAACGAGTCAAGCAAGTTAATAGCTTTGGAAAATCCTCTGTTGCACAGAACATGAAGAGCCCTTTACTGCATTGGAGGAAAAGGCCAAGGTGTGCAAGTAGCAAGGGATGGCGTTTCTCTGGGACAGGGGGGCAACGCTGAGGGCCAGATGGAAAGCCTGTGGGGCCCTTTGAATGCCAGCTGCCAATCCCAAGCATTTGAGGCAGGGGAGAGCTCCTGTTACCAGAACGTCCAGACACCCAGATTCTCAGTGCCATCATTGTCACCTCCTCTTTGGGTACTCCCATACCAGTGAAACCCTATGTTGACAACTCTCCTGTATCTCAAAGCTGTAATTTCCACCACCACCCAGAAAAAAACAAAGTACCAGAGCAGCTTCCCCAAGAGGGATCTCCACTGTTCTGAAGATTCCCCACTTCCCCAAATACAGAATGGACCGTCTTCTCTAAAAAATACATTGCTTTTGTTTTGCTACAAAGGTATGATCTTGGCATACGGAAATACAGGCTGTGTTATGTAACAATAAACCTGTCTAGAGGACTAGAAGATCTATCGCCTTTCCTATAAAAAAGAGAAAAATTGAGAGAGAAAGAGAGAGAGACATTCAGCTGGTGCCACCACAATGTTATCGGTTCAAGAAGCCAAGCCAAGCAAGACTGGGCATCTTCTTGGACCGCTCAGTCTGGTTGTGCTGTGGAGCTTCTGGCGAGACACCAAATGGGATCCGGAAACCAGCCACACTGTCCCTCCTGCTTTGCACGTAAATAGAATTCATTCTAACTAAGCCATCCCTGACAGATAATGATCTGCAGACGTCAAGCTGAAGGGACACCAGTCATCTGGCCCACAACAGCACCAAACTTGGTGCTGAGCACGGTCCACGCTTTGGCCCCTGGCGAACTCTCGGCGCAGGGCAATTCGGGTTTCCTTCCGTCGGGGGAAGATCTTCCGCTAAGTCGTGTGGGTTCTCCGATGCCGAACGAGGTGCGAGTTCTGCCCGAACTTCTTCCCGCATTCGGGGCATTTGTACGGTCTCTCTCCCGTGTGGGTGATCTGGTGGCGGATGAGGTCGGAGCTCCAGCGGAACTTCTTGCCGCACTGGCTGCACCCGTAAGGGCGTTCCCTAGCATGGGAGGCTCGGTGCCTGGTCAGCTCCGAGCTCTGGTAAAAGCTCCGGCTGCACTGGGCGCAGCGGAAGGGTCTTTCCGAGGCGTGGGTCCTCTGGTGCCGGGTCAGCTGGGAGGTGTGGCCGAAGCACTTGCCGCACTGGGGACACTGGTGGGGCTTTTCCCCCGTGTGGATCCTCTGGTGGGTGAGCAGGTGCGAGTTGCGGCTGAACGTTTTCCCGCATTCTGAGCACCGGTGGAGGGGCTTTCCTGCCGGGTGGGAGGCTCCACTGGGGACAGGGCGCGAAGCTGGATTCTCTCCTGTTTCACTGCACCTCTCTTCGTGAGGCTGGCTGGCTCTCTCGCCCCCACGGTTTTCAGCCGCCACATTCTCCTGGGAATTCCCGGACGGAAACGCCCTGGGAGGCTCAACTTCCATGGCACCTCCCTGCAGATGGTTCTCCTCTCGGCTCCCGTTTACCATCAGGGCACCTGCTGGGATAAGAAAAAGAGAAGGACATTGTCACGCTTTGCCAGCACGCTGCCTGCCACCTACAGAGCCAGGCTGGCAACCTGTCTCTGGCATCGTGAAAGCAAAATGCAAGCACTCTTACTGTCCCTCTTTACCAGGGACTGTTCCTATTTCCTGGTCCCCATAAATGTTGCTGTTATCATTGGCATCTGTTTGTCTCGAGACACAAATACAGTGGTGCCTCACAAGACAAAATTAACCCGTTCCGTGAGGCTCTTCGTATAGCGGTTTTCTCGTCTTGCGAATCAAGCCCATTGACAGCTTAGCGGATTAGCGCTATTAGCGGTTTAGCAGCTTTTAGCGGATCAGCTGTTAAGCGGCTTAGCAGCTTAGGAAAAGGGGGGGGAGGGGAAAAAACCCGCAGGAACTCGCAAGACATTTCGTCTTGCGAAGCAAGCCCATAGGGAAATTCATTTTGCGAAGCGCCTCCAAAAAGGAAAACCCTTTCGTCTAGCGGGTTTTCCATCTTGCGAGGCGTTCGTCTTGCGGGGCACCACTGTAAATTGCTGCCCCTGCTTCGCCTCTCGTTTCGCATTTCAGGGACGTCAAGCTGAAATGCTCTTTGTGCACAGCTACTAGCATGGCTGTTCTTCAGAATTCACCCTCCCTCATCTGGGATCTAGAAATTAAATCACCACACAAAGAAATGGGTCCATCTTGTCTGCAGTGCCAAATGAGTGGAAACCACAGGAAAGCGGGCTAAGCCTTCGGAGGAACGTAAAAGCTATTCAAACAGCGAAGTGGCCTGCATGTCTGGGGTGCTGTAGGGCAGGGATGGAGAACCTGTGGAACCCCCCAGACTTCCTTGGACTCCAACTCCCATCAGCCTCAGGCAGCATGGCCAGTGGTGAGGGGAACTGGGAGTCCAGCATCACCCACAAGGCCCAAGGTTTCCCCCACGCTGTTTGCACCCTGCATTGCAGATCACTCTCCCTAGTCACACCCTCTTCTGGTCCTGCTTTGCACCCTTCCCTGAGTGATTTTGGACTGGCTAGTGTGTGTCCTTGACCTCTGCTAAGGCCTCTTCCTAGGCTAGATGGGAGGATGGTGTGTGGTGCGTGTGTACACAAACAGATTACTGCACAAAGGTAAAAAAAAATTATTAATATTATTAATTTATTTATACCCATTTCCCCCTGATTGCTGTTCTGCCCAATTTGGCCACTGGCTTCCCCCACCAATGGCATGCAGCCCTTAAAAGGTTGTCCAGAAGGTAAGGTGGCACTCAGGCTTAAAAAGTTTCCCCATCGCTAATACAGACTCTGCATGTGCATGAGCCAGACTATAGGTGGGTTGCCTGCATGGCCAGTTGCTTTCTGGTGCTGATGAGAGCCACAGTCCAAAACATCTGGAGGGCACCAGGTTGGCCTGTGTTTTATGAGAAAGGCAAGTAAAAACTGAAACAAACCAAGAGGACTGGGTCCAGCAACCTTCAGTCTCTGGGCATAGGAAAACATCCCCAGAACCTCCCATTGCACCCAAAGCCTCCTCCATTAAAACCAGGGGCTCCTCTTGTATTTCTTACCTGTTTCCTGAAGTCCTCGGGGCTCCTGTTTGGGGATGCAGGGCATCTTGAGAGCAGGGATGAGGGGAGGCTGGTTTAGTGTTACTTCTGTCGAGGATAAGCAGTCGAGATGGGGCAGCAGTGGGGCAGGAGGTTCCCAGGGCGCTCCGGGCAGAATCATCTCTTGCGGGCTTACCTGCTCAACTTTCACCCGTACTGTAACCTGGCCATGAGGGACAACAACATGCCTTTAGGAAGGAAACAGCCTCTCTCAAGGCCCCCCTCCATCACATTTAAAGCACAGGAAGAAAGAAACTGTGACCCTCCAGCTATCGCTAGACCTGCTCCCATCACTCCTGACTCTTGGACACTGATGGGAGTTGTTGTAGGGGCACAGCTTTCTCTCCTTTTGCTTTATTTAGCTTTTTCTTGCAAGGAAAATGCTTCAGTCCTCTGCTCATTTAGGCTGGCCTTTTCTGTACCTTTCCAGCTCTGCAATACCCTTCTGAGAGCAAGTGAACCCCAGCCTGCACATTCCCCTTCTCAATTGTCTTCCCTTGTTATCCTTCATATATTTAAACCAGGCGTGGATCACCTCCTGCCCTCCAGATGTTGCCCATCTCCCACAATTCCTGACCACTGTTAATGCTTCCTGGGGCAGATGGGACTTGTAGTTTCAGCAACATGTAGGGCCAATGGTTCTTTTAAATCCGCGGTTCCCAACATGGGGCACACGCACCACAGGGGGGCAATTTGAGAACGAATTATTAACAGTTAATGGCCTTTTAGGCTTCTTCCACATGAATAGGAGTTCACTTTTTGAATAATAAGAATTATATGTAACGGGGATTTTAGAGATGCTTAGGTGGGGCATGGCCAAAAAAAGGTTGAGAACTACTGTTTTAGACTGTACACCCCTTGGGGCAGGGACTTGTCTCTCTTTATTTATGTGAAGCACTGAACACTTGGTTAAGGGTTTTATACAGAAATGCCTTGATGGATTCTTGAGAAAACTTCTGGAGGTGGACTGTGGCTGGAAGCTCCATTATTATTATTATTATTATTATTATTATTATTATTATTATACCACCCTTCATTGGAGGATCTCAGGGTGGTCCACAAAATAAAACCTCTCTGTCACCATGACGTAAAGCGTCCTCACCTGTTGCTCCCACATGCCTGCCTCTCGCCGTCCCATCTGGTAGCCTTCCACTAGAGCCACCGCCTGGGCACACGTCTCTGGGCCTCGCTCCCACACCCAGTTCTGGATCTCCTGGGGCAAGATGGTCAGGAACTGCTCGAGGATCAGCAGCTCCAGGATCTGCTCCTTAGTGCGGCTCTCGGGCTTCAGCCAGCGGCGACAGAGCTCCCTCAGCCTCCGGCAAGCCTCCCGAGGGCCTTCCGAGTCCTGGTAGCGGAACTGCCGGAAGCGCTGGCGCTGCATCTCCACGCTGGGCCCGGCCTCCCCTCGCAGGCCGGAGGACTTCGACTTCCTGTGGTCACCACGGCTGCTCCTGGCGTCCAGGCCGTTGTGGGGTGGCTGGCCTTTCCCGCTGAGGGCCGGCATGAGGCGGGTCACCCACTCTCCCCTTGGCCACTGGCAGGTTTCGGCCGCCCTCTCGAAGGACGACAGGTAGGCCTCGATGTCGTCCACGGGCGCCAGCTCGGGGAGCTGGAGGTTCCCCCAGGCAGGCGGTGGGGGCGGCACTGCCACGGGGGTCTGCACCATCTCCTGGCACTGAACCTCCCACAGCTGCGGGATGGGGTCGCTTCTCACCTGAGGAGGGGTCGCCCACCTCAGTAAATCGCTAATGGTGCCGGCCTGGACGACGAGGGGAGCCTTCCCTGCGGCATCCCATTCCCACCCTGCTTCGGGGCATGGCGGACCAGGCTCCTCCATTTTCACCCGCGGCGGCAGCGTGTCTTCTAACGGGTACAAAAAATGGAGGCCCAGCGCCGGAGGAGGCACTTCCTGTGTGGCGGCCATTTTCCCTCCAACCTTCCCCTCAGCAAAAAGGAGGAATCCCCTGGCCGGTGCCAACTGGGGCCAGTCAGAAGAGGCTGTTCAGACAATCCACACGTCTCCGTGAGCCGGACAAGGGTGATAAGGGCCAACGGCCGGCAAATGTTACCTTAACGCTGGCAAAGTGATGATGCGGCAGCAAGACGACTCCTCCCTGAAACATAAAGCCAAAACACCACTGAGAATTAGGCTGGTAAGGAACGGGCTCCACCCCAAAGTGGCTGAGAACTGCGCTCCTGTTGTGTTGGGTCAGTAGGAGTTTGGAATTCAATTAGTGCCTATGTCCTTTTAAATATTTCTATGACCTTTTACATGTGTTTGTGGGAGGGGGAATTATTGTTTTGTTTTACCTATTTATTTTTTGCTTCTATCCTATATTTTTATCTTGCGAACCAACCTGAGATCTTCGCATGAAGGACAGCATATAAATTGAATAAATAATAATAAAGAAAACGCTGCAATGCTGAGTGCTGCTTTTCAGGATTCTAGATACTCTGTGCCATTCCTTCTGCCCCCAAACCTCTACCCCAAGTCAGTCAGGATCCTAAAGCCCCTTTTCCCCTAAATGCTTTTTTTTTTAAATTCTACAAACTTTGGGGTCTCTCCCCCCACCCCAAGCCTGCTGACCTCTTCTTCTTGTGCATTTTGGTCACATAAGCATCAGCACTCACAGTCTGGAGATAAAAAGTAGACAGAACACCAGGCATTGATAGACCCTCCCTTCCTCCAGAAATGTATCTAATCCTCTTTTAAAGCCACCCAGGTTGGTGGCCATCACTCCATCTTGTGGCAGGGAAGACCATACGCCAGCAATCCCCAAACTCACCCCCCAGCCCTGGACCACTTGCAAATTGCCAAGAGTTTCAGATGGCAGATCACTTAATGATTTTTCAGCCGGCTCTAGCAATTGTAATGCACTGTGCTAGACGCTGTACGATTCTTAAAAACTGTGTTTCTATTGCTTCTTTTATTTCATACCTATTTTATTGCAATGCAACCTGAATTCCACAGAACTCAACTTGTGATACAATGTAAGAAATGCAAGAAGCAATAAAAATACAGCTTGAAAATATTTAAGGCAATGACTCACTGCACTGCCTCCCATTTCTGACCACAAATCCACAGCAATGCCACAGACCAGAAGTTGGGAACCCCTTCTGTAGATGAAGCACCCACTGCACAAAAAAGTGCTTCCTTTTATCCTTCCTGTGTCTCCTGCCAATCGATTTCTTTTGAGAAAACCTGAATTTTATCTTCATGTGGGGAGGGGAAGGAATTTCTTGCTATCCATTTTCTCCACACTGAATGAGAGCACCCTTCTTAGGAGAAAGGGGCAAGTAGCAGTTCTCTCCTCAAAGCTAGGGCAAAGCAAAAACTAGTGATAGGGCAGGATAATGCAGTACTTTGCCTCCAAGGATCAAAGCACTACTGTTTTAAAATGTTCCAGGTGTAACCGTGCCCTGGAATGCACATTTCTGCACAATTACTTGCTCTCTCGCGGCCGACAGGTCATCTGCAGAGCCCCTGAGCCGAAGAGAATAATACACTGACACTTTATTTAAAAAGATAAAGAGCACGTGAATTGCCTTCCTGGGCCAGACCAAAGGTCCCTTTAGTTGAGCATTCTGAAAGTCCCTGGCCAGATGGGAGGAGCCTCAGCTCATGTGCTTTGTCTGCAGAATGTCCCAGGTTCAATCCTCAGGATCTCCAGTGAAGCAGGAAACACAAATGATCTCTGCCTAAGACCACTACTACTTGGGAGTAAAAGAGTACTAGGCTAGGCAGACCTTGCCTGACCTAAGGGTGGCATGGTAGCTCAGAGTAGGAAGGTCCCAAGTTCAATTCCTAGCATAGTGGGTTTCTTGTTATTTTAAGGATAATGATCATTGAGTGGGTGATGGGTGGGGGGCGGGGGGAGGCAATACTTCTTTCTGCCCTGGAGAGCTGCTGCCAGTTGGAGTAGCAAGTCCTGCGTTAGATTAGCAACTAGTCTGACCTGGTCTAAGGCAGCCTCCTAGGATTTTTAAGGGTCCACAAGCCAATGGAAAGCCAGCAGTCGTCACAGCATCCCATGAAGATGAATGACAGAAGCTAATCAGGCATCCTTTTGCCAGTCCTGTCACTCCAGGGGGCAGGACTAGAACCAATAGGTGGAAATTGCAAAGAAGCAGCTAAATAGGAGGAGAGACATCCTAACAGCGAGAGATGCTTAGTTCTGGGAAGACGTGCCTAGGGAGAAAGTGGGCTCTCCTTCACTGCGGATTCTGCACTAAGCAGGGGGTTTGGACTAGTTAGCCTCTCAGGGACCCTCCAACTCCATAATTCTGTGGTTCCTGCATCTAATTCCAATCACTTCCATTGGATAACTCCATGTGGCATGACTCAAATGTGCCCATTCAGAGCACCAAACCCCTGTGAGCTGCCTGGTACCAATTCTTAGGGATTCTTTGACAAGGTTCGTCCACTAAGACCATGGGAAGTCTGGGAATCATGCGCCAGAATCCCTTGCAAGGTTTCAGAGGATGCTGGGGAGCGTGTGAAGCACTTGGGTTATGCACACATCCGGGCCACACCTCCCAAGTAATGTGCTGCCTCCCAGCTGCCCCAAGAAACCGCTTGGGATGTTTGCAGAACATAGAAAAGGCCCTGCTGCATAAGACCAAAGGCCCATCTTGCTTCCTATTGTGTCGTAAGAATGGAAGAAAAGCCCTGTAGGATCAGGTTGAAGTCCTATCTAGTCCAGCCTCCTGTTTTCACATTGGCCAAACTGATGCCTTTGGGAAGCCCGCAAGCAGAATCTGAACCCAATGCTCTCATTTAGCTTACAATGAACTGGGCTTATGCTCCATTCATTTTTTCTTTTCTTTTCCTAATCACTTTTTAAAGACATCTAAGCAAGAAGCAGCAAAATACATATGTTAAGTGTGTGCCTCAAGTAAAGTACTTTTTTGTGGCGGGTCTGTCTGGAATCTCCTGCCAATCTACTTCATTAGATGAACCTTGAGCTATAGTGCTATGGGAGGGGATGTGGGGGGAGGGACTTCTCACCATGCACCAAGAATGAACTGATCCACAGGCAAGAAGCAATTCTGGCCATGCTTAAACACACAGCCAGGGTGTGTCAGGGAGATCCACCCCCCCCCCGACACACCACAAAAATCCCTTGTAAGAGTTCACAAGCGCGTATGGACCAATGCATATCTGTATGTCATGCACAACATATGCCATACTGCTAACGTATAGGGCAGTCCTTTGGAGTTGAGCACCCATGGATCAGCCACACATAATCCTACCACTGGATGGGATGATGGAGTGAATTCTACCCCTCACCCCCAATACGCCCCTAAAATGTAACAATGGAGCTATGTTCCTTGACTCGCATCCCCTCGCCTTTCTTTGTTGCCATCCCATTTCGCCAAGCATGTGGGAGACCCACTTAGGAGGCCAGCTTGAGCCTATAAAACTCACTCTCCCTGAGATCCCAAGGAATTCTGACTCTCGGGATTCTCCCGTGGCTGTTCCAGGAAAAAGTCTCCTGAGGACCAAGAAGTCCTGGCCCTGGCACATCAGATTCCCACTTACATTTCCCTGCAAATAAATCCAAGAGTCCTGGCTCCCAGCCCTAATTCTAAGAAGTTTTATCTCTTCCTTTTTATAAGAGTGCTGCTTCTAATCTTCCACCTAAGGCAGGGATGGAGAATCGGCAGGGCCTCCAGAGGTTGCTGGGACCGGGACGCCCATCCCCCTTGGCCACAGGCCATTTTGGCTGGGGCTGATGGGAGCTGGAGCCCCACAACATCTAGGGCGGAGGGCGCAGGTTCTTTCCCTTGCCCTCGAAGAGCACCGAGGAGCCCAGCCTCGCACCTCCCTTCCTAAGGAAACCCAGCAGTCCTGCTCCTAATCTGCGAGAACTATAGCCGGTCCCGCTCCCAGAAGTCCTGGCTCCGGCCTCTAAAAAGAACCCAGGAGTCCTACCTCCACCTTCCCGCCCGCGCCCCACACCCCCATCTTAGGAAGCCTGGTGGAGCCCAACCCCAAAGGCGAGAACTAACGGGACCCGGACGAGTACCGGAGCCTCCTCCTCCTCCTCCGCTCGGGAGGACCCAGGCGTCCTGGAGCCGCTAAAGCCCCGGGACCTGCGAAGGGGAATCCCGGCTCCCGCTTCCTGCAAGACCCCCTCCTCCCCGAAGGGACCCAGGAGTCCCGGCTCCAGCTCCGCCCTTTGTTCCGTCCCCCGCCCTCGCCCCGCGTTCCGCTCGCCGGCTGTGCGCGTCTTGGCGCGCCCCGGGCCCGGCTCCGCTACCTGGGCCGGGGCGCCTCCCGCGCGGCGCTCGCTCTCGCTCTCTCTCAGGGCTCCGGAGGCGGCGGCGGCGGCGGCGTCTCCGCCTCGAGTCCCGCGGCGCCCATCGCGCGCTGCCCGGCCCTGCCTTGCCCTGCCCGCGCGCCGCGCCAGCCCCGCTCGCCTCGCTTCGCCCTGCCCTGGAGGTGGCCGCCAGGTTGGTTCCCGGGCTGCGCCGGAGAGGCTGGGGTTAGTCCCCCCTCCGCAGGGCGGGCACTGGCTGCGATCTCTGTCAGTCACCGCCGAAAGGAAGGGGAAGCCGGCTTGGGACAGCCCCTCGCCCAAAGCGGCAGGGAGGGCGGGCCGGCGAGGGAGGGAGGGAGGGAGGCAGGCCGGGCAGGGCCGCCTTTGCCACGATTGCTCCGCGCTGCAGGCGCCGCGGCCGGGATTGCGCGCAGCCGGGTCGAGGAGGGCGCAGCAGAAGCGTCTTTCTTCCCGTTCGATTTCTTTACTCTAATAATAATAATAATAATAATAATAATAATAATAATAAACCGCACCGAAATAGGGGTCGCCGACTTTTTGCTGCTGTTGCTGCATATTGCGCTGCATTGCTTCTAGGCATGTGCAAAGCGCCTTTCCTTTGAGGAAGGGAACGAGCGCCTGTCTGTTGCGAAACTGCTTCAAAAACGAAGCTGGCGAGTAGGGTCGTTTTATAGCGAATAGTGTTGCTTCAGCCAGGGAGAAGAGGAGGCAAAGGCCTCTTGCCTAAGAGGAGACCCCCCCCCCCATATGGATGGTCTGGTGTCAGGAGAGGCAGAACTAGGCCAGTCGGATCAATGCTTAATCTCTATACTTTCACAAGGCAGCATATGGTTTTTAAGAAACTACAGTGTCCCTGAGCATGTGTGGAGCAACTTGGGGAGACGAGTTGGCTTGCAAACATATGCGCCAAGTCAAGTGGTGGAATATGGTTTCAAAAACTGCCTCATCTTGATTTATTCCGAGAATGGCTTTCAATTTACATAAACATTCACAGTGGCTCATGTAAAATGAAACAAGCACACAACCCACTCCAAAATCCATGCATAAGTCAAGTAGAGGCAACTCTCAACTTAAGTGGGGGTTACATTCTGGGGATGGTACATATGGCCAAAATTGTCTGTAGTGATTACAGCACACAGCAGTCAAAACCCATTGGGTGCAATGGTGGGTGGGATTGCCAAAGTTTCCCTACCCCGGATGCCTGCACCCCCTTTTTAATTCCACCGCCCAGCCCATAAAGCAGATCTTGCTCAAGTGAAATGTGTGAAAGTTGCAAGTTACCTTCATGCCAATCCCAAACAACAGACTGAAAAGGCAACATTTTGCAGGCAATGTAGTCAAAAGACTATCCATAATAACCATTCATCAAAGGCCTTTGTAGATCAACTTGTGTTATTAACCTAGAGCAGTATTCAGTCAAGGCTACATCTGCACTATACATTTAAAGCCCATTTCCAAAGTGGTTTAAGAATCAGTCCTCCTTCCCAGGGCGCTCTAGCTCTGTGAGGGCAAAGGGGTCTCCTAACAACTCAATGTAGACTTCTCAGGTTTCTTTGGGGAAAAGCCATAACTTTAAAAAGTGCTAGGATTATAGTGTGAATTTCTTGTAACATATATGTGGTTTTGACTAACTGCACATTTTTGCAAGAAATCTCCCCTAAATGCAATGCATTTTTGTATGTTATTTTCACTAATATATGCATTTTTATCCCCCTATGTAGGCCTTTTTGTAAACATTGGCAGGTTGGGGGACTGTATCCCAAAATTGGAAGTGGAAATTGGGAAAGATGGCTGTGTTTTTGGTTCTCATGTTAGAAAGCACAGATTTGATAGAATCAGCTTTAAACGTGAACTAAACCGAATTTATCCTCTATCTCTAGAGCAGACCCGTTGAAATTAAGGGACCTAACTTAGTCATGCTCATTCATTTCATTGGGGCTGCTGTGAGCTCAATACTACCCCTGATGCCACAGGGAGATAGCTGAAGGTTGTGAACCGCCCTGAGACCTATGGGTATAGGGTGGTATACAAATTTAATAAATAAATAAATAAAATAATTAAAAATAAACATTATTTTATTTTGGGGGAGTTTTATCTCCTTAGGGAGAGCTTTCCACAGGCTCTCGGGTGGGGCAGAAAGCCCCCTTTCCCCTTTGAATTCTCCTCTGAATTTTTGGGGAGCAAGGAAGTGGTCAGAATTGGAAACAAAGAAAAGGGAACCAACGTTTTCATCTCTCAATAGCGGGAGGTCTCTTCTCTGTTCCTTCCTCTGTCACATTTGTACAATTTTAGGACGAGTGCCATGGAAGTAGTAGCAAGGGGGAAATCAAGCCTTTTATTGCTCTGAAGAAATCATAATCTTTTACAGACATGAGGTCACGTCTGCGGCATTTTCTGCTCACACACCTTTTTGCAGCGCGCCAGCAAGATGAGCTTGGGAAACAATCAAACCGGGTGAACTCTACAGTGCTTATGCTGATTCTCACTTACTGTCATTTCAGATTCAAAACATCCGTCGTTGTTTACGCCGTCACTGAGCAATTATGCTACAAAAGCAATCCAGTTTTAAATTGGATTCATTCTCTGAGCTTCCTCCAAGAATCGCTGCAAATTTGTGGGGGTGTTAAGAGACTTCTCGGTTAGAGATCTCTGGCCTTTTCCAGAAATCTACCAGTATTCCATAAGAGGTGGGTGGTGGGGAGCCATGGTGGTGTTACTTCTGCAGCCATACTGAGCTGGGTTTTAAAACAAATAAATAAAAGGGAATCTACTGTGGGTGCAGTTACATAAACCTGCCGTTAGATGGCACACTGAGCCCGGGCAGCGGAGGGCATCGTGTCCCGCCAAATACAACAAATATTTCCCCCCACCTTCGCATAACTCAAAACCAATTGTTCGTTTGAAGGGCATGAGGGCCTGGGAAGGGCCTAGGTTGCCTTCCAGCCATGTTGTCACATGGCACAGCAGTTGTGTGCATCCTGACGGCATATGCAAGATTTAATCCGGTGCGGCTTTTGGCATACTGCTGCGCGCTTTCTCAAAGCGCCACTGGCATGTCTGTAAAAGTAGCTGGAGAAATAGACGCTGAGTGGCTGGGAGTGGGCCGCAGCCTTCCTAAATGCCGGCAAAGTCCTTTCCCTGTTTAGCCACAGGCCGGTGGCTGGTCTCAAATGCAGAACCCAAAGTGGTAAAGTGGTAAAGTCTTGTCTGAGGAGCAAATGCCACCAGATTCAACCGGAATGAAGTGCAATTGAACAGGCATAGGGTAACTCTTCAGCAAGTGTGAGGAACGTTTTTCAGACTGAGGGCCACATTCCGCTTTGGGCAACCTTTCAGGGGCCAGAGGCAAAAATGGATGGAGTGATGAATGCAAATTTCACCTTTGCGCAGTATGCTTGTTTCTACACTCACAAACCCAATCCATCCAAGCAATTAGGGCATTAATGGAGGTAAAGGACACATTCAGCTAGGTAAAAGTATTCAAATAAGGTATGAAGTAGGGCTGGGGAGAGCGGGTATGGTTGAGGAAGGCATGTGGTCAGAGAAGCCTGAAGGACTGCATTTGCCCCCTGGGCTCAAAACGCCTTACCTCAGATATTACGGAACAGCTGCATCAGTCAAGTATAGTAGGAACCTTTTAAGTTGTCCCTCCCTGAGGAAAAGATGTGTGCAAGCTTGAGGCGGACAGAAATAAAATGCTGCCAAATGTTGAAATGCAACATTTCACCTTCTGAAATGTATAATTTTTCTTTAGTTCAAACTTTGACCTGAAACTGGGATTACATAAATCGAAATTAAGTGGAGAAATATGGTTGAAGAAGTGAGATCTGACTGAAACCAAACGTTGCCGTGCAGATTCCTCCTTTTCTGTCTTTCAGCCAGTCGTGGTCTCCTTCCTGCCACTCTGTTCCCTTTCCACTTCTTCTCCCACCCCATATTTAAATGGCAAGATGTGGTACTTCACATCCTTCAAAACGTGGTGCAGCAGCCCTTGTGCATTTGGAAGTCCCTCCAATCCATGCCCTGAGAGAGAGCTGAGTTGGTAGTGCAGGAGACCTGGGCGGCTTTAAAAGAGGATTTAGACCAGGGGTCAGCAAGGTTTATCTTGCCTGGGCTGGATCGGGCCTGCAGAGATCCCTCTGTGGGCCGGAGTGCGCATGAGCGTGCGGGCCCATGATTTTTGGTGTCTGCATCTCAACAGATGCGATTTTCGGCATCTGCGTCTGTACAGTCGCAATTTTCGGCACCGTGAAAACGAGTCCCTGTGCCGCGCTGCGCCAGTTTAGTGTAGCGCATGAGCAGGCAGCTCAGTTCGGGGGCAGCTTGGGGGCCGGTCAAATGACGTCCGCAGGCCACTTCCAGCCCATGGGCCTTAGGTTGCTGACCCCTGATTTAGACGAATTTGTGGTGGGTAAGTAACGCTTATCAATAGCTACTAGTCACGGCTGTGTTTCATTTTTTTTAAAATAATATTTATTAAAGTTTCAAAAATTACAGAAAGAAAAAGTAAAAATATCACATTAAACAAAAACAAAACAACACATAAAAAAAGAAAAAAAACAGAAACAAAAACAAAAACACACAAAATAATACATCAGATCTCCTCAACTAATCTTTCATTAGCTTATTTCCTTGACCTCCTCACACCTCCCTTTTTTGTATTCTAGGTCAATTATCCATTTCAGCAAATCCTTTCCCTCTTTTAAAATTTTTGTCCTGTAAATTGTCTTCAATATAATATAACTTTACTTTTTCTCCTTTCACCAATTAAGTCAGTTATTCCCAAATCCTTTATATCATTCCTGCTAAAATCATATATTATTCCAACATCCTTCTAACAGATATTAATTTTACAATGTTTCTGTAAATAGTCTTTAAATTTCTTCCAATCTTCCTCCATCGACTCTTCTCCCTGGTCTCGGATTCTGCCAGTCATTTCCGCCAGTTCCATATAGTCCATCACCTTCATCTGCCATTCTTCCCGGGTGGGTAAATCTTGTGTCTTCCTTTTTTTTTTTTTAATAATTTTTATTGGGTTTTCACATTTTAGAAACACACACACAAATGAAAACAAAAACAAAACATGTATAATTTCATAACCTTACTTTCTTAACCCCCCTCCCTGACTTCCCCCCACCCCCCCTTCATACATCCCAAATCCAATAATTAGCTCAGCAGGTTCTTATCTCTCTTCTTTAACATATTATTGTTGTTTTTAAAATTAATTCTTATTACTTGGCCAAATTTTACTTGTCCAGTTTTCTTATAAATATTAAATCCTTTTCTAAGGTCGACCCAAATTCCCTTCCACGAATTTCCCCCTTTTTATATTAAATGTAGGTCATAATAACCAAACACAAAAGTCATAAAAATCATAAAAGTTTTAAAGTTCTGTTCTCCCCTCCCTCCCTACCCCGGTTTCTGTCTCTTCCCAAATAAATGTCCACAAAACAGTTCTTAGCCTGGATTCCTCACATCAGAGGCCTTCAAATCTCTGTCAGTCTCTCTCTGCCGGTTTTGTTGGTAGCCCTCTTTGTTGGTCCTCAGTTCTCGAAGGAGCTCTGGCACAGTCTCATCAAATTTTCTTCCATCCAAAATACTTGGTAACAGCTGCTGCAACAAGTCAACTGATCTCCCATACTCAAAGAGGAAGCCCCAATTATATTTCTTATTTCTTTTAAGTTCCAGTATTCCAAGTGTTCCAGGGGCTTCCTCTTTCCACTTTGGCATCTTTCGCAGATTGGTAATCCCAAGATCTTCTTCTTTATGTTCTAGCAATGTAGGCTTCAGATTGGTACTCTCCTGTAGTTTCTTAACTCCTTCTTCCCTCTCCTCCAGTTCCAAAAATGTCTCTTCTGGTTCAGCTGCAGATTTTGTTTCAGTCAAATCCTTTATGCATTCAGCAGGGTTGCTTGTTTTAGAGTTCAAGGTTATAAGTTGTTTGTTCATAGCCATGCTTTGCTCTTGCAGTATTCCCACGAGAAAAAACATTATTTCCATCTCTGCCTGTAATTTTCCATCTGTAGCCATTGTAATGTTTCAAAGTTTCCCCTAGGGGGATTCTAGTTACTTAATAGTCCTTTCCCAACAGTCTGTTGCTTTGTTATTTGTAACTACTTTGTTCCCAATCACTTTAATTCAAATATAGCAAGTTTAGTCCAGAGAGATGTTAAACAATAAAGTTTTTAACTTTAACTGCCCGTTTGACAGCTCCTTTGACAGCTGTCAAACTCCTTGTTCCTTTTCCTCCAGCTCACACACAGGGACACTCCCGGGTCGGGGGGGGGGGTTAGACAAAAGCTTCTAAAATTCGACTCTTACTCTCCAGCACAAATCTTCTTCTGTCAAATTCATGGAATTGATGTCTTTTAACTCGTACCGAAAAAAAAAGATCTCTCCACCTTAGTTCTCCGATCCTTGCTTTAAATCTTTTGTAGGTAGAGGGGGTGCGGACTTCCCTTTAGCACATCCCCCGGTCGTACCAAATTCAAAGGTAAAAATTTTAAAGTCCAAATTCCATTCTACTCACGGGTTGTTTCAAGTCCAAATTTCAGGGAAAAAAGTCAGCGCTCTCCGGCCATGGCTCGCGGCTTCGCTCCACTGCAGTATCGGTCTACTCACAGCACCACGCCACTCTCCGTACCCTCTCCGTAGCCTTTAAAAAGGCTCTTCGTGGGTCGGGGGGGGCGCTTGAGGTGCCCACCGAGTCACCAAGTCCGCAGGCTTCCGCGCCTGCGGTTTCTAAGGGTCCCCGCGTCGCCGTCGCGGTGAGACCCGTCTGCAGCAGAGCCGATTCCCTCCGGAGCTCGGAGGGAATCCGCCATTAGCCGATTGCGCTAACCCGGAAGTCCTAAATCTTGTGTCTTCCAATACTTTGCAATAAGTATTCTTGCTGCTGTTGTAGCATACATAAAGAAAGTTCCATCCTTCTTTGGCACCAATTGGCCGACCATGCCCAGGAGAAAGACCTCTGGTTTCTTCAGAAAGGTATATTTAAACAGTTATGGACCACAGGTATGAAATTCACGGCATGCAATGCCTTAAGAGAGAATATAATGAAAATGATATACAGGTGGTACATGACACCAGTCAAGCTTGCAAAAATCTATCATCTGCCCGATAATAAATGTTGGAAATGTAAAGAGACCGAAGAGACCTTTGGTGGACGTGCCCAAGGATTAAGACCTTCTGGGAGATGATCTATAATGAAATGGAAAAGTCATGGCTGTGTTTCACATCCACAAGTCAGGAGAATGGCTGTTGCTTTCTGTTCCTGCTTGTGGGCTCCCTATAGGCATCTGGTTGGCCACTGTAAGAATAGGATGCTGGACTAGGTGGCTCTTCTTATGTTCTTATATTAAAATTTCTTTAAAAGTCTGTGATGGGTCCCAGGCATTCTGCTTCTTCTCTTACAGCAGGAATGGGGAACCTGTGACTCTAGATGCTGTTGGACTCCAATTCCCATCTGCCGCAGCCAGCAGTGCTAATGGTCAGGGATGATGGAAACTGGAGGGCCACAGGTTCCCCATCCCTGGCTTATACAGGGAAGGAGGCACCTCTCCTGAGATGTTGTTGCCTGTTGAATTGTGAGAGCATCATCTAACAAAAAACAAAGTTTTCCCCCACCTTCTAGTTTTATTCCAACACAAGGTTATCCAGTTTTTCATCACATATACATATACATATTGTCCAGTAGCACCTTACACATACATACCTGTACATATTGTCCAGTAGCACCTTAGAGACCAACTAAGTTTGTTCTGGGTATAAGCTTTCGTGTGCATGCACACTTCTTCAGCTTCAGCTTCATAAATGCTTAAACCCAGAACGAAACTTACGGTAGTTGGTCTCTAAGGTGCTACTGGACTATTTATTTATTTATTTATTTATTTATTTAGACTGTGTCAGACCAGCACGGCTACCTACCTGAATCTATAGAGTCCTATACATATTTAGAGTCTCCTGCTAAGTGCACTCTGGCTTGCTCCCAAGTAAAAGTGCTCATGAGATCATACTGTTAGTGGAGCGAGTGATTAAAAGTCATGCAACTGATCAACCAACAGTGCAATCTTAATCAAGTCAGAAGTTAAATCGCATCGAGGTCAAGGGAGTTTACTCCAAGGAAAGCAGGTTGAGAATTGCAACCTAAGACGAGCTGATACATCTTGATAGTCCCTCTCCTCTGTCTAGACGTTTGTTCCACTTACTTCTCTCCTGCTGAAGGTGTCTGTGAAACCCAAAGGCTTGCACATTTCTGCCCCAGTGTAACCTTCTTGTACCATTCTGCAAGGACTTTATGATCTGAAACGAGAAATGATGTATGTACTTTTGTAATTCGAGAAAATCTTAATAAAAACATTTAAAAAAGAAAAAATCCATTCTGCTACACATTTCCAGAGTTGGAATGGAGAAGCAAGGACCACGTGGGGCTCCCAACCGTGACCCCCACCCCTAGCGACGATGGTGGGTTTCCTGCCCATTAAACCCCTTCCAGGCCCAGCACCTGGTCCCCAGCTCTCTCGCTGTAGCCCCCCTGCCCTCGCTCCCACCCCACTGAGCCCGGGCCTCTCTCCCTTTCCCCCCCAGGCCCTCGTCGTCTTTCACACTTTCTCATTAAGGCTGCTGTCTTTCCCGCGTTGCCAATTTCAGCAGGTTGGGGCAGACCGACCGGTTCGCTTGCCAGAAGTAGGGAAGGTGTGGGGCGGCGGCGGCGGGGGGGGGGAGCGGGGCGGGGGCTTCGTCCCGGCATTGTTCACCCACCCACGATGCGCGCGGCCCCCCGGGACAAATTGCACCGGCCTCTACGAGCCCCGCCTTGCGATCCAAACCTGCTTTGCACCCCGAAAAGTTTGCAACTTGACCTCGGGAGATAGACACGCTTGCATCTGGTAGCGGGGAGGTAACGATGACTGATTTATGGGGGGAAGGAAGGAGACGAGAGGAGCTTGCCTTCTCCCAAGCAGCTGTGTAAAAAGGAGGGGGGAGAAATTGAGACGGATTGGCAGCCACCCCCCTTATTTTTAAAAGACATCTCTATTCTTTGAGAATTCCTGCACGATTAAGCCTTTACACGTATGAAATCTCAACCACCTGCCACAGGCCTCCACATGGTTGGAAACTGGGAAGAGATCACCTTAGGATATATTGGGATTAATTCTACATCCAATTTAGATCTTCTCCCCATTCCAGTAAAGACGTTGTATATTTTTGAGCCTACAATCCTATACTTTTGTGTATTATTTTTTTACCCACACACTATTGGAATGGTTTGGTGCTTGATGGTTGTACATGGAAGCTCTTCAGGCAAGCTGGGGGAGGACAAATGATAGCCAAGGATTATTTTCATACTTCCTTACATAGCCCACCTACTTGCTACTCCCCAACACACACTTGCGCAGCATTCATAAGTTTGTTTGTTTTTAAATTAAATCTGGAATGTTATGTACTCATGTTTAAATGATCATAGGGTAAAGGTAGCCCCATATGCCCCATCTCCTGTCTCCCTCCCCTCAATTTTTAAGTAAATAATGGGCCCTGTAGTCTTCTAATTTTTATTTTATTGCAAAGATTTCTGGACCCCATTTTAGGGCTTGCATAAAAAGAGTCGAAACATGATTCCAATAAAATACAATCAGAGTTATGGAAAACAACAATGGCAGCAATTACAGCATTTCAAAAGCCAGCACCCCATTCATATTAATTTAAACAGCAGGCAAGAGCCATTTAAAACCAGCAGTTTTAAACCAACAGCGATATAACACATTTGCAAAGTTCAGCAAGTTAATTAAAAGCAGTTTGGAATGAATGGTTTTTCATGGCCTGTTTAAAAAGCCAGCACTGGAAGGACCTAGGATATGTTCCTTGGGAGTTCTTAGTATATGTGGACACCACCAAAAAGGTCCTCTCTCTAATGCCCAGCCACCTAATTGATCTTGCTGGTGGTCCTGTAAGGCCTGTCTCAAAGCCTGGGTGTTAAGTTGTGGGTGAACATATCAGACGACACAGAGATTCTCCAAACAGCTCTTGTTTATTCACAGGTCAGAACAGAACTGAACTGAACGGTTCAGCCAGCCTGCTTATATAGAGCTCCAGTACAACGTAACTGTAACAACTTTCTGTAACTAGCCAATCACTGAATGTCACTTTCGATTTCTTATTTGCATATGTGGACCTGAACTATCTACAGTATCCCCCTGCTGGCCCAGGGTGAGAACTTCAGTACATAACACCGGGTATGTTCATATGGGTGTATGAAATAACTTTGGCCCTAAAACATTTTAGGCTGAAATGAACAGCAGATCCCTAAAACAGCAGCAAAGAGAGCCATAATGAAAGATAAGTGTGGCAGCCCATGTCTACTCTTCTGTCTTCTTCTTCTTCTTCTCCCCCCATCCCCCTGTCTGACTGGGTTGCACTAGCCACTCTAGGTGGCTTCCAACAAACTATTTAAAATACGGTGATATAAAAACACAGTGATACATAAAAACACAGTGATACATTCAAACATAAAAAGTTCCTTATACAGGGCTGCCTTCAAACACTGATCCACAGTCCCCAGATCACCATTCCATTCACACATTAAGGTCTAGTTAAAATAAGCATCTTCATTGCTTGATGACTGTGAGAGCCAGTGGTGAGAGCATGTGTGAAAAGGACCGCCATGGGTTTAATGCTTCTGGATCACTTCAGCCACAATGATTTTCAACAGGTCTATTCACACATTCTGCCACTCACCAAGTGGAAAGAAATATCTATCTATAATCTATATCTATCTATCTATCTATCTATCTATCTATCTATCTATCTATATCTATCTATCTATCTATCTATCTATCTATCTATATCTATCATCTATCATCTATCTATGTATCATCTATCTATCTGTCATCACACAAGTATACATCTATATGCACATGTGCGAATCCCCTGAACAAGTATTAGAATCTATGCTTCTTCACCCATAAGAAAGGATCGGGGTAACCATACCCTTTTTACAACTCCTTAGCAAGCCTTGTTTGTGCGAATGTCAGGCTGGTAAACAAGGGTAATGATTAAATTAAAATACAATTCATTTGAGGAATGTGACTCAGGCTTGTTGCTATAACAGCACCTAAACAGCACTCCAGGATTTGTGTTTTTTTATGTGTGTGTTTATGCCAGAGAGAGAGACTCCGAATAACTTAATGCAGATTAACACCATAACACTTTTGAGCATGCTGTCATGCTCAAAGCCTGGAAAGTTCTTTGGGGTTGTTGTTGTTTTATATAAGAAGTGGTGGCTCTTCCCATCCGCTCATTTCAGCCATTTTTTTTTTTTTTTGCAACGAATTGCCCTCCTTCTTGTCCTCTTGACTGCTTCTGCATTCACAGTTCCTAAATGCTTTCTGCGCTTAGGTTATCTTTAACCGGCAGTCGGGGGGGGGGGCTGTGAGCAACGGCAGTCAATTTGGAGTAGCAGCAGCAGGAGGGGAGGGCAATCTTGTCTATGTGGCGTGGGAGTAATGCTGTCGGAAATCAGGGACATCCGCCGCGTGCAGGGAGGAGCACACCGCAGCGCAGCCGGCTGCCAGTGCCAAAGCGAACTCCCTCAGCGAGGCCTCCTCCTTGCCTCCCTCCCTAGCTGTGGTAGCAGGGCCAGCCAGGGGCATCTGGGCCTGCCTAGAGCAGGCTGAGGTGGAGCCGGAGGGCCCATGGCCGCCTGCTTCTCCTGCCTCGCCCATGTGGCTGCGTTCCCACCCCTGCGGCCCAGCCCCTGGATTTCATCCCCTCACTCCCCAGTAATGTCAAACAGTTGTCTGTGGTCGGAAAAGGCTGTTTTTAACCAACAATTTGGAAAACTCGTGAGCGTGTTCAAGGAGTGTGATGGAGCGGAGGGAGCAGCTGGGAAGGTTATGGGATGTGGAAGTGGCTCTCTCTCATACACACACAGAGAACACATTTGTCACTATTATCCCCTCGCACACTCACCAGCACAAAAATATATCACCCACTGCTGGACATCGCCACACGGTTAACAATAACTTGCCCAAGCCCTGCCTATTTTTAACCAGCAAACAGGTTGTGGATGCGACAAGCTTCTGTTTATCAGGAGGCTACTGAGAGTGCTTTTCCACCTCTGCAAGTCTCTTGCAAGATTTACAAGCCTCCCCATAGGACCTGACACCATCTTCTTTGTCCAAAGCGGTGCAGTACCCCATTTGATGCAGGCAGGGCTGGGCCCACAATATCCTGCAGCCTGAGGTGAAAGACAGAATGGGGCCCCCACTGCTCCCTGTGCGATAGCTGACTGGATTGGCATTTCAATACCGTCAGAGGGGTAACGTCTTTTGCAGCACCACAGGGCAGCAGACGAGTTATGGGGCTGCAGAACGGGCCACATAATACACTCAGCTTCGTCCTCCAAGAGCACAGGCAGGGAGCTCAGGAGAGACAGACAGATGCTGCTCCTGCATCTCACACATAGGGTTGCCATACATCTGGATTTCCCCAGACATTACAGGGGAAGAATTTCTGAAAGGCGGTGGCACGTTGTCCTGGATCTTAGACCAGTCAATAAATAAATAAATAAATCATGTTTTTGTAAAACAACACAAACAAACAAACAAACACACTTTAGGGGTTGTCTAAATCAGCTTCACAATTTTGGGGGCTTTCTAAAGAATCTCAACAACTTTTGGGGGGTCCTGGTTTTATCTTTTGAAATATGGCAACCCTACACACATCTGGTGCCTGAGGCAGTCGCCTCCCTCTGCCTAATGATAGGTCTGGCTGTGCTGAGGGAGAGGCCCACAGGGGCAGAGATGGCTGCTGTGGCACCAAGGGCCATCTCCCTCTCTCACTAGCCTTCCTGGGAGGAACATTGAGATATGTTAAAGCAGATCTGTGGCACATTCTTTCCCTCAAAGAATTCTGGGCACTGTAGTTCACAGAGTTACAATTGTCAGCAACGCTTTACAAACAACAGAACCCAGAATTCTCTGAGGGAGGAAATGTGCTTTGAATGCGCTTTAAAAGTATGCTGTAGTATGTTCGCAGCCTTCATCTCTTCACAGGGTCCCTGTCAATGGTCACACTGACAGGTGCTGGAGGGGCAGCTTCTGCACGACAGGTGGATGCACTCTGCAAGAAGCCCATGTTCACAGAGCTACTATTCCCAGCATCCTTAAACTACAGTTTCCAGTATTCTTTGGAGAGGATGTATTGCGCTTTAAATATGCTTTAAATGCATAGGGTGTATGCAGCACAAGAGAATGAAATTGAGGAGTGGAATATAGTTTCAGGCTGCGTGCACACCATACATTTAAATGTATACGGTACATTAAAGTGCATTACTTCTCCCAAAAAATACTGGGAACTGTAGTTCCCGGAGCTACAATTCCCAGCACCCTTAGCAAACTACAGTTCCTGATTTTCTTTGTGTGTATGTGTCATGTGGTTTGAATGTACAATGTGTATGCAGCCAAATAATTTTGGGGTGTGGGGCACTTGGGCCAAATGTCCTTAGTGCTTTCTCCCTTCCTGAGCTGGTCCTTCTTTGCATTGTTCCCACCGCTCATATATTTCCCCCTTTCCCTCTGCGTCCAGCCTGCATCAGGCAGGAGAACAAGACAAGGGTTTTTGATCCTCAGATTTTTATAGATATGTCTCATGGCCCTTTTCTTATAACTGCTTTTCTTTTCTTTTTTTAAAAAAGGCAGTAGCTCTCCTTGAGACACAAGCACAAATTCAACCTACCTCGTACATAATGACTTTTGCATCTAAAAATGGATACACGCCCTGATTGATGCCTTTTAAAGACAAGAGTGGTGCAGACAGGGCTCACTTCGCCCAGGACCTGGTTTTGATGCCAAAAAGTAATCCAGAAGGTGCGTTTGTGCACCACAAACACCAATGCCACACGCCATACATTGCACCTACCTGTTAAGCCACACAGTGACTCACAAACCACAGTGACAGGAGGCATATACAGACCTCCTCTGTGGCTCTCTTGATAGGCATCGGCACACCCACATGTCACAGAGAGTCAAGCACACCTACTGACAGATAGGTAGGCACATATCAAATACACACACGCGCAGCTGCTGCAGACAAACTTCCACTTCAGGCAAAATAGTCAGCATTGCATGCCCCGTCCCCTTCATCCTCACCCCCCCCCCCCCCGCCATCCCAGTTTAGCACTCTCTTTAAGAGAGGCAAATAAAGTGTATCCTGCAGCATGCAAGATGGAACCTATTGATACAAAGATTTATGGACACATCTTGCATCAAAGGTTAATACAACACCAAAGCATTAACCGCCCCCACCACACCAATTGCTTCTCCCAAACCAGACTCTTCCCCCACCGCCCAAAAAATTCAACAGCTGCCTGAATTGCCTCCAGCACAAAAGCTTCTGCTCGTTCGCATACACACAGATTATGTTGCATGTGCAGATATTATATTTCATTCACACACACACACACTTGGCCCCAGTGTTTAATTTAAGTCTGGCTCAGCTCCAGAACCCACTGTCATTGCTTGCATATTGCGAATGTGGAGGTGTAATGATAAAGATGGGGGCCTCTGAGCATGTGCGGAGTGCCTTCTGATTGCCATTGAGTAAGCACAGGCAAGATTCCCACAATGGGATTAGGAAGCAGGGCATCGGAAGGTGTGGCTTTCTAGGCAGGCTTGAATCCTGTTGCTTTCGATTTGGAAAAAATAACCATTGCTTGCCTCATCGATACATACAGGCACACACACAATATTATATCACAGGCAATGGGAAAATACAAGATCATACATGCCAGTATACACATGAATGCTAACTTACACATAATAATCACAGCAGTCGGGAAGGGAAAGTGATGGTCAAATATAAATACATATCATGACAACACACATATATTAATTTTGTTGTGGTCATGCACAAATGCACACTCTAATAGTGGGACACATGTATAATATCACAGCAGCATCCACCCTTTTTGCATGCTATCTATTTCTCTATCTGCACACAGGCTGCAATTCTGTCTGCTCTTATGCATGAGTAAACCCCACCGAACTTTTAGACACACTGATACAGGATGGGTGACAGCAGTCCATGTGAAAATAACCCATGAGTTTCAGTAAGAAGATAAGCTAAAAACGAGTCAGTGGCGTTACGTGGCACTTTAAAAAGCTACTGTGCTTCTAGGCTGCATCGACAGAAGTATTGGTGCTGCAGTTTGCAAAGTGTTCACGCTACCACTCAATTCCACTTTGATCAAACCACTTTGGGAGTCCTGTTTGCAATTCTGGGCACTCAGCTTAAGGAGGAGACCAGGGACCTGAAGTGTTTCCAGAGGGCAGAGAGAGAGAGAGACCAACAGAGGCCTTGCGTCCAAGTCCTGTGAGGAAAGGGATGATGTTAGCCAGGCATGTTTAGCTTGGAGATATTATGAGACCATTAAGAGACAATAGGGTAGCCATCTTCAAATACCAAGAGGGCTGTCACATAGATGATGGAATCAATTATTGATCAAGATGTTGAAATGTTAGGAAAGAGGATTTCAACAAAGCTTGAGGATGAACTTTACAGTGGAAAGTCTGCAGTGGTAGAAGCCACTTTACAGTGGAAAAGATGGCCTCGGAAGATGGTGGGCTCTCTCTGTCTCTCTGTCTCCCTCTCCCAGTAGAGGCTTTTAAGCAAAGGCTGGGTGGCCACCTATCAGGCATGCTGGAGCAGTATTGCATGAGGGTGGGGGCTAGAGGATCTTAAAGGTCCCTTCTATCTCTATTATTCTAAATTAACTTGCCTAGGTCTGGACTCTCACACACATCCAGTATAGCACTGGGGTGGATGGGAGACATCCACACATTCAGAGTCTCACAGCAGAAGCCATAATTCATGTATGGACTCTTTTTGCTGCCACAATATGTCTGCTTTCATAGAATCATAGAACTGTAGAGTTGGAAGGGACCCTGAGGATCATCTAGTCCAACCCCCTGCAGTGCAGGAATAGTCAGCTGGTCCATACAGGGATCGAACCTGCAACCTTGGTGTTATCAGCACCATGGTCTAACCAACTGAGCTATCCAGGCTCAGTTTGCTTTGACCACTTTCAGGCAAAGCCTCTATGTTCAGCAGCAGTATGTCTGTGAAAAGCAGCTGGCAGGAGCTATCACTTTCTTATGCTCCCCATGAGCTTCCCAAAGGCAGCTGGTTGCCCACTGTGGATGCCTTTGGCTTCATCCAGCAAGGCATTTTCAGAGTCAAAATAGCTCAGTAGAGCATGAGACTCAAAGTTGTGCATTCAAGCCCCACATTCGGCAAAAAGATTTCTGCATTGCAGCGGGTTGGACTAGATGACCCTCGGGAGTACCTTCCAACTCTAGAATTCTATGATTCTACAGAAATGTTGCATTCTCCGAGTTGCACACAACCACGTGTGTCATTCTCTTCCATGCCCGCATGTGCGTTTGCTGGCTCTTGCATTCACACATCCCCCTAAGCGTTTGCGAAAAGGGACCAAATGGCCTCAGATGCATGTGTTGTGACACAGAATGTGCCTTCTCTCTCTCTCTCTCTGTTGCACACACACTCCATATACCCTCCCCCCCTTCCCCGCAGTGAATGACACATGCGATTGTCTGACACACACATCTGGCAGGAGAGCTCTGTTGCTCCATCTGGAGGGTTGTGTAACGCATTCCTGACACTATGGACTGACTGTTCCCACGCCCACCACCCCTGGATATGTGCTGGGGTTTGTGTGTGCGTATGTGCGTGTGCATGCGCGGGCTGCGCATGCCCCCAAAGGGCAAGGCTGATCGTGTTGCCACAACAGCCCGTCCGCGCATGGAAACAGGGTGGCAAGGAGAGGCGTGCATAGGGATGCAACACCAAGGCAAAGCGGGCGTGAGGCTGATGCAATGCATCTGCCCCGGTGCACACTCATCGAAACAACACCCTCCGATAGGAACGCTACCACAGGGAGAAAGCGGCTGGGCGGGCGGGTGCTCTTTGCAGTTGCCCCCCCCCCCCCGTGGCAAGGTTGGGCCATTGCACCTGCCGGGCCCCTGTTGGGTCCCCTCACCCGCCTCAGTGCAGGGTCACCCTGGCCCTGCCTCATCCCAAAGGCATCCATCAATCCCTTTGAATGCACTGGGTGGCATTCCCATTCCTAGCCTGGGTGCCAGCAGGAGGGGACAGAATTAGCTGTGCCTGGGAGACTATAGGATGATCGGGAACAAAAGGCGTCACGCTTGGAATTTCAGGCACCCAGCTTCAAACAGGGGCTGGATCAGGGCAGGCTCAAACTTTGCCAGGTGCAGCTGGAGGCAGATCTGAGCGGGGAGGGGGTGCGGAGGAGATAAAGCAATTCCTGCCAGATTTGTGAGGAGGATTGCATTACCCAGGGATTTGCGGTGTGTGTGTCTGTCTGTGTGTGTGTGTGTGTGTGTGTGTGTGTGTGTGTGTGTGTGTAGGGAATCAGAGGCTCTCATGGGCATAGAGGCCAGGGACCAGCAGTTTGGCTTTTGAAACTTTCCAGACCTTGGCAGCCTTTAAACAAGCTAAATCTAAGAACATGTAAAGAGCTCTTCTGGATTAGGCCAGTAGCCCATCTAGTTATCTCCCGCTTGGACCACTGCAATGCGCTCTACATGGGGCTACCTTTGAAGGTGACCCGGAAACTACAATTAATCCAGAATGCAGCAGCTAGACTGGTGACTGCGAGTGGCCACTGAGTCCATAAAACACCAGTCCTGAAAGACCTACATTGGCTCCCAGTACGTTTCCAAGCACAATTCAAAGTGTTGGTGCTGACTTTTAAAGCCCTAAAGCCCTAAACGGCCTTGGCCCAGTAGACCTGAAGGAGTGTCTCCACCCCCATCGTTCAGCCCGGACACTGAGGTCCAGCTCTGAGGGCCTTCTGGTGGTTCCCTCCCTACAAGAAGTGAGGTTACAGGGAACCAGGCAGAGGGCCTTCTCGGTATTGGCACCCACCCTGTGGAACACTCTCCCTTCAGATGTCAAGGAAATAAACAACTAACTGACTTTTAGAAGACACCTGAAGCAGAGGCTATGAGGAGCCAGCAATGATGCCACATTGCTGGACATGCTGCCCCAATTATGCCTCTGAGCAAGCAGGCCGATATATGGCTTTTCAGTCATCACTTCGAAAGCATCCTTAAAAAATTCCATGCTGAAAAGTAAAAAACAAAAACCAAGTTGGTACGTAATTTAACTTGAATACCTCAGTTGAGGTTCGTGTCCAGGGCGCACCTTAGCCATGTTGCAGAGCAAGAGGGAGGCCTCTGGAGAAGGGATTGCCCTCTGCTGCTCTGTCAGTTCTGCAATTCATCAGGGCCAAATTAAAATGAAGGGGATGTGGCATTGGGTGGGTGGAGAGTGGAGGTTTTTGAGGCCAGTTCCTCCAGCTGGAAGCCAGATGAAGGCAAGGCCTGTCACACTGTCACCCTTTGATTTGCATCCTCCTTAATCTTTAATTAATGGACAGGAAGAGGCAGAAACTGCCACCCGTTCCAACCCTCCCGCTTTTTCCATCCCACACATTTGCCCCCCCCCCCCGCCCCGAACCACCTGCTTCAACATGCACGGGTAGCATTGCAAACTTCCCTTGGGGCATTGTCCTGCATTGTCCCACAAGGACAGAGAGGTGGATGGAAAAGGGACTTGGTCTGGAAATTGTTCTGCTCTGCATAACTCCATACCCTCCAAGATTTCTCCAATGAAAATAGTGACTTCCTACCACACCCTCCAAAACTTTGCTGATGACAATAGGGGCATCCTAAGGAAAAGCCGGACATTCTGGGATCAAATCAGGAACCAGGACAGCTTCTGTAAATCTGGGACTGTCCCTGGAAGATAGGGACACTTGGGAGGGTCTGCCAGAGATGGGGAACTTGTGGCACTTGAGATGGCATTGGATTCAACTGCCATCAGCCTTGATGGTCAGGAATGGGGTTGGGAGCCCAACAGCATCTCAAGGGTCACAGGATCCCCACCCCTGATTTATCCTGATGGGCAGCAGGTCCCCAGACTTTCAGTCCAGATTTTTTTCTGGCATATATAGAGATGGCCCAGAGACTGAGCCAGAGTCCTTCTGTGTACAAAGCACACACACTGACATTATGTTACAGTCCTCCCCCTAATAGCCATAGCCCTGCTGTCACCTCCCCACCAATTGGTATTCAGAGGTGCATTGCTTTTGAAGATGGAGATTCCCCACTTAGCACCACAACTAGTAGTCATAGATAGACTTTTCTGGTTGGGAACTGACTGCCTGTGGGTAAAAAACAGGCCTACAAGAGGATCATCACTTGGCCCATACTCCTTGCCTCTGCCATTCTAGTGGCTAAAAGGAGTTTCTTCGATCCCCTCAATCTGCAGAAAGGCTGCCTGCTGTTTTATTTTTTGCAGTAGTACCAATCTGAGACCTCAGCCAGCTCCACGTTGTCCTGGAGTCAGCAAGTGAGTCGGAGTAGGAAGGGAAGGGGGTTTGGCTCCCTGCCACGGCCCTGTCCTAAATAGTTCTGCCAGGGAAATCAAATTGCCGACCACCGCTGTACGTGCCTTGGGGGCGATGTGAAATTTCCCGAGCGCTGGGTCCCGAGGCGAATGTGAGCTGTTTTGCAGAAGTTGTACATTAAAGATGTGAAGCCAGGCTTGTCTGCAGCGAGTCTTACTCCAGGGTGCCTTGCTCATAAAATGAAAAACAATCATGAGTACCCCGGGGCTTACTCTCCAGTGGTTTGGCAAGGAAAGGGGGAGGGGAAAAAAACCTTGCTCAGATTCTTGTGCAAAATAGTATGTCCTGCTCCTTCTGACCACCACTAATGCCATCCCCTCTCCCCTTCCACCCCACTCCCATGTTCCTGATTGCTGTGATGGACACAAAAGGATGCAGGTCAGAAGTTGGGTGCTAGTGGTGGGAGGAGCCAGATCCTATGATGGGTGGAGCCAGAGACAAGGGGAGCAGAGTCCCGATAGCTGAAAAGCCTGCTTAGTCAGCTGCACTTGGGCTTCTAAGTTTTCTGCATGCATTGTACACACTTTCAACCTGCACCGTAAGAGCTAGAAACTTGCAATGCACGCATGTTGGGCAGAGCCGTAGCTCAAGGGGGGAGCATGCCTTACATACAGAAGCTCTGAGATTCAGTCTCTGGCATCTTCGTTTTAAGGATCCAGGGAAGCAGGTGATCAGAAAGACCATCAATGCCTTTGAACCAAGATGCTGATGTTGGAGGCAGGATGCCTCTAAATGCCAGTCGCTGGGAATCAGAAGTGGGGAGAGGGCCGTTGTTAACAGGTCTGGCTTGTGGGCTTTGCATGGACACCTGGATGCTGGACTTGACGGGCCACTGGCCGGATCTAGCAGGGCTTTTCTTGTGTTCCTTGCCTGATGGCACGGAGAGTCATGGTAGCTGCAGTCAACACCGGGCTTGATTGACCAATGGCCTGGCCTAGCCAATAAGAGAACTTCTTTGAGATTCTCAGGGTGCATATATCAGGGAAGGGGTCTGTTGCCTAACCTTTCCTACTCTGCAGTGCTGGAAGTATGGAGTAAAGGGAGGTGGGGAAAGGTCTGGTGCTATCCTGGGCACCACAGTTAATTCCTAAAATAGAAAGGACCCTAGAAGAGTGCCATGCTTGGCTCTGTTTCCTTTGTGCAGGAGATGGAACGCACTACAGTGCTCAGAGGCACTCTTGCCCCGTCATGATCACATTGCACATTCTCATTCTGAAAATGGGAATAGGAGCCGTCGATCCTGACGATGAGGGTTTGCTTGACCCTGCTGCATTCTCCCCAGCTAAAAAGAGTTGAAGTCTTAAAGTGTAGGTTCCTCCAAGCTGGCTGAGCGGCCCTGACCGGTCCCTCCCTGGTTTGCTCCGTGGGAAATTCCCGTTGCCTCGTGGGCCTCTCTCTGCCCCCGGGGGGCTGTGTGGAATGAGCAGTAGAGCACGGCCTGTCTGGATTTTGCTGCGTGTGTAAAAGCAGCTGCCTCACACAGCTTATCTGTGAAATTCACTGCCACAAGAAGTAATGATAGGCAGCTAGCATGGCTTCCAAAGAGTATTAGACCAATGTATGGAGGGTGGGGCTAGCAATGGCTACTAACCACGAGGGCTGTGCTCTGGCTCCATTGCTGGAGACAGGCTGTCCCTGAATAGAAGGGGAGATTGTGGGCTTCCCAGAGGTACCTGATAGGTCACTGTCAGAACAGGGATGCTGGACCATTGGCCTGGTCCACCAGGACTTACTATGTTTGCATGTTCACTGAACACAGCAGCTCTTGCCAGTAGCCCTCTGAGTAGCTATGATGAACCCCATGCCTCCCATGGTATTGTGTGGGCATCTGCTAGTGTACAAGCACCGCCATTTCCTGCTGGATTTCCATCTAGCTCAGTACTCTGTCTCCAGCATCCACCAGCCCCCTAGGAAGCTCTGAAGAAAAGCCGCAATGGAGACACAGCCACTGCTTTCCGTTTATTATCTCAGGTACCTGACAATTAACGATATACTGCCCCTGAACATGGAAGTTCTGTGTGTGGGTATGTTTGGAGTTGGCTGCAAACATTTGGGTGCCCAGGGCCAGCAATGCAAACTGCAGCCTGCCCACTGTTTAAAAAGAGGAAAGAAGCAAAAGCAAGACTTAAATATTCGACAGTTGGTGAATGCACGATGTTGACATCGACTGACTCAGGCCACATTGCTGTAACTCATGACATGCATCAGGCCCATATTTTGCTCCCCTGGCTTCTGAGCTCCTTTCGGATCAGCAGTTCCAGGGGGACAGAACCTGGCATCTTCTGCGTGTGTGCAAAGCAGCGGTATTCAGCCACTGAGCCCAGGGCCCCCTCCTTGTGGAATTTGCCAGGCCCTTTAATGCAAGGGTGGGGACCCTTTTTCAGCCTGGGGCCGCATTCCCTCATGGTCAGAATTCCAGGGGCCGCCTGCCATTGTGGGGTGGGGGCCACAGTCAGAACGTGGGCAGCAAAGGAAGCACACTCTGTTTATGCACAGGGACCCCCTCATCCCTGCTATGCTGTTTTCACTCCTGTCAGGCCTTCAAAGCAGCGAACTCCCGAGAGGTCAAATTGTGGTGACTCGAGGCGCGAGCCAGTGTGTCTATGTGTGCGTGCACATGCATGCTCCGCAGTGCGCGATGCTGCCTGCAGAGGAATGTGAGCGTGTGGTTGTGAGGGTGAGGTTTGTGGTGCCTGCCTCAGCGGCTGGGTGTCAAAGTCTAGATTCTTCCATGCTTCAGTGTTCACAGGAGCTTTTTTGTAATCAGCTTGATTGATGCATAAGATGATCTCTCTCTGATCCCTCTCCCCAATTTCAGCTACCACCTGGGGCCACTCCTCTATCCCCTCCACCTCCCACCCCCCATAAGCCTGGGGGAGATTCCAAGGCCCCTTCAAAAGGGGCAGGTTCCTGCAGGCCCCAAATCCCAGCTGGGTTTTCTTCTCCCTGCGTGGAAAGCCCCTCCACCAGCCTCGATCGCTGCCAAGAGACACTCAAAACAAGCCGCATCACACCTAATCCCCCCCCTTGATCCCCAAGAAACTGCTTCCCCCACAGGCCCCCCTCTCTGACAGCTTTGAACCTGAAAGGGAAGGAACAGATGAAAGAAGAAGAAAGTGTGATTCTTTGAGGATGATACCCTTGCAATCCCAACTCACAAGAACCTCTTTCTCTCCTGCTCTTCGGCCTCCTAGGAAGATTGCTTTATACTGAGTCAGGTCTACCATTGGTCTATCTAGCTTAACATTGCCTACACTGACCGGCAGCTGCTCTCCAGGATTTCAGACAACCTTCTGTCCCAGCCCTACCTGGAGAGGCCAGGGTTTGAACCAGCAGGCGCTCTGCCCCCAGGCTCCAGAGTGCTTCAACCCACTCCCAGCTTGCTCATCCCAATACCTGGCCCTGCTATGGCAGCTCAGTTCCACCTTGTGTCACCCCCTCCCACCCCACCAGCCAGTATAGACCTCATCCTGACACCACCATTAACAGCGATGACCACTATTAGTTATGGATTTCTATTCTAGGCTGCGTCCACAGAAGTCTAGTGTCCAGGTCAAGGGAAGGAAGAGTACTGCTCTCTTCTGGTCAGACCACACCTGGAGTCCTGTGTCCAGTTCTGGGTGCCACAATTTAAGGATGTTGACAAACTGAAACGTGTGCAGAGGAGGGTGACCAAGATGATCAAGGGTCTGGAAACCAAGCCTGTTGAGGAACGGTTGAGGGAGTTGGGAATGTTTAGCCTAGAAAAGAGGGGCCTGAGAGGAGATAGTGATCTTCAAATATCTAAAGGGCTGCCACATCTTCCAACTCTATGATTCTATGATTCTATAAGAGCTGTTCGACAGTGGAATTTGCTGCCAAGGAGTGTGGTGGAGTCTCCTTCTTTGAAGGTCTTTAAGCAGAGGCTTGACAACCATGTCAGGAGTGCTCTGATGGTGTTTCCTGCTTGGCAGGGGGTTGGACTCGATGGCCCTTGTGGTCTCTTCCAACTCTATGATTCTATGATTCTATGTAAGATGGAGCAAGCTTGTTTTCTCCTGATAGCCATCTCCAAACAGCCTAAAACTCACCCACACTTTGGCTGGGCGTCCTTCGGGTTCAAGAGGCTGTCTCCCACTGCAGCATGAACAGGGAATCTTTCAGTATTATATTGTGGGTCCCACCACTCCCAAGAATCTGTGGCCCTCCCTGTCTGCCGGTTATGCCGGCTGGGGTCCAGTGAGAGCTGGAGTCTGGCATCAGGAGGGCCATAGGCTCCCCACCCCCACTGTATTCCTGACCTCATCAGCTTAGGCAACCCATTACAACAGCTTGGTGTTACTAACAATCCTCTTGCTGGGTGGGACCAACGTTCACCCAGATCAGTTGCCAACAGCAGCCAGCTAGACTTCACACCCACACAAGCTCACAAGCACAGCAGAAAGCTGAGAGCTCTCCTCCGTCGATTGTTCCTGGTGTCAGAGAGTCGGTGGTATAGTGCCTCTGATCATGGAGGCTCTATTCAGCCAATGGCAGGTCCATCTTCCATTAATTTGTGGGATCTTTTTGAGAAAACCTCCTTAATTAATTTGCACTCTTTAACATATTGGCATATGCAATTTTTTATGCAAATTGGTGCCATGGGTCTGTGACCTCCTGAGTAGACATGGGCACCCTTTTTTTTGGGGGGGGGGGAAGGCTGGGATATAAATGCTAGAAATAAATGAAAGCATTGAACAACGTCCCTGCCCCTAAACCAAAGAATCCTGGGAACAAAAGGACTGCAAATTAGAAAAATAATAATAATTTTACTTTAGGGGACTTGAAAGACAGCATTTTTAGCAACCCTCACAAGATGACAGTCACCGAGATCCTTTGAAGGAAAGCCTCCATAATTAAACTGGTTTCTCAAACCAGTTTTTAAGTTTTGCCGTGTCAACATTCCCTGAACCACCACGCGGGTTGACTGGGGTTTTGACACACTTGAACCACTCTCTTCCCACCTCCACCCACTTCGTAAAACCAGGGGAGGCTTATTTATTTCACTTCTCTCCTGCCTTCTCCCACCCACCTCCAGAGCTCAGAGTTCTTCATGGTTCTTCCTCAGCACTTCCATTTTATCCTCACAACCCTACAAGGTGGTAACAGGTCCAAGGTCACCCAGATGAACATCATGGCTGAGTGGGGCTTTGAACTGAGGTCTCTTCCCAATCCTTCCACAACACTCTAACCATTATACCACATGGTTGCACAAAGGTGGACTCCCGTCTCCTCCAGCAAACTACATTTTAATGATTACATTGGACAGAGCCAAGGCAGGTCATAAATCTATCAGGCACTCGGACCTAGTACCTGTTTTCATTGCCAGGACCGGCTCACAGTAATCTAACACAAGCAATTGCCTTTGAACATGTGCAGAAAGCATTTCCTCCTAAGTGAGTAATGAGAGCTGCCCTTCCGCCGCCACCTACAATCCTTTAGCATTATTCAAATATTTGAAGGAGGCTCGTTGACACCTTAGAAGCAAGTTGTCTGTACGCACATACAGGTGTTTGTGTGAATAGGTGTACACTTGATAGTGGGTTCACCGGTATCCAGATGGTGCACTCATCTCATTGAACCTTTCATGTTCATAGGTTTACAAGCATACTGTCCAGCTGGTGGTGTACACAGGTTGTGCACAGGGAATACCCTCTGGATGTGAGCAAATACTTTTAGCCAGGCTAAATGATCTATAGGGCTTAAGGTCAGGACTGTGGTTGGGCATTGGAAGAAACAGCACTTTGGCCATTTCTACCTGGTCGTGTGTACGTGTCTCTCCTTTGCTGGAGGTCTTCAAGAGGCTGAACAAGTGTCTGCTGAGGATGCTCCAAGCGCTGGATATTTTGCATCCAGCAGTGGTCAGGCTGCGTATCCTACAAGGCCCCCTCCAAACTCTCTGCTCACGTCTGCACCAGGGAATGATCCTGTGTGTACGATCCACAATTCACCATCTTCCTTATTACATAAATTATGAAGTGAGAATCACTGAACCAGAGTGCTCTGGTTCCTCGTTCCCTTCAATACTGGGGTGGCGTTGACATGGGGTAATGAGCCAGGATCCCTAGGATTCGGTCTGCTTGATGCTCATTTTTTAAGTAGCTGGTGCTGAGTTTTAATTGTAAACCACTTCCTCTTCTCTCTTTAACCTTTAATGCAGGACTTTGCAGAAGGGGATGATGGCACATTGCTGGTACCCCGAGATGTTCCACCTTGATAGGCACCAGCCTTGAGGCCTGCTGGCCTTGGCTGCATCCACACCCCACCCCTCAAAAGAGTGCCAAAGAATGCTGGGAACTGTAGTTCGCCCCTCACTGAGCTAAAATTCCCAGCGCCCTTATCAAATGCCAGTTCCCAGGATTCTTGCGGGGTGGGGGAATGTGCTCTGCATGCACAGTGTGTCCGCAGTCATTTAAAAAACAGGCTACAGGAGGCATGGACCCTCCGGAGGCCCGACCAGTGCTCCGTTTTAAAAAGAAGAGGTGCGGGGGCTCAAATGTTCTGGCAGTCAGCCTCACGCACCTTTCTCCCCTGGTTCCAGACGCGTGAGGACGATGGCATGAAGAGAGAGAAAGAGAGATCGATCAACTCTGCACGTGCTCAGAGGCACGCTCTCCTCGCGTGTTCCGGGGCCTGAGGCCCAGCAGGAAAAAAAAAACTGGTTCTGGGCTGTGAGCTACGTCCCAAGTGAAGCCCTGGGCTGCCCAGCCTCCTCTCCCACCCGCTGGCCCCCAAACCGCACATCCTCTGGCCCCCTCCTTCCCCTCCTCTTCCCGCCCCGTCTCAGATTTCAAGGCCGCGCGCAGAGATGAGAGAGAAAGAGAGCGAGGCGGCCGCAAAGAAGTCGCGCCGAGAAGAGAAGCCTCCTCCTCCTCCTCCTCTCGGCCCTCCCCTTCGGGATGGGACGTCCCAGGGGCGGCCGCCGGTCGGGGCGGGGAGATCTGCTGGGAGTGGGGTGGGGATGGCGGGGGAGCCGCCTTCTCTTCTGCCTCCGGCTGCCAGGGGAGCGAGCTGGGGGGAAAAACAGAGAGCGGAGGGCGGCGGCGGCGGCGGCGGCGGCGGCAGTAGCAGCAGCAGAAGCCGCCGAGCCAGGAACCGGCCCCGTCGAAGAAGCGCCCAGCCGAGGGAGCTGCGGGGCTGCCGCTGCAGGTGGTTCCACCACGAGGACGGCGGCTGCCCAGGCTCCTCTGGGGGCTGCCTGGGGCGGGTTCCGACTACTCGCCCCCCAGGAAAAGCCCGGACTACCACAGGTCCGCCTGGACGTAAGCAGAGCCGCAGACTATTCCACTCGGGTTTGGTCCGCCTGCGAACTCCGGATCCGCTCTGGAGGTGGCGGGGAGAGGGCGGGGAGTAAGGATACGCTGAACGGCGCCGCCTGACAGGCGCCGAGATCCCCTCCGGGATGGAAGGAACGCACCTGGTGAGCAAACCCGTCGTGGACAAGAATTGATCCACACACCATCCCTCGGGGCTCCGGAGAGACTCCAGATTTGCCTAAGGAGGGAGAAGGAGGCCGAGAAGGGATTGGTCGGAAGCCGAGAGAGGCGGAGAGGGGAGGAGAGAAAGAGAGATCCACGAGCATCACTTCTGGCAAGAGATCTACCAGATCCGAGATCCTACTCGGCGGCTGAAGCGGTGAAGAGAGCTAAGAAGGGTGAGGCGGGAGCCCGTCCCGTCTGACCGCCGGATCCTCACTCAGGAAGACCGGGGGAGATGAGCCACCGCTCTCGGACTCTAGTGGATTCCAGATCCTTTGGGGACAGCCGGCTCGGAACGTGGCAGATCCGGAAGGATACCAGCTAAGCTTGCGCCCCGTCGAAGTGCGAGAGAAACTTCGCTTGGGACCCAAAGCGCCCTCGGGCTGCTGCACTTTCAGGACAGGAGAAGACAGTCGCCGCCCCACGGTGCCCCTTGGGGACCAGCGACATGTGATCCCTAGATCCCGCGGACAGATCAACGAGATCCTCTCCGACCCACCGACTGCTTGACAGCGACTTCTCCGGAGCAGGAAGAGGAGCCGAGGGGTATCCGAGCCCCTCCGATGCAATGGCTAGTTAGCAGGCTCCACCCGCGAGATCCCAGAAAACGACTGGATCGCCAGCGTCCTTCACCGCCATCCATGCAGACCCTGGAAGATCCCGCCTAGATCCTCGATTGGCTGGCGCCGTGACAGTCCAGAGACACCCCTCTTGTTCCTTCCCTCCCCCAGCTGGGCTCTAGCTTGGGACCCTGGCTGTTCCTACACCCTCCAGGTGTGGGGCAGCCTGGGTGCACCGGGCAAAGGGGTGACACCGTCCAGAAATGCCCTGGGTGGTCTTTGGTCTGCTGTTGGTGCTTCTTCGAGGGTCGAGGGCTCTGCAGAGGGCAGGTGAGTGAGAACTGCGGAAGGGAAGGAAGGTCTGTGTGTGTAATAGTGTGTAATAGTGAGGGACGGGGAGGAGGGGTATTAGAGCCAGGGCCCTCTTCTCAGCTCTGGGAATGGGGGCTGGGGGAGCAGGGAGGGGCCCAGAGTGGGGCAGGAGGGCTGGGAACAGCGAGGAAAACCCAGAGGGAGCAGGGCAGGACTCCTGGGTCCCCCTTCGCAGCTCTGGGACAGGTGCTGAATGTGTTAAAACTTGAAATGTATGTTGGGGGAGGCAAGATGGCCAGGACTCCTGGGTTCTCTTTGAGACTGTTTCTACTGACTTGAGAAGCAGGACTCCTATATTGTCTGTCCTTTGAGGGTGGGGGTCATGTGGAAGGGCAGTGAGTGGTCAGGGAGGGGGTACATGGGAGGGGGCTGCTGGTGCAAGTGTCCCATTGCTCTGGTCCTTTAGTTGGATGGCAGGGTGTGTCGGACTGATGGCCAGAGAGAGAGAGGAGGATGGCTGGAGCTGCCGTTGTGGTTGGCAGCATCAAGCCTTCCCTTGGCCTGGTAGGACCCCTTCTGGCTCCCTCCCCCTTTCTCTCCCTCCCCCCTTCCAGCCTCCCTTGCTTGGCCCGATGAGCCCCCAGCCTCAAAGGCACAGTTCAGCGGCCACCTGTCCCACCCGGCCCCGACGGCAGACAGGCGGAGCCCAGCCGATTTCACACACTCGGCCCCTAGACAGCTGCTGGACCCCTGCCTGCCGCAGCAGAAAGAGAGAGAGAAGAGAAAGAGAAAGTGTCTGGGACAGATCCCCACCCCTGCGGTCCAGTTCTTCACCCACACTTTCTGGCCCAGGCAGCATCTGTCTCCCCACTTGCGTTTTGGCTGCCGTCCAGGATACCTGTCAGATGGGAATCCCAAGTGGCAGGAACTGGCTCAACAGGGTTGGGCTGGGTTATAATTGGGGAGGTAGGCTGCAGTCTGCAATGCTGCTGATGCTAGAGATCTGCTGGGGTGGGGGGGGGGGTGGGGGGGGGTAGGAAGGGCCCCGCCTCCCCCCAGAGCAAGGTATGCTTTCCTTTCTTCATCCTTTCCCCAACCCAATTACTTTCAAAGATATTCATCAGCTTGACAAGCTATTCCAAGATTTGGGTCATAGAATCTCAGAGTTGGAAGGGGACCATGAGGTTCGCTGAGTCTCCAGCCCCCTGCAATGCAGCAATATTTTGCCCAATGTGAATCTCGAACCCACAACTCAGAGATTAAGAGTCTCATGCTTTACTGACTGAGCTCTCTCTCTCTCTCTCTCTCTCTCTCTCTCTCTCCTCCTCTCTTCTTCATAACAGAACAATTTTGTGGGGAGGCTGTAAGCTGGATATTGTTGTTCCTTCAATGTCCCTGGCACTTTACAAAGAATGGAATGGCAGGTCTCTGCCCCAACAATCATACAGTATAAAAGAACAGATGCAAGTGTGGCAACAGAAGGGAGGAGGGGTAATTGGGTGCAAGGGACCTGCGGGGAAGAAAACGTGATTATTTCAGTGACGCATACTTAACTTTAGCTGCAGTAGGCAGAGTACCTGGACCAAGAGATAATGCCAAAGGCTTGATGGAACAATAAGTTCTGTTTCTTTCCCTCAAGTGATTTTATTGATAGCAATGCAGGTAACAGGTTATGTTTTAATCGCCCCACCCCCAAAAAATAAAACCATGCCCTTTGATTTGGAGATTCATCTTTTGACATCAAAACTGATCATAATCACCCCAAACACGTGCATATTCTGTTGTGGCACAGGCCGGGGAAGACACTCAGCGCATGCTTAGAGGTTCTTTTTCTTCTTTAAGATCACATGCAGGGGTACATTCCAGAGAGGCCATATCTTGGAGAAGGGGTCAACGTGGCTCAGCAACAGAGCACAAGTCTTGGCATCTTCAGTTAAAAAAATAATAATAATCAGGGAGCAGTGGTTGATGAGGAAAGCTCCCGGCTGAGACCCCGGGGAGCTGCTGCCTGTCTGAGTAGACAATACTAGGCTTGAGTCTGCACCCACATCATGCATTTAAATTCCATGGCTTTCCCCAAAGAATCATGAGAACAGTAGTTTACCCTGCACAGGACTATGTCCCAGCACCCTTCACAAACTACAGTTCCCTGGGTTTTTGGGGGGAAGCCGTGTGCTTTCAGTGTGTGGTGTGAAAGCAGCCTGTGTCTGAGTCTGTAAAATTACCGATAGGCAACTTCACAGGATAAGGTCTATCAGAGAAGCCCAGCTAATATGGGGATGTACTGGGTCGAGGACCCTGGGGGCTTCACTAACTATGAACCCTGAAATTTGGGATCCCGGACTTCGGGGGATGTAGTTAATGAAGCTGACGCCAGGGGTGCAGATGCCCCTCCTGGCAGGGGTGGTGGTGGTGCAGGGAAAAAGTAGGCGGGCTACTTTCTACCCACCCAGCAGGGATCTAGATGCTGAATCTGGGCATTAATCAAAGATCAGATGACGACCATGTCTGGCATCTTTTTCTCTTTGGCACCTTTTAACAAAGGGATTTTTAAACTCCGCCCCCCCCCCAATCTCGACACCAGTTTCAAAGATAAACCTATACAGGGACTCCAAGGCAGAGTTGTGTACAGCCTCATGCAAGTATCTGTGGGGAGAGACACTCTCTGTCGCTGGAAGAGGACGTCCTGAACCTGCCCCACCTGCTGCCCAACAATCACACATAGGCATCCGTCACCAGAACGAAGCCCTGGCTCTTTCCTGGCGCAGCTCTGGAGTTGCTGTGCCTCTTGCCAGGTGCTGAGGGCATAGCGCAGCAATGCCCCTACCTGGATGGGCTTGGTGGGAGCTGCAGTCCAAAGTCACATGGAGGGCGCCAGGTTGGCAAAGGCTGCTGTAGGGCAAGGATCACCAATGGGGTCCTCTCCACACCAGCTGAAATTGGACAAGGCACTCTGTTGTCGCCAATACCCTAGGCTGTGGCATGTGCTTGGTTGCTGTGGCGGTTTCTCTGCTTTGCAGACGGCCCCACGGTCCCTCAGAGGTTGGCAATCCCGAGTGTCAGGCTTAGACCAGAGAGACCTGGGTTCAAATTTCCCTAATCAGCCAAGAAGCTCAATGAGTGACCTGAGGCCAAGTCATTCTCTATCTCAGCATAAGCTACACCACAGGGTTGTAGTGAGGATTAAAGAGTGGGTGGTGGTGGTAAAGGAAGACGTTGTAGGATAAAATAAGCACAAAAACAGAGGTTCCTCTTCCAGACAGCATCTTGAATGGTACATGAAGGAGCTTTCTACCTGTCACAGAGTCCTATCCATTCCTGAAAATACTTCCCACCCAGCAAAGCAAGGCATTCTCTGCTGTATGGCAAGAATATATTCAGCAAGTGAATCTTGCCTGCATGGCAAGCAGCTGCTGTAGATTCTTTGCCGGTTGAACTTCTGCCTTTATATTGTGCACTTGGAAAAGGCAGGACAAAATGTTGGCAACCCCTGTGACTACAGAGCACAAAGCCCAGCTTGTTGTCTCTTTGTTCTTTTACTAGGATCAAAACCACAGTTTCTCTCCCATTTCCTTTTCAACAGGAAATGCTGGACAGTCCCTTTCAAATTCGCTTTTTTGTGTGTTTTCCCACGTTTGAGACGCCGAGCACAGAAAAGGCCAGCTGCAGTGCAGCAGACTGCCATTAGGGGGTGCTCTGGCTCAGGAGGCAGTTGAGCCTGTTCATTTCTGCTCTGTTCCCCATTCCCTCTTTATAACGGTGGTTTTAAATCTTTCACTTTCTTGTGAGGGTGCTGTCATTGACCACTCTCCTTAAACCAAGCATGTTTCTCTCTGTGTGTGAGCACAGTCATTGCATACAGAATCAATCAATAACCCTCTGATGTTTTTTCTTAACATATTGTCGCAAAAGGAGGAGATTCGTAAAGAGTGGTATAAGAAAGGTAGATTACTTTCTGCCTTTGTGGAATGTTGATGCTTTTGTAATTGTGAATACAGAACTGGGGTTAATTTATGCAGTAATATAGAATCATTAAGAATATACTCTTTTTTAAAAAAAGAAGACATAAACTGATTGCCATCACCACCTCCTGCACTAGTTAATTATGCTCACATGTTTATTGTTTGGGTGAGCTAGGATTTCTGATCCCTATTGTGTGGTTTTGAACAGAGAACCCCAGGTGTGAAGGAAGGGTAGTTGTGGAGGATTTATTCCGTTACATACATTTGCCATAAGCGTTTATCAACCAGCTACTTCAGTCCTCTGGATAATTCCCGTGTATGCAAATTAAGCTGATCTTCTGCCTGTCATTAAGTTGGGGAAAAGAGGTGGGGAGAGGAAAAGGGGGGAAAAGCAACTTCTCAGATCCACATTGGTCAGGCTTGTTGAAATCCTTTGAAATTCAGTTTTAGTTTCACCTACCCCATATAAAGGAGTCTACCGTTGCTACTTTTCTGTCTCTCATGGCTTCAGAGATGAGCTGCATCTTGTGGGCTTCCCCACCTCTTGTAGTTTGCAGAGTGCCTTAGATCTTCCCTGTTTACTCTGACCTCTGCATCCCATGGTCCGGTCGGTAGCTGACCCACATCACGGTGGAAGAGATACCTTGTGGATCAATTTCCAGCGCGGTGGAGCAGCAGGATGATAACTACATGACTAAAACTGTTTATTTTGTATCCTAGGTTAGAAAAAAGCTCATTCTATTGTGTGCGCACAATAATAACTATTATTATTATTATTATTATTATTATTATTATTATTATTATTATTTGCTTATAAAGCGCCATCAACATGCGTAGCAGAGAAAAATGAAGGAGAGGGGTCTCTGGCCCGAGGAGCATACAGTCCAAAATTTGTCATAGAGGAGGCGATGGTAGGAGGGGTAGAAAAATGGAGGCGAAAGTAAACAGGGGAAGTATATCTGCTGGGCACAGTTACATGTACTTGGGCTTAGTTGCAGGAAGAGATAGGAACTAAGGGGCAGTGAGGATTGTCAGGGCATGACTTTGGGGGCAAGGTGAGCAGGAGTGCCCCCAAACACAGCAGAGCTGGCTTACTGTCATTTGAAGTGGGGCGCTGCCAGTGGTAGCTGGTGCCCTTTGGAACTGGTGGGTCAGAAGGCAACTGACAGTATGTGGAGCCAGGACTGCAGGCCTATTGGCATGTGTTTGCATAAATCAGGGATGGAGCAGGAGATCTTGGGCCTAGGGCTAAAGACCCATGGCTTGGCCATCTGGAATGCCTCTATTTCAGAGTAAGTGAAGCAATTCACATTACCATCAAAAGAGGTAGGCTTAATGGTCTTCCATCAAAGAAAAGGTGCGTTTTGAAGAAGGATTTGAAGGAACAGGGGTAGCATCTGAAAGATGCATTGGGTGGCAGTTCCAGGCATGAGGGGCAGCAAGGGAGAAAGGCTCCAGCCTGCAGGACCAGCGGTCAAGGATAAGGGGAGCAACATCTGGGGGGATCACAGTTTCCCCATTCCTACACTGGGACAAGGGAGAAAGTCGATTCAGTTTGCATTTCAAGACAATCATTTGCACGATCCAAAACAATATGCGAACTGAAGGAAGCAACCCTCCCAAAATTTGCACTTTTCCAAAGTTGGCAGTGCAGCTTTCCAGGCAAGTGCTGTGTACAAAAATGTACATGCTAGCATAAAGGGTACATAAGTGTGCACGTGTTAGGGAAAAGAACATACAAAAAAATGCATTATATCAGGGAGAATTGCTTTGCAACAATGTACGTACATACTAGGCAAAATGGCATATAAACAAGTTGCGCTACAATTCTCATGAATGTTCACGAGGACTTTAAAAAAAACACGTAATTGTGAACTGATGTGGAGATATGGAGAACTGAAAATAAGTTAAGGAAAATGAGAAACTGAGAAAAGCCAAAACGGGCAGATTCACCCATCCCTATCCTACACTAAGGCATATTTTGTATTATGCTTTTAAGAGTTATTTTTAACCATAACAGCAAACACCTCCCATTTAGATCACTAGAGGACAACCTATTGCAAAAGTAAATTAGCGTAGCATGCAGAACAGGAATTTCAGCAATGCAACAGATGCATTCAGGCAACAGCCCTTGGTTGGAGAATTGGCTTTTATTTATAACTCGCCATTCCGCCAAGGAACTCTCCCCTTGTCCCATTTTATCTTCACAGCAGGCTTATGAAGCAGGCTACTGGCTGAGAGAGATTGATGAGCCCTGAGAACTTCATAGCTGAGGGGGGATTTGAAGCTGGTCTCTCCCCAGTCCTAGGTTGCCAGTCTAACCACTGCACCAAATGATCATATTCCTGTTCTCTTCTGTGAAATGTTAGAGAGTATTCTGTCTGTTGCATCCATTTATTAACTGATCAGGAATGAGACTTTGGGTTTGTAGTGGATAGCTCCATGAAAATGTTGACCCAATATGTGGCAGCTGTGTGGTGCCATCGGGGCAGGACTGTGGGGCAGAGGTCCAGAACCCCACACTCAGTAGAAGGAGCAGTCCCCCCCCCCAAGTGCAGCAGGGGTGGGGCTTGCTGAATTTCGAAACAAGGGGGAAAGCCGTAACTCAGAGCATCAGCTTTTCATGAGGAAGGTCCCAGGTTCGATCCTGGCATCTCCAGGTAGGGCTGGCAGAGACCCACACCCGAAAACCCTGGAGAGCTGCTGCCAGTCTGTGTTGGCACTATGGAGCTAGATGGGCCAATGGTCAGACTCGGTATAAGGCAGCTTCCTATGTTCCACAGCTCTGGCTGATGTGGCAGACCTGCCATCCCAAAACTGCCATCACAACTTGTACCTGGCTGGCCCTGGGGCAGGGCAGGGCAAAGTGGGGGCTGTGAGGACCACCCTGCCCTGCCCCAGTGCCGTAGGAACAGCAATGCTGGCAGCACAGCTTTTTGTCTCTGCCCTGCAATTTTGTCCGCTACTGGTAATACACATCTAAAGGGAGAGGGGGATGAGACCGTTTTAAATAAACGAAATAAAACACATGGCCATCTAGAGAGCTCCCCCACCCCCATAAGACCATTAAGTCTGGAGTGTGAAATGACCCACTGTGCGCCCCATCCCTATCTCCAGTTTCCTTTCCCTCCTACACACCCTCTCCCTCCTACACACCCTCGGCTGACACCTCCACATTTCCGTGCATCCCGAAAGCAGAGGTGGGACTCGCATTTCAGGGCCATATCCGGTGCTCTGGCCGTTCTGCCGCACCAAGATCCCCCAGACGACCTCTTTATTGAGCATTCCTCCAGATTTGTCTGTGGGGAGGTTATACATCGGAGAACATCCCTCCGGATTAGTTTGCACCGAGCTCATGTATAACTTCCCATCAATTGGTCATTATCCCACCCTTTTCTTTGTCACTTTCCTTACCGCAGAGTATGTTTTGAAAAGTGGAATGATGTGGATTTGTTGCACCAGAACTCTTCAGTTGTGCCAATCTTAGTTTCTGGTATGTGATTGAATCCGTCCTGCAAAAGAGTGACATTTGGGAGGTGGCAGCTGTCTCTCTTTCAGGCTCTTATTGACGATCTGCCTCACATCCATGTCACTGAGTTTCCTCATCGTCAGGATGCTTAAACGGTCATTAAACAAGTCCTGCTAGATCAGATCCAAGGTCCATCTTCCCTCACTGGTCAGTCATGCCTCTGGGAAGCCCAAAAGCAGGGCACGGGAGCGCAAAAGCCCTCTCCCTCGTTGTCGTCTTCCAGTTAGTGGTATTCAGTGGTACACTGCCTCTGCTCATGGTAGTTCCATGTAGCCATCATGGTTACTAGACAGGGATAGACTTATTTCTCCTGAGGGCCCAGCTAGATGTGACAGCAGGAGGGCAGCTGGCAGAAGGAGGTGGCTGCCTCAGGCGGTAGATGTGGAGGGGTGTCAAACGGTGATGGCAGCTCCCCTAAGCTTGCTAACTGCTGCCCTCAGGTGCGAGGGAGAGAACTTCCCAGTTGCGAGACCTGAAGTGAAATTCTGCTGTCAAAACTGTCAGCCTGGTTGGATTCTGGGGTGGGGAGAGAGGGGCACCTTCTTTGCCTCAGGAAGCAAAATGCCTTGGACCGGCCCCATCATGCTTTCCCTCTCGCACTTGGTTGCTGCAGCCGTTCCATCCCCATTTCCCAGCTTGCTTCCAGTGTTGCAGCTAAGAAGACAGAAATGTACCATATTTTTCGCTCTATAAGACGCACTTAGTTTTTGGAGGAGGAAAACAAGAAAAAAAATATTCTGAATCTCAGAAGCCAGAATAGCAAGAGGGATCGCTGCGCAGTGAAAGCAGCAATCCCTCTTGCTGTTCTGGCTTCTGTAATAGCTGTGCAGCCTGCATTTGCTCCATAAGACGCACACACATTTCCCCTTACTTTTTAGGAGGGAAAAAGTGAGTCTTATAGAGCAAAAAATACGGTATTTGGAGCAACTGGATGAGGTAGCAGTAAGCTGAGGGGAGGGGTCCACACAGCCGCTCATCTCTGTCTCTCTCCCATGTGTAAGGCAGAGTACACACCATGTGTAGAAAGCGCACAACTTACCCCAAAGCATCCAGAGAACTGCAGGTCGTTGAGGGTGCTGGGAACTGTTGCACCGTGAGGGGTAAACTACAGTTCCCAGAGTTCTCCGACAGAAGCAGTGCGCTTTATAAACATGGTGTGCACACAGCCTGACCTCCCTTTTCACGTGTGAGCTGTACATACATGTGCATGATGGCTCCCTCACAGCCGGCCTAGTCTGAAACATCCCCAAGGGCCCCCCTCCCACCTTGCACCTCGCGCAGGAAGATTAGTGAGGGAAAGGTAAGCTGCCTTCAGAAGAAACCTCACTGGTTTTCTAACACAAGGGCAAATGTCGAAGGAGCTCCAGGATCCCTGGAGTGGGGAGAAGAGAGCATGTGCGTGCACACATGGGCTCATCCTCACACGCCAGTTCCTAAAGGTGTGAAAGCGCCCCCGGCATCTACTTATTTATATATTTATTGAAAGAAAGGCATCGCAAGTACTCTGGGAATTCTCCTCTGCCCCCTTCCCTATTGCTTCGCCGCGACAGACTGCTGGCCTTTGGACAGCTGCAGCAGCTCCCCAACAGGAGGAAGTTCTCCACAATGGGACCGAAATAGCTAATCCCACGTTTGTCGGAAGAGGGCTATTTCTCCCTCCACCCCCCGGTGTGCGTTCCGTTGCGTTTCTTCCGCAATCCCAGGGCTCAAGAGAACAGAGAGCCCTGAGCCATTTGTCCCTCTGATGTCCCCCCCCCCTTCCTGATCTCCAAGGCCACCTCACATTCATGCCCCCCCAACCCGCCCTGGTCCCCAATTCTGCACTCCCCACCCACCCCACCCCCGCCGCAGGCCCAAGCAGCCTGTAGCGTCGAAGGACCCAGCTGCCAACACTCACCACCTGTTAGACATCCAGGCTCCAGGCCTCTGTAGGCTTCTACGTCCGTCCGTCCCCACCAAGAGATCTCCCCCCACCCCGAAATCCCTACGCCCCCCTCCCCGCCCACCCTTTTTTGCTTTATATCAACCACCTGTTTATTATGTTCTCAGCTATTTCCATCCCCGGCAACAGGTGGGGCCTGTCCCCCGGGGCTTCTGTCTGCTGGGCTGCAAAGGCGTCTGGTTACACCACAGAGAGGCTTCAGGCTCGGAGGTGGGGGGGGGGCAGTGGCAGGGAAGGCAAAGCGAGGCTCTTGGGCCTATTCCCAGCTGTGGAAGGACATTAATATGTCTGGGATAGAACAAGGCCGGCTAGGAGCCAGGACTCCTGGGTTCCCAGGGAGGGACAGGGCCCAGAGCGGCCGGTTCTCTTCGCCAGTTCGGATTACGGGCTTCCTTGCGTGGGGCACCTGAAGAATGCAGCCTGGCACTCGGCGTTATTTTGTTGGGAAGAAGGCTGGCCGCATCTGTGCCTGTTGTCCTTTTTGAAATGGTACATGTGTGTGTAGTGTAATCAGGATTCTGCGTCAAGAAAATATGCATTCTGCAACTTGGATTTGCTTCTGCTCTTCACGGGGAGGAGCAAGCAGGTAGGCAAGTCTCCCCTGTTGATTCCTGGACATGCCATGCTCTTATCCTCCAGATTAAACTTCTCTGGGTTCTCTGCGTTCCCAACACACGCAAACAACAGACCCCAATTCCCACAGCAAGAAAGGCACTCCTGAATTTTCACACGGCCCCACCTTTCTGCTTCCTGATCCAGTATCTGTGCCTTCTTCAGACTGGTCTATGTCTGCAGTGGAAGGAGGTGGCAGAAACCTGAGGTGGTCAAATAAGGGGCTGTACCCCATCAGGCTGCAGGTGAAGAATCAAACTTTGGGATGTTCCTGCACACAGCGAAAAACCAACCAACAGCAGAGCAGATATTGGGCTATGCCAGAATTTTTCTCCTTGATGTGCTAGATTTTCCTTGCAAGGTGTTACATGGTCTGTTTGTTTTTTGCAGGAACCTTTATTGACGCAGGACAGACCAAGACGTTTATCCCAGATGATAGGTTGCAGTTAGTCATGCCAGTGCAGGGGAAGAACTTTGCCCATGCTCAGAAGCACCCTGGCCCTCATTGTTACTATGCATTGCATGCTCTGGAGCTGACCTCGCTATGGAAACACGTTCCCTGAGGCAGTTGCTGGTGATTTGAGAGCAGGGCTGGAACCCATTCCCCCCCCCCCCCCGACTTAAAGTCCAGAGGGACCCACTGCTGACCTTGCTGGAGGTCAAAGAGCTGGATTGGAGGGGGGAGTCTTGTCCACCCCCCCTTGTGCTTTGCCTGCACTTGACTGTCTTGGCATGGCAGATTAAATGCGCCTTTGAACTCTTTGATCTTCCTCCATTCCCCCCCCCCAATATAAGATCTAAAAGGGTCTCCTGTGTTTCTTTTGCCTGCAGCCAAGGCTCACACGACACCCTCCACACCGATTCCCTTTGAATCTTCAAAGCCTCTGCATGCTTTAACTGATTACACATTTAGCATCTCTAATCTCCTCTTGGCCCCCACCCGGGAGGCAGCCTTGGGACATGTCCCTCTTCTTTCAAGCTTGTCTTGTCACGCTTGCTCTGATGTTCCTCCAGCTCCACATTTCAGAGATTTGGGGGTGGGGTGGGGGTGGAAAGGAGGGGCAACTGGAGGTCTCTGGTGAACTGCCAGGGAAGACGAGAGCTCCTCATCTTGGGCCCTTGGTCGCCCTGCACTCTTGGGCCCAAGCAGCCCTCGAATTGTAGGAGGAGAGGTAGAGTGGCCCAGGAGCACCATCAGGAGAATGACGAAGGGGGGTCTCCAAACGCAGTAAGGCTCACCTGCCATATTTTTAAACAAGCGAAGGAATACGGAATATTCATTGCCATCTCACTTAGTTCCCCCTCCACCTCATGTCCAGAGTCTAAAATTACCTAACTGCAACTCTGGGTACGGGTGGGGGTGTATGAAATCCACAAGTTTCAGTCTCTGACTTGCCAGAATTTTATTTGTATTGTGTCACCCTGTACATTTCTAAAAAACAGTACCTAAATGGTATGTGTCATAAAAGGTAAGGAGGCTGGAAGCCCTTCCTTCTCTCCCTCCCACCAGTAATTTGACCACTGGGTTGCTCAGGTTATTAGAACATCTCTAAACATTAGGTGCAAGAAACTGTGTTTTCCCATCCTGCTAACAACCGTGTTTCCCAGTGGAATTCACAGCCACCAGATATCAGAATCATAAGTTGGAAGGGACCATGAGGGTCATATAGCCCAACCCCTGCAATGCAGGAATCTTTTGCCCAACGTGGGGCTCAAACTCACAATCCTGAGATTAAGAGTCTTACACTCTACCAACTGAGATTTGTTGGTCTCCGATAGTATGAAAACTATCATCTGGTGCCTCAGTAGTTTTTTTCAGGAAGCTGCTGCTCCCCATTAATCTGGAATCGGCAGACAAGATTAACAATGTACATTTAGAGCACATCTAATGCACATTTGAAGCACACAGCTGTCGTCCCCCCCCAAAAAAAAAGAATTCTGGGAACTGTAGCTTATTAAGGGTGCTGGAAATCATAGCTCTGTGAGGAAGGAAACTACATTTCTCAGGATGGGGGGGGGGAGGAAGTAATATGTTTTAAATATGCACTGAATGTGTTCTAAATGTGGGTCAGGTCTTTTCCTGCAGAGGGGACAGGAATAGTGGCTTGCTCTGCACAATGCTACCCTGGCTCCTGATTGTGTTCACAAGAGTGCATGACTTTTTTCAAAGCTGGTGAAACTGGCAAGGTTTCCTTCCCAGCCTTACCAGTTCTGCGGGGGAATGGGAACAGCGGAAAGGGAGGATAGATTGCCTGAAGAAGCCGGATTCTTTATATCAGTCAACCAAGAGACACTTCCCAATGAGGGAGGACAGGTTAAAAGACAAGAAAAGCCATTCCCCCAATGTGTGGAGGGCAGGGAGGAAGTGGTGGGCGGGAGACTGAAATATACTTCTAATCAACTGCATCCTTTGAGAGGTGTCATGAAACCAACAAGGAGGTTGAAATGGGTGTGGAAATACACCAGCAGTCCCAAAATCTGATACAGGAGTATTTAAAATAGCATTTCAACATTCACTTACAAATAGTATTCAAAAGAGGCTCGAAAGGGCTTTAAAGGCTGCAATATTAAGGCTCTTTTTATTGTGGGCGTATGCAGCAACATGCCGTTGATGTATTAGTAATGTGTTGGAAGTGGATTTATAGTGGACCGTCCACACATCATCCCTCTTTCTCAGTTGTCCTGTGATGCTTCCCCAATGCGCCCGCGTTAGTGCATCCAGATTTTAACTCTACCCATTGCATGCTCGGCATTTTGCCCATCGCCAGTCTCCACTCCCCCTTCTGCCCGGACAGTGCAAGTAAGTTGCACTGTGCCACCATACTTCCTTTCGTCCGCTTTTAAAGATTGCATGTTTCAGCTGTGAATTCCTGTGCAAAACTGTGTTAGTTTGCAGGGGGAGGAAACCGCAGAAGTGCCACTGTATGTGGCATCAGTAGGAAGTATGTGGAAGTACAAGCTCCTGTGGCTCTGACCCCTCCTTGCTGCCATACTTTGTTTTAAAGTTTTTATCTTCAGGCTGTGATTGCTACGCTAACCATCAGCTCGTTTCTATTAAAAAAAAACAAAACTCCACAGGAATGGTGATTAAAGAAGCAGATTTAATTTAGCGCCTTGCAGGACCCCCCCAAAAATAAATAAAAAATTGGAACATTTGTGGTATAACAAATTACAGGATTTCAGCAGGAAGCTTTAAATGCACGGGGTGTATGCAGTTAGTGTTTTTTTATTATTGAACCTGCCTTGGGACCTTAGGGTGAAGGGCAGGTAACAAACAAACAAACATCTCTGAGTGGGCAAAGAGCACCTTTTCCTCACAATTCATCAGTCAAATCCGGCCTTTGCCAATTACGAGTCACGCCTTCCAACTTTAGAGCATGGACTTGGATCCTCTGAGATCCAGGAATCTCTCCCTCTCCCTCTCTCTTTTGCTGTTAGAAATGAAGAGCTAAAGGTCAGGGCCCGTGAGGTCTAAGGATCTGGGGTAAGGCAATGGCTAACAGCAGAATTCTTAGGAAATTATCCCCGCTGATTTCAACGAGCCTTTCTTCTGCTTCAGTATGCGTGGATTGTGAGAGTGTGAGTTTTCATCAAGGCATGCCATGATTCAAACCTGTCAAGCAGAGTACGTTTTTACAACTGCTGAATTATGTCGCACTGGTTACCGTGCCAGTTCTGCAGACTGAAGCAATTGAATGGGCCCATCTGGGACAAGGAGATCCTGCAAGTAAACTAGTCCCAAGCCATGAAGGTCTTTATGTACTAATAGTAACACCTTGAATTCGGCACAGTAACAAACCAGCCACCAGTGCCCATCTCTGAACAGAGGGGTTGTCTACTGAGAAGGTCTCACCCCGTCAGTAACCGTGTTGCAGCATTCTGCACTAACTGCAGTGTCTGGGCCAAGTGCAAGGGAAGACCCACACAGAGTGCATTGCAGTAATCCAGTTCTGAAAATTCCAGGGCCTGAACTATTGTGGTTAAGCTGGTATAGGGTGGATGGAGACCCAGGTTTACATCCCCTCTTAGCCCTAAATCCTAGTAGATGATCTGGATCCAGCCACCATTTCCCAGCCTTCCCTACTTCACAGGGTTGTTGTAAGGATAAAGTGTATGTGTTTGCAACTGAGCAACTCGGGAGAAGAGTGGGATTTTAAGAAATGCAATATGTAGATATATAGATCCTCTTTGGGATGCCAGAGAGAAAGCGAGAGTGTGCAACGAGAAGATTCGTCTCGCTGACCAGCCCTCCCTCTCTCTCTCCTTGCCTGCAGAGCTGTCTGAATGTTTTATGGTGAATGGAGCTGATTACCGGGGGACGCAGAACAGGACCTCTCCCGGGAGCACGGGGCGGCCCTGCCTCTACTGGAACCAGACGCGAGAGCATGCCTACAACACCGCCAAGTACCCCAACGGCGAATGGGGCCTGGGCAGCCACAACTATTGCCGCAACCCGGATGGGGACGTACAGCCCTGGTGCTACATCTCGGAGAACGAGGAAGGCATCTACTGGAAGTATTGTGACATCCCGACCTGCCACAGTGAGTACAGGAGGCCTGGGTAGACAGTTTGTGTGTGTGTGTGTGTGTGTGTGTGTGTGTGTGTGTGATGGACTGGCTGAGTGCAGAGGAGTGGTTGGAGGCACCAGTGGGGGAACCCCCATGGGAACCCCTAGGAAAAGAAGGCTCAGAGCCAAGGGATTGGTGGTGGGATGGCGATGAGGGAGAAGAGGGAGCAGGCTGGGAGGTGGTGGTGTTGGAAGCTGAAGAGGCAACAGGATTTAGTGAGCAGGAAGAGACTCTGGAAGAGGGCAGTCCAGAATTAGAGGCAGAAGCAGAGGCTGGAGAGAAAGGAGCCAAGAGGCAGAGATGACTCAGGCTGGTGAAGAAGCCGGGGGTCTCCCTCTCCTGCTGTGGCAAGCTCCCCTCCCCCTGGTCACCCAGAACCAGAAGAGGTATGAAGAGAGCAGAGCAAAGACAGGCACACAACTGAGTCTCAGATTGCAGAGATGAGTCAGGCTGGTGAAGAAGCCAGGGGGTCTCCCCCTCCTGCTGAAACCAGCTCCCCAGTCTCCCAAAACACACAGATAAATGAAGAGAGTGGAGAGACAAGACGAAGGAGTCTAATGGAATGGCTGACCCAGGCCCATACAGAGCTTGCCTTGTTAGAATAAAGTTATAAACCCCAGTTAGCTTAGCCCTCTGAGGCTTGGGGCAAGTGTCTCCTCCTGCCCCCCCCCCACCTTGCACGAGCCTGGGCTAACTCTCCAGGTGACAGCTGAGGGGCAGGAGGCCTGATAGAACTGGTCTGTCGCAGCACTTGCAAAAGCCTTAAGGCAGACAGACAGCTTTGTTTCCAATCAGTGCACAACTTCATGGTGAAATTCTGTAACTTTTTATACAAGTGTTCCAGGGGGTGGTATTGGGGTTTTTGCTCTCTTGGCCTTCCAGACAACAAAAACACAGTCACTTTGTCCTCCTCTCCAGTGCCAGGTTACGTCGGCTGCTTCTTAGATTCTGGGACCCCACCGGCCCTGAGTGGGAGCAGCGGCACCTCCACCAAGCTTACAGTGCAAGTCTGCCTCAGCTTCTGCCGCAAGCGGGGCTATAAGGTAAAAGCTCTTTGTCAACCATGGGCACCTCACCTCACCTGGCCTGCCTAATAGCATCTTCAGGCTTATGGCCTGGTCTGATGTTGCAACTCTGCTGGAGTTAAGCGGATCTCGGCCTAGTCAGTGTGTGTCTTGGAGACCAGGAGTGAATCTGGTGTACACCAACTTGGAGTTCCATGGTAGAAAGCCTGGGATATAAATTATGGGGTGTACTGAAGTAAGTTGTATTCACAGTAGACCCTTTAAAACTAACAAAACTAAATTAATCAAGCCTATTCATTTCAGTGGGTATATTCTGAGTAGGACCAGTGCTTTTTTCCTGGGGGGGACGCAGGGGTATGCATACCCCTAAACATTTTGTGAATCTTTGTACTTTTGTCCATTTACTGTATTTATTTTACCCGATTTTAACTATAAAATGGTGATTTTCTTGAGTCAAAATGAGAGTACTCCTAAATGGTATTTTAGAAAAAAAGCACTGAGTAGGGCAAATATTAGGTACAACCCCAAATAAGCATCAACCCTACAGAGAAAGGCTTAGGGTTGTGTTCAACTAAGTCTTATTCATAACAGACCCATAGAAACAAAAAAATGAGTGCAAAGGCACTTGGGATAACTGGCCAGTACTTGAACACATCACCCCCTCCCATGATATATTTAGAGGTGTTGTTGATGATGTTGCATTTGTTCTTTTAGTTACCCAGTCTCAAAAATTCAGATATAGGCCTGCAAGCATCTATTGGCTATTGCCTGTGTGTAGATGGTGGTGAAGCTGCCACATGTTCAAGTCATTGTGTGACTTTTCTTTATAAAATTTAATTTCAGCTGTGATGCATTTTTAAGCTCTACACAGGGTTGAAGGTACTTTCCTGCTCTGCTACTCCAGCCCTAGAACATTAGCTGGTCTTTTTAACAAAACGTTGATGAAGTTGCTGCTTTACAATTTGCCCCAAAGCTTAAAAGAAATATCAGTCCCAATCTGTTGCTTCATTCCCTTTGGTTATCAGATAACTCTGTGTTTTTCTAGAAGGCATATTTAAAGAGATACCCCTGCCGCTTAGAAGAACATAACAAGAGCCTGCTGGGTCAAGCCAATCAGCCATTTAGTCCAGCACCCTGTTCTCATAGTGGCCACCCAGATCCCTGTGGGAAACCTTCAAGCAGGACCCAAGCACAATATTACTCTTGTGTTTTCCAGCAAATGGTATTCAGAAGCATTCCTGCCTCTGACTGTGGAGACAGAGCATCATGGCAAGTAGCCATTGATAGTGTTACTCTCCATGGATTTGTCCAACCCTTTTTCAAAGCCACCCATTGTGTGGTGTGTACACTTGATTTGGCCTCTGGCAAGCAGCTTTGGTAGTCTTTGTGTTATTCAGCAAACCTGCAGCACCTATTTGGGACAAAATAAATCTCTGCGTGTGCCAGAAGATACGACGCTTCTTTAAAACCACTTTTACCTTCCTTAAAGCCACCTCAGCTAGGGGGAAAAGGCCACCTTAAGCTGATGGAATATGTGCATCTTGCGGAATAAGAGAACAAGAATAACATACATTTAGAGAAGATTGGAAAATGTTTATTGAACATATGGGGGGAATTGTGTACACCTGAAAACGTTGGTAGCATTAAAATAAATTCAACAGTGTAAATAAGTTTTGATGGATGTAATAATGGTTTAGTTTATGTAAAATACGCAGGGATTTATGATATGCAAAATGAACCATGGAAAGAGAATAAGGGAAGTCATTGATATTTTAAGGATGTTTAACTGAGTATTCTAAATTGTAGAACAGAAAAGTTATATAAAAAAGAAAAACAAAGTTCACCTCAGCTTCACTTTCTCTGTACTGGGGCTGTTTACTGGTGTCATTGAGGTTGCAACTCTGATCGTATTTTTCTGGGTGTACGTCCCACTGAACCCAGTTGGGATTGCTTTTGAGTGCACATGTATGGGATTGTGCTGTTAGCCATGCAACGAACAAACACCATCGGCAGGTTATGGGATCAGATCTACACCCTGCTTCCCCTCCCGTGTATATGCTTTTTTAATCAGCTTTCTCTTTCTCCTCTGCAGTTTGCTGGCGTAGAGGCTGGTTATGCCTGTTTCTGTGGCCACGAAGGGGATGTCCGACGTAGCCAGCCAGTGAGTGCCGTGGAATGCGACCAAGTCTGCTTTGGCAAGTCCAGCGAGTTGTGCGGAGGAGATGGCCGGATTGGCATATACAATGGTAAGTGTGAGGACTCAAGAGGCTTATCACAGATCAAAGGTTTTTTAATCAAAAAGACGTACGCGCATCTGCTCTGCATGCCTGATGACAAAGGTTTTTATGCACAGAGGTAGAGAGAAGTGTTTTTCTCTGTTTCCCATTGAGGGAGAATTCAGAGGACACCCAGGGAAATCCTTAGGAAGCAGGGCAGCACAAAATTAAGGCTGCAGTCCTCCATACACTTCCGTGTGCCCAATTGATGCATGACCGTACATACATGCAATGTGCCAAACCCAGAAGTGACTTTTAAAATGGCCCTAAGAGAGCCCAGAAAGGGCAAAAAAGCAGTGCCTAACAATCCCACAAGCCTTTGCAAGTGCAATCCCAAGATCCCTTGCACCGGCCGTTAAGACCTGTGCAGAGGTGGAGTTTGAACAAGGGGGTTTGGAGGGAGCGATTGTGCTGGAGTTCGGCGTCTGGTAAGTTGCCACTGGTTTTTTAAACGGTTTCCATAGGTTTAGAGGACATTTGCAGGCTTTTTCAAATTGTGTTTCAAAATATACGTAATTTCACCTCGGAACTTAAGCCTTGGTAAATTGGATGTTGCCTGGCCTTGGGAGCAAGTCCTGTTGAACTCATACTTCCATGTGGACACATGTTGGATTGCAATTCATCTTAAGGAATTTGTTGCCACAAAGAGTGGTGATTGATGGCCCCTAGCTACGTGGGCAGAGCACATGGTTTGTATGCAGAAGGTCGCAGGTCCAGGCCCCAGCATCTCCAGGTAGGGCTGGAAGAGCTTCTTGGCTGACACCCTGCAGAGCTAGCCTAGATGCATCATATAGAGCCAGTGTGGTGTCACAGTGAGAGCGTTGGACCTAGGATCTGGGAGATCAGGGTTAAAATCCCCAGTCGGCCATGCAACTCACCGGGTGACCTTGGGGAGGTAGGTCACTGTCTCTCTCAGCCTAACCTACCTCACAGGGTTGTTGTGAGGAATAAATGAGGAGGGGGCGAACCATGTACACTACCCTGAGCGACTCGGGGACATGACAAAAAAATAAATAAATATCTGACTTTGTGTAGGCCAACTTTCCGTGTTCCATATCCTATGCCTTAAAAAAAAATGTGATTAGATATGTTCATGGAGCCTCAGAGGGTATATATGGGAACCTGGAGTTTCCATAGGTGCTCTGTGCTCGCATGTGTTCGCTCCCATGCACCTTACCCCAACAGAGGGTGCTAAAATTTCATGACTGTGAAAGAGAGGATCCTGATTGGAAATAGGACACTTCATGGAAGGACTTTTTGAGTATTTTGGTTTTGAAAAGGGAATCTTTCCCGGGCCTTCTCCAAAGCGGATCTCGTTTTGCTCCCATCCTTCCAGTCTCACGTTCTCTCGACATCTGGATTGCATTTATTTATTTATTTCTAACCAATGTTGGTTTTTGAGAAATTTTTCATTTTCCTATTTTCCAGACACGGTTGAGTTGTTTTCTTTCCCCAGTTTTGACTCTCAGGGATGTCAAAGTGTAGTGTATACGCTTAACAGTTGAGTTTTGTTTTTGTTTTTTTTTAATGTTTTTTGACAACAAATATAATGCTTTTTGGGTGCCACCCACATTGTCTCAGTATTTTTTACAACAGCCCTCTAATGTACGATGCCTGAATGATATTATTACAGCATGTAAATCATTTATTATTATTACTATTATTATTATTATTATTATTATTATTATTATTATTATAGTTTATCTACCACTTAATGGGATGCAGGTGGCGCTGTAGGGACGCAGGTGGCGCTGTGGGTTAAAGCCTCAGCGCCTAGGGCTTGCCGATCGAAAGGTCGGCGGTTCGAATCCCCGCGGCGGGGTGCGCTCCCGCTGCTCGGTCCCAGCGCCTGCCAACCTAGCAGTTCGAAAGCACCTCCGGGTGCAAGTAGATAAATAGGGACCGCTTACCAGCGGGAAGGTAAACGGCGTTTCCGTGTGCGGCTCTGGCTCTGGCTCTGGCCAGAGCAGCGATGTCACGCTGGCCACGTGACCCGGAAGTGTCTCCGGACAGCGCTGGCCCCAGGCCTCTTAAGTGAGATGGGCGCACAACCCCAGAGTCTGTCAAGACTGGCCTGTATGGGCAGGGGTACCTTTACCTTTACCTTTTAATTACAATTATCTCTGAGTGGTGTATAGCAAGCTGAGCAAATACAACAGAGATAAAAAGCTAACTCTAAGATCAAAAATGACTTTTAATGACTTCTGAAATAGAAATCCTTCAGTAGGTGCCAGAAGTTCAGCAGGGAGGGGTCATGTCTGATCTCATTTGGAAGTGAGTTCCACAAAATGATGCCCACAACCCTGAATGCAAGGCTCCTTGCGGACACAAGCCATGCATCTGAGCTGTGAGAAACCGTGGTGATTCCCATTGTAGACGCAGGGATCAGGCACAGGTATAAAGGATCAAGCGGTCCTTAAGGTATATCGAATACAGGGGAATCCTCACTTATGGAACAGGGTTCCATTCCTGGCTGCTGTACATGTCACTGGGATGCATACGAGTGGGGATTAGCCTGCCCCACTCTGCCCCTGCCCCCACTCTGCCCCTTTTCAATGGTGAAAATGGCACACATGTTGGCAGGAGAGTGTGTGCTGATCACGTATGAGTGTGGAGATGCCTGGACTGTTATTGTAGAGTGTTATAGTATACTGTAATTGTTTGGTACACTTGGGTCATCCCATTTGCCATCTTAAAAAAAATGATAATAGTTTGTTTTTGTGTTTATTTATTACATTTTAAAAATCTCTTCCTTTATCTTCACAACAAGCTTGTGAAGCTGAGAGATCAGGAATGATCTAAAGTGACCCAGGTCACTCAATACGTTTTGTGAATGAGTGAGGATTATAGTCTTGCCATTACACTGTTTATCTCTCTTATTGGTTGTTGTTTTTCTAAAGGGTGAATTTGTGTCTCTTGCCATGATTGCAAACAATGGAGGTAGACTTCTTCTTTTTTTAAATTAAAAAGTATACTTCATTATTATACCCAGAAAGGTCCTCCCCCCCTTTCAGAGTACAGTGGTACCTCGGGTTACATATGCTTCAAGTTACATACGCTTCAGGTTACAGACTCCGCTAACCCAGAAATAGTGCTTCAGGTTAAGAACTTTGCTTCAGGATGAGAACAGAAATCGTGCTCTGGCGGCGCGGCGGCAGCAGGAGACCCCATTAGCTAAAGTGGTGCTTCAGGTTAAGAACAGTTTCAGGTTAAGTACAGACCTCCAGAACGAATTAAGTACTTAACCCGAGGTACCACTGTACCTCCAATTAAAACTTAACAATTAAGGAGTCTTACCTGCTGTGTCTCTGAGTGATTCACTGTTCTGGGCATTGCCATTTTCTTCATTGCACAGTATCTCTACATTAGAGGCGAATGATTGCCAGGCCAGAGCCAAAGCTGGTTGGAAGGAGGTAAGATTAGAGCGGCAAATTACACAGAGCAGCAACAGGCAGCCTCCTCTGCGGGTGGGTCAGTCTGCTGCATCGGGAGTGTCTGAACCATCCAATCTCACCCAGCATCAATGTGCAGCAACATTGGCGCCTCCTAGTGGTGGCTGATTGGAAGGAGGCGAGGCCAGATCAGTAAATTACAGAGATGCGGCAGGCAAGATCCCCTGGATGTGGAGTGGGTGTTTTGGGCCCACAAATTAACCTAACTGCTTTCTCACAGTGGGCTGCCTTGCACAACCCAGTGTGCTCTGGCACACAGTTCATTAATTACTATATGATGTATTTTCACCCCAGTTAAAAGGTTTGCATCGAGTGGCTCCTGCTGTGGCTTCCAGAGGTCAGGATCTGGAGAGCACGTACCACCAGCCCTCTGTTCCTACTATGAACCTGGTATGCCAGGGAAGGGGCAGAACTCAGTGGAAGAGCATCTGCTTTGAACACAAACGATTCTTGATTCAATCCTTAGCAACGCCACATAGTGCTGGGAATTTCCTGTGTCAGAAACACTAGAGAGCTTCCCCAGGCAGGGAAGACAATGCTTAGTTAGATGGACCACTGGTCTGATGAATTCTGGGCATCAAGGGCGCCATCCAGGCTGAGGTACCAGCATGCAATCTTGCCCTAGTCACATGACTGTCTAGGGCCAATCACAACCAACCAGGCCCTATAAAGCCTTACTTCAGAGCTTGCTGCTCAGTCTGAGCAACTCGTCTCCAGCGTGAGGAGGTTGCCGAAGCGCTGCCCACCAGTCTTTTATGGCTGCCTTGGATCTTGACCCACCTGGTTCTGACCGAGCCCTTGCTTCAATCAGATCCTCTGAGGCTGACGGGTCATCTTGACCCCTGCCTGCCTGTGGCCATGTGCACCTTCCTCCAGTCTCTCTGATTCTAGTTCTGGATCTTGACGTCCACTTGGCTTGGGACCGTGTAATGGTTCTAGGGGTTGCTCGTGCGTAAATTGGCGCCACGCTTGGCTGAGTTACCTGGGTGAACCCTTTCTATCCGGACAACCACTCACCCGTGGCTGTCTCAATCGCTGGCAGAATCTGTCAGTGGGCGTTTCTTGAACTTCTTCCAGCAAAGAAGCTCTTTGATGCCTAGTCTCCGCCTACTCTCCCTGCGCGGAAGCCTTCTGCGCAGGGAGGGTGTGGGCAGCGGAGGACCCGTGCTCTCCCCGCTGGTCTCCGGCGAGGAGTCATGGAGCCACCTCGCCGATTCCCCCATCTGTCCCCCTTCTCCACTAGTGTTACGCTGATTTCCTTCCCCAGAAGATGGGCTGCTTCTCTCCCTCCCGGTACGCTCTCCGGAATTCCTCTGGAGCCCTCCCTCTCCCTCTGGCTCTGATGGCAGTTCCCTGACAGACCGTGTACTTGCTTCTGGGCTGTGTGGACAGACAGACAGCCCCCTGGCAAAGTCCAGCATGTCTGAAGCTTGATCCTGCTAAAAAAAAGTAAGAAGAGCTCGTCTGGATCAGACCAAAGGTCTGCCTAGCCCAACTTCCAGTTTCCCAGAGTGACGCACCAGAGGCCAGTGAACACAACAGCACTCTCTCCACTCCTGAACAACTGGCATTCAGAGGCAAACTGCTCCGAGATTGAATGTAATACACAGCTATGATAGGTAGCAGCCACTGATAGTCTTATCTGCCATCAATCTTCTAATCTCCCTTTTAAGCTGTCCAATATGGCGATCATTGCTACTTTTAGCAGTAGTGAGTTCCGCAGCTTAACCAAATGCTGTGTGTGAACTACTTCCTTTTGTCTGTCTTGAATCTTCTGCCATTCAGCTTCCTGGGATGGCCCCAGGCTCTAGTATTGCGAGATGCGACGAGAAGCTTCACTCTGTTCACTTTCTCCACCCCATGCATAATCTTACACACCTCCGTAAAACCTCGTTCCAATTCTGTAAGCAGTCTTACTCATGCAGAAGATGATTGGCTGCTTGTCTGGATGGAAAATTTATTATAAGAAGCTGGGTTCTGTTGGTGTAACTGCACGGAAAGCTGTTTTGCACAAACGCTCACAATGTGGAAAGCCATTTTGCGCAAAGGGGCAGGGTTTTCTTGTCACTGAAAATTAAAACAAAAAACTGGGCACCCTAAAAGTTGCATCCCTCTATTGATTACATTTTTATTCTGATCCTCCCCCCCCCCCCGCCCTGCTTGTCTCTCCACCCCAAAGTATCCATGGGTGCCTGCCAGGGAAACTTCAGCGATCTCTCTGGAGTGATTTACTCTCCGCAGTTCCCGGATGACTACGAAGCCGACAGCAACTGCACCTGGTCCCTGCACCCCCTGGGCTGCGAGTCCGTGGAGGTCACCTTCCGGATCTTTGACGTGCATGACCCCAACGACCGCCTGGAGCTGTGGGATGGACACAGCAACCTCTTGCTGGCTCAGTTTGATGGGCGCCGGAGGCCGGGGGCTCCCCTGCTGTTCCCCACCGACCACCTGCTCCTCTCTTTCCATTCAGATCAGCTCCTGCAAGCCCAGGGCTTTGCCATCTTGTACAGAGGTATGCGCCAAGGCCTGACTCTGCGATGCATCTGCCCCGGGGGTAGAATGGGCGGGATAAACCTGTTCCACCTGGGTTGAGTAACGCTGCAGCGATCACCTGCAGAGGAGGTAGATCGGGGAAAGAAGCCTCTTCCCGAGTGGGTCTGGAGGACTGCAGCAAAGACCAACAGTAAGAACCCCTGTTCCCACACCAGAAGACTTTGAGGTGGTGTGGTGTGCAGCTGAGGCGGAGTGAGGCTGTCTTTGAACTCCCGGACTCACTCCAGCGCCTGCCAACTCTTCCCTGGGGCTCGGTGTGTCAGAGTCTCTAATTAGAAGCTCTTGCTTCCACACCTGGAAAGGGAGGAGGGTGACTGGCCCTTTGAACTGGGGCCCTGGGAATGGGGAGGATTTCTTTTGACAGCGCTTGGGAAGCCCTGCGTGTGGGTTCCTCGCACTCGCTCACCCTCCCGCTGGTGACAGCACCTTTGAAATAGTCACCCAATGGGTTAACTATGGGCAAGTTTCTCCTGGTGTGTCCCTTTGAACCTCCTGTGCAGCTGCAGGCCTGTAGCCAAAAATGATTGTGAATTTAAGGTGGGTAGGGCAGCTGGTTGGGAGATTGGGGCGGGGGGAGGCAGAATGAATACAGAATAGGAAAAGCCTAAATACAAGTGGCCTGATGCATTGCTGTTTAATTGTATAAACTATTAATACAATGGCTTTCTTGGTTGTCCCTGGGCCTCTGTGTCCGTTGGCCAGGAAACAGGAAAGGTACCGTCTTATTGATCGTCAGGGAAAATACCTGCTGGTGGCCTTTGTTTGTTAAATTTGGATGCTGCCAGATCCTGCCAGCGTTGCTCAGGGCAGAAAAGGTCAATGTGTTAGAACAGCAGGATTTAAAATGCAAACGAAAACCTATTTAAACACAATTAAAAACCACCTAAGAAAGCTTTTTAAAAGCCGAGAATGTCAAAAGCTGAGAACTTTAAAACACTTAGAATTTTAAAAACCATTTAAGAGCAATTGAACACCCTCACAGCTATAAATTTCATAATTTACATCACAACCCCACACTTTGCAGTTCATTTATGGTTCACCTATCTTTCTGGGAAGCAGGTTTGTTTTGCAAGAGCTCCAAATCGGCATCACTTGTGACAGTCTTGAAGTGCCCTGGGGCTCTTGCTTCACAATTGTGACACAGTAAGCAGAGGGTCATCTAGTCCAATTCCCTGCAATGCAGGAAACTCATCTAAGGCATCCATGACAGATGACCATCCAACCTCTGCTAAAAAACCTCCAAGGAAGGAGAGTCCACCACCTCCCGAGGGGAGACCGCTCCACTGTTGAACAGCTCTTACTGTCAGAAAGGTTTAGTCGGAATCTCCTTTCTTGCAATTTGAAGCCATTGGTTTGAGATCTTCCATGTGACAGCTCTTAAGATATTTGAAGATGGCTATCATATCTTTTCTCAGTCTCCTCTTTCGCAGGCTAAACATACCCAGCTCCCTCAACCGTTCCTCATAAGGCTTGGATTCCAGACTTTGGAAACAGGGTAGGCTAAAAATCCACTACGAAGGCAATAAACTGTTTTGATTTCCCTGCAGGAGTGAAAGGTCCCCCTGTCAACGGAGCCCGGTCTGATTTACGAACCCTACCAGGTGACGGATCCCGTCTCATCCCAACCTCCTCTGATTGGTTGAACTCCACCTGGACATACAGCGCCAATGACTCTGCCATTGGGGTAGGAGGTAAAGAACTAGGCTTGGCCCTCGATGCTGCAGCTTGTGCTATAACCCGATTGGCTGGCTCAAGTCAAAACAGTCTCTGATGAGGACATTCCCTGCAGGAAATGTGGGGCTAACAACTCATTGCACACATGCGCCTGCCAGATGACCCCCCCCCTTTTTTTTAGAAAGCAAGAAGTTAACTTTTGCTAAGGGGAGTACAGATCAGAGAAAGGCAACCTATGTGTGCTTAATCCTTTCTCTACCCACCATTTCACAATTCTAAACCCCTTCCCATAACAGCTCCCCAATTCCACACACAGGATTACAGTTGCATGTTTTCAAGGATAGCATGTAAGTGGTATCAGAGCGTGGGGCGGGGCTGTCAAATCTCACTGTGGGTGCCATTTGGAGCTGAGAAACAGGGAGGAAAAGGGTAAAGCACTGTCTCCATTCCACAGTCTACATTTCCTTCTCTTAAAGCAGCTTCTAAAAAAACAAACGCCAAACCATAAACCATTAAGATTCTCTAATAATACACATTCACACATAATTTAATAGGGATGCTTGAACAATTGGATCTTTGCAAATTCCAATATGAACTGATTTGCTCTTCCTGTACTAATGTGTGAATTGGAATTTTGTCACCCACAAATGTCCAAGCTCTCTGAATGTTCCAATGCTATTCTTGGCTCAAAAAACGTATCAAAATACTTTGAAATGCATGTTTTGATAAAAAAAATAGGCTTGGAAATGCATGTTTTGATAGAAATTAATCTGCATTTTTTTAAAAAAAGTAGATTAATGTGGAAATGGCACAGAATGAACTTATGGGTGACCACAAGCAAAAAGGGAACAGATTTGAAGTAAACTGATTTGCCCATCTCCAAAGTGCAGCTAGTTGATCTTCGGTTCCCACACTATGTAAAATTTGTTGTGGTGCAATCCAGCCACCAGGGGTCATAGTCTGTACCTTTGTAACATAATGCACTTTGTAGTCAGCTGTGAGTTAAATGACATTAGAGATCCTGAACTCTCTCTTATTCTGGGCAAAGCTTTGCACACCTTGCACTTAAATAGAACGAATGAAAGAAAAATCAGAACTCGGCATGCAGTAAAAACTGGATTCTGTGACCTATGTATTATTAAGCACAATTATTTCACATCTGCTGATTTTGCACAACCCTTACTAGCCATGGGGAAGGGAAGAGAGCTGGGCAGGGCAGCCTCATCCCTATTTTGCTTTTGCTAAAAGCCCTGCTTGGCTGTCACCCCACCTGGTTTCTGCAGCATTGCCCATGCGCTTTCACATCTGTATATCTACAGGGACTAGGAGCATGAAACAAAAAACCCCCCAAGTCTCTCAGATTGCTGAGTGCTTGCATGGTGCAATTGAGGAACTGTGGAATGCATACAGCCCATAGGATGAGGCCTTACATTGCTAACATGGCTACTACATTTATTGTCTGCCAACATGCATGCAAAGCTCTCGCTGTGTGTACACACACACACACAGAGAGAGATGTATACAGAGAACACCTTTACACGGATTTGACCATGTTTTAAATTTCCCTCCGAAAATAAACAGCTCCTTGTCCAAGAGGATTTTGAGTTTGTTCCATTTCTGAGGTAAACAGCTGGTTTTCCCAGGGAAAGCAGCAGGACCAATCCCGCCTCCCCCCAAAAAACCTCCTCTTGGACCCATGACCTGAAATCATGGGACAAACAAAAATGTGGATGGGCCCTTTAAATCTGGAGCCAACTTCTGCTTTCTCATGGGTCTTCTCTCTTCTCCAAATACTGTAGACTTATTATTGTTATTGTTACTATTACTATCATTATTTTAATCTGTGAGCCCCTTTTGTGCCCTAAAGTGGCTCACAAGACCGTTGTCTAGGTGTATTTTGCTGTATAACGCCCACCTTCCAGTCTTTATTTTGTGCTGAGGGTTATATAGAACATTTGGCACAACCTGGTGGCAATTTTGTATTTTTTATTTATTTATTAAATGTGTATACCATCCTATACCTGCAGATCTCAGGACGGTTCACAACATAAAATCACAAAAAAAACCCCCACAAAATACATCATAAAAACAAATACAACGTAATAATCCCCGCTTACAAAAACACATTTTAAAAGGGCATCGGATGTCAATCAGCCAAAGGCCTGGTGGTGAGGAGGCTGTGCAATGTCAGAGGGACTAGAAGGTGCTTTAAATTGGGGAAGGGGAGCCCAAAGCCCTCCAAGTGGTGCTGGATCCCATCTGCCTCAGCCAGCATGGCCAGTGGTCAGGGATAATGGGACTTGTTGTCCAATGACATTTGGAAGGCTGCCGATTCCCTGTCCCTGTTTTAAATCACCACTCTTGACAAACATAAACAAGATGTTGGAGCTCTGTGATCAAAGTTGCTGTCTTTAAAAAGAACTGCTTTTAAAAAATAGATGGTAGGTCTGATCACAGATCCCAACCAGCTTCCTACTTTGGCTCAATAAACAGATTGGAAGTGGCTGACCTTTTGGGTTTTTGGATCTGCGTGATGCAGCAGACATTATAAATTTATATGAAATGCACAGGATGTCTATACCAAGTAGGTATTGGTCAGCTTTTTACACAGAAATGTAAGCTGACCAGTATAGCATCCTCTTATCATATTTGCAATGTCCGAAAGTAATTTCCTTTCCATTGTGAGAGCTAGAAAGAGACTTAATTCTGGTAGGGGACTCAGCATGGTGATTAATCAACCCTGCCCTGTAGCTTTCTAGATCTCGGTGGAAGGTTGTACATAAATAGTGTCTTCTGTTCTTTTGTTAACACAGCTTGGGTGATGTACACAGCTACAGGGACCTTCATCTTAGCCATCCTCATCATCTCGTACCATCTACGCAAGAGGTAGGCTGGGGTTTCAACTGGATGATGGGAGTGAGTCAGAGGTCTTGCATTTCATTCCCATCTTTTGGTGTGTGTGTGGGGGGGCTGTATTGTAGGGAGCAAAGAGTCCTAGATTCTGCCCCCTTTTTGGGGAATGAAAAGGAGTTAAGAGGAAGTGAGTCACTTTGGTCATGTTGGCAGAGGATGCTGGGAACTGTAGTCCAAAAACATATAGAGATCCCCACACTGGCTACCTTTAATCTAGAGAGTCTTGTACATGTTGGACATTAGATACATGCTCAGGATGCTGGGCCATTGCTAGGGGTGGCGTCAATCTTTGACTCACCTGATTGCACTGTTTGTTTGTTTCCTTATCTCCAGGACCTGCCTTTTTGTGCAGAAGAAGACTGGCAGCTCGCTGGGCCCTTTCTCCTCCAAAGGCCCTCGAAGCCGCTGCCAGTGCCTTGGGGGCGAGGCGTGGGCCGTGGCCTACCGCCACACCCGGGTCGTGATCTGCACCACGCGCGGCGCCCCACACCACCGCCCCTTGCGCAATGGGGGCGGGGTTGCCGGGGACGACGAGGCCTCCTCAGACTGCTCATGCCTGTGCCACAGTTACGAGAACCTTTCATCCACCAACCAGTCCTCTCTCAAATCTCTCATCTCCACCATCTGAAGCCATGCGAACCTTATAACTTCCACCTTCACCCCTGTCATGACCAGCTCCCTTTCTACTGCCAGGTCCCTGGAGCAGAACTTCCTCAGTTTGCTAGGAACCAAGAGACCAACCTTCTAAGCATATGCTCTGTGGGTTGGAGGCAGGGGAGCTGGAATTTAATGGAAGCCAGTGCACCGTTTGGCACAGATAAGGACGTTCTGGAGAAACTGAAAGTTGTTTTGACAGCAGGAACTTGTGTAGCAACATTGCCTAAACAACCTTCTCTGGGCCAGGAGAGTACTGAGGTGGTGAGAATCCTATTGCCACATCCCTTTGGGGGAGACATCTGTGCCTTCTTTGAAGCTGGAATTTTCCCTGGGGTTTTGTAAACCTTGCCTGTGGGACAAAGAGTTTTGGTGGAAGTCTGCCATCGTGGCAGGATTCATACCTGCATGGAATTTAGGACTGTGTGACAGGAGAGATGCGTTCTCTATAACACATGGAAGTTCAGGCACCTCGCAGGTTCACGTTTCATGAGATGCCAAGGCCTGGGAATGGTGAGATCCTGGCTGCATCCTCAAAGAGGTTGGAGCGGGGAAAGCCTTCAGTTCCACAGGCTCATCCGTGGATGCTGAATTGGGGTGGGGGGACGGGCAGGGAATGGTGGTATTCGTGTGCAGATCCCATTACTGGTGTCACTTTGGGGACATTTGGGTGCAAACAGAGGCCACGGGGCACTTGAAAGACTTTTCACTTGGCTACACGGAGGTGCAAAGACACACCAAAAAAGAAGAGGAGAGATCAAAACCAGCCCCCTTGCCTATTGTGTCCCAGAGCTGCACGATGGATTTTGGAACATAAAACCTTCATTAAATTATTTTCATATTGGTAACAATGCTTCTCTGTTCTTCACTGCGCTGATCAGCAATGTTGGGCTGGGGCTGGAAGCAGGGAACTGAAAGTCTGAATGTTTCTTACTGTTCCTGGACTGGATATACAGGGATGGCTGTTGAGGGCACAAGAGCAGGGAATAATTCTAACACACGTACCTAGAGGTTTTGATCAGATTTCCTTCAGTAACAGCAACGATTCCCAAATTTGTGACAAGACACAGAACATGAGATGATCCCTATCTTGTCAGGAAAGCAATAATTCATTAAAGGCTCCAAAGGAAGCTGCTGGCTGTGTTTCCGCCTGCAGGCCGCCTGGTGTCAAAAATTGGGATAGCTCAGTAAGAACACGAGACTCTTAATCTCAGCATTGTGGGTTCCAGCCCCCATGGTGGGCAAAATATTCCTCCATTGCAGGGGATTGGATTAGATGACCTTCATGGTTCCTTCCATCTCTACAATTACAGTCGTACCTTGGAAGTCAAATGGAATCCATTCTGGAAGTCCGTTTGAGTTCCAAAATGTTTGGAAACCAAAGCACGGCTTCTGATTGGCTGCAGGAAGCTCCTGCAGCCAATCAGAAGCCACGGAAGCCCCATCAGACGTTCGGGTTCCAAAGAATGTTCGCAAACTGGAACACTCACTTCCGGGTTTGTGGCGCTCGGGAGCCAAAATGTCCGAGTACCAAGGCATTCAGGATCCAAGGTATGACTGTATATGATTCTATTATCCTTGAGCAGCTGCTGAAGATCTTGGGCCCTGACAAAGCTTACCACTGACCTGTCCTGGACACAATGTTAATTATCTCCCAAAGTTTTGATCAGCCCTGGGGAGGTTTGAATCAGTTGGGGAGCTACCATTTAAATTTTCCATGCCTTGAAGCAAGGATGGGGCACCTCTGACCCGTCAGCCAACCTTGGCCCATCAAGCCATCCCCCCCAACCCCCCCCCACATGCCTATCAACCACCTGACACCACTCCAATAGGTGAGTGATGCCAGCTGATGGGCAGGGTTCAATTCTGTTTGGGCTGTGCATGCAGCCATTGTGGCAGGATTTGACCCTCCAGCTCACCAGCTATTGATAGGAGGGGGCGTCAAATCCTGCTCATCTTGACAGAATTCAATACAAACCCCTTTACTGAAGCCCCTGCTAAAATGATGTTTGTTTTCTCCATTTTAGCAGCAGTGCCTTGCTGACCGCTGCCTCATTGTGATGTTAGACGATTGCTAGTTAGGTGGTTTTACTTGCAAAGCCAATCCTGGTAAGGATCAGGTCTGTGGAGCCCAAAGGTTTCCACTCGCATCGCCCTGAAGAGAACCCTCCTCCTCCAACCTGCCCCCTCCTAATCCACTCACATACTGTATTTCTTTTGCCAGCGCTAAACTAAATTCTGGGGCAACAACTTTTATGTTTTGTTTTTAGCTCTTGGGCCCATATGTGAAACAATACAAGGAAGGTGCTCTGAGCATGTGTGAATTTCCCACAATAACTCCCAAAATACTTTGCATTTTGGGATATTTTTAATGACAGCTTGAAGGCCCAGCCACCCTACATGAGGCATGAGTGCAACACCAGCAACTGCCCAAAGGTACTGGGTGACGGTGCTGGGCCTGACTAGCCGTCACCGGCCACACAGACCTCCTGCTTTCACAAGTAAGGGTTTCAAAGAACACAGGTGTAATTTCTAGATTGAGACATCAGAGGAACAGTACCTTATTTTAGAAATGTTCACAACCTAACCTACAAAAAAAAAGTGTTTTCCCTCATGTTTGTTCTGAAGTTTTAATGAAGAGGCCCAAATCAGGTATGAGTTCAAAAGCTTGACTGCAATCCAACAGTTGTTTTGGATTTACAACATGCCATACCTGGCCAAAAAAAGCAAAACAGCCGTAAATGTAATGAACATCCAATCACATTGAGCACCCAAACTCATTTAATATGAATTATTCCCATTCATATTAAATAATAATTCCAAATGGAAATGCAGTGAGTGGAAGATTCATGTTTAATTTGTATGCAAATTTGAGGGAAGTCAGATTTAGATGTGGGCCAAGGTTGTGAGTTTACATATTTAATTAAATACACATTCGAATGTAAAGTTGAGTTTTGCATTTCAAAACAAAACAAAAGGAATTACAGCTGCAATCTTATACACACTGCCTTGGAGGGAACTGTCTCTCAGCCTGACCTACCTCACAGGGTTGTCGTGAAGATAAAATGGAGAGAAGTGCCTGCTTGAGGTCCTTGGAGGAAAGGTGGGATACAAATGTAAAAATAAAAGAAGTCCCACTGAACTTTTGATTAATCATGCATAGGGATGTGCTGTAACCCCCTTCCCCTCATACTTTTCCATACAGTGGTACTTCAGGTTAAGTACTTAATTCATTCCGGAGGTCCGTACTTAACCTGAAACTGTTCTTAACCTGAAGCACCACTTTAGCTAATGGGGCCTCCTTCTGCTGCCGTGCCGCCAGAGCACGATTTCTGTTCTCATGCTGAAGCAAAGTTCTTAACCTGAAGAACTATTTCTGGGTTGGCAGAGTCTGTAACCTGAAGCGTATGTAACCTGAAGCGTATGTAACCCGAGGTACCACTGCATTGTATAATGTTAATTGTCTTCCATGTTGGAGAGGGAAGCGTTGTTACCCTCCACCTGCCAGTAGCACCTGAGAAAGGGAGACTCCAACCGCAGCTGGATTAATGAGGCAATGCTGAGAGTAATTAATGAATTATTGTAATTCATGTCTGTTCCACTAGCTTTCCTTATGCTCTGCCTGGGCAGGATGAGTTTAATGCATTAATCTGGAATGTGCAAGTAGTCTGAGATGAACATGACAATAAGGTACCCAAATTATTACTAATCAAGAGGTAAAAGGAAAGCTGTATCCTACGTTGTGCAAATATTGTTACAGCGTTCCCACCCCTCCGCCAGCCTTTCCTCCCAGTTACTTATTGCTTTAATAAAGAGGAGAATCACCCGCCTGAGTTATATTTCTATTAATAAAACTGCTGTGTAGCTTAGTGGCTGCCAGCCCGCAGACTGAACTATGAACCTGGCAGTCTCTCAATCAAACCTCACTCCTGCGAGACGCCCCCCTCGCGGTTATAGGCAAACCGCTCTCTCAGCCTCAGTCCCGCTTCTGTAATATGGGGATAACGCTGAACTTCCATACAAGGTTGTTGCAAGGATGACTGGAAAGCCGAAAACTCACCAGGCGCTATAAATGCGTAGGAAACCACTGCATTATGAAACACATGCAAATACTTATAATAATATGAGATCTCCTTGCACAAACAACGTTATTGCAATAGCGCTTTGGGGATTACTTAAAAAAAAAAATATCAAAGAGGTGTCCTATTATGTGACGGGCCACCACGCAGTTTAGGGGCGTGACTTTCTAGGATTTAGGAATTAATTTCATAACCGCGTCAAACCTATACACCCTCCTGCCTTTCGGGGGCGTCTTTTGTCTGCTTTGGGGTTTACAATTGGGCCTATCTTCCGCGCGTCCAATCGCGGACATCGCTGACAAGCTGCTGGGGGCGTGTCTCAATGGGTTATGCAAATAATCGAATTTCAAGGACTCGGGACGCCCTATTAACACCCACCGCAGGGAGGGCGGGGCGTCCGTTATGCTAATAATGGAACGACAGTTCTTAGTCAAGCTCGGGCGGTTGGTAGGCCCCGGAGAGGAAGGGCGTGGCTTGCATATATTGTCATTTTTATGCAGAGTGCAGAACCCTGATCCGGGCAGCCATGTGCGAGTCAGAGCGACTGCGGTGCAGAGATTATGCAAATGAGCGGCGGGATCGTGGGCGGGGCTTGCGCCGAAGCCTTGCAGATAGGGGGACCGGCCCGGCGTGAGAAAAGGCGGCAGGGGAGGAGGAGGGGAGCAGTGGTACCCGCATGTATTATGTTAATGAGGGCGGTGGGCGGGGCCGGATTGTGAGCTCAGCCCGAGGAGGGGAGCGAAGCGAGGGGGAAGCCCAAGGAGGAGCTGCTCGTTGCAGCGGCAGCATCAGCAACGGCAGCAGCAGGAGGGAAGAGGAGGAAGAGGAGGAAGAGGATGCAGAGCCCGGCCAGCAGCTGACCCCGGGGGGGGAGCCCGGCCATGGCCTTCCTGGGGGGGCCCCGGCTCCTGGACTGGGCCAGCTCCCCCCCTCACCTGCAGTTCAACCGCTTCGTGCTGACGGGCTACCGGCCGATCAGCACTGGGTCCGGCTGCCTCCGCAGCCTCTTCTACCTGCACAACGAATTGGGCAACATCTACACCCATGGTGAGTCCCCGCAGCCTTCCCTGCCTTGCTCCCCGCAGCCCGTGTCTAACACCGGCCTCTCCACCACCCTAACCCCGCCGCCGTCGGCCGCGCTTTCTCCCGCCGGGCTCCGATGCCCTCCGATCTCCGTGCTTGCTCTCCTGCAGGGCCCTCCCCGCGATTGCACCGCCTGCCAGCCCTCCAGCCCTAGGCGTGCAGCGGGCATCCAGAGGTACCTCTACCTCCATCCGGCTGCCCAGAGCTCTTGTACCCTTGCTCTGGTCTGTTCCTGGTGCATTTCGGCATCCCTCGGCTGCTGCTGCTGCTGCTTCCGTTTTTCTTGCCCGGTCCCACAGCGTCGGCGTGGACCCTTTTCGCAGGGCCTGGCTCTCGCCCACCCGACGGAGTTTGAGAGCCGCGCGTCCCTTCTCATGCCTCTTCCCTCTCCCCCAGCCGCCAATCTCTGTCCTCCAGTTCCATTGCGCCCTGATCCCCAGACAGACTGGCAGCATCCTGGCCGCCGGAGGGTCCATGGACAACCTCGGTGTCACGCACGCGACAGCCCCACTGCAACCTAGCTAGCTCTCCGTGGGCAATTTAGATGCCTGTCCCCACGCTCTGCATATTTTTTCTCCCCCTCCTCCCCCAACCCCTGCTTTCGTGCCCCCTCGGATGTCAGGGCTCATTCATTCTGCTTTCCTTGTCCATTTCCAACGAGCTACCCCTTCAAATGGTGAATAATTAAAAGTTTATTTTTCTGGGCTTAGGTGACTGTTTGCCGGAGTCGGAGCAAAGTTGCTGAGCTAACATTGGCCACGGGAGTTTCACTTCGCTTATTAGCTGTGTGCCCTGTTTCCTGGTAGGGTTTCTATGGCAGCCTTAACTTTGTATTATCCTGTGTGGGTTTGTGGGAGAGCAGCTGACTTCCTGCGAAAGAGAGGCTTAGCTGAGGAGGGCATGTTTTGCATGCCGAAAAGCCAAGTTCAGTCTTGGATGCCTTGAAAGGATCATCTCAGGTGGTGGAGCAGGAAGAGTCTGGGTTAGATGGACCCAAAGGTTTGCAAATATCAAAGAGGGTTTTCAAGCGCCTTATTGTTATGAGGCATGTTAGGTTGGAGCATCAAGGTCCCAGCTACGACTCCCTGTCACCCCTTCACTCATTCAGCTTTGTGTTGTTGTTGTCGTCTGACTTATGGCAATGGGGGATGGAATGTTTTAGAACTCTCCGCCCGCTTCCCATTCATTGCAAAGCTGAGTTTGGGCAAAACACACAATGTGCTTTTGTCATTGGTTTCAATGGGGATTGTTCTGGACACAAGCACCTGTGGCTATGCTAGAGGAGGTTGAGCTGAAAAACTCCATTCTGTGGGGTTTGGGCAGAAATAATAGGCTCATATTCACACAGCCATAAACCCTTCTGTATAGTGAGAGTAAGGGGAGGCAATGAGGCCTGTCAATACTTCTTCTATTCTGGAGGTTTCTTACTGCAAGAGTACAGTTGTGCAAATCACATCCACAAAAGCGACTAGCTCTCACCTCATTGTTTCATGTGCCCATTCCTCCTTGTAACATAGCAACATGAACAATTTGGTTGCACCTTCAGTACTTAGGGGATGGTTTGAAGTCTGCTACTGCTGCAAATCTGCTGAACCTAGGCGGACCTGAGTCTAGTCAGTGCCTGGATGGGAGGTTGCCTAGGAACTCTAGAAAATAGGAATGTAACATAAAAAGAGGTAAAACAACAACAACAGATCAGGACAAGATAAATTCTGTATCTGAAAAAGTAGCTTGCGTGTAAGGCCTGGACACCTTGGGACCCGCTGGTTTGTTACGCCTTCTGTTCTTGCTGCCCACCTGGGAATACAAAAAATGAGGATGTTGCTCAACACCTGGCAGACCACACCATCTGGCTGGCGGGCTGTTTGGCTTGGGGTGGTGGTGACAAATTGTAGCGATGGCCACCAACTTGGATGGCTTCAAAAGAGGATTAGACTAATTCATGGAGGATCAGGCTATCCTGGGCTACAAGCCGTGAGGGCTGTGCTCTTTTGCTATCAAAGGCAGTATCAGTTGCTGAGAATGACAAAAGGGGGGAGAGCGCTGTTGTGCTCAGTTTCTGTTTCCAGTTTCCTATAGGCATCTGGTTGGACACTGTGGGAGCAGGATAGATAAGCCATCGACCTGATCCAACAGGACTCTTCTTAAGTTCTTAAACTGAGCCAACCTGCTTTAGCCAGATGAAAGCGAAACAGTAAGCATGGATATATAGCATTCAGAACACTTCCTGGTTGCTCAGATTGCATGCAAAAGGCCTGTGGTTCAATAGCCAGCATCTCTAGGCTTCTAGTGACTGCCCTTCCCTAGCTCTCCTATTGGAAGGGATGTCATAAATCAGCCTTCCTCTAATCTGTTGCCCTGCATATGTTTTACTCATATTGGCCCCAAGCGGAGTGGACATTGTGCTCCAAAACATCTAGAGGGCACCAGGTTGGGAGAGGCTGTGATAAAAGTATGAAGAAGATAACTGCTGTCAGAGTTCAGTCCAGAGCTGTAACCACAAACGGCCCTTGAAACTTTTGAAATATTCTGCTCCCATTCCTGAACAGCATGTATGTACCTTATTTATTTAAAATATTTCATTTTGAGGAAAAGGCTTCTAACCCTTTAACTTGTAGAGATATAACAAAAACCACACAGGCAGGATTATATCCTTCTGCTCACTGAAAGTAATTGCATAAACCTATTGTGCAAGTATGTAGGTAGTTCTGCAATGTTTTCCTACCCCTTAGGCCTCCTTATTGCAAATTTTCTCACCCAAAACCTGTTTTTATGCCACCTGTAGAACTTGGGAAAGTAATAATCATGTCATGTCCCAGGCCAGGTGTGTTGCTAGAACCTTAAAGAGCTTGGAGCAACAGCCCTGTGACAGAAATTTGATGCCATTTATGAGACTCTTAATCTCAGGGTCGTGGGTGTTAGGTGAAAAATTCCTGCATTGCAAGGAATTTGACTTGATGATCCTCATGGTCCCACCCAACTCTGCAATTCTATGATTCTATGCAAATTGAGCATGACTTCTAGAGGAAATGTGCCTTGCAATCATTTTTTAAATAAGTACTTTAAGTTTACAGAAAGTAAGAAAGAAGGGAAGGGCTAGAAGATCTTGGGTCTGGTACAAAAAGACCTTAGGCCTGGACCCCTGACCACCTCCTAACAACACACCATCCCAGGTATGATCTGTGGGCATCTGTTGCAGCCCCCTCGGCTACAGATAGTCTCTGAGCATTCAGAGCACTGAATGAATAGTGCCTGAGTGGATAGGTGGCTTCCTGGGAATCTCATGTACATCGTCTTTTGTGAACAAAAGGTGGGATATGAATATGAAATAAGAGCAAGTAGCTTTTGACCACATGCAGAGTGTTCCCCCCCCCCCGGCACTGAGCTGCTGCAGCCATTCCCCCCATGTCAATGTTGAGTAACTAGGGTAGTTTCCCAGCGCCTCTTAAGAAGTGAATTGCTCTGCTCTCCCACTGCCCTGTATTGGGGGAATAAGGAAGGAAAATGCTCGCATGGCCAGAGAAATGAATTTGCCTGGGTAATGAGAGTGGAGAGCAGGACCAGTTGGGCAATTGAGCAAGCTGCAGAGTTGAGGTTGCAGGATTTCCTCCTCCTCACTGTTCTCGTGAGCTCATGAAATAATCCGGTCTCCCCTGTAAGGGCAAACTGCCCTTTTACGAGCTCTCCTGCCCACAGGACCCCTTTCATGTGTCACAAGCAGAGGCTCAGCATATTGTGCAAACTGTGCGCTCTTACTCACCATGGATGAGGGAGGGAGCGGGCAGCAGCAAGCCCAAACGAAAGCATCTTTTGGGGAATGGCTTCAGCCTGCCCCAGACAACTGGGTGGAGTAGGGTGGAGTCAGTTAACAAGCTGGATATTCTTGAAATGAATTCCCTGAGAACTGCAGCAGAGGAAAGGCATTTGCTTGGCTTCGGTGGCTGTTGACGTGTCCCACCTAAACACTTTTCTTCCCTTACTGAATATCTAATAAAGAAGCAGAGAGTCCAACTCTCTGCCTCCAGCTCCTATCAGGCCCAGCCAACATGGCCGGGGTCAGGAATGAGGAGGTGTAATCCTGTGAGCTCTGAAGGGCTAAAGCTTCGTTTTCCTTGTTCCTCTTCCTTGTCTAGGGCAGTGCTTTCTGAGTGTTCACATTTCTGCAGGGACACCCAAAGCTGCCTTGGTTCATCTGTAGTCCATTATTGGGAACATGAGAAGAGCCTGCCAATGGCCCATCTAGTCCAGCATCCGATTTTCACAGTGGCCAACCAAGTGCCCCAGGGAAGCTTGCACGCAAGACATGAGAATAACAGCTCTCTCCCATCTTGTAATTCCCTGCAAATGGTACACAGAAGTATTCACTGCCTCCAACAGTGGAGGTAGAACATATCTGTTGTGGCTGGTTCTCTTGATAGCCTTGTTGTCCATGAAGTGGTCCAATCCTCTTTTAAAGTCCTCCAAGTTGGGGCCCGTCACGGCCTTCCATAGTTTTAACTATGCGCTGCAGGAAGTACAGTAGTACCTCGGGTTAAGTACTTAATTCATTCTGGAGGTCCGTTCTTAACCTGAAACTGTTCTTAACCTGAAGCACCACTTTAGCTAATGGGGCCTCCCGCTGCTGCTGCGCCACCGGAGCACAATTTCTGTTCTCATCCTGAAGCAAAGTTCTTAACCTGGAGCACTATTTCTGGGTTAGCGGAGTCTGTAACCTGAAGCGTCTGTAACCCGAGGTACCACTGTACTTTCTTTCGTCTGTCCTGAATCTTTCAGCATTCAGCTTCATTGAATGTCCACGAGACCTAGTGTTATATGAGAGGGAGAAAAACTTCTCTCCATCCACTTTCTCCATTCTATGCATAACTGTACACATTTCTGTCATGTCACCTCTTCCTCACTTTTTCTCTAAACTAAAAAGTCCCCAATGCTGCAACTTTTGCTGCACAGGAATGTTGCTCCATCCCTTTGATCATTTCACTTGCCATTTCCTGAAACTTTCCCAACTCTGCAATATCCTTTTTGAGCTGAGGTGGCCAGACCTCTGCACAGTACAGTGGTGCCTCGCAAGACGAAATTAATCCGTTCCGCGAGTCTCTTCGTCTAGCGGTTTTTTCGTCTTGCGAAGCAAGCCCATTGATGGATTAGCGGATTAGCGCTATTAGTGGCTTAGCGGCTTTTAGCGGCTTAGCGGATCAGCTGATAAGTGGCTTAGCGGCTTAGAAAAAGGGGGGGGGGAACCCGCAGGAACTCGCAAGACATTTTCGTCTTGTGAAGCAAGCCCATAGGGAAATTCATTTTGCGAAGCGCCTCCAAAATGGAAAACCCTTTCGTCTAGCGGGTTTTCCGTCTTGCGAGGCGTTCGTCTTGCGGGGCACCACTGTATTCCAAATACAGTCACACCATAGACTTGTATCACAGCATTAGAGTATCAGCAGTTTTATTTTCAATTCCTTTCCTAACGATCCTTAGCATGCAATTTGCTTTTTTCACTGCTGCCGCACACTGGATCAACATCTTCAGCAAGCTATCCACTAGGATCCCAAGGTCACGTTCCTGGTCAGTCACCCCAAGTTCAGACCCCATAAGCAAATATGTGAAATTAATATTTTTTGCCCCAACATGCATCACTTTACACTTGTTTACATTGAGTTGCATTTGCCTTTTAACTGCTTGTTCACTCAGTTTGGAGAGGTTCTTTTGGAACGCTTCACAATCTCTCTTTTTGTTTTAATGACCCTGAACAGTACTATCAGCAAATTTCACCACCTCACTGCTTACCCCTTACTGTGTGTGTGTGTGTTGTGTCTTCTGGTGAATATCTGTTTTTTTAAAAGTGGGCAAATCTCATTGTGCTACAATAAGCACTGTTTTGCCCACATGCTCTCCAGTGTTTATATGCAACCATATGGGCTGCTTTGCTCCTCTTTCCTCCCCACCCCTTTTCTTTTTTTGTGAAGGCTGAGATTCTCAGAATAGTCCTCATGTTGCATTCTGCACATTCCCCCCCCCCCTGCATTCCTGCAGAATTGTGGTACCATACACACACAGCCCCCCCCAGGTGATTTCCTGCTCAAATATCTGACTTTTTAAGTCTTTGCTCCTACACACATGTTGTGGCAAGAGCCTGACTTGAGGAAGGAAATTGTTCTCCAACTGCCGGTGTCAAATGAGGGCAAAGAGCAACGTGGAGCAATTATGGGTGTGCTGAAGCGTTGAAGGGCACTTCTAGGGGACCAATAAAGCTGTTTGCCAGCTTTGACATATAGCTAACAGGCTTCAAAGGTTAGAATAAAGTAGCCTGAGCCACGTCATTTTGAGATTTGACGCACCTGATGGGGTGTGGGTGTTTAATGGATCAATATCCTAAACAAAGACTGAATTTGTGGCTTCCTTCCTTGGTGTTAGAAGGGAGTAGGTCGCTGGCTAAGAGAATTAGGTTTCAAATTACTACACTAAAGGAATTGTTGTTTTCTCTCTCAAGGCAATCCCTCTATGCCTGCCATGAAATCCTTGAATGCTGCAAAGGATTCTGGGATGTGCGAGGCCTGTTTTTGTGTGAGGCCAGGTCTATTTTAAGCTGAGCATACTTGTACATATCCAACCCTCTCCCATGGCTGTTTCTCTGAATGGGACCAAATGGTGGGCAGGTGGTCTTTTGAGGATCTTGTCCACTGTTTCCCATCCTTCTCCTCAAGGAATTATGGGAAATAGTTTGGGGAAGCTGCCCTGGTTTTAAAAGGGATTTCCGTGTGTTGTGTGCATATGAGCCAGGGCTATTTTGCCCAAAACGACGACGGTTGTAGGCATTTTCTTAGAAGAAGCCAACAGGGCCATGAAAGTTGTTTTGTTTCTGTTCCGCTGAGGCAAGTGGAACTTTTGTATATGTGTAAACTTGCTTATACCAGCTTCCCAGGGGAATAGCCTCGCGGATACCATGCTGTTGGTTTGGCAGCATCATCAGGGTGGGGAATCTCCAGGGAGCGGCATGTACCGGCACCTGGGAACTGCTTGGCAGCATCGGTGCCCATGGCCGGCTTCCAATAAATCGCAGGGAACAAATCAGGCAGAAGTAGGAACATAAGTACTTCTTCACTAGATGAGGCCAAAGGTTGAACTCGTCCAACACTGTGTTATCAGTAGCCTTGGGGAGACTCAAAAACAATGCATGAAAATGATGGCAGCCATGATTGATCTGGGATTTTTTTTGGGAGGGGTATAGTGTACCTGCATATGGAGGTTCAGTTCAGTTTCTATTGATTTGTTGGGTCCACAGCTTGAGGGCAGAGTTTTTCCTTCTGTTCAAAATATCCCAGGTTCAATGCCTAGTGAAAGGATAGCTGAAGTATAGCTCAGTCAGTAGAGCATGAGACTCTTAATTTCAAAGGCATGGGTTCGAATCCCACTTTGGGCAAATGATTTCTGCATTGCGGAGGTTTGGACTAGGTGACCCTTGTGGTCTTTTCCAACTCTAGGGTTCTATGAAAGAACTCAAGTTTTTGGAAAGTCACTGCCTGTTAAGAGTAAAACCATATTGTTCTGGAATCTAGATAAACCAGTAGCCTGATGGTGTAAGCCAGCCTCATGTCTGTGAGAGGCTCAGGGACCACCCTGTCATTAGTCAGAACGTGACTATAGCCTATAGCCCATATACTTATGGGGCTGTGGTGGCTGATTCTCCCAAGCCCCCTGGCAATTCACACCACATCTGCCCCAGACATTTAAAGCACTGTCATTCCACTTGAAACAGCCTGAGAGCTTTTAGGATATCCCTATTCCTTTCACAGAGCTACAATTCCCAGAGTTCCTCAGGAAGCAGGATGGACTGTCAAACCACTCTGGGAACTGGGAGCATTGTGAGGGGAATCGGGGGTCTCCAACAACTCTCGGCACCCTTAATAAACTACAGTTCTCAGAATTGCTTCGGGGAAGCCATGACTGTGGCATATTGGTGCTTTAAATTTCTGGCGCAGATGTGGCCTCCTTCTTTCGGAAAACAGAGCTGCGTATTCTACATGGCCTGTCATTCACCCCTAAAAAAGCCTGGTGCTCTCAGGTGCGGTAGAGGGTGTTATTCCATCCCCAGTGTTGAAGCAAGAGGTGACTGCTGCTCATATTGGCTTCTGTCTATGGTGGGACGGATGCCCCACTGTGTCCTTTGCCTCAGGCAGCCCAAAATCTTGCACGGGCCCTGGAGCGAGAGCGTCTTTCTCTGGTTAATTCTTGCTCATTTTCTCCCCTCATGGAACCCAGGAGCCCTGCTGGGAATTACCTTTCCAGCCCTCTGGGGGCTAAGCAGCCGTTGATCCTGGCTAATCCAGGCAACGGAGAGATTGAGTCCCGCTCTGCTCTCCTGGCCCAACATTTAAGACCTGGGGGCAGGGAGCAGCCATAGAGTCACGGTTCCCAGGGGATTAGAAGGGCCTGCTTTTTAGCTGCCCTGGAAATAGTTTTTTAAAAAAATATATATCGATATATTCAACGCCCTCCTACTCTGAAGGACAAAGGGTGTTAGAATATGGTCCACAGGTGAGAAGAAGAGAATGGTGAGGGATAAAATCCAGGAATCTTGGCTTCTCTTGGCGTGGTCAGCCTGTCCATGAGGCAAGGCAGTCGCCTCAAGCGACAGATCCGGCCTCTGAGGAGAGTGCCGTCCACTACTGGCAGGGAAAAACAGGCTCTGGTACTCTGTATCAGTAAATACTGCCACTCACAAAACCAAGCAATGTGTATATGCGTATACAGTCCTCAGAATGCTATACATGGCCTTCTCTTTGCCCACAATAAGCTTCCTGGCTGAGTTGGGATTTGAACCCGGATCTTCCTGATAACTACCTACCTGCTAGCACGTTTGCAAAGTTTAAGCAGGGGCTGGTATGTTTTCAAACGGGATGGGGGAGACCATGTGTTGAGCTTCCTGCACTTCAGAGGGTTGGACTAGATGACCCTCGGGGTCTCCCTCCCAGCGCTACAATTCTATGACTCTACCTACACCTTGCTGGCTCTTGACAGGTGCATGGAAAACAGAGACCTGGATAGGAACGGCAGTTTGTCTGGGGCGGGTGGTGGTGGTGGTGCAGAAATACAGGTAGGCGTTTTGATAAATAGATGAGTGGGATTTAAGGTTAGCTCTACTGGCTGGTGGGCGTAGATGCTGTGCAGAGAGTGAGGGGACCGCAAGGGCCCTGGAGATATCGTAGTGGACCCAGCAGGAAAGGAGGTGCTGCAGCGGGCTGGGAATCTGGGAGGTTTTTGTATTGCTGAGAGGATGTGGCGGGCAGTACCCACACTCTTCTGGGAGGGAGGCAGCTGTGTGGGTAATGTGAGCTGTTCCGGATTCTCTTGACCTCAGTGACATTGTGCAGCCAAGAGGTAGGATGAGGACACTGGGCAGAATTTCGCCCACCCCTAAATGCTACCCCCTGCATTTGGCCGAAAGTAGAACTGGACTTAACACACACCCCTTTTGGCTCGCAGGATGTCATTCAAATAGCGTGAGAGATTCAGTACCATTGCAGCATCCTGCTCTGGCTACTAATCCTTTTTATAAAGTGATCCCGGTTTTCTTCTTCAGCGTGTGTCACTTAGCGAGTTGAGCGAAGCTTTCCCTTCCCTTTCACAGATGGGGGGGGGGGGAACTGAGGCTGCCTTTTCAGCCAGGACCACACAAGGCAGATTGATTTCATTTTTTTAAAAAGAGAAGGGTTTTCGTCCCCCACTTTCCGTTGTTTGCATCCTCGAGATAACTTACAATTTAAATGGTATCAAGTGTCGGCAGTAAAACAAATTGAATTAGCAACCTGACAAATTAAATTTTATAGTCTAAAAACAAATAAAGAGGTAGACGGTGGCTAAAGGTAAAGGTAAAGGTACCCCTGCCCGTACGGGCCAGTCTTGACAGACTCTGGGGTTGTGCGCCCATCTCACTTAAGAGGCCAGGGGCCAGCGCTGTCCGGAGACACTTCCGGGTCACGTGGCCAGCGTGACATCGCTGCTTTGGCAAGCCAGAGCTGCACACGGAAACGCCGTTTACCTTCCCGCTGGTAAGCGGTCCCTATTTATCTACTTGCACCCGGAGGTGCTTTCGAACTGCTAGGTTGGCAGGCGCTGGGACCGAGCAGCGGGAGCGCACCCCGCCGCAGGGATTCAAACCGCCGAACTTTCGATCGGCAAGTCCTAGGCGCTGAGGCTTTAACCCACAGCGCCACCTGTGTCCCTAGATGGTGGCTAGGAGAATATTAATTGCTGTTTGAAGGCTAATGAAAAACAGGGCTGATTTAGCCTAGTTTCTTGTCTGAAAGATGACGGTGCCAGGCAAATGTGGTTGGGTGGGCCTGGTTGGCCTAATCTCTGAAGGTGAAGACACCCACAGAAGCACCTCGCAACTGCCTTTCTGGCTCAAGCCAAAATTCACCTTATCCAGCTTACCTGTGCAACAGTGGCCAGCCCAGATTTTACTAGAAAGATCTCAGAGTAGGTCACGGAGATGGGCATCCTTTGTTGTTTGGCCCCAGTATCTGTTAATAGGTGGTTACATACGCTTCTGGTCACAGACTCCGCTAACCCACAAATAGTGCTTCAGGTTAAGAACTTTGCTTCAGGATAAGAACAGAAATTGTGCTCCGGTGGTGCAGCAGCAGCAGGAGGCCTAATTAGCTAAAGTGGTGCTTCAGGTTAAGAACAGTTTCAGGTTAAGTACGGACCTCCAAAATGAATTAAGTACTTAACTTGAGGTACCACTGTATACGCCTCCTAAACATGGAGGTTCAATTTTTTTTAACCAATTCCCTCTATTTCTTGTGTTCAGAAGTGAGTGCTTATATAGTCAAAATGTCACCACATACAAATAAGAGGGAGGGAGTGACAAGTTCCAGGATACCCCAAGGTTTACAGAAATACCCCCCCCCCAAAAAAAACCAAAGCCTTCATGAGAGAAAAGTGAGGGAAGATTCCCCCCTCAAATAGCCCAGTGAGGACTGAGCGTTCTCACTGGCCAGATAATGCTGACTGACCGTCGTGTGGGAGAGCAAATGGAAAAATGGGTGGGAAGGAAGAGGGAATAAAATGGAGCTTCACAGAGGGCAAGGCTGGCTCAGTGAACAAGAGCACTGCACTCCGCATTTTGTTGCAGGGCCTGCTGGTTGGGTTTAAACACCATTGATGGGCAAATCTGCTATGGATTTGTTGGCTCAAATCCATTTTAAAAAAACCAACTGCTGGTAAATGAGTGGACTTTGCTGCATTTTGTGGAAATCATGCACGAGGAAGAAATGCACCTTGTTTGCACCTTCTGGCCGTGGAGCGGGGGGTGGGGCACATATCCTCACCCTTCAACTCTTTACAGCTATGGCCAAGGACCAACCCTGGCGCTAAGAGGCGATAGTGCCGCTTCCTGATGCTATGTGCCTCTTTCTTTTCCTACAGAGACAGCCTTGAGCCTCCCACTTTCTATCCGTCTTCAGGAACTGTATTTATTTAGCTCCTTCCAGGTAGTTAATGATGATCCAATTATAGGCTCAGTGTTTTTCTCTCTTCCCCGCCCCTTCCATCCTGCCAGGGGGTCCAACGTCATGCATCCTCCCACCCACCCACCCACCCCATACAAGCTCCAGGACGTATCGTGTCCCAGATGCTGAAATAGCAGTTCCTGGGATAAGTGGCTTACACTTGAGCAGCTGACCTCAGAGGTGGCAAGCGGAGCCCAGACTGAACTCTGGCAGTAGGTGGGCCTTTGCGGTTTAACACAAACGCGTGAGAGCCTCGTGTGCACCCGCATTTCTGCATACAGTACACACAAATCCTTCCTCCTGATCTCTGTCCCTTTCCTCCTCCTCTTGCCCACCCCTCTGTTAAGGTCTGGATTAGCATCTACCTGGGTCTGGGACTCTTGTAAAAAAAATAATGGGGGGGGGAGCTGCATTGATTGGGCTGTATGAATAATAGCTGTAACAGGGCGGATTGGTTCAGCTCTCCGAAAAATGAGGTTACCCTTGATTAAGCCTCTGGAAATGACAGTGAAATGTAATAAAAGGAGAGAGAGTGAGAAGGGAACATCCCTGGCTCTGAGAATGGGTTTGTGTGTGTGTAGAGCCAGAATCGCACAACGTCAGCGCTTCACGGTGTATATTCCCCTGCCCCGAGTCTTTGGCTCAGACCGTGAAATCATGACTGTTTAATGTTACACAGTCCTGACGCTTCCGGGTCTGTTATCCGATCCCTAACATGTCCCTGGGGAGGAGAGCAAGGCTGGGATTGTGCTTCTGTGACAGGTCTGTAGCAGCGATTGCAGAAACTGAGAACAGGAAAGGCAGAGCTGGGTGTGCAGGGGTGGGGAAATGAGAATAAACTTGGATGTCCCAGATGCTGGTCCTAGGGCCTGGAGACAAGGACAGAGAGTAAGAATATTTCAGGTGTAACTTGCTTTATTCATGTGGGAAAACAACAGCACCCCCCCCTCCCCTCCACTGTGTCCCTATCTTTATTTTTTGAAGTGTGGCCTGGAGTCTGCTTTCGGCAACCAATACAAGCATCTGCCCTGAAGCAAGATATCCTCTGGGAAGTTTGCCAGATCTCACTGCAAGGCTCCTGCCACTTCAGTGGCAGAGTTCAATGGCCGAGCCTTGATAACTCTGCAGGGGACAGTTGTCAGGATTTTGTGTACTTGTGCGCCAGGGGAAAAGCACAACACTAAATGTTGTGCCGAGGATGGCTGAATTCTGCAAACGGTGTTAAGTGAATTTGTGTGAATCTTGCAAAACCTTTTTCTCCTGCCAATCATAAGGAGACACACAAGTCCTGCCCCCCTTCTCCAAACTCTGGCTTCTGAGATCTTGCTATCATTTCTCTGTAGACCTTCAGGTCGGTATGTACTTATCACATTTCCTTCCCTGTCGTCCCGCTGGAAGAAATTCGGGGGCAGAATAGATGGGAGCATTCGTTTCTTTCTTATTGCTGTTCATTAGATTTATACCCTAACCCTTCCATTAAAATGTCCAAGACCGCTAACAACAATAACATTTACAATAGAAATAAAATAACAAATCTGCACGATAAACAGAATCAGAATAAAAGATCTCAAGAACCTTATGCGGTAGGCATAGGTGATAGAGAGGGCTTATCCAAGATTTCTTTCTGTGCTTTGTGGCCAATCAGGAAACCTTTCAGGAGCTTCAGTAGTCACTGCATTACACTTTCAGTCTTGAGGGTTAGAAACTATTTAAAAAAAAAAAGCAGCTGGGAGTTCTTAGCTTGCTGAATTCTGTACCCAAACCCGTTTGGTAGTGTAGTTTATGAGAGCCGCCTGACCTTGACAATTATTCCCCTACTCCTTTTCATATCTCTGTTTGCCGCCCCCCCCTTTTTTTGCATAGAAAACATCCGATTGGCAAAGCGAGGATTGTGTTTCCCGTTTTGTTCCCATGTATGGATTTTGGAGCAGGCCCGAGGCCATTCCCTTCCTCGGGGCTTGGAGAGAGTGGTTCTCTGCTGCCACCTTGCCTCTTGGGATGTGTGCGGCAGAACAGCCTCTCCCTCTTCAGGTGGCACTGTGAGTTAAAATGTACCTTCCCAGCCCCCGGGTGCCAAGTTGCTGTGTGGCTTCTTTAAATTGCCTGGCTGCATTTTGGAGGCATTTTGCGGTTGTGCAGCTGGCGCGTGGGTACCACAATCCCCACCGTCAGCAAAATGCAGGCTTCCAAGTTATTTGCTGACACGGCCCTCCCCGTCGTCCTTGGGACCGTCATCCCGTCAGGTGGGGATGCTGGGAGCCGTCGGGTTTGGGGGTAGAAAACAGCCTGGCTATTTACCAAAACGCTGGCTGGGGGGGGGGCAGGTTTGGCTTATGCCCTGTGGCGGCCATTGCTCCCTGCTTTGTAGCCCAGAAGCTTAGATTAAATCCTCATAGTCTCTGCTGTGCGAGAGATGAAAGTCATCCTAGCTCATCTTGACTTTGGCTAGATCACAGCTGTAGAGCCACGTGCAATGCAATCCCCACATCTCCAGGTAAGGATGGGAGCAACCTCTGCCCAGAGCCTAGAGAGGCACTGCCAGTCAGTGTGGGTGATACTGACTTAAACAGACTAATGGCCTGACTCTGTATAAGGAAGCTTCCTATGTTTTTGAGGTTATAACCTTGCCCCCAGCTGCCTAACCAGTTTGCCAATTTTATTTAGAACCCACTTTCTCAAGGTAGCACATATGGTTCTTCCCCACCCTCTGTTTTTATCTTCACAACAACCCTGCGAGGTAGTTAAGCTGAGAAGCACTGATGCAAGGTCACCCAGGGAGCTTCATGGCCGAGTGGGGATTTGAACCCTGGGCTCCTGGGTCCTAGTCAATCACCCTAACCACTGCACTACCAACAACACGGGGAGCCAATGGGTTTACTCATTGTGTCGCCATGGTCCACCCTCTTGCCGTAGTTTGGGGAAACAGCTGCTGTTAGTATACCATTCAAGAAAATCTGACTCTGACTGGGGAGACCTGACTTCAGATGCTCCCTGCCCTCCCCAGCCACGAAATTTGCTAGGTGACCTTGGGCCCAGTCACATACTCTCTAGGGTAGTTGTGGCAGGAGTAGGAGTGAACCATGTAGCAGCATAGTGCCCCCTAGCCAGGAGCCTAGGCCCCAGATGTCTGAGTGCAGAGGAGTGGTGGGAGGCCCCAGCTGGGGAACCCCCAGGGGAAGAAGGTTCAGAGCCCAGGGGATTGGTGGTGGGATGACGATGAGTAGTCAGAGGGAGAAGCGAGAGCAGGCTGGGAGGAGGAGGTGTCAGAAGCTGAAGCAGTAACAGGGTTTAGTGAGTAGGAAGAGGCAGTGGCAGAGTGCAGTCCAGAAGCAGAAGCAGAAGCAGAGGCTGGACAGGAAGGGGCCAAGAGGCAGAGGTGAGTCAAGCTGTTGAAGAAGCCAGGGGGTCTCCCCATCCTGTTGTGGCAAGCTCCCCTCCCCCGGTCTCCCAGAACCAGAAGAGGTATGAATAAGGGCAGAGCAAAGGCAGGCACACGACTGAGTTTCAGATTGCTTGGGAAGGACCTGGGAGTATAGGAGACTTAGGGAACTGTGGGAACTGCCTCATAGGGGCAAGATCTACTAGGACGAGTTGCTCTTGTCACTAGGCCTGGCCTAATGTGTCAACCTTGCTTTCTTGAATAAAGAATTAACTTCACTGATGCCATGTGATTTATGGCTCACCTGGCACCTGCTCCTGATACCTTCTGTGGCATCTCCACTGGAATTTTTTGAAATAATTATTATTTATTTAAAAGGAAAGGGTAAAGTCTGCAAAAGGGCTGTGCTTGAGAACTTGGAGACCTGCTATCAGTGAGAACAGGCAATACTAGACTAGATAAGGCAACTTCATTATGTCCCACTTCCGCCTCGCCACTACTCATGTGAGTGCTGAAAAACTCAGATTCTCTGTCCAGTGGCAGGCTGGCAAAAGGGATTCTAAGGCTTGGGAACTCCTGGTCTTTCATACCTTTGGAACTCCGCCTCCCATCATCTCTGGTCATTGGTCAAATTGGCTGGGGGTGATGGGAGTCATGGGTATAGCCAGGACTTTTGTAGGGCGGGGGAAAGAATCCCTTTTTATTGATTTGAGGGGGGCAGCTGCCCCTCCCTGTCACCCCCCCTTGGCTATGCCCATGATGGGAGTTGAAGTCCAGCAGCAACACCTGGGCAGGGGGAACACACAGGTTCCCTTACCATGGCCCAAGCTTCCATGTTCGCCAATTGCATAAAAGAGTAGGGTTGCATGTGTTTTGTATCCTGGAGCTTCATTGTGCAAATAAGAGGCACCTGTTGCATTTCTCTGTCCCTTGTATGTGTTAGAGAAGCAGATAATTTCGCATGGCGGGGGAGTGACCACTTGGGAATCTAACCCAAAGAATTCTGGGACAGGAGGGTGCTGAGAATTGTGGATCTGTAAGGGGTAAACTACACTTCCCAGGATTCTCGGGGGGAAGTCATGTGTTCAAAATGTATGGTGTATATTCAGCCTAAGACTCGCCACTCCGCCTCAGTGTGTGTATCCCAATTCCTGACTGAAGCGAACTGTTATTCAGGCAGAAACTGAGAAGAGGTGCAGCTTTTCCTGGCAAGTGAGATTGTGGTAATGGGGTAACAAAGGGCACTGTCCTGCCAGGAGGGAAGGAAAAAAGTTGGTAGCAGGAACTCTTCTCTCCCTAGCTGTGGGCTAGGTGACAGGCCCCTTGGGGCCGGGGGCTGACTCAGTCTCCCTGGGAGATTCTCTTCTGTTTCTCCCCTGCCTCTCTCTAAAGGAGTATTTCTGGCCTCTTAATGAATGTTTATCATGTTCCTAATTGAGATCTGGCTTCAGGCAGCCTCAATTAGCACAGTAATTGGGTTCAGGGAGACCTAATCTGTTTGTGTAAAGCTGCGGCCTCTGGGGGAAATGGAGGGTGAGAGAGGGGAGAGTTGAGGCTCAGCGGGGATAAGGAAGAGTGAGGGTAGGGCAGGCTGGATCCACAGGTCAAGAATCTCCCAGGCTGCTGCATTTTGGCGGTGGAGAGAAAAGAAATCCAGTCCGTGCCCCATTGGGAGGAACATGGCGTTGGCCTGCTCCCCACCCCAGTTGTAATTATTGAGGAAGCTTTAGCTCATTAAAATGTTTTTCAATGCTGCAAAAGTTTCCATAGTACACATTGAACAGGTGATGCTTGGGGAAATTGCAAGTGCACACTATTTGCTTCAAACTTTTTTCACTGTCAGAAACAAAATTTCAGGGGGAGTGGGAAAGGGCTGTTGCTTTAATGTTTACACACAGAGCGAGAGCGCTTAATCCACGCTTCTGTACCTGGTAGAGGACTAGAACAGGTGGCCTTGAGGGTCTTATCAAAGATTCCTCAAGGGAGCCTTCGCTTTGCAAGAGGAGCATAGATAAACCATGTCAAAGGGTTTCATTGCTGAAGACGAGCAGGTTGCCCCTGCCCAAAAATGCTTTAATGGAGGCTTTCCTGATGCTGCTTTGATGCTCCACATTTTTTCTTCCAACTGTGTTCTGACGTGACAAATGGGATGGCAGGAGCAGAGGATGTGGGTTGGGAGGGGGAGAGAGACGCCAAGGGCCTGAGAACTGGAGAAGATACACCTGGTGCTAACTTTTAGAGTGGGGCACTCTGTGGGAAGAGTTGTGAAGATGGTGGGGTCCCCGGGCTGTCCCTGGTTGGAGATGGGATACTAGGCCAGCTCTCCTCTTCTCTCTTTCAGGTATCCCTCTGCTGGGGTGTCTCTTTGTGTTGCCCTTGACCATTCCGTGGACCCGACTCTCCGTCTCATGGCTAGGAATAGCGCACTACCTGGCTTGCGTCTTCCCACAGCTCGGCAGTGTGCTCTACCACCTCTTCATGAACCACGAGGGAGGCCCCGCTGTCTACCATACCTTGCTCACCCTTGATATGTGTGGGGTATGCATGGTCAACACTTTGGGTGAGTTAACAGTGCTCTCCTCCCTGGTTTACTGGGATGCGGGTAGCAACCGAACTCTGGCACAGAGGAGACATGAGAGGCTGGAAAGGAGAAGCCTACTTTTGATGGGGACAACGGCACATAGGTACTGACAGGTATCAGAGGGCAGATCCTAGAACAAGACAAAATTCGATGGCTACCCCATAGATCTTGGGCCAATCTTTGTCCATGAGGCTCTTTTTCCCAAACCATAACCTGTCACCTGGGGGGTGGGAGTGTTGGGCCAAATTCTGTGTGGGCTGTGTACCTGTTCTGCCTGCCTGTCAGATTTGGCCAGCTAGGCAGATCCTGATAAGAGCCAAAAATGTTCTCTGTGGTGGATGATGTTTAGGAAGCTTAGATACCAGATCCAGCAATTGGTCCAGTTTAGCCCAGTACTGCCCAGGCTGAATGGTGGCAGGTCTTGGGTAGAGGCCCGTCACAGAGCCTACTGACCCTTTTAACTGTAGATACCAGGGATAGAACTTGGGAAGCCTTACTTACCCCAAAATAGCCATAAAAATTCTTGTCTCTCAAAGTAGCTCGCATCAATAAATAATGTTTAAGAAGTTGGGGGGGGGAGTGGAATCCAGGCTTACAAAGTAAAAAGACAAGACACACAGCAAAAGGGGAGTGGCAGAGGAGGGAGAGCACTTCCTGAATGCCTGAACAAAGTGCAGAGCAACAAAACAAGTGCCTGGAAGGCAGGAGCGGGCTAGTGTGTGGGATGTGGGGCATGTAAATTCAATTAATGATGATGATGATGATGATGATGATGATGATGATAATAATAATGTGCCGTGAGCAGCCAAAGTTCATTTGGGAGTGGTAGAAATCTGGCAAGGGAGAGGACGTAGAGTTTGGTTAGATGCAGAAGTGAGGGGTCTTGGGGGTCTGCCTGGGAGTGGGGGGGCAGCAGCATGACCATCCTACCAGTGGTGGAGGCTGGCCACACAAATGACAATTATAATTACCAGCTTCCCCCTCACCCCACCCTGTCCTTAACTTCCTGATGGGCGGACTGTGTTTCTCTCTCTTCCCTGCAGGTGCTCTCCCCATCATCTATTGCACGCTGGCCTGCACCCCGATTCCCCGCACGGCTGCCCTGCTGGCCTACACGGGCTTGTCGAGCTACGGCATTTTCTGCGCAGTGACTGCCAGCTCCAGCGTCCGGCGCCTGCGGGCTTTTGCCTGGCAAGCCCTCTTCCGCTTCTTCTTCTTCTACCTGCGATGGGTGGGACTGGGCACCGGCCACCCTTCCTCTCTGCGCTCATACCTCATAATGGACGGCTTGGCCTTTCTCGGGGGCGTCATCAACATCTCGCGGGTGCCTGAGCGCTGGAAGCCGGGCCGCTTTGACTACTGGTTCAACAGCCATCAGATAATGCACGTGCTGGTGGTGGTCAGCATCCTTTATCTCCACTGGGGAGTAGTGGCTGATCTGCAGTGGATTGGCAACAACGCCTGCCCCATGGAATGAATGACTGCATCATGTCTGGGTCCTACCCTTCCCATCGAAGAACCCCACAGATTTAAGACGTGGGGTAGGCCACAAGTTCCCGTCAATCAAAGTCTTTGACAAGGGCTGACAGACAAGGAAGGACGTTTTTTCTTTTCTTTTTTATACAACTCACTTAGAACAGGGTGGTGTTATTTTTTCGTTCTTGGGGTTATGGTTTTCCATTGCTTTGAGTATCTGTGGATAAACATATATAGGATCTGGAAACCTTGGGGTCTACGGCAATGGATTTCCATTGGCTGAGGTGCTTCTAGATTGTGGTGTTCAGCTGTTCTTCCAAATTGCCATCCAGGGTGGATGGCCTTGTAAACATTCTTGGGTTAAGAAGAATTCTAAATTGCTGACCTGTAGCCTTGTAACTTGTGAGAAGCTATTGATGGCGCTAGCAAAGGTTATCCGTACCCGAAGCCTCTTGCATCAATTCTTGCTGGCTGCAGGCTTTTCTGCATCAAAGCTAGACTTCCTTAGCTTTGGTGGCGGTCAAGGAAGAACACCATTGTTTTGGACATCTTTTTCACCTGTTTTGAGGGTGACGTCTGCACTGGGCGAATAGGAATTCAATGGAATACACTTGTTCTGAGTACAGCCTCTCTGCTTTATAGAGACAAGTTATTTAAATAGACTTTTTATCCAGGTATCTTTCAGACACCATGCAATACTTTTTTTTTTTTTTAAGGGCTGGTTAGACACCTGGGTATTGAGGTCTGCTGCACTGAGTGTTGGTGAGGACCTTGAGGAAAGGAATGGGTGGGATACAGCTAGTCTATTATGGAAGATGCTCTGTATACATTCATTTGCTCTGAAATAACTTGAAGCACTGAACCAGCTCTCCCCCACCTCCCTCTGGAGGGGTAATTAGCGGCCTTGAAACTAGATTGGGTGGAAGGAAGGTCTAGAGTCCAGATTTCCACTTCTGGTTCTTCTCACCAAATCTGGGTCTATGGCTGACTCGCAACATGCTTCAGCTTCCCCTTTCTCTCCGGGGGGAGGGATTTGGGGATCACCTTGCAATGTCTGTTTGCCTGCTGAACCCCACCTACTGCTTTCGTAGCTATACCTATTAGGCAGAGTGGGTACTTTCCAGAGCTTAGTTCAGCATAAAATGGGGAAAGGTCTTTCTCCATTTCTTGATAGAGATGACTTGCAGCTGCCGCTAGCCTAAGTCAGTTGCTGCTATCTTCTTACCCTGTCTTCCTGTCTAGAAGGCAACCTACCCATATTTCCAAATTCCAGTTCACTTCCTTCACGGGCTGCAGAATTAGTCCAGCTGGCCTACCAGCTTCTTATGAGAAGAAGAAATAGCTACATTTTTAACTTGGGGCTGTGGTCAGCAACTAGATTTCTGAGTGGTCCATTTTGCAAGCATGGGGACAAAAGGCTGCACCCCTGTGGCCTTCTAGCAAATGCCGTGGCCATCTGTTTGGCCCAGGGACCTAAGCCATAATTTAGGTCACCCTTTTCCAGCTAGCTACCCTCCAGATGTTTTAGTCTGCAACACAAGTGCAACTGCGTGCTGGCTGCAGCTGATAGGATTTGTACTCCAAGATATATAGAGGGCAGCAGCCTGGGTAAGGCTGATATAGGTAATCAGCCATTGCAAGTGGGGAAAATAACTCAATCCACAGCAGTTTTTAAACTTGTTTCTTGATGTACTGGGCCCAAAGAACACTCTTCCACATTTGGGCTCTAAATGATAAGATGAATGGTTCTTCAGCTAGAGTTCGTTCTAATTTTTATGGCAGAAGTTTTTAAGTCCCCATGTCTTTTGTTTGGCCTCAATGGAACACACCCAAACTAGTTCACGGAAATCAGCATCCCAATCCATGTTGGGTAGCCCTTATGAATAAAGAAATATTTTAATTATAAATTTAACAAATATATTTACCTAGGTTACAATTGTGCCGCTTTTTAAAAAGCCACATATTAACAGAAGATGGGGTTTCTATATTTTCTATGCAGCAGCACCACCTTAATCTGAATCTGAAATCTGTACTGTATAAGGGGCTGAATAGTAGAGCATGCCTGCAAATAGTTCAAACCTGTTCTGGTGATCCAGACTGATAGCTAGTTTTTCAGTGGAGGACGCAAGTCCTTCTGGATTTCATTCTGATTTTGGGCCAAACAAGGTATGTCGATGTGTCTTTCTGTGAATGTGAGTGGGTAGAGAAATGAAAGCGTTAACTCTGGAACTTTCCCCATTTTGAAGGGGAGGCCCTGTGACTCTGAGCAGAAAAACAACCATGAGACAGATTGTAAAGGGATCAACATGCCCCCCCCACCTCTTCTGTTTCAACTTGCAGGTGCCTGAGGCAGATTGTGTGTTAGCTTTTTTTTTTAAGTCAGGGAAAGATAAATATGTGTCATATTTGTTTGAATCTCAGTCAACTTTAGAACAGATAACTCAGCTGCTGGAGGTGAGGTACAACTGAGGATCTGAAATGACCACAAGTAGGGCAGATCTCATGGGGTGTGTGTGTGCACGTGTGTGTGTGTGTGTGTGTGTGTGTGTGTGTGTGCTCAGGGAGGGGCAGTGAGTTTGAGCCTTCTGTTTGTTGTGTGTCACATGTTGTTGTCTGCAAATGCAGAAAGATGATGTATCAGTGATGTGACCCGGTCTTCATTATGGCTGAATTTAAGCCTTCCACATTGGGGTGGGAAGTGTCTTGTGTTTTTCTGCTCTCAACTGTTATGGGCTGGGGTTTCACTTGCTGCCAGCAGCCTAGTCTTGTCTCTTGCTATCTCAGGGTAGACGGACATGGTTAATGTTCGCAGCTTCTTTGGGCTGAAGCTACATATCATCTTAAAATATAAGAGCAAGGCACCAAAAAAAAAATTAAAAAATGCACTCCATGCAGGAGGGAGGGAAAGAAGGGAACTGTAGGTGCTTTATGGTCCAGAACCTCATTGGGCAGATGGCAGGTCTGGGCTTCTAATAAAGAGAGCTGTCTAAGGAAGACTCATCTTTTTCCTGGCCTGTCGTAAGTGGTACTTATTCTTTCAAAGTGTTGCAAAAGGTTCCTGATGGTTGCAACCTCTTCCACTAGGATGTGTTTTCCATGTAGGAAGAGATAACTCATCCAGGTTTTAATCCAGAAGCACCCTCCAGTTATCTTAGAGATGCTACACAGATGTTCATCTAGGTCCTGGAATATGGCTCTCCTGCTGACATGTCAGGCGTATTTTTCACGTGACTTTAGAAGAGCTTTCATCTCCCAGTGCAGAAAATAGAAATTACAGTTCGACATCAAGTGATTAAATATATCAAAAGCAACAAAATTGTATACAGTCAATCATCTAACTACCCTTCAATATTTTAATCACTTTCGATGGAACTTTAGTATGACTAACTAGTGTGAGATTGTTCCCTGCATTTGCTGTATGGTAGCCAATGGTTTGATTTCTTTATTCTGCTTAGACCACTTGCCTGCCACTTGACACACCAAGATCACACTTTTCTTTAATAACGTTGAAAGTGGCTTGAGCAATTATTCAATATCTAGACACTTAGGCCTGGATTGAAATTTAATATTCCCTTTCCTGCTATTATTTTATTTATTTTATTTTCTGCTACAGCACAGGAACCAAAACAGTCAGGACTGAATTAACTATGGTGCTTGAAGGTCGTTCTCACCTTATGGACTGTGGAATGGAGGTAGAACCATCTGTTCTGAGGTAAACCATATTATTCAAGAAGGTTGAACCTCTTTGCCTACATGAATTTAAGTACAGCAAGGAAGTAAGCCACATAAAATTAAGCAAGTCATTATGTGTATTTTTAGCACACACAAATTTTAAACTTAAACAAATTGCTTGCTACTCTAGCCTTTAAGAAAAAGGAGTGGGGAATACATACAGCCCAATCTATGCATGCTTCCACCTAAGTATTGCCTCACTGAGTTCACTCAGTTTCACTCCCAGACAGGGCTGCAGTTTTTCACTTCAGTCTAAAGGACAAATAGAATAAGTTACACAAGCTTCTAGACATGTTTATTTTTTAAATCTAATTTGACTATCTTATAGACAAGCTCCTTTCCTTATTTTAAAAATTCCCTCACAACCCCCACCCCCACCCTGCTTAAGCTACTGCAGTATTACAAAATATGGAAGGCAATTGCGATGCAGATCCGGGGTTGCCAACATGGCAGGGCAGCCTTGAGAACTTCCCTTGGCATGTGTTAAGCCTCTGTGTGGCCCCTCACTGCCTCCATGATGAGGCAACAAGGTAGGTTACATTATCTTGCCCGCCTGCCCCCCTCAAGAGTACAGAGAGCTGAAAATAACAGACTGCCAGAAGGAGAAGACACACATACACAAGTTGTATCCAGCAAATCTTCTTGAAACTTAATTTTTTCACAGGTCCACCACCAACTCAAGTGCTTCCCAGTGGTACCCTGGCACAAAGACATGGGAGCTGAGGCAAACATACAGTTTAGCAAGGAACAATTACCTCAAAACCATGATCAAATCACAGGTCTCCTCTAAGTGTGTTTAAGTGCTTGGTTGGTTTTGTTGCCACCCTATTTACAAAAGCAATTTGAGGATTCCTGCCTTGGATCAATGTTCTTATGGTGCTAGCAGGCACTGGATCTGTGTGTTTTTACTCCTCTAAGCTTTAATTCAATATTGGTTTTTGCAGGAATCTGTTTTATTACTATTGGATCCAACTTCACAGATGACTTTGAAAAGAATAGTTTTGGATGCTTTCTGTCTGGTGGGGAGTAGTGTCTGTAGCACAGTCTCATTCCAAATGCCCCTGCCCCTACAGTCCCCAAAAAGTTAACCCTCTGCACTAGATACTGTGAACAAGCAAGATTTGGATTCTAAAGTATATCTTCAAGACCTGTCCAGCTCACAGCCACTATTTACTCTATTCAGCTGTTTCTCTGAGGCTTCATCAAAAAAACAGCCTGTACTTTCAGGATTTCTTTCTTTCAAACTTTTAAGAATAATAATAAAATTTAATTTATATCCCTCCCTCCCCAGCCAAAGCCGGGCTCAGAGTGGCTAACAATAGTAAAATAATACAGCATTCTAAAATCAATTCATTCTAAAATCAGTTCAAATCAAATTGATGATATAATGATATAATTTCCTTGTGTGGCGATTGGCAACTTCATCTCTCACTGTTCTTTGTCAGAATGGTGTTCTAACTTGATTAATATTTCAAGTCACAAAAAACACAAAATTCAAGGGAAAGTTGAAAATGCTTTTATTGTCAAGTCTTACAGCTGCCACCTTTGCAAAACCCTAGTATGAAAGGGAGTTTATATTCCCCATTCCCCAAGCCAGTTCCCACAAATGGCAACACATTCCTATCACACAAACATTAGAAGACAAAACTTTAAAAGAAAATATAGATTCCACCCTCATTCCCCATATAAAAAGATCAATTTCCCCCTCAAGTGACCTCTGACAATACACCCTATTTTCTACTGCCTGCCAGCAGATACCAGTCTAAATTTTGGAATACAAGAATATGCATGTCAAAAGCATCATCATCAGAGGGCTCAAGCAGAGAAGTTACGCACAGGGAAGCAACCCTAGAAATCCTGCCTCCCTTTTGCTAAACTTAGCTCTATGTCACAGCCCAGCCCACTGAGCATACTGGCCAAGTGTGCAATATCAATGGGAGGGGTTTCCTCCCTTCACCCAGTAAGGGCCTATGCAAGCCAGTAAGTAAAGAAAAGAAGTTCCTCTCAGCTCTGGCACTTCTGCTCAGATGCCATGGAGTCTTCAAACAAGCTCAGCAAGTTTTTTGGCTCAAAAGTAGAGCACTGCTTTGAGCACTGAGGAACAAGTGACTCCCATTCATCCTCATCTTCAAAAGGTAGTGTGCGGCGCAAGCTGTTCACATTCAGAGAGCCTGATGTGGCATGTCTGCTATTGGGGGACTCTGGGCTGATGTGGCTGAGGTTAGGGCTGCCTTGGAGTACCAAAGACCTGTGAGTGACCAAACAGAAAAAGACAGGTGATAAAAATAAGGTATTGGGTGCTGCATCTCCTATCTGAGATATAGTTCAGCACTGGGAAAGACAACATACTCCTCAGGACACAACTTCGCAGCAAAATATTCTGATAAATATGCATGGTTCAAACCATTGCACCCTCTACAGTGCCAAAGGGGGAAGATACCTTTTGAGAAGCTAAAAGTTATTCACTGATTGAGACATTAACAAATCTGCACATTTCTCTGAACCCTCTGCTTACATGCAGAATCAAAGAATTGCAAGGGACAAGGAGTTGTCGGAAAACCTCAAGCAGCTCTGCTGTTGTCTCCCCTACAGCTACTCCTTGACCATCAGCTCACCTGTTCTTCCTGCCACCAGTTTGCTGGGGTGAGGGGTGCCGTGGCGTGGAGGTGTTTCCTGCACAAGGGCAGATGCTCAGCAGAGGAGAACCAGGCTGTCTGGAAGAGAAGCAGCAATCTGAAGTTACCTATGCTTTCAAGCATTCCTTTTAATATCATCAGGCTAGTAGGAGTCAAACAGAATTCAGAAGTGTGACACAGGTGGTGGTGGGGAATCCAGACTAGCTTCCTGTAGTGAAAGAGAGCGCACATATGCTTGAACAAACGACCTGCCGCAGCTCACATTCAGAAGGGAAACTGGACAGCCACTTGCTCTCCTACCTTTTAGAGGCTGCAGCCAGTGACTTGTTTTCTCTCTACATGCATAACAGGAACCATTCTTCCCATGCTTAATAGAAAAAATAGTATCATTCTTGGCCACCTGCCGTTGATAAGGTGAGCTTTATGCAGAAGCTGGTGCAAAGAAAAGCACCTGAAGGATTTGGGGGTGTTCATTATTTTAGGAAAGGAGATTGAGAGTTTGGCCTGTTTAGTCTAGCTTTTAAAAGAAAAGGCTGATGGGGAGGACATGATTGTGCTACAGAACATCAGATGGATTGGCACTGTGTAACAAACCAAATTTAGATTTTAAAAAACCCCAAACCAGTAGGAATAACTGATAATCAACTGCCCTTTCATTACAATACAAACTGAAAGACTCAAAGTAGCTTCCTAAGAATTGAAGATAAAGACACTAAAGCAAGTTGTCACATGGGCAATACACCACAACTCTTGAAAAGGAGCTGGTTAGATTTATGAAAGCCATAAATTGGCATCAGGAAGAATCATTACTCCTTTCTTCTGCTTCAGAGATGGCAAAAACTTGATAGGACACTGGTTGGGATTGACTAGAACAAACATTTTCTCAAGAGAATAGTGAATAGAATTTGCTTCACATTACAGATATAACTCATAAAGCGGCTAGCAATCCTGGATATTTGAGTGAATGTATATTAGCCTTCCCAGACAGACAGACAGATCACTTGCTTCAGACATTTGGATTGGTCTACCACACTGTTTTCTCTGATGGGGGGCACCTTACTCACATGTCCTCTCTACTTCCAACCTGTTACTGTCTGAAAGTAGGAGCGGTCCTATCTTCTTCTCCTTCTACTTACTTGTCAGAAGACTGCAGCTCAGGGCAAGTGCGGTTATGACGCCCAGCTGTCTCCGTTAGTTCAAAGACATCCTCATGAAGGCTCTCTTCAGCATCCTCTTCCTCCTCACCCCAACCACTAGAGAGGCTGCTGTCTTCTGGGGGAAGGACAAGGGGCGAATTTGGGGGTGTGACAGGAATATTCCGATGCCAAAACAGCAGCCAGTGAACCGGGCTGCTCACAGACCCCCAGAGCCACTGCATGAACCTGAAGAGGATCTGAAATAAACAGATGGGGAGAATTCACACATTAAGAAAGCAATCAATGGAGCAATAACATGCTGGTATGAAGATAAAGGACTCCTGGATGGTTAAGTCCATTCAAAGGTGACTATGGGGTGGAGAAGAAAAGAAGAAGAGGAGGAGTTTGGACTTGATACCCCGCCTTTCACTTGCCTTAAGGAGTCTCAAAGCGGCTAACAATCTCCTTTCCCTTCCTCCCCCACAACAAACACTCTGTGAGGTGAGTGAGGCTGAGAGACTTCAGAGAAGTGCGACTAGCCCAAGGTCACCCAGCAGCTACATGTGGAGGAGTGGGGAAGCGAACCTGGTTCACCAGATTATGAGTCCACCATTCTTAACCACTATACCACACTGGCTCCTCTCGCTTTTCAGGCCAAGGGAGCTGGCATTTGTCCACAGACAGCTTTCCGGGTCATGTGGCCAGCATGACTAAACCGCTTCTGGTGCAATGGAACACCGTGGCAAGTGCCAGAGTGCATGGAAACGTAAGAAAGCAATTCATGGGGCATAGCATGCTGGCATGAGACACTTCCCAAATCTGGCAATAGATACTCTCCCTCCCTACTGCAAACTGGAGGCCAGGGCACCAGAAAAGGTCTCCAGCCCTTTGCTGTCAGTCAGTGCTGCTCTCTCAACTGGGTACATAAAACAAAGACATAACCTCAACTAGGCTGGCATACCACCCTCCCCAAAGGCATTTAGGCTGAGCAACACATGAAACTAGCTCCGTGTGCTTCGCCCATAAATAACTGATAGGCTGTTTTCTGATAAGGATGCCTTTGTCCAGAACAACAAAAAGGGGGCGCAAAGTAGTGGCATAGTTCTAGGAAGAGGATGATTTGGTAGTGCTGTGGAGAGTGTGCTCAAGGAGAGCTGCAGATTAGCATTGTGAGGATCTCTGGCCAGGGCCTTGATCACCTTGCACATGGAAACTCCTTGCTGGATCCCAGATTGTGCCAGCAGCATCAGCTTCCGCCACCTCCCTGTCTTCTGCATGAGGCTGGAACCAAGCAGCGTCTCCACCGAGGGCCGGAGCAGATGGTTGGGTTCCAACATGGCAACTAGGAGAGTCCGCAGCTCAGCAGAGAGATCTGGGAAGGGCAAGAATATTCCACTACTTACTTTGCTTTCTGCAATATATTGAATTTCACATGCCACCAGCTCTTTCCCCAGACCCTCCTAGTTTTGACAGCCACTTTGACTCCTTCCATGAGGATTAGTGGTTGAGTTGGCATACGCAAGTGCTGCATGCAGAAATGTTCCCTTTGTTTCTGCTCACCTGCAGTGAACTCAGGGGGCATATAGCCCTGTCTCAGTTGTTGCCAACCTTCACCTCCATTAGGAAGCTCCATATTGCAAGCAATCTCTAAGATGGTTATGCCTAGGCTGGAAAGACAGAAGCACACAGATGAAGTAACAGGAGCAGCACAACATTGCTTATCTGAAGTGCTAATTTGAACCCCACAACAAGTTACATTTTGAGGCAGGGGAGCAAAAGCCACAACTGTGAAGCTGCTGGCTATCTTAGGCACTGGAAATATTAGCACCCCTACTTCCCATCTCATCCCACACCTGAAGATGTCAGCAGCCTTGGAGTATTCCCCACGGAGCAGCTCAGGTGCCATGTAGCGGGGATCGCCTTCTTGAGCATCATTCAGATCCCTAGAGTCCAACTCCAGCATAAGCCCAAAGTCACCTAGCTTGCAGACATTGCTGGACGAGAGAAAGATGTTAGCTGGCTTGACATCCATGTGTAAAAGGTTGCGGTCGTGTAAGTGACGCAGTCCCTGCAGTAAGTCCCAGAGGAACGATCGCACTTGCCATTCGGGCAGTGGTCCATACTCCTCACAATACTGCAACAGGTTGTTTGGGCACAACTCCGTCTGTATGTAGAGCTGCCCACGCTCTTCCCAGGCCTGTACGAAGCTCACACAGTTGGGATGGTGCCCCACGCGCTCGTGCTTGCGCACCTCAGCCAGTTTGCGCTGCCTATCACTCTCACCTCGGAATGGCTCCACAGAACGCTTCACAGCATATAGCTGTCCATCTTCCCTACAGCGCACCTGTAGGGAAGATGAAACAAGTTATTACATCCTGTAGACTGAAGAGGATCCTGGCCCTTCCATGCAAGAACTCCCTGCACAAGGGGTGTTCAGGAACTGTGAGTGGTAAGCTTGCCAAGAACATCCAGATTCTGTCATGATAAATTATATTCATGTCACATTGTCATAAAATCACCCAGCAAACAAATAAGAACAAAGCCTGCACAATTAGCATTCGTTCTGCATTCATCCTGATTTACTTGTGGGGTGTTTATAAATCATTCTGTTAGTCATTTGTTCATCCTGCACTCTTCAATGCATTCTCCCATCACTTTCCAAATTGCAAAAAGCATGATTCTTTTTTAAAGTTGATTTGTTGCACTAAGGGGACAGAGCCCTTTAACTGCACAAACCTTATGTTGTAGCATGCACTTATATCCTTCTCCCAAAATCTGGAGGCACCTGAAGTGTGGGGCTGTGTATTTAAGACAATGCACTGTAGTCAGCACCCCACTTCCTACAGTGTGGCCTGCCAGATTCCTTCTGGAAGCCCACAAGCAGGACATGGTGGCAACAGCCCCCTGCCGCAGTCACCACCTCTGAACATGGAAGTCTCATTTTAATGTAATCCACTGATAGGCAGATCTTCCATGTGTTTGTCTAATTCATTTTCAAAGCCATCTAACCAGTGGTCATCACCACAAACTGTGAGGGGGGGGGGGAATCTTAATTATGCCTTGCGTGAAGTCATTTCTTCCACACAGACTGTGTCCATACCTTATATTTAAAGAGCATGGCTTCCCATAAAAAATTCTGGGAACTGTAATTCATCTCACAGAGCCGCATTTCACAGTACACTTAAACTATAGTTCCCGGGAATATTTTGAGGAAGCAATGTATTTTAAATAGCTAGTGTAGATGTGTCCCAAGAGATTAGTAGCCTGTCTGCTACTGCCTTACCTTGTACACTTCACCAAAAGATCCTCTGCCAAGACGGCTTAGCTGCTGGAAACACTGCCTGAAAAACAGCTCTCTTTTGGAAGCATCATACAGATGACTACGCAGGGGTGTCTGTTTCCTCTGTGCACCATGGAAGGAAACACTGTGTGGCTGGAGCTTGGTCCACGGTTGCTGCCGGCGGTCAGAGAAAATCCTGCTCACAGTGAGTGAGCTCTTGTGGCGTGGGCGTGGTGGGAGGGTATAGCTGAGTGGCTTCCGAGCTCTCTTGGCTGAAAAACTGCTTTCTGCTTCCCGGAAGAAGGCAGGCACTGGAAGAGGAGTGTGACTCATCTGGGACTCAGCCCCTCCATAGTCAAGAGGTAGTGGCATGTCTGAAAGCAGAATGCATAGTTATTGAAATTACATTATCATTTCCTCAATGATCCAAAGTTGCAGTCAGCGAGTCTTTTGTGTTGGGCTGCTAAGGCACATTTAAAATTCACTAACCAAGAAAAAGGTAAATATTTTCAGTTTGCTGACCTGAAGAGACTGATAGTTGAGTCTCAAGTGATGGGGAAAGAAGCCTCCCCACATGCATAGCCCAAAGGATAAACTGCAAGAACAGGAGGATACATTCAATTTTAATACAGTATTTCACTGTATGCAACAATGATGTTTAGAAGCCCTGGAACCTGAAAAGCATTCTAACTCCCACTATTCATTTCTACATTCCAATTCTGGGACCACAAGCCCAGAGCTGTATCTTTATGTACCTTCGTAGCTTGTATTCACAGCAGGAAGGGACGTGTTTATTTTTGTCTTTTGCAAGAACAAAAACAACCACCCATTTTAAGGTTCTGTCTATCAGGCAGAGGCTTCAATAACTCATGCCTCCCAATCAGTTGCTAGAATTCCATCTTAGAAGATCAATGCCCTGTGGGCTGCTGTCTCCTGGCCATTTGGGATGCATTTTAGGTTAAGATGCCTTTCATCCATCTACTGCAACTGTCCTGGAACCATCAGTAATTGTGATGGAGTTTGTAATGGCCTTAGTGATTCCTGATAAATCATGTGACAGTCAGATGAAACTGACAAGTCTGGGATCAGAATCTTTAGAGGCACTCAAAGGAAAACAAACAAAGCAGTCAGCAGAGTCACAAAGAAAAAAACACTAAGTGGAGCACTAACAGGAAGATATGAAGAGCTTCAAAGTATCGATTCACACAAGGAATTCATATTTACATTATCTATCATAAGCCGCTTAAATGTCTATGTGAACAGCAGAGCAGTTGGATACAAACCTATACACAATTTCCTTTGAGGAAGCCATACTGAACACTGAGAGGTTTACATTAAAATTAAGACTGCCTTGTGCATCTTCTAAATAAATAGGGCACTACATAAAAATATTGCTATATTTCTAACCCTTTAGCAGAGCATGTGTGGGTTTTTTCCTCTTTCCTTTATCCTGACAATAAACCTAGGAGGTAGACTAATAATGATGATGTCACGAGTGGGCTGTCCTTACCTCAGTCCCAGGTGCGTGCAACCAGAGATGGTAATAACACAACAGGAGGCCAAACAGATCAGAACAAATATTCTGTTTCCAACACCAGACAGCCAGGTCACAACCTTGTCATGAGGGTGATGGCCATTTCCTGTTTGTCTCTAGAAACACATGGTACTCACAGGGACACTGCCTCTAAAAATGGAGGTTCCATTTAGCTACCAGATGCCTATGTGGCGTCCACATCACATCTGACTTAAGAGCCCCTGCAGCCAGGCTCAAATCCACACAAAGTTCATTGGGTGATCTTGGGCCAGTCTTTGAGCCTGAACTCTCTTACAGGGCTGTGGCGGGAATAACACAGTATGGAAAGGAGAAAGAAGAACTCCTTGAGAAAAGAGTAGGATTAAAATGTCAGACAACTAGAGAATTCCTCCAGGAATCTGCCTTGTTCTGATTTCACCAACACCACCACTAAAAGAAGAGCCCAGCTGTCCCCCCCCACAACTGGGCTTGACTTATGTCAGCTGTGGAAGACACATCCTTGCCCCTCCAGCTCCATCACTCTCAGCCCTCTAAAGTAGAAACACAAGAAGAGCCCTGCTAGATCAGGTCAATGGCCCATCTAATCCAGCATCCTGTCTTCCCAGTGGCCACCCAGTGCCTGTGGGGGAAACCCCCGCAAGGAGCAAGATTCGAGCACCTTGTGATTCCCATCAACTGGCATTCAGAAGCCCTGCTGCCTCCGACCCTCCTTATGCTTGGGACCGCCTCCCAGGACGCCCTCAAATAAATCCCTCCCCCACAACCTTACACTTTCCACGAAGCCTTGAGAACAACCTTCCCCCCCCCCCAGGCCCTATAACATCTTGCAAGTGTCACTCTGGCTAGAATAAACCCCTTCCGACCCCAGACCTATCAGAAACACGGCTCTAACCATGTTTTTACTTGCTTTTTAATCGACGTTCCCTCCCTCCCCCCCCTCAACCTACGTTTCGGCTGCTTCCTATTCCCTCTGTAAGCCGCCTCGAGTCAGGGGAAAAGGCGGGATAGAAACCAATACGACGTTTAGTCATTTTGACAATGACAGATAGCCACCACCGGCAGCCTCGCCCTCCTCCACGGAGAAGGGCCCTGTTCCCCCAGCCACCGCCTCTGCCCTCCCCCGAAATTCACCTCAGGTGCGGGGGGCGCCCCCCCCTTTCCCCTGCTCCTAGTCGGCGACACCACCGCCACACCCGCTCCTGCCACTGAGGAAACGCAAAAGCACCGGCGCCTTACCTCTCTTCTCCTTCCTCTTTATAATTTCAAATTTCCTCGGAGCCCCGGAGAGCAAGGGCTCTCGCGTACGTGCGAGCGAGGGAATCGCTTTGTTCCGTCCGTCCGAGAGTTCCCGGATGAAGCAGCCCTTTTCCCACCCCCTCCCTTCCCTCAGGTGTGTGTATTCCTGCCCGGCGCGCGCGCGCGCGAATCCCCTCAACGCCCGGTTTGCGCTCTCGCGCCAAAATTCCAAACGGCCTCGCCCACTTCCGCGTCCCGACGTCACCGCGCATGCGTGCGTGAAAGGCAACGGGCCGAAGGGACTAAGCGAGCGCGCGAACGCTCGCTTCAACGGAAACGCGTCTTTTAACTGTGAGCCCCCGGTTTTTTTGTTTGCCCAGTCAGTCAGTGCGTTGGCAGGTGGGTGGACGAGGCCAGCTGGCATGAGGAAAGAGGAAAGGCCTCGCTCGGACTCGGAGGCAAGACTGCAAGCGGGGACTTTGCCGAGGAGTCCCTGGGCCGCCCACTCGATAGGAAACCGACGAGGCTTTTTTGCCTTTGGGGAGGCGGGGCCCGCAGTCGGACGCGGCACCTGAGGAGAAAGAACTGGAAGCGGGTGGTCGGGTGGTCCTAAGCGGCCTCCTTCGCTCGAGCGGGAGGGAGAAGTCGCGGTAAATGAAGAATTGCCGTCTCCTCGAGAGCGAGGAGCACTGGTAAGTGTGTGAGAGCAAGCAGTGCATCCCGGGGAAGGGCGAACAATATCGGGGCGGCCGGGCCCCCACCCGAGCCTGTCTGGATTGGGGGGCGGGGGGCTACATGCAGCCGCTCACCCACCTGCCCTCCCCCCACCCCGAGACAAGGGAACTGCTGGAAGCGCCTGCCTTGCTAACGCCCAGATCCGGCGCATGACGGGGAGTTGGACTAGATGACCTCTGGGGTGTCCGTTCCAACTTGACAGTTCCAGGATCCCGAAGGGAAAAACGAACTCTGTTTCTGTTTGTTGGGTGGTCTGGCAAACAGGTCGAACCAGAACTCGGAAGCCTACATTGGATCTCTCTGAAGAGCCTCTGATTCAATGCTCACTCCCCCTGAGAGTGACTCAGGTCGTTGTCTATGCCATACATTTAAAGCGCGTTTGCAGCACCCCCACTCCAGCAAGAACTGTGGGAACTGTAGTTTAAGGGTGATGGGAATTGTAGTTTTGTGAGGGTAAGTTACAGTTCCCAGGATTCTTTGGTGTGGTAGTGGAGGATATGTTTTAAATATATGGTGTGTTCTCAGCCTCAGTTGATCCATCTGGGTTTTCTGGGTTCCCTGGATGTTTTCTGGATGTTTTCTGTGCAGAGGGAAACAGTGTCCCCCCCACCAGTCAGGTGATAAGTGCCTTCACCTGATGTATTGTCTATGTCTGCTGAAGTGGTGAAGCTAGGGGAGACTTGTAAGGTACTGTGGAGCTCCAAGGGCCCCAGCTGACCTGGAAAGTGCAACCCCCCACCCTTTGTCCTGACTGACACAAATGTTCTAAATGGCTCCATGATGGGGCATCCCTTTGGTCATACTGGGAGAGCCAGCCTGCAAAAATAAAAATTAAAAAAAAGACTTTTTAAAAGCCCGTCTGTCAAGCTTGAGTTAACAAGCACAAATTGTACATAGAACCAGTGTAGGGGAAAGGCATGTGCCCTGGGTAGCAGGTTGAGGTGTGTGTGGCAAAATTACAATCTTGTTAAAAATTGAAATTGCCATTTTACATACTTTAAAGTGGTTTTATGATACTTAAATCTCCTCACATTCGGTTAATATAGTTCACAAGAACCGGGGAGTCCCATAACATTAAATTATTTATTTTGATGTAATTAATATGTAGCCATTATTACACTAGCATATAAAAGTAGACATGTCAGATGTGCACCACAGTGCACAACCTAAATCATTTCTGGACCACTGCTGTTAAACTTGACAAGGAACATCAACCCCATGGCAATACAGTGGTACCTCGGGTTACATACACTTCAGGTTACAGGCTCTACTAACCCAGAAATAGTACCTCGGGTTAAGAACTTTGCTTCAGGATGAGAACAGAAATCATGCTCCGGCGGTGCGGCAGCAGCAGGAGGCCCCATTAGCTAAAGTGGTGCTTCAGGTTAAGAACAGGTTCAGGTTAAGAACAGACCGCCGGAACAAATTAAGTACTTAACCCGAGGTACCACTGTACCACTTTTTCAAATACAGTTCTGTTTCTGAGAACTGTGTGGCCAAGAAGCTGAGAATGAAAGAAACCCCCAAGTGCCAAACTTGATCACAGAAGTTTCTGTTGGTTAGGAGAAAATTATAAGCCCATCTGGAATTGCAGCAGCTCCATCTAGCGAAGAAGGCTGATTATCGCTGTGGTTGGATTGTATAGCTAGCACACATCTGGGTTTCTCATGTATCCTTCCCCTGCTTTTCCCCATGTTCAAATTTCTATAAGTGACCCCAGGGATCCAAACCTTGCTGTATATTTCTAACTGTTCACAAACAAGTGCAAATATTTCAATTTGACTTAGGGCTTGGTAGTATTGTTTAGAATGTAGAAAACCCACAGCAACTGAAAAACAAAACATGAATGTTTAAAGAAAGGCAATGGTTGGTTTGGTATGTTACAATTCTTTCACCAAGAATGATAAAGACAACAGAATTGTGGATTTACTTATTTTTAATTGAAAAGACACTTGTGCCTGGGCACCCAGATACACACTAAGATGGGAATCAAATCTAGGCTACTTCCAAAGAAGTGGAATTGATTAGTCAAATCTCTTTGGAAGGAAAGGGGTTTCCAACTTCATGTGTCCATCTCTGTAACACTGATCTTGACATGCTAACAGCCCTTAGAAAATGTGTTCAATAATGTGTTAGAAGCCAACATGGTAAAATCTTCTCTTTTACAATGAAAGGTTTCTAATGATAAAATAAAAACAGGAAAAAGAAATATAGGATCATTTATACTGGAAAACTTGGTTGTCATTGATCATCACACTTAGCACCAAAAGTTGCCGGGATGCCTGAATCCTGATGCAGAGAAAGTTCCACACAGTAACATCATTCCTCAGCATTTTCCTGAAGAGCAGCGACCTGGGAAAACAGAAGGGAAAAAAATGTAGAAAAAGAGGCAGGCATTGTTCCATATTTCATCCTTGCACTTCCAGAAACAAGTTGCAGAAAGGCATGTGGTGGGGATGGAAACTGATCAGATAGGAACCAAACTATGGAAGCTCTGATTTGTACAACAGACTGAGTACCGTAGTAAGGATAGAGAACAGCCGCAATTATGAAAGATAGGGATCCCATCTTACCTCTGTACCCATTTCCCAGAAAACCATTCATTCCATACTTGGATTCTTTTCCTCCTAGAGCAAAACAGAAAAAGTGACTGGTTTTTTCCTTACTCTCATTTGGTGTACAGAATGCTTTTCCATTTATTCCAAAGCAAGAAATTCACTCAAGACCATTTGTATCCTCTTTTTGTACAAATCACAGTGCTCAAACATCCAATTATCAAAACATAGTGTGAAAAGGCATTGCAAAGATTACAGTATGCAGTGCATGCCTATGCATGCTTTCTCAGATGCAAGTTCTGTGTTCAATGAGTTACTCCCCAGTAAGTGTTAAGAATTGCAGCCCTAGGACTGCAGCCTTTATGTTTGTGGTTGCTGTGTTCAGTTGCTTCTCCTCGTAGAGATCTATCGAAATCAGAATAACTTTGCATTTATCTTTGTTCAGATGTTCTAATGCTGTTTTATTTCTGAGAAGTGATATTATTTTGTAATTGCAAACATATATAAAGTTATTTGGCATATGTATCAAGTTTCAGTTTTTTAATTTTATGATACCCCGTAGCTACCTCCACAAAAAAAGAAGAAGCCTACAATACTTAGTTGAGTATCTTGGCTATGAATTAATTCTGTCACCACAAGATTACACAATACCTAGGGCAGGCTTCCTCAACCTCAGCCCTCCAGATGTTTTGAGACTCCAGTTCCCATCATTCCTGACCACTGGTCCTGCTAGCTAGGAATCATAGGAGTTGTAGGCCAAAAACATCTGAGAAACATTATTTTGAGAAACATTATTTGTGTCATGACATTGCTAAAATGTGTCTATACATGTGCGAGTACAACAGCTGCGACCGTGCCACCCACCAGTTAGCCACTGGTGTTTGACGAGAGTAGGTGTATTTTTAGCATGGCTAGCTAAAAAATTACGTGAAATGTAAAAGTGTTCTGACACTGTTTTACGTCATTTAGTTAAGATTTAAAAATACCAAAGGTAATCAGGATTACACGTGATTTTTAAATAAGTTTAGTGGTTTTACTAATAATTATTAGTTTTCTGAAAATGTCCATGGGGTACTTTGATACACTAAGAAAAAGGGCACATTGATATGTATAAAAGTGCCCCACTAGTGTACAATAGTGCCCCAATACTGTATACAAGTTTGCATGAAATCTCTAAACTAATTATTTTGTTTTCCAGAAAATGATGCAAACTTATAAACCTAAGACTGATAGAGGAAGTATCGATGAGGAGAACGTAAGGACTGCTATATCTGAAGTTATATCAAAGAAATTGTCTATACGGAGGGCGGCTGACAAATACAGGATCAAAGCTGCAACTTTGCAACATCGCATTGAAAAGTTTCGAAAAAGTTTTGAAGAAAATGAAGCATCATCTAATATATATGGGTCCAAGTACACTGTTGCACAGGTTTTCTCAACTGAACAAGAGAAAGTGTTTACTGAATAATTATTGAACTGTAGTAAAATGCACTACGGGCTGTCTTTGCAGCAAGTCTTAGTTTTGGCTTATGAATATGCAAAATATTTGGGGTGTAGATATCCGGAGTCCTGGAAAAAAAATAGATGTGCGGGGAAAGATTGGGCAGCAGGATTTAGAAAGAGGAATCTGGATATAAACCTCAGAAAGCCAGAAAATATGAGTGCAGCACTAAGTTTTGTGTTTAATAAAACCGCAGTCACTGATTTTTTTGACAATTATGAACGTGTAACGATGCAGTACAAATTTACGCCTGATGATTTCGCACCAATGCAAATGTTAGATTCGAGTCCTCAAGATATTGCCGATGTTACGGATGTGACAAATGAAGGAAATACACAAGAGCTAGGTTTTGTAGACATGGATATTAGCCATCTGCCCCACTTGTTTGATATGTATGACTACACTTTCCAATGAGAGTGTGTCCATGTAAGTTGCAGAAGCATTTGAAAACATAATGACAAGACAAGACTGGAATATTTTCTAGTATTGCAAGATAAATTTGAAACTAGACCTACATTGAAGAAAATGTTTGTTTAGAAATCGGTTTTAAATGGTAATGGTTTAATCACATCTTATGAGATATCCAAACTGATAGCCAAGGAAAGAGGATTTTGCCAGCAGTGTCTGTTATATCAACCTTTATGAACCAAAATGCTTGTGAAATTATCAAATCCATCCCTTTGAACAATAAATCGGTGTCAAGGTATATTGATGGAATGGCAAAAAATATTGAAAACCAACTAGCCTCGCAGTTAAAAGTTCAAAAGTTTGCTTTCCAAACTGATGAATTGTGTATTCCAGATAACAAAGCCATACTGATGGCTTGTGTTAAGATATTTGCATGATGACAAATTGAAAGAAGTAATGCTATTTGCTCGAAAGCTTAAAACAAAAGGTGAAACAGTTTTTGAAGAAGTAACGAGGTACATCAGTGAGAAAGATCCTCTTGAGAACATTCTGGACTGTGCTACTGATGGTGCTGCTTCTATGACAGGTAGATACAGAGGATTTATTGCATATTTTAAAGGTGTAGCAGAAGTATTCTATATTCACTACGTAGTTCACCGACAACACTTGGTTTCAAGATCGCTAGCAGGGTGCTTGCATGAGTCTACAAATGTTAATAAAAGCAGTAAATTACATTAAATCAAATGCACTTCAAGACCACCTGTGAATTATTTACTCAGCCTAGCACAGAATTGCCTTAACATAACAGACAGAGGTGATCTTGGTTATCCCTCACAGCAATAGAACTGAATATTAAAAAGTTTGTTTCTGGTCATCAAACACAAGGGTCACATTGATCGAGAAATACTTAAAAGTATATTTTTTATGTAATATTTTGTATTATAAATAAAACATGTTCTATTTGCAAATAAAACATTTAAATAGCTACCTGTCTACTGATAGGACAGGGGTGGGGCACGGTCGGGAAAAGGTTGAGAAGCTCTATACCTTTTGGGCAGGGAAATCCAATCTCTTCCTCACTGCTACAAGAGAACACAACTTTAGAAGCACTTACCATATCCTCCCAGTGCTTGTCCAGGGCCCAGTGGACTGCCATACCCTCCTGGAGTTTGTCCTGCTGAAAAGGGACCATATGCACCTGCTAGACAGAACAAGAGCCCAGTGAAGCAGCAGAGCAGCTGGTTGCAAAAGGCATCCCCAATTACACCAATCCCAATCAAATCTATCCTAATGAGCAATGGTGGGGAGGGGAGCAGTGCCCTTTTTAATATATATTTTTTGCATTTTATTAAGTTTCAACATTTTTAGCATACAATCCAATACGCAACCTCTTTTTTGTCAACTTCCTACCCCATTTTCCATGAAGGAGTTGTTTCTCTCTTGCTGCACCCTATTGAGAGCTGTGCTTTTTATTATTATCTTGCACCTTCAGCCTTACCTGCCCCCAGCCCATTAGCTTGGGAGTCTCGTCCATTCATATATCCTATTCCGTTCCCATTGCCTGCAAAGGATGCAGAGGAAGCAGAGAGTGAGAAAGAGGGAATGAGCATAACAACAAAAGACCACCCCAAACCAATTAGTCCATGAGCTCAGGCTTTTAAGATTAGGAAGATCCAGGAGCCCCAGCCTTCTTCAAGTTGATATATTCTACAAACATCAACTCTAAAGGAAAACAGTTGAATCTCCTAATCTAGAATGTATCATATTTTGTACACGGGCGGCATTAAATGAGAGCAATGTAAATATTTACAGTTGCTAACTGCATGCCTCAAATGCATCTGAAAGTTTTGTTTGCTATCAGTGAGTAGCTGTGTTAAATTCCAAAACTTGTATCTCAGGGTGCCAGATGTAAAACAGCTGGGCTATTGCACCTTTAATATTTGTGTAGAATAGGTAAGATCAGCGGGTGTAGCTTGTCATGAAACTATTAAAACGCGTAGGAGCTGTCTTTTTTGCATCCGGCCACCCTAATGTATCCGCAGCAAACTAAACCTAACTTGATCTATTAACAGATAACATTCTCTCTCTTTGGTGTGCCTAGTTGTTTGGGACTAACTGCTATCACCAGAGCCAAAACTGGCCATGTAACTAGACCTCAGTATTACCAGTTTGGTGTACTCAGTTCCCCCAATCCATACTGCTTTTCAGCAGATGGATGTGCTTGAAGCTCTACTCTGGTTCTGTGACTTAGGTGGACTCTCTTTCACCTACCATATTTGGCTGCAGCTGGGTCTACACCAATGCCATCAGAGCCACCAGGTTGTGCTCCATAGGGGCTCTGAGGAGCTCCTGGAAGGCATGAGAAGAAGAAAAGTTGGGAGGGCAAGGGGATATGATTGCTCAACCCACCAAAAACAAATCCCTCCACTATCACACCCCAGTCCTGGAGAAAGCACACTACTTGCCAAGATGTACGACAATGTACAATAAGAATTTATAAGCTAAGCCCAACAAGTCGCAGCTAGAACTGTGTGTACTAAAGAGTTAAAAGTCTGCAGCAAAAGAAAGCCCCAACTCTGCCATCAAAAGTAGAATTCTGCAGCCTATATATCAGGGATGGGGAACTCGTGTCCCTCCAGGTGTTGCTGGACTCCAGGGCCCATCAGCCTCAACCAGGAGAGCCAACAGTCAGGGTTGATAGGAGTCTTGGGTTGCAGGTTCCCTATCCCTACTATTTACATAGATCAGGGAGCGGCAAAGTTTTTGTGGCTTAGGCCGGTTCACGGTCCCGCAGATGCTGCGGTTGGCCGGAGTGTGCATGCATGCATGCGCAAACGCTATTTCCAGCGCTCCTGACAGGGAGGAGGCGTGCACAGCTTCCCATTGGCTGCAGGAGCTGACCAAGCAGGTGGTGGGGGTCCCCGAGCAGGCGGTGGGGGTGCATGGGCCAGTTAAACGACCCCCAAGGGCCGCTTGTGGCCCATGGGCCTTAGGTTGCCGACCCCTGACACAGATGTTACGCAAATGAAGCAGGTTTGCATGTGTGTTCTGCTTTGCATAAATGGTTCTGCCCTGAGTCTACACAAAGAAGAGCAAAGTATATTTCACAGCTACTTACTCTTCACTTTGGGGACCCAGGGCAGAACCATTTATGCAAAACAGGACACACCTGCAGATCTGCTTCATCTGCATAGCATATATATTAATACCACAGCTGCTCTGCCTACAAGCCTATCTTCACTGATTGAGGGGGTCTCCAATCTTGGGCCCAGGGCCTCAAAACCCTAAACAAATCTAAGAATTCATTGTGGAAATAAAAGAATACCCATTTCGCAGGTCTGACCCCTAAAAAAAAGGCAACCCTCTACCAAAGGCCCTCAAAAATTCCTGGTTTTATTTATAATAAATTGGGAGAGCCTTCTGAGAATACCAGTCGGTGCATGAGAACCCCAAAAGCACTACATCTGGGACCCCAGATTGTGTATGTGTTTTAGTTGTACCTGAAATAATCAGCACTTGACTCAAAATTGTGCTTTTCCTGCAGTCATACAGAGTACCAGTCTGAGGCACACCTACCCCTGCTGTCTTAACTTACCATATCTTCCAGCACCATAGTCTCCTCCCAGGCCAGCAGCCTCTGGCTGCCCACTGTATGGGAGTTGCCCTGTCCCTGTAATGCAGATCATAGGAGCCCAAGGAAGGGCAACAGAAGGTCACAGAGAGGATGCCTTGATTGCCCCTTTGGCACCCCTCTTTCCCACACCTTAGAACAATTCTACAGAAATTCTCCCATGCTGACACAGGAGGACACACCTGCACCAAGTGGTTTCAGGGTCATTCCGTTTCCCCTCCAGGAAACTAGCTTTTTAAGGAAATGTCAGCACCTTTGCCGAACAAAAATTCCCTGCATTCTCTGGGAGAAGCCGTGACAGTTACACAGGTAAAACAATAAACATTCAGCACAGTCACACCCAGGCCATTTTCATCCTCCCTATGTTTCCCAAGTCATTTATGCAGCAATTAAGGCATGTTTCACCCCCTCGGGGCTAGCTGACGCTAAAATGCTTTGCAAGTCAACTCTGCTCCCCTTCAAGCTGCACAAAACTTTGTCAGGCTGTTTGTCAGTTGCCTTATGTAGGAAGGAAGGAAGTCTCTTTTCCCTTAGGGAGCACAATAAAGTCTTACCTCCATATTTAGCAGCAGCAGGATCTCCAGCAGGGCCTCCTAATTGACTGCCATAGGGAGCCCGGGCACCTGCAAAGAGACCCAAAGGCTCAGTATACAGCCCCTCCCTGCCTGCTTGTCTCAAAACCTAGAATGGCTCATTTCTGAAGCAGTGTATCAGGGGATCAACCCTTCCTCATCTTCTGATTCTTCTCCCTAATGGGAGCTGCAGTTACTAGATGAAATGGAGGAGACCTGTGATGAGTGGTAAGAGCTGATCAAATGCAGTCAAGGCAGAAGGCGAGCTTAGCCTTTTTACTCCCATGTCATTTTTCATTTGGCCCTTCCACTGAAGCTCTTGTTCGTCTTGCAAGGCAGGGAAACCTACGCAGCCCAACTGTTACACTCTTAGCCAGTTCTACACAGACAGGATGGATATAGGAAGGTGCTCAACACTGGTGTCAGGCTATTTGTCAATTTAGCCCAGAACAATATGCTCTTGACTGGCAGCAGCTTGTCTTGTGCAATCATTCTCACCCCCTGCTACCATTTCTTTTGTTGAGGTAGTCCAGGGATCAATTCTGGGAGCAAGATGTGACCTATCCCTCTTTAAAAGGATCTTCCCTTTGGCATGTGTGTCGTTTCCCACACAGGGGGCTCGTCCATACTTCCGCTTGTCCCATGCTTTCTCGGCATGGGTCGGAACAGTTTTGCCTTTGCCCTGCCACTTCCCCCCTGGAAAATCCGCTCTTTTAACACTAAATTAGATTCAACAGCAATCCACAGAAAACCTGATTGCCCTTTGTTCTAATACAGCGCTAAGCCGCGGGTTTTCTCAGGGGAAAGCAGCAGGGCAAACAGAGCCTCAAAATGTTTGTCTGAACTTCCTGTGACTTGTTCCATGTGGCATGGACCGTGCCCCAAACACATCTAGCTTGGCCCTTAGTGGAAGGCAAAGGCCCTTTACACGGGCTCAGATGTGCTGCTTTCTTAGCATTAATTCACATATTCTGCAGCTGAATCTCAGGACACTGAAAGGAAGTTCTGGAGCTGAGTCAAAGCGAGCCAATGGGTAAGTCCTGTAGCCTGTCTCTTTCTTATCCACTAACCACGCCGCCCCCCGCCTCTACTGATGAAACGCCATATCTTCCCCTCCACTTACCCAATCTTAGCCCTAAATTTATTCCCCTATCGTTACCAATATGACATAGTGGCCAGTGTGGCACTTTGACTTGAGAGACCTGAGTTCAAATGCTGACTTAGCCATGATACTCACAGGACAGGCTTGAGCAAGCCACCCACTCTGCAGTCTAAAATGTGTCATCAGGGCTGTCTTAAGCATATCTGGCGCCGTGGTTCAAAGATCCCTCCAGCGCGCCCATTTCCCAGAGTTGTCAGCCTTTTCCCAAGCCTCTGCGGGGATCGCTCTCCTCCTGCAGAGGCTTGGGAAGGAAGCTGCATGGCCGCCAGCCATATGGTTGACGGGGCACACCTGGCAGACATGCAGGGAAAAGGGAGGCTGTCGGCAAAGCCGTGCAACTCCCCCACTCTCTGGGGCGCCCCTGAGAGGCCAGCGCCCTGGCGCAACGTGCCCGTAAGCCCAATAGGAAAGACGGCTCTGTGTGTCATAGGGTTGTTGTGCTAAAATGCCACTCCAAGCTCCTTGGAGGGAGGGGGGAAGGAGAATAAAATGTGAGGAGTAAATACTAACCATTCCCATTCCCATATCCAACACCAGGATATCCATTTCCTCCAGCTCCGTAGCCTGAGAAAGAAAAAACGCATCTTTACGATTTCCCAAACCAAACAGAAACTGATTCCACTCAGGCTGAATATGGACTCGAGAGCAGTGTTACATAAACAGTGGTCTGGAACCCCACAGTGGGCCTTAGGCCACTTTCAGATGGGCCTCAGTGCCACAACCAGCCCACTGCCCCCTCCTCAGTTATCTGCCCCATGCAATAGTCTTTTGGTTGGATGAAGTTGCATCATGCTGCATAAAGGTGAGTGGGAGACAGAGAAGTGGTTTTGGGAAGAAGGAAGGTCTCCTTTCTCTGAGGGGAAAGAGAGATGTTCAAGGAAATTTAAAAAGTGTGATAAAAGGTTAAGAAATGTTTCAATATACAGTCATATCTCATGTTACGTTTGCTTCATGATACGTTTTTTCAGGTAGCGACCCGAAAGAACTGGAAAGGGTTACTTCCAGGTTTCGCCAATCGCGCATGTGCACAAGCACCAATTCGTGTCGCACATTGCGCAGATACGGCGCTTCAGGTTGCAGGCTTTTCATGTTGTGAATGGGCCTCTGGAATGGATCCCGTTCACAACCAGAGGTACCACTGTAATTAAATAATAATTATGTATATTAATAAACTGGGGGTACAAAGGAAGGAGATATGAGAGTTAAGCTGCTATGGGAGGAAGAAGTAAAAGGACCAGAAAGGAGAGATGAAAGAAACACAGTTTTTTTTTTGCTCAGGGTGGGGGAATAAGGTACAAGTTGAGTCTGAAAGTAAAATGGGAGAAAAACTGCAGGAGATGGGTAAAAATACTTCAAGAGGCATGCAGTGATGGGAAAGGGAAAAACAGAAAAAGTCTTTTCTACTTAAGAGTCTCTGGATCAGCACATTCTGCCTAAAAGGGGTGGGGGTGGGCAGCCAAATACCTCCAGAGCAAATGTCTGTACAGTACTTTGCTTTAGGACAGCTGAGCTATGGGATTTCTTGTCCCAAGGAAAATGCTGCGGCAAAGAATTCAGCAATTCCCAAGGATGGATTAGCTGTCAGTAGAAAACCATGTTAGTAATTGCCAGCTGATGGTGCCAAACTCTGCCTCCATCTGCCATCATTTTGTGACTGGCTCTGCCCCCTGCACCACCATTTTGTGACTGATAGGCCCAGAGGGGCAAAAATTGAGAGCCCCCTGCTCTAGAGCACTCCCTGTAGAATAAATGGATGGATGGGCAGCAATATGTCTGTTCAGATAGACTTTTCAATATGTTGGCTAACTGCTCCACCTTCTGGGCATATATTTTCTTTTTTTTTTAAAGAATAATTTTTATTTTCTGGGCATATATTTTCATTGCCATTTTGTGCAAGGATGCACTGGCTGAAAAGTATTATTTCCGCATTATTTTGCTCAACTGCTAGTGCCTTTGAGTTGGTACCACGATTAGGCTTGCCATATTTCAAAAAGTGAAAATCTGGACACAAAGCTCCCCACCCCCCAAAATCTCAAAAAATAAAAATCTCGACTTCCAACATGGGTTGTGCCATATGTCCAAATTTCCCCGGACATTCCAGCAATTCCCATCTGGACATTGTTTTTGACTGCAGTATTCCAGCTATGACCAGGAAATTCCCGATGTATAGCAGTCCTAACCATGATAGATAACTTTGCATGCAACAGATCTGCCACAAAGATTTGGGTGAGCTTTCTGAGAAGCATGTATTAGTTTTGCAGATGAGTGTCCCAAACATGGGATAGCAGCATAGACACACACACACACACACACACACACAAAATAAAAGGGCATGTTCTGCAAAGTAATGTCAGGATAAGGAGCTGCCTAATACTGAGTAATGCCATTGATCCTCCTAGCCCAGTACTTTCTAGTCTGACTGGCCTGCTGCCTGAAGTCTCTTGACCAGACCTTTCACATGCTTGGCTCCTTGTTTCTGGGGCAGAGGATAAACATGCTTGTGTCACAGCAGTCTATGGCCAAAAGCAACTCTGCCACTAGTTACATTTGACTCCCCTGTACCAATTTACTGCAGAATATCAGAGCGTGTCTCTCTCACCATTGCCATATCCATTATGGATTCCATTGCTTGGGTAGCCTCCAGCTCCAACTCCACCGATATAGGCTGTTGTACAAAGCATGCAGGAAAGAAAAATCAGTTGTGGATGGAAGTGATCACTCCTTTTTTCCTCTCCCTTGCCCTTCCTCCCTGGTCTGCACAAGGCAAAATCGGTTTATGATGATAGGTTTCATTTGAGGGGGGGTCAAAATAAGAAAAAGCTTGTATCTCAGCATGGGCAGAGTGCTTTCTCCCTACAAATGAGGTGTCCCAGCCCTAGAAATGGAATACAGAGGTTCTAGCTCAGATGACATATTTACTAAACAGCGTTGGGCCCCAATACCCCTCTCTGGCGAAATTAATCCTTAGGAAAGTTAACAACAAACCCCACTCTCTTGTTTGTTTGTTTGTTTGTTTGTTTGTTTGTTTGTTTGTTTGTTTGTTTGTTTTGAGGCCCCATCCATCTTTCCCAGCTCACCTTGCTGTGCTCCTGTTGGGTAGCCACCAGTACTGGGCCCTGCCCCATAACCTGCTAAGAGAGAAAGAAACACATTCTCTTTTCACTGATCAGCACAGATATCTAGGGTTCACCCAGTTGTGGCTGGTGCCTGTTGGGTATGGTAGCACAGAAGACAGGGAGCCCAGCAGTAGGTGGCGCCAGAGCCAGTGACAGGCAGAGCCAACTAATTCTAGCTTTACCGCCCTCCCCCTCCCTGCTGAGTTCTATTAAGGCAACACTGAGAGTGAGGAGGAAGCTGACAGGCAGCGTCACCCCCTGGGTAGGTTGTAAATAGGAAGGCCGGCAGGTGAAGGCTGGCTGACAACTGGATGGGGTTACTGGGGCAGCGCTCCATTTCCCCTAGTGGACAAGCCACCACTGGCTTTATCTGAAGGTTGTGACTAGTGGTACTCTTCTTGCCTCAGTTCAGAACTGAGATTGGCAAACCAAGCTATTCCCTAAAACATTGGTAAAGGTAAAGGTAAAGGGACCCCTGACCATTAGGTCCAGTCGTGGCCGACTCTGGGGTTGCAGTGCTCATCTCACTTTATAGGCTGGGGGAGCCGGCGTTTGTCTGCAAACAGCTTCCAAGTCATGTGGCCAGCATGACTAAGCCGCTTCTGGCGAACCAGAGCAGCGCACGGAAACACTGTTTACCTTCCCGCCAGAGCGGTACCTATTTATCTACTTGCACTTTGACATGCTTTTGAACTGCTGGGTTGGCAGGAGCAGGGACTGAGCAACAGGAGCTCACCCCGTCGCAGGGATTCGAACCACCAACCTTCTGATCGGCAAGCCCTAGGCTCTATGGTTTAACCCAGAGCGCCACCTGCGTACATAGGTCATTTCCCCGCTAGCCTAACTTTGAAATCCTGGCCACATTGAACTCCTGATTACACCATTAGAAGCTCAATTGGCCTTCCGAATGCCTCCCCCAACCAACACTCTACAGAATACTTTACCTTGCCCTGCTGCTCCCTTCCCTTTATCTAGTGTCAGTGATGGCAGTAGGAAGGACTTTGGGGGACTGCTGAGCATGCTTGCAACAGCATCTGAGGAACAAGGAGCCCTGCTGTTTCCAAAGTGCCTGCCATCCATACTAAGGACTCAGCAAACCTGGAAAACCCCATTTCTCAGGACCTGTAACAACCAGGATCATGATGTCCCCAAAATCAAGTTGCCAGAGAAGGAGAGTGGCTTGATTTAAATTGCAACCTGGAGAAGAACTTTTGGATTGCTGGAATTATGAATTCTGTACACATACATCATTGCAGCAGACACACAGCCCTAATGTTGGGGGGTGGTATTTCCCAGTGGAACATTTGATGGTGAAAGTACTGCTACCTGATTTGGAAGGCTTGCCTCTGGCTCCAAGGCCTGCTGAGTGAGGAGAAAGAGACTGGGTCAGACCAGAACGCTAGGTACAAAGAATAAGAGCAGGCTTGTGTACTTCATACTTTTAAAAAAATCTACATAAATTAAATTTATGTGATCTGTATAAATGTTCAGATTAAGTGTACTTACTTTGTCTACCTCTCTGCTTCCAGCAGTCATAGAAAGGGGTAAAGAGCTATGCAGAGTGCTCAGTCAGGACCTGCTTTGTGGCCACTGAAAATTCTGCTGAGCCCATCTCTACCTTCTGAAGGTTTCACAGGACCCTGCTACAGCCAACATGCACTAAAACAGGGGTTGGCAAGGTTTACCCGGCCTGGGCCGGTTCACTCTCACTGAGATTGCTCTGTAGGCTAGATTGCATCTGCACAGAAGCGATTTTCAGCGTCTGCATCTGCACAGACGTGATTTTTGGCACCACGGAAGCAAGGGGACTCGCCGAGAGGACGGCTCGGTTTGGGAGTGGCTCGTGGGCCATTAAATGACCCCCGTGGGCCGCTTGTGGCCCATGGGCCACAGGTTGCCAACCCCTGCACTAGAAGCTTGCATTTTTCTTTCAAGGAAAGCACATATTGCTCAAGATGAATTCCCCTTCTGGCATTCATCCGCATGGGCACTACAGACAAGTGAGATTTGCTACTACACTCAGATGCGTAACTTCTAGAGAACTTTAAAAAAAAGTTGTAAACTTTCATCACAGAACAACAATAAGCACTAATCTGAGTACCATGGTTCTTGCCCTAAACTGTATAGCTCACAATACAGTGAGATACACATCTTCACACTTATGTCAGATCATGTCTCTTCAAAAAGACCATATAATCTTGACCCCCACCAACCCCCTATTCACATATGCAAAAAAGAAAAGAAGTTCTCTGCAAATTTATTCTCTTTCACTGAACCCCATGCTTACTGAAATTGGTGAATTAATCTTTTGGATAGTATCAGCAGCCCTGTGTTTGAAAACCAACCCTGTGGGCTAAACCTCCCTTCTGTACTTTCAAGTGTTTTGTCACTTCCAAGCCTTCCAAGATGCATATCGAGACCCTTCTACTCAATCCAAGCACCCTCATGTAGTGATCAGGGTGCCAGGTGTGTGTTTGGAGTCAAGAACTGTCCATATTATATCCGAGATTACCGTACCATAAAAGCTTTCCCCCAGGTAACTTCTGGAGGAAAGGGCTGAACCCTGGAAATGATGTATCCGAGCATCTTGCACCATCAACATTTTAACAATGCACCCTTGTAAGGCAAAACAACAACAACCAGACAGTGGTTCTCTGCAGACATGGAACACAGAATAGAAATGATCCCTAGCAAAACAGATAACTGGAGTGTATGGAGTCTTGCAGTTGCCGTTAGGCCAAATTGCACCAAACACTGGAGGATCAAAACATTAACGCACGTGGACACACCAAAAGGCAAGAAAACAATCTCATGATTAGTGGGAGGGAAAGCACCCTCAGATGAAACCACAGAAAAAATACACAGCATCCAATGTCCAGTACTTCAGCTCCAGGGTCTGAAAATGAAGGAGGATGGCCAACAGTTCTCAAAAGGGTAAAATAAGCAGAAGGGTTGGTGTTTTTGCCAAGAAGTGCAGCTGGGTCACTTCGCGGTCTTCCAAGTTTGTAAAAAGTCTTGGCAAGCATTTTTTAAAATGGAGGGTTATTCGAGCAAGACGTGTTTAGCCAATGGAATGTTAAGAGAGTAAAGGAACAGCGAAGCACGTAAGTGAGGTACCTGTTGAACAGGTAACGAGACAGAAGGAAGAAGTAAAGGTATCTGACTTACTTCCCAAGGGGAGGCCAACACGAGGGTAACCAAGTCCTCTATAACCTGGAAGGCAAAGATGCATCATGAACGATGATGGAATAGAAACATCCCGTCTAGTTCCCCTCTTTTAAGTGGAATTTACATTTGCTTATTCAAATTTCCATTTTAAATCTGAGTGGCACTAAAAACAAAAACTTAAGGTCACTTGCAGAGGACCTGTTTATGGAGCATTCATTCTGATATGTCTGTGGGGAGGTTGGAAGATTTTGTGTCAAGCTACACCCCACACTTTTCACTGCACTTTCCTTAGTGCAAAAAGTCCTACCTTGGGGGGAAGTGAGTTTGTTGTGCAAGAGCGCAAATTCAGCTTTGATGGTGCAACTTGAACTTTGCCAGTAAGTGATTGAATCTCTGACTCGAGAACAGTGATAGTCTATAAATATCACTGTTAAATAGTAATAAATATAAAAATAAAGGCAGTTGGGCAAAGGAATCACACACCCCAGCCCAACAGATCTCAGCTTACCTTAAACCACTGAACCTGACAACACGTTAGGCAAAGTGAGAAGGGAGGGGCAGTGAGATTTTTTTATTTTTTTGCCAAAATAACTTGACCAGCTTTGGATACAATGCACTTTGGCTTGCCAGGGTGGGCAGAGCCATAGCTGTCAACCTTCCCTTTTTTGCGGGAAATTCCCTTATTTCAGCGCCGTTTCCCGCTGCTATCGGCCCTTGTGGTCTCTTTCAACTCTATGATTCTATGATTCTATCCCGGATTGTTAAATATCCCATAGACTGTCTCTGGGACAGGTGAGGCTGCTGATCCCTTATTTTCGAGGCTGCTGATCCCTTATTTTCAAATCTGAAAGTTGACAGCTATGGGCAGAGAACCAACATGTCCTTGGCTCTGGGCACTGAGACTCCCCAGAAGGAGAGGAAAGGCATCAGTCTGAAGACACCAAGGTGTATTGTGAATGCTGCTTCTGTCCTTCCTACCCTGTACACTGGAATTGAAATGGGGACCACCAGGGCTGGCACTTGAGCCAGATTCATGAACAGCATCTGTGGGTGCTTGCAAGCCCCATAGCTTTCCCTCCTTTCAGAAGACATGCTAGCAGAATGAGACTGGGGGAGCAGGGCACTAAACTGTCATGAACAGAGCAAGAGACACACACAATCCTAAACCTGCAAGAGGTTTCCTAAACCTGCAAGAGGTTTGTTTAGACAGGCCATTACAACATGAATTTTTCATTTAACCAGTATTTACTGATATTTATTGTTTTATTGTTATTTTTAATGGTCTTTTTATGGACCTCTTGTTGATTTTATCCCTATATGTTGTACACTGCTTGAAAATGTGGGTTATATACCCATAAATAAATAAATACATGTAATGATTGCTAAAACAAAACACCAACCTCCCTTTCTAATTTCTCTGCACTGGACATAATTTTACAAATCTCTGCCATGTACCTGCTCCTTTACACATGCTTACATTTTTTATTGTTTGCAAACTGAAAGCCTGGAGCAATTGTTGTGCAAGTGCACAAATTCAGTTTAAATTGCGAAACTTGAATTTTGCTGGTAAGTGATTAAGTCTCTCTCTGAAAATGCCATATATATACGTATATATATACATTATTATTATTATTATTATTATTATTATTATTATTATTATTATTATTATTATTTCCTTGTACGGAAGAGCCCCTCGATCACATGGTTGCTCTTTTCTACACTGTCCGTCACCCAGCTCTGCCATTCAATTCCAGTTCATCCTGTTCCCCCTCTCATGTGCATGGGAGGCAGGAAGAAATGGAGACATGCTTCAGTGAAGTGGGAAAGAGAAGCCATCCTACCTGCTCCATATCCATTTGGGACTCTGTATCCTGTAGAAAGGCAGAAAGCATCAACAGATGGACAGGCAATATCAATGACTGCAGAAGGACTCTAGCTCAATGGTAGAGCATCTGCTTTGCAGGTTCCAGATTCAATACCCGGCATCTCCAGGTAGGGATGGCAGATAAGGTAAAGGTAAAGGGACCCCTGACCGTTAGGTCCAGTCGTGACCGACTCTGGGGTTGCGGTGCTCATCTCGCTTTATTGGCCGAGGAAGCCGGCGTACAGTTTCCAGGTCATGTGGCCAGCATGACTAAGCCGCTTCTGGCGAACCAGAGCATCACACGGAAACACCATTTACCTTCCTGCTGGAGTGGTACCTATTTATCTACTTGCACTTGACATGCTTTCGAACTGCTAGGTTGGCAGGAGCAATGGGACAATGGGAGCTCACCCCGTCATGGGGATTCGAACCAATAGTGATCACCAATAGTCAGCATGGATTTCTGAAAAATAAGTCATGTCAGACTAACCTGATCTCGTTTTTTGACAGAATTACAACCCTGGTAGATGAAGGGAACGCAGTGGATGTAGCCTACCTTGATTTCAGCAAGGCATTTGACAAGGTGCCCCATGATAGTCTTGTAAAGAAGCTGGTAAAATGCGGTCTTGACTATGCTACCACTCAGTGGATTTGTAACTGGCTGACTGACCGAACCCTAAGGGTGCTCATCAATGGTTCCTCTTCATCCTAGAGAAGAGTGACTAGTGGGGTGCCACAGGGTTCTGTCTTGGGCCCGGTCTTATTCAACATCTTTATCAACGACTTGGATGATGGACTCAAGGGCATCCTGATCAAATTTGCAGATGACACCAAACTGGGAGGGGTGGCTAACACCCCAGAGGACAGGATCACACTTCAAAACGACCTTGACAGATTAGAGAACTGGACCAAAACAAACAAGATTAATTTTAACAGGGAGAAATGTAAAGTATTGCACTTGGGCAAAAAAAATGAGAGGCACAAATACAAGATGGGTGACACCTGGCTTGAGAGCAGTACATGTGAAAAGGATCTAGGAGTCTTGGTTGTCCACAAACTTGACATGAGCCAACAGTGTGACGCGGCAGCTAAAAAAGCCAATGCAATTCTGGGCTGCATCAATAGGAGTATAGCATCTAGATCAAGGGAAGTAATAGTGCCACTGTATTCTGCTCTGGTCAGACCTCACCTGGAGTACTGTGTCCAGTTCTGGGCACCACAGTTCAAGAACGACACTGACAAACTGGAATGTGTCCAGAGGAGGGCAACCAAAATGGTCAAAAGCCTGGAAACGATGCCTTTTGAGGAACGGCTAAGGGAGCTGGGCATGTTTAGCCTGGAGAAGAGGAGGTTAAGGGGTGATATGATAGCCATGTTCAAATATATAAAAGGATGTCACATAGAGGAGGGAGAAAGGTTGTTTTCTGCTGCTCCAGAGAAGCAGACACGGAGCAATGGATCCAAACTACAAGAAAGAAGATTCCACCTAAACATTAGGAAGAACTTCCTGACAGTAAGAGCTGTTGGACAGTGGAATTTGCTGCCAAGGAGTGTGGTGGAGTCTCCTTCTTTGGAGGTCTTTAAGCAGAGGCTTGACAACCATATGTCAGGAGTGCTCTGATGGTGTTTCCTGCTTGGCAGGGGGTTGGACTCGATGGCCCTTGTGGTCTCTTCCAACTCTATGATTCTATGATTCTATGATTTTATGAACCGCTGACCTTCTGATCGGCAAGTCCTAGGCTCTGTGGTTTAACCCACAGCGCCACCAGCGTTATGGGTTAAACCACAACGGGTTGGCAGGTACTCTGTCTGAAATCCTGGAGGGCCACTGCCGGTCAGTGTACACAAAACTGAGCTAGAGGAAGCAATGGTCTGACGAATGGAAGGCAGCTTCCTGTGTTCTGGAAACAACTGAGAAAGGTCGCTTAGTTCCTGCTAATGCCCTTGGTGGTTGCAACAATAACCCTTCTCTTTGGGCAAAGACCAACCATGTTTCTACATTTCATATGGCCCATGGCTTAGCAGTGGCCCCACTGACGGATGCAGGACATCCTTCCCCTGGATGTCATTCCATGTCCTGCTCACCTGGCTTTCCTGGTTTGTTCCCGAAGCCTGGTCCAGCAGCCCCAAATCCATTCTGAGCACCTGCAAAAGCAGAAACATCTCTCTGTCAACCTCTTTCTGCCACCAGCGTGGGCCAAGCCCTAATAATCTCTTTAGGAGGGAACATTTTTGTTCCAGTCAGCTTTTGGCATATGAATTGACAGCTTGAAATTATTATTATTATTATTATTATTATTATTATTATTATTATTATTATTTTCTATTCCTCTGTATTTAAGGCCACCATCATAGCTAAACTTACCCAGCCCTGCTGGCAATCCTTGGGCCCCATAGCCTGGATATTTCCCTGTGGGAATAAAAAACAAAGGAGGTTATAGCTAGGGGAAATGAAAGTAGAGTGATTATAACAGATCAGGGCTTACTGCAAACCACAACATGGTATTTTCCTTGGCAGTTCCCATATGTTATGTACAATGGAGACTAATGAGGCCTGGGTTCAAATCCCTGCTGAGCCATGAAACCTGCTATGGGTGACTATCTCTCATCTTAAAACTACCTCACAGGCCTGGTGTGAAGATAATTTGTCAGTGAGAGAGAACCTTGAAGGAAGTGTGGTGTGTGTGAATTAATTAAACCAAGTCCCCTGCAGTGTACATTTTCTTCCAAATTTTGCTTCATTTTTAAAGAATTGGGCAATGCTGTGAAGGTGGACAGCTGGAAAAGAACAACAAACTATTGCATATTGTAACAAAGAGGATGTGTTTCTGAGGAGCTGAAATACTTAAAATGCAGGTAAGTCCCTTGTGGGAAATCTACGAGCTTTCTAGAGTTACTATGAATGACATAGTTATTTATAATAACACTAAAAAGCTAGTATAGTAACTATCAGATGCTCACCACATTTTAAATGGATGCATTGCTCTATTATACCACCCGGCCGATATAAAAGCAACAGTTTGTTGTCTTAAGTACTGCATGATAATCCTATAGCAAATGCTAAGATGGGTATTTGATTCTGTCTAGATTTTCACCCTCCACCCCATATCCCGACCTCAAGATCTGGCGCAAAACTTACCGGCCTTGGCTCCAGCTGGTCCCAGTCCCAGTCCAACTCCTCCTCCTAAGGGATGAAATACAGACCACAAAGTATGAACTGCCCTCTTGTACTGGCTGTGGGTGGTTCAGCAGAGCCAACAGGGCAGGGTGAATGAAATAAGGGAAGCCCCATGAAACAGAAAGCAAAGAGCAGGAGATCTTTCAGAGGCACCAGTCAGCCTTTGTGTATGCACAGGAACTAGTTCAGGGTCAATATATGCACATTTAAAGCCACTCATTGAACTGGATTTTGAGGACAAAAAAAATAATCCCATTAATTTTAGCAGCTGCACACTATATACTTATGAGAGGTGGGTGTGATGCAGGATACTTACCCCTCATCAGGGATGGGAAGTAAGGACCTGCCCGGCCATTTGATTGCGGTTTAAATGCTAGAAAAGATCCACAAGAAAAAGGGAATGAGACTGGATATCACATACATCCTTTACCTTATTTATATTTCTGAGCCTTATCACTTCCCATATTGTTGTTACACACCAAGCCTCTAGCATAAAGTTAATTATAACTCAATAGACTGGTTTTTGAAAGGGACTGCCTTAGCAGAAGAACATAGCAAGAGCCCTGCTGAATCTAGGCCAGCTCTACCATTAAGCAGAGGGAGGCGACTGCCTTAGGCAGCTGATTTGGGGTATCGTGAAACAGCGGCAGATTGTCAATGAGTTATGCACCTTGACCTGACCATATGAGAGTGTGTGTGTGTGTGTGTGTGTGTGTGCGTGCGCATGTGCGAGCTGATTGCTGCTCTGTCTCAGGCAGCAAAATGTATTGGATCAGACTTAGCTCAGTTACTGCTACTCCAGTGTTCTGTTCCCCCAGAAGCCAACCAGATGTCTAAGTGAAGCCCACAACCAGCAGCACCCAACCGTTTGTGGTCCTCAACAACCAGTCTTTAGAGGCATCCTGCTTCCAGCACAGGAAGGCGTACATAGTCATTCTCATGACTAATTAGCATTGACAGCTTTTATCTCCCATGGTTTTCCCCCCTCCTAATCCCACTTGAAAGCCCTCCAAGTTCATGACCATCAGGGTGTTTTTCTTGGGTTCTTAGTTCACACTTTGTTCCTTGGGCTGTAAGTGGACAGCATGTTTTGCAGAACATCTAGAAGAGGCAGCTGTGATAGACACTTTCCATCCAGTAATCAAGGATTTTGTAGTGCCTTAGCAAACATAGATGGTGAGTGAGTTTTCATGGATTACTGGAGCCCACTTCACCAGATGTATGAAAGGTTTGTCTTCAGTTGGCCGGCAGACGAAGAGGAGCTCTGGTCCACAAAAGTTTACGCCACCATAAATCTGTTAAGTCTTCAGGGTGCCACAAGACTCTTGGTTGTTCCTGTTGCTGAGAGATTGGTTCTCCTCTCAACATCTGGCGGAAAGCATCCATCATTCTGCCCTGTCAGGCCCAGCAAAGGTGGCTCTGGGCCCTTCCACAAAGCTCCTTTCAAAGCCTGAGTCCCAGGTGCCAAAGGATTATTTCACCACCCTGGCCATCTGGCCCACCTGGGTCCCACCCTGTCTCCTGGCTCAGGGAGTTGGCCGGCCTGCCTTCAGGGCTTTGCAAGGGGGTGTCAGTCCCCTCTCCCCTGAGAAGGAGGTCTTTGTGTGTGCAGGGCTGCCCGGGGCATGGAAGGAATGTGGCATCCTTGTGCCAGGTAGAGATGTGACCTGGAAGGAACAGTATGCAAATTCCCAATCGTTGCCCTGAGCCTGGACTTTTTGGACAGCCCGGGGGCCAAAGAGGGATGTTGGGGTTATGAAAGGAAAGTTGGTTTGTGGGGCTCCTCTCCAATTTCCATGGGGCTTGCAGCCTCCTGACCCCTTTGCAATGCACAAGTTCTGCTGTCATTTTGTGGGACCCTATGCAATGATCACACAATTGCCATTAGCTTTGACGTATTCTGGAATTAACTACAGTGGTACCTCAGGTTACAGATGCTTCAGGTTACAGACTCCGCTAACCCAGAAATAGTACCTTGGGTTAAGAACTTTACCTCAGGATGAGAACAGAAATCGCACAGCGGCAGCATGGCGACAGCAGTGGGAGTCCCCATTAGCTAAAGTGGTGCTTCATGTTAAGAACAGTTTCAGGTTAAGAACAGACCTCTGGAACGAATCAAGTCCTTAACCCGAGGTACCACTGTACCATGGTTATGACTCATGGGTACTAATATTAACTACTTGTTTACAAAGCAGGTAAAATCTCCTAAGCGCTGTCCCAAGACAAACAAGCAAGGCAGTCCCTGCCTGAAGAATCACAATCAGGCCATAGTTCAGTGGAAGCACACGTTGCCTTTCATGCAAAAGGTCTCCACTTCACTCCCCAATATTTCCAGGGCCCTTTCTGAAACCCTGGGAAGCTTCTGCCAGTCAGAGTTGACAATACTGAGCTAGACAGAGCAACAATCCAATTTAGTTTAAGACAACTTCCTAATGTAAGTGGCATGATACCAAAGGGAAAAAAGTATGGGAAAGGAAGAGGAAACAAGAGACTTAAGGGAACAATTATTGAAGGTGCATTATGTTGCTTTAATTGATTTTTGGCATGGAGCACCATTAGTGGCAGCAATATCAAACTGGTGCCTTAATATATTACTGCATTTTGTTTTGTTTTGTTGCAATTACTGTTTTTTAACACACACACACACACACACACACACACATACACACTGATTTTAAGAACCTGAAGAAGTTGCCATTCAGCAGAAAGGTAGTACAGAAAATCAAGCTGCTTCCAGGCAGATGTTTATTGTGGGATCGGTGCTGCTTACGGCTGCATCACAATGCTAACTCATTTCTCCCACCTCCCTAATTCAATACAGATTTACCCTTTCTGACAGAAAACAAGTAAAACAAACGAACAAGCAATACCCTTTTAAATGTGTCTGTGGGATGGGTGGTGTTTTTTTATTGGTTTGTGGTTTTTTTCATGTTTTGTCTTGTATTTTTATGTTGTGAACCACCCTGAGCTCTACATATGAAGGGTGATATACAGATTTAATGAATAATAATAATAAAAAATGTTGCCAACAACTCATTTCCAGTATTAAGTCCCTGCCTGGAAGCATCCTAAATGAATGAAATAAAATCAGTAGCAGTTACAGAGTTTGTAAGAGGCAGGATGGAGTTCTTCCTAGTGGGGATTAAAAAAATGAGAGGGAGTTGCAGAAGATGAGCCAGTTCTCATTAAGTGACCTGAAGCAGATGACTTTTGGTCATTAAGCTGAGAAGTACCTTTGTGCTTCTCTCCCCATAGTTGTTCCCTGTCCCTTGTAGATGCAAAAGAGGATACGCAAGAGACATAAAGTTTATTTATTTTTGCTCCAGTTGTGACCCACCCACCCTCACTGAAGCTACAATCCTATGGGTGCACACTGTCAACCTTTCCCTTTTTTTAAGGGAAATTCCCTTCTTCCGAATAGGATTCCTCGCAAGAAAAGGGAAAAGTTGACAGCTATGGTGCACACTTAACTGGAAACAGCAGGGCAGATTTCAGAGTGAGCATTCATGGGTCTGCACTGTAACTCTTCAGCATAACAATTCTCTCCATTCTTTTGAACAGCACAGTCCTATACCTCAATTAAGACTCTGTTGCAAATGAAGGATATGCTCCAAGCCCAGCATCTGCCCTGAAGGTGTTTTGGACTACAACTCCCATCAGCCTTCAGGGCACCTGGTCGGCAGAGGCTGCCCTAGCTCCTTCGCGTAAATCTTTCTATCCCTGCATTTTGGGGTGCTCAGTTGGGAGTGCAGGAATAATTAAATTTAACACCAAACTTCCAGTAGTCAAGGGGAAACCTGGCAACATATGAGTGATGATCTCCTTCAAAGTAAATTACCCAGTTCCTGCATCCTCCTTACCCACCTCTCACTGCATTCTGGTGCCCAGATTTACATTTTATAGAATGCCAGCCCTTATAGCCCTCATTTAAAAGCACCTGTAATATTTGTTTTCATCTTCCCCAACAAAGTGTCTCACCAACATCACATTGCTGGTGCAATGTGAAAGGCAGCTTGGTGTAGTGGTTAGAGCGTTGGACTAAGACAGGAGTGGAGGCTGAATGGACCTCCCCATCCACACCCTCCCCCCTCAGGCCATGGCCTTTACTGATCCTGCTTCACATTCTCTATTTGCTTTCTCTCTCTCTTTTGATTTTTTAAAAAACAAGCTTCTATCTTGTCTCCCTTCCCCATCTCTTGCAAACAGTCCCTACTGTGCATTATTTCCCTCCTAGGAAAATGGTGTTATCCCTCTAAGAGGAGCACGAAAACTGAATTTTCTGTTGTCTATTTCTGTTTGTCCCCTTTTCCATGTCCGTCTCCCAGACTTACCTCCTCCCTGCAGGCTGACCCTGGCCAGGCACAACAGCAGAAGCGAGGTGCAAAGATTCATCTTGGCCACTGTAAAGAGTCTGCAGTACCTTCTCAGAGTCTCTGGGTGCCCATAGGACTTGGAGGGGGGGCAGCCCCTTTTATTCCCTGCTTATGCTCCGCCCACCTCCCACCTTCTCTCCTCATTGGGTGTCTGGGCCACATTCCCTTCTACCGTGCCCAATGGGCTCTGAGTTTGAAGCACAGGGACCCTCGCATACTTCTGCTCAAGCAGCCTTGTTCTCTATACATATGTCCACATCCTTGCAAGACACACTTGCTGCTAATGCTGTCAGACACATCATCTCACTCCTCTGTGCATTTTCCAGAGGAGACCTTAGTACCACAACTCTATTATGCTTAATGAAGCATTTTTAAAAAACAAAACTTTTACAGGATACAAATTAATTAACTATCATTTTTTTAAAAATCGGTTAAATGATTTGATCTGCTTTTAGGCTGAGCAAATGTGCATAGGATTGTGTGGTGTCAAATACACTGGGAGATACCTCATGCTGTGTACAGCACTGAAGTCTCACATTGAATGTAGCTGATCTGTAAAAAGGACTTTATGAAAGTGGAGACGATGTGTGTACTTCTGGAACCCAAGGAAACCTTTAATAATAACAATAATAAAAAAATACACTGGGAGATCTTCCGGTCATGGTGCTGCTACATTGTTATTTTCCCATCTTCCCTCAACACATCTGCTTCACCTGTCCACAGATGCATCCTTAACGCCTCTCTCCCTCCCCCCCAAAAAAACCTTTTCTGTTTTATATTCCACATGCCACAACATGTACATTTAACATTGCTGCCATTTCTGAAATGAATAGGGAAGGGGGAACTCTGCACCTTTCCTCAGCTGTTTAAGCCACTCCTTGCTAATCTCAGATATTTGGGAGCAAGCCGTGATCACCTAGAGGAGAAATGCGGCTAGGCACTCTGCGCGTTGCTCAGACGGCCTCACATCTGTTTTCTAAGGGATGGGTAATCCTTGGCCAGGAAAACAGGATGAGGCCTAGTGCAAATAACTCACACTTGCATGTACCATACAGTGGTACCTCAGGTTACAAACATCTTGGGTTACAAACACTTCAGGTTACAGACTCCGCTAACCTAGAAACAGTACCTCAGGTTAAGAACTTTACCTCAGGATGAGAACAGAAATCGCGTGGCGGTGGTGCGGTGGCAGCAGGGGGCCCCATTAGCTAAAGTGTTACCTCAGGTTAAGAATGGTTTTAGGTTAAGAATGGACCTCCGGAACGAATAAAGTTCGTAACCAGAGGTACCACTGTATACTCAAAATACATGTCTCCTTCACATACGGAGAGAAGAGCCCTGGCAGAGACCACCGCTAATGGCAGGGGTGTCAACTATAGGGGGCAGAAGGGGCTTCAGCCCCCTCAATATTTGTGGGTAGGGTGCTAAGCCCACCCCCCGCATATTGAGGGGGCTACCACCCACCACAATCCACCACCGGGTGAGCACTCACATGCTGGACAGGGGCAGGATGAATGGAGGGTGAAGACTGCCCTTCACATGCCCCATCTGCCCGCCGGGTGAGCATTCATGTGCCAGGTGGGGGGCAGAATGCACGGAGGGTGAAGATCACCCTTGGCGCACTCCCCCTCCCACCAGGTGAGTGCTTGCTCTTTAGGCGGGAGCGAGACATGCATGGGGTGCATGATATCATGTGTGTGGTGTCATATGATGCTGGGCTCCCTCAGTGGGGAAGGGAAGTCGGTGTCCTTGGCTAATGGCAGCCCTGGGCCCTCTGCACAGGGTGTTAGATCTGTGAACTGCCTACAATGTCATTTATGTGCAATGCCCCCCTCTTGGCATGGCATTGATTTTCCCATGGCACTGTGGGAAATGAAAGCCATTGAGATTACCCACAATACCTTGGAGTAGCATTGCATTGGCGACATCCTTAAAATGGCAGGAGGCTCACAGCCACTCACCACAGATCATAGCTAACTCTGCTGGGGAGTGGGAGCAGTCGCTGATGCCCCAAAGTGCCCCCCCCCATCACCCTGATGGTACGTTGCCCAAGACCGCCAAGATCCTGGATTCAAATCTGTCCAGGATCCAGGGCTGGGCCAAGACTTGTTGTGGTCTGACGCATGTGTAGAATTCTATTTCATGTGCAGCAGGAAGGGATGAGAGAAGGTCCAGGATTCAATTCAGTTTGCATTTAAAAGTGAACCTACCTAATTTTACTTTCCCAAACAATGTGTGAATTGAATTTTATTGAAATTTGCACTTCTCCCAATTATGCAAGTCCCCAGCCAATAATGCATATATTAATAGCGCACACATAGTAGTGAAAATATACAGAAATTCATTATATTTGGGGAAATACATTTCAAAAATAAGCATATTAGGCAAAACTGTATACTGAAATACATATATTAGTAGAAAATTTGCACTAAAATGCTGGTGAATTTTCATGCAAACTTTTTCAAAAATCAAAAACTATTGTAGAAACGTCAAGAAAAAATAAGAGAAACTGAAATTGACATATTTAGCAGAAAGTGACCAACCCAGTATTTAAATATTGCTTCAACAATGACCATGTTGAACCAAACCTACAGGTAGCAGGCTAGCTTAGAGGGTGCTGGGCAGGCCACACAACACCCACATCTTGCTCCTTCCTGGTATCTGCCGCCTGAGGCACCCACCTCACTCGACCTAATGGTTGAGTCGGCCCCACCAGGTTCCTCCCTTAAAGTTGCCACCTCTTTGTGAAGATTTGATTCCCTGTGCCCCAGTGCACCTCCCTGCTGAGAGAAGCTGCACCTGTTGAATGTCCACTTGTCAGGCAGTTCTTAAAGGCTGTTCATTTAATGATGATGATAATAATAATAATAAATGGGCAGGGGGCAGAAGAGAGAACCCTACCTGCTCTTTCTACTTCAAAGCTGCTCTGTCGAGTCACTTGCAAAATCCGCTCTCCTTCTCCAAGATAAACACTGGGTTGGCTTCCATCCCTGCGCTTGTAACAAACCCGCCTGGATGTTTGGTAAACTTTTGCATCCAGCCAGCTGTGTAACGTCCTGTCCCCCCCCAGCTCTTGCTCTCTCCCTCCCCTCTATTTAAACTGTCTGAATGCTGCAATGGCTGTTAATCATGGGGCTTCTTGCCAGCACTTGTTCGCGAAGGTGCCTCAAACTCATGTGCAGAATGAGCAGGGAAATCAGCCTCAGAGAGCTCCTTTGCATGGCTCAAAGCACTTAGTGGCTTCCTGGTTTTTAAGTGGCCAGTCCTCAGCGCTGCTTCTGCTGTTGGGCTGCACTGCCAGCCGTTAACTCTCTAGCACTACATCCACAACATATGTTTAAAGCACATGGCTTCCCCCCAAAGAATTCTGGGAACTGTCATTTATTAAGGGTTCTGGGAATTGTAGCTCTGGGACGGGGTTCGCCAGGGCTTTTTTTTCCAGCTGGAACTGAGATCTGGCACCTCTCAAGTGGGCACCCTTGCCATTATAAGAGAACAAAGGAGACATGCATGATGAGTTTGGGCACCTCTTTTTCTAGAAAAATAGCCCTGGGGTTAGTTCCCAGAATCCTTTGGGGAAGTCATGTACTTTAAATTTACACTGTGGATGTGACAGCCTTAGACAAGCCTTGAGCCTCCACCTGTGGCATGGGGATAATAATCTTGGCCTACCCTACACAGCTGTTATGTGGATTCTTGAGACAGCGTATGTCAAAGACTCTAGAATGACTTGAAATAAGCTGCAGAAGTGCTTTTTTATGTTAAGAGGCTAGGCCTCTTGCTTGGCATGTGTTTCTCCTCCTTTTGGGACTTTTCAGTATTTGCTGAACTCGGGCTGTGACCCGTCAAAGCACCCTGGCACAGTTTGTAACCCCCCCACCCCAAAATAAGCATGATCTCCCTATTGATTTTGGGGCCAACGCACACATACATACACACACAAACACAGACACTGAGAGCCTTTTCCTGCTTTCGCAGCTTTTGAGAAAGGCACCGGCATTCTTGGTCCGTGAATTACTGGAACGTGGGGGCAGCCTCGCAGGGTCTTCCTCCAAAGGCTCTTGGTGCATTGCAAGTGTGTTGGGAAGGGGAATTGCCATTAGAGTGGGGTGCTGTACAGTAAACACAGATGGCAAGGTGGGGGCGGAGGGCAGGTTGGCTGGGTGTATAAACACAACCTCTCTTGTCTCCCCCACCCCACCCGCCTGCAAAAAAAAAAAAGCAAAAAAAAAAGCTCTGCAATGTTTAAGTGCCAGAGGTCACTGTCTGGGAATGCTCAGTAGACAGAGATGTGGAGGTGGAAGAGAAGAAGTGGGGCAGACAGGGAGAAAGACAGAGGAAATTCTACCCACTCTGCTCCTATATTCAGCAAGGCTGTGCTGTTGTGGGAAAAGGCAAATCAGTATCATCATCATCATCATCATCATCATCATCATCAAGGATGGGCCATTTGGGCTAATCAGGTGGGTAGTTTGTTAAGGTTTAACAGCAATGAAGTATCTAGGTTGTAGAATCCTTCTTGGCGACCACGATTTGCAAGGGTTACCGAATTCAAAGCCAGAGGACAATTTGTGTGGCTAAATCACAGATATGACGTGAAAGACATGACAACCTTATGGGCAGAGCCCTGAAGGCCACACCACACACTGAAAGTACATTCAATGCACCTTGCGGGATTCCCTCAAAGAAATCCGGGAACTGTAGTTTGTGAAGGGTGCTGAGAATCGCAAGGGAAACTATGTTTTCCAGGATTGCTTGGGGAAAATAATGTGCTCTAAACGCATTCCAAAAGCTTGAAAGCGAAGCATGCGCAAAAAGTTCAAATGTCCTCTGCAATGTTATTTTACTCCATTTCCTACCTCTCATTTGTTCGCTTGCTTGTATTCCCTGGTGAGATCCAGTTCTGATTTTGCACATCTCACTACAGGGCAGCCATCTGCTCAAGTGACTGAAATCCAGCCTGTTGGTCCTTTCTGCTTTATTCCTCCCAGTGGTTCTCTCGTCCCTGTTTTCGTTGCCACTAATGGGAATTTATCCTGCTTAAAATACCTCTGCTCCCTGACTCAAACCTGGGGTGCCTCCAGGACACGTTTGAAAGGCAGGTCATTCTGGAAGGAAACTTTCCATGTTCTCGAGGTGCCAGGAACCGACAATAAACCTCATTTATAGTTCAGCAGGTTAACCTGAGAAAGAACAGAATGGAAAGATACAGCAAGGCTGGCATACGACCAGAAGGTGACCTGGAGGAGAATAACAGAAGGGGCTTTTCACCCCCCTTGAATGGGTGGGCAACTAGGGGGTGGGGTGTAGGTTAGAACTCCAAGCAAAAAGGAGGAAAAACCGTACACTGAAAGCACATGGCCTCCCCCAAAGAATCCTGAGAAACATAGTTCACACCTCACAGAGTTACAGTTCCCAGCACCCTTCAGAAACTAAAGTTCCCAGGGTTCTTTGGAGGAAGTGTTGAGTGTTTAAAATGGTATCCTAGTCGTTCAAATGTATGGTGCCAATGGCGTGAAGGAAATCCCCTCAGCTCAGTGATGCTGACTCCCAAGTTTTTGCCTCAGCTGCTGGACTGTGCAACAAAACTTTGTACATTAATTCTTTCTGGAATAAAAGAGAGAGAGATAAACTGGCTCATAAACTCACAATTCAGTGCCTGAAACTTTCCTTTTGTGCAATCTGCTGTTCTGTGCAGAGAGAGCCAAGAAAGTCTATGAATGATATAGCGGGGCAGTGGGGAGAGGTCCCCCCCCCCCAGTTCCCCCCATAAAGGATGAGCATCTTCTTCTAAGTTCCATCAGATACCGGGCATCTCCCAGTGGGAAAGTCAAACAGCAGGTACATTCCTGGGGAGGAATCTAGCAGGTGGGTGCAATGTTTGGGGCCTGGGGTGGGGTGGGGAGGAAGAGCAGGCCAGGACAAGATGGGGTGGTCAGACATGCACACGAGAAGCGGCAGAAGGAAAGAATGTGGCTTGTCTGTTGTGCAGGAAAGCATCAGGGGACTTGCAAGAGGCGGGGAAGTGGTCCTATGAGTGGCAATAGTAGCACAAAGCGAACAACATATCCATTTGAACAGAACACAAGGTAACTGTTATTCTGTTTCCATGGGCTTGTTTCTTATACATTTTAATCGCGGATGCTTTCATGTTTTGATGAAACTGTTTTGCTGTTTCTGAACTGCCTTGGTATTTTTTTTCTTGAAACAAAAGACAGCATGTAGAATAACAACAACATCACCCATAGAAATGAACTCAGGCCCAAATAATTCTACGCACAACATAAAAAAACAAAAAAGCTCTGAATTTTGCTAGGGGGTCACAACATGCTCCTTTGGAAATTTTGCCCTGGTTTTAGCGGATGTTTAAACCCTGCGAGGCAGACTGCGCTGCAAGATTGTAAGGGGCGAAAGTTCACCCAGTGAACTTGATCAGAATCATAGAATTGCCGAGTTGGAAGGGACCTTGAGGATCATCTGGTCCAAGCCTGTACAATGCAGGAATATGCAGCTGACCCATATGGGGACTGAAACTGCAACCTTGGCATTATCAGCACCATGGTCTACATGGTCTAACCAGCTGAGCTATCCAATGTGTTAACCAGCATCTCCCTGAGTCCTTGTCCAACACCAAAGAGCCTTTGAGATATTTAAGGATGGAGGAGGAGAGGCTGCACAGGTGACGTTAGGTCAGCGGAATAATCCAGGCCCATTGTCCAAATAAACACACTTGTGTTTGTGTTGCTAAATGAATCCTAATTTTCCATCCTGTGTGGCAAAGGCATGCACAGTTGCCGCTCCCCCTTCCTAATGAACACAATCAATTACACCCCCACACACCCTTTATGTACTTTCCTATTTGCCTGCAGTTGCAGCCTCAGTGTCAGCCTGGGGTTGCTGAGAAGGGAAAGCAACAGGCTGCAATTAAAGACTGACAGCACTTTCGGTCCTACGAGTGCAGCTGGGCCTTCTGTAGCCAAAAACAGCATTGTTCATGCCCAGGAAAGAGGTACTGTATCAGCAGGCTTAGAGAATCCCAAGGGTTTTCAAAACCCTTTATAATCAGCCCCAACAAGTCTGAGCGTGCTCAGTGGGCACAGAATGCTGACCGAATGTTTGCAGGTGGGAGTGGAATGGAGTGGCTGAAAACCTGAATGGGAGCATTCCATGCTTGGGCCTTTCGTTGCAGGCCCTGCTTGTCATGTCAGAATGCAGAGAGCCAAGAATCTTCAACCCGTTTTGCAGATTAAAACTGAATCCAAACAAGAGGCGGAAGCGGCTCTGAGAGATAATGGGTCTGGTCTGAAGGGAATTAGCCTGCTTGTTTCATGTGTGGAATTTTGCAACCTTCCCCGATGAAGTGAAGAGCTTGAAGGCAGGAGCAGCCAAAGTGGTACTCTCCAGATTCATTATTTATTTGACTGATTGGACTCTCACCCTTCCTGCCAATGGTGCCATCAGTGAGAGCTTCTGGGAAGGAGGGCCTCATCTGAATCAGGCTGCAGTGGGTCCTCCCCCCCCCCAAAGGTTCGACATCCCTCTATCCGCCTGACCAGACTGGGCTCCCCTCCCCACCTGCTCTTGACACAATGGCTAATTGAATGAATGGTGTAATGTCTCGCTTGACCTGCGGTCCCACGGGTCTCAGTTGTTGCTTTCCAGGATTCTGATCTAACTTGTGGCTTTTAGGAATGTTGGAGGGGAGTCCGCTTTGAAAAGGGAAAGGAAAACAAAAATGGAAAAAGTTACAACCCTTTGGCAGGAAAAGCCTGGGTGGAAGTTTTCTTCCCAACGTCCCTCCACAGTCTCTTTCTTCCCCTGCCAAGATGCACACCCTGAATGGTCTCTTCACGCTCCCCCTCAGAGGCCCTTCCTGATCGCTGCCTCTGCTGCCTAAACACCTCACCCCAAGAGACACCCCCCCCCCGCACCATTTGATAAAGGCAATTATTATCAGGCTGTATCCTTATGGGGGATGCATTTTCCCACTGGGTTCCCCAACACACGACACCCCTAGGAGGAAGGCTTGTGGCAAGGAGTCTGTGGGATCATTCAACTCACTAAATACAAGGACCTGTCTCCCTGTGGTAAAGGTAAAGGGACCCCTGACCATTAGGTCCAGTCGTGACCGACTCCGGGGTTGCAGTGCTCATCTCACTTTATTGGCTGAGGGAGCCGGTGTACAACTTCTGGGTCATGTGGCCAGCATGACTAAGCTGCTTCTGGTGAACCAGAGCAGCACACAGAAAAACAGTTTACCTTCCCGCTGGAGCAGTACCTATTTATCTACTTGCACATTGATGTGCTTTCGAACTGCTAGGTTGACAGGAGCTGGGACCGAGCAAAGGGAGCTCACCCGGTCACAGGGATTCGAACCGCCAACCTTCTGATTGGTAAGTCCTAGGCTCTGTGGTTTAACCCACAGTGCCACTCGTGTCTGAAACCTTATTCAACCCACTAAATACAAGGACCTGTCTCCTCGTGGTAGTAACTAGCTAATTCTGGAGGAATAAATCCATTTTGCTCGTTTGCAGATGTTAACTTGTGTACATGTGTGCATTTCCTCATGATTGGGTCACTGTGCAAGAATTGCTGCACACGTGGGCAGCGGCTGCAGGGTCTGAGGGGCAAAAATAATGACACTTCTGCTACATATGAAGACAGATTCCAGTGGAACTGAGCAGCCGAGACCAATTGTGGGTCCAATGGTCAAGAAGGCAGTTTCTGCATATCCAGTAGAAGGGAAGCGAGAGCTCATCAGCCTGGGAAGGTAGCCCATCTAGGAGAAGGAACACTCTGATCCTAAACCTCTACTGCTTTGCAGGATATTTTCAAGAGAAGAAAAGGCTAAAGAGTAATCCCTACACAAATCCAGAGTGCTGTACTTATGACAGTTGGATGGCACCTTGTATATCTCCTTCCAGCAACTCCTGCAACCAAGCTGGTGCCAAACGTATTGTTCTGCTTTCCTTTGGGCCACCACAGTGAGGTCGAGAGGGGGGTCTTGTCATCCGGCCAGCCCAGGACCTCCAGACACACTGCAAAGGCTTGTACCCCAGGGAAGTCACTGCCATGAAATATTGAGCCAAAGCAGAACTCCAATATATAGTTAGCAGAGTAAAAACTTAAACACATTGCAGGATTCCCCCAAAATAGAGGCAATTAATATTTAATCCAGCAGAGCTTTACTGCTACTGAAGGCAAATGAGCATAATGGTCACAAATCCAATACATTCAGGACTGGCACTGTCCATAAGAAATCCACTTCAACTTAAACTTAAAAGGTAAAGGGACCCCTGACATTTAAGTCCAGTTGTGAACGACTCTGGTGTTGAGGCAGTCATCTTACTTTACAGGCCGAGGGAGCCGGCGTTTGTCCACTTCCGCAAACAGTTATTCCAGGTCATGTGGCCAGCATGACTAAGCCGCTTCTGGAGAAGCCAGAGCAGCGCACGGAAACACCGTTTACCTTCTCGCTGGAGCGGTGCCTATTTATCTACTTGCACTATGTGCTTTTGAACTGCTAGGTTGGCAGGAGCTGGGACTGAGCAACGGGAGCTCACCCCATCACGGGGATTCGAACCGCCGGTAGTGATAAAGCGGGATATCAAATCCAAACTCTTCCTCTTCTTCACATATTACAGACTGTGTTCAGAGGTACACTGCCTCTGATGGCAACCTAAGGCCCAGGGGCCGGATGCGACCCATTCACCTTCTCAATCCAGCCCTCGGATGATCCAGGAATCAGCGTGTTTTTATATGAGTAGAATGTGTCCTTTTATTTAAAATGCATCTCTGGGTTATTTGTGGGGCATAGGAATTCGTTCATATTTTTTCCAAAATACAGTCCGGCCCACCACATGCTCTGAGGGACGATGGACCGGCCTATGGCTGATAAAGGTTGCTGACCCCTGGTGTAGACAGAACGTATCCATCACAGCTAATAGCTGTTGATAATTGGAAGAAATGTTCCTTTGAAGGATAATGCCCTAATCTTCCTCCATTTTAGGGATGTCTTTTATAAGCGGAGTTAACTGGAGTGGATGTATTTGGTGAAAATTAGCACAGGCCAGAAAAAGCTTTCAATTGTTGTGGAAGTGCAGCTCCTGCCTCGGCCAATATCCCTCCCCCCCCCCCCCGCCGAGAGCCACACCACAGGCCCCACATCTTACATTTTGGGCACAGAAACCTGTAGACCTTGGCTTCTATCCAGGCTAAACTCTGGAGCGCCATGTGGCAGCTCTGTGTTGATATTTAGGTTGGGTAACGTCTGATTCTGCGAACCTGGGAGTGGTCAGTTTTATTGCCGTCCTGCACCACCTCCTAGAAGTGCACATTCCCGTTGCACAAGGGGCTGCCTGCTGCTTGCCTCCCCCACAGATGTTTTCACTTGGGTTGCAGTCTAGCACACTGGAGAGAAAAGTGTGTGTGTGTGCCTGTGTGTGTGTGTGTTGTTGTGCGGGAGGGAGGGAAGGTTTGGTGAGACATGAAAGGGTGTGAAAATATATGTCGTCCCCCCCCCCACTTCCTCTTTGATCTCTCGCCTTGATCTTTTGTTTTCATTCTTGGACAAGCAAGTCAAAAGAGAGCTGTATGTGAAAAGAAAAGAAACAAAGAAAGAGGGAGGGGGAACCCTCTGTAAAAAAACATTGCAAGACATAAACAGACAACTTTCCAAAATGAAAGCAGACAAGACTGCTGATAACGCATCAAAATTTTCATTGTAAACTGTGTGTTATGTGAGAGTGAGAAAGATTTGATTTTTTAAACATTCTTAATCCACACTCTGTACAGCTTTGTTTTGTTGTGGGGTTTGGAAGAATTCTGGACACTTCTGATATTATTTTTTTAAAAAAGAAAGTTTTAATTCTTATTTTAAAAAAAACACAGGGTGTTTCCAGGCAACTTGTTTAATTGTGCATTCATCCTGATTTTGCATCAAAGTAAGTCCTATCCCACACTTTCTCAGGCTTTTCTCTTGCTGTTGCTTTCCTCATTGGTTCCTAGAGCTGGAGAGACACAGGTGAAACCAAACATTCCCTGACAGCAGCCACAGATTCTCTCTCCCCTCTCCTCAGTTATGTGCTTTCCTTTACATTTATATCTCACCTTTGCTCCAAGCTTCTCAACGTGACGTACTTACTTGTCCCACTCCCCATTTTATCCTCACAACAACTCTGTGAGGTAGGTTTGTCTCAGAGACAGTGACTGGGCCAGGGTCACCCTGTGAACTTCATGGCTGAATGGGGTTTTGACCCCTGGTCTCCCAGCTCCTAGTTCAGCAGTCATATCATATCACAAATCCCATGTCGTAGATGATGCCCATGTGTTGCTGTCGACCTTGTCCTGCAAGACGCATCCCCGCCACCTTTTTCCCCAACTGCAGCTGCGATTGCGAGGAGATTCCTTTATTGCGCCTATATATGTTTTCACCTTCATGGCCAATATAGTATCTTTGAGGGGCGAAGGGGGGAGATTTAAAGTCCTGGAAACAGCACAGGAGGGGAATATTGAGGAAACCTCTCCGAATGCTGCAGCCACGATCCAAACCAGCGCACCCTACGGCTGCTCTCAGAGCAAGAAAGATGACGTCAGGCTAAGAATTTGCTTACGGCTCTTCTGCGTCACGTCGTGGGGCATCTGACTAAATTGCACCGGTCTTAGAGAGTGCAATAAATAGGTTTCACCACTAGAGAGCAGGCGGACACTTGTTGTTGCGTACGGCGCAGCAAGTCCGCTATGAATTTCTTCATTTTGCTCAGGGGAGAGGGAAATAAGTTGCCTTTTCAGCGGTGTTGGAGCTGGGACTGCTGCTGTGCATATTCTGGAGGAGTCCTCTGGCCACCAGATTCATTCCTCCTCGCTCCCATATGGTATCCGTCCTTGCGTGTTTCAAGTGGCCTTGCGCACGCTGGCTGGGCTGGATCCGGCCTCCGCAAGAAATCTTGTCCGGCCCGCGGCAGGAGACCATGCCAGATTTGAATCAAGGTCTGGCAGAAAGTTTTCCCGCGCTTCTACTAATGAGGAAAATGAAAATGCGTTTTTAATTTGAAAGAAACTGAGCGATCCCACACCTTGGCGTTATTGCATCTTCAAAGTTTAAGGTCGCTCCCCCCACCCCATCCCAGGCGACCCATTTATTCAGCATCCTCCTGATTTGTTTGCACAACGTTTGCATTTATTGAGCATTGATTAGGATTTTCTTGTGGGCAGTTTATATGATCTCACCTTAAGCACACACTTTCTAGTTGGTTTTCTTGGCAGGTCGCTTCCAGATGACCCATTCATTGAAGCCTGATTTGTTTATGGATAAATTAGGCAGGTGGGGCGCTTCCAGACCATCCTTGTTTTCTGGTGGGATCCAATTGCATACAGTACTGGAAAATTCATGTTGTGCAAGGAGCACAACCTTAGCTGATTAAAATTCTTACCAATAAATCAGGTAAACATTGCAGCCCAAGTTACACTTTATTTTTTAACATTACCTGTAATCTCAGTTTTATAAATAAGCCCAAATAAGTTATTAGCCTACACATGTTTCTATCTAGCCTGCTAAGAGGCTAATAGCCCATCCCTTCTTCCTGGCTACAGAGGAAGAGCCTTTCTCTAAAGCAGGCTGATAGAAGAGGCGCACAGCTTTGGAAGGGCCTTCTCTTCCTCCACAGCCAGCATGGAAACCAAAATGGACTGAGGAAGGAAGAAAAGGGGATATCCATCCTTACTCGCCACTCCTGCAAGGAAGTCATGATCACCTGTGGCTACCAGGCCTGCCCTATCTTTGAAAAACTTAAGAAGCTGGTGAGATGAAGTCAATGATACGGGTTTTCCAGAGATGTTCAAATGGGAAAATTTTCTGGAAAGTGTTCCAAGAGTATACATTACAAATAATAATAGTGAGATAGAATTTTTTCCAGTGCAAAACGATACCCTAAACTCCAGGCCCAGAGAGTGATCCCACTAATTAAACGTGTAAACAACATAAAAATGTTGAAAACTTCCAAGCTTGCCGGATATACTGTACTTGTACTTGGCACCTGCCCTACTAATGAACTCATGAAGCAAAAATATTTCCCACCGAAAAATAAAACACTGGAAGATTTTCTGCCTCACGTCACTGGATGAAGTATGTGGTGCGTGTATATGTATATCTGCATTTGAACTTTTGATCATCTATTATTCTAGGGCAATTATATTTTTCTAGTTTGTTTTTTAACAAAAAGAACAAGCACTTCCTTGGCTTCCAAAACAGTCCAATATGGGCATTTGCAGAGTGAATGAATGCAACATTCAGAAAAGAGAGACCAAGAGCCTTCAGCCCCCACCCCCAGCATTATATTTTTAGCAGAGTCAAGGCAGGATATAAATTACTTGAAAAAATGGCCAATGAGTGGAGGGGGCAGTAACTCCCAGTATGAGAGTTAAAAGCATGCCCTCATTTTCATCTTTGAAATTTTGGAAGGTGTGGAAACTTGCCCACTAGACTACACTCTGTGGCCAGAGGAGAGGGCAGAGTCTGGGGAATGAGCTCATCTTGGCAAAACTCCACAGAACTGAACTAATTCCATGTTCCCTTAAACTGTGGTCAGGTTGCTGATTGGCTGCCCAGGCTGTCCGCCCTACCCCATCCCAAACTCTCCTTCCCTGACCGCTCCCCTGCCCTCTGTGCATTTGGCTTACATTTCCATTCTTCCCTCTCCCCAAATCCATGGGCTTCTGCCAAAGCATATGGGAGGGCATGCAAGGAAGGCTTGGGACAGATGGGTCCCAAACTAAATATTATTTGTCTGTCTGGCTACATCCATCCCTGCTGGTGAAGGGGAAGAGATGCCTGTGCCCACCTCCGAGCAGGCCCAAGTTCAAGCTGCAGACTTTGAACTCTCAAGCCCTCCAGCGCCTGGGCTTGCAAAGGCTGCTGCTCCCTGCCAGAACCCCCCTGCTGTGAAAATCCAGTGTGTTAATGCTGCTCACCAGGCCTTACTGAGTCACTTCCCGCCCCCATCACCTTGCACAAAGGAAATGCAAAACAGGGCCTTGTCAGCAGTTGCCCCAAGGCAATTGGAATGCCTTCCTAGAGCAAGTGCATAAACATTTAGCTTTTCAGAGGCTAATGAAAGCCCTTTTGGATTTTAAAGGCATTGGGTTTGGGTGGAGGTTTTCAGTTATGCAATTGATTTCCATTGTCACTGTTTTTAATTTTGCGCCTTTGAATTTACATTCTTATGAAGAGCCCTGTTGAGGCAGACCAAAGCCCCTATCTAAACCAGATTTCTCTTCTCACAGTGGCCAAATGGGGTGCCTACAGGAAGCCCAAAAGCGTTGGTGTGATCCTGTTCCTCATCCCAGCAGTTGGTGCTGAAAGGCACACTATGCTTAAGAGACACTGACAGCTTTCCCTTCCACGAATTTGGGTATTCTGTTTTGAATTATTTAGTGTAACTTTTAAAGGAAGTTTTTGAGTATTTGGAAAGGTAGCAAATGAAGCAAAGAAATAAAGTGGGAAAGAAAGAATAAAGGATTAAAGGAAGGAAGGAAGGAAGGAAGGAAGGAAGGAAGGAAGGAAGGAAGGAAGGAAGGTTAGGTTAGGTTGGAGAGAGGAAAACAGACATTGGAGGCGTAAATGGCTTTGCCAGTGGTTCTGTACATCATTATGGATTCACTGTAAAAAGTAACATGAACAAATTATGTCCATTTAGGAGAGAAAGAGCTAATAATGGAAATAACCCACATTTCTTGGAACAAAAAAGGCTTGTCAGTGGATGCTGGCATCCCTCTCCCTTAATATTTTTCTCTGTTTAGCCTGGCTCAGACTTCCAAGTCCTGCTGGTGTCTCTCAAGCCTGACTTACAAAATCTGCCTTGGCCTCCCCATCAGCCCTTCCGCCCCCCTGGCCCTCAGCCCAGGTCATGCCCTAGCCCAGTCAGCGCATGCCTTGAGGGTTTGCCTCCTTTCACATAGCTGTGGGAGTCACCCCCCCCCCACTTCCCCATTGCTACAGCACTTCTTCCTTTGGGTGACTCATTGATTTCACTCTCCCTTTCAAGATAGGGATTTTGGGAATAGCATGTGTCCAGCAGTAAATCACTTTTCAGTTTTCTCAGGAGCTTGTTTTCCCGAGTTTGTTTTCCCAGTTTTCTTGGGATTTGTTAGGTAGTCTGCTCTGGATTTTTACTTTTATCTTTACATGAACTTTAAATAGCAATCCAGTAAGGAATATGAAATAAAAGAAATAAAAGGAGAAAAAAAGGGGGGGAGGTACAAAACGAAACAAAAGGTTCACAGCCATTACCTTATGAAATAAAGTACATTCTCAAGAAACTACACAGTGAACTAGACATTAAAACAAAAACTGACCAGATACATAGAGAATACAAGACAAATGCTATTAATACCATACAGTGGTACGTTGGTTCTCAAACATAATCCATTTCAGAAGTCTGTTTGACTTCTGAAAACGTTCAAAAACAAAGGCACGGCTTCCGATTGGCTGCAGGAGCTTCCTGCACTCAAGCGGAAGCCGCGTCGGACGTTCGACTTCCAAAAAATGTTCGAAAACCAGAACACTTACTTCCGAGTTTTTGGTGTTTGGGAGCTGATTTGTTCGTCAACTAAACCGTTCAAGATCCAAGGCTCCACTGTATTTCATCAGCTCTGCATTTGTCACTCTGTTGCTGAACTTGGTCAGATGCTTAACTCCCTCCCTTCCTTGATTTGATGATTTGTCACTAGGACTGAGATGCTCATTCAGCTGGGCTTCCCGTCTTGCTTCAGCAGAGATGTGGAAGACTGAACAGAATTCCATTGCCCTATCCTTCTTCCAGCCAGTTGTCAGAACAGGGAGGGCATAAAGCTGGAGAAAGGCGTCTCTCTGTCAAACCAAAAACAACCACACCTGTTTTCCTCTGTTCTACAAGATGCTTAAAAAACAAACAGGCCACACATGAGATAACAGAGGGTGCAGCGGGGATGGGCAGTGTTCAGAAAAGAAGCAGGTCTTTTCCACACACCCCTTTCCTGATTTCTAAAGAAATCTGATTTAAAAGAAACCCACGTTATACATGGAGGGGCATGTGTGCATTGCGACAACATCAAGCTGTGCGTGGATAGTATTCCTTGTAAAAACATGCAGTAGGTGTGTTAAAGAGCTTTCTGTACTGACTTCTGCCCTGTCAGTTAACCACTAGGCTCTGCCCTCAGACCTATCCCTGGCTTCACTCACACTTCCAGAAGGTTGCAACCATAGGATGGAGCGCTCTGTGCATGCACCAAAATTGCAGGGGTAACGGTCTTGGCCATTTAGAAAATAAACAAATGTGACCGTTGTGTAAGAACATAGTTAGGATCACTGCTTTTTTTTTTTTTACTTCTGTCTGAAGACAATTAAAAGGAAAAGGTAAAGGTACCCCTGCCCATACGGGCCAGTCTTGACAGACTCTGGGGTTGTGCGCCCATCTCACTCAAGAGGCCAGGGGCCAGCGCTGTCCGGAGACACTTCCGGGTCACGTTGCCAGCGTGACATCGCTGCTCTGGCGAGCCAGAGTCGCACACGGAAACGCCGTTTACCTTCCCGCCAGTAAGCGGTCCCTATTTATCTACTTGCACCTGGAGGTGCTTTCGAACTGCTAGGTTGGCAGGCGCTGGGACCGAGCAGCGGGAGCACACCCCGCCGCAGGGATTCGAACCGCCGACCTTTCGATCGGCAAGCCCTAGGCGCTGAGGCTTTAACCCACAGCGCCACCTGCGTCCCCCCAACAATTACTGAAGACAATTACTTAATATTTATTCAAACCATTGTTGTTGTTTAAAAAAACCTGCACTTTACCTGAAGAAAAGACACCCAGAGTGGCTCAGAAAGATCAGTAGTAAAAAAGTCGCCACCCCTCAGGCTTGCAGTCAAAAAGACATGATACCCAAGGAAAAAGGGTTGGGGAAGGAGGAGGGGGGAAGCAAGCTCTGCCACCATTTCTTAAAGTTACAGATTCTGATAAATACCAGCTTGAATGGAAACAGTAGATGCCTTTTGATGTTACGGCTTCTGCCTAGGTGTCTCTTATTTTTTAATCACGAAGACATCACGGCTGACTTTATATAGTAGCACTTCATGCTTTGGCGGCACTGCAAGAGCAAGTAAGCTATGAGCTCTGGTCTCCTGTCTTCTCTCCTCCCTGGTTGCATATGTGCCGCCAACCCTCCTTGTTTACCAGGGACAGACCTTTTCTTTTTTCTTTGATGCCTGTCCCTGGTAAATCATTCCCCCTATTTTTGCCTTGGGGGCAGCTTTGTTAAAAGTCTTGTTCCTGTGAATTGCCATGGTTCTCATTCTTCAGGCATCACCTTCCTTCCCAGGGTCTCTAGAAGTTACATTTCCAAGTAAGGAGTGGATGTGTCTTGTCTCTGGCTGCATACCCACCATACTTTTAAAGCACATTCAAAGCACTTCACTTCACCCAAAGAACCCTGGGAATTGTAGTTTGCTAAGGGTGGTGGGAATTGTAGTTCAGCAGTGGGTTAAGACCAGAGCTCCATGTAAATGCTACAGGTGCAGTGTGCTGCACAACCTCCCACATCAGACCCAGTAGCTCCTGCAGAATATTTTGTGCTGCTCTTATTGTTGCAGATTGATCATGTCTTTCTCCTTAACCCAAAGAACAAACCTGCTTTTTGACTTGCAGCTTAGCGGAGGGCAGGCAATCGAAGAATGAGGAACTGCAGCGAATATAGAAAAAGAACCTTCAGTAATGCAAAACCGCAGACGGAGGTGGGCAGGCAAGAGCTCAGACCCTGTTCATGCGCCCAATGCCCCTGCTTTCATCCCACCTGTCAAATGTTGGTGGGTCAATGTGTCTTCCAGTCCTGGCTTGGGAGTGAGTACAAACCATTGTTTGCCTGTTTGGACAAGTATTTGAAGTTGCCAATTGCTGAAATGCGTGAAGGGAAGAAGGAGGGGGCAAGAGGAGGGAACGTGCAAACTTGGCATGTTCCTGCCTTCTTGGCGGTGCTTGAATATAGACTTTACAGTGATTTTTTTAAAGCTGCTTTTATCAAAGAGGAAAAGCACTCTTCAGATGCTCAGAAGACCTTTCTCCTTGGGGCCTTAAAAAAAACAACCCAACAACACGCACGCACGCAACTGCTAATTTGTTCCAGTCGGGGAAAAGGCACTCTTACACCTGCTCAGAAGAAGCATAATGGAATTTTTTGAAAACAAAAGCTGGTGACACTATTCAGATGGTGCGCAACCCCACTACACGGACACCAGGTGGCGCATTCCTGTAGAGCTGGTTGTTGATGGGGATGGGGGGGGGGAGGACAAGGTGGCAGGACACTTGATCTGTCCCAGGTGAGGCAGCTCCAGGCCTCCTTGTTTTCCTTCACTGCCTTCCTTTGTTCTCGGGCCCAGTCCATCTCCCTTGACAACGCGATCCTATCTGCCTGCGAAACTGGAACATGGGCACCGGTTGCACGCAGCAATGACCTACTAAGCGAGCTCCTGGCGGTGTTCTCTTCTCACTCCCCCCTCCCCTTTGGCCTGTTCCAGCAGCGGGCGATGGTTTCAAGTAACCCTACTCCGAGAACTCACCTGTATTGCGCCAGCTGTCCTCACCAGCATGTCAAGCCTGGCGAGGCCCAGCAGAACCCCTGGGAGACATTTCGGAGAGGGACAACCTTTCGGAGGAACCTGGGGTTAGGCTGTTGAGGGCTGAGGAGACACCTGGCTTCAAATTGCCCTTCAGCCATGAAGCCCCCACTGGGAGTCTTTGGGTCAGCTAGTCTCTCTTGGTCTACTCCTACCTCACAGGGTTGTTGTGAGGAGGGAAAAAATGAGGGGATGGGCAGAAGCAATGAATACTGGCCTGAGCTCCATGGAGGAAGGGCAGGATTATAAACAAATACGTTAAATCAGGAGTGGTGAAACCATCACCTCCTGCCTACTTTCCTGAAATATATCTCCTATCATCCCTGACTATTGAGCATGCTGGGTGGGACTAATAGAAGACACGAGCCTAACAATAGCTAGAGGTCCAGGGGTTCCTTAACCCAGTGGTTTTCAACCAGTGTGCCGTGGAACCCTGGGGTGCCTTGAATGATGGTCAGGGGTGCTGCGGGCAACACTGGCCTCTGTCCCTCTTTCCTTCCCTCTGATACCCTCTTTCATCTCTGCCTCCCAAAGACTTATGCAGCTGTTTGCTGCAATAGCCCTGTTGACCAGCTCCCCAGGCAAATGCTGCCTCTGGGGCTGGTCAGGGGGTGCTGGTTGCCAAGAGCTGAGGTGGCCTCGGAGTAAGCAAGCAAGCGGGTGAGGGAGCCCAGCCAGCCTTTCCGCCAGCCCTTGCTGTTGGGAATGGACAGACAAGTCCCAGGCCCCTGTGGGGCAGTGTGAGGAAGCACCTCTCTTTGGGGCAGGGGAGGGGCAGCTCAGAGACCAGGGGCGGTGGCAGCGGCTGCCCGGAGGACTCCCAAGGAGACGGGAGAGGAGGGGAGGCTGAGGGAACTCTCTCCTAGGGAGGGTGTTCGAAAAAGGGTGAGAGAGCTCTGCAGGCAAGGGGGTGACGTAACTGGGCTCCTGAGCCCCACAGGGGTGCCACAGAAAGAATGTAGTTGGTCAAGGGAGCTGTAGAAAAACTCTGCCTTATCCCACTGCATTAAATAAATACAGTGGTACCTCGCAAGACGAATGCCTCGTAAGACGAAAAACTCACAAGACGAAAGAGTTTTTCATTTTTTGAGTTGCTTCGCAAGACGAATTTCCCTATGGGCTTGCTTCACAAGACGAAAACGTCTTGCAAGTTTGTTTCCTTTGTCTTGCAAGTTTGTTTCCTTTTTCTTAAAACCGTGCATTCAGGGGGTGCAGTTGTGACTTGACTTCGAGGAGCAACTCATAGCACGCGGTGTGGTAGCCTTTTTTGAGGTTTTTGAAGACTTTGGTGATTTTTGAAGCTTTTCCAAAATCTGTGCTTCGCAAGACGAAAAAATCGCAAGACGAAAAAACTCGCAGAACGAATTAATTTCGTCTTGCGATGTACCACTGTAAATTACATGCATCCATACATTTTTATTGTCAATGCTGTAAGCTGCCTTGGACTTTTTTTTTTTAACGTAAGGAAAAGGCTGTAACTATTTCAATTACAAAAAACCCCAACACATTCAGCTCTGGACATGTAGACAAGGAATACAGGAGAGAGTACCTCAGCACATATACAGAGTTCCTTTTGCTACTGAGTAGGTATTTCCTGCTGCCATATATATCACACATTGTGGCACAATAGGTCAGTGCAGCTGGCTGTTAACCAGACGGTTGGTGGTTTGAGCCCACCCAGGGACGACTGTGTGCAGGATTCATGTGTTGCTAGAGGTTGGATTGGATGATCCTTAGGGTCCCTTCCAACTCTACAGTTCTATTATCTTCCAGGTCAGGGGGTGTATCTACTACGCGGAGTGTGAGGCAAGGGTTTTCTGCATGTTTTCGAAGCCTGTGCTCAGACCTGGGAGGTAAGCATTCACCCTGGTTTGTCAGAGTGTGTAGTCAAGTTGCAGCAGAAACCACGCAAGAGTCTTGTGGCACCTTTAGATTACTTTTTTGTGTGTGTGTGTTACGGTTTTGTGGAATACAGCCCACTTTATCAGATGCTCGAAGTGTTATCCTGAGTTGCAAACAGTGAGGTCAGAAGGAAATGAAGTGCAGAAAGTACAGACAGTGGTAATTATGCTATTAGCAGTGACCATTCAAAAAAGAAAAGTAAATCAATTGTTGTTGATAACACAGACATTCTGGCATTGGTAACGCAATTAACGAACACACACAGTGTAATAAAAACACAGGGCATTTAGCATTGCTACTCCCATGCTGTGGAATTTCTTTTAGCAGAGATTTGGGAGGCATCCTCACTTTTGACTTTCAGATGTCTCCTGACATGGGCGTAGCCAGGATTTTTGTTGGGGGGGGAGGGGCAGGACTTCTGTTGAGGAGGGGCAGAATCTCAGTTAGCTATGTACTGTATTTTTATTGATTTTAATTGATAGGGGGCAGCTGCCCCTCACTCCCCCCCTTGGCTACGCCCTTGCTTCCTGAATATTTTTTTATGCTGACAGGCCTTTGCAGCTATTTAATTATTATTTTTTATTATCCAGCTGGAATATTGATTATCTGTATTTTTATTTTTGCTTCATTCAAAGTTATTTACCCTCCCTGTCCTGTCCAGATGGGGGTGTAAGCTGGGCCACCAGCCAAAGGTGATGGAAGGCACTCGGCACCACTGAGACCACCTGAGCCTCAAGCAACAGCAAAGGATTCAGGTGTACCCCCAAACTATGTACCCGCTCCTTCAGAGGGAGTGTAACCCCATTCAGAGCAGACAATCTACCAACCATCTGCCCCACTTTTTATCTGTAAAATGTCAGCATGTTTATCTTTTCCTTTTCCTTTGAGGAGATTCTCAGAGTAGCCTGGTGACTCCTGAATTCTGTGATGGCCTGTCTGTTGGAGCCTGCTCTAGCACCTACTATAGATTGGAAGCAGGGAGCTCCAGGGGGCTCTGCTATGTTGTTCCAAATTAGTGGTGGAGAAGCTGTGTGGCCCTCCAGGTGTCGGTTTATTGTTCAACTTAAAGGTAAAGGGACCCCTGACCGTTAAGCCCAGTCGCGGACGACTCTGGGGTTGCGGTGCTCATCTCGCTTTACTGGCCGAGGGAGCCGGTGTTTGTCCGCAGACAGTTTTTCCGGGTCATGTAGCCAGCATGACTAAGCCGCTTCTGGCGAAACAAGAGCAGCGCACAGAAACGCCGTTTACCTTCCCGCCAGAGTGGTACCTATTTATCTACTTGCACTTTGACGTGCTTTCGAACTGCTAGGTTGGCAGGAGCAGGGACTGAGCAACGGGAGCTCACCCCATTGCGGGGATTTGAACCGCTGACCTTCTGATCAGCAAGCCCTAGGCTCTGTGGTTTAGACCACAGCGCCACCCACATCCCATTGTTCAACTTACTTACATATTAAATTCATATCCCACCATTCCTCCCAAAGGAGCCCAGGGCAGCAAACGGCAAGAGATAAAGCATTAAAAAATAAAATAAAATAAAATAATGCCAACACAGATGCAGAGCAAGAAAGATCTCAACTTAAAAGCCTTGTTGGAAGATGGTCTTCAATAGGCACAAAAAAGACAACAGAGACAATACCTGCCTTAATATTCAAGGGGAGGGAATTCCAAAGGGCAGATGCCACCACACTAAAGGCCCAGTTCCTATATTGTGTAGAAATGTCCTCCTGATAAGATGGCACCTGCAGAGCACAGTGATTCAGTAGTTAAGAGAGGATACGATCTTTCCGGTGTTCCCAGCCAGCATCGATGATGGTCAGGGATCATAGGGGTTGTAGCCCAGCTGCATGTGGAAGCCACAGATTCCTTTGCCTGTTGCAGAAAAGAGTAATCTCTTTTCTGGAGGGAAACCGCTATGCTAAGGTTACAAACTGTTTGAAAATGCACTGGGCAAAATAAATTGTCCATGGTTACTGTTTTGAAAAAATTCCTTCTTATCAACTGCGGTTGCCACATTATCAACCTCCTTCAGAGTTATGTGTGCTTAAGCTGCTCTTTATCAGGCTTTGATAACATGACTTGTTTTTGACCTGGAGACAAAAGAACCCCTTTAGACCGCCTAATCCTGTTAGTTTCTTGCCCTGAACCAAGCATGCTGTGGATGTTTACTACTATTAGTAGTAGATACTATGTATTAGTATCATTAGTAGTCTACTAAAGATAATTTATCATTTATATGCCGCCCATCTGAATGGGTTACTCCAGCCACCCTAGTTTTCCGTTGTTTTTGGACCTTGGAGTGGTACTGACTTTTAATTTTAAAATGTTGTTTTTTTAAAACAACAACACAGCTGTTTATTTTGATTTCACTTTTGTTTAGATACAAATGGTATTTTTGCTTGTTTTACTGCATATGACTTCCTTCAATGTTTTTAATTAAAATGAAAATGAAAACAAATGATTTTTGTAGGGATTTTAGCATACATGTGGATACTTCCTCTCCTACCTGAATATGAATGCTTTGAAGTGCTCTGTATTACTATATTTGTCTCACTGCTATTTACCTCTCAGGATTATTTTAAGGAGATCTTATTGGTCTAATCAGAAATAAAAACCAGGCATAAAATTGTTTTCCTATCATCATAGCTTCAAAAGGCCACCAAAATTATTTTGATGCCAGTGTTGTGGACTGCTAACTGGATTGCTGTTATTTTCTAGAGTTAACATGCATTGTTGCGTTTTGCATTATTGTCGGGCTACCTTTCCATGCAATAAATGTTGTAGGCCCAAAGTCACTTAGCTGCGTAAGGCCCTGCATACATTACCAGCTCAAAGCGCAACTAAGGTGGAATCTACACACATATTAAAAACGCTGTGAAAATGCTTTTTTTAAAAAAAAGTTTTGAAAAATACACTGAATTCGGCATAGCTCACTGTCACCATCTAGTGTCACATTTGTACATTGCTCTTTAAAGGTAAAGGTAAAGGTACCCCTGCCCGTACTGGCTAGTCTTGACAGACTCTGGGGTTGTGCGCCCATCTCACTTAAGAGGCCAGGGGCCAGCGCTGTCCGGAGACACTTCCGGGTCACGTGGCCAGCGTGACATCGCTGCTCTGGCGAGCCAGAGTCGCACACGGAAACGCCGTTTACCTTCCCGCTGGTAAGCGGTCCCTATTTATCTACTTGCACCCGGAGGTGCTTTCGAACTGCTAGGTTGGCAGGCGCTGGGACCGAGCAGCGGGAGCGCACCCCGCCGCAGGGATTCGAACTGCCGACCTTTCGATCGGCAAGCCCTAGGCGCTGAGGCTTTAACCCACAGCGCCACCTGCGTCCCTACACATTGCTCTTTACAACACATTTAAAAACATTTTATTTGCAGTTGTAAAGCTGAGTCCTAGGTCATTCTTTTTATTAATTCAGATCAAAGCAGTGCATCATACAAAATGACAGGAGGGGTGTGGATTATGGCTATCATCGTGTGTACTGCACACCGCTTTCCAAAACAGTGGTGGGAGCACACTGGATGCGGAGTAAACAGAGGAGTCAACCCAGCCTGAGTCCCACCCCACGAGTTTTACTGGAGCAAACTTGCTTAGGATTGGGTTTGAAACAGCTTTGTTATGGCAACAAGTGAAAGGAGGCTACGCACAAATGCTGATTATTTCTGGCATCTGTATCCCACCCTCCCTCCAGAGAGCTTAGAGAGGCCTACGTGGCTGTGCTCCCCATTTTCACATGAAGTTAGGCTGATACTGAGTGACTTGCCCTGTTTCGTCCCTTGAACATCACAACTTGAGCCCTGTTTAGGGAAGTTTTTAATGTTTGAAGTTTTATTCTGTTTTTAATGTTCTGTTGAAAACTGCCCAGAATGGCTGGGGAAACCCAGCCAGATGGGCAGGGTAGAAAGAATAAATTATTATTATTATTATTATTATTATTATTATTATTATTATTATTAGGATTTGAACTTGGCTCTCCCCACTCAAGTTCACAGGGTCTCAATTGCAAAGTTATACCCTTGCTATTCACCCACACCTCAGATGGGAAACCTTTGGCTCCACAGGTTATAATACCCATTGCCCTTGAAGATTGGCCGTTTCGCCTGGGGATGATGGGAGCTGGAATCCAAAAACATTTGGTGGGCCACACGTTTCCCCCACCACTGACCCCCACCACCCTGGAGGGAGCTGCATTTGTGCAATGGGTATGATATGGGATGTGTGGGTGCCTCTAACTAGGCACCCTTTCCATCATCATCATCGTCATCATCATTATTATTAATCATTATTAAATATATTGCATATTCATATTCTTTCATGATGCTGCAGAGTGAAGTTGGCTGGCACAGGGAATATCTGATAGGTTCCACTTCTCTGTGCCTCTTGAATTCAACCACAGAAACTCCCTTTCTCGCTTGATCACTCGCTCTTTCTCTTTCCCCCCACCTCCCTCCTTCTCTCCACCTCTGCTTGTTTTTCTCAGCCTTCTCCTCCCCTCCCACCCTTTCCCCTCTAGAACGGGCAGCTTCCCAACTCGCCAACAGAAAATAAAGAAATATTCAAACTCTCTCCTCTACACCACCACCCATTCTGTCGTTACCATGGAACCCCCAATGCCCTTCTCGGCTTGGGCTGCCTGCTCCTCCCACCCACCTGTTGGGGGTTCATATAACCCGCCCCTCCCTGTCCCTAAGCACGGGCTCCCACGGGATCCTTCTAGACAACAGCAGGTACCTGTGAAGGAGAGCAAATTCAATAACAAGCAGCCTGCCGAAACCAGGGAGGGGAAGAGAAGACGGAGGATCTGTCCAGCTCCCACCATCGCTAGCAGCTTCTTCCTGGGCCTCTTTCCTTTGCTGGTTCCACCGTACCTGTCTGCCTTTGGTCCGGCCAAGCTCATAAAAGTGACGCCCCACGGACAGGTATCCCTGGACGACTCCACATCACAGACCATCTCTTGGATGCTGTTGACTGCCATCTTCCAGGCTGGCATCCCCAGTCGCAGGTAACACAAGAAGGCCTCTTTTGTAGCCGTGTCGTCAACCGGTCCGATAAAGAGACTCGGTTTTGCAGAGGAGCCCCATCAGAAATCCTCTTCCTGGGCCCACAAGTCACTGGAATATCCTTCCAGGACTTACTGTCTGAAGCTGCTCTTTGGGGAAATACGTTATCTCCCATTGCAGCATCCTTCACTCTGAAGATCGTGTGTCTTTGAATTCTCACCCACATTGATCCCTGTAAAAGACAGCCTGCCTTTGGACACTGCCGCCCGGTAAAACGTGCGTTCCCCGACCCTCCCAGAGGGTGGCGGAAGAAGGAGTACGTGTCTTGCAGCAGGCTAAGAAAGCGAGTCTCCGCTCACAATGTCCTCCGCAGGGCTGGAGATCTTGGCCATGGGCCTGTGCATTGTTGGTTGGATAGGGTCCATCATCGCTTGCACCTTGCCCATGTGGAGGGTCACCGCGTTTATCGGGAACAACATTGTCGTGGCGCAGATCATCTGGGAGGGGCTGTGGATGAACTGCATTGTGCAAAGCACCGGGCAGATGCAGTGCAAGATCTACGACTCCATGCTGGCCCTCTCGCAGGACGTCCAAGCCGCCCGGGCCCTCATGGTCGTCTCTGTGCTGCTGGCCATCCTGGCACTGCTGGTGGGCATCGTGGGAGCCAAGTGCACCAACTGCGTGGAGGACGAGGGGGCCAAGGCACGCATCGTCATCACCTCGGGGGCACTCTTCATCATCTCGGGTCTCCTGACCCTCATCCCGGTGTGCTGGTCGGCCAACTCTATAATCCGCGACTTCTACAACCCAATGGTGGTCGAGGCCTTGAAAAGGGAGCTGGGGGCCGCCCTCTATGTTGGCTGGGCAGCTTCCGCACTGCTGCTGCTCGGAGGGTCTCTTCTATGTTGCTCCTGCCCGCCGCGGGAAGACCGCTACCCAGCCCGCATTGGGTACTCCGTCCCGGCAAGATCCACTGCGCCTCCAGGCAGTGGGATTGACAAGAGGGACTATGTATGAAGAGCTGTGGGTTGGGGGGAGGGTAGACTTGCCAGATGTTGCTAGGCCCAAACCCTGACAGGAGTTACTGGCCCAAGGACTTTTTCAGTGGGGAAAATGGGACAAAGCCAATCGGTATGGGTTGAGCCGTGATATCTGGCAATTCTCAGTTGCATGCACATGCACAGGTGTATGTGTGAGACCATGAGCGGGTGGGAGATTAGGGGCAAACATGAACAAATATGTGAGAGAATGAACAAACAATTAGGAAAGAGATGAGTGGGGCAGCAAACACAACTGGAATGCAGAAACTGTACCTGAGGAGACTGAGCAAATGAGAGCAGGGAGATGGGACAAGGATAATACGGGCCAAGTTAATGGCTAAGCCAGCAAATGATTGTTTGGGAACGGAGGCATAGGGGCAGATAAGCGAGAGAACGGAGAGGCACTTGTGAACAAACAAAACGCAGGCAGAAACATGAGAAGAGGCAGGGAAATTAAATATGAGAGAAAGAGGAAACACCAAGGAGGACTGTCTGTCTTGCTATAAAGCAGCTCTGCTGCAAGAACCAGCTCATGCGAAAAAGTTTCGTCAGGAACAAAAAGTGAGGGGGAAACGGAGAGTGAGAGAACAAGTGGTTTTTAATATTGGAAATGGCGAATGGATGCTGACATGGCTGAAACAAAAGAGGGAATTAACGGGGTGAGGTTTGAGGGTGGAAATGAAACTAATCAAAGGAGAAATGGGCAGGGTAAGCAAGCCTACCCAAACCTGGCATATCAAGAACAAAGAGACCACAAGGGATGTGGAGAATGGAGGCAAGGCACAACTTCCTCACAAGGCTTGTGTGAGAATAGCAGAATAAAATGGGAAGTGACAAACAAGAGCCTTGGTTCGGTGAGTGCAGGGGGGCTAGGCAGGATGTGGCAGGAGACCCTGACCCTCTTTTGCCTTGGACTGGTGCTATTTGCTTGCTGGTTAATAATTTGTCAAGGCTTTGGCTACTCCTAGAGGCCTGGACAAACAGATGAGGATGTTTTGCCCCTGTTGCTCCCTACCACAGCCTGCCTCAGACAGTGCAAGGAGGAAATCTACCGTATGTCTCTCTCACACACCCAGATGCATTAGGCTCCCCTCCGCTCAAAGAGTTGGGAAGAGAACCCAGGTGTTCTGGCTTCCACCCCCCTCTGTTATTGGAATGGGGGTGGGAAACAGGATTCTCAGCCCTGCCCCCCTTTTCCCTTCAGAAGTTTCCTAAGGAAAGGGTGGGGTGGGGGGACTTCCTGAGGTAACTCTTTTCCCTTGAGCAAGAAGGGGTCAAATGGGACTCCCTTTTGTGATCACTCCCTCCCAGAGGTCTGTGTGGTGTTACTGAAGACTGTATTATTCAGATAAAAAAGATAAATGTTTGTAACCTATCTGTCTCTGGTCTTATTTTTGGGGTGAGGAAAGGGGACTGCAGACCTTTTGGAAAGTGAGAGCAAAGCTTAATTACAAAGGAAGGGGAGGGGGGACACAGAAACAAATGTGGGGAGGATGATAGTGAATATATTGAAAATATATTGAAAAGTGCTTCATTTGTAATAGGTGGAGTGTGTTAGGAGTTTGTGCATATAACACATCACTCAGTCTGACATAGAAGCTCTAAGTTTCCCTGTTTGGGGACTATTTCTGAGGAAAGGCACTCTGTATAAGCTCAGGAGGACTCTTCTTCACCGCTTCATTTACTCATGCCCTGCCATTCAAGGTGGTTCCTTAGCAAAGCCCCCAGCCTTCTCAGGCTCTTATGAAATGGAGGCACAGGAACTCTGACATACATTTCCAATTCTATATTTTATAGTGGTGATACTATTAATAACCTATCTGACACCAGCAAGTAGTGGGTCCCAACCCACCAGTTGAAGACTAAAGTGTTGGACAGCATCATTGGTATACATCGTCAAACAAGCAGGTCCTGGGGCTCACACTTGCCTGATAGCTGTGCCCCTTTGGACTCTGAAGCCCCACCCCTACTCCCGAATCTGTTAGAGTTCCTACTCCCGAATCTGTTAGAGTTGGCAGGCGGTGAGTGAAAGGCATTTCAAACATTTCTGCATCAGGGGTATCTTTTCAGCCCGCTTGAAAGTAAAAAAGGAAAGGGGGGGGGGGACAGACCCTCCCAGATAATGCCTGATGGGGGAGATTTGAGGGTTTTGTTTTTTTAAAAAATGGTTCTGGGACAAAACTCAAATTAAGCATCCCAACCAGCACAGGCCAAAGAGCAGAGGCTGTCCTGGAGTAGAAAAGTGTGTCTCTTTATTAAAGAGAATGTGAGTGTAAATGAACGGGAAGGCCAAAGGGCTGACAAGGTGTGTTTATATGTGGGGGGAGGGGACAGAGGAAGCTGGTTTATTCCAATTCCGACCATCAATCCAGAGAGAGAGAGAGCTCAGTACTGACAATGACTGGCAGCCGCTTGTCAGGGTTTCAGTGGGGGCTCTTTCCCGCATTTACCAGAAGATGCTGGAACCTTCTGGATGTAAGGTATGCGCTCTGCAGCTGAGCTGAAACTAGTCCCCTTTACTCCCAGATACAAGGGAACTTCTGAGAGAAATTCATTTTGCCCATGCTCAGAGGCACTCTGCTCCTTATTACTGCTTTAAATGTTGCAGTATGAAGGCCTGACATTGAAGAATGGATGGTGTGTGTGTGTGTGTGTGTGAGAGAGAGAGAGAGAGAGAGAGAGCGCACACACCACATTTTCTAGGCTGATCCTCAGCTCAGATGAACACCTGTGTTCTGAATGCAAACTACAGATGCACACACTGATCTACAATGCAAAGTGTGTGACTTTTCCAGCTGGGCATTGGGCAGCTGCCAGGGCTTTCTTTCCCCTCAGCTCACGGTGCTGTGAGTGGCATCTGGGTCTAACTGCCATTTTTATTTCCCAAAACAACCCCCTGCACTGTAGTGCCACTGTCTGGGACACTGTGGGAAATCAAAATGGCAGCCCCCCCGACACATGGCACAGCTCAGAGCACTGCTGCTGCCTGCCAGAGATGCCACATTAGCCTGTCAGGGCCTAGCCAAGGATATTTTGATTGGTGCCTTGTTAAACCTGGATATAGCTCTACAGGAAACTAATATTGTTATGTACTGAAGTTCTCACCCTGGGCCAGCAGGGGGATACTGTAGATAGTTTTCACTCAGGTCCACATATGCAAATAAGGGATTGAAAGTGACATTCAGTGATTGGATAGTTACAGAAAATGGTTACTGTTGCGTTCTAGCGGAGCTCTATATAATCAGGCAGGCTGAACCCTTCAGTTCACTTCTGTTCTGGCCTGTGAATAAACAAGAGCTGTTTGAAGAATCGCTGTGTTGTCTGATATGTTCACCCACAACTTAACAAATATCCTTTGCACAGCAATTAGGACACAATTTGGGCTTCCCACAGGCATCTGTATGAACAAGATGCTGGACTAGAGGGGGGGGGCGTCACTGGCTTGATCCAGAAGGGCTGTGTAAACTGTTATAATGGGCTGGTACTCTGGGAGACCAGGACTCAAATTCCCACTCAGCCACTGGGTGACCTTGAGCTGCTTAACTCTCAGGCTAACCTACCTCACAGGGTTGTTGTGGGATGAAACGGAGGGAGGGAGAAGCACACATGCCACCTTGAGCTTGTGAGCAAAGTAAATGTAATAATAAATAATTAATTTAATGCATAAATATAATTAAAAACAGCAAATAAATGTTATTCTATCCATACATTATGTGCTGATGCCATCTCTCCCGCTCAGCCCCGCCCCAGTATGAAATACAGGCAGGGTTTCTGTCACCTGCCTTTCCTAACTGTCTAAAAGAGGCTAGAAACCTAATGAGTTTCGTGGCATGGCGATCAATGACACTTGTTCTTTGAATTTAGCCCATAGGGAATGGCAAGCATTTCCTTGAAATGAAGAGAAAGGGAGAAAGAGGATGTGAGTCACCTCACTCCACACAACAGCCCTCCCCAGTCCAGGTGAAACCCACAGATCACATGAGGAGAGGGGGTTAAATCCAGTACGTACCAGAAGCCCATGGAGCAGCATATGGTGTTTGCTCTGTGTAGACAAGCGGTGCTTAATTTCTCAAGGAGAGGTTTAAAAGATCATATCCTCTTGAATAACAAAACCGCTAAACTGAAAATCTTTCCCCAACCCCAGATATACGTATGTGGGGGGATTTGTACATGTTCAGGAACTCTCATTGCTTCCCACTTTGGGCTGAAACCTTCCTTCAAAAGAGTTGCCTGGGATTAGGGTTACCATATTCCCCAAACTGAAAATCTGGACAAAGTTGAGCTTTTTGGGGGGAACATTCCCCCCCAAAAAAGTTTTGGTGCTTTTCTGGATTTTTATTTTTTTACATTACCCCCCTTGCCATACATCTGGGTTTTCCTGGACATTTTTCCTGATTTTGCAAGGGGGAGTGCAAGACTACAGACACCCTTCCTTCCTAATGGGGGGGGGGCAGGTACATTAATTTGAGCCAAACATAAGGTGACTGTTCTAAGAAAAAAATAAGTTGCGTGAGGGGAGAAAAATGAAGAACTTCACTTCCCCATTCCAACTGCAATTGTGAAGGTGGGGGAGCAACATTTTTGCGAAAGAACTGGGGAACTTGAGAGACAGGCATGAAAGAATCAGATCTGCCCACCAACATCTTTTGGAAATCCCCCATTTCAGTTTGAAATTCCCTATGAGTCTGTCTGTCTGTCTGTCTCACATGCCACTTTGAATGAACTCAGGTGCTAGCTATCCGGCAGTGAGAGCAACCTGGCAGGCTGGCTGGCTTTCCTCTACTTCAGCAAACAAGCAGAAGTGCAGGACATAGACCCTCCCCCTACCCCACACCACCACCCACCTCCCATTTTCTTGGATGTGGGCCCAGCAGTCGACCCCTGTAAGGCAGATCCCTGCCTGACTTCTTGGAGGGGTACCAGTACATTCCAGTGCCAGGCCGAGCCTTCCACAGCCAGACACGTAGGGACAAGGAAGCCGATCTCCCTGGCATGAGATGCGAGTTTACTCCCGTCAAAACTGGCATGAAGTGGGACGTACAGGGTGGGGGGGTCTGGAACAGAGGGCAATGGCGGACAAGCCGCTGCAAGGGGAACTCTGGGAAGAAAGAGACCGAGGGGTGGGGTGGGGTGGAGGCTGTGCCACAACCCCCGAACCTAATGCCGGCTTGCTTGCTCACCCCCATATATGCTGACTGCAGTCTTAGTGCTGTAATTCCCTCTTCTGTTTTGCTATAGTCCCCAGAACATTTGCTGCCTAATGCAACCACACACAATATGCAAAATCCCAACTCTACACTCCAGAGTTTGTACATAGCACCCACGTTGTGAAATCCAGGGAGCAGCATCAGTTCCTCAATTTCCCACCTCCTGAAAGCCAGCACAGTGTAGTGGTCATTGTAGAGTTGGGGAGTCCCAGATTTGTCTCCTCACCTGGCCACAAAGTTCACTGCGACTGTATTCACGCAGGCTTTTAAAAATCCTGTTTTCCCAATGATTCCCTGTTAATTTCCGCATTATATTTGAGCTTTCACGTGACGTAAAGGCCACTTCTAGAAAACAAAAACTACAGCATATGTTTAGCACTCATTTCCATGTTATTTGATCCCAGAAAAAGAGGGAATCTGCAACCCCCTTAACTCAGAAAATTGTGGGACTAAAGCCATTAATTTGGGGGCATGCAGTTCTTTTCTGCCTTTTTCATGGGGGAATCATGAGGGAACAGAAAAACTAAGCATGCAGGTGCGGAAAGAGGGAAGAGTAGTATTTTTGTCCAGTGACGGTCATTGTCTTGCTCTGCACCCTCTGGTGTGAATGAAATTTAGTGTGACATGCTGGTATATTGGTCAAGGAGCCAGAGTTCCATAACAACAGCGACTGCGGTGTGAAAGGAACATTTAGAAAACAGGTTAGAACCGCTAGCATTATAATTGGGAAAAGTAACACAATATTCCAGAAGTCTGAATGCATCCTTAAATGGCTTTGAGCCAATCTCTTATCTCTCAGCCTAACTTACCTCACAGGTTTGCTCTGAGGATAAAATGGGAGGGAACCTGAGCTTTCGAGGAAGCGTGGGTGGAAAAATGTGATGAATATGGATTATTTTTTCCCCTTCAGTTTCTTTCCTGTGGTGTTTTGCTGCCTGGGATAAAGGTTAAAGATCCCCACCTCATTCCATTGATGTACAGAAGGCAACTAGGCTGTGAGTTGAATATAACAGTGGGCAGGACAGGAGGCCAGTTTTGTAGCCCAGGACAGGCCATGTAGATCACACTCTCTGTCATCTTAATACCTCACCACCATTGCTCCCTCAGCCTCCTCTGAATCTGTTACATTCACACCACACATTGACAGCACTCTTATGCCACTTTAGCAACCAGGGCTTCCACCAACAAACCCCGGGAACTGTAGTTTGTTAACGGTGCTGCGAGTTGTTAGGAGACCCGTCACAGAGCTACCATCCCCAACACCCTTAAACTACAGTTCCCAGGATGGTTTGAGGGAAGCCATGATGATTGTCAAGGTGGTATAAGAGTGCTTTAAATCTACAGCGTTGGTGTATGAGGCTGGTGCTTCACTGCCTAATGACAGAGCCGGCCCTGTCTTCCTCTGTTCCCAATCCTGAAGTCCAGAATTCACCATTATTGCCCAAATGTAACACTTCAGCTCCTCTTATCCAATTTATGTAGGTCTCCTTCACTCCTAAAATACTTCAATCGGGTCTGCCTTGTGTGTAGAATGCCCTCTCAATCACAGCTCTTAGGTTCTGTCTCCTCTTCCCTTCAAACCCCACTCCCCCCCACCTCCATTTTGCCTCTGGCTTATCCCCTTAATAGGCTTATTCCCAATTGTAACTAAGCTTCAAAAGACATGCAACACCCACAGCCATACCCACTGCCTCTTTTCTTCCTCCCCCTACCTCAGAGGTGGGCAACCTCATTTCAGCTCCACAGTGATCCATGCCAATAGTTGGAGGAACCAGAAGCAAGCGTACCTCCTGTAGAGGCGGCTCACTGCCAAAAAATGCAGTGTTTGTACATCTACCTGCTAGCTCCCCATCTTCCAGTCAGGCTTGCGAGAGGCAGGACCACAGTTCAAGAGCACATTCCAGCCACGCAAAAGCACTTGAAGGGGTAAGGGGTACAGCCTGGAGGCTGGAGCCCTGCATTTGACACTCAGGCCTGAAGTTCCTTACCTCCTACTCCACTGTTTTCCTCAATTATCCATTTTAGATTCTCCTCCTCAGGGATTCTTACTTGCCTGTGTTAACCCCGTGTGCACCATGTACTCCAGCAGCACCGAAGAGAACAATAAGCACCCTCCACCCACAAAACATTTATCTTAGTAATTGGCACATCACCCACAGAGACAATGGAGTGTCCACCCCAAAGACTGAAAAAGTGCAACTAACTTGATGGGTGAATAACATAGGTTAGAAAAAACTAAAAATAGAATGAACTGAATGGCGGTGTAGCAATCTTCAAAGGCCGATTTGGGGTTACCTTTATGACTCTCTTTAAAGCTCAGGTGATGAATGCCAGACAGCTAGGGAGCCATAGGGAAGTTTAGGTACGGTAAGTTGTTAATGTTTAATGCTGTATCATGATTTTAATATTTGGTTGGGAGCCGCCCAGAGTGGCTGGGGAAACCCAGCAAGATGGGCGGGGTATAAATAATAAATTATTATTATTAAGTACAAAACCAAAACCCTTAAGAAATTAAACCTTAAGGGAACAACCCATCCAAATAGTCCAATGAGGCCGGAGGACTCAGAGGGTGTGTAATGCTGACTGGCTCTTATGAGGCGGGATGACAAGAATACTTTGGAAAGGAAATGGAATGGAGTATTGTGGGAGAGAGCATAGCTGGCACCTTCAAAAGCAGTACATCCTGGCATACTTACTTGCAGGTTTGGGGTGTGTGTGTGTGTGTGTGTGTGTACGCGTGTGCGTGCGTGCATGCACACACAAATATATAGAAATTGTTGTACATCACCCCAATCTGAGCAGTGTGAGATAAGAGACTAGCAGACTAGCAGAAGCAGAAGTGTTCGTCACTTCCGTGCTTTTTCTTTTTAGAGATTTGGCGGGCACATGTGCTGCCCGTAATTTTTTTGTTGCCGCAGCCACCCTTAGGTTGGTCTGGTTGCTATGAGTCTGCCTCTCAATCCAAAGTTCTTCCTAAACGGGCTGACTGAAGCCAGTGATGGTGAAGCTGAAATGCGGGGTGGAATACAAAGGCTACCTCGTCTCCATCGATGGCTACATGAACATGCTGCTTGCAAATACAGTGGTACCTCGGGTTACATACACTTCAGGTTACATAAGCTTCAGGTTACACACTCCACTAACCCAAAAATATGACCTCAGGTTAAGAACTTTGCTTCAGGATGAGACCAGAAATCGTGCTCCGGCGGCACGGCAGCAGCAGGAGGCCCCATTAGCTAAAGTGGTGCTTCAGGTTAAGAACAGTTTCAGGTTAAGAGCAGACCTCCGGAACGAATTAAGTACTTAACCCGAGGTACCACTGTAAAGAAGAATATATTGATGGTGCATTATCTGGACACCTTGGTGAAGTTCTGATAAGGTGCAATAATGTCCTTTTATATTATATAAGGGGTGTGGAAGAAGAAGATGGAGAAATGAGAGAATAACTATTTTGGGGGGGGATGTTGTTGTTGTTTAACTGTGCTAAGAAATTTAGTTGTCCGGTTTTGTTTGCTTGCTTTTTAAAGGTTTTGTCAAGTAACATTTTTTATGGCCAAAAAATAAACATTGTCATTGAAGAAAAGTTACCACTATGGAAGAAAAATAAACAAACTATTTCTGACAAAAAATAAAAAAGCAGTGAGAGATTCCAGAGGTTTGAGGGAACATATATTCAACCTGAGACTGCAATGGAGGGGCTCACAGCATTATCACCCCAATAAGGAATTGCTTCTCCCATAACCACAGCCTTGGATCCCCCCAGAAATCAGGCATGGCTCTGTCTCTCAGCTGCTCAGCCCACTTCTCACACACCTCAACTCTGGCTTTTGTTTTTCTAGTGACAGACAGATGAGGGAGCCCCCCCCCCCATTTGCCCTCTGGGGCAACTTCTTTTGTTACCTTAAGGACCCATACTTACAGGGCCATTACCAGAAAATTTGTCTGGCTATTATAGCAATTGGATACTTGTTGGATCCAGGAATTAGAAGGAATTCAGGCATGCTGCTTCTTTGGGAATGACTCCTAGCAGAGCAAGATTGTCTTCTATGAACATGGTCTTAACAGTGAGTCTGTCAGTGACTGTGTGGAGGACAATTCTGGATGCACTAGGCCTTCCACAGTGGAGACATAGGTTTCTGAGTTTGAGCATCTTCAAAGTCTGACACCTTTGGTAAAGGCTGTTCCCTAATTGGAGCACCCACAGGCCAGTGTTTCCTAGTTGTCGGTGTTTATACTACATTTTTAAAGATTTGCCTTAAGAGTGTCTTTAAATCTCTTGTTAACCACCAGCATTATACTTTCCATTTTTAAGTTTGGAATAGAGTAGTTGCTTTGGAAGATGATAATCGGGCATCTGAACAACATGACCAGCCCAACGAATCATTGCTTTGATACTGGTGATCTTTTCTTCTTCTAGTACACTGGCATTAGTTCACCTGTCTTCCCAAGCGGTGTGTAAACTTTTTCGGACACACTGTTTATGTTTCACAAGTAGCTTACCTGCCACCTCCCAAACTTGCAGTAAAAGGTAAAGGTAAAGGTACCCCTGCCTGTACGGGCCAGTCTTGACAGACTCTGGGGTTGTGCGCCCATCTCACTTAAGAGGCCAGGGGCCAGCGCTGTCCGGAGACACTTCCGGGTCACGTGGGCAGCGTGACATCGCTGCTCTGGCCAGAGCCAGAGCCAGAGCCGCACACGGAAACGCCGTTTACCTTCCCGCTGGTAAGCGGTCCCTATTTATTTACTTGCACCCGGAGGTGCTTTCGAACTGCTAGGTTGGCAGGCGCTGGGACCGAGCAGCGGGAGCGCACCCCACCGCAGGGATTCGAACCGCCAACCTTTCGATCGGCAAGCCCTAGGCGCTGAGGCTTTAACCCACAGCTTGCAGTATCAATGCTAAATCTCTCCTTTCTGCCCAACCACCTAACTCCCCCCCCCCATTTTAATTTGCTCCCAGTTTCTAGTTAGCACTTTCAAGCCCACCAGGAACTTCCAATCTTTCCAAGACCTCATGCAAAAAAATTCCTCCCTCAGCCTTCTCTCTCTTTGCACTTCCTCTCTGCTTTGTTTCTGTGCAGGGAACTCTTGCTTGGTCAGTTGTCTGAATACCTTTGGGATATGTTGGTGCAGAGACTGAATTCTTCCAAGGGGGGAGTCTTGCCCCTTGGCTATGGATTCCTATGGCTTTGATGCATACTCTGGTATCTAGAGACCAAGTATGTTCGCCCTTCCTTGGGGGCAATGCGAAGGTCACTTATCTTCCTTCTCTCCCTACCCCACCTCTTAGTTAGATTGTTCCACAAGTCAGAATATGTACTGCTAACTCTCCCAGGAAGGTTCATTAGATAAGGCACACCTGGCTCCAAGAACTTGTATTTAATGACCTGGAACTCCCTCTCCCTCACCAGTAATAACCAATAACAACTGTTATATATAAAAGCCTGTATTTTTATTCAGGTCATACTAATAAAAAACAGAAATAAAATGGCATTCAATATGAAATGCATGCATGGTGAATTGCAGTGAGTTAGCAAAAAGGAAAAAAAGAGACCACATAACTTTTGTTTACAAACAACATTGTACAACGCATCACAGCTTTATAAACTCATTTCTGGAGTACCCGTTTCCACCACCCACTTCTGCCCCCAAATGGAGACCATATTGAACGGTGACCTCCAGGACAATATTAGTAGTTTTAGTCCCCTGATGAGCATCCAGGAAACCTAAGAACAAAACCCACATTGATCATTAAGAACTACTTGGAAATGACTTTTCTTTTTTCCCCAAGGTCCAGCATCTCTTCTACATACATCGAGGAGAACCAGTTAAGAGTAGAGAATGTTCTCTAGAAGCAGAGCTCTGACTTCCGTAGGGCAAGTCTGTACAATAATGTAGTGGGGAAAATACTGATGGGACAAGCACATTGGAAAGTCATGGGACTATCAGATGTTCTGTTCTTTGGATGGATGGATATTTTCTGTGCAGAGCCCCAGTAAGGATGCATCTCTGCTCCTCCAAAGGGGACCCAAGCAGTAGTGAGCTTCAGGTCAGCAATGATGACAGCTTTGTTTTCCTGAGGTGGGCTTCCTAGACGTAGTTCTTGCTGGGGTAATCACTGTGGGGCTGAGAGGCAGCAGCTGTGTACCGGGCGCTGTAGTTGTTGCTCTCCTTCTTGGGGCAATTGCAGCAGAGCAGAGCTCCTCCGAGAATCAACAAGGCAGATGATGCCCAGCCGATGTAAAGGGCAGCTCCCAGCTCCCTCTTCTGGGCATCGATCACCATCGGGTTGTAGAACTCGCGGACGATGGTGTTGGCTGACCAGCACACGGGGATGAGGCAAAGGATCCCTGCCACTATGAAGACTGCGCCAGAGACAATCATTATGCGGGCCTTGGTGTCCTCGTCTTCCACGCAGTTGGTGCACTTGGCCCCCACGATGGCAACCATCAGAGCCAGAGCAGCCAGGAGCACAGAGATGACCATCAGGGCACGGGCTGTCTGCACATCCTGAGAAAGGGCCAGCATGGAGTCGTAGACCTTGCACTGCATCTGCCCGGTGCTCTGCACCACGCAGTTCATCCACAGCCCTTCCCAAGTGATCTGCGCCACGACAATGTTGTTGCCAATGAAAGCGGAGACTTTCCACATGGGCAGGGCACAGGTTATGATGGTCCCGATCCAGCCCACCACTGTCAGGGCCATGCCCATGATCTGGAATCCAGCAGAGGCCATGACTCAAGGTGAAGAGGACAACCCTGTAGAGAATACAAGCAAGGACACTTTTAATGCATATCCCCAGAAAGTCATTGTTACCCTTTGTGTTCTGGGGCAAGAGACCTTGCCCTTAGTGTTTTAACGCACGTTACATTTGAGGTCATCCATGCAGGTGGTCATTGGTGCAATTCAACTTTCTCCAGTTTAACTTATGGTATTTTATACGTACACATTACATTCTAAACAAGTCTTAGGTCACCCATCTCCAACTTGGAAGTCTCCAGGTGTTGTTGCCATCCCTCTCTGACCATTGGCCATGCTGGCTGGGGCTGATGGGAGTTGTAGGCCACAACATCTGGAGAGCACCAGCTCGGGGAAGGCAGGTTTAGGCCAATTCAACTCTTGGTGGCTAAATGGAAGTCCTTTTGTTCAGAGGCAGCAAAGCTACAAGCCTGGAAATATTTCTTGCCTTATTGAGCCTCACTTGCTGCCTTCCTGCAAGGATCTACACGAGCAGCATTCCCTAGCCTTGGGTCTCTGGATGTTGTTGGACTACAGTTCCCATCATCCCTGACCACTGGCCCTGCTGGCTAAGAACAGTGGGAGCTGTAATCCAACCACATCTTGGGACACAAGGTTGAGAAAAGCTGTTTTGGAGGAACCCTCGTTCTGATCCAGCAAAGTTCATGTGTGGTACACCCACAACCCTGACGCTTGCAGAAATATCCTACTGGAGCCACCTTCAAATGAGACCCAACTGTAACACAATTTGACGAAAGTTAAAATTTGTCTTGAATAAGTGACATTGCTCTGTAGCAGGCCATTTCGCAGACTGCATAGCCCATATAGCGTTGAAGGGCTCCCCTTGTCAAGCCAGTTTTCCTTTGTCACTGAGGGGCGGTGAACATGGATTAGCTGCATGCAGTTATACAACCTGTTTTTTCCAGAAAACCAGGCGTCGTTACTTGTTCTGTTGCCCGCCCATTATTGGGGTTAAATTTTAAGGCGGCTGTGGCGGGAGAGATCCCTTCAGGCTAAGTATAGGTTGGAATGAGGTTTCTTTCACCAAGCTTCAATTCATGCCCTGCCCCCCACAATATGGTGGGGAAGGTTAAACAAGAGAAGCGCTCTAAACTCAGTGTGTTATCACTAGTTTGCATAGGCAGAAGCAGCTCACCAAGCACCAGAAAATCATACACACCTGGTAGCATTTTCTGTGTCAGCTTTGAAAAAAGTTACAGGATTCTTTAGCCTTGGTACAGGACAACCCAACTCCTACCATATGCACTCTGGAGAGAGACTAAGAAGATTATTGCAGGATCAGGCCAGTGGGCCCATCTAGTCCAGCATACTGTTCTTACAATGGCCGACCAGATGCCCATGAGAAGCCCAAAAGCAGGACATGAGTGCAAGACAACTCTCCCCTGCCCTGCAGTTGCCAGCAACTGGCATTCAGAAGTCATGTAGAGCCTGGTGCCTGAGCCCTTGTGGAAGATTCCTGGTTCAATACCTGGCACCTCCAGGTAAAAGGGGAGCTGATGGGAAAGGCTCTACTAAAGAGGGCCAGCCCAAGGCATTTCACTAAGGCAGAGAAGATTACACACTTTCCCCCAATCCCCATACAGGTGCCAACTGAGCTGGCAGTTGAACCTTAATTAAAGGCTGGTGATGGGATAATGTCCTCCACCCAAGGCAGCAAGGTCATTTAGGGGACAAGGACACACCCATGTTCTGTCCTCCTGCAGAGGGGAATGGCCAGGCAGCCTTAGGAGGAACAGTACCCCCAAACATCTGTTACTTGAGGCAGTTGCCTCACATGGAGTAAAGGTTGGTCTGCCCAAGATTCCAAAAGCTAATGGCAGCCAGGAGTGGACAATACTGGGCTTCGACAGCATTTGAGGTCAATTCACATACAATGAAAAACCATGGTTTGGCATTTAAAATAAGCAAGCCATGTGCTCCAAGTTCAGAGGATTGCCTCTTCTTTTTTAAAACAAAACGAAACGAAACACAAGGCCCGTAGTTTGCAACTGCACCTGACCTGGCAGATGCTGGTTTGTGCTTCCTCCTCTCAGCCAGGACTGAAAGCCAAAATTTAAAGTTGGTTTGCAGTCCTGGCTTAGAGATCCAGACCAAACCAGAGCTGGCCAGTTCAGGAGTTAGCTGACAACTAATACGTCTTGCACTAAAGAAGATAAGTGCTCTTTCCTGTTGCTTTATTTTTCCTAGATTCTAGAACAGCTCTCTCTCCATTTTCTATGTAGTTTCAGAATGACTGGAAAGGGCAACATTTTGTTTACTGAAAAATAAGCTGATGTTTTTATTTCAGATTAACCCAGAACACTTTTACATCTGGCACCACCCAGGATTGGCTTCAACAGTGGGTGCCTCTGGCAGCAACATGAAACACCTAACAGAATGTGGACTTTGGTGGGGTGGGTGAGAAGGGAAGCAGCTCTGAATTCAAATGTGTCCAGACACGAAGCTCATTGAACACTGTTTGGTTAAGCTGAGTGTGTGTGTGCGCGCGCGAGTGACTTGCTTATCTCCCAAGACTCTTGCGAAGATGCAAGTGGAGTGACTCATGTGTGCCATACAGAGTTCTTCGATTCCATTGCTGTATTCGTAAAAATAGCCAGCCAGCCCCCACCATCCCCATAAGAACATAGAGCTGCAATCCTGCAGTTTTCAAGCCACACCCTGCCTAAAAAACAGAAATTAACCAAGCTGGCACTGCATAATGGTCAGGTTGGGCCCCAAGATAGGCCCAAGTTCAAATCCCCACCTTGCCACTGAGGTCACTGGGTCAATCACTGTCTCTCTGCCTAACCTACCTCACAGGGTTATAGTTAAGATAAAAAAGGAAGGTGGGGGGAGGCATGTAAGTCACTGTGATATTCTTGGAAAGGGAGGATATATACAAGTAATGTCTACAGATACAGTGGTACCTCGGGTTAAGTAATTCGTTCCGGAGGTCCGTTCTTAACCTGAAACTGTTCTTAACCTGAAGCACCACTTTAGCTAATGGGCCTCCTGCTGCTGCCATGCCGCCAGAGCACGATTTCTGTTCTCATCCTGAAGCAAAGTTCTTAACATGAGGTACTATTTCTGGGTTAGCGGAGTCTGTAACCTGAAGCGTCGGTAACCTGAAGCGTATGTAACCCGAGGTACCACTGTATTTCCTCTGCTTTATTAGCAATATTAGCTGACCTAAATTTTTGCAAGCAAGAACTGTTGGCTGTTCATAAACCCCACTTAAAATTCTACAGATGTACTTTGCCCCTTTTCCCCAAAGTAGTGGGATTGTAGGTAGTTGTAGGGAGACTTTGGGCGTACAAATTTTCAGGGGTGCCCTGTGCGATGCCAAAATTTGGTGTGCCCAGTCTTCCACCTTTGTCACAGCGCCCCCTGTGGCGCCCAGCATAGGTGAACTGGGACTCAGCTATACAGCTGCAAATAAAACAATTTTAAGTATGTTTTAAGTACAATATACAATGTGACACTAGATGGCGATGGAAAATTCAGTATTTTAAAAAAACTTTTTTTATTTTTTTAAAAAAAGCATTTTCAAAACAGTTTTTATATGTGCGTATATTCCACCCAGGTCATGCTCCCCTAAATCTGCCCCTGATTGTAGCAGCTGAAGTCCCCACAATTCACGACTTTGAAAATCAGGGCAACCTGCTAAAGGAGTTGGCAGGGAGGGGTTCATCAGGTGGCTTATGCTGTGGTAGAGGTGTGGCAGCTGACCTCAGGATCCTGTCTTCTCAGAAGAGAACACCTGTGTTTTAAGCAATGCTCCCACCTGACTCATAGAGGCCGGAGATAGCCTAGGTAGGTGATACTCCTATTTGACTCAGAAACAAGGCCTAGCTCCTGACTCATCTGGTCAGGCAAAACCATTCAGGATTAGCCTTCAGACTCTAAACAAAGCAAGATGATATAGATAGTTCTCTTTTTCTCCTCCTCATACTGAGCAGGGCAGAAGAAAAACAACACTCCCTCCCTCCCTCCAACTCATCAGGCACCTAGAATAGCAGCGGTTGCACAACTGGTTGTTCTCTCAAGATCCGCTTTGAGCAGGTAGAGGGACACCTGCCCTAGGAGCGACCTCAAGAATTGCATCATCTTCTGCCCTCAGGACTCAACAAGGTAGTTTGTTGCCACTGGCACTCCGCAACATTAACTGAAGGGAAAGAACAGTATAATTTGGCGACCTATTTCACAACTATTAGGCAACAGATACATGCCATTCTCCTCAGTGCTGTGGCTCACTTGTTTGCAGTGTCTGTATGGGGCGGGGGAGGAGGAATGTCCTCATTGTTTTAGTCAAAGCTGGGTATTTAGGTTTCAGCCCACCTCTGCCCCAAGGCTCCAGGCAAGTCAGGCGACAAGGACATGGACAGCAAGAAAGCACTACAAACATCCACTGGGCTCTCTCTGGGAGGAAACAGTGGTTTGGATGGGACATCACCTCCTTCCCACCCCCATTAAAACAACCGGCACATGCCTGGACACAAACTATACATTATGCAAGGGGTCCATTATCAGAACTCGCTAAGTGACTGAACAGGTCAATTTGGAGCTTCAGTTGGGGAGCCATGCTCAGGAAAAAACTTGATGTTGCAAACTTGCTAGATGATCCAGGGGAATGCTCAGCGCTAAGGCAAGTGTAATGGCAGTTTGTGTATCTCGCAATGCAACAAGATTAATAGCAGCTCAAGGGGGGCAGTGGAAGAAATGCAGAATGGGATTTTAGGCTGGCAAAATTGTGCATGAGAAAAGGTTAAAGAAAGACCTCCCGCCAACTGCAAGTGCTCCATTAACAAAACAGGCAATCTGATCACAGAATTCCTGCATGGCTTATAGCCTGCCTTTTGAGGTGTACACTTTTGATCTGCTAAGCCTAGGCAAGCGTGCAAAGGATCTTTAAACACTGGGATGTTAAACTTAAAAAAAACAACAACCTTAGGTTTGCACTATGTTCCATTTCAGCTGCATACAGCAATTGATTGTTAGCTTATTACCATGGAGCCCAGTATTTTTTTAGCCAGCATAAATAAAAATGGGGCTGGGGTTATGAGACTAAGAAAAGCACAGAACAGATTTCACCTGGAAGCTGCGTACTTGGCCCCCAAAAGCCCTTAATGCTGATTACAGCAAAGGAGATGCTGGATGTGTCAGGTTAATGATAGAGAAACATAGGCAAGTAGCAACAAGTCTCTCCTCCCAAGTCCAAGCCTGGTTTTCTACGTCCACCAACCATACTGTCTGAGGCTGATTGGCTTGGAGCCCAAAACCATTGAAGGGCATCCAGGTTGGGGGAAGGCTAGTCCAAGGAAGGATTTAGGAAGAATCTATGCAGGGTTGTGTCCTGAGCTAAACTGAGCACACCAGCACCGCCATTTTCTTTCTCAAAGAGGAAGAGAAGACAAAGAGACAAGGAAAGAAACATACAGGAAGGAGTTCTAAATGGATCCTTTGTTGTAAATAGTGTCTAACAGCTTCCTCAACCTCAGCCCTCCAGATGTTTGGAGACTACAATTCCCATCATCCCTGACCACTGGTCCTGCTAGCTAGGGATCATGGGAGTTGTAGGTCAAAAAAATCAGGAGGGCTGAGGTTGAAGAAGTCTGATCTAAAACATTAAGCCTTCTGATATGAGAAAAGACAGAATACTACCTGTGCAATAGGCTCTAGGCCCTGATTTTGTAATTAAGTCCTGGTAAAGACCACTTTTTAACAAATAAAATGAGTAACAAGTTTTTTCCCAACCACCCACTGTCTCAGTCAATGTGTGTTTCTATTTAAAGCCTCAGGGGAGGTTTACATCACATGAAGATCACACCCTTTTAAACCATGTTAATCCAGGGCCAATTCCAACCATGTTTTACGGTATAGTTTTCAGCTAGTTTAAAGAACCAACTTTACCTTCCTTCACAGGTGTAATAAACGCAACCAAAACAACAATGCCATCTTGCTTTTCAGGTGGCTCTAAAATCAACCCTACTTCTCCCTTTTCTACTCCCAAAACTAAGTAACACAAGTCTAGTCTGATTTAGAATTAAACACTTTAGACACAAGCCTTAAGTAGTGTCTAGTTCTCATTATCCCAGTGTTTGGGAATACCTGTATTAGGACCAACCAAATGTCACAAAAATGTGGCAAGCTTTTGAGTTATTTAGGCAAGAGGGTGGGGGTGCTTGATGACGAGTTATGGAGAACTCAAAAGCGTGCCACATTTTGTGAGTTGTTGGGCAATGCATTTATTAGAATCAATCAAAAAATGTATTGCCTTTGGACTCTGCCCTCCCCCTAGGGAATCAACCAATACACTAACAAGAACTTTGAAAAACCAGTATGTTACAGACGTGTGGAATCCACCTGTTACAAGGCTCCTTTCTAAACACCACCCCATAGTTACAGGGTCCTTCCCCCCCCCCACCATTTCCAGAAGACAAGGCAAAGCTCCGACTCTAGCCCTACTTCTTCTGCAGCCCCAAAACTCTCGAGAGGAGAAGGCAAGTCTTAGGAGCTGTAGAAATCGACCTCTTATGCCTGCTAGGTGGGTGGGGTATACGGGCGCAGGTATGGCGGGAGCATCGTCAGCCCTTATGGAAGGTTTTCCAGCCTCTGGGACAAAGAGACACGAGGTCACTGGGTGCCTGCGCTCCAGGGAACAAAGGTTCCCCACCTCCGCCACACGTATGCCTCGGGCGGGGCCGGGGCGTGAGCGGGGGGGGGAGGGGGGGGAGAAAAAGGCGGGGCCGTCCTCCTCGCTTTGTCCATGCCCTTCAACCGAAACTGTCCCCCCTCCTCTTTCTTCTCAAGGGGGTTTCTGTGGGAGTCCAGCTCGCCACCGAAACATCAGGGCGCCACCCATTCCCTTGCTGGGACAATGGAGGCCAGGGGGGAGGATGCCTTTGATATGGGCAAGGGGGGAGGGGGAAGCGCGGACCCACAACTCCAGCCCTTTCCCACCATGAAGTTCCCAGCAAAGTTAAGAAAGCCATTTCTGTTTGCCGCTCAGGTTTGCTCTCCACCTACCGTAAGTTCCCCTGGGAGCACGTTTCAACGGGTCTACTCTCGCGTAGGGCTCTGGGCTCACAATGCCTCTCTAACCCTTTATTTAGCGGGCAATTTTTTTACTCTTCCAAGGGCTTCTAGAGAAGGCAGACTTATAGCTCCGGAGACCAAAAGGAGCGAGAGAACTCATCTCACGACAAGTCCCTAAATTAGCGCTCGGGCGTTTATTGAAGACGCCCGTAAACGCTTTCCGCACATGCTTAAGAATCCGCGGGTCTTCATCGATCAAGCGCGAGGTTCACCACCCGCATTAATCTTACCCCCAATCCAAAGAGAGCAAATCTAAATCTGTCCCAGTCTTTACCAAATACCGCAGGAGATCGAGCGTCCTTTGGGAAGGAGCGCGGAATAGAATAAATTTAATAAATAAAGGACTTCTTTAATACTGTCTAATACACCGCATCGATCCTTGGGGAAGGGACCCAGGCGTCCTGGCATCACTCCTCAAGGCATCCCGCGGGACCCACACAACGCAACAGATTTTTAAAAACTTTGCCTCGCACACAATACCAAGCCTGTAAAATAAAGTAAAACTAGTTAACCCATTTCCACCCTGCAGATCACCAATCTCACTAGCCCCCCCCCCCTTCAGCTAAAATCTCTTCGCTTACCTGTTGACGGGACCCAAGGAGCGAAAAGGCTTCAAATCCTCAGGAGGCAAGTTGGAGGCAACTTTCCTGGAGGGGCCGGCTATATACCCCTCTCATCCTCCTCCTCAGCCCTCCCCCCCCAGACCACACCCCTCTCATCCCTGATGACGTCAGTGGCAGGTGAAACTGGCGGCCTGGGATAGAAAACCGTCGGGAGGAAAACCCCCCAAAAGAGGAAGGGGGGGCAAGGAGAAAGAGCGACCGAGACGGGCTTGCCCCACCCAAGGCGAAACTGGGCGGAGGAAGGGGCGCGCTGGCCAAGAGGATCTGGTCGAAAAGCTCCCAGGTGCTCGTCCTCGAACCGCTCCTTAACCCAGCCCGGCCGGACTTTTACTTCGGCCAGCATTATTATTATTATTATTATTATTATTATTATTATTATTATTATTATGCCAGTAATATCCGCGGAACTCGGTGGGGGCCTTCCTTGCGAGCAAGCGTGACCCGGATCGGGCTGCAAGAAGTTGGGAGGAAGCAAAATAATTCCCCCCGGTGTCCCGAATACAGTGCAGCCCCGTGGATTAACCACGAGGCCAATAAAGGGGCCATATAGAGTTTAACCTTAGGCGCTTCAGATTTTTAGGCTTTTCTGTTTCCTGGGTCAGTCATGGAGCTCGCCCGTTCACCTTGGGCCAGTCACTCCCTATTAGCCTTCTCTTCCTCCCGGATTTTGTTTCTTTTGAGGGGAAATCCCGGTACATAGAAAACCGTGTCGCGAGGCAAGACATCATTCCTGTCTTTGCCACAGCCAAAACCAGGGAAAGGGTGGGATGGGGGGAGTTTCGAGGAGTATTGTGGATTATTTGTGTTTTGACGATTTTCTCATCCAGTCCAACCCCCTGCTATGCAGGAATCTCTTCCGCAAGGTGGGTTTTGAACCCACGACCCTAAGATTCGGCCTCATGACCCACTAACTGAGCTACCCCTAATGATTTGATCTGAATACATTTGTTAATTTTAGATCATTTGTTTGATGCCTATATGTGCGTTCCCATCTGTATGTAGACTCTCTTAAAAAAGCAGCCCCAACCCCAGCCTGACAGACACAGGATGTGTCCCTACTGCTCCTGCCAGTTGTGGGGGCAGGCGAACTCCTACTCAGAGATACGCCAGAATGGAGTAGGTGTAGCAACCAGGCCCCATGCCATCAAAGGTCAGCAGTGGGGCTGGCTCAAGCCCTCCCTATTATTATTGGTCCCTTTATAGACTGCTGAATTTGCCAAGGTGGGTTTCTGAGGGCTACCACCGAAGGATGTCTTGGCGGTGGTAATTCTGCCCACCTACACTTCCTGCATTGCAGGGGGTGGGCTAGATGACAATTCTAGAGGGAGTGCCACGTCCGAGGAGTGATGCTGGCACCACTTTGCGGGGCAAGAGGCTAGTGCGGGCTGTTTTGGGTCTGAGCAGACTGAGGCCTCTACTGCATGGGTAGGCAAACTAAGGCCTGGGGACCGGATCCGGCCCAATCACCTTCTAAATCCGGGCTGTGGACGGTCCGGGAATCAGCGTGTTTTTACATGAGTAGAATGGGTCCTTTTATTTAAAATGCATCTCTTGGTTATTTCTGGGGCATGGAAATTTATTAATTTCGCCCCCAAAAATATAGTCCCTCCCCCCACAAGGTCTGAGGGACAGTGGACCGGCCTCCCTGCTGAAAAAGTTTGCTGAACCCTGCCCTACTGCATCCAATCTCTTCCCCCTTCACCAGCGCCGCACATTGGGGTTTTGGATTGGAGCCTCTCAGTCTGTAGTTTAAGGGTGTTAGGAGTTGATGGGAGACCCCTGTTCTCCTCCCAGAGCTACAGAGTGGTTGAACAGTCATCTGCTCTTCATAAGGAACTCTGGGAATTGTAGCTCTGAGAGTCTCTTCACAAGTCTGAGCACTCTTAACAAACTACACTGCCCAGAAGGTTACTGGGGAGTGGTGGTGGCCACGACTGTTAAAAGTAGCACCACAGTGCTCTGAATCTGTGGTGGGAATGTGGTCATTGTCTTGCGTGTCCATTTGCAAATTCAGTGGATTGCTAATGCGATGAGGAAGGAACAAGTTCATTCCAAAGGCTGCTTGTCATAATTCTTTTTTTAAAGTGGCCCTACCCAAGATCAATTCTTAAGGATGTCTCATGTGTTTGTTTTTTTTAACAGCTGTTTAAATAAAGTCTTCTTTCTAACCACACCTACTTTCCCAAAAGCCCGGACTTCTTGCTCTGTAATGAGAAAGGAGTGTTTGCTAAGGATTCTTGCCTTTATACCAAATGGTTGAGAACTGGGCCCTGGTAAACATTTCCTGTGCGGACCTTAGAGACGCTCTTCCCCTCCCTTGGACAAGAGTGTCATCAGGCGATGGTTAAGAACATGAGCTGTGAGCCTGGAAGGCCCTGATTCAACCAAGAATACTCAATGGGCAAAAACTACAACTCTACCAATCTGAAATATAGTACCGGCCTACCTTACAGGGCTGTTGTGTGGGGCAAACATTTGATAAGGTTGCATCCCATCACTTAGGAAAAGTACTTTATATATGCGTGTGTGTGCGTGTGAAAGTGAAATCATTTTTACTGGTTTTACAGATACAAAGATACAAATAAACACTACTAGTGTTTATTTGTATCTTTGTATCTGTAAAGAGATGATCTTTGTATCTGTAAAGAGATTATCTGCATCTCGGGACTTCCCCCATCCCCTCCATGGGGTCTCATTTTAAACCTCTACAACTGCATATTCATCCATACTCCCTTTTTTTTTTTTTAACCAAACCATATTGTCCATAGTAATTTATACACTCCAAATGGACTCCAAGGTAACTTATGAATTTTCCCCATTCTTTTATAAAGTTTTTACCCTCTTGGTTTCTGAGTTTTCCAGTCAGTTTTGCCATCTCAGCATAGGCCTTCAGCTTGGTTTTCCATTCTTCTCTGGTAGGGACTTTTATCTTCTTTCCAACTCTAGGCTAATGACATCTGGGAGGCTGTTGTTCCATACAAAAAAAGTCTATTCTGCTGCTTTGGTAAGGAAAAGTACTATATAAATGTTATTGCAGTTGACTGTGAACATTGGGTCCAAAGCTGAGCAGCTCTTTGTGGCCCTTGCCCTCTTCACATGCTCAGATGCAGCCACAACTTTTTTCATTACATTCAGGCACTTAAAGCAGATCTTACCCCCCCCCCCCCGCTGCAGATTATCTACTTCTACAATTGTAATTATTTTATTCGCACTATTTATCTATCACTTGTTTGTAATAAAACCTCAGAGCAGTAGAAGAAGTTGAGAAGAGCCCTGCTTGAATCAGAACAAAGGTCCCATCTAGTCCAGCATTCCATTTCCCACAGTGGCCAAACAGTTGCTTCCAGAAGACTCACAAACAGGCTCGAAGGCAACAGCTCTCCTTGGTTGTCGCTCCCTCCCTTGGCAACTGGCATTCAGAGGTAGACTGCCTCTGAGCCTGGAGGTTCTGTTTAGCTATTGTGGCTAATGGCTTGTACCTTTGCTGAACTCAACCCCCCTTTCAAACCATTACAGAAGATCATTACAGTAGCCGCATTTTGAGACAGCAAATTCTGTGAATTGGATTGCAACCCTAAGCACGTATACTCAGCAGTAAGTCCCACTGTGTATAATGAGACTTGCTTTCTAGTAAATGCCTTTAGGAACTGCAGCCTTAAATCCCACTTTGTCTACTCGCAGGAGTACAGCTGGCAATGAAGGATTTATGCAGAGACCACAGGAGTTCCACACAGGACTTGAGTTTCAATTTAGGACAGCAAGGAAGGTGAATAGAAAGATGGGGAGGGAAGTAGCTCTCCTGGGTACTCGGGAACTTGTGGCAGGATTGGTTGCCTTGTTCCAGACACTTTTTTGGCACAAGCAATAAAGTACTTAAAGAGCAACACATTTGTTGTAGCAGAATCTTTCGTGGACCACAGCCCATTTCATCAGATGCATGAAGCGCAGTCTTCATTTAAGATGCATGTATAGTGTTAAGGGTTGTGGGAGGGATGTGGGTACAGACAGTATAAAACACACACTCATCCACAGAGATAACATAAGAAGAGTCTTCTGAATATCTTTCTTCCACCACGGGAGTAACAACAGTCAGCCTCTTTTCGATGAGATTAGGGGTTAAGGGTTTCTGGGACCAGAACATTATTCAGCACCTCTGCGGGGGAGGAAGATAAATTTGGCAGTTTATTAGATCAGAAACATTCTACCAGTTTCCTGGGAGGAGTGGGCTGGGATTTGGCTGTTTGAAGAACAAGGAAGGGGGGGGCTGTATGAGCCCCCTGGAGAGTGCAAACTATCCACCTGCCTGGGCATGACAATGAGTCATTGAAATGGACAAAGCTGAGAGATCCGGCCCTTTCAGATCTCCTGAGGTTATTTGGGAGGGGGAGGAGAGCGAGGAGGGAAGGGCAAAGCAAGGTGGGGAAAGTTAGGAGGGGGATGGGAGGGAAAGTCACCACTTTTTAAACTGGGAAGAGCTCCTGCGCCTTTAACAGCAACTGCCTGCGAGACAGAAAATCAACCGGTAGAGCTTTCCCCAGTCCCTGCCTATGCAGTGCAAGGAAAACTTTCAACCAGTTGATCTTCTGCCTTGCATGCAGCTTGTTAGGTCACTGAACCTAGGGATACATGCACACCTAGTTTGAGATCAAGGGATTTCCCCGTCCTAGGTAATCTGCTCATGGCTACTGTAGCTACATTTTCATGATCCTCCTTTGCTGCCCCCTGTGGAACTCTCTCCCTGAACCTTATGGCAGCTTTCAGCAACCGATGTTTCGGGTTGCCACTCCTATCAGCCCCAGCCAGCGTGTTATTAATTTCTGAAAAGTTGGACTTGCAACTTGATCTTGGTCAGGATTCCTTGTCAGTTTTGAACAGAGGCTTTGCTCTCATACCTGGACATTCACAGTTCCTTGTCAGGCTTCTTCTTCTTTCTTCTTTCTTCTTCTTCTTCTTCTTGCCTGGAAACGATGCCTTATGAGGAACGGCTAAGGGAGCTGGGCATGTTTAGCCTGGAGAAGAGGAGGTTAAGGGGTGATATGATAGCCATGTTCAAATATATAAAAGGATGTTTTAATAATATTTATTCAAATTTTGAAAGTTACAATAAGAAAAAAGAAAAAGAAAAAAAAGACAAATAAAAAAGACAGAAAAAATACAATCATTAAAAAAGAATTAAAAAAAGCAGATCAAACCTTTACATAACTTTCTTCCTTTACTTATTTCCTTGACCTCCTCGCACCTCCCATTTTTGTATTCTAATTTAAATTGTTTTTTCATTAGGAAGAACTTCCTGACAGTAAGAGCTGTTCGACAGTGGAATTTGCTGCCAAGGAGTGTGGTGGAGTCTCCTTCTTTGGAGGTCTTTAAGCAGAGGCTTGACAACCATATGTCAGGAGTGCTCTGATGGTGTTTCCTGCTTGGCAGGGGGTTGGACTCGATGGCCCTTGTGGTCTCTTCCAATTCTATGATTCTTCTTCTTCTTCTTCTTCTTCTTCTTCTTCTTCTTCTTCTTCTTCTTTGCAAATCTCTACACTTGGAGGTGTAATAAACGGAAATCTGCCCTTATTCCCTTATGGTACACAAGAGCCCTTATAGAGTCGTTTGTAAGTTCATTGGTCAGAGAAAAATAACAGAGGCCAACCAGAGAATATTGAGAAGCAAAGCAGCTAGTAAGCCTGATCTTTATTATCTGTTGCAACAAAATGCCCCCTTCACACGCAGGAGAAGTTGAGGACCCAGAACCCAGGTGTATCCGCCCTTATATAGACATTTTAAATTGCCCGCCCTGGAGTTCAAGACCACCCCCAGAAACATCATACATACATCACAGAAGGGGCGTAGCTCAAGACCACCCCCCAAACACATCATACCTCAATCAAAAGAAATCTGAGTGTGTTTATCTCCTGTCATTGTTTATCTCCTGTCTGGCAGGTTACCTGTTAATGCTTACTTGATTGGATTGCCCGGGGAGCCTGGCCAGTCTTTTGTAATGATAAAAACTTAATTCCTTAGCCAGGTCACAGGTTTACACGCTATTCATATCTTAAATGTGCCCTTAAGACAGGATTTGTGAGGAAAGATACAATGGGGAGGTTTCCCACTTTGACCTTGCAGAGAAATATTTGAGGTCAATTTGTTCAGGACTTTTTTTCCTGTGGGGTTTCAGACATGTGGTTTATATATTTATGTATGTGTTTGCTTGATACATTTATGAACATTTATTACCATATTTTTCGCCCTATAGGATGCACTTTTCCCCCTCCAAAAATGAAGGGGAAATGTGTGTGCGTCCTATGGGGCGAATGCAGGCTTTCGCTGAAGCCTGGAGAGCGAGAGGGGTCGGTGCGCACCGACCCCTCTCACTCTCCAGGCTTCAGGAAGCTATCCGCAAGCCTTGGGAGCCCGCGGGAGTTCCCGCCGGGCTCCCAAGGCTTGCGGACAGCAGCCTGCAGCCCGAAACCCGGGGAGCGCAGCGGAGCACACCCCAGGCTTCGGGCAGCTCTCCGCAAGCCTTGGAAGCCCGGCGGGAGTTCCTGCCGGGCTCCCTAGGCTTGCGGATAGCAGCCTGTTCTGGGGGCTGCGGTCGGGGGAAGCTCGGGCTTCCCCCGCCCCAGCCCCGCGTCTGGGGGGGAAATAATTTTTTTTCTTTATCCCCCCCCAAAAAAAAAACTAGGTGCGCCCTATGGTGCGCCCTATAGGGCGAAAAATATGGTACATATCTAATACCTTAAAATTCTTATAACAGAGGCACTTACAGGACCACCTAGGTGTGTAGAAGTAACCCTAATTTTGGGTGAGTGTTTTGAAATGGATAGACACTGAACCATCTGGGTTCACTATTAGAGGGATTGGTGATAACAACATCTTTCTCTGGGGATTCTGGCACTTCCCATTATAATAATATCTGATCTTATATTGGGCATTTGTTTCAGAAGCACACACACAAGCGTGTGTTAGCACACATACACATGGTGTGATTGCAGTAACACTTCAGACAGTACCACATTGCTTTTTTTCTCCCTGATTCTCCAGCTCACAAATGTGCCTATAAGTCCTGGAGCACTTATTTCCACGTAGTTTCATAAATGGCTATTCTGAGTTTTAATGTGAAGGCAAACACCTTCTAGACATTTATACAGTGGTACCTCGGGTTACATATGCTTCAGGTTACATACGCTTCAGGTTACAGACTCCGTTAACCCAGAAATATTGCTTTAGGTTAAGAACTTTGCTTCAGGATGAGAACAGAAATCGTGCTCCGGCGGCGCGGCAGCAGCAGGGGGCCTCATTAGCTAAAGTGGTGCTTCAGGTTAAGAACAGTTTCAGGTTAAGTACAGACCTCCGGAACGAATTAAGTACTTAACCCAAGGTACTACTGTATTTGTCTTGGTTAAATATATATTCATTGATGGTTGTTTTTTGCAAGGATATTCTACAAGATGTTTTTATAACCTTTGGTCTTATGGAGGGTTTTTATTGCTCATTTTATTGTTTTTGTATCCTTTTGTGTAAACATCACTTCCAAAGCCCAGGCTGATGTGTAAATAAACAAAGAAGTGTGGGCTGAGGTGAACTCAGGTGTCCGCAGAAATTAATGCAATATTGGCATGTGATGTTCAATATGGTTTTTGTTCTGAGCTGAGTTCCTCTTTCTAGGATTCCCCATGGTTTACATCAACAGGTTCCCATCACTGTGTCTGAGAAGAACTGTAAATTACATCGGGCGGGGGGCGGGGAGAGAAAGAGAGAGACAGACAGACAAACAGACAGTTTGTGTGTGTGGTGAATCACATTTGTTAATGAACTCCTGGGTTACAAAATTAACTGGAAACAGGAAACTACAGCACCAGGCAAAGAGATGGACACTACAACCATTGTCCCTAATATGCTCTTTTTTAAAAAAAGCCTGCATGGATTTTATTATTCTTATTAAATGTGGGAAGCATTTAAAAGTGTATCTCCCATCTGATACCAACCCTATTATTAATGCAGAGGGAGGAGGCTGCCTCAGGCAACTGATTTTGAGGTTCACGAAAGAGCAGTCACTAAATTTATTATTATTGTATATTTATTTCCCAGGAGAGGTATTTGTGGAATTTTCTAAGGTGCCAAAATGGCACAGCCTGGGGTGTTAATAGTATACACCTTGAATTGAGGAAGGGGGCACCATTTGCTATGGAGGAAAATGGGCCTTGTATATAGGGAAGCCCCAGGTCCAAATACCTGATATTTCTACTCAGAGAGGTACACTTAGTTAATTTTATACGGTGGACTTTATGGTCTTAGCAAAGGCTCTTTAGATAGTAGTGTAGTTTTACTTCAGTTACTTCAAGTGTGTCTCACAGGGGCCTCCCTCCTTTTGATGGTAATGGCCCATTTCACATGCCACAGTAAACTGTAGTTAATGGTTTACCTTAAATACAAAGGTGGCTCCTGGTTCACTCCTTCCCTACTGCTAGCAAGGACAACGATCCAAGATTACTGGCTTTGAGTTACATCCGGTTTGGGAATAGTGGTTTGTTTTGCTCAGACAAACCATGATAGATAAGCCAAGAGCAATCCTATAGCCACATTGGGGCTTGTTTGGAAAGAAAGAAACCACAATCCCCAGTTCAGAAACAGAGCTAAGCCAGTGATTGATTGCTCCTGCCTGAGCTAGGTGTAGATCGAAAGGAGAGTGTGTTCACAGTTAGCCACTGACTACAGTTTACCTTGATGGGACGCAGGTGGCACTGCGGGTTAAAGCCTCAGCGCCTAGGACTTGCCGATCGAAAGGTCGGCGGTTCGAATCCCTGCAGCGGGGTGTGCTCCCGCTGCTCGGTCCCAGCGCCTGCCAACCTAGCAGTTCGAAAGCACCTTCGGGTGCAAGTAGATAAATAGGGACCGCTTACCAGCGGGAAGGTAAACGGCGTTTCCGTGTGCGGCTCTGGCTCGCCAGAGCAGCGATGTCACGCTGGCCACGTGACCCGGAAGTGTCTCCGGACAGCGCTGGCCCCTGGCCTCTTGAGTGAGATGGGCGCACAACCCCAGAGTCTGACAAGACTGGCCCGTATGGGCAGGGGTACCTTTACCTTTTTTACAGTTTACCTTATGTATGAATGTAGACTTACTAGCATATAACACTCAGCCAAACCATGCCTGCACATAAATGAGCAAGCATGAACGAGCAAGAAAAACCTTGGCTACAGCTCACGGATTGTTTGGAGCGAGACAAACCATGAGCCCAGGTTTGCACATACAGTGGTACCTTGGTTCTCAAATACCTTGGTGCTCAAACAACTTGGAACCCAAACACTGCAAACCCGGAAGTAAGTGTTCTGGTTTGCGAACATTTTTCGGAAGCTGAACATGCTCCATTTTGAGTGTTACGCTTCCACTTTGAGTGCCACACTGCCGTTTTGAGTGTTACGCTGAGGTCAATCTGTTTTTCCTATTTATTTTGTGTTTTTGTTTTTGCGGCTCTTTTTGTTTTGTTTTTGTGACTGTGTGGAACCCAGTTCAGCTACTGATTGATTGATTGATTGATTGTGTGACTGCAGTACATTGTTTATTGCTTTCATTTTATGGCTCAGTAGTCTCGTTAGACAGTAAAATTCATGTTAAATTGCTGTTTTAGGGGTTGTTTTTAAAAGTTTGGAACGGATTAATCCATTTTTCATTACTTTCTATGGGAAAGCATTCCTTGCTTTTGGAACGCTTTGGTTTCGGAACGGATTTCCTGAATGGATTAAGTTTGAGAACCAAGGTACCACTGTCATGGTAAACCAAAACCATAGCTTAGCTCCAGGTAGTATAGGAGCAACAGGAGCAGGGGAGGAGCAAAGTGGCAGCGTTTTTTGCTCTGTCCCTATTCACGCTAAATCGTGCTTTGGCTTAGCGTTGCATGTGGGCCACACCGTTGTGTAAATATTTCACTTCAAAATGTGCTCAAAGATTTCAAGTAGCAGAGCAGGGGAAAGTGTGGAGCCCCTTCAACCAGGGCGGATATGATTGAATTAAATGGAAAATTTCATATGCCTGCTGCCTCTGTTTGTATCTGATATATGAAACACACCATGGTTTGTTGATTTGGGCTCTCACACTCTCCTCCACATATGACAGTTAAAGTTTCTGCAGTTCTTTGTGCCATTCCAACTCAGCAAACTGTATTTAGCAAGCAAGGGTATCAAACCAAGACTGGATATTAAATCTGGAGTATCAAATTCAGGATCCTGGCGTGTGCAAGCCATGCTTTGTGCTAGCCTGTGCTCATGATGATGAACCACTGTTTGATATGACATCTGAACAGGGCCGGTTTTTAAAACTGTTGTTATGGTTAGCCAAAAATCTACTATCATATTAAACAGCTGACACGTTTTCACTTTGTGTGTGGATGTTTCCCAAATCTGGTTAAAATCCTGACATCAGCACCTGGCATACTATGGCAAATGCCATGCTCTATAAACCCTGGAGAGCCCATGCCAACTTCCTTTTAAAATAACATACAATGAAGTGTTTCCTTTAAAAAACATTTTAGGGATCAGAACTCTGAAGCAAAGCAGTGGTTGAGGTGACTGCAGCTGCTGCTGTTATCTCCCCCCCCCCCAATGCCTCTAGGTTCCATGCTTAGAGGCATTCTGGGAAAATTAAGCTGATAGTAGCTGCTATGACTACATTGCTTGGCAGTTCTCTTCAGAGTGTTGGCTGTCTGCTGCTGCCAGCCCCTCCTGGGATATAGCTCAGTGGCAAAGCATCCGCCTTGCATGCTAGTGGTCTCTGGCTCAATCCCCACCTTCTCCAGGTAGGACTGGGAATATCTCCCCCGCTCTAATCCTGGAGAGCTGCTACCAGTCACTGAGTTAGATGGACCAATGGTCTGATTTGGTACAAGGCAACTTTCTATATTCCCAGATCCACTTCTCTCTCCTCCTTTTCCCCCTTTTGCATAATATATCTAAAGGCTGCAAACCATTATTATTTTAAACCGTAAACTGGTGCTTTGGTAGAAAGCCAAGGCCAGTTATGGAAAAAGAAGTAGCCTCAGTAGCCTCTCAGTAGCCTCCCGAGAGCTGTTCCCTGTGTGACAAGAATTGATGCCTGGCTTAGATTGTGCAGGAAATCTACTTTTATTGCCTCTGCCACTTGACTGCACTGGGCTTTTAGTTCTGACAACAGGCCAGAATAGAAACCAGTTGGGTCTGTTGCTGGGCCTTTAGTACAAGAGGGAGGCACCCACAGGTTAGGAAGAATCCTGAAGTTTGTAAACATACAAAAAACAAACCCAAAACACTTTTTTTTTTGGGGGGGGGAGTTACTTACTGCAGTGGGGAAGGAATACCGTAATGGTCCAATCAGGACTGAACATGCTTGGTGACCACAGAATGTTGACTGACTGCTGGAGGAAAATATCAGAGAACCAGTGGGGTGTGTGTGTGTGTGTGTGTGTGTAACCGCAGTTCTGAACAGGAGCACTCTAACACTGCAACGCTTTGTTGTAGCTCCCACTTATTCCCTCCATGTCTGATGCTCAGGTCTGAGTGGTGATGTTTATCAGGCCAAACTCGTACCATCCATGCACAAGTGGGAGGTAGCAACATGTTCAGGGAAATCCCAAGGTTTGCAAAAGTAAAATAAACTCTTTTTTGGGGGGCTAACTGGAGCTGATCGCAATTGGAGTCCAACAGAGTCTGGAGAGTCACAGCTTCTTCAACCTTTTGCTAATTGCTATAGATCAAGAGTGAGGAGGCTGTGTGCTCCCCCCCCCCAATATTGTTGGACTTGTAATAATAAAATTTAAGGTCATATATATATATATATATATATATATATATATAATAAATGTTCATAAATGTACCAACCAAGCACGCACATAGATCAGCACAGGAAGACCGACCTGAAACCATTTTGACTCCCAAACTGACCAAATGTTTTCTCTGCAAGCAGGGAGGGGGTCAGTGAGCCTTCCTGTTGTTTCAGGAATTGGGAAATCACCATCTCAAAGGGTGACAAACTACCAGGAAAGGCAATCAGATAAGGCAGTACCAGATAACCTGGCAGACAGGAAAAAACACAACATTCAAATTTCTGTTGTAGACCACCTTTTCTGTGATGTAGGTATGATGTTTGTGGGGGGTGGTCTTGGGTTACACCCCTTCTGTGATGTATGTATGATGTATGAAGGGGTGGTCTTGAGCTCCAGGGCAGGGAATTTAAAATGTCTGTATAAGGCCTTGTGCGCCATTGTTCGAGGTCCTCTTCCTTTCCTGCGTGTGAGGGGAGCACCCTGTTGCAAGAGATCAATAAAGATCAGGCTTACTAGCTGCTTTGCTTCTCAATATTCTCTGGTTGGCCTCTGTTATTTTCTCCTACCAATAGGGAACCCATGTAAGAACTCTATACGGGCTCTTGGATACCCCATAAGGGGAAAAGGGCAGATTTTGTTTGCAACAGACTCCAACTACACATCAGCTCCAGACAGTCCACCAAGGGTCAGGGTTGAAGGGGAATTGTGGTCCGGCAACATCTGCAGGGCCAACAAATATCTGGAAGGTCACACCTTCAGCACCTCTGCTCAACATGTTAGCAATGAACCACCGGAAGGCAAATGTAGGGACACACACATAGCAGACACAAATTTTCCAGAAACCAAGACTGCTTTCGATAAATAGGAGCAGAGCACATGCTTCATTTTGTGAGTGAGTCCTGTTGCGTCACAGTCCTTGCCTCTAGGGGTGAGAGACAGTTGTTCCAGGATGTTGTTTTGAAAAACCTAGAGCCAAACCCCCAGCTGGGCTGAATTGTCAGCAACTCAGAGCTGACCATGAGTCAGTTATTTGGAGCTAAGTCAACCCTGAGTATCAAGGAACTAGTTTATATAGGATGACATGTTCCTTTACACAACCAGCACACACAAACCCAGGTCACTGTGGAAGTCCATGTGGGCTGTGTGCCATCGTGCTCTGTGTGTGAGAGAAGCTGAGTATGAGGGAACCTGAGGGAACCTTTCAATGAGGAAAAGCAAGGTGGTTGCCTCAGATGCAAGATTCTGGGAGCCACTAAGAGTGGCAGAATGGGAGACAGATTGTTCTTGATCCACATAAAGCAGCCAGGGAAGCCTGCCATTTTGAACAGAGGAACCGTTGTTAGGGAGGGATTGCTCTTTCTTTTTTTTTTAATATGATTTTTATTGAAATTTACAATCACCAGCCAACCCCCACCACCCACCACCAAAACATCACATCTTGTTACATGTATCCTACTTTGTGTTTCATAGATCCATTAGCTTCCGACCTTCCCTTCCACCAGTTTTCCTATTCCATTCTATAGTTTACAGATTCTTTAATTATAAATTATACCATGACATGAGAATTATTTCAATCCTGCCAACGTTTTCATATTTGTACAATTCTCACTTATATAAACCATAAATTTACTCCATTCTTTTTGGTACTTTGTCTCCTCCTGATTGCGAATTCTGTGTGTCAATTTAGCCATCTCAGCATACTCAACCAAATTTATCTGCCATTCTCTTATCGTCGGCATCTCCTGTTGCTTCCACTTTAGAGCTATTAGAACTCTGGCTGCAGTTGTTGCATATAAATATAATCTTTGATCTATCTTTTTAATCCCTTCTCCCACCAAACCTAGCAAAAATTCTTCCGGCTTTTTGGGAAAACTGTACTTAAACATCTTTTTTAACTCGTTGTAAACCACATCCCAAAACTCTTTTATTTTATTGCAAGACCACCACATGTGATAGAAATCGCTGTCTTTTTCCTTGCACTTCCAGCAGGTTTTACTACTTGTTCTATACATTTTTGCCAATTTGGTGGGAGTGAGATACCAACAATAAACCATCTTCATAACATTTTCTTTTAAGGCCGAACAAGCAGTGAATTTTATGCTCTCATTCCAGAGTTTGGACCATACATCATATTCTATGTTATGTCCTAAATCAATAGCCCATTTTATCATAGCCTCTTTTATAAATTCATCTTTTGTGTTCCATTCTAGTAAGAGATTGTACATTTTTGATAATAGCTTGGATTTACTCTCTAAAATATCTATTTGAAATTTTGATTTTTTGTCCTCAAATCCTATTTTTTTATCCTCTTTAAAGACATCATTGACTTGATGGTATTGCAACCATCCTGTCAATTTTCCAGCAATACACTCATAGGGCTTTAATTTCCAACCTTTTTCAGCCTTCATCAAAATTTCCTCATATGTGGCCCCTCTCCCTAGTATGTTCAGTTTTTTAACTGTTAATATATCAATTGGTGACAGCCACCACGGTGTTTTCCTTTCCAACAAATTCTTGTTTCTTTCCCAGACTTCAAATAAGGCACCTCTTATCACATGATTTGTAAACCCCTTATGCACTTTTGCCTTACCACACCAAAGATAAGAGTGCCATCCAAATCTATTGTTGAACCCCTCCAAATCTAACAAGTCTAGGTTCTCCTGAATTATCCAATCCTTTGTCCAACATAAACATGCTGCTTCATAATAGAGTTTTAGATCAGGTACTGCAAACCCTCCTCTTTCCTTCTTATCTGTCAATATTTTAAATTTAATTCTTGGTCTTTTCCCTTGCCATATAAAATGTGAGAGGGTTTTTTTGCCACTCTTTGAATTGTCTTAAACCTCTTATTATCGGAATTGTCTGGAACAGAAACAACATTTCCGGTAGTAGATTCATTTTAATTGCAGACATTCTTCCCGTCCTTGATAGCTTTAATCTGTCCCATATTTTTAGTTCTCTTTTAATCTCCTTCCAGACTGGTTGATAATTGTCATTAAAAAGATTTATATTCTTCGCCGTCATCCAAATTCCCAGATACTTGACTTTTTTGACTACCTTGATTTCACTTTCTTGTTCCAACCTTTCTATCTCACTTTTTCCTAAATTTTTACCCAGCATTTTCTTCTTTATCTTGTTCAGTTTAAACCCAGCCAATTGCCCAAATTTTCCCATTTCTTCCAGTGCTATTTTAACACTTTCTTGAGGTTCTTCAAGGGTTAATACCAAATCATCCGTGTAGGCCTTAAGTTTGAACTCCTTGACACCTATTTTGACCCCTTTTATCTCTGTTTTTCCTCTCAGGCAATTTAATAATACTTCTAATACTATAATAAACAGCAATGGAGATAATGGGCACCCTTGTCTGGTGCCCTTTGTGATATCAAATGAGTCTGTTAAGATGTTGTTCACAATTAATTTCACTTTCTGCTCTGAGTAAATTGCCTCAATTCCATTTAAAAAGGTGCCACAAATCCCCATCCTTTCTATACTCTTCTTCATAAATGACCAGGATACATTATCAAATGCTTTTTCAGCATCAATGAACATCAGTATGGCTGGCTTATCATTTCTTACTTCTAGGTATTCCAGTGTATTGACAATATGTCTCACGTTATCCTTCAATTGCCTACCTGTGAGGGATTGCTCTTTCGTGCTATTTTTTCTGTTCATCAATATGGCTCCCAAGTTGGTTCTCTCCTCCTGCCTCTGGGTGCCAGATGCTAAACTCTCATAAAAATGCATCTGGAACCTTGTAAATGTTGTGCACATGTTGAAATGGTGCAAAGCTTAGTGGATGGCCTTGGGTCGTTCACTATCTCTCATATTAACCCACCCCATAGGCTTCTTTGGAAGATAATGCATGTGTACCAAGTATGCCACCGTAGCACTTTGGAGGAAGCGCAGAATCAGAATAAATAATAGTGTTGTTTTTTAAAAAAATCATGCCGGGGACACGTCTATCAAATGTGATATCCTTGCCTTTTGTAGAGGAACATGCAGTGGCATTCATGAACATTTTTCCATTCTAGCCTTATAACAAACCTGCCAGGTAGGCTTGGTTTTAAAAAAGAAGATAACCCCTGAGATCACCCAGTGAATTACATGGCTAAGTGGGGAATGTCCCAGTACAACACTCTTATCCAGGCTACCTCAAACTCAGCCCTCCAGATGTTTTTGGCCTACAACTCGCATGATCCCTAGCTAGCAGGACCAGTGGTCAGGGATGATGAGAATTGTAGTCTCAAAAAACATCTGGAGGGCCATGTTTGAGGAAGCCTGTTCTTATCAATACACTCACTGGCTCACAGGGCTGGTGCCAAGCTTGAATGGACCGCCTGTGGCACTGAGGGGTGCCCTGGGGGGGCACTGGGTTCCTACCACCATACCCCTGGCATTGCCAGTGGTTTTTGTAGCCACTTGGTACAACAGCTGCCTGCCACCCTCTTCCCTTTGGGTGGGGTTACATGGCAAGGTTGCAATGGCATGGAAACTGAGCAGCTGATTGGCTCTGGGAAACTGCTATACTTAATCTCCCACCATGCAATGCCTGGGCTGCAACATTAGATGCTGAGCAATGTATTGCAGGAGATAAAACATGGTGGAAGCCCTACACTGATCAATGCAACCCCTTCAGATGTCAAGGAGATAAAGAATTACACAACTTTTAGAAGACATCCGAAGGCAGCCCTGTATAAGGAAGGTTTTTTAACACTTGATGATTGTATTATGTATATGCTGTAAGCCACCCAGAGTGGCTAGGGAAACCCAGCTGGATAGGTAGGGTAGAAATAATAATTATTTTTATTTTTATTCAGGCTAGACTTGTCCAAGCTATGGCAAGGGCCCAGCCCCAGTAGGCCTGAATTTGCTGAGTGCTGACGTATATATTCACCCAGTCTGCTTCCTCAGTTATTTGAGGATCCACCTGTCGGGAAGATGGTTGTGTGTGTGTGGCTTAGGCCTCTGCTCACTTTTCCGCTGGAGTCATTATCTTGGAATCTGCCTCCAGGAACTGCTTGTTCCTTGGCTTTGATCCCACAAATAACACAGGAGCATAGCTTTGTGTTCGCCTGGCAGCGCTGATGGGCGGAGTGCTTTTGGAGCCCATGGCTACAATTGCCTCTGTTTCCCATTCCCCTCCTGAATTCGTGGAGGGATCTTCCCTGGGGATTTGCTTGCCCGTGTGAGCTCCTTAATTATGTCCAAGGTGTCCTTGTTACAACCTGCCCAGTGGGAAGGAGTTCTTGCTGCCTCCCCTCCTCTGTCCTTCCGTCTCTTCCTGCACATCGAAACTCGGAGTTCTGCGTAAGCAGGTGCCGCTGGTCTCAGTCAATGTTCCAGAGAACAATGGGATGGCAACCTCTTTTTATTGGTTCTGCTTTTGGGTGGAGAAAGTGGATGGAGATATTTTTCTCTTTCCCTCCTCTCTCTTGACACTAATACATGGGTTCACTAGTTAATGGGAATAGCAGCAACAGCTAGAAGGGTTGCTTATCTACATTAGCCTGCCACAGTGAAGCGCCTTGTGACACCTTCAAGACAACCCATTTTATTGTGGCATGAGGATTATGGTGCACTTCGTTGGCTTAAACGCAAAAAGAGACTGCCGTAAAATTTGCACATGCTAATTCATACATTTAGATGGACGTTTGGAAAGAATGATTATGATTTACAGTAAATAGAAATTTAATTTTGGTTATCAAATGGCAGGACAGAATTCCAGACAAATATGTGCTCTCCTAAGTGCACATTGGGACAGGGGTGGCACTGTGGTCTAAACCACTGAGCCGCTGGGCTTGCCAATCTGAAGGTCGCGGTTTGAATCCCTGTGACGGGGTGAGTTCCCGTTGCTTGGTCCCAGCTCCTGCCAACCTAGCAGTTCGAAAGCACGCCAAAAAGTGCAAGTAGATAAATAGGTACCGCTCCAGCAGGAAGGTAAACGGTGTTTCACCAGAAGCAGCTTAGTCATGCTGGCCACATGACCCGGGAAAACTGTCTGTGGACAAACGCCAGCTCCCTCAGCCTGTAAAGCGAGATGAGTGCCGCAACCCCAGAGTCGTTCACAACTGGAAGGTGGGAGATCCCCAAGGACGTGCTCTATGGGGAGCTGGCTTCTGGCACCTGGTCTGTTGGCAGACCAACTCTGAGTTCCAAAGATGTCTGCAAACGTGACATGAAGGCTGGCAAACCCACTGTGGCATCACTTCTGAACTTGTAGCATAGTTGTATAGCTACACGATCTTGCCCTGGAGCAACCTAATGCTTAGTGACGAATATAAACAATATGTCTGTCATGTGAGATATTTCTGGACTCCAAATCCCACCAATCGTCCCAGTCCCAATGGTCAGGGATTATGAGAGTTATAGTTCAGCAAGTGCCATAGGTTTCTACCCTATTGTGTGCTATTAACGTGTGTGCTTTTTATCTGAGATGGCCACACAGTTTAAAGGATTTCAGGCCCACGTAATATTGGTAGTGATAGAGTTGATATTCCCTTCTGTGGCTGCATATGCACAATGCACTTAACAAACATGACTTCCCCCAGAATACCAGGAAATGTAGTTTAAAGGTGCTGGGAATTGCAGTTCTGAGGGAGTGAACTACAGGTCCCAGGATTCTTTGAGGGGAGGTGATGTGCTTTAAATGTATAGCGTGTATGCAGCCTGTGTTGCTTTATAATTTTGAGTCTGAGTGTGAAGTAAAAAAGAATTCATCTTTTGTTGTTTACTGTCATTACATTGTGTAATAGCCTTTGACTATAAATACTTAAAGTCTGGCTGGTTTCTGCTTGAGAAAACATAGTGAGTCTTTCATTTTATGCCTCTGGAGGTTTAAGACCAACAGTGCCCAGTCTCCATGTTGTGGACAGTGAAGTGGCGACAGTCTTCCAACCGTAATTCCATTTCTGTGCAAACAGGAGTAACAGGAATACCTTCTGATTCTTAGCAGTGGTTCAGGCAGGAGGCAGGATGTGTTATTGTGGGTTGCGAAGCTATAGCTCCTTCCTGTGGTCATGACAGGAAAAGAGTCGGGAGAGAGTTAAGCAGGGCATGAGAAGCCACGCAAAACATATTTACGTCAACAGTATCAATAGGGCATACTTACCTTGAAGAGGCGATGCCAAAGGTTCGGGCTTCTTTTTTGTAGGATTGGTGGCTGTGTCCACACAAACAATGGCAAGGCATTTTTACAAGGGCTGTTCAAACTTCAAGAGCTACTTGATTTGAGAGCTTCACTTCTGTACTCTTCACCCACATTTTAATGAAAAGCATCACATTCCCCACATTCCTCATTGTAGGGCAGGGCGTGTTTAGTGAAATGGTACAGGGCTACCCACCGTTCCCCAGATTCTCTTGCAAGCTCTTTCCCAATAAAGCAAAACCAACAGACACCAGTTGTGTGACTTCCTTGCAAGAAAACACCTTAAGAACAACAAAAAGAGCTGCACAATTGAGGTATTCCAGTTTTTCTGTGCAACAGCATCTCTGCTCCAAACTCAACAAACCCCACAGTATTAGGTACAAGCTAAAGAAAATATAGGTGTGAGAATTGGCAAAAGAATTAATATATAGTAAGACAAAAGGGACGCAGGTGGCGCTGTGGGTAAAAGCCTCAGCGCCTAGGGCTTACCGATCGAAAGGTCGGCGGTTCGAATCCCTGCGGCGGGGTGCGCTCCCGTCGTTTGGTCCCAGCGCCTGCCAACCTAGCAGTTCGAAAGCACCCTCGGGTGCAAGTAGATAAATAGGGACCGCTTACTAGCGGGAAGGTAAACGGCGTTTCCGTGTGCGGCTCTGGCTCTGGCTCTGGCCAGAGCAGCGATGTCACGCTGGCCACGTGACCCGGAAGTGTCTCCGGACAGCGCTGGCCCCTGGCCTCTTAAGTGAGATGGGCGCACAACCCCAGAGTCTGTCAAGACTGGCCCGTACGGGCAGGGGTACCTTTACCTTTACCTTTTAAGACAAAAGTAATCTCCAAAATGTGCAAACTCCTACTTGAATGGGTGGTTAAAGATGAGGAAGTCAAAGAAATCAGGACTAAATGGGCAATTGTTTTTGGGGGAAAATATACCAATGTCAGCATAGGAAAGACTATGGAATACAGATTGGAAATTCACAGCTTGTTATACACTAAGGGAAAATCATATGAAAATGTTTTACAGGTGGTATATAACTCCCAGCAAGTTAGCAAAGATGTACAGACCATGCTCAAATACATGCTGAAGGTGTAAACAGGCTGAAGGGACAATGATTCACATGTGGTGGGGCTGCAATAAAATTAAAAAATTCTGGGATATGATATACAAAGAAATTATTTTTTCTTCAAACAAACTTTTACAAAAGAACCAGAAGCCTTCCTCTCGGGGATATTGGGACCAGAGTTTTCAAAGCAAAAAGAAAGAATATTTTTATAAACTGCAACAGCAGCGAGAATGTTTGATGTTTGAGTGAACATGCACAGAATCAGACTAACAGAGTAAAATATGAATGGTCAAGGCTGAGTCTTTATGAATATTAAAAACAACAAATTCCATAGCAGTGCAAATGAAACTTTTGCTTGTGATACCAGCTGAGATTCCATTATGACAATTTCCCACAAAAATTAGTTGCTAGGCTTGGAAAACTGATGTTATTCCTTCTTTTGCTGAGCTTCTTAGATATTTGAAAGCTTCTGTCATCATCTTAATCATCTCTTCCTTGGCCAAATATGGCCAGTGGCTCCAGCTTTTCCTCATGCATCATGCATTCCAAACTCTTTATCTGCTTCCCCGCTCAGGTATATGGCAAGAATGGATGTGAAAGGTTTACTAGAAATTTTGCAATGAGGAAGACTGGTGTGGTGTAGTCCTTGCTTTCGTATTTGTAGCCCTATGCTCCAGAATTGAGTTCATTAGGTTATTACAGAGACTCTAGATAACGTTACGTCAATATTCTTACATTCTAATATTCCCATTTGCCCTTCTGTCTTTTCAAGGCTTATTTTCTTGGAGGTTCTTCTAACTTGGAATGCAACTGCAGTGTCACCTATTCATGTGGGGATTGGCAACACGGCTATCAACTTACTTGTTGGAGGACTGGCCTGTGGGGCAGTTGGTGATGTGGCTGGTGAAGCCCACCTTTCTGCATTGCTTGCCCTGCATTTCCTGGCAACAGTGCCACAATTGCCAGCTCTGGCCAATTTCAAAAAATTTAAATGTTTGAAGATCAGCAGTCCAGGATAGACATGAATAATATACTGGCAGATATACATAAAATCACAATATAAAATCACAAAAGACATAATAAAAATAGAAACAACCCAATATTTCCCACCCTAACATATTTTAAAAGGTCGTTGGATGTCAAAGGCCTAGTTAAAGAGGAACGTCTAAAGCGCTTAAAGGTGTATAATGAAGGCGGCAGGTGAACCTCCCTGAGGAGACCATTCCACTCATCAGGAGCCACGGCAGAAAAGGCTCGTTCTTGTGTTGTCACCCTCATGGAGGAGACACGTGAAGAAGGACCTCAGAGGATGATCTCAGGGTCTGGGTCAATTAATATGGGGAAGGGTGGTCTTTGAGGTCTTGCAGTCCTGAGCTGTTTAAAGCTTTCTAGGTCAAACCACGTGGAAACCGCCTCAGGAACAACTGCGTCAAGATGAACAGTAGAAACAAAAATAAGTTAATAAAGTTTGGGTGGGTCGGTGGGAGGTTGTAACTCAGCTGCGGTCTCATTTGGCTGGGCCGTTTCTGGTGACCCTTGCAAGCTCCTGGGCTGGAAGTTCCCATGTATGGCTTAGGGCAGGCTTCCTCAACCTTGGCCCTCCAGATGTTTTGAGACTACAATTCCCATCATCCCTCACCACTGGTCCTGCTAGCTAGGGATCATGGGAGTTGTAGGCCCAAAACATCTGGAGGGCCGAGGTTGAGGAAGCCTGGCTTAGGGCAGTGGTGGCCAAACTTGGCCCTCCAGCTGTTTTGGGACTACAACTCCCATCATCCCTAGCTGACAGGACCAGTGGTCAGGGATGATGGGAATTGTAGTCCCAAAACAGCTGAACAAGTTTGGCCACCACTGGCTTAGGGCTATTCTGAGAGCTATGAAAGGTGGAGGGCTGGGTGGTTAACCCCTAGGCAACCAATACGAATATTCAGTTCAGGGCTGGATTTAGGTTTGATAAGGCCCTAAGCTACTGAAGGTAATGGGGTCCTTTATATGTCCAGCTGTCCTTTGTCAACAATTATGGTGCTGGAGGAGACTCTTGAGAGTCCCATGGACTGCAAGAAGATCAAACCTCTCCATTCTGAAGGAAATCAGCCCTGAGTGCTCACTGGAAGGACAGATTGTGAAGCTGAGGCTCCAGTACTTTGGCCACCTCATGAGAAGACTCCCTGGAGAAGACCCTGATGTTGGGAAAGATGGAGGGCACAAGGAGAAGGGGGCGACAGAGGACGAGATGGTTGGATAGTGTTTTCGAGGTTACCAGCATGAGTCTGACCAAGCTGCGGGGGGCAGCGGAGGACAGGAGTGCCTGGCGTTCTCTGGTCCATGGGGTCACGAAGAGTCGGACACGACTAAACGACTAAACAACAACAAAAAATTTATGGACCTAATAGGTATGTAGGTTTTCTTTTATTTGTTTTTTATCTTCTATTTTGGAAATGTACATCCTTTTTTTCTCCCTTTAATTTTTTTTGGGGCCCCCAAAAGAGTGGGGCCAGTCTTGACAGACTCTAGGGTTGTGCGCTCATCTCACTCTAGAGGCTGGGAGCCGGCGCCGTCCGCAGACACTTCCGGGTCACATGGCCAGTGTGACATCGCTGCTCTGGCGAGCCTGCACCAGCGCAGCACACGGAACGCCATTTACCTTCCTGCTATAAAGCGGTACCTATTTATCTACTTGCACTTTAAGGGTGCTTTCAAACTGCTAGGTGGGCAGGAGCTGGGACCGAAAGACGGGAGCTCACCCCGCCACGGAGATTCGAACCGATCGGCAAGTCCTAGGCACTGTGGTTTTACCCACAGCGCCACCCGCGTCCCCCATAGCTTGTTTAGCTTATATGCAAATCTGGCAGTGATTTAATTGGTAAAAACTACGTTTCCCAGAATGTTTAGGGTCCGTATTCAGTGCATTCTGGGTAATGCAGTTTCTTAAAAAATAAAAATAAAATGTAAATGCGACTCTTGAGAATTAAACCCTGCTCGCCACGCTGCGAAGCTGAGAACATATCAGGGCTGACAAAATGGCAGAAGGCTGCATTGATGATGAGATATTGCTATCTTAACTTTCCCCCAAATCCACCGTCTGCATCGCAACGGAAGATACACTCCACTCCCAGCCAAACTTTCCCTTTGGGCTTTATGGAAAGTCCCTCTAGGAATAAAATTCCCCGTTCTTTCCTCTGTGAGGGGAAACGGGAAAGAAAATGCAGCAACATCAGCTCGCAATTCATTCTGGAAGTTGTTGTCTCGCTTGTAGGAGAAGTGTGTGCGAGTGCTATGGTGCAATGGGAACAGCTGAACTACAGTTCCCGGCATGCTTCGAAGGCACGCAACATTTTGCGTCGCGATAGACGCAACGCGGTTTTCCCAAATGAAATCTCGCGAGATTTGGCTTTCTACTCTGGATTCCTCCCCTCTCCTCTCTAATTTGGGAACGCGCGGTGGCTGACGGGAGGGACGGTTCCGTCTCGTCTCGTCCTGTCCCCGCTCCCTCACGCACCACTAGCGGTGCCTTCCGAAGTGCGTCGCGCATCGATGTGACTGCCGTACGAGAGAGAGGGGGAAAAAAAGTGAGGGTGAGAGAGCGAAAGGAAAAACCACCCGCAGGGGCAAAGTCTTCCTGAAACACCCTCCCCCCCCATCTCTATCCCTCTCCCCAGAGCGCTTTAGAAAATGGCGTCCGACCTTCGCGCTGCTTGCGTTACATGCCGGGAGTTGTAGTCTTTTCCATGCCTCGGGCCCTTGGCGTCGGGGTCTTGATCGCGAAGGAAAGGACTACGTTTCCCATAACCCCGCGGGCGAGGAGAGGGACAGACGGGAGCGAATTGGACGGGAAGGGGGGCGGTTCCGCCTCTCCTCCTCCTTTCCCCCTCCTCCCCTTCAGCCTTCGCCTGCGCCGCGGCTGCTGCTGCTGCGTCGGGTGAGGGAGCGCGAGCGAGCGAGTGGCGCAGGCAGAGAGTGCGGCCTCCCTGGGCAGCGCGAGGGAGGCGGGTGAGAGGCCTACTCCGGGGCGGCCGGGTCTCGGGAGTCGCGCAGGGGGAGGGAGGGGAGGGTTTGGGCAGGGGGCGCGCGGGCGCAAGTTACGGACGCGGTGCATGCGTGGGCGGGTGTTGGGTTGAGTGCTGGGGTGCGGGCAGAGGGAGGGTCTCGAACGGCTCCGTCAGGCCTTGAGGTGAATCGGCCTAATAGGTAGGGATGTGTGTGTGTGTGGATATTCCTGGGGAGGGAGGAAAGGCCTAGTAAGGGGTAGAGGCAGGGGTGGGGCTTGAAACTGCTACAGAGATGGCTGTCCAGGCCTACTTGGGGGTGGGGAATGTAGGAATGGATTGCTCGTAGCCAGGTTGTGGGTGCATGTGGTGGGGGGCGCAGGCCTTTAAGCCGGTTAGAAACCTCATAGGGAGTAGGGAGGTTATAACAAGATTGGGAGGGGGTGGTTCAGTCCTTCAAAGAAGGAGGTGAATGGGGTGGTTGGAGCCAGATTGGGAAAATATCGGGCTGGCATTTCAGCCGTTTATGAAAGAGGATCAAATGGGATAGTGAGGGAGGAGGGGAGTGTGTGCAGGGCAATCGTGTGCTGTTTGTTTGTTTTTTTTTGCTCAGAGGTAAGTCCGACTGAGCTCCCAGATAATAATGAACAGGATTGTAGCCTTAGCTGGGGGCTTGAAACTGGTGGGGTTGGGGGACAAAGGATAGGGTTGTATTTGTGTAAAATGTAAAAATAGGAAGAGGGGCTCAGTAGAGTGGAAGTTAAGACTCTAGGGTTTTGTGATCATCTCTGCTCTCTAGGGGATGGGATGAGTAAATATAAGCAAATTCTGAAAGCAGGTGGAGGAAAAAAATCAGGTTTCTGAGAGGTTCATAAAGGGAAAGGTGTTGAACAGGAAAAATGTAGGTAAGAGGCTGTAGGTGAAACAGTTCTCTGGGGGATCAGATAGAATTTGAAGATGAGGGGAAGGGAAGCCTGAAATGCAATAAGGGAGACTTTGATAAGGAGTAAATTTGAAGATGCATAGAGAACATTAATGGGGCAAAGTAAGAAGAAAGGAAAGTGTGTGTGAGGGGGTGTTTGGCACTAGATTCAGGTTGGAATTTGTGGGACGCATGTTACACTGCATGAGTTCTATGGATTTCTTCTGTGCATTTATATTTTCAGTCTTGATTGTGAAGAGGCATGGGTCCGTCCTGGTATTTGGAAAATGTTGGCAGAAGCTGCCAGTTGCTCTTTTGCCTCTGCTGCTAGCCATACATCCTCTGTTTTTTTCTGTAGGCATTAAGAGGCACCGTTGGTGCTAGCCTGTGAGCGCCATGTACAATGGGATAGGACTCCCCACTCCCCGGGGCAGCGGCACCAACGGTTACGTGCAGCGCAACCTCTCGGCTGTGCGCCACAAGAAAGATCGCACTGACTACAAGTCAGAAGAGGAGTTGAGGAAGCTGGAGTCATCCCTGGTTAAAAAACCCAACCAGGACATCCTGGACCACGAGCGCAAGCGGAAGGTTGAGCTGAAATGCTTAGAGTTGGCTGAACTCATGGAAGAGCAGGGGTAGGTTGTAGCAGGCAATAGGGAAGCAGAGATATTTGGAATATAACAATGGGGGCTGAAAAATAAGCATGGAGATAGTGGCAGCTGTTGAATGAATAAGGCTGATCAATTGTGGAAGAAGGTGGGGTATGGGAAGGTGGGGTATGTGGACATTGCACCTGGGATTTCTGCCTTCATTTGTTGGCAACCTTGGTCTTGGTAGCTGACCAGTTACTCTGATCTGTTAGCACAGCAGTGATGGAAGGTAGACAAAGTTAGGATGCAGGGATGAGGAAGGAAAAGCTGTCCTTCCTCTAAGGGCAAAGGGTGAGAGTAGGTATTGAAGGAAATTGGAAAGTTACATATTTATGATTAATAATACAGGTATAAATAGACTAGGAGTAGAGAAGAGGAAAACTGAAATGGGAAGAATAAGTGAACGTGTTCAAGGACCGGGCCTGATGGTAGGGTGGGGGAATGAAGTACAAGTTGATCATGAAAGGTGAGTGGGAGAAGAATTTACATGAAATGGGTAAAAATACTTAGGAGAGGTGAGTGGGAGTGGGGAAAAAGCCTTCTCTGCTTAAAGTGAGCCTCTGGATCTGTCAATTCTCTGGATTAGTCAATAGGGGGGCTGGGTTTTAGTACCTCCTGAGTAAATGTCTACTATGCTTGAAGAAAGTTAAACCATGGACCTCATTGTTACCAGGAAAATGCTTTGGCAAAGAATTTAGTAATTTCTAAATATGGATTCGATGTCGGTAATTGCCTGCTGATAGTACCAAACTGCCTATATATATAACCTTTTTGTGATGGGAGGACCTCAGTAATTTTTAGCTGCCTCAAGGAGTTGAAAGTATGAGAAATCATGTCATACATGTTAGGTGTACATATGCGTTGTAGCACTGGCCACTTGCTGACTTGGTTTCAGTGGACTTGTTCAGAAGTGCTTTCAAGAAGCTTCAGATATAATATATGTAGTGTTAACTTATTTATAGGGAAAACAAGCAGAGTGAAGTTACTTTACATTTAGTAGGTGTTCAGTCAATTTTATGTGTATTGCAAGAAGAGTTAAATTTGTTGATTTTGTTTTGCTGGATTCCAGGAGTGAAGATGACATTTTCATTTGTAGTAGAAAATTATTCCTTTTGGGGGAGTAACAACTTTGCTTAGCTTTTTATAAAATACTTTGAAGTTCTAGTCAAATGCTTTATTGATAATGATGATTCTCCGATGCAGAGATGTTGTAATATTATCTCTAGATTGCAGATCTCAGGGAAGCTGAGGCTGAGAGAATAGTGGTTCGTAGAAAGACACTTAGCTAGGTCATGATGTGTGTGGCGGGGGGGGGGATGTGCTTAAGTCTTTGGTTTACATTTAAGTCATAAGTACTATGCTGTGTTAGATAGAAGTAGTCAGTGTTTTGAATCTGTTACGATTCATGTCCCTTAGTAGCACTGCCTACTACCTCATTAGAGACTGGTTACCTTGTTTATGGGACCCATCTGGTAAGCCTTGTAAAATATTTTCTGGCTTTCTCAACCCAGGTATGGAGAAGGGGAGATCCAGGAAAAGGTAGCCACTTTTCGGATGATGCTTTTGGAGAAGGATGTAGCAGTGGTCAAAGAGGGGGAACAGCAGCAGAAGCCGACGTAAGTAAGGCACCTTGGTGGATTTTGATTCTGATGAGCTGACTGATTCATTAGCGCCCCACCTCCTTTCCATTCCTTGTGGGGCTTGTTGCTCTTCCCATACTTACCTTGGGCTTGCCTCATAACCTCTAGTTTTCTCCCTGTAGTAACTATTTCTGTTCTTCTCCAGTGTCACAGAGACCCATCAGCTGGCTGAGGCCAATGAAAAGAAGAATGAGAGGCTTAGAGCTGCCTTTGGAATTAGTGACAACTATGTGGATGGCAGCTCCTTTGACCCCAACCGCAGGGCTAAGGAGGCAGCAACAGCTGCAGCAGCAGCAGCAGCAGCAGCAGCAAAGCAGCAGGAACAGCAAAAGCAGTACAGGTATGTGGGCATCCTTGCTGAGGAAAGGAAAAGTAGAAGTTGGGGAGGTAGACATGGTTGTGCCTACCTCAGTTGAGCTCTTGTCGCTTTGCATGGATTGGGAAACAATTTATTGTATTTTTTTGTTTAAGAAATAGGTATTATTTGATAAAAGTTGTTTGGCGTTCACTGTACTATATAATACAAGCCTTGCCTTGGGGTAAGGTTACATCAGATGGTACTTTTATTAAATATATATGTATTTTAAAAATCTGATTTGCATTTTGACATGAGTTATTGATCTCTTTGCTTGATTAACTGGCTGTAAAAAAATTATGTAATTTGACGTAATTTTTGTAAGGGTTGTTAACGATACTGGGACTCCCTAATATACCTTTTGTGGTGTGCATGCTAATACCCCTAAACTTGAGAATTTATATTTGGCAGCCTAGTTGCCTGCTTGGGGATTTGTTGGGAGGAATGGGGAGAGGAAAGAAGGAAGGGAGAGCCGTTATTTTGGAGCCTGTTTGGGAGTTGGTTTTTCACCATTTCTCTGTGTTTTCCCAGTCTTGTTAAAGAGTCTAGCAGCTCCCGCTCACCGTCCCCAAAACAGAAGAAGAAGAAAAAGAAGAAAGACCGAGGCAGGTGGGTGCATGAACAAAGGCAGTGGGGAGATGTGGCGAGAAGAGGGTGTCAGTTTGAGTTTGGCTAGGTGGGGTGCATTAGTGAGGGGAGAGAGTAAGGGATCTGGGACGTGTGGGTCTCCATTACCCCTTGCCACATGTAACATGTCCCTTTTGTTTGTCTCTTCAGATCTGAGAGCAGATCACCTTCTCGGAGGGAGAGGAAGAAAAGTTCAAAGAAAAAGAAACACAGGTAAGGGGCTGTCTTGGGAGAGACAGGCTGGCTTAGTGTGATAGACTGGGCTTTAGGATCTTCATCTCTTCAGCTGATGGTTATTTTCAGTGTTCCCTAAATAGCTTATGGTTCTGTCTTCAAGTATGCATGAGAGAACAGACCTTGCTTTCTGTGGGGTACGGTTGTCTTGTCTTCCGCTACAAAAGAGGTTACATGATGTAGAGTTTGGGGCCTTTCTCACCCTATATGTAGCTATCTCTTGTCAGAGATTCTTTGTCTGGAAGCATCCTGTGTAGGACTGGGTTGGAGGGAAGTCATCACTTTTCATCCAGTATCACGATTTCTGGGCAAGCTATTATGTTGTTAGGTAACTGGCAATAAGCTGAAGTATATAAGACCCTGTTTTGTTTTGTAGGTCAGAGTCAAAGAAAAGAAAGCACAGGTGAGTCTTAACTTTTTAAAAGCATTTGGGTATAGAGAGTTCTTTGCAATTCTGATTTTACTTTGCTTGTATTCTCAACCAATCAGAACTGAGAAATTGTGAGCTCTCAGAGGATACCCTGTGATTTTCATTGTTGAGTGGTGACTTGAATCTGATTGTCCCACATGTACATCCAACGTTACTAGCTACATGTTGCATTGATCTTGTTATGAATTGTGTGGCAGTGTTTTAGAGACATCTGTTTAGTAATAGCTTCTTGGTTATTCCTAGGGATGGGGATGTTCTGCAGTGGGTACTGTAGGAACTGAGATGGAAATAATGGCTGTGCAATGTTTCCAGAATGTTTCAAAACAAATGTATTTTTCCAGGTCCCCAAGTCCCAAGAGCAAACACAAATCTAAGGAAAAGAAACGCAGGAGGTAAAAACCATGTTTTTCTCGCCACTACCAAGATCCCTCCTTGCTAAAGGTGGTCTTTTTTTTGGCATCCTTTCTGCTCACATTTCTAACCCTCTTAGGTCTACTAGCGAGAGTGCATCTCAGAAAGGCCGACGGGATCGTTCCTCCTCCCCAGATGATTCTTCCTCTTCAGATGCTTCCCGTAGCAGGTATGGCTTTGGGATGGAGATCCAAAGTTCCCTTATTCCTTCCTCACACCAGTCCAATGTTCTTGAAACCAGATTTCAGACTTGGGCAGACTATTGAAAATAACTCACATTTCAAGCCTCTGATAGTTATTTATCATCTGCAGGTCAGGTAGCCCCATAGCCCAGAAACGGGCCCCCTTAAGGCGACAGAGCAAGTCTCCCTCTGCACCTTCACGGAAGCAAGCGGAAACTGAGGCAGTTTCCAAGAATCTGCCAGAGAGAACACGCTCATCTTCTCCCGAGCCTGTCCGGCGGGGCAGGAGCCCAAGCCCTCGAGAAAGCAGAGAAAAGCGGGAGGTATGGGGTTATACTTTAGTGACTTGCAACAGAGATTCCTTAGGGATTTCAGCAGGACTTGATTATATTTGGAGGAGAAAAATCATAGAGTCGGGGTTGTAACACTAAGTTGTGTTTTTTTAAATCTCCTGTTGTCCAGAAAACTATGTCCAAGCATTCTCCAGTACGTGAGACCCGCCAGCGCTCTGGCAGCCCTTTATCTCCTGCCAGAGAGAAGGAAAGAGAAAAGGAGAGGAAGTCTTCTCGGCATGGGGATCGGAAATCCTCTCCATCATTTGAGCGGGATTCAAGGTTCAAGCATCGCTCCCCAATGCCAAGTGATCCTTCTCGGGAAAGAGTCTTGGGGCACAAGCATTCCTCGAAGGAGAGTGTCTCCCCACCCCCTAAGAAGCAGACAGAGGATCGTAATGGGACTCTACCATCCAAGGCTAAATCATCAACTGACCAGAAGGAGAAGCTGGCAGCTGCCTCATCTCCTACTTCTAAAGCGAGTGAGACAAAGTTGAGGAAGGGCTCACCCGATGGGTCTCCACCTCAGCGCTCTTGTTCTCCTTCAGAGAGTGGTAGCTGCTCCTCTTCTTCCTCCTCTTCTCCTTCCCCAGCAACCAAGCCAGCCCCAGTTTCCCGTAGCTCTTCTCCAGAGGAGCCTCCTAAAAGGCAAGGCAAAGAGAAGACCTCTGCACACAGAGAGAGGTCTAGTTCATCCCCCGAAGTGTCCCGCTCTGGGCAAAAGCAGGCTGCCAAGGTCACATCTCGTCGTGAATTATCGGGCACCCCTCCAGCCAGGGGCAACAAGTCAAGGACCAGTCGGAGGGATAGATCTCTCTCCCAAACACCCATTGCTCGAAGAGGTAGATCTCGGTCACGCACCCCAGCTAAGAGAGGCAGATCACGCACACCTCCAAGGAGGGGAAGGTCTCGCTCGGCTCAGAGACGTGCTCGATCCCGTTCACGTACTCCTCCAAGAAGGATCCGTTCTCGCAGCCCTCAGTGGCGGGGCCGGTCAAGAACACCCCAGCGGTGGGGCAGGTCACGCTCACGAAGTCCTCCTAGATGGGGCCGATCACGGACACCTCAAAGGCGTGGCTGGTCTCGTTCTAGAACTCCCCAAAGGCATGGCTGGTCTAGAAGCAGAAATAGTGGGAGATGGGGAAGGTCAAGAACCCCACCAAGAAGAGGGAGGTCACGTTCAAGAACCCCACCAAGAAGGGGCAGGTCTCGATCCAGAACTCCACCCAGACGAGCAAGGTCTCGATCCAGAACTCAACCCAGAAGAGGGCGATCTAGAACCAGAACCCCTCCCAGGAGAGGGAGGTCAAGCTCTTCACCAAGGAGAGAGAAGTCGTTGATTTCAGCAAGGCGAAGTAGGTCTGTGTCATCTCCAGATCGGAAGGCCTCTAGAATTTCTTCAAGAAGAAGCCGATCTGGTTCCTCCCCCCAAATAAGAGAGAGGTCCAGAAAACCTTTGCGGCGTAGCCAGTCTGGCTCATCTCCTGAATCAAGAAGCAGATTACGTGTTTCTCCCCGGCGCAGTCGATCTGGATCACTTCCAAAGGCAATGAAGAAATCACAGTTGTCTCCTAGAAGAAGTCGTTCAGGTTCATCTCCAAGGTCAAGGAAGAAAAAATCAAGAACACCACCACGGCGCAGTCGCTCTAGTTCTTCACCCAGGCTGAAAACGAAGTCCAGGTTATCTCCACGGCAAAGCAGGTCTGGTTCTTCAACACCAAAAAAGAAATCCAGATCACCAGCAAGGCGAAGTCAATCCAGGACACCTCCAGCAGTCAAAAATAAATCTAGCATGTCCTCAAGGAGCAGATCTGGCTCATCTCCAAGACATACAAAGAAGTTTGAGGATTCTTCAGCAGTTGAAGAGAAATCTAAAATGTCTTCTAGAAGAAGCCAATCTAACTCACCTGCAAGACGTAGCAGGTCTGGATCCTCCAGAAGGCGAAATAGGTCTGAGTCTTCCCCAGAGGTGAAAACGAAGTCAAGGTCCTCTCCAGGGCTGCAGAAGGAATTAAGATCATCTCCAAGACGAGACCGGTCTGGTTCCTCTCAGTCATCAACAAAAGAAAACTCATTATCCCCTCCAAGACGAACAGCCTCTCCAGAACCAAAGTCTACACCCCCGTTGCAGCGAAGCAGATCTGGAAGGTCTCTAGCAGCAAAAGAAAAGCCTAGGTCACCAGTCCGAAGGCAGAGCTTGTCTGGATCACCTCCAGCTTTGAGGGAGAAATCTCTGTCTCCACCAAGACGAACTACATCTGGATCATCTTTGGAATTGAAGAAGGAATCCACTTCACCACTGGGAAAATGTACAACCGGCTCTTTGGAGTTGAAGAAATCCAGATCACCAGCAAGGCGAAGCAGGTCTGGTTCCTCTCCATTGGTCAAGGAGCAATCTAAATCTCCCTCCAGGAGCAAGTCCAAGTACTCTCCTGAGACAAAGAAAGTCACATCACCGTTGATTCAGGTCAGGCCTGGATCTAGAGAGAAGTCTAGATCACCTATGCGGAGAAGTGGGTCCAGATCATCTCCTGAACTAAATGGTAAATCTAAATCTCCCCCAAAACAAAACAAATCCCAAGAAATAAAGTCAAAATCTGGGTCACCTTCAAGGCACAACAAATCATTGGCAGTAATGGAGAGAGCTGCATCACCATTCCGGAAAAGTAAATTAGGTTCATCTCCCCCTGGGAAAGAGATATTGAAGTCTCCACCAAGTCAAGGCCAGCCTGAGTCAGAGACTCCATCAAAGCGAAGTAGATCTGGATCTTCTTCTTCCTCCTCCTCCTCTTCTTCCTCCACCTCCACCTCCTCCTCTTCCTCCTCCTCTTCATCAACGTCTTCTCCAGAAGACAATAAATCTCGATCACCTCCACGACTGAGTCGCTCTGCAACACTTTCAGTCAACAAAAGCAAATCTGTATCATCGCCAGCACACAGCAGGTCAGATTCATCTCCAGAACCAGAGAACAGCACACTTCCAGCTGTTGCAAAGCACAACAGACCTGGAGCTTCTCCAGAAGCAAGTGAGACTTCAAAGGTTTCTCCTGTAGAGAAGAAAGAGGCACTCAGAGATGCACCTCGGAGGAGCAGGTCAGGGTCGTATTCAGAGGTTAAAGAGAAGCCAAGAATACACAACAGTGAGAGCAGTTCAGAGTCTTCACCAGATCGAAAAGAAAAATCTGTAAGCAGATCTCCTTCACCTCCCAGACCGTCAGTAAAATCAAGGACACCTGTAAGACGCAGGACATCGAGGACTCCACCCAGACCTAGAGTAAAATCCAGAACTCCACCAAAGCGTGGTAGGTCTGGGTCACCACCAAGGCCCAGAGTGAAGTCCAGGACACCCCCCAGACGACGTAGGTCTGGATCATCTCCAAGACCACGAATGAAGTCCAGAACCCCACCAAGGCGACGCAGGTCTGGTTCATCCCCAAGACCACGAATGAAGTCCAGAACCCCACCACGCCGCCGTCGCAGATCTGGATCCTCTCCAAGACCCAGAATAAAATCTAGAACCCCACCACGACGTCGAAGGTCTGGTTCATCTCCACGAGCCAGAGAGAAGTCTAGAACACCAATTACAAGAAGACGGAAATCTAGAACACCTCTGAGACAGAGGTCCAGATCACGCTCCAGGCAGAGATCGAACACCAGCATGCATCCACATAGGTCTGAATCGTCATCTCACTGTGACAGCCGACCTCGAACCTCCTTGCGACGGGGGAGATCTGGCTCTCTGTCATGGAGGAGTCGCTCCCGTTCACTCTCCAGGCGGCGAGACAAGTCTCGGGGCTCATTACGGCGGGAAAGGTCCATCTCGTCCCCAGGCCGAAGCTGCTCAAGATCCCCTTCCCGTCAAGACAAATCTCGCTTCACATGGAAGGGTGAGCGCTCAGTCGCCTCACCACGCAGAGGCCATTCCCGATCACCAGCACGGAGAGAGATGTCTAGGCTGTCGCCACAACGGAGTGCTACCAGCCGGAATGCATCCCGTTCACCTCCCAGATTAGATGCCCCGCGAATAACAGCAACCTACAAAAGCACTGGGTCCAGAGTGTCTCCTGATTTTCGGTCGTCTCCTGTGAGGAAGCATTCCAGATCAGGCTCCCGAGAAATCTGCACCTCTCCAGGAAGGAAATCCCGCTCTCCTCCTGTGCTGGAGAAATACCCCAAGTCTGACATCCAGGAGAAGTCATCAGCACCCTCGCTATGGCACAGCAAAAGCAACACTGCCATCCCTCGCACTCCAACCCCACCATGTGAGGACTCTCCCATAGCTCGAAAGGCCCTGTCTCCTGCTCCATCTGCCGTGTCAAAGAATGGCGGTTCCACGACTGTCCGAGACAGCCCTGGAGATAGGAGTCAGGTCTTTCATCCTTCCACAGTTAGGGATGAGACAGCTGCTGGTGCTCCTTTGTCAGGGAGAAGCAGTTCCCATGCAGACTCCCCTTCTCCTGTTAAAGCTCGGTCGTCGTCCTCCTCCTCTGAGTCCTCCAGCCCCTTTCCAGCCCTGGTTTCTGTGCTAGCCCCAGCCCCCAAAGAAAAGGAGTTTGTATCTGAAGGAAAAGTAGCAGAGAGGCCTGCCGGGCGCCTCCCCACCCTGGAAGCTGAGCCACAGCTGGCTTCTGTTGCCATGGAGGAGAACACCAGGAGCAGCTGTTCTACTGCCCCACAACTGGCTCTCCCTTCTCCGCCACCCTCTGCTCCTTCAAAGGTGAAGAGAAGTTCATCTGCTTCCTCCACCACTTCCTCCTCCTCCTCCTCCTCCTCTTCCTCATCGTCTTCTGATTCCGATTCTGAATCCAGCTCATCTGAGTCCATCCCCCTGGATCAGCCAGCAAAAGACCTTGAGGCGGAGATTGTACCAAAACAGTAAGCCTATATTTCTCTCTCCCCCCCCCCCCCCCCGTTCCCGCTCCCTTAAGTCACTAGTAATCACTGTTCATACCTGTCTTAGATGAAGCTGCTGGTATCTTGCATCTTGTCTTCACTTCTAGGTCACCTGTTCTGCTGTATTTACTCAGGTTATCCCTACCTCTGACCCTTTGTGCCTTGTTTTCCAACCATCTCCTCCACTGTACAACTCCACATTGTGCCAACCACTCCAGAAAAGGGAGTTCTGTAGCACCTTGAAAGACTCACATTATAGCATGAAAAATTTGGGGACAAAATCAATTTCATCTGATACTTGAAGTGTGTGTTTTTCTATGCAGGCTGAGAGTGCGAAATAGCTAAGACCTTGAAAACCAAGAGATATTCTCTGTAAGATTTTTATGCAAAGCTCGACTGGTTGCTAACCTTTTGTGGCCTGAGGGGTGCTTTCACTCTTGGTCAACTGTTTGGGCACGGATTGTCAGTAATAGGTCTTGTCCCCCACGCACACCACCTCAGCTGGTAATTTTCCTCTCTCCACTCCAGCCTGATGGCTGAGGAGAGGAAGATTTACATCTCAAGCAGGGCACAGGGATCTTCACCCTCTTCAGGACTGCATGTACTTAAAATTTATTTTATCTTTTTGCCACCTCCAGAATTGGGGGGGAGGTCTTGGAGGGCCAGAAAAACTTCCTTGGGTGATTGCATCAGCTCTTCAGGTCAGGGGTTGGCTGCCCCAATATAACAAGCGCAAGCTAATAATTGAATCCTCCTTGCTTTGGTGGGCTAAATTAACCACTGTAGTGTGTCTTGGCACTAATATCAGCTTTGAAAATAAGCTGTCAGAAGTTATTAAGAAGCTGGTAACCTGTGTTTGTATGCTGGCCATTGGAGGGGCATAAAGGCATATCCATTCCTTAGTACAGAAACTAAGTAGGCTTGAGAAGGGTACAAGGATGCATGTATGCCATCCCCTTTTCAGCCGGTCCTCTCTCTTCTAGTTGCCAATAGGTGTCCGTATGAGAGGCTTCCTTAAGCAAAAAGGGGCATAACATGACCTGTATAGCTTAGCTATTCCAGATTCTGCTTGTGGATGGCCAGTGTCCATATCTTGTATGTTTCTTAAGCTTGGCATAGAAATGTCATAGACTTTACCTTTTGCTTTTCATGGCTTCTCTCTCCACTCTCTATTCTGACACTTAAATCTACCAAATGAGGGTGAGAGCTTTACCTCTTAGTTTTAAAAGATCTCATAAAGTTCTTCATGTTAGCTGAAATGGTTTTTAAATGCCGTAATGGTGGCCTTTGTCCACCAGAGGCTAACCTTGTTTCACTTCACTGTGTCTTTGTAGCAGGAAGGCACATGGAATTTGGGCTCTGAATTTGCACTGCAGGCCCCATGCAAGCCTTTTGCTCCTTCAAAGCATACCTGGTGAAACCAAATGCAGGGCTCCTTTGCAGAGCATGTGTTTGTACACATGAAATGCATGTGGCTAGGTTTGTGAACATCCTTTGAATCTTTCCCCAGGTTTCTAGTTCTGTGTACTTTTCATATTTACTTTTGACGTGGTTTGGGGTGATAGAACTAGAAAACAAGGCATTAGGGGACTGGAGAATGGGAAGAGGAAGCAAGAGTTGGGAGATGGAAGAGGCTGATCATTAGAATCAATAATCGAAATACTGTTCTGATTTTTGAACTTCAGCAGGAATGAGAACCTCCTTTGACATTATCTTACTAGTGAGGTTGCTGTTCCTACTGAAGGTGATGATTCTACATTGATCTAAGAACACCTGAAGTAGGGGGTGAACTCGTGTCCTTTCTGATGTGGTTGGACTCCCAACTTCCACCAGCCATGTCCATTGTGGCCAATGGTTCTGAGATGATGGAGTTGAAATCTGTTCAATGACAGCTTGCGGGGCACAGGCTCCCCACCCGTTATCAAAAAGTGTTTCACTCACGAGGTTTCTGCTTTGTCCCAGTTGGCAACCGTAGAGGTGACACAGGCCCCTTCAGAGATGTAGCCATTGTGATGTAGCAGTAGGCCAATGTGCGTTAGAAGCCTTCAATGTTTTCTGGTGTGGTGGGAACAGCAGCAACCATTCTGATAACAGAAATGTAAAGGGGAGCTAAGGCAGCTAGTCTCCAGGACCTTTCCCATAAACACCATGATCCAAAGGTTAGTGTATCAGTTTTCCCTGGCAAAGAAACAAAAATGGTGATTCTAGAAGTAACCCACCAATATCTCTCTTAATCCTTTTAACACAATTGCCCTGTGTGTTTGAACTTGATACTATCCTTCATTTTCTCTTCTCCTGCCCCAGGCCACCAAGTCCAGTGCTGAAGGAGGCTAACCGTGATGAGCAGCCTTTGGAAGTGGGCAAACGTAAGCGCCGTTCTCAGAGCTCCAGCAGTTCCAGCAGCAGCTCTTCCTCCTCTTCCTCTTCCTCCTCCTCCACATCCTCCTCCTCGTCCTCTGCCTCCTCCTCATCTTCATCGTCTTCCTCCTCTGCTTCACCCTCGTCGCCTAAGACTGGATCCCAGGTACCAGCTAAAGTGGTCCCCAAAAAGAAGCCGTCTCCAGAGAAGAGGAAGTAAGTATTCTTATTGGTTATTGGTGAAAGAGCTGAGAATCTGCTGCAAGGGAATGATGCCATGACTTATTGGCAGTGACTTTATTTTAGTATGGGGTGGACCAGCCCCTTCCTCCTACATGACTGTTCTCCGTTCTTCCAACTCTTTAATTAGCGTGGCTGTTGGCACCACAGTGTTAGTGAAAATGGTGTAAAAAGAGCATGTGTAGCAGAATGCCAGCAGTCCCAAGTGTTGCAGGTGGGTAACAAAGGTGCAGAAGACTTTGGGCCTGATTGTGTCTGGGGGGGGGGTAGTGAGGAGGTTTGCTCTTGTGCCACTGGCATCTCCAGGTAGGAGACCCCTGTTTGAAGTCCTGGAGAGCTGCTGCCAATTCATTGATGCCTAGGAATAGGGAACCTGTGGCTCTCCAGATGTTGGACTCCATCTCCCATCATCCCTGATGATTGGCCGTGTTCCCTGAGGCTGATGGGAGTTCTAGTCCAACAACATCTGGAGCGTCACAGGTTCCTCATCCCTGGTGTAGACAAGACTGAGCTAGATGGAACAGTGATCTGGCTCTGTATAAGGCAGCTTTCATGTTTCTGTTAAGGAAGCTGGAATCTGTTGGCTTGCTCTGCATCAACCTCTTCTTGAAAACCACTGTTAGATGCCCGGATTTCTGCTGGGCTCCAAAGTCCTTTCCAGTAGAAAGCTTGCTTAGCCTCCGCCCAACTGAGATCTTGCCAGGCATTTCCTGCACATACTGTAGCCTGCCTCTGCAGCTTTAAGGATTCAAACAACTCCAGCATTGGGGCTTGGCCTGATGGGGCAATCATGTGACCCTTTGCAGAGAGTCTGTTTACCTTTAACCGTTTGCTCACCCACCCTTTGGTCCAGAGTGATTGCATGAGTTATGGCAACAGCAAGTAAAATGGTGTGGCAGCTGCTACTGCTGCATTACTTGCTAGTTCTCTCCCTGACCTGCAAGTGATGTCAGTGAAAAGAATGAGGCCACAGAGAGAATTTTACGTGTGGGCTCCTAAAATACGGAACTAGTACTGAATTGGAAACGTCTTAAAAATGAAAGGATTCTGAACTCTGCATGTAGTACGAGTGCATGGGTATTCAGCTCTGGGTACAGCCTAGGGGTGTGTCCATGCTTTACTCTTGTCCAGCATTTTGCCGGAAAATGATCACACGAGTTCTTTTTCTTCTCCCATAGCTGAAGGGCCAAGTGTGGTGAATGCACTCTTAAGCAGCCCATCTTCTCTCTCTTCCTTCAGGTCACGCAGTCCCCGGAAGCCTATTGACTCCCTGCGTGATTCACGCTCCCTCAGCTACTCCCCAGCAGAACGCCGCCGGGTATCCCCTCCGGTCCAGCTGCCTTCAGCTCCAAGGGACCGACGCAGGTAGGAACCTGAGCCTCCCTTCTCACCATGTTGGGATTGTGAGGGAGGGAGGGAGGCGGTGGCTAGGGATCTGTTTGGAATAGGGAAGGAGGATATGTGAGAATTGGAGTTAAGATAACTTGGATCAGCTTCATGCCTTCCTTTGCTTCTCCAGGGACAGGTCTAGGGACAGGTCCTCGCAGAGAAACAGACGAAGCATCAGCAGGTCTCCAGGCCGGAAACGTCGACGCAATTCCCCCAGCCCCCGAGTCCCCCGCCGCAGAACTTCAAGGTAGTATTTGCTTAGTTTCTGACAGTATTCAAGGTGGCTTATAAAATATGACAGCTCATAAAGAGCAGTAATTCAGCAAACCCCCCAGCAACTCCAGATTTGAATTATTGACAAAAAGCAGCCTGTAAGAACAGGTTTCTACATAGAGCCCCTTTCCCCTGTTTCTCTATCCTCCATTCAGGCAAACGAGATGAACTGTAATAGTTTAAGGACACACATTCCAGTCAGGTAAAATCACAGAGCTTGGCTCTGGGTGTGGCCTGGGAGGAGGTCCAAGCGTCAGATCAAGATGCCCTAGAGGCCCACCTTGGTCCCTGGGGCTGCAGCTCCTCCCCTCTGCTCTAAGTGAATGGCCTTGGGTGTAGTGTCCCAGAAAACGCTCTTCTATGTTCCTGCTGATCTTTGCAGTTGAGTTACAGAATCGTGTCATAGGATGGCTGGGAAAGCACATGGTGCAGCTGCACTGTAATTCTGTGGAAGTTGAGTAGGTCAGACTCTGTAACTTCCTGGATGGGAGGTTTCCCTCTAGTTAATGTTTGTAAATTAATTGATAGAACATTGAGTAGACCTTTGTGACATCACTCTATGGGGAATATTTGCTCCACCTCACGTTCAAACCAAGATTGACCCCCAGAGCAGCTGACTGTTAAAATCATCCGTTAAAACCATCACACAGGTAGAAAGTATTACAAATATGTGGAGGTTGTTACTGCAGCCTCTTTTGCTTCCTGGTGTGTGATGTCATAATCCCAAGTTCTTCTCTCCTGGGGGAGAGGGGCAAGAAGCGTGCTGAAGGTTGGCTCGGGCTGGCTCATTGTATAGACGCTTGTCTTCAGAAGCAGGCCTTCTGTGGGTTTTTCTATTTGGGGGTTGTGGACTCTTTCCTGCCTCATTCCCTAATGGCCTGCAGATACATAAGGCTGTCCAACCTTCTCTAGTGGGCATTGTGAAGCTTTCCCTTCTCCCTCACAACATTTTCCACTCTGTACTACTGGTGTCCAAGTGGCCATGATTCCTTAAGGTGATGTAGAAAATTGTGAAAAGGTTACAGTTCACTCTGGAGTGACCTCAAGAGCCTGGGGCAGGTGGTCTGCGCCTAGGCTGGGAAATTCGGGTGGTAGCCCATCCTGGGAGCGAAGCTTGCTAATTTCTCCTCTCTTTGCCCCCTTCCAGGTCCCCCTAAGCCTCTTGGAGAATCTGGAAAGCCCTTGCCCTTGCAACCACAGACTGCACCACCCCAGCCTCCCACAGTGCTGTCCCAGGTGGGAGCCCCCTGCCTCCTGAAGCCCACTGGAAGCCAGTGTGTTTGTGTGGGGGGGCCCTCTTCATTTGCCATTGGCTTTTTATTCTCATTAGTTTTTCCTTCACTGTCCCTGTCTTTATTGCCCATCATTTGTCGGCAGCTACATTCCCCTCCCTGGACATCTCTGCTCAGCACCCACCAGGATCCGCCGTCTCTGCGCTCCTCTTCTTCCTCTTCCCAACAGTTGGTGATGTTCATTTGATTTTTTTTCTCTCTCTCTCTCTTGTGAGCGTTTTTTCTGTGCGTTTTACAGCTAAAATCTTTACTTCTGTGTTTTGAGAGAGGGGTCTCCTTTTTGTTGATTTAGACATAAAAGGTTTAAATAAAAGAAAACACAAAAAGGGTGGGCGGGTGGGGAGTAGGGAGATATATGTGAGCTAATCTGTTGATTTAGCGTTTCTCAGGCACCCCTCTCTGTAATGGTGGAGGGTTGTAGGAAAAAGGGGGAAGGAGGGCAGGTTGGCTTTGGGGATCCCCTAGTTTTCAGGGCCGGGGTGGGGGGCTCCTGCTGAATATTCAGAAGCTTTCCTTCTGTGACCCACTGCTTCAGGAGAAGTGCAAGCAAACTTTTTGGGAGAAATTAGGTGTTGCTTGTAGCCTGCAACAGTGGGGTTGACTTCTGATGGTGGCACAATTTGAGCATTAGATCATTTCTGCCCCCCAAAACAAACAGATTTTAATATGCGGTGCTCTTTTTCCTTTTTATCCTTCCCTCAAAGCAGACTCTTTCATATTGATCAGCTGAGCCAGGTCAGGAGGGGTCAAGATAGGGACTGGAAAGGGGGCAGACAGGCATTTTACAAGGGAAGGTGAGAGAAATTCTGCTGGAAAGAAGCCGAGAAACCCTAAATCAGGGAGGGATGGGAACAGAAGTTTCTTCATATTTCTTAAAAGCATTTAATTTTTTTTGATATGTACAGCAAGGAGATTTTTTCTGTCAAATAAAAAACTTACGAAATGCAGAAATTGTTGTTGAATCCCTGGGATTTTCTCTGCCTCTTCTGTGGTGTTGTCTTGTCAAACAAGATCTCTATTACATGTGGAAGTTTTTTATTTTGCTTTGTCTTGACATTGCAGTTCTGGGTCTTAACTGCGTTAGTTTTTCAGATGTAGAGATTTGATTGCTTAATTAGTACATTGGCCCTCCCACTTTATAAAGCTACCCTCCAGGTTCTGAGAGTTGAAGCCTTCAGTTAAAACATGGTGACAGCCAACAGCGTATTTCTAAAGTGTATTTTAAAATTTAGTTAGAAACGATGTTCTTTGCCCTTTTCTTACAGTCAAAGTGGCTGTAAATAGCAAGAGTAACATTGAGTAACCATAAGTAATTCTACATATCCTCTTTTAAAAAAAGAAATACTCTGGCTCAATCAGGCGAGGCTGGGCAACCAGATAGAAAATACAAGAATCAAGTGAAGATACTCCTTTGTAATAGCCTGTAAATATGTACTCTTAGTTACCTTTGCTGGGCAAAATACATGTCAGGACCACAGCAGGAGAGGACCACCTCAGTTCTCTGCCATGTTGGTTGCAAAGGGGACTCTGATGAGGCTCTGTTCGACGGACCCTTTAGTAGGAAAGTATGATTGCTAATGGAGAGGAAAGAGTGAGAGCCCAAAATTTCTAAAGGGAAAGTAGTAAAGGCATTGCATCTCATTATGGAAGACAAATTCATTTCGGAGCAAGTTCTCAAGCGTGCCTGACAAAAATAGGGCACTCTTGAAAATTTAGTATGAGTGTAAGAAACAAGAGGTACCCCAGTGTTGCAGACATGGGAAACATTAGGATTTGCTTTCTTTCCTGTGGATTCAGTTGCAAAATTTGATATAGGCGTATAATGTTGATTACAGTGAAATAGGAATCCACATATATTTGTATCCTGACTGGTTGTATTGGATCCAGATGGTTGCCAGAACTGTTTTTGCCTAGTGAGTTTGCATTCCTTGCAGCCACAACATTGTTCAGGTGCTCTCAGTCAGTTACATCACAAATTAAATTCCCTTAAACCCATTCCTTGACTGAAAAGAGAGAGCGTGTTAAGATTTTTTGTGTAAATGTGTTGGAAGGGTGAGATGGGGTGGTGGTGGTGGAGGAAATAGCACTGCTGTCATGCCTAATAATAGTCGCTAGAGTCTGCTGTTGCACAGGCTAGTGTGTTGGTCTTGCTTTAGAAAGGAAAATGCATTTCTTGCCAGTGCAGTTGTTCAGATTGTGTACCCTCTTGTCCTGGCCACTTTGCTAAAAAAAAGCTTAAAACCACCACCCTCTTCCCCTTTATTCTTCTTTTCAAAGTGCTTTTTATTTTTATTTAAAAAGGTACATACCCCAAACGATGCTCCCTTTCTCCCCTGCCTCTCGAGACCTTGTGCTTTGTTGAGCTTCACTGGTCTTGGGAGAGCTGTTGCTAAACACTTCTCCTAAATTTGCTTCCCTGTACTTTGAACATGGTTGTTTGTTTTGCTCTTTCATGGTAATCCTGCTTCTGGGGCAACTTGTAACAAGCCTCAAATTGCCAACTTGCAGCTAGCCAATCAATGCCTCTCCTCTCTCCTTCCTAGATGAAGAAACGCATTTTATTTCCCACTGATTTCCCCCTCTTAGACTAAGCAAGCACAGTTTATTTTGTCCTTGTGCCTTCTAACCTCCTTTATCATCTTTTGTGGCTCTCAACCAAGTCATCTCCAAAGGGCTCTTCACTCCTGCTCCACAAAGGGGAGCCTTTGTGATGCCGCATCACAAACAAATATGTAACACTTGAAATACCTTCCATGCCAGAAGAAACTTTTGAAATTATCTGCCTTGGAGACACAAGGCCTAAGCCCCCTTGAGCTCACAGGCTGGCTGTGGCTTCAGCTCATGACTTGTGGGGGTGGGAGGGAAAATCCTTCTGCCAACCCAAATCTAAAATGTTAAGTTTCCTTCCTGTTGCCTCCCCCCTTCTCATCTGCTGTGTGCACTTCAGTTTCTCTTTCATTCTCCTCCGCCGTGCCAGTGAAGTTTAAAACGAGCTGTGCTTTTTAGAATGAAACAGAAAGCAGTGTGTCTTGCCAACTTCTTCTTCCTCCTCCTCCTTTCACACTCAGGTCCCAGGGCAGGTTACCTCAATTAAAGCACAATGTTAAAAACGCTGGGGAGGGAGTTCCACAATTCAGGGGCTGCCACAGAGAATGCCGTCTCCAGGGCAATCACCACCCTGAGCTACTGATGGCGGTAGAACAAACAGTATGTCCCCACTTTGCTGATCCTAACCCCTGACAGCGCCTGTAGGGAAGGAGCAAGCCATTCAGGTATTAAGGGCCAGTTATTTAGCACTTAAAACACTACTGTGAACTCCTTGAATTGGGCCTGGAAATGAACTGGCAACCAGTGTAGCTGTTTTGAAATGGGGTTATGTGAGATCTAAATAGAACCTCAGCCAGTAATCTGGCTGCTGCATTTGGTACCACTTGAAGTTTTTGGGTAGTCTCCAAGGGCAGCCAGTTAACAGAGCATGGAGTGCAGTGTCCCAAGTTTTAGTCGAAAGGGGTCATAACTGGTGAACCAGCTTTAGCTGGAAAAAAGCATTCCTAGGCCCCCCCAACTCAGTTGAGCCTCCAGTGATAGGGTTGAATTCAGGAACACTGCCAATCTGTGGACCTGCTCCTTCCAAGGGAGGGCAACCCTATCTAGGCCAGGCCATCTCTACCTCCCAAACATGAGAACTTGAGACACATAACATCTTGGTCTTTCCAGGATTCAGCTTTAGTTTATTGGTCCACATCCAGCCCATCACTGCCTCCAAGCGCAGGTCCAGTACCTCAAGCACTGCTCCTGATTCAGATGGAACACGCACAGGGAGAGAGTGAGTGCTGGGTATCATCTGCATATTTATGGCACTTCACTCCAAATTACCTGACGACAGCTCCCAAAGCTTTCATGCAGATGTGAAGTAGCATGGAGGGGACTATATGGAACGTTGTAGGATACCTCAATACAACTTGCATGGTGTTGGAACAGTGGCCTCTCGTAAGCACTTTCTGCAAGTGGCCCTGGAACTAGGAGTGGAACCCCTGAAGCATGGTGTCCCCCATCTCTAGAAGGATACTGTGGTCAACAGTAGCAAAAGCTGCTGGGTGATTGAGGAGAATGAGCAAGGTCACACTGCTCTCCATATCTCTCTTGTGACAGATGCAATCAACCAGGGCAACCAAGGCAGTGATCAGGTCTGAAGCCTGACTGGAATGGACCCAAGGCTGGGCTGCTGCCACTGCCTCTATAAAGGGGATATTTGCCACTGTGAAGGAGTTGTTTCTGGGTTCAGAGAAGTCTTCTTAACTTGGAATTGCAGGACTTGGAACATGGTTGAAGTTCAAGGGCATAGCAAGAGACTGAAAATAAACCTGTACCAGTTTCCTGACTGAAGTGAATGCACATATGGAATTCTATATTATAAACCAAATACTGTAAGTGTGTGTATAATAAGTGGCATGGTAACAAATCAAGACACCCGTCATGGTTTGTAACTCTGAAATTACAAGTGTTTTCTGAAGCCACATGACGGTCCCTTCCAAAGCTTGACAGCAGAAGTTTCGTGGCCTAGTCTTCACTTCTGCCTTCTCATGGGACAGACAGGTCTTCATTAACCCCAGAAGGATGGGTGGGGGTGGCTGTCCCAACCCAGCTCTGGCCAATTGAGGGTCCCTTCAAGAGCAGATGGCAGGAAATTCCTGGCCTGGGTTTCAGGGCATACAAGACTTTAAGTAGCTTCAAAGTGTGTGTGTGAGTGCTGAGTGCAATATTAAGACGGATTCAGAATGGTGGAACAGAATATTCCTCTCAGCCCTTCTGGTAAAATACTACCCCTTCCTGTTTTCTGATCCTTTTGTTACAGAATTCGGAAACCTGTGACCCACCTGATGTTATCATTATACTCCCAACTCCCATCAACCTTAGCTAGCATAGGTAGTGCTCTGGGCTGATGGGAGTTTAGTCCAGAAACATCTGAAGTGCTGCAGATTCCCTGTCTATGCTTTACTTGCAACTGCCACCTTGTTTTTACTCTGTTGTCCCATTATTTCGCCATTGACCAGTGGTTCCCAAGTGTTTTTCCCCGTGGACCACTTGATAGTTGCTTAGGATCGTGGCAGACTACTGAATTATTTTTCTGCCTGCCATAGCAGCTGTAATGCACTGTGCCAGATGCTTATTTTTAAATGTATTTTTACGGTTGCTTTAATTTCTTATATATTGTATTACAATCTGAATTCCATAAAATTCAGGTTGTAAAATAAGAAGTACGAGAAATAATAAAATACAGTTAAGAACCTTTGCTAATATTTAATGTGATGAATGTGTTGTCTCCCATCCTAAACCACAAATCCAGTGTCACAATGTGGAATGAAGCTTGTTGACCAGTGTGGAAACCCCTGCCTTAGACTACTGGTTTTAAATGGAAAGTAAGAATCTCAGTGCATGAGATTGGAGTGATGAGCAGAATACCCCCAGAGTTTGGTTCTGTGTTGCCTGATTCATTTTTTGTGCCCGTTTGCCTGTATCATGCAGTGATGCTGTGAATTTGCATTAGTACAGTAGTAGGATGCTTTCAGCTGTACATGGATTAGTGGATTGGTTGCATTTAGCGGTTTGAATCCAGAGTAAGTTGAGTGAACTTCATTCCCAATGAAACCAGTAGGATGTCATTAGGTCATGAGTAACTTTCCACACTGGTTTCATCAGAATTGGAGTGACTTGCTCTGGAGCCAGGCCAAAAAATTTACGGCATAGGTTGGCAAAGTTTGTAGTGCTGATTCTTAAATGAAAATTCAAAAATGAGATACACTTGTGAAATTCTGCTCCTGTTTCTTCTCTCTCTCCAACCCCCCCCCCCGCACCCGCCAGCCAAGACCAGCTTCCCCCACCCTTGTGAATAAGTACAAAGATGCAACTGTGTTGAAAGTTTATTTTCGTGAAGCAAGTGGTCATACAGTACATCCTGTAATACCTGTCCCCTCTCCTTTCAAGCACATAATCACAGCTAGTGACCTTCAGACGTTACCCAAACAATGAAGGTCTTTAAGAGTATGTAGGTCATGGGGTGTTTGCACATGTATGGCCAGCTTCCATACACATGTACCAAGCATCATGTGATATTTTACTCGCCCCCTACTCTGCCCCCAGCAAATTCCCAAACCCTTCCACTTTCTAAAAGCATATTCAGGTAGGGGTGTGTGGCAAGCAGGGTAGAAGGTATCATGCACAGATTGTAGCAAAGTTGGAAAGAGGGTATTGGCAGAATAACTTCTGAGCATTCTAAGTTGGTGCCAATAAATGGGCCTTTCTCCCCAGGTCTTGTTCTCCACCCCACCTCCTACTTAGATTCAGTTATGAGTCACATGTTACAAGCATTATTGTTGGGAGTGTCATGTGCTATATTTTGGGGAAAGCGATGCATCTGTATTTGAGTGACAGTCTGGCTCTGTGTGTGTGTGTGTTCAACCATGATGCCCTCCTGTCTACGGCCACGTGGCATTTCCGCCTTCCCCTCCCCTCCCCCCTTTCCCTGGTCTTGTGCCAGTCTCCGCTTCTCCTTGTTGCCTCCGTTGCTCACAGTACACTCATCCATAAAGTAGGAAACACTACACTTGGACACGAGCGTTTAGTAGTGCTTTCTACTTTATGGATGAGTCCACTGTCCATAAAGTGCAGCTGCTGGTCATGGGTTGGCTCTCGGCGTCTTCTTCATCTGTCGCTGGCTGTTTGTGAGCTGGTCCCCACCCCTGCCCACCCCCTTTAATCTCCCCTGCGCCCGCCCGCTGGCAGCTCCCTGGTTGTGAAATAACAGAGAGATACTAGCAGGAGGGGAGGTTTGACTTACCCTGCCTTGTGGGTTTTGCGTGAGACAGCAGTTTTTACAGAATTAAAAAACGTCCTTCCTTCCCCATAGGGCTCACAGACTACATAAGGCTTTATTCTGTATTAGGAAGCGGCGAATAAAACTGAAGGAGACTCAAAACTTGCATGTTCAGCAAAATCTTGCAGTAAATATTTTAAAGCTCCTTTACACCTGCAAATACTTACTTGCCTTTATCCTTCTCTTCCTTCCATGCCTGGCTCCTTTCATTGTCTTTGGAGAAGGGGCCTGCCTCTCTTTCTCTGCAGAAAGGTAAAAGTTCATTTAAGGCATATGCACAGATAAAAACTGAAAGAAGCAAAAACGAGTGCACGTGGTTCGGATTATCAGATGGTCATTGGAGCTGGCTGCCTTTGAAGAAAGGGCAAATGAGAACCCACTTCATGTGGCAATTGATGGCATGCTGATGCCCTCAGCCTGCCCTCTTTCTCCTATGGGGATGTTCTGAGCCCAAAGTAAAAGGCGAACACAGCATTGGCAGAGCAAATGCCTCTGTGTTCATCCCCTTTTATCCCACCACCCAGAGGACTTGCTACCATAATCCAATTTCTACCCTTCCCCTTTGCTGTCTCTTGTGCTTGGAACTCCCTTCCCAGCACAACTATGAGAAGTCCCCATCACCCCTTCTATCAAATCACTCCTCAAAACCCACATTGTTTGTGAAGCATTTGGCACGGTCCCTTAATCCCCATATTTTAGAGCTAAGTGTGTACAAATAAGCCGGATACATATTTTTCATTTGTTCGCTCTAAACCCTTCCCTTTGTCAGATTGTAACCTTCTTGGGGCAGGGACTGGCATTTTTGTTGCTTCTCTTTAAAGTGCTGGGCACATTGAGAGTGACTGACCTATTCATAATCATAATGGCAAATAAGTCTGGGGAAGTTTGGAACAGAGGATCTGACTCCCAGCCACCTCTGATTTCACTGGCTCCGAGAATTGATAATAAAAATATACGTGTTCTGGTTCACCCAACATATGAGCGGAGGGCATAACCCAGATATCCTACTTGAAACTCCATAACTCAACTAAAAGATTTCCAGATGGTTTCCCTCACTACTCCAGGTTCTATGTTCTGCTGTGCTATAACTACTAAGAATTTATGTGTCTCATGTTTAAATCTAGAGGGTAGTTTACTGGGGGACATTGTATTAGTGGTTACTTACTGCCTGTTCCTGTGGCTTTATGAGAAAAACTCAACCATTTTCCACTAGTGGTGACAAACTGAATAGGGAACTAAGTAGAGCATTTTAATGAAACTAGCTGAGGGGGGATTTTTTTGGCATTGCTTTTTTTAGTATTTAACCCCTTAACCAAAAATCTTATGTTTTCCTGAGAGAGTTAAAGAAAGAAATGTTGTGGAGACTGGAGTGTGTGGCTGATCAAGTCTGCTATTTCTGATGAAATTTAAGAGAGATGAGCAATTGGCCTTGAAGACCGAGAAAATTGTCTGGGTAGAGGCTTTCTATAACTATATATCAAATTCTTCTTCCTCTTCTTCTTCTTCAAGCCAGTCCACCAAATATTATGATTATTTAATTTCAATTTTACATGTGGGTTAGCTATAGTTCTGTTTTTTTGTAGTGCACACATCACTGAGTTTCAGAATTATAAACATTTAAAGGTTTTCAAGGCTAGGATCCAATAGCCCATGAAACTAGTTGGTGCCAGCTAGTTGCATGGTTGAATAATTTGAATTCATCTAATAATTGCCTCCTTGCTAGAAACATGCAAGTGATTAGCGGGCTGTGTGCCAGTTTAATGGGTGAGACAAATGTAATGCCGGTGGATCTTGTGTGTGTGCTCGCGTGTGAGCGGCAAGTGTTAAAATGTAAAACTAGGTCAGTACAGATGCATTGCACGAGGCAAAATAACTCCTTAGATCCCTGCCCATATAGGCTACCATAAGGAAAATGAAAGTGTATTTTTAAAAAGTATTTTGCCTCCTTCCCAACTCCAAAGGGACAAAGCTGCAATCCCAAGCCCGTTAAAACAACCATTGTATTTCTAATCAAAGCATTATTATTTTTTTTAAAAAATGTTTTAAGTACTGTCCTTTAAAAAAATGTTATAATGTGAAGTTTTGGCAGGTCTCTTAATTGAGAGAATTCTGCAGAATTGGGGTGCAATGAGGAGGACCCTACTTTTCACCCTGGTAGATCTTAGTATAGCAAAGAGGTGAAGGTTGGGGAAAAAGGGCCTCTGACACTGAGCGAAATTCTTGGGATCTCCTTTCTCATACAGGATTTGCAGATTCAGGTAGGCTACAAGGTGGGGAAGTCTGGTTGTAATGCACCATATTGAACACAGGGCCCAGTCATGTATGGCACTCGGAGAAGGGCTCATGTTCTGCAAAACTATCTTGAGAATATGCTGGGGTGGGAAAATTTATTCTAGGTTTTATCTTGAATAAATTACAGGTTTTGTGGAAATGGCTTAGTCTTGTAATGCTTTGGTTCTAAAAGAACTAGGCAACTTAACTGCAGCAAACTTGACAACTCAGGAGTGTTGGTGTGTTTTTTTAACCCAACCAGTTTACCTATTTATATACAGTGTAATGGTTTCTTTTAATAAATCTGCATAGAATTGTCTTATAAGTTAAGGAAATTTAAGTAAATACTGCTATAAATTGGCAGGGTAAATAGATTATCAACTAAGATTAAACATATAAAACTATTAATGCGTAAACAGGCTTTAAGAACCACTTACTCGGAGCCCAGTTCTGTGCAGGTTTACTTGGAAGTAAGCCTCGCTGATTTCAGTGGGACTTACTCCTGAGCAAAATTCCATAGTATTGTAGCGCCAGTTCAGTAATAAGCAGCATAAAATGATTGTGTCTATGTTTAGCTTTCTGTTCTATTTGATGGCAATCCTGTGTGTATGTAATTTTGGTGTAAGCCCCACTGAATGCAGTTGGGACTTACTCTGAGTTGAACAGGCAGAGAATTGGACTGCTCATAATCTTTAGGATGCAATCCTGCTCCCATGTATCTGGCAGTAAGGCCCATTAAACTTAATGAGACTTTCTTCTAAGTAGACACACATAGGACTGCACTGTCAGACTTTCCCCATTATAGATGCAAAATGGTTTGTTCAGTTTGATGCAATAACATGTGGCTATACGTTTGATTTCAAGAGAGCAACAGAGAAATAATTGGAACTTTCCTCCCACAATAGCTGGGGTTGTTGTATCCAATGTTAGTCCTACACATGGCAGACACATTGAATTTAATTAGCATGACTAATTTAGGTTCATTAATTTCAGTGGGTCTACTCTGATTAGAGCTTAGTTGGATGCAGCCCATTTGGTTTAACAGAAAACTTAATGAGGTTTTGTTTTTTAATATAGTGACTGGTATTCAGGGGACATTAGAAGTCTGTTTGCGAAGGCTGATCTATACGCTGTATCTCTTACCTTTCCTGTTTTCTATCTCTTACTTTCTCTCCCCGCCCTTTCAGCAAGTTCCTGTTGGGGGTTAAGACTGAATCCTTCATACATTACTTACTTGCCCCACAACCCTGAACACCTTTATGCAAAATCCACCCCCCCCCCCCCCGGCTTTCCTTCTGAGCACTGCTTGTAAGTACATCTTGGGCACAGCATGGAGGCCTTATCTTCACTATCCACATGCTCTAAAATGGAAAATAACCTGAAATGGTGTTTATTATCCCTCCTCCTTACCCCTGTTAGATTCCAAAAGTGGGGAAAGGATCTCCATGTCCCGTACCTTACCAACTGTCTTGGTCCATAGACTCTTGGAACGAGATTTATGATGGCAGTGGAACTGTCCTCCAAGATCCCCAGGCAATGATCCCAGACCAGCTCATGTTTCATCGAAGAGACTCTTGTGGTCAAATGCTGCTGGGACGGGCATTCCTGCCAAACTCCACACATTTCTGCAAGAAAGGAGCTGCCCTAAAAACCAGAGAGAGGAGCAGGACAGGTTAGGAAAATGGCTGCAAGGTCAACCAACTGTTGCTTTCTTCAACAGAGGTGTTCGTCTTCTTTCCTATCAGTAGAGGGCAGGCATGTTGAAATTTCACAGCGCCCTTTCAGTGAAGGGCCTGAATAAGCATGAGTGTGCACCCACTGACTGTGCACAGCCGCCATATTTCCCCTTTGCATAAGCCACCCGTGTGACATCTTCTTTCGGAACTTCCCTATTCTTACTTCCCAGTCTAAGCCTGTTTAGGAGGGGGGTGGAGAGTTAGGACTAATAGCTTATATGCCGATGAACACCCCCGCATGCTTCCAATTCCTCATGCCCCTCTTTAAAAATACAGGTTTTGTTCTTCGAACAAGAAGACGGACCAAGATTAACTTTCGCCCAGATCCCCATCCTTCCGTCTCCCAAACACCAGCCTCATTCTTCCTCTTGTTCCTTCCTAGACATCATGATAGAACTCCAGGAGTCCTAGAGCTTAACATCCACCCTGCGCATGGATGCAGCGTGCTCTCTCCAAGAGCCTCAGCCGCCTTATCTCTCATTGCACAGCCCTTTCCTGCCCTCCTGCATTCCCAGCTAGAACCCAGGACTCTTCAGTCAAGTAGCCCCGCTCTTCCCAACTCCCCACCCAGGGATCCTGTCAGCCCACAGCAGTCTACCTCTTGGGTCGCTTGCAATCTACCGGGCCAGACGGGGAGACCAGTCGCCAGCTGAAGTCAAGAGATGGAAGTGCCAGTGCTTGGCCCATTTATAGACGCCTTACCGCACTGAGCCCGCCTCGCGTCTCCTCCCACTTGGGGAGAGAGATAATCACATGACTGTTCGCTATCTCTCCCCTCCCTGCCCCAAACCACAGGAAACGACAAGAGGCCTCTCTCCTCGAACTGGGGCAGGAAATTGCAAACATCCCCCCCTCCTGCCCCGAGCTCAGAGTCTTGCACACCCCTCCCACCTGCTGCACCGAGGAGTTGTGGTTGATCTCTTTGTGGGGGCAGCTCCTGGCTAGGTTTGCCTCCAGCAAAACGAAGGGGGCAGAAGGGTCCCGGGGGGCCGCAGACACCTGCATCCTCTGGTAAAACTCAGGGCGTGTACATGTGGAACAAAGGCCTGACTATAGAAGCATCTTACGGAACCGAAACAAATTTCTCTTGAGCCCTTTCTTTTTGTGGGGGGCGGGTGGAGGAAAGGGGAGGCACCTCTGGGGTCCTTTCAGGGCTGTGTTTGGGGACGTGGAGCTATGACTGTGCTATCAGGCGCTTTATATGAATGAGTGCTTAGTGAAGGCTGACCTTGCAACAGTTGGCTGGTCTCTGTCACCCATGCAGTGTTCAAATGCAGGTTTTTCTGTGCACATGTTCTGACCCTCTCGCAAGTGTGTGTCTGGCCCTCTTACAAGTGCCTAAAGCAAAGCTAGCTTGAGGGGTGTGGAAGTTGCCAAAAGAAGGGCAAACTTCCTGCTGTGCTCCTCCTAACCCACTTCATCAAAACTAAAACAGACAGGACCTTTGGGCTTGGCCTAGAAGTTGGACGAGCGATTGTGTATTTTATGGTTTTGGGAGGCAATACAGTCAACTCAGGGTTTCCCTACAAGGGTTTCTGGATGTTGTTGCTTGCTGACATTCCTCACCACATATCTGTCTCACTGAGTAGCTCACTACTAGGTGGGGAGAGCAAATAAAATCCTCATGAGATTGCTTAAAGTGTTCCCTTTCTTACCCTAAGTTAGCCTTTGCTAGCCTGGTGTCCTACGTAGGCTTTGGACAACAATGCAGGCTGGAGCTGATGGGAACCGTAATCCAAATCATCTAGGGCTTGCTGAAAGCTGCTCCAGGTTATCTCATAAGGGCCCTGAAGTGAGAACTTGTGCTAGCTCACAACACTCTTCCTCATTCACAAAGTGCCTGCGTGCTAATTTGTGTTGGGCGTGCACATGTGCCCTGCTTTGCAAATGCACTTTTCGAAGTAGTGCAAAGAAGCTATGCTGAGGTGTAGGCAGAGTTTTTTCTGTAGTGCAGGCACGTCCAACAGGTAGATCGTGATCTGGTAGATCACTGGACATCTGTGGGAGATCACTGGTAGATAACTGTCTCCCCGCAAAAAGGGGGTAGGTCACTGCCATTTTTTAACTCTGAGAGTAGATCACAGTCTCTTGGGAGCTGGCCACCCCTGCTGTAGTGGAATCCAGGCTATGGAACATGTTTCTTAGACATCCACACTTGGTCCCATCTCTATTTCTCTCCCCGCACCCAACCCTCTGCAAGTTGAGATGTTCTTATTTAGGATAAGCCTTTCTATTTGTGTAATGATTGTGGTAATGTTAAACTTCTGCCCAATGGCTTTTGAGATGCTCTTAGTGAATTGCAGAAGTCTTTCCTCTTCCAGTAGTGTTATGTTCCAACTGTGTGTTAGTTTTGCAGCTGGGAGGTGTTTCATGGTGGCTTTTGGTACTGTGCTTATTCTACTTCTGTATTTTGCCTTGAATAATTATGTGTGTATAAATACTCCTTGCACACTAACTTCTGCATGTGAGTTTGTGTATGCCCAGGCTCTGGTATGCAACCATATATTTAGCTACCAGCCTTGGATAGATCTGGAGAGGGGTATAATCAAACTCCTAGGTTCCTATATCAAATTTCCAGGTAACCTGCTGGCAAGAGGAGTTGTTTTGACTGCAATTTAGTTGACAGAGAAAAACAAACTCTCTGCAACTTTTTAAACTGAGCATTCCTATATCCTGTCTTCCTTTCCCTGCAACTTTGCTTAGAGCCCAGTGATAATTTTTCATGATATTCCCATGGTTTTGGAAGAGGCCTCTTGTTCCTACCCTCTCCCATCTTATATGTCTTAACTTTTTCTTCTGGTTTCTTTCCCCTTGTATTTTCTTTCTGGTCTCCTTCCTTTTTAGATCTCTGCATGCCTACAGCAGGTATGGGGAACTTTTGTCCCTCCAGCTACTGCCATTGGCCTTGCAGAGACTGGTGGAAGCTGTTGTTCGGCAACATCCGGAGGGTCAAAAGTACCCCACTACTGGCCTTTAAATGTTGTTTTTCAGACCCTCTCTGCCAAGAGTTCTTGCAAATCTGCTATGGAGTCCCATGGATGTTCTAGGGCAGGGGAAACTGCAATGCTGATCAGCTGTGGGCAGCATGGCCAGCGGCCATGGCATGCTGGGAGTTGTAGTAGTCCATCAAGATCTGGACAGCCACAGGTTAGCCACTTCTCTTGGTTCATGCAAGGGCCTGGCTCATTGGTAAGGATCACAGCTCAGTGGTGGAGTGCATAAACTGTACACTGAAGGTTCCAGGTTCAGTGCTTCAGACTCTGGAGAGTCAACTAGTGTCATGGACTGTCTGGATGCAGAGGAGTGGTCTGAGGCACCATTTTGGGAAACCCCAAGGGAAGAAGTCTCAGAGCCAGGGGATTGGTTGTGGGACCACGATGAGTAGTCAGAGGGCGCAGACTGGGAGGAGGAGGTGTTGGGAGATAAAGAGGGTTTAGTGAGCAGGAAGAGTCTGTGGCAGAGAGCAGTTCAGAATACAGTGGTACCTTGGTTTATGAACTTAATCCGTTCCGGAAGTCCGTTCTTAAACCAAAGCGTTCTTAAACCAAAGCGTTCTTAAACCGAGGCGTGCTTTCCCATAGCGGGGGACTCAATTTACAAATGGAACACACTCAACAGGAAGCGGAACAGGTTCTGCTTCCAAGACGAAGTTCACAAACCAAAACAGCTACTTCTGGGTTTGCAGCGTTCTTAATCCAAGTTGTTCATAAATTAAGCTGTTTGTAAACCAAGGCACCACTGTAAAAGGCTGGAGAGGAGGCTGGAGAGGAGGGGAGCCAAGGTGGGCTGCTGGAGAAGCCAGAGCATCTCCCTCTCCTGTTGCAACCAGCTGCCCTCCCTGCTGATCTCCCAGAACCTGAAGAGGTAGGAAGAGGACAGAGCAAAGATAGACAGGATGCCAGAGGAGGAGGAGGAGTTTTGGATTTGATATCCCGCTTTATCACTACGCGAAGGAGCCTCAAAGTGGCTAGCATTCTCCTTTCCCTTCCTCCCCAACAACAAACACTCTGTGAGGTGAGTGGGGCTTTGAGACTTCAGAGAAGTGACTAGCCCAAGGTCACCCAGCAGCTGCATGTGGAGGAGTGGAGACATGAACCCAGTTCCCCAGATTAAAAATCTACCGCTCTTTAACCACTACACCACATTGGCTCAGAGTCTTATATTGCTTAGGAAGGACCTAGGAGGAGGGGACTTGGAGAACTTCAGTCGTTGCAACTGCCTCACTGGGGCAAGATCTACATGGAAGAGTTACTGTATTCACTAAGCTCGGCCTCCTGAGCTGTTTGGTTTCTTTGACTAAAGAGAGTTAACTTCGCTGGCACTGTGTGAGTTAATTCTGCTCTGCTCCTGACACCCGCCCTGATAGCTTAGGTGGACAAAGAGGCTAACCTGATATAAGGAGCTTATTGGCTGGGCCTGACCCGGATGCTGTCAACCCTCCCATGTCACAGTTTACAATGTGAGAGTGTCAGAGATGGTCAAGCTCTCTTTTGAGCATCTCTTCCACAAGTACCACACTTCTCATTGAGGAACCGTGATAAGGCTTCTGGAGAATTCCAGGACTCTCGGGGGGGGGGGGGGGAGGAGGAGGAGGGAGACAGAAAAGCAGTGGCTCGAGGAAAACTGGATGCAAGGGAATAGGAATGGCGAATGCTGCTCCCCCCTCAAATTCTGAGATGATGGCTTCCTTTTACTAGGCAGACCTCTCTAGCAGATGCTTCTTTTTAATTCTTCCTGCCATCTGCTTGTGACCTGCTATAATGTGGGAGCCTACTCTTTAATACATGTATGCACCTAATTCTGAATATAACCCTAACCCAACCTGTTACAATTTGAAATCACACAGTTTTGGAGGGGGGAGTAGTGCATTTGTAAAGGTTTTGGAAAGTGTTGGGGCACTGGAAAAATAAGTTGGCTGAGATAGAAGACTAGATATGTGACAGCTGGAAGGGTGTCATAATTGCTGGAACAACTGCTTCAACTTGTTGGGTTGTGTAAAATCTGTGGGCCATAGCAGACATTTTTTTTCCGCAGGCATTATGAGCAGAAATATATCCACTAAAACTTTGTTGGTTTGAAGGTGGCATAATTGGCATGGTTATCAGAGATTTCCCTGAATAAAACAAGGAGAGCTTGCTGGTCAATGGCCATCTAGTCCAACCAGATGCCCATGGCAAGACTGCAAGCAGAATCTGAGTGCCCACCTGCAGTTGCTACCAACTGATAGTAGCCATTGACAGTCTTATCCTTCATTAAATTGTCTAATAATCACTTAAAGCCATCCCCCCAATAGGCCTTGAGGCACCTGGTTAGCCAGTGTTGGGTGTAGGGGGCAGGACTAAAGCAGCTTATCTGGCAGACTTGATCCCATGTTTTTGCTAGCATCCATCTGTCTTGGGAGACAATGGAAGAACGTGGGATGCCGCCTTCTTCCCCCTAGAAGCCTAAGACCATCTTGAGACCTGTGCAGAATACTGGCTAGGGGACAGGTATGTGCAAAAAGGTAGTGTAGGTGGCAGAGAGCCTACTGTACTCAATTTGTCATATTCTTGGTTGACTTGCCTAAGCAACACATATCTTGCCTTTTCACCCCTGAAGGTTCAAAAGATAGAGAACAATCACAAAACAACAAAACAACATTGGGGTCAATAATAGTACGCTAACCTAAGAGTAGTTACAAAACTATTATATATGTTAAAAAAATTATTCCACCCTCCCTCCAGAGAGCTTGGACCACTGTACACCCCCACCCCCATTTTGTTCTTGCAACACCCCTGTGAGGTAGACTAGGATTAGATAGTGCCTACCCAGAGAGCTTTGTGGCTGAGTGGGGACTTGAGCCCAGCCATCCCAAGCCTTGTTAAACACTTGCTACTGTTCCACTCTGACTCTCACAAATGCTCACCCCAATCCAACTTGGGGGCCCCTTTTCAAAATAAATGTCAAGCGATGGGAGGTCTGATCTTGGAACGCCAACATCTCATCTCTCTCCCCCTTGACCACCACCCTTTGTGGAAAAGCACACCCCCTCCCTCTCCCACCCCGCTTTGCTCCCATATTCAATGAGATCTCATTACATGATTCCAGGTTCTACCTAGTTCCTTTTTCTAAGGAGGAAGTGCTCTTCTCTGTGGTAAACGTGGGCACCAAGCCCAGCTCGGTAAGTTTCTCATGAAACTACAATTTGGGAGTCTGTATTCCTGCTAATTCCCTGCTTTAACTTGCTTTATGAGTGAGAACGGTACTGGAATCCGGCTGGAAGTTTTGTCAGGGATTGTTCTGCTAAAGTTGTCTGTGTGTGTGTCGTGCGTTTTACAACTTTGTGTTTCCCATGATGCATGTGTGCTGAATGGATTGGGACAAATGAGGATGTTTAAGAAGTGGAGAGACTGCAGTTCCACCACTCATTTGAGAATGGGGATTCTTTAGGCCTGTCTTGGCTTCTCCAGTGAAATCACCAACTAGACTCTCACAATCACCCCACATCCCCTAGGCAACATAACATTAGTCAGTCTTCCCTCACTGTTGCTTTCAGAGCTTACCAGGCAGGACAGCTTATCTGATGATGAGAGGCGGTTATTTATTTCTTTCATTTTAGGCAAGCCAAGAAACGATGGTTGCAGAAGCTGAAATGTTCACCCTTTAACAACTAGAAGCACCCATTCGTTTCTCGCATCAGAAAGCAGTAGAAGGTATGGTCAGGTATTGAGGCATTTGGGATCTCTGTTTTTCTTTTTCCCAAAGCAAGAGTAAGGTTCTGCCCTTCCCAAGGCATTTGCAGTGTAATAAGAACACGTGGCTCCAACTGTCTACTGCCGTGACCAGCTGAGAAAAGTGCAGGGATAAGGATGGTGAGGTGAGGCTTTATGGCTGGTTGGAGAAGCTCGGTGGGCATTTGGTGGCATGCTGTCTCTGGATATAGTGGTCCTCTTTAGTCGTGGTGGCTGCGTGGAACTTCCTTCCCCTTGCCTCATGCAGTTGGCCACTAAATTCCAGCTGCCGGGGGGCAACAACAGGTGAGGACTATTGCTTTCAGCCCCTTCCTGTGGGCATCCAAGAGACATCTAGCTGGTACTGGGAAGCAGGGTGCTGAATTAAATGGGCTGATCTAGCAGGGCTGGAGGCAGTCTAGGGAACATGGGCTATTCCATTTTCTGAGCTATGGCTAGCTGAGACACCATAGCTCTGCAGCAAGAGGAATTAAATGTTTTTCCACCAACATGAGAGCATAGAAAGTCCACCTAACCCAGTTTTGTCTACTTTGACTGGCAACAGCTATGCAGGGTCTCAGGCAGGGGTCTTTTCCATTGCTTGCCATCTGATCCTTCTAAACTGGTTAAATCCATAGATTGAACACAGGACCTTCTTCATACAAAGCAAGGGTTCTACCTCTGAATTCTTATTCTTACTTTTACATATGTATAAAACCAACTTTACAGCCTGAGGCCATTGTGTGCAACAAGACAAAAACAACACACACAAAAATACAAATTCTAAAAACAACACCGTTCTTACAGGCTCTGAAAGCAATGAAACCATTCCTACAGATTCCTATGGAAAGCCTTAAACAAAGATGTCTTCAGTAGATACCCAAACATCAGATGTTGGGTGCCTGCCCAATTTTGGCTGGGAATTGATGCTGGAGTTGGCCACACCAAAAGCCCAGTTTCTAGGACAAACTAAATACACCCTTTGAGGAGCATAGTTGCTGGGCAGGGATATATGGGGTGAGGTAACCCCTTAGGTAGCCTAATCTCAAGTTGTTTAAGGTTTTAAATGCTAAAAGCAGAATCTTGAACTGCTCCCAGTTGCATAGTGTGGTACCTCTGGGAATCTCTGTTGCAGAGGCCTTAATTGGGAAGTTTTCCAGGACCTGAAATTTTATTCTGACTAATTTGCAAGGTTTGGAAACTCCTTGTCTAGGTGAGGCAGCCTCAGCCACCTTGATTAATCATCACTGGGTTATTTATATCTTTGTGGAAGCCACAGATATAGTTGACCAACACCACCCACAATTTTGCAGTAGTGAGTTCTAAAAACGAGTGAAAGAACTGGTTAAGTAGAATGGCGCCTTTCTTTGCTTTAAGACTCATTTGTCTTCTATCTTTACCAAGCACTGTTGGTGGCATTCCCCTGCTTTCTCCTCAGTCACTTGTTTCAGTCCAATTCATGAGTTCATGTACTACTGTAGTAACCCCCTGACCCCTATTAAATAATTACTTGAATTAGGCAATCCATTTTATGACTTGCTCTTTTGCCAGTCCTTTTTGTCATTCTCTATGCATTTTCCTGTTCGGAGGTAGGAAGTAAACACTCTGTGCTGTTCTTAAGAAATAGTACAAAGAAGCATTAGGAAAATCAACCGTGAAAACAAGGGTATGATTTTTGCCATCAGTCTCTTTTTATTGTTGTGTCCCTCATCAGTTACTTTCCAAAGTAGCAATGGAAAATCATGCCAACAATAGCTGGTGAGCCGTAGCTTAGCCACCCCTGATCTACACCTACTGGCAGCAATACTCTTGCCTAAGATTTCAGACAAGGGTCTTTTCTGGCATATTTGGAGTTGCCAGGGGTTAAACCTTCAGCTCTACCACCGAGCTATGGCTATTTGGCAAATTCTTGGGTGTGATGGCTGACTGACAGAGACTTGTATTAAGTCATCGTTTTAAAAATGATAATAATAATAACAGCCTGCTTTTCCAGTTACATGTTCAGAGAGAAATGAAATAATTATAAAAATTAAAAAATAACATGAATAGAAAATGTATTTGTCTGAAAAGTATCTAGGGACAAATCCCACATGAAATGGGGATTCAGGTGTTAAGATTTGAATGGGGGCTTCCTCATTTTTAACATCCACTCAGCCTTGAAGCAAGCTGGCTGTGTTACTGAGGGCCAATCGCTCTGTCTCAGTCTTAACAGCCCTCACAGGGTTGTTGTGAGGAGAAAATGGAGAAGAGGAACAATGCATGTTCCCATTGGCCTTGACTATTAGCCACCCTAGCTGGGACTGATGGGAGATGTAGTTCAGCAGCAGCTGGAGGGTCAAGGGTTCCCCTGCCCTGTGCTACATGATAAACAGACATGCATGTTAAATTGGTTCCCATGTCCAGTGTTTTTAAAAGCATATCTAGCATGTGCTCTCCAGAACCTGCTGTGATTTTGGGTGGGTCTGCTTCACCCCTCTGCTGTCTTGAGGTCTAATGTCAGCTTCAGGCATTTTTTTCTGGAGGGACTGGCTTGACACATATTAGGTCACCCTGCCCTATATGCTTGACACATATTAGGTCACCCTGCCCTATACGCCTCTAGTTCCCTTTGCAGGGAGTTTCAGCTTAGCCTGGGAGAGGGAACTGCAGAGACCCAGAAACATTTGTCAGAAGAGAGACGGGGCAACCACATCCTGCCCAGAGCCTGAGAGAGGAAAAGCAAAGGCAGGCTCGCACATCGGTCTGTCTCTTGTCTCATGCGTAGTCTGTCTTGCTCTGGCTCCTCCTCCTCCCCCTCAAATTCACAGTCTCCTTTGCTCAGTAGGGCCTTGCTGTACCCACATGGTCACAATCGTGTCACACATCTGCTTAATAACTGGGGAGAGGGGGCTCAGGAAGAGAAGCTTATTTGCAGTGTGTGTGTGTGTGTGTGGTATTTTAACATGAGCAAAGTTGGTGGACCTAGCAAGGAGGACAAAAACTGGAGCTAACCAGTTGTAAGCCTTGTAAGCCTCCTGTTTCCCTCAACCACTTTACGTTAAAAGTAGTCTGCAGTTTGATATCATCTGGTTCATCTTTGCTTCTGAGCCTCTGCTTTGGGAAGAGAGACCATAACTCAGTGGTAGAGCATTCTGAAGGTCCCAGGTTCAATCTCTGCCATCTCGAGTTGAAAGGCCTCATAACAAGGATGGACCTGTAGCCCTCTTGGCATTGCTGTAGTCCAACTCCCATCATGATTGACTGTTGGCCATACTGGTTGGGGTTGATGGGAGCTCAAGCCCAGTAACACCTGAGGACCAAAGGTTCCCAACCTCTGTGGCAGTGGATGTTGGAAATGACCTCTTCCCTGGGACTCAGGAAAGAGCTGCTGCCATTCAAAGCAGACACCATCAGGCTAAATGGTGTTAAATAGTTGGGTGAGTGTCAACACATGGCAGTCTTAGGGAGCTGTTGAGTTCACAAGATCTTGGTAGGGTCCATTGCGGACACATGCCTTTGTTCCCTGTTTAAGAAAACAAAAACACATTGGCCTGGCACTCCAGACAATGCTTCTGGGGTGCGGTGGGGAGCTGAGTGTAGCCACCATTTAAATATACTACAGTGCTCTGTAGTGATGCTACATTGGGGGCACTGTGAGAAACTAAAATGGAGGCTTGACTCAGCTTCCCGGCACTGCTGGAGATCTGCTGCTGTCTCCATTGCCAGATAAACCCACCAGGTCCCAGTGGTGGATGAGGGGGTCTTCCAGAGGGTGCTTTCCCCAGGGACCCCCTCCCAACCTAGAAGCAGCCCCATTAAGATAGCCCCTGTGTTAAGGGGGGAAATGTGTAGCTTTCTTTACTGCAGAGCTGTGATCTGCCTGATGCTGCCAGGCCTCTATGACTCCCCTTCTTTGTTAGGGGGCACGTGGAGGGAGGGAGGCTGGTGAGCCAGGGCCCATCCCCAGCTAGTCCTGTTGCCCACAGTTGCCTTTCCCTTCGCACCTCTCTGTAGGTGACTAGTGCTGCTGGCGACATATCAGACTCCTCAAAGGGCTGCATTTAACTAGGGGAGAGGCCTCTAGTTTCTGAACTCTCGTCTTGTCCCCTTAGGTGGATCCCAGCAGGGCAGCAGGGTTGCCAGCTCCTCCACTCTCATCCTTATTGACCCAGCATTGACTGCTGCTGTTCCCTGCGGCTGTTGCTGCCTCAGCAGCCTTGTTGACCCTGTTTTCTTAAGAGGTGAATGTCTAGCAGCAGCCTGCCAGAAAAGGTCACCAAAAATGGCAATGTCTCCCCACTCTGCCATGTTATTAACCTCCTTTGCCACCTGTGCTAGTCATTTTGCAGCCTATTGGCTCCCAAAAAGTGTTGGGGGATTTGTGGGGCAAGGAGGTGAAGCTCTTCTAGTTTTCAGGTTTGGCTGCCCAGTTTGGTTGTTTGAAGGCAATTTTACCTCAGGTACATGCCTGTTTTACAACATGAAATTGTTTTAGAATTTGGTCTTCAACGCTGACAAATCTCCCACCCCACAATTCAGTTACCTCCTCATTTTACCACAGCATATATGATAGAGAATTTAGGGGAGGGCATTCTCACAGTGTCTCCCCCCCCCCGCATTTGTCCTAGTGTGTCCTTAAAGCATCCTGACATTTAGCAACTGAGGCTTTCCCACAGCCTTCAGATACAGTGATGGGGAAAGCACCACTTGCTAAATTTCAGACTGCTGAGAAAGAGCAGGACCCATAAAGAGGTTGACTGTCTTGCATAACAGGCAGGGCTTAAGAAGGGCTTAAGAGCAGGACTGCATCTGACGAAAGAAACATTTTATTAAGAATTTCTTGTAAGTAAATCGAAACATATAACTTTGTCAATGAGTCACTGAGCTGATACGAATTAATTGAGTCTGCATCAATTTGCGTATGAAGAAAACCAGCTTTTTCCGAACAGAAACTACTGTTACTTGATGCCCGCAATACCTTTCCTGGGGCCCCATTTCCTGTTGTGCTGAAGATTGGTGTGTGTGTGTGTAAGAATACCTCTTCTAAAGTCATTTTGTATTGGGGTACGTGTATGAAAATAATTTAACATTAAAAGCTGCACAGTTTTGCCGGGGGCACTTTTCAGATGAATCCAAAGGCTTTCCACTGAGCTCTTCTTAGGAGTTTGTCTCTAGGGCTAACGCCGCAGTTACCACTTGAGCCTCTCAGCCCGGGTGGGAGATGTCATGGGTGCCTAACCCCCCAGACTTTCAAATTTCTGCTTTATTGACTGAGCTAAAAAAGGCCTGGCGTGTAAGCCTCCCCTTCCCCATCAGAAACCCCACCTGCTTCCTCTCCAGTTATACCGTTCCCTTCACTTCCCTATTCTCTCAAAACTTGGGGGGGGGGGAGGCCAGTGTGGGGTGGATAGGGCAGAGTGGTCTCTGCAAGGGCTCAAATCAAAACCTGTGAAAGTGAGTGAATGTTGGGGTGGGGGTGGGGGTGGGGGTGGGGGAAGAAACTTCAACTCCCTGCATACTTGTCGGTGGGACTGTCACCAGAGCCAGCTGCAGTTTCATCATTTTCTGAGAAACATCCCCCCTTTCCTCAGAGAAGCAATTTCAGGGGTTTGTTTGGAAAAAAGAAGTGCAGCTGGGATATTGTATATAAAGGTGTACATCTGGAGGATTTAAAGAACCCAAGGCTGGAGTGGCCTCATAGGCAAGAGACCTGAACGAGCATCTAAGATCCCCCCAACCCTCCCAGGATTCGTACTTGCCCAATACGATAATCTTTATTGTCATTGTCCCATACAGAACAACGAAATTGAAAAATCTACATCAGACATTCAAAGACCAACAAGCCTGCTATCCCAACTATCCAAGCCAGGTTACTCTTCCTTTGCTTCAGTTCTCATCTTGTCTGTGAAATGAATCTAAAGAGAAGTTACCTCCTAAGGCTAGTGCCACAAAAACCTAAGAAAATAAATAAATAAATAAATAAATAAAGTTTTTGTGGGGTAAGGAGGGTTTACTCTATTAAGGGTCAATACAAATTCACAAGGACTCAAATGATCAATGGCCATGAGCCCCCTTTCAAGGACAGAATAAATATGGCTACCCAGTTTAAGGCACAAGGCACAAAAAACTCCTGGGGGGCTGTGGTTGAAGCAAAAAAAATGCTGGAGTAAGGTGCAGCTTTTGAAGAAAAGGACATTTGTGTGTGTCTTCTAAAGCATCACCATCATCATCATCATTATATTTATACCCTGCCCATCCTGCTGGGTTCCTCCAGCCACTCTGGGCGGCTTCTAACACATATAGGATTTGGGCCAGAATGGGTCAGAAAAGCAGGGAATGGAGGAAAATTTGCTACTTCTTCAAGATGGAGCAGTCAAAGTTAGGTGGAGGGGTTTTTCTTTGAACGCCTCCCAGTTACCAGCTTTTGTTTGCACATTTGTTTGGCTTGCTTTTGCCCTGGAGAAGGAGGTGGCTGTTTCACCATTTAAAGGCAGATTTGCTGCCACCATCTCAGTAGCTTTTTTTTCTTTTCTTTTTAACCTCATGGCAAATGAGACAGGAAGGACCCACCCTTATCTGACAGAACTGATCTTCTCTGAGCGATAAGGGACCTCTGGCGGGGGGGGGGGGATGTGGGGGCCGCCGGTTTTGAGATGAGCATGATGGTTCTGCGTGTGCAAGCCTACTGAATTCTATAGTCATCCTGGGTCATTCGCCCCTATTTGCTCCTTCTCTAACCCTTGCCTTGCAGAGCTGGGGCATGTATAGTTTCAAAGAAAGCAGAAGTATGAACCCTTCCTTCATTCTTACTCTCTTCTCCCGAAGCTCTCCTTTCTCAGAGAACCCAGGAAACCTCAACTCCTAGCATCGCAAAATTTCCTGCAGAGAAAACCAGGAGTCCCAGTTCCCAGACCTGCACCTCCTCGCTGTGACCTACTAGATTCTTCCTCCCCATGCCCTCTGGCCACCAAGTGGGGCAGGCTTGAGCTGTTGCTAGGCTGCTGAGCTTTGACTTCCCATGGTAGGCTGTGGGGCAAGCTGTAGTGCTGCATTGATTGCCTTATATGGGCAGAAACACACCAAGGACGGAGGGGGAGGGGAGGGCGAGGCCTTTGGCGCCATTTTTGTGAGGCAGGATGTGGTCGGCCTGTGGCTTCGGCTACTTGCAGGAAGACATTCAGTTATGTGCTTGTGGGGGGGGGATGGGCAGTTGTCACCTGTTAGCGTTTTAGACTCAGTGACCTGTTCTGAAACTTTCCTGGCGTTCTGCCTGCTGTGCATCTCCATTTCACGCTTGCATCTCTTCCCCCTCCCTCCCCAGCGCCCGCAGCTGGATCTCAAGCGTGCAAAAAGCGAGCGAGAGATTGAACTGCACTACAAACTGCACCCTGAGAACTTGCAGTGGATACTGAGAATCATGGAATTGTAGAGTGGGAAGGGGTCCCCAGAGTCATCTAATCCAATCCCCTGAAATGCAGGAATCTCAACTAAAGCATCCATGACAGACGGCCATCCAGCCTCTGCTTAGAAAACCCCCAAGGAAGGAGAGTCCACAGCCTCTCGAGGGGGACCATAAATTGTGGTGATAGCAGTTTGCTAATCGGCACAGTGCTGTGTTTGGAGGTTCAGAAATTCTAAAACCTCCTGATCAAATTTGGGTGATAAGCACAGAACTACAATTGCAGATCTATGATTTTTGGGGGTGGGGAAGGTGACAGGAACTGTGTGTCCAGTTTGGAACAAATTTCCCCTCGGGATGAATGTGATAAAAGTGACGCACATTTTAATGGGGGAGGTGTAGAACAAGGCATGGCAAGGGGAGGGGCACAGGATAGCAATTCGGAAAGGGCAAAACACCATGGGACAAAATACAAGTGTCAAAGGCACTCAAAGTCTCTGTTTATCGATGATAATTATTGGAGAAGGGGTGAGGTCCATGTGGACTGGAGGCGATCAGAAGTTGTCCCCAGCTTCAAAAAGGGGTGTGGGAATCCGGGCAGAAGACCCAAGTAACTGCTCAGCTTGACACTGATACCAGGGAAGGTGCTAATACAGATAAAACAGTCAGTTGGTAAGCACTTAGAAAAGGATGCTGTGATTACTAAGACCCAGCATGGATTTCTCAAAAACAAGTCATGCCAGATAAATCTCATCTATTTTTTGATAGAGTTACAAGCTGGGTGGATCAGGGCAATGCTGTGTACGTAGTGTATCTTGATTTAAGTCTGGCTTTTGACAAAGTCCTCCATTATATTCTTGCAGAGAAGCTGGTAAAATGTGCGCTGGACAAGGTTACTGTTAAGTTGATTTGTAGCTGGTTGATTGAGCCCAAAGAGTCCTCACTAATGGTGCCTTGTCCTGGAAAAAGTGACACGTGGGGTGCCACCAGGTTCTGTCCTGGTCCTGTTGTTGTTCAATGTCTTTATAAATGACTTGGATGAAGGAATTGAGGGGATACTCATCAGATTTGCAGATGACACCAACCTGGGAGCGGTGGCAGAAAACAGAATAGGGATTCACTATGACTATTAACAAAATGAATTCCAATAGAGACAAATATAAGGTTCTGCACATAGGCAGAAATAACCAGCTGCAAAAAGATGGGGGACACCTGGCTGTCCAGCAGTACATGTGAAAAGGATCTAGGGGTCTGAGTAGACCACAAGCTGAACATGAGTCAACAGTGTGATGCAGCAGCAAAAAAGGCTAATGCAATTCTAGACAACATCAACAGAAGTCTAGTGTCCCAATCAAGGGAAGTTCTGGTCCATTTTGCCTTGGTCAGACCACACTTGAACTCCTGTATTCATTTCTGGGCACCACAACGTAAGAAGGAAATTAACAAGCAGGAATATGTGCAGAGGAGGACAACCAAGCCTAATGACGAAAGGTTGAGGGAGCTTAGTATGTTTAGTCTGGAAAAGAGGAGACTGAGAGGAGGTACAGCCATCTTCTAATATCTAAAGGGCTGTTACATGGAAGATTGAGCAAGCTTGTTTTCTCCCGCTCCTGAGGGTAGGACCCGAAATGATGGCTTCAAGTTACAAGAAAGGAGATTCCAACTAAACATCAGGAAGAACTTTGTGATGGTAGGAGCTGTTCAACAGTGGAACGATCTCCCTTGGGAGGTTGTGAGCTCTCCTTCCTTGGGGTTTTTAAAGCAGAGGTTGGATGGTCATCTGTCATAGATGTTTTAGTTGATATTCCTGCATAGCAGGCGGTTGGACTAAGTTACCTTCCAACTCTACAATTCTATGATTCTATGGAGAAAGATACTGTATACAAGTGGTTTTTTTCATGATAATACTAGAAGCCTCTGTGCTAAGATAGATGAACTGGAGTCTTACAGGGTGGCATTGATATAGTGGGCATTATAGAAACCTGGTAGAATGGAGAGGACCAGTGGGCACAGAAGATAAAAGATGTACTGGAGGTGGTGTCAAGGCATTAGGTTCAGCAAGCTAGAAGTCCTAAAAATGCAGATTCCTCCACAAAATGGTTGTGGGTGGTGATACTGGACCCTAAGAGCATTTTAGTACTGAGGATATGCTAACGTCCCCCAGATCAAAATGTCACTGAGGGTGGGGAAGATACGTTGTAGATGAAAAATATTTTCCACCAAACTTTTGATACATAGGAGTCTGAAAAGCATATTATTTTTGTGAATTGGATATGTGGGGACCTTACAGCCCTGTGCAACACACACTTGGGTTTTTTTCCTCTTGAGTCATTCTGCCTTGCCATTAGGGGGTTGGAGCAGTGACACTCTGTATAGGATTCATTTTAGTGTAGCTTATTGCCCGAACTTTGCTAAATTCCACTCTGCTGTGGCCACATGGATTTACTTCTGCTCAAGAATAGGTGAATTATGAACTTAAATTCATTAACTACATTTGCATGCATTTTTTAGACCTAATTTTATCTGCTAGGCCTGAGGAAGGTCAAGGAGCAACACCCAGTACAGACATCTAGCTCCATAACAACTGGAAATATTTATTGGTAAAATATTTCAGCAAGCATCACCCATGACTTTTCATCATTTACTTTTGTAACCTTAAGGACCTGATGTTTGCTTTTGTTGGGGGTGGGGGGAAACCCCAAAAGCAGAGATTCCCAGAATGAAATCCCGTGCTTCCACAACGCTACTGTGCATACACAGGATAAATTCAGCTTGAAAACCTATTGCAGTTGTACACTCCAATCCTGTACCTGGTTTATTCAAACAGGTCCACTGTGTTAAATGAGGTTTACTCCCAAGTGGGGTTGCCATATTACAAATAGTAAAACTATGGACAAAAAAGGTGTTGAGCTTTTCTTGAGCTATTTTTATGGGAAACCGGCAAAAACAGCACAGATGACATGGACTGCCATACGTCCATTTTTTCCAAGACATTTGTTACCGATTTCCACCAGGACACTGCTGCCGACTGCAGTATTCTGGATATTTCCGGGAAATCCTGGACGTATGGCAACCCTTCTCCCAAGTAAGCTTGGATACATAACTCAGTAATGTATACTGGAAGGATTTCAGAGTCGCAAAAGCTTACACAAGGACTGCAGCTTCTTTTCAGAGAAAAGGCTACAGACAGCACACTACACACAGCTGTGCGTTTAAAAAACATTTGCACAGGGGCCCTGACCATGCTAACCATTTGTGGTGAGTCTCCCCTTCGCACAGACACCGACTGTTACAGTAAACTGCTGCCACCCAACCGGGACGTTGTTCTCCCTTCTTAGCTGTTCCGTGACATGGTTGATTCGAAACCAAACCAACGTCTTCTACCCACATGCCTCATTGCATGAAGTCAACCACGTGGTCTCCAACCGACGGCAGCGCTGCAAGGGAACTTGTTAACACGGGCGGAGATACTACAAACCAGAAACTTAGCATTTGAAATATAAAAATGCAGTTGTTAATTTTGTGTCAGTTCATGTGGAGTAAATGCTACCTTTCACTTCTGCACTTGCAAGCATTAAATCCACCCCTTTTCTTTTTCTTTTTAAAAGAAAAAAATGTTTTTTTACTATTATTTTTAAAAAAGAAGATTTTGACAGACTCCCACTGGCAAGTGCCAGTGATAATTGCAGATGGGAGCGGTAGTTCATTGGCCCCTTGAGGAACTATTGATTGACTTAAGACTGGGGAGACCAGAGTTCAAATCCCCAGTCAATCCTAAAGCTCACAGAAATAGGCCAGGGATCGTCTCTCAGCCTCACCTACCTCAAAGGATTGTTATGAGGATTAAAATGGCAGAGGGAGGAGCCGTGCACACCACCCTAAGCTCCTCAGAGGAAGGGTGAATTGGGGCTTCAAGGTTTGCAGTGCAATTCTATATAACTCTACTCCGAAGGAAGCCTCATTGATTTCTGTGGGACTTCCTCCCAGGTGAGCATGCACAGGATTGCAGCCACAACTGATAAAAAACGAACACTGCCAATTCAGAGACAACATGGCCCTGTTTAATTGGGCAATTTTTAATTAAAAAAACAAGTTACAAAACTTGGATCTGGTTAACGCCACCTTGAAAGGGGCAACTCTCCCTTCATTCACATAGCAGGTAATGTCTCTCTTAAGCTAGTGTACAACAACACATATAATCTAAAAACAAAGTTTATGTTTCTATTTCTCACCAACGTCCCCTGCTTTGAACCACTCCTATCCCCTCTGCTTGAGCCCCCTGTTTTAATGCAGCCAGCATACATAGTTGTTATTTTTTAATCTCCAACAAGTCTGTGTGGTGTCTTAGGATGGTTGGTTGAGGTGAGAGATAACAACTTGACGTTCTTGACAAGGCTAGGCGGTTTGAATCCAGCTTCTAGACCAGCACGCCTCAAAATGACTCTCCAACTATCTTTTGCTTTTAAAACTGTTTTAACACCACCTGGTGGTTTGTTCCTCCTATGTATGAGTTTAGACTTCTACCCCTTGGAAGTGAAAGCGAGGGCTGTAAAAACCTGTGATCCTTCTCTTCTCTGCCTCCCACCACCTTGCCCTTTCACATAATCTAGGGGTAGGGAAGATATGCCCCATCAGCTCCCACCCAGCTTGATCATGGCCAGGGATGATGGAATCTGTAGTCCAACAATCTGTGGCAGGGGGCAGGGGGAGAGCCCGTGTGGTGTAGTGGTTAAGAGCGATAGACTCGTAATCTGGGGAACCGGGTTCGCGTCTCCGCTCCTCCACATGCAGCTGCTGGGTGACCTTGGGCCAGTCACACTTCTTTGAAGTCTCAAAGCCCCACTCACCTCACAGAGTGTTTGTTGTGGGGGAGGAAGGGAAAGGAGAATGCTAGCCGCTTTGAGACTTTTGAGCCGCTTTGGGATATCAAATCCAAACTCCTCTTCTTCTTCTTCCCCATCCCTGATATGCACCTTCCGTGACAACAGGACAGTTCGTTCAGGCTGCCACCGATCTACGGAGCCACATTAACATGTTTGTTTAGGAATAGATTTGTCACGAAATTGCTCCACAAAAGAGCCCCCTCTGAATAGTATCCTGAATCCCTCTCTCCAGATGTTCAGTGCCAGATGTGGAGTCTATGTGCAAATATAGCTCAGTTAGTAGAGCATGAGACTCTTAATCTCAAGGTTGTGGGGGCCAGCCCCATGTTGAGCAAAAAGATTCCTGCATTGCAGGGGGCTGGACTAGATGAACCTATGTGTCCCTTCCAACTCTACGATTCTATGAATTAAAAAAAATATATATCGAGCAAGAGCTGTTCTTTTAAGCACATTGAATGGCATATATTTTAATAGGAATCTGTTCTTGCAAATCTTCTGGTTTCTGAAATGAGAGAGCCTGACACAGATGGGATTGCTTTCTGGCCATGCTTTAGATGGGCAATTTTAATAGCCTCGTTTCTTACCTTGCAACTATTTTAGCACATATATATATATAAATATATATATAAATGGGAATTTGAGGCTGTATGAAATACTGACAAGGAACCCCATGGACTTGTGAAAAAATAACAATGACGCTCTGTGGTAGGAACCCTTTAACGAGCTGCAAAGGGTTTTGCTGCGTTAGTCTGCTCCATCAAAATCAGCAAAGCCTTGTGAAATCTTAAAAGACCAATAAATTAAAAACCAATACCCTTATAGAAGAAAAATCTGGGGCCCTCCAGATGTTGAATGACAACTCTCCTCATCCCTGACCATTGACTATGCTGGATGGCTGATGGGAATCTAGTGCCATCTAGAGGACCACCTCCACTTTCAAAAGTGCCTTAAGTTGTGTTTTATTTCAATTTTTTAAAAAGGCCCAGTGGCTGGGGAACAAAATGTGCTGCTTGAAGACCATGAAGAATATCCTTGAAAATTCTGGGAACTAGCCACGCTGAAAGATCTTAAAACAAGGGTTTCTCCAAGTACAGTCAGCCTGCAACGTACACACATTTATATTGTGTACAATCAGCTTTGTGCACTTGGCAAAAAAAAAAAGTAAAAAGGGAGCAGAATAGGGGTGGGTGAACTTTGGCAATCTTACCCACCATTGTACCCATGTGTTTTGGCTATATGCAATTTTGGGTTTAGGCGGGATCATTGGAACGCAACCTCCGTGTGTTGCAGGCTTACTGTAATTTTAAATGCTATACTAGATAGATTACAGGTAAGCCCTTAGCTATGCCTAGCTCCCTTGCAAAAACATCATTTCCAGGTCCTTTGAGAATGATGGAACTATGGCAATTGACCCAGTTTATGGTTTCACTGTATTGGGACGCAGGTGGCGCTGTGGGTTAAAGCCTCAGCGCCTAGGACTTGCCGATCGAAAGGTCGGCGGTTCGAATCCCTGCGGCGGGGTGCGCTCCCACTGCTCGGTCCCAGCGCCTGCCAACCTAGCAGTTCGAAAGCACCTCCGGGTGCAAGTAGATAAATAGGGACCGCTTACCAGCGGGAAGGTAAACGGCATTTCCGTGTGCGGCTCTGGCTCGCCAGAGCAGCGATGTCACGCTGGCCACGTGACCCGGAAGTGTCTCCGGACAGCGCTGGCCCCTGGCCTCTTGAGTGAGATGGGCGCACAACCCCAGAGTCTGTCAAGACTGGCCCGTATGGGCAGGGGTACCTTTACCTTTACCTTTTTATGGTTTCACTGTAGATGAAGGATGGGGAACCTGTGGCCAAGATGTTATAATTTATTACCCACCCTTTATTTACCTCAGGGCCACAAGGTGGGTTACAACATCAAAACACATTTCTGCAAACCGTTTAAAACAAATTGCCACCACAGAATTAAGGTGGGTTCTAAAAATATACACCTTAAATGTCAAAAGCCAGGGTAAAGAGGTGCATCTTCGGCAGTTACCAGAAACAAAAATAAAGGCGCCATAAATGCCTGTGTCAGGAGTTCCACAACTAAAGGGCTGCCATAGACAATGCTTTCTCCTGGGCTACTGCCTCACAAGCCTCTGAGGGCAGAGGAACTACCAAGATGGTCCCTGTGCCTCTCAGCACTTGAGAGGGTCTGTAGGGAAGGAGGTGGTCTTTCATGTAGCTGGGGCCTGAGTCATTTAGGGCTTCACACATGAATGTGAGCACCTTGAATTGGCCCCAGAAATGAACTGGCAACCAGTGCAGCTGTTTTTAAAGGAGTTCTATGAGATCCAACAGAACCCAAGTCAGTATCTGGCTGCTGTATTTTGGACTAGTTGAGTTTCTGAGTTATCTTTAAGAAGAAGAGAAGAGGAGTTTGGATTTGATATCCCGCTTTATCACTACCCGAAGGAGTCTCAAAGCGGCTAACATTCTCCTTTCCCTTCCTCCCCCACAGCAAACACTCTGTGAGGTGAGTGGGGCTGAGAGACTTCAAAGAAGTGTGACTGGCCCAAGGTCACCCAGCAGCTGCATGTGGAGGAGCGGAGACGCGAACCTAGTTCCCCAGATTACGAGTCTATTGCTCTTAACCACTACACCACACTGGCTCTGCAACGTGATAATCCAATAATAAAAAAGTTGTTGGACTCAAGTTCCCACCAGCATGATGGGAGATGGCTATTAACATTTGTTCGGTGACAATATACCTACCCTGGGGCTTAGAAGAACATTTTTAGCACACAACAATTCCAGAGTGGGAGCCTGTCCTAGTCTTTAAGGTCTCGTAAGACTCTGCTTGCTGGAATCTCAAAGACCACCACAAATTCAGTGTGGCATAAACTTTCGCTAGTTGTCACGACATGATCCCAGTCCCCGAAAGCAGGGTTCTTTTTGTGTTTCATAGCACAGGCCCACAACACAAGACAAGGGGAAAAAAAAACCAGCTGAACTTTTATTGTTTCCAAAACCAAAAATGAAAACATTGCTCTGTTTGATGAGTGGGGAGGGGCTTGGAAGGAGGTGTGGTCTTGTATAGAGAGGGGTGGAGTAAAAGGGGGATCTGGATTGGAGGGGTGGGACAGTGCCATGTCTCTCTCCACGCTGGAGGGTTGAGGGAGGGAGTGGGTGGTGGGGAAGGGGCGCCACGGGTTGTGCAGCTCGCTCTGTCGCCCTCTGGCCTCTCACTGCACCGCTTGCTCGTTGGCGCTGCTGCCAGAGTCCTGGGGCTTCATCACGTCTGGGAGCTCCGGGGGGCTGGAGAAGGGATCAATGCGGAGGGGCTCAAAGGCATCTTCTGCACGAGAGGAGGAAGAGGAGAAGACGACACAGTTTGAATTTGAGCAAGCTGGTAACTAGCAAGGCTGGAACCAAACAATTCCACAAGCCACATGCCAGTGGTGGACAAGGCCTGCGGTCAGAGCAACAAATGCAATTTTCCCATTTGCACAGCAGGCTAATTTTCAACACACACTCGCACACCCCTTTCTATCTAGGCAAACAAGAGGCATCGTCACAAGTTCAAGGACAGGTTTCAGACAGTCAAAAAGACACAAGGCGGATGCAAAGCATGGCTGGTGTCCTGGGGAAGAGTTCTGAAGACCAGGCAGAGAGGACCGCATTTGTATCCCAGGCCTGAGGTTTCCAACCCCTTAACTGAAGCTTTTGTAAAGGCACGGGTGAGCAGAGTGCAGTGCAAAATAGCAGCTGCTTATTCCCACATCAGCCCCAACACGTGTCTTTCTTAAAAAGAGGATTTTACTTCTATACTGTTTCGCACAGATGCTTTGAATTGGGTGAAATCATTGTAGCATTTCTCTGCTTTGCCTCCTGCAAACTAAGGGGAAAGAAACTACCTATCGGCTTCCCCTATATTCCTTTGCACTGCAAGACAGCTTTCTGCCCCAAAGCAGCAGCTACACACTATTTGCCTTGTCAAAAAGGGTCAAGAGAAAAAGCCAAGGATCCGGCAGCACCCAGATTCTTCCCACCGACTCATTCCTGCACAAGGCAACGGGTGCCCTGATAATTTCTACCAACGTGAATGGCAACAGGTGATTTAATGGCTAGTCAGCCTAAAAGTACCCAAATTGTAGGGCAGACAACAGATGCATGGAACAAATAAATTTTATTCCTTCCCCTTCCCAAATCTAGAAAGCAAGACACCCCAACTCACCACTGGCTCTGAAGGCCAAGCCAACTGTTGCTGGGGCCTGAGGTCGTGCCGTCTGGCTGGTGAAGCCACAGTCTCCGAGGGTTTTGCTGTCATCCAACAGTTGGTCATCCTGGAGGGTGAAGTGGCAATTGCACAACAAATTAAATCTTAGCAATGCACAAAAAACCCCAAAAAACTAACCTGGTAGCACAACACAACTTCTGCTGCAGTGGGGTGGGTAAAGATCAGCAGAGATTGCCTCTGTGAGAACAGGCCGCAATGTGGCCCCATAACACCAGCAGATTGGAGCATGCAAAGGCACACACCATTGTCACAACAGCATGCATCCTGGGGAGGAGTGATGGGGATGGGTGTTTAATGAGCAACAGTAGGATTGAAGGGTAGAACTGATATTTCAAGACTTGTTCTGGGGCATTCCAGCAGGCTGTGAGAGAAGCGGAGTTAAAAATTAAGCCAATGTGTTTGGTAAATCCGCAACCCTATAATTTTCACAATGGGGAGGGGCCCCACAGCCTTGAGCTCTGCTCCACTCCATTTGTGGGCAGTGGCATTACCCTGAGAGGGCAGGGACTAAGGATGAGGGGGAATCCCGGGGCATCACCGCTGCCCAGGGTTGGCCCCGAGATACTTTTGCTCCCCTAGGAAAAGGACGTTATCTCTCTCTCCACCCACACCGTATACAAAAGTTGACTAGACCAGCCGTTATTATAATAGCTGCAATCCACAGGGAGGGGATATTGGGGTATGCTCTGCAGTGAGAAAAAGCACCCCCCATTACCTTGTATAGCCTTTGTTCTTCTGGGGGTCTCTTAAGTATCCCCTCAACAATTCTTTTCAGCTCATACACCGTACTGGACTCCTTGGCGTCTGTGAAGATGGTCGTCTTGTGACGTCGGATCATTAAAAAGACGTCCTGTCAAATGGAAAAGTGGCAATGGGGGTGAGCAAGTATTTGCTGCACAACACCTTTTCAGGAGCTTGAGCCATGGAAGCCATTTATAACTTTAAAAAGAAATAAGAGAGAGAACCTCTAAGTTCTCAAGAGCGTTCCTACTCACTTCCATAAAGGCAGTTATGACCTTTCACAAGTGTCCATGTGAGTGGCTATTTACAGGTTGGAGCAACTCATAGAAACGTGCATTATACTATGTCTGACTATCTGACCAAATAGCTCAGCTCTGCTTGACACTGGCTTTCTATGGCTTCAGCTTTTCCCACCACCATCTCCCCAATCCTTTCAACTGGAGGCACTAACCCGGGATTTTTTTTGCATGCAATGAAGGCGATTTTCTCCTTAACAGTTGTTTGAACCAAACAAAGACACCCCGAAAGCTGTACAAGTTGGTGGAAAGCAATGAACCATTTCAGACTGTAGGTGGGGAAAAAGCAACATTTTCAAAATCTTCCCCAAAGCTTAAAAACAAAAAACTCCTCCACTTTTGTTAGAGAACTAGCACATCAGCATCTAGCCTAGAACCTCTCTTTCTAGTGTTCTAGTTTTCTGCTTGCAGGGCGTTTTTACCTGGAGGATCAGTCCAAAGTGTGGTGTCCCACCTGCGTCCTGATGTGGTAAAGTCTGCTCTACCACAGTATCCAACCAACTCATTCTGCTGCATGTGTAGACTAGTCCTTAAAATTCTTTTGGCACAAGGTGCAACATGCCCCGGGCATGTTGGCTTTTCAGCACCTGTGGAAGACTTACTTCTCTCAACAAGCCTTCTAAGTGAAGGTTTCTTTTATTCTAATGGGATATGGGATCCAAAATTATTTTTTACATATGCAATGGTTTAATATGTTTTTATTGTATTTTAATTAAATCACTTTCAGATGTTTCACAGGAAACAATTCATAAATAAAATAAATAAATATCCTTTAAGAAGTTAAACTAGCATGGAACAGTCTCCATTCATGTTGGAACTGAAAGAACCCCAACTTGTCTCATTATTGCAAGGTCAGATGTTCATGCACTGAAATACGGTAACAACAGTGATAAAGAGCTCCAAATGCAGACTGTTTCCTCCCTATTGGCCCAGTATTTTGATTTCTAAATCTGTTCACTGGATCTTGTTTCAGGGGAAGACTCAACATCTTTCCTCTTTAGGGCTGACAAATTCTAAAACAATAATACCCCACAATAGGTAGTGCAGCAGTTTTGACACTGCATATAATGCAGATAACATAATTTCAAGTATCCACATTAGCCTTTGTTCTCACATATGTGGGCATCATTTTCCAGCTCATTTTCTTTGAGGTGTAATCCACAGTCTTTTCTCCTCTGCTGAAAATCTTAGAACTGTCTTGGATACCTTTCCATTAAGAATTTGAGGGTCTCTGAAAGGCCATTTAGCTTCTCCTTCACCATGAAAGGAAGCCTCTCTTATCTGATGCTTAATCAACCCATTCTACACAAACCAATCCTTTGCTGGTTACATCTCCTGGGGTAAGAAAATCTGTATGACACCCCTGCTGACTGGGTGATCTTAGGCTAGTCACTTTCCTTTAGTCTACCATACCTCACAGGGTGGTTTTGACGATATTGCGTGGGGTTGGGTGAGAATGACTGTGTATGCTTTCTCAGCTCCTTAGAGCAATTGTCTCCTGCATTTTCAGACACAGAAGCCACCTTCAAACACTTCCCCCCTTCTCCCAAGTTTAATTAGGAAACAAGAAAAGATTGGTGTCTTGACCCACCATAGGACAGGATGAGACCCAAGTCCCACCCCACCGCTTGAAGCCCAAGGAAGGATGGAGTAAAATAACAACAAAAACAACAATAAAACAAATACAGCTTTCTCTCACCCAACTCTCAGTGGCTGTAGGTTGGCATCCTGCTTCAAGCAACCTCTTATATTGAAAAGTCTTATCCCCCCACCCTGCTCCACAAACTAAGAGCACTCAGGCTCTTCAACCTTTCCTTGCCACTCCTGTAATCCTGAAATATCATTGAATGCATTTTCCACTCCCCTCAACTTCTTCTTGGCTTTTCTGTCAACATAAAGCAGCATGGACAACCTTGCTTGAGAAGCGTCAAACAGCTCATTTAACCTTACTAGGGAGTGGGTGGAAATCTTAGATAAGAGGTCACCTAACATAGGAATCTCATTCTCTTCCCTATTTGGTAGTGATGCTCCACAACACAACACAACGATAGTCTGTGTGTGTTAACGTGCATTTGTGGCATGCCATAATTACCAACACAGGATAGATGTTGGTGGGTGGGTGATGGTAGAAATGAGGCATGCTTTGCAGAAAGACAGAAAGGACTATAACCAGGTCATTGGGTGTCATGGGTACATTCTAGAGTGGGGCTTGAGTTCAGATTCTCCCAGAAAAAAGGGGTGGGGACTGTGAAACTTCCTGCTCTACCGTGTGCCAATCATCTCTTCCCAGCCCAACCTACCAGACAGGGCTGTTGTAAGCATTAAATTTCGGGGGCCGGAGCAGAACTACAAACATGGCCCTGGGCTCTATGGAGGAAGGGAAGGATAAAAAAAAACACCGCCTGGACGCTATTATTAGTGTGAACAACAACAAGGGAGCGCACACACCCAATGCTGGGCAGAGAGGGAAACAGGAAAGGGAAGAAGAGGACGAGACGCGGAGGGACCTCCTCCCGTTTTGACAAGGGGGGCTGGAAAGGGTTGCCACCCAAAAAGGGGAAAGGGATGGTTGCCACGAAATAAGATTGTAGGGGGTGGCAGAGAACAGGGGGACTGGAGGGTAAGAGGGCAAAAAGAAATGAATATATGAAGAAGATGGGGCGGGTGGGGGGAGCCACAGGGGAGGCGCTGGGGGTCGGGAGGGAGATGCTTAAACCTGGGGTATGGGGGGTGTAGAAAAAGGTGAAGGGAGCCGGCGGAGGGGCGGGGGCCGGCGGAGGAAGTGGGAGGGAGAGTATCCTATTCCTGCCACTATTACTACTACCAGCAGTATTGTTATTATTGCCGACGGCCCCCCCTCCCTCCTCTCCTGCTCCCCCTCCCCTACTCACCATCTCTGCAGCCGCAACCTCAGCCCAGACCCCCCAGAGAGGAAAAAGCAGCAGAACCCCCAGTATCCCAACATGCACCGCAACCTCGGGACGGCCCAGCCGGGTTTGACGGAAGGAGCGGAGCGACGCATGCGCTTCGGTAGCGCTCGGCTGCTTTCGATTGGGTGCGGAAGACCATAGACAACTAAGTCAAAGGGACGCTCGAGAAGGAACCATAGAGATAAAAGAGAGAGCGGAGAGTGGTGGTGGTGCGGGCGGGGCGAGGAAGGCAGGCGGGTTATGACAGGAATCGCCGCCATCTTGCGAAGGGCGCGCTCAAACGCAGCCATGCTGAGAAGGTCTCCTCCGCACATAATTCTCCTCTTCCCAAGCCCCATTTTATGAGGCTTGCTTCCGCCAGTTTGGGGGAGGTCAAAGGTTGCCGTCATGCTACCCGTCTGTCAAAGCTCCTGCGTCTCTTTGGTCTCCGGGGAAGCATTTAATCCTTATCTCTGGTGTTTTAACCCTGTTTAAGCCTTGACAGCAAGCCTTGCAAGGAAGGATAGAAACGGCGATCGCCGGGAGCCATCTTAGGAAGGTCGTTTCCGCATCCCCGAGCCAAGGGAGGCTGCCCAACGACCACTGGGATGAGGTGGTCAAGCGCAAGATCGTTATGTAACTGTGGACTGAGGCTGCTGCCATCTTGAGAAGGACTCCCCCCCTCCACTTCGTGGAAGGACCACCATTTTGTAGCATTGTGTTTCATGGACTCTATAGAGTCCATAGCTCCCTCATAACGGCAGCCAACTGACAGTTTTGATGCTGGCTGGAGAAAAGAGGCTCTTCTCTTTGCACCAATCTTTTACTCATTCATTACTGCTTGTGGAGGACACCTGTGGAGTCCCTGTGCGATTTTTATGCGTGACAAAATGCATCGTTTCATTTACATGTAGCCATAATCTGACAACTACAGGTAGAAAGGGCCAGCTTTTTACAAAATTACTGGAGTCACAATGATAAGGGATTATTCCAATGTGTGGTCATTTAAGACTGCAGGGAGGTGAAGATTCCCTAACACCTGTGCACAACCTCTCCCTTTGCCACAAGCTTGCGTGTGTAAACCTTGCATGTCAGGAAAAGGCCATCTCCTGACATGTACGCTTTGTGATCCCACGTGAGATTTGCATTTGCTTCTGCTTATTGTCCTGGTGACTGGGAAATTGCTATTTCTATTGTGTTGTATGGATCAACGTCCTCTTTTCGTCTAGCCTAGGAGAAACCCCAGCCAGGGAGCTGCACAGGACCCTGCTTAACAAACCAGTTTAAGCTCCCAATCATAGTATTGAGCCTAAATTTAGGGCTCAAGGTTCAACAAAGTGTACATTTGAAAACATCCGGAGAAATGTTGGGAGTGCCTTTTGAAAATATTAATCTGCATACAAATACAACCAAGTTCTGTAAAAAAACAAAACAAATGTAGCCATGTTGCCCCATGAGGAACCACGCTCCTCTAAAATCTTAATACATTATTAAATGCCACAGAAGCGTGGCAAGCTTTCGGATTCCGCAGAGCTCTTCATCAGGCAAAATGTTATATGAAGCAAGGGGATGAGGCAAAATGGGTTGGGTGGGGGGAGTTCATCAGGCTGATGTCATAGCCATGAGGCCACCTTCCAGAATCCAAAAATAGTACAAATTATTGACTCTTTTGAAGTATACAATGAAGTTGGGCAATGGAACCAAATGGCTGCTAAGAATATCTGCATGTGCCTCCACATCTCGCCACCAGGGGCCAGCAGGCACTATGTTGTCCAATCAATATTTTATTTGACCAGTGGGAGGTGGAGTGGGGTGTTCAGTCCACCATGCCCTGTCCTACCCCACCACTCCACTCCACTCCACTCCATTCCATTCCATTCCTCCACCCACACTCCACCCACTTTGGTTTGAAGCAGTCGTATTGTTTTGTTTGTTAGAAATAAAGATTGGACTTGGGAGTGGTTCAAGTCATAAGTGCCAACTCCCTGGGTGCCCAAGCACCCATAAAATTCCCCATGAAGGGACCTGGCACCCACAAATTTCGGGGCCAAGGCCATGCACGCTGCATGGCACCCACGGCCCTGGGCACCCACAGTTGCGGGACCAAGTTGGCACTCCTGATTCAAGTAGCTTGGAAATGGTGACAAAAAGAAGTGTATTGCCTGTGTGAGAGAAGAAAATAGGCAGGAAAAGATCAAAGAATCATAGAATTGCAGAGTTGGAAGGGGCTCTGTGGGTCATCTAGTCCAAACTCCTCTTATGCATGCTCAATTCACTTTGAGCAGTAACTTGGCATAACTAATAGTAATAGTAATAATAATAATAATAATAATAGTAATAATAAATTTATTAATACCCCACCTTTTTCACTGATGGGACTCAAGGCAGCTTGCAGATACTAAATTGACCTCATAGCCCCCATAAGTGGGTCAGTAGCAGTGGTAAACCCTCCAAAAGGAACTGGCATAAGTTTCCCTCATATCCCATGTGTGTCAGTTGCTGTTCTTTATCTTGGAATGGGAATAAGAGTTTCAACAGCAATCTGGTATGCACTCTGTAGCAAGGTTAGGTTAAAAATGAATGAATTGAAGTTTCTGAACCAATATGTGAATAGGAACACAGCTGTCTCCTTTGAAAATTGCACTTGCCTGAATAGTCAGATGCAGCTCTTCAAAAGAATGTGCATCCAAAAATGTGTGTATTAGTGAAAATAATGTACAAAAATGCATTCTGTTAAGGAGGTTTTGCTTGCAAAACATGCCTCTACTAGGAACAATTGTGCACAACTATACAAATATTAGGAGAAATGTTCATTTTTGAGGAGGGAATGTGTAATGACTGGGAAAAGCTAAAATGACAGATTCATCTACCCCGTTGCCTGCTGCTGTTACCTTATAGCAGAGTTTTGACTTTCAGGGGTTTACAACTTTTTGACATCATGTGGCTCTGCCTCATCATGACACCACAAGCCCCACCCCCTTGCCCTTCAGGCCTTGGGGTGCTGGGGGCCTTGACAACTTTAGGGCTGGGATGTGGATAAAGGCTGGGAGGAGATGGTGTTTGAGTTTACACTGAGTGCTACTGCGGGCAGAGCTGAAGATCATTTACCTGTTGGGTTTTGTAGCACAGCGGCTGTGCTTTGCTGGCTTAAATAGAGGGCAGGGCAGACCACAACCTGTGATCAGAAGCCATCCCCCAAATTCTGTATTGTATCAGTCCTCCAAATTTTATATTATTCCCCCAAATTCTACATTACCTCATTTCTCCTAACGCCCCCCACCTATGAGATAGGTCAGTATTATTACTGTCATATTTTATTGTTTGTTTTATGCTGTTCACCAACATTATTCTTTTTCTCATTATTGGTGGTGTAGAAATATCTGCAAATAAATATCGTGAATGGAGTGGTAGATGTTGAAAGAACAGCTAAGCAGACTCCACCAGGACAATAACCACCAGCTCTTGGGTTGTGCCCTTTCCCTGGTGCACTGATCCTGCAAAGGTTGCTTGGACTAAGCAGCCGAGCCCAGCAGTCTCTTCTCTGGTTGGCATCAGAGTTGGATGATCCAGGGCTGCCCGGACTATGCTGAGTTTCTGCTCTTCCCAGATTGTGCTCCTCTTCCTGTTGCTGAGAGGTGAGGCATCAGGAGTGGTGTATATTTGTCTGTGTGGTCCCCTGGGAATGTGAGAACTACCCCTGTTCTCTTTCCCTCCATGCATGGCAGCCATTCTGTGTCCCATCTGAGCTGCCAATTTTGCTTGTTTTTGGGAAGGAATGATCCACGACTCCTGGATTCTCTTGGAAGGGGGAGGGGGAGAGGAATTGGGGTTGGGATACAAAGTGGAAGAAGCAAAAGGGCAAGGATACTTTAACTGAGAGGACAGTGGGTCATAGCAAGAGGCCCTAGAAGCCAGGGGATATGCAGATTCCTAGGTGCGGACTCTAGCTGTTAAAGCAGTTGTGTTAGTAGCTGGGGTGAAAGTTTGGTGGGAATTAAGGGGGCTTGAGAAATGAGATCCAGGGCCCTAAATACCTAAACTATATCCTCTGCTCTGGGAGCACTTTTTGCCCTTGCCAGACCCAGTGCATCTTATGCAAACATTCAAATGGGTTGCTTTTCTTTTGGAGATGCAATATTGGGGAAGATTTCACTTGTCGACCCCTTGCAAGCAGAAATCAAATGCACTGGGACCCTGCCAGAATCTGGCTGGCAACTCTAATGTGGGGAAATGTGTGATTGAGAAGAGATGTCTTTGTGTATTCGGAGCCCAGAGTCTGGAACGTGGGAGGAATTGAATTCTGTTTTCTGGTACTATATGATCAGACTTGTGGCTAATTCTTAGCTGGACCAAAACATGGTCTGCCTTTCAACGACTTTTGGGAGGTTTGGATTTCCTCCGTGCACCTATTTCTGTGCTACCGAACTCAGAAGATGTTTCTTATCAACACCCCAGAGGCAGATTAATTGCTGTGTTCATTGGAGCCATTGCTGGCTTTTTAGTGGCTTGCTCTGTCATGCTCTTGACATGGCCACACTTCACCATAGACCAGCTTGGCGTTCCTGTGGGCTCATCTCCATGGAGGCTATCCATCACATCAGTCTGCCCTCAGGCAAACCCCAGCTGCCTGCCTGCTTCCTTCCTTCCTTCCTTCCTTCCTTCCTTCCTTCCTTCCTTCCTTCCTTCCTTCCTATGCCACTTTCCATTCACACGAGTCACAATGTGGCTTATAAACAATAAATATCAATAACATAATGTTGTTGTTTAGTCAATTAGTTGTGTCTGACTCTTTGTGACCTCATGGACCAGAGCATGCCAGGCGCTCCTGTCTTCCACTGCCTCCTGGAGTTTCGTCAAATTCATGTTGGTTGCTTCTATAACACTGTCCAACCATCTCATCCTCTGTTGTCCCCTTCTTCTTGTGCCCTCAATCTTATCCAACATCAGGGTCTTTTCCAGGGAGTCTTCTCTTCTCATGAGGTGACCAAAGTATTTGAACCTCAGCTTCAGAACCTGTCTTTCCAGTGAGCACTCAGGGTTGATTTCCACCAGAATGGATAGGTTTGATCTTTTTTCATTCCATGGGACTCTCAAGAGTCTCCTCCAGCACCACAGTTCAAAAGCATCAATTCTCTGGCGACCAGCCTTCTTTGTGGTCCAGCTCTCACTTCATACATAACTACTGGGAAAACCATAGCTTAAACTATACAGATTTTTGTTGACAAGGTAATGTCTCTGCTTTTTGAGAAGCTGTCTAAGTTTGTCATCACTTTTCTCCCAAGAAGAAGACGTCTTTTAATTAATTAACACAAACATAATAGAACGTCCCAATTACAACATAAATCATATAAAATAATTAACAAGTCATCAGTGAGTAATGACAAACAATCAGCAAAACAACCGCCTTCTGTAAAACACAATTAACAAAACAACTAAAAAAGAGGCTAAAATAGCACAACCACAATAAAAGTCATATTATAAAATTCAAAGCACTACATCTGTAAAGCAATATCAACAACGCTAGCAAACAAAGAACCAAAAATGAGCTAAGCATGTTTGAATTCACTCACACTCTCTTCCCACCCCCGTGACCCATGGTCTTCCACTCCGTTCATCACAAGACACACATAATGCCTGTGGCAGCAGCTCCATTCTGAAAGCTCCCAGGGTCCCCTGAGCTGGAGAGTGGGGCAAGCAAGGTGGAAAAAGCCCTTCCTGGTGGTCAGCACAAAGTCTCATTCCCCTTCCTTGCTTCTAGTCCTGAAGGTAGCACTAACTGGCAGCTTTCTCCTCTTTAGTCTTGGTGTTGCCCCTTGTAGAACTCAGTAGGGAGGAGGATGGTGGCAAAATGAAAATTAGTTGGCTCTGCCAGCTCTGGCGCCACCTGCTGTTGGCCTCCTTGCCTCCCACCCTATCAGTCCCAATGGGGACCAGCCACCACTGCTCCACCTTAATGCTCACAATTTCCCACCCTGCCTTCTTGACTCTTGTCTCCTTTCTTTTTGCAGGTACCAATAAAAATTCTGCTCAACCAGGTGAGGAAGATATGTGAGTCCATAGCTACAAGGGGCAGGTGTTCACCAACCTTAGCTTTGCTCCCTGCCCCTCTGACTGCTCCTGGTTCCTCTCTGCAGCCTGCGGCCAGCCTGAAGTGAAGCATACCACTCGTTTAACTGGGTGGCAGGAAGCTGATGAAGGGGAATGGCCGTGGACCGTCAGCATCCGAAGGAACAGGGTACATGTGTGCGGTGGAAGCCTGATCTCATCCCAGTGGGTGGTGACAGCTGCCCATTGCTTTGACGGGTGAGTTGAAAGCAACCTGTTGGGAAGATCAGTGCAGCCAGCCATTATTATGGGGTAACTGTGCCCCTGAAGGACCAGGTGCGCAACCTGGGAGTCATTTTGGACTTACAGCTGTCCAAGGAGGCACAGGTTAATTCTGTGTCCAGGGCAGCTGTCTACCAGCTTCATCTGGTATGCAAGCTGAGACCCTACCTGCCTGTAGACTGTCTCGCTAGAGTGGTGCATGCTCTTGTTATCTCCTGCTTGGACTACTGCAGTGCGCTCTACGTGGGGCTACCTTTGAAGGTGACTCGGAAACTGCAATTAATCCAGAATGCAGCAGCTAGACTGGTGACTGGGAATGGCCGCCGAGATCATATAACACCGGTCCTGTGAGATCTGCATTGTCTCCCAGTACATTTCTGAGCACAATTCAAAGTGTTGGTGCTGACCTTTAAAGCCCTAAACAGCCTCAGTCCTGTATACCTGAAGGAGCATCTCCACCCCCATTGTTCAGCCCAGACACTGAGGTCCAGCACAGAGGGCCTTCTGGCGGTTCCCTCATTGCAAGAAGTGAGGTTACACAGAACCAGGCAGAGGGCCTTCTTGGTAGTGGCGCCTGCCCTGTGAAACGCCCTCCCATCAGATGTCAAGGCAATAAGCAACTACCTTACATTTAAAAAACATCTGAAGGCAGCCCTGTTTAGGGAAGTTTTTAATGTTTAATGCTGTATTGTGTTTTTAATATTCGGTTGGGAGCTGCCCAGAGTGACTGGGGAAGCCCAGCCAGATAGGCGGGGTATAAATAATAAATTATTATTATTATTATTGTCTAATCAACTATTTCGAGCCATACGATTGGCCCGGGAGGCCCTGTTGGTGGTGCCACTTCTGGCTGCTGCCCAGTTAGCATTGACCTATGACACGGTGTGACAGGGACTTCTCACTGGTGGTTCCTCATTTATGGAATGCCCTCCCTGGTGAGATGCTCCTGTTTCCCTCTGTATTGGTTTTCACTTGAAATTTAATAACATTCCTGTTGACTCAGGCATTTGATGGCCGAGAGGTACAAGACATGGCAACCCTGAATTTGATGAGGGTATGTAATTGCTTTTAAATGATTCTTAGAGGCTCTAAATTCTTTCAGATGGTTTTAAATTGTGTTTAAATGCTTTTACTTGATTTTAAATTTGCTCTGTTTTAACATTTTGCTATTTGCCACCCTGAGCTCCTTTGGGATGAAGGGCCTGATTATAAATCATCATCAACACCATGTGATCCAGCATCACCACTGAAATTCTTCAGTGCAAGAAATCCATGTTGCTGATACCAAAAATGGCAAAATTTGGAAACTATGTTTAGAGTTAACAACTTGAAATGTGACTCTCTAAAGTGTAATATTAATTCACTTTAATAAAATACAACATTAATAATAGTTATAATAGTTACTCATAGTTAAGAGTTCATCATGTCAAATGCAGAATGCTGGCAACTGATTCATAGAATTGTAGAGTTGGTCCAACCCCCGGCAATGTAGGAATCTCAGCTAAAACATCCATGGCAGATGGCCATCCAACCTCTGCTTAAAAACCTCTGAGGAAGGAGGGTGCACAGTGTCTGCTTGATTTAAATCCTTATTTGGTGTATTATAATGGTTTAGAGCATGTGTCAGAAGCCAGGAACAGTGCTTGGGTACTTCATCCATTTTTCTCTGAATATCTAAACCTGTTTCTATGGAAGTAAATCCTATGTGGGTGTGTGGGGGGAAGGGTTTTCTTCTGAGGAAACTACTTGATGATTAGCCTCCCAACAACCCCTTGAAGACAGAGTGGCCTCCTTTCCAAAGGATTCCTAGAGAACTTCAGAGCTGAGTAAGGATTTGAACACGAGCCTTCCCACTGCACAAGTCACTGATTGCTCCTTGTCTCCCACAGGCCACTGAATGTACGTGAGTACAGAGTAAACCTGGGGGAATATGAGCTCACTGCACCCACAGCTGCCATGTTCTCATCCAATGTCAACAAGATCATAATACACCCGTTTTATGCTGGAGTTGGCCTTAGTGCCGATATTGCTCTGGTGCAGCTGGCAAATGCAGTGCATTTCTCCAAAATGATTTTGCCTGTCTGCCTCCCAAATACTTTTCAACCTTTTGTCTTCTATGGAGGGATGATGTGCTGGATTGCTGGCTGGGGCGTCCCCTTTAAAGGAGGTAAGAACAAGCTTGGGGTCTCGCTAAGTCATGCTGTTTATTGGAGATGGTGGCACTGCTTTGTGGCTTTAGGGGAGAAGAAGGGTTTAGGCAGGAGGCTGGGAATCATATTGACTAGGAAGACAGGAATCTGTGTTGATAAGAAGTTGGGAAGATGGCAGGAGCGCCCCATAACAATGATCACAAGTAGGGGAAAGCATGGTCCGGGACCAGGTTTCAGTGTCCCCAGAAGCAGTTCTACCAGAGGAACCTGTAGGGGCAGCATGGCCCCAGCCAAAGGAGGTGGCACTGCCATCTTTGGACTGGGAAGACTCCATGGAGGGCCAAGCGTGACCAGAGACTCACCCAACCCCATCACAGCATGAGGCTAGTGGAGAGAGCTGGCCTCCTTTAAGCAAGGTAGCATCTTCCAGGATGTGTGGGGTTCACCATGAAGACTCAGCTGTGCTGCTATTCTAGAGGGCTGAGGCTCAGCTTGCTCCCTGCTGAATCAACATAGCAGCTTTGTGGTTGTGGAGCATAGCCTGGGTCCCTGCATTCAGCTTTGATGCTGCCTGGTGCCCAGCTTGAACCTCGCCCTGAAGCCAGTCTAAGTTCCACCTGGCCTTGGCAGAGAGCATGACCCAAAGAATGCAGGTGGATACAGACCACCTCCTCTTCTGGCCCTTCCCTCACTTCTCAGGGGCGTAGTTGCACAGCTAGTGAGCTGGCCTTCCAGCCTGGTGGAAGTGCTATTGACCACAAGATGGTTCCCAATAGAATCATAAAATAGTAGAGTTGGAAGGGACCCAAAGAGTCCTAGTCCATTCCCTTGCAATGCAGGTATCACTGTTAATCACTTTGTTGTGATTTGATGAAAGAGCTAGCATGGTCTGTTTCACTGAGCTGCAGAATTTTTTTGTGGGGAATGAAGCCTGATTCAGAACATGCCCATCCTTTACAAGCTGGGCAACTTTGTGTTCCAAACCAGCAAACTACGTGCTGGTCGGCTCTTAAAAACCAGTAAGGCTGTAATGAATGTTGCCTGGTGAAATTTGAGACTGTGCCTTATGCTTCCTTTCTTTTGCCCAAGGCTCCCTGGTCACTCAGACCCTACAGAAGGTGGAAGTGCTGATTGTAGAAGCTGAAGACTGCAACGGAGTCTATCACAACATAAGTAGTGACAAGGCCATCCCCAAGGGCTACAGGTTCATCTATGATGACATGATCTGTGCTGGGTATTCAGAAGTTGGGAAGCATGCCTGCTTTGTAAGAATCATGAACCAGAGTATTATAGCAATGATGTAGGATATTGCAGGGCGGGGACAGGAGCAGCCTGTGAGGCTACGATGGCAGAAATATTGTGAGTTTGTGGTCATCGCAGCTGAACCAAAACTTGTTTTCAGTAGCAGTGTCCAGCCCTGGAAAATATAGATGGTGGTGTAGTGGTAAATTTTGCGGTATGTGTCATGACAGTGCCATCCCACCACACTCCAAGAGAGTCCAGAAATACAGGCAGTGGTGTTGATCTTATATTATCTCAAAGAATAGCAGCAATATGTCACATAATATAATGCCAGTTTGTTAGGATAGAGAAGGGAATTTTTTTTTTTATTCGGTTTGCATTTAAGGCAAAGCTACCTTATTTGCACTTTGCAAAACAAACACAGCCATCCTTTGAAATATGTTTTGGGGGGGCTTTTTTTGGCAGTGTAGTTCCCCAGTCAAGTAATATGTACAAAAATGCATGTGCCAAAGCAAAGTGTGTGCGTTAATACATACGTTAGTCAAAATAACATGTAAAATTGAATTATATCAGAGGCAATTGCTTTGCAAAAAATGTGCATATTAGGCAGAATGGTGTACAAAAATATTCATATCAGGAGAAATTTGCTCTCAAACGCTGATTAAATTTCATGAGGACTTTTTTTTTATTAAAAACAATTGCAAGCTTATGTGGAAATGTGGAGAACTGAACTTCAAACTTGGAAAATGAGAAACAGGAATGGACACCAGTGTGATAAATAAACACATTCATGCAATTTGTTTCAGGTTATCAAACCCTCTGTGCATTTTGGTGCCTCTTCTCAAGAGAGTAATGGAGCCCCTGTCTCCTTTTCTTGACAGGGCGACTCAGGGGGACCTCTAGTCTGTCAGCAGAATGATGTCTGGTTCCTGACGGGAGTGAGCATAACATTTGGTTGTGTGGAGAGCTCTCAACCTGGCATCTACACCCTAGTCACCTCCTTCATGGACTGGATTGAAGACACCACACATGAGAAATTGGCAGCCACTGATTTCCATAACAGTTTGGCTACCCGCTTGATTCCACTCCTTCTCCTGGCCTTAACCAATGTCCTTTTGTGACCCACCCTGCCTTCTCCCAATGTGTTTCACTGTGGCCATCTTGCTTTGGTGTGCAAGTTGGCCTGTCCTCAGAGAAAGCTTGGAAGGTCTGAATGCTGACCCTTGAAGACTGAGTTTCTACTGGGGGACCGATCTGTGTATTTCCTTCTTCCTTACCTTGTTTTGCTCAACTGATGAGAAGCGACTAAGCTAGATTTGAAAAATAAAATGTCTGGAAATGTAAGGAGGAACCAGAGTTTTAAGGCACAAACACAAATCAAAACAAGGTAGCCAATGTGCCTTCCAAATGTTTTATGGACTACAACTCCTATCATCTCTGACCATTGGCAATGCTGGCTTGGGTTGATGGGAGTTGTAGTCCAACATCGTCACAAGGGCACCATGTTGGTTAGCTGTATAGGAGAAAGCATCCAGAGAAAGAACACAGGTAATACCAATAAAACCTGATGGCTGAATATGGGAACAACCTTGGCCCCCTGCAATAAGCCAATATTAGTACTGAAATTCTGTACTGTACTTAAGTGGTGATTTTCTGTTCTTCTAGAGAAAAAGGGATCGACTAGCTTGGGGCAGACCCTCTTCCAGGGGTGGGGAGTTGCAACATTTGCTGGAGAAGTCCTTCCTTTGTTTATTGGGGGTGCCTCCAAACCATCACTTTGAAATTTGGGTCCTGGGCATAGGGTTCCAGGAATGATTGGTCCTTTGAGTGCCCATATCGCAAACCATTCAAAGGTCAGTCGCAGCAACTTGAATGGAGCCCAGGAACAAATGTGTAGCTTTGTACGATGTTGAAGGAAGAATTTCTGTGGGCGTGCAGAGCAGCTTTCCCCTCTCTGTTGAATAATGAACTACGCCAACTGAAATTCTGTGTTCCACGTGACTTTAAAGAAATAGGAGCCCCATCCTCCGTAGCCTATGGTAATCCTACAACAGGCACACATCTGTGCATGCAAACAGGTAGGTGTGCACATGTTTCATGAACTAAGAGCTCACTAGCCCTTGCTCCCCAACCAGAGAGACAGTGGTGGAGATGGAAAGAGCTAGGGAGCCTTGCTGTCCCAGTGGGGAAAAGTAGGCAGCTGAGCTGGCTTCACTGGGTGGCTGTAGGCGGGTGGTGGACGGCAGCACCCAACAGATTGGATTTAGCTACTTGGCAGCCAGTGACACCAAGAGGCTGCTCTGGGTTTTGTGCCAAGGGTGCTTCAGCAACCAAGCCCAGCGCTTTCTCCTTCCCTCGTTGACCTCGGAGCAGGATTACCATGCTGAGTTTCTGCTGTTCCCAGATTGTGCTGCTGCTGCTGCTGCTGTTGCTGAGAGGTGAGCCACTAGGCGGGGGGGGGGGGCTGGCGCTGTGGTCTAAACCACTGAGCCTCTTGGGCTTGCCAATCAGAAGGTTGGCGGTTCGAATCCCCGTGATGGGGTGAGCTCCCATTGCTCTGTCCCAGCTCCTGCCAGCCTAGCAGTTCAAGTAGATAAATAGGTACCGCTGTGGCAGGAAGGTAAATGGCATTTCCATGCGGTCTGGTTTCCGTCACTGTTTTCCGTTGCGCCAGAAGCAGTTTAGTCATGCAGTTTAGTCATGACCCGGAAAGATGTCTGTGGACAAGTGCAGGCTCCCTCTGCCTGAAAGTGAGATGAGCACCACAACCCCATAGTCACCTTTGACTGGACTTAACCGTCCAGGGGTCCTTTACCTTTTTTTAACCTTTAACCAACCTGGGGAGGTGAGAACAACCCCTGTTCTTTCCCAGAGGGGAGCAGTTCTTCCGCATCTCACCTGGGCTGTCCATTCTGCTTTTCTTTGGATGATCCAATTCTATGGGAGAGGAGTTGGGGGGCTCTGGTAGGTTGTGAGGTGGAAGGATCTGGGAGCAAGGCTACTACAAGAAGTATATTGGAAGATTTGGGACACACAGAAGAAAGGACTTCTCCACACGGCACATAAACTCCGGAAGTAGCATTGGCCGCTGACTTGGATGGCTTTAAAAGATCAGACCAATTTCATGGAGCACGGAGTCATAGAACTGTAGAGTTGGAAGGGACCACAAAGGTCATCTAGTCCAACCCCTGCAATGCAGGACCCTTTTACCCTATGTGGGGCTCAAACCCATGACCCCGAGATGAAGAGTCTCATGCTCTACCAACTGAGCCAGCCACAATGTCTATGCTCTCCCTCCATTGTTGGAGGCAGGATGCCTCTGAGTACCAGTTGCTGGGAATCTCAAGTGAGCTTTTGCTTTTAGGCTTCCCACAGAGAGCTGCCCCCTGTGAAAACAGGATGCTGCACTAGGTGGGCCATTGGCCTGATCCAGCAGGGGTCTTCTTATGAGAAGGGAATGGGCCACAGCAGGGAACCCTAGAAGCTATAAAATTCCCAAATGATATACTGGGATGCTTGCGTATGATGATTTGCCTCAGCTGGACCAAAATGGTTTCTGCCTCCATACCCCTCATGAAAGCTTTGGGTTTCTTCTGTGTTCCGTGTTAGGTGATGCAATCATAGAGAGAGGGAGTTGTTGTCAGTGTGGTGTAGAACGTTAGACTAGAACCCACTCAAGTCATGAAGCTCACTTCACCAGTCAGCAGGGCCGGATTTAGGTTTGATGAGGCTATTGAAGGTAATGGGGCCTTTTACAAATTGCCACTGTTTTTTGTTGTTGAATATATGCTATATGGTAATTTGTGGACCTAATACAGTGGTCAGCAAACTTTTTCAGCAGGGGGCCGGTCCACTGTCCCTCAGACTTTGTGTGTGTGTGTGGGGGGGACTATATGTTGCCATGATTATGACCCACATTTCTGGCAAAAACCCTTATTGGGACTAACCCCAATGTTGCCCAAATGTGATCCTTTTTTTTTTTGGGGGGGGGGTGCTCCTTCATATACCTATGCTGCTTCCTTTGCATTTTACGCATTGACAGTTATTTTCTTGTAAGGTGGGGGGGGGGGCTGAGGTAAGCGCGCCATTCTTGTCAGCCCTGGAGAGCATGTGCACATGTGTGGGTGAAGGGAAAAGCCATTGGCCACGTTAAGTCAGGCTGGTGCCGCTCAAGCAAAAAAGTTCTTTTCCCTGTGTGAAGGAAGACAAGGCGTTGGCTATTTACCTTTCCATGGCTTGCACCTTGTAGCTAATGAGCGGCCTCCCCAGCAGAGCGCAGAACTGCTTCCAAGTGCATAGCCGCTCAGGCGCTCCCTGCTTCCTTTGGCGGGGAGCACCTGTGGGCACCCCTCCCGAGGCACCTCTGAGCCCCTGCCACTGCAACTGCCCTTCCTGAGGTCAGTCGCAGGCAGCTCCATGGTGGAAATCCGAACTGTGGCTCCTTTCCCCTCTTCCCCACCCCTCATCCTGGAGGAAAAGATTGCTGCACGCGTGCGACAGATGGAGAAGGGGCTTGTATCAAGCAGTTGCCCTCCTCACTTTTGACCCCCAAGCCTGACTGAGTCGCAAAAATCATCGCACGCGGGTGCTATGCTGGCTGCCTGGATTCCGGGATTGTCAGCGGGCTGGATCTAGAAGGCAATTGGGCCTGATCCGGCTCACGCACCTTAGTTTGCCAACCCATGACCTAATAGGTATCCAAAGCCATTTGCACATAACAAAATATGTATTTTATCAAAGTAATTGTTGAATTGAAATACAACTAAGAAGAAGTATATTAATAGTGGAATACAATTAAGAAGAATTATATTAATAGTGAAATAATTATTAAGCTCTAACTTAAAATGATGTAGGATTTATTTTATTAGTTTTTTATCCTATATTTTGGAAATGTGCATCCAGTTTTTCCCCCTTTAATTTTTTGGGGGGGCCTCCAAGAGAGTGGGGCCCTAAGCTATAGCTTGTTTAGCTTATACGTAAAACCGGCGCTGCCAGTCAGTATCTCTCAGCCTAACCTACCTCTCAGGGTTGTTGTGAGGATAAAATGGAGCGGGGAGAAGCATGTATGCTACCTTGAGCTCCTTGGAGGAAAGATGGGATAGAAATTTAATTATGAATGAATGAATAAATGAAATCCTGTGCTGGAGAAAAAACAACCCTTTGGTGTTCTGCCACACCTCAGGCTTAGTGGCATTTCACCACGGACCAGATTTTGGAATGGGGGAGGGGGTGGGGCTGTCAGGAATAGGACAAAAGTGTTCGGTCCAATCTCTGCCTTCTAATACCAATCATCTCCCATTATTTTGACCCTGTCTCATTTTCTCTTGCAGGTACTGAAAATGCTTCCACACAAAGAGGTGAGAGGGGATTTCTGGGAAGGGACACCTATACCCCCCTCCTCCAAGAAATCAGTGGTGCCTCTGGAAAAGTTGCTTCCATTTCCCTGGACTCAGAGAGCTAGACCCCTTCTTGTTTAATATCCCGGCTCCTCTCTCTCCCCCCCACAACTCTTTCTGCCTCTCTCCTTTTAAAAAACAACAACAACCAAGAGAAAATTTTGGTGGGTCCATCAGTTTGAAGATGGACATATTTCTAAGGCCACTGGAAAAACACAGGAGGACAATGATCTGACTAGAGCGAGTGGCACGCCCTTGTGTCGTTTTATTGCCATCTCAGTCCTCCACCTGCAGGCACGTTCTGCGCAGCAGCATCCCAAGCCAGAGCTGATACAGCTCTGCCCTGGGAAGACAAAACTATTAGCCGCAACATTTAGCGTGGCTTACATTTGCTGCAGAATTGCAATGAGACCGCATCGAGGGTGATGCTGGCCCGCTTCTCCTCCGCTCTCTGCCCCATGCCTGACGCCTCTCCCTCGTTCCTTTGCAGCCTGCGGACGGCCCCACGTGTTCGCCCCTCGGATCATCGGGGGGAAGAAGGCCGACGAAGGGGAATGGCCGTGGCAAGCCAGCATACGAAGGAACCGGCTGCACATTTGTGGAGGAAGCCTGGTCTCGTCCCAGTGGGTGGTGACGGCTGCTCATTGCTTTGAAGGGTGAGAGGGAAAGGACGCGGCTTTGCACTGCTCCACTAGAGGGCGGTCGAAGGACGGTGTCAGGGAGAAGGAGCAATATTAATTCAGGAAGGGACAGATCTGATGCTTGCAATGATTTAGGAATATATTTACGGGACTGGCTCTGATGGTCTTCTTTTATCTCAGTTACTGAGAATGTGTGTATTATTGCCCCACTGACTTCATTCAGCGCCCCCTGCCTGCTTGCCTTCCTTTTTCCAGCCAGTAATGGGGGTTGCTCTGCCTGTCGGCTTTCTTTGCCTCACTCTCAGTGATGCCCTTAAGGGAACTCAGCAGGGAAGAGGACGATGAGAACAAAACTGTAATTAGTTTTCTCTGCTTGTCAACCCAACATACATGGAATCCAATAAACGGCTCCTCAGAAGTAAGTTCCGTTGGGTTTCCCCAGGGATGACGCAAGACAATTTGGTGCCTGGTGTAGAGCAGCAAATGGCAACTCCCTCCTTCCCCAAGTCAAGTCAAGCCAAGTCAGTTCAGTTATTTTATTTTTTTATTGATTGATTATATCCCACCTTTCCTCGCAAAGGAGCCCAGAGCAGCATTTTAGACCACATTGACACAATACAGACAAACACAATTATACCACTTTAAACAGTCATGGCTTCTCCGCCCCCCCCCCCACAAAATTTTGGAAGCTGTAGTTTATTAAGTGTGCTGAGAGAAGTTAGGAGCAGGGCATCCCGTCCCCCCCCCAGTCAGAGCTCACTGCAGCTCAGTTCTGGCACCTCCTTTTCTAGAAAAATAGCACTGGTAAGAGGCCTCTATTTCTTTCATGGAGCTACAGTTCCCAGAGTTCCCTGGGAAGAAGAAGAGAAGAAGAGGAGTTTGGATTTGATATCCCGCTTTATCACTCCCCTTCAGGAGTCTCAAAGCGGCTAACATTCTCCTTTCCCTTCCTCCCCCACAACAAACACTCTGTGAGGTGAGTGGGGCTGAGAGACTTCAAAGAAGTGTGACTGGCCCAAGGTCACCCAGCAGCTGCATGTGGAGGAGCAGAGATGCGAACCCGGTTCCCCAGATTACGAGACTACCGCTCTTAACCACTACACCACACTGGCTCTCAGAGGGATCAATGGTTAAACCATTCTGAGAATTGTAGTTCTGTGAGGGGGAAGCCACGACTATTTAAAGTGATAACATAGCACTTTACATGTATGTTGTAATTATGGCCTAAAAAGTACTCTGTGTGGGCGTAAAAATGCCACAAGAACAAATGTCCTATCGATTGCTGCTCTTTAATTACAGCTGAAATAATCTGCCTGAGGCAGCTGCCTCACTGTACCAAATGGTAGGACTGGCTCTTGGCTTCCTCCCTGCCAGGTGGCTATAGGATTGCAGCCTTAGGGTGCAAAGTGCTTGACAGTTAATAACCCCGAGTACCCACCAGGCAAACCTGTGAGGCAGAATAGGATTAGAGAATGTCTTTCATCAGGGCTGAGATGGGATTTGAATCCAGGCCTTCCTACCGTGCAAGATGCTTATTGTTCCTTGTCTCTCACAGGCCACTGAATCTACCCGAATTCCGAGTAAACTTGGGAGAACATGAGCTCCCCAAGCCTGCGCCCAGCATGGTCTCCTCTGCTGTCAGCCGGATCATAGTGCACCCGTCTTATGCTGGAGAAGGACTTAGTGCTGATATTGCCCTGATGCAGCTGAAGGAGGCAGTCAATTTTTCCCGAACCATCTCCCCTATCTGCCTTCCGAGCTCTTCGGATCCTGACACCTTCCCTGTAGGGATGGCCTGTTGGGTTACTGGCTGGGGCCTTATCTCAGCAGACGGTAAGAACGGGTTGTAGTGCCATCTGCTTCATTCACATGAATGGCCCTGAGTTGGTCATGTCCTTTAATTTAAATGGGTCTACTCTGACTGGCAAAGGGATGAGGGTGGCGCTGTGGTTTAAACCACTGAGCCTCTTGGGCTTGCTGACCAGAAGGTTGGCGGTTCGAATCCCTGCGACAGGGTGAGCTCCCGTTGTTTGGTCCCAGTTCCTGCCAACCTAGCAGTTTGAAAGCACACCAGTGCAAGTAGATAAATAGGTACCGTTCCAGCAGGAAGGTAAACGGCGTTTCTGTGTGCTGCTCTGGTTTCAGTGTTCTGTTGCGACAGAAGTGGCTTAGTCATGCTCGCCACATGACCCGGAAAAACTCTCTGCGGACAAATGCCAGCTCCCTCGGCCTGTAAAGCGAGATGAGTGCCGCAACCCCAGAGTTGTCTGCAACTGGACTTAACTGTCAGGGGTCCTTTACCTTTTTAAAACTCTGACTATGACTAGAAGTTACCCAAAGGGGAAATGCATTTGGGCTGAAAAAAAGGGTTCACTATGTCTGGTCTAAATTGTATATCCTGTTAAGGGACATTGAGTATGTGGCTGATCTTGGTCCTTTGCTTTCCTTGTCTTAGGCTACTTCATGGCTCGGACATTGCAGGAGCTGGAAGTGCCAATCCTAGGCACTGAGGAATGTGACCAGATGTTCCACGAGGACTCCAATGGCACCGAGACTGTGCCTCTGGGCCACCGGTTGATCTACAAAGACATGATCTGTGCTGGGTACCCAGATGGAAATAAAGACACTTGCCAAGTAATTGTGGATCAGAGCAGAAGATTAAGGGCAATGGAAACTGGGGAGGGGTCAGGGAGGAAACAACTGGCAGCTAGGATGAGAGGGGGACTGTGGATTAGGATAGATCAGGGCAGAGCCAGAATCTGGCTTCAGTACAACAGTTCAGTCCTTAAAAATACAGATTCCGAGAAAAGTGGATCTTTGGGGCACTTCCAGATAAGCCACTGCTTTTAGGTGGGAATTCAAGTCACATACTGGCAAATTCAGGTGGTACAATTATTATTGATTGGGAGTTTCCCCAAAACACTATCAGACTGTTGCAATCAAGAAAGCACTGGAAAGTGTGGGATATAACACTTGCATCAAAGCAACCTTGTCTAGCCTCCCTGCAGACAAATCAGAACGGATGCTCATTTGGATCCCTTCCAGTCGGGATTCAGGCCTCACCATGGGACTGAAACTGCCTTGGTCGCACTGGTTGATGATCTCCAGCGGGCTAGGGACAAAGGTGAGAGCTGTTTCCTAGTTCTGCTGGATCTCTCAGCGGCGTTTGATACCATCGACCATAACATCCTTCTGGACCGTCTTGAGGGGCTGGGAGCTGGGGGCACTGACATACAGTGGTTCCGCTCCTTCCTCCTGGGCCGTGTTCAAAAAGTGGTGGTGGGGGATGAGTGTTCAGACCCCTGGGCTCTCACTTGTGGGGTGCCTCAGGGTTCTGTCCTCTCCCCCATGCTTTTCAACATTTACATGCAGCCGCTGGGAGAGATCATCAGGAGGTTTGGGCTGGGTGTTCATCAGTATGCGGATGATACCCAGCTCTACCTCTCTTTTAAATCAGAACCAGTGAAGGTGGTGAATGTCCTGTGTGAGTGTCTGGAGGCGGTTGGAGGATGGATGGCGGCTAACAGATTGAGGTTGAATCCTGACAAGACAGAAGTACTGTTTTGGGGGGACAGGAGGCGGGCAGGTGTGGAGGATTTCCTGGTCCTGAATGGGGTAACTGTGCCCCTGAAGGACCAGGTGCACAGCTTGGGAGTCATTTTGGACTCACAGCTGTCCATGGAGGCACAGGTCAAATCTGTGTCCAGGGCAGCTGTTTACCAGCTCCATCTGGTACGTAGGCTGAGACCCTATCTGCCTGCGGACTGTCTCGCCAGAGTGGTGCATGCTCTGGTTATCTCCCGCTTGGACTACTGCAATGCACTCTACGTGGGCCTACCTTTGAAGGTGACTCGGAAACTACAACTAATCCACAATTCAAAGTGTTGGTGCTGACCTTTAAAGCCCTAAACGGCCTCGGTCCAGTATACCTGAAGGAGCGTCTCCACCCCCATCATTCTGCCCGGACGCTGAGGTCCAGCGCCGAGGGCCTTCTGGCAGTTCCCTCATTGCGAGAAGCAAAGCTACAGGGAACCAGGCAGAGGGTCTTCTCGGTAGTGGCGCCCGCCCTGTGGAGCGCCCTTCCAGCAGATGTCAAAGCGATAAACAACTACCTGACATTCAGAAGACATCTTAAGGCAGCCCTACTCAGGGAAGTTTTTAATGTGTGATATTTTACTGTATTTTTGGTTTCTATGGAAACCGCCCAGAGTGGCTGGGGAGGCCCAGCCAGATGGGCAGGGTATAAATAATAAATTATTATTATTATTATTATTATTATTAAATACCCAACATTGTCTAATCTCCCTGCAGAGAAAGCAGGATGAGAATGCTCAATAAAGAGGTTGTCTGGAAGCGCCTCTGGTTTCTGCAAGAGGTTTATCTCAAGATCTTGGAGGCTTCCAACGCAAGAGGGACAGTGGGTGCTTCCAGATGAGTGCTTAATATTGCAAATTCAGATATTGCAAATGGGCCATTGGAGCTAGAGATGGGGGAGAAATTTGATTCCACTGGTATTCAAAGGCTAAGTTGCCACATTTGCATCATCTGAAACAATATGTTGACTGAAATGTAGTTCTCCAGCCAAGCAATATGTGCAAAAATGCATATACTAGGGTAAAACGTGCCTATAGATGCATATGTTAGTGAAAATCACACACAAAACTGCCCTTGGTATCTCCACTTTGATCGCTGGAGAATTGATGCTTTTGAATTGTGGTGCTGGAGGAGACTCTTGAGAGTCCCATGGACTGCAAAAAGATCAAACTTATCCATTCTGAAGGAAATCAACCCTGAGTGCTCACTGGAAGGACAGAGGATCCAATACTTTGGCCACTTCATGAGAAGAGAAGACTGTCTGGAAAAAACCTCTGATGTTGGGTAAGATTGAGGGCACAAGGAGAAGGGGATGACGGAGGACGAGATGGTTGGACAGTGTTCTCGAAGCTACCAGGATGAGTTTGACTAAACTGCGGGAGGCAGTGGAAGACAGGAGTGCCTGGCGTGCTCTGGTCCATGGGGTCACGAAGAGTCAGACACAACTAAATGACTAAACAACAACAATGTCCACTTTAAGGATCAGGCAGCAAGTGATAAGAAAGTCCCTTGCCTGAGACTCTGGAGAGGTGCTGCTGCCAGCCAGGTAGACAATACTGGGCTAGATCACACAGTAGTGAAAAGAGATCTACAAATACTGGAAAATGAATGAATGAATGAATGAATGAATGAATGCACAAAAAGGCTGGCCTTTTATAAGGCAATCTGTTATATTTCCTTGTCTTTCTCTCTCCCTCTAGGGTGACTCTGGGGGCCCTTTAGCTTGCAAGCAGAATGGCACCTGGTTCCTGGCTGGAGTGGTGAGTTTTGGGGTGGACTGTGCAAAGCCCAAGCGGCCGGGAATCCACACACGGGTGACTTCCTACATGGACTGGATTCAGCGCACCATGGCAGAGAAAGCAGCCCATGGTGGCGGCGATGCCCAACTCTTGAGTGCCAGTTCTGCCACTCCCTTGCTTCTACTTCTTCTCCTGGTCTTGACCCACAGCCTTTGGTGACCCATGCTGCCTGCACACTTGGTGCTTCAGAATGGCCATCTTGTGTTGATAGGTTGGATCAACCAGCTCAGAGTGACCGGACCCTGGGGTTTTGTAGGCTGAGCCTGAAGCAGAGGACATCACGAAGAAGAGCCCTGCTGGACCCATCTCATTCTCATCAGGGCCAACTGATGCCCAGGGGAAGCTTGCAACAGCAGCTCTTCCTACCTATGATTCCCAACAACTAGTGTTCAGAAGCATATCACCTCTGAATATTTTAAACAGCTTTGCCACCATCTGAAAGATCGCCCTGTTTTTGTTCAATAGGTGAAGAGAAACAATGTGTAACTGAAAGAGGAAACAGAAACAGAAGTAGGGAAAAGAGCCATTAAAATAAGATCAGAGCACATGGATCTGCAAGGGGTGCTCTTTTTCAATGTGCCAGCCAGCCAGGCACGCCTTCTTTCAGGCTACTCCATTCCATCTGTCTTCTGTCCTTCCCCACCCAACAGCCAATCAGCATTCTGTGGCTACTGTTGAGTGCCTTCAAACCTGCAAGCACCACCCCTGCTGTGGGTGGATAATGCCATTTTGGTTATACAAGGATCATAGCTCTCAGAGCAGGAGGTCAATATTAGTACATAGGATTAGCGGATGGCAGTAGAAAGAATCCAGAGGAATAACAGAGAAATGAAATGAAATACAGATTGGTAAAAGATAAATGTTAATTCAACTGGTTGAAATTAAAAGGGTACTTTTCTGTGTAACAATGGACCATTTTCCCAGTTCACAAGTAATTTAGACATAGGGGGTGGAGCCTTCGTGGGAGAATATCCTGGCGGCTTTTGTCCAAAAGTGACCAGGCGGCAGATGTTAGGGCAGCTTTTGCCAACCTGGTGCTCTCCAGATATTTTGGACTGCATCTCCTATCAGTGACAGCCAGCATGGCATGAGGCTGCGGGTCCGTTTCAATTTTAATAATACAGTCCTGTGAACATGAGCAGCAGCTGGTAACTGGCCCCTGTTTGAACACCCAACCAACAAGAAAGCCCCACAGATATGCTTCAACTGTCGGTCTTTATCTGAGACAGTCCCTGTTTCCCTGTACCCATCCCTTGAAAACGTCACTGCTAATATTTTGCCTCCTGGATTGGTTTTCGGAGATGCCTTTGACACATGTGGGTTAGAACTGGGTGTCGGTCTGTCTGTTTGTAGAGTAAATGAACACAGGAAGGGGGAAATTCAGCCATATATAATGAAGTGCCATGTTTCGCTGGGATGGAACTAGCCAGACAATGTTGGTATCGGACTATCAAGCTGCAAATCTTTAGAACAGAAGCTATGAGGTGATCTCAGCTAAGACAAATGCATTTCACAGACACCACACAGTGCCCAGGAAACACTCTCCCAGGTGAGCTGCTTATTTAGCACAAAATTGGCTTGGAGGTTATACGATGTCCACTGTTTATTGAGCATTCATTGTTTGCACTCATTTGTTTTCACTGAGCTATGGGGAAAGGGCCGTAGCTCAGCAGAGGAGCATCTGCCTTGCATGCAGAAGGTCACAGCTTTGATCCCCAACATCTCCAGGCAGGACTGGGCATGTCCCTTGCCTGAAACTTTGGACAGCTGCTACCAGTCACCGCAGACAGTACATAGTTTAATAGTCTGACTTCATATATGGCAGCTAGTGCCCCGTGTTTCAATGAGATTACTGTATATAGCTCCCTGTCAATCAGTGGTTATCCCAGTGCATTTTCCTGTTGCTTTGCATACTCCAAAAATCCTGTCTTTTTTGTGGGTTTGTTGCACTACAGCACTTTAATCCCCTTTGACTGTGAAAATTTACATTTTCAATTGGATTCCTTCTGCGAAACAGTGACAGTCTAGATCACCCCTTTAATTTTTTCCCAATGTGATAGTACCAAAGCATTGCTACACATGCTGAATACACATTAAAAATTGTGCAAAAAAAAAAAAAAAATAAAGTTCCTGAGGAAGGTAATTCTCCAAAGGGGCTGACAAATGACACTGTTTGGATTGCAAAACTGCCTTTGGTAATCCCAGGTATGCAGCTGAGCGACGAGAGGAAAAGAGTCCGTGAGTATTCAAAGAGTGCAAGAGCCAAAACATTTGTAAATATAGCAGTAGATTGATGATGTAAACAAACGTACCAGGCAAACCTGGACTGCATCAAAAACATCCACATAATTCAAAGAAATTAAATTCAACATTTTTCACCCACCTCAGCTGCGGAATTGATTTGCGTAATTTAAACTCTCTCCGGGGATTTCCCCTTTAAAACTGAGTGATTGACATTAAACACCAGCACTATCAAAGAGTTTATTTTTTCTTTAAAAAATGGGTAATGCAGATGTGCCCCAATTAATTTGACAGAAGTGGGAGAAGATTCCCAGAAACTCTACCCTACTTCACACAGTCCTTTTGGATATTTCTTAACAGAGTCCAGTTGGCAGTACCGTCTGGGTTGCGGGCCAAGAGAGAGATGGCACCTCAAGGGAGGGCCAGAGCAAGAAGTGCAAGGAAGAGTGTCATAATGGGGGCACTGTGCCATCCAGCATGGTTGCATGCCACAAAGCTTATGGTGGGTACGTTGTCGGAGATCCAGTTGGCATAGTAAGGCACTAAGGTGTAGACACCAGGGTGTTTGGGTTCGGCACAGCCCTCTCCCCAACTCACAACCCCAGCCAGGGTCCAACCTGCATCACACCTGCAAACCAAGGGTCCTCCAGAGTCACCCTGTGGAGACAAAGAGAGAGGGGGAGATGGCAGCTAGAACGTGACTATGGGAAGCCTCCTGAGACCAGATTTGGGTTAATAAGTTGGAGTAAGGCTCAGGTCTCACTTGCAAGCCAGGTGCTTGCAAGCCCCTATAACTGAACTCTCATTCCTACTCATGGCCTTCTCCTTAAGGAATTTGTTTAATTCCCCCTTTAAAGCCACCCAGGATGATGGCTGCTGCTGCAACTTGTGAGAACGAATTTCAGTTTTAACTATGCAAGGCATGAAGTCGTATTTCCTTTCATCCACCCTGCATCCCTCAGCATTCCACTTAATTTGATGGTCCTGGGTTCTAGTATTATGAGAGAGGCAGGGAGGCGAATTGTCTCTCTATCCTTTTTCTTTATATCAGGCATCATTTTATACACCTCTAAAGCATTTTGTTGAGTAGTCATTTGCTCTTGGCTCTGCCCCACCATGTTGACCCTGACCCCACCCAGTGGCGGTACAGTTTGCTACTGAAAGATTAGCTCCTTGATCCCCTAAAAAAAGCTTGCTGGTCCCAAACCTCCAACATGCCTCTGAGTGAAATTGGGACATGCGCCTTTTGGAGTGGAGGTCCTGCATAAGTTAAGTGACTCTTCTAAGATCATGCCCCCCCCAAACATTCATCTTTTGGGGCTGTGCTTTTGTGGCAGCCAAACTGGGACATCCCAGGAGCTCATCAGAAGCTGAGGTGGCTTCTGTAAATCAGGGGTGTCTGGGACAGTTGACGGGTATGGCTGATCCATGGACTAGGTCCAGGTCAGGAAGACATGGTTTGGGGTTCTATAGGCACACATCTTTTTACAGTGCATTTAGTTCCCTGTCTTTTCTCAGAATACTGTAGAGTCAGGGATAGAACTTCCCACTGAGTAAACTTACAACACTTCTGAACAGTTGGTTTTCACTAATAATACTAGGCCCAAGACTGGCAATGGTTTTGTGACATGTAGGATAGGGAGTATCTTACATGACAGGCATCCTTCCCACCTTCGGGGTAACCAGCACAGATCATATCATCTAGGACAGGATTCTGAGGCAGGTCTGGCGCTGGGGCACTGTTGAAGAGAGAGTTGCATGTGTCTCGCTCAATGAGGGGCACCTCCAGTTCCTGAAGTGTTTGTGGGGGTGGCAAGGCCTCTGCAGAAGACAAAAATTGGACAGCTGAATGAAAATGGAATAGAGGGTCTCTGGGGCTGGATCTAGACATGTCCAAAAAAAAGTTTCAGGAAAATGTGTTCTAAACTTCATAAAGGGAAATCACGTTGACGAAAGACGGGACCCCACAGCGCCATCTGGTGTCACAGTGTTATAACGCATATAAAGCACTTTTTATTTGCCAATGTAACTGAGTTCTGGGTGCCTCACACATACTTTTAACAGTGAGCACATTGTGGAAGAACACACCACACTTTGAACACTCAGGCAAACCCCCGCCCCTGATAACCTGCACTGGGGAAGCCTGTTCTACTGCTTTTTAGAAGTAAACAGTACTTGGCTTGGAATACAGCAGCTGTGAAAGGCTGATTTTTCAGCAGTAATTGAATTTGGAAACGCTTCCCTGCAAATGTGGATCACGAACCCAGTTGCATACTTTCCCTCCAAAATAAAAGTAGTCATTCTAAGCAAGCATGAACAACATAATATTTAGTTTGGCCCTCAAAATTTAAAACAGATTTCTTCAACCATGTTCTCTCTGGATACTTAGATTGCAACCCCCCATTGTCCCTGTCCATTGGCCATGCTGGTTAGGGATGATGGGAACTGTAGTCCAAACCATCTAGAGGGCACCATGTTGGGGAAGGCTGGTCTGCATGAGAGCATGCCCTATCTCTTTTCCTCACCTCCGTCTTTAACCTGCCCCCAGCCTGTGACCCAGCAGGATGTGTCCATAGAGAACTGTGCAGAAGAGTCTGGCAGACAGACTGGGAGGATATAGTCGTTCAAAACCAGTGGGGCCTTCAACTCCACTAAAGCGATATCCCCGGGAGAGCCATCACTGCCGTTATAATTCGGGTGAGAAATAACCTGTTGCACAGTAGTTACCACAAGGCTGGAAGGGGGGATTGAGAGTTGATAGGCCCCCAGCAGCACATCATACTGTTCGTAACCCCTGGAAGAGGGAAAACAAGAGTGAAAAGCAAGTGAAGCAGGGATTTTGGTTTCTGTGCAACCTGAAATCCTGTCTTGCTGAGTCCGCAAGCAAGACTGCTTCCTTTGAGTGGCTATGCTTGGTTGACCATGCCTTATAACACAACACATCTTTAAACATGCCACTATTCATAACATTCACCTCTACTCAGGGCTGTCTTAAGTATATCCAGTGCCATGGAGCAAAGATCCCTCTGCCCCCCCCCATTTCCCAGAGTTGCCAACCATTTTACGGTGCTACCAGCAGCTTTGTGGGGCTGGAGGAGGCAGGCAGCGGCTGGAGGGCGGCTCCTCCAGCAGGGAAGAGGCAGAGGCTCTGGGCGTGGTGCTGCTTTAGTGAGGCGGGCAAGGGCGGCAAGCTGATACCAGGAATCACTGCGCCTAGCCTCCGCCTCTTCCCTGGTGCTCATGCCATGGTGGGCACGGCAGGTGGAGGCTCCGGGCACGGCGCTGCTTCAGCATGGCATGGCGGAGGTAGGTGAGGGCAGCGACCTGATGCCAGGAGGCTCCGCGTCCAGCCTCCACCCCTTCCCTGGCGCCGTCCAGAACTTGGCGCCCTGGCGCCCTGCGCCACTTGCCTCTATGGGCAAGTCACCCCATGCCTCTACTTTCCACTAGTCCTTGTCATAGGCTTGGTGGGATATACACTGTGAAAGAACTGCTCTATCATTGGACAGAGGGAGGCGGCCACCTTGGGCAAAAGGTGCAATGGCAGGAGCTGTTCTTCCTGAGTCTGTCAGGTGTTGGGTGGACACGGTTGTGTGCAGCATGTAGACCCCTAAGCCTCAGACCCCTAAGCTAACCTGCTTCCCTTAGGTGTGGTGGAGGAAGCTGTCCCACTGCCTGTGTTGTAGGAAGATTCAGCTGCCTGTCTAAGTCACTTGGGTACATAGTCTGGAGAGGATACCATCTTCCTCTTCACTTCAGTCAGAAAAATATTGTTGGGCCCGCCCTGACACCATGGCTCACCTCATGGAACAGCAGGTTTTTGGTTCTCAAATGTTCCATCGTTTTTGCAACTGGTCTCTTAAAGACCTCCCTCCCTCCATCTGCCTGGCCTTACAGCTGATTCTGGGACAAAGCTGCATAATGGCTCCCCAATGACATGCAGGTATTGGATACTCACTTAGTGAAGCAGTGAGCTGCAGACACCACCCACTTCTCGTTGATGAGGGAGCCTCCACATATGGGCTGGTTCTTCTCCATAAAGCTGACTTGCCATGGCCATGCGCCCTCGGGGGCTGGATTCCCTCCCACAATACGTGGAGATATCACAGACTGTCCACAGACTGTAAAAAAGAGAGAAGAAAGAAAGGTAGATTGTAATGATCACAAAAACTGAATTCTTACAAGGCAAGATGTGAAATGAAACGTCTCAATTTGCCTTGGCAAATTTATTTGTATAATAATTTCTAAGTAACATTTCCAATGACTGCTCCTTTTGGGTATTGAGGAATATTTCCCCCCGGCAAGTAAATACTTAAAATTTATAGTGCGGTCTTATATATGTCCTATCCAAAAGTAAGTCCCCCTGGAGTCATTTGGTACTTACTCCTAGGTGTGAAAGGATTGCAGCCTTATGATTTTGTTTCCCCTGAAAAACACAATCCTATGCACATTATCTTGCAATGTTGAATGTATGAAACACGTTTTATTACATAGCCGTCTGTATAAACAGGTTAGACAGCATATAATCAAACCAATACTAACAGAACAACCTGGAATTGCTGACTCTTTTCATGTCAAGGTTCTCCTTGAGGATAAGATTGATACTATTACACTGGCGGTAGCAAAATTCCTAGGATTTCTTTAGGGGATAGCCTGAACCCTTGGAGTAGGGAGGGCACCCCCCATCCAATAGACTAAAGATCCAACCCAATGCCATATCTGACACCAAGTTGTGACAATTGCTATGAGGTTGGCTAATTCCCTGAAAGGCCCAATTAGTCTGAAGGCAAATTAATCCCTTGTCCCAAATATGGCAACTGAAGGGTGGGTGGAGGAAGCTGCCCATGACTGAGGCTGGGGCCTAAGTGCAACTGGCTTTTATGGCCAGGGAGTGAACCAGAGGCAAGAAGTTTCCCCTCTGGTCCACTCCCTGCCAATGCCCCCGAGGTTGCCTGTGATTGGCTGCAAGTGTGGGTGAGCCCCACCACTCAGTGTGGCTGATGGAGGAGGAAGTGATGTCCTCCCCTGGCCATGTCGAAGCCAGAAGGCTGCCACAAAGTGCCTCGGCTGCACCAGACTGCACCAGTAAGCAGTCTGGCGGTAAGCAGTCTTTCTGGAAAAATGCAGTTATGTCTGTGGGACACCTTGTTTGCTCTGGCTGTCTATTTGTAGTGGTCTAGATTCAGTACAACATGGGTGAATTGGATCTACAGCAGCCTCACACAACCTGTGGCCCTCCAGATGTTTTTGGACTGTGATTTCTATCATCTTTGACCATTGGCCAGGCTGGCTGAGGTTGATGGGAACTGGAATCTAACAACATCTAGAGGACACTAGGTTGTGATAGGCTGGGATCAGAAGTTGGACTGGATGGCTGTTAGGTTTGTATCACCACTATAATTCTGAGAGTGCTTATTTTTGTTTAACCATTCACTCTCCCCCTGGCCTGTGAAATTCCTGTACAGAAATAGTTTCCTATATATTACATACCTGCTTCGGAGCCAGAAGCATCTGGGGAAAAAAAGAGTAAATATATTTCAAATAAGAGACAATGCACAAAAACAAGTTTGTAGGTAAGAGCAGAAGGAAGACCCTGCCCAATTTTGTTAGAAAATTAATACTCCTGACTTCATGCAGCACATAGTTAAACTACGGGATTTGCTTTCCCAGGAGGCAGCGATGGCCACGAACCTGAACTATATCTGTGATAGCCCTGACTATATCTGTGATTAATGCATGTCATCTCAGGTGTATTTGCCTATTAGTCGGTGTTACTTGTTCAGTGAATTGCTGAACTTATTTAGAGCAACAGAATAACTTTGTACAGTACTTGTATGTACTGTATCTGTATCTGTATACTGTATATCTACATCTGCAAAAGCCTACAATCTGTATATATCTACAGCCAGACCTTATTGAGCCTTATCTTCTGCAGGAGTAAACTATCTGAAACTTTCTCTTGATTGTGTGCGGTGACTGGTACTGGGAACAACTTTTACTGTGGGGGTATCTCACCTCAGATTCCCAACAGGTTTGCCACGAAAGAGGGTAAGTTTAGCAAGGATACATGCACACCATAATTTGCATTACAAGATCGAGAAACCCAGCCTATGCATTCCATAAAATGACACATATGAAATATTACTGGAAGATATCTCTTTGTTCTAAAGGTCAGAACAATATTACAGTGGTTCATTATTAAGAGATAGCAGAATGCTGGAAGGTCTTCAGTTAAAGTTAAACATTAAATCAGCAAGCTGTGGGAACTTGTTCACATTCAGGACTACTTAGTGGTCCTGAGCAAAGGGCTCTACAGGACCAATATTTGTACGAATGAAAGTGAAAGCATGTCTGGCTATCTCAAGGAGCCAAAACAAAAAGAGCTTGGGTGAAATTTAGAGAGAAGAAGCAAGCTGGGGTGAGGATGTGCAGCCATGGGTGTCTGGGTGTGGGGTTAGTTACTCCTTGATGAACCATACCACCCAGCTTCCATTTTAAAAAGATTCAATTTTTAACAAACACCCACATCTAAATATTTTTGTGCTAATGCTCTAGATCTTCCATAAATGTCAGATATGGGCAGGGTGATTGTAAAAAAAATGACGGTGATGTCATGCGGACATGGTGCAAACACAGCAATGAAACTGTTTGGGTAATGGTATAAAAGGTTCATCTGGAAACACTCCAAGTTTTGCACTTTGGAGGCTGTGTTTTCCTTGCTTGTCAAAGGAACAAGTTGATGTGTGCATAAGAGGAAAATTGTCACGATGACCCTGCCCATCCCAGGTAGTAGAAGTTGGAGGGCCAGGGAGGTGGCACTTATCTGACTGGCCATCAACAATGTCACTGCGATGTATTGGGTGTGTGTGTGTGGGGGGGGGCTAGGCAACACAGTTGACAGGACACCAACTACATGCTTCTGCTCTGCCTCTGTGACTGCTATTGCCAAGGGCATGGCTTGAAAAAGGCACAGGATACAGAAACTTTGCGGAAGCTAAGCTGGACTGTGTGGGATCAGTGCTTGGATGAGAGACCACCGGTTAACCCTGCTTGTGTGACCTTCACTTCCATGGCTAATGGGAAGGGAAATTACCGTAATAGCTAAATAATCCTGAAAACAGAAGTGCATTCCACATCCTCCTCTTTTAATTTATCACAGACATGAATATAAACAGACTAAGACAATGCAGAAATTATACCCCTCCCCCAATTGCTGAGATGACTGAAAATGATATGAATTTGAACAAGGGTTGCATTCACAAAGTAGTTTGTTCCATTTTCCCGATGTTTTCTTAACTGTTAATATCCACATCTGAGCTTTCATATGGTGTAAAAGCCATTTTCAGAAAAACAATGGAATATAGCACATGTTTAGTGCTCATTTCTGGGTTATTTGATTGCAGAAAAAATATCTGTTTGTAGCCTCCTTAACTCTGAAAATCACAGACGTAAAGTGATGGAATTTGGGGCAATATATCAGCATACAGTGATGCCCTGCTGTTTTTGTGGGAGAATAATGGGGGAACAGAAGCACCCATGTGCAGAAGGGGTGGGGGAGTAGAAGCACTGCCTGACAACATTGCTTGTTGTGTTGTACACACCCACTGGTGTGAATGCAATTGGGCAAGACATGCCGGTATATTGATCAAAAAGCTACAGTTCCATAACACAGCATGTACTTCAGTGGGAAAGGAACATTAGGAAACAGGACAGAATCTCTAGCATTATAAAAAAAGGAAAACTAATGCAATATTCCCCAGGTGTGAATGCACCCAAGGTCTCATCACATTTTGGAGTGAAGAAGACAGACATAGATCCTAAGTGCCTCGAAATGGCTTTTGAAAACAGATTCTCTGTCCTGAAAACAAATGTTTTAGAATACAGTGAATGCATGTCAAAATCTCCTTAACCCCACATACTGTCCACATCTCTTCACCCTTTGTTTTCAGAGTGCATCTGAGAGTGTGCAGAGTGTCTCTAACTGAACCAGCTCCCCATAAAGGAGAAGGCTGAATATATGACTCTCTAGTGGTTCGAATCCCTGCGGCGGGGTGCGCTCCCGCTGCTCGGTCCCAGCGCCTGCCAACCTAGCAGTTCGAAAGCACCTCCGGGTGCAAGTAGATAAATAGGGACCGCTTACCAGCGGGAAGGTAAACGGCGTATCCGTGTGCGGCTCTGGCTCTGGCTCTGGCTCTGGCCAGAGCAGCGATGTCACGCTGGCCACGTGACCCGGAAGTGTCTCCGGACAGCGCTGGCCCCTGGCCTCTTAAGTGAGATGGGCGCACAACCCCAGAGTCTGTCAAGACTGGCCCGTACGGGCAGGGGTACCTTTACCTTTACCTTTAGTGGTCTCATTTTCTTTTACATATCAAAGATGGTAATGGGGGAGGAGTCCTCTGCCTACAAATCAAAAAGCTAAAGCTAAAGAATCCTGAGAACTGTAGTTTACCCTTTACAGAGCATCTTTAACAACTACAGTTCCCAGGATTTGTGTGTGTGCGCGCGTGTGCACACTTTAATTGCGTGGTTTGTACAGAGCCTGCGTTCACCCTTGACTTGCCACAAACCCTGTATCTTTGTTTCACCTGTGTCATTGATTACTCAAAGACTCCCTTCTACACCGTCCTCCATCTTACTTCTCTTAAAGATGCAGGAAACTTAAGAGACTGACTCCCACATTCATTCCCGCCCCCCTCGCCCCATCTTCCCATCAATCACCTTTCTGCACAATCAGTTGCAGCAGCCCCAGCAGCAGTGAGGAGGGCACAACTGCCATCGGCTCCCCCCTTTCTCTGCTTGCTTCAGTGGTCCTTCTTTTGCCGTGTCCTCGAGATAGTTCTGCTCCAACCAGTTCCTGGTGAAAGCTGTTTTGCTTCAGTTTCGGTCACCTGTGCTATACAATTTCATGTCCAAAGGTGAAAGGGCAGGGCTGGAGGCATTTTCCTCTTCCCTGAGCTCACAGGAGCCCCCCCCCTGAGTTCTGGGGGTGGAGATGCAACTTAGAAGCCCGGCTTCCCTGAATCCTTCCTCTTGGCCGCTCAGTAAAACTCCTGGCTCTCTCCCAATTACCTGAGATCTCCCCGCTCCCCAGTCCTAATGCCGGTGTGGCCGAGCTTTCTGGCAGAGCTCCTGCGGCAAACATTCCACAGTGAGATGCTGTGATTGGGCACGGCCGTCCCTGTTGAAACTCTACCTGCCCTGTGACGCCGGCAGGTGCAAGGACGTTCTGGAGCAGGGGGCACCCTCCCTCCCCGCCCTCCATGCCTCCTGCACAATTGACGGCCCAAACAGAGCTCGAGTTCTCCTCCCCATTATTCTGCAGCAGACGCAGCAGGCAAAATAGCTGTCTGTGTACAGCAAACAGGTATGAAGTAGAGAGAAAATATGCACCCCCTGCGTCCTCCTTACTTCCCCTGAAGGGGGAGATGTGCAATGAAAAAGAATGACAAGGCTCACAATTCACTTTAAGGCTACACACACACACACACACACACACACACACACACACACACACTCACTCACTATACATCTAAAGCACATTTAAAACACATTTCCCACCTCCAAGAGTTCTGGGAACTCACTGAGCTACAATTCCCAGAACGCTTCTCAACTCCAGTTTCCAGGAGTCTTAGCGGTTGTGGTGGGATGTGCTTTAAAAGTACAATAGTATCATCTCCCGAAGCCAAAAACTGGGGCTAAACAATGATTTCCCAGAACAAAGGGTTTGTTCCTGTTGCAGCATATAGGAGCCCTGTCACTTTAACTGCTAGATACGCCTTCCCTCCCATAGCTGAAGCATAATTCAGGCTCCTTCCCTTTATGAATTAACCATTAAAAAGTTATACATTTCTGCCTGTTTTATGGTCTCCTTCCTGGCTGCAATAGCAGGTAAGTGGTTTAATATTCAATCAAAAAACAGCATTTCTAACCTTTATGGAGAGAAACGTCTGAGCTCATTGCTTAAATAGATGGAAGTTAATTTCAGAATAATTACATGGCTTAAACAGAGGTCTGATGAAGTTCCTTCGACCACCCTCCTTCCCTCTGAGGGAAGGGCCTTAGCTCAGGGCTAGAGCATCTGCTGTGAATGCAGAAGGTCGCAGGTTCAATCCCTGGCGTCTCTAGGTAGGGCTGGGAGAGATCTCTTGCCTGAACCCCTGGAGAGCCACTGCCAGTCCATGAAGACAGTACTGAGCTTGATGGACCAAAAGTCTCACTCAGTATAAAGCAGTTTCCTGTATGTTCCTGCAATTCCCCCCTTAAATGCTACTGACCTCTCCTCAACGCTGCCGCCTCCCCTCTCCAGGAAGACAAGCGTTCTCCATTAGCTGCAGCAACCTACCTGGCTCTTTCTGGACTCACCTGTCTGGAAAGACTGTATACCATGAAGGATTGTTGATTTTGGAGAGAAGGAGGAAAAAACACACACACACACCACATTCTATAAATATTCAATCTCATTCTTTCTGTACAATTACACCACACCTAAATCACTTCAAATAAAGACATTTGCTTCCTGGTTCGAACAAAGAGATGCCATCATTCATTTTTGTTTTTCATTTTGAACTGGCTGCCAAGAGTTTGACTCAGCATGTGCAGAGTGCCTTTGACACGCACAAAGTGGCCTCGTGTAGTGAAGTCAGGCTGTCAGTCTACTTGGCTATGAGTGAGTATTTCTGGGAGTCCAGCTAGACACATGGCTAGCAATTGCATGAATGCAGAGGATGTCCATACCATTAGACAGGTTGAGGTGGCTTCCTTGGGTGGCAGATGCCTGGAGAAGGACAGTGGTGGTAGTTCTCCTGCCATTCCTCCTGGCCCTCTAGCTATTGTCCTCTATTGGAGGACATAGCTGCATGTGCCACACAACCAGCTCACTGCCCCATAGGCTATCATGCTGCTCTGAGGTGAGGTGGAGGACTCTATCCCGCCCCCAAGGCTGAAGAGCCAACTTCCAGCCCAGTCAGTTGGAATGAAGGGGGCTGGCATTTTGTTCTTTGCTTCAGGAGACATTCACACTATACATTGAAAGCACTATTGCACCGCTTTAACAGTCATGGCTTCTCTTAAAGAACTCTAGTGTGTTAAGAGCATTGTTGAGAGACCCTTTCATAGAGCTATAATTTACAGAATGATTTTACTATCAATCCCTCTTCTCAGGGAACTCTGCCTGCCAGTTGTTCTTTCCAGGGCCAACCCCTTTCCACAGAATTCCAAGTTTTATTGAAGGATGTTCTTCAGTTTCTGTTGCCTGAGGAGACAATTGAACTTGCTCCATTTTTAATCTTTTAATTAAAGGGCAATTTTCAGGGGATCAATTTGGTTTAGCAGCAACATAAGAAAGCTGAACACTGTGCTGTATTATTAAGATAACATTGTGCTTTGTAAGCAATATAAGAAGTGTTCTGTTAGGTGAGAGCAGAGGCCTATGTAATTTAGCGTTATGTTCCCACAGTGGCCATCTAGATGCCTATAGGGAACCTCAAAATGAGGATATAAAGACAATAGCCCTCTTCTGCTTGTGACACCAAAAGTCAACCCATTTACCAGACTGTAAGGCAGAGGCAGAAACATCTTTTCTTGAACTAAGTGCCCCTGCCCCATTTTGCCTGGCCAGGTTCTGCAGGGTATATGGTTCATTGGTAGGTAAAGGTAAAGTGACCCCTGACCATTAGGTCCATTTGTGGCTGACTCTGGGGTTGCGGCACTCATCTTGCTCCATTGGCCAAGGGAGCCGGCGTACAGCTTCCGGATCATGTGGCCAGCATGACTAAGCTGCTTCTGGCGAACCGGAGCAGCACACGGAAACGCCGTTTACCTTCCTGCCGGAGCGGTACCTATTTATCTACTTGCACTTTGACGTGCTTTCAAACTGCTAGGTTGGCAGGAGCTAGGACCAAGCAACAGACGCTCACCCCGTCACGGGGATTCGAACTGCCAACCCTCTGATCAGCAAGTCCTAGGCTCTGTGGTTTAACCCACAGCACCACCCGTGTCATGGTTCATTGGTAGAGATGGCTAAACATGTCAGTTGGGGTTTCTATCAGCCCCCCCCCCAGTTTTATGTTCAATTTGATCTATCTCTGCAGCAGTTTTTAAAACATCACAAACCTTTCTGTGCATTTTCATGAATTTTTGCAAAATAATTTGCCTACTATAATGCATGATGTGCATTATTTTAATTATGCATTTCCCCCTAATATACACATCTTTGTGGTTTTGGATTTTTTTTTGGGGGGGGTAGTATAGATAATTGCATTTGGAGAAGTGTGAATTTAAGTAGATACCTGAGTTTTGATCTACATATTGGTTTGGTTGGTGTAAATTCAGGCAGATGTGCATTAAAATGTGAATGAAATTAATTTGATAAGTAAGGGCTTGATAGTTATTGAGGCTGTATGCACAGACGCAGGACTTTATACCAGTGTGTCAATCCTGAAAATTAACGTAGCATTAGAGAGTAGAATATTTCTACTTTTCTTTTCCATGTATATGTGTGTATGTGTGGGATCATGAAAGTCATCAGCATTTTAATGTGTCTCTGAATATGCACATACTGTATTTGTAAAACTAATTTTCTCTAACATAATGCATTTTAAAAAATATTATTTCTGTGAACATATGCATTTAAACACACACTTTAATATATGTATTTTTGTACATATTCATATTTTGGTGTGTGTGTATTGCTTTGGAAAGTGTAAATTATATAGGATTGCCTTTAAATGTGAACAGAACTGAATTTCTCCGCTATTCTCATTTGCTTCCCCAGATTACTGCCCATTCAGATAGTCATTGTTGCTGAATGTGTGGACAGTTTGTGATATTCCATGTTGTTATCTGGCAGACTGAAAGGCTGTTGGTTTCTTACAGAAGAGTTAGAATAACATACACCAAGGTGAATGTCACAACATGGGGCATTGGGTGGTCAGCCATTTTGTTTACCAAACCTGTTTCTACTGTCATATATTCACTCGGCATAGAAAGGCACTGAAATGTAGATGCCTTCATAGCCTCTTCCCAACCTCACAACCCCAGCCTGGGTCCAACTTGAGCTGGCAAGCTAAGGCTCTTCCGGAGTCACCCTGTGGAGAAAGATTTGGGAGACAGATCCCACAATGACACCAGAGCCAAACAAGGTAAAGGAGATGGAATAAGTGTCTCAATCAGGGATGGGGAACCTGAAACCCTTCATATGTTGTTGGGCTTCACCTCCCAGCAGTTCCATCCAGCATGGTCCATGGTCAGGGATGGTAGGAGTTGTTGACCAGCAGCAATGGAGGGTCAGAGGTTACCAGTGTCTGGTTTAAATCTTTAGTATCTCCGGCATTTACTGGCAAGGTAGTTCTAGTGATTCTGTTAGCCTCTCCCCCTTCCCACAACATCTGGGCCAATGGTCTAACTCAGTACAGTGGCACCTTGGTACTTGAACGGCTTGGCTCCTGAACAAATCGGCTCCCGAATGCCACAAACCCAGAAGTGAGTGTTCCGGTTTGAGAATGTGTTTCGGAAGCCAAAGGTCCGTGTGGCTTCCATGGCTTCCAATTGAGTGCAGGAAGCTCCTGCAGCCAGTTGGAAGCCACACCTTGGTTTTTGAATGGTTTCAGGAGTTAAACGGACTCCCAGAACAGATTAAGTTCGAGAACCAAGGAACCACTGTATGCATGCAGGATGCAGAAAGAAGAGGGAAAAGCTGAGCAAAGCACAAAGAAGTGGAGGTAGTTGAAGCAGACAGAGATAGTACATAAAAACATTCTCTTTCTCTTTGTGTATACATACAAATATTAAAAGAGAAAAGAAGAAGAAATAATAATCATACAAAGAATAAAGCAGTAAAACTATTGCTGGGATTTTATAATAATTTATTGATAATTTTAAAACCCTGAAACATCACAAATAAAAGATCAAGTGACTGAAGAAATTCAATTTAAAGTTCATAACTTAATATGTTTTGTCCCAGGGGCTGAATTTATCTACCACTTGTTTCCACATCATTTAAAAATGTCAGTTAAAAATGTTAATTTTCTTTTAAGAACGGAACGACAGGCATCACTTCCAGCATCACTGTAGAAGTCTGAAATATCATAGCTTCCAACTGGTGTCTATGGATGGAAAATTCTCAGCTTCTTCTCCAGGTGACAATCCTGGGGTTCTTCGGGTGTAACAGTGAAGTGTCATGGTTAGAGTGTTGGACTAGGACCGAGGAGACCAGGGTTCAAATTTCCAGTCAGCCTGTGGGTGGCCTTGAGCCAGTCATACACTTTCAGCTGAACCTACCTCACAGGGTTGTTGTGAGGATAAAAATGGGGAGGAGAGCCATGTATGTCATCTTCAGCTCCATGGAGGGAAGGTGGGATCAAAATTTAATAATAAATGAGCGCTCACACTTCCCTTTGTGGGTGCCCTTGTGGGACCGCATGCAGCACCCGGAGCCATGTGGGACTCGCCAGCTGGTTGGGCTGGCCCCCCTCCTTGTCATCAGCCGTTGGGGGTTCCCGCCAGTGGCGTAGCGTGGGGGGTGCAAGGGGGGCCAGCCGCACCGGGCGCAACATCTGGGGGGGGGGGCGCACTCGCCGCCTCCGGAGTTGCCGAAGAGCCTGCTCGGGCGCAGAGTTTAACTCTGAGCTGCCTGTGATGTGGAGGGCACGACTGTTCCGCGGGGGGCGCGGTGTGGATCTGTACCGTTTGCCGCTTTGATCTGGCGCCTTTTGCGGAGAGCACAAGACGGGCACGTCGCTTTGCGGGAGCCGGGGAGAGGAACCTGGTTCAGTCCCGCGGGGCGCGCTTCTCTTGCGAGCCCCCCCCCCCAGCCGCCTCCCGCTGCCCACGCTGCGCTTCTCCGCCCCCGCCCCTTCTCCTCGCTGTCAGCAGCCGTCTGGGTCTGATTTGAGAGGAGAAGGGAGGCGAGGCGAGGCGGCTGCAGCCAGCGACCCCCCTCCGCCTCCCACCCCGGGGCTACCAGAAGCCCCCCCCCGGCTTCAGCTGGGGACAGAGAGCGCGCCTGCTCGTCCCTGCGGGCCGCTGCCCCATTGGAAGGGCGGCGGAGGAGCTGCAAGCCGGGGTGCGCGCCCTGAGCCTCAGCCTTAGGGTTCAGGGGCCAGTGGTGGAAGTGCGGCGCTTTCCCCGGGTTGCTGGGCGCGGGGAGCCCTCGGGGCGCGGGAAGAGGCAGCGCTCCTGGCTGCAGGTCCGAGGCCCGGCTGCTGCCCGCAAGGAGCCAGCCACTCGCTGCCTGCGAGGCTCCTCTCTGGCCGGCCTGCCAGCTGGGCTCATCCTCCTTGCCAGCGCAGGCAGCGGGCTCTGCTCCCGGGGGAGCGCAGCAAAGGGGCACAAGCAAAGGGCACGTCCCGGCGCCGTGGTCGTGCCCTTTGCTCCGCTGCGAGCCACGCTGCCGCTCGCCTTCGCCTTTCACAACAGCCCCGCAGGGTAACCCAGGCTGCGAGGCCAACCCAGCGAGAACTCTCCGAGGCTTCTCTCGGGCCCCAGACCAGCCCTCCAGCGCCGCCACGGCCGGTCTCTTGAGTCCGTTGCCAGGCCACGGAGGGCCAGCAGCCAAGCCTGACAAGCGCAGAATATAGAGGCTTGGGGGGGGGGGGGCGCCACGGCGTGGGGCGCAAATTGCCTTGCCCCGGGTTAGGGGGCGCAAATTACTTCCCTTGCCCCGGGTTAGGGGGCGCAAATTACTTCCCTTGCCCCGGGTGCTGACAACCCACGCTACGCCGCTGGTTCCCGCCAAACCCCAGTTTAAACATATTAGCGGCTGCTTTGGAGATGGGGCCAGCCGAGTGGACCTTGAATGGGCAGGCTTCCCATTGGTCCGCTCAAGATGTATATATGGGAGGCGGAGCCAGCAGCAAGCATGCAGTTGGTTCTGGAGCTTCATTCACCCAACCCTCCCTTTGTATAATTCTTGATTGCAGGTTAACCATTTTCCTTCCTGTTCAGCGGGCATTGCTAGGGTCTTTTGATGGTTGCTGTTGAGGAGCCAGGAAGGAATTGCCTTCCCCGTAGCAATTGTCACAACTTTGGTGGCTTTTAAGCCTTGGGCAGAATCCTTTAGTCTATCTTCCCTAAATGGGGGGTGGGCGTGAAGTGGTGACTCACCCCCCTCCTGCTACGGAGATTCCAGGGTTCCCTCTTAAAGGGGTTTGTGAAAAGGGAGTAACTGGCCATACATTGAAAGATTGTCAGTGAACTCCCCTGCGTTGCACGGATATGGGGTAGGCTGCCTGTGTACACAAATGTCTTGCAGTGCACCCTCCCCTATCCCACTAACTCTGAGGAGCCCCAATTCCCCAGCTGGGCGGCTGGGAGGGATACATGCCCAATGCCTAAGCCAAGGTCTTCCTACATCTGAAAGGTTTAATAAACTTGTAGCCAATTTTAATTCCATAACATGTTGTCATGAGTTATTATTCCTTCTGATGGCCTCCCTCTTCTCCGCCTGGGCACACAATGATCAAATGGTTAGAAAGGAATTGAAATGTGACAAGGCTAATGCCTGTATTAATCAGAGAGAAGTAGGGGTGGGTTTCCCAGTAGACTGCATGTGGTGATTTAAACAGAGTCCTCCAGCAGCCTAAATATTCCAGGCAATTCTAGGTAAGATGGAAAGCTAATAGATTGGCTTTTCACAGAAGGACTAGCAGAAGAGATACCAAAGTGAATGTCACAACACGGGCGTTGTGTAGTTGGTCGCTTTTGCCGCCACTCCCATTTCTACCACTCATCTTGTCTTGGATCCAGTTGGCATAGGAAGGCACTAAGGTGTAGACACCAGGGTGGTCGCTTCCACCACAGCCAACTCCCCAACTTACAACCCCAGCCTGGGTCCAAACTCCTTCAAGTTGGCAAACTAAAGGTCCTCCAGAGTCACCCTGTGGAGAAAGAGATGGGAGGTAGCAGAGGATCTACGCTGAACATTCTGATATCAGACTCTGAATCCTGATTGGGTGAAGCAGCTGGAATCAGTGCGATAATCAGGAATGGGGGACCCTACCTCCCAAAAGTTCCAGCCCATGGAAAGGGGTGTCGGGAGTTGTAGCTGAGCAATATCTAGCCTCGTCCTCAAACTAGGCTTGTCCCACTGCTCTTGCCCAGGAAAATGTGCTGTTTACCACTGAATTGGAATGGATGTCAGTTTGTTTTTCTGCGGATTAATGTTAGCGGTAAACAGTAGGTTTTTCCGGGGAACATGGCAAGACAGAGAAAAAAACGCTTATGCCTCAAATCATGGGACAACACTTGTAATGTAACAAGAATTATGGTAAGAATGAGATTTCAAGGAAAAATAGAGAACATTACTATGACGCAGTTGAGAAAGATTAACAATGGAACCCATGGAGGGAAGTCCAAGGATTCAGGGACTACTATATGTTTATGATTACGATTTTGGTTTGAATGTAAATGTTAATTGTAAAATTGAATAAAAAATAATAATAAATCTTTAACACCTCAGGCATGAATGGATAAGATAGTTCAAGTGTTTTATGAAGATCACCCGCTCTGAGACCCCACAGCTAATTCTTCCCTGGCCTCCTCGCTGGCCCAAGTAGGACCAATTCAGCCAGCTAGCCCTGGGGATTATCTAATTGATTTTTGATTTTTATTGTTATTCGTGTTTTTATACTGTATTTTATGCTGCTTTTATAATTAAGTGTTTTAAAGTGTTTTAAATTTGTTGTTAGCCACCCTGAGCCCGGTTTTTGAACCGGGAAGGTCGGGGTATAAATAAAAAAATATTATTATTATTATTATTATTATTATTATTATTATTATTGATTCTGCCAGCCTCTGGCACCTGCAATATTTGGGGTATTGCCCAAAGAAGCAGCATCATAATATTTAAGATGAAACAAAAGCAATAACACTTTGAAAAATGGGGAATCTGAAAAATTGTCAAGAACCATCTCCCTAGCTAGAGCCAAATTAGTAAGCAATGCCCTAAGAACTATATTTACAAAATGTAAGTTCATAGATAATGACATAAGGGATTTTCAAATGCCATCATGCCAGAGCCTGCCTTTGTCTACCACCTGCAATGTCTGTATGAAAAACAGGTCATGGAACAACCCACCTGGCAGGAATCTTTCCCACCTTCTGGGTAACCAGCACAGATCATATCCTGCTTGATAGGATCCCAGCCCAGGCCTAGCACTGGGCGACTGTTATAGAGAATATTGCAGATTTCTCGAATTATGAGTGGCACCTTGACTTCCTGGAGGGTTCGTGGATCTGGCAAAGGCACTGGAAGAGAGAGAGAGAGAAATGGAAAGCAGTCATGGGAGGCAGAGGCAGAATAATTCAAGTGCATTCAGACACACACACTTTTAGCAGGGAGTGCATGGTGGGTGTGCGCTCACTACACCACAGAGCATGACATGTGCAGAAGGCGGCCATACTGGTGCTTTCTTTGACATGTGCAGTGGAACATCATATTTCACTCAGGGGTGGTATGTCCCAATTTGGCTCCGGGGAAAACTGGAATGTACCAATGCTGCTGCCATCCCCCGCCAAATCCTCTGTTACCTGGGTAACAGCAGTGATGGCAGGTTTGGGCGAGGTCTCATCAGATCTCATTGGAAGCCACTGCTTTTCTGCCAGTGGTGGAGTCTGTGGGACACTTGTAGGGGTGCTACCTCTTAGTGTTCTGCCGCCCGAGGAGGCTGCTGCAGCCTGCCTCACCGGTGAGCCGGCTGGGCTTCCACGACATCTAAGAGCAGCAGGCGAGCTTTGGAATGAAAGTCAGATAACATGGCTGTTTCACATCTCTCAGCGCTTGCCAGCTGAGGCACCTGCTTCACTCTGCCTAATGGTAGAGTTGGACCTTGGGAAATTAAAAAAATGCATTTTTTAAAAAAGAAATCCTCATGAAAATCCACTCGTACCCCAGTGCAATTTTCTCCTAATATATGCATGCATTTTCATTAACCCATGCATTTTTATACAGACTTTACCCCAGCATTTTTGTACACATTACTTGGCTGCCGAACTGCATAGCAAAATTCAGAGTGTGACAATATTTTCGTTTAAGTATGGTTTGGAGAAAGTGCAATTTAGGTAGGTTGGTCTTAAATGAAAACGGAATCAAATTTCTCTCCCATCTGTACTATTCCATGCCTCCTTCTTTCCCCATGGAAATGTTGGGATTGTCCTTGGGATAGGGAGCTGTCCCCCCCCCCCCCAATTCATACTGTAAAGCACTGTGGAAAATGATGGCATGAAAATTCTGTCACTGAATTTGCCTCCAGAGTGTCAGCATTTTGTGGGAGAGATTCAAGCACATACCAGAATGTTAGGTTTGGGGATTCCAAGTGCAGTATGATCGCATTTTGCACAGGCGTTCAGTTCCAGGTGTTCTGCGCATGCACAAAATTTGCTTATACCTAAACCCTTGGAGCTGCCCCATAACCAAATGAGACTGAATGCTCAAGAAGGACTAGAATTGGGGCCTTCTGGATATCATTTTTATTGTGCATTCCACTTTCAATACTGCTTGCATCTGCAAAAGTTTTGGGGTGGACATATTGCTTCATTTCCCATTGGTGCATGTTTTGTAACTTCCTGCTGAAATCCTTTAACTTCTGCTATCACAAATGTACGGGGGCTCTTTTTTTTTTTTTGGTCCTACTTCTGTTGCACTATAGTGTAAAAGCGCACTACCAGATAGTAAGAATGCTAGGACATTTGAGAAGCATTGCAGGAAAATGGCAAAAGGGGAATCATGTGTGGATGGCCCTGTATAAATCTACCACTAATACACTATTATAGCGCAGACAACTTGTTGCAGAACGCACCCTCAAAGAAACACCAGTCTGCAGGCGGCCGTAATATTAACCACTATTTAAGCCTTATGCAGGTGAATCTGGATGAGCCCCAGAGTCTGAATGAGCCTTTTGAAGAACACCCCTCACCTTCAGATTGAATATCTCCCCATCCGGTCACCCAGCAATATTCGTTCAAAGGGAACTGTGTAGAGGACTCTGGCAGGCAGATGGGGAGGATGTAGTTGGTGAACTTCACAGGGGACTTCAGCTTAATTAAAGCAATATCTCCACTGGATCCACTCAAGCCATTGTAGTCAGGGTGGAGGATAATCTGCTCCACGTCAGATTTCACTGCATTATCTGAGAGGTTTGAGAGCTGATAGGCACCTAGGAGGACATTGTATTGGATCAAGGGCGACATTCTGTGAATAGAAGGGCAAAACAAACAAAGAAACAAACAGATGGATCTGTCAATGCTGACTTTTGAGTTTCTGCCTCTCACCCTAACCCTGGACTCCCCAAAGAACTATAATTCCAAGAGCTCAGTTCCCTGGGAAGAGAAATGGATTTTGAAACCATTCTGAGAACTGTAGCTCTGTGTGGAGAACAGGAGTCTCTTAACAACTCTGAGCACCTGTAACATACTATGGTCCCCAGGGGTTTTTTGGGGGGGAGGCCACGACTGTTCAAAGTGACATGGTTCTGCTGTAAATGTATTGTACACCTGAGACACCAGGTAGCTGACAGACAGACAGAGGATATTAGCCTGGCCTTGAACCGTCTTTTGGGTGACACTTGATAACGGCTGCACAGCAATACCCATCAGATACTCACCTGTCGAAGAAGCAGTGAGCTGCTGAGAGCACCCATTGTTCGGCTATGAGGGAGCCTCCACAAATAGGATAAAAGTGCTGTAAAATGCTGACCTGCCAAGGCCACGACCCATTTGAGGCTGGTTGGCCACCAACAATTCGTGGAGAGTTTATTGGTTTTCCACACCCTGTGAAGGATGAGGAGGAAATGAGAGGACTTGCTGTTATGGTTTGCAGCACAGCCATGTTGGAGCTCTTTGAGCAGAACATGACGAGGACATGAGGAATCAAAATTTCTGAATTTCAATTGGTTTTCCAGTCAGTGTTCTCAATCTTCAAAACAAGATTTCCAGTTATCAGTTTTGATGGATTTAGTGAGCATTTCATCTGTTAAGTAAAACTAACTTACTGTTTCTTAACACAACATTTATTGACCAATAATTTCTCTTCAGACCATGTGACCCAATGCTGTGCATGTTTATCAAAAGTAAGTCTCATTTTCTTCAATGAGACCCAGCTACACGTGGTGTTAATTATGTGGTTTGCCATTGAGTGCAAAATCTTTCCATCCCCCCCCACGCCACAAAGGCTTTAATGAAAATTCAACTGCATTTTTGTACAATTTCCCCTAATGTAAACATTTTTGCAAAGCTATTTCCCCTACTATAATACATCTTTGTATGTCATTGCTAACATATGCATAACACTTCACACGCTAGCATATGCATTTTTCTGCATATTACCTGACTGGAGAACTGCACTGCGAATTCTGGAGAAGGGAGAATTTGGAAGGAGAGCTGTGTTTAAGTTCATGTATTGTTTCAGAAAATGTTAACCAGGTAGGTTCATCTTTAAATGTGAATTGAATCAAATTTCCTACCCAGCCACCCAAAAGTCCAGCAGTTTCTACATCCCCCCACCACATCTCTCTGTTGTCCATCAAGGCAAGGAAGAGGCACCAATACAGTTCAAGGATGCTTTCCAAGCAGACAGAACCACTCAAGGACAGCATGGAGCCTGGCTGGAGAGAGATGTGGGCTTTGGAGGGTACATGAAATGGGGAGAGCCTTGAGGACTGACTAGCTTCTCCATCCCTGTTTGTGGCTTGGCTGAATAATAATAATAATAATAATAATAATAATAATAATAATAATTTATTTATACCCTGCCCATCTGGCTGGGCCTTAAGGAAGTTGGGTGAAACTCCTGCACAGAAATGCTTACAATATATTGAATTGCTCTTACCTGCTGTTGAGTTGGCAGCACCTGAGGAAAATGAAAAAGCAGAGAAGGTACTTCAGGTAAGAAACAACAGCAACAACAGCAGCAGCAACAACAACAACATTTTGAGATCCATGTTTTCATGTGAATGTGTCTGCCCAAGATATATATCTTGTAAGGAAATGGGCTGGGGCAGAGGCACAAACATCTAAAGAGGATTGTGGGGACTTGACGTAACATTCTGGCGTCGCAAACACAATGTTGTATGGAACCAGAGAACAGAGCTGAACACCCTTTGAAAACTGAGGGGGCCCACCCCACTTAAAAATGCCCCCTGAAAGTGCCCTGGCTCTTTGGAGAAGGTGACTATGGGGTGGGGCTTGAAGGAGTTCTGGGGGGATGTGGGCAGGTCAGATCTGGTGGGTATTCAGTATTGGAAGCAGTGTGAACGGGGGTGAGTTCCCTAGGGCTACAATAGAGCAAAGGCTCTCAGAGCTTTTAGATGCTGCTACGTAGCAGCAGCAGCAGCAGTACAAGAGAAAGCTCCTAGCATAATTCTTCCCTCTAAGTTTAGTAGAGGGCAAGTTTGCCCCTCCACTCTTTTAGTTTAGAATGAGGGACACTTGATGAAGCCAGGTAGACTTGACTCTCAAAATCCTTTGCTCTTAGAAATAAGAATTCTGTGTTATGCTGAATTCTGTGTTATGCTATTCCTCCTCCCTCAGGCTGCCTCCTCAGCCACCGCTGCTGCCTATGGCTTCCCCTGGCAGCGTGGCGGAAGTCTTGCAAGAGAGGGGCTGCCTGCCTGCCCGCCGCCACCCGTCTCCTCACGACGTGCCCCTGAGGGGGAAAAGGGAGAGATGGAGATGCGGCAGCTTGTGCATGCGCTTTCTCTCGCGGCGGAGGACCCTGAGCCGCTGCTTCCCTCCCAAGCTGGGCAAGCATGAAACCCGGGAATTTTAAGGGGCATTATCAATAAGGGAAAGCAGCGGGACACAGCACTGTGATAAGGGAGTTTCCCGCCAAATAAGGGACGGTAGACAGCTATGCCCCTAAACGAAGGCTACATGGAGGGAATTTCTGCATTTCCCAAACCCTATAAGTCACCTTGTAGTATGGCCAGCTGCAGAAGCCACACAGCCAGCATGAAAGACACAGTTGCCATGGCTGTCCCTCTTCTGAAGTTTCCTCTGAGTGGTTGAGCACCAGTCAGTTCTGGATAATTGATGTTTTATTTCGGTCTGGGTGTCTTCTAGGATCAAATACAGTATCAAGGGTGAAAGGATAATGCTTCCTTCACTGAATCTGGAGATGCAGCACAGTCCCTCAATCCTCTGCATCCTAGCACCCCAAATCGCTGTTGACCTCTTGAGACCTTCTGTCTCCTTCACGCCTTGGGCTATGGTTGCCAAACTTTCTGGCAGTGCTTGAGTGATATTATGGATTTGGAATACTTAGATAAAAAGTAGTACGTAAGTGTTTTAAAATAAATCAATGAAAATAAGCAAATTACCAATTAATAACAGTGTAAAATAGTTATTGGGGTGTATGGGGTATCAGGGGAGGAGTAATACCCCTGGTGGGGGACAGACGGGTGACAACAACAACAAAATAGTTAGTGGTACTATTGGTGGTAGTTTATCTATAGCCCCATTTATATGCATGGCATTTATGAAGAACAAAAGTCCTTGCCCTGAGCTGTTTTCAGTCTAAAATTCAGCACATAGGAGATAAAAGAGGAAGGGGAGAAAAATGCAGGGCTCAATGGATGAATCATATTGATGCATGCTTCTTGCTTTCCAAGACTGTAAACGGCAGCACTCCTTTGAGTTTTTATTTCCTTTGCGGGAGAAAACTTTGGATTTTTTTTGTAATATTTAGCTTTTTTACAGATATACAAGCTGAGCATAGTACACTTCCCCCTTGCAGCAGGTCTTCCACCTCCCTTTAGGGAGATAATGGCCACACCAAGGTGCCTTCCCAGCTCTCCCTCTTGTTGCTTTTGCATCTCTCCAAAACTGCTTCTTCTCTTCATTTCTGCATGCACAAAACTGTTCCTTAGCTTGACGGAGGGAGCTGGGCATCCCACCTTCTCAGAACCTGGGCCAGGACCTTTGCTTCCTGACCAAAGCACTTCCTGCATGTGGGTGTGTATAAGTGCTTAGCTTCACACCCAAGCTGAGACACCCAGTTTCACACTGAAAAATCGTGTGCTTCTTTCAATATCAGGAACCCCCCCCCCATTCTGCCTGTGGTACAGTGTTATGACACCCCTGAACCAGTGGATGCTGGCTCTTGAGGGCCAATGGAACATTCTTCCACCAGCCTCAGCCAGCCCCCACCTGCTGCAATTCCTACTTAATAGCCAGTTCAGGGGCTGGAATTGCCTAGGTCTCAGCAGGGAGGGTGATGGGAACAAAACTAGAATTATTTGGCCCTGCCTGTCACAGGATCTTGCTCCATCTAGCGTTGGTCTTCACCCTGACTTCCACTCTACCATTACAATCAGCACCAGCTACCTCTGCTCAGAATACCCTAAGGCATGCTCTAAGGCAGGGGTAGGCAACCTAAGGCCCTGTGGCCGGATGCAGCCCAATCGCCTTCTCAATCCGGCCTGAGGACGGTCTGGGAATCAGTGTGTTTTTACATGAGTAGAATGTGTCCTTTTCTTTAAAAAGCATTTGTGGGACATAGGAATTCTTCATTCCCCCCCCCCCCCAATATAGTCCGGCCCACCACATGGCCTGAGGGACAGTGGACCGGCCTACGGCTGAAAAAGTTGCTGACCCCTGCTCTAAGGGAAGCACATAATGAAGAAACTTTGGAGAAGCTAAGCAGTTTTGGAGGGAGACCACCAGTAAACCCTGTTCATGCAGTCTCCACCTCCAAGGAAGATGGGAGGAGAAATGAACAAACAGATAACCTCAAAAACAGAGGGGCACTCCACCCCTTGCCTCTTTTAATCTACTAGAGAGAGAGAAAAATACTAGGTTAACGGAATAACACTGACTTTTGCATTTCCCAATTTTACACACAGAAGCACACCACCCAGTAGCTTTAGAAAGGACACAGTGGAACCCCGGTTTGCTGACTCAAAAGTTTTTTGTTTGAGCCATTTAATTTTATTTATGACTTCTTTGTTTAGTAAATTCTCAATTTGTGTTTGTTATATCCTAATTCCCACTTGGGCTTCCTTGTTCTTAGGATGTTTGCCAATTCTTTTTCATTCTGTCTTATTTCATTAAGAATTAGGTTGAAGTTTTGATCTCTGTTTTTCTTTTTCATAGCAGATTGTGGGATGCAGAACCCCCTCATATATGCCTTACTGGCATCCCAAATTGTCCATCCCTTGTTTGTTATTAATTTGAAAAAATTCTAATGTATCTTTGGTTTTTTAAACTATATCTTCATCATTCAGAATACTCTCATTTAGTCTCCACCTTTTCATGTACTCCTGTGTTACTTCCAGCATAGTCGGGTTACGATCTGACATTACTCTGGGCAAAATTTCTGCTTTACTTGGTCTTAATACTATTTTCTTGGAAACCTGAATATTATCTATTCTACCTCCCAATTTTTGGGATTCTGAGAAGTGTGTAATATCTTTCCCATTTGGGTGTTTAATCCTTCATATGTCGCAAAGATCAAGATTCTCTACAAATTGAAAGAAGGTAAGAGGTAACTTCCCAACGTTCATAACCCTGTCTCTTTCTTTTCTGTCCAAGTCTTCAGGTCACACCTTTAAGGTCTCCTATGAGAATTATATTTTCATTATTATGATCCCAGATTTTTCTTCTTCTAAATTCTTAGAAAATTCTGATTTCTTACTATTTGGGGCACAAATTCCTATAATAGTTAATTTCTCTTTCCCATATTTTCTTTCCACTCCAAATACTCTACCTTCCTCGTTTTTGAATAGTAACTTTGGTTCTAGGTCGGGGTTAACATACATCACAACCCCCTTTTCATCTCTGAACTTGCTGAAATAAATTCTGAACCCAGTCTTTTATTAATTAGAATTCTTTTGTTTCCTATTTTATATGGGTTTCTTGTAGGAACATAATATCCCCCTTTTTTAAAAAAAAGAAAGAAATTATGTTCTATTTTCTTTTTTTAGATTTACTATTCAGTCCATCAACATTCCATGATATACATTTGAGAAGGGATGCCTCTTTTTAAGCCCTTGTTACAAACAATTTTCCCTTACAGCCAATCTGTTTGTGGAGCATTCATCCTAATTTTTCGGCAGGCGAGATTCGCTGTCACTGTGCTGAGTGGATATTCTCTTGCATTTCCTAGTGCATTTCTCTTCACTCTCATCACAAAAATATCTAATTTTGCTAGGAAGTGGGCTTGTCACGCACAACCTGATTTTGCTGGTTATGCCATTGGATCCCCCTGCCCCGCAAAATAGTGACAGTCTAGAGCCGTCACTCTTTAAACCCGTCTCCTTTTTACACCCCTGAAAGGTGGGGAAAACTTGAGGGATTGATTCCCACTCACCAAACCATCACCTTTTAGCACAATTAGTTGCAGCAGCCGCAGTACCAGTAAGGAGGGCAAAACAATAATCTCCACTTGCTTCTGATTCTGCAGTCCTTCTCTGAAGTACTTTCCGGATGGTTTCTTTCCAGTCAACGCCAGGAAAAGCTGAACTTTGATCTTAATTAATTGTGCTATATAATGTTCCATATCAAGGGGAAAGGGTGGTGCTTCTGTGCATTTCCTCCTCTTTGGGTTCCTGAGAGTCTCTTTACGTCTGGAGTGGGGGTGCAACATATAGATCTCAGTTCTTTGAATACACACCCTCCAACATTTTTCTGATGAAAATAGGGACGTCCTTTTCCATAATAATAATTTTATTCATTATGCTCTGGGTGGCTTCTAACATATAGAAAAACAAAATGAAACCAGGGCTTTTTTCAGCTGGAACCAGGGCTTTTTTTTGGGGGGGGGGAAGCAGGGGTACCCATACCCCTAAACATTTTGTGAATCTACGTTTGGCCTCATTGAGGGGCAGTATTTCAATATGAGTAGGAAAATGTGCACAGGCCAGAACTCACCGGAACTTAGTTCTGGCATCTTTCAGGTGGGGCCCATTGTCAGAGAACAAGGGAGGTGTTCATGGTGAGTTTCAGCACTACTTTTTCTAGAAAAATAGCATTGAATAAAACAACAAACATTTAAAAAATACAGGGCTGCCTTCAGATGTCTTCTAAAGATTATATTGTTACTTATCTCCTTGACTCAGAGGTCACATGACTCCATACCCACCAACATTTATCCGATGAAAACAGAGACATCCTAAGGGAAAGTGGGACATTCTGGGATCAAATCAGAAACCAGGACAGCTTTTGTAAATCCAGGACTGTCCCTGGGAAATAGGGACACTTGGAAGGTCTGTTGAATTATCTAAGCCCCATTGCAAAACCTCAAATTCTAACTCTCTCCCAAAATCCCAGACCTCTCATCTCCCCATTCCTACTACTGGTATTGACATGTTTTCTGGCCAGGTTCCTGTGTCTTTAAGTCAGGCAGGGCCAACTCAAGGCATTTTTCCTGACTGAGGTGAACAATCAGATGCTTGAGGTGGAGGAACAGTGACAGACTGACTTTTGAATCTTATTTCAACACTGATAAAGCACAGTGCCCTCGATGGCACCTGAGTGCAGTAGGATTGTGTAAGGGGCAAAGGGCAAGCTATGTGGCATGTACAGAATCATAGAATTGTAGAGCTGGGCCTCCATGAGTCATCTAGTCCAACCCGTTGTAATGCAGTATAGTTCAGCCCTCCAACATTTCAACCCTCTTCCCTGTAGTATTTTCCACACAGGGGGAAGTGGCAGTTTCAAACAAGTTTGGAATCCAGAGCTCGGAAAGGCTTTGTTGTAGTAGCTTTTTGTGTTGTGCTCATTTCTGCTATTTGTACTTGTTAAAACTGGCTTAACAAAATAACAACCCCTCAGTGTTACTCCATCCCTGCTTTACTCAAACCTTTATTGTTGTATAAAACCACCATTTTCTTCTCAGTGTACTGCTACTTCTGCTTTACTCAAACATCTGCTGTTGTTTAAAATCACCATTTCTTGACCTAACTCTAATCTTGTTCTAGAAGGATCTTGCTGGTGCTAATCTTACATATTGCTATTTGAAAGTTTGGGAAACGTCACGTCTTAAAAAATCACCATATTAAGCGAAGGGTCTTGAGGGGTCAAATTAAAGAGATTTGTCTGTTTGGTACAATGTTATTATGTTTGTCAACAATGAGGAATATCATATTGTCTTACACTGAATCTAACCAAAAGACTTTATAATCTGAACAAAAAGAGAGAGACATTGCGGTGGCTATGTAACAAAGTGAAAAAATTTTGGGAACTAATATATAATGAACTTAAAAAAATTCTTAAATATACCTTTCCCAAAAAACCTGAAGCCTTTCTGCTAGGAATGCTGGGTAAAGAGATTAAAAAAGAAGATAAGAATATATTCCTCTACGCCACCACAGCCGCAAGAATCATGCTGGCACAAAACTGGAAAACGGAAATTATACCTAATATAAGTGACTGGCAAGTTAAAATGGTGGAATACGCCGAACTTGCTAGACTAACGGCTAGAATACGAGACCAAGATGAGCAAATATTTCATAAAAATTGGAGTAAATACTGGAAATATACTGAAAATAAATTGTAGATGACACTGGTGGGCTTCGATTAACTCTAACAGAGAATAACTAATATTTAAATTAAAGAGAAAATACGTGAATGTAGGATTATTTGATACTTACCAATAGGGTGGAGGGAAGTCCAGGACTAACTAAAGTCCAAAGGTTTTTTTTTTTCTTTTTTCTTTCTTTCTTTCTTTTTTGTATATCTACATGTATGCTTGTAAGTTGGGTGATATGATGATCTGTATAGCGTATATTTGTATAGACATGTGTACTTTCAAAACTTGAATAAAAAGTACTTAAAAAAAAAAGAGAGAGAGAGACATTGCATGTTATTTTGTATTTCATGAAAATCTTTAATAATAATTAATTTTGTTAAAACCACTGAAGAATACAATCAGTTGCTAACGAGGTCTTTTCAAAGATTTTGGTTAATATAATAATTCTTCCTATCTATGCCTCTCTCCACTGAAATGTATTCCTATGGTGAGATTAATATGAATATATTTGGATATTGAGTTCTCCCCTTTTTTCTGTAAGTACATTCATGCGGGACAGAATGGGCCCTTTGCCTGACCCAGCAGTTTCTTCTTACGTTCTTATGGAAACTTCAAGCCAAGAGGCAGTCTATCTAGATTCCTAGGTTCCTTGGGGTATTTGGTAGCCAGACTCGTCTGATGTTCTTATGAGGGCACCAGGTTGACGAAGGTTGAATTAGATACTGGAGGTGGTGAGATGCTATTCTTTGGCCCCTCTCCTAGTAGTACCTTTATCATTGCTAGTTTTGCGTGATGTGTGTGTGGGGGTGCTGCTGCGTTGTCTACTTTTAATTATTTGAAGACTCTTAGCAGACACATCCCCTCCTTTTGAGGTTATATATATATAAAAGCCTAGCAAGCAATGATTCCTTCCTCAGACATCCCCCTTGCCTTCTCCAACACCCACCTACACCCAATTCTCTTCCATGTTGTGTTACTGGGCATGCCCAATCCTGCAAAGGTGCTTCACCCAGAGCAGGGATTCCAATACAAGCGAGGAGAGCCCTGGGCTCAAGCCTGACTTCTTGGTCGATATGAGATTGGACAGCGCCCCCTAGGGAAATCCAGCATCGCTATCTGCTGTGATCAGCAAGTAGATTATTATTTTTACCACTCCTCTCAAATATCACCAGAGTGTTCCGAGTGCTTCATGCCCATAATCTCCCTCCTCACGCTAGAACTCTGTGAAGCTGAATGTTGGATGGCTCAGGACAGAGAAAAGAAAGGGGTCCTTCATAGTTAAACCATGAAACTTGCTCCTGCAGAAGACAGTGACGGCCACCAAATGGGATGGATATTGGGTGTGATCACTTTAGTCATGCTCAAAGTAGATCCCCTGCAATCAGAAAAAACAGCTAGCATGTTAATGTGCATTTTTGTAATTTTGTATGCAATTCTACTTAATATGCATGTTTGCAAGCCTCCCAGAGTGGCCGGAGAAACCCAGCAAGGTGGGCGGGGTATAAATAATAAAATTATTATTATTATTATTATTATTATTATTATTATTATTATGCATTGAAGTTCTCACCCTGGCCACCAGGGGGTATTGTGTATATAGTTTTCACTCAGGTCCATGTAAGTTAATTTAGGCGGGAAACCCTGGGCTGTTGTTGTTACAATGTTGACAGCTGGCTGCCTATAAAAGCAGGCCAGTTGAGCTGTTTGGTGTTCAATACAGTTTCAGCTTACTTATAAAGAACTACTTGGAGAAATCTTTGTGTCGTCTACTATGTCTACCCACTACTTAATACTGATGACGAGGATGGGATAGGATGGACATCAGAGCATAGCCAAATTCGGACACTCACTGAGTAGAATCACTGAGCTGAATCACTGAACAGAACGCAATTCAGAGCTGACCGTACTGGCTGGAGCACTGTGTTCCACCCATTGCCAACCACTTCGGCATTGGAAACATGGCTTCACTTGTGCCTTTACTCCCATTTGTCCCAGCCTCTGAATTATGGGACTCATACCTTGCTCAGTTCGCCTGCTACCTCCAAGCAAATGAGCTGAAGGAAGGGTCAGAGGAGCATAAGCAGGGCCTATTCCTCAGCCTCTGTGGGCCTGAGGTGTTCAAGACGGCCCGAGTTTTGGTCATGCCACTAGCAGTCCAGGCAGCGCCATGGGACGTGCTAAAAGAGAAGCTTAAAAATCACGACGCTCCAAAGCTGTCCAAAATTGCTGTCCGCCATGCGTCCTACCATCGGGACCAGGCAGAGGGGGAGTCAATCAACAGCTACATCGCTGCCCTCCGAAAGGCTGCACTGCAATGTGAGTTCCGAGACTTAGACCTGATGGATCGACTGGTCTGCGGGGTTCAGGACAACTGTCTGCAACGGCGTCTCCTCGCCAAGCCAGACCTCACACTGCAGAAGACCACTGAGGAGGCTGCAGCCTCAAAAGCTGCTGAGCTCTCCACCCAGGAGATTCGCAAGGACAGCAGCCCGCATCCTGCTAAGAAGCCAATCCCAGTGCACCACGAGGAGGCCAGCAGTAATGAGGCGTCCCCCAGCGAAGATGATGACATGCGCCAGATGAAGTGGGAGCGCGGGAAGTTCAAACAGAGGTCCAAGGACAGATCAGAATGTGCTGGGTGTGGAGGCAATCATTTCCGTAACAAATGTCAATTCAGAGACGCCATCTGTCAGCAATGCTCCAGGAGGGGCCACATAGCTAAGGTCTGTCAATCGGCAAGCCCCTTTCACTGTCTCGCAAGTCCAAGTCTTCCCCCCGGTCCGCCAACGGAAGCTGTTTTGCCCTCACCAACTGCCACTGCTCGTCTGGATTCATGATTGGACAAACCAACTCACCTACATGTCGCAAGCTACACATCACTGTGCTCATTGAAGGAGCTCTGTGTGATATGGAGATTGACATCAGGTCTGCCTTGTCCGTCGTATCCTGGAGCAAAGACTCGTGCCCAAGCTGTCCAAGAGGCAACTCAACCCACACCACATACATTTGAGAGACTACCACGGAAATGACATCCCATGGTAGGCGCTGGCTAGTTCCGGGTCGCTTTCAAGAATTTTTCAGGCCTGCTCCGACCGGTGGTGGTCGAAGGCCTACAGCCTAGCCTTCTAGGGCTAGACTGGTTTGATGCTCTCAGCCTGGAAGTCACCGGCATCAACTGCATCTCCTTTAGCCTTGATCTGCAGGTCGCCCCCATCCAGCTAAAGCCACGCTGGGTTCTCAAAGCTAAGGTAGATGAACAACTTGACAAGCTGATCGCACAAGGTGTTTTGGAGCTGATAGACCATGCCAAGTGGGAAACTCCAATCGTCATGCCTGTTAAGCCGGACGGGTCGGTGAGAATATGCACAGACTACAAGTGCACGATCAAGAAGGCGCTTCAGCAGCACGCTTATCCAGTTCCCGTCGTCCACCACCTGCTGCATTCCCTGGGTGATGGCAAGGTCTTCGTTAAACTGGACCTTGCCCAAGCCTATCAACAACTGCCTGTTGAAGACACCACCGCTGATGCTCAGACGATCGTCACCCACTGAGGGGTGTTCCGGTGCCGCTGGATGCAGTTCGGGGTAAGCGTGGCTCCTGGCATCTTTCAAAGCCTATGGAGCGTCTCCTGCAGGGGCTTCCAGGCGTGGTGCCGTATTTCAATGATGTGTTGGTATCCACAGCAGCTGTTCGAGCACATCCACACTGTGCTGACCAGGTTCTAGGAGGCTGGGCTCAAGGTGAAAAAAGAACAGTGCCAGATTGCTGTTCTGCAGGTGGAGTTTCTGGGCTACCTTATCAATGCCTCCGGTCTTCACCCGACTGCATCCAAGATCCGGGCCATTCAGCAGTAAAAGGTAAAGGTACCCCTGCCCGTACGGGCCAGTCTTGACAGACTCTGGGGTTGTGCGCCCATCTCACTTAAGAGGCCAGGGGCCAGCGCTGTCCGGAGACACTTCCGGGTCACGTGGCCCGCGTGACATCGCTGCTCTGGCGAGCCAGAGCCGCACACGGAAACGCCGTTTACCTTCCCGCTGGTAAGCGGTCCCTATTTATCTACTTGCACCTGGAGGTGCTTTCGAACTGCTAGGTTGGCAGGCGCTGGGACCGAGCAGCGGGAGCGCACCCTGCCGCAGGGATTCGAACCGCCGACCTTTTGATCGGCAAGTCCTAGGCGCTGAGGCTTTAACCCACAGCGCCACCTGCGTCCCAGCCCAGGTCCAAAAAGCAAGGTGGAGTTGCAGGTGTTCCTGGGGCTGCTGAACTTATACAACATGTTCCTGCCCCACAAAGCAACACTAGCCGAGCCTCTATACCACCTCCTCAGCATGAAGGTACCGTGGTCCTGGGGTCATTGGGAAACTACGGCCTTCAACACAGCCAAAGCCCTCCTCTCATTGGACAGTGCGCTGGTACAGTACAGTGAAGCCAGGCCGCTGGTCCTTGCCTGCGACGCCTCGCCCTTTGGCATCGGCGCCATCCTCAGTCACCGGTTTCCAGATGGTAGGGAAGCACCGCTTGCCTACTTCTCCTGGATGCTGTCTCTGGCCAAATGGAATTACAGCCAGCTTGACAAGGAGGCACTGGCACTTGTGGCTGGAGTAAAGAGGTTCCACAAATACCTCTACGGGAGAACATTTGACCTCATCACTGACCACAAGCCGCTCCTGGGCCTCCTCCCCGGTGATTGACCACTCCACTGGTCCTCTCGCCACGTATGCTGCGATGGACTGTCTTTCTGGCAGCTTACAGCTACCAGCTCGTCCATTGCCCTGGAAAATTGATGGGCCACACCAGTGCTCTCAGTCATTGCCCTCTCCCAGCATTTGTGGAAGACCCAGCTCCTGCTTCATCGCTCCTCCAAATTCCAGACCTCCCAACAGCACCAGTATCAGCAGCTGATGCAGTCTCCGCATCTGCCCAGGACTGCACCATCAACCATGTACTCAACTGGGTGTGGAGGGGGTGGCCGGAAACGTCTTTCGCACCAGAGTTCCAGCCATTTGCAACCAGACAGCACGAGCTCTCGGCTCACCGCGGCTGCCTACTGTGGGGAGACTGAGTCATGATTTCCCAAAGACTCCGTGAACGCGTCCTTGGGGCTCTGCACATCGACCACCCTTTGATCGTCAAAATGAAGGCATTGGCTTGGTGTTACATCTGGTGGCCTAACATGGAAGATGCCATCAGTTCTTGGGTTGACTCCTGTCAAGCATGCCAAGAGTTGAGACCTGCACCATTGGCAGCTAAGGGCAATACCTAGGAGATTCCCAAGGCACCCTGGTTGAGGTTGCACATCGATCTTGCTGGCCCCTTTCACAGCCAGACCTTTATGGTAGTGGTGGATGCCTATTCCAAATGGCTGGAGGTGGCCCTGATGCCCTCCACCACTACCGAAGCTGTCATCCAGGTGCTGTGGGGCCTGTTTGCAACTCATGGGTGTCCTGATGTTCTCATCTCGGACAACAGACTTCAGTTCATGTCAGGCACCTTTGAAAGGTACCTCTCGGGGCTAGGCATCCACCATGCCCTAACGGCACCATTTCACATGGCCAGCAACGGGCAGGCAGAGAGAATGGTGGGCTCAGCAAAAGAGGCACTGGTGTGCCTGGAACAGAGGGACTGGCATGAGCAGGTCCCTGAATACTTGCTTGTGCAGCATATCACCCCTCATGTAGACACAGGGTGGAGCCCGGCTGAACTGCTTATGGGCCACCGCCTCAGGTCTCTGCTTGACCGGCTGCACCTGGACTTTGGTATGGCCGAGCCCCCAGGCTGTACTAATGCACCACGGTCCTTTATTCTGGGGAATCAGGTTTTTGTCCAGAACTTTGTGGTGGACATTCCTTGGGTGCCGGCCACGGTAGTGGGAGTCATGGGGCCCCATTCGTACCAGGTGGCACCCGTGAACGGACGCTTGTGGCGCCGGCACATAGACCAGCTAAGGCGCAGGGTTGGGGAAATGGACACAACCGCTGTGCCCTCAACTGTGACCCCAGCTCCGGAGCGGATGCTAATGGAAGGCAAGGCTTCACCTTTATCTTCCTTACAACCTGCAGGCGTGGAGCCGAGCCAAGCCGTTTCAGTGGGTCTGCCTGGCTCTCCAGAAACTCGGACCACTGCCATACCTGACCGTCCACCGAGTCCGCTCGTGGTGGTTTCTTCGACAGCAGGGGAGCCAGGGAACTCGGGCTAAATGCCACATTTGGTCACACCACAGTCCCAGCCAGAATCGGGCGGCCACCCAGACTCTGGTACTGGCCCTCAGCAGTCTGGTAGGGTTTCCAAGCGCCCAGCTTATTTAAAAGACTATGTTCACCGGACAAACTGCACATGTAAAGCTGTATGGTGAATAGGGTCAATTAATATGTGGTGGTGAGTCTTACGGACAATATAGTTGATAGTGAAACAGTTATGCCTGCAAATTTGTAAAATTGGAATCGATATACGTATGTGCCTTACTGAATCAATAAGAGTATTGCTGTATGGAAGGGAACCACTATGATTGCAACTATGCCCTATCTCGGTGAGGAGGGGTGTTATGTATTGAAGATCTCACCCTGGCCACCAGGGGGTATTGTGTATATAGTTTTCACTCAGGTCCATGTAAGTTAATTTAGGTGGGAAACCCTGGGCTGTTGTTGTTACAATGTTGACAGCCGGCTGCCTGTAAAAGCAGGCAGGCTGAGCAGTTTGCTGTTCAGTTCAGTTCCAGCTTACTTATAAAGAACTACTTGGAGAATTCTCTGTGTCATCTACTATGTCCACCCACTACATAATAATAATAATAATAATAATAATAATAATAATAATAATTGTTATTATTATTATTCTTTCTTGTAATATAACATATTTTTGTATGCCATTTTCACTAATATATCCACTTTTAATCAAAACTTCCTCCTAATGTACTTGTTCTTTTGTGAATTATTTTTTTTTTGGATAACTGCAGCACAAAATTAAGAGGATTTTAAAGGATAGCTGTGTTTTCGTTTGCATGTAGTTTTGGAAGTGTGAATTACTTAGGTTTGCATTACAACATGGGGCGTTGGGTGGTCCACCATTTTGTCTACCGAACCTGTTTCTACTGTCTTGTATCCACTTGGCATAGAAAGGCACTGAAATGTAGATGCCTTCACAGCCTCTTCCCAAGCTCACAACCCCAGCCTGGGTCCAACTTGAAATGGCAAACTAAGGCTCTCCTGGAGTCACCCTGTGGAGAAAGATATGGGAGATAGATCCCACAATGACACCAGAACCAAACAAGGTAAAGGAGATGGAATAAGTGTATCAATCAGGGATGGGGAACCTGAAACCCTTCATATGTTGTTGGGCTTCACCTCCCAGCAGTTCCATCCAGCATGGTCCATGGTCAGGGATGGTAGGAGTTGCTGCCCAGCAACAATGGAGGGTCAGAGGTTACCAGTGTCTGGTTTAAATCTTTAGTATCTCCAGCATTTACTGGTGACGTAGTTCTAGTGATTCTGTTAGCCTCTGCCCCTTCCCACAACATCTGGGCCAATGGTCTAACTCAGTACAGTGGTACCTTGGTACTTGAATGGCTTGGCTCCTGAACAAATCGGCTCCTGAATGCTGCAAACTCGGAAGTGAGTGTTCCGGTTTGCGAACGTTTTTTGGAAGCCGAACGTCCAATGCGGCTTCCATAGCTTCTGATTGAGTGCAGGAAGCTCCTGCAGCCAGTTGGAAGCTGTGCTTTACTTTTTGAATGGTTTCGGGAGTCGAACGGACTCCCGGAACAGATTAAGTTCGAGAACCAAGAAACCACTATATATACATGCATGCAGGATGCAGAAAGAAGAGGAAAAAGCTGAGCAAAGCATAAAGAAATGGAGGTAGTTGAAGCAGACAGAGATCGTACATAAAAACATTCACTTTCTCTTTGTGTATACATACAAATATTAAAAGAGAAAAGAAGAATAAATAATAATCATACAAAGAATAAAGCAATAAAACTATTGCAAGTATTTTATAATAATTTATTGATAATTTTAAAACTCTGAAGCATCACAAATAAAAGATCAAGTGACTGAAGAAATTCAATTTAAAGTTTGTACGTAATTTATTATATCTTCTCCCAGGGGCTGAATTTATCTACCACTTGTTTCAACTTCATTTAAAAATGTCAATTAAAAACGTTAATTTTCTTTTAAGAATGGAACGACAGGCACCACTTAAAATAAATAAAAAGGAATTGTGGACATTAAATCATCACTTTCAGTATCACTGTAAAAGTCTGAAATGTCATAGCTTCCAACTGATGTCCATGGATGGAAAATTCTCAGCTTCTTCTCCAGGTGACAATCCTGGGGATCTTTGGGTGTAACAGTAAGGTGTCATGGTTAGAGTGCTGGACTAGGACTTAGGAGACCAGGGTTCATATTTCCAGTCAGCCTGTTGGTGACCTTGAGCCAGTCATACACTTTCAGCTGAACCTACCTCACAGGGTTGTTGTGAGGATGAAAATGGGGAGGAGGAGAGCCATGTACAGTATGACATCTCAGCTCCATGGAGGGAAGGTGGGATCAAAATTTAATAATAAATGCTTAAGCTATGATCAAATGGTTACAAAGGAATTGGAATGTGGTAAGGCTAATTGCAAACATGCGCTGGATTATGGAGAAAGCTAGAGAGTTCCAGAAAGACATCTACTTCTGCTTCATTGACTATGCAAAAGCCTTTGACTGTGTCGACCACAGCAAACTATGGCAAGTTCTTAAAGAAATGGGAGTGCCTGATCACCTCATCTGTCTCCTGAGAAATCTCTATGTGGGACAAGAAGCTACAGTTAGAACTGGATATGGAACAACTGATTGGTTCAAAATTGGGAAAGGAGTACGGCAAGGCTGTATATTGTCCCCCTGCTTATTTAACTTATATGCAGAATTCATCATGCGAAAGGCTGGGCTGGATGAATCCCAAGCCGGAATTAAGATCGCCGGAAGAAATATCAACAACCTCAGATATGCAGATGACACAACCTTGATGGCAGAAAGTGAGGAGGAATTAAAGAACCTTTTAATGAGGGTGAAAGAGGAGAGCGCAAAATATGGTCTGAAGCTCAACATCAAAAAAACGAAGATCATGGCCGCTGGTCCCATCACCTCCTGGCAAATAGAAGGGGAAGAAATGGAGGCAGTGAGAGATTTTACTTTCTTGGGCTCCATGATCACTGCAGATGGTGACGGCAGTCACAAAATTAAAAGACGCCTGCTCCTTGGGAGAAAGGCGATGGCAAACCTAGACAACATCTTAAAAAGCAGAGACATCACCTTACCAACAAAGGTCCATATAGTAAAAGCCATGGCTTTCCCAGTAGTGATGTACGTTTGGAAGTGAGAGCTGGACCATAAAGAAGGCTGATCGCCGAAGAATTGATGCTTTTGAGTTATGGTGCTGGAGGAGACTCTTGAGAGTCCCATGGACTGCAAGAAGATCAAACGTATCCATTCTTAAGGAAATCAGCCCTGAGTGCTCACTGAAAGGACAGATCGTGAAGATGAGGCTCCAATACTTTGGCCACCTCATGAGAAGAGAAGAGTCCCTGGAAAAGACCCTGATGTTGGGAAAGATGGAGGGCGGAAGGAGAAGGGGACGACAGAGGACAAGATGGTTGGATAGTGTTCTCGAAGCTACCAGCATGAGTCTGTCCAAACTGCGGGAGGCAGTGGAAGACAGGAGTGCCTGGTGTGCTCTGGTCCATGGGGTGACGAAATGACTAACAACAACAACAACAAAGGCTAATGCCTGTATTAATCAGAGAGAAGAAGGGGTAGGTTTCCCTGGATCTACTGCATGTGGTGATTTAAACAGAGTCCTCCAGCAGCCTAAATATTCCCGGCAATTATAGGTAAGATGGAAAGCCAATAGATTGGTTTTTCACAGAAGGGCTAGCAGAAGAGACACCAAAGTGAATGTCACAACAAGGGCGTTGTGTAGTTGGTCACTTTTGCCGCCACTCCCATTTCCGCCACTCCCATTTCCACCACTCTCATTTCCGCCACTCCCATTTCCACCACTCTCATTTCCGCCACTCCCATTTCCACCACTCTCATTTCCGCCACTCCCATTTCCACCACTCTCATTTCCGCCACTCCCATTTCCACCACTCTCATTTCCGCCACTCTCATTTCCGCCAGTCTCATTTCCACCATTCATCTTGTCTTGGATCCAGTTGGCATAGGAAGGCACTAGAATGTAGACGCCAGGGTAGTTGCTTTTAGCACAGCCAACTCCCCAACTTACAACCCCAGCCTGGGTCCAAACTCCTTCAAGCTGGCAAACCAAAGGTCCTCCAGAGTCACCCTGTGGAGAAAGAGATGGGAGGTAGCAGAGGATCTACACGGAACACTCTGATATCAGACTCTGAATCCTGATTGGGTGAAGCAGCTGGAATCAGTGAGATAATCAGGGATGGGGGACTCTACCTCCCAACATTTCCAGCCCATGGTAAGGGGTGTTGGGAGTTGTGGCTGAGCAATATCTAGGCTCGTCCTCAAACTAAGCTTGTCCTGCCGCTCTCGCCCAGGAAAACCTGCTGTTTACCACTGAAATGGTAAATGCTTTTAAAAACATTTTTATGCGCCCCCTCCCACATTGTCCAGAGCTTTGGGCTGGGTTTTCACCAATATGCTGATGACACCCAGCTCTATCTGCCACCCCAACTCGACCCCGAACACACTGACCAGATGCTTGGAAGCTGTGGCTGGATGGCTTCGTGGGAGCCGACTGAACTTAAATCCTTCAAAGACAGAGGTCCTCTGACTGAGTCGGGATGGCATGGGGTTGGGGGACAAACTCCCTTCTCTTGCAGGGGCTCAACTAGTGCCATTGCCTTCTGTTAAGGGTTTGGGTGTAATTCTTGACGCCTCCCTTTCCATGGAGGCGCAGGTTGCAGCAACAGCCAAGGCGACATTTTTCCATCTTCGCCGTATCAAGCAGTTGGTCCCTTACCTTTCTCGCCCCGACCTGGCCACAGTGATCCATGTGACGGTCACCTCCAGGCTTGACTACTGTAACTTGCTCTATGTGGGGCTACCCTTGAAACTGTCCCAGAAACTCCAGTGGGTGCAGATGCTGCAGTGAGGCTCCTCATAGGGTCCTTGCCATGGGAGCATATTCACCCAGTGCTCTATCAGCTGCACTGGCTCCCGGTGGAGTATAGGGTCAGGTTTAAGGTGCTGGTTTTGACCTTTAAAGCCCTATGCAGCCTAGGACTCTCGTACTTACGGGACTACCTATCCTGGTATATTCTGCAGAGGACCCTAAGCACCATGAATAATAATAGCTTAAAGGTCCAGGGCCCTAAGGAAGCCAGATTATCCTCCACCAGGGCCAGGACTTTTTCAGTGATGGTTCCGACCTGGTGGAATGCTCTGTCCTACAAGACTAGGCCCTGCAGGACTTGATCTCCTTCCACAGGGCCTGTAAGACAGAGCTATTCCACCTGGCCTTCAATCTGAGTTAGCCTGATCTTCTATTCCCTTTTCCCTTTCCTCTTTTATGAAGAAACCCTTTCTGGGACCCCACATTTAAATTCTTCCCTGGTCTCCTTGCTGGCCCTAGTAGGACCAACTTGGCCAGTTAGCCCTGGTGATCATTCAAAGTCTACTCACTGGGGTCCCCCCCAAATGACCCCTGAATTTTTGAATTTTATTGATATGCTGCATTTTATGTTGTATTTTATGCTGTTTTATGCTGTTTTTAAGTCACATTTTAATCAATGTTTTATATTTGCTGTTAGCCACCCTGAGCCTGGTTTTTAAACTGGAAAGGGCAAGGTATAAATAAAAAATTATTATTATTGGAATGGACATCCATTGGTTTTTTCTGCAGATTGATGTTAGCGGTAAACACTGGGTTTTCCCGGGGAACATGGCAGGACAGACAAAAAAACGCTCATGCCTAGAAATCATGGGACAAGCAGAAAACCTCTTGGACAAGCAGAAGTGTGAACAAGTTCCCAATGTCTGGTTTAAATCTTTATCTTTATTTGCCGAAATGGCAAAAATGACAGGGAAGAGCAGAAACCTAGAAGGCAATAAATCCAATAAAGAATGGGGGGAATTTATAAGTTACCTGGGAGAACACTGTAAAGGGAGGATTTTAACAACACTTGTAATGTAACAAGAATTATGGGAAGAATGAGATTTTAAGGAAAAATAGTGACCATTACTACGATGCAGTTGAAAAAGATTAACAATGGAACCCATGGAGGGAAGTCCAAGGATTCAGGGACTACTATATGTTTAGGATTACAATTTTGGTTTGAATGTAAATGTTACCGGTAATTGTAAAATTGAATAAAAAAACCTTTAAAATAATAATAAATCTTTACCACCTCATGCATGAATGGACAAGATAGTTCTAGTGATTCTGCCAGCCTCTGGCACCTGCATATTTGGGGTATTGCCCAAAGAAGCAGCATCACAATATTTAAGATGAAACAAAAGCAATAACACTTTGAAAAACGGGAGAATCTGAAAAATTGTCAAGAACCATCTCCCCAGCTAGAGCCAAATTAGTAAGCAATGCCTAAGTACTATATTCACACAATGTAAGTTCATAGATAATGACATAAGGGATTTTCAAATGCCATCATGCCAGAGCCTACCACCTGCAATGGCTGTATGAAGAACAGGTCATGGAACAACCTACCTGGCAGGAATCTTTCCCACCTTCTGGGTAACCAGCACAGATCATATCCTGCTTGATAGGATCCCAGCCCAGGCCTGGCACTGGGCGACTGTTATAGAGAATATTGCAGACTTTGCGGCTTATGAGTGGCACCTCGACTTCCTGGAGGGTTTGTGGGTATGGCAAAGACACTGGAAGAGAGAGAGAGAGAGAAATGGAAAACGGTCATGGAAGGCAGAGGTAGAATAATTCATTCCCCCCCCCCCCCAAATAATTTTTATTAACAGGCCAATCAAATCACATTAATTCCAAATTACACAGCCAAATTTTTAAATTTTTGTTGGGGGTTCCCATGCTTCGAGCTCAGAAAGGGATATAAACATCTCTCTTGCTGCTGCTTTAATGTACACAGTTCTGTCCAAATAGTATTCACAGTTCTGTTCAATCTTCTCTTTGTTATTTTCCTCATCTTCTTGTTGTTGTCGTCATATATTCCTTTCTTTGTGATCTCTGGTAGTCTCCACAAGTGGGTTGAAAACAAACGTTGTTATATCCTGTGTGGATTTTACACTCCTCCAAGAGCCATATCAAGATAGACAGATGCCATTTCCGCACCTCCGTACAAAACATTCCCAAAGTCTGTCCGTTAATTTCCACAGGCCTGCCAGTCTCTCCTCAATTTTCTCAGGGGGCCCTGCCAGGTCAAACTCACAGTCCGGTATAATAACATGCCATGGTCCTCCTCCCCCTCGATTATCCTGTGGCCAGGCCTGCCGTGACAAATCTCTTTTTATAACTGCTTCACAAAGAGCTTCCATTCCTTTCCCGATGTTCCCACAAACCATGTCTTTGATAAGTAATTTATTTCCACACAGTTCTTAATCATCCTGCTTGTAATCAGTGAGGCAGAATAATTCAAGTGCATTCACACACACACACTTTTAGCAGTTGAGTGCATGGTGGGTGTGCACTCACTACAGCTCAGAGCATGACATGTGCAGAAGGCGGCCATACTGGTGCTTTCTTTAACATGCGCAATGGGACATCATATTTCACTCCGGGGTGGCATGTCCCAATTTGGGTCCTGAGGGAAAACTGGAACGTGCCAATGCTGCTGCCACCCCCGCCAAATCCTCTGTTACCTGGGTAACAGCAGCGATAGCAGGTTTGGGTGAGGTCTCATCAGATCTCATTGAAAGCTGTCACTGCCACTGCCATTGCTTCTATGCCAGTAGTGGAGTCTGTGGGGCACTTGCAGGGGTGCTGCCTCACCGGTGAGCCGGCTGGGCTTCCACTACACCTAAGGGCAGCAAGCAAGCTTTGGAATGAAAGTCAGATAACATGGATGTTCCACATCTCTCAGCTCTTGCCAGCTGAGGCACCTGCTTCACTCTGCCTAATGGTAGAGTTCGACCTCGGGAAATTAAAAAAATTGCATTTTTAAAAAAGAAATCCTCATGAAAATCCAGTCGCACCCCAGTGCAATTTTCTCCTAATATATGCATAAATTTTCATTAACCCATGCATTTTTCTACAGACTTTACCCCAGCATATGTAAGCATTTTGTGCACATTACTTCGCTGCAGAACTGCATGGCAAAATTCAGAGAGTGACAATATTTTAATTTGAGTATGGTTTGGAGAAAGTGCAATTTAGGTAGGTTTGTCTTTAAATGAAAACAGAATCAAATTTCTCTCCCATTTGTACTGAATTTGCCTCTAGAGTGTCAGCATTTTGTGGAAGGGATTCAAGCACGTACCAGAATGTTTGGGGATTCCAAGTGCAGTATGATCACATCTTGCACAGGGGTTCAGTTCCAGGTGCACAAATTTTTTTGCATGCACAAAAATTGCTTATACCTAAACCCTTGGAGCTGCCACGTAACCAAATCAGATTGAATGCTCAAGAAGGACTATAACTGGGGCCTTCCAGATAGCATTTTTATTGTGCATTCCTGAGGATTTGTTCACATGAAGGTCTTGGGGCAGTTTCAATGGGTTCCACTTTCAATACTGCTCGTGTCTGCAAAAGTTTTGGAATGAATCAGGATGAGCCCCAGAGTGTGAATGAGCCTTTTGAAGAACACCCCTCACCTCCAGATTGAACATTTCCCCATCCGGTCACCCAGCAATATTCGTTCAAAGGGAACTGTGTAGAGGACTCTGGCAGGCAGATGGGGAGGATGTAGTTGGTGAAATTCACAGGGGACTTCAGCTTAATTAAAGCAATATCTCCACTGGATCCACTCAAGCCATTGTAGTCAGGGTGGAGGATAATCTGCTCCACGTCAGATATCACTGCATTATCTGAGAGGTTTGAGAGCTGATAGGCACCTAGGAGGACATTGTATTGGATCAAGGGCGACATTCTGTGAATAGAAGGGCAAACAAACAAACAAACAAACAAACAAACAAACAAACAAACAGATGAATCTGTCAATGCTGACTTTTGAGTTTCTGCTGCTCACCCTAACCTGGACTCCCCAAAGAACTATAATTCCAAGAGCTCAATTCCCTGGGAAGAGAGAGGGATTTTGAAACCATTCTGAGAACTGTAGCTCTGTGTGGGGAACAGGAGTCTCTTAACAACTCTGAGCACCTGTAACATACTATGGTCCCCAGGGGTTTGTTTTTTTGGGTGGGGAAGCCATGACTGTTTGAAGTGATATGGTTCTGCATTAAATGTATTGTACACCTGAGACACCAGGTAGCTGACAGGCAGGCAGAGGATATTAGCCTGGCCTTGAGCCGTCTTTTGGGTGATGCTTGATAATAGCTGCACAGTAATACCCATCAGATACTCACCTTTTGTAGAAGCAGTGAGCTGCTGAGAGCACCCATTGCTCGGCTATGAGGGAGCCTCCACAAATAGGATAAAGGTTCCGTGAAATGCTGACCTGCCAGGGCCACGACCCTTTTGAGGCTGGTTGGCCACCAACAATTCGTGGAGAGTTTATTGGTTGACCACACCCTGTGAAGGATGAGGAGGAAATGAGAGGACTTGCTATTATGGTTTGCAGCACAGCCATGTTGGAGCTCTTTGAGCAGAACATGACGAGGACATGAGGAATCAAAATTTCTGAATTTCAATTGGTTTTGCAGTCAGTGTTTTCAATCTTCAAAACAAGATTTCCAGTTATCAGTTTTGATGGATTTAGTGAGCATTTCATCTGTTAAGTAAAACTAACTTACTGTTTCTTAACACAACATTTATGGACCAATAATTTCTCCTCAGAACATGTGGCCCAATGCTGTGCATGTTTATCAAAAGTAAGTCTCCTTCAGTGAGACCAAGGACCCAGCTACACGTGGTGTTAATTATGTGGTTTGCCATTGAGTGCAAAATCTTTGCATCTCCCCCACCCCACAAAGGCTTTAATGAAAATTCACCAGCATTTTTGTACAATTTCCCCTAATGTAAACATTTTTGCAAAGCTATTTTCCCTACATCTTTGTATGTCATTGCTAACACATGTGTTTATTCCTATTTTACGCTAGCATATGCATTTTTCTGCATATTACCTGACTGGAAAACTGCACTGCGAATTCTGGAGAAGGGAGAATTTGGAAGGAGAGCTGTGTTTAAGTTCATGTATTGTTTCAGAAAATGCTAACCAGGTAGGTTCATCTTTAAATGTGAATTGAATCAAATTTCCCACCCAGCCACACAAAAGTCCAGTGGTTTCTACATCCCCCACCCCATCTTTTCTGGTAAGGAAGAGGCACCAATACCGTTCAAGGATGCTTTCCAAGCAGACCAAACCACTCAAGGACAGCATGGAGCCTGGCTGGAGAGAGATGTGGGCTTTGGAGGGTACATGAAATGGGGAGAGCCTTGAGGACTGACTAGCTTCTCCATCCCTGTTTGTGGCTTGGCTGGATGTCTTAAGGAAGTTGGGTGAAACTCCTGCACAGAAATGCTTCCAATATATCAAATTTATCTTACCTGCTGTTGAGTTGGCAGCACCTGAGGAAAATGAAAAAGCAGAGAAGGTACTTCAGGTAAGAAACAACAACAACAACAGCAACAACAACAACATTTTGAGATCCATGTTTTCATGTGAATGTGTCTGCCCAAGATATATATCTTGTAAGGAAATGGGCTGGGGCAGAGGCACAAACATCTAAAGAGGATTGTGGGGACTTGACGTAACATCCTGGTGTTGCAAACACAATGTTGTATGGAACCAGAGAACAGAGCTGAACACCCTTTGAACATTGAGGGGGCCCACCCCCCTTAAAAATGCCCCCTGAAAGTGCCCTGGCTCTTTGGAGAAGGTGACTATGGGGTGGGGCTTGAAGGAGTTCTGGGGGGATGTGGGCAGTTCAGGTGTGGTGGGTATTCAGTATTGGAAGCAGTGTGAACGGGGGTGAGTTCCCTAGGGCTACAATAGAACAATGGCTCTCAGAGCTTTTAGATGCTGCTACGTAGCAGCAGCAGGGGTACAAGAGAAAGCTCCTAGCATAATTCTTCCCTCTAAGTTTAGTAGGGGGCAAGTTTGCCCCTCCACTCTTTCAGTTTAGAATGAGGGACACATGATGAAGCCAGGTAGACTTGACTCTCAAAACCCTTTGCTCTTAGAAATAAGAATTTTGTGTTATGCTGAGCATGTGGTTTCCTTTCCTTATCAAAGCAACAACAATTTTTTGTGATTTTGTGTGAAGGAGAAATGCTGATTTGATAGCTTCCCACCTTTGTATTGCACGGCTTAAAGGTGCAAGATGCATCAACCTTGCTGAGGTTAAGATGTAGTTAATCCCCTACAGAAGCTGCTTTGAGCTACAAGGAAGAAATGCAGTGGCGAGCTTTTTATTTAAAATATTTTTATCGCTCCAGATTCCCTTCTTGTCCCCTTAACATAGCTGTCAACTTAACAGATTTGAAAATAAGGGACAAGCAGCCTCGAAAATAAGGGATCAGCAGCCAAAATAAGGGATTTTGCTTCGCTTATACATAAATCTGCCACTGATGGAGCCATGCTGCTTTTGCTGTGACTGACTGTGTTTTGCAGGGGGTCGGACTAGATGATCCTAAGGGTCTACAACTCCCACCAAAGAAGAGTGGCAGACAAAACTGATGAACGACGTCAAGATGGCAAAGCTTACAGGCAGAATTAGAAACCAGGAAGAGGACCTCTTTCATAAAGAATGGGAAAAGTTTATGATTTAGTTGAAAAGCTATTGTAAAGAGTTACATACATTGGTAGGGTTGACAGAAAACTTGTAGTAAAAATTTAAACTATGGATGGACAAATGATTTATAAAAATAGAGTTATGAAAGGGATGCAGAGGGGGAAATGACTACATTAAGATGCCGCACTGGTTGGAGGGTATGCTAAGCAGCACGTCGGGGCTGCTGTCGTCCTGGTGCGAGGAGTTCCATCGGCCCTTCCCCGCCCAAGAGAGGGAGGGGGGAGGGAGAGAGACTCTCACCCACGCCGCCCGCGAGCCTGGCATAAGGTGCTTACGGCGCTGCCGTGGCTGCTGAAGCGCCGCCCTTCTGCGTCCCTCCCCATCCCCTCCTATTCCTCCTCCCTCAGGCTGCCTCCTCAGCCACCGCTGCTGCCTTCGGCTTCCCCTGGCAGTGTGGCGGAAGTCTTGCAAGAGAGGGGCCGCCTGCCCGCCCGCCACCACCCGTCTGCTCACGACGTGCCCCAGAGGGGGAAAAGGGAGAGACGGAGACACGACAGCTCGTACGCGTGCTCTCTTTCGCGGCGGAGGACCCGAAGCCGCTGCTTCCCTCCCAAGTTGGGCGAGCATGAAACCCGGGAAATTTAAGGGACATCATCAATAAGGGACAGCAGTGGGATACGGTGCTGGGATAAGGGAGTTTCCCGCAAAATAAGGGATGGTTGACAGCTATGCCCCTAAACGAAGGCTACATGGAGGGAATTTCTGCATTTCCCAAACCCTATAAGTCACCTTGTAGTATGGTCAGCTGCAGAAGCCACACAGCCAGCATGAAAGACACAGTTGCCATGGCTGTCCCTCTTCTGAAGTGTCCTCTGAGTGGTTGAGCACCAGTCGGTTCTGGATAACTGACGTTTTATTTCGGTCTGGATGTCTTCTAGGATCAAATACAGTATCAAGGGTGAAAGGATAATGCTTCCTTCATTGAATTGCAGAAGCAACAAAGAACCCCCAAGTCTGTAATATTGTAATATTTAGCTTATTTACAGATATACAAGCTGAGCATAGTACACTTCCCCCTTGCAGCAGGTCTTCCACCTCCCTTTAGGGAGATAATGGCCCCACCAAGGTGCCTTCCCAGCTCTCCCTCTTGTTGCTTTTGCATCTCTCCAAAACTGCTTCTTCTCTTCATTTCTGCATGCACAAAACTGTTCCTTAGCTTGACAGAGGGAGCTGGGCATCCCACCTTCTCAGAACTTGGGCCAGGACCTTTGCTTCCTGACCAAAGCACTCCCTGCATGTGGGTGTGAATAAGTGCTTAGCTTCACACCCAAGCTGAGACACCCAGTTTCACACTGAAAAATCATGTGCTTCTTTCAATATCAGGAAAAACCCCCCATTCTGTCTGTGGTACAGTGTTATGACACCCCTGAACCAGTGGATGCTGGCTCTTGAGGGCAAATGGAACATTCTTCCACCAGCCTCAGCCAGCCCCCACCTGCTGCAATTCCTACTTAATAGCCAGTTCAGGGGCTGGAATTGCCTAGATCTCAGCAGGGAGGGTGATGGGAACAAAACTAGAATTATTTGGCCCTGCCTGTTACAGGATCTTGCTCCATCTAGCGTTGGTCTTCACCCTGACTTCCACTCTACCATTACAATCAGCACCAGCTACCTCTGCTCAGAATACCCTAAGGCATGTTCTAAAGGAAGTGCATAATGCAGAAACTTTGGAGAAGCTAAGCAGTTTTGGAGGGGGACCACCAGTAAACCCTGTTCATGCAGTCTCCACCTCCAAGGAAGATGGGAGGAGAAATGAACAAACAGATAACCTCAAAAACAGAGGGGAACTCCCCCCCCTTGCCTCTTTTAATCTCCTAGAGAGAGAGAAAAGTACTAGGTTAACAGAAAAACACTGACTTTTCCATTTCCCAGTTTCACACACAGAAGCACAGCACCCAGCTGCCAAGGTAACTTTAGAAAGGATACAGTGGAATCTCGGTTTTTGAACGTAATCTCTTCCGGAATTCCAAAACGTTCAAAAACTGAGGATCAATGTTCATCTTCCAAAACATTCAGCGGCCGAGACATCTGAAAACGTTTTTTACCAAGAGTTTTGTTTTTTCTTTATTAATTTTGAATCCTGATAGTTGTCCAAATTCCTTGGTTTTTTTCCAGTGCTGCTGCAATACTCTCTAGTGGGTTTTCTGTTGTGATTATTAGGTTGTCTGTGAAGGCTCTAACCTTCTAAGTCCTATGACCAAATTTTATTCCTTCTATCTTAGTCTTCTCTTATTGCTTTCAAATATACTTCCAAAACTATGATAAAGAGGAGAGGTGAAAGAGGACAGCCGTGTCTTGTTCCCTTAGAAATACTAAAGTGAAATAAAAGAAGGAATTGCAACTACTAAAAGTTGTCCAGATAGTATATCTATAATGTATTATAAAAAATTGGAAGAGACAATATAACCAGTGTTAGAAGAAATAAAAACAAAATTTTAGAATGAGGTCAAGTGCCAGAATAATGGCAAGAGGCCCTAATTACCTTAATACCAAAACAAGGATCCAATTTAGAGGAAATTAAAAATTATAGACCAATTTCCTTTCTAAACTCAGACTATAAATTATTTGCAAAAATTCTAGCTAACAGATTGAAAAAGATATTGGCAAGAATAATAAAGAAAGATCAGTCAGGCTTCCTACCGGGAAGACAAATTTATAATAACCTAAGATTGGTAACAGATACAATAGAATACTTAGAAATGAGACCGGACAAGAGGGCAGCACTGATCCTGGTGGACGCAGAGAAGTTTTGATCTCTGTTTTTCTTTTTCATAGCAGATTGTTGGATGCAGAACCCCTTCATATATGCCTTACTGGCACCCCAAATTATATCAATGTCCGTCCCTTGTTTGTTATTAATTTGAAAAAATTCTTCTAACATATCTTTGGCTTTTTAAACTACATCGTCGTCATTCAGGATACTCTCATTTAGTCTCCGCCTTTTCATGTACTCCTTCTTCTGTGTTACTTCCAGCATTGTTGGGTTATGGTCTGACATTACTCTGGGCAAAATTTCTGCTTTAATTGTTCTTAATATTATTTTCTTGGAAACCCAAATATTATCTATTCTACCTCCTGATTTTAGCGATTTTGAGAATTGAAAATTGGAAGAAGGTAAGAGGTAACTTCAAAAGGGACGCAGGTGGCGCTGTGGGTTAAAGCCTCAGCGCCTAGGGCTTGCCGATCGAAAGGTCGGCGGTTCGAATCCCTGCGGCGGGGTGCGCTCCCGCTGCTCGGTCCCAGCGCCTGCCAACCTAGCAGTTCGAAAGCACCTCCGGGTGCAAGTAGATAAATAGGGACCGCTTACCAGCGGGAAGGTAAACGGCGTTTCCGTGTGCGGCTGGCCACGTGACCCGGAAGTGTCTCCGGACAGCGCTGGCCCCTGGCCTCTTGAGTGAGATGGGCGCACAACCCCAGAGTCTGTCAAGACTGGCCCGTATGGGCAGGGGTACCTTTACCTTTACCTAAGAGGTAACTTCCCAACGTTCATAACCCTGTCTCTTTCTTTTCTGTCCAAGTCTTCAGGTCACACCATTAAGGTCTCCTATGAGAATTATATTTTCATTATTATGATCCCAGATTTTTTTTTTCTAAATTATTATAAAATTCTGATTTCTTACTATTTGGGGCATAATTTCCTCATTTTAAACACTTGCCACAAACAATTTTCCCTTACAGGCAACCTATTTATGGAGCATTCATCCTAATTTTTCAGCAGGGAGGTTTGCTGTTACTGTGCTGAGCAGATATTCTCCTGCAATTCCTAGTGCATTTCTCTTCACTCTTATGACAAAAATATCTAATTTTGCTAGGAAGTGGGCTTGTTACACACAACCTGATTTTGCTGGTTATATCATTGGATCCCCCTGCCCCACAAAATAGTGACAGTCTAGAGCCATCACTCTTTAAACCTGTCTCCTTTTTACACCCTTGAAAGGTGGGGAAAACTTGAGGGATTGATTCCCACTTACCAATCCATCACCTTTTAGCACAATTAGTTGCAGCAGCCGCAGTACCAGTAAGGAGGGCTAAACGACATGCTCCACTCACTTCTGATTCTGCAGTCCTTCTCTGAAGTATCTTCCTGATGGTTCTTTTGCAACGAATGCCAGTAAATGTTGAACTTTGATCTCAAATTTTACTGTGCTATATAATGTTCCAAATCAAGGGGAAAGGGTGGCGCTTCTGTGCATTTCCTCCTCTTTGGGTTCCTGAGAGTCTCTCTACGTCTGGAGTGGGGGTGCAACATATAAATCTCAGTTCTTTGAATACATATCCTCCAACATTTTTCTCATGAAAATAGGGACGTCTTTTTCCATAATAATAATTTTATTATTTATATTCTGTCCCTCTGACTGGGTTGCCTCAGCCACTCTGGGCAGCTTCCAACATATAGAAAAACATAATGAAACCAGGGCTTTTTTCAGCTGGAACCAGTGCTTTTCTTTCTGGGGTTACGCAGGGGTACCCATACCCCTAAACATTTTGTGAATCTAAGTTTGGCCTCATTGAGGGGCAGTATTTCAATATGAGTAGGAAAATGAGCACAGGCCAGAACTCACCGGAACTTAGTTCTGGCACCTTTCAGGTGGGGCCCATTGCCATTATAAGAGAACAAGGGAGATGTTCATGGTGAGTTCCAGCACTACTTTTTCTAAAAAAAGAATAAAACAATAAACATTAAAAAAATTACAGGGCTGCCTTCAGATGTCTTCTAAAGATTATATTGCTACTTATCTCCTTGACTCAGAGGTCGCATGACTCCATACCCACCAACATTTCCCGATGAAAATAGAGACATCCTAAGGGAAAGTGGGACATTCTGGGATGAAATCAGAAACCAATATAATAATTCTTCCTATCTATGCCTCTCTCCCCTGACATGTAAGGGGTATTCATATGGTGAGATTAATATGAATGTATTTGGATATTGAGTTCTCCCCTTTTTTCTGTAAGTACATTCATGCAGGACAGAATGGGCCCTTTGCCTGACCCAGCAGTTTCTTCTTACGTTCTTATGGAAACTTCAGGTCAAGAGGCAGTCTATCCAGATTCCTTGGTCCTTTGAGGTATTTGGCAGCCAGACTCGTCTGATGTTCTTATGAGGGTGCCAAGTTGACGAAGGTTGAATTAGATACTGGAGGTGGTGAGATGCTATTCTTTGGCCCCTCTCCTAGTAGTACCTTTATCATTGCTCGTTTTGCGTGATGTGTATGTAGGGGTGCTGCTGCGTTGTCTACTTTTAATTCTTTGAAGACTCTTAGCAGACACATCCCCTCCTTTTGAAGATATATATATATATATATATATATATATATATATATATGTATATGTATATGTATATGTATATATATAACTAGCAAGCCTAGCAAGCAATGATTCCTCCTTCAAACATCCCCCTCGCCTTCTCCAACACTCACCCACCTACAATTCTGTTCCATGTTGTGTTACTGGGTCTGCCCAATCCTGCAAGGGTGTTTCACCCTGAGCAGGGATTCCACCACAAGCTAGGAGAGCCCTGGGCTCAAGCTTGGCTGATATGAGATTGGACAGCGCCCCCTAGGGAAATCCAGCATCGCTATCTGCTGTGATCAAAGTAGATTATTATTTTTTATTACTCCCCTCAATTATCAGCAGAATGTTCCGAGTGCTTCATGCCCATAATCTCCCTCCTCACGCTAGAACTCTGTGAAGCTGAATGTTGGATGGTTCAGGACAGAGAAAGAGGGAGGAGAGGGCTATCAATGGTACTAGTCACATGCCCTCATGACTAATAATTTAATGGTTGTCAGGGACAAGATCTTTCAGCCATCCATGATGGGATCTTGCTATGCAACCTAAATGGTGCCTTTATGTTCGCCCTCTGCAGCTAATTGTAGCTGCAAGTGGATGGGGTTTGGATTTGGGAAATCAATGTAGGAAGAAATTCCACAGGGAGATACATAGATCAACTATGCAATATTCACTTTGGCCCCCTCAAACAACATTGCCTGTGCATTCCAAACATACAAACATCCTGTCCTAGTCTTGCCATTGCTACCTGGTTCCTTCATAGCCGGGTGGAAAAGACTCTGTATTCTAGGAATGGTGGCTAGTTTTAGAGGGAAGGAGAAATCACCCTTTATAAATATACCAGATGTGTTATTTTATCATGCAGCATTATGTAGTAGTCACTCCAAACAAACACATTAGTTTCCTGGTTTGAACAACAATAAACAAAATATTTTGATTTTTTAAAATAAAAAAACACTGTAAAGGGTGTAACTGCATGCAGCATGAGATGCAAAACAGACCATAGAGAAGGAAATGGTTAGAGCAATCCACAGAAGCCATAACTGGGCAGAATATTGGGTGTGATCACTTTAGTCATGCTCAAAGTAGATCCCCTGCAATCACAAAAAATAGTAAACATATTAATGTGCATTTTTGCAATTTTGTATGCAATTCTACTTAATATGCATGTTTGTAAGCCTCCCAGAGTGGCTGGGAAAACCCAGCAAGATGGGCGGGGTATAAATAAAATTATTATTATTATTATTATTATTATTAGTAGTAGTAGTAGTAGTAGTAATGTAACATATTTTTGCATGTCATTTTCACTAATATATCTGCTTTTAATCACACTTCCTCCTAATGTATGTGTTCTTGTGTGCATTATTTGTTTGGATAACTGCAGCACAAAATTAGGAGGATTTCAAAGGATAGTTGTGCTTTCGTTTGCACATAGTTTGGAAGCATGAATTACGTAGGTTTGCATTAAAATGCAAACTCAACCAAATTTATCCCCTAAACCTATTCTAAGGAGAGGGCACTTGTGAGGCAGTTGCATCAACTATCTGGGCTGTTTCCTCATTCCAAAGCTCTACATAGTTTTATAGAATCCAGCACCAGCTATAAAGATTTGCATGTCAGTATCGCTGCCACACCTACTGCAGTGAATACCGATAGGAGGAATTTATTTCATTTGCTTTTGTTCTTTTACTTCCATTTATTCCATTGTTATAGTATCATTCGACGGCAACTATAGACTTGCTTTTGTTGTATTCAAAGCATTACGTGTAGCCATCGATGGCCAAACAAATAAAGTTCCAGTGTGGTTGGTAACCGTACACACTCGGTCATCCATCATTGTAAGTCATGTCAGGCCTTCTATTTAACAGGTTTAAGGCTAATAATGCAATGGATGGACACAAACCACGCACACCCACTACCCACAGTGAGGTATCAGGCGCAAACATTCCCCTTCAACCAGGCCTTGGGATGATTAACATGCGATGTCCTTTTAATTATGGTTTTACTTTGGTTTTGTTCTTGTTTTTATTAAGCACTTTGTGTTTCTATTTTGTGTTTATATGCTGTGATGTGCCCTGGGATCTTTGGATGAAGGGTGGTATGCAAACTTAATAAATAATAAAATTAATAGAAGAAGAAGAAGAATCTGGTGCATTGGTTCTGCACATGCCAGTGCTGTACTGACAGCCTAAGGCAACATTACAGGAGGAGCTAACATGGTGCCTATTAGAAGCTTTCGGTCTTCAGCCCTGATGTGCCACAGCCAATAGCAAGAGAGGCTGTAGTTTAATAGCATATGGAGGGCATCTCGTTGAATCCCCCATATTACCTCCATATCGTGTATTTCCTGTTCGTCATACCCTCTTCCTTTGTGTTGAGCTTCTGGCAAGATGACAAGTCTATGGGCAGGGACTGTTTGTTTTTGGCTGTGGTACAGGACCGTACTTACCAGGCAAGCAGCATGCCACTTGCAGACTCGGATGAACGCATATGGTTCTTGAAATTGCACTTCTCAAATAGTCGCTGCTAACATAATTCAATATAGTTCAGCAGCTGAGGAAATTCTGAGACTTCCTGATCTCTGCTGGAAATTTGCAGCTCAAGGAATGGGATTCTAGTGTTTTGACAGCTGCTCTTTCAGGCAGCGGGTTCAGATAAAGATGGATTTTTGATTGATTTTCCAAAGCAGTCCCTTTTTTATACAGGGAGGAGATTGTGGTGTACAGACTGCCTGGTGGCCCATCACAATTTTGATGTTGCCCTATATGCAGTGGAGGACCTTGGGGGTCTCACATTTTAGTGGTGCCCTGTGCGATGCCAAAATGTGGCGGCCCCTGGCCTCTTGCCTTTCATTCTACATCATAGTTACAACATTCCCTGTAGCACCCCCAAGGCTCTGTGCCCAGTGTGACCTAAATTTGCCTCTGCTTTATGTAAAGGGCTCAGACTGTGGTTGAGTTCTTCCACCTTCTGTCTCTAGAAGGTTCCTGGCTGTCATCTGCAATAAAACAGGAGGGCTGATGTGACTGGACTGTAATTTCCATCCTGCCTGACTATTCATGTTGCTGCTGAAGCTGATGGAAGTTTTATTCCAACAATGTCTGGAAGGTACAGTGTTGGCTACCCTTGAAATCAGAAAATTTCTGAACGTTTTTCTTCTTCTTTTCAATATCATATTAAAACCGCCCCAGCATTTTCCAACTCAAAATGGACAGTCTTCATTTTTTAAAATCCTTATCTTTCTCAAAATTGTTTGGTGGTATTGCTGGTCTGTCATAATAAGCCATAATTATATATTTGTTACACAGATGTTTCATATATTTCTACTCTTTTATCCAGGAACTCAGTTCAATTTACAAAGGGCCTTGCTCCTTTCTCAGCGATAATACAGTGGCTTAGCTATGCCAGCACAAAAGCATTATAGTTCCAAATAGTTTCTGAAGATTGCTGTAAAGAATAATGGCTCCATCAACTATATTTTTTGTCAATGGTAAGAGATTTCATTCTATTACCATTCTGATCAAGGTTGAGGCGTTACTTTGGATCAGAGCAAGGAATAGGGAATCAAGCCTTTATCAGGAGAAACTGGCAACTCTCCCAGGCACCCGGCATGATTCCCTGTTGACCTCCCTGGCTGCATTCCCCAGCAAGATCCAGGCGAGGTCTCGATAGGCGATTCTTCTCAAACGTGAGAAGAACATACCCCCTCTTTCCTGCCCCCTGGCAGGGGAAAGAGATAGACAGAAACGTATTTACATGCCTTTATTTCTGTCTTTGAAGAATTACAAAAAACATGACTGCTCTCTTCAAACTCCAGCAGTGCAGTAACGGAAACTTCCTGCACTTCCTGGACAGGAACAAACGGAAGAGCTCATATTACACTCTGAGCTAATTCCGGTGCTTCGCACTGTGAATTGACTGTCCCTCTGTTTCCCACGGGCAGTCCCAACATTCCCATCATGCTTACTTTTCAAGCTAGCACTTTGGAGCTGCATTGCATCCATATTGTAACATAGGGAATAGGGAAGTAATCATACAAAGAATAGAAGCTGTAAAACGATTGCAAGCATTCTATAACAATTTATTGATAATTTTAAAATCATGAGTAAAATACAAAGCAATCTTATTGTATCCAGACTATTGCAAATAAAAGACTTGAGTGAGCTGAAAAAGTTCAATTCATAGTTCAGTATGTTCCAGGTGATTAATTTATTCACCACTTGTTTTCATGTCATTTAAAAATGTCAATTTAATAAAAAATAAAATAAATAAAAAGGAATTGTGAAAGCAGCGCATTCAGTATCACTGTAAAAGTCTGAAGTATCATAGCTTGCAAATGAAGAGCGTGGATGAAAAAAGTCTCTGCTTTTTCTCCAAGTGACAATTTCAGGGCACTTTGGGTGTAACAGTGAGGTGTTGTGGTTTGGGTGTTGGACTAGGACCTAGGAGACTAGAGTTCAAACTCCCACTCAGCCATGAAGCTCACTGGGTGACCTTGAGCCAGTCACACTCTCCCAGCCTAACTTGCCTCACAGAATTGTTATTGTGGGATAAACCAGTCTCATATAACCAACATGCTTAACTCTAATTCATGCATGAAGGGGTTAAGACCATAGAGTAAGCTGTCCAGCCAGATTTAGCTAGGTCACACCCCCTTACTCGGGGAGAAAGCATTAACAAAGCCTTTGCTCTCTCTCCCTCTCTTCTACCATGTAGCTGCTCAGTCCAGATGTCTGGGCTGGTTGCTGGTTGGTTAACCACTATCAGATGTTTACAAAACAGTTGAAATGTGATAAGGTAGACATGGTGAGATTAAATAGAGAGAAGTAAAGGTAAGCATCCCTGAATCCCTACTGCATGTGGTGATTTAAATGAGTCCAACCAGCAGTCTAACTCACAATATTCCATACAATGAATTGAAAAGGATGTTCAAAATAACTTTTATAAAAAAAACCCCAGAAGTTTTTTTGGGGGGAATTATAGGGACAGAACTACCTAAATTGTATAGAAACTTATTTATGTATGCTACTACAGCAGGAAGAATGCTACTTGCCCCAAAGTGTAAAGAAGCAGAAGTCCCAGCAAAGGAAGAATGGATACAAAAACTTTTGGAATTTGCAGAAATGGTGAAACTTACCAGAAGAATGAGAAATCAAGATAACAAACTTTTTATAAAAGAATGGAAATGGTTTATTGAATATTTACAGATAAATTGTAAACAGATAAAAACAATAGCAGGATTATTGTAATAACATGCAGTTATATAAGAGTACGGTATATATTTGCAGTTGATAATGAAATGAGCAAGTTAAATGAATTTGGATATGCAGAAGATATTAAAAAATAAATTTAAGGAACAGCGGAAGAAGGGGGAAGGAAGTCAAAGATTATCCTGCATACTGTTAATGATAAAACTCAAATGTATACTCTAATGTAATCATGTTTAGTTGTGAATATAGCAGCTGTGAACATATCCATTCATCTGCTCTTGATTTTGTTTGAAAATTATATATTTAGAGGAGAAAATGAGCTTAAATGGAGAATGCTAAATTGATTGTAAAACTAATAAAATGTATAAATTTGCAAAGTATAAATAAAAACTAAAACTAAAAAAAAGAGAAAAGATATTCCATACAATTGGTGGGCAGACTGGAAACCAGCAGACTGGTTTCTCACAAATGGGCCAGTACAAATGCCATCGAGGTGAATGTCACAATATTGGGTAGCCCACCAATTTCCCCACCACCACCATTTCTACCCTGTATTCTCTCTTGGATCCAGTTGGCATAGAAAGGTACTGAAATGTAGACCCCTGGGCGGGAGGGTTGGCCACAGCCCCTTCCCCAGCTCACAATCCCAGCCTGCATCCAACCTTCTTTGAGCTGGCACACTAAGGGTCCCCCGGAGTCACCCTGTGGAAAAAGAGATAGTGCAGGATCTGTGGTGAACATGGCAGTGAGCACTCTGATTAGGAATACCGATTAGATGAGGGAGCTGGAATGAGGATTATAACCAGGGATGGGGAACTGGTGGCCCTTCAGATGCCTCTGAGCTCCACCTGCCAACAGCTTCACCCAGCATGGCTCATGGTCAGGGATGGTGGGAGTTGTATTCCAGCAACATCTGGAGGACAACAAGTTCCCAGCAACCAATATAAATCTTCATTTACCTCCGGCAGGTACTGACAAGATAGTGACCCTGTCAGCCTCCGCCCTCTTCCACTGCACCTGCAACACCAGGGGTAGAAATATTGCTCTACTTTGTAGGGTTCGAAAGACTATTGAAAAAATTAATAAGGATTATTCAATTCAACAACACCAACAAAACTAATTCTAACAATGGTAGATGACTTGGGCCATCTTAAAAGAGGCATTCAGGTCTGTTTGTGAGAGAAGGGGGGGGAAGCATCATCTGTGATGATATGTGTGGTGTCCAACTTTCAAAAACAATATAAGTAGACTTTCTTCCTTTTAGAATTGATGGCTTTAATCTCAGATACAAATGTATGTGGATTTTACTGAGTTTCAACATTTGAGCCCCAAGCCATGCAGTTAAATGACCAAGGCTACAACCCTTTACCCATTGACCTGGAACTAAGTCTTGTTGAAGTGAACAGGACTCATTGGGGCAAACAAAGGTCCTTCAGAATCACCCTGTGGAGAAAGAGATGGGAGAAAACATGGAATCCATGGTGGAAAACTCTAGCAACAGATTCCAAATACTGATCAGCCGAGGGGGCTGAAATAAGGTTTATAATAAGAGATGGGGAACCTGATGTTGTTGGTCTCTACATCCTAACAATTACAGTTGGCATGACCCATGCTCAGGGACCTGAGACTAACCCCACCAAACAGAAGAGGACTTGTTTCTGAGTTGACATGTATGGGAAACTTTTTTTTTTTAAATAAAGAAAGGTGTGCTATACATATTTTAAACAGAGGAAGTATTTTTTTATTCTTTCGAATCTGTTTTATTCTTGGTTTTGGTTATATGAAGCTTTTATATTTTTAGGTTTTATTGCTAAAGCAAGCAACACAGGAATATTTTTAAACAAAACAACAAGAACTCCTGGGGAAATAGGTGAATCTGAAAAGCTGCAAGGTGCCATCTCCCAATGGTAGACCAAAATTAGGAAGAAATGGCTAAGGGCTATATTCACACAACGCAATCATTCAAAGAATCGTAGATTTATAGAATTGTGGAGTTGGAAGGGACCCCGAGGGACATCTAGTCCAACCCCCAACAATGCAGGAATCTCCGCTAAAGCATTCTTGGCAGATGGCCATCCAACCTCTGCTTAAAAACCTCTGAGGAAGGAGAGTCCATCACCTTCAAAGGGGGTCTGTTCCACTGTTGAACAGCTCTTACCATTAGGAAGTTTTTCCTGGTGTTCAGGCAGAATCTTTTTTCTTGTAAAATTCTCTTCATAAAGACATAAGGTATTTTTCTTTTTATAATGCAATCATGCCAGTACCTGCCTTTGTCTACCTTCTCTGATGGCTGTATGAAGAACAGGTCATGGAGCAACCTACCTGGCAGGAATCTTTCCCACCTTCTGGGTAACCAGCACAGATCATATCCTGCTTGACAGGATCCTTTCTTAAGCCCTTCTCTGAGACACTGTTTAAGAGAGCATTGCAGACTTCTCGGCTTATGAGTGGCACCTTCACTTGCTGGAGAGTTTGTGGGGCAGGTAAAGACACTAGAAGATTGAGAAAGGGAAAGTGTTCATGGAATGCAGAGGCATTCAGTAGGACAAAAATTTAGCACTGAGTACAGTGTAGATATGTAGTTGCCACACTTTGGGACAACTTCTCCTCCCATATTTATTTCTAGGAAAACCAAGTGCAGCCCAATACATTTTGCTGTCTGAGGCAACATACAAAATTCCCTCCCTCTCAGATTCCACGAACAATACTGGTGTTTTCTTTAACACAGGTAGTGGGACAGAATCCTCCACTGTACTTGAGGGCACCGGGCTAGTTTGAGAGCGCAGGCAGATCACATGACGCCTACAGTTCTGACTGCTCCACACCCTTCACCACCTGAGTCACCTGTACCACTCTGCCTAATGGTAGGATTGGCCTGGGGGGGGGGGAGAATGTTCATTTTGCAATTCTTTTTTTTAAAAATCCTCATGAAAATTCACCAGCATTTTAGTGCAAATGTCATTTCGATATGCATTTTTCTATGTTACTTTTGTGAGGGAAATGGATGGAGTATGCACGTGCATTCAACCACCTAACGGCATCCGCGTCGCCCAGGTGATCACAGCAACAGAGATAAGAAAAGAAGAGTTGTTCTGTTGTCTGGAGAGGTCACTTCCTGGTTTGCATGGAGAAACTGTTTTCAACAGAGCCCAGTGACGGAAGTGCACAGATATATTGAGGCAGCGTTGGATGTTGAAATGTTGTGTCCCTAACAATTTTGTGCCCAGGGCAACCACCCCTGTGGACCCCCCCCAATGCCACGCCCCGGAACTGTTCATTTGGATGAGTCACAGAGTCTGAAAAAGTGCTACGAAGAAAACCCCTCACCTCCAGTTTGAATATCTCCCCATCCAGTTACCCAGCAGTGTTCTTCTGAAGAGAAGCTTGTAGAGGACTCTGGCAGGCGGATGGGGAGGATGTAGTCAGTGAAGCTCACAGGCGACTTCAGCTTGATTAAAGCAATATCTGCTGTGTGGTCAACGCTGCCACTGTAGTCAGGATGGAGGATAATCTGTTCTGCAGCAGATGCTACAGCATTATCAGAGAGGTTTGAGAGCTGATGGGCACCTAGGAGGACATTGTATTGGAACCTGGGCCCTGTTCTGTGAATACAAGGGCAAAATATTTGGCTGACATTTGATTTCCTGTGGCTCACCCATACCGTATACTTCACAAAGAGCAACAATTCCAAGAGTTCAATTCCCTGGGAAGAAGGATGGATTTTGAAACCATTCTGAGAACTGTAGTTCTGTGTGAGGAGCAGGACTTTCTTAACAGCTCTCAGCAAACTACAGTCCCCAGGTTTCTGTGGGAGAAGCCATGGCTGTTTAAAGTGGTATGATAGTGTTTTAAGTGTATGGTGCAGCTGAGGCCTAAGACACCAGGAAGCTGACTGGTAGGCAGCTGAAATTAGTCTGGCCTTGTATAGTGAAGCTTTATAATGGCTGCAGAGCAATACATCCTGTATGATACTCACCCATAGAAGAAGCAGTGAGCTGCTGTCAGGACCCACTGCTCGGCAATGAGGGAGCCTCCATAAATAGGATAAGAAAACAGTGAAATGCTGACTTGCCAGGGCCATGACCCATCAGAGGCTGGTTGGCCCCCAACTATTTTTGGAGCATTTATCGGCTGCCCACTCTCTGCGGAAGAGGAAACAATAGGATTTGCCATTACGGTTTGCAGCACACACATAATGGAAGTAATGCAGCAGAAGAGGTGGAAAACACGAGGTAACAAAATTTCTAAATTTGAATTAGTTTACAAATAGTTTTTTTTGCAGATTTTATAATCATATTTCTTGTCATTGATTCTCCTGGGTTTAATGGGCATTTCATCTGGTAAGTGAAATTGACTTTTTTATTTCTTAGCACATTTACAGCAGTTTAATTTCTGCAGCGCAAAATTAGGAAAAGGGTGAAGTTTGACGTATGGTTGTATTTTGCTTCATATATACTGCTTACTGCTTGAGAAAGTGCAAACTAGGCCTTTAATTACCTTTAAATGTGAACCAAATTAAAATTCTCATCCATCCTTACTCATATATGTGGTAGTGGAATCCACGAGTCCTGGACTCTTAGCTCTCAGTTTTGGCATCCCTTTCTCCCACACGTCTTCCATCACCATAGCTAGAAGTAGAACCATGTAAAACCTTGGGGTTTTTGGTTTCCATGGGTCAGAGATTAAGATGGCAAGAGTCATTTTAAGATTCTTCATGTGAGATGCTTGATGGGTGGGCCTTTCTTCCACAGCTTAGTGGGCAAAGGAATTGAGACTGTTACCTTTGTAAAGTAGAGCACATTCCAGCCACGCAAAAGTCCAGAGGCTTCTGCATCTCCTCACTGACATCTCTCCATCCAGATAAGAAAAAGGTAGCAGCACAGTTGAAGGACACATTCCAAGCAGGCAGTATGAATGGCTGGCTGGTGAGGGTGGGTGACATGGGGAAAGCAGTGTGGCCTTTGGAGGGGGCATGAACTGAGGAGAATCTCGAGGACTGAATATTTCCTCCACCCTGGCATTACAGCGTGCAGCTTGGCACCATGGCTTAAGGAAGTTGGACACCTAAAACCAATTCTTACTGAAGACCATGCAATCACATCTAGAATGCGGCACCTTGTTTGCTTTACTTGTGGTGTGGCAACATCAGTTTGTGGGTTCATCTTTCTCATATCAATGTGACATATTAAGGAGTATCCTGTCTAAGGTGAGGATGTTTGATTACAAGACCTCTGGTTTTTAGGAGGCCTTTTCTTTAGTTTCCTCCACAGAGATTCCTGTGAAAAACTCCTTCCAATGTATTGAATGACTCTTACCTGCTTTTGAGCTTGTAGCACCTGAGGAAAATAAAGAAAGAAGATACCCCAGGTAAGAGTCATTGTAGAAGAAAGACACAGTGTAGGATTGTATGTATGAACAAGGGGGAAGGGAACTTGTTTACACTGGCCCAGTTCAAACATGTCTCGATTCAACAAGCCAAGGTATGCACAAATTCTTTGCTTGTGAACAGAGCCCCTCCACTCTTCTCTTTGGGCATGCCACACTCAAAGCAAGAAGCCTCTAGTTAACTCTATTATCCCATGTTCTGAGAACCAGGTTAGTATGGTTAATCACTTTTAAACAAACCGGGTTATAAAAAAGTGGGTTGATAGCGGTTTAATTGCCTGGCTAGTTCTGAATTTGGTAACCATAGTTCCCTGGTTTGGACAAAACATGAAACATGAAGATTCTTTAGAAGCTTCCTCCTTTAATCACAGCTTGTGGTGAGGGGAGGAGCAAATAGACTGTGTGGGGTGGGGGTGGGCAAAAGGCACCATGTGCATATGTCAGCTTAATAACCTGACAGATGATTGTCTGTGAATGCAGCCATTCTTTTTCCAATTGGTTGAAAAATTAACACCTTTGACAATTGTGCCACAAGTTCATTCTGAAACATGGTTCTTAGGGGATGTATTCAGAACCACATTTAAACCTGGGCTCATCAGGACTTTAGCTCTTTTAATATTATGGCTTTACCCTGGAACTATCTAAGTTGGGAAGAACAGATGTCCTAAGGAAAAGTGGGACATTCCAGGATCAAATCAGAAACCGGTATAGCTTCTGTAAATCTGGGACTGTCCCTGGAAAAATATGGGCACGGAGAAGGCATGATTTCCCAGGAGCCCTCACAACTTTAATTTTTTTAAAGAAATGAAACCTTGGAGTAACTGTTCTCCAAGCACTTCCCCAACTCCATCAATCACCTTGTAGCATGGTCAGCTGCAGAAGCCACACAGTCAGTGCGGAAGTAACAATTGGCATTGCTGTCCTTCTGAAGTATTCTCTGAGTGGTTCAGCTCCAGTCAGTTCCAGACAACAGATGTTTTATTTCAATCTGAATGTCCTCTAGGAGCCGTACTATTAAAACACAATATCAGCAATGAAAAGGTAGTGCTCCTGTCTTTGGCCTGTCTGTTGCTGAGTCTGGAGAAGCAGCACAGAAGCCCCAAGTCCCTGCAATCTCTGGATCCCAGAAGCAGCAGCATCCCAAATCTCTGCCAACATCTGAGAACGCCCACAGGTGTGCAGGTTGCGCATAGGTGGAGGCAAGGCATGTATACACTTTCCTCATTGATGTCCACATCTGAACCAGCTCCCCACTTTTTTGGAATAGGGAGAAGGGGGAGAATATGAGATTCTCCAGAAGCATCCACCCACCTTTTATCTTGCACATTAAGTCCCCAAACATGGAAATGAAGGTGGAGACCTCCTTCTTCAAACTTGCCACCAGCTATGGTCACTTACAGACCATAGGATAAATAGTCCTAATTCCTTTAGCTGGGAAGTTAGACGGCATTGTGAGAAGCAAATGTCATTCCATGCTTTCTAGTGCATTTCCTTTCATTCTCCTTATCACAAAAACATCCAACCTGGGGGGAAGTGGGTTTATTATGTACAACCTGAATTTGCTGCTTATGCAATTGAATTCAGCCTGCAAAATAACAACAGTGTAGCTGTTATCCATCTTGAGAGACAGCCCAGGACCCCTATCCACACTGCCAAGGCTTGCGCCCCAGGGAGGTCACTTTGGTGCTGCTATTGCAGTGGTTTGACTTCAGGCCTGGAGGTGCACTTCATTGTCTCTGGAGACAGACAGGTGCCAACAATCTGCTTATGTATTTATTACTGCTAGATTGTACTCTCTATAGAGATTTGAGGAGTGAGGTTATTACCCCTCTACTACTACCCAAACCAGGATGTTCAAGCACTGCTACTGTGTCTTTCTTCTGGTAGATCAAGATAACCAGGTGACAGCAAAAACTGCAAAATTTTTAGCAGGGGCAATTAGAAGAAAATATATTATTTGATTAACTTTCTAATATTCCCCAGCTTAGGGGGGGGGGAATCAAAAGAAAGCCTATTGGCTCACATGTTTTATCTGTGGGTAAAGGATCATGTATCATTTCTGTCATTTGTATTGATGTAGACCTCCAGAATGTATTTTGTATACCTAACTATTTCGTTCTATCCCCAGTATATTTTTTCTTATTGCTATGGCTAGTGGCTAATGCAAATAAAGTTTCTATCTATGCATGCTTTTATTACAGTTCTTTTTAAAGGGACCAGGGCAGCAAACACCCAAATGTAACAACAATGTTAATACAGTATAATGAAAATACAATATGATAAAAAAGTAAATATATATTAAAAAACGTTAAGAACAATGTAAAACATTTAAAAGGATCTAAAAACAATGAATAAAGGTCTAAAACATTTAAAAGACAAATGCATATCATCACAGCTCCTAATTTCATGACTGCCAGGAACAATATATTTCAGCCATCCAGTACCGGATCTTGCCATTTAACCCAAATTGTTCTCCTACGCTCACCCTCTGTAGGTAATTGCAGCTTCAAGGCACTGTGGATTTGGATTTGGGGAATCAGTTTGGGAGGAAATTATGCATGGAGAGACATGCATGGATTCATAGATCTCCTACGTAGCATCTAGTTTGGCCCTCTCACAGGACTCTGCCATTGCGTTTCAAATATACAAACATCCTTTCCTAGTATTTATCATTCTTACCTAGCTTTTTCAGAGATGGTCAGAAAAGTCTCTGTACTTCTAGCAGAAGCAGTTAGTTTTAGAGGGAAGGAGAGATCACCCTTTTTAAATGCATCAAGTGCATTCTTCATTTGAAGTAGCACTATGTTCCTTCATTCAAAACAAACATATTAGTTTCCTGGTTCCCCCTCTTTCTTTGTCACACACATGCCGTAAAGGGTGTGACTTTGTATGCAAAGTGAGAAGGTTGCAACAGTAGAGTTGATTCCAAGAGAGCAGAGACAGACCATAGAGAAGGAAATGTCTAAAGCAACCCATACAGGCCATAACTGGGCTGAATATCAGGTGAGATCGACTGTTAGTCATACTCAATGTGAATCCATTGAAATCACCAAAAGGTCTGAAAACAAGACCCTGCTTGTTCTCCTGGACTTCTTTGGTGGCTTTCAATACCATGACTGGCCCAGGACATATTGCAGCCTGAGGGAAAGGAGAAGATGGTACCTTATCCCATGGGCAGAAACCAACTGGACAGACACTTGGATCTTACTCAACAATGGCGATGGGGAAGTATACTTCACTTTTTACAAGGGCAGCAGGCTAGCTTAGGAGGTGTAGGCAGTGCTTTATTGATAAAAGTGCCATGGCTGTGTATGGGAAATGCACCTGGAAGACAAAATGTATCGAGGAGTTATTGGTCTGACATGGAGCTCTTTCTGCCTCTTTTCCACCCCCCCATGGAATGTCAATATGAATGTTTTGAGAACAATCTTAAATATTTTGGGAACACTGGGAGGAGGTGAAGCCCTCCCCAGCCCCCCACAGCTGCCTTATCAGTTGTGGAGGATAGTGCTATTGGAGGTTACCACCCACACACTTCCGCTGCACCTTCTGCTTGTGTGGTGGCACCTCAGCAAAACCTCGTCTTACTGTTTATAGCAGAGTATTTCCCTGGCGGCAGATGACAAGAACAGAAGTCAAAGTCCTCAGCCAAGAGCTTCTTTATTGCTTGACTGGTTGCACAAGCATTTCTATTACAAATATATACAAACTATTTAGTAAGGTAAAGGTACCCCTGACCATTAGGTCCATTCATGGCCGACTCTGGGGTTGCGGCGCTCATCTCGCTTTATTGGCCGAGGGAGCCGGCGTGCAGCTTCCGGGTCATGTGGTCGGCATGACTCAGCCACTTCTGGCGAACCAGAGCAGCGCATGGAAATGCCGTTTACCTTCCCACCGGAGTGGTACCTATTTATCTACTTGCACTGCATCCTTTCAAACTGCTAGGTTGGCAGGAACAAACTATTTACATGCCTTCTATATCTCTCCAGCACAGTATAAACTCAGTGTGTGTGTGTGTGCTTTCTTCGTGCCTCAAATGGCAAACTCATAGCTCCTCCTTTTAACTGCATCTTAAGCTGGCACTCCCACACATTGAAGAAACTTCTGGAACGCTTTTTAAAGTTTAAAGGAACCTTAGCTGTTTTGTTAAAGAATGTATTTCTAACAAGTGCTGGGTACCTTCTTCCATGTTTGACATGTTTTGAAAAAGTGAGGCATTGGGAGGGGGCGGCTAATGGATGGTTTGCACATCACTAGTCTTGGAAGCCACACAGGCTATCTATAAAATCAGACAGCTTGGGCAGAGTTTCTTTGAAGCTCGTGCACAGACTGCAGGGCCGTGCAAGCTGAGGCTACCTGAAAGGAGTCGCTTTGACACTGCTTGAGGGCTTCCAAGTGGCAGATTGAAGTGCTTGCTTGGTATGTATACATTGCTTGCTGTTTTAGAATAAAATCTTTAATCTTCTCACTCACTTGTGTATTTTGTATTGCTTCTGAATCTCATTTTAAAAGAACCACCTTGCATTTGGCAAGACAGGCTGCCAGCACAAAATGGCTGCCATGGGCAGCAAGGAAAGGGGATAATAATAATAATAATAATAATAATAATAATAATAATAATAATAATTGGCTGGGATGGTTCACTATACTAGTGAATAGTGTCACAAAAAAGCACTTGGTGTAGGACCAGGGCTTTTTTTGCAGCTGAAACTCACAAGAACTCAGTTCCGGCACCTCTCAGGTGTGCACCATTGCCAATAAAAGAGAGGGTAGGACAGAAAATAAAGTATGCACAGCAGTGGGGGCTGGAGACTAGTGGGATAGGAGCAGGGAGCCTGAGTTAATGACTAACAGAGCCAACTAATTCTAAAATGGTCCCCTGCTCCCTGCTGAGTTCTAGAAGAGCAAGAGGAAGCTGACAGCCAGTGGCACCCCATGGACTGGTGGGAAGTAAGATGATAGGCATATGTGGGCTTGCTGAGGGCAGATTGAGGTTTTGGGGGCAGTGGCCCATTTGGCCTAATGGACCAGCATCCACTGAGCTCTAGTCACTCCACACCCCTTGGCATCTGCCACCTGAACTGGCCATCTTACTCTGCCATGACTTATTCCCAGGTAAGTCAAAGTAGGATTGCAGTGTTATTCAACTAAGAGAAAGAATACACATGCACACAGCTTACACTCTGCAGAACTCTGCAGAACTGCAATAGCCTTTCTTTGGTGCTGACTATTAGCTGTATTTTGCATAGGTTTTTTGAGTGAGTAAATATGCATAAATAAATAATCAGCTTCAGCAACACTGGACAAAAGCTTAATTGAAACTTTTGTACTGTATACTCAGTATGGCAAACAGGAAGAAAAATAAATCTAGTCTCTGTTTGGTAGGGCAAAGAAACTGAAAGGAGGAAAATTCTGCACTCAAGGTTCACTTCAGTGCATGACTGAACCCTGCTTTTCTACGGGAGTATCCAAATCAGTAACTTGTTTAAAGGGCAGCATCAAAATTTAATAAATCAATAATTAGAGGATTCCTCAAGGGTGCAGAAATATATTGATTGATCGGACCCTTCATGGAAAGGTCCCACAATGGCTTACAACAATACAGAGATACAATATTAAAGTCAGTAAAAGCAATTAACAATCAGAAGAACAAGGTGGGTCCTGAAAATATATTTAGGTGTCAGAGGCCAGGGCAAAGAGATACATCTTTAGCGTATGAATTGTATGTGCAAATTGTGAACTTGGTGGCATCAAGCCTACCAGTGAAATAGACTAACCACAGACAAAGTAGAGATTTTCACATACTTCCGAGATTCCCCCATTAAGCAGATAATTGTAAGCATATGAAAATAAAAAGGTAGTATACCCCACCCCAAAGCAAAACAGCCACTTACTTACTTTCCCATTCTCCTTTCCTTCTCTTGGTATTTTTCTCTCAACAACTGATACTCAGCTTTATTGCAAGGGCTGGTAATATGCCCACTTGCCAGCCCAACATAAAAGAGTACGCCACAAACAACTGAGATCAATCACACAGGAATGGATTCGATGTGTAATATACAATGTATAGGAAATAGTAAAATACGAATATGCTTCATTTTTCTTTTTATTTACATCAGTGTGTAAGTTTTACAATAAAACCCCAACAAGGAGGAGCTAGGCTTACAGCAACACTGAGAAGAAATCCCAAGGATATCCTTATTTTGAAACAATTACACCCACTCTATACATTTAAAGCGCTCTTCCGCCATTTTAACAGTAATGGAGAATCCTGGGAATCATAGCTTGGTAAGGGAGTTGGGTATTGTAGTTGTGTGGTGTCAGCACCCTTAATAAACTACAGTTCTCTGCGTTCTTGAGGAATAACCCATATCTGTTAAAGTGGTATAAGAGTGTCTCAAACAGGTAGTGTTGATGCGCCCAGAAAACTACTCAACGTTCTTTCTAGAGAAGCATCTTGAAAGTGTCAGTTTACTCCTTCAGGTGATGTTCCACATTCTCCTAAACTATGAATTCCCAAACTGTGGCCTGTGGACCACCAGTGGGCTATGAGATATTTTGAATGCTCTCTAGAATATGATGTAGAAAGTGCCAAAAGAAGGTACTTCCTCAAAAGTATGTGTGCACCCCCCCCCTTAGAAAGTTGGTCCAATTGCTCATTTTAATAATCCTGGGTATTTCTGGGTACTTCTTTCAACATGTTCAGGAGAGCAAAATATACAGCAACTTTATATAAAGAGTAATAGCAAGAAAATATTCACAAATATTTATAAATACCATATAACAATTCTTTGATCAAGTACAAACAAGCAGAAGTATAAAATTATCTGAATTAACATTATAACATTGAATTGAAGATAAATTACAACCCCACTATTCTGGGCACCATATTTCTTTGCAGCTTCTTACCACATCGTTTAATTCTTTCATCAGATTAAAAGAATATTGAGCTTTGCATCCAGAAGGTCTTAAGTTCAATCAGGGGTGGAAGAAGGGATGTGTGGTGGGGGTGCGCCACCCCGGGTGTCACCACTGGATTGTGTGTGTGACAAAATGCCAGGTGGCACTCACTGTGGGGCCTGCAGCATGCCCAAGCCACGTGTCTCTCCTGGGAGTGATGCAGTGACTTGGGCCCCTGCAGACTCCATGCTGCCCCAAACGGTCCACCCGCCGCCTCCCCCTCAGCTATAGGGTGGCTGAGTGGGAGAAGGCAGGTAGTTTCCTCAGAGGTCCCACGGAGCATCCTGTTCTGGCTGGCCCTGCCCCGTAGGCAGCTGACCTCACCCCCACGGGCGGCTGGCCCTGCCTCTGAGCGCAGAGCATGCATGCCACCCCAGTCACCTGACTGGCTTGCTCTACTGCTGGGTTCAATTCCCAGCATCTCCCAGTAGGGCTGGGAAAGGCTCCTGTCAGAACCTTGGAGAGCTACTGCCAGGCAGGATATAAAATCCTAAACTAGATGAACTGACAGCCTGTCTTGCTATAAGGCAGTGAGTGGCCTGTGTTCCTCTTGCGTCCCCAAACCAGACCCCTCGGTTGAATAAATTGTCAGAGAATATAGGGCTTAAATCAATACTGATCAGTACAGCAATTTAAATGCACCTGTGATCAAATTCTGAACAAATTCCACATAACCCATTAGTAGATGGGCTGAAGGCAAAGAGAGGAGCCTCTCATAGAAGGGTCAATGCAAAAAACACTAGGAGGAGTGTCACAACTGGGGAATTCTGTTCTCTGCCATTCACCTCACTTTTCCCACTTGTAGTCCCACCCTTTCCACACACCACAAAGGTCATATTGGGTATATGCTGGGAGATCCAAGTGGCATAAAAAGGGGTTGAAGAATAGACACCAGGGAGCCCAGGGCGGCCACAGCCTATCCCCCAGCTCACAACCCCAGCCAAGACCCAATGTCCATCACATGGGCAAGCCAAGGGTCCCCCGGAGTCACCCTGTGGAGAGAGAGATAGGAGTCAGTCCACAGTTACAGGAAGCCTCCTGAGAGCGGGTTTTGGAGACTGGTTTCAAAACAGATTATGCTTATTTCCTTTACAGATCTGGTCCTGTCCTCATGTATAGTTCAGGAACCATCTCCCAGCTAGACTACGGTAATGGAGAAATGGCTAAGGTATGGAGGAGAAACTATGCATAAGGCTGAAATGACCAAATTTGAATTTCCCAAAACAATATGGGAACTGAAACATCTATCTATTGAAATTTGCACATATCTGAATTTTGTGATTCAGTTCTACAACTAAGCAATGTTAACAAAGATGCATATATTATTAAAATATTGCTTGCACAGACATGTATATTAGCCAAAACGGCAAATGAAATTGTGTTTATTGGGAGAAATTCACACTAAAATGCTGAGAGCTGAAATTGACAGATCCTTCTATCCCTGGTCCAGACTTTCAGTTTCAGTTTAATGAATATATAATGCAGCTTTGTAAAGAAGTCTTCAAATGTTACTGGCCTGCAAAAATGTATGTTGGCTTGCTGTGGGCCTGCAAAAATGTATGCTTGCTGTGGGCCAGGAGAGGAGAGACAAACAGCTCAGTCCTTATGGCAGCAGCCCACTGTATTTTAATGCAGGGCCTGGACCTTTTGGCTTCTACGGTGGACACACATTAGAGATGGAGCACTCTTCTGCCAGCCTGCTCACTAGCTTGCATGTAATGCCTTGCCATCTATGTCTACTACCCCACTGCTAAAATACAAGGCTGACATACTGCATTTTCATGTCAGGTCTATTTAAGTAGGCCTGTACTCATCTTCTGAGAAGGCTACGTTTCTGAACTGCTGGCCCTGTGAATAAAACCAAACAAAGGATGGAAAAATCTATGGCCTCCCAGCTGTTGTTGGACTCTAACTCCCATCAGCCCCAGCCAGCAGAGCCAATGATCTGGGGGATGACAATGTCTGGAGGGCCACAGGTTCTCCATACCTGAGCTAGACCTTTGGAGCCTGTCCCCTCCTTTTCTGGGGTGCTCCTGCCAACCACAGCCAACCACACTTACGGAGCATCCTACCTGGCAGGAATCTTTGCCCCCTTCTTGGTAGCCAGCACAGATCATACCAGGGCCGACCGGATTATGGAGTTGTGGTTCATGTTGGGTAGCGTTGAAGAGAGAATTGCATTTTTCTCGGTCTATGAGTGGCACTTTCACTTCCTGGAGGGTTAGTGGGGGTGGCAATTCCACTGTAAGAGGAAGCAAATGTATCATTAGGGATGTGATCAGGTGGATAGCCACCCATCCCAATTATATCTCTTACCCCAATGTATACTCCAATAGCTGCCTATTTTACATTGTCCATTCTGCATTTAATATAGATGGAGGAAGGCAAAAGCAAATAGTGTCTACGTCCATCTCCCCTGACCACTGGTTTCTGAGATATTGCAAAGCACTGCCCAGACATGTGCGAAACTTTACAGCATACAGAGAAAGAAATCTGCATTTTAACATCAATTCCTGATAAAAAACAACAATAGGGACAATAATAAGGTATGATTAAGTGGCCAGCTGATTGCCTTTTCCTTCCGCTCTGCTTATAGAATTGTATAAGAGGGTTCACTTTCTCCATCTACTGGTGAGAAAAGTGGTAGCACTGTTAGCTTCCAGACTGTTGTGAAACTCTAACTTGGAGAATAAGGAACCTGCGACCCTCTGGAAGTTGTTTGACTACAACTTCTCCATCCCCTACCCTTGGCTCCATCCATTTTCCAAGGGTGTGCTGGAAAGTTGCATGCTTGGATTTCAAACCTTGCCTCCTCATATGCCCTATTCATTTGTAGTTACTTTGTGGTTAATAAAAGCAGCAGTGAGTCTTGAAGCACCTTAATGACTAACACATTTATTATGGCATAAGCTTCTGTGGACAATTCCATAAAAGCTTATGCCATAAATATATTTGCTAGTTTTCAAAGTGCTGCACTTGGCTCCCCCCCCTCTCTTTCTCTCTGTGTGTGTGTTTGCTGCAACAAAGTAACATGATTACACTATCAAAAGGCACTCTGTCTCACAGACATTCTGTCTCACAGACATTCTTTCTAATGCATGGCTCTGAAGGCCATTTTTCTACCATTACAAGGCAGCCCGGAAGTTGAGCTCTGGCTTGGCCTGGCTCAAATTCAGGCCTGTAGATACCATCTCATTGCTTTAATGACATACCCTCCAACATGCTGAGTCCTAAAACCGGGATACGTGTCTTCCTAGCTGCGCTCCTGTGCGAGTCATGTGACCTGCGTGAGATCACGGAGCCCAAAATACATGCTTTTTTCAGGGCTGTGCTGTCACACAATAGCCTGACACCCCAAAATGCATGTTTTGGGGCACTGCATGATATTACTGACCTGAAAAAGCACTTCTTTCCAGGAGAGATCATGGCACGAAATCGTGCAAGATTACGGAACCCAAAATGTGCTCTCACAGGACAAAATAGGAAGTACTGGTTTTTCCCAGGACACTTGTCGGGTATGTAATGGCTGCACCAGATAACATAGTGGTGGTCGGTGTGAGTTGCATTCTCGGATTAGTTCCCTTTACTGCCTTCCTGTTCACTCTCAGGTCCAGCAAAAACTCTTTGTCTTTAAAGTAATCCATGGTCTTGTTGTCCTGCTTTTGATGTTTCTCTCCTCATACCCAGCCTGAGGCCCTATTCATGGTTTGCAGGTATTTATAACCCTTAGGGGTAGGATCTTTTTACAGTGGCTCCTTGTCTCTGCAATACTTTACCATTTAAGATTCATTAGGCCTCAGCACTGGGCTGATTGGAGGTTGTGATGCTTTCCAGATGTTGTGGAATATAACTCCCATCAGCCCAATACATTATTGTCCATGGTCAGGGATGATGGGAATTACAGTGGACAACTTCTGGAAGGCACCTCCTTGGCTACTCCTGGCTGCAAATCATACCCGCCTCTATCCTGCAGCATTTCAACTGCATCATCCAGCATCTTCCACCTGAGCCAGCTTGCCCTATAAAAGTGCAGTGTACATTGCTGGCATGAAAGTAAACAGAGCTTGAAGGAGAACCTCAAAAAGCACTTCTCCATCTCCTCACCTCCAGGTTGAATATCTCCCCATCCAGTCACATAGCAGCTTTCTTCCATTGAGAACTTTGCAGAGGTCTCTGGCAAGCAGATGGGAAGAATGTACTTGGTGAAACTCACAGGGGACTTCAGCTCTACTAAAGCAATATCCCCTCTGGAGCTATCACTGTCATAGGTGGGATGGAGGATAATCTGTTGGATATCAGATGTTACTGTGTTACTTGAAGTGTTCAGGAGCTGATAGGCACCCAGCACCACATCAGAATGGGTAGTTTGGCTCTTGACGCTGTAAGTGAAAAAAACAAGAGCAAAATGCATCAAGATCTTTGCCAAACTGGTCTCCAAGAGGTGAGTGCCCTTAGACCTTGTAATTCAGTCTCATGTCAACATGTCTAGTTTAAAGGGGAGACTAGGGCCATAGCAACCCAGTGGAGAAAAAGTCCTAGCTCTTTCCAAGCAGAAGACCCCAGGTTGACCCCTCCATGTCGCCGGACAATTCATTAGCACCCATTCATTTTTGCCTTCCCTCTGGGGTTTTTTAAATTGTGCATAAGCACAAGTCCTTGCCATTTCTTGCAACCAGCCTATAGGGCAGGGATGGGGAACCTTTGGTCCTGCAGACGCTGGACTTAAACTCACAACATCTCTGGCCACTGACCACATGGGATGGGGCTGATGGGAGTAGGAGCCCAGCTCCCATTGGTTGGGCTCCTACAGGGCCATTGGTTTACATCCCTGACCTTGTTCTCTTTACCTCCAAGAGGAAGCTACTGGCATAATTTCTGACGTGTCCCCTCACAAATCAGGTGGTCAGCAGAAATCAGATGACACAATAGTACAAAAGTGGAGATGAGCACCACACCCCATAGTCAAATTTGACTGGATTTAACCGTCCAGGGTTCCTTTACCTTAATGGCATTCAACTTGAGCCTATAAAGTTTGTGATTTGAGTTTGGCTCTGGAGTTTGAACAATTTACTGCTCAGGCATAGACAGAACTATGCTTGTCAGTGCATGTTTGTCTCCATTTGCATGTTTTAAAATATGCAATATGCATTCAGAGCTGCATGGCTTGAATGTAGCCTACTGTACAAAGGTGAAAGCTGCTGCTGTTGCTCCACTGACATTCATCTCTGGCCCCAACCACCTCCAGGCTGAAAAAGATCCCCCAGCCCCACTCTATACCTTCTGCCAGCTATCTGCTTCCTTTAACTTTATTATTCATTGCTCTGTCAGGCTCTGCTTTGGCAAGGCCAAGGCACTGAGTAGCTGTTAGGCCAGCCATGGGCAGTCATTCTGGGCCAATGGGCACATTGGGAATGTTGAGAAAGTGCTTGGGTGCTAGTCACAAAATGGCTGCTCTGGGCTGTGAGGTACAAAACAAAATGGCCACCACATCTATAAGAGACAGGAGATGTTATTTGCTGAGACCTTTTGTGGATGCCATAGGGCGAACTGGCAGGGACACTGGTGCCTGTGGGTGTCACATTTATGCCCTCTGTGTTAGACATAAAATATTAGTTTGGCCTTGCAGCTGCCTCTAGGGTGAAACTGAATGATGCCTTCACAGCCAGGTACACCAGAAACTTACTTAGGGAAGCAGTGAGCTGCTGACAGGACCCACTTCTCAGCTATGAGGGCGCCTCCACAAATAGGTTGGTCCCGATATAAAATGCTGACTTGCCAGGGCCATGACAACCCATCAGAGGGAGCTGGTTCACCCCCCATAATTCGTTGAGCTGGCTTTCCACAAACTGTGGAAGAAGGAAAGAGGTTTTAAAAAGATAGGTCACAATAACACCAGCACTGAAGCAAACCTAGAAACAAACATAAAAAGCCTTGCCTGAAACAAAAAACAAATATTTGTATGCGACCTTTTAAAGAACATTTCCAGTTATTGATAATGGTTTCCAGTCAATCATATTTAGAGCCATAATGCCTCTAACTGCAGCAAGGCTGCTCACCATATATTGAAGCAATTGAAGCAATATTCAGTTTGTTTATTTATTTATTAAGTATATTTCTAAATCTGCCTGGAGGCTCCTGTTTAACAATAGGTCTGCATGATCATTAGGTTTGTAGCAGTCCTACATTTTGATGAGACTGCCCTTTGGTTCAGCCCATCCATGAGCCTGTGAAATTGGTGAGTAGGAAAGACAAAATATACAGGGGTTCCTACCTGCTTCAGAGCTGGCAGCATCTGTAGAAAACAGAAATGAAGGGAAAACATTTCAGTTTTTCATATAAGAGACACTGAAGCACAAATACTGAAAAACAGGTGCCTATGTAGGAGAAAGAGGAAGAGGCCCAGGTTACAATCTGTTACCAATGTATTTTTTTTTAAAAAAAGAATACAGCTCTGTACAGTATTGTGACACATATGTTATGAGTATATTTTCCTAGCCAAATTGGTAGAGCTTATTACAGGGCTTAATTTGAACAGAGACTCATTGGGACTTTAGCTCTGGAGCATGCTTCTAACACCAAGACTCTGTCTTGAAGCATGTTAAGTATTTTATGTAAGTAAGTACTGTAAGTAAGTAAGTAAGTAAGTAAGTAAGTAAGTAAGTAAGTACAGTAAGTAAGTGTTTTGCATAATTATCAAATTTCAGCCTTGTACATACTAGGGGGCAATAGCCCTCAACTCATTTACCTGAGGTCCCACCTTCCAGCCCACCATTTTCCTCTGTGCCACAGGACTAAATCTGATCTGCTTCCTCAGATGCAGTGGAAGGGTGTGAACCTATGGCCAGTGTTGAAATAAAATTTGGCTGCCAGTTCAGTTGGTTTCTTTATGTGGAATAAGGAGGCGGCACCATCTTGTTCTTTGCCTCAGGTGGTTACATCTCTTGGGCCAACCTTGGGCCCAGAGAAGGCTAATTGTCTGTTGCCAAGTATTACCATGAGCAAAACAAAAACAAAAACAAAAAAACAAAAAACTTCCACACACATACACACATCAAGTCAGCTATAACACAGTGAAAGATGGGCCAGAACAACTAGAACATTAATGAAAACAGAGACTTGGATTTCAAATCCCGCTAGTCCAACTTGTCAAACAGAAAGAGCCATAGGTAAGGCAAATGAGCACACCTTTGAGTAGAAGAGGGTGGGGGAGTGAGGACCAGCTATGGATAAAAAATCCTGTCATTTTTCAACCAAGAATCGCTATCCAGGTTCACAAGCAATGCTAAACTAGTTAAGCCAACATCAAACCACAGTTTGCTAACAAACCATAGTTAATAAACCATAGTTGAACATTACATGAGAACAAGGCCACTATCTGCTGACATACATTTGTCTCCCTAGCGGAAAGGAATATGAGTTCCACTTGAAAGCCCAGTGTGTGAGAAACTCCTTTGTTTGCACTTATAAACCATGCATCTCCTTTTTTGGCTTTCTCCTACTCCCATTTTGACTCCTCTGAGAAGCAACTGATTCTCTCATCCTCAATTACCTTCCCTCCATTGTCTCCCCACACCATAGAAGCCAACTCCTAGGGACCAGGGTCCCTTCAGCCCCCCATAAAATATTTGAGGGGGCCACCTCGCTTCCCAAGTTGATGGGCACTGCCATTCAAATGGTGTCTGTGCACTGTATCTTGTGACTGATTATGCAGGGTGGGGCTTACCTGGGTCCCCAATATTTTCAAGCTGGCACCCCTGCCCCACACCATCACTCACCTTGTAGCAGCACAGGCAGTAGAAGCAGCCACACAGCTAACGAGAAGGGCACCATTGACATTGTAGTTGCTGCTTCTGTAATCCTGCTCTGAAGAGTCTCCTGAGTGGTTCTGCTCTGAGTCCAAGCAACAAATCCTCTGCTTCAATCTCAATTCTTTTGTTATCTGTGCCCCAAAATGTAATATCAATGGCCAAAAGTATTTCCCCCGAATCCTCTTGGTATCAGCAGGATGGCAAATCCTTGATCTCCCCTTGTATCTGGGATCTTCTATCTTCACCAGCTGTTGTGTTGCTAGACTTGCTGGTAGAGCTCAGGTGACCTTAATAGATGCACAGGAGAATGATGATGTTGATGACTTTGTTCCAGTTATCGTTGATTATGATAATACTTATTTAGTGTTATCAATATGCATGACACTTTTACAAAGTGCAAGGCGGCATGTTTCTACCCCATGGAACCTACAGGGTGGCATTCAATCTTTTGCTAGCAAACTTAGGTTGTACGATTAAAGTGGATTTGGAGCCCTTGTACAAAGAGCTACTTCCCTCCCAAAACCGAGCCTTTTTGCAGTAAGGAATGCGATGGGATAACTTTTTTTCTGGTGATAAAGAAAGTAACAGGATACAAAAGGCCCTGGGAAGTGTGGGATAACAACTGCTTGATGCAACATCGTCTAACCTCCCCAGAAACAAATTTAAAATGAATGCTCAATAAGTAGCTGATGCCATCTAATCTCCTCCTCACAAACTTTGTTCAAATGTATCAGGATGAATGCTCAAATAAACAGGTTGCCTCTAAAAGTGAGCTTACCTAGGGAGGAACGTGAACACTGAAAGATTACAAAGCTAGCAACTCACTATAAAACTGTTAATATCGCCAAAGGCAAAAGCTAGAGGCACTGTTTTTCCAAGGGTAGATACAAGGAAAGAGAGTTGCCAGTCTTTTGCTTAAAGCAGAGGATACTGCTTCCCTCCCACAGCTGCAGTAGAGCCCATGATCATATCTTAATACTCCTCTGACCATAAGAGCAATAAAGCTCTATGTAACTTCTTTACAACCCCTTTCTTGGCTGTGGAGCAAGTCTGTGATTTAATATACAATCTGAAGATGCTGTTTCACCTTTATACAAATAGGTTTTTGGCTCATGCTTTGAAGTGGTAGGAGTTGATTCTGGAAATAGTGCACACATCTGTTAAGCACAACCCTGTTGAAACCTCTTAGACTATCCTTCCATGCCTCTGAAAGTCCTGCTGGGGCAGGTGTGCTGAAGCTTTGGCCAACCAGATGTTGCTGAAAAACAACTTCCACCATCCCTGGCCATTGACTGATGGGAGTTGTAGTTCAGCAGCATTTGGAGGACCAAAGACTCTCAACTCCTGTGCTAGGGCCTAAGCATCCCTGGGAAACGCGGGATTGGATACCCTTGTGTATATTTAATAAATCCATATAGTAGAGATACATTTGTCCCTCTCCAGCTAAGAGCAGCTTAGGAAGGGAGGAGTGATTTACAAAGGGGTACCACAGAATGTCTGTGTTGGAAGGGACCATGATGGTCATGTAGTCTAACCTAAGGTTACCAGATGTCCCCGTTATCCAGGGAGAGTCCCTGAATTTACAACTCAGTCCCCATACAAAATCCATTGAGGTTGAAAAAAAATCTGGTAACCTTAGTCTAACCCCCTACTCCAAAGCATAAAGCAGCTAGAGGCTGTCACTTATCCCTGTATGAACCTTGAGCAAAGAACCGCCCGTTCCCTCCCGAGGAAGTCAGCTCCACTGTAGAACTTCTTAAGAAGTTGCATTTCCACCCATTGGTTCTAGGTTTGTCCTCCTCCTCAGCAGAGAACAAATCTGGCTCAACTTCTGCACGTTAACCCTTCAGACATTTGAAGACCACCACCATGGCTCCCTGAATCTTCTCTTCTCCAGGCTAAACATACCAAGCACTTTCAACCATTCCTCACAGGATTTGGTTTCCAGACATCTCACTATCCTCACTGTTCTCTTCAGGGCACCTGGTGTAGGGGGAAATGGCTGGGCTCCACCTTCCCACCCATGCTGCGGCTGCTTTTAGAAGAAGAAAATGATGTGGGGAGATCCAAGCATAGATCCCCCATGTAATATTAGAATCATAGAATTGTAGAGTTGCAAGGCACCCCAAGGGTCATACAGTCCAACCCCCTCAATTGCAGGAATATCAGCGTAAGACGGCCATCCAACCTCTGCTTAAAAACCTCAAATGCAGGAGAGTACACTGCCTTCCAGGGATGCGGGTGGCATTGTGGTCTAAACCACAGAGCCTAGGGCTTTCTGATCAGAAGGTCAGTGGTTCAAATCCCTGTGACGGGGTGAGCTCCCGTTGCTCGGTCCCTGCTCCTGCCAACCTAGCAGTTCAAAAGCACACAGTGCAAGTAGATAAATAGGTACTGCTCCAGCGGGAAGGTAAACGGCCTTTCTGTGCGCTGCTCTGGTACCATCTCTGAACTCTACCCATCTCTCATCTTCAAATATACAAGCATCCATTGCTGTTCCTACCTGGTTCTTTCTGGGTCCGTTCAATAAGAGTCCCGTATTTGACGATTTGCTCCTGCCTTTAAAGAGAAAAATCCTCTACACAAAGCTCCCCGATGCATTCTTTCTGTGAGATAGCATTATGTCTTAATCACTCAAAATAAACATATTAGCTTCCTGGTTTCAACAAAGGTTCGATACCATCTTTTGATTTTTAAATTGTTTAAAACAGCTGTCTGTGAAGGATGTGACTCAACTTGCACAGAGTGATGTTTTTGCAAAGGTGGGATTTGAAAAAGAAGAAGAAAAACTAAGGTGGAATGCCTCTGTGTATACACCATGCCTCCCTTCCCTGAAGGGAAACACGTAAAAAAAAAAAAGAGCCCCAAAAGTAGGTTAAATAAATAATCACTTGAGAGTTGAATGGTGTCTACAGAATGTAGACTTTAAATGTGAACTGAATCAAATTCCTTGCCTATTCTGAGTAATAATGCATGTTATATAATGCATCTAGTACTAACCTGCTAGATTCAATACTGTTTACCCCCACAAAACCCCAAATCGAACAGTTTCTATAAATACTAATATGGGAAATATGTATTGGGATATTTTATAAGCAAACATTATTCCTTATTATTTTGTTCCTGCTGTAGCTGAAATAGATTGACACACTCTCCATTGATACTAGGGGTAATGAAGGCCAGAGGTTCCCAAGACTTCATATGAAAAGAAGAAATCAGCAGATTTTCTACAGTTTTTACTGCTTGAGGTTCTCAGAGTTCTGAGTTGTGCTTGTTGACTTACATCATTTCAATTAAGAGGCAAACATCCATGGGTTAATGGCTGCTGCACATCAATGTGCATAGTGCCCAGAGATGGTCAAATTATTTTAGCACCAGAGGTAGAAAATTCCATATTTGGCTTAAGGGTTTTGTTGTTGTTGTTAAAATAATAATAATAACGTAAAAACCCAAAAGTGCCCAAGAGATTTGGAAGGTTTTTACTGTATAACTAAAGATACAATCAAACAACAAGCTGTTAAGTCCTTGTCAGCCTTTGAACATAGCAAGGGTCCAGGTGTCACAGTAATATAAAAATTTTAATAGCCTTAGACAGAGAGGACTTTGCCAGGTTGGAAACAAGCTGGGAGGTTGTTCTACATACCAAGCATGATTTAGCCAGATGGAATAATATGTGGTAAATTCTTCTCTCTGTTTTAGCTAAGCTCATATACAGGAAACCATTAAAAAAACTTCTTAATTTTTATTTTCTTTTTGTAAATCCTTTTGTAGTACTTGGGTTTATTATAGCCAAGGGCAATATAAATGTTGTGAAATAATTTAACTACAAACACTATTTAAAGGTCACCTTACCACGACTGAGATTTCCTGTTTTATCCTGAATCTCTCTTCTCAATGTTGGTGCTGCAGATCCAGGAAAAACCTATACTACCAGTTATGATGGGCCTGCCCACCAGTGGCCAAATTTTGGGACCTGATTTTTCTGACATTAATTTAATTACAAAACAGTAAGTCTTTTCTGTGGGGTGTCTGGGACAGATTGAATAAAGACTGTTGCAACAATACTCTGGTCGAACACCTACTAGGTGCAGCACAAATGCTTATAGCCAAAAGTTGGAAATATCTGGAGGGGATTAGCAAAGAGACTTAGTACAGACAGTTCTTTTTTAAAAAAATAGTGATAATGGAAATGAAAAACAACAACAACCAACCAACCTCTATTAAAAGAGTCCCACTTTTGGGGGGACTCCTATGACAGCACTTTATGGCTCAACTGCAAGGGAACTGCAGGCAAAAGAAATGGAAAAGATGGGGCACATAGTTCATGCCCACACTGTACTTTTAAAGCATGGGGCTCCTGCAAAGGATCATGGGAGCTGGGAATTGTTGCTCCATGAGGAGTAAATGATAGGTCCCAGAATTCTTTGATGGAAACAATATGTCTTAAATGTTCTTTAAGAATAGTTTAATGGAAATTTAATACTGAAATTGTCAAGGCCGATGGCTAGTACAGTTCGGCTGATAAAACATACCAGCACAGAGATTAAACTGGCATGCCTGTAATCTCATTCTCACTGACTTACTTTTTACAGTATTACTTCTTAGTCAGTTGTAAGGAGCCTTACTGTAGAGTCAAGATAATAAGAGTATTTTTTTTAAAAAAACCCTCAATAGGCGATATATGTATTTTATTTTTTTAAAAAATTGTGACAACATGATGTGTCACTCACTGGTGTGACTCATTTTTTTTTAAGAAGTCAAGCCTGGGAACTTCTGGTTGAGACAGTTTTTCAGAAACCTGCACCATCTTTCTCACACTCACCTTAATGAGGGCAATTCAAGGAATTTATTGAACTTACCTTCAGTTTCCTTGTCCTCCAGGGATGGGCAAATCTGTACATTTTGGTTTCTGTCAGTTTGTCACTTTTCCAGTATTAAGTTCAGTTCTCCACATTTTTACATCAGCTTGCATTAAAAAAAAATGCCCTCAGGAAAACTCACCAGCATTTTTGTAAGAATTTCTCTTAAAATACATTAAAAAATTCCTTCCAGTAGCACCTTAGAGATCAACTAAGTTTGTTAGACAGCATCTTAAAAAGCAGAGACATCACCTTGCTGACAAAGGTCCGTATAGTTAAAGCTATGGTTTTCCAGTAGTGATGTATGGAAGTGAGAGCTGGACCATAAAGAAGGCTGATCGCCAAATAATTGATGCTTTTGAATTATGGTGCTGGAGGAGACTCTTGAGAATCCCATGGACTTCAAGAAGATCAAACCTCTCTATTCTTAAGGAAATCAGCCCTGAGTGCTCACTGGAAGGACAGTTCGTGAAGCTGAGGCTCCGATACTTTGGCCACCTCATGAGAAGAGAAGACTCCCTGGAAAAGACCCTGATGTTGGGAAAGATGGAGGGCACAAGGAGAAGGGGACGACAGAGGACGAGATGGTTGGACAGTGTTCTCGAAGCTACCAGCATGAGTTTGATCAAACTGTGGGAGGCAGTGGAAGGCAGTAGTGCCTGGTGTGCTCTGGTCCATGGGGTCACGAAGAGTCAGACACGACTAAACAACAACAACAAGTTTGTTATTGGGACGAGTTTTTGTGTGCATGCACACTTCTTCAGATACCTGAAGCATACACATGAAAGCTCATACCAATAACCAACTTAGTTGGTCTCTAAGGTGCTACTGGAAGGAATTTTTTTATTTTGTTTTGACTACAGCAGACCAGGATGGCTACCTATCTGTAACTAGATTCTTAAAATACATGTTTGTATGCAATTTTGCCCAATATACCTGTTGCAAGTTTCTCCTAGTCAATGAAGACAGACATGGGTTCTTTGAGAAAGGTCTTGTTTATTAAGCTGTGCAGTGGCTTCAGAGAGATATTTGCGTGGACAGGCGGAGTCCCCAGATCCCGAGTGGTCCCCCCCCGTCATGTGGAATAACGACTCTAGACAACGTGCTATGGGATTAAATTGGCCACAACTTTATTAAATTTCAATTTGGCTCAGGCATTGGGCGTTCTCCCTCCCCAGTCCCCAGCCGGGGACCTAGGGAGCATCAGGGTTATCCAGTGTGTGTGTGTGGGATGGGCCGGCTCTGGAGAATATATGTTCAAGCAGAGATAGCCGCCCCCATTACGCTGCCGCAGGGGAGAGCAATGACGACCTTTCGGCGTACGGCCAAAGCCTCCCTTCAAAAACCCCTTTAACGGGGAACCCTGGTATCGCCGCCGCAAAGAGGAAGATGGACTAAAGGATTCCGCCCAAGGCCTGATACCGCCAAAGTTGTGACGTTTTGCTACGGGAAAGGTGAAACCTGCCAATGCAGGGAAATTCCTTTCCGGCCCTTTAACAGCGACCTTATCGTAGCAGCGCCCGCATACCTGTGGAGAAAGGTTAACCTGCAAAACCTATGAAGAAAAGTTAACCTGCAAAAGAAGACATTAACTGAGGGTGGGTAGGGTGGGAGAAGCTCTGGAGCCAAGTGAGGATTACCAGGTAAGATCCACCCTCTATTGTGTGGGCAGGTAATCCCTCCCCCTACCTGGCCTGGTTTCCCTGGCAACGCTTCTCCCAGGTGGGATTGGACAACTCACTGGGGTAGACGGGGACCTCCAGGTATCCCACCTGAGGGAAGGCAAAGCCTATGCTGATGGGGCCACTCCAGATCCAGGGCTGCACGCGTCCACACAAAGGGCGCCCTCCATTTTAAGTGGGGAGCGGTCATTCTCAAAGACTGAGTCCCAAATATAGGCGGGGGCTCCTTTATATAGATTGTGACAAACAACATCTATATCAGTCCTATAGCAAAATGCATGTATAAGCAAGATTATACACCCGTTACACACAACTCTCACCATTCCCTTATCTTGTAACATGTGTTACTCTTACTGTTCCAGGAACCTTACCCCCCCCCCCATCTCTGGCTATGGAGGAATTTACAAAAGACCTTCTGGTAATCTCTCGGGTGAGGGATGTTGTGACAAATAGATTCTAACTTCTTCTTCCCTCATACCCAATTTTGTAAAACAAACAAACAAACAAACAAACAAACAAACAAACAAACAAACAAACAAACAACTTCCCCATATCTAATGCATTTTTGTATGTTCCCTCCCCCAAAACTATGCATTCTGTGCACACTTTGCCAGAGTAGTTGCATTTTTGTACACATTGCTTGGTTGGAGAGTTGCATTGTGAAATTCAGAGAAGCATGAATTTTGAAGTACGGGGCTGTGTTTGGGTTCACCTAGGGACAAAGCATCCAAGATTTCCACTGCCTTGTTATGATCCCTTGGGAAGAGCTCTCCTGAAGGCAACTTCAGCCCATCTCCCCTTCTGTTTCTCTAGGCATGTTAACAACCAGTAGCGTAGTCCAACTGGTCTATGCAATTGGAGGAGGGAGGACACAACAAACTCTTGACTGTGTTCAGAAAACAGTACATGCAGCCCAGAAATGCAAGTGAGCAATTTATTTCATAGGATCACATAAAACACGGAAATGGGAGTGGGGAATAGTGAGTATGTAGCTCAACATGGAAATGAAGCACTGTGGAATGTTGGTCTAACTGTTCCTACACTGGAACAAATTCAACACAGCTAACCCCATTCTCAACTGCACTGGCAACTTGTGATGTAAGTTTATTTATTCATTTAATTCCATCTACAAATCACGTCCCATAAAATATTTCAAAGTGATTTCACAATTCCATATATGAAAACAATCTGGCATATGCAAACAATTAAAAACAATCTCTAATCCAAATTGCATACAGACTGGGATAAAGAGCCATGCTGTTGGTTTAAGAGGTCAAGAGCAATGAGGAAGTTGGCAACAATCCCATTCAAAAGGCTCTTGGCCTAGTTGGGTTTTGAATGATTGACAGGGAGCACTGTTTAGACAATTGAATGAGTGCCACGCAGCCAGAGGCTAGAGGATGAACAGAAGTGTAGAGTTGGAAGGGACTCCGATGGTCATCTAGTCAACAACCCCTGGAAATGCAGGAATCTCAGTTAGACATTACATGACAGATGACCATCCAACCTCTGCTTAAAAACCTCCAAAGGAGGACAGTTAATTGCCTCTCATGGGAGTCTGTTCCACTGTTGAACAGCTCTTACTATCAGAAAGTTCTTCCTGGTGTTTGATTGGAATCTCCTTTCTTGTAACTTGAATCCATTGGTTCAGGTTCTAGCATCCGAAGCAGGAGAAAACAAGCTTGCTACATCCTCCATGCAACAGCCCTTTGGATATTTGAAGGTGGCTATCATATCTCCTCTCAGTTGCTGCGGCAGGGAGACGGGGTTGCCAGAGGGTTGGACAGCAGTTATTTCATCAAGATTGTGCAGTAGGAAGTTGACCAGTAGGACATGATCCCTCAGCCTGGGCAGAGTGGAGGATTAGAGGAACTGAACAGTTTTAAAGAGACATTAACTTGGGGTCCAGATCACAAGACATAGGATGTCTGAGCAGGATGCAGACTGTGGTGTGGGAAGCTTTTTATCCAGCCTTTAACTTGGTGCCCTCCAGATGTTTTGGAGCAGAGCTTCCACCATCTCTGACCATTGGTCATGGTGACAGGAGCCAATGGGAATTGTGGTCCATGATATTTGGAGAGTTCCTAGTCAGGGAGAGCTGCTTTAATCCTTTGCCCTTTCTGGTCCTGATCAAACCCAGTATCCTGAGCCCTGAAATTTGCAGTAGGAGGAAACAGCTAGTTGATGTTCCTTTCGTTTACTTAATAACTTTTTAATGATTGCTAAGCGGAAGAAAGGTTCGCATTTATCCTGATGCTGAATTGTTTAATGTTTCTACAAGGAGGGGGCTTAGACTGGTGAGAACTGGCTCCTGGTGTGAGATGCAGGGATAATTGTACACACTGCCACCCACAAATTTCCACTCATAATTCTGCCAACGGGAATCCACCCAAACCCTCAGGCTTTTCCAGCGTAGTTTCCCTCTTGAGTCCCCTAATCCTTTCCCCCACTATTAAGTCTAATCCAGGTGGTGACAAGGCTCTTCTTCTATAAATTCATTGTTACCTCTTCTGGTTCTGTTCCCCACTGCAATATTTATATGGCTGAATGACAGGTGGAGGAGATGTCTAGGGAGCAGAATACACGTGATGGTTACATGGTGTACAATATGGGTGGGATCTAGAGGGCTTTGGGTAGCAGGCGGGACTACTGGGTTCTTTCTCCAGCTATCACTCAGTCACAGTGGGGATTTGGTTCTGCAGCCAGTCCTAGAAGGGGACTTCTAGTGGGTGAGATTGGAGCAGGACCCCTGGGTTCTCTTAAAGGAAACAGGATGCCTAGTGATTGTAAAGGCTAAGAGCCAGCGTACCCGAATTCTCAGAAGATTTAGCTCATAAAATTTCATAGATTTGTGGTGGGGTCACAAGTGAGTTAAAACAATGTTGTCCGGTGGACTTTAGACTCTCTACAATCCAAGTTGGTTCACCATGTTTTTTAGGGAGAAGTAACAGAAAGAGTGAATCGGTTGACACTCTGGAGTTTCCTACCCTACTTTTGGTTGGACTCCTGGGTTCTTCCTGTTTTTTTGGGGAACATTAGTTCCCTTTTGGTTGGGTATAACAGCTTCTTAGACTCCTTCGTAAACCTGATTGTCTGCCTGGAGATATCTGCTCATCCGGTCCTTCCCTACACTGAGGTCGCCAGACAAGAGGGACAAGGTCTACACCATGGCCACAAAAACAATGGGGTTCTTGTTTCTTCTGATGCTGCCCCTGATGAACAGTGAGTACAAGAAATAGTTCCTGCCTTTCTCTATACTCTCCCCCTGTATGCTTGATTATTGCACACATCTTCATTCCCATTCTGACTTTATTTATATGAAGCCACATAGGATTTAAAGAAAATACATTTATTAATACGAAACATTTGTAGACCACATTTTTAACAAATCACAAAGTGGTTAATAGTTAGACATTTTTTAAAGACAAAATAATGAAGCCATTTAAAACAAAGCAGTACAATCAAAATTACCCAAATTACAGAAAAGTCAGAAGAAAATGAGACCCAAGGGCAACACACCATGTCACTCAAATGCCTGCCAGAAGAGAAGGGTGTTACATCCTTTCTGGAGCTATACAGCTGCAAATAAAACCTTTAAAGTGTGTTTTAGGTGCAATATACAATGTGACACTGGATGGTGCTGGTGAGCCTTATGGAGAATTCAATGTATTTTTAAAAACATTGTTTTTTTATTATTTAAAAAAGCATTTTCAGAATGGTTTTTATATGCGTGTGTGGAATCCCCCTTGGTAAAGGAGTTTCTTAACATTTTATTCAGTATTTGTTTTTCAGCTATGTACATAATTCTTGTCCATCGCATCTGAATATGTTGAATGCATAGGTGAACAAAACCATCGTGGCACAGAAGCATGGGACACATTTCGAACCTTTCCCATTTATTTTTTAAAAGTAAATATTTATAACAAAATAAATAGTTATAACTATTAAGAACAACATTTACAGTAGAGAAGATCTTTCGTGCAAATAAATCTCGAAATACTATACCCTCTTCATAAAGTCAACAGAAAGGAAATATTTTGGGCACAGTTTGCTGGCTGAGGAACAATATGATTTGGCAGAAGCCCAACTGTGGTGGCAGAATATCAGCTACAGAGCCATCATGGCAGGGATCATTCCCAGGATCAGGGAGGAAAGGGCCATTTTAAAAAAATAAAAAAATAAAGCAAATAAACATGCACCTAGATTGTAAGGGGTTAAAATACCATTAATTCAGAACTTTTTAACAATTTCTCTTTATATATACACACATTATGTGCGTGTTGAGTACAAATTAAACACCAGAGAAGGTAAATTATCACTGAAACACACCGGCAATGGTTTTTGTGCTTTAGCCTAAAGTTTTTGTGTTATCTCTTTAAAAATATTGTTGTACATCTGATGACCAATTGGAAAATACAACCTAATTTGGTTATATACTGTTGTGTTATGAGATGACACTTGGTGATATAAAAGTCCTGTCTCTGGTGGTATTAAATCAGGGATGAATTAATTAGCAGATGGGGATTGTCACTAGCAGCGGTGGAGGAAGCCGCGAGGGCACCTGGGGTGAGGGTGGGGTGAGGGCGGGGCGCACTGCGGGGCCTCCGAGGCATCTGCCTGCCTCCTCCCACTCAGCTGCCCTACAGTTGAGGGGGAGGCAGCGGGCGGACCATTTGGGCAGTGTGGAGCCTGCAGAGGCCCAAGCCACTGCGTCTCTCCCAGGAGAGACACATGGCTCGGACGTGCTGCAGGCCCCGCAGTGAGTGCCACCCGGCATTTGGTCGCCCCCCTCAGTGGTGACACCTGGGGTGGCCTGCACCCACTGCACCCTCCTTCCTCCACCCCTGGTCACTGGACTGTGTAGTGATTAAGCAACGAAAGAGCAAGTATGATCCTACTGAAGGGGCATTCCTTGGGCTGGGAAGTGTCTCTAGCATTTTCCCACGAGCCCCTTAGAATAGGGGAGTGATGTTTTTAACCAGGGTTGTGGGATATAATAATAATAATAATAATAATAATAATAATAATAATAATAATAATTTATTTATACCCAGCCCATCTGGCTGGGTTTCCCCAGCCACTCTGGGTGGCTCCCAATCAAGTGTTAAAAACAGTACAGCGTTAAATATTAAAAACTTCCCTGAACAGGGCTGCCTTCAGATGTCTTTTAAAGATAGGATAGCTGCTTATTTCCTTCACATCTGAAGGGAGAGTGTTCCACAGGGTGGGCGCCACTACCGAGAAGACCCTCTGTCTGGTTCCCTGTAACCTCACTTCTCGCAATGAGGGAACCACCAGAAGGCCCTCGGCGCTGGATCTCAGTGTCCGGGCTGAACGATGGTACATGGGGGCACAGCTAGGCTCCAGTTGAAAACTTTCTTTTCCCAAATCATGGTTGTGTTGAAAGAGTGTTGTGTGATTAGGAGACCATGAATAGATACATGTACATCTGCAGGATTCCCTCCCCACCCCCAGTGGAGTGGGGAGTACATGGTGAAGTAAAACACTGAAAGAGGAGAGCAGGCCAATCCCTCACAAAAATGGAAAAGAATAGCGCTGGTACATTTTGTTTCATATCTTGCTTCTATAGAATCTTACTCCTTTTCTTTTAAATGAAAGCTGGAATCTGGGGTTATATTTATGGGGGTGGGGAGCAAGGAAGCTACTCCCTCCACTTCTTTGTGGGCACCCATGCATGGATGAAGAGTTCAGATTTTTTTAAAAAAGAATGCTGAAACCTAAAAATGCCCTGGAAGCTACACTCTCAGAGCTGAAATGCCATTTCCTTGAATGTCGCTGTGCCTGCAATTTGGTGACAGCTGCTCTGTGGTGAGGAAAAGGCACTTTGCATGTTGTCAGGAGAACAGTCGTCTTTCTGATGGCTCTGCTAAGCCCTGGCACTGAAAAGGGATTATGGCAAATTCTGTATGAATGTACATGTGAGAGATTTTCTGCTTCAATGTTTCCATTGCTGTCTTAGATACTGCATTGGATGATTTGTTGCAGATATTAATATTGCACAGTTTTGAAACGACTGGAAGCATAAGAACTGACTCCTTCTGGAATAAATTATTGTCCAGGCGCATAAAAATATTATTCAAAATTTTACTGGCATGACTCTTTAAAACGAAACAGAATACAGTAAGTGATTCCTCCAAAACACCCATGCAATGTCTTGTGCTGTCCAGCACAGGCTCAGCATCTTACAAAATATGAAATAATCCAGACCAACCTAGGAGCAAAGGCCTCTCCTTCTCCACAGTCTGCATTCCAGCCTCCAGGCTGTTTACTCTCCCTTCAGGAGAGCTTCATTTACATCTTCACTCCATTGAGTTTGGGAGACAACAACAACAACTTATTTATACCCCACCCATCTGGCTGGGTTTCCCCGGCTACTCTGGGCAGCTCCCAATAAAACATTAAAAACTTCCCTAAACAGGGCTGCCTTCAGATGTTCTCTAAAAGTCAGGTAGTTGTTTATTTCCTTGACATCTGATGGGAGGGAGTTCCACAGAAAACTCCCTTCAAAATGGAAATTTTGCAACCTAATACCTCTCACATGATCTAAGGTTACAACACCCTCATGTTAACTACCAGTGGACAACAATCCATTAGTTAATCATTAACTTAGCAAGTGTTCCCTCAGCCTGTCTCATGCAAGGGCTAATTCTACTTCCCACAGCACAAAAAGCTCTGCAACTCCTGCACATTTTATTTTTTATTCATTTGCCGACAGGTAACACCTTTGTTTGTATGAGATAGCTGCAGGTGGAGAAAGAATGAGATTTGGTTCAACACTGCCCCCTGATGGATTGTTTGCATGCTGGAGCCTAAGGTGTGGCGGATCCGAAAGCTCACCTTCCCCTCTCACAGCCTCTTTCCCAACACTGTGACTTTAGGATGTAAATACATTATCTAAACATTATGAAAGGATAACTTAAGAGATATCTGCAGTGGCCGCCATGAGTGTTACAGGTGTTATGGTGACATTACATTTTTTTGAGGGGTGTGTGCAAGACTCCCCAAAACAGAGTGCAAAGGGATTACATGACATCACAGAAATGGCACAAGCAAATGGCAAGCACGCAAGTGCACAGTATTGCTATAAGCCGCATAAATGAGGCAGCCAGCAGAGGCAGCTCATTGCAGTGGTGCACTGTGAAGCCTTCCAGTGCAATCGGATACACGCTTACTTAGGTGCAGGTCTCATTGAGTCTATGCACACACCATACATCTAAAGCACTTTCCCACCTCCCAAGAATCATGGGGACTGCGGTTTGATAAGGGTGCTGGGAACTGTAGCTCTGTGAAGGGCAAGCTACAGTTTCCAGGACCCCCCCGCCTTCATTTATGCTTACTCCCCACCCCAAGCAAGTGTGCACAGGACTGCAGCTTCAGAGTTTGGAGGATTTTTGAAAAATAAAAAGATACATCCTCTTCCCAATGCTAATAATAATTTACTTCTTTTTCCCTCCACCCCCCTTTCTTGAATTCTTTCCTCAGGGGCAGATGAATTGTTTTCAGGTAAGAATGTCACCCGTGCAATACAAAGCAAACTAGCCACCTGGGCTCTGTCCTCAGGTTCAGCTTCAGAGTGGGTTCCTCATTTTGAGTGGAGGGGAAGCAAGGGGTGTGTGCCCTGGGAATTATGACCTGTGGATTCTCCAGAGCATGGGTCAGCAAACTAAGGCCCATGGGCCGGATCTGGCCAAAATTGCCCTCTGGATCCGGCCCGCAGACAGTCCTGAAATCGCAGCTTGGATCGGTGTGAGCATTTGGGCTGTGCCATTTTTTTGCATGGGGGGGGCACCATTTCCCCCCCTCCCTCACACACACTGCGGCGGCACCTTCTCACCTCTCCTCCTGGCTTCTCCCTGCCCTGCAGAAGGGAACTGGGCTTTGATTGGTGCCAGCCAATCCGAAGCCTCGCCGCCTACACGCTGAGGCGCAGCCCAGACTCGCCACCCGCCCGCTGGCCTCTCTGTCCATGGCCGCACTGTGGGCATCGTGATGGGCTGGAGCTTGGCATGCCTGCTGGCCCCGTGCCTGGCGCCTGGGAGAACTGGCCCAGAAAGGAGAGGTGCCACCGCTGGCTCCCAACCACAGGCAGGAGGAAACTGGTTTGCAAAAATGTGTGTATTATGCAAAACTGCATATGAACATATATATTAGGAGACATTTGCACTGTAAGCCTGATGAATTTTCCTGAGTGCTTTCCTTTCTCTGTTAAATCACAAACCGATGTGTAAATGTGGAGAAGTGAACTTCAATTTCGGAAACAGAGAAACTGAAACTGACATATTCACAGTCATCCCTGCTACAACATCAGGAGGACCACAGGCTCAAATTTGTACAGTAGAGGTTGGGCATCCTAGTGTAGAAAGGTAGGGTGACCTAGTACTTTCAGGCAGTTAGAACCCAAACAGGTGTGATGTGGGAGATCTGTGATTGGCTTTCCTTAATCCTCTCTTTTAAAGCTGGTGTGGGGAGCCCTGATTTTGACAGAAGCAATGGCATTGGGATCAAGCCTATTTCTGTGTGTGTGTGTGTGTGTGTGTGTGTGTGTGTGTGTGTGTGTATAGGAGAGATATGGAGGAAGGGAGGTTTAGAACATGAAAAAGGATGCTAAAATACATGCTGCCTCCCATAGGTATTATTAAGCAAAGAAGGAAAAGAAAATAAGATAATCTGGCCATGTTTGCTTTAGCTCCCAGGAGCTAAAATATCACCAACCTTTGGCAAGGAAACAATCAAAGTGCACTTTTCCAGCTGTGTTGTGATCTATGCATTTCCGTGTTCTTCTTTCCTCTTCAAGTCTGTGGTCAACCAGTGTTGTCTGACCGAATTGTGGGCGGCCAAGCCTCACAGATTGGAGCCTGGCCATGGCAGGTCAGTGTCGGTTGGAAGGGGAGGCATTTTTGCAGTGGGTCCCTCGTGGCACAACAGTGGGTTGTGTCAGCCGCTCACTGCTTTAGGTAAGTACCAGCAAGGAGGTAGTGACATTTCACCGGTGTGCTTCAGAAATGTCTCAGTCTTTCTGCCTGATGGGGCCAGCTAGGCATGGCAACACGAGCAGTTGCATTAATATCATGTTAAAATGAAAAGCTGGGGAGTCCCCTGATTTGGATTGGGACTCTGGTGGTGGTGTGTGTGGCATTTAACTCTATGGCGTTTAACCCTTTGACTCCCTGCTGACATTCCAGTCCGAATAAGGCCCTTTGCACCTGCTAATAACGCTAAAAAGGAACTTGTTCAGTGCAAAGGCTAATAGTATGGAGGTGTCAAGACTAGTATGGACCACTGTTGGCTTTGAATCACAGCCTGGAGGTTGCTGGATCCTGGGAAACCCATTTTTAAAATGCTCTTTGACTGTTAGTCAGCGACTCCATCCCTTGCTGCAGTATCACACCCCAATGCATTTTCTTTTTTGTTTCATTTCTGTTTCTCAGACTGAATCCTTTCTCAGACATCACCGTGACCTTGGGAGCATATCAACTTGCAAATCGAAGCTCTAAATCCCAGACCGTTCCTGTCACCCAAGTAATCCGTAACATAGCATTTAATGGGACTGGGACAAGAGGGGACATCGCCTTATTGAGGCTCCAAAGACCCGTGAACTATACCCCATACTTCCTCCCAGTGTGTGTGCCATTTCCTTCGGCTATGTTCCCTGAGGGCATGGCGTGCTTTGTGACTGGATGGGGAAACATTGGATTTGATGGTGAGAGCCTGGTGAGAACATGGGGTTGGAGGTCAACCTGAAATGAATTCTGAAAGAGAGTGGCATGTTTTGGGAGGGTTTATCCTTGAGTCATGGGGATCCCTTGAGCCAGAAGTGGCTCACCGGATAGCACAGATGGCTATTCTAGCTTCTTGACAGAGTGGTTGCTTACTGGTAGGGAGAGGGAATGGATCTGCTGGTGTTTGTGCAATGTCAACCTTCCCACACCTTGCCTCTCTCCCTCCTGGTGGCCACCACTGATAAGGCCCTGCTCTAACTGATGTGAGTCTAGTTTTTGTGAATGATGGTACCTGAAAGAAGCCTTTTTCAGAGGGGGAAAGGTTTATATGGGAAGATATGCTGATTAGACTCACGTCCTAAGCTGTTTACAGCTTTAAGGTTGACACCAGTACTTTAACTTAGCCCCCATAACTATTTGGAGGTAGCTGGTAAGGACATTTGAAAACTAGAATTGTATTCTCCCTGTGGCTGGCTCCAGAGAGTAGCCAGACCACCATGTTCCAGTAAGGCTTATCCCTTTTGTGTTGCCTGTTGACCCTTGACTACTGATTCAGTCACCGTGCAGATCTTTACAGTGCAACAGGTTTGTTAAACAGAGTCATATAGAGACTCTTAATTCAGGCCTGCAGCAGAGTTTCTCCTTGGCCACAAGAAGAAAGGGAGAAGGCAGTCTTGAGGCAGGGTTGCACAGGGTTGCACATTCACCATGCCTGAATGCAACTCACTTTTCTTCTCCTTTGCATTCTTAGAACCACTTCCATCCCCTCAGACGCTGCAACAAGTCCAGGTCTCTCTCATAGATGTTGACAGATGCAACGAGATGTTCAATGTGCCCCCAACTGGGTCCAATTCTGTCAAAGACACCATGATTTGCGCTGGATATAAAGAAGGAGGAAAGGACGCTTGCCTGGTGAGCAATTTGACAGTTGTCTTGAATGGTTTCTCAGTGTTTTCAGATGTTCCTGGCCTATTTCTCAGAGACTGCTACAGATGCTCAATAAGGTCTCTATGTGGTCAAGGAGCAGGAACTGAGATATTGGTTGCCTGGGGAGAGATTTCGAGGGGGCGTTATTATTCCCTGCTTCTGCTTGTTTGTTTCTAGGGTGATTCCGGGGGGCCCTTGGTCTGTGCCCAAAATGACTCCTGGTTCCTGGTTGGCATCGTGAGCTGGGGACAAGGCTGTGCACTCCCGTACCGCCCCGGCGTCTACACCAGAGTCACGTCCTATGGCGATTGGCTGCAGCGTTACGTTCCTGGCCTGCGGTTTGGAATTGTGCCCATCGCTCTGGAGGGGGGAGGGAACCATTTCAGACTTTTCACTTCCACTCCTCTTGTCACTTCCTCTCTTTCCCTCCTCCTGCCTTTCTTGCAGTGGGAATTCTTGAGGTGAGGAGTTCCTTGCCAGCTTGCTGCTGTAGAATCAGTGCTGAATTTGGGTACATTGTAGGCAGCCCTACATTGTAGGTTGTGGGGAACCTTTGGGCCTCAAGATGTTTCTGAATTACGACTCCCACTGGCCATACTCACTGTGACTGATGGGAGTTGTAGTTCAGCAGCACCTGGAGGGCCAAATGTTTCCCACACCTGGTTTCCTGCTTGAAGGATGATTTGGGTTGCAGCTTGAAGATCAGTAGGGCAAAGCATTTCTGTCCCATAGTAAGTGAAGGGTAGGTGCCATAATTGTTCTGGTTCCTGGACAAGAGATTACCAAAGCTCCGTAGAATTCTTCACCTTCTGCCTTCTTGTGACAAGATCCTCTCGTTTGAAAAGTAATAATATAATCAGGTTTCTAGTCCAAATAGCAGTGAAGACAAATGTGAAATCACGTTGACTATCCCAGGGGAAATCTCAGAAGCCAGGAAGGGGACTCACCCCCTGTTTGTGGGTCTTGCATGGGCTTCTGGTTGGCTATTGTGAGAAAAGAATGCTGGTCTGGATAGGCTAGTTCTCAAACTTTTTTCTCTGGGCCACACTTTCAGAATAAAATTTTCCTCATGCCACACCATTTTAAAAGTTGATAACCAATACATTGGAAAACAAAAAGAAACAACTCATAGCAGTGCTTGATTTATAACATAGAACACAGCTACTTTATAATATAATCATGGGATATCCAGAAAATATAAAACAATGCATACTACTACTACTACTACATCATTTGTACCCCACTCATGCAACTGGGTTGCCCCAACCACTCTGGGCATCTTTCAACAGAACTAGAATCACTCTCAAAAAATAATATTGATTGTCCTTGAATCTTCCTGCCACACTTGCCACCCTCTCCTTGTGAGGTTTGAAATCCAAAGAGCTAAGTCCGTTTTGGCGCTGGGCTGGGGAATGGGATAATGGAAAGTTTGTGTGTATATGTGTTAACACTGTGCTGAAATCTGTCATCCAATTTTTGGAAATATTTCTTTGTTGCAATAAAGGCTTCTGTTTATTTGCCTCATCACAGGTTGCTTTCAAATTACTTAATATTTCAGTGAGTTTGGGATTGAGCTTTCACCTTATCTTTCCAAGGGGGCTGAAAGTAGTGTGTGTTCCCCTTGACACAGAGGGTCAAAGAGTCTGACCCCCTGCAATGCAGGGATCTTTTTGCCCAATCCTTTGTGGGGCTTGAATCCACAAAACTGTGAGATTAAGAGTCTCATGCTCTACCAACTGAGCTATCAGCCAGGCAAACGAAAGCATCTGAGGATGGTGCAGAGCAGGTCTGAGCAGGGCTGTGGCTTGGAGAGAGTCTTGAGAGTCAGATAAAGGGGCAATACACCTACAATAAAACATGTTATTGACACAAGTGCATTCATGGCAGATTTATTCTGCTTTATTACTTCTGGGATGCTTCCCCAAAGCTGCCACATTATTGCTGCCTGGTGGAGTTATAGCACAACAAAAATGGAATACTCCCCCCCCCCCCGCACTAGAGAACATGTATGGCACAAAATGTTGCAGGATTTCAGCAGGTAATTACAGGATATACCTTGATTGGAAATGAAGCAGTAGAATGTCCTCCACCCCCCCAAAAAAAAGTTTTGCAGGAGCAAATATTATTGAAAACATGATCACTTATGCAGGCATGAATATAAATACTCATGATGCACAATTAAAGGGTCATCTGGAGGGTCGTTTGGCCCTAAATTCTGGGAATTTGCCCATGTGAATCAGGGCCTGCATGCTCCCTCTTGAGTACGCCTTCCTTGGTTCACAACAACACCATTTAGCAGTTCTACCACTGAGAAAATGGAATTTTCGCACAACGTAAGTTGCTGCGGGTTTTCATTTATTCCACAAAGAACTGGCACCAAGTTCGTATCCGGAAAAAGGCACACTAACAGGTATCCTGTTTTGTTTATTCAGGCTAACACAGCACAAGATGGATTTCTCCCTCCCTCCCTCCCTCCCTCCCTCCCTTGCCTTCGCCCCTGCCACTCTGCTTGGAGAAGTACCTTGTTTCTTGGAAGAGGGCCTTAGATCTAGGAATCTAAGTTGACCAAACTCATACGAATATCACAGCAAAACCTGACCAAGCTGGGAGGGGGCAAAAGGCCAGTAAGGCGTGGTTACCTGGAGGGGACAGAAAGCGTAGTGGGTGGGCAGACAGGTTGGGTCACATTCTCCCAGGAGGCTGCCAGGAAGTGCCTGCCTGTTTCGTGCTCACCTACGTTCTCGCAGAAGCAGAAGCAAACCTGGAGGGCTGTAGGTTTGAGGTTGCCCTGCTCCCCTGGAGGTGAGGCAGGGCCCTTCTGCACTATGAGAATCTTCCTCTCCTTTTTCTGCCTCTCTATGCCACCCCTGATACAGGGTAAGTCATTGTGTGTGTGTGCATGTGTGTGTGTGTGTGTGTGTGTGTGTGTGTGTGCGCACGTGCATGTATCTAAGATTCTCTTTCTCTGGATAAAACTCAAGTGGGTGGTAGTTTCCAGTGGGGTATCTGGGCTGTTTGGGAAGAGGCAGAGGTGATAACAGGGAAGTTACTACTCCAGAGTTTTGCTTTAGAATATAAGAAAGGAGGTGACACTAGGACTTCATTGGTTAGAAAGTAGATTATCCTCCTCCCCCGCATCTGCTTTGAAGACAAGTGATTATATAGGACTGTGTTTTACATTCTGTGGAATCATGTCTCTGTGCAAATGATGTTCCATGCTAGATACTGTGCCCTTGCTGACTCTGCTCACCAGCCCCTTGTCATTCCTCCAGATTCACCCCGTAGAGCTTTCCCTTCACACCCCATGCAGCTACTAAGTTTGCTCTTCACTTTCCCAACCTCATTTCCCAAGCCACTTCTCCCTTCTATCCTACAGCCCCACTTTGCACCCCATTTTCATCTTCACCCCATGTCCATATCTTCCTCTTTCTTTTGTGCAACCCCACTTGCACACAATCCACTTGCAGGGTAATCTCCTGCATCTTCTACCTCTCTTGCATTGCAGATACTGAACACCCTTTTCATTTTTTGTCCAACTATGAAGCCACCACCAGCTCCTATTCTTTAGACCCTTTCATGTCCTGGCATTCTGTTTCAACCCCATTTCCATGCCTCCTTCTCTCTCCTTTTTTGCAACCCCCTATGCAGTTTCCATTTTCTCTTCTGTTCTTTCTACTTTTCTCAGCTCTCCCTTGTACACAAATCAACCCTATTTCCACCTCCTCATCTTCCCCATTCTGCAGCCTCTTTTATGCCAACACTTTATTCGGATATATATTACAGTACTGTAGATTCTTAAGAGGAAGTACGTTGGCTTATTCTGCTAGAGAAGGCTAAATTCTGTTGATCAATGTTGTGTATATATATCTGTATATTACTACAAAATTTAGACGCCACCCCCAATTTCTATTTAACTGTGCCACGATTCTAGGAGGGTTCCAGAATCTCACCCAGTATCTGTGTTCCTTTGAGAATAAAAACGTGGCAGAGACTGTCATAGCTTTAGGAAATATTATCCATATATTTACACCTGTGTTTGCTTGGAGGGAGTTCAGATTTTACAGGATGGTCATTTCAAGCGTGGCTTGTTCCCTGCATTTCCCCCAGTGTCCCTTCAGCCATCCTGCCAAAGATGGATCTCTGTCTTTGTTTCCCCCTTCTCGTTCCCAGCACACCTTGCTAAATGCACTCTTTTCCTGTCACCTCACATGCACACCCTGTCACATTGCCAACCTCTGTCTGTTCAGGCCCAATGATTCCTCTTAGATGGGCCATCAACCCCTTTTGTCATGTTAACACCTCTATCCCTGGTGAGGCGTTGGCTTGGAAAGGAAGCTTAACCTGTATTTTTCCGCTGGTCTGGAATCTTAATATTAACAAGGTTCTGACATTCATTAATTTCTTGGCTTTAGGGGGTCCCTCCCCTCAGATTCATAACATCATATCTATCTATCTATCTATCTATCTATCTATCTATCTATGGGTGTCCACTTTGACAACACCCCCCAAAGGCTCATTCCTCTATTGTCTCCTGAGACAGACAGATGCCAACAATTTTTTCTCTTGTTAATAAAATATGTCTTCAAAATTACTGCACTGAATCTGGTAGACACAACACATGGTGTCAGGAGTGAAATACATTGTGTGAAACTTTTGAGGGCTATTCATCCTTTATTCTGTCACCTGAAACAGCTGAGGAATGGCCAGTTTTTGTTCCTCGTCTTTCCCTTCTCACTGTACTCAGACAATGGCAGAAGTGTGAGGGTGGTGGTGGTGGAGACCATCTGAGATGAAATTTGTGGTTTTAAACAATGACAGAGGTTTGACTAAAGCATGGATGGAATAACACAGAGGGTTTTTTATTAAAAAAGCAACAACCCCAAATCCTAGTTTTAACAAAGAGAAGTAGCAGAGATGTGCACTGTGTAAAGAGATGTGGAGATGTCATGGAGGGGATGGTCAGTTCCTGAGGAGTGGGAGGAGATCAAGGGTTTGGAGCTAGATGACACAGGGGAGCAGGTGGTGGTGAAATTGGGGTCCCAAGAAATATCTGAGCCAGAGAAGGGGACTAGGGATGAAGAAAGTCAGGAGCTGGATCTTGGGGAGGGTCCAAGCAGGTTGACAGAGAGGTGTGCTGCCCCTGTGTCACTGAGCACCTCTAGTCAGGCATCTCCTAAACTTGAGCTATTTGCCACACTGAGGGTTGTGTCCACCCCACTCTTCAATTGGAAGAGACAGAAGGTGTGCCGCTTCTTGGATCAGCATCTCTGCTTCTGCTCAGCCATGTAATTTGCCTGCTGTGCCTTTTAACTATTGCCCTGCCTCATTAAAGATTTTGGGAGAAACAGAAGCCTAAGTTTGAATTCTTCAGTGCGGGCCAGGACAACAACATCGAAGCTAACACCACAGAGCTGTTGCCAACTCTTTCTTCTGTTTTAAACTGCCACTCTCCCTGCCTTAGTGCCACCCCCTGCTCACTCTATTCAAACCTCCATCATTGTTTGAAACTACCAATTCCCCACTCTGTTTCCTCCATCCCTGCTTTTTTCAAACCTCTGGTGTTGCTTAAAACTGCCATTTCCCTATGTCCTTCCACTCCTGCTCTACTCTAACTTCTGCTGCTGCTTTAAACCACTGCCTCTGCACCCTCAGTGTTGATCCCTTCTTTCTCCCATGTCATGGCCGCTGCTGTTGTGCACCCTGCCTTCTCCTTTGCTCCCCTCCCCACACCCTGACATCAAGCTATCCAGGTTTGTGATGAGGCACTACAAATCCTGCAATGGGGGCTGCACGATTTTATGTATACAGGAAGATATTTGGGTGGGATGACTGCTGACCTTCTTGGGAGGCAGTAGGGCCTAGTGATTTGGGCAGATGAGTTGGGAAATGGGGGGCTCCCCAGTACCATCTCCAGTGGTGGAATGGGAGTGGGAGGCTGTACGGATGTTTGACGTTATTGAATGTGTTTCCTTCTCCAGACTTCATGCAGTTATTATGTGATAGAGATTAAAGGTAAAGGTAAAGGGACCCCTGACCATTAGGTCCAGTCGTGACCGACTCTGGGGTTGCGAGCTCATCTCACTCTATAGGCCGAGGGAGCCGGCGTTTGTCCGCAGACAGCTTCTGGATCATGTGGCCAGCATGACTAAGCCGCTTCTGGCAAACCAGAGCAGTGCACGGAAACGCTGTTTACCTTCCCACCGGAGCGGTACCTATTTATCTACTTGCTAGGTTGGCAGGAGCAGGGACCAAGCAATGGGAGCTCACCCCTTGGGGGGATTTGAACCACTGACCTTCTGATCGGCAAGTCCTGGGCTCTGTGGTTTAACCCACAGCGCCACCCGCGTCTGTGATAGAGATTACACAGGGCTAAAAGAGGTGGCATTTCAGCATTATTACAGGGCACACTCCTGCACAGGCTTCTCAGTTGTGAGTGACTGTGGGTTACGTCCCTCAGTTACCTGGATCCTTGTCTGTGTGAAGTTAACATTTCTGGAATGCATAGAGATGTGTGCTTGTGTATGTGGGAAAATATGGAATTAGGAAAGAGGATCAGGATTCCTGGGTTCATTCCCTAGCTTTGCAGGGGAATGCTGTCAAGGAGCCAGCACTCCTGACTTGGGGGTGGGCAACCAGAACTTTCTGGAAGCAGACTAGAGTGCAGTTTGCATAAGAGCAGGTGAGTATGGCTGCCAATTGAGCATTTTCTGGCTGGCTTGTCAGGCGTCTGGGTTGGCTGCCAGACTGCAAATGGGAAGCTCTAAGAAGAGAAAAGCTTTCTTGTTTTGTTTGCTTCCAGTTCTGGCTTCTTCCCCTGCTTGTTAGGTATTTTGCTAATTCAAAAACAATTTTCAACATGCATGCATTGTGCATGCAGGTATGCCTGTGCAGAAGAAAGTTCACCTGGAAATTTTTTTGGAAGTGTGTGTGCACTTGGAAGGCACCATGTGCTTGAAAAGGTCTTCCTGCTGGTGGCACCCAGTATGTGGAGATGTTGTCTTCCACTTTTCCAGTGTCCCGCCACTATTTGAAGATTGTTCTTTCCTAGTGAGCCATATTGGCAGACCCTCCCCACCCCCACCCCCATAATGTCCCTGGGCACAATTTGTATGTCATGACATTGTATCATTCTTAGTGACATTCTGTTCCAGGAACATGGACAGGCTCCAAAGAGCAGCCAAGTTCCTGCTTGAAGAGGAGGAAAGCCTTTTGTTTACATATATATATATATATATATATATATATATATATATATAGGGGGGGGGAGAGAAAATCCCATATATATATATTTAATTGCATTTTCAGTTTTACAAACAGTAACAAAAAAGAAATAAAAGGAAACAGAATACAAACAATGTATCCCCTTTGACTTCCCTCCCCCCTTTTGTGGATCATTATGTTATTATTTTCCTTTTGCATCTTCTCAATAATTCCAGTTATTATAAACCCTTAATCAATCCAAAATTCCATTTTTTACTATGAGATTTCTGTCAATCCAACTAATGTGTGTTTAAAATAATTTTTCAAATACGTTATATGCTTTACCAATTACTTATTATAATTTGATTCTTCCTGGTTCCTGATTCTTCCTGTAAGTTTTGCCATTTCAGCATAGTTCATTAGTTTTATCTGCCACTCTTCCTTGGCTGGACTGTATCTTCTTTCAATCTATGAGCTAGCAAAGTGGCAGCCGTGGTCGCATACATAAACACTTTCCTCTGGTATTCTTGGTTTCCTTGGACGGTTTAATGAGTCAGGATCTAACCAGACTCACTTTTTTTAATGACAAAGCAGTTGCATGCTGTTTGATTGGGGAACCAGCACAGAGGGAGGGGATGTTTAACCCTTTCCTACTGTGTCATTGTCATGATCTCAATGGCTCCCACCAATTCCAAATGGATCTCTAGAAGGATAGACAAATACAGCAGCCTTTTTCCAGGGGCAACTGAGTAACAATGTGTATTCTAAGTGCCTCTCTCCTAGTGCCACTACTTCCGTCATATCAGAAGTCCCATGTAGCCTCTGTGAAGTACAAACCACTTTCTGGAGTACCTGGTCATTGCACTCCTGCATCACATCTAGTTTGGTCTTTTGATCAAAAGTGTGGGATCTGTGACTGCAGTACATGGGTGGTATGTTTGCAATTCTTCCATACTGTTTGTCACATGCGCTAAGCACACCAACCTTTTGCAGAAAAATAAACTGCCTGAGGAGTTTACTCTGTTCGGGTCATTTACTCAGTTAATCCTATTTAACAGACTGAGTTTGCAGTGAGATCCTACTGTAAAAGTTTTTTTTTTTTGCTTCCATGCATTTAGGTATTTAGAGAAAGAATAAAAATTACCGGATTTTTCGCTCTATAGGACACACTTTTCCCCTCCAAAAATTAAGGGGAAATGTGTGTGCGTCCTATAGAGCGAAAAATACGGTCATAAATGCCAGTCCCCCCATTGCCCCGTCTCCTCCACCTTGCAAAATCTGCTTGCCAACGGGTGTCCTGTCGAAACTGCACTTTGTAGTCAATGTGACTCCCTGACTGCCTGGTTAGTGTGTAAAAGCTCAATCAATTCTTACAAACAGTTGAGGGGATGGATCTGTGTCTGAACTCTACCACTCCAGACTGTAGGTGAGAGTTCATATGGTTCAATGCCCACTTGCTTTGTGGGAAATAAATGAATGTCTCTTCACACAGAAAACTAGCATGTCAAGGGCAATGGTGGTAGCCTAACCTTAACCATGAAACACCAAGGCCGTGTACACACAATATCTTTAAAGCACATTTGAAACACATTGTTTGCTAGCCAGCCTTCGGCTCCACAGCAGCATGAGGTGGAAAATGGAGAGAAAGCCCTGGAATAAGGAAACTGCAATTAAATAACAATTTCAATAGGAGCCTGGCAAACCTTTTTTTTTTTCCATTTGGAAAGAATGTTCTCACTGTTTGTGGGGACAAGGCCTAAGATAAGGAAACCACAGTTGCTCTGAACCAGAATCTCACAAGAGCCTATGTGGGGCAGATGTTAAGTACACAACAAGCATTCATATCTGAAGCAAGTTCTGTTGGAATTATGTGTTTTAAGAAGCTGTGCCCATAAAAAGGTGTGGCTTGGAATGCTCAAATGACTACCAGGCTCCCCCTGGGCTCCAAGAAATGGCAGGGTGGGGGAAACATAACAATTAGTGTATTCCAAAATGGTTATCATTTTGCAGCTTTCCCTCTGCCACACTGCCACAGGCAGTCCTAAGAGTCTCAAGACATACCTCACCGAAGAGAAAGATTTCACCCTCAATCAAAGAGCTCAATCACTTCTCTGTTGTTTTTGGAAGGGTGGGCAACAATATTACAATGGGGGGGAGGGTCAATATTGTAACAATATTATATGAGAGTAAATACGGTAACAGAGATCACGAGTTGTTGCCATCCATTTGTCTCACATGGTGCAACTTTGTGGGTGAAGTCAAACTGTTGGGAGGTTACAATGCCTGCTGTGGCTGTAGAGACCAATGCGGGAGAGACATGTTTTGTTGTAGCTTTGGCAGATGAAGGTGTCTGGTTGTGCTGCTGCAGATGCACCATGGAGTTTCTTCTCTTCAAGTACTGCAGGGTTCCACTCCATTCCAATCCGTTTCAGATGTCTAGCCACCTGAGGCAGTGATGCCTTATGGCACAGATGCCCCGATGAACCTGGTGCCCCAAGTTGTCACCTGGGTTGTCTTGGCCCTGACTCACCATTGTTCCTTCAAGGACACCTTCTGTTTACCTTTTTCTTTTTTCAATGTTATGATTTTATTTGGCTTCCTCTTCCTGGTTCTTGTTTATACCTAAACAATCTGGTTCCCAAGCTTTGCCTCTGATGATGTCATTTAATCATTTTTCACTCAGGTGTCCTGAAACATGAAACTCAAAGCGGTGAGTATCTCTTTCATCTGGACCATGTGCAAAATGTATTTATGGTACTTTGAACCGTGCACTAGATATGCTAAGCAATGTGTGTGCTCAGACAGTAATCCTATAATCTACAAGGAAATGTTCTCCCCCCTCCCCTGCAGAATTGTTAACATTGCTGTTATTGTAATGGCAGGAGTTAAGGCAAAGGCTGTGTACACACCATAAGCTATGTTCCATCAAAATTGTTGCAGTGGGTATATTATTTATCAAATTCTTTCCTAAAGTTGGGGATTTTGTAGAATGCAGTCTTGTTTTTCTTTGATAATTGAGAAAGATTAGGAGAAATTATCACATTCCAAAGAAAAATTGGGTAAAAAAATATTGCTTCTTTTGAACATTTCTCACCACTTTTCATTTTGGGAGGCCCATATGACCTTTTGCTTGCTGCCCAATATTCAGGAAATTATGATTTAATTTGGGTTTCTCAGCTCTGCATCAGTAATCTATATTTTAGAATTTTAATGCTAGCACTTTACGAAGTTTCTCATGGTATTAACTTCATTTATCTTATTTTCTGTAGTGCTCAATTAAGTTGTATTAATTAAATAAAATTGATTTTCTGTATGCTTGAAGATTCATAATTGAACACTAGATTTTCTGTGTGCTTATATGAAGGGGTCTAACTTCCCCTTCAATGTGGTAGTTGCTACAAAGGGAACCATTTCTGCCACATAGAAATCACACTTAGATTTGTCCTCTGAACAGAGCAAACTTCTCACAATGGAGCAAACTTCTCACAACAGAACAAACATTTACTTATGGAGATGTAAATGAATGAAAACAGATTTCATATGCATTTTCTGGAATTGTAGCAAAGTACTGTAAAAAGATTCTGGTCTATGATATTTGACACAATACAGGAAATTGCATAATATGCTTTATCCCCAAATTCTAAAACAATCCTTTGAGGATATTGATCATCAATTAATACAAACTCTACTGACCATATCAAAACTATGTATTGCCAAACTTGCAAATGTACCGCCACCCTGACTGTTACAGAATGGCTGAAGAATACTTGGGAAATAATACTGCCAATAAAGCAAATATATAATAGAAGAACACTTTATAATAATTATCAAAACAACTTCATTGAAATACAGTCTACACTTATAGAATTCTGGAATGACAAATTAACACAATATATCTCCTTATAACTCATTTACATTAATCTTATTTTCTATCTGTTTATTTCTCACTCTTCCTAATGCAACTTTGCTACTCATATTTTCTCTTCATTTTATTCTTGCGCAGTTATACTAGAATTAATTAAAAAGATTAGCAAGAAAACAAATCTCGCTTGATTTTTCAGTGCTTGAAATCAGCATCTACATTTTTTAAATCAAATGTTGAAGCCTCCAACCTAAAATAATGAGATAAGGTACTTTGTTGCTCACTAGTTTTGCTTTTAAATATTGCTTACAATGTACTGAAGACCCAAACCTCCTGTTTCCTCTCTTCCTCTTTTATTTTTAGGAGATGTGGGAAATGGCACTCAGACAGGTAAGAGATCAGCAAAAACAGGTTCTCTCACCGAAAACCACAGGGTTATTGTAGCAGCACAGTGAAATTAGGGGGTGGGCTCTGAGGAATATAGCCTGGCCCTTGGCTTCTGTCCTTCATACTGGGAGTTTCCCCCTTTGCCTGGACTTCTTGGGGAAGAGGTCAAAACCGAGATGTTTGTCAATTTCCTGCCAACTTCTTTTTCTCTCTGTTTTGCCAGTGTGTGGTCGGGTGATGCCCCAAAACCGTATTGTGGGGGGAAAAGATGCTTCTCGTGGGGACTGGCCATGGCAAGTCAGCCTCCAATATAATGGACAGCATGCCTGTGGAGGGACCCTCATCAGTGCTGACTGGGTGCTGACAGCAGCCCACTGCTTCCCCAAGTGAGTAACAGGGAGAATGGCCTTGGAGTGTGTAATGGGAAAAATGAGTAGGCAAAAGATCTGACCTAGCATTTTCAAAGAACACAGAAGCAGGACTTGTGAGAGCCTGCCTTACACACCCTTTGAAGATAGTACAGGTCCGTCCCTGCGTCTTTAGTGTTCATTTTCTTAAAAGCAAGTCACTAGCCCTCGTGGAGGAATAAGGAGAGGCAGAATTCCCCCTATTTGTTCTCTGTGTAGTAACAGATATTTAAACATATTAGGCCTCTGGAATTATGCTCTGGCTGTTTGGCAATGATCCACTGCTGTGTTAGGTCCTCTCCCCACAAAGTTTTCCTTCAGCAACTTTAAAAGAGCACCTGAAAAGGAGCTGTGCAAGGCAGAACTTCGTGGTGAGAAAGGCCTGCTCACAAGTGCAGATGTAAAAAGACAATGTTTTCCATTCTGCCCTTTATTTGTAACATACAGCACTGTTTGTTATACTGCTGTTTGTCTTTACTCAAAACTATGCTATCTGTCCCTCTGCCCATTGTGGCAAAATTATTTAATTTACATAATTAATTACATAAATTATGTAATTTCCGTTGGAATTATCTGATATCCCTATTCACAAGTCTTCAATCCTGTTGTTCTCTGTTCTCTCCCTTGAGAAACCCAGGAGCTTCAAAAGACAGCCTACCTGATATGTCAGGTCATCTGAGCTTCTACCCCATTCCCCTCCCACCCCAAACACATAATCCCCCCTCAGCTTTCTCTTGTATTTCTTGTTGCCACTGGTCCTGCCATCATCATTAATTAAATTTCTACCCCACCCTACATTGCAAAGTGACGTGTGTATGATATTGTTCATGCACAACGTAAACCAAAGTAGCCGCCTCGGGTAAACAAACATGGTGACTAACTTTCTGTTTGTGTTACTGCTGCAAAACAGAACAGGGCTGTGGGGAGTGCCTCTGGCTCCACCACGGTGCTGCTCTTATGTTTGGCTGCTGCTTTTGAAATGGGGAGTCTCCCCCCACATGGAGGTCCCAATGTATATTTGAATCCTATGCCCAGGTATTCACTTGTACATGCAAGTGACCAACTGTGGTCACATTCACACTAGGTAAAAAAAAGGTAAAGGACCCCTGGACGGTTAAGTCCAGTCAAAGGCGACTATGAGATGCGGTACTCATCTCATTTTCAGGCCAAGGGAGCTGACGTTTGTCCACAGACAGCTTTCCAGGTCATATGACCAGCATGACTAAACAGCTTCTGGCGCAACGGAACACCGTGATGGAAGCCAGAGCTCATGAAAATGCCGTTTACCATCCCGCCACAGCGGTACCTATTTATCTACTTGCACTGGAGTGCTTTCGAACTGCTAGATTGGCAGGAGCTGGGACAGAGCAACGGGAGCTCACCCTGTCATGGGGATTCGAACCACTGACCTTCTGCTTGGCAAGACCAAGAGGCTCAGTGGTTTAGACCACAGCACCACCCGCGTCCATAGCTGTCAACTTTTCCTTTTTTTAAAGTGAAATTCCCTTATTCCGAATAGGATTCCTCGCAAGAAAAGGGAAAGGTTGACAGCTTTGCCCGCGTCCCCTACATTCACACTATCCATTTAAAGCACTGTGATAATACTCAAAGCTGTCATAACTGATAATTTGAGTAAAGCTGGCAGAGGAACCTTTGGCTTCCAGACGTTGCTGAGCTACAACTCCTATAAGCCCCATCAAGCATGGTCAATGTCTAGGGATGATGGGGATTTTAGTTCAGAAACACCTGGAGGCCACAGTTTCCCCACATGTGGAGAACATGATACAACACACCCTCTTTTTAATTCAGAAACGACCCCACCCCATGTCCTGACTCTTGTTTGTTTTTCCTAACAGGACGTCAAAACTATCTCACTTCCAAGCAAACTTGGGGAACTACCAGCTCTTGAACTCAGAACCCAATGCTAAGTGGTTGAAACTCTCCCAAGTGATCGTGAACAAGCACTATGCTGGAGATGGGACCAGTGGAGATATAGCTCTGGTTCAGTTGGAACATCCCGTACGCTTCACCAAAAGCATCCTCCCAGCCTGTCTCCCAGATGCCAAGGTCCAGATCCCAAATGGCACCCTTTGTTGGGTGACGGGATGGGGAGCTCCACAATATGGAGGTGAGGTGCTGTAGCTCAGGGGCAGACAGCTGTTTTGATTGCAGAAAGTTCCAGTTTTAATCCCTGGCAAAGATCCTTACCTGGAACCCTAAAGACCTGCTGATGGTTAGCTTGGAGCTGAACTTTAGTCTGACTCGCTGTAAGGCATGTTATCCAAAATGGGCTAAAATGGTTCAGCTGCGTTGCAGTTTTGGAATGGGTATGGATTAAGGTGCTCAGTGAGGTTCATGTTTGCTTTTAACCTGTATTTTAATAGGCTTTCTCCCCCACCCCTTTGTACATAAACCATACTGGGACCTTCTTCTGCAGGGCAGTATAGAAATGTCTAAAACAAACAAACAAACAAACAAACAAACAAACAAACAAACAAACAAACAAACAAATAAATAGGAGCACAGAGAACACATGGTTCAGAAGGTTTGGGGATTTAAGGTGACAGATAACCTCTGTAACCACTTGACTGGAAGTATGATGTGAGATATAACTGCTTGGAATAATACAGATTTGTGTCTCTGGGGGTGGGATATTAAAAAAATACAAAATAAATTGTTATTGTTAATAATAACAAATAATTTGGAGTTCATGTGGTGAAAAGGGCAGATAAGGAAGGGGCTTGATAGGGTCTGGATACTTAGAAGGTGCAAATCAAGGGGAACTGAGATGCGAATTACCGGTACTTCATGAGGGATACCTTTAGCTGGGTGCCAATATGGTTCCCTTTAGATGTTTTGGACTACAACCCCCATCAGCCCCTGCTGTTGCAGCTAGATCCAAAACATTTGGACGGCACCAGGTTAGCAAAGACTGGGATAGAGAGAGCAGCTTAGACCAGAGTACTTAGCCATGACTGAGGTGAAAAGAAAAGGTGAAATTAGTGGCAAGATGTTTGAAATTCTGTTGCTACGTGGTTAGTTCAGAGATGGGCAACTTGTGGCCCTTTAGATGTTATCCTCCAGCTCTCATCTGTGGCAAGGTTAGAAGCAAGTGTCTCACATTTTCCCAGTGCATTTTCCTATCACTTTCCACATCACAACAAGTCAGATCTTTTGGGTAAGTGGATTTGTTGTGTAAGACCTCCAATCAACTACATTGTGTGACCTGAATTTGCCAGTATATTTTTGAAAAACCCACTGTTGTTTCTGAGGTGGATTTGCATCCCTTTCCTCTTGCAGTATTTAATTTATTCTGAATTGCTTGATTTCTCACTCCTCCTCTTCTTCCATCCATGCCATCTTAATTTTGCCTCAAGCTACCCTCCGGGCTCCCAAGACCCTGCAACAGCTCCAGGTGCCCTTGATAGACACAAGATCCTGTGATGCCATGTACCACATTGGCACTGGTATCCCCCCCAGTATCCGGCAGATCCAGGATGACATGATCTGCGCTGGCTATGCCGAAGGAGAGAAAGATGCATGTTTGGTAAGAAAGGAGTACCAGTGGATATGCAAATGGCAGAGCAGCAGTGAGGGCATAGGTCAAGGATGAGGAACCTGTGCCCTTCCAGATGTGGTTGGATTTCTCCTAAATCCATTCCGTCTCACTTATTCCCTCTGCACCCTCCACTTACTAATAACCCTATAACTGTGGGCTACAACTGTGGCACAAAGCCAATCAAATAAGATATTATATTTAACAAAAGCGTTTACATTTATTTATATCAAGAGTAGAAAGTGAACAACCTTATCTGGTTTAAAATAGTACTGTATCTTTAAGTCAGTATACACTTTGGTAGCTTGTTACTGTCACTTTAAATATCAACACATTGTATCCAGCTATTAATGTTAAAGTGAGACAGCTTTAAGGATGCAGTTGCCTCCCCCCCCCCCGCTGCACCCCAGTTAAGTCTCACCAACAGTCGTACCTTGGAAGTCGAACAGCTTAGTTCCTGAACGTTTTGGCTCCCAAACGCCGCAAACCCGGAAGTGACTGTTTCAGTTTGCGAACTATTTTTGGAAACCGAATGTCCAGTGTGGCTTCTGCGGCTTCTGATTGGCTGCAGGAGGTTCCTGCAGCCAATCAGAAGCTGTGCTTTGGTTTTCAAATGTTTTGGAAGTCAAACGGACTTCCGGAACGGATTCCATTCGACTTCCAAGGTACGACTGTAGTTGAGGACTCTGTTGGAAGCCTCTTCTCCCAACCCCTTACTGACTTATCAAAGTGTATGTTTGTCTTGCTGTACTACTTGGAAATTTCGCCTCTGGGATTCCTACTGCTCATCAGAAACCAACATTCCAGGTTGCTTCTCATTTCCCCCCGTCCAACAATTCTCCCCTTGCCTCTTCAGCCTAAGCCAAGCAATTCAGTCAGCCCAACAAGTATTTGGCCACCAAACTGCTCTACCTCCATCTTAGGTCTGCTTTCTTATTCCATTACCCTCATCCTCTGCTGTCTTCTTCTTCTGGCTGAACACCAAGCACCAACAACTCCAACTGTCTCACTGCTGACCAGCACATGGCTTTATATATACTTCCTCTAGGCCCTCTAGTCCAGTCCCAGCCAATCAGAGTGTCCAGCTGAAAATTCTAAACCTGCACCCACCAATCAAAATGTGCAGGCATTCTATACTTCTTTTGCATACGGAGAATTCTAACACTAGCCTTTCTTCACAGTTGTCAGTTAAGGCTTCTGTTGACAGTTAAACTGACTTTGGCCATACCAAAACAGAAAACTTCCCACCTAAAATACATTACAATCAGTGCTTTTCTTCTAGAAAAAAAGGGTGCTGGTACTGCGTACCCTTGAGCACACCCAGAAAAAAAGAACTGATTACAATGTATATTACAATTCAGATGTATTTTACACATTACACAATGCTCATTAAAACCTGATTCGAATAAATAGGATTTCCCTCCATACAATCTGAAGAAATTAGGAGAACCAGATGTCAGCCACTAGGGGGAAAGTTGCTGCTACTAGCTGTCGAGACTCCAAGGAGTTTTGTCGCTGTTGCTGTCACAACTACAAAACACATGGGACCTATAGTGCAAAAATTGTGTTTGTGTGTAGGGGGATATTCAGGGAAACTTCGTGCTCCTTCCTAAAATTTGCTGGGAAATGTTCTAGTAGGACTATTTAGCTCAGCTTTCACTACACCTGTCTGGAAGTCCTTTAGCCTAACTCCCAAGGTAGGTTTAGCCTGGTTGTTGCTTCCTAGTCTGGAGGAGAGGGTGTACTGTCCATGCTCAGAGGCAGCCTGGAAAAGGGACTTTTTTATTCTAGCTATACCTTTAGTATAGCTATACCTTTAGTATATACCTCTGTCATAGGTGACAGAGATCTTACCCAGGGAGATGGTTGTCAGGGGCATGTTACAAACTCTCACCAGCTGCTTTCCTTAACCTAGGGTGACTCCGGAGGTCCCTTGGTCTGTCAAGAGGATGGCGCTTGGTTTGTAGTGGGCATTGTGAGCTGGGGTGAAATGTGTGCCATTCCCAACCGCCCAGGCGTCTACACCCGTGTTGGCTTCTACGAGGACTGGATAAAGAGGCACTACGCAGGAGCTCAGTTTGGCCTCGTGAATGTCACTTATTACAGAGACGCTTCATCTGCATTGGCCTCCACCCTTGTCCTCAAAGAGTTCCTGCTGCTGCTCACTGCCTCCTGCCTCACTGCCATTCTTCTGACATAGAGGGATATGAGTGTGTTCCAATGTTTCCCTCACTCAAACGAAGTGTTATGGGAAACAAACAAACAAAAACACAGGTTATTTTCACACACACAAAAAAATGTGTCTGAAGATTACTGGTAGTTCAGTAGCTTCTGCTGTTCTATCATATACCTCTGGGATGTATCAGGAATGCAGTTCTGAGTGGATGGATTCTGGAATGTTCTGGAAAGTTCCATGTTTTGATGAAGAGAACAACAAGAAGGACAACGTTAGACTTTATGGACTTATAGAACATTGGAGGTGTGGGGAGCAATATTTTCTGGTGAGGGAGCAGGACTTCTTCACTTGGAACACTGCCCTCTAAGCTCTCTCCCTCTCCGCTGCTTAAAATATCCCTTACATTGGAACAGGGGTTCTTGCATCCTGCCCTAAAAGGTGCTAATTTTGTGAACTGTTGACTATACACATGCACATTTGCACAGTCTATGCAGACCACAACATTTCTTACTTCACGGAGTAGAATTTGAATTCTCCTATTGAAATCTCCTAACAGCTATGGCTGTTGGGGGGAGCCCATGCATTAAAAGGAGGAAGTTGTGGGGCTGTATGAGCAAAACACCCCTCACTGCCACCTCCATGCTCCCTGATGTCTGCCTCTTAATCAAACGTTTTATTCCTATAGTGATACAAATACACCATACATTTGAAGCAATAGGATACCTGGGACCTCTATGAGGATACCTGGGACCTCTATGTGTGTGTGGTAGTGCTGTGTGGAGTATGCAGGGCTTATCAGCATAGCCTTTGAGTCCCCACCACACCTTCTTTTGACATGTGGAGGGAATCATGTGAACCCCCATAAAGTGGTCCTAATCAGGGGAGTGACTGGAAGGTAGTTTTGTACAAGGGTGTGTGGTGTGGTGAGGGACAGAGATGACAACCTCCTCATGTGATTACAGTGGTACCTCGAGTTACAAACACCTCAGGTTACAAACGCTTCAGGTTACAAACTCTGCTAACCTGGAAGAGTTACCTCGAGTTGAGAACTTTGCCCCAGGATGAGAACGGAAATCATGTGCCGGTGGCACAGCGGCAGCAAGAGACCCCATTAGCGAAAGTACACCTCGAGTTAAGAACAGTTTCAGGTTAAGTTAAGAACGGACCTCCGGAACGAATTAAGTTCGTAAGTAGAGGTACCACTGTAGTTTGGCCTCTTTCCCGCCTCCCCTATCCTGCCCTACGTTTTCCAGGGCAAAGATGGCCTCAGAATCCAAAACTCAGCAGCACGCCATCTTGCTGCCCACTTCCTTCCCTCCTTCCTTCCGGAATTCACTGCTCTGTGGTGTGTGAAGAGTTGGGGATGCGTGAGGAAGGGTGTCATTTCAGCGTTTAGCAACTTGTGCCTAAAAGACTAGTGAGAAACACACACACACCTACTTCCTTACATGGCATATTTACTAGAAGGAAATTACAAAGCCTATGCCAGAGAGCCACATTCAGACCAAAGAGGCTAGTCCCCATGGTGCATTGAAACTTCTTGCCACCAGCACCATATTGTTCGGCTTTTAGCTGGGCATTGCTGTGGTGCATTACCTCTTCTTATTTGTGGGGAACCAGAAAATAAGGAACCACTGCTGACTCCTATTTTGCTCCCACCATGGTATGTATCTTTCAAAACCTGTTACCCACTGCCACTTTATATCTGTAACATGCTGTTTACCAAACCTTTCAGTGTAATCCAGTGGCTGTGGTACTTTAGATGTGATACAAAAACCAAGCAAACAACTTTATCAGTAGTAAATACAAATAACAAGATGTTCTTTATTTATTATTAACTATAAAAGTAAAATAAGGCAAACACTATGCCTAAATTGGTTACTGTTTCTCTGAGACTTGTGGTTTTTTTTATAAGGGTACTACTGTTACAAATGGCAGCTGCTTTCAAATACAGAAAGTTACTTATGAGTAATTTGTAATGCATAGTTCCTATTAAATTTATATGCCAGTTAGTCTCTCTTCTCACCACTGCCAGGCAGATAGGACTTCTGCTGGTTTCCTATGAACCAGGCATGCAGGCACTTCTCTCTTTGGTCAGCTTCAGAAGCCTCTCTGCTAATCTTTGGCTTAAGCCAATGTTTCAGCTTCTGGAGGGCAAACTCAGTCTCAGACAATGATTCTTTCTGAAGTGTTAAAACTAGCCTATTTATGTTCCAGCCCCACTGCAATTCAACCAGATTTGAGTGGCACATAATTCTCTCCCATCACCTGACTACTTTTCCTATCCAATGAGTGACCAAGGACTTCAAGCCAATCAAGGAAAACCCACTCTTTAGTGCTAAATTGGAGCAAATGTCAATCTGGAGAAAACCTGAATTCCCGGTTTGCTCTGACTAAGCACTAAAGAGCAGTTTTCCCTGGGGGTGGGGGGAAAGAGGAAGTGTGGATAAGCCCTAAGCAACCACCAGCCACCAATGGATACTTAGCATTTTAAACTTAACCGTTCACATGACCCCAAATGCACAATATTGTAAAAGGTGATTTCTCCACAATTGCAGAGACATTGCTGCTTTCTCACTGAAACACATGGCAAAAGATGTTTGTTGCTCATTGGGTAGTACAGATGTCTAGTGGTTGACAGCTGACTCATGGCACTTTATTGTTTCCAACCATTCTTCCCAATTTGTTGGAGTTCTGGTTGTAACTGAAAACACACCTGCCTTTTGACACCGCCTTTGTACGTTTTTAGGACACACCTAAATTCTGTGATTGTAAGTTGTTTTAAGCTATTTTTAAATATTGTGTTTTAATTGTTGTAACCCGCCCTGCTGCTGCAGCAGCAGCAACAACAACAACTTCCACATCCCAGCCCCCAACTCTGAAATCTACAAGTGAAAGAGGGAGTTTTTGCAGTGGATTTGATTTGATCATAGGCCAAATGTATTTTTATTTCCATACCACAGAGAGTATCGCTATACTACAAATATTGGTTTGATATCATTTGAGGGGGGTTCCCTGAAAACTCTAGTTTGGCTCAGGTACTGAGAATTGTCTCTTTGAAGCACCTCCTTGCCTGCCACCCAAACTAGGCATTGCCTGAGAGATGTGAGATGTCTCCCAGTATGTGTGCTCATAAATCTAAAGTTGTTGTGCAAGTTTGCCTGTTTGAGAAGAAGGAAGAAGTGGAGGCTGCTGGACAAGGGGCTGTGTGGCCTGAAGGGCTAACTTAACCCTTTCCTTTCTTGCATTTGTCAGTTCGTGGAACTGTGCACTTGTAGGTTATTTGCATGTATTACTCAATTAGTGCACTGTCTGTGTACCTTTATTTCTGTAGAGCTTTTGTACTAAGCTCTTCAGCCAAAAAGGCTCTCTTGAGTGGTTTATATACCACCCATTAGAACAAGACAGTTCCTGTCTACAGGCTTACACCCCCCCTTTTTTAAAGGACATACAAGGGAAAAGGAACAAGGAGGGAAGAGGGAAAAAAGCAAACCCAGGTGCCAATTCCTAAATAACAGCTCATCTAATGACCAGATGGCATAGGAATAGTTCAGGGGAAGGAGGTGTGTGATGGAGCTGGAATGAGGCCTGCTTCTCATTTCTCCCACTGAGGCAGCCTGATGGAAAGGCTACCACTGGGTGGCAGTAGAGGGAGACGGTGCCCTATTGGAACAAGCAGCCATTTGAGTTTTCTCCAGATAAACGCTTGCTCCAATTTAGCACTAGAGAGAGTGGGTTTCCCCTGGGAAAGGAGCAGGATAAGGGGAAAACTGCTCAGATCCATACCTAGAAAGTGTGGGTCAAAGGGAAAACTGCTCATACCTGTGCTTTCTCAGCACGGGATGAGTGGAAGTATGAACGAGCCCTAAGTCCTACTTCCCATTTCTCCCACTGATGTAGCCTGATGGAAATAGCTGAGCTGTACACCAGGGGTAGGCAACCTAAGGCCCGAGGGCCAGATGCGGCCCAAGCGCCTTCTCAATCCAGCCCGCAGATGGTCTGGCAATCAGCATGTTTTTACATGAGTAGAATATGTCCTTTTATTTAAAATGCATCTCTGGGTTATTTGTGGGGCATAGGAATTCATATATATTTTTTCAAAATATAGTCCGGCCCCCCACAAGGTGTGAGGGACAGTGGACGGGCTCATGGCTGAAAAAGGTTGCTGACCCCTGCTGTACACATTAGCAAGTGTACACAAATACTTGTATATGGGGTGTCAAGAATCTGGTGAATGGCTGCTTTGTGCATTCAAGAGCAGAATTATATATTTATAACATTTCCTAAGAGAGTGTCACAAGACTATTTCTCTCCTAACCCCCTCCCCCCTGCATTTGATACTATCGCCTAATAAAGGCCTGCAGAGCAACATTGCTCAAATTCCTCTCAATTTAAGAGTCACCTCAGGTCAGAGAGAAGTATTTCTCAATCCAGGTGTCAAGGTTCAAAGAGTTTATTGTGAAGGGAAGGAAAGAGATAGACAAGGAAATGCGGGAGCCCACATACCAGACGGGGCTCCTTTACTCACATGATGGGTGGGGAAGAGGATTTCACCACGGAGTTACGGAGTTACGTGCGTGTTACAAAAATATGTCACATGATACACAGTACAAACAATAAATAAAGTCATAAATATATACACTTGGCACCATGCTGGTAAATCAACTTCATGTCATGAAATAAACCAGGCCAGAATGTCTATAGCAGCTGAGATTTTGCATTGGTGAGAACAGCAAAACCCCATGAACAGAGGTAGCGAATGGTAGGTTTGGTGTATCTGATATATATGTTGTTGAAAGGAAGAAAAGGCCCTTGGGTATAGGGCGGTATATAAATTCAATAAATAATAATAATAATAACTCCTGTGCCCCCCAAACATCCACATCATACATTTGAAGCACTCTTCTATCCCTTTAACAGTCATCATGGCTCCTCCCCCAAAGAATCCTGGGAACTGTAGTTTATTAAGGGTTCTGAGTCCACAGACCTACAGTTCCCAGCACCCATAAGAAACTACAGTTTCCAGGATTCTCAACGACTGGTATAGTTTTAAAGGTATGGTGTGGTTGTATGTCGTAACAGACTTTTTATTCAGAAGCAAGAAAGAACCGGTTTATCCTGAGTGTGAGGCTAGCTTTCCTCCTCTGCTATATCTTTAGGCAGTATAATTCCCAGAGCGGGATAGTCTGGGCTTTAGACTATCCACCCCCATCTTTTAAGACACCGAGGATCAAACTGCACATGTTGTTAAGAGATCTGTCCAATTTCTGTGGTTCTCAAAGTTACAGCAACTGTGGAGCCCCCCTAAATTGGATCACAGGCACGGGAGAAATAAGGGGCAACCTTTCCTCCTCTCCAAATTCCCTGCTCTTTTCAGGAAGAGGTCTGCTCTATACAACACTCTGTGTTCAAGCATCTCTTGCCTACCTGGCAAGCTTTCCCCATGAAAACCCACCCCTTAAAGCTGAATGAGAGCAAACGTCAATTCGGGTTTTCTGTGGATTGACGATTGCTCTGATTGAGCTTTAAAGAGTGGGTTTTCACAGGGAAAGCTCAGGAGCTTAAATGATGCTCAGGTTTAAATTGCAGACTGTGCCTGGAAAGAGCAGAGGAAAATATACGTGTGGATAAGCCTAGAGTGTGTGTAGTCCCATCTATGTTTGGCTCTGACTCCCTGAACCCCTTTGACTCTGAGCCTGAAGGCTTTGAAAGATTACCTCAAGGGAATGCAACCTGCAACAGCAAAAGGTTGCCCATCCCTGCTTTAGTAGCTGCATGACAGGCAGAAATCACATGGTTGACATGAGTCATTAGTGCTTTTTTTTGCTGCTGCATCACACGGTTGTCATGAGCCAACCATGTGATGCAGCAGCAAAAGACGCTAATGCTATTCTAGGCTGCATCAACAGAAGTGTAGTGTCCAGATCAAGAAAAGTAATTGTACCATTCTGTTCTGCCTTGATCAGAGCACAACTGGAATACTGTGTCCAGTTCTGACTGCCACAATTTAAGTAGGATATTGACAAGCTAGAACGTGTGCAGAGGAGGACAACCAAGATGATCAAGGATCTGGAACCCAAGCCTTATAAGGAACAGTTGAGGGAGTTGGGTATGTTTAGCCTGGAAAACAGGAAACTGAGAGAAGATATGATAGCCATCTTTAAGGGCTGTCACATAGAAGGTGGAGCAAGCTTGTTTTCTCCTGATCTGGTGGGGCATGGATCAATGGCTTCAGGTTACAAGAAAGGAGATTCCAACTAAATATCTGGAAGAACTGGAAATATCTGGAAGATTCCAACTAAATATCTGGAAGAACTTTCTGACAGTAAGAGCTGTTTGACAGTGGAACAGACTCTCTTGAAGGTCAAAACAAAATAAAAAAATTCCTTCCAGTAGCACCTTAAAGACCAACTAAGTTAGTTCTTGGTATGAGCTTTCATGTGCATGCACACTTCTTCAGATATGCACACGAAAGCTCATACCAATAACTAACTTAGTTGGTCTTTAAGGTGCTACTGGAAGGAATTTTTTTATTTTGTTTTGACTATGGCAGACCAACACGGCTACCTATCTGTAACTGTCTCTTGAAGGTGGTAGACTTTCCTTCCTTGGAGGTTTTTAAGCAGAGGTTGGAATCCATCTGTCATGGATTCTCTAGTTGAGATTCCTTCATTGCATGATTTGGACTAGATGACCCTTAGGGTCACTTCAAGCTCTACAATTTATGATTTTTTGAAATCAACAATAGGTGATATTCTGTCCATTGCATCTCCTCCATGCTAGGAAGAAGGCCCACCTGCTGATTTCAGCCTGCTTGCTAGCTGCTAGAGGTGATGGACCCTGAGGGAGGGGGCTTTTGCTCAGTGAGATACAACACATGCATGCAGAAGCTACCTGGTTGGACACCTGGAATTTATTGATAGGGATGGGGAGAGCTGCTGCCAGCCAGTCAGTAATGAGATAGATGGACCTGACTTGGTATAAAGCCACTTCTTGCACTGACCGGCTAAATGACAGCAACCCTATGACCTTTTCCTGGAGCTTAAGACAGATCTGAGCATGGATATGAACATAAGAAGAGTCAGCTATCTTAGGCCAATGGCCCACCTAGTTCAGCAGAAGAAGATGAAAAGAACCGTTCTTGGGAACTGGAATCCTGCCTGCATATCCTCACATTTTAAGGAGAGAGGCCTCTGATAGCCACAAGAGCAGAGCCACTTCCAGATTTGAGGGCTCCCCAGGCAAAGTGCCTTCTGATGGGGCCCTGACATTAACCCTGCAACAAGCTTAGTAGTGGAGGGCAGCAGGAGTAGTGTGATCTGTGGTGAGTGGACCACAATTGTAACTACCCACATTGTCCCAATGGAGCACCACTCCATAGGCAGTTTAAGCCAGCAGCTTCCCAGCCACTGGATAGCTGTTTTGTAAGCCTGAGCCTGGGTTGAAGGAGGACCAACAGGGCCACAACATGTTTTAGCATGGATATGGCTGAGGATGCCAACTGAGTACTATCGCTGGGCATGCTCAGTGGCTGAGAAAAAAAATATCCAGGTGTTAATCTTTCTGCTCCAATCCCTTGCAGCAAAACTTGTTCCTGGAGTGGAGGACTGAGTCCATGAAGAAAAACGTGAAATAAATTTCAGAAATGGTAATGCGGATGGGATATCCCCTTAATTTCTGAATGCCCACAAATTTGTGTATCAGAAAGGCCAAGAAGGACTGCTTTAGCCGACAGTCACTTCTTAAAACCGTACAGCAGCAGAGCTTGAAGTCTCCTTGATGGCCTCACTGGCAGTTCTGATGATCTCCATCCTCTTCCAAACTAAGCCTGCAGGATTGACGCAAAGGTCTCCCCAGGAAAAGGGGCTGCCCTCCTTTTCCAGAGAGTCTACTCAGAAGATAGTAGCAAAACGACAGTGGCTATGATGATGGAGATGAAGCTAAGACTTCCAGTTGATGCTCCATTGATGGTGCTTCTGTTGTTCACCGTTGACCCATGGCCCTTGGTTTCCGCGCTGGTGAAAGTCAGCTCTGGTATCAGGCTGTGGATCCATGACTGATAGGATGTGACACGGGCATAAACACCAGGGCGATTCTTCTGTGCACACCCTTCTCCCCAGCTCACCACGCCTGCGAGGAGCCAGGAGTCCCCCATTCGGCAGGCTAGTGGTCCTCCTGAATCACCCTGTGCAAAGAAAACCCAAATAGATTATGGGAAATGCAGGCACAGGCAGTGGGCAGAGCAAGCCAATTGGCACCTGGGGTGGCGCGTGTGCCCTGCGCCAAGGGCCAGGGCCAGCCGCCCACGGGGCAGGGCAAGCCAGGGCAGGACACTCCAAGGAGTCTGCCTGCCTCCTCCCATTCAGCCACTCTACAGCTGAGGCGGAGGCAGTGGGTGGGGCAGCATGGAGCCTGTGGGTGCCCAAGCCATCGTGTCACAGGAGAGATGCGTGGCTCGGGTGCGCTGCAGGCTCTGCAGTGAGTGCCGCCAGGCATTTTGTGACACCTGGGGCGGCCCACCCCCACTGCATCCCTCTTCCACCGCCTCTGGGCACAGGGAAGGGAGCTGATGCCCAAGAGCTATGGCAAGGGCAGTGGCTCAGTAGCAGAGCATCTGCTTTGCATTTGGAAGGTCCCAAGTTTAATGTCTAGCAGATTCAGGTAGGACCGGGAGGGAGTCTTATCTGAAACACTGGTGAGCTGCTGCTTCTCAGTGCAGGTGAGATTGAACTAGATGGTCCAAAGTTCTGGATGTACTAATAATGGACTAGAACTGATCTGGGTCTCACCTGGCAGGCATCCCGATGTCCAGCAGCAAAGCCAGCACATATCATGTCATTTTTAATGTCCTTTGTGAGTTTGAGCTCTCCGGAGTCTTGGTGATAGAGGGCATTGCATGTGTTTGTGCTGATTATGGGGACCTCTAGCTTTTGGAGTATATCAGAGGTTCGCTGTTTGTCTGAAACAGGAGCAAGATAAGAGAATCAGTGCCATTGTATAATGAAACATTAAAATGGTGATGCTCTGCAACCAAAGGGATTTCATTTCTGTCTCCCTGGAGTTATTGGAACAGACTGGGAATGATTGCAGACTGCATTCTTTGCAAATCCCTGCACATGGATCAGGTCTTCGCTACCTACCAGATTTTGCATGTCACAGAATGGTCGCTGCATTTATCAGAAATTTAGAGCTATGCAGATTTCAGATTTAAGTTTCAAAACACTATATATATATATATATATATATATATATATATATATATATATATAAATATATATCCGCTTGAATATGTATTTTGAGAGAAGATACACTTTATAAATCTTTTTTTTTAAGAGGATTTCATAAAACAAACAAATTCAAGTACAAAATGGAATTATGGTTAAAATTATGTGAGTGACAGGTTCTAGACATATATCCCTGTTTGTATAATTGGCTTACAAGTTGTCACACATCACCCAAAAGATTTCAAGGAGAGACTCCTTTGTTAGCTGCAATTTATTTGCAAACCTGACACTAACAGACTTTGGATTCAATAGGGGATTAGGAATGGCTCACTCACCACAAAAGGTAATTGTTCCTGTTTAGGCATTAATGTACATTATTCATCTTGCTTGGCCAATTCATCACCAGTTGGGAGCATGTCACACCCACTCTTTTTCCTCTTTTGATGGGATCTCATTTTCATTTTTCTTGGCATACGATTGTGGCACACCTGTCTCTTAGATTGCTCAGCTTTCGGGCCTCGCTTTCTAAAGACATTCTGACACTCTATCATCTATCTATCTATCTATCTATCTATCTATCTATCTATCTATCTATCTATCATCTATCATCTATCTAATCTATCTCTATCATCTATCTATCATCTATCTGTCTGTCTGTCTGTCTGTCTATATCTATCTATCTATCTATCTATCTATCTATCTATCTATCTATCTATCACCTATCTATAAGTCACATTGAGCTACATGATTTTTTTCTTCTGAACAGACACATCACATTGTTCATGTTTAAGGTGCCATTTGGTTCATTGTTTTTAATGAGAACTTAGATTCTGTTGTTGGGAGCTAGACCATTAGGGTAGAGATTACCTCCCCTGGCTTTCCCCCTAATGGATTTCTATTTTATCTATATTATCTTACAATTCATCTTTTGTAAGTTGCTATTCCCATTATACAAAAGTGGTAGTAACAGTAACAATAATAAAAAAACGGTAGTAGTGGTAGTTTATTAATGCTTGGGCCATAGGCCATTCACATATATAAATAGGTACAATACAAAAACCAATAGTATAAAATACTGCATAAAATCACATTGCTACCTAGCAATGATAAAAATTACAAACATTTTATAGGTGATATAGAATATTTTTTTGATTATAGAATGCTCTTATGAACAAAGCTGGAATTATCTCTAGTTTGTTTCCCTTTTTGTCTTTCTCTTATTTTGGGGAATCCTTTGCACTATGTTGCACAAATGAAAACGCACTTTGTGGCAGCCATAATTGTGTGCTCCTCTCCCCACTGCCCTTGGAACCAGGCATTCAGGAGGAAAAAATGGTAGCTACCAACCAAACTTTTAAATAGCTCTTCTACCCCTGGGCACAACTTTATTTGCCTTTAAGAGCTGTATAAATAAACAGAAATCCAGCAAGTAGAGCATTTCCTGACCTGCAAATGCTGTTACAGCTGGATTTCTTCACTTACAGGACTTCTGCCTGTCACAAAACTGTTAGAGACACAGTAGCCAAAAATTACAAGCTCAAGACTAGTCCTGCTGCCTTGTGTCTGTGAACTGCTATTGTTAGGGATTAACTGGAGAAATCAGAGAGAGAGAGAGAGAGAGAGAGAAGAAGAAGAAGAAGAAGAAGAAGAAGAAGAAGAAGAAGAAGAAGAAGAAGAAGAAGCTGGAGTATTATAGACTCAGGCATGCATAGCTAAGGTCTCTCGCTGCCTAAGGGTACACCAGTACCATAAAGTACTGTATATATTGGTTTCATAACACTAGAATTGCTGGGTCTTCTTCCAGAAGGATCTTGGGAACTGGAGTTTGGTGAGGGGTGATGATTCTCTGTTAAAGATTCTTAACTCATCCCACACCCAGAATTATAATTCCCAGGACTCCCAAGAAAGAGGGAATGGCTGTTAAACCACTTATAGTCTGGAGCATAAATTCCCCTCTAATGCAGCCTTCTCCAACCTGGCACCTTCCAGATGTTTTGGACTACTGTTCCTATAATTTCCTCACCATTGGCCATGCTGGGGTGGCTGATAGGAGTTATCCCTAGTTTGTTTCAGCAGAGGCAGCTAGACTGGTGACTGGGAGTGGCCGCCTGGACCACATAACACTGGTTCTGAGAGATCTGCATTGGCTCCCAGTACGTTTCTGAGCACGATTCAAAGTGTTGGTGCTGACCTTTAAAGCCCTAAACGGCCTTGGTCCAGTATACCTGAAGGAGCATCTCCACCTCCATTGTTCAGTGAGATCCAGCGCCGAGGGCCTTCTGGCGGTTCCCTCGCTGCGAGAAGCCAAGTTACAGGGAACCAGACTTTTCGGTAGTGTCACCCACCCTGTGGAACGCCCTCCCACCAGATGTCAAAGAGAAAAATAACTAACAAACTTTTAGAAAACATCTGAAGGCAGCCCTGTTTAGGGAAGCTTTTAATGTTTAATAGGTATTTTAGTGTTTTGTTGGAAGCCGCCCAGAGTGGCTAGGGAAACCCAGCTAGATGGGCGGGGTATAAATAAATAAATAATTTATTATTATTATTATTATTATTATTATTATTATTATTATTATTATTATTATTCTCTCTCTCTTTTGAACCTACCTCTGCCTTGCACATCTCCCCAACCCGTGACCCAGCACATGTGTCCTGGAGGGAAGATGACATCGGAATCAGGGACACAGATGGGGACGATCCATTGAGAGAAATTCACTGGCCTGTCCAGCTGCAGCAGAGCAATGTCTCCGGATTTCACATCCCCCTCGTACGTAGGATTGAGGATGATGCGTTTCACAGCAGTAGTGATGGAATGGGGACCAGGACTGGAGAGTTTCAGTACTCCGAGCATCACTGTGAAGTTGGAAGGTGTGCTGAGCCTAGAGAGACACAATGGGGTTGAGGAGACAGAGAGAATGTCAGCGAATTCTTATCCTTAGGGTTAAGTAGATGGAACAGGTTAAGGAGTTGGGTTGTGTGAAACAAATCCCAATATTTCCCATTTTTAATTTGCACCCCCAATTTTAAAAAAGTTCAATTTGATTTTTATCAGCTGATCTTTCAGGATTATCTCTAGATAAATAAAACTATTAAGTAAGCATTCAAAATAATGCTGTTATTTTAAAATAATGATTTAAAATAATTTAAAAATCAGCTGAAATCTATTCAAAAACTAGTTAAATAAGAAAGTTTTAGCCTGGTGCTGAAAGCTTTTCAAGTTTGTTGGCAGACAAGCAGCCCAGGGAGGCATATTCCAGAACCAGGGAGCCACCATTGAAACAGCTCATTTTCCAATCACCATCCACCAACGTTCTGAGGGTGGGGGCACCCAGTGAAGGGGGACCGAGACGCATCTTGGAGTATGGGCAGATTCCAGTGGAAGGATGTAGCACTTCGGTTCTTTTCGTTGCAACCTCCTTCAATATCCCTTCAATTACTGTTCGGTTTAGAGATTTGGAGAGAAAAAAACCACCACCAATGTGTAAAATGGTGGTGTAAAACCTCAGGCTTTGTGGGGGGGTGGGGGTGGGCTACTTTCACTGGCTTTCCTTCAGGGCTTTTGCATGGCTGGAATGTCAACTCTCACTTGCCTGGATGGACAACAGGGAGATGTGTCTATATGCATATAAGGTAAAGGGACCCCTGTCCATTAGGTCCAGTCGTTTCCGACTGGGGTTGCGGCGCTCATCTTGCATTATTGGCCAAGGGAGCCGGTGTACAGCTTCCGGGTCATGTGGCCAGCATGTAGACATGACTAAGCATGACTAAGCCACTTCTGGCAAACCAGAACAGTGCACAGAAACGCCATTTACCTTCCCGCCGGAGCAATACCTATTTATCTACTTGCACTTTGACGTGTTTTCGAACTGCTAGGTTGGCAGGAGCAGGGACCGAGCAATGGGAGCTCACCCCGTCACGGGGATTCGAACCGCTGACCTTCTGATCGGCAAGTCCTAGGCTCTGTGGTTTAACCCACAGCGCCACCCGCGTCCCTCTATATGCATATAGAAGCCTCCATTTTCAGTGTGGCTGCAATGCAGCCTAGTGTATAATGGTAAAAATCACAGCCTTTGCCTTGCATACCTTTGCCTCTGCTCCTTTCCCCGCTGACGTGTGTCCCACCACAGGAGATTGTCCATGAGAGTATGAGGCCTCAGACTGGATCACCATCCTTCGTGTAAACCACTGGGCTGGTCCAGCCCAAGTTAAAAACTTATATAGTACTGGAATCAGTGGGCATTTTTGGACTCAGTGCTGTCCACCAGTGCTGCCTACAGCTGTGCACAAGCCATTAACCAGTGCATGTAGCTTAAGTTCTTTATTTTGTTCCAAACAAGCCATGATCTGAAGATTCATTCTTGGCTTCCTGCTTGCTGTTCTGCATCTATTTTCACACAGCTTTCGCTGAAACTGATGCAGTGAAGCCGATGTAGACAAAAAAACAGAAAACCCCCGACTGAATTAGGCCAGTTATAATAAACAATATTGTCCTGAGAAATCCGTGAGCATGAAGAGGCCCTTAAAAATGAATATTTCAACATTCAGCATTGAAAGCCAACTTTGTAAAATGTGTGTGAAATCTAATTTCAGTGATACTTGAGGGATGGATGGGATTGGAAAGGCATACTTACAGTTTAAAACAATGTGAAGCTGTGATGACCCACTGATCAGTGATGAGGGACCCTCCACAATGGTACGCTCCATCCAACCTTATGCTGACCTGCCAAGGCCATTCTCCATCCTGCGAGTCTTTTCCCCCTATGATCCGGCTTAGGATTCCCTGTTTTCCACATTCTGAGGAAGATATCATTATTAGGACAGGTCTCTCACTGGCTATTAAGCATAATTGTTAAATAGAGCTTCTGTGTTCTGATGCAGCAGACAAGTATATATGGCATACCAGTTACTAGTATAACTGCACCAGTTGCTAGGGGGACAAGGCAACACAGGATGCTTCTATGGTCCTGAACGCATCTACTTGGCCACTGTAGGTTGTGGTGTGGTTCAGGGAACCAGCCAGCCTGCCATGCCCCTTTTCAGGCTACTCTATTCCATATTCTTTCCCCTAAGTTTTCCACCCATCCCCACACAGTAGACATACCATTTTGTAGCCAGTGAGCATGCCCAGTCCTTATTATAATATTTTTTCCAGCCCTTCAGTTCCTTCTCCCATATATATATTACTTCTGCAAACCATGGGATTCACCCAAACTTGCCAACATCACCCACTTGACAGTCACATTCTGGCAGCATAAAGAATGGCACTCAGAGAATCAGGCTATGTGTACACCATACATTTAAAGTATCCGTCCTTGTAAGAGCAACAATTCCCAGTACCCTTAATTAACTACACTTCTCAGGTTTCTTGTGGGTGGGAAATGTGCTTTAAATATATGGTGTGTATGCAGCCTGTGCCTCATGTTCATCTATAGGGTGATATTGCAGTTTTAGGGTGCAGGTCCTTGTGAGGCAAGACACTAGTGCTATTCTAATTTGATAGGGTTATAGCAGCCATGATCCACAGGGCTCTGTGACCAAGACCACCCTTCTCCACAGGGATTCCTTATCTCTAAACATTTCAATTGAATAATTTTCCTAATTAAAAACTCATCGGCTTCAAGCACAATAAAAGCATATAGAAATAGTACTCACTTCTGCTTGCATAACTTGGGTTGGCATCTGAAAAGAAAAGAAAAAGGGGTCAAAACAAAATCAATGTATTGGAACTAGAATCTACAGTCACACCTTGAAGGCTGCTGAACTATCATACCTCTGCCTAGGCTGGCTTTGGATCATCTGGGATGGGGCACCAAGGAATTTCTTTGACAGTCTGTTAGTGCTGCTCCCAAATGCTTCCCTAATTACAGTTACCCAGCAACCCCAACACACTCTCTTCTGACCCTTTCAAAATGGTGGGAAAGTTACGTTGCACAAGCAGAAATCCTTGGACTTGCAGATCTGTTTTGTTGGATACTGCCCATTATCTTGAAATGACTTGCCAGATGGTTATATTAAATGTAAATATTGTGGCTGAGAGCTATACATTCATCCCCCATGACTAAACATGTTGTTTTGGATTCAGAACTAGCCTGCGTTGGGCAGTGTAATTGTTGCAGCTAAGATGTGCCTTCCTTGATTCTGCCAATGCATTTAAGGAACCAGCCAAATACTCAAAACATGGCTCATCTTCCTGACTTTCAAGTCCAATCTACTCTGTTCATGGTGAGAATGAAGTGAAAAAAGACAACACATGCATTTAATCATCACATTAATTTATATCAACACAGGAAATTGCTTTATCCTAAGTCAGAACCTGGGGCATTTTGCAATCAAAACACATGCTCTACCACTGAGCTACAGCCCTTCAGACTATATACTGAGAAGTATATTTTTTAAAAAAATACTTCAAAATAAATTGCTTTAAGAATGAGCAGTTGATTACACTTGTCATTAGTTCTATCTTTTTTTTTTTAAAAAAAATCTAACGTAATCATCTCCTATTTTGGTTGAAAATATAGCCTAGTTGTAAGACCTTGGAACTAGCCCCTCTAGAAACTCAGATTCAAGATGATTAATTTTCACTAAAGCAGTTAAGGTCTTGCAAAGTCTGCTTGCCACACATCGATCAGCACCAACTGGCAGCTGTGGTTTGGCAAATGATAACTTGACTTTAAGATGTATTGTAAACATTTTCACCCCTAAATACCGCTACTAACAGCTTACAATACCCTAAGCCAATAAAATCATTAAACAAACTAAAGCATTAAAAGTAAAGCTTAAAAGCAAAGACATATAGAAATAAAAACTTCAATTTTGTAATTAAACCCCACTGAAATTCAGATAAAGTAAGGCACTTTTTTCTGCCCACCTAAAAATCATCTGGGTGGGACTAATCTAACTTTTCTTGGGAGTAACCAGGATCCTTCCAAAGAGAAGACTGTCTCATGTTCCTATTAGCCAAGTCTCTTTAGGTGGTGAGAGAGAAAAAATGAACTTTGATGATAATTGTAACCCTTGGGCAGGCTCATATAGGAAGAGACAGTCTTTTGGATAATCTGGTCCTAAACCATTTATGACTTTGTAAATGGTGGCCTAGTTCTTGCAAAGTTGACTTGGTTTGCTTTGTTCTGGAAAACTTAGCTCAAGCAAAGCATATCTTAATTTCAATTGATTGAGTTTAAAAGAAATTTAGGAATGCATATCCTATTGTCCAATGACCAGGCTGATCCGATGTGGGGAAGTCCTCTCATTCCTCAGGGTGGAATGCAAAGGGCCAACAAGCCAAGTGAGGCTCATTCTTACAGTCTTTCACAATGCAATTCACCACCCATCACACAGTTTTTAAGTCGGTCCCCAGGACAGGCACTGGTGGTAGGCCCTCCTGCTGGGATGCTGATCATCTTCTCCAGATTACTGTGTGGTGATGTGGGGTGGAGGGTCCATTGTGCCCCCTACTGGTGGTGAGGAATATTAACTCATGCAGAAAAATGTTCCACTTACCCATCAGCACCTGCAGAAGCATCAGTACCGTCAATCCCATTAACCTTCTTTTCCCCCCTGGCACTTGTCCTTGATGCCCCATATTGCTACAGCTTTCTTCTTCTTCTTCTTCTTCTTCTTCTTCTTCTTCTTCTTCTTCTTCTTCTTCTTCTTCTTCTTCTTCTTCTTCCTCTTCCTTTTTAAATTGATTGTAGGTAAGCAGAGGTAGAATATGGCACTCTTTCAAGAAGGAGCATCTGAGACACACTTTACTATTTATGTGGTGCAAGCTTTGGGTGGTTATATATGGCACCCCAGGAGGGCGTATTCACACTGGGAATGCTGCCAGATATGGGAGTTTGTCAGCTGGGAATGTTACGAAACCTGTTGGGTAAATGCTGCTTGATGCTTCTAACCTGCCTCCTTCCTTCCAAATGTCTTCATTTCCCTGTTTCTAACTCTATTGTATATCCATTTCCCTGTTTCTCATGACTGCTATGTGGCCTTAATCCTTCCTTCCCACTCATCACAGTGGTTTCTGCATGCACCATAAGGTCAACTCTCTCTGTCTTCAAAGACATCTCTACAATGTTCAGTCTGGTTTTCACCCCCTGCAGCTACGAGTTCATGTATTCCTTCCAGTTTTCATGGGAAAGTGCCCACACAGTGTCATTTCAGCTATACCTTAACATGTCCTAATCCACCTCTCCATTCAATAGGGGTGGTACATGGGTGGACCTCAAAGTCCACTGTTAGAATGGTGGGAGAGGTACCGTATTTTTCGCTCTATAGGACACACCTGGCCATAGGACGCACCTTGTTTTAGAGGGGGAGAATAAGAAAAAAACCCTCTTCCCCTCTCTGCACAGCACCTCTTCAGCGAAGCCCCTTCCATTTATCCTCCTGCTTAGCTGAAGGGACGCTGCGCCTTAGCTGAAGGGGCACCTACCCTTCAGGGAAAGGAACCCGAAGCCTCCGGAGTGCAGCGGGAGCTCCCGCCATGCTCCGGAGGCTTCAGGCGGCTATCTGGAGAGTGAGAGGGGTCGGTGCGTACCTACCCCTCTCGCTCTCCAGATAGCCTGTGGTTCCTTTCGTTTGTGGGGCTGGCGGTGGGGAAAGCTGAGCTTCCCTCGCCGCCAGCCCCGGGGAGCAGCGGGAAGGCTGCACGAAGGCTGCACGCAGCCTTCCCGCTGCTCCCCGCCCTGCTGCCTTCGGAGCGCAGCGCGAGTTCCCGCTGCGCTCCGCAGGCTTCGGGTTCCTTTTGCTGAAGCCGGGAGAGCAAGACTCTCTGGGCTTCAGCGAAAGGAACCTGATGCCTCCGAAGCGCAGCGGGAACTCGTGCTGCACTCTGAAGGCTTCAGGCGGCTTCAGCGAAAGCAAAGCAAAGTCTCCAGAACATGGAGGGAACGCTCCCTCTGCGCTTCGGAGGCTTCGCGTTGCTATCGCTGAAGCCAAGGGGCCTGCATTCGCTCCATAGGATGCACACACATTTCCCCTTAATTTTTGGAGGGGAAAAAGTGCGTCCTATAGAGAGAAAAATATGGTAGGTAGCTGATGATGGTGTTCTCATCTGTGCATCTGTGTTACTGATCAAGCCTATTGCTGACCAGCGTGTTGGGATGCGGGTGGCGCTGTGGTCTAAACCGCTGAGCCTCTTGGGCTTGCCGATCAGAAGGTTGGTGGTTCGAATCCCCACGATGGAGTGAGTTCCTGTTGCTCTGACCCAGCTCCTGCCAACCTAGCAGTTCGAAAGCACACCAATACAAGTAGATAAATAGGTATTGCTGCAGCGCTCTGTGCGCTCTGGTTTCCATCATGGTGTTCCATTGTTCCAGAAGCGGTTTAGTCATGCTGGCCAATTGACCTGGAAAGCTGTCTGTGGACAAATGCCAGCTCCCTTGGCCTGAAAGCGAGATGAGCACCACAACCCCATAGTCACCTTTGACGGGACTTAACCATCCAGGTATCCTTTACCCTTTTTAAAACAACAACAACAACAACATTTATAAGAGTATTTATAAGAGTATTGGACCAGGATTTAAATCCCCACCCAGTCTATTGGGTGTTCTTGGACCACTCATTGTCTCTTAGCCTATCCCACCTTACAGGGTTGTTGTGATGATAAAATTGAGAGTGGGGGGAACCATGTATGTAACCTGGAGCTTATTGGAGGAAAAGTGGGATATACATGTAAGATCAATGTGCTGTGTTCAGTACTAATCCTCATCAGAGTAGAACCATTGAAATGAGTGAACATGAGCAACTTAGGCCCATTAATTTTAGTGCGTCTCCTTTGAGTAGGACTAGCACAGAATACAACCCATAAATATGATATGACATTTTGCTGCAATAGATGGACAAGATGGTGTCCTTTTTCATTCCACACACAGCTGACTAGATTGGAAGTTGAATCTCATTTCAGCACCGGCAATGGGACAGCATTCACTACACTTGAAAGCTGCAGGCTAGTAAGGGTGCAGGCACACATAGGGTGAGATGTGACTAATAAATCCCATCAGTGGAAGTCTGCACAATGGGGCTTCCTCCCTCCTTCTCCTGCTCCCTTCAAAATTGGCTCTGGCAGGGTGGGAGAATGCCCAGAACTTCAAAGGCTGGGGAGAGGGGGATATGGAATTGTTCCATTTGTCAATATGAAATCTTTGCTCTGATGGAATGATAGACATAGCACAACATAGAATTCCTCCCAAAGCTCTGCCCTCCAACAGAAGAGAATATCCAAGGGTTCTGGAGGAACAGCACCTGCAGCCTGAGGCGACCACCTCACCTTGCCCAATGGTAGGGCCAACCCTGTTACTGATTGTTTGTTAATGTATTTGCAGATGAAAAACACGGCATTGCCCAAATAGTCTTATGACCTCCCAAATATACTGAAAAATTAATCCTGTGTGTTGACTCCAGTAATTAATACAGTGGTACCTCAGTTTAAGAACAGCCCTGTTTATGAACGATTCAGTTTATGAACTCTGCAAAACTGGAAGTAGTGCCCCAGTTTGCGAACTTTACCTCAGTCTAAGAATGGAATCCAAATGGCAGAGGGGCACCGGCATCAGGAGGCCTCATTAGGGAAAGTGTGCCTCAGTTTCAGAACGGTTTCGGTTTAAGAATGGACTTCCGGAATGGATTAAGTTTGTAAACCGAGGTACCACTGTATGCTTTGTTTTTAACTGCAGGTTTTTACCCCATCCTGATTTTATTTTTCAGTTCTTTTTATTGAATCTTTGTAAAAAGCCTTGCACATTTTTTTTTTGGGGGGGGGGGAGGAGAATGCGTATCTCTCCAAACATTCACATATTTTAAAGGTATAATAACCTGTGACACGTGTTTAGTTATGGAGAGGCCTAATTCAGCAATGAATTACCATAATATGTACTTTAACTATACCAAATGTCATCAACAAATTGCCACAAATTGAACCCCAAGTTTTGTTTTTTGTTCTTCTGTGGAAAAACCAATAAAATATATATTTTAAAAAAGAAGTAGTATACATTGTCTTGAAGTCCAGACTGCAGATAAGAATTATGATGGATTTCAAAATTTCTCCAGTTTAACAGGGGTAGTTGTTGTTTTACAGATTGTATTGGTATCACACTCCAAAAAAGTAGTCTGGAAAGCTGCTTGGGGAACGTTTGGCCCCACAGTGTTAAAAAAACAAAACAGAAAAAGAGCAAAGTTAAAGTAGATCCTCTGAAATCAAGTGACTTCATTTACTTATGACTAGTGCTCACTGGTTTCAATACATCTAATTTGAGTTGCCTACAACCAGGGCTTTTTTTTTTCAGTTGGAGCTCACCTCTATCACCTCTCAGGTGGGTGCCATTGCCATTCAAAGAAAACAAGGGAGAAGCTCTGGTGAGCTCTGGCACTACTTTTTCTAGAAAAATAGCACTGCCTACAACCCAAAGTAAACAATGGAAGGGTTCCAATGTGTCTTGATTTTTCATTGACACCATACAATTAAAATATGTCACTTCCCCTCCCCCCCAGAATCATGGGAACTGTAGTTTGTTAAGGTTTCTGGGAATTGTATCTCTGTGAGGGGTAAACTGCAATTCTCAGAATTCTTTGGGGGAAATCATATGCTTTAAATGTATGGTGGTGTATACCATATTTATTTATTTATGCTAGAGTGTTGCTGGTCTGGCTCATCTCACTGCATGCTTCAGTTGACCACGCCAATCTCTTTGTAAATTACAGCCTCTGGATGCATTTGGTGAGGATTACAAGCTGAACTGAAAACCAGAGAGGCCAGGCAGGGATCCTCCTGACAGAAGCCCCCTTTTATTTTTTTGCAAAAATAAAAAAGGAAGTAGGAAGAGCCTCCTCCTTCCTTTCTGCCACCCACTACAGTCCAAGAAAACTGTGGGTAAGTATTATTCACTCACACTTTTTCATGTTTCTGTGGAAGACCCAAAGTAGTAGAAAGCAGGGTGCAAGTGGTGAAATCTTCATTACGGGTTTCTAAGGAGAGGCTGGATGGCCACCCATCAGGGATGGTGTTGCAGCAGCAGATTTATTGAACCAGAAGACAGCTGGACTAGAGGACCTCTGAGATGCCTCCCAAATCTATAATTCTGTGTATCCCCCACCAACGGGGGCAGTCAAGCCATCACGAGAGACAGGGGAATTGGAAGCACAAACACACACAATTTAACACACACACGATTATCTTTTAATAGCTTCATTTCTACTAGAAGGAAAAAATAATAATAATTCCAGCCAGGTTATTCAGCTCTCCTTTGTGTGATTCAGCCCTTTGAATATTTATGCCTGTTCAACTGGCAAAGGGTCTATGTGGAAAGATGAACTTGTAAGCTCTGGGTGTGGAAATGCATTAAGAAAGAAGTTTTCATGACTGTCTTCTCCAGTAAACAGTTCAGGGGTGATTCATTGAGGGAAACATCTATTGCTGTTCCTCATGTCCTGAGCTTTACAAAATCAGGACAAAAGTGATGTCATGACATTCTAACCATGAATCATGCCGACCGCCCCCAAAAATGACCGAACACAAAAATGAGGTCACAAAAAACAAAAAACTCTCAAGGCAAAGGGCCTTCTTGGTAGTGGCACCCACCTGTGGAATGCCCTCCCATCAGATGTCGAGGAAATAAACAAATATCTGACTTTTACAAGACATCTGAAGGCAGCTCTGTTTAGGGAAGTTTTCAATGTTTTATTTTTTATCGCTTATTATTATGAATATTAATATTCTGTTGGGAGCCACCCAGAGTGGCTGGGGAAACCCAGCCAGATGGGTGGGGTATAAATAATAAATTGTTGTTGTTGTGACAGTTTGTTTACTTTATTTATTGACATTTGTACCCCACCCTTTAGCCAAAAATGGCTTACAAAAATTAGTTCTGAGATTCTCCCTGTCCTCGGGTTCACAATCTAAAAAGAAATGATGCACAAGGAAAAAGGAAGCGGAGGGAGAAGGGAACAGCAAGCTCATGCAGAAGTTCTCTAAGTTACAGCCAGTGTCACCCCGCCCCGATGCTCTCTTCCTGTTCGGATCAGATCCAGGAGTAGACAATGGCCTGGTGATAATGTCCTTTGTTAGCTGGATTGCTGGTCAATGACTGTTTCTTGTGTGGGGAGCAAATGGTTAGAACAGGGCAATACCGGTAGTCCAAGCAGGAGATAACCAGAGCATGTACCACTTTGGCAAACAGTGCACAGGCAGGTAGGGTCTCAGCTGTACCAGATGGAGCTGGTGGACAGCTGCCCTGAATACTGACCTGTGCCTCCATGGACAGCTGTGAGTCCAAAATGACCCCAAGGCTGAACACCTGGTCCTTTATGGACACAGTTACCCCATTCAGGACCAGGGAACCCCCCCACTTGCCCCCACAAACAGTATTTCCGTCTTGCCAGGATAAAACAGAAATGGCTTGAAATAAATGAAGTTCATTCATTGTACACTTTTACAGATTTCATTATTTCAAAAACTTGGAGACAAGTTTTATCCTTTAGGATTAAGACCAGATTCAAATTTTCTTATAAGGAAATTTTGACAAGAGCTGCTTGGAGTCTCCTTGTCAGCACATACTACGAAAGAATAATGTGTGTGTAAATGTATGATTATTTCCCTAAGAGCAGATCTGAGTTCATATTTCCAATTGATTTTCAATTAGGGAGTATTGATACTAGAAGCCTTTATACAAGGGAACTGCTGAAGACATGTGTGCAAATATTCTATTTATAAACACAGAAAACCACCCCTTCTGATTTACAAATCATAGCAAAGGACAGGTTTTCTATTTCTTTAGTGTTTCTTCCTTATTAGCTGTTCCCTGCTGTTCAGCTCTGGCTTCAGCAGAGTTATATAACATTTTGGGGAAAATATGAAACGAGCAACCCAACACTGAAGGCTAAGATAGAGAAGTTCTCCACAGCTACCATGTATTTCCCCTTGGTGCTCAGGTAGGAGGGAATAAAGGACAGCCAAACACTGCAAAAGACCAACATGCTGAATGTGATAAACTTGCCTTCATTGAAACTGCCTGGTAACTTTCTGGCAAAGAAAGCCACAGTGAAATTGCCAGGCCACTCATGTAGATGAAGACACAGTATAGCATTGTCAAAGACCCCTCATTACATTCTAGTATAATTTCTTCAGTCATTGAGTGCATGTCAACATCTGGGTATGGGGGAGAGGTTGCCAGCCACACAGTACATATGCCTGCTTGAACAATGGAGCAGGAAAGGAAGAAGGGACAGGCTTAGCCTTTCCATCACCCAATTCTTCATCCTGGATTCTGGTCTTGTGGCCATGAAGGCCAAAAGCACAGTGAAAGTTTTTGCCAATACACAAGAAACAGCAATTGAGAAGATGATACCAAAGGTTGTTTGTTGAAGGAAACATGTCACTTTCGAAGGGTTGCCAAAGAAGAGCAGTGCACAAAGGAAGCAGAGCAGGAGAGAAATGAGGAGAGTGTAGGTGAGGTTCCTGTTGTTTGCAATGACTATGGGAGCGTCATGGTGCTTCATAAATGTACCCAGCACCAGAGCTGTGATCAACGAAAATGAAAGCTAAAAACAGACTAAACTGATGCCCAAAGGTTCTTCAAAAGACAAGAAGCTTATATCCTTGGGAATGCATGTATCCAGATTCTTGCCTGGATAGTCTTTGTCTGAGCACTTATTACACTCATTCATATCTGGAAAATACAGGAAATGGCTAGGTATTGTGCCTGTGGTATAGTCTTGTTTAATCAGTTTGGAGCCATGTGGTGTTGCAAGGAAAGCGTATCAAGGGGCAGGCTGGGGCAATGCCACAACCAAGACCATTCATGTTCATGCTATCTGAATGTATATTCACTACAGCCTGGGTGGAGCCTGTGGAAGTCAGAGTGAGAAGTCCCCCTCTAGATATGAGCTGAACCACATACCATCTGACTACTCTCAATGCATTGTCATTTTCTTTTGATTAACATATTTAGAATATCCCAAGGGTAATGATCAAAAAGAGGTAGACACACACATACACACACGCACGGTAGATTATCATATCTTCTGAAATTGAAACCCAGCTGTCCTTACATCACTGTTCATTCATAAATACTGAGTCTGGATCCAATGAGTCTATTTATATCTCTTACCATCCTGGTTTGCAATCTTCCCCTCTGGGCATGGGATGCAATCATAGCAGCAAGGTGGCTGTCCCTCCTTCACTTCTTTGAGATTTACAACTCTCAGTACGGACAAAAAGAGGCTGGTTCTAATCCATAAATGAAACAGCAGAAGGGTCATCATGAGAATAATAAGTTTGGAATCTTTCAGGTTCTGGGGCTCTTGCCTATGCTACTAAACTAACACAGCATTTCAGTAAGATGGGGAACTGCTCTACGGAGAACATTTCTTTCTTTCTTTTTATTACTAGTAGTAATATTTGAAGTGGTGTGACAGGCTGGAACTAGACACATCCCAAAAATGTTTCAGGTAAATGTGTTATAAAGCTCATAATGGGAAATTACGTTGCTGAGGGATTGAACTTTACAGCACTATTTGGTGTCATAGTGTTAAAAAAACTAGTGTAGCTGAGTCCATAGTCCTCTATTGTTCTGGGATATGGAGGTGTTGTACTTGCATAGCTATTGGAAACATACTGTGAGATATCTCTTATCTTGAAGACTGGTGCATCAATTCCTAATGCCCTGTCTCTTGCTCTTCACACCTTTCCTGTCAGATGCTACCTTCACTCTCTCAATCCTCACCCGTTCTCTTGCTTCCACCTTTTCCACTGGTCCCCTTCGAAGTTTATGAGTCTTCTGCACCTGCTCCTGCCTGTTCTCAGTTTTTCTCTCGGGAATTATAATGCCTCCTTGTGTACCTCATCACTTCCCTCAACCAGTGCTTTGTTGCTAGGAAAAGAATAAGTGTGTTTATGCATTTTAATTCTTAATACTTCTTGTTTATTTATTTTTAGATTATATCTAACATTAGCTATTTTCAGAATAGTCCCATTTAGATTAAAGAATACAGTGGTACCTCGAGTTACATGTGCTTCAGGTTACATACGCTTTAGGTTACAGACTCCACTAACCCAGAAATATTACCTTGGCTTAAGAACTTTGCTTCAGGATGAGAACAGAAATCGTGCTCTGGCGGCGTGGTGGCAGCAGGAGGCCCCATTAGCAAAAGTGGTGCTTCAGGTTAAGAACAGTTTCAGGTTAAGAACAGACCTCCAGAACGAATTAAGTACTTAACCCGAGGTACCACTGTATGACTAGCCTAAGTCCATTAATTCCAATGGCTTTACTCCAAATAAAACATAGTTGGATACAGTGCTCTGTTTTTTGCTGTTTGTGACAGCTCTGATTTATCACGTCCCGCCCCCCTGCAAGGCAGCCCTATGCATGTTGACACAGAAGTAAGCCCTAATGATGTGACTTACTCCCAGGTAAGTGTGTGATGGGATTGCAGCCTTGGCCACCTTCATCTAAATGTCCAGGAATCTCTCAGTTCATGGCTGTTTGTTTCCTGTTGTTTGTTGCCAGGGGTTGTGTCATCTGTTGTTGTTTTCTCTGTTGCAATTTCCTAAACTGAGTTTCCTTTTACTCACTTTGGCAACATGACAAATTCAGAAAATAGATACCGGTACTTGATGAATGATACGCCATGCCAAATTCCTTCTTTCTTCCCTCTTGCAGTGTCGTCTTACAGTGACAGGAGCAGAACCCCACTCCAGAGACCCACATAGATTGTGAGTTGCACACACATCACAAAGGGTTACATTGCCTTTCCCCTCAACACCAGCAAGGGCAGTCTGAGTCCTCTCACTCAGCTGCTTTTTACAAAAAGCTGCTTGTGGCGATCACACAGGGCCCCCGGACGTTTCACTGTCTATTGACCCTGTGCCACCACTGTGGTTGCTTTCTTCGCTACCACCACCCCGCTTCTCACGGGGACACACGGAGTCCAGACAGTTGTTAACATAAACAAATAATAAAGTTTATTTTTACGTGCAGGAATAAGCGTATGGTTTCAGTTTATTTTTCTCTTGTCAGTTTCTTAAATCTTAGTTCCTGCAACTTCAAACTGAATTATTCCCAACTATCTATCTAACTCCCTAACAATTCCTCTCACTCTCTCACAATACAACTCTAGCAACCCACTGCCTATTCCACCCTCTTCCTTCCCCAACACCGAAGCCTCAACTCCCAACTGACAAAACTCAACTCCCAACTCCTAAACCTCAACTGTCTTTTCAAAACCTCCCACTCTATCTTTTACTCCCCCCTTGCATTCTCACTGGCCAATCACATCACACCCATTTTTAACTCTTTCCTTGATGCATCCTAGGGGCAAACGCCACACTGCTTTTTACAGCCGCTTTTTACAGAAATAAAATAGAAATAAATACCAACAACCCATATGGTGCTGGACCTACAAATATTTCTGGGGTGAAGGACAGATATACACCTCTCTATCAGAACAGGGGTGAGGGACACATTTTAGACTGAAGGTCACATTCTCTTCTGGGCAAATGTTTGAGGACCATATGCCAGTAGTGGGCAAAATCTCTCCCGGCCCTGCTTGGAGATGCCAGGGACTGAATCTGGGCCTTTCTCTACTACTGAGCTTTGGCTCTTCTGCTAGCCTAAAGGAGAATAAGATTTGAAATAGGTGCTTTGTGACAGAAAAAGAATGAAGGCTGGAAGGATTCTGCTTCTGCCCATCCAGACGGAAGATTGAATTTTCCCCATCCCAACTTTACAGGGAGTGGGAAGGCGTTAGGTTGGCTTTTGTTGCTCTCACATGGTGTCTTGATGCACCAAGTGACCTCAGACTGGGCAAATACTTTGCAAATGGAGATCATGGGTTTTGTTTTGTTTGTTTTGCTTTGCTTCCCCTTCCTTCTTCTGGACCTTTTGTCATGCCCAAGAGGAGGAGGAGCAGGGGACATTGTAGGCAGCTCTTTAGTAGTTATGGTGAGAAGTTGGCAGGGGAAATGGGATCACAGACTTGAATCACACCAAATGTTTTGCAATAGTAAAGGTATGAGCAATTATTATGGGGCACAAGGTTGCCCTCTGCAGGGCAGATTGAATGTCGCGGATGGTGTGTTTGTATGTGTGATATCCTGATAGATGATTTGTTGTACAGTGTTAATGGCAGTGGACCATGGTAGTGGAGCATGAATCTATTTTTTTGGGGTGGGGGAGTTACAATAGTTGAATCCCATATATCTTTTTTTTTAATAATAATTTTTATTAAGTCTTCCATTTAACAATCCAATCATATCACATTAATTATTCCAAATTATACCAATACATATTATGTAGTCCAAATATTTTGCCAGACTTTAAATTTTGTTGGGGGTTCCCATGTTTCGAGCTCAGTGAGGGTCCAATCATCTCATATTTCTGCTGCTTTTGATGTTCACAAATCCCATCTTCCAGTCTTCTTGTTATTATCATTTTTCTTCTTAATAACCTCTGAGTTGTTTCTGCAGGCGAGTTAAACCAAACATTGTTATTTTTCTGTGTGAACTTTGTAAGGCTCTCCTTAAATCACAACACGCTGATCCAACAGAACTGCTCAAGCGGCAGGCACCATTTTAGTTTGTTCCGATGTAATAAAGTAGTGTAATCCCATATATCAGTTGTCTCCCACCCGCAACAAATGTGGTGGGTTGGTTTTTTTTTGAAAATTTGGAATAAAGGTTGCAAAGCAAACAGTCTCTTGATCTTAAGACCAGTGGGCCAAGTTTGAGAAAAACAAGTCTTGCTTTTCTTTATGATATCATCAAACAGGATCTTCAGCAAAATGTTGCAGTAGGCAGTGCTCTTGTTTACAGTGCCATCTAGCAAGCCCATGCTCCATTCTATTTTCTCCCTTCCACCCAGTTTTCTGAATGCCCCCTCTACAGTCAGGTAGTATTATGTGGCCACTAAGTGCTCTGTTGGCTGTTTGGGGTTTCCATCCTCCTTAGGGTTTCCCCCTACTAAAGTTTTTGTTTGTTTGTTTGTTTTTACATTGAGAACTTTCAGGGTGGGTCATATCTGGCTACTTGTTAATTTTAAATTTGTCAGAAAACTTTGGGTCTCTTGTTACCACCCAATCCAATCCAATAGTTACCATGGTTTATTTAATTTAGGAATTTATGCCCTGCTTTTCAACATTGTTGCATGCCACCCCATTCTCTAAGCAGAAAGGAGATTCCAGGGGTTCCAGGCATTTGCCCAGGGTTTGGTTTCCTTGGAATGAGGGACAGCAGAGACTGTGGTGTCTTCATGATATATGGTTTATTGACACATATGTACAACCTGAGCCTATGATGGAGGGGCTCAGAGCATTAACACCCCATAAGGTGTCACTTCTCTCCAAGGCTCACATTCTCAAGTTTCTGTCCACTTCTTGCTCAGATTTCTCCCACACTCCATCTGTAGTTATTCTCACTGCCAGCTAGGTGAGGGATGGGCCATCCATTTTCCTTCTGGCACAGAGCAACTTCCTTTCTTATACCAATGACCCATACTTAGGGGCCATTATGACCCTTGCCTGGCTAATTCAAGAATTGGGGTCCTCCATTAGATTTTAATCCCTGCTGGATCCAGGAATTAGAAGAGACTCAGGCATATGGTCACCACCTTTGTTCTGGCAGAATACAAGACAGGGTGGGGTGGTTGGAGCTGTTCCCCCCTTTCATCTAGTGACTTCAAAGCAACCCATTACAATCTATTGCAGCCTAACAGGATGGAATTTCTCCCTCTCCCTCTCTCTCTCTCTCTCTCTCTCTCTCTCTCTCTCTCTCACACACACACACACACACACACACACACACACACACACACACGCAAACACATTTGCACATGAATTTGTAAATCTGTTTGTGCTTGGCTACCCAGAGCTTAAATATATGACCTTTCACACACCCTTTCAAACATGCATTTGGAGAGGATCCCTAACTTGGCAGTGAGAGAGAGAGAGAGAGAAAGAGAGAGAGAAAAGTTGAAATGCAGGATAAAACTGTATCAATACAAGATGTAGCATTTTACATTGAAATGAGGGATAATCCTGTATTATACAGGACAGGTGGCAACCCTACTCAGGCATCATACATCATACTAACCCCACCTCCCCAAACTTACAACAATATGTTACCAGTGTGGCTGATAACAGCAACAATGCTATAATAGCTACAACAATCCTTTTCAGCCAATTATTTTTACGATTTCAGTGCAAGGCCTTGGGCACTAGGTGGAAGCAGATAGCCGTGAATGGAGAAGCAAAGTCACTTTTGCTGCATTCCCTTGGAGTGAAGGAGCTGGGAAGAAGGAGAGGATAATGATGAATGAATGCCTGTGTTTCCGGGCTAGCAATACATCTGTTGTTAGAAAGAGTGGTGGGAGGGAGCGACCTTGTATTACACAGGAACTGATGGGAACGGGTGGGTGGAGGAATGCATATTTCAGGGCTGGTCAGGGTTCAGGACAAGTGGGGTTCAGTCATTCAACAGCAGCTGTTGAATTCTGGGAAATTCAGCATTCTCAGACAACTCAGAGTGGGTGATGGTACACAGCCAAAACTTATTTAGCTAGTTTCGGTAACATGTCTTGATGTCTTGATTTGTGGACTAATTACATACATTTTATTCACTATGATTTATTTTTTTAAATGTGTGGTGCCAGTTTTAAATCCAGTCAAACTCATTAAGACATACCAATGCCTTGAATTGATGGGTACCTTCCAAACAACAGTAGGAAATATGGAATGAAAACAGCAAAGATGAATGTGTCTCTGCACATGGGCAAAGTGCCAGCGGAAACTTACAGGAGAAAGGAATTCCAGTTCAGGAGGTGGTTCTTGATAGGTCTGATCCTCTGTGGGTCTTGGTATAGAAGGCAAGTCCTCTGTAGCTGTGGGATGGGATTCAATCTGCTTCACATTTTAATGCGAGCCTACCTCATTTGCATTTCCTGAAACAATGCGCAAAGTGCAATGCATTCACACTTCTCCAAATGTTGAGATGCGCTTCCTCAAATAAAAAGAATGAGGTGCAAAAATGAATATATTAGGGTCAAATGTGCATAATAACACATCTATTGCTGCAAACAGCATACAAAATGCATCACATCAGGGAAAATAGCTTGCTAGAATATGTATATCAGGTAACACTGCATACAAAAGTATGTTTATTAGTAGAAATAGGCTCTAAAATGCTGACATTTTTGTGACCACTTTTTAATTATTAAATACAAACTGGGGCAGAAATATGATGAACTGCACTTAAAACTGAGAGAAACTGAAACTGACAGATTTTTTCCACCCCAACTCCAGAGGTACTCTTATCTCTGTGGCAGACCTAGCTGAGATTTGAAATCAGAGTTTTCTCCAATGCTAGTCCTACTCAGAATCGACCCATGGAAATGAATGACTTGACATTGGTCAAGTCCATTAATGTCAGTGGGACTACTCTAAGTAAGGCTGGCATTGGACACAACTCATAAGTACCTCTCTACCCACTGCCACAAATCTTAATTCTACCTTTACTACATTTCCTTCCAAAGGGGTGGAGGTAGAAATCTCTAGGTCTCTTAGTTCTCAGACTACTTGGCAATCGCTTACCACCCAGGAAAATCCAACTGCTTTCCACACTGGCTGGAACTCTTGTCTTTAAGCCACAAGTAGGTGGAAAGACAAACATAGTGTTCTGTTTCCTTCAGTTTTTGCATGCAAATTGGCTTGTTCGCCTCTCTCTTAAAAAAAAGAAAAAAGAAATAGCAGTGTTTTATTGCTTTACCAGGAAGGATGGGTTGGATGTGTTGGAAAGCCTGAAGGTGCACACCTCAAAAAAAAAAAAAAAAAGCATTTTTATAGCCTGGTAGTGTGAAGCTGAGGCAATCTAAGGTAAAAGGTGCAAACTCAAGAATCTTGGTTCCGTTCCCAGCTTGATAAAGGGATTAAAGTTTTGAAGAAATCCTACATGTCCCTCTGAATTAGTGTTGTCCCTGTCCCTGTTTGTTTGGCACGGTGGAGATATTCACTATCCCTTTAATTCACAGCACTCACCTTCTGCCTTTTGGCCAATATGTTCAGAGTTTAAAACAATGGCCTACATATTTAATAGGCATGATACAAAGTGGGAAAGGGACTGGGAGGGGAGAGGGAAACAAGCCAGTTCAGGTTTAATGAGGCAGTTATGGCAAGAAAGGAGCCAGATAGCAAAAGAGTCCAGCTAAGCTGATGAAATGGGCCTTGCTTTCTCACCTCTGTCTCTGAGGCAGCCAGAAAAAAAGTCTGCTGATGGAGGCAGTTTTGGGAGGAGAGGAGTCAAATAACAGTAAGACCTAGCCTATAAATGAGGAATGGAATCTCTGGCTCTCCAGATGTTACTAGGCTCCAACTCCCATCAGCCTCAGCCAACATGGCCAATAGCTAGGGTTGATGGGAGTTGTAGTCCAACAACATCTGGAGGGCCACAGGTTTCCCATTGCTGGGCTTGGTCCAGTAATGGCTATTAGTCATGATAGCTCAATGGAGCTTCCATATTCAGAAAAATCAACCTCTTCTTGGTAGTGGTTCGCTTACTCTGTTCTTTCCCCTCGCTGATTGCAGTTCCAATTGTGAGAAGGTTATCTAATCACTGAAATATGAGCTGGTGTCTGCTTGCCACATGGAAACATCTTGGCAAACAGTATTACAAAGATTTTGGAAATTACTTTTACATTTTGCCTCGAGCCGTCCTTGAGCTCAGAGGCCTCTGCCCCTCGTTTGGTTGCTCAGATACTGATATTTGATTCTGTACACATTGGGTAGGTACAGAGAAAAACAAGATGACCAAAGTACACCCCCTCCACACTTACAAAATACATTTTACTTAAAAAAGTGTTTTCTCTATGGATGAAGTATGGGGCTATATATTCACATAGTTTTAGACCCAATGGTCTTATGCCTCTGGACTTCGTGATCTCAGGGGTGGGAGTTTCTTAGATGGACTTCACTTACTGCAAACGATCCTACAGATTCCTCCCTCTTTAGATGGCAAAGTGAGGTGTCCTACCTAATCATGTGGTTGCTTGTTCTGCTGTGTAGGGCCCTAGGCGTCCTATCCCCCCTGATTCTTCCCTGCCAGCCCCACTGACAAATAAAGAGTTACACATTGGGCTGTGCACTGTTATCCTTCACATAGTGCCTCCCCCAGAGACAGTGTCTACATTTTGCACATACCCATTCTATGCATGAAAGGAACGACTCATAGCCACTTTTTACAGAAGCATTGACCATGGACCGGCAGCGAGTAACAAAACAATCACTTCATTCATGTCTTTTAAATTTCTGGATCAAACTTGCCAGTTACCAGGGGTACTGAGTGGGGAATGGACGGACAGGGGACCAGGCCCCCTATTTCTGTTGAAAGCCCCCCCCCCCAGTTTTGCAGTGGCCACGCACACACGCCACAGGGTGCGTTTATGTCAAGCTCGCAAGCTGTGGGGCATATGCACGACATGTCAGCATGCTCCACAGCATGCGCGAGTGACGTTGCTTGGCCCTGTGGCCCCTCAATTGCGGGGGCAAGGCGGCGCGTGTGCCAATTACAAAGGAATCTGCCAATAAGTGCTGTGCCTTGGTAGTGCAATTAAGTCCAGGATGATTAATCCTAGCTGGTTTCATAACACAGTGACACAGTTCCTTGAATAAGTAAAAGAGAATTCAAACACTCCCCAAATCCCATGGGGGAGCCCAGCAACACATCGCTATTACGATACCCAGTGCACCTCATTCAGGCAAGTGCTCGGTTCAGGAATGTTTCCAAATTCATGCATAAACAGATGTGAAATGTATACATTTGCAGCAAAGAGTTGGAAGAGTAAGGAAGCCAAGACCACATTGGAAGGGAGAACGGCTTCCTGGTGGGTCTTAAGGAATTTGCTCTAGCTACAATTGGCTATAATTAAGGTTGGGACACAGTACTGTCAAGCCAACACATGCATTTAAGATAATACATTATGACTACACTGCAGATGTAGTAATGACAGATTGGGAGGGCAATTTGGATCAGGAAAATTGTGGTGCCCCCAGCTAGACTGTTTCATTTTATTATTTTTCAAACTAAATGTCTAGAGATCATTTCTGGCTTTCCTGATGCATTTTGTAGACTGGCCCTAAAACACCTCCAGGTGTGTTCGTTCTCTCTCACTCCTCTCACACAGGGATAGATGGATGAATCTGTCAATTTCATCCCCCCCCACCCCCCGGTTTCTCATTTTTCTAATCTTAAGTTCAGTTCTTCACATTTCCAAATAAGTCTGCATTCTTTTTTAAAACTTCTCTTGAATGTTCAGCAGATATTTTATCCTTATATGCATGTATGTTAATTTCACTATACAGTGGTACCTCAGGTTAAGTACTTAATTTGTTCCAGAGGTCTGTTCTTAACCTGAAACTGTTCTTAACCTGAAGCACCACTTTAGCTAATGGGGCCTCCCACTGCTGCCATGCCACCGCTGTGCAATTTCTGTTCTCATCCTGAAGCAAAGTTCTTAACCCGAGGTAATATTTCTGGGTTAGCGGAGTCTGTAACCTGAAGTGGTACCACTGTACAGTGGTACCTCGGGTTACATACGCTTCAGGTTACATACGCTTCAGGTTACAGACTCTGCTAACCCAGAAATATTATCTTGGGTTAAGAACTTTGCTTCAGGATGAGAACAGAAATTGTGCTCTGGCGGCGCAGCGGCAGCAGGAGGCCCCATTAGCTAAAGTGATGCTTCAAGTTAAGAACGGACCTCCGGAACGAATTAAGTACTTAACCCGAGGTACCACTGTATACATTTCATGCACACTTTGTCCTGTACATTTTTGCACACATTGCTTGGAGGGACAACCACACTGCACAATTCAGAGAAGCGTTAATTTCAAAGGATAGTTGTGTTTAAGTTTGCTTATTATTTTCGAAAGTGCAAATTTTGATAGATTCAGCTTTCAATGCATAATGAACTGAATTTCTTCTCTGTCACAATACTTGATTTCCCTTAGATATGTGCAACATGTAATGAAGAGTTCTGCAGTCAATAATTTTAATCAGCTCATTGTTATATATGCCTCAAACTCCCAGCATGTTTTTCAGGACACTGAAGCTGCAATTCCAAGCACACTTACTTGGCAGTAAATCTTTTTCTCCTCCTTGAAGCATACTTTTGAACAGAGATAGGTTATGTTGTGCTGCCAGGAGAACAACAGTTCCCACATCATGCACATGCACTACGCAAGATTTCCACAACACCCTGCTGTGTCATCACCTCAGTTTACCTAAATCCTGCAAGTCACACCCACCTTGCAAGTTGCAGCACTGGCCAGTTTTATATAAGCTCCAAGAGGTGGCGAATTGCTTGATGCCCAGTCTGTTGAGAAACCTCAGGGGCTTCTCCTGGTGATGGCAGTGTAGCTTCTGAGTCCAGGTGGATGCTTTGGGTCTTTCCAGACCACACACACACACACACACAGACATTTCATGATAACTCTGGATGCATTGTCCCCACCACCGCTGATGTTCCAAATCTGGCCTGGATCTGAAACGGCATTTGAAAATTCACAGAGGCCCAAATCCTGAGCAATGCTGGATTCTTTTTTTTTTTGGTAAAGTTTTTTTTATTTGATTTTACATTTAATGTTTACATTCAGACATAAGTCATAATCACAAAAATACAGGATTCCCTGAATCCTTGGACTTCATTCCACCCCTCCATGGGTTCCATTGTTAGTCCCTTTCCGCTGCATCTTACATTGTCCTCCATTTTTTTTTAACCTTACAAATGTTATTACAGTCCTGCTAATGTTTTTAATTGTTTACAGTGTTCTCCAAGTTAAATTATAAAATTTCCCCATTCCGTATCTTCCTGGTTTCTGATCTTTCCAGTCATTTTTGCCAATTCAGCATAATCCATCAACTTGAGCAGCCACTCTTCTCTGGTAGGGATTTTGTCATCCTTCCTGAGCAATGCTGGATTCAGTGGGAGTCTAAGATCAGTGTAGGCAAGATGAAGCCAAGAAGAAGAAGAAGAAGAAGAAGAAGAAGAAGAAGAAGAAGAGGAGTTTGGATTTGATATCCCGCCTTTCACTCCCCTTCAGGAGTCTCAAAGCGGCTAACAATCTCCTTTTCCCTTCCTCCCCCACAACAAACACTCTGTGAGGTGAGTGGGGCTGAGAGACTTCAAAGAAGTGTGACTGGCCCAAGGTCACCCAGCAGCTGCATGTGGAGGAGCGGAGACACGAACCCGGTTCACCAGATTACGAGTCTACCGCTCTTAACCACTACACCACACTGGCTCTTAAGTAGCCTCAATATGTAACAATCAATTCAGTCAAGATGGTTTAATCCTTCTTAGTCCGTTTCAGATTGGGCTGGCAACTGGTCTTCTATCTTGTGGTGGCCCTCGTGTTCTGCTTACAGGTTTCTCATAGCCATCTGTAAGAACAGAATTCTGGACCTGATGGGTTTTTGGCCTGATCCAACAGAGCTCCTATGTTCTGTTCTGACCCTGAGCCTGTCAGAGGCAGTTTTAGGGTAGTGTGACCCACCAGTCACAGTGGGTGCCATACTACAGGGAATTTCACAATGCTGTAGAACAGAGTGCAAGAGGTGGGGGGGGGGATTTTAGCATAGCACAGGGCACCGCTGAAATTTGAGAGCCCCAAGTCCACCACTGAGCCTGTGCTTTCAACAATGCCCAATAAATCCTGCCAATAGAACACTGCCCACCCTTGTACTTCCATGCCAGGAAAAAGCTTCCATTGCTTTATTTCTGCTTGTCAGGTTTCTATTACAGACCCAGGAGCATGGCCCAGTGAACAAGACAGCCAGGAAACAAACAAAACAAAAACAATGCTGGCAACACCAAAAGGAACCTCAGAATCCTAGTACAGTGGTACCTCAGGTACAGACGCTTCAGGTTAAGAACTTTGCTTCAGGATGAGTACAGAAATTGCACAATGGTGGTGTGGCAGCAGCTGGAGGCCCCATAAGCTAAAGTGGTACCACAGGTTAAGAACAGTTTCAGGTTAAGAACGGACCTCCAGAACAAATTAAGTTCTTAACCCGAGGTACCACTGTACCCGATGACCTCCTCCCCAGTCAACTGCATCCAATTCACAAGATTATAAAAAGCTGACTTACATTGGTCCATTTGGCCCAATAATGTTCACAATGGCTAGCAGCAGTTCTCCAGGATTTCACCAGCCCTAACTGGAGAAGTTGGGGTTTGAAGGCCTTCTGCAGGAAAGCAGATGCTCTACCAATGAGCTACAGTCTTTCCCCATGTCCAGATTCCCTGCCCAGATCTGGAGGAAGAAACCACTGCATCTCCCATTCTCCTTACCTTTCAGTTCACCACATGTAACCCCCCCAGTCCTCTCTTGCTTCCCAGATCTGGCAATGAAACCCAGACATTTTGCCTCATGTTGCCAGACCCCACATCTTCCAACAATGAAAACTTGGAATCTTATGTTCCAAGAAATCCTACGTTCCTAATAGCTGGGCTGTACTGGAGTTGTCTGAGTTAATTCTCCGTGGTGCATAATAACAGTAACTATGCTTGCTTAGCACCTCCGAGCTTTTTTATGAACGTTAGCTAATGAGCTCCACCACACCCTAGCTTAAGAAATGATTGTTATCTTCATGTGACAAGGCTGAGAAAAGTAGGCAATTGAAAAACACTGTGACTTCCCTACAGGCAAATTTCTCCAATATGGAAAGGGTCCCTTCCCTAAAACAGGTAAATGCTACAACATATGCACGCTTACTTGGGAGGGAGCCACCAAGTGATTTACTTCTGGGTAAATGTGCATAAAATCAGCATGCCTTCATGCCCTTTGCTCCTCACCCCATTTTCTCTCTCTCCCTTTTGGAACCTGTACGTAGATGCAGTTAATGCAGCAGACAATGATGACCTTTTAAAATGAAGAATAAATCTTAAACTATGGAATTCATGGCCACAAGATGTGGTGATGGCTGCCAATTTAGATGACTTTAGAAGGAGCTTAAACAAATTCACGGAGCATAAGCCTATCAAAAGCCATTAACCACTATCATAATATTTTGCCTTTGGTGCACCTCTAAATAGTAGTCATTGGGGAACAACAAAAGGAGGGTGAAATTGCTTGTGGGCATCTGGCTTGGCCACTGTGGGGAACTGCATGCTGGTCTAGGCAGGGCTTTGGTTGGAGTCAACAGGGCTCTCATTGTTCTTACCTCCCTCTTTTTCAGTGCAACGGCTCCACTCAGATTCAGCACCCCACACCTGCCCCTATGCAGTTGTCCTTAATCAAAACCACAGAAGATTCAATCTCAAAAATATTTTCACAAGTTTGGCCCCAAGTTTCTGAACTGATCGCACGAATCTTTTGAGAGTTATGCTTTTATTTATGTCTTACATTTATGCCTGGCCTTTCTGCCATCATGGAACTGAAGGCAGTATGTGCACAGTTCCTTGCTTAACTTCAACATGCTCCTGTGCCTTTAAACTGTGCTCTGGAATTTTATGTAATGGGGCTGAGTCTGGTTGTTGTCTAAAACTTCAGGGGGGGGGGCACCAAGTTGGTGAAGGCTGCCCTAGAGAAACACTACCAGTCCAAGTAAAGCAGTCCAGGTCTAGATAGCCCAATAGATTGATTCAGTGCTCTTTTTCTGGGTTTACGCAGGGGTACACATACCCCTAAACATTTTGTGAATCTAAGATTGGCCTCATTGAGGGGCAGTATTTCAATATGAGTAGGAAAATGAGAGTACCCCTGACCTTTTTTTTTAATAGAAAGAAAGCACTGGAATGATTCAGTATATGGCAGAGTCATACAGAAGCGTGTGTGTGTGTGGAGATGAAAGGACAACTTCCTTTATGCCTGCTGAGAAATCAGAAGCTTGAAATTCTACTTTGGCTGATCCACCTAGATCAGAGTTGGCCAACCTGCAGCCTTAGGCCTAATTTCAAAAACCTTCTACAAGATATCATATCAGACCTCTGGCTAGCAAGAACGATGCTCCACCCACCTCTGGCTGCAGTCTTGCCCCTTATTGGCAAGAGGCCACTGGCAGATTACCCCTGAGGGAATGTGGCCATTGACAGACAAATGGTTGCCTACCCCTGATATAGAACATCTCAGGTGGCCCAACTTGCTAGTAGAACACCCTTGGCGGCAGTTGGTTGATGTTCTGGGAAAGTACATGACTATGCTTTCAGCATAGCATAGAGAGACTTTTTTGTTTAACATTTCAGGCATGTTAATTTAGGATGAGAAATGAGTCCTGCCAGATAGAGATCCATCAAGGTAATGCCATTGATTCCAATCTTTGTAACCCCACGGTAAAAGCTAAACCTCGTTCCCTGAAGAGTCAGATTTCTTGAGGGATAAGGAAACATCACACGTATTTTCTTTTTTCTTTTACGTCTTAGTTCCTGTTAGGGAAACCACAGATAGAGAGATACTTCTGTCTCTCCGTCTCATATATACAGTAGATGCAATATAGTCAGACATATTAATTAGAACATTGCAATAATCCAACCGATACATGATAACAAAACCATGATGTTGAATATTTATCGCCGGGCAGATCATGGAGAAACAAAGGCAGCACGCTGTAACGGTTCGCCCACATGCCGTGCACCTGATAGCGGATCTCGGAGGCTTTCAACTAAGCAACAGCCTATTTGCAAAACTCAGTGGGAGAGTGGCAGCAGCCACAGCAAAGCAAAAAATCAAGAGCTCTACCTCCATCAGAGTACAGAAAACACCACCGAAAACCGCAAAGCTGATGGTTGGCCAACTCTCAGTCTATGGAATGTGCTTCCCTTGGACACCAACTGTGTTTAGCGTCAGGGGCCAGCTAAAAACCTGCCTGTTCTGTCAGGATTATTATTTTCATTTTTTATGTAGAAGGATGGCTGGGTGCCTGGAAAAGTGACCAATGCTCTGTTTTACTATATTCTTGATTTTATTTTCTTTTTATTACTGATGTATGTGCACATTTAAAGCATTTACGAATCCACCATAAACAAATATCTCTAAGCAATTTGCAACAAAATAAATTACAGAATAATTTAACTCATAAATGAAACAGTAGAGTACTAAAAGTGACCGGATAAGTTAACGTTTAGAAATGAAAATGTTTTTGCAGCACATCAAAATCTGTTCAATGTTGGCATCTGTCTCACTCCCACTGGGCAGGTGTTCCATCATGCAGGGGCTAATGCGCTGAATTCTGATTATATTATAGATATTTGATTTTGGGAGCCAGAAACACCTCCTAAAGCCCAGCCTCTCTCAATCTCTGTGATCTAGCTAGCCTATAGGGAACGAGGTACTACAGTGGTACCTTGGGTTACATACGCTTCAGGTTACAGACTCCACTAACCCAGAAATAGTGCTTCAGGTTAAGAACTTTGCTTCACGATGAGAACAGAAATCGTGCAGCAACAGCAGCAGCAGGAGGAGGAGGCCCCATTAGCTAAAGTGGTGCTTCAGGTTAAGAACAGTTTCAGGTTAAGAACAGACCTCCGGAACGAATTAAGTACTTAACCCAAGGTACCACTGTATACTCATCATGTCTCTGAAGTTCAACTGGCCTTTACCAGAGGCCAAGCTTTCAGTGAGGCAGGCTCATTGTTGTGGAACTCCTTGCTAATAGAGGTTCAGCAGGAGTCATTTACCTCCTACATATAATTTCTAATCTGCTAACCTCACCCTCCTGTTCCTCAACATATGGAAGTATTGAAGGCTAATTGGCCCATACGATCAGCCCCATCTTTTCCAAGAGCTACGGTTTGGATTAAGCAGCCTCTTATATCTTCCTGGCTTTGCCATTTCTCCACCTTTTATATCTTCCCGGATACCATTTCTCCACCAGGTACTGGCACATCCTCCAGGGATGCAGGAGCACAGCTGGCTGGATTCTCCGGGTGGATATCTTAGGCTTCATCAGCCGGCTTCCCCACTTGGCTGCCAGACGCCACACTCACAACCCTGCACATCAGTCAAACCAGTTTGGTGACATTGTGCCCGCCCTTCTGAGGGCTAGGTATTAAAGCATCTGCATCTTGGAGAGAAACAAGCCCTGTCACCCCAGAGGGCATCCCTCTTGCCGCTCTCTCCCAGTTCGGGGAGGATTGAGTGACAGCAGATCCGAAAACAAAAGAAAAACAAAAACGGAATCATGGCAAGACAGCAAGGGGCACCCAGATTTGGCACCGCAGGAGTTCTGCTACTGATTTTGGCTGCCCTGATGATTCAAAGAGGGATCTGCAAGCAGTGGCATTATGGATATAATTCTTGTGAAAATGACCAGCAGATAATACCCGACAGAGGTAAGCATTAGAAGTTCCCATTGCATTCATTTAGGCCACCTTTATTTCAACAATTTATATACTGCTTAAACAGCAGACAACAAGCTCAACAAATGCAAGAAAGATTAAAACAAATCAGGTAATAACTATCAGATCAGAAATACCTTAAAATGCTCTATGGGGAAGGACCATAGCTCAGTGGTAGAGCACTTGCCTCACGAGCAGAAGGTCCCGGGTTCAATCCCCCACATCTCCAGATGGTGTTGGCAGAGACTGCCTGCCTGAAATCCTGGATAGCTGCTGCCAGTCAGTGTAAACAGTGCTGAGCTAGATGGATTAATGGTCTGACTTGGTATAAGGTAGTTTCCTATTTGCCTATGCTTTCTGAAATATAAGAAAGTATTCAGAAGGTGCCAGAAGTTTAACAGGGAGGCTCCCCCTGTCTGATTCCATTTGGAAGAGAGTTCCACCAAAGATTGTAGGATCGAGACACCTAAGAGTGGGTCTAGGATCCAGGATTCCTGAATCCTTTCACCAGTACTGGGGGAAAAAGTAGTACTTCAGGTGTGGTGTATTTGGGAGGCAAAACACCTAAGGCTTGTAGGAGCAAACATTCAAGATCCTTGGAAAAGTGATCCTTTAGCCAGCTTCGTTTTTATTATTGTTAATGAACAGAGTGATTAAATGATGATAAAAAAAATGATATTTCTGTCCGAGTGCGTGGTTAGGGCCAAAGAATGAATTCTAAGCTATGATTTTTAGTACAGAACCAGTGGTTGCCAAATGATTCTGGAGTAATTAAGTTAGTGTGGCCAAGCTGTGTGTGTTTTTGTTTTTTTTTGGGGGGAGGGTGGCATACAGGAGAAAAGTCCCTCTTGACCCACTGTGGAAAGGCTCCTGCTTTTCCTAATTCAACTCTTATGGTAGTGATACCGAGTGGGTTTTATTTATATCTGACTTTTCTGTTAAAATAATAACCAAAGCACATTACAATAATAATAATAATAATAAAAATAAAAATACACGCACGTGCACACACACACATAAGAGAATGCAATGATACATCATTAAAACAAAACAACAATAGGAGACCACAAAGGAAAACATCATTAAGAGGCAGAAAAACTAAAATTAGACTTAACAATTAACAATAATTATACATTTAGTTTTTCTGCCTCTTGATGTTAATTGCTGCTTGAAATATTATTGCTAGACACTGGACAGATTTACTAGGGGCCACACTTCCAGCAAGTGGGTTTACTAGGAAACTCACTCATAAGCTAAGTAGCAAGAGGACAAAGCAAGACATTCCCCACCCAACATGGTATGATTTTATTCAATATGTAAAAGATGACTCTTGCATTCTGAGTCCACATCCAACTTTTCAAAGTATACGGCTTCCCTGAGACAATGCAATAAACCATTCTGTACCTCTCTCCTCTCCCACACACTCTCAATGCACATTGCTGTATGGGTTTGTAATGTGACTTTTTAATCTTTTAGCCTTTATCAGCCTGAGAAAGGTGCTCCTGACAGTATCCTCTTTCCCCTCCGCCCTCCAACCCAATTATTCTTTTTATTCTTTTTATTGCTAGTTCCTTGTTTATGTTTGCATTTATATTTGCTACTGATCTCTGTATCCTATTTTGAAACAAAGTGCCTCCTTGAGATATGCAAATCTGTAAAAATATGTTTGTTTTAGTTTTTTATATTTTTTATTTTAAAAACAACCAATAAAAACTATTGATATAAAAACTACAATTATATTGAGAATAGGGAAGAGTATTTTTCAATTCCCCACATTTCCACAACGGCTTTCAACATTTTAGTGCTAATTTATGCTACCATAACACACTTTTGTGTGCAATTTTGCCTAATATGCACATTTTTTTTGCAAAGCAACTTTGCCCCATATGCATTTTGTATGTCATTTCCACTAATATGTGCATTCATATGCACACCTGCATTTCTGTGCACATTACTTGGCTGGAGAACTGCATTGCAAAAAATAAAAAAAGAGAAATGCTAATTTCAAAGGATGGCTGTTCTCCAGTCCATATCTTGTTTCAGAAAGTGCAAACCGGGTAGACATGCCTTTAAATACAAGCTGAATCAATTCCCACCCCCCATCTCATCATAAAACTAGCAAGTTACTGATTATGGAAGAATATAATGAAAGGGATGGTAGTCTTTGGAAATTCCAGTGCTAGGTGAGGTGGGTGTACATGGATCGTATAACAACCCTTATAATTTCCCCCTATTTAGCATCATTTTGAAGCATTGTGGGTGATTAAAAAGGGTGGCTAGACACAGCTGCCCAGTCCTGTTTGGGTCACTGCTACTGCAGTCAGGTAAGCCCACTAACAGAGGGAGGGACCCAGAGGGAGGACACTTGGCCCAGGGAGCCCATCTCAAACTTTGAGCTAACCCTCCTTCCCACCCTGTGTCATCTTGCATATGGAAGGGAACTGAGACCATGGATGTCCTAACAACTGCAGTGTTTATATCTGGATGCACAGAAAGAAGAAGAGAGTGAGAAAGGGAGGTTGATACCAGAGAGCATTTCACATAGACTAAACTTCTTTGGTCACCACCTCTCTTTCTCCTACAACACACCAATTTACGGTAATATGTGGTTAAGCCTGCCTAGTGCTTCCTCCTTTGTTAGAAGTGGCCAGAAAGTATGTTGCCAAGTTCTGAACTGGCCCCAGGAGCATCACTTCAGGAACAGGCTGGATCAACACCAGCTAGCAGGTGATAATGCTTATCTCTACAGCCTGGAAAAAAACAAACACCAGTTGCTGATTTCAGCATATCAAACAGCTGCTTCAAGGCATAAGAGCAAGCTAGGCTGGATTGGTTTCCTCATCTCCTGGCCAGTTGCCATCCTGATGTACAAATGCGAAGCTTAAGAAGGGGCCCATCCTGCTGATCCTAAAAGATGGCTGAGACGAGGAAAAGTGCTGTAGCTCAGTGGGAGACCATCTGCTTTGTGTACAGAAGGTCCAAGATTCAACCCCTGGCCTTTTCAGGTAGGGCTGCGAATGCCCTCATTCGGAAGCCTTCCTTATTAGGTTGTCCCTAGCATCTGGTGTCCAGATTTTGCTGCCACAAAACATGGAATTTCCATAACTTTAGAGCCATTGATAGGCCTATTTCTTACCCCTCAGAGCAAATGTTTGGAGTCACTGATGATGTGGCTGAGTTAGGGGGGTGGGTGGCACCACTTTGCAATAGTTCTGGTCCTACTTGGATGGTCGTTTCCAGAGGGTGATGCTTGGTCAGTGCTCTTCAGCCACCTGGAGCCTTCAATATGGGTTCCCTCAGGGTTCAATTTTATCCCCTGTGCTATTTAACATCTACATGAAACTGCTAAGTAGGGCTACCTGGAGTTTTGTCAGCAATATGCTGATGACACAAAGATCTACTTCTCCTTTACATCTACAGCTATGGCAGTGGATGTGCTGGACCATTGTCTTGCTTTGGTAATGGACTGGATGAGAGCCAACGAACTCAAGTTCAATCCAGATAAGACTGAGACACTGTTAGTGGGTGGTTCCCTAGACCACGTGGGTGCCTGCTCTTGATGCGTAGCTTGCGGGTACTTCTGGATCCTTTGCTGTCACTTGAGGCTCAGGTGGTCTAAGTGGCCTGGAGTGCCTTCCATCAACTTCGGTTGGTGGCCCTGCTGTGCCCCCATCTGGACAGGATTAGCCTAACTTCTGTTATCTATGCTCTGGTAACCTGTAGGCTAGATTACTGCAGTGCATTACATGTTGGGCTGTATAAAATGGTTTGGAAACATCAGCTGCTGAAGAATTCAGTGGCCAGATGGCTCAGTGGGGCAGGGCAGTTTGAGAATATTACACCAATCCTGGCCGAATTGCACTGGCTGCCAATTAGTTTCTAGGGCCAATTAATAGTGCTGGCTTTGATGTTAAATGGCTCAGTACTGCAATACCTGAAATCCACTTCTCCCCATATGAGATGACCCGGACCCTGCGATCATCAGCTGAGGCTCTTCTTCATGTGCCTCCTTCATGAGAGGTCTGGAGGGTGGCAACACGAGTGGAGTGGTTCCCCATCTCTCCAGGGGTGGATTCATCTGGCGCCTTCATTATACATCTTTTGATGTTTCTCTTCTGCCAGGCCTTGGGCTGATTAGCATTCTATGTCCTTTTAAATGTGTGTGTGTGTGTATGTGTGTGTGTGAGTGAGAGAGAGAGAGAGGGAGGAGATTATGGGTTTGTTTTGTTCTGGTTTTAATATGTATTTTGTGTTTTTATTTTGTATTTTTATGCTGTGAACCACCCTGAGATCTTCAGATGAAGAGCAGTGTATAAGTTGTAATAATAATAATAATAATAATAATAATAATAATAATAATAATAAATAAATAAATAAAAATAAATAAATATTGAGACCTGCCTAGCCCTGAAATAGAGAATTTGCTACTCTTGGTGACCCTTGCTTTCATGAATTCCCAGCTGCACACATATGGGTGGAGCTATTTGGAAAAAGAAGGGTGTGTGAGGTATCTGGGAATGTTACATGATATTCCAAAAGATTATGGGATAAACTGTTTGAGGACTTCTTGAGTGTGCTGTGTGCCAATCTGGGTGGTGTGGCTGATTGGATTAATTATGTATGGATTGTGTGCATATGGGGTGCGGATAATGTGTCTGTGATTCTAGTCCTGAATGATTTATGCAGTACTCTCTCTCTCTCTTGGAAAAAAATGAGATGCTGGTACTCATATCTTGATAAAAGTGTCATGGGTGTCAAAACAATATAGTTGCCATGGGACCAAATAAGAAGGAGAAGGTGGTGATAGTACTTTCTACTGGTGGATATCATCACCCTTTGATCTAGGACAGAATGGTTGTTGAAGAAGCTTCCAGGATAATCCTACAGCCACAAATATTTTCCTGCAAAAGTTGTAGTTTGACAAGTCTGTCACTGGAGTCCCCTAGTTTCTTTCACAGAATTGTAGTTCCCAGGATTTCCCCTGGGAATGACTGTCAAACCAATTTACATATGTAGCATCAGTAGGCCCACATGGAAATGGGAGGCAGCAATAAATAAATAATTGGGAATAAAATTTTCACTGTATTTATTGCTACAGTTGTCTGCAAATTATTATATGATGCAGGCTTCCTTGTTGTGAAACTCCACTGCGAAGTCTTCAAGCTAAAACCTTTATGCTGAATAAATGGATGGTTAATTAGCTAATGATGATTTCCATAATTAGATCTGATATAACTTTATTTGTTAGCTTGCTCCTCTATGGCAGGTTAAATAGCTCCGTGACCACATGATTGACAAGCTGTAATTTAATCCTGAGGTTGGGAGAGTGGTTTTTAAACATTCCATGGCATCAGTTTAATGAATTCAAAGTCTGGCACTAATTGAACTAATGAATACTGAACACCAAGCTAATTGCACTAGATACATTTGCTCCTCAACTCATCTGACATAATGGTGCCAAGGTTCAAGTGAAGATTCCACTTCCCTTGAATTTAGTTTAAATACAGTGTTTAAATAATTTGCTCCCACTTAGCACATCTTATGCTTTCGTTCTTTATTGTCCTCCTCATGAATTTGTGTGGTATGCATATACCATACAAATAATAACAGGTGGCGCTGTGGGTTAAAGCCTCAGCGCCTAGGACTTGCCGATCGAAAGGTCGGCGGTTCGAATCCCTGCGGCGGGGTGCGCTCCCGCTGCTCGGTCCCAGCGCCTGCCAACCTAGCAGTTCGAAAGCACCTCCGGGTGCAAGTAGATAAATAGGGACCGCTTACCAGCGGGAAGGTAAACGGCGTTTCCGTGTGCGGCTCTGGCTCGCCAGAGCAGCGATGTCACGCTGGCCACGTGACCCGGAAGTGTCTCCGGACAGCGCTGGCCCCTGGCCTCTTAAGTGAGATGGGCGCACAACCCCAGAGTCTGTCAAGACTGGCCCGTACGGGCAGGGGTACCTTAACCTTTACCTTTCCTAGACAAATCAAAGTTAAAGCTAAGCATGATTTATTCTTGGATGGGTCAAATGTCAAACTCTGATTACATTTGTAGATAGTTTTGCTCTTGTCCTTGTGACCATGCCAGAGGAGGAGCAGGGGAGTGCAAAAGGGGGGATCTGGGAGCCTGAGACTCATTTGTGTAGCGCTAATCCAGGGGTAGCCAATGTTGTAGTCTCCAGAGGCTGTTGGACTACATCTCCCACAAGCCCCTGCCAGCATGGCCAATGGCCAGGGGTGATGGGAGTTGCAGTCCAACCACAGCTGGACTGCCCCTGTACAAAGCAATGGATAAAGGTGTATGCACATATCCACCCTCTTCCCCCCCCCTTCCTGAAAGAACTGCATGCTACTGCCTGCCACAGCCCAAACCTCCAAGGGATATGGCACTCCCAAGTTCTATATAACCTTCCAACCTTTCTGTTGCTTGGGAGATTTTGTTAGCAGCTTGTGAATCACCTTAGTCATCCTGTCTTTGGATGTGACTGCACACCTCACCCTTTCCCATCTTGTATCTGTGGCTTTGCCATGGGTTGGGAAATCACTAATCTCACAGAATGGCACACCCTCATTTCTCCCACTGTAACAAAGCAAAAAAAGAAAAAAAGAAAAAAAAGCAAGATTCAATTTGTATTGAGAAAGATAGTTCTGGCTGACGAATGGATTAGGATGATGTGAAATCATGAATATTAAGATTGTGGGTTTTGACTCTGCATGTGTGAGATGTATTACAGCTGCTTGTCTGATTAGGAATATCCGTCAATTAATTGCATCCCTTTTAGTTTACTAATCTTAACTGACTGAGGTTGCATATGTTGCACATCAGGAAAAATATGCATATACTAATGAGAATAGCATACAAAACTACATTATATTCTGGAAAGCTGTGCAAAACTCAGTTTATCAGGCAGAATTACATATAAAACTGTGTATAGTAGGATGAATTTGCACTAAAATGCTGATGAATTTTCACAAACTGTTGCAGAAATGTGGAGAGCTGAACAATGAAAAAATGAGAAACTGAAATTGACAAATTTGCAGTGCACATTCAAAACATTGTCTCTAAAGGAGTCCTGTTCAAAGCAGATCCCTGCAATTGATGTGTCTCAGTAATGTCCAGCTTAAATCTTTTTCCTAGCTTCAGGCATCCTACCCGTAATTTATTTGTCAGATTCGGCATTCGTGCAGCCTGACAGAATTTGACATGGGAGTTGGCTTACCTGGTGGTTATGGGCAAAGGGTACACAACTTCCCTGGGCCTGACTGTGGGTTAGCAGCCAAACCTAACAAATGCATATTCTTGCTAGTTAGCATTAGAAGGGGCTAAGTCCATGGAGCTGTATGGCTAATAGGCAGATACTCAGACCATAGAAATGCAATTGGTAGAGAGGGCTCAGTGTAGGGTTGCCATATTTCAAAAAGTGAAAATCCAGACACAAAGGTTTTTGACCTTTTTTCATAAAAGTTATTGAACTTTTCTTTTTGAGGTTTTTTTTTTTAGTTTTTGATAAAATCTCAACAAAAATATATTTTTTGAGCTAATTTTTAAATGAAAATCACCAACATCTACACTACTGACATGGGCTGCCATATGTTGGAATTTCCTGGACATTTCAGTGATTTTCACCCGGATGCTGCTTAAGGGGGCTGAATACCAGCTATGTCTGGAAAATTCTGGATGTATGGCAACCCTAGCTCTGTGCATATAGTATTTTGCCTATATAGTTTTTATTGCTACTGTTTCTGTGAACTGAAACTGAGAAACTGTAAACTGTCCTGGTGGTAGAGGCAGTAAAGCACATAGACTCTCCTACCTGAATCCTTGGCTTCCTTTCCAATGTAAAACAAAATACATTATACCAGACAATCAATGGTGATTACATGTTATAATAAATTGATTAGGATTGATTACATTTTTGGTTATGTCTGACACAGGAGATTAGTTAACATATATTATAAAATTTTTAAAAAGCAATTATATTAGATTTGGAATGAATTAGATTGTGTGCGTTTCTTGTAATCAGAAAGTACCACAGTGTTTGGATGTAACTGGGATATATATTTAGAGAGAAAATGCTATTCTGAAAATGAAAGGTTTTCTAGCACTGGATTCTTTTTAGCTTGAAAGGTATACAACTGATAGACACATTTCAGATCCCTAATGGTAATTAGGTAAGTGTCTAATTTTCTGGGAGAGGATGAACTCCAAACCAGCTATTGTTTCAGGAATTCCAAGAAGAAACTTCCAGGCAAAGATTTGCAATTCAAATCTATTGTGATGTCATCAGACTTGCTGTGTGCTCCCTGACAGGGTGGACTAATTCAGGGTGACTAATTCAGGAAACACTGCCCTGCATCTCAGTTGTCCTCATTTGCCCTCAGTGATGTCAGTGCATAGCTAAATCTGTTTAGCTATGTAATTGTGCTGCGCCTCAGTCAACCCAAATTTAATATCTTATATACTGCTTGATATAACAAAAACTCTAAGTGGTTCACACAAGCTGCAATCATAAAACTGCAAGCAAAAACAAATCAGTACATAATATCGACATGCACTAAATACCCAGTAAAGCATTTAGCAAAACGTTAAAACAAAAACACTGAAATTGCAAGTGCACTATTACCGTGATTTGGAGAAAAGACATGATGGACCACATCCCTGAAGCATCTCTGACAGTGAAGGAAAAACTGGGCAAGATGGACAAAGCGTCTTCTGTCAAGGCAACTTCATGTGTTCTTTTCGTGACATCATTAAATGATATTGACTTGATATCTACAAACTTAAGGAGTGCCCCCCATTCTTTTAGCAGGAAACTCTTTCCATGAAACACCGTAGAGCAAAAAACAGTTCAGTTATTAGATCAGCTGTGCTCTCCTCCAACAGTTCATTGGCCGATGCCATTCACATTCAATTGACATCTTACTGGCCAGCAGCTTGTGTTCCCACTGCTTGCCCTTGTCTGAGAGCTGCGAGATGGAGATCCTGTCTCCTTCTGTCCATTCCACACCAAGGTTTAGGTACAAGGTTTAAGCACAGTGCCTGGGGTGGTAGGAGAGATTTAAAAAAGCAGTCTCAGCATCAGGAGCTGGGGAGAATATTTGGGGCAATCCAGTCCTCCCCCCAATTATTTTCTTCTTCTTGGAATAAAAGTCCTGTGATTACTTCTGGTTTTTGATTGTGTATCTTTAGCTTTAAATCCTGGGTCACAGTAGTCCCTGTTGATTCCTCCTTTTTCTGTTGCAGGTTATCATATGACCCGTTCCCACTGGGGTAAGTTTTTATCATCAGACTTTTTAACCTTTTATGTTGGGTTCTGGGGATAAGCAACCTGTGGCTCTCCAGTTGTTGCTGGTGTGGGCAATGGTCAGGTATAATGGGAATTGGAATCCAACAACATTGGAAGGCAACAGGTTGTCCATCCATGTCTTGTGCATTCCAGGGGACCCCACTAAGCAACACAATATGGACATCCACATCCTGCTTCTCTGCTACAGATGTATCTTAGATCCTGGGTTTAGAGGTCACCTATGACAAGGATAAAAGTGCAGATCTTTCCAGTGGATGCAACAAATTCCCTATGGGCACAGGCAACCCAGGACTCAGCTATACGGCTGCAAATAAAATGTTTTAAGTGTGCTGGTAAAGTGCATTATACAAATGTGACAGTAGATGGTGATGGTGAGCTATGGCAAATTCAATATATTTTTCAAAATGTTTTTTTATATGTGTCTAGATTCCACCCCTGTTACTTCTTAAAAGTTGTTTTAGCATGGAATTTGGTCTCCGTAGTTGGGGTAGATGGTTTTAATGCTTTTCATCTCTCGAAATAAGGCAGCTTCCTATGTCCAAAAATGGGAGAGGTCTTGGTCTCCCCTTTGTTGTTCCCACAAAGGTTGTCTTTTCAGTTAGGGCAACATCAGTCCCTCACACCTGTTAAATTTGAAGTTTAATGCAAAATTCAGAATGCTGAGAATCTTTTTTAAAAAAATAATATTTATTGCTTTTAAAAGAAGAGAAAACAGAAGCAGAAAAAAACAAAAAAGAAAAAAAGTACAATACAACATAAAAACAGTACAAAACACAACCTAAGCCCATTAAACTAAACACTATAGACTAAACTAAACAAAACCCACTCCCTAACCCTAACCCTAAATAAAACAAATAAAAAAAAATTAAAAAAAATTACATCCCCCCTTTTTGATACTCTTTCTTTCATTCCCTTGTTTCCTCGACCTCCTCTCACCTCCCTTTTTGTTTTCCACTTCTACTAGTTGTTTCAGCAAACCCTTTCCATCTTTCTCTATTCTCTATCATATTATACATAACATGTTTTTTTAACCTTATTTTAACATTAAAACTAAAATACTTATGTACACTTAACTCCTTATAACATTTCTGCTAAATCCATAAAATATCAATCCACCATTTTTCTATCACTCATTAATTTTGCAATATTTCTATATATAAACTTTAAATTTTTCAATCTTCTTCCATCAACTCCTCTCCCTGGTTTCGGATTCTGCCAGTCCTTTCCGTCAATTCCATATAGTCCATCAACCTGGAGATCTTATGTCCGAGGCTCTTAACTCTTTTCCAGGTCCCTTCTGCAGATCTTCTTCATATTCTTTAACGCTAGAGAGCAAATCTCGAGAAAACTCCATCCTAACAATATTTTTATTCCTTCTGGACAGTTCAGCCAGATTTCCATAGTTGAAGCTAGGGTCTATAAAGTGTTTCAGGATGTATTTCAAGATTCTTCCAAATCCAAAGGCCCCCAAAACTTCAATCTCCTCCAAATCCAAGTCCATGTCCCAAAAGTCAATTAATCCCTGGATAGAGGGATCTTTCCAACTTTCCTTCTTCAGTCCAAACCAGGATCCAATCCTCGAAATCTGACTTTTTCTATATTCAATCATAAAAGGCCTCAATTTATAGTCCTCAATTTGCTTCTATAAAACTAAGGGTCCCGCTTGAGTTATTTTAGGTTCCAAAAACAACAACTTTCTCCTTTTCCTCCACCATTTGTTCTGCCAAAGTAGGTTCCTGTGCCGGGTCCTGAATTATTTCTGTGTTGGTGCTCTCTTCTTGTATCAAATTAGTCACTTTCTGTTCCAAGTTATCAACTTTTAAAGTCGTGGCATCCGTCTTTTTATTAAGCTCTTCCAGCGAATGACTTATTTTACATAATAGAGTCACAATATCTTCTCCTATCAACATTTTGAATAGTCCAAGATCAATCACTGGTTCTCAGAATCCTTATCTTGCAGCTGGAGATCCCCCAGTTACACTCCTATAACAGTTTCAAAAGCTCCCTCTAGAGGGAAACAGTCTCCACTTGTATGAGTTCTTTCAAGCACAACTCAAGCAATAAACAAAGTTTCGATTTTCAGTTACTTTCCCACCATTTTGAATGCAGAAGAGGACAATGGAAACAGTATCTTGCTCTTATTTTAGCTAGCTGTCAAATCCATTCTGTCAATGAACTTTCCCCAAACGTCATCTGGCAACCCGTTCCCAGGTTCAGAGCTGAGGTGATTTGATTTTCCCCTCACTCCTGCAGGCTTACTAAGTTCAGAATTCAAAATTTCCCCCCTCTTCACCTGCCTCCAAGGGGGGTTTTGTATTTTTAACCAATGGAAATTTAATCTTTTGTCAAAAGCTTTCAGAGACTTTAGCTTGTAACGTCTTTGCTTCAGTCTATTTACAAAAGCGGAAGGCGGACTTCCTGTTTATGACCTTCCCGCTTCAGCACCAAATTAAGATATTTAAAGATCCAATTTTCCGTTCTACTCACGGGTAGTTGTTTAAAATCCAATTGTCCACAGGAAAAAGCCAGTGCTCTCCAGCAACAGCAATGCGGCTTCACTCCATGAAAAAAGCAGTCGATTCAAAGCACCGCGCCGCTCACTCCACGTCACTCCAGATCCCCAAAACAGGGTTTCCCCGCGAGTAGGGGAGGCGCAAAAGGTGCCAGCCGAATCCCAGGTTCACAAGCTTCTCCTGCTTGTGATTTCAATGGGTCTCCGCCTTCGCCATGGTGGTCAGACCCTGTTTTTCACAGAGTAAGTTCCTCCTGATCGGAGGAACTCAGCCATTGCCGGAGGCGCCAACCCGGAAGTCCCAGAATGCTGAGAATCTTGTAGTGTCTTTAAAAGCAAACTTACGAGGTCTCGTGGCTGAAACAAAATGAATCTGAAAATGAAGCATAGTAAGGTGACGTAGTTCAGTGCTCTGTGTTATCCTTTTCCCCGCTTTGTGCCTAGCAGAAATAGAATAAGACTGCAATCCCTTTACACACTTGCCTGTGTTTAAGCCCTCTTGTCAGTGGAACTTAATTTCCAGTTCATAGGCTGTGCCGCATTTTAGACACAAGATGTAGACATGTGCCAAATCTACTTCCTTTGCAAAAAGCATTGTCTAGCAGGCTTTGGAAAAAAATGGAAATAAAACCAGTATCCATCCAAAAATTTTCCATTCCCCACTCCTCCATGAGTGATTTTACACCTCTGGTCACACAAGAAGGCTTCCATTGAAAATATCACCATTCCAATCTCTGAAAGGCTTTCAGTATCATCACCAGCACTTGAATTAGGTTCAGAAACAAACTGGAACCCAGTGCCATTGCCTTAGCAAGAGAAGCACATGTACCCAGCAGGTGGGCCCCTACTAACGGCCCACTGCATTCTAGACCTTTTGGAGTTCTTGGAACTTTTCAAAGGCAACCCCAAATAGAATACAACAGTAATCTAGGGGTGATGCAACTAAGGCATCAGATGATCACTCGGAGAACAGGATGCTGGGCCAGATCTGGCCTTTTGTCAGATCCAGCAGGGCTGCTCTCTTGTTCTTAAGGAGTGTGTTGACTTAGCCAGATGTGCAGTGTACAGAACAGATTGCTCCCAGTGTTGAGTTTAGCCCCACCCATCTCTTTCTTTTCCTAGTATGTGGGCGACCAATCACCCTGAATAGAAATGTCGGGGGTGAGGACTCTGTGGAAGGTGAATGGCCATGGCAGGTCAGTGTGAAGAAGATGGGCAAGCATATCTGTGGAGGGGCTTTGATAACCCATGATTGGATTGTGACCGCAGCACATTGCTTCCCACCGTGAGTAACCCAGAAATGGCTCTTTTCCTCCCACCTGTAGTCCACTGAGCCCGAGACTCTTTACAAGTCAGGTGGGAGACTATCCTATAAATGCACCCCCCCCCCACTGAAAAGTCCCTGTTCTCTGTGTCAACCATGTCATCTCAGATGTTGTGGGAACTATAAGAAAAGCCCAGAAGATATAGGCTGTTTTCAATATATAGATAGGTTCGTCTGAAGATGTGTCATCCTTTGGATATCCTGGCCCAAGCCCTGCAGCTCTCTGTGTTAGACTACAGTCTTGGGGTAATGCAGATTATGTCCAAGGCAAAGAATCCAGTTGTCTATAGACTACAACCCTGGTCATCTATCTTTCAAAAATAATCTCTGCTGAATTTCTCTCCTGACCATTGTAATTCCCCACTCAGCATTCCTATTCCTTGGAAACCAGGTTGCATATTTTAATTTATACATCCACTGCATTTCTGTTTCTAAAAATAAACTGAAGGCAAATATTATGAGGCAGCTTCATATTGTTTTAATGTTTCACAGTATGTCAAAGCTTATAAGGTTCTGCAAATTCTACTTTCCAGACCCAGGTTTAAGAATAAAGTATTCAAGTTCAGTTATCTTGATTAGTTTGCAAAAGAGCTGAGATATGGACACATGTTTCTATTAAAGTGCCTTAACAAAAGGTATTTTCAGGGCTTTTTCCCCCAGCTGGAACTCATCGCAAATCAGTTCCAGCACCTCTCAGGTGGGTGCCATTGCCATTCTAAGAGATTGAGGGAGGTGTTCATGATTACGGTAGTTCCGGCACCTCTTTTTTGAGAAACATAGCACTGGGTATCTTAATGAACTTCCCAAGGACATGATATTAACAAGGAGCTCTGATCCAATCTGTTAGCTCAACTGCTGCAAGGCTTATTTTAATTAGCTGAAAGAATTGTTTGGCAAGATGATTTGTTTTGATCTGGTAAACTTTGCTCTTGGCAAGCTTCCTAGCTGTAAGATGCTTCAGATAAAGTGTACCCAGAACAAAGTCAGAATGGGAAATCAGAATCAGAATGCCCATGGGACCATCTCAGGTTTAATGTGCAGGTTTGCCCAATGTGTCCCCCCTTTTTGTTGTTGTTGCAAATTTGAGATAGTCTGAATGCTTCCCTGGGTCTAATAGCACCCCAAAGCCTCCTGATCCCAGCCAAGTAAATTGTATGCAATGGTGACAATGTTCCTCATATTAATTTTTCATCCATCCCCTTGCAGAGAAGGTGATCTCTCCCAATACTCCGTGCTGCTAGGGGCCAACAAACTGGAGAATTCCTGGCCCCACAAACAGTCCATAGGAGTTGGAGACATAATCAGAAATCCCCGCTATGCAGGGGAGGCCACAAGCGGAGACATCGCCTTGGTGAGGCTGATCTTCCCAGTGAGATTCACCAATTACATCATCCCAATCTGTGTACCTGCACCCAACGTGGACTTTCCTGCAGGCATGATGTGCTGGGTCACTGGCTGGGGAGATATCAGTGAAGGACGTGAGTACTGGGAGAGGGGAAAATGTTAGAACTGGACAAGGTTTCCTTTCTTGTCCAGGAAAATGCAAAATAATAATGATGCACCCTTCCTGCTCTATAAAGCCTGTTTCTAAGATCCGTGCCCCAACTTTCCTTTCCCTTGTAATGGGATTTGCTGAGAATACGTATGAATGCTTTGAAAAAATACTGTGATCAATGGTTAGTGGTCATGATGGCTGTATGCTAATTCTGGGATCAGAGGGAGAAGGCTGCTGCCCTTGTGCTTTGCTTGTAGGCATCTGATTGGCTAGTGTGGGAAGCAGAATGCTGGAGGGGAAAAGCTGAAGCTCAGTGCTAGAGCACATGCTTTGCGCTCCAGCATCTCTAATATATTGCAAATGCCCAGCCTGCTTGAAGAAAATTAGGAACTTGACTTACATCTGGAGCCTAGTAAGTATACTAGAAGTAAAGGTTGGTCTTGCATGTTACCCAACAATTGGAAACTAGTAAAAACTTTGTTCCAGCTGATTGCATCTATACCCTAAAGGTATACTTGACTGACCTTCTTGCACATCTGTTTACGGTGTGCCTTCCAACTCACAAATGGATTGTGCAAGTGGTAAAGAAATATAATAAAATGATAACAGCGTCTCCATGTTTCTGCTTCACTATCCCATGTTCTTCACGTCAGAGGATCTGCCTTCTCCAAAGAAGCTCCAGAAGCTTCAGGTGCCCATAATAGATCTTCAGACCTGCAGACGGCTCTATAGTATTGACATGGGACCAAACCTGCCCCAGAAACCCATCCAGGACGACATGATGTGTGCCGGGTATGCTGAGGGTATGAAGGACACGTGTAAGGTGAGGGATTTCTCTCATCAAGACCTGCCTTCAGTTCCACATGGATAAGGCCCTTCCTGTCTCACTTGTTATCCAATTCTATTATTCTTTAAGACACCTGATATTCAGCCTCGCCATTGAAAAGAGACTGCATGAGATGGCATACATTAACTGTCCAGGGGTCCTTTACCTTTTCCCTTGTGGGTCCTGCTTGTGGGCTTTCCTGGGGCATCTGATTGGCATCTGTAAGAACAGGATGCTGGACTAGATGGGCCTTTGGCCTGATCCAACAGGGCTCTTCTCATGTTCTCATCCCCTCCCCACAAAAAACTATGCATTCCCAAACATCTTCTCCACCTTCAACGTACGTTTCTTTGTAAAATGCATTTTGCTTTGCTTTCTAAGCTGAGAACTACACTGTTGGGAAGTATGAGAAAGTTTCCCCACTCCCTAACAACCATGCCACGCTGAATCACAAATGCATCTAACACCCATCTTTGTGTTGGCCTAGGGTGATTCTGGTGGCCCACTGATGTGCAAGATAAACCAGGAATGGCTGTTGGCTGGTATTGTCAGCTGGGGAGAAGGCTGTGCTGAGAAGAACCGCCCTGGCGTGTACATCCGCCTTACCGCATACCACGACTGGATTCACAGGATTATCCCCAATTTGGAATTTGTTGAACCTAGGAGGGGTTACAACACCAGGATCAGGAATCAAGGCACTTCTGGGGATGTTGGGAGGGGACAGGCCTTCATAACTGCTCTGCTACAGGTTTTGGTGTGGACCCTTATTCATATCTTGCCATAGGATCTGTGGGAAAAAGAAGTTATAAGTGGTCAAGTGCTGCGGGGTTACCTCTCATCTCATCTTTCTCCTATTTCTTGGTCACTCCTAACTTCATCTGCCCAGGATTCTATCCGCTTGGCTGTGAGCAGCACTTGCACAGGGAGATACAAATGAAGTGAGGGCATGGATGTCTCTGCAGACGTAGAGATGGTTTGGGGCTTCCTTCTCAGCAGAGGGATGCAACACCCTTTCTCATGAGCCCTACTAGCCACTGTCTCCTTTCTTGCCAGAAAACTTTTACATATGTATGGTGCAATCAGAAATCATGGGTAGCTGGGACTGGGGAGCTGGTGGTCTCTGGAATCATCATATGCCTGTTGCCGGGTGATGCCTTAAGGTTTGTTGTTGTTTAGTCGTTTAGTCGTGTCCGACTCTTCATGACCCCATGGACCAGAGCATGCCAGGCACTCCTGTTTTCCACTGCCTCCCACAGTTTGGTCAGACTCATGTTTGTAGCTTTGAGAATACTGTCCAACCATCTCGTCCTCTGTTGTCCCCTTCTTCTTGTGCCCTCCATCTTTCCCAACACCAGGGTCTTTTCCAGGGAGTCTTCTCTTCTCATGAGGTAGCCAAAGTATTGGAGCCTCAGCTTCACAATCTGTCCTTCAAGTGAGCACTCAGGGCTGATTTCCTTCAGAATGGATAGGTTTGATCTTCTTGCAGTCCATGGGACTCTCAAGAGTCGCCTCCAGCACCATAATTCAAAGCATCAATTCTTTGGCGATTAGCCTTCTTTATGGTCCAGCTTTCACTTCCATACATCACTACTGGGAAAACCATAGCTTTTACTATATGGGCCTTTGTTGGCAAAGTGATATCTCTATTTTTTAAGATGCTGTCTAGGTTTGTCATTGCTTTTCTCCCAAGAAGCAGGCGTCTTTTAATTTCGTGGCTGCTATCACTATCTGCAGTGATCATGGAGCCCAAGAAAGTAAAATCTCTCACTGCCTCCATTTCTTCCCCTTCTATTTGCCAGGAGGTGATGGGACCAGTGGCCATGATCTTTGTTTTTTTGATGTTGAGCTTCAGACCATATTTTGTGCTCTCCTCTTTCACCCTCAATAAAAGGTTCTTTAATTCCATCTCACTTTCTGCCATCAAGGTTGTGTCATCTGCATATCTGAGGTTGTTGATATTTCTTCCGGCAATCTTAATTCCAGCTAGGGATTCATCCAGCCCAGCCTTTCACATGATGAATTCTGCATATAAGTTAAATAAGCAGGGGGACAATATACAGCCTTGCCGTACTCCTTTCCCAATTCTGAACCAATCAGTTGTTCCATATCCAGTTCTAACTGTAGCTTGTAACTGTAGCTGATGCCTTAAGGTAGGGGTGCCCAAACTTTTTTCAAAGAGGGCCAGATTTGATGAAGTGAACATGTGTGAGGGCCTTTTACCCCACAGTTTTTGAGCTTTTTAAAGGGTTTTACCCCAAGACATATACTGCCACGGGGGCCGGATTAAATTGACCAGTGGACCAAATTAGGCCCGCGAAACGGACTTTGGACACGCCTGCCTTAAGGGACAGAGTTGGACCTCTGAGACAAATTAATTGAGGCTCAAATTGTGTGGCAATTCCCCTCCCCCAAGAGAAATAAAGACACAGGACACATTATGTAAGGTTAATGGGCATAAAAAGGCTACAACTTTATTGATTACAGAATTTGAAGGTATTGGCCTTAGGCATTGGCTCCTAACGACTACCCGGCATGGAAACCGGGAAGGGTTGTCCACAAGCCATGGGAGTCCTGTTGAAGTACGCCAACTAGGATCCCACGGGTGTCACCGCTCGGGGGCGTGCCTGGGGCCCTGACTTCCCTAGGCTTCGGACAAGGCAACGCCCCCCGGAGGCCTCTACCGGACTACCCTTTCCATTGGGGAAGGTGATGGCGCTTCCTTCCCCCCATTCATTTGCATAACAATAGACCCCTGCCAATGCCTAACCACCACTCGAGCAAAGCTCGCTGCCAATACCTTCAAACCTGTAACCAACTCCTAATCAGAAAGAGGGCGGTCCCCGGGCGTGCCTGGCCTTAAATGGGCTAGGCCATGCCTCCCCAGCCCGCCGATTGGCGGGTGGGGCAGAAGGCACGCCCGGGGATTCCCTCTTCACGCGGGGGCAAGGTCCCGCCCCCGTGTGAGTGGGAGGAGGGTTTTTGCCCGCAACCCCCTCTCCTCCCAGGTCGGAAATGGCTCTACAGAAAACGCTCAGCTGTCTGATTCCCCCACTTGTTTTTTTAAGGCAAAACAGCTTTGTAAACTGTCTTAAACTTTCCAGTAGCACCTTAGAGACCTAGCTGGTCTCTAAGGTGCTACTGGAAGGAATTTTTTAATTTTGCTTTGACTCCGGCAGACCAACATGGCTACCTACCTGTGTTTTAAACTTGATTGGACTCTTTTGTTTGTCCCACACTGTAAGTTAAAACACATGACCTCTTCCACAGAATCCCAGGGCTGTAGTTGTTGTTTTTTAAAAGGGTGATGGGAATTGTAGATCTATGAGGGGAAAACTACAGTTCCCAGGATTCTTTGTGGGAGGAGGGGGTTCTGTGGTTTAAATCTGTATTGAATACATTTTAAATGTGTGGTGTGAATTTCAGCAGACAAATGGCCATAAAGGAAAGCATTAAGCAGCTCTTCCTACTACCAATTACAGTTTCCAAGCCAGTTTTGCATTTAGCAAGCAAACCACTGCTGGGAAAGTACCATGCTATGGGACCTCACTTAATTTAATGGTCAGGAAAGCCGAACCTATCCCTTAACATGCCACAGAAAAGCCACCTGAGCCTCTCTATTTTATGTCAGCAGGCATTCCCCAAAGCACCTTTCTCACCCATGTGTGAGACACACACATGCAGAGAAAGAGGGCTGGATCAATTCATTTTGTTCCCTAAGGCACAGCAGCAAATGGCACCTCCATCTCTAGTCAACATGCACAGAACCCAGGGCTGATTTATTTTGACACCTGAGGCCTCTGCCCTTCTCTGGTAGCAAATAATAATAATAATACAACAATAAATTCAATAATTAACAATTTGATGCCCTTTCACGACACTGAAATTCAGCTACCTGAGGTAGCTGCCTGATTCATGGTAAATGCCAATTTCTACCTCTGATACTGAACTTGCTCTTTACTGGATCAAAGTTGAAAAGCAAAGTCATCAAAGTATTTTGATATGTTCAAATTGCTAAAGGTCAGCATTATCTTCACCTCACCTCCCCCCACCCAGGTCAGCATATCACAATATGCATTAAAAAAAAAGTTTCAACTTTAGGATGCTAGAGTTATGACTATTTTAAAAGTCCATATTTCAGTCTAATACAAAACTGTCTGTTTGGAATACGTATGTTTGAAACAGGTTTGTGTAAGAGTTGCTTCAAGGAATCCTTACCTTTACTCCCCCTTTATCTACTTCTATCTACCCACATCACTATATGTTTTCAAGTATACCTGAAATACAAAATTATAGTGATTTTATGACAATTTCATTGTCATGGCATCCTGGGAGTTGCAGTCTGGGATAATGGTCTGTTAGGCAGTGTTTCCTCACAGAACTGCAATTCTCAGGAGGAAAGGATGACTTTTAAAGTAATTAAAAACTGTGATGTAGATGTTCCCTTAATTAATCACATGCACTATTCCTCAGCTGGCCATGACACTAAGCAGCAGCCATTATCCTGTCTTCTATGGGTTTAACTATTTTCCATTACACCAACCAAATTATTAGCAATCATGTAGTGGGTTTCGGAGAAAATTGAAGATGAGGCATAGACACCCTGATGGTGATTGGCACCACAGTACAAGGGCAAGGGAGATCTAAGAATATTTTTTTATTAACAGACCCATCACATCAAATCAAACCAAATTACATAAATTCCAAATTACACAGCCGAATTTTAAGTTTTTGTTGGGGGTACCCATATTTCAAGTTTCGAAGGGGATCCAATTAACTTCTTGCTTCTTGCTGCTGTTTTAATGTCCACAAATCTAACCTTATGATGTTCACAGTACTATCCAGTCCTTTCTTATTGTTTTTCCACATCTCTTGTTGTTATTTTCATATATTTTTCCTTTCTCTTTGTGACCTCTGATAGTATCCACAAGCTGCTTAAAACAGTTTGTAATCCTGCGTGGATATTATTTTTTATCCAGTAGCCATATCCAGACGTTTTCCATATAACATCACTTCCATACATCAAAACAGTCTTAGCGTCATTAATCTTCACCAATCTGCCTCCGTTCTCAAAACCTTTGAGGAGATTCACCAGGAATGCAGTCTGAAAACAAGTCCGTTCTGTCCTCCCGGCTATAAATCCTTTGGCAAGATGGCGACTCCAAATTAATTGCCGCGCCATTCCAAAAGCTCTTATTGCTTCTCGATCTCCATAAAGCATACTTTTGGTAAAAGTTTATCTCCACACAGACCTTAATCATCCTGCTTGGGTCAGTTCAACTGACGATTCTAATGAGGAGGGGTTCTTGTAAATCACATAGAAGGAAAGTAAAAAAGGTCCCCCCCCCCATTCAGTCCTGTTGTCAGACATACCCAGCCTTTGGTGTATCTTCATCGTAAAATATTCCTGTTTCTCCAACCCGTCGTCTTCTTTTGCAGAGGTCACTTAAATTAGCAGACTTCACTCCCCTTCTTCACTTGAAATATGTACATTTGCTTCTTTTGTAATTAATTATTCCAAATTGCTGCAGCTAGTGCGCGATCAGAGACAGCGTCCAGGAGAGCCGAGGTCCACACGGGGGCATTCTGCCTAGGGCCCTCACCCCCTTCTTTCAAATTAGGGGGTGATTTATGGGCACAGCAGGCAAGGGCAGTGTTCCCCATTTCCTTGGGGCAACAAGGGAGGCTGCCTACTCCCATAACAGTCTCTTAATTACCCCGTGTGGGTCGGAGAGATGGTATTGTCGGCCATCTTCCAATGCGCCCCTAGTGGCCCCCCCAGGGCAAGGGAGATCTAAGTCTTCCCTCCACAACTGTGATTTGGTAAATATAATCTCCCATACAGTAGTTAGCATTAAGGAAAAAACCACTCCCATTGACAGCAGTACTTCCCCCCCTCTAATGTTATCTGCTGGACTGGGGAAGGGAATATTTTTACTGAGACCAGAGTTGGGGAGGGATGACTTAACCCTCCCCTCCCTCACATGCTGCAGTGGTGATTACAGCTGCCCCGACCCCGCAGCCAGGTATTTAATTAAAACAAATTCATGACATGATGGCTAATCACATTCTAGCACAATGTGTAGTTAGGGGCCTCACATTTTGCTTCCTTTATGGAGTCCAGAGCCAGATGCCCTGAAACTTTAGCTCTCAAAATATTCTCAAGAATCTTGTAAATGAATGAAAAGTGGAAAAAATTAAAGGGCTGGAAAAGTGAAAAAAATGAGGGGTGGGAAAATTAAAGGGTGAGTGTTCAAACTGTTGGCCACTGGAGTGTATGGTTTGTGTGATTTGCAAAACGTCACATATTAATAAAATACTTTGCTTAATAAAATCCTTTGTTGGTGTTCAACGTTCTTTAATGGTGTATTAAAGTAGCTGGAATAAACAGCAGCACTGATGAAAGATCAAAGCAGAAGGGGGAAATAATGTAATGCACATTGGATGAAAACAGCCAAGAAAAACAGTCAGATGTCACTTATCGGCTTTCAGTATATCCCTTTTCTGCCCAAGGTGGAGCAATTAATATAAGCTATGAATACCTTTCAGTAGCTGTACGAGGTGAAATAATGTTAACATGTTGTTTCAACAAGTGGGCGGAATGAAACCCAGGTGCCATGGTTGCCAAATCTAGGCAACAAGAGCAGAGCAGGAACAGAAAGACATACTGTTCTGAAAAACACACCATAGAATGGCAGTTATGGCCACAACCCCAGCATCAATTACACCACCACCAGCATCCCTCTATCATGGCTCACTGCAGTGACAACCTGCCCCCCCCCGATGCTCAGACATGTAGGGAGCCAGTACATTGGTGCTGGCAGGCACCTCCACCCACTGACCCACCTAAATAGTAAGTTGCCTTGTGACTGTTTTTAGTTGGAAAAATCAAACATGAACATAACTAAATAATAATACCCTCCATTCTGTGCACAATGACACCACAGCACCTCCATGCTGGGAGACCTTACTCCTCTGAGATCCCAGGTAGCCCAGAAGGGGGAGCTGGGGTAAGACTTTTTCTGCCTGAGGTGGAGCAATGAATAGCACATCACACACACACAAGTCTAGGTGCTTAGGACCCAAGGCTGGTCAAGTTACTTTTTTGGACTCCTGAGGCAGAAAACCCCCACAAGCAACTCTCCTTGACCCTGGCAATCAAAATGGATTGGGCCAGATTAAACAAACTTGGTGTGCTAGTAAAAGATTGCGCAAGGACTCCCATGAGCATAATGGGGGTTCTCCCATGCTTCTTGGCCATTTGCCCCCACATCTCCCCCAAATCTGCTCTGCGGAGTCAGGAGAGCTCCCAGAACAGCATACAGAGGGAGGAAAAGGGAGACAAACACCACAATGCTGTTGCTACCCAAACAGCCACCGTCCTCCTGTAAACCTTCCTCCAATTGTCCTGAATTCTATTGCGTAGGTAAGGGGAACCTGTGGTTCTCCAAGTCCCATCCGCCCCAGCCAGCATGACCAATAGTCAGGGTTGATGGGAGTCATAGTTCAAAATATATGGAGGGCACCAGGCTGGGGAGGGATGTAGAGTGCCATGCACATTGATACTGCTATATCAACAACAGTTGTTGCCCTAGCATCTGTTATATGGAGACTTTTTGAAATATGGCAACCATACTTCAGATATAAAATGTGTGTTTTCATATAACAGTGTCCTGGAACAGGCTTTCCAATGCTTTCCAGATATAAGCCTTCAACAATATCTTTAAGAAATGGAGCAGCAGTCAGAGCATTAATAATAATAATAATAATAATAATAATAATAATAATAATAATTTATTTATACCCCGCCCATCTGGCTGGGTTTTCCCAGCCACTCTGGGCAGCTGCCAACAGATTAAAAACAGAATAAAACATCAAACATTACAAACTTCCCTAAACAGATGTCTTCTAAAAGTCAGATAGTTGTTTATTTCCTTGACATCTGATGAGTAGTTGTTTATTTCCTTGACATCTGATGAGTTTGAAATCCATTGCTTTTTTTCTTGTTGCTGTTCTTTCACCTTAGCTATATGTACTCATATGTTCCCTTCTTCCCTGAAATGCACACTTTAACAGAATCATTGGATGCTGTGTTCTACAAAGCTGGAAAGACACAGCTATAGACATTTCAAAACACGCCTCAGGGCTTCACTGTTCCAGTGCTGAAGAACATTCCACTTTCCTCTAGTACAGCAATTGTGCACTTGGTAGTGATGAAAGAGGCTGCATATTAATCTGCCAAGTTTCAAAAAAATGAATAAGTGGTAAATGCAGCCTCCTCACAATCTTGACATTGTTTAACACTGATGAAAGCAGAGTTGTGAAAGTCTAGATTATTTATTAGCATCTGCAGAGCCAATCAAATCATATTATTAAATATATACTGCAGGATGCACAAGATTCCTACAAATCAAGGTCAAAAGGTTGACTGAGGTTGCAACACTATATACACTTAGCTGGGAGTAAATCCCATTGAACTTATTAGTGTTTACTTCAGGTAGACATGTATAAGTTTGTACTGTTAAAAAATAAATACCCTATACTATGTATCACATGCTCTGAACCTGGTTGTGCATTGGCCACAACCTTTTGTACAGCAGGCTAGTTGTACAGCAGGCCCCTCTCTACCCCCCCCCCCCATTCAGGAAACAAAAATCCAAGTTCAGGGACACAGTCCAGCCAGGCAAAAGCACCCGAGGAAGGTAGAAAGCAGGGCCAATAAGTGGTGTGATTCAAGAGGGTGTGGGGCTATGGGGAAAGTCCTGAGAGCCAGGCAAAGAGACTCCTGGGCCTGAGGTTTACCTATCTCTGAACCAGATGCCCAGCTTGTTAAAAAGAGAAAAGAGTCAAGGTTGCATTTTCAGCCAGCTGCATTCCTCTTACAAGTGTGATGTAGAATAGCTTATACAAACCTCATTAAACGGTAAGTTTTACAAGTCCTTGGAGGCAGCATCCCCAGAGTGTGATTGGTGGCTTGTCAGCTTTAGACTGTGTTGCAAATGAGAATTTATGAGATGACTATTCATGACAGAAGATAAGAAAGCAAAGTGCCTGTCTCTCAACATGGAGGCTACTCTGATTAGTGCCTCTGAAATCCCCAGCTCTACAAATATTTGTAGCTCTTTAAACTTGGTTTGCACAAGCTACATCAGTTCCCAGATATCTGGGAGGCTTGCTTAGGTTTATGGGTTTTTTTTTGAAACCTAAATTTAAGAGAAGAAAAACACACTGCACCCAGTTTATTGGGGGTGGGTGGAGATGGAATTCTGAAGCAAGAGCTAATCTTATCAAATGCCCTATTTGTGGTCCTCACCACTGTTTGGTTTGTTCTTTTGATGGAGTTTTTGTTTATATTATTTATTGAAATTGTGGTTTTTTAATGGATACTGCAAGTTTTGTATATTGGTATCTTTCTTTTCCTGTATATTTATATTGTTCTTTTATTGCACTGTTCCCTGCTCTGGGATTGAAACATTCAGCGAAGAGTGGGTTATAAATATTAGGGTTAAGCACTGGATTTGGCTGAGTCCTGAGGCAAACTGGGTTTATTTGGGCATCAGCCAAGTTGGGGCGAGACAGCCACAGGATCGCTGAGGGTCTGTGTCCTGCCATTTTTGGAAGTGGGTCCCACATTATTTGCTGCCTAATGCTCCTCTTTGTGTTTTTTAGTATACACTGTGCTGCTTTGCTTTGCCTTCTACACTCCCTCAGTGACAACAGGAAGAGGTGAAACAGCATTCAAACAGTGCACACTCAACAATCATTGAAGTACAAAAAAGGTAGATTGCTCTGAAAATTTCTTAGTCAGCAGATCCCATGGGAGAAGTATTTGAGAAGCAGCTCATGGATTTCAAGAAGAGCTGCTGAAAGGGAGATGAGAGTAAGATGTATGGGCTCCATAGTTTCCCTTTAGATAAACTTTTATCCAGTATTCCAAATGAGGTTTTTAACTTGGGGAGAATTGAAAAGCTTCTAAAAGAAAATGTGAGTTAGAAATATAATGATATATGCATTTCCTGCTTACGAAACACAATGTGTTCCTGGAAATCATTCATTAGGCAAGTGTTTGCATAAGAAGTCCATAATTTTCATTATTTCCTATGGAAACATTTCTAATCAGGGATTTGTTCAATCCCCATCCCCACCTGATTTCTTCCTGAAATGGCTGCAACCAATCAGTAAAAGAGAGACAAAGGCAAAAATTGATTTGTCCAGTTCCCCTGGACTCTGATTCATCTGTTCAAGTATCTGAATTTGCAGAGTGTATAGTGAGGTTTGGGCATAATTCTTTATGCTTGAATATGTAAATTTACAAAAAGTGATGGGGCGCATAGTGGGACCCCCTGTGTTGATAGATGAATAAGATTTATCTGTGCTGACTACTATAAATGTTCTGCTCTGCATATTTGCAACTCTAGATCATAAATTAAAACAAAGGTTGCAGGTTCTTAATTTTTTCTGTATTTTCTTCTTATTAGCTCTTCCCTATTGTTCAGTTCAGGTCTCCATAATATAATGTAACATTTTGGTGAAAAAATGCACCCTAGCACCCCAGCGCTGGAGGCTAAGATAGAAAAGATCTCCACTGCAATCATGTATTTTCCTTTGGTGCTCAGGTAGGATGGAATAAAGGACAGCCAAACACTGCAAAAAACCAACATGCTAAAAGTGATAATCTTGGCTTCATTGAAACTGTCAGGTAACTTCCTGGCAAGGAAAGCCGCAATGAAACTGATAATGGCCAGGAAACCCATGTAGCCAAGAACAGAGTAAAACAGAGTCACAGACCCCTCATTACATTCCAATATGATTTCATCTGTTATAGAGTGCATGTCCACATCTGGGAACGGGGGGGGGGGGAGGTTGCCAGCCACACCATACAGATACCTACCTGAACCAAGGAGCAGGACAGAACAATGGAGTTGGCTAGTCTTTTCCCCACCCACACCCTCATCTTGGATCCTGGCCTGGTGGCCATGAAAGCAAGAACCACAGTGATTGTTTTTGCCAAGACACATGAAACAGCCGCTGAAAAAATTATGCCAAAAGCAGTTTGTCGGAGGAGACATGTTACCTTCTCAGGTCGGCCAATGAATAGCAGTGTACAAAGGAAGCAGAGCAAGAGGGAGATGAGGAGAGTGTAGGTAAGGTTGCGGTTGTTAGCTTTGACGATGGGTGTGCCATGATGCTTCATAAATGCTCCAAGGATCAGAACTGTGATCAAAGCAAAGGAAAGAGAAAAACAAGCTAAACCGATCCCTAATGGTTCTTCATAAGCCAAGAAGGTTACAGTCTTGGGAATACAGAAATCCTGTTTTTTGTTTGGATAGTTCCCATCTGTGCATTTTTGGCAGTTGTTCATATCTGCAACATGAAATGATTTGGTCAAGCCATTAAGCTTTCTGGCACCAGTTTGAAGAACATGCCAGAGCTCCAAAACTACTACAAGTTCTCTATTTAAAATTAGTGCAGATATGATGAAATGTGGCAGAGGTTGAGTGGTTAAATTATTTTTAATGGCCAGCTATTCACTGATTTTTTGTAAAAAAATAAATAACAGATCCAGATACACACTCCAGATTATTTTGTCTCCAGTAGCTTCCTCACAGCCTCTCCTTACCAAACTGTTCAATCATACCACCTAAGTAAAGTATTGCTATATACCAATTCCTCTTAATTACATTTGAAATATATTTCTTACCATTCTGGTTTGAAATCTTCCCTTCTGGACACAGGATGCAATCATAACAGCAGAATAGCTGACCCTCCTTCACTATCTTGCTGTAACCAGGAGCACAACTCTCGCTACATATTGACAGGGGTCGTGTCTAATCCATACATGAAAGAGAATAAACATGTTCAGACTAAAGAGTTTGGAGTCCTTAAGTTTCTAGGGCTTTTCCATATGCATTTGAAATGACGTGACAATTCAGTAATGCATGAATGGGATCAATACTTCGATTTCCCCCTTTTATAACAATAAAAATGGCATAACATTGTGGTTCTCACCAATCTACATGGATTGGTGAGAGCCACAATGTTGTGCCATGGTCGACGGTATGAAAAGCCAATGAGGGATCAAAATGCAGGAGCAAGGTCACACAGCCCACCACATTCTTGACATAGGTCATCTACCTGGGCAAGCAAGGCCAATTCTATTCTTTGGCCATTTCTGAACCCAGGTTGGGACTGAATCTAAGTAATCTGTGTCTTCCAAGGACGCCTGCAGCTGCCCTTACAGGGCCCTCTCTGCCACCTTCCTGCCAAAGCGGATACCTACAACTGGTCAATAATTGTTCCAGTCCAAAGGGTCCAGAGTTAGTTTCAGCAGGAGCAGTCTCCCCACTGCCTCTTTCAATGCAACACTTGCAACGGGGACCACCTTCTCATGCAGTGCAGTGTTAACCACACACTGGACTCAACCAGTCAGCCCCTGGCCCCTCTTGCTGTAAGCCAAGAGGGATGGGGCCAAGGGAGCACATGTAATGGCCTCAAGTTGCAGGTCTGCTTCAGTTAGCTGCTACCTAGAGATTAATATTTTAGTCATAAAATGTTTAGCCCACCCTCCAACATTTAATAAACTCAGGGCAGCTTAAAAATACAACATTCAACATTTGAATAATTCCCTACTTGTCTAAAATTGGATCCTACCTGGTTAAACCAGTTGTGCCATGTTATGTCATCCTCACTGATTGTGAATGCTTGGTCTGCAGGACTCTCAGGATCAACCTTCCCAACTTTCACGGAACGAAATGATTGGTTCAAGGAAAAAAATCCAGTTTACAATGTCCAATCCAGCTACTACCTCCCCATTCTGGTTGAAGGATATTTTGTCCCCCACACTGTTGTTAAATGAGATAACTCTAAGGAATTGATGGAGCTAAATAGATACATAAAAGGCAAGACTTGAAAAAGGCTCCATTTAGATCTTTCAGACGATGCTTTACATTTGAGTGGAAAAAGAATGATGCAAAATATGCCCATTCTTTATAACCCAGAGAAGACCACAAAAAGTCAAACAGGATGTCTGACTGGAATAAAGTATATCGTGTCCTTTCTAGGTGGAAAGGAAAGGAAGGAAGAAAAAAATGTTAGCACAGTAAGAATTGGGAGAGAATAACATCCAATATACAGTGTGATGCCAAGTGAAAGATTTTTAATTCAGTACCTGCCAGAGCTGTTGATTTTGAAGTTTTGGTCCTCTTTCATCCACCATTCCTCTCCGTTTGGGTATAGATGAGGACATGTCATGTAACGCATGGGCCACAGCAGACAGCATTGTAGATGCTGTAGCTATGACCAGTCATGGATAACTCAAAATAAGTTCCTGGAAGGCTTTCCATCTTCTCCCACCCTGTACAATGTCTCCACTCACATTATCCACAACCACATTAGGGAACGTGCAGCCAAATGCTTGTTGCCAGAATGGCATTATAAAACTATCTCCTCTTCTGTTGGATGGGATTCTGCTTGCAACAAATTGGGGAAAACTAGGTATATTACTGGAGTGAATTTTGAAAGACAGAGCTCCATGGAATGATTCGGTTTCCCAAGTTCTTTGATAGACTAATGAAGTGAACTCCACTTGTGCTGTCATTATCCATACTGTACCTTTTGGATGCTCGCTCATGTGTTCCAGTTGTGATACATATGGAAACCATCTGAAAATGGTCATGGAATATGATTCTCCATAGGCTACCACTACATTGGCTTTGCTGGCAGTTATGGTATCATGAATTTTTGCTCCCATTTCTAGCATATCATTAATTTTACTGACAAAATTAAAACTGGGGACTTTTTCTAGGAAGGCAAAGCAGATACCATTCTTGGAAAACAGGGGAACTACAATATGTGCAAATCTTTCTCCAATGTCATTATTCATAAGAATGCCCCCAATCCACGTCCATCTAAAATGCAGCAACAAAGAGAGAATCCCCATGTATTGTTGGCTTTCCTGAGGTGCCATCTGGTAGAAGGAAAGGCCTGGGGTCTTTAAATGAGCTAAAGAAGTATTCACAACAGGGGAGAAAGACAATAATAAGAATGCCATTTTCAAATGTTGGGGGGGAAAAACACCAATCCACATTCAATTAATAGAATAACCCTCTAAGAAAGAGAAATTTGATTGTTCCTGTGACACAGAAAGGAATCTGATATTCAGGAAATGGGAGCCAGTCTATTGTCATCTAGTGAGTTCAATGCTTAATGGATAACTGCTGTTGACTCTAATGAAAAGAAATAGACTTGAACTCAAATACCTTTGCTAGGACACTCCATTAGAATGGAGTTAAACAATTCTTCATCTTATCCACCTCAAAAATGGCTGTTTTATTGATGGGGAAAGCTATATTCTAAGGTGTTTTATGAACTTGGAAGCAAGTACTCTCCCATCTGAAAGTCACACAAATTTTGCACTAATCTGAAGACCCTGAAAGTCACTCACCTTTTCATGAGAAGGGAAGTCTGGTGACAGTGTGTGTGTGTAGGTCTGTCTGTATAAGCCCCTGTCCTACTCCACAGCCTATATTTTGATATCAAATGCAATTGGCTCAGAGAGCAAGAAGTGTGAGGCAGTGAAAAGGTTGGTTTCATGCCCATCTGCAACATGTCCAGGTTCATAATAAATATAGACTCCCCTCTTACACTGTAGCCAAAGGGGTGAGCTCTTTTTACTTTAGGTTGAACTTTTACACATGTTCAGTTTGGCTCTCAGAGTGTGGACCTTGACATGCAGATAAAAAGTTAATCCTTATCTGATTAGCCACGACATTCAGCTGCAATGAATGTTCATGAAGAATGTCTTTCTCAGCCAGCACAAGACAGTCATTCATTCATAAATAAATAAATAAATAAATAAATAAATAAATAAAAGATATGTATGATTATTTCATTTGCACCCATTTCTGACTCCAATGAATGAAATGAAAGCAGAAAAAAAATAATGGATTCCAATACTCCACATATAACCTACCTGTGGAATCTTATAGATATCCAAGATGGTTGCAATGTAAAGGGATACTTCAGAGTCCAGTCCTCCAATGACTGCTGTCAGACTATTCTGGACACCACATCTGAAATTGGGGACAAACCTGTCTAGAGTGGATTGAAATAGCAGAGTGGCCTGATAGGTCCACTTTGCACTTAAATAGCTGTCATAGATGTGGAAACCCAAGGTGACATTGGGTAAGAGCTGTGAGTTTTCATTGATTTCCTTCACCGCATACTCCAAGGCCAAGATGTGTTGGTAGTTCTTAGGCATAATGCTGGAATGAGAGATGGATTGTGTATCAGAAGGGTTTCTCTTATGTTGGTAAAAAAGAGATGAATGGAAGAAAGAAGTGTAAGAAAATGGAAAGAAGAAGTAAGGTAGCTTTGAAAAGTGTGACTATGTAGAGTAAAGGGAGCTTCTTTTCTTCATTGTTCTCTTTACCATCATAACATATTCTACAACTCAAATGAATAACCCAGAGTTCTGCAAATCTAATACTTCATTTTATTCTGATTATTCTGGTGGAAGAAAGGAAGAAAGAAAAGTCCTTACACAAGCTCTTCCAGTAATGCTGGAGGGGGTTCTTTAGTGAAGGTGAATGAGCTGGAGATGAAGCGAGCCTGAGAGACAATTCCACCAATGATAAGATCTCCTGGCTGATGGTACTTTTGAGGCAGAGGATGAGGACTAGGGACCCTGCATTGAACATTGCAAACTTTGCATACCATGTGAGGAAGAAATACCAGCTGCAAGACCACTAAAATTGACTTCATGAGTGCAATGGAAATATTCCTTCTACACCCAGATTCTCTTATTTTGTTCTTCCACAGTAAAATTGGGTTTTCTGTGATGATAAGTGTCTGCTAGTTTGGTCTGCGGATAGGCCAGAACCCAGGAATATCAGAGTTCAAACTATAGAATAGAAACTATAGAATGAAAAGCAAAGGTGTGCAGAAGGTAGGTCAGAATCTACTAATACACGGTATTATGAGTGCAGTTATGGTTCTGAAAAGAAATTCCAGGGCTGAACATGTGCTCAAAGTTATTCTTAGGATATGTTGTCTCCCTGCTGCTATCTGATACCTGGCTCCATTGGTGGTTCTTGAGCTTCTATAATAAAACGAAGGAGATTTTGCAAGCCTGATATCTGCCTGCTCCTGATGCCAAGTGTCCAAGTCCTTTCTCTGGTTCTAAATGGTAGTGGCTATACTTATGACATTGTTCACCGCCTTAGCTATTAATTATGCTCATGATTCCTGAAACTGTCTAGGATTTTTGAGAAGCAGCGGAGTTATAATCAGAGTTCTTTTGATAATGAGAGAAGCGGGCTATTATGGTCTAAATTGGGTATTCCTGTGGGTTTTGAGATTTCAGCAGAATTAATTACCATCATCTTGGTCATTAAATAGGAAGTTAATCACCACCTGAAATCTGGGGAATTGCTGAAGAAATCTTGTTTTTCACATCTGAACTATAGCTTTCTCTCCTTTGAAGAGAGTAGGACTTGGAATGACAGAGAACAAGAAAATGATACCAAGAAAGCTTGCCACACTTTTGTGACATTATTTTGGTTGTTCCCAAGGCAAGGCATTTCTCAAGTGTAGATTCCAGTAATAATAGACTGGTGTGGTAGCAGAGAAGTAATGATTATACTTGTTGATGCAGCTGAGCTTCTTGAGAATATGCCAAATAAAAGATGTTTGCTCAATAATTTTTTTTAATTTTATAAAAATATTTTAAACCGCTCCCCCATCCAACCCTGTGTTATTTTTGGTTTTTGCAACCTGAGCATGCCTCTGTTACAAGGGGAAAGTCCTTTACCTAACATACTGTCTAATGGAATACAGTTAACAGAGCTATCTGTCCAGTATTATATCTTTCATTTACGGTATATACAGAAAACCCACAACTCATGCACATTAATTTGTGTTCATTTAACTTTATGTGCTTGGTATAGATAGATAGATAGATAGATAGATGATAGATAAATAGGTAGGTAGGTAGATAGATGATGATAGATAGGTGATAGATAGATGATAGATGATAGATAGATAGATAGATAGATAGATAGATAGATAGGGAGTGGCAAGGAGGTAGGTGTCCAAGAAACAACACTGTCATTTTGACAATTTGAAATTTTGGTTTCAGTGCAATCCCTGGAATGTAACCCCCATATAAGTTATGGGCTTACTGTACAGTGGTACCTCGGGTTACAGATGCTTCAGGTTATGTGATTTCGGGTTGCGCACTGCGCCAAACCCAGAACTACTGGAACGGGTTACTTCCAGGTTTTGGTGCTCTTGCATGCACAGAAGCACTAAATTGCACTTTGGGCATGTGCAGAAGTGCCGAATCGTTACCCACGCATGCGCAGACGTGGCGCTGCGAGTTGCGAATGCTGCAGGTTGTGAACGTGCCTCCCGCACGGATCACATTCACAACCCAAGGTTCCACTGTATTTCAATGTAGCAGTTTCAGTGGTACAGACCGTAGTGCTTTTCTGGTCAAGTTTGACTTTAAATTGGCCTTTATTCTGCAGCCAGGGCTTTACATAGAGTAGCTGCTGAAAATAAGTTTCTCACAAACTATTGTATAAAGACACAAATTATTCATTCTTTTCTTCTTATTAGCTGTTCCTTGTTGTTCAGCTCAGGTCTCAAAATAATAATGTAGCATTTGGGGGAAAAGATGCAAGCCAGCAAGCCAGCACTGGAGGCTAAAATGGAAAAGATCTCCACAGCAACCATGTATTTTCCCTTGGTGCTCAGGTAGGTTGGAACAAAGGACAACCAAACACTGCAAAAAACCAACATGCTGAAAGTTATAAACTTGGCTTCGTTGAAACTGTCCGGCAACTTCCTGGCAAGGAAAGCCACAATGAAACTGACAATGGCCAAGAAGCCCATGTAGCCAAGAACAGAGTAAAACAGAGTCACAGACCCCTCATTACATTCTAGTATAATTTCTTCAGTCATTGAGTGCCTGTCAGCATCTGGGAATGGAGGAGAGGTTGCCAGCCATAAAGTACAAATGCCTACTTGAATAACAGAGCAGGAAAGAACAATGCTGTTAGCTAGCTTTTTCCCCACCCACTTCCTCATCCTGGATCCTGGCCTGGTGGCCATGAATGCAAGAACCACTGTGATGGTTTTTGCCAAGACACAAGAAATAGCCACAGAGAAGACACTTCCAAAAACTGTTTGTCGTAGGAGACACATCACCATCTCAGGTCGGCCAATGAACTGTAAAGCACAAAGGAAGCAGAGCAAGAGGGAGATGAGGAGAATGTAGGTGAGGTCACGGTTGTTGGCTTTGACGATGGGAGTGTCATGGTACTTCATAAATGTTCCTAGGTTCAGAACTGTGATCAAAGCAAAGGACAGAGAAAAACAAGCTAAACTGACCCCTAATGGTTCTTCATAAGACAAGAAGGTTACAGTCTTGGGAACACAGAAATCCTGTTTTTTGTTTGGATAGTTCCCATCTGTGCATTTCTGGCAGTCGTTCATATCTGAAAAATGAAAAAGGTTTTGTCTTACTCCATTAATCTTGAAAGAACACGCCAAAATCATTCCTCCAGGACCAATAAAAACCATGTATTCAAATTACAAGATATATTTAATGCTGATACTCTGCAATGTGGCAGCATCTGGGTATTTAAATCTGGAGCCTTTAAAGTCATTTAAATAGATATAAGTCCACTTTTGGGTTTAGGCATGAGGATGTAGTAAGCCAGCTGTGATCATAGAGCCCTGCTAATGGTGAATGGAGTCCAATTATCATTAAACCTTCAACAAAAATTGACTGCATCAGTGTATTGGACATACAGCATGCTGGGTATAGCTGACCTCACAGTAGTTTTTTAAAAATAAAATATGTGCCATGAGCATACCGATGATTATTTATATAGTTGCTACAATATTAAACATGTATACAATATTGCAAATAATGATTGTACAACTGAGCAAGAATAATCTGTTGTGAATTACTGGTAAGAATGAGTATTCAGATCTTGCAAGCATAACATACGCTGCCTGAGCAGCCTACGCACATGTAGGTGGACAAAACAGTTGCATAAAGCATATTGTTGCTGCAAATTTCTGGCCCAAAGATGGTCTTCTTTATTAGCAGTTTACAGTAGGGACCAGAGGAGAAATGACCACTGGGGGGAGTGTAGAGAGAAGAAAGACCATGGTGCATCTGTAGCAACAGAACCGGACTCCTTCATCAGCCCCACCTGCAGTAAATCATGTCTCTCCTGTATCAGTTTCTACAGCAACAGCAGGCACTGCAGCTCTTCAATGGTTTGATCTCAGTCCTGAAGGCACACTCTTTCATTGTCTCCTGAGACAGATGAATGCCATCAACAACAGTTGCTGCTTGGAGCACCAAGAAAAAACCATGCTCCATGGGTTGCTCTATGTCAGGGGTCAGCAACCTTTTTCAGCTGTGGGCTGGTCCACCATCCCTCAGACTATGTGGTGGGCCAGACTATATTTTTCTGGGGAGAAATGAGCAAATTCCTATGCCCCAGAAATAACCCAGAGATGCATTTTAAATAAAAGCACACATGCTACTCTTGTAAAAACACACTGATTCCTGGACCATCCATGGGCAATTGGGCTGAATTCGGCAATTGGGCTGAATTGGGCTGAGAAGGCAATTGGGCTGAATTCGGCCCATGGACCTTAGGTTGCCTACCCCTGCTCTGTGTCATAATATGCATAGTATATGCACATATTTCATTTCAAACTGAATTCACCTCCCCGCCCCCCAGTTCACACCATCATTGGCTGTTCAAGCACCACTAGAATCGGAAACCGCCCACCCTGGCTACTGTTTGATAAAGTATGTGGACATGTATGTGGAAACCATCTGCTCTTATATGACCGTATCACCTTTAATTCTGTTATCATAAAGAATGATGCCCACCATATATAGCAAAACATATGTCCCAGAGTGCAGAAGAGTAATAACGTCACACGACTGTCACATGACTTTTTTTAAAAAAAGCAGTTCTGTATACCTATTCCTCTGGATTATATTTGGTCTACTTGGTAAACCAGGAGAATATATTTTTTACCCTTCTGCTCTGAAATCTTGCCTTCTGGACATGGGATGCAATCATAGCAGCAGAATGGCTCCCCCTCCTTCACCTTCTTGCTGGTCCCAGGGTGGCAACTCTTGGTACATATGGAAAGAGGCTGTGTCTAATCCAAATATGAAAGAGGAGAACAATGTTCAGAATGAAGAGCTTGGAATCCTTAAATTTCCAGGAATTTTCCATATGCTTCCAAAGTGACAAGACTATTCAGTAATGTATGAATGGGCTCAAAGCTACCACCATTTTCTTTTTCTACAAACAATTAATATGGTACAGCATTATTCTTTTATTTATACCTACACAGATAACATATTGTAAAAACTGAACAGGTTTCTATAAATTTGGTCGCAATTTTGCTTCCTACACAGTAGTATGATTTCACTATTGTTGCCATGTTTTTCAAAAGAGTAATTCAGAGCTGGAATATCTTTTTTGTTCCATTTCTTTTTACAAGATGACACTGATTTTGTTCACTGCCATTTCCCTCCAAATTGACTCTTGCTTTAATGCATATATTGGGCACAGTATTTTCAACAAAAAAACAACATCTTATTGAAAATATTTGTAACATGGTGGCAACAATCCTATTTTTCTTTATTAAATCTCCAAATTATGAAGTGTCCCCCCCCCCCTTAATGAAATGTGATACCTGATTTCTCCTAAGAAATCTATTAGTTTTATTACAGAAGCCAGAGGGGAGATACCTGGACTTAATTCATTTTTATACTTATCCCATATTTTTAATAATTGTGATAGTGTCACATTCTGTTTCAGAGTTTCTTCCCTCTATTTACCCCTTAGCAAATATTTCCAATGTAATAAAAACAATAAATCAATCTATTACAAGGGAATAGGAGAGGGGAATGCAGAAAACAGAGGTGAAACAACAGAATATGTGGGAGCCATGCAGTCACTGTAGTAGCTTGTAACGCTACGCAGTCCCTCACAGAGCTCAGTGAGGCAGCAGTATAACCATATATGGAGTTGTGTTTCCTCTGGGCACTGATTACCTTATATGGTGATGGGAGTGTTAAACCATTACCAGGAGATGTAACGTGAGACATTGCCAGATGACCATGCTGTTTGTGAGGACAAAGGATAATAAAAGTTACCGGACAAGAGGGAAGTCGAAGGAGCTGCCCCTCCATCCTGAAAATACATGCAGCCTCTTTGTGTCCTTTTTCTATGCTAAGCACCATCTCATGACGGCTGGACTTCCATCAAGTGGTGCCTCATGTGAAGCTCACTTAAAAGAAGAGGCAAACTTAAAAGAAAAGAGGCTAACTAAAGAAAACAGTGTGAGGCTGACTTCAAAGGAAACCGTGTGAGGCTTCTTGATCCGAGTTACGGATATCATGGACTCGCCACGTCCGGCAAGGGTTGCACAGCGCTGATTATCTTTGGATCCCTGTTGAGTCGATCCCTTTTATATTGATTTTAGAAAAATGGGCAGCCCTTTGTCTATACTCCAACAGAAATTTTTAAAAGACTTAAAATTTCTCCTCTCCTCCAACAAATTGGAAGTTCCTGAGGGTGATCTGATACAGCTTATTCAGGCCATTGATGAGCATTGTCCCTAGTTTCCTGAAGATGGGACTTGGGAATTAAAACACTGGGATAAGATTGGAGCACATTTTCATGGACACCCCAGCATTGGTGTTCGCGTTTTGAATGCATGGTGCAAGGTTCGTTATGCCATGGGCTCTTTATCACCAAAAAATATCTCCATGGCTGTATTGCCAACGTCACCTCCGGCTTCTTTAGTCCAGCCTGCTGTGTTGCCATCAGTTCCGGCACTTGCCTTGCCAGCACCACCAGACCCCAAGCCTCCGGACTATAGTTCCTCACCAGAGGATCCAATCCTGCAAAAATACCGTGGTCTGGCTGGCAATGATCCTACTCTCTCATCGACAGAACCAGCCACCCCTTTTCAACCTGCAGTCCTTGCCTGTTCCTTAATTCAGGATACTGTGGCATTTCCCGTTATATTGCCACCTGCTGGTGCCCCAGCAGGAACTCAAGCCCAACACCAACCTTTTGACTTTAAAATCTTGAAAGAGCTGCAATTGTCAGTAAGGACAACAGCAGGGAAACCGGCAGCCGGGCCCACCCCGGGCCCAGACAAATCAATAGGGGACCCCCCGGAGTCCAGGGAAACAGCACCACGGTTTCGCCTGACTCAGGATGTGGAATTCCATTTTCCTTTCTGCCCTTTAAAGACTCATGTCCTCACTGAAACAGGGTTGGACAATCATGCCACCTGCCTGGTATTGCCTTTATTATCTGCGCAAGCAACAGGAATTTTATATGCTACGGCTTTATTACAACAAATCAGGGGGAATAATCCTAATATTACCCTTGCAGACGTCATAGACGCCATGATGGGGCGTGGTCCCTTTGTTCAGGCTTCAGTGCAAGCCACATTGCTGCAAATCTTATTGAGGGATACTGTCCTTTTTTCCCCCAATAATTTTTATTAACTGGCCAATCACATCAAATTAAATCACATCATATAAATTCCGAATTACAAAGCCAAATTTTTAAATTTTGTTGGGGGAACCCATACTTCAAGATCCAAAGGGGAATTCAGATCATCTTCTTATTACTGCGTTAATGTCCAAATCAGTCCCAATCAGTCCAAACAAAGTTCATAATTCTATCCAGTCTTATCTTGGTGTTGCCACATCATATCTTGTTCGTATAATTTCTCTTTTTCCTTTACGATCTCTTCTGTTAGTCTCCTTAAGCCGATAGCAAGTGTAATAATCCTGTGTGGATTTCCCGTTCCTCCACTAAGTCCAGATGGTTTCCATATATCTCCTGCGTAGATAACATCACTTTATCCATCATAAATTTTGGCATTTGTCGCTCTTAAGTCCCACTGAGGAGTTGATTCACGATATGTAAACAACTCTATTTCTCTCTTTCTCCTCCCAGACCCAAGAGCTCCCACAATGCCTCACAAAATGGCGAACAGCATTTTTTTCCTGACTGCGTCACTCCAAAACTCTTAGCTTTCCAGCTTCATCTTGAAACATTGCTTTGGATCGAAAGTTTATCTCCACACAGCCTTAAATCCACAGCTTAAGTCCTTAATTTCTGACTCATTAGGGGAGGGGGATTCTTGTTAAATCACATAAAAAGGTAGAGGCAGGTTTTTCCCCCCCTCCCCCCTCAGTCATTACCGTATCTTGACGTTCTTCTCGTATTTTATTGTTGTCTTGTTATCAGAGATCTCTTCTGTCAGCAGTATTTACTCCCCTTTTTCCTTGATGTATGTGCAATTAATCATGTCCAAATTATTTCTTTTAAAGATCATTGCAACCAGCGGCACGAATCGGGGACGGCGTCGAGGAGTGCCGAAAATCCCATAGGAGGGCTTTGTGCCTAGTGCCCCCACCCCCACAAATTCGGGGGTGGTATAGGGCACAGCAGGCAAGGGCCGTCCCCCCCATAATCCTGGGGGGGTTAAGGAGGCTAATTACCCCCATCATAGCCTCCAAATTACCTCGTGTGGGTCGGAGAGATGTTATTGTCAGCCATCTTCCGATGCACCACCTAGTGGCCCCCCCCTGAGGGATACTGTCCTTGCTGCTAAACAAGCAATGAGAAAAATCAAAATACAGCCAATGGGAACTTTACAACCTGGCATGCCAAATCCAAATATGCTCCCGCGAGAATATCAGTTGGTGGTGATTGATTTAAAGGACTGTTTCTTTTCTATCCCACTGGCCCCAGCAGACAGGGAACAGTTTGCTTTTACATTGTCAGTATATAACAATTCGCAGCCCACCCAGCGATATCAGTGGGTTCTTCTGCCTCAGGGCATGCGGAACTCCCCTACACTTTGTCAACATTTTGTGGGTGAAGCATTGAAACCTTTCCGTATGTGCCACCTAGAGGACAAGCCTTTGTGGGTTCCAGCTCGATGCATACGGCCATGGCGAGTCCTTTCAACTGTGGAAGCGCCTTCCTAACCATTTGCCTTGCCATCCTTTGTTGCACCATTATACAAGGAAGAGAAGCAGACGACCCAGTCCAGTTGAAACCACCATATTTCACCTTATCAGCTGGAAAGCCGCTGTCGACAGAATCCTACTCTGGCTGGCAGCATCCACGGCTCAGCCACTCTCAAACTAGAAGAACAGCATTGTTGAATAAGACTTTTAGGGGAGAAAATTATCATAAGATATGGAGGGATAATATTTTTGTACAAGATAGGATTATGTTTACCAGTTTATTGCATGCTTCTAGATGCTGGTTGTGTATGCACATGCCCCCTTTTGCCCGTCATTCAGGCTTAATGCTTCATGGTGTGCCTATTAATGGATCCTTTCAATTTACAAATGTTATATCCCCTAAGCAATCTTTTTGGCCTCCAGTACAATTGACCCTCCATGAGCCTGCCCCCATTTGTTTTCAAATTAAAGAGGGAAAAGAATCATGGGGCATATATCCAAACTGTCAATATACATTGAAGTTCACTTTTAATAGCTCTTGTTCTTTTACAGGAACATACAGTGACCAATCTCAGTGCTATAGGAGTGACACCAGGGCATGGCTAAAAACTAGAAAAGAAGCCTACCATGCGGCTTGGAATCTGAATTCTTCTATCCCTGGCTTAGCAAATGCCACAGACGAGCAATTTCATATCAGTTCTTTATTTACTACAGCCTTTAATTGGCCCCAACAGAGTAGTAATATCAGCTATTTACTCCAAAGAGAGTTATGGTTGCTTTGTGGCGGATCCATGGGCATGGTTATATTCTTGGCTTCCGGATGGAAGTTGGCTTCGACATTTATTGATTTTAGTGATCATTATAGTAGTTATTAGTGTTATTTTGTGTTGCTGTATACAATGTATTCCTTCTTTAATCTCTGTATGTACTGCATGGTTCTCCCGTCAGCGGCCTGCTTCCGGCCTTACGAGGGTTGCTTATCGCACTCGATATAACCGTATTGGTAATGAAATATATGACTCTGATTAATAAAATAAATAAAGAGGGCATGTGGTAGCCATGCAGTCACTGTAGTAGCTTGTAACGCTACGCAGTCCCTCACAGAGCTCAGTGAGGCAGCAGTATAACCATATATGGAGTTGTGTTTCCTCTGGGCAGTGATTACCTTATATGGTGATGGGAGTGTTAAACCATTACCAGGCGATGTAATGTGAGACATTGCCAGATGACCATGCTGTTTGTGAGGACAAAGGATAATAAAAGTTACCGGACAAGAGGGAAGTTGAAGGAGCTGCCCCTCCATCCTGAAAATACATGCAGCCTCTTTGTGTCCTTTTTCTATGCTAAGCACCATCTCATGACGGCTGGACTTCCGTCAAGAATATATGACGGATGTGGGAAAATGGTATATTGAACATCATTCCAGAGGTTATAATTAAATTGCCAGTTTTCACAATTATTATTGGAATGAGTCCTTCAAGAGGATCCAATTAGTTTCTTTTAAATTACTTCTAGAGGGTAAATATGGACTATTATTTCATTATCTGCTTCTCTCAGCAAGTGTAGATGGAGCAGCAGGTACCACCCCTTCCCACAAGGAAATATTCAACCTGGACCCACTGGATCAACTCTCCTTCACTTGATTTCACCAGCCATGATGGGAAGGGTTTGAGAGGGCATGTAAAAAAAAGGTAAAGGGCCCCTGAGAGTTCAGTCCAGTCATGAACGACTCTGGGGTTGCGTCGCTCATCTTGCTTTACTGGCCGAGGGAGCTGGCATTTGTCTGCAGACTGTTTTTGGGTCATGTGGCCAGCATGACTAAGCTGCTTCTGGCAAACCAGAGCAGTGCACAGAAATGCAGTTTACCTTCCCACCAGATTCGTACCTATTTATCTACTTGCACTTTGACATGCTTTCAAACTGCTAGGTTGGCAGGAGCAGGGACCGAGCAATGGGAGCTCACCCCGTCGCAGGGATTCGAACCACTGACCTTTCAATTGGCAAGCCCAAGGCTCAGTGGTTTAGACCACAGCACCACCCGTGTCCCCTTGAGAGGGCATGTAGTCAGACACATTTCTGCAAGCACCCTGTTCACATAATTAGGCCATATAAGCCGCAGATTGTGCTTTGGGCTGAACACTGCCCAAAGAAATTAAATGTACAGATTAGAAGTGAATGTTCACTCAACATTTGAATACTTCCTTGTCTGCTAAAAATTGTACCATACCTGGTTAAACCAGTTGTGCCATGCTATGCCATCATCCCTGATAGTGAATGCTTGGTCGGCAATGCTTCCAATTTTCACAAGATGAAAGGACTGGTTTGAGTACAGAATCCAGTTGACAATATCCAATCCAGCTACTACCTCTCCATTCTCATTGAAGAATACTTTGTCCCCCACACTGTTGTTAAATGAAACACCTCTGAGAACGCGATGGAGCTAAATTGAAAGAGAACAGGTAAGACTTTAGAAAGGGCTGCATTGGGGTCCTTCAGATTAAGGTTCAATGGCAGCAGCAAAACAACTTTGTATATTTGTGTGGGAAAAGGGTTGTGGAAGACATGCTCATTCTTGATGACAAAGAGATTGCATGAAGGACTTGTACATGAATCTGCAAAAATTAGTACAATGTACATATAGTAAATTAACAAACCACAAACATTAAAACAGAATAGCAGAATGACATAGGGACTATTCTATTCTATCAATGTGGAAGGAAGAAGAAAATGTTAGCACAGTAAGAATTGGGAGAGAAAAACATCCAATATACAGTGTGATGCCAAATGAAGGATTTTGATTCCGGTACCTGCCAGAGCTGTTGATTTTGAAGCTTTGGTCCTCTTTCATCCACCATTCCTCTCCGTTTGGGTACAGATGAGGACATATCTTGTAAAGCATGGGCCACAGCATAGACAGCATTGTAGATGCTGTAGCTGTGACCAGTCATGGATAACTCAAAATAAGCCCCTGGAAGGCTCTCCATCTTCTCCTGCCCTGTACAAATATCTCCATTTATGTTGTCCACAACAGTATTTGGAAACTCACATCCAAATGCCTGTTTCCAGAATGCTGTAATAAAACCATCTTCTGGTCTGCTAAATGGGATTCTGCTTGCAACAAATTGGGGGAAACTAGGTATATTACTGGAGTGAATTTTGAAAGACAGAGCTCCATGGAATGATTCAGTTTCCCACGTTCTTTGATAGACCAATGAAGTGAACTCCACTTGTGCTGTCATTATCCATACTGTACCTTTTGGATGCTCGCTCATGTGTTCCAGTTGTGATACATATGGAAACCATCTGAAAATGGTCATGGAATATGATTCTCCATAGGCTACCACTACATTGGCTTTGCTGGCAGTTATGGTATCATGAATTTTTGCTCCCATTTCTAGCATATCATTAATTCCACTGACAAAATTAAAACCGGGGATTTTTTCTAGGAAAGCAAAGCAGATACCATTCTTGGAAAACAGGGGAACTACAATATGTACAAATCTTTCTCCGATGTCATTATTCATAACAATGCCCCCAATCCACGTCCATCTAAAATGCAGCAGCAAAGAGAGAATCCCCATGTATTGTTGGCTTTCCTGAGGTGCCATCTGGTAGAAGGAAAGGCCTGGGGTCTTATCATTCATCACAGGAGCAGAACCATAAATGAGCTAAGGATGTATTCACAACAGGGGAGAAAGACAATAATAAGAATGCCATTTTCAAATGTTGGGGGAAAACCCCCAATCCACATTCAATTAATAGTCAGAACAACCCTCTAAGAAAGGGAGATTTTATTGTTCCTGTGACACAGAAAGGAATCTGATAGTCAGGAAATGGGAGCCAGTCTGTTATCATCTAGTTAGTGCAATGCTTAATGGATAACTGCTGTTGACTCTAATGAAAAGAAATAGACTTGAACTCAAATACCTTTGCTAGGACACTCCATTAGAATGGAGTTAAACGATTCTTCATCTCATCCACCTCAAAAATGGCTGTTTTATTGATGGGGAAAGCTATATTCTAAGGTGTTTTATGAACTTGGAAGCGAGTACTCTCCCATCTGAAAGTCAGACAAATTTTGCACTAATCTGAATACCCTGAAAGCCACTCACCTTTTCATGAGAAGGGAAGTCTGGTGACAGTGTGTGTGTAGGTCTGTCTGTATAAGCCCCTGTCCTACTCCACAGCCTATATTTTGATATCAAATGCAATTGGCTCAGAGAGCAAGAAGTATGAGGCAGTGAAAAGGTTGGTTTCATACCCATCTGCAACATGTCCAGGTTCATAATAAATATAGACTCCTCTCCTACACTGTAGCCAAAGGGGTTAGCACTTTTTATTTTTGGTTGAACTTTTACACATGTTCAGTTTGGCTCTCAGAGTGTGGACCTTGACATGCAGATAAAAAGTTAATCCTTATCTGATTAGCCACAACATTCAGCTGCAATGAATGTTCATGAAGAATGTCTTTCTCAGTCAGCACAAGAAAGTCATAAATAAATAAATATAAGATCTGTATGATTATTTCATGTGCGCCCATTTCTGACCCCAATCAATGAAATGAAAGTAGAAAGGAAAAAAAATGGATTCCAATACTCCACATATAACCTACCTGTGGAATCTTATAGATATCCAAGATGGTTGCAATGTAAAGGGATACTGCAGAGTCCAGTCCTCCAATGACTGCTGTCAGACTATTCTGGACACCATATCTGAAATTGGGGACAAACCTGTCTAGAGTGGATTGAAATAGCAGAGTGGCCTGATAGGTCCACTTTGCACTTAAATAGCTGTCATAGATGTGGAAACCCAAGGTGACATTGGGTAAGAGCTGTGAGTTTTCATTGATTTCCTTCACCGCATACTCCAAGGCCAAGATGTGTTGGTAGTTCTTAGGCATAATGCTAGAATGAGAGATGGATTCTGTATCAGAAGGGTTTCTCTTATGTTGGTAAAAAAGAGATGAATGGAAGAAAGAAGTGTAAGAAAATGGAAAGAAGAAGTAAGGTAGCTTTGAAAAGTGTGACTATGTGGACTAAAGGGAGCTCCTTCTCCTCAATGTTCTTAATAATAATAATAATAATAATAATAATAATAATAATAATTTTTTATTTGCATCCCGCCCTCCCCAGCCGAAGCTGAAATGTTACCATCATACCATTTTCTACAGCTCAAATGATTTGCAGAGTTCTGCAAATCCAATACTTCATTATATTCTGATTATTCTGGTGGAAGAAAGGAAGAAAGAAAAGTCCTTACACAAGCTCTTCCAGTAATGCTGGAGGGGGTTCTTTAGTGAAGGTGAATGAGCTGGAGATGAAGCGAGCCTGAGAGACAATTCCACCAATGATAAGATCTCCTGGCTGATGGTACTTTTGAGGCGGAGGATGAGGACTAGGGACCCTGCATTGAACATTGCAAACTTTGCATACCATGTGAGGAAGAAATACCAGCTGCAAGACCACTAAAATTGACTTCATGAGTGCAATGGAAATATTCCTTCTACACCCAGATTCTCTTATTTTGTTCTTCCACAGTAAAATTGGGTTTTCTGTGATGATAAGTGTCTGCTAGTTTGGTCTGCGGATAGGCCAGAACCCAGGAATATCAGAGTTCAAACTATAGAATAGAAACTATAGAATGAAAAGCAAAGGTGTGCAGAAGGTAGGTCAGAATCTACTAATACACGGTATTATGAGTGCAGTTATGGTTCTGAAAAGAAATTCCAGGGCTGAGCATGTGCTCAAAGTTATTCTTAGGATATGTTGTCTCCCTGCTGCTATCTGATACCTGGCTCCATTGGTGGTTCTTGAGCTTCTATAATAAAACGAAGGAGATTTTGCAAGCCTGATATCTGCCTGCTCCTGATGCCAAGTGTCCAAGTGTCCTTTCTCTGGTTCTAAATGGTAGTGGCTATACTTATGACATTGTTCACCGTCTTAGCTATTAATTATGCTCATGATTCCTGAAACTGTCTAGGATTTTTGAGAAGCAGCGGAGTTATAATTAGAGTTCTTTTGATAATGAATGAAGCGGGCTATTATGGTCTGAATTGGGTATTCCTGTGGGTTTTAAGATTTCAGCAGAATTAATTACCAGCATCTTGGTCATTAAATAGGAAGTTAATCACCACCTGAAATCTGGGGAATTGCTGAAGAAATCTTGTTTTTCACATCTGAACTATAGCTTTCTCTCCTTTGAAGAGAGTAGGACTTGGAATGACAGAGAACAAGAAAATGATACCAAGAAAGCTTGCCACACTTTTGTGACATTATTTTGGTTGTTCCCAAGGCAAGGCATTTCTCAAGTGTAGATTCCAGTAATAACAGACTGGTGTGGTAGCAGAGAAGTAATGATTATACTTATTGATGCAGCTGAGCTTCTTGAGAATATGCCAAATAAAAGACGTTTGCTCAATATTTTTTTTTAATTTTGAAAAAATATTTTAAACCGCTCCCCCATCCAACCCTGTGTTATTTTTGGTGTTTCAACCTGAGCATGTCTCTGTTACAGGGGGAAAATCCTTTACCTATCATACTGTCTAATGGAATACAGTTAACAGAGCTATCTGTTCAGGGTTATATCTTTCATTTATGGTATATACAGAAAACCCACAACTCATGCACATTAATTTGTGTTCATTTAACTTTATGTGCTTGGTATAGATAGATAGATAGATAGATAGATAGATAGATAAATGAATAAATAAATGATAGATAAATAGGTAGGTAGGTAGATAGATGATGATACATAGGTGATAGATAGATGATAGATCATAGATAGATAGATAGATAGATAGATAGATAGATAGAGATAAGGAGTGACAAGGAGGTAGGTGTCCAAGAAACAACACTGTCATTTTGACAATTTGAAATTTTGGTTTCAGTGCAATCCCTGGAATGTAACCCCCACATAAGTTATGGGCTTACTGTACAGTGGTACCTCAGGTTAGAGACACTTCAGGTTACGTGATTTCGGGCTGCGCACTGCGCCAAACCCAGAACTACTGGAACGGGTTACTTCCGGGTTTTGGCGCTCTTGCATGCACAGAAGCACTAAATTGCACTTTGGGCATGTGCAGAAATGCCGAATCGTTACCCACGCATGCGCAGACGTGGCGCTGCGAATTGCGAATGCTGCAGGTTGTGAACGTGCCTCCCGCACGGATCACATTCAAACCCAAGGTTCCACTGTATTTCAATGTAGCAGTTTCAGTGGTACAGACCGTAGTGCTTTTCTGGTCAAGTTTGACTTTAAATTGGCCTTTATTCTGCAGCCAGGGCATTACATAGAGTAGCTGCTGAAAATAAGTTTCTCACAAACTATTGTATAAAGACACAAATTATTCATTCTTTTCTTCTTATTAGCTGTTCCTTGTTGTTCAGCTCAGGTCTCAAAATAATAATGTAGCATTTGGGGGAAAAGATGCAACCCAGCAAGCCAGCACTGGAGGCTAAAATGGAAAAGATCTCCACAGCAACCATGTATTTTCCCTTGGTGCTCAGGTAGGTTGGAACAAAGGACAACCAAACACTGCAAAAAACCAACATGCTGAAAGTTATAAACTTGGCTTCGTTGAAACTGTCCGGCAACTTCCTGGCAAGGAAAGCCACAATGAAACTGACAATGGCCAAGAAGCCCATGTAGCCAAGAACAGAGTAAAACAGAGTCACAGACCCCTCATTACATTCTAGTATAATTTCTTCAGTCATTGAGTGCCTGTCAGCATCTGGGAATGGAGGAGAGGTTGCCAGCCATAAAGTACAAATGCCTACTTGAATAACAGAGCAGGAAAGAACAATGCTGTTAGCTAGCTTTTTCCCCACCCACTTCCTCATCCTGGATCCTGGCCTGGTGGCCATGAATGCAAGAACCACTGTGATGGTTTTTGCCAAGACACAAGAAATAGCCACAGAGAAGACACTTCCAAAAACTGTTTGTCGTAGGAGACACATCACCATCTCAGGTCGGCCAATGAACTGTAAAGCACAAAGGAAGCAGAGCAAGAGGGAGATGAGGAGAATGTAGGTGAGGTCACGGTTGTTGGCTTTGACGATGGGAGTGTCATGGTACTTCATAAATGTTCCTAGGTTCAGAACTGTGATCAAAGCAAAGGACAGAGAAAAACAAGCTAAACTGACCCCTAATGGTTCTTCATAAGACAAGAAGGTTACAGTCTTGGGAACACAGAAATCCTGTTTTTTGTTTGGATAGTTCCCATCTGTGCATTTCTGGCAGTCGTTCATATCTGAAAAATGAAAAAGGTTTTGTCTTACTCCATTAATCTTGAAAGAACACGCCAAAATCATTCCTCCAGGACCAATAAAAACCATGTATTCAAATTACAAGATATATTTAATGCTGATACTCTGCAATGTGGCAGCATCTGGGTATTTAAATCTGGAGCCTTTAAAGTCATTTAAATAGATATAAGTCCACTTTTGGGTTTAGGCATGAGGATGTAGTAAGCCAGCTGTGATCATAGAGCCCTGCTAATGGTGAATGGAGTCCAATTATCATTAAACCTTCAACAAAAATTGACTGCATCAGTGTATTGGACATACAGCATGCTGGGTATAGCTGACCTCACAGTAGTTTTTTAAAAATAAAATATGTGCCATGAGCATACCGATGATTATTTATATAGTTGCTACAATATTAAACATGTATACAATATTGCAAATAATGATTGTACAACTGAGCAAGAATAATCTGTTGTGAATTACTGGTAAGAATGAGTATTCAGATCTTGCAAGCATAACATACGCTGCCTGAGCAGCCTACGCACATGTAGGTGGACAAAACAGTTGCATAAAGCATATTGTTGCTGCAATTTTCTGTCATTGCATCAGTTGCAAAGATGACACCCTTCTCTTTTCTCAGTGTCAGCAGTGCTAGGTGCTACTACTTCTGAGGGTGCCTTACTTGATGTCCCAGGGAAAGTAACTTTGTTTTTAACTCAACCCAGTGCTTGATTTAGGGATCACAGAGGAGTTTTATTTAATCTGCATTATGGAGTGAACCTGTGCATTCTATCGCTCCCAGAGCCATGTGCAGAAATGGATTATTCTTCATCTATGCAAATGGATGTGCACATGGGCAAGAGGTGGCCCAAAGATGGTCTTCTTTATTAACAGTTTACAGTAGGGACCAGAGGAGAAATGACCACTGGGGGGAGTGTAGAGAGAAGAAAGACCATGGTGCATCTGTAGCAACAGAACCGGACTCCTTCATCTGCCCCACCTGCAGTAAAACATGTCTCTCCTGTATCAGTTTCTACAGCAACAGCAGGCACTGCAGCTCTTCAATGGTTTGATCTCAGCCCTGAAGGCACACTCTTTCATTGTCTCCTGAGACAGATGAATGCCATCAACAACAGTTGCTGCTTGGAGCACCAAGAAAAAACCATGCTCCATGGGTTGCTCTATGTCAGGGGTCAGCAACCTTTTTCAGCCGTGGGCTGGTCCACCATCCCTCAGACTATGTGGTGGGCCGGACTATATTTTTCTGGGGAGAAATGAGCAAATTCCTATGCCCCAGAAATAACCCAGAGATGCATTTTAAAGAAAAGCACACATGCTACTCATGTAAAAACACCAGGCAGGCCCCACAAATAACCCAGAGATGCATTTTAAATAGAAGCACACATTCTACTCTTGTAAAAACACACTGATTCCCGGACCATCCGTGGGCCAGATTGAGAAGGCAATTGGGCTGCATCCGGCCCATGGGCCTTAGGTTGCCTACCCCTGCTCTGTGTCATAATATGCATAGTATATGCACATATTTCATTTCAAACTGAATTCCCCCCCCCCCAGTTCACACCATCATTGGCTGTTCAAGCACCACTAGAATCGGAAACCGCCCACCCTGGCTACTGTTTGATAAAGTATGTGGACATGTATGTGGAAACCATCTGCTCTTATATGACCGTATCACCTTTAATTCTGTTATCATAAAGAATGATGCCCACCATATATAGCAAAACGTATGTCCCAGAGTGCAGAAGAGTAATAACGTCACACGACTTTTTTTAAAAAAAGCAGTTCTGTATACCTATTCCTCTGGATTATATTTGGTCTACTTGGTAAACCAGGAGAATATATTTTTTACCCTTCTGCTCTGAAATCTTGCCTTCTGGACATGGGATGCAATCATAGCAGCAGAATGGCTCCCCCTCCTTCACCTTCTTGCTGGTCCCAGGGTGGCAACTCTTGGTACATATGGAAAGAGGCTGTGTCTAATCCAAATATGAAAGAGGAGAACAATGTTCAGAATGAAGAGCTTGGAATCCTTAAATTTCCAGGAATTTTCCATATGCTTCCAAAGTGACAAGACTATTCAGTAATGTATGAATGGGCTCAAAGCTACCACCATTTTCTTTTTCTACAAACAATTAATATGGTACAGCATTATTCTTTTATTTATACCTACACAGATAACATATTGTAAAAACTGAACAGGTTTCTATAAATTTGGTCGCAATTTTGCTTCCTACACAGTAGTATGATTTCACTATTGTTGCCATGTTTTTCAAAAGAGTAATTCAGAGCTGGAATATCTTTTTTGTTCCATTTCTTTTTACAAGATGACACTGATTTTGTTCACTGCCATTTCCCTCCAAATTGACTCTTGCTTTAATGCATATATTGGGCACAGTATTTTCAACAAAAAACAACATCTTATTGAAAATATTTGTAACATGGTGGCAACAATCCTATTTTTCTTTATTAAATCTCCAAATTATGAAGTGTCCCCCCCCCATTAATGAAATGTGATACCTGATTTCTCCTAAGAAATCTATTAGTTTTATTACAGAAGCCAGAGGGGAGATACCTGGACTTAATTCATTTTTATACTTATCCCATATTTTTAATAATTGTGATAGTGTCACATTCTGTTTCAGAGTTTCTTCCCTCTATTTACCCCTTAGCAAATATTTCCAATGTAATAAAAACAATAAATCAATCTATTACAAGGGAATAGGAGAGGGGAATGCAGAAAACAGAGTTGAAACAACAGAATATATATAGGGTGGGAAAATGGTATATTGAACATCATTCCAGAGGTTATAATTAAATTGCCAGTTTTCACAATTATTATTGGAATGAGTCCTTCAAGAGGATCTGATTAGTTTCTTTCAAATTACTTCTAGAGGGTAAATATGGACTATTATTTCATTATCTGCTTCTCTCAGCAAGTGTAGATGGAGCAGCAGGTACCACCCCTTCCCACAAGGAAATATTCAACCTGGACCCACTGGATCAACTCTCCTTCACTTGATTTCACCAGCCATGGTGGGAAGGGTTTGAGAGGGCATGTAAAAAAAAGGTAAAGGACCCCTGAGAGTTCAGTCCAGTCATGAACGACTCTGGGGTTGCGTCGCTCATCTTGCTTTACTGGCCAAAGGAGCTGGCATTTGTCTGCAGACTGTTTTTGGGTCATGTGGCCAGCATGACTAAGCTGCTTCTGGCGAACCAGAGCAGTGCACGGAAATGCAGTTTACCTTCCCACCAGATTCGTACCTATTTATCTACTTGCACTTTGACGTGCTTTCAAACTGCTAGGTTGGCAGGAGCAGGGACCGAGCAGTGGGAGCTCACCCCGTCGCAGGGATTCAAACCGCTGACATTTCAATCGGCAAGCCCAAGGCTCAGTGGTTTAGACCCCAGCACCACCCATGTCCCCTTGAGACGGCATGTAGTCAGACACATTTCTGCAAGCACCCTCTTCACATAATTAGGCCATATAAGCCGCAGATTGTGCTTTGGGCTGAACACTGCCCAAAGAAATTAAATGTACAGATTAGAAGTGAATGTTCACTCAACATTTGAATACTTCCTTGTCTGCTAAAAATTGTACCATACCTGGTTAAACCAGTTGTGCCATGTTATGCCATCATCCCTGATAGTGAATGCTTGGTCGGCAATGCTTCCAACTTTCACAAGATGAAAGGACTGGTTTGAGTGCAGAATCCAGTTGACAATATCCAATCCAGCTACTACCTCTCCATTCTCATTGAAGAATACTTTGTCCCCCACACTGTTGTTAAATGAAACACCTCTGAGAACGCGATGGAGCTAAATTGAAAGAGAACAGGTAAGACTTTAGAAAGGGCTGCATTGGGGTCCTTCAGATTAAGGTTCAATGGCAGCAGCAAAACAACTTTGTATATTTGTGTGGGAAAAGGGTTGTGGAAGACATGCTCATTCTTGATGACAAAGAGATTGCATGAAGGACTTGTACATGAATCTGCAAAAATTAGTACAATGTACATATAGTAAATTAACAAACCACAAACATTAAAACAGAATAGCAGAATGACATAGGGACTATTCTATTCTATCAATGTGGAAGGAAGAAGAAAATGTTAGCACAGTAAGAATTGGGAGAGAAAAACATCCAATATACAGTGTGATGCCAAATGAAGGATTTTGATTCCGGTACCTGCCAGAGCTGTTGATTTTGAAGCTTTGGTCCTCTTTCATCCACCATTCCTCTCCGTTTGGGTACAGATGAGGACATATCTTGTAAAGCATGGGCCACAGCATAGACAGCATTGTAGATGCTGTAGCTGTGACCAGTCATGGATAACTCAAAATAAGCCCCTGGAAGGCTCTCCATCTTCTCCTGCCCTGTACAAATATCTCCATTTATGTTGTCCACAACAGTATTTGGAAACTCACATCCAAATGCCTGTTTCCAGAATGCTGTAATAAAACCATCTTCTGGTCTGCTAAATGGGATTCTGCTTGCAACAAATTGGGGGAAACTAGGTATATTACTGGAGTGAATTTTGAAGGACAGAGCTCCATGGAATAAATCTGTCTCCCAGTTTCTTTGATAGGCCAGTGAAGTGAATTCCACTTGTGCTGTTGTTATCCATACTGTACCCTTTGGTTTATTTCTCATGTGTTCGAGCCCTGATATATATGGAAGCCATCTGAACATTGTCATAGAATAAGATTCTCCATAGGCCACCACAATGTTGGCTTTGCTGCTCATCACTTTATCATGTATTTTTGCCCCCTTATTTATCATGTCATTAGTTTCAGAGACAAAACTATATCCAGGGATTCTTTCTAGGAAGGCAAAACACACACCATTCTTGGAAAACAGAGGAACTACAATTTGCACAAATTTTTCACCATTGTCATTATCCATAACAACTAGCCCAACCCAAGTCCATCTAAAATGCAGCAACAAAGAGAGAATCCCCATGTACTGTTGGCCTTCCTGAGGTGCCATCTGGTAGAAGGAAAGGCCTGGGGTCTTATCATTCATCACTGGAGCAGAACCATATATGAGCTAAATAGATATTAATAATGGGGGAGAAAGACAATAATAAACATGCCACTTGCAAGTATTCAATTCAATTAATAGTTATAACTATCCTCCAAGATAAGTGAATGTCGTTGTTTGCATGGTGGAGATAGGAATTTAATATTTAGGAAGCAGGAGGCAGCCTATGGTCATCTAGTGAATTCAAGGTTGGACAGAGATCTGCATTGATTCCAGTGATAGAATAGATGTTGGAGAAAAGTAGAGACCCAAATGAAAGGGTTATCCAGGAAGGGGACAGGGGAAGGTGTTAGAGTTCACAAGTACATTTTACATGGGATGGGTATTGATAGTGGAGGATAAGAAAACCTCCTCATTGCCACACATGATTATCTGAAGCATGTCTTAAAACCACATTTGCCTTGCTGGAAATATTGCTCTTTGGGGGAAACTCAGGTGCCACAATTTTCTCTTCTGCGCTTTGAGAAAAATAGGGAGGAGAAGGTGAACAGCAGAAATTTAAAAGCACATTTCCTATGGCCATTGAGATCTGGGATAAAATAGCCTCCTCACCTGCACACGTAATTCTGGGAACCTCTGGTTTTTGGGGAACTGTAGGGGAAGGGCCATAGCGGTTGTTGCTGCTGATAATAATAATAATAAATTATTATTTATACCTTGCCCATCTTTCTGAGTTTCCCCAGCCAGTCTGGGCAGCTCCCAACGGAATATTAAACAGAATAAAACTTCAAACATCAAAAACTTCCCTATACAGGGCTGCCTTCAGATGTCTTCTACCCTGGCGATCAATGGGGTGACAGATGTTGCAGCCAGATCCTCCTTCAGATGTCTTCTAAAAGACAGGTACAATAGTTGTTTATTTCCTTGACATCTGGTGGGAGGGCATTCCACAGGGCAGGTGCCACCACCGAGGAGGCCCTCTGCCTGGTTCCCTGTAACCTCCCTTCTTTCAGTGAGGGAACCACCAGAAGGCCCTTGGCACTGGACCTTAGTTTCGGGGGTGAACGCTGGGGGTGGAGGCACTCCTTTAGGTATACAGGGCCGAGACTGTTTAGGGCTTTAAAGGTCAGCAGCAACACTTTGAATTGTGCTCAGAAACATACTAGGAGCCAATGTAGGTCTTTCAGGACCCGAGTTATGTGGTCTCAGTGGTCACCAGTCTTGCTGCCGCATTTTGGATTAGTTGCAGTTTCTGGGTCACCTTCAAAGGTAGCCCCACGCAGAGCGCATTGCAGTAGTCAAAGCAGGTGAGAACTAGAGCATGCACCATGTTGGCGAGACACTCTGCAGGCAGGTAGGGTCACAGCATGCAGACCAGATGGAGCCCTGGACACAGAATTGACCTGCGCCTCCATGAACAGCTGTGAGTCCAAAATGACTCCCAGGCTGCACATCTGGTCCTTCAGGGGCACAGTTACCCCATTCAGGACCAGGGAGTCCTCCATACCCACCTTCCTCCTGTCCCCCCAAAACAGTACTTCTGTCTTGTCAGCATTCAACCTCAATCTGTTAGCCGCACCTCGAAAGAGGGAAAGGGAAAATTATAGTTTATCAATACAGTCCTATCCATGTCTAATCAGAACTGAGCCCCATGAGATAAGTAGGATTTGATAAAGGTAAAGGTAAAGGACCCCTGGATGATTAAGTCCAGTCCATTTGATAAAGAAAAAAACAGACTCCCCTCTCTTATTTTATAGCCAAGCAGGTAGGCACTTTGTTTGTTAAACATACACAGGTTCAGTTTGGCTCTCAGAGTGTGGACCTAAGTATGTAGATAAAAAGTTCATTGGTATCAGATGATCTGAGTTTCAGCAGGAACCAAGCTATATATGAAATGAATGTTCATGAAGAATATTTTTTATAGCCAGCACAGGATGGTCATAAATAAATATCTATATTAAAGCAGAAAGAAAAATGAAGTAGATAGAATCCTATACCCCACTAAAAACATACCTGTGGAATCTTATAGATATCCAAGATTGTTGCAATGTAAAGGGAGATTTCAGAATCCAGTCCCCCAATGACTGCTGTCAGGCTATTCTGGACACCACACCTGTAATTGGGGACAAACCTGTCTGGATTTGATGTAAGTACCAAAGTAGCATGATAGGTCCACTTTGCACTTAAATAGCTGTCATAGATGTGGAAACCCAAGGTGACATTGGGTAAGAGCTGTGAGTTTTCATTGATTTCCTTCACCGCGTACTCCAAGGCCAGAATGTGTTGGTAGTTCTTAGGCACAATGCTAGAATGAGAGATGAATTCTGGATCAGAAGGGTTTCCCTTATGTAGTTAAAGAAAGAAACGACTGGAATAAAGGAGTGGATGTGGAAGGACAAAGAAAATCAATAAGGAAGAAGTAGGGTAGCTTTGAAAAGTGTGACCATTCTTTTAACATGTGGAGTAAAGAGAGCTTCTTTTCTTCAGTGTTTTCTTTATCATCTTAACATTTTCTACACCCCAAAGGAGCAACACAGTGTTCTGCAGCTCCAATAATTTCTTATACAGCGGTACCTTGGGTTACAGACTTTTCAGGTTACAGACTCCGCTAACCGAGAAATAGTACCTCAGGTTAAGAACTTTGCTTCAGGATGAGAACAGCAATCGCATGGCAGTGGGAGGCCCCATTAGCTAAAGTGGTACCTCAGGTTAAGAACAGTTTCAGGTTAAGAACGGACCTCCAGAACGAATTAAGTTCTTAACCCGAGGTACCACTCCTGATTATCCTGGTGGAATAAAGCAAGATTATTTTTTTAAAAAAATCCTTACACAAGCTCTTCTGTTGAAGCTGGAGGGGGTTCTTCTTTGAAGATGAATGAGTTGGAAACCAAGCGAGCCTGAGAAGCAATGCCACCAAGGATAAGGCTTCCGGACTTATGATACTTTTGAGGTGGCGGGTGGGGATTACGGTCCCTGCATTGAACACTGTGAATGTCACATACCACATGAGGAAGAAGTACCAGCAGCAAGAACACTGCAACTGTCATCACAAAAGTGAGCGGAAATCTTGACTCTACAGTTCCCCCCTATTTTCTTTAGCAACACTTTTCTTTAGCAAATAAGCACTGTCATTAGTCTCTCCATAATTACGTCTATCTGACTTGAATGGTAGATTCAAGATTTGAAAATTGCAAGAACTTAGTCTGATAGATCTGATTCTTATTTTATATAATGTGAAGTATGCAGAATCACCACCTGTTCCCAGCCCCCCTCCCTAGCTCTATATGGCTACTGGCTCTGGGGTTTTAAGAAGCTTCAGAATTAAATACAGTTATGTTGATAATCAAGGTAATTATTGCCAAAGCTAGAATTGCCCTGTGGAATCACTAAAGAAAATGTGTTTGTCATATATTCTGAAGAGAAGTTTTTTCTTTTACTGAGTTAGAAAACAAGGGGCAGTAAGTTTTGGAATGACTAAGAAAAGAAGTTCAGAAATAGAGTATGAGTGTGGATCTGTTACAAAGGCTATGCATGTTTCCTTTTCTTTATGGAGCTATTACCACAGGAAGCCATTTTAGGAAGATTGCTCCAGAACTGAAGCAACTGAAAGAGAATTGGTTTTAGTACTGAGAGTGAAGCACAAAACAAGATTTTGTGTTAACAGTTTGAAAGAAAGAACTTTAAAAGGACAACACACCAATATTTTATTGCTTTATCACGGCACTATATATTTAAGAGAGGTTATTGCTTTATTTCCCCTTCATGGATCACTGCCTTGCCATGGCGAAGCAGCTTGAATAACTCAGAGAAGCTATGAGCTATGCTGTGCAGGGCCACCCAAGATGGACAGGTCATAGTGGAGAGTTTTGACCAAACGTGATCCACCTGGAGCAGGAATGTATGTATGTATGTGAGTTACATGCCATTTGCCTCTGCAGCAGTTCTTTCAGAGCCTCTAAATAAAGAGACTAGATTGAATATCCATTTTACACTGTCAAATGTGGTCAAAATCCAAGGTGATACTTATTTTCCATAAAAGCCTTTAGCCCCATGGAACACCAAGGAGGTGGATTTGTGCCCACAGTGAATTTGCTGGTGAAAGTTCCCATTGGTTGGAATTTTCAAGCTGAGGAAAATAGCCATAATGACATTATTCTCCTTTGGACCAAAACACCCACACCCACCCACTTTTGGATACTAGACATTATCCCAGGACAGGTATTTCCAATGTGTGACTCATTTGATTTCATTAAAATTAAAAATTCAGAATAAATTGACACTTACCTTGACACTTAACCTGAACACCACAAGAAAACTGATAATGTCCAAGAAGCCAATGTAGCTAAGAACAGAGTAAACCAGAGTCAAAGACCCCTCATTACATTCAAAGACCATTCTTTCAGTCATTCGATGCCTGTCAGCATCTGGGAATGGGGGAGAGGTTGCCAGCCAAACAGTACAAATGCCTGCTTGAATAACAGAGCAGCAAAAGAACAATGGAGTTAGCTAGTCTTTTCCCCACCCAGTTTCTCATCCTGAATCCTAGTGGCCATGAATGCAAAAACCACTGTGATGGGTTTCCCCCCAATACACAAGAAACAGCCACAAAGAATACAATTCATATCTATATCTATAATTTTATTAAAGTTTTTCACAATACAGAAGATAACAGCTACAAAAATAACAAGCAAAACAAGTAGAATACAGAGTCCTCTCAGCCCCCACCAGCTAAAGAGGGTAGCAGTCACTCCCAGGAATCATCCTTTTCCCTCCTAGCCTCTCACTGTGGAGGACCCACCCAAGGTTCTCCATCAACCATCCATCATTCCCATGACTACTTAATCCCTGAACTTTAACAAAGATCCTAAACATAGGACTTCAAAATAAAAATGAAACGGAAAGAAAAAGAAAGAAAGAAGAAAGAAAGAAAAGAAGAAGGAGAAAGGAAAGAATGAGAGAATAAGAAGATAAAGAAAAGGAAAAAGACAAAAGGGAAAGAAACACAAAAGATAGATAAAAAGAGCTTCTAATTTTCCATCTTCTGGTTACGTTAAAAAAGGATTATTTGAAACATTCAGTCCATGTTAAGATTTGTCTTCACCACTTTCTGTTAGACAATATTTCTTTGAAGTCAAAGTGTCTCAGAATAATTTATTTATCTTCCCCATGAAAAGTCCAAGAGGGATTCCCAATTTGTTATTATTATTGGTAAGTAACTTTACCTCCATTAATTCCCATCACTATTCCAATGCATTGAGTAATAATAAATTCTTCCATCCATATCCATATTAAAATTTCTCCACTGTGATCACATATTGGATTAATATTCCATATTTCCCCTCATTATATATCCTTTAATTCATGCCCAGTTCTGTATGGTCAGATTCTATTTCCTGATGTTTCCATTTTCTGCTGTGTTTATTCTGATCACCTCCTCTAGGTCTTTACATTTTTTCTTTTCTTTCCAGTCTTTCCAATCTCTTTCCAGAGGCAAAGTTCCCAAGAAGGCAGTTGCTGTCCAGATCAGGCTTTCTTGGATGAGATCAATTTTTAAAAATCCATTTCAAACAGGGTTTAGGTTCACTTTAGGCACAGAAACTACCTTGGCCACCCTGCATGGGAATCTTTGTTGAAAGAGAGACAGAGCTCATTTCAAAGTGGTGTTTTGGAGCTATAAAGCCTTACATGGCTCAGGGCCCCAGAACCTCAAGAATTTCCTGTGATCGTATGATTTATAACCAGAGGCCTTTCTCCATGTGTCTCCTGAGGAAAATACAGAGGATGGCAATATGAGTGTGGGCCTTCTTAGTGATAGATCTCTTTTTATGGAATACATGTTGGGAAGCATGCCTGGCATTATCATTGTTTGTTGTTAGGCAGAAGGCCAGAACATTTCTGTTTCTACAGGCCTTTGGAAGGCAGTGAGTTATGGTGTGTGTATTTGTGTGTGCATGTGCGTGTGCATATTTTTACTGTTTGTGGGCTCATCCACACTTCTGTCTGCCCTGCTTCTTTATCCCGGGAAAGCCTGAGGAAACAGTGGGTTCTCTGCAGGAAAGCTGTGGGGTATTTTGGAGACCTGTAGATAAGACTAACATAAGACAACTGCCAAGAAATTATTATTATTATTGTTTACAAATAGTCAATTTCATATGCATGCATGCGCTTGCTTGCGCACGAGTACACACACATAGACTTATTGATTATAAACTATATCAAATACATATTTCTTCATTTTTTAATTCTTATTAGTTGTTTCCTGTTATTTAGCTCAGGTCTAAACAAAATAATATAACATTTGGGGGAAAAGATGCAACTCAGCAATCCAGCACCAGAGGCTAAGATAGAGAAGATCTCCACAGCAACCATATATTTCCCCTTGGCACTCAGGTAGGATGGAATAAAAGATAACCAAACACTGCAAAAGATCAACATGCTGAAAGTAATGAACTTGGCTTCATTGAAGCTGTCAGGTAACTTTCTGGCAAGAAAAGCCACAATGAAACTCACAATTGCCAGGAAGCCCATGTAGCCAAGAACACAGTAAAACATAGTCACAGACCCCTCATTACATTCTAGTATAATAAGTTCAGTCACCGAGTGCATGTCAGCGTCTGGGAATGGGGGAGATGTTGCCAGCCACACAATACATATGCCTATTTGAAGAAGGGAGCATGAAAAAACAATGGAACTGGTCAGTCTTTTCCCCACCCACTTCCTCATTCTGGATCCTGGTTTGGTGGTGATGAAAGCCAGAACCACAGTGATGGTTTTTGCCAGCACACTGGAAAGAGCAACTGAGAAGATGATTCCAAAAGCAGTTTGCCGAAGGAGACAAGTCACATTCTTAGGTTGGCCAATGAACAATAATGCACAAAAGAAGCAGAACAGAAGGTTGATGAGGAGAATGTAGGTGAGGAATCGGTTGTTGGCTTTGACAATGGGTGTGTTGTGGTTCTTCAGAAATGTTAGCAATACCAGTGCTGTGATCAAAGCAAAGAAAAGAGCCAGGAAGGCTAAACTGATGCCCAAAGGTTCTGCATAAGACAAGAAGTTTATGTCCTTGGGAATACACACATCCTGGTTCTCACTAGGATAGTTTTCATCTGAGCATTTATTGCAGTCATTCATATCTGGAAAAAAAGGATGTGACTTGATTATCTGAGCTAATATACTTGTAATCAATTTCAACAGCATGCTGTGACTGCTTTCATTGCACAGATCCTTTGAAATAAGATTATACAGCCAGTGTGGTGTGTAGGAGTGAGTATGACGGCTTAAGTTTTACATGGATCTAAAGTAGCATCTGACTGGGGTGAGGAATGCAGCAATGGAAACGATGTCATAAGCTATCTGGGATCAAAAACATATGCTAAATGTGGTAGTAATGTTATTCTCTAGGAAACTGCACTAGCTATTTCAATAATCATTCAGTAACTAACAAATTAAAAAATTAGAAGTTGGAGCTGCATAATTTGATGTGCATATTCCTCTGGATTACAGCCATTTTGCATTATAATTTAGTTGCCTTTGGGTTTGATCCAGACTAATTTAAATAGGTTTACATGTATTTGAGAGCAATTTGTCAGACACGACTTAATTTCAATACCATTTATTCCTTTTCTCTTATTTTGGAAAGTTTTAGTGAGAATTTTCACAACACATTACAATAAAAAACTAACTAAACAAAACTAAAAACATAAAAAGAGGGGAAAAAATATAGAAATTCCTCTCTCAGAGGTATATCTTAACTCTTATCCCACACAGAAATCCTTGTATGGAGGTCATTTCCATTTCCATGTGACGGTCTGCGTCCTTCAATTTGATTATTTCATGATCCAGTCCTGCCGACTTTTCATCAATTTGATCTGGCCCCTCTGTTTATTCCCTGTCTCCATTTTCTATGTTGTATTTCTGTGGTTCATCATCTGGCTCATTTTCTTTATTTTCTTCATCTTCATCAAATATTATTTGATCATTTTTAATTGTTTAGCCATCAACTGCTGAACAATATCAACAGTTATTGGTTGATCCAAAAGTACCTTTACCATACTGGATATTTTCAATAATCTGGTTATTATTAGCCTTTCAGTCCTACTTAATACATCCTCCATAGGATCATAGTCCTGAGCTTCCTCAGCAGTGACTGTTATCTCAAAGCAAATTATTTTTCCTCACAGTTTACAATAATCACTCCTCTTACCATATATTTCAAAGGAAACTAAGTACAATTAACTCTTACCCTCTTTGTTTGATATCTTCCCCTCTGGACATGGGATGCAATTGTAGCAGCAAAATGGCTCCCCCTCCTTCACTTTCTTGCTAGATCCAGGTTGACAACTCACAGTACATACAGAATGAGGCTGAGTCTAATACATAAAGAGCAGAATAATGATAATGAGAACAATTATTAATTCAGGAATCCTTCTGGTAGTAGGTTATTTTCTATGAGGAGAGGGAGGATGTACCAGACATTGATAAAGCAACTTTAATTGGGCATTAGGAGAAAGTGCTGGTAATATCACAAATGTTTTCATTTCAACTAGACAAAGCATTGCCACACAGTGAACACTTATAGGAACTACTTTTGGGGACTGATATTGAGGTGTTTGGGCAGTATTCTATATGATCAAGGTCACAAACTACAGTACAAGAAAGCAACCACAATATAATTGTACACATATAACCCTGAAACACCTCAGGACTGCAATTCCTTAAGGACTGCCTCTCTCCATATGAAACTGTGATTGGCCAACCTTTTTGTATCAATACAAACACATTGATAGACATTAACCTTCTTTCAATGAAAAACCAGCTTTTCATAGGTGTGTGTGATTGTCAAATTAAAGAAGTTTTAGAGGTCAAGACAGATGATCAGTGCTCATTTAGAATTAGAATTCTTCAAAATAGCTCACACAAGGGCCCTACCTGGTTAAACCAGCTGTGCCATACTATGGCATCTTCATCAATGATAAATGCTTTGTCTGGAGGAGCCTGTGAATCTATCCTTCCAACCCTCACTCTAGTAAGGGAGTGGTTGGATGAAATAATCCAGTTGATAACGTCCAAGCCAAATACTACCTCGCCATTTTCACTGAAGGAGACCTCATCCCCTGCAGTGTTGTTAAAGGAGACACTTCTCAGAAAGTAGTGGAGCTAGACAGAAAGAAGATGAAAGGAGGCATTCATAGAAGACTGCACTTTGATCTTTCATACAATGATCAAATGTAGGGATGGTATACCTGTTGCTCTGAAGGGATATTGACACAAAGGAAAACATTAAGGCATCATCTAATAATGAGCAAAGTCCCAAACTAATGGTGGGTGTTGAGAGAGGGCTTGTCCTCACTTCCGCTTATTCCATGCCTCTGATTCAGCAGTAAACCATGAGTTTACCTGGGGGAAAGGAGTGAGGCAAACAGAAGCGTGGACAAACTCTGAGTCAGATGTAGGGTGGACTCAGAGCCAAAAGCCAAGACAACATTTTCTTTCTTTCTCTTTTTGCTAGCCTGGAGTGGTGTTACTTGCTGATTCCTTTTATAAGGAAACCAAGCACTTTTTATGTCATTAGGATTTATTTATTTTTTTAAAAAATCTTTGTTTTACTGCCTGAAGATGGAGACTTGCTTACTGTAACTTCTGAAATTCTGAGTAAAATATTCACTTACTGTATCTGGAAAGCTAAGTGTCTGTAATTTATTCTGGTCTAAGTATTTTTGTGGGGAACATTTGTTTAAAGGTGGATGAGGGGAGATGTAAATCTCACCAAGTCTAATGTGCTTGGAACAATTGGCATTTTGCTAACTCTGCTACGAGGCAATAAGAATCTCACTTCCAAACCTCTCTCTTCAACAGGTGCCACAAATGTCCAGAATTTGGAAGTATCACAATATATCATAAATCAACCAGGCCACCTTTAACTTCAATTCCTCCTGCCCTGCCTACAAAGTATAAATCCAGCACTGGTTTCCTCTTCTTGATACACACAAAGAAAGCTGTGAAGCCAAGCAGCAAAGACTAGGTCTGCAACATTGAGGTAGCCCAGATGTTGGAAGGAAGTAAGACCCAATTTCTGCCACTTGAGAATCTTCAACTCAGGAGTGCCTACTCAAATAAAATATGTTGGGGTTCCAGGTAAGCCCCACCCCACATAATCAATCTCATGCCGCAGTGCACACACACCATTTGAATGAGAATGCTCATAAACTTTGCGGGGGCCCAGTCCCCTCAAATATTTTATTGTGGGGACCAAAACCCCACAGCCCCTAGGAGTTGGCTCCTATGGTTCAACTCCTTACCTTCCAGAACTGTTGGCTCCAATTCTTCTGTTTCCTTTTGTGCACAAGTCCTCTGTGTCTAAGCCTACCTGCAGACATCACATGTAAAGCATGGGCCACAGCATAAACAGCATTGTAGATACTATAGCTATGACCTGTCATGCTCATTTCAAATAAGTCCCCAGGAAGGCTCTCCAGCTTTTCTTCCCCAGTGCAAATATCCCCCTCCATTTTATTATCCACGGAATCTGGGAATTCACAGCCAAAGGCCTGTTGCCAAAAGTCCCTGATAAAACCATCTCCATCTGTAATGGATGGATTTTGGCTCTTGACATATTGCTGAAATCCTTCTACGTCATTCAAATGAATTGCAAAAGATAAAGTGCCATGGAACATATCTAAATTCAAATTCCTTTGAATGCTATATGCAATGAACATCATCTGGGCTGTTGTTATCCATACTTTTCCTTTTACACTCATAGCCACTTGTGTAATGCCCTTTAGATATGGAATCCACCTAAAAAATGCCATTGAGTAAGATTCTCCATAGATCACCACAACATTAGCTTTACTAGCCATTATTTCATCATGCACTTTCCCCCCTTGTTCGAGAATATTATCTGAGTTACTGACAAAAGTAACTTTTGGGATTCTTCCTACAAAAGCAAAGCAGATACCACTTTTTGTAAACATTGGGAGTACAGTTTGAACAAATCTTTCTCCATTGTCATTATCCATCACAACAACACCAACCCATGTCCATCTGAAATGTAGAAGCAAAGAGAGGATCCCTGCAAACTGTTGGTGTTCCTGGGGGGCCATCTGGTAGAAGGAATATCCTGGGATTTTATCACTCATCACTGGAGCAGGCCCATATGTGAGCTAAAGAGAGATCAGAGAAAGGTGATACAGATTTTATCATTTTACAGCAGATTCAACTATTTACAGCCACTCACACACATTTCAGGAACTGTTTTCTAGTCTGATATCCAATTTAGTTAATCCCTCAGAGATTAACAGGATTATTTTTCAGTGAACAGAGATAATGCTGGTAAAATTTCAATCTGGTCTCAATCTACAGTTTATCCCATTCCCCCCACCCCCAGTCAATACACACAACAGAATTTATACAGATGCACTCTCACTTTATACCCCTTTCTTCATAACTCAGGTTGGGAACCTTTCTTACTGCAAAGAAAATGAGAGCTTTGCTATTTAGGGGGTGCTGATGCTTTTCTGATGTGGACTCCATTTTTTTTTTCAGGTGAAATCTGGTGGTTGCCACATGCCAGTGAAGCTGAAGCTTCTACTAAAATTCAGTAGAACTGGAGTCAAATGTGTGTTGGGCAACTCCCCAAACAAATCTCTTTGTGTCTTTCATTTTTCTCCTTCTCGCTTCCTATCACCACTCCCCTTCATGTTACACATATGAAATCAGGGCAGCTGGAGAGATATATTAGAAGTGCATTCTTGGCATCTGCAACCACTCCACCTCAGTAGTTTTTAAAATGCAAATTACATATTTGGGTGGGTGGGAGGAGATCTGGATCAGAAAAGTGGCATATAATTGGTATGGGGTGTTTAACCCTATCATTGCATTGTGTTCCCATTCCAAAATTAATGCACACCAAAATCTTGCATTGGGAAAAAACAATTATTTCAAAGCAAAGCAAGATCCCAAGTTTGGATTGGGACCATAGTGGATTTGTATGTGCAAGGAGTTAAAGCCTCCCTACCCTTCAAACCAAGGAACTGATCCAGATTAGCTGCCACAACTGCAAATTACATCAAAATGTTTATCATATTTACCTAGAAAGCTAATCATGCAATTTCTATTTATGTAGTTGTTATCCTGACTGATTTGGATCTCACATGTATCTAAGTTACCCTATTTTTGATGGGTTATGTCAGGGGAAATCACGGTATATTTTATAATGTGGAGTTCATTCCTAGACCTACATATGTTCAGTCTGGGACTGGAATCAACCCAGAAATGCAGAATTCATTCAGAAGATACACGAGTGATTGTTAAAAGGTATACAACATGAAAAACATGCAAACAAAACACATTAACTTGGAGCATAAAAATTCTGAATAAGATGCTTATGGGAACATGGTCTGTGACACTGCAGAGGTGGTGTAAATTTTCAAATCCATGACTACTTATATAAATTTTAATATCAAAAATAATTTATCTTTCTACTTCCCCCCCAAAAGAGCCTAGGATACAAAACCCACAAACAGTAAAACACCTAAAAAAACTTCTAAAAACAATTCCAATACAGATGCAGGTTGCGTAACATCCACTAAAAAGGTTTGTGTGAAGAGGATTGCCTTAGGCACTGAAACAGCAACAGGGACTGTTTCTGCCTAATATTTAATGCTCCTTCAGGGGAAGAATAAACTGAACCAAAGCAGGCAATAGACCAATTAAATGGACTTGGGGACCCTTCCCCAAGGTGCCTCGATCTTGCTAGGATTCAGAATCAGTTTGTTAGCCCTCATCTAGAGCACCATTGAGTCCAGGCTTGCACAATATCTAGTGATTTAATATTGCAGTGAAATAGCGTACTGATGACTTCCAGTCCAAATCTTCTAATGATCACACTCAATGGCTTCATAGAGGTGTTAAATGACATGTGGCATTTGATGATGCCCTGTGGCACCCCTCAGAGCACAACTGCCATGGGACTGAAAGATAATTGCCCAATGTTTTTCTCTGAAAGCAACCCTGCAGATAGGATCACAACTAGTGCCTACAATCCCAGTTAACTAAGTTAATTCAGAAGGACCATATGGTTAATGGTATGAAAGGTCATTGAGAAATCAAGTCAGTCATATTCTCCTATCAACTCCCCGTAAACATCATCCATCAGGACAACCAAAGATGATTCAGTTCCATAACCCGACCTGAACCCAGATTCAAATTGGTCGAGATAATTGGTTTTATGGAACAGTACTTGCAATTGTTGCACATCAAACCTTTCAATCAGCTTCCTTAAAATGTGATTTGTGCAACTGGGAGCTGTTTGTCACAAACCAATGAACATCAAAACCTGTCTTATATTAAAGACCAACTAGCAGTCTGAGTTTGTCTAGTTCTGTATATCAATTATATTTTACAAACTTCCTGTTCCCAATCCCATTTTCTTCCCTTATTATGAATTTAAAGGTGGGCTTTTCTTAATCTGGGTATAAGAATGAAATAACGTTTGATCAGATTATTCCTAATGCATCCATTTTGCTTCCAATGCACAAAATAAAATCTCAAAGAATAAAACATGTATGGAAAGAGTATTGGATTTTCATGCAGAAGTGTTCTACCTGTGGAATCTTATAGATATGTGAGATGGTTGCCACATGAAGGGAGATCTCAGTGTCAAGTCCCCCAATGACAGCTGTCAGATTATTCTGGATATCACATATATAGTTGGGGACAAATTTCTCCAGTGTGGATAAAAGGAGCATTGTGGCATGATAGGTCTTCCTTGCGTTATCATTGCTGTCATAGATGTGGAAGCCCAAGGTGTAGTTGGGTAAGATGTGAGAGTTTTCGTTGATCTCCTTTACTGCAAATGCTAAGGCTAGGATATGCTGGTAACATTTAGGCATCACCCTAGAACAAGAGTTGCAATCTTTATCAAAATGATACTTCATACTGGTATGTCCTTTGCATTTAAACTCAGAAGTTAATCATTTCAGTGTTATGTGGCCCTCACAAGGACCATAAAATGGAAGAACGAGATTTCTACTTCAGAAAAGAAGCTTTCCTATTAGTTCTACTTGTTGCAGAAAGATTATATGAACTGCTCAAAAGTACACAAATTTCAGGCACATAATTATACATTCCTCCCAATAAAGTGTTATTCATTCCCCTGTGGAGCAACAGGACTTTTCCCTGTTAAGTATTCTATTAATTGCCTTAATTTAACAGCATAATCCCCTGTATCTTCAGTCAGAAATGGATTTGAAGGCAGTTATTCTCACATAAGTGTGTATAGGTTTGCGGCCTCAGCAGGTGTTCTGAGGCTGCTGTTCTAGGACTGTTCATTCCAGTAACAAAATAAATAGAAGTATAATAATAATAATAATAATAATAATAATAATAATAATAATAATAAGTTCTTACACAAGCTCTTCGGACAACTCCGGTGGGACTTGTTCAGTGAAGGTTACTGAATTGGAGAGGAAGCCACCATGAGAAGCAATGCCACCAATTATAAAATCTCCTGACTGATGGTACTTATGAAGTGGCTGATGTGTAAACTGAATCCTGCACTCTTCTATGTGGACCTGACATACCTTCGGAGTAAATATTGCTAGCAGCAAGACAGCAAAAAAGACCATCTTCCATATAAGGGCACATCTACCTTCAACCACATATTCATCTAATCTCTTCCACAGCACTGTCATCATATTATATTACATTACAACTGTCTAACCTGAGAGGTAGTTTAGTTTTGGGAGAGGTGGGAATCTAGGACACCCAGGATCAAAGTAATGTACCTACCCCATACCGTTTTTTCATGATCATGGCTATATTTATAACATCCTCCAACAGCTTTGTTTTGTGTTTTTCCAGGGCCACTGAAAGTACACAAAGGATTTGTGAAGCAGCAGAATTAATTACAGACCTTTCGATCATCAAACAGGAAGGTAATTATTAAGACAAAATGCTGGGTTCCCTGTAGAATTGCTGGAGAATATTTACAACTCTCATTTTACCCCCCCCCTCGTTAGATTATATGGAAACAGTGGAGGAGAGGGGAATTTTGAAGGTAGGAACTTATCATAACAGTCCCTGTAGCCAAAGGAGACTCCAAAATTTAAAGTGGTATATGTAGCATGTAGGAATTAGGCAATGGTTCACATCTGTGATTTGAGAGAGAGAATGCTAGAAATGCTAGAAACTGAAATCCTGGTTTCTTTGGTTTCTATATTAAATATCACTTCACAAAACTTGCTTCCTGATCCCTCTTTGGTTTTTGTCTCTGTAAAGAGTGATGCCAACCACCAATCAGGTGGGGTTGGTGATCAAAATGAATAGTCAAATCCAGATGGTTCTCCTTTCATTGAGCCTCACACTTTAACTGAGGAGTACAGATGAAATACACAGGTAACAAAAGAGACTACTTATTTCCATAAGGAAAGAAAAATGCGGAGCAAAGGAAGTGGTTCGAAAGGGCTATCCTAATTCCATTTACCTGGGAATAAGTCCCCTTGAGGTCAATGGGACTTACTTCTGATCAGACAGAATTAGCATTGAAGCCTTAGTGCATATTGACTGTCTCTAGTAATAAATAATGAAGATATGAGACACAGGTCAGGAGAGAGACGATATTGTATACCGCTTAATTGTAAATAAAATCTCTACTCATTTTACATAAAATATAACATATATATCAACATTATAAATAAAATAAAAATAAATAAATAAAATTCAAGGTTAAAAGGAAGGTATTTTTTAAACTAGCAAAATATAAACGAAGTCGACAGTTACAAATGTTCATCATAAACTAGTATTACAGATTTAAATGCATAAATACTTAAATAATGTGTATTGCAAATCAATTTACACTTCTGTTTACATATAATGGATACAAGATTTAATTTTTTAGAATTTGTTCTTTTTTTTTTTAAGCAAACCAGTGTGGAAAATACTTCCTATGTTGAAGGTTGAATAAGTGGGTGGAAGGCTATACACTTGATAATTCAGTAGATTGCTTTGACATCCCCACTCACATGTGAACAAATATAGAAGAGGAAGCTGAATCACACTGCAAAGCCCCACCCTCTCAGGTTCATACAATGCACCATAAGCTTTATAGTAAGGGAGGCAACTAATGTATCATGACATGAAAAGGCTCCCCATTGCACATACAATAATTTAAAATCAAGGAGGACTCATACTCATTTCAAAAAAATCCCCAGGAAGACTCTCCAGCTTTTCTTCTCCAGTGCAAATATTCCACTGCACCTTGCCAGCCATGGAATTTGGGAATTGACAGTCAAAGGCCTGTTGCCAGAAGTCCCTGAGAAAACCATCTCCATCTGTAATGGATGGATTTCTGCTCTTAACATATTGATGAAAACCTTCTAGTTCTTCAAATGAATTGCAAAAGATATAGTGCCTTGGAACACATCTAAATCCCAATTCCTTTGAAAGCTATATGAAGTGAATAACACCTGGGCTGTTGTGATCCACACTTTACCTTTTATATTCATTGTCACAGGCACTATGTTTTTTAGATAGGGAAGCCATCTTAAAAATATCATTGCATAAGATTCTCCATAGACCAGCACTACGTTAGCTTTGCTGCTCATTATTTCCTCATGCAATTTTGCCCCTACTTGAATCATGTCATCAGTTGCAGTGGCAAAACTAATTGTTGGATTTTTTTTCTTGAAAGGCAAAGCAAATACCACTCTCTGCAAACATTGGGAGCACAGTGTGCACAAATCTTTCTCCATTGTCATTATCCGTCACAAGGACCCCAATCCATGTCCATCTGAAATGCAGAAGCAAATAGAGAATTCCTGCAAACTGGTGGCATTCCTGGGGGGGGGGCATCTGGTAGAAGGAAAATCCTGGGGTTTGATCATTCATCACTGGAGCAGGGCCATATGTGAGCTAAGGAGAGATTGGAGAAATAAATGTTAGGTTGGAAATTCTTATTTTAACATATCAAAAGTGGCATCATATCCTATGAATAATTATCCCTTAAAAGGAGCTATAGGTAATCAGCTGGTATTCACCACAAACCAATTAATAAAGGGACATCAGAAGATGTGTTACACTGAATCAGACAAGTAGTCTGGTTTGTGTCATTATGAATCTCAGTTATACTTTGTGACTATCATGTGACAATCATTTCATTCCCCATCCTTATTTATGAGGGTTTTCTTAGTCTTGGAACAATGAGAAGAGGAAGGAAGGAAGGGCCACCCATCCATTTCTAGTGCACCCCCTTCTGGTTCCAACCCACACAAAACCAAATCTGGAAAGACCAAGGAAGTATGGAAATGGTATTGGATTCAAATATTCCACACACAGACAGAAGTGCCCTACCTATGGAATCTTATAGAGATGCAAGATAGTTGACATATGAAGGGAAGTTTCAGTGTCAAGTCCCCCAGTGACAGCTGTCAGATTATTCTGGATATCACATATATAGTTGGGGACAAATTTCTCCAGTGTGGATAAAAGTAGCATTGTGGCATGACAGGTCTTCCTTGCATTGACATAGCTGTCATAGATGTGGAAGCCCAAGGTGACGTTTGGTAAGATGTGATGGCTTTCATTGATCTCCTTTACTGCAAATGCTAAGGCCAGGATATGCTGGTAACCCTTAGGCACCACCCTAGAACAAGAGTTGCAATCTTTGTCAAAATGATATTTTGTACTGCTGAGTACTTTGCATTTAAACTCAGAAGTTAATTATTTTAGTGTGAGGTGGCCCTAATAAGGACCATAAGATGAAAGAATCAGATTTCAGCTTCAGAAGAGAAGTTTTCCTATTCATTCAACCAGGTTGCAGAAAGCTTATAAGAATGCATGCCTCTCAATAAAGTGTTATACATTTCCATGTGGAACAATGAGATTTTTTCCCCTTTTGGTATTCTATTAACTTCCTAAACCTAATACCACCATCCTCTCTATTTTCAATAAGAGATGGATTTGAAGGGAATTATTCCCAAATATGTATGTATAGAGTTGCTGCTCAAGCAAGTGTTCTAGGACTGTTCATTTCAGTGACAAAATAAGTAGAAGTAAATAATAATAGCTAAGTTCTTAATAATAGCTAAGCTCTTCAGGCAACTCCTTTGGGACTTGTTCAGTGAAGGTTGCTGGATTGGAGAGGAAGCCACCATGAGAAGCAATGCCACCAATGATAAAATCTCCTGACTGACGGTACTTATGAAGTGGCTTATGTATATACTGAATCCTGCAGTTTGCTATGTGGACCTGACATGTCTTTTGAGTAAATAGTGCTAGTTGCAAGACAACAAAAACTGCTGTCTTCCATACAAGGGCACATCTAACTTTTATCCACATATTCATGTAATCCCTTCTACAGCACTGTCAATACATTAAAACTGGCTAACCTGAAAAGTAGTTTAATTTCACGAAAGGCTATATTTATAACATTTCCCACAAACTTTGCTTTGAGTTTTTACATTGGCCACTGAAATTGCACCATGGATTTGAGAAGCAGCAGAATTAATTATAGTCCTTTTGACTATAGGAAGGTGATTATTAAGTTAAAATGCTGAGTTCCCTGTAGAATTGCTGGAGAATAGTCAGAACTGTCATCTTAAATTCCCCTTGGTTATATAATATAGGAGCCGTAGTGCAGAGAGGAATTTTGAAGTTGTAGCCAAAGGAGATCCCAAAGTGTAAAGTGGTATATGTAGCAAGTTGGTATAAGGGCATGGCAACCTGGGTTCACAGCTCTGGTCACTGAGATCCAGCACCGAGGGCCTTCTGGTGGTTCCCTCATTGCGAGAAGTGAGGTTACAGGGAATCAGACAGAGACTCTTCTCGGCGCCCACCCTGTGGAATACCCTCCCATCAGATGTCAAGGAAATAAGCAGCTATCCTATTTCTTTCCCCTTTCCAGCTGAGCTGAGCAGTTCCCCGTACCGCCGTGTACCCATCTTGCCTCGTGGCCAGCTTTTCTTCCTGGAGCGACATCACGGAGAGACTTCGGTCCCTATGCGTGGATTATCACAGTTTTGCTGGACTAGTGGAGTTCTCGCTGATCTGACTAGGAAGGGGGCAGAGAGATATTTCTAGATTTGTCTGGCAGGGCAAGAAGCCCAGAATAAAATTTAAAATACTAACTGATGCAAAAGAAAGAGGTGGATTTGCCCTGCCAGACCTTAAACTTTACTATGAATCAGCTGCATTTTGTTGGCTGAAAGAATGGCTGCTTCTTGAAAACACAGACATCTTAGATTTAGAAGGTTTCAATAATGTATTTGGGTGGCATGCATATTTGTGGTATGATAAGGTCAAAGCACATAAAGCGTTTAAAAATCATATTGTTAGGAAAGCATTGTTTAATGTTTGGACAAGATAGGGAAAGGCCCGAGATAGTCAGGAAAAAGATAGAGAAAGAAATCAGGGCTGGTAGGGTAGCAGGCCCCTTTTCCGAACCTTCCCTGGAAGGACTTCACCTATCCCCTCTGGGCATTGTACCTAAAAAGGCCCCAGGGGAATTTCACATGATCCACAACCTCTATTACCCAAGGGGAGGCTCGGTCAATGACGCGATCCCCCAGGAACTTTGTACAGTGAAATACGCCTCCTTTGACCAGGCAGTTAAAATGATTCGCAGATTTGGGCAAGGGGCACTTCTAGCCAAATGTGACATCAAGTCGGCGTTCCGCCTTCTTCCCGTCCATCCAGCTGACTTCCGTTGGTTGGGCTTTAGATTTGAGGGGGTGTATTTCATTGACAAAGCAATGCCTATGGGCTGTTCCGTGGCTTGCTCAGCCTTTGAGTCGTTCAGTACGTTTCTTGATTGGGCTCTACGTTTCAGGACAGAGTCGTTGGGTGTGTCGCATTACCTGGACGACTTTTTTTTGGTGGCAGATAACAGGCAACGATGCTCCGCCCTCTTGGAGGCTTTCATAGCCCTGGCCGGGGAGCTGGGGGTGCCACTGGCTGCCGACAAAATGGAAGGTCCAGCCACTTCCATGGTCTATCTGGGCATTGAGTTGGGCACCGTGGCACAAACGTCTAGGTTGCCCGAGAAAAAACTGTTCGCCCTTAAGGCACCGATACAACAGCTATTGCCACTAAAGAAGGTTACCCTAAGGCAAATTCAATCCCTGCTAGGTCACCTAAATTTCGCTTGTAGGGTAGTGGCGCCGGGTCGGCCCTTTTGCGGCCACCTGGCCAGATTGTCAGCAGGTCTCAGGGCACCACAGCATAGGGTGCGCCTCTCCAAAGAAGTTAAGGCAGATCTGGGAGTCTGGCTACAATTCCTCGACAAGTACAACGGTATATCCTTATGGCAAGATTCCATGGCACTCAATGCCGACTTCCAAGTCCAGTCAGATGCAGCAGGTTCCTTGGGTTTTGGAGTTTATTTCAGGGGCCAGTGGTGTGCCCAGAGGTGGCCTGCAGACTGGCAGGGCCAGCCCATTACTCGGGACCTTACATTCTTGGAATTTTTCAGTAAAAACTGATACTTCTTGAAATAAAAATTGCCCGGTCAAAAAATATAGTTCAAAAGCTTTGCTAACAGAACTTACTCCAAAACAAACTTAAAACAATAAAGTTAGATGCATAATATTATGTCCTGATCCCAACTCAGACAAAAACATCATAGAAATATGATAATCTCCATGCAAAGCAATAATCAAAGCTCTGCCTCTCCAAATAGCCTGCATTTAAGCCTTAGGCTGTCTTTCTTGGAGAGACTCAAGAGATGCTGTTGACCTACTCCATCTAGTGAACACTCTTTGCTCCTGACTCCAGTGCTTCTCCATTCATACTTCTGGTTACTAGGACAGTTTTGCTGATTGCTAAACCCCACTGGTGCAACCTTTTCCAGCCTCCTTCTTTTGATCTTCACCAGCATAGTGTAATTATGACACAGGTGGAAAGTAGCTTAATACTGAAGCATCAGCTATCCACTTTCCCAACAGCTTTCATTGGTCTTTGCCAAACTATATAACCTATATCAGCTGAGAAACTGGTGTCTTTTGTATAAAATGTTTCTGCTGATGGCTGCTGCAGGCCTTGCTGACCCTGATCCTTTTGTAAAATTGATTTATATTGTTTGATGTGTGACAAATATAGCTTTGCTCATGGTAAAACTTTAAGTGTATTTATTTATGTATCAAACCCTTGGTTCAATGGTTAAAGCAGTCCCTTAGATCATTCCAGAAACAGCTACCAATACAGAGCTCCTCCTCTGTATTCAGCTCACTGAATATTTAGGATTCAGCACGGAATCTTAGTCTATTAGTTTTGATCAATGTTTCTCCTTACTGAAGCAAATATAATTCACAATTACAGAAGAGGGGGAAATGTTAGTCAATCACATGTAAAAATATAGAGTAACAGGCCAATAATGCAATATAATCAAATCTCTTGAACTGCAGAGTAAGGCACAAGGCTTGATTATTATTAATGCTAGAGCAATAATAGTATCTCCTAGAAGATGTGATACAGTATACAGAAAAGTAGCGACTCTCTTTTGAAGAGGAAAAAATTATGGTACCTATTTAAGATTGATTATACCTTCCCAGTTAACAGAGAGGTATATCTATTTCTGTTCAAAGCAAAAATACCATTTTACAGCATATCTGTATCTGTTTTGTAGCCCTTAAAGTTTATTATTTTTGAGGAGAAGGGGAAAAGTAAAAGAGATTGGCTTTCTTCTCTGGAGTCTTGCATTTTTTTAAAAAATGTATTCATTTAAACAAAAATATTTATTTCAGTGACACAAGAAGAAGAAAGAAAGAAAAACAACAGAACTGAATGTAAAGGAAATTTAAACATACAAAGAAAGTGCAAATCTAGCTTGAGTCACGAAAATTTGTTGAAAATAATTACTGGAGTTGAGGGTAGTAAAAATGCTTTATTTATAAATATCAGGAAATGGTCCTCGAGGTCTTATGATATTCTCACTTAAAAGTAACTAAGCATTCCAAATTGCAGCCTATTTCAAAGGAAGCATTTGAACATCGTTATAATGATAAACATATTTTTAATTGCCCACATTCCCCCCCAAATGTTTTTGTTTGTTTGTCCTGCATTATACCTTCATTGCTGAGTTATTTATTCTGCAGTAGCTTTGGACCAGATTTGATGATACGATATATCATTATTTAGTTCCTCTCATCATTTCCATATTCTCATGATAACCATACTGGCGGCTATCAATAACAACATAATCAATTATTTATCCAAACTATATTTGGCCCACCTCTTACCCCTAGTAATGCTAATGAAGGAACTGGTATCAGTGCCGGTTTGGTAATTAAATTAATTTCTAGGAAAACAAACTCCCCAAAGTGGAAATATGTGACATTATGGGGTGTTTTTTAATAAAAAAAACAACACCTGCATTTAGGGGACAGATTGGAGTTAATGGATGGTAAAATTGCCAGGGTATAATATCACCTAAGGAGTATCTTAAAAATAGGCGAGAAAAAGATGAGTCTTTGCTGAATTAATTTCGTAGGCATCTTGTTCCATATTATTTTCTATTTAATGAGGTAAATATTAGAACACAAATTTATAGGAAATCTTGTATAATTGACGTGTTGATCATATATAAAAAACTGGGTTTTATTTTTGTAGATAAAAGAAGAAAGTGTGGATTGGGTAGGAATTAGTTGCATTCATCTAGATTTGAAAGTTGCAACTGCAGTTTTTAAGCAAGGGACTTTTCTGTGCTTTTTTGGATTCCAAGTGATTTTTTTTCCAGCCAAAGAGAATTAGACAACAGTGAAATATGTATAAGCCTTTATATATATGTATGCACAAATATTTGACGTATATACAGAGAGAAAAATACACAAACACCCTTTTGTTTAGAAAAGGACAGTCTCCCCCCCCCCTTTCTTTAGTTTTTCTTCCATATTAGCTGCTCCCTATTGTTCAGGTGAGGCCTGAAAACAATAATATAACATTTTGGGGAAAAGATGCAACCCAGCAGTCCAGCACCAGAAGCTAAGATAGAGAAGATCTCCACAGCAACCATGTATTTTCCCTTGGTGCTCAGGTAGGATGGAATAAAGGATAGCCAAACACTGCAAAAGACCAACATGCTGAAACTGATGAACTTGGCTTCATTGAAACTGTCAGGTAATTTCCTGGCCAGGAAAGCAACAATGAAACTAATAATTGCCAGGAAGCCCATATAGCTCAGAACAACATAAAATATTGTCACAGACCCCTCATTGCATTCTAGTATAATTTCTTTAGCCACTGAGTAACTGTCTACATCTGGAAATGGGGGAAAGGTTGCTAGCCACACAATACAGATCCCTGCCTGGACAAAGGAGCAGGAAAGGACAATGTTGTTGGCCAATCCCTTCCCCACCCATCTCCTCATCCGGGATCCAGGTTTGGTGGCCATGAAAGCCAGGACCACAGTGATGGTTTTTGCCAATACACAAGAAACAGCCACTGAGAAGATGATGCCAAAAGTGGTTTGTCGGAGGAGACATGTCACCTTCTCTGGTTGGCCCAGGAAGAGCAGTGCACAAAGGAAGCAGAGCAGAAGAGAAATGAGGAGAGTGTAGGTGAGGTTCCTGTTGTTTGCAATGACTATGGGAGTGTCATGGTGCTTCACAAATGTACCCAGCACCAGAGCTGTAATCAGAGAAAATGAAAGCAAAAAACAGACTAAACTGACGCCCAAAGGTTCTTCATAAGACAAGAAGCTTATATCCTTGGGAACGCATGCATCTCGGTTCTTGCTTGCATAGTGTTTGTCTGAGCATTTATCACAGTCACTCATATCTGGAAAAAAGAAAGGTACAGTCCCCAGTTAATACACATTCCATCCATCACATCAACATTGAGGGATGCTCAAAAGCTGTAACATGACTTGGTAATTCAAAAGATATTTTGGTTACATTAATATTCCCAAAGTAAAATCATTTTTAGAAATACATAAATTCATTAAAAATGACTTTCAAGTACTTGCAGTTATATTATATATTAATATTATTCACAGAACTTATTTAATCTTATTATTATTATTTAGCATTACAGTGGCACCTCGGGTTAAGTACTTAATTTGTTCTGGAGGTCTGTTCTTAACCTGAAAGTGTTCTTAACCTGAAGCACATTTTAGCTAATGGAGCCTCCTGCTGCTGCCTCGCCGCTGGAGCATGATTTCTGTTCTCATCCTGAAGCAAAGTTCTTAACTCGAGGTACTATTTCTGGGTTAGCGGAGACTGTAACCTGAAGCGTATGTAACCAGAGGTACCACTTTACTTGACATATTCAGAAGATAAAATTAAAATTCTTTGATTTTCCGAAAGCAGTGTATATGCTTCTTGATCAAATGTAGACTTAGCAAGCTAATTACTGTTCAGTCACCAAGATAATATAGTAGAACCCTGGTTTTCGAATGTAATCTGCTCCAGGAGACTGTTCGACTTCTGAAACGTTCAAAAACTGAGGAGCAATGGGTGGTCTGCAAAATCCATTGAGAAAATTGAAAAACATGCAGCGGAAGCTGTTTGAATTCTGAGGCACGTTCAAAAATGGAAGCAATTACTTCCGGGTTTTTGGCATTCGGCTTCTGAAACGTTCGGCTTCCGAGACTCTCTAAAACAGAGGTTCCACTGTGTCAGACTTGAATTCCTGACACCCGAAAACTTGTTTTTACTGAAGAAATTAAGTTTCATTCCCTAAGATGACATGCCGTCATGTGCTAAGCCAGGTATGATAAGAAAGGCATGCTAAATTTATCCCATGTTTGTGAAAAAATAATGGTAGCTGGTTACATAATTAAGTTGGAGAGATCTCAAAGGAAAAGATGAGGTACTGACTAAATATGCATGGTTACTGAATATATAGGGTGCATCAAGACTAACATTATTTGGGTGTGGGATTCAATCACATATGTGCAAATTCAAGTTCTGCCATTAAAGTGGATTTGGAGCTCTTGCACAAGAATACCCCACCTCAAAAAGCACAGACTTTTTAAAACATGGAAAGTGATTAGGAAGTACACTGGAAAGTTTGAGATTACCATTTTTTCCATGTATAAGGTGTCCCCATGTATAAGGCTACCCTTATTCTTTTGAACCCAAAATTAAGGAAGCAAAACCCCAAAATAGAAGTGAAAATCTGGATGATCTGTGTTTATCTTTTTTCGGGCAATCGCCTCCACGGGAAGCGAAGGGAAGGAGGCTCCCAAGTAGGAGAGCGAGGAAGAGCTAGGGGAAGGCAGCACTCACTCTGTGCTGGGTTATGCCGTCGAGCAAACTAAGCTGAGGAAGGTGGTGAGCGGGCATGGGGCAGGGCGGTAGAGAGGGGAAGCGAGAAAAAAAGGAAAGAAGGGCAAGGAGAGGTAGCTGAGGTGGCCGTGGTGGCGGTGGCAGCTGCTTTTATTCCGGTGGTCGAGTCAGCAGGGGCTTCAGGAGGCGAGCCAGTCATTAGCATGCAGCCCGGAGGGGGAGGAGAAAGGGGGAATGGCAGCAGGAGGGACCGCCTCAGCCCGCCCAAGCCAAAATCCTGGACATATGCTCAAAGAGTTTAACAAATCCTCCAGGATGCCCATGTTCCGTGTACAAGATGACCCCCATTTTTTTTACTATTTTTGAAAAGCAAAAACCCTCGTCTTATACACGGAAAAATATGGTACATTTGCTTGATGCAACCTTTTCTAACATTTGCACAAACTAAGCAGAATGAGTACACAATAAACAGCTGCTTCTGTTTTTTCTCAAACAAATGGCATGTAAACATTGAGCACACAAATCAGAATTAAGGCTTAATAAAGAGATTGCTTGGAAGTAACCTCAGTGGGTAACATTTGGTCCCCTTGAAAGCAAGTGGACCAGTTAGTCATAAGAAAATGTGTGTGCAATGGCAGGGATGGCTGGCGCGGACGCATTTGAATGGCAAGCCACACCCCCGCCGAGCTTCCCTATTGGGTGCCCAACCGGGGAGAGGCGTGACATGCCAGCCCTGGAGCCCTGCATGACACAGGAATCGTCTCCCGCTCACAACCTCTCCCCTCTGGGAGGAGGAGAGGCTTTGTCCCATTCTTTTTAAGGGAAACTCAATGGAAGTACTGTATCTGGATCCAAATTTCTGGGTATAACTCTTACCTTCCTGGTTTGAAATCTTTCCCTCTGGGCATGGGATGCAATCATAACAGCAAAACGGTTCTCCTTCCTTCACTTTCTTCCTTGGTCCTGCATGACAACTCTCAGTACAGACAGAAAGAGGCAGAACCTAATCAGTAAATGAAGGAGAAACATGATATTCATGAGAATAATGCATTTGGAATCAGTCAGGTTCAGGAGACCTTCCTTATGTTGCTAAAGTGTCACAGCAATTCACTAAGCTGTAGATCACCTCTGCAGAGAGTAATTCATCATCGTCTGTATTAAAACAATGAATACAGAGGAGATATTATACATATTTTACCAGATTGCATGATATTATATCCCTTTGGGATGGAAAGTCTGCACAATTTGATCCTGGACAAATATATGAATTTACATCCACTAAAAAAAAAGAGTATTTTGTAAGTTTTCTGATTCTCCAGTGAACATTATCTTAGATATCAAAGCACAGAACAATTGCTCATTGAAAAATGAATCTCTTTTGAATTAGCTAACAATGAGACTCCACCTGATTAAACCATCCATGCCATGTTATGGCATCTTCATGAAGGGTGAAGGCTTGGTCTGGAGGAGCCTCAGGATCCATCCTCCCAATTTTTACCCTATGAAAGGACTGGTTGGAGGAAATAACCCAGTTGATCACATCCAAGGTAGATATTACCTCCCCGTTCTGATTGAAGGACACTGTGTCTCCAGCACTGTTGTTAAATGAGACACCTCTCAGAAAATGATGGAGCTAGAATGAAAAGAGAGAAGGCAAGCATTTAGAAAAGGGTGGATCTCAATGTTTCAAAGAGAGCTCTAGTGCAAAGAGTTTAGCCCTGCTGCCTGCAACATACATGTAGCCTATTTTAGGCTCACACATGGTCTGCAGTGTTCTCTATACTCCACTCCCCATTAGCACTGCTAAGGTGTAGTCTAAAGTGTGGGGTGGGGGGTGGGGGGAGGGAATCCTATTTGTTTGACAGGCTTCAGATGAAGGTAAAGGTAAAGGGACCCCTGACCGTTATGTCCAGTTGCGGATGACCTTGGGGTTGCAGCGCTCATCTCGCTTTACTGGCCAAGGGAGCCGGTGTACAGCTTCCAGGTCATGTGGCCAGCATGACTAAGCTGCTTCTGTTGAACCAGAGCAGTGCATGGAAACACTGTTTACCTTCCCGCCGGAGCGATACCTATTCATCTACTTGCATTTGACATGCTTTCAAACTGCTAGGTGGGCAGGAACAGGGACCGAGCAACGGGAGCTCACACCCTCCTGGAGAGGGAAGTGTTAATTCCTCCCAACATCATATTTTAGTGAATGAGATCATAACTGACAATTGGGGGTAATAGTGAGAGAGAGAAAGGGAATGAATGGGTGTGTGAATAGGTACATAAAGTAGTAAATAAATGTCTTTCTGTGCATCTGTACATGGACAATGTATGCATGTAGAGTTCAACGCTGAAAGTGTACTGGCCATCATGCATACTTGGACAGTTAAGAAGTACAAGACTGAAGGAAGATACAATCACCCTTTACGACCCAGATATTGCAAACAGGGATGCTACAAAAATTAGCAGAGTTGCCAGCATACACATTGTTCATAAACAACAAGGAGTATTGTGCAAAATTTGAAAGACTCTCAAATCACATTTCTTTGTTTTCTATACTGTAACACAATTATGTAATTATATCTGTGGAAAGTATTATTAAAGTTTAGTTTTCCTTTCTAGCTGCCAGGGAAGTCAGGGAGGAGAACAAAATGGTTAGTGGTTAGGGAAATCGAAACCTAGTATATATTCCATGCAATGAATGGATTTCTTGTCCCTTACCTGCCAAAACTGCTGCTTCTGAAGCTTCTGTCTCCCTCTACTCAGCATTTGTGAGTGTTTGGGCATTGCTAAGAACATGGTATGCAAAGCATGGGCCATGGCATAGACAGCATTGTAGATGCTGTAGCTTTGACCTTGCATTGTCACTTCAAAGAGAGATGCAGGAAGTTTCTCTAAATTCTCCATTCCTGTGCAGATATCCCCCATCACATCATCCAGAAAGCGATGTGGAAATACACAGCCAAACGCATGTTGCCAGAAATCCCAGATGAAATCATCACCTTCTGCATTCAAAGGGTTTCTGCCCTCAATGTATTGATGAAATCCTGGTAGATCATTGGAGTGAATTCTGAAGGATATACCACCATTGAATATTTCTGCATCCCAATCCCGCTGAAAGGCCAATGAATTGAACTCCACTTGGGCTGTTGATATCCATACTTTACCTTTTACGTTTGTTTTCGTGCTCCCAAGCATTGATAGGTATGGAAGCCATCTCAAAAATATAGTGGTCGAAGCTTCTCCATAGGCCACCACAACATTGGCTTTGCTACCCATCACTCTATCATGTATTTTAGCCCCTTGTTGCATCAGAGCGAATCCTTCAGTGAGAAAACTAAATTTGGGGATTGTTTCTAGAAAGGCAAAACAAATACCTCTGTTTGAAAAGAGTGGGAGCACATTTTGTACAAATTTTTCTCCATTGTCATTGTCAACTACAGCGACCCCAATCCAAGTCCACCTGAAATGCAGAAGCAAAGAAAGAATCCCTGCAAACTGGTGACTTTCTGGGGGGGCCATCTGGTAAAAAGGTAGTCCTGGGATTTTAATATTCATCACTGGAGTGGGGCCATATATGAGCTAAAGAGATAATTGTTGGGAAAAGAGAGGGAGAGAAAAAAACAACACCCTCAGTTTATATAGCTGTGTTATGCATGGTGAAATGCAGTTGACATGTGCATTTGAACATCCATATAAATAGTGCATCCTTCACATCAACAAACATTTTATTTCTCAACTGTACTACCTGAGTGACTAATGATAGGAGAGCAAAGGGCTAAAGGCACTATCTTCATTCACACAAAGATCTCAGTCTGCATCAGCAACCACCCTGTTTTTGTTAAAGCTTTTCACAGTATTGTGGATTGCCTGATGGGCAGAGTGTCTAATTCCTCCTCTGATAAAGCCAACTTAATTAGTCTTTGAACTTTATGGTGTTTCTTCAGTTAAAGCCAGGCTCTGCTTTATAAAGCAGGTCCCCAGCCTATACATACAGATTGTTCATGTTTGGCATGAATGGGCCACAAAGAAGTTTTCAAATGGGGGGAAAGGAGACAGAAGAGGTTTAGCACAGGAAGAGAGCACTGAAAAGACAGACCCTTAACCAGATTTGACAGAATTTGTTATGGAGCAATTTGCTCAACAGAGGAAGGATTTTGAATAAAAGATGTTGGAATTATTTGAAAAAATGAGTGTTAAAATACAAGAAAGTACAACCCAGCTGTCATGACAGAGAGAGAGGATGGATGTAAAGTTTAAGGAGCTTGAGGAAAAATTGGTTAAATATGAGAACACCTCTGAACAGGTGGCACAATTGAAACAACAAAACACATGTAAGGAAATTCTGGGTGGGGCTGTGAGTAGATTGGACTCGCTAGAAGATTCTATTCTTATGACACAATTGAGGCAGAATGAAAATACAGTGAGAATACACAATTTACTAGAGCAACAACAAGATCAGAGATTAGAGAAGTATATAGTAAAAATACTAGTGGAATGGCTAGGAGAAAGAGAAGAATTGCTGGTGGAGGCTATTCAGAATTGTTACAGGGTCAGAAATAGGAGAGACAGAGGGAGACGGCAGCCTGGAGATTATTTTGTTACTTTTGTAACCAAAAGAATCAAAGAAACAATTCTCCAGAAGGGATTTGAAATGGGACTAAAGGTTGGGGATAACAGGGTCAAGATTTTTAGGGAAATCCCTTTTAAATTAAGAATTAGAAGACAGAAATATAAATTTTTGACAGAGGCCCCCCTAAAAAATGCAGACATACTATGTAGATGGGAGTTTCCGGAAGGACTCTCATTTATATATAAAGGCAAAAGATACAGACTCACAACAGAAATACAGGCACATGATTTTTTTGAAAAACAAGGCAGAGACTTAGAAAGACAAGAAGCGGGTAGGCATGGGGGAACCCCTCTGGAACAGCAAAGGCTGGCAATGGAATTGCTGGCACAAGAAGAAGAGAAAGGTGCAGTAGGGGGGTAGTCCTACCTCAAGAAAAATAGACAATGGCAAACATTAAAATAGTGAGCTGGAATGTGAATGTGCTGAATAATAAAACCAAGAGAAATAGGGTACAACATTTAATTCTTAAATAAAATTTAGATATAATTTGTTTACAAGAGACACATATAGCAAAAAGACACCAAAGAATCCTAACAAATAAAAAATTAGGGATAGATTTTATTACTGCTGACAATACCAAAAAAAGAGGTGTAGTTTTTTACATCAAACCTGCGCTGGAGCCCAAACTGATTAAAAAAGATGAAAAAGGGAGAATCTTAATAGTTCAAATAAAACTTCAGGGAGAGAATATATATTTGGTAGGAGTATATGCCCCTAATGACAACAAATCAGAATTTTACAAAAAAATTAGAAACAGACCTGATGAAGTTTGCAGATCAAAAAATCATTATAATGGGAGATGTGAATGGCGTACCATCATTAGAGATGGACAGAACTATTAGAAAAAAAGAGATAAAGGAAGGGAAGCTTCCAAAAACTTTCTTTGATATGGCCCAAACTTTGAACCTGGTAGACATTTGGAGAGTAAGGCATTTAATGGAGAAGCAGTTCACGTACTATTCTCATGTCCATGAGAGAAGTGTGAGAATTGATGCTGTTTGGATTACTAAAGAGTTGGAATTAAAAGTTAGGAAAGTTGAGATAGATCCAAGGACTTTGTCGGACCATAACCCAGTGGTTATGGAAATACAAAAAGAAGAATGGTGAGCTTTTCGATGGAGAATTAATGATGATTAATTGAATAATCAATAATTAGTAGACAATATATAAAAAAATAGAAGAATATTTTAAATTGAATTTAAACAAGGAAACAAAAATTCAAACTGTATTGGATGCTTGTAAAGCAATCATGAGAGGTCTTTTTATACAACAAAATGCTGGGGAGGAAAGAGCCAGGGAAGCAAGGAAAAAAAGAAATATTGGCTGCTTTATCAAAGAGAGAAAATGAATTAGGAAAAAACCCAAATAAACAATCAATAAAACAGGCAATGAAATTACTACAATCACAGTATTCAATGATAATCAATGAAGAAATAGCATGGAAAGTTAAAAAAAATGAAAGAAAAATTCTTTGAGCATACAAACAAACCTGGAAAATTGTTAGCATGGCAATTAAGGAGAAATCAACAGATGAATCATATAGGTAAAATTAACTACAATGGGGAAGTTTAAACAAAACAAAAGAAATGAGGGAAGTCTTTTAAAAATATTTTCAGAATTTATACAAAAGAGGAAATGAAAAGGCAATCAACATACAGGAATATATTAAAAAGAGTCACCTGCCAAAGATAAAACAAGAAGAGAGAGTATTCTTAAATACATAAGTAACAGATCAAGAAATCTCTGATGCAATAAGTCAAATGAAGGTGGGCAAATCACCAGGACCAGATGGATTATCAGCAAAGTACTATAAAAATTTTAAAGAACAGCTTGTAAATCCAATGAAAGATATAATGAGTGAAGTACTAACAGAAGGGGAAATTCCAGAAACATGGAAGGAAGCTTATATTACTTTGATTCCAAAACAAGATACAGATTTGACCTTGGTCAAAAACTCTAGACATCTCATTATTGAACAATGATTATAAGATATTTGCTAATATTTTAGCTAATAGATTGAAAAAGGTCTTAAATGTTTATATACATCCAGACGAAGTGGGATTCCTTCCAGATAGGCAGATGAAAGATAATATGAGAAATATCTTAAAGGTAATAGAGTATTTAGAAGTAAGAAATGAGGAAAAAAAGCAATGATATTTATAGATGCGGAAAAAGCATTTGATAATATATCTTGGGATTTTATAAAGAAAGTGATGGAAGAAATGGAATATGGAGAAAAATATATAAAAGGGATACAAGCTGTATATACAGAACAGAGTGCAAAATTAATTATTAACCAGGTGATAACGAACCAATTTAAAATAGAAAAAGGAATGAGACAAGCATGTCTGTTATCATCTTTATTATTCATTCTGGTTCTTGAGGTTTTGAATGGAAGCATAAGAGCAGACAAGCAGATTGTGGGAATAAAAACAGGGAAAAATGAATTTACGTTGAAAGCATTTGCAGACGACTTGGTAATCACAGTTGAGGAACCAAAACTATGTCTCCTTAAGGCTTTAGAAAAAAATACAAGAGTTTGGGTGAGTGGCAGAATCTAAATTAAATAAAGAAAAGACAAAAATACTAACAAAAAATATGACGGTACTGGAGAAAAGGGAATTGCAGGAAATTACAAAAATAGAAATTCACAAAAAGTCAAATATTTAGGAATTTGGCTTACTAATAAAAACTTAAATTTGTATAAAGACAACTATGAGAAAGTTTGGCAAGAGATTAAGAAAGATTTGGAAGTTTGGAATAGAATGAATCTCTCCTTGATGGGAAGGATAGCAGCAATAAAGATGAATGCACTACCAAAGATGTTATTTTTATTCCAGTCAATACCGATAATAAGCAATCTTGTCTGCTTCAGAAACTGGCAAAAAGATATTTCTAAGTTTGTGTGGAATGGGAAAAAGCCTAGAATAAAATATAAAATACTTAAAGATACAAAAGATAGAGGAGGCTTCTCCCTTCCAGACTTGAAATTATACTACAAAGTGGCTTGCATCACATGGATTCGGGATTGAATTAAATTAGAGAGATGAAATACTGGACTTGGAAGAACATGATAATAGATGTGGTTGGCATTCATATTTATGGTACAGGAAAGATAAAAAACATAAAGGATTTCATAATCATATAATAAGAAAAATGCTTATAAAAGTTTGGAATAAATATAAAGACTTTCTAGAACAATGGTGGCTCTCGCTGGTGGAAGTATTAGCATTAAAACCACTTAGTAAAGGAGGAAATTGGTCTACATATAGTTAATTTTTAATAGAGGCAGATAGAGGGTTAAGGCTGAAAGGATATGAGGAGTTGAAGATCTTTTTACAAAGCTGGTTACATCATAGACAATTAAATGAACAGTTTAAGGAAGAAAATAAGAAAGGTTTTAGTTATACAGTTTCAAACTTTCAAAAAGAGATAGTCGAGAGCGACACAAAATCACTTAAAAAAAGTACAATCTCCTACTTTATGGGGAAACATTAAATGAAATGGTAAAGTCAGCACAAATAAAGTGGGCTCAGTATTTAGGTCTTAATATACAATTTGAAGATTGGGAAAAGATGTGGAAGGTGAACCTAATATTTACAGGTAGTATCTTATTGAAAGAGAATTATATGAAAATTATGTATAGATGGTATATAACACCAGAAAAAGTGCTCAAAATGTATAAAAAGGGATCAAAAGCTTGTTGGAAACATAAAGAAAAAGATGGTACACTCTATCTATGTGGTGGGAATGCAAAAAGATTTAAAAATATTGGGAAATGATATATAATGAATTGAAAAAAATGTTTAAAAAGACATTTGTTAAGAAACCAGAAGCATTCCTCCTAGGAATTTTAGACCAAGCTGTAAAAAAAGAAACTGGAAATTATTTATGTATGCAACAGCAGCGGAAATAATTATATTAGCACAAACTTGGAAAACAGAAGAAATACCAACGAACAATGGCAAGGAAAACTTATGAAATATGCAGAACTGGCAAAACTAACAGAAAAATTACATGAAAAGGAAAACAAAGACTTTAAAAGAGAATGGGAACCATTTACAACATATATGAAGAGGCAACATAAAGAAATGGACTCATTGGCAGGGTTTGAGTAAACAATCAGAACTGTATACTACAAAAAATGACACTATATGTATTGGGAAAATTTTGGGGAATACGCAGGATGAATATGGAAATAAAACGAAACGGGAGTATGAGGGAAGTCCAGGGGAGGAGGATGGAAATATGAAAAATTGTTAAAGATATACTGTTAGAAGTATACATGGAAAAATCATTTTAAAATATTTTTTAAAAAAGAAGTTTTCACATGGTGCCCTATTAACTGTTGAAGAATTCTTTCCATCAAGAATATAGAAAGTAAAAAGAATCAACAACTTGGAGCATTGGAAACAGTAACTGTGATGTCCATGTGGAAAATATATTGCTCAATTTATTTCTAATCTATGTAAACCATGTTCCAGTTATAGGTTCATTAACTTTTTCATTTGTTAATGAACTGCTTTCAGTCTGCATAAAACATGCAAAGGAAAGAAAGAAAAAGAATAATTGTTCTGTTTTTTTCCAATGCATCCATTCCTGTTTCCAAACAGCATAATACAAGCTAGAAAAAACAAAAAATATGAAAGCACTATTAAATTTTCATACTCCTCTCAGAAGCAGGCATAGGTGTCCTACCTGTGGAATCTTATAAATATCCAAGATAGTTGCGACATGAAGGGAGGTCTGGGAATCGAGACCCCCAATGACAGCTGTCAGATTATTCTGTGTATCACATATATAGTTGGGGAGAAATTTCTCCAGTGTAGATGAAAGTAGCATTGTGGCATGATATGTCTTAATTGCATTGACATAACTGTCATAGATGTGGAAGCCCAAGGTGAGATTTGGTAAGATGTGAGGGTTTTCATTGATCTCCTTGACTGCAAACGCCAAGGCCAGGATGTGCTGGTAAGCCTTAGGCACCACGCTGGAACAACAATTGCATTTTTTATCAGAAAATATTCCACAGTTTCATATATATATATATATATATATATATATATATATATATATATCCGTCTGTCTGACTGGGACTCCCCAGTCACTATGGGCAGCTTCCAACAAGATATTAAAAACACAATAAAACACCTAACATTAAAAACTTCCCCAATGAAATTCATATCTCATTCTTTCTCCCAAATGAGTCCAGGGGAGGGAATATATATTTCTTATCAGAAATATATACTTTGATACAGAGAATTTTGAAGATTGATTTTCAATTGAAACCAGAACTTTTCCTGCTGGAACTTAAGGATATACAGTTAGAAAAGGACTATCGAATTTTATTACAATATATGATTATCATTGCAAGACTTTTATATGTAGAAAGATTGAAGGACCCATCATTACCAACAATGAAAGAATGCCTGGTAAAACTAACATTTTTCATCAGAGAAAAGTCATTGTTAATATTTGTCAAAGACTGTAAACCCGTCATGGACTTTTTGCATGAAAAAGAAAAAGAAATAATGATATTACCAAATTACGCCAACTTCAGAACACACCATATACTATACTTTCCCAGTGAGATTCCTTTTTAAAGAAACTTTGTCAAAATGAACAGAATAAAAGAGCTATTTTATTCAAACAACGATACATTTAACCAAGCACATTATTTTACTACAGTACAGCGCTTACCACCAAGCACCTTGAAAAGATCTTTAATTGAGAGATTTAGAAGGAAGAGTTCATTGATCTCCCTGAGTTTATTGAGGTTTTCTCCCTTGTATGTGGATATAAAACTGTAAGACTACAATCCCATGAACTGTTACGAGGGAATAAGCTGCTCTCTCCAGAAAATCCGCTATAGTGCATTTTCTTTCCCTTCTGCATTTTGCTTAATGGCCATGATGCTTTGAATTTTATTACAGTAATCTTGTTTAGATATTATGTGTTCTGAGGCAGTCCTTAGCTTAAGTTGGCTTCAAGAAAAAAAGTACACAATGCCAACTTCAGAATACCATATGCTGTACTTCCTCAGTGAGATTCCTTTTAAAAAAGTTTGTCAAAATGAACAGAATAAAGGAGCTATTTCATACCTTTAATCTAGTCATACTATTTCAACTATACATTTAATCCCGTACATTCTTACTACACTTACTGCACTACATCATTTGTCACCAGGCATGTTGAAATGACCTTTAACTGAAACAGAGATGTAGAAGGAGTATAAAAGAAGCAGGATAGCTGTGTGAAAGTGGGATGGTACCAATCATAAGTCACAAGAGTTGTACTTCATAGCTTAAGCAACATAAATATCAGGCAGCATAACTGTCTTCTGGGTCCACAGTACAGTGGTACCTTGGGTTACATACGCTTCAGGTTACAGAATCCGCTAACCCATAAATAGTACTTCAGGTTAAGAAATTTGCTTCAGGATGAGAACAGAAATTGTGCTCCAGCGGCGCGGCGGCAGCAGGAGGCCCTATTAGCTAAAGTGGTGCTTCAGGTTAAGAACAGTTTCAGGTTAAGAAAGGACCTCCGGAACAAATTAAGTACTTAACCTGAGGTACCACTGTATTAGATTATTACTGGTTTACGAGAGTAAATTTCCTGACTTGATATAAGTAAGGGAGCTACATATGTTTGTTTGGAAGCTTCATTTTCGAGGAGGAAAGTTCAATATGGTACAGTGATTAGGGCATTGGTCTAGAAAGAGAAGGGCCAGTTTCAAATCCTTGCTCAACCTTAAAACCATGTGATGACCCATCTTTCATAGGCCATATTAAAACCATACATTTATAGTATGATAGCACTTTAAAGAGTCTTGGCTTCCAGAAAGAATCCTGGAAGCTGCTGTTTGTTAAGGGTAGTGAGAGAAATTTCATAGTAAATCTCTCTTTTCAAAGAACTTTGAAAATTGTAGTTGTTAGGGAAACTGCTCTCAGGAGCATCTATGAAAACTGCTGAAACACAAAATGAGAGTTGTCAGAATGGAAATTGAAAGGGGAACACAAGATGAGTAAAAAACAAAGAGGAAGAAAGGATAACAGAGCAAAAAGTGAGAGGAAAGAATAAAAAGGAAGAGGACAAAGATGGTGTAGTAAAATAAACAAATGCATTTTAAAAACAACAAAGCATCTTGCATTTCCTGTGGAGATTCCCTTGGTTACTTTAACTGCTACTGCAGCCTGCGTGAAGATTAACAGAATCCTTGCTCATGTCTACTCAGAGATATCCTTTTTAACTCAATGGAACTACAAAATGGAAATAAAAACAGACACAACAGAAGTTCTTACGCAAGCTCTTCTGACAATGCAGGTGGGGGTTCTTCCCTGAAACTTGCTGAACTGAAAATAAAGGTACCATGAGAAGCTATGCCACCAATGGTTGTTCTTGGTCCCCAGCCCCTCTGTCTCTAAATGGTGGCAGACATATTTGTAATATTCTTCAGTGTCTTTGCTATTCATTTTGTTCATGGCAACTGAAATTCCACAGTGGGCTAGATGAGCACCAAAATTGGTACTTTTCAGAATTAATGAATCAGGAAATTGCCTGTTCAGATGTGGGGATTTCCTCTGGGAATTGCTGAAGAAAACATGTTTGTCACATTGGAATGGAAATATTTCTGTTTTGCACAGTTAGATGGCAAGAGACTATTGTGATTGGAATGACCTACAACATGAAACAAATTGGATGTTTTGCATGATCTTAGCCAAAAGGCTGTGAAGGAAATACTGCATACTTATCATTGACTGTAATAAGAAGATTGAGTGACTGACACTGGAGACAATTGTGTACCACCATTAGAGCAAAAAGCAAATTTTTTCTTGAAAGGGTTGATCTTCCTGAAAAAATGTTATTGCCAACATAATTTATAGAAAGAAAAGTTGCTTCAGTATCTTTTTGTAAGCATTGCCCCAGTTTTTTAAACATACAAACTTTTCATGCCACAATAACTCGAAGTTTCTCAATGTGACCCCTTTGTGCTGTCACCCATCCCTTTGCCAATATAGAAACACTCCCGTGGGAAGGAATTTCCACAACTTACTTTAAATCAGCTGGATGCAAGATTAACTGTTCACTAAGATTGTTAAATTGATATTTTATACATCAATGGAAAACTGATACTTACATTAGGCAATTTCTAAGAACTCAGGAGATGGTGCTATGATGCATTGTATACTGTAGCTAAGTGATTCCAATCTATATACAGCCATAGATGGTGTATCAAGTGAAGCTGGTACAAGCCATTCCTAGCCAGCAGGGTCATTTGTCCCTCTCATGATTAAGACATATCCAAGAGTATTGCCAAGCTATGAACCTGCTCCTTTAGATGGAGTGCAAATTAACCCAGGACAAGCAGTGAGCCATGGGAAATTAGGAGTTTGTGTGCAATCCCGCCCCCCACCCTACAGATCCTGAATTAAGAAATGGAATGAGGCAGCTGAGTAGAGGTGGGTTCTTGCCAAACATCTCAAACTGACACAGGGACCTCTGAAGCACTTGGGGGCATTTTCTTTTTCAGAAAAACCTTTCTTGTTCAGGTTTATCTTAATTCAGTTTGGGTATATACAGTCCAGCTGAAATTAACTGGTGAAAACTAAACCAAATTAACAGAAGCCAAATTAATGGGTGTAGGGGAGAGAAAAATGGGGAATAAAAATTCAAATAACAAACACATCATTGTATAATATGCTTAATTTATAGAAAGCATAAAGGATTCAGTAAGTAAAAGAGAACATCCTTTGCAAACAGTATAAAGTGCAACAAAAGCAGATAAGCAGATAATAGTTGGAGATTTATGCTCAGGAGGCAGTGACCCCAATGATTTCAGCATCAAATCAAACTGATGGGTTTTCTTTTGCCAACAAAATACTCATGTCAAAACAGCTTTGTGCTTCATTTCTGTGACTCTTCATACTAAATGTGCAGAACACAAGTCTGGACGTGCCCGCCACATCCAAGCTTGTTTTTCTGGCATTTTCCCCCCCTTCTTCCTAGCTGTTCATGTCTTATTCTTTTGCAACTTTGTAGGTATCATTAGGCTAGGAAGCAACCATCAATGATCTGAGTTCTGAATTCACAGGCAAAATCAAACCACATGAGCAAATAGCAAGCCATGAGCAATAGCAAGCCATGGCTTCAGAGAATGCTTTCCCCCCCAGAGTATAAATAATGTAAATAAATAAAAAATAATTATTATTGATAGTAAAAATCCTGAGTAAAACCACTGGCAGAGATCACACTTAATACTAATTCATAACTGTTAACTACAGTTTCTAAAACCTAGCAACCAGCATGAATATCCTCATCTTTCACCAGCTTCAGTCCTGCTTATTTTGGCCATTTGGTATTAACATGTTCCCCAATGGAAAAAGGCATGTACTGCCCAAGGGCAACATGGGGCTCTTTGAAATCCCTATTGCACAAAGCTCTGATGCCTGCCATTCCTTTCCGCACTCCACCCCCGAAAGATTAGTTGCTTCCATCTAGATTTGAATAATGCAACTGTAGTTTTTAAGGAAGGAGCGTTTCAGTGCTTTTGTAGATTCCAAGTGATTTTTTCCCCAGCCAAGGAGAATTGAACAACAGTGAAATGTGTAGAAGGCTTAATATGTATGTACAAATATTCTACTGCATATACAGAAAGAAACGTACACACATACACTCCATTTTGATGAGCAAAGGACATATTTTCTTTCTTTCTTTCTTTCTTTCTTTCTTTCTTTCTTTCTTTCTTTCTTTAGTTTTTCTTCCTTATTAGCTGCTCCCTATTGTTCAGCTGAGGCCTGAACACAATAATATAACATTTGGGGGAAAAGATGCAACCCAGCAGTCCAGCACCAGAGGCTAAGATAGAGAAGATCTCCACAGCAACCATGTATTTTCCCTTGGTGCTCAGGTAGGATGGAATAAAGGATAGCCAAACACTGCAAAAGACCAACATGCTGAAACTGATGAACTTGGCTTCATTGAAGCTGTCAGGTAATTTCCTGGCCAGGAAAGCGACAATGAAACTAATAATTGCCAGGAAGCCCATATAGCTCAGAACAACATAAAACATCATCACAGACCCATCATTGCATTCTAGTATAATTTCTTTAGCCACTGAGTAACTGTCTACATCTGGAAATGGGGGAAAGGTTGCTAGCCACACAATACAGATCCCTGCCTGGACAAAGGAGCAGCAAAGGACAATGGTGTTGGCCAGTTCCTTCCCCACCCATCTCCTCATCCGGGATCCAGGTTTGGTGGCCATGAAAGCCAGGACCACAGTGATGGTTTTTGCCAATACACAAGAAACAGCCACTGAGAAGATGATGCCAAAAGTGGTTTGTCGGAGGAGACATGTCAGCTTCTTTGGTTGGCCCAGGAAGAGCAGTGCACAAAGGAAGCAGAGCAGGAGAGAAACGAGGAGAGTGTAGGTGAGGTTCCTGTTGTTTGCAATGACTATGGGAGTGTCATGGTGCTTCACAAATGTACCCAGCACCAGAGCTGTGATCAGAGAAAATGAAAGCGAAAAGCAGACTAAACTGATGCCCAAAGGTTCTTCATAAGACAAGAAACTTATATCCTTGGGAATACATGCATCTTGGTTCTTGCTTGGATAGTCTTTGTCTGAGCATTTATCACAGTCACTCATATCTGGGGAAAAAGAAAGTTACAGTCCCCAGTTCACACACATTCCATCAATCACATCAGTTATATATTATATATTAATATCATATACAGAACTTATTTTTTTATTATTATTTAGCATTACCTGAAGGTAAAATTAAAATTCTTTGATTTTCCAAAAGAAGTTTATATGCTTTTAATCAAATGTAGACTTATGAAGCTAATTGTTGTGCAGTCACAAAGATAATAGCAGATTTGAATTCCTGACACCCAAAAACTTATTTTTACTGAAGAAGTTTGCTAAAATTAAGTTTCATTCCCTAAAATGACATGCCATCATGTGCTAAGCCAGGTATGATCAGAAAGGCATGCTAAATTTATCGTATGTTTGTGAAAGAGCAATGGTAACTACTTAGATAATTAAGTCAGAGAGCTCTCAAAGGAAAAGATGAGGCACTGACCTGCATGGTACCTAAATATATAGGGTGCATCAAGACTGCCATTATTTGTGTGTGGGATTAAATCACATATTTGGAAATTTACATTCTGCCATTGAAGTGGATTTGGAGCTCTCGCACAGGAAGCCCCCATCTCAAAAAGCATGAACTTTTTAAAATATGGAAAGTGATTGGGAAGTACACTACAAAGTTTGAAATTACATTGGTGTGATGCAAGCTTTTCTAATATTGCCACAAACTAAGCAGAATGAGTACACAATAAACAGCTGTTTCTGTTTTTTCTATAACAAATGGCATGTAAACATTGAGCACACAAATTAGGATTAAGGTTTAATAAAGAGATTGCTTGGAAGTAACCTCAGTGGGTAACACCTGGTTCCCTTGAAAGCAAGTGGACCAGTTAGTCATAACTTAATTTATCCCATTCCTTTTATGGGAAACTCAATGGAAGTACTGCATCTGGATCCAAATTTCTGCGTATTTCTCTTACCTTCCTGGTTTGAAATCTTTCCCTCTGGGCATGGGATGCAATCATAGCAGCAAAATGGTTCTCCTTCCTTCACTTTCTTCCTTGATCCTGCATGACAACTTTCAGTACAGACAGAAAGAGGCCGAACCTAATCAGTAAATGAAGGAGAAACATGATATTCATGAGAATAATGCATTTGGAATCAGGTTCTGGAGACCTTCCTTATGTTGCTAAATTGTCACAGCATTTCAGTAAGCTGTAGATCAGCTCTGCAGAGAGTAATTCATCATCGTCTGTATTAAAACAATGAATACAAAGGAGGTATTATACATATTTTACCAGATTGCACGATATTATATCCCTTTGGGATGAAAAGTGTGCACAATTTTATCCTGGACAAATACATGAATTATTTTGTAAGTTTTCTGATTCTCCAGTGAACATTATCTTAGACATCAAAGCACAGAACAATTGCTCATTGAAAAATTAATCTCTTTTGAATTAGCTAACAATGAGACTCCACCTGATTAAACCATTTGTGCCATGTTATGCCATCTTCATGAAGGGTGAAGGCTTGGTCTGGAGGAGCCTCAGGATCCATCCTCCCAATTTTTACCCTATGAAAGGACTGGTTGGAGGAAATAACCCAGTTGATCACATCCAAGGTAGATATTACCTCCCCGTTCTGATTGAAGGACACTGTGTCTCCAGCACTGTTGTTAAATGAGACACCTCTCAGAAAATGATGGAGCTAGAATGAAAAGAGAGAAGGCAAGCATTTAGAAAAGGGTGGATCTGAATATTTCAAAGAGAGATCTAGTGCAAAGAGTGTAGCCCCACTGCCTGCAACATACATGTAGCCTATTTGCGGTTGCGCTTTGAGGCCCCCAAGCCCTCCCCCTGAAAATAACTTCACACTAACTTGTAATTTTAGTTTAAGTTATTGGGCAAAATTTAGGCCACAACTTTATTGATTACAGTAAAGTGAGCGGTGTTGGCTCAGGCATTGGCAACAGAGTATCACTGACTCCTGCCTCTCTGTCTGGAAGTCTGAAAGGGTAAACACCAAACAAGGGAGCAACATCGATGAAGACCAACCAAAGTTTACTCCGGGGTTCCTGTGGTCCTGGCATGGCCCTAGCCCCTCAAGCGGATGAGATCTAGGACCCCCAGATTCCTTTACCAGAATACCCTTATTCATGGAGGGGCAGGTGATGGCTGCTTCAATAAACCAGTGCCTAACCACCAAACCTTACAAAGTTGTGAGGATTGCATGGGGGTAGGCGAAAACGAAGTGGCTACATCCAATCGGCCAAATGGAAAAAAATTCCTACCCAGCCACTGCTTCAAAGCAGGCGACCCGATCCAAAGCAAGGCCAAAGCAGCAGCACCTAAAATTAGGGAGGGTGGGTGTTCGGCAGCGCGATGCAAGTTCCCCCAGTTACACTGCGCTGCCACTTTTATAGTACCCAGGAATCATGCCAACCACCATGATTGGCCCAAACAGCCAGGCATGACCCTGGGGCCCAATGGTTAAGGCTTGGGCCACGCCCGGCAACAACTCTCCCAGTGGGGGTGCCTTAGGGGCCGGTATGCAATAAGGACCCTCATTAAGGAGGATCCCATTTCACATATGGCCTGCAGTGTTTCCTATACTACACTCCCCATTAGCCCTGCTAAGGTGTAGGCTAAGGGGTGTGTGTGTGTTTGCGTGTATGTATGTATGGGGTCGGGGAGGGAATCCTATTTGTTTGACAAGCTTCAGGTGGAGAGGGAAGTGTTAATTCCTCCCAGCATCATATTTTAGTGAAAGAGATCATAATTGAGAATTGAGGGAAATAGTGAGAGTGAGAAAAGAAATGGATGGGTGTGTGAATAGGTACATAAAGTAGAAAATAAATGTCTTTCTGTGTGTCTGTGCTTGGACAATGTATGCATGTAGAGTACAATGTGGAATGTGTACTGTCCCATTAAGCAAACTTGGACAGTTATGAAGTACAAGACTGAAGGAAGATACAATCACCCTTTATGACCCAGATATTGCAAACAGGGATGCTACAAAAATCACCTGAATTGCTCGCATATACACTGTTCAGAAACAACAAGGAGTAGTGTGCTAAACTTGAAGGATTCCCAAATCAAGTTTCTGTGTTTTCCATACTGTAACCAGTGGCGTAGCGTGGGGGGTGCAGGGGGGGCCGGCCGCACCGGGCGCAACATCTGGGGGTTAGGGGTAGAGGTAGGGGTAGGGGGCGCAAATCCACGGGTTAGGGGGCGCAAATCCACGGGTTAGGGGGCGCAAATTACTTGCCTTGCCCTGGGTGCTGACAACCCACGCTACGCCACTGACTGTAACACAATTATGTAAGTATATCTCTGGAAAGTATTATTAAAATTCAGTTTTCAGACAGTGAGGAAAGCAGGATGGTAGCTTGCATGATGGGTAATCTATCCTTTCTAGGTGCCAGGGAGAACAGGGAGGAGGACAAAATGGTTAGTAGTTAGAGAAATTGAACACCTAGTATATATTCCATGCAACGTATGGATTTCTTGCACCTTACCTGCCAAATCTGCTGCTTCTGAAGCTTCTGTCTCCCTCTGCTCACCATTTGTGAGTGTTTGTGTATTGCTAAGGACATGGTATGTAAAGCATGGGCCATGGCAAAGACAGCATTGTAGATACTGTAGCTTAGACCTTGCACTGTCATTTCAAAGAGAGATGCAGGAAGGTTCTCTAAATTCTCCATTCCTGTGCAGATATCCCCCACCACTTCATCCAGAATGCGATGGGGAAATACACAGACAAACACATTTTGCCAGAAATCCCAGATGAAATCATCACCATCTGCATTGAAGGGGTTTCTGCCCTCAACATATTGATGAAATCCTGGTAGATCATTGGAGTGAATTCTGAAGGTTATGGCACCATTGAATATAGTTGCATCCCAATTCCGCTGAAAGGCCACGGAAATAAACTCCACTTGGGCTGTTGATATCCATACTTTACCTTTTATGTTTGTTTTTGTGCTCCCAAGCATTGATAGATATGGAAGCCATCTCAAAAATATAGTGGTCGAAGCTTCTCCATAGGCCACCACAACATTGGCTTTGCTACCCATCACTATATCATATATTTTAGCCCCCTGTTGCATCAGGGTGAATCCTGCAGTGAGAAAACTAAACTTGGGGATTGTTTCTAGAAAGGCAAAACAAATACCTCTGTTTGAAAAGAGTGGGAGCACCTTTTGTATAAATCTTTCTCCATTGTCATTGTCAACCACAGCGACCCCAATCCACGTCCACCTGAAATGCAGAAGCAAAGAAAGCATCCCTGAAAACTGGTGGGTTTCTGGGGGGGCCATCTGGTAGAAATTTAGTCCTGGGATTTTAGCATTCATCACCGGAGTGGGGCCATATATGAGCTAAAGAGATAGTTGTTTGGAGAGAGAGACAGACAGACAGACAGAAAGAGAGAGAGAGAGATAGAAACACCCTCCATTAATATAGCAGTTTTATGCAAAGTCAAATGAATTTGGTATTTGCATTTGGGCATACATATAAATAATGCACTCTTCAAAGCAGCAAACATTTTATTTCTCAACTGTACTACCTGAGTGACTAATGATGAAATTGCAGATCCAGGGGAGTTTATTCTGATCAATATTTAAGTGGAGAGCTAAGGGATAAAGGCACTATCTCCATTCACACAAGGATCTCAATCTGCATCAGCCACCACCCAAATTTTCTTTAAAGCTTATCACAGCATTGTTAATTGCCTGATGGGCAGTGCTTCCAATTCCTCCTCTGATAAAACCATCTTAATTAGCTTTTGAACTTCATGGTGTTGCTTCAATGGAAGCCAGGCTCTGCTTTATAAAGCGGGTCCCCAGCCTATGCATACAGATTGTCAGTTCACAGTTGGCATGAATGCGCCCCAAAAAGTTTTAAATGGTGCCCTATTAATTAAGAATGCTTTCCATGAACAATATAGAAAGTAAAAGGAATCAACAACTAGGAACATTAGAAACAGTAAGTGGGGTGTCCATGTGAAAAAATATATTGTTCAGTTTTAGTTCTCTGAAAACTATGTTCCAGTTATAGGTTCATTTACTTTTTTATTTGAAAGGGAAAGAAAGAAAAAGAATAATTGATCTGATTTTTTCCAATGTACCCATTCCTGCTTCCAAACAGCATAATACAAGCTAGAAAAAAACAAAAAATATGAAAGCACTATTAAATTTTCATACTCCTCTCAGAAGCAGGCATAGGTGTCCTACCTGTGGAATCTTATAAATATCCAAGATAGTTGCGACATGAAGGGAGATCTGGGAGTCGAGACCCCCAATGACAGCTGTCAGATTATTCTGTGTATCACATATATAGTTGGGGAGAAATTTCTCCATTGTAGATAAAAGTAGCATTGTGGCATGATATGTCTTAATTGCATTGACATAGCTGTCATAGATATGGAAGCCCAAGGTGAGATTTGGTAAGATGTGAGGGTTTTCATTGATCTCTTTGACTGCAAATGCCAAGGCCAGGATATGCTGGTAACCCTTTGGCACCACGCTGGAACAACAATTGCATTCTTGATCACAATTACATAATTTAAATGATTAATAATAATAATATTAATAAATTTCTTATACCCTGCCCATATGGCTGGGCCTCCCCAGCCACTCTAGGTAGCTTCCAACAGTATATTCAAAACACAATAAAACATCAAACATTAAAAAATTCCCTAATGAAATTCATATCTCGCTATTCCTTCCAAATGAGCTGAGGGGAGAGACATTTTAGCATGCTTGCTAGAAATGTAGAAAAGCCAAAAGATATTGGAACCAAATATATACATTGATATAGATAATTTTGAAGTTTGATTTTGAATTGAAATGAGAACTTTTGCTGTTGGAACTTATCAATACATAGTTAGAAAAGGACTTCTATTACAATATATGATTGTGATTGGAGGACCCGACCCCCGCAATGTGGAATGAATACACAAGGACACGTGATATAAGGTTAATGGGCAAGAAAAGGCCACAACTTTATTGATTACAGCAGTGATAAGGTATTGGCTTAGGCACTGGATGTCTAAAACAAGGGGGTTTATTCACCAGTAGGTGGAGCCTGTTGATGCTAATTCAACTATAGGCTCTCCCCTGATGTCACCGAGGGTCGTGCCATGGCCTCCCGCCAAGCAGGCATCGGACAGAGTACACGACCGCCGGATTCCTTTAATGGAATACCCAAAAATTGAAGGCATAGGCGATGGCCACACCTAGCTCTTTGACACACCACAACACATTATTCCAATGCCTAACCTACCCACCAATACCACGAAAGTTGTGACGATTGCTACGAGGTAGGTGAAAAAAACCAAAAAGCCTAATGCCAAATGGAAAAATTCCTACCAGGCCCCCTGGACAACCAGGGCGACCAACCTAAGGTCCATAGCAAGGCCAAGGAACTAAGACCCTGAGCTTGAAGGGAGTGGAGGGTGGGTGACTCGCGACGAGACGACGGAGAGGAGAATGAGGCCGAGGAGGGGCTGGCGCCGCAGCACATAGGCTGCTGAACACGCCCCCTCGGAGGCACCTGGTTGGGTGCCTGCCGATGGGCGTGGGTGCCAGCCAGGTGAGTGGGGGAGGCAGGGGGCTACCGCCCCCTGCTAGGGGTGGAGCTCAGGCTCCCACCCACAACCACTCCCCTCTCTTCCAGGGAGGAGAGTCTTTATCGTTGCAAGACTTTTATATGTAGAAAGATTGAAGGACCCACCATTACCAACAATGGAAGAATGCCTGGTAAAGCTAACATGTTTCATCAGAGAAAAGTCATTGTTAATATTTGTTAAAGATTGGAAACTCATCATGGACTTTTTGCATGAGAAAGAAAAATAAATAATGATATTACTAAACTACACCAACTTCAGAACACACCTTTTCTTTAAAAAGGAATCTCACTGGGAAAGAATGCTATACTTTCCCAGTGAGATTCCTTTTTAAAGAAACATTGTCAAAATGAACAGAAAAAATGAGCTATTCCATTCAAACAGTGCAGACATTAAATTCAATACAGTCATACCTCGGGTTACAACCGCTTCAGGTTGTGTTTTTTTGGATTACGCACCCGCTGAAACCTAGAAGTACCAGAATGGGTTACTTTTGGCTTTCGGGGTCGCGCATGCGCAGAAGTGCTAAATTGCGCTTTGCACAGAAGCATCGAATCACACACAAGCACAGAAGCATCGAATCACAACCCACGAGTGCACAGACGGGCCGCTGTGGGTCGCGAACTCTGCCAGTTGCGAATGTGCATCCTGCACGGATCACGTTTGCAACCTGAGCATCCACTGTACATTCTTTTACTACAGTACAGCGCTTACCACCAATCATCTTGAAAGAAACCTTTAACTGAGAGATGTAGAAGGAAGAGTTCCTTGAGGTTTTCTCCCTTGTATGTAGATATAAAACTTTGAGACTACAATCCCACAGACTGTTCCAATGGAATAAGCTGCCTGTCTCCAAAAAACCCACTTTACTGCATTTTCTTTCCCATCTGCTTTTTGCTTAATGGCTATGATGCTTTTAATTTTATTACAGTTATCTCATTTAGACATTATGTCTTCTGAGGGAGTCTTTAGCTTAAGGTGACTTCAAGAAAAAACACACCATATGCTGTACTTTCTCGGTGAGATTCCTTTTAAAGAATGTTTGTCAAAATGGACAGAATAAAGGAGCTATTTCATACCTTTAATCTAGTCATAATATTTAAACTATACATTTAATGCAGTACATTCCTACTACACTTACTGCACTACATCATTTGTCACCAGGCATGTTGAAATGACCTTTAACTGAAACAGAGATGTAGAAGGAGTATAAAAGAAGCAGGATAGCTGTGTGAAAGTAGTATGGTACCAATCATAAGTCACAAGAGTTGTACTTCATAGCTTAAGCAACAAAAATATCAGGCAGCACAACCTTCTGCTGGGTCCACAGTAGTAGATTATTACTGGGTTACGAGAGCAAACTCCATGACTTGATATAAGTAAGGGAGCTACATATTTTTGCTTGGAAGCCTCATTCGCAAGGAACAGAATTCAATATAGTACAGTGGTTAGGGCATTGGACTAGAACTAGGGTAAGAACCAGTTTCAAACCCTCGCTCAGCCTTCAAACCATGTGATGACCAGTCTTTCATAGGCCATATTAAAACCATACATTTATAGTGCTATGATAGCACTTTAACAAGTCATGGCTTCCACAAAGAATCCTGGAAGCTGCTGTTTGTTAAGGGTAGTGAGAGAAATTTCATAGTCAATTCCTCTTTTCAAAGAACTCTGAAAATTGTAGCTGTTAGGGAAACTGCTCTCAGGAGTGTCTATGATAACTGCTGAAACAAAAAATGAGAGTTGTCAGAATGGAAATAGAAAGGGGGACACAAGATGAGTAAAAAACAAAGAGGAACTTGGGACAACAGAGGAAAAAGTGAGAGAAAGAATCAAAAGGAAGAGGACAAAGATTGTGTAGTTAAATAAACAAATGCATCTTAAAAACAACGCATCTTGCATTTCCTGTGGAGATTCCCTTGGTTATTTTAACTGCTACTGCAGCCTGCGTGAAGATTAACACAATCCTTGCTCATGTCTACTCATAGATATCCCTTTTAACTCAATGGAACTACAAAATGGAAATAAAAACAGACATAATACAAGTTCTTACGCAAACTCTTCTGACAATGCAGGTGGGGGTTCTTCCCTGAAACTTGCTGAGCTGAAAATAAAGGCTCCGAGAGAAGAAATGCCACCAATGGTGAAATCTCCTGGCTGATGATACTTGTGAAGTGGGTGGTGTAGATACTGAACCCTGCATTTAACGGTGTGGGCCTCCTGTGCCATGTGAGGAAACAGAGCCAGCAGCAAGACCACTAAAACTACCATCCTCTATGGAATGGTAAATCTTCTTGCCTTAATGACTTAAAACTTCTTGCCTTAATGACAGTTCACTCTGTTCACAGCCCTGAGCTTCAGGGTCAAAGCTCAAAGAATCAGAGATCACAGCAGATGGTTTTTCTTGGTCTCTAGCCCCTCTGTCTCTAAATGGTGGCGGCGGGCATATTCATAATATTCTTCGTGCCTTGGCTATTTATTTTGTTCATGGCCTTTCAAATTCCATAGTGGGCTGAATGAGCACTAAAATCAGTGCTTTTCAGAATTAATGAATCGGGAAATCACCTGTTCAGATGTGGGGATTTCCTCTGGGAATTGCTGAAGAAAACATGTTTGTCACATTGGAATGGAAATATATCTGTTTTGCACAGTTAGATGGCAAGAGACTATTGTGATTGGAATGACCTACAACATGAATCAAATTGGATGTTTTCCATGATCTTAGCCAAAAGGCTGTGAAGGAAATACTGAATAGTTATAATTGACTGTAATAAGAAGATTGAGTGACTGACACTGGAGAGAATTGTGTACCACAAGTAGAGCAAAAAGCAACTTTTTTCTTGAAAGGATTGATCTTCCTGAAAAAATCTTATTGCCTGCCAATAACGTGGTACTAACAATAGAAGAGCCAACTGCAAGTGTGAAAGAAGTATTAGAGGAGATAGAACAATTTGGGCAAGTGGCAGGTTTTAAATTGAATAAAAAGAAAACTAAAATGATAGTTAAAAATATGAAACAGGACCTGGAGGAAGTGTTGCAGCAACAAACTGGTATAGAAGTAGTTAAAAGTGTTAAATATTTGGGAATTTGGTTAACTTCAAAAAATATTGTTCTATTCCAAAATAATTATACACCGGTGTGGAGTGGTATTAAAAGAGACTTAGAAATATGGGGAAGGATGAAATTGACATTTTGGGGAAGTATTTCAGCTATTAAAATGAATGTGCTACCAAAGATGTTATTTTTGTTTCAGACAATTCCAATAATTAAAGGGGCAACAATTTTTAAAGAATGGCAAAAAACAATTTCAAGATATATCTGGCAGGGAAAGAAGCCAAGAATACAGTATAAATTGTTAACAGATGTTAAAGAAAGAGGAGGCTTCACTCTGCCAGATCTGAAATTGTATTATGAAGCATCTTGGTTGGTTAAAGGAATGGATGTTATTAGAAAATACAGATCTGTTAGATTTGGAAGGTTATGACAATAGATTTGGTTGGCACGCATATTTATGGTATAATAAAACAAAAGTCCATAAAGGATTTGGAAGCCACATATTTCGAAGATCTTTAATAGAAATATGGCATAGGTATAAAAACCTTTTGGAATGTAAAACACCGCATTGGTTATCTCCATTAGAAGCAATGAGTGTTAAAAAGATCAATATGTGTGGGAAATGGATAACTTATGGGAAATTAATACAAAAAGAAGGAAGTAAATGGAAGATGAAACCATATGAGTAAATTAAAGAATATGTGAACGATTTGCTGCATTACCGTCAGGTCAATGAAATGTTTAAACAGGATTTTAAAGAAAAAGGATTTGATGAAAATAAATCAAAGTTTAAAGTAGAGATACTAAGTAATAATTGTAAAATTTTGTCTAAAATGTATAAATTGCTGCTTGAATGGCATTTGAAGGATGAGGAGGTAAAGTTAGTTATGATTCATTGGGCTAAACATTTTGGGTATAATATACAGCTGAGTGATTGGGGAAAAATATGGAAAGAAGGTTTAAAGTTTACTGCATGCAATGCCTTAAAAGAAAATGTGATGAAAATGATGTATAGATGGTATATTACACCGTTAAATTAACTAAAATGTATAAAGGTAGTAATAAATGTTGGAAATGTAAAGAAAAAGAAGGAACATTTTATCACATGTGCTGGGAATGTAAGAAGGTGAAAAGCTTCTGGGAAATGATATATAATGAGATGAAAAAAATGTTGAAATATATATTTATAAAGAAACCAGAAGCATTTTTACTGGGCATCGTAGGAAGCAACATAAATAGAAAAGAGTGTAAGCTGTTTTTATATGCAACGACAGCAGCAAGAATATTATTGGCACAAAAATGGAAGCAAGAAGAATTACTGACGAAAGAAGAATGGAGGATGAAATTAATGGACTATGCAGGACTAGACAAACTAACATGAAGGATTCGAAATCTGCGGGACCAGAGATTCACAGAAGACTGGTCTAAATTTATAGACTATTTGAAAAGTAATTGTGATGATCAAATTATGTTTGTAGGTTTGCAAGAAGTTTTGTGAGGTGAATGATTGGAACTATTGCAAAAATGAATAAAGGGGAGGATGGTTAGTTAAGATAATTGAAGGCAATATGAATTTAAGAAATGCATAAGAAGTGATAAAAACGGTGGATCATCAGAGGTGCTGATGGAAGTCGAAAAAAGATTGTATAAGTGGTGAAGTTTTGTGGTATGTATTATAATTTATATGTTAAAATTAATAAAAAATATTTTTTTAAAAAAGAAAAAATGTTATTGCCAACATAATGTATAGAAAGAAAAGTTGCTTCTGTATCTTTTTGTAAGCTCTGCCCCAGTTTTTTAAACATACAAACTGAGATATTTTTGCTACTTTTCATGCCACAGTAACTCAAAGTTTTCAATGTGACCCTTTTGTGCTGTCACCCATCCCTTTGCGATGATAGAAACACCCCTGTGGGAAGGAATTTCCACAACTTACTTGAAATCAACTGGATACAAGATGAACTATTCACTAAGATTGTTAATTAAATTGATATTTTATACATCAATGGAAAAGTGATTTTTTCATTAGGCAATTTCTAAGAACTCGGGAGATGCTGCTATGATGCATTGTGTACTCTAGCTAAGTGATTCCAATCCATATACAGCCATAGATGGTGTATCAAGTGAAGCTGGTACAATCCATTCCTAGCCACATGGGGCCATTTGGCCCTCTCAGGATTAAGACATATCAAAGAGTATTCCCAAGATATGAACCTGCTCCTTTAGATGGAGTCCAAATTAATCCAGGACAAGCAGTGGGCCTGTCTTCTGGATAGAGTAACCAGCTATACATAGAACACCTGTCTTCCCAAGATTCAGTTTATTGCCCCTTATTGGGTTTTCAACAGGCTTGGGACACTGGCCCAGACAATCCTGAGTTAATGAGCCAACAAGGCAGGTGTTTATACTCCAAATGCAGCCCACAGATCATGAATGAAAGCCTGCAAGGTGTTAAAATAAGGGAGTGGCTGTATCAAAATCCCATGGGAAATTAGGAGTTTGTGTGCAACCCCGCTCCCCAGCCTACAGATCCTGAATTAAGAAATGGAATGAGGCAGCTGAGAAGAAGTAGGTTCTTGCCAAACATCTCAAACTGACACAGGGACCTCTGAAGCACTTGGGGGCATTTTCTTTTTCAGAAAAACCTTTCTAGTTCAGGTTTATCTTAATTCAATTTGGATATATACAGGCTGACTGAAGAATAACTGGTGAAAACCTAACCTAATTAAGAGAAGCCAAATTGTTGGGGGTAGGGGAGAGAAAAATGGGGAATAAAAATTCAAATAACAAACATGTCATCATTGTATAATATGTTTAATATACTGAAAGAATAAAGAATTCAGTAAGTAAAAGAGAACATCCTTTTCAAACTGTATAAAATGCGATGAAAGGGAAGAAACAAGCAGATGATAGTTGGAGATTTATGCTGAGGTGGAAAGTGACCCCAATGATTTCAGCATGAGATCAAATTTTATTTTGCCTCTGTGCCACAGGCCCACAACATACTCCTGTAAAAATCTGCTTTGTGCTTCATTTCTGTGACTTTTCATACTAAATGTGCAGAACACAAGTATGGACCTATCCCCCACCTAACTGTGCAGTAAAAAAGCTCAAAGCTTGTTTTTCCTGAAATTTGTCCCCCCCCCCTTAGCTGTTCATGCCTTATTCTTTTGCCACTTTGTAGGTATCATTAGGCTAGGAAGTGACCATCAATGATTAGGAGACTGTGCTGAGTTCACAGGCAAAATCAAACCACATGAGCAATAGCAAGCCTTGGCTTCAGATTATGCTTTGTTCCCCAGAGTATAAATAATATAAATAATGAAAATAAATACATTTGTATTATTATTATTGATAGCAAAAATCAAGAGTTAAACCACCGGGTAGAGATCACACTTAATACTAATTCATAACTATGGTTTCTAGAACCTTGCAACAAGCACAATCATCCTCATCCTTCATGAGCTCCAGTCCCGCTTATTTTGGCCATATGATATTAACATGTTCCCCAACAGAAAAAGGCATGTGCTACCCAAGTGGAACATGGGGCTCTTTGAAATCCCTATTGCGCAAAGCTCTGCTGCTTGCCATTCCTTTCCTCACCCCACCCCCGGAAAGATTAGTTGCTTCCATCTAGAATTGAAAAATGCAAAGGTAGTTTTAAGAAAGACTTTTCTTTGTGATTTTGTAGACTAAATTCATTATCCCAAGTGATTTAACTTTTGTAGATAAAAGATGAAAGTGTGGATTGGGTAGGAATTAGTAGCTTTCATCTAGATTTGAAAGTTGCAATTGTAGTTTTTAAGGAAGGAGCTTTTCTGTGCTTTTGTAGATTCCAAGTGATTTTTTTCCAGCCAAGGAGAATCGCACAAGAGTCAAATGCCTATAAGGCTTAATATGTATGTACAAATATTCTACTGCATATACAGAAAGAAACATACACATACTCCATATTGATGAGCAAAGGACATATTTTCTTTCTTTCTTTCTTTCTTTCTTTCTTTCTTTCTTTCTTTCTTTCTTTAGTTTTTCTTCCTCATAAGCTGCTCCCTGTTGTTCAGCTGAGGCCTGAACACAATAATATAACATTTGGGGGAAAAGATGCAACCCAGCAGTCCAGCACCAGAGGCTAAGATAGAGAAGATCTCCACAGCAACCATGTATTTTCCCTTGGTGCTCAGGTAGGATGGAATAAAGGATAGCCAAACACTGCAAAAGACCAACATGCTGAAACTGATGAACTTGGCTTCATTGAAACTGTCAGGTAATTTCCTGGCCAGGAAAGCGACAATGAAACTAATAATTGCCAGGAGGCCCATATAGCTCAGAACAACATAAAACATCATCACAGACCCATCATTGCATTCTAGTATAATTTCTTTAGCCACTGAGTAACTGTCTACATCTGGAAATGGGGGAAAGGTTGCTAGCCACACAATACAGATCCCTGCCTGGACAAAGGAGCAGCAAAGGACAATGGTGTTGGCCAGTTCCTTCCCCACCCATCTCCTCATCCGGGATCCAGGTTTGGTGGCCATGAAAGCCAGAACCACAGTGATGGTTTTTGCCAATACACAAGAAACAGCCACTGAGAAGATGATGCCAAAAGTGGTTTGTCGGAGGAGACATGTCAGCTTCTTTGGTTGGCCCAGGAAGAGCAGTGCACAAAGGAAGCAGAGCAGGAGAGAAATGAGGAGAGTGTAGGTGAGGTTCCTGTTGTTTGCAATGACTATGGGAGTGTCATGGTGCTTCACAAATGTACCCAGCACCAGAGTTGTGATCAGAGAAAATGAAAGTGAAAAGCAGACTAAACTGATGCCCAAAGGTTCTTCATAAGACAAGAAGCTTATATCCTTGGGAATACATGCATCTTGGTTCTTGCTTGGATAGTCTTTGTCTGAGCATTTATCACAGTCACTCATATCTGGGGGAAAAGAAAATTACAGTCCCCAGCTCATACACGTTCCATAAATCACATCAACACTGAAGGATGCTCAAAAGGTATAACATGATTTGGAAATTCAAAAGATATTTTGGTTAAGTTAATATTCCCCAAGTAAAATGATTGTAGAAATACATAAATTCAATAAAAATGGCTTTCAAGTACTTGCAGTTATATAATATATTAATATTATATACAAAACGTATTTAATTTTATTGTTATTGAGCATTACCTGACATATACAGAATGTAAGATTAATTTTTTTTTTATTTTCTGAAAGCAGTTTATATGCTTTTTAATCAAACGTAGAGTTATGAAGCTTATTATTGTTCAGTCACCAAGATAATATTGTGGATACTTGTTTTTGGATGTAATCTGCTACAGAAGGGGACGCGGGTGGCACTGTGGGTTAAGCCTCAGAGCCTAGGAATTGCCGATCAGAAGGTCGGCAGTTCTAATCCCTGTGACGGGATGAGTTCCCATTGCTTGGTCCCTGCTCCTGCCAAATTAGCAGTTCAAAAGCACGTCAAAAGTGCACGTAGATACCAGAAGTATCTTAGTTATGCTGGCTGCATGACCCGGAAGCTGTACGCCGGCTCCCTCAGCCAATAAAGCAAGATGAGCGCCACAACCCCAGAGTCGGCCATGACTGGACCTAATGGTCGGGGTCCCTTTACCTTTACCGCTCTAGAAGACTGTTTGACTTCCGAAACGTTCGAAAAGCTAATTGTTGTCCAGTCACAAAGATAATAACAGATTTGAATTCCTGACACCCAAAAATTTATTTTTACTGAAGAAATTTGCTAAAATTAAGTTTCATTTCCTAAAATGACATGCCATCATGTGCTAAGCCAGGTATGATCAGAAAGGCATGCTAAATTTATTGCATGTTTGTGAAAGAGCAATGGTAACTATTTAGATAATTAAGTCGGAGAGATCGCAAAGGAAAAGATGAGGCACTGACTAAATATGCATGGTACCTGAATATCTAGGGTGCATGAAGACTGCCATTATTTGGGTGTGGGATTAAATCACAAACAGTGGTACCTTGGGTTAAGAACTTAATTCGTTCTGGAGGTCTGTTCTTCATCTGAAACTGCTCTTAACCCGAAGAACCACTTTAGTTAATGGGGCCTCCTGCTGCTGCTGTGCCGCAGCTGCATGATTTCTGTTCTCACCGTGAAGCACAGTTCAAAGTTCTTAACCTGAGGTAATATTTCTGGATTAGTGGAGTCTGTAACCTGAAGCGTATGTAACCTGAAGCATATGTAACCCGAGGTACCACTGTATGTGCAAATTCACGTTCTGCCATTGAAGTGGATTTGGAGCTCTCGCACAAGAAGCCCCCACCTCAAAAAGCACAGACTTTTTAAAATATGGAAAGTGATTGGGAAGCACACTGGAAAGTTTGAAATTACATTGGCTTGATGCAACCTTCTCTAATATTGCCACAATAAATAGCTGCTTCTGTTTTTTTCTATAACAAATGGCATGTAAATATTGAGCACACAAACCAGGATTAAGGTTTAACACCAACTACTGTTGTTGAAGAAACTGAAATTGACCAATTCTATGAAGACTTATAACACCTTATAGAAGTGACACCAAAGAAGGATGTTCTTCTCATTATAGGGGATTGGAATGCTAAAGTAGGGAGTCAAGAGATAAAAGGAACAACTGGCAAGTTTGGCCTTGGAGATCAAAACGAAGCAGGGCAAAGGCTAATAGAGTTCTGTCAAGAGAACAAGCTGGTCATCACAAACACTCTTTTCCAACAATACAAGAGACGACTCTACACATGGACATCACCAGATGGGCAGCATCGAAATCAGATTGATTATATTCTCTGCAGCCAAAGATGGAGAAGCTCTATACAGTCAGCAAAAACAAGACCTGGAGCTGACTGTGGCTCAGATCATCAGCTTCTTAGAGCAAAATTCAAGCTTAAACTGAAGAAAGTAGGAAAAACCACTGGGCCGGTAAGATACAATCTAAATCAAATCCCTTATGAATATACAGTGGAAGTGAGGAACAGGTTTAAGGATTTAGATTTGGTGGACAGAGTGCCTGAAGAACTATGGATGGAGGCTCACAAAATTATACAGGAGGCAGCAACAAAAACCATCCCAATGAAAAGGAAATGCAAGAAAGCAAAGTGACTGTCCAACGAGACCTTACAAATAGCAGGGGAGAGAAGGCAAGCAAAATGCAAGGGAGACAGTGAAAAATACAGGAAATTGAATGCAGATTTCCAAAAAATAGCAAGGAGAGACAAGAAGGCCTTCTTAAACGAGCAATGCAAAGAAATAGAGGAAAACAACAGAATGGGAAGAATAATAGAGCTGTTCAAGAAAATTGGAGATATGAAAGGAACATTTCGTACAAAGATTACCATAATAAAGGACAAAAGTGGTAAGGACCTAACAGAAGCAGAAGACATCAAGAAGAGGTGGCAAGAATACACAGAGGAATTATACCAGAAAGATATGGATGGCTTGTACACCCCAGGTAGTGTGGTTGCTGACCTTGAGCCAGACGTCCTGGAGAGTGAAGTCAAATGGGCCTTAGAAAACACTGCAAATAACAAGGCCAGTGGAAGTGATTGTATTCCAGCTGAACTATTTAAAATTTTAAAAGATGATGCTTTTAGGTGCTACACTCAATATGCCAGCAAGTTTGGAAAACTCAGCAGTGGCCAGAGGATTGGAGAAGATCAGTCTACATCCCAATCCCAAAGAAGGGCAGTGCCAAAGAATGCTCCAACTACCGCAAAATTGCACTCATTTCACACGCTAGCAAGGTTATGCTTAAAATTCTACAAGGTAGGCTCAAGCAGTATGTGGACCGAGAACTCCCAGAAGTGCAAGCCGGATTTAGAAGAGGAAGAGGAACCAGAGACCAAATTGCAAACATGCGCTGGATTATGGAGAAAGCTAGAGAGTTCCAGAAAGATATCTACTTCTGCTTCATTGACTGTGTCGACCACAGCAAACTATGGCAAGTTCTTAAAGAAATGGGAGTGCCTGATCACCTCATCTGTCTCCTGAGAAATCTGTATGTGGGACAAGAAGCTACAGTTAGAACTGGATATGGAACAACTGATTGGTTCAAAATTGGGAAAGTAGTATGACAAGGCTGTATATTGTCTCCCTGCTTATTTAACTTATATGCAGAATTCATCATGCGAAAGGCTGGGCTGGATGAATCCCTAGCTGGAATTAAGATTGCCAGAAGAAATATCAACAACCTCAGATATGCAGATGACACAACCTTGATGGCAGAAAGTGAGGAGGAATTTAAAGAACCTTTTAATGAGGATGAAAGAGGAGTGCGCAAAATATGGTTTGAAGCTCAATATAAAAAAAACAAACGAAGTTCATGGCCACAGGTCCCATCATCTCCTGGCAAATAGAAGGGGAAGAAATGGAGGTAGTGAGAGATTTTACTTTCTTGGGCTCCATGATCACTGCAGACGGTGACAGTAGCCACGAAATTAAGAGACGCCTGCTTCTTGGGAGAAAAGCAACGACTAACCTAGACAGCATCTTAAAAAGTAGAGACATCACCTTGCCAACAATGGTACGTATAGTTAAAGCTATGGTTTTCCCAGTAGTGATGTATGGAAGTGAGAGCTGGACCATAAAGAAGGCTGATCGCTGAAGAACTGATGCTTTTGAATTATGGTGCTGGAGGAGACTCTTGAGAGACCCATGGACTGAAAGATCCAACCTATCCATTCTTAAGGAAATCAGCCCTGAGTGCACACTGGAAGGACAGATCGTGAAGCTGAGACTTCAATACTTTGGCCACCTCATGAGAAGAGAATACTCCCTGGAAAAGACCCTGATGTTGGGAAAGATGGAGGGCACAAGGGGAGGGGGACGTCAGAGGACGAGATGGTTGGATAGTGTTCTCGAAGCTACCAGCTTGACTAAACTGTGATAGGCAGTGGAAGACAGAAGTGCCTGACGTGCTATGGTCCATGGGGTCATGAAGAGTCGGACACAACTAAACGACTAAACAACAACAACAAAAAGATTGCTTGGAAGTAACATCAGTGGGTAACACCTGGTTCCCTTGAAAGCAAGTGGACCAGTTAGTCATAAATTAATTTGTCCCATTCCTTTTATGGGAAACTCAATGAAAGTACTACATCTGGATCCAAATTTCTGTGTATTTCTCTTACCTTCCTGGTTTGAAATCTTTCCCTCTGGGCATGGGATGCAATCATAGCAGCAAAACGGTTCTCCTTCCTTCACTTTCTTCCTTGATCCTGCGTGACAATTCTCAGTACAGACAGAAAGAGGCCGAACCTAATCAGCGAATGAAGGAGAAAAATGATCTTCACGAGAATAATGCATTTGGAATCAGTGAGGTTCTGGAGACCTTCCCTATGTTGCTAAATTGTCACAGCATTTCAGTAAACCGTAGATCAGCTCTGCAGAGAGTAATTCATCATCGTCTGTATTAAAACAATAAATACAAAGGAGATATTATACATATTTTACCAGATTGCATGATATTATATCCCTTTGGGATGGAAAGTCTGCACAATTTTATCCTGGACAAATACATGAATTTACATCCACTAAAAAAAAAAAAGAGTATTTTGTAAGTTTTCTGATTCTCCAGTGAACATTATCTTAGACATCAAAGCACAGAACAATTGCTCATTGAAAAATTAATCTCTTTTGAATTAGCTAAGAATGAGACTCCACCTGATTAAACCATCCATGCCATGTTATGGCATCTTCATGAAGGGTGAAGGCTTGGTCTGGAGGAGCCTCAGGATCCATCCTCCCAATTTTTACCCTATGAAAGGACTGGTTGGAGGAAATAACCCAGTTGATCACATCCAAGGTAGATATTACCTCCCCGTTCTGATTGAAGGACACTGTGTCTCCAGCACTGTTGTTAAATGAGACACCTCTCAGAAAATGATGGAGCTAGAATGAAAAGAGAGAAGGCAAGCATTTAGAAAAGGGTGGATCTCAATGTTTCAAAGAGAGCTCTAGTGCAAAGAGTGTAGCTCCGCTGCCTGCAACATAAGGTAAAGGTAAAGGGACCCCTGACCATTAGGTCCAGTCGTGGATGACTCTAGGATTGCGGTGCTCATCTTGCTTTATTGGCCGACGGAGCTGGCGTACAGCTTCTGGGTCATGTGGCCAGCATGACAAAGCCGCTTCTGGCAAACCAGAGCAGTGCACGGAAGCGCCGTTTACCTTCCCGCCAGAGCGGTATCTATTTATCTACTTGCACTTTGACATGCTTTCGAACTGCTAGGTTGGCAGGAGCAGGGACTGAGCAATGGAAGCTCACCCCGTCGCGGGGATTCGAACCACCAACCTTCTGATTAGCAAGTCCTAGGCTTTGTGGTTTAACCCACAGCACCTGCTGCGTCATGTAGCCCATTTTAGGCTCACACATGGTCTGCAGTTTTCTCTATACTCCATTCCCCACTAGCACTGTTAAGGTGTGGTCTAAGGGGTGTGTGTGTGTATGTTTTTGTTTGACAGGTTTCAGGTGGAGAGGGGGACAAAATGGTTAGTAGTTAGAGAAATTGAACACCTAGTATATATTCCATGTAACGTATGGATTTCTGGCCCCCTACCTGCCAAAACAGCTGCTTCTGAAGCTTCTGTCTCCCTCTGCTCACCATTTGTGAGTGTTTGTGTATTGCTAAGGACATGGTATGTAAAGCATGGGCCATGGCAAAGACAGCATTGTAGATACTGTAGCTTTGACCTTGCACTGTCATTTCAAAGAGAGATGCAGGAAGGTTCTCTAAATTCTCCATTCCTGTGCAGATATCCCCCACCACTTCGTCCAGAACACGATGGGGAAATACACAGCCAAACACATTTTGCCAGAAATCCCAGATGAAATCATCACCTTCTGCATTGAAGGGGTTTCTGTCCTCAACGTATTTATGAAATCCTGGTAGATCACTGGAGTGAATTCTGAAGGTTATGGCACCATTGAATATAGTTGCATCCCAATCCCGCTGAAAGGCCACGGAAATAAACTCCACTTGGGCTGTTGATATCCATACTTTACCTTTTGTATTTGTTTTCGTTCTCCCAAGCATTGATAGATATGGAAGCCATCTCAAAAATATAGTGGTCGAAGCTTCTCCATAGGCCACCACAACATTGGCTTTGCTACCCATCACTATATCATGTATTTTAGCCCCCTGTTGCATCAGGGTGTATCCTTCAGCGAGAAAACTAAACTTGGGGATTGTTTCTACAAAGGCAAAACAAATACCTCTGTTTGAAAAGAGTGGGAGCACCTTTTGTATAAATCTTTCTCCATTGTCATTGTCAACCACAGCGACCCCAATCCACGTCCACCTGAAATGCAGAAGCAAAGAAAGAATCCCTGCAAACTGGTGGCTTTCTGGGGGGGCCATCTGGTAGAAAGGTTGTCCTGGGATTTTAGTATTCATCACTGGAGTGGGGCTATATATGAGCTAAAGAGATATTTGTTGGGAAAATAGAGAGAGAGAAAAACAGCAACACCCTCCATTAATATAGCAGGTTTATGCATGGTCAAATGCACTTGGTATTTGCATTTGGGCATCCATATAAATAGTGCATCCTTTACAGCAGCAAACATTTTATTTCTCAACTGTACTACCTGAGTGACTAATGATGAAATTGCAGATCCAGGGGAGTCTATTCTGATCAATACTGAAGCGGGATAAAGACACTATCTCCATTCACACAAGGATCTCAATCTGCATCAGCCACCACCCAGTTTTTCTTTAAAGCTTTTCACAGCATTGTTAATTGCCTGATGGGCAGTGCGTCCAATTCCTCCTCTGATAAATCCAACTTAATTAGCTTTTGAACTTTATGGTGTTACTTCAATGAAAGCCAGGCTCTGCTTTATAAAGCGGGTCCCCAGCCTATGTATATAGATTGGCAGTTCATGGTTGGTATGAATGGGCACCAAGAAGTTTTAAATGGTGCCCTAATAATTATTGAAGAATGCTTTCCATGAACAATATAGAAAGTAAAAAGAATCAACAACTAGGAGCATTAGAAACAGTAAGTGGAATTTCCATGTGAAAAAATATATTGCTCAGTCTTAGTTCTATGAAAACCATGTTCCAGTTATAGGTTCATTTACTTTTTTATTTGTTAATGAACTGCTTTCAATCTGCATAAAACATGCAAAGGAAAGAAAGAAAAAGAATAATTGATCTGATTATTCCCAATGTTCCCATTTCTGTTTCTAAACAGCATAATACAAGCTGGAAGAAATAAAGAAAAAGTATGACTGCCTTACTGAATTTTCATATTCCACTCAGAAACAGGCATAGGTGTCCTACCTGTGGAATCTTATAAATATCCAAGATAGTTGCGATATGAAGGGAGACCTGGGAGTCAAGACTACCGATGACAGCTGTCAGATTATTCTGTGTATCACATATATAGTTGGGGAGAAATTTCTCCAGTGTAGATAAAAGTAGCATTGTGGCATGATATGTCTTAATTGCAATGATATAGCTGTCATAGATATGGAAGCCCAAGGTGAGATTTGGTAAGATGTGAGGATTTTCATTGATCTCCTTGACAGCAAATGCCAAGGCCAGGATGTGCTGGTAACCCTTTGGCACCACGCTGGAACAACAATTGCATTCTTGATCACAATTCCACAATTTCAATGAATAACAACAACCACCACCACCACCACCACCACCACCACCACCACCACAACAATAATATAATTCTTATACCCCGCCCATCTGGCTGGGCCTCCCCAGCCACTCTGGGTAGCTTCCAACAGGATATAAAAAACTCAATAAAACATCAAACATTAAAAACTTCCCTTTTTTAAAAAGAAAATGTTTTTATTAACAATTTCAACATAACAATATATCAAAACATATCCTATTCATTATTTCCCTCCTTTCCCCCCATTCCCCATCAAACCCTCCCCACCGAGACTTCCCTCATCTCCTCTCTCTGCTTTCTCAGCATGCTATTCTCTTCATATTATAAAATTATTTCAATCCTTATTTTATCCGTCTACCATGTAATCAATCACTAAATTTGTGTATGTTTATTCGAAACCTGCCAAGCAGTCCAATTCATTTTGCTGTCTTTTTAAGTACTTTGTAAAAAGTTCCTATTCTTCTATGAAGTCACAGTTGTCCTTATATCGCAGTTTGTATGTCAGTTTAGCCAATTCTGCATAGTTCATCAATTTCTTTTCACACTGTTCCTTTGTCGGGGTTTCCTCATTATTCCATTCTTGTGCTATCAAGACTCTTGCCGCTGTTGTAGCATACATGAATAAGTTCTTTGTTATTCTTAGCAGGTCTTGTCCTACAATCCCTAACAAAAATGCTTCTGTTTTTTTTTTACAAATGTCATTTTAAACATTTTCTTCAATTCATTATATATCATTTCCCAATTTTTAAAATTTCTCTACATTCCCACCACATATGATAAAAGGTCCCTTCCTTTTCTTTACATTTCCAACATGTGTTCGACCCAGTTTCGTACATTTTTGCTATCTGTACTGGTGTTATTCGTTAAAAACTTCCCTAATGAAATTCATATCTTGCTATTCCTTCCAAATGGGCCAAGGGAAGAGACATTTTATCATGCTTGGTGGAAATGTAGAAAAGCCAAAACATATTGGACTCAAATATATACTTTGATACAGAGAATTTTGAAGATTGATTTTCAATTGAAACTAGAACTTTTGCTGCTGGAACTTATGGATACATAGTTAGAAAAGGACTATTGAACTTTATTACAATAAATGATTATTGCTGCAAGACTTTTATATGTAGAAAGACTGAAGGACCCATCATTACCAACAATGGAAGAATGCCTGGTAAAACTAAAATGTTTAATCGGAGAGAAGTCATTGTTAATATTTGTTAAGGATTGGAAACTAGTCATGGACTTTTTGCATGAGAAAGAAAAAGAAATAATGATATTACTAAACTACACCAACTTCAGAACACACTATATGCTATACTTTCTGAGTGAGATTCCTTTTTAAAGAAACTTTGTTAAAATGAACAGAATAAAAGAGCTATTTCATTCAAACAGTGAGACATTAAATTCAGTACATTCTTTTACTACAGTACAGTGCTTACCACCAATCATCTTGAAAATACCTTTAATTGAGAGATGTAGAAGGAAGAGTTTATTGAGGTTTTCTCCCTTGTAAGTGGATATAAAACTGTAAGACTACAATCCCACAGACTGTTCCAAGGGAATAAGATGCCTGTCTCCAAAAAACCCACTTTACTACATTTTCATTCCCTTCTGCTTTTTGCTTAATGGCCATGATGCTTTGAATTTTATTACAGTTATCTCATTTAGATATTATGTCTTCTGAGGGAGTCTTTAGCTTAAGGTGACTTCAAGAAAAAAATAGTACACAACGCCAACTTGAGAACACACCATATGCTGTACTTTCTCAATGAGATTTCTTTTAAAGAATGTTTGTAAAAATGAACAGACTAAAGGAGCTATTTCATACCTTTAATCTAGTCATACTATTTTGACTATAAATTTAATCCAGTACATTCTTACTACACTTATTGCATTACATCATTTAGCACCAGGCATGTTGAAATGACCTTTAACTGAAACAGAGATGTAGAAGGAGTATAAAAGAAGCAGGATAGCTGTGTGAAAGTAGTATGGTACCAATCATAAGTCACAAGAGTTGTACTTCATAGCTTAAGCAACAAAAATATCAGGCAGCACAACCTTCTGCTGGGTCCACAGTAGTAGATTATTACTGGGTTACGAGAGCAAACTCCATGACTTGATATAAGTAAGGGAGCTACATATTTTTGCTTGGAAGCCTCATTCGCAAGGAACAGAATTCAATATAGTACAGTGGTTAGGGCATTGGACTAGAACTAGGGTAAGAACCAGTTTCAAACCCTCGCTCAGCCTTCAAACCATGTGATGACCAGTCTTTCATAGGCCATATTAAAACCATACGTTTATAGTGCTATGATAGCACTTTAACAAGTCATGGCTTCCACAAAGAATCCTGGAAGCTGCTGTTTGTTAAGGGTAGTGAGAGAAATTTCATAGTCAATTCCTCTTTTCAAAGAACTCTGAAAATTGTAGCTGTTAGGGAAACTGCTCTCAGGAGTGTCTATGATAACTGCTGAAACAAAAAATGAGAGTTGTCAGAATGGAAATAGAAAGGGGGACACAAGATGAGTAAAAAACAAAGAGGAACTTGTGATAACAGAGGAAAAAGTGAGAGAAAGAATTAAAAGGAAGAGGACAAAGATTGTGTAGTTAAATAAACAAATGAATTTTAAAAACAACGCATCTTGCATTTCCTGTGGAGATTCCCTTGGTTATTTTAACTGCTACTGCAGCCTGCGTGAAGATTAACAGAATCCTTGCTCATGTGTACTCATAGATATCCCTTTTAATTCAATGGAACTACAAAATGGAAATAAAAACAGACACAATACAAGTTCTTACGCAAGCTCTTCTGACGATGCAGGTGGGGGTTCTTCAGTGAAACTTGCTGAACTGAAAATAAAGGTACCGTGAGAAGCTATGCCACCAATGATGAAATCTCCTGGCTGATGATACTTGTGAAGTGGGTGGTGTAGATACTGAACCCTGCATTTAACGGTGTGGGCCTCCTGTGTCATGTGAGGAAACAGAGCCAGCAGCAAGACCACTAAAACTACCATCCTCTATGGAATGGTAAATCTTCGATCTAAGCACAGATTCCTCCGTTATTTGCTGTAGTACAATCATGAGAGTCTCTGTGATGAGAACTTCTTGCCTTAATGACAGTTCACTCTGTTCACAGCCCTGAGCTTCAGGTTCAGTTGTGCAAAGAATCAGAGATCACAACAGATGGTTGTTCTTGGTCCCCAGCCCCTCTGTCTCTAAATGGTGACAGACATATTTGTAATATTCTTCAGTGCCTTTGCTATTTGTTTTGTTCATGGCAACTGAAATTCCACAGTGGGCTGGATGAGCACTAAAATTAGTGCTTTTCAGAATTAATGAATCAGGAAATCGCCTGTTCAGATGTGGGGATTTCCTCTGGGAATTGCTGAAAAAAACATGTTTTTCACATCAGAATGGAAATATTTCTTTTCTGAACAGTTAGATGGCAAGAGACTATTGTGATTGGAATGACCCACAGCATGAATCAAATTGGATGTTTTGCATGATCTTAGTCAAAAGGCTGTGAAGGAAATAGTGAATACTTATAATTGACTGTAATAAGAAGATTGAGTGACTGACACTGGAGATAATTGTGTACCACCATTAGAGCAAAAAGCAACTTTTTTCTTGAAAGGGTTGATCTTCCTGAAAAAATGTTATTGCCAACATAATTTATAGAAAGAAAAGTTGATTCAGTATCTTTTTGTAAGCTCTGCCCCAGTTTTTTAAACATACAAACTGAGATATTTTTGCTACTTTTCATGCCACAATAACTCAGTTTCTCAATGTGACCCCTTTGTGCTGTCACCCATCCCTTTGCAATGATAGAAACACCCCCGTGGGAAGGAATTTCCACAACTTACTTTAAATCAGCTGGATGCAAAATTAACTATTCACTAAGATTGTTAATTAAATTGATATTTTGTACATAAATGGAAAACAGATATTTACATTAGGCAATTTCTAAGAACTCGGGAAATGCTGCTATGATGCATCGTGTATTGTAGATAAGTGATTCCAATCTATATACAGCCATAGATAGTGTATCAAGTGAAGCTGGTACAAGCCATTCCCAGCCAGCAAGGTCATTTGGCCCTCTCACAATTAACACATATCCATGAGTATTGCCAAGTTATGCACCTGCTCCATTAGACAATCCCGAGTTAATGAACCAACAAGGCAGCTATTTATGCTCCAAATGCAGCCCACAGATCATGAATGAAAGCCTGCAAGGTGTTAAAATAAGGGAGTGGCTGTCCCATGGGAAATTAGGAGTTTGTGTGCAACCCTGCCCCCCACCCTACAGATCCTGAATTAAGAAATGGAATGAGGCAGCTGAGCAGAAGTAGGTTCTTGCCAAACATCTCAAACTGACACAGGGACCTCTGAAGCACTTGGGGGCATTTTCTTTTTCAGAAAAACCTTTCTAGTTCAGGTTTATCTTAATTCAATTTGGATATATACAGGCTGACTGAAGAATAACTGGTTAAAACTAATCCTAATTAACAGAAGCCAAATTATTGGGCATAGGGGAGAGAAAAATGGGGAATAAAAATTCAAATAACGAAAACATTGTTGTATAATATGTCTAATATATACAAAGCACAAAGAATTCAGTAAGTAAAAGAGAACATCCTTTGTAAACTGTATGAAGTGCAACCAAAGGGAAGAATCAAGCAGATAAGCAGATGATAGTTTGAGATTTATGCTGCGGTGGCATTGACCAAAATAACTTCAGCATCAAATCAAATTGATGGGTTTTCTTTTGCCTCTGTGCCACAGGCCTATAACACACTCCTGTCAAATCAGCTTTGTGCTTCATTTCTGTGACTTTTCATACTAAATGTGCAGAACACAAGTCTGGACCTGCCCCCCACCTAATTGTGTAGTAAAAAAGTGTGGAGATGGCAGATGCAGCATGGGGGCACACCTCCACTTCAGCATAAGACACTCTACAGCGTGTCTAGCCACCATGCCCACTCTCTGACCTTTGCCTCCCTTGCAGAAAGCTTTGCTTAATGTTCCACTTAATGCTTGACTGGAGCGTGACAAGTGAAGCAGACTTTCAAGGATCAGGGGAACATTTGGGGGAAACACCTGGTTTGACACTTGTATCACTAACCCTGGAAATGTGCCTTGCTGGAAATATGTTAAGTTCAGGGTGGTTTCACTACTATTTTTAAACTGTTGATTTCTGCTAATAAAAAGAGCTTCTGAAAAACTAGCCAGCAGCTTGCGTGCTCCTGTGCAGCTCACATGCATTCAACTCCCATGTCGTCCTCCCTCATTTCTACGAAAAGCTCAAAGCTTGTTTTTCTGATGTTTGTTCTTTTTCTTCCTAGCTGTTCATGCCTTATTCTTTTGCCACTTTGTAGGTATCATTGGGATGCGGGTGGCACTGTGGGTTAAACCACAGAGCCTAGGACTTGCCGTTCAGAAGGTTGGTGGTTCGAATCCCCGCGACGGGGTGAGCTCCCGTTGCTCGGTCCCTGCTCCTGCCAACCTAGCAGTTCAAAAGCATGTCAAAGTGCAAGTAGATAAATAGGTACCGCTCCGGGCAAGAAGGTAAATGGCAATTCCGTTCCTCACCCCACCCCCACAAAGATTAGTTGCTTCCATCTAGAATTGAAAAATCCAAAGGTAGTTTTTAAGAAAGACTTTTCTTTGTGATTTTGTAGACTGAATTCATTATTCCAAACTGATTTAACGTTTGTAGATAAAAGAAGAAAGTGTGGACTAGGTAGGAATTAGTAGCTTTCATCTAGATTTGAAAGTTGCAACTGTAGTTTTTAAGCAAGGGACTTTTCTGTGCTTTTTTGGATTCCAAGTGATTTTTTTTCAGCCAAGGAGAATTGGACAACAGTGAACTGTTCTACTGTATATACAGAAAGAAACATACACGCAGTCCCTTTTGATGAGCAAAGGACAGTTTTTCTTTCATTCTTTCATTTTTTAATTCTTCTTTCTTATTAGCTGCTCCCTGCTGTTCAGCTGAGGCCTGAACACAATAATATAACATTTGGGGGAAAAGATGCAACCCAACAGTCCAGCACCAGAGGCTAAGATAGAGAAGATCTCCACAGCAACCATGTATTTGCCCTTGGTGCTCAGGTAGGATGGAATAAAGGATAGCCAAACACTGCAAAAGACCAACATGCTGAAACTGATGAACTTGGCTTCATTGAAACTGTCAGGTAATTTCCTGGCCAGGAAAGCGACAATGAAACTAATAATTGCCAGGAAGCCCATATAGCTCAGAACAACATAAAACATCATCACAGACCCCTCATTGCATTCTAGTATAATTTCTTTAGACACTGAGTAACTGTCTACATCTGGAAATGGGGGAAATGTTGCTAGCCACACAATACAGATCCCTGCCTGGACAAAGGAGCAGCAAAGGACAATGGTGTTGGCCAGTTCCTTCCCCACCCATCTCCTCATCCGGGATCCAGGTTTGGTGGCCATGAAAGCCAGAACCACAGTGATGGTTTTTGCCAATACACAAGAAACAGCCACTGAGAAGATGATGCCAAAAGTGGTTTGTCGGAGGAGACATGTCAGCTTCTTTGGTTGGCCCAGGAAGAGCAGTGCACAAAGGAAGCAGAGCAGGAGAGAAATGAGGAGAGTGTAGGTGAGGTTCTTGTTGTTTGCAATGACTATGGGAGTGTCATGGTGCTTCACAAATGTACCCAGCACCAGAGCTGTAATCAGAGAAAATGAAAGTGAAAAGCAGACTAAACTGATGCCCAAAGGTTCTTCATAAGACAAGAAGCTTATATCCTTGGGAATACATGCATCTTGGTTCTTGCTTGGATAGTCTTTGTCTGAGCATTTATCACAGTCATTCATATCTGGGGAAAAAGAAAGAATGGTATAGTCCCCAGCTCATACATAATCCATCAATTACGTCAACATGCTTCATTTCTCTTGCTCACTCAAAATTTAAGGTTCTCTTCAAACCAGACGCAGGTGGCGCTGTGGGTTAAAGCCTCAGCGCCTAGGGCTTGACAATCGAAAGGTCGGTGGTTCGAATCCCTGCGGCGGGGTGCGCTCCCGCTGCTCGGTCCCAGCGCCTGCCAACCTAGCAGTTCGAAAGCACCTCCGGGTGCAAGTAGATAAATAGGGACCGCTTACCAGCGGGAAGGTAAACGGCGTTTCCGTGTGCGGCTCTGGCTCTGGCCAGAGCAGCGATGTCACGCTGGCCACGTGACCCGGAAGTGTCTCCGGACAGCGCTGGCCGCTGGCCTCTTAAGTGAGATGGGCGCACAACCCCAGAGTCTGTCAAGACTGGCCCGTACGGGCAGGGGTACCTTTACCTTTACCTTTTCAAACCAGAAAATATATTCTGCGCTCTCTGATCCTATGTAATTGTGGTAGATGGTGGCCTAATTGGTAGGGAGAGCTACATGGTGCAGCATCTTGTGCTCTAAAGGCATCCTTGTGTTATTATTTGGGGCATGTTGAATTTTTCATCCTTCAAATGCCGAAATCAGGGCTGCATAAAAGCTGTAACATGACTTGTGAATTCAGGAGATATTTTAGTTAAGTTAGTATTCCCATAGTAAAATGTTTGTAAAAATACATAAATATATAAATTCATTAAAATGACTTTCAAGTACTTGCAGTTATATTATATATTAATATTATATACTGAATTCATTTAATTTTGTTATTATTTAGCATTACCTGACATTTTCAGAAGGTGAAATCCTTTGATTTTCCTAAAGCATTTTATCTGCTTTTTATTCAAATGTAGACTTACGAAGCTAATTGTTGTTCAGTCACAAAGATAATAGCAGATTTGAGTTCCTAACACATGGAAACTTATCTTTATTAATGAAACTTGCTAAAATTAAGTTTCATTCCTTATGATGACATAGGGTAATGTGCTATTATATTGAATTTGGAGCTCTCGCATACAAAAGTTCCACCTCAAAAAGCACAGACATTTTACAATAAGTAATGTGATTTGGAATTACACTAGAACATTTAAGATTTACATTTGCGTGATGCAACCTTTTGTAATATTCTCACAAATTAAGCAGAATGAATTCACAATGAATAGCTGATTTTGCCTGGCAAACTCTGCTTATTTTGGACCCACTCACCATGACCCCTCCTGAGGGAGCAAGGCCAAGCCTGTGAAATGACTGGACAGGACAATTGTCTGGGTTTTAATTTTAGCCACAACTTTATTGATTCCAGATGTAGGTTGGACTTTGCTTGGGCAATGGGCTTATATCCCACACAGTCTCCCAAGTTGGTGAAGAAACATCTATGGGCCATCTGCTACATGACTTGGTTTTGGACATAGACTTCCAACTAGACCACTCTTACAGAGTACCCTGTTGTCGCACAGTTCTGAGGTGGGGTGTGTGCATCACTTCACACACCGTAGAATGATAGACTAGAAGGAGTCCACCCAATGCCTTCCCTGCCAAAGATGTGACTATTGCTATGGGGAAGGCAAAAACAACAAAAGGGGCCAAACTGTTTAGAGTCAAATTCCTTCCTGGTTCTGAATACAGGAATCATTAACTAGAGCAAAGCCAATAAACACAGTGCCTTAGAAAGAAAAAAGATTAACAAAGAACAAACCCACAGCATCAGTGAATAGGGAGGGCAGGAAGAGTGGTTCTTCAGCTGACTACAGTCCCTGAGGACTAACAGTTTACAGCCCCACCCACTCAGTACGACCAGGTGGCTGGAATTGAATGACCAGATGGCGGGAAAGCTTGACAATCCAGAGTGGCAGCTAGGGAGCTCTCCGATAGGTGGCCCCGTGACCCCAGCATTGCTCTCTAGAGATGAGGGCCTGTCACATTGGGCCACAACAGCTGCCTACCCCTTGACTGCTTAATAGGACATTCTCTAACAAACGCCTGTAAGCATCCATGCAAGTTCTGCATCTGGATCCAAATTTCTGTGCATAACTCTTACCTTCCTGGTTTGAAATCTTTCCCTCTGGGCACGGGATGCAATCATAGCAGCAAAACGGTTCTCCTTCCTTCACTTTCTTCCTTGATCCTGCGTGACAACTCTCAGTACAGACAGAAAGAGGCCGAACCTAATCAGTAAATGAAGGAGAAACATGAGAATAATGAGAATAATGCATTTGGAATCAGTGAGGTTCTGGAGACCTTCCTTATGTTGCTAAATTGTCACAACATTTCAGTAAGCCGTAGATCAGCTCTGCAGAGAATAATTCATCACCGTCTGTATTAAAACAATGAATACATAGGAGATATTATACATATTTTACCAGACTGCACAATATTACACTCCTTTAGGACTGAAAATGTGTGGAATTATATCCTGGACAAATACATGAATTTACATCCAGTAAAATAAAATGAGTATTTGTAAGTTTTTCTGATTCTCAATTGAATTTAATCTTTGACATCAATTGCTCACTCAAGAATGAATCTCTTTTGAATTGCTAACAATGTGACTCTACCTGGTTAAACCATCCATGCCATGTTATGGCATCTTCATGAAGTGTGAGGGCAAGATCTGGAGAAGTCTCAGGATTCACCCTCCCAATTTTTACCCTATGAAAGGACTGGTTGGAGGAAATAACCCAGTTGATAACATCCAAGCTAGATATTACCTCCCCATTCTGATTGAAGGACACTGTGTCTCCAGCACTGTTGTTAAATGAGACACCTCTCAGAAAATGATGGAGCTAGATTGAAAAGAGAGAAGGCAAGCATTTAGAAAAGGGTGGATCTGAATGCTTCAAAAAGATATCTAGGGTAGAGAGGGGAGCAACCCTGCCTGCAACATATATGTAGCCTATTTGGGGCTCACATATGGCCTGCAGTGTTCCCTATAATCCACTCCCCATTAGCACTGCATGTAGGCTTAGTTGTGTGTGTCTTGGAATCCTCTTGGTTTTAACTGGGGTGGAGGGGTGGAGGAGGTGTGTGGCTTCAGCCCAAAAGGGTCCATGTTCAGTATTGAAGGTTTCAGGTAGAGAAGGAAGTGTTAATGCTTCACAACCTTTCATCCCGAACCAAATTCTTACCAAATGTTCTGCATGCCACATTTGGGCTTATAGTATAGCCAATGAAAGCTTTCTGAAAGACTAATTGTATTTCAAGTGGTTGGCTTGAGATTGTAGTTGTAATTGGGCTGATATTGAGAAAAGAAATGAATAGGCGTGTGAATAGGTAAACAACCTAGGATTAAATAAGCATATCTCTGTGTATCTTGTGCATGGAAAATGTATGTCTGTGTAATACAAGGGTGAAGGTGTACTATTCCAGCAGGTATATATAGGCATCTGTGAAGCACAATATTGAAGGAAGATACATTCATACATTAGGACTGAATGGAGTGCAAACACAGATGCTACAAAAATAAGCAGAATTGCCAGTATACAGTATATATTGTGCATACAGAACAAGGAGCCTTGTGCAAAATCTGAAAGACTCTAAATCAAGTGTCTGTGTTTTCCATACAGTTACAGAATAATGCAGTTGCATTTCTGGAAAGTATTTGTAAAATGTCAGGTTGGGGTCTCCCCCACACAAACACAACACGACTCCAGCAGTTAATTATTTCAGATTTATTGCTCTGGTTTATTAGCAGCTCTGGTTAGAGCTCAGCTAATTCAGTCCTCACTGGAACCTCCAGGTGCCGAGACTGAGCGCCACCCCTTCCTGCCATAACAGGAAAGCCCCCACTTTTTCTTTCCCCCCTTCTCCCTCCTTTCAGCAAGCTTTGCTCGCCTACGAGTTTTGGGAGATTTTGCTTTCCTTATCTCTACTGCTTCTCTGTCATTATCAGAATTTGCTGGCTGCCTATTTCCACATTGTCCTTTGTGCACAAAGGTCAGATCACTGCTGCTCGCAGCTTCTTTCCTCTCCCTTTGGAATTCCTCATTGCCTCCTCCTTGTCTCTCTGTGTCTGCTCTTTTGCTGCCTCTCAGAGAGGGACTTACTCTAACACAAAATTACGTTTTTAGACTGTGAGGAAAGCAGGATGGTATATTGAATAAGGGGTCATCTATAATTTCCAGGTGCCAGGGAAGACAGGAAAGAAGAAAAAATTGTTAGCAGTTAGTTACATTAAACACCCAATATTACGTTAAACACCCAATATTTAGCCTCTTGCAACTTAAGGATATCTTGCCCCTTACCTGCCAAAACTGGTGCTTCTGAAGTTTCTCTCTCCTTCCATCCACCATTCCTGGGTAACTGAGTCTTTGTAAGAACATGGCATGCAATGCATGGGCAACAGCGTGGACAGCATTGTAGATGCTGTAGCTTAGACCTTGCACTCTCATTTCACAGAGAGATGCAGGAAGCTTCTCTAAATTCTCCATTCCTGTGCAGATATCCCCCATCACACCTTCCAGAATGCGATGTGGGAATACACAGCCAAAGGCATGTTGCCAGAAATCCCAGATGAAATCATCACCTTCTGCATTGGAAGGGTTTCTGCCCTCAATGTATTGATGAAATCCTGGTAGATTATTGGAATGAATTTTGAAGGTTATAGCACCATTGAATATAGTTGCATCCCAATCCCGCTGAAAGGTCAATGAAATGAACTCAAATTGGGCTGTCGATATCCATACTTTACCTTTTACGTTCGTTTTTGTGCTCCCAAGCATTGATAGATATGGAAGCCATCTAAAAAATACAGTGGTAGAAGCTTCTCCATAGACCACCACAACATTGGCTTTGCTACCCATCATTCTATCATGTATTATTGCTCCCTGTTTCATCAGAGTGAGTCCTTCAGTGAGAAAAGTAAATTTGGGGATTGTTTCTTGAAAGGCAAAACAAATACCTCTGTTTGAAAAGAGTGGGAGCACCTTTTGTAGAAATCTTTCTCCACTCTCATTGTCAACTACAGCGACCCCAATCCATGTCCACCTGAAATGCAGAAGCAAAGAAAGAATCCCTGCAAACTGGTGGCCTTCTTGGGGGGCCATCTGGTAGAAAGGAAGTCCTGGTGTTTTATCATTCATCACTGGAGCCGGGCCATATATGAGCTAAAGAGAGTTGTGTTGGAAAGAGAGAAAGAAACACCATCCATTGGAAAGAAACACCATCCATTTATATAGCAGTGTTATGCATTGTGAAATGCAGTTGACATGTCCATTTGAACATCCATATAAATAGTGCATCTTTAGCATCAGGAAGCATTTCATATCTAAACTGTACTACCTGAGTCAGCAATGATGAAAGACCCAGCAGAGTCAGTTCTGATCAATCCTGAATTACATAGCAATGGGATATACAAACTATTTCCATTCACATAAGGAGCTCAATCTCCATCAGCTAATCACAGTATTTTTAATTGCCTGACTGGCATAGCATCTAATTCCCCCTCAGTTAAAATCAACTTAATTAGTTTTTCAACTTTATGGTGTTGCTTCAGAGGAAATCAGGATCTATTTTATAAAGTTGGTTCTCAATTTATGCCTACAGATGGGCAGTTCATAACAGGGTTTGTGATTCAGCAGAGGATTCTATCTATTTTCAAATTCAGTTCTAATCTAGGGAAATCATGTTCCAGTTATAGGTTTTTTGTTTTTCAGATGTTAATGAAATGCTCTCAGTGTGCATAATACATGCAAAGGAAAGAAAGAAAAGAATAATTGATATGATTATTCCCAATGTTCCTATTTATGTTTCTAAACAGCATAATACAAGCTGGAAGAAATAAAGAAAAAGTATGACTGCCTTACTGAATTTTCATATTCCACTCAGAAACAGGCATAGGTGTCCTACCTGTGGAATCTTATAAACATCCAAGATAGTTGCCACATGAAGGGAGATCTGGGAGTCAAGACCCCCAATGACAGCTGTCAGATTATTCTGTGTATCACATATATAGTTGGGGATAAATTTCTCCAGTGTAGATAAAAGTAGCATTGTGGCATGATATGTCTTAATTGCAGTGACATAGCTGTCATAGATGTGGAAGCCCAAGGTGACATTTGGTAAGATGTGAGGGTTTTCATTGATCTCCTTGACTGCAAATGCCAAGGCCAGGATATGCTGGTAACCCTTAGGCACCACGCTGGAACAAGAGTTGCATTCCTGATCAGAAGAATATCTCACAGTTCCAACAATATTTATAAATACAGATTTCTGAGGCTGAAATCCCATGCATTGTTACATTGGATTAAGCTGCCCCCCCCAATATACCCACAACCACAGTGGGGTTTTCTTTCTCTTCTGCTTTTTGCTGAAAGACAACAATGCTCTAAATCTATTTACAGTAATCACATTTAGGTCCTATCTATTCTGAGGCAGTCTTTAGCTTAAATCTTTAGATTTAGGAAGTCTTTAGCATAAGGGGAAAAAAGAACTACACAATGCCAACTCCAGAACACACCATATGCTATACATTCTCAGTGAGATTCCTTTTTAAAGACACAGAATAAAGGAGCTATTTCAAGCACAAGACTATGCATTTAAACCAGTACATTATTTACTACAGTATAGTTTTTACCACCAAGCAAGGTAGCATAAATAAAATTATAATTAAATTATAATTATAATTAAATTATTAGGCAGCATAACTTTCTGCTCAGTCCACAGAAGCACATTATATAACCATACTTCTATAGCAATATGATACCACTTTAAACAAGCCTGGGTTCCACAAAGAATCATGGAAGCTGCTGTTTGTTAAGGTTAGTGAGAGCAATTTCTCAGTCAATTTGTCTTATCAGGGTACTGTTACTGGAATGAGGTCTCCTACCTACTGTGAGGATGGTCTATGATAACTGCTGAACAACAAAATGAGTGGTGCCAGAATAGAAACAGAAAAAGGGGCACAAGATGAGTAAAAAACAAGGAGGAATGTGGCACAATAAAGTAGTGAGAAAGAACCAAAAGGAAGAGAACAAAGATTGTGTGCTTAAACAAATAAATCCTTCCTACACACACACACACACACACACACACACACTCACACGGGGGGGGGGGAGAGAGAGAGAGAGAGAGAGAGAGAGAGAGAGAGAGAGAGAGAGACCTCTTCCATTTCCCTTTGGAGATTCCTCTGGTTGTGTGATCTTCTGCAGAGATATTTCTTTTAACTAAATTGAAATATTAAATGAAAATAAAAACAGACACAAAACTAGTTCTTACACAAGCTCTTCAGGCAATCCAGATAGGGCTTCTTCAGTGAAAGTTGCTGAACTGAAAATAAAGGCATCAGGAGAAGCTATGCTACCAATAATGAAATCTCCTGGAGGCACACAAAGCACCATCCAACCATCCTAGGGACTCTATTCAAGATTTGTTCAGGGTTTACTGCTCAACCTTTTCTTCTCACAAAGATATCTCACAAGGCAACAGAGGTTTAGGATCAGAGTTATCCTTCTCCTAGATGAGTGACCTTCCCATGTTGACAGGCCCCATGTACTTCTCACTTCTCTCTACAGCATGTGCAGAAACTGCCTTCTTGACTGTTGGACCCACTATTGGTTTCATCTGCTCAATCCACTGGAGCCTGTCTTCACATGCAGACAGAGATAGATCTAATTTAATTTGAAGGAAGGTATTCTCAAGTACGTGTGTATAGGGTTGCAGCCCCAGCAAGTGTTCTTAGGCTGCTGTTCTAGGACTGACCACTTCAGCAACATAATAAATAGAAGGAGGAACAAAACATTCTTACACAAGCTCTTCAGATAATTCCGGTGGGGCTTGTTCAGTGAAGGTTCCTGGATTGGAGACAAAGCCACCATGAGAAGCAATGCCACCAATGATAAAATCTCCTGATCGATGGTACTTATGAAGTGGCTGGTGTATATATGGAACCTTGCAATTTGCTATGTGGAGCTGACATACTTTTGGAGTAAATAGTGCCAGCAGCAAGACAACCAACATCTTGCATACAAGGGCACATATTCTATCTATCCACAGATTCATTTAATCTCTTCTACAGAACTATCCAGTTATTAAAACTGTCTAACCTGAAAGGTACTAAAGTTTCATGAGAGGCAGAAATCTTGAATATTGAGGATCATAATCGTGGCTATATTTATAAGACCATCCACAAGCTTTGCTTTGAGTTTTTCCAGTGTCCACTGAAACTGCACCAGGGATTTGAGTAGCACAGAATTAATTACAGACCTTTTGATCTGTAGGTAAGGTAATTAGAAAGACAAAATGCTGGGTTCCCTGTAGGATTGCTGGAGAATATTTACAACTCTCATTTTAAATTCTCCTTTGTTAGATTATATGGGAACAGTGGTGGAGAGGGAAATGGTGAAGTTAGGAATTCATCCTAACAGCTCCTGTAGCCAAAGGAGACTCCAAAATGTAAAATGGTGTATGTAGCATCTTGGAATCAGGCCATGGGAACCTCAGTTCACATCTCTGAAGAAGCCATGAGGCAGGACCTCTAGTCTATACATGTAATAGTTGTTTGAGAGAAAGGTCCATTTAATTCTTAACTCAGCAGTTTTACAAATTTTGACATATAAAGCACATTTAGCTTTAACAAAATATAGTCAATGAGCTAAAAGACAACCATTAGCTTTTAATTAAAACTACAAAATACTTGTAAAGAAAGTTACTTTGTAAACTGTTAGTATAAAGGAGGAAGGCCCTCAAACGAAAAAGAACCCATTCTCTCCTTGATGATTTCCCCCAATCTGTGAGTTCCAGTACACTATTCATTCACAAGCAATAACAAAACGTGAAAGGCTGATTTTCTCCTCATTAGCAGTCAAGCTGGACCTGCAGCAAACTACTGTATTTTTCGCTCTATAGGGCACACTGCACCATAGGACGCACCTTGTTTTAGAGGGGGAGAACAAGAAAAAAAAAATCTCCCCCTTTCTGCTCAACGACCCTTCAGCGAAGTGGCAGGAGAAACAGAGCGCCTTCCATTTGTCCTCCTGCTCGGCTGAAGGGTCGATGTGCAGCTCTCCCTCTCTGCTGAAGCCAGGAGAGTCTTGCTCTCCCGGCTTTAGCAAAAGGAACCCAAAGCCTGCGGAGCCCAGCGGGAACTCGCGCTGCACTCCAAAGGCTTCAGGCAGCTATCCCTGAAGTCAGTGAGCTAAAAGACAACCATTAGCTTTTAATTAAAACTACAAAATACTTGTAAAGAAAGTTACTTTGTAAACTGTTAGTATAAAGGAGGAAGGCCCTCAAACGAAAAAGAACCCATTCTCTGCTTGATGATTTCCCCCATTCTGTGAGTTCCAGTACGCTATTCATTCACATGCAATAACAAAACATGAAAGGCTCATTTTCTCCTCATTAGCAGTCAAGCCCCTTCATTTACTCTTGTGCTGTGGCAGATGTTTACATCAGTTTTGTTCCCCAGTTCCTGCTCCTCTTCACCATGGCAAGGGGCATATGGGCTTGGAATGAGGCAGAGCAAGAAATAACAGAGGACAAGTCTGGACCTGCAACAAACTATTTTAGGGATTATATCCTTATGTAAGCTTTTCCCCAAACTTTTTAAACAATGTTAAATCTCTTTGTCTTTAATCACACAAGAGTCTTTCTGCTGTGGTCATATGTTAGAACAATATTCCATATTTATTTACCTTGTATTAATTAATTCACACTCAGTTCCATATCTTCTGATCCCCTTTCCTGTTGCATTTGCCATGATTTTTCATTCTAGTTTAAAGAAAATCATACTTCCATTCCCACTTCTTCCATTCTTTTTGCAAGAAAAGTGCCAGAAACAAATATTTTAAGCTATAAGGGAGTCACTAGGAGATCTCTGTGAAGGGTGTCAAGAAGACAGTAACCCAAAATTATGTGATGTATTGCAACTTGTGTTTTCTTATTACAGGAGCAGAATATGTTCTGGAATGGGAAACCTTCTGAACAGAGCAGATGAGGGGATTGCATTTAGACAAGCTAGCATAAAGTATCTGTGATGTGATGAAGTATCTAAATTATAAAAATAATAAGGCATTGCTCCATGAACATACAAAAGGCTGGGAGGGGTAGAGCTTTTGCATTTCATGGTCTAGCAGTCTCTGCTTGATGAGAAAGAAGATTTGTGACTCATCTGAGAGAAGAAGGGAATCTGTTGCAACCCCTATTTGCCTGAGTTTGAGGGTAATATCAGCAAACCATGTAAAATTATGTGTATTTCTCAATAAAGAAGTTAGTAAACTCTCCAGGTCTATATTAAAGTGATTTTTTAAAGTAATAATTAAGCCCTAGATTCTAAGTGATGCTGCCCTAACTCTGCACACATAGCCAGATAACCCTGAGCTTCAGGGTCAAAAGTGCAAAGAATCAGAGATCACAACAGATAGCTGTCCTTGGTCCCCAGCCCCTCCATCTGTAAATGGTGGGGGACAGATTTGTAATATCCTTTAGTGCCTTTGCTACTTGTTTTGTTCATGGCAATTGAAATTCTACAGTGGGCTGGATGAGCACAAAAATTGGCGCTTTTCAGAATTAATGAATCAGGAAATCACCTGTTCAGATCTGGGCATTTCCCCTGGGAATTGCTATGGAAAACATGTTTGTCCACATAATATACATTCATAGATGCCATAAGAAATGAAGCTGGTAAAAGGCACTGCAACCCACCAGGGTCACTTGGGCCTCTCATGATTAACACATATCCGAGTATTCCCAAGCTATGCACCTGCTCCTTTAGAGGGAGTTTAGCATCATCCAGGACAAGCAGTGGGCCTGTCCTCTGGATGCAGGAACCAACTCAACATAGAACATCTGTCTTCCCAAGATTTGGTTTGTTGCCCCTCATCCAGTTCACCACTGCCTTGGGACACTGGCCCAGACAATCCTGAGCTAAATGAACCAACAAATCAGCTGTGTATGCTCCAAATGCAGCCCACAGATCATCTATGAAAGCCTGCAAGGTGTTGGATACAGTGAGTCCCTTATTTCTAAGTTCCATGAAAAGAATAGAACTTTGTGTGCACCTCCCACCCTTTCTGAATTAAGAAATAGAATGAGGCACCCCCCCCACCAAGTCTCAGTGAAGGACCAGTAACCTGTACCCTATAGGAAGAAATCCTTACCAGCTAATATTCTGCTTTGCACGCTGATGTAAAACACTAGATTTTGAAATTATATGGTATGATGCAGACACAACAACACTTCAGACCTTACTTCTTACTAGATGCTCTCTGTTGTTCAGCTCAGGTCGCAACAAAATAATGTAGCACTTGGGAGCAAAGATGCAGCACAGCAAACCAGCACCAGAAGCTAAGATAGAGAAGATCTCCACAGCTACCATGTATTTACCCTTGGTACTAAGATAGGTTGGAACAAAAGATAGCCAAACACTGCAAAAGACCAGCATACTGAAAGTGATGAATTTTGCTTCATTGAAACTGTCAGGTAACTTCCTGGCAAAGAAGGCCACAGTGAAGCTGACAAGAGCCAGGAAGCCCATGTAGCCCAGGACACAGTAAAACATAGTCACAGATCCCTCATTACATTCCAGTACAACTTCTTTAGTCACGGAGTGCACATCAGCATCGGGGAATGGGGGTGAGGATCCCAACCAGGCAGCACAGACACCTGCTTGTACAAGGGAGCAGGAAACCACAATGGAATTGGTCAGTCTCTTCCCCACCCACATCCTCATCCTAGATCCTGGTTTGGTGGCCATGAAAGCCAAAACCACTGTGATAGTTTTTGACAACACACAAGAAACAGCTACTGAGAAGATGATGCCAAAAGCCGTTTGTCGGAGGAGACATGTCACCATATTCCGTTGGCCTATAAATAGAAACACACAAAGGAAGCAGAGTAGGAGTGAGATGAGGAGAGTGTAGGTGAGGTCTCGATTGTTGGCTTTGACAAGAGCCGTGTTGTGGTGCTTCATAAATGTTCCCAGCATTAGAGCTGTGATCATAGAAAAGTAAAGAGCAAAACAAGCTAAACTGATGCCCAAAGGTTCTCCATAAGATAAGAAACTTATATCCTTTGGTATGCACAAATTCTGGTTCTTGTTTGGATATTCTTCATCTGAGCATGTATTACAGTCATTCATGTCTATAAAAGAAAACATGTAGTCTTAATCACAACATGCTGCGATTGTTTGTTTTCTACAGAGAACATTTCACACTCATATTTAAGGATACATTCAGCATTTACACCATGAAGAGTAGGATTGGTGTGTTACGTGTCATGGAGGTTTATAGGTCTAAATCAATGTTTTATTGAATTGCTATGGTTGTCTTGATGAAAATGTATATACCTCAGTTAAAATTAATATATTTACTGTCCCCAGACAGGGCAGATCATAGTGTAGAGGCTGACCCATCTCTGGAATGTAACCAAGCTGGGTAGGTCCAGGAACTCAAAAAACAAAACTTATTTTAAAAAGTACAGTGGTACAGTACAGTGGTACCTCGGGTTAAGAACTTAATTCATTCCAGAGGTCCGTTCTTAACCTGAAACTGTTCTTAACCTGAGGTACTACTTTAGCTAATGGGGCCTCCTGCTGCCGCTGCGCCGCCAGCGCATAATTTCTTTTCTTATCCTGAAGCAAAGTTCTTAACCTGAGGTAATATTTCTGGGTTAGCGGAGTCTGTAACCTGAAGTGACTGTAACCTGAAGCCTATGTAACCCGAGGTATCACTATACTAATATAAAGTTACAAGGTTTAAAAAAGGTTGCAGGTTTGATCTCCATATGGGACAGCTGCATATTCCTGCATCATAGGGGGTTGGACTAGATTATCCTCAGGGTCCCTTCCAGCTGAACAATTCCATGAAATAACAAAGCTAACTGACAACTAAAGCTGACTAACAACTGAACAAGTATTTATGCAGCATAGATGAAGCTACGGATACCTCACATTTCAGGTTAGTAGCATAACAGACAATAGTAACTACATTGCAAAGAGAACTCCCATATAGTGGCCTAAGCCAGATTTAAACAAAAGCTGGCCCCAACCCCATAACTTGATGCAACCAATCATGATGCTTAATTGATGGAGCCTTCGAAACAGTGAGTACTTACCACTCCCATCTTGAAGGACAAACACCTGCCTCCCATCACAGGGTTTAATTAACTTGTTCTCACAAATACTAACCTTGGAGGACTGATAAGGGGGCACCTGGGTTTGGTATCAATGCTTAGAAATTTCTAAAAAATCAAGCAGTTTCTAACACAGACCAGAAAATTCCTCTCAGGAAGGAGTCCTACTCCACCCATCGGGATCTTGTATTTTTGCTCTGCCAGCTCCCAGGCAGCTTCCTAGCATCTGAGCTGGATTAGGATCCAGCAGATTCTTTTCTGGCTGAGATCTTTCCCTGAAACACCCCATGGGGGTGAGTTACGTTCACTACTGCTGACAGGCATACCACCAGTGGTAGATTCCACCTGCCCAGAGTGGCAGAGCCACATGAAAGAGGACATCCACCGCATCAAAAATTCCTTCACTGTTGCAGGTCAGGGAATCGGACAGCTGTGGGATATCTTTCTCAATTGTACCGAATCAAGGCCAGAAACAACTGGGATTCTGTGGCCTTCTGATATATTCTCTGATAGCCAGAATCAGATGTGGAGGTGGGGCAGTATCATGGCAATATGAAACAGTTTTCTATGTCTGTTAGTCTAAGGGTATACATTGTTAAACAGATGGAGTCTTAGAGTGCAGGCCTAACTCTCTCCCAGGCTTTATGGATGTGTGGGGCCATCATCACATCTACAGCCCTACACATGGAGGTGGGGCAGAGAAGTTTATTTGCCAGTGTGGAGTTTTGCACCAAGTCAGGCCAGATGCCATCACACAACGTCTGTAGAACTCTCTCTACTGTTGTTCAAAACAGAATCAAGTAAAGTAGATTACAATAGTCAATTTGACAAATAAATGAAAGTTGGCAGCAGCTAAGTCCAGAAAAATAGTTCACAACCTTCCTAAATGCTCGTCTTCTTCTGTCAATAACTACTGAAGAGGAACAAGAAAACCACAATTGAGACACCCACTTAGTGGGTGAACCTCAACCTTGCCTTTGATATCACCAGAACTACATCTTGTCTAAATACTCAGAAGGCATTGTCATTTTTACTGATGGAATCTGTTGTGAAAAACCCGAGGCAAATGATCACAAACACCAGGTTGTTTCTTCTTCAGTAACATCTCCCTCCAAATCCCACTGTATCAAAAAATTCAATCACAATTCAAGCACTGTAGAGAAGAAAATCTGATATAGCCATAATCTTACATGCACACTCTATCTTTTAACCAAAGCGATTCAGTTTTGTAATTCTGTTCCATATACTCATAATTCTTACCCTCCTGAGCTGAGATCTTCCCTTCAGGACATGAGATGCAATCGTAGCAGCAGAATTGCTCCCCTTCTTTCACTTTCTTCCTAGAACCAGGATGGCATCTCTCAGAACACAAAGACACAGGCTGTGACTAATCCATATATGAGAGATCAGAATTATCATGTTGTGAATAATGGGGATGGAATTCTTATATTTTCAGCAACTTTTCATATGCTACTAAAGTAATGCCTCCTTTCAGTAATGTATAGATGAGGTCAATGCTACCATCACTTGTGATTTTTCAAAAATTAACACAATATATACCATATCATAGGGACGCAGGTGGCGCTGTGGGTTAAAGCCTCAGTGCCTAGGGCTTGCCGATCGAAAGGTCGGCGGTTCGAATCCCTGCGGCGGGGTGCGCTCCCGCTGCTCAGTCCCAGCGCCTGCCAACCTAGCAGTTCGAAAGCACCTCCGGGTGCAAGTAGATAAATAGGGACCGCTTACCAGCGGGAAGGTAAATGGCGTTTCCGTGTGCGGCTCTGGCTCTGGCTCTGGCTCTGGCCAGAGCAGCGATGTCACACTGGCCACGTGACCCGGAAGTGTCTCCGGACAGCGCTGGCCGCTGGCCTCTTAAGTGAGATGGGCGCACAACCCCAGAGTCTGTCAAGACTGGCCCGTACGGGCAGGGGTACCTTTACCTTTACCTTTTTATACCATATCATGCCTATATTTGCAATTTTTACATTATAAAATTGACTAGTTCTCCATAAATTAACACTGTACTTTGTTTCCTATATGGGCTGTTACACAGTAGTTTATTTAAGACTTATAAAGCTTGGGTTTTCATACACAATTGGACATTGCAAATAGATGCTGTGATCAGATGCATAAGAGTTATAGACACAGTTTTAAAATAGCATCTACTAACTAGAATGGATGGAGCTTGGTTGAATGTTAAATGACATAGATTGTGATTTTTTGTCTATTTAAATCAATAGAGTGACAATTTAAGTTTCCTTCAGACTCCTCAATTGACAAAGACAAGACCATAGCAGCTTGTGAAACCCCATTTTAAAAAGGAAATATTTTATAGGTGTTTATAATGCTCATTCAAAATTTGATGTATTTTCAAATTGCTGGCAATAGGGCCCTACCTGGTTAAACCAGCTGTACCACGTTATGGCTTCCGCATTGATAGTGAATACTTGGTTGGGATCTACCCTCCCAACTTTCACTCTATGAAATGTTTGGTTTGAAGAAACAATCCAGTTGATCACATCAAATCCAGCTACTAACTCCCCATGCTGGTCAAAGGCAACCTTGTCCCCACCACTGTTGTTAAACGAGACACTTTTGAGAAAGTGATGGAGCTAGGTTGAATACGGAAAAGCAAGAGTTTAGAAAAGGCTTAAGTTGGATCATATTGAGGTCTAATGTTGTGTATGTTTTTCTTTTTTGGGGGAATTTTTCATTCTTTATGACACAGAGATAAGAAGAGGGGCAACATGTTAACAAGGATAATCATAATGATGATATTTTATTATTAATTTCAGATTTATTACAAATTTTGCACAAACCAACCCTCAAAGTGATTTGCAAAATGAAATACAATATCCATGGCAAACATTTTGGGAAATGAGGCACAGCAGAAACTGTGGTGTCTTTACAATATATGGTTTATTTACACATATATACATCCTGAGCCTATGATGGAGGGATTCCCAGCATCACATGCCAAAAGGGTATTGCTTCTCCCATAGCTGCAGCCTCAGGTTCAAACATAAATCAAACATGCTCATTTTCCCTTCCAGCTTGCCACCACTTACAGCCTGCAACATTTTTGTGCTAGGTCACATCAACCCCAAATGCAATCCTAAATTCAATCCTGCTAAGTCTCTGCTATATATCTCAGAGCTGAAAGAGGACCCCCTCCCAAGAGCCATTTGACACAGAGTCTTTGCTTTGTTAGTCATCCAATACTTTCCTCCTTAATGGCTCTTCTCCCAGTTCATTTCCTGAACTCAGGAACCTGGCCTGTCTTATATTTTTACATTTGCTGGCACCCAGGTTAAGACCTCAAGCATTGGTTAAATTATAATCCCTACTAGAATCAGGAATTTAGAGGGATCTAGCACCCCTCAACTCATAATGTTGTTGTTGTTGTTTAGTTGTTTAGTCGTGTATTAGTTGATGGAAGATGAAGGATGAAAGATGAGTGGGGTGTGTGTTTGGCAAGTTTTATTACACTGATTGGGTTCTACTGCAGTGCAGTTTGCAGAACTCTGTTATACAGTATGATGTTGTTGTGCCTATTACCTGCCAAAACTGTTGCTTTTGCCACTTCGGTCCTCCTCTGCCTTCCATTGCTCTGAGTTTGAGTCTAGATGAGGACATGTCATGTAAAGCATGAGCAACAATATTGACAGCATTGTACACACTGTAGCTGTAGCCTGTCATGCTCATCTCAAAAAACGGTGCTGGAAGGGTCTCTAGCTTCTCTTTACTACTGCAAATATCGCCCATCACTTCTTCCACATCTGCATCGGGGAAGACACAGCCAAAGGCCTCTTGCCAGAATTGTCTGATAAAACCATCTTCTTTTGTGCTGGAAGGATTTCGTTTCTCAACAAATTGTTTGAATTCTGGTAGGTCATTGGAGTGGATTGTGAAAGACAGCATACCATTGAATATTTCTGTTTGCCAGTATTTTTGATAAACCAATGAAGTGAGTTCCATTTGAGCCGTTGTTATCCACACTATGCCTTTCCGTAGACGTGGCTCATGTCCTGAATAATATGGGAGCCATCTCAAAAATGTCATGGAATTAGATTTTCCATAAAACACAATTACATTGGTGCTGCTGTCCATTATTTCGTTATACATTTTTGCTCCATTTTCTAGGATATTGTTCACTTCAGCATCAGATGTTAATGTGGGGACTCTTTTTATGAAGGCAAAGCAAATTCCTCTCTGGGAAAACATTGGCAATACTGTTTGCAAATGTCTATCACTACTTTCATCATTCAATAAAAGGACCCCAATCCATGTCCACCCGAAATACAGAAGCAAAGAGACAATTCCTGTATGTTGAAGGGCTTCATGTGGGACCATCTGGTAGAATGAATGTCCATCGTTCGTTGATGGAACAGAGCCATATATGAGCTGAAAAGAGATTGGGTAGGAGGCATATAGAAGACAATAATAGCAGAATTTATATTGTATCATGAAGTGTTTGAAACAACCCACCTACAATGGAATCCAGTGCTGTTTCCTCTGTTGATGGAAGCCATCTATAGATCTGCTGATGGAAGCCCTTGTATCTACTTGGGTGTCCACAATAAATAGTGAGCCCTATACCCCTTGACCTTTCCCTGTTGCCTGTTCCAAGTGTCATTGGAAAAGTGGGGTTCCATCTTACATGGATTTTATGAATAGGGTCCTAAATCCCACTTACATATTTTTACATTTATGAATGAACCATAAAGAGCATTTTCATTTATTATTTATTGCATCATTTAAACTCCACCTTCCTGTGATAAAATAATACTTGACAGTTTTCAAATACAAATCTCAGACACCCTGAATTAAAAACAATCCTAAAAACAAAGCAAATCAAACTGTAGCACCAAGAGCAATCACCAGCAGCAGACTAAAGACTAAGACTAAGCAGACTAAAAACTAAGATATAATAATAATAATAATAATAATAATAATAATAATAATAATAATATATTATTTATACCCCACCCATCTGGCTGGGTTTCCCCAGCCACTCGGGGTGGCTCTCAACTAAATATTAAAAACACAATACAGCATTAAACTTTAAAAACTTCCCTAAACAGGGCTGCCTTCAGATGTCTTTTAAAAGTAAGATAGTCACTTATTTCCTTGACATCTGATGGGAGGGCTTTTCACAGGACAGGTGCCACTACCGAGAAGGCCTGGTTCCTTGTAACCTCACTTCTCGCAGGGAGGGAACCGCCAGAAGGCCCTTGGCGCTGGACTCAGGGTTTGGGCTGAATGGTGGGGGTGGAGATGTTCCTTCAGGTATACTGGGCCAAGGCCGTTTAGGGCTTTAAAGGTCAGCACCAACACTTTGAATTGTGCTCAGAAATAGAATCATAGAATCATAGAATCATAGAGTTGGAAGAGACCACAAGGGCCATCGAGTCCAACCCCCTGCCAAGCAGGAAACACCATCAGAGCACTCCTGACATATGGTTGTCAAGCCTCTGCTTAAAGACCTCCAAAGAAGGAGTCTCCACCACACTCCTTGGCAGCAAATTCCACTGAACATGGCTATCATATCACCCCTTAACCTCCTCTTCTCCAGGCTAAACATGCCCAGCTCCCTTAGCCGTTCCTCATAAGGCATCGTTTCCAGGCCTTTGACCATTTTGGTTGCCCTCCTCTGGACACGTTCCAGTTTGTCAGTGTCCTTCTTGAACTGTGGTGCCCAGAACTGGACACAGTACTCCAGGTGAGGTCTGACCAGAGCAGAATACAGTGGCACTATTACTTCCCTTGATCTAGATGCTATACTCCTATTGATGCAGCCCAGAATTGCATTGGCTTTTTTAGCTGTCGTATCACACTGTTGGCTCAAAATGTACTAGGAGCCAATGTAGGTCTCTTAGAACGGGTGTTATATGGTCTCGGTGGCCACTCCCAGTCACGAGTCTAGCTGCTGCATTCTGGATTAATTGCAGATGTGAAGTGTACCTCATTATTTCCAAGGTACACATAGTAAATGTGAAAGGATCAAGGCAGTATAAGATAAATTCCCATAGTGAGTGCGCAATCACACACAACTGTCCTACCTGTGGAATCTTATAGTTATTCAGGAGAGTTGCCACATTAGTGGAAATGTGGGCATCCAGTCCCCCAATGACAGCTATTAGATTTTTCTGTTTGTCACAAAGATAACTAGGGATGAATCTCTCCAGTGCTGATAGAAGTATCAATGTGGCATGATAGGTCCTCCTTGCATTGTTATGGCTGTCATAGATGTGGAAGCCCAAAGTGAGATTGGGTAAAATCTGAGGGTTTTCATTGATCTCCTTTACTGCAAAGGCCAAGGCCACGGAATGTTGGTAATGCTTAGGTACTACACTAGAATGAGAGTAGTATTCTGGATCAGAAAGGTATTTAGTTTAACTATTGCCACTTTGTTCTGCGCCACATTTATTTATTATTACTTAATTATTTCAGTATCTATATATTCCCTTTCTTGAAGCACTGTTTGCCCTAAGAAATAAGAAATGCCCGTATAAATCTGTAATAAAAATATTGCTGCCTTCCCCAGTACTTCTAATATTGAAAAACTTTATCATACTTTATCAAGAGTTTTTTGTCTCTTTTGTAGGAATCTATACTTTTTTGTGTGGTTTGCAATTTCCCTTTTTTTATGGAGTTTGTTCCATGTGTGTTCAAAGCATGGCACTCCAAGTAATATCCGAGTTGGTATCTTTGTAGAGATAATTTCCTAAAATGAACTACCCTGAAAACTTGAGTGAGCTGGGCATGTTTAGACTGAAAAGGGAATCCTTAAGAGAGATAGCTTTTGTAAAATATCAAAAAGCTGTCATGCAGAAGGTGGAGCAGACATATTCTCTATATTGAGTCAAAAGGAAGACTTAGGGGTAATGATTGAAAAGAAATCAGATTTTAGCTGTACATTAGGAGAAACGTCGTATTATTAACCACTCCTTCAGAGTTAAAGAGACTGTTTTGAAAGGTGGTGAGCTGTCCTTGACTGAAAGTATTTAAGCAGGGGCAGAATGGCATCTGTCAGGGATACTGCAGTTGCTAGCATCCCTGCAGAGAGCACAGACTTTGTTCCAACTCTAAAATTCCACCATCTTTTAAAGATGCTATTTAACACACTAATTCACAGTCATACTAGTAACATTCTCATTCTACATAAGCAGGGCAGTTAACTGACAGTTTGGGGTTAACGTTCAGTTGGGAAAGAGGAATGTGTGAGACTCAAGCCAGAGAAGCTGAGATGAAAGTGGATAGCGAAGTCCTAATTGTTAAGTTATTAATCCCCAATGCACAAACATACTGATCTTGTGAAGGTCAGAAGAAGGCAGCAGGTGGCTGTAAGTCCTGAGAGGCTGCCCTGTATCAAGATCTTACCAGAAGAAGGCTATGCAAATTGGGTTTTCCCAAGACTTGGACTAGGTTGTGAGTGAATTTGGCTGGGGTGGAGATTTAGAGAATTTGGCCTGAGGTAAAAACTGTATAGAGCTTGGGGCTTGGGGTCAGTAACCATGTATTTCTTTAGAAACTGTTGTCAAGCACATATAGCTGTATATTTCAGTACCCCATTATGTACCTTTCATACCTTTCGTAAAAAATCCTAGTGAATAGTTAATTCAGTCTCAAGATTAGGTGTCCATTTTATGACCAAAGCTATTAGAGCAAGTTAATCGGATGCTTTAAAGGCACTTTAAGGGGAATAGCAGCAGTGGAAAATCGTCCCATTGAGGAAATCTGAATTAATGTGGCAGGGAGCTCCATAGGCTCATAAAAAACAAGCACAAATAGCTAAACTGGTGTTTATTATAAAACCAATTCCCTACAGTAAGTTGTGGCACAAAAGTTGTGGTGCAGCATTTGATGGAAGAAGAAAGAAACATAAAGGGGGCAAAGAGAATGTTTTTAAAAATAAGTAAAGTGATTTGTACAAGCACACACACACACACACAATATATGTATAAACATTCACAGTGCTGATGTGAAAAAAGTCTTTTTATCTACGCCCCCTTAAATCAGGGGTAGGCATTGTGGTGCTCTCTTCCAAACATTGTTGGACCACAGCTTCCATAATCCCTGACCACTGACCTACCTGGTTGGGGCTGATGGGAGTTGTAGTTCATTAACCTCTGAAGGGTAGCACATTGGCTATCCCTGACTTAATGTACTAAATTTTTCCTGCAGTCCAAACCTGAAAGTCAGAGCTCTGCAGCTCTAGTGTTGCCAGTGACAAAATACATAGAGAGAAATGCAAACAATTGTTACTGTCCTTTTGACTTACACAAATGACTCTGTCAGTGTTGGTAGGGGTTCTTCATTGAAGAGTATTTTACTGGCAACAATACCAGCATGGTAAGCAATGCCACCAATGATGAGGTCTCCTTTCTGGTGGTATTTATGAACTGGAGGCTGTGGATAACTGATACGGCATTGAACAACATTAGGTGCACACGACATGTGAGGAAATAGGGCCAGCAGAAAGATGACTAAAACCATCATTGTCAGTATAGGACAAATCTTCCCTCAACCTAGAAAACCCCCATGTTCCTCTACATCACAGTCATTAAACCTTCTGCAGTTCAAACTGCCTGACTTGAACATTTTACTCCCCCCCCCGCCTCGATAGATTTGAAGCCTAGAATATCTAAGATTAGAGTTGTGGACCTCTGCCTGTTCCCCATCCCTCTCCCTACCTCCAAATTGTATTAGGTTTATTTATGACATCCTTCACAGTCTTTGCTCTTTGTTTAGCTAATGGGCACTGAAATTCCACAGGGGGTTGAGTGAGTAAGAGAACTAATTACTGTCCTTTTGACAAAGCAATAGTGTAGTTAATTGTTAAGTGAAAAGTAATTACTGTATTTTTCCATGTATAACCCACCCCCTATTTTTGGGGACTCAAAATTAAGAAAATGAAAGAAGTTGCCAAGACTGGTTAAGCTTTTTTTTTTTTTTTTTGGGCGGGGGGGGGGAAGACTGATCAGAGTTGTTGAGCTTTTATGGGGGGGATTGCTGAAAATCGGTCACCCAACCAGCGCACAAAGTTGCACACATTGCGGGAGCCACATAACATCTGCATGCTTGCCGACAGCAGCCACAAATCGCCCTTCCAATTGCCGCAGGAGCAGCCAATCGACAGCAGCCCTTGCTGCTGACACCAATCAGCAGCCGCAATTCGCCACTTACAATCTCCTGGTTGTGGCTCCCAACAATTGCCCATCACCACTTTGCACTATCCGTGTATAAGACGAGCCCCAATTTTAAACATAGTTTTGGGGTAAAAACCCCCTTGTGTTATACACAGAAAAATACGGTAAGTTAAAGTTGGGAAACTGAGAGAAGTTGTTTGTTGCATATTTTGACCAGAACCTTTCTCAGATAGATAGATTGGAAGGGAGAGTGGATTTGGAATGTCCCACAACAAGAAATGGACACTAGATTCAATATTCAAGAAAAAGGAAAGATCCAGTAACTGAGGTTTAACACCTGAACTATGTTTCGTTGGATACCCAGCCATGGACAATGAAGTAAAATTGATCAGAAAGTGTAGGTTGGGTGCCATCACGGCAAAGTGCGATATTGAAAACCACCTTTTGCCTTCTCCCCATGCATTCAAAGGATTTTCATTTATTGTGTTTCAAGTTTCAGGACAATTAGTTCTTCAAAAAAGCCATGCTCATTGGTTGCTCCACTGCATTTGCAGCATTCAAAACATTCAGCACCTTTTTGTAATGGACAATGAAACACAGAACAGGGCTACATCAGGTCATTCATGACTGAGATTACTTTTTAATTATTATTCCTGCTGGGTCTGAGAACTGCCAGCTATCATTAGACTCCTTCAAGAAGCTGGCTGAGAAATCATTCTTGTCCCTGTCAGGATGCTATCGTCGGCTCCTGGTTACCCAGAAAGTATAAAGTCCAAGAGAAAGTTTCTTACAGTCCTTTTTTATTTCAAACTTTACACAGAGAGGCTATAGAACCCAGCCCCTTGGATAATGTTGTCCCAAGTGAAACTCCACCCCCTGTCTCTCCCACTTCCTCATGCGTCATCATCATCACCTCCTTGTAGGGGTACTGCTAATTGCCCTTTGTCTTTGAGCTCTTTGCTCTCCTACTTTTAAGGCTTGCCGGGTTCTGGGAGATGGTGGGTCTGGAATGCTTTCTAATGTCAATATGCCAGCCAGCTGCTGCTCCAGCTTTCCCATTATTTCCCAACTTCCCCCCTCATCTGCCTCTGAGTTGTCACCTCCCCGAAACTCCTGTTGTAAATCTATACTGTCTTCCGCTTCCCTGGAAGGGTCAGGATGGGGAGGCAGTCTCTACTATTCCTCTGCCTCTGCCCAGTCCCTGACATTCCCATAACCAATTCACAGCTGTCCTCAAAAAGGCAATATTGATTTCACAGGGCTCACTTTCTGCATAGGGGCTGCCACCATGGCTTTCAGATGTTATGTGTGACCAAGATCCCTAGACTGCAATGTCCCTATGTGATCCCAATTGGGATTCAGGCCTCACCATGGGAGTGAAATTGCCTTGGTTGCACTGGTCGATGATCTCCGGCGGGCTAGGGACAAAGGTGAGAGCTGTTTCCTAGTTCTGCTGGATCTCTCAGAGGCTTTTGATACAATCGACCATAACATCCTTCTGGACTGTCTTGAGGGGCTGGGAGCTGGGGGCACTGTTATACAGTGGTTCTGCTCCTTTCTCCTGGGCCGTGTCCAGAAAGTGGCGGTGGGGGATGAGTGTTCAGACAGCTGGGCTCTCACTTGTGGGGTGCCTCAGGGTTCTGGCCTCTCCCCCATGCTTTTCAACATCTACATGCAGCCGCTGGGAGAGATCATCAGTGGGTTTGGGTTGGGTGTTCATCAATATGCGGATGATACCCAGAGCTACCTCTCTTTTAAATCAGAACCAGTGAAGGTCCTGTGTGAGTGTCTGGAGGCGGTTGGAGGATGAATGGCAGCTAACAGATTGAGGTTGAATCCTGACAAGACAGAAGTACTGTTCTTGGGGGACAGGGGGTGGGCTGGTAAGGAGGACTCCCTGATCCTGAATGGGGTAACTGTGCCACTGAAGGACCAGGTACGCAGCCTGGGAGTCATTTTGGACTCACAGCTGTCCATGGAGGCGCAGGTTAATTCTGTGTCCAGGGCAGCTGTTTACCAGCTCCATCCGGTACAAAGGAAGGCTGAGACCCTACCTGCCCACAGACTGTCTTGCCAGAGGGGTGCATGCTCCAGTTATCTCCCGCTTGGACTACTGCAATGCACTCTATGTGGGGCTACCTTTGAAGGTGACTCGGAAACTGCAATTAATCCAGAATGTGGCAGCTAGACTGGTGACTGGGAGTGGCTGTCGAGACCATATAACACCAGTCCTGAAAGATCTTCATTGGCTCCCGAGCACAATTCAAAGTGTTGGTGCTGACCTTTAAAGCCCTAAACGGCCTCGGTCCCGTATACCTGAAGGAGCGTCTCTACCCCCATCATCCAGCCCGGACACTGAGGTCCAGTGCCGAGGGCCTTCTGGCGGTTCCCTCCCTGCGAGAAGTGAGGTTACAGGGAACCAGACAGAGGGCCTTCTCAGTAGTGGCGGCTGCCCTGTGGAACACCCTGCCAGCAGATGTCAAGGCTTGGGTCTACAACCAAACAGTGCAATGGTTCAACATGCTGTAAGTGATCATATTGACTTCAGTAAAGCTGTCAGGTAACTTCCTGGCAAAAAAAGCCATGTAGCCAAGAGCAGAGTAAAACATAGACACAGACCCCTTGCTATGTTCTAGTATAATTTCTTTGGTCAGTGGATGGGAGAGAGGGTATTAGCCACAGAATACACATGCTTGCTTGAAAAAAGGAACCGGGTATTGGGGGTGGGGGGTGGGGGGAATGCAACCTTACACCCCCACACTGGAGGCTGAAATACAGAAGATCTCCACAGTTACCATATATTTCTCTTTCGTGCTCAAGTAAATTGGAAAAAAGATAAACACTACAGAAAACTAAGATAAACATATACTAATATAACATAACAAATAACTCACAATAAAAACTTCATTCTTTTCTTCTTATTAGTTGTTCCCTGTTGTTCAGTTGAGGCTGCAACAGAATAATGTAGCATTTGGGGGCAAAGATGCAACACAGCAGACCAGAGCTGGAGGCTAAGATAGAGAAGACCTCCACAGCCACCATGTATTTCCCCTTGGTGCTCAGGTAGGAGGGAATAAAGGACAACCAAACACTACAAAAGACCAACATGCTAAAAGTTATAAACTTGGCTTCATTGAAACTGTCAGGTAACTTCCTGGCAAGAAAAGCCACTGTGAAACTCACAGCTGCCAGGAAGCCCATATAGCCAAGGGTAGAGTAAAACATTGTCACAGAGCCTTCGTTACATTCTAGTATAATTTCTTCAGCCAGTGAATGCATGTCAAGATCTGGGAATGGAGGAGAGGTTGCCAGCCACACAGTACATATGAAAGTTTGAGTCAGGGAGCAGGAAAGAACAATGGAGGAGGCCAGCCTTTTCCCCACCCACTTCCTCATCCTGGAACCTGGTTTGGTGGCCATGAAAGCCAGAACCACAGTGATGGTCTTTGCCAGCACACAAGAAACTGCCACTGAGAAGATGATGCCAAAAGCAGTTTGTCGGAGGAGACATGTCACGGTCTCAGGTTGGCCAATGAACAATAAAGAGGAAAGGAAGCAGAGCTGTAGGGAGACGAGGAGAGTGTAGGTGAGGTTTCGGTTACTGGCTTTGATGATGGGAGTATTGTGGTTCTTTAGAAATATTCCCAGCACCAGTGCTGTGATCAAAGCAAAGCAAAGAGCAAGGAAGGTTAAAGTAATGCCTAAGGTTTCTTCATAAGACAAGAAGCTTATAACCTTGGGAACACATGTATCTTGCCTCTTGCTAGGATAGTTTTCATCTGAGCATTTATTACAGTCATTCATATCTGGAAAAGGAAAGATGTTTATTGCCATTATTTCTACAACATGCCATAGTTGCTCCCTTTTCACAAGCCCATTCCAATAATACAGTCAGTGTTGATATTGTAATATGTCTACAGGGCTGAGTATAACTGCTTAAGTGTTACATGTATCTAAAGTAGTAACAGAGTGAAGAGAGGGATGCTGCAATGAAAATGGTGTGATCTTCTATTTAGGGTGGTATAGGTATGCTAAATGTGGTAGAGATTGCCATTCTCTAGACAAACAGCAACAGAAGTCTCCATAACCTTTCACTAACATTCTAAGCATTAAAAGTTTAACCTATTGAGTTATGTGAATATTCCTCTGATTAACAGCTGTTATGAGTTTGATCCAGACTAATTTAAGCATATTTACATGTCTTGCATTTATTTCAGTGGGAGCTGAGTCCAAGCAATGCAGAGTGGATTCAGGCCTCTATGTGTATTTCTTACCTTCCATATTTGAAATCTTCCCCTCTGGGCATGGACTACAATCGTAGCAACAAAATGGCTCTCCTTCCTTCACTTTCTTGCTAGATCCAGGTTGGCAACTCTCAGTACAGACAGAAAGAGGCTGAGTCTGATCCATAAAGGAAAGAGCATAATTATAATAAAGAGAAAAATTATTAGGGAATCTTTTGGATTCTGGTCCTTTTTGTTTGTAGAGGGAGAAAATACCTGGTATGATATAGCAGATATTATTGTTCATTGAAAGCTGGCAATAATACCTCTTTTTCACTGATACTGAAGTGTTTGGGCAGAGCTCACACATTACAGAGCAGAAAATCAAGCATAATATAGCTATATATTTTTATATTATTTGATAAAAATATTCATGATACTTGTCATTCTTTTTTCTTGCAACCAATTTACATTTTTACGAAGGCTCTTATGAATGTCAGGTTAACTCTTACCTTAAAGTTTATGTGGTGGGCTCTTTGTTCAAATAACTCAGGATAACTGCATTAGAGTTTTTATTTCCCCTATCCTGCTCCGTTTTATGCTGCCTCACCAATGTTTATTTTGATCTCCCAGTTTGTAAATTTTTGCTTACTTTCCTGTCTTGATAGCTTTGTAAATTTAGCGAGGAGCCAGGAATTTCCAGTACTCTTTTCTGCTTTGCTCCCAGTGGTTTTTCTGCTTGTTGAGAAAGAGGATATCACTCCTCTAATATATATTCTGAATATGCATCTTAACGTATGTATTTTGTGAGTGTTCTTTTCATTAAAAAACTAATTTATGAGGAAATGGAACAGAACCAATCTATGGGTAAAAATATGCATATATTACAAAAACTGGCAGCAAAATTTAGTTCCATGGGTAGTGTACAGATGTAGTTAACAACTGAAAAATAAAAAGTACAATAAAAATCAGAAAGAGTGGTTGGCAGTGAAGGCTGCCATACTTCAGTCGTACTGGCAGTGGTGCCACTGCCATTTAGTGGAAGGGAGAGAGAGAGATGGTCTAAAAGTCAGATGGACCAATGCATACCCACTGTCAGTGCAGCGCTGAACTTCCACTGCATTGTGCCTACCTATCTCCCTACTGGTAATGCAGCAACATTGCTGTCGGGAGGCCAGGTGTGCTGGGTAACCTTTCCCTGACAGCCATTCCTGTAAGACTGATGTGTGTCAAATTTCCTGCTCAAGCTTCTTCACTATCACTCCTCTTTTCTCCTCTTCTGCTGCTCCCCTGAAACCATCTGTTTCCTCTTCTACTTTCTCCTGTCTTCTCTCAATTTTTCCTTCTAGTCTCTTTGCAATTTATTTTTCCTTTCCACCCACATTACTTCTTCACTCTTTCTGGCACATCAGCCTGGGCAGAAATCTGTGGGGTTTCCTATTTATATCAATTCATAAACAGTAATATTATTTCAATCAAACATTAGATTTTCATGGGTGTGTATGATTGTTAAATGAAAGCAGATTTAGAAATCTGGACAATAAATCAGTGCTTATTCAATAGTGGAACTCCTTTGAAATAAAAGACCCTTGGACCCTACCTGGTTAAACCAGCTGTGCCATGTTATGGCATCTTCATCAAGGGTAAATGCACGATCTGGAGAAGCCTTTGGGTCCATCCTTCCAACTCTCACTCTATGAAAGGATTGGTTGGAGGAAATAATCCAGTTGATAATATCCAAGCCAGTGATTACCTCCCCATACTGGTTGAAGGAGACCTCATCTCCTGCAGTGTTGTTAAATGAGATACTTCTCAAAAAGTGGTGGAGCTAGATTGAAAAAAGCAGGAGCTTAGGAAAGGCTGCATTTTTATCTTTCAGATAAAGATTTAATGTAGGAATGGTGAAGTTTGTTTCTATGAAAAGATGTTCACACATAGGAAACTTTTAAACCTCAAATTTAATTTAATGGTGAGCCGAGCCCAGAGTCAATGGTTGATGGTGATTGAGTCATATGTGGGTGGAAGTGGATTTTCCAATATATTTTATATCCTACACATCCTGCTTGCTTGTTATTTTTGTCAGTCTGCTCTCTCTCAAGATTGTTGTGGGATCACTTGCTCTGACGAAGCATTTGGGGAATAGAGGTTGCTAAGAGAATGATGCAGATGCCTCTGGCTGCCATCACTGCTTTCAAGTTGTGATTGGAGCCACATCTCAATTGACTGCTCATTCATCAGCCCCACCCCCACCATGGATATTTTCTGCTTGAATAAGCTCATTGACTTATTCCTCTTTCATATGTGTGGTACCCACCATTGTTTAGCCAAAATTTGAAAGCATCTCAATATGTCATACATTTATCAATCCAACACTGGTTTCCTCTTTCTCACACCCATGCAGAAAGTAGTAAAGCCAGGAAACAAACAGAACTGAGGAACCCCAGATGTTGGGAGGAAGTAACATTATTCCAAGGTGCTATGCAAGATGAGAATCTTCAACCCCTTACCTTCCATAATTGTTGGTTCCACTCCTTCTGTCTCCTTTTGTGAACCAGTCCTCTGAAGTTAGATGAGGTCAACACATGCAAAGCATGGGCCACAGCATAAACAGCATTGTAGATGCTATAGCCATGGCCAGTCATGCTCATTTCAAAAAAATCCCCAGGAAGGCTCTCCAGCTTCTCTTTCCCAGTGCATATAGTCCCCTTCACATTGCCAACCATGGAATTTGGGAATCCACAGCAAAAGGCTTGTTGCCAGAAGTCCCTGAGGAAACCATCTCCATCTGTGGTAGAAGGATTTATGCTTTGAACATAATGATGAAATCCTCTTAAATCATTTAAGTGAATTCCAAAAGATATAGTGCCATGGAACAATCTTGACTCCCAATTGCGTTGAAGGACAAATGAAGTGAACTCCATCTGGGCTGTTGTTATCCATACCTTGCCTTGTATATTCATTGTCACAGGCACAAAGTTTTTTAGAAATGGAAGCCATCTTAAAACTACCATTGAATAAGATTCTCCATAAACCAGCACTACGTTAGCTTTGCTGCTCATTATTTCATCATGCAGCTTTGCCCCATGTTGAATCATACCCTCTGTGTCACTGGCAAAACTTATTTTTGGAATTTTTTCTAGAAAGGCAAAGCAGATACCACTTTGTATAAACACTGGGAGCACAGTGTGCACAAATCTTTCTCCATTGTCGTTATCCATCACAAGGAGCCCGATCCATGTCCATCTGAAATGCAGAAGCAAAGAGAGAATCCCTGCAAATTCGTGGTGTTCCTGGGGGGCCATCTGGTAGAAGGAAAATCCTGGGATTTTATCATTCATAATTGGAGCAGGGCCATATGTGAGCTAAGGAGAGATTGGAGAAATAAATGCTATGGTTGGAAATGCTGATTGGAATAGATCAAAAGTGGCTGGAGCAACCCAGTCAGATGGGTGGGGTACAAATAATGAAATTATTAACAGCAGGGATTAATCTCAATATGGGTCTTATGTTTGTTTTTGAAATCTGTGTTCAGATCTCGGTAAGGCTTCTCATTTTGCTGCTAAGATTTCCTTGGCTGGAGATGGGAAGATTCCACTTATGTCGACAATATGATTTGTCACAGAAATAAATTGTTGGCAAATGCTTTCATTGTTGCATTACATCCTTTCAATAACCATCCCTAAAAAGACAGTATGTGTGATTGGCTGGTATTTGTCACAAACCCAGTGCTTTTTTCTGGGGGGGGGGTATGCATACCCCTAAACATTTTGTAAATTTAAGTATGGCCTCAATGAGGGGCAGTATTTCAATATGAGTAGGAAAATGAGAGTACCCCTAAACCTTTTTTAAGGAAATAGCACGGCACAAACCTATGGATACAGGAAAATCAGAAGCTGCTTTGTTCCCAATTCCAATTTCCTCCCTCATTTATAAATGAACTATATCACAGGAATTTCTTAGTCTTGGAAAAGGAAGGAAGGAAGGAAGGAAGGAAGGAAGGAAGGAAGGAAGGAATCTGACTATTCCTATTCCATCCATTTCTGATTCCAACCCACAAAATAAAATCTGGAAGGACCAAGGAAGTATGAAAATGGTGTTGGAACACAATCACACAGAAGTGCCCTACCTGTGGAATCTTATAGAGATGTAAAATAGTTGCCACATGAAGGGAGATTTCAGTGTCAAGTCCCCCGATGACAGCTGTCAGATTATTCTGGATATCACATATATAATTTGGGGCAAATTTCTCCAGTGTGGATAAAAGTAGCATAGTGACATGATAGGTCTTCCTTGCATTGTTGTTGCTGTCATAGATGTGGAAGCCCAAGGTGTAGTTGGGTAAGATGTGAGGGTTTTCGTTGATCTCTTTTACTGCAAAGGCCAAGGCCAGGATGTGCTGGTAACCCTTAGGCACCACCCTAGAACAAGAGTTGCAATCTATATCAAAACACAAAGTTAATTATTTTGAATTTAGTGAGCTTTATCACTGGCATAGGGGCATAGGATTGTAAGGGAATAAGATTGTAAGACCCTAATAAATAACACAGATCTCCCTTTCTGCTGTGTTGTGAGTTTAATTATTATTTTGTTCTGTATATTATCATTATCAACAACAAGAACAACTGGATTATAATTGTGACATTGCAAGCAATTCCACCCTTCAGGGGACCAAGACTTTGAGCTTTCTCTCTGTATAACAAAAGTGTAAGAATGTCACCATGCAGCCCCAGTTGTAGGATCTGTAGTTTCACATCACCATACTGTATTTGCATTCCCTCATAGCACAGCCCCCATTAATGGATTTATAGAGTCATATCATAAACTTGGATTTGCAAGGTGTCATGCCAGAGTAGGGGAGGAAAAGTGAAGGCAGGTTACATTGCTGCAGTGGTCATGGGATGGAAGGAAAAAGGGAGGAATACTGTGATACCAAGCTGGTTATTAGGAAACTTCTTAGTATGATAAGTGAGTTTCCATTTGGGTAATACTAGTCTGTGCTTCCTCCAAGTGTTCTGATTAGTCCTCAAAAAGAAAAGAAGAAATTTTATTTTGAAATAAGGGAACTGGGAAGGGAGTTAAAAAAGGAGACCAGTTAAAGTTAAATACATCTTGAAAAAGAATCATCTTGAAAAAGAAAAACATGGTCAGCTTGGCAAAGCCTTCTCTCTCACACACGTTCCACAACAAACACGTGTCTGCCACTGTGTAATGTGTGAGCATGTTTTTCTTCCTCCCAACTCAGCCTCAGGCTTATGGGCTTACTCAATCCACCTAAGCCTGCCTTCACATGCAGAGGAAGAAACTGAGGGTTTGAAACTCATCAGCTCCCCATACCTGGTTTAGATGGCCAGTCAAACCATTCCCAGGGTGTGGCTGCTCTTGCATGCTGACAGATTCTAGAAGCCACTGGTGAGAGCTGAGTGCTGGGAGGGGACCAAAGGTGGACAAACTAACGCAGAAGGAAAAAGAGGTGTCCTCAACTAGAGGTACTACCCCATACTCCTCCCAATAACATATTATTCACTCCCCTGTGGAGCAATAGGTTCCCCCCCCTTCAGTGTTCTTTTAATTGTCTCAGCACTACAACCCTAGGCATTTTTAGTCTGAGATAGATCTCATTCAGTTTGAAAGGAGTTATTCCCAAATAAGAGTGCATAGATTTGCAGCCCCAGCAGGTGTTCTGATGCTGCTATTCTAGGACTCCAGTGACATAATAAATAGAAGTAAAAACAAAAAGTTCTTACACAAGCTCTTCAGATAATTCCGGTGGAAATTCTTCAGTGAAGGCTCTTGGACTGGAGACGAAGCCACCATGAGAAACAATGCCACCAATGATATAATCTCCTGACTGATGGTACTTATGAAGTGGCTTATGTATATACTGACCCCTGCAGTTTTCCATGTAGACCTGACAAACCTTTTGAGTAAATAGTGCCAGCAGAAAAACAACAAAAGCCACCATCTTCCATACAAGGGCATATCTTCCTTCTACCTTTAGATACAGTATTCTCAATGTACCCCACACCTTTTTACATGACCATGATTCTATTTATCACATCCTCCACAAGCTTTATTTTGAGTTTTTCCAGCGGCCACTGAAACTGCACCAGGGATTTAAGAAGCAGCAGGATTAATTACAGACATTTTGATCATCAATCAGGAGGGCAATAATTAAGTCAAAATGGAGGAACCTCTGTAGATTTGCTGAAGAATATTCAGAACTGTCATTTTAACTGCTCCTCTTCACCATGGCAAGGAATATTTCGTCTTGGAATGATGCAGAACATGAAATGGACACCCAAAATAACAGAGGATAAGTGTGGGCCTGCAACAAACTATTTTACGGATTATATCTTTAAACTACATATTTATGAACTTACCCTCAAATGGTGTTTTCATCATCTGTTTTTGAGAGGTACACTTGTTGCGAACAGGGAATATCAATGGATATTCAATCAATATCAATCAATATCAGCTGTATCTTTGGAGAAGGAATTCTGTAGTCATTCTATACTGTTGGAATAAAGTAAAATATCCAGTTGCATCAGGCTCCTCCATTAGTTGTCCTCTAGCAACAACCATAATCATCACCACCACCACCACCACCACCATCATCATCATCATCATCATACCCCACCCATCTGGCTGGGTTTCCCCAGCCACTCTGGGCAGTTTATTGTACAAATAAAGCATAGTAAAACATCAAACATTAAAAACTTCCCAATAAATAATATTATTAATTAATAATCCATTAGATTATAGAAGAGGGAAAGACAGGAATGCAAGTACTCTCAATCATCTCAGCTGAGAGACTAGCAATGCTTGACTCCTCCTTGAACTCTTTCATTTCTAGCTGCTCCTTAAAAAGGTAAAGGGACCCCTGACCATTAGCTCCAGTTGCGGACAACTCTGGGGTTGTGGCGCTCATCTCGTTTTATTGGCTGAGGGAGCCGGCGTACAGCTTCTGGGTCATGTGGCCAGCATGACTAAGCTGCTTCTGGCGAACCAGAGCAGTGCACAGAAAAGCTGTTTAGCCTTCCCGCTGGAGCGGTACCTATTTATCTACTTGCACTTTGACGTGCTTTCGAACTGCTATGTTGGCAGGAGCTGGGACCGAGCAATGGGAGCTCACCCCGTCATGGGGATTCAAACCGCCGACCTTCCGATCTGCAAGCCCTAGGTTTAACGCACAGCACCACCCGTGTCCCACAGCTGCTCCTTAGAAGATCCCTATAAAAATAAAACATTCCGGTGGCATGAAGTGCCTTTTACTAGATTTGGCTCATAACTTAGACGGGACAGTGTCTAAATGGGGAAAGCATTCCTTCAATTTTCTATATTTTGATAATTTCTAGGTTTTATAACTGAAATCCATTTTACATTAATCTGGGAGGATTGCTCTTTCAGGGCTCTGCCATCACCATCAATATCGGGCATTGAATGTGTTGGCCTAGTGTGGGGCACCAAGGAGAGCTTGGCTGTCTGGCTGGTGTACCAACCACCTAGCGCATCAGCAGCCACGCTGTCAGGCCTGTTGGATATGGTGGCAGGCTGGGCCTTGGAGTTCCCTAACCTACTGGTTTTGGGGGACTTCACCGTTCATGCTGATGCCACCACCTCCTCACGGGCTCTGGACCTGGTGTCTTACATGGCGACATTAGGGCTCTCCCAGTTTGTTTTGGGTCCCACACACCAAGCAGGCCACATGCTGGATTTGATTTTTGGTGTGGGTATAGATGTGATCATGCTTTCACTTGTGTAAGTGCCATGGTCTGACCACTGCACTCTGAAAGCCAGGATTGACTTCCCGCCCCCACCCTGTTTGGGTGGTGAGCCTATTTGGGCTTGCCCGCGAAGACTGATGGATCCTGATGAATTTCGTCAGGCCTTGCGGGACCCTGCTCCCCCTGGCGGCTCACTAGATGAGCTTGTCAAGAACTGCAATAACCAGCTCTTGGCGGCCATCAATGAGATCGCACCTAAGCGCCCTCTGCGACCCTGCCGAAACCGGGGCCCCTGGTTTACTGAGGATCTCTTGGAAATGAAGTGGGACTTCAGATGGCTAGAGTGAGTATGACGGTGTGCTTGTGTCAGAACCTTAAGAACATCTTATAGGACACTTATGAAAGCCTATGAGATGGCAGTGAAAGCTGCAAAGTTTTACTTCTCAGCTTCCATTGCATCCCCTAGCTCTCGCCCGGCACAACTTTTTAGAATAATTAGGTCTTTAACAATCCTAGAGGAACAGCCAAATTGACCCATAGCTGTGAGGCATTTGCAAGCTTTTTTGCAGAGGAAGTCTTGCTTCTCCGCCGTGACCTCCCTGCCAATTTGGATATGGTAACAGAACTGGAGGCCCCTCGATTGTCCTCGGGTCCAGTATTGGACCACTTCGATCAGATACTGCCTGCCAATGGAGACAGATTCCTCTGGGCTGGAAGGCCCACAACTTGCTCCCTTGACCCATGCCCGTCCTGGCTGATTAGAGTGTGTCCAACAAGGAGCGGGGCCCCCTGGGTGAGATCATCAATCAGTCCCTTGGCACGGAGACTTTCCCAGGGGAATTGAAGGAAGCAGTGGTGTGTCTGCTCTTAAAGAAAACATCTCTAGATCCTTTAGATCTATCCAATTACTGCCTGGTTTTGAATCTTCCGTACCTGGGTAAGGTAATTGAGAGAGCAGTTGCCGAAAGGTTTCTGGATGAAACATCGGCTCTGGACCCATTTCAGTCCAGCTTTTGCCCTGGTTATGGGACCGGGACAGCTTTGGTCGCCCTAACAGATGATCTCCGTAGAAAGCTGGATCAAGGCGGGTCAGGACTGCTGATTCTCTTAGATCTGTCAGGAGCCTTCGACATGGTTGATCACAAATTTTGAACCACTGCCTTGCCGACGTGGGGATTCAGGGCACAGTCCAACAATGGCTGTGTCCTTTATCTCAGGTCAGAAACAGAGGGTGGTGCTAGGGATGGAGTTGTCGCCGTGGCACTCCTTGGTGTGTGGAGTTCCACAGGGTGCAATCCTTTACCCGATGCTTTTCAATATCTTTATGCACCCCCTTGCCCAGATTGTCTGGAGCTTTGGGCTGGGTTGTCATCAATATGCTGATGACACCCAGCTTTATCTGTTGATGGACGGCTGCCCTGACTTGGCCCCAGACACACTGACCAGATGCTTGGAAGCTGTGGCTGGATGGCTTTGTGGGAGCTGGCTGAAGTTAAATCCTTCGAAGACATTGGTCCTCTGGCTGGGTCAGGATGAGATCGGGTTGGGAGGCCAACTCCCATCTCTTTTGGGGGCTTAATTAGTGCCAGCGCCTTCTGTCAAAAGCTTGGGTGTAACCTTCAACACCTCCCTTTCCATGGAGGCGCAGGTTTCAGACACAGCAAAGGTGGCATTTTTCCATCTCCGCCGTATTAAGCAGTTGGTCCCTTACCTTTCTCACCCTGATCTGGCCACAATTATCCATGCAACGGTCACCTCCAGGTTTGATTATTGTAACTTGCTCTACGCGGGGCTGCCCTTGAAGCTGACCCATAAACTCCAGCGGATGCAGAATGCCACGGCGAGGCTCCTTACGGGGTCCTTGCCACAGGATCACATTCATCCAGTGCTTTACCAACTGTACTGGCTCCCAGTGGAGTACAGGGTCAGGTTTAAGGTGCTGGTTTTGACCTTTAAAGCCCTATGTGGCCTAGGACCCATGTACCTACGGGACCGCCTCTCTTGGTATGCCCCGCGGAGGACCATAAGGTCCACAAATGACAACACTTTGGAGGTCCCAGATCGCAACTAGGTCCCAGATTGGTCTCAACTAGGGCCAGGGCCTTTTCAGTACTGGCCCTGACTTGGAGCCTTCTGTCACAAGAGACTAGGGCCTTGTGGGACTTGACATCTTTCCGCAGAGCCTGCATGACAGAGCTGTTCCGCCTGGCCTTTGGTTTGGACTCAGTCTGACTGTTATGTTTCCCTCCCCTTATGGTTTTGCTCTATGGGCTACTTTTAAAATGAGGCTGCATTTTAAAATGTATTTTAACCCCATATTTTAAATTAGTCCCCCCCCCCATTATGTTTTTATTGTAATTTTACTGGTGTTAGCTGCCCTGAGTCTGGCTCTGGCTGGGGAGGGCGGGGTATAAATAAAATTTATTTATTTATTTATTTATTTATTTATTTATTTATTATTATTCACATCAGATTCCTGTGAGTTTTCAGATCAAGAAAAATTGTATTAAAATCAAAGAGAATTATCCTCAGATAAATGAGCTGACATTTGCAGTTTCAGCCAGTGTTCTGAAGCTGCTGCTCTAGGATTGATCATGTGAAGCTGAGTTCTTACACAAGCTCTTCAGGCAGTACTGGTGGAGATTCCACCGTGAATGTTACAGAAGTGGATAAGAAGCCATCATGGGAAACAATGCCACCGATGATGAAATCACCTGGCTGATAATACGCGTGTAGTGGATGGTGTGGATCTTGGAGCTTGCATATCACCTTATGAGTCTGACATATGTTGTAAGGAAACAGTGCCAGCAGCAAGACCACTAAAATCACCATCCTTAATACAAGGGTAAATCTTCATTCTACACAGAAGCTGCTATTTCCCCAGGAATATTATAATCAGCATCTTCAAAACGAAAACTGTTTGAATGCTAGTTTAGTTTCCTCAGAGGCTGCAATCTAGGAGTACTCAAAATCAGAATCCAGGCCTCACCTCAATTATCCTGGTTAGATTTACTGCATCCTTTGCCCTTAGTTTTGCCAGTGGATTTTTGAAAAGCAGCAGATTTAATTACAGTCCTCTTAATAATCTAACATGACCATAGTTATTCATTCAAAGCTGGGGACTCCCTGTGGAATTGCTGTAGAATATGAATTTGTCCCATATTCAGTACTGTCATTTTTTAATTCCCTTTGGTCTCAGTCTTTTCCGATAAAGAAAACAATGCCCGACCTGAAGAACTTGGAGCAAATGATTCAGCAGAGGAAACACGGCCCAGAATAACTAAGGAGATAGTACAAGAATACTTGGCTAGTTTAGATGTATTCAAGTCTCTAGGGCCAGATGAACTGCATCCAAGAGTATTAAAAGAACTGGCAGATGTGATCTCAGAACCACTGGCAGTCATCTTTGAGAATTCCTGGAGAACAGGCGAAGTCCCGGCAGACTGGAGGAGGGCAAATGTTGTCCCTATTTTCAAAAAGGGGAAAAGAGAGGACCCAAATAATTACCGCCCAGTCAGTCTGACATCAATACCAGGGAAGATTCTGGAGCAGATCATTAAATAAACAGTCTGTGAGCACCTAGAAAGGAATGCTGTGATCACCAATAGTCAGCATGGATTTCTGAAAAATAAGTCATGTCAGACTAACCTGATCTCGTTTTTTGACAGAATTACAAGCCTGGTAGATGAAGGGAATGCAGTGGATGTAGCCTACCTTGATTTCAGCAAGGCATTTGACAAGGTGCCCCATGATATTCTTGTAAAGAAGCTGGTAAAATGCGGTCTTGACTATGCTACCACTCAATGGATTTGTAACTGGCTGAATGACCGAACACAAAGGGTGCTCATCAATGGTTCCTCTTCATCCTGGAGAAGAGTGACTAGTGGGGTGCCACAGGGTTCTATCTTGGGCCCGGTCTTATTCAACATCTTTATCAACGACTTGGATGATGGACTCAAGGGCATTCTGATCAAATTTGCAGATGACACCAAACTGGGAGGGGTGGCTAACATCCCAGAGGACAGGATCACACTTCAAAACGACCTTGACATATTAGAGAACTGGGCCAAAACAAACAAGATGAATTTTAATAGGGAGAAATGTAAAGTATTGCACTTGGGCAAAAAAAATGAGAGGCACAAATACAAGATGGGTGACACCTGGCTTGAGAGCAGTACATGTGAAAAGGATCTAGGAGTCTTGGTTGACCACAAACTTGACATGAGCCAACAGTGTGACGCGGCAGCTAAAAAAGCCAATGCAATTCTGGGCTGCATCAATAGGAGTATAGCACCTAGATCAAGGGAAGTAATAGTGCCACTGTATTCTGCTCTGGTCAGACCTCACCTGGAGTACTGTGTCCAGTTCTGGGCACCACAGTTCAAGAAGGACACTGACAAACTAGAACGTGTCCAGAGGAGGGCAACCAAAATCGTCAAAGGCCTGGAAACGATGCCTTATGAAGAACGGCTAAGGGAGCTGGGCATGTTTAGTCTGGAGAAGAGGAGGTTAAGGGGGATATGATAGCCATGTTCAAATATATAAAAGGATGTCACATAGAGGAGGGAGAAAGGTTGTTTTCTGCTGCTCCAGAGAAGCGGACACGGAGCAATGGTTCCAAACAACAAGAAAAAAGATTCCACCTAAACATTAGGAAGAACTTCCTGACAGTAAGAGCTGTTCGACAGTGGAATTTGCTGCCAAGGAGTGTGGTGGAGTCTCCTTCTTTGGAGGTCTTTAAGCAGAGGCTTGACACCCATATGTCAGGAGTGCTCTGATGGTGTTTCCTGCTTGGCAGGGGGTTGGACTCGATGGCCCTTCTGGTCTCTTCCAACTCTATGATTCTATGATTCTATTCTATGATTCTATGGTTAGGAACCAGTGGTGTAGTGGTGAATTTTGAAGTTAGAAGCTCAGCATATGAAATCCTATAATGAAAGGAGATTCCAAAATGTAGCAAGGTATAGTTAGGTATAGTTAGTATCCTGGAATTTGTTTAGGGAAACATGGTTTCACATATTTGTCCCCTATGCGTCATGACTGCAGCCCTATGCATAGTAGCTACTTGAGAGTAAGCTCCCTTGAACTCCATGGAGATCATCTCTGATTGCAAAGTTGTACAACACTTGATTCAGACAATAAAAAGGTAAAGGTACCCCTGCCCGTACGGGCCAGTCTTGACAGACTCTGGGGTTGTGCGCCCATCTCACTTAAGAGGCCAGGGGCCAGCGCTGTCCGGAGACACTTCCGGGTCACGTGGCCAGCGTGACATCGCTGCTCTGACAAGCCAGAGCCGCACACGGAAACGCCGTTTACCTTCCCGCTGGTAAGCGGTCCCTATTTATCTACTTGCACCCGGAGGTGCTTTCGAACTGCTAGGTTGGCAGGCGCTGGGACCGAGCAGCGGGAGCGCACCCCGCCGCAGGGATTCGAACCGCCGACCTTTCAATCGGCAAGTCCTAGGCGCTGAGGCTTTAACCCACAGCGCCACAATACATTTTTTAAAAAACATTGCTATGGGAACTGTATTATCTCACAGCATATAATTAAACTATGGAACTCGCTGCTGGGGGTAGCAATGATGGCCAGCAGCTTGGATGGTTTTAAAAGTGAATTAGAGAAATTCCTAGAGGATATGGCTAGGATTGTTTGATTTATGTTTTTAATGTATCATATACTTTGATGTTTTTCAAAAGCAGAGACATCACCTTGCCAACAAAGGTCTGTAAAGTAAAGCCATGGTTTTTCCAGTAGTGATGTATGGAAGTGAGAGCTGGACCATAAAGAAGGCTGATCGCCGGAGAATTGATGCTTTTGAATTATGGTGCTGGAGGAGACTCTTGAGAGTCCCATGGACTGCAAGAAGATCAAACCTATCCATTCTTAAGGAAATCAGCCCTGGGTGCTCACTGGAAGGACAGATCGTGAAGCTGAGGCTCCAATACTTTGGCCACCTGAGAAGAGACGACTCCCTGGAAAAGACCCTGATGCTGGGAAAGATGGAGGGCACAAGGAGAAGGGGACGACAGAGGACGAGATGGTTGGACAGTGTTCTCGAAGCTACAAACATGAGTCAGACCAAAATGCGGGAGGCAGTGGAAGACAGGAGTGCCTGGTGTGCTCTGGTCCAGGGGGTCACGAAGAGTACTTTGATGTTAGCCACCCTGAACCCGGTCCTGGCCGGGGAGGATGGGGTATAAATAAAATTTATTATTATTATTATAGCCATGATGGCTATGCTCTGCCTCTGTGGTTGGAGGCGGTAATGCTTCTGCATACCAGTTGCTGTAAATCACTTGCAGATTTCCCACAGGCATCTGCTTGTTCACTTTGCATCCAGGTTGCTGCACCAGAAGGGTCACTAGCTTGATCCAACAGGCTTTATCTTTCATTCTGTTGTTCTGTAGTAGGGAATAGCTGACAGTCAAATCTGGCTCAATGAACTAGAAAGGAAAATAGTCAACTAATATTTCACAAATGGCTTGAAAAGGATGAAGTCCATTCATTGTAGTCTTACAGATTCCATTATGCTGAAAGCTTTGAGGCAAGTTTTATAATTGCGAATTAAGACCAGATACAGGTTTGCTTATAAGTAAATTTTGGTAAGAATTGCTCAGAGTCTCCAAACTAACATATACTACAAGAGAATAATGTGTGTGTACAATGTACTGTTATTATTGTATTCCTAAAAACAAATGCCAAAGCATTTTTCCAAATGAATTTCCAGCTAGGGATTTTTGGAAACTAGAAACATTTATAAGGGAGCTGCTGAACACGTGTGAAAATATTCTCCTCTACATGTAGAGAAAAACACAGATTATAGCAAAGGACAGGTTTATTATTTCTTTAGTTTTTCTTCCTTATTATTATTATTATTAGCTGTTCCATGTTGTTCAACTCAGGCCTCAGCAAAAGTATATAACATTTTGGGAGAAAGATGCAACCTAGCAACCCAAGGCTGGAGGCTAAGATAGAGAGCATCTCCACAGCTAGCATGTATTTTCCCTTGGTGCTCAGGCAACTGTTGAGTTGGTCTTTACCAATATTCTGTGGTACACAAACACATCTCCTGTATTGGGTACAAATTATAGCAAAGGACACTTATTAAATTCTTCAGGCTTTTCTTCTTATTAGTTGTTCCCTGTTGTTCAGTTCAGGCCTCAACACAATAATATAACATTTAGGAAAAAAGATGCAACCCATCAACCCAGCACTGGAGGCTAAGATAGAGAAGATCTCCACAGCAACCATGTATTTTCCCTTGGTGCTCAGGTACGATGGAATAAAGGACAGCCAAACACTGCAAAAGACCAACATGCTAAAAGTGATAAACTTGGCTTCATTGAAACTGTCGGGTAATGTCCGGGCAAGGAAAGCAACAGTGAAACAGATAATTGCCAGAAAACCCATATAGCTAACAACACAGTAAAACATAGTCACAGACCCCTCATTACATGCTAGTATAATTTCTTCTGCCATTGAGTGACTGTCAAAATCTGGAAATGGGGGAGAGGTTGCTAGCCATACAGTACAGATCCCTGCCTGAACAAAGCAGCAGGAAAAAACAATAGTGTTGGCCAGTCCCTTCCCCACAAAGGTTCTCACCCTAGATCCTGGTTTGGTGGCCATGAAAGCCAAAACCACTGTAATGGTTTTTGCCAATACACAAGAAACAGCCACTGAGAAGATGACGCCAAAAGTGGTTTGTCGGAGGAGACATGTTACCTTCTGAGGTTGGCCTATAAATAGCAATGCACAAAGGAAGCAGAGCAGGAGGGAGATGAGGAGAGTGTAGGTGAGGTTCCTGTTGTTTGCAATGACAATAGGAGTGTCATGGTGCTTCATAAATGTACCCAGCACCAGAGCTGTGATCAGAGAAAAGGAAAGAGAAAAACAGGTTAAACTGATACCCAAAGGTTCTCCATAAGACAAGAAGCTTCTACTCTTGGGAATGCATGCATCTCGATTCTTGCTTGGATAGTCTTCATCTAAGCATTTATTACATTCAGCTGTATCTGGAAAAAGAAATATGAGGTCTTGATCCCAGTTACATGCCACAAATATCAACAACATGCTGAAATTGTTCCTCTCTCTCAAACCAAATGTCTCCTTTCAGTTCAGAGAATACATATTAGTGCTGGCACTACAGATTGCGGCACAGATTGGTTTAACTTGTTTAGAACGAATGTAGACATAAAGCAGCATTTTTTTCTAAAAAGATGTGGTAAACCTGCTGACAGGAAGCCATGTTAAATTTGGCTCACATCCCAGGTTTATGCAGGAACTGGGGTGGCTTGTAAGGTTATAGGCTATTCACCCTCACAGTTGTTGAATGTATAGTCTGGGTACATGCTGCAGGTAGCAGAAGAGTTGACCAGTTCCCCTTCAATTACAAAAGAACCACAAGCCCTTTGTCATTCTTACTAGATAAATGTATCCAGAATACCCAAAGGCCAGTGATCAGAAAAACACACACAAAACATGACAGATTATTTCCACTTCTAAAGCTTCTTTCCAGCCCTTGCAAAATATTTCATCCAAATTTAAATAGTAAAGAAAAGCAGTCATGAGGTATGCATAGTTTGACATGTTGTTCCTGTGGATCACAGATCTTCTGTGCACCTTTAGCTCCCTATAGTTATAGTTATCAATACAAAGATCCCTTTTGAAATTAAGTGGAAAAGTTAGAAATTATTATTGTTATTATCACTATTCATTTATTCATCACCTTCTACATACGTGTCTCAAGTAAAATAGTTTAAAACACCACAAAAACAAACAAGTTTAAAAAACCTGAAACAATTCAATACAGAACTGACACCCATGGCATCCTAAAACCTATAGAAACGCATTCATCCAGTTGGGAAAACCTGAGAGAATAAAAAAAATAAATCAAAAAATCAATTGTTTGCAGAAAATGCAGATAGTACCTGTCAAATCTTGACCATAATGCTATTCCATGTAAGAGGGACAGCCACCATAAAAGCCCTACTTTGAGTTAGTGTGGTACAAGCATCTGATATCTTTGGAACTGCTACAAGGAGTTTTCCCACAGACTCCAGTACCCTGTTAGGTATGTAAGGAATAAGGGGTCTTACAAGTAACCTTGGCCTGAGATACATATGGCATCAGATGTTAGTACCAAAACCATGGTCAGGGCCAGATTTAGGTTTGACGAGGCCCTAAGCTACTGGAGATGATGGGGCCCTTCATATGTCCAAACCAATGATATTTTAGGGAGCAGGCTAGCAGGTGGGGCCCATTACTTATATCATAGGAGCCTACACAACACAAAACACAGTTGCTGTATGTAGGTTTTATTTTATTTGTTTCTTATTGTATATTTTGGAAATGTACATCCAGTGGTTTTTTCCTTTAATATTTTTTTTTGGAGGGCCCCAAGAGAGTGGGGCCCTAAGCTATAGCTTGTTTAACTTATACATAAATCCAGAACTGATCATGGTCCTGTAGTAGGTTGGCAGCCAGCACAAATCATAGAATCATAGAATTGTACACTTGGAAGGAACCAAGATGGCCATCTAGTCCAAACCCCTGCAATGCATGAATCTTTGGCCTAACATGAGGCTCGAACCCATGACTCTGAGATTAAGAGTCTCATGCTCTAGCAACAGAGTGTGCTCTCTCTCTTCTCTCTCTCTCTGTCTGTCTCACGTTATATGTCGTGGGTCATTTACCTTCTCTAGCAACCTAAGGTAAAGGTAAAGGTACCCCTGCCCGTACGGGCCAGTCTTGACAGACTCTGGGGTTGTGCGCCCATCTCACTTAAGAGGCCAGGGGCCAGCGCTGTCCGGAGACACTTCCGGGTCACGTGGCCAGCGTGACAAAGCTGCATCTGGCAAGCCAGAGCCGCACACGGAAACGCCGTTTACCTTCCCGCTGGTAAGCGGTCCCTATTTATCTACTTGCACCCGGAGGTGCTTTCGAACTGCTAGGTTGGCAGGCGCTGGGACCGAGCAGTGGGAGCGCACCCCGCCGCAGGGATTCGAACCGCCGACCTTTCGATCGGCAAGTCCTAGGCACTGAGGCTTTAACCCACAGCGCCACCTGCGTCCCACCCCTCTAGCAACCTAGACATGGCTTAATACAAGCCTCATTTCTTTTATTTAGCAGTAACTATTGCTTCTGGATCCAATCTCCTTGGTATATCTCTTACCCTTTTGATTTGAAATCCTCCCCTCTGGACATGGGATGCAGTCATAGCAGCAAGATGGCTCCCCCTCCTTCACTTTCTTCCTAAAACCAGGGTGGCAACTCTCAGTACAGACAGAAAGAGGCCGAGTCTAATCAGTAAAAAAAAAAAGAACAGAATGAGAATCTTAAAATTCATACACTTGGAATCCAACATTTTATCCACCGATAAAGGCAGAAACGTCTCAACCAAAGGCTAATTGTGCTAAGGGTAAATTTCTTTTTGGCACTGAATACCAGCAGCCTCAGTTGAAGACTCTAAACCAAGGAAGAAACAGTTTGGAAATCTAGGCCATAAAGTGAGAGTGAGGCCAATAGTGATGCCAACCATACCTTTCAAAGGAACCCCTAGAATTGCAAAACAATTACCAGTATGCAGATCAAAATGTGGATTTCATTAAATATGTATTTTGAGAGAAAATAACAATTAAAACACCCATTTAAATATATAATTTGAAACTTTTAAAAATGGAAAAAAAATGAATCGGTGACATGAAGCACTAATAGAAAGATGCATTAATTCCTAGACCCCGTGTGCCCCATCTGTCCCAGCAGCTTAACTCCATTTCTCTACTCCCTTTTCCATTCTGTTCATCTTCATCACCTCTTCTACTGTTTCCACGTAAAGCTTTAGTTGTCTCTTCTACCTGTTTCTGTTTGCTATTGGCTTTTCCCTCTGGTCTTCTGTTGCCTCCACTATCCACACTTATTCTCACACCCTTTCTGGGTCAGCAATTAGGATGGAAATTTTTGGGTCCACTTTGTTTCATAAGGCAAATACCAGTATTTCCACAGGTCTTTATATTTATTAAACGAACTTAAATCTAGGCATCAGGACAGATGTTCAATGCTCATTCAAAACTGGATGACTTTCTAGATAAATGTCACCTGGAATCTACCTGGTTAAACCAACCATGCCATGTTATGGCCTCTTCATCAATGGTGAACACTTGGCCTGGCGGAGCCCGGGGATCTATTCTCCCAATTTCCACTTTGTGAAGGGATTGGTTGGGGAAAACAATGCAGTTGATGACATCCAAGCCAGATATTATCTCTCCATTCTGGTTAAAGGAAACTGTGTCTCCTGCAGTGTTATTAAATGACACACCTCTCAGAAAGTGGTGAAGCTAAATTGAAATCAAAAGGCAAAAATATAGAAAATAGTGCATAAGCATTTACAATCTATCTCCCCCCCCCCCAGTTTTCAAATTTTATTTATACTTTTCAATTATACATTTCACTGGTTTTATACATTTCACTAATTTTACAATCATTTTAACATTTCAAAACTTGACTTCTCCCCCCCCCCACTTTCTGCGGTTCCTTAAATTTATTTTTTAATACCCTCTGCATATCCAAATTAGCTTACTTTGCTCATTTATTCATCTACTTTATATATATATGCTTATAAAACTGCAGGTTATAACAATAATCCTGCCAGTGTTCTTATCTGTTTACAATTTGTCTGTAAATATTCAATAAGCCATTTCCATTCTTTTATAAAAAGTTTGTTTTCTTTATTTCTTATTCTTCTGGTAAGTTCCTCCATTTCTGTGTATTCCATAAGTTTTTGTATCAATTCTTCCTTTGCTGGGACTTCTGCTTCTTTCCATTTTGGAGCAAGTAACATTCTTGCTGCTGTAGTAGCATACACAAATAAGTTTCTTTCCTTTTCCTTTTCTTTATTAGATACAGTATTTACAGTACATATACATATGCATATAAAATATACAAAGAAAAAGAAAATAAAACATAAGAAAATGAAAAAAGTAAAAGTAAATCTCATAAACAAACATTTTTGAATATACTTCATTGTAGGGAGTGCGAGCCACCCACACGAATAGGTTTCTATACATTTTAGGTAGTTCTGTTTCTATAATTCCCAAAAGAAAAGCTTCTGGGTTTTTAAAACAAAGCTTATTTTAAACATTTTTTTCATTCCATTTTATATCATTTCCCAGTAAGCTTTAACCTTACCACAAGACCACCACTTATGATAAAAAGAACCGTCTTTCTCTTTCCATTTCCAACACTTACTGGATTTAGATTTATACATTTTTGCCAATTTACTCGGTGTTAGGTAAAGGTAAAGGTACCCCTGCCCGTACGGGCCAGTCTTGACAGACTCTGGGGTTGTGCGCCCATCTCACTTAAGAGGCCAGGGGCCAGCGCTGTCCGGAGACACTTCCGGGTCACGTGGCCAGCGTGACATCGCTGCTCTGGCCAGAGCCAGAGCCAGAGCCGCACACGGAAACACCGTTTACCTTCCCGCTGGTAAGCGGTCCCTATTTATCTACTTGCACCCGGAGGTGCTTTCGAACTGCTAGGTTGGCAGGTGCTGGGACCGAGCAGCGGGAGCGCACCCCGCCGCAGGGATTCGAACCGCCGACCTTTCGATCGGCAAGCCCTAGGCGCTGAGGCTTTAACCCACAGCGCCACCTGCGTCCCTTACTCGGTGTTAGATACCATCAATAGAGTGATGCGGGTGGCGCTGTGGTCTAAACCACAGAGCCTAGGGCTTGCTGATCAGAAGGTCGCGGTTTGAGGCCCCGTGACGGGGTGAGTTCGAAAGCACGTCAAAGTGCAAGTAGATGTATAGGTACCACTCCAGCAGGAAGATAAATGGTGTTTCCGTGCGCTGCTCTGGTTCGCCAGAAGCCGCTTAGTCATGCTGGCCACATGACCTGGAAGTTGTCTGTGGACAAACGCCGGCTCCCTGGGCCAGTAAAGCGAGATTAGTGCCACAACCCCACAGTCGTCCGAGTCTGGACTTAATGGTCAGGGGTCCCTTTACCTTTAGATACCATCAATATACACTGGTACCTAGGGTTACATATGCTTCAGGTTACATACGCTTCAGGTTACAGACTCTGCTAATCCAGAAATAGTACCTCGGGTTAAGAACTTTGCTTCAGGATGAGAACAGAAATTGTGCTCCAGAGGCACGGCGGCAGCGGGAGGCCCCATTAGCTAAAGTGGTGCTTCAGGTTAAGAACAGTTTCATGTTAAGAACGGACCTCTGGAACGAATTAAGTACTTAACCCGAGGTACCACGGTATCATTTTCATATGATTTCCCCTTAAACCATAACATGCTGTAAATTTTATATTTACAAACTAAAGCCTAATGGGGAAGGGGAGACAATGAATGAGTTAATATATTAGTGGGTGTATGTTTTTGAGTGAGACAGGGAAAGAGAATCAATTGGTGTAGAAAAATGTGTGAATAAATGTCCGCATGCATATCTATATGGTCAGTGCATGTGTATACTGTATGTGAATGTGTGTTTGTGAGGTGGTGCAGTCCACTACTAGCTCCAAGCATGCCCACCGTCATTTTTGCCCTAGCTACTGCTGGAATGAAATTCTAGGGTATTTAGCCATGAGGAAATGAAGTCTTCAAACAGAAAAAAAGATTTGCCATCCCCATTCTAATGCTACCAGTAGAATAATGCTGTGGGCAATTTCAAATAATTTCAATTTCAAGTAATAAAATTGAGGGGATATGTACTCATCCTTTGATGTACTCATCAAAAATATTTCATGAAATGTTACTACATAAATCAGCAATACTATCATTACATGCTGCAACAGAATGATATGATTATCCCTCTGTAAATAATTCATACATTGATTTCACAGACCTCAAAGAGGACATCAGAATGCCGGACTGAATAGGGCTTATTTCTACTTTCTAGTTGCCTGGAAAAGAAGGAAGAGGAAAATGTCCATAGAGGAAGAGTTGGAAAGAATGTAACACCCACTTGTGGTGGTTTACTCCTTTACCTGCCAAAATTGTTGCTTCCAAAGCTTTTGCCTTCCTCTATTCATCATTTGTGAATGTTTGAGTCTTGCTAAGGACATGGCATGTAAAGCATGGGCCAAGGCAAAGACAGCATTGTAGATGCTGTAGCTTTGACCTTGCACTGTCATTTCAAAGAGAGATGCAGGAAGGTTCTCTACCTTCTCCATTCCTGTGCAGATATCCCCCACCACTTCATCCAGAATGCGATGGGGAAATACACAGCCAAAGGCATGTTGCCAGAAATCCCAGATGAAATCATCGTCTTCTGCATTGAAAGGGTTTCTGCCCTCAATGTATTGATGAAATCCTGGTAGATTATTGGAATGAATTCTGAAGGCTATAGCACCATTGAATATAGTTGCATCCCAATCCCGCTGAAAGGTCAATGAAATGAACTCCATTTGAGCTGTGGTTATCCATACTTTACTTTTTACATTATTTGACATTTGCTCTAATTTTGATAGATATGGAAGCCATCTAAAAAATACAAAGGAATAAGCTTCTCCATAGACTACCACTACATTGGCGTTGCTGCTCATCACTTTATCATGTATGTTTGCCCCCTGTTCCATCATGGCAAGACCATCAGTGAGAAAACTATGTTTGGGGACTCTTTCTATAAAGGCAAAACAGATGCCACTCTGGGAGAAGAGTGGGAGCACGTTTTGTACAAAACTTTCTCCATTGTCATTATCCATCACAGTGATCCCAATCCATGTCCACCTGAAATACAGAAGTAAAGAGAGAATTCCTGCAAACTGGTGGTCTTCCTGGGGTGCCATCTGATAGAAAGGAATCCGTGGGGCTTTATCATTCATCACTGGAGCGGGGCCATATATTAGCTAAATAGAAATGGTTAGGAAAGATAATTATAACCGTAAGTGGTTCTATGCAGCGGGATTTGTGGTGTGGGGTGTGGGACAGGTTGGGCACAAGCAGTTAGTGCCAGCCCCAACTTCAACCTAGGGAATTGTGGTTGTCCTAACAGCCAGTCCTAGAGTCTAAGGCTGCTGTTGCTGAATGCCATGCTAGTTCTGAGTAAGGCCTCTCTCATCAGTGATTTGATTATTGAGGATCTGCCCTATATCTTCCTCTGTTGAAGACAGTTGCAAAGAATTCATTCAGTTTCTCTACAATTTCCTTATCCTACTTTAGCACACCTTTGACTCTCTAGTCATCCAAGCATCTGCCTGCTTCCCAAGATAGTCTCCTGCTACTAATATATTAAAATAATTTATTATTGTTGGTCTTAAATGTAACAACAGGCTCTGGTGCATTGAATGGACAAGACCAATAGTGGGCCCAACAGTTGAGAAGGTGGTTTCCTCACATGGTGTAGAGGGAAGTGAGAGGCAGATGTAACCCATCAACCTGGGGAGGTAGCCCATCTAGGAGAAGGAAAACTCTGGTGCTCAACCTCCACTGCCTTCAGGATAAGGTTCTCTCCTCAAACAGGTAGAACCTATCCATATTTAACTTTTGCCCCACACTTTCTAGGCAGAGGTCCACACTTTCCCGGTCTGTGTCCAAGCACTCCCCCCCCCCCCGCCCACTTGCTCAAGAAAAACTCAATATTTACAGCTGAATCAGAGCTAACAGCAAAGCGCTTTTTCCATGGATTTCATGGATTCCCAGTTTCTTTGAGTAAAGAGCAGGTTTTTATGGGGAAACAAGCTCTCAGACACAGACCTAGAAAGCCCAGACCTGTGCATAGAAATATGGAATAACGATAAGTGTAGATGAGCCCTTAATTATGTTTTGAACTATTTTGGTGTTACTTCGGTGAAAATTAACCTCCACTTTATGAATGGGTCTGCTTCCCAGTCTTCAAAATGGTCAGTCCATGGTTGGCACGAACAATTGGTTCACATGATACCCCATTCATTATTATTGGATGTCAGCAATATAGACAAAGAATTAACAACTTGGCACATTGGAAACAATGAATAAGATGTCCATTTGAACATGGCCTGCAGTAATGAAAGACATGCTTTCTCTTTCCAGATCTTTGACTACCCATGTAAATGTAGTACTGATTTGCAGTTAAACTTTATGAATGTCATGTGGTTTTTCTCATTTGCAAATGAACTATGAATATATTTTTTCTTAGTCTCAGTGTGCTTTGCAAAAGAAGCAAAGAAAGATAATGGTTGATCTGATTACTCCCAATGTATGTATTTCTGTCTCTAAACTATAAAATACAATCTGCAAGAAAGAATGAAAATAGGATGAATTTTTAATATTCCCCACAGAAAACCAGGCACAGATGTCCTACCTGTGGAATCTTATAAATATCCAAGATAGTTGCCACATGAAGGGAGATTTGTGCATCCAGACCACCGATGACAGCTGCCAGATTATTTTGGATGCTACATATATAGTTGGGTAAAAATTTCTGCAGTGTGAATAAAAGTAGCATTGTGGCATGATATGTTTTCCTTGCATCAGCATAGCTGTCATAGATGTTGAAGCCCAAGGTGATATTTGGTAATAGCTGAGGGTTTTCATTGATTTCCTTTACTGCAAATGTCAAGGCTAGGATGAGCTGGTAACTCTTGGGCACCACTCTAGAATAAGAATAGTGTACTTTATCAGAAGAGTGTTCTACACCTGTTGCACAACCCAAAAGGTAATTCCAAAGCAATCCCTTTGAATCCATTGGTGCTCAATCCCATAAGCATTGGTATAACATTTTAAGATTGAGATTCTGTGCAGAATTACCTTTAAGCAAACCCAAAGAACACTATGGGATTTACTTTACTTTCTGCATCTGTATCTCATTATTATTAAAATATTTTGAAGGCAGTCTTTAGTTTAAGGTGGCCTATACAAAGATAATGGAAACAAGAAGCAACCAACCATGAAACACATCAAGCATTTTGTGAAGATGCTTTCACTGAAAATAAGCTGGAGAACAAAATGAAAATCAAAAAGAAATAATCTTTTTAATATCATGCGTTAGGAACACAAGAAAGTTATGGTGGTGGTGACGACATTTGTAAACTGAAGGATTATTGCTTTGTATATCAGGTGACATAAATAAAATAGGTTACATCTGAATAATGGAAATCATAAATCTCCTCTGATATGAGGAGAATGATGTTTCCAAAAAGTCAAAATTCAGGTTACATGACTTTTACAGAGAAAGGGCTGCCAGAATTATGAATTTGGATCCATGAAAATTCTTTGGCTGATGGTAGCACTGAGATGTAGTTCATTTCCCCAAATTGCCAATGAGCACTACCCTTAAAAAATCAGTTGTGGATTTTGGGAGAGGCTAAACTGGGCACACATACCCTCCAACCTTTTCCAGCAGAAAATCAGGATGCATGTTAGCTGGCTCTTTGGCTGGCTCACGCAGGAGAATGGCACCAAAAGATGTGTGAATCAGCTGGCTGCCTCTCCTGTCACAGCCCCTACCTGGAAGCTGCTTGCTCTCTTCCCTCTTCATTCTTTTCCCCCTCCTGCGCATCACACCACCATGACAGCAGCAATGGCTTGGACAGTGGCAGAAAGGGGCAAGCGAGAGCATGGCATGTGTCTGCTGCCTCTGCTCCTGCAGGGAACTGTCTCTCCTACACACAAAAGTTCCATTTCATGAAGGTCCCTCTGCTAAGTGCAAGTGCAAGTGGCAAGCGCCGGCTCATCTTTCTCCCATTATTGGTGGAGGGAAAACAGGGTATTCTCTCATGAAATCAGAATTCAGGATTGCTTCTGTAATTCACTGAATTTCTCAGAAATTAGGGATACTTGACTGGCATGGGGTATATCCTTTGTTTCCAGATATTTCCGGATTCTACCCCAGCAACTTCAGTTTAAAGAGACTCTTAGTGAGCAGGACAAGGAAAGGTCTCACTGATCTATTGCAGATATTAATATTGGATACATAAAAACTGAATCCTTTTCAAATAAATATTGTCCAGAGCCATAAATACGATTTAAAGCTTTACTAACCAGGACTTCATCAAAATGGGTACTAAACAGTCAATGATACATCCAGAAAGTTGAATAAAGCATATGCTTTATACAGGATACAAAAGATGCAACTAGAACAGTAAATCTCTTTGATGGAACAAATGTACATACAGATGAGATATATCTATAATATATATGTTGCAATATGACATTACTCATTAGCCCATTCCTATAATTTTTGTGTTTTCAAAGCTGATTTACTAAGGAACTCATTTTACTGGTTTACTGTAATCATCTCATTATTATATACTATAAAATAATATGTTTAGTGTTCCATTTTTTGTTAGTCTTGTCATGTTTTATTATTTATGTATGTACAATTTGTTAACAACAAAATAAATGAAATAGATCAAGTTCTTACGCAAACTCTTCAGGCAATGCTGGTGGGGGTTCCTCAGTGAATAGTGCTGAACTGGAAATGAAACCACCATAAGAAGCAATGTGTCCAATGATGAAATTTCCTGACTGATGATACATGTGAAGTGGACGGTGTAGGTACCAATCCCTGCATTTAACAATGTGAGCTATCAATGCCATGTGAGGAAACTGCACCAGCAGCAAGGCCACTAAAACAACCATCATAAGTAAAAGGGCAGATTTTAAATCTACACACAGATTCTCCCAGTTCCCCTCTCTTGCTCTAAACAGTGCTGGGTTTCTTTATAATATCCTTCACAGCCTCTCCTATTAGTTTTGCGTGTGGCTACTGAAATTCCACAAGAGGTTGGACAATCCAGTATAATTAACTGGTTTTGATAATTATAGATGAAGGTAATCACCTGTTCAAATCTGGGTATTTCTTGTGGAAATTGGTGAAGAAACATGTTTGCAACATCTGGAATGAAATGTTCTTTCCCACAGATATAGAGATCCATGGGGGGGGCACACCAGGCATTGCTGTATTCTACAACTACAGACAAAATTAACATGTTTGATAATAAGGCTGGTCATCTCACCATTTGTTCTTGACAATGGTAATCTGTAGAATGAAAAGTTGCCCTAGGCTGCTCAAATCACAATCCATATACATGTACAGGTTTTCACTTTCGTCATAGCAACCATCACAACTTTGGAAGATATGGCATTGGGCTGGATTCTTAGTCACAGGGCTACCCTGTCAGAGGGGTCCAGGAGCAGTGGCTCTGGGAGTCCACTGGGGGACCGATGGGCCTGTACACCTCTCCCAGTGGTGGCCTGTGTGGGGTTGTGGCATCCAATCTGTGTGGGAGGTGACTCCCCAATGCAAGTTTGACCCCACCAGGTTTCTATCAAGTGACAAGGGAGCTACCTGATGCTGGATACATGCTCAATGCCTTAGTCAATATAAGAGACCCACAGCAAAAAAAAAAAAAAAGCACCATAGGAATAATTACAGATGAAATTAGCATGTTTGATAATAAGGCTCAACAAAATGTCCTTGACAATCAGTGGAATGAAAAGTTGCCATAGATGGCTTAAATCACAGTCCATGCACCCTACAAGGAAACGGTTCTTCCAGTCCCACTTGTTATCAGTATAAATTCAGATAGCTGTGTTTCTTTAATTTTTATACTCAGGGTATATTGTACTTCCTGCCACAATCAGAATTCCTCAACGCGACCCATTTTTGCTCCTGCCCATTTCCTTAAAAGCTTTTAAAACCTCTAATAATAATAATAATAATAATAATAATAATAATAATAATATTTTATTTATATGCTGCCCTCCCCAGCCAAAGCCGAGCTCAGAGTGGCTAACAACAGTAAAATAATACAGCAATCTAAAATCAATTCATTATAAAATCAGTTCAAATCAAATTGATGGCAACCACTGGGCTAGAGTTCTGTGAAGAATTACCAAAGGAGGGGATCAGGCTGTGCCTTGGCCAAAGGCCTGGTGGAACAGCTCTGTCTTGCAGGCCCTGTGGAAAGATGTCAAGTCCCGCAGGGCCCTAGTCTCTTGTGACAGAGCGTTCCACAGATCGGAGCCACAGCCAAAAAAGCCCTGGCTCTGGTTGAGGCCAGCCTAACCTCTCTGTGGCCTGGGACCTCCAAGGTGTTTTTGTTTGAAGACTGTATGGTCCTCCGTGGGACATACCAGGAGAGGCGGTCCCGTACATATGAGGGTCCTAGGCCATAGAGGGCTTTAAAGGTTAAAACCAGCACCTTAAACCTGATCCTGTACTCCACCGGGAGCCAGTGCAGCTGGTATAGCACTGGGTGAATATGATCCCGCAGTGAGGACCCGGTAAGGAGTCTCGCCGCGGCATTCTGCACCCGCTGGAGTTTCTGGGTCAGTCTCAAGGGCAGCCCCAAGTAGAGCGAGTTACAATAATCCAGTCTGGATGTGACCGTTGCGTGGATCACAGTGGCTAGGTCAGGGCGAGAGAGGTAAGGAGCTAACTGCTTAGCTTAGCGGAGATGAAAAAATGCCGCCTTTGTTGTAGCTGCAATCTGTGCCTCCATGGAAAAGGAGGTGTTGAAGATTACACCAGACGGTGCTGGCACTAATTGTGCCCCCGCAAGATATGGGAGTTGCCCCCCCCATCCCATATCGTCCCGACCCGGCCAAAGGACCTCTGTCTTCGAAGGATTTAACTTCAACCAGCTCCCACGTAACCATCCAGCCACAGCTTCCAAACATCTGATCAGTGTGTCTGGGGCTGAGTCAGGATGGCCATCCATCAACAGATAGAGTTGGGTGTCATCAGCATACTGATGGCAGCCCTATCCAAAACTCCGGACAAGCTAGGCAAGGGGGCACATAGATATTGAAAAGCATTGGGGAGAGTATCACACCCTGCGGCACTCCACACACCAAGGAGTGGTGCGACGACAGTTACCCCCCAAGCGCCACCCTCTGTCCCCGACCAGAGAGAAATGAGCGCAGCCATTGAAGGACTGTGCCCTGGATCCCCACATCAGCAAGGCGGTGGTCCAGGAGTTCGTGATCGACCATGTCAAAGGCTGCTGACAGGTCTAAAAGAATCAGCAGCCCCGACCCGCCTCGATCCAGCTGCCTAAGGAGATCATCTGTTAGGATGACCAGAGCTGTCTCGGTCCCATGACCAGAGCGGAAGCCAGATTGAAATGGATCCAGAGCCGATGTTTCATCCAGAAACCCACCATAGAATCATAGAATCATAGAGTTGGAAGAGACCACAAGGGCCATCGAGTCCAACCCCCTGCCAAGCAGGAAACACCAGCTGTTCAGCAACCGCTCTTTCAGTCACCTTACCCAGGAAGGGAAGATTCGATACCGGGCGGTAATTGGATAGATCTAAAGGATAGATCTAATGATGTTTTCTTTAAGAGCGGGTGCACCACTACCTCCTTCAATTCCCCTGGGAATTTCCCGGTGCCAAGGGACAAATTGATGATATCCCCTAGGGGGGCACGCACCTTGTCTGGACACGCTCTAATCAGCCAGGACGGGCACGGGTCAAGAGGACAGGTGGTGGGCTTTCCAGCTCGGAGGAGTCTGTCCACATTGGCTGGGGCTATCCGGTCAAAGTGGTCCAATACTGGACCCGAGGACAGTAGAGGGGCCTCCAGTTCCATTATTGTATCCAAATTGGCAGGGAAGTCACGGCGGAGCAACAGGACCTTCTCCGCAATAAAGCTCGCAAATGCCTCACAGCTGTGTGTTAAATTGTTATTTAAATTTGGCTGTCCCTCCAGGGATGTTAAAGACCTAATTATACTAAATAATTGCGCCGGGTGAGAGCTAGCGGATGCAATGGAGGCCAAGAAGTAAGACTTCTTAGTGGCCTTCACTGCCATCTCATAGGTTTTCATAAAGACCCTATAAGATGTTCTTGAAGCTCTGTCACAGGCACCCTGTCATACTCGCTCTAGCAGTCTGAGGTCTCGCTTCATTTTTTGGAGCTTTTTGGTAAACCAGGGTGCCCAGTTTCTGTGGGGTCGCAGAGGGTGCTTAGGTGCGATCTCATCGATGGCCGCCAGGAGCCGGATATTCCAGCCCTCAACAAGCTCAGTCAATGAGTCGCCGGGGGGGGGGGGGAAGGTCCTGTAAGGCTTGACGGAATCTATCAGGGTCCATCTGCCTCTGCGGGCAATCCCAAATCGGATCGCCACCTAAGCAGGGTGAGGGTGGAAAGTCAATCCTGGCTTTCAGAGCGTAGTGATCAGACCATGGCACCTTCATTGAAGGAGACAAGATCACATCTATACCTGCGCCAAAGATCAAATCCAGCGTGTGGCCTGCTTGATGTTTGGGGCCCAAAACAAACTGGGAGAGCCCTATTAAATGGATATTTTGTACATAAGGGTTGGCCACTGTGAAAACCTTAGGTTGGCCACTGTGAAAACAAAATGGTGCACTAAATGGACCTTTCCCCTGATTCAGCAAGGCCCTTAACTTTAAGTACTTAATTTTCTTATACTTACTTTCTGCATTGATAATGTCATCATGCAGTGAAGTCACTAGGCAACACTGGACTTAATTTTTGCTGATGTTCTAGTCCAGGCTTCCTCAATCTCAGCCTTCCAGGTGTTTTGGGACTACAACTCCCATGATCCCTTGCTAGCAGGACCAGTGATCAGGGATGATGGGAATTGTAGTCTCAAAACATCTGGAGGGCCGAGGTTGAGGAAGCCTGTTCTAATCTTACCTACGAATGACAATAAAGTTGTTGTCTGTTTTACTGAATTGCTTGTCCTCTATGCCTCTATGAAACCGAAAGCCACTTGAAATTTCAAGTTTGCAATCACATGGAATAATGGAAGTATAAATTATAGTAGAGGACATATATGCCCGAATTCTTCTATCTTTTTTTCCTTATCAGCTGTTCCCTGTTGTTTAATTCAGGCTTTAGCACAATTATATAATATTTAGGGAAAAAGATGAAACCCAGCAACCCGGCACTAGAGGCTAAAATAGAAAAGATCTCCACAGCTACCATGTATTTTCCCTTGGTGCTCAGGTAGGTTGGAACAAATGACAACCAAACACTACAAAACACTAACATGCTAAAAGCGATGAATTTTGCTTCATTGAAACTATCAGGCAACTTCCTGGCAAGGAATGCCACAGTGAAGCTCACAACAGCCAGAAAACCCATGTAGCTCAGGACACAGCAAAACATTGGAGCTGAGCCCTCATTACATTCTAACACAATTTCATAAGTCAATGAACTCATATCAGTATGTGGGAATGGTGGAACAGTTGCCCACCACACAATACAAATGACTGCCTGAACAAAAGAGCAGAAGAGAACAATGGAGTTGCCTAGTCTCTTCCCCACCCACTTCCTCATCTTAGATCCTGGCTTGGTGGCCATGAAAGCCAGAACCACTATGATGGTTTTTGACAGCACACATGATACAGCCACTGAGAAGATGATGCCAAAAGCAGTTTGTCGGAGGAGACAGGTCACTTTCTGTGGCTTTCCAATAAACAACAAAGCAGAAAGGAAGCAGAGCAGGAGAGAGAGGAGGAGAGTGTAGGTGAGACCCCTGTTGTTGGCAATGACAATGGGGGTGTCATGGTGCTTCATAAATGTTCCTACCACCAAAACTGTGGTCAAAGCAAAGGAAAGTGCAAGAGATATTAAACTGATGCCTAAAGGCTCTTTATGAGACAAAAAGGTTACTGTTTTTGGTATGCAGAAATCTTGATTCTTGCTTGGATAATCTTTCTCTGCACATTGATGGCAGTCCTGCATGTCTGAAGAAAAGAAAAATATGGTTTCATCTCATGAACATGGTAGAAATTGCAGCTAAATGACACAACTGTCCCCCTCTGCTATTATTTTAACATCCCAGCCTCCAGTCGATAAGCTGAGAGGAAGTGGTTTCATTTCTTGAAAAGAAGTGGTAACTGAACTCCCCCCCTAAAACTAAGCCATGATCTTCATTTAAAAAGTAGTTTCATAATAACAATAGTTTATCAAATGATTGCTTAGTGTTAAGTGTCAACCCTGCCCAGCCATTTAACTCTGACATGATTTGTCACTGGAGTATTCTCAGAGTCTCAACTGGTCCCACACATCCAGGCTAGCTACTGGTTCCATCAAAACAGAAAGCACTATAATAGGCATCCTGTCTCCACAGTGATGTTCCTGATTTCTGGCACTTTTTGGGGTTCTGAGTCTTGGCATTCTCCCTCAGTTCTGAATCCTCCCATTCTGACATTCTTGCATTACATTTGTCCCCTAATGTCTGATACTTGGCTTCCTTTGGATTACTATACAACCCAGAAACTTCTACATTCAGCAGCTTCATCCAAGATCCTCCTCCATCAGCATTTCAATCACACGTCATACATGGATGAAAAGTAATCCTCTACTCATTACATTGTTTTATTCCAATCTTCCACTGAACAACAGCCATGCTGCATTATAATATTTTCATACCTTCGTGCTCTGAAATCTTCCCCTCTGGACATGGGGTGCAATCGTAACAGCAAAATGGCTTCCCCTCTTTCATTTTCTGGCTAGAACCAGGTTGGCAACTCCCCGTACAAAGAGAGACAGGCTGTGTCTAATCCACAAATAAAAGAGATCAGTGATAATCTGGTGAATAATAAACTTGGCATCATTAAATTTCTGGGACATTCTGAATATTCTTAAGGAACAAGGCATTTCAGTAAAACTTTGAATTTCTTTATTATGCATCAGTTCAGAGACCTGATACCAACAAGTCTCATGCATGTTTTTATGCATTTTTTTTGTTAGATATGGTTTTCCTGTAACCACTTAACTAGTGGTTACAGGAAACTAAATGCAGTTATATCAAATGATTTTATATTTCAAGTAGACACTAAGTAAAGAGTGCTTGAGGACCATATTTACTTCTGGGCAGCCTATCAAGAGTCTCATGCCAGTGGTGGGTGAAGCCAGAGGTAAAAGTGGGTGGAGCAACACATTTAAATTTTAGCTTTGTGCCATAGATTTAGTTTCCGAGCAGATATTGCCAGTGTGGTGCAGTGGTTAGGAGCGGTGGACTCGTAATCTGGGGAACCGGGTTCGCGTCTCCGCTCCTCCACATGCAGCTGCTGGGTGACCTTGGGCCAGTCACACTTCTTTGAAGTCTCTCAGCCCCACTCACCTCACAGAGTGTTTGTTGTGGGGGAGGGAGGGAAAGGAGAATGTTAGCCGCTTTGAGACTCCTTCGGGTAGTGATAAAGCGGGATATCAAATCCAAACTCTTCTCTTCTTCAGACGCAGGAAATAGATATATCTGAGCTGCAGTTAAACATTAACTAAACAATATTTTATCTTTATCTTCAAGTTTAGTTGAATGGAAGGAGGTTGGCTGAATGTAGAAAACCAAGTGTGGGTTTATATTCAATTAGCAATAATGTAATCAAATTCTAATTTAAATATTTCTCACTAAATAAAGCAACAAAGGGCAAAAAATATGTGGGTCCTAATGTCTTCATGCCTTTGAAAAGCAAGATTTTTATAGGGGACTTTACTGTTATATGAAATTAATTTTTTGTATCAATACCAAGGAAATAGTCATTAAAAACTGGAAGTCTTTCTAAAGTGCCTACAATTGGATCCTACCTGGTTAAACCAGTTGTGCCATGTTATGGCATCCTCATTGATGGAAAATGCTTGTTCTGGAGGACCCTGAGGACCCATCCTCCCAACTTTTACTCTGTGAAAGGATTGGTTTGAAGAAACAATCAAGTTGATAATATCAAACCCAGCTATTAATTCCCCGTTGTGGTTGAAAGAAACCTTGTCTCCAGCACTACTGTTAAATGAGACATTTTTCAGAAAACGATGGAACTAAATTGGAAAGGGAAAGGCAATAGTTTAGGCAAGGCTGCAACACAATTTTCTCTCCAACTAACAGCAGAAACAGTATAGGGGTGAGAAAAGATTGATGGAAGAATTGCTCAGACGTTGCGGCAAATGTACAGAAACCATGGATACTACATGCATCATCAAAATTTCAACGCTGCGTGCCATTACAATTAACTTGACAGACATATTTGACCAAGCATTTTTCTACAACATTTAGGGGATGAGTGGAGGAGAAAACTGTTCCAGAATTGGTTGGGATGCACAAATGTTTGAGTAGAAGGGACTGTACACGCACTATTAGATAAGGTAGACTGGGTATGGATTACCTTTCTTACTTATTTTTCTTTTTAAAAAATCAGGAATAGGTCTATTATAACGGTAATCTCCTCTTCATCCCCAGCATCAACATTCCTGGGAATGAAGTTATATCATCATGTAGAGTTATTAGAAACTGTATTCAAAGTAATCAATTGCCCCAAAAGGTGGCTTAGTATTTCTTTTTTTTTTTTTTTGCAGTGGAAAAAGGGTAGGAAATAAAACAATACCCTTGGATGACCTTATCTAATATTTCAAGTAACATGTCCCTACCCTGTCCCTCAAATTCTCTCTCTCGCTGTGTGTGTGTGTGTGTGTGTGTTACACACTCACCCACACCTTCATAGGGAAATAAAGCTTCATCAAAGGGGAGCTGGATGATGAATGCAAAACAGAGAAGGCAAATTGAAATATAGACTTCCACTTTTGCTAATGGGAGGAACAATAAAGGTGCAACTTTGAGCAGATGATGAGTTAGGATGTAAAGTTCTCACCACAGATGGAAGCTTCTTGAAACACCCATGTAATGCTCTCTTTCATGAAGAAGTTAACTGCATTACCTTCCATAGCTCTTGTTTCTGAAGCTTCTGTCCTTTAGCATTTAACACTGCTCTGTATTTGACTCTGGATAAGGACATGGCATGTAAAGCATGAGCCACAGCATATACAGCATTGTAGATGCTATAGCTGTGGCCAGTCATGCTTTTTTCAAAAAAAGATCCAGGAAGGCTCTCCAGCTGCTCTTCCTCAGTGCAAACATCCTCCTCTGCATGACCCTCATCTGGATTTGGGAATACACAGGCAAAAGCCTGTTGCCAGAAGTCCCTGATAAAACCATCTTCTATTGTGCTGGAGGGCTTTCTGTTCTTAACAAATTGGTGAAATCTTGGTTGATGATTTGAGTGGATTGCAAAAGCCAAAGCACCATGGAATATTTTTGTATCCCAAGTCTTTTGGAACACCAGTGAACTGAACTCTAGCTGGGCTGTTGTTATCCACACTTTACCTCTGGGTTTAGTTTTCACATATTCAAGATCTGATAGATATGGAAGCCATAAGAAAAATGCCATGGAATAAGATTCTCCATAGGCCAGCACTACATTGGCTCTACTGCTCATCACTTTCTCGTGTATCTTTGTACCCTGTTCCAGCATGTCATAACCTTCGGTGGCAAAAGTAAATTTGGGCATTTTTTCCAAGAAGGCAAAGCAGACACCATGCTGAGAAAACAATGGAAGCACAGTTTGCACAAACCGTTCTGCATTGTCACTGTCCATAACAATGACCCCAATCCATGTCCACTTGAAATGTAGAAGCAAATAGAGAATCCCCACAGACTGACGAGATTCCTGAGGAGCTACCTGGTAGAAGGAAAGGCCTGGAGTTTTATCATTCATTACTGGAGCAGAGCCATATAGGAGCTAAAAAGAGATTAGGGTAAGGAGGGATGATAGCAAGATTAGTATGTAGGTATGCATTTATTTGTGGTGTTTGTATTCCTCCCCATAATAGAAATTTCTCTAGACATATTGCAATGAATAGGAGGTGCTGCTGGTCTCCTCCAGCCTTATGCTCAATGTACATTTCCCCCTCTACTTCCTGATGAAGATCTTTACTCACACCTTCTTCCCAGGTTGTGGGGGTGTCATGTTTTGGTTCTCCTCAGGTGGCAAAATATCTTAGGTCAGCTCTGAAGGCAACAATCCTTTCTCAGCTTCATTCTTTCTCAATATAATTTCTTAAAAGAGTTTAGGAACCTTTTTATTATAGGAAATAAAGAGAAGTTGCTGCCTGGGTTGGGTGAAGCTATTGCCCTACTAGTTTCTCAGCAGGTGGACCACTGCTGCTTATCAGGAGGGGGGGGGGGAGAGGCGACTTACAAGTGAAACATAAAGACTGCTTCTTTTTCTTAATATTTACAGAGAAGGTAAGGGAAAGAATCTGTCTTCTCCAATGCAGTCATTTCTATCTCCAATCCACAAAATGTATACTCAAAGGTAGTGTAAGTTCAGTTCCTGTATTCCATGCTCACATGCTCACAAGTGTCCTACCTGTGGAATCTTATATATATCCAAGATAGTTGCCACATGATAGGAGGTTTCGGCATCCAGCCCACCAATGACTGCAATTAGATCATTCTGGATGTAACATCTATAGTTGGGGACAAATTTCTCCAGTGTGGATAAAAGCAGCATTGTGGCATGATTTGTCTTCCTTGCATTGACATAGCTGTCATAGATGTGGAAACCCAACGTGAGATTGGGTAAGATCTGAGAGTTTTCATTGATCTCCTTCACTGCAAATGCAAAGGCCAGGATGTGCTGGTAATTCTTAGGCACTACACTAGAAAGAGAGTTGCATTCTGTATCAGATGGGAACAAACTCTTGCCTTGGCTCCCCATTTCATTTCTGGTGCATCAGGGAGGTTTCCCTGCTCTGGGATTTCTTGGGTCTATGCACTTCAATTTTTTTGTTTTTGTTTTGTTAGAAGTCTTATACCCTCTTAGTTTTGCAGTGTCCTCATTATTCAAAGGCGTTTGTGCGATGCAGTTTTTCAAAGTGATGTAATGTGATGCACTCCCCCAAATTCATCAATGAAATATGTAAAAAGTCGAAGGACTCAAGTCTCAAATGCCAATGGGTTAAAAAACATTGTGTCACCAGTTAAAAGAGCAATAATTGAAGCTTTACTGAAAAGGGAACATCTGAATATTGCTTCAATTCAGGAAACTTACCCCCCCCCCACCAAAGGAAAAGACTTCAGGGCAGAAATATTCAAAGGGATTTGGGTAGGTGATCAAATATGTGCACCAGCAACATCAAAGACACAGAGTGTGGCTATTATTGCTAAAAAGGGTCCCTTGGTATTCACAGATGCTCTCCATCACCCTAATGGCAGATATTTGCTTTTGAGTGGTTTGCTTGGGTCAAAAAATCTTTACAATTGACAACAGTGATGGAACTCAGACCCCTAATGGTCCAATTAAGTTTGTGGAGAGGATATATTTCAGAAGGTTAGGGTAAAGTGATTTCTTGATACCTTAGACTCTGACTATAAAATATGCATCATATGAATTAATGTAGGGTATTATATTCATTGTGGGGACGCAGGTGGTGCTGTGGGTTAAAGCCTCAGCGCCTAGGGCTTGCCGATCGAAAGGTCGGCGGTTCGAATCCCTGCGGCGGGGTGCGCTCCCGCTGCTCGGTCCCAGCGCCTGCCAACCTAGCAGTTCGAAAGCACCTCCGGGTGCAAGTAGATAAATAGGAGGGAAGGTAAACGGCGTTTCCGTGTGCGGCTCTGGCTCTGGCTCTGGCCAGAGCAGCGATGTCACGCTGGCCACGTGACCCGGAAGTGTCTCCGGACAGCGCTGGCCCCTGGCCTCTTAAGTGAGATGGGCGCACAACCCCAGAGTCTGTCAAGACTGGCCCGTACGGGCAGGGGTACCTTTACCTTTACCTATTATATTCATTTCCCCTCCCCTCCCTATTATCCACTCTGGTTCTTCTTTCTCTCTCTCTTTTTATGCTTGAGGCTGTCATTATTTTATCTTTATTTTAAAAATTAATATTTTTTTAAAACAAATATACAACTCAGTCCAGAGGATCAATAAGTTTTTAGGAACAACCTAATCTTTGTAGGTTCCAATTAATGCCCTCTACTGTAGATTAACAAATAAACAATATAAAATATTATTGTGTCAACACTGAATATTTCCCTAATTGTATGTTCAATTGTTCTCTGACACAAAGTTTTAGAAAAAAGATCATGTTGGTTGGCTGAAAAATCATTGATCAGATTTTTAAAAAATGAATTTCTTACTTCATTAAGATCCTGAGAAGGGTTGCTACATTCTTATTGAAACTAACCAAGGCAGGAGTCAGATTTTAGAGAACAGTGTAAAATATACTACTGGAGAAGCTTGATCACTTATCTTTATTCTATCTTTTAATATAAAACAAGAGGATGGAAATTCAAATCTACATAGATAATTGGCTGAGCTGGATGTAGTAATGACACCATCTGTAGTGTCAACTGCCAGTTGTTGCTTTTAATTTTATTTTATGATTCAGTATGTTCCCCCCCACCCGCAGCATATTTGCTAAACATTGTCCATCTCTGCTGTTCTATTTTGTGATTTTAAGCAATAAGCTTGGACTGATAATTCTTCTCTGTAGAGAAATAGGAGCCTCCCCACAACATTATATTAATTGCATTATCTTTTTCTATAGCCTAAACCAATGAGGCAGTATTCTGAGGCTCCATCTCTGCAACTGATCATTCCAGTGACAAAATATATGGAGATTAAAAACAATCAAAGGAAGGGAAAGTAAGTCCTTACAGAAGTTCTTCAAGCAATGCTGGTGGAGGTTTTGCAACAAAACGTACTGGACTGGCGGTGAAGCGAGCCTGAGAAGCAATACCTCCAATAATGAGGTCTCCAGACTGATGATATTTGTGAAGTGGAGACTGTAGCTCACAGAGATTGCATTTAACAACGTGTGTCTTGCATACCATGTGAGAAAGAAATAGCAGCAGCAAGATGATCAAGACTGACATCTTCAGTACTAGTACAAATCTTCTCTCTACACACAAATCCACTTGGCTTGCATGCAAGCTTAATCTCCTGATAGTTCTGCACCTTAGACTATACAGGAAGATCCATGCTTGTTTTCAGCACTTCTCCATAGTTCAGAATGGTATTCAGTATATTTATGACTTCTTTTCCCGTCCTTGAATGCCTTCAAGGATTTTCAGAAGCAGAATTAATTGCTAGGCTTTGATTATAATCACTAGTTCAGCCCTGGAATTTCCCAGTGGAATTGCTGGAGAAAGCTGGTTTTCATGTCTAAACAGATATTTTCTCTTCCACTTAGCTAACAAGGGACAATTGGACTTGGAATGACATACAGCAAGAGAAGAACATTATAAATAATAAACAGTTATCTGGAGCTAGAGAATAAATGATCTGTTTTAAATTTTGCTAAAGAAGTTCTGTCCTCAATTCTTGTTAACCAACATTTCCATCCATCCAGCTAAATTTATATCCACTCCATGTGTTCATAGATTGAATATAAACTTATATTCAATGCATGCGTTCATGTAAATCAACCTTCACCTTTATTGATGATGCTACTTGAACAGCAAGAAACTAGTAAATGAGATAAATAAACTGTAGAATAGAGGGGGCAATGATAACTAGTGAGGTCCCTCCATATGTTGTTCGACTACAACACCCATCATCTCTGACCAATGGTCATGCTGCGTGAAAATGAGAGAAACTGGTGGGCACAATATTGCCCAACCTTGCTGCAGAAGAAGAATTAATGGAAGGTTGACTCTGATTGACTTAAGAGATCATATGGATGAATTGAAAAGACAATGCAAGGCTGCAGCTCAGAGTGCAGCTCAGTCCAGAAACTCAGCATATCAGAGAGGCAGGCCAGAGGGAAGCTTTCCTTCTGATAAGAAAAAGTAAGCAGGGATGTGAATTCTACCCAAGGAGCTAACAACTAATCAATGGACAATAACAGACACAAATGTCAGCTGAAACTGGGGTCTCAAAAAACTGAGGGGGCAAAACCTATGAAATTATTTTTAATTATTTTTATCTGTGTAATTGTTTTAAATATGTGGTTCATAAATGGAATGAAATAAATAATGCAGTGAATTCATTTGTAAACATTTTAACAAGGTAGAAGCACAAGTAAATAGTTTAAACAACAACATCAAAATAGCACCCTGCCCCTCGCCAGCACACTTAAAAGGCTGTAGAATATTGCTCAGCCAAATGCCTGGTTATAGAGAAACATTTTTGCCTGGTGCCTAAAGGTGTATAATGAAGGTGGCCAGACGTAATTTCCTGAGCAGAGCATTCCACAAGCAGGGAGCCACTGCGAAAAACTCCGTTCTCATGTTGCCACCCTCTGGACCTCATGTGGAAGAGGCACATTAAAAAGAGCTCCGATGATGAACACAGAGTCCAGGTTGGATTACATGGGGAGAGGCAGTTCTTGAGGTATTGCCGTTCTGAACCGTTTAAGGCCTTATAGGTTCAAAGCAGCCCTCTGAATTGCAAGATCACCACATGCAAGATGCAATTTAAGCATTGCTAAATTATACATTGGGTCACTAAAACTGTGCCAATCATCTAGTCAAAATTCCCAGCTATATAGTTGGCATAAATGTTAAGGATGAAAGGCTTATAGCTACTTATCCCAAGCAGAGGAGACAGGATCATGTGGGCTCAGGCAGTAACCAATTTTGTACTTTCTTCACACTATGGTTCACTGTCATCAAGACCTAGGGCTCATCCTAGAGCAGTGTTCCACTTGTCCCATGCTTTCTAGGCACAGATCCGAGGAGTTTTCCCTTTCCCCCATTGCTTCCGCTGGGAAAACCCACTCTTTACCACAGAATAGAAGCAAACGTCAATGTGTGGAAAACTTAGCTGAAACGTGCTCTGATTCAACGGTAAACAGTGGATTTTCCTTTGAAGGTGAGGATGGAGGCAGCTTCAAAGAGTGCTTTTGCTAAGAACTTAAGACGGACTTACTGAAAGTGGCCTTTCTTTCTCCATTAGTGGGAAGGAGAAGTTGGTTGCACAAGCAAAGGCAGTGGAATCAACTCTTCCAGCTCTTCCTGCACTCATAAGATGTTCATTTGGAAGGGAAGGAAGATCGGAACAAGGTAGGGTCTTTTTTAAAGACTTCTTCTTTGTGAAGAAGATTCACAAAAACCTTTGCAAGCCTTCTTCATGTATCCTGAGATTAATAACTTAAAGGGTAAGAGGGAGGAAGTCTTCCTCTTCAAGTCCCCATTTTCCACTTATATTGCCTCTCTACTCATCAGCATAGCAAAGATGAAACACTGTTCAAGCTGTGTAATTATATTCCCTGCAGGATGGGGAAGCCTATGCAATATTAATCAATTTTCATCAGTGACATCAGTTGATGGGCAGCTGTGCACAGTTTTGTGCAAATGGCCTGGCAGGCCGACTTAGACTTCCTGGTGGATGAAGACTGGTCTGCAAGCCAGAGGTTCTCCACCTTGATGTGTATCAAATTACAGACTTAAATTCTTCATTTTTTCTTTCTTACAAGCTGTTCCTTATTGTTCATTTCAGGCCTTAACAAAATAATATAACATTTTGGGGCAAAGATGCACACCAGAAGCCCAGCACTGGAGGCTAAAATAGAGAAGATCTCCACAGCTACCATGTATTTTCCTTTAGTGCTCAGGTAGGAGGGAATAAAGGACAGCCAAACACTGCAAAAAACCAACATGCTGAAAGTGATAAACTTGGCTTCATTGAAACTGTCAGGTAACTTCCTGGCAAGGAAAGCCACAGTGAAGCTGACAATAGCCAGGAAGCCCATGTAGATGAGGACACAGCAAAACATTATCACAGACCCCTCATTACATTCTAGTACAATTTCTTCAGTCATTGAGTGCATGTCTACATCTGGGTATGGGGGAGAAGTTACCAGCCACACAATACAAATGCCTACCTGGACAAAAGAACAGAAAAGAACAATGGAGTTGGCCAGTCTTTTCCCCACCCACTTCCTCATCCTGGATCCTGGTTTGGTGGCCATGAAAGCCAGAACCACTGTGATAGTTTTTGCCAGCACACAAGAAACAGCAACAGAGAAGATGACACCAAAAGCAGTTTGTCGGAGGAGACATGCCACATTCTGAGGCTGGCCAATAAATAGCAATGCACAAAGGAAGCAGAACAGAAGTGAGATGAGGAGAGTGTAAGTGAGGTTCCTGTTGTTTGCTATGACTATGGGAGTGTCATGGTGCTTCATAAATGTTCCTAGCACCAGAGCTGTATTAAGAGCAAAGGAAACAGCAAAACATGTTAAACTGAGCCCCAAAGGTTCTTCATTGGACAAGAAGGTTACAATCTTAGGAATACAGAAATCCCGGTTTTTGTTTGGATAGTTTTCATCTTTGCATTTGTGACACTCATTCCTGTCTGAAGAGGAAAAGATGGTCTTGGTTTCACAAACATACCAGAAATCTAATCCATGCAATTTATTCAAAATTACAAACTGCATTCCATTGTGGTACTGTGGAATTTTGCAACACTTGTTTAAATATTTTGGAATTATGGAGGTGTTAAAATATATTTCATGAAATATATATATTTCATTAAATATATACAATTTATGCACATATATGAAAAGAAAAACAGCAAGGACCACACATATAGTAATGCTATAATAATGGGACGTGGTTTTCAATCACACGGCAGTTTCTTCACTCTTCAATGGCTTCTTCCTAGCCATTCAAAACAAAACCTTTCCATCATATTCCAAGCACTAAAGAAAAGCAATCCTCTTTTACATGTCAATTATTTGAAGCAAAGACTGCATGTTTTCTAAATCTTTACAGTTTAATCTTACCTTTTTGGTCTGAAATCTTCCCTACTGGGCATGGAATACAATCATAGCAACAAAACGGCTCTCCATCTTTTGCTTTCTTGCTAGAACCAGGACGGCAACTCTCAGTGCAGATAGAAAGAGGCTGTGTCTAACCCATGAAAAAAAAAAATGAACCATAGCCTTGAGAAGAAGGAATTTGGAGTCTTTAAGGTTTGGAGGGTCTTTCCTTTTCTTACTAAAGAGATACAGTACTACATTCCATTCATATGTGAATGTGTTCAACAGATAGCATTAGATAGCCTACGGCCTGTTTTACTTTTCTTTATCTTTTTTTTTTTTTAAAAAAGTTACAAAATTAAGTTCTTATTTTTGTCAACCAGTTCTGTATAAATTTATTACCTCATTTTCTTCCTATGTGGAAGTTTCACCATTGACTCTAGGTTGAAACAATCTTTGAAGCATACAATTTGCACCTGATAATAAATGCAAATCGATGTTATTAACAACACTTTTACTATTACCTAATAGTATAAATATTATATACTGGTATAATGTGGCTTGGATTTTCACATATATACATAGGTACTCTTTCAGGTTCATTTTATCCTATAGTATACTATTTACTTATTTTTGTACCTGCTTTGTTTCTAATTTCAATCTAGTTTCAGTCTTCCTGGGCATACAATTTTGAGCAACTGTGTCACAGTGTCATTGATCTTTGATAACGGGTGACATATAATTGAATATATAAAAATAAATAAAGTAGCATATATATCAATTCCCTCCAAAACATTTCTCAGTTAATAAAGTGAAGATCATAAAATGGGGGCAGAAACATATAGAACCTAACTTGCCCAACACAGGCATCCCATAGAATCTGTTAGGTCAGCTGCTTACAAGCGGCCATACTAGTATTTAGATATGAGGGGCTGTAGGTTGGCAAGGGTGGGTTTGGTGAGAGAATACCAGCCTTCAAGCTCATCCAGATGTCATATAACCTTCAGAGAAAGAAATTGACAGGGAAACGGAAGACAAAGAGAATCCAAATGAAGGCAGAGACTGACACTTGATGTAGGATAAATGATCAGGAAAGGAATGCTAGTCTGGATTATCTATCTTCATGTGCCCTAAACTCTGAGGGGCTTTTTGATTCTGGTACTGTGACATATGCACTGTGCTTCTTTCAATTAGCAACCAACATTTTATAGGTATTCATTATAATGCAATAATTTTCATTGATAAGTGTTTCCATGCAAAATTGAAAGACTTTCCAAACTGCCAGCTTTTGGATCCTACCTGGTTAAACCAGTTGGGCCATGTTATGGCACTCTCATTGATGCTGAAAACTTGCTCTGGAGGAGCTTTGGGGTCAGTCCTCCCAATGTGCACTCTGTGAAAGGATTTGTTTACAGAAGCGATCAAGTTGATAAGATCAAATCCAGCTACCAATTCCCCGTTGTGATTGATGGAAACCTCATCCCCAGCAGTGTTGTTAAATGAAATACCTCTCAGAAAGTGGTGGAGCTAGGTTGAAAAAGCGAAGTCAACAGATCAGAAAAGGGCACCAGGATGCTCTATACTATAGTCTATTGCTAGGGGGAGAACTATGACTCATTCTTTGTATCATTGTTCTATTACGTTATTTTAATATATTGTTCTTTAAAAGAGATTCATTTGAATGAAAAGAAGCATAGAAATACAATAAATGAAATCAACTCTTAGTTCGGGTGATAATACTATTATCATGTGATGATTCAGGTACAAGAAAGTCTATCAGACAGATGCACCAATGTCTTAACAGCTGTGCTTGAAATACAGGTGTGAAGAAGTTGGGGTCAGGTCTTGCACACTTCAAGGTCAAGGTCAAGGTCAAGGGACCCCTGACCATTAGGTCCAGTCACTTTATTGGCCGAGGGAGCCAGCGTACAGCTTCCAGGTCATGTGGCCAGCATGACTAAGCTGCTTCTGACGAACCAGAGCAGCGCACGGAAACGCCGTTTACCTTCCCACTGGAGTGGTACCTATTTATCTACTTGCACTTTGACATGCTTTCAAACTACTAGGTGGGCAGGAGCAGGGACCGAGCAACAGGAGCTCACCCCGTCATGGGGATTCGAACCGCCGACCTTCTGATCGGCAAGTCCTAGGCTCTGTGGTTTAACCCACAGCCCCACCCGCGTCCTTTGCACACTTACTGGAAGATTAATGGAAGAGAACTGTGATGTCCTCCCTATTCATGGACTTCCTTCCATTATTTCTGCACTGTGTCTCTATGTCACTCTGCATCTGATTGAGGGGGGCATCTAGCCTTCAGTTCTGTGTTCCTTTGTTTTCAGACAGTCCACCTAGATAGATCCATGTTATATCCCAGGTGGAATATGTCATCATTTAGTTATCATTTACTTGCCCATGCCTCTTCTTGTATGGGCCTGATTTGGCAGATGATCCCTCCTGCCAGTCAGAGTATCCCACCTTTACATTACATTAAATCATTCCAGGAAGCTTTCAGGTAAGAGGAAAGGACATACTAGCTGCTTTCAAACTATTCTTCTATTTGGGGGAACTGTGAGGAACCAAATAATACCAGTTCCAAGATGAACACACTGGAAAAATGGACAGGGAGGGTGTTGCGGGGCGGGGGGGGGGGGGAGAGTTCAACTGAAATGCATTTCAGGAAACACAAAGAGGAGACCTGAGTTTTTTTCATTGGTTTGTTGACCCTGGTAAGTCTTGGGAGGCCTCCTTCTGCAGAAGAAATGTTTTCTGTGGTTAGGCAGAGTAATGGAGAATTTTTAATAAGGTAATAAGGATTTTACATAGGAAAAAAGCTACTACCGTACTTCCTTGCTTTAACCATAACACTTTACTGCTCCAAAAGCAGTAAATAGACTTATTTCTTGCAAAGCCCATTGAGCTAGAGAAACCTAAATAAATATAAGAACGCATAAATATGTTTTTCTCAGAAAAGCAGAAATTACTGAAAGACTGGGGAAGCTTTTCTGACATTGTAGTTTGATTCAGAGTGAGATAAAATCATTATTGAGCCCCAGCGCAGAATTACTGCACATTTGTAACATACAGTATATCACATTTTAATGCCTCTAAGGTCACAGCAATATATGCACTGTTTGGGTGGTGGCACACATTTAGAACACAGGTTTTGTATGCAAAGACGCAACTGTTCACTCTCTGGCATCTCCAGGTCTGAGAAAGACAGCTGCCCAAAATTCTCTGGAACAACGATCAGCGTTGAGAAGACTGAGCTAGATAGTCCAAGGTTCTAAATATTTCAAAGGCAGCTTGGAGACAAGAAAAAAGAGGCTTACAAAAGTGTAGATTACTCTTTCATTGTTAACTGATGGGGAGGTGATGTGAACAGCCCGAGAAATTGGTTAGAGAGTTTGCTACAAAGTTAAGAGGCTGATGCAACAGCCAGGGCTGTCTTAAGCGTATGCGGTGCCGGGGTGCAAATATCCACCCAGTGCGCCCCCCCCAGGTTGCCGAGTCCCAGGTGTGCAGGATGGTGGAGCCGGCCAGCCGCCTCAGCATCTCGCTGGCTCGGTCACCCCCAAACTCACGGCGCAGAGCTGCCTGCAGCAGAACATCCTGCCATGGCACTCAGAACAACGGGCAGGCAGGCTCTTCCCCGGACTCAACTCTTGGGCCCCAGACTCTCGGCCTGGCACCCCTGAGAGCCCGGCGCCTGGGTTCCCCACACCCCTAGCACCTATGAGTAAGACAGCCCTGGCAACTGCCACAGATATGGTGCTCTGCTATGTGAGGGTGTTGAGCCCATTACCTGCCATGAATCTTGATTATGGAAGTTCAGTACTCTTTTTTCTGTCAAGGCTCTTGAAGACGATATGGCATGCAAAGCATGTGCCACTGCGTACACAGCATTGTAGATGCTGTAGCTGTGACCAGTCATGCTCATCTCAAAGAAGATATCTGGAAGACTCTCTAGCTTCTCTTTCCCAGTGCACATATTCCCATCCACTTCACTCACAGTAGTATTTGGGAGGTCACAGTCAAATACTTGGGGCCAGAAGTCTCTGATAAACCCATCTTCTTCTGTGCTGGAAGGGTTTCTTCTCTGAGCAAATGCCTTGAATCCTGCTGGATCATTCGAGTGAATCATGAAAGACAGAGCACCATGGATTATTTCTGTATCCCAATACCTTTGATAGAGGAAAGAAATGAGTTCCATCTGAGCTGTCATTATCCACACTCTTCCTTTGGGTTGGTTTACAACATGCTCTATTGCTGGTAGATACAACAACCATCTCAGAACCACCATGGAATAAGAATCTCCATAGAAAAGCACTGTGTTAGCTTTGCTGCCCATGATACGGTCATATATTTTTGCACCCTTTTGTAGCATATTGTCAAACTGACTGACGGAAATGAATTTGGGGGCTCTTTCTATGAAGGCAAAACAGACGCCTTTCTGGGAAAAGTCTTCAAACATAGCTTGCACAAATCTTTCTCCATTCTCATCATCCATAATAAGGATCCCGATCCATGTCCACTTGAAATGTAGGAGCAAAGAAAGAATTCCTGCATACTGATGGGCTTCCTGAGGGACCATCTGGTAGAAGGCAAGGCCTGGGGTTTTATCATTCATTACTGGAGTGGAGCCATATATGACCTAAGGAGAAATGCATGGAGGGAAATAATAGCAGCATTTATAAACCAGCTTACATTGTTCATAGCAATTTGCATACATTGTGCCAACAATTCTTGCAACAACCCTGTAAAGTAAATGCGTGTTATTGCCCTCATGCAATGAATCTGTGTCTGGCCAACTCCAATTTCATGGGCTCATATCTGAGAGAGGAACTGTGCTGAGCTTTATTGCCTCAAAATGGCCATTCTTTTCACTAATATTCAGATACAAGGCTTTCCAAATTAAATTAAAAATGTGTGTATTCTTAAAAGCATTACAAAACACTCATTACAATGAATGTCTAGTCAAAAAAATTTACACTAGCTGCATAGGCTGAACAATCTCTCTCACCTGTATATAAGTTACTCATGTTTTAAGTCTTTTATTGTTGCTTCAGTCAAAATTATGGTCTACTTTGTGAAATACACCACCTTCCTACAGGTGTTCTGGGGTTGGCAGGTGGTCTGTCCATGCAGAAGTGGTTTGCAGAAAGCACTAGTCATTAGTAGTAGTAGTAGTTATAATAAAAATAATATTTACTACTAAGATAAAATATACAAGCATAACACAAAATTGGTTCTCTTCACATTATATGTAGTTATATAGCCCAAAATTGTTCAGTCTCTAACAATATTCATTCTAATTGCAGGTTGCAAGAAAGAAAAAGGGAAGAACAATATTTTAATTTCTGAATATAATTAAACAGTATAGAAATTTATTTATGTATGCAACTACAACTGCAAAAATGTCATTTGCCCAAAAATGGAAAGAAGAAGTTCCGATGAGAGAAGAATGGCTACAGAAGTTAACAGAAATGGTGAAACTTACTGGAAGAATAAGAAATCAAGACAGCAAACTTTTTATAAAGGAATGGAAATGGTTTATTGACTATTTACAAACAAATTGCAAACAGATTAAGACATTGGTAGGATTATTATAGAAACTTGCAGTTTCAAAAACATATATGAAAACAGATGAACTAAAGAATAAGTTGAGATAATTTGGAATATGCAGGGAATGATGAAAATAAATTTAAGGAACTGAAGAAAGAGGGGGAGGGAAGTCGATGTTTGAAATGTTAGAATTATTGCTGAACTGTTGAAATGTATATTTGTTCTAAATGAAAATTATAAATAAAATACAAATAAAATAGCAAAAAAATTAAAAAAGTGAAATTCTGAACGGGATAAAAGTCCAAGCTTACCCACTTAAACACTGGGAACACAAACTGTGTGTGTATGCGTTTGTGTAATTTATGAACGCACTACAAACACTATTGTCCTTTATCTGTAAATGTAGTCTTATTTTTCTAAGATCCATATCATGAGGTCCAAAACACTTTTCTTCTGTCTTTTAATTATACACACAAACACAAATCTGGAAGACCGAAGAAACTGTGAGTTGAATACTCAAACCACCACCACACATGATGTCTTACCTGTGGAATCTTATAGATATCCAGTATGGTTGCCACATAAAGAGAAATTTGGGGTTCCAGTCCTCCAATGATTGCGATTAGATTTTGCTGAATGTCACATACATAGTTAGGAAGCAATCTCTTTAGTGCTGACAGCAGTAGCAATGTGGCATGATAGGTCCTCCTTGCATTGTCATAGCTGTCATAGATGTGGAAACCCAAAGTAAGATTGGGTAAGATCTGAGGGTTTTCATTGATCTCCTTCACTGCAAATGCCAAGGCCAGGATATTCTGATAATACTTAGGCAGTACACTAGAACGAGAGTTGTGTTTTGCACCAGAAGGATATTAAATGCAAGGACACCCACACTTAGTTTAAGTATTGGCACTGTGTTCTGTGCTAATCTGTGCCCTTATTGTTACATTTAGGTTTTTAAACTCATTAAATCTCTCTCTCTCTCTCTCTCTCTCTCTCTCTCTCTCTCTCTCTCTCACACACACACACACACACACACACAGTGGCATAATACATGGTTTCCCCTAGTGCTATTTTTCTAGAAAAAGAGGTGCCGGAAGTCACAATGCATACCTCCCTTGTTCTCTTATAATAGCAATGGTGCTCATCAGAGAGGTGCCAGAACTGAGTTCCAATGAGTTCCAGCTGAAAAAAAAGCCCTGGTTTCCTCCCTCTTCATTTAATCCCCACAGCAACTATGTGAGGTAAGTTAGAATGAGAGGCAGTGACTGGCCCAAAGTCACCCAGTGAGTTTCATGGCATGCTAACACTACACCACACTGACTGTATATTGTATCCAGTTAAATTCTATTCAGAGTAGATCCACTGAAATTAAGGTGCCTTACTTAGTCATCTCCATTACTTTCAATGGGTCTACTCTGTGTAAGACTAGAATGGAATACCATTCTTTGAACAGAACTTAGCTGGATACACTCTTATTTTAATTAAGGCAGTCTTTAGTTTAATGTGGTTTATATGAAGTCAATAAATGACAAGTCTACTGAAGGGCAGGATTAAAAATTCTGAGTTAAATCCAGTTTTGCAAACCAGTTTGACTCCAGAACAGTAAATTCAACATGGTCCCTTGAAATCCTTAAGTCCCAAGCCCTTGCTTTATGTTAGCATATTACACATTTCTGTCTCCTGGATCAGATGTGGGAAACTTTTCTCAGGCTGACTGCATTATCCCAGTGAAAAGCTCTTTGGGAATGCATTACAATAGCAAGCAGAGCCAGACACATGGGCAATCACATATCCTTAATGTATGAACATGTAGACATGCAGTCTGTTTCTCTCTCTCTCACACACATGGAAACACAAAAGCTTATTTCCTATAGAAACAGAGGCATATATTTAATTATTATTATTCAGTTTTCAGTTTTTTATACACTTGCTTTTTTAAAGAAAGTTTTAAAAAGGAAAAGATTTCCAATGCCATTTATAAATTCTGACTGTGCAATAAGAGTACCACAATCCCAGTAGAATGCAAATAATGCAAAGGTACAGTTGAACTGCAAGCCATCCTCTACATGTATTCAAAGCCTCAACATTCAATATGCAATTGCATTTTGAGAATTGAATGTACGCAATTGCAAAATGCATGTCTGCTTCCCCACCCCACCCCCGTATTTGCAAGGAGCACAGCCCGCCTCTTTGCTGAGACCTCATCATTTCAACCTCCTCTGTTTTGATCTTCTTGCAGCAGAACGTCTTGCAGAGGAAAGAGCATCAGTTGCACACTTAAAAGGCCTTACATCTGCAAGACAACTAAGGGGCAGGAGGAGACCCAGAGGACCAGCTGCAATCCAGCTGCAGAATATATCTGGCCTACAGTGTGACAGTTCTAAATCCCTGACCTGGGCTGATAAACCCCAACTCTGAATGGAGTGGTGGGACTGATAATTGCAATGACAATAATAATAATAATAATGAGAATGAAACCTTACACAAGCTCCTCCAGTAATGTTGGTGGGGGTTCTTCAGTGAAGGGAATTATTGAATTGGTTATAATGCCAAAGTGAGAAACAACAGCACCAATGATCAAGTCTCCTGCCTGATTATATGTATGAAGTGGAGGGTGAGGAACACGAATACTGCATCTAACCATGTGAGCATTGCACACCATGTGAGGAAGCAGTACCAGCAGCAAAACAACTAAAACTGACATCCTGGGGATGAGTACAAATGTTGCCAGTGGAACAGATCTCTTATTTCTTCTACAACAATACCATAAGAGACTGATTTGAATGGCACATTCTCCTGAATGGCCTGAATCCTGGGGTATCCAAGATCAGAATAATAGATTCTTGCCTCTTCCCATTCCCTCTTCATAGCTCTAAATGGTATTGTGCATATGAGAAACATCCTCCACAGTCTATTAGCTTTACTAGTGGCTACTAAAATGTCACAGGGGTTTTGAGAAGCAGCAGGTTTAATTACAGTCTTTGGGTGAAAGAGGACAGTAATTATTAAGTAAATTCCTCATGGAATTGCTGAAGAAAATTTGTCACATATTCTGCACAGAAGTTTTCCTCATTAGACTGGTCTAAGAAAAGTTGGGTTCTCTTTGTACTGAGTTAGACAGGGCTTAAGGACAACATTCTATAGCTGAATACTGAGAGAAGGAGAGCGGAAGGGGGAGTTCTGGGGATGAACAATCCCTGTATAGTGTAGGGGAGAATTTCCTCCCTACCTCATGCCATATGTTCCCTGGAAAACACACACACACACACACACACACGACATGGTGATTAAAGTTTAGAGAACATATCTTTAATAAACAAGAAAAAGAAAAGTAGACAAGATATTTATTAACTTTTTCAAGCAGAAGCAGAACAGCAATAGGAAACTCCTGACTTCAAAATGCAGTTTGGTCCTGTGTGACCTCATGGGCAACTGACATTAATGTTGCTTTGGGGGTTGGATTGTTTTCTACTGACACCTTAAGTTTGCTCATATTCAGTTTCTTAACTGCTCAACCATAGAGACTCACACAATCTGTGTGACCTTTGGATACTATTGGGCACTTTTCTCTATGAACAGGCTCAACTGCCCTCACTATGTTGTAAATGCACAGGTTCTTATCTCACAGTTTATTCTTATATTTATGTTGCAAACATATACTTCTGCACAGCTAAGAAATTTACAAGTATGGGCAAAGTACAACCTTATTGCCCTTAGTATGATAATACTTGCATTATTTCTCAGATGACCCATTTTGAATACAGAGACATCATAACTCAGCACCAGAGTTCATTGTTACTATGGCCTGATAACCAAGGCTCAGCATGAATGCATGAATGCATGAATGTATGGGCTCCTGGCCACTTTGCTCCTCTCTTATTATTCTACTGCTGCAGTGCAGTGAGCAAAGCGATGATTTGGCTTAGCATGTTGTCCAAGCTTGGGCTTGTGGTTTAGCTCCAACCATGAGCTGTAACTAAAGATTCTCTTATGCTTTACAGCTTATTACAAGTAGGGCCTTCTGAGTGGTGACACCCTAGGTGTGAAACACTCTTCTCTCGTGCTTTAGACTGGCACTGACATTGGCCAGGTAAATACATTCCCCCCTTCACCAGACTTTGTGATTAAAAAGCTTGAGTCTAGGTGACAGAGTATGGTACCTGAAGGATGGTGCATCTTGTTATAGAGATCCAAAAGATTTATACAATCTGAAGAGAACCCAGAGTATAAAGATTATTTCCTCTACTTTTTAACTGATATGTTGATTTTTGTTGTTGTTGTTACAGGTAGGTAGCCGTGTTGGTCTGCCAATCACCCATTCCCACCACCCTTCTGAGTAATACCCCTCCCCACCTTCTCCCTATATAGAAGGGTCTGGTGACTTCTGTTTCAGTGTATCTGAAGAAGTGTGCATGCACACGAAAGCTCATACCTAGAACTAACTTAGTTGGTCTTTAAGGTGCTACTGGAAGGAATTTTTTTTCTTTTATTTTGTTTTGTTGTTGTTGTTACCCACACTGTGATACATTAATGATGGATGGGATATAAAGTTTAGTAATAAATAGACAAACCACATCCTGTCATCGATTGATCTATTGTGCTAAGGATATATGGTGCTATATGCCCAATGCAGGGGACATCAGACTCACTACCCCATCACATGACCCAGGGACATTTGCTCTGAGAGTTTCCTCAGCAACTACTATTAGAGAACAATTTAAAAAGAATATTATAGGATTTAAAAAGAGTGCTTAAAAGGTAAGAACAGTAAAACATACAACTGAGATACATACTCTCCTACTTTTATTGAAAAATGTATATATCTGTCAGGGAACTGACATCAGAGCGAGAGGTGGAGGCAAGACTCCAAAGTGATGCAGGAGAGGGGACCAGCAGGGGGGAAGGAATTCAACGTAACACCAGTAGAGAAGGGAGGGAGATGGAGGATTCGGAGAGGGGTCTCCAAGACTCTTCACCCAAGACCAATGGAGAGAGCACAGGCACGCCTCTGCCCACTCCTTCTTTGCGCAGAAGAGTCCCGCGCAGGGAGAGTAGGCGGAGACTTGGCGTCAAACAGCTTCTATGCTGGAAGAGGTTCAAGAAACGCCCACTGACGGATTCTGCAAGCGACCGAACAGCCACGGAGTGAGGGCTGTCAGCCGAGGCATGGTTAGCTAGGCAATCTAGCCAAAAGTAACGGCAACTTACGCACAAGTAACCCCTTATAACCATTACAATATCCATTGCTGAGAGGGAAACTCTTACAACATTCTGCTGTACATACAGACTCATGTCTTCAGAGTTGAAACTATAGCAAATGATGTGTACATTCAAATTTTTCAGGCCTTATTTCTTATTAGATGTTCCCTATTGTTCAGCTCAGGCCGCAACAAAATAATGTAGCATTTGGGGGCAAATATGCAACTCAGCAAACCAACGCTGGAGGCTAAAATAGAGAAGATCTCCACAGCAACCATGTATTTTCCTTTGGTACTGAGGTAGGTTGGAAAGAAAGATATCCAAACACTGCAAAAGACCAGCATGCTGAAAGTGATGAACTTGGCTTCGTTGAAACTGTCAGGCAACTTCCTGGCAAGGAAAGCTGCAATAAAGCTGATAATAGCCAGGAAGCCCATGTAGCCCAGGACACAGTAAAACATAGCAACAGATCCCTCTTTACATTCTAGAATAACTTCTTTAGTCAACGAGTGTGCATCAACATCTGGGAATGGGGGTGAGAATCCCAGCCACACAGTACAGACAGCTGCTTGAATAAGGGAGCAGGAAGCCACAATGGAAGTGGTTGTTCTCTTCCCCACCCACTTCCTCATCTTGGATCCTGGCTTGGTAGCCATAAAGGCCAGAACAACTGTGATAGTTTTTGCCAACACACAAGAAACAGCCACTGAGAAGATAATGCCAAAAACAGTTTGTTGGAGGAGACACAACACTTTTTCAGGCTGTCCAATGAATAGCAGTGCAAAAGGAAGCACAGCAGGAGGGAGATGAGGAGAGCATAGGTGAGGTCCCGATTGTTGGCTTTGACAATGGGTGTGTTGTGGTGCCTCATAAATGTTCCCAGAACCAGAGCTGTAATCAAAGAAAAGGAAAGAGCAAAACAGGCTAAAACGATCCCCAAAGGTTCTCCATAAGTCAAGAAGCTTATATCCTTGGGAATACACACATCTCGATTGTTGTTTGGATATTCTTCTTCTAGGCATTTATTACAGTCATTCATGTCTGGGGGGAAAAAGTATGTTGTCTTACTCCAAAAAGCAGGCTGCAATTGTTCCTTTTGTACGTTTTGTGTTCACCTTGCAGGATAGATTTAGAGTTTACAAAATGAAATATTTCATGGACGATTTAATCAGCATAAAGCTTTGTAGTTCTAAATCAACATTATCTTAACTTTCTGGGGTGGTTAAAATGAATATACATCTACAGAACTGCCACAGCAGAAAACGAGAAAAAACATCCTATATATTTGTAGCTTGCCAGCATCAGGGCCAGCTTTGGATTCAGCATGTTAAAGTTTCTGCCTAGTTGTGGCACAATGATCACACCCAAATCAGACAGAATACTGTCATATAATGTCATAATAATAATAATAATAATAATAATAATAATAATAATAATTTATTATTTGTACCCCGCCCATTTGGCTGGGTTTCCCCAGCCACTCTGGGCGGCTTCCATAAAAACCAAAAATACATTAAAATATCACAGATTAAAAACTTCCCTGAACAGGGCTGCCTTAAGATGTCTTCTGAATGTCAGGTAGTTATTTATCGCTTTGACATCTGATGGGAGGGCATTCCACAGGGCAGGCGCCACTACCAAGAAGGCCCTCTGCCTGGTTCCCTGTAGCTTTGCTTCTCGCAATGAGGGAACCACCAGAAGGCCCTCGGCGCTGGACCTCAGCGTCCGGGCAGAACGATGGGGGTGGAGACGCTCCTTCAGGTATACTGGGCCGAGGCCATTTAGGGCTTTAAAGGTCAACACCAGCACTTTGAATTGTGCTCGGAAACGTACTGGGAGCCAATGTAGGTCTTTCAAGACTGGTGTTATGTGGTCTCGGCGGCCGCCCCCAGTCACCAGTCTAGCTGCCGCATTCTGGATTAGTTGTAGTTTCTGAGTCACCTTCAAAGGTAGCCCCACGTAGAGCGCATTGCAGTAGTCCAAGCGGGAGATAACCAGAGCATGCACCACTCTGGTGAGACAGTCCGCGGGCAGGTAGGGTCTCAGCCTGCGTACCAGGTGGAGTTGGTAGACAGCTGCCATGGATACAGAATTGACCTGCGCCTCCATGGACAGCTGTGAGTCCAAAATGACTCCCAGGCTGCGCACCTGGTCCTTCAGGGGCACAGTTACCCTATTCAGGACCAGGGAGTCCTCCACACCAGCCCGCCCCCTGTCCCCCAAAAACAGTACTTCTGTCTTGTCAGGATTCAACCTCAATCTATTAGCCGCCATCCATCCTCCAACCGCCTCCAGGCACTCACACAGGACCTTCACCGCCTTCACTGGTTCTGATTTGAAAGAGAGGTAGAGCTGGGTATCATCTGCATATTGATGGACACCCAGTCCAAACCCCCTGATGATCTCTCCCAGCGGCTTCATATAGATGTTAAAAAGCATGGGGGAGAGGACGGAACCCTGAGGCACCCCACAAGTGAGGGCCCAGGGGTCTGAACACTCATCCCCCCCCACTTTCTGAACACGGCCCAGGAGGAAGGAGCGAAACCACTATATAACAGTGCCCCCAGCTCCCAGCCCCTCTAGATGGTCCAGAAGGATGTTATGGTCGATTGTATCAAAGGCCGCTGAGAGATCCAGCAGAACTAGGAAACAACTCTCACCTTTGTCCCTAGCTCACCGGAGATCATCAACCAGCGCGACCAAAGCAGTTTCAGTCCCATGATGAGGCCTGAATCCCAATTGGAAGGGATCCAAATGGTCCGCATCCTCCAGGCGTGCCTGGAGTTGTTCAGCAACCACGCGCTCAATCACCTTGCCCAAGAATGGAAGATTTGAGACTGGGCGATAGTTGGCCCAGTCATGGATTTGCTGGATGCAGAGGAGGGGTGGGAGGCACCATCTGGGAAACCCCCAAGGGAAGAAGACTCAGAATCTGGGGACTGGTGGTGGGATGATGATGGGAGATCAGAGGGAGAAGAGAGATAAGACTGGAAGGAGGAGGTGTCAGAAACTAAAGAAGTAACAGGGTTTAGTGAGTAGAAAGAGTCTGTGGCAGAAAGCAGTCCGGAATCAGAGGCAGGGAAGGAAGGAGGCCAAGAGGCAGAAATTAGGCAGGCTGCTGAAGAAGCCAGGGGGTCACCTCCTCCTGCTGTGACCAGCTCCCCACCCCTCCCCAGTCTCCTGGGATCACAAGGGGTATGAAGGGGGCAGACTGGGAAGGACCTGGGACAGGACCTGGGACAGGAAGAGGCTGTAAATCGAGAACTGTCCCTGGAAAATAAGGAAACTTGGAGGGTCTGTTCCTTTAAATGTATGCTGAAAACCTTTTTGTTGCAGTAGGCCTATCCAAAAACACGAATTGGTTCTATCTGTTTTTGAATGTGCTTCAAATGTATTGCGTTCTACTATCTTCAGAAATTTTAAACAGTTTTTAAATATTTAAAAATGTTTTTTTAAAAATTGTATTGTCATTTTTATTGATGGAATCTGTTCTGAATAACCTGAGGCACACACATCAGAGTGTTTCTCCTTCAGCAGTTGTTCCCTCAAAGCCCAATCATAACAAAGATATCAATCACATTTCAAACACTGGAATTTGATATGGCCATAATCTTAAATGCACATCCCTTTGATTTTCAGCCAGAGAAGTTGTATTTTATAGTATAGTTTAGTAGATGCATAATTCTTACCCTCCTGGTCTGAAATCTTCCCTTCAGGACATGGGATGCAATCGTAGCAGCAAAATGGTTCCCCCTCCTTCACTTTCTTTCTAAAACCAGGATGGCACCTCTCAGTACATAAAGAAAGAGGCTGTGACTAATTCATAAATGAGAGAGCAAAACAATATTTGGAACCATTATATTTTGGGTGTCATTTCTTCTGTTCATACTTCCTTCCACTAATATATGTTCAGTGTTACAAGCAAGTGCTACTTTTCTCTATTAATATAATAATTACATTGCTGTATCATGCCTATATATGTATAATTTTTACACTAGCAAAATGGACCAGCCCTCTGAGAGATAGCCAACTATATTTATCTGCCAGCTGCTTGTTTAACAGACCTTCTCTTTTAAGAGACCTTCTCTCTTTCCCTGGCCCATCACACCCTTGTCTCATCTGCTCCAAAGCATTGTGGAACAGATTTAGGGAGAGAGGAGGGAGGGAAAGTTCCTTTGTGAATTTTAAATGACATAGATTATGTCATGCTGCACTGAGCAATGTGATCTGTACATGCCATGTGAGGAAGCAGGGCTAGCAGCAAGATAACTAAAGTCACCATTCTAACTACAAGGACAAATAATCGTTCTACATAGAAAATCCCCAATGTTTTTCTTCAGGACACTGAGATTAAAAATGCCAGACTTGAATATTTTACATGTTTTCCCCCTGATAGGTTTGAAGCCTAGAATAGCTAAGATCAAAGTGGTGTAATTTCCCTGTTCTCAGTCTCCCTTCCCACCTCTGAATTGTACTGGGCAGATTTATGACATGCTTCACAGTCTTTTCTCTTTGTTTTTCTAGTGGCCTCCATGTTTGAACATCAGAATTACCGGTAATTACTATTCTTCTAAACAAAGCAATTGTGAAGGTAATTGTTCAAGGTAATTGTTGAGAGTTAAAACTGGGGAGTCCCTGTGGAGCTGTTTGTCAGATACAATGGAGAGAAGTCCTCCCTCCCCCTTGGCCTCCCTCCCCCTTGGCCTCAGTAAGCTCTCCATCAAGATCCACAATATATGACAGACTGTTGTCTCTCTCCTATTTAGTTTCTGTTTTCACTGACTCAGCCTCCACAATAGTGAAGCCATTTTGCCATGCCCCCACCTTGAAATCAAGAAGTGAGATGGGAAATGGGAGGTGGGGTGTAAATTAGCCCAGTTTGGGAATTTTCAGAAAATTCCATCCTTACTTTCAAGGCTTTTTATCTGAAATCTGGTTTTGTTACAAACATTTGTTGATGCCTCTCATCTAGGAATTCTGACATCATTGATCATTATGATCCTTTTAGCCAGACCTATACCGCCTGTGATCTATCAGGTCATAGGCTATGGCACTCAGTTATCTTTATTCTGACATTCTTATGTGTATGTGAGAACGTGTCTGCAATTTCCCTCCTTTAAAAAAAAATAAAAAATCAAGTGTTGTTTCTAGTGAAATAAGCGGTGTCACTTAAGTTTTCTACTGTTTTCCTTTGGTTGTTTCAAGTGGATGTTTAGCCTATGACAAGTTCTCTTTGACAAATGCCCGTTAACCCGATACCTTATTTGCAATGGGCAGGTACCCCAGACCCTGAACTTCCTTTTTAAAAATAGTAAATATCTAGACATCTGAGGAAGAAAGTTATGCAGCAAAATTTGTAGGTATTCTGGGAGCAATCTCTGAGAAACGAGAGTGGCGTGGTTACCTAATATTTCCCCCCTAGTACTGGGGAATTCTCCCTTTTTTATTTGACATCATCATTATGTCTGTATTTGCATGTATTTGTGTGATATCTGCAATAGTCAGGGCTAGAAGGACAAGGATGACTTCCCAAACTAAGCATGTGGCAGCCAGGGGTGGTTGTCTTTATAATTTTGTGGTATTTTGTGAACTTCCCCATGGAAGTCATTTTGTGCTATGCCATGCTCATTCTACCTACACTTGCAACATTATAACAGTACAAGGCCTCAGTCTGAGAGTCTCAAGAGGTTTTTCGTTCAAAACACAGACAAAAATAAAACTTTTATCCAAATAAATTATTACAAACAATCTGCTGTGCAATCATACAATTCTAGTTTTAAGAACTATAGTGAACAATGCAGACACACAAATTCTTCAAGCCTTATTTCTTATTAGATGCTCCCTGTTGTTCAGCTCAGGTCGCAACAAAATAATGTAGCATTTGGGGGCAAAGATGCAACCTAGCAGACCAGCACCAGAGGCTAAGATAGAAAAGATCTCCACAGCTACCATGTATTTTCCCTTGGTACTGAGGTAGGTTGGAACAAAAGATACCCAAACACTGCAAAAGACCAGCATGCTGAAAGTGATAAACTTGGCTTCGTTGAAACTGTCAGGCAACTTCCGGGCAAGGAAAGCCACAGTGAAGCTGACAAGAGCCAGGAAGCCCATGTAGCCCAGGACACAGTAAAACATAGACACAGATCCCTCATTACATTCTAGTACAACTTCTTTAGTCAACGAGTGTGTGTCAACATCTGGGAATGGGGGTGAGAATCCCAGCCACATAGTACAGACAGCTGCTTGAATAAGGGAGCAGGAAGCCACAATGGAAGTGGTCATTCTCTTCCCTACCCACTTCCGCATCCTGGATCCAGGTTTGGTGGCCATAAAAGCGAGAACTACTGTGATGGTTTTTGCCAATATGCAAGAAACAGCTACTGAGAAGATGATGCCAAAAGCAATTTGTCGGAGGAGACATCTCACCCTCTCTGGCTGTCCAATGAATAGCAGTGCAGAAAGGAAGCAGAATAGAAGGGCAATGAGGAGAGTGTAGGTGAGGTCCCGGTTGTTTGCCTTGATAATAGGTGTGTCATGGTGCTTCATAAATGTCCACAGCACCAGAGCTGTCACCAAAGAAAGGGAAAGAGCGAAATAGACCAAACTGACTCCCAAAGGTTCTCCAAAGGACAAGAAGCTTATATCCTTGGGAATGCACTCATCCTGATTATTATTTGCATATTTTTCTTCTGAGCATATATCACAATCATTCATGTCTGAAAAAGAAAATAAGTGGTTTTAATCTGAATATCATGGTGTAATTGTTCCTTTCAGAAAGGAAATATTTCATATTTAAATTGCAGGGTAGATTCAGTGTGCATTTCTTTGCTGGAGCAATCAAATAGTGGTGTGATTTCAACTCATTTGTTTCCATTCACACATATGCTAACATGCTAACATTTTCCCACCACTTTCTCCTCCCAGGGCTACGGACACCACAGATATATGCCAGCACCATCCAAAACTGAATATTAGGGAATCAGGGAGAAATTAGTAATTCCTCAATCTCTGTAAAAGTATATAGGGAACAGTGTAAAATATTGAATACAGTGTAATTTTATCATGTCCGGCCCACCAGCTGAAACCCAAGTGCTGGTGTCCCTATGGGCTCCCTGCCTGCTCTGTGGAAAGCACAAGGTGCTGTAAAAGTTATTCAAGATCTTGCTGGAATCCCCTGTCACTGTGCAACCCAAGTAAGTGAGGAAGTGCAGTACAGCAGTACAGCAGAAGTACAGCAGGCAGTGCAGAGGCCTTTCAAAAGCCTTTATCACCACCACAAACCCAATGACAGCTGGAAGGCCACTGGCTGAGGAGATTCAAGTGGCCAAGGAGGAGGAGGCAAAGGTGCTTGTAGTGCCCTGAGATAGGCCTGGTCACCAATACTGTCAGTCAGTTGCTTTCTCCCCTCAGCATGGATAAGAACCCTGAGGAGACCCCCCCCTTCAATGTGTGGTTATGTAAATAACCCAAGGCAAATGAATCACAACCATAAGATAATTTCTTCTACAACAGTTGCTCCCTTCAAGGTACACATTAATAAACATTACAATCACATTTCAAGCACTGAAGGAAAGTAGTCCTAAAACAGCCATAAGCTTAGAGGCACTTTCTAGTACTTACCCTCTTGGCCTGAGATCTTCCCTTCAGGACATGGGATACAATCATAGCAGCAAAATGGTTCCCCGTCCTTCACTTTCTTCCTAAAGCCAGGATGGCACCTCTTATTACATAAAGAAACAGGCTGCAACTAATTAGTAAATGAAAGTGCAAAATAAGCTTTGAAATCAATATTATAATAACAATAACAATAAAAATTTTATTATTATTACCCATCTTTCTGGGTTCCCCCAGCCACTCTGGGTGGCTTCCTGCACACATAAAAACATAATCATTGTGGACTTTTCTTTTGTTCCTAATTAATATCAGCATAAATCATATATGGTCACGGTTGCAAGCTTTTGTTACCTTTCTTTATTAACCCAATAAATATGGTATCATATCATGCCTATATATTATCAAAACACACAGGTGCCACTATCCAAATGCTCATTGTACAAAAATTCACTTATCCAAACACAAGGAAGTAGTGCCCAAACCTTGCTAAATGCACCAGACTTTCTGACATCCAAACAGCTGGACCTTCGTGTACTACTGTAAACAAATAAGCAGCATTTTACAAGACTTAGTTTTTTGTGTTCTTCTGGTCCATAGCAGGCATTTTGCCTGAAACAATGGTGGGAGGACAAGGGAAGAAGGAAAAAAATTGGGCAAATAAGAGATCATTTCCCTCCACCTTTGCTTCCCTTTTGTAAGTTTTCAGAGGGTTTTCCTCTTTTGTTTTGTTTTGGGGTTATTTGGGGGTCAAAATTCTGTGATTGGGAATGTATTTGAAATTTCCCGATATGAATTGAAGGATATTGATGATTTGTTATGCAAACACTCAGCTAACAAACGATTTCCTGAGAATGCATTATGTTCAGATAGCGGGATCTGCATGTATTGACATTATGTAAGTTAGCTTTTTTTAAAAAAACAAAATAACAGAATTCTATGGAGGTTCATGACCAGATGATGAAATTAATTTTAGACAGTGATCACTGAAATTTGGATGTCATTTGCAATTACTGAGGGACCTACCTGATTAAACCCACTGTACCATGTTATGGCCTCCTCATTGATGGTGAACTTTTGGTTGGGATCCACCCTCCCAACTTTCACTCTATGAAATGATTGGTTTGAGAAAACAATCCAATTGATCATATCAAACCCAGCCATTAACTCTCCATGCTGGTTAAAGGAAATGGTGTCTCCAGCATTGTTGTTAAAGGAGACACTTCTGAGAAAATGGTGGAGCTAGGTTAAATTGGAAAAGGCAATAATTTAAAAAGGGCTGTGATGCGCGCGCGCACACACACACAGACACACAGACACACACACTGTGTTTACATTGAAAAAATAACAACAAATTAGGCATGTAATTTATACTTTAATTTTAACACCCAGAGCTCTACATGCACCAATGGAATTCTAAGTATTGGTTATGAAAGGATCAATTACAAAATTGTTAAATAAAATATATAAATACAACCTGATTATAGAATTAACAAGCAACACAACAGTTGGGAAAGAGGTCTAAAGACAAGGGTTTCTATTAGATAAGGTGGTTATGGCAAAAAGGCCTTCAACAAACATTTAGCGGTTTCCTGAAGGAAAGATGTTATTTTATTTCACTTCTCTCTCTCTCTCTCTCTCTCTCTCTCTCTCTCTCTCTCTCTCTCTCTCACACACACACACACACTTAATTTCAGTTATATCTTCTTCTCCCCCTCCCAAAATGTGATTTTGGGGCAGGTCCACAGTATATGCAATATCATGTATATCTCCAGCATGCACTGCTTCTGGTTCTGTACCACTTGAAATTGGGCCCATTACCTGCCACATTTGTTTATTCTGATGCTTCACTCCCACTTTACCTTCCGTTGCTCTGTGTCTGAATATAGATGAGGACATACCATGTAAAGCATAGGCAACAGCATAGACAGCATTGTATATGTTATAGCTGTGGCCTGACATGCTCATTTCAAAAAATGGTGCTGAAAGGCTCTCCAATTTCTCCTTCCCAGTGCAAATATCCCCTTTCACATCTCCCACATCTGGATTGGGGAATACACAGCCAAAGGCTTGTTGCCAGAAGCCCGTGATAAAACCATCTCCTTTTGCATGGGAAGGATTTCGTTTCCTGACAAATGATTTGAAATCTGGTACATCACTGGAGTGAACTGTGAAGGAGAGGACACCATGAAATATTTCTGTTTCCCAGTCCCTTTGATAAAATTGTGAAGCGAGTTCCATTTGGGCTGTCGTTATCCACACTATACTTCTGGGTAGATTTGGTGGATTTTCTGCAAAATATGGAATCCATCTCAAAAACACCATGGATTTAGATTCTCCATAAAACAGGACAACATTCGCTTTGCTATTCATTACTTCAGTATATATTTTTGTCCCATCATTTAGTATTTCATCAATTTGGGAGTCAGTAGTTAATGTAGGCACTCTGCTTATGAAGGCAGAGCAGACACCTTTCTGGGAAAACATTGGTAACAACGTTTGCAGAAATCTTTCACCATTTTCATTATCCATTACAAGGACGCCAATCCATGTCCACCTGAAATGCAGAAGCAAAGAAAGAATCCCTGTGTACTGAAGGGATTCCTGGGGGACCATCTGGTAGAAAGAACGTCCACAGGATTTAGCATTCATCAATGGCACAGAGCCATATATGAGCTGAAGAGAGATTGCAGGATGGGGAAGTAAGACAACAATAACAGAATTTATATTGCATACCACATAACCTGTATTTCTATTTAAAACACTGTGGCTACATAGAGGGATTGACACTGGCTTTAGTGGAGGCTAGTCTGCCTCTTGTGCTTTATTGATTAGTCAATTACATTTCTATAGCAACTTTCATCTCAAGAACACAGGGCAGTTTGCAACTCTCTCTCTCTCTCTAAATATATATATATAGAGAGAGAGAGAGAAAACACAAAATACATAACAAAAAACAAAATACATAACAAAAAACAAACCAATAACCTCCTTTCACAAACATATTTTATGAGGATATAGATTGTTTAATCAACCAAAGGCCTGGTTACAGAGAAATGTTTTTGCCTGACACTTAAAGATATGCAATGAAGGTGCCAGACGAGCCTCCTTGGAGAGAACATTGCACAGAAAATGCCTGTTCTTGTGCTGCCACCCTCTGGACCTATCACAGATGAGGCACATGAAGAAGGGCCTCTGATGATGATCTCAGGGTTTGGATTGGATCATATGAGGAAGGGTGGACTTCGAGGTATTGTGGTCCTGAGCCTTTAAAGGCTTTATAGGTCAAAATCAGCACTTTGAATTGGGCCCATAAACCGATTGAACCCCATGGGTGAGCACCAGTCAGTAGCCATTGATGGAGCACCCCCTGCTGGTAGTTTACCCTTTCAGGCTCCCCGCAGAGTGGGGCAGGAGCCAGTTATAGTCACTGATACCAACGCCTAAGCCAATACCAGTCACACTTGTGTATTCAATAAAGTCGTGGCCTAAATTTGCCCATTAACATTTAAACTAAATTCTGTCTTCATCATGTCTTTAGGTTTTGGGGCCTTGACGCGCAACTAGTTCAGTAGGGCCAGGATCAGTGCTATATACTCAAATCATCTTGCATTGGCTACCAAATTCTTCACCAGACCATCTTTAGAGGCAGCCTCACATATAATACATTACAGTAATCTAATCTAGAGGTTACCAGAGCATGTGGATTCACATAAATAATGAAATGTTGTTTCTCTATAGCCACAGCAGGCAAACCTTCCAACAGTTTGACTTCACCTCCAAAGGCGCACTCCTCCATTGTCTCCTAAGACAGATAAATGCCAACTGACTTTTCCAAATAGGAACATGTAGTCGTTGGGTGCAGAAAGTATACTGCCTGTTTTGAACTTTCTCTGTTGCCTGAATAACAGCAATGCAAGTTTTGAGGACTTTTGTTTTGCTTCAAATTCAAATCAGAGTAACATGGCAAAGTAGGATTCCTTCTTACATAGTTTATGACGATATAGTTGTGTATCACACCTATAATTTTCCTCATCTATGAATGAACCATAAATATCAACTTATCTTATAATGTATTTCATCTCTTGAACTGCACTTTTATTGTACTTGTAATAAAATAAAGTTCAGGGCAATCTGCAAATAGAAATAGAAATCACTCTAAACTAAACAAAAAAATCCTAAGTAAAGGGAAAAAGGAAAGCAGGTATACTGACAGTACTGACAACCTCATAAATGACATCAGTTGGTCCTGTAAGAGAACACAAGCTTTCTGGGAGATGATTTATAATGAATTGAAGAAAATGTTCAAAATAACTTTTAGAAAAAAGCTAGAAGCTTTTCTTTTAGGGATAGTGAATACAGAAATTCCGAAGGACCTTAGAAATTTGTTTATGTCTGCTACAACCACAGCTAGAATGGCATTTGACCAGAGATGGAAAGAGGATGCTGTTCCAACTAATGAAGAGTGGCTGATTAAATTGAAGGATTATGCCAAAATGGCAAAATTAACAGGTGTGCTAAGAAACCAAGAGGATTTTTTTTAAAATGAGTGGGAAATATTTGTGGTATATCTGAAAAATAATGGTATGCAACTAAGTGCATTGGTAGGGTTAACTTAAACCAAGCAGTTTAAAGTGTTACCAAGATTAATTGTAGAGCAACTAAAAAATGGAGTACAGTGGAAAATGCAGTGTTAAAAATCTAAGAGAATAAACCACAAAGTGGGGGGTGGGGCTTGATATGTATCTGTATTGGAAATCTGAGACTATAAGATGTGTACTTGTAAATTTCTGAAAGCTGAAAATAAAATCCATTAATAAAATAAAATGACATCAGAAACATATGACTACATCAACTGTGTCTCTTAAATTCCCATACCACACACACACACACACACACACAGAGAGAGAGAGAGAGAGAGAGAGAGAGAGAGAGAGAGAGATATGTCCTACCTGTGGAATCTTATAGTTATTCAAGAGGTTTGCCACATTAATGGAAATTTGGGCATCCAGCCCCCCAATGACAGCTATTAGATTTTTCTGGTTGTCACATAGGTAGTTAGGGATGAATCTTTCCAGAGCTGATAGAAGCAGCATTGTGGCATGATAGGTCTTCTTTGCATTGTTATGGCTGTCATAGATGTTGAATCCCAATGTGAGATTGGGTAAGATTTGAGGGTTTCCATTGATCTCCTTTACCGCAAAAACCAAGGCTATGATGTGTTGGTAATACTTAGACACAATGCTAGAATGAGAGTTTTATTCTGTATCAAAATGATATTCCACACATAACTTAATTATTTCCACTGTGTTAAGCAAAACTAGTGTTCAAGTTCAGAACATGACACACCATGTGTTGTCTGAGTAGGGTATCTAAATATCATTTACTAAAACAAGCAACACTGAAAAGTCGAATGAGCTGTGTATATTTATTCTGAAAAAGAAATGCTTAAGAGGAGAAAAGATAGCTGTCTTCAAATATTTGATAAGCTATCAGGAAGAAGGTGGAGCAGGCTTATTTGCTGTTGCTACGAAGGGAAATGAGTAATGAGTGAGAATTGCAAAAAAGAGCAGACCTTTTGCTAAACATTAGGAGAAACTGCTAGGTTTGGGGTAGTAAAGCTGGTACCTTCCTCCAAATGTTGGTCTACAACTTCACTCATTATCTGAGTGTCAACAGAAAAGGAAATGATCTTTAATGCCTTACACAAATGATTCTGTCAACGTTGGCAGGGGTTCTTCTGTGAAAAGTATTTTACTGTTGACGATGCAGGCGTGATAAGCAATGCCACCAATGATGAAGTTTCCTGGCTGGTTATAAGTCTGAACTAGAGCTTGTGGATAATGGAAGCTGCATTGGACAGCATATGCTACGCATGTCATGTGAGGAAACAGGGACAGTAGCAGGATGACTGAAACCATTCTCAGTATAAGACCAAATCTTCACTCTACATACAAAATCCTGTTTTCTTCTTACTTGAACATTTCACATTTTCCTGATATTCCCAAAGCCTGTAATATCCAAGATCAGAGCTGTGGATCTTTGCCTGTTCCTGGTCTGTCTTCCTCCCTTTGAATTGTACTGGGTATATTAATAGCAGGCTTCACAGGTTTTCTCTTTGTTTTATGAGAGGACACTGAAATCCCACTGGGGTTTGAATGAATATCAGAACTAATTACAGTTCTGACGAGGTAATTGTGAAGATAGTTACTGGGTTATAGGCAGCTGTTGAGTTAAGGTTGGGTAGTCCCTATGGAATTGAGAAAACTTGTTTGTCACATATTCTCAGCTGAATTATCTCTCTCAGATAGGAACAGATGGCAGAGCTTGTAATGACCCGCCAGTAAGGAAAGAAGACTGTATTCAAGGGTGACCAACATGGTGCCTGTGAGTGCTACTGTGCCCACCTGTGCTTCCAATGATAGGAGTGAAGTTTCTTTGTGAATATCCCATCAATATTCACAGATATTACCAATGTTTGCCTTGGGTCACCTGCTCCTACATTAAAGTCATTGTGTTTTGTCCCCACAACCACCACCTTGTGTTATGCCACACAAGTTTCTTTGACAATCCCTGTTATCAGGCAACTATGAGTTTGATTGCCCATGATGAAATGTGAACCACTTGTGATCCATTGAGCTATAGACATTGTCTGTATTCTGGCCTGCCACCTTCCTGTGTATATGTAAAAGAGTCCCTGAATGGTTCCTCCCTGGGTTTTGTTTTTTTTTTTTTTAAAAAAAATCAATTGGTGACTCTAAAGAAATAAGCCCTATTAATTCTCCTTACTCCTGTTTTATTTTATTTTATACTTTTATTTATTTAACAATTCAGTGAGATGCAAACAAATAAAACACTAATCCAATTAAATTCAAAACTAGTAAACATTATTCTACAATATAACCCAGAGCATTATTTGTGGTGGCACCTATATTATGGAATATTCTTCATTTAGAGATTTGGTGGGCACCTTCTATGATGTGCTCTGCCAGTGGTTGAACACATTCTTGTTAGCCCAAGTATGTGGAGACTCTTGATTAACTAGCTCACTTTTTGGTGTGTATTTTTGGACTAAAGTATGATATATTTGTTTCTTTCCTAGTTTCATTGTTTAACATTGTTGCATATTGCTTTGATATAGTTTGTAAAAAGGTATACAAATATTTAAATAAAATAATTAAATATAATGTGCAATTATATAATATAAGCTTTTGCCATTAAATCACATTCCACTTTACCAAGCTTTCTGACTGAACAGGTTGATTTTTGGTAGCGTCACCCACCCTGTGGAATACCCTCCCATCAGATGTCAATGAGATGAATAAATATATAACATTTAGAAGACACCTGAATGCAGCCCTGTATAGGGAAGCCTTTCAATGTGTAATGTAATGCAACCCAGTCAGATGGGCAGAGTATTGTTGTTAGAAGACAAATAATGGAGGAGGCCTGATTGCAACTGGCTATTTATTCCAATAATATAGAATGAATATTGTAGTTTAAAGATCATTTGCTCTAGTTTTGAATTGATTTAAAGTTGTTATTTTTGAATACTACCCACATAGAGAGCCTTTTACAGTGAAGAACAGATTATAAATTTAAAAACATAGTGACATCTGTAGGGAAACATATTTATGGCACCTGCTAAAAGGGAAGCTCTTACAAATATTCTGATGTGCAAACAAAAACAAAACTCCAGAGTTCTAAAAAATGAAGGTGCACAAATTCTTCAGGCCTTATTTCTTATTAGATGTTCCCTGTTGTTCAGCTCAGGCCGTAACACAATAATGTAGCATTTGGGGGCAAAGATGCAGCACAGCAGACCAGCACTGGAGGCTAAGATAGAAAAGATCTCCACAGCTACCATGTATTTTCCCTTGGTACTGAGGTAGGAGGGAATAAAGGACAGCCAAACACTGCAAAAGACCAACATGCTGAAAGTGATGAACTTGGCTTCATTGAAACTGTCAGGTAACTTCCTGGCAAGGAAAGCCACAGTGAAGCTGACAAGAGCCAGGAAGCCCATGTAGCCCAGGACACAGTAAAACATAGACACAGATCCCTCATTACATTCTAGTACGACTTCTTTAGTCAACGAGTGTGTGTCAATATCTGGGAATGGGGGTGAGAATCCAAGCCACACAGTACAGAAAGCTGCTTGAATAAGGGAGCTGGAAGCCACAATGGAAGTGGTTGTTCTCTTCCCCACCCACTTCCTCATCTTGGATCCTGGTTTGGTGGCCATAAAAGCCAGAACTACTGTGATGGTTTTTGCTAACACACAAGAAACAGCTACTGAGAAAATGATGCCAAATGTTGTTTGTCGGAGGAGGCATGTCAGCCTCTCAGGCTTTCCGATGAATAGCAATGCACAAAGGAAGCAGAAAAGAAGAGCGATGAGGAGAGTGTAGGTGAGGTCCCGATTGTTGGCTTTGACAATGGGTGTGCTGTGGTGCTTTAGAAATGTCCACAGCACCAGAGCTGTAACCAAAGAAAAGGAAAGAACAAAGCAGACTAAAATGCGCCCCAAAGTTTCTTCAAAAGACAAGAAGCTTATTTCCTTGGGAATGCACATATCCCGATTTGTGTTTGGATATTCTTCTTCTGAGCATTTATTACAATCATTCATGTCTGAAAAAGAAGGCATATGATCTTAATTTGAGCGGGGAAAGAGTTATAATTTGGTTGTTCTTTTTGCAAACAGAGAACATATTTTTGTCCATACTTCATTCCGCACATGCAGTATGAAAAGTATCACTCATCCTCTAAGTGGTACAGAACATGGGATTACTAAGTCACAGTTAATTTGCTTTGGTGGCCTTGTTTAAATGGTATACATCCATAGCACAGCATCTAATGCAGGCTAGGACAATAGTAGAGGAGCAAGAAATTTTTATATTTGTGCTATGCCAGCTCCCAGGATGGCAAAGCAAACAGGCCCGGAGCTGCAGGTTGCCAGCATCTAGGCTGAGGGGGATCAAAAAGATCATTTTCCAATTCACTTATGTTCTTCAAACATCTCATGGTGTCAGCATGTGTTTACCCTTTCCATCACTTGTAGGCATACCACCTAAGTGCAGTAATGATGGTGCCAGGTGATGTCACACTCCCCCCTCATCAAAACTACTCCACTGTGATTTGAACTGCTATGCCTTTCACTAGAGTAGGGGTGGTGAACCTGCTGCCTGCAGTCCAAACTTGACGTGCCAGGCCTCCTAATTTGACTCTTGGGGCCCCTTTGAATAAGCCATGTCCACCTGCCTTGCACCAGATATCAGGATGTGGTGTAGGTAAGTCTAGGGTTTCAATGTGGTAATAATCAGAAGCTAAAAATGAGCTTCCCTTCTTTCCTTTGCTGGAGCAGTCAGCTGATGAGTGGTTCTAGCACTACTTGCTCCAGTGTAAAATCTCTAGATCATCTGCAGTCTCAAAGGAAACTGCTTCTCCCTCCCAGTGCTGCAGATATAGGTGCAATATCCAAAATCAGATGTCTCTCTCTCTGTGTGCGTGTTATTATGGAGAATTTAGGAAGTTAGCTGTCTTACAATTGTTTGGGAGTCTCAATACAAAATGTTGTTGAGTAGATGGAATCTTAGCATGCAGTACTATACTACCTCCCACCAGCCTGCCATTGCTTTACCAGCGTGGGCCTGTGTCACAGTGTTCGGACCCAAATCAGTCCCAATGGTGGCAGAGGGTCTAGCTCAGGTTCCAAGTTCTCACAGGCTGGCATACTTTCCCTGCAAGCCCTGATGCCATTCCCCCATTCCTGCATTATATACCGCCCGCCCGCCCCCACCTGGTGCAAAGTGCATGTGAATATGTTTAAAGTATTGGATACATAATGTGTTTAATGGCTGCCATCCATGAACAATTCAACCCTCCCATTGAAAGTTACATTCTTTCCTAAATATCACCAGTACCTCCCGTCAGATAACTACTCAGAAGGCATTATCATTTCTTGATAGAAACTGATGTGAGTAACCTGAAGCTCATGATAATAGGTAAAGGTAAAGGGACTCCTGACCATTAGGTCCAGTCATGACCGACTCTGGGGTTGCAGCGCTCATCTCACTTTATTGGCCGAGGGAGCTGGCGTACAGCTTCTGGGTTATGTGGCCAGCATGACTAAGCCGCTTCTGCACATTAATGGCTGCACATTCGAAACACTTCAGACATTAAAGAAAAGTAACTGTGATATAGGCACATTCCTCAGTCTTAAAGTCGGAACAATTGTGTCGAGTAATACAATATATACTTAATTCTTACCCTCCTGGTCTGAAATCTTCCCTTCAGGACATGGGATGCAATCATAACAGCAAAATGGTTTCCCGTCCTTCACTTTCTTCCTAAAGCCAGGATGGCACCTCTCATTACATAAAGAAAGTGGCTGGGACTAATCCAAAAATGAGAAAGCAAAATAGGAGATGTAATTCTTATGTTTCTTTTGACTTCTTTTTTGTTCCAAAGTGATACCACCATAAGCAGCATATGGTTAAGGCTGCTACCTTTCTTTATTAACGCAAAAAAATTGTATCCTATTGTGCCTAAATATTTACATTAATTACACTTGTCAAAGTGATGCGTTCTTTGTAAATTGATTCCTTACTTTGATTCCTATATGGGTTTTTACACTTTAGGTTATTCAATCATTGCAATGCATGTTTTTTCAACTATTGGTATGTTTCAACAACCCATTGTTAGTATATGCTGACAGAGGGTACCAGGTATCATCTGCTTCTAGTGGTGGAATTTGGTGACTGTTAAATAACATAGAGATATAATTAAATTCTATATTACATTTCCTGGAAATCATTCTCAGTTAATAGAGAACAGAACATATTAACCATAGTAACTTTTGGAACCCCATATACTACATTTAATCTACTGTGCATCTTTCTTTGAGAACAAAAGCAACAACTACAGCAATATATTTTTATAGGGTTTCATTAATATCTGATCAATAAATCAGTTTTAGACATCAGGACAGATAGTTGTTGACATCCGTTTGTCTCAGGAGACAATGGAGTGTGGCTCTGGATGTGAAGTCAAACTGCTGCATTAGCAGAACCGAAGTGACATCCCTAGGGTGTAAACCCGGGTAGTGTATATGGAGGTTCCTGACTGCCCCAAGACCCACCCCCTTTGTTTTCAGTGACATGGTCCAATGAAGCAATACATTTAGCACCAGCTTGGCTGCAGGAGTTGCCAGAAGGAGGCATACAATGTGCTGTCCTACCTTTTTAGGGTAGGGTTGCCATATCTTGAAGAGCAAAAAAGAGGACAGCCAAAGCTGCTGCCAGCACAAGCTGTGGAAGGAGGTGGATGGGTATGGGTGTGGGTGCATGGGGCCACCACTGTGCCCAGGTGCCTCTTTCCCCAGCTTGGGCTGGCAGCGGCTGTGGCATACAGAGCAGCCCATGACTGCACCCGAGCTGCCCGTGCCCGACCCCACACCCAAGCCACCTGTGCCTGCATCCAAGCTCAAGCCCACTTGCCAAAAACACCAGACATTTCCTTTAAAATGTTTTAGAGCCGCCCCCCCCCCCCGGACATATATTGGATTTCCCAGATGTATGGCACTCTGGATCTATGTAGGCTTTACTTCTTAGCATTTTCTTTTCCTGAAAATATCATGCAAGTAGCAGAGATTTAGCACCAGAGTTTTCCTTCTCCCAGATGGGCTACCTTCCCAGGTTGATAGGTCCTATCTGCCCCTCACTCTCCTTTATAGCATGTGCAAAAACTGCCTTCTTGACCGTTCAACTCAGTATTGCTCTTGTCTGCTCTATCCACTGGACCTTGTACTTGCCTGCAGGTGAAATCCCTTACTAAACAAGGGTTTAAGACCCATTGACTACCCTCACCTCAATTAGCAGGTCAGTTGAAACCTTTCCCAGGGTTTGGCCATTGTCCTATGCTGCAAGCTTCTAGGAATCATAGCTGAGGGCTGAGTGCAGGGTGGGACCAAAGGTCTACAAACTACCCCAGAAAAAGCATGATATGTTGCCCACCAGAGGTACTACCCCATCCCTAACACCACGTACACCGCAGACAGTTTGTACTCATTCAAAATTGGATATACTGTTCACTAGGCAAAGGACCTACCTGGTTAAACCCACTGTACCATGTTATGGCATCCGCATTGATGGTGAACACTTGGTTAGGATCCACCCTTCCAACTTTCACCCTATGAAATGATTGGTTTGGGAAAACAATCCAGTTGATCACATCAAATCCAGCCACTATCTCCCCATTCTGGTCAAAGGAAACTGTGTCTCCAGCATTGTTGTTAAAGGAGACACTTCTGAGGAAATGATGGAGCTAGGTTGGTTAGAAGAAGGTGAGAATTGAGAAAGGACTGCAATTGGATTTTTCATTTCAAGAAGTAATGTTATGTATGGGTTTTGATTTGGCGGGAAAACATGAAAAATACTCTCACTGTTTATGATTTAGAGATGGGAGCAGATACAATTAATGATGAAAATCATAACTGTGACATTATTGTCAATGTTATAATGAATTTGACTTAAGAGTTGCCTTAAACAGAAGTCTCACATCAGTTTACAAAATGCAATACATTATACCACCACAAAGCAAACTTCCTGTCACGTTTGTTCATACTCTTTCCCAAGAGAGTGATGGAGAGGAGGAAGGCAGTGGAGAGATCTGTGTAGCTTGAGTGCACCAGCAAAACCAGTGCTCCCACAGGGCAGCTGCTCTATCTCAACTTCCCTGCCACTTTCCCCTGCTAATCTCCCTTCTGGCCAAGAGCAGTGATGATGCCACCAGGAAGCTATTTGGTTATCCACCTATTTGACTCCCATCATGAAAACGTATCTTCCAATAAATGCTTCTACAGCAAATGTCTTTTTTGAACATTCACCCATTACATTGAATAGTTTGCACATTCATTCATACACCTTTAGGCACTGGGCAAAAACCTTCTTTTTTAACCAGGCCTTTGGTTGACCTGATCAACATCCCATACCCTTTTAAAATGTGGCTCTTTTTGGTTACTGCTTCTATTTTTATTTTATAGACTGTGATCCTTTTATGTGAACCACCCTGAGACCTCCAGGTATATGGTGGTATAATAATAATAACAACAACAACAACAATAATAATAATAATAATATGCATAACTGCTACTGTCCCAACAGATGATTCGTTGCATTTATTCCCCCCCCCCCGAAGTATAGTTTGCTGAATTTGTTTGTGTATAAGTAGGGTTTTTATGTTGCTGAGGACTGCAAGTCTTTTTAAAAATGTTTTATTCTCTCTCACACAGAGATACATACATTGCTTTTTTTCTAATAAAAATGTTTAGGGGTGCTCTCATTTTCCTACTCATATTGAAATACTACCCGTTAATGAGGCCAAACTTAGATTCACAAATTGTTTAGGGGTATCCGTTTCTCTGCATCCCCCCATAAAAAAGAGGTAATTACTGAAAGTGAATTACCTGTGATTGAATTGATTTCTGTTCTATGTTCTGGATAATATTGCTTTTTAGCCCTTGTTTCACTGTTTTTGTCTCTGTAGGTTTATTATCATCTTTATGATCTTTATTATCATTATTATCATTATTATGCTTCCAAATTATAGATAAAACTCTTAAATGAACAAATAAAATTTCAAAATGTTAAAAAGACTTGAGCAAAATAAACCAATTGCAGCAGTACAGTAAGCAGTTGCAAGCATGAATGAATGTTGGAATGCATTGTGGCATGTTTCTATATGTCTATACTCAACCTAAAGCAGAACTATTTAACGTAGCACCCTTCTCCAGATTTTGTTGGATTCTAACCCCCATCAGTCCAAACCAGCATGGCTAATTGTTAGGGATGATGAGCATTGTAGTCCAATAAATATCTGGAGGACAGCCTTGAACTGGAATGTGGGTTACTTAGTTAATCAAAGTGTGTGAGAGAAAGGGATCACTTGGGAAGAATAATGAGGGGCAGAGAGAATGCTTCTTAAAGCTACACCTATACACCTTATAGATATAAAACCAAGTATGGTTCATATACTAATGGAATACAATGAACCAAGGAGTCCATCTTAAAAGACCAATGGGCTACTATTTTCATACTAGTTGGTGAAAATGAATAAAGATGAACAGTGGTAGAGTTGTGGGGAAACAATTTTCTTATATAGATTTGAGTCTATTGTACCCCGGTTGTGGTAGTCTGTCAATTAACGTTGCTGAGCATATTACCTGCCACAGCTGTTGATTCTGATGCTCCATTTTACTTTCCATTGCTCTGTGTTTGAGTCTAGATGAGGACATGTCATGTAAAGCATGGGCTACCGCATAGACAGCATTGTAGATACTATAGCTGTGGCCATTCATGTTCATCTCAAAGAATGGTGCTGGGAGGCTTTCTAATTTCTCCTCCCCAGTGCATATATTCTCCTCCACATCTGCCATATCTGCATCTGGGAATACACAGCCAAAGGCCTGTTTCCAGAAGTCCCTGATGAAACCGTCTCCTTTTGTGCTGAAAGGATTTCTTCTCTCAACAAATGATTTGAATTTTGGGAAGTCATTGGAGTGGATTGTGAAGGATAGGACACCATGAAATATTTCTGTTTCCCAGTTCCTTTGAAACACTTGTGAAGTGAGCTCCATTTGGGCTGTTGTTATCCATACCATAGCTTTTGGTAGACATGGTGGATTTTCTGCAAAATATGGAATCCATCTCAAGAACACCGTTGATTTTGATTCTCCATAAAACAGAACAACATTTGTTGTACTATGCATTACTTCATTATATATTTCCTCACCATGTTCTACTACTTGGTTAATTTGAGAGGGATCAGTGAATAGGGGGACTCTTTTTATGAATGCATAGCACACACCTTTCTGGGAAAAGAGTGGTAATACAGTTTGTGAAAATCTTTCACCGTTTTCATCATCCATTATAAAGACTCCTATCCATGTCCATTTGAAATATAGAAGCAAAGAAAGAATCCCTGTATATTGAAGGGCTTCACGGGGGACCATCTGGTAGAAGGTATGCCCTGTGGTTTCATCATTCATCAATGGAATGGAACCATATATGAGCTGAAGAGAAATTGGGGAAGGGGGAGAAAGAGAACAGTAATAGAATGTATCTGTCATGCTGAAGGTTTCAAAACCATGAACTTTAGAGTACCATGCCATCTCTCTCCTAATCAAAGCTACCTGTCTGCAAAATAACGAGGGATTCGATATTTGCCAATTCCCCCTCCCCTCAGGAGTGCTTGCCCCTCTATAAATCTGCTCCAGAGGATTTGGGGACCCTCCAAAGTAGATCTTTGTAAAGTGTGGGGCCTAGCAAGAGTGGGAGAAATGGCCAAAAATTGCTTCCTACGGCTGATGGATGATCATCTGAGGGGGAAGGCATTTGATTCATCCCACACCTTATCAGTCTTCACAACAATAATACAAGTGAATTGTACTGCTTTATTTCTCAAGATAGCTGTGACTAAAAGAATATGGGATTATCTATGACCACTGAGTGGCTCCATGGGTGGGGTGGAAACACTGTGGGGATTCTTTTCATTTTTTTAATTGCTACATGACTCCAACATTCTGATAAAAATATTGTCAAGATAAAGTAAGAGGTAACTCTTAGAGGAAGTTGCCTTATACAGCGTAAGACCAATTGTCCATCTAGCTGAGTATTGTGATTGGCAATGACTTTGCAGGGGTGTTTCCCAGTCCTACATGGAACCTGGGATAGTTTGCATATGAAGAAGATGCTCCAACACTGAGTAACAGCCCTTCTCAAGCAATGTTATTTTGACCATACACAAGTTCTTTAACTTTTTTCTTTATCAGGATAGGGAGAGCTGAATCTCGGTACCTGGCTCTCACTCCGACATGGAATGAGGGGGTAGGGAGGTGCTGAGTGCAAAATCACTTCACCTGCCGAAAACCCACCAACACTGCCACTAATAAGCAATGGTTTCCCTGTTAATTAGAGCTTAATTGGACTAAAGTACAGGAACATGCTAGAAGAGATGAGATCACAAACTGCAGAACAAATCAACTGCAAGGACTTTAAGGTTTGAACTTGAGATAAGGCTTTCAGAGCAAAATACGGTGAGGGGGAGAGGAGCCTACAGTTTCTTTGCTTAAAGTTTTATTCTCTACATTTACGATTCAGCAACCCTCCTCTGAATGTTAGTTCAAATTATATTTATACAAACGAGATGGAAGAAATTGGATTATAAATATGGACTATAACATCAAACGGAACTGTGCGTGTAAAAAAAGGAAAGAGGGAGCAAAGCTCTATTTTGCAAAAGATTTACGATGGAAACTAAGAGCTGACTCTTCCCCATCCTTTATTATTTACAAAGTGAACTGAATAACACTAAGAGGACTTGGAATTTAATTTAATTGGAAGTGTAATTGCTCATATATCTTCAGTAGGAAGGAAGGATGAAAGGAGTCTGTGAACTGCCAAGAACATTAAGGTTCTTTATTGAGTCACCTGCAGTTCGACAGACTGCTCTTCTTCCCAGGCTGAGAGGAAAAATGGTGGCAACAGGTAATATTTACTGGGACAGAGTGCCTTTTGCAGCTGTTATTAAAGTTGCAAAACAACGAAACACAGGACAGAGCAACGGAGAAATGTCTGGAACAACAATGGGATATAAGCTCCTCCCAAGGCATGACAGAAAACAGCAACAACCAGGGGAAAGAAAAACATAACATCTTACAAGGACAGGAAGAAACACCACAGACAGAATAATTGCCACACACAGGAAAAACAAGGATATATGTTGAGTTCCTCACTTGTAGTTTTATAAATCATTTAATGTGTCAACACGAATAGAAGTTGTTGTATGAAGAATTCTTATTATGACCAGAATGTAATTGAAATTAATTAGATTTTGGAATACAAAAATAAAGAAAACCATCAAACCATCAAATCTAGCACACTGGGGTCCCACTGTAGCTAAATAATATAATTTGGTATTTGAATGATTTGTAGTAATAATTATATTATAAATATTATATTATTGGACTGTAATTAAAAACTAATAAAAATATTATTTTTAAAAAGAAGGAACAAGTAATGGTGAGTGTCAGTTAAATTCCAATAACACACACAAAAACACACAAATCTCCTACCTGCGGAATCTTATAGTTATTCAAGAGATTTGCCATGTTAAAAGAAATGTGGGCATCTAGTCCCCCAATGACAGCAATTAGATTTTTCTGGTTGTTCTTTATGTAGTTAGGGATAAATCTTTCCAGAGCTGATAGAAGCAGCATTGTGGCATAATAGGTCTTCCTTGCATTGTTATGGCTGTCATAGATGTTGAATCCCAATGTGAGATTGGGTAAGATATGAGGGTTTTCATTGATCTCCTTTACTGCAAAAACCAAGGCTGTGAAGTGTTGGTAATACTTGGGCACTATGCTGGAATGAGAATTGCATTCTGTATCAAAAGCATATTTTATACATAGTTTAATCATTGTCATTGTGTTGTACATCTTATTGATTTATTCGTTATTACAGTATTCAAAACTTCTCTTTCTTGAACGATTCTTTGCCCTATGAGATAAACTTTGCCCTATGAGTATTCACATTCAGAACATGACACACCATTTGCTTTCTGAGTATGGTGTCTTTTTTGATATTGTTTGTGAAAATGAACTGCCTGGTCATATTTAGTTTGAAAAGAAATGCTTAAGGGGAAACTTGTTAGCCATCGTTAAATGTCTGAAAATTTGCCATGCATTAAGTGGAACAGCATTATTTCCTCTTGTTTCAGTTACTTGGTGGAGAAAATTTTGGCTGAACATTAGAAGAAACGTTTTATCTGTAAGGGCTTCTTTGAGTATGAAACAGACTGCCTTGGGTTGTTGTGAGCTATGCTTGGCTGGAGCTATTAAGAAGAGGCTGAGTAGTATCTGACAGAGATGCTGAATTTGACAGATTCATCCATCCCTTCTCCTAGGTAATTTAGTAAAGGATTGCAGCCAATATGGTCAAGCTGACTCAGCATAGAGTCATACTCATGATGAGCATCTGTTGAAATTTAGAAGATATTAAAACAATGTTGGTGTAAGTCTCTAAGCTTTTCATGGACTGGGTGCCCCAGAAGAACTGACATGGAGTTCTGCCTTCAAATGCATATCCTGCACTTTTATTCTGAGTTTCCCTGCAAAGCAGACGATACGGTAAATTAAATAATATCTATTTGAAATAGAGGCTTGGCTTAAGTCTTTCTTACCAAAAGATAAAAGAAATGCTAAACAACAAGCATAAGCTTGTGCACTATTTGGGGGAAAATACAAAAATCACAGATCTGTACTTTTTGAATTGACATTAATTAAACTGAATAATGAGGTGGATCTACAGTATACAGATGGTCAAAACTAAAACTGATACACAAACTTCCTCCATCCATCCATGGTACCTTTTTTGACAAAACAAACCCTCCATTTTTTTCAGGATCCCCTAATTGATGGTTAGTCATTGTACAACTCCCATAACTCTGGTCATTGGCCATTTTGCCTAGGGCTGATGGGAGTTGCATTCTAACGGCACTCAGAGGACAGCACCTTGGTCACCCCTGCATTCACTCTTCTAAAGACAAGAAAGTGTTCTGAAGGTGCAGATCTAATGCTCATTATCCCAGGGTCAAATTGCATGAAAGAAAAGCAAACAACCATTAAGGCCTTACATAAATATATCTGTCAATGTTGGCAGGGGTTCTTCTGAGAAAAGTATTTCACTGGTGACCACGCAGCCGTGATAAGCTACAGAACCAATGATGAAGTTTCCTGGCTGATAATATGTGTGAACTGGCGGCTGTGGATAACGGACACTGCACTGAACCCTGTGAGCCATGCATGCCATATGAGGTAACAGGGCCAGTAGCAAAATGACTAAAACCATTCTCAGTACAAGCCCAGATTTTAACGCTACATACAAAAGCCCCTATTTTGTTCTACAGCATAATCATTACAGTCTCTTTGATTAAAAACTACTTGAGCTGAACATTGTACATTTCCCAGATAGCCCCAAACCTTGAATATCCAAGAGCAGAATTGTGGATCTCTGCCCTGCTCCCAGTTCTTCTCCCTGCCCTTGAATTTTACAGGGTATATTTATTACATCGTTCACAGACTTTGCTCTTTGTTTTGCTAGTGGACATTGGTATTCCACTGGGATTTACCTGAACATTGAAAGTAATTGCAGTTCTTCTGACAAAGTAATTGTGGAAGTAATTGTTGAGTTAAAGTTGGGAAGCCCCTGGGGAATAGATAAAATTTGTTTGTCACATATTCTGAACTGAAAAATTCGTTCTCAGCTAGACAAAAGCGGATGGCATGACTTGGAGTCACTGACAGCAAAATAGGGACATTGTATTCACTGCTTTATGATAAAGCGTGTTCTCCTTCATGGAGAGCACGTGTTGCGGTGGGGGCCGCCAGGACACTCCAAAGTTGGGGGGGCGGGCTAATTGATCGTTGGCCACTGATGCGATTGGGCCTTCCCTTGTTGTTGGGAAGAAGTTAATGTTGCCATTTATTGATTGACAGCCAGAAATAGTAAAACTCCTTGCATGAGGCTAGGGCTTCCTCTTTTCACCCGTGCATTGGATTGCCCGTCCCTCCCTCCCTAGAATAGGGTTGTTCGCTTTGACCTTGCTATGCCTGTCATGGGGTCGTCTGCTTTGGAGTGGGGGCCTGGTAGGAATTTTGTCTATCTGGCTGATTGTTTGGGGCCATTTGGTTTTTGCCTACTGCGTAGCAAATCGTCACAACTTGTAAGGTTTGCGGTTAGGCATTGGTTTATGGTTTGGTTGGTTGAGGGGCATGGATTGGCTGTGCTTGCCCCTCTAATGCTGCTGCTGCAAGGGATTCCGTTAAAGGAATTGGGAGCTAACTATTGCTTGTCCACTCTGACAAGGGGGCTCGGGCCATAGCAATGAGCTCCTGGTTGCATTTGGGGTGAGGGCAGGTTCCCTGCTCCGCGTAACCCCCAAGTGTATTCCCCCATTCTGACTTTCGCATCGTGCGGAATGTCAGTCTGTCCCCCATGGTGGGGGCAGATAGTCGCAACCAATGCCTACGCAACCACTCACAAATTTGTATTTTAATAAAGTTGTGGCCAAAATTATGCCAAAAATCTTAAACAAAAATTTCTGTGTGATGTGTGAGTTATTGGGGTGGATCTGGGGACCTTGACACGCAAGCGTCACCAACATGGCACTTGTGTGTGCCAGTGTGCTGTTGCACAGCACAGCCCCAGAGCCAGAGCAGGGCTCATGGGAGTTTGTTTGGTATAGGAATTCAAAGGAAGAAGCCCCAAACACCAGAATGATCAGGTCTAATGCTTTATTGAAGGAAGACGTTGGCTTACAGCAAAGCAGCCTGCCAGTTCCCCTTGCCTTGGTTCAAAGCTCATAGTGGGTGGCCTTCACAGCAAGGAGATGGCTTGTCCACAACCAAAGTGAAAGTGCATACATTCATTATATAGCGAGGCACCTACCTGACAAAGAGAGGTTATGTGGCAAATACTCAAACATTACAGATAGTTCCTCTTCTGAGCTCTGAGCCCAACATCCCAGTCCCACATATAAGGGCACCATCAAAGCAAGCCAATTAGTGCATATCAAAGCAAGCATGTATGAAGGTATATGAGCTCGTATCCATAGCTCGTATCCATAGCATGAAGACGCAGGGTCCTGGAGACACAGGGACTTTGCTTCTTTCTGGTCATTCAGCTGCTGCACATCACTTAGCTAAGTATAACTGAGCTTAGTGTATTATCCAGCATAGTCTTGTGGGTGGCTCTTTGCAGACTAACCAGAGATAAAACCAAGAATTACTCTATGATTTACAGTTGGTTGCAAACAGTGCCTTGTCAGACATAGTATCCCAGCTGTCTCCAGGCACTCACACAGGACCTTCACCGCCTTCACTGGTTCTGATTTGACAGAGAGGCAGAGCTGGGTATCGTCTGCATATTGATTGACACCCAATCCAAACCCCCTGATGATCTCTCCCAGCGGCTTCATATAAATGTTAAAAAGCATGGGGGAGAGGACGGAACCCTGAGGCACCCCACAAGTGAGGGCCCAGGGGTCTGAACACTCATCCCCCCCCCCACTTTCTGAACATAGCCCAGGAGGAAGGAGCGGAACCACTGTATAACAGTGCCCCCAACTCCCAGCCCCTCTAGACGGTCCAGAAGGATGTTATGGTCGACACTTTTGAGTGAGAACTGAATCACTTTATATACCTTTGGGGACTATTAACTTGGTAATGTATTAATTAATGTATCATAATTTTGTGGTGAATATGCAGCCATGTCATTTCAATTATTGCACTGTATCTAATGTAATGTATTTCATTTTTCATTCCTTTATACTACTGCCAGCTGATGAAGAAATATCGCTGAAACAGTTCATTGTCCCAGAAGAACTGTTCTGTTTGCTGATTGTTGCTGCTGTGCTTACAACACCACCCGGCTCCAGTTCATTCTCAACCAAACTTTGATGTAGATATGAACTGTGGAAAGGCTCTCTGCCTCAACTACAGTGTTTCTTTGTGTTTCCACACCATTCTAAGCATCCATGTTGATGGAATATTTATTTGACTTCTATTAGTTTGTGACTTCTTACATGTATTATATGGCTTTTGTTTATGAATTAAGAAACAATTATTAGTGTTTCATAAATATTGCTAATACATTATTAGCCCATGTGTTGCCTTTGTTGATCAGAAGGCTTCTTGATTAAACAGCTTGCTTCTAAATATCATAGTATGAAGTTTGAAGGATGCTGCATGCTGGATTTTATATAAAGATATTTTGCTGTAGTGTTTAAATGGATTATGTTGCCAACACTGAGAACATTCTATATGGAGGGTGGGAATATACATTTTAGAAAGAAATTGAAGGTTAGAACAACATTGAGGCCTCTGGGAAAGCATATTTAGGGCACCTGTTGAAAGGAATATCTCATACATACTCTGCTGTGCAAACAGAAACAAAACCCTCAATTTTGAAATTATCGTGAATAATGCAGAGATATAAATTCTTCAACCTTTATTTTTTATTAAATGTTCTCTGTTGTTCAGCTCAGGCTGCAACACAAAAATGGAGCATTTCTGGGCAAAAATGCAAGTCAGAAGACTAGCACTAGAGGCTAAGATTTCCACAGCTACCATTAATTTCCCCTTGGTACTGAGGTAGCTTGGAAAGAAAGATATCCAAACACTACAAAAGACCAGCATATTGAAAGTGATGAACCCTCCCATTAGTATTGTAGTTTAAGGGTGGTATACAATGGATTTTGTTTAAAGATCATTTGCTCTAGTTTTAAATTGTTTTAATGTTGTTATTTTTAAATACTACCCACCTTTTATAGTGAAGAACAGATTATAGGTTTAAGAACACAGTGACATCTGTGGGGAAACATATTTATGGCACCTGCTAAAAGGCAAGATCTTACAAATATTCTGATATGCAAACAAAAACAAAACTCCAGAGTTCTAAAACATGCAAGTACGCAAATTCTTCAGGCCTTATTTCTTATTAGATGTTCCCTGTTGTTCAGCTCAGGCTGTAACACAATAATGTAGCATTTGGGGGCAAAGATGCAGCACAGCAGACCAGCACTGGAGGCTAAGATAGAGAAGATCTCCACAGCAACCATGTATTTTCCCTTGGTACTGAGGTAACTTGGAAAGAAAGATATCCAAACACTACAAAAAACCAGCATACTGAAAGTGATGAACTTGGCTTCATTGAAACTGTCAGGTAACTTCCGGGCAAGGAAAGCCACAGTGAAGCTGACAAGAGCCAGGAAGCCCATGTAGCCCAGGACACAGTAAAACATAGTCACAGATCCCACATTACATTCTAGTACAACTTCCTTAGCCATTGAGTGCATGTCAACATCAGGTAATGGGGGTGAGGATGCCAGCCAAGCAGTACAGATACCTATTTGAATAAGGGAACAGGAAACCACAATGGAATTGGTCATTCTCTTCCCCACCCACTTCCTCATCCTGGATCCTGGTTTGATAGCCATGAAAGCCAGAACCACTGTGATAGTTTTTGCCAGTATACAAGAAATAGCCACTGAGAAGATGATGCCAAAAGCAGTCTGTTGAAGGAGACAGAATACCCTTTCAGGTTGGCCGATGAACAGCAGTGCAGAAAGGAAGCAGAGCAGGAGGGAGATGAGAAGAGTGTAGGTGAGGTCCCGGTTGTTAGCTTTGACAATGGGTGTGTTGTGATGCTTCAGAAATGTTCCCAGGACCAGAGCTGTGATGAAAGAAAAGGAAAGGGCAAAACAGGCTAAAATGATCCCCAAAGGTTCTCCATAAGTCAAAAAGCTTATATCCTTGGGAATACACACATCCCGATTATTGTTTGGATATTCTTCTTCTGAACATTGATTGCAGTCATTCATATCTGAAAAAAGGAAATATGTGTTGTGATATTTGTTTGGAATATGCACGGTAAAGAATTATTATTATTATTTTTGAAGTTTTATGTCTGGTCAGATAAATATTAATTCAAAGCTTGGGACCATAAATGTTATCTGTAAGGAATGGTTTGTGTTAGAATTCTCTTAATGAAAAGTATGGATAAAAGATATGCTTAATTCAACTGCTGCTTAGTATGGATTTAAGCCTTGTGTCTTCTAGGTCGAAAACTAACATTCTAACCACTACACTAAAATAGCTCTAATTTCCATCTTGCGAAAATACCCATGTACCTAAACTAATAGAATACCATTTTTGGACATCCACCTCTAGTGGAGTATCAACTTTCTTCACTTCCTGGAACTAGAAGCAGCAAGATCATCTGCTTTTTTGTTTTTTGTTTAGTGATTTCAACCTAAATTTAGAAGAATAAAATGGAACTTGTTGAGGTCTTGTGGACTTCTTCTCTAATTATCCTGCTATTTTCTCATGGGATGTTCTGCTCCTGTTTCTTTTTCTGTTCTGCTTATTCTTCACTTCTGCCTTCAATCCTTGTTAAATTTATGAACATTTCTACTTTTTTTTATTCAGTAAAATTGATTGCTATGCATGGTGTGTAATGCAAATGTGTATGAAAAATAGATAGATGATAGATAGTTAGATAGATGATGAAATAAGCCCTGTGATAATAAAGGACCGAACTCTTTGTTCCACAACCACTGTAGGATCCAAGCAGACTTCAAAAACTTGTTGTCATTAATATGCTTGTGTTCTGGATTTGTCTGAGGTTCAAGTACTGAGCCAAACTGGGCACTTTCAGAGGAAATTTGGGCCTTGGACAAGTTAGGATGAAACAGCAACAGATCACTGAAGGTCAAGATAGATGACTCAGGGGGATCTGGGACTACAAGTGGGCAGTAAATCAGGGAGGAATGAGAGTAAGCCTTATTGTTTCCTGCAAAAAGGCCAGGTTTATGTGATCACCAGATGCATTTTTCCAGGAGAATGTGGGAGCCTGATGTTGCCTGACACTCCTGCCTGCCTGATGTCCTGCAGAAGTGATAGTTCTGCTCACCAGCTGTTAAGGGCATGCATTGATTCTGTGGGTTGTGGGAGCTGCTTGCAAAGGGAACTGCTGCCTGCAGGAAAGGCACTGGTGCAGGTCCAGATTAAAACAACAGAAGTTCCTGGGCTAAGAGACCTTGGGAGGCCCAAACTTAATTGCATTTGATCATGCTAAACAAAACCTCCTTTTGATTTTCTACTTATTGAAAGTAGAACATTGTTGAAATTTTAGCACTGATAAAAAGATTGCATATAAATTTATAAGCTTACAGAAGTATGGAATTAATGAAGACATTCACAAAGAACATTCATGGTGAATCATACCTATGTTATAACATTAAGTTAAGGTAAAGGACCCCTGGACGGTTAAGTCCAGTCAAAGACTATGGGGTTGCGGCACTCATCTTGCTTCCAGGCCGAAGGAGCCGGTGTTTGTCCACAGACAGCTTTCTGGGTCATGTGGCTAGCAAGACTAAACTGCTACTGGTGAACGGAGGACCATGGGGGGGGGGTGCCAGAGCACACAGAAATGCCATTTACCTTCCCGCTGCAGCATTACCTATTTACTTGCACCGGTATGCTTTTGAACTGCTAGGTTGGCAGAAGCTGGGACAGAGCAATGGGCGCTCACCCCATTGTGCAGATTCAAACTGCCAACCTTCTGATCAACAAGCTCCAGAAGCTCAGTGGTTTAGCCCACAGAGCTACCCATGTCCCTTACAATATCTACAAAGTCAGAACACTTTATTTTGAAGGTGTTTTGGGTGCAAATTTATCTATTTAATCATTAAAAATCAGAAAGTCGCAATTTAAGAAGGATTAGATCAGACAACCAATCTTGGGACATTGTTGACTGTAAATAATTCTTTATCCTTTTTAGTCAAAAAATTATCTTTTGCAAGTAGAGGTTGTAGCCATTAAACATGGGAACAATCTGAAAATTGTTTCCACATTTGGAAAAGGTGTCTGAATTTTCTCAATTAATATTGTTTGATACATATCTTGGTGGCTGAAATTTTCTTTTTCAATGTGAGTTTGTTTGACATACAGGTGGAAGTACAAGAGTTCATTGGCTAGATTAAGGTCAACATCCTTTGGAAACTCTTGAATCAACATCTCAACTCCATTGTGAATCTGTTCCTTGGTTGCTAGTAGGGTCACCAAAAATGTCTAGGTCTCCCTAAACTTGTCTCTTGGAGAAAGTCTGTCTAAGGTTGTGAATGCTGTCCCATCATTGTTGCACCTCCCTCCGTACTCTCTGCCTTCTTTTGACAGTTCTGTACTCAACATTCAATAGAGTAAATTATGCTTGCTGTTCAATTACATCAAGGTTAGCCTGCGTGAAAATTAGCCTGTGATGGTAAGCTGTAAATTTTTGCACACGTGCTGATTGGAATTTGCTAACTTTGGAGTGCTTTGCTAGCTTTATGAAATTAGACTAGCAAATGTGTCCAAAGGTGAACCATGACAATGAATTGAGAAAGCCTGTTCAGCCCATGTGTAAATCTAGCACTGAATAGATGACTCTGTGCAAGAACTGTTTAGCAGAGGTATTGAGAGGTTTCCTGCAGAGAAGTTGCTTGTGAAGCAGTACCTGTGGGATTGATGCCACCCCACAGAATCTGTTGCACAGAGTTATCAATCTTGCATGGTGCACGATTCTGCTTTTCAAGAAGCTTCCCTGCAAATACACTGCAAAATTGAATGCCTCTGCTCTTGTTTGGGAGGGCAAAGGGCATTTCCCCCCCTCCATCCGCTGTAGGCTTAATTAGGTTTATTTTTATTTTTAAACTAATTAAACATTAGTCCCTCACCAAACTAATTTGGGATGGATCCTGTGATACTTGAGTTGCCCCACAGTAGACCATCCTGATTGGGATCCCTGATTAAACCCATAGGGCAGATTAGGGGTGATGGGTTCACAGCCATAGTAATTAAGGAGCAACTTAATAAAAGTATACTAAGCCTGGAAGAAAAGCACACACCTTTCCTAGTGCTTTTTTAGTCTGGCAGTAACCACAGATGACAATGAGAAAACTATGTATGATACCTCATTGTGTGGGTAAAGCTCAATCTTACCCCTGAAAGTTATCTTTTCTGCTATGTCATTACCAGAACTGTCCGTCACTACTCAGAAGCAATTGTACTTTATTAGTAAAATCTGTCTTGAATAATTTGAGGCAAACGATCACATACACCTGTTTGATTCTTCTCCAGCAGCTCGCTCCAGACCACACTTAACAAACATTTCAATTCTTCACCTTTGAAAATTGAAAAAAAGTGATCCTGATAGAGTCCTAAATCTATAGGCACATTCTTCTGTATTTCAGGCAGACCCCTTCTATTTCACAATGCTGTACAATATACACATAATTCTTACCCTCCTGATCTGAAATCTTCCCTTCTGGACAGGGGATGCAATCATAACAGCAAAATGGCTCTCCCTCTTTCAATTTCTTCCTAAAGCCGGGGTGGCACCTCTCATTACATAAAGAAAGAGGCTGAAACTAAGGCACAAGTGAGAGAGCGCAATAATAACGCTGAGAATAGTGAGTTAAGAAAAAGACACCACAATATTCTGATTTTCCTAAGTGATAGAGTAGAACCTCAGTTTTTGAATGTAATCTATTCCAGAAGTCTGTTTGACTTCCGAAACATTTGAAAATTGAGGATCAAAGGGCTGTCAGCAAGTTCAAAGGAAAAGAAAAAGAAAAACGCTGTTCAGAAGCCATTTGACTTCCAAGGCGCGTTCAAAAAGGGAAGCATTCACTTCTGGAATTTCGGCATTCGACTTTTAAAACATTCAGCAGCTAAGACTTTCAAAAATTGAGGTTTGACTGTATCTCCTTTTAGTAATGCATGGTCTATGCTACATGAAAGGGCAAATTTTCTTTATAAACATAATGATTATGATGCCACATCATGCATATAGATAGATGATAGATAGATAGATAGATAGATAGATAGATATAGATGATATAGATGATATAGATATAGATGATATAGATATAGATGATATAGATATAGATATAGATATAGATATAGATATAGATATAGATATAGATATAGATTCACTACATTACCTGTATGTGCTTTTATACAATAGATAATTCAAGATTTATAAGCTTTGTGTTTTCATACACACATTTTATTTAGATATTTGACATGCACACATTTTATTTAGACATTTGACATGCACTAAATGTAACACTTCTGCTTGAACCAAACATTGCCAGTAGAGCATGACTGAATGTAAAATGACTTATATTATAATCTTATGTATATTTAAACCAATCGAGATATGATTAAATTCTATATAAATTTTTCTACATAATGCCTAATAAAGGTTTGATAAGTAAGTAAGTATAAATTTTTCTCTGAAGCATTTCTACATGAATAAAGGCAAGAACAAAGCAACATTTGTTTCTTTATTTGTTTGATCTATTTATAGCCAACCTTTCTCCCAGGTTGAAATTCAAGATGGCTACTTGTGGAATCATAGCCACTTGTGGAACAGTTCATCAATTGTGCATTCTCAGTGAAATCCCCTGCCTCCAGAATTTATAGTGTTTCATCACTGTCTGATTAAAATTATTTTACACATCAGGACAGAGCACCAGTATTCATTCAAAGATGAATGTCTTTTCAAATTGCAGTCAGTTGGATCCTACCTGGTTAAACGTGCTATACCATGTTATCTCATCTGCATTGATGGTGAATACTTTGTTGGGGTCCACCCTTCCAACTTTCACTCTGTGGAATGATTGGTTTGAAGAAACAATCCAGTTGATTACATCAAATCCAGCCACTAACTCCCCATACTCATCAAAGAAAATCTTGTCCCCGCCGCTGTTGTTAAAAGTGACATTTCTGAGAAATTGATGTAACTAGGTTGAATAGCAAAAAGCAATAGTTTGGAAAAGGCTGAAGTTAGATCTTTCATATTAAGGTCTAATGACTATGGTTTTCTAGTGAGAAAAGACTACAGAAACACAAGAATTAAATTAATGCACCAAAGTCTTAATAGAATGGACACCTTTATCTTACCGACAACACAGCTAGGGATATAAGGGGAAACCTTTAATAGCAAGCAAATATCCTCCTGTCCACCTGTTCAACCCGTATCATAGTTATTCCTTAAGTCTCTTTTGTCCTTAAGTCTCTGCTGCATTTTTTAAAAGGTTTGTACGTAATATGCAAATATTGTGTTGCAATCTACATAATCTACATATTCATCAATGTATAATTATTGTCCCAACGGGGGTTTCATTGCTTTTCCCCCTTTTTTTCTGAAGTGTTGATTGTTGACTCTGTGTATGTGTAAATTGTTGCTAGAGGCTATAATCCAAATCCTACCCAGAAGTAAAACCCATTTAATTCAAGGGGTTTATTTCCCAGGTAAATGCAGGGAAATGATTGTAATGTTAATAAACTTGCTACTATGAAGGTTGAAGCCGAATGGAATACACTATTCATTATTTTTCTGCAGTTTCACACACATTGCCTTTTTATGTATCAAAATGCCTTTATGAAACAGAATGTTTCATTATAAAAGGATTTCACATAATCCTGAACACAAACAGCAAACAACAGGATCAGCAGGATTCTAAATAGCCATTCCCTGATGCCAGAGTGAAGAAAAAAAATACTGGATTAAGTTTATGCAGAGCTTTACAGTGAAGATAGCACAAGCTAGACCAATACTAGCCAATGTGGTATTCACTTCCAGATATTATTGGACTACAACTCTCATCACCCCAGATAGTACAGTGGTGCCTCGCAAGACGAAAAGAATCCGTTCTGCGAGTCTCTTCGTCTTGCGGTTTTTTCATCTTGCGAAGCAAGCCCATTAGCGGCTTAGCGGATTAGCGCTATTAGCGGCTTAGCGGATCAGCTGATAAGCGGCTTAGAAAAGGGGGGGGGAGGAAAAAACCCCCGCAGGAACTCGCAAGACATTTTCGACTTGCGAAGCAAGCCCATAGGAAATTCGTTTTGCGAAGCACCTCCAAAACGGAAAACCCTTTCGTCTAGCGGGTTTTCCGTCTTGCGAGGCATTCGTCTTGCGGGGCACCACTGTATAGTCAATAGTTAGGGATGATAGGAGTTGTAATCCAAGAATGTATAGAGGGCATCATGTTTACTACCCATGAGCAAGACCGTATCTCATTATGAGGTCCAAATAGTGTGATACACACAACCCAGGAAGATAAAAGCTAAATACCTCACATTAATATACCCAGAGATCAGAGATCACAGGAGAATACCCTACACTGATCAGTAAAAGTGTAACAGTGTACATTGTTTATAATCCTAAGTACACTCACAAAAAGGAATGAATCAGAGTAGACTGATAGGCTATTATTTCAACTCTAGTTGATTGAATATGAAGAAAGATTGAAAGATGAGTGCTGGAAGAGTTGCGGGGAGTTAGTTTTATTATAAAGATTGTGGCACACAGTACCATGGTTGTGCCTCTCTGCTGCTTGAACATGTTAAGTCCATTACCTGCCACAACTCTTGATTTTGCCATTTCAGTCCCTCTCTATTTTCCATCGCTCTGTGTTTGAGTCTAGATGACAGTGCGTGATGTAAAGCATGAGCAGCAGCATAAACAGCATTGTAGATGCTGTAGCTGTGGCCAGACATGCTGGTTTCAAAAAACGTTGCTGGAAGGCTGTCCAGTTTTTCATCCCCAGTGCAAATATCCCCCTCCACATCTCCCACATCTGGATTTGGGAAAACACAGCCAAATGCCTGTTGCCAGAAGTCCCTGATAAAACCATTTGCCTTTGCACTGGAAGGACTTTGGCTCTCAGCAAATGATTTGAATTTTGGCAAATCATTGGAGTGGATTGTGAAGGACAGGACACCATGGAATATTTGGGTATCCCAGTCCTTTTGATAGACCTGTGAAGTGAGCTCCATTTCCACTGTTGTTATCCACACTATTCCTTTTGGTAGACTTGGTGGATGTTGTGCAAAATATGGAAGCCATCTCAAAAAATACATGGAAACAGATTCTCCATTAAAAACAACCACATTGGCTGTACTATTCCTAACTTCACTATGCATTTTTGCACCTTCTTCAAGTATTTCATTAATTTCATCAATGGAAGTCAACATGGGGACTCTCTGTATGAAGGAAAAGCAAACTCCACTATGGGAAAACATTGGTGATACAGTTTGTAAAAATCTTTCACCACTTTCATCATTCATTATAAAGACTCCAATCCATGTCCACCTGAAATGTAGTAGCAAAGAGAGAATCCCTGCATATTGAAGGGTTTCCTTAGGGACCATCTGGTACAATGAAAGGCCTAGAATTTTATAATTCATCAGTGGAATGGAGCCATAGATGAGCTGGAGAGAGAAAGGGGGAAAATGGAAGGGGGAAAATGACAATAGCGTACTTTATATTGCAATGTGAAGGATTCAAAATAATGCATATAGAATGGAATCCAGTGCTGTCTGCCCCTACTGATGGATGCTACCTCTCAGCAACATAGGAAGTGAGCCAATGTTGTGGATTTCTCCCTCCCCTCAGTAGCATGCTTGTGGATTGAGGGGACTAAAAGAGCAGAAAGAATTATGGTCATGTTTTTCTTCTTTATAAGTGAATAATAAACAGCAGGTCCATTTCTCTCTCCCTCTCTCTTCCTAAATTGAAAACAACCATATGAATAACACAAAACAAACATGAGCACCTAGAGTATCATAAAAGAATATAAATAACACCCAACTAGTAAAAATATTCTTCCAAAATATAAAAAAATGAATTCTGTCTCATTATTTGGAAGGGAAATATTGATGACTTTAAATTTCATTGTAGAAAATGTTGAGGATTCAAGAAAGTGTGAATTAAACTCCCCTACTACAAACCTACACACACACACACACACACACACAGAGAGAGAGAGAGAGAGAGAGAGAGAGAGAGAGAGAGAGAGAGATGTCCTACCTGTGGAACCTTATAGATATTCAGGAGAGTTGCCATATTCATGGAAATTTCAGAATCCAGTCCCCCAATAACTGCTATCAGATTTTTCATTTTGTCACAAATGTAGTTCGGGATAAATCTCTCCAGTGCTGATAGAAGCAGCATTGTGGCCTGATAGGTCCACCTGGCATTGTTATAGCTGTCATAAATGTGGAAGCCCAAAGTGATATTGGGTAACATCTGAGGATTTTCATTGATCTCCTTTACTGCAAAGTCCATGGCCACAATGTGCTGGTAATGCTTAGGTATTACACTAGAATGAATTTGAGATTCTGTATCATGAAGATATTCCACATGTGCTCAGTATCTGATTCATTAATTACTCAATTAGTCTAATGATTGATGATTACATTATCTACATGTTATATTTCTTGAAGCACCTTTTGCTGTAATAGATAAGCACTACCACATAACAATACTTTCAGACTACGGTATCTTTTTCAATATCATTTGCTAAAATGAACTACACTGAAAGGTTAAATGAGCTGGGTATTCACAGCCTGAAAAAAAGTTTGATGGAAGACATGATAGCTGTCTTTAAATATATACAGAAGGTAGAGCATATAATATAATAAAGAAGGTAGAGCAGTCTTTTCTTCTTTATCTCCCCACCCCCGCTCCATTGGGAAGGCTTGGAGATAGCAGGTGGAAACTGCAAAGGAGTAGATATTGGCTAATCTTAGGGGGGAAACCAAGCAGTAAAAGCTGTTTGGGAGAGGAACAGACTGGGAGGTGGTGAGCTGCTCTTGACTGGAGGTATTTAAGCTGAGGCTGGACAGCTTCTGTTATGGATGCCTTAGTTTCAAGATGTCCTCCACTGAACAAAGTTGGACCATATGAGCACCCATAACCCTTCCATTTTTTAAAATAAGGTGTTATTTAACACACTCACACACATTCACACTAGCAACATTTTCATTCTGCATAAGCTGCTCACGCCTTCCACTTTACTAAAACAGAATTCACTGGCACATAAACAACCATTAAGGTCTTACACAACCGATTCTGATAATGTTGGTAGGGGTTCTTCTTTGAATTCGCTTTCACTGGTGACAAAGCTGCCATGATAAGCGATGCCACCAATGATGAGATCTCCTTTCTGATGATACATGTGAACTGGATGCTGTGGATAATGGACACTGCATTGAACAATGGGATCTGCACATCCTGTTTGAGGAAACAGGACCAGTAGCAAGATGACTAAAACTGCCATTCTAAGTACAAGGAAAAGTATTCAATCTACATCCAAAATCTCCTATGTTCTTCAACAGAACAATTGTTACAGCACCTGCAACTAAAACTGCCTGAATTGAACATTTTATGTTTCCCAGAGGCCTGAAGCTGTGGAGCTTTGCCTGTTCCCAGTCCCTCGCCCTACCTCTGAATTGTACTGGGTATATTTATGACATTTTTCATGGTCTTTGTTCTTTGTTTTGCTAGTGGCCACTGGGGAGGAAAATCCACAGGGGTTTGAATGAACAACAGAATTATTTTCTGCCCTTTTGACAAGGTAACTGTGAAGTTAATTGCTACTTTTAAGGTGGGGGGTCCCTGTAGAATTAGGAAAGTTTGTCACACATTTTGAACTGAAATATTATTTCTTAACTAGCTAAGAAGGGATGGCAGAACTTGGAGTCACTGACAGTAAGATAGGGACATTGTATTCAATGCTTTATGATAAGCGTCCCCCATATGGCACTTGTGTGTGCCAGTGTGCTATCGCACACTACAGCCCCAGAGCCAGAGCAGGGCTCGTGGAAGTTTGTATGGTGTAGGAGTTCAAAGGAAGAAGCCCAAAACACCAGAATGATCAGTTCTAGTGCTTTATTGAAGAAAGATATTGGCTAACAGCAGCCTGCCACTTCCCCTTGCTGCAGCTCAAAGCACACAGGGATGCCCTTCACAGCAAGGAGATGGTTGTCCACATCCAAGTGAAAGTGCATATATTCTTTATATAGCTCCTCTCCAGTCATTCAGCTGCTGCACAGCACTTAGCTAAGCCTAACTGTGCTTAACATATTATCCAGCACTGTCTTGTGGGTCGCTATTTGCAGACTAACCACAGATAAAGCAAAAATTACTCTATGATTTACAGTTGGTTGCAAACAGTGCCTTGTCAGACATAGCATCCCAGCTGTGGACTACTATTTTTCCATATGTTAAACAGGCACAAACATTGGCCAGATAAATTCCTTATTCTGGCAGGCTTCCTTTATTTCTTATTAAATGTTCTCTGTTGTTCAGCTCAGGCCGCAACACAATAATGTAGCATTTTGGGGCAAAAATGCAAGTCAGAAGCCCAGCACTAGAGGCTAAGATAGAGAAGATCTCCACAGCTACCATATATTTTCCCTTGGTACTGAGGTAGCTTGGAAAGAAAGATACCCAAACACTACAAAAGACCAGCATACTGAAAGTGATGAACTTGGCTTCATTGAAACTGTCAGGCAACTTTCTGGCAAGGAAAGCAACAGTGAAGCTGACAAGAGCCAGGAAGCCCATGTAGCCCAGGACACAGTAAAACATAGTCACAGATCCCACATTACATTCTAGTACAACTTCCTTAGCCATTGAATGCATGTCAACATCAGGGAATGGGGGTGAGGATCCTAGCCAAGCAGTACAAATACCTATTTGAATAAGGGAACAGGAAGCCACAATGGAATTGGTCATTCTCTTCCCCACCCACTTCCTCATCCTGGATCCTGGTTTGGTGGCCATGAAAGCCAGAACCACTGTGAAAGTTTTTGCCAGTATACAAGAAATAGCCACTGAGAAGATGATGCCAAAAGCAGTCTGTTGAAGGAGACAGAATACCCTTCCAGGTCGCCCGATGAACAGCAGTGCAGAAAGGAAGCAGAGCAGGAGGGAGATAAGAAGAGTGTAGGTGAGGTCCCGGTTGTTGGCTTTGACAATGGGTGTGCTGTGATGCTTCAAAAATGTTCCCAGGACCAGAGCTGTGATGAAAGAAAAAGAAAGGGCAAAACAGGCTAAAATGATCCCCAAAGGTTCTCCATAAGTCAAAAAGCTTTTATCCTTGGGAATACACACATCCCGATTATTGTTTGGATATTCTTCTTCTGAACATTGATTGCAGTCATTCATATCTTTAAAAAGAAAATATGTGTTGTGATATTTGTTTGGAATATTCATGCTAATGCATTTTTTTGGAGGTTTTATGTCTGGTTTGATAAAAAATTATTTAAAGCTTTGGACCATAAATGTCATCTGTAGGGAATAGTTTGTGTTGGAATTCTCTTAATGAAAATGATGGATAGCAGGTATGCCTAATTCAACTGCTGCTTAATAAGAATTTAAATTTTGTGTCTTCTAGGTTGAAAACTAACATTCTAACCACTACACTAAGATAGCTCTAACTTCCATCTTATCAAAATGCTCAAATTTTCACATGTACATAAATTGATAGAGTACCAATTTTGGAGATCCACCTCTAGTTGGGTATCGACTTTCTTAAGTTTCCGGAACTGTATATATGTATGAGAAATAGGTAGATGATTAAATATTTAAAATTTATATAGTCCTGGAGCCCTGTGATAATAAAGGACTGGACTCTGTGTTCCACAACAATTGTAGGATCCAAGCATACTTCAAAAACTCAGCTAAATTGTTGTTGTTGATTTGATTGTGTTCTGGATTTAGCTGAGGTTCAAGTACTGAGCCAAATTGGGCACTTTGAGAGGGATTTGGGCCTTGGACAAGTTAGGTTGAAAGATGTTGCCTGATTCTGATGTTGCCTGACACTCCTGCCTGCCTGATGTCCTGCAGAAGTGATAGTTTTGCTCCCCAGCTGTTGAGGGCATGCATTGATTCTGTGGGGTGTGGGAGCTGCTTGCAAAGGGAGCTGCTGCCTGCAGGAAAGGCACTGGTGCAGGTCCAGATTAAAACAAGAGGAGTTCCTAGGCTAAGAGACCTTGGGAGGCCTAAACTTAATAGCATTTGATCATGAGAAACAAACCCTTTTTTAATCTGCTCATTGAAAGTAGTCAAAATTAAAAATTTAAAAATAGTCCAGTAGCACCTTAGAGATCAACTAAGCTTTTTCTAGGAATAAGCTTTCATGTGCATGCACATGAAAGCTTATACTGAGAACAAACTTAGTTGGTTTGTTCTAGGTATAAGAACAATTATGTGGCCAGCATGGCTAAGCTACTACCGGCAAATGGAGGATCATGATGAATGCCAGAGCACATGGAAATGACATTTACCTTCCCACTGCAGCAGGACTAGTTTATCTACTTGCACTGGTATGCTTTTGAACTGCTAGGTTGGCAGAAGCTGGGACAGAGCAATGGGCGCTCACCCCATTGTGCAGATTCGAACTGCCAACCTTCCGATCAACAAGCTCCAGAAGCTCGGTGGTTTAGATCACAGAGCTACCCATGTCCCTTACAATATCTACAAAGTCAGAACACTTTATTTTGAAGCTCTTTTGGGTGCAAATTTACCAATTATATCTTTTAAAACCAGAAAGTTGTGGTTTAAGAATGCTTAGATCAGACAACCAATCTTGGGACATCATTGCCTGTAAATCATTCTTTATCCTTTTTAGTCAAAAAATGATCTTTTGCAAGTAAAGGTTGTAGCCATTAAACACAGGAAGCCTGTGAAAATTGTTTCCACATTTGGAAAAGCTGTCTGAATTTTCTCCTTTAATATTGTTTGATGCATATCTTGGTGGCTGAAATTTTCTTTTTCAATGTGATTTTTTCAAATTTTCTTTTTCAATGTGAGGTGGCAGTGCAAAAGTTCATTGGCTAGATTAAGGTCAACATCCTTTGTAAACTCTTGAATCAACATCTTAACTCCACAGTGAATCTTTTCCTTGGTTGCTAGTAGGTTCACCAAAAATGTCTAGGTCTCCCTAAACTTGTCTCTTGGAGAAAGTTTGTCTAAGGTTGTGAATGCTGTCCCATCATTGTTGCACCTCCCTCCGTACTCACTGCCTTCTTTTGACAGTTTTGTACTCAACATTCAGCAGAATAAATTTTGCTTGCTGTTCAATTTCATCAAATTAGTCTGAGTGAAAATTAGCCTGCTATGGTGGGCTGTAGATTTTTGCAGCTGTGCTAAATGGAATTTGCTAACTTTATGAAATTGGACTAGCATAAGGGGTCCAAAGGTAAAACACGACAACGAATTCAGTAAGTGAGGCCCAGGGCTGCAGCCCACTCAACCCATGCATAAATCTAGCACAGGATAGATGACTCTGTGCAAGAACTGTTTGGCAGAGGTATTGAGCGGTTTCCTTCAGAGCTTGTGCAGCAGTATCTGAGGGATTGATGCCACCACCCAGAAGCTGTTGCACAAAGTCATCAATCTTGCATGGTGTAGGATTCTCCTTTACAAGCAGCTTCCCTGCAGATAAGCCCCTTGTGAAGGATTGCACTGCAAAATTGACTGCCTCTGCTCCTGTTTGGGAGGGCAGAAGGCATCTCCTTTTCCTCCTCTCCACCCACTGTAGGTTTAATTAAACATTAGTCCCTCACCAAACTAATTTGGGATGGATCCTGTGATACTTGAGTTGCCCCAGAGTAGACCATCCTGATTGGGATCCCTGATTGGACCCAAAGGGCAGATTAGGGGTGTTGGGGTTCACAGCCATAGTAATTAAGGATCAACTTAATAAAAGCATAAGTAAGTCTGGAAAAAAAGCACACACCTTTCCTAGTGCTTTTTTAGTCTGGCAGTAACCACAGATGAAAATGAGAAAACTATGTTTGAGACATCAGTGTGTGGGTAATGAGCACTTACACTTTACACTGTGGGTGCCCTTTGTGGGATTGCGCTTGGTGCTACAGTTCCCAGGGAGTTTGCTGGCAAACAGGGGCTGGCTTGCCTCTCAGTGTTAATTTTGGAGATTCATGCCCAGCCTCTGTAATCAAGTTTCTTGCTGGGAGGTGGGGCCAGGCCCATTTATAAATAGGGGGTGGAGCCAACAATAGCCAGGCAGTCAGCTCTGGAGATTCACCCTCCCTACCCTCCCTTAGTTTAATGTTTTCTTGTTTGCTGGTTAACTTTTTCTTCCTGCTTAATGGGTGCTGCTATGGTCTTTGACTGGTTGCTGTTGAAGGACCTGCAAGAAATTTTCCTGCATTGGCAGGTTTTGTCTTCCCTTTAGCAATTTCTCACAACTTTGTTATGGCCTTGGGTGGAATCCTTTAGTAATTTCTTCCCTATATGGGGGGGGCACACATGAAGTGGTAACTCACCCCCCTGCGGCAGCGATTCCAGGGTCCCCCTCTTAAAGGGGTTATATATATATGGATGTCACTGGCCGTACACTGAAAGGTCGTCAGTGAACTACCCTGCGTGCGGGGATATGGGCTTGGCTGCCTGCTACACTTATGTCTCGCAGTGCACCCCATATCCTATTTACCCTGATGAGTCCCAGTTCCCCCTGGCTGGGGGGCTGGGAGGGAGACATGCCCAAGGCCTAAGCCAAGGTCTTCCTACATTTGGAAATTTAATAAACTTGTGGCCTAATTTTAATTCCATATAACATTGTCAGAGTCTTTATTCCTTCCTTATGGTCCCTGGCGTGGGACGCAGGTGGCGCTGTGGGTTAAAGCCTCAGCGCCTAGGGCTTGCCGATTGAAAGGTCAGCGGTTCGAATCCCTGCGGCGGGGTGCGCTCCCGCTGCTCGGTCCCAGCGCCTGCCAACCTAGCAGTTCGAAAGCACCTCCGGGTGCAAGTAGATAAATAGGGACCGCTTACCAGCGGGAAGGTAAACGGCGTTTCCGTGTGCGGCTCAGGCTCTGGCTCTGGCCAGGGCAGCGATGTCACGCTGGCCACGTGACCCGGAAGTGTCTCCGGACAGCGCTGGCCCCTGGCCTCTTAAGTGAGATGGGCGCACAACCCCAGAGTCTGTCAAGACTGGCCCGTACGGGCAGGGGTACCTTTACCTTTACCTTTATGGTCCCTGGCGGCTGGGGCTGTCGCTGCCTGGTCATGCAAAGCTGAAAGTTATCTTTTCTGCTATGTTATCACCAGAACTGCCCATCACTACTCAGAAGCTATTGTACCTTATTAGCAGAACCTGCTTTGAATAATCTGAGGCAAATGATCACATACGCCTGATTGTTTTTTCTTCAGCAGCTTGCTCCAGGCCACACTTAACAAACATTTCAATTGTTCACCTTTGAAAATTGAAGTAGTCCTGATAGAGTCCTAAATCTACAGGCACATTCCTCTGTCTTTCAGGCAGATCCCTTCTATTTCGCAACACTGTACAATATACACATAATACTTACCCTCCTGATCTGAAATCTTCCCTTCTGGACAGGGGATGCAATCATAACAGCAAAATGGCTCTCCCTCTTTCAATTTCTTCCTAAAGCCGGGGTGGCACCTCTCATTACATAAAGAAAGAGGCTGAAACTAAGGCACAAGTGAGAGAGCGCAATAATAACGCTGAGAATAGTGAGTTAAGAAAAAGACACCACAATATTCTGATTGTCCTAAATTATACAGTGGAACCTTGGTTTTCGAATTTAATCCATTCCGGAAATCCATTTGACTTCTGAAAGGTTTAAAAATTGAGGATCAAAGGGCGGTCAGCAAGTTCAATGAATAAGAAAAAAAGAAAAATGCTGCTCAGAATCCGTTTGATTTCCGAGGTGCATTTAAAAAAGGAAGCATTCACTTCTGGGATTTCAGTGTTTGGCTTCCAAAACATTCGGCAACCAAGACGTTCGAAAACCAAGGTTTGACTGTATCTCCTTTCAGTAATGCATGGTGTGTGTGTGTGTGTGCGCGTGTGTGTGTGTGTATGAATGACATTACCTGCATATTGATTCCCTATGTTACTTCCTATATGTGCTTTTATTCAATAAATAATTCAAAATTTAAAAATATTTTGTTTTCACACACAAACATATTTTATTCAGATATTTGACATGCACTAAATATAACATTTCTGCTTGAACTGAACATTGCCAGTAGAGCATCACTGAATGTAAAACGACTTAGATTAGAATCTTATGTATATTTAAACCAATAGAGATATGATTAAATTCTATATACAATTTTCTCTGAACCTTTTCTCCATGAATAAAGGCAAGAATATAGAAAGATTTGTTTGTTTGTTTATTTGTTTGATCTCGTTATAGCCCAACTTTCTTCCAGTTTGGAATTCAAGATGGCTAATTGTGGAATAATAGCCACTTGTGGAATCCCATTTTCCCAACAGTTCATCAATTGTGCATTCTCAGTGTAATCCCCTGCCTCCAGATTTTATAGTTTTCATCACTGTCTGACGAAAATTATTTTACACATCAGGGCAGAGCATCAGTATTTATTCAAAACTGGATGTCTTTTCAAATTGCTGACAGTTGGATCCTACCTGGTTAAACGTGCTATACCATGTTATCTCATCTGCATTGATGGTGAATACTTTCTTGGGGTCCACCCTTCCAACTTTCACTCTGTGGAATGATTGGTTTGAAGAAACAATCCAGTTGATTATATCAAATCCAGCCACTAACTCCCCAAACTCATCAAAGAAAATCTTGTCCCCACCGCTGTTGTTAAAAGAGACATTTCTGAGAAAGTGATGTAACTAGGTTGAATAGCAAAAATCAATAGTTTAGGAAAGGCTGAAGTTAGAAGTTAAGGTCTAATGTCTAGGGTTTTCTAGTGAGAAAAGACTACAGAAAGACAGGAATTCAATCAATGCACCAAAGTTTTAACAGAATTGACACCTTTATTTTACTGATAAAAAAACTAGGGATAAAAGAGGAATCCTTTAATAGCAAACATATTTCCTCCTGTCCACCTGTTCAAACCCTATCATAGTTATTCCTGTGAGAGCTTTTGTCCTTAAGTCTCTGCTGCGGCTAACAATCTCCTTTCCCTTCCTCCACCACAACAAACACTCTGTGAGGTGAGTGAGACTGAGAGACTTCAGAGAAGTGTGACTAGCCCAAGGTCACCCAGCAGCTGCATGTGGAGGAGCGGAGACGTGAACCCGGTTCAACAGATTATGAGTCCACCGCTCATGAAGAAAGCACAAGCTAGACCAATGCTTGCCAATTTGGTATTCACTTCCAGATTCTGTTGGACTACAGCTCTCAGCACCACAGATAGTATTGTCAATAGTCATGGATGATAGGATTTGCAATCCAACAATGTATGAAGGGCATCATGTTTACTACCCATGAGCAAGATGGTATCTCATTATGAGGCCCAAACAGTGAGATACACACAACCCAGGAAGATAAAAGCTACATACCTCACATTAATATACCCAGAGATCACAGAAGAATACCCTACACTGATCAGCAAAAGTGTAAAAGTGTACATTGTTTATACACTTAAGTACACTGACAAAAAAGAGTGAATCAGAGTAGACTGATAGGCTATTATTTCAACACTAGTTGATTGAATATGAAGAAAAATTGAAAGATGAGCACTGGAAGAGTTGCGGGGAGTTAGTTTTATTATTTAGATTGTGGCATACTGTACCATGGTTGTGCCTCTCTGTCACTTGAACATGTTGAGTCCGTTACCTGCCACAACTGTTGATTTTGCCATTTCAGTCCCTCTCTATTTTCCATCGCTCTGTGTTTGAGTCTAGATGACAGTGCGTGATGTAAAGCATGAGCAGCAGCATAAACAGCATTGTAGATGCTGTAGCTGTGGCCAGACATGCTGGTTTCAAAAAATGTTGCCGAAAGGCTGTCCAGTTTCTCGTCCCCAGTGCAAATATCCCCCTCCACATTTTCCACATCTGGATTTGGGAATACACAGCCAAAGGCCCCTTGCCAGAAGTCCCTGATAAAACCATTTGCCTTTGCACTGGAAGGACTTTGGCTCTCAGCAAATGATTTGAATTTTGGTAAGTCATTGGAGTGGATTGTGAAGGACAGGACACCATGGAATATTTGGGTATCCCAATCCCTTTGATAGACGTGTGAAGTGAGCTCCATTTCAGCTGTTGTTATCCACACTATTCCTTTTGGTAGACTTGGTGGATGTTGTGCAAAATATGGAAGCCATCTCAAAAAAAACATGGAAATAGATTCTCCATTAAAAACAACCACATTGGCTGTACTATTCCTGACTTCATTATGTATGTTTGCCCCCTCTTCAAGTATTTCTTTAATTTCATCAATAGAAGTCAACATAGGGACTCTTTGTATGAAGGAAAAGCAAACTCCACTATGGGAAAACATTGGTGATACAGTTTGTAAAAATCTTTCACCACTTTCATCATTCATTATAAAGACTCCAATCCATGTCCACCTGAAATGTAGTAGCAAAGAGAGAATCCCTGCATATTGAAGGGTTTCCTTAGGGACCATCTGGTAGAAGGAAAGGCCTAGACTTTTATCATTCATCAGTGGAATGGAGCCATAGATGAGCTGGAGAGAGAATGGGGAGGGGGGAAATGACAATAGCATACTTTATATTGCAATTTGGTGGATTCAAAATAGTGCCTATAGTATGGAATGCAGGGCTGTCTGCCCCTACTGATGGATGCTACCTCTCAGCAAAATAGGAAGTGGGCCAATGTTGTGGATTTCTCCCTCCCCTCAGAAGCACGCTTGTGGATTGAGGGGACTAAAGGAGCAGAAAGAATTATGAATGATTGTCATATTCCCTGTTCCACTCATTGATACCAAACATATATTATATTGGCAATGTTTACAACATTACTGTAAGTGAACTGAATTTACTTATTTCCCTTCACTTGATAAGGAGTTGGGGCTGAAAGATTATAGACTGATCCATGGCTGACCTACAGGTCCATGACTAAGGGGAGAAAGCACTGAGGACTTCTTAGCTCAAGATTTTTATTTTGTAATTATAATACAGCAACATATTTTCAGAATAAAGCAAAAGCAATTTCAGAGTGCTTATGCTTTCTGTGTACAGCTGTGTAAATGGGGAATACAGTACATAATGTGAATATTCCCTGCAATCTAACTTACAATTTTTCTTCTTTATAAGTGAACAATAAGCAGCAGTTTTATCTCTCTCTCTCTCTGTCTCTAAATTAAAAAACAACCCTATAAGTAAAACAAAACAAACATCAGTAACAAGAGTATCATAAAAGAATATAAGTAACAGCCAACTAGTAAAAGTATTATTCAAAAATATAAAAATATAAAAATATAAAAAGTGAAGGGATACACTGATGTCTTTGAATTACACTGTAGAAAATGTGTAGGATTCAAGAAAGTGTGAATTAAACTCCCCTAACACACAAACACACACACACACACACACACTTTTTGCAAACGGGACACACAGAATAGAGTGGTGGGGAAACCTGTCCTACCTGTGGAACCTTATAGATATTCAGGAGAGTTGCCATATTCATGGAAATTTCAGAATCCAGTCCCCCAATAACTGCTATCAGATTTTTCAGTTTATCACAAATGTAGTTCGGGATAAATCTCTCCAGTGTTGATAGAAGCAGCATTGTGGCCTGATAGGTCCTCCTGGCATTGTTATAGCTGTCATAAATGTGGAAGCCCAAAGTGATATTGGGTAACATCTGAGGATTTTCATTGATCTCCTTTACTGCAAAGTCCAAGGCCACAATGTGCTGGTAATGCTTAGGTATTACACTAGAATTAATTTGAGATTCTGAATCAGAAAGATATTCCACATGTGCTCAGTATCTGATTCATTAATGACTCAGTCTATCAGTTAATGATTACATTATCTACATGTTATATTTCTTGAAGCACCATTTACAGAAAGTGGAGCAGTCTTTTATTTTTGCTTCCTCCAGTGGGAAGGCTTAGAGCAGGGTTGTCCAAACTTTGATGAAGTGAACCTGCGTGAGGGCTGACCAGAGTTGTTGACCTTTTTTTAGGATTGAGCTTGTTTTAGGATTTTAACCCAGGAAATAAAGTGCCGGATTTAACCAACCAGCAGGCCAGATTAGGCCCCTGAGCCGGATTTGGCCGTGCCTGGTTTAGTGCTGGCAGGTGGAAACTGCAAAGGAGTAGATATTGGCTAAACTTAGGGGGGAAACCAAGCAGTAAAAGCTGTTTGGGAGAGGAACAGACTGGGAGGTGGTGAGCTGCTCTTGGCTGGAGGTATTTAAACTGAGGCTGGACAGCTTCTGTTATGGATCCCTTAGTTTCAAGATGTCCCCCACTGAACAAAATTGGACTATACAAGCACCCATAACCCTTCCATTTTTTAAAACAATGTGTTATTTAACACACTCACACACATTCACACTAGCAACATTTTCATTCTGCATAAGCCTTTGACACTGTCCACTTTACTAAAACAGAATTCACTGGCACATAAACAACCATTAAGGTCTTACACAACCGATTCTGATAATGTTGGTAGGGGTTCTTCTTTGAATTCGCTTTTACTGGTGACAAAGCTGCCATGATAAGCTATGCCACCAATGATGAGATCTCCTTTCTGATGATACATGTGAACTGGATGCTGTGGATAATGGACACTGCATTGAACAACGAGATCTTCACATCCTGATTGAGGAAACAGGACCAGTAGCAAGATGACTAAAACTGCCATTCTAAGTACAAGGAAAAATATTCCATCTACATCCAAAATCTCCTACGTTCTTCAACAGAACAATTGTTACAGCACCTGCAACTAAAACTGCCTGAACTGAACATTTTATGTTTCCCAGAGGCCTGAAGCTGTGGAGCTTTGCCTGTTCCCAGTCCCTCGCCCTACCTCTGAATTATACTGGGTATATTTATGACATTCTTCATGGTCTTTGTTCTTTGTTTTGCTAGTGGCCACCAAAAATCCACAGGGATTTGAATAAACAACAGAATTAATTTCTGTTCTTCTGACAAGATAATTCTGAAGTTAATTGCTAAGTATAAGATGGGAATTCCCTGTAGAACTAGGACAGGTTGTTTGTCACACTTTTTGAACTGAAATATTCATTCTTAGCTAAGAAGGGATGGCAGAACTTGGAGTCAGAAAGATAGGGACATTTTATTCTATACTTTATGACAGTTACCAACATGGCACTTGTGCATGTGAGTGTGGCCACAGTGAGTGTGGTTACACCTTTTGCGTAAATATCCTCTCAGAAATCCACAATAATGAGAGGCTGAAGAAAGATATTGTGAAATGCAAAGGGTGAATACATACACGTTTTTAATTTTAGATATATCTTAGTTTGTTTTTCCAAGATATTTTTTCCAAATTAGAAAAATCAGGAGACCTGTGCAAATATTTATGCAGTGTAGCTGCTGAGAGGGAAATGGCTCAGTGCTCTGCTGTCTAGATTTGAAGCTATCGCAGACGATGCATATACACAAACCTTTCAGGCTTTATGTCTTATTAAATGTTCCTTGCTGCTTAGCTCAGGCCACAACAAAGCCCATGTAGCCCAGCATACAATAAAACATAGTCACAGATCCCTCCATACATTCTAGTACAATTTCTTGAACTACTGAGTTCATGTCAATATCTGAGAATGAGGTAAGGATGCCAGCCACATGCATGTGTGAATAAAGGTGCAGGAAACAACAATGATCAGTCTCTTCCCCACCTACTTCTTCATCCTGAATCCTGGCTTGACAGCCATGAAAGCCAAAGCCACTCTGATGGTTGTTGCCAGCACACAAGTAAGAGTCACTGAGAAGATGATACAAAAAGCAATCTGTTAGAGGAGGCAAACAACTTTTACAGGCCATCTGATGAATAGCAACGCAGAAAGGAAGGAAAGCAGGAAGGAGAGGAGGATAGTGTAGGTGAGGTATTGGTTGTTTGCTTTGACAATGGGTGTGTGGTGGTGCTTCAAAATGTTCCCAAGGGTTCTTCAAAGGACAAGATGATTCCCAAGATGACAAATGATTCCCAAGGGTTCTTCAAAGGACAAGAAGCTAATTTCTTGGGAATACACATATATTGATTATTTTGTGGATATTCTTCTTCTGAGCATATGTTACAGTCATTCATATCTGAAAAAGAAAATAGGTGGTCTTAATATATTTTTTAAAAACTCGACATATCGTGTAGAAATTGTGTTTATAGCAATTATATTTTAATGGGGGTTGTATGGGATGTTAAGGCATGGATAACACCTCTGGTGGGGGACATGTCATGCTCCTTCCTTCTGGGGTAGTTTGTCCAACTGTGGTCCCCACCCTGCACTCAGGAATCATTTGTGACTCCTAGAAACATGTGACTCCTAGAAACATGCCCTAGATAATGTTGGTGCATAAAAAAGTAGTTTTGCTGCATGTTACATTGGAGCTGTGGTGTATGTGTGTGTGCACATGCATGCACAGTTCTGGATATTAACAAGGATTTTTAATCTCATGGCACGTATCCCACATCAGCAGTCAGAATAATAGGATTAATAGTTTAGAGAACACACCATTCAAGAAAATGGATGAGGTCTTTATTATCTCTGACAAGTAAAATCAGAACACCAAGATAAAACACTTCAAGATTATTATTATTATTTTTTGAATTTATATACCGCCTTATACCTGGAGGTATAGGATGCTTGATCACACTTTGTTCCAGTCAGCGTGTGCAGTCATTGTTCGTGATCAATTCCGGTGTGATGCGATATCTGTGTAAAGACAGAAGCCTGTTTATTGAGCTTCTGGAGCTCAATAATCAGGCTTCTGTCTTTACACAGATGTCGTGTCGCACCAGAATCAATCACGAACGGTGACTGCTCCGTATTTCATACTCTCATCGCAGGATCACGTGATCCTCTGTTTACATTACATAACATAACACTGTAAGTGTGGGAACAGAAACTCTGACTTCCATTCCCACACTTACAGTGTTATGGAATGTAATCAGAGGTTCACATGATCCTGCGATGAGAGAATGAAATACTGACATCATGCAAGTTGGTTCTATCCTGCTTCATGATCAGCTCTTGCCCCCAGTCTTCAGTGTTTCTTTCGAAGGGTGGGTGTTTTCAGCTGACTTCATAACATTAAAAAAAAACCATCCTAAGGGGTCCAAAAGGGCTACAGGAAAGAAAGTAATGCAACCCCCAAGTAAATGGGGAGTTGCCTGAACAATAAATGTAGGGGCAGGATACATATATTCCCCCCTCCCTTTTTGGCTGCAAAATCTTAATTAAATTCTCCAAATAAAATTTAAATGTTCAGAGAATCTGGGAGGCTATGGGAAAAATTATATAGTTCAACATTTTTTAGAAATAAAAAAAAACTAATAAACAAGCAAAATAAAGTACATTGAAGGCACTCAGATTCCTTAGGTCTTATTTCTTATTAGATGTTCCCTGTTATTTAGTTCAGGCCGCAACGCAATAATATAGCATTTGGGGGCAAAGATGAATCCCAGGAGTCCAGCACCAGAGGCTAAGATAGAAAAGATCTCCACTGCAACCATGTATTTCCCCCTGGTACTGAGGTAGGAGGGAATAAAGGACAGCCAAACACTGCAAAAGACCAACATGCTGAAAGTGATAAACTTGGCTTCATTGAAACTGTCAGGTAACTTCCTGGCAAGGAAAGCCACAGTGAAGCTGACAAGAGCCAGGAAGCCCATGTAGCCCAGGACACAGTAAAACATAGTCACGGATCCCTCATTGCATTCCAGTACAATTTCTTGAACCATTGAGTTCATGTCAACATCTGGGAATGGGGGGGAGGATGCTAACCACACAGTACAGATGCCTCCTTGAATAAAAGAACAGGAAACCACAATGGCAATAGACAGTCTCTTCCCCACCCACTTCCTCATCTTGGATCCTGGCTTGGTGGCCATGAAAGCCAAAACCACTGTCATGGTTTTTGCCAACACGCAAGAAACAGCCACTGAAAAGATGGTGCCAAAAGCAGTTTGTCGGAAGAGGCATGTCACCTTCTCAGGCTTTCCCATGAATAACAATGCACAAAGGAAGCAGAAGAGAAGGGCAACGAGGAGAGTGTAGGTGAGGTCCCGATTGTTGGCTTTGACAATGGGTGTGCTGTGGTGCTTCAAAAATGTTCCCAGAACCAAAGCTGTGATGAAGGAAAAAGCAAAAGCACTGCAGGCTAAACTGGTGCCCAGAGGTTCTTCATACGATAAAAAGGTTATTTCCTTGGGAATACACATATCCTGATTACTATTTGGACATTTTTCTTCTGAGCATATATTACACTCATTCATGTCTGAAAAAGAAAATATTTGGTATTAAACAGGGAGAGTGAACATATATTCTGTAGAAATTATGTTTATCTGAACTATGTTTTAATTGTTATTATTTAATATGCAATGGTTTTTGTATTCTAATGAACAACATATTAAATTTGATTATGAATTTTTCCTGTCTTGTCTGGTGAAAGCCCTATTAAGTAGTGTGTGTGGAGTTTTAACCGACATCTGTGAGGAACATTGTGTGTTAGAATACTATAATCTGTATTCTATAATAAGGCTAGGAGTTATGGCTATTTTGTGTAGTGTTGGAAGGATTTTTAAACCTTGGTGTAACAGATAAAAACCTCACATTTTAACTTCTAAACTAGATAGATATTATTTTCATTTTATTAAAATGCAAAGCATAGTAATTTTGAAAGTCTTCTCCTGGAACAAAAAGTTGCAATCCCTGTTAATAGATAAAAATATAGAGCAAAAACTCTAAACTTTATTTTTTTTAATTTTTAATTATTTTTGTCTGTGCTGTTCTATTTAGGTTGGTCATGTATTCTCTTAATTTTTCATTAATTCCTATCTCTGTAAATTTCCATTTTTATCACGTAAATGTATCTGTATCAGTGTGTGTTGTGTCAGATGGATAGATTGTGGAGTCTACCTATCATAAAGAATCGGTCTCCTGCTTTTGCAACAATTGAAGGATCTAAACACTCTTCAAAGACTGGACCAAGTTAAGTTCATTCCTAAAACTTTTTCTTTCAGGCTTATTGCCATTGATGATAAGTCAGAAAATCATTTTTGATCTCTCTCTCTCTCTCTCTCTCTCTCTCTGTGTGTGTTTGTTTGTTTGTTTGAAGCTTGATCATACATTTGGAAGTTATCTTCTTTGACAAACTGTTACTAGTACTACTCATTATCTAGCTACTGTACAAAAGCCACTGTACTTAATACCCAAAATATTTCTGTGACAGGGACTCTGAGGCAAATAATTACAGACACAAACCAGTTTCTTCTTCAGCAACTCCCTACAGGCTTAATAAACATTTCAATCACATGCTAAACCTGGTATATAGTCGTTAATTCGTAGGCACATTCCTGTGAATTCCAGCTAAAGCCATTCACTTTTAAACTGTACAGTTTGTGCAGAATACTCACCTTCCTGAGCCGAAATCTTCCCTTCTGGACATGGGATGCAATCATAACAGCAAAATGGCTCCCCATCTTTCACTCTTTTCCTAGTTCCGGGATGGCACCGCTCAGTACATAAGGAAAGAGGCTGAGACTAATCCAAACATGAGAACCCAGAATAATAATTTTGAGAATTTTGAGATTAGAACATATAAGGCATCTTTTAGGTGTTCTTAAGTGATGCTTTCTTTCAGTAATGTTTCACTAATTTTGCTAATCAACATGATAATTATAGTAGATCAGACTGCTAAGAAACCATCTTTAAGAAAGGATGGAGCCTGGTAATGGCGTAGATTCTGATTTCATGCATACACAAAACAGGCAAGATATAGAGTTTTGCTTTTTATACTTCCCCAAAACAACTTCTCAATTAATATAGATAGGAATATCTTTGCCATCCATCCATCCATCCATTGTAGTTTTTCTATTTTCTAAAAAGTTACAAACCAGACCATTGAGACTTACCTGGTTAAAATGGCTGGGCCAAGTTATGGCATCCCCATTGATGGTCAACTGTTGGTTGGGATCAACATTCCCAACCTTCACTCTATGAAATGATTGGTTTGAGGAAACAATCCAGTTGATCACATCAAATCCAGCCACTAACTCTCCATTCTCATCAAAGGAAATCTTGTCCCCACCACTGTTGTTAAAAGAGACACGTCTGAGAAAATTATGTAGCTGGTTTGAAGAGAAAAAGGGAAGAGTTGAGAAAAGGCTGCAGTTGGATCGTTGATAGTAAAGTCATACCTTGTTTATGGTTTCTGAGTGAGAAAGTATTCATGATAAAGAAGCTCACTCTTTGTAATTCAGAAAAGGAGGTAGAAATTCTAATAAATTGACTTTAAGCACGTTAGGTTCTGAAGGTTTGGTTTCTATAATTTTCAGAGTGTTGAAACACGGTTAATGTTTCAATAGTCAATAAGGTTAACACCATTTTAGTTTGGGTTGACGCAGTCAGAGCCGACTTCTGACACCAGAATGTATTTTTTAAAAAATAAATAAAAATGTGATTCAACTGCCTAACCATTAATGTATATGCACCCACTTGGAAGGTAGCATCAAAAATACAGCAAAAAAATATAAGATGAACATATAGAAACCTATACCAAGGGTAGTAAATTTTAATAAAGATGGTAATGAAGAGGGCAGGGAGAGTTCTTATAAATTGACTTTAAAGCATGTTTCTGAAGTTTCTGAAACTTCTGTTTCTATGTATTATTATTTTTAAATAAAATATGTGACTTCAAGGGCCATACATATTCATGTAGATCTACTCCCAGAAGGCCTGGTTCAGGCTCATTAAGAAGAAGAGTTTGCATTTGATATCCCGCTTTATCACTACCCGAAGGAGTCTCAAAGTGGCTAACATTCTCCTTTCCCTTTCTCCCCCACAACAAACACTCTGTGAGGTGAGTGGGGCTGAGAGACTTCAAAGAAGTGTGACAAGCCCAAAGTCACCCAGCAGCTGCATGTGAAGGAGCAGAGACGCGAACCTGGTCACCAGATTACGACTACACCACACTGGCTCTTAATTTAACAGAATGAATTAGATCCACCAAATTCATAACAGAATTTCTACCTATTACAAAATATGGAGCAGGACTTTCACTTAAACTGCCATTAACCCCAGTCAATTTAGTAAGAGTTCTGGGATGATGGGAATTGTAGTCAAACAACATCTGGAGGGCATGACCAGTTGGGTGGACTTGGCGAGTTGAGAAAATCAAACAGTAATTTGGAAACCATCCAGAAATTTAAGGGCGGAAAGGAAGAAGAGTTATTAAAGTGATATATATTATATACCTGAGGATGGGAAGGAATTGGGGACACATTAAGGACACAAATTAAGGACTATTGTAGTACATTTATGGTGCTCTGCCTCTTGATAATGTTGAGCATGTTACCTGCCACAACTGTTGATTCTGGTACTTCCATCTACCTCTTTTTTCCATTACTTGATATTTGAATCTAGTTGAAGACATGTAATGCAAAGCATGGGCTACAGCACAGACAGCATTGTAGATGCTGTAGCTGTGGCCATTCATGCTCATCTCAAAGAATGGAGCAGGAAGACTCTCTAGTTTCTCCTCCCCAGTACAAATATTCCCCATCACATCTTCCATATTTGGATCAGAGAATACACAGTCAAAGGCCTGTTGCCAGAAGTCTCTGATGAAACCATCTCCTTTTGTGCTTAAAGGATTTTGGCTCTCAACAAATGCTTTGAATGCTGGTAGATCATTGGAATGGATTGTGAAGGATAGGACACCATGGAATATTTCTGTGTCCAAATTCTTTTGATAGAGCAGTGAAGTGAGCTCCATTGCAGCTGTTGTTATCCACACTATACCTTTTGGTAGACTTGGTGGATGTTCTGCAAAATATGGAATCCATCTCAAAATCATCATTGAATAAGAGTCACCATAAAACACAACCACACTGGTTGTACGATTCAGAAGTTCTTTATGTATTTTTAATCCACCTTCAAGAATTTCATCAAATTCAGTGGCAGACCTAAACATAGGCATTCTTTTTATAAAGTCAAAACAGACACCTCTCTGGGAAAATTTCGGCAAAGCAGTCTGCAAGATCATTTCACCATTTTCATTATCCATTACTAGTACTCCAATCCATATCCATTTGAAATAAAGAAGCAAAGAGAGAATTCCTGTGTATTGAAGTGCTTGATGAGGAACCATCTGGTAGAAAGAAATTCCTGGGTTTCCATCTGTTTTCAGTGGAGCAGAGCCATATATGAGCTAAAGGGATTTTAGGGGAGAGAAAGAAAAGTTGTAATAATACAATGTATATTGCATATTGAAGTTTTCAAGAGCATTCATGGAAATAGGAAACCAGTGCTTTCACCTCTGCTGATGGAAGCCAACTATAGAATCTCATACAACTGAATAATGCTAAAGTAGGGAATCAAGAGATAAAAGGAACAACTGGCAAGTTTGGCCTTGGAGATCAAAATGAAGCCGGGCAAAGGCTAATAGAGTTCTGTCAAGAGAACAAGCTGGTCATCACAAACACTCCTTTCCAACAACAAAAGAGATGACTTTACACATGGACATCACCAGATGGGCAGCATCGAAATCAGATTGATTATATTCTCTGCAGCCAAAGATGGAGAAGCTCTATACAGTCAGCAAAAACAAGACCTGGAGCTGACTGTGGCTCAGATCATCAGCTTGTGATTCGAGGACCTGATCCCCGCTTGGGGAATAAAGACACGTGGACACAGAATGTAAGGTTAATGGGTAAGGTAAAGGCCAAAACTTTATTGATTACAGCATGTGAGAAGGTATTGGCTTAGGCATTGGGCCACGGAATATTAGACTCCACACACTCGTAGAGGGGTGAATATGAGGAGGGGTTAACCACCAGTAGGGGAAGCCTGTTGATGCTAATCCAACTATAGGCTCTCTTCCTGATCTCACTGAGGGTCGTGCCATGGCCCCCGCCAGACAGGCATCGGACAGGATCCATGACCGCCGGATTCCTTTAGCGGAATACCCAAAATTGTCGGGGAAGGCGATGGCCACACCTTGCCCCCCGAAACACCAACAACACAGATTAAGCTCAGATTAAGCTGGCCAATAGCAAGAGAACACAATATCCCCCTTCCAAGCCTCGTGGCAAAGTACTTCCCTGTCTTCCGTGAGCATAGTGACAACAACCTCTTGACTCGAAGCAAATGTGTGTGCAATGGTGCAGAAGGCTGGCGTGGCTGCGTTTGAGCAGCAAGCCACGCCCCAGCCGAGCTTCCCTATTGGATGCCCAACCGGGGAGGGGCATGGCGCCAGCCCTGGAGTTGAAGCAGGGGGCAGAGCGCCCCCTGCATGATGCAGGAATCATCTCCCGCTCACAACCCCTTCCCTCCTGGGAGTAGGAAAGGCTTTCTTATAGCAAAATTCAAACTTAAACTGAAGAAAGTAGGAAAAACCACTGGGCCAGTAAGATACAATCTAAATCAAATCCCTTATGAATACACAGTGGAAGTGAGGAACAGGTTTAAGGATTTAGATTTGCTGGACAGAGTGCCTGAAGAACTATGGATGGAGGCTCACAATATTATATAGGAGGCAGCAACTAAAACCATCCCAACGAAAAGGAAATGCAAGAAAGCAAAGCGGCTGTCCAAAGAGGCCTTACAAATAGCAGGGGAGAGAAGGCAAGCAAAATGCAAGGGAGATAGTGAAAAATACAGGAAATTGAATGCAGATTTCCAAAAAAATAGCAAGGAGAGACAAGAAGGCATTTTTAAATGAAAAATGCAAAGAAATAGAGGAAAACAACAGAATGGGAAGAACCAGAGATCTGTTCAAGAAAATCGGAGATATGAAAGGAACATTTGGTACAAAGATTACCATAATAAAGGACAAAAGTGGTAAGGACCTAACAGAAGCAGAAGACATCAAGAAGAGGTGGCAAGAATACACAGAGGAATTATACAGGAAAGATATGGATATCTCGTACACCCCAGGTAGTGTGGTTGCTGACCTTGAGCCAGATATCCTGCAGAGTGAAGTCAAATGGGCCTTAGAAAGCACTGCAAATAACAAGGCCAGTGGAAGTGATGGTATTCCAGCTGAACTATTTAAAATTTTAAGAGATGATGCTGTTAAGGTGCTACACTCAATATGCAAGCAAGTTTGGAAAACTCAGCAGTGGCCAGAGGATTGGAAAAGATCAGTCTACATCCCAATCCCAAAGAAGGGCAGTGCCAAAGAATGCTCCAACTACCGCACAATTGCACTCATTTCACACGCTAGCAAGGTTATGCTTAAAATTCTACAAGGAAGGCTCAAGCAGTATGTGGACCGAGAACTCCCAGAAGTGCAAGCTGGATTTAGAAGAGGCAGAGGAACCAGAGACCAAATTGCAAACATGCACTGGATTATGGAGACAGCTAGAGAATTCCAGAAAAACATCTACTTCTGCTTCATTGACTATGCAAAAGCCTTTGACTGTGTCGACCACACACAGCAAACTATGGCAAGTTCTTAAAGAAATGGGAGTGCCTGATCACCTCATCTGTCTACTGAGAAATCTCTATGTGGGACAAGAAGCTACAGTTAGAACTGGATATGGAACAACTGATTGGTTCAAAATTGGGAAAGGAGTACAACAAGGCTGTATTTTGTCTCCTTGCATATTTAACTTATATGCAGAATTCATCATGTGAAAGGCTGGGCTGGATGAATTCGTAGCCAGAATTAAGATTGTCGGAAGAAATATCAACGACCTCAGATATGCAGATGACACAACCTTGATGGCAGAAAGTGAGGAGGAATTAAATAACCTTTTATTGAGGGTGAAAGAGGAGAACGCAAAATATGGTCTGAAGCTCAACATCAAAAAAATGAAGATCATGGCCACTGGTCCCATCACCTCCTGGCAAATAGAAGGGGAAGAAATGGAGGCAGTGAGAGATTTTACTTTCTTGGGCTCCATGATCACTGCAGATGGTGACAGCAGCCACGAAATTAAAAGACGCCTGCTTCTTGGGAGAAAAGCAATGACAAACATAGACAGCATCTTAAAAAGCAGAGACATCACCTTGCCAACAAAGGTCCGTATAGTTAAAGCTATGGTTTTTCCAGTAGTGATGTATGGAAGTGAGAGCTGGACCATAAAGAAGGCTGATCGCTGTAGAATTGATGCTTTTGAATTATGGTGCTGGAGGAGACTCTTGAAAGTCCTATGGACTGCAAGAAGATCAAACCTATCCATTCTTAAGGAAATCAGCCCTGAGTGCTCACTGGAAGGACAGTTTGTGAAGCTGAGGCTCCAGTACTTTGGCCACCTCATGAGAAGAGAAGACTCCCTGGAAAAGACCCTGATGTTGGGAAAGATGGAGGGCACAAGGAGAAGGGGACGACAGAGGACAAGATGGTTGGATAGTGTCTTCGAAGCTACCAGCATGAGTTTGACCAAGCTGCGGGAGGCAGTGGAAGACAGGAGTGCTTGGCGTGTTCTGGTCCATGGGGTCACGAAGAGTCGGACACGACTAAACGACTAAACAACAACAACAACATTCCAATGCTCAAGTTAGGGATTGAAGGCTGAAAGAAGATACACTGATCAATAGCCATCAAGTGGATTTATGGTTGAGAGGAAAATGCACTGAGGTTTTCCTGGCTCAAACTTTGCATCTATAATTGCTAGATTACAGCAACACTCTCAGAGCAAAATTCTTATTGCCTAGTTAGGCACGTTATTTGACCAATAACAGCAGCGAAAAAAGGAAATATGAAACAAACCGCAACCAAATGCCAATCAGGTTGAGAAAAAAAAAAAAAATCATTTCCACCCATGTCAACTAACAACCCAAAATAGCACATTTAATCTCCTGAAATAAATTCAGTAACACAAAGAAACAGCAACACTCACAGTATCTTAAAAACCATATCAGAAACAGGATCCTAAAACTCAATTTGCATGTAAGATTCATAAAAAGGAAACCTCAGTATTTTTAAGGCCCACATTAATGTCTTGAAATAATAGTATAGGAAATGTGGGGGGTCACATAGAGGGAGGGAGGGAAAGAGAAAGCAGAGTTGACCTACCTGTGGAACCTTATAGTTTTCCAAGAGTGTCGCCACATTCATGGAAATTGGGGCATCCACTCCCCCAATGACTGCTATTAGATTTTTCTGTTGCTCACATATGTAGTTAGGGATAAATCTGTCCTCTGTGGATAAAAGTAGCATTGTAGCATGATAAGTCCTCCTTGCATTGCAATAGCTGTCATAGATGTGGAAGCCCAAAGTGAGATTGGGTAAGAGGTGAGGGTTTTCATTGATCTCTTTGACTGTGAATGCCAAAGCCAGGATGTGCTGGTAATGCTTAGGGACTATGCTGAAAGAAGTGTGAGATTCTTTTTCAGAAGGATATTCCATACTTAGTTTAGTTATTACCAATGTGTTCTGTGCCTCTTTTATTAACAATCAATTATTACAGTATTTATACATAAGTTGGATATAAATATAAAAAATTAACTATGTAAGCAGTCACATTTACAATATAAAACTCTCCATTCTGATTAAAATAAGTTTTTAGATTTTTATCATTTATTTCATTATAAAGCTTATTTGAAAATAAAGTTAAAATATAACCAAACATATGGGATGGTGTTTATTTTTTAAAGCTGTCAGATGGAGCAGACTGAGGGGGCAACCCTATGGTAAAATCCACAAGGAGAAGCATTTTAGAATGCACTGGATCTCTGGATCAACCACGCTCAGTTGGCATTAAGTCCCCAACCCCAGTTCAGTTGAACATACTGTATATCAGCATAACTTGGTAATCTCAACCAAGCTGGCTGTGATGAAGCTGGTTGAGCCAAGCTGGTCTAAGACTGAAAAAGGGAGCATTCCAGGAGCAAGGCAGAGGTGGAATCAGAGAGCGGAGACTTTGTTAGATCCTAAGCATGTCCAGCTTGGTCATGTGACCTGGTAACCTGGCATAGTACATATTTTAAAAGCAGGTTTTCCCTAAGCCAGGCATGGACAGAATAGCAGCAGGAGCCCTGCTGGCAAACATGGTTTAGATCTGGAGTAACTTTATGCCGCATTAATTTGCTGTATCTTAATTCACACTAGCTTTGTGTGGATAGGATTTCTCCCTACATTTTGTGTTCTTTAGCTGCAGCTCTAGCACAAATTATCTAAGTGGCAATTTTTATTGAATAAAATAAATTAATACAATATTTGGAAAGAAAATCAAACAATCATTTAGGCTTTACACAAATAGATCTGTCAATGTTGGCAGGGGTTCTTCCCTGAAGGCTTGTTCACTGATGATGGCACCAGCATGATAAGCAATTCCACCAATTATGAAGTCTCCTAATTGATGATATTTGTGAAGTGGAGGCTGTGGGTAATAGATATTGCACTGAACAGCATGAGTCTTGCATTCCATGGGAGGAAGCAGAGGCAGCAGCAAAATGACTAAAACTACCATCCTCGGTACAGAAGTCTGAAACCTGGAATATCCAAGAGCAGATCTGTGAACCCCTGTCTTTCCCCAGTGCCACTCCATATCCCTGACTTTAACTGGATATATTTATGACAACCTTCACACTCTTTGCTCTCTGTTCTGCTAACAGCCAAGGAAGTCCCACAGGGGTTTGGCTGAACATCATAACTAATGACCGTCCTTCTGAGTAGCTAATTGTGTAGTTAATTATTGCATTAACAACAATTCCTAAATGGCGGATGTGGAGTCCTTTAGGAATTAAGAAAAGTTGTTTGTCACATATTTTGGAAAGAAGATTTCCCTCACACTTTAGTTAGGAAGGCGTGATGAAGATTGGAATGACCCGCAGCATGAAGAGATCACTGGATTCAAATCTTTGTAGTAGGGGTTAGCAACAAGTTAGTCATGGATGCATTATGCCTGCGTCTCCTTCCAATTGCACCATGAGCAGTCTCAATAAATGCTGCCTCGTAAATCCACATTAAACAAGAGGATGTAGGTCAGAATATAATGGGGGGGGGCAGCTGAGAGACATTAATCCCCTTAATGCACCCCTTTTATCAGACAGCTATGAGTTTGAATGTCAATTATGAGACACTAAGTAAGATCTATGCCACTTGTGATCCATCAAGTTATAGGCACTGACTCACCCCTAGATATATGAATGAATGAATGAATGAACCTTAATATGCGTCAGTCATCAACCATAGCAATAAAACAACTACAGTCATACCTCAGGTTCAAGTTGCTTCAGGTTGAAAGCTTTTGGGTTGGGCACCATGTTACTTCCAGGTTTCGCCGCTTGCTCATGCGCAAGCAGTTAAAATGACATCACATGCAAGCGCGGTGGAGTGATTCACAACCTGCGCATGCGCAGATGCGTGGACGCAGGTTGCATTCGCTACAGGATGCCAATGGGGCTCCAGAACGGATCCTGTTCATATCCAGAGGTACCACTGTACACAATATACAAAGAATAGAAATAAAAAGTCAATTACATAAAATTTACTTTAGGGTTTTGTATCAATAGTCAAATAGTATCTCTTATTCTGATTGCCCCAGCTAAAAACCCTGCAACCTTTGCTGTCACCTGCTCATCTTGACCTGCCAAGAGAAAGAACACTGTGGTAGTGGTTGGGCAACCCAGAATGGACAATAAAAAGGGGGTGATAATCTCCTTTCTCAAGTCTTTATAAAGAGTGCAGGCCAGAAGGACATGCGCCAACGATTCGGTACTGCCATCTCCTCAGGGATATAAGCGTTTTTCCTGTGGAATCTGTTGGAATCGCCCTCAAGTACATCCGAGGGCAATGCATTCAATCTTACAAGAGTAAAAGCGCATGAGTAAAAGCGCATGAACGGTGCCAGAGAGTCGAAATGGGAGGGTGGAGAGATCCCTATATGAATTCTGGCCTGGCAGCCTGCTGTCACTTGCTAAAGGAAGGACAACCAGGAGGGAGCCTGTCTTAATTCTCTATTGAGGGAGTTCCCAAGTCTGTGTGTAGCCACTGAGAAGGCTCTCTCCTGCTTCCCTACCAAGTGAACCTGTGAGGGTGGCAAGAACAAGAAAAGGACTTCCCCCAAAGATCTCAAAACCCGGGCTATTGAGGCCATTAACAGTGCACATATGGAGCCAAATAATGTGAATAAAAGCTGACTCTTTGAAATAAAAATTATTCTGTGCAAAAATATGGTTCAAAAGATTTACTACACAACTTTACCCTGAAGCAAAGTCAAACAAAGTTACATTCAGATAGTTGAATAATGTCTTGTACTTGTCCAAGCGTAGCACACTTGGATTCCAATATATATATCTTCAAGTGCTAAAATTCCAAACTTTGTCCTTCCTCCATTCCAGTCTCCATTAGCCTGAGGCTCTTTTCTTTGAGAGAGATAAGCATATGCATAGACTTGTAATACTAGACCTTCCATGTGATTCTAAGCTAAGCACCTTGTAACTGACCCAGCTGAGATACAGCCCCACTTAATCTAAAACTGCTAGACTCTTCTCTCGGCTTTTCTTTAGCTTCAATAGAAGTTTGCATGCCATGCTTCACAATCTAAATACAGACACATTACAGTGGTGCCTCGCAAGACGAAAAGAATCCGTTCCGCGAGTCTCTTCGTCTAGCGGTTTTTTCGTCTTGCGAAGCAAGCCCATTGACGGCTTAGCGGATTAGCGCTATTAGCGGTTTAGCGGCTTTTAGTGGCTTTTCGGCTTAGCGGATAAGCGGCTAAGCAGCTTAGAAAAAGGGGGAGGAGGAAACCCCCCCTGCAGGAACTCGCAAGACATTTTCGTCTTGCGAAACAAGCCCATAGGAAATTCATTTTGTGAAGCACCTCCAAAACAGAAAACTCTTTCGTCTAGCGAGTTTTCCATCTTGTGAGGCATTTGTCTTGCGGGGCACCACTGTACAGATTTATTTTCCATTTCAGTGTACAATTAAACAATTTTATTTAACACAGGAGCTCACAATATGATAAAGGAAAGAAGATAACAGAGCAGAACAAGAAAATTTTAACCCCTTGTCTTGTGAACTCTATGCATGCATCCTATGCACTCAAATTCTTCAGGTCTTATTTCTTATTAGATGTTCCCTTTCGTTCAACTCAGGTCGCAACACAATAATGTAGCATTTTGGTGCAAAGATGCAACCCAGCAGACCAGCACCAGATGCTAAGATAGAAAAGATCTCCACAGCAACCGTGTATTTTCCCTTGGTGCTGAGGTAGGTTGGAACAAAGGATACCCAAACACTGCAAAAGACCAACATGCTGAAAGTGATGAACTTCGCTTCATTGAAACTGTCAGGTAACTTCCTGGCAAGGAAAGCAACAGTGAAGCTGACAAGAGCCAGGAAGCCCATGTAGCTCAAGACAGAGCAAAACATAGTCACGGAGCCCTCATTACATTCCAGTACAATTTCTTTAGTGATTGAGTGCATGTCAACATCTGGAAATGGTGGTGAAGATGCCAGCCACACAGTACAGATGCCTGCTTGCATAAAGGAACAGGAAACCACAATGGCAATAGCCAGTCTCTTCCCCACCCACTTCCTCATCCTGGATCCTGGCTTGGTGGCCATGAAAGCCAAAACCACTGTCATGGTTTTTGCTAACACACAAGAAACAGCCACTGAGAAGATAATGCCAAAAGCTGTCTGTCGGAGGAGGCATGCCACAATTCTAGGTTGTCCAATGAATAGCAATGCAGAAAGGAAGCAGAGCAGGAGAGAAATTAGCAGCGTATAAGTGAGGTCTTTGTTGTTTGCTTTGACAATGGGTGTGTGGTGGTGCTTCAAAAATGTTCCCAGGACCAAAGCTGTGATGTAGGAAAAAGTAAAAGCAAAGCAGGCTAAACTGATGCCCAGAGGTTCCTCATAGGACAAAAAGGTTGTTTCCTTGGGAATACACATATCCTGATTATTATTTGGATATTTTTCTTGTGAGCATATATTACACTCGTTCAGGTCTGTAAATGAAAATATGTGGTATTAATCAGGGAAAGAAAACACATATTCCGTATCAATCATGTCTACCTGAATTATGTTGCGCCCCAAGGCCCCTAAGCTCTTTCCCAGTTAATAAATTCAAACAGACACATAATATTAGTTTTTGGGCAAAATTTAGGCCACAACTTTATTACGTGGTATTGTCCTAGGCATTGGTCAGGGACTATAACTGACCCCTGCCTCTCTGGCTGTCAGTCTGTAAGGATAAACACCAAACGAGGAAGCAACATTGGTGAAGATCGATTAAAGCTCATCCCGGTGTTCCTGTGTTCCTGGCATGGCCCTAGCCCCTCAAGCGGACTTCGGATGAGATCCAGGACCCCCAGATTCCTTTACCAGAATACCCTATTTCTGGAGGGGCAGGTATGGCCACACCTCCCCTCCCACACATTTCTATAAACAATGCCTAACCGCCAAACCTTACAAAGTTGTGACAATTGCAAAATTTAGGCCACAACTTTATTTAGTGGTATTGTTCTAGGCATTGGTCAGGGACTATAACTGACTCCTTCCTCTCTGGCTGTCAGTCTGTAAGGGTAAACACCAAACGAGGGAGCAACATTGGTGAAGATCTAAGATCCTAAGCCCTTCACGGCCTAGGACCCTTGTACCTACGGGACTGCCTCACCCGGTATGCCCCACAGAGAGCCTCAAGGTCCATAAATAGCAACACCCTAGTGGTCCATGGGACGCAGGTGGCGCTGTGGGTTAAAGCCTCAGCGCCTAGGACTTGCTGATCGAAAGGTCGGCGGTTCGAATCCCTGCGGCGGGGTGCGCTCCCGCTGCTCGGTCCCAGCGCCTGCCAACCTAGCAGTTCGAAAGCACCTCCGGGTGCAAGTAGATAAATAGGGACCGCTTACCAGCGGGAAGGTAAACGGCGTTTCCGTGTGCGGCTCTGGCTCGCCAGAGCAGCGATGTCACGCTGGCCACGTGACCCGGAAGTGTCTCCGGACAGCGCTGGCCCCCGGCCTCTTAAGTGAGATGGGCGCACAACCCCAGAGTCTGTCAAGACTGGCCCGTACGGGCAGGGGTACCTTTACCTTTACCTTTTAGTGGTCCCAGGCCCTAAGGAAGTTAGATTGGGCCTTTTCAACTCTGGCTCCGGCTTGGTGGAATGCTCTGCCTCATGAGACCAGGGCCCTGCAAGATCTGATTTCTTTCCGCAGGGCCTGTAAGACAGAGTTGTTCCACCTGGCCTTTGGCTTAGAGCCAATTTGATTCCCTCCCTCTCTTTCTTTTCTCTTTTCCTTTCTCCTCCTGCGATGAGGCTACATTTTAATGTTTCAATATTTTAATGTTGTATTTTAACTTTGTTTTTAAGTTGTAATCATTCAACTTGTTTTTATTATTGCTTGTTAGCCGCCCTGGGCCCGGCCTTGGCTGGGGAGGGCAGGGTATAAATAAAAATTATTATTATTATTATTATTATTATTATTATTATTATTATTGGGGTAGGCAAAAACCAAGTGGCTAAAGCCAATCTGCCAAATGGAAAATTTCTTACCCAGCCCCTTCTCCAAAGCAGGCAACACAATCCAAAGCAAGGCCAAAACAGTAGCACCTAAAATAGGGAGGGAAGGTGGGTGTTCGGCAGCGCGAAGCAAGTGCCCCACCCCCATTGTGCTGCCACATTTATAGGTCCCTGGGATCACGCCACTCGCCCCAGTTGGCCCAAACAGCCAAGCGTGATCCTGAGGCCCAACAGACAAGGCTTGGGCCACGCCTAGCAACACACTTGTGATCCACAACACACTTGTGATCCCGTGGGGGTGGCTTAAGGGTCCCAAGCAAAACCAGGATCCTTGATTTAGGAGGATCACATTTGTAATGGCTATTTTTTTCACGTGTAATGATATTTGTATTCTAATGTACAGTGTCATACATTTGATTACAAAAGATTTCTGTCTTGTCTGGTGAAAGCCCTATTAAGTGGTGTTTGGAGTTTTAACTGACATCTGCGAGGAACATTGTATGTTAGAATAATGTGTAAGCAAAATAAGGCTAGGAGTTATGCCTATTTTGTGTGGTATTGAAAGTGTTCTTTAAACCTTGCTGTCCCAGATTGCTGTCTCACATTTTTACCACTAGACTAGATAGATATTATTTTCACTTTATTAAAATGCTAAAAATTATTCACATAGAAAAATGCAAAGCATAGTAATTTTGAAAGTACTCCTCTACTGGAACAAAAAGTTGCAATCCCTTTTAAAGTTAATGGATTAAAAAATAGAGCAAAAACCCTAAGCTTTTCTTTTTATGAATTTTCAATTATTTTTGTCTGTACTGCTCTGTTTAGGTTGGTCATGTATTCTGCTCATTCTTCATTTCTGCCTTCCATCTTTGTAAATTTCCATTGTATCATGGAAATGTATCTGTGTCATTGTGTGTTGTGTCAGATGAATATATTGTGGGATCCAACTATCATAAATAATTGGTCTCCTGCTTTTGAAACAATTGAAGGATCTAAACACTCTTCAAAGACTGGACCAAGTTAAGTTCATTCCTAAAACTTTTTCTTTCAGGCTTATTGCCACTGATTATAAGTCAGAAAACCATTTTTGATCTCTCGATCTCTCTCCCTGTGTGTGTTTGAAGCTTGATCATACATTTGGAAGTTATCTTCTCTGATAAACTGTTACTAGTACTGCCCATTATCTAGCTACTGTACAAAAGCCACTGTACTTAATACCCAACATATTTCCCTGACAGGGACTCTGAGGCAGATAATCACAGACACAAACTAGTTTCTTCTTCAGCAACTACCTACAGGATTAACAAACATTTCAATCACATGCTAAACCTGGTATATAGTCGTTAATTTGTAGGGACATTCCTATGAATTCCAGCTAAAGCCATTCACTTTTAAACTGTACAGTTTGTGCAGAATACTCACCTTCCTGAGCCGAAATCTTCCCTTCTGGACATGGGATGCAATCATAACAGCAAAATGGCTCCCCATCTTTCACTCTTTTCCTAGTTCCGGGATGGCACCGCTCAGTACATAAGGAAAGAGGCTGAGACTAATCCATACATGAGAGCCCAGAATAGTAATTTTGAGAATTTTGAGATTAGAATATTGAAGCCAACTTTTAGGTATTCTTAAGTGACACTTTCTTTCAGTAAAGTATCACCAATTGTGCTAGCAAGTGCAATATTTTTTAATCAACATGAGAATTATAGTACAACAGACTGTTAAAAAACCATCTTCTGGAAAGGATGGAGCTTGATTAAGGGCATAGATTGTGATTCCTTGTATATATAAACCAGTCAAGAGATTTCGTTTTTATACTTTTTCCAAACAACATCTCAGTTAATATAGACAGGAATATCTTATCCATCCATCCATTTTCTAAAAAGTTCCAAACCAGACTCTCAGTATTTTATTGGATTTCCTTATTTATAATTAATCTAATTTTAGACATCAGGGCAGAGTGCAAGTGCTTACTCAGAACCAGGTGTCTTACTCAAATGGGTGACCATTGAGACTTACCTGGTTAAAATGGCTGGGCCAAGTTATGGAATCCCCATTGATGGTCAACTGTTGGTTGGGATCAACATACCCAACCTTCACTCTTTGAAATGATTGGTTTGAGGAAACAATCCAGTTGATCACATCAAATCCAGCCACTAACTCTCCATTCTCATCAAAGGAAATCTTGTCCCCACTGCTGTTGTTAAACAAGACACATCTGAGAAAAATATGTAGCTGGTTTGAGGAGGAGAAGGGAAGAGTTGAGAAAAGGCTGCAGTTGGATCGTTGATAGTAAAGTCATACCCTGTTTATGGTTTTTGGGTGAGAAGGTATTTGCGTGGACAGGCGGAGTCCCCAGATCCCGAGCGGTCCCCCCCCCCCCCCCGTCATGTGGAATAACGACTCAAGACAACGTGCTATGGGATTAAATTGGCCACAACTTTATTAAATTTCAAATGTGGGTAGACCTTGGCTCAGGCATTGGGCGTTCTCCCTCCCCAGTCCCCAGCCGGGGACCTAGGGAGCTTCAGGGTTATCCAGTGTGTGTGGGGGGGGATGGGCCGGCTCTGGAGAATATATGTTCAAGCAGAGATAGCCGCCCCGTTACACCGCTGCAGGGGAGAGCAATGACGACCTTTCAGCGTACGGTCAAAGCCTCCCTTCAGAAGCCCCTTTAACGGGGAACCCTGGTATCGCTGCCACAAAGAGGAAGATGAACTAAAGGATTCTGCCCAAGGCCTGATACCGCCAAAGTTGTGACGTTTTGCTACGGGAAAGGCGAAACCTGCCATGGAAATTCCTTTCCGGCCCTTTAACAGCGACCTTAACATAGCAGCGCCCACATACCTGTGAAGATAAGTTAACCTGCAAAACCTATGAAGAAAAGTTAACCTGCAAAAGAAGACATTAACTGAGGGTGGGTAGGGTGGGAGAAGCTCTGGAGCCAAGCGAGGATTCCCAGGTAAGATCCTCCATCTATTGTGTGGGCAGGTAATCCCTCCCCTCCCTGGCCTGGTCTCCTTGGCAACGCTTCCCCCAGGTGGGATTGGACAACTGACTGAGGTAGGCGGAGACCTCCAGGTATCCCACCTGAGGGAAGGCAAAGCCAAGCCTATGCTGATGGGGCCGCTCCAGATCTAGGGCTGCGCGCATCCACGCAAAGGGCGCCCCCCGTTTTAAGCGGGGAGCAGTCATTATGATAAAGAAGCTCACTCTTTGTAATTCAGAAAAGGAGCAGCAGATTCTAATAAATTGACTTTAAAACATGTTAGGTTCTGAAGCTTCTGTTTCTATATTTTTCAGTGTTGAAACACAGTTAATGTTTCAATAGTCAATTAGGCCAACACCATTTTAGTTTGTGTTGACTCAGTAAGAAAATGACCAACTTCTGACACCAGAAAGTATTTTATTTTATTTTTTTTTAAAAAGTGATTCAAGTGCCTAACTCATTAATGCAGATGCACCCACTCAGAAGGTAGCATTGCAAAATACAACAAAAATATATAAGATGAACATATAGAAACCTAACTCTTGGTAATTCAGAAAAGGAGCAGCAGTTTCTAATAAATTGACTTTAAAGCATGTTAGTTTCTGAAACTTCTGTTTCTATTTATTATTATTTTTAAATAAAATATGTGACTTCAAGGGGCAGACATATTCATGTAGATCTGCTCCTAGAAGGCCTGGTTCAGGCTCAATAATTTAACAGAATGAATTAGATGCACCAAATTCATAACAGAATTTCTACCTATCACAAAATATGGAGCTGGGCTTTCACTAAAACTGCCATTAGCCCCATTCTGTGTACAAAGTGGTCTGGGGTGATGGGAAATGTAGTCAAACAAAATCTGGGGGGTGCAACCGGTTGGGTTAACCTGGCTGATTGAGAAAATAAAATAGTAATTTAGAAATCATCCAGGACTTCCGGGTTGGTGCCTCCGGTAATGGCGGAATTCCTCTGATTGGGAGGAATTTGCCTCGTGGGAATCTGGGTCTGGCCGCCACGGCGAAGGCGGAGACCCGCTAAAAATCACAGGCGGGAGAAGCCTCTGAGCGTGGGATTCGGCAGGCACCCTTTGCGCCTCCCCTACTCGCAGGGAAACCCGGTTTCAGGGGTCCGGAGTGACGTGGGGTGAGCGGCGCGGTGCTTCGAACAGTCTGCTTCTTCTACGAAGCAAAGCCGCATAGCTGTTGCCGGAGAGCGCTGACTTTTTCCTGTGGACAATTTGATTTCAAAGTAATTACCCGTGAGTAGAGCTGAAGTGGGACAATTGGATTTTTAAACGTCTAATTTGGTATCGTAGCAGGGAGGTTCAACACAGGAAGTCCACCTTCCCCTTTTGTAGATAGACTGAAGCAATGAGGCTGCAAGCTGAGGTCTTGGAAAGCCCTTTGTAAAAGATTAAATTTCCATTGGTAAAGAACACTAAACCCCCCCCCCCCTTGGAGGCAGGAGAAGAGGGGGGGAGTTGTGGACTGAGTATGCCTGCAGGAGAGAGCGAAGAGAGCTAAAATACTGCCGCTCTGACCCTGGAAACAGGCTGCTAGCAGGACAACGTTTAGAACGTTCATTGACAGCTGGCTAAATAAGAGAAATACATTGTTTCTACTGTTTCCGGCTGCTTTTAAAAAGGAGTAAAAAGTAACTGAAAACTGAAACTAACTTTGGATTGTGTGAACTGTGTTTAAAAGAGGACATTACTGACTAATAGAAATAGAAACTGTACCCCTCTAGTGGAAGTTTTTGAAACTGGCTGCTTTACAAGAACTGGGCTAGGAGAATTTCCAGCTGCAAGATAAAAACCTTTGAGACTCTGGGACTGAGCTTGAATCTTTTGAGTGTTATGGCAAATGGAAAGGGAAAAACAGACCAGTCAACTGCTGAAAAAACATTAAGGTCTGGGAAGACTTGGCAGCAACCCAGGAGATTTTCAACATCAGGCCTCCCTGCTACTTCTGCTGCTGCTTTTGCAACAGTACACTCAAAACCAAGAGGAATGTTGACAGAAGAGGCCTTAGCGGCTGCATTAAACAAGATAAATGATTCACTGGAACAGCTTAACAAGAAAACAGACGTGATAAATGTGAAAGTGGAAGCTGCAACTACTAAAATTGACTTAATTACAGAAAGTATAAATAATCTGGGACAAAAGGTGAATACCAATACAGAAACCATCCAGAAATTGACACAGGAATCTGATACGGCAGACTGAGGAAGAAGCCAGGGAGAAAGCCGTTGCTGCTGAATGCAAAGTAACACAACTCGAGAGAGAGAGAGTCCCAGCCCTACAGAGGCAACTTGATGAACATAAATTGACGCTTGCTATGATTGAACTTAAAGAAAAACAGATGAATTTGAGGATCAGAGCCCTACCTGAATTGGAGAAGAAAAGCTTGATAGATTTTCTCACACAGGAATTTGCTGACTTTTGGGACTTGGACTTGGGCCAAGAAGAGTTTAGAATTGTGAGGGCCTTCAGACTTGGAAGAGGAGGGAAAAAAGAGAAGAATAGAATAAGAGACTGCTTGATCACTCTTTGAACTAAAGATGAGAGAGAGAGAATCTTGGGTTGGCATTACCAGAAGAACCTAGAAGTACAACAGTCAAGAGTGGAAATTTTTAAAGACGTCCCGAAATATCTTTTGGATTTTAGGCCTAACCATGGAGATATTGTTGCCCTGCTGAGAAGGAATAAAATCATCTTTAGGTGGGAGTTTCCCCAAGGTTTATCCTTCAGTTTCAAAGGAAGGAAAATAAAAATAAGATCAGTAGAAGATAAAGTAAAGTTTTTGAATAAATACCAAGAAGATCTGCAGAAGGGACTTGGAAAAGAGCCAAGAGCATCGGATAGAAGATCACCAGGATGAAGTTGATGGACTATATGGAACTGGCGGAAATGACTATGGAGAAATGAACTGGCGGAAATGACTATGGGAGAAGAGTTGGTGGAAGAAGACTGGAAAAAGTTTAAAGATTTTTTACGGAAATACTGTAAAATTAATGAATGTTAGAAAAATGTTGGAATGAAGTTATATGGCTTTAGTAGAAATGTTATAAGGAATTAAGTATAAATAGATTAATAGAGTATTAAAGGAAAAAATAAGGTTAGAATGTGTTAAGATAATTATAGGATAGAAAACAGAGGAAGATGGAAAGGAATTGCTGAAACAATTAATAGAGGTGGAATACAAAAAGGGAGGTGTGAGGAGGTTGCTGAAATAAGTGAATGAAAGATAAGATACTGAAATTGGTTGATGTGTTTTAAATTGTTTTTGTTTTGTTTTGTTAGTTTAATGTGTTAGTGTTATGTAGTGTTTTTGTATTGTATTGTTCTTTTTTGTAGTGTTTAAATTGTTGGAAAATTAATAAATATTATTTCCCCCCAAAAATAAAATAGAAAGCATCCAGTAATTTAGGAAACGGAAAGGAAGAAGTGTTATTAAAGCGATATAATAATAATAATAATAATAATAATAATAATAATTTATTATTTGTACCCCGCCCATCTGGCTGGGTTTCCCCAGCCACTCTGGGCGGCTTCCAACAGAGATGAAAAATACACTAAAATGTCACATATTAAAAACTTCCCTGAACAGGGCTGCCTTCAGATGTTTTCTGAATGTCAGGTAGTTGTCCATCGACTTGACATCCGATGGGAGGGCATTCCACAGGGCGGGCGCCACCACCGAGAAGGCCCTCTGCCTGGTTCCCTGCAACTTGGCCTCTCGCAGTGAGGGAACCGCCAGAAGGCCCTCGGAGCTGGACCTCAGTGTCCGGGCAGACTGATGGGGGAGGAGACGCTCCTTCAGATATACTGGACCGAGGCCATTTAGGGCTTTAAAGGTCAGCACCAACACTTTGAATTGTGCTCGGAAACGTACTGGGAGCCAATGTAGGTCTTTCAAGACCGGTGTTATATGGTCTCGGCGGCCGCTCCCAGTCACCAGTCTAGCTGCCGCATTCTGGATTAGTTGTAGTTTCCGGGTCACCTTCAAAGGTAGCCCCATGTAGAGCGCATTGCAGTAGTCCAAGCGGGAGATAACCAGAGCATGTACCACTCTGGCGAGACAGTCTGCAGGCAGATAGGGTCTCAGCCTACGTACCAGATGGAGCTGGTAAACAGCTGCCCTGGATACAGATTTGACCTGTGCCTCCATGGACAGCTGTGAGTCCAAAATGACTCCCAGGCTGCGCACCTGGTCCTTCAGGGGCACAGTTACCCCATTCAGGACCAGGGAATCCTCCACACCTGCCCGCCTCCTGTCCCCCAAAAACAGTACTTCTGTCTTGTCAGGATTCAACCTCAATCTGTTAGCCGCCATCCATCCTCCAACCGCTTCCAGACACTCACACAGGACCTTTACCGCCTTCACTGGTTCTGATTTAAAAGAGAGGTAGAGCTGGGTATCATCTGCATACTGATGAACACCCAGCCCAAACCTCCTGATGATCCCTCCCAGCGGCTGCATGTAGATGTTGAAAAGCATGGGGGAGAGGACAGAACCCTGAGGCACCCCACAAGTGAGAGCCCAGGGGTCTGAACACTCATCCCCCACCACCACTTTCTGAACACGGCCCAGGAGGAAGGAGCGGAACCACTGTATGACAGTGCCCCCAGCTCCCAGCCTCTCAAGACGGTCCAGAAGGATGTCATGGTCGATGGTATCAAACGCCGCTGAGAGATCCAGCAGAACTAGGAAACAGCTCTCACCTTTGTCCCTAGCCCGCCGGAGATCATCAACCAGTGCGACCAAGGCAGTTTCAGTCCCATGATGAGGCCTGAATCCCGACTGGAAGGGATCCAAATGGTCCGCTTCTTCCAGGCGTGCCTGGAGTTGTTCAGCAACCACTCGCTCAATCACCTTGCCCAAGAATGGAAGGTTTGAGACTGGGCGATAATTGGCCATCGTGGCCGCATCTAGAGATGGTTTTTTAAGAAGCGGTTTAATAACCGCCTCTTTCAGCGGGTCTGGGAAGGCTCCCTCACGGAGGGAAGCATTCACCACCCCACGAAGCCCATCGCCCAGTCCTTCCCGGCTAGCTTTTATAAGCCAGGATGGGCAAGGATCCAGGAGACAGGTGGTTGGCTTCACTCGTCCAAGCAGCCTGTCCACATCCTCGGAGGTAACAGATTGGAATTGATCCCACACAACTTGACCAGACAGGACTCTAGCACTCTCCCGCCCCGGCCCTGCTCCCACGGTGGAGTCTACTTCTTCCCGAATCTGAGCGATTTTATCTGCAAAAAAATTTGCAAAATCATTGCAGGAGAACATGTGGCCCGTACTGGGCCCCGATGTTACAGGTGGTTCCGCTAAATTGTGAACCACCTGAAAGAGTCTCCTGCTGCTGTTTTCTGCAGATGCAATAGAGGCGGTGAAGAAAGTCTTCTTCGCCGTCGCTATTGCCACTTGGTAGGCTCGACGTTGAGCTCTAACCTGTGTCCGGTCAGATTCAGAATGAGTTATCCGCCACCGGCGCTCTAGCCGTCTCAACGATTGTTTCATTGCCCTCAGATCCGTGGAAAACCACGGGGCTCTCCGGGCTCCATGCAATCGGAGAGGGCGCTTCGGAGCCAAACAGTCAATAGCCCTGGTTAACTCCACATTCCAGCGGGCCACCAGGGAATCGGCTGAAAGGCCATCAACATGGGATAAAGCATCCCCTACCACTCTCTGGAAACCATTTGGATCCATTAAGTGGCGGGGGCGGACCATCCGAATCGGTCCCACCTCCCTGCAGAGGGGATGGGTCGCAGAGAAGTCCAGTTGCACCAGGAAGTGGTCTGACCATGGCACTTCTTTCGTTTCACTTTTACTTAGTGTCAGATCACCAACATCCGTAGAGGTAAACACCAGGTCCAAGGCATGTCCGCGGCTATGGGTTGGGCCAGACTTATTCAGGGACAGCCCCATGGAGGCCATGCTTTCCACGAAGTCCCGAGCGGCCCCTTGTAAGGTCGTGTCGGCATGGATGTTAAAATCCCCTAGGACGACCAAGCTAGGTGTCTCCAGGAGAACATCCGCCACGACCTGAAGCAGCTCGGGCAGGGAATCCTTGGTGCAGCGGGGAGGTCGGTACACCAAAAGGAATCCTGTACTGCCCCTATTGCCCAACTTCCAGAACATGCACTCAGAAAACTGGGTCTTCCCAATAGGACGCCTGGTGCAAACTAATGACTTCCTAAAAATCACTGCAACCCCCCCTCCCCGCCCACATGACCTGGGTTGCTGTGCGTAAGAGAAACCTGGTGGACAAGCAGCGGCAAGGACAGGCCCATCTGCTTCATCCAACCAAGTCTCTGTTACACATGCCAGGTCAAGTCCTCCATCCATGATCAAGTCATGGATGGCAGTGGTCTTATGAATCATTGACCTGGCATTGCACAGCAACACTTTCAGGTCATGTGGGTATCCCTTGCTGATTCTAGTATTCATCCGGTCAGGGCCAGACCCGGAGGCAGGGATAGTCCTCAGACAACGACTAAACCTGCCTCCTCTGTAATGACATGGTCTGGTCTTAGCGTAACTCCTCCTCCTACCCGTGATCACTGAGATCGGTTGTCCCAGTGCATTCCCCCCCGTGAAACATATCCCAGCCATTTTGTGGGCTGGGGCCCATTCCCCGGCAGCCCTGACCCCTCCCCTTAAGAACAAAGTAAATGTTATATACCTTAGGTTGGGAAGGAATTGGGGACACAGTATTTATGCAAATTAAAGACTATTATAGTACATTTATGGTGCTCTGCCTCTTGACAATGTTGAGCATTTTACCTGCCACAACTGTTGATTGTGATACTTCCATCCACCTCTTCTTTCCATTGCTTCATATTTGAATCTAGTTGAAGACATGTAATGCAAAGCATGGGCTACAGCGCAGACAGCATTGTAGATGCTGTAGCTGTGGCCATTCATGGTCTTCTCAAAGAATGGAGCAGGAAGGCTCTCTAGTTTCTCCTCCCCAGTACAAATATTCCCCATCACATCTTCCACATTTGGATCTGCAAATACACAGTCAAAGGCCTGTTGCCAGAAGTCTCTGATGAAACCATCTCCTTTTGTGCTTAAAGGATTTTGGCTCTCAACAAATGCTTTGAATGCTGGTATGTCATTGGAATGGACTGTGAGGGACAGGACACCATGGAATATTTCTGTGTCCCAATTCTTTTGATATAGCTGTGAAGTGAGCTCCATTGCAGCTGTTGTTATCCACACTATACCTTTTGGTAGACTTGGTGGATGTTCTGCAAAATATGGAATCCATCTCAAAATCACCATGGAATAAGATTCACCATAAAACACAACCACACTGGCTGTACGATTCAGAAGTTCATTATGTATTTTTAATCCATCTTCAAGAATTTCATCAAATTCAGAGGCGGACATAACCATAGGGATTCTTTTTATAAAGTCAAAACAGACACCTCTCTGGGAAAATTTCGGCAAAACAGTTTGCAAAAACATTTCACCATTTTCATTATCCATTACTAGTACCCCAATCCATATCCATTTGAAATAAAGAAGCAAAGAGAGAATTCCTTTGTATTGAAGTGCTTGATGAGGAACCATCTGGTAGAAAGAAATTCCTGGGTTTCCATCTGTTTTCAATGGAGCAGAGCCATATATGAGCTAAAGGGGTTTTAGGGGAGAGAAAGAAAAGATGTAATAATAGAATGCATCTTGCATATTGAAGTTTTCAAAACCATTGATGGAAACTGGTAGTCAGTGCTTTCACCTCTGCTGATGGAAGCCAACTATAGACTCTCATAGAATTGTAGAGCTGAAAGGGACCCCAAGAGTCATCTAGTCCAAGCCCTTGCAAAGCAAGAAACTCTGCTAAGGACAGATAGCCATCCACCACAGCATGAATTCTCACAATTCCATCTCCAGGAAGAATGAAATATATCTGTTGCAGAGGATTGGGAACCACGCCCTAGCAGATATTTTCAAGTTTGAGGGCAAAAGGAAGCAATAAAATTGCAAAAAAACCCCAAAAACATTCCCTCTAATTTCCAGTGATAAATGGATTTTGTCAGTGGATTCCACCCAAATATTATATTAGCAGCCCTTAGAAATACAACATCAGGAAACTAAATTTGACTATTCCAATGCTCGAGCATTCATGGCTGAAAGAATATACAATGATCAATAGCCATCAAGTGGATTTATGCACTGAGAGGAAATGCACTGAGGATTTCCTTGCTCAAAGTTTGCACCTATAATTGCTTGATTACAGCAACATTCTCAGAGCAAAATTCTTATTGACACATTATTTGACCAATGAGAGCAGCGAAATAATCAGACTGTACAACGGTTATAGGATAAAATCAGTCCAAATTTTTATTAACATCAGCAGGAAGGGTAATATTTGGCATGCCATTAGCGACAGGATCAGTTCATATTCCACAAGCCCCATGATGATGGAACGGATCCGCTGAATTTGGACCAGCCCAAGCCCATCCCATGGGTGTTGGCCAGGGTTCAACCTTGCTGTGGTGCAAGCCAAGCAATCAAGGGCTCACTAGGTAACCAGGGTGGAGTTTCCACCCAGGCAGATACACAACCCAAGTTTGGGCGTGCTGTGGTCAATCCTGCTCTCAGGCCCCTTATGGGGGTTCCCCTATACTATGTTGATCCTGCCTGAAGCCATTTCCTCCTTCATACAAACAATGTTCTTCTGCCTAACAAAAAAAGGACACAATTTCACTAAGGAAACATGAAACAAACCCCAACCAAATGCGAATTAAGTTGAGAGAATAAAATTCATTTCCAGCCCTGTCAACCAGCACCCCCAAATTGCATTTTAAACTCCTCCTAAAATAAATACAGTAACAGAAAAGAAACAGCAGCACTTACTGTACAGCATCTTAAAAACCATATCAGGAACAGGAGCCTAAAACTCGGTTTGCATGAGGGATTCATAAAAAAGGAAGTCACGTTATTTTCAAAGCACATATTAATGTCTTGAAATAATAGAATAGGAAATGTGGGGCATCACACAGAGGGAGGGAAGGAAAGAGAAAGCAGAGTTGACCTACCTGTGGAACCTTATAGTTATTCAAGACTGTAGCCACATTGATGGAAATTTGGGCATCCACTCCTCCAATGACTGCTATTAGATTTTTCTGTTGCTCACACATGTAGTTAGGGATAAATCTCTCCTCTGTGGATAAAAGTAGCATTGTAGCATGATATGTCCTCCTTGCATTGAAATAGCTGTCATAGATGTGGAAGCCCAAAGTGAGATTGGGTAAGAGGTGAGGGTTTTCATTGATCTCTTTGACTGTGAATGCCAAAGCCAGGATGTGCTGGTAATGCTTAGGGACTATGCTGAAAGAAGTGTGAGATTCTTTTTCAGAAGGATATTCCATACTTAGTTTAGTTATTACCAATGTGTTCTGTGCCTCTTTTATTAACAATCAATTATTACAGTATTTATATATAAGGTGAGAATATTTATAAGGTGGCCTACATAAATATAAAAGATTAACTACCGGTATGTCACAAGTCACATTTACTAGAATCATAGAATCATAGAATCATAGAGTTGGAAGAGACCACAAGGGCCATCGAGTCCAACCCCCTGCCAAGCAGGAAACAACAGCAACAACAGCAACAATAACAATTATTTATTATTTATATCCCACCCATCTGTATGGGTTTCCCCAGCCACTCTGGGCGGCTTCTAACAGAATATTAAAAGCACAATAAAGCATCAAACATTATAAACTTCCCTAAATAGGGCTGCCTTCAGATGTCATCTAAAAGTCAGATAGTTGTTTATTTCTTTGACATCTGGAGGGAAGGCGTTCCACAGGGCAGACGCCACTACCGACAAGGCCCTCTGCCTGGTTCCCCGTAATCTTATTTCTCGTAGGAGGGAACCTCCAGAAGGCCCTCAGAGCTGGACCTCATTGTCCTGGCTGAATGATGGGGGTGGAGAATCTCCTTCAGGTATACTGACTCGAGGCGCTCCAGAAACTCTCCATTCTGATTTAAGTAAGTTTTTAGATTTTTATAATTTATTTCATTATAAAGCTTATTTAAAAATAAAGTTAAAATATAACAAAACAGATGGGATGGTGTTTATTTTTTTAAACTGTCATGGTGAAGATGGAGCAGATTGGGGAGGCAATCCTATGGCAAGATCCCCCAGGATGAGCATTTTAGGATGCACAGGATCTCTGGCTCAATTACGCTCAATTGGCATTAAGTCCCCAATCCCAGTTCAGCTGAGCATATATCAGCATAACTTGGTCATCTCTACCAAGCTGACTGTGATGAAACTGGTTGAGCCAAGCTGGTCTAAGACTGGAAAAGGGAGCATTCCAGGAGCAAGGCAGGGGTGGAATCAGAGAGGGGAGACTTTGCAAGATCCTAAGCATGTCCAGCTTGGTTGTGTGACCTGGCAACCTGGCATAGTACATATTTTAAAGGCTTGTTTTCCCTCAGTCAGGCGTAGAAGCAGGGGCCTTTCTACTGAACAAGTTTAGATGTAGTGCAACTTTATGCTGCATTAATTTATAGCATCTTACTTTACACTAGCTTTTGGTGAATAGGATTTTTCCCCAAGTTTTGTATTCAGTGGCTGCAGCTCTTGCACAAATTATCCCAGTGGAATTTTTTTATTATATAAAACAAATCAATATTTGGAAAGAAAAGCAAATAATCATTCAGGCTTTACACAAATGGTTCTGTCAATGTTGGCAGGGGTTCTTCCCTGAAGGCTGGTTCACTGACGACGACACCAGCATGATAAGCAATTCCACCAATTATGAAGTCTCCTTGTTGATGATATTTGTGAAGTGGAGGCTGTGGGTAATAGATATTGCACTGAACAGCGTGAGTCTGGCATCCCATTGGAGGAAGCAGAGCTAGCAGCAAAATGACTACAACCACCATCATCGGTACAGAAGTCTGAAGGCTGGAGTATCCAAGAGCAGATCTGTGAACCCCTGTCCGTTTCCAGTGCCACTCCATATCTCTGATTTGCACTGGATATATTTATGACAACCTTCACACTCTTTGCTCTCTGTTCTGCCAACAGCCAAAGAAGTTCCACAGGGATTTGGTTGAACATAATAACAAATGACAGTCCTTCTGACTAGCTAATTGTGTAGTTAATTATTACATTAACAACAATTCCTAAATGAAGGATGTGGAGTCCTTTAGGAATTAAGAAAAGTTGTTTGTCACATATTCTGGAGAGAAGATTTCCCTCATGCTTTAGTTAGATAGGAAGGCATGGTGAAGTTTGGAATGACCTGCAGCATGAAGAGAACACTGGATTCAAATCTTTGTGGTAGGGGTTAGCAACAAGGTATTCATGAATGCCTTATGCCTGTGTCTCCTTCCAATTGCATCGTGAGCAGTCTCAATAAATGCTCCCTCATAAATCCACATTAAACAAGAGGATGTTGGTCAGAATATAAGGGGGAAGCATTAACTCCCTCAAAGCACCCCTTTTACCAGAGAGTTATGAGTTTGAATGCCAACTATGAGACACTTTGTACGATGGATCAAGCTATAGACACTGACATATGTATTCTCGTTTGGCTGCCTGCTGTCACCTGCTGTCACCTGTTGTCACTTGCTGAAGGAAGGACAACGGGGAAATTCTCTATGGAGGGAGTTACTAAGTCTGTGTGTAGCTACTGAGAAGGTCCTCTCCTGCTTCCCTACCAAGTGAACCTGTGATGGTGGTAAGAACATGAAAAGGACTTCCCCCTAAGATCTCAGAACCCGGGCTACTGAGGCCATTAACAGTGCACATATGGAGGCAAATCATATGAATAAAAAATGACTCTTTGAAATAAAACTTCTTCTGTGCAAAAATATGGTTCAAAAGATTTATTGCAGAATTTCATTCCAAAACAACTTGAAACAAAGTTACATTCAGATACTTGCATAATATCCTTTTTTTTTTAATTTTTTAGAAAAATTTTCTTTTACAAATTTAAATGACACATTCATATCCACTATAATGCCAAATTCTTTTGGACTTCCCCCCGCTCCCTCCACAATCCTCATAATTTTATATTTATTTCACATTTCCTTTATAATTGTATTGCCAGTTAGTAAATCTTTACAACTCTTATCCCTCTCACAATACCCTTTCTCATCACAAAGCCTCTTTAAATCCAACTAGCGTTGTCTGTTCATCACAAATATTTTCCAGATAAATCGTAAACTTTCTCCAGTCCTGTGTGAACTTGTGATCTTTCTGGTATCTAATTTTTCCTGTCAGTTTATCTAGTTCAGCAAAGTCCATCAATTTCCGTCTCCATTCTTCCAATGTTGGTAATTCTTCTTGTTTCCATTTTTGAGCCATTAAAATTCTTGCCGCAGTCACCGCATATTGAAAAAGTTTATAATCACTTCTATTAATTTCTCTTCCTGTAATTCCTAACAAAAAGGCTTCTGGTTTCTTCACAAACGTGTATTTAAACATCCTTTTCAACTCATTATATATCATTTCCCAGAAGCCTTTTACTTTCTTACACTCCCACCACATATGATAAAATGTCCCTTCCCTCTCCATACACTTCCAACATTTGTTACATGTCTTATACATTTTTGCTAATTTTACGGGAGTGATATACCATCTGTATACCATTTTCATAATATTTTCCTTTATCGTCATACATGCAGTGAATTTCATATTTTCCTTCCACACCTTCTCCCAATCTGCTAACTGTATATTATAACCAAAATCCCTGGCCCAGTGTATCATAACTGATTTAACTTCTTCGTCCTTTGTTTGCCATTCCAGTAGCATTTTATACATTTTTGACAATACCTTGTAATCATTATTAATTATTTCTTTCTGGAATCTAGACTCTCCTTCAATATATTTCCTCTCTTTACAGTCCTTCTTAAACATATCATTTGTTTGGAAGTAGTGCAACCAATCATATACATATTTTTTAACTTGTTCATATGGCTTCAATTTCCATTTCCCCCCTTCTTTAATTACAATATCTCCATAAGTCATCCATTCCTCTCTCATGTTTATCTTTTTAACACTCATGACCTCCAGTGGGGATAACCAATGCGGTACATTTGTTTCCAAAATATTTTGATACCTATCCCATATTTCTATAAGGGCACCTCTGAAAAAGTGGTTGGCAAAACTTTTGTGAGCTTTCTTCTTTCCTAACCATAAGTAGGCGTGCCAACCAAACCTATTGTCAAACCCTTCCAGGTCCAATAGCTTATTATCTTTTAGTGTTATCCAATCCTTTATCCACCAGAGACAAGATGCTTCATAGTAAAGTTTCAGGTCCGGCAGGGCGAAGCCACCTCTTTCTTTCGCATCAGTTAGTAGTTTAAATTGTATTCGTGGCTTTTTGCCCTGCCAGATATATTTTGAAATCATTCTTTGCCAGTCTCTGAAGATCTTTGTCCCCTTGATTATTGGGATCATTTGAAATAAAAACAACATCCTTGGAAGGACACTCATCTTGATTGAAGAGATTCTGCCCCAAAAAGATAACTTCATCCTACTCCACACTTCGAGGTCTCTCTTAATATTGTTCCAAGTTGTCACATAATTGTTTTGGAATAAGTCAATGTTTTTTTGGGTTAACCATATTCCTAGATATTTTACCTTCTTCGCCACTTCCATCTCTGATACTTGCATAATATCCTATACTTGTCCAAGCATAGCTCACTTTACTTGGATTCCAATATATATTTCTTCCAAACCTTAAATTCCAAACTTTGTCTTCCTCCATTCCAGTCTCCATTAGCCTGAGGCTCTTTTCTCAGAGAGAGATAAGCAAATATACTTGTAACACTAGAGCTTTCATGTGGTTTTAAGCTAAACACCTTGTAATTGACCCAGCTGAGATACAGCCCCACTTAATCAAAAACTGCTTGACTCTTCTCTCAGCTTTTCTTTAGCTTCAATAGAAGTTTCCATGTCATGCTTCACAATCTAAATACCAACACATTACAGATTTATTTTCCATTGCAGTGTACAATTAAACATTTTTATTTAACACAGGAGCTCACAATATGATAAAGGAAAGGAGATAAAATAGCAGAACAAGACAATTTTAACCCCTTGTCTTGTGAACTCTGGTCATGCATCCTATGCACTCAAATTCCTCAGGTCTTATTTCTTGTTAGATGTTCCCTTTCATTCAACTCAGGTCGCAATACAATTATGTAGCATTTTGGCGCAAAGATGCAACCCAGCAAACCAGCACCGGATGCTAAGATAGAAAAGATCTCCACAGCAACCATGTATTTTCCCTTGGTACTGAGGTAGGTTGGAACAAAAGATACCCAAACACTGCAAAAGACCAACATGCTGAAAGTGATGAACTTCGCTTCATTGAAACTGTCAGGTAACTTCCTGGCAAAGAAAGCTACAGTGAAGCTGACAAGAGCCAGGAAGCCCATGTAGCTCAAGACAGAGTAAAACATAATCACGGAGCCCTCATTACATTCCAGTACAATTTCTTTAGTGATTGAGTGTAAGTCGACATCTGGAAATGGTGGTGAAAATGCCAGCCACACAGTACAGATGCCTGCTTGAATAAAGGAGCAGGAAACCACAATGGCAATAGCCAGTCTCTTCCCCACCCACTTCCTCATCCTGGATCCTGGCTTGGTGGCCATGAAAGCCAAAACCACTGTCATGGTTTTTGCTAACACACAAGAAACAGCCACTGAGAAGATAATGCCAAAAGCTGTCTGTCGGAGGAGGCATACCACAATTTCAGGTTGTCCAATGAATAGTAATGCAGAAAGGAAGTAGAGCAGGAGAGAAATTAGCAGCATATAAGTGAGGTCTTTGTTGTTTGCTTTGACAATGGGTGTGTGGTGGTGCTTCAAAAATGTTCCCAGGACCAGAGCTGTGATCACAGAAAAAGTAAAAACAAAGCAGGCTAAACTGATGCCCAGAGGTTCCTCATAGGACAAAAAGGTTGTTACCTTGGGAATACACATATCCTGATTATTATTTGGATATTTTTCTTCTGAGCATATATTACAATCGTTCACATCTGAAAAAGAAAATATGTGGTCTTAATCAGGGAAAGTGAACACATATTCTATAGAAATCATGTCTATCTGATTTATGTTTTAATGGCTATTTTTTTCATGTGTAATTATATTTGTATTCTATTGTACAATGTAACACATTTGATTATGAAAATACCCTATTAAATGGTGTTTGGACTTTTAATAACCTCTGTGAGGAACATAATCTGTAAGCAAAATAAGGCTAGGAGTTATGGCTGTTTTGTGTGGTGTTTAAAGCATTTTTTAAACCTTGCTGTCCTAGATAAAAACCTCACATTTTAACCACTAGAGTAGATAGATATTATTTTCATATTATTAAAATGCTAAAAATTATTCAAATAGAAAAATGCAGAGCAAAGTAATTTTGAAAGTCCTCCTCTACTAGAACAAAAAGTTGCATCCCTTTTAAAGTTAATGGATTAAAAAATAGAGCAAAAACCCTAAACTTTTCTTGTTATGAATTCCAATTATTTTCGTCTGTGCTGTTCTATTTAGGTTGGCCATGTATTTTGTAGATTCTTCATTTCTTCCTTCCTTCTTTGTAAATTTGTATTTTATCATGTAAATGTATCTGTATCAGTGTGTGTTGTGTCAGATGTATAGATTGTGGAGTCCACCTATCATAAAGAATCAGTCTCCTGCTTTTGCAACAGTTGAAGGATCTAAACACTCTTGAAACACTGGACCAAGTTAAGTACATTCCTCTTAACCTTTCTAAAACTTTTTTTCCCCAGGCTTATTGTCATTAATAAGTCAGAAAACCATTTTTGAGAGCTCCATTTGTGTGTGTGTGTGTGTGTGTGTGTGTGTGAGAAGCTTGATCATACATTTGGAAGTTATCTTGTCTGATAAACTGTTACTAGTACTGCCCATTATCTAGCTGCTGTACAAAAGCCGCTGTACTTAATACCCCACCTTTTCCCCTGACAGGGACTCTGTAGCAAATAATTACAGACACACACCATTTTCTTCTTTAGCAACTACCTACAAGATCCACCTCCTTCATTGATCACTGCCTTGCTGTGGTAAAGGGGCTTGAATAACTCAGAGAAGCTATGAGCTATGCTGTGCAGGGCCACCCAAGATGGTCATAGTGGAGAGTTTTGACCAAACCTGATCCACCTGGAGCAGGAACCGGCAAGCCACTCTAGTATCCCTGCCAAGAAAACTCCACGGACAAAGACAACAGGAATATAAAAGTTATGACACTGGAAGATGAGCCCCTCAGGTTGGAAGGCATCCAACATGCTACTGAGGAAGAGCGGAGGACAAATACAAGTAGATTCAGAGCTGATGAAGCGGCTGGGCCAAAGCCCAAAGGTCGCTCTGTTGCAGATATGCCTGGAAGCGAAAGGAAAGTCCAATGCTGTAAAGAAAAATATTGCATAGGACCCTGGAATGTAAGAACCATGAACCTTGGTAAGTTGGATGTCATAAAAAATGAGATGGCAAGAATAAATATTGACATCCTGGGCATCAGTGAACTAAAATGGATGGGAATCGGCGAATTCAGTTCGGATGACCATCATATCTACTACTGTGGGCAAGAATCCCATAAAAGAAATGGAGTCGCCCTCATAGTGAACAAAAGAGTGGTGAAAGCTGTACTGGGATGCAATCTCAAAAATGATAGAATGATCTCAATACAAATTCAAGGCAGACCTATTAACATCACAGTAATCCAAGTTTATGCACCAACCACTGGTGCTGAAGAAACTGAAATTGACCAATTCTATGATGACTTACAACACCTTATAGAAATGACACCAAAGAAGGATGTTCTCATTACTGGGAATTGGAATGCTAAAATAGGGAGTCAAGAGATAAAAGGAACAACTGGCAAGTTTGGCCTTGGAGTTCAAAACAAAGCAAGGCAAAGGCTAATAGAGTTCTGACAATCTGGTCATCACAAACACTCTTTTCCAACAACACAAGAGACTACTCTACACATGGACATCACCAGATGGGCAGCATCAAAATCAGATTGATTATATTATCTGTAGCCAAAGATGGAGAAGCTCTATACAGTCAGCAACAACAAGACCTGGAGCTGACTTTGACTCAGATCATCAGCTTCTTATAGCAAAATTCAAGCTTAAACTGAAGAAAGTGGGAAAAACCGCTGGGCCAGTAAGATACAATCTAAATCAAATCCCTTATGAATACACAGTGGAAGTGAGGAACAGGTTTAAGGATTTAGATCTGTTGGACAGAGTGCCTGAAGAACTATGGATGGAGGCTCTTAACATTATACAGGAGGCCGCAACGAAAACCATCCCAATGAAAAGGAAATGCAAGAAAGCAAAGTGGCTGTCCAACGAGGCCTTACAAATAGTGGAGGAGCCAACGAGGCCTTACAAATAGTGGGGGAGAGAAGGCAAGCAAAATGTGAGGGAGATAGTGAAAGATACAGGAAATTGAATGCAGATTTCCAAAAAATAGCAAGGAGAGACAAGAAGGCCTTCTTAAACGAGCAATGAAAAGAAATAGAGGAAAACAATAGAATGGGGAAAACCAGAGACCTGTTCAAGAAAATTGGAGATATGAAAGGAACATTTCGTACAAAGATTAGTATAATAAAGGACAAAAGTGGTAAGGACCTAACAGAAGCAGAAGACATCAAGAAGAGGTGGCAAGAATACACAGAAGAATTATACCAGAAAGATATAGATGGTTTGTACACCTCAGGTAGTGTGGTTGCTGACTTTGAGCCAGACATCCTGGAGAGTGAAGTCAAATGGGCCTTAGAAAGCACTGCTAATAACAAGGCTAGTGGAAGTGATGATATTCCAGCTGAACTATTTAAAATTTTAAAAGATGATGCTGTTAAGGTGCTACACTCAATATGCCTGCAAGTTTGGAAAACTCAGCAGTGGTCAGAGGATTGGAGAAGATCAGTCTACATCCCAATCCCAAAGAAGGGCAGTGCCAAAGAATGCTTCATCTACAGCACAATTGCACTCATTTCACATGCTAGCAAGGTTATGCTTAAAATTCTACAAGGCAGGCTTAAGTAGTATGTGGACCGAGAATTCCCAGAAGTGCAAGCTGGATTTTGAAGGGGCAGAGGAACCAGAGGCCAAATTGCAAACATGTGCTGGATTAGACATCTACTTCTGCTTCATTGACTATGCAAAATCCTTTGACTATGTCGACCGCAGCAAACTATGGCAAGTTCTTAAAGAAATGGGAGTGCCTGATCACCGCATCTGTCTTCTGTGAAATCTCTATGTGGGACAAGAAGCTACAGTTAGAACTGGATATGGAACAACTGATTGGTTCAAAATTATATGTAGAATTAATCATGCGAAAGGCTGGGCAGGATGAATCCCTAGCCGGAATTAATATTGCCGGAAGAAATATCAACAACCTCACATATGCAAATAACACAACCTTGATGGCAGAAAGTGAGGAGGAATGAAAGAAACTTTTAATAAGGGTGAAAGAGGAGAGCACAAAATATGGTCTGAAGCTCAACATCAAAAAAATGAAGATTATGGCCACTGGGCCAATCACCTCCTGGCAAATAGAAGGGGAAGAAATGGAGGCAGTGAGAGATTTTACTTTCTTGGCTCCATGATCACTGCAGATGGTGACAGCAGTCACAAAATTAAAAGACACCTGCTTCTTGGGAGAAAAGCAATGACTAACCTAGACAGCATCTTAAAAAGCAGAGACATCACCTTGCCAACAAAGGTTCATATAGTTAAAGCCATGGTTTTCCCAGTAGTGATGTATGGAAGTGAAAGCTGGACTATACAGAAGACTGATCGCCGAAGTATTGATGCTTTTGAATTATGGTGCTGGAGGAGACTCATGAGAGTCCCATGGACTGCAAGAAGATCCAACCTATCCATTCTTAAGGAACTCAGCCCTGAGTGCTCACTGGAAGGACAGATCATGAAGCTGAGGCTCCAATATTTTGGCCACCTCATGAGAAGAGAAGACTCCCTGGAAAAGACCCTAATGTTGGGAAAGATGGAGGGCACAAGGAGAAGGTGATGACAGAGGACGAGATGGTTGGACAGTGTTCTCGAAGCTATGGACATGAGTTTGACCAAACTGTGGGAGGCAGTGGAAGACAGGAGTGCCTGGCGTGCTTTGGTCCATGGGGTCATGAAGAGTCAGTCATGACTAAACGACTAAACAACAACAACAACAGGCTCCACCTTAACAAACATTTCAATCGCATGCTAAACCTGGTATATAGTCATTAATTTGTAGGGACATTCTTCTGAATTGCAGCTAAAGCCATTTGCTTTTAAACTGTACAGTTTGTGTACAGAATACTCACCCTCCTGAGCTGAAATCTTCCCTTCTGGACATGGGATGCAATCATAACAGCAAAATGGTTCCCCATCTTTCACTCTTTTCCTAGTTCCAGGATGGCACCGCTCAGTACATAAGGAAAGAGGCTGAGACTAATCCAAACATGAGAACCCAGAATAGTAATTTTGAGAATTATGAGATTAGAATATTGAATGCAACTTTTAGGTGTTCTTAAGTGATACCTCCTTTCAGTAATGTATCACCCATGCTGCTAGAATCTTTTTTATATTAACATGATCATCATAGTACTACAGATTGTTAAAAAATCATCTTCTGGAAAGAATGGAGCCTGGTTAACAGTATAGATTGCGATTTCATGTATATATAAACCAGTCAAGAGATTTGCTCTTCATACTTCCTCCAAACAACTTCTCAATTAATATAGACAGGAATATTTTCCCCCATCCATTCTTTTTTTTAAATTAATTTTTATTAAATTTCCATTTGCCAAATCATATCACATCATACAAATTATTCCAAATTATAACAATACAAATCATAAAATCCAAATATTTTGCCTAATTTTAAATTTTTGTGGGGGGTACCCATGCTTCGAGATCAGTAGGAGTCCAATCATCTTATATTCCTGCTGCTTTGATGTTTACAATATAGTCACAATCCCGTCTTCTTCCTTGTCGTTACCCTTTTTCTTCTCAGTCACCTCTGAATTATATCCACAAGTGAGTTGAAAGAAACAGTCTTGTTTATATTTCTGTGTGAACTTTGTAATGCTCTCTCGTAATTCACTCACATAGATCCAATAGTCCAAGAGTCCCGTTCGAGCAGGCATCACCATCTTGTTCTGTTCTGATGAAATACAGTCTAAATGTCCGCTCGTTAATTTTCCCAGACCCGCTGCATCATAAATTAGTCTGTCAAGGAGAGTTATCGCTCTTTTGAATTTATGATCCAAACCTGATAACAGAACGACGGCTCACCCTCCCTAAGACTACCGATCTTGCAGCAAAGGTCTGCCTCTCTGTGTCGGATCACTTTTGTAACTGCGTCACAAAGAGAGGCTTTCTTCTTTCCAAATCTTTCACAGAATAAAACCTTAATTCGTACCCCCCCCAGTTTATTTTTTTTAAAATATATTTTATTAAATTTTGAAAAAGAGAACAAACATAAGAAAAAAACAAGAACAAATGCACAAAAACACCAAATTATAAAATACTTTTAGATAAAAGAAAAAAAAGTTTTAAAAAAACAACACGTTTTAAGAAAGACAAAAAAGACAAAAAAGAAGATGAAAACAATACACAAAAATCCCTTTTTTTAATCCTCAACTATGTTTAACTTATTTTCTTGACTTCCTCACATCTCCCTTTTTTGTATCCCTGTTAAAAATTAATTCAGCAAATTCATGTCCAATTTATTTATCTAATTATCCATCCAATCTTATTTTAAACCTCATCGCTAGAACCCTTTCAGTTCATTTCAAAACCATTAACATTTAAAAAATTTACAATGTTTCTGTAAATAAATTTTAAATTTCTTCCAATCTTCTTCCACCAACTCTTCTCCCTGGTCTCGGATTCTGCCAGTCATTTCCGCCATCTCCATATATTCCATTACTTGCATCTGCCATTCTTCCAGAATGGGTAGGTCTTGTGTCTTCCAATGCTTTGCGATGAGTATTCTTGCTGCTGCTGTTGCATACATAAAAAAATTCCTGTCCTTCTTTAACACCAATTGGCCAACTAAGCCCAGGAGAAAGGCCTCTGGTTTCTTGGGGAAAGTGTACTTGAGTACCTTTTTTAGTTCATTATATATCATCTCCCAGAAAGCCTTAATCCTTGGGCATGTCCACCAAAGGTGAAAGAATGTACCTTCAGTTTCTTTACATTTCCAACATTTATTATCAGGCAAGTGATATATTTTTGCAAGTTTGACTGGGGTCATGTACCACCTGTACATCATTTTCATAATGTTCTCTCTTAGGGCATTACATGCCGTAAATTTAATCCCAGTGGTAATAATAATAATAATAATAATAATAATAATAATAATAATAATAATAATTTATTATTTATATCCCGCCCATCTGGCTGGGCCTTCCCAGCCACTCTGGGCGGCTTCCATAAAAACCAAAAATACAGTAAAATCACACGTTAAGTCCACAACTTCTCCCAGTCAGCAAACATAATGTTATGTCCTATATCTTGTGCCCATTTTATCATAGCTGATTTTACCGTTTCTTCCTCAGTGTTCCATTTCAACAGCAAATTATACATTCTTGATAGTATCTTAGCATTGGGTTCTAACAATTCTGTCTCTAACTTTGATTTTTCCACCTGGAAACCCACTTTTTTATCCTGGTTATAGGCCTCTCTTATTTGAAAGTAGTGTAGCCAGTCTCGCACCTTATCTTTAAGCTTCTCATAACTCTGCAGTTTCAATTTGTCACCTTCCTGTTCCAAAATTTCCCAATATTTTGGCCATTTAGTCTCCATATTAAGTCTTTTCAAAGCTTTCGCTTCCATAGGTGAGAGCCACCTTGGGGTTTTACTTTCCAGAAAATCTTTATATCTCAACCATACATTAAACAATGCTTTCCTGACAATATGGTTTTTAAAAGCCTTGTGTACTTTAACCTTGCCATACCACAAATATGCATGCCACCCGAATACATTGTCATAACCTTCAAGATCTAAGATGTCTGTGTTCTCAAGAAGTAGCCATTCCTTCAACCAGCAAAAAGCTGCTGATTCATAGTAAAGTTTCAAATCTGGCAGGGCAAATCCCCCTCTATCTTTAGCGTCCGTAAGTATCTCCCCCAGTTTATTTTTTATCCCACTTACAATTAGTTGTAGTGACGGTTCTTCTAAGGGGGAGGGTTGTTAGGGAAATCATATTGAAAAAGAAGAAAGTCCCACCCCTTTCTGTTCCGTTCCACATACCAATATGTCTGTGATCTTTGATGCTGTCCTCTGTTCCTTCCGTCCCATTCTTCATCGTTTCAGTGGTGGAATTATTTAGCAGATAAAATACTCCTGACCTCACTCAAAGCATGTGTGTTTACTTCTCCAATTTTTCTCTCTCTTAAGCAACGCAACCAGTTTTGCTCTTGGAAGCAGCGTCGGAAAGTTCTAAAGCCTGCCTGAGGGCTTTCTGCCCAGTGCCTCTCACCCCCTCCTTCTTCTGAACTCGGGGGTGATTTATGGCAACCGCGGGCAAGGCAGCATCTTCCCAAACCCCTGGGAAGACGAGGGAGACTGATTTACTCCCCTTAATCAGCCTCTGATTACCTCGTGCAACCTGGGTGGATGGTATTGTCGGCTATCTTCCAAGGCACCCCTAGCGGGCCCCCTTTCCTAGCGACCCCCTTTCCCCCCATCCATTCATTGTAATTTCTCTATTTTCTAAAAAGTTAAAAACCAGACCATTGAGGCTTACCTGGTAAAAATGGTTAGGCCAAGTTATGGCATCCCCATTGATGGTCAGCCCTTGGTTGCGATCAACATTCCCGACCTTCACTCTATGAAATGATTGGTTTGAGGAAACAATCCAGTTGATCACATCAAATCCAGCCACTAACACTCTATTCCCATCAAAGGAAATCTTGTCCCCACAACTGTTGTTAAAAGAGACACGTCTGAGAAAATTATGTAGCTGGTTTGAAGAGAAGAAGGGAAGAGTTGAGAAAAGGCTGCAGTTGGATCGTTGATAGTAAAGTCATACGTTGTTTATGGTTTTTGAGTGAGAAAGTATTCATGATAAAGAAGCTCACTCTTTATAATTCAGAAAAGGAGGAGCAAATTCTAATGAATTGAATTTAAAGCACGTTAGGTCCTGAAGCTTCTGTTTCTATTTTTAGAGAGTGTTGAAACACTGTTAATGTTTTAATAGTCAATAAGGCCAACACCATTTTAGTATGGGTTGACTCAGAAAATGAGCCGACTTCAGACACCAGAATGTATTTTTTAAAAAATAAATAAAAATGTGATTCAAGTGCCTAACTTCTTCATGTATATGAACCCACTCGGAAGGTAGGATTGCAAAATACAACACAAAATATAAGATGAACATATAGAAACCTATACTGAGGGTAGTAAATTTTAATAAAGCTGATAATGAAGAAGGTAGGGGGAATTCTTAGAAACTGACTTTAAAACATGTCAGTTTCTGAAACTTCTTTTTCTATGTATTATTATTTTTAAATAAAATATGTGACTTCAAACGGCAAACATATTCATATATATCTGCTCCGTGAAGGCCTGGTTCAGGATGAATTATTCAACAGAATGTATTAGATGCACCAAATTCATAACAGAATTTCTACCTATCACAAAATATGGAGCAGGGCTTTCACTAAAACTGCCATTAGCCCCAGTCAATGTAGAAAGAGTTCTGGGGTGATGGGAATTGTAGTCCAACAACATCTGCTCTGCCTCTTGATAATGTTGAGCATGTTACCTGCCACAACTGTTGATTCTGGTACTTCCATCCACCTCTTCTTTCCATTGCTTCATATTTGAATCTAGTTGAAGACATGTAATGTAAAGCATAGGCTACAGCATAGACAGCATTGTAGATGCTGTAGCTGTGGCCATTCATGCTCATCTCAAAGAATGGAGCAGGAAGACTCTCTAGTTTCTCCTCCCCAGTACAAATATTCCCCGTCACATCTTCCATATTTGGATCTGCAAATACACAGTCAAAGGCCTGTTGCCAGAAGTCTCTGATGAAACCATCTCCTTTTGTGCTTAAAGGATTTTGGCTCTCAACAAATGCTTTGAATGCTGGCATGTCATTGGAATGGATTGTGAAGGACAGGACACCATGGAATATTTCTGTTTCCCAATTCTTTTGATAGAGCTGTGAAGTGAGCTCCATTGCAGCTGTTGTTATCCACACTATACCTTTTGGTAGACTTGGTGGATGTTCTGCAAAATATGGAATCCATCTCAAAATCATCATGGAATAAGAGTCACCATAAAACACAACCACACTGGCTGTACTATTCATAAGTTCATTATGTATTTTTAATCCATCTTCAAGAATTTTATCCAATTCAGAAGTGGACCTAAACATAGGGATTCTTTTTATAAAGTCAAAGCAGATACCCCTCTGGGAAAATTTTGGCAAAACAGTTTGCAAAAATATTTCACCATTTTCATTATCCATTACTAGTACTCCAATCCATATCCATTTGAAATAAAGAAGCAAAGAGAGAATTCCTGTGTATTGAAGTGCTTGATGAGGAACCATCTGGTAGAAAGAAATTCCTGGGATTCCATCTGTCTTCAATGGAGCAGAGCCATATATGAGCTAAAGGGATTTTAGGGGAGAGAAAGAAAGGTTGTAAAAATAGAATGCATGTTGCATATTGAAGTTTTCAAAACCATTGATGGAAACTGGTAGTCAGTGCTTTCACCTCTGCTGATGGAAGCCAACTATAGAATCTCATAGAATTGTAGAGCTGGAAGGGACCCCAAGGGTCATCTAGTCCAAGCCCTTGCAAAGCAAGAACCTCTCCTAAGGACAGATAGCCATCCACCAGAGCATGAATTCTCACAATTCCATCTCCAGGAAGAATGAACTATATCTGTTGCAGAGGATTGGGAACCACCCCCTAGCAGATATTTTCAAGTTTGAGGTCAAAAGGAAGCAAGAAAATGCCAAAAAACCCCAAAAAACATTCCCCTCTAATTTCCAGCAATGAATGGATTTTGTCAGTGGATTCGACCCAAATATTATATTATCAGCCCTTAGAAATACAATGTCAGGAAACTAAATTTGACTATTCCAATGCTCAAGTTAGGGATTCATAGCTGAAAGAATATAGACTGATCATGAGCCATCAAGTGGATTTATGACTGAGAGGAAAATGCACTGAGGTTTTCCTGGCTCAAACTTTGCATCTATAATTGCTAGATTACAGCAACATCTCAGAGCAAAATTCTTAATGCCCAGTTAGGCACGTTATTTGACAAATGACAGCAGTGAAATAAGGAAATATGAAACAAACCCCAACCAAAGGCCAATCAGGTTGAGAGAAAAAAATCATTTCCATCCATGTCCACTAGCAACCCAAAATTGCATATTTAAACTCCTGAAATAAATAAAGTAACACAAAGAAACAGCAGCACTCACAGCATCTTAAAAACCTTATCAGAAACAGGATCGTAAAACTCAGTTTGCCTGTGAGATTCATAAAAAAGGAAGTCTCAGTATTTTTAAGACGCATATTAATGTCGTTTTGAAATAATAGAATAGGAAATGTGTGTGGGGGGGTGTCACATAGAGGGAGGGAGGGAAAGAGAAAGCAGAGCTGACCTACCTGTGGAACCTTATAGTTTTCCAAGAGCGTCGCCACATTCATGGAAATTGGGGCATCCACTCCCCCAATGACTGCTATTAGATTTTTCTGTTGCTCACATATGTAGTTAGGGATAAATCTCTTCTCTGTGGATAAAAGTAGCATGGTAGCATGATAAGTCCTCCTTGCATTGAAATAGCTGTCATAGATGTGGAAACCCAAAGTGAGATTGGGTAAGAGGTGAGGGTTTTCATTGATCTCTTTGACTGTGAATGCCAAAGCCAGGATGTGCTGGTAATGCTTAGGGACTATGCTGAAAGAAGTGTGAGATTCTTTTTCAGAAGGATATTCCATACTTAGTTTAGTTATTACCAATGTGTTCTGTGCCTCTTTTATTAACAATCAATTATTACAGTATTTATACATAAGTTGGATATAAATATAAAAAATTAACTATGTAAGCAGTCACATTTACAATATAAAACTCTCCATTCTGATTAAAATAAGTTTTTAGATTTTTATCATTTATTTCATTATAAAGCTTATTCCATATAAGTATGGAAGCTTATTATTCCATACTTAGTTTAGTTATTACCACGGTGTTTATTAACAATCCTTTATTAACAATCAATTATTACAGTATTTATATATAAGGTGGGTATATTGATAAGGTGGCCTACATAAATATAAAATATTAACTATGTCAGAAGTGGCATTTACCACAACAACAACAACATCAACAACAACAACAACAATTTATTATTCATACCCTGCCCATCTGGCCAGGTTTCCCCAGCCACTCTGGGAGGCTCCCAACAAAATATTAAAAGCACAATAAAACATCAAACATTAAAAACCTTTCCTAAACAGGGCTGCCTTCAGATGTCTTCTTAAAGTCAGATAGTTGTTTATTTATTTGACATCTGATGGGAGGGAACTTAATTCATTCCGGAGGTTAGTTCTTAACCTGAAACTGTTCTTAACTGGAGGCATGCTTTCACTAATGGGGCGCTTGCTGCCACTGCACTGCGAGCACATGATTTCCATTCTCATCCTGGAGCAGAGTTCTCAACTCTAGGTAACTCGTTTGTAACCTGAGGTATTTGTAACTCAAGGTACCACTGTATTAAAAGCACAATAAAACATCAAACATTAAAAACTTCCCTAAACAAGGCTGCCTTCAGATGTCTTCTAAAAGTGAGATAGTTGTTTATTTCGTTGACATCAGATGGGAGGGCATTACACCGGATGGGTGCTGCTACAGAGAAGGCTATCTGTAGCTTCACTTTTCACATTGAGGGAACCTCCAGAAGGCCCTCAGAGCTGAACCTCAGTGTCCGGGCTGAAGGATGGAACAGATGGGATGGTATTTATTTTTTAAAGCTGTCATGGTGAAGATGGAGCAGACTGGTGAGGCAATTCTATGGCAAGATCCACGAAGAGGAGCATTTAAGGATGTACTGGATCTCTGGATCAACCATGCTCAGAGATGGAACCAGAGAGCAGAGCCTTTGCTAGATCCTAAGCATGTCCAGCTTGGTCATGTGACCTGGTAACCTGGCATAGTACACTATTTTAAAGGCTTGCTTTCCCTCAGCAGAGTAGCAGGAGGAGCCCTGCTGCTGAACATGGTTTAGATCTGGAGTAACTTTATGCTGCATTAATTCTCTGTATCTTAATTCACACTAGCTTTTGGTGGATAGGATTTCTCCCTACATTTTTTGTTCTTTAGCTGCAGGTCTAGCACAAATTATTTAAGTGGCAATTTTTATTATATAAAACAAATTAATAAATATTTGGAAAGAAAACCAAATTATCTTTTGGGCTTTACGCAAATGGTTCTGTCAGTGTTGGCAGGGGTTCTTCCTTGTAGGCTAGTTCACTGACGATGGCCCCAGCATGATACGCAATTCCACCAATAATGAAGTCTCCTTGTTGATGATATTTGTGAAGTGGAGGCTGTGGGTAACAGATATTGCACTGAACGGCGTGAGTCTGGCATCCCATGGTAGGAAGCAGAGCCAGCAACAAAATGACTACAGCCACCATCCTCAGTACAGAAGTCTGAAGGCTGGAGTATCCAAGAGCAGAGCTGTGAACCCCTTTCCATTTCCAGTGCCACTCCATATCCCTGACTTTCACTGGATATATTTATGACAACCTTCACACTCTTCTGTTCTGCTAACAGCCAAAGAAGTTCCACAGGGGTTTGGATGAATATCATAACAAATGACAGTCCTTCTGACTAGCTAATTGTGTAGTTAATTATTACATTAACAACAATTCCTAAATGAAGGATGTGGAGTCCTTTAGGAATTAAGAAAAGTTGTTTGTCACATATTCTGGAGAGAAGATTTCCCTCATGCTTTAGTTAGGTAGGAAGGCATGGTAAAGTTTGGAATGACCCGCAGCATGAAAAGAACACTAGATTCAAATATTTGTGGTAGGGGTTAGCAACAAGGTATTCATGGATGCCTTATGCCTTCACCTCCTTCCTATTGCATCATGAGCGGTCTCAATAAATGTTCCCTCATAATTCCACATTAAACAAGAAGATGTTGGTCAGGATATGGGGGGGGGGCACTTGAGAAGCATTAACTCCCTCAAAACACCCCCTTTACCAGAGAGTTATGAGTATAAATGCCAACTGTGAGACGCTTAGTAAGATTGACCTGTGATCCATCAAGCTATAGGCACTGACAGACTCCATATGCCTGCTGTCACCTACTGTCACCTGCTGAAGGAAGGAGAATTAGGAGAGAGTCTGTCTAAATTCTCTATGGAGGGAGTTCCCAAGTCTGTGTGTAGCCACTGAGAAGGCCCTCTCCCCTCCTGCTTTACTCTGAAGCAACTTGAAACAAATAAATTTATATTCAGATAGTTGAATAATGTCTTATACTTGTCCAAGCGTAGCACACTTGGATTCCAATATATATGTCTTTGAGTGCTAAAATTCCAAACTTTGTCCTTCCTACATTCCAGTCTCCATTAGCCTGAGGCTCTTTTCTTGGAGAGAGATAAGCAAATGGACTTGCAACACTAGAGGTTTCATGTGATTCTAAGCTAAACACCTTGTGATGGACCCAGATGAGATTTAGCCCCACTTAATCATTAACTGCTAAACTCTTCTCTCAGCTCTTCTTTAGGGTCAATAGAAGCTTCCATGCGATGCTTCACAATCTAAATACAGACACATTACAGATTTATTTTCCATTGCGGTGTACAATTAAACATTTTTATTTAACACAGGTGCTCACAATATGATAAAGGAAAGGAGATAACATAGCAGAACAAGACAGTTTTAACCCCTTGTCTTGTGAACTCTATGCACTCAAATTCTTCAGGTCTTATTTCTTGTTAGATGTTCCCTTTCGTTCAACTCAGGTCGCAACACAATAATGTAGCACTTTGGTGCAAAGATGCAACCCAGCAAACCAGCACCGGATGCTAAGATAGAAAAGATCTCCACAGCAACCATGTATTTTCCCTTGGTACTGAGATAGGTTGGAACAAAAGATACCCAAACACTGCAAAAGACCAACATGCTGAAAGTGATGAACTTCGCTTCATTGAAACTGTCAGGTAACTTCCTGGCAAAGAAAGCTACAGTGAAGCTGACAAGAGCCAGGAAGCCCATGTAGCTCAAGACAGAGTAAAACATAGTCACGGAGCCCTCATTACATTCCAGTACAATTTCTTTAGTGATTGAGTGCATGTCAACATCTGGAAATGGGGGCGAAGATGCCAGCCACACAGTACAGGTGCCTGCTTGAATAAAGGAGCAGGAAACCACAATGGCAATAGCCAGTCTCTTCCCCACCCACTTCCTCATCCTGGATCCTGGCTTGGTGGCCATGAAAGCCAAAACCACTGTCATGGTTTTTGCTAGCACGCAAGAAACAGCCACTGAGAAGATAATGCCAAAAGCCGTCTGTCGGAGGAGGCACGCCACAATTTCAGGTTTTCCAATGAATAGCAATGCAGAAAGGAAGCAGAGCAGGAGAGAAATTAGCAGCATATAAGTGAGGTCTTTGTTGTTTGCTTTGACAATGGGTGTGTGGTGGTGCTTCAAAAATGTTCCCAGGACCAGAATTGTGAGCACAGAAAAAGTAAAAGCAAAGCAGGCTAAACTGATGCCCAGAGGTTCCTCATAGGACAAAAAGGTTGTTTCCTTGGGAATACACATATCCTGATTATTATTTGGATATTTTTCTTCTGAGCATTTATTACACTCATTCATGTCTGAAAATGAAAATACGTGATCTTAATCAGAGAAATGAACACATATTCTGTAGAAATCATGTCTACCTGAATTATGTTGCGCCCAAGGCCCCCATGCCCTTTCCCATTAAATAACTTTAAACGGACACATCATTTTAGTTTTAAGTTTTTGTGCAAAATATGGCCACAACTTTATTAAGTGGTATTGTCCTAAGCATTGGCCAGGGACTATAACTGACTCTTGCCTCTCTGGCTGGCAGTCTGTAAGGGTAAACACCAAATGAGGGAGCAACATTGGTGAAGATCCATTGAAGCTCATCCCGGTGTTCCTGTGTTCGTGGCATGGCCCTAGCCCCTCAAGCGGACTTCAGATGAGATCCAGGACCCCCAGATTCCTTTACCAGAATACCCTATTTCTGGAGGGGCAGGTGATGGCCACACCTTCCTTCCCACACATTTCTATAAACCAATGCCTAACCGCCAAACCTTACAAAGTTGTGACGATTGCTAACGGGGTAGGCGAAAACCAAGTGGCTAAAGCCAATCTGCCAAATGGAAAAATTCCTACCCAGCCCCTGCTCCAAAGCAGGCGACCCAATACAAAGCAAGGCCTAAACAGTAGCACCTAAAATTGGGAGGGAAGGCGGGTGTTCAGCAGCGCGACGCAAGTGCCCCACCCCTATTGTGCTGCCACATTTATAGGTCCCTGGGATCACACCACTCGCCCCAATTGGCCCAGACAGCCAAGCACGATCCTGGGGCCCAACAGACACGGCTTGGGCCATGCCTAGTGTGGCGTTTGCCTCCTAGGATGGGTCAAGTAAAGGGTTAAAATGGGTGTGATGTGATTGGCCAGTGAGAATGCAAGGGGGGAGTAAAAGATAGAGTGGGAGATTCTGAAAGTCAGTTGAGGTTTGGGAGTTGGGAGTTGAGGTTTGTCAGTTGGGAGTTGAAGCTTGGGTGTTGGAGAAGGAAGAGGGTGGAATAGGCAGGGGGTTGGTAGAGTTGTATTGTGAGAGAGTGAGAGGAATTGTTAGGTTGAGTCAGATAGATAGTTGGAATAATCAGTTTGGAGTTGTTAGGAACTAAGATTAGGAAACTAACATGAGAAAAATAAACTGTAACCATACGCTTGTTCCTGCATTTAAAAATAAACTTGATTATTTGTTTATGTTAACAAATGTCTGGACTCCGTGTGTCCCCGTAAGAAACGGGGTGGTGGCTGCGAAGAAAGCAACCGCAGTGGTGGCACAGGGTCAATAGACCATGAAACGTCCGGGGGCCCTGTGTGATCGCCATACCTAGCAACAAAACACCCCGTGGGGGTGGGTTAAGGGTCCCAAACACAACTAGGATCCTCGATTTAAGAGGATCACATTTGTAACGGCTATTTTTTTCATGTGTAATGATATTTGTATTCTAATGTACAATGTCATACATTTGATATACAAAAGTTTTCTGTCTTGTCTGATGAAAGCCCTATTAAGTGCTGTTTGGAGTTTTAACTGACATCTGCGAGGAACATTGTATGATAGAATAATCTGTAAGCAAAATAAGGCTAGGAGTTATGCCTATTTTGTGTGGTATTGAAAGCGTTCTTTAAACCTTGGTGTCATAGATAAAAACCTCACGTTTTAACCACTAGACTAGATAGATATTATTTTCACCTTATTAAAATGCTAAAAATTATTCACATAGAAAAATGCAAAGCATAGTAATTTTGAAAGTCCTCCTCTACTGAAACGAAAAAGTTGTAATCCCTTTTAAATTTAATGGATTAAAAAATCCATTAAAATTTAATGGATTAAAAAAAGCCCTAAATTTTTCTTTTTATGAATTTCCAATTATTTTTGTCTGTACTGCTGTGTTTAGGTTGGTCATGTATTCTGCTCATTCTTCATTTCTGCCTTCCATCTTTGTAAATTTCCATTTTACCATGGAAATGTATCTGTAGCATTGTGTGTTGTGTTAGATGAATAGATTGTGGGATCCAACTACCATAAAGAATTGGTCTCCTGCTTTTGCAACAATTGAAGGATCTAAACACTCTTCAAAGACTGGGCCAAGTTAAGTTCATTCCTAAAACATTTTCCTCTCAGGTTTATTGCCACTGATGATAAGTCAGAAAACCATTTTTGATCTCTCTCTCTCTCTCTCTCTCTCTCTCTCTCTCTCTCTGTGTGTGTGTGTGTGTGTTTGAAGCTTGATAAAATATTTGGAAGTTATCTTCTCTGATATACTGTTACTAGTACTGCCCATTATCTAGCTACTGTACAAAAGCCACTGTACTTAATACCCCACCTTCTTCCCTGACAGGGACTCTGAGGCAAATAATCACAGAGACAAACCAGTTTCTTTTTCAGCAACTACCTACAGGCTTAATAAACATTTCAATCATATGCTAAACCTGGTATAAAGTTGTTAATGAATAGGCACATTCTCCTGAATTCCAGCTAAAGCCATTCACTTTTCAACTGTACAGTTTGTGCAGAATACTCACCCTCCTGAGCGGAAATCTTCCCTTCTGGACATGGGATGCAATCATAACAGCAAAATGGCTCCCCATCTTTCACTCTTTTCCTAGTTCCGGGATGGCACCGCTCAGTACATAAGGAAAGAGGCTGAGACTAATCCATACATGAGAGCCCAGAATAGTAATTTTGAGAATTATGAGATCAGAATATTGAAGCCAACTTTTAGGTGTACTTAAGTGATACTTCCTTTCAGTAATGTGTCACAAATGCTGCTAGCAAGTGCACCTTTTTTAATTAACATGATAATTATAGTACTACAGATTTTTAAGAAACCATCTTCTGGAATGGATGGAGCTTGGTTAATGGCATAGATTGTGATTTCATGTATACATAAACCGGTCAAGATGTGGATCTTTTTTTTTAATACTAGCTCCAAACAACTTCCTCATCCATCCAATGTAATTTTTCCATGTTCTAAAAAGTTCCAAATCAGACCCTCAGTATTTTATTGCATTTCCTTATTGTCTGATTTTACTAAATTTACACATCAGGGCAGAGTGCAAGTGCTTCCTGAGAACCAGGTGTCTTCTCAAATGGGTGACCATTGAGGCTTACCTGGTTAAAATGGTTACCTGGTTAAAATGGTTGGGCCAAGTTATGGCATCCCCACTGATGGTCAACCCTTGGTTGGGATCAACATTCCCAACCTTCACTCTATGAAATGTTTGGTTTGGGGAAACAATCCAGTTGATCACATCAAATCCAGCCACTAACTCCCCATTCTCATCAAAGGAAATCTTGTCCCCACCGCTGTTGTTAAAAGAGACACGTCTGAGAAAATTATGTAGCTGGTTTGAAGAGGAGAAGGGAAGAGTTGAGAAAAGCCTGTAGTTGAATTGTTGATAGTAAAGTCATTCCTTGTTTATGGTTTTTGAGTGAGAAAGTATTCATGATAAAGAAGCTCACTCTTTATAATTCAGAAAAGGAGGAGGAAATTCTAATAAATTGAATTTAAAGCACGTTAGGTTCTGAAGCTTCTGTTTCTATATTTTTGAGAGTGTTGAAGCACAATGTTTTAATAGTCAATAAGGCCAACACCATTTTAGTTTGTGTTGACTCAGTGAGAAAACAAGCTTGCTTTGGACACCATACAGTATTTCTTAAAAAAATTAATATGTGATTCAAGTGCCATACTTATTCATACATATGCAGCCACTTGGAAGGTAGCATTGCAAAATACAACACAAAATACAAGATGAGAATATAAAAACCTATACCAAGGGTAATAAATTTTAATAAAGAAGGCAGAGGAAATTATAATAAATTGACTTTAAAGCACTTTAGGTTCTAAAGCTTCTGTTTCTATGTTTTCAAGAGTGTTGAACTATACGGTTCGTATTTTAATAGTCTCTAATGCCAACACCATTTCAGTTTGGGCTAACTGAGTCAGCAAACAAGCCTACTTCTGACAACATAATACAACGTGAGCCCGCTGATTTTATCTTTTTATCTTTTTATTCTTTCTTACTCCTTTTAAAGACTATTTTAATGAACACTCCTTTTAAAGACTATTTTAATGGACACTGAGCTTAGATAAATCTAAGCATCCCACCGCATTCTGTTTCACTTTCTGTACTCCTGACTCTCTTGGAAGTTTAAAGCTGAATTGACTATCTTATCGCATTGTGAAGAGTTTACAGGAAGATTATTGGGCTGTTTCCACCACAAGTTTGGAGGCACAGACGGAGCATAATTTAGTATTATGCCAGTAACCCTTGGAACATTACTTCCCCTTGAATAGGATACTTTCAAGGAAAATACTCCCTCGACTCTTTGAAATACTTAGGGAAGATAGAAGAGTGAGGCAAAGAGAGAGATGACTCAGCAATTTGACAGCCCCGCTGATGCGAGGAGGGGGGTTGGAAAACGCTGCAGAGAATCTGAGGATTTAGAGGAAATGGCATGTTTGCCCCTCACTAAGCAAACCAAAATCAGTGAATTCTTTTATGGGAAAACAAAGGATATTTTTAATATACCGACCTCGAATAGCTTCTCTCCACTAGCAGAGATAATTGATAAGGAAACTACACCGAAGGAACTATCTGCTAAACAACCCACTAACCTCTTAAGCAACACCATCACGAGACCAAAGCGTCCTAAAAGGGTTCCAACTATGCCCATTCAGGCGGAAGACTGCATCAGAGAACAAGATAACCATCTCTCTGAACTATTACTTGAACACTCTACCACATTAGACCTAGTGGCTAAAACCGTGGAATATATCTTTAAATATATAAGAGACATCAAAGCCTCCTTAGAGAAGATTGTGTCCTTTGTATCCCCAAAAGCTAATGTCAGACCCGTAGATGCTTCACCGGAGGATAGGGCCGAACCAACACCCAGAGCACCTGTCCTACTGCGTTCAACTTCGCAGACTGGCTGCAAATTTGAAAATGAACAAACTATGGAAGAACCACACACCATATCTTCCTATAATCTTTCACTGCAAGCCACTAGACTCTGCTTAATTATCCTTCCCTTCAAAGGTCAGGTTGTTAACTGGTCGTCCATACATGTCGCAAGAAGGCATCTAGCTGAACTTTTGGGCATAAATCCCCTTTCCATCGATCTGAAATCCACTGTCCACATTTACAGCAAGCCACACATGCAGAGGATACTGCTCACCTTCGAATCTAAAAAGTTTCCAACCTATATGATATCCCTACGAAGCTCCCTGACTAACTATGGAATTTTTATTACAAGAGTTTTTATCAACACTAAGATTTGCCCTCTTCTACCCTACTCTTCAGCTAAAAGGAAAGCAATTAAAAATGAGGGCACCCCAGCTACTACGAGCTCTACATCACCACCCTCAGACTTAATTAGTTGGACAGAGACCACTACTCCCCTCCTATCAAAGGCTACTCATCTAGAGAATTCGATGGAGCAGGAGTTACTTGTCCTTCTCCCATCTGCCAAAAGCCGAACAAACAGAGATTACGGACAGACTAGATGAGTTATTACTCTATCTTCACAACTCTGAAGACCTAGCACCCACAAATGAGGCAAATACTCCACCTAACTTGGAGCGAAAAATGGGAGATGAAACTCCTCAGGTCACGTCAGAACACACACCCCTACTCTGCCCAACTGAAATCCATGCTGAAATCTCTGTGGCACCCCTAATCACATTACCGAAGACTTCACCATCCAATGGATGCATCTTCCATGACTCCGGGAAAGCCTTAGATGCTATTGAAGAGACAAAATGACTCCCACCTCTATTACTATCCTGGAACGTTGCTAGATGGCAATCAAAAACAATGGACAAAGATGTCCTAACCTACGTATCACAGTTTAAGATCATCCTGCTCCAAGAAACCTGGTTCGTATTTTAATAGTCTCTAATGCCAACACCATTTCAGTTTGGGCTAACTGAGTCAGCAAACAAGCCTACTTCTGACAACATAATATGTTATTATTTTTAAATAAAATATGTGACTTCAAGGGACATACATATTCATGTAGATCTGCTCCCAGAAGGCTTGGGTCAGGCTCAGTAATTTAACAAAATGAATCAGATGCGCAAAATTCATAACAGAATGGCTACCTATCACAAAATATATAACAGGGCTTTCACTACAAATGCCATTTGCACCAGTCACCATGGAAAATGGCCTGGAAGATGGGAATTGAAGTCCAACAACATATGGAGGGCGCAACCAGTTGGGTGAACTTGGCTGATTGAGGAAATCAAATAGTAATTTGGAAACCTTCTAGGAATTTAAGGGCAGAAAGGGGGAAAGGGTATTAAAGTGATATTTAAATACATTAGGATGTGAAGAAATTGATGCAAATTAATAACTATTGTAGCACACTTATGTTGATCTGCCTCTTGACAATGTTTAGTATATTACCTGCCACAACTGTTGATTGTGATACTTCCATCCACCTCTTCTTTCCATTGCTTCATATTTGAATCTAGTTGAAGACATGTAATGCAAAGCATGGGCTACAGCGCAGACAGCATTGTAGATGCTGTAGCTGTGGCCATTCATGGTCTTCTCAAAGAATGGAGCAGGAAGACTCTCTAGTTTCTCCTCCCCAGTGCAAATATTCCCCTTTACATCTTCCACATTTGGATCTGAGAATACACAGTTAAAGGCTTGTTCCCAGAAGTCCCTGATGAAACCATCTCCTTTTGCGTTTAAAGGATTTCGGTTCTCAACAAATGCTTGGAATGCCAATAGGTCATTGGAATGGATTGAGAAGGACAGGACACCATGGAATATTTCTGTTTCCCAATCCCTTTGATAAACTGAGGAAGTGAGTTCCATTTCAGCTGTTGTTATCCACACTAATCCCTTTGGTAGACTTGGTGGATGTTCTGCAAAATACGGAATCCATCTCAAAATCAACATGGAATAAGATTCACCATAAAACACAACCACACTGGCTGTACTATTCATAAGTTCATTATGTATTTTTAATCCATCTTCAAGAATTCCAGCCAATTCAGAGGTTGACATAAAGATAGGCATTGTTTTTATAAAGTCAAAACAGACACCTCTCTGGGAAAATTTTGGTAAAGCAGTTTGTAAAAAAATTTCACCATTTTCATTATCCATTACTAGTACTCCAATCCACATCCATTTGAAATAAAGAAGCAAAGAGAGAATTCCTGTGTATTGAAGTGCTTGATTAGGTACCATCTGGTAGAAAGAAATTACTGGGGTTCCATCTATCTTCAGTGGAGCAGAGCCATATATGAGCTAAATGAATTTTAGTGGAGAAAAAGAAAGGTGACAATAATAGAATGCATATTGCATATTGAAGCTTTCAAACCATTCATGGAAATTAGAAACCAGTGCTTTCACCTCTGCTGATGGAAGCCAACTATAGAATCTCATAGAATTGTAGAGTTGGAAGGGACCCCAAGAGTCATTTAGACCAAGCCCTTCCAAAGAAAGAATCTCTGCTAAGGCACCCAGGATAGATAGCCATCCATCAGAGAATGAATTCTCACAATTCCATCTCTATGATGAATGAAATATATCTGTTATAGAGGATTGGGGACTGCACCCCAGCAGATATTATCAAGTTTGAGGGCAAAAGGAAGCAATAAAATTGCAAAAAACCCCAAAACCCCAACACCACACCCCCCGCTCCAATTTCCACTGATAAATGGATTTTGCCAGTGAATTCCACCCATATATTATATTAGCAACCCTTAGAAATACAACGTCAGGTACTGAATTTGACTATTCAAATGCTTGAGTTAGGCATTCATGGCTGAAAGAATATACAATGATCAATAGCCATCAAGTGGATTTATGCACTGAGAGGAAATGCACTGTGGATTTCCTTGCTCAAAGTTTGCATCTATAATGGCTTGATTACAGCAACATTCTCAGAGCAAAATTCTTATTGACACATTATTTGACCAATGAGAGCAGCGAAATAATCAGACTGTACAACGGTTATAGGATAAAATCAGTCCAAATTTTGATTAACATCAGCAGGAAGGGTAATATAAATTTTGATTAACATCAGCAGGAAGGGTAATTGCTAGATTACAGCAACATCTCAGAGCAAAATTCTTAATGCCCAGTTAGGCACGTTATTTGACAAATGACAGCAGTGAAATAAGGAAATATGCAACAAACCCCAACCAAATGCCAATCAGGTTGAGAGGAAAAAATCATTTCCAGCCATGTCAACTAGAAACCCAAAATTGCACATTTAAATTCCTGAAATAAATAAAGTAACACAAAGAAACAGCAGCACTCACAACATCTTAAAAACCATATCAGAAACAGGATCCTAAAACTCAGTTTGCATGTGAGATTCATAAAAAAGGAAGTCTCCGTATTTTTAAGACTCACATTAATGTCTGGAAATAATAGAATAGGAAATGTGGGAGGACACATAGAGGGAAGGAGGGAAAGAGAAAGGCAGAGCTCTCCTACCTGTGGAACTTTATAGTTTTTCAAGAGCGTCGCCACATTAATGGAAATTGGGGCATCCACTCCTCCAATGACTGCTATTAGATTTTTCTGTTGCTCACATATGTAGTTAGGGATAAATCTGTTCTCTGTGGATAAAAGTAGCATTGTAGCATGATAGGTCCTCCTTGCATTGCAATAGCTGTCATAGATGTGGAAGCCCAAAGTGAGATTGGGTAAGAGGTGAGGGTTTTCATTGATCTCTTTGACTGTGAATGCCAAAGCCAGGATGTGCTGGTAATGCTTAGGGACTATGCTGAAAGAAATGTGAGATTCTTTTTCAGAAGGATATTCCATACTTAGTTTAGTTATTATCACTGTGTTCTGTGTCTCCTTTATTAACAATCAATTATTACAGTATTTATATATAAGTTGGATATAATTATAAGGTGGCCTACATAAATATAAAAAAATTAACTATGTAAGCAGTCACATTTACAATATAAAACTCTCCATTCTGATTAAAATAAGTTTTTAGATTTTTATCATTTATTTTATTATAAAACTTTTTTGAAAATAAGCAAAAAAAACCCCAACAATCCACCATCCCATCTGTTTTGTTATATTTTAACAAAACAGATGGGATGGTGGGTTTTTTGTTTTTGTTTTTTTTAACTGGTGAAAATGGAGCACATTGGGGAGGCAATCCTATGGCAAGATCTACCAGGATGAGCATTTTAGAATTCAGTGGATCTCTGGCTTAACCTTGCTCAGTTGGTATTAATTCCTCAACCCCAGGTCAGCTTAGCATACATGAGCATAACTTAGTCATCATAGAAAATGGAGGGTTCAGATGGCTGTGATGAAGCTGGTTGAGCCAAGCTGGTCTAAGACTGAAAAAAGGAGCATTCCAGGGGCAAGGCAGAGGTGGAACCAGAGAGCAGAACTTTTGCTAGATCCTAAGCATGTTCAGTTGGTCATGTGACCTTGCAATCTAGCATAGTATGCTTTTCCCTCTCAGCCAGGCATGGACAGAGCAGCAGCAGGAGCCCTGCTGCCGAACAGGGTTTAGATCTGGTGTAACTTTATGCTGCATTAATTTGCAGCATCTCACTTCACACTAGCTTTTGGTGGATAGGATTTATGCCTCCATTTTGTGTTCTTTAGCTGCAGCTCTAGCACAAATTGTCCTAGTGGAATCTTATTATTATATAAAATAAATTAATACAATACTTGGAATGAAAAGAAAACAATCATTCAGGATTTACACTAATGGTTCTGTCAATGTTGGCAGGGGTTCTTCCCTGAAGGCTAGTTCACTGAGCATGACACCAGCATCATAAGCAATTCCACCAATTATGAAATCTCCTTGTTGATGATATTTGTGAAGTGGAGGCTGTGGGTAACAGATATTGCACTGAACTGCGTGAGTCTGGCATCCCATTGGAGGAAGCAGAGCCAGCAGCAAAATGACTACAACCACCATCCTCAGTACAGAAGTCTGAAGGCTGGAGTATCCAAGAGCAGAGCTGTGAACCCCTGTGTGTACCCAGAGCCACTCCACATCCCTGACTTTTACTGGATATATTTATGACAACCTTCACACTCTTTGCTCTCTGTTCTGCTAACAGTCAAAGAAGTTCCTCAGGGGTTTGGCTGAATATCATAACAAATGACAGCCCTTCTGACTAGCTAATTGTGTAGTTAATTATTACATTAACAACAATTCCTAAATGGAGGGTGTGGAGTCCTTTAGGAATTAAGAAAAATTGTTTGTCATGTATTCTGGAGAGAAGATTTCCCTCACACTTTAGTTAGGTAGGAAGGCATGGTAAAGTTTGGAATGACCTGCAGCATGAAGAGGACACTGGATTCAAATATTTGTGGTAGGGGTTAGCAACAAGGTATTCAGGGACGCGGGTGGCGCTGTGGGTAAAACCTCAGCACCTAGGACTTGCCAATCGTATGGTCAGCGGTTCGAATCCCCGCGGCGGGGTGAGCTCCCGTCGTTCGGTCAAAGCTCCTGCCCACCTAGCAGTTCGAAAGCACCCCTAAGTGCAAGTAGATAAATAGGTACCGCTTTATAGTGGGAAGGTAAACGGCGTTTCCGTGTGCTGTGCTGGTGCAGGCTCGCCAGAGCAGCTTCGTCACGCTGGCCACTTAACCGGAAGTGTCTCCAGACAGCGCTGGCACCCGGCCTCTTAAGTGAGATGGGCGCACAACCCTGGCCCGTATGGGCAGGGGTACCTTTACCTTTACCTTTATTCATGGATACCTTATGCCCGTGTCTCCTTCTTATTGCACTATGAGCGGTCTCAATAAATGTTCCCTCATAAATCCACATTAAACAAGAGGATGTTGGCCAGGATATGGGGAGGGGGGCACTTGAGAAGCATTAACTGCCTCAAAGCACCCCTTTTACCAGAGAGTTATGAGTCTGAACGCCAACTGTGAGACGCTTAGTAATAGGCACTGACAGACTTCATATGTATTCTGCCTGCTGTCACCTGCTGACACCTGCTGTCACCTGCTGAAGGAACGACAACCGGGAGAGAGAAATTCTCTATGGACGAAGTTACCAAGTCTGTATGTAGCCACTGAGAAGGCCCTCTCCTGCTTCGCTACCAAGTGAACCTGTGAGGGTGGCAAGAACTAGAAAGGGACTTCCCCCAAAGATCTCAAAACCTGGGCTATTGAGGCCATTGACAGTGCACATATGGAGGCAAATAATGTGAATAAAAGCTGACTCTTTGAAATAAAAATTATTCAGTGCAAAAATATGATTCAAAAGATTTACTGCAGAACTTTACTCTGAAGCAACTTGAAACAAATAAAGTTACATTCAGATAGTTGAATAATGTATTATACTTGTCCAAGTGTAGCACACTTGGATTCCAGTATATATATCTTCGAGTGCTAAAATTCCAAGCTTTGTCTTTCCTCCGTTCCAGTCTCCATTAGCCTGAGGTTCTTTTCTTGGAAAGAGATAAGAAAATGGACTTGTAACACTAGAGGTTTCATGTGATTCTAAGCGAAACACCTTAGAGGTTTCATGTGATTCTAAGATAAACAACTGCTAAACTTTTCTCTCAGCTCTTCTTTAGTTTCAATAGAAGTTTCCATGCTATGCTTCACAACCTAAATACAGACACATTACAGATTTATTTTCCATTGCGGTGTACAATTAAACATTTTTATTTAACACAGGTGCTCACAATATGATAAAGGAAAGGAGATAACATAGCAGAACAAGACAATTTTAACCCCTTGTCTGGTGATCACTCTTCATGCATGCATCCTATGCACTCAAATTCTTCAGGTCTTATTTCTTATTAGATGTTCCCTTTCGTTCAACTCAGGCCGCAACACAATAATATAGCATTTGGGTGCAAAGATGCAACCCAGCAGGCCAGCACCGGATGCTAAGATAGAAAAGATCTCCACAGCAACCGTGTATTTTCCCTTGGTACTGAGGTAGGTTGGAACAAAAGATACCCAAACACTGCAAAAGACCAACATGCTGAAAGTGATGAACTTCGCTTCATTGAAACTGTCAGGTAACTTCCTGGCAAAGAAAGCTACAGTGAAGCTGACAAGAGCCAGGAAGCCCATGTAGCTCAAGACAGAGCAAAACATAGTCACGGAGCCCTCATTACATTCCAGTACAATTTCTTTAGTGATTGAGTGCATGTCAACATCTGGAAATGGGGGCGAAGATGCCAGCCACACAGTACAGATGCCTGCTTGAATAAAGGAGCAGGAAACCACAATGGCAATAGCCAGTCTCTTCCCCACCCACTTCCTCATCCTGGATCCTGGCTTAGTGGCCATGAAAGCCAAAACCACTGTCATGGTTTTTGCTAGCACACAAGAAACAGCCACTGAGAAGATAATGCCAAAAGCCGTCTGTCGGAGGAGGCATGCCACAATTCCAGGTTTTCCAATGAATAGCAATGCAGACAGGAAGCAGAGCAGGAGAGAAATTAGCAGCATATAAGTGAGGTCTTTGTTGTTTGCTTTGACAATGGGTGTGTGGTGGTGCTTCAAAAATGTTCCCAGGACCAGAATTGTGAGCACAGAAAAAGTAAAAGCAAAGCAGGCTAAACTGATGCCCAGAGGTTCCTCATAGGACAAAAAGGTTGTTTCCTTGGGAATACACATATCCTGATTATTATTTGGATATTTTTCTTCTGAACATATATTACACTTGTTCATGTCTGAAAATGAAAATACGTGGTCTTAATCAGAGAAATGAACACATATTCTGTAGAAATCCTGTCTACCTTAATTATGTTGCGGCCAAGGCCCCCAAGCCCTTTCCCAGTAAATAACTTTAAACGGACACATCATTTTAGTTTTAAGGTTTTGTGCAAAATTTTGGCCACAACTTTATTAAGTGGTATTGTCCTAGGCATTGGCCAGGGACTATAACTGACTCCTGCCTCTCTGGCTGGCAGTCTGTAAGGGTAAACACCAAATGAGGGAGCAACATTGGTGAAGATCGATTGAAGCTGATCCCGGTGTTCCTGTGGTCCTGGCATGGCCCTAGACCCTCAAGCGGACTTCAGATGAGATCCAGGACCCCCAGATTCCTTTACCAGAATACCCTGTTTCTGGAGCGGGAGGTGATAGCCACACCTTCCTTCCCACTCTTCTGAGCATATATTACACTAGTTCATGTCTGAAAATGGAAATACATGGTCTTAATCAGAGAAAGTGAACACATATTCTGTAGAAATCATGTCTACCTGAATTATGTTTTAATGGCTATTGTTTAATCTTTAAAGATGTTTGATTACGAAAGTTTTCTGTCTTGTCTGGTGAATCCCTATTAAGTGGTGTTTGGAGTTTTAACTGACAACTGTGAAGAACATTGTGTGTTAGAATAATCTGTAAGCAAAATAATGCTAGCAGTTAAGGCTAAACTGATGCCCAGAGTTTCCTCACAGGACAAAAAGCTTATTTTCTTGGGATTACACATATTGGGATTATTGTTTGGAGAGCCTTCTTCTGAGCATTTTTTACAGTCATACATGTCTGGAGGGGGGGGGGGATTCTGATTTTGAAGAAAAAAAATAGACATATTGTGCAACAATCCTGTATTTTAATGGCTTTAAAAAACATGTTCTGATATTCATAGTATAATATATATTGTATCCCTGTCAGACAACTGCAGTGCCTTGAAACAGGCAGTCAGATTGCTCATCTGTAGCAGTAACGAAAGGAGGAAGGACTGCTGGGAGGAGCACAGGGAGAAGAAATGCAATGGTGCATTTGCAGCAGCACAACTGGATGCCTTCAGCTGCCCCAGCTGCAACAAAACATGTCTCTTCCATATTGGTCTCTACAGTCACAGCAGGTACTATAATCTTCCAAAAGTTTGACTCTGCTCCCAAAGGCACACTCCTCTATTGTCTCCCAAGACAGAGAAATGTTTGTATCACATTTCAAACATGCAAGAAAATTAATTCTGATATCACTCATTCCTCTGACTTTCAGCCTTTGCTCTGTATGGTATATGTATAATTCTTACCCTCCTGGACTGAAATCTCTCCTTCTGAGCATGGGATACAATCATAGCAGCAAAATGGCCTTCCCTCTTTCACTTTCTTCCTAGAGCCAGGATGGCATCTCTCAGTACATAAAGAAACAGGCAGAGACTAATCCACAAACGAGAGAGCATAATGATAAAATTGAGAATAATGAGATAAGAATATTTGGGGAAATTTTTCTTATTTTCCTAAGTAATGCCTCCATCTAGTAAGGTATGATCAATGCTACGAGCAAGTGTTCATTCCCTATATTAGCACAACTTTGGTACCACAGACTTTTAAGAAACCATCTACTTGAATGAATGGAGCTTGGTTAAATGTTAAATGACATTGATTGCGATTTCATGTATACTTAAACTAGTGTCAATATAATTAATTGTACTCCCCCCCCCCTCCAAACAACTTCTAAATTAATACAGTGGTACCTCCGGTTACAGACGCTTCAGGTTACAGACTCTGCTAACCCAGAAATAGTACCTCAGGTTAAGAACTTTGCTTCAGGATGAGAACATAAATTGTGCTCTGGTGGCACTGCGGCAGTGGGAGGCCCTATTAACTAATGTGGTACCTCAGGTTAAGAATGGTTTCAGATTAAGAAAGGGCCTCCAGAATGAATTAAATTCTTAACCTGAGGTACCACTGTGTAGACAAGAATATAGCAACCAAAAGAACCCCATTTTTTCAATCCATTTATTGTGCCTCTTACAATTTTTTATGTTGTTTTTATTGGACATCCTCATTGTCTGATGAAATTAATTTCTGACATCAAGACAGATAGACAGTGTCCACTCTCTTCTCAAATGGCTGACAGTGGGGGCCTACCTGGTTAAAATGGTTAGACCATGTTATGGCATCTCCATTGATGGTGAGTTTTTCCCCATCCAGTGCTTACTCAGAATCAGGTGTCTTCTCAGATGGGTGACCACTGAGGCTTACCTGGTTAAAATGGTTGGGCCATGTTATGGCATCCCCATTGATGGTCAACCATTGGTTGGGATCAACATTCCCAACCTTCACTCTATGAAATGATTGGTTTGGGGAAACAATCCAGTTGATCACATCAAATCCAGCCTTTAACATCCCATTCTGGTCAAAGGAAATATTGTCCCCACCACTGTTGTTAAAGGAGACACTTCTGAGAAAGTGATGGAGCTCAATAAGAAAGGGAAAGACAAAAGTTAAGAAAAGTCTGCAGTTGGATCTTCTGTATTAAGGTCTGATATTGTTTATGGTGTTGTATTCATTACAGATGTGCTGTGTGATTCAGGGACAGGAGAAATTATTAGCTGCAATTCCTAGAGATTTCAAAGTGATTTCCAAAATACAATATACAAACAAAATATTTTCATACCAGTACAAAGGCTGATAAAATAATTTTATGCACTTTCATATAGAAAGTTCTTGGACCATAAAGGAAAAGAAGAGGTGGTAGTTAAAATACCCCTCATTTGTGTTTCATTGTCAGAGGTAGCTTGCCCCATTTGCCAGTGACACACCTACTGGGAACCTAGCATTCTGGCTCCCCACATCTCTCAGGTGCTACCCTCCACTCCACCACCCCCCAAACTGAACGTGCTTGTACTTTGGGTTTGCACAGTGTGAAAAAGCCTACTTCTTACACCATATAATGTGGTTTTTGTTTTGTTCTGTTTTGTTTTGTAGAAAAGTGAACTCAGAGGCATGCATGTTCATGTATATCCACTTTCAGAAAGGCTGTCCTTGGATCATAAATTTGTCAGATGCATTAAAGTCTTAATCAGGTGGCAACCATAATGCTGCCTATTGCACAATATAGAATAGAACTAGCCAATGTGGTACTCAACAGATGTCTGTTTATTAGAATAGCTGTCGGCCCTAAACAGTCTGGGTTGATGGGAACTGTAGTTTAACAATATATGGAGGACACTGTCCATTGGCTGGACCTGGCTGATTAAAAGGATGAAACAGTCAGATGGAGATCACTCAAGAAGATAAGGAAGGATAAGAAGAAGAGTTCCTAAAGTGATAACTGCATACTATTTCAATAACCTAAAGAACACTTAAATATAGCCTACATAGATCAGGAACATAATAAAAATGCATACTATTAATGTGCTCAAAATGAGAGAAGGCTGGTGGTCTGGGATGGGAAATGAAGGGGAGTTGGAAATATGAGGATGGTCAGAGTTTGGGGAGACAGTAATATTACATATATTTGGGTCTATTGTAGCAGAATTGTAGTGCTCTGCCACTTGACAATATTGAGCCTATTACCTGCCACAACTGATACTTCTGTCCTCTTCTGTCCTCTGTTGCTTGTAAGGACATATCATGCAAAGCATAGGCTACAGCATATAGAGCATTATAGATGCTGTAGCTGTGGCCATTCATGCCCATCTCAAAGAATGGTGCTGGAAGGCTCTCCAGTTTCTCCTCCCCGGTGCATATATTCCCCTCCACATCTACCACATTAGTGTTTGGGAATACACAGCCAAAGGCTTGTTGCCAGAAGTCCCTGATGAAACCATCTTCTTTTGTTCTCAAAGGATTTCGACTCTTAATAAATTGTTTGAAATTTGGTACATCATTAGAGTGAATTGTGAAGGAGAGGATACCATGGAATATTTCTGTTTCCCAGTCCCTTTGATAAAATTGTGAAGTGAGTTCCATTTGGGCGGTCGTTATCCACACTATACTTTTGGGTAGCTTTGGTGGATATTCTGCAAAATATGGAATCCATCTTAAAAACACCATGGAATTTGATTCCCCATAAAACACAACTACATTGGTTGTACTGCTCATTACTGCATTATGTATTTCTGACCCATCTTCTAGCATTTTGTTCAGTTTAGAGACAGATCTTATCAAAGGGACTCTTTTTATAAAGTTAAAACAGACACCTCTCTGGGAAAACATTGGCAAAACAGTTTGTAACAATCTTTCACCACTATCATTATCTATTACAAGGATGCCAATCCATATCCATCTGAAATGAAGAAGCAAAGAGAGAATCCCTTTGTACTGAATGGCTTCGTGGGGTACCATCTGGTAGAAAGAAAGTCCTAGGTTTCTATCGTTCATCAATGCGACAGAGCCATATATGAGCTGGAGAGAGATTGGGGGAAAAGAAAAAAAGATAGTAAAAATAGAATGTATGTTGCATCTTAAAAGTTTCAAAACAATCAAGGTAGGTTAGAATCTAGTGTTGTTCCCTTTTTGGAATCTAGTGCTGTTCCCTTTTTCTGTCAGCAAAACAGGGAAATAATTTTGGCCATTTCCTTCCACCCTCCCCAAGCAACCACCACTCCTTAAATCTTTTTTGAGAGCACTGAGTAATGTTCCAGAGAAGGAATCTGTGGTGTGTGGGAGCTACAGGGGGCAAGAGGAATAGCCAAAAATGGACCCTCTGCATGTTCCACTGGTGTATGCTTTTTGTTTATACAGGGTGGTACAATTGGAACTCCTATAATTACATTAGCAAGCTTTACAAGTACAGTGGTACCTCGGGTTAAGTACTTAATTCGTTCCGGAGGTCCGTACTTAACCTGAAACTGTTCTTAACCTGAAGCACCACTTTAGCTAATGGGGCCTCCTGCTGCTGCTGCGCCACCGGAGCACGATTTCTGTTCTCATCCTGAAGCAAAGTTCTTTTTTAATTTTCTTTTTTAATTATTTTTAAAATATTTTTTATTAACCGGCCAATCAAATCAAATTAAATCACATCACATAAATTCCGAATTACAAAGCCGAATTTTAATTTTTTTGTTGAAGCAAAATTCTTAACCTGAAGCACTATTTCTGGGTTAGCAGAGTCAGTAACCTGAAGCGTATGTAACCTGAAGCGTATGTAACCCGAGGTACCACTGTAGAACATAGGAGGACTTTTATTATTCTCATTCTCCAGAGAGGGAGTGGTGACTGAAAGTGAATAGATTGACTTAAGGACATTGATTGTACTAGGTACTTCATGTACAGTGATGCCTTGGTTGTCAAACTTAATCCATTCCAGGAGTCCGTTCGATTCCTGAAGGTGTTCAAAAACCAAGGCGTGGCTTCTGATTGGCTGCAGGAGCTTCCTGCACTCAATTGGAAGCCACATCGGATGTTCAGCTTCCCAAAAAATGTTCGAAAGCCGGAACACTTACTTCTGGGTTTGCAGCATTCAGGAGCCAATTTGTTTCGGAGCCAAGCCATTCGAAAGCCAAGGTATCGCTGTACTGTTATTATTTTTCATTCTTCAATTGCTAAATCACACCTTTCTGAAAGCAAGGTTTTCAAAATAATTTGTGGTAATGGGTTTGTATACGGGAGCTAACCTCTGCCAAAGGTTTTGTACAGTCTACATGAGAAATCATAACTCCAGCTATTTTTGGAACTTAAGTAGCTGCCTCATACCAACTCAGACCATCTGCCCATCTATCTCCAGGACAGCAATGGCTTTGAAGAATTTCAGACAGTCCTACTTGGAAATGCTGGGTATTGAACCTGGAGTCTTATTCATGCAAAGCGGATGCTCTACCGACAGCAATTCTCTTGCCAATATATATATATATATTCATAGAAGAGTTTGTAAATAATCAGGACAGTGAAGGTTCTCGATGTTTTACTATAATTCCTATATTCTGTATTTCTACGTAACATGCTATAGGTGCACAAAAGAATTATCCCAGGTTTCAGGAGAGGCCAATCTTCCTCTTGCCCATATCTGGGTGTACACATGCAATAATAATAATAATAATAATAATTTATTATTTGTACCCCGCCCATCTGGCTGGGTTTCTCCCACCACTCTGGGCGGCTTCCAACAGAGATGAAAAATCCACTAAAATGTCACATATTAAAAACTTCCCTGAACAGGGCTGCCTTCAGATGTTTTCTGAATGTCAGGTAGTTGTCCATCGCCTTGACATCCGATGGGAGGGCATTCCACAGGGTGGGCGCCATGCAATATCCCCTTTATCCCCTTTAAACTTTCCCGGTTGCCTGGATATCAGTTACCAAAGTTCAGAGCACTATAGCTTTGCTTCAAATTTTATACAGCATTCACTTGGCAGTGTGGGATCCCTTTTTATATAGGCTATTTTTATATAGTTCTGAACTGTATTTACACTTTTTCTGAATTATGAATGAATCATAAAGTGTATTTTCTTTTGTTTTTCATCTCATCAGTTCACTCATTTTTAATTAAATATAATCCTACCAATAAAACAAAAGAAACAGCAGTACTCAGAGCTTAAAAAATTGGTACGAACAACAGCAGATTAGTATCCCATTTTTCCAGTTTAGAAGTGTGATTTCTAAAAATATGAAGCTTGACATGTTTGTAATCCAAGTGTATGCAAACCAGACTGATTGCAAACCAAGGTACCACTATAATGTCTTGGCACAATAGAATAGGAAAAATGGTGGGACTAAGAATATGAGTGTTAAATTCCCAACACACACACACACAAGCGGGCAGAACTGTCCTACCTGTGGAATTTTATAGTTATTCAAGAGAGTTCCCACATTAATGGAAATTTGGACATCCAGTCCTCCAACAACTGCTATTAGATTTTTCTGGCTGTCACATAGGTAGTTAGGGACGACTCTTTCCAATGATGATAGAAGTCGCATTGTGGCATCATAAGTCTTCCTTGCATTGTTATAGCTGTCATAGATGTGGAAGCCCAATGTGAGATTGGGTAAAATCTGAGGGTTTTCATTGATCTCTTTTACTGCAAATGCCAAAGCCAGGATATGCTGGTAATGCTTACTGACTGTGCTGGAATAAGAGTGTGATTCTGTATCAGAAGGATATTCCAAACTTAATTTAGTTATTGCTGCTGTGTTCTGGATCTCCTTTATCAATAATTAACCATTACAGTATTTATATATAATGTTTCTATGTTGGCCTACATAAATATAAAGGCTGAAGTATAGGAGTGGTCACATTTAGAAGATCACATGCCCTATAATATTTCATCATTAGCTTTTTCTTTTTTTGAAAATACAAAATAAAACTAAAAGCGTAGCCAAACAAAAGCAAGGGGTGAATTTTCACCATAGGCTTAAGAAATCTCTGATAAACATGCTGGTGAACATAATGCTTTCTTTTCCCTTGAAATTTTATTTACTGGCTTTTCTTTGCAGGGTTGTTCTTTATAGGGTTTCACTACACCCATATTGAGCCATCTGAGCTTGAGCTGCCTGAACAGTTTAAATCTGAAACGTGGACATTCTGGGGCATGGTGGCGTGGGACCACAGAGGGAGGGTGTTAAACTGGATCATAAGCATGTTCTGCTTAGTCGCATTACCTGGCAACCTGGCATAGAATACCATTTTAAAATTCTTTGTTTTCCCTCTCCCAGGCTTAGGCAGGGCATCAGTAGCTGCTTTTCTGCTGCATTAGGTTTGGATCTGGTGTAACTTTATGCTGCTTTAATTTATACCAGTTTGCTTTACACCAGCTTCTTGCACATAGGATTGCTCCATTAGTTTTGTATTAGCATGCAAGTCTCCTTAAAATAAGTTTTAAATAAATAACCAATAGAGTAAAAAGGACTAAACAAGCCTCAAGCAAACTTTTTGAGAAGTCCAGTTTTGTTAAGGAAGAAAATTTATTAAAAGAAGGAAAGCCAGCCAACTGAGGTAAGAGTGGAGATGAACAGGAAGACACAAGTAGAGAGGAGAGTAACTATGGAGGGAAATGTGCCTTAGCTATCAATGGTGAATACAGATGTACAGTGGACCCTCCCTCTGGGGGTCCATTTGCACCCCAAAAATTATGTAAATAGAGGTGCACTCTGTGCACATGCGCAGCATGATTGAGCGCTTCTGCACATATGGTGGAACCCAGAAGCATACACTTCCAGGTTTGCTGCGGCTGTAACCTAAAGATTACATATCCAAAGGGATATGTAAACAGAGGTATGACTGTATATACACACACCAACACACATACTCATATATTGTAATACATCTGTAGGTATATATAATATACCCACCCACTAACTCAGGGGTAGCCAATGTGCTGCCCTCCTCCAAATGCTTTTTGTACCACAACTCCCTAATACCTGCCCATTGGACATCCTGGCTGGGACTGATAAGAACTTCTAGTTCAGTTCAACAACATCTCATGAGCACAATATTGCCTACTGCTGCAGGAAGTGCAGTGATGTTTTCCCTACAGCCCAAGCAAAGCAGCCAGATTTCTAAGGCTGCAGCAATAGCACCCATTCACCCTGTGACAATAGTTTGTTAAATAAAATAAGTGAATAAAATACATAGGAGGAAGAGTAAACAGTCAGTAAGGCCATACACAAATTTTTCTCCCAGTTTTTGCCGGGGTTCTTCCATGAAGTGTATTTCACTGATGATGAATCCAGCATGATAAGCAACCCCACCAATGATGACATCTCCTGGATGGTGGAATGTGTGAAGAGGAGGCTGTGGATAATAGATATTACATTGAACAATATGTGCCTTGCATGTCATGCAAGGAAACAGGACCAGCAGGAAAATGATTAAAATCGCCATCCTCGGTACAAGGGCAAATCTTGCCTCTATATATAAAAACCTATATTTTCTTCTATAGTAGAAGCATTAAACTTTTGCCATTAAAACTGCCCACGTTGAACATTTTGCATTTTCCTGAGAGGTCTGAAGCCTGGAATAACAAAGATCACCACTGTAGGCTTTGGCCTGTTCCCAATCCCTCTCTTTATCTCTGAATTGTTCTGGGATATTTAGGATGACCTTCACAGCCTTTGTTCTTTGTTTTCCTAGTGGCAACTGAAACTCCACAGGGGTTTGGTTGAACATAGTAACTAATTACTGTCCTCCTGACTAGGTAATTGTGTAGTTAATTATTACATTAAAGGCAATTCTTAAGCGAAGGATTTGGAGTCCTTTTGGAATTAAGAAACATTTGCAGCACTTTTCTTCTTAGAAAAACATGTGCTGGTAGCTCATAACCCTTGAGTACCCCCAGAAAAAAGGAATGGTTGTTTGTTATATTCTAAAGAAAGGTTTTCTCTCACACTTTAGCTACATATTAACATTCTATGGAAAGTATAAAGGTAAAGGTACCCCTGCCCGTACGGGTCAGTCGTGTCCGACTCTGGGGTTGCGTGCCCATCTCACTTAAGAGGCCGGGGGCCAGCGCTGTCCGAAGACACTTCCGGGTCACGTGGCCAGTGTGACAAGCTGCATCTGGTGAGCCAGCGCAGCACACGGAAACGCTGTTTACCTTCCCACTAGTAAGTGGTCCCTATTTATCTACTTGCACCCGGGGGTGCTTTAGAACTGCTAGGTTGGCAGGTGCTGGGACCGAGCAACGGGAGCGCACCCCGCTGCGGGGATTTGAACCGCCAACCTGACGATCGGCAAGTCCTAGGTGCTGAGGATTTACCCACATCACCACCCGCGTCCCTTCTGGAAATTATAGAGGATTGTTTTTAACAACGTGACAAGCATTACACACCACGATCAAAAGTTTGGAGACAACATGATTCAGGACACTTTGAGAGTGAGATTGTTTTCAGCTGACTTCTTAACATTCAAAAAGAACCTTGCCAGGGGTGGGCAGGCAGCAGCAGCAAAAATTGCTGAAAAGCAAAAAAAGACAGTACAATGGAGGGATGGGATACAGACACAATCCTTTCCCCTTACAAATCTTAATTCAGTTTCCCAAATTAAAATTTCATATTAGAAGAATGTGGAAGCCTGTTGGAAAATCTACATAGAGCAACTATAGAATTAAAAACTAAAAAGTATGATGAAGGGATGCAAATTCTTCAGGCCCTATTTCTTATTAGATGTTCCTTGTTGTTCAACTCAGGTCGCAACAAAATAATGTAGCATTTGGGAACAAAGATGCAAGCCAGAAGACCAGCACCAGAGGCTAAGATAGAGAAGATCTCCACAGCTACCATGTGTTTTCCCTTTGTGCTGAGGTAGGTTGGAACAAAAGATACCCAGACACTGCAAAAGACCAGCATACTGAAAGTGATGAACTTCGCTTCATTGAAACTGTCAGGTAACTTCCTGGCAAAGAAAGCTACAGTGAAGCTGACAAGAGCCAGGAAGCCCATGTAGCACAGAACACAGTAAAACATAGTCACAGATCCCTCATTACACTCTAGAACAACTTCCTTAGCCATTGAGTGCATATCAACATCTGGGAAGGGGGGTGAGGATCCCAGCCACACAATACAGATGCCTGCTTGAATAAGAAAACAGGAAATAACAACGGAATTGGTCAGTCTCTTTCCCACCCACATCCTCATCCTGGATCCTGGTTTAGTAGCCATGAAAGCCAGAACCACTGTGATGGTTTTTGCCAACACACAAGAAACAGCTACTGAGAAGATGATGCCAAAAGCAGTTTGTCGAAGGAGACAGGTCGCCTTGTCACGTCGGCCAATAAATAGCAATGCACAAAGAAAGCAGAGTAGGAGTGAGATGAGGAGAGTATAGGTGAGGTCTCGGTTGTTGGCTTTGACAAGGGCTGTGTTGTGGTGTTTCATAAATGTTCCCAGCACCAGAGCGGTGATCAAAGAAAAGGAAAGAGCAAAGCAAGCTAAGCTGATGCCCAAAGGTTCTTCATAAGACAAGAAACTTATATCCTTGGGAATACACATGTCCTGGTTCTTGTTTGGATATTCTTCATCTGAACATTTATTACAGTCATTCATGTCTATAAAAGAAAACATGTAGCCTTAGTCTTAGCAACATGCTGAAATTGTTCTTTCCTGACAGATAAGATTCTATGTTCATATGACAGAGCAATGTCAGTGTTTTTGTAGCTCTAAAGCTATGCTGAGCATCTCTTGACACTTTATACCACATTGTGACATTTATTTCAGTTAATACCTGGTCACAATATGATCTAATCTTAGGTCATGACCATAAAATATGTAAGAACCATATATTTGGTAATTGATACATTTTTATTGGTTCTTGTATTCTGTTTATTTCCCCCTTCTTCCTTCATTAATTAATTTTTGAGCATTTATGGTTTCCGGCCATGCCAACAAGTCAATGGTGGTTGTTCTTCGTAGCCTTCTAGGGGTTATGAAAAAATTTAGGCAGGGGAAAGAGAGGAGATGAGGTGGGGGAGGGAGAAGTAAATTAAATATATATAAATACACAGACAAAAGACATGTAGAAAATAAAATGATGAAAACGGTGTGGTCCTGGATGATCACAGAGTGATCTCCTTATTTCACATCCATTGAAGGAAGTGAAATTCTTCGAAGGCTGGGCCCCTTAAGCTACATTACAAAAGTTAAGTGTCCATTTCACAAATGCATGAACCAGAACAGCTAAGTTGGGGGTGAGGGGAATCACAAGCTTCAATTTAAAAAAAGCAAAACAAAAAACAAAAAAACAAAAAAAAAACAGGTAATGTGCTTGAAACCTCAATGTGTAGGTGATACTAAACACTACCTTTGAAAGTTTTCTTCTCTGCTAAGATATCACCAGAACTACCCATTATATAGATACACAGAAGGCACCATCATTTTTATTGACCATATCTGTTTTTAATACCCTGATTCAAGTGATCTCATATATCTGATACTTACCCTCCTGATCTGAGATCTTCCCTTCTGGACATGGGATGCAATCATAGCAGCAAAATGGCTTTCCCTCTTTCACTTTCTTCCTAAAACCTGGGTGGCACCTCTCAGTACATAATGAAAGAGGCTGGGACTAATCCATAAAAGAGAAAGCAGAAAAATAATGTTCAGAATATTGAGATTAGAATCCTTTCCTTTGTGTGAACATTTCATTTGTTACTAAAGTCATACCTCTTTTCAAGAGACTTCATCTCTGAATGGAGTCAGAGGCAGCTCATCCTATTTTACCACCTGAGGCAAAATGGGAATTGCTGCCTCATGGCCCCTCCACCATGTCCTGGCTCTCACATAAATTGATGGGAGCCAGGGTGCTCCTCAAAGTGTTGCTGCTCATTTTCCCTCTGGGAGAGGTCAATTGACAAAATTGTGTGCAGGAATAACCCGAGTCTCCCAGAATTCAGTGGGAGCTGGGGTGCACTTCAAAGTGTTGCTGTTCACTTAGCTTCCCTGTACAGGGGCTTGGAAGATGAGTGACAAGCTTGGAAGATGAGTGGCAATGCTACTCAAATGGCTAACAATTGGGACCTACCTGGTTAAACCAGTCATACCATGTAATAGCATTCACATTGATACTGAACACTTGGTTGGCATCTACACTCCCAACTTTCACTCTGTGAAATGATTGGTTTGAAGAAACAATCCAGTTGATTATATCAAATCCAGCCACTAACTCCCCATTTTGGTCAAAAGAAATCTTGTCTCCTCCACTGTTGTTAAAGGACACACTTCTGAGAAAGTGATGGATCTAGTTTGAATAAGGAAAAGGCCAGAATTTAGAAGCGGACACAGCTGGGCCTTTCATAATAAAATTGAATGTTGGGTACAACATTCTGAGTGAGAAAATATTCATGATAAATGTGCTCACTCTTTAGGATTCAGAGATAGATTATACAGTTGCAATGCTCTGTCACTTGAGCCTATTACCTGCCCAGACTGTTGATTCTGATACTTCTGGCCTCCTCTGCCTTCCTTTACTCTGAATCTAAATGAAGACTTGTCATGTAAAGCATGGGCTACAGCATAGACAGCATTGTAGATGCTGTAGCTGTGGCCATTCATTCCCATCTCAAAGAATGGTGCTGGAAGGCTCTCCAGTTTCTCCTCCCCAGTGCAAATATCTCCTTCCACATCTTCCACATCTGGATCTGAGAATACACAACTAAATGTCTGTTGCCAGAAGTCCTTGATAAAACCATCTTCTTTTGTAATGGAAGGATTTCGGCTCTCAATAAATGGTTTGAAATTGGGGATGTAACTGGAATGAATTGTGAAGGACAGGACACCATGGAATATTTCTGTTTCCCAATTCTTTTGGTAACCCAAGGAAGTGAGCTCCATTTCAGCTGTTGATATCCACACTAAGCCCTTTGGTAGGCTTGGTGGATTTCTCGAATAATAGGGAAGCCATCTCAAAAACACCATGGAATTAGATTCACCATAAAACACAACTACATTGGTTGTACTTTTCATTATTACATTGTGTATCCTTGTCCCATCTTCTAGCATTTCATCCAGTTCAGAGCCAGAAGTTAACATAGGGACTCTTATTTTAAAGTCAAAGCAGACACCTCTCTGGTTAAATACTGGCAAAACAGCTTGCAAAAATCTTTCACCATTTTCATTATCCATTACAAGGACCCCAATCCATGTCCACCTGAAATGCAGAAGCAAAGAAAGAATCCCTTTGTACTGAAGGGCTTCATGGGGAACCATCTGGTAGAAAGAAAGTCCTAGGTTTCTATCATTCAACAATGGGACAGAGCCATATGTGAGCTGAAGAGATGAAGAAGGCAATAATAATCAGATATATATTGTATATTGAAGGTTTTAAAACATATCCATGTAGGTTAGAAGCCGGTGTTGTTCCCTTTTCAGATGAAAGCCATATGTCAACAAGATAGGGAATTACATTTTGTTGATTCCCACTCACCTCAAGCGAAAGCACTGCTCCCTAAACCTGGAACAGTTATTTGTGGAGTATGGGGGCTAAAGGGGCAAGACGGTTTTTTTAAAAAACCAAAACCAAAACTCAGCTCGTCTGTAAGCTCCTTATGCAGCTACACTGGTTTCTTTAGGCATCTCCCCCATTTCTTTCTTGTTGGAATTATCTGCATTTGTGACTTCTGTATTTCACCTTTAAGAAACTCCCATCCATCTTGGGCTCCCTTCTCTCTGAGTATTTCTGACCATGAGATCTCACCTAGTAGTTCTTTAAGCTTTTTTGAAATCAGCATTCTTACAATCCAGAGTGCAGGTCCAACTACACATAGCTTTCCCTTGCCTCTAACTGTGTTTTCCCTTAATTGGGTCAACTGGATGTCCACATAAATAGTGAATGCTTATCTCCCTTGAACTCTCCTTGTTGCCTTGATATTAGTTACTCAAGTTCTGAGCACTTGTTTTTCTTTAAATTACATGCAGAGTTCACCTGGCAAGGTGTGGTTCTTCCATATATTGATGGTTTTTATGTAGTCCTATTTGCACTTAATTTTTTCCGCAGTGGTGAATGTACTATGAAGAATATTTTCTTCTGCAGTTTAAGCCCTCTTTTAACCTCCTGAATTTAATGCAATCGAAACAATAAAACAAAAGAAACAGCAGAACTGACAGCATCATAAAAACTCTATCAGCAACATCAGACTAAACTTCTTGTTTTTCAAGTTTGGCTCTGAGATGCATGGAAAAAATAAGTCTGTCTCTTTTTTTGCAAGGCACAAATTAACGACTTTGAATCATAGAATATGAAATGCAGTATGTCTAAGAATATATGTGTTAACTCCCCATGTTACACCCACTCACCCACAGACAGAGAGATTCCTACCTGTGGAACCTTATAGTTACTCAAGAGAGTTGCCATGTGAATGGAAATTTGGGCATCCAGTCCTCCAACAACTGCTATTAGATTTTTTTGCTTGTCACATAGGTAGTTAGGGATAAATCTCTCCAGTGCTGATAGAAGCAGCATTGTGGCATGATAAGTCCTCCTTGCGTTGTTATAACTGTCATAGATGTGGAAGCCCAGAGTGAGATTGGGTAAGATCAGAGAGTATTCATTTATCTCCTTTACTGCAAAAGCCAAAGCCAGGATGTGTTGGTAATGCTTAGAGACTACACTGAATGAAAGTGAGATTCTGTTTCAGAAAGTTATTCCACACTTAAAAAAATAGCAATGTCACGGTCTTCTGTATCTACTTTTTTCAAAAAGCAAGTATTACAGCATTTATAAGGTATATATATTTATAAAAAGATAAACAACACCAGTGTTCACATTGAAATTTCAACAACGGACAATTAGCATATTTTGACCAATAGATGTATCATGGTGTACAGTATGCAAAGAGACTGGATAAAAGTACAAAAAACTTTTCAACGTATCAGTGAGCACCATTACTATTGGAGTACTCAGAAATTATACATTTTAAATTAGGAGGGTGGTGAGGAGAATGACAACTTATCAAGAGTTATCATGGCTTGAAAATCTTTTGTTTAACAACCCAAAGAAAGCAGTATCCAAAATATACCGCCAGGCATTGCATTAGCAAAATTAGCCTATCATATTTGGAAAAATAAGCAGCAAGTTTACTAAAAGAAAATTCTAGGAATGATTGTTTATGGGGGAAGCTCAGTATCTTTATTGTAGCTTCTCTACTGCAGGGAAATTGTGAAAGATATGGTATCAAGTGAAAGATATGGTATCAAGCCCTGGTGATAATTTTAAATATGATGAGTGAGATTTTATCTATTGTACATGAATCTGTAAATCTGTTAATGGCTTTTGGAAGCTAAGATAGCAAGTTATTAATGTTATCTTAGAAGAAAGACTGAGGCTAGAACCTATAATATTCTTATTCAGAATTGTAAAAGGAATACTGTTTAAAGATCAGGAGGATCTTTATCTTTATCTAAATGGAATTGGGGTGGGGTTTTTGTTGTTGTTGTTAGTCTATGCTTTCTTTATTTTTATGCTTTTATATTCTGTGTGTGCAATGACTGTAACTTATTTTATAAAGCTACCTTTTCTCACCAGACCCTCAACCCTTGCCTTAAACACTTTAGCTTTTTCCTACAACTCAACTCAAGACGCCAATGTTTCAAGGCTGTAGTTATCACAGTGTCTGAAAAAGACAAGAAAAGCAAACAGTTATTAAGACCTTACGCAATTGGTTCCATCAGCACAGGCAGAGGTTCTTCTGTGAAAGGTAGTAAACTGGTGACGATGCCAGCATGATAAGCCACACCACCGATGAGGAGGTCTCCTGGCTGATGATATGTGTGAAGTGGAGAGTGTGGATAAACCATACTGCACTGAACAGTGTGAGCCTTGCATACCATGTCAGGAAACAGTGCCAGCAGCAAGAGCACTAAAACTACCATCCTCAATACAATACAAATCTTTCCTCTGCACATAAAGTCCCCCTGCTTTTATAGCACAATAACTACAGCTTCTGTGGTTAAAACTTCATGATTTGAACGTTTTACATTTTTCTGATAAGCCTGAAGTGTGGAATATTCAATATCAGAGCTGTGAACTTCTCCCTGTTCCCAGTCCTTCTACCCAGCTCTGAATTGTATTGGGTATATTTATGACATCCTTCACAGTCTTTGCTCTTTGTTTTGGTAATGGCCATGCAAATTCCACAGAGGTTTGGATGACTATCAGAACTAATTACTGTCCTTTAATTGAGAAGTCAATTGTTAAATTAAATGTAATTGTTGAGTTAAAATTGGAAAGTCCCTGTGCAAATGAACAAAGTTGTTTGTCTCATACTCTGGAAAGTTCTTTTGTGACAAAGATTTTCTCTTTCAGTTAGGAAAGGAAGGGGCAAAAAAGTTTGAAATGAGAAAGACGACGACACTATTTTCAAAATAACCACCACAACCACAACAATGTTTCCTGTTGGCATTAGCTCAGCCTCTCCTACATTGAAGTCATTATTCTCCCCCTCCCCACAATGGCTATTTTGTATTATACGATGTCCCCAATATGGCTATTTTGTGATATACCATGTCAGCCATTTAGTGAATGGTGCCCACAGAACTTTAAAAAAAATTCCAGTGTGTCAACTGGCTTCAAAAAGGTGGTGACGGCTGGAAAGGGAAAAGAAAAAATGTGGGGTCAGTAGCCAGGCCCTGTAGCAACTATTAAGAGTCATGGTCAAGGAGGGCTCCCATATTTCAAAAAGTAAAAACCAGGACACCCCAAAATTGTTGTGCTTGCTGAAGATCCAGGACAAACCTCTGCTTCCTGGAAATCCTCCTGAATGTCATTTCCACCTTTGAAATTCCAGTAATGTCCAGGAAAATCTGGACGTATGGCAGCCTTATGGTCAGATTGCCCTCCAACCTCCCACCAGCACATCCTGGGAAACTTCCAGTGCATCCCACATGATTGCTCCCAGCATTGTCAGTAAAACACTGAGACCTTGGGGTGGGAGGGAGGCTGCGCTCACTACAAAGTAACAGGACTGATACTTCTCCTTTGAGTGTCTGGATCTTTACAGTGATTAAAACAAAAACTGAGGAGCCTGCTCTGACAAATTGGCAAGGCATATTGTGGGTAAAGCTGCTCTTGTTCATACTGAACCACTCTTGATTCAAGTCCTGTGTAGATATCCGTTGCAACATCTAATCATTTTGTGGGGGATCATTTTTCAGATAATGAAGCTTCTGGATGTGGACACAGTGCTTTGGTAGAGGATTGGCCTGTTACCTACATGTTTAAACATTTCCCTTCTTAGTTATTAGAAAGTGTAACCCTGTTGATTCTCCCAATTCACTCAAGAACTTTTGATACCACAGACCATGGCATCCAACTGAATTGACTCTGAGATGCAGGAGTCGGGGATATTGTGTTTCCACTCCTAGCCACAGGGTCTGCTCATGTTTGAACAGTTGGTTCCATCTTGTATCCATTCTTTATAATATATGCATGAAGTAAGGGTATAACACAGGATTCACAGGGATCACAAATGCCAGGCTGAATCAATGTGATTTGGAAAGATTAAACAGGATCCCCCCCCCCTCTTGAAATTCAACATGAGAGAAGTAGGAAATACCTCCATCAAGGAGGGTATTCCACAGATGGGGTGCCCCCATTGAAAAGACTATCATGGGTCAATGCCAACCATTGCTGTACCTTCTGATTGTAGAGTGCAAAATGGTTGATACTGGGGAAGGCACATTTTTAAGTACTTAGATCCCAGGCCATTTAGGACTTCATATGCTAGTACTAACGCCATGAATTAAGCCCAATAGCTCATTGGCTGCCAATGCACTGCTTTCAGGACCAGTGACACATTATCCCATCAGGCTTCCCATTTACCAGCCTAGCAGATGCATTCTGTAATAGTTGAGGTCTCTGGACCACCCTCAAGGTAGGTCCCACATAAACACATTGCAGTAGGTGAGACAGGAGGCCACCACGGCACGAACAACTGAAGTCAAGCTTTCCAGATGCAGGGATGGCTGTAGCTGGTGAATCCTTATTTTATTTTTTTCATACACTTCATCCCATTGCAGGGAAACCACTGAAACTATGCTTCTACAATTGATACACAAAAGGGATTTATTTCCATATATCTTGTACTGACTTAGTGTATTAAGAATTGCATGCCAAGGCCCCGTGACCCTGTCGCTCCCAAGACAGCAACTTATAATTTGGTTCAAATAGGCCGCAACTTTACTGATTACAGATGCAAATGGCTATAATCCTCCCCACCTGTCCTCAGATTGTGAACATGGAACATGTGAACACTGCCTGACTGTTAAAGGTCTAATAATTTAACATTTGGATAGCTTTCATTCTCCTGTACACACTTATTTCACAAATTATTTTGCAAAATGGTTGAATTTGAAAACAGAAAATGAGTGAATCTTACTTTTATATATTTATTAAATTTATATACCTTCATCAGACTATCACAGAGTGGTTTACAGTATAAAAATACACTTCTAACATCTGGTATTTTGGTAAGATCAAATAAATATTATATTATAATTTGGTGTTCATCGCAGCCTTTTTCTTCCCAAACACTTAATCCCCTTAACAGGGTAGTTTTTTGTTTATACTAGTGATGTGGCTGCAGGTGATGTGGTGGTTATTTGCCTCGTATGATTAGCTTTTCCTTTTTGGCATTTCCAACCTTCCACAAGGTTTGGTGGGCATAGTATGTAAGTGAATATAAGTTGATGTAATGTACTTTACTCGGTACATGGTATCCATTTAGGAGGTTTCTACTTTTCCATTGGAATTTTTTTAATTAGAGGAAATTGATGGGATTTGAGTGAATATTTGTCTAGGTCACATTTTAGGAAAAACCCTCTTAGAAATATTCTACAGTGTAGACACAATGTATAAGAGGCACACAAACATAGCAGCTTCTGTGTTATATTTTAATCTATATTCAAATCATTCTGCCATTCCTCTTCATTAGATGTTCCTTGTTGTTCAGCTCAGGCCTCAACAGAATAATGTAACATTTTGGAAAAAAGAAGCACCCTAGCAATCCAGCACTAGAGGCTAAGATAGCGAAGATCTCCACAGCAACCATATATTTGCCCTTAGAGCTCATATAAGCTGGAACAAAGGATAACCAAACACTGCAAAACACCAACATGCTGAAAGTGATAAACTTGGCTTCATTGAAACTATCAGGTAGTTTCCTGGCAAAAAAGGCCACAGTGAAGCTGGCAATTGCCAGGAAGCCCATGTAGCTCAGGACACTGTAAAACATAGCCACAGACCCTTCATTACATTCCAATACAACTTCTTTACTCACTGAGTGCATGTCCACATCTGGGAAGGGGGGAGAGGTTGCCAACCACAAAGCACAGATACCAGTTTGAATAACAGAGCACAAAAGCACAATGGAGTTGGCTAGCCTCTTCCCTACCCATTTCCTCATCCTAGATCCAGGTTTGGGGGCTAAGAAAGCCAGGACCACTGTGCTGGTTTTGGCCAACACACAAGAAACAGCCACAGAGAAGATGATGTAATGTAATTTTTATTTACGGCCATAGGCCCATACAGGTAAAAACGACACATAAATAACAACTTGTGCACGTGGAGAAAACAGCCGCCAAAGCACCACTATAACAATAAAATACTATAAGATAGAATGGCCTACTCCGCCTTAGTTAGCTTGTAGTGCTCCTTGGCGTCGCTTTTGGGTAAGGACAGTGACCAGGAACCTTGCCACTTTCAGGGTCGTATGAGTGTCCTTTCTTAGAAAATGTGGCACTGGCTAATTGCTTTATGGCCCCAATTAGCCCCAGTTTATAGCGGTCCGGCACACTTCCCTCAGCTCAGACCCTTCTTTCCGCCACGAAAGTGCAGAGTAACACAGCAGAGAAAACTGTTGCTTCAGATCCAAACACACCAAGCTCTTGTGTGCATATTTATCAGTTCTTTATTGCAGCAAAATATTTACAGCTCAGCATTTCTCAGATTCTCCTGGACTGCTAGCAGCCATGACCACCGTCTCCCTCGGAAGCAGAGACGGAACAGTGAGGAACGACTCCTCCCTTTTTCTGAATCACGCGACAGGAATTGAGGGACGTCACACAGAACTCTTTAACCCTATGAGTTCTGAAAACACTAACATCCTTATCCTGCAAGATTTGGGCAAGGTGGAATTTTGGTGGGGTACCCTCTAGTTTCTGTATGAGTGATCCCAACAAATTTGCCCGTGGCACATTGAACAGGGGGCAAGTGAACATAATGTGCTGGAGCGACTCCGGTGTCTCCTTATCACATTCGCACAAGGCGGGGGCTTGGCCCTTTGAGAATCTATGTCTCAGGACGTTGGAGGGAAAAACGTTGAACCTCGCTTTGGTGAAGGCCAGTCTATGGGCAACAGTCGAAAGGGAGGAGAGGTATGATGGAATGCAGTAAGTTAATGTGATACCAATGTTCTGAGTCGAACAAACACCTCCCCCCAGCATATAATTTCGCTGTAGATCGATGTCATCCAGTCTTTGGCGGATCAGTCTTTGAGCAGTAATTTGGTCTAGTTTTAGGGAATCTGAAGGGGAGATTCCATAACTCAGGAGTTTGGCATGAATTCTACTAGTCCAAAGGCTAGAGAATTCATCTCACCATAAGCATTGGACAAGGTAGTGGTTTGGTAGTCTATGCCACAATGATAACCAATAATAATTGAAGACTTGCTTCCACAGGCAAGTTTCTAAGGATGCGATCTTCAATTCTAGTCGCATGGCTGCGTTGCTTATGCACAAGGGGAGCATTAGGAGCCGACGTAGGAATTGATTTTGCAGTGTCTCGAGAGGAGCAAGATCTGTCATCACAGCCCAAAGCGGGGCGGCATAAGCAAGCACGGCAACCACTTTTGCCTTGAACACCTTTAGGGCCGAGGGAACATGCAAAGATGATGCGAAAAGCAGTTTGTCGGAGGAGACACATAATCTTCTGCAGTTTCCCAATGAATAGCAGTGCACAAAGGAAGCAGAGCAGGAGAGAGATTAGGAGAGTATAGGTGAGGTTCTGGTTGTTGGCTTTGACGATGGGAGTGTCATGGTGTTTTATAAATATTGCTAGCACCAGAGCAGTGGTGAAAGAAAAGGCTAGAGCAAAACAGGTTAAGCCAAGTCCTAAGAGTCCCCCATATGACAAATAGGTTACAGATTTAGGAATACATAAATCATGATTTTTGCTTGGATACTTTTCATCAGCACATTTAATGCAGTCATTCATGTCTGAAATAGAAAAGCCAAGATCTTTATTTTACAAATACGCCATAACATTTCAAGACGATGCATAAAAATGTTTCTTTCATGAAGTCAAAACTGTTTGTACAAATTCATATATGTTCTGTGCTAGTACTCTCAAATGTGGCTTAGAGCCTTAGTGATATTAAGCAGCATTGTTAGTACTAAAAACAATGATGTATTAAGCAGCCTGAGATTACAGTGCCAACCTAAATCTGGCAGAAAACCCATTATCATTAAAGGGGGAACTTGTGTTCATTCCCTGCAACATCTAAGCACAGTTTAAAGAAAGACCAAAGTAAAAGCCTGTTGCAGTGCCAAACATGAATGATAGCTGCTAAAGCAAAATATAGCCGCAAATTTCTCTATTTATGGGATTTTCTATTCTAAAACATAACAAAAAACAGGCAATTTGTAGTTTATAGCCAAGGAGCAACACTAATTTAAGAATCCTGATTCTGAGGTGTACCTCAATAACATCTTTGAATGGTGCTTTCTTTGGTGAGATATCAGCAGAGCAGCACGACTAATAATGCACTGCAATTTTAAATGAATTAATTTCTTTACAATCACCAGGTCCAAATGATACCACATGGACCATATTCTCCCTAGGCAGCAGCTGCTTCTTAGATCCAGCTCACCAAACCATTTAACAAAACCTATCACTCAAAGAACAAAAAACTAACCTTGAAGCAGTCACAGTTATAAGCATACTCCTCTGAATGACACCCATTCTTTTGATAAACCTAAATAATATATTTCATACCTTCCTGGTTGGAAATCTCTCCTTCTGGGCAAGGGATGCAATCATAGCAGCAAGATGCCTCTGACTCCCTCCCTTTCTTCCTAAAACCAGGATGGCAACTCTCTGTACAGACAGAAAGAGGCTGTGCCTAATGAGGATAAATAGTTTGAAATTATTAACCATATTTAGTTTCCCCCCACAAGACTCTCTATAGCAGGAAGGCATTTAATTCATGTATGAATCGGTCCGATCTTACAAATTGCAATTCAAACCTTGTATATACTGTAGTATTATGCCTATATTTATAACACATTATTTGTTTATTTTGGTGCTGTTCATTTTTCCATGCCAAACTGTATAACAAAAGTAATTACCCCTGTCTGCCCATGAACAGTATTTCAGAATTCAAATTATATTTATTTAAAACACAATGTATTTTACAAATAGGATTAAGAACCTTCCATTTAACATAATATTCAATATACTCCAATGCATCATATTATTTTTTCCTTTACAAGTTCATTGTTTTCTATAACATTTAATCATCATCATCATCATCATCATCATCATCATCATCATCATCATAATTACTCTGTTATTTTTATCCACATTCACTTCTCGGATATTTGACAGATTTTGGAAAACTGATTGGGTGATACCCAATTTGCTTAAATTTATTGTGCAGTACAGAAGGCTAGTTTCTAACATAATTGGTAAAAGAGAGATCACAATTGTTCACAGAAATTTGCTTTGCACTTCCACACAGAGAGGCAGCACTATTCAAAAATGGGAGATTTCCAAAGCTGCCAACAGTCAGATCCTACCTGATAAAACCACTTGTGCCATGTGATGGCATCTTCATTTATGGTCAGCATTCGGTCTGAAGGTCTGTCAGGATCCACAGTCCCAATTTTCACTCTGTGAAAGGTTTGATTTGAGGAAACTATCCAATTGATAACATCAAATTCTGCTAATAATTCCAAATTATGATCAAAAGATATCCTGTTTCCAGCACTGTTGTTAAATGAGACACTTCTCAAAAATTGATGGAGCTGGATTGCAAAGGAAAAGGCAATAATTTTAGAAAGTCTAGAGATGGATTTTGCAAATTCAGGTCTAATTGAGGAATCGCTATGTGAATCCACAAAATTACATGAATGTAGGCTGAGCATGCTGTAAGTTTAGAGACCACAAAGAGGAAAGACAGTCTGAAGATGGTTCAGAAATTTCAGCTAGTGCAGAAATCAGTGGCCAGGTTGCTCAGTGGAGCAAGACAGTTTGTGCATATTACCCCAATCCTGGCCTGACTGTACTGGCTGCCAATTAGTTTCCAGGTCCAATTCAAAGTCTGTTTAATTTCTCAGGATTGCAATACCTCAACAACCCCTTCTCTCCATAGGTAAAAAGGTAAAGGTAAAGGACCTCTGGATGGTTAAGTCCAATCAAAGGCAACTATGGGGCTGTGGCACTCATCTCGCTTTTAGGCCAAGGGAGCCAGCGTTTGTAAACAGGCAGCTTTCCGGGTCATGTGGCCAGCATGACTATGCTGCTTCTGGCGAACCAGAGCAGAGCACGGAAATGCCGTTTACCTTCCCGCTGGAGCGGTACCTATTTATCTACTTGCACTTTTTGGGGAGCTTGCAAACTGCTAGGATGGCAGAAGCTGGGACAGAGCAACAGGAGCTCACTCCATTGTGGGAATTCGAACCACCAACCTTTTGACTGGCAAGCCCAAGATTCTCAGTGGCTTAGACCACAGTGCCACCTGCGACCCATATGAACCCTGAGAATATCATCTGAGGCCCTTCTTTGTGTTCCTCCTCCACGAGAGGTCCAGAAGATGGCAACATGAGAATGGGCCTTTGCTGCAGTGGTTCCCTGTTTTTGAAATGCTCTTGCCAGGGAGGTTTGGCTTATATACCTTTAGATGCCAGGCAAAAACATTCCTCTTCAACCAGAACTTTGGCTGATTGACATCCGATGCCTTTTAAAATCTTTTATGTGCGGATGTATTTTACGTTTTTTTAATATATTGTAATTTTATGTTGTGAACTGCCCTGAGATCTATAGGTACAGGAAAGTATACAAATTTAATAAATAATAAATTATAATAATTTGATAGCAGCCAACACCAACTATCTGAGAAAGTCATGTTGTTGTTGTTGTTGTTGTTATTATTATTATTATTATTATTATTATTATTATTACCGGTAAAGGTAAAGGTAAAGGTACCCCTGCCCGTACGGGCCAGTCTTGACAGACTCTGGGGTTGTGCGCCCATCTCACTTAAGAGGCCAGGGGCCAGCGCTGTCCGGAGACACTTCCGGGTCACGTGGCCAGTGTGACATCGCTGCTCTGGCCAGAGCCAGAGCCAGAGCCAGAGCCGCACACGGAAACACCATTTACCTTCCCGCTGGTAAGCGGTCCCTATTTATCTACTTGCACCCGGAGGTGCTTTCGAACTGCTAGGTTGGCAGGCGCTGGGACCGAGCAGCGGGAGCGCACCCCGCCGCAGGGATTCGAACCGCCGACCTTTCGATCGGCAAGCCCTAGGCGCTGAGGCTTTAACCCACAGCGCCACCTATTACCGGTACTAACCCTCAAATCAACAGACTAAATGCAGTGAGGATTGCACATAAGAGCTTTTCAGCTGACAGATAAAAGTTGCAGACACCCATGGAAAACACAGCAAACCCTAAATCCCTTTTCTCCTGTGGGATTGCTATCACCATCTCTACCAGTCAGGAATTTTCATAAGTTAGTTCCACTCTGTTAGAACCATTTTTTCGGGGTTGGGCAGAATAAATAACACAACCATGGGGAGGAGAAATAAAGTCCACCGTATCTACTTCTCTTGCTGGTGCACATTCACCTTTCCAAGCTAGGATTGCACAACTAATGCACTATTTTTCTTAAGATGTTATTTTAAGTCAATCCTTGTCCTCAATAACACATACACAATTCTACAAAAGTATACACATATGTCATCATTTTTTTGGGTCGGTGGGGGTATCTTGTGAATGGAATAACAGAGTGCTATGAGGATGTTGTACTTCCACTAATGGGAGATTAGCAACAGACCGCAGACTGAGATTTAGATAAAAAGAAGGCCACTATATTTTATTAAAAAATATGAGGATGTTAATTAATATGTACAACAGGTACAAATGGATATGAGAAATTGATCTCTGTATATATATAAACCGTTGGATCAACAGTTCAATTATAGCTACGGGAAAGAGATAGAAAGATTCCTGATTCCAAATAAGGGTGGTACTAGAGATCTGTCAGTTTCCAGAATCAGGAGTCCTGACTACAATGGAACAAACTCAAAACAAGTCAGTGTTTCAATAACACAAGGGGTAGAACATAGAGCCAAGAGAAGACAAAATACACAGAGATTAAAACAAATAAAGAATAAGTGTTTACAAGAAATCTTCAAGCAATGCTCGTGGAGGGTCTTCAGTGAAAGCTATTGAACTGTCGAAAAAGCTACCATGAGTTGCAATGCCGCCAATGATGAGGTCTCCTGACTGATGGTACATGTGTTGTGGGTAACGTGGACCACAAACCCTGCATTTCACAGCATGAGATGTCCATAACTTGTGAGGAAGCAGTGCCAGCAGGAAGACCACTAAAAACACCATCCTCACTGCAAGGCTAATTTTATTTTTTTTACACAGAATTTCTGCTATGTTCTTTTACAACACTATATATAGTGTCTTGATGACTAACAGCCTCCTTCTTTACTTCTTATTCACTTCTTGGAGTGAATAATAGAAACTATTAGTGATCACACTGGAGGACTGTTTCTGCTCCCAGTCCCTTTCCCCTGCCTAACCCTAACCCTGCCCCACATGGTGCTGGGTATATTTATAACAGTCTTTGTTGCCTTTGCTTAACAGTGTTTGCTGTAAATCTTGTTTGTGGCTCATGAATCCCACAGGGAGCTGGACAAGAAGAATGAATTACTAGGCATTTGATAGTAATTAAAGAGGGAGGTAGTCACCGGTTCCAGTCTTGGGGTTCCTAACGGAATTGTTAAATAAATTATGTTTGCCACATCTGAAAATGTGTTTGAAATGGTATACAGCAGAAAAAAACCACACCAGAAGTAATGCTGTGCTCTGGAGATAGAGACAAAATAAATTTCTTTCATGATAGAAGTAGCCTTCTTGCTGCTTCAGTTGAGCAGCTCTTTTATTGATATTTAACTTTACTAAGCTACTCCTTATACTGTATAGAATACTATGGCATTTAGGTATTATAAAAATAGCAAGATATCAGACAAATGCCTCCCAACCACCAACAGCCAAGCTTTTACTTAAGGTTTTAGTAATGCCTCCTGTTAAGCAATTTTTGAAGACATGAAAAAGAAGAATTAAAAACATCTGTAATACAGTGGACGCTTGGGTTGCGAATGTGATCCGTGCGGGAGGCACATTTGCAACCCACAGCATTCGCAACCCACAGCGCCGCCTCTGCACATGCAAGGGTCACGATTTGGCACTTCTGCACATGCACAAAGTGCAATTTAGCACTTCTGTGCATGCATGAGCTCCGAAACCTGGAAGTAACCCGTTCCAGTACTTCCAGGTTTGGCACGGTGCGCAACCCAAAATGACGCAACCTGAAGCATTTGTAACCCGAGGTATGACTGCACAGGAAATCAAAAAGGGTCTCAAGAAATCAACCTTCAGAGGAAGAAGCCTGCAGGAAGGAACCCTTCAGAAAACCCTTTGTTGTAGAGAATGAACTGAACGCTGCTTAAAAATACATATGTTAGCGAAAATATCAAAAAAAAATAGGGGATTCTCCCCCATGGGTATATTAGTAAAAACTGCATACAAAATGATGTTTATTAGTATAAATATTCAAAGTAAGTTTTTTATGAGAAGACTACCAAGTGCAGTCACCACAACAGCTACTCACTTTGGGTTTTAGTAAAGCAAACAGTCTTATTTGTCTGTGACTAAAGGATATCGAGTGCCAGAACAACTTGGCCACAATAAGGAAGTTTTGCCCATAGTATGACTATTTTCCACCTTCCCATTAAACTCTCTGGCACCCTATCTGCATAACCTAGCAATTGTAAAACATAGATGCGCTTTTACTCTCACAAGATTGAATATATTGCCCTCGGCTGTACTTGAGGGACGATTCCAACAGTTTCCACACGAAAAATACTTATGTCCCTGTGGAGATGGCAGTACTGAATCAGTGACACATGTCCTTCTGGCTTGCACTCTTTATAAAGACTTGAGGAATGAGGTTATCACCCCTCTTGATTGTCCATTCTGGGTTGCCCAGCCACTGCCACACTATCCTTTCTCTTGGCAGATCAAGATGAGCAGGTGACAGAAAAGGTTGCAAGGTTTTTAGCTGGGGCAATTAGAATAAGATCCGCTACTTGATTATTGATTCAAAACCCTAAAATGTATTTTATGTAATCAACTTTTTATTTGTATTTCTATTCTCTGTATATTGTATTGTTGTTTTATTGCTACGGCTGATGGCTGATGCAAATAAAGATTCATTCATTCATTCATTCATTCATTCAAGTTAAAATATATGGTGGCGGGGGTGGGGTGGAAATGGGTTTGTATAGATTTGGTAGAACAGTGGTGGGGTGGAAAGGAACTTATATCCCACATTTACACATTGCAGTCTACTGATTCATTTTCTTCAGAGCTGTTTACTGAATTTACTGATATCTGACCCAACAGGGGAAACATGCAGCAGAGCACCTTTAAATTCCTCCATGTTGCATGGAGGAATTTTATTGGGACTGGAACAATAAAAACTAGGGATATAGCGCTTTGAAACTAATTTACTCCAGCTTTGTTGTAGTGCAAATCAGAACCCTCACCAGCGATGAAGCTTTTATTTAAAAAATATAACTAATGAGTGAACAGAATCACAGAGAGTGAGAAGAAATATTGCATTTGGAAAGAATCACATGGAACATATACATATGAATGGCTGTCCTTCAAAAAACGGGAAGGTTAAACAACTGGAAATGAAAGATTTGTCCATCTATGGTGAGCACAGAATTCCAAACTTTATATAAGGGCTTCTGAATTTCAAGAAAAGCTGCTGAAAGCTCAATGGACACCACTTTCCCCTTCATCAGAATCTTCACAATTTTCTCCTTATTAGATGTTCCCTGTTGTTCAGCTCAGGCCTCAACACAATAAGATAACATTTTGGAAGATAGATGCAACACAGAATACCACCACTGGAGGCTAAGATAGCGAAGATCTCCACAGCAACCATGTATTTGCCCTTAGAGCTCATATAAGATGGAATAAAGGATAGCCACACACTGCAGAAGACCAACATGCTGAAAGTGATGAACTTGGCTTCATTGAAACTGTCGGGTAACTTCCTGGCAAAAAAGGCCACAGTGAAGCTGGCAATTGCCAGGAAGCCCATGTAGCCTAGTACACTGTAAAACATGGCCACAGACCCTTCATTACATTCCAAGACAACTTCTTTAGTCACTGAGTACATGTCCACTTCTGGGAAGGGGGGAGAGGTTGCCAACCACACAGCACAGATACCAGTTTGAATAATAGAGCAGAAAAGCACAATGGAGTTGGCTAGCCTCCTCCCTACCCATTTCCTCATCCTAGATCCAGGTTTGGTGGCTATGAAAGCCAGGACCACTGTGGTGGTTTTGGCCAACACACAAGAAACAGCCACGGAGAAGATGATGCTAAAAGCAGTTTGTCGGAGGAGACACATAATCTTCTGCGGTTTCCCAATGAATAGCAGTGCACAAAGGAAGCAGAGCAGGAGAGAGATTAGGAGAGTGTAGGTGAGGTTCTGGTTGTTGGCTTTGACGATGGGAGTGTCATGGTGTTTTATAAATATTGCTAGCACCAGAGCAGTGGTGAAAGAAAAGGCTAGAGCAAAACAGGTTAAGCCAAGTCCTAAGAGTCCCCCATATGACAAATAGGTTACAGATTTAGGAATACATAAATCATGATTTTTGCTTGGATACTTTTCATCAGCACATTTAATGCAGTCATTCATGTCTGAAATAGAAAAGCCAAGATCTTTATTTTACAAATACGCCATAACATTTCAACACGATGCATAAAAATGTTTCTTTCATGCAGTCAAATTCATATATGTTCAGTGCTGGTACTCTCAAATGTGGCTTAGAGCCTTAGTGATATTATGCAGCATTGTTAGTACTAAAAACAATGATGTATTAAGCAGCCTGAGATTACAGTGCCAACCTAAATCTGGCAGAAAACCCATTATCATTAAAGGGGGAACTTTTGTTCATTCCCTGCAACATCTAAGCACAGTTTAAAGAAAGACCAAAGTAAAAGCCTGCTGCAGTGCCAAACATGAATGATAGCTGCTAAAGCAAAATATAGCTGCAAATTTCTCTGTTTATGGGCTTTTCTTTTTAAAAACAAAACATAACATAACAAAAACAGGCAATTTGTAGTTTATAGCCAAGGAGCAACACTAATTTGAGAATCCCGATTTTGAGGTGTACCTCAATAACATCTTTGAATGGTGCTTTCTTTGGCAAGATATCAGCAGAACAGCACTGCTAATAATGCATTGCAATTTTAAGTGAATTAATTTATTTACAATCACCAGGTCCAAATGATACCACATGGACCAGATTCTCTCTAAGCAGCAGCTTCTTCTTAGATCCAGCTCACCAAACCATTTAACAAAACGGACCATAAAGAAGGCTGATCGCCGAAGAATTGATGCTTTTGAATTATGGTGCTGGAGGAGACTCTTGAGAGTCCCATGGACTGCAAGAAGATCAAACCTCTCCATTCTGAAGGAAATCAGCCCTGAGTGCTCACTGGAAGGACAGATTGTGAAGCTGAGGCTCCAGTACTTTGGCCACCTCATGAGAAGAGAAGACTCCCTGGAGAAGACCCTGATGTTGGGAAAGATGGAGGGCACAAGGAGAAGGGGGCGACAGAGGACGAGATGGTTGGATAGTGTTTTTGAGGTTACCAGCATGAGTCTGACCAAGCTGCGGGGGGCGGTGGAGGACAGGAGTGCCTGGCGTTCTCTGGTCCATGGGGTCACGAAGAGTCGGACACGACTAAACGACTAAACAACAACAACAACAATCAATCAAAGAACAAAAAAGTAACCTTGAAGCAGTCACAGTTAAGCATACTCCTCTGAATGACACCCATTCTTTTGATAAACCTAAATAATATATTTCATACCTTCCTGGTTGGAAATCTCTCCTTCTGGGCAAGGGATGCAATCATAGCAGCAAGATGCCTCTGACTCCCTCCCTTTCTTCCTAAAACCAGGATGGCAACTCTCTGTACAGACAGAAAGAGGCTGTGCCTAATGAGAATACATAGTTTGAAATTATTAACCATATTTAGTCCCTTTCCCCCAACCGCAAGACTCTCTATAGCAAGAAGGCATTTCATTCATGTATGAATCGGTCTGATCTTACAAGTTGCAATTCAAAGCTTGTATATTTTGTAGTATTATGCCTATATTTATAACACATTATTTGTTTATTTTGTTGTTGTCTATTTTTCTTGCCAAACTGTATAACAAAAGTAATATTGATTAAGGTATACATGTAAACATAAGCATAAATTACCCCTGTCTGCTCCTTGAACAGTATTTCAGAATTCAAATTATATTTATTTAAAACACAATGTATTTTACAAATAGGATTAAGAACCTTCTGTTTAACATAATATTCAATATACTCCAATGCATCATATTATTTTTTCCTTTACAAGTTCATTGTTCTCTATAACATATAATAATAATAATAATCATCATCATCATCATCATCATCATCATCATCATCACTCTGTTATTTTTATCCACATTCACTTCTCGGATATTTGACAGATTTTGGAAAACTGATTGGGTGATACCCAATTTGCTTAAATTTATTGTGCAGTACAAACATAAGTGTTAAAAGAGAGATCACAATTGTTCACAGAAATTTGCTTTGCACTTCCACACAGAGAGGCAGTAGTATTCAAAAATGGGAGATCTCCAAAGCTGCCAACAGTCAGATCCTACCTGGTTAAACCACTTGTGCCATGTGATGGCATCTTCATTTATGGTCAGCACTCGGTCTGAAGGTCTGTCAGGATCCACAGTCCCAATTTTCACTCTGTGAAAGGTTTGATTTGCGGAAACTATCCAATTGATAACATCAAATTCTGCTAATAATTCCAAATTATGGTCAAAAGAAATCCTGTTCCCAGCACTGTTGTTAAATGAGACACTTCTCAAAAATTGATGGAGCTAGATTGGAAAAGAAAAGACAACAATTTAATAATGTCTAGATGGATTTTGCAAATTAAGGTCTAATAGGCTCTTCATGCTGTAAGTTTAGAGACCACAAAGAAGAAAGACAGCCTGAAGATGGTTCAGAAATTTCAGCTAGTGCAGAAATCAGTGGCCAGGTTGCTCAGTGGAGCAAGATGGTTTGAGCATATGGCCTGATTGCACAGGCTGCCAATTAGTTTCCAGTTCCAATTCAAAGTCTGTTTAATTGTTCAGGATCACAATACCTCAACAACCACTTCTCTCTATAGGTAAAAAAGTAAAGGTAAAGGACCCCTGGATGGTTAAGTCCAGTCAAAGGTGACTATGATGTTGTGGCACTAATCTTGCTTTCAGGCCAAGGGAGCCGGTGTTTCTCCATAGACAGCTTTCTGGGTCAAGTGGCCAGCACGACTAAGCCGCTTTTTGTGCAACGGAACACTAAAAGCAGAGCAGTGTACGGAAACACCATTTACCTTCCCGCCAGAGCTGTAACTATTTATGTACTTGCACTTTTTAGCGTGCTTTCAAACTGCTAGGTTGGCAGGAGCTAGGACCGAACAACAGGAGCTCACTCCATTGCGGGGATTCGAACCACCGACCTTTTGACTGGCAAGCCCAAGAGGCTCAGTGGCTTAGACCACAGAACCACCTGCATCCCATATGAACCCTTCTTTGTGTTCCTCCTCCACGAGAGGTCCAGAAGATGGCAACACGAGAATGGGCCTTTGCTGCAGTGGTTCCCTGTTTGTGGAATGCGCTTGCCAGGGAGGTTTGGTTGGTGCCTTCATTATATATCTTTAGGTGCCAGGCAAAAACATTCCTCTTCAACCAGAACTTTGGCTGATTGACATCCGATGCCTTTTTAAATCTTTTATGTGGGGATGTATTTTACTTTTTTTTATATATTGTAATTTTATGTTGTGAACTGCCCTGAGATCTACAGGTACAGGAAAGTATACAAATATAATAAATAATAAATTATAATAATTTGATAGCAGCCAATACCAACTATCTGAGAAAGTCATGTTATGCCATAAATTTTTACAGCTTTTTCTCACGGCTACAGAAAGGTTACCCCGAGGCTAGTTACAGAATGTCATTTGGATTGCCATGCTCTGCAGCAAAGTTGTTATTCCATTTGCAGCTCCAAAAACCTCCCTATACTATAGTATAAACACCCTATACTTTTACTTTTCTATAGCTTTAATATGATTTGGAGAGAAAGAGTGATGATAATGTGAGCACAGGAAGAATATGAGGAATAGGTTTCTACACTGTTTGGGGGCCTTTTGTAAGATCTAAGATACCATGCAAAGTTATATGATGATCTTCATGCCCCTACCTGCCACATCTGGAGATTCTGAAACTTCAAAACCCTTCCATCCACTATTGCACTGTGTTTCACTCTAGACAAGGCCATGGCATGCAAAGCATGGGCCACAGCATAGACAGCATTGTAGATGTTGTAACTGTGACCAGTCATGCTCACTTCAAAAAACGTTCCAGGAAGGTTTTGCAGTTTCTCATCGCCAGTACAAATGTATCCATCTCCCCTCTTTAAAACAGAATTTGGGAATACACAGCCAAAAGCCTGCTGCCAGAAGTCTCTGATAAAACTGTCTCCTTTTGTCCTGGAAGGACTGATGCTCTCAACAAATGGCTTGAACGCTGGTAGGTCAGTGGTGTGAATTGTGAAAGAGAGAGCACCAAAGATTATACCTGTATCCCAATTCTTTTGAAAGGCCAATGAAGTGAGCTCCATCTGGGCTGTCAGTATCCACACTTTCCCTCTTGATATATTTGTCTCATGTTCCTCTTTTGACAGATATGGAAACCATCTCAGATAGATCATAGCATTAGATTCTCCATAAAACACTATTACATTGGCTTTGCTGTTCATGGCTTTAGCGTGTATTTTTGACCCGTGTTCCAAATTATCATCAAATTCAGTTAAAGAAGTTACAAAGGGGAGCTCTTCCATGAAGGCAAAACAAATACCTTTCTGGGAGAACAGTGGAACTGCAATTTGCAGAAATCTCTCTCCATTGTCTGTGTCTATAACAATGACCCCAATCCATATCCAACTGAAATGCAGTAATAAAGAGAGTATCCCTGAATACTGAAGGGTTTCCTTAGGGGTCATTTGGAAGAAAGAAAGTCCTGGGGCTTTATCATTCATCACTGGAGCAGAACCATACACGAGCTGAACAGAGACAAACATTTAAGAAGGAGAGATAAGTATAGTAATTTCTAAGCTGTAGTTTCATGTGTAGTGGTCAATTAAATCTGTGGTCTGGAACCTCAGGCCTAGAGACCAAATGCAGCTTTAGGCCTCTTTATCTGTTCCTCAGAACTCTCCCCAGGCCGTACCAGTACAGGGCTGTCTTTACCCAAAGGTGCAAGGGGTACTCGGGCACTGAATTCTGGGGGGCACCAAATATATATCTATTATGTACCTGTCCCTCTCGATCGCTTGGCAGTTAAAAGCAATGGAACAAAAATCCCCGCCCCCTGCCTCTGTCGCTCTGTTAGTCCATAGTGTCAAATATTCTTGACAAGTCAGGAAAGAAAAGCAGTTTCCCCCCGCTGCATCGTTGTTACAGGTGAGCGAGTTCCTCCTTTACAAAAGTCAACAACTTTGGCTCCCCCCTCCCACCAAAAACTCCATAAAAGTTAGTATGGGGGCGCTGGGTGGATCTTTGCACTTCAGTGGCGCATATGCACCTGTCACTGGTCCTGCTTCTTACAATGAGTGTTTTTGCCAAGCTAGAGTGAGTCCTTAATCCATGATTATGTCTCTTATCTTCCTGAATGGAGAATAGAGAAGGGTATGTGAGTTTGTCTCGAACCTAGCCTACAACACAAAGTTAAATTTTATATTCATTGCCCCACCGACTTCTTATTCTTTCCCAGCCCACCACCACCATGTGGCCCTCAGAATGTTGCCTACAAGAAGATAAGGCCCTTTGGCTGAAAAAGGTTCTCCAGCCCTGACATTAAGACACAAAGTGTATGTCAACCTCATAAAGTCAGTGGTTATTATCCCATGCTAAAGATACAGGGCTGACCATGAGACAATATAGTCTAACCAAATTCCTTTTATGGTTGGGGAAAGAACTTCTTTCCTCAGAACTCATGCTCTTTCACAAACAGTCAGAAACAAATATTTTAAAAAAGAAATAAATATATATGTGTACATGGGTGGTTCAACCCAGAGTTTACTGCAATGTATTATGGTGTACAATGCCTACAAACAGGAGACCTTGCACAATTGTATCTACATATGTCTCATTGCCTTAACAAATGTCCCATTTTATGAAAAATTGGTGTCTGGATTCTGTTGACTGTTCCAGGCAGCCAAAGGCATTGGCTTTGAACCCCAATATTTCCCCAACACTTGGGTAGTGGACCTCCCTTCTTGCTCTGTCCCTGATGTGCTTCCTTTGCACATTGAAATCTTTTCTAGTCCACAAAACATTCAAAAGCATGAAAAAGCAATGCTTTTGGTTCTATGATGAGTTCTAATTCTAATTATTTATGTATATCAATTAAATATCCAAACATTAAGCATTATATACATATCTGATATAGACAGATGATAGTGTTACAATTCCTGCTCCATGATTGCAGTCATGGGATTGCTGTCTTTCACATGACGGTGTATGTTTTGACTCCACAGAGTGGGATGTGACGGAGGCAGGATGTTTGTGTTACTGTGTTCCATGAAGTGGGACTATTGTCCTTTTTCCTTTTTGCTGTCTGATGCTAGAGAGGGAGCCATGTTGCAGTGCTCTCTGTGTGTTTATATATAAATAAAGTAGATTAGCCAAAATACTGAGTTGCTCTCCGGAAATGGCGGAGCTCCTCCGATCGGGAGGAACTTACTCCATGAAAAACAGGGTCTGACCGCCACGGCGAAGGCGGAGACCCATTGAAATCACAAGCGGGAGAAGCTTGTGAACCTGGGATTCGGCTGGCACCTTTTGCGCCTCCCCTACTCGCAGGAAAACCCTGTTTTGGGGATCCGGAGCGACGTGGGGTGAGTGGCGCGGTGCTTTGAATCGACTGCTTCTTTCACGGAGTGAAGCCGCATTGCTGTTGCTGGAGAGCGCTGACTTTTTCCTGTGGACAATTGGATTTTAAACAACTATCCGTGAGTAGAACGGAAAATTGCATCTTTAAATACCTTAATTTGGCGGCAAAGCAGTAAGGTCATAAACAGGAAGTCCGCCTTCCGCTTTTGTAAATAGATTGAAGCAAAGACGTTACAAGCTAAAGTCTTTGAAAGCTTTTGACAAAGGATTAAATCTCCATCGGTTGAAAATACAAAACCCCCCTTGGAAGCAGGTGAAGAGGGGGGAAATTTTGAACTTAGTAAGCCTGCAGGAGTGAGGGGAAGATCAAATTACCACAGCTCTGAACCTGGGAACGGGCTGCCAGATGACGTTTGGGGAAAGTTCATTGACAGAACGGATTTGACAGCTAGCTAAAATAAGAGTAAGATACTGTTTTCATTGTCCTCTTCCACATTTAAAATGGAGGAAAGGTAACTGAAAATCGAAACTATGTTTATTGCTTGAGTTGTGCTTGAAAGAACTGATACAAGTGGAGACTGTTTCCCTCTAGAGGGAGCTTTTGAAACTGTTATAGGAGTGTAACTGGGAGATCTCCAGCTGCAAGATAAGGATTCTGAGAACCAGAGATTGACTTTGGACCATTCAAAATGTTGATAGGAGAAGTTATTGTGACTGCATTATGTAAGATAAGCTATTCGCTGGAAGAGCTTCATAAAAAGACGGATGACATGATTTTTAAAATTGATAATTTGGAACAGAAAGTGACTAATTTGAGACAAAAAGCGAGCACCAACACAGAAATAATTCAGGACCTGGCACGGGAACCTACTTTGGCAGAACAAATGGTGGAGGAAAAGGAGAAAGTTGTTGTTTTTGAACCTAAAATAACACAAGCAGGATCCTTAGTTTTACAGAAGCAAATTGAGGACTATAAATTGAGGCCTTTTATGATTGAATCTAGAAAAAGTCAGATTTTGAGGATTGGATCCCGGCTTGGACTGAAGAAGGAAAGTTGGAAAGATCCCTCTATCCAGGGATTAAATGACTTTTGGGACATGGACTTGGATTTGGAGGAGATTGAAGTTTTGGGGGCCTTTGGATTTGGAGGAATCTTGAAATACGTCCTACAACACTTTATAGACCCTAGCTTCAACTATGGAAATTTGGCTGAACTGTCCAGAAGGAATAAAAGTATTGTTAGGATGGAGTTTTCTTGAGATTTGCTCTCTAGCATTAAAGAATATGAAGAAGATCTGCAGAAGGGACCTGGAAAAGAGTTAAGAGCCTCGGACATAAGATCTCCAGGTTGATGGACTATATGGAATTGACGGAAAGGACTGGCAGAATCCAAAACCAGGGAGAGGAGTTGATGGAAGAAGATTGGAAAATTTAAAGTTTATATATAGAAATATCGCAAAATTAATGAGTGATAGAAAAATGGTGGATTGATATTTTATGGATTTAGCAGAAATGTTGTAAGGAGTTAAGCATATATAAGTATTTTAGTTTTAATGTTAAAATAAGGTTAAAAAAATATGTTATTTATAATATGATAGAGAATAGAGAAAGATGGAAAGGATTTGCTGAAATAACTAGTAGAAGTGGAATACAAAAAGGGAGGTGAGAGGAGGTCGAGGAAACAAGGGAATGAAAGAAAGAATATCGAAAAGGGGGGATGTATTTTTTAAAATTGTTTTTGTTTTGTTTTGTTTAGGGTTAGGGTTAGGGAGTGGGTTTTGTTTAGTTTAGTTTAATGTGTTTAGTTTAATGGGTTTAGGTTGTGTTTTGTATTGTTTATATATTGTATTGTCTTTTTTTGTTTTTTCTCTTCTGTCTTTTTAAAAGTAATAAATATTATTTTAAAAAAAATACTGAGTTGCTGAGGTCTGTCACACAAGTTGCGCAAACTCTGCGGATCCCTAAGTGTGCCGGTGTTGGTTGGCATCGGTCGCTGTGGTGTTTGGGCTGAAGAAAGCTTTTGAAGTTCCCGAAAGAAATACCAGGAGGGAGGGAACATGCCAGTCGAGCATGTGTCTCTGCCAGAGTCCTACTCGAGTGTAGGCTGAACTCCTGACAGAGAGATGATAGATATAGATAGATAGATAGATAGATAGATAGATAGATATTAATTCTGCACTATTCCCACATGCAAATGAGCATGTGTGCCTTACCTACTTGTGGAATCTTATAGATATCGAGGATATTTGCCATTGCAATAGAGATTTTGGAGTCTAGTCCTCCAATCACTGCAGTCAGCTTATTCTGGATGTCACATTTGTAGTTCGGAACAAATCTCTCCAATGTAGATAAAAGTAGCATTGTAGAATAGTAGGTCTGCTTTGCCTTGAAATAGCTGTCATAGATGTTGAAGCCTAAGGTGATATTGGGTAGGATCAGAGGGTCTTCATTTATCTCATTCACTGCAAATTCCAGGGCCAGAATGTGTTGGTAATTCTTTGGCACTGCACTAGAATGAAAGTTGCATTCTGTATCAAACTATTCCACATCTAAACAATAATAATAATAAACCCGCTATATTCTGCATCTTCCTCAGCATTATTATTATTTTGCTACCGTTTTGTGGTGGTTGGCAGATGGATGGCAGCTAACAGATTGAGGTTGAATCCTAACAAGACAGAAGTCCTGTTTTTGGAGGACAGGGGGAGGGTGGGTGTGGGGTGTCCTGAATGGGGTAACCAAGTGCATAGCCTTGGAGTCATTTTGGACTCACAGCTGTCCATGGAAGTGCAGGTCAATTCTATGTCCAGGTCAACTGTCTACCAGCTCCATCTGGTACATAGGCTGAGCCTCTAGCTGCCTGCAGACTCTCTCACCAGAGTGTTGCATGCCCTGGTTATCTCCTGCTTGAACTACTGCAATGTGCTCTACATGGGGCCACTTTTAAAGTTGACTCAGAAACTACAACTAATCCAGAATGTGACAGCTAGACTGGTGACTGGGAGTGGCCGCCGGGACCATATAGCCAGTGGCAGAGCTTCATGCTCCAGCACCGGGGGCAGAGAGCAGGTGGGGGCAGGGCTGGCGCGCGCCCCGGGGGTGTGGTGTGCTGCCCAAAGGGGTGGGGCATGCGTTCTGGCAGCAGGGCGCCCAACGTGGGTGAGGGAGCAGACATGGTGGAACCCCATTAGGATTGCGCTGCAGGAGGCGGTGCGCTCCCCCTGCCCCCCTCTTCCTCTGCTAGTGCATATAACACCAGTGCTAAAGGATCTTCACTGGCTCCTACTACGTTTCTGCACACAATTCAAAGTGTTGTTGCTGCCCTTTAAAGCCCCAAATGGCATCTTTTCCCCCATCGTTCAGCGTGGACACTGAAGTCCTCCTCTGAGGGTCTTCTGCTGCTTCCCTCACTGCAAGAAGTGAGGTTACAGGGAACCAGGCAGAGGGCTTTCTTGGTATTGGCACCCGCCCTGTGGAACACCCTCCCTTCAGATGTCAAGAAAATAAACAACTATTGGACTGTTAGAAAACATCTGAAGGCAGCCCTGTATTGGAAGGTTTTTAATGCTTGATGTTTTTAGAAATGCTGTAAGCCATTGAATCAACAATTCAATTACAGCTATGGGAAAGAGAGAGAAAGAAAATGGGGTGGTACTAGGGATCTGTCAGGAGTCCTGAATACAATGGAACAAACTCAAAATGAGTCAGTGTTTCAACAGCACAAGGGGTAGGACAGACAGCCAAGAGAAGAGATAAAGGAAACAAAAGACAGAGAAAGAATTCAAGTTATTTCCCTATTTCAGAGAAGATGGAAGGTATGAAGGTACAGGGTGCTTATGGTGATCCAAGAGTGCATCTTGTGGCTATAGAGAAATGACAAATTGTGATTTTGTGCCCAGCCTGCATATACAAAAGCAAGCTGTGGTTTCTTTCTGTTCCCCAGGAGCAGTGGTAGCTGCTGCCCATTGGGACTGCTAGGACAGAAAGCAGAGAGCCTAACAATAGATGAAGCCCTTTTTAAGTAAAATTGGTTTAATTAACACTGAAAATGGGAATGCTTGTGTAATGGTGAAAGGGTTTAACTGGAAGATTCCACGGAAACTTTAGAGAAGCAGGAAGAACCATCTCTGAACTTTAACTAGTTGATAAGTAACTGATTATTGTTCTCCTAGCTAACATGTGAGTCACTTCCCCTTACCTTGGGGGTAAGTAACTTTGTCAGTTCCCCTTGCCTGAGGAGGAAATAGGTAATCAAGCCTTTGTTCCTCCCCCAAGTCTACCTGAGAATTCAACATGCAAGGCCATCTGAGCTGCTTGCTCCAGCTCAGCCACACAGCTCTCACCAGCCATTTTCATGTTCTTATACCAATAATTTATGAACCTTGATCATTTGGTAATAAAGCCACATTTTACTCCCTGTGCAGCATTTCTGACTCATATATGCAACAGCACATTAATTTGACCTGTGGAGAGTTTGTTAAGTAAGCTTTTTTTAAAAAAAAACAAACACAAAACAAAACTTTCCACTTGTGGTCTTTTCCTATGCTGGGGAAGAGGGAATCTTTGGAAGGAACTTTTATAAAGGGCAATTTTGGAACTCCCTTGGAAAGGTGTATCTTAAACAATTTAAAGCCTATATTTCCACTCTTTACTTTGCTGCCTATTTTGTGAATTAAAATCTCTTATGAGGTTCTCTCACCAAATAGTACTTGTCTCAAACTTGGCTCTTGGCATCAAAGGAAATTCTCCCTCTTTGTACTTTTTTCCTTGAACCAACATTAAGTAGGCTCTGCTACCCTTCCCATTTTTTCACACTTACACCTTCTGTTCATGAGACTATCTAGTGTTATTGTTCATTTCTTCTGCCATGCTTCCATAAACCCTTGCACTGCACAATCATGTGCAGAATGATGTTTCTGAGCATCAAACACTAAGGGATACACTTTAAAGTAGGGTTTCTTGATAACATGAGTCTAATATGCCGTATGCTAAGATAGCAGAACAAAAGTGTGAGTATAGAAAGAAGTAAGAGATATGATGGAACAAAGAAATCACAGCAGAATTTTGGTAACACAGCCAATGAAAGATATAGTGAAGAGAAATAAAATAGCTTCTGAAGGCTTAAATGTATCCTCCCCGGGGGGGGGGGGGATTTTCACTTCAGCATTCTATTAATGTATTACCTTTCTATACATCTAAGACAAGAAGCCACTGTTTATAGACTGTAGTTCTACCACTGCTCATTTCAGTGACAAAATACAAAGAGATTAAAACAAATAAAGAATAAGTGCTTACAAGAAATCTTCAAGCAATGCTGGTGGAGGTTCTTCAGTGAAAGCTATTGAACTGTCGAAAAAGCTACCATGAGTTGCAATGCCACCAATGATGAGGTCTCCTGACTGATGGTACATGTGTTGTGGGTGACGTGGACCACAAACCCTACATTTCACAGCATGAGATTTCCATAACTTGTGAGGAAGCAGTGCCAGCAGGAAGACCACTAGAACCACCATCCTCGCTGCAAGGCTTATTTTATTTTTTACACAGAAATTCTGCTATTTTCTTTTACCACACTATATATAGTGTCTTGATGACTAACAGCCTTCTTTACTTGAGCCTTGGAGTGACTAATAGAAACTATTAGCGATCTCACTGGAGGACTAAACAAAATAAAAAAATTCCTTCCAGTAGCACCTTAAAGACCAACTAAGTTAGTTCTTGGTATGAGCTTTCGTGTGCATGCACACGTCTTCAGATACATTATTATTTCTTTTTTTTATTTTGTTATCACTGGAGGACTGTTTCTGCTCCCAGTCCCTTTCCCCTGCCCCACATGGTACTGGGTATATTTATAACAGTCTTGGTTGCCTTTGCTTAACAGTGTTTGCTGTTAATCTTGTTTGTGGCCCATGAATTCCACAGAGAGTTGGACATTTGATCGTAATTAAAGAGGGAGGTAATAATGGGTTCCACTCTTGGGGTTCCTAATGGAATTGTTAAATAAATTATGTTTGTATCATATCTGAAAATGTGTTTGGAATACTAAACAAGAAAAAAAATGGCACCAGAAATAATGTTGTGCTCTGGAGCTAGAGACAAAATTAACTTCTTTCATGATAGGAGTAGCCTTCTTTTCAGAATTACATGGATTGATGAGCCACATGGGTTGTTCCTAGCACTACCCAGTCATTGCTCTTCCATTGTAAGCTGCAAGCATAATTAAAATGGACTTTCCACAACACCAGGAGTTGGGGTAGTTTGGGATGCCGCCTGTACTCTCAGAGGGAATGGAGGCAACAGAACCCTGCCTTCCAAATTTCACTGCCACCAGCTGGATGTTAGCTTGTTTTTACCCTTGCTTCCTCAGTTGAACAGCTCTTTTATTGATATTTAACTATACTAAGCTACTCCTTATACTGTGTAGAATACTATGGCATTTAGGTATTAGGAAAATAGCAAAGTATCAGACAAATGCCTCCCAACCACCAACAGCCCATGCTTTTACTTAAGGTTTTAGTAAGGCCTTCAGTTAAACAATTTTTGAAAACATGAAAAAAGAAGAGTTAAGAACATCTAGAATACAGGGAATCAAAAAGGGTTTCAAGAAATCAGCCTCCAGAAGATGAAGCCTGCAGGAAGAAACCCTTCAGAAAACACTTTGTTGTACAGAATGAACCGAAAGCTGTTTAAAAATACATATGTTAACAAAAATAACAAAAAAGGGGGATTCCCCCCATGAGTATATGAGTAAAAACTGGATACAAAATGATGTTTATTAGAATAAATATTTAAATTAAGTTTTTTTATGAGAAGACTTGCAAGTGCAGTTATCAGGACCTAGTGAACACGGTGTTAAATGGAGTTGAGTCAGTATAACTGGCTATTGATCTGAATGGTGGGGAATGAGACTGTCAAAGCTATCCCCCTTTTTGTTAAAGAAACAGCAACCTATTAAACATTCTGATTTAAATTGAACAAAAAAACCAAAATAATGACTAAAAATATGAAAGAAGACATCATAAATGAGCTTGAAAGACAAACTGGAATTAAAATAACCAAAAAAGTAAAATACCTTGGAATTTGGATAACTATGAAAAATATAAATTTGATGGAAAATAATTATAAGAAAACATGGAAAGAGATAATGAAGGACTTGGATATATGGAACAGATTACATCTCTCGTGGATGGGCAGAATGGCGGCAATTAAAATGAGTTTATTACCCAAATTACTCTTCTTATTCCAGAACAATCCAATAATTAGGGGAATTGCAATATTTAAAGAATGGCAGAGACTACTTTCCAAATTTATTTGGCAGGGAAAAAGACCCAGAATTAAATTTAAATTGCTTACAGACCAAAGAGATAGGGGGGGTCTTGCGGTCCCAAATCTGAGGTTATATTATGAGGCCGCATTTCTTTGTTGGGTAAAAGACTGGATCATCATTAAAAATAGAGAGATGTTAGATCTAGAGGGGTTTAACTTAAGATTCGGTTGGCACGCTTATCTATGGCGAGATAAGGGAAGGGTTCATAAAGGTTTTTCTTTTTTCTTTTTTTAATAATATTTATTAAAGATTTTCAAATATAACAAAAAAAAGAAAAACATCCAAATTTAAGGCCTTATTTTCAATATCATCTTTCCAGGACTTCCCCCTCCCCACCCCCTCTTGTATTCCAATTCTTTCAAATAGATTCAACAAATCCTTACCCCAAATTTTAAAATTAAAAGTATAATTTAACACTCTTTGGATTCCAAATTTCCCTCCCCCCTTTCCTGGTTGCGTTCCCAATGTCCATCAAATCCACTGTCTCCTGGAGCTCCCACATCTGAACCATAATCTAAGCCATAATCCTTCACCAGTCCGCTTTGCCGTCTTTTTAGTAATCTTTACCGTCTTTTAATCATCTTTAATTTCAAATGTCCAATCTTAGAAAGGGTCTATCTTCCAACTTTGTCCAGTTCTTGTTTTTCTTGTTGTTCTTGATGTTCTCTCTTCTCCTCTTTTTTTTCCTTTTTCCCCCCTGCTCTCCTGCACAAATGTTCTAATTCCAAAAAGCTTGTAATTCCTCTACAGAGGCTTTGTTATTCAGGAACAAAACATTACGTCAAGTCCCTTCCATTCTTCAGTAGATAAATCTATTGTCTCCTTTAGTGTGTAGACCTCTGTAGACAAAATAGTGTTCCATTTCTGCAGTTTCCCAGGAGATAAAATGTCCGATTCAAATTCCATGCCAGCGATACTTGTAATAACCCACAGCTCCTCTAGAGGGATTATAGTAACTCAGTTTCATTCCCGATCTCACCCACCAGTCAAAGTAACTTATTATTCCTTGTTTTAAACAGTTTATATCCAATTTATAACAAATGTAACCAGCAAAGTCCTCGTAACAAAGTTCTCTTTCTGTTCTTCAGTTTTGGCAGCTCCTTTGACAGCTGTCAAAACCTCTATTTCTCCTCTCCAGGCGCTCTCACGGATCGCTCCCGGGGCTTCCGGGGGGGGGGGTTGTATTTTAATTCACATTCCACTCTTCTCCTCCAGCCCAGCTTATAATTTTCCATCGCGGAATTAATATCTTTATCAAAAGAAAAGGTTGCGCTCGATCTTAGTTGTCAGGTCCTTTGCTTTAGCTCCTCTACAACAGGGGGGAGGTTGACTTCCTTTTTATACCTCCCCCGCTCGCTCCGAATTTTAAAAAAAATAATTATTCCCCTTTTTAATCCAAGTTCCAATTACTCACGGGTTGTTCTTTTAAGTCCAGATTTTCAATGGAAGAAGTCAGCTCTCTCCGCCAAATGGCATGCGGCTTCGCTCGGCAGGGGAAGCGGAGGACTCACAGCACCACCCCCCCCGTCACCCGCTCCACAGCCTTTAAAAAGGCTCCTTCGCGTGGTCGGGGGGGCGCAAACGGTGCCAGCCGAGTCACCATGCCCATGGGTTTCAGCGCCCATGGTTTTTGAGGGTCCCCGCATCGCCGGCGCGGTAGAACCCAGCCCCTGCCGAGCAGACTCCCTCCGGAGCTCGGAGGGAGTCAGCCATTCGGCGATGGCGCCAACCCGGAAGTCGGTTCATAAAGGTTTTTCTAACCATATTTTCAGAGGGCCACTATTGGAAGTCTGGGAAAGGAATAAAAAATTGCTGGAGCAGAAGACACCCTGGTGGCTATCACCAATTGATATTTTAACAATTAAAAAATTAAACATTGATGGGGAACGATGGACGTATGAGGACTTACTAACCAAAACAGAATCCGGGTGGAGGATTAGACCATACGAAGAAATAAAAAATAAGTTGACTGGTTGGATTCAATATCATCAAATAAATTCAATGTGGACGGAAGACAAAAAGATTGGAATAAATGAGAAAAAATCTAGATTCCAGATTGAAATAATAGAAAGTAAAACAAAATTACTATCAAAAATGTATAACCAGTTGCTTGAGTGGGACACCAAGGATGAGGAAGTAAAGGAGGTGATGGTGAGGTGGGCGGTAGATCTAGGGTATAATATAGAGTTTGATAAATGGAAGGCTTTATGGTGTAAAGATATGAACTTTTCAGCATGCACGACACTTAAGGAAAATATGTACAAGATGATGTATAGATGGTACATAACGCCGATAAAATTGCATAAAATTTATAGAACAGGCGACAAACTGTGTTGGAAATGTAAGAGTAAAGAGGGCGAATTTATTCACATGTGGTGGACGTGCGAGATTCTCAAAAAATTCTGGGAATCTATCTATAATGAATTAAAAAAAATTCTCAAATATACGTTTGTTAAAAAACCTGAAACCTTCCTACTGGGGATAATTGGCAAAGATATTAAAGAAGAAGATAAAACCCTTCTTCAATATGCAACAGCGGCCGCTAGAATCCTCATAGCACAGTACTGGAAAACAGCAAAAACCCCAACATTAAAGGAGTGGCAATTTAAATTAATGGATTACTTAGAATTGGCAAAATTGACTCAGAAAATAAGAAATCAAAAACGTACAAAATTTAGTAATGAATGGGATAAATTTAGAATATATATGGAAATAGAGACAAGGGGAAAATCAAAATGTTAATCAGAAATATAGATGTATCTAAAAAAAAAATAAATCACAGTAGGCATGAGATAACGCTTAGTATGTTATAAAATTTATTTTGGAATAGATACAGCAGAAAGATAATTAAGATAACATTATCCGAAATCGAGATAAAGGGAAGTCGATCAATGTTGTTGTAAAATTAATGTAAGTTGTGTTGTTTATGTTGTACGTATTTTATGTTCTTTTTCTTTTCTTTTTTTCCCTTTCTTTTTATGTTTATTTCATTTACTTTTGTCTGTTGTATGTCTGTGAAATATAGTTATGCAAAAATATTAATAAAAATATTAATAAAAAAAAACATTCTGAATTATAATAACTGAATTGAGAGTTGTTGTTTTTACATTGTATCCTTTTCATTAAACATAACCATCCATTTTTAAATAATTGTTTTGTAAAATTGAAATAAATATTTGATTAATTCACTTTCAAAAAGAGGTGTCTATGCTCTTTTGGAACCACACTTAAATTACCACAGGTACTGGTGGATTAAAAGATTTATTTTTTTTAGTATCAAGTACCACCCTATGTCCCAAATGCATCATTGCACCCAGAGGCTAATCTTCCCTCGATAGAATTACGGATCTGGCACAGGACACTTAACTATTGGTTTCGCCTAAACTCAAATCCCTCCGGTCTAATATCCCTAGTGCTGCAAGATTGTCACAAGAGTGCCTGGTCTAAATTTGTCTATCAAAAATTCCACTCTTGTGGCTTATCACCACAACAGCTACTCACTTTGGGTTTTAGTAAAGCAAACAGTCTAATTTGTCTGTGCCTAAATGATATCGAGCACCAGAACAACTTGGCAACAATAAGGAAGTTTTGCCCATGGTATGACTATTTTCCACCTTCCCATTTGACTCTCTGGCACCCTATCTGCATAATCTAGCAACTGTAAAACATAGATGCACTTTTACTCTCACAAGATTGAATGTATTGCCCTCGCCTGTACTTGAGGGACAATTGCAACAGTTTCCACACGAAAAATGAAGATGGCAGTTGCTGAATCAGTGACACATATCCTTCTGGCTTGCACTCTTTAAAAAGACTTGAGGAATGAGGTTATCACCCCTCTTGATTGTCCATTACGGGTTGCCCAGCCACTGCCACACTATCCTTTCTCTTGGCAGAATAAGATGAGCAGGTGACAGAAAAGGTTGAAAGGTTTTTAGCTGGGGCAATTAGAATAAGATCCGCTACTTGACTATTGATTCAGAACCCTAAAATGTATTTTATATAATCAACTTTTTATTTGTATTTCTATTTTTTGTATATCGTATTGTTGTTTTATTGCTATGGCTGATGGCTGACACAAATAAAAATTCATTCATTCAAGTTAAAATATATGGTGGCAGGGGGCGGGGCGGGTGGAAATCGGTTTCTATAAATTTGGTAGAACAGTGGTGGGGTGAAAAGGAACTTATATCCCACATTTACACATTGCAGTCTACTGCTTCGTTTTCTAAATATTGCATTTAGAAAGAATGACATGGGTTATATATATATGAATGGCTGTTCTTCAAAAAATGGGAAGGTTCAACAACTGGAAATGACAGATTTGTCCATCTATGGTGATCACAGAATTCCAAACTCTATATAAGGGCTTCTGAATTTCAAGAAGAGCTGCTGAAAGCTCAATGGACACCACTTTCCCCTTCATCATAATCTTCACAATTTTCTCCTTATTAGATGTTCCCTGTTGTTCAGCTCAGGCCTCAACACAATAAGATAGCATTTTGGAAGATAGATGCAACCCAGAAGACCACCACTGGAGGCTAAGATAGCGAAGATCTCCACAGCAACCATGTATTTGCCCTTAGAGCTTATATAAGCTGGAATAAAGGATAGCCACACACTGCAGAAGACCAATATGCTGAAAGTGATGAACTTGGCTTCATTGAAACTATCAGGTAGTTTCCTGGCAAAGAAAGCCACAGTGAAGCTAGCAATTGCCAGGAAGCCCATGTAGCCCAGTACACTGTAAAACATGGTTACAGACCCTGCATTACATTCCAGGACAACTTCTTCAGTCACAGATTGCATGTCCACATCTGGGAAGGGGGGAGAAATTGCCAACCATGTGGTAGAGATTCCTGCCTGCATAAGGGAACAAAAAAGAACAATAGAGTTGCTCAGACTTTTCCTCACCCACTTTCTCATTCTGGAACCTGGTTTGGTGGCCATGAAAGCCAATACCACTGTGACAGTTTTGGCCAGCACACAAGAAACAGCCACCGAGAAGATGATGCCAAAAACAGCTTGTTGGAGGAGACACGTCAGCTTCTGAGGCTGACCAATGAATAGCAATGCAGAAAGGAAGCAGAGCAGGAGGGAGACAAGGAGAGTATAGGTGAGGTCCCTGTTGTTGGCAACAACGATGGGAGTGCTATGGTGCTTCATAAATGTCCCCAGCACCAGAGCTGTGATCAAAGAAAGGGAAAGAGCAATGCAACCTAAACTGAGCCCCAAAGGTTCTTCATAAGACAAGAAGGTTACAATCTTGGGAATGCATGTATCCTGATTCTTACTTGGGTACTTCTCATCTGTGCATTTAATGCAGTCATTCATATCTGAAACAGAAAGAAACAAGACCTCTTCACACATTACTCTGCTCACATATAGAGGGCAAAATTGCTGAAAAGGGGTTTTGTTGTGGTCAGTTTAGTCCTGCATGACCCAACCATCACCACTACTGTACTGATCATACTATCTGCAGCAGGGAGCTTTCTATAAGTGTGGAGGCTCTCTGCATAATTTTGAAGGCATGTCCAGCCTTCCCACATGACTAGTGGGTGAAGAACTCATGAACTCATAAACATACCATGGACTATAAATCATACAAACAGATGATTTCTTTCGAACTAGTAAAATTTGTTTATGTAAATTATAGAATAAATTCTTTGATAAAATTTTGAAATATTATTTAGAACGTGTTAGATGTAAAGCAGCAAGGTGAGGTCACAATTCCCTGCATCAGCAGTAGCATCAAAGCAGTGTTCAAAGGAAGAGCCAAGTGACGTCACAGTGTATTCTCTTTTTTCCATTTTAAAACTGTGAAACCATCTCTTTCCCTCTCCAATACGATCATATTGTCTGCAGCAGGGACCTTTGTGTAGATGTTGGGGCTCCCTGCATGAGCTTAAACCCACAACTGGTCTTTACATATGAGTAATATGAGGAGAGGTCTATGGCCATGAACTTGTGAGCTCATCACTGAAAACATCAATAACATTAATAATTTCTTTCTTTTCTTTTCTTTTTACTTTTGTCGCATCTAAGGACTGCTTTCACATCCACAGCATAATTTTAAAGCATACAGTCCCCCAAAGAACCTTGGGTCATGGCATATGAAGCCTAATCTATCATCTATGTATCTATCATCTATCTATCATCTAATCTATCTATCATCTATCAACCCATCATCTATATATCTCTATCTATCATCTCTATCTAACTATCACCTATCTACATATATCTTACCTTCTTGGTCTGAAATCTTCCCTTCTGGACAAGGTATGCAATCATAGCAGCAAAATTGCTCTCCCTCCTTCACTTTCTTGCTTGAACCAGGGTGGCAACTCTCACAACATACAGAAAGTGGCTGTGCCTTATCCATAAATGAGGAGGGGGAAGAAGGAGAAGAAGAAGAAGAAGAAGAAGAAGAAGAAGAAGAAGAAGAAGAAGAAGAAGAAGAAGAAGAAGAAACAGCTTCAAATGCTTGCACTTCTGGGGGCTTTCCACCTGTCTATACACTGTGAACTACAGAAGAGACTGTGTAGCCATGTATGAATGAAGTCAACGTTTCTGGCATTTGTTAAAAGAATGAAGACAGTACTCTATTATCTATCTATATATTAAAATTTTGTTGCCCAAAGTTGACTTGCTGATTATAAGGCATTCTTCATTTTAAGTCCTAGAAGGTCTTCTGCACCAGAGGTATCCAAAGTGCCACTCTCCAAAAGTTGTTGGGGAACAGCTCCTATCTTCCCTAACCTCTGGCCAAGTTGAATGGAGCTGATGCAACACACAACTTGTAAAATTATTATTTTTAATCCTTAGAAAAATCTACCTCCCAAAACTCTGCCAAACTCTGCTCCAAACCCACAAATGTCTGTCAAACCTCCTTTCTTAAAATCTAACTCTCCTCAAAAGTTGGTGCAAAGGCTCCTGGGATTTCAATACATTCTGCGTGTCATTTTTGCCCTTTTGCACCATTTCCAGGTTTGAATCAAATTATTTATTTATTTTTCGTGGCAGCACACATCAACATAGTTGTGTGTGACTCAAACATGCATAATGGGGAATTGCCTGTACTTATTTTCCCCTAAAGAGTCAACTTTATGTGGATAATATAGAGCACCCTGGTCCTATTCTTTTGAGCACATGGCAGGAAAGAAGGTTTCACATTTTTCTCAGTGATGCAACTTACACACTTGCTTATGACTAGTGCATTTCGGTTTATCTACAGGGTGAGTCCTTTAAAAGAGGCCCCGTGGATACAGAGTACACATGTTCCACGGGGCCTCTTTTAAAAGACTCATCCCTGTTGCAAGCTCCTTTCAGTGCAGTGTTATTTGTCTGAAATGAGATACAAGCATGGTAATACTGAATGTGATGATATCCATTCCCATCTTAAATTCAACTAGACATTGTCAAGAAATAAATGGAGAAAAACATATGAGTGATGATCAAAGTGTCATGTGGTTCTGGCCCATAGGAAGGGTTTCAAATGTGTTTCTTTTCCTCTAATCCAAGCAATAAATATATAAATATTTATATACATATAAATAATGTGTGTGTGTGTGTGTGTGTGTATATATATATATATATATATATATATATATATACATTAGTTTCCCTCCATCAATATCTCAGTTATTGAAAGAAACAGGACAGAATGTTTTGTAACTCCAAGAATTCATCAATTCATACAATGTTGCACTTTGATTCAAGAACATTCTTACTTGCGTTCACCATGACATTTACTTTACACACCCATGCAGAGAGCCAGGGCTCATTCAACAACAGGGCATTCCCAAAACTGCCTCCCCAATGGATCATACTTGGTTAAACCAGTTGTTCCAGGTTATGGCATCTTCATTGATGGTGAAGGCTGTGTCTGGAACAGCCTCTGGATCCACACTCCCCACTTGCACCCTGTGAAAGGTTTGGTTTGAGGAAACAATCCAGTTGATAAAATCAAATCCAGCTAGTAACTGCCCATTATGATCAAAGGCAATTTTGTCACCAGCACTGTTGTTAAATGAAACACGTCTCAAGAAATGATGGAGCTAGATGGAAAAGGAAAGAGTTTAGGATTTTCAGACGAAGGTCTAATGGCAGCAGACTAAAGGTTTCCTGAACAGTTTTGAATAGGGGATGACATAAGGATTTGATTTCTCAGCATGTTAACTAAAGAGAATGCACTGGGAAGAAGAACCCAGAAAGATTTTAAAGTGGTTGGCTGAAACGGTAGGTCCAAAGGCAGGAAGAAGAATGGGAACTAAAGAAAGGGCGGCTGCCATCCCAGCTACAGATTGCTATTTACAATCCACGGGTCTCAAGGAAGGGTTCTGATTTGACTTATAACTCACAGCTGACATCAACAGTCGGCTGCTAATAACTCAGATATGTCGACATGCAATCAGAGAAGCTAATTAAAAAGCCCCCCCACCATACTATACAGCAGGAATAGCTAACCATTTTCAGTCTCATGGGCAACTTTACTAGGGCTGCAAGCCAGTGGTGAGTGAGACTAAGGACAAAGCGTGCAGGGTGAGAGTCAAAAGTGGGCAGGGTAACTTTGTACATTAGGCAACATGCCAGCCATGCAAAAGTCTTTTTACATTCAACTAATACATGGGTAGGCAAACTAAGGCCCGGGGGCCGGATCCGGCCCAATCGCCTTCTCAATCCAGCCCATGGACGGTCTGGGATTCAGCATGTTTTTACATGTCAAATGTGTGCTTTTATTTAAAACGCATCGCTGGGTCATAGGAATCTGTTCATTTCCCCCCCAAAAGTATAGTCCAGCCCCCTACAAGGTCTGAGGGACAGTGGACTGGCCCGCTGCTGAAAAAGTTTGCTGACCCCTGAACTAATACATTAAAAGACTGAAGGAAAGTATGGGGTAGGGGCAGTATGGGGAGTGGCTGGAGGACAGAGTTTCAACAAGGGAATCACGTGAGGGGTGAAAAGAGAGGAGTTTCTTGAGTGTTTGGAGATGAGGGAGAAAGTAAATGTGTGCACAAGAAGAGTTTGGGAGATAAATTACTATACTGGGTAGGCCCTATTTCAATATCTAAAATATTATACATTGCCATAGGAGCATATTCAGGAGGACAGTACCTGCCACATCTGTTGTTTCTGAGGCTTCAGTCGTCCCTCCTGTGCTATTTTGCTGTATTTGACTCTGTATGAGGTCATGGCATGTAAAGCATGGGCCACAGCATGGACAGCATTGTAGATGTTGTAGCTGTGGCCAGTTATGCTTGTTTCAAAAAATGGTGCCGGAAGACTGTCAATATTCTCTTCCCCTGTGCAAATATTCCCATCTGCCTCAGTGTTTGGGAATACACAGGCAAAGGCCTGCTGCCAGAAGTCCCTGATAAAACCATCACCTTCTGTGCTAGAAGGATTTTTGCTCTCAATATATGGTTTGAATTCTAGTAGTTCACTGCTGTGAATTGTGAAGGCGAGAGAACCATGGATTATTTCTGTGTTCCAGTCTCTTTGATAGAGAAATGATGTGAGTTCCATCTGGGCTGTCATAATCCACACTTTACCACTTAGTAAATTTGTTGCATTTTTCTGTTCCGATAAATATGGGAGCCATCTTAAATATACCATGGAGTTACACTCTCCATAGAACACTACTACATTGGTTTTGCTATCCATGAGTTTGTCATGTATTTTTGCTCCCCATGTTAGCAGGTCATTAAGTTCAGTGTACGTAATTTTCATAGGAACTCTTTCAATGGAGGCAAAACATATACCATTCTGGGAAAACAGTGGAACTGCAATTTGCAGAAACCTTTCTCCATTATCATTATCCATTGCAGCGATTCCAATCCATGTCCACCTGAAATGCAGTAATAAAGAAAGAATCCCTGTGTACTGAAGGGTTTCCTCAGGGGTCATTTTGTAGAAGGAAGCTCCTGTGGTTTTATCTTCCATCTCTGGAGCAGAGCCATAGAGAAGCTAAGGGGAAATTTGAGAAGGGTGACACTAGTAGTCACGTTTAAACAGTATATTGAAGAACTCAGATTACAAAATGCATTAAGATACACTGTTTGCAACAGACATGGGAATGTTATTACAATATGTTAAAGATGGGATGCTTCATTTTTATGCTAAGGTTGTCAAGTTGGTTTATATTGGGGGTAGAAACATCAGTGGGGACTGTTTCTCCCCAGACTTCCTCTCTGTCACAAATATTTGACCTTAGCAGTCAGAGGCAAAAGATTTTCAAGAAAGATTAGATGTGTATGGGTGTAACGATGTACACTTTAAAATCAACCAAATTTCAGTTTGGGTCATATCTAGAGCTTCCTTCATTGTTTGATGATGTGTGGTGTAAACTCAGAAGAAAGGATATTCAAATGGCTTCTCACATTACGTTTTGAATTAGAAGATCAGTAAAGAAATACTTCTTCCAGGTATACTAGATCTCCTTTGTTTTATTTTATTTATCTTACACGCGGGTTACATAATGGGTCATGCTTATAAAACCAAACATGTGCATAGTTAAAACACATTGGGGTCTGTGGCAAGTGGCAATGCAAAAGTCATTTTCCCCAGAACCCCAGCCCCTTTCTACTCCCTTTTTAATTGTGTGTTTGTGTGTGTGTGTGTGTGTGTGTGTGTGTGTGTGTGTGTGTGTCTATGGTCCAAGTGTAACAAATAAGCCACAAATAAAATAAACATATATGTGCATCCATGTGTATGCATGCAGACACACACAATAAACACACACACAACTACATATGTTTGATTGTACTGATATTTTAATCTGAACTTTTAAAATATGTTTTATATGAGACCCCTGGGTATAGGGCAGTATATAAATTCAATAAAGAAGAAGAAGAAGAATGGTTTGGGTCTTTACCATTATTTTAATTGTGTTAGGATACCATTGGCCTTATGGAATAAGCTCCCATTCATAAAAGGGATATAAATGGATAAAAATTATTTGAACATCAATAAACACATAAATGTTACTTTTTTGTAGACATGCTATAATGCTTATGTATCTCACCCATCGTATTATTTGAAATTCAAGGATCTGAGGGGCATTTAAAAGGATTAAATCCCATCGTCTGCACATCCATATAGGCACATAATCCCTACCTGTGGAACCTTATATATATGCAGGATATCTGCCACAAGACCAGAAATTCGGTAGTCCAGTCCCCCGATCACTGCTGTTAGATTACTTTGGATGCCACATATGTAGTTGGGAACAAACCTCTCTGGTGTGGACATAAGTAGCATTGTGGCATGGTAGGTCTTCTTAGAATTGAAATAGCTGTCATGGATGTGGAAGCCCAAAGTGACATTGGGTAGTATCTGAGGGTTTTCATTTATCTCCTTTACTGCATACGCCAAGGCCAAGATGTGCTGGTAATTCTTTGTCACTACACTATAAAAATAGTTGCATTCTGCATCAAAAAATAAAGCTAATTCCGCTGTGTCCTGAACCTTCTTCATTATATTATTCATCATAGAACTTCTATTCCAGGCAGCTAGTAGTTAAAGATTAGCAATGGAGACCTTTTATACCTATCCACCTGAACAAGGATCCATGAGAGGGAACTTATAGGTTCTGCCTCCAGAGGGGATGGTTTTATCTAGGACAAAGTTATATATGAGGCTGTGCCACAGATTGACATAGTGTTTGAAGTTCCATTTGCATCCCCCCCTTCATTACCAAGAGCAATCTCAGAGTGGTAATGATATAATAACGATATTAAAATAAAATAAATCAAATAAAAACAATTTAACAATCAACAGGACATTGTTTTATGTTCTGGTGATTTATTCTTACTGCAGCTGCTAACAGTCCAAATTGATGGGTGTGCTTGTGGTGCCTATGCAAAATGAACCAGGCACAGACTAAGGCATATGCTGTATCTATCTGGAGAAATTAAGCTCATCTGTTTTCCAGTGTCACTTGAAGAATGAAGGTTCTTCAACTCAGAGAGCTGTCGAGTATCCCTCAAATGGCTGCAAGGCTGAACTCAGCAGAGACACAGCCAAACATTTTCAGAGCTCAGCTTAAGAACACAACTGATTGGTACATAGGGAATGTACGCTAATATGAGTGAGAATATAAATTTGAGTTTACTAATAGGAGCCAGGAACATTCAAATATTAATACACACATACATGTATTCCAAATTCTCATTTTACATTATATGTCTCTATCACCTACTTTCTTACAAAGACATTTTTGGGGAAACAGAATTATACCAGAAAAGGAAATGTAATATAGCCAGCAAAAGAGGATATATTTTAAGACCAGGAATCAGGAATATATGAAGGTGGTTGTGAAACTTGTGGTTGGAATGATTCCCATAATGTTAAAATGCACGTCCTATGTACAAAGAAACAAATGTTGCAAGAATTCAGAGCCTTAAGAGAAACCACAGATGACCTCTGAGCAACACAGAATCAGTAGAAGAAATAACTGAAATGAGGAGAAAGAAAATGCAGAAGTGAAATAAAATATAAAGGCTTAAATACATTTCACCCTGACTTTCTCCTGTGCAGAAAATAAGTGTTTATTTCCTTCTACTTTCACTCATGATCATGATCTGTTTTAGTTGTTTTTAAGAATGTGTTTTTGGATTATTGTGACCTGCCCTGGGACCTTATGGGGAAGGGTGGATAATAAATCATCATCATCATCATCGCCCATTGTTTTCAGAATAAACTGTTAGGCTTTGTCTTGCCAGGTACAAAACACAAGGATAAAAATATAAGCAAATTTTCCCGTCCTTACAAAAAGCTATCAAGCAATCCTGGTGGGGGATCTTCAGTGAAAGATAATAAATCATTCACGAAACCACCATAAGTTGCAATGCCACCAATGATAACGTCTCCTGGCTGATGGTACATGTGTTGTGGATAATGTGGACCACGAACCTTACATTTCACAGTATGAGCTTTACATAGCATCTGAGAAAAGAATACTATGAACAAGACCACTAAAACAACCATCTTCTTCAGTAGAAGGGCAACTTCCCCTTCTACATGCAGATTTTCTAAACTCAGAGTGTCTATGCTTAGAGATTCCTCTAATGGTAGTTTGTTCACAGATCTAAATCTTGAGTCATGTAATGCAAAAGTATCAGAGAATAAACCTTTAGATCCTGGCCTTATTCCAGTTCCTACTCTTATCTCTAAATAGTACCAGGCATATTTATAACATTCTTCTTAATCATTGAAGTTTATTTTACTCGTGGCCACTGAAACTCCACCAGAGATTAATATTGCAATGCTTCCGATAACTGAAGAAGAAGGAAATCAAACATTCAGATATGAGGATTCCCTATGGAATGCTGAAGAAAACATGTTTTTCACAGCAGAACAAAAGTTTTCACTCATGATTAGCTTGGAAGAAATTGATGATTATGTTTGGAATGAATAACAAAGAAGGGGGACACCAGAAATATTAGGCTGCAATCTGGAACAATAAAACAAATTATAGAAGCTTGATGACAATGCGGGCCTCCTTGAAAAAACAACATTGAGTGTTGTAGTCTGTGCAAAGAGACATGAACTCATTCCCCACCCACTGCTTGTACATCACAACATATCACAGCAATTACTTGCTTATGTCTCCCTGTCCCCTCCTGTCCCTACAAAGAAGGGAAGGGCACAAACCACCTCTTTTTAAATTATTGGAAAAGGAGGGTAAAATCCCCTCTCCCAGTTAAGCACACTTTGACATATATCACAGTGCTGATGTTGGGGGGAAGTGTGAGAGAGGCAAACAGGGACTGACTGCACATATCTTCCTCTAGGTATTGCATTATTTGCTAGCACTAAAGCAGCCCAATATGTCCACATGGATTCCCAGCCCCATTCAGTTCTCTGAAATAGGTTTTATTGCCTAATATTCTTGCTGTGCTTCTGCAATAATAATAATAATAATAATAATTTTTTATTTATACCCCGCCCTCCCCAGCCAAGGCCGGGCTCAGAGCGGCTTACAAGCAATAATAAAAACAAGATGAATGATTACGAACTTAAAAACAAAAATAAAATACAACATTAAAATAATGGAACATTAAAATATTAAAATGTAGCCTCATCGCAGGAGGAGAAGGAAAAGAAAGAAAAGAGAGAGAGAGAGAGAGAGAGAGAGAGAGGGAGGGAGGGAATCAAATTGGCTGCAAGCCAAAGGCCAGGTGGAACAACTCTGTCTTACAGGCCCTGCGGAAAGAAATCAGATCCTGCAGGGCCCTGGTCTCATGAGGCAGAGCGTACCACCAGGCCGGAGCCAGAGTTGAAAAGGCCCTGGCTCTGGTCGAAGCCAATCTAACTTCCTTAGGGCCCGGGACCACTAGGGTGTTGTTATTTATGGACCTTGAGGCTCTCCGTGGGGCATACCAGGAGAGGCAGTCCCGTAGGTACGAGGGTCCTAGGCCGTGAAGGGCTTTAAAGGTCAAAAGCAGCACCTTAAATCTGACCCTGTACTCCACCGGGAGCCAGTGCAGCTGGCTAATGTGCTCATAGGTTTTTTGTCTTGCAGGTTTCCCAATAAACCCTACTACCTGTAACTATATTTATATGAAAATGCTCAATAGCATGCACATGTTGCACCATAAACTAATGTGAAACAATTAAAAGCACAGGATTATCTATCAAAAACAGTTCTGTGCCTTATGCTTCTACTTGGTGTGAATTGTATTACGTGGCATTTCTCTCTCCCACCACTGGCTCCCACTTGCACTCCTGAATGGTCTGCAATGCTATTCCCTTCTAGTTGCCAAGAGTATACTTACACGGGAGCTGAGGTTGGTTCCTGTTCAAAAGCAGAATTGCAGTATTTCCAGTGACTAAACAGCTGCACAGGTGACCAACGAAAAGGGTGCTGATGTCACGAAGCCACTGAGACCTGCAGGCAGATCCAGAACTTGCTAGTGACAAGTGCTGAGCCTGCCTGTAGGGAAATATTGATTCAATTTTCCAATTCAAGTTTTCAGCAAGGGGGAGTTGTATAAAAAACTTTATGTGGGAAAAACATTTACAAATATATTGCAGATCAAACACACATGTCCAGCTTTCAAATCATCATAAAAGACAGGGGTATTCAAATTCTCCCATCTTTTTACTTAATGAACTGCTTCTGACTGTTCAACTCAGGCTTCAACACACTAACATTACATTTGGGGGAGGGAAGACATTTACTTCTGGCAATTCCTGCAGCCAAACTGGTGCCAAATGTACTGTTTTGCTTTCCTTTGTAATACCTCAGCAAGGCCAAGAGGGGCTCTTGTCATCTGGACAGCCCAGGACTTCCACATGAACTGCTCAAGATTGATTTTTCTATTATTATAACCATTTAAGCATGCAACATACAATACCATAAACTACCAAGGCTGTGTACAACATAATAATAACCACCATGTCATCACTACAATATCTGAGTAACAACAAAAACAAAAACAAATACTTGAACAAAGATAAGTCCAGATTGCAAATTACAGTTAAGGAAAGAGATTTATTAAATTCTTCAGTGTTTATTCCTTATGAGTTGTTCTCTGTTGTTCAACTCAGGTTTAAACACAATAATGTAACATTTGTGGGAAAAGATGCAGCCCAGAAGCCCAGCACAGGAAGCTAAGATAGAGAAGATCTCCACAATAACCATGTATTTCCCCTTTGTGCTGAGATAAGTTGGCACAAAGGATAGCCACACACTGCAGAAGACCAACATGCTGAAAGTGATGAACTTGGCTTCATTAAAACTATCAGGTAGTTTCCTGGCAAAGAAAGCCACTGTGAAGCTGGCAATTGCCAGGAAGACCATATAGCCCAGGACAATGTAAAACATGGTCACAGACCCTTCATTACATTTCAGTACAATTTCATCAACCATTGAGTGCATGTCTACATCTTGGAATGGGGGAGAGGTCACCAGCCACACAGTACAAATGCCAGTTTGAATAAGGGAAAAGGAAAGAACAATGCAGGTGGCCAGCTTTTTCCCCACCCACCTCCTCATTCTTGATCCTGGCTTGGTTGCCATGAAAGCTAGAACTACGGTGATGGTTTTTGCCAATACACAAGAAACAGCCACTGAGAAGATGATGCCAAAAACAGCTTGTTGGAGGAGACACGTCAACTTCTGAGGTTGGCCAATGAACAACAATGCGGAAAGGAAGCAGAACAGGAGGAAGATGAGGAGAGTGTAGGTGAGGTCCCTGTTGTTGGCAACAACGATGGGAGTGCCATGGTGCTTCATAAATGTCCCCAGCACCAGAGCTGTGATCAAAGAAAAGGAAAGAGCAATGCAACCTAAACTGAGCCCCAAAGGTTCTTCATAAGACAAGAAGGTTACAGTCTTGGGAATGCATGTATCCTGATTCTTACTTGGGTACTTCTCATCTGTGCATTTAATGCAGTCATTCATATCTGAAACAGGAAAAGACATAAGCCTTCTTTCTGCATTACCTGAGTGTTGAGGTCTAATGTAAAAATATATATTTGCAGGGCTGTACATATAATCACAGCTGCAAAGTAACACTGTCTTTTGCTCCCACTATGTTGATCATAGCATGATTTAGAATTCATGTGTGAAATAGAACCTCACACACCAGTAATATGTGAAAAGGGCTATGGTATTGATCTTACATAAAACCTTAATAATATGCCTAAATGGTTCCTTTCAATGTTGTATAAGTTGACCCCTACATCTGTGATTTTCCTATTCATACCAGTAGGTGTTCCTCTTATGTTTATCCCAACTTTCCAATCCGTTAAGTTATTTATGGTAAATCAGTACCAACAGGGCATGTGCACAAATAGTTTTATTGGTTTTTTGTTTTTGTTTTTTAAAAAATCCCTCAGAATTGAACAAAACCAGAAAGCTGCACAAGTATACCACATTAAAACAGATATTTAACTGTAGTTTGTTTCTGGAGATTTCTGGTTTTTCACAAATATGGGAGCTCATAGGAAATATATTCAGGAACAGTGGAAATAGGAGCACAGCCAAAATAGAAAAAAATCAGTTTTAAATTATCAGTTTACATTTTTAATTTTAACATGCTATGTAATAGACTGTAGAGGATTTTTTGTGTGTGGTTTGCCTGTGCAGTTTTCTGGTTCTGTGTAAATCTGAGGGAGCAACAAAAAAAATACACCACTAGTTCCATTCAGAAGCACACCAGAAATAGTTTTGAGCATGACTAGAAACCAAATGAAAGTACTAACGAATAATGGGTGTGGAAAGAGGAGTAACAGAAAGTGACAACATATCCACTCATCACCAAACCATGAAAACAAATAGTCTGTGACCCAAGTGAAGCAGTTTGGAGCCTGATTTTCCTCACCGTATTGAATCAATCCCATATAAATTAAACCGGAATTTGCAAGGGGAAAACATCAAGCTTGGAGTAGCCTGATTGTAAAAATGTGTCCCTACACAAATCAAATTGGAATACTGAGAACAGAAAACACCCAGTAGCATCAGATCAATGCAATTCTGGGCTGCATCAATAGGAGTATTGCATCTAGATCAAAGGAAGTAATAGTGCCACTGTATTCTGCTCTGGTCAGACCTCACCTGGAGTACTGTGTCCAGTTCTGGGCACCACAGTTCAAGAAGGACACGGACAAACTGGAACATGTCCAGAGGAGGGCAACCAAAATGGTCAAAGGCCTGGAAACGATGCCTTATGAAGAACGGCTAAGGGAGCTGGGCATGTTTAGCCTGGAGAAGAGGAGGTTAAGGGGTGATATGAATGCCATGTTCAAATATATAAAAGGATGTCACATAGAGGAGGGAGAAATGTTGTTTTCTGCTGCTCCAGAGAAGCGGACACGGAGCAATGTTTCCAAACTACAAGAAAAAAGATTCCACCTAAACATTAGGAAGAACTTCCTGACACTAAGAGCTGTTCGACAATGGAATTTGCTGCCAAGGAGTGTGGTGGAGTCTCCTTCTTTGGAGGTCTTTAAGCAGAGGCTTGACAACCATATGTCAGGAGTGCTCTGATGGTGTTTCCTGCTTGGCAGGGGGTTGGACTCAATGGTTCTTGTGGTCTCTTCCAACTCTATGATTCTATGATTCTATCATTCTAGGTATACTTACTTACCCTCCTTGTCTGATATTTTCCCTTCTGGACATGGGATGCAATTGTAGCAGCAAAATGGTTTCCCTTCTTTCACTTTCTTGCTAGAACCAGGATGGCAGCTCTCACTGCATGTAGAAAGTGGCTGGGCCTAATCCATAAATGAGAAAGCAAAATAATGAGCTTGGAATCTTTAAATTTCATGGGCCTTTCCACTTCTTTTTGCAATGTTCAGCAATTTCAATCACATATGCACCGCACCTTACATGCAAATTAAAGTACAAATTCCATTCCATCATAGACACACAGAAGGAAGTGTTTAAAGACCTCCTGGTAGCTTTGTATGATAAGCTTAGGAATGAGGCTAACAGCAACACTGGAAACAGATGCAGAATTAACATGATTGTTTGTTAAAGAACTAGGTTGTACTTTGAGAGAATACTAACATTAATCTTTAGTCTGGGCTCTTATATGTTTGGTGACAGTTTTGAAAAGATACAGTTACTGACACTATTCTCTAAATCACTTCCACCCTAAATCTCTGATTGGATCCTACCTGGTTAAACCAGTAATGCCATGTTATGGCCTCTTCATTGATAGTGAATGCTTCATCTGGAGGAACTTGCAGATCCATCCTCCCAATTTTTATTCTGTGAAAAGATTGGTTGGATGAAACCACCCAGTTGATGACATCGAATCCAGCTAGTAACTGCCCATTATTATCAAAGGAGATCTCGTCCCCAGCACTGTTGTTGAATGAAACATGTCTCAAGTAGTGATGGAGCTGGATGGAATAAAAAGGAGTAGGGTTTTCAGACTGATGTCTAATGGTAGCAAGAATGCTTTCCTGAAGGGTTTTGAGCAGGAGGCAACTGGTGAAATATCTGCTAACCATTTATCACTGAGAGACAATAGTAAGGATCACTATGTTATTAAGTAAACTGATAAGAATACACGCTGCTCATATAATAAGGGAAAAAAACATCTCAAACAGATCATTTTATGGTATTTTTTAGCAAAACATCCTCCTCCCATATTTCAAATCAGTTTTTCTTCTCAAAAATTTAGAAAATATAGCTTTCAAAATGTATGCCCAAAGAGCTCCACAATCTGTTCAAGCATAAATAACTCACCACACAACATTTCTGTTGCTTTTTTAGCTGCATCTCACCTGTATGGTTAGCCATATTCTGCCCCGTGAATAGGCCCTATACCTTCTAGGAATCAACATTAACCCTTCTTTCCCTATGAGCATTACCTTATATCTATTTGACTGTAATCCACCCCATTATATCCACAAAGTGCGGGGAATCAGTGGCAAGGGAGAAGGTAACAGCATACCGTAAAGACATAAGAAGAGCCTGCTGGATCAGGCCAGTGGCCATTCTAGCCTAGCATCCTCTTCTCACAGTGGTCAACTAGATGCCTGTGCAAAACCTGCCTTCCATGCCTACATGAATTTTTCAGATAAAATGCCGAACAAAATCTGGAGCTAGCAGGCTGGTGCAAGTCAGGTCAAACAGTGTGTGACACCTATCATAACAACACCCACCAATTCCCAAGGCCCCAAGTTTGGTCAAATGAATTTGGTACCTGAGGCAGAATATTCCAGGAGTACCTTTCTGTGGGAGTAAAAATATAACAGTAAGAAATTATGCATTGTCACGTCAAGATGTTCAAGCCACTACCTGCCATTTCTCTTGATTCTGTAGTTTCATTCTCGCTCCATCCAGATTTGCACTGTGCTTGACTCTAGATGAGGACATTGCATGTAAAGCATGGGCCACAGCATAGACAGCATTGTAGATGTTGTAGCTGTGGCCTGTCATGCTCATTTCAAAGAAGGGTTTTGGAAGGTTCTCTAGCTTCTCCTCCCTACTGCAAATGTATCCATCCACGTTACCTACATCTGTTTTTGACAATGTGCAACCAAAGGCCTGCTGCCAGAAGTCCCTGATGAACCCATCTCCTTTAGGGATGGAAGGATTTCTGCTCTCAATAAAAGACTGGAATCCTGGTACATCGTTGGAGTGAATCTTGAAGGCTAGCGTACCATGGATTATTTCTGTAACAAAATTCCTTTGATGGACTGTTGATGTAAGCTCCATCTGGGCTGTAAGAATCCAAACTTTCCCTCTTGGTATGCCTGTCTCACATTCCTGTTTTGACAGATATGGAAACCATCTCAAATACATCATGGCATTTGATTCTCCATAAAAAACCACTATGTTGGCTTTACTATTCATGATTTCATTATGTAATTTACCTCCTCTTTCCAGGTTTTCATCAATTTCATTGAAAGAAATTAACATGGGGATTCTTTCTATGAAAGCAAAACAGACACCACTCTGAGAGAACAGTGGAATGATAATTCGCAAACATCTTTCTCCATTGTCAGTATCTGCGACTACAACCCCAATCCACACCCATCTAAAATGAAGAAGCAAAGAGAGTATCCCTGTATACTGAAGGGTTTCCTGAGGGGTCATCTGGTAAAAATCAAGCCCTGGAGTTTTATCATTCATCACTGGATTCGAACCATATACCAGCTAAAAGAAAAAGTAGAAAGGGAAAAAGAGACAGTTATAGTCATTTTCAAGATGTAGTTTCATATGCTCTGATCACTCAGTACAGTGGCTAAGACACAAGGTTTACAGCAAGTGGTAAGGTAAGTGGATATCATTGCCTCTTATCATGATAGGGGACTAGTCCTTTCACAGGTACATTACATCAGCAGGTAGTACTATTTTTTTTTCAAAATTAAGTAAATGGTTTCCATTGTTAATTCTTTGTTGGAGTGTAGTTGGACTGTTGTTGCTGCACTATCTCTGGATGGTGCTGAGGTGGGTCAAGGTGCAAGCAAACTCAAGGCAGAATGGACACATCAGTGTAAAGGGCTTCTTATGCATCTGCACAGTCTTGACATTACCACCACCCAGGCCTGTCCAAATAAGGCACAGTGATACTGGTCCTGGGAGGATGGTTCCACCCTACTGCACTAGTTGCTATCTGCAAAATTACTTATACTATACTATGGCATATGAATATTGTGAGATGTGTTTTTCTGGGACACGGATGTCTATTTGATGGAATTCCTCTCCTAGAAAGGCTTGCCTTACAACAGCTCTCATGTACCTCATTCTCAGTATGAAGTTTTTTCAATGCAAGGAAGGATTCAATGCTAATAATAATAATAATAATAATAATAATAATAATAATGTAAAAAGATGTTTCTTCTTAACTACAAGGGCAGGAGCAAAGAGTAAAATGAAACACACATACAAATTTATACAAAAAACAACAACAAAAAACCACAAGACCTAACTTTCTTTGTCCTGCAATTCTATGCTTTATCATTGCTTGGGTATTTTGCTGTCTATAATACTTCTTTCATTGGTTTACCATGTCATAAGTCATAAATATGGGTTTAATAGAATATCAACCTCCCTCTCTCCGACTTGCAAAATAAATCTGGAAAGACAAAAGCCGCATGAAAAAGTATTGCATTCCCATACTTTCAATATACACAATGGCAGATTATCCCTACCTGTGGAATCTTATAGATATCCAGAATATTTGCCACAAGAATAGAGATTTCAGAATCCAGTCCCCCAATGACCGCTGTCAGATTATGCTGGATGTCACAGACGTAGTTGGGGGAAAACCTCTCTAACGAAGATAAAAGTAGCATTGTGGCATGGTAGGTCAACTTTTCATTAAAATAGCTGTCATATATGTGGAAGCCCAAGGTGATATTGGGTAAGATCTGAGGGTTGTCATTGACCTCCTTTACTGCAAATGCCAAGGCCAAAATATGCTGATAATTCTTTGACACTACACTAGAATTAAAATTGCATACTGTATCAGAATGATATTTCACACTTTTTGAAAAACCAACACCACTATCTGCATTTTCATGTTGATAATGTTTGATCGCAGTCTTCTAGAGAAATCCTAAAGTCAAGATTCTCTGGCTGGAGAAGGTTAGGGTTACGAGGACGTGGTCCTCCAATAGCAGAGAAGAACTCATCTGTGACAAACACCTATGCTATGCTCATGAACATGGACATGGATGCATACAAGAGCTGTTCCACAAGCAGTTGCCAATTTTAGGCTTCAGAGCAAATCCATGCCTCCAGTAGTTCCCAGGCACCTTTATCTTCAAAGAGCCAATTCAGGATTGGGCCCCTCCTTGAGAGCAGTCAGGAGCTGGAATAACTACATTCATGCTGATTGGAATGGGGAGGCTTAAAAAAGGAAACTACATGTGGGAAAGATGTTAATCAACACGTACAAAGCTACAGCCTTGGTTGGTGGAAGCCCACCTCATCACACTTAATCATTAATGTTCTTAATGAGTTGTATTTCTTGAGACTCTCATTAGGGTTAGGTTAAATTTTCAATCATGCATCCATGTTGCAGAGACGTGTTATCAACATGAGTATTTTATGATAGCTTGTGCCTGACATCACAACATACCATGTGGATGTTGCCCTGTGTGGATTACAGAATCTAGAACAACAGTGCCATCTATCTGAATTATTGCTGAAGGTTTGTGTGGATTTTGCTTTCTGACAGTCTCACACAGTATATTATTTATGGCAGAGCTGTTTATTGTCCAAGCAGAAGAGTAAGCTTGTGGCGACTATGTGTAAATGGAATCAACTATGTGTAAATTGAATCTATAGTAAGGCATATGCATACACCTAGAGTCCTCCTATCACTTCCTATAGATGAGGAAAATGGAGAGCAAATGTACAATATTGCACACTTCCCTTCTTGTGCTTGTATAAGCCATTGCTAAACACCCTCCAGTAGAGTGAAATTCCTCAGTCAACGCAGCTATACTTAATAAACAGCAAGGATGAGCTTCTTGGTAACATGAGTTAAACTGCTTTGGGCTAAGAAAACAGAATCCAACAATTTCAGAACATAGAACACTAAACATTTTGTGAGTCACCTGTGAGTTATATCATAAACTTTATTCAAATGTTATTCCAAGGTACAAATATACATTTTTCAAAATAGGCCTTTATTTACCTACTTTTTTATGAAGTTATTTTCTATGAAAAAGAATTATATGAGAAAATGGAATTTAACAAAGCAAGCAGGAATATATCTGTTTTCATATCAATTCAGAGGAATGAATTTAGTTGATGGCAGCTCCCACAAGTCAAAATATTCTTGTATTTTACATCACATGGAATAAGCAAATTAAGATAAAATGCAGATATACAAGAAGCAATTACCACTGAGTGATGTTTCCAGACAACATCCAAAAATCAGTATTGTTTAACAATCTTTACATTAACATATATACCATTAGAATGTGCTGAAGAAAAAATGGGTGCTGTAAGAATGTAAGCAGAAGTGAAATGTGAGTCTAAGAAACAGAAGGGAATTTTTTTGTAACTGACAGGAGAAAGAATTATAAAAAGCTAAAAGAAAACGGAGTTGAAAGAAAGACTATTACTTTAGGAAGCTTAAATGTATTCCACATGTCTTCTTCCTTTGAAGAAATTGAAACCCTCCCTTCAGCTTTACTTTAATTCCATCATTTTTTTCCTACAGGCCAAGCTGATATACCTCTGCATATATGTTGTAGCACTAACACTGGTCTTTTCAGAGGGAAAGACATGGAAATGAAAAAAACAACAAAAAAAGTCTTACATAAACTCTTCAAGCAATGCCAGTGGTGGTTCTTCGGTAAAGGCTGTTAAGGTTTTCATGAAGCCACCATGAGTTGCAATGCCACCAATGATGAGGTTTCCTTGCTGATGGTATATGTGTTGTGGGCGATGTGGATGGGAAACCCTACATTTCACATTTTGAGCCTGGCATACCTTGTGCGGAATCATTGCCAGCATTAAGACCACTAAAACTATCATATTCAGAATGAAGGAAATCTTGCCTGTACATAGATGATCCTTTGCTTTTCTACAGCCCTATTGTTAGAGTTGTCCTGATGAAAACCATTGACTTAAATGGTACATTCTCGCAGATATAAGCCTTGAAGTATGAAATGTAGAATATTGGAAATCATAGTATCAGACCCAGACACCCATCCTAGCTCTAAATGCTGCTGGATTTATTTATAATATACCGTCTTTGCTGTTAATTTTTCTCATGGTTGCTGAAAGTTCAAGGAGGACTGGGTGAGCAGCAGACTCAGTTACATGTTTTTAATAATTTAGAGGAAGGTAATCACCAGCTCAAATCCAGGGATTCCCTGTGGAATTGCTGAAGAAAACATGTTTGCTGCATCTGAACAGACTTGTTGACTGCGGTATGGGTTGTGTGGCTCCACTGACAGAAATTCCACATTGGGTCCTGCCCACGTGCTCAGGGGGCCCAAAAGTCAATGCTGAGGTGGAAATTGCTTGGGAGAGAAAAGAATATGTATGAATATGATGAATTGTGGTGTGTAGTAAATAAAATCACAGAGTCAGAGGTCCATCAGTAAAAGGAAATCTTTTACTAAAGGTAAAGGTTTTATTACAAAAAACTTCAGGGGAATAAAAACTTCAGACGTGTGAGGTACAAATAAAAGTAAGAGAGAGAGAGAGAGAGAATCACCAGCTCACTGAGCACACAAATTTATCTCTCCTGTCTCACTGTGACCAAAACAATATCTGCAACAGAAATGAACCTTCTAGAATTGTGATGAACTATGGGGCTACTTGTGTGTAACCACTTGCACTCTTAGAGATTATTAATCAGTTTCAAAACTGTCCCTCTCCACGCAGCCCTTGGTGCATGGCTGCCTTAATCGCTGGCAGAATCCGTCAGTGGGCGTTTCCGGAATTTCTTCCAACATAAGAGTTCTTTGACAGAAACTCTACGCCTAGATTCTCTACGTGACAGCTTCCTGCGCAAAGTGGGCGTCCCAAGAGGAGGTCCAGAGCTCTCCCCGCTGTTCTCACTGGAAGCGTCTCGGAGCTGTTCCTCCGACTCTGTTTCTGCTGAAACTTCCCCTCTCCCCCTGCTGGTTCCCTCCTCAGCATCCGAGGGTCTCCCAGCATCCTGGAGCCCCTCCACCACTTGGAGCTCCGATGGCAGTTCCCTGACAAGAATCTTCCAGCATTTTCCAGTTCCTGCCCTCAAAGACTTTAGCAATGACAGAATACTGTGGAAATTCCTAAAAAGTATGGAAGCTGGCTGTGTGGCAATGGGTGGCCTTTGGGGTAGGTTTTGATGGCATTTCTAGAGCTGTAGTTGCGGAGCCACAAGGAGAGAACGGGGTAGAATGTGATAATGGGGGGAGCAGGCCGGAAGTTCTGCTGGTTCAAGAAGAAGAATAGGACCAAAAATCATGCATATATATCACTCGAGAGCTGCTTGTTTCAGGAAGGAACCCCTGGCATTACACACATAATAATAGAATATATTAAGAATGACATAGGCATAGTATTATTATTGCATTGATGATAAATATATCTGTGGGGTCTACTAATTGCAAAGTTTATTGACAATTTCCTTATCAGCTGCTACAAATTCAGAAGAAGCCTATACTCTTCAAAAATTTAAAAAGCAGCTTCTGGATTTATTATTCTATTACTAGAATAATTTATATTTCCAGTTAAAAAACAGAAATTACCAAGGTAGTGTGCAACATAACTTAATTAATTATTGAATAAATACAAGGTCATCTCAACAGTATAAAACAAACAAATACAAACACTCAGATGCATAAACACAAACATATACAGATGAATAACTAATGCAAATTATATAGATTTTTAGGTTCTTCAGTCTTTTCACCTTCTGAGCTGTTTCCTGTTGTTCAGCTCAAGCCTCAACAAAAGGATGTAACATTTGCATGCAAAGATGGAACCCAGCAACCCAGCACTGGAAGCTAAAATAGAAAGGACCTTCACAGCTACCATGTATTTGCCCTTAGAGCTCATATAAGTTGGCACAAAGGATAGCCACACACTGCAGAAGACCAACATGCTAAAAATGATGAACTTGGCTTCATTGAAACTATCAGGTAGCTTCCTGACAAAGAAAGCCACTGTGAAGCTGGCAATTGTCAGGAAGCCTATATAGCCCAGGACAATGTAAAACATGGTCACAGAGCCTTCATTACATTGCATTACAAGTTCTTCAGTCACTGAGTGCATGTCTACATCTTGGAATGGGGGAGAGGTCACCAGCCAAACAGTAAAGTGCCAGTTTAAACTACCGTAATAGCTTTTGCCAATATACAAGAGACAGCCACTGAAAAAATATTGCCAAAAGCTGTTAGTAGGAGGAGACACGCCAACCTCTGAGGTTCGCCAATGAACAGCAAAGCAGAAAGTAAGCAGAGCAGGAGGGAGACACGGAGAGTGTAGGTGACATCCCAGTTATTGGCAACAATGATTTGAATGTCATGATTCCTCATAAACATCTGTAGCACCAAAGCTGTGATCAAAGAAAAGGTAAAGGCAAGGCTGGCTAAACTGAACACCACAGGTTCTTCATAACGCAAGAAGGATTCTTTGGACTAAGGTGTCATGAAAATAACAGAATGATGACATGAACAGTGTTCAAGGAGGTGAAGAATGATGAAATGTCTGTTCACCCTTTGCAAGGGTTTTCAGCAAGGAAGAGTTTGACAGGTTTGTTTTAAAATTTTATGTCAGAAAACATTTCATAAAGGACAGGGGTATACAAATTCTCCCATCTTTTTACTTAATGAACTGTTTCTGACTGTTCAACTCAGGCTTCAACACACTAACATTATATTTGGGGGAGGAAAGACATATACTTCTGGCAATTCCTGCAGCCAAACTGGTGCCAAATATATTGCTTTCCTTTCCTTCGTATTAACTCAGCAAGGCCAAGAGGGGGTCTTATCATCTGGACAGCACAGGATTTCCACATTAACTGCTCAGGATTGATTTTTCTATTATTATAACCATTTAAGCATGCCACATACAATACCATAAGCTACAAAGCCTGTGTACAACATAATAATAAACACCATATCATCACTACAATATCTGTGTAAAAACAAAAACAAAAACAAATACTTGGACAAACAAAGGTAAGTCCAGATTGCAAATTACAGTTTAGGAAAGAGATTTATTAAATTCTTCAATGTTTAACCCTTATGAGTTGTTCCCTGTTGTTCAACTCAGGTTTAAACACAATAATGTAACATTTGTGGGGAAAGATGCAGCCCAGAAGGCCAGCACAGGAAGCTAAGATAGAGAAGATCTCCACAATAACCATGTATTTCCCCTTTGTGCTGAGGTAAGTTGGCACAAAGGATAGCCACACGCTGCAGAAGACCAACATGCTGAAAGTGATGAACTTGGCTTCATTGAAACTATCAGGTAGTTTCCTGGCAAAGAAAGCCACTGTGAAGCTGGCAATTGCCAGGAAGACCATATAGCCCAGGACAATGTAAAACATGGTCACAGACCCTTCATTACATTTCAGTACAATTTCATCAACCATTGAGTGCATGTCTACATCTTGGAATGGGGGAGAGGTCACCAGCCACACAGTACAAATGCCAGTTTGAATAAGGGAAAAGGAAAGAACAATGCAGGTGGCCGGCTTTTTCCCCACCCACCTCCTCATTCTTGATCCTGGCTTGGTTGCCATGAAAGCTAGAACTACGGTGATGGTTTTTGCCAACACACAAGAAACAGCCACTGAGAAGATGATGCCAAAAACAGCTTGTTGGAGGAGACATGTCAACTTCTGAGGCTGGCCAATGAACAACAATGCGGAAAGGAAGCAGAGTAGAAGGGAGACGAGGAGGGTGTAGGTGAGGTCCCTGTTGTTGGCAACAACGATGGGAGTGCCATGGTGCTTCATAAATGTCCCCAGCACCAGAGCTGTGATCAAAGAAAAGGAAAGAGCAACGCAGCCTAAACTGAGCCCCAAAGGTTCTTCATAAGACAAGAAGGTTACAGTCTTGGGAATGCATGTATCCTGATTCTTACTTGGGTACTTCTCATCTGTGCATTTAATGCAGTCATTCATATCTGAAACAGGAAAAGACATAAGCCTTCTTTCTGCATTACCTGAGTGTTGAGGTCTAATGTAAAAATATATATTTGCAGGGCTGTACATATAATCACAGCTGTCTTTTGCTCCCACTATGTTGATCATAGCATGATTTAGAATTCATGTGTGAAATAGAACCTCACACACCAGTAATATGTGAAAAGGACTATGGTATTGATCTTACATAAAACCTTAATAATATGCCTAAATGTTTCCTTTCACAGTGGTATAAGTTGACCCCTACATCTGTGAATTTTCTATGTGAAAAATATAGGTTTTTTCCTATTCATACCAGTAGGTATTCCTCTTAAGTTTTTCCCAACTTTCCAATTCTTTGAGTTACTTATGGTAAATCAGTACCAACAGGGCATGTGCACAAATAGTTGTATTGGTTTTTTAAATAATAATCCCTCAGAATTGAACAAAACCAGAAACCTGCTCAAGCATACCACATTAAATAAGATATTTAACTGTACTTTTTTTCTGGAGATTTCTGGTTTTTCATAATTATGAGAGCTCATAAGAAATATATTCAGGAACACTGGAAATAGGAGCACAGGCAGAATAGAATAGAAATCAACTTTGAATTCTTAGCTTACACTTTTAATTCTAACATGCTGTGTAATAGACTGTAGAGAATTTTTTGTGGTTCGCCTGTGCAGTTTTCTGCTTCTGTGTAAATCTGAGGGATCAACAAAAAATATACACTTCTACCTCCATTCAGAAGCATACCAGAAATAGTTATGAGCATGACTAGAAACAAAATGAAAGCATGAAGGAATAATGGGTGTGGAAAGAGGGATAACAGAAAGTGACAACTTATTCACTCATCACCAAACCATGAAAATGAATAGTCTGTGACCCAAGTGAAGCAGTTTGGAGCCTGATTTTCCCTCGTGTATTGGATTAATCCCACATCAGGTAAACCTGAATCTACGGGGGGGGGGGACATCAAGCTTGGTGTAGCCTGATTGTAAAAATGTGTCCCTAACACAAATCAAATTGGAATACCAAGAACACAAAACACCCAGTAGCATCAATTATACTTACTTACCCTCCTTGTCTGATAATTTCCCTTCTGGACATGGGATGCAATTGTAGCAGCAAAATGGCTTCCCTTCTTTCACTTTCTTGCTAGAACCAGGATGGCAGCTCTCACTGCATGTAGAAAGTGGCTGGGCCTAATCCATAAGTCAGAAAGCAAAATAATGAGCTTGGAATCTTTAAATTTCATGGGCCTTTCCACTTCTTTTTGCAATTTTAAGCAATTTCAATCACATATGCACCTTACATGCAAATTAGAGTACAAATTCCATTCCATCATAGACACACAGAAGGAGGGCTTTAAAGACCCCCTGTTAGCTTTGTATGATAGGCTTAGGTGTGAGGCTAACAACAAAACTGGAAACAGATGCATCATTAACATGATTGTTCGTTAAAGAACTTGGTTGTACTTTGAGAGAATACTGACATTAATCTTTAGTCTGGGCTCTTATATGTTTGATGACAGTTTTGAAGAGATACCATTACTGACATTATTCTCTAAAACACTTTCACCCTAAATCTCTGATTGGATCCTACCTGGTTAAACCAGTAATGCCATGTTATGGCCTCTTCATTGATAGTGAATGCTTCATCTGGAGAAACATGCGGATCCATCCTCCCAATTTTTATTCTGTGAAAAGATTGGTTGGATGAAACCACCCAGTTGATGACATCGAATCCAGCTACTAACTGCCCATTATTATCAAAGAAGATCTTGTCCCCAGAACTGTTGTTAAATGAAACATGTCTCAAGTAGTGATGGAGCTGGATGGAATAAAAAAGAGTAGGGTTTTCAGACTAATGTCTAATGGTAGCAAGAATGATTTACTGAAGAGTTTTGAGCAGGAGGCAAATAATGAAATATCTGCTAAACCTTTATAACTGAGAGACAATAGGAAGGATCACTATGTTATTAAGTAAACTGATAAGAATACACACAGCTAACCCTAACCCTACCCCGCCATTTAATGGGAAATAATGTTATAATACTGTAGATATTATGCATTGTCATGTCAAGATGTTCAGGCCACTACCTGCCATTTCTCTTGATTCTGTAGTTTCATTCTTGCTCCATCCAGATTTGCACTGTGCTTGACTCTAGATGAGGACATTGCATGTAAAGCATGGGCCACAGCATAGACAGCATTGTAGATGTTGTAGCTGTGGCCTGTCATGTTCATTTCAAAGAAGGGTTTTGGAAGGTTCTCTAGCTTCTCCTCCCTACTGCAAATGTATCCATCCACGTTACCTACATCCGTTTTTGACAATGTGCAACCAAAGGCCTGCTGCCAGAAGTCCCTGATGAACCCATCTCCTTTAGGGATGGAAGGATTTCTGCTCTCAATAAAAGACTGGAATCCTGGTACATCATTGGAGTGAATCTTGAAGGCTAGCGTACCATGGATTATTTCTGTAACAAAATTCCTTTGATGGACTGTTGATGTAAGCTCCATCTGGGCTGTAAGAATCCAAACTTTCCCTCTTGGTATGCTTGTCTCACATTCTTGTTTTGACAGATATGGAAACCATCTCAAATACATCATGGCATTTGATTCTCCATAAAAAACCACTATGTTGGCTTTACTATTCATGATTTCATTATGTAATTTACCTCCTCTTTCTAGGTTTTCATCAATTTCATCAAAAGAAATAAACATGGGGATTCTTTCTATGAAGGCAAAACAGACACCACTCTGAGAAAATAGTGGAATGATGATTTGCACACATCTCTCCCCACTGTCAGTATCTGCGACTACAACCCCAATCCACACCCATCTAAAATGAAGAAGCAAAGAGAGTATCCCTGTATACTGAAGGGTTTCCTGAGGGGTCATCTGGTAAAAATCAAGCCCTGGAGTTTTATCATTCATCACTGGATTTGAACCATATACCAGCTAAAAGAAAAAGTAGAAAGGGAAAAAGAGACAGTTATAGTCATTTTCAAGATGTAGTTTCATATGCTCTGATCACTCAATACAGTGGCTAAGACACAAGGTTTACAGCAAGTGGTAAGGTAAGTGGATATTATTGCCTCTTATCATGATAGGGGACTAGTCCTTTCACAGGTACATTACATCAGCAGGTAGTACTATTTTTTTTTCAAAATTAAGTAAATGGTTTCCATTGTTAATTCTTTGTTGGAGTGTAGTTGGACTGTTGTTGCTGCACTATCTCTGGATGGTGCTGAGGTGGGTCAAGGTGCAAGCAAACTCAAGGCAGAATGGACACATCAGTGTAAAGGGCTTCTTATGCATCTGCACAGTCTTGACATTACCACCACCCAGGCCTGTCCAAATAAGGCACAGTGATGCTGGTCCTGGGAGGATGGTTCTGCCCTACTGCATTGGTTGCTACCTTATGTGGCTATCTGCAAAATTGTTTACACTATACTATACTATAATATGACATATGCATATTGTGAGATGTGTTTTTCTGGGACATTGATGTCTACTTGATGAAACTCCTTTCCTAGGAAGGCTCTCCTTACCACAACTCTCATGTACCTCCTTCTCAGTATGAAGTCTTTTCCATGCAAAGAAGGATTCAATGCTCTTTATTCAAACAACAACAACAACAACAACAACAATAATAATTTAAAAAGATGTTTCTTCTTAACTACAGGGGCAGGAGGAAAGAGTAAAATGAAACATACATACGAATTTATACAAAAACTGAAAAAAACACAAGCCCTAACTTTCTTTGTCCTGCTGTTCTATGCTTACTTTGCTTTATCATTGCTTGGGTATTTTACTGTCTATAATGCTATTATTGTTGGTTTACCATGTCATAAGTCCTAAATACAGGTTTGCGTGGCGAGATCCCGCCTCCCCCCAGTAGGAATAAAGATGCATGACACCATTATTTTAGGTTAATGAGCTAAAATTGGCCACAACTTTATTGGTTACAGGTGATGAGCAGTATTAGCTTAGGCATTGGTCCTAACCAACTATCCGGCTTCAGCCTGTGTGCTTGCAGACTGGGAAGGGTTAACACCAGCAGGGGGAGCCCTGCTGATGCACATCAACTAGGAACTCCGCCGGGGGTCACTGATCGGGGGCGTGCCTTAGGCCCTCACCTCCATAGGTTTTGGACAGGGCCACACCCTCTGGAATCCTTCATCGGACTACCCTTCAATATTCGGGGGAGGTGGAGACTTCCGGGTTGGCGCCTCCGGCAATGGCGGAGTTCCTCCGATCGGGAAGAATTTGCTCCGTGGAAATCAGGGTCTGACCGCTGCGGCAAAGGCGAAGACCCACTAAAATCACAGGTGGGAGAAGCTTGTGAACGTGGGATTTGGCTGGCACCCTTTGCACCTCCCCTGCTCGCGGGGAAACCCAGTTTTGGGGATCTGGAGCGATGTGGGGTGAGTGGCGCGGTGTTTCGAATTGATTGCTTTTTTCACGGAGTGAAGCCGCATTGCTGTTGCCAGAGAGTGCTGACTTTTTCCTGTGGACAATTTGACTTCAAACAACTACCCGTGAGTAGAACGGAAAATTGGATTTACAAATGTCTTAATTTGGTACCGAAACGGGAAGGTTTCAAACAGGAAGTCCGCCTTCCCCTTTTGTAAATAGATTGAAGCAAAGAAGCTGCAAGCTAAGGTCTTGGAAAGCCTTATGTAAAGGATTAAACTTCCATCGATTGAAATCTTTAAACCCCCCTTGGAAGCAGGAGAAGAGGGGGGAAATTTTGGATTGTGTAGCCTGCAGGAGAGAGTGATAAAAATTAAATTACCACTGCTCTGAACCTGGAAACGGGCTGCCAGTAGATTGACGTTTTGAGAGAGTTCATTGACAGTGAAGAGAACGTATGTTGACAGTTAGTTAAATAAGAGAAATATATTGTTTCCATTGTCCTCTTCTGCATTTAAAAAGGAGGAAAAGTAACTGAAAATTGAAACTAACTTTACTTTTTGAACTGTGCTTGAAAGGATTGATACAAGTTGAGACTGTTTCCCTCTAGAGGGAGCTTTTGAAACTGTTACAAGAGTGGAGCTGGGGAATCTCCAGCTGCGTGATAAGAACTGTGAGAATCAGGGATTGACCTTGGACCATTTAAGAATGTCCACAGGAGAAGCCTTAGTGACTGCATTATGTAAGATAAGCTACTCGTTGGAACAACTTCACAAGAAGACGGATGTTTTGACTACTAAAATTGATAACTTGGGACAAAAAGTGATTAATTTGGGACAAAAAGTGAGCACCAATACAGAAATTATTCAGGATTTGGTACAGGAACTTACTTTAGCAGGACAAATTGTGGAAAAGGAGAAGGAGAAAGTTGTTGTTGTCGAACCTAAAGTAATACAAGTGGGAGCCCCAGCCTTACAGAGGCAAATTGTGGACAATAAGTTGAGGCCTTTTATGATTGAAACTAGAAAAAGTCAGATTTTGAGGATTGGAGCCTAGCCTGGACTGGAAAAGGAAAGTTGGAAAGATCCCTCCATGCAGGGATTAACTGACTTTTGGGACATGGACTTGGGTCAGGAGGAGATTGGAGTTCTGGGGACCTTTGGATTTGGAGGAATCTTGAAACATGTCCTGAAATACTTTATGGATCTTAGCTTTAACTATGTAAATTTGGCTGACCTGTCGAGAAGGAATAAAAGCATTGTTAGGTCGGAGTTTCCCTGAAATCTGCTCTTTAGCATCAAAGAATATGAAGAAGACCTGCAGAAGGGACGTGGAAAAGAGTTAAGAGCCTCGGACATAAGATCTCCAGGTTGATGGACTGTATAGAGTTGACAGAAGTGACTGTCAGAGTCCGAGACCGGGGAGAGGAGATAGTGGAAGAAGATTGGAAAATTTAAAGTTTATATATAGAAATATTGTAAAATTAATGAGTGATAGAAAAATGTTGGAATGAAATTTTATGGCCTTAGTGGAAATGTTTTAAGGAGTTAAGCTTAAATAAGTATACTAGTTTTCATTGGAAAATAAGATTAAAAATATGTTAAGACATTTATATGACAGAAAATAGAGAAAGAGGGAAAGGAATTGCTGAGACAACTAATAGAAGTGGAATACAAAAAGGGAGGTGAGAGGAGTTCGATGAAACAAGGGAATGAAATATAGAATATGGAAAAGGTATGATGTATGTTTTTAAATTGTTTTTGTATTGTTTTGTTTAGTTTATGGTGTTTAGTTTGATGTGTTAAAGTTGTGTTTTGTATAGTTTATATATTGTGTTGTATTGTTTTTTTCTCTTTTTTTGTCTTCTTTCTTCTTTTTCTTTTTTGTAAGTTTTAAAAGTAATAAATATTATTTTTTAAAAAATATATCCGGGGGAGGTGATGGCACTTCCTCCCCCCCCCCCCGGTCAATCTACATAACCAGCTCCTGCGCGAGGTCGGAAGTGGCTTTAACAAAATTAAACCTCCCTTTCTCTGAATTGCAAAATAAAATCAAGAAGAACGAAGAACGAAAGCCACATGAAAAAGTATTGCATTCCCATACTTTCAATATACACAAAGGCAGATTATCCCTACCTGTGGAATCTTATAGATATCCAGGATATTTGCCACAACAACAGAGATTTCAGAATCCAGTCCCCCGATGACTGCTGTCAGATTATGCTGGATGTCACAGACGTAGTTGGGGGAAAACCTCTCTAATGAAGATAAAAGTAGCATTGTGGCATGGTAGGTCAACTTTTCATTAAAATAGCTGTCATATATGTGGAAGCCCAAGGTGATATTGGGTAAGATCTGAGGGTTGTCATTGACCTCCTTTACTGCAAATGCCAAGGCCAAAATATGCTGATAATTCTTTGACACTGCACTAGAATTAAAATTGCATTCTGTATCAGAATTATATTTCACACTTTTTGAAAAACCAACGCCACTATCTGCATTTTCATGTTGATGATGGTTGATTGCAGTATTCCAGAGAAATCCTAAAGTCAAGATTCTCTGGCTGGAGAAGGTTAGGGTTACGAGAACGTGGTCCTCCAATAGCAGAGAAGAACTCATTTGTGACAAACACCTATGATATGGTGGGCATGGATGCATTTAAGAGTTTTTCCACAAGCAGTTGCCAATTTTAGGCTTCAGAGCAAATCCATGCCTCCCGTGGTTCCCAGGCACCTTTATCTTTAAAGAGCCAATTCAGAACTGGGCCCCTCCTTGAGAGCAGTCAGGAGCTGGAATAACTGCATTTATGCTGATTGGAATGGGGAGGCTTAAAAAAGGAAACTACATGTGGGAAGGGTGTTAGTCAACACACTCAAAACTACAGCCTTGACTGGTGGAAACCCACCTCATCACGCTTAGAATAATGTTCTTAATGAGTTGTATTTCTTGAGACTCTCATTAGGGTTAGGTTAAATTTTCAATCATGCATGCATGTCGCAGAGACGTGTAATCAACATGAGTATTTTTACCATGTGGATGTTGCCCTGTGTGGATTACAGAATCTAGAACAACAGTGCCATCTATCTGAATTATTGCTGAAGGTTTGTGTGGATTTTGCTTTCTGACTATCTCACACGGTATATTATTTATGGCAGAGCTGTTTATTGTCCAAGCAGAAGAGTAAGCTTGTGGCGATAGTGTTTAAATGGAATCGGATCTAGAGCAAGGCATTTGCATACACCCAGAGTCCTTCTATCACTTCCTATGGGTGAGGATAATGGAGAGCGAATGTACAATATAGCACACTTCCCTTCTTGTGCTTGTATAAGCCATTGCTAAACAGCCCCCAGTAGAGTGAAATTCCTCAATCAAAGCAGCTATATTTAATAAACAGCATGGTAACGTGAGTTAAACTGCTTTGGGCTAACAATTTCAGAACTTAGAACACTAAACATTTTCTGAGTCACCTGTGAGTTATATCATAAACTTCACCCAAATGTAATTCCAAGGTACAAATATACGTTTTTCAATATAGGCCTTTATTACCGATTCTCTTATGAAGTTACTTTCTATGAAAAAGAATTATATGAGAAAATGGAATTTAACTAAGCAAGTAGGAATATATCTGTTTTCATATCAAGTCAGAGGATGGAACTGAGTTGATGGCAGCTCTCATGAGTCAAAAGATTCTAGTATTTTACATCACATGAAATATACAAATTAAAATAAAATGCAGATATACCAGAAGCAATTGCCTCTGAGTGATGTTTCCAGACAACATCCAAAAATCAGTTTTGTTTAACAATCTTTACATTAACATATAACATTAGAATGTGTCGAAGAAAGACATGAGTGGTGCAAGAATAAAAGCAGAATTGAAATGTGAGCCAAAGAAACTGGAGGGGAACTTTTTTGTAACAGTCAGGAGGAAAAAGATATAAGAAGGTAAAAGAAAATAGAGTTGAAAGAAAGACTTTTATTTTAGGAAGCTTAAATGTATTCCACAGAAGTCTTCGTCCTCTAGAAAAATTGAAACCTTTACCTTCAGCTTCACCTTAATTCAATCATTCTTTTTTCTATAGGCTAAGTTGATATACCTCTGCATATACGTTGTAGCATTAGCACTGATCTTTTCAGAGGGAAGGACATGGAAATGAAATAAACTTCTTACATGAAATCTTCAAGCAATGCTAGTGGCGGTTCTTCAGTAAAAGCTGTTAAAGGTTTCATGAAGCCGCCATGACTTGCAATGCCACCAATGATGAGGTTTCCTTGCTGATGGTATATGTGTTGTGGGCGATGTGGATGGGAAACCCTACATTTCACGGTTTGAGCCTGGCATACATTGTGAGGAATCACTGCCAGCATCAAGACCACTAAAACTATCATATTCAGAATGTAGGAAATGGTCTTGAAGTATGTAATGTAGACTATTGGAGATCATAGTATCAGACCCAATCCCTCTCCCTGACTCTAAATGCTGCTGGGTTTATTTATAATGTGCTGTTAATTTTTCTCATGGTTGCTGAAACTTCAAGCAGTACTGGGTGAGCAGCAGACTCAATTACATGTTTTTAATAATTTAGAGGAAGGTAATCACCAGCTCAAATCCAGGGATTCCCTGTGGAATTGCTGAAGAAAACATGTTTGTCACATCTGAACAGACATGTTGACTGTTGCTTTCTTTGGTAGAAATGGAGACTTGTGGAATAACCCTCAGCAAGAAAAGGGTGCTAGAAGTGACTGCTGGGTTGTCCCACCCACCAGTCAAAGTTGGCCCATCAGGTGGGGTCAGATAGAGATCTGGCGCCAGAGCCAAAAGGTTCCACATTCCTAATTAGGACTTGGGAGATGAGAGTTCAAATATGCACTCTCTAGTAGAGTTCACTGGGTAAGCTGAGGCAAGCCACAGTCTCTCAGCCTAACCTACATAACAGGGTTGTGATGAGGGTAAAATTGGGAGACGGAGAGCCATGTACACCACCTTGAGCTCTATGTAGGAAATGTGGGATATAAATGTAATAAGAAAAGGACATTAGGAATATAAAGACTATGAACTGGCATTTTGTGCTAGTTATAACTTAGGCTCAATGGAGCAACACGTTCTCTTGGTCTTTCAGCCCCAATCCTTTCCCCCCATAGGTTGGAGGCACCACTGTGAGTGATCATAGCAGCATGATCAGATCATCCAGGACACTTTTGACAATCAGGAGACTTGTTTACAGGCTCCAACATCAGGAAATACAATTTAAAGTTTACTGCCCTTTAGCTGACCTTAATGTGATGAGAGGTGAGGCCCTGAGGTCTAAATTGGAGGATTCTAGGTGTGTCAGGATGTTATTGCCTGCTCTGTAGGTAATGCAAAGGCAGCATAGCGGTTAAACTTGATAACCTTAGAGCTCTCTCCCAACCATACAGAAGATTCCCCCCCCCCATTTCTTTGTTTAATCATAATATCATTTTTTTCTTTTTAATTGTTGTTGATGATTATAATGTTGTTAATGATATCCACTGAGTTTTCAAGGTACATTACAAAAAGGAGTGATTTTAGCTTTTCCAAAGTAACCTTGGGTGCCTGTTAAAGTGTTTGACGAATGTAATTTGAACAAATCTTGATGCAAACTAACCTGATCTGCATCTCCCGCACAATTTTCTCCTGATTTCACAATACATTTAATGCATTTTGATATATTTTTCTAGTTGAGGAAAAAAATAGTTTAGGATAAAACACATTTAGAAATGTGAATGGTAAGATAAAATGCACATTTGTACATTTAAATATGTATTTAATTACATATCTAATTTCATAATTTATGCTCTTAAGATACTGTACATGGAAACCTTGAAATAAGTAACTGAGGTATTTGATTGTTTGAAATGTTTCTAGATGTTTTTAAATGTTTCACAATTGTTTTAAAATGTTTTTGGTTCATTTTCAAATGGGTTTTTATTTTATTTTATTTTAAATTGTATTGTTTTAACTTTTTGAAGTTTGCCACTGAGGAAGAGTGGGATATAAGTCAATTAATAAACAAACAAAAATAAAAAATTTCTATCATACACCTCTAGCATGATCTGTTCATGCTTACAGGGAAAGGCTGCTTATAAAGAACAGGACATTATATAACCTGGTTCTGTAGAAGAAGAAGAAAAGTTTGGATTTGATATCCCACTTTATCACTACCCTAGGGAGTCTCAAAGCGGCTAACATTCTCCTTTCCCTTCCTCCCCCACAACGAACACTCTGTGAGGTGAGTGGGGCTGAGAGACTTCAAAGAAGTGTGACTGGCCCAAGGTCACCCAGCAGCTGCATGTGGAGGAGCGGGGAATTGAACCCGGTTCACCAGATTACGAGACTACCGCTCTTAACCACTACACCACACTGGCTCTCTGTAGCATGTAGAGGGTTTGTTTGTTTGCTTGCTTGCTTGCTTGCTTGCTTGCTTGCTTGCTTGCTTTGCAAAATCTCCAACCCCCCCCCCACAAAAAACCCAAAAAAACTAAAAACCACTGACTACATGTTGTATTCATATAGGGCTGCAATATGCTCTGGCTTTCCCAGACATTTTCCCGCTTTTCAGAAATTACACCCGGATGCTGTTTTCGATGGGCAAACCCAGGATATATGGCAGCCCTATGGTAGATGAATGCAACATGTTGTCAGTGGTGCACTTAGGTAATTTTTGGCTCTGGATGTAATACTCATTCAGGAATCCTGTCAATCAATCCCCTTAGATTATAATAGCTAATGCTTCCAAATATGGTAAGATAGTCCTGCTGTTTTGGGGGGCCCTCTTGCCTATTCCGTTGAATGGTGTCCTGGACTTCTGCCCCAAATCCTGCTCTGACAGCATCACTGCATGGTGCCTTAGTTTTTCAAAGCAGACCTAAAGCCCTTTTGCAGCACCTTGTTGGCGAATTGCTACCCTGGACCAGCGAGAAATCACTTCATCAACTTTTCTAAACAATGATTTGAAGGCTGTATCCGGTCCCAGCCCATTACTGATGTGGTGGTGGGGAACAAAATGTTCTGGAATTGATAGGACATCCTACAAGAGCATATAGGAAGAGAAGTTGCTATTTGATTGCACCCTTTTAAAACAAACAAACTGGTATTTTACATCCGCCCCACCCTGAGAAATCCCATTACTGACTCACAATGCTTATGCTACCAGTAAATCAGCCCACATCAAATTCAATCACACAGAAGCTAATTTTTTATTCTCTTGCCTACACACACCAAAAGGGTTAAATAATGCCACCTACACAAAGGAACAAGTTAGGGCGGAAAGTTTTCAATGGGTCTATTGTCTCTATTCAGAAAGGAGATATTTGACATCAAGGTGACATGATCAGAACAACACACAGCTCTTCTATTTGACATCAGCCAAAGAGACAATGATAGACTGAAGGCATGTCCACACAAGAAGCTCCTGAGTGAATGTTTGGAGCTTTAGAAATTCAGGAAGCAGAGCATGGAAAAGGTGGGATTATATGACATGGGATTTGAAGAATTTGACACACTAATGTCCATCCTTTCTCCATACATCACCCATGATCGATCAGTTCCTCACATGGCCCATTTTCTAAGGTAAGGTGAACAGGTGTTGGTACCTTGGAGCTTGTGAATTTCCAAGCATCTAAGACTAGAGTGGAAACAAGATTGGAAGGTTTTTTTGATAGATGAATCTAAAATTTCTACATGGCAAATTTTAAAATTGCAATTTTCAATACTGATTGCTAGCAAATGACGTTTTTCTAAAAAGGTACACATAAGAGAACAACCTCAAGTGTCAGGGTTCATGTCAGTGTCCAAATTCCCAGAAATAAGCCTTTCCTTGGTTTATCCCTGCTGAAGGTAGAAGACACATTTATTTTTAGATAGCAAGACAGGGGCAGGGAGAAATGGATTCTGAAAGAGATAGATAATCACATCCAGGGACGGTTTTTGGTAATATAGCACCCTGAACAAGGAAAACATTTAGCAAAACAACAACAAGAAGCCACCAAATATTTCTTGTTTTCCCCATAATTCCTTTTGGCCTCTAGAGGTCTCTGTAAGATCTTGTGGGACTCTCAAATGTGAGTGAGGACATGCATTGTTGACACTAACCATGTCTGCCGATGTTTAACATCTTCTCCTCAGTGAAAAGCATATGCATCGAGCATCCCTGCACTCGGCCTGCTCTTGGAAACCACGAAATAACCTAAAGGCCCCATCAACTTCTTCACATCTACCCTAGTCCATTGTCATGTGTCTGAAGAAGGCATTCCTGATTGCATCTTCCCAGGCATCATTTCTGGATCATGTGGTCCACCAACTTCAGTTGAGTGCTCTAGTGATAGCTTGCTGATACCAGCAGTCCTTAAAGCTCTAGGCTTCCAGGGCCTGTGGTACCGGTTGGATGGGAGCTGTGTTATCAGATGCGGCTCCGATAACCTTTTGCTGCTGTTGTGGGTGAACTGAGGTGTGTCTCTTTTATCAGCTTCATGGAGAGCAGCTTAATCAGCTGTTAATGGAGCATGGAAAAATTATTATTTATTGAATTTATATACCGCCCTTTACCTGGAGGTCTCTGGGTGGTTCAGAATAAAACCCAGAATAAAACCAAAATATAAAACCACAAAATACACAATCAAAATAAAAACAACAACCCAATAACCCCCCCCCCCAAAAAAAACCCCACATTTTAAAAGGGAATAGGATGTCAATCAAATCAACCAAAGGCTTGGATAAAAAGGAACATTTTTGCTAAAGGTATATAATGAAGGTGCCAGGCACTTGGGAGAGAATCCCCAGATGGGGAGCCACTGCAGAGAAGGCCCGTTCTTGTGTTGCCACCCTCCGGACCTCTCAAGGAGAAGGCACAAGGAGAAGGGCCTCAGAAGATGATCTCAGGGTCCCGGTGGGTTCATATGGAAAGAGGCAGTCCTTGAGGTATTGCAGTCCTGAGCCGGTTAAGGCTTTAAAGGTCAAAACCAGAACTTTGAAATGGGCCTGGAAACTAATTGGTAGCCAGGGCATTTGAACCAGGATCGGTGTAATATGCTCAAACCATCTTGCTCTGGTGAGCAACCTGGCTGCTGAATTCTGCACTAGCTGAAGTTTCCGAACCATCTTCAGAGGCAGCCCTATGTATAACACATTGCAGTAATCTAACCTTGAAGTTATCAGAGCATAGACAACAATAGTTAGGCTATCCCTGTCCAGATAAGGGTATAGCTGGGTCACCAGCTGAAGCTGATGGAAGGCACTCCAGGCCACTGAGCCCACCTGAGCTTCGACCAACAGCAAAGGATCCAGGAGTGCCCCCAAGTTATGAGCCTGCTCCTTCAGAGGAAGTGTAACCCCATCAAGAGCAGGTGATCTCCCACCCATCCAGTCTAGGAGCCACCCACTAACAGTGCCTCAGTCTTATCTGGATTCAGTTTCAGTTTGTTGGCTCTCATTCATTTCACCCTGTTCACCCACCCAGGTTTCAGTGATACATGCCAGATCAGCCTCTTCATCCACAATCAGATCATGGATGAGGGAGATTATATTCTGGGCCAACCTGGAATTCAACAGCAGCTGTCACAAACCCAAGGGCTGGCTGATATGACAATCACAATTCCCCAGGTTGGAGGAGGGGCTGGCACATGGCACAGTCACTAACTGCCTGTGCTATGTGCCTCTCTTCCCACACCACACTTACCCCTACCCTTTAAAGCTGCCTTTGAAGATGTCAACGCCTTGCTGATATCTGGGGCTGGCGGAGTTGGCAACTCAGATGAATGGTTAGTGGAGGGAATGATAACACCTACAAGGCTCGTTTCATCACAAGTTATAACAGAGTTCTTCATGATTTGGCTTGTGAAAATCCCATGGGGGTTACTTTTCATGGGAAGAGATCCATGGATTCTGATGTAGCAAGAATAATTTTCACAGCCATGGGAATTTGAATCCACTGTTCTGAGCTTCTTGGAAATACCATGTTGCATCTAAGTTAAGCTCAGAGTAGACCTACGGATATGAATGGATCTAAATCAGGCATTTCCATTAACATCAATGGATTTACTCTGAATATTCTGGCTACGACCAATGTTCCCATTGACACAGTTTAAGCTAGCAAACTAGTCTGCGTCCATTGTTCTCTCTCACACAAAAACTTCGAGAGGAATGGAATATATAAGTTTGCAGTTTCATGGGTCAGAAATATAAAGATTTAGCACTGGTTCCAAAACTAATTATTGCATGAGAAGCAGAGAGATGTGGGAACAGGAATCTGTGGATTAGATGGGGAAGCCCCATGGACCAGATCCACTTCACAGTTTGGAGGTTCCCCCACCTTGCTTTAGGCTGACTGTGTAACTCAGATTCTTTCTGTGTTTCTTAAATCTTCCCTTTATGAGATGAAACTAGTGTCAATCATGAGCATCATGTTCCATTGTAATGTTCCTGCATTATTAATCTACAGCGAGGAAGGGATAGTTGCATCATCAGAACTCAGGCTTATTAATCACCATAAGACAGTAAATAGTAGATTGAAGGAGTTTACAGAGTTTATGCCCACCAACACTGCTGTCTCCAAGATTGTTAGGGGTCCCTGGAAAGGTGACTTTAGTGTGCTCCTCTTTCCCCCTTTGGCAATTCTTAACTGCCTTCCCTATTCCTTGCTACTATTGCTGCTGTCCATTTGATCACTCCTGCTAAGAAAGGACAGCTCTGGATGACTGGTTTATTGAGCATTCATCCTGATTTGTTTGCACAAATCTTAGATACAGGTTAGACTGATTTGTTTGTGGAATTGTTCTATGACAATGATCATTGTCCTCCTTCATTCTTTCTAATTTGCTTGTGGCATGGTTGCACATCTTCCTGTTAATCATTCATTCTTCCTACACTTTTCAATGTATTTCCGCATTACATTTTGCTAACCGCAGAAAATATGTTTCTTGTGCTTTTGCAACAGAGTGCTTTAATCCACATTGTGCAAACCTAAATTTCTGCTATGCACACTGTACTCCCTCCCACAAAACAGTGATGGTCTGGAGGCACCCTAAAATCCACACCACAGCCCAGGGAGTGAGGGCAAAATGACCAGAAGTCCTTCTCCTTGCTTCCCTGGCTGTTTGCTAATTCAGAGAATATAAGCAAGGAACAGGTGCATTGGTGGCAGGTCTCAGCATAGCTGTCAACTTTTCCCTTTTCTTGCAAGGAATCCTATTCAGAATAAGGAAATTTCCCTTAAAAAAAGGAAAACATTGACAGCTATGGGTCTCAGGTGTGTGCAATTCTTAACTGCCTTCCCTATTCCTTGCCACTATTTCTGCTGCAATAAGTTACACACATACCTTAAATTTGGTTTCCTTGGAAAGAAGGCAGAGGAGACCCAAACCCCATCTGATTCAACCAAAATCTCATTACAGCTTGCACAATGAAAAGTTTTAGGTCAATGGAGAACACATGTTTTGCATGCAAACAGTCTATCTCTCTCTCTCTCTCTCTCTCTCTCTCTCTTTGAATACAATTTTTATTAAATTTTCACTTTAAACAATAAACAGTAATTCCAAATATTTGTCTACAACTCTCATTCCCTACCGCTCTGCCAAGCTTATGGCTTCCCTCCATCCTGCCAACAAGCTTATCCTTTTCAAATCTATATCTCACAGTTTGCATGCAAACAGTCTCAGGTTCAATCCTCCAAAACTCCCAGTAGGACTGGAGGTAAAATTCCAAACTAAAATTGTGTGTGTGTGTGTTAGCACAGAGCAGCAGAAAAACAGCCTCAAATTAAAAATAAATAAATACAAAAATAATAAACCAACAAATCAACACAAAGGCCTGGTGAAATAAAGTGATCTTTACAGAGCATTGGAATGTCTGAGGTGCATTTCTTTTTAGGACAGGTTAGAGAATATATATCCTTCCAGATGTTGTTGGACTATAACTCCCATCAGCCCCAATCAGCATGGCCGATGGTCAAGGCTAATGGGACTTGAGTCCAATAATGTATGGAGAGCCAAAATTTCCCCACTCCGGTGTAGGACATAGGAGTCTCAGGCAAGGGGGCATTCTACTCCGTATGCCCCACTCCCAGAAGGTCCTTTATCTCTGGGCAGTTCATGCAGCAGTAGAAGGTGGTTCTTAATTTGCTAGGAGGTATATTTAAAAACTGTTTACTAGTGCTGCAAACATGCTCTAATGAAGCCCTATCAACAAGATAATCTAAGGTGAACAATAAAATTTCCTCCTTTTTGCACATTTGCATCTGGTCAATAAACAATGAAACTTTGGGTGAGAGAAACTAAATAGCACCAGAGCATGAAAAAGATTGCCTCAAACAGTACAACTTGCAGCGTTCTCCACTGAGGTTTCCGGTGCCCTTCCTGTGTCAATTGCAACACCCTCCCAACTTCAATTTGCTTTAAATTTGAAATGGCTCATTAGCCTTCCAGTTTTACCTCTTTCTCCTCCTTGCCCTGTGGCTGGATAGAGAGAGGCCTCATCACCCACATACCTGGCGGGCCCCATATTAAGCAGAAATTAATTTCCTTGCAGGCGTCTCATGGACGCCCTTCACTCCTGTGTCACTCATAACTTGGCAGGTGCTGATGAAAATTATCTTTATAACATCCGTGTAACGCTAGAGTGTCAGGGAGGGTTATTATCTCTGAGACACACTAACAAGAGGCCAATCACACAAACACATTACTGAGGGCAGGGAAGGTTCCTGCAAGGTCACTCGGTCCATCTTTCACAGCTGTGTCAGGATTAGTGCAGGGTGTGGGATGTGCTTAGACACTTTGTGATTACATCTTTGGGGGCAGTTTTATTGGGTGAGGGCTAACTGTAATAAGTGGGGTGCAAATGACCCTCAGTGTATCAAGTGAAAACAGGGGAATGTATTATTATAACTGAAGGTGCTGTTGAGCTTCTCCTGTATAAGACTTGAAAGGAATGGAAACTAAGATCTACAAGACCCAGAATGTTTTTCTTCTCCATGTCTTCAAGGAGTTTTCTGGCCTTAGGCAAAGGGCAAGATGACTCCCCTCCCTCTTCCACACACAGAAGCTGGCACATACAACTTGCTCAGGACAGGACACCATATTCCACCACTGCACCTGAGACAGCAGGCCAGTTTAGGTAGAGGCCAGGATAGAACAAGCTATGTGACATCCGTAGATCTGTCATCCAACTGAAGGAATGGCCAGGGGGCTTAGAAGAAAAAGGCAAAGGGTTGTCACTGCTGCCTCCCAGAATCTACTGCCTTAGGTGGTTGCATCACTATGCTGAATGGTATGGCTCGACCTGCTGACAGGTAAAAATTAAGATGCTGCAAAGACACACACAGAAGGGATCTGTGTAAGAGGTGAGGGAAGTCAGTCCTCCTCAGGTCGTCCATGGGGTATTAGCTGTACCAACCATACCCTCAGTTTTTGCCCCTACAACATTTATCCCAACCAGCCAAAAATTTCCAAGGGTATTGTTATTATTATTTATGAATCATCTCTCTCTGTGTGTGATGAGGTAGAGCTGATGAGCGCGCCTGGAGGGAGGGGTGCAACTGCAGAGGGGTTGTGGCTGGGGGAGAGCTCCAAGATGGATGGTAAGGCTCATACCAGTGAAAGGTGATGGTGGTGGAGTGCGAAGTCAGTCAGCAAACCTAATGCTCATGGGTGGTGGGAGCTGGAGCACATTATTACAGGTGATGCCTGCCCAGTAAAATTCAGAGTGGGAAAGGCAATGGCTATTTCCTTGAATTAATTGTTTCTAATAGCACAGTTCATTCTGTGCATTAGTTTAGCGTTACCAGATGTCCCTGGTAACCTGGGCAACGGCGCACCACCCGCCCATGACTCCCAAGCCTCCCCCGATCTCCTGCCCCCTTCCCCCTTTGTTTTGACTGATCGGGGAAGGCTCGGGAGTCATGGCTGGCCAGCCGTTGCCCAGTTTTTAAAAAACTCTGCACATTTATGTTTCACAGGGTGTGAAAGAAGGGCTTTGCACCTTTATACAATATGCATGTGTGCTTGGGCCCAGGGTCTTTTGCCTCACCATCCCCACTACTGACTCCCTGTTGCTATGCAGCTTCAAAAAAAAAAAAAAAGGGGGGGGTCCCTGGATTCATTGAAAAAAATCTGGTAGCCATACCTTAGTTCCTTGGGGTTCTATCTCCTGGAACTTTAGCTAAGCTTTGATTGCAATGTCCCATTGCAAAATCCCTTCCCTGTGGCATTTGCTGCCTCCTCTTTCTCTCCCTTTTGTGATGTATCTCTCCACCTTTCCCGCACAGCCCTCTAGAATCAGTTTTAATTAATGATAATTAAACATGACACGACAGTGGGTGCCATTTAAGGATCTGGAGGTGCTCTGGCGACAGTAAGCTTAGCTGTGTCGGTACATTTCAACACAGTGACATTCGGGAAGGGGTCACTGCTGCTGCACTAAGACAGGGGAATTCTTCCTCATACTCTTTTCTGTTGTAACCCAGAGATTGCAGGATGGTAAAAAGTTTCATCAGAAGGGCTAATTTGAGAAGAAAATGGAGGAGCATAGAGGCTCAATTATGGCTCCTCCAAATACTCTGATGTCAAATCCTATGGCCATAGATGGTAATCAGTCACAATTCTCTTTGCCTCTAAGCATTCAGCTTGGGAGCCAGACAGTGGCTCAGTTTGTCCCATGACCTCCAGTTCAGTTACTGATTCCTGTTTTAAATTCTCCTTGTAGAAAACTGGCAAAGAGATGTAGCTCTGAAGCAGAGCACATCATTTCCATGCAAAAGGTCCCGGGTTCAACCTCAAGCATCTCCGGGAAGTGTTGGGAACAACCCAGATAGTCAGTCAGCCAGTGTAGATAGTACTGATCTAAATGGACCTATGGTGTGACAAGGTATGTGGCAACTTCCCATTCCACTTGGAGTTCTGCCTCTTCTCATTAATTTACTAAGTCTACATGAAACTTCTTTTCTTATCTAAACATATGAAGTAGTGTCATACTAAATCAGACCATTGAGCAATCTAGCCTGGTTTCGACAATTCTGACTAGCAGCCACTCTCTGGTGTGCTACATAGAAGTTTTCAACATTCCCTACTCCCTGATCATTTAAACTGCAGATATTGGGATTGAAACTAAGGCTATTGGCTTACAAGGCTGGTGTTCCTCCACCTCCCAAGATGGGTATAAATGAAAGAAGGCCATTAATGGGTTAATATATGTAGATATGAAGCTTTGATACTGTATGTCATCACTTTAATTATTTATCTGCATCCTGAATTATTATTGAGCTTCTTCTTCTTTGCATATATGCACCCTCCTAGATTTCACAGATGAAAAAGACAGACACCTTTGTTTAATTGTAACACCCTTATCTCAAACCAAGGATCAAACCAAAGATTGGCCAATTGGGGCGGAGAGATCTTCCTAAGAATGTCCCATGGGAACAATATGGCAGAGCATCATTCCCATGGGGTTTCCCATCTCAGATTTCAAAGAGACCGTTGTCAGACCTGCTAAGTGTAGCAAAGTCACTTCTTGAAGCAGTGCCAAATCTCTCTCTCTCTCTCTCTCTCTCTCTCTCTCTCTCTCTCTCTCTCTCATACATACACACACGGTATACCCAATTATTAGTCATCTGATTTTTCAAATAAGCCCACAATTCACAGGTGCTTTGAATTTGTCTATCCACCAGTGAAAGTCACCAATATCCACCTCCTTCTTCTTTCACAGGGGCGGGGAGTATTTGGCCACAGCTTCAAAGTTCATAATGTATTTATTTATTTAATGAACGTCTCTCCTGCCCTTCAAAAGCATTGCCTGTGAACTAGAGTGTAGTCATGGTTACAAAGAAGCTGTCTTACATCAAGACAGACTATTGGTCCATCTCACTTCACTTAGCATTGTCTTCACTGATTGGCAGCAGCAGCCTAAGATTCCAGGGTCTTTCTCAGCCACAACTGTAGATGACAGGGATCAATTCCAACACTGTGATCCAGTGATTCTGTAGATGCTTGGGACTTTTTGCATGAAAAGCATGTTCTCTGCTAATGACATACACTGTTTCCCTTCTTTATGATATCTGTACCACACTTTTTTGCAGGATTAAAATTGGACACTAAGGCTGCATTCACATGGTACTTTATTCCATTTGGCCGACATTCTCATACTAATTTCTACATTATACTTGACTTTGTTTTTCCTGGAAGCAAATAGCACAGAAATGAGCAGCAACTTTGCATTGCATTCCGCTGTATTTCTGGAAGTGGGTTTGACTTTGTGTCATTGCGTGAAGAGCATTGCACTCTAGAGGAGAGCCCACAAATATCAGAAGCCCCATCTCACAATAACTCCGATCAAGCTTTTCAGTGTGACTGTACCTGTTACATGGAAAAGTAGCCCAGCTGAGATACAACAGGTGCCCAATATTTGTACTTTCCTAAAAGAATTGAAGACATTTTTGTTTAGACAAGTTTCTTCAACAGGGTGAAAATGTCTCCGACTTAGGTTCAAAAACAATACAAAATAAACACCTATTTTAAATTGTTGTGACTGTAATGTTGTTTAAATGTATTAGTAGCTTTATTTTGCCTGGGACAACCCAAAGCAACTTTTATGCAAATCTCCTTGAGACTCATGTGGAAGCTGATTCATACATTAATATAATCATAAATTAATAAACACAAACACACATTTTCTTGATCATATGGGAAGGCAACCTCATTGAGACTGGAACCCAGCCCAGTTATTTTTACCTCCCAAGGTTCACCTCCAAGTTTTTCTGAGTGCTTTCTGGGAAATGATTATGCTTCTAGGATTCTTGCATGCCTGCACAAGAGAATATCATGTCACCATGTGTATGTCCTTATTCCCTCCCCAGGATGATCTCATTGACACTGGCACTCATTAATATATTGATATATTGGCAGACAGAATGGAGGATAATGTTTCGTGAGGCCTCCTTTCTCAGAATACAACAATGGCATACCCTCCCACATTTCTCCAATGAATATAGGGGTGTGCTATTATTATTATTATTACAATGGTACCTCGGGTTAAGTAATTAATTTGTTCCAGAGGTCCGTTCTTAACCTGAAACTGTTCTTAACCTGAAGCACCACTTTAGCTAATGGGGCCTCCTGCTGCTGCCGCGCCGCCGGAGCACAATTTCTGTTCTCATCCTGAAGCAAAGTTCTTAACCCGAGGTATTATTTCTGGGTTAGCAGAGTCTGTAACCTGAAGCGTATGTAACCTGAAGCGTGTGCAACCCGAAGTACCACGGTATTATTATTATTATTATTATTATTATTATTATTATTATTATTATTATTAATTACCCCACCCATCTGACTGGGTCTCCCCAGTCACTCTGGACAGATTCCAACATATATAAAAGATATAATAAAGCATTAAATGTTAAAAAGTCTCCCTATACAGGGCGGCCTTCAGATTTCTTCTAAAGGTTATATAGTTACTTAACTCCTTGGTTCAGGGGTCAAATAACTCCATACCCTATAACATTTCACTGATGAAAATAGGGACATCCTAAGGAAAAGCAGGATTTTCCAGGATCAAATCAGAAACCAGGATGGCTTCTGTAAATCCGGGACTCTCCTTGAAAAATACGGACTCTTGGAGGGTCTGCAATAGCTTAATTCAACATAGTAGCTTATTTTTCAAAGAGTCCACCTTAGTAGTGGGTCCTAAGACACAGCTGAGAATCAATGGATCACGACGTTGGGCTCAGGTGTGAGCCTTGCAAGACCTCAGATCCAAGCTGCCTCGCAGCTCAAGTTTTGAATTAATTCCTAATTAGTGCCTTCAACAACTGCTTTGTCAGCAGACAAAGTAGGGAGATGCCTAGATTAGAATTTACAAAGTGCTACGTATGACTTCAGACTGCTGCTCAGCCTTAAATTGCTTCACAATGCAGTGTTTTTAATCTTATTTGATTTTAATTATTAGTATTTTGTTTTGCTTCTCGCATAGATTAGATTTAGAAATGCCATCCAAATGAGTCCAAATATTTTAGCATTTTAATGACTGCAGTGGTTTTCTTGGCCTACAAGTGTGCTACGTGAATTGGCAGGCACTGCTCAGTTTGTTTCCATGCCACGGCAAATGGAAACAAATGGCGCAGCGTTAGCCAATCCAACTGACGAGGTGCAACAAATAAAGAACTCACCAGCAGGTGTTTCACTGAAGGGGAGCTTTGTAAGCAAGGGGGCACAACATTCAGAAGGCTCACCTTTCAACTGGCTGTATTCAAGGTTAACTGAGAACACATAGGGTATTTGAATGAGGGGTGGGAGAGAAAATTGATTCAGTTTCCATTTAAAGGCAGACCTATGCATTTAAAGGCAGAAACAATGCTCAGCTGGTTAGAGCATGGTGCTGATAACAACAAGGTTGGGGGTCCAGTCCCTGTATGGGACAGCTGCATATTCCTGCATTACAGGAGGTTGGACTAGATGATCCTCGAGGTCTCTACCAACTCTAGATTTTAAGATTCCATGATTATTTACCCAAGTCACACTTCCCTGAATTTTGCATCAACGTTCTCTAGTATAGTAATAAAGTTTTGTACAGTATGTTATTTCCCCCAATGAGTGCATTTTTATGCCCACTTCACTTTAGTATATGAAGTACGAACGCAGGACAAAAGGATAAAAGAGTGCCAAGAGGAAGGCACATTTGGCAAATCCTCATCATGATCAACTCCTGCCCGGAAACCTATGTCCCCACTGTGGAAGGAAGTGTAGATCCAGAATTGGCCTCCCCTTATGGACACACCATTAAGACCATATTCATGGAAAACAATTTTACTTTACAGGTGATCAAGGAAGAAGAAGGAAGAAGAAGGAAGAAGAAGAAGAAGAAGAAGAAGAAGAAGAAGAAGAAGAAGAAGAAGAGGAGGAGGAGGAGGAGGAGGAAGAAGAAGAAGAAGAAGAAGAAGAAGAAGAAGAAGAAGAGGAGGAGGAGGAGGAGGAGGAGGAGGAGGAGGAGGAGGAGTTTCCATGCATTTTTGCAATATGCATTTTTGTACATATTACTGGCCTGGTGAACTGCATTGCAAAATTCAGAGAAGTGCAAATTTTGAAGGATGGCTGAGTTCTAGTTCTAGTCAAGAAATGAGAAAAAGGCAGAATCACCTTTAAATGCAAACTGAATTGAATTTCTCCCCCATGCCTAGTTAAAGCCCCATTTCCTAATCCAATTCTTCTTGGATTTTCTATTCTTTTATTTTATACCAGGCAGAGGGACTTCTCGGTAGTGGCGCCTGCCCTGTGGCATGCCCTCCCATCAAATGTCAAGGAAATAAACAACTATCTGACTTTTAGAAGACATCTGAAGGCAGCCCTGTTTAGGGAAGCTTTTAATTATTGATATTTTATCACTTTTTTATTCTGTTGGGAGCTGCCTAGAGTGGCTGGGCTAATCCAGCCAGATGGGCGGGGTATAAATAATAAATTGTTGTTGTTGTTGTTGTTGTTGTTGTTGTTGTTGTTGTTGTTGTTAACCATCATTCACATGCTAATGATGTGGGGGTGAATTGGGTCCTTGAATAATTCATTTTGTGCCCTTACATGGCAATTGGAGGTGGGTGTTGTCACAGGTTTACCTATTAGTTGCATGATTGTTTTGTGGTGATTAAAGAGTTGCACCTATGGATTTAAAATAAAGGGCTCCATTGTTCAGAACTGTGCACAAACAAGCCACTGGGCTTACACGAATAACAAAAAAGGAGGTAAGGAATGGCACCAGGTATCGTGGAGGCTGGCAGTGGCAAGGAAGGATGGAAGAGAAAAAATTCTGAGTGCAGATTCTTGTGGCCTTTACCTTGCACACTGGGAACTCAAGAGGAGATCAAACCCTTGGTGAATCATGGAGGTGGCAAGCAGGCCCAAATCGTGTCTTAGTGTAATTGAAATGAAGTCACTGGTGTTGCTCAAGCAGTTTATTTAACCCTGAATGTCTCATTGTCCCAAGCAAAGCAAGGACACCAAGCATTGTTTGTTCTCACATAAACAGGAAGTGGTTGCAAATGTATATATGACACAGATGGGAAAACCTATAGCCTTCTAGATGTTGTGGATTCCAGCTTTCCTCATCCCTAACAGGGGATGGTAAGTGATGGAGTTCAACAACATCTGGAGGGCTACTGGAACATAGGAAGCTGTCTTGGACCAAGTTATACCATTCATCCATCCGGCTCAGTATTGTCTACACTGACTGGCAGTGGTATTCCCAGGGTTTCAATTGCTTTCAATCCCTGTATTTGCACCATGGCAAGTGCAAATCTGGCAATATGTTTTGCAGAGATAATGAATAGTTTCTCTTCAACACAGCCACACAACTAGAATTGTGTTTTTCATGTTATGTAATCCGGATTTATTTAGGCTGATAATTCTCTTTTAGACATCTCTAACCCTCCCTTAGGGACGCAGGTGGCGCTGTGGGTTAAACCACAGAGCCTAGGACTTGCTGATCAGAAGGTCAGCGGTTCGAATCCCCACGACGGAGTGAGCTCCCGTTGCTCGGTACTTGCTCCTGCCAACCTAGAAGTTCGAAAGCACATCAAAGTGCAAGTAGATAAATAGGTACCGCTCCGGCAGGAAGGTAAACAGTGTTTCCGTGAGCTGCTCTGGTTCGCCAGAAGCGGCTTAGTTATGCTGGCCACATGACCCGGAAGCTGTATGCCGGCTCCCTCGGCCAATAAAGCGAGATGAGCTCCGCAACCCCAGAGTAGGCCACGACTGGACCTAATAGTCAGGGGTTCCTTTACCTTAACCCTCCCTTATAATTGTTTAGACATTTAGTCGTGTCCAACTCTTCGTGACCCCATGGACCAGAGCATGCCAGGCACTCCTGTCTTCCACTGCCTCCCGCAATTTGGTCAGACTCATGTTTGTAGCTTCGAGAACACTGTCCAACCATCTCGTCCTCTGTCGTCCCTTTCTCCTTGTGCCCTCAATCTTTCCCAACATCAGGGTCTTTTCCAGGGAGTCTTCTCTCCTCATGAGGTGGCCAAAGTATTGGAGCCTCAGCTTCACGATCTGTCCTTCCAGTGAGCACTCAGGGCTGATTTCCTTAAGAATGGATACGTTTTATCTTCTTGCAGTCCATGAGACTCTCAAGAGTCTCCTCCAGCACCATAATTCAAAAGCATCAATTCTTCGGCGATCAGCCTTCTTTATGGTCCAGCTCTCACTTCCATACATCACTACTGGGAAAACCATGGCTTTAACTATATGGACCTTTGTTGGCAAGGTGATATTCCCTTCATGGATCACTGCCTTGCCGTGGCGAAGGGACTTGAATAACTCAGAGAAGCTATGAGCTATGCCATGCAGGGCCACCCAAGATGGACAGGTCATAGTGGAGAGTTTTGACCAAATGTGATCCACCTGGAGCAGGAACTAGCAAGCCACTCCAGTATCCCTGCCAAGAAAACTCCATGGACAAAGACAACCCTCCCTTACAGAACCACAATTCACAGTGTTGCCAAGGAAGAAGGAATGGCTTTAAAGCAGTTTGAGTAGTGTGGATCTAGCTTAGTGGTGGCAGCTTCTTTGGTACAAATCAAGTCCAAACTATGGGCTAGTGACCTTCTAGTGCATATTACTGAACATTTGCTGTCCACCACTCCTATTCTTGCCTTGATGTGGCTTTCCCTCTATTCTCCTGAGTAGGCAGCAGGGGAGCAGTACAAAAGCAGGTCAGAATGCACCCAATAAATTATACCATAACTAGTTCTGTGTTCCATTCTTCTGTCCAGAAGTACCACAAAATCCTATTGCATATACCATAGTTAACATCTTATGAAATAAGGTAGTTGTAGACTATGTAGTACCCTACAGATGTTTTGGACTGCAACTCCCATCATCCCCAGCCATTGGTCTTGCTGGCCAGGGATGATGGGTGTTGTAGACCATCTGTAAGGCACCATGCTGGCTATCCTTAGTATATGGTAGCAAATGGGACATACAGCTGAGTTAGATAACCCCTGCAGTTTCTTCAATCTCTTTGCTACTGCAGCAATTTCAGTACATGAAAAACAAGGAGTGATACATACATCAGCATGTGTTAATATTATGCCTCAAGCACTTACCAGTTGTGAAGTAACACCTTCAGTGAGTCATTTCACAGCAAAAAAACAGTCAGCATATACTAGCACAAATAAAGAGATCAATCTTAGGCCAGGGTTTCATAATACCTAATAATATCTGTATTTTTGTTTACTAGCAATGATGATCTGTTTCAGTAGCAGAAAGACTGTGTAGAAGGAATGATGTTCAAGACCAGACCTTGGTTTTCATTACGGCAATTTTCTTGCAGTTCTTTGTAGTTTCATCTGTATGCAGTAGGGGCGGGAAAACTTTGGCCCTCAAAGTTGGGGAGTTGGTGTTGTCAGATACCAACTCCCATCAGTCCAAGCAGAATGGCTAGTATTCAGGGAGTGTGGGGGTTAGCAGGGGGCTGGATCCCCTTGATGTTTGTCTGGGCATCATGTGTGACATCACAACATCATGCACGACGCCCAGATGCAATGCTGTTGAGCAAGCCAGGAACACAGTGGCTCCTCCTCCTCCTCCTGCTACAGAGGGAAAGCAGCCCACAGCTCGTGGTGGCGGAAGGAGGCAGAGGAGCTGCAGGTCATGGAAGATGAACTGCTATACAACTCCTGAAAGTTGTGTGTGACATCAGGCTCCCCCAATTGCTTTCCAGAGTCGGCATACCTGATGGTACAGCACGTGGTTTTGTGTGAAAAAGATTCCAGGTTCAGTTCCTGACATCTTAAAGTACAGCTGGGAATTGCAGCAGATTCCTATGTTCTTAAGACCCTGAGCAAGGGACTCTTGCAACTCAACCCAGCAAAATAATAAAAAGTATTCAAAGACTTAAAATAAAGCACTCATGAAGCTACCTTATATTGAATCAGCCCCACTGGTCCATCTAGCTCAGTATTGTCTACACCAGGCAGTGCTCCCCCCCCCAAAAAAAAAATGTTTAGGGGTACTCTCATTTTCCTACTCATATTGAAATACTGTCCCTCAATGAGGCCAAAGTTAGATTCACAAAATGTTTTGAGGTATATGTACCCCTGCATCACCCAGAAAAAAGTACTGGCATCCGGGTTTCCCCAACTTGGGTATCCAGCTGTTTTGGGACTACAACTCCCATCATCCATAGCTAATAGGGCCAGTGGTCAGAGATGGCCCAGGAATTGTAGTCCAAAAACAGCTGGAGACCCAAGTTGGGGAAACCCTGGTCTACACTAACTAAGACTTTCTGCATGCAATGTTCTACTACTGAGCTACTGTCTTTCCTCATAAACAAAATAGGGACAAAATAGAAAATACCAGGAAACAGATTGCAAACAGGAAAAGGTGGAGCATACAGGAAGGTTATGAAATGAGGAATATATCTTGCCGCATAGTTCAACACCTCTTCATGGGTGGTCCGAAACAGTAATAGATTATAGAATGTTTTTGTTTGGTCACGGCCAACACCTTTTCATACAAAATACAAAGACTTTTAAAACTAGTTGCTTTTTTTCTTTTTTAAAGGAAAGCCAGGGGCCTGATAAGATTCCTTAGCAAGACACATCTCCTTCACCTCTCCTACTCAAAGGCAGGATGCAAAGTAGGTAGGACAAAGCCATTAAAAATTGTATTTTTGAGAATTTGCATTTGGGATTCCAGCCCCACCCCCAAATTCAATATTTGCTGTAGAGCAGAGTGTGGTCCATGTCTATAAGTCAGAAATTCTATGGCATGTGTCTGTATGTATGTGTGCAGGATATCTAAAGTTACATCAAGGGATCAGTGCAGAACACCCAGGACCAAAGAATATTTTAAAATGAAATCTGAACGTTAAGGGAATAAAAAGAGGTGGAATATTCTGGAGGGAGCCAAGACTTTGTGACTATGGCTCAATAATAGCTCCACCTCCCTCCCCATAAATATGCATTTTAGGTAATCTGCTAGAGAGCCAAAGCCCACTTGTAGTAGGATATTTCATGCATATTTCATTTCTTCCATTACTCAACCACTATTTCAGCTAGGAAATATCTCAGATGTATTAGGGCTGAGGGAGTAAAGCACAGAACATCTTGTGCATTTGGTCAGGTGACCAATAACATCTATGCCGATGCTTAATAAAGGGGTTCCTGGAAAGTCCAACAAGCTTCCACCTGAGGAGTCTCTAATTAAATAGGGAGTGAGTGCCTCATTATTGGAAAGCAGGAGCAGTGATGCTAAGTGGGGCCAAACCAGTAACAGGAAAACTGTTTTTTTGAGTTGGGTATTGAATTCTGGAGCTTTACCAAACTCCAGAAGGTAAATGGGAAGAATTTAATGGGACGAAGCAGACAATTCAGAATATCCCCTTGGATGGGGAAAAATAATGTCTACACGAAAGACCAGAAACATCAGTTTTAAGAAATATAACCTCTGGAGTGACAATGCACTTTTCATGCCTATTCAGTGCCTTGGAGTCTTAGGCCTATTAGGCAGCCTGGAACATGCAATTTACCAAAGCACATTAACAAAATGCCAAATTAGTTACTCAAATCAGATTCCCCACACCCCATTTTAGCAATATGTCTTTTGTTCTGGTAGAAGAAGCTATCATATTTCAAAAGGTATTTATTAAACTTTTGAAGTGTACAGCCACTCCTTGATGTCGTTTACAGCAATTAAATTGTTGTTGTCCTTGTTGGAAGGAACATTTGAGGATATCTCAGTTATCTTTCTGAATACCTGAAAACTGCAGGAGGGGAGAGTCTTGACCACTATGAGAGCAGGATGTTGGATCTGACAGGCCATTGGCCTGATCCAGTAGGCCTGATCTCATGTTTATCTCTTAGTGAGTTCAGTGTCTAGGTTCTTTGCATTTTGAGAAACATCCCTCTCTCTTTTTATCCCTACTATGTCCTTAAAGCAGTGTCACTCTCAAAAAGTGATGTTATCCCCTTTTTTAAAAAAAGAGTAAAGATGATACAAAGATAATTCTTGGTGGTAGAAAAGGAAACCTCAAATGAAACATCAAATGGAAGGTCTGGACCTCATGGTTCTACCTAATGCACAAGCATTTTGTGCTATTCACTAAAAACATTTCCTTGTGGTGGACAAAGTGGATGAAATATTCCAATGACCTCATGTTATACTGGTGTGTGGATTTGCTGCCTGACTCATTCAGTGTATCTTTACTAGTGTTCCTACACACTCCATCCTGGAAGTCAGTAGTAAACAGTAAAATGAATGGAGGATATGGTAGAGCATGCTTTATTTCTCCACTATCCAAAGGATCCCTATCATGAAAACAATGTCTAATGCCAGGGTTGCTTACTGGACCTCTTTTAAGAGTAATACCACCTTAGAGATCTTCCTGAAGTGGAACTCTTTAAGTGACTTAACAGTGCAATCCTAGACATGCCCACTTCCAAGGTAATGGGTACTGAACTGCAGACTTAATTAAGACATCTGATATACACTTGCCCATGGCCTTTAGCTCCATTATCATCAGACATCCCACTTCATCCTACAACCCCACCCTTTCTCACTTGCTGCTCCTTAGGCTTTGAGCTATTTTCCAGAAAACCTATATGATGCAAACTCCTCCACTTCCTTCGTATCTCTCCTCAAAGATCTCCCACCTTGTATGTAAAACTTTTAGCATAACTTCTCAGTTCCCATAACCTCAAACTTTCCATAAATGGTGGGAAGAATATACTCTAAATATGTATAAGTCTGTGCAATTGAAATAACTGCATACTTTCCCACATTATTTACCCCTATCTCCATTTCCATCCTCTTCCTCTATTCCTCCCCTATAAGCTCCTCAGAGGCAGGGACATGTTCTCTTATATTTTGTAAAGCACCATCCACACCAATGGTATCATCAATATTATCCTTCTGCAACCTTATCAGGAGCATCACAGTGCTGCCATGTTTACTGAAATATTGTATTGCACTTCAGTGCTACTGTTCACAAGTTGTTGTTTCCTGGAGCTCAGATTTCAGTATAGGTTACCTGGGGTGTCACCACTCCCCAAGTGCTAAACAAATAATGGAGACAGGTATGGAGCTGAGGGTGGATGAGCATGGAGAAAAGACAGCTGGGCATGGTAGGTTCAGGTGTGGTCTCTCAGTTGCATTTACTTCTTCCTGGCAACCTCAGCAATTGGCCCCAGCAGGATGGATGCTAGAAATGAAGGCAAAGATGTGTGCCAAGATCTGCTGAACTTGTTGGTCAACATTCTCGACCAGGACACAACCTACCTGCCACAGACAGCTATATAAGTGAGGTGACTCTCGTTGCTGATGGCTGGATATCTTTCAGTGGCTTCCTATCACTTATGTGTCCACTTTCTGGAAAGCTACAGATTCTTCCTGACTGGCTCTTTGGTTTTTGGCACTAGCAAAACCCACCATGTTGGAGTGGCAAGTGATCAAAAGACAAGGCCTTGTGGCGACCAGGGAAGCTCGTCTACTCATGCTTCTGTTAGCACTGATGGGTAAGAAAAACCACCATATTTTTACCTACCTCCAACAGCTAAACGAATTGGACTAAACAACAACCAAAAACAACAGTGAGTTTTAGAATCCTAGAAGGATGAGAAGACTCTTTGGTTTTGCTCCTAGCTCTAGGACAGAAGTGGTATTGCTTTGGTAGTGCAATGGGAAAGGGATAGGGGCTATGGACACAGATCTAGAAGAATGAAGTCCAAGAAGGATGTCTGAGTCTCAGCAATAGCCCACTTTTCAAACTTTGAATTCAAGGTTGTTAGCATTGTTTTGTCCTGTTATTCTCTAATAACCTTATAACAAATCCATTTACTGCCTTGAATTAGCAGCCTTTTAGATATGCATACAGAGGAAGGAAGAGGTGCCCATAGCTCAGTGCATGTTTGCCATATTAAAGGTACTCTGTTTCAATCCATGGCACATCTTGTTAAATGTCCTCAGGTAGCAGGGACAGGAATAAACCAACAGACACAGAAAGTTACCACATATCGCATCAGACTACTTGTCCATTTAGCCCAATATTTTCTACTCTAACAGCAGCTCTCTAGGGTCATAAGCAGAGGTCTTTCCTATCATCCTCTACCTGATCTTTTTAAAATAGAGATGCCAGGTATTGCACTTGGGACCCTCTTCTTGCAAACAATGTCCTCTGTCATTGAGTTGTGGTCTGCCACTAAACTGTGATTGCAAAGACCGCCAATCAGAAAAAACAATGCTGGGCTACATGGATCAATTGACTGACCCAACTGAAGCTTTTCTTTTTCATATGTATTAGCCTATATCTGGACTACTTTCCCCTTTAGACATTCATTCTTTATTGCAGCTGGCACAACTGTGAAGCTGCTCCAGCAGCAGTAAGTGCAATGGTGCTGTGGAGGCGATGAGGGCAGAGTCGCAGTGGGGCTGTCAGTGATGCAATGGCAGAGGCATGGAGGAGATGGGGCAGATCTGCCACCTGAGGAAAATTGTTCCACCTTACCTCAGTGATACCTGCACTGAAGAAGTGGTGTGGGGAAGTCCGAGACTTTATTCAAAGGAGTAGAGAAAGCCATAGCTCAGTGGCAGAGCCCAAGCTTTGTCTGCAGAAGCACACCCCCCCCCCCCAGTTCCTTCCCTGGCACCTCCAGTTAAAAGGATCAGGTAGCAGAGGATGAGAGAGACTTTCAGTTAAGATGCTGGAAAGTAATTCTGGAGTAAGTTTTTTGGGGTAGATGGACCCACTTTCTGACTCAATATAAGAGCAGGTCTAAATGTTGTCTTGGGATGTGTAGAGTTCTCACATGTCTTTGCTCATTTGCAATGTGTAGCATCTGTAAGGAGCATGTTGAAGCTCCTGTTTCTTATCTACTGGACCACATCTCAGGCCCATCTAATCCAGCATGCTGTTCTCACAGTGGCTAACTGCAAGCTTGCAAGCAGGACTTGAGTACAACAGCATCTCCTGTGGTTTTCTAGCAACTGGCATTCAAAAGCATTACTGCCTCTGTCAGTTGAGGCAGAGCAAAGCCACCAAGAATCCCATTACAGTTTGGAGTGTTTTCGTGCTCATTTGGGAAGTGTACAACAGTTAAGTTCACATGGACCATGGTTTTGGAAGGAAGCTATTGGTCTGGTGCCGCAACAGCATCCTCTAGAGTCCATCTAGCCCTCTTTTTCAACCACCACAGAGGGGGCAGATAATTCAGTGGCATTGCAGAGATGTATGTAAACTGCTCCTCTGGCTGAATGCTTTTAGGGACCTTAGAAACATAGAATGCTGGCAACTTGTAAATTCCTAGACACAGTACTCCAGGTGTAGTCTGACCAAGGCAGAACAGAGCAGTACTATTACTTCCCTTGATTGGGATCTTATACTTCTCTTGATGCAGCCTAGAATAACATTAGCTATTTTAGTTTCTGCATCATACTGTTAACTCATGTTAAGCTTGTGGTCTACTTCGACCCCTAGATCTTTCTCCTATAAATGAGCACATGCAAATCTGTGTTTACAACAATGCCCCTGTTATAGGATCTACCATCTACCAACCTGTCTGAAATTATTTATTCCCATGCTCCAGCCAGCTGTATTGCTGCACCTATTTTTTTAATCAAACACACACAAACATATGCAAATACAAAGATGCCTTAAGCATAACACCTTTTTTTCTATAGAGCAATTGTGAAAATTTATGTAGGCTTAATCAATGAATTAATTCATTGACTATAGACCGCACAATTAATCACCCAAGTTTTCTGTAATGAGTTAGCAGCCTTCACCAAAGCATCTGGGACACTTATGTAAAGCTAATCTCTGATGATATTGAATGAACGTGCCAGAGGTTTAGCTGCCAGCCCAGATTTACCACAGAATTTCCATGAAATTCCTCTGCTCAGGACTGGGAAACAGAACTGGAATTCTTCCAGCAGGTCTTGCATGCACTAGGTTTACTATATTAAAAACACATCCCTTTGAAACCAATACTATACAAATAGTGTCGCCAGCACATGAGGACTATAGCTCAGTGGCAAAGCACAAGTTTTTCAAGCAAAAAGCACTAAATTCAATCCCTGCCTATACTCTGGTTCTTTCTGCATTTACTCTTTATAGTGGTATAGATGCTGTTTCTTCTTCTTTTTCTTCAATTTTTGGCATGCTGCCAAACGACATAGAATAATAGAATTGCAGAGTTGGAAGGGACCTGATGGTCATCTAGTCCAACCTCCTGCAATGCAGGACGAATCCTGCACACAGCTGCCCCTGGTTGGGCACTGACCTATTGTACCCATCATTATTCAACTAGTTTTCCAAATTAATGTACTCAAGGAAACGCTTCTACCACCCCCCAAAAATCTGACATTTGTGAACAAACCAGAATGGATCCTGAATATTTTCATTAGTTGGGCATGTCTAAAAGTATCATTCTGGTCTCTTTGTGGAGGGTAGGGGTTGATGGGCATGGTTTTGGAGATGCCACTTCCCTTTCTCTGGTGTGAACTGTCAATCTGAGAGCTTAGTTCAGAGGACGGACATGGCAGACAGAGACAATGGTACTGAAGCAAAGTACTGCTCATGACAGCAATCATTAGCTGCAGGCAAAGCCTCATCACATTCACCAGGTTCACCATAGCTCAGGCAGACACATAGCTCCTCTTCTAATCCCACAAGATTAGAATTATTGAGTACATAAAAATAAAATAAAAACACAAAGGGTTATACCTGTGCACATACTCATAATCCCAATATTTCCTGGCTGGAGGAACATGGAGATGTCAAGAGGTATCACTACAGCCACTGAATTTTTCTCAGTTTGGGCAGAACCTGCCATTACTGTGGAAAGGAGAACCCAGAACTCATAACAACAGTGACATGTGACCAAAAGGGCAGATGAGCAGCTACAAGTTTTTATTATTTAAAATGTCTGATCTAACAGCAACTATACTGCTATAAATGTTATGTACAGAAACACCCTAGAAAGGGCCAAGAAAAATCCCAGTCTGGCATCTTCGCAAGCTGCTGCCAGTCTGTGTAAACAGTACTGAATGAGCTAGATGGCCCGACTCAGTCAGTACAAGGCAATTTCCTTCGGAGGTATGTCTTGATTGTTTGTAACAGCCTTTACCCCAACTGTAGTATATAATCCAGTGTGGGGGTTGCTTCTAAACATCAGCACCAGTTCTGAATGTTCCCCGTGAACATTGTATACAAATTTCAACCAGCTGTGTCTTGAAATCCACATTACCTCATCCTTAGAAATCTCAACCAGATGGCTCCAATTTTGAAATCACAGTAAAGAGAATTTGTCTTTCTGCCTGAGGGAAGAGTTATGCCAAGCATTTATTAGTTTGCTTTTACTCCAGTTCTCCACAGACCTCTCATGAGTGGACTCACAAATCCTACCAACATCTATTTTCAGCCACAAATAACTTTCCCTTGTGTCTCCATCAGGAGAATATATATCTCAGTAAACCTCCCTACCTCCCTGGATTGTTCTAACATTTGCTTGATGGTCTATTAATTTTACAAGTTCTTGTGTCCTTCATTGGCATCAGGTCAGCCAGTGTTCCCTCTAATCGGTTTCTTAACACTCCTCCAGGACATATTTTCAGAAACATTCCATCTTCCCCTTACAGACATTAAATCATTCTGCCTCCCTTTATGTCTTATTATGGCTTTGCTTGGTTTTTTTGCTGACTGCCTCCAAGTTCTCTTTTTCCCCTCCTGCTTCACCCTTTGATCTCTGTTGATTATTCCTGTGTGGTTGTGGTTTTGTAGAGATTCTAATCAGCGATCTTATAGTTGCCTTACCTGCTTTGTGCTGCCTTATAGCTTAACTGCAGCTGGTTGTTATTATAAGTAAAGCACTTAGACATTCTCCTATCCTTTCAAATGTAGAGAAACTTAATTTTTATCCAGTTCCCACTCTTTTTCCATAGTTCTTCTTCAGCTCAACTTTTTTCTTTTTGGTTCTCCCATCAACCTTGCAAAGTAGATTAAGTTCACAGATTTCCAGAGCCCAAGGTTACACTGTGAACTTCATGCCTGAGCAAAGATATGAACCTGGATCTACCTTACATTCTAACCACTACTGCTCCCATCTTCTGGGATAGGTGAACCAATGTTGTGAAACTGGGCCTAGTTGGGTCTAGATCTTTGGCCTGGCCTACACATACAGCAGAATGAGGTGGTAGAATAGATGACACTACTTCACACCGCAGGTGAGGGCTCCATTTTATTTAACACTGCTCCTTGTCACAACCCCCTGTAAGTTGAAAATTCATGCACTGAGGTCAAAGATTCTACTCTATCCCTCTTCCTGCTGAGCTTGGCTTCATTTTTAACACAGGGAAATATTAAAAAATGTGATTCCCACCCACCTGTAGTCTGAAGTGCTACACCCCATTCTACCACCTCAGCCCTCGGCACTTGACCACTTGATTCCCATCTCATCTGCTGCTTGAGCAGGCCCAGCCACCTCATTCTGTGGCTCATTCTGCTGCTTGGTATTGCTGGGGTTAACCCTTTTCCTTTACATCACTGCAAATCAGTTGCCATTTCCCCTGGAGGTTTTCAAGTCAATGGCTGAATCTTGTAGCATGTGAGGCAATCGGAAAACATCTCTGAACATGTCTGATGTGCCTCTGAATAACTGCAGCATACCCTCCAGATCAAAATAAGGATACACTTGTTAATAGTGGCAGAGAAAACCCAGCCAGATGGGCAGGGTATAACATTATTATTATTATTATTATTATTATTATTATTATTATTATTCCTCCTCCTCCAATTTTCTCATACCAAGTTAGGGGGCATGGGAATTACCATTATATCAGATGAAACCATTGCTCCATCTCAGTATTGTCTATGGCAGCAGCATTGCCCTTCTTTTTTTTACTGGCAGCCTCATACCCAGCATTGCTTGGTGCAGGCCCACAATCTAAAGTTTAGTAAGGGTGGTGGAGAGATGAAACCATTATAAACCATCCATGCTTGGAAGTTCTAAGAAACCAAAAAAATTACTGCAGTTTTCAGATCAATGGTTAAAATCAATGCCATTTTGAAAGGTCCTCACCACTCTTTCATTCAAAATGGTGTCCAGTTGTGGCCAAACATGTATGAAAATCTGCTCCTTGATCTCAAGAACCAGTATACAAATTTTGCCTACTATATCTTATGACTTATAATGAGCAATCAACTTTCCAAAATATAAAGTAGATTTTAACTTATCCCACCATAATTTCAATTGATTTCATTTCAAACAAGTCCATTTTTGGCCATACCCACATTTCCTCACCCACTTTCACCTTTGACCCAGTCTGCTGCTGGAATGCTGACCTGAAAGGGTTGGCTACGTTTGAATCATTAAATGTTCCCTGCTTTAGGTCTACACTGCCTGCCAGTAGCTCTCTTAAGTTTTCAGATGAAGACTTTCCCGACCCTACTTGGAGATCCAACAATGTGAACAAGGCTCTTTTGCATGCAAAGCATGCATTCTAATCTACCAGTGACTTGTGGTGCCAAGCATCAATGCCAATGCTTCCTCATCCATTATTACACTGTTGCTCAAGTCTCTCTTCTACCTCTTGTATGCTGCTTCTCGGCCTTTTGGCTAAGATAAAGTGTAGTATCTTGTATGCTGCATTCATTTATTCTGCAGCTGCTTGAAATCCACTGATTGAAAACCAAGGCATGTTTGTTCCTTGGCTTAATAATGCATGGTTATGCTCACCCAATTTTTCTGAGTAGAGAGAAGTTCTAGACCCAGTGCATAAGGCAGCTCCTAGGGCTGGCTTATCTACCTCAATACAGTTGTGAGACTTAACAAGCTCTCTCTGCCTCTGACTTCAGAGGAACTCAAGACCTGAGGGAAAATTTGTGGCTCAGTTTTTGTTGTTTCTCCTCCTTTTTAAAGCCAGACACTGAAGAGACCTGTCAGGAGTAAGAATGGATCAGTGGTATAAAATAGTATGGAAAACAGCTTTATCAGAAAAACTAACTAATAAACTGAAACTGACATGGAGACAAATAGAAGAAGATGCCTTCACCCCGGTATAGTTCATCTTTATCACATACACACCCCAAGAAAACAACAACAACAATCCGCCAACAGCATATGAATCAATCTGGCTAACATGATTCAAAAATACACACACACCCCGCTCACACACAAAAACCAAATCTCACTACAGCCAACCAAAGACAACCAACCACACCCTAAGCCACCCCAACCTCTCTCACCAGCAAGGAAATACAGCAAGCGAATAGTAAGAGAACCCATACAAGTAACGCTGACACAAAACCCCACACATACACTAAGTAGAAGAATAGAAGAATAACCACCTGACCCCACCCCACTTACCGTCCCCCCCTTTCCTAACCTAACACTGTATGTCACACTAATGTCTCACAACAAATGAAACTGATCTGCAGAAAACACAACTTGAAAAAAGAGACAACACATGCATTTTTGTAAACTAAGAAACCTTTAATAAAACTATATTTTAAAAAAGAAAAAAATACTAACAAGCAGAGAGATACCATCTTAACGATCCTGCACCAGACATGTGTCTGCAAGGAAGAGCCATTAATGGAGATGAAAGAGACATCATAATAGTTTCTTTAGTTGATTTTGATGATGTTATAATTGGGTTTCAGGGTGTTGCCAGGTAGGTGGGGGAAAGTAAATTACGGCTTTGCTAAATTAGTGTTTGAGAGAGAGGTTACTTTGGGAGCACAGGTTCTTGACTGGAACGGAAATTGTGATGCCACAGTACAGAAGGAGAGGCTGGTATGATCAAGATGGACAAGGTAGCATAGATGTCCCAGACAGTGAGGAATTATGAAGCATACCAGTCTATTGTTTCCCGATTGCAACTGGAGACATGGATGTATGTGGGCTGTTGGGATGAAGATATGGGCTAGACTTGCAGTCGGCTTAGCTGCCCCACCTCAAGCCCAGCTAGAGCCAACAATCCACATACAACCACCCTGTTGACCTGCCCCATAATCCTTTATAATTGCTGCCCACCTCCCAGTTAAAGGCCAAACAGAATACGTGTCTGTGTGCTGTAATTTCTGAGAAAGAAAAGAGAAGGGATTTTCCAGTCCCACCCAGGAGACAGGAATATGTATACAACAGGAGAAACTTTTCATTGGGAATTTCAGCTGAATGAGCTCCTTGTTTTGGTTTGATTCTGGTAGAACCAGTTTTTGTTGATGTCTACCATTTTACTAAGATCATTAAAAAAGAATTAATCCCATCCTCTAAAATGTTTGCACTCCCTCCCAATTCTGATTCATCTGCAAATTTGATACATTAATGCAACCTGCTCATTTGTCAGGACTGATGTCAGGACATCGAAAGAACAAAAACATACCTAGAGAGCTTTTATTTGGCACATTCACTGGGAAAGGGAATGATGATGACTACTGATGGTCCATAGAGTTGTACACATTGTTGTGTTGGCATTGGGACGTCCTGGAGGGAATGTATGTTGTCTTTTTCAAGGATGCTTCCTGTCTCAAGAGCATTGGCTTGGAATAAAGTAGAGCTGCTGTTTGGAGATACAGTGCAGCTATGCCAATGAGTCTTAGATCCAGTGAATCTCATCGGATTTCTTGGCACCCTCTCACTGCTGTCTTGTCATGTTGCAGGTCTGCAAGAAGTTCAGGCTACCAGTGGTGAGTGTACATTTTCTGCATTTCTCTTCCTTCTGTTTCAAATGTATTGATGCATGCCACCCCAATCTCTGAATGGTTTGAGATACCAGGGGTTGAAGGCTGTTACACAAGGTTTGTGTTTCCTCTCCAAATTCAGCTTTTTCATTTGAAAATATTTGGCTCAGCAATTACTTTGTCCAGTAATTGCCCAGCTGTGTATTGGAGCATATATGTGAGGCATGGAATAAGTAATTTAAATATTTTTTTGCATGTCGTGAGCCCAGATTGTTCATCCACAGAGAAGTCTTCTAAGGAGCTGTTTTGCTAGCACTGAGTAATTTTTCTCTCGTTTCTGCCTTGGGGCAAGTGAAGCACAGATTACCTTTTGATGCAGAGACACTGCAGGGGTGCCAACTAGAATAAATATGGGAGGCAGATAAGCCCTGCCCTGCCCTGCACATGATGCGGTGCATGCACATGATTTGAATGGCAATTGAAATCAACTTTGGCGACCCCAGCCCCTCAAATATTTTATTGGGGTGCTGAAGGGAACTTGGCCCCTAGGAGTTGGCTCCTATGAGAGACGGAATTTCCCCGCCTTCATGAGATTCTGCCCATTGCACCTATATAAGAGTCACTGCTGTTGGCCTGCTTTTTTCTCACCAGGGATAATGATGAAGATGGCCATATGATTTCGTGAATGTGCTGCTAAGGTTGAGTCAAACCTGTCTCCACTATATTATCAGTTAGAATCCATATGATCTCAGTGTCTCCTCTAACCCCATGGCAGTTTGAATGAATCTTTGTCCTTTCTTGCAGCCTGTGGGCGGCCTCATGTCAGCCTCAACCGGATTGTGAAGGGACAGGACACAGTGCCAGGGGAGTTCCCCTGGCAGATCAGCTTACAGCTGAACAAAAGGCATGTGTGTGGAGGGTCCCTCATCTCCGACGAGTGGGTGATAACCGCAGCACACTGTTTCTATCAGTGAGTATACAGGGTGGGATGGCAAACCTGGGTTACTGATGCCTTTGGATCCCGCATCCCAGAATACTTGATCTGGCAGAGTTGCCATATTTCAAAAAGTGAAAATCTGGACACAAAGGTTGTTGAGCATTTGGGGGGGGGGGGTTTGCAAATCAGAAACCAACATTGCTGACACGGGTTGCAATATGTCTGGATTTTTTCATACATTTAGCTGATTTCTGATAGGACACTGCTTCTGACTACAGTATTCCGGGTATATCTGGGAAATTCCGGATGTATGGCAATCTGGCCTTTGGAGAAGGAAAGGACAGGCAAAGGAGTTACTACAAGTTGCTCTGGCTTGCTTTTCTCCCACCCATCCCCCACTCCACCCACAGGGTCAACTATCAAACTCACACTTTCTGAAACAAGATGCAAACTGACACAGAGCAATCATTCAAAATGTGCACTGATCCAAATTTTGCAGTACAGTTCTCCAACAAAATTTACTCCGAAATCCAGCCCCGAATACCATTCATTTGTCTAGCCCCACTCTTTCTGTCATGTTTCCAGGTTCAGGGATCTCTCCCAGTACCAGGTCCTCCTAGGGGCCAACCAGCTATCCAATCCTGGCCCCCAGTCATGCTGCTTGGGAGTGAAGAAGGTCATTGTAAACCCAACTTACGCAGGACAGACCAGCAGCGGGGACATCGCTCTTGTGCAGTTGACCAGGAAGGTCCACTATTCGGAATTTATCCTACCCATTTGCCTGCCTGATGCTTCTGTGAAGTTTCCTCCAGGCAAAGTTTGCTGGGTCACCGGCTGGGGCAACCTGCGTCATTCAGGTTTGTGTGTGTGTGTGTGTGTGTGTGTGAGAGAGAGAGAGAGAGAGAGGAGGAGGAGGAGGAGACAGGGGCAGGATAAGGGGCCGGAACTTGTGTGGAGAAAAAAGATATAGTAATAACTTCACAATAGAAAGCAGGGTACCCAGTAAAATTGCTTTATATTAAATTAAAATCTAAAATTGAATATGAATACCCTATACCAAGGAAAGCAAGCATGGGAGGGGGGGGTGTGGTGATGTCACCCCCCCCTCGGGGATGACATCCAGAGCAGACTGCACCCCTCGCACCCCCTTCCTCCGCCAGTGACAGTAGGAGGGAGAAAGAAAAGGAGGAGTGGCTAAGAGAAGCTGTTTGGTATAGTGATTTGAGTGTTGTACTAGGGCCTGACATATTCGAGTTCAAATCCCCACTCAGCCACAAAACATACTGGGTGACAGTGGGACAATCACTCTCTCCCAGTCTAACCCAGTGGCGAAGCTGCATGCTCCGCTACTGGGGATGGACAGCAGGCAGGGGTGTGGCTGGCACCCCCAGGGGTGTGGCACGCATTCTGGGGGCATGGTGCCCGGCACACAGGGGTGTGGCGTGTGTCCGGGGGGGGGGGCGCCGTGATGGCATCCTACTGGAATAGTGGTCCCAGGGGTGGTCCGCTCCCTCCGCATTCCTGTTCCTCCGCCAGTGTCTAACCAACTACATAAGGTTGTTAGTGAGGATAAAATGAGTAAGGGGGGGAACCATGTACACAACACTAGGCTATTTGGAGGGAGGGAGAATATTAATGTGATAAATAAATAAAGTGAATAGATTGGTAAATATGAGAAATGATGGGATGGAGAGGCTCAATGCATGTCACTGTATGTATGTGGGGACCCACACTCCCTCCCCAAAAGTGCATTTAAGGGGGAGAAAGTGCTTCAGTGGTGTATGTTGTTGTCATTGCAGTCGACCTTCCATCCCCACAAACCCTGCAGAAGTTGCAGGTGCCCATTATTGACTCCAAGACATGCAGTGCCCTCTACCGCACCAACATAGCTGATGGCCCGATCCCACGGGTAATCAAGGATGATATGATCTGTGCTGGCTTTGCAGAGGGCAGGAAAGATGCATGCAAGGTGAGAGTGCTTATCTGTTCATTCACTTCTAAAAATGTGTAAATACTCCTCCTGATCCTCTATTATTGATTGGCAACTTCTGCTGCTAGCACAGATGGATATTTGTGTGTATGTCTTAGGAGAGTTGAAAGTAGTTTGAAGGCCAAACTAGATATGGCAGGAAGGCGGGATTGCATTTAATGTTGTTTTTTTTTTAAAAAAAACAAAACAAATAAAAACTACAGAGGGGAGGAATCACAGAATGCAGGAGTGATTAGCTCTCCCTTCCCACTGTGGTTTCAATTAAAATTCAATGGCCCCCATAGCTGCTGTTAACTACAAGAATAGCTGCAAGAATACAGATGGTGTTTCAGTTTTGGTTCTGTTAATTTTTCATTTCCCCAACTCAATTCTCTACTCCTTCAGCTTCCAGCATCAGACAAAATGCACCCTGGCCTATTGTTCTTCTTCCTAGGATGAAGTAGTATCAAACCAGGTCAGGGGTGGGGTGTAGAAATGCTTATTCTCCCCCCCCCCAAGCATTTTTTATTTCTCATTATGACATCTTCTTATCTTACTCTTTGAGATGCCGATGAAGCCAGCCAAGGCAAAGCAACTGGTTCGAGCAGTTCTCCAGGTTTTTTATTTCAGATTCTAACCTCACAGACACAGGATCAGAGGCCTGGAAGGGACCCCACGGATATAATTCAGATTGACCAGTCCCCCTCCCCCTCAAAAAAATATAACAACTGTCATGGCATTCTAAATTTCAATCACATCAGTGGGCATGGAGTGACACAACAGCAGATGTCAATGGAAATGTTGCAACTTTTTATTTGCATGTGTGCTTCTGTTCCCCTAAGATTGCCTCATGAAAACGGGGGGTGGGGTGGGGTAAATAACTGTATGCTGGAACACTGCCTCAAGTTTCATCACATGCTGTGAACCACACAAACACCACCAAACTCCTGCACTTTTCAGGGTTTACACAGTTGCAAGCATTTTTGTTCTGGAACCAATTAATATAGGAATAAGTACGGAACTCCTGCTAGCTTTCATGTGCTTTTTATGTCATGTGAAAAAGCACATAAAATGCAGAAATCATTGGGTAAGAAAACATTGGGGACACAAAATAAATTGCTGTCTAAATGCAGTCTTAGTTCATTCTGCAGTGCTCTGGGGCAGCAAAAAATAGAATGGAAATAAACCAGAACATTTGTGGTATAAAAAGTTATGGGATTTCAGCTGAAAGTCAAGGGATATGCACTCACTGGAAATGGTAGGTGACTGTTCCAAATCTTCTGCACGCACAAACAGTACTGAGAGTAGGATTGTGTGTGACAGCCCCAACAGCATCATGGGTGCAAATCATCATGAATGTGCATTAAAAAGAACATCTAGGGGGCCCTCAATGTTCAAAACTGAACTCACCACTTTATAGCTCCTAAAATACACCTGCTGTTAAAATTAATAGAGGACCTTGCTGGTGATAGCAAGTGTGCCATTCATTGTCCCTATTATTCATTTCTGTTTCTTTGTTTCACAGGGTGATTCTGGAGGCCCCATGGTATGCCCAGTTGGCCAGTCATGGGTCTTGGCTGGCATTGTGAGCTGGGGTGAAGGATGTGCCATTGAGAACCGCCCTGGTGTGTATAGTCGGCTCACATACTACCAAAAGTGGATTCACAGCCATATCCCAGGCATCCAATTTGTCAAAGACCAAAATAGCCATGGACTACGCGAATGGCGTGACATACATTACTGGAGGTCAGACACCAGTGGGCAAAAGCATCCCGGAGTCCACTTACCTTCCCACGCCTCTTCTCTCAGTGCCAACCTTCTGATGTTCTTGCTGTGTCTACTGATTCTCGTATAACCAAAAGACAGCAGGGAATGCGTTTCCTAACAAGCAAGATTATGAAACAGAAGGATGCCATCAGGCTTCTCACTGACCTTTCTGAGGTGTGGCCTTTATTCCCCAGTAAAGCATCCCCATTAGCTGTACCAAACAAGCCGGCTTTCATTATGTCCTTTTTCAAAGGGGGTGGGGTGGGGGGGAGATCATTCTTTTTATTTATTGTTGGAATTTTTTTATTAGAATTACTGCTTTCTCTGATGTGAGAGACATTTCAAGAACTTCTAGGCAAGACAAGCAAACCATTTAAAACAAACATTGTTCTTCAAATGCAAAGGATGATTATTAAGTTGGGTAGAAATTAGGGCTTTATTTTTATATTTGTGCATGGTCAATGAGGATTTTTGCTGGCAGTTTCTTACTTACCAGTACAAAATATGGTGAATATTTCCTTAACCTGTCAACTTCCTGTATGTAAAATATGTTTTCATATTCTGGAGTTATCAAAAGTTTCTATCTGCTTTACACACACACACACACACACACACACACACACACACACTAACTGCATTTCATCCTAGTTTAACATTTTCAAATGTGACTCTGAACACTGGATTTAAATTCTGGAAATACTAAAGGTTTTTTCTCCATTTTGAACCTGTATTTCAGCTGGGCATATTTGACAAGTCTTAAGCCAGATGTTGAAAGAATCAGGGTTCTGTGTTTCTTTCTTTGTTTGTTTGTTTGTGTGGTGGGTGGAGAATCATATTTAATTAGTGGAACTTGGTTTGTTTGTTTTTTGCAATCTTCTTTTTCACGCCATGTTGTGATTTAAATTATTTCTCCAGTAGTACTGAGAGGTGTATTTGTATGGGTGTGTGTTGATTGTCTAGTTCAGTGTACACAGAGATTTCAGGGGGTGGGGGCCTAAAACAATCAGGCGCTGACAGGCCCTGGAATTAATCTTTATAAATGTCTCATTTTCTCCCCAATCACTCTGCTCCACAAGTATGTTATGCTATATTGCATGGGCCATATTAGTTGGTTCCTTAATTGCACTGAAGGGAATCTCACTATGCATGCTGGAGTCACTGAATGTGTGACAAAGAACCTCTTGATTGGGCTGTGTGACTCTCTATGATACATAGTCATGGGGAAAAGAACATGCACCCTCTTTGAATTCTGTGGTTTTACATATGAAGACATAATAACAATCATCTGTTCCTTAGCAGGTCTTAAAGTTAGGTAAATGCAACCTCAGATGAAGAACAACACATGACAAATTACATTGTGTCATGATTTATTTAAGAGGGATAAAGCCAAAATGGAAAAGTCATGTGTGAAAAATGACATTCTCTTAGACTGTTAGATATTGTGTTATTTTCAAGACAATAAACAAATGACCAACTCTAGCAATGTATTTCACTTCATAAAGTATTAGATAAGTGTGTCCAAAACTTCTGACACCTACTAGTGCAACAGTCCAAGCCCTTAACCTTCACGGCAGTGGATTTTACTTTGCGTCTCTATTATGTGTACAGATAGTGCCAAGCAGAAAACTTCCATTTCACAGTTGTTCCCCTAAGCACAAATTCCATAGAGGAAAAAGGACATGGATTCCATTGCCAGAGATTTTGGGTTATGTCCTTGGGTAGCACAACAGCTCTATTTAGCTGTAAAAAATATTATGCCTTTGAATTGTTACAGGAAGCAGTTAGCGTGCATGCATGTTCAAGAAATAGATGAATTATAAAGTTGGGAACTGGATTTAAATCAACCCTGTTTCTGGGTGAATTAAATTATAATTCAGATGTATGACATAAGTTGCCTTGATTTAAAAGGATCCATCCTGAAAAAGGACACATAGCCAAGGATTTGTGTAGAAATTGGTCAGGCTGACAGGAATTGGGGTTTGAGCCCACTAAGATCAAGGAGGAATCTACATACATATAAAAAATACTGTGAAAGTGCTTTTTTTAAAAACAACAACACGTTTTGAAAAATATATTAAATTTCCCATAGCTTACCATCACCATCTAGTGTCACATTTGTATACTGCACTTTACAACACACTTAAAATGTTTTATCTGCAGCTGTATAGCTGAGTCCCTAGAAGACTACAAGCTCCCTACCCTGCTGTGTGAGTAATGATTGAATGCTTCAGTCACAACTGCTGCAGAGGTAAGGTACACTTAGGGCAGGCATAGGCAAACTCGGCCCTCCAGATGTTTTGGGACCACAACTCCAATCATCCTTGACCACTGGTCCTGTTAGCTAGGGATGATGGGAATTGTAGTCCCAAAACATCTGAGGGCTGAGTTTGCCTATGCCTAGCTTAGGGGTTGTGTAAGTAAACTGCTAAGAGTTTCCTTTTTAATGGTTGCTTGTACAGTGGAAGGAAAGCCAGCTCATCCTAGCTATTTTAAAGGCATTTGCAATATCCCCTCCCCTCTAAAGGCAAATCTGGGTGAAGAGGACCCGCTGGTTTGCTAGGAACAGATACCAGAAATCAGGTATTTTCCTCAGTAACAATGATGAGGACTTTGTTACATATGTAGTCATAAAACACTGGGTGTGCCTGAGACTATCAACATCACAACATCTATGGGCTTGTTAATATCTGCTGATTGAATCTTGTTAACTTCAGTGGATTGATCCATGCATGATATCTCTATGTTTCAACATATGTCACTTCACTTTATCTTTTCAATCTCCCCCTTGCAGAAGAGTTTCTTCCCACCACAGCCCCAATCCATGTGTACATCTTGCACCCAACCTATTCACTTTATCTATCAGGCAAAGTTGTTTCTTGCCTATAAAACCTCATGTCAGAATTACTGTGTTCAGCCGTGCCAAGGATTTAAACTAGCACTATTACACTCCCACCAGTTGCAAAGGATTGACACTTATTACTTCCACCAAATGTGATACCACCATCAGATACTACCAAATGTGATGTATTACTGTGTGTGATGCACGCAAACATTGCTCCCCTGCTCACTAATCCTCTTTTCACTGCCTTTCCCAGCATTTCTTCTACACAGGGGTCAGCAAACTTTTTCAGCAGGGGGCCGGTCCACTGTCCCTCAGACTTTGTGGGGGGCCAGACTATATATTTTTTTTGGGCGGGGAATGAACGAATTCCTATGCCCCACAAATAACCCAGAGGTGCATTTTAAATAAAAGGACACATTCTACTCATGTAAAAAACACGCTGATTTCTGGACCATCAGTGGGCCGGATTTAGAAGGTGGTTGGGCTGGATTTGGCCCCCGGGCCTTAGTTTGCCTACCCATGTTCTACAACATGACAATACCCTGCCTCATTTCCTATCTCAAAGATCACATTGTGTTCTTTTTCTCTCTCAGCTTCTGAACCCACCCAAGGATCACAACATCCCCCCTACCACCAGCCAAGCTTTCTCTCATCCACAACTTGTCCCCCAGAAAGGACAACACTATTATCTCTTCTCCCTCTTCCAAGTAGTTTCAGTCTCTCTCTCTCTCTCTCTTTCTCTCTCTCTCTCTCACACACACGTATGACTAAAAGCCTCCTACAGTGTCAAAGAGGAAGGAGAGCCCATCTGGCAGTGCTTCCCTTCCTATGCTCCTCCTCCATCAAAGGTGACCCAAAGGTGACCCAAGGAGTGTGGTGGAGTCTCCTTCTTTGGAGGTCTTTAAGCAGAGGCTTGACAACCATATGTCAGGAGTGCTCTGATGGTGTTTCCTGCTTGGCAGGGGGTTGGACTCGATGGCCCTTGTGGTCTCTTCCAACTCTATGATTCTATGATTCTATGATTTGAACTCTGTGATGGATTCCTGTAAGTGCCAGCTGTCAAGTCCTAGCTCAATCCACATGATTCTTGTGCCTTCTAGTGGCTCAGACTGTCATCACAGCATGATGACAGGCCAGTGTGTGTATATATTTACACCCCCACCCCCCACCCCTATTACCCCACCCCTTCCATTCTTACACAATTTACTTATTTGTTCAATCTTCCCCATCCCTTGCCATCATGTATTTAAATTGCCAGTCAACAACAAACCTCATTTCACCCATTAGAAGCAGTGGTACAAAACAGTGCAGCCACTATTTTAAAGTGTGTGTGGGGGGGGGGAGTAAGTTGCATTTTATTATTGAATAACAAATAATAAGAACAGATGGTCTTGCTGGCTTGAATGGTTATTATGTAATTGAACTTGGCTACTGTTGCTTCAAATCAGAATGTTTACTAGGTTGTTACTTTACAAAGGCAGCCCTGAGAATTTCAGCTTCTCCCCCTATTTAAACCTATAGGAATGCAGCCTCAACTGCAAAAAGAATATTATTTACTGGTGTAACAATTGCATTTGCATGGACAGGCAGAGTCCCCCCAACCCCAGCCGACCCGGGTGGAATAATGACTCAAAACACTGTGTTATGGGATTAAAATTGGCCACAACTTTATTAAAACTTCAGGTGTAGTGAGACCTTGGCTTAGGCATTGGCCGTTTGTACCTCCCAGTCCCTGGCCTGGGATCTGGGGAACATCAGGGTTATCCAGAATGTGTGGGGATTGGGCTGGCTCTGGAGAACATCTGTTCAAGCAAGCAGAGAGCCCACCCCCACCCCCATTTCGCCACCGTCGCAGGGGAGGGCAATGACCACCTATTGGCATATAGCCAATGCCTCCCCTCAAACAACCCCTTTAATGGGGAACCCTGGGATCACTGCCGCAAAGGGGGCGTGGGTCACCGCTTCACCCCCTCCCCTAATTAGGGAAGATAGACTAAAGGATTCCGCCCAAGGCCTGAAACCACCAAAGTTGTGACATTTTGCTACGGGAAAGGCAAAACCCGCCAATGCAGGAAAATTCCTTTCTGGCCCTTTAACAGCGACCATGATGTAGCAGCACCTGTGTACCTGTGGAGAAGAGGTTAACCTGCAAAAGAAGACTTAACTGAGGGAGGAGAGGGTGGGAGAAGCTCTGGAGCCAACTGACGCTTTGTAGGTAAGATTCACCTTCTGTTGTGTGGGCAGGACGGTCCCTCCCCCTACCTGGCTGATCCCCTGGCAATGCCTTCCCAGGCGAGATTGGGCGATTGGCTGAGGTAGGCGGAAACCTCCAGGTATCCAGCCTGGGGAGGGCGAAGCCAGCCCATACTGCTGGGAGCTGCATAGGTCCAGGGGGGCTGCACGTGACCACACAAAAGGCACCCCCCTTTTGATGTGGGGAGCAGTCATTGCAGTGACAGCAGCCAATTTGTGATAGTCCCATGGTTTTATATATTTACTCTAAGGTGGGATCACAACGTTTTAAAGAAACAAATGCCATAAATGAATGGAAAACGTGGATATCCAAAGGTGGAGACCCATTCATTGGGCCACCTTCCAATCTTTGGCTTCACTTTGAAAGGGATGCCTTATGAATCCTAATTGAAAACAATGCTTTGGGGCAGCAACAAAAAGATTACAGTGAATCTCCTACCAAGAGAAGCCATCTGATTTTCCTGGAACATGCAGAGGCTGAGTGTCTTTCTTCTTGCTTCTCTCTCACACACTTTGTTTTTCCAACTCTCCAGTTCTGTCTGAGAGCTAATTGGAAACAGAGAAGGGGTTTCAGCTTCCTATGGCCCTCAGCCAACACCCCAATGTGGCCTCAGGTGAATTGTTGGTGGGAACAGAAAGGATGTGGAGGGCAACCCAGGCTCATCTGGCTTTGACATGCATATGAAAAAGGATGCTGGGGGACATGCTGGCTGGTTGGGATCCAGCCCTGGGTGAACCTGAAAGACCCAGCCAGCTGCTGCTGAAGCAAAAGTCGTATAATTAAAAGCAGAGGAGAAAGTTGCATTCTCTTTGGACAGTGCCAAAAAAACCTCTGGCTCCAACTCCCAGATTCCCACCCCATCCCTGCCTGGGAGCTGGTATAGATAGGATAGTGTCCTTTTCAAGCTCAGCTTATTTCCCTTCATTCATCCCACTGATGTGTCCAGTCACCAGATTAGTGCCCACACAGCATCTCCTGATTCTCATGTTCTGGAGAAGTAGATCTCAGTGTCACCGGCGTCCTGATGGCAATTTGCCCCAAACTCCTAATGACCATTCACAGCAGCTTCATAAAGATATTAAATAGCATTGGGGATAAAATAGTGCCCTGCTTAGTGTTTGGTTGGCTTTGGAGTGAGACTTCTTTCACTTGCCTTCTGGACTTCATCTTCACAGCCTGAAGATCCCCCCCCCCCCATACCAAGAAGCCATTTGGGCTTCCACAACACTGAACTGAGTGCTCAGGCAGCCATTGTGTCAAACCCCCATTCTTGCATTAAGAAGCCTATATACATCTGAAATCTATAGGTCTATAAAATCTATAGCAACATCAGAAGAAGAAGAAATACAACATGGCTGTGGCCAAGCAGATGATGTTGAGGAGGGCATCAGCAATAGTGTGCAGAAGGCTCCCTCCCTTAGTCAGTTCTCCCTCAGTTCTGCTTGGCTCCCTGGCTTCTCTCTTTTACCACTGAACATCAAGTTCCTTCAGAGGTCTTTGTTCCCAGGCTCTTTACTTTCTAACCACTAAAGCTCTCTCACCAAACCCAGGAAAGTTGGCTCCTATAATTCCAACACTCCACTGGATTCCACAGACCGCTGGATCCCACAGGCTGTTGGAGAAGAGTCCTGTTCGCCAATAATTCTACTCTCTCCATCAAAGTTTGAAGTTAGCCCTCCCTTATTGCACGCGCACACACAAAACTTCTTGCACGTGCGTGTAAAGGGTGAATAATGAAAACTTGTCTGTGCCAAGAGCCCTGGACAGCGTCTAAGCTCTTGGCTTGTTTAGTCTCTCTCTCCCGCTCTCCCCTAACTTTCATTTCCTGTCTTGCAGTTATTTTATAACCCCCCCCTCCACACACACACACTCCCAACCCTCCTGGCTTCTTATTCTTGCAGGACTATAAATCCAGGATTTACATATTGTCTCCGATCCCTGGCCTTGGGGGGTGTTAGTGGGCAGGCATTGGGGGTGGGAAAGGGTAAATAGACAACCTGTTTGCAGCTGCATGCCAGACCCGGCAAGAGGAGAAGAGGAAGGTGGGTGGGAGAAACAGCTTCTAAAGGAGCAGGGAAAAGATCTGCACACCAGACTTATAAATACAGGAACAAGAACAGTAAAGGAAGAGGAACTGTAGGACAACATGAAGGTAATGTAGTATCTGAGGGGAAGGTATTTGATTGTGTGTGGTTGGTGTGGAAAGCTGGGTCTAATTTTCTTCACAGGGCTTTGCAATATCCCCCCTATTATCAGTGGCTTTTGGCAGTGATCTACGTAAGTGTAAGTTTTATTTAATTAATGGGATTCACTGATCAAAGACTTGCATAGACCTGAGAGTAATTGTTTTAAAAGAGGAGAGGTCTAACAATGGTTGTTACCCATCGTAGTACCTAGTGGAGCTTCCAGCTTCAGTGATAGTATATCTCTGAAAACCAGACACTGATGAGGGCTAGTGAACTCATGTCTTACCTGAGTGCACCATGGATTATTCAGGCTAGCTGCAGTGAGAAGCAGAATGCGGGGCTAGAGAGACTTTGTATTTGGTCCAGGAGGGCTTTTCTTGCATTCCTAAATCTAGTCATTTGTTCTACAATTGACATTCCCACCCCTCACAAGCCACAGGCATGCTTATTTTACTAGCCATATGTCTAACAATATCTAGTGCCTGCTTTCTAAATGGAGAAATTCCACCGGACTACTAGAGCTTTGATCCAAAACAAGCAAGCAATCTGTATCCAGGATGTTATGGCGGACTCATCAATCAGTGATGGTGCTGGTGATATGTGACACTATTCACATATCGTAACCATACTAGAGATTGGCAAATTAGCAGAAGCACAACTCTTTAATTTTGACTGGAAAGGTGGGGAGACAAGGAGAGCAGGAACAGGTAAGGTTAAATTAAATAAGGGGGAGAAAAGGAATGAGAGATGCACAAGTTGTAAAAGCAGTGGCACCATTAGCTAATTTTAAAATACAGATTTAATGAGTTAAGTCATACCAAGAGCAGACCCACTGAAATAAATAGACTCCAGTTGCTTAAGTCCCTTGGGTCTGCTCTGAGTATGAATAACACTGGATATCACCCAAAGTACATCTGGTTGTTTGTACAAACTTTGCAACTTTTGCAGATTGCACAGAGAAAGCCTCCCTGCTCCCACTGTGTGTGCAGAAGTTGTTATACAGGTAGCAATTGGGAGCAAGAATGGAAGGCAATGATCCCTATTCCTCCCTCCACAAATTCAATGAACGTCTGAAAAAGGAGGAGAGTTTAATGCCACTGCGGGTATTCCATTACGTATAATATTTGCCCTACCTTCCAAAGGGGGGGGGGGCTCAAGGGGGGTCGTGAAAGCTTCAGAACAAGCCATAAAACAAAGATTAAGCCAAGCATTTGAAGATTAAAAATGTATGTCCATTTTAGGTTTCAGTCTGAGGGAAGAGGGAGCTGTTTCAAGCAAGATTGGCATGAATGCTAACTCAGATTTCTTTGTGGTGCGTTCTTGCTGGATGTCAGGCTGTTGGCCAAAACTTCAGTTCAATTCCAAGTAAAACAAAGCAGTGGCTTTCTCACTCAGATTTCTTTGAGGGAAATCTCAGCACAGGATCCTCAGCATAGGACCAAACTAGCCGACAATCTTTCCCTGAAATTTTGTTAGCAGTAGTTACAAGAGAAATCTGCAACAAAATGTCAGGATTCCAGTGGCAGTCCCATTCACCTTAAAGAACTTTTCTGTCCCCACCTCTCACCAGAAGACAGCCAGCATCTTGTAGCCACTGAGCAAGTTCTGTCCTTGCTGGTCTGTTTCTGGATCTTCCTCCCCTGCTTAGTTCTCCCCACTAATTTGTTGTGGAATTGTGTTGTGCTGTGTTCTGCAATTTTCAGTGTTCCTCCAAGCCTGCTGATGCTTCCCTTTTGTGAACGGGTGGTAGCCTTTTGGATACATAAGCAATAACACTCACAGTTTGGAAATAGAGAATGATTGATCACATTTTTATGTTGCCTTTCCTTCAATGAATACAAGGCAGTCTATACATACACATACACACACACGCCACAACCACTGTATCCTTACAACATAGGAGGTTGCCTTATGCCAAGTCAGAGTATTGCTCCAGCTACCCTGGAGAGCACCTCTCCGCATTTTCTGTCATGCCCCTAGTATGCACCATGTTTTAAAATACCATGCTTTTTCTTCCTGGCTCTCCCAGGCCTCTCTGTTCCAGCCAGGCTTGCTGTTCCTCCTCCTCCTTGTTCAGTTGCCCACCTCACAAGGACAGGCCATCAACCCTGAAGGTAAGACCTGCTGACTCTGCTATGTGGAGCCTGCCCAAGCCCCTCATGTTTATTGTCTGCCATTCCTATCTCTTCCCATTGTGGCCATATAGCTCAGGGACCCTTTGCATGAAAAAGATCCCATCTTGAATCCCTGGCATCTCCTCTGATGGTTGGTTGGTGGAAACTAGCTACCTATCCATCACCTTCTTTGCCAGACCACACTCACATCCTTGAGTAGGGGCTGAGCATAAACATTTTGGCAGCTAAAATATATACAGCAGTGAAAAGAGAAGTTTATTTTGTGTTTGTGTTCTTTTTGATATAGAGGGTTGGGTTTTTTTGCAATAAGGGTCTCTTAGGGCACACTCTTGCTTTGGGGGGCATTAATGGTACACCAAAGACTAGCAGAATTCGACAAGACACATAAGAAGCAGCTGCCTTATATTACGTCAGACTATTGGTCCATCTTGGACACGGGTGGCGCTGTGGGTAAAACCTCAGTGCCTAGGACTTGCTGATCGCAAGGTCGGCGGTTCGAATCCCCACGGCGGGGTGAGCTCCCGTCGTTCGGTCCCAGCTCCTGCCCACCTAGCAGTTCGAAAGCACCTCTAAGTGCAAGTAGATAAATAGGTACCGCTTTATAGTGGGAAGATAAACGGCATTTTCGTGTGCGGCGCTGGTGCTGGCTCGCCAGATGCCACTTAGTCACGCTGGCCACGTGACCCGGAAGTGTCTCCAGACAGCGCTGGCTCCTGGCCTCTTAAGCGAGATGAGCGTGCAACCCTAGAGTCGGACACGACTGGCCCGTACGGGCAGGGGTACCTTTACCTTTATTGGTCCATCTAGCTGAGTAGTCTACACTGACTGCATACCCTTCAACAGAGTGCGGCCCCAATCCAGGACACCATCTTCCGGGTCCGAAATCCTGCACAAGTCATGTGACCAGTGCGAGATCGTAGACCTGGAGAAAATGCTTTTTTCGGGGTGAGATCTTGGCCCAAAATCACAAGAGAGCAAGGCGCCAATTATGGATGCCATGCTCTCACAGGAAAAACCCCCAGGATGACCCCGTTTTTCCAGGGCATGTGACTGGAAGTTGGTCTTCAGGGTTTCAGGCAGGACTTCCTGAAGATGTGGGTTATTGATCTTGGGACCTTCTCCATGCAAAACTGATGCTGTTCCACTGAGCTAGAGTCTCTCCCCCCCCCCCCCATGGTGGATGTTTGCCTGCTTCCTGGAGCTAATGTAATACATTTGTAAATAAACAGACTTTGCAAATCATGGCCTTACAATCCAGTGCAATCAATAGACTTAGGTGTGTCTTACTCTGAGTAGCTTACAAGTCTCCAGGATTCTTTTCTTTACAAGGGAATTGATCCTGTAAAAGGTACTCCCTGAAACATCCCACTGCTTGGAAAAGCTGAGGGACTGAAACAACACTTTCGCACAATCCCCACTTCCAGGATTGGTGTGAGGTTCCGGGGAGCACAGAAAGTTTTGATTTCCTTCCAAGAGTGTGCTTCAAACTTATAAACCCTATTCAGCAATTCCACTCCACATGTGAGGAGTTAGATGAATGCAGAGATGACTCTCCCACAACATCCCCACACTGAGCACATACATTTAACTTCTGTTAAAAATATATATATATATTGCCTCCACTGCGGCAGCCCGGCAGCCACAACACTGCGAAGATAGCCTCCCACTAGACTGTGAAGACATTTATGACCAAGGCTCTGAGACAGATGGCGTGTACCTTATTTATCCTGCGGGCCCCAATATCCCTGTGCCTGTGTACTGCGATATGACCACCGACGATGGAAAATGGACGGTAACAAGAGCAAAGTGTGGGGTGGGAGGTCCACCTCAACTTGGCAGTAGGGATCACAGGGTTGGGGCAGATTGATGGAGGTAGCTCAGCTGTTTCTGTGCTTTCCCAGGTGTTTCACTGTGGCCCTAAAAAACACCACAATGAAACAAAGTTTGTGTGTGATTTTTGGTAAATTATTTCATATCTTTCCTCTCTTTGGCCATTGTCCTCTCTCTCTCGTTCTCTTTCTGTCTGTCTTTCTCATTTGTGAGCATATATGGATGCATAACTGCACTCACACACTGAAGTGCATAGGTACAACGTTCCCTGTTTTTAGCCTTTGGATTTTTTAAATACCCTAGTTGATATTTTCTTATGTTTCATTTTTTATATTTTCTTGTTTTTCACTGTTTACATTTTCCCACCTTCATGAGTGTTTGGCAGCAGGAAAGACAGGCTTTAAATAAAGTTTACTTTTTAAAAGACAGGAGTGAGTGAATGTTTATGGGAAGAAGGAATCTTTGTTTTTGTACCTTGAAGGCACACCATCTCCTTCATGTAACCACCACTTTGGGATTCCTGTTTTCCATGGTGATGGGAGGAACACCGCTGGTGGTGGTGGCGGGGGGAATGAGTGGGTACCAGTTCATTAGAGATTAATGCTGTCATTTTTCTTCCGCCACATTTCCCAGGTTTTCCAGAAACGATTCAATGGTTCAATCAGTTTCTTTCGGGGATGGAATGACTATCGGTTTGGCTTTGGCAGAGCAGACAGTGAATACTGGCTGGGTAAATAGAAATGAGTAACGGGAAATACCTTCTTTCTCTCCCCCTCCTTTTAAACAACAAGAAGAAGAAGAAGAAGAAAACAGACAATATGAATCAATGGCAACCAAAAAGTAACATGAATTCAGTACAAGGAGATTTTGATGATAAAATCCAAAAGCCAATTGGTCAAAAATCAGGAGTAAATGGAATGCATATTGGGCTCATCCACACTTACCATTTGCCCTTCACTTTTTAGGCACTGATCCATGCTTTAAGGCTGAGTACTTTTCTTTCCCCATGAAAACCTGCTCTTTTAACACAATTCAAGTTTTCTGTTGGTTGCAGTTTGTTCTGATTTAGTGGTAAAGAGAAGGTTTTCATGGGGAAAGCATTGAGGCAAACAAAAAAACCCAACAAAACACTCTTGGACCCTTTGAAGTGTGGACCTGTGCCTATAAACATGGCACAAAAGAGAGTCTGAATGAGCCCACAATTACGAAGTTGCCAGCGAGATGGAAAAACTCCACTTACATTGCACAACAAACCAAATAAGAGGAAAGGGATTCCAGCCCATTTACAGACAAGGATTTGCCACCTGAGTGACTGTGTTGTCACGTAGTTAATAAATAACCACTAAGAACAGGTAGAGTCAGAAAGATCAGCATCACCTTTAGTTGCATGAAGATTACAATTTCTTTGAGATAGTGATGAACATAACTTTCTTGAACCAGTTATCTAGGGTATAACGTGAGACCTTTTTCCAGCTCTCTTTTTCTCTTCTCAGCAGGCCATGGGTTTTGTTCTCCCCTCCCCCTGGCTCTTGACACAGACATTTTCCTTTGCCAGGACATTCTGGAACACCAAATGTTTGGGTTTCTTCCCTATGCAGCTGAAACATGTTCCTGGGCCCAGACAATTCCAATGTAAAATGTGAGCATGTTTACAGTGTCTCTGAGCCAGGAGATGCAGCCAAGTTCCCCTTTATTTTTCTGCCTGCCCACCACTTTTCTGTCCAAAGACACTGGCTCAGACAATACATAGCTCCCAACAAAAAGAGTGGGTGGTTGCGTGGCTGTCTTTTGTTCTGTGTGTATACAGTTTGGGTTCCTAAATAATACTTCTTATCTACTCTATGGTCCAGGGCTGCAGAATATCCACCTCCTGACCCTGAAGCAGAAGTATGAACTACGTGTGGAGCTGGAGGACTTTGAGAACAGTACAGTCTTTGCCAGATATACGGACTTCTCGCTGTCGCCACAAGCTATCAGTGCAGAAGAGGATGGCTACACACTGCATGTGTCTGGCTTTATTGATGGAGGAGCAGGTGAGGGGCTGTGGGTGCCTAGTTACCAGTCATCCCTTTCTACTATTCCTCCAGCCAGGAATGGGTAGGGTGCTAGCTCCTAACACATTCGCTCTACCCCCTGAAATAGGTCCTTCAACTACAATAGCAAGGGTGGAGAGCTTCAGGCCCTCAAAATGTTATTGGATTTCAAATTCCATCAGTCTTAGCCAGCATGGACAATAGTCAGGGATATGTGGAGTTGGAGTGGAGCACTGAGGAACATGTGGACCTCCATATGTTGGACTCCTAACCTACATCTGCCCCAGCCAGTATAGCTGATGGGGGTCCACGAACTCTTGAAGTCACAGACTCCCTGCTACTGTTGTAGAGAGTCCTGAAGTGACCTCCAATCCCATCGAACACCACATAATCCAGAAGTCCTGGTTATGAGTCATATAAGGACAATGCATTGGATCAAACTCCCCTCCCAGGGATTGGTTCTTAACTTTGGGGGAATTTTCTATACATCAGTGTGGTAAGGAAAATTGCCCCGAAATTCAGATCACAAGAAAGTCCACTCATTGGAAAGCATGCCAACAGCCAGTTCTATCAAGCTAGCCCCCTAGCTGCAAATGAATCTACTCTAAAGTAAGCACACTACTCCAGCTTTTTATTGCAGCAGGCTTCATGGCAGGTACCTAACCTCAGATGTTGCAGAGCTACAGCTCCCATCATCCTTGACCGCTGGCCTTCACAATGAGCTTGTGGGAGTCTAATAATATCTGAGGTGCCACAGATTACCCACCCTTGCGTTATGGAATTCAAATTTTTGTCACACCATTGTCTTTGTGCTCCCACCAGGTGATTCATTGACCTACCACAACGGCCAGAAGTTCTCCACGTTCGACCGGGACCAAGACCTTTTTGTGCAGAACTGTGCGGCGCTGTCTTCGGGTGCCTGGTGGTTCAAGAGCTGTCATGTTTCCAACCTGAATGGCTTCTACCTTGGTGGGGCCCACCTCTCCTATGCAAGTGGCATTAACTGGGCCCAGTGGAAGGGCTTCTACTATTCCCTCAAGAGAAGTGAGATGAAAATACGCCGTGTCTGAGAGACGAGGCGGCCTCTCCCATTCCTCCTTTCCAGTGGCCTTCCGAAGATGAATTTCCATTGAAAAAAACCCCTATATTGTGGATAAGGTTGTGGAACTGGGATTGAGCAGGTGGGGACTAGGGCTGTGATGGAACTAAAGCCATTGCCAACACAAACAAATTTTACCTTGTCTTAAACTTGTGCTGTGCTGAAATCTGTTTTCTAATTCCTTGAAAATTTTCTTTCCCAGAGAAAGATGCTTGATTTTTTCTGCCTCTTTCTCAGTGCACTTCAGAAAGTATTTGCAGTTATGGTGAGTTGGGGTTGAGCTTACTTACTTTATCATTCATTGCAAAGGTGGCCAGTAGTGGTGGGTTTTTTTTTTTTGGTGTCAATCAATTTCTCCAGCACTCTGTGGCCCTCTTGCCTGTCTGTGCTTCCTGATCTGAAAAAGCCACATGGGAGGAGTTATCTCATGATTTCTTTCCTTAGGCTTCAGTCAAACTGAAGGAAGCTGAGGAGGTTGGCTACCAACTGCATGAAACTGGTCTGTCCTTTTACCTTAAAATCAAAACACAATGCCACAACATCCACGTAAGGATCACTTTAAAAATAAAATATGTTACTTTAAAAACATCAACCGTCAGGCAGCTATCGTGGGCATGGTAGACAACCTCTACAATTTCTAGTGCTTTCAGGAAACCTCACCCAAGGAAGTCACGAGATGCTCAGGAAGTACAGACTAGATTGCAGCCCACCAGAGGGATGTTTTGTAGAAAAGGAAGAAATAGGCCACGTCAAAAGTCATGTGAGTGCAACAAAACTCCCACAACACACTAATAAAGATTTCACCCAAAGTCTGATCATTTTCAAATGCAATTTCTTTTTACAAAAAACAGACAATCATAGGTCTCTTTTTTTGCACAGCCTTGTTTCAAACCTGTTTAACTGCCATGAAGGTTTTCTAATACTCTCAGAAAATGATTCTCAGAGCTCTTTGGGAAACAGTGAAGCTACTCTGAAACTCACAAGTGCACAAGAGAGACATATCTAAATCTGCTAAGGGGAAGAGACGATCTTCATTTTGTTTGAGGGCAGGATTGAGAGTCTGCAGCACAGATGACTGTATTAGCATCCAAACCGAGAGTGATAAAATGATGGGAAGAGGGGAAGAACACAGGCAAAAGCAGCCCAACCAGTTTTCCAAGTTTAAGAATAATTATAATCCTTTGTACCCCTTTGGTTTTTACTTTGAAATAAAGCCACATTCTCTGAAACTGAGACAGTGATACAACTGTTATGGGGGGGGGGGAGCTTTTTTGAGGCCAGGAGTGAAAAATCTGTAGCCTTCCAGATGTCATCCCTGATTGTTGGCAATACTGATGGGAGTTAGTACAGCAACATCTGGAGAGTGACAGGTTCCCCTCCCCAGGTTTAGGTAATTTGTTATTTCTTTATTGGTCAACCTCCCTGCACCGAGAAAAAGAGCATTAGTTCTTCAAAATGTGTGCTTCTTTTGACATCTGGCTGGCCTGAGTAACCATCCAAACTGCAAAGCAAACTTAGAAGATGGAAATGAAGACTAAACACTGCTTTCCCCAGCCTTCTCGTGTCCTGCCAATAAGCTTGTTTTGACTCCAGGCTGTTCACATCTGGATTTTGTCCCCTGCAATTAAGGCAAAAGTCACCTGAGGCTACAGCACTGTGATGGCTGAGAACCAGGATATATGGTGTTCTTTTTGTGTTCTCATAAAACTGGTTGTGTTTTGGGTGTGTGTAGTGGGGGGGAGATGGGAGGGGGAGGAAACAGTGGTGGAAAGACCTACGACACAGGTTTGGATCCTGAGCTGCAGTCTGAGCAAGAAGGGGGCGGAAAAACCACACACACACAGAGAGCCAAGCCTGGTGAAATAAATAAATGTATTACCTGAAACAAGAGCCAAGAGAGGCTGGGTGGGCAGGGGCAAGTAATAAGCAGCCCCCAAAGCCAAGGCACTTGGATATAATGCTGGGAATATAGAGTATTTCTGACAATGAATTACCTTTCCTAAAACGTGTTGCGTCATGTCAAGTTTCTGGGCACTTCAGAATACACTATGGAGAATCAGTGGAAAGGTTTCCCTGAGGATAATGAGAGAGGCTTTATTCCCATGAACCAGTGCAAATTTCCCAGCAGCCTTTGCTGTTCAATAGAATCGGGAACTGCATTCCTCACTCATCTGACCCTGCATACCTGAGAGACTGAATCAGCAGGGTGCTGAAACTGATTAACCCCCCCATGAACATGGTAACAGCTGAAAGGTTTTGACCTCCTGAAATAAATTGCAGGGAGAGGGTGCAGCTTAACTACATGAAGAAGAAAATAACTTCTTTCCATTCCCTGACTTCACACTAGAGGCTAAAGTGAGGGCTCACTTTTCAATAGGTACCTCTTTAAAGAGGTGACAGTAATGTTTCTCCCAGGATGCCCTTCTAAAATGCCACTAGGCTGCTCTCTAGCTTGTGTTGCTGGTGCTACAGATAGGCCAAGGAGAAAATAGGAAGGGTCCATGATACTCCAGAGGCCTCCTGTTCTGCACTACCTGTCCTGGGCACTGAAGGAAGCTGGAAATGGACACAGAAGGAAGCACTGCTCCCTTACCTACCACTAGAGAGAATGCAATCACCCTAGCATCAGAAGGCCGCATTGCTAGGCCTCAAGTCATCACTAGTGTGTCACCTCTCCATGTTGATGAACACTAAGGGCATGCTATTTTGCTATCCCTTAACCAGCCACGAGAGGGAGAGGGAGAACAATTCTTAATGTGTTTTACAGGACGGTATGTAAGATCCATTCCCCCGCCACCATCCACACCCTTGGAGATATGCCTGAATGAGAAAAGGAGAGGTGTGCAGGCTACAGTGATCTGCCACTTGTTTGCAGGGAAGCTGTAGGTCATAGAACTGCCTCTTTGTCAACCCTAAGGTGAGTTCCGTGACCCAATGAGGCATCTTTCGTCTGAGAGGCTAGTCTCCTCTTCACCTTCAGGGTCATCTTCACTCACATTCTTGGCCTCCTGGGTCTTCCTCTCCCCGATGCTGCTCCCCACGCCAGCCCCCACCCCACCGCCAATGACCGCAAAGGTGCCTGCGCCAGCCATGGTCCCAATGGCAAACGTAGCGGCAGTGCCAGTGCTCAGCACAATGGCTTCTGCGGCCAACACAGCAGCCGCCACGCCAGCCCCAATGGCTCCACCAGCTAACCCCACAGCACCCACGCCAATTGCCATCCCAGCTTTGAGGGCATGGGACTTGTAGCGACGGTGGTAGCGCTCCTTAAAAACTTGAGCTTCATGCTTCAGGTGCTCCTCCAGCGACAAGAGGGACGCTGTCCGGCCCGGCTCATCACCCTGCAGAGACTCCTCACACTGCCGCATTAATTCGCACTGCTTGCTCAGAAGGCGCCGCGTCATGGACTTGGGAGTCACTTGCAGGCCAGCAATCATGGGACGACAGAGCTCGTCCTGAGTGAAAGAAGGAAAAGATGTGTCAGGGTTACAGAACTGGGTAGGAGGGAAGGGAAACAGAAAGGAGATGCCAGTTCATGACCCAAGACAATCCCACTTCATAGTAATACAATTGTATTTCTCCTGCCCTTTCTCCCAGAGGACCATATGGCACGCATAGGGAACCTTAGGCCTGGGGGCTAAATGTAACTCTCCAGGCCTTTCTATCTGGCCCTTGGGGACTTTCCCCAAGCATAGCTAGGTCCCCTCTTTGCTAGTCACAGGCCTCACCACTCCTACTTCAAACCCCTCTTGCGAGTTTGTTGTTTTGCCTTGCTGTAATGTGTCCATGGATTCTGGCAATGCCTGGTGCTTGCCTGGATATCATATAGATAGAGATGTGTGAGTGTGTGCAGAAACTAGCCTACTGTACAAAAGTAAAGTCACTCCTGGAGTTTCACATCATATCCAAATCATCTAAAAAATTAAATGTTTCCAGACAGTTCTCGCAAATGGATCCTGCAGACGACACCACCTGTTATCCCTAAAGTGCAACCAACAGTGGTCCAACCTGCACGGCACATTTATTTCCTTCTGCCAAATCCAACCCTCAGAAATTCCTCAAAATCTTCTTTGCCAACATTTGTCTTAACCAACAGCCGCACCTGTTGATTTGGTTCTGCTCATACCTGGTCTCTGATGAAATCTGCAAACTCCTGCCGCAGTTTTTCCTGGATGTCCAGATTGTGTAAGGTGATAGCCATCTGGGGAGGGTAGAAGGAAAAAATGGAAGATTCTCATTTTTCAGTTGAGTCCCCGCAAACCCCATTGCCAGAAGAGGCAAAGGAAGGTAAGTGTTCATTCATGTACCAATCCTGCTTGTGCCAGCCATCTTCTTCAGTTTGCGTATGACATCTTCCTTGTGGTGATGGGCAGGAATAGAGGAAACTGCCTTATACCAAGCCAAACCATTGGTCCAAGTGGCTCAATGTTGTACTCACTGACTGGAAGTGGCTCCCCAGGGTTTCAGGCAGTAGTCTCCCCCAGCCTTACCTGGAGCTGCCAGGGATTGAACCCTGAACTTTCTGCATGCATAATGAATAGTCTACCACTGAGTTGCAGCCCTTCCCTATTGATAACATAGCAACAGAAGCTGTCACCCCCCCCACACACACACACACTCACTGACTTCTCAGTCCCATCTTGAGAAGGTTTTTATTTCATTTATCAAGTGATGGACACCAGTGGTCTGCTATCCAAGCACTAACCAAATCCAGAGCTGCTTAGCTTCAGCAAGGTTATTGTATTATTTGCCATTGAGATATACCCTGGGTGATAGATGCAGTGTCCAAAAATGCAGCTTCTGCTTAAATAGATCAAACAGGTAAGCCAAACGACAAGCAATATGGGGGCCTGGTCAAGGCAACAGAAGCAGGGCTGATCATGAACATCAGATGATGAGAGTGAAGTTTGATACCTGAGTGACTGAAGAGAAGCCAAACTTATACTTCTTCATCCGAGAGGAGAAATTCTGAAAAGGAAAGAGAAGAAGAGGAGTGGCATCTGAGGATGGGGTTCACAACTGTCTCCCCATACCAAAAGACTGTCACATACTGTCAGAAGCCACAGTGCTGCAGTTAAATACATTCACAGTCCACACATACATCACATTTGTTTTCCCACACTGGGAGCATGTACATTCATTTGCTTTTTTACAAATGATGTTTTGACTTTGGGCCCTAATAAGGCAACCTCACAGTTAAAGAGACCTTAACAGTTAATTAATACAACTAGGATAATAAAAATATCAAGACTGCAATGAGATTTAGAACAAACAAACGTAAGAAGCAGAACCAGTGACAAACACAAGAGAAATGGAGTTCAAGCCAGGGCAACTGGCAAATCCCAAAAAGGGAAAGAAAAGAGAAAAACAAAAAACAAATCTTGACTTTGGCAGCATGGCCTAAGTTCCACTGCTGTGGAGTTGCAGCTCAGCCTGTGTGCTAGGACAAGCCACACCCACACTAACACTTGGACATGCTGAAGGGAGTCAACGGCACTACTGAGTTGCAGCGGTGTGCCTGACAGAGAGGTCTCATATCTCGAACTTTCTCCTAGTTAGCAAAAGCAGAACTGGCTACACTAGACCTGAAGTACAGCTTAGCAAGTGAAGTGAGTGGCAGCTTTATACTGAGTCAGGCCATTGGGTCCATCTAGCTCAGTACAGTGGTACCTTGGGTTAAGAACTTAATTTGTTCTGGGGGTCCGTTCTTAACCTGAAACTGTTCTTAACCTGAGGTACCACTTTAGCTAATGGGGCCTCCAGCTGCCGCCGCCGCGCCACCGTGTGATTTCTGTTCTCCTCCTGAAGCAAAGTTCTTAACCCGAGGTACTATTTCTGGGTTAGCGGAGTCTGTAACCTGAAGCATCTGTAACCTGAAGCATCTGTAACCCGAGGTACCACTGTACTGTCTGTACTCTATGCTGGCCAGCAGTGGTTCTCCAGGATTTTAGGCAGGAACCTTTCCTACCTAGAGATCAAACCTTCTGTATGCAAAGGTGTTGCTCTAACACTGAGCTATGGATGCTCCTAATTAATACATGATGTAGTAAAGTCAGAGCCTTGGTCCATCAGGCTCAGTACTGTCTACACTGACTGGCAGCACTTCTCCAGGGCTTCAGGCAGGAGTCTCTTCCAGCCTTACCTGGAGATGCCAAGAACTGAATCTGGGACCTCCTGCATTCAAGGCAGATGTTCTACCACTGAGTTATATCCACCCATTGGATATCAGCCAGGTCTAAATTATTTTTAGATTAGAACCAGTGGGTATCTCTTTTTCCAAGAGTACACCCATCTACACACATACATACTAGCATCCTTTCTTCACATAGTCAAAACAGTATCACACAAAAACTGAATCTTACTTCAACCCTGTGTTGCAACAGTTACATTTCAGAGAAAAAACTAGACTTTGACTGGCCAGCTTTTAAGTCAGCCCCTACAGCTGTGCATTTAACAGTCACACGGTGTCCATTATTAGCATGCAATAATGTTTAGCTCTGGGCTGTGAAAAACTTCACCTGCTGAAAAGCAACACAGGGATGAAGAACACCTGCCCTGCCACCAATGCTTATGGACTACAGCTCCCACCATCTCTGACCACTGGCCACATTGGCTGGGGCTGATGGATCTTGGAGTCCGACAACAAGAGGGCCAACGGATCAAACTTCTGTCATATGTACATGTTAGGGCAATGTTTTTATTGGTCAATCTCTTTTAGCACATGCCTATACTTTAGTGCAATTAAACTCTAATTAACAGGAGAGCCTCTACTTCTTAATGGCAGTGTAGGGGGGTTTTCAGCAGGCAAAGTGCTTTTGCACTCAGCGTCTCCTTGCACCCCACATTCCATGCCGGAGTAAGAGCCAGGTACCAAGACGAACTACCCCCATCCCCCCAATCCCTGGGGGGGGGGAGGATTTGCAAGGATAATTACCCTCAATCGTCCTTGTTTTCCCTTTGCCAACAATCTCCTGCTGTCATGGGGTCTTCCTCCATTAAGGCAGAGCGGAACCAAAAGCCTCTACTCTTTTATATAAGCCTACCCTAAGCCATCTCTTTGCACATAGCACATCTTCTGTGCCTATCAGAGCAGTGTGATGGGCAGAAATCCAACAGGTGGAATTCTCCATGTTCTGTCCAGATTAGAGACTTGATTCTGCATCTCTTACCTTCACTTTGGCTGCAAGTTGTGCCCCTGTAAGGGCTCTTCCCTCCTGGTCACTCTTTACATGCGTTACAGCTGTTCTGGCTATGTCGTTCCCATAAGCCTTCAGGCAATCCCTAAAATCCTTATCCATGTCTGGAAGGGGAAACAAAAACAAAGCAGGCAATTCAGGCAAAGGAACTGTAACAAATTACGCTCTCAGAACAGCTGCTCCCCCTGGTGGCCACAAAGAATGATGCTGAAGGTTCAGTAGCCCTCCCCAATTTTACATTTGACCATGCCACTGAATATAAGGAGTGAGAAACCTAAAAGCAAGTGAACAGAGCATTTGGAGCAGTAACTTAGAACCACAGAATTGTAGAGTTGGAAGGGACCCTGAGGGTCATCTAGTCCAACGTTCTGCACTGCCATCCATGGGTGGGCTCGAACCAACAACCTTCCGGTTAAAGGTTTGTGTTCAATACCAGGAATGGGGAACATGGGGTCTGCCAGATGTTTTTGAACTCCAGCTCCCATCAACCCCAGTCAGGATGGTCAGTGGTCAGCATTGATAACATGTCACATGTTCAGCTACCTTGGTCTGGGGCAAGGCAATGAGAAGCTGTAGCTTCCACCCTCCTGCAGCCTGATCCAGGCTGCTGCTGCCCAGTTAGACATGGGTGGGAGAAAGTGAGAAGAAATGGTAGATCAAAGTGACAGATAACATTTGTTTGCATCACATTTAGGTTTGACATAAGTGATGCCAAAGCCTGAGAAACTGGAAGGATTAAAGGACCCAAGTTATTGCAAGTTGTTTTAAACTGTTTTTAACATTTTGTGTTAATTCTTGCGACCCACCCTGGGGCCTTGAAGTGAAGGGTTGGTAAATAATGAAAGAAACGTCACTTCTTCTTTTTTTTACATGATAGAAGTGGAGAAATGCTTTTCTATTGCTTTGGGGTTAAGTAGTACATGCTGTACTGCTTTCTATGGGCAGACTAAAGAAACAATGACGACATCAAAGGGAACCAGTAATTCCAGCCGCCAGATAGCAGAATTAAGCAGTTTTCTCCTCTTTAAAGTCTTTGGCTAGCAAGGAGAAAACGCCACTATGGATTAACAAAGGAGTTTATTATGGAACCAAAGCTCCACTTAGTGGATGAATGAGTGAACAGCTCACATGCTGCACAGAGCTAATGCAGATTAGAGGAGCAAGAGTTGGATTTGGAGCTACTTGTGGGAATGATGGAAAGAGAAGAGATTCTTACCTGCAAGTGTGCCCTCAGTTCCCATCGCCAGCCTCTTGCCAGGGAAGGGCATCAGGTAGCAGCGGGTGCTGGTGCTCCTGAGGGCCTCCAGGGCCCGTGGGTGCCTTTTGGGATCCAGTTTCTGAGGAGAAAGAATGAGAGAGAATTAGATGTAGCCATCCAAAAACAACCACCCGGAGCCAGGCTTGTTGTGAATGGGACTTCACAAGCACTCTTCCAAAGCAGCTAGTTGGGTTGGATTGATATATTCATATTCATATTCGTATTCATATTCATATTCATATTATTATTTATACCTCACACATCCGGCTGGGTTTCCCCAGCTACTCTGGGCAGCTCCCAAAAGATTAAAAACAGAATGAAAAATCAAACATTAAAAACTTCCCTAAGCAAGGCTGCCTTCAGATGTCTTCTAAAAGTCAGATAGTTTTTTATTTCCTTGACATCTGATGGGAGGGCATTCCACAGGGTGGGCGCCACCACTGAGAAGGCCCTCTGCCTGGTTCCCTGTAACCTCACTTTTATCTCTGCATGGTTTTCTAACCCATTCAACAAGCCATAACTTCAACAGTAAAAATAATAGAGCCAACAAAGCAAATGATAACTAATACAAACAGCCATTGGAATAAAAATCCAGAATCCTACATAAGTCCAGAAGCTAAAAGCAATTAGAACAGAAAATCAGGAAGGGGGAAAGTACTTGGCACAAGAATTTAAATATGCCTATTGCAATCAAAGCAGTGGCCCAGTTACACCCACCAGGCCATTTCAGCCAAGCCATGCCCACTTACCCTACACCTGTCATCATATTTGATGCCAGGTGTGGGGTAGGTAAAGATGTGACTGAGCCCAAAGGGCATCTCCTATCAACAGCACCTGAAAAGTACAAAGCTGTGCCCTTCAAAGTATGTGGACAAAAATGAGTTATCTGCATCACTGTGATGACAGATGAGTGACCCTACCCACCAGTTCAAGCTGCCCATGAAGGTAGATGAGATAAGGACCCACCCCACCAGTTGGATCTCATTCCCCATCACTGAATCAATGGGTCTGGATAAACAAAATGGCCTTCTATTCAACCTTAAAAGGCCACAGATTGGGTACCAGGCAAGTCTTTCTTCGGAAGGCATTCTATAAAATGGGGTGCCGCCAACAAAAAGGCCCTCTCCCTGGTAACCACCTTACTCACATAGTTGGAATGGAGAAACTGGAGAAAGACTCTCCATCCAATCCTTCCACTGTCACATTTACCTGTATGGTACTTTGGAGGTAATTCTGTCCCTCCTGGAATCCAAATTGAGGTGGGAAGAACCAGTCACGCACCAGGACATCAAGATGCTGCAACAGAGAGACGAAGCATGTGAACTGCTTTTCCTACAGCTACAATATGCTCCTATTCCTCTTACACAAATCCTTTCAATGACCACACTTTGACTACTGTGTCCAGCTAGGGCACTGAGTCTGAAAAATGATAATGTAAGGCTGAAAACTGCAGAAAAGTGCAACCCAAATGATGCAAACAATATATCATTTAAATCGGAACCAGTGAAAGCAGTGAATGTCCTGTGTGAGTGTCTGGAAGCAGTTGGAAGGTAGATGGTGGTTAACAAACTGAGGTTGAATCCCAACAAGACAGACGTTTCTGGCGGGACAGGGCAGGTGTGGGATCTCCCTGGACCTGCATTGAGTAACTGCCACTAAAGGACCAGTTTGCATTTCTTAGTGCAGAAAGTATTGATCTGATGTGTAGAGATCTTTCCTATTCTGGTTAATACAAGAGGATTCTAGAAGCTACTAGAAATTTCTCTGTGTGAGAGAAGCAAACAGAAGGGTCATGATTGTTTTGGTTATACCTTCTGGAAGCTGAGTACAGCTGGTTTGAACTGGTTCTCTTATCTCTTCCAATTAAGGTCATGCTGACTATAAATATAGGCCAGAAAGAGCCTGGGTTCTACTTTCTCTTTCTATCCCTCTGGTGTGTACATAGTATGATTAGTGTTAAAGTTTAGTCTTGTTTTAAGTTTATAAGTTTTTTTAAGTGCTGCAACTGGATTTTTATGGACTGTGCCAATCCTTAATGTACAGTGGTACCTGGGGTTAAGTACTTAATTCGTTCAGGAGGTCCGTTCTTAACCTGAAAATGTTCTTAACCTGAAGCACCACTTTAGCTAATGGGGCCTCCTGCTGCTGCCGTGCCACCGGAGCACGATTTCTGTTCTCATCTTGAAGCAAAATTCTTAACCCAAGGTAATATTTCTGGGTTGGCAGAGTCTGTAACCTGAAGCGTATATAACCCAAGCTACCACTGTACTGGATTTGTAACCATTTATGCTCATTTGCCTTCAGCACTAGTAAAGCTCTGCTGGATGAAGTACAATTGCCTCTGGTCTATTTTTGGAAACTGCATTGTGTTTACCATATTTTTCGTCCTATAGGGTGCACCGGCCCATAGGACGCACCTCGTTTTTCTGGGGGGGGGGGGAATGAATAAAAAAATATATTCCCCTCCCCAGCCTCGGCTGCCGCCCCAAGCCTTGCGGACACCCACAAGCAAGGCTTGCGGACACCCGCCCAAAGCACGGGGAGCCCTCCGGAGGGCTCCCCGTGCTTCGGGCTGCAGGCTGCTGCCCGCAAACCTTGTGAGCCCGCGGGACCTCCCACCGGGCGCACAAGGCTTGTGGATAGCTTCCTGAAGCCTGGAGAGCAAGAGGGGTTGGTGCGCACCGATGCCTCTCGCTCTCCAGGCTTCAGTGAAAGCCTGCATTCGCCCCATAGGACACACACACATTTCCCCTTCATTTTTGGAGGGGGGAAAGTGCGTCCTATGGGGTGAAAAATACGGTAAGTTTTTCCTCCACACGTATGACAATGCATAGCCACTGGTTCTTTTGGACTCACCGCTTTCCATGGAAGTGCAGGTTAACTCAGTCAGATGAGCGGCTAATAATAATATCAGTATAATTATTAACAGTTGCATTTGTGTGTTTTTACCTTAGGAAAAATGTGAATAACCGGGAACATGACAGAGGCATAGAAAACAATGCCTGGTGTTGAGTAATACAGAGAGGGACATGCTCTTTTTCCTGTCTCATAATACACAGGGTCATCCATGAACGGTGTGAAATTCAGAACAAACAATGGAGAATCTTTCCTCACATGGAGCATTGTTTTAACTATGGAAGATGCAGTGATGACCATCAACCTGGTCAGGATAAAGTTACCAATCTCTACCATTGCTACTGCTCAGGTATCAGAGGCAATACCAATTTGCTGGAGAAAAACAAGTGGGAGAATGCCATTGTGCTCAGGTTCTGTTTGCAAGCTGAATAAAGCCGAACTTGGGAAGATTCAGGGCAAAGAAAAGGAGGCATGCCTTCACACAGCACATACTTAAATGAAGGGATTCTCCCCAAGCCATACTCCCTCCTTTGAGCCCTCCTTGCATTCTGATAACGTCTCTTGCTTGCCTAGATGAAGGACGGACAGCGGAATGCAAGTGTCTGCAGAAACATGCCTACAGTACAAAGGTAAAAGGCACGTCCCTTGGTTTTCTCATGTGTGCTTCTGGCCCTACTCACCATTGGCATGTGACACCTGGAAAGTCACCTAGAAAGAAGCATGGCCCTTTGGATGAATGAAATTCCCAACCTTGGGATAGGCAGAATTGCCCAGAGCTGATTTACATATGAATTGGGTGGACAAATCAATGTCTGCCCACTTATATATCGTTTTTGCCTTTTTTCATTCCATATAGAGGTGTTATTTTGGGTTTGTGACACTCTCCTTATGATTGAAAAGAAAAGGAAAAGGGGTGTTTTAAAAAGCAGCAACAAAAACAGTGGGAAGAGCAAATTATTGGGCGCTTGCAAATGAGAGAAAAAGAGATGTGGGTGCCAGGCAGAGGAACACGAGGCTGGGAGAGGTGGCTGAGGCGATGCGAGCCCAGGAACAAAGGAGCTCTTTGACAGATTGGCGAGGCGGAGAACATGAACATCATGGCAATCGTAGGAGAAGGAAAAGAGAATGGAACAAAGAGAAGGAAGTGGAACAGCCGGTGCGCATTACCTGAAAGGGCTTTAATCTGCAGGAGCCTCCTACTGTCTCAGCTACATACATGAACATCTGTGGGCAGAGGAAGTGGGAGACACACCCAGGAAATGAAGAAATCTGGTTTACGTAGCCCTTTAGCCCAGCCCACAAGATCTATTCCCCTCTCAAGAGGCCATGGGCTTCAGAAGCGAGGAGCCAAAACCCCACAGGATAAATTTATGGCTATGGTATTTATTATATTGTGGTATTAGTTATGTAGGTCACCATTTGTATCCTTACCTCTCCCCACCCCCACAACAGAGTTGGAGTCATTTAATTATATGCTCATAATATCCCTTGGAGGTAGGCAAAGCTGAGGAAGTCTTGACTGGTTCATGATTAGTTGCATGCATTCAAACTCAGTCCACAGCAATCCTGGTCCAAAAACTCAGTCTACAACATCTGGAGGACTACAGGTCAGGGAAAGGTGCCCTAGGGATTTATTGCCTTTCACTGCAGTGTGCAGCATGGCTTGCTCAAGCCATCTCTTGGCATCTGCTTTTCCAGCATTTTCTGGCAGTGCACGGATTCTCTGCTTGCAGTGTGAGGCAGTTTTGGCTGCATGGATTGTTCTGCTGGGCAGAAACCTGCCTTTTGTCTAACGATGACTGTTAGACAAAAAGAAACTTTGTCCCTTCCAGTTCTATATATCCAGCCTTCTGCTTCCCTGAAACTTGGGGGAACTCATGAATTCTGGATCTTGCCCACCCACCTTTCTAGCCCACATGGAGAGAACCAGATATTTTTGTTCCAGCCAACTATTTTCCTCATTCTTCCCCTGAAAAATGCCCAACCCCCCCCTTTCCCCTTTTACAATCCTACTCACCTCCAGGTATTCCAAATCTGGGTCCTTCATCATGGTGGCCAAATTGAGTATCTAGGAAGAAACAACAGGGGTGTCAGAAGATGCTCGGAACTTACTTTTGCAGCAGGAAGGAAGAAGAGAATGCACACCTGGAAAGGAGGGATCTGGTAGGAACCCACCTGATAGGAGCTGAGCAGCATGGAGAAAGCTGAGAGCTTGACACCATCTTCAACGTTTCTTTCCACATCCATCGACCCCTCTGTGTCCACCAAGAACATGGCAACCTAAAAGGACAGTAAGATATTAACGGACTCTCATAGGAGAAGTTTCCTGAGAGAAAAGGAATTAGTCCGGCCAGTGGGCTCCAAAGTACCTACTTATAGCTTATAGGTGGCATGTGTCTGTTGTGGATGGTAAGCCATGTTGGCTCCCTGTCCATTGCTGAGCCCAAGTGGGTGGTATGTGTCTTGAACATACTAAATGTCTTGGGATCCAAATTCCCCATTTGGTCTTCTTCTCGTACCAGCCTGGCAATGTCATGAGATCTTCCAAAGAGGCCCTGATCTAAATGCCCACCACAGAACTTAGAGGATGTGTAGTGTAGTATAATGGTTAGAATATCAAACTAGGATCTGGAAGGCCAGAGTTCACTCAGCCACAAAGCTCACCAGATAACCACAAAAAGTCACTGTCTCTTAGCCTAACAGACGTCACAGGGTGGTTGTAATTCTGCAAGGAGAGAGCCTTTTCTGTGGTGACACTCCAACTTCAATCCCTAAGGCTGCAGTTCCAGTACTAACATTATAAGCTTTACAGTGCAAGGAGAAGACCTTCCCATTTGCCTGGGCATTTTAGTACTTTGGACCACAACTCCAGTACTGTCTGAGGCTTATGGGAACTGTAGTCCACAACATCTAAAGAACAGCAGGATGGGGAAGGCTGAGTTAGGATGCGAGGAGTGTGGGGCAGAGATTATGTGGAATGGAAGTATTTCATGAGGACATCTCCAGGGGGCTGGGATGACCAGAAGGTCCCATTTCCATTGAGGGAGAGAAGCTTTCTTCCTCTTGTTCTTTCCCTAGTTACCTTCACAGCCTGTGCTGTGCTGTTCTTACCTTTTCATGTTCACTCTGGACCCAAAATGGCCGACTCCATATCCACACACCCTTGGTGGTGGTGTTAGGTCCTGGTCGCCATTCAAAACCCGTCAGTGCTTCATCTTCCTGACCCATCCATGATCCGTCCTCAGCCTCCTGTCAACAAGGAAGAAAGGCAGAGGATGGTGATCTTGTTAAACCCACAGAATGATCATGAAGACAGGGGATGGAAAGGCAAGCTATGTGGTATTGAGCTAGATAGGACAATACCACTCTCTGATTCAGAGCCCATAAGGGTGAAGGGAGCAAGAGTGTCTCTGGTTGCCCTTCCCATCCACCTGGAGCATCTGCCCTGCATACAATGTATATCTCTAAATACCAATTGTAGAGAACTGCAAGCGGGGAGAGGACTGTTGTACTCAGGTTCTATTTGAAGGCTTCCCATAAGTATCTAGGTGGCTACTGTGAAAACAGGATGGACTACATGAAACTTTGCCCTGATCCAGCAGGGCCCATCTTCTTATACCTCTGATATCCTTAGATGTCCACACAGCTGCTTAACTTCTTCTCTTACCCCAAATGTGTCCCAGGGTATAATTTGAAGGTGCATGTGGTCACCACTTTGCTAAAGCTAAGCAGGTCTGGGTCTGGATGGCTGACCACATGCACACTGCCCTCATTTAAAATGTCAGGATATAAACAAAATAAAATAAATAATATTTCAGCTCTGACTTGCACTTGCACAAAATCCATTGCACAAAAGCCCGTCTTGTACAGTTGATTACCTAGATGAGATGGGGCAACATGATCCGTGAAGGACATTCATCCAAGCCAGACCCTTTTCAAATGGAAATTCTGCAAGCATCACCTATTGACCCACCCTAACAACACACACACAGAGAAGTTCCCATGCATTTGTTCTCACCAGGTTCTGAAGCCGCCGTAGGAGAAAGTTCAGCAGGAAGGATTTTCCTCGCCGTTGCTCCCCAAGAATGGAGACCAGGCAGACAGGGGCATCCTTCACCTGCCCCTGCTCCAAGCAGTGGCTCAAGGCTTCCTCATCCAGGCAGAGATCTCCATCATCATCCAAGCCCACCAGCTGCACTGGCTTTCCTGGCTCCAGTATCTCCTGAAAGAGAAGGGAGATGGATAGGTCACCCAGATCTGAAGATGCTCCACAGTCTGGCAACCCCATGGATCTTAGAGACGTCAACACAGAAGAAAGCACAGCAGATCAATTTATAATCGTGATCAGTTTTACATCAGGCTGGCAACTGAGCGTCTGTGCACCAAAATCTTGCTAGCAGATGACGACTGTTGGCCACTGTTGTATATACAGCTCTTCTTTTCTTGACCAATAAATCTCACTACAGCAGGCTAGAATTTTAAGGTGTTTTAAGGCATATTGCTATTTGGAGGTGAGCATTCATAGCATTCATTTTCTATTGGGAAAACTCATTGTCAGAGGAGGAGCTAGGAAAATGTGAAATATGATTCCCCAGCCAGCACTTGCACTGATGCTGTGATTCCTTCATGTTGCATCAAGTGTCCTAGTGGAAACAGTATAAGATGGTTACTTATATAAGCCACTTTAAGCCTCCCCAGATTGGGTCTTACCAGTTCCTCCTCAACCACCTCCTTTACAGGCAACTGTCCAATTTTTTCTACCAGGCTCCGCAGCCGAGTGTCCAGGATCATCCGCTCCCGGCTGCAGGGATGGCGGCATTCGGGGCAGCGGTACCCATAGCGCGAGGTTCCACTCCAGTGGGCAGAGAGGCAGACCCTGCAGAAATTGTGCCCACAATCAATGGATACAGGGTCTTCAAAGGGTTCGAGGCAGATGGAGCAAGTTATGTCCTCTTTCAGGTCCTGGATCATGCCTCCTGCAGACGTCTTTGTGGGGCTTGCCAGTGAGCTCAGCCTGCAAAAAGCAAACAGATAAAATACAAAGCTGAACAGTGAAACTCTGGTTTCTGACAGTACCTCATTCTGCTGTGTCCACAAACAAGGCCTTGGTTAAAACCCAACTGTAATCATGTTTACGAATTTCACTCAATTAATTGTCTGGGATGTGACCTCCCCTTGCTGAATGCTCTTTCTTGGAAGAACAAAGTTGAAGAAGCCGTTTGCAATGTGCTCCCAATGAATATCAGGCTTCTGCTTAGACTCTGAAGGACACTGAATTCTGTTTTTGCCAGCTGCTGTGGAAAAGAGAGATGGGGTACATGAGCAAATCCACCTGCTCATTTCCACCTGGCAACCCTGCTGATCTTGAGGCCCATAAGTTTCCTCAGGATTGGGAAGGGGGATTACTACCTGATTTTCAGCCTAGAGATGTCTTCTCTCAAGACATTGGAGGATCTTGAATTCTGTTTATGCAGGCTGATATGGGGAAGAGTAATGGGGTAGGTGAGTAAATCTGTCAGCATTTCTCTACCTAGTAGCCCTACAGATTTTGAAGCCTATGAGTTTCTTGTGACAGAGTGAAAGAGAAACACCAGTTAAGGCTTATTGCTTAGACAAGGAGCTATAAACCCCAGACCTGTTCTTAGATTGCCTCTGGGCAGGGCAGGCAGTCTGAGGACGATGACTCATAGAAAAAGCTTCCTGGAGTTAACTCCTTATGCACACACCAAGGTGGACATCGGGTATAAAAATGAACTTCAGGAGACTTGAGTCCTACAGTGACACATGAGAATGCTCCCCTCTGCAAAAGAAGAAGAAGAAGAAGAAGAAGAAGAAGAAGAAGAAGAAGAAGAAGAAGAAGAAGAAGAAGAGGAAGGAGAAGGAGACTCCAGAGTGTTTATCTCCTTAGGAAAGTATTGTCCCTTGAACTAAAGACATCTTAGCAGCGATGTGCCCATCATAGTATTATTACACTTAGAACTCACCATTGATTCCAATGAAGTCAAGGTGTCAAATATGGTTCCCAACTCAACCTACTTCTAGCCTCTCAACAACTCTGTACCATACCCTAGGCCAGTGGTAGCAAACCTTTTGGAGATTGAGTGCCCAAACTGCAACCCAAAACCTACTAATTTATCGCAAAGTGCCAACACAGCAATTTAATATGGGATAATAATTAACATACCATAATAAAATGAGCTGGGGGGCTGCCCTGAGTTGTTGAGCTTTTTTGGGGGGGCTTGGAACACAGTTGTTTTTTGGGGGGAGAAAAACACTCACACACATTATAAATGCTTCCTATGGCACGCGGAGCAGAAACAACACATAGTCTCAAGGATCACAGGCAGCAACCAATCAACAAAAACCCTTGAGAAAGTCACCAATCGCAGTAACTACAGCCTGCTGGCTGCAAAAAATTCCACCAATCGCTGGGGGTGGGGAGGGAGGCAGGAATATAGCTGCTTTGTGGAGGTAAGCTGCTGCCGGTGGGGAGGGAGTGGTTTACTCATGAGGAGGCATGGGGGGAAGCAGCTGCCCAATTTGAAAACCCCAAACAACGCACTGCTGGAATGATGGCACGTGCCAACAGAGGCGCCTCTTCATGCCCACTCTGGTACCCATGCCATAGGTTCGCCACCACTGCCCTAGGCTGAGAGAAAGTGATTGGTCTGCTGCCCATCCATCAAAGGACAAGGATGATTAGGGATTTGACTCTGGGTTTCCCCAGTCCCAGTCTGACACTCTTAATTTCTATACTACAGTGGCAGTAATAATCATGGGGGGGGGGGGGGAATGTTGAATCAAATCTAGATACTGTGCTGATACTTTCAGACATCATTTCTTAAGACATGCATTTCTTTTTCTTTCCTGGTAGAGCCAGTGTGGTGTAGTGGTTAAGAGCGGTAGTCTCGTAATCTGGTGAACCGGGTTCGCTTCCCCGCTCCTCCACATGCAGCTGCTGGGTGACCTTGGGCCAGTCACACTTCTCTGAAGTCTCTCAGCCTCACTCACCTCACAGAGTGTTTGTTGTGGGGGAGGAAGGGAAAGGAGAATGTTAGCCGCTTTGAGACTCCTTAAGGAGAGTAAAAGGTGGGATATCAAGTCCAAACTCTTCTTCTTTTTCTTCTTTCCTGGTAGGGTTGGTGGGTGGGTGAGAAGAATAGCTAAACAAGAGCCAACTCACGGTTTAGTATTTGTGTTTCCCATCCTGGGGATAGGATGATGCTGGCAGCCTCCCACAGTATAACCTTCCCTGCTCCTAGAACAAAAAGATAATGTTACTGTTAGCCAGTGCCTCCTTTCCTCAGTATCCTCTGGTGTAATGTAAGGAACAGAGAAACAAAGTAGCAGCAGCAGGAGGAGGTGGTAAGGGTGCATAGGAAAACACTAAAACACATGGAGATCCCCCTCTTTCACATTATTTGGGATGGAATAAATATTTATTTCATTATTCATTTATTACATTTCTATCCCACTTTTCTTCCAAGGAATTCAAAGTGGTGTACATACTTCTTTTCCCTGTGCTTTTGTTTTTTAAGAAAAAAGGTGCAGATACTCACCACGAAACTGTTACAGTAAATGTCACACTTTTAACATGGGGGGAGGGGTACCACCCACATGAAAAAGAAATGGAGTAAGAGACTTGGGGAAACCCAAAGGTTTGCCAATGTATAAAAAATAGGGGGGGGGGGACTTAAAGGGGAGGATGAACCCCCACAAACAGCCCAATGCTAAGTAGCCATGGCATGCAGACTATTTAGAGGAAGAGAAAATGGACTGGAGTCACTAGAATTCTGAACAAAAGCACTCCATGTTGCAATATTTTGCTGCAGGTACCACGTATATTTTTTCCCATTTACTTGCCATGTCTGGCCTGCCATCATTATAATCATCTTACACCTGTAAGTCATCATGTGGCGAGTATGAAAGTGTGAACCATCAGCTAAAAACGATGGACTTACATAGGATCCAATGGAGTCACTTCTGTGTTTGGGGATACAGGAGGCATTTATACGGGTGCAACTTAAAGGATGGGGCCAGGGAGAGCGAAGTTCAAATCGCCCCTACCTTACAAAGATGCTGTGAGGGTAAAATGGGCAAGTGGGAGAACTACAGCTGTTGCCTTGAACTCCTCAAAGGAAGAATTTTCTTTTTTCTTTTTAAATGTCACGAAAGAAAGAAACTGAATAAAATGAAATGGAGGATGGCGGAGGCTGAAGCTGATGATAATGTTTGTGTGTGTGCTGCTCTCCCAGACTGAATAATCTACCAGTGGGCCAAAACCGTTTCAGGAAGTTCCTCTGCTGTACAGAAAATGCAAGGGTGTTGCTCACAACAGGCTGGCGGGGTTTTTTTGTTGTTTTTTTTTTTTTTTTGCTTCCAAAAAACATTTGCAAACTGGAACCAGCAGAGGAGAAAGCCAATCGGGCACCTGGGGCGGCGCATGTGCCCTGTGCCCAGGGGTGGGGGCAGCCACCCACAGGGCAGGGTGAGCCTGGGCAGAAAGCTCCATGGGGCCTCCAAGGAGTCTGCCTGCCTCCTCCCACTCAGCTGCCCTACAGCTGGACTGTTTGGGGCCGAGCGGAGCCTGCGGGCACCCAAGCCACTGTGTCACTCCCAGGAGAGATGCATGGCTCGGGTGCGCTACAGGACCCATGCTGACTGCCGCCTGGCATTTTGTCACACCCCTCAGTGGTGACACCCCGGGCAGACCTCCACCCCCACCTCACCCCTCTTCCTCCACCCCTGGCTGGAACACTTCTGGGTTTGAGGTGTTCGGGAGCCAAAACGTATGAGTACCAAGGTGTTCGAGAACCAAAGTATGACTGTACTACTGTAGCAACAACAACAAACAACAACACAGTTTTAAAGGTCATAGATTGAGGATCTTAAGGGCTGCATGTGGCCCTCGTGCCTTTTATTTGACCAACCCTGCCTGTATGGCCAAATGGTGGCACAGGCATAAGCACTGAACAATAGCAAATATTTTGTTTTGCAGTACAATTCCCATTAGCACCAGCATTGGGGTAGATTGTTTGGAGGGCACCAGGTTGCAGAGACCCACCTAGATATAGGGAAAGACCTGAAAATGCCCTTGAATTAATGGAGCAGTCATGCAAGCCTCTGCATTAAAAAGAGATGAGGAGAAACTGTGTCAGAGGCGAGGAAACAGATGGCAAAGATAAGTTAGGCACTTCTTTGTTTTGTTCTCTTGGTTTAAATGCTGCCTGGTGCAAAACTGGGCTTGCATGAATGTCTGAGAGAACCAGGTATGAGTGGGCAAGAGATAGGGGCAGAGGAAATCCTCCTTGGTGATGGTTTAAATTCACAATATTTCTTCTGCTCAGTTTGCCAACTTCTGAAATAAGATACCGGGCATCTTCTCCAAAGGATGCAGAAAACTCTTTGCCCCTGGATGTAAAGATCTGCATGTGCTCAGAGGCACTTATGCATCAGGTTATGTGACCTTTTCTTCCAGTGGAGAGAGCAGCTTCCCTGTACAAAAACCTGCACATGGAGGACTGTCCTAGAATTATAGAGTTGGAATGGACCCTGAGGATCATCTAGTGCAACCCCCTGCGATGCATGAATATGCAACTGTCAAACAGCAACCTTGGCATTATCAGCACCACGCTCTAACCAACTGAGCCAGGAAGCCATTTCAAATATGAGAGCTCCACACATGCATGGGAGCCCCTGCAATCAGTTTGCACCATCAAAAGTGGCACTTTATAATTAAATTCCAACCCTGTGCAAAAATGACCAAAGGCACATTTATTGAACGTTAGAGAATTCACTGCACATACATTAACTCAGTGATCTTGCCCTTTAATTTCCTTAAAATTATTGTGGTTTCCTTCATTGGGTGGAAGAACGTTGGCAGATTACCTAATTGCTCTCTCTCTCTTGCGGATATTTACTAACAGTACAGCATGCAGGCCTTCAAGACTTGTGCAACCTTCTCCTTGAGGGTTCCTTGAGGTACCCATTCCTTCAGATGTCTGATTTGGTCACAGCAGCATACGCCTTAGTTACATCCTGTTTGTATTACTATAACCCTTTCTGTGTGGGGCTGCCTTTCAAAAATGCTCAGAAATTTCAACTGGCTCAAAGAGCTGCAGCCAGTTTGTTGACTGGGGCTCAATATATGGAGCATATGACTCCCTTGCTAAGGCGGTCTGCTTCTAAGCACAGCTCAAAGTGCTGGTTATTACCTATAATGCTGTACAAGGCTTAGATCCAAGCTATCTGAAATACCATATTCTCTTATATGAACCTGCCTGGGTTCAGAGATTTTCAAGGGAAGTCTTTTTCTTAGTCCTGCCACTATCTCTGGCACACTTGGTGGGGACATGGGAAGAGGCCTTCTTGGTGACTTCTCCCAGATTTTGGATCTCCCTTCCTGGACAAGCTAGGCTGGCTCGCTCCTTGTTGTCCTGCTGCTGACATGTGAATACCATTTTGTTCCCACAGGCTTTTGGGAATTGACAGCTTTTATGGAAAGGGCTGGTACTGTGCTGTTTTTTATTGTAATTATTTGAATGTTTTAAATAGATTTTATATCTGTATATACAATTAATTCTATTATTATTATTATTATTATTATTATTATTATTATCATCTTCATTGTAATGATTGTTTTTCCTGAGTTTAAAGTGATTATAGTTTTTATCTGTAAGCCACATAGGTGCCAGCTCCCTGGGGCCCTGTGTGCCTGAGCACCCACAAAATCCCCCATGAAGGGGCCGGGCACCCACAAATTTCAGTGCCAGGGCCATGCACACTGCATGGCACCCACGGCCACAGGGCCAAGCTGGCACTCCTGGTAAGTCGCCTTGAGTCCTGTAAGGTGAAATGGCAGGGTATAAATAAATAAATACATTATTATAATAATAATTTGTCCTTTCAGGCCAGTCACCGTATAATTTTACCCATTCACTGCACATACGCACAGTTTCTCTCCCTCTTTCTGTTTAGAGGTGCAAAATCTACACAGAAGGTCCTCAGCACTCTCCATACTACCAAAAGTATGCTCCAAATAATTGCACTATTATATTGTAGGAGAACCAGGGGTCAAGGATGAAAGAGAGTGACATGCCTAAAACCAACTAGCAAGTTCGTGACTGAGGGATTTTGGCTCCCTGCAATACAGCTCAGTATCTTACAATCTGATCCAACCTGTGAATTGTACCATCAAGTTATCCCCAGGTGACTGGGTTTGAAATTACAGTCTTAGTCAGACACCACTACACTACAGTGGCTCTGGTCATTAAACCTCAGTAGCAACAATAAAGGGTGTTGGCAGCCTTTAAGTTATTGGGCATTGTTGCTGAGTTATTCTCTCTGTTAGTATAGGAGGTATAAATAGCAGACATTATCTGGGAAAGGAGGAAGGGAGGGATGGACCTCTACTCAGGGAGGAGGATGTTGTCTTCATGGAGAAAGGGAGGGAGGAACCAACCTCTACTTGGGGATGGAGATATTCTCTTTAGTGATGAAAAGGGAATAACTGAGCAAGAACCGGATTTTCATCCCTTAAGGATATAAACAAACAAGGAAGCTTCATTATACCAAGTTAGACCATGGATACATCTAGCTCATATTGATATAAACCAGCATCAGCTCTCCAAGGTCTATGGCAGGGAATTTTTTCCAGTCCTGCTGGAGACTGAACTAGCCAAGTATCTTTTTTTTTTATATAAATAATATTTATTCGGAGTTTAAAAGTTACAAAAAGAAAAAAGAACAATACAAAATACAAAAAAAGAAGAATACAACAGCAACAGAAAAAAACAACAACATTCACTTAAAAAAGAAAAAGAGCAGATTAAATCTTTACATAACTTTCTTCCTTTACTTATTTCCTTGACCTCCTCACACCTCCCAATTTTGTATTCTAGTTCAAATCGTTATTTCAGCAAATCCTTCCAACCTTATTTTCATTTAAGTAATTTAATTTAATATATTATAATTTAACGTCCTCTCTTTCGTCAATTTCATCAACTCATTTTTACTTAATCCTTTATATCATTTCTACCAAAACCACCTAATTTTCTTTTTCCAATATCTTTCTAACAGTCCTTAATTTTACAATATTTTTGAAGATATACTTTAATTTTTTTCCAATCTTCTTCCACCGACTAGCCAAGTATCTTTTGCATATGGAACAATGTGCTAGTGCGAGGCTATATGTGTCTGAGGAGCTCTAATTTTGAAAAGAGGATCTACACCTACTTCCTCCCAGTCTTCAGCTTAATTTGAATCAGGGACACCTAAAGTGTTAAGCCCAGAACTGTTACCTTCACTGCCAGCACCTAACCTCACAGCATCCAAAGCAAGAACATCAGGCTGGATCCAGAGGTTGTTAGCTACACTTTTGTCCCAATGGAATATAAAGTCAAGCCATGGCCACTGATTTCAACAGGACTACAGAGTAGCTTGAACTTTCTTTGTATCCAACCCACAGTGTCTGTGAGCATTTACAACGTGCCTCAATGAGTCAGTGTGTCTGGCTCTTAACCAGAAGGTTGGTGGTTCAAGCCCACCCAGGGATAGATGTGAACAGGATTCCTGATTTTGCAGAGGGTTGGACTAAATAATCCTTGAGGTACCTTCCAACTCTACAGATACTACTATGATCACTGACACACAGAAGACATGCATCGGACACCATATACTGACCTTCCTATGCAAAAAGGCTGATAGAATACATTTTGTACAGGACTAGAGCTAGAAATGTGTGCTTGAAGGTGAGCCCTGCCTTTCCTTGAGATAATACCCTTCATTTATTCACTGGATTTCCATACCAACATTGATACAAGTATTGCCGAGGCAGTTTACAGTAAAAACATAAAACAACTAGAATTTTAAGGGAGGAGGGAAGGTTGCCATTTATCATTTCTGCTAGCCCTTCATTGACTATAATGGGTACAAAGTATAGGAGCCAACACCTAGGAGCTCTGGGGACTTCAGCCCCCACAATAAAATCTTTGAGGGGGCCGGACCCTCACAAAGTTGGTGGGCATTCCCATTCAAATAGTGTGTGTGTGTGTGTGTGTGTGTGTGTGTGTGTGTGTGCGTGCGCGTGTGCGTGCGTGCGTGCACTGTGCCATGTGATCAGTTATGTGGAACGGGGCTTACCTGGGCCCCCACAATATTTTATTCAAGTTGGAACCCCTGTTGTAAAGGTATTTCTGATTAGAATGGCTATAAAGGTATGTTTGGTGAGAAAATGGCTCTCTTCCTCTTTTTACCCCTTAACTTAGCAACTTTTAGAAGTGACACATTAACAGGCAAATTGAACCAAGGAATTGGAGACTCAGGCATCAATGTTATAAGCACACTTAATAGGGCAAGGATGGCCAATGTCTGACATGCCCTCCAGATATTTTAAACTACAACCCCCATCTGCCCCAGCCAGTATACATTACTGGTCAGGAATTATTCGAATTGTAGGCACCAAGTTGTCTAACCCTGGACTAGACGGTAAGGCAAAGAGAACAGTGCAGCACGAAGCTTTCTTAACATTGCAGTAACACCGAAATGATCCCTAAACATTCACTTCGATGTTTTTATGCCCAATCCTGTCCCCAAGCCGTCCTCTCTCCTGCTTCGTATCAAAATGTACTCGTAAAGCATCCAAGGGGAGGAAAACAAAACAAAACCTGCAGCTGTCAAAGGTGGAGCTGAAATCCCACCAGATCTTCAGGACGCGAAGTTTCCCAAGCAACGAAGGCAGAAAGACGAGGAGGCTAAATCTATCTTTAAAACACAAGCAAGAGAAGAAAGAAGCCCACGAGGAACGAGGAAGAAGGGACGGGAGGCTCTCTCTCCGTCAGCTGAGCATGACAATGCATGGCACAAGGATCAGCCTCCTGCATGGCAGAGGAGGCAGGAAAAGGGGGGGGGGGAGAGAAAAGCCCCTCACACAGGAGATTCATCTGCGGGTGCACGCTCCTACCTGCTCCCGATCACGCTCCGCAGACCCCTCGACAATGCCTGCGGGCGAAGGCGTAAGAAGTGAAAGTAAAAACATCGTTGTTGCCCGAAGAACGCACAGCTACTTCCCCATTCTGGCGATGCTTCTGAGAAGGCAGGAGCGATTGGCCAATAGAAGGTGACTCCGGACTGTGCCTTTTTCGGTGTGTGGGGGGAGAGACTTGGAGGAGAGAGACAGAGGGGCGGGGCAGCGAGAAGAAAGGATAAAGGGAAGATAAAGGAAATGGACAAGAAAAAGTGAGTCAAGTTGTTTTAATATTCTAAGGCAGGGCTTTGGCGGGGTGGGGACGGATGAATCAATCCTGTCTGATTCTAGCCCCCTCTCCCCTCATGCCCGCGCACACAATACAAGATGGGTGACACCTGGCTTGAGAGCAGTACATGTGAAAAGGATCTAGGAGTCTTGGTTGATCACAAACTTGACATGAGCCAACAGTGTGACGCGGCAGCTAAAAAAGCCAATGCAATTCTGGGCTAAATCAATAGGAGTATAGCATCTAGATCAAGGGAAGTAATAGTGCCACTGTATTCTGCTCTGGTCAGACCTCACCTGGAGTACTGTGTCCAGTTCTGGGCACCACAGTTCAAGAAGGACACGGACAAACTGGAACGTGTCCAGAGGAGGGCAACCAAAATGGTCAAAGGCCTGGAAACGATGCCTTATGAGGAATGGCTAAGGGAGCTGGGCATGTTTAGCCTGGAGAAGAGGAGGTTAAGGGGTGATATGATAGCCATGTTCAAATATATAAAAGGATGTCACATAGAGGAGGGAGAAATGTTGTTTTCTGCTGCTCCAGAGAAGCGGACACGGAGCAATGGTTCCAAACTACAAGAAAGAAGATTCCACCTAAACATTAGGAAGAACTTCCTGACAGTAAGAGCTGTTCGACAGTGGAATTTGCTGCCAAGGAGTGTGGTGGAGTCTCCTTCTTTGGAGGTCTTTAAGCAGAGGCTTGACAACCATATGTCAGGAGTGCTCTGATGGTGTTTCCTGCTTGGCAGGGGGTTGGACTCGATGGCCCTTGTAGTCTCTTCCAACTCTATGATTCTAACTCCTGTTGACACAAGTCAACTTTCCCAGTTTCGCTCTCACTCCACCGTCCTTCCTGGTTTGTTTTAAAACTGCTTTGCATGTCATCTCTGCCCTCTCCGCAAAGGTGGAGATCGTTGTTAAACTGAGCCACCCTATGATAAAAATCGAGTGTGGCAGGTGCATAGGAGCCAATTACTAGGGCCAGAGGTCTCTTCGCCCCCCTCCCATAAAAATTTGGAGCCTTCTTCACCCACCCCAGTTGATGGGCATTGCCATTAAAATGGTGTGCTTGTGCCACGTCTTGTGGGGTGGGGTTTACCTGCCCCCCCCCAATATTTTCCTCAGGTTGGAATCCCTGCTTACCTGCCACCAGAAATTTAGTGAACCATTTTTTCCTTTCTTGTACATGCATGACAGATGAATATCTCTGGAACTTAGCTTTCTTTGAATAGTGAGATTTGGTTTTTTAAAGAATAATCACCTCTGTGTCTCAGTAAGAATACAGGGCTGTATCCAAGCAAATGTTTACTTAACACTCTTATTATTAACCTGGAGTTTGTTGAAATAGTTACAGTTTCGTTTCCTGAGTGCTTCTGAACCTATGGCAGCCACACACAACATCTGCAGTCTGGGTACATTGATAGATACAGATATATAATTGGGTGGGGGATGGTTGTGGATGCTTTCTGGTGAGATCAGGAAGCTCCAGGGGCAAGGAGTATGTAATTTTGCTCCACAGTTTGGTCTGAGCTTCAGTTTGGGAAATAGTGGTTGTGGTTGGGGTGTTTGAGAGAGTTACTGGAATTCCTTTATTGCCGATAATTTGATTTTTACTAGCTTCTCACATTTTTACCAGGTAGTGAAAAAGTAGGTTCAGAATAGAATAGAATTGTATTGTGTTGGAAGGGACCACGAGCATCTAGTCCAACTTCCCCTTGCCTCCGAAAATATACTCTGTCACCAGTATATGCTCCCTGCTCACGTTTTCCTACCATTCAAGGAACAGTGTGAAACTCCTGTAATTTTACTTTAAAGTGTAGTGATCCACAAAGGAATTGTGGAGGCTTAGGGAATATGGCATGGGCAGAAAGAGTAAATCTACAGTTAGATTATCAAAAAATTTCACATATTGATTTAACTTAACCAGGGGAAATGAAACTCGTTGTGCAAGTGAGTTAACCCCGACATCTAGTGGCTGATGTAATGATTGCATATGTTGCAACATGAAAAAAGGCTTTAAAAATAAAGAAAAATAAAACAAAGAAGAAAAATAAGCAACAAAAGAGATAAAAAGTACAATGAAAGAAGTAATGAAATTATTACCAAATCAGGCATCATTTTGGCAATTTACAATTTCCAAAAGCACTTTTGCTCAGAGCCTTGCACCAGCTAATGCAGAGAGCCAACCTATAAATAAAAGAAATAAAAAGAAATCTAGTGTCTGACAATTGATAACACCTATTTTTCTTTCATTGTACAGTTTTTGATGCCTGCAAACCAGACATATAATTTAACATGCAGTATTATTATGTACATTTGTTTTAAAATATATTCATTTCCAGTGCTTTTTCTTTGGGGAAAAAGGTCTCGGTACTCACAATGAAGTTGCTACAGTGCCACACTTTTAACATTTGGAGGGGAAGCACTGATCGTTTTATATTTTGATAATTTTATTATGTTTACTATTAAAAGTCTGTTTCAATGCACATTTTATACCACAATATGTACATTGTTTTGAGATTTTTTTTTAATTAAGCAGTATATAAATTTTGTTATATAAGAATAAACATATTTTCTGGGATAGAGCACTTTGTGTACCATCCCAGTAAAGCTGTGTCTAGAACAGGGTCCCAAGTACAAAAGTGTGCAGCGTGGAATCTCTCTTATCTCACTGGTTCCACAAATTCATCTATGATGAGCCAGAGGCATCTAATGATGTTAGCTATTAGTCATGGATAATAGCATAATCTGAAAACAGAGAGTCATAAAACAGACATGGGGGACCTCAGGCCTAAGTGCCAAATGCAGCCCTCCTTATGACATCACTTCTCCCCCAGGCAATGCCTCACACCAGCCCTGCTTTGCACCTTCTTTGAGTGTTTTTGCCTGGTTGAAATGAGACCTTGAACTTTCATAATGCCTCTTGCCTCCCTCAGTGGAGGACAGAGAAGGGTGTGTGTGTAGAAACTAGTCTACTGCGCCAAGATAAAAATTACTTCCGCTCTTGCCCTGCCTTTCAATTTGTATGTGGCCCCTGGCAGGGCGCCCAGAAGGAAATGCCATCCTCAGGCTGAGAAATGTGCTCCATCCCTGCCTTAAAGGTTTGCTTGAGCTTGGAGAAAAGTAAGATTAACAAAAGAGGAACCTCCACATGCATTTCTCCAATGAAAATAAGGAAGCCCTGTAATAAAAATAAAAATAAAAATAAAAATAAAAATAAAAATAAAAATAAATGTTGCTATTTTAGCCCCAGCAGCTCCAACATATATAAAAACACAATATAACATTAAACATTTAAAAACTTCCCTATACAGGACTCTCTTCAGATGTGTTCTAAAGGTTGTATACCGTATTTTTCGCTCTATAAGATGCACCAGACCACAAGACACACCTAGTTTTTGGAGGAGGAAAACAAGAAAAAAAATATTCTGAATCTCCAAAGCCAGAACAGCAAGAGGAATTGCTATGCAGTGAAAGCAGCAATCCCTCTTGCTGTTCTGGCTTCTGGGATAGCTGCGCAGCCTGCATTCGCTCCATAAGACACACAGACATTTCCCCTTACTTTTAAGGAGGGAAAAAGTGAGTCTTATAGAGCAAAAAATACGGTAGTTACTTATATCTTTGTTTCGGGGGGGGGGTGTTGCATAACTCCTTACCCTCCAACCTTTCTCTGATGAAAATAGGGACATCCTAAGGAAAAGCAGAACATCCTCGGATCAAATCAGAACCTGGGGTGGCTTCTGCAAATCCAGGACTGTCCCTGGAAATTAGGGACACTTGGAGGGTTTGCCCTCTAGCTTTGCCCTCCAAAGACTGGGGCAAGTGTACCCAGATGTGTTCCCCAAAAGATGTGTCCCCACTCTGCACAGACCTGATGCAGGCTAGCAGGCCATGTGGAAGAAATAATAGTATACTGCATTCACAGTTGGTTTCAAAGTCTGAGAGAGAGGTTACGTCTGCTAAGCTGCCAGAGGGAAAGAAAGCTTGGCCAATTCATGCCGAGATAATAAGAATCAGCATACGATTCAGTTAATTTGTTTATTGCTCCTCTTAACAGTAAAATATTGTTGTCCTCTGTAGGCAGTAATAAGTAACTGCTGAATTTGGATAAATCTGCTGTGTCATGTTGTTACCCACAGAGAACATTGTGAAATTGTCTGATGCTGGGAAACCATCTGAGGCAAAACTAGACTTTCATATCCTCATCACACTCTTCTCCATTTTGCTGCTGTGGGAAAACAACAACAACATTGGGCCATGTTGCAGAATTTTATGTGTGTATCTTCTGCTTCTAGGTTCAAAACAGAAGCATGTGATCCTACTGACTGTCTATGGGTGAAGAAAGGAGAGGCTATTGTCCACTCCTTCATAGCACCTACTTTGCCAAGCCTACACTGAACTTCGCTGAAGGCACATTTCTGTCCATGGTCCTCCATGCTTTACAGTGGCTTCTCTTCTATAAGCTTGATCAGCAAGCTGAAGGCTGTTTTGCGTGTTCGGACCCAGATACCTCCCTCCTAAATAAGGACACATTTGACTCAAATTTTAGTTTTGGTTTTTGGCAGAATTTAGGCCATTGCATAGCGATTGCATAGGCTCTGGTTCGACTAGCTCCCTACACCCTTACAGGTAGTGCTGACCCAGAGCTCTATCATAGGTCAGCCAAGGGTGGACACCTGAGGGAAGTGAAAGGCCTGGGAACAGACTCTGTTCACTCCCCAGATGTTCCCCTGGACTCAGGCATGGGCACAACCCCCTCTTGGGGGTTGACCAAACCAAGTTGAGTCCCTGGATTCCTTTAACAGAATACCCTTCACATAGGGATGGTGAGACCATTCTCCCATCCCTATCACATGAACCAGTGCCTATCCGCAACCTTACGAGTTGTGACAAATTGCTACATGGCAGGCGAAACCCAAATGGCAACAGCCAATCAGCCAAGTGGGGAAAATTCCTGCCGTGCCCCTGTCCCAATGACAGATGACACACGACGGCATAGAAAGGTCAATCGCAAAATGCCCTAAAATTAGGGAGAGGTGGGTGGGTGTTCCGATGCATGAGCTGAAAGAGGAAGCTATGGGACATGTGCATAGGTCTATCTAGGGTGTTTAGACAGCACCCATTGGCCAGATTAAACCCAGCAAGGAGCTACCAATCGGGTGTTGTGGCTATCCAATAGACCCTCAGGCAGCAAAATGGCTTGGGTCACTTACATACTTATGGCCAAACATCCATACTTTCTCCCCCTGCCCTAAATAAGACAGCTAATCCCTGCTCTCTCTCCTGCCCTGTGCTGAGGGTCCTGTGCTGCCCTGTGCTGCGGGATTCAGAAGTCCTACCTGTTGGCGAGGTTTATGTCAAAGAAATAATCCCCAGTCAATAGCAACAGACAACTTCCAAGGGCTGTTGTGATGAGTCAGCATTACATTACAAAGTCCACTGAGGAGGCTAGGTTACAGTTCTAGCTATATTCTTCTATATTTCCTCTGCATGCTGAGCATTGCCTCTGTTGAGAGTCACTCAGTCAAGTCAGGACGTCCTTAAGCGGAAGATGTGTTGTCTTAAGATACAGGAGCTCATCATCTTCTCCATTCTGATTGGTAAGAAAATATTTCTGTCTCAGCACACCTGTTTTCAGAATGTGAAGCTGGGGGATGTGCAGGGATCCACAGAGCCACCTCTTCTTCTCTGCTTTCACTTTCCAGGCTCTCCCAAGGCAGATCTGAATTATTATTAGGTTTAGGTTGAGAAATTCCACTACATTTGGTGATCTTACTGAATTATGTGGAAAGACCAGTGGGGTTAATAATAATAAATTCTGGGCAGCTTTCAACAGAACATTAAAAACAGAATAAAACTTCAAACATTAAAAACTTCCCTAAACAGGGCTGCCTTCAGATGTCTTCTGAAAGTTGGATAATTGTTTATTACCTTGACATCTGACAGGAGGGTGTTCCACAGGACGAACGCCACTACTGAGAAGGCCCTCTGCTTGGTTCCCTGTAACCTCACTTTTCACAGTGAGGGAACAGTCAGAAGGCCCTCAGAGCTGGACCTCAGTGTCCAGGCTGAACGATGGGGGTGGAGATGTTCATTCAGGTATACAGGACCGAGGCCAAATCATAAAGAACTAGCATCTTATATGCTGGCAGCAGCAAATACTCTTTGCAAGGACAGGGAGGCTGCCAATTACCGGTATATATCATCAATTAAATAATGGCTTGATTTGCTTTAGTGGCCATATTCAACACATTTTCTTTAGCATAACTTTAGGATAAAATGGGGTAACTTTACCAAATTCAGCAATAAAAATGGGTTACTATCAAACACATGCTATGTGTGTACGATATTTTAATAGTAATAAAGAAAAAAGCTGGGCTAACTGCCCTAATTTTTATTACACAGAGATATAAGTTATCATAATTGTGTTATCAAACAGGTTAGATAATGTAGAATTACCTTCATATTTTCATCCACATGCTTTGACTGAACATTTTGTTAAATCATATATAAATTGTATTTCATACGTACAATTCTGTTGTCTTAATAAAGAAAGTAAATGAGAAGTTTCCTGGATTGGCAGAGACATGGAAGGTGTGTTGTAATGTGATCTGAAGGTTTGCCTATTTCATTTGCTGCTGTGCTAGGGACTTTCCCATTTCACTTGATGTACTGTTAATTTCCTTGTTAAAAACAAAAAATGCTATTCCTCCAAAAAGGTCAGAATGGCATGTATGATTTTCCCCATCCTGTGAGATAGGTTAGGCTGAAAGATGACACCAACCAGGGTGCCAACTTGAAAAAAATATTGAGGGGCACAGACTCTGACAGAGAGGAGCAGTTTCACAGCAACTGCCCGATCCTTCTATTGCAAGCACTCCTCCTTCTCTGACACTGAGGCCACAAAGAGCCTTGCACATTGCTGAGCAATGGGCCAGACAAGCCCGAGGGGGAGGAGTCCCTTCTTCTCACCTTAGTTTACATCTGCTTGTGAGGAGTCTGGAGGAAGAGGGCTAGAGAGCAAAGGCGGGCCATTGTGTCTCGAGTCCAGTTCTGGGCACCACAGTTCAAGAAGGACACTGACAAACTGGAACGTGTCCAGAGGAGGGCAACCAAAATGGTCAAAGGCCTGGAAACGATGCCTTACGAGGAACGGCTAAGGGAGCTGGGCATGTTTAGCCTGGAGAAGAGGAGGTTAAGGGGTGATATGATAGCCATGTTCAAATATATAAAAGGATGTCACATAGAGGAGGGAGAAAGGTTGTTTTCTGCTGCTCCAGAGAAGCGGGCACGGAGCAATGGTTCCAAACTACAAGAAAGAAGATTCCACCTAAACATTAGGAAGAACTTCCTGACAGTAAGAGCTGTTCGACAGTGGAATTTGCTGCCAAGGAGTGTGGTGGAGTCTCCTTCTTTGGAGGTCTTTAAGCAGAGGCTTGACAACCATATGTCAGGAGCGCTCTGATGGTGTTTCCTGCTTGGCTGGGGGTTGGACTCTATGGCCCTTGTGGTCTCTTCCAACTCTATGATTCTATGATTCTATGAGTCTTCATTCTTTTTTCTTTTTTTGGTTAGATGATTTATTCATTTTCAATAACAATCTTCCAATTAATGACAAATCAAATCAGTCCAAATTACAATAATAACAATACACCAATTGTATTTTCCAATTATAAAAATTTTCTTGGGAGTTCCCATGTTCCAGATGTCTGAACATAACCATCCTCATTCATGTCTCTGCATTTTCGGTATTTTTCAAATTCAAAACTAATATTATCCATTCTTCTTCTCAGTCTTATCAGCCGTTGTTTCTGTGGCTCACATCTTGTAGCAAAGTTTTCGTGTAGTTAACCCGCAAGAGGCATTTTTAAAATCATCTTATTCTCTGTCCAATTATTTGGTATTCAGTCCTCTTATCTCTCCTTTGTTTGTCAAGTTCTCATTAAAGGCACCGGGCTTTATTCCAAAGGAAAGTTTATAAATAGCAAGTCAACAAATTCTCTCTGATGTCTCTTAATGAGCTGGTGTACGTATATGTCTGTATATATTGCTGTATTGTGGGGCATGCTTCCCAGCTGTATACTCCAAGTACAAAAGGACCACCTCCCCCAGCTCCTCAGGGCCCTAGAATAACTGGCAGGAATCTAGCGCTCTCCGTCCTTCTGTCCACAATCATGTATAAAAATAATCCATACAAGCAGATACAGTGGTACCTCTGGTTTCATATGCTTCAGGTTACATACGCTTCAGGTTACAGACTCCGTTAACCCAGAAATATTACCTCAGGTTAAGGACTTTGCTTCAGGATGAGAACAGAAATTGTGCAGTGGCGGCACAGTGGCAGCAGGAGGCCCCATTAGCTAAAGTGGTGCTTCAGGTTAAGAACAGTTTCAGGTTAAGAACAGACCTCCAGAACGAATTAAGTTCTTAACCCGAGGTACCACTGTATATTTTAGAACAAAATACACCCCAAGTCCAAAGGAGCTCTTTTCCATAAGAATTCCTTTCTTTTGTAGCTGCGCAATAATAATCACCATTTTGCTTCCATCTTCAGCCCGAGTTGCCATATCTGATCTTGTTTTGCCAACTTCTCAGAGTTTTCCATTGAGGGCTGTGGATCATGCATTCAATTATAATTTTCGTCTCTTGGGTTTTGTTTAAGTAATTAAATTCTTTCTGGCTGAGCTTCGCTAAATCATGATGTAACATAGCAAATACGAAAAGATAGTGGTTGCTCACCTCCTTAATCCATGTTTCAAGATGAGAGTCCGTTTAAAGTCTGAAATTCAGCATCCAGCAACTGTATAATTTTGCATGTTCCCCCCCCCCTTTTCCTCCTCCATCTGGAACATGCCTGTCCCCCCCCCCCCAAATCTTATACTTATGAAAAAAAGGGTGTCTGTTGCATGTATGAGTGGCTCTGGAGAGTGCCAGCCGTGCTGTTCTCTTAGACCCAGCGTCCCTGCCGCTTGCACCTTGATGCAAGCTGATAGATCACGGACGATCTGTGGGTCTGTGAGACACTTCTCCCCCACCCTGGGAAGTCTGCTGGGGCTAATTACACCCATATCAACCCTGAATTACTAGCACGGCTAGGGTCCGCTCATGTGGGAGGCAGCCATTTCCCACAGCAAGAGACCAGAAGTTTGAGTCTTCATTCTGACCTGGAGATGGACCCGCCTGCCTGACAGCCCTGACACTTACACATCATCAGAAAGAGGAAATGTGTTGTCAAAAAGAGGATAACTGAGGGTATAGATTTGCCCAAATGTTGCATATGCTAATTTATGTAAATTAATGCAAATGTATAAATAATTACTGCAAGAAGAAATACAATACATCAAACCATAGTGGGGGCAGCTGTGACTAGGTGGCCTGTGTCTGCTGCCCAGATGCTAAGCCTTGCTGGCCTATTCCAAGGCCCCTGCTCTCCCTTCTCATTATTCTTTATCTTTAAACTTAACTATGATCAGATAATGTCCTTCACATAGAGGATACTTTCTGACAGCCAAGAGGATAGCTCAGTCGGTAGAGCGTGAGACTCTTAATCTCAGGTCAGGGTCATGGGTTTGAGCCCCATGTTGGGCCAAATATTCCTAGATTGAGGGGTTGCACCAAATTATCCTTGTGGTCCCTCCAATCTCTACAACTCTATAATTCAAATAGAGAGCCATTCTTTGTAAAGTGGGACACATAGCCTTCTCTATGTAAAGGAGGACCTGAGACCATAGAGGGATGCGGTAACTCAGACTAGACAATACTGAGCTGATTGTTCCAGTAATCCTATTCAATATAAAATGCTCCTTTGCATACAGCCACTCTCTCATTACAACCATTTGTGGCCAAAAATGATGGAAAGTTGTGGCTTCTAATAATTTTTTCCTCACTTGTCTTTGCAGGTATTAGAGAAGCTGAGCCATCACCAGGTGAGTAACAACTTCTTTGATGGGGTTTGTCTTTTTTTTTTGGGGGGGGATCTCCTTTCCAATATGCTCACCAGCCCATCTTGCTCTCTCCACAGCCTGTGGCCAACTGGTCCCCTCTGCCCGCATTGTAGGTGGTGAGGAGGCTGAGGTGGGTGCATGGCCATGGCAGGCCAGCTTGCAGTTATTCGACTCACACCAATGTGGGGGAACCCTCATCGCCTCACGCTGGGTACTCACAGCTGCACATTGCTTTAGCAGGTGAGAAGAGAGCCCCCAGACTTCTCTATCTTCTTAGGGAAACCTGGAGACCTTGTTCCCATCTTTTTTTATTTTTTTACCTGTAAAATGATACTCCCCTTTCAGACAATCCAGGCATTCTGGTAGCCATCTTCTCTCATTTCCTCACCAAGGTGGTTGTCATTTGCTATATTTCAGGGTTGGGAAACCTCAGGTCTGAGGGGCCAAATGCAACCCTCCTTTCCTCTTTATCAGACCCCTCAGGAGTCTCCCAGGCCATGCCCTCTCCCCTTCATTAAGCCCCCCTTGCTAATCCTGCTTTGACTCATCCTCATTCTGGTTGGAATGTGCCATTGAAGGTGTCTTCCCCTTTTCCTTTCTCACAGGACTCTGGAAGTATTTTTACTCATCTGCTCTCATTTCTTCTCCCCTTCTTCTTTCACACTTTTGTACCCTATTGCCTCCCCCAAATTGACAGTTTCCTTGAAACCAGAGCTCTGAATACACTACTGCACTTTCTCCTCTTGTGTTTTATTAGCCAGCATCTTTGTCTATAGTATTACAGATCCCTCCTTGTTTGTCGTCAAATTGGGAGCCCACAATCTCTCATACCCTGGACCTGAAGCTGTGTCAGTTCTTGTGAAGCAAATCATCATCCACGCTGACTTCTTGGGATACAGGGATGGCAATGATATTGCACTTATGGAACTGGAAGGCCCCGTCAACTTCACCCACCGCATCCAGCCTGCCTGCATCCCAGGACCTTCCATCTCCTTCCTTCCCAGGTTGGGGTGTTGGGTCGCAGGCTGGGGAAACATCCAATCGGGAGGTGAGGAAGTCAGGGCTGGCTACACATTTGACGGGGCCTTGGGAGGGCCCCTCTGCTGTGCCTCTCTCTCCCATGTTGCTGGAAAATCTTTGCCTGGAAATGACTGGTGAGCAGCAAAAGTACCACCACCACTTTTATTTTGCACAATGCTGTGAAATTTTGGGATATTAAAATGGCAGCTAGACCCAGTCACCTGACGCTGCTCAAGGCACTGGACTAGGAAAAACCTTTCCAAAGGAAACCCAGGACACAAATCAGCAATGGGCTCTTCAAGGGTGCTAGGATCCAAGCTACTCAAGGCTGCCACCTGCCGGCATCAGAATTGTTAGCAGTACACCAGAGTTCCTATTTACCTAGGATAGTTCCTGCTTTCTTTTACCTGTCCCTGGCAAATCACTATGCTTGATGTTTGCCTCTGGGGGGCTGGCCATTTGTGTAGGTGGGTGCTTTTAATAAAGAAAGAAATCTTAGGGAGAACGTGTATTCCATCCTCTGTGTTAGTAAAATGGTAGTTAAAATGGAAACACTCAAGGTCACTTTGTCAACTCATTAGTTAGAGTTTAGAAGCCAGAAAGTCCTGTTTCAAAAAGTGCAGAGCAGGTTTCAGGAATGAGGCTTTGATCAAAGTACACCTTGGACAAATTTGCATTATCTCCCACCTCTCTCTCTTTCTCTCTCTCTCTCTCCCAGTCCCACTACCTGAGCCAGAGCTCCTACAGGAAGTGTTGCTTCCGCTGATGGATACAGCTACCTGTGAGGCCCTTTACAGTGACTCTAAAGATGAAAAAACTCCAAGTACTAGTGTAATCAAGGATGACATGATGTGTGCAGGATACATGGAAGGGAAAAGGGATGCCTGCCAGGTACAATGTATTCATTTATGACATTTTTATCCTACCTTTCCTCCAATTAGCTCAACCTTCTGCCCTCCTGAAACACATTTTATCCTTACAACAGCTTAGACTGAGAGAGGCACTTGCCCACCTTTCATGGCTGAAGAGAAATTTAATTGGATGCTTACTTCTTCCTGGGTGGGTCCCTGTTGCAGCCTCTCACACTCAGTCACCGTTGGGGGCATATCCCACTGAGTTCCCACTGGCTGCTGCATCTCAAATTGGCCAATCAATGGACTCTTTTGGGGGGTGTACCTCGCAGGCTGAGAGAGCATTGGCTGCACACATGCCCTAACAACCAGTGAGGCATAAAAGCCGGCAGTGCTGCCCTGTCTAAGCACTTCCTGAAGCTAGTGTGACACTAGTGCAATGACTATCAGTGGCACAGTTAGGTAATTTTGAAACTGGACTTAATTGTTTTGTGCCTCTGCTTTTGAGCTGCTGGGATGGCAGGAGAGAGTAAAATAAGCAACTTAAAAACTTAGAATCCTGTCACAAACTCCAAAGAGGAAAATTACAAAATGTCTAGAATCAGTTCCTGGTAGGTTTTGCTTTCTGCAGCACAGTGTATGGCCACACAGAGAGTGAGAGATGCATGTTGATCCAGAAGGAGCTAAAGGATGTAAAATGCATCTGATCATCCTGGCAGATTTGATAAGGTTCAATAGACATTGTGCACCATTCACAATAAAAGGAGCCATACAGGAGGACATGAGTCACTAATCTGATCTCTCCGGAGTCATGGGAGCACTTCTGCTTGTGGGAGTGGGTGCTTGTGTTTCTTTCATCTCCAAGGCTCCTGCAGAGAGGACATTTAGCACTTCCTGCATAAGATGCAGGTGGTGGCAGTGGTGGTATTGGGGATATGTATTCCTGGTGGATAACCATTTATTCCTTTATTTTTCTTTACAGGGGGACTCAGGAGGACCATTGATTTGCCCGTGGGGTGGGGCTTGGCTTGTGGCTGGTGTGGTGAGCTGGGGGGATATTTGTGGTGCCCCTAAGCGTCCTGGTGTCTATACCCGGGTCAGTGTCCACAGCAGTTGGATCTTGAGACATGCCCCAGAAGTGACTGCCAATTTCATCAATGGTGCCTCAAGCAGGGGTTGTGCCCAGTTTCTGGTACTAATAGTGCTACACTGCCTTCATTAACTACCAACAGTATGCAGGGTCAGGATTGCTATAGCTTCTTTGCTGTGACCAATATCTGGCAAAGGTGACCGGGAAAGCATTTTTGGATATATGAAATACCTGGAGTTCTGGGAAACATCATAAAACAATGGTACCTCATCTATGTTACAGAAGAGAGCTATCCTATAGACTTTCTATCAGCTTTACATTGTATTAAATCTAACCTTAATTTATTTTAATGATTTGCCACCAAGCGAGTGGCAAGTGTCTCTAACTTTGGTCCAAGTTACCCCACAAAGTAGCAAACCTTCAATCCATTCAATTTGAAATTTGCTAGTTTCAACTTCTCAACAACAGTTAGGAACTGTGTCATGTGACTGTTACAGTTCTTCCTGTAGTCAAGTTCAATTTGAATAGTTCCCACATCCAAGCTTGATGAGAAGTCTTACTTGTAAATGCAAAGGCTCTCTGTAAACTGACAATCATCTGAGTGGCTGTGTCACAATTGTTGGTCTGAGCCAGTTAGGAGTGTGAAAGACTATCCATAATAAAAGACACTGCTATATCATTTAGATGTCCCCATAGGCTTATTGATGCTGCAACATCTGTAGGCTTCTCATGTTTGATCCAAGAAATGACTCCTCTTATTCTCAGAGTGACTTCCAATCTTCTCATCCATTGGGTAAAGTTACTCGTTGTGAGTCTAAGCCATGGGTAGGCAAACTAAGGCCTGGGGGCCAGATCTGGCCCAATCGCCTTCTAAATCCGGCCCGTGGACTGTCGGGGAATCAGTGTGTTTTTACATGAGTAGAATGTGCCCTTTTATTTAAAATGCATCTCTGGGTTATTTGTGGGGCATAGGAATTCATTCATTCATTTATTTTTCAAAATATAATCGTCGTCCCCCCAAGGTCTGAGGGACAGTGAACTGGCCCCGTGCTGAAAAAGTTTGATGACCCCTGGTCTAAGCAGTCTGGGACTATGAGCAAGAGTGGGATTTTGGAAATATATTGTAAACACACACATATACCAAAAAGAAATGAAATAATGGCAGACAAAAATGCCAAATATTGAGATTGTTCTCAAACCTGGAAAGAAATAAAGGTCTAAAAAATAAAAAGTGGCTCAACTGAAAATTTACTTTGTGTTGTCTGACTGCACATATGTTGCCAGAACCAACATGGTACAAGACATAGATTCAAGACACATATTTTCATGGAATCTTTACCCAGGACACCTTCAGATGAGAGAGCACTTCTATGCACAAATAGATGATTAGCGATTTCAGCTGCAATTCTAGCCCCATTTAGTAGGGTGTGAATCAGGTTAAATTAAATGAGACTCAATGGTCATTTGGGACAGATGTTCAGACATGTTTAGCACCTGTGATTATTATCTCTAAGGCAAATTCTCATCTCATTTAAGTGGAAGGGGAAATGTCTGCTCAGATGTAACAAGGGATTTTATTCAGCATTTCCACAGGTAATCCCTGACTTTCAACTGGTTATTACCTTCCCCTTTAATTATCATGAGGACTGCAATTAATGCTGCTGCTTTAAAAAAACACCATGTGAAATTGCAGTTGCCAAAAGTAGCAGGGAAGGAGTGATATAAATATATCACTTAGCATTTGGTGCTGGGGCTAGGAAAAGAATAGACAGGACACTTCCAGTTTGATCTCTGATGCTTTGCCTTTTATTTTATTTTATTTTTTAAATAATATTTATTACCTTTTCCAACAATTTAGACACTACAGAAAAGAAAAACCATACAATACAATACAATACAATACAATACAATACAATACAATACAATACAATACAATACAAAAAACACTACATTACACTAACAAAACACTAACATTAAACTAAAAAAACAAAACAAACACAATTTAAAACACATCAAATACTTTCAATAACTTATCTTTCATTTACTTGTTTCCGCGACCTCCTCACACCTCCCTTTTTGTATTCCACTTCTATTAATTTTTTCAGCAATTCCTTTCCATTTTCCTCTGTTTTCTGTCCTGTAATTTATCTTAACATATCCTTTTATTTTAAATTCAAACCTTCAAAGATGGCAATAGTTGTATCAAAATGGTACTGAAAATGGTGAATATTGTTTTCTTGATTCTGTTACTGCTTGCAAGGAACATATTGTCAGATGCATGGTTCAAGATCCATACCCTCCGCTTCATGAATATCATCAGTCAGGTGACCTCTTTATTGGTGAAATTGCTTCTCACAGCTTCATTGTCTCCAATTTCATCCCCTTCAAAACTGTACCCCCACAGGCATCCTATGAAGAGCTTATGTAAGGTGATTTGTTTCTCTCTCTTGTATTGCATCCTGGAAACTGTCATTGGTGCATCTGATTGGGTCTTCTTTTTTCAAAAAGCAAAACAGTTAAAAGAGTGTCAAAATTAAATGACTTCATAACTGGAATTTAAGCTCCTCCCACATCATGATTACGTTGTCCCATCTCATGTCTTTGTCTATGTCTCATATTCTGCTATCCTCCCTGTCTTCCTCCTCCTCCTCCTCCTCCTCAATGTTGTTTGGAAGGGGTAGGGAAGGTGTGTTTGCTATTGTATTATAAGTGAACATGTGAAATAACTCCTGATATTTCCAGTAATACAGAAAGTGGTTCTCATTCTAGTGTGTTGCCTAAGAATTATCAGCATATCTTGGCTTTGGCATTTGCAGTCAAGGAGATCAATGAAAACCCTCAGATGTTACTCAATGTCACCTTGGGCTTCTACATATATGACAGTTATTTCACTATAAAATGGACCTACCATGCAACTTTGCTACTTATACAAACACTGGAGAAGTTTGTTCCCAATTATAAATGTAATATTGCATATAACCTGATTGCGGTCATAGGGGGATTGGACCCCCTAACCTCCCTTCATGTGGCAACTGTTGTGGATACTTATAAGATCCCACAGGTAGGATGTATGTGTGTTGGTCTCTGTGTGTGCTGAATATAGAATTTTAACTGTTTTGAAAGAGATGGGGTAGGAAGAAGAAAGAGGCAGAGATGCATGCTTAGATGGGCATTCTTTTTGAGTGAGCATCAAATATTCCCTAAGAAATACAGCCACGTGGGTTATTCATAAATCAGAAACAAGACAATGTAAACCCTTCCTCAGAAGTACTTGTTCTCTCACTGTTCTTGTAATAATAATAAAAATACCTACACATTGTTTGAACAAACTAATACCTGGTGACAATGCACATGAAAATGTGACAAGAATAAACCATGTTCTAATGATTACTGATATGATATTTGTGAATTACTTTCAACACTTGGAAGCATGAAATGAATGCTATTATATTTTCTTCCCCTCCACATCTATCTTTAGCTTATTTATGGCCCTCCTGTAGTGATGAATGATAAAACACCAGGGCTTTCCTTCTACCAGATGGCCCCCGAGGAAGACTGGCAGTATGCAGGGATTCTCTCTTTGATCCTGCATTTCAGGTGGACATGGATTGGGATCCTTACCTCTAATGATGAATATGGAGATAGATTTCTACAAACTGTGGTTCCAGAGTTTACTCAAAGTGGTATCTGCTTTGCCTTCATAGAAAAAAGTCACACACACATATGATTTTCACTGAACTTAATGACATGTTCAATCAGGGAGCGAAGCTACATGATAACATTATTGACAGCAAAGCCAATGTAGTAGTGGTTTATGGAGAATCTCATACTATTATGTTTTTGAGATGGTTTCCATATCTATCAGGGCAAGAGCACATGACAAATAAACAGAAAGGCATAGTGTGGATAGTAACAGCCCAGATGGAGCTGACTTCCATTGCTTATCAAAGGACCTGGGATACAGACATCCTTCATGGTGTTCTGTCTTTCACAATTCATTCCAATAACCCACCAGGATTTGACAAATTTATTGACAGTAGAAAACCTCTTGAAACCAAAGGAGATGGTTTTATCAGACACTTCTGGCAACATGCATTCAGCTGTGTATTTCCAAATTCAGCGATGAGCAATGTGGATGGGGATATTTGTACAGGGGAAGAGAAGCTGAGTGATCTTCCTGGGCCATTTTTTGAAATGAGCATGACTGGCCATAGCTACAGCATCTACAATAGCATGTGTGTCGTGGCCCATGCGTTAAATGCAATGTCCTCATCTAGACACAAATATCGAACAATGCCTGTTGATGGAGGACTGAAGTTTCCAAATCTAAAGTTGTGGCAGGTAATGGATTTGGGGGGGGGGGACACACCCAAAGGTTACATTGCTTGCTCCATTTTTAATATTTCTTCCTTTCCACGTGAGCTAGAAATACACATGACTCTTTTAAAAAGACCAAAGCTCAGAACATTTACTTTTAATAATAAATTGATAAATAATAATTATTTTAAGAGTTCCAGTTCCACATCTCCAAAAACTAATTCCAGTTCACAATGGTCTTATACTCTGAAAGATCCAGAACACTGTTGTCTAATCACAGCCTTACCTAAACTTTTGTGTTGGCTTTTTCAATCTAGCTCCATCACTATCTCAGAGGTGTTTCCTTTAACAACAGCTCTGGTGATAAGGTTTCTTTAGACCAGAATGGGGAGTTAATCGCTGGATATGATATTATAAACTGGATTTTTTCTTCAAACCAATCCTTTCATAGAGTGAAAGTTGGGAAGATTGATCCACAAGTTTCACCAGACCAAGCATTCACCATCAATGAGAATGTCATAGAATGGCACCATTGGTTTAAACAGGTAGGGTCTTCAGATTACATGACATTGTGCTGTTCTGGGCAACATCAGATCCCTCCTCCCCCCATCTCCTTCCCAAGTCAGCATGTCTGGTACCTATTCATTTGTGCCCAAATTTACTAGGCTTCAGACAAGCGTTCTGTTTTTCATACTAGGTTGAAGTCTTAAAATGCGGGGAAATACTGTGGAGCATCTACAGCTGGGATGGGCAACCTTTTTGAAGATATGTTTCCATGTTTTCACATCACAGCACTGTGGTAATATTTGAAGGACAGAAACTAGGTAGAGGGTGACTACCACACACACCTCATTATAATGGATAATTGGGTGGAAATCCCCGAGACAATACTAACACAATTCTACAATTTCCAGCATTAGCATAGTGGCATAAATTAAATACATGCAACATAATTTCTTCCATGTCTTCATCCCATAGCACCATGATAGCATTTGAAAGTCCATGGTAGCATACAAAATATTGCAAATGGGTGGATGATCTTTCAGACCTAGTTATAGGCCTCCTTTCCCAGTCTAGTGGCAATTGGATGGATGCACATAGGTCATTGAATGCACCATTATGCTCCTATGAATGGTTGGGGATTAATTTTAGTATAATTGTTCTGTTCCTTTTTGTTGTTGTTGTTGTTTTATTGGTTCTGTATAGTTTGTGTTTTGTTTTTAAGGGGCGGGATCAGGGCTGCCTGGGAGTGGGGCCTCAGCCAACACGATGGCTGGGACAAGTTCCACAGGGGGGGAAGCACTGGGACATCCGATCTCGGTGATCATGGGCAGGAGGCGGAGTTACGCTAAGACCAGACCATGTCATTACCGAGGAGGCAGGTTTAGTCGTTGTTTGAAGACTATCCCTGCCTCCGGGTCTGACCTTGACCGGATGGATACTGGAATCAACAGGGGAAACCTACATGACCTGAAGGTGTTGCTGTGTAATGTCAAGTCGATGATGAATAAAACCACTGCCATCCACGACCTGATTGTGGATGCAGGATTTGACCTGGCATGTGTGACAGAGACCTGGTTGGAGGAAGCAGATGGGCCTGTCCTTGCCGCTGCTTGCCCACCAGGTTTCTCTTACGCACAGCAACCCAGGTCATGTGGGCGGGGAGGGGGGGTTTCAGTAATTTTTAGGAAGTCACTAGCTTGCACCAGGCGTCCTACTGGGAAGATCCAGTTTTCTGAGTGCATGTTCTGGAAGTTGGGCAATAGGGGCAGTATAGGATTCCTTTTGGTTTACCGACCTCCCTGCTGCACCAAGGATTCCCTGTCTGAGCTGTTTCAGGTTATGGCAGATTTTCTCCTGGAGACACCTAGTTTGGTTGTCCTAGGGGATTTTAACATCCATGCCGTACTCTTGCTGGTGCTGTAGCATACATAAAAAGGGGCTGCTCGGGACTTCGTGGAAAGCATGGCCTCCATGGGGCTGTCCCTGAATAAGTTTGGCCCAACTCATAGTCATGGACATGCCTTAGACCTGGTGTTCACCTCTAGTGATGTGGGTGATCTGACACTAAATAAAAGTGAAACAAAAGAAGTGCCATGGTCAGATCACTTCCTGGTGCAACTGGACTTCTCCGCAACCCTTCCTCTCTGCAGGGAGGTGGGACCAATTCGGATGGTCCGCCCCCACCACTTAATGGATCCAAATGGTTTCCAGAGAGTGGTAGGGGATGCTTTATCCCATGTTGATGGCCTTTCAGCTGATTCCCTGGTGGCCCGCTGGAATGCGGAGTTAACCAGGGCTATCGACTGTCCGGCTCCGAAGCGCCCTCTCCGATTGCATGGAGCCCGGACAGCCCCGTGGTTTTCTTCGGAGCTGAGGGCGATGAAACAATCACTGAGACGGCTAGAGCGTCAGTGGAAAAAAACTCACTCTGAATCTGACTGGACACAGGTTAGAGCTCAACGTTGAGCCTACCAAGTGGCGATAGCGACGGCGAAGAATTTCTTTTTTTTTTTTAATATAATATTTTATTAAGTTTTTACACAAATAAAAAACATGTAAAAAACAAACATGAGATAAGAATAAAGAAAAAAAAAGATACACAGATAAAAAAAGAAAAGAAAATTTTAACATATAAAAAAGAACTCACATTCCAGTTATAACATTCAAACCCTTATTTTCCTTCCTTCCACCCGCCTCCCGGTCTTGTATTCTATGTAATAATTACTTCAGCAAGATCATTCTTATTAATTTTCATCCTTCGTCCCTCCCTTTGTACTCTTATTTAACCTAATCACTAGAACCCCTTCTTTTCCTTTTCAATGTCCTCAACATTCAAAAATTTTACAGTGTTTTTGTAAATAAAGTTTAAACTTCTTCCAGTTTTCTTCCACCTGCTCTTCTCCTTGATCTCGAATTCTGCCGGTCATTTCAGCCAGTTCCATATAGTCTATTACTTGCATCTGCCATTCTTCCAAGGTGGGTAGATCTTGCGTCTTCCAATGCTTTGCAATGAGTACTCTTGCTGCTGCTGTAGCATACATAAAAAAAGTTCTGTCCTTCTTTGGCACCAATTGGCTGACCATACCCAGGAGAAAGGCCTCTGGTTTCTTCAAGAAGGTATACTTGAATACCTTTTTCAGTTCATTATATATCATTTCCCAGAAAGCCTTAATCCTTGGGCACGTCCACCAAAGGTGAAAGAATGTCCCTTCAGTTTCTTTGCATTTCCAACATTTATTATCGGGCAAGTGATAAATTTTTGCAAGTTTGACTGGGGTCATGTACCACCTATATATCATTTTCATAATATTCTTTCTTAAGGCATTACATGCCGTGAATTTCATACCGGTGGTCCACAACTGTTCCCAGTCAACAAACATAATGTTATGACCAATGTCTTGTGCCCATTTTATCATAGCAGATTTTACCGTTTCATCCTCAGTATTCCACTTCAACAGCAGGTTATACATTCTCGACAATATCTTAGCATTGGGTTCTAACAATTCTGTTTCCAACTTTGATTTTTCCACCTGGAAACCAATTTTCCTGTCCAAATGACGAAGAAGACTTTCTTCCCCGCCTCTATTGCATCTGCAGAAAATAGTAGCAGGAGACTCTTTCAGGTGGTTCGTAATTTAACGGAACCACCTTTACCACCGGGGCCTTGTAAAGACCCCAAGATCTCCTGCAACGATTTTGCAAAGTTTTTTGCAGATAAAATCACTCATATTCGGAAGGAGCTAGACACCACCGTGGGAGCAGGGCTGGGGCGGGAGAGTGCTAGAGCTCTGTCTGGTCAAGTTGCATGGAATCAATTTCAATCCGTTACCCCCGAGGATGTGGACAGGCTGCTTGGACGCGTGAAACCAACCACCTGTCTCCTTGATCCTTGCCCATCCTGGCTAATAAAAGCAAGCCAGGAAGGGCTGGGTGATGGGCTCTGCGGGGTGGTGAATGCTTCCCTCTGTGAGGGAACATTCCCAGATCCACTGAAAGAGGCGGTCATTAAACCGCTTCTTAAAAAACCATCTTTAGACCCAGCCAGTATGGCCAACTATCGCCCAGTCTCAAATCTTCCATTCTTGGGCAAGGTGATTGAGCGAGTGGTTGCTGAACAACTCCAGGCACGCCTGGAGGATGCGGACCATTTGGATCCCTTCCAATTGGGATTCAGGCCTCATGGGACTGAAACTGCCTTGGTCGCGCTGGTTGATGATCTCCGGCGAGCTAGGGACAAAGGTGAGAGTTGTTTCCTAGTTCTGCTGGATCTCTCAGCGGCCTTTGATACAATTGACCATAACATCCTTCTGGACTGTCTAGAGGGGCTGGGAGCTGGGGGCACTGTTATACAGTGGTTTTGCTCCTTCCTCCTGGGCCGTGTTCAGAAAGTGGTGGTGGGGGATGAGTGTTCAGACCCCTGGGCCCTCACTTGTGGGGTGCCTCAGGGTTCCGTCCTCTCCCCCATGCTTTTTAACATCTATATGAAGCCGCTGGGAGAGATCATCAGGGGGTTTGGACTGGGTGTCCATCAATATGCAGATGATACCCAGCTCTACCTCTCTTTCAAATCAGAACCAGTGAAGGCGGTGAAGGTCCTGTGTGAGTGCCTGGAGGCGGTTGGAGGATGGATGGCGGCTAATGGATTGAGGTTGAATCCTGACAAGACAGAAGTACTGTTTTTGGGGGACAGGGGGCGGGCTGGTGTGGAGGACTCCCTGGTCCTGAATAGGGTAACTGTGCCCCTGAAGGACCAGGTGCGCATCCTGGGAGTCATTTTGGACTCACAGCTGTCCATGGAGGCGCAGGTCAATTCTGTATCCAGGGCAGCTGTCTACCAACTCCACCTGGTACGCAGGCTGAGACCCTACCTGCCCGCGGACTGTCTCGCCAGAGTGGTGCATGCTCTAGTTATCTCCCACTTGGACTACTGCAATGCGCTCTACATGGGGCTACCTTTGAAGGTGACTCGGAAACTACAACTAATCCAGAATGTGGCAGCTAGACTGGTGACTGGGGGCAGCCGCCGAGACCACATAACACCGGTCTTGAAAGACCTACATTGGCTCCCAGTACGTTTCCGAGCACAATTCAAAGTGCTGGTGTTGACCTTTAAAGCCCTAAACAGCCTCGGCCCAGTATACCTGAAGGAGCGTCTCCACCCCCATCGTTCTGCCCGGACACTGAGGTCCAGCGCCGAGGGCCTTCTGGCGGTTCCCTCATTGCGAGAAGCAAAGCTACAGGGAACCAGGCAGAGGGCCTTCTCGGTAGTGGCGCCTGCCCTGTGGAATGCCCTCCCATCAGATGTCAAAGCGATAAATAACTACCTGACATTCAGAAGACATCTTAAGGCAGCCCTGTTCAGGGAAGTTTTTAATCTGTGATATTTTAGTGTATTTTTGGTTTCTATGGAAGCTGCCCAGAGTGGCTGGGGAAACCCAGCCAGATGGGCGGGGTACAAATAAATTATTATTATTATTATTATTATTATTATTATTATTATTATTATTATTGTTATTTTCAACCTTAACATGGTGGTGTTTGATTAAGGTATTCAACAATGGTTCAAGATTCATTTTCAGTTACAATATATATGTTCATATAGATGTATATAGGTGGATATATATACATATAGATAGATATATAGATTTACATCTATATCTATGTGGATCTAAATTGATTTTTCTCAAGATTAACATTCTGCTCTTTCATTTCTGGATTAGGTTAAGCCTCTTTCTGTATGTAGTGAGACTTGCCATCCTGGTTCTAGCAAGAAAATGAAAGAGGGGGAGCCATTTTGCTGCTATGATTGCACCCCATGTTCAGAAGGGAAGTTTTCAGAGCAGGAGGATAAGAAATATGCTGTGCAGAGATATCGTGTAATTTGGCCAGAATGAAGAGGACACGTCAAAGTGCAGCATCACAAAACAAAAACAAATGAGAATCCCCTTAGAAGCATTCATGCAAACACTTGAGCATAGTTTTGTTGTGCTGCCTATCCTGTTACTTAACAGCTCGTGAAAATTATTCTTAGCATGTTGTTGGATAGCCACAGACTTTTGTGCTGGGATAGTCGCTTGTGGAAGATTCTTCCTTATGTGACTCCTTTCCTCCATCAATGTTACATAACATGAGCGGAAGTGCCATATCAATTGCATACCACTTATTCCACTTCAAAACAAAAGGAGAAAAGCCTCAGGAATGAACAAAGGAAATGATAAATATGTAAATAAATATGTTGTTCGAAAGAACATAATACCTTCATGAGGATGCTAGTCAATGAATGGTAACCTACTCCACCATCTCGTAACTGGACACATTTCAAAGGATTGACCTTAAAAGGATTCCCTAATAAGAATTGGTTTTTTAAAAAAACCTTATAAGATAAAGAGTTACAACATGTTTGGCTTGTATGTAAACTTGTGGTTACCTAATTTCTTTTTCAGACATGAATGACTGTTCTACATGTACAGACAAAACCTATCCAAGCAATAGACAGGATTTCTGTATCCTTAGGTCATTACCTTTTTGTCTTACACAGAACCTTTGGGGATAAGTTTTACCTTTTTGGTCCTTTCTTTTTCTTTGATCACAGCTGTGGTGCTAGGAATGTTTATGAAGCACAACGACACTCCCATTGTCAAGGCCAACAATCGCAATCTCACCTACACTCTCCTTTGCTCTCTCCTGCTCTGCTTCCTCTGTGCATTACTATTCATTGGCCAGCCTGGGGAGATGACATGTCTCCTCCGACAAACTGCTTTTGACATCATCTTTTCAGGGGCTGTTTCTTGTGTGCTGGCTAAAACCATCACAGTGCTTCTGGCTTTTATGGCCACTAAACCTGGATCTAGGATGAGGAAGTGGGTGGGGAAAAGACTTGCATCCTTCTTTGTTCTTTTCTGCACCCTTCTTCAAGCAGGCATTTGTGCTGTGTGGATAGTAACCTCTCCCCCATTTCCAGATGTTGACATGTGGTCAATAATGGAGGAAATTGTCCTGGAATGTAATGAGGGTTCAGAGACTATGCTTTATTGTGTTTTGGGCTATATGGGCTTCCTGGCAATTATCAGTTTCATTGTGGCTTTCCTTGTCAGGAAGTTACCTGACAGTTTCAATGAAGCCAAATTCATCACTTTCAGCATGTTGGTCTTTTGCAGTGTTTGGCTATCCTTTGTTCCAGCCTACCTGAGCTCCAAAGGTAAATACCTAGTTGCTGTGGAGATCTTTTCTATCTTGGCCTCCAGTGCTGGACTTTTGAGTTGCATCTTTGCCCCAAAATTTTACATTATTGTGTTGAGGCCTGAGCTGAACAACAGGGAACAGCTAATAAGAAAGAAAGCATGAAGATATATTTAACCCTATTCAGGCATTAGAACAAGTACCGTAGCTCCCCCCCCCCCACCTATTTTCATTGCCCTCGTTTCATGCAGGGTAAGCGTATGAATTAGAGAGCCTCCTATATCCATTGAGGTTCCTAATACAGTGGTACCTTGGGTTAAGAACTTAATTCGTTCTGGAGGTCTGTTCTGAACCTGAAACTGTTCTTAACCTGAGGTACCACTTTAGCTAATGGGGCCTCTCGCTGCTGCCGTGTCGCTGACACACGATTTCTGTTCTTATCCTGAAGCAAAGTTCTTAACCCGATGTACTATTTCTGGGTTAGCAGAGTCTATAACCTGAAGCGTCCGTAACCTGAAGCGTCTGTAACCCGAGGTACCACTGTATGTTTATGATGATATGTTGCTTGTCAGTTTCACTGCCTCCATATTTCCCTATAGAGCTGTAGTTTAACTGCACAGGGAGTCCAAATGGAGAGGTCCAGAGCACTGTCTGTTCCATCTGTACAGTATCAGTTTCAGTTATTGAAACCTGAGTACAAGATGTTTGCAGTTGTACATACATTAAACATTCAGAATAATTCCTTAAAATCATTAATAGTTCTCCTCACCATAACCATGCAAATAGTACGTCACTAAACAGGCCCCTGTGCCATGTGGTTGTCTGTACAGTTATACCTTGGATCCTGAACGCCTTGGTACTTGGACGTTTTGGCTCCTGAACACCGCAAACCCAGAAGTGAGTGTTCCAGTTTGCAGACGTTCTTTGGAACCCAAATGCCCAGCAGGGCTTCCGCAGCTTCCTGCAGTTAATCAGAAGCCGCACTTCATTTTCTGAACATTTTGGAAGTCAAACGGACTTCCGAAATGGATTCCATTTGACTTCCAAGATACGACTGTATAGTTCTTTGTCCTAGGGTTTCTCAAAGTTTACAGTTCCAGTAGATTAACTGGCCAAAATTGCAGGTTCCTTCTTCCTGGAGCTGTTCAAATTCTCTTTGGCTTTCCCTCACATTCTTGCCCCGAAGAAATCTCCCTAGCTGCCTGCAGAGCATCATGAAGAAAAAATGTTGGAAAATTTTATTTCTTACTAACAATGTGGGGTACCTCTCCAATTTTCTCCCCTTTGCTACCCTAGGGCAAATCTACTTCATCTCCTGCCCCACACCACAAATCAATATCCTGCCACCAGGCTTTGTCTGGAGGCACCTAATTTAGAAACTCCTGGCACAGCTCACTCAGATTGGTGGCTAGAAATCCCTCCATGCTTACTCCAATCATCTCTGAAGAGCTTCAATGGGCTAATGACTTTCCCAGGGACTGGGACTTTTGCCATCCAAACCCATGCGTGCTCTGGGCTGCTTTCCCTAGCATTGGGAAGCATCCCCCACCCCACAGAGCCATCTGGAAGTACCCAAAGGGCAACATCACTGGCACTTTTTACTTCACCAAAATCAGCAAGAGACTCCCGCTCTCCTGGCACATGCAGGCACATCTCTTGGAGGTTTGCCTATGTGTTTCCCCCCACTGAGGCAAAACCGCAGCATCAACTTGAACTGCTCAAGGAGTGCTGCTGGCACTCTCATCCAATAAAACTGAATATTGGAAAATCCATGCCAGTCAAAAGGAAGTACATTTTTGTGGCCCTGAAGTTTGAGCTGTTATGGAGGCTCCTTTGTTCAGATGTGTCAAACTTCTTCTTTTTCCAACTCCATTTGTGAAAAACAATATTAAGTTGATGATTACCTACTCCTGTAATCCTGTAATTTTGAAAAGGACTGTAATTAATTCAACTACTTGACAATGCTTCTTCCCAAGGAGTTTCAGTGGACAGAAGCAAAAGTAATAGCACAGTGTATGAAGGATAATATAAATATTCAATTTAATAGTTAGTTGTAGGAGCAGGAACTTTGGGAGGAAAACAAGGAACCACCTGTTTGAGTCTAAACACAATCTCTGTTTAGAGAGGACATTTGTACTGAGGATGGTGACATTAGTAGTCTCGATATTGGTACTACTTCCTCACATGGCATGCAAGCCTCACATTAACTGCATGGTAAGAGCTCCACACAATCCAATTCACAAGTATCATCAGTTGGGAGGCAACATAATTGGTGGCATCACTTCTCAGACCTTCATAATCTCCAACTCACTAACCTTCACTGAAGCACCTCCACCTGTGTTGTTTGAAGAGCTCGCGTAAGACCTTGATGTTACTATTGTTGGTTGTTACAGTTTCTGTTTCCATTAAGGATGTGAATTACAGTCTTTCTCCAAGTTTGTCAAACAATTTTCATGTGAACTTAAATACTAATTTAATTATATTCAGAATGGAGACAGATCAAGTTCATCTGATTTTGACAGTACTAGTGATGGCTTCCTTCACTTAAAAATTTTAGAAACTACTATCAATGAAGCCAGAGATATTAATGGTCAGTGATAAGCTATCTTAATTTGTATTTCTTACCACTTGCTCTGATTGATGTCATTTTTTTATAGAATTTCAAAATGTCTTTGTAAGAGAGCTGGGGTGTTTATATATTTGTATATAATAAGGAAGGAGATGTCAAGGGAGATGCAACAGTTTTACAAAACATGGAAGTTTCTCAAATACAGAATACAACTCTAATTCTAGTGCAGTTATCACCACACTCTGAACATGTACTTAAAATATGGATTTTACCTTCAACTGTTGGAGGTACTTCACCAAGAACTTATAAAGTGTTCTGTATTCTGACGCATTCTTAAGAAAAGATCCAGTAATGTCATAGAATAAGATATATATCAAGAATGGGAGTAGGTGTTCACATGCATCGAATACAGCCTTCTGAAAATGTCAAATCGTATGGTTCATGATAACACATGGAACTTTATATTGGTAACTTATCAATAAACTATATCGAGTGCATTGTTGTAAAGGAGAATACAGTTGTCTAATATTTGTGCAGCCTACTTAGGGCTAAGAATTGCCTAAAGAAAGTTTGTACATAAATACTGTAAGGAAGTATAGGGAGTACAACATAGTCCACATTTTACAATGTGTAGGATATCCTAATATGCTGTATTTTTTATTTTATTTTTAGGGTAGTGCCTAAGAATTACCAGCACATCCTGGCTTTGGCATTTGCTGTAAAGGAGATAAATGAAAACTCTCAGATTTTACCCAATACTTCCTTGGGCTTCCACATTTACGACAGTTACTTCAATGCAAAGAATACCTATCATGCCACAATGCAGCTTATGTCTTCAAAAGAAAAAATAGTTCCCAACTACATATGTGATGTCCAAAATAAATTAATAGCAATTGTTGGGGGGCTGGACCCTCTAATTTCTCATTATATTGCAACTGTATTGGATATCTACAAGATTCCACAGGTAGATTGTGTAGATGTCTCTATCTTTATGTGGAATGTGGGAATTCATCCATTTAAATGCTTTTTTTTCACCACACAGGCAAGATTGTGGGTTTGGAAACTGAAGTGGGTGAAGGCATGTAGGAAATATTTCCTTCTTTAGGAATGTCAAATGGAAGCTGAGATACAGTTCATTATAAATGAGAGTGTTGGAAATATAACAGCACCTACAGAAGAAAGTAAATTGTCAAGTGATGGTGGGTAGGTGGAAGAAAGGAAAATCAGCAATAATTACAGCCACAGCATATGACAGGCAGACCAATCCCCTGACTTGTTGTAAGTAAGATGGCAGCCAGATGTAGATTTTCTGAGAAAAGACAGAGATTGATAAAGCATTGCCCCATTTGCCATACTGAACCAGCCTCAATTAAAACAATTCCTGTGCTTGTAATAAAAACTTATATACCTACAGTTTGAAGAAAGGTGTTCTGTGGGCCAAAGTTGGGCTTCTAGTTAGTTAGTTAGTTAGTTATTCATTCTTATTTCCTTTTTTTAGCTTATATATGGCCCTGCTCCAGTGATGAATGATAAAACCACAGGCCTTTCCTTCTACCAAATGTCTCCTAAAGATGCTCTTCAGCATGCAGGCATTCTGACTTTGCTTCTCCATTTCAATTGGACATGGATTGGGATCCTTACATCCAATGATGAATATGGAGAAAGATTTGTGCAGACAGTGTTTCCAGTATTCTCCAGCAAGGGTATTTGTTTTGCCTTCATAGAAAGAAGCAACAAATTTACCATTGTCACAGAAATGTATGATAAGCTACATGAGGGAGCCAAAATAAATGATAGAATCACTGACAGCAAAGCCAATGTAGTGGTTGCTAATGGAGAATCCTATCTCATTGTGTATTTGAGGTGGCTACCATATGCCTCAGAAAGAGAATGTACAATAAATAAAGTGTGGATATTAACAGCTCAGATAGAGCTCACTTCAATGGTGTTTCAAAGAACCTGGGATACAGATATAGTCCATGGTGTTCTGTCCTTCTCTGTTCACTCCAGTGATCTGCCAGGATTCAAGACATTTATTGAAAGCAAAAGCCCTTCATTCACAACAGGAGATGGCTTTATCAGGGATTTCTGGCAGCAGGCCTTTGGTTGTGTATTCCTAAGTGTAGATGGGGATAAGGTGGATGGAGACATTTGCACAGGAAAAGAGAAGTTGGAAAGCCTTCCTGGGACATTTTTTGAAATGAGCTTGACTGGCCACAGCTACAGCATCTACAATGCTGTTTATGCCGTGGCACATGCTTTACACTCCATGTCTTCATCTCGACTGAATCATCCATCAGTGGTTGAAGGAAGGTGGAGGAACCTTCAGAATCAGCAGGTGTTGCAGGTAATGGAATGAAATTCCTCCTGTTGGATGGCAACATATCTCTCAGAATATATAACAATATGCTCCAATCAGATCCTTCTTGTGGGCTTCCCATTGACATCTGGTTGGGCATTGTAAGAACCATACGCTGCACTTGATAGGCTATGGACTGATCTAGTAGGTATCTATTCTGTTTGGTAAAAGGTCTCCACAAACTCTTCCCATCCTCTCATTGGCATGTTCTTTCTCATGTTACTGTGAGCAGGCTCTGAGACTATAGAATTGTAGAGTTGGAAGGGACTACTAGGGTAATCTAGTCCAATCCTGTAATCTACTATAAGAACTGTATGCTGGACCAGGGAGGATTTTTGACTTATCTAGCAGGTCTTTTTTATTATTCTGTCTAATGAAAGGTCTCCCCAAACTAGGGTTGCCATATTTCAAAAGCTGAAAATCTGGACACAAAAATTGTTCTGCTTTTTTTGGCAAAGTTATTGAGCATTGGCAAAGTTGTTGAACATTTTAGCCACTTTCAGAATATTCCACCTGGACACAATTCTGAACCTAAGGCAGACCTACCCCAAACTCTGCTCATTCTCTGCTTTCCATCTTCTTTCTCTATATTAGTGTTAATATGTTCTGAGATTATAGAATTGTAGAGTTGGAAGGGGCCACTACGGTAATCTATTTGCCCAAAGTGGGGCTAGAACTCCCAGCCCTGAGACTAGGAGTCTCATGCTCAACCGACTGAGCTGCTTCCCTCTTTTTCCACTGGTGAACTTAAAATATACACATTATAGTTTTGCTGCTATACATTTACTAATTCATGCTACCTCTGATTCATGCTGCCTCTTGGCTCCCAGAAAGTGCCACAACTACATTGTGAGTCTGTTAAGAAGTGTGTGTATTTGCTGGTAAGAGGCTTTCAGATTCAGTAATGTTGTGTTAGAAGAGACATGTTTCATTTAGAAGAAAATGTTGTCCAGCAGAAGTAAGATAGAACCTTTGAAACTCCCCAACAGCCAGAATCCAGTTTACTAAGGGCAGCCCTACTATGTTTTTTGACCAGTAATGTTGAATAAGTTTAGGAAGTGCTAAATTAATTGTATATGGTGAAAAAGGCGATGGATTTAGAAAATACATTTGATACCTAATTTAAAGTGCACTCTTTAACCTTTAAAACACTAAATGACTTTTAATCAAGAGTGACTGGCCCAAAATGCAAAGTGAGGCAACTGCCTTAGGTGGCAGGATCCATTCGGGCAGCAGAGCCTGATGTTGTTATTTCTTTCCCCTTTGCTCCTAATGCATATCTTCTCTCACCCATTCTTTCCTGGAGCCATTTCGGGGTCCTGCGATTCAGAATAGGATGTAAATGGGTTGCTTCCACCCGGGGAAGATGTTTGCATGACATACTGTGAAAGATTCCACAGAAATGTAGCCTATCCTAAGCTCCTTTTCTTTTTCAACTTAGCTCCATCACTTTCTGAAAATTGTCTCCTTTAACAACAGTGCTGGAGACAAGATCTCCTTTGACCAGAATGGGGAGTTAGTGACTGGATTTGATATTATTAACTGGATTATTTCCTCAAACCAATCCTTTCATAGAGTGAAAGTTGGGAGAATGGATCCCCAGGGTTCTCCAGACCAAGTGTTCACCATCAACAAGGATGCCATCACATGGCACAATTGGTTTAATCAGGTAGGATTCAGTTGGGAACTGCTTGGGAAACTATTCAGTTTCATCGAATGAACAATTTTCAGCCCATGACAAATACCGAGTTTTGATTAGAAATGATAAAACTTATGTAGAAATTAAGACTCAAAAAACTTCTCCACTGTTTGCTTTGCTGTTGAATATATTAAATGTAGTGAAAAGAATAAGCATATGTTTGTGCTAGTTGGATTACACACACAATGCCACAACAGGCAACAAGATGTCTATGAGAAGACTGAAAGCAGGACTTGAGAGCAGCAGTGTTCTGTCCATTTGCAATTTGTAGTGATTGGTATAATAATAATAATAATAATAATAATAATAATAATAATAATATTAATAATAATAATAATAATAATAATAAATTTATTTATACCCCACCCATCTGGCTGGGTTTCCCCAGCCATTCTGGGCGGCTCTCAACAGAATATTGAAAACATGATAAAAGATCGAGCATTAAAAACTTCCCTTAACAGAGCTGCTTTCAGATTTTTTCTAAAAGTCATATAGGTTTTTTTATTTCCTTGTCATCAGATGATAGGGCATTCCACAAGGTGGGCACCACTACTGAGAAGGCCCTCTGCCTGGTTCAGACAATTGTTGCTTCCAACTGTTGTGCTAAAAATTAGCTAGTGGCCCTTGGCAGACTTATTCTCCATGAATTTGTCTAATCCTCTTTTCTAAGCTAAAAATCCCCAAATATTGTAAACTTTCCCCATAGGTTTCCTTTCCTTTCAATTTGTTTCTAAATGTTTTTTTAAAAAATATTTTAATAGTGTATTAAGATAAAGCGCTTGTTAAGGATGATGATGACAATGATGTAGTTGCTCCAGCACTTTGATGACTTTGCTTCTTCTTCTCTGAACCGTTTTCAGTTCATCAATATTCTTTTTGAGGTGCAGCATCTAGAACTCTTCTGAACATTCCGACTGTGGTCTCACATTAAATTTGTGTCTGAACATGAAAGAGACATTCGGATCAACGTGTGAAAAAGCCAAATTCTAAATTAGGGAACATTAGGAAGGGGGGTGGAAAAAAAAAACTTGGCAATATATTGTTGACAGAATTATGACCTATGGTGTGACCACACTTGGAATACCTCGCACAGCCCTGGATATGTCACATCTCAGAAGGATGCCAGATAAAGTTATGGATGAGTGGTCCCAGTTTGGTTTCAGTTATACATGAATATCATGTTAAGAACTTGAGACTTCTTTTCAAGATAATCATTCTACTCTTTCAATTACAAATTAGGTCCAGCCTCTTTCTGTATGTTCTGAAAGTTGCTATCCCGGTTCCAGCAAGAAAGTGAAGGAGGGAAAACCGTTTTGCTGCTATGATTGCATCCCATGTTCAGAAGGAAAGTTTTCAGACCAAAAGGGTAAGAAATAGAGTGAACAAAGCTGGGAAAAGTTTGGTCATGATCAAGGAAACACATCAAAATTGTAGCACCACAATGCAGAAGCAAAAGTGAATGTGATAGATGCAGAAGACTTAGACCACATTGTATATATGCTAACCTCAATGTGTTTCAAACACAAGTTGTTCATCAGGGGATTATATTAAAAGGTGTAGAAATTCATATGAGCTGTATCCAGTTGGTATTCATCTGCATACATACATTTAATTCTTGTGGTGTCCAAAAACAAGTAAACAACCAAGGTAACCAACTACAGACCCATAGCAAGGTCAAGCACGAAGCAAAGAACTAAAGGGAAGGGTGGGTGGGTGATCCGTTGACACCCGGCAGCAAAATGAGGGGAAAGTGCTGCCGTGGCTGCATTTTAGCAGCTAAACCCCACCCCCAAGCCTCCCCTTGATTGGTTGGCTGCCTGGGGACACGGCGTGGCAGCAGGGACAGCCAAGCAGGGACCGGTACGCGCAAAACACAGGAAACGGCTCCTGCTCACAACTCCTTCCCTCTGGAAGGAGAAGAGGCTTTCTTCTGCCTAACAAAGAAAGCCATGATTTCACTGAGGGAAAAAATCCCAACCAGGTGCCAATGGGACAGCTTTTTCGCATGAGCCCACCACAAAGGGAGGTACTGGGTAAAACCTTGTCCAGTATTTTGCTGCAATCTATGGGCCACAGCCCAGTCAGACAAAGGTGTCCCATGCTTATTGGGCCCGTAACGGGGCTTATAAATATGAATTGGCTGTAATCTTAGCTCACTACTTTGCAGATTCACAGAGCTCTAAAATACATGAGATAATGACATTCCCAGGAAGGTGAATGGGAATTCACATAACCATCTCCTCACCTTCCATATTTTGAGAAGACTGAAACCAAAGGAATATCCTAGTATGAATGGATTGTTTTAGATGTAAAAGAGAAAACACTGCAGTATGCTTGTGAAATGTCTGGAATCAATTTGAAATGAGGCCCATGCCTTTTCTTTTTCAGACATGAATGCCTGTTCTACATGCACTGCAAAAACCTATCCAAGCAAAACCAGGGATTTCTGTATTCCCAAATTAATTTCCTTTTTATCGTATAAAGAACCACTGGGCATCAGTTTAGCCTTTTTTGCTCTTTTCTTTTGTCTGATGACAGTCTTGGTGCTAGGAATATTTCTGAAGCACCACAACACTCCCATTGTCAAGGCCAACAACCGGAACCTTGCCTACACTCTCCTTATCTCAATCCTGCTCTGCTTCCTTTCTGCATTGCTATTCATTGGACATCCTAAGCAGGTGTTGTGTCTCCTCCGACAAACCACTTTTGGCATGATCTTCTCTGTGGCTGTTTCTTGTGTGTTGGCAAAAACCATTACTGTGGTTCTTGCTTTTATGGCCACCAAACCAGGTTCCAGGATGAGGAAGTGGGTGGGGGAAACACTTGCCAATGCCATTGTTCTTTCCTGCTCCCTTGTTCAAGCAGGCATTTGTACCATATGGTTGGTCACCTCTCCCCCATTCCCAGATGTCGACATGCACTCAGTTGCTGAAGAAATTATATTAGAATGCAATGAGGGGTCCATGACTATGTTTTACTGTATTTGGGGTTATATCAGTTTTCTGGCCATAATCAGCTTTGTTGTGGCGTTCTTTGCCAGGAAATTGCCCAATAGTTTCAATGAAGCCAAATTCATTACTTTCAGCATGTTGGTATTTTGCAGTGTTTGGCTCTCCTTTATTCCATCCTACCTGAGTTCAAAGGGGAAATATATGGTAGCTGTGGAAATCTTTTCTATCTTAGCCTCCAGTGCTGGGCTCCTAGGTTGCCTCTTTCTTCCTAAATGTTATATCATTGTGCTGAGGCCTGCACTGAACAACAGGGAACAACTAATAAGAAGGAAGGTCTGAATAATCTCAATGTCTTTGTGTTTTGCTATTATCTGCAACCCAGGGTATTGTGTGTATGAATTATCATTCAGAGTATTACTGTATTGCTAGAGAAAGGATCCTCTGAGTTAACATATGCCTTTATGTTTCATACATCCCTGGTGGGGAGGATGGGTTCAATAATGGAATTTAAAACATAACCCCCCTTCCTCCGAAAAAATCCCCCATAATCTATCCTATTCAAAGATTCAAGCAAAAGCGCATTTTGGCAGTGAGGGACATATTGATTTTAGGGAGGTATGCAGTGCTTAATCAAATATCTTTCAGTGCATATGTTGGCAAGTGCTCCTTCAGCTCTCAAACGTACTCCCTGGTTTTTATAAAGAATATCAAGCTAGACCAGGTTTCCCAGACATCCAGCTGTTTTTGGACTACAATTCCCATCATCCCTGACCAATGTTATGTTCTGTGCAATGTCAGCCCCCACCCCGATCTCCTTCTCAAGTCAGCATGTCTGATACCTATTTATTTGTTCCAAATATTTACTAGGCTTCATAAAGCATTCTGTTTTTCATACTAGGTTCAAGTCTTAAAATGCGGGATAATACCGTTGAGCATCTACAGCTGGGATGGGCAACCTTTTTGAAGATATGGTTCCATGTTTTCACAATGAACCACTGTGGTAATATTTGAAAGACTGAAACTAGGTAGAGGGTGACTACCACACACACCTCATTATAATGGATAATTGCGTGGAAATCCTCTAGACAATACACACTAACACACTTCTACAATTTCCAGCATTAGCATAGTGGCATAAATTAAATACATGCAACATAATATCCATGTCTTCATCCCATAGCACCCTGAAAGCATTTGAAGGTCCATGGTAGCATACAAAATATTGCAAATAGGTGGAGGATCTTTCAAACCTAGTTATAGGCCTCCTTTCCCAGTCTAGTGAAAATTGGATGGATGCACATAGGTCATTGAATGCACCATTATGCTCCTGTGATGTTCAACATTAATGCAGTGGTATATGATTAAGTTATTCAACAATGCTTCAAGATGCATTTTCAGTTACAATATATATGTACATATAGATGTATATAGGTGGATATATATATATATATATATATATATATATATATATATATATATACATCTATCTATATGGATTTAAATTGATTTTTCTCAAGATTAACATTCTGCTATTTCATCTCTGGATTAGGTTAAGCCTCTTTCTGTATGTAGTGAGAGGGGGAGCCATTTTGCTGCTATGACTGCACCCCATGTCCAGAAGGGAGGTTTTCAGAGCAGGAGGGAAAGAAATATGTGTGTAAAGTTATTGTGCAATTGGATCAGAATGTAGAGGACACATCAAAGTTCAGCATCACAAAGTGAAAACAAATGAGAATGAGGAGGATGCAGCAGACTAATTTATTCCTCCAAATCGCATATATATAAATCCCAACAAAATTCAAACACCAGACCTTCCTTAGGATACCGTAAAAAAAATGTGTATTAAAATATTTCAATAAATGTTGTTGTGAAAATTGTTTTGCATGACCAGGCGCTGACTGCCCCAGCTCCCATGGACCACCAGTAAGGAAAAAAGACTTGTGATAACGTTTTATGGAATTAAAATTTGGCCACAACTTTATTAAACTTTTAAATGTAGGAAGACCTTGGCTTAGGCATTGGGCGTGTATCCGTCCCAGCCCCACAGCCGGGGGGGGGGGACTGGAGCTCATCAGGGTAAATGGGATATGGGGGTGCCCTGCAGGCAGCCCACCCACTATCCCCACACGCAGGGTAGTTCAATGACAACCTTTCAGTGTATGGCCAGTGACACCCATATTAAAACCCCTGTAAGAGGGGACCCTGGAATTGCCGCTGTAGGAGGGGCGGTGAGTCACCACTTCACCCCCCCCCCCATTTAGGGAAGAAAGGACTAAAGGATTCTGCCCAAGGCTTTAAACTGCTAAAGTTGTGACGAATTGCTACAGGGAAGACAAAACCTGCCAATGCAGGAAAATTTCTTCCCGGTTCTTCAACAGCAACCAGTCAAAAAACTGTAGCAGCGCCCACTAAACAGGAAGAAGAAGGTTAACCTGCAAACCAGAAACATTAAACAAAGGGAAGGGTTGGGTGGGTGAAGCTCCTGAGCTGACTACCTGGCTACTGCCGGCTCCACCCCCTATTTATGCAACTGGCCCCACCTCCCAGCAGTGTAAATTGACTAACTGAGGCTGGCAGTGAACCTCCAAAGAATAACACTGAGAAGCAGGCCAGCCCATACAACTGGTAATTTCCCTGGGGTCCAAAGCGCCACGCGTGATCCCGCAAAGGGCAAACACAGTGTAAAGTGTGAGTGCTCATTCTAGCAAATCTCATTTGACATGTATTGGACTTGCTATGTGGTTCTATCAGTTATCCTCTCACACCTGTTATATGTTCAGGTGTTTCTTTTAGTCAAAATAAATTGCATATAAAATAACTGTCAATAGTAGTATCTAAATGGAATATTCATTCACCTGCTAGTCAACAATCAGTAGGTAAAAAAGGATCGCCTATGTGTTCAGGGGAGGCGGAATCTTGTGCAGATATGAGTGAATTGGGTCATCCTTTCTGCAAGTCACTAGTTCTGCATCCAGTCCCCATTGAATAATACATAGAATACATAGGAAACTGATTACAAATAAATGCACAGGAAAAAATGGTTTCTTGAGACTGAAATTTTGGCATTAGATAAATAAAGCTGGTCAAATGAAATGGGCAAACTTTTGAGATCTACCCATTCACTAGCAGTTTTCACTAGCAGTTCCCTCTGACAACCAATAAAGGTAGGCATGAGGTTTAAATACTACAAGTGTTTCAGTTAAAAGTGTTGTAAACGTCTTATGAGAAACTGGGTTGGCAAAACTGGACTCCACACACCATCTGGTGTCACAGGGTCATAATGAATATACAATGCTTATAAAGCGCTTTTTCTTTCTCAATGTAGCTGAGTCCCTAATTGCTTCCAAACTACAGCCAACTTGTCCTTCTCTGAGACATTCTCCTTGCCTTCAGCTACAGATTGCATCTCTGCATAGTCCAAACCCTTTAACCTCCCATTCACATTGTGGGTCTCTCTGGCCACCCCTTCTTTTTGGGTACCTGGCAGCTGGGCTCCAGGGTCACTTGCAGACTCCCATAGCATCTCACCAGACAAGGTTCCCACCTCACAGAGAGCCACACTTTTCTCTACAAGGAGACTTCTAATGAACTCTGCTTGCAGCTGCTTCAATTCATTGAAGCACTGGTTCTGACACTGCCCCATTAGGTCAAGCTGCAGGCTTTGCCATTGCTCCATTCCCTCATGCTGCCTTTGCTGCTTTAGCATCAACTTGAATTGCTCAAGAAGTGTTGCTGGCACTGTCATCCAATAAAACTGAATGTTGGAAAAACCATGCCAGTCAAAAGAAAGTACATTTGGGGGGCCATGAAGTTATGGGCACCCTCCATTACCTCATGCTGCCTTTGCTGCGGTAGCATCAACATGAACTGCTCAAGAAGTTGGCAGATCCATGCCAGTCAAAATAAAGTACATTTCTGGGGCCCTGAAGTTTGAATGGGGGGGGGCATCCTAACCACCTCCATGGAAAAAGAAAAAAACCTCTGTTCAGATGCCAAACACTTTCTTTCTTTCTTTCTTTCTTTCTTTCTTTCTTTCTTTCTTTCTTTCTTTCTTTTTTGCAACTCCATTTCTGAACACCAATATTAAGCTGATGATTACCTACTCCTGTAATTAGGAAAAGGGCTGTAATTAATTCAGCTACTTGGCGAAGCTCCTCCCCGAGGATTTTCAGTGGAGAAAAGCAAAAGTAATAGCACAGTGTGTGAAGGATAATATAAATAATCACTTTATAAGTTAGTTGTAGAAGCAGGAACTCAGAAAAATCAAGGAATTACCTGTTTGAGTCTCCTAAAATGGAATAGAACAATCTGTGTTTAGATAGATAATTGGTACTCAGGATGGTGATATTAGTAGTCTTGATACTGGTACTACTTTCTCACATGGCATGCAAGTTTCACAATAACTGCATGGTAAGAGATCCACACAACCCACTTCATGAGTATCATCAGTTGAGAGGCAACATAATTGGTGGCATCACTTCTCAGACCTTCATAATCTCCAACTCGCTAACCTTCATTGAAGCACCTCCACCCGTGTTGTTTGAAGAGCTCGCGTAAGACCTTGTTGTTATTGTTTGTTGTTTCTATTTCTGTTTCCACTAAGGATGTGAATTACAGTCTTTGCCCAAGTTTGTCAAACAATTTTCAAGTGGTGAACTTGAAATATTAATTTAATTATATTCAGAATGGAGACAGATCAAGTTCATCTGGTTTTGACAATACTATTGATGGCTTCCTCCACTTAAACATTTTAGAAACTACTATCAATGAAGGCAGAAATATTAATGAATCAGTGATAAGCTCTCTTAATTTCTATTTCTTCCCACTTGCTCTGATTGATGTCATTTACAATTTCAAAATGTCTTTGTAAGAGAGATGGGGGGGTGTTGAATTCAAAGCTAAGTCTGTATATATGTGTAAATAATAAGGAAGGGGATGCCAAGGGAGAAGCAACAGTTTTACAAGACATGGAAGTTTCTCCAAATACAGAATACAACTCTAATTCTAGTGCAGTTATCACCACACTCTGAACATGTTCTTAAAATGTAGATTTCACCTTAAACTGGTGCTGGTACCAAGAACTTATAAAGTGTTCTGTATTCTGAGGCTTTCTAAAGAAAGAAAGAAAGAAAGAAAGAAAGAAAGAAAGGGAGTAGGTTTGACCTATGGAAAATGTAACTTGAAAAAAGAGACATTGCACATCCCTTTGTAAACGAAGAAAACTTTAATAAAAAAAAATACAGCCTTCTGAAAATGTCAAATTGTATAGTTCGTGATAACGCATGGAACTTTATATTGGTAACTTATCAATAAAGAATATTTAGTGCATTGTTGTAAAGGAGAATACAGTTGTCTAATATTTGTGCAGCCTACTTAGGGCTAAGAATTGCCTAAAGAACGTTTGTACACAAATACTGTAAGTAATAATAAGGAAGGAGAGGCAGGACAACATAGTCCACATTTTACAATGTTTGAGATAGCCTAATAATCTGTACTATTTTTTAGTGTAGTGCCTAAGTATTACCAGCACATCCTGGCTTTGGCATTTGCTGTAAAGGAGATAAATGAAAACTCTCAGATTTTACCCAATACTTCCTTGGGCTTCCACATTTATGACAGTTACTTCAATGCAAAGAATACCTATCATGCCACAATGCAGCTTATGTCTTCAAAAGAAAAAATAGTTCCCAACTACATATGTGACATTCAGAATAAATTAATAGCGGTTGTTGGGGGACTGGAGCCTCTAATTTCTCGTTATATTGCAACTGTATTGGATATCTACAAGATTCCACAGGTAGGTTGTGTAGATGTCTCTATTTCTTTGTGGAATATGGGTTTCATCCATTTAAATGCTTATTTTCACCACACAGAAAAGATTGTGGGTGTGGAAACAGAAGTGGTTGAAAGCATGTGGGAAATATTTCTTTGTGTAGGAATGTAAAATGGAAGCTGAGATACAGGTCTTCATAAATGAGAGGCACCTACAGTAGAAAGTACATTCTCTAGTGACAGAAGGTAGGTGGAAGGCAGGCATATCAGCAATAATTACAGCCACAGCATATGACAGGCAGAGAAATCACCTGACCTGTTGTAAGAGGCAAGCAGATGTAGACTTTCTGAGAAAAGGCAGTGCCCCATTTTCCCTACTGAACCAGCCTCCATTGAAAATGTTCTTGTGCATGTAATTAAAAATTTATGCATCAACTTTTTGAAGAAAGGGATTATGTCGGCCAAATTTGGGCTCCTATTCATTCATTCATTAATATTTCCTTTACTTAGCTCATATATGGCCCTGCTCCAGTGATGAATGATAAAACCAAAGGCCTTTCCTTCTACCAAATGTCTCCTAAAGATGCTCTTCAGCATGCAGGCATTCTGACTTTGCTTCTCCATTTCAATTGGACGTGGATTGGGATCCTTACATCCAATGATGAATATGGAGAAAGATTTGTGCAGACAGTGTTTCCAGTATTCTCCAGCAAGGGTATTTGTTTTGCCTTCATAGAAAGAACCAGTAAATTTACCATTGTCACAGAAATTAATGACATGCTACATGAGAGAGCCAAAATATATGATAAAATCATTGACAGCAAAGCCAATGTAGTGGTTGCTAATGCAGAATCTTATCTCATTGTTTTTTTGAGGTGGCTACCATATATCTCAGAAAGAGAATGCACAATAAATAAAGGAAAAGTGTGGATAGTAACAGCTCAGATAGAGCTCACGTCAATGGTGTATCAAAGAACCTGGGATACAGACATAGTCCATGGTGTTCTGTCCTTCTCTATTCACTCCAGTGATCTGCCAGGATTCAAAACATTTATCGAAAGCAAAAGCCCTTCATTCACAACAGGAGATGGCTTTATCAGGGATTTCTGGCAGCAGGCCTTTGGTTGTGTATTCCTAAGTGTAGATGGGGACAAGGTGGATGGACACATTTGCACAGGAAAAGAGAAGTTGGAAAGCCTTCCTGGGACATTTTTTGAAATGAGCTTGACTGGCCACAGCTACAGCATCTACAATGTTGTTTATGCTGTGGCACATGCTTTACACTCTATGTCTTCATCTCGACTGAATCACCACTCATTGGTTGATGGAAGGTGGATGAACTTTCAGAATCAGCAGGTCTTGCAGGTAATGGGATGACATTCCTCCTGTTGGAAGGCAAAATACTTCTCAGAATATATAACAATATGCTCCAATCAGATCCTTCTTGTGGGCTTCCTGTTGACATATGGTTGGGCACTGTAAGCACCATATTCTGGACTAGATAGGCTTTTGGACTGATCTAGCAGGTCTCTTATGATTCTGTCTGGCAAAAGGTCTTGACAAACTCTTCTCTTCCTCTAAGTTGCATGTTTTTCCTCCATGTTACTGTCAGCAGGTTCTGAGACTATAGAATTGTAGAGTTGGAAGGGACCACTAGGGCAATCTAGTCCAACTGTGCAATCTACTGCAAGAACTGTATGCTGGACCAGGGAGGCTTTGGACTGATCTAGCAGGTCTATTTTTATTCTGTCTAATAAAGGTCTCCCCAAACTATGGTTGCCGTATGTCAAAAAGTGAAAAGCCAAACACAAAGTTTTTGAGGTTTTTTGGCAAAGTTGTTGAGATTTTAGCTGTTTCAGAAAATTCTGCCCAGACACAATACTGGACCTATGGCAGCCCTAACCCAAACTCTGCCCATCCTCTCCATCTTCTTTCTCTATATTAATTTGAGCATGTTCTGAGATTATACAGTTGTGGAGTTGGAAGGGGTCACTAGGCTTTAAATGAAGGATCCACCAGGGCAGCAAATCCTGATGTTGGTATTTCTTTCCTCTTTGCTCCTATTGTATATCTTCTATCACCCGTTCTTCCCTGGTGCCATCTTTGGGTCCTGTGATTCACACTGGGAGTTCAGTGTGTAGTTGGTTACAAAAAAGAAAAAGGGGAAAAAAAGCCCAAGACTCACCCCACACGAGATACTTCTAAAAACAACAATATTGCAATGAAGTGTTGTTGGGCAAATGTGACACTGACTTTCATATGTCTGAGCATGAAAACAAAGAACTATGCTGCTTCCACCCAGGGAAGATGTTTGCATGACATACTGTGAAAGATTCCACAGAAATGCAGCCTCTACTAAGCTTCTTTTCCTTTTCAACTCAGCTCCATCACTTTCTGAAAATTGTCTCCTTTAACAACAGTGCTGGAGACAAGATCTCCTTTGACCAGAATGGGGAGTTAGTGACTGGATTTGATATTATTAACTGGATTATTTCCTCAAACCAATCCTTTCATAGAGTGAAAGTTGGGAGAATGGATCCCCAGGGTTCTCCGGACCAAGTGTTCACCATCAACAAGGATGCCATCACATGGCACAATTGGTTTAATCAGGTAGGATTCAGTTGGGAACTGCTTGGGAAACCATTCAGTTTCATTGAATGGGCAATGTTCAGCCCATAACAAATACCGAGTTTTGATTAGAAATGATACAATCTATGTAGAAAGTAAGACTCAAAAAATATCTGCACTATTTCCTTTGCTGTTGAATATATTAAATGTGTTGAAAAGAATAAACATATGTTTCTGCTAGTTTGATTACATATTCAATGCCACAACAGGCAACTAGATGTCTTTGAGAAGACTGAATGCAGGATGTAATTGCAGAAGTGTTCTCTCCACTTGCAATTTCTTTTTTTAGAATAATAATAATATTTATTAAGTTTTCCAATTTGACAATCAAATAAAGGCCACATTAAAGACATTCTGAGGGACGCAGGTGGCGCTTAGGGACGCAGGTGGCGCTGTGGGTTAAAGCCTCAGCACTTAGGGCTTGCCGATCGAAAGGTTGGCGGTTCGAATCCCTGCGGCGGGGTGCGCTCCCGCTGCTCAGTCCCAGCGCCTGCCAACCTAGCAGTTCGAAAGCACCTCCGGGTGCAAGTAGATAAATAGGGACCGCTTACCAGCGGGTAGGTAAACGGTGTTTCCGTGTGCGGCTCTGGCTCGCCAGAGCAGCGATGTCACGCTGGCCACGTGACCCGGAAGTGTCTCCGGACAGCGCTGGCCCCTGGCCTCTTAAGTGAGATGGGCGCACAACCCCAGAGTCTGTCAAGACTGGCCCGTACGGGCAGGGGTACCTTTACCTTTACCTAAAGACATTCTGAATTATATTGAGATACAACATCAAGGAGAGAAACTTTTGATATTAGGAATCTATGCGCCAAATGAGGGGAAATCGGAATTTTATAAGAAGTTGCATGAGACCATGCTGGACTATTTGGACTATAACAACATCATTTTGATGGGAGATATGAACGGGGTCGTATCAACCAACATGGATAAGTCACAAAGCCAAAATGTTACAAAAGATGGCAGACTACCAAAGACCTTTTTCGAAATGACAGACAATATGGATTTGATTGATATCTGGAGGATAAAGAACCCCTTGGGAAGAGAGGGAACATTATCTGGAGGATAAAGAACCCCTTGGGAAGAGAGGGAACATTTTTCTCTGAGGCCCAACTGACCTGGACAAGAATCGACCAAATATGGATATCTAGAGGTCTGGCACCCAAGGTTACAAAGGTGGAAATCTGCTCAAAGACCTGCTCCGACCATAATGCAGTAAAGTTGGACATGACACTAATACCAACCGGCTCCTTTAGATGGAAGATGAATGACAATCTGTTTAGAGATCAGGAGGTTATCAAGAAGGCCCAAAAAGCTCTAAAGGATTACTTTGAGATAAACATGAACACTACGGTGGAAAAAAGAATTATCTGGGACGCAAGCAAGGCAGTGATGAGGGGGTTCTTGATACAACAGAATGCTGTAAAGAAAAGGACACAAAATGAGAGGAATGATAAAATTTTGGAGAAAATTAAAGAATTAGAAAAGAAGCTGAGATTAAATCCGAAGTCACAGCCGACGTTGAGAGAAATTAAACTTCATCAAGCACAATATTCTAAATTGATAAACCAGGAAATAGAGTGGAAGATTAAATTAATGAAACAAAAAACTTTTGAATCGGCGAATAAATCTGGAAAACTGCTAGCTTGGCAGTTGAAGAGGAGACAAAAATTAAATACAGTTACAAATTTAGAGATTGAAGGAAGAAACATTCAGAACCCTGTGGATATTAGAAAGTGCTTCCAGAGATACTTCAAAAAATTATATACTCAAGGGCCGCAAGATGAGATTGAAATTAAACAATTTTTGGAAAAAAATGGATTATCAAAATTGTCACAAGAAAATAGATCAATCCTGAACTGCAAAATAACACGACAAGAGATTGAACAAGCCATTCAGAATATGAAATTGGGCAAATCTCCAGGACCAGATGGGCTGACCTCCAAGTATTATAAGACATTAAAAGACTATCTGATACAACCATTGATGGAGGTTAGCAATGAAATTATGGAGGGAAGGAGGGCGCCAGAATCGTGGAAAGAAGCCTTTATCACATTGATACCAAAATCGGAAGCTGAAAAGACACAACTTAAGAACTATCGTCCCATCTCTCTTTTAAATGTGGATTACAAAATATTTGCAATGATGCAAGTGGGAGCGAGAGACGTGAGGGAGTCCAAAGAAGTTATGAAAAGATGTTATGATACATGTTATATTGTTTATTACTTTTGCATTTCTGTATTTAAAAAATCTCAATAAATATTTATTAAAAAAAAATAAAGACATTCTGAATTATAAAATAATCAAACAGTCCAAATATTAAGCCAAATCAAATCATTGTCTTCCCATGCTGTGAGGTTGGACGATTGCCATCATCTCACATTTGCGCTGCTTTCTTAATTAGTCCAGGTGGTTCCCAAAAATCAATCCTATGTTAATCCGTTCATTTCCACAGCCTCTGAGTTCGTCAAGCAAGCAAGTTATATCAAAACAGTATGTTTCTGTGTGGGTGTTTATTTTCGTCCATGTCTTTCACTTTTGCTTTTTCATGCCAGTAGTTATCCAATATGACACGTCCCAAAATGGAGGAAATCTGGCTTTCTGCCAGTTGTTCCAGGCATATGTCCAAACCTTTCCATTTCATCTTATACCAGAACAGATAAGCCTGTACTTTTCCTAGAAGCCTCTTCCGCTTTTAACAACCCATCAGAATTAATTGCAAGTTTGTAAATCTTTTCCACACAGTTAATAATTGCGTACCTAATCAATCTGTATTCAGACTTTCCGGGGGGGGGGGTTTGCCAAGTAAAGTTGCAAATACACAATATATCAAAAAGAAACAAAGGTGGCTCCCCCCCTTTTTTGTTCTGACATAAAAGTTCCATAGTAAAGATAATCTCTCTTCCACTTGAATCCTTTGGCTCCTCAGTGGCTGAATCAGTTAGCAGAGTAGTTTATCTCCCCTCACTCAGAGTATGCCCATTAATTAAGTCCAAATTATCATATTAAAAAACTGGAGTTTGTTCACTCATGGCGGCGACTTTGGAGAGTTGCCAAAGAGACACATGGTGTTTTCCACCCAGAGCCCCCTGCCACCTCATTCCTACTACATTGGGGCAGGCGTTGGGTGATCTGCGTGTGAAGCTGCCCCCACTAGCCCCAGAGTTGGGGGGTTGGGAGGATGATTACTCCCATCTCATCCTCAAAATATCCCATGTAAAATGACACAGATGTAATCAACAGCCTCAGCCATGGCAAGCCAAACCAGAAGTTCCCCACTTGCAATTTCTAGAGATTGGTATTCAGAGGCTTGTTGCTTACAATGGTTGAGGTAGTAGCCCTTGATAGAATTATCCTCTATGAATTTGTCTAATCCTTTTTAAAGGCATCCAGGTTTGTAACCAGTGCTCATTTTGGTGAATTTTGGATTTTAACTATTTTGTTTTATGAAGAAGTACATCTTTTTGTTATGAATATTACAACATTCAGCTTCAGTGTAATATATTTTGTTGTTGCTGTTGTTTAGTCATTTAGTCGTGTCCGACTCTTCGTGACCCCATGGACCAGAGCACGCCAGGCACTTCTGTCTTCCACTGCCTCCCACAGTTTGGTCAGACTCATGTTTGTAGCTTCGAGAACGCTGTCCAACCATCTCGTCCTCTGTCGTCCCCTTCTCCTTGTGCCCTCAATCTTTCCCAACATCAGGGTCTTTTCCAGGGAGTCTTCTCTTCTCATGAGGTAGCCAAAGTATTGCAGCCTCAGCTTCACGATCTGTCCTTCCAGTGGGCACTCAGGGCTGATTTCCTTAAGAATGGATGCGTTTGATCTTCTTGCAGTCTCTGGGACTCTCAAGAGTCTCCTCCAGCACCATGATTCAAAAGCATTAATTCTTTGGCAATCAGCCTTCTTTATGGTCCAGCTCTCACTTCCATACATATTTAGGCTTTATAAATGCATGATTTCATGTATCCTTACTCTTTCCTCTCATCTGCCTTATTTCTAAGCTTAAAAGCCACAAATGTATTAATCTTTCCCCATAGGCTTCCTTTCCTTTAAATTTGTTTTAAAATGTTTTTAATTTTTAATTTTAATGGTTGTAACCACACTTGGAATACCTTGCACAGCCTGGTTATTTCACATCTCCGATGGATGTCAGATGAAGTTACGAAAGAGTGGTCCCAATTTGGTTTCAGTTATACATGAAGATCATCTTAAGAACTTGAGACTGCTTCTCAAGATAATCATTCTACTCTTTCAATTTCAAATTAGGTCCAGCCTCTTTCTGTATGTTCTGAGAGTTGCTATCCTGGTTCCAGCAAGAAAGTGAAGGAGGGAAAACCATTTTGTTGCTATGATTGCATCCCATGTCCAGAAGGAAAGTTTTCAGACCAGAAGGGTAAGAAATAGAGTGTAGAAAGCTGGGAAAAGTTTGGTCATGGTCAAGGAAACACAACAAAATTGCAGCACCACAAAGCAGAAGCAAAAGTGAATGTGATAGATGCAGAATACTTGGACCAAATGGTATACATGCTAACCTCAATGTGTTTCAAACACAGGTTGTTCATCAGGGGAATACATTAAAATGTGTAGAAATTCATATGAGCTGTATCCAGTTGGTATTCATCTGCACACATACTTTCGATTCTTGTGGTGTCCAAAAACAAGTAAATATGATGTTATACTTTGAGATGGTACACAAATCCTTTCCTTGTATACTGCTCTGTTATTTGATAAAATTGGTTTTTTTTATTTCTTTTGGAATTGAATTCTTTTGGAATTGAAAGTGGGAAAACAGTATCTAAACTTCACAAATGAGCAAAGAAATTTTCCAAGCAGGAACATTATGTGACCTGTTAGAGCAGCAAAATAACCAGACTGAACAATGGTGATGGGATAAAATCGGGCCAAATCTTTATTGACAGCAGAAGGCAGGACAAAGGTTGGCATGGGTCCCAGGATCAGTTCATCATTTCACAAGCCCCATGTTGATGGAATGCATCTGCTGGGTTTGGATCCCTCCAAATCTGTATGACGGGAGTTGGCCAGTGTGGAATCTTGCCATGTTGCAATGCAAGGAAGCAAGGTCTCACTGGGGAACCAGGATGCAGATTCTAACCAGGCAGATACTGAACCCACGCTTGGGTTTGCAATGGTCAATCCTCTCCTCAGGCCCCTCAGGGCCCTATACTATGGTGATGCTGCCCAATGCCATTTCCACCCTCATACAAACAATATTATTGTGCCTAAAAAAGGAACACCATAATTTCACTGAGGGAAAGGTGAATAAAAAAACCCAACCAGGTGCCAATCGGGTTAAGAGAAAAGAAATCCTTTCCAGCCCTTTCAAAGCAAAATGGCTGTGACATCCAAGAGAAGCAGCCTTATATAGGCTTACCCCTCCTCGCTGCAGCAAGGGCTCATGGGACAGCTTTTTCCCATTAACCCATCACACAGAGAAGATACAGTGGTACCTTGGGTTACAAACGCTTCAGGTTACATACGCTTCAGGTTACAGTCTTTGCTAACCCAGAAATATTACCTCGGGTTAAGAACTTTGCTTTGGGATGAGAACAGAAATTGTGCAGCGGTGGCACAGCGGGAGCAGGAGGCCCCATAAGCTAAAGTGGTGCTTCAGGTTAAGAACAGTTTCAGGTTAAGAACGGACCTCCAGAATGAATTAAGTACTTAACCCGAGGTACCACTGTACTTGACAAAACATTGCCCAGTATTTTGCTGCAATCTGTGGGCCACAGTGCTGCTGGGCAAAGGTGTCCTCTGCTTATTGGACACAGAACGGTGCTTATAAACAAAAAGTCTCTAATCTTAGCTCACTACCTTGCAGATTCAACTAATGAGGCAGCTGTGCATCCACAGAGCTCTAAAGTACACGAGACCATAACATTTCCAGAAAGGTAGATGGCAATCCACATAACCATCTCCTCACCTTCCTTATTTTGAGAAGACTGAAACCAAAGGAATATCCTAGTATGAATGGATTGTTTTAGATGTAAAAGAGAAAACATTGCAGTATGCTTGTGAGATGTCTGGAATCAATTTGAAATGAAGCCCATGCCTTTTCTTTTTCAGACATGAATGCCTGTTCTACATGCACAGTGAAAGCCTATCCAAGCAAAACCAGGGATTTCTGTATTCCCAAATTAATTTCCTTTTTATCGTATAAAGAACCACTGGGCATCAGTTTAGCCTTTTTTGCTCTTTTCTTTTGTCTGATGACAGTCTTGGTGCTAGGAATATTTCTGAAGCACCACAACACTCCCATTGTCAAGGCCAACAACCGGAACCTTGCCTACACTCTCCTTATCTCAATCCTGCTCTGCTTCCTTTCTGCATTGCTATTCATTGGACATCCTAAGCAGGTGTTGTGTCTCCTCCGACAAACCACTTTTGGCATGATCTTCTCTGTGGCTGTTTCTTGTGTATTGGCAAAAACCACTACTGTGGTTCTTGCTTTTATGGCCACCAAACCAGGTTCCAGGATGAGGAAGTGGGTGGGGAGAAGACTTGCCAGTGCCATTGTTCTTTCCTGCTCCCTTATTCAAGCAGGCATTTGTACCGTATGGTTGGTCACCTCTCCCCCATTCCCAGATGTCGACATGCACTCAGTTGCTGAAGAAATTATATTAGAATGCAATGAGGGGTCCATGATTATGTTTTACTGTGTTTTGGGTTATATCAGTTTCCTGGCCATAATCAGCTTTGTTGTGGCGTTCTTTGCCAGGAAATTGCCCAATAGTTTCAATGAAGCCAAATTCATTACTTTCAGCATGTTGGTATTTTGCAGTGTTTGGCTCTCCTTTATTCCATCCTACCTGAGTTCAAAGGGGAAATATATGGTAGCTGTGGAAATCTTTTCTATCTTAGCCTCCAGTGCTGGGCTCCTAGGTTGCATCTTTCTCCCCAAATGTTATATCATTGTGCTGAGGCCTGCACTGAACAACAGGGAACAACTAATAAGAAGGAAGGTCTGAATAATCTCAGTGTCTTTGTGTTTTGCTATTTTGTGCCACTCAGGAAATGTTGTGTATGAATTATCATTCAGACCTTTACTGTATTGCTAGAAAAAACCTTATTTTAAATGTCACTGTCCATTACACTTTCTTTGCACTTGGATACTTGTGTGAAGGTAGCTCTGTAAACACTTACAACTCATTTAGGAGAGTTTTTTCTGGAAACATTGAACAGTAACTGAAGTTATTCTTTTAGAGATGAAACACTCACCGGTGCCTTGAAATCTGAGTCAAGAGTTTTATTACTTGATCGGTTACAAAACCATTACGGTAGCAACTATTTACAATCATTAACGCAAACAGCTATAGCAGCACACTTTCAGTTACAGTTTCTCTCTCTCCAGTCTGTAATCAGAGATACATCAGCAGTCCTGACTCAGCGGATTTTCAGGCAGCACTCATTTGTCAGATGTCTTCCATCTGCAAAAGCAAAACCGATAGTTCCTCTTTTTATTGGCACTTCCAGCCGAAACTACACATGCTCAGAGTGCCACTCCCATGCATAAACGAATGTTCTGGAAACTTCTACCTGTTTCTGACTCAACGAGTCCCTAACACCCCCTCTCACTCATACAGAAACAGAAGGTATAATGACCATGTACAGAGTGTTTACACATTATGTATCACAAGTCCCAACTTTTCAACTAGTTGTGCATGTCTCTCAAAAGTAAGAGATTTTGTAAACACATCAGCACCATTTTGTCTGCTTTCACAATACTGCAGTTGTATCTGATTTTGCTTCACATTCTCTTTCACGTTTTGGTATTTAATATCCATGTGTTTCATTCTACTTTTAAACTGTTCAGACTCCATCACTGCAATGACTGCCTGATTATCCTCCCATACCTGCCCTGGATATGTACACTTTACTCCCATGTCAGTGAGAATTTGTACATCGTACTTCAATTCATTAATAGATCAGATTGAGCACTGTATTCATCTTCTGTGGAAGAAGTGGCTACAATCCCTGGACTTCCACCCCACCAAAGAATTGCCAAATTGAAATACCATCCCAGACACTGATTTCCTGTCTGGTAAATTTGCCCTATCACTATCAACAAAACACAGTAATTCGACTGATCCTGAGGATGACAACTTGAGACAATAATCAAGTGCATTCTGTAAATAACGGAAAATGTGTTTTACCTGCTTATTGCTTTTAACAGTATAAAGTAAATCAAAGACATATGAAAGACACAGATCATACTTATCATGTTTGTCACCAAAGGGTCTACATACAGTTGTCAGCTATACTTCTTTTGAAACAAAGTTTCTTCAAAACACTGTCAAGACATTCATTCCAATATCTGGCACATTGTCTGAGCTCATAGATCGCTTTATACAATCTGTATACAGAACCCTGTTCACCTGCCTTGAACCCAGGTGCTTGACTCATGAATATTTCCTCTTGAAAACCTGCATTGAGGTAAGCAGTTTGAATATCAAAATTATTCATCTTGAACCCGCATTGTGCTGCTACAGCCAGCAACAAACACACACTCTCATTCCTTGCAGTTGGAGAAAAGGTTTCATCAAAACTTTCTCCTTTTCTTTGAGTAAAACCACATGCTACTATCCAAGCTTTGTATTTAATACTTCCATTGGCAAAGTTTTTAATCTATACACCCATCTACAGCCCACTGCCCTTTTCCTTCTGCCAATGGTTCAACTGTAAACATGTTATCTTCTACCAAAGACTTCATCTGATTTAACATATGCCTTTATGTTGCTTGCATCTCTGGTGGGCAGGATGGGTTCAATAATGGGATTTAAAACACATACACACACTCCCACCCCAAACCCCATAATCTATCCTCTTCAACCAAGCACAATTCAAAGAGTTGGTGCTGACCTTTAAAGCCCTAAATGGCCTTGGTCCAGTATATTTGAAGGAATGTCTCCACCCACATTGTTCTACCTGGAAACTGAGGTCCAGTGCCGAGGGCCTTCTGGCAGTTTCCTGACCATTAGGTCCAGTCGTGACCAACTCTGGGGTTGTGGCGCTCATCTCGCTTTATTGACCGAGGGAGCCGGCGTACAGCTTCCGGGTCATGTGGCCAGCATGACTAAGCTGCTTCTGGCAAACCAGAGCAGTGCAAGGAAATGCCGTTTACCTTCTCGCCCTATCAGTACCTATTTATCTACTTGCACTTTGACATGGTTTCGTACTGCTAGGTTGGTAGGGGCAGGGACCGAGCAACGGGAGATCACCCTGTTGCGGGGATTTGAACCGCTGACCTTCTGATCAGCAAGTCCTAGGCTCTGCGGTTTAACCCACAGCGCCACCCACGTACTTTTTAATGGTTTACTGTATTTTAATATTTTGTTGGAAGCCGCCCAGTGTGGCTGGGGAAACAGCCAGATGAGAGGGGTATAAATCATCATCATCATCATCAAGCAAAAGTGCATTTTGGCAGTAAGGGTCATATTGATGATCAGGAGGAATGCAGTGCTTAATCATATATCTTTCAGTGCATATGTTGGCCAGTAATCCTTCAGCTCTTAAATGTACTCCCCAGTTTTTACAAAGAATACCAAGCTAGTCCAGGGTTTCCAAAACAACCAGCTATTTTTGGACTAAAATTCCCATCATCCCTGACCATTGTGATGTTCTGTGCAACGTCAGCCCCCACCCCAATCTCCTTCCCAAGTCAGCATGTCTGATACCTATTCATTTGTGCCCCAGATTTACTGGGCTTCAGACAAGCATTCTGTTTTTCATACTAGGTTGAAGTCTTAAAATGTGGGATAATACTGTTGAGCATCTACAGCTTGGAAGGGCAACCTTTTTGAAGATATATTTCCATGTTTTCATAATGCACCACTGTGGTAATATTTGAAAGACCAAAACTAGGTAGAGGGTGACTACCACACACACCTCATTATAGTGGATAATTGGGTGGAAATCCTCTAGACAATACTAAGACACTCCTACAATTTCCAGCATTAGCATAGTGGCATAAATTGTTAGAGTGGGATTCGCCACTGGTGGCAGATGACAGAGACTGTGACACCATGAGACCGGTGTAAAACCAAATTAAATAAAGGTTTTATTTCAAAACAACAAACAAAAAAGTTTGTGCGTGTTTTTCCTGCAGGCAAAGTACAAACTGCAGCTTTTCTCCTTTTGTAGCCATGGCCAGCTGCACCCAATCAGCCCACAGCTTACAGAAACTCTTCTTAAAGGTACAAACATGTTTCTGTGCAGAATGATTCTTTCCCAACATAAATTAAATACATGTAACATAATTTCCATGTCTTCATCCCATAGCACCATGATAGCATTTGAATGTCCATGGTAGCATACAAACATTGCAAATAGGTGGAGGATCTATCAGATGTAATTATAGGCCTCCTTTCCCAGTCTAGTGGCAATTGGATGGATGCACATAGGTCATGGAATGCACCATCATGCTCCTTGGCCCAGTATTCCTGAAGGACCGTCTCCACCGCCATCATTCTGCTTGGACACTGAGGTCCAGCTCTGAAAGCCTTCTGATGGTTCCCTCATTGCGAGAAGTGAGGTTATAGGGAACCAGGCAGAGGGCCTTCTCAGTAGTGGCACCTTCCCTGTGGAATGCCCTCCCATCAGATGTCAAGGAAACAAACAACTATCTGACTTTTAGAAGACATCTGAAGGCAGCCCTGTTTAGGGAAGATCTCTCTGGCCTCCACTTCCTTTTGGGTATCTGGCAGCTGGGCTCCAGGGTGACTTCCAGACCTCCATAGCCAGTGCTTTCTTTCTGGGGGGATGCAGGGGTACACATATACCAAAAGATTTTGTAAATCTCTGTACTGTAGTTCATTTACTGTATTTGATTTTTTCTCGATTTGAATTATAAAATGCTGATTTTTGTGAGTCAAAATTAAAGTACCACTAAACATTTTTTTAGGAAAAAAAAGCACTGCCCACAGCATCTCACCAGGCAGGGTTTCCACCTCAATGACTTTTCTCTACAAGGGGACTTCTCATGTCTTCTGCTTGCAGCTGCTTTATTTTACTGAAGCACTGGTCCTGCCACTACCCCATCTGGTCAAGCCACTGGCTTTGCCATTGCTCCATTCCCTCATGCTGCCTTTGCTGCTTTAGCATCAACTTGAATTGCTCAAGAAGTGTTGCTGGCACTGTCATCCAATAAAACAGAATGTTGGAAAATCCATGCCAGTCAAAAGGAAGTACAGTTTTGGGGCCTTGAAGTTTGAACTGTTATGGAGGCCCCTTTCTATCCAACTACATGGAAGAAGAAAAAACCTCTGTTCAGATGCCCCAACCTTCCCCCCCCCCTTTTTTCAACTCCATTTGTGAACACCAATATTAAGTTGATGACTCCTTACTCCTGCAATTGGGAAAAGGGCTGTAATTAATTCAAGTACTTGGCAATGCTCCTCCCCGAGGATTTTCAGTGGACAGAAGCAAAAATAATAGCACAATGTATGAAGGATAATATAAATATTCACTTTAATAATTAGTTGTAGAAGCAGGGACTCAGAAAAATCAAAGAAACTACCACTTTGTTTCTCCTGAGAGGGAATAGAAAAATCTGTGTTTAGAGAGAAAATTGGTACTCAGGATGGTGACATTAGTTGTCTTGATACTGGTACTACTTCCTCACGTGGCGTGCAAGCCTCACAATAACTGCATGGTAAGAGCTCCACACAATCCACTTCACGAGTATCATCAGTTGGGAGGCAACATAATTGGTGGCATCACTTCTCAGACCTTCATAATCTCCAACTCGCTAACCTTCATTGAAGCACCTCCACCCGTGTTGTTTGAAGAGCTTGTGTAAGACTTTGTTATTGTTATTGTTTGCAGTTACTATTTTTGTTTGCATTAAGGATGTGAATTACGGTCTTTCCCCAGGTTTGTCAAAGAATTTTCAAGTGGTGAACTTAAAATACTAATTTAATTATATTCAGAATGGAGACAGATTAAGTTCATCCGGTTTTGAAAATACTAGTGATGGCTTCCTCCACTTAAACATTTTAGAAACTACCATCAATAGGGCAAAAATATTAATGATAATTGATAAATTTCTTAATTTGTATCATTTTTCTTATACAATTTCAAAGTGTCTTTGTAAGAGAGCTGGGGGGGGTGTTTGTTGAATTCAAAGCTAAGTATTTATATATTTGTAAATAATAAGGAAGGGGATGCCAAGGGAGAAGCAACAGTTTTACAAGACATGGAAGTTTCTCCAAATACAGAATACAACTCTAATTCTAGTGCAGTTATCACCACACTCTGAACATGTTCTTAAAATGTAGATTTCACCTTAAACTGGTGCTGGTACTTCACCAAGAACTTATGAAGTGTTCTGTATTCTGAGGCATTCTTAAGAAACGATCCAGTATTGTCATAGAATTAGATAAATATCAAGAATAGGAGTAGGTGTTCACATGCATCAAATACATCCTTCTGAAAATGTCAAATTGTATAGTTCGTGATAACGCATGGAACTTTATATTGGTAACTTATCAATAAAGAATATTTAGTGCATTGTTGTAAAGGAGAATACAGTTGTCTAATATTTGTGCAGCCTACTTAGGGCTAAGAATTGCCTAAAGAACGTTTGTACACAAATACTGTAAGTAATAATAAGGAAGGAGAGGCAGGACAACATAGTCCACATTTTACAATGTTTGAGATAGCCTAATAATCTGTACTATTTTTTAGTGTAGTGCCTAAGTATTACCAGCACATCCTGGCTTTGGCATTTGCTGTAAAGGAGATAAATGAAAACTCTCAGATTTTACCCAATACTTCCTTGGGCTTCCATATTTACGACAGTTACTTCAGTGCAAAGAATACCTATCATGCCACAATGCAGCTTATGTCCTCAAAAGAAAAAATAGTTCCCAACTACATATGTGACGTCCAGAATAAATTAATAGCGGTTGTTGGGGGACTGGAGCCTCTAATTTCTCGTTATATTGCAACTGTCTTGGATATCTACAAGATTCCACAGGTAGGTTGTGCAGATGTCTCTATCTGTATGTTGAATATGGGATTTCATCCATTTAAATGCTTATTTTCACCACACAGGCAAGATTGTGGGTGTGGAAACTGAAGTGGGTGAAGGCATGTAGGAAATATTTCCTTGTTTAGGAATGTCAAATGGAAGCTGAGATACAGTTCATTATAAATGAGAGTGTTGGAAATATGACAGCACCTACAGTAGAAAGTAAATTGTCTAGAGATGGGGGAAGATGGAAGACAGGCATATCAGCAATAATTACAGCCACAGTATATGACAGGCAGACCAATCCCCTGACTTGTTGTAAGTAAGATGGCAGGCAGGGGTAGACTTTCTGAGAAAAGGCAGAGGTTAAAAAGGCAGTGCCCCATTTTCCCTACGGAAACAGCTTCCATTGAAAATCCTCTTGTGTTTGTAATTTAAAACTTATACATCAACTGTTTGAAGAAAGGGATTCTGTGGCACAAATTTTGGCTCCTATTCGTTCGTTCGTCCGTTCATTCATTCATTCATTCATTCATATTTCCTTTTATTTAGCTCATATATGGCCCTGCTCCAGTGATGAATGATAAAACCAAAGGCCTTTCCTTCTACCAAATGTCTCCTAAAGATGCTCTTCAGCATGCAGGCATTCTGACTTTGCTTCTCCATTTCAATTGGACATGGATTGGGATCCTTACATCCAATGATGAATATGGAGAAAGATTTGTGCAGGCAGTGTTTCCAGTATTCTCCAGCCAGGGTATTTGTTTTGCCTTCATAGAAAGAACCGGTAAATTTACCATTGTCACAGAAATTAATGACAAGCTACATGAGCGAGCCAAAATATATGATAGAATCATTGAAAGCAAAGCCAATGTAGTGGTTGCTAATGGAGAATCATATCTCAGTGTGTTTTTGAGGTGGCTACAATTTATCTCAGATAAAGAATGGACAATGAATAAAGGAAAAGTGTGGATAGTAACAGCTCAGATAGAGCTCACTTCAATGGTGTATCAAAGAACCTGGGATACAGATATTGTCCATGGTGTTCTGTCCTTCTCTATGCACTCCAGTGATCTGCCAGGATTCAAGACATTTATTGAAAGCAAAAGCCGTTCATTTAAAACAGGAGATGGCTTTATCAGAGATTTCTGGCAGCAGGCCTTTGGTTGTGTATTCCCAAGTATAGATGGGGACAAGGTGGATGGAGATATTTGCACAGGAAAAGAGAAGTTGGAAAGCCTTCCTGGGACATTTTTTGAAATGAGCTTGACTGGCCACAGCTACGGCATCTACAATGCTGTTTATGCTGTGGCACATGCTTTACACTCTATGTCTTCATCTCGACTGAATCACCACTCATTGGTTGATGGAAGGTGGATGAACTTTCAGAATCAGCAGGTCTTGCAGGTAATGGGATGACATTCCTCCTGTTGGAAGGCAAAATACCTCTCAGAATATATAACAATATGCTCCAATCAGATCCTTCTTGTGGGCTTCCCATTGGCATATGGTTGGGCATTGTAAGAACCATACATTGGACTAGATAGGTTTTTAGACTGATCTAGCAGGTCTCTTTTTATTCTGTCAAATAAAAGGTTTCCCTAAACTAGGGTTGCCATATTTAAAAAAGTGAAAATCCAGTTTACAGAAATTCCTGCTGGACACAATTTTTGAAGGGCGAATCCCATCTATATCTGGGAAATTCCAGACATATGGCATCTCTATCCCAAACTAGGCCATCATCTCCTTTCCATCTTCTTTCTTTATATTAGTGTTGGCACGTTCTGAGATTATAGAATTGTAGAGTTGGAAGGGACCATTAGGTTAATCTAGTCCAACAGAAATCTTTTGCCCAACGTGGGACTGGAACCCACAGCATTGAGATTAAGAGTCTCATGCTCATCCGACTGAGCTGTTTCCCTCTTTTTTCTAATGGTGACCTTAAAGTATACACATCATACTTTTGCTGCTATATATTTGCCAATTCATGCTAACTCTGGTTCATGCTGCCTTTTGGCTTACAGAAACTGCCACAACTACATTTTGAGGCCCTTAAGAAAAGTCTGTATTTGGAAATTGGTTGGAAGTCTTCTTGCTCTGTGTATCTCTTTTGAGTCACTTGGGAGAAATAGGTGGTATATTGAATTTTTAAAGTAAATAAATAAATATTTTTCCATGGGTGAGGAAGAAGGCAGTATGGCAGAGAATAGGCAATGATTCTTGGACTAGTGTGGTCTTAATATTTGTAGGAGGGGTGTTTAGCTCCTAAGACTTGTCTCCTAGATGGCTGTTGGGATGCTGCTGGTAAGAGGCTTTCAGAATCAGTAATGTTGTGTGTAGAAGAGACAGGTGTCATTTAGAAGAAGGTGTTGTCCAGTAGAAGCAAGATAAAACCTTTGAAACTCTACAACTACAGCCAGAATCCAGTTTACAAAGGCAGCTTTGAGCTCTACTATCTTTTTGTTTTTTGTTTTTTATATATAATATTTATTAATAGTTTTTTTTTAAATTATAACATAATAAACAAAACATACAAAAAACATCACATTTCATAACATATTTTCTTATCGTTTTTGGACTTCCTCACATCTCCCTCTCCTACGTTCCAAAATATAAAAATTAATTCAGCAATTTATCACCTTGTCCCCACCTTATCTAATTTTCCAATGTTATATCTTAAATTTTAGATATATTGATTTGACTTTTTAAAACTTTTTAGTTTAGCCTAATCATTATCTAAAAGTTGATTTTTTCCTAAATTTAGCTTATCTTCATAGTTCAGTATATCTAATTCAATGGTGCCAAGTTGTTTGTGATCAAGCATCCTCCTTAACATTCATACAGTTTACAATATTTTTGCAAATAGTCCTTAAATTTCTTCCAATCTTCTTCCACCGTCTCCTCTCCCAGGTATCGAATTCTGCCAGTCATCTCAGCCAGTTCCATATAGTCATCTCTAAACAAATTGTCATTCATCTTCCATCTAAAGGAGCCGGCTGGTAGTAGTGTTATGTTCATCTTTACAGCATTATGGTCGGAGCAGGTCTTTCGGCAGATTTCCACCTTTCCAGTCTTAGGTGCCAGACCTCTAGATATCCATATTTGGTCGATTCTCGTCCATGTCAGTTGGGCTTCAGAAAAGAATGTTCCTTCTCTTCCCAGGGGAATCTTTGTCATCCAAATGTCAATCAAGTCCATGTTGTCAGTTAGTTCAAAAAAGGTCTTTGGTAGTCTTCCATCTTTTGTAAGATTTTGATTTTGTGACTTATCCATGTTGGTTGATACCACGCCATTCATATCTCCCATCATAATGATGTTGTCATAGTCCAGATAGTCCAGGACATTCTCATGCAACTTCTTATAAAATTCCGATTTCCCTTCATTTGGTGCATAAATTCCTAGTATCAAAAACTTCTCTCCTTGATAATGTATCTCTATTGCCAAAATTCTTCCTTGCTCATCTTTAAATAAAAATTTAGGTGATAGGCTCTCCTTTGCATAGATCACCACTCCTCTTTTCTTCACTCGGTCCGAAGATATAAATTCTTGGCCTAATCTTTTATTTATTAGCACTTTTCTATGGAGCCTTGTCACATGTGTTTCTTGCAGACAGATAATGTCCAATTGTTCTTTTTTCAATATACGAAATAATTTCCTCCTTTTTTCCGGAGAGTTGCACCCATTAATATTCCAGCTCAACAGTTGCAGAGACATCCTGAGCAAATCTGTTATTTCTCAAGGGGTGGTATCTTTTTCTCTGGATCCTCAGGTTCCAAGGGAGTAGGTACAGCAGATGCTCCAGGCCCCAAGGGTGTTTCGATTCCTTTCTGAAGGTCCTTTCCGTAAGCAATCAAAAATTTATCTCTATCTTCAAGTGTTTTAATCTTGACTTTCTTCCCTCTGAAGGTGAAGGATAATCCCTGAGGAAATTCCCACCTGAAAATAATTGAATTACTCCTTAACAATCTCACCAATTCAAGATAGGCGGATCTAAGGTCCAGCAGTTGTTTCGGGATATCTTTGTAAATTTCTGCTCTTTTGTCCAAAATGTCCAGTGACTTTTCGTAGTGTAATCCCAAAATCTTGTCCCTTTCCTCCCTCGATCTCAAAGTTATCAAGCAATCTCTGGGCTTATCTTTCTTTGCAAATCTTCCAAGTCTGAAAGCCGATACAATTTTAAAATCCTTTTCTTCCTGTATAGACCAGAACTTGGAAAATTCTTTGGTCAGGAACTCAGCTAGGTTTTCTTCTTCAACTTCTGGTATTGACCTTAATCTTAAATTATTTTCCCGGTTCCGCAGTTCTATCATAGACAAATACATCTGATGTTCTCCAACTTGTTTACATAATGGTTTTACCTCTTGTTCTAATTTTTCAACTTTTTGGCTGGTAGCCTCAGCCAATTTACGATTCTCTTCAGAGGCCTCAGTTAACTGCCCAATTGCTTGTACGTTCTGTGCCACCTGTCCAGTTATTCTGTTTAGACAAGCTGTATTTTGATCAATTTTAGCTGTTTGTTCATCCGCTTTCTTGTCCAGAGATTCTACTCTTTTATCCAAGGATTCCAATTTTTCATAAATTTTCTCTAGGATTGAAGCAGTTGCTCCTGAGGCCATATCTTCCAACTGTAACTGCTCAGTTTCTTCTTCTTCCCCTGCCAACGGCAGAGTAGATACAATTTCTTCCTCCCCTGCTACCGGCAGAGTAGGTACAGATGATCTACGTGTCTGTAATGCTGAGGTTAAAGTTGTTTGTCTAGTTCTTACTCCCTTTTTTCTTGTGACACTCATTCCAACTTTATCTAACAGTCAAGGTCAAGCTGAGTTGTTCCCATGAGAATTCCACAGCCCAAGAGTAAACAATCGTATAGGAGGAAAGGAAAGAGAAAGTAGAATAATGTCACTGCTGTAAGTCCAGAATCCTCTAGAGGGAGCTTGCAATGTCTTGAGAGAAGAAGTCAAATCAAATAAAATCAATAGTCAAATTTAATGTCCATAGACCTTCAGTAGCTAATGCTTAGCAGAGTTAGAATTGACAGCAAAACATTGTTTCTGACAAGTGTCAACTGGTGTTTCAAAGTAGCAAGTCTTAAAATGCTCTAAATGTTGCAAGTCCAAATCCACAATAGCCAAGTCTGCAAACTGACAGTTTTACTGTTCAGGCAGCTCAAGTACCTGGGCTTCTCAGTCAAAATCTATAGTTCCCATAGCAGAAGATTATCACAGTCCAAGTAAAGGTTAAATCCAGTAATTACGTTAAATCTTTACTTTGTCTCAAAGCAGCTTCAGTGGGTGCTCAAATCAGATGGTTTAAAAAACCTCTACAGTGGCTCCACTCCTCCAGCTCTTTTTGCTTTGAAATTTAAATAGCAGCGGAAGACGGACTTCCTTTTAACATCTCTCCGCTTTCAGCCAAATTTCCATTAATTTAGACTCCAATTTTTAAAAGTCCTTCCTTACTCACGGGTTGTTGCTTTTCAGTTCCGAACGTTTCAAGGAAAAAAGGTCAGCGCTCACCGGCAGCAGCTGCGCGGCTTCACTCTGCAGAGTAGCGATCGACTCACAGCGCCGCAACCCCCTCCATGATCCGAGGCTCCTTACGGGGTCTCTTCAACGTTTTGAGGGTCGCTCCTGGCGCCCGCCGAGTCCCAGGACCACAGGCTCTTGCTGCCTGTGGGTTTCAGACGCGGGTCTCCGCTTCGCCGTAGCGGAAGACCCGATCTCCGCAGAGCTCCCTTTCACTAAAGGAAAAGGACCGCCATTGCCGTTCGCGCCGCCTCCGGAAGTCCGAGCTCTACTATCTTTTTGGACCATTAATGTTGAATAAGTTTAGGAAGTGTTTCATTAATTGTATACAGTGAAAAAGGCCATTGATTTAGAAAATACATTTGATATGTAATTTAAAGCTCATTATTTAACCTTTAAAACACTAAATGGCTTTAAATCAAGTGTGCCTGGCCAAAAAGGAAAAGTGAAGCAACTGCCTTACATGCCAGGATCCACCGGGGCAGCAGATCCTGATGTTGGTATTTCTTTCCCCTTTGCTCCTATTGTATATCTTCTCTCACCCATTCTTCCTTGGTACCATTTTGGGTTTCTGTAAATCAGACTTGGAGTTAAAGACTGACCCCATGTGACATTCAGACTGGCAGGTCAAGACTCACCCCACATGAGATACTTCTTAAAAACAAGAATACTGCAATGAACAGTTATTTGAAAAATGTCACATCATCTTTCACAAGTCTGAGCATGAAAACAAAGAACTGTGTTGCTTCCAGTATGACTTACTGTGAAAGATTCCACAGAAATGCAGCCTCTCCTAAGCTTCTTTTCCTTTTCAACTCAGCTCCATCACTTTCTGAAAATCGTCTCCTTTAACAACAGTGCTGGAGACAAGATCTCCTTTGACCAGAATGGGGAGTTAGTGACTGGATTTGATATTATTAACTGGATTATTTCCTCAAACCAATCCTTTCATAGAGTGAAAATTGGGAGAATGGATCCCCAGGGTTCTCCGGACCAAGTGTTCACCATCAACAAGGATGCCATCACATGGCACAATTGGTTTAACCAGGTAGGATTCAACTGTGAAGTGCTTGGGAAACCATTCAGTTTCCGAGCACAATTCAAAGTGCTGGTGTTGACCTTTAAAGCCCTAAATGGCCTCGGCCCAGTATACCTGAAGGAGCGTCTCCACCCCCATCGTTCTGCCCGGACGCTGAGGTCCAGCGCCGAGGGCCTTCTGGCGGTTCCCTCATTGCGAGAAGCAAAGCTACAGGGAACCAGGCAGAGGGCCTTCTCGGTAGTGGCACCTGCCCTGTGGAATGCCCTCCCATCAGATGTCAAAGCGATAAATAACTACCTGACATTCAGAAGACATCTTAAGGCAGCCCTGTTCAGGGAAGTTTTTAATCTGTGATATTTTAGTGTATTTTTGGTTTTTATGGAAGCCGCCCAGAGTGGCTGGGGAAACCCAGCCAGATGGGCGGGGTACAAATAATAAATTATTATTATTATTATTATTATTGAATGGACAATGTTCAGCCCATGACAAATACTGAGTTTTGATTAGAAATGATACAAGTTATGTAGAAAGTAAGACTCAAAAAACTTCTGCACTGTTTCTTTTGCTGTTGAATATATCACCGGTAAATGTGTTGAAAAGAATAAACATATGTTTGTGCTAGTTTGATTACATACTCAATGCCACAACAGGCAACTAGATGTCTATTAAGAGATTGAAAGCAGGACCTGAGTGCAGCAGAGTTCTTCCCATTTGCAATTTCTAGAGATTGGTATTCAGAGGCTTGTTGCTTCCAATGGTTGAGGTAGAAATTAGCTAGTAGCCCTTGATTGCCTTATCCTCTATGAATTTGTCTAATCCTTTTTTAAAGGCATCCAGGTTTGTAGCCAGTGCTAACTTTGGTGAATTTTAGAGTTTAACGATGTGTTGTATGAAGAAATACATCGTTTTGTTATGAATATTCTAACATTCAGCTTCAGTGTATGATATTTTGACTTTATAAATATATGGTTGTAATGGGTTAAGGGGCTGCTTGTGCGTAAATGGTTGAGTTCTCAACTCATGCAATCAGTTTCTAAACTCTCCCAGTCTGCGGAGCCATGGATGCATGGCTACCTCAATCGCTGGCAGAATCCGTCAGTGGGCGCTTCCGGAATTTACGCCAACATAAGAGTTCCTTAACGGAAACTCTCCTTCTGGATTCTCTGCGTGACAGTTTCCTGCGCGGAGTAGGCGTCCCCAGCGGAGATCCTGAAACCTCTCCGCTGTTCTCACTGGAAGTATCTTGGAGCCATCCCTCCAACTGAGTTTCTGCGGGAACTCTCTCTCTCCCCCTGCTGGTTCCTTCCTCAGCATCCGAGGGTCTCCTAGCCTCCTTGAGCCCTTCCACCACCTGACTCTCCGATGGCAGTTCCCTGACATCCACCTCCCCTCCAGGACCCCCCTCACCCCCCGTTTCCCTCTCTTCTCTGGGTGGTGAGGCTGGGAACCCCCTGAAAGAATCCTCCTCATCTTCGGATGACTCGAAAACCGCCCTCCACCTACTACTGTCCCTTCTTCCCGAATACTCTTCCCCATCTGATTCTTCTTCCTCTTCTTGTCCTGATACTGGGAACCCCTCGAACTCCCCTTCTTCGTCAGTGGTGCCGAAGTGTTCCTCCCAGAACCTAGCCAAGGGCTGAGGCTTCCTTGGGTGCCGGAGATGAAACGTTCCTACTAAAACCTCATCATCAATCGTTTCGGCCAGTACCCAGGTATTTTCGGACTCCGGTTCCCCTTCCCATGCCACTAAGTACTCCACCTGTTTACCCTTCCACCGAGAGTCGAGTATTTCTGCTACATGACTGCTGCTTTCCCTCTCTTCTACTTCCGGTGCCGTGGGAACCTCCCCTTCACGTCCCAAAAATTCCCGCCCCTCCCGGTATGGTGACAGTAATGACCTATGGAATACTGGATGCAGTTTCATGTTGTCTGGCAACCTGAGTCTGAAGGCCACCGGATTGACCTGTTGTATAACTTCGAAGGGTCCCAGTCGTTTCGGCCTCAATTTCTTGCACCCGCCCTTGAACGGCAACCCTTGTGTTGACAACCACACCCGGTCCCCCACCCTTATGGTCTCTCCTTCCCTTCTGCTCCTATCTGCCTGCTTCTTGTATTCTTCCTTGGCCCTATCCAAATTCATCTTGAGCTGTTGATGTATGGCTTCCATTTCTTCCACAAAATGTTCCGCTGCCGGTACGCTCCATCTTTCCCCTCCTTCCCCTGGAAAGGCCCTAGGGTGACACCCGTAATTGGCCATAAATGGACTCATGCCCGTGGACACATTTTCCGCGTTATTGTAGGCGAATTCGGCCAGGGCCAATTTCTCTACCCAATCATTCTCTCTGTCATTTACATAACACCTCAGATATTGTTGCAGAATACTGTTTGCCCTTTCCGCCTGCCCATTTGTTTCTGGGTGTCTGGCGGTCGAGAAATTGACCTCTACGTGCAGTAAGCTCATGAGCTTCCTCCAGAACCTGGACGTAAATTGTTTCCCTCTGTCTGAGACCACCCTCAAGGGGGCGCCATGCAACCTAAAAACGTGTTCTATAAACAACCTGGCAGTTTCTTCCGCTGTCACCGCATGTGAGCAAGCTATAAAGTGACACATCTTGGTTAACAGGTCTCCCACTACCATTACCGCAGTCTTCCCCTTGGATTTTGTTAAATCCGTCATAAAATCTATGGAAACTGCCTCCCATGGCCGTTCGGGTGTGGGTAATGGTTCCAGCAACCCCGCCGGTGCCGCCCTCTCCCCCTTTGCTCGCTGGCAGCGGTCGCACCCCCTTACATACTCTCGTACATCTTCCCTCACCTTGGGCCACCAGAACTGCCTGGTAACTAACCACATGGTTTTGTGTTGCCCAAAGTGCCCTGCGGTGGGGCTGTCGTGTAGTTGTTTGAGTACTCTACCCCTCAATTCCCCTTCCGGTATGTACAATGCCCCTTTGTAATACAACGCCCCGTTCCTTTCTTCAAACCCCCCTGTGTTCTCCCCGGCTCTCCTGAGCCCTCTGAGCTTATCTTGGGTGTATTCATCGTTCTCTGTCCCTTCTACCAGTTCCCTTTGCCCCACCAATGCTGCTCCACAAACCCAGTGGTCCTCTGGGATAATATGCCTTTCCTCGGGCGCTCCCTCCCCCTCCATATACTCTGGCTTTCGAGAGAGAGCGTCCGCCCTGACGTTCTCTGGTCCCGGTACGTAGCGAATCTCAAAATGGAATTTGGAGAACTCCTGTGCCCATCTCACTTGTCTCTGGTTCAGTACTCGGGCCGTTCTCCAATATTCCAGATTTTTGTGGTCCGTGCACACCTGGACCTTGTGCTGCGCTCCAATCAGCAGGTGTCGCCACCGCCGAAACGCTTCATGAATGGCAAGCAGTTCCCGGTCGTACACTGTGTAGTTCTTTTCGGATTTATTCAACTTCCGCGAGAAGAAGGCACACGGTCTCCAGTCTGACGCATCTTTTCCCGACTGGAGAAGCACCGCCCCTACCGCTCGATCAGATGCATCCGTCTCTACCCTCATCGGCTTCTGTAGATCTACGTGCAAGAGCTGTTCCTCCGACGCAAACACTTTCTTTAGCTGTTCAAACGCTCGCTGTGCCTCTTCCTTCCAGGCGAATTTCTTCTTACTACTGAGACAATCGGTGATGGGCGCCGTTAAGTGGGCAAAGTTTTTGATGAACTTCCGATAGAAGTTTCCAAACCCCAGGAATCTCTGCACGTCCTTCCTGGTTCTGGGTGTCTTCCATTCCAGTACCGCTTGGACTTTACTGGGATCCATGGCCAATCCCTTGTCTGACAAACGGTACCCCAGGAACTCCACCTCTCTGGTATGGAACTGGCACTTCTCCAGTTTTATCCACAGCTGGTTTGCTTGCAGCCTGCTTAGGACCTCCCGGACATCTCGGACATGCTGCTCCTCGTCCTCTGAGTAGACTAACACATCGTCTAAGAAGGCCACACAGTTCTTATAGAGCAGAGGTCCCAGGACGTAATGCATGAAGGATTGGAAGCAGGCTGAGCCCGCCTGTAATCCGAAGGGCATAACGAGATACTCAAAGGCCCCCAAGGGGGTGAACATGGTGGTCTTCCATTCATCCCCCTTCCTCATCCGTATCAGGTTATACGCCCCCCTCAGGTCCAGCTTGGTAAAAATCTTTCCCTTCCTCACCCTGGTCAGAATGTCATCAATCCTGGGCATGGGAAAGGCCACTGGTTCTGACACCGAATTGACGGCCCGGAAGTCCACGACCAGTCTGGGTTTTTTCTAGTCCTTTTTGTCCACAAAAAACACTGGGCTGCCCCCCACCGCTCTTGACTCCCTGATGAACCCTCGTTTCAGGTTCTTGTCTATGAACTCCCTTAACTCCTGCATCTCCCTGTCCGACATAGCGTACAGTTTGCCCACTGGTAGCTGGGCTCCCGGGAGCAGGTTAATTTGACAGTCAAAGGGTCTATGCGGGGGCAGTCTATCTGCTTCCTTCTCGCTGAAAACATCACTCAGGTCTGCGTATTGTGGTGGTATTTCTCCCTTTTCTCCCACCACCATCCCTGCCAGACTTGCCCTAGCCAACCCCTGAGTTTCTCTTCCCTTGCAGTGTTCTAGGCAATGAGCTGACCCAAAAGAGACTGTCCGCTGGTGCCATCCCACTAGCGGGTCATGTAACGCCAGCCAGCTCATTCCTAATATGATGGGCGGCCCCGCCAGGGTGGCTACGTGAAATGCAATGACTTCCGTGTGCCTTGCCACCCTCATTGTCATGGGGACTGTTTGTTGGCTCACTTCTCCTCCCAGAAGTTCCCTCCCATCAATCGTGGTCACCTGCAAGGAATTCCTTAAGGGCAGCGTCTGTATCTGGTGCTCTGATGCAAACTCCTTACTCATGAAATTGCAGGAGCTGCCTGAGTCTAACAGGGCTTTTATCGTGAGTGGATGTCCATTGGGTAGCTCTAGCAGCACCTCTACGACTAGAGCCGCTCTTGGGGGTTCAGGCTTGGGCACTTTCACTGATCCTTGGCCTGGCTGCTGTGCCGTGTCGCTGGCAGCCAGGCGTTGGCTTTTACCTGCTCCTTAACCCCCTCCTCCTCACTCCCAACAGCTCCCACCATTCCTTGCCATCCCTTCCTTTGTGGGCACACTCTGGCAAAATGTCCTGGCTGTTGACAGAGGAAGCATTTTTTGGCGCTCTTCCCCTCCTTCTTCCGCCCTTCATTGACGTTTGAAATTCCGCCCGCGCGCGCAGTCCCAATCTCCATTGGTTCCACTGGCGGGGAAGGTTGCTCCGGCATCTCAGGAATGTGGAAATCACTCCAACGCTCTCCTCTCCCTTCCCGCTTCTCCAGCGCCCTTGCCTCTTGGCGTGCTCCAATCGCAAGAGCCGGACGGGGCGCGCGGGAAAGTTCATCTTTCACCGCCGGGGCTAGCCCTTCTTCAAACAGCATTTGAATCAGGTCCGAAGACAGGTCCCACCCCAATTTATGTATGAGCATGGTAAACTGTGTCCAATACTCTCGGACGGACTGATTCCCCTGTTTGCATGCCATTAACTGTCTGCGTACCACGCCCTGTTCAATCTGGCTGGAAAACATCAAGTCCATCGCGATAAAGAATTTCCTCAAGTCTTTTAGGGCATCATTATTCGATGCCATCAGGGGCCTCACCCATTCTCTAGCTCCCCCCTCGAGGTGCCCAATCACAAAAGCCACTCTCGATTCCTCATCGGCAAAGTCATCAAACTGCAGATTCAGTGCATACTGCATTTCTGTCTTAAAGGCTTGGTAGCTTCTTGGGTCACCCCCGAATTTCTGTACCAACCCCGGTACCTTCCTTGCGATGGGGGTGGGCTTCCCCTGTGCATCCTGAGCTCTCCTCTCCTCGAGACGCGCCGTTAGCAGTGCCAGCTGGTGTTCCAACGCTCTGTTTCTCTCCTCCAGAGTTGGTCCCGCTCCAGCTCCTCCTGCTGCTCCATCTCCAGTTGGGTTGCTCATGATGCCTCTCTTTCGCACACGCAGCGTCGAAGACTGACGGATTGCTGTAATGGGTTAAGGGGCTGCTTGTGCGTAAATGGTTGAGTTCTCAACTCATGCAATCAGTTTCTAAACTCTCCCAGTCTGCGGAGCCATGGACGCATGGCTACCTCAATCGCTGGCAGAATCCGTCAGTGGGCGCTTCTGGAATTTACACCAACGTAAGAGTTCCTTAACGGAAACTCTCCTTCTGGATTCTCTGCATGACAGTTTCCTGCGCGGAGTAGGCGTCCCCAGCGGAGATCCTGAAACCTCTCCGCTGTTCTCACTGGAAGTATCTTGGAGCCATCCCTCCGACTGAGTTTCTGCGGGAACTCTCTCTCTCCCCCTGCTGGTTCCTTCCTCAGCATCTGAGGGTCTCCTAGCCTCCTTGAGCCCTTCCACCACCTGACTCTCCGATGGCAGTTCCCTGACAATGGTTTTATGTATTCTTATTTATTTTTTCTAAAATAAAAATGCCCAAATTTTGTAATATTTCCCCATAGGCTTCCTTTCATTTCAATTTGTTTTTAAAATGTTTTTAATATTTTATTTTAATGGTTGTAACCACACTTGGAATACCTTGCACAACCCTGGATATTTCACATCTCAGAAGGATGTCAGATGAAGTTACGGAAGAGTGGTTCCAATTTGGTTTCAGTTATACATGAAGATCATCTTAAAAACATGAGACTCCTTCTCAAGATAATCATTCTACTCTTTCACTTTCGAATAAGGCCCAGCCTCTTTCTGTGTGTTCTGAGAGTTGCTATCCCGGTTCCAGCAAGAAAGTGAAGGAGGGAAAACCATTTTGTTGCTATGATTGCATTCCATGTCCAGAAGGAAAGTTTTCAGACCAGAAGGGTAAGAAATAGAGTACAGAAAGCTGGGAAAAGTTTGTTCACGATCAAGGAAACACAACAAAATTACAGCACAACAAAGCAGAAGCAAAAGTGAATGTGTTAGATGCAGAAGACTTGGACCAAATGGTAGAAATGCCAACCTCAATGTGTTTCAAACACAGGTTGTTCATCAGGGGATTATATTAAAAGGTGTAGAAATTCATATGTGTTGTATCCAGTTGGTGTTCATCTGCACACAAACATTCAATTCTTGTGGTGTCGAAAAACAAGTAAGGATGATGTTACGTTATGAGATGGTATACAAGTCCTTTCCTTGTACACTGCTCTGTTATTTGATAAAATGGTTTCTTTCTTTCTTTTGTATAGCACTTTGGAATTGAAAGTGGGAAAACTGTATCTAAACTTCACAAATGAGCAAAGAAATTGTCCAGGCAGGCACTTTATGTGACTCTTGAGAGCAGCAAAATAACCAGACTGAACAATGGTGATGGGATAAAATCAGGCCAAATCTTTATTGACAGCTGCAGATGGGGCAAGGGTAGGCATGACATTGGGTCCCAGGATCAGTTCATCATTTCACAAGCCCCATGTTGATGAAATGGATCTGCTGGGTTTGGATCACTCCAAATCTGTATGACGGGAGTCAGTTAATGTTGAACAATGGTATGTTGCAAGGCAAGCAAGCAGGGGTCTCACTAGGGGACCAGGGTGCAGATTCCAACCAGGCAGATACTGAAACCATGCTTGGGTTTGCCATGGTCAATCCTCTCCTCAGGCCCCTTATGCCCCCCCATACTATGCTGATCCTACCCAATGCCATTTCCACCCTCATAAAAACAATATTGTGATTCGAGGACCCCCCACCCTCCTGAGGATAAGAAAGACACATGGACGCAGTATATTAGGTTAATGGGCTAAAAAAGGCCACAACTTTATTGATTACAGCATGTGAGAGGTATTGGCTTAGGCATTGGATAAAACAGCAGAGCTTGACTCCATCCCCTCAGGAAGGGATGAGTCTAACAAGGGTTAGCCACCAGTAGCAGGAGACTGTTGATGCAAATACAACTGTAAGGTCCCTCTGATGTCACTGGGGGTCATGCCATGGCCCTAGTCACCAGCAAGGGAATCAGACAGGATCCATAACCACCAGATTCCTTTAACAGAATACCCATAAAGTGGAGGGGTAGGCGATGGCCACACCCTGCCCTCCAACACACCAACAACATATTCCAATGCCTAACCGCCAATAAGTAAAGGTTGTGATGATTTGCTACGAGGTAGGCGAAAAACCAAGTGGCTGGTGCCAATTTGGCAGTTGAATAAAAATTCCTACCATGCCCCTTGAACAACCAAGGTAACCAACTACAGACCCATAGCAAGGTCAAGCACGAAGCAAAGAACTAAAGGGAAGGTTGGGTGGGTGATCCGTTGACACCCGGCAGCAAAATGAGGGGAAAGTGCTGCCGTGGCTGCATTTTAGCAGCTAAACCCCACCCCCAAGCCTCCCCTTGATTGGTTGGCTGCCTGGGGACACGGCGTGGCAGCAGGGACAGCCAAGCAGGGACCAGTACGCGCAAAACACAGGAAACGGCTCCTGCTCACAACTCCTTCCCTCTGGAAGGAGAAGAGGCTTTCTTCTGCCTAACAAAGAAAACCATGATTTCACTGAGGGAAAGGTGAATAAAAAATCCCAACCAGGTGCCAATGGGACAGCTTTTTCCCATGAGCCCACCACAAAGGGAGGTACTGGGTAAAACCTTGTCCAGTATTTTGCTGCAATCTATGGGCCACAGCCCAGTCAGACAAAGGTGTCCCATGCTTATTGGGCACGGAACGGGGCTTATAAATATGAATTGGCTGTAATCTTAGCTCACTACTTTGCAGATTCACAGAGCTCTAAAATACATGAGATAATGACATTCCCAGGAAGGTGAATGGGAATTCACATAACCATCTCCTCATCTTCCATAGTTTGAGAAGACTGAAACCAAAGGAATATCCTAGTATGAATGGATTGTTTTAGATGTAAAAAAGAAAACACTGCAGTATGCTTGTGAAATGTCTGGAATCAATTTGAAATGAGGCCCATGCCTTTTCTTTTTCAGACATGAATGCCTGTTCTACATGCACTGCAAAAACCTATCCAAGCAAAACCAGGGATTTCTGTATTCCCAAATTAATTTCCTTTTTATCATATAAAGAACCACTGGGCATCAGTTTAGCCTTTTTTGCTCTTTTCTTTTGTCTGATGACAGTCTTGGTGCTAAGAATATTTCTGAAGCACCACAACACTCCCATTGTCAAGGCCAACAACCGGAACCTTGCCTACACTCTCCTTATCTCAATCCTGCTCTGCTTCCTTTCTGCATTGCTATTCATTGGACATCCTAAGCAGGTGTTGTGTCTCCTCCGACAAACCACTTTTGGCATGATCTTCTCTGTGGCTGTTTCTTGTGTATTGGCAAAAACCACTACTGTGGTTCTTGCTTTTATGGCCACCAAACCAGGTTCCAGGATGAGGAAGTGGGTGGGGAGAAGACTTGCCAGTGCCATTGTTCTTTCCTGCTCCCTTATTCAAGCAGGCATTTGTACCGTATGGTTGGTCACCTCTCCCCCATTCCCAGATGTCGACATGCACTCAGTTGCTGAAGAAATTATATTAGAATGCAATGAGGGGTCCATGACTATGTTTTACTGTGTTTTGGGTTATATCAGTTTCCTGGCCATAATCAGCTTTGTTGTGGCGTTCTTTGCCAGGAAATTGCCCAATAGTTTCAATGAAGCCAAATTCATTACTTTCAGCATGTTGGTATTTTGCAGTGTTTGGCTCTCCTTTATTCCATCCTACCTGAGTTCAAAGGGGAAATATATGGTAGCTGTGGAAATCTTTTCTATCTTAGCCTCCAGTGCTGGGCTCCTAGGTTGCATCTTTCTCCCCAAATGTTATATCATTGTGCTGTGGCCTGAGCTGAACAACAGAGAACAACTAATAAGAAGGAAGGTCTGAATAATCTCAGTGTCTTTGTGATTTGCTATTATCTGCCACTCAGGAAATTTTGTGTATGAATTATCATTCAGACCTTTACTGTATTGCTAGAGAAAACTTCTTTTAAATGTCACTGTCCATTACACTTTCTCTGCACTTGGATACTTGTGTGAAGGTAGCTCTGTAAAGACTTACAACTCATTTAGGAGAGTTTTTTCTGGAAACATTGAACAGTAACTGAAGTTATTCTTATAGAGGGAACAACTAATAAGAAGGAAGGTCTGAATAATCTCAATGTCTTTGTGTTTTGCTATTTTGTGCCACTCAGGAAATTTTGTCTATGAATTATCTTTCAGATCTTTACTGTATTGGTAAAGAAAGCCTCATCTGAGTTAACATATACCTTTATGTTTCATACATCCCTGATGTGCAGGATGGGTTCAATAATGGGATTTAAAACACAACCCCTCCCCCCCAAAAAAACCCCTGTATCCTCTTCATAGATTTAAGCAAAAGCACATTTTGGCAGTGAGGGTCATATTGATGTTCAGGAGGAATGCATTGCTTAATCATCTATCTTTCGGTGCATATATTGGACATTGCTTCTTCAGCTCTTAAATGTACTCCCAGGTTTTTGCATAGAATATAAAGCTAGACATGGGTTTTCCAACCTTCCAACTCTTTTTGGACTACAATTCCCATCATTCCTGACCACTGCTCCTGCTAGCTAGGAATTATGGGAGTCGTAATCCAAAAACAGTTGGAGATCCAAGTTTGGGAAACCCTGAGGCAGACCAACCTTTGTCTCAGCATGACTCCTGAGTGCTCTGTCTGCTGCTGATCCATTCTATATCATTATCTGCATGAATAAAAATCTATTTCTCATTTACAAGTAAGAGTCTCTTGCTGCTTTTTTAAAGTTGGGAGCCAGGACAAAGAACATCATGTGATCAGCTTCTCTCAGAAGTTTCAAATTCATCGTACAGTTGCATGCATCATAACAAATAGGGATTTGCATCAGGCTCAGTCAAAACCCAAACTAAATCTATACAGTTTGAAGGAGCTTCAACTTAGTCCAGTGGAGGCAGTCTGTGATCACCCCAGGTCAGGCATCCCAGCATGAGCCAGGCCTGTCTGGGGGTGGAGTGTCAGGTGGGAAGAAGGAGCTTTAGCTGCATGCACCTGCTTTCCAGTAAGGGAACACATGCACAGAGTCAAACTGAGCAGGATTTAACCCTCTGCTCATCAGCTGGTGAGTGGAGAATTAAATCCTCCAGGCTGCAGGGGTCTGCTTCATCTGCATGTTCCCCACAGGGAACAGTTTTCTCTTCATGCACTGTTTCATTCCCAACCCATGTGTTTGAGTTCCAAACTCAAGCAGGATCCCTTCCTATCCAACTATGTGGAAGAGAAAACTTTTTCCCTAGATATGACAGACATTGTTTCTTCAGCAATTCCCATTGGGAGCACCAACTTTAAATTATTGATCATCTTCTCTGATAATTATGAAAAGGACTGTAATTAATTCCTTGCTCCCTGAGAATTTGCTATAGTCAGAATCAAAACAATTCCCACAGTCTAGAAAGATTGATGTAAATAATCACAAGAACATTTAGGTATGCTACCAGAGACTATGAAAAGACAGGGATTCACCTGAGTCTCCTGAAATGGAATAGGAGACTGTTTAGAGAGAAGATTAGTGTTCAGAATGGTGGCATTAACAGTCTTGATTATTGTACTACTTCCTCACATGGCATGTAAGTGCCAAAACATTAAATGCATGTTAAGAGACCCACACCCACCACTTCACAAGTATCACCAGCTGGGAGACTTCATCATTGATGGCATGGCTTCTCAGACCTTCATCATCTCCACCCAAAAAACACTAAAAGACTACTTTGAGATAAATTTGAAGACTACCGTGGAGAAAAGAGTAATCTGGGACGCAAGTAAAGCCGTAATGAGGGGGTTTTTGATCCAGCAAAATGCTATAAAGAGGAAACTTCAAGAGGAGAAGAAAGAAAAGATTTTAGAGAAAATTAGAGAAGGCGAGAAGAGATTAAGGACTAAACCTAAGTCACAGGACATTCTACGAGAAATTAAATTACATCAGGCACAATATTTGAAAATGGTTAACCAGGATATAGAATGGAAAATTAAACAAATGAGACAAAAAACCTTCGAATCGGCCAATAAGTGTGGAAAGCTGCTAGCTTGGCAGCTGAAGAAAAGACAGAAATTAAATACTGTTACCAATCTTGAAGTAAATGGACGAAATATACAAAACCCACGGGAGATTCAAGACTGCTTCCAGAGATACTTTAAACAACTGTATTCACAAGGGCCACAGAATGAGATCAAAATCGAGAAATTTTTGGAAACAAATGGATTACAAAAAATTTCTCAAGAGAATAAATTAATATTGAACGACAAAATTTCTGAACAGGAGGTTGAAGGTGCCATTAAGAACCTGCAACTAGGCAAGTCTCCAGGCCCGGATGGGCTAACCTCCAAATACTACAAAGACATGAAAGATTACTTAATTCAACCTTTAATGGAGGTTGGCAATGAAATTATGGAGGGGAAAAGAGCGCCGGAGTCGTGGAAAGAAGCTTACATCACGCTTATACCGAAAAATGAGATAGAAAAGACACAACTAAAGAACTACCGCCCCATATCCCTACTTAATGTGGATTATAAAATTTTTGCTGATATTTTAGCTAGAAGATTGAAAAAAGTTTTAGCAACAATGATTCATAAAGACCAAGCTGGCTTTCTCCCAGGCAGACAATTGTCAAATAACACGAGAAACTTAATTGACATTTTAGAAAAGCTACAAGTTAATATAAATACAAAAGCTGTTTTAATATTTATTGATGCGGAGAAAGCCTTTGACAATATTTCGTGGAGCTTTATGAGGAAAAATTTGCAAGGGATGGGGGTTGGAGAAAGGTTTGGAAACGGTATAGGCGCGATTTACTCAGAACAGAAGGCGAAATTAATAGTGAATAATGCAGTAACGGAAGAAGTTAAGATAGAGAAAGGGACACGACAAGGCTGCCCAATTTCCCCTTTGCTTTTTATTTCAGTCCTGGAGGTCTTGCTGAATATGATTAGAAGGGACCAACAGATTCAGGGTATACAGGTCGGAGTTAAACACTATAAACTTAAAGCCTATGCAGATGACCTAGTACTGACGCTACAGGAGCCAATCCCTAGTTCTAAAAGAGCACTGGAAATAATACAAGAATTTGGTCGGGTGGCAGGTTTTAAATTGAATAAATCAAAAACTATGGTTTTAGAGAAAAATTTGACAGCAGTAGAGAAGGAAAGGTTTCAGGAAGAAACAGGTTTAATATTGGTGAAAAAAGTGAAATATCTAGGGGTGAACTTGACTTCGAAGAATGTAAATTTATTTAAAGATAATTATGAGAAGTGTTGGTCAGAAGTGAAAAAAGATCTTGAAATTTGGACAAACTTGAAACTTTCCTTACTGGGTAGAATTGCTGTTATCAAAATGAATGTATTGCCAAGAATGTTGTTTTTGTTTCAGACGCTACAAATCATTGACAAAATGGACTGTTTTGAGAAGTGGCAAAAAGAAATTTCTAGATTTGTCTGGCAGGGCAAAAAGCCCAGAATAAAATACAAAATTCTTACTGACGCAAAGGAAAGAGGGGGGTTTGCCCTGCCGGACTTCAAGTTATATTATGAAGCAGCAGCTTTTTGCTGGCTGAAGGATTGGCTACTTCTTGAAAACACGGATATTTTGGATTTGGAAGGATATGATAACGTTTTTGGGTGGCATGCATACTTGTGGTACGGTAAGGCTAAAGTGTACAAGACATTTAAAAACCATATTGTCAGGAAAGCATTGTTCAATGTCTGGATGAAATACAAAGATTTATTGGAAAATAAAACCCCTAGGTGGCTCTCACCTATGGAAGCAAAGGCCTTAAAAAAGCTTAATATGGAATCTAACTGGCCAAAATATCGGGAAATTCTGGAGCAGGAGGGAGATAAAATGAAATTGCAAAGCTATGAGAAACTTAAGGATAAGGTGCGAGATTGGTTACATTATTTTCAAATAAGAGAGGCCTATCATTTGGACAGGAAAATTGGTTTCCAGGTGGAAAAATCAAAGTTGGAAACAGAATTGTTAGAACCCAATGCTAAGATATTGTCGAGAATGTATAACTTGCTGTTGAAGTGGAATACTGAGGATGAAACGGTAAAATCTGCTATGATAAAATGGGCACAAGACGTTGGTCATAACATTATGTTTGTTGACTGGGAACAGTTGTGGACCACCGGTATGAAATTCACGGCATGTAATGCCTTAAGAGAGAATATTATGAAAATGATATATAGGTGGTACATGACCCCAGTCAAACTTGCAAAAATCTACCATTTGCCCGATAATAAATGTTGGAAATGCAAAGAAACTGAAGGGACATTCTTTCACCTTTGGTGGACGTGCCCAAGGATCAAGGCTTTCTGGGAGATGATATATAATGAACTGAAAAAGGTATTTAAGTATACCTTCTTGAAGAAACCAGAGGCCTTTCTTCTGGGCATGGTCGGCCAATTGGTGCCAAAGAAGGATAGAACTTTCTTTATGTACGCTACAGCAGCAGCAAGAATACTCATCGCAAAGTATTGGAAGACACAAGATCTACCCATTCTGGAAGAATGGCAGATGCAAGTAATAGACTATATGGAACTGGCTGAAATGACCGGCAGAATTCGAGATCAAGGAGAAGAGCAGGTGGAAGAGGACTGGAAGAAGTTTAAAGTTTATCTACAAAAACACTGTAAAATCTTTGAATGTTGAGGACATTGAAAAGGAAAGAAGGGGTTCTAGTGACTGAGTTAAATAAGAGCACAAAGGGAGGGATCAAGAATCAAAATGAACAAAGATTGAGCTTGCTGAACTAATTATTACATAGAATACAAGATCGGGAGGCGGGTGGAAGTAAGGAAAATAAGGTTCTGAAGGTTATAATTGGAAAGTGAGGGGTTTTTTTTTGTTTTTTTATGTTAAAATCTCCTTTTTTCTCTTCTTTTTTTTGTCTATGTTTTTTTTCTTTTGTAATGTTTGTGAAAATTTTTCTTTTTGTAATGTTTGTGAAAATTTGCTTTTTTGTTCTTTTTTGTGAAAAATGCAATAAAAATTATTAAAAAAAAAAAAAAAGACCTTCATCATCTCCAGCTCAATAACCTTTGTTCAAGAACCTCCCCCAGTATTGTTTGAAGAGCTTGCGTAAGTAACTTTTGAAAAAGTTTTTGGTTTCAATTAGGTATCTAAACCAGCGGGAACAATTTTATAAAAGTAAAAAAATAGATTAATTGAGTTGGGTTGCGGGGGGGCTACAGCAATAGTGGTCTTCATCTATTTATCTATATTAGAATGAGGGTATACCAGCTTCTGAAGTTTTTGAATCACATAGTTCATTTTAGTACATGTTAGTATTTAAAGTGTTGCATTCTGAAGAATAGCTGATATTCTTCAATTGTTTCATTTTTGCTAAGACCACCTAAGGCTAAGAAGAAATGTGTACAGTAGTAGTGCAATAATAACAAAGGATATTAAGGGGGGGGGGAAGAGGGCAACATGGGGTTCAAATTGTAACTCTAACAATCTATTTAAAATATTTTCTTACATTCACTTAAATATTCCATTTAGAGTAGTGCCTAAGAATTACCAGCACATCTTGGCGTTGTCATTTGCAGTCAAGGAGATCAATGAAGACCCTCAGATTTTACCCAATCACACCTTGGGTTTCCACATCTATGACAGCTATTTCAATGCAAAGAGGACCTTTCATGCCACAATACAGCTAATGTCCACAGTGAAAAAATTTGCCCCCAATTACATATGCAACATCCAGAATAAACTAATGGCAGTTGTCGGAGGATTAGACCCTTTAACTTCTCTTCATGTGGCAACTGTATTGGATCCCTACAAGATTCCCCAGTTAAGTTACATTCTGTGTAGATGTCTCTGTATAAGTGGGATGTGGGGTTTTTTACACTTATTACTTCCTTTGTCAATACAGATAAAATTGTATGGTTTGGAGGCAGAAATGTGTGTATTTGTGGTAAAAGACAAGTGTAAGCTAAGAAACATGTTTATGGATGATGATCTTGAAAACATAGTGGAACCTTCATAGAAATTCAAATTCCATGTAAAGAAAATATTACAAGTCTGGTGTTTGATGAAGGGCATCCAGTGTTATAATGAGGAAGTTCTTCTAAATGATTAGAGCCACATCACTAAATAGCAGAACACCTAGAATGGAATTCAGGATTCAGCCTCAATTGATCTTGATGAAGAATTATTTAATTTCACATGTAAACCACTGTTGGAAACAGTATGCCTCTGAATATCTGTTGCTAGAAATTATAAGGGTAGAGAGTGCTGTTTCCTTCAAATCCCACTTGCAGATTTTCCATAAGCATTTGGTTAGTGAAAACAGGATGTTAGACTTTGACCTGATCCAGTAGGGTTCTTATGTCCTTATGTTTTTATTTGCTTGTGCTTGAGCATACAAATATAAATGAAGGGGATATTTCCCCTTCATTAGCTGGTATTGTGTAATAGTCAAAGCAGTAGAGCCTGGTTCATAACTGTGAATGAGACTCTTCCTCACCAACATCAGTTTGCCTTCAATCATCTGCCTTTGTTCTTACTTACAACCAGTCCCTGAAGCACTTCCTGTGAGCTTCCTCCTCCTTAGTCTCAATGTCACTCCTGTAGAACTCAACAAAGAGTAGGTTGGAGGCAAAACTAAAAATAGATGGCTCTGCCTGTCATTGGCTCTGGCTGCAAGTGTTGTTGGACTCCCTACATTTCACTCTACCAGTCCCATGTGGAATGTAGCACGGCTGGGTTAAAAAAAAGAAAAAGGGAGTTGTGAAGGAAGTAACAAGTTGAACCGTTATGCACTTTATCTTGGCTACAATATCAACCAACACTATTACTAATTTCTTATCCATAGTGTGTAAACTTCTATATTGTAAAAATAATAGTTTACGAACGAAATAGTTGTAAAGACTTCTGGTGTAATGCATGTGAAGAACTTTGAAGCTCCTTAAAGTGACATGTAATTTCATAAACGCTGAAGATGGTGGTGACAATGCTAATATGAATACTAACATCTATCCAATTTAAAATCTATGTTTAGCTCATCTATGGCCCTGCTCCAGTGATAAATCATAAACCCCCAGGTCTTTCCTTCTACCAGATGGCCCCTAAAGGAACTCTTCAGTACAAAGGCATTCTCTCTTTACTTCTGCATTTTGGGTGGATATGGATTGGGATCCTTACTTCCAATGATGAATATGGAGAAAGATTTGTACATACTGTGTTTCCAGTCTTCTCCAGGAATGGTGTCTGTATTGCTTTCATAGAAAGAAGCAGCAAATTTACGACTATCACTGACATTCATGAGAGACTAGAGAAAGGATCTCAAATACATGAAACAGTGATCAATAGCAAAGCTAACGTTGTGGTTGCCTATGGAGAATCTTATCTTATTGTGTTTTTGAGATGGTTTCCCTATCTCTCAAAACATCCAACAAATAAACAAAAAGGCAAAGTGTGGATAGTCACAGCCCAGATGGAGCTCACTTCAATGGTCTATCAACAGTCTTGGGAGACAGACATAATCCATGGTGTATTATCCTTCACTATTCACTCGAATGACCTGCCAGGTTTCAAGTCATTTGTTAAGAGTAGAAACCCTTCCAACACAAAAGGAGATGGTTTTATCAGGGATTTCTGGCAACAGGCTTTTGGCTGTGTGTTCCCAGACTCAGCTCTGAACAAGATGGATGGGAATGTTTGCACAGGAAAAGAAAAGTTGGAAAATCTACCTGGGACTTGTTTTGAAATGAGTTTGACTGGCCATAGCTATAGCATCTACAATGCTGTATATGCTATGGCTTACGCTTTACATTCAATGTGCTCATCTAGATTCATTCACAAATTGCTGGTGAACAAAAGGGAGCTTAATTTTCAGGATAAACACGCATGGCAGGTAATGATATAAACATCCGTATGTTTTATGATACAGTATAGGTGGTTGTAGTAGCAGGCTGCCATGTGCAAAATAAAAAGTCTCCCCAAACTCCTCCTGTTCTCTCATTTTCATCTTTTATTTTTAAGTTCCTCTGCAACATTTCTCCTGACTGATGAATTCAACAATTTTCTAAATTATATTCAAACAGCATTGTTGATAGATTGACCTTCAATATTTGGAAGCCAAAAGATCTGCCTCTGACCCAGTGTTTAAACAAGTCCATTCTGGAGGATGTTCTTTGATTTACCTTAATAGAAGCTCTAAGCTTCAGTTCTGTTTTTCATAGAATAAACACTTTCCTTTACCAGAACCTGGTATCTGGTGAAATGTGGATAGTCTTTCTAAAACTGTATAGAAGATATACAGTGATAGCCATGTATAGAGTATGACTAATATGAGATACTGCTACAGACAATATCAGTTCACTTCAATCAGCTTTGAGATACAATACATAGTTTGACCAACAATGTAGAAGAAGTTTTGAGAAAATGCCAAGCTGTAAATGGTCATGAAGGCCATAGGTTGGAAAATCTGTTCAGCACATAAGCACTCAGACTCTTTCAATTATTTGAAAATCCTGTTAATTGAGAAGAAATTGTTGCATTTGCCTCTATTCTTAGGACTTAGACATGGCACTGAAGATTTGTAATTAGCTTACATGTATTTTTAAAAATTTGTTTCAAAACAGCTGTGGGAAAGGTGTGGCTCTGAAAATGCCTCAGTTCAGAAAAAGTGAATGTTGCTTCCAGCCACTGAACATGTCTATATATCTTAATCATTTAATCTGGTGTTTATTATGATCAACTGACAAAAAGGACAAAATCTGAAATGTGTGTGTGTGTAGGTAGATATATATATATATATATATATATATATATATATATATATATATATGCAGCTTTTCATATATTTTTTTTAAAAAAGTGTTTCTGATATATATATATATATATCAGAAACACTTGGTTTTTTTTAAAAAAAAATGAAAAGCTGCTAATAATGAATTCACAATATATTTATTAGATCCCTTTAGGAAGACACGGGTCTTCTAAGAATCAAAGAAACCATTTCATAGATTGATATATTATGCATTCTCTTACTCCCTTTTATTAAAAGCTACAGTAAATTATTATGTACCATTTCAAACTCTGAATGGTTATATAGACATAATATTTTCAAAGGCATCTCTAGCAAACTAGCAAATCTTCCATCTAAATTCTTACTTTAGGAATTAATTTCCAACTATTAACTACATGAAGTCATATATTATATATAAGTTGTACTTATTTTCAGAAGGAAGGATGAACATAAGTCAATCCTTAAAAATATCTCAGGATCTGTTTTATACATCTATTAACTGAAAATTGAAGAATGAATTAGCAAAGATGAAAGCATAATGTAGGAGTATTTCTTTTCTTTTTTCATTTTTTTCCCATTTTATTTTGCAATATTACATTCAATTACATCTTTATCCATTCTTTGCAAAACAGACTATATATATCTATTTCTATCTATATATAAATCTATCTATTTTCCATATTTGTACCATTGTGACTTCCCTCCACCCGTGCTCAGCTTCCATTGTTTTTCATTCCTTTAATATTGTGTTAAAGAAAGTTATTTACATATTCCCCATTAATCCCTTTTCATCTTTTAACCTCAACTTTATGAACTTCAGACAATGCATATCAATGAATTTGTTTTGGAACAATGTTTTGTCATGTATTCTTCCACACATTCCCATTCTTTTCTTAATTTCTGATTTGATTGGAATCTAATAGCTGTTGTCATTTTGGCCAATTCAATTAATACACAAAGCTTGTATTGCCACTCTGCTACTGATGAAAACTTGTCGCCTTTCCAATTTTTAGGTATTAGTAATCTGGCAGCAGGGATGTCCTTTGAAACTAAGCCTAATAGAAATGCTTCTGGCTTTTTCCTCAAATAATGTTTTAAACATCTTTTTTAATTATTCATAAATATTGCTCCAGAATTTTTTAATTTTCCCACATCCCCACCATGCATGATACATTGTTCCTTCTACCTCATGACATCTCCAACACTTATTTGATTTTAATATGTATATTTTGGCTAGTCTGACAAGAGTCATATACCATCTGTACATCATCTTCATCAGGTTTTCTCTAATTGTCTAACAAGCAGTAAATTTAATGCCTTGCTTCCACAATTTTTTCCATTACTCCATCTGAATGGTATATCCAATATCCTGGGGGGCCCTGACCATCACCCCCTTTATTTCCTCATCCTTTAATTCCCATTCTAACAACAGATTATAAGTTTTTTATAGTACTTTCTTTGTGTTTTGTAATTTAGATTCTTCTTTCCCAAATCCAATTTTCTATCCGAATTAAATATATCATTTAATTGATGGTATTGCAGCCAGCCAGTAAAATGTTGTTTAATTTCCTCAAAGGTTTTTAATTTTAATTGACCATGTTCTTCTTCTGTTTGTATGTAGCCCAATCTTTCTCCATATCCCTTGTCTTCCTGTTCCTCCTTCTCCTCCATTGCTCGCCACTGCTCCTCCCCACGCACCTCCCTCTGCTGTTCAAAGCTTTGGAGAAGCTCCCCAGCACCTCCCTCTGCTGTTCAAAGCTTTGGAGAAGCTCCCCAGCCGTTAGTTTCTGCATGCAGGTTTACTTTCACACTGGCTTTCTGTCTAACTTTCCGCTTTTCTCTCACTGCTTCTCCAATTCCTCCTTTACTTTCTCCTTCCACATTGGACTGCTCACATGAAAGTTTATATTTGATGTTATTCTCACCACTACCGGGGTTGCTTGATATGCTTTTTGCTTCTTGTTGATGTATTCCTTTTCGTAAAGCTTTTCAGTCACAATATTAAAAGCTGCGCAGAGGTGGACCTCTTATCTCTCTGCCTTGTGCTTCTGTTTTTAACGTAAATATAAAGTCACTTACTTCCCTCTTCTGTTAGTTGTGAACTGGTAATTTCCTTGGGAAGCATAGATTTTCATATCCCAGTCTTAATTTCAGAGAGACCTGATGCTGTTTTGCTTGCTTCCTGAGGCGTTTCACAGTCGGGAATGCCCCCCTTTTCTGCGCTGAGGTTCTCCCATCTTCTTCCACTTATATAGTGCCAAAACCATGGGAAACCCCTTTCCATACCACTCAGTGCCCTTCGGTTTGAGAACTCCTCTCAAACCTTTCCTGGGGAGTCAGCGTCACCCTCACTATCACCTGGTTCCCGTTAACTGTGATCGGGTGTGTTCCACTGCTTCAAAGCACTTTCCCTTGACCCGTCGCTGAGCACACCACACCAGGAAGTCCATAAAGTAGGAGAATTTATTTGGTTTGTAGAGTACTGTTCATCTGTTCAGAAAGCCACAGGACTATACACTCTGAATATTTTAACCTAGCATTTGTTTGACGCCTCATTATAATTTTCAGGACTCAAAATTTATTTGGAAGAATTCAGTCACTGCATAAATTGAAAAACGTTGATGCTGCTGCTGTAAACATTTGCTCGTTAAGTAGTTGGCAGAGATATCTGTCTCAAAAGTCCAATTTAGGTATTCTTGCCTCTAGGTTTGTCAACATGGAAGCAAGGGTTTGCAGAGTAGCTCAATAATTAGTCTTTGTGTGAAGAATGTTACTGCCTGTAAATAAGGAACCTTCACATGCACAGTTGTAGGTCTGGAAATGTTCACATAACCAAGAACCAACTAGAACAAATTTGCCTCCTTTTCTGAAGAAAACTCCAAGTACCACACAATTAAGGCTAAAGATTCCATGAAACTGCCAATTATTCTAAGCTTTTCCCTTTTCTGTTTGAATCAAGCTGCATCATTTTCTGAAAGGTACCCACTTTAACAACAGTGCTGGGGATAAGATCTCCTTAGACCACAATGGGGAGTTGGTGGCTGGATTTGATATTATCAACTGGATTATCTCCCCAAACCAAACCTTTCATAGAGTGAAGGTGGGGAAGATAGATCCCCAGGGTCCTCCAGAACAAGCATTCAGCATCAGTGAGGATGTGATAACATGGCACAAGTGGTTTAATCAGGTAGGATCCAATTTTGTGTTTGGAAAATATTTCAGTTTTGAGTGACCACTGACGTCCTGTCCTTTCCCAAAGCCATCTGAGTTGGCAGCCATCACTGCCTCCTGTGGAAGTCAGGCTCCCGAATCTTCCAACATTCACCATCACTGGAGGTCCATGAGTAGAGAGTGCTGGTGCATTCGGGTCCTGCTTCTGGGCTTTCCATAGGCATTTGGATCAGGCCAATGGCACATGTAGTCCACCATCCTGTTACCACAGTGATCAACTATTGAAAGCCCTACCTCACTTGGGATTCCCAGTAACTGGCATTCAGAGGCATAAGAGACAGAAAGCTGCCATCGTGGCCACTGTGAGAAGGCAATGCTGGTCTAGAGGGCCCTTTTGTCTGATGCGGCAGAACTATTCTTATGTTCTCATGATGAGTACCCATCCTAGCGCCGAGGGCCTTCTGGCGGTTCCCTCATTGTGAGAAGCAAAGCTACAGGGAACCAGGAAGAGGGCCTTCTTGGTAGTGGCGCCCGCCCTGTGGAACGCCCTCCCATCAGATGTCAAAGCGATAAATAACTACCTGACATTCAGAAGACATCTTAAGGTAGCCATGTTCAGGGAAGTTTTTAATGTGTGATATTTTAGTGTATTTTTGGTTTTTATGGAAGCCGCCCAGAGTGGCTGGGGAAACCCAGCCAGATGGGAGATGGGCGGGGTACAAATAATAAATTATTATTATTATTATTATTATTATTATTATTATTATTATTATTATTATTATCCTACAATAGGCACCCATCTTGAAGCACAAAGCAGTTGGGTATGGAACATGCCTATTTTTCTCCCTATCAACCTCCCAGCATTTCCAAGTTTAGCACAGCAGCACAAAATGAAACCTTAGAAGAGTAGTTCCCATGCTACTTCAATGTCATATAAAAGCCCTCATATCATTAAGATTCCAATGTTATTGTTCTCTAAAATCCTGTTGTTTCCTTTTGAAATAGGTACAGCCTCTTTCTTTATGCACTGAACATTGCAATCCTGGCTTTAGAAAGAAAATGAAGGAGGGAGAGCCATTTTGCTGCTATGATTGCATCCCATGTCCAGAAGGGAAGATTTCAGAACAAAGGGGTAAGTAATATTTTGTATAGTTGAACTATTCCATTTTCAAAATGTTTGTCTTACTGCTACATTTCACATTATACTTGAGCTTTAACATGATGTTAAAACCACTTCTGGATATATGTCAAGGAGCTTTCAGGCAAGCACAGATCATCCACAGGGCAGGAAAGAACATGAGGCATGAAGTGCAATTAGCTTTTATTCAGAGAAAGTAACAGCACAGCAGAGTTCTTTGCCTCATCCCATTCAGCTGGAGCCATTGCGGAAACTGGCCACTGGCCCCGCCTTGCTCCACTAGCCTCCCCCTGTGTATCAATTCCAAGCAGACTGTGGTGAGAGGGTGGGCTCCTCCTCTGAGTCTGTCTGGCCCATTACTTGTTTCACCAATTAATTTCTACTAATTTTCCAAATTTTCAACAGATTAACAACAAATTTATTCAAATTTAACACAATTTATAAAATTGACTTTCCACCCCCACCTTTAAAGATGCTACCTTCCCCTCCCTCTTTTACTGCTCACAATAAAATAATACTTTTTAAAAAATTCTAATACTTTCCCATCTAGTCTATTTCCATCAACAGTTCATGTTCAATTCCTGGTTAGACTTTTAAGTCAAGTTCAGTTCTACATACATTGGATGCTTACTCAGTTTCTATATATATAAAACCCTAAAACACTCAATTGGCTTGGCATGACAAACTTCCTTTCAATTGGGATGATATCTGATGTTCTTGCTAAATATGTATTCTGTCGGTACAGCGCCTTAAAAGAGTCAGTGGGAGCATGCTATCCATTTGAAATTTCCTGAATGTTTTTTTAAAGAAACATCAATAAGTCCTTGCTTCATAACTCAAACTTTTTTGTTTGTGAAACCATGAACTTGCCACAGTGCTATTTGTGATATAGCCTCAGATCTCTGGGATACTATAATATAATATATAATTTTTATTTTGTTTTATATGCCCAGAACTCTGGAATACTTACAATACAATGAAAAGGGTATGTGAATTATTTTAAATATATTGAGTTCATTTCCTCATGGAACAAATTGCAAGCTTCTCCAAAGGCAACCCAAATAAGCAACAAATATGGAACTCTCCTGAGTCCTCATAACCACTGTAAACTTGCTACTATAAACCATAAAACTCTAAAACAATTGAGAACAGACACTTCAGAGCATCAATGTGTTGGTGCAGTTCATGACTTTTTAAGTTTAAGACACCCTTTTTTTCAGACCAGAATGACTGCTATGAATGTAGCAGTGAAGACTATCCAAACAAAAACAAAGATGCATGCATTCCAAAGGTTATAACCTTCTTGTCTTTCGAAGAACCTTTGGGGATCAGTCTATCCTGTTTGGCTTCTGCCCTATCTTTGATCACCATTATAGTGCTAGGAATGTTTGTGAGGCACCACAACACTCCCATCATCAAAGCCAACAACCGGGACCTTAGCTACATTCTCCTCATCTCCCTTCTGCTCTGCTTCCTGTGTGCTTTGCTATTTATTGGCCAACCTGGGAAGGTGACATGTCTCTTCCGACAAACTGCTTTTGGTCTCATCTTCTCGGTGGCTGTTTCTTGTGTGTTGGCAAAAACTATCACAGTGATTCTGGCTTTCATGGCCACCAAGCCAGGATCTCGAATGAGGAAGTGGGTGGGGAAAAGACTGACCAATTCCATTATGTTACCTTGCTTCCTTGCCCAAAACGGAATTTGTACTGTTTGGTTGCTAACCTTTCCCCCATTCCCAGACACCAACATTCACTCATTTGCTGAGGAAATTGTACTGGAGTGTAACGAGGGGTCTGTAACTATGTTTTACTGTGTGTTGAGCTACCTCGGCTTTCTGGCCATTGTCAGCTTTGCTGTGGCTTTCTTTGCCAGGAAGTTACCTGACAGTTTCAATGAAGCCAAGTTTATCACTTTCAGCATGTTGGTCTTTTGCAGTGTGTGGCTGTCTTTTATTCCATCCTACCTGAGCTCCAAGGGAAAGTACATGGTTGCAGTGGAGATTTTCTCTATCTTAGCCTCTAGTGCTGGTTTGCTGTGTTGCATTTTTGCACCAAAATGTTACATCATTATGCTCAGGCCCAAATTGAATAACAAGGAACAACTAATAAGAAGGAAAACTTGAGTAACTGAAATGTCTGTGCATTTAGCTATAGCCTGCAGTGTGGAGCTTACTGTGTGTGACTGAAACCTCTATGTGAAATCTGTGGGATTAGGTAGAATAAAACATGACAAACAATGAACACATTTTCTTTACTTGGAACCATAATTACTGAAAACAATACAACACATGCCCACAAAGATGTAAACATGAAAGATATTCAATCTAGTGAAGTTCTTTTTATCTGCCATGGCATCACACTTTATAATGTCAAGTTGATTTGAAATCTTCTGATGAATATTATGGATTTTCCTTTACATGGTGATCCTGCTGTTTTGTTTTTACTCTTTCATATCACCTTGCCTAAGGATTTTCACTGATGATCTATATATACATCTTCAAAATACATACATATGTTCCTAAACAGAGCAGTTCTAGCATTAAACATATTTACTTCTTCTCTGACTCTTAGACAACACCTTGGACTTCTGCAAAGCAAGCTATAGCAAGCTGGTATTTATACCAATATGTCAGTGTAAGTTTTCCTTATTCCAATTCCGTTCAGGAGCCTCTGAGAAGGCTTTCTGTCAGGTAAGACTTCAGATGAGTGTGGGCCTGGATTTTGAGGATTGCGCCCTAGATGACATGCCTGAGCTGAATTGAGTTTGAAATAGATGCAAGTCTCTCCTTGTCCTACCCATCACCACTTCTCCAAACACACCCTTTTTGGATTTATGCCATTTTAAGTTACAGCAGCTGATCCCTAGCTCAGCCAGGGTGAAATAATTACACCAGCACAGCCCTTCTGGGTCAGGAAACTCCAAGATCCACTAAATGCAAACTTCATAACATACTGCATTTTTTTTCAACATAAGCCCGTGTCCCTTCTAATCCAAGTAAGGGGGGGGGGGTGATTCTTTTCAGAGGGGACAAATGTATTTTCTTCAGTAATTTCACAGGGAATAACAAATTTTGAGCTGGTGTTTAACTTCACTTCTTATTATCAAAAGGGCTTGTCAAATTCATCAGCATGTTAGCAACCACCACTAGAAAACATAGCATGCTGCGATGGATTGTATAAATTAGAACATTTAGAGTTACAGTTAGAGAGTGAGATATGCAGGCTGCTCTATGATATTTTACACATTATACTTGAGCCTTCAAAAATGAAAATAGTTGAATATTGGAGAATTTGTCCTGAAAGAACTTCATTGACATTGGTGCGTTTGCTTCCTCACATGGTATACAGTGCACACATTGCCATGTCCATAATCCATACCATCCACTTCATGAATATAATAAAAAGGAGACCTCATCATAGGTGGCATTGCATGGCACAGTTTCATCATCTCCAGCACCCACAAACACCCCCACCATTGCTTGTAGAGCTTGAATAAATTTATTTCTATCTGTCTCTTTCACAATAACTCAATCAAAATGAGTATTTCTATTTCTCTCTATTTCCTTTTCCTATGTGTGAAATGATGACTCCTAGGAGCTCAAATCCTAAATAAATCCTAAATTAATGTGGTTTTCTTCATAAAGAGCTGGTGGCCATATCTGTAGCTGGAGATTGTATGTAGTACAACATTTTCTTACCACAGAGCTTTGTACCACCAAATGAAGGCTGTTTCTGTTTTCCTTAATTTTACGTTATATTTTCGTAATCTTACCATTGATATAAAAATGTTCATTAATCCAGCTATGTGCCATTCCTTTAAGACCATTCTCTTTCAATTTAGCTCTTATGTTGGCATTTTATGTGGTTTGCACATTACCAACTTGAGATATCAAATTAGTTTTAGCGATGTATAAATGAATAGTTTGACTCTTCTTTTTCTGTATCTTTATGGTTCCTTATGTGAAACTCTGAACTACAAACTCTGACTACAAAATTCCTTGCCTATCTATCTCTGAAGAATTGTTTGCATAGCATGAGGGCATATAAAATCAGAATGTTTAGGCTACAAGCTTCAGTGAGATCCCCAGATTGTAGGAAACTGTAAGAATAGTATGTTAAGGATGTTTTGGAGGACTGATTGTCAAGGATGATGGACGATAGGTGGGTGAAGTGAGGCATTCCCAAAGTAAAGGAAGGAATGAACTCTGATTAATAACAATACACACAGAGGCTTGAACCAGCAAGACTCTGGGAAGGGTGCATATAATAATAATCCCTGTCCACCCTCCGGCCCAGGTCGTTTTATTCACAAAAGAATTTTTTACACTGTATTCGTAAGAACCAATCAGATTATCTCTGAGCATTTCAACAAATGGGGACAAAGTTACACTACAAAAGCTAATTAAGCATCCACTTCTGGGGTAAATAAAACAGAACTACAAAGGAGTGCATCCAGCAACCCCAGAGGTCATAAACAAGCAATATACATGATAAGAAGGATGGCAAGGAGGATAGGGATCATTATCACCTTTATGTGAAAATCTGTTTCCTGGCCCTAAGATTAGCATATCAGAAAGGCTACATCAAAGAAGCTGCCCACTACCTTTTATGGCCCAGGATGCCTGCCTGGCGAAGCAGCTGGCAGCTGGGCTGTGTACGTGACTTGTCAAGCAGAGAGAAATGGAACAGGGATGCAGAGGTGTGGATTGATCAAAAATCATATCAAAATAGTTTAAACCCAGTCAACGCAATGCTTTCATTGATGACACAGATGGCTTACTCTATATTTGTTATAATTCCTCATAGCAATCCCACCTGATCACTACAGTGAAGCATGATTCCTGAGACTCCAGAGTACCGGAGTACACTAGATAATGTAGGAAAGAAGATAAGGCAGTGAAGCAAGACAGTTTGAACCCCTTGACCTGTGACCCCCTCTTTATGCATGCATGCATGCATGATGTATCGTGCTTGAAAACCCCCATAAAAGCTTTTTTAAAATGTGACTTGAGGGCAGTTCCCTTAATTGGCAATTCTCTGAACAACTAGTTTAGGGAGGCAGCCCTATTTCAATAACTCCTCTAATAAACTGGGTCCCTACTGGATGCTGAGCTTCTATATCTCTCTTGGTTGTGTTTTTCCTTAAGGTGTTATATCTCACCTGGGAATAAACCATTAATAGGTGATTTAGGAGTAAATTCTCATCACAAACTCATCTCATCATCATTCTGACTCACTATCATTCACATTATTTCTGTGATGCATTAGCTTGAATTATAGCAGGGGCTGTTTGTATCATTTAATATACATTTGTAGACATTGAAAGGTGTCTTTAGAAGAGGTTGCCTCTGTTGTCTCTGTGCCTTTGGATTGTTCATCTGGTAGTTCTAAACATATTCTTGCTTTGGCTACCATAGCCTTGAAAAACTCAAATTAGAAAAGTCTCCCTTTTGGAGGTGGTTCCTTCAACAATTCCCCTGAGATTTCTCCTTCTTTTTCCTCTAAAGGTGCCATAATGTATTATTTTATGTATTTCATAGAATCATAGAATTGTAGAGTTGGAAAGACCCAAAGGGTCATCTAATTCAACCCCCTGCAACACAGGAATTTCAGCTAAAGCTTCCATGGCAGATGGACATCCAATCTCTGCTTAAAAACCTCCAATAAAGGAAAGTCCATAACCTCACAAGGGAGTCCATTTCAAACAACTCTTATTATCAGAAAGTTCTTCCTGATGTTGAGACAGAAAGGCATTTGTCCCAATTTGTAAGTGTGGATCCAGTTCTCCCACCTGTTAAGGCCACCTTGAATCCTTATTAGCTACCCCTTTCTGTTTGGGGTCACCTCCAAATTTGATGACCATCCCTTGAATTCCCACAGACAAATTGTTTATAAAAACGATTAACATCAGTGGGGGCAGAATGGAACCCTGTGGAACCCCACCTGTCACTTGCTGATATGAAAACCTCCACAGGGAGATAAGAATTGCTTCCAGTATTCAATAGCAATCATGTAAAAATAATATTATACTGTACTATTATGAAAGGAAATGTAATTTGTGGGTTTCCTAGGGAACGTTTGATTCAGTCTTCACCTTTTGTTGTTGTTGTTTAGTCGTTTAGTCGTGTCCGACTCTTCGTGACCCCATGGACCAGAGCACGCCAGGCACTCCTGTCTTCCACTGCCTCCCGCAGTTTGGTCAGACTCATGTTTGTAGCTTCGAAGACACTATCCAACCATCTCGTCCTCTGTCGTCCCCTTCTCCTTGTGCCCTCCATCTTTCCCAACATCAGGGTCTTTTCCAGGGAGTCTTCTCTTCTCATGAGGTGGCCAAAGTATTGGAACCTCAGCTTCACGATCTGTCCTTCCAGTGAGCACTCAGGGCTGATTTCCTTAAGAATGGATCGGTTTGTTCTTCTTGCAGTCCATGGGACTCTCAAGAGTCTCCTCCAGCACCATAATTCAAAGGAATCAATTCTTCGGCGATCTGCCTTCTTTATGGTCCAGCTCTCGCTTCCATACATCACTACTGGGAAAACCATAGCTTTTACTATACGGACCTTTGTTGGCAAGGTGATGTCTCTACTTTTTAAGATGCTGTCTAGGTTTGTCATTGCTTTCCTCCCAAGAAGCAGGCGTCTCTTAATTTCGTGGCTGCTGTCACCATCTGCAGTGATCATGGAGCCCAAGAAAGTAAAATCTCTCACTGCCTCCATTTCTTCTCCTTCTATTTGCCAGGAGGTGATGGGACCAGTGGCCATGATCTTCGTTTTTTTGATGTTGAGCTTCAGACCATATTTTGCGCTCTCCTCTTTCACCCTCAATAAAAGGTTCTTTAATTCCTCCTCACTTTCTGCCATCAAGGTTGTGTCATCTGCATATCTGAGGTTGTTGATATTTCTTCCGGCAATCTTAATTCCGGCTTCGGATTCATCCAGCCCAGCCTTTCGCATGATGAATTTTGCATATAAGTTAAATAAGCAGGGAGACAATATACAGCCTTGTCGTACTCCTTTCCCAATTTTGAACCAATCAGTTGTTCCATATCCAGTTCTAACTGTAGCTTCTTGTCCCACATAGAGATTTCTCAGGAGACAGATGAGGTGATCAGGCACTCCCATTTCTTTAAGAGCTTGCCATAGTTTGCTGTGGTCGACACAGTCAAAGGCTTTTGCATAGTCAATGAAGCAGAAGTAGATGTCTTTCTGGAACTCTCTAGCTTTCTCCATAATCCAGCGCATGTTTGCAATTTGGTCTCTGGTTCCTCTGCCTCTTCTAAATCCAGCTTGCACTTCTGGGAGTTCTCGGTCCACATACTGCTTGAGCCTTCCTTGTAGAATTTTAAGCATAACCTTGCTAGCGTGTGAAATGAGTGAAATTGTGCGGTAGTTGGAGCATTCTTTGGCACTGCCCTTCTTTGGGATTGGGATGTAGACTGATCTTCTCCAATCCTCTGGCCACTGCTGAGTTTTCCAAACTTGCTGGCATATTGAGTGTAGCACCTTAACAGCATCATCTTTTAAAATTTTAAATAGTTCAGCTGGAATACCATCACTTCCACTGGCCTTGTTATTTGCAGTGCTTTCTAAGGCCCATTTAACTTCACTCTCCAGGATGTCTGGCTCAAGGTCAGCAACCCCACTACCTGGGGTGTACGAGACATCCATATCTTTCTGGTATAATTCCTCTGTGTATTCTTGCCACCTCTTCTTGATGTCTTCTGCTTCTGTTAGGTCCTTACCACTTTTGTCCTTTATTATGGTAATCTTTGAACGAAATGTTCCTTTCATATCTCCAATTTTCTTGAATTTGCAACAATGCGGAGAAAATAAAAAACAACAACAAAATGGACAATTACATTCTTTGAGATTTTCTCCTGATCAGCTGTTCCTTATTGTTCAGCTCAGGTCTCAAGATAATTATGTAACATTTTGGGGAAAAGATGCAACCCAGCAGTCCAGCACTGGAAGTTAAAATAGAGAAGATCTCCACTGCCACCATGTATTTTCCCTTTGTGCTCAGGTAGGAAGGAATAAATGATAACCAAACACTGCAAAAGACAAACATGCTGAAAGTGATGAACTTGGCTTCATTGAAACTGCCAGGTAACTTTCTGGCAAGGAAAGCCACAGTGAAACTGACAAATGCCAGGAATCCCAGGTAGGCAAGCACACAGTAGAACATAACCACAGACCCCTCATTGCATTCTAATACAATTTCTGAAGTGAAGGAGTGCATGTCAACATCTGGGAATGGGGAAGAGGTTGCAAGCCAAACAGTACAAATAAGTGCTTGGAGGAGGGAGCAGGAAAGAACAATGCAGCTGGCCAGACTCTTTCCCACCCACTTCCTCATTTTGGATCCAGGTTTGGTGGCCATGAAAGCCACAACTACCGTGATGGTTTTTGCCAGCACACAAGCCACAGCCAATGAGAAGATGATGCCAAAGGCACTTTGTTGGAAGAGACACATCACCATATGGGGTTCTCCAATAAACAGAAATGTACAAAGGAAGCAAAGCAGGAGTGAGATGAGGAGAGTATAGGTGAGATCCCGGTTGTTGGCTTTGACAATGGGAGTATTGTGGTGTTTTATAAACGTTGCTAGCACTAGAGTTGTGATCATAGAAGATGAAAGAGCTAAAGAGGCTAAACAGAGGCCCAAAGGTTCTTCATAAGACAAGAAGCTGACATCCTTCGGAATACATTGGTCTTGTCTTTCGTTTGGATATTTTTCTTCTGGGCATTTATAACAATCAGTTGCATCTGAAAAAAGGGATGGAATCTTTGTGTAGCTAGAAATTACAGCATCATGCAATAAACATATGGCTGTAATCTTTTAATGCCTTTGGAAATCATTCATTTGAGTATTTTAATATACCGTACTTGAGATCAGGCTTGAATATTGTTGCAGGTTTGGTTTGGAGGCCCATTAAAACAAAAGTACTTGTCCCCACAGTCCTAAGATGGCGAGACTCACAGCACTGACTGCATCAACAGATCTCATTTCTCCATGCTTCACAGCTTTGGATGTAGCACAAATCTGGCATTTCTCTGTCTCTAAGATCGTTATTTTAAGATGGGGGTCATATTGCCCAGCCACAGCCTAAACAATTAAAGGGATGTTTATGAAGGTGCTTAAGTGACACACTAAGGTCATTATCCTACAACTGCCCAGGTAGCAATGGAATCTTTCAACGCACCATCACCTCCAAACCCACAACAATATTCAAGGCTAAGCTCAAGTATATTACAATACTTAAATGTCCAATTTATGAAGACATGAAGAGATTTCAATCATATGTTTTTGAATGTTGCACTAGAAATTATCCACTGGTGCACAAAAGAAAGCCAGGACAAACTATTTAAGGAAATTAAGCTCCACTCTGTTGAGAGAGAGAATTGTCTGGTTTTGAAAGGCATGGAAAAGTGTTCCTTCTAGCTGATATACTGCTGCTCAAAAAGAAACCCAAGTCTCCATGTCCAATTATTGAAAGGAAGCTGAGCTACATCTGTCTGGTAATGCTGTATATAACATTTTTTACCTTTCTGTTCTGAAATCTTTCCTTCTGGGCATGGAATGCAATCATAGCAGCAAAATGCCTCGCCCTCCTTCACTTTCTTGCAAGAACCAGGGTAACAACTCTCACTGCACACAGATAGAGGCTGTGCCTAAAGTGTAAGTGAAAGGGGTTAATGATAATCTTGATGATAAGGAGCTTGGAACCCTTAAAATCTAGAGCAATTCTCGAAAGTTACACAACAATCACAAAATCCAGCATTTCAGAAGTATTTTAAACAGTTATATACACAGGAGACCCAGAAAGAAATAGATATTGACCGATTTTTGAAAATAAATGGATTACAAAAAATCTCTCAAGAGAATAAGTTAATGCTAATTTATAAAATAACAGATCAAGAGGTGGAAGGAGCCATTCAGAATATGAAATTGGGCAAATCTCCAGGGCTGGACGGCTTGACTTCAAGATATTATAGATCTTTGAAAGAATGGCTAGTACAGCCTTTGAAGGAAGTCTGCAATGAAATACTGGAGGGGAAAAAGGCACTATTACACTTATACCGAAAACAGAGTCGGAGAAGACACAGCTTAAGAACTACCGTCCCATATCTTTGCTCAATATGGATTACAAAATTTTTGCTGAAATTATGGCTAAAAGATTAAAAAAGGTATTGGTAGAAGAAATCCATAAAGATCAAGCAGGCTTTTAGAAAAATTACAAGTGAATATTAACACTAAAGCAGTTTTGATATTTGTGGATGCAGAGAAAGCCTTTGACAACATTTCTTGGAGCTTTATGAAGAAAAACTTACAGGGAATGGGGGTAGGCCAAGGTTTTGAAAACGGTATAGGTGCAATTTACTCAGAACAAAAAGCTAAATTAATTGTGAATAATGTAGTTACAGAAGAATTTAAGATTGAGAAAGGAACACGACAGGGCTGCCCAATCTCCCCATTGCTTTTTATTTCGGTCCTGGAGGTTTTGCTCAATATGATTAGAAGGGACCAATTGGTTAAAGGTATGCAAGTCGGAGCCAAACAGTATAAATTGAAAGCATTCGCTGATGATTTAGTCTTGACATTACAGGAGCCAGAATCCAGTACTAAAAGAGTATTGCAATTAATCCAAGAATTTGGTCAGGTTGCGGGATTTAAGTTGAATAAGTTGAAAACTAAGGTGTTAGAGAAGAACTTAACAGTGATTGAGAGAGAGAGGTTTCAGAAGGAGACAGGGTTAACGTTGGTTAAGAAAGTGAAATACCTAGGGATTAATATGACTGCTAAGAATGTGAATTTATTTAAAGATAATTATGAAAAATGTTGGATGGAAGTGAAAAAGGATCTAGAAATATGGTCAAATTTGAAGTTATCATTGCTAGGCCGAATTGCTGCGATAAAGATGAATGTATTGCCAAGGATGTTGTATTTGTTTCAAACATTGCAAATTTTGGACAAGGTGGACTGTTTCAAGAAGTGGCAGAAAGATATTTCTAGATTTGTCTGGCAGGGCAAGAAGCCTCGAATAAAATTTAAGATTTTAACTGATGCTAAAGAAAGAGGGGGATTTGCCCTGCCAGACCTGAAGCTTTACTATGAATCAGCCGCCTTTTGCTGGCTGAGAGAATGGCTCCTTCTTGAAAGCACGGACATTTTGGACTTAGAAGGTTTCAATAATGTATTTGGGTGGCATGCATATCTGTGGTATGATAAGGTCAAAGCACATAAAGCGTTTAAAAACCATATTGTCAGGAAAGCACTGTTTAATGTTTGGATAAGATATAAGGACTTGCTTGAAAATAAAACTCCAAGGTGGTTGTCACCAGTGGAAGCTAAGGCTCTGAAAAAACCCAATATGGAGGCAAATTGGCCGAAATATTGGGAAATTTTGGAACAAGGAGATAGATTAAAACTGCAGAGTTTTGACATACTAAAAAACAAAGTACGAGATTGGCTTCATTATAGGGAGGCTTATAACTTGGATAAGAAAATTGGTTTTCAGGTGGAAAAATCAAAATTGGAAACAGAATTGTTAGATCCTAAAACTAAGAATTTATCAAGAATGTATAACTTGCTGTTGAAATGGAATACACAGGATGAAATGGTTAAATCTGTGATGATTAAATGGGCACAAGATGTTGGACATAACATTATGATGGCTGACTGGGAAAAGTTATGGACCACAGGTATGAAGTTTACGGCATGTAATGCCTTAAGAGAGAATATAATGAAAATGATTTACAGGTGGTACTTGACACCAGTCAAGCTTGCAAAAATTTATCACTTGCCCGATAATAAATGTTGGAAATGTAAAGAGATTGAAGGTACATTCTTTCACCTTTGGTGGACATGCCCAAAGATTAAGACCTTTTGGGAGATGATCTATAATGAAATGAAAAAGGTATTTAAATATACCTTCCAGAAGAAACCAGAGGGCTTTCTCTTGGGCATGGTCGGCCAATTGGTGCGAAAGGAGGATAGAATTTTTTTTATGTACGCCACAACAGCAGCAAGAATACTCATCGCAAAGTATTGGAAAATACAAGATCTACCCACTCGGGAAGAATGGCAGATGAAGGTGATGGACTATACGGAACTGGCTGAGATGACTGGCAGAATCCGAGACCAAGGAGAAGAGTCGGCGGAAGAAGAGTGGAAGAAATTTAAAGTTTATCTTCAAAAATATTGTAAAATTAAGGAATGTTAGAAAGATGTTGGGAAAAAAAAATTATGTGGTTTTAGCAGAAAGGATATAAAGGATTAAGTAAAAATGAATTGGTGAAAGAGAGAATGCAAAATTATAGTATGTTAAGATAAATTACTAGGATAAAAACAAAATTGGAAGGATTTGCTGGAATATTTAACTGAATTAGAATACAAAAATGGGAGGCGTGAGGAAGTCAAGGAAATAAGTAAAAGTAAGTAAGTGATTTAAAGGTTTGACTTGTTTCTTATTTCTTTTTTCTTTTTTCTGTTTTTTGATGATGTTTTTTATATGTATTGTTTTTTCTTTCTCTTTTTTGATTATATATATATATATATATATATATATATTCTTTTCCTTTTTTTCTGTAACCTTTAAAATCTTAATAAAAATTTATTATTTTTTTTTTAAAAAGATAATTTTGATGATAAGGAGCTTGGAACCCTTAAAATCTAGAGCAATTCTCGAAAGTTACACAACAATCACAAAATCCAGCATTTAATAGCGGCAGTAGAGTATTATCCAAAATTGTCTCTACCTGGTTAAATCCCCTGTGCCATCTTATAGCATCCTCATTGATTTTGAACGCTTGGTCTGGAGGAGCTTGGGGATCCAGCCTCCCAACTTTCACTCTATGAAAGGATTGGTTTGTGGGGAAATTCCAATTCATGATATCAAAACCAGCTGCTAACTCCCCATTCTGGTCAAAGGAAACTTTTCCCCCTGCACTGTTGTTAAATGAGACACCTTTCAAAAACCAGTGGAGCTGAATTGAAAGGAAAAGAGCTGGAATTAGAAAATTCTGCAACTTGAGCTTGTATGCAAAATGATAAATGTGACATAGATTCCATTTTTGCAAAGTTTCCCAAATATAATGTATTTTGAATGCTATTTTCATTAAAAAGCTAATTTTGGGGTTCACAGTATGTTACTTTTTTGCTCACAATATTCGATTGGAGAACAACATTGTAAAATTAGAAGAATTTTGGATTTCAGAGGAATGCTGCATTTAAATTTCTGTATTAGTTTGGGAAATGTGGATTTGTATCCATTAAAATATACACAGAATGACTTTTCCTCTATCTCTAATATCCATTACCTGCCAAAAGCATTGGCCCTGACATTTCTGCATGCCTCTGTTCTTCATTACACTGTGCTTGAGACTAGATGAGGACATAGCATGTAAAGCATGGGCCATAACATAGACAGCATTGTAGATACTGTAGCTGTGGGAGGTCATGCTCATTTCAAAAAAAGATGCAGGCAGACTCTCCAGCTTTTCCTCCCCAGTGCAAATATCTCCATCCACCTTGACTGCATCTGTATTTGGGAATACACAGCCAAAGGCCTGTTGCCAGAAGTCCTTGATAAAACCATCTCCTGTGGTGCTGGATGGGTTTCTGCTTCTAACAAATTCTTGAAATCCTGGTAAATCATTGGCATGAATTGTAAATGAGAGAGATCCATGGATTATTTCTGTATCCCAAGTCTTCTGATATACCATTGAAGTGAGGTCAGTCTGGGCTGTTATTATCCACACTATACCTTTTGACTTCTTCTTTATATGTTCTTGTCCTGACAGATATGGAAACCATCTCAACAATGCAATCCCATAGGATTCTCCATATGCCACCACTACATGGGCTTTACTGTCTATGATTTTATCATGTATTTTACCCCCCTTGTTGAACATGTCATTAATATCTGTGACAACGGTAAAAGTTTGACTTCTTTCTATGAAGGCAAAGCAGATACCTCTCTGAGAAAAAGGCGGAACAACACTTTGCACAAATCTTTCTCCATTGTCATTATCCATAGTTAGGAGTCCAATCCACGTCCACCTGAAATGCAGAAGCAAAGAAAGAATCCCTGCAAACTGACTGTCTTCTCTGGGCACCATCTGGTAGAATGGGATGCCTGGCGTTTTGTCATTCATCACTGGAGCAGGACCATAGATGAGCTAAAGAAAAGAGCAGAGAGGAAAGAATGGCATTGTATTGCTATGAATCTGGATGAGGAAGTAGGTTGTATGCCTACATATATAAGACCCTTACAGTAAGGTTGCCAGACATCCCTGTTTCCCGTACAAACCAGTCCCCATACAAAATACATTGAAGTTGAAAAGATTCCCCAGATTCATTGAAAAAAATCTGGTAACCTTACCTTAAAGGGTCTTAACTGCAAGAACTAACAGGTTTTGAGATCTAAGGAAGAATTCAAATGGTTAAATAGCCAGACAAGCTTCTTTGTTGAGGTAACAAACGGTCTGTGACAGATAACAAATGGGTGTGTTCCCTTCCCTCAACTCACTGGAAGTTAGTTAGAAATGACCAAGGACAAAACTGAGTTGTGTGTGTGTGTAAGCTAGAAGTTAGAAGCTGGAAATAGCAGCCTGAGAAGGCAGAGAGAGATAAAGGTAAAGGGAAAGGTACCCCTGCCCGTACGGGCCAGTCTTGACAGACTCTGGGGTTGTGCGCCCATCTCACTCAAGAGGCCAGGGGCCAGCGCTGTCCGGAGACACTTCCGGGTCACGTGGCCAGCGTGACAAAGCTGCATCTGGCGAGCCAGAGCCGCACACGGAAACGCCGTTTACCTTCCCGCTGGTAAGCGGTCCCTATTTATCTATTTGCACCCGGAGGTGCTTTCGAACTGCTAGGTTGGCAGGCGCTGGGACCGAGCAGCGGGAGCGCACCCCACCGCAGGGATTCGAACCGCCGACCTTTCGATCGGCAAGCCCTAGGCGCTGAGGCTTTAACCCACAGCGCCACCTGCGTCCGATAACAAATGGGTGTGTTCCCTTCCCTCAACTCACTGGAAGTTAGTTAGAAATGACCAAGGACATAACTGAGTTGTGTGTGTGTGTGTGTAAGCTAGAAGTTAGAAGCTGGAAATAGCAGCCTGAGAAGGCAGAGAGAGATAGCCATGCTTGATTACTTTTTGAATCAGAGGTTTTGTCTGTTGGAGAAGTAAGACCCCTTTGGGGTGTTAATGCTGTGAACCTCTCCATCATAGGCTCAGGTTGTATATATATGCATAAGCAAACCATATATCATAAAGACTCCACAGTCTCCACTGTACCCCATTTCAAGGGAAACACAAATCCTGGGTAAGTGTGTGGAACCCCTGGAATCTTAAAATGCTTAGAGATTGGGGTGGCAGGCACCTGTATGTTATGAAGTCCTAATCAGAGTTGAAATGAATGAATCTCAGTTACACATGTGCATTAACTTCAATAGTTTAATATGGCTAGGATAAGTGTTGAATACCACCTATAGACAGAAAGTCCAAAGACAAACTACACCCACATTTTGTCAATAATATTTTCAGTAAACTTGCAATGTTGGTAGCTTTTCCTTTCAGCAGAGGTTCCTGTGGCTGAGCCAGCCAACTTCTCAGTAGCATAAATAACAACTATGGATTTTTCTTTTCCTAATTTAAGAACATGCACAGAGGTTTATTTCACAGCTGAGTTTTGACATTTATAGGATGGAATGACCATGAATTTATATTACTCTGCGTATACCAAAAAAACAAAAAAAGAATTGTGAAAAAGTACTAAAATTGTATAATTACAAATAGAACCAGTGCCTTTTTCTGGGGATACTCAATGGTACATAGGTGAACCTTTCTCTTGCGGCATTTTCTGTAACAACCTCATGGGGAGTAATGGCACCTTTTTTTTCTCAAAAAAGGAAAAAAAGGACTGCATAGAACAACAAACACACACAGAAAAGAGACCCATCATACCTGTGGAATCTTGTAAATATCCACCAGTGTTGCCACTTGAAGTGAGGTTGGGGGGTCCAGTCCCCCAATGACCCCAATCAGCTTAGTTTGGACATCACAGTTGTAATTTGGAACAAAACCTCCCAGGGTGTATATGAGTAGCATTGTAGCATGGTAGGTCCACTTGTCAGTGAAATAGCTGTCGTAGATGTGGAAGCCCAAGGTGACATTGTGTAAGAGCTGAGGGTTTTCATTGATCTCTTTTACTGCAAATGCCAAGGCCAGGATGTGCTGATAATTCTTAGGTACTGCACTAGAAGGTAAGTTGTATTCGGAATCATAAGGAACCATCTCATGTTGTAAAAAGTATTGCAAATGTTATAAAAATAATGTTTTCTATATCTCATCTCATTATTCATATTTATCTAACAACTTTCTTGAGGTAACCTTACCTTTTTGTGGCCCATACAAAGTTTAAAACAACCACACCAAATATTACCACTGTTCATCAAAATATATGCTTTCCTATTCTTTAATAGTAAAGTAGCAATTCAGAGCAGGGTGTTCCAAAATAAACAGTATAATTTAAGATCTTCAGGATGTGATGTTTGATACAAATGACTGGGCATAGCTTTCCCTCTTTTTTAAAAAAACCAGTTGTTTCTTTGGATAGATTATTACCTTTCAAAACAAATAATTCATGGAATGAAAATTAAGACTGATAACGGATAATAGCTTTAAAATATTATAGTTAAGCCCTTACGCAAGCTCTTCAGGCAAAGGTGATGGGGGTTTTTCAATGAAGCTGATTGCATTGGAGATGATGAAAGTGTGGGAAGTGATAGCTCCAATGATTAGGTCTCCTGACTGGTGGTACTCATGAAGCGGAGGGTGTGGATCATCAACCATGCACTTAATGATGTGCGCTTTGCTTACCATGTGAGGAAGCAGTACCAGAAGCAAGAGGAACAATAACAGCATTGTGGGCAGAAATGTTTTCTCTAGATGCAGATTTCTTCTTTTTATCTCAAAAAGCTCAGGACTAGAATATATAGGGTCAGAAATCAGACTGACACATTATTGTCTAATGGTCTTAATTCCTAAACCAGTCCTAGATTTCTGGAGGTCATTTTTATACCATTATTCAAAAACTATGTTATTAGTTTTCCTGGAGTCCACAGTAAACTGCACTGTAGTGTTGGAAAGTAGCTCGTTAATTAGAGTACTTTGGATAATTAAAGAGGGAAGTAGTCACCAATTCAACAAGGAGCTTTCCATGTGGAATTGCTGAGGACATGTTTTTCATGTCTGAAATTAACTTTTTCTTTCTTTCAATCATTTAAGGATCTCAAGGGGCACCTGAATAGGCTGTGAGAAACAAGAAATCTGCCCAGAGCCAGGGAAAATGGGGGTGTTTGATCATAGGAATGTCTTGCAGCAGAACAGGGGTACCCAAAATGAATCCTCTAGAAGTTGTTAGACCCCCCCCCCAACACCATCATAACTGACCACAGACCAGGTAGATGGGATTTTTAGTCCAAAACCTATTGAGTACAAGACATTGTCTATGCCCGTTTCAGGACACAGTCAGTGGTTTGAAGTTGGTGCCCACTGGAACTGGTATGGTAGAGAGGCCAACTGTAGTGATGTTGGGAAATCTTAGCAAGTTAAAACTTTGGCTCATGCTAAAGAAGAGCATTGTGGGAGAGCCAAATGCTGTAGGATCCTGGTAAAGTGTATCTGTTTCTTTAATTGCAGACTTTCTGTCCTTAAGAGTGTGAATAAATTATCTTCTCCATCTGTAGAAAAGGGAATTTCTAGTTGATTTGTGGTTCTTGACACCTGGATGTCCCAGACGTGGATTCAGTGTGAATTGGTTATCTTGTTTATTTACAACTCAAATAATCTGGTTGTCTGTGGGAATGCTTTAATTTTCAAGGTCTTGGGATAAACAGCATTCTGCTGCCAATTCTCCTACCAAGTTTGAGTTGTTGTTCCCCTATCTAACCACTGATAGTTTGCTTATTAATCTAAAGAACTGATTGGCTTTTGAATTTTGAATCCATGTGGGTTCAAAGGGGATAAAACCTTAGGGAACCCACTTGCAATTCGCAGCCCGCCTCACCTCTTCTATTCTACTATGTGGAACTTTTGTCATTCAAAGAGGGCTTGCCCTGATGCTCGGGGATGCGGAATCAGCCGAGAGTGTTATGAACCTTTCTATTTCTTCTTTTCATTCTCATTGTGAATATGTTTTTTAGCAAGTGATATTATACAATGTTTTTATTTTCTGTTTGAAACTTGTAAGTGATGTGCAAACTTTTATGTTTGAATAATCTTGTTTTTTGATAAATTTTCGAAAAATGACTTTTTCCTGTTTCTGTCTTTTGTGCCTTCTGCTAGGGAAGCTAAACCAGCACCTGACCACTTAGTCGCCTACCACACCGGTTGGATTTCTGTCTGTGTCACGGTAAAGTGTCACAGGGTGGGGCAGACCGGTAACGCTGAAGAGTAATCTCCTTCCTTAGGTTACTTTTCTGGGCTGTTCTAAGATAAGGAAGTGGTGGCAGCAACTACTGTTTTTGTTTATTTCCTTTTCTGAAAAAGAGCTTCTGCGCACCCCTCTCTCTCTCTCTTTTTTTAAATGATATTTTATTAGATTTTAACAAGAAAAAAGTTACAAAACAGTAAATAAAAATAAAAACCAAGAAAAGTACAAAAACCAAAATTTAACATAAAAAAAGAAAAAAAGAAAAAAATCCCTCTTTTCAGTTTCTTACCATTCATTTACTTATTTTCCTGACTTCCTCTCACCTCCCTTTTTGTATTCCATTTAAAAGTTGGTTCAGCAAATTCATACCCTCTTAATTTACCCTTACTTGTTTATCCACATATATTATAACTTAAGATTTTCATCTAATATCAATCCATTCTTGCAAGTTCTTATTTTACCTTATTACTAGAACCGCTTCATTTCATTTCAACATCATTAACATTTAAAATTTTTACAGTTCATTTTACCATTAATTTCTTTAACCTTGTCTTACCTTCAAAACCTTAAAATTTCGAAATTTAAACCATATTTAAATTTAACTCCTTCAAACCTTTCTGCTAAAGCCAATTAATTCCTTTCCAGCACATTTTAGTATTTCATTAGTATTACACTAATTCCAAAAATAAAATGATTTATAAAAAAGAAATTCTCATTCTGATTTTATCCAACGTCCCTTCTTCCTGGTTTCGGGTAATGTCAGTCCTTACACCATTATATCCTGTCCATCAATCAGGTGTTCTAATATCTGAGGCTCTCAGGTCCCTTCTAAGCCCCTCTGCAGGTTTTCTTGTTCCTGTTTATACTTGCACACATCCTTGTCCCTTGTTGGATTCTGGCATAGTTTCTTCCCTTTCTCCTTGGGGAGTGAATCTCCAGGGGGTTCCATGCAGTAATATTCTCCATTTTCTTTTATCAGATTGTCCCACTCCTCAGTAATCCTCCCCAATGTTTGGTTTATAATCCAGAAGGTAGTTGTTCCAAAAATAATCATCCACTTGTTTCACAATCCCACCAGAGCTAAAGGCTTCCTTAACTCCAAAGTTTTGCAGATGTTCTCCAAGTTCAGTCTTCCAATGTTGCAGCTTTTGGTCATGCGGGATTTTGAGTCTCTGTATCTTTTGAGGTGCAATCGCAACCTCTTCCATCATACTCTGCCCTTGAACTTGCCTTGTTAAACCAGTATCCTGAATTGGTTGTTGTAAGGTTTCTTTAACTTCATTTCCTGTTAGTTCATCTTTACCAGCTGCAGCAGATATACAGTCCAACTTTTGGTTCATCAAAGTCACTTTCTCATCCAGCTGCTGCAGCACAGCATTTATTTTGCCAAGGGCAGCAAGTAAACCTTCCTCCCTATTCATTTCTGTCAAGGTCAAATAGCTGGTTCCACGGTCTGATTCACAGCTGTTATATCTTCCCTGTAAGTTGCAACAAACACACTGGCTAGCTCCCTCTAGGGGATACAATTACTATTTAATGTCCATCTTTAAAATGTATCCAACAAAGGGAAATTTACTTTCGATTTTCAAATACTTTGTTTCCTTTCAATGTAATGCAAACGAGCAGAAAGTGGCATTAGAATTATTTTATTTCCCTTTTAGTTCTATCTGTCAATAGTTTTTTCCGTTTCAATTAATAGGCATCACCGACAATTTCTGTCCTGACATTCCGTCCCCAGGTTTGGGACGATGGAAGCTTGTATTCTTTCACTCTCTCTACAGGATTAAAAAGTCAAAATTTCTTTCCCCCTTTTCTCCTGCTGTCAAGGGGGGTTTTAATGGTTGTAGATGCAGGAAATTTCAATCTTAGAGTCATTTTTCCAGGCTTTATAGCTTGTAAGATCTTTGCTTCAGTCTATTTACAAAAAGTGGAAGGCGGACTTCCTGTTTACACCTTCCTGCTTCGGTGCCAAATTCAAGTTTGTTCTTTTGATCAAAGGGGCGATTCCTTTGATCTCCCGATCTTTCAGTTGTCCTACTCACGGGTTGTTGTTTAAGAGCCAAATTGTCATAGGAAAGAGGACAGCGCTCTCCGACATCAGCTGTGCAGCTTCACTCTGCAGAAGTAGCGATTGACTCTCAGCACTGCGCCAGCACCCCGTCTCGCTCCAGAGCCCTTTGCAGGGTTCCTTTACCAATCGTGGGGGCGCAAAAGGTGCCCGCCCAGTCCCACGGTCGCAGGCTTCACCTGCCTGCGGTTTTTGAGAGGGTCCCCGCTTCGCTGCAGCAGTAGGACCCGATTTCTGCAGGGCTTTCTCCCTCTAGATTAGAGGGAATCCGCCATTGTCGGTGGCGCCGCCTCCGGAAGTCTGCGCACCCCTCTCTCTCAGCCGGGTCTTGCCGGACTTGGAAAGCAGGTGGGGGAGTGCACACGAATGCTACATCAACCATAGGTAGAAATAGAACTAATGAAAAGCAGAGCCAAAGTTAGTGGCCAGCACAGTCAATTCTATTTGAATACAGAATCGGCGGCGGCGGGGGGGGGGAGAGCAACAATAAAGGCAAGAGCTGAAGCAGTACCCCTGGAGCAGTACTGAGCTTTCTTCACACCCTGGAGTCTAGAATTATTTCTGCTTTGTACTCTTCCTCTCCTTCTATCATGACAGGAAGTGCAGGTGCATGTCTAGGTGCCTGGTAAGGGTGTGTAGGCACGATGGATGATCTGTGGAAGACTGGTTGAATCTTCATAGTTACAGGCAATTGAAGCCTGAAAGTCATGTGGTTGATCATCATTCCAGCTTTGTGTCACTCCTTTAAGGCAATTCACTTTCAATTGAACTCTTATAATAGCATTTTAAGTGGTGTGCACATTACCAACTTGATATATATTAGCAACTCATTATAATTATTTATTTATGATAATTGCATTTATTTTCTCTATATAATCTATGTATAAATGAATGGTTTGTTTTTTCTATTTCTGTATCCTTATGATGCCTTATGAGAACCTCTGAACTACTAAATTCCTTGCCTGTCTATCTCTGAAGGATTGTTTGAATAGCTTGAGGGCACAACAAAGCAGGATGTTTAGGCTACATGCTCTACCTTCATTGAGATTCCCCAAATTGTAGGAAATGGTAAGAATAGTTAAGGATGTTTTGGAGGAATGATTGTCAATGAAGATGGATGATAGGTGGGTGAAGCATGATTCCAGAGACTCCAGAGTAACTGGGTACGCAAGATAATGAAGGAAAGAAGATAAGGCAGTGAAGCAAGACAGTTTGAACCCCATGACCTGTGACTTCTCTTGATGCATGCATGAATGCTATGACTTAATGATGTATTGTGTCTGCAAAACCCCATAAGAGCTTTGTTTAAATGTGTGTTAGGGCAGTTCTCCTAACTGGCAATTCTCTGAACACCTGGTTTTGGGCGGCTCCCAAATCCAATAGCTGCCTTAATAAACTGGGTTCCAACCGGATACTGAGCTTCTATATCTCTCTTGGTTCTGTTTTTCTTTAAGATGTTATAGAATCACCTGGGCACAAACCATTAAGAGCTGGTTTAGGAATAAATTCTCATCACAAACTCATCTCATCATAATTCTGACTGACTATTCTTCATGACATGTGATGCATAAAAGGATCTGTTTGTTTCATTTAATATACCGTATTTTTCGCCCTATAGGACGCACTTTTCCCCCTCCAAAAATGAAGGGGAAATGTATGTGCGTCCTATGGGGCAAATGCAGGCTTTCGCTGAAGCCTTGAGAGCGAGAGGGCGACTTCACGCAGATCTCCCAAGGGTTGCACAGAGCTGCCTGCATTCTGAAGCCTGGGGCGCGCTGAAGAGCACACCCGGGCTTCGCGCAGCTCTCCGCAACCCTAGGGAGACTGGCATGACTTCCCGCCGGGCTCCCTAGGCTTGTGGATAGCAGCCTGTTCTGGGGACTGGGGTTAGGGGAAGCTCAGGCTTCCCCAGCCCCAGCCCTGCGCTTGGGGGGGAAATAAAAAAAAATTATTTCCCCCGCAAAAAAACTAGATGTGCCCTATGGGCCGGTGCGCCCTATGGGGCAAAGAAATTGGTACATTTGGACACTGTAGACATTGAAATGTGTCTTTAGATGAGGTTGCCTCTGTTGGCTCCGTGGCCAAGGATTGGCCAACTGGTAAAGGTAAAGGTAAAGGTAGCCCTGCCCCTACGGGCCAGTTGTGACCGACTCTACGCTTGTGCGCTCATCTCACTCTAGAGGCCGGGAGCCGGCGCTGTGTGAAGACACTTCCGGGTCACGTGGCCAGCGTGACGAAGCTGCTCTGGTGAGCCTGCACCAGCGCAGCACACGAAAACGCCGTTTACCTCCCTCCTATAAAGCGGTACCTATTTATCTACTTGCACTTAAGGGTGCTTTCGAACTGCTAGGTGGGCAGGAGCTGGGACCGAGCAACGGGAGCTCACCCCGCCGCGGGGATTCAAACCGCCGACCATACGATCGGCAAGTCCTAGGCACTGCGGTTTTACCCACAGCGCCACCCGCGGCCAACTGGTAGTTCTATAAATATTCTAAGTCTTGAATGAACCACCATAGGACTGAAGAACTCAAACTGAAAAAGTCTCCCTTGTGGAGGTGGTTCATTCAACAATTCCCCAGAGATTTCCCCCTCTATTTCCACTAAAGGTGCCATAATGTATTATTCTACGTATTTCAAAATGGACAATTACATTCTTTGAGGTTTTCTCCTGATGAGCTGTTCCTTGTTGTTCAACTCAGGTCTCAATACAATTATGTAACATTTTGGGGAAAAGATGCAACCCAGTAGTCCAGCACTGGAAGTTAAAATAGAGAAGATCTCCACTGCCACCATGTATTTTCCCTTTGTGCTCAGGTAGGAAGGAATAAATGATAACCAAACACTGCAAAAGACAAACATGCTGAAAGTGATGAACTTGGCTTCATTGAAACTGCCAGGTAACTTTCTGGCAAGGAAAGCCACAGTGAAACTGACAAATGCCAGGAATCCCAGGTAGGCAAGCACACAGTAGAACATAACCACAGACCCCTCATTGCATTCTAATACAATTTCTGAAGTGAAGGAGTGCATGTCAACATCTGGGAATGGGGAAGAGGTTGCAAGCCAAACAGTACAAATAAGTGCTTGGAGGAGGGAGCAGGAAAGAACAATGCAGCTGGCCAGACTCTTTCCCACCCACTTCCTCATTTTGGATCCAGGTTTGGTGGCCATGAAAGCCACAACTACCGTGATGGTTTTTGCCAGCACACAAGCCACAGCCAATGAGAAGATGATGCCAAAGGCACTTTGTCGGAAGAGACACAACACCATATGGGGTTCTCCAATAAACAGAAATGTACAAAGGAAGCAAAGCAGGAGTGAGATGAGGAGAGTATAGGTAAGACCCCAGTTGCTGGCTTTGACAATGGGAGTATTGTGGTGTTTTATAAACGTTGCTAGCACTAGAGTTGTGATCATAGAAGATGAAAGAGCTAAAGAGGCTAAACAGAGGCCCAAAGGTTCTTCATAAGACAAGAAGCTGACATCCTTCGGAATACATTGGTCTTGTCTTTCGTTTGGATATTTTTCATCTGTGCATTTATAACAATCAATTGCATCTGAAAAAAGAATAGAATCTTTGTGTAGCTATAAATTACAGCCTCATGCAATAAACATATGGCTGTAATCTTTTAATGCCTTTGTAAATCAGACATTTGAGTATTGTAATGAGCTTAGCCTTGAATTTTGTTGCGGGTTTGGTGTGGAGGGGCACTAAAAGCAAAGGTACTTGTCACCACAGTCCTAAGATGGTGAGATTCACAGCACTGACTGCATCAACAGATCTCATTTCTCCATGCTTCACAGCTTTGGATGTAGCACAAATCCAGCATGCCTTTGTCTCTCAGCTTCTCAGCCTTCTGCCTGTTTCCAGCTCAGCTCTCACACACCACAAGGCTATGATTCTCTATGTACCTGCCAGGTGGGGTGGGGTGGGGGAAGGCCCATCCATTTGCCCAGAAGGAACAATCACTTAGTTGAAGCTCTTGTAACCCAGATCATTATTTTAGGATGGGGGTCATAATGCCCAGCCACAGCCATTACCTAATTAAAGAGATCCTTATGAAAGTGCTTAAGTGACACACTAAGGATATTATCTTACCACTGCCCTGTTAGCAATGGAATCTTTCAATGCACCATCACCTCCAAACCTACAACAATATACAAGGCTAAGCTCAAGTATATTACAATGCTTAAATGTCTGATTTAAGAAGACATTAAGACATTACAACCATATGTTTTAGAATGTTGCACTAGAAATTATCCACTGGTGCACAAATGAAAGCCAGGACAATCTATTTAAGGAAATTAAGCTCAACTCTGTTGACAGAGAGAAATGTCTGGTTTTGAAAGGCATGGAAAAGTGTTTCTTCAGCTGATATTCTGCTGCTCAAAAAGAAACCCAAGTCTCCATGTCCAATTATTAAAAGGAAGGTGAGTTACACCTGTCTGGTAATGCTGTATATAACATTTTTTACCTTTCTGTTCTGAAATCTTTCCTTCTGGGCATGGAATGCAATCATAGCAGCAAAATGCCTTGCCCTCCTTCACTTTCTTGCAAAAACCAGGGTAACAACTCTCACTGCACACAGATAGAGGCTGTGCCTAAAGTGTAAGTGAAAGGGGTTAATGATAATCTTGATGATAAGGAGCTTGGAACCCTTAAAATCTAGACTAATTCTCAAAAGTTACACAACATTCACAAAATCCAGCATTTAATAGGGGCAGTAGAGTATTATCCAAAACTGTCTCTACCTGGTTAAATTCTCTGTGCCATCTTATAGCATCCTCATTGATTTTGAACGCTTGGTCTGGAGGAGCTTGGGGATCCAGCCTCCCAACTTTCACTCTATGAAAGGATTGGTTTGCGGGGAAAATCCAGTTCATGATATCAAAACCAGCTGCTAACTCCCCATTCTGGTCAAAGGAAACTTTCCCCCCTGCACTGTTGTTAAATGAGACACCTTTCATAAACTGGTGTAGCTGATTTGAAAGGGAAAGAGCAAGAATTGGAAAATTCTGCAACTTGAACTTGTATGTAAAGTGATAAATGTGAAATAGATTCCATTTTTGCAAGGTTTCTCAAATAGAACATATTATGAATGCTATTTTCATTAAAATTCACATTTTGGGGCTCACATTCCCTCCAATACATGTTCCTTTCTCGTTCACATTATTCAATTGGAGAAGACCATTGTAAAATTAGAATAATTTCCAATTTCAGAGGAAACCTGCATTTAAATTTCTGTATTAATTTGGGGAGTGTGTTTGTATCCATTAAAATATACACCGAATGACTTTTCCTCTATCTCTAACATTCATTACCTGCCAAAGGCATTGGCCTGGACATTTCTGCATGCCTCTGTTCTTCATTACACTGTGCTTGAGACTAGATGAGGACATAGCATGTAAAGCATGGGCCATAACATAGACAGCATTATGGATACTGTAGCTGTGAGAGGTCATGCTCATTTCAAAAAAAGATGCAGGGAGACTCTCCAGCTTTTCCTCCCCAGTGCAAATGTCTCCATCCACCGTGACCGCATCTGTATTTGGGAATACACAGCCAAAAGCCTGTTGCCAGAAGTCCTTGATAAAACCATCTCCTGTGGCGCTGGATGGGTTTCTGCTTCTAACAAATTCTTGAAATCCTGGTAGATCATTGGCGTGAATTGTAAATGAGAGAGATCCATGGATTACTTCTGTATCCCAAGTCCTCTGATACACCATTGAAGTGAGGTCCATCTGGGCTGATATTATCCACACTATACCTTTTGACTTCTTCTTTATATGTTCTTGTCCTGACAGGTATGGAAACCATCTCAACAATGCAGTCCCATAGGATTCTCCATATGCCACCACTACATGGGCTTTACTGTCTATGATTTTGTCATGTATTTTACCCCCCTTGTTAATCATGTCATGAATATCAGTGACAATGGTAAATGTTAGGCTTCTTTCTATGAAGGCAAAGCAGATACCACTCTGAGAAAAAGGCGGAACCACACTTTGCACAAATCTTTCTCCATTGTCATTATCCATAGTTAGGAGTCCAATCCAAGTCCACCTGAAATGCAGAAGCAAAGAAAGAATCCCTGCAAACTGACTGTTTTCTCTGGGCACCATCTGGTAGAATGGGATGCCTGGTGTTTTGTCATTCATCACTGGAGCAGGGCCATAGATGAGCTAAAGAAAATAGTGGAGAGGAAAGAATGGCATTGTATTGCTATGAATCTGGATGAGGAAGTAGGTTGTATGCTTACATACATAAGACTCTTAGAAGGTTCTTAACAGCTAGAACCAGCAAATGTTTAAATCTAAGGAAGGATTCAAATGATTAAATAACCAGACAGGCTTCTTGATAACAGCCCTCAAGTATGGGTAGTTAATGTAACAAAGGAAGTGTCTCTATGTCTGATAACAAATGGGTGGGTGCCCTTCTCTCAACTCATTGGCAGTTAGTTAGAAATGATCAGGACAAAGCTGAGTTCTGTTTGTGTGTAAGCTAGAAGCTGGAAATAGCAGGCTAGGAAGCCAGAGAGAGATAGCCATGCTTCATTTCTTCTTGAATCAGAGGCTGTGGCTATTGGAGAAGTAAGACCCTTTTGGGGTGTTAATGAATCCAAGACTGCAGCTATGGAAGAAGCAAGAGATTTTTGGTGTGTTAATGCTGTGAACCTCTCCATAATAGGCTCAGGGTGTATATATGCATAAGCAAACCATGTATCATAAAGACTATGCAGTCTCCACTGTACCTCATTTCAAGGGAAACACAAACCCTGGATGGTAGGCAACAGTATGTTATGAAGTCCTAGTCAGAGTAGACCCATTGAAATGAATGAATCTCAATAATGCATATGTATTAACTTCAATGGTTTAATATGAGTAGGACCAGTGTTGAATAGACATAATGTTCGAAGAAAAATACACCCACATTTTGTCAATAATATTTTCAGTAAACTTGAAATGTTAGTGGCTTTTCCTTTCCTGTGGCTGAGCATAAATAACAACTAGGGATTTTTTTTTAGTAATTTGAGAACATGCACAGAGATTTATTTCACAGATGAGATTTGACATTTATAGGAAGGAATGACAATGTATTTATATGTATTTATATTATTCTCTGTGTATACAAAAAAAAAAAAAGAGGAAATGTGACAAAGTACTAAAATTGTAAAAGTACACATAGAACCAGTGCTTTTCCTGGGGGTACTCAATGGTACATAGGTGAATCTTTCTCTCTCCAAATGTTAACATTGTGGCCTTTTCTGTAACAACCTCATAGTGAGTACTGGCACCTTTTTTTCTCAAAAAAGAAGAAAAAGAGCACTGTATAGAACAACAAACACACACACACGCAAACACACAAAAGAGACCCATCATACCTGTGGAATCTTGTAAATATCCACCAGTGTTGCCACTTGAAGTGAGGTTGGGGGGTCCAGTCCCCCAATGACCCCAATCAGCTTAGTTTGGACATCACAGTTGTAATTTGGAACAAAACCTCCCAGGGTGTATATGAGTAGCATTGTAACATGGTAGGTCCACTTGTCAGTGAAATAGCTGTCATAGATGTGGAAGCCCAAGGTGACATTGTGTAAGAGCTGAGGGTTTTCATTGATCTCTTTTACTGCAAATGCCAAGGCCAGGATGTGCTGATAATTCTTAGGTACTGCACTAGAAGGTAAGTTGTATTCGGAATCATAAGGAACCATCACATGTTGTAAAAAGTATTGCAAATGTTATAAAAAATAATGTATTCTATATCTCATTATTCATATTCATCTAACAATTTTCTTGAGGTAACCTTACCTTTAGGTGGCCCATACAAAGTTTAAAACAACCACCACCAAATATTACCATTGTTCATCAAAACATATGCTTTCCTATTCTTTATCAGTAAAGTAGCAATTCAGAGCAGGGTGTTCCAAAATGGTATAATTTAAGATCTTCAGGATATGATATTTGATACAAATGACTGGGCGTAGCTTTCCCTCTTTTTTAAAATAACAGTTGTTTCTTTGGATAGATTATTGCCTTTCTAACAAATACTTAATGGAATGAAAATTAAGACTAATAACTAATATTAGTTTACAAAATATTATAGTTAAACCCTTACGCAAGCTCTTCAGGCAAAGGTGATGGGGGTTTTTCAATGAAGCTGATTGCATTGGAGATGATGAAAGTGTGGGAAGCGATAGCTCCAATGATTAGGTCTCCTGACTGGTGGTACTCATGAAGCGGAGCGTGTGGATCATCAACCATGCACTTAATGATGTGCGCTTTGCTTACCATGTGAGGAAGCAGTACCAGAAGCAAGAGGAACAATAACAGCATTGTGGGCAGAAATGTTTTCTCTAGATGCAGATTTCTTCTTTTTATCTCAAAAAGCTCAGGACAGAAATATATAGGGTCAGAAATCAGACTGACACATTATTGTCTAATAGTCTTAATTCCTAAACCAGTCCTAGATTTCTGGAGGGTATATTTATACCATTATTCAGAACTGTGCTATTAGTTTTGCTGGAGTCCACAGTAGACTGCACTGTAGTGCTGAAAAGTAGCTTGTTAATTAGAGTACTTTGGATAATTAAAAAGGAAGTAGTCACCAATTCAACAAGGAGCATTCCATGTGGAATTACTGAGGACATGCTTTTCATGTCTGAAATTAACTTTTTACTTTTTACTTTTTCCAATCCATTAAGGATCTCAAGGGGCAACTGAATAGGCTGTGAGAAACAAGAAATTTGCCCAGAGCCAGGGAAAAAGGGGGTGTTTGAGCATGAGATTGTCTTGCTGCAGAACAGGGGTACCCAAAGTGAATCCTCCAAAAGTTGTTAGACCCCCCCAACCCCATCGTAACTGACGACAGACCAGGCAGATGGGATTTTGAGTCCAAAAACCTACTGAGTACAAGACTTTGTCTATGCCTGTTTTAGGACACAATCAGTGGTTTGAAGTTGTTCGTGCTGCCGAACCCCCCCCCCCCCCAATTTGGTGCTGCTCCATTGGCCTTGCTTTGGATTGGGTCCCCTGCTTTGGAGCAGGGGCTGGGTAGGAATTTTTCCATTTGGCAGCTTAGCTTCGGCCACTTGGTTTTCGCCTATCCCCTTAGCAATCATCACAACTTTGTAAAGTTTGGTGGTTCGGCATTGGTTTATAGAAATGTGTGGGAGGGGAGGTGTGGCCAATACCTGCCCCTCCAGAATTAGGGTATTCCATTAAAGTAATTTGTGGGTCCTGGATCTCGTCTGAAGTCTGCTTGAGGGGCTAGGGTCATTCCAAGACCACAGGAACACCGGGGTGAGCTTCAATCAATCTTCACCGATGTTGTTACCCTGGTTTGGTGCTTACCCTTTCAGTCTGCCAGCCAGAGAGGCAGGAGGCAATTATAGTCCCTGGCCAATGCCTAGGCCAATACCGCTCAATTTGTTTTGTAATCAATAAAGTTGTGGCCTAAATTTTGCCCAAAAACTTAAACTAAAATTATGTGTCTGTTTGAATTTATTTACTGGGAAAGGGCTTGGGGGCCTCGGGGCACAAATCACAGTTACATCAGACAGGAGAGGAAGTGAGAACACAAACAGAATAAACCAGTAAAAGAAATACCAATAAATTTTTATTATTATTATTTTCATGGTGGATGAAGTTACAGTCGTACCTTGGTTTTCGAACAGCTTTGTTCTTGAATGTTTTGGCACCTGAACGCCACAAACCCGGAAGTGTGTGTTCTGGTTTGCAAACTATTTTTGGAAGCCAAACATCCAATGGGGCTTCCGTGGCTTTCAATTGGTTGCAGGAGCTTCCTGCATCCAATCAGAAGCCGCGGTTTGGTTTCTAAATGTTTTGGAAGTCAAACAGAATTCTGGAACGGATTCCATTTGACTTCCAAGGTATGTCTTTATATGATATGCAATGAAGTTGTACTCACAGTAGGCATCTTGAAATTAATTATCTTGGTGATGTCAGGTCCATTAATTCCAATAGATCTACTTTGAATAAAACTTCATTGAACGCCACTCATTATTTTTAGGATCTAAGCTGATATCCCTCTAAATATCAGTGGCTGGAAAACATGAGCAGGAAACAGTTATTGTGTTCAAATCCTGTTTGTGAGCTTCATATCGGTATCTGATTAGACATCCAAAGAGAATACGGACCTAAATGTATCTTTGTCTGCTCTGTTTGTGTTCTCTTTTCTTTGCTATTTTTTTAAAAAAATGTTAAGTGATTGTTACTATTTATTTACTGTTACTATTTATTTTTTGTTGTTATTAAAAGAAATGTATTTTTCTCATATATAATAGACTTCAGAGGCATTACCATTCTGCATTTCCTGCTCATAAGTATATCATTTTTCATTACATATTTTACAGGATCAGCAAATAGGGCAATGAAGAAATACATACATTAAACTCTGATAAAAGCAACTACTTTATGTTTTGAGAGATTTGTGGCATACTTTTGGGTCTGATTACATCTATTCTTCTTTCAGACATGAATGACTATTATAAATGCACCAGTAAAGATTATCCAAACTGGAAATAGAATGTGTGTATTCCCAAAGATTTGACATTCTTATTTTATGAACAACCTTTGGGAATCTGCTTAAGCTTCTCTACTCAACCCACCCTCCCCTGCAATTCCAGATGCTGATAGTAAGTCAGTTGTTGAAGAAATTATATTACAATGTAATGAGGGGTGTGTTTTATGGTGTCTTGTGCTACATGGGCTTCTTGGCCATTGCCTGTTTTTCTGTGACTTTCCTTGCCAGGAAATTACCAGTCAGTAAGTTCAAGTTAAGTTGATCACTTTCAGCATGTTGGTCTTCTGCAGTGTGTGGTTCGCCTTTGTTCCAACCTATCTGAGCTCCAAGCGAAGATTGATGGTTGCTGTGGATATTTTTTTAATCTTACCTACCAGGACTGGCTTGCTGTGTTGCATCTTTTCTCCAAAATGTTACCTTTACCTACATTATTGTCTTGCAGCCGGAACTAAGCAATATGGAAAAGTTCATAAGAAGAATGAACTGAAAAACGAGCCTCTGTTCCTTCAGTGGAGCTTTTTGAGACACATTAATTATTTTTAAGTTCTGAAATCTGATGGTAGCTATCTTAGAAGGAAACTCTCAGAGGCATTCTCATATACAATAGAATTCACTTTTTGAATCAAAGCAGTAACAAATATTACAGCAATGGGTCCAATGAATCTCTCCTATGAATGAACCTCAGTGATAGAAATGGATACATTAAATATTTAGTAGAGGTATTTTCCTAGGATTGCCATATAGCTTGAATACAGCATTTGACAGCAGTGTCCTGGTGGAAATTGCTCCCATCCCCCAAAAAAAGTTCAGGAAAATTCAGCCAGCCCTTACTAAATTTTCAATTTCAACATTCTCTACATAAAGTATTTTCTGTATGTTTGATTCTTCCGTTCTGTGTATTTATTTGGAATAAGCAATGACAATGCTCATGGGCCCTTTTCATTTACCCTAGTTTATTTATTAATTTATGCATGAACTCTTAAAAGCTATTAAAGTGGTGGATTGTTTTCAAAAACTGCTTTCATTATTGTGAACTGCATCAGTTGCAATGGTGCTAAGAAACATAGCTGCACCAACCACACTCTAACAGTGAGTGGAGGACTGACAACCCCCTGGAACAGAGGCTTAGACATTTTCTCTGCTCATTTTCCATGTCTCCCACTCTAAAGAAGATACTTGTAGAACATCTTCTAAGCCCTCTAGTTTAGTGCTGCTGTTACAGGATGCCCATAAATCACAATTGTGAGCAATATGTTTGCATTTGTGAATGAGAGTTTGCCATGACTCCCTCTCATTCAAGGAACTGAAACACTCTTATTTTCAATCTTTCCATTTATAAAATCAACCAAAACTTAGTTTAAAAAACATGAATCTTCTATCTAGTCCCACACCTAAGACTCATTCTTTCCTTGCCATAGGCCAGTCCAAGCCCGCCACGATTATTTCTGTTCAAATAAGTTCAAAACTTCTGCTAACACAGAAGAATTATTTTCTTCTTCAAATCCACAATTCCCTGACTTTGGCTTGGCAATTACTTCACCCATTAATTATCATAAAGAGTGTAATCAATTCTGCTGCTTGTAAAAAAAAAAAAAAAAAAAAAACCCTCTAAGGCAAACTTAAAATTAAAATCAAGAAATCATATTGTATGTGAAGGATGTCATAAATATACCTTCTTGCATTCAGAAAAAGGTTTAGGCACTAGAAACAGGAACATTAGTATGATTACTGATATTTGTGTTCAGGGATCTTGATTTCAGGTTTCTTAGAAAACTGTCTGAACATTCTGGTCAGACCATTAAAATCATATTCCTTATGCATAGCGTCATAGATAAAAAGAGAAGAACCTACAAATATAGTAGAATAACGAGCATTTCTGCTTAGCATAATGGCATTAGTGGTTTTGCTGCTGGTACTGCTTCCCCATATAACATCTGAAACTCACATTCATATGTGCAGGGTCCAGCACCCATCTCAGCCTGTTCACAGATACTATCAGAATGGAGACCTCATCATTGGTGTCATTGCTTCTCAGAGCTTCATTGTCTCTAGCTCAATAGACTTCACTGAACAGCCACCTCCAACACTGAATGAAGACTTAATGTGAGGAAGTGCTGACTTTTTCCATTTTAAAAAAACCTACTTCCTACCTTTCCTTTCCCCCCTTTCTTTTCTGCTCGGAGGTGAGGTATTTCAGTAAGATCAGTTTTTGTAGCATCAGGCTCCCAGCAGTGAATTATGGTGTTAGATTGTAAAAATGCTAATACAATTAAATCAATGCAAAAAAAAGAGGGGGAGGAGATGCTGATTTCATTTTATATGGCCACAGAAGAAGTGACCTTATGGCTCATAATGATTGGGTCCATGGCACTGACTTTGGCCTTACATTAATGCTCAGTGGGGGGGGGGGGATCCCATTAATCATTGGAATGGAGTAGATATGCTACAACTGTTTTAAGCACTATCTTATCTTACTTTATCAATTCCTGCATGTCACCAAGTTACTCCAATTCACTTACACATCATCCCATCATACATCTTCCTTTCTCAATTTATGCATTCATCCTCTGTGAACATTCCTTTCTATGCTGTAGAAGGTAAATGAGATTGCTTCAACATTTGTTTCTTTAGTTTGATCGAAATAATAGGAATCTATCAGCCAATGAAAGTGTAATATTCTTTAATTAAATTATATTAGTTCCTCCATCCTCTGTTTTATTTCATCTTCTTGTACAATTCTGTTTCATCAAACTTTTTATTTTGTTATAAATATGTGTAAATACCTATCTATGAAAGGTTAAATAAAAAGGGCAAAAATAAGACATTGTGTGATGAATGCTGATAGTGCAGAAAAAGGATGTTATCAGTAAAAAGTGTATTGTATTAGAACACAATTGCAAAGAGTGGATAGGTTTGAGACTGCATTAAATCACATTTTCAAATCACATGGATCATTTTAGTGCATTCTACTCTAAATAGTACTTTTCCAGAGACGTATCAGTGTTGCATTTTTAATGATAAACAGTGATATTGGCAGCTGTTTAATATTTTTGTAATTTGTATTTGAATAAGCCTCTATACTGAAACAATCCTGATGATGAATAGGCAGATAAGAGTGGCATATTCTTGTTCTTGTTATATCCTTCTGATACACAATGGAACTATCATTCTAGTATAGTACCTAATAATTACCAACACATCCTGGCCTTGGCCTTCTCAGTAAAGGAGATCAATGAAAACCCTCAGATCTTACCCAATATCACCTTGGGCTTCCACATTTATGACAGCTATTTCAATGCCAAGGCGACCTATCATGCCGCTATACTACTTACTTCAACTCTGGAGAGATTTGTCCCCAATTACATATGCAATATCCAGAATAATCTAATAGCAGTCATTGGGGGACTGGACTCTGAAATCTCCCTTCATGTGGCAAATGCCTTGGATATTTACAAGATTCCACAGGTAGGATGTACGCGTGTGTTGATATTATTGCCAGTGCTTTTTTTCTGGGGGGACGCAGGGAGACGCATACCCCTAAACATTTTTTGAATCCAAGTTTGGCCTCATTGAAGGGCAGTTTTTCAATATGAATAGGAAAATGAAAGTACCCCTAAACTTTTTTTTTTAAAAAAAGCACTGATTATTGTTATTTTTATTAAGCTCCATTTATGTGCAGGTTCCCATCCCATATAACAATAACAAAATAGAGCAGGGAAGCAACAGAGCAAGTAGTGATAATAGGTAGCATAGATAATAGGTAGAGGATTATTATGTCAGTATTAGAGTAGCACATACTTTGGTTTAGTTGCAGTAAGTAAATGGATTGTGGCAGTGGTTCCAAGTCACTGACAATTGCTATGGATCTTGGGAGACCACTTAATAGTTTTTCTGGGTCTTGTGCCAATTGTAATACGCTGTGTTGTATTATATTTAATTGTATTTTACAGACACACCACCAAACCCCTGAATGCAGCTTATGGCCACTTGGACTAAGGGATAGGTAGTTGAAAGGTTTATAACCAGACATGCCCAAATCAAGAGATTCAAGTTCAGGCAAAACATCTGAGAATGTCTTGTTGGGTAGCTACCCAACCCCTTCAACAATGTACACCTAACTTACAGTTTGATTATAAGGACAATTGATATGTTACTGCAGAAATATAAGCATCTTATTTTCCATTTCCATTTTCCGTTTATCTTTAGCTAACATACAGCCCTGCTCCAGTGATGAATGATAAAACTCCAGGCCTTCCCTTCTACCAGATGGTCCCTAATGAAGCCATTCAGTATACAGGAATTCTTTCTTTACTTCTGCATTTTGGGTGGACATGGATTGGGCTTGTTGTTATGGATACCTCAGATGGAGAAAGATTTGTGCAAACTGTAGTTCCACTGTTTTCCCAGAATGGGGTCTGTTTTGCTTTCATAAAAAGAATTCCAATATTGACTTTTATTGCTGACGTTAAGAATGTGATAGAAGAGGGCGCAAAAATACATGATGAAGTAATGGGCAGCAAAGCCAATGTATTGGTTGCCTATGGAGAATCGTATTCCTTGGCATTTTTTAGATTTCTTCCATATATATCACAACAAGAACACAAGTCAGGTGAATCAAAAGGTAAAGTCTGGATAGGAACAGCGCAGGTGGAACATACTTCATTTGTTTTTCAAAAGTCATGGGATGATGAACTATTCTATGGTGCTCTCGCCTTCAGAATTCACTCCAATGATGTCCCACAGTTTCATGAGTTTGTTGAGAGCATAAATCCATTCAACAGGACAGGAGATGGTTTTATCAGGGACTTCTGGCAAAATGCCTTTGGCTGTGGATTTCTAATTCATGCTCTGGATGAGGAGAAGGGGGACTTTTGCACTGGGAAGGAGAAATTGGAAAGCCTCCCTCATTCTTTTTTTGAAATGAGCATGACTGGCCATAGCTACAGCATCTACAATGCTGTCTATGTTGTGGCCCATGCTTTACATAAAATGTCCTTCACTAGACTCAAAAGAAGTGCAGTGGTGGAGGAAGAAGGACTGAAACATCAAAAACAACTTTCATTGCTGGTAAGGAACTTAAAGTTCGCTTGTAGATGAATGGAATATTTTGAGTGAAATAATAGATCATAATGTGCAAACAAAATGTTTGCTAAATTCTTTATGATCTCATATTTTCATCTTAATTCTAGTTACCACAATCCAGAATGAAAGAAAAAAAGTTCAACTTTCATACAGCAATCTTGTTTCTTCTTCTTGGGGCCTATGAGGTTAACATTAGCCCAGATCACACTGCTGCACTTTTGGCTTACATTGTATCACCTCCTGTGTTGTTTAGTGTAGTGATGGAAGGAATCCATCTTCCCACATCTTCACAGAAATGAACTAGTGTTATTTCCATAGCTTAAAATGATGAATGGGTTGGTGAAATATTTTCATGTGCACAGCTACTCAAATCAGCCCAAACGGTGCTTGTCTTCTGTTCATTCTGCACACACCATTACTGTTTTGTCTGAAACATTCAACCCCATCACTTTTGATCAGGAAAAAAATGTTCAAGCAATAAATGGGTTTAAACAACAAAAAAGACTTTTGATTGTGACCTGCATTGTGAGGTTGCTTTATTCTGACAACTGCCACAAATTTTCTTTGGTATCCCTTTCAATGTAGCTCCATCATTCCCTGAGAAGTATCTCATTTAACAACAGCGTGGGGGAAATGGTTTCCTTTGACAATAACAGACAGTTTGTAGCTGGATTTGATGTTACCAACTGGGTTAATTCTGGAGAAGAACCTGTAGTGAAAGTTGGGAAGATGGATCCCAAGGCTCACCCAGGCCAAGCATTCACCATCAATGAAGATGCCATAACATGGCACATTTGGTTTAACCAGGTAAGATTCACCAGCCAGCAATCTGGTAGCTATTCTTTAATACTTTTATGAGAACAAAGTTACTGTCTTTGTGTCTGTGTGTGTGTCTCTGTGTACTTTTAAAAATTTGCTAAATAATGGCAAACTCCAAAAAAGGTAATTAATGTGAATTGAACACAATAAATGTATGGAAAAATATATCAAGTGACCATTCGAAAACTATTATTAGTTTTGAATATATGATGGGCCTCTGCTGTTTTATCCCAAGAGAACACAGTATTATAGGATGAAGCCATGGAATAGTGAATCCCATGGATGTCTGCACCCCTAGTAAAAGTCTTCTTTCTTTTTCATGACTAGACGCAACCTCTTTCTGTGTGTACAGAGAGTTGCCATCCTGGTTCCAGCAAGAAAGTGAAGGAGGGGGAGCCATTTTGTTGCTATGATTGCATCCCATGTCCAGAAGGGAAGATTTCAGACCAGGATGGTAAGAAATAGATTAGGTCCAAGCCGACATAGCATACAAAATTGTTTTTGTTTTCTTCTATTGGGACTGGATGTGAACCTGAAGAAGAATAAAAAATAATTTGTACTATATCTCTCTGGAGAATGATGTGCCCCTCCTTATATACTAATATTCAAATAGCCATCATTCAGTGTTCAGCTGGGATACATGAATGCAAAAACATATATGCAGATAGGCATGTGCAATATCCCCGCCCCCAAATATCACTAACCACACATCCTCCACTCCTGCCTTCTGTGTGATCAAAAGAAAAGTCTGAAGGAGCCTTGTCAGTGCATTTGCCAGAACATGTTTATAAGCCTCCTTGTGAAGATAAGGCAACATTCCTGATCAGGCCACATTCCTGATCAGGAGGATACTTGTAAGCATACCAGCAAATGCATGTACACATCACTAGAAATGGATGAATTGAGTTTTCCCCATCTCATGTTGCTTTCTCAGATATGCAGTAATAGGTCTGTTACTACAACTGTGCAAGTGATTCAGCTGAATCAAAGTTTTTATTCACATTTGGCAGATTTGGGCTGTTCGAGGTGACACTCAACTTGGCTTGAGACAGCTTTGGTGACCCAGAATAATCTAGGGCTGCCCGAGGGAAAGGCATAAGGCAGAAAGGAAAGGCAGGAGTTAGGTGGGAAGAAGGAGATACTGCATAAATAAAGTAGGCCAAAGCTACTTGGCCATTCATATATTTCCCAGTGAAGGTAGGGATGGGGTGGGGTGGGGAAGCTGTTGGAATTTGGGATGCAGGCTTTCTCATTTAGCTTCTCTTTCCTGGCTATTATCTCCCTCTTCATGGTCACCGCACCACCCCTTAATGCAATACCATGCAGGATGAAATCCTTCACTTAGCAGCTGGTAAGCAAGTGATTCCACCCTACAGGATTCAGGTTGCTCCTCCTTCCTACGAGTCATCCCTTCTGGGGAGGTACTTCTGCAAGAGGAATAATATGCTCCATGCAAATCAGATCCTTTACTAAGTATAAGATTCAATCCTACCTGCTGCTCCTTCACTAGGGGCTTCTCTGTTGGGAGCACCCTTGTTAAGAAGCTGAACACCACAGGATTGAACCTTCCTGCTCTCAGTGCGATGATGTCTGCTCCCTATATCTCTTTTACACACACAAACAATTTATTCTTTTGGCTGTAAGCTACCTCAATTCTTTTAAATATAAGTGTTAGGTATAAATAATAAACTCATTATGAACTTGTATCTTGAAAAAGCTAGAAAACTGGGCCTCTATCATCTATCTCGTATCTATCTATCTATCTATCTATCTATCTATCGATCGATCTATCTATATCTATCTATCTATCTATCTATCTATCTATCTATCTATCTCATCTATCATCTATCTATATCTATCATCTCATCTATCATCTATCTATCTATCATCTATCTATCTATCTATCTATCTATCTATCTATCTATCATCTATCTATCTATCTATCTATCTATCTTATCTATCTCATCTATCTCATCTATCATCTATCTATATCTATCATCTCATCTATCATCTATCTATCTATCATCTATCTATCTATCTATCTATCTATCTATCTATCTATCTATCTATCTATCATCTATCATCTATCATCTATCTATCTATCTATCTATCTATCTATCTATCTATCTATCTATCATCTATCTATCTATCTATCTATCTATCATCTATCTATCTATCTATCTATCTATCTATATCAATCTTCTCATCTATCATCTATCTATCTATCTATCTATCTATCATCTATCATCTATCTATCATTTATCTATCATCTATTTATTATCTATCAATCTTTGATGAGATGTGTACCACTTATCACTAAGGTAGTGATAGGTAAATCACTATTTTATTCTTTTCCAGATTTGCGTGATTGTTATGAATGCACAGATGAAAATTATCCAAACAAAAACAGAGATTTGTGTATCCCCAAGAATGTAAGCTACCTGACATTTGAAGAGCCTTTGGGGCTCACTTTAGCCTGTTTGTCTCTTTCATTTTGTTTGATCACAGCTCTTGTCCTAGTGACCTTTATGAAGCACCATGACACGCCTATTGTCAAAGCCAACAACCGGGACCTCACCTACATTCTCCTCATCGCCCTCCTATTCTGCTTCATTTGTGCATTGCTATTCATTGGCAAACCTTGGAAGGTGACATGTCTCCTCCGGCAAACTGCTTTTGGCATCATCTTCTCTGTGGCTGTTTCTTGTGTGCTGGCAAAAACCATCACAGTTGTCCTGGCTTTCATGGCCACTAAGCCAGGATCTAGGGTGAAGAAATGGATTGGGAGAAGCCTTGCTTACTCCATTGTCATCTCCTGTTCTCTCTTTCAAGCAGGCACCTGCCTTGTGTGGCTGGCAACTAATCCTCCATTTCCAGATGCTGACATGCACTCTGTGTCTGATGAAATTATACTAGAATGTAATGAGAGCTCTGTAACTATGTTTTACTGTGTTCTTGGCTACATGGGCTTCCTGGCTATTGTTAGTTTTACTGTAGCTTTCTTTGCCAGGAAGTTACCTGACATTTTCAATGAAGCCAAGTTTATCACTTTCAGTATGCTCGTCTTCTGCAGTGTTTGGTTATCTTTTGTTCCAACTTACTTGAGCACTAAAGGGAAATACATGGTAGCAGTGGAGATCTTTTCTATCTTAACCTCTAGTGCTGGGCTGCTGGGCTGTATCTTTTCTCCAAAATGTTACATTATTTTGTTGAGGCCTGAGCTGAATGACAGGGGCCTACTAATAAGAAGAAAGTCCTAAAGAATGTCCTTGTCTGTGTCTTGGTTATTGCCTATGATACAGTGGTGTTTGTTGCATTTATGTAATATATTTTCATGTGTCGCTGTAAGAAACAGCATTATGAATATATACCAACTCACTTTCCTCAAGACTCTTTTTCAAATTCTTCATGCATTCCATAAATTCCATAGATTTCAGACATGTTTAGAAGTTTGGATTCACAGAAGTTTGGATTCAATGGACTGTCATAAAAGTCATACATATGATAGCATAATGCCCTAATCTAATATATGCATTTATTTATTTCTATACTGTTTGGTCATACAAACCTCAAAGCTATGGTTCTCACTCATCTGCCTGCTATGGCAACGGTAGTGCCTCCCAGCGTCTCCTGAACAAAACTGGGAGTAGTGGTTACCTCTGCCAGTGGAAGTTACACCAACCTAATTTATAGCAGCTTAATAAATATGCCAGCTCTCTTACAGAACTATCATAACTTTAGGAAGCCAGCATGAATTACCTCTAATCCAAGCTGTTTTTGACAGTGTGCCTGAGCCAGCCTAAGCTGGCATAGGGCACAAGAAAGAAAAGTGGGAGGTATCTGAAGAAACTGACTCCTTTTGGAATGAAACAATGTCCAGACTCTGCTCTAAACTTCACTTGCAGAACTTTCTTCAAAACAAAAGAAAAACATCAAAGGTACATCCAAATAATTCCACACAAGAATTGTGCTGTCTAGCACAGGCTCAGCATCTTAGAAATAAAAGAATTTATAATCAGAGTTGACAAAAATAGCTCTGTCTCACATAAGCTCCATTAGCCTGCATTCCAGCCCTTAAGGCTGTTGAGCTCCCAGAGAGGCTTCTTATTCCCACAAAGCCTGAGAACAAAGACTCAGCCACCAGCATGATGGTGAATTTGCAGTTCAATAGCCTCCCATGTGATCTAAGGTTAATCTCTCATGAATTATCTACTAGAGAACAACATGAATTATCTACTAGAGAACAACCCATCAAGGAATTCAGAGACCCTTTGTATACTTCAATGGAATTCCTCCACATTAAAGCCATCAGTAATACACATTTAGGCATTCCCCATTTCAATGTTAATTAAGCAATTATCCTTAACACATCTGGCTTGCCAGTAGTGCATGTGAAAAGGATCTAGGGGTCTTAGTAGACCACAAATTTCATATGACTCAACAGTGTGATGCAGCTGCAAAAAGAAAAAAAGAAAAAAAGCCTATTCTAAGCTGCATCAACAAAAGTGTCCAGATCAATGGAAGTAATAGTCCTGTTCTATTCTGCCATACTCAGTGCTATCAATGAATACATTAATTTCTTTTGTAGCTGTAGCCTGAAGGCTTGTATGTCTAGTATTCATTATTTGTTGTAGGTAATCCCAAGGCCAGAAATCATTTCCTATTAAACTACATGCAAAAGAAAAAATCCTGTTCAGATGTAGCAAACATGTATCCTTTAGGAATCCCATAGGGAATTTACAACTTTGAATTTCTGATTACTATCCTTTTATTACTATTATTGTTCAGACTATAATTAACCACTGCTTGTGAACAACCCCTTTGTAATTTTAGTTCCATTATTAAAATTAATAACACTATGTGGCAATTGTCATATAAACCACCATATAACACTTAGAGGGATTATTAGGGATTAGAAAGATGCATTTATTCACCAGCCTGCTTATGGGGGTCTTGCATTTGACATCGTTGGCCTGAGAACACTCTAAACATTCAATGCGCACCACTGTAATCAAGCAGACTGCTGTGGCAATGTTATAAACTTAAACAGGGAAATATTTATGTAGAAGGAATATTTGCATCCTTGTGCAGGATGGTTCTAGTGCTACTGCTGATACTGCTTCCTCACATGCCATACAAGGCTCACACTGTGAAATGCAGGATCCAGTATCCACACTATCCTCTTCACAAGTATCATCAGTTAGGAGACCTCATCATTGGAGGGATTGCTTCATATGGTGGCTTTATTGCATATTCGATTGAATTCACTGAAGAACCTCCATCGCCACCTTTGGAGGATCTTATGTAAGGATTTAACTCTTGCTTGTTCTTAGTTCCATTTGTTTTGACAGTAGATTGGTCATGCTAGAGTCACAGCCTCTGAACTGTGACGTATTAGCTGAGGCTGTTCAAATAAATTAAAGGATACCTTATATTTTGGGTACAAAAGGCTGCTTAATTCTATATTGTCAAACCAGATTTGCATGTAGGTCTGGTATGGATTGGGATCATCAAGATGGGGAAAGGGGTTTAACTTCTTTCAAAACTTCCTTTTTAGCATTATGAATAGTCTCCCAGATTTATTTACTGATAAGGGAAAGTATTCACTTATCAACTCTACCATTCCTGCACTGTAGCTGCTTTTCAAAAACTTCTTGTATTATATCTCTTTAGTGTTCATGTAACGCTTTAAGAAACTTGGTTTCACCAGAAGTGTGTGAAAGAATCAGTCCTTGATTAGATTTATGATACTGTGAGATTTCTCCCTCACTCTTAGAGCTTTACTGCCAGTTTCCATTCCTTCTGGTATTTCTGAGCCTTACTGTAGTTTCATTTGAGTCGACAGTCCTGTTCTATTGACAATATATTCATAAGCAACTTGGTAAATAGAGTTGTGTCCAGCTAAGTCCTTCTCAGAAGAGACTCATTGGAATTAACGAGCCTGAGTCCTGTCCATTGAGTTCAATGGATCTTCTCTGAGTAGCTAACTTAGGATAAAATTCATAAAAAGTGGAATACCAATATCATTATTGCTATTGAAGAAATTACTGTATAGGATTTATAAGAAGAAATTATCAGATTTTGAATATAAATTCAAATATATGTAAGGCCTGCACATCTTGAATGAGAGTGAAGCATTGCAACCTGGAAGCATCCATTCTTTCTTGTGGGTCATCTCAAGCCCAGGAGTCATGGTTATTGTTATTGATTTAGCATTTATATATACACTAAAGCTAATTATTTCCTTCATAGCAATTATGCTTGTGGAATGTGCTTCTGATATAGAATCTGACTCTCATTGCAGAGTATTGCCTAAGAATTACCAGAACATTCTGGCCTTGGCCTTTGCAGTAATGGAGATTAATGAAAACCCTCATATCTTACCCAACATTACCTTGGGTTTCTGCATTTATGACAACTATTACTATGCTAAGTGGACCTATATTTCCACAATGTTGCTTATTTACACATTGGAAAGATTTTTTCCAAACTACAACTGTGATATACAGAATAAGCTAACTGCAGTAATTGGTGGACTGGACTCCCAAACATCTCTCGATATGGCAACTATTTTGGATGTCTACAAGGTTCCACAGGTATGATATGTGAGTGGTGTATGACAGATTAATAGTTTATTCATACATTTCCTTTGTCAGATAGCTCGCTTGTGAATTGATTAATAAATTAACAGAACATTTTTGGAAGCTTCTTCTGTGGGACTACATTTTATTCCTAGAAGTGTCTTGGAAGATTTTGTGCCATAAATAATTTGAGGAGTTTCAAAACTGGTTGTTTATTAATGATTATACAGTTGCACAAAACTTGTGTGGAGGTTACATTAAATTGGCTGTGCAATGAGCATTCATCCCAAAATATTTGCATGCATTTATTTATTTGTAAAAATCAGTGAGGTATACAATTAAAAATTAATTAAAACCCCTATAAATAATAATTAAAGTGACTAGCTGAACAGCTGCAAAGGCCTGTTGACATAAAAACGTTTTTGATGGGCACCTGAAAGTCAAAAATGCGGGTGTCTGCCAAATCTTTGCCGAAAGCATGCTCCACTTGTGATACTAACTGTCTGACACAAGCTGAAGTCAAACCTAACAAAGTTTATTGATTGCACGCCCATCAAGACATTCTCATACACAAACAATTAAAACAATAATATGCATACATGCAAATACATTATGCTGTACTAGAATATGATTAAAATTATAGCATATCTGAAATTCATTGTTAATGGCAGCTGTGAGCTAAATAAACATATCTCAAATGCTTCGATCAACTGGAATTGATAATTAAATGCTATTTTTCTTTTCTAATCCATTTCACCTTCACATGTATCTTCAGCTAACATATAGCCCTGCTCCAGTGATACGTGATAAACACCCAGGCCTTGCCTTCTATCAGATGGTTCCCAAGGAAGAGCTTCAGTATGAGGGGATTCTCTCTTTGCTTCTGCACTTCCAATGGTTTTGGATTGGGGTTGTTGTTACGGACACTGATGATGGAGAAAGATTTGTGCAAACCGTGCTTCCAATGTTTCCCCAGAAAGGTGTCTGTTTTGCCTTCATAGAAAGAGTTCCCACAACTGCTTTTATCTCTAACATTGCAAGTATGGTAAATCGGGGGAAAGAAATACATTTTAAAGTGATGAACAGCAAAGCCAATGTAATTCTGGCTTATGGAGAATCCTTTTCTTTGTCCTATTTCAGGTGGTTGCCATATCTGTCAGATATAGAGCACCTGACAAAGAAACCAAAAGGCAAAATTTGGGTAACTACAGCTCAGATGGAGCTCACATCTTTTTCCTATCAAAGGAATTGGGATACAGACAAATTCCATGATGTTATAGCCTTCTCATATCAGTTCAAAGATCTGACAGGATTTCACCAGTTTGCAGAAGGAAGAAACCCTTACAGCATTTCTGGAGATGGTTTCATCAAGGACTTCTGGAAAAATGCCTTTGATTGTGTATTTCCAAATACAAATCAGGGTGATATGGAGGGGAATATTTGCACAGGGAAAGAGAAGCTAAAGGACCTTCCTTTTTTCTATTTTGAAATGAGAATGACTGGCCATAGCTATAGTGTCTACAATGCTGTCTACGCTGTGGCTCATGCTTTACAGGCCATGTCCTCAACTAGGCTAAAACACCGACCAATGTTGGATGGAGTGGGTCTGAAGCTTCAGAATCAACAGTTTTGGAAGGTATCATATTTTGAATTTAACAGGGGCAATATTGTAAGTTCTGGATCTAACAGCAGTAATCTGAACAGAAAGCTTTCTCCACAGACACTTCCTATCCTTAAAGTTATGTCTTCCTTCTTCTTTCCACCAGTTAGAATTGTAAATCGTTTATTGATCCCTGGCTACTTTCTTTTGTTGTTGTTGTGGTTAACACTAAAGGGCTAACAGCCAGTACAGAAGTAAACATTGTATTCCAACGTCCTTGACATCCCTAGAGAATAAAATAATAGCTGACACAAAGTTCTGAAGTTGCCTCTGCAAACAAATAGACAAACAAATGATGACATACATAACAAATATGAATGCACTTTTAGAAACAAATAAATGCATGGATTGTGAAACAAATGAAGTTTCTTGCTCTGTTCTCACATCTGTAGCATTTTCTAAACCTTTTATTATTATTTCAATATAGCTCCATCACATTCTGAGATGCATCTCATTTAACAACAGTGCTGGAGACAAGATATCCTTGGATGAGAATGGGAAATTAGCAGCTGGATTTGATATTATCAACTACATTCTTTTACCAAATCAATCAAAAGTGAAGATTGGGAAGGTAGATCCACAAGCTCCTTTCGACAAAATGTTAACCATCAATGAGGATGCCATCACTTGGCACTACTGGTTTAACCAGGTAGGCTACAATACATGCACAGTTTGGGTCATCTTTGACTCTTGCTTGTATGCTGAATCTCAGTGTTTATAGTGATACTCAAGCAATTCAGTCTTGCTTCATTGTCACATCTTTTTGCTGACTATAGCATTAACTGGGAAGAGCATCAAAATTAGACAAATCCTGAAATCAAAGGCAAAGCAGGGTGCCTCATAGGAATACTGTGCTGGTCAGAGGTGAAGCAGAAGCTGTATAAGGAGGCACAAATGGTAAGAGGAACTTGTGGAGTGCTCTGTGGTGTTTTGGCAATTCTAAAATTATAACAGTGCTATACAAGAATGCCATCATGCCAGGATGGAATGAAGGGGGAAAGGAGAGCAAACACCAGAGTGGAAAGGCAGCATACAGAAATTTCTGTGGTTATTGACATGTCAACCTTGTAATCACAAAAAATCATTTTACTCAGAAAGCAAATCCCTTTGAGTTCTCTCACTCAAAATCAATGTTAATGTTTATTAGTACAAAAAACCTTCGACCTCTTTTTCTATGATTTTGCAGTTTTCTTTCCAGGGCATCCTTCTCATGACCGATTTTCAGATAATTGCTCACAAATCATTAATGGAGTTTAAGTTATAGCTTTTTTTATTCATACCCAAATGCTAACAGCTGGCCTTGTGGAAAAATTGTCTTTCTGAAAACTATAGTTCTGAAATTCTGGAGTACTAATGATGTCAGATCTTGCTGGAAATTCCACCCAATTCCATAAAAAAGGAATGTAAAAGAAAGGGGAGAGAGAGAAACAGTTTATATAAAAGCCTCTTAAACCATTTACCTATATTTTATCAGGATTCATTCCCTGTAGGGGCACTAGTGTGCTTGCAAATTCCATGAACATCTGTCTTTTTAAAAAAATCCCAATATTGAATGGGTGTGAGGAATTGAAGCAGACTTGGATGGGCTTGGGTCAAGCATTATAGTTCGTCAGACAATGATTGTGTAGAATGAGTCTGAACCTAATGCTGTTATTGGTGCACTCACCTAATATGTATCTGCTTTAAATTTAGAAATATTACTTTCTTTTCTTCTGAGTTTCTCAAAATAATAAACTGCCTGAAGAACAGTTTATTGTCTACAAATCAGCATTTTTTAAACAGTGGGTTTCTACAAAGAAGACACTTATCTTTAGGTTACATTTGAGCTCCCTACACAAAACACACAATAGCATTGCTATGAAGGTCCATGATACTCTCAGTACATGTTCACCCTACCATGTTAGAAATCAGGATTAACTATATTAAACACTTTCCTAATAAACCCCTTTGAACACTTGATTTTCTGCTCTGGAAACAGGAAAATAACAAATGAAATGTAGAACTAGTCATATTTTAAGCACTTCAGTTAAGAAACGTAAGATATGAGTTCAGAAGTAACGTTAGTTTCTGGATGAGCCAAAGAGAGTGAATAAACATAATAGAATTAAAATTATTGGCAAAATTGCAAAAAATGAAGTTTTTGAGCTATTTTTGAGGAAAATCGGCAAAAACGACACTGCCAACACGGGTTGCCATACGTCTAGATTTTCCCAGACATTTTTTTTGCTGATCTCCGACTACAGTATTCCAGGTATGTCTGGGTGATCATCCTCAAGATTTGTTTTCTCCTCTTTCCTCTATGCATTAGACACGACCTCTTTCGTTATGTAGTGAGACTTGCCATCCAGGTTCTAGGAAGAAAGTGAAAGAGGGGAAACCATTTTGCTGCTATGACTGCTTCCCATGTCCAGAAGGGAAGATCTCAAATGAGAAGGGTAAGAACTATATTGTAGAAGTTAGTATTAAGATTGGCTGTAATCCAGAGGAACTGATATGTAAATATCATTTTATTTACTTGTTTATTAAGGATTTATCTTCACCATATTGTCACAGGGCCATGTACAATAAATGTTAATGCAGAATAAACTCACCATAAACTAAAATAACAGCAGATAACATAAAATCATAGAATGGTAGAGTTGGAGGGAACTCCAAGGGTCATCTAGTCCAACCTCAGCAATGCAGGAACCTCAACTAAAGCTTCCATGACAGATGGCCACGCAACCTCTGCATAAAAACCTCCAGTGAAGGAGAGTCTGAGGGAGTCCATTCCACTATTCAACACTCTTATTGTTGGAAAGTTCTTCCTGACGTTGGGAGGTTCAATTTTGAATGGGATGTACAGCTTTTCCTATAGAGTCAGTCGAAAAAGGGAGGGCAGGTTAAAGAATCTGACAATCATACCCTAATGAGCCAGGGGCAAGCTGTGTTTTCTTCTAAATCTTTTCACTGCACTTATCCATTATTTTTCTGGTCATGAACTGTTGAAACGCTGCATGAGCTAAGTAGAATGCATCCTCCTAGCTCAAATTTCATATAATAAATGCTTAAGTTCAGTTGCTGAAACTAACAGAAGAACCCAGTGTTATCAAATATCATAGCATCAATCAAAGCAGTGATATGAACAAACAATGGGGTGAAATGAAAGGCAGTGTAACAAAGAAAAAATTTACATTTTACATTTTACATTTTATTGCAACTTAAGATCTGTGGTGTGTGTGGGGGGTGTATGAAAAGCAATATCTTTGGTGGGAGACATGCTGTGCTCCTTCTGGGTAGTTTGTCCATCACTGGTCCCCCCTGCTGTACTTGGCTCTCATTTGTGACTTCTAGAAGCTGTCAGCATCCAATAGTGGCCACACCCCGGGAACAGCTTCAATGGCCAGCTAACCAAGTGAAGGTAGCCAATGGCTACTTCCGTGAGTTAGGGACTTGCCCTTCATGAGAAGACAGGCTGCAGCAGACTGAATGGACAAGACCAATAGTGGGTCCAATGATCAAGAAGGTGGTTTCTGCACATGCTGTGGAGAGAAGTGGGGGGCAGATGGGACCATCAACCTGTGAAGGCTTCCTAATTTCATCTAGGAAAAGGAAAACTCAGATCCTAAACTTCCACTGCTTTGTGGCTGTATTCATTTATGAGGAAATATTCAGGAGTAAACCCCAAGAACAATCGATACCCCCTGCCTTGAAAGGACATCTCTTGGAAAAGAATAAGCTAAGAAGTAATTCAGGCATAGGCAAACTTGGCCCTCCAGATGTTTTGGGACTACAACTCCCATCATCCCTAGCTAACAGGACCAGTGGTTAGGAATGATGGGAGTTGTAGTCCCAAAACATCTGGAGGGCTGAGTTTGCCTATGCCTGAAGTAAATCAAACTCAAATCTAGAGCTGAGGCCCTAATGCACTTGAATGGTGTCTTCTTTGCCTCCTACCGGCAATTCCCACAGCCAAGCTGGTGCCAAATGTATTGTTTTCCTTTCTTATTGATCACATCAGTGAGGCCAAAAGAGGGTATTGTCATCTGGGCAGCCCAGGACCTCCATACACATGAACCAGGATTGCACCACAAAGTTAGGGAGATCCTTGGGAGTGCCAGGTCAGGTTGATAAGCTATGAAATGTGGACCAAATTTATCCCCCATTACTGCCCTTGAGTCTAGAAATATCACAGGTTCTTTTGCTCTTTTCATTGAACAGGATGTTGTTCTCTCAGTCTTGTAGGAATAATTGGACAAATGATAACAGTGCGCCTTAGAAATCTTAGAACAGCTTTTACTCTTACTTCAAGATTTATAAATAGCTGCCTACTCAAAGGAAAATCAGGATTTTATAATCACTGTGATTTTAATGTACAGTAGTTGTCCTGTTGCATCACTGTCCTTAATCATGGGATATAACTGTTGTTTAGATGTACATATGGTGACTGTCACAAAACTGCCATGGACAAATCACTACTTCCAGTGTGTTAGGGTGGTAGGGCTACATATGCTTTAACTGTGCATGAGGAACATTTACATCTAGTTAGTAAGATTTGTGGAGTGAAGATTAACATCAGACTTTTTGTTTTCAGATATGAATGACTGTTTTAAATGTCCAGATGAACACTATGCAACCCCCCCGAAAGATGCATGTGTTCCCAAGAAAGTAAGTTTCCTGTCTTATGAAGAACCTTTGGGGATCAGTTTAGCCTGTTTTTCTCTTTCTTCTTCTATGATGACAGCTCTGGTGCTAGGGACGTTTATAAAGCACCACAACACTCCCATTGTCAAAGCCAACAACCGGGACCTCACCTACGCACTCCTCATCTCCCTTCTACTCTGCTTCCTGTGTGCTTTTTTATTCATTGGCAAACCTTGGAAGGTGACATGTCTGCTCCGACAAACTGCTTTTGGCATCATCTTCTCAGTGGCTGTTTCTTGTGTGCTGGCAAAAACTATCACAGTTGTTCTGGCTTTCATGGCCACCAAACCAGGATCTAAGATGAGGAAGTGGGTAGGGAAGAGACTGGCCAATTTTATTGTTCTTTCCTGTTCTCTTATTCAAGCAGGCATCTGTACTATATGGCTTGCAACCTCCTCCCCATTCCCAGATGTTGACGTGCATTCTTTGACTTCAGAAATTGTATTAGAATGTAATGAGGGGTCTGTAACAATGTTCTACTCTGTTCTTGGCTACATGGGATTCCTAGCAATTGTTAGCTTCACTGTGGCTTTCCTTGCCAGAAAATTACCTGACAGTTTCAATGAAGCCAAGTTTATCACTTTCAGTATGTTGGTCTTCTGCAGTGTTTGGATATCCTTTGTTCCTTCCTACCTGAGCACCAAAGGAAAATATATGGTTTCAGTGGAGATCTTCTGCATCTTATCCTCCAGCGCTGGGCTGCTGGGTTGCATCTTCCTTCCCAAATGTTATCTGATTGTGCTGAGGCCTGAGCTGAATAACAGGGAACATCTAATAAAGAGGAAGGCTGAATGACTGTTTGGTACATGCTGCTATAAATTGCACACCTGAGGGGTTTTTGTCTGCACTCAATATAAGCCTGAATGTTCCTCTTGCAGCACCTATCATGTTTACACTGCTACCTTTGTAATTTTCTGAATGGTTCCCTTATTGTGGTTAGATTTTCCTTAAATCTTTCCAAACGCACACTCTCAATCTATTACGAGATCTGCTCATGTTTATGCATCTCCATGTACAAAAGAAGCTACACTGGCTCCCGGTGGAGTACAGGGTCAGATTTAAGGTGCTGCTTTTGACCTTTAAAGCCCTTCACAGCCTAGGACCCTCGTACCTACGGGACTGCCTCTCCTGGTATGCCCCACGGAGAGCCTCAAGGTCCATAAATAACAACACCCTAGTGGTCCCGGGCCCTAAGGAAGTTAGATTGGCTTCGACCAGAGCCAGGGCCTTTTCAACTCTGGCTCCGGCCTGGTGGAACGCTCTGCCTCATGAGACCAGGGCCCTGCAGGATCTGATTTCTTTCCGCAGGGCCTGTAAGACAGAGTTGTTCCGCCTGGCCTTTGGCTTGGAGCCAATTTGATTCCCTCCCTCCCTCTCTCTCTCTTTTTTTCTTTTTTCTTTTCCTTCTTCTCCTGCGATGAGGCTACATTTTAATATTTTAATGTTCCATTATTTTAATGTTGTATTTTATTTTTGTTTTTAAGTTTGTAATCATTCATCTTGTTTTTATTATTGCTTGTAAGCCGCTCTGATCCCGGCCTTGGCTGGGGAGGGCAGGGTATAAATAAAATATTATTATTATTATTATTATTATTATTATTATTATTATTATTATTATTGTATCACTTGCCATTCAGGCAAATGCTACTATTTTATTTTATTTATAATTATAAAAGATGTATATTCTGCTGCATAATAAAATATATCAAAGTAAAAAGAAATTAAAAACATTGCTTAGTGACCTCTATCTATCTATCTATCTATCTATCTATCTATCATCTATCTATCCTCACTTGCGGAATGTTGCTATGGCGTATTGACCTTTATTTATTTATTTATTTATTTATTTTCCTCACTTGCGGAAGGTTACTATGGTGTATGTAAAGTGAGCGCAAATTGTGGGCCCACTGAATTGCACTTATTACAGAGATTAAGTGCATGTAGGATGTTTATGCCTGCTTTTGCAACATTCTGTTTTGCCTGCTCTTTTTTCTGCCTCTTATTACCAGCTTCACTAGGTCCTAGATAGCTTACAATACAGCTGGACCCTGTGCGCCTTTAACTGTTCACAGTGTCATAGAATGCATTGTATCTTTCTCCCCAGAGCTTTGAGTGAATCATAGAATCATAGAATCATAGAGTTGGAAGAGACCACAAGGGCCATCGAGTCCAACCCCCTGCCAAGCAGGAAACACCATCAGAGCACTCCTGACATATGGTTGTCAAGCCTCTGCTTAAAGACCTCCAAAGAAGGAGACTCCACCACACTCCTTGGCAGCAAATTCAGTTGTGGTTCAGTTGTCTAGTGATACTGAGTTTAAAATACTTTGTCTCAGTGTTTACATATCATCAAGGCTCTGTGCACTCTGGGAGCAGTGTATGGACCTTGTTAGTTGATCATTTAAGGAAAATTACAGAAGAATGTCCAACTAGAAGCAAAGCCAGAGAGGTGTTTGGGTCTTGCAACATCGAGGTGAACATTGGCCAATGGGCCATGGTGCACATGTGGTGTGTGTACACATACACATATAGAGCACATGGTAAGGTGAAAGGAGTTTCCTTGGACCTTGCAGTAAAAACACAGCATGTGACAGGCAACTGACTCGGGAGCTAGGATAGTTGAAATCCTCCCATTAATCCACCTCACTGCCCGGACCTCATTAGTTTTAATAAAGATAACCTGTTACCCATCTTTCTTGGGTGTGCTGGCAAAGGCTCCCCCCCCCCTTTTAAGTACAGAAGAAGTGTGTGAGCAAAATCAGTTAACCAGTTCACAAAGTTAACAAAAGTAATGCCTAACTTTCTCCCAACTAAGTGAAAATTATAACTTCTGTTAAGATAGGCAAACAAATTCAGTTTCACAATTCCTCAGAGAATTGATAGATTTCAGCTGGTGAACATGTTTCCTTTAATTATCATAAATATAGTAATTCTCCAGTTTCTCTATCCCCCCATGAACGTGGACACTATCAAAGCTAATGAGATAGTCTGTAAAAGATATACACAAATCTTCCCCCAAATGATGTCCTCCAACTGTTTTGGACTACAACTTCAATAGAACCAACCAGTGGTGAATGCTGGAAATTGAAATTCAAAACATATGGAAGGTGCTCAAGAAAACTGACAATCTCTAGCGATCACAGCTAGAATTAGGGAATGTGAATAGACAAGGATCTTTCAGCATTATCAGGATTTTTTTTAAAAAAACACAAAACGTTTTCTTGCATTCTGTATTTTATACATATAAGGAGACTAAATTTTTTCTCAATGATACTGTCATAGTAAGAAATATTTTTTTTCAGTTTTAAGGCAATGTTTGCAGCAAGGATGGTGGCATTGTTGGTCTTGATGTTGATGCTACTTCCTCATGTAATATCCAACACTCGCATTGTTAAATGCAATATCCCTGATCCACAGCCTCCACTCCACCAGTATCATCAGAATGGAGACTTCATCATTGGTGGAATCGCCTCTCACAGCATCATCATCTCCAACTCAATAGCCTTCAGCCAAGAACCCCCACCAGCATTACCTGAAGAGCTTAAGTAAGGAATTAATAATTTCAGGCTTCTACTTTGATTCATACTTTAATCCCTTATATACCATGGCAGGCAACTGGGTTCATTACACGTGGCAACATTTGCATGGGAGTTCAATCCCTGGCAAAGTATTAATGCATATCATTTTCTAGATCCCTCAAATTAGAATGGAAAAAGAACAGTTGTCTCCTTGTTGTTTTTTTTTAAGTGGAGGGGAAGGGGACTCTGGTTATTTTTTAACCAAGGCAAAGGAATCTTTGATGGGCTGGTCCATCTCAAAAAGCCTTAATGAATACCAAGGTGGATTGAAGCTTTTAATTCCTCTGTCAAGTTATCTGCCAAAAATGTTTCTGCATGGTTACTCTGTCCCAATGTGTGACTTGTGCTCCGTCTCTCCACCTGCACCTTGTGTGTGTGTGTATCACAATCATTTTTCATAATTAATGTTGTCATAAAATAACACATGTATATTTGCCCACATATTTAGAAATAGTTAAATCCTCTTTTTGCCTTCTGCAAACATGATATTTAGTATTCTAGACTATGATATATAAAATAGACATTCTTCTGAAAAAACAAAACCGATTTGCACACTTATCCCCTTTTATTCTCACAACCATTTCAAAGTTCTTTGAATTTCTCTCAGACATCTACTTTTCTACTGATGTGGGTGATCTTACAGTTCAATGAAAGTGTGTTAAAGTTGTGTTATAATGTGATTGGTCCAATTAGCTCAATTTGAACTCTTACTGGCAGCAGTTCCTCAAGGTTTGAGACAGAAATATTTCTCAGCCCCATCCTCACATCCTGTATCTAAGATAAGTTGTTTGAGATTTAAGATATGTACAGGTTACTGTTTTTGAACACATCTAGATTATGCTTTTTCTCGATTTGAATTAAAGCTGGTTTGGGGGGAAATCTATCAAAACACTGTATTTCATAAGATGACATGAAGGAGCACATACAGGATAAATATGGATTGTTGCTCATGTCATGTACTGCTCATGTCCCAAACCAGCAGTGGGGAGTGGGGAGTACTGGTTGTAGAGTAATTGGGAGTGTGGATACAGCCTTAATCTATATTTATCTGTATATAAAATGTTTGCCACTTTCCAGCTTTGACATCGTGTGATAATTATTTCCTTCTTTGGTCAAGGCTTCATGGCAATTTGGGGGCTGTAGTTTGCCCCCCCCCCCATTTAAATATGGTGTTTTTTGTTTTTTTTAAAGGGACAGGCTACTTAGGTTGAAGCCATAAAAATTTATTCTTTGCAATGTAATTCTGAACTGATGCACTGTTACCTCTGAGATTTCTCAGACACGGAGTAGAGTTCATTCATTTCATTTAGTAAACTTTGCAGGCATTGCTATTTTTCTAGGAAAAGAGGTGCCAGAACTCAGCATGAATGCCACCAGGGGTCTCTTATAATGGCAATGGCACCCACCTAAGTGGTGCTAGCACTGGTTCCGGCAATCTTTAGCTGAAAAAAGCCCTGATTGCAGGAAATCTATCATTTGGTTTCTAAATGGTCAGTATTCCTCTCATGTGAAGACAGAATCACTCCTTTGAGGCCTGCCCCATAGGCAGCTGCCTAGCTGACCTAATAACAAATACTGGAACTCAATGTAGAACATAGCTGTGAAGCATTTACAAAGTGTGGCATACTTTTCTGATAAGGAATGCAACTCTCTTTCTAGTGTGGTGCCTAAGCATTACCAGAACATCCTGGCCTTGCAATTTGCAGTGAAGGAGATCAATGAAAATCCTCAGATTCTACCCAATGTCACTCTAGGCTTCCACATCTATGACAGCTATTTCAATGCCAAATGGACCTATCATGCCACAATGTTACTCACATCCACACTGGAAACATTTGTCCCCAACTACATCTGTGACATCAAGCAAAACCTTTTGGCCATCATTGGGGGACTGGACTCCCAGACTTCCCTTCAAGTGGCAACAATATTGGATATCTATAAGGTTCCACAGGTGGGATATTTCTCTCTTGGTGTCCAGAATACGGATTTACTCCATCTATGTTGTATGATGTAGTTTGGAAAAACAAATCTGTGCATTCCAAATAACCAGAGGGACATATTTTTTGCGTGAATGTTGGATGGGAGATTTTTTAAAACTGCAGCCTAATCCTGAGGCAGAAGTTTTTATTTTTCATTTCAACCACTGCAATGACAATTTGGGGAGCATTCAGGGAACTTCTTATCTCTTGAAAACTTTTGGCTCTGCTTCAGGATATATATACGTCATCTTTTTTACAATTATGTCTCTAAAGAGTGAGACTTTTGAGCCCAGAAGTCCTCAGCATTGTTGCAATTATCTCTTACACCTTGAATCTATTGAATCTATTGGAAATCCTTACACATGACACTGTTCTCTCTGCTTCCGCCAGCGACACATATATGGGTGGGTGTGAGCGGTTTCCTCACACGAAGCTGAGGAAACAACAATAAATAATCAAGGAATTATTGTGAAAATAAGAAATATGTAGGGGGACAACAAATTTTGTCCTTGCTAAGGGCACCATATTACAAAAGTCTGCCCCTGCTTCCACTCTCTATACATACCAGTTTCGTAGCACCGTTGGAAGAATTGTGAATATAACAACATGTTTTGGGTTAAAGTGGTTATCACTTCTGTCACTTTCTTCCTTCCCCACATTTCTCCTTCCCCACATTTCTCTTTAGCTCATATATGGATCTGCACCACTGATGAATGATAAAACCCCAGGACTTTATTTCTACCAGATGAGCCCCAAGGAAGACCTTCAGTATCAGGGGATTCTCTATTTCCTTCTGCATTTCAGGTGGACATGGATTGGGATCCTTACCAGCAATGATGAATATGGAGATAGATTTGTACAAACTGTAGTTCCACTTTTCTCCCAGAGTGGTATTTGTTTTGCCTTCACTGAAAGAACTCAGAAATTCACTTTTATCACAGAAGTTAACGCTTTGTTTAACAAGGGGGCAAAAATTCGCGATAATATAATTAACAGCAAAGCCAATGCAGTTGTGGTCTATGGGGAATCGTATGCTGTGCCTTTTTTCAGATGGTTGCCATACCTATCAGAACAAGAACAAATGCCAAGTAAGCAAAAAGGTAAAGTGTGGATTATGACAGGCCAGATGGAGCTAACATCATTTGTTTATCAAAGGACTTGGGATACAAACATACTCCATGGGGCTCTCTCCTTCACAGCTCATTCTTGTGATCTACCAGGATTTCACAAATTTGTTGAGAACAAAAACCCTTCTAGCTCAAAAGGAGATGGTTTTATCATGGACTTCTGGCAACAGGCATTTGGTTGTGTATTCACAAATCAAGTTACTGGCAATGTGGAGGGAGATATCTGCATCGGGGAAGAGAGACTGGAGAATCTTCCTGGTCCTTTTTTTGAAATGAGCATGACCAGCCACAGCTACAACATCTACAATGCTGTTTATGTTGTGGCCCAAGCTTTGCATGCCATGTCTATATCCCAAGTCAAACACAGATCAATGGCAGGCTGTGGAGAACTGAAGCTTCAAAATCAACAGCTGTGGCAGGTAAGGGACTGAGCATCCTCATCCGCATTATTTGCCCTGCCTCTTCACTGTGTACCACTGAAGAGGGAATGTTTGAAAATTGAATAGAAATCTACAGCGAAAATGAAAATATGAGTTTTATTCCAGCTGAGTTCTAGTCTGTGTTTTTCATTCCACCTTCATCAAGATGTTTTTTAAAGTTTTTAAAATAAATTTTCTTCTCCACATTCCTCAGATAATGTGGCTATATTTGTGAAATCCTTATGTTTGTGTTTTTTTGCAAATAGGTTTGACTAGTATATACATTTTCCCAAGCAATTTCATCTAAATATAATATATATTCTTTTCACAAAATTCAGAGAAGTGTGAATTGGGCAGGAAACTGGTCTTTCAGTTCACATATTTGTTCACAGTTCACAAATTGGTTATCAAGATGCAGACAAAATTGTATTTCTCCTCCACGCTTTCTTGTTGGAATTGTAAAAAGATTTTGAAATGTGTAATTCCTTACAGATACTGTACACTATTGTCCTATTTGTCTATGCAAGTTCTATGTACTCAAACCCTTTCTTGTACATTCTGTTTTATTTTTGAAGTAAAATCAAGTATTTCTGTATAGAATGTTCCATGAACTTGAGTTATATTCAATGCCCATTTACTACCTGAAAGGACCCACACAAAAAAATTGGTCTACATTCTTTACGGGTAATGGTGAGTTCAAGGACCTCAGGATTTGCTTAGATACTGGGGTGTGTGAACATATGAATTATATTTATTTGCGTATTTATTTTTTATTATTAAATACCATGGCATTTCCGTTCTCCTACCTAGTTTTTCCATTTTCCTCCCTAACAAACAGTAAGCATTCTTTGGCTGCTAAATGTTCTCAGTCCTCATTGGGATGTTTGGGGGTTTGTACCCTCCTCAGTGTTTCTTTCCCTAAAGTCTTCTTTTGTACCTCTGCAAATCTTCCTGTTGTTGTTTAGTTGTTTAGTCATGTCCGACTCTTTGTGACCCCATGGACCAGAGCACGCCAGGCACTCTTGTCTTCCACTGCCTCCCGCAGTTTGGTCAAACTCATGTTGGTAACTTTGAGAACACTATCCACCCATCTCGTTCTCAGTCGTCCCCTTCTCCTTTTGCCCTCAATCTTTCCCAACATCAGGGTCTTTCCCAGGGAGTTTTCTCTTCTCATGAGGTGGCCAAAGTATTGGGACCTCAGCTTCAGAATCTATCCTTCCAGTGAGCACTCAGGGCCGATTTCCTTCAGAATGGATAGGTTTGATCTTCTTGCAGTCCATGGGACTCTTGAGGCTCCCCCAAACCTGCTCATACCATCCTTTTGCATGTGGATGATGGATAAGGATCCATATTTACCTCCGAAAGAATGATATGTAAACCCACAGTGTATATACCATGAAACCCATGGAGCCATCACTTTCAATAACCTATCAGTGCTTTTATGGATGTTTGTGCATTTTTGAAACAGGATGCCATAATTATTGACAATCTGTATTTGAAAATTAACTTCAAAAGTGATACACCTGTGGCTTCAAACTTATATTTAAAGTGTGTTGTTTTCTAGGGAAAAAAGAAAAGAAAAAGATGGCTTCTATCCAGAATGGATATTTAGAATCTCCAGCCTTAAATATGCAATGCAACATTATTCCTTCCTGAACTGCCATTTCCTTTTCAATCTAGCTCCACCATTTTCAGAGGAGTATCTCATTTAACAACAGTGCTGGGGACAAGATTTCCTTTGACCAGAATGGGGAGATAGTAGCTGGATTTGATGTCACCAACTGGATTGTTTTCTCAAATCAATCCTTTCAAAGAGTGAAAGTTGGGAAGATTGATCCCCAGGTTCCTCCAGACCAAGCACTTGCTATCAGTGAGGATATCATAACATGGCATAACTGGTTTAACCAGGTAGGAGGTAATCATCAACCATTTGAGAAGATTCCAATTTTGAATGAACACTCCTGAATAATATACAAATGTTATTTTGCTTAGCATTTTTCAGCCCTTATTAAAACTGTTAGCTGTTGTTGGGATTGAAAATAGCAGAAACGGTTCTGCTGACAACCTGTCAGAAGCAGTTGTCAAGGGCAGGGCAGCAATAACTCACAAGGTGCCCATGAAGTTAACTCTTTATTCAAAGAAACAAGATAGCTCAAAAGGCCAGGCCTAGTGTGCACAGCAACTGTTGGATCTTGTCCCTATGAGGCAGTTGCAGGGACTGAAGATCCCCACCTTCCCACAGTTCCTCCCCTCCCCTGGTCTTTCCCAAGCAATCTGATACTTCATCCCTCTTTTGTTCTGAGACCAGGGGGGAGGGGAGATGGTTGCAGCAGGACAGGAAGACCCCGGATTCTTCAACAGCCTGCCTCATCTCTCCGTTACCACTGACCTAAGAATAAAAATACAACTGCTGAATGAAGCAAGCTGCTACAATAAATGACCTTTCAAACAATCATGTTAAAAGAAGAGGCTACCTTCTTTTAAATGCTTTTCAGTGATTCCATCTATTTTACACGGCTACAGGCATCTTCACTTACCGGTAGTTAACAAGTCGGGTTGATCAATAAACATGGCAAAACAAATCATTTCTTCAACAAGAACATTTTCCAGAATGTGCAATGCAATTATAATGTGCAATGCAATTATAATGGCAATGTTGATACCCGTGTGGCATTTCAAGCGCACTTAAGAAGTTCCAGAGAAATTATGATGATATAAGACAGGGGTCATGATAGCTCAGTTGGTTGAAATATAGTGCTGAAAATGCCAAGGTTGCAGGTTCGATCCTTGTATGGGACAGCTGCATATTCCTGCATTGCAGGGGGTTGCGCTAGACCAGGCATGTCCAAAGTCCATTTTGGGGGCCTAATCCAGCACACCAGTCAGTTTAATCTGGCCCCTGTGGTAGTTTATTTCCTTGGGTAAAATCCTAAAAAAAGCTGAACTTCAATCTTTGAAAAAGGTCAACAACTTTGGTTGGCCCTTTGGTAGGCCCCCATGGCCCTTCACTTCATCAAATCTGGCCCTCTTTGAAAAAGGTTTGGACACCACTGCACTAGATGATCCCCTGGGTCCCTTTCAACTCTCCATTTCTATGAAATGCTAATTTGTTCATCAGCTAATGAGCAGGATCTTCTTCTGTAACAACGCAGATTTCTTTCTCCCCCACTGTCTTCTTAAAAAGAAATGTGGAGATCCTGAACTACTAAGAAAGAAGTATGTCTATTATCTTGGCAAAAGCTCTCTTTGGAGAACTGTCTCCCGCTCCCACAACAAATATCACTCAAGATCGGAGGCTCAATCACGAGTGCAGGGACTGTCCTTTGCTACTTCAAAAATGTCTCAGAAACTTGAGGATTATGGCTATATTATTCTGAGAATCGCATTTTCTCTCTCTTTCATTTCTGAATTAGACACTGCCTAAATCTGTATGCTCTGACAGTTGTCATCCTGGTTCTAGCAAGAAAGTGAAAGAGGGGGAGCCATTTTGCTGCTATGACTGCACCCCATGTCCAGAAGGGAAGATTACAACCCAGGAGGGTAAGAAATATATGCACAAATTTATATATGGTTCCCTAAAACAAAGAAAAATATCCACAGGAAACAATATATTCACCAAGGTTCTTGTTTCCAGTTTTTGAAACTTGGTAGAAAGATTTGGGTGGCAATGTACCTAATCGTTTAGTAAACATATTTTTACACACAGCTTCATTAATTTGATTATTTTTTTTTTAAAAAAAAATCCTCTTAAAAATGTATGTAAATCTGCATTTTCTCTCAATATGTGTTTAGCAGTATCCATCCAAGTTCTTTTCAATTGTGCATTTACATTCATAAAACTTATTTAGGTGTATATTTTAAAACTTTAAGCTTCAGGTAATCAAGTCATAATATTTTGAGAAATCCAGCAAAGAGCTAACTTCCAATCTGCACATACAGAGGTTTGCTAAGATTGAATTCTTTTTAATTTACTGATTAAGCATACACATAAGTATGCAGTGACACATTCCCTATATTATGTTTTAGAGAGGGGGCTACAGAATATTGACTGGAAACCTTTGGTTAGTTCTTGACAATGTGAAGTCAATCAGGAAGCATTTCCAACCCTTCTGCATTTTCACTCAGTTAACTATGTACTTCTGATTGGCTGCCTAAGCAGGATGGACTCCATCATTCACAATTGTAAATTTTAATTGTATATTCATGAAACCATTTTTGATTTTGTTTTTTAAATGGAATAAAAAAAAGAAAAGAAGGAAAAGTCACAGTATGTTGAGGAAACGTCGTATTTTTGAGATTAATACAAAGTATTTTCTTTTTCAGATATGATTGACTGTTATAAGTGTGAAGACAAAAAATATCCAAACAGAAATAGGAATTTATGTATTCCCAAGAGTACAAGTTTCTTGTCCTATGAAGACCCTTTAGGTATCAGTTTAACCTCTTTTGCTCTTTCCTTTGCTTTCATTACAGCACTTGTGCTGGGGACATTTATGAAGCACCATCACACTCCCATTGTCAAAGCCAACAACTGGATCCTGACCTACACTCTCCTCATTTCCCTCCTTCTCTGTTTCATTTGTGCATTGCTATTTATTGGCCAGCCTCAGGTGGTGACATGTCTGCTCCGACAGACTGTTTTTGGCATCATCTTCTCAGTGGCTGTTTCCTGTGTGTTAGCAAAAACCATCACAGTGGTTCTGGCTTTCATGGCTACCAAGCCTGGATCCAGAATGAGGAAGTGGGTGGGGAAAGGAATGGCAAACTCTCTTGTTCTTTCCTGCTCCGTTATTCAAGCAGCCATCTGCACTATGTGGCTGGTGATCTCTCCCCCTTTCCCTGATGTTGACTTCAACTCAGTGGCTGGAGAAATTGTATTAGAGTGTAATGAGGGGTCTGTGGCTATGTTCTACTGTGTTTTGGGCTACATGGGCTTTCTGGCTCTTGTGAGCTTCACTGTGGCTTTCTTTGCCAGAAAATTGCCTGATAGTTTCAACGAGGCCAAGTTTATCACTTTTAGCATGTTGCTATTTTGCAGTGTTTGGCTTTCTTTTGTCCCAACCTACTTGAGCATGAAGGGAAAATATGTGGTGGCTGTGGAGATCTTCTCTATCTTGGCCTCCAGTGCTGGATTGCTGGGTTGCATCTTTGCCCCAAAATATTACATTATTGTGTTGAGGCCTGAGCTGAACAGCAGGGATCTGCTAATAAGAAGAAAAACATGAAAATTGAACAGATCTCTGTCATTTTTTAATGATCTGCTGTATAAAGGTTTGTCTGCATTGGCGTTCCATCTTTGGAAGCTCCAGGCTAAAATGGGTTGCAGTATCTTCAGAGGTGTCAAAATTTTCAATGTTTCTGTCTACTGTCTTCATTAATGCACATTTCACTTTTGGAAAAAAAAATGTTTTAATGCTGTTTTGATTTTGGCGCCATATACAGCATTCAGGTGTGGGTATCACTGTTCTGATGGTTTAAAACATAGAGTAAAACCTCCATTTTGGTAACCACTATACTAAGTTTAGGGGACGCAGGTGGCGCTGTGGGTTAAAGCCTCAGCGCCTAGGACTTGCCGATCGAAAGGTCGGCGGTTCGAATCCCTGCGGCGGGGTGCGCTCCCGCTGCTCGGTCCCAGCGCCTGCCAACCTAGCAGTTCGAAAGCACCTCCGGGTGCAAGTAGATAAATAGGGACCGCTTACCAGCAGGAAGGTAAACGGCGTTTCCGTGTGCGGCTCTGGCTCTGGCCAGAGCAGCGATGTCACGATGGCCACGTGACCCGGAAGTGTCACCGGACAGCGCTGGCCCCTGGCCTCTTAAGTGAGATGGGTGCACAACCCCAGTACAGTTTGGAATGGTTTGGTCTAACACTTTTATTCAAAATGGCATATGATGCTTTCCAATGATTCATGAAAACTAGCTCAACGTGGGGCTCAAACCCATGACCCTGAGATTAATAGTCTCGTGCTCTACCGACTGAGATATCTCCACACTGTCCCTTGTTGTCTAACTAAATGAATGAGAAATGCTATTTTAATATAACAAGTATGTTTTCTTAGCAATTCCACAGAGAAAGCCCAACTTTTAATTGGTAACTCTCTTCCCAAAAGGAGTTTGCTGCTATCCAGCACATACCCTTATATTTGCAGTGACCACTAGAAAAACCAATAGGATGCTATAGATATAAACCATGCAGCATTCAAAGTTTGGTACTCAGAATGATATCATCGCTGGCTATACTTCTTGTACTACTTCCACCCATGGTGTGCAAGTCTCACATCATTAAATGCATGGTTGATGATCTACACTATCCACTTCATGAGTATCATCAGAAGGGAGACCTAATCATTGGAGCCATTGCTTCTCAGACCTTCATCATCTCTGAATCAATAACATTCAATGAAGAACCCCCACCAACATTGTTTGAAGAGCTTGCGTGAGGAGCTATCTTTTTAAAAACAAACGCAAATTGATGTATAATTTAATTCCTATTGTAGTTCTTAGCAGTGTAGGGTGCTAGGAGAACTGTGATTTTTGGCTGGTGTATGTATACAAAATGTAAAGGCAAATTACATAGCACTTGTGTATCCCTAAGAGTACAAGTTTCTTGTCTTATGAAGAATCTTTGGGTCTTAGTTTAGCCTCTTGAGTTCTTTCTTTTTCTGTGACCACAGCTCTAGTCCTAGGAATATTCATGAATCACCACAACACCCCCATTGTCAAAGCCAACAACCGGGATCTTACCTACATTCTTCTCATCTCTCTCCTGCTCTGCTTCCTTTGTGCATTTCTGTTTATTGGACAACCCCATAAGGCGACATGGCTCCTCCAACAAACTGCTTTTGGCATCACCTTCTCAGTGGCTGTTTCTTCTGTGCTGGCAAAAACCATCACGGTGGTTCTGGCTTTCATGGCCACCAAACCAGGATCCAAAATGAAGAAGTGGGTTGGGAAGAGTGGGTTGGAAAGAACAACATCATTGTTCTTTCCTGCTCCCTCCTCCAAGCAATTATTTACACTGCATGGCTTGCAACCTCTCCTCCATTCACAGAGGCTGATATACACACAATGTCTGAAGAAATTATACTAGAGTGTAATGAGGGTTCTGTGATTCTGTTTTATTGTGTCTTGGGCTACCTAGGCTACCTGTCCTTAGTCAGCTTCACTGTAGCTTTCCTTGCCCGGAAGTTACCAGACAGTTTCAATGAAGTCAGGTTTATCACTTTCAGCACGGTGGTCTTTTGCAGTGTTTGGCCGTCCTTTATTCCATCCTACCTGAGTTCCAAGGGAAAGTACATGGTTGCAGTGGAGATCTTCTCTATCTTGGCTTCTAGTGCTGGCTTGCTGGGTTGCATCTTTGCACCCAAATGTTACATTATTATGCTAAGGCCTGAATTGAACAGCAAGGAACATCTAGTAAGAAGAAAGGATTGAAAAATATGTCCACATGATTTATTGCAATGTGTAATCTAGCAAAGTATGTGTAGTGTGGATGCACCAGAATGTTTGCTTTCCTTTAGCTGTTCTAGAAGAAAACTACATTTGAAAAAAAATATGAACAAATTCCTATGCCCCACAAATAACCCAGAGATGCATTTTAAATAAAAGGACAAATTCTACCCATGTAAAAACACACTGATTCTGGGCTGTCCACGGGCCAGATTTAGAAGGCGATTGGGCAAGATCCAGCCCCTGGGCCTTAGTTTGCCTACCCATGGTATATTCCTTGCATCAATTATTAAGGTTACCAGATTAATATCAATGAATCCTTAGGATGAATTTTTGCAATCCCTGCTCACCTAGAGCTCTGGGGGAGCAGCGTTTGCTGTGCAGAAAGGCCACAGCCCTGTCTGCACTGCCATAGGGGGGCACATTTAATGCTTCCCCTTCCAACTGTGCAGTGTGAAGGTTTGTCAGAAGGGCCAATCCAGTTGCAGAGGAAAGGTTATGTAATGGGGTATGGGGTTGCTTGTGCGTAAGGCGCAAACTGCTCCGAGCTGAGTAGTTTGCTTAAAACTTTCCCCAGGCTGGACAGTCAGCACATTGTGACTGTCTCAATCACTGGCAGAATCCATCAGTGGGCGTTTCCTGAATTTCTTCCAACATAGAAGTTCTTTCACACCCAATCGACGCCTGCCTTCTCTGCGCGAAAGCTTTCTGCGCAGAGTGGGCATCCCCAGAGGAGGTCCCGTACTCTCCCCGCTGGCTTCACTGGAAGAGTCCTGGAGCCTTCTCTCTGCAGCTCCCTCAGACTCCCCTTTCTCCCTGGCGTCACGTCTATTTCCTTCCCCAACAGAAGCTTCCTGTCTCTCTTTGCTGGTTCCCTCTCCAGCATCATTAGGGAGCCTCACCACCACTCTTGGCTCCGATGGGTGTTTCCTGACAGGGTAGATCAGGCCCACCACTTGACAGTACTTAAGAGGGCAACCTCAAGGAGTTCAGCATAAAATTATCAAATGAGTTTCTGTTCAGACTGGATGGGGTGCACCTATCAGCTGCAGGGAATGAGTTCTGGTAACAGGGTCTGGATAGGGGACTGAGGTTGCAGCCCGGCAATGTGGGGGTCCAGCTCAGATGGCAGATAAGGCATTGGGTTAGATATTTAGCTTCCCTGTTAAAGGGGTCAGGGAAGGAGTCTCTGTCCAGGAGCCTACATGGGGGCTAATGGACCATAGCACCATTCTCAGTGGTGACCCAAGCAGGGTTGATGCACCTGGTCCGTGTCAGGGGTGACTCCCCAGTTATGGATTAAACCCCACTGTATTTATAAAATTAACATAAATGGCAGGATCACAGAGAAGCTGAAGGAAATACGAGAAGGGTTTGTTAAATATTTTTCTGAGTTGTATAGACAAGGGAAAGAAAAAACATTTAAGATAGAAGAGTACATCAGAAATAGCAATATGCCATATTTAAAAGAAGAACAAAGGAACATCCTTAACTCCCAGATAATAATGCAAGAAATACTTGATGCAATAAAAAGCTCCAAAAATGGCAAGTCTCCAGGCCCGGATGGTTTTACGGCAAAATATTATAAGATATTAAATGAACAATTAGCGAACCCATTGAAAGATGTCATGAATGAAATACTGAACACAGGTGAAATCCCAGAAACATGGAAACAGGCCTATATAACAGTAATTCCAAAACAAGATGCAGATTTGCTGCAAATTAAAAACTATAGGCCTGTTTCCTTGTTAAATAATGATTACAAATTGTTTGCAAATCTCCTAGCTAACAGATTTAAAAAAATATTAAATGAATATATACATCAAGATCAAGCCGGTTCCTACCAGGAAGACAAATGAAGGAGAATATAAGGAATATTTTGAATATAATAGAATATTTGGAGGCTAATAATGAAAAGAAAGTGGCAATGAAAAGAAAGTGGCAATGATAACGGATGACTGTAAGATCCAAAAAGGAACAAGACAAGGAAGCCCATTATCACCATTGTTGTTTATTCTGGTCTTGGAAGTACTTGCCAAAAACATAAAAGCAAATAAAGAGATTACAGGTGTAAAAACTGGGAAAAGTGAATTCAAGTTAAAAGCGTATGCAGATGACCTAGTGATAACAATTGAATAACCTAAAACTTCACTCCCTAAAGTAATAGAAAAAATTCAGAATTTGGGGGAAGTAGTAGGATTTAAGTTAAATAGGAATAAAACTAAATTATTAGTTAAAAACATGAAGGAAGAAGAAAGAACCGAATTAGAACAAAATATTGAGATTGAAGTCCATAAAAAGGTTAAATATTTAGGGATTTGGTTAACATCAAGAAATATAAACCTATTTAAAAATAACTATGAAAAAATTTGGCTTGAGGTAAAAAGAAATTTAGAAATATGGAGCAGAATGAATCTCTCAATGTTAGGAAAAATATCAGCGATTAAAATGAATGTGTTGCCAAAAATGCTATTTCTTTTTCAATCAATACCAGTCATCCTGAAAGATGAATGCTTTAAAAAATGGCAGAAAGAGATTTTAAGATTTATCGGGGGGGGGGGGCAAAAGGCCAAGGATAAAACATAAAATACTTACAGATATAAAAGATAGAGGCGGGTTTGCCCTCCCAGACCTTAAATTGTATTACGAATCTGCTTGTTTGGTATGGATCAGGGACTGGATGAGATTGGACAAGCAAGAGGCACTAGAACTAGAAGGTCATGACAACAGATTTGGTTGGCATGCATATTTATGGTACGGGAAAGGGAAGATTCATAGAAGCTTTTACAACCATATAATCAGAAAATCATTAATGAGAGTATGGGAGAGATATAAAGACTTATTGGAACAAAAGACTCCATGGTGGCTTTCACCACATGAAGCATTACTGCTCAAACCACTTGGAAAGAAAGGAAAATGACTCACATATGCTGATTTATTAAAGGAACATGATGGAAAATGGAAATTAAGAGATTATGATGAGATCAAAGACCACTTTCAGAGTTGGTTGCATTATCGACAACTACATGAAACATATAAAGAAGACTGTAAGAAAGGATTTAGTTATACTAGATCTAGGTTTCAAAAGGAAGTGATTGAAGGGAAAGCGAAACTACTGAAGGCCGCATATAGCATACTATTAGAATGGGAGATGAAAGATGAAGAGGTAAAATCAGTTATGATTAAATGGGCACAAGATGTAGGTCACAACATCATGATGGAGGATTGGGTTAAATTATGGAAAACTGACTTAAAATTTACAGATTGTTCCCTATTGAAAGAGAATTACATGAAGATGATGTACAGATGGTACACAACACCAGTGCAGTTAGGGAAAATGTACAAATCTAGTTCAAACATATGTTGGAAGTGTAAGGAAAAGGAGGGAACATTTTATCATATGTGGTGGGATTGTAAGGTAATTAAAAAATTTTGGGAAATGATATACAATGAACTGAAAAAAATGTTCCATTTAACATTTGTTTAAAAACCCGAGGCATTTTTGTTGGGGATCGTAGGGAAAGACCTGCCAAAAAAGTTGAAAAACATCTTCATGTATGCGACAACGGCCGCGAGAGTTATGATAGCACAAGGATGGAAGACTGAAGAAATGCCAACTAAAGAATTATGGCAAGAAAAATTGATGGATTATGCAGAACTGGCAAAATTGACTCATAAGCTACGGGACAAGGATTATTGTGACTTTAAGGGTGAATGGGAACCTTTCACAAAGTATTTGAAGACGCAACAAAGCGAACTGGACTCCTTGGCAGGTTTTGAATAAACATCCACAATTTAATTTTTTTTTATTGATAATAATTAGCTAAACAGTTGGAGGATCTATACAACTCTGTAACATGCAGAAAATAGCATTATTGGAGAAACCAAAGACTGGAACTGAGGGGAAGTCGGGGGGTGGGGTGGGGGGATGGGTTTTGTGGGGGAGGGGGGAGGGAAAATGGGGAGGGAATAAGGATATGTTTTTGGAAAATATGTTTTGTTATAACTTTGAATAAAAAAACCCAAAAAAAAACAACCACTGTATTTATCAACTAGCAGGTGGGATGCTTGATACTGAATTCATATCCAATGCCTTGGCCTAAAACTACCTGCATTTGTAGTCAATAAAAGTTGTAGCCCGTTTGAACCCAATGCCAATCTCCTATGTTTATTCCTATGTTTTCTGGTCCCTACCAAGCTTCAGGCAGCCTGTGATTATAACAAAAGGGAAAGGACTCAAGATCTTACCAAATGGATAAGAAAATATCTGGCAATGCCAAAACCATACTTTGCCTTGCAAAACCAAAGCCATAACTTACATTGACCCCTGCCCCCCGCCCCGTTGCCTCTGAGTGAATATCCTGGCAGTCTCCACTAAAACAGTTCTGTAATCCTCTATATTGTCTTACCATCCCAGCCAACTCAGTGTATTGGGTAGTGTATAAAAGGAATTCATCAAGGGAAGGGAGAATCAAGGCATCAGGCTATGTTTAAATTAATGACTTTCCATTTTATTTTTTATTTTTTGAAATTCAGAAATGTATTTATGGTATCTGTTCAAAAGGCATTCTTACTGACACTTCAGCTAAAAAAAGAATTGGAATGGATTACAGATTAATACAGAAGCAATACCATAAAATGAAACAAAATAAAATAATGATTGCTAGTATAGTACACTGGAATAGCCCAGTTGGCAGTGCATGAGACTCTTAATAGATGTCTGTGTCCTGATATTGTCATCTTAGTGTTAGCTAGCATGATGATACTGTTAGTGGATCTTTCTGTACATATGTATCTTTACTTCAAAGACTCTAATGCCTACATATAGTAGATAACAATATTTAGCTTTGTCTTGTATCTGGAGACAATAAATACTTTATTACTCTGAACTGTTTGGGAGTTTTCCCCTTATCGTGGGACTCTGGAAGAAGCTGTCTGCTAGGAGCTGCAAATCTCTGAAGACTCGGCTGGGGCTCTGCATACCCTGGTTAAGGTGTGGTGAACCACCCACTACTTTTCACAAGTCACCAAGAGGTGACAGTCAATACTACCTACTTACAAAGGATGCAAATCAGAAAGCAGGTAGGCAGGACATAAGTGAGGGAAGATTGAGGTTGGTGGGGCAATGTTTCATGGACCAGTTCTAAAACAGGCCTTGCCTTTGATCAAAACAGTTTATTTCCTCTCTGGACTTCTTATTCTTTTGTAATTTCCCTGGTCAGTCACAACCAATTCAGGTACCGCAGGATATCTAACTGAGTGAAAGAAACCAGTTGATTTTTTATTTGACACAAATATAATATATATTTGTCAGCAATTCCATAGAGTATGCACAATTTTATACACACTGGTTTCCTCTTTCAGAATGACTGTAATTAAATATTCCAGTTGCAGTGGCCACAAACAAAGCTAATAACAGCCTTTGAAGGAAATTACATAAAGATTGTGGTTAGGCAAGGATATATCAGCCTCATTTCTGACACTCTGTATTTTAGTCCTGAGCTTTAAGAGATGAAAATAGTGTCATTGCCTGGTGTTAAAAATGATGTTATTGCTTGCCTTGATTTTGTTAATGTTTCCTCACATGGTAAGCAAAGCTCACATCGTCAAGTGCATGGTTGATGATCCACATGCTCCACTTCATCAGTATAATCAGCCAGGAGACCTCATCATTGGAGCCATTGCTTCCCAGGCTTTCATAATCTCCAGTCGAATCAGCTTCACGGAAGAACCCCCACCACCTTTGTTTGAAGAGCTTAAGTAAGAGTTTAACTTATTCCTTTTTTAAAAATTATGAATTTGCCTTTTCTTCTTTTCTGAAGTGCAGGGTACTAAGAGAGCACTGAAGGGTAATGAGAACATGAAAATATAGAAAGTAAAATAATTATTTTCATATGGGTTTGACTCTTCATTTTCTCTGCCAAATTCTTTGATTTGCAAATGTAGAATCGTAGAATCATAGAATCATAGAGTTGGAAGAGACCACAAGGGCCATCGAGTCCAACCCCCTGCCAAGCAGGAAACACCATCAGAGCACTCCTGACATATGGTTGGCAAGCCTCTGCTTAAAGACCTCCAAAGAAGGAGACTCCACCACACTCCTTGGCAGCAAATTCCACTGTCAAACAGCTCTTACTGTCAGGAAGTTCTTCCTAATGTTTAGGTGGAATCTTTTTTCTTGTAGTTTGGAACCATTGCTCCGTGTCCGCTTCTCTGGAGCAGCAGAAAACAACCTTTCTCCCTCCTCTATGTGACATCCTTTTATATATTTGAACATGGCTATCATATCACCCCTTAACCTCCTCTTCTCCAGACTAAACATGCCCAGCTCCCTTAGCCGTTCTTCATAAGGCATAGTTTCCAGGCCTTTGACCATTTTGGTTGCCCTCCTCTGGACACGTTCCAGTTTGTTAGTGTCCTTCTTGAACTGTGGTGCCCAGAACTGGACACAGTACTCCAGGTGAGGTCTGACCAGAGCAAAATACAGTGGCACTATTACTTCCCTTGATCTAGATGCTATACTCCTATTGATGCAGCCCAGAATTGCATTGGCTTTTTTAGCTGCCGCATCACACTGTTGGCTCATGTCAAGTTTGTGGTCAACCAAGACTCCTAGATCCTTTTCACATGTACTGCTCTCAAGCCAGGTGTCACCCATCTTGTATTTGTGCCTCTCATTATTTTTGCCCAAGTGCAATACTTTACATTTCTCCCTGTTAAAATTCATCTTGTTTGTTTTGGCCCAGTTCTCTAATCTGTCAAGGTCGTTTTGAAGTGTGATCCTGTCCTCTGGGGTGTTAGCCACCCCTCCCAGTTTGGTGTCATCTGCAAATTTGTATGTAAAATGTAAAAGTACTGGAAGATGAATCTCTGGTTTCTGTTTATACTAACAAGACCCTAATGTTTTCCCCCCTTTAAAATAAGTGGTTAAGTTTCATTTGCAATATTTGTTCTTACTGGGAGCTAGAGAACACCTTTGACTTTCTGATTCCCTTATCTAGCATGTTATAGAAAGTTTATTCATGGTTGCTACCTTTCGTCTTCTGCCTTCTGCTTTGTCTTCTCTGCTGTACATCGCTTTCAGCATATATGCAATATGTCGTCACCATTCTCATTCTTAACAATAATTCAGACTATCCTTTTATTTTCTGAGAGAAAATAATGAGCACTCCAAGGCATCATAAATATGTTTGTGCATCCTATTCCCCTCCTTCATTGTTTGATATTTTGAGGCATATCTCAATTCAGTCCTCCTAATCTTATCAAAATTATTTTTGCTCTTCTTCAGTATCCTAGAGGAAAAATTCATGTTGGCAATAACATGGCATCATCTTTAACTGCATATGATAGCAGGTCCAATTATGCCGGCTTTTCTACTTTTGGTAGTTGCTCTTCCTGAACTGTGACACATATCTTTCCTGGTCCTGTTATTCACAAGAGGTCTGTAACTGAAGATGCTGTGAATTGAATCAATGACCATCTGTAGGCAGTATATAAACCCTGCCTTAAGTTACAGTTCTTCTGCAGTCCTTCTCCTGCAATTTCATACCCCAACTTTTGGACGTGATTGATGGCAGTCTTGGGGATAATGAATAAAACTCCAGTTTCAGCAATTTTAGCAAATTGGATCATCTCCAAGGATGGTCTTGGTTGTGGTCAGGCCCACTACACAGTCCCCCCTGGCATGGGGGGAGTGATGCCCTTTACGCCAGGCACCACAATCACCCCAGGCTTCTTTTGGCCAATCGCGATAGAGTGGAGTGATTGGGGGGGGGGTATAAAAGCAGCAGTGCAATGTATGCTAAGCACCTGCTTCACACTGCCAAACACCCACTCACCCTCCCTTTTGTTTTAGCTGCCCTCTGGCCTTTCTTTGGACTTTGGTTCGTTGCCCGTCTTGGGACGGGGATGGGTAGGAATTTTTCAATTTGGCGTATTGGAGCTTGCCACTTGGTTTTTGCCTACTTCTTAGCAATCGTCACAACTTTGTAAGGTTTGGTGATTAGGCATTGGCTTATTGATGGGGGGGGAGGTCAGCCATTGGCTGCCCCTCCATGTTCACGGGTATTCCATTAAAGGAATCTGGGGCCTGGATACTGTCTGAAGTCTGCTTGAGGGGCTAGGGCCATGCCAGGCCTCTGGGAACACTGAGGAGAGCTGCAGGTGGGTTCCCCCTATGTAGTTCCCTCATTGGTGGTTTACCCTTCCTGATTCCCTGCAAGGTGGGCAGGAGTCAGAGTTTATTGCAAAGGCCTAAGCCAATACTGCTCTCATTTGCTGTAATCAATAAAGTTGTGGCCTAAATTTTGCCCATTAACCTTAAACCAAAATCTGTGTCTGTGTAAATTTATTTCTTCTGGGGGGCTGGCTTGGGAGTGGGAGCCTTGACAGGCAATTCCTGGAGTTACTGCTATGTCCTGGAACTTTTAATTAATCTTTCCCAAGAAGATGAAAAACAGTACCCCTCCTTCTGAAATGGTATTCCCACCTCCCACCGTCAAACTAATGGTGCAAGTGAAAAAAGGATGTAACACTTTCAAAGTTCCAGGGAGATGGAAAAGTTTAATAATATTTTTAAACTGATAGTAGTTACCTTGATTCATTTTGATATAGTATACAATACTTTTCCAACATTTGCAATATCAGTGTGAAGTTTCCTTATGATTCAGAATACAACTTGCTTTCCAGTTCAATACCTAAGAATTATCAGCACATCCTGGCCTTGGCATTTGCAGTAAAAGAGATCAATGAAAACTTTTACCTCTTGCCCAATATCACCTTGGGTTTCCACATCTATGATAACTATTATACTGATAAGTGGACCTACCATGCTACAATGCTACTTATATACACACTGGGAAGATTTGTTCCAAATTACCAATGTGATGTCCAAACAAACCTGATTGGAGTCATTGGGGGACTGGACCCCCCAACCTCACTTCAAGCGGCAAGACTTGTGGACATTTTCAAAATTCCACAGGTATGCCATATGTTTCTGTCAATGTGTGTATGTTTTTGTGTGTTGTTCTATGTATAATTATAGGGCTTTACTACTTTTAAACATTTCCTGAGAACCAGTGATTGACCTTGGACTATTCAAAATGTTGATAGGAAAAGATATTGTGACTCTATTATGTAAATAAGTCATTCGCTGGAAGAGCTTAATAAAAAGACAGATGCCACAACTTTTAAAGTTGATAACTTGGAACAGAAAGTGACTAATTTGATACAAGAAGAGAGCACCAACACAGAAATAATTCAGGACCTGGCACAGGAACCTACTTTGGCAGAACAAATGGTGGAGGAAAAGGAGAAAGTTGTTGGTTTTGAACCTAAAATAACACAAGCGGGACCCTTAGTTTTACAGAAGCAAATTGAGGACTATAAATTGAGGCCTTTTATGATTAAATATAGAAAAAGTCAGATTTTGAGGATTGGATCCCGGTTTGGACTGAAGAAGGAAAGTCGGAAGGATCCCTCTATTCAAGGATTAATTGACTTTTGGTACATGGACTTGGATTTGGAGGATATTGAAGTTTTGGGGGCCTTTGGATTTGGAAGAATCTTGAAATACGTCCTGAAACACTTTATAGACCCTAGCTTCAACTATGGAAATCAGGCTGAACTGTCCAGAAGGAATAAAAATATTGTTAGGATGGAGTTTTCTCGAGATTTGCTCTCTAGCATTAAAGAATATGAAGAAGGTCTGCAGAAGGGACCTGGAAAAGAGTTAAGAGCCTCGGACATAAGATCTCCAGGTTGATGGACTATATGGAATTGATGGAAAGGACTGGCAGAATCCGAAACCAGGGAGAGGAGTTGATGGAAGAAGATTGAAAAATTTAAAGTTTATATATAGAAATATTACAAAATTAATGAGTGATAGAAAAATGGTGGGTTGATATTTTATGGATTTAGCAGAAATGTTATAAGGAGTTAAGTATATATAAGTATTTTAGTTTTAATGTTAAAATAAGGTTAAAAAATATGTTATGTATAATATGATAGAGAATAGAGAAAGATGGAAAGGATTTGCTGAAACAACTAGTAGAAGTGGAAAACAAAAAGGGAGGTGAGAGGAGGTCGAGGAAACACGGGAATGAAAGAAAGAGTTTCGAAAAGGGGGATGTAATTTTTTTTAAAATTGTTTTTGATTTGTTTTATTTAGGGTTAGGGAGTGGGTTTTGTTTAGTTTAGTTCATAGTGTTTAATGGGTTTAGGTTGTGTTTTGTACTGTTTTTATGTTGTATTGTATTGTACTTTTTTCTTTTTTTCTCTGCTTCTGTTTTCTCTTCTTTTAAAAGTAATAAATATTATTTTAAAAAAAATGTTTTGTTTTTGGCATAGTCAGTGAATAACATACACGTATGGCCATCACTTTGTGTAAATGTCAAGCCTTGATTGTTAAATAAAGCCTCTGTGGGTCATTCTTAAATTAGAATCAAGAAGTGTAACAACCTAAGCACTTCACCTCTTCCTTCTACTTTGAAATAAGCCAATTCTTTTAAGAAAAAAAAATGTTTTGTGACAATACTTCAGGAATATAAACATTAAGGGTCAGCTAAACAGAACTCTGCCAGATCACATACCAGGTTTTTTAAATATTATTATTATTATTATTATTATTATTATTATTATTATTCTATCATTTATACCCCGCCCATCTGGCTGGGTTGTTTGGGGGCATGAGCTGCATGCAGGACAACTTTGCCTGGTGACACACAGCCCAGAGAGCAGCGTTGTGTTCCCCATTGTGCTCTAGAAAGATCCCAGGGAATCTCATGAGAAGAGGAAAGTGCCATGGCCTTTAAAGGTTTTGTGCATTTTGCCCTATGAGCTTCCCACTGATTTGTTCCAGTGTCTGAGCCTCACTGGGCTTTTGGGACCACTCATTGCAAGTGGTGGAAAGTGGTGGCAAGTGGGGGAAATGATTAACTAATGCACACTCTAAACTCAAGGTTAGGACATCTGCCTGGCTGGAATTTCTTCCCCATTATTATTATCCTCCCACCTATTTGTATGTACGGAGGGAAGATCTTATCTGCCACTGCTGACTAGATGAAAATCTATTATATGTGGAAGGTACGTTTCTGAGGAATACATTGTATTCATGGCAATACTGCATGTGTTCCCAGAGCAGTTTCTCTTCAGTTTTAAATCCACCTGGAAGCTTCAGGCCAACCAACACTCTCACCCTCAGCACCCAATTTGTTGCAAGGAAAATCCACTGACTTTGAAAATCCACTGACATTGCAGGTCTACTGAAAGTATAAGTGACAAAATGTGAGTATTGTTATTTGGGCATTGTATCTATGGATGATATTCAACACACTTTCTGTTCAAACTACTTTGCAAGTTAATGGACATGAATAACTTAGGTTCATTAATTTCAACGAGTCTACTCTGAGTAAGAATGATTTGGGTACATATTCTCTTCTTTCCACACTTTCCTTTAGCTCATTTATGGCCCTGCTCCAGTGATGAATGATAAAACGCCAGGCATCCCATTCTACCAGATGGTGCCCAGAGAAGACAGTCAGTTTGCAGGGATTCTTTCTTTGCTTCTGCATTTCAGGTGGACATGGATTGGCCTCCTAATTATGGATAATGACAATGGAGAAAGATTTGTGCAAAGTGTGGTTCCGCCTTTTTCTCAGAGTGGTATCTGCTTTGCCTTCATAGAAAGAAGCCCAACAGTTACCGTTGTCACTGATATTAATGACATGTTTAACAAGGGGGGTAATATACATGATAAAATCATAGATAGTAAAGCCAGTGTGGTGGTGGCATATGGAGAATCCTATGGGATTGTGTTGTTGAGATGGTTTCCATATCTGTCAGAGCAAGAACATATAAGGAAGAAGTCAAAAGGTATAGTGTGGATAATAACAGCCCAGGGGGAGTTCAGTTCAATGGTCTATCAGAGGACCTGGGATACAGAAATGTTCCATGGATCTCTCTCATTTACAATTCACTCCAATGATCTACCAGGGTTTCAAGAATTTGTTAGAAACAGAAACCCATACAGCACCACAGGAGATGGTTTTATCAAGGACTTCTGGCAACAGGCTTTTGGTTGTGTATTCCCAAATACAGATGTCAGCAAGATAGATGGGGACATTTGCACTGGGGAGGAGAAGCTGGAGAGTCTTTCTGAGTCTTTTTTTGAAATGAGCATGACCTCTCACAGCTACAGTATCTACAATGCTGTCTATGTTATGGCCCATGCTTTACATGCTATGTCCTCATCTAGACTCAAGCACACTGCCATGCAGGACAGAGGCATGCAGAAATTTCAGGATCACCAGCACTGGAAGGTAATGCATGTGAAAGAAGGGGAGAAGATTCATCCAGTGTGTATTTTAAAGCAAACCAATTCACACCTCCCAAAATGAAACTTTCTCTTTCATCTTCCTTCATCCCTTAAAAAGAGACAACACTGACAGAATATTTTTGCCACTTTACCTCCTTATTTCCTGACCCTAACATATACACTACAGCATTTTCTAACTATTGCTTTTTCCACTTCAATTCAGCTCCATGAGTTTTTGAAAAGGGTGTCATTTAACAATAGTGCTGGAGAGAGAGTCTCCTTTGACCAGAATGGGGAGTTTGCAGCTGGCTTTGATATTGATAACTGGATATTCCTAAAAAATGAATCCTTTCATAGAATAAAAGTTGGGAGGACCGATCCCCTGGCTTCTTCAGACCAAGTGTTCATCATCAATGAGAATGGCATAACATGGCACAAGGGATTTAACCAGGTAGAGATAGTTTAGAAAAATACTCTGCTCCTATAAAATCATGATTTTTTGTGATCATTACATAACATATGCAAAGTCTCCTGGATTTTACTGGTTCCTCAATAATTATCTTCAATATCACCATTAATATTTTTCATTTACACATTAGACACAACCTCTTTCTGTGTGTACTGAGAGTTGCCGTCCTGGTTCTAGGAAAAAAGTGAAGGAAGGGGAGCCATCTTGCTGCTATGATTGTATCCCATGCCCAGGAGGGAAGATTTCAGATCAAATTGGTAAAGTTTATAATGAAATTGGACTTTTTCAACATCAGAACAGTAGCTGAAGAAACACCATTAATAACTTTTAAATAATTATCTCAATAGGGCTGAGTTTATTTTCCTTAAATGGGTTGTCAGTTTTGGATCCTTTTTTAAACATCAGTGGATAATTGCTTAAGAGGGTTTTTAAAAAGATAAATAAATAAATATGGCTGTAATCTCTTAATGCTTTTGTAAATCAAATATTTAGTTATAATAATATACATCAGCTAAGCCTTGAATATCATTCAACCAGTAGACAAACACACACACACACAAATGCTCAATTATGAATACACTTTCTGCTTTCAAAATACATCCCACCTTAATACCAGAGTTAAGGCTATATTATATTACCTCAAGCTCAACAGTGTTGCAGCCATAAGTGATGTGCCGCATGGATAATGATATTGTGCACTACCACAAATTCTGCTTGTTTACTAATTATCCTCACTGTATGGCATGGTGTTCCTTAGTCTTTCAGGTTCAAGGGCAGGTTGGGAGGTGGGGGGGGGAGGAATCATTGGGCCAGCAAAGGTGCATAGGACATGGGCATAGATCAACACACACAAAGATTAATCTAACAAGGCTCAGATGCTTTACTCCTGGACTGTGAGGACAAAGCATATTTGCGCATACAAATCTAATCACAAGGAGAATAACATTTATTGCATGATGGTGAACTTTCTGGCCATATTTCTTACATAAAAATACCATTGTTGTTTTTTTCAGATATGAGTGATTGTCATAAATGCACAGATGAAAAATATGCAAACCAAAAGCAGGATTTTTGTATTCCCAAGAATTTCAGTTTTCTGTCTTATGAAGAACCTTTGAGTCTCTGCTTAACTACTTTAGCTCTTTCATTTTCTATGATGACAGCTTTAGTGCTAGGAATATTTATGAAGCACCACAACACTCCCATTGTCAAAGCTAACAACCGGGGCCTCACCTATACTCTCCTCATCTCCCTGTTCCTCTGCTTCCTTTGTGCATTTTTATTTATTGGACAACCCCAGAAGGTAATGTGTTTCCTTCGACAAACTACTTTCAGCATCATTTTCTCAGTGGCTGTTTCTTGTGTGCTGGCAAAAACCACCACAGTGGTTCTGGCTTTCATGGCCACCAAACCTGGATCCAAAATGAGGAAGTGGGTGGGGAAGAATTTGGCCAACTCCATTGTTCTTTCCTTCTCCCTCATCCAAGCACTTATTTGTACTGTTTGGCTTGCAACCTCTCCCCCATTCCCAGATGTTGACATGCACTCCTTCACTTCAGAAATTGTATTAGAATGCAATGAGGGGTGTGTGACTATGTTCTATTGTGTTCTTGGCTACATGGGCCTCCTGGCAGCAGTCAGTTTCACTGTGGCTTTCCTTTCCAGAAAGTTACCCAACAGTTTCAATGAAGCCAAGTTCATCACTTTCAGCATGTTGGTCTTTTGCAGTGTTTGGTTATCATTTATTCCCTCCTACCTGAGCACAAAGGGAAAACACATGGTTGCAGTGGAGATCTTCTCTATTTTAGCCTCCAGTGCTGGACTGCTGGGTTGCATCTTTGCACCCAAATGTTACATTATTATGCTAAGGCCTGAATTGAACAGCAAGGAACAGCTAATTAGGAGAAAACCTCAAATAATGTAATTGTCCATTTTGTTTTTCTGTAAATTTCTCTAAATTATTAAGCTGAAAATGGAATCAATTGTTCTGTAAGAAACCTACAAAATATATTTAGTTTCATAATAGTACAGTATCAGTTTCTTCTCATGTAGTTGCTACTGAATAGAGGAAACAGTTTTTCTCTTCCTGTAAATGTATCCACATAAGCCTCTGAATCACAAAAAAAATGTATTGATTAGTCTTCTTGGTTTGAGGAGATTTTTCATTCTTTGGAAAGCCCTTGCTTTGACTGAGACAAATATCCTCTGTCAAATCAAGCACCTTTCTCTGACTAAGGAAATACCCCTGGAGACAACTCATTCTCTTAGATGTTTCAGGGTAGTGGAGCAATGTGTTCTAATGGTACCTTGCTCATCAAATATAATGTATGTACAGTTAAATGGTTAGGTATATGGTTCTGTGTTTCTGATAGCCAGTGTTCACAATGTGCTATTATTTAAGGATGACTAATCCCCTCATAACTTTTATTGAAGGAGAATCCCTTAGGAAAAAAATAAGAAACTCAAGGAAGGCAATACACATGGACTTTGTCCTTTGTACTATACTATAAGACACAAAACTGAATGCTATTACATATAAATGAACTGAAAAATATATAAACTACTTTCAGACCATTTTCCCCACCCAAGTTTTTTCCTGGGAATCCTTGTATTACCCATTTCTCAATTCAAGTCAATGGAGGAAAGTAGCTCATTTTTAGAGTCTCCATTTCAGTGAAGGGGTGAGTGGGTAACAAAGCTTCATTTGTAATCATTCTAATTTTGTCCTGAATAATAAATTGAACTGGAAAGGTGCAGATCAGAACCACAGGCTCTGTTAACAATTCCACAGCCCTTGGAGATTCAAGATTTGGTAGCATGTGGAAGAGCCTTTTCAGTAGTGACTCCCAAGCTCTGAAACTCCCTCCTTCTGGATGGGCACCTGGCACCTATGTTGTGCACATTTTGGAAACATGTAAAGGTGCAACTTTTCATCCGGTGTTTTGGGAATGGCTGAATGTGAGCTTTCCCTTCAGAATCTGATGCTGTATTATTTTACCTTGGCTTAGAGTTTTATATCTGTATTTTTAGATATGACTGTATTTTTATTCTTATTGTACCTGGTTCTGATAGGGAAAGCAGTAAAAATATTTATATCAAATAAAAAAAACAAAATAAACATATAAAAGTTATACATTACCTACTGCTGTTTTGAAGAAAGGCAGCCCTAACATCAAACATTTTTCTTTCCTGAAGCTGAATGCTGGAAAATACAGGGCTCACCCAAAAAAAGCATTCCTTCAGACAGCACGTGTATTATTAAATTAGCTGCGAAAAGAAGTAGCAATGTCATCAACTTGAAAGGCTTTAAAAGAGGATTGGACAAATTTATGGAGGATAATTCTGTCAATGGCTACTAGCCACAATTGCTATATTATACCACTTTCAGAGGTAGTATACCTCTGATACTAAGGGGAATCACATATGGAGAGAGGACATGTTATACTCAGGTCCTGCTTACAAACTTCCCATGAGCATCTGGTTGACAAGTGTGAAAACAGGATACTGGACTAATTGGGCCATTGGCCTGATCCAGGACAATCTTCTTATGTTTCTCTCTGGCTCAGGAGAAAATTGTGTGATTTCCCTACTATGTGTCACTCCCAACCCAGGTGTCCCTTGGTATCTAAAGCGGCAATTTGAATGGGTCAAATCGGTTTACTTCTGCAACTCCAGAGGGAATGTTCAACTTTAAATTGGTGGTTATTTTTCCTTTGATTGTGAAAAGGATAGTAATTAACTCTGCTGTTTTCCAATACCCCAGGACAATAGCAGTGGCCTTTACCAAAGCTAAATAATACAGCCTATAAAGAATGGTATAAAAAACCCCTCCAGAAATCAGAACTGGGTCTAAGAGGGTAAAATTAGACAAAGCTGTATCAGTCTGATCTCAGATACTTTATATTTTAGTCCTGGGCCTTTAGAGATGGATAAAAGAGGAGTATCTGGTGCTAGAGACAACAGATCTACCAGGATGGTGTTATTAATTGCCTTGCTTTTGTTATTGCTTCCACACATGGTATGTAAGTCTCATATCAATAACTGCATGCTTGCTGATCCACACCCTCCACTTCATGAGTATCATCAGAGAGGAGACTTCATCATTGGAGCCATTGCTTCCCAGGCTTTCATCATCTCTGGTGCATTAACTTTTACCCAAGAACCCCCACCACCTTTGTTTGAAGAGCTTGCGTAAGAATTTTACTTTTTCTTAATAAAACAACTTTCTGTGAACCTGTATTGCTTTTCTTCTTTTTGCTTTGTGTACTGAAGGGTGCTAAGAGAATAGTGAAGTGTAACAAGAAGTTGGGATTTACAAAAGAAATAAAAGAATTAAATTCAAAGAAGACAATAGTATGTGTTTTAACCTCTTCCCTGACAACGTTGTGCTAAAGTGCATGCAGGAGTATTAGGAGAGCGAAGAGTTAACAATAGAAATAGAAATTGAGATTGTACAGGGGAAATGGTAAGAAAAGTTGATGTATCATACCTTTGGATGGTGCAAAATATATTTAAGGATGGAGTTGTCTTCTAAACTAACTCTGAACGGAGAGAGGGTCTCCACCTCTTTGTCGACTGGCACAGAACCTGTGCTGTCTTGATGACTTTCTTAATGGACATCACCTTCTTTTTTTCTTCCTAATCATCCTTCTCCCAGGATATTCTCTTGTTAGGAAGCTGACCTGGCTTGTATGTTAAAAATGACTTGATCCAGGAATAAGTGGGGTCCAGGAATTAGAAGGAGGGGTGTTCAGGAATTCAGCCAACCCCCATAGCTCATAACCAGGGTTGTAGCTAGGGGGTGGTGAGGTGGGCCCCTACCAGGGGCGCAGGTGATGGAGGGGTGCAAAATCGGCTAAAATATATCCATAAATATAAATATTGAATATTGCCCCATAAAAATGGTTTTAAATAGAGGGTGAATTGAATTTGTGGAGGGGGGGAGTTCAGAGAAGTGGAAAGAAGAGCTAATTTGTATGTGGCTATGGGGCTCAATCTGGATGGTTCTGCCAAGGGCGCAAGATTACCTAGCTACGGCTCTGCTCATAACACCATGTTCTGAAACATTATGTTCTGAAAAACACAGATATCATTTGGGCTTTTCCTTTATTACATATACTACCTTAGGATATGGATTTGCTATAAAGAAGTATTGCATCTAAATACCATAATAAAGAACAATGAAGTAGACGTAGAAGACCACTGTAAGATTTTACAAAGCTTGGCATTTCCGTATTATTAAAAATGCATCTTTAATTCTAGTGTCATTCCTAAGAATTATCAACATATCCTGGCATTGGCATTTGCAGTAAAGGAAATTAATGAAAACCCTCAGATCTTACCCAATTTCACTGTGGGTTTTCATATCTATGATAGCTATTTCACTGCTAAATGGACATATCATGCCACAATTCTCCTAATATACACCCTGAGAAGATTTGTTCCCAGCTACAAGTGTGATGTTCAGAATAACTTGTTTGGAATCATTGGAGGGCTAGACCCCTTAACCTCACTTCATGTTGCAAACATTGTGGACATTTACAAGATTCCACAGGTAGGATGTATTTGTATGTTGTCCGTATGTCATATTTTTCTGATTTGTTGATTTGGAGAGAGAATGATACGGGTGAATTTGGAATATATACATGGGTGTTAATTTATGCGTTTTCGACCTTAGCAACCGGTCTATTGCATTGGAAATCTTGCACTTCCACTTATAGGGTAATTGTAAAGATTGTTGACAAAATATGTGAAAATGAACACTGAAAAGTAATACATGTGAACAGCATTGTCATTGCATCTATCCCCCCATTTACACCCATTTATCTTTAGCTCATATATGGTTCTGCTCCAGTGATGAATGACAAAACTCCTGGCCTTCCCTTCTATCAGATGGCTCCCAAGGAAATGCTTCAGTATGAGGGAATTCTGTCTATGCTCCTGCAGTTTAGGTGGATGTGGATTGGACTCCTTACTTTCAATGATGAGAATGGAGATAGATTTTTGCAAACTGTATTGCCACTTTTTGCCAAGAGTGGCATCTGTTTTGCCTTCATACAAAGGAGTCAAACATTTTCTTTTGTCACAAAAATTAATGATATGATGAAAAGGGGGGCAAAAATACACGATGCCATCATTGATAGTAATGCCAACGTAGTAGTGCTTTATGGCGAATCTTACACCATTGCACTTTTGAGGTGGTTTCCATATTTGTCAGAACAAGAAAATATAAGAAATAAACCCAAAGGCATAGTGTGGATAATAACAGCCCAGGCGGACCTCACTTCAATGGTCTATCAGAGGACATGGGATACAGAAATAATCCATGGATCTCTCTCATTTACAATTCACTCCAATGATTTGCCAATATTTCAACAATTTGTTGCCAGCAGAAACCCATCCAGCACAACAGGAGATGGTTTTATCAAGGACTTCTGGCAACAAACTTTTGGGTGTGTTTTCCTAACTGCAGGTGCAGGAGAGGTGAATGGAGATATTTGTACAGGTGAGGAGAAGCTGGAGAGTCTTCCTGGGACCTTTTTTGAAACGATTATGACTGGCCACAGCTATAGCATCTACAATGCTGTCTATGCATTGTCTCACGCTTTGCATGCTATGTCCTCATCTAGAGTCAAACATGGTGCAATGGTGGACAAAGGACAGAAACATCAGAATCAACACTTGTGGCAGGTAAAGTGTCATATCTGTGGTTGTAAGAGCAGGATTTAAATTGCCTAGCCATCTTCCCAAATTCAGTATGGGTTCAAACCCAATGTTAGACAAAAAGATCTCTGCATTGCAACTGATTGGGCTACATGACCCTCATGGTCTCTTTCAGCTCTATGAATCTGTGATTCCTAAAAGCTCCTAATATGGTAAATAGTTCATGGAACCAAAATATACTGGGTGTTGTGTGTTTTTTGTCTATGAAGTTTTAAGACGTGTACAATGTTATTTTTTTATTCATGTGTTATCCCATGTGTGCTTAAAACAGGTCCCCCCATAACAATGAGTTTAGTTTTATTTTAATTTATTGTATTTCTATATCAATTCACTTTACGAAGTAAAAATGCAGACAAATAAATGATATCATGCAGATTTTACATACTAGAAGTATTCATGTAGAGGACAAGTAATCTAAAACTGTAGAACATATATAGTAAAAACCATTGCTGGCTCCACCAAATATGAGTTGAATTTACTTTTAGCTTAATTTACTCTCTCTCTGTAGGTGTGTCTTTGTGTATACTGTACACACCCACGCCCGCCCGCCCACCCACCCACAATCAATCACTCCACACATCCAGCACAAAATACACATGAAAATGTATGCAATGCAGGGAAGGGAATGGCAAAAGAAAGGAATTTTCAGTCATCTAAGGCAAATATACAGTGGTGCCCCGCAAGACGAACGCCTCGCAAGACGGAAAATCCTCTAGACGAAAGGGTTTTCTGTTTTGGAGGCGCTTCGCAAAACGAATTTCCCTATGGGCTTGCTTCGCAAGAAGAAATGTCTTGCGAGTTTTTCCAACTTTTTTTTCCTCCCCCCCCTTTTCTAAGCTGCTAAGCCGCTTATCAGCTGATCCGCTAAGCCGCTAAGCCGCTAAAAGCCGCTAAAAGCCGCTAAAAGCCGCTAAGCCGCTAACAGCGCTAATCCGCTAAGCCGTCAATGGGCTTGCTTCGCAAGACGAAAAAACCGCTAGACGAAGAGAATCGCGGAACGGATTCTTTTCGTCTTGCGAGGCACCACTGTACCTCATTCTTCACTTATTTTCTAACTTCACCTTTTTCTCTTCACTTCAGCTCCATCATTTTCTGAAAGGTGTATTTTTTAACAACAGTGCTGGGGATAGTGTCTCCTTTGACCAGGATGGGCAATTGGCAGCTGGATTTGATATTATTAATTGGATTTTTTCCTCCAACCAGTCCTTTAGTAAATTGAAAGTTGGGAGGGTGGATCCACAGGCTCCTCCAGATCAAGTGTTCACCATCAACAAGGATATCATAACATGGCACAGGGGCTTTAACCAGGTACGGTTGATTGTCAATGACTTGAGAAGCACACTGCATACTCAGTTTTGAAGAAAGATTTCCCTAACAATAGATGTTCGGAATACCACTGGTTTAAAATAATTGAAATGAGCTTAGATTAGCCCAGCAGCAATATAGTAACTCCTGACTACCAAGGATTCTCATTACAGTACTGCAACTTCCCCATCTTTTATCAGCTTCGGTTTCTTCACTAACCTTATTTACAGCAAGTGCATAATTTATCTGGTGACTTGATATCAACAGCATAGTTTTCAGTGTAGCAGGGAACTCTTAGGAACTATACAACTACACCTTTCATGTGATAAGGATCCATATTTCTATAACCAAGGGTATTCAGAGCAAATACAGGCCAAAGTGCCTGTTGCACCTCACAGTGGAAAGAGTTGAAAATGAAACTAGTTGGATGTATCTTTTACTCCCATTATCCTACCTGTCCAGATGAGGAGCATTCAGGATTTCAACATTTCACTGCTGGGTGGGTTGAAGCCAGATAATAGCAGCCTTCATGACAGCTATATAACATGTGGCAGGTCCCCCACATTTTGAGAATTCATAGTTCATTTTCCTTCTGATTATTTTATCCCTTTTTATATTTGGAACATCAGGCCCAGCCTCTTTCTCTATGTACTGAGAGCTGCCATCCTGGTACTAGCAAGAAAGTGAAAGAAGGGGAGCCATTTTGCTGCTATGATTGCATCCCATGTCCAGAGGGAAAGATTTCAGACCAGCTGGGTAAGAAATAGCATGCAGAACCTTATCACAGAGATGTGCCTGGCTGCCTTCTCTCCAATTAGATTCTTAGAAGCTTGGGTAGTTTCTAGAGCACCAGTGAGCAATAATGGATGAAATATTCATAAATCCTGCAATTTTAATATGCAGTTCTCAACCAGTTATATGACCATTGTATTACAATTTATTTGGATTTGCATTTGAAGATAAAAGAACTGTTAAACAGTATTATTCCCTGAGCCTTAAAAAGCTTGTGTCTCTACACACATGAATACACTCCTCTGATGGACAAGGTATGGAGCTTGAGGGTGCTCTTGGACTCATCAATGCCTGGAGAAGTACAGGTAGTGACGGTGGCCAAGAGTGATTTGTTGCAAGCTCTGACTGGAATGCAAGTAGCAGGTCAAATAATTTCCATGCCAATACACTTAACATGGAACTGGAGAGGATGCAAAATGTGACTAGAAAACACCACTAAGTTTCCAGGTCCACACAATGCAATATTCACATGGCTATTTTGCTTAGCGAATAAAACACTACCGGGTTGCTGCCACCAGAGCTAGATGTGGAACCCCATCACATGACTATTTTGAAGACATTTTAGAAAGTTCATGTAGTTTAGAAGGGTAATTGTGGAGAAAGATACACTGGCCACGTCTCCCCTTGATTCAACAAGCTGGTTTGGGCCATTAAAAAGCCTACATTGGATTTGGCTAGTGGGCAGGATTGTTTTCTCAACTACCTCCTTATGTGACAACAAGGACATGGGTGGTGATGTGGTCTAAGCCACTTAGCCTCTTGGGCTTGCTGATTGTAATGTCGTCAGTACGAATCTACACAACAGGGTGTGCTCCTTTTGCTCTATCCCAGCTTCTGCCAACGTACCAGTTCGAAAGCATACCAGTGTGAGTAGATAAAATTTGCAGTGTCCCAAGCACAGCGGAATGATGAGGAGTACGTGCCACATACTCTATATTACTTTATTTACACTTCAAAGCTGGTAGATTACAGAAAAACATCTTGCCTCTGCCGGAGCAGAGAAAGCATCCTCTCTCCTCTAAAGCACGGAGAGAACAGAGAAAAACAGGAAACCAGTGTACGTCACATCCAGTCTCCTTTCCCGTGAGAAACTCCAACAGCACAGACTGTGGAATGTAAACACCTGTCTCGTGACAAGCACTTCGCTGCACAGTGAAGAGAGCAGAAACCAACATCCTCCCCCTTTCTGTGAACATCACTGGGCAGCGTGTTTGTACAATATCAGTACAAACCCAACTTCTGCACATAGGTACAGTGTTGATCCCTTGATACAATCTTGGACAATACATCAGCAGGAATTTCATTACCTGGCATATAGGACACCGTTACGAGTCCCTTCTGAATACGTTCCCTAGCATGTTGCACCTTCAATTGCAAGTGCTTCGTGCTTTGCTTACAACCTTCAGAATTCAGCAAAGCCAAACATGCTTTGTTGTCGTGGTAAACCTGGATTGGACATTTGACAGGAATTTTCATGTCTTTGCACAATTGTAACAACCATTCACAATCTTTGAGTGAATAAGACAGTGCATTCAGTTCAGCTTCACAAGTACTTAAGCTAACTGTTGTTTGCTTCTTGCATGACCAATCAAATAGACCCTGATTGTACATATAGCAAACTCCAGACGTGCTTTTCCTGTCTGTAGTGTCACTTCCAAAACTTGCATCTGCAAATATCTCAAGACCACCAGACTTCTGATTGTTAAATCTCAGTCTGTAATGCATAGTGCCTTTCAAATAGCGCGCTATGCGTTTCAGAGCTTTCCAATCCTTAACAGTAGGATTGTTGACTTGTCTGCTTAGCAAATTACAGCTAACAGCAATGTCTGGTCTTGAACATCTGGCAATAAAGTTTAGCTTGCCTAGCACACTTCTGTACAGTGTAGTGTCAGAAAATGCTTCGTCAGTGTCATCTACCTGATAACCTGTTATCACCGGTGTGTCTACAGGGTTAGCATCCATCAGGTTTAGTCTGCTTAACACATCAGCAATTTTCCGTGACTGGTGTACTAGAATGTTACCATCTTGATCTCTCTCTATTTCAAGAGATAGGTAGTTGTTTACCTCACCAAGATCTTTCATGTCAAAGTGTTCTTTCAGTTGAGCTAGGGCGTTATTGTACATTGTGACATCATCCCAAAAGAATAAAAGATCATCAACATAAAACAAACAATACAGTTTCTTTTGCCCCTCCTCTTTGACAAATACACATGGATCAGCTTTCCCTTGCTTAAAACCTAGAGAAAACAATACCTCAGTGAGTTTTGTGTGCCAACACCGTGCAGTTTGTTTGAGACCATAAAGGGACTTCTTCAGAGCACAAACATATCCTGTTTTACCTGTACGCCATCAGGTGGAAGCATATAAAGTGATTCATCTAGAGATCCGTACAGAAAAGCTGTATTCACATCATGGTGACTAATGTGTAGATTCTCCTCTGCAGCTAGCTTGAGCATAAGCCTAATGCTCTCATACCTTACGGTGCGTGAGTAGGTCTCGTGATAGTCTTCACCTGGTACCTGTGCAAAACCTCTGGCTACCAATCTGGCTTTGTGTCTGACTATCTTGCCATTTTGATCAGTCTTCGCTTTGAAGACCCATTTGCTTCCAAGCAGTTTCATTCCTGGAACTACTGGAACTAGTTCCCATGTTTTGTTCCTTTCCGAGGAATCAAGCTCAGCCTTCATGGCATTTAACCATGGCTCAGCTTCCTTTGAATCCAAATCCTGGATTTCTTGGAAACTTGAAGGTTCAAATACCTTCTTGGAGCTTTTAACAGCTGTTACTGCTATCTTGGCAAACTCATCAGCAAATCTCTTTGGAGGTCTACCTTTTGTGGCTCTTTGTGACCTGCGAATTAGCCTTAGGTCTTCAACACTCTCCTCTTCCTTCTTAGGAGAAAAGTGACCTATTGTGAACAATGGTTCTTCCAATTCCTGATCAGAGCTTTCAGAGGGTTGCATAGAGGCTTTCGCACTCTTGAAATCCTCTGAATCACCTGATTCAGTTTCAGACTCAGAATCAGAACCTTCATCAGTGGGTGTGGGTTGTTGCGGTTGCTTTTGACCATCCTCAGTCTCATCACTTACATCAGGATAACATTGGAAAATTCCCACATTCTCCCCCCACTTGGCATTGTACTCAACACTTCTTGTGAGCTTAATTGTCTTTGAGTCAGTCATCATTATTCTGTAAGACCCTTTCTGATAACCTAGAAAGATACCATGCAAACCACACTTGTCTAACTTGGAGCTTTGTGGTGAGTGAACCCACATGTCAGAACCAAAAATTTTCATGTGTTTGATGTATGGCTTTTTGCCAAACATCTTCTCATAGGGGGTACAACCAATCGCTGAAGACAACCTGCGATTATAACTGTAAACGAAACACGAGAGAGCTTCGGCCCAATAACTCTCTGGAAGATTTGCATCATGCAGCAAGGTTTTTAACCCTTGAAGCAATGTTTGATTTGCCCTCTCGCAAAGCCCATTCTGCCATGGCGAGCGAGGACTAGACAAATCGTGCTGAATTCCTTTCTCAGACAGAAAAGCTTCAAACTGCTGAGAAGTGAATTCCCCCCCCCACGATCAGTGAAAAGAATTTTTATCTTCTTACCATGCACATTTTCCAACCAAGCACAGAATTCCTTGAACCTTGGAAAAGCCTCTGATTTCTGCTTGAGATTATACACATAAACATACCTGGAAAATGCATCAATGAGAACCATGAAGTACCTGTTTCCACCCAAAGAGGGCGCTAGTGGTCCAACCAAATCAGCATGAACAATTTGGTATGGTTCTGTAGCTTGCCTACTAGACACCTTACCTTTCGCAGCCATTTTCACCTTGTTTGCTGCGCATGCCTTGCACTTCATGTGGTACCTGCAGGGTTTAATAGTCATACCTTCAACCAAGGCAGGCATTTTAGATACTGCCTCAAAATTCAAATGACCAAATTTTCGGAGAAAATCATGAATACATTCTGCATGCAAACTTTTGTTAGAACCTGCAATGCAACAAGTGTCATCCTGCACATCATCATCAAAATACAAAACATACAAACGATCAACATATTCAGCATGCAATACATAATCATTTTTCTTTGTGATGATGCACCTTTTGTTCTTAAAGGAAACGTCAATTTTCCGCTCATTCAGCTGTCCAACGCTGAGCAGATTATGTTTGGCATCTGGTACATAAAGTACATCCTTTATCGATAAGTCCAAACTGTGAAGAACAACAGTTCTGTAGCCTTTACTGGGGATTGTGTGGTCATCCGCCTGGTGAATTGCACCTTCCTGCGGTGTAAAAGACACGAACAGTCGCTTATCGTTGCACATGTGGTGCGTTGCAGCCGAATCAACAACGAAGAAAGATCTAGACGTCTTCTGGACCTTTGCAACCTCTGGAGTGAAGCGTGAGACCATTGCCTTGTGCTGCGTTGTCCTGGACACCGGACCTTTGCCTTTGCCTCGGCCTTTTCCACGCGATGAGCTTTCGCTGCGCTGCTCTGTCTTGGCCCTGGGATATCTGCATTCCCTCTTCATATGGCCTAGACGTCCACACAAGTAGCATTTCACTGCCTTCAAAGCTTTGGCGCCATCTGGTGGTTCCACTGCACTCTGGGATGACGTCTGTGAAGACTCCCCCTTACCCATGCAGCTATCACCCTGGCGGTCTGCTTTTTTCTGAATCATGGCAGTATCACAAGCTACTCTGAGCTGAGCATGTGGCTGATTGGCATCAGATTCCCCATTTGCATCAGCCAGCCTTCTGCAGCTAGCCATCATGACTCTGGCATTAGCCTTCTGCAGCATTAAATAAGCTGCGTCACTGTGCAGCTGTAGCTGCTGCATTCCAAAAGCAAGTTCAGAAGTACTTTCGATTTCCAACCTCTGCCTGTGAGCCTGTGCCACTCTGCTTAACTGCAGCTGCTTCAAACCTCTTTCCAAAGGCAATTTTAAAAGCTACTTTTGGTTTCCCCCAGCATAGGAGCTTGTTCCTTTGAGCCTTTGCCTGTGCCCGGCAAAATGGCCTTAAAAGTTCAAAGTCCAGCCATAAAGCCATTAATTAGGAGCTGGCAGGCTGCCCGGAGCATGAGCAACATACCTCTCATCAATCATCCTGACGCGCAGAGATATCGTCCGATCCATCCCTCTGCTTTCCTTTGCATTCTTTGCCGGCACTCCGAAGTCCATCCGTCACTTTGACTGCATTGTTCTGGGCCGATAACCAGGAATGTTGAAATTGCAGTAGCCCGTGCATAGCGGAATGATGAGGAGTACGTGCCACATACTCTATATTACTTTATTTACACTTCAAAGCTGGTAGATTACAGAAAAACATCTTGCCTCTGCCGGAGCAGGGAAAGCATCCTCTCTCCTCTAAAGCATGGAGAGAACAGAGAAAAACAAGAAACCAGTGTACGTCACATCCAGTCTCCTTTCCCGTGAGAAACTCCAACAGCACAGACTGTGGAATGTAAACACCTGTCTCGTGACAAGCACTTCGCTGCACAGTGAAGAGAGCAGAAACCAACAAAATAGGTACCGCTGTGATGCTGGCCACATGACCCAGATAGCTGTTGGCAGACAAACGCTGGCTCCCTCAGCCTGAAAGTGGAGATGAGTGGCACACCCCATAGTCAAGTTCAACTGGACTTAACCATCCAGTGGTCCTTACCTTTACCCTTTACCTTTTACCTTCCCTTCCCTTCCCTTACATGACAAGTTTGACAAGTGGGGGAGGGGGGAATACATCACTCGGTCAATGCTATCACAATGTTTTCAGATGACCCAATTTTCCAGGATGGATTATTAGCTAATCCTCATTACAAAGTAGAGCACATGAAAGTCCAAATTATCAGCTCTGCACGAGACTGATTAGCACTGCTTACAAATTCTCATTGACCCAGCCTCATCTTTACCTGATTTATCTCAGATGTAGGGCAGGTAATAGATCATAGAATCATGCAGTTGGAAGGGGCCATGAGCATCATCTAGTCCAACCTCCTGCAATGCAGGAATCTTTCACACAATGTGGGGCTTGAACCCATGGCCACAGTGAAAGTCCTGTGAACTAAACACAGAGGTCTGGTGAGCCAAGATGACCATGGGCCAGAGGTTCCCTACCCATGCTATAGATGAACTTGATCTCAATTCTATCGGAAAGAATTTAGCTCATATACAGTTAAGAACAGTGGGAAGAACATTGTATGTCATTGTGCTTTCTGATATTTTTACTTTTTGAGATGAAGACTATATCTTTTCTTTCTCAGATATGAATGACTGCCATAAATGCACAGAGGGAAATTATCCAAACAGAAATCAGAATTCATGCATTGTCAAGCATATAAGCTTTCTGTCTTACAAGGAACCTTTGGGGCTTACTTTAGCCTCTCTTGCTTTTTGCTTTTCTTTGACTGCAGCTTCAGTGCTTGTAATATTTTTGAAACTCCATAATACTCCAATTGTCAAAGCAAACAACCGGGAGCTCACTTATACTCTCCTCATCTCCCTCCTGCTCTGCTTCCTTTGTGTTTTGCTGTTCATTGGACAACCTAATAAGGTGACCTGTCTCATCCGACAAGCTGCTTTTGGCACCATCTTCTCAGTAGCTGTATCTTGTGTTCTGGCGAAAACCACCACAGTAGTTCTGGCTTTCATGGCCACCAAACCAGGATCCAAAATGAGGAAATGGGTGGGGAAAACACTGGCCAATTCTATTGTTTTCTCTTGCTCCCTTATTCAAGCAAGTATTTGTACTTTATGGCTAGCAACATCTCCACCATTCCCAGATGCTGACAGACATTCAATAATGGATGAAATTGTACTAGAGTGTAATGAAGGATCTGTGATTATGTTCTACTGTGTTTTGAGCTACATGGGCTTCCTGGCAATTGTCAGTTTAATTATAGCATTCTTTGCTAGGAAGCTGCCTGGCAGTTTTAATGAGGCCAAGTTTATCACTTTCAGCATGTTGGTCTTTTGCAGTGTTTGGTTGTGCTTTGTGCCAACTTACCTGAGTTCTAATGGAAAATACATGGTAGCTGTGGAGATCTTTTCAATCTTAGCCTCCAGCCTTGGCTTGCTGGTTTGCATCTTTTCCCCCAAATGTTATATAATTGTGCTGAGACCTGAGCTGAACAACAAGGATCAGTTAATCAGAAGGAAATCTGAAGGGGTTTAGTCATGTGTGCATTTTTTTAAATCTGTGTATTATGTGTGCATTTGCAACATTTTGCAAAAAAAATTGCATCTTTACCTTGAGGCCTAAACTGAATAATAATAACTTACATCTAATAGGAAGGAAGTATTGAAGAATGCAAATGTTTGTTCATTGAGTTTTACTTTGCAATCCAGGGAGGAGAGGCTAAAAGCCCTGAGTTTCCACTTAACCGTTGCTTGATACAACTTTCTCAAAGCTGACCTTTGTTTTAATATTCCATTGGAAAACTGAATCAAAATTAAAGGAAAACTGTGATGTAAAAATATTGATGCACACGTGTGTGTGCGCACGCCTGGGCACGCACACACGCACACACGCACGCACATGCACACACTACGGAAATTACCCTCAGGTGGTTTCTAGTGACCAGATAAGGGAAACATGCATTGCCTACTATTAGGCAAAGCGAGGTGGAAGTTTGCCATGTCTCCCTCTCATGCAAGAAGTAAAACCAGTCTTTCAATCTTTCCAGAAAAATCATTTCCAAATCATTCAACTCCCATGTTCAAGGATTTAAATTTCCCCTCTGGCTCTATGGCAAGAACATTTAATTCTAATGTATTTTCCTTGCTTTGGGTCAATCTAAGCCTACATCACAATTTCCTATTCCAACTAGGTACAAAGTCAAAAATTCTGTTAACATACAACAACAAAAATATTTTAATAAGAAATGCTACATAGAATCCCTGCGTTTGACTTGGTGGGTTCCTTAGCCTTTAATTATCATAAAGGTTGTAATTAACTTGGATGTTTGTCTCAAAAAGCAGACACAAAAATACCAAATCACATGGGGCATTCAGTTAACAGTAAAAACAACTGTCAAAAAACCCTCCCTCATGTGAAGGATAATTCCATAAATATATGCTCTATATTTCAGATACAGGTCTAGGGACTAGGGACAGGAGCACATATACCAATAATGTCACTAATATTTGAGTTTAGGGATCTAGATTTCATTATTGATAGAAGACTATCTGAACATTCAGATCAGAGCATTGCAATCATAGAGATGTTCCTGAAAGTCTTATAGATGGAACTGGGAAATCTGCATATATAAAGGAATGATTAGCATATGTAATCAGTATGGTAATACTAGTGACTTTGCTTCTGGTAATGCTTCCTCAAATGGCATGCAAGGCTCACATTCTTAAGTGCAGGTTCCAATATCCACACCATCCTTTCCACAAATATCATCAGGATGGAGACCTTATAATTGGCGCTATTGCTTCTCAGAGCTTCATTGTCTCCAGTTCAATAGACTTCACAGAAGAACCCCTCCCAACACTACATGAAGAGTTTATGTAAGGAATTATAAGTTTATTTTCATTTTCATTTACTTCCTTTTCACCCTTTTTTCAGGGGGAGTATGAAAGTGAGGTAAGATCCAGGACCTTACCTTAATTGTGTACAGCCCCATAGTATCCCTGTTAAAGAATGGGTGTTTGGCACCAGAGAAAGGGCATTTATCCCTTTCTCACATGCCATTTTCTAAATCTGAGCTAACTACCCTTGTAGCATGTGAAGATGCACTATTTGAAAGGGGGGGCAGTGTTCTGAATCTGATTTCTCCATTTTAACTCCTATTAACATTTTAAAAATTAAATTACATTCTGCTCAAGTATTTTGCCCCATACCCTGTAAGAGAAAACCCATAAACAGTTGCATTTGCTGTAAATATCACAACTTTGTAAATGAGTGTAGAAGATCTGAAGAAAAGCAACAAGAGTGGGGAATGAACTCGTGTGGAAGACAAAGAGCATACTCATGCCTTTTACTCATCACTGTTCAACAGCCCAGCTCACTTTCAGCAAATGAAAGCAGCTGCTACCATCTAATTCTTCATGTCAAAGAACTTTATATTAAAGTGTATTAGTTCCTCCATCCAGTTTTATTACATTTTCTTCAGAGGCAGATTTAGGGGAGTGAATGGGGTGCAGGAGGCAGTGTACATGGCCCTTCACCCAAATTTCTGGGTGCCCAGCCCCTTCATGGGGAATTTTGTGGGTGCTTGGGCACCCAGGGAGTGCAGTCAGGGAGATGGCACCTGTACCTATCTGTTTTAGGGAAATTCAATAAAAAGAATTAAATAATAATACATTGGGTGATGAATGCTGCTAGTAGAATAGATCTCAACTGCAAAGACTAGATATGTGTGAAATAGGTTAATTTCTTGCAGTCTACTCTAAATGGTATTTTGCGAAGTATCTATACCACACCGCATCTTTTGACGAAGATCATTGATACAATCATCTGCTCAATATTCTGATATATCACTTTAGAATAAGATTAATTCAATAAAGGATGTCTATACATGCTGTACGGGACGCAGGTGGCGCTGTGGGTTAAAGCCTCAGCGCCTAGGGCTTGCCGATCGAAAGGTCGGCGGTTCGAATCCCTGCGGCGGGGTGTGCTCCCGCTGCTCGGTCCCAGCGCCTGCCAACCTAGCAGTTCGAAAGCACCTCCGGGTGCAAGTAGATAAATAGGGACCGCTTACCAGCGGGAAGGTAAACGGCGTTTCCGTGTGTGGCTCTGGCTCGCCAGAGCAGCGATGTCACGCTGGCCACATGACCCGGAAGTGTCTCCGGACAGCGCTGGCCCCTGGCCTCTTAAGTGAGATGGGCGCACAACCCCAGAGTCTGTCAAGACTGGCCCGTACGGGCAGGGGTACCTTTACCTTTACCTTTATACATGCTGTAATTGTAAAGAAAGGCAGATTTTAAAGATTGGCATTTTGTCATTGTTGTTATATTTTTGTGATACAAAATTCAGCTGTCTTTTCCTAGCGTAGTACCAAAGAATTACCAGCACATCCTGGCCTTGGCCTTCGCAGTAAAGGAGATAAATGAAAACATTATGATCTTGCCTAATGTCACCTTGGGCTTCCACATTTATGACAGCTATTTCAATGCAAAGTCAACCTACCATGCCACCATGCTACTTACATCCACGCTGGAGAGATTTGTCCCCAATTACATATGTGATGTCAGGAATAATCTAATAGCAGTCATTGGGGGACTGGACTCCCATATCTCCCTTCATGTGGCAAATGTTTTGGATATTTACAAGATTCCACAGGTAAAATGTATGTCTTGTGGTTGTAGTTGTTTTGTTCTAGCAGCACAGAGTGCATGGCAAAGAACAGATAAGGCAAGTCCACACCCCAAGGAACTTCCTGTGCAAAATGGATGTAGAGCAATGGGTTAAATTGTGACATAGTTAGAAAGGGGAATAATATGTGATGAACTCTGTTACTCATACTTTTTCATAGTTGCAGTAAGGACAAGGGAATGTTCAAAAAGCTTCCTGGAAAAGGTGAAATTTGAGGATGAAATTAGAAGAGACAAGAAAGGTTGTTGCATGCAGGAAACCACAAATTGGGGTGAGAGTTTCAGTAAAGAATATTTTTGAATGCCTGCAGGTGATGATGCTCAGAAAATGATGGTCAAAGGAAGAAGCTGCTAAGAGGTCTCCCCCCCCCCACTTCAAACAAAACAAAACAAAATCCTGGGAACTCCAACTACCTGTGTTTGTAGTCTTTTTGTTTGTTTGCTTGTTTCACTTCTTTCTTTCCCCCCCAAGAGAAAATATATTTTTATTTTATTTTTGATTTTGACAAAATAATAATCATAAAGAAATAAGAATAAAAGTGTGCACCCCACCACTGAGACCATTCCATTGTAAATATTCAGTCTCCAAATTATTATAAATTAGTTTGGAGATGGTATTTAACACCAGTCAGATTAAATCAAATAAACAAGGAATATTTGGTGTTATGTTGGAGGGGATGCCAGGAAATTGGAAATTATCTTCACATATAGTGGGGGTGTAAATATGTACAATTTTTCTGGCAAAGGGTGTTTAAGGAAATAACAGAAATCACTGGGTTAAAGCTGGCTGAAAATTCGGAGGTAGCATTATTATCAATTTACAATGGGGTGGAAGGTTTGCAGGCTACAAAGGACTTGCTCACAACTGTAAAGACTATCCATATAAAGCTATGGAATTTCTTTGGATACCTGAGACTTTTACAGAAATGTTATTATCTCCTTTTCAATCTCTACTCTTCATTTATCTTTAGCTAATATATAGCCCTGCTCCAGTGATGAATGATAAAACTCCAGGCCTTCCATTCTACCAGATGATCCCAAAGGAAGTCATTCAGTATAAGGGGATTCTCTATTTACTTTTGTATTTTGGGTGGAAGTGGATTGGACTCATTGTTATGGATACCTCAGATGGAGAAAGGTTTGTGCAAACTGTGGTTCCAATGTTTTCCCAGAATGAGATCTGTTTTGCTTTTATAGAAAGAATTCCAACATTGACTTTTGTCACAGACATTAAATATGTGATGGAAGATGGTGCAAAAATACACGATAAAATGATGGGCAGCAAAGCCAATGTCATAGTGGCCTATGGAGAATCTTACTCCATGGCTTTTTTCAGATATCTTCCATATCTATCACAGCAAGAAAGCATGGCAAATAAACCAAAAGTGTGGATAGCAACAGCCCAGGTGGAACATACTGCATTTGTTATTCAAAGGACTTGGGATGATGAACTATTCTATGGTGCTCTTGCCTTCAAAATTCACTCCAGTGAACTCCCACTGTTTCACCAGTTTGTTCAGAGCACAAACCCATCCAGCACCACAGGAGATGGTTTCATAAGGGACTTTTGGCAAAATGCCTTTGGCTGTGTATTTCCAAATCAAGCTCTGGATGAACAGAAGGAGAATATCTGCACTGGGAAGGAGAAACTGGAAAGTCTTCCTGATTCTTTTTTTGGGATCAGCATGACTGGTCACAGCTACAGCATCTACAATGCTGTCTATGTTGTGGCCCATGCTTTACATAAAATGTCATCATCTGTACACAGATCAGTGATGAAGGAAGGTGGACAGACCCTTCACAGCCAACTGCCATGGCAGGTAATGAACTTAACATTGTCAGATAAAACACAATATTATGGAGATGTAGTAGTTCACGAACTGTGACTAAATGTTTGCTGGTTTCCCCCCGTGGTCTCCATTTCATCTTCATTCCAGAAATAAATTTGTATTATTTTCCTTCCTTGAAATGACAAACAAATTAATTAATTAATTTTTATGGTGGTTGGCTGCTCAAATATGTCTTAGAAAAATTAAACTTCATTGGAAAATACTCTTTCCTATGAGGTTTCCCTACTGAGGTAGAGGTAAAGTAATTGTGCACATTTGTGTGCCTGTGGAACGAATATCTGTGGTATTTGGCATTAACTTTAAGATTAAGAATTGGCCTTTTCTCCTTCCATTTAACACACTCCCACCCCCCAAAATAGCAACAGACTCATAAACATGCAAGCATCATAAGGCATTTATACAAATCTAGAATGTGGCCAAACTTGGAATACTCTATACTCAAATTTGCTTCCAGAAGAAGTAGTGATTGATGTTCTTCTAACTGTAGGTCCATTATTCCCTGAGAAGTGTCTCATTTAACAACAGTGCTGGGGAAAAGGTTTCGTTTGACCAGAATGGACAGCTAGTAGCTGGATTTGATGTTATCAATTGGGTTAGTTCCTCAAACCAGTCTATAGTGAAAGTTGGGAGGATAGATCCCGAGGCTCCTCCAGACGAAGTGTTTACCATCAACAAAGATGCCATAACATGGCACAGCTGGTTTAACCAGGTAAAAGGCATCCGTCAGCAATTTGTTAGCTTTTCTTTGATACCTTTGTAAGTGCTAAGTCACCATCATGTTGTCTAAAATTTATTTTAAACATGAGCAAAAGAAATATATATGTATAGAAACATACAGCAACTGACCATCTGAAATAGAATTTTATTGATTTTGTATATGTGATGAGCCTGTTATAGTGTTCCAGGACTGGTACAATATTGTGGGATGAAGCCATAACATAATCAACCACATGTAGTTTTCATATCAAAAGGCTTTCTCTCTCTTATTTATGATTAGGCCCAGCCTCTTTCTGTCTGTACTGAGAGTTGCCATCCTGGTTCTAGCAAGAAAGTGAAGGAGGGGGAGCCATTTTGCTGCTACGATTGCATCCCATGTCCAGAAGGGAAGATTTCGGACCATGAGGGTAAGATTGGGTACAAAATTTGAATGCAATCCAGGAAAGCTTAAAGACCTAATTTATTTTCTACTATTTGGAATGGATGTGAACTAGACAAAAAATAAATATGATCTGTACATTTTTGTGGAATCATACATCCCACCAAATAGTCAAATAGGTGTTCTGCCTGGATACTTGAATGCAAACAAATTTATAAAGGTGGGTGCATGTTTGTTTTCCCCTCGGAAACTTCACCAGTAAACCTCCTCCACTCTTGACCTTTGTGTGATCAACAGTAAGCTCTAAAAGTGGTTTCTGAATACATGCTTCAAAACCATGCTTAAAAACTGGAACCCTCATAAAGTAGCATTCATTTTCATGAGGATACTTGAAACATAGGAGCCAACTCCAGGGCACTCTGGGAGCTTGGGCACCCACAATAATAAAATTGTGGGGCCAGACATCCACAAAGACAATGAGAAAAGCGGGAAGCAGCAGCAGTGCTTTCTTTGGGAGAGAAGCATTTCAGTTCCACCCTCCACAAGCAGCATCTCTGAGTCCAAGCTCCTTCCTTTGGAAAAGGATGCCTCGCTGTCTGCAGAGAGGAGGAGGAAGAAGAGTTGGAGCCCCTGACCACCAAAATGCAGATCTCAGATAGTTATCATGTGGTCATTTTTCTTATCCACACCCTGGGCTCAGAAGCAACAGGCTCCCTGTGCTTGGATACAATAGTGGTTTGAGTGTGGCCTTTTCTTTTGACACATTTCACACATGCTCAGAGGTGCCTGTAACTTATGCTATTGACATTTTGGTGAGACTGATAGTATTAACTGAGAGTGTGGATATAAATAATAACAACATTATGAACTCCATTATGAACTTTGAAAGAGCTGTGTGTGTGGGTTTGTGTGTGTGTCACATATGATAGTTGGGAGATTTGTGACATTTATCCAAGACTGCTAGCAAATATTTTCTTTTTCAGATATGAATTATTGTTACCAATGCACCGATGAAAATTACCCAAATGAAAACAGAGATTTATGCATTCCCAAGGAAGTAAGCTATTTGACTTTTCAGGAACCATTGGGGCTCACTTTAGCCTGTTTGTCTCTTTCATTTTGTTTGATCACAATTCTCATGCTAGGGACCTTTATGAAGCACCATGACACCCCTATTGTCAAAGCTAACAACCGGGACCTCACCTACACCCTCCTTTCCTCCCTGTTGATCTGCTTCCTTTGTGCTTTGCTATTCATTGGCCAACCTCAGAAGGTGACATGTCTCCTCCGGCAAACTGCTTTTGGCATTATCTTCTCAGTGGCTGTTTCTTCTGTACTGGCAAAGACCATCATGGTGTTTCTGGCTTTCATGGCCACAAAACCAGGATCCAGGATGAGGAAATGGGTGGGGAAAAAACAAGCATATTTCATTGTTGTTTCCTGCTCACTTGTTCAAATGGGCATTTGTACTGTGTGGCTGGTGATATCTCCTCCATTCCCAGATGTTGATACGCAGTCAGTGACTAAAGAAATTATACTAGAATGTAATGAGGGTTCTGCTATGATGTTTTATTATGTTCTGAGTTACATGGGCCTGCTAGCTATTGTCAGTTTCACTGTGGCTTTCCTTGCCAGGAAGTTACCTGACAGTTTCAATGAAGCCAAGTTTATCACTTTTAGCATGTTGGTCTTTTGCAGTGTTTGGCTCTCTTTTGTTCCAACCTACTTGAGCACCAAAGGGAAATACATGGTAGCCGTGGAGATCTTTTCTATCCTAGCTTCCAGCTTTGGGTTGCTGGGCTGCATCTTTTTTCCAAAATGGTACATTATTTTATTGAGGCCTGAGCTGAATAACAAAGAAATGCTAATTAGAAGAAAGTGTTGAAAAATTTATCAGTCTGTATCTTTGATTCAGTGGTGTTTGTGCATTCATGAAACATTTGCTTTATGAACAAAGAACATGTGCGTGTATCAAACTCTTTAGTTTCAAATTGGATTAGCATTTTTTCTGCAGTTCCATAAACAACAAGCCCACCTAAAAGCAACATTGTTTAGTCCACATTTTACCAGCTTCTCTGCAAGGATATCACGGGAGAAGTTTGTCAAAAGCCTTACTGAAATCAAGATGCTCTACATCCAAATCATTTCCCAGATCAATCAAGACTGTAACTCTTTCACAAAGTTGGAAGGAAGGAAGGAAGGAAGGAAGGAAGGAAGGAAGGAAGGAAGGAGAAAAAGAAAGAATTGCCTGGCCTGACTTGTTCTTGTAAAATCTATGCTGGTTCTTAGTAATTACAGCATCCTTTCCTAATTGCTCAGAGACCAGCTGTTTAATTATCTGTCCTAGGACCAGATCTGTTCTAGAATAAATCTGTCAGTGTTGATTTCTCTCAGTTTCTTGGTTCTCCATTCTTAAATTCAGTTTTCTTTCTTCCCTTTTTTAATATAGTAGATTTTATATAAAAAGGGGGGGGGGCTGGATTTTATATTATCAACTGGATCCCCCTCCCCCTACAAAAACCCCCAATCCTTTCAGAGAGTGGAATTTTGCAGGACTGATCCCAAGGCTTCTCCAGGTCAAGCTTTTATGTTCAATAAGATTGCCATAGCACAGCACAGCTGATTTGGTCAAACTGTCAGCAGTTTGAGTCCTAAGGTCTGATCCTTGAGTTCAGATTGAGTCACTGTCCTGATGTCCAAAATTAAATTCTTTATATTCCTTTAATTTTTTTGCTATATATAAAAACCTACAGTAAAATCACACATACATCCTGAAAATTTAAAATCGGTATTGAACCATGTGTAGTCACAATATGTGACATTAAGTATGCTGTCACAATGAACCACATAATTCTGATAATAATGAGCAAGAATGTAAATGAGCTGGTTTTTTCACCAGTAGAAATGGATCTATCAGTTTGTAGAGCTATTTTTTTATTATGGTCCGCTACAAAATTTATTCTATTCTTCAAGGACTATTGAAAATTGACTATTTGGAAGAATGTATTTAAATCTGATGATTCAATACTTTGAAACTATTTTGCTGGGCATCAGCTATATCGTCCTACCATTTATAACACTGACTTGCTTGTATATGATGGTATAGAGTGACATCATCGATTAGGGGCTTGCATGTAGCTTCAAAAAAGGTGCAAAGGTCCAAATCTGAAAGAATCCATGTCCATTTCCCCCAAGGTTGCTATTGTTTCATATGTTGCTCAGGCCCAACCATCCTAGTTCTAGCAAGCAAATAAAGGTGGGGGATATAACCATGGCAGCATTTTGCTACTATGATTGTATCCCATGTCCAGAAGGGAAGATTTCAGACCAAAATGATGAGAAATTTAGCATGAAGAGTAATCATGTTTGATCATTGGATGTAGTCCAGTGACGGATATTGTGGCGTTTGCCTCCTAGGTGGGTCATAAGGAAAGGGTTAAATGAGTGAGATGTGATTGGTCAGTCGGAATGCAAGGGAGGAGTAAAAGTTAGAGTGGGAGATTTTGAAAGTCAGTTGAGGTTTGGGAGTTGAAGAAGGAAGAGGGAGGATTAGGTGTGGGTTGGTGGAGTTGTATTGTGAGAGAGTGAGAGGAATTGTCAGGTGGAGTCAGATAGATAGTTGGGAATAATCAGTTTGAAGTTGTTAGGAACTAAGAGTTAAGAAACTGACAAGAAAAAATAACTGAAACCATTAGCTTGTTCCTGCATTTAAAAATAAACTTATTTGTTAATGTTAACAATTGTCTGGACTCCATGTGTCCCTGTGAGAAGCGGGGTGGTAGCAGCGAGGAAAGCAATCACAGTGGTGGCACAGGGTCAATAGACCATCAAATGTCCAGGGGCCCTGTGTGATCGCCACAGATATCTATACCATAGTTTCTTTACTTTCTTGTTTCAAATGTGGTGAATGAATGAATGAACTTTATTACGGTCACTGACCAGGATAAAAAAAAACCATATAAATAAAATAGCAGTTAGGATTTTATTTTTTTTAACTGATGAATGTTGGAGCAAATAAGGACAAAGAAACAAGCATAGGATAAAACATCTGAATAAAATACAAGATTAAACACAGGTAATGGATGGATAAAATCTGATAATTAAAACAGATAAGAACTAACAAATGTGGTGGAAAATAAATGGCTGGACTGATGTGGGGAGGAAAATCTGCCACATACCCCTTTGGTAAGACATACTGTGAATTGGGCAAATGATTTCAGAGTTGTGGCATCAATTCTCTGGAATGTTATTCTCTTAGAAATGAAGGAACCATGGCAATATGTTTTTAACGTTTGTTTAAAACCTTCATTTTTCTTCTAAGATTTCCCAATTTGGAACATTTCATCCCTGCAGTTTTTAATACTTCTTTGGTTTTATGTTTCAATACTGTTTTAGGATTAACTTTATACTTCAATTTCTGTACACCATTCTGGTATTTATTGAATGCACTGCAGTTTATAAATTTGTTTGCTTATTCCTTCCTTCCTTTATATAATGATAGACCTGTCCAGACACTGCAACCTAATGGTCAAAGAAAGAGACAGACAGAGAGGCTGGCCTAAACTAGGGCCACTTTATTTCAGAATAAAACTCATTAAAAACTCCTGCAGAGGAAAAACAGTACTGGGGCAGGAGAGCACCTGAACAGATGGGCGAGGTATAAATAATAAATTATTATTATTATAAATTATTATTGCAGCCTCTAAGGTGGCCCAAACCCCTGCCTGCAGGAATTGTAGGCATTGCTCTCCAGCCTGCCTCCCATTCCCAGGCCACACCATGAAGGTGTGTAGGAAAGCCTATGCTGCTACACTTCCCAAGGCTTCATAACTTCATGTCAATGAAGCAATTTAGCCTCAAGGGCTATCAAGCTGTATCCTACACCAAAGTCCCAGACTGGGTGCTATGCCCTAATTCCTTAGGCAAGGTTGGGTCGCCCATTGGCTATAGCTATCCAGTTAAGTTCGTTCCCACCCCAAAGTCATCCCCCTTGGCTGATTTTAATTTAAGGTCTAAATACCAGTGACCCAGTTCAATTCCAGCTCATGTGTCTGCCTATTGGGACACAATGTATGCACACAATTTCCCCTTCAAATTGTGTTTCAGAAATTTTTCTTAAATTGTATGAATGGCATTACAATGGATCTTCATGATAGACTGGGGTGGAGAGAGAAAAAAATCTACCCATTTGAGCAAGTGCCATTTTCCTCCAAGGATCATTGAGGGTGGCACGCTTCTGCTTTCAACTATGCATTTGGGGGGGTATTTTTTTCCTAGGAAAAAGAGATGTCTATGTATACAGGGCAAGTTTTGAGGCAAAAATGTCCATGTGACTGTTTGGATGTGACACATTTTTTTTTTTAAGCTGTCCAACTATCTTTGTTTAGGAATTCCACATGGAATCTTCAATTTTACTTGGTTATTACCTTCCCCTTTGATTATATTGAGGACTGTAATTAATTTTGCTGCTTGTCAAAAAATTCATAGGGATGTAATTGCAGCTTCCACTATTACAATTAATAACACAATACCTGAGAGCTACTATAAATATACCTCTTAGTTTTCAGAGACAGGGCTAGGCGTAGGAGCTGGTGTGTATATGACCACTGATTCTTTGTAATTAGGTTTGTAGATTTCAGACCTGGAACAGGGCTATCATGGAGACATTCACGAAAGACTTGTAAATTTGTACTTGTAGTCAGGATGCTGGCATTATTGGTCTGGCTGCTGGTTCTGCTTCCTCACATGACTTGCAAAGCTCACATGGCTAAATGCAGGCTCCAGTACCCACATCAACCACTTCACAAGTATCATCAGAAAGGAGACCTCATCATTGGTGGCATTGCTTCTCAGAGCTTCATCGTCTCCAATTCAATAGCATTCACTGAAGAGCCCCCTCAAGCACTGCCTGAGGAGTTTGCGTAAGGAGTTCAGTACTTTAATTTTTGTTTGCATGGATGCAGTGGCAGACTTTGGACTGTCAAATTTCAGCGGCACCCTGTTCATAAATGAATGAATGAATGAATGAATGAATAAATAAATAAATAAAATCATTAAGTGCTGCCCATCTTTCCAAAGGTGTTACAGCGGAATATTTCAAAGTAGCCAAATTTGGACAATTGTTTTAAGTTATGGGTCTCCAGAATCTATTTTCTAAATCTGAATTGCCTCCCTGAAATGTTATTGTCCTTTCATGTAAACGTACACATACACATCAGGGACACAAAATTTCCTGAAGCTGCCTAGCACAGTGTTGTTCTGCAGTGATTTGTAGATTCCATGGTTACGTATCATTTGACCTGAATCTTTAACGGAAGAATCTCTATTTTATCATGGCCAATGTTGAAACGTCTTATATTTTATTTGTAACACAACTGTATACATGTCTACTCAAAGGTTAGTTTTCTTGAATTGAATAGAGTTATTCCCAGTCAACTGGAGGTAGGATTGTAGCCCTAATATTTTCCGCTGTCCCCTTTACCAGTGCCCAAATCATGCCAAGTAGTTACACACCCTTCTCGGTTATCTTATAACTTTATTTTCACCTGGCTTTCCTTCTCATACTGTTTGAAGCACAGGAAAATAATTGCTTGCTTATTTTTAATGGCCCTGTATCTGTTTGCTTTCTTTGATGTCATAATTTTGTTGAATACTATCACATTGAAAATGCCTTCTTAAGAAACTGAGGGGTAAGTTATAAGTACAAGTAACATATGATTAGAATGTACTTGGAAAGAATATTTATTGCTGAGGATGCATAGAATGACATTTTCTAATGAGTTTGAAGCACATAGATCAGCTTTGGCAAGTACATTACCAAAGAAGTAGCCACAATTTCATGTTTTCACGATATACACTGACTTTGTTAGTTGTTGAATCTTTTAGCAGACATTTCTTTTAGAATAAGTTCCCCAACCCAATAAAAAAAAATATGTATATGGCAATACTTTTATTCAGGATAGAATCAACTTCTGATACTGAGTGTAACTCTAATTTCAGTGTAGTACCAAAAAATTACCAGCAAATCCTGGCTTTGACTTTTGCTGTAAAGGAGATAAATGAAAACTCACATATCCTACCAAATCTCACTTTGGGCTTCCAAATCTATGACAGTTATTTTAATGCAAAGAGGACCTGTCATGCCACAATGATTCTGATGTCCACCCTGGAAAAATTTGTCCCTAACTACACATATGACACCCAGAAGAATTTAATAGCTGTCATTGGGGGACTGGATTCACAAACCTCCATTCATGTGGCAAATGTTTTGGATATCTACAAGATTCCACAGGTGGGATATACGTATGTGTGTATTAAGTTCTGTGAATATGTGGTTTAGGAAGGGAACATATCCTTTGTCCTTCTAGATTGGTCCTGGTGTTTTGGGACAATCATCTGGCATGAATTGTATTATTTTTTTTTCTGCTCATTGTAAGTATAAAGTTTATCCACCCTTAAGAGCCACCATGCATGGTCAGTATGGGGACCATTGTTAGGATTTACACAGTCGGAGCTGTAATTAATATGTTAACAATTGCAAAATGATATTTTTAAAAAACCTCTAATGGCTACCAGTACAAACTGTGCTTCTGTCCTTTTTGTGAACATGTATTTAATCTTAACATAAGATAATGAGAAGTCCATGAGAATCAACACAGTTTCATTTCTCCTTTTTATCTCCTAGTGAAGGGTAACAGTTGGCATGCCAAAATTTGCTTCAGTTCTAAAACTGAAATCAAAATGGCATAGATAAGCTGTCACATCCAGGAAGGAATGGAATTCAAATGCCATGCAACCCTACCTTGCAATATATATATATATATATATATATATATATATATATATATATATATTCTAAAAGGTGTATGCAAGAAAACTCTATATTGGATTAAAATTAACACTTTATTTTGTGCATACACAGCCATGTATCCTTGTCAAATCTATAGGTCTGACATCTTAAGCAATGTAAGAGTTAATGAATAGGAATTATCAGCCAAACAATCTCAATTTCAGGTATCTCACACAGCAGATGCATGCAGGCAAACCATTATCCAATCAATCAAAGATCTAAGGCTGTAGATTTATTTATTTTTTAAAAATAAATAAAATAAACCTTAAAACTATAGAAATATTAATTCTCGTTTTGTTCCAAATCTCTCTTTAGCTTATTTATAGCCCTGCTCCAGTGATGAATGATAAAACCCCAGGTCTTCCCTTCCACCAGATGGTCCCTAAGGAAAATCTTCAGTATAAGGGAATTCTCTCTTTGCTTCTGCATTTCGGGTGGACATGGATTGGGGTTATTGTAATGGACAATAGCAATGGAGAAAGATTTGTGGAAACTGTTTTTCCAGTGTTTTCCCAGAATGGTGTTTGCTTTGCCTTCATAGAAAGAATTCCCACATTAACCTTTGTCACAGATGTTAAAAATGTGTTGGAAGAGGGGGCAAAAATACATGATAAATTGCTAGGCAGTACAGCCAATGTATTGGTGGTTAATGGGGAATCTTATTCCTTCACATTTTTTAGATGGTTGCCATATCTAACGGAACAAGAACTCATAACGACGACACTAAAAGGCAAAGTGTGGATAGCAACAGCCCAGCTGATGGTTACTTCATTTGTTTTTCAAAGGACTTGGGATATGAAAATATTCCAAGGTGCATTAACCATAACAATTCATTCAAATAATCTAGAAAATTTTCACAGATTTCTTGAGAGCAGAAAGCCTTCCAGTGCAGCCGGGGATGGTTTTATCACAGAATTTTGGCAGAATGCCTTTGCCTGTGTTTTTCCAATGCAATTTCAGGAACAGGCCCAGGGCAATATTTGTACTGGTGAAGAAAAGCTGGAAAGCCTTCCAGGAACTTTCTTTGAAATGAGTATGACTGGCCACAGCTATAGCATCTACAATGCTGTTTATACCGTGGCCCATGCTTTGTGTAAAATATCTAAATCTAGAATGAGACACAGAGCAATGGTGGAGGGAGGTGGACTGAAGCTTCAGAAAGAACCATCATGGCAGGTAATGGACTTTATTTTGTTCTGTGACACAGCAGAATATTTTGAGTGAAATAGCACACCATGGAGCCATGGCCTTGATGCTTGACATCCCAATGCAGGGTAGGGTCACAAATCATAGTGCAACCACACACTACCTGTAAAATCCCTGAATGTAATGTGGATTTTGTTCTGTTATTTAATCATGGAAAGACCATGGGGTGAATATTCATAGGTAAATGTTGAATGCTCTCAACCAATTGGGACAAGTGCTTGAAAACCATCAATATACCCATCCTCCAAATATTTTCTTTCATTGCCCATATTAAGAGGTCCCCCAGGGGCAGAGAAGAATCCCTGGTGGAAGGGGCAATGTCCAGGCTGGTGCTGTCATGTCTACCTGTGGCCTCTGTCAAAGGGTGACCACCACTGATGGCCATGGGAGCTGATTCTTCATGAGCACCAGAAGCCACCCATGCAGTTATATTGTGGAGGAAGAGGAGGGAGCACCTGTGTCATCCTGGCAGTCATACTAGGCACTGGCAGTGCTGTAACAGAAGACAAAGAGGCAGGAGTAACTAGTGACATAGCCAAACTGAAAGCAAGTTAGTTGTGAGTTCAGTAGAATACTTACTTGCAATAGTTACAAGTGAAGTCTCCACTGGACGGGGAAGGGGGTGTATAGACAGCTAAGTTCACTGCAGGCAGGCACTGGAACTACTGCAAACCCATCTAAGGGTGCTGAACCACTGTGGGGTATTGCAGAAACTGGTGCAGGTGTGGAAAGTAAAGAAACAGTTACTGGTGTCTCCATAGCCATAGCTGAGGGGATGGATACAGATGTCACAGCTAACCCTCAAGAACAGACACCCTAGCAAACAGTTCACAGTATAAATTAGATTTTGATGCTTTACGTGTGGACCTCTGGGTTATCCATTGGGCTTGGTCCCATCATCAGAATGAGTGGAACGGGCTTTTTCCAGAGCCCCTACATTGGCCAGTAACACAAAGATGGTGGTGGGATCTGGCTGGAACCACTTGGGGGCTCTCTTGACCACAGAAACCCCTTTTTGGCAGCTTATGGGTGATAGCCTATAAAGAAACATAAATCAAATACAGAAGCCAAAGCGACAGTAAAATTGGCACACAGGACAAAGAACTGTCTAACTGAATATTGTTCATGCAGCAGGCCCAATTGAGAAGCCAGAGGAGAATACCAAGGAGAATGCATGTGCATATGCAAATGAACTCCTATGAGAGATAATCCTTGCAAAGAAATCAACAAAAACAAGGGGAAAGGGGTGAGGTGGGAAGTGAAAACAAGAACTGCAGTGAAAACTAAGGGAGTGCCTTAAAGGTGGAGGTTGGGAAGGCTGACATACTCTCAAAAGAAAGTCTGCAGGAGAACTTGTGGCACCAGAGATCAATAGGTTATGGGGTAGGAAGGCAATTACTACAGGACAGTATTGCAGACAAGTAGGTAAAGAGTGTGGATTGTAGGTGGTGGGTACTCAGGTAGTTATCAACTGAAGCTCCTCCTCTTCTTGGAATCCCCATATGTGACTCACTATGAAAAAGGTGGCCTGAAGGAGGCTGCTGCTGATGGAGATGGACATAAATGCTTTGGCTTTGTCCTTGTTTGGGTCAATATGATACTGCACTCTCCCTATCTGTTACGAAGAAGATGGGGGAGTTGCTTAAGTAGCCTGATCTCTACTTCCCCCACCATAGGGCCAAATCGACACAACCATGTATCACACTCCTCCCTGCTGGGGAAGATATCTCTCCTCTTCTAGAGTGAGCAGCATGGGACAAATGTGTCCCTCTCCCACACACACACAAGGATGATACAGAATTGCCAGTCCTATGCTCAGTGCTTGGGAAGCAAGATTCAGAAAGTTGCGAAAGAATGCTTACAGAGAACAGAGCTCATGGAATACCATAGATTTCAATCAAATTTGTTTCTTAAAATATGTGTGCATAGAGCAACACAGCCTAAGTAAGGAATATGTGTGGGGTTTTAAAATCCTCTTTCCCATTCCATATTAAAATAGCAAAATAATTGTCCTTAGTCTGAAAAACAACTAGAGCATTTTATAAACTTTTTCCTTTCCCTCCCTAATCTAGCTCCATCATTTTCTTAGAAGTGTCTCATTTAACAACAGTGCTGGAGATGAGGTTTCTTTTGATCAGAAAGGAGAGTTAATAGCTGGATTTGATATTATCAATTGGATTGTTTTCCCAAACCAATCTTTTCAGAGAGTAAAAGTTGGGAGGATTGATCCTCAAGCTTCTCCAGGCCATGCCTTCACAATCAATGAGGATGCCATCACATGGCACAGCTGGTTTAACAAGGTAGAATTGAGCTATCTTTAAGCAATAACAGGCAACACATGGCTAATAATGTTCTAACAATATATATATATATATATATATATATATATATATATCCTGTATTGTTTCACAATTCTTAAACAGAGAATATATGATGGAGATACAAATAATAAAATGAATATTGTATGAACAAAATTAGAGAAAGTAATCAATCAATATAACAGAGGCAAACAAGCCTTTCAATAGCCCCAATCCTCTAATTATGTGATAATAGAAGCTCCAAGCATAGCAATTCTTAAACAGAGAATACATAATAGAATAAGAGAAAATAAAAGTCTATCACTGTAACACGAACAAAATTAGACAATATAGTCCACCAGTATTGAAAGAGGCAAATAAACCTTTCAACAGTCACAATCCTGTACCTGTGCGATAATGGATGATCCAAAAATGTAGTACAGTTTTTCCAGGCGGCAAACTGTTTTGATAGTAATTCTTCATCAGCTGGCAATGATGTAAAATAAAATCCAGTATATTTGCATACAATATAAATATAAGTATGACAATCCTGTAAACATAACCAATCATGAATAATGAATACATACCATATGACTGGTCCTAACAGGTACCTCAAGTAGCATAAGATTAGCACTCACTAAGTGTAGAAAGCTGATACTGAGGGCCGAGGCATTATATAGGCCATCCTGAGAGTACAATTCAGAAAATTTAAAGATACAGAATCCAACATTTAATGCAGTGAATGATTTGTTGCTTAGTCGTTTAGTCGTGTCCAACTCTTCGTGACCCCATGGACCAGAGCACGCCAGGGTTGATCTTCTTGCAGTCCATGGGACTCTCAAGAGTCTCCTCCAGCTCCATAATTCAAAAGCATCAATTCTTCGGCGATCAGCCTTCTTTACGGTCCAGCTCTCACTTCCATGCATCACTACTGGGAAAACCATAGCTTTTACTATACGGACCTTTGTTGGCAAGGTGAATGATAGCAGTAGCCATATAATCAGAACAATTAAATAAAACAATTGAAGTCTAATTTCATATTCAAACCCCCAGGATACATCTTGTTGATGTAGCAATCTAACGTGATTTCTCCTCATTCCGAGTTGTCTCTGAATTACCCAGAGAACCATGTAAAGAAGGTCTTGTGTCTCTCTGCTGGTGTATCACAAAAAGCTCTACCTGTGGTGCATCCATAACCTGATTTCTAATGTGGGAACGCTGCTTTCCTATTTGAACACCGCTCAGTCATGTGGTTGATTCAATATAGAGTAGATTGCACAGGCATCTTATTAGATATACAACATCTTTAGTCTGGCAGGTGCTGAAATGATGGGTGGTAAATCTAAAATTAGAATGAGCATCATAAATCTCTTTTGTCTGTAAAACCAAAGGACAGGAGACACATCCACAAGGATTGAGCTATCAGCAGTTTGAGATCCTTGATGTAAAGAGTAATTTGCTTTCTTTTCCTTTTTTTAAAAAAGATATTTGCTATATAAAAATAAACTAATTGGTCAATGCACATATAAACATAAAGTATGGATCAGGTGTAAGCATTCTCTTTAAAACACACAAATAGAACCCCAGGTATAGGATGAAGTCATGAATTAGTGGGTCTTGTGTAGTCTCATTAACATCTGCTCCACAAAGGTCAGAATCTGAAGGAACCCATGCCCTTTATTTATTTATTTAATTTAATTTCTATACCGCTTTATATTTCTAAGAAAAATCTCAAAACGGTTTACAGCATATTAAATCAATAAAACAAAAATAAAACAATCTGAAGAAAATCAAATATAGAGTATGCAGTCAAAGCAACATTACAGAAAACTAAAATATTATATCAAAGATTTCAAAATAAAACATTACAAAGGCGGTTAACTACAGAATACATAGTAGGGCTGGTGAGTCTGGGCCCTGCCCCCTAGGCCAGGTGGAAAGGCCCTTGCAGGGAGCGGCCTTCACCCCTCACCTTATTCTCAAGGTTGCTATTCCTTCATATGTTGATTAGGTTCAACCCCTATCTTTGTGTACTGAGAGCTGCCATCCTGGTTCTAGCAAGCAAGTGAAGGAAGGGGAGCCATTTTGCTGCTACGATTGTATCCCATGTCCAGAAGGGAAGATTGCAGACCAAAATGGTGAGAAATTTAGCATGCAGTTATCAAACAGTTTGCATGTGGTCCAGTTATGGATATCTACACCACAGTTTCTTATCTTTCATGTTTCAAATATGGTGGAATATTTATAAAAGAATGGGCTAGATGGAAAAAATATGACCAATATATGTTTGGGTTACCATTTCTCCCCGGTTTTACACCACATTTCAACCAATACTATCCTTTCCAGTTGTTTATCCCCCCCTTAAATATTTCATCTGCTTCCAGCTCTGAGGTTTTTAAAAATTGTTATAAGGTGCCCTGATATTTTGTAAATGTAATGAAAATAATAAACATATAATAAACTTGCATCTGTCCAAGCTGTGGACTTGGGGTAAGACTTATTGCATATATTAGAATATCACATCTTCTCTCTTTCAGACATGGGTGACTGCTATGAATGCACAGATGAAAATTATCCAAACAAGAGAAAGAATTTATGTATTCCTAAGGATGTAAGCTTCTTGTCTTTTGAAGAACCTATGGGGATTTTTTCAGCTGGTTTTGCTCTTTCCTTTTCTTCAATTTCAGCTCTGGTGCTTGCATTGTTTGTGAAGTACCACAACACTCCTATCATCAAAGCCAACAACCAGGATCTCAGCTACACTCTCCTCATCTCCCTCCTACTCTGCTTCCTTTGTGCATTGCTATTCATTGGTCATCCACAAAAGGTAACATGTCTCCTCCGACAAAGTGCTTTTGGCATAATCTTCACAGTGGCTGTTTCTTGTGTGCTAGCAAAAACCATCACTGTGGTACTGGCTTTCATTGCTACAAAACCAGGATCCAGAATAAGAAAATGGGTGGGAAGAAGACTAGCCAACTCCATTGTTATTTGCTGCTCCTTTATTCAAGCAACCATTTGTATTATGTGGTTGGCATTTTCTCCCCCATTCCCGGATGTTGATAAGCACTCAACTTATGGAGAAATTGTTCTAGAATGCAATGAGGGTTCTGCAACTATGTTTTACTGTGTTTTTGGATACATGGGTTTTCTGGCTATGGCCAGTTTCACTGTGGCTTTCCTTGCCAGGAAGTTGCCCAACAGTTTCAATGAAGCCAAGTTCATCACTTTCAGCATGATGGTATTCTGCAGTGTTTGGTTCTCCTTTGTTCCAACCTACTTGAGTACAAAGGGAAAATATATGGTAACTGTGGAGATCTTCTGTATCTTAGCTTCCAGTGCCGGCTTGCTTGGATGCATTTTTTCTCCCAAATGTTACATCATTTTGTTGAGACCAGAGTTGAATAACAGAGAGCAGGTAATGCTAAGAAAATGTTGAAGTGTATGTGCACAGTATATCTGTATCCTTGCTATTTTCTGCTATCCAGAGCTGTATGTGTGTTCGCCAGTTTTTATGATTTCCTCTCCCATTAGCTGTCTTATATAAATCTTCACCAACAATGTAGACCATAGATCATAGACAATTAATTTGAAACACTGTTAAATAAAAAACATCATGTTTGCATACTCAAGCTCTTCCCTTCAAATTGTGTTACAGCAACTCTTCTTAAAATTCCAAAACATTTTAAAAAGAATCAGATGGGTTTATAGTCTTTGCTGATGCTGAGACAAATGCAACTAGTAAATTCCTTATAGACCATAGCCATTGAACTTATTATCTTAGGGTACTGTCAGCTATAGAATAGCAAACTCTACCATTAGTGGAATCTATTCTAAGAGAAACAAATATGTTTTGCCTTTTCAACCATTGGTCTTGAATGTTCTGAGCTATACCTTAACTAATGCTGCTTTCACATCCCAGGAGTGAGGCATTTCAGGAGTCTTTATATTAAATAAGAAATCTTGATAGCTTTAGCAATGCCACTCCTGCTCTTTTGAAGAGGGGATTTGCCACCCAAATTCTCTATCTTGGAAGAAGACATTAGTTGGTGTGTCCCATGGGGAGGAGATATTTGCGAGCACATGGGAAGCAGTGCCCAATAGGCAGGGAGAGATCAGGCTGCTGTTTAAGCTAGCTTTCCCCCTCCTCCTCCCTCTTTTGCTGCACCCACCCTCACTTGCTCTACAGCAGGGATGTCCAACAGGTCGATCGTGATCTACTGGTAGATCCCCACGAGCTTTTGGTAGATCATGGTCGATCTCTGACTCCCTTTCCTTAGCACCATCAAAACTGACTCCTGCCCCGCCCTATATTGTTTGATCTCTGGAAGGGAAGATGGAGCTTTCTCTGTGCTGCTGTTATCATCCATAGTGATCTTTTTGTGAGTGACTTTATCCCCCCCCCAAAAAAAAAGCTGAACTTGAGAAAGGATTTTCCCCCCTTCCCTAAAAAAAAAGCTCAACAACTTTGAGCTGACCCCCCAAAAAACAGGGGTAGATCACTGGCAGCTTTTGATTCTGAAAGTAGATTGCAGTTTCTTGAGAATTGGCCACCCCTGCTCTACAGTATGGAATTATTTTTCTTTCTTTTCTTTTTTTGCATGGCAGAGTTTGATGGCAGGTGAGGAATTCTGAGCAGGGGCTTAGTAGGAACATTTGTTGAGCTCCTGATTGGTCATTGAGACTCCTCATTTTTGGCTACTCCAAATCAGATGGTGCTTTGATTTTCTGATCATATGTATACTTATTTGATCTTGTCATTCAGTGTGGGTAGGTAAGGGAATTTAATAATTGGCAGAAACCCTAAAGCATGATTGGGTTAAGAGCACTCTTGAGTTACCTTCCACAGCCTGTAGTATCCTTGGGCTGCCCTTTGGTGAACATTGGGCAATAGGACATGAGAGCACATGTTGTGTTCACAAGCCCAAGGTTCGCTTAGCTTTGAGGGAGATTTTTCTCTCAATCCCTCTATAATGTGGCTGTTCACATGCCCAGTGAAGTAGAAGGATGCTTTGAGAGTACACACTTAACACTAGATTATTGTCGCTTTGTACATGAATATACAATGCATCCAGTTCATGCACATACAGAGCAACTAGATTTGGACATCTGCTTTACTGATCAATAAGACAGCATGCTCACCATCTCATGCTAACACTCTGAGCATGAGGGCCATCATTATTAAATGATGGATAAATTTATATATTGAACCAAATTGGGGAGGATGTCAGTGATATTACTATTTACTACTGAGGAGGGGGGTGTTGCAATGCTTAACTGTCAAGCAAGGGTTCAAAGCACTCACATTGTCAGCCTCAAATTCAAAAGCAGCCTATCTTATTATCAGATGTTAATTCAAGTAATTTTGGTATCCTTTACTCTTGAGCAGGTCATTCAAACCCCAAGCGTCTTTCAATACCCTGTCAAGTATAAAAATGAAAGCTTTTGTTCTGATATCGTAAAAATCCCCCCTCCTCCCTGAAATTCCCCAGAATGACTCTAACTTTAATTTTGGTGATTAACGTACCCTGTAGTTAATGACCTATAATTATTTTTGTTGTCTTTCAAAAAACCCTTGGGGAGCTGTAGTTTCCACTAGTAACACAGCCTAACAAATGTAAAATAAAATTACCTAGCATTCAGAGACAGGTCTAGTGATTAAGAACGGATGTACATTGTACTCTGAGATTTAGATTTCTGGGGTTTATCAGGCCACTGTAATAATGGTAACATGTGGCATTGTTATATATGGAAACAAGAGAATCTGCATATAGAATGAGTATTTGCACATGTGCTGAGAATGATGGTCCTTGTGGTGTTGCTGCTCATTCGGCTTCCTCATATGGCATGCAAGGCTCCCGTTAAATGCAGGGTCCAGTATCCACACAGTCCACTGCACAAATACCATCAGAAAGGAGACCTCATCATTGGTGTCATTGCCTCTCAAAGTTTCATCATGTCCAGCTCAATATCATTCACTGAAATACCACCTCCAGTATCAGCTGAAGAGTTGATGTAAGATTTTTTATTTTTATTTTTTCCATTTTCTTCATTTGTGCAGAATAAGAAGTGTCATGGTATGATGAGATCAGTCCTATGAATGTTACTTACTTACTTCTCCAAGGAGCTCAATATGATTCTTTACCTCCCCCTTTTATTATCACAGCAACCCTGTGTGTTTGGCTGAGAGATTGTGAGTGGCCCAAAATCACCCAGAGAGATTCATGTCTGAGTGCATATTGAAACCCTTGGATCATAACACAGTGCAGACCTTCAGTGATCTGAATCTGTCCTTTTCACTTTGTCTCCTATTAACTACTTAAATACCAAAGGAAATCCTGATCATGGATTTCTTCTCTCTCAATTGCCCTTAATGTTTATGCTTGAAGAAAATATCTGCTTCTTATCATGGATGGGGGAGGCAGTACTAGAATCAATTTAAGCTGCCTCCCACCCAAAAACTATGATCAGTTACTACTTCACAGCAAACTTCTCTAAAATTACTGTATTCGAGCTCACATTTTTCTCTCTCACCTTCATTCTAAGTCCACATCCATTCTGATATTGCTTCACACACAAGTAGTTTGTTTCTTTAGTCTGATTTATATCATAAGAATCTTTAAGCATCTGTAACTGACCATTGCCACACACAGAAATGGATGGTAAATGTTAATAGTATATAATAAGAAGGTTATTCATATGAATGTACATACTGTAGGATTAGAACATAAGTAGAAATATAGTTAGAAACAGTGTTTATGTGTGAGGGAATCCAAGCTATTTTGAATCATATACCAGTAGATTACAGTCCTTCTCTAAATTGGTAAATTATCAAGACATTATCCAGAATTCCCTAATTTCCAACACTGATGATTTTAAGCAACTGATACTATCAATGTTCATCAAAATGTGAAATTCTACATACTGTCATGGTATTGTATCTTCAATTTTTTTTTTGTACATCATATTATAATAAATTAGGCCCACAATAGTTGTATTCCTGTCAGGAACTGGGCAGAGGAGGAATGGTGGAGAAATAATTTGTTTTGCCATGTGTATAGAGCAATCTGACTTGTTAACTAAGTGAAGATGCCTATAGATGTGTAAAATAGGTGGAATTGCTGAAAAGCATATAAAAGGAAGGTAGCCTCCTCTTTAACAGAGTTGTTCAAAAAATCATTTATTGTAGCAGCTTGCTTCATTCAGCACGTGCTGTTATTTTTATTCTTAAGTCAGTAGTAAGGGAATGTAATCAGGTAGAACTGTATATGCATAGCACACTCTACCACATTAAAGAGCATGGGAGTGAGTAACAAGAAGAAAGGGTCTGCCATTATAAGCCCCTGTCAGGGACTGGGCAGAGGAGAAGGAATGGTGTAGACTGGCTCCCTATCCTGACCCTTCCAGGAAGGAGGAATAGGAAGACAGTATAGATTCACAACAGTGGTTTGAGAGAGGTGATAGCTCAGAGGCAGATGAGGCAAAAGTGGGGAAATAATGGGAGAAGAGGAGGAGGAGGAGGAAGCACCGGGTGTGTGTGTGACAGCTGATGGACACAGGTGTCTTTAGAAAGCATTCCAGATCCCCCCCCTCCCAGAATCTGGCGAACCTTTAAAGTAGGAGACAAAGAGCTCAAAGACAGAGGGCACTTAGCAGCACCCGTAGGAGAGACGATGAGTTTGATGTGGGAGAGACGTGTTTGTCTGTTTGTTTGTTTGTTTGTTGTGTGTAGAGATTCACTCAGCACAATGCCATTATCCAAGAAGCTGGGTTCTATAGCCCCTCTCTGTAAATACTGAATAAAAGGTGGAGGGTAAGAAACATTTCCTTGTCTTTGTACATTCCTGGGCAACCTGCCATGAATCACAGAGAGCAGCCTGACAACTCCTCAGTAAGAAATATTGTAATTAATATTTCTGATGAAGATATTTTAGATCAGAGTGCTAATTTTATTCAGTGTAGAATAACTGGTACACTGATATAGAATGAGTGATCAATGTGAGATATCCTTATACAGAATGTAACTCTTGTTTTAGAGTAGTACCTAAAAATTACCAGCATATCTTGGCCTTGGAATTTGCAATAAAGGAGATCAATGAAAACCTTCAGCTCTTACCCAATGTCACTTTGGGATTCGACATCTATGACAGTCATTTTACTGCAATGAGGACCTATCATGCCACCATGTTACTCATGTCCACATTGGAGAGATTTTTCCCTAACTATGTATGTGACACCCAGAATAGCCTAATAGCTGTAATTGGGGGATTGGACTCTGAAACCTCCCTTCACGTGGCAAATATCTTGGATATCTACAAGATGCCCCAGGTAAGATGTTTATGGGTATATTTTTGTGTACATGTAAAAGGCTATCATATGTAAAAGGCTATCATAGAACTGTAACACTTCTGCACACATGCACAATCCTTGCAGATTACACGTCATGTTTGACAATAGAAATAGGTGCATTTTATGTGCTCAATATATATTTGAATGCCATATGTTAAGTCAAGGACACTTGTACATTCACAATGGGGAGGAAGAAAAATTGTTGTGAATTTAGACTATGATTATGTTGGTGACTTTTTTGAAAAAAATGACCAGAATACTTACCACCCCACCCTGTTCACATTGTAAGATGATAGATTAGAGCTGACCTTTCCCTTATATGTTTAAGTAGCTAATGTGTCAGAACAAAAGATCCAGCCAGAATCTATCTCTGATTCTTAAGAGTAATGTAGCTGTTAATGAATGAACATGATCCACAGCAACTAGTATCCAGAGGCATACTGCTTCCAATGCTGGAGGCAATATATACACATAATGACGTAAGAAATAAATGTTTAATGTATTGGCATTATGAGCTGGCATTCCATTCCAATACTTCCCTTAGAGATAAATATATGGAGCAGAGGTATTTCAAAGGTTTGCTGGCAATATGGCAGTTGTGTTGCAAAATTGGATCTAGTGGGCTTCACACTCTTATGTGTTCCCCACCTGATGGAAGTGTGGAGCCCTATGAGAATGTGATTTTTCAGTGGTGAAATCATATGTGGGGAATACTGTCCCTAGTGTGACCTGCCTAGCACCATCCTCGTCTGCCTTCAGTCTTCAAGACCACTTTCCTTACCTTGGGCTTTGGTTAATTAATGTTGCCTCCAATGGTAGTAGTGGTTACCTTTTATTTATTTTTTTCATAATTCTTTTCATATTATTTTTTCCCCATTTTAACAATATAGGATATTTATATACTCCCAATCTGAAAAATACAAGAACAAATACATACAGTGGTACCTCTGTGAATGGGATCTGTTCTGGAGGCCCGTTCACAACATGAGCAGAACGCAACCTGCGTCTGCGCGGGTCGTGATTTGCCACTTCTACACATGCGTGTGACGTCATTTTGCACGTCTGCACATGAGCGAGCAGCGAAACCCGGAAGTAACCCTTTCTGGTACTTCCGGGTTGCCGTGGGACACAACCTGAAAACGCTCAACCTGAAGCAAATGCGAGGTATGGCTGTATAATAAATACATTATTCTTGGTTTTGTTCAATTGCTTACATTTAAGTGGGGTGGGTAGGACTTCTACTTGTTAATATGTTACTAGATGAACATTTTAAGCATTGTATTGTACTGTTTATTAACTTAAATTGTAATGTATTAAATTTATTTTATGTGACATATTTTTTTCTGTGCAAATCACTTTGGGACTTATTATTGTATAACGTGACTGAATAATGCAAACAACAACAATTATAGTGATTGCTGTTATAAAGAAAGCAAATGCCTCAGAATACTGGAAAGGCCCATGGAAATTGTATAGTAGGGTGGTTCACAGAGGGACATGCGTGGCGCTGTGGTCTAAACCACTGACTCTAGGGCTTGCCGATTGGAAGGTTGGTGGTTCGAATCCCCATGACGGGGTGAGCTCCCGTTGCTCGGTCCCAGGTCCTGCTAACCTAGCAGTTCGAAAGAACGCCCCAAAGTGCAAGTAGATGAATAGGTACCACTCCAGAGAGAAGGTAAATGGCGTTTCCATGCGTAGCTCTGGTTTCGCCAGAAGCGGCTTAGTCATGCTGGCCACATGACCTGAAAAAACTGTCTGTGGATAAATGCCGGCTCCATCTGCCTGTAAAATGAGATGAACTCCGCAACCCCAGAGTCGTTTACCTTTACGTATAATTTTTATCTTCATTTCCTTCTCTCTTAAATCTCCTTTTAGCTAGTATATAGCCCTGCCCCGGTGATGAATGATAAAACACCAGGCCTCCCTTTCTATCAGATGATTCCGAAGGAGACCATTCAGTATGAGGGGATTCTGTCTTTGCTTTTGCATTTCAAATGGACATGGGTTGGGGTTGTTGTTATGGATACTACTGAAGGAGAAAGATTTGTGCAAACTGTGGTTCCAATGTTTTCCCAGAATGGCATCTGTTTTGATTTCATAGTAAGAATCCCCACACTAACTTTTGTCCCCAACATTAAAGAGATGTTTGACGAAGGGGAAAAAACATATGCCCAAGTGATGGCCAGCAAAGCCAGTGCTATGCTGGCATATGGGCCGTCTTATTCCATGGCATTTTTTAGATTTTTCCCATTTTTATCAAAAGAAAAGCAGGTCTCAGATTATCCAAAAGGCAAAGTGTGGATTAGAACAGCCCAGGTGGAGCTCACTTCATTTGTTTTTCAGAAGGATTGGGATATGCAAATTTTCCCTGGAGCCATATCCTTACAAATTCACTCCAGTGATCTCCCACATTTTCACCAATTTGTTGAGAGCAGAAAACCCTCTAACACAGCAGGAGATGGTTTCATCAGGGACTTCTGGCAAAATGCCTTCGGCTGCGTGTTTCTGCATCAAGATATGGATGTGGTGGAAGGGGACATTTGCACTGAGGAAGAGAAGCTGGAGAGCCTTACGGCACCATTTTTTGAAATGAGTATGATTGGCCACAGCTACAGCATCTACAATGCTATCTATGCTGTGGCCCATGCTTTGCATGCCATGTCCTCCTCTAGACTCAAATACATGGGGCTGGTGAATGGAGGGAGACTGAAGCTTCAGAATCTGCGTCCATGGCAGGTAAAGTAGGAATTCTTTGCCAACTTGGGCTCCTTTGGGAGGAAGGGTGGAGTATAAATGTACGGTAATAATAAAAGCAAAATGCTTAACATCTTCATATGGCAGTGCACACTTTTTGGGGGTGAAACTACATCCCCATCCATGTACTAAATGTCTCCCCCAACTGTATCAGTGTTCCCATTTTCACCCTCCTTCCACTCTATACAATTAAATTATTTGTCTCCATTATCTCTGTGTGTAACATAAGCACAGTACAGTATATATATCTGCACAGGGCTTTTTTCCAGCAGGAACTCAATGGAATTTAGTTCCTGCACCTCTCTAGTGAGTGTGATTGCCATTCTAAGAGAATGAGGGAGGTGTTCATGTTGAATTCCAGCACCTCTTTTTCTAGAAAAATAGCACTGTGTCTGCATTGTCTGAATGACATACTCCTTCTGCTATCTAAGATTCAATAAGCATTGAGATACCTGAGCTCTTCCATCACAAATTGGTGCATCTTAACTTTTGGCCTAAAGTGATTAATAAATAAATCCTCCTTAGGATCGAACCCCTAGTTTTGTTGGGTTCACTACTTCAGAGCTGCTTCTAATAGACTATGAGAAAACCTTAGCTAGGAGCAGAAGCCCAATCCCAAACAGAGCACAGTGATCACTTAGGTATGAGATGGTCAAAACTATACACCGAGAGGCCAATTTCACTTAGTTCAAAATGACATAGCAGCGCTGGATTTAGGGTAGTGCAGGTGGTTCCCACACACAGCACCAAGCCGATGGGGCCACAAAATAATAATAGAGAAAAATGAATTATTGTTAAAACAAGAAATATTTTGGGGGCACCAAATTTTGTCCTTGCCCAGGGTGCCATATTACTGAAGTCGGCACCTGGACATAGTCTTAGATAATCGTGTATGAATTTGCAATGAAGATAAGTAACAGCTTTTCTCCCAATCTACCCTTTCCCTTTTCTATTTAGGTCCATCATTCCCTGAGAACTGTCTCATTTAACAACAGTGCTGGGGATACAGTTTCCTTTGACAAGAATGGGGAGCTAATGGCTGGATTTGATGTCATCAACTGGATTTTTTCATCAAACCAAACTAAACAGAAAATTGGCCATTTAGATCCTGAGGCTCTTCCAAACCAAGTGTTCACTATCAATGAGGATGTCATAATTTGGCACAGCTGGTTTAACCAGGTAAATTGCTGCTGTTAGCAGTTGAGGACCTGAGCTTTGATCCCTATATGGCTGCTGCCCTCCTGTGCAATGTGAATTTCTTGGGAGTTTTCTGGATTTCATTTATCTCTGAAGTATCAATTTATAAATCCCTAGCCTCCAGCAACTTGTGATAACCATGATGGTTTCACTGATGATATGAATAATTATTCTACATGATTTATGCTGCACTGGTGGTGTTCTATTAAGTTCTATCATGTTGTTATTATTTATTGTTTCTAAGGCACTTTCAGATTCATTTCAATGAAAAGCTGCATAGAAATATGATCAAAGAAATAGTGCATTAGTACCTTCTCATAACTTAACAATCTTTTCTGGGCTTACCAAAGTGCATTGTTTTCAAAACTGCTATTCTCTTTCATTTGCCTTCTTAGACTCGTCCACTCTCAGTTTGTACTGACAGCTGCCATCCTGGTTTTAGCAAGAAAGTGAAGGAGGGGAAACCATTTTGCTGCTATGATTGCATTCCATGTCCAGAAGGGAAGATTTCAGACCGTGAGGGTGAGAAATACACTCTACCTAGAATGGTTGTAATTTGGCAAAACATGATTTCTGGGGTTGCTTTTCTTTGGTATTTACATTGGGTTGCCATACATAGGGAAAACCCAGACGTATGGCAGCCCTAATTTAAAAGTTCCATACAAATATTTCTTTAATAGAATGATTTGGTAGGTCTGGATGGAAATTTAAAGAAAAATATAATTCTGGTGTTATTTGAGGACAGAGTACAATATGAAATTAAGACCTTGTCCAACTGTGCGGAAAGTCCAACACCATTTCAATTTGGATTCAGGTCAAAGGATTAATTCCTTGTTTTTTTCTAAGACATTTTGAATGGTTGCTGAGACTCATTGGTAAGTTGACAACAAAAAGAGGGACGCTGGAGGCACCTCTGTTCAGTGTTGCATATTCAGTTTTACTTTTGACTTTTGCTTTGAACACCATCAGTAAAATGATGAGATTGCCATTTGCAAAAGCTATCATTTTTTTTTTAGTCTTCAAATACTGTAATTGAAAAGAAATGTCAAACTCAAAGTGCAAAACGGTAACGTTCATTTCTAAAAGAAGCTAATTAATTGTTTCCCATGTTTTGCTTGTAACTGTCTTAACATTTTTTAAATTGAAAGGGGGAATACAAAGGACAAATAAATCCCTTGTATCTACACAAGAGGAACTGTTATGGCATGTTGAATAAATTTAGTACACATATCTGAGAGTGAGAGCACACCTTTATTTTTCAGACCTGAGCGACTGTTATGAATGCACAGATGAAACTTTTCCAAATAAAAATCAGGATCTATGCATTCCCAAGCGCATCAGCTACTTGACTTTTGGAGAACCTTTGGGGATCATCTTAGCCTCTTTTGCTCTTTGCCTTTTTTTGATCACAGCTTTGGTGCTGGAAATATTTGTGAAGTGGAAGGATACTCCCATTGTCAAAGCCAACAACCGGAACCTCACTTACACCCTTCTTGTTTCACTTCTGCTCTGTTTCCTGAGTGCTCTGCTATTTATTGGCAAGCCTCACAACGTGACATGTTTCTTCCGGCAAACGGCTTTTGGCATCATCTTCTCAGTGGCTGTTTCTTGTGTGCTGGCAAAAACCATCACAGTAGTTCTGGCTTTCCTGGCCACCAAACCAGGATCCAGGATGAGGAAATGGGTGGGGAAAGGACTGGCAAACACCATTGTGTTTTCCTGCTCCTTTGTTCAAGTAGGTCTCTGCATCACGTGGCTGGTAGCCAATCCTCCATTCCCAGATGTTGACATGCACTCATTGACTGAACAAATTGTACTAGAATGTAATGAGGGATCGGTGACTATGTTTTACTGTGTTCTTGGCTACATGGGGCTCCTGGCTCTTGTGAGCTTCACTGTGGCTTTCCTTGCCAGAAGGTTGCCTGACAGTTTCAACGAAGCCAAGTTTATCACTTTCAGTATGTTACTTTTTTGCAGTGTTTGGTTATCCTTTATTCCATCCTACCTGAGCACTAAGGGGAAGTACATGGTAGCAGTGGAGATCTTTTCTATCTTAGCCTCCAGTGCTGGGTTGCTGGGTTGCATCTTTTCCCCCAAATGTTACATTATTTTGCTGAGACCTGAGCTGAACAACCGGGAACAGCTAATAAGAAGGAAGCCTTGAAGAATGCATATTTCTGACTCTTTGTTGTTGCTGTTAAGTGGTGTTTCCACAGCAGATCCTGTCACTATCCAAAACATTGTATGAACAGTATGCTTGTATGTATACGGAAAGTTGGCACAGCTTAATGCAAACATATATACATACAATGAAAGAAAAAAGAAGGCTATTGTGAAATTTATTAAAACTTTTAAAATTAATTTTCCAAATTATTACAAATCAAACCAAATTACTTTAATTTAATACAATTTCTCAAAATCAGGTCTCCTGCTCCTCTTGCAAACATAAGTCAATCATTTCCTCCCTTAGCAGCATCATCTCTTATTTAATGTCCGATTGATCTTTCACTTGTTGTTAGTCCATTCTTCCATCTGACCACATTATTTTTCCTCCTTACAAAAACTGCCTTTGTTACATCTTTTAAATAAAAAAATCCATTTCATGTGTGTAGTCCTTCATATACCTTGTTGTTTCAGACCTCGTGTGCTGGAAGAAACAATCTTCCATTGTTCTTTGCAGTGCTTATCTAGATGGGACAAGGTCACATTCCATTCCTTCTGCTGTTTACATGTCCATGTCCATGTTCATGTCCATGTCCATGTCCACTCTCCGCCATTAAAATTCCACTGTGGAGTTCTTTCTTGGCACACAGTTAAAAGCAGATTTTCCCCCTCAAATTTGGCCTCTTGACAGACTTATTCAGCAGCCATTCAATCTTCTTGCTCTGCATTGTTCCTTCACACTCCTGCTCCAATCCAAATATAATTTTCAATAAAGTCCATTCAACCTTGGTCGAGGGGGGAGGGCATAATAAAACCTTGTTAAATTCCTTGTTGAGCATAAATCAAAAGCCTCTCCCCTCCTTTTCATGGTAATAGTCAGAATAACATAGCTACAGCTTCACACATCTCTTTCATTTTACAGGGGAGGACAAGAAAAAAGACCATTTGAAAACCATATGAAAGCAAAAAAAACACCCTGTCCTCCCCCTTCCTTCCCTGGCTGTTGTGAGGCTTCTCAAGCTTTGGAAAAAACATTCAAATGCCTTCAAAGAGCCAAGCCCAGTCCTTTTGGCAGCTGATTGATTGCAGCCCATTATCATGTCGGTCCAGGAGACCTCTTGATTAAACGACAATATTCCAGATTAAGGAGGAACCAACCACAAATCATGCTGGAGAAAGAGGCTCGTACATGGCAGGGACCCACTCCCAGGTCACACCCACTCTGCCTTTCAAGTTGGCAGACACAGCGAGCTCCCCAGACCCCATTGGGGAACATTGCCAGGATTTTTGCCTCATAAATCCTGGCTTTCCCCTGCCTGAACCTTCCTGCTACCTGTGGAGGGCAGTGGGGAGCTATCGCCATTGACTTGTGGCATAACCAGAAACTGAAATCTATTAAAACTTTAGCTGCTCCAGAGACACTGGCCTCAGCATGAATGTTGAAATCACTCAAACCAGGTTTTATTCACTGGTTCTTTGTTCCAGCTCTGCTATACACATAGCAGGAAAACAACCATGAAAATAGAATTTCTAAGCCATATAGAGCCAGTGAAAATACATTGAGTAATTTAAGAAGATTGTAGACTCCAGAATAAAAAATATTAATGTACAGTCGTACCTCGGAAGTTGAATAAAATCCGTTCTGGAAGTCCATTCGACTACCAAAATGTTCGACTTCCAAAGTGTGGCTTTTGATTGTCTGCAGGGAACTCCTGCAGACAATTGGAAGCTGCGGAAGCCCCATTGGACATTCAGATTCCAAAACAACGTTCGAAAACCATAACACTCACTTCCAGTTTTCAATTGTTGGGGAGTTGGAACATACGACTCCCAAGGTGTTCAGGAACTGAGATGTGATTGTATCTTCATGTGTGGCAGTTCTGTCACAAAATAATACATTTATTATTATCTCTTGCCCCAGAACCAAGTGTTTAACTGCATTCCTTGCTATGATTCAAGACTATCCAATTACTGAAGATGTGGCAAACATTATTCAGTAGGACTACAGGGAATACACAACTTTGTGTTAAGTAATGTGTGATTATCAGAACAACTACAATGAATTGGGCAACCTGCTGATTCACCAGTGGAGTACTCAGACATTGAAAAATAATGCATATATAACCCATTACTATTTGGATCAGAAAACTAGAAATAGAGATAGGCAAGGCTCCATCAAATTTGATCCTTAATCACTTGATTCAAGTCAGGTTGTTTTAATCATAGTGACTAATGAAAGCATGCAGTAGAGGTGAATAGAAGACTCTTCAATCAGATGTAAGATTTCTGTTCAGGATAGGGATACTAGTGATATGTGCTGTTGCTGATTCCACACATGGTGTGCAAAACCTATTTTGATATCTGCAGAATGTGGGCTCCTCACCCCATTCATCACTAGTACCTTCAGCCAGGAGAGCTCATCTTCAGTGTCCTTCTTTACCATACTTTCTTTATGAGCACTTCAAAGGATTTGAATGAACGCCCTCCAGAGCGAGCACATGTTGCATTCACATGCCCAAGGCTTGCTTAGCACTGAGGGGGATTTTTCTCTCAATGACTGCAGAATGTGGCTGTTTACATGCTCGGTGATGGAGAAGGATTCTTTCAGAGTACACACTTAACACTTTACATTATTGTCCTTTTGTACATCTGCTCTACTGATCAACAACACTGCATGCTAACAGTCTCATATTGAACCATAATGGGGAGGATGTCAGTGACATCACTAATTACTACTGAGGAGGGGGGTGTTGCAATGCCTAACTGTCAAGCAACGGTTCAAAGCACTCACATTGTCAGCCTCAAATTCAAAAGCAGCCTATCTTATTATCAGATGTTAATTCATCTATTTGTGGAAGCCTTTACTCTTGACAGGTCATTCAAACCCCAAGCGCCTTTCAACACTCTGCCAAGTATAAAAATGAAAGCTTTTGTTCTGATGTCAGAAACATCCCCCCTCCTCCCCAAAAATCACCAGAGTGCCTCTAACTTTAATTTGATGATTATCATACCCTGCAGTTAAAGACCTATAATTATTTTTGTTGTCTTTCAAAAACCCTTGGGGAGCTGTAGTTTTCACTCATAACACAGTCTGCTAAATGTCAAAAAAATAATTTCTAGCATTCAGAGACAGGTCTAGTGATTAAGAATGGATGCATAGATATATATACAGTGTATTTTGAGATTTAGATTTCAAGTTCATCAGGCTATTGTAATGATGGTGGCACACGTGACGTTTCTGTAGATGGAAATAAGCAAATCTGCATATAGAATGAGTGTTTGCATTTGGGCTGAGAATGATGGTCCTTGTGGTGTTGCTGCTCATTCGGCTTCCTCATATGGCATGCAAGGCTCCCGTTAAATGCAGGGTCCAGTATCCACACAGTCCACTGCACAAATACCATCAGAAAGGAGACCTCATCATTGGTGTCATTGCCTCTCAAAGTTTCATCATGTCCAGCTCAATATCATTCACTGAAATACCACCTCCAGTATCAGCTGAAGAGTTGATGTAAGATTTTTTATTTTTATTTTTTCCATTTTCTTCATTTGTGCAGAATAAGAAGTGTCATGGTATGATGAGATCAGTCCTATGAATGTTACTTACTTACTTCTCCAAGGAGCTCAATATGATTCTTTACCTCCCCCTTTTATTATCACAGCAACCCTGTGTGTTTGGCTGAGAGATTGTGAGTGGCCCAAAATCACCCAGAGAGATTCATGTCTGAGTGCATATTGAAACCCTTGGATCATAACACAGTGCAGACCTTCAGTGATCTGAATCTGTCCTTTTCACTTTGTCTCCTATTAACTACTTAAATACCAAAGGAAATCCTGATCGTGGATGTCTTCTCTCTCAATTGCCCTTAACGTTTATGCTTGAAGAAAATATCTGCTTCTTATCATGGATGGGGGAGGCAGTACTAGAATCAATTTAAGCTGCCTCCCACCCAAAAACTATGATCAGTTACTACTTCACAGCAAACTTCTCTAAAATTACTGTATTCGAGCTCACATTTTTCTCTCTCACCTTCATTCTAAGTCCACATCCATTCTGATATTGCTTCACACACAAGTAGTTTGTTTCTTTAGTCTGATTTATATCATAAGAATCTTTAAGCATCTGTAATTGACCATTGCCACACACAGAAATGGATGGTAAATGTTAATAGTATATAATAAGAAGGTTATTCATATGAATGTACATACTGTAGGATTAGAACATAATTAGAAATATAATTAGAAACAGTGTTTATGTGTGAGGGAGTGCAAAATAGTGTTTCCAAGCTATTTTGAATCATATACAGTATAATCATTACAGTAGAGCCTTCTCTACGTAAATAAATTATCACAACATTATCCGGAATTCCAAGTTTTAACACTGATGGTGTTAAACAACTGATAGCGTTCATCAAAATGTGAAATTCTGCATACTGTCATTGTAATGTATCTATTCTAATACAGAATGTAACTCTTGTTTTAGAGTAGTACCTAAAAATTACCAGCATATCTTGGCCTTGGAATTTGCAGTAAAGGAGATCAATGAAAACCCTCAGCTCTTACCCAATGTCACTTTGGGTTTCGACATCTATGACAGTCATTTTACTGCAATGAGGACGTATCATGCTACCATGTTACTCATGTCCACATTGGGGAGATTTTTCCCTAACTATGTATGTTACACCCCAAATAACCTAATAGCTGTCATTGGAGGACTGGACTCTGAAACCTCCCTTCATGTGGCAAATATCTTGGATATCTACAAGATGCCCCAGGTAAGATGTTTATGGGTATATTTTTGTGTACACACACACACACACACACACACACACAATGGCTAACACTTCTGCACACATGCACAATCCTTGCACATTACACCTCATGTTTGACAACAGAAACAGGTCATTTTATGTACTCAAATATATTTGAATGCCATATGTTAAGTCAAGGACACTTGAACTTTCACAATGGAGAGGAAGAAAATCGTTGTGAATTTAGACTATGATTATATTGGTGACTTTTTTTTTAATGATCAGAATACTTACCACCCCACTGTCTTCACATTGTAAAATGATAGATTAGTTGCCAGGGTTGACCTTCCCCTTACATGTTGAAGTAGCTAATCTGACAGAACAAAAGATCTAGCCAGAATCTCTTTCCCTGATTCTTAAGAGCAGGGGTCCTCAAACTATGGACCGTGGGCCAGATCCGGACTGCTGGGGTCCTAGATCCGGACCGCCCAGCAACTGCCCTAAGCCCTCTCCCTCCCTCCTTCACTTCCTACCCCATGAAGGCACATTAACCCTTCAGCACCCATGCAGTGTGGCTTCCTCCCATTTTCTCCCACTAACATGGGGAGGGGCAGGAGAAAAACCGCCAAGGGAGGTGGTGCTGAGCCGCCATCGGTTAAATGCCCTTGCGCAGCAGGGTGGCAGAGGTGTTGTTGTTTGTGAAGCAAGCTTTCTGGAGGCTGGGCAGTGGCGTGATAGCCTCCAGCCTGTTGGGCTCCGCGGCGAGCAAGACCAGCCTGCAAGCCGCATGTGTGGAAACGGAGGGAGGGAGGAGGGTGGCCAGAGTCCGGGGGGGGGGGCAGGGCTCCTGCTGGAGCCTGGAAGTGCAGGGATTGGGAAGGGGGATGTTTGCTGGTGTTGCTGAAGCCTGATGCAAGCAGCGACTTCCTGAAGGTGAAGGAGGAGCCCCTTCCTCTTTCACCTCTCCACATCCTCCCTTTCTCTGGGGTCTCCTCTTCTCTGGTCTCCCAAGGCCAGAAGGGAACCATCTGCTGGTGGGGACAACGTTGGTTTGGCTGCACTGTGCACCCGGAAGTTGGGGAAGGAGCCTCCTGCATCTTGCACACCTGGCGAATGGGACCGATTCTTCCCCCTTACATGCACGATTCCAGCATTACACTGAAGCTTTCCTTATGAGTCACCCCTGCTCCTACTCTGACACAAGAAAAGCTCTCTGCCCCCCTTCGCCCAGTTGTCAGAACAGTGACAAAATAATTTCTCCTGCTTTGCAGTGGCAAAAATAGGTGACAGTGTAGAAGTGGGTGCACTCTGAGACATATCTTAATCTCAGGAACCATGCACTCAAAATTGCAACCATCTTTGGCAGCACCTATGTCTGTGAACAGACTTTTCCCTGAATGAAACATCTGGAATTTCCAGCAAGATCCAGACGAACTGATGAACACTACGACTAGCAGTGACAAATATGGAACTGGATATTGACCATCTCATTAGCCAAAACCAGGCCCATGCTTCCCATTGAAATACTTATAAGTTTATGTTGATTAAAGCCGATCTTCATTTTAAATATTGTATTGATTTTCCTGTTTTTTGTGCACTACAAATAAAATATGTGCAGTTTGCATAGGAATTCATTCATATTTTTTTCAAACTATCGTCTGGCCCCCAACAGTGTCTGAGGTACAGTGAACTAGGCACCTGTGTAAAAAGTTTGAGGACTCCTGCTTAAGAGTAATGTAGCTGTTAATGAATGAACATGATCCTCAGCAACTGGCATCCAGAGGTATACTGCCTCCAATGCTGGAGGAAATATATACACATAATGACGGAAGAAATTTAATGTTTAATCAACTGGCATTATGAGCTGGGTAATCCCCATTCCAATACTTCCGTCAGCCATACATATATGGAGCAGAGGTATTTCAAAAGTGTGCTGCCAATATGGCAGTTGTGTTGCAAGATTGGACCTAGTGGTCTTCATCAGAGTTGCTTCTATGTGATCCCCACCTGATGGAAGTGTGGAGCCCTATGAGAATGTGATTTTTCAGTGGTGAAATCATATGTGGGAACGATTGTCTCTAGTGTGAGCTGCCTAGCACCATCTTTAGTCCTCAAGTCCACTTTGCTGACCTTGGACTTTTGTTCATTAATTTTGCCTCCAACGGTAGTAGCGGTTACATTTTATTTTTATTTTCTTCATAATTTTTTTATTCACCCCCCACCATTTTAACAATATAGAACATTTATATACTCTCAATCTGAAAAATACAAGAACAAATACATATACATATACATATACATATACATATACATATACATATACATATACATATACAAATACATTATTTGTTCTTGGTTTTGTTCTAGTGCTTACATTTAAGTGGGGTGGGTAGGACTTCTACTTGTTAATATGTTACTAAATGAACATTTTAAGTATTGTACTGTTTATTAACTTAAATTGTTATGTATTAAATTTCTTTTATGTGGCATATTTTTTCTGTGCAAGTCACTTTGTGACTTTTTACTGTATAAAGTGACTGATAAATGCAAGCAACAACAATGCTGATGATTGCTGTTATAAAGAAAGCAAATAGTTCAGAACATTAGAAAGGCCCATAACAATTGTATACTTATTTTATATTTATTTTATCTTCATTTCCTTCTCTCTTAAATCTTCTTTTAGCTAGTATATAGCCCTGCCCCGGTGATGAATGATAAAACACCAGGCCTCCCTTTCTATCAGATGATTCCAATGGAAACCATTCAGTATGAGGGGATTCTGTCTTTGCTTCTGCATTTCAAATGGACATGGGTTGGGGTTGTTGTTATGGATACTACTGAAGGAGAAAGATTTGTGCAAACTGTGGTTCCAATGTTTTCCCAGAATGGCATCTGTTTTGATTTCATAGTAAGAATCCCCACACTAACGTTTGTCCCCAATGTTAAAGAGATTCTTGCCCATGGGGCAAAAATATATGTCAAGGTGATGGCCAGCAAAGCCAGTGCTATGCTGGCATATGGGCCGTCTTATTCCATGGCATTTTTTAGATTTTTCCCATTTTTATCAGAAGAAAACCAAGTGTCAGATTATCCAAAAGGCAAAGTGTGGATTAGAACAGCCCAGGTGGAGCTCACTTCATTTGTTTTTCAGAAGGATTGGGATATGCAAATTTTCCCTGGAGCCATATCCTTACAAATTCACTCCAGTGATCTCCCACATTTTCACCAATTTGTTGAGAGCAGAAAACCCTCTAACACGGCAGGAGATGGTTTCATCAGGGACTTCTGGCAAAATGCCTTTAGTTGTGTGTTTCTGCATCAAGATATGGATGTGGTGGAAGGGGACATTTGCACTGAGGAAGAGAAGCTGGAGAGCCTTACGGCACCATTTTTTGAAATGAGTATGATTGGCCACAGCTACAGCATCTACAATGCTATCTATGCTGTGGCCCATGCTTTGCATGCCATGTCCTCCTATGGACTCAAATACATGGGGCTGGTGAATGGAGGGAGACTGAAGCTTCAGAATCTGCGTCCATGGCAGGTAAAGTAGGAATTCTTTGCCAACTTGGGCTCCTTTGGGAGGAAGGGTGGAGTATAAATGTAATAATAAAAGCAAAATGCTCAACATCCTCACTTTTTTGGGAGGGGGATGAAACTACACCTTCATCCATGTACTAAATGTCTCCCCCAACTGTATCAGTGTTCCCATTTTCACCCTCCTTCCACTCTATACAATTAAATTATTTGTCTCCATTATCTCTCTGTGTAAGATAAGCACAGTACAGTATATATATCTGCACAGGGCTTTTTTCCAGCAGGAACTCAATGGAATTTAGTTCCTGCACCTCTCTACTGAGCGTGATTGCCATTCTAAGAGAATGAGAGAGGTGTTCAGGGTGAATTCCTGCCCCTCTTTTTCTAGAACAATAGAGCTGTGTCTGCATTGTCTGAATGACATACTCCTTCTGCTATCTCAGAGTCAATAAGCATTGAGATGAATGAGCTCTTCCATCACACATTGGATTGGTTCAGAAAAGAACCATGCTATTCCTAATTAAATTGGAAAATAGTTTCATTCGTTGCTGAAGGAACCCAACTGTTTCTGTTGTTTGCTATGGAGTTGATATGGGCAACTGTCTATAGCAAAGTTGAGTTGGGTTCCAATATTTATCATCAAAAGGGGTCCATTTTACATTTTGGCCAACAGGGATATATAAATAAACCATCCATTGAATCGAACCCCTAGTTTTCTTGGGTTCACCTCTTCAAAGCTGCTTCAGATAGAAGAACCTGAGAAAACCATAGCTAGGAGCAGAAGCCCAATCCCAGACAAAGCACAGTGATCACTTAGGTATGAGATGGTCAAAACTATACATAGAGAGGCCAATTTTACTTAGTTCAAAAGGACATAGCAGCGCTGGATTTAGGGTAGTGCAGGCGGTTCCCACACACAGCAGCAAGCCAATGGGGGCACAAAATAATAATGAATAAAAATGAATTATTGTTAAAACAAGAAATATTTTGGGAGCACCACATTTTGTCCTTGCCCAAGGTGCCATATTACTGAAGTCTGCCCTGGACAGAGTCTTATCTAAGTGTGAATGAAATAGCAATGAAGATAAGTAACAGCAATTCTCCCAATCTACCCTTTCCCTTTTCTATTTAGGTCCATCATTCCCTGAGAACTGTCTCATTTAACAACAGTGCTGGGGATACAGTTTCCTTTGACAAGAATGGGGAGCTAGTGGCTGGATTTGATGTCATCAACTGGATTTTTTCATCAAACCAAACTAAACAGAAAATTGGCCAGTTAGATCCTGAGGCTCTTCCAGACCAAGTGTTCACTATCAATGAGGATGTCATAATTTGGCACAGCTGGTTTAACCAGGTAAATTGCTGCTGTTAGCAGTTGAGGAACTGAGCTTTGATCCCTATATGGCTGCTGTCCTCCTGTGCAATGTGAATTTATTGGGAGTTTTCTGGATTTCATTTATCTCTGAAGTAACAATTTATAAATCCCCAGCCTCCAGCAACTTGTGATAACCATTCTAGCATTTGTGAAATAAGCTGTAGTCCCCAAAAGTTTGTGCTCAAATACATTTGTTCATCTTTAAGGTGTGAAAGGCACTTTGGTGTTTTTGTTGCAAGAGAACAAATTTGCACCTCTGGTAATTATATCAAATACCATTTTGAAGTCTCCAGCCCTAGGAGCCTTCATAAGGGAGCTATTCCCAGAGGAAGAACCTTAAATGGAGAGAGATTCTGTGTTGGCCATCACCTGTGATTCTTATGCTCCAGCAGAAGAAGCCTTCAGAAGAGAGTTGCTGCCATGGGTGTTATGTGTATCTTAATGAGATGAATAGGGTGAAAGATTATGAGTCCTGATGGTATGGAGAGTGTGTATGAACTTAGCTGTGCTTAGTTTATTATTTGGTTGCTATTTGGTAATATTGTTAGTATGGTTTTCAGATGCTGTATTGATTAGTTTAATTATGATGTTCAGCTTATTTTTTTAGTTGTTGCTTTGTTAAGTGTTTTCTGGATGGTTTCACTAATGATATGTTAATTATTCTATATGATTTATGCTGCATCGGTGTTCTATCATGTTATTGTTGTTGTTGTTTGTTTGTAAGCCACTCTCGGATTCATTTGAATGAAAAGCTGCATAGAAATATAATCAAAGAAATGGTGCATTAGTGTTTTCATCAGATCAGAACTTAACAATCTTTTCTGGGCTTTTCTGGGCTTACCAAAGCGCATTGTTTTCAAAACTGCTATTGCGTGTCGAGACCCCACAGCCACCCCCTTGTTGGGAAATAACTCACACAAGGACAAGGATATTAGGTTTATGTTACTGGACAAATTTGGCCAGAACTTTATTGAATTACAGAATATAAGTGATATTGGCTTAGGCATTGATTGGACCTGACTATATCTGACTCCTGCCCACTGCACAGGAAGTCTGGTAAAGGTAAACCACCAGAAGGGGGAGCCCTGTTGATGCGTACCAACTCGAGCTCCCCCTAGTGTTCCCATCTGGGTCGTGTCATGGCCCTAGCCCCCGACTGGGCTTCGGACAAGATCAACACCCCCGGATTCCTTTAACGGAATACCTTTAAGCATGGAGGGGCAGGTGATGGCCACACCTCCCCTCCCCCACACAAGGTCAAACAATGCCTAACCACCACAATTCTCTTTCATTTGCCTTCTTAGACTCGTCCACTCTCAGTTTGTACTGACAGCTGCCATCCTGGTTTTAGCAAGAAAGTGAAGGAGGGGAAACCATTTTGCTGCTATGATTGCATTCCATGTCCAGAAGGGAAGATTTCAGACCATGAGGGTAAGAAATACACTCTACCTAGAATGGATGTAATTTGGCAAAACATGAATTCTGGGGTTGCTTTTCTTTGGTATTTACATTGGGTTGCCATACATAGGGAAAACCCAGACGTATGGCAGCCCTAATTTACAAGTTCCATACAAATCTTTCTTTAATAGAATGATTTGGTAACTCTGGATAGAAAATTAAAGAAAAAGATAATTCTGATGATATTTGAGGACTGTTCAGTGTTGCATATTCAGTTTTACTTTTGACTTTTGCTTTGAACACCAGCAGTAAAATAATGAGTCATTGCCATTTGCAAAAGCTATCATTTTGTTTAAAGTCTTCAAATACTTTAATTGAAAAGAAATGTCAAACTCAAAGCGCAAAATGGTAACATTCATTTCGATAAGAAGCTAATTAATTGTTTCCCATGTTTTGCTTGTATCTGTCTTAACATTTTTTAAATTGAAAGATGGAATACAAATGACAAATAAATCCCTTGTATCTACGCAAGAGGAGATGTTATGGCATGTTGAATAAATTTAGTACACATATCTGAGAGTGAGAGCACACCTTTATTTTTCAGACCTGAGCGACTGTTATGAATGCACAGATGAAACTTTTCCAAATAAAAATCAGGATCTATGCATTCCCAAGCGCATCAGCTACTTGACTTTTGGAGAACCTTTGGGGATCATCTTAGCCTCTTTTGCTCTTTGCCTTTTTTTGATCACAGCTTTGGTGCTGGGAATATTTGTGAAGTGGAAGGATACTCCCATTGTCAAAGCCAACAACCGGAACCTCACCTACACCCTTCTTGTTTCACTTCTGCTCTGTTTCCTGAGTGCTCTGCTATTTATTGGCAAGCCTCACAATGTGACATGTTTCTTCCGGCAAACGGCTTTTGGCATCATCTTCTCAGTGGCTGTTTCTTGTGTGCTGGCAAAAACCATCACAGTAGTTCTGGCTTTCCTGGCCACCAAACCAGGATCCAGGATGTGGAAATGGGTGGGGAAAGGACTGGCAAACACCATTGTGTTTTCCTGCTCCTTTGTTCAAGTAGGTCTCTGCATCACGTGGCTGGTAGCCAATCCTCCATTCCCAGATGCTGACATGCACTCATTGACTGAACAAATTGTACTAGAATGTAATGAGGGATCGGTGACTATGTTTTACTGTGTTCTTGGCTACATGGGGCTCCTGGCTTTTGTGAGCTTCACTGTGGCTTTCCTTGCCAGAAGGTTGCCTGACAGTTTCAATGAAGCCAAGTTTATCACTTTCAGTATGTTACTTTTTTGCAGTGTTTGGTTATCCTTTATTCCATCCTACCTGAGCACTAAGGGGAAGTACATGGTAGCAGTGGAGATCTTTTCTATCTTAGCCTCCAGTGCTGGGTTGCTGGGTTGCATCTTTTCCCCCAAATGTTACATTATTTTGCTGAGACCTGAGCTGAACAACCGGGAACAGCTAATAAGAAGGAAGCCTTGAAGAATGCATATTTCTGAGTCTTTGCTGTTTGCTGTTAAGTGGTGTTTCAACAACAACAACAACAACTAGCTATGATAAATAAATAATGAATCAAATTACATGTGAAAGTTTGAAAGTCACCCATGATCTTGTCACTATCCAAAAGTATGCATATATGTATATATGGGGAGTTGGCACAGCTTAAATGCAAACATATACAGATACAATGAAAAAAGAAGAAGGCTGTTGTGAAATCTTTTAAGACTTTAGCTGCTCCAGAGACACTGGTCACAGCATGAATATTGAAATTACTCAAACCAGGTTTTATTCATTTGTTCTTCATTCCTGCTCTGCTATACACATAGCAAGAAAACAACCATGAAAATAGAATTTCTAAGCCATATAGAACCAGTGCAGATACATTCAGTAACTGAGAATAAATCTTGGTTATCTGTATGTTTCCTGAATCATGATTTTACTTTAGGAAGGTTTCATTGTTTGTGCAAACCTCCATTCTTTCCTACGGGAAACTTTACTGATATCAGAGGATTAGTGTGCTGATCTGTACTGCAGGTATTAAGAGGTCCAGATACTTAATTATAACTTCCTGGTCATGATTAGGATAAAGACAAGTACCAGGTTCAAGATCGTTCATTGAGTGTCTTCTGTATAAACTACAGAAGAAGTTCAGATTGGCATGCACCATTACAATTATATTTGTTAACAGTACAATGGTACCTCTAGTTGTGCTTCGAGCCCCCAAACCCATCCTGAATGGAAATAAAGACACAGTGGAGACAGAATTTAGTTTAAATGTTAATGGACAAATTTTGGCCACAACTTTATTAAAATACACAAATGTGACTGGTATTGGCTTAGGCATTGGTATCAAACTATATCTGGCTCCTGCCACACCCTACAGGAAGTCTGGAAGGGTAAACAACCAGCAGGGGGATCTCCGTCAGTGTATATTGACTGGTTCTCACCCCTGGGGTTCCCAGGGGTCCTGGCATGGCCCTAGCCCCTCTCCGGGCTTCAGATGAGATCCAGACCCCCAGATTCCTTTAATGGAATACACTATTCATTGGAGGGGCAGGTGATGGCCGCATCTCTCCTCCTCACTTTCCCCTAAACCAATGCCTAACCGCTAAACCTTACAAAGTTGTGGTGATTGCTAAGAGGTAGACAAAAACCAAGTGGCCACAGCCAATCTGCCACATTGGAAAAAATTCCTACCTGGCCCCCATTCCAAAAACAGGTGACCAACTGAAGTCCAAAGCAAGGCCAAACATGACCTAATTAACGGGTGGGTAGGCGGGTGTTCGGCAGCGCGAAGCAAAAGGAGGTCCCTACATTGTGCTGCCAAATAGATACCCCCAACCCCCAATCTTGCCATTCCGCTGATTGGCTAAAGGCCATTGGCATAACTGTGGCACCACCGGCTTGGAGTGGGGCAAACCCTGCCCACAAGCTGGTTAGGGAAGAGTTTGAGGGCCGAGCACAACATGGACCCTCTGTTAGGAGGATCCAATTTATGAACTTAATTCGTCCCGGAGGTCCGTTCTTAACCTGAAACTGTTCTTAACTAGAGGCGTGCTTCTGCTAATGGGGCCTCTTGCTGCTGCCACTATGCTGCCGGTACACAATTTCCGTTCTCATCCTGGGGCAAAGTTCTCAACTTGAGGTAACTCTTCCAGGTTAGTGGAGTTTGTAACCTGAACCGTTTGTAACCTGAGTCATTTGTAAATTAAGGTACCACTGTAGTTGAATTATGGTTGCTGCTGCTGCTGTTTTTAAAATAGGATGTAGTTTTTTCTTAAGCATTTTTACCACTTGAACTTCATTAACGCTGCTTAATCTTTACAAGAGCCTTTTTCTGTATGTTTAAGCTCAGTCTCTCCATATACTTAATGTCTGGATTCCTAGAGCCACTGGGTAATGTGGGAAAGACATTGGTGTAATGTCCACCTGTGGGGTAATGGAAGTAATGTCACTACTTGAGTAGCATGATAATATGGTAGAGTTAGGAGAGTATTCATTGCAATGCTGCTCCTATCGTTGAGTGGGGGTAAATCTGCCACATCCCAATTTTCATATGGAGATGACATAAGTTTATTTATAATATATTGCCTTTCATCAGGGGATCAGAGAGTTGTTTACAGTAAAAGGTGATGTGTTCCAGCGGAGGATCATGGGTAGGCATGCAGATCCCAACTGGCCAATCAAGAAGGGGGAGGAACCAGATTGGCTCCACATCCAAACTCTTCCACTTTTCTTCCTTTTCATGCCGTCCCTCCCTTTGCAATGTTGATTTTTGCTGGTAGAGTGTTTGGAGGCTGAGTAGGAATTTTTGTGGGAAACCCCTGGTTGGCCTTGGGGTTCATATTTTTCACCACTTCACATTGTTGGGAATTCTTGCCTGTTTGGAGTGGTGGTCCCGCCCCCCTTATTTAGGTTAATTGGCTTGTAGTTTGAGTAGGACAGAAAATCTAAAGAACTGGTTGAGTAAATACCTGAGACGTGATGGCAAGGCATTGCTGCTGCAGGAGAGGAAGCTCAGGGTATTTGTTACAAGAGAGGAAATTCAGGGATAGTTAAATGCAGCTCCTGAAGTTATATTGTCCTGTACAATCATAAGATACATTGCAAATTTCTATTACACCAAGGTTAATAAAGATGTGGAGTTAGTTAACCAAATAATAAGTGCCTCACATTCTTATTTTGGAAGTAGTTGTGGTGGTAGGCCACAAGTATGCTACCTTAGTCAACAGCATAACAGACCAAACAGGAACATCTTCCTCCCCATCCTACCCCATGAATAATATAAAATCAAGCTGTTCATAAGACTGGCAATCTTTGGACTCATCTTCCCCATCCAAGTTATTTCAGCAGGTTATTTACTCCCCATTGCCATGGACAGAAAGCTAGGACAATGGCCTCCAATAGTCCATAATTGAGAAAATCCATTTGGGGGTGCCAAATTTTGGGCCCATCCTGGGAACCATATTATGAATGATTACCAAAGTCCTCCTCTAACAACTTGTTGGTTAGCTTCTGAGATAACCAATTATAACATATTGTTAGTAGGCTGTTGCTTCATCATGTCCTTGTTAGGAGGTCTTGGAGAAAGAAGGGACATAGGTGACACCACCCGAGTTCCAGTGATCATGGGTAGCAGAAAACATGGACATGTGGCGAGTGTGTGTGTGACAAGGGTGAGGTTGTTTCAACCTTGTTCTTTACTCCCATACCTCCCATAGGAGGTATGATTGCTCATCTACTGTTGTCACCAGTTTCTGTGTGATGTTGATTATTGCCAGATTGGTACAAAATAAAGTCTTCATAAATTTATGGTTTGGTTGTGGATGAGGGTTCCAGTTTTGCTTGCACAACTGAGACCTGAGTATGTGAGTTGATATGACCCAACTGTACCCACTCAGATACTCAGTGCAGCATCTGCACTGACTTTAGGGATCAGATGGGGCAGGGCTATGATCCACAGAAATCCCATCTCCAACACCAGGAAACTCCAGGTGTCAGGCTGAGAAGAAAGTATCATTCCAACTCCATATCCTGTTTTCAACCAAGTGTAAGAGAAAAGTTTTATTTAGATGTAACAGATTTTCTTCAGCAAGTCCTCAGAGAAATCCTCTTTTTTTTCTTTTTTTTTGAATTGACAATTATCTTACCCTTTGATTGTCATAAGGACTATAATTGTTTTTCATTGCTGTGCAAACCCCCTGTGGAGATGTTAGTTATGACAGCAGAAACTCCATCGCGGTCTTCAAATAATGTCATAAATGTACCCTCTAGCATTCAAACATAGGGCTAGAGACTAGGAGTGAGCACATGTGCACCAATAATTGCATTTAGGGATCTAGACATCAGGTCTATCAGGAGACAGGCCTATCAAGCCATTTTTATCCTGCAGGCTGTTGTGACAGTGTTGTATGAGGAAACAGGAGAATCTGCATGTAAAAGAAAGATTTGCACTTGTGTTCAAGATGAACGTACTAGTGGTGCTACTGCTGGTACTGGTTCCTCACATGGCATGCAAGGCTCACAGAGTTAAATGCAGGGGCCAGTATCCACATCGTCCACTGCACAAATATCTTCAGTCAGGAGACCTCATCATTGGTGGCATTGTTTCTCATGGTGGTTTCATCTCCAGTTCAATAGAATTCACTGAAAAACCTTCACCACCATTGCCAGAAGAACTTATGTAAGAATTTAACTTTTCTTTGTTATCTTCCTTTACTTTGCCAGCAGAGTGGTCAGTGTTAGAGCCCCATCCTCAGAACAGTAACTTTGGCTATGCATAAAGCAAATAAATTATAAAATTACTCCCCTAACCCACTCCTACAAGTCTGTTTAACTCTTTATGGCCAAAGCTGTGAAGCCTGCATATATATGTTCCTGATATAGATTGAGGCCAAGGAGATTATGGCAGAAATTTAAGTATGTCCAATCCTATTTTCACAATATGAATTGTCTACTAGAGTTACTGAACGTGGCAAAAATCATATGATTTCCAACACACCAACTTCTCTACTGTAGCTGCTTTGTGGAAGAAGACGGCGAACCCTTCCTATGTTGTTTAGATGTTTTTGAATAATAATCAAATGAATATTCTTGGTTTTTTCAAGGGACTGGAAGGGAAACCACAGTATATCTGTTATACTTTTTTGTTCTCTGTTAACCCTTACATCACGCCAAATTCCTCTGCAGTTCCTCATTTTATGCCTTCTTTCTCTCTTCCATTATTTTAAATTCCTTCTCATATTTCCGTCATACATTGCAGAGACAATTTGTTTCATCTGATTTCATTTCTTGTGACCTGCAACCACTATCTAGCTTCATTTTTCAATAATGAAATTAGCAATGGATTGATTCCCAATTGCCTTGATGTCATTTCCTTTTTAGAGCCCTGTTTTACAGAAAGTAACTTCATAAGAAATGATGAGCGTGTGGAATAAAAGAAAATTGTATGTGCTTTAACTGCAGCATATGCTATGGTACCTCTTGCTCTAAATATCATCTTAATCAGAACATGTGGTAATATTTGTTGTTAATATTATTGTTAATATTTTTGTTTTTGCTGCTATTTCTTTATAGGAGGCTAAATATTGCCTCAGAAATATGGTATATAAATATTGCAGTAATTATTAATTTAGATGATGATACAGTGATGATCAAGTGTGTATTCCTCTGATGCAGAATGCACCTCTAATTCTAGTGTCTTGTCTAAGAATTACCAGCACATTCTGGCCTTGACCTTTGCAGTGAAAGAGATAAATGAAAACCTTAGAATCTTACCCAATGTAACTTTGGGCTTTCACATTTATGACAATTATTACAATGCTAAGTGGAGCTTCCATTCTTCAATGTTGCTTATTTATACACTGGAGAGATTTTCCCCAAACTATAACTGTGATCTTCAGAATAAACTAACTGCAGTAATTGGGGGACTGGATTCCTTAACTTCTCTTAATATGGCAATTGTCTTGGATATCTACAAGATTCCACAGGTAAGATATTTAAACAGGACACCATTTTCTTTACCTTGCCAGATACAATTCTGTTGCTTGAAAACCGCAATGAGTGAATTTGAAGCAATCAGTTGGACCTTATCTTTTGTGTGTCATATTTAGGATAGTGCAGTATTTATGGTCTTTTCATGATCTAGGAAAATACGTAGCTTCAAATTGGGACTAGATTACTATGTGTTATGATAAGAGCTGAAGCATGAAATAGTCTCTGTAATATAACAGAGGTCATGTTAATATTCAGTTCCAAAATCAAATATCAGTTCCAATATCAAAAATACAATGTCCTTAATTACTTCCCCCAATATTGTTCATCCTTTGAATTCACACAAGTCATTATTGCGTGTGTAGGTCCCCAGGCCACCCCTCAAATAACTTCACACATAACACGTAATTTTAGTTTTGGTTTTTGGGCACTATTTTGGCCACAACTTTATTAAAATACAAAATCAGTGAGTAGTTGTTTAGACATTGGTTATGACTATCTGTCCCCCCGCCTGGGACAGAACTGACATCCCGAGGTCCGATCGGTAGCCAGTAGAAGAGAAAGTCAAACTGGGGGTCATTTGAGCTAAGCGTCGGACCCACGCTGCTCACCCCAGCAGCTCCCCGAAAGCTTGCCTGCCCGGTCCTATAACAAGGATTCCCATAACAGGGATTGGGCGGCCCTGGTCCCATAACAGGGATTGGACGAAATCATGGCAAGCCCCAGGATTCCTTTAACGGAATTCCCTTCAGCGCAATAGGAGGGGCAGGCACCGCCTGAACCCCTCCACCACCAGCATATTATAACCAATGCCTAACCGCCACTCGAGCTTTAACGCTCGCCGCCAACCACTCACAAACCCAACCAGGAACCTAATTTTTTAGCCACAGCATCCAACCAAATCATTCCCCAAATCAGAAAAGAGCACTCCATCTGCCCGGTAAAGGGCTACCACCTTGAAATAAATGCTGGGGTGGGGAATAACCAGCCCACCCAGCTCCAAAACCTTCTTGCACACTGCAGAGTTAATGCATATCCTGGCCTTCTCAGCGGCCTCCGGGCGGGAAACACCGCGCCAGGTTTGCCTCTGCAACAGGTGAGACCAAATATTCTCACTGAAGGTAATAAGGCTGCCAATGCCTCCAAATCCCTTTTTGGATTGAGGTGCGCAAAGCAAGGCAATCAATAGTTGCCACATCATTTTCCCCCAGCTGCACCACTATGGCCATAGGGTGGGGAGGTCCGAGAGCAGCCGGCGACCAATCAGCGGCATAAACTCTCCCCATGACATTCCTCGTCTGGAAAACCATGACACTTGCATGTGCTGTGGGAGGCCGAGACACGCTCCCCTTGCAGACTGCCTCGCTCTGCTGCCAGCCCAATGAACGATGCTGTGTCCCACTATCCAGATGCGGACCAGCGTGGGATCTACAAGGGTTGAAACAAACAAGCATTAGTACCAAACTCAGCATTTGTTTCGCACATAACCCTTGAAAGCATCAGATTTCCATGTCCCAAATCCTTGATCCTGGCAGCTGAGAAGCCCCAATGGGCCACCATAGTCGCTGCACCTATGTGAAAGGAATGAGGGGCGAAACCAGAGGCCGAGATCCCACAAGCAGAGATGGCCTTACGCATGACTTTTGTGAAGTAGTGTTGCGCCAAAGGGTGATCATTTTCAAGCATGAGTAGCGGGCCGTCCCCAGGAGGTCTCAAGGCCAAGTACTTCCTTACATCCTTGACCGGGCATGAGCCCACCTCCCCAGTCGCTGGGAGGCGGACAACCTCTCCCCGACCCAGCTGGTCAGTTTTGGAGTTGCGCACTACAAGTCTCAACTCCAAAAGGGGAACGCATATATCCTGAAGGAGCAACCCATGAGAACCAGCAACTTCTAGGATCGAGCCAGCCCCCCAGGGGAACAAAAAGCCAAATATTTCTGTATCCAATAACAGGGCAAGGGCCCACCTTACCCGTGACTGGAAGCCTGATGATGGCAACCCTGCTCACTAGGTCTGACTTAGAGCTCCAGACACTTATGACAAGCTCCAAAGCAGATAAGGAAAAATCCTGAGGCAATAAGACTCCAAACTCTCCGCCCCGTGCTGGCTCCAACACAATTTCCCTAACCCTCAGTACACCAAAATTACAATGGAAAACTGAAAGATGTCTCGTCTAGACTTAGAACCAGGAGACAAGTCTTAACTTGTTGCGGATACTGCATAGGTCAAGATTGACCGGCTTCCTGCCTGCAGTCCTGTGAAGGCTGGAGTCTTTTCCAACCTTCCGAGACCCTGCGCACGGCACACTTTTAGAAGGGTCTCTGAAAAATTAAAGCTTTATTCTAGCAGGCATTGCAGTGGACTGAATTCTGATAGATTTAACAGTGCATCCGATCTGCAGCAGGTAGGCCAATTACTGCAGGTCCTGCTCAGAGAATGGAGGCAAGTTCCTCTGAATGGCTGAGGACTGCCAGCTAAACGCTAAGGAATCAGTCCAGGCCTTCTCATAAGACCTGAAAGCAGAAGGGGAAATGTAAGCTACTACTCCTCTTAATTATAAATTGTTGCCAAAGCGCCACGGGAGCTCCAGAAAATCCGGCTATAGCTGGGCGTCCGGAGCCCAGGATCTGAAGCTCTCCAACTGAAAACGGGATAGAGTGACAGCGAAAACATTAGATGATCCCGTAATAAAGCGAGCAGAAACGCAATATTAAACCTTAAGCAGTGCAGCTGGAAAGCACATAAAAGGGGGCGGAGACTCTGCCAAAGCATGAGGACCATTTTGCCAGGACCCTCACACTGCCTGGTTATCAGACCAAGGCAGACCCGACGGTCCCTGTACTCCTCAGTCCAGATGTGCGCTGACACTACAATGGGGAGAACTCAAGAAAAGTTAGGTCACATGAGATAGCCTTGCCCTGCCAGGCTCAAGGCCACTGTACAGGATGATGAAGGGACCCCGGACCATGAGACCACCTGGCCGAGCAGGAATGGAAGGGGCAGCCTGGAACAACCACCCTGCATGCCAATTTTTTAAACTGACTTAGCAATGATAGAATCTGACAAAGCAACATTTGCTATCAGAGGAAGTATTACAAGAATAACGTCCTTCACGGCAAACAGCTTTTCCACAGGCAAGCAGAGGTATGAGCAACAATATCCAGCTAGCCCCTAAATACGTTAAAGGGGGCAGTAGGAGCCACTGTCCTATCCACTGCCAACGGAACACCCAGCTCCCCAGGGAATAAAAAGGGCGTCCAGTAAGCCCAAGCAGGGGCTGGTGTCACACGAACCAGCCAGTGAGATAATCCAAACAATGGTACCCCCAGTTAAACGTGTCTTGACTCGCGATGTTCAATCCAGAAAGACGCTAAAGGACTCGAGTGCTGCACAGCCTATAGCGCAACACATTGGCATCGCCTTTTCAATGTAAGGACCATCCAATTAAAGCCCAACTAGTTATAATCTTGAGGGTGAACCGGCAGCAGCCTAACAGCCAATTCAATATCGCATAATGCCAACCAGGCCCACTTCCAATTTGTTGGTAAGCTCAACTGCCTGATCCAAAGATGCATATTTCACGGAACAAATTCCAGAGAGTCATTCACTGAGGTGCCTTTGGGATGCGATAAATATGGATTATATGGGGCTTTCTTAGGGATGATCCCCAAAGGGGATAAATGAAAATCAGGAATAGGAGAAGAATCAAGGGGATCCCACCAAACGTCCCAATGAAAGCTGCTTCCTAACCTCCTTACTTGCTACCACAGGTAGCTCTCTGACTGGCTTTTGAGTTGCTGTATTCTGAGCCACTGGTTGAAAAGCCAGAGGAATCCCAAACCTTGGGAAAACCCTTCCCACAAGCACAAAACCACTGACCCATCTAGATAACCTTTTAGCCAGGCTTTCAAGGAGGATATTTTTATGGAAATAGGGGCGAGAGATATTGAGTTATTGCTTGCCAGCCCCCGCTTGGGCAAGATGCCCTGCCTTGTGTTGCCACCATGATGTGTAAATTTACAGGGCCAACACTGGCTAGAAACCCTAAAGAAGTCCCAACAAAGCTGCCACCGGGCCAGCTTCCTGCATACCAGCTTCAGGTTCTATTGCTCAGGGAATTTCCATTTAAAATGTGGAGCTGCGCAAGTGGTCCACATGTCCCTGTTCCTGCGATCCTAGCGAGCTGAGGGGGTGATGGCAGCCCTGCATCTAACATTCCCATCATAGTGAATTACCACTTATAGAATAATGGGGTTAGAAGGGACTCTGAGGATCATCTAGTCCACTCTCCCACAATATAATAATAATAATAATAATAATAATAATAATAATAATATAACAACAACAGTAATAATCATCATCATCATCTATTTGTACCCGCCCATCTGGCTGGGCTTCCCCAGCCACTCTGGGCAGCTTCCAACAAAATTAAAATACAGTAATGCATCAAACATTAAAAGCTTCCCTAAACAGGGCTGCCTTAGATGTCTTCTAAAAGTCTGGTAGTAGACATCTGGTGGGAGGGTGTACCACAGGGTGGATGCCACTTCCAAGAAGGCCCTCCACCTGATTCCCTGTAACTTGGCTTCTCACAGTGAAGGAACCACCAGTAGAGTGATGAGGGAGAGTGATGAGGGAGCATAAAGCTGTCCCATACAGGGACCAATCCTGCAACCTAGGCATTACTGGCACCATACACTGACCAGCTGAGCTATCCAGGATGATCCCTAAAGACCCGGAACAGCCTCACCCTGACTCCTGGAGAAGTCCAAGGTGATGTCTGAATCATCATCAGAGCCCAGGGATGATTTACCTGCAAGGAGGTGTAAGCATCATCCCTGCTCCGCTTTTTCCTGCCTCTGAAGACTCTTCCTTCTGGAAGAAGGCACCTGGGGCATCAGCAAGTCATCCTCTGCAGGAGAGGCAAGCTCTGGAGGCATCTGCAAAGGCCCTGTCATAGTCTGCAAAAAGAAAAACCTAAACAATGTGAGGAACAGGTGAAACCAATGCTTTGTGCACCACGCTGCCAGAGGCCATCAAATTCTAGGGCCAAGCGGGCCAAGCCCTAGGATCACCTGCTAGGCCAGCATAAATGTTTCCAATGAGATAACAAACTCGAGGCAGCCCACTGCCTGTCCAGGTACCCCGTTAGCCCTTTAGAGGGAAGCACCTCCTCAAGAAACCCAAAGTTCTTTTGGGGAGCAATATCACAAATGGGACAAACTACCCAGCAACAAAATAGTCCAAAAGGAGCAGCTTGTTTTGCTTTGTTATAACAATGGCTAAGTGGGGGATATGAACCCTGTTTCCCAGGTCCTAGTCCTGTACTCTAGCCACTAAGCCACAACGGCTCGCCTCTAAAATGGCAGTTGCCATTACCAGGGCAAAACAAACTTGAAGAAAATAAACTTGTTCAGAAACAGCATAGTTAAAGAGCATACAAAGAGTGCTCATTGGAGGCACAGAGAGCCTCTGGCTCCACTCTGTCTGCCTAAGATATACATTAGCAAAAAGTGAGCCTGCAAACAAACAGATACATTCTTAATAGAGAGAATGAGTCACATGTCACAGAGACTTAACAATTTACTGTACTGCTAACTGTAGCAGGCTTAGGCTTGAAAAATATGTGCAGGCCGAGCAGGCCGTGAAGGCCTCCCTGCATCAGCTCTCTGCCTTTTATAGTCTCATTGCAATATTAAAGGAACTCAATATAGAGTGCCCGCCCAAGGCTAGATTAAAACTCGGCCAACAGCACTGCATGCACCCAAAATAAAGCCAACCTTTGGGGATACTATAAACGAAAGTGATATCAGCCGAGCTGCCCCACAGGCAAAAAATGGGGAAAACTTTTTTGCAAAAGAAAGCTCCTAATGGGGGCTCTCTCCCTATAGGGAAAGGCAAGCCACAGATACAGGGAGAATCTTCCCACAGGCAGGGTAAGGGGTGGGGTGAGAAATCAAACAGGAAAAAAGGGAAATTAGATTAATTAAGGGACTAGAGAGGATTCAAAAGAAGGGGGAAAATAAAGAAATGTAACCAGACATGAGAAGATTGCTCCTGATCCGATGCACTCTGCAAAGAGAAAGAGAAACCAGAGTGCACCAATATTTAAAGACTATGGTCCCTCCCACCCAATTTGCAACATACAACTTGCCCCAGCAACCCGGTTACCCAATCATGATGCCAGGCAACAATTATTAACCTGCCTGGCAACAAGAGGCCTGGCCTGGTGGCCCACACCGCAACACGTGCTCTCATTTATTGGAGAACACGCTTTATCGTATCCTGCTCTCATCGTAGTAAAACAACAACTAAAAAGTATTATTAAAAATATCTACTCTAGAGACCATGTCTAAGGCTGCTTGTGATGGAAGGAAGGCCTTAGAATCTTCCCTGTGCTCAGCTGCTTCCTGCAGTGTAGAAAGATGGCATACCTGGCTGGAATCCATTTCCAACTTAAAGTGATCCCAGGGTTTGTGTGTGATTGTATTTCTTGCTTTTAAAAATGAGTGGGATTTATATAGGCAGCAAATTGTTCAAATGGCAGGGGGAAAAGATGCCATCTCCTAGTGTCAACAAAGAACAAACTAAACAAACAAAAAAGCATCCCTGTGGAGAAGCAAGCCCTCACTTTATTGCCACAATCCAATTTTTAACAGGTGGACCCAATATGAGGATTGTTTCTGCACATGATAGACTAATATTGGAAGAGATATTTGTTTAGGTACCAGGGACATAAGCCATGAAGGGGTTTATATGTTGAAGCTACAATCTTGAACTGGGCCAGCAAATGCAAGAATACATAAGCTTTCAGTTTTGCTGCCTCATTATTTCTTCTTCTTCTTCTTCTTCTTCTTCTTCTTCTTCTTCTTCTTCTTCTTCTTCTTCTTTAATTTACATGCCACCCTTTATCCAAAGATCCCAGAGCAGTGTACAACATGAAGAACATAATTTATACAGCATAATAATAATTTCCAGGGCTCTTTAGCATTTCTCCATACTTTCACTGGGTTCGTAGTTCAGCTTCCTTTGCTGTTGTGTAATGACTGAGGGTGCTGTGCAGTCCCCCCCCCCCCATTGGTCTTTTCTCCACTGCTAATGGGTAACAGAGTAGTCAATGAAAGGGAATTGTGACCCAAGCTGATATTATGCATATTCAGTGATTTGAATAACTGAAAGTGGTAATTAAATACTATGGTTATTTTCTCTCCCATCTCACCCTCAATGCATATTTAGCTAACATATAGCCCTGCTCCAGTGATGAACGATAAAATCCCAGGCCTTTACTTTTACCAGATGGTCCCTAAGGAAGACCTTCAATATGAGGGGATTCTCTCTTTGCTTCTGCACTTCAGGTGGTCATGGATTGGCGTTGTTGTTATGGATACTGACAATGGAGAGATTTGTGCAAACTGTGCTTCTAGTGTTTCCCCAAAAAGGTATTTGTATAGACTTTATTGAAAGAATCTCCACTCCAACTTTTATCCCTGATCTAAAAGGCATGCTGGATCGGGGGAAAGAAATACACGATACTCTAATGAACAGCAAAGCCAATGTAATACTGGCATTTGGAGAATCTTATTCCTTATCATTTTTTAGATGGTTGTCATTTCTATCAGAAATGCACAGCCTGTCAAAGAAGCCAAAAGGAAAAGTTTGGATAACTACAGCACAGGTGGAGGTCACGTCATTTTCCTATCAAAGGACTTGGGATGCAGAGATATTCCATGGTGCCATAGGCTTCACATTCCACTCCAGTGATCTGCCAGAATTTCGCCAGTTTGCTAAGGGTAAAAACCCATCCAGCACTTCAGGAGATGATTTCATCAAGGACTTTTGGCAAACTGCTTTTGGATGTTGTGATGGGATGATGAGCTGCTTGTGCGTAAAGCTTAGTCCCTCAGAGTTTGCTCAACTTAGCAAGGCTCTGTTTTTAGCGGAGCCCTTAAGCATGGCTCCCTCAGTTGCTGGCAGAATCCGACAGTGGGTGTTTATGGAATCTACTCCAGCATAAAAGCTCCTTGACGGAAACGCGTCGTCTAGATTCTCGGCGCGACAGTTTCCGGCGAGGAGTGGGTGTACCTATGGGAGGACCTGAGACTTCTCCGCTGTTATCGCTGGAAGACTCCCTGAGCCATTCCTTCGTCTCTCTCTCTCCCTGATCTCCCACTCTCCCCCTGCTGCTGCCTTCCGCCGCTGCTGAGTCTCTCCTGACTTCTGAGAGCCCCTCCACCTCCTGTCTTTCCGATGGCAGTTCCCTGACATCCACCTCCCCTCCAGGGCCCCCTTCACCCCCTCCCGCCCCCTCCCCTGCTGGCGGTGAGGATGGAAAACCCCGGAAAGAACACTCCTCATCATCAGAGGATTCAAACACTTCTCTCCACTGCCTCCCGTCTCTTCTCCCTGTGTCCTCTTCCCCGTCTGAGTCTATTTCCTCTTCTAGCCCTGATTCTGGGAACCCTTCAAACTCCTCTTCCTCATCGGTGGTGCTGAAGTGTTCCCTCCTGAACCGTCCCACGGGCTGAGGTTTCCTTGGAAACCGTTGATGAAACGTTTCTATTAAAACCTCATCATTGACCTCCTCTGCCGGTACCCATGTGTTTTCTGACTCTGCTTCCCCTTCCCATTCTACTAAATACTCCACCTGATTCCCTTTCCACCTGGAATCAATGATTTCTGCCACATGCATGTTGCGTTCCCTTTCTTCTATGACTGGTGTTTGAGTAACCTCCCTCTCACGTTCCCCCCACTCTCGCCCCTCTCGGTATGGCGACAGTAGAGACCTGTGAAATACTGGGTGCAGTTTCATGTGGTTGGGTAATCTGAGTTTGAATGCCACTGGGTTGACCTGTTGCATGACCTCAAAGGGTCCCAGCCGTTTGGGTCTCAATTTCTTACACCCTCCCTTGAACGGCAGTCCTTGGGTGGATAGCCACACCCTGTCCCCCACCCTTATGGTTTCACCTTCCCTTCTGCTTCTGTCTGCTTGCTTTTTGTATTCTTCCTTGGCCCTCTCTAAGTTAAGTTGGAGTTGCCGGTGGATCGCTTCCATCTCTTCAACAAAGCGTTCCGCAGCCGGGACACTCCATCTCTCCCCTCCTTCTCCTGGAAATGCCCTGGGATGACACCCATAATTAGCCAGGAAGGGACTTTTCCCTGTGGACACATTCTCCGCGTTGTTGTAGGCAAATTCTGCCAGGGCCAACTTATCTACCCAATCATTTTCTCTGTCATTTACATAACACCTCAGGTATTGTAAAATCCCGTTTGCCCTTTCCGCCTGCCCATTTGTTTCTGGGTGCCGGGCAGTGGAAAAATTGACTTCCACGTGCAGTAAGCTCATGAGCTTCCTCCAGAACCTGGAAGTAAATTGTTTCCCTCTGTCGCTGACCACCCTCAAGGGGGCGCCATGCAACCTGAAAATATGCTCTACAAACAACTTGGCGGTTTCTTCCGCTGTGACCACGTGTGAACAGGCTATAAAATGGCACATCTTAGTTAATAGGTCTACCACCACCATGACAGCTGTCTTCCCTTTGGATTTTGGCAGGTCCGTCATAAAATCTATGGATACTGCCTCCCATGGCCTTTCTGGTGTGGGTAAGGGTTCCAATAGCCCCGCTGGTGCCAGCCTCTCCCCTTTTGCTCGCTGGCACCGGTCGCACCCCCTAACATATTCCCGTACGTCTTCCCTCACCTTGGGCCACCAAAACTCCCTGGTAACCAACCACATGGTTTTGTGCTGCCCAAAGTGCCCCGCTGTGGGGCTGTTGTGTAACTGCTTGAGCACTCTGCCTCTCAGTTCCCCATCGGGTATGTACAGTGCCCCTTTGTAATACAACGCCCCGTTCTTTTCCTCAAACCCCCCTGTGTTCTCCCCTGTCCCCCTGAGTTCTCTGAGTTTCTCTTGGGCGTATTCATCGTTCTCGGTGCCCTCTACCAGTTCTCTTTGCCCCACCAATGCCGCCCCACACACCCAGTGGTCCTCAGGGATGATATGCCTTTCCTCAGGCGCTCCCTCCCCCTCTAAATACTCCAGTTTTCGAGAGAGAGCGTCCGCCCTTACGTTCTCTGGTCCTGGTACGTAACGAATTTCAAAATGGAATTTGGAGAACTCCTGGGCCCATCTCACTTGTCTCTGGTTCAGTACTCGGGCAGTTCTCCAGTACTCCAGATTTTTGTGGTCGGTCCGCACTTGGACCTTGTGCTGCGCCCCAATCAACAAGTGTCGCCATCTCCGGAACGCTTCATGAATGGCGAGCAATTCTCGGTCGTATACGGTGTAGTTCCTCTCGGATTTGTTCAACTTCCACGAGAAGAAGGCACACGGTCTCCATTCCGACGTATCTTTTCCCGGCTGTAGAAGCACAGCCCCCACCGCTCGGTCTGAGGCGTCAGTCTCCACTCTCATTGGTTGCTGTAGATCCACGTGCAAAAGTTGTTCTTCCGACGCAAACGCCTTCTTTAATCTTTCGAACGCTCGCTGTGCCTCTTCCGTCCAGACAAATTTCTTCTTGCTGCTAAGACAATCAATGATGGGCGCCGTTAAGTGGGCAAAGTTCTTGATGAACTTCCAATAGAAGTTTCCGAAGCCCAGGAACCTTTGCACGTCTTGCTTAGTTTTCGGTGTCTTCCATTCCAGTACCGCTTGAACCTTGCTGGGATCCATGGCCAATCCCTTGTCTGACAACCGGTACCCCAGGAATTCCACCTCTCTGGTATGAAACTGACACTTCTCCAGTTTCACCCACAGCTGGTTTTCTTGCAGTCTGCTCAGTACCTCTCTTACATCTCGCACATGCTGCTCCTCATTCTCTGAGTACACCAGGACGTCATCTAAGAACGCTACACAGTTCTTGTAAAGCAATGGTCCCAGGACGTGATTCATGAACGATTGAAAACAGGCCGAGCCCGCCTGTAGACCGAAGGGCATAACGAGGTACTCAAAGGCCCCCAAGGGGGTGAACATAGTGGTTTTCCACTCATCTCCCTTTCTCATACGTATCAGATTATATGCCCCCCTTAGGTCCAGCTTGGTAAAAATTTTCCCTTTCCTCACCCAGGTCAAAATGTCATCGATTCTGGGCATGGGGAAAGTCACTGGTTCTGGCACTGCATTTAGGGCCCGGAAGTCCACAACCAATCTGGGTTTATTAGTATTTTTTTTGTCCACAAAGAACACTGGGCTGCCCCCCACCGCTCATGACTCTCTGATGAAACCTCGCTTGAGATTCTTGTCAATGAACTCCCTTAACTCCTGCATCTCACTGTCTGACATTGCATACAGCTTGCCCACTGGCAGTTGTGCTCCTGGGAGTAAGTTAATTTGACAGTCAAAGGGTCTGTGCGGGGGCAGTTTATTTGCTTCTCTTTCGCTGAAGACGTTAACCAGGTCGGCGTATTGTCGTGGTACCTTCCCTTTATCAGCTACTTCCATCCCTGCTAGGGTGGCCTTGGCTCCCACCTGGGCTTCCCCTTCCTTGCAGTGTGCCAGGCAGTGTGCTGACCCAAATGAGACTACTCTCTGGTGCCATCCCACTAGCGGATCATGCAGCGCTAGCCAGCTCATTCCCAAAATAATGGGCGCTCCTCCCAAGGTGGCCACATTAAACGCTATCAGTTCCGTGTGTCTTGCCACCCTCATTATCATTGGGACAGTCTGCTGGTTAACTGCTCCTCCCAACAGTGCCCTCCCATCAATCGTGGTCACCTGCAAAGGGTTACTTAGAGGGATAGTCTGTATCTGGTGTTCGGCTGCAAACTCCTTACTCATAAAATTACAGGAGCTGCCTGAGTCCAATAGCGCCTTTATCTTTAGTGGGTGTCCGTTTGGCAGCTCTAGCGACACCTCTATTACAAGCGCTGGTCTTGGTGGTTCCGGCGTGGGCACATTCACTGCTCTTTGGCCTGGCTGCTGTGCCCCGATGGTGGCAGCCAGGCATTGGCTTTTACTTGCTCCTTAACTCCCTCCTCCTCCCCCCCAACAGCTCCCGCCATCCCTTGCCATTCCTTTTTTTGTGGGCAGACTCTGGCAAAGTGACCTGGCTGTTGGTAGAGAAAACATTTCTTGGTGCCCTTTCCCTCCTTCTTCCGCCCTTCACTGGGGTTTGAAACTGCCCGCGCGCGCGCTGTTCCAATTTCCATCGGCTCTACTGGCGGGGAATGCTGCTCGGGAATCTCTGGAATGCGGAAATCCCTCCAACGTTCCCCCTTCCCTTCCCGCTTCTCCAAAGCTCTCGCCTCCTGGCGTGCTCCTATGGCCAGCGCTGATTTAGTCAGCTGGTCCATAGACTCCGCCCTGGGCGCCCGGGAAAGTTCGTCCTTCACCACCGAAGATAGCCCTTCTTCAAAGAGCATTTGTATGGGTTCCGCCGACAGGTCCCATCCCAATTTATGGATCAACATGGTGAACTCAGTCCAGTACTCACGGACAGATCGGCTCCCCTGTTTACACCCCATTAACTGTCTGCGCACCACTCCCTGCTCAATCTCGCTGGAAAACATCAGGTCCATGGCGCGAAAAAACTTCCTCGAGTCCTTTAGGGTGTCATTATTAGCTGCCATCAGGGGTCTTACCCAGTCCTTCACCCCTCCTTCGAGATGGCCAATCACAAACGCTACCCTCGATTCCTCATTGGGAAAGTCATCAAACTGCAGATTGAGGGCATATTGCATCTCTGTTCTAAAGGCTTGATAGTTCCTGGGATCCCCCCCAAACTTCTGCACCAATCCTGGCACCTTCCTCGTGAGTGGGGTGGCTTTCCCCTTTTCTGCATCCTGAGCCCTCCTCTCCTCGAGCCTAGCCGTTTGCAGCGCTAGCTGGACCTTCAACATTCTGTACCTTTCTTCCAGGCTTGGACCCGCTCCAGCTCCTCCTGCGTCTCCTGCTCCAGTTGGGTTGCTCATGATGCCTCTTTTGCACAAGCGGCTTTCAGAGACTGTCGGATTGCTGTGATGGGATGATGAGCTGCTTGTGCGTAAAGCTTAGTCCCTCAGAGTTTGCTCAACTTAGCAAGGCTCTTTTTTTAGCGGAGCCCTTAAGCATGGATCCCTCAGTCGCTGGCAGAATCCGACAGTGGGCGTTTACGGAATCTACTCCAGCATAAAAGCTCCTTGACGGAAACGCGTCGTCTAGATTCTCGGCGTGACAGTTTCCGGCGAGGAGTGGGTGTACCTATGGGAGGACCTGAGACTTCTCCGCTGTTATCGCTGGAAGACTCCCTGAGCCATTCCTTCGTCTCTCTCTCTCTCCCTGATCTCCCACTCTCCCCCTGCTGCTGCCTTCCGCCGCTGCTGAGTCTCTCCTGACTTCTGAGAGCCCCTCCACCTCCTGTCTTTCCGATGGCAGTTCCCTGACAGATGTGTATTTCTAAACACAGCTGTGGATGAGGTAGAGGGGGATATTTGCACAGGGGTGGAGAAGCTGGAGGACCTTCCTATCCCCTTCTTTGAAACGAGCATGACTGGACATAGCTACAATGTCTACAATGCAGTCTATGTTGTGGCTCATGCTTTACATGCCATGCCCTTAGCCAGATTCAAACAGAGATCCCTATTGGCTGGACCGGAATTGAAGCTGCAGAATCAACCATTTTGGCAGGTATTTAGCTAAACATCTTAATGGTTTTGGGTGTGATGGGGGCTCTGATATGTATAGCAAACTACCTTCACAAACATCCAAGGGCATAGCATGGGGAGGACCAGGGGGGCTGTGGCCCTTGGCACACATCTATGAAAGGGTGTAAGGGGCACAATCAGGTACCCCACAACAGGCTTCCTTACTTGCCAAGCTTTGCCCAAGCCAGACCTTCAGGGCTGGAGCAATGATGGTGCCTCCTTACACTTGTGGCCAGTGAAGGGGGCGTCTGGCTGAGAGGGAGGGGGTGCTGCCATTGCTGCCCACCCAGGAGAAGTGAGAGGGTCTGGCAGCTGCCTCCTCCTCTGTGAGCAGGGTGCCTCTTCAAGCCTTTCTCCCTCACCTCACTCTCCACTGGTTCAGACCACTGGCTTAGTCAGCAGTGAGGGCTTGGGTTGGTGTGGCCATGCTACCTATGTCCTGGGTTCCAAGAACCCACACTATGCTGCTGCAAACTTCAGCTGATTTTATCAGTCAACTATTCTTTAGTGGCCACCAATTTCTTTCCCTAGAGTGCATTGTATGTTGTTTATTTGAACATTCCAGGAAATAAATGGCCCAGGCCAGAAGGGGCTGCTACTTTTTTTTTTTTTTTTTTTTTTTTTTTGTAAGCTTGTCCCAACCCAAATCAGATGCACCATTGTGATCCAGGAAAATCATAAAATGGCGGCCAACAGGAGAGACTAAAATTTAAGGTGGGAATCCCTACCTTAAATAACAAAAAGTCTATTTTGTAAATAAGAAATAAATGAATAAATTATGAAAGGTGTGACCTAAAATAATGAAAAAATAGAAGAAAGATATTTCTTGCTCACCTCTCCCATTTGTAGCCTTTTACGTGTCAAGGTCCCCAAGCCACCCCTCAAATAACCCACAACTCACACATAATTTTTGTTTAAGGTTTTTAGCATAATTTTGGCCACAACTTTATTAAAATAAATATCTGTGAGTGGTTGCTTAGGCATTGGTTAAGACTATCTGTCCCCCCACCTGGGACAGAACTGACTTCCGAATTCCCTCGGAAGCCAGTGAAGGGAAAACAATATTGGGGAGCAATGGAGCTGAGTCACAGGCCCTCACCGCTCACCCACATGCTCCCCAGGGCTTGCCGGCCTTAGTCCCATTTCAGGGATTCTGACGAAATCGTGGCAAGCCCCTGGATTCCTTTAATGGAATTCCCTTGCACACCAGCATTGGAGGGGCAGGACCAGCCTGTCCTTACCCCTCCTCCAACCAATTTATAACCAATGCCTAACCGCAACCTTACAAGTTGTGACGATTTGCTACGTAGTAGGCAAAAACCAAATGGCTCAGCCAATTAGCCATATGGACAAAAGTCCTACTAGGCTCCTGCCCCAACGGCAGGCGACTCCATGACAGGCATAGCAAGGTCAAACAAAACACCCTGAACTCAGGGCGGGCGGGGGGTGATCCGATGCACTCAGCAAAAGAGAAAACAATAAGCTGAGTGCCCCAATATTTAAAGCCTTCAGACCCACCCACCACATTGCAACATGCAATTTGCCCCAGCAAACCAGCCATCCAATCATTGCCCCAGGCAGCCTTTTTTTACCCCTGCCTGGCAACAGAGGGATGGCTCGGCAGACCCCACCGCAACACGTGCTCTCATTTCAGGGAGAACACGCTTTCTAAAACCATTATTTTTCAATCTAGCTGCATCACTTTCTGCGAGGTGCCTCATTTAACAACAATGCTGGGGACAAGATTTCATTTGACAAGAATGGGAAATTAGTAGCTGGATATGATATGATCAACTGTTTACTGTTATCAAATCAGTCAAAAGTGAAGATTGGGAAGGTGGATTCACAGGCTCCTGCTGACCAAGTGTTAGCCATTAATGCAGATGCCATCACATGGCATAGCTGGTTTAACCAGGTAGGATACAATATATAGCAATGTGGGGAGTCTTTGGTTCTTTTCTGAGTACAGGATCTCAGTCATAACAGACAGAATTACTTTCACTAGATGCTGCTAATTTAATGGTACTTTAGGGATTTGATCTTTGTGAATTGCAATATGATTTAGTCTCATCATACCTCCTGGAATAATTTGCACCTGAATGTGTGCATCGGAATGTTATCTTATTCCAAAAGAAAAGGTAAAGGACCTCTGACAGTTAAGTCCAGTCACAGACGACTCTGGGGTTGCAGCGCTCATCTTGCTTTACAGGCCGAGGGAGCCGGCGTTCGTCCGCAGACAGTTTTTCCTGGTCATGTGGTCAGCATGACTAAGCCGCTTCTGGAGCAATGGAACACTGAAACCAGAGCAGCGCATGGAAACACCGTTTATCTTCCTGCCGAAGCAGTACCTATTTATCTACTTGCACATTTTTTTTGGCATGCTTTCGAATTGCTAGGTAGAGAGCTGGGACTGAGCAACGGGAGCTCACCCTGTCGTGGAGATTCGAACCGCCAACCTTCTTATCGGCAAGCCCAAAAGGCTCAGTGGTTTAGACCACAGTGCCACCGTCTTTCCCAAATGTTGCTCAGAAACATCAACAGGTTCAAAGAGCTGCAGTCAGATTTTTGAGTGGGGCTGGTTATAGGGAATATATGCCTCTGTTGTTACAGCACCTCCACTGGCTACCACCATTCTGTCTCCAGGCACAATTCAAAGTGCTGGTTATGACCTATAAAGCCCTACAAAGCTTAGACCATATTTCCTCATACAAAGCTGCCCAGGTTTTGAGCTCCTCAAGGGCCCCTCTCTCAGTCCAACCCCTCTCACAGGAAGTTTTGTGGGGATGCAGGAAAGGACCTTCTCAGTGGCTGCTCCCAGACTCTGAAATGAACTTCCTGAAGAAACTAGACTGGCTCCCTCCTTTTTGTCCTTCTGCTGAGAGGAAGAACATCTTGTTCTAACAAATTTTGGGGAATTGATTGTTTTTAATGAAAGGGTTGGCGCTGTGCTGTTTTTATTGTAGTCATTTGTATGTTCTAAGCAGATTTTATATGTGTATATTGTTTTAATTCTATTGAATTGTTTTTTTCTTTTTCTTTTTTCTTTTTTTACAAAAACTTGTTTTTATATGGAAGCTGCCTTGATGCCTGTCAGGAGAAAATGCAGTGATAAATAGATATATAATAATCTAATAACACACAATCTATAAAAGCCATAGACAGATCAACATAATTATATCTATCTATCTATCTATCTGGGACGCAGGTGGCGCTGTGGGTTAAAGCCTCAGCGCCTAGGGCTTGCTGATCGAAAGGTCGGCGGTTCGAATCCCTGCGGCGGGGTGCGCTCCCGCTGCTCGGTCCCAGCGCCTGCCAACCTAGCAGTTCGAAAGCACCTCAGGGTGCAAGCAGATAAATAGGGACTGCTTACCAGCGGGAAGGTAAACGGCGTTTCCGTGTGCGGCTCTGGCTCTGGCTCTGGCTCTGGCCAGAGCAGCGATGTCACGCTGGCCACGTGACCCGGAAGTGTCTCCAGACAGCGCTGGCCCCTGGCCTCTTAAGTGAGATGGGCGCACAACCCCAGAGTCTGTCAAGACTGGCCCATACGGGCAGGGGTACCTTTACCTTTACCTTTATCTATCTATCTATCTATCTTTCATCTATATAGATATATGTATATATGTATATATGTATACATATATCTATATACACAGTAGGACAATGACTATAGCTTTTCTAGATCTAAAGGGTAGGAGGGAAAAACATTTTGAATAATTAAACATGGCGGATGGCCATCTCAGTTACGAAGATGCATGCAAGAGAACAAGGGAAAAGGTGCACCTCAAAAAAGCAGAATAATACTTGAAAATTATTTAAATATGAGGTGACTGAAGTAGTACTTTCTGAATGTCTTGAATCATCAGATGTCTATGAGTTCCAGTGTTATGAGAGAGGGAGAAACACTTTTCTGTATCCACCTCCCCTATGCCAAGCTTAACTTTGTAAATTTCTACCAAATCACCTCTCATTCATTTTTCATTTAGATTAAAGAAGTCCCAAACCTGTAACCTTTCTTTGTAAGGGAGTCACCCCATCCACTTGATTGTATTAGTTCCCCTTTTCCGAACTTTCCCCAACTCTACAATGTCCATTTTGAGGTGATCTGAACTGTACACAGTATTCCAAATGTGGTTGCACCATAGATTTGTGTAATGGCAATACGATTTTGGAAATTTGATATTTTATATTTTATTAGGCTTGGTGTCACAGGTCTATTTTTTCAGGTGGGTAGGGCTGCCCACCTCTTAATCATATGACATCATTAGGATATAACATGAAAGTTGGACAGCTCCACTGCCCACCTCTCAAAATCTCTTGTGCAGGGATGGAAAACCAAATGTGGCCTAGAAACCCTCCCCAATTTGCACCTGAGGCAAATTGTTTTGAACTGTGTTTTGTTCAGAGCATACCCATTTGTCGCAGACCTCATATCATATATATCATATGTGGGACATGTAGAGATGTACCTGGATCCAACCCACCTATTAAATTTGGCTTCTTTTTTGGTAAACAAAGATCTGGGCCCCCTCTGCCCTACAACCTCAGAACTTCCAAGGTAATAATATTAAAATATAATTGTTGTCCTCTTTCATTTGTGGATTAGACACGACCTCTTTCCCTATGCACTGAGACTTGCAAGCCAGGTTTTAGCAAGAAAGTGAAGGAAGGGGAGCCATTTTGCTGTTATGATTGCATCTCATGCCCAGCAGGGAAGATTTCGTATGAGGGTAAGACCCAGAGTTTTCTTAATATGATTGGCTATATGTAAAGAAATAGGCCTCTAAAATAAGGAACACAAAGTGATTATGGTAAGTCTGAGTCAGAGGGCCTTGTTGGAGATGCAAAAATCCAATATGGTTTTCTTGGTGGAATCATTTGACTTTGTTTTGAATGTGAGCTGGTCGCCCATGGCCTCCTTGTCTAAACTTCATCCCAAGACCTCAGAACATGTAAAGAGAGGGGTTGGTCTCATCTGACATCCTTGTATGAGTTTCTGTGTTTATGAGCAATCTCCTCCTTGAAGTCTCATTCAGGTCCACAAATGCAGTGTGGCTAGTTATTTATTGACTCAACAATAGGGAAGTTGGGATAGGCTTGGAAGATTATGGCCTCTGTGGTTCATATTTATCTTCCAAAATCCTGTTGTCTCATTACTGGCAAACAAGAGGGTTGGCTTCCGGAAATTTTGTTTATATAAAATGCAGTTGCATATAAAAATATGCAATATACATATTAATTTCCCTTCTGACACACTCCGCCTCCCAGCCTCTGGGTCCTCATGTAGGGTCCAAACAAACTCTCAGCTCACCCACAAGAGTCTTGCAATGAGAAGAGTTCCTGGAAACAGTGGGCATCACCCTAGTCTCTTGTTTCTTACGAGCAGGCACAAGCAGGATGGTACTTCCTCAGGCTGCCCACAACTATGTGCCATTCAGTTGCACTCTCCACAACCAGTTCCAGGAGCAGCAGGTTTGTTGAGTTTCTCAGGTAGTCCAAAGAATGGGGAAGGCATCCCCTCACTCAGAGCCCCCCTTTTGTATTATTATTGAATTTATATACTGCCCTATACCAGAGGTCTCTCTCTTCACCTCTGTCCTTTTCTCCTCCAGCTGCTAGAGAGAGAGAGAGAGAGAGAGAGAGAGAGAGAGAGGTGTGACATGAGAAGCGAGCACAATGTACTAGTTGAGAAGAAAGTATACATTTTAATTCATTTTAGATTAAATAAATGAAAATAGCATAACAGTTTACTAAATTGTCTTCAACATTGATTATAAACTGCCTTGGAAAAGGAAAATCAGGACCTGGTGTAACATTGTCCTTGGTAATGCACTACATTTGAGGTTTTCTTGTATATATTCAAAAATGCCCAATTTTCATAGATAAGTCATTGCTTGGAGTCTCTTGGGATGACAGGATTACATAAACTTTATGCAAGATTAGCATGTCCCACATATGATTAGCATAAACATGCAAGATTAGCATGGATTGTATGGTTTGGGACACCAGTATAAACCTCATAACTCATTGCTTCTTCTCCAGATATGAATGACTGTTTTAAATGTCCAGATGAATATTATCCCAACAAAAACCAGGATTTGTGTATTCTGAAGGAAATAAGCTTCTTGTCTTATGAAGAACCTTTGGGGATCAGTTTAGCCTCTTTTTCGCTTTCCTCTTCAATCATCACAGCTCTAGTGCTAGGGACGTTTCTGAAGCACCACAACACACCCATTGTCAAAGCCAACAACCGGGATCTCACCTACATGCTCCTCCTCTCCCTCCTGCTCTGCTTCCTTTGTGCATTGCAATTCATTGGACAGCCTCAGAAGGTGACATGTCTTCTTCTCCGTGGCTGTTTCTTGTGTGCTGGCAAAAACGATCACTGTGATTCTGGCTTTCATGGCCACCAAACCAGGATCCAGGATGAGGAAATGGGTGGGGAAGAGGCTGGCCAACTCCATTGTGATTTCCTGCTCCTTTATTCAAGCAACCATTTGTATTATGTGGTTGGCATTTTCTCCCCCATTCCCAGATGTCGATAAGCACTCAATTTATGGAGAAATTGTTCTAGAATGCAATGAGGGTTCTGTAACTATGTTTTACTGTGTCCTTGGTTACATGGGCTTTCTGGACTTCCGGAGCAATGGCTGCCCTCTTCTAACTGTGAAGAGGGAGCTCCACAGGAACGGGTCGTCCGCTACGGCGCAGCGGAGACCCACATCGGAAAACCACAGGCAGCGTAAGCCTGTGGCTGTGGGACTCGGCGGGCACCAGGAGCGCTCCCCGAAACGAAGAAGGGACCTCGTAAGAAGCTCCGGAACGTAGAAGGGTGTGCGGTGCTGTGAGTCAATCGCTCTTTCTGTGGAGTGAAGCCACGTAGCTGCTGTCGGCGAGCGCTGTCCTCTTTTCCTGGAATCATTCGGCTTGAAACAAACAACTCGTGAGTAAGATAAGAAAAGACAAGGTTCGGGACTAAAATTTTTGTTAATTCGGCTAAAAGCGAGAGACGTAACCAGGAAGTCCGTCTCTTGCCACTGCCTAAGATCTAAAGCAAAGGCTTTGATGTTTGGAGTCTTTGAAGAGGTGTTAAAAGACAATCAACTCTTACATCTATTTAAGCTACTTTAGGACTTAACTTTTTAAAGCCTCATTTTATTTCATGAACTGTGTGATACCTCCACTGTTGGATTTACAAATTGACAAAAAATCCCAGGCAGTCGGGCTGCCTAGACACCAGAACTGTCAGATTGCAAGACTTTGATATTTTGTTGCTGGAGCCAGTATTAGCTGAGCCTAAATGGAACTGTTACTTGGAACTGTTACATTCTGCACTTATTGAGACATTGTTATATATTGAGACCAACTCTGCCAAATATAATTGCTGAAGGTTTTCTAGGAAATTAAAGGCTGTTTGGACATTCTTTTTAAAGTATTGAAGTTTGGAAAATTTTTAATAATTGATATTAACTAATTTGACTCCTTCCCTACAATACAAGTGGACTCCCCCTAGAGGATTTTTGGTTTTCTAACTATACGTGACTTTTCTTTTGGTTTCCTTTCCTCCTATTTGGTTGTTTATCTTACGGGCTTGTGGATTCCCATGAGAATATACTCAGTTTGACCTTGACTCGTAGACAGAAGTGGAATGAGCGGCACTGGGAGACAAACAAGAGCGGGTAGAGGAAAAAAGCAAACAACTTTGAATTTACTTTCCCAGCCGCGTAGATCATCAGTCCCTGATGTTTTGGAACTAGAAGAAAGTGAGCAGCTGTTGGGTGAAGATATGGCAGCAGGTGGAACTGCTTCAGTATTAGACAAAATACTTGAAAAATTGGAAAGCTTAGATAAAAAGGTGGATGAACAAACGTCAAAGATTGACCAGACCAGAGAATCTGTTAACAAGTTAACTGAACAAGTCACTCTGAACGCGCAAGCAATTAGCAACTTATCTGAATCCACGGTAGAAAATCGGAAATTGGCAGAGGAAGCCATCCAGAAAACTGCGGTATTGGAGCAGGAGGTGAGACCACTCCACAAGAAGGTTGGGGAACAACAGGCCTATCTGTCTATGATTGAACTTCGGGCCAGGGAAAATAATTTAAAATTGAGGTTTATACCAGAACTTGAACATGAACAAGGGAACTTAACGGAGTTTTTAACAAAAGAATTTTCCAAGTGGTGGCCTTTGGAGGAAGAAAAGGACTTTAAAATTGTGACTGCTTTCAGGCTTGGGAAATTTATAAAGAAGGACAAGCCCAGAGATTGTTTGATTACCTTGAGATCCAAGGAGGAAAGGGACAAAATACTAGGACTACACTATGGAAAGTCACTTGAAATTTTGGACAAAAGAGCAGAGATTTACAAGGATATTCCTAAACAACTTTTGGATCTTAGATCCACCTACCTTGAAGTAGTCAAGCTCTTGAGGAGCAACTTGATTATCTTTAGGTGGGAATTTCCACAAGGACTATCTTTTACGTTCAGGGGGAAGAAGGTGAAAATTAAAACAGCTGAAGACAGAGACAAATTTTTGAATACCTACGGGGAGGACCTTCAGAAAGGACTTGAAAGACCCTCAGGGGCTGGATTACAGCTTGTACCTACACCTACACCTTCGGGGTCTGTAGACCAGGATAAAAAGATACCACCACCAGAACAATAACAGATTTTACCAGGATGTCTCTGCAACTTCTGAGCTGGAACATAAATGGCGCCAACATTCCGGAGAAAAGGAGAAGGATATTTCATATTTTGAAAAAAGAACAATTGGACATTATTTGCTTGCAAGAAACACATGTGACTAGGCTACATAGAAAAGTGTTAATAAATAAAAGATTAGGCCAAGAATTTATCTCATCGGATCGAGTAAAGAAAAGAGGGGTGGTGATATATGTAAAAGAGAGCCTGTCACCAAAATTTTTATTTAAAGATGAACAAGGACGAATTTTGGCAATTGAGATCCAGACCCAAGGAGAAAAGTTTTTGTTATTAGGAATTTATGCGCCAAATGAGGGAAAATCGGAATTTTACAAGAAGCTGCATGAGATTATGCTGGACTATCTGGACTATGATAACATCATCATGATGGGAGATATGAATGGAGTGGTATCAACCAACATGGACAAGTCACATAGTCAAAACGTGACAAAAGACGGCAGACTACCGAAATCATTCTTTGAAATGACTGACAACATGGACTTGATTGACATTTGGAGAACAAAGAACCCTCTAGGAAGAGAAGGAACATTCTTTTCTGAAGCCCAACTGACATGGACAAGAATCGACCAAATTTGGATAACCAGAGGCCTGGCACCCAAGATAAAAAAAGTGGAAATCTGCCCAAAGACTTGCTCCGACCATAATGCGGTGAAAATGGATATGAGTTTAACTCCAACCGGCTCCTTTAGATGGAGAATGAATGACAATTTGTTTAGAGATCAGAACATTATTAAAAAGGCCCAAAAAGCTTTGAAGGACTACTTTGAGATAAACCTGAACACTACGGTGGAAAAAAGAACTGTCTGGGACGCAAGTAAGGCGGTTATGAGGGGGTTTCTGATACAACAGAATACTATTAAGAAAAAAGTACAGAACGATAAGAAAGATAAGATTCTGGAGAAAATTAAAGAAGGAGAGAAGAAGTTAAGATCGAGACCGAAATCAAAGGAGATAGTAAGAGAAATCAAACATTATCAAGCACAATATTCAAAATTGATAAACCAGGAAGTGGAATGGAAAGTTAAGTTAATGAAACAAAGATCCTTTGAATCGGCAAATAAATGTGGAAAGCTGCTAGTATGGCAGCTGAAAAAGAGACAAAAGCTGAACACAGTAACAAGTTTAGAAATTGAGGGAAGAAATATTCAGAACCCAGTGGAAATTAGAAAGTGCTTCCAGAGATATTTCAAACAACTATATACTCAAGGGCCGCAAAATGAATCAGAGATAGAACAGTTTCTAAAGAAGAATGGTTTACCAAAGTTGTCTCTGCGGAACAGAACAATCCTGAATTATAAAATAACACAATTAGAGATCGAGGAGGCCATTCAGAATATGCAACTGGGTAAGTCTCCAGGGCCAGATGGGCTTACCTCCAAATATTATAAGACATTGAAAGACTATTTGATACATCCATTAATGGAGGTTTGCAATGAAATTATGGAGGGGAAGAAGGCACCGGAGTCGTGGAAAGAAGCTTTCATCACATTGATACCCAAACTAGAAACTGAAAAGACACAACTTAAGAACTACCGCCCCATCTCCCTCCTAAATGTGGATTACAAAATATTTGCAGACATTTTAGCAAGTAGATTTAAAAAAAGTTTTGAATGAAGTAATTCACAAGGACCAGGCAGGCTTTCTCCCAGGTAGACATTTGTTTGCAAACACGAGGAACATTATTGATATTCTGGAACTCTTGCAAACAAACATTAATACAAAAGCAGTTTTGATATTTATAGACGCGGAGAAGGCCTTTGACAATATCTCCTGGAAGTTTTTGAAGAAAAATTTGGAAGGATTGGGAGTGGGGCGGGGGTTTTACAATGGGATAGAGGCGATTTATTCAGAGCAAAACAATGTGGTGACAGAAGAGATTAGAATTGAAAAAGGAACACGACAAGGTTGCCCTATATCCCCTTTGTTATTTATATCGGTCCTGGAAGTGCTCTTGAATATGATCAGAGGAGACCGGTTGGTGGAAGGTATCCAGGTCAGAGCGAAACAATATAAACTGAAAGTATTTGCAGATGACCTAGTTTTGACCCTACAGGAGCCAGAGCCTAGTACTAAAAGGGTATTGCAATTGATTTATGAGTTTGGTCGAGTGGCGGGATTTAAACTTAATAAGCAAAAAACCAAGGTTTTAGAAAAAAAATTGACTTCTTTAGAATCAGAAAGGTTTCAGAAAGAGACAGAATTAAATGTGGTTAAAAAAGTAAGATACCTAGGGGTAAACATAACAGCGAAGAACAGGAAGTTATTTAAAGATAATTATGAAAAATGTTGGTCTGAAATTAAAAGGGATCTAGATGTTTGGTCAAGATTGAAACTTTCTTTGACAGGACGTATTGCTGCTATTAAGATGAATGTATTGCCAAAAATGTTGTTTTTGTTTCAAACTTTGCAGATTGTAGACAAAATGGAGTGTTTTGGGAGGTGGCAGAGAGATATTTCAAAATTTGTCTGGCAGGGAAAAAGCTCAGAATTAAGTTTAAGATATTAACTGATGCTAAAGAAAGAGGGGGCTTTGCCCTGCCAGACTTAAAGTTGTATTATGAATCAGCAGCTTTCTGCTGGTTGAAAGACTGGCTACTTCTTGAGAACACTGATGTTTTAGATTTGGAAGGATTCAACAATGCGTTTGGGTGGCATGCATATCTGTGGTATGACAAGGCTAAAATACATAAGAACTTCAAGAACCATGTTGTCAGAAAAGCAGTATTTAATGTCTGGTTGAAATATAAAGACTTATTGGAAAACAAGACCCCAAGGTGGTTATCACCAATGGAGGCTAAGGCCTTGAAAAAACTCAATATGGAGGCCAAATGGCCGAAATATTGGGAAATAATAGAAAAAGATGGAGATAACTGGAGGTTGCAGAGTATGGAGAAAATAAAAGATAAAGTGCGAGATTGGCTACATTATGCTCAGATTAAAGAAGATTTTAAGTTGGACAAAAAGGTAGGATTCCAGGTGGAAAAATCAAAGTTAGAAACAGAACTGTTAGAACCCAGCTCTAAGATACTTTCAAGAGTGTATAATTTGCTGCTAAAATGGAACACACAGGATGAAACGGTCAAATCAGCCATGATAAAATGGGCACAGGATATAGGGTACAACATCATGTTTGCTGACTGGGAAAAGTTATGGACCACAGGTTTGAGATTTACGGCATGTAATGCCTTGAAAGAAAATATTATGAAAATGATTTACAGGTGGTACATGACCCCAGTCAAGCTTGCAAAGATATACCATGTGTCTGATAATAAATGTTGGAAGTGTAAAGAAGCTGAAGGAACATTCTTTCACCTCTGGTGGACTTGCCCAGGAGTGAAGGTTTTCTGGGAAATGATTTATAATGAACTGAAAAAGGTATTTAAGTATACCTTCCTTAAGAAACCAGAGGCCTTTCTCTTGGGCATTGTCGGTCAGAGTGTGCAAAAGAAAGATCGAACCTTTTTTATGTACGCTACAACAGCAGCAAGGATAAAGGTAAAAGGTAAAGGTACCCCTGCCCGTACGGGCCAGTCTTGACAGACTCTGGGGTTGTGCGCCCATCTCACTTAAGAGGCCAGGGGCCAGCGCTCTCCGGAGACACTTCCGGGTCACGTGGCCAGCGTGACATCGCTGCTCTGGCCAGAGCCAGAGCCGCACACGGAAACGCCGTTTACCTTCCCGCTGGTAAGCGGTCCCTATTTATCTACTTGCACCCGGAGGTGCTTTCGAACTGCTAGGTTGGCAGGCGCTGGGATCGAGCAGCGGGAGCGCACCCCGCCGCAGGGATTCGAACCGCCGACCTTTCGATCGGCAAGTCCTAGGCGCTGAGGCTTTAACCCACAGCGCCACCAGCAGCAAGGATACTCATCGCTAAAAGCTGGAAAACTCAAGAATTACCCACACTGGAAGAATGGCAGATGCAACTGATAGACTATATGGAATTGGCGGAGATGACGGGCAGAATCCGAGACCTGGGAGAAGAACTGGTGGAGGAAGATTGGAAGAAATTCAAGGACTATCTACAAAAATATTGTAAATTGTATGATTGTTAAGAAAGATGTAAGATCAGCAAAAACATGGCTTCAACAAACTAATTATAAAGAATACAAATTTAAATTTAATTGGAAGATGAAAAGATAAATTTTGGATAAGTAACATTTTATAATTAAGTGTCAATAAGAGTATGTTAAATTTTAAAATTTGAGATATTAATATTGAAAAATTATATTATATGAATTCAACCAAGTTAATAATTTGCTGGTAAAATTTATGAGCTTAGAAAGCAGGAACAAGGGTTGTGAGGAAGTCCAAAGATGAATATGAAATGTGGATTTTGGAAAAGATTGTGTTATTACATATGTATTTTATTGTTAAACTAAAACTTAATAAATATTATTAAAAAAAAAAAAAAACAATTTATGGAGAAATTGTTCTAGAATGCAATGAGGGTTCTGTAACTGTGTTTTACTGTGTCCTGGGTTACATGGGCTTTCTGGCTATGGCCAGTTTCAATGTGGCTTTCCTTGCCAGGAAATTGCCTGACAGTTTCAATGAAGCCAAGTTCATCACTTTCAGCATGTTGGTCTTTTGCAGTGTTTGGTTATCCTTTATTCCCTCCTACCTGAGCACTAAAGGAAAATACATGGTAGCTGTGGAGATCTTTTCCATCTTAGCCTCCAGTGCTGGGGTGGTGGGGTGCATCTTTTCCCCTAAATGTTACATCATTGTTTTAAGGCCTGAACTGAATGATAAGGAACAGCTGATAAGAAGAAAGGCTGGATGAATGTCGGTGTGTTTTGCTCTAGTTTGCACAATCAATGGATATTTGGTTGTTTGGGTGTTTATGATTTTTTTTTTACTTGGTAGATCTCTTCAATTTCAATTTTCTTTGGACCTTTCTATCTTTTGAACATATATACACACTCTCTTGCCTAAAAAACAAAACCCTTGCACTCTGTAGCAAGATCTCCTTATGTATATACATGTGGCCATACACTTGAATTATTTAGAGCAAGTCATCTTGCAACCCATGAACCTATAACACAGAGTTGAGCAGAGTTGTGTAACTTAAACTCTAAGAGTTGAGGAGATTTCACCCCTCCCATATCCAAGAATCTCCTGATGATCTCCTGATGGTCTCTGCTGACTCTCCAGAGAGGAGGAGGCATGTCCTGCTATCTAATTATTCTGCCCAGCACCACATCTGTGTGTGAGAGAGAGTCAGTCAGTCAGTGTGTCGGAGAGAGAGTGAGTGCTAGAGATCGTGTTTAGAGATAAGATTGCTGCTAGGAGCAGCTGCAGGCACTCAAAGTAGCATTGATTTATGTTCAGAATATTTAGCTCTGTATATAGTTTTGTATTATAGCTGTAGTTATAGAATAAAAGGAAGATACTCTACAGAGCTGCTCTCCGAGTGGTTTATACTCTGCAAGACTCTGCAAAACGCTGCTGCGCAACGACTGTATTATTGTGCAAGTGAATCCGGTGCTCTCAGCTCTAAGCTGTGAGTCCACAGCACTGTGACCTGTCCCTGTGAGAAAGGTGGTCTCTGGCAGTGCTACCCAGCTCGCCTAGCCAAGTCGGGGTTGAGGTGCATGAGTCCAGTTGGTACACTGGCTCACGGGCGATGCTGAGATTCAGAGAATTTAGCCAAATAATGCATGTGCATGGCCTGGACAGATTTTTCCTGGTGCCTAAAGATATATACAGTGGTGCCTCGCAAGACAAAATTAATCCGTTCCGCGAGTCTCTTTGTCTAGCGGTTTTTTCGTCTTGCAAAGCAAGCCCATTGACGGCTTAGCGGATTAGCGCTATTAGCGGCTTTTAGCGGCTTTTAGCGGCTTTTAGCGGCTTAGCGGCTTAGCGGATAAGCAGATAAGCGGCTTAGCAGCTTAGAAAAAGGGGGGAAGGAAAAAAAAACCCGCAGGAAGTCGCAAGACATTTTCGCCTTGCGAAGCAAGCCCATAGGAAATTTGTTTTGCGAAGCACCTCCAAAACGGAAAACCCTTTCGTCTAGCGGGTTTTCCGTCTTGCGAGGCATTTATCTTGCGGGGCACCACTGTAATGACGGTAGCAGGTGAGCCACAATGAGGAGAGCACTCCACAAATAGGGAATCACTGCAAAAAAAGGCCTGTTCTCGTGTTGCCACCCTCTGCATTTCTTGTGGAGCAGGCACAGGAAGAAGGGCCTCATATGATGAGTACATGGTCTGGGTCAGTTCATTTGGGGAGAGGCAGTCCTTGTGGCATTGTGATCCTGAACAACTGAAGGCTTCATTGGAAAAACCAGCACTTTTATTTGGCCTGGAAACTAAAGGGTAGTGTGGCAGTTGTGCCATTATTGCTGTTATATGCTCAAACATTATTGCACCAGTGAGCAACCTGGCCACTGAATTCTACACTAGCGGTAGTTTCCAAACAATCTTCGGACGCAGACCCTTATATAACACATTGCTGTGATCTCACCTAAAAGTTACCTTTCAAATACTCATCCAAGCCAAAGCATCCTTTGATACTCAAGTAGATGGAAGGAAAGAGGAAATCTTCAGATGTAACAAACAAGTTTCCTTCTGCAATTACACAGAGGAACCCCAACCTTGACTTTGTAATTATTTCCCTCTGTTATTACAGCAATTACTATTATTCATTATGTTGCATGTTGAACCCCCTGTGCAATTTGAATAGGAAAGAAATTGAAAGTTGTTATTTAGTCAATATACCCATTAGAATTTGTAACTACTGCTAGGGTATAGTGGTGTTTAAACTTCAGGGTTCTGACCTATTTGAAAACTGAATGAACATTTAAATCAGCTGGTGACATTCAAAGAATGTCATATTTCTCAAGTGAATATTTGCCTTCAGACTCAGGATGGCGACATTTGCTATTTTGCTGCTGACACTGCTTCCTGAAATGACATGCAAGACTCACATTGTGAAGTGTCATGTCCATGATCCACACCCTCCACTTCACAAGTATCACCAGTCAGGAGACCTCATCCTTGGTGGCTTAGCTTCTCACAGCTTCATCATTTCCAATGCATTAGCCTTCACTAAAGAACCCCCACAGGCATTGCCTGAAGAGCTTGCGTAAGGAGTTGCCCTTTTTTTATCTCTTTCTGTTTTTCTTAGCTTCTTTCTCTGAATATTGAAAGCTATGGCATATGGATTTTTGAACATAGAAAGCATAAAGAATTCAATTAAGGATATGTCCCTTGTTCCCCATAGCAAGATAATAGAATATGATAAATATAAATTTCTTTCACTGACTAATATAGGCTTGCATAGACTAGTTCCATATCTATTTTGAAATCTATTGTGGTCCATCTTAACAGGGAAAGGAATCTCAGTGATATGTGATAGATTTTGTATTCTTCCTTTATATGTTCCAGAGTTTAAAAAAATGTTTTTAACACATAAAAGGGGGTTAATAGGCTTACTGAAAAACAAAAACCAAGCAATTTTGTACACTACCCTGGACTGCATCCACAAATGTGGTTTAAAATACTCTACTATTTCATAAAGCAAACAATGATAAGAATTCAAAAATTGTGATTTATAAAATGAGAGATATCTTTTTGATACAGAATGCAATTTGTATTACAGAGTAGTAACTAAGAATTACCAGCACATCCTAGCCTTGGAATTTGCAGTGAAGGAGATCAATGCCAACCCTCAGATCTTACCCAATACCACCTTGGGCTTCCACATATTTGACAGCTATTTCATTGCAAAAGGGACCTATCATGCTACAATGCTGCTAATGTCCAGCCCAAACAGATTGGTCCCCAACTACAAATGCGACATCCATCATCATTTGATAGCAGTCATTGGGGGACTGGACCCCCTAACCTCTCTTCATGCTGCAACAGTCTTGGATATCTATAAAATTCCACAGGTATAATGTATCCATCTCTGTGCTGAGCATCATGGATTTAAAGTTGTTGTTTTACTTTCATGGTTGCTTTGCCTGCCGTATTTCACCTTGTGGTGCAGAGGCCAAAATATGTGAACTGGTGTGGTGAATAAAGCATAAGCTTCAATACCACAGCAAGACTCTTATACAGGGGAAGCAATTTGAATTTATTGATACAATTTGGAAAAAACACACAAAATAAATACTTTTTATATGAAGACAGACTAATTATGCAGGTTGATTTCCATTCAGTCACCAATCTTTCGGGGGGGAAATGTACAAAAGTCTCAGGGTTGGAAACATAACTGCCTCACAAATTTAATACAAGGAGATTGAAATGATGGTGATTGAGTGGGAGTTGAAAATGGCAGCTTTCGGATTGTGCTTCTCAGAAGTGGAGTGACAAGTTATGGAGCATAAATCCCATCAAAGGAAAATTTAGATGAGAATTCATGGGACTATGCTAAAATTAACCCACATGTGGTATCGAATATCTACTAGACTGTAATACATGAAGTTGATGTTATGCCCACATTGTGTTCGCAGGAATGAAGGCAGAAGGGTGTATGTATGTCTTTATGAAGGAAATTTGCATTTACTAAGGATTTGTGGTGCCATAGCATAGGATCAACATGGGCATGCAAATGCAAAATGTTGGCAGAAGGGTGTCTGTGTGTCTTTATGCCGGGAGTATAAGCAAATGTTATAACAGAAGCTGCTAAATGTGTTATGACTGAAAAAGAAAGCTACAACAATGTAGAGTGTCCAGGGTTTAAATACAGCAGGACACTTCTTTTCTTGGAAACATGGTACCTTTCTTGTTCTTCTTTATAGTGACAGTCTTCAACATCCAATTTTCACTTTTATTTGGTGTGTGCGCTTAATTTTCAACAGTAACACAAAATACTTTCAGTATTATTATTTTCAGCATCTTGTATTGAGTGATGGAGCAACATTGTCCATACTCAAAAGGTAACTTAAATGTTGGATAAAAATGACTGAGTATATTCATAAAACTATTCCTATTCTATCTTTTTCTGCAATCCCTTTTAGCTCATATATAGCCCTGCTCCAATCATGGAGGATAAAACTCCAGGCCTTTCCTTCTACCAAATGGTCCCACAGGAAGCCCTTCAGTATAAGGGGATTCTCTCCTTACTTCTGCATTTCAGGTGGACCTGGGTTGGTCTCCTTACCATGGATCTTGAGAACGGAGAAAGATTTGTGCAAGCTGTGGTTCCAATGTTTTCTTCTAGTGGAATTTGTTTTGCCTTTATAGAAAGAATCTCCAAATTATCTCTTGTCACTGAACTTAAAGACTTATTCCAACAGGCTGCAAAAGTATGTGATGAAGTAATGAGTAGCAAAGCCAATGTGATGATCTTCTATGGAGAATCTTATTCTATGATATTTCTGAGATGGTTTCCATATTTATCTGAGCAAATGCATGGGAATATTAACCCAAAGGGTACAGTGTGGATATTGACAGCCCAGGTGGAGCTGACTTCTCTCGTTTATCAAAGGACTTGGGATAAAGAAATAATCCACGGGGCTCTGTCCTTCGCAATTCACTCCAGTTATATATTGGGATTTCAACAATTTACTGCCAGTAGAAAACCTGCCACCTCAAAAGAAGATTATTTCATCAAGGACTTCTGGCAGCAGGCCTTTGCCTGTTCATTTCCAGGTACAGTTGCAGAAGATGTGGATGTGGATATCTGCACCGGAGATGAGAACATGGGGACTCTTCCTGGGCCTTTCTTCGAAATGAACATGATTGGCCATAGCTACAGTATCTACATGGCTGTTTATGCCATGGCGCATGCTGTTCATGACATGGTCTCATGGAGACTCAAATCAAGAATGTTAAAGGACCAAGGGCAGTTGTCATTTCAAAATCAACAGCCATGGAAGGTAATGAAGCCAATTTTCTCTTCCAGTAGAGCACCATATCATGGGTGCTGAAATAGTCCATGGTTTGTTCAATAAATTATCTCCCTGTTTTTGTTTGTTTGTTTCTTTGTTTGTTCTTTTTTGAGACTGTTGCCAGTGAATATATTTGTAAGACTGATACACATCCTCTTCTTCTGATTTCCTTTTTCAAATATAGTTCCATCATTTCCTCAGAGGTGTATTATTTAATAATAGTGCTGGAGATGAGGTTTCCTTTAACCAGAATGGGGAGTTGAAAGTTGGGTTGGATGTTATTAATTGGATTGTTTCCCTAAACCAATCCTTTCATAAAATTAAAGTTGGGAGGATGGATCCCCAGACATCTTCACTTCAAGTGTTCACCATCCATGAAGATGCTATAACATGGCAAACGCGGTTTAACAAGGTAGGGAGATATCCAATATGGAATGAACATTGACTTCAGTACTGAAACCGATTTAGAATTCTTCCCCTGCCCTGTACCTTTTGGTAAAAAAAGGAAATAAAATCTCTCTCTCTCTCTCTCTCTCTCTCACACACACACACACACAGAGAGAGAGAGAGAGAGAGAGAAAGAGAGAGAGAGAGAGAGAGAAACACAAACACAAGCTAGGAATGGGATGATCTATGCAAATTTACAAAGAGCAACCATCATATGAAGAATGCATGGTTGTGATTTGCTTATGGTGAGCAGTCAAAAGCCGGAACTGCAACTGCTTTTTTGTTTGTTTGTGTACCTTTGAGGCTTCTCCTGCTTTACCTTCTAATAGAGTAAAAGGAGCAGACAATTGCTATGCCTGTCATACTTTAAGGCCTTTCATTAAGTGTCTTCCCTCTCTGCAGACAAAGTTGGAGTATGCTGCTTGTGGTTTTTATTACAGGATGTTAGACATGAACATCTAGAAAACATCTCAGTTACAGAAAATGTATTCATATGATTGTGGGTGACAGGAGAAAGCCTTAACCATCCTTGGTGATTGGGGAGGGAGTTGGATTCTTTTCAGGTCTCTGTCCACTTTTCTAGTAACAGGGGTCAACTCTACTGGAACCATAAAGATTCCCAGCTCTATATTTTATTTTGTTTCATGGATTAGGCAAGGCCTATTTCTGTATGCAGTGAGAGTTGCAGTCCTGGTTCAAGCAAGAAAATGAAGGAGGGGGAGCCATTTTGTTGCTACGATTGCACTCCCTGTCCAGAAGGGAAGGTTTCAGACCAGATGGGTAAGCAATATCACATACAGAAATAGGAAGTAGATGGCCAGTAATTCAGAGGAATGGGAATAAGCATAAATATATGCATACAATATGATTACAGGTTTTATTCTTTTTTTAAAAAAAAAAGATTTTTTTTGAGGTGGGGAATGGTAAATCTGAGTGATGCAGATCTTGTTGAAGATGCAAAAATCCAACCAGGTTTCCTTGGTGGAATAATTTACCCTTGTGTTGAATGTAAGTTGATCGGTCCACGGCCTCCTTGCCTCATCTTCATCCTGTGACCTCAGAACAGGCAAAAAGAGGGGTTGGTTTTACCTGTCTTCCTTGTATGAGTTTCTGTGTTTATAAGCAATCTCCTCCTTATAGTCTCATTCAGATCCACAAATGCAGTGTGGCTAATAGTTTATCCACTCAGCTATAAGGAAGTTGAGATGGGCTTGCAAGATTATGGCCTCTGTGGTTGATAATCACCTTCCCCAATCCTGTTGTCTCGTAATAGGAGAACAAGGGGTTTGGCTTCTGGAAACTTTGTTTATATGAAATACACAATTGCATATAAAAATGTTACATTTACACACACACACAAGCACGTGCGCACACACACACACACATTTTCCTTCTGACATACCCTGCCTCTCAGCCTCTGGGTTCTCACCTAGGATCCATGCAAACTCTCAGCTCAACTAAAAAAGTCTAGCAATGAGAAGAGTTCCTGCAAATAGTGGGCATCACCCTAGTCTCTTGTTTCTTATGGGCAGGCAGAAGGGAGTTGGTTCTTCCTCAGGCTACCCTCAGCTGTGTCCCATTCAGCTGCACACCCAGTTCCAGGAGCAATAGGTTTGTTGAGTTTCCCAGGTGGTCCAAAGGGTGGGGAAAAGGCACCTCTTCACTCACACCCCGTTGATTGACTGATTGATTGAATGAATGAATCTGTACACCCGCTATACCCAGAGGTCTCTTCCTTTTTTCCCTTCTGTACCGCTTTATATTTTAAAGAAAAATCTAAAAAAGGCTTTACAGCTTATTAAATCAATAAAACATAAATAAAACAATCGGAAGAAAGTCAAATATAGAGTATGAAGTCAAAGAAACATAACAGAAAACTAAAATATTATCTTAATGATTTCAAAGAAAACATTTCAAAGGAGGTCAACTACGGAATACATATTTAACATAGTAGGGATGGGTCAATGTGGGACCAACCTCCTAGGCCAGGTGGAAAGGGCCTTGCAGGGAGCGGCCTTCACACCTTCTTCACCCTCTGTCATTTTCTCCTCCAGCTGCTGGAGGGAGACAGAGAAAGGTGTGACATCAGAAGAGAGCACAATGTTTTAGTTGACTAGAAAGTTTACATTTTAATCCACCTTAGATTAATATTTTTTAAAAAGAAAAGGCATAAAGTGTAAAGAAGAAATAAAGAGTAGAATGCTTTATTGAAATGTCTTGAACCTTCATGATAAACTGCCTTGGCAGAGGAAAATCAGGACCTGGTGTAACACTGTCCTTGGTAATGTACTACATTTGAGGTTTTGTTGTATATATTTAAAAATGCCCAAATCTCGTAGATAAATTGTTGCTTGGAATCTGTTGGGATGACAGGAGTACACAAACTTTAATCTATGCAAGATTAGCATGGATTGTATGGTTTGGGACACCAATATAAACCGCATAACTCATTGCTTCTTCTTCAGATATGAATGACTGTTTTAAATATCCAGATGAATATTATCCCAACAAAAAACAGGATTTGTGTATATTGAAGGAAATAAGCTTCTTGTCTTATGAAGAACCATTGGGGATCTGTTTAGCCTCTTTTTCGCTTTCCTCTTCAATCATCCCAGCTCTGGTGCTAGGGACGTTTCTGAAGTACCACAACACTCCCATTGTCAAAGCCAGCAATCAGGACCTCACCTACGTGCTCCTCCTCTCCCTCCTGCTCTGCTTCCTTTGTGGATTGCTATTCATTGGACAGCCTCAGAAGGTGACATGTCTTCTGCAACAACCTGTTTTTGGCATCATCTTCTCCGTGGCTGTTTCTTGTGTGCTGGCAAAAACGATCACAGTGATTCTGGCTTTCATGGCCACCAAACCAGGATCCAGGATGAGGAAATGGGTGGGGAAGAGGCTGGCCAACTCCATTGTGATTTCCTGCTCCTTTATTCGAGAAACCATTTGTATTATGTGGTTGGCATTTTCTCCCCCATTCCCAGATGTCGATAAGCACTCAACTTATGGAGAAATTGTTCTAGAATGCAACGAGGGTTCTGTAACTACTGTGTCCTTGGCTACATGGGCTTTCTGGCTATGACCAGTTTCAGTGTGGCTTTCCTTGCCAGGAAGTTGCCTGACAGTTTCAAAGAAGCCAAGTTCATCACTTTCAGCATGTTGGTCTTTTGCAGTATTTGGTTATCCTTTATTCCCTCCTACCTGAGCACTAAAGGAAAATACATGGTAGCTGTGGAGATCTTTTCAATCTTAGCCTCCAGTCCCTAAATGTTATATCATTGTTTTAAGGCCTGAATTGAACTATAAGGAACAATAAGGAACAGCTGATAAGATGAAAGGCTGGATCAATGTGGGTGTGTTTTGCTCTAGTCTGCACAACCAATGGATATTTGGTTGTTTGGGTGTTTATGAATTATTTTCTTGGTAAATTTGTTCTATTTCAAATTTTTTTGGACCTCTCTATCTTTTAAACATATGCACACTCTCCTTCCTAAAAAACAAAACCCTTGCGCTCTGTAGCAAGATCTCCTTATGTATATACATGTGGCCATAAACCTGAATTATTTAGAGCAAGTCATCTTGAAACCCATGAACCTAAAACAAAACTTGATCAGAATTGTGCAACTTATACTCTAAGAATAAGGGCTTAGAGAATTTAGCCAAATATTGCATGGCCTGGTTATATATGATTTTGCCTGGTGCCTAAAGATATATAATGACGGTACCAGGTAAGCCACCATGGGGAGAGCACTCCTCAAATAGAGAATCACAGCAGACAAGGCCTGCTCTTGTGTTGCCACCCTCTAGACCTCTTGTGGAGCAGGCACAGGAAGAAGGGCCTCAGATGATGAGCACACAGTCTGGGTCAGTTCATTTGGGGAGTGGCAGTCGTCGTGACATTGTGGTTCTGAGTAACTGAAGGCTTAATAGATCAAAACCATTACTTTTATTGTTCCTGGGCAACCAGTGCAATTGTGCCAGGATTGGTATTATATGCTCAAACTTTCTTGCACCAGTGAGAAACCTGGTTACTGAATTCTACACCAGCTGTAGTTTCCAAACCATCTTCAGAGGCAGCCCCACATATAACACTTTGCAATAATCTAATTTACAAGTTACCAAAGCTTAGACGAATTACATTAGGCCTTACTTGTCCAGATAGGAGCACAACTGGGCCACCAAGGCCACCTGAGCTTCAAGTGACAGCAGTGAATTGATAATTATTCCCAGGTTGTGTACAATTTCCTTCAGAGGGAGTGTAACAATCAAGAGCAGGCCACCTTCCATCCATACTGTCTAAGGAGCCCCCCCCACTAATGTCCTGCAATGGTAATAGCTCTTCAAATACACTAAGAATTGCATTACATGGTAAAGAAATATGGACCATAAAGGCTGCAGAATAGAAGAAACCCAGAAGATCTCAAATTCATAGAGTAGGCAGTAGTATAATCACCGGGTTCTAAGCACTAAGGCAAACACAGTGACTTGCTGGGTTGTCACCTCTCAAGGCTCCAGAGCTCTGGTGGAATCCTCATTAACTTGTGCATGGTGCCCAGTGCCAAATCCCCGAACTGTTCCAACTGAAACAGAGAGGGTACTGCATTATACAAATTTCAGCAGTTGCTGGTCTCATCTCTTTACCCTGGCTTTCGACACTTGGTATGCCAATTTCTATCACCCCCATATTTACGCAGGTGGCGCTGTGGGTTAAAGCCTCAGCGCCTAGGACTTGCCAATCGAAAGGTCGGCGGTTCGAATCCCTGCGGCGGGGTGCGCTCCCGCTGCTCGGTCCCAGCGCCTGCCAACCTAGCAGTTCGAAAGCACCTCCGGGTGCAAGTAGATAAATAGGGACCGCTTACCAGCGGGAAGGTAAACGGCGTTTCCGTGTGCGGCTCTGGCTCGCCAGAGCAGTGATGTCACGCTGGCCACGTGACCCGGAAGTGTCTCCGGACAGCGCTGGCCCCTGGCCTCTTAAGTGAGATGGGCGCACAACCCCAGAGTCTGTCAAGACTGGCCCGTACGGGCAGGGGTACCTTTACCTTTACCTTTAAGTTGTTTAAAATACTGCTTCATTTGTTGTAACCCACCCCTGAGTGGGAGGACAGGTAATGTAATAGAGGGAACAAGCAAAACCCTTGTGAAGCTACAGACATGGGCAAGCTTCTTGGGACCCTACATCAGTGCCCTCTCTGTCTTCCCAAAGGCTAAGAGGTTCTTTCTCTGGCATTCAGAAGCAAGACAAGAAATAAGTGGCAAAGGAGGGATTTGAGGCTACAGATTGAAAGGACTCAGCAGCTGGATTGTTATCAATTAGGCCTTGCTCTTCTTTCCTACTCAAACAAGAAACCAATTCAGAATTCTTCTCCTGTCCTGTACCTTTTGGTTAAAAAAAGGAAATAAAATCAATCTCTCTCTCTCTCTCTCTCTCACACACACACACACACACAGAGAGAGAGAGAGAGAGAGAGAGAAACACAAGCTTGGGATGGGATGATCTATGCAAATTTGCAAAGAGCAACCATCATATGAAGAATCCATGGTTCTGATTTGCTTATGGTGAGCAGTCAAAAGCCTACCCACAATTGTTTTTTTTGTTAGTTTGTGTGCCTTTGAGGCTGCTCCTGTCTGACCTCTCTGCAGACCAGGTTGGAATCTCCTGCTCATGGTTTTTATTATTGGGTGTTAGACATGAAGCTCTAGAAACCTCTCAGTTACAGAAAATGTATTCATATGATTGTGGGTGACAAGAGAAAGCCTGAACCACCCTTGGTGATTGGAGAGAGAGTTGGAATCTTGTCAGGTCTCTGCCCACTTTGCCATTAATAGGGGTCTCCTCTACTGGAACCATAAAGATTCCCAGCTCTATATCTTCCTTTGTTTCATGGATTAGGCAAGGCCTATTTCTGTATGCAGTGAGAGTTGCAGTCCTGGTTCAAGCAAGAAAATGGAGGGGGAGCCATTTTGTTGCTATGATTGCACTCCCTGTCCAGAAGAGAAGATTTCAGACCAGATGGGTAAGCAATATCACATACAGAAATAGGAAGTAGATGTCCACTAATTCAGAGGAAGGGGAATAAGCATAAATATATGCATACAATATGATTACAGGTTTTATTCTTTTTTGGGGGGTGGGGAATGGTAAATCTGAGTGATGCAAAGGGCCTTGTTGAAGATGCAAAAATCCAACCTGGTATCCTTCGTGGAATAATTTGCTTTTGTTTTGAATGTGAGCTACCGTAATCGGTCCATGGCCTCCTTGCCTCATCTTCATCCCGTGACCTCAGAACAGGCACCGTTGATTGACTGACTGATTGATTGATTGATTGAATCTGTACACCCCCTCCCCTATACCAAGAGGTCTCTTGATTGATTGAATCTGTATACCCCCCCCCCCATACCAAGAGGTCTCTCTCTTATTTTTTTATTTTTTATTTTTCTGTACCGCTTTATGTATTTAAGAAAAATCTTAAAACGCTTTACAGCTTATTGAATCAATAAAACATAAATAAAACAATCTGAAGAAAGTCAAATATATAGTATGACGTCAAAGAAACATAACAGAAAACTAAAATATTATCTTAATGATTTCAAAGAAAAAACATTTCAAAGGAGGTCAACTACGGAATACATATTTAACATAGTAGGGCTGGGTGAATGTGGACCCCACCTCCTAGGCAAGGTGGGCCTTGCAGGGAGCAGCCTTCATGCCTCCTTCACCCTCTGTCCTTTTCTTCTCCAGCTGCTGGAGGGAGAGAGAGAGAGTGAGGTGTGACATCAGGAGAGAGCACAATGTATTCATTGAGAAGAAAGTTTACATTTTAATTCACCTTTGATTAAGATTTTGTTTTAATGGCATAAATAGTAAACCAAAACAAAAAAGATCAGAATGCTTTAATGAAATCTCTTGAACCTTCATGATAAACTGCCTTGGCAGAGGAAAATCGGGACCTGGTGTAACATTGTCCTTGGTAAAGCACTACATCTGAGATTTTGTTGTATATATTCAAAAATGACCAATTCTCATATATAAATCATTGCTTAGAGTCTGTTGGGATGACAGGACTACATAAACTTTAATCTATGCAAGATTAGGATGGATCGTATGGTTTGGGACACCAATATAAAACTCATAACTCACTGCTTCCTCTTCAGATATGAATGACTGTTTTAAATGTCCAGATGAATATTATCCCAACAAAAACCAGGATTTATGTATTCTGAAGGAAATAAGCTTCTTGTCTTATGAAGAACCTTTGGGGATCAGTTTAGCCTCTTTTTCGCTTTCCTCTTCAATCATCACAGCTCTGGTGCTAGGGACGTTTCTGAAGCACCACAACACTCCCATTGTCAAAGCCAACAATCGGGACCTCACCTACGTGCTCCTCCTGTCCCTCCTGCTCTGCTTCCTTTGTGGATTGCTATTCATTGGACAGCCTCAGAAGGTGACATGTCTTCTGCGACAACCTGTTTTTGGCATCATCTTCTCCGTGGCTGTTTCTTGTGTGCTGGCAAAAACGATCACAGTGATTCTGGCTTTCATGGCCACCAAACCAGGATCCAGGATGAGGAAATGGGTGGGGAAGAGGCTGGCCAACTCCATTGTGATTTCCTGCTCCTTTAGTCAAGCAACCATTTGTATTATATGGTTGGCATTTTCTCCCCCATTCCCAGATGTCGATAAGCACTCAACTTATGGAGAAATTGTTCTAGAATGCAATGAGGGTTCTGTAACTATGTTTTACTGTGTCCTTGGTTACATGGGCTTTCTGGCTATGGCCAGTTTCAGTGTGGCTTTCCTTGCCAGGAAATTGCCTGACAGTTTCAATGAAGCCAAGTTCATCACTTTCAGCATGTTGGTCTTTTGCAGTGTTTGGTTATCCTTTATTCCCTCCTACCTCAGCACTAAAGGAAAATACATGGTAGCTGTGGAGATCTTTTCTATCCTAGTCTCCAGTGCTGGGATGCTGGGGTGCATCTTTTTCCCTAAATGTTATATCATTGTTTTAAGGCCTGAATTGAACAATAAGGAACAGCTTATAAGAAGAAAGGCTGGATGAATGTGTGGGTGTGTTTTGCTCTAGTCTCCCAAACCAATGGATATTTGGTTATTTGGGTGTTTGTGAATTATTTTCTTGGTAAATTTGTTCAATTTCAATTTTCTTTGGACCTCTCTATCTTTGAAACATATATACACACACACTTTCCTAAAACCCAAAACCCTTGCACTCTCGAACCAGACTTCCTTATGTATATACATGTGGCCTCAAACCTGAATTATTTAGAGCATGTCATCTTGAAACCCATGAACCTAAATCACATCTTGATCAGAGTTGTGCAACTTATACTCTAAGAATAAGGGCTTAGAGAATTTAGTCAAATAATGAATGTGCATGGCCTGGTTATGTAGGAAAGAATTTGCTGGTGCCTAAAGATATATAATGATGGTAGCAGGTGAGACACCCTGGGGAGAGGACTCCACAATATGGGAACCACTGCAGAAAAGGCCTGTTGTCATGTTGCCAACTTCTGGACCTCTTGTGGAGCAGGCACAGGAAGAAGGGCCTCAGATGATGAGCACACGGTCTGGGTCAGTACATTTGGGGAGAGGCAGTCCTTGTGGCATTGTGGTTCTGAGCAACTAAAGACTTTATAGTTCAAAACTAGCACTTTTATTTGTCCTGGAAAGCAATGGGCAGCCAGGGCAGTTGTGCCACGATTGGTGTTATATGCTCAAACTTTATTGCATCGGTGAGCAACCTGGCCACTGAATTCTACAACAGATGTCGTTTCCAAACCATCTTCAGAGGCAGCCCCACATCTAACACATTGCCATAATCTAACCTACAAGTTACCAAAGCATAGACGGAAGATTTCTGTTCTGGCATTCAGAATCAAGAAAGACACAAGTGTTGAAGGAGGGATTTGAGGCTACAGATTGAAAGGATTCAGCAGCTGGATTGCTGCTAATTAGGCTTTGCTCTTCTAAAAGTAAAGGAATCATTCTGCCCTCCAACTTCATTGATGATCCCTCCCACCACATTTCTGCCACATTCCCTCTTTAGAAAATGTTCCCCTCCCACAACCTGCAGTATGTGCTATTAAGTTGCCTTCAAATCTTCAGCATAGTGCTCCTAAAGCATGTTTAAGTGTACATTAACACCAAACTATGATGTTATACATCTGAAGCCTTGGTGCCTCCCTCATGCAAGCCAAAGTATCATTTGATACTCAACTAGGTGGAAAGTGTGGGGGAATCTTCAGATGTAACAAACAAGTTTCCTTCTGAAGTTACACAGAGGAACCCCAACGTTGACTTGGTAATTATTTTCCTCTGTCATTACAGCAGGGACTATAATTAATTTTATTGCATACTGAAACCCCTGTGGAATTCGAAAAGGAAAGAAATAAAGAAAGTTGTTATTTGATAAATATGCACACAAGAATTTATAACTACCGCTAGGGCTTAGTGGTATTTATACTTCAGAGTTCTGGCCTATTTAAAAACTGAATAAACATTTAAATCAGCCTTCGCAACTGGTGACATTGAAATTTTCTGTGTAAAGAATGTCATGTTTCTCAAGTGAAGATTTGCCTTCACACTCAGGATGGCAACTTTGCTTATGTTGCTGCTGGCACTGCTTCCTGAAATGACATGCAAGACTCACATTGTGAAGTGTCATGTCCATGATCCACACCCTCCACTTCACAAGTATCACCAGTCAGGAGACCTCACCCTTGGTGGCTTAGCTTCTCACAGCTTCATCATTTCCAGTGCATTAGCCTTCACTAAAGAACCCCCACAGGCATTGCCTGAAGAGCTTGCGTAAGGAGTTGCTCTTTCTTTTATCTCTTTCTGTTTTTCTTAGCTTCTTTCTCTGAATATTGAAAGCTATAGCATATGGATTTTTAAACATAAAAAGCATAAAGAATGCAATTGTTTCCCTTGTTCCCCATAACAAGATAACAGAATATGATAAAGATAAATTTCTTTCACAAGTTCCATATCTATTTTGAAATCTGTTGTGGTCCACCTTAACAGGGAATGGAGTCTCAGTGATATGTGATAGATTCTGTATTCTTCCTTTATATGTTCGAAAGTTAAAAAAAATGTTTTTAACACATAAAAGGGGGGTTATCAGACTTACTAGAAAAGAAAATCCAAGCAATTTTGTACCCTACCCTGCACTGTATCTACAAATGTGGTGTAAAATACAGTACTATTTCATAAAGCAAACAATGATGAGAATGCAATAATTGTGATTTATAAAATGAGAGATATTTTTTTGATACAGAATGCAATTCTCATTTTAGCGTGGTGACTAAGAATTACCAGCACATCCTGGCCTTGGTATTTGCAGTGAAGGAGATTAATGACAACCATCAGATCTTACCCAATACCACCTTGGGCTTCCACATATTTGACAGCTATTTCATTGCAAAAGGGACCTATCATGCTACAATGCTGCTAACGTCCAGCCCAGACAGATTGGTCCCCAACTACAAATGTGACATCCATCATCATTTGATAGCAGTCATCGGGGGACTGGACCCCCTAACCTCTCTTCATGCTGCAACAGTCTTGGATATATATAAAATTCCACAGGTATAATGTATCCATCTCTGTGCTGAGCATCATGGATTTAAAGTTGTTGTTTTCCTCCCATTGTTGCTTTGTTTGCTATATTTCGCTCTGTGGTTCAGAGGCCAAAATATGTGAACTGGTGTGGTATTTAAGCATATGCTTAAATAAGTCAGCAAGACTCTTATACAGGGGAAGCAATTTGAATTTATTGATACAATTTGGGGGAAACCAAATAAATACTTTTTAATTTGCAGAAAGGATAATGATGCAGGCTGTTTCCCAAACATTCACCAACCTTTTGGGGAAATTTTTACAAAAGTCTCAGCATTGTAAACGTCATTGCCTCACACATTTAAATATGAGGGTTGATTTTTCTGATGGTGTGCGGTGGGAGTTGAAAATGGCAGCTTTTGGATTGTTCTTCACAAAAGTGGAGTAAAACATTATGGAGCATAAATCCCATCAAAGAACACTTTGATGAGAAGTCATGAGGCTATGGTAAAATTAACCCACCTGCGGCATTTAATATCTACTAGACTGTACTACATAAAATTGATGTTATGCCCACATTGTGTTCGCAGGAATGCAGGCAGAAAGGTGTATGTATGTCTTTATGAAGGCAGTGTGCATTTGCTAAGGATTTGTGGTGCCATAGAAAAGGCTCAACATGGGCATGCAAAATGTGGGCAGAATGGTGTCTGTGTGTCTTTATGCCAGGAGTTCAAGTCCATGTTATATCAGAAGCTGGGAAATCTGTTTCGACTGAAAAATAAAGCTACAGCAATGTAGAGTGCCCAGGGTTTAAATACAGTAGGACACTTTTTTCCTGGAAACATGGTACCATTCTTCCTCTACTTTATCAACTTAGTGACAGTCTTCACCCTCGAATTTTCAGTTTTATTTGAGGGGAGTACCCTATATTTGCTACAGTAACACATATGACTCCAGATGTATTTCAGTATTATTACTTTCTGCATCGTATTGAGTAATGGAGCAACACAGTCCTTACTCTAAAACCCATGGGTTTGTAGTTTTTGTTTATTCTGCTGGTGTACATTTTAACTGTTGAATAAAAATGACTTAATATATCCATAAAATCATGATTATTATTTCTTTTTTTCCCTGCAATCCCTTTTAGCTCATATATAGCCCGGTTCCAGTCATGGAGGATAAAACTCCAGGCCTTTCCTTCTACCAAATGGTCCCACAGGAAGCCTTGCAGTATGAGGGGATTCTCTCCTTACTTCTGCATTTCAGGTGGACGTGGGTTGGACTCCTTACCATGGATCTTGAGAATGGAGAAAGATTTGTGCAAGCCGTGGTTCCAATGTTTACTTCTAGTGGCATTTGTTTTGCCTTTATTGAGAGAGTATCCAAATTATCTCTTGTCACTGATCTTAAAGACTTAATACAGCAGGGTGCAAAAATATATGATAAAGTAATGAGTAGCAAAGCCAATGTGATGATCATCTATGGAGAATCTTATTCTATGATATTTCTGAGATGGTTTCCGTATTTATCTGAGCAAGAACATGTGAATATTAACCCAAAGGGTACAGTGTGGATTATGACAGCCCAGGTGGAGCTGACTTCTCTCGTTTATCAAAGGACTTGGGATAAAGAAATAATCCACGGGGCTCTGTCCTTCGCAGTTCACTCCAATGATATATCAGGATTTCAGCAATTTACTGCCAGTAGAAAACCTGCCACCTCAAAAGAAGATTATTTCATCAAGGACTTCTGGCAGCAGGCCTTTGCCTGTTCATTTCCAGGTAGAGGTGCAGAAGATGTGGATGGGGATATCTGCACTGGAGATGAGAACATGGGGACTCTTCCTGGGCCTTTCTTTGAAATGAACATGATTGGCCACAGCTACAGTATCTACATGGCTGTTTATGCCATGGCACAGGCTGTTCATGACATGTTCTCATGGAGACTCAAATCAAGAATGTTAAAGGACCGGGGGCAGTTGTCATTTCAAAATCAACAGCCATGGCAGGTAATGAAGCCAATTTTCTCTTGCAATAGGGCACCATATCACTGGTGTCAAATAGTCCAAGACTCATTTAATTATCTCCCTGTTTTTGGTTTCTTTTTTCTGTTCTTAGTGAGACTGTTGCCACTGAATATATTTGTAAGACTGATACACATCCTCTTCTTCTCATTTCCTTTTTCAAATATAGTTCCATCATTTCCTCAGAGGTGTATTATTTAATAATAGTGCTGGAGATGAGGTTTCCTTTAACCAGAATGGGGAGTTGAAAGTTGGGTTGGATGTTATTAATTGGATTGTTTCCCTAAACCAATCCTTTCATAAAATTAAAGTTGGGAGGATGGATCCCCATACTTCTTCGCATCAAGTGTTCACCATCCATGAAGATGCTATAACATGGCAAAGGCGGTTTAACAAGGTAGGGAGATTTCCAGTTTGGAATGAACATTGACTTCCATACAGTTTGTAAAGATCATTTCACTTGACCACAATGTTTTTGTGATGTATGAAAAATTCTTGAAATGGTTAGGGAAATGACACTTCATGAATTTATTAACTGGGGCAGTGTTCCAGATTTTATTTGTTGAGAAATTGTTGTATGAGCTAAATATAGTCATATTTTGGTTTAAACATATGTCAAATAATGATCACTAGTTGAGTTCCAAAGTTAGTCATGCACATTGATTTCATTGAGTCAGCTCAGAGCACTCCATCTTTGAATATCACTTAAGATCGTTTTCATTTGAAACCTTCAAAATTCCATCAATAGGACCAAAGTATATGTAACCTTTATTCATTTTGTTTATGAAATAATCTTCGGCGGCATAGTTGAAATCAGCTCTGAACGAAGTGAGGAAACCAGGTAGAATCACCTCTTTTGTTCTCCATCAAGTGGAAAACTTCATTTCCTGCTTGCCTTTATCAAACCAGAACATCACTATTTAGCACACTAACTCTGCCCTCTAACTAGTGACCAATAAAAAAAGGCCATTAGAAGCATTTATTTTTACTTCTTTCCTCCTCAAACAAGGAAACCCATTAGAATGCTTCTCCTGTCCTCTACCTTTTGGTTAAAAAAAGAAATAAAATCTCTCTCTCTCTCTCTCTCTCTCTCTCTCTCTCTCTCTCCCCCCCCCCCCACTTTCTCACAGACACAAACACAAGCTAGGGAAGGGTGATCTATGCAAATTTGCAAAGAGGAACAATCATCTGAAGAACACATGGGTCTAATTTGCTTATCATGGGCAGTCAAAACCCTGGCATGCAACTGCTTTTTTCTTGTTGTATCTTGAGGCTTCTCCTGCTTTAGTTTCTAAGGGAGTAAAAGGAATGGACAATTGCTATGCCTGTCATACTTTAAGGTCTTTCTTTTTAAAATTGTCTTCCCTCTCTGCAGACAAAGTTGGAATCTGCTGCTCGTGGTTTTTATTACTGGATGTTAGACATGAGCATCTAGAAAACATCTCAGTTACAGAAAATGTATTAATGTGATTGTGGTTGACAGGAGAGAGCCTGAACAATCCTTGGTGATTGGAGAGGGGGTTGGATTCTTTTTAGGTCTCTGCCCATTTTTCTAGCAACAGGAGTCAACTCTACTGGAACCATAAAGATTCCCAGGTCTATATTTTCCTTTGTTTCATGGGTTAGGCAAGGCCTATTTCTGTATGCAGTGAGAGTTGCAGTCCTGGTTCAAGCAAGAAAATGAAGGAGGGGGAGCCATTTTGTTGCTACGATTGCACTCCCTGTCCAGAAGAGAAGATTTCAGACCAGATGGGTAAGCAATATCACATACAGAAATAGGAAGCAGATGGCCAGTAATCCAGAGGAATGGGAATAAGCGTAAATATATGCATACAATATGGTTACCGGTTTTATTCTTTAAAAAAAAAGGAAGAGGAAAGATTTACGTATTGAATTTATATACCGCCCTATAACCAAAGGTCTCTTTCTTTTTTCCTTTTCCTTTTTTTAAAAATTTCGTTACCGCTTTGTATTTTTAAGAAATTTCTCAAAGCATTTTACAGCATATTAAATCATTAAAACATAAATAAAATAATCTGAAGAAAGTTGAATATAGAGTAGGCAGTCAAAGCAACATAACAGAAAACTAAAATATTATCTTAAAGATTTCAAAATAAAACATTACAAAAGAGGTCAACTACAGAATTCATATTTAACATAGTTGGGCTGGGTGAATGTGAGACCCACTTCCTAGGCCAGGTGGAAAGGGCCTTGCAGGGAGCGGCCTTCAGGCCTCACGCCTTCTTCACCCTCTGTCCTTTTCTCCTCCAGCTGCTGGAGGGAGACAGAGAAAGGTGTGACATCAGAAGAGAGCACAATGTATTAATTGAGAAGAAAGTTTACATTTTATTCACCTTAGATTAAGATTTTTTTAAAAGAAAAGGCATAAAGTGTAAAGAAAAACAAAAAACAGCAGAATGTTTTAATGAAATATCTTGAACATCCATGAAAATCAGGTGTAACATTGTCCTTGGTAAAGCACTACATTTGAGGTTTTATTGTATATATTCAAAAATTCCCAATTCTCATAGATTAATCATTGCTTAGAGTCTGTTGGGATGACAGGACTACATAAACTTTAATCTATGCAAGATTAGCATGGATTGTATGGTTTGGGACACCAATATAAACCTCATAACCCATTGCTTCCTCTTCAGATATGAATGACTGTTTTAAATGTCCAGATGAATATTATCCCAACAAAAAACAGGATTTGTGTATTCTGAAGGAAATAAGCTTCTTGTCTTATGAAGAACTTTTGGGGATCAGTTTAGCCTGTTTTTCACTTTCCTCTTCAATCATCACAGCTCTGGTGCTAGGGACGTTTCTGAAGCACCACAACACTCCCATTGTCAAAGCCAACAACCGGGACCTCACCTACATGCTCCTCCTCTCCCTTCTGCTCTGCTTCCTTTGTGCATTGCTATTCATTGGACAGCCTCAGAAGGTGACATGTCTTCTGCGACAACCTGTTTTTGGCATCATCTTCTCCGTGGCTGTTTCTTGTGTGCTGGCAAAAACGATCACAGTGATTCTGGCTTTCATGGCCACCAAACCAGGATCCAGGATGAGGAAATGGGTGGGGAAGAGGCTGGCCAACTCCATTGTGATTTCCTGCTCCTTTATTCAAGCAAGCATTTGTATTATGTGGTTGGCATTTTCTCCCCCATTCCCAGATGTCGATAAGCACTCAACTTATGGAGAAATTGTTCTAGAATGCAATGAGGGTTCTGTAACTATGTTTTACTGTGTCCTTGGTTACATGGGCTTTCTAGCTATGGCCAGTTTCAGTGTGGCTTTCCTTGCCAGGAAGTTGCCTGACAGTTTCAATGAAGCCAAGTTCATCACTTTCAGCATGTTGGTCTTTTGCAGTGTTTGGTTATCCTTTATTCCCTCCTACCTGAGCACTAAAGGAAAATACATGGTAGCTGTGGAGATCTTTTCTATCTTAGCCTCCAGTGCTGGGGTGCTGGGGTGCATCTTTTCCCCTAAATGTTATATCATTGTTTTAAGGCCTGGACTGAACAATAAGGAACAACTGATAAGACAAAAGGCTGGATGAATGTGCGGGTGGGTTTTGCTCTAGTCTGCACAACCAATGGATATTGGTTGTTTGGGTGTTTATGAATTATTTTCCTGGTAAATGTGTTCTATCTCAATTTTCTTTGGACCTCTCTATCTTTTAAACATATATGCACACACTCTTTCCTAAAACCCAAAACCCTTGCACTCTCTAACCAGACCTCCTTATTTATATACATGTTGCCATAAACCTGAATTATTTAGAGCAAGTCATCTTGAAACCCATGACCCTGAAACACATCTTGATCAGATTTGTGCAACTTATACTCTAAGAGTAAGGATTCAGAGAATTTAGCCAAATAATGAATGTGCATGGCCTGGACAGATTTTGCCTGGTGCCTAAAGAGATATAATGACGGTAGCAAGTGAGACACCCTGGGGGGAGCACTCCACAATCTGGGAACCACTGCAGAAAAGGCCTGTTCTCATGTTGCCAACCTCTGGGCCTCTGGTGGAGCAGGCACAGGAAGAAGGGCCTCAGATGATGAGCACACGGTCTGGGTCAGTACATTTGGGGAGAGGCAGTCCTTGTGGCATTGTGGTCCTGAGCAACTGAAGACTTTATAGTTCAAAACCAGCACTTTTATTTGTCCTGGAAACCAATGGGCAGCCAGGGCAGATGTGCCAGGATTGGTGTTATATGCTCAAACTTTATTGCATCGGTGAGCAACTGGCCACTGAATTCTACAACAGATCTCGTTTCCAAACCATCTTCAGAGGCAGCCCCACATATAACACATTGCTATAATCTAATCTACAAGTTACCAGAGCATAGACGGAATATCTCAACAGTGACTTGCTGGGTTGTCAACTCTCAAGGCTCTGGTGGAATCCTCAATAACTTGTGCATGGTGCCCAGTGCCAAATCACTGAACTGTTCCAACTGAAACAGAGAGGGCACTTCATTATACAACTTCTAGCAGTTGCTGAAGTGTCACCTATTTTCCCTGGCTTTTGGCACTTGATGCCCATTTCTTTTAACCCCTGATTTATTAAATGTTAAGTTTAAATACTGCTTCAATTGTTGTAAACCACCCCTGGGACCTTAGAGTGAAGGACAGATAATAAATTATGGTAATAACAGGAACAAGCAAAACCCTTCAGAAGTTGCTGGCAGAGGCAACCTTCTGTGGACCGTGCATCAGTGCCCTATTTGTCTTGCCAAAGGCTAAGGGGTTCTTGTTCTGGCATTCAGAAACAAGAAAAGACACAAGTGGTGAAGGAGGGATTTGAGGCTACAGATTGAAAGGACTCAGCAGCCGGATTGCTGCCAGTTAGGCTTTGCTCTTCTAAAAGTAAAGGAATCACTCTGCCCTCCAACTTCATTGAAGAACCCTCCCACCACATTTCTGCCACAGTCCCTCTTTACAAAGTGTCCCCCTCCCACAACCTGCAGTATGTGCTATTAAGTTGCCTTCAAATCTTCAGCATAGTGCTCCTAAAACATGTTTAAGTGTACATTAACTCCATACTATGATGTTGTACGTCTGAAACCTTGCTGTCTTCCTCACCAAGCCAAAGCATCATTTGATGATCAGCTAGGTGGAAGGCACCGGGGAATCTTCAGATGTAACAAACAAGTTACCTTCTGCAATTACACAGAGGAACCCCAAACTTGACTTTGCAATTATTTCCCTCTGTCATTACAGCAATGATTATAATTAATTATGTTGCATGCTGAATCCCTGTGGAATTCAAACAGGAAAGAAATGAAAGTTGTTATTTAGTAAATATACCCATTAGAATGTATAACTACTACTAGGTGGTATTTATAGATTGAAATACTGGAATCTGTGTCCAGAATTATTTGTACTGAGAATGAAGGTAGTAATGGTGTTGCCATTGATACTGATGCTGCCTCGGACAGTATGTAAGGCTTCTGTTGCTAAATGCAGGATCCAGCATCCTCAACCCTTTTTTCACCAGTATTACCAGCAGGAAGATCTAATTTTGGGTGGCATTGTTACTCAGAATATTGTTAAGGAATCTGATATCCAGTTCTTCAAGAGGGATCCTATTGAGACTGAATTTCTACCACTCAGGTAAGGAATTATTGCGGGTTGCCTACAAACTAAGCCACACTTTAGTCCTATTGGACCTATTATTAAGTGTGTGTGTGTGTGTGTGTGTGTGTGTGTGTGTGTGTGTATGTGTGCAGCTTCTGGAAACATCCTATCCCTGGTCCCAACTCAGCAGATTTCTGATGCAGACATGATTGTTATAGATAGACAGACTTCTATGATCATCCTTCAAACGTCTATTAACTACATCATTTCTGTTGTTTACAAACTTAATAAAATTACAATCTAAGGTATAACTAAATGAATTATATATAAAACTTATAACTAAAACTAAAAGCAGTTTAGTTTATAACCAAACCAGTTATGAGCCATTCAAATCAACAGAAAGAATACTTTCTGATTTGCCATCATATACATAAATCATAAATGTAAATTAAATTCAGCACGAAATTCTATTATCCTACCTTATGGCCCAGACCCCAGGTTCTCGAGGCTTCCCAAAACAAAACACAACAGCTGCATCTGTCATGACTATCCAAGATCTAACAAAGCAATATTAACACATGTACTTGGTTTCTACTGCTGGGGGTTATTATTTTTATTTTATTCATTACATTTCTATACTGTCCCTCATCCAAAGATCACAGGGTGGCTTACAATAAAGGTAAAGGTAAAGGTACCCCTGCCCGTACGGGCCAGTCTTGACAGACTCTGGGGTTGTGCGCCCATCTCACTTAAGAGGCCAGGGGCCAGCGCTGTCCGGAGACACTTCCGGGTCACGTGGCCAGCGTGACATCGCTGCTCTGGCGAGCCAGAGCCGCACACGGAAACGCCGTTTACCTTCCCGCTGGTAAGCGGTCCCTATTTATCTACTTGCACCCGGAGGTGCTTTCGAACTGCTAGGTTGGCAGGCGCTGGGACCGAGCAACGGGAGCGCACCCCGCCGCAGGGATTCGAACCGCCGACCTTTCGATCGGCAAGTCCTAGGCGCTGAGGCTTTAACCCACAGCGCCACCTGCGTCCCTCGGCTTACAATATATAATTGCAAAACTATTTTCACAATATGAACATTGGGAATTGTACTTCAAAGTCTGCCACCTTTACATACAATGTGTTATGAATTCATACCAGAAACATCTGCCCTTATATTACTTCCCTGTGTGGGTTTCATTGTGATTTTTGGGACTGCCTGGAAGTTCATCAAGGACTCCTAGCACAACATGTACAACTGTTGAAGAACCTCTAGTACTGAATATGAACAATTTCAGCTCATCTTTTCTGTGTTTCTGTATATCTCAGCATGTGTGATGTATTAAAATGACACTGTCTAATGCACTGCTTGTAAGATAAGGGTATAAATTAAAAAACAATAAGAAGCCCCTGAGTTAGTGTGTATTCCTCTGATTTGGAGTAATATCATTATTTTTAACCTACTCAACTCCAGATATAAGCATTTTGAGCATAGTATAGATAGCAGCATATTCTGAAAACTGATAGGACTCTGGATGTCTGTATCCTTTATGGTCCGTTATAAGAATTGTCTTTTAACATACAGCATATGCAAATTCATATAAACCTTTGTAATTAAGATATACACTACACTGCCACTAGTTTTATGAAGCGTTGTGACAAAAAAGATGTATATCTCATTATAGGGTGGTGACTAAGAACTACCAGCACCTCCTGGCTTTGGTATATACTATAAAGGAGATCAATGAAAATTCTCAGATCTTACCAAATATCACCCTCGGATTCAGTATCTATGACAGCTATTTTGAAGGCAAGTGGATCTATCAGGCCACAATGCAACTTATTTCTACAAGGAACCGATTATTCCCCAACTACAAGTGTGATAGCCAGGACAATATAATAGCTGTTATTGGGGCACTTTTCTCACTAGGTTCTGAGGACATGTCAAATATTTTGAGCATCTACAAGATTTCACAGGTATGATACCTGTTGATTTCTTGTGGGAATGTTCAGGTGTGACTATTACTACCACTGCTGCTGCTATAAATTTAGGACTAGCTCCTTTACTCCTGCATGTATTTAGAGAATATGAATGTCAGAACTGGAGTTTTGAGATATATACATTTTGTTCACTCTCCTTGTATTTCATGTTAGGGCAAACTATCCTGGATCATAAGGCATAAACAAGTTTAATGTGTAGAGGAATGCTGGGCCAAGAAGCCGAAATGGACAATGTTCTCCTATTTATTTTAGCTATCATTAATACATTTTTGTCAAGTGTATATCTGGTGAAGGAAAACAGAATAGAAATAAAACATACAAATTCTTGCATAGATGCGACTGATAATGAGCAAAGCAGTTCTTAAATTTCCCTTCTTGGCAGGGACACCAACTATAGAGGACCCTGGGGCTCAGCACCCACACCACAGGGCCCCTGACGCAACTTCTGGTGCCTCGCGGAGCACTGGAAGTCATGTCTGATGATGCGCGAGACCACAGAGGTGCTGTTTGAGGCTGTTTGAGTGCCATTGGAAGTCAGGTTTCAAGACATCATGAAACCTCGGACATTATCTCTGAGGCCTCGCGATATCTTGGAGATACTGTCTGAGGCCTTGCAAGACCTCAGAACCTCAGGTTCTGTAGCTAAGGGGCACATGACGTCGTGACATTGTCATGTCAGGGCACACGCACTGGGGACCCATAACCCAGGGACCTAGTCAGCACCCCTGCTTGTCAGTAAAGCATGTTTCAAGTGTGTTTCTCTTGTAGTTACTCAGAAGTGTACCTGTGTAATAGTCCATAAAAGGAAGGGGTAGCTTGTCACTAGTGAGCAGCGATATTATATTTCCTCAGAGTAGCGCTATGTATGTTTTCAGACAACATTTTCACTTGTAGCAATGTTTGCACATAGTGTTCTGTTCTTTTTTCTTCCATTTTTCTCAGTCATTCCAAGAGGGCTAGAATTGATCCCCAGAATTATGGGGGGGGGACTTTAATCTTTCACTAAATTACTGGGGGAGTGGAAATTAAACACTGCACAACAAGTCATACCTCACCATGGCTGAGGACCACAAGGAACATAGAGTTGGAAAGAAGCAGACAAAACGTATTATATTCACCCTGCCCTCGCTAGCACTTTCAGGGTACATTTGACCCTACCTGTAGATGGAGGGTGAAGGTTTGTAACTGCAACTTACTTCAGTAATTTATTAATAGATTCTTTTAAGATTTGCTCCAGTTAAATAGGACATTCTCTGTGCAAGTGTTCACTCTTAGGTCAAATCATCTTGATTTGATGATGACTATGCATAGTCTTTGAAATGTTTGAATATTCTCTTAGGTGTTGGAATAGATGACCCATTGGGTCCCATCCAATGCTATAATGCTATGAGCCCATGATTCTATGACATAAGTCTTCAGGCTCTGTACCATCTTTTAATTAATTGCATACTGCCCAGGAAGTTTATACTGAAATGTGTTCCATGTTCTTTTGTTTAAGTGCATTGTTTTGAAAATCTGCATGTCTCCCTGTGTCAAAAATGTCTTTAGCTCTTGTATGGCCCTGCTCCAGTAACAATGGTCAACACTCTTTCCTTCTACACAATGGTACCAAATGAAAACCTGCATTATATGGGGATTCTCCATCTAATTTTCCATTTCGGTTGGAGGTGGATTGGGGTTTTAGCTTCAACATATGAGAATGCAAAAGTATTCATGCAGTTCATGAGCCCAAGGATTTCGAAGGAGGGCATTTGTTATGCCTTTATAGAAACAATTAATGATTTCCCTCTTGATGCTACTAAAGAAGCCTTTGATAAATGGATAATGGAACTGTATGACAAAATCATGAGCAGCACGGCCAATGCAATAGTCCTAATTGGGGAAGACGATGTTATTATATTTCTGAGATTGTTGTTATCTCAGTCGGAAATGAAAGTACCCATTCAAAAACCCAAAGGTAAAGTGTGGATTCTATCAGCCCAAATGGAATTAAAATCATTAAACAATCAAAGGACTTTGGATATACAATTCTTTCATGGTGCTTTATCTTTAGCTACGCAATCCAATGAGCTTCAGGGATTCCAAGAATTTCTTCAGCGAAGAAATCCTTCCAGAGCAAAAGAAGATGGTTTTTTGAAGGACTTTTGGGAAAATGCATTTGACTGTGAATTCTCAAATTCTTCTATGGGAGATGCAAATGGGTCTATTTGCCCTGGGGAGGAGAGGCTGGTGAACCTCCCTGGGCCTTTCTTTGAAATGAGTATGACTGGCCACAGCTATAGCATCTATAATGCAGTCTCTGCAGTGGCTCATGCTTTACATGCCATGTCTTCATCCACATCCTTAGCCAGAGCAGTGATAAAGGGGAATAGAAGACTCATTTCATCCCAACAGATATGGCAGGTAATATCCTCAAGATGAGAGCTACCTGAGTAAGGGTGCTCATTTACCTCTCAGTAATGTTTTAAGCAGCTGGAACCTTTGTAAGTTATGAAACTGTCCTGCCAGCCACCATTGGAGACTGAGCTGATTTCTGGATGACTTGAAATTTCTGATAGGGCTAGGAACTCCAACTGGATATTCAAAGTTTTTTTGTTATGCAAAGATTCAGTTCCTTGTTCTCCAGTTGCATTGCTTTGATACTTATTTCTCTTTCTCTTTTCATTCTAGCTACACCATTTTCTAAAACATATCTCGTTTAACAACAGTGCTGGAGACAAGGTTTCATTTGACCAGAATGGGGTAATAGTAGCAGGATTTGATATTATTAATTGGGTCACATTCCCAAATCAATCTTTTGTTAGAGTCAAAGTTGGAAAGATGGATCCCCAGATACTTTCAGACCAAACATTCATCATTAATGATGATGCAATTACATGGAACACCTGGTTTAATCAGGTAAGTCTTGAATTTGGGTGTATTCTCTGAACTTAAAATGTCCACTAACAATGGGATGGTACACGTCTGAAGTAAGTCATACTGGGGTTCCCAGTTCACAGGGTTGGCAGGGATACATCACAATGCTAACTATGGCCACATTCACACCGTGTTGTTATAGCAGACTGAATAAAATAAGGGTGGCAAAAATGATCATCTTATTTTCTTATGAGAAAAAAAAGAATACTGGACTAAATGTGAGCTGCCCTTTATTTATTTCTTAGTATAGAAAAACCACAGGAACAAATTCTATACAAAAACATTGTTTTATTGAAATCTAGTCCCATGCCAGCTTTTGTACAATTCATAATTGATTCCTTACACACTCACTACATGCAATAGGAAATCCTGTCCATGTTTTCCATGTAGTCAACATTTCCAAATGAGATGAAATCATTGGATACCATGCTTTCTCTTCAATTTCTCATTTCCTAATGAGATGAAATCATTGGATACCATGCTTTCTCTTCAATTTCCAGGACTCCCGCCTTTTCTTTTTTTCTCTTCTGAAGATTAACAGTGTCCTCTTTCATTTATGGATTAGGCACTACCCCTTTCTGTATGCAATGCCTACTGTCAACCTGGTTATATGAAGAAAAAGAAGGAGGGGGAGCCATTTTGCTGCTATGATTGCATTCTGTGTCCAGAAGGAAAGATATCTGATATGCAGGGTAAGTGTTATAGTGATAAGAAATAGCAAACATGGCCAGAGGCATGCTCCACTGTGGTCTCTCCCTTGCCACCACACTGCCACTTCTTTCTTACAACTCCAACCCTCTCCAGCCTCGGCATCAACAACTTCCAACTTGCTTTTGGGTAAGCTGAAGACACAGTCAAAACTGAAGCAGGAGAGAACAGCAGCAATACCTTACAGAATACCCACTTTCCACCAAGACTCTTGTCTGAAATTTAGAGGAACATAAATTTAAGATCAGTGCAAGAATGCGTCTCCAGTGCTATGTTCATTCAGCATTAGATATGTGACTTCTTATTCATGCGTGTTCATGATTTTAATAATCTGCTCCATGCTTTTAGCACTCAAGCAGTGCTAATTAAATCATTGATAAAATGTGGACTATAAAGATAACTAAACCTATCTGTAACAATACTCAACTCATTGTACATGTTTTTGACTGTTTGAGAGTTTCCTAGAGGGTAAGCAGAGCTTACACAGATTATTTTCTGTCATGGCTCAGGGTCCGTCACCATGGTTCTCCAATGATTCCGATACTGAAAAGGTTTCCCTGACCTTCTTTGAAATGCAGAGTCCCGTCCCACAAGTGTAATCAAAAGAGTGTATCACATTTATACATATCACACTGCAACAGATAAAAAAGAAATTGGTTAACTGAGATTTTTTAATTATTGTAGTGACTACAATAATAATTGTAATACTTGATACACATAATATTTGTTCCATATCAAGTATTAGGAGAGAATTACTATAGGGTATTCTTGCATGACTGAAATCACAATCGCTCTTTTTTTCAGATATGGATGACTGCTTCAAATGCTCAGATGATCATTATCCTCACGAGGATAAGACTTCTTGCATTCCCAAAGTTTTAAACTTCTTAATGTATGATGAACCTCTGGGGATTGGTTTAGCTACTTGTGCTCTTTCATTCTCTTTGATCACAGTTTTAGTGCTAGGAATGTTTATGAAGCACCACAATACTCCTATTGTTATAGCGAACAACAGGAACCTCACCTACACTCTCCTCCTCTCCCTCCTGCTGTGCTTCCTTTCTGCATTGCTATTCATTGGACAGCCTCATAAGGTGACGTGTCTCCTCCGACAAACCGCTTTTGGCATCATCTTCTCAGTGGCTGTTTCTTGTGTGCTGGCAAAAACCATCACTGTGGTTCTGGCTTTCATGGCCACCAAGCCAGGATCCACCATAAGGAAACGGGTGGGGAAGAGGCTGGCCAATTCCATTGTTGTTTCTTGCTCCCTTATTCAAGGAAGCATTTGCATTGTGTGGCTGGCAATTTCTCCTCCATTACCAGAGGCTGACATACACTCAGTGGCTGAAGAAATTATCTTGGGATGTAATGAGGGGTCTGTGGTTATGTTTTACTGTGTCATTGGCTATATTGGCTTCCTGGCCATTGCCAGCTTAACTTTAGCTTTCCTTGCCAGAAAGTTACCTGACACTTTCAATGAAGCCAAGTTTATCACTTTTAGCATGCTGGTGTTTTGCAGTGTTTGGTTATCATTTATCCCAACGTACTTGAGCATTAAGGGGAAATATATGGTAGCTGTGGAGATTTTTTCTATCTTAGCCTCCAGTACTGGGTTGTTGGGCTGCATCTTTTCTCCCAAATGTTACATTATTCTGTTGAAGCCTGAATTGAACAATAGAGAGCAGCTAATAAAAAGGAAAGATGTAAGAATCAAATGACTGTGTCTTCTACTATAGTTAGTGATCTCCAGATAGGCTGTTTATAAATTGCCTCTCCATTTCCTAAGAAGGTTGTTGTGTGTTCATAGTTGTTACCACTGAATACAGTTTTATGGAGAGAGAAAAACACAGGTGAATTTTAATGAGGACTTTTATTTCTTTTACTTAGGAAAATCTCTGGCTGATATGGAAATGTGGAGAACTGTATTTAATATTGGGGGAAATGAGAAGTTGGAGTGTGTTGAGTACGATTCTAGCTCTGGATTGGAAGCTAGAGCTCTCGGTGATTGAATTCCATCTCCTCCTCCCTCACCCTGTCCCTACCCCACCATTCTCCTTACATGGTGTAGATAATAATTGCAACACTTTGGAGGCATTCTGTCTGGCTTTAGAGATACTGCTTTTTAGTTCCACATCAGCACAATTCACTATGAACTGATTGAGGTGCACCTAATGGTGTGGTTTGTAGCTGCCTCGATGCAATCTGGATTCAGCACAATTGGGTTACAAATGGCCTGATTTGATTCAAGAATCAGACAAATCAATTATTCAGCCCTAATCACACAATGAAAGATACTGAAAAAAGTTTCTTGGCTGTCATGAATGCCATGTAACTGTGAACATGGATTCAGCACAAATATTGAAGCCTGTGACATCAGCCAGTGCAAGGCATTAATCTGAGTGAAATGGGTCAGCCACAGCAATAAACATATATTATCAAGCTCATTGATATTATCAGTTCATTAGCCAACCTAAAACTGTGATGTGTCTCCTTCACCAAACTGCTTTTTTCGCAATCTTCTTAGTTACAGTTTCTTCTATATTGGCAAAAACTATCACTGTGGTTCTGGCTTTCATGGACAAGAATCCAGGAAGCACAGCCAGAAAATGGGTGGGAAAAACACTGTCCAACTTCATTGTGTTTTGCTCCTCCTTCATCCAAATAGGCATTTGTGCTGTGTGATTAGCAACCTCTGCTCCATGCACTCAGTGACTGAATAAATTGTATTAGTGTGCAACGAGGGATCTTCCACCATGTTTTACTGTGTCCTGGGCTATATGGGCTTGCTAGCCATTGCTAGCTTTACTGTGGCTTTTCTTCAGGAAATTACCTGACAGTTTCAGCAAAGCCAAATTATCACTTTTGTATGCCTGTGTTTTGCAGTGTTGGGTATCCTTTGTTGCAGCCTACTTGAGCTCCAAGGGGAAGTACATGGTGGCTGTGGAGATTTTCTCTATTTTAGCCTCCAGTGGTGGTCTTCTGGATTGCATCTTTTCTCCCAAATATTATATTATTATGTTGAGGCCTGAGCTAAACACGATGGAGCAGTTAATTAGGAAAAGTCAATGAAGTGTTTAGTACCTAATTTATGTAGTCGTTTAAACACTTTTCCAGTTGCAATGGTTTTTAAAAAGATCTACATAGATCTGGGAAGATTTCTGGGTAGGGTGATGATCCTTTGTGAGGGGAGAGTGGTATGACAATGACTACCTTTTTCCTGTTGCATCACTTCTCATATAATGGATGTATGGGTGCAGTGATCCATTTCTTAATGTCATTGGCATCCTTCTGTCTAGGGAGACAATGGAGTGCACCTCGGGGGGGGGGGTTGAAGTCAAACTATGCTGTTTTTGCTGCATTAGCAGCACTGAAATGATCATTTGGGGCACAAGCATGGGCAGTGTATATGGAGTTGCATGCCAAGGCTCTGGGCCCCACAGTTCCCTTTGATAATAAAAAACATGGATATGAGTATTTAAGTTGGGGGGGGGGCAAGACCACAACTTTATTGGTTACAGATGTGAGAAGTTTGGCTCAGGCATTGGGTGAATCCAAGGTATATCTTGACTCCCGCCCATCTGCAGGGAGTCCAACTAAGGGTAAACCACAAGTAGGGGGAACCCTATGGCATACATAAAATAAGGGCACCCCGAGGGGTCCCCAATGGGGTCGTGGCATGGCCCAGCCCACATCTGGGCATTGGACAGAATCCACACCCTTGGATCCCTTTAACAGCATATCCTTGATGAGGAGGGGCAGATGGAGGCTACAACCTCACCTCCATCCAAACAAAGGCTTACCCAATCCCTAACCTTACAAAGTTGGGATGATTGCTACCAGGCAGGTGAAAACCAAATGGCCAATTTGCCAAGTGAAGAAAACTCCTACCTGGCCCCAAAAATATTGTGGCCAACAGATGTCCATACCAAGGTCATATATGAAGAAAGCATAAAAAGAGTGTGGGTGCGTAGGGAGACCCAGCAAAAGGAGACCACACCTACTACCAGAGCTGATTGGCCAGCAAGACCTTGCTGGGTGTAGCCCTGCCCAGTGCTGGTGACATGACCAGGGTGACGCAAGCAAGGGGCGTCAATCTCCGCCCCGTGCCGAATCACTATCAGGTCCTGGATGCCTGACCGCAATGCCATCCACCAGAAAAGGCGGTACCAAGATCACAAGCCCACCCTCCACCACTTGGAATATGTTTGGTACCAGCTTGGCTGTAGGAGCTGCCAGAATGATGCATACAAGATGCCATCCACTCTGGATTTGTGTGGGGTTTGCTGCTTAGCATTTTCTTCTCCCAAATATGTCCTGCAAGGCAATGGAGGTTTGGGATCAGTTTTCCATCTCCTAGATGGACTACTTTCCCAAGTTGATGAGCCCCATCTGCCCATGCCATAATATTCTTAAGTTATACTGAAACATGCTCTACACAGAGCTGTCCTTGAGGAGTATTTTGAAAAATAAAACAGTCAAGACTCTTCTTCCCTGGCATGTGCTTTATGAACCATATAATACATGTCATACTCTGTATCCAGTTTGTTCCCTATCACAACTCAGGTTTTTAGTTCTTATGAAAAACCTCTTCCTTCTCTACGAGCTTGCACAAAATTCACAGTGGTGCCTCGCAAGACGAAAAGAATCCGTTCCGCGAGTCTCTTCGTCTAGCAGTTTTTTCGTCTTGCGAAGCAAGCCCATTGACGGCTTAGCAGATTAGCGCTATTAGTGGTTTAGCGGCTTTTAGCGGTTTATCGGCTTATCGGATAAGCGGATAAGCGTCTTAGCAGCTTAGAAAAAGGGGGGGGAAGGGGGAAAATCCCGCAGGAACTCGCAAGACATTTTCGTCTTGCGAAGCAAGCCCATAGGAAATTCGTTTTGCGAAGCACCTCCAAAACGGAAAACTCTTTCATCTAGCGAGTTTTCCGTCTTGCGAGGCATTCGTCTTGTGGGGCACCACTGTACTATCATATTGAGAGATCATGTTGTATATCCCTCCTCCAAGGGAGACAAGGTTCATGAAAACTTGGGACAGCACCTTTTTCTGCTGTAGTTACCAAATTATGAATCTCCAAATTTATTAATTCAAGTGATAAGATTTACATATTATTACTATCCTTATTATAATTATTATTAGTAGTAGTATGTGTCAGTCATGTTAACTTGCCCTGGGCAAACCAGTGTAACTTATAAGCAAACAGGACACCACTTTTACATGTAATGTAATTTTTTATATATTGCCCCTTAATGAGTCATTGTAAAAACTGAATGTGGGACTACATGTACTGTTGCTTGGGAAGCAGGTGAGCCAAGGATGAGTACCCTTGCTATTGACAACTTTAATAGCAAATGGCTATTTTGATGTTTCTTGCAGTATGAATATTCTCAATTAATAAAGAAATTATGTTTCTTCTGTTAATTAAAAAGAGACTTGCTCATATCTGTCACAGAGTTAGTTAGTTAGTTTGATTTATTACGGCCATTGGCCCATATCGAAAACAATACATCAAAATTTATCCATAAACAATACAATTTAAACAGTATAAAATCCAAGTTAAAACACCCATATAAAACCAATTTTACTTCAATTAAGTAAACACTATACACAATAAGCTCCCTCTATGTAAACCACAATTCAAATCCCTCAGATTTTGGGAGATATGCGTCTTAGTTCTGGCATTTATTGATGGTTCTTAAGTTTAGCTAAGCTGTCAGAGTCATACAGTGATCCATTTCTCCTCTTTTGAAATAAGACATTAATCAAGTATCTAGCGACTGCAAGGGATCTACTTGTGTCTTCGTCGTTTAATAAGTATATTATTTGGGCTTCCTGAGGTCTGTCAGCAATTCTCGATAAATATGGGGCCAGAAACTTGGACCGTGAAGCCGAATGTAGTGGACAACAGAAGATTATATGATATAACGATTCTATAGATCCACTTTTACAGTCACAGAGGAGTGAGATCTGTCCGTTGGAGAGTCTGTTACCCAACACATTTGATGGGAAAACATTAAATCTAGCCTTTATAAAGGCATACCTGTGCATCACCACAGATAAGGTAGTTAAATAAGATGGAAGTTTCGTTGGAGGTGTTAAGCCAAGGTTTATCGGCGAACAGGTGCCACCACCTGTCGCAATATTAAATTGTAAATCCATCTCCTCTAATTTGTGAGATAAAATTCTCTTGGCAGAAATTAAATCCAATTTTAGTAGTTCAGATGGAGATAGTCCTAAGGACACAAGTTTCCCATGTATTATTTTTGCCCAAGGGCTAGGGAAGTCATCTCTCCAGAGACACTGTATCAAGTGGAGATTTGGAAGTTTATGCCATAATGCCAACCAGTAACAGAGGATGCATTTCCATAATGTGGTTTCTAGAGATGTAACATTTAGTTCAAGTCGTATAGCAGTATTGCCTACACACCTGGGTAATTTTAGCAACCTTCTTAGAAGCTGGTTTTGGATTACCTCCAATTGGGTTCGATTAACAAAAGACCCCCATATTGGAATTGCATATGCTATTGTTGCAATCACCTTTGCCTTGAAAACTTTTAACACTGATGGAATATGGAAAGCCCCATCTGAAAAGAAAAAACGCAGTAGCGCAAAGGAAAGGGCTTTAGCTCTATTTAATACATATGCAAGATGGACCTTCCAGCCCATGTTGTGTTGGAGAAGGACTCCCAAGTATTGAAATTTAAAGACTTGGTCAATGGCTTTTCCGTCTATTCTCCAATTATAGGTTTTTCGACTCTTAGTGAAAATTAGGACTTTGGACTTGGCATGATTAATTGTAAGAAAATTTGATTTGCAGTAAACATCGAAAATTTTTAATGCCCTCCTAAGGCCAACTCTTGAAAAAGATAGGATCACTGCGTCGTCTGCGTAGAGTAGAAGGGGGCAACGATATTGGGCAAGACGGGGGGCGTGGATCGTTTCTTGAGAATCTATCAGAGGAGTCCTCATATCACTTATAAATAGATTAAAAAGGGTCGGCGCAAGGATACATCCTTGACGAACACCTCTATTGATGGTTACTGAATTTGAGAGGTCGCCGGCCGGAGTGATTCTCACTCTAGCGGCCGATCCGTCATGCAATTTAGTTATTAGCCACAAAAGTCTTTTGTCTATTCCCCATCGTGCTAATTTTCCCCAGAGTAATCCTCTGGGGATGCTGTCAAAAGCGGCCTTTAAATCAATAAAGGCCGCACAAAGTTGGCCTCTATTTGGGGCAGAATATTTCCGGGCAAGGTGGTATAAAACTAAGACATGATCAACCGCTGACTGATTCGGTCTAAAACCAGCCTGTTCAGGCCCAATCAGGTTGTTCTCTTCGGCCCACTTAGTAAGCTTAGTTAACAAGAACCGTGCATATATTTTCCCAATTATCGACAATAAACTAATGTTCCTGTAATTTCCCGGGTCATCTGTCACAGAATAAAATAAAAGTCATATATGTTTGTGTGTTTTCTTCGAAATATAAAACCTGTCTTCTATATTACTAATCATAACATTAGAAGAAACCCACAATGCTATCTTTTTATAATTCCCCAGTCTACAGATTGCCAAAATATCCATGGAATTATGACAGAAGACGGTGAATTAAATTCAGTATGGACCACAAAAAACCACATTGACCTACATATCTGATCTGCAACCCTTTAATTAAAAAGAAGTGTGTTTTGCTCCTCTGTTCTGATAGAAGGTAGGGTGCATATGCAATGAAATGTGGGCATGTCGTAGGTGGCATAGGAAAGGTCAAGCTACATTGAGCAGTTTTTAATGCATTATGGATTTTTGAAGCATTATATACTGAAACCTTTCATTGGCACAATAGGAGGTACTGGCAGACAGACGGGCATGCAAGGATATAATATTGTTGAACCCAGATGCGGACAATAATGGATTAGATGGACCAAAGGCCTGAAGAAAACTCAAATATTTCTCATCCCCCACTCCCAGCATAAGTTATTTAATTTTGCTAGTATAATTTTCTTATTATTGTTCTGTACTGTCCAACTAATAGGGAGAAAACGCTTCCTTTTGGACATGACAGTCATGCAATTTGAGTCCCCTGCAATTATTCAGTGAACTGCAATTATTGTCACTGTTTTCAAAATCCACTCAAGAGTTAGACTAGCCTAGTCAATAACAAAATGGGGGGGGGGGGAATTCTGAGACTGATGGAATAAAGGGAACTCTCATACAATTCTGGATAGAAATACAGTGTTCCATCACATTTTAAATTTCAGTAAGTAGGAATCAGGGACGCATGTTGTTCTGCTGCTAAGAAACATTAATCATACTTTTACTTCTGCAGAAAAGATAATCTAGATTAAGAGTGGGGGCTTTTTACTCGGAATGGCTGCATCGGTGGTGTTACAGCTGATGATTCTCCTCATAGTGGGCAATAGTCCTTTTGCTAAATGTAGAATCCAGGATCCCTACCATATCCTTCACAAATATTTTCAACCAGGAGACATAATATTTGGAGCTATTTGTTCTCAGAGTCTCATCCTTTCCAGCCCAAAAGACTTCATACATAAACCTCCACAGACGCTATCTGAAGAGCCTGTGTAAGAAATGCTTTTACCCTCTTTAGTATTTTGAATAAACATTCACAAACTTTTTTATTGATAATTATTACTTAAATAGTTTGAGGATCTATACAACTGTGTAACATGCAGAAAACAGCATTTTAGAGAAATCAAAGACTGGAACTGAGGGAAGTCGGAGTTGGGGGTGAGTGGGTTCTGTGGGGGGAGGGAGAAAAAAGGGGGGAAATATGGATGATATGTTTCTAGATAATACGTTTTGTTTTAATTTTGAATAAAAAGTAATTTTTAAAAAAGAAATGTAATAGATGATATTAATGGTAGGCAGACAGTAATACGTACACAGTACTAGGTTATAGCAACATTGTGGTGAATAGTAATAATGAAATATGTGCACAGCACGGTAGAAATATTTTTATAAAATGTGGAAAATGCATGGAACACTAAATGCAAATATCTTTGCAGTATAGTGACAAAGAATTACCAGCACATCCTGGCCTTGGTGTTTGCAGTAAAGGAGCTAAATAAAAATCTCAAGCTCCTACCAAATGTGACCTTGGGATTCAACATTTATGACATCTATTCCAGTGCTGAATTGACCTATCATGCCACAATGAAACTGCTTTCCACAAGGAATATATTTATCCCCAACTACAAATGTGACATCCAGGAAAATCTGATTTCCATCATTGGGGCACTGCATTCAGAAACATCTCACCAGATAGCAAATGTTTTGAGTATCTTCAAGATTCCTCAGGTAGAGTGCTTGTGTGATTCAGGAATCTACATTTTATGCCATTTTCTTCTTTATTTTCAGATGTGTTATAACCATTCAAAGACAGCAATGGGTATAAACATTTCATCATTTCATTGAACATGTTATTCAGATAAATCAAAATAATGTTTATCTTTATTACATAGTGAATAGAAACCTTTCCTTATATGAGCATTAGTAATAGTGTTATCAACACATCTGAGGAGATCAGGTCATGTACACGTGAATTTTTCATTTGATGGTTCAGATGGGCTTAGAATTCTTTATGTCTTTTAATTTTTCTACTGTTCATGTTGAGGGCTGTTTATACGTTATTGGACTGTTATCCTTCTTTTGCATTGGACTACATACTTCTCCTCTACAATCTGTAAGAAGGAACTATATTGTTTGATGAGTGACATGACTCTATGGCAGCTTAGTACCACAACTTTCCCTATGGTAAGATAATAATTCTGCCTACTTCTCTCCAAATTGACCTTTAGCTTTTGTATGGTTCTATGTCTTGGAGGACACTTCAAACTGAATTCCTTTCCTCCTATCGAATGGTCCCAGATGATATCCTCCAGTACTTGGGGATTCTACAGTTACTCATTCACTTCAAATGGATATGGTTTGGATTCATTGCTGATGACAATGATAAGGTAGAAATGTTTCTGCAACACATGCTTCCCTTATTTTCCCAGAAGGGCATCTGTTTAGCCTTTGTAGAAACATGCCCTTCAAGTTTTAGTTTTGATGAAGATGATGAGAATGGAGAAGTAATGAAAAAAGGGATTGAAACCTACAACAGAGTCATGAGCAGCACAGCCAATGCATTGGTGTTCTATGGAGAAGCAGATTCCATAATCTTTTTGAGATGGGTACTATTTCTACCAGAGGTGGATGACACAATACGAAAGCCAAAAGGTAGGATCTGGATTCTAACAGCTCAGATGGAGTTAAAATCATTTGTCCACCAACGGCATTGGGATATCCAAGTCCTCCATGGTGCTCTATCTTTCGCAATCCACTCCAAAGAGGTTCAAGGGTTCAAGGAATTTCTTCAGGGCAGAAGCCCTTCCAGTACAACAGAAGATGGTTTTATCAGAGATTTCTGGGAACAGGCATTTGGCTGTGTATTCCCAAGCTCTGCTTCGGATGATGTGGTGGGTGATATTTGTACTGGAGATGAGAGTCTGGAGAACCTTCCTGGGCCTTTTTTTGAAATGAGCATGACTGGTCACAGTTACAGTATCTATAATGCTGTCTATGCAGTGGCCCATGCTTTACATGCCTTGCTTTCATCCAGATCCAAATATACAACAATAGCAGAAGAAGAAAGAAGGGAACTTCAGAATATTGTACCATGGCAGGTAAGGCCTGTGAGAAATATTCAAACATAAATGGTGTTGTCATTAATAACATTTCACTACTGATATATTACATTATTTAATACAGGTAACATCATATAGAGAAAGAGGAGTTTCAGTGTGACTTGTGACATCCTCATACTCAAGTTGGGGCAAACCCCAGCTCCCCCTCAGAAGAAGATTCTGTTGATTTGTCATGGTGGGCATGGGTGGGTTGGCCTATGTGAGAAGGTTGGCCAACCCAGGCCACTAGAGGGAGAAGCACTCTAGTCTTCTCTTTGGAGTGCCTTCCCTCCCTCCCTCCTTCCCTGTGCAGTATGGACTTTGCTAACTGCCTATTTGGGAGCTGAGTAGGAATTTTGCAGGAGCTCCAAATAGGCCTGGGAGCTCCCCTTATTCATCTACTTCAAGCTGTTGAGAGCAACTTGCATGGAGTGGCAATGCGTTTTGATTGGTTTAATTAGCTGATAGGCTGCCAGTAAAGACAAGTGAAGAGATGGTAAGGCAGTATTGGATTAAGGGTTCTCTTTGGCCACTTTACACTGCCTTGTGTAGGATCACTGGGAGAGGGGGGCTTTGCATGTGTGTTAGGGTGAATGACGAGCTGTTGGGACTGTTGGGCACTTGTTAACTTTAAATATCCGATGCTTTCGAAGCAAGGAGGTCCCTTGTTCCAAGACCACAGGTTTCAATTAGAAACATACCAGACAAAGAGAGAGAGAGGGAGGGAGAGGGAGGGAGACATGGCTTCTCCCATCTTAGTAACTTCGCTACCTGAATGATATTTTGATTAGTATAATTATGTGTGTTGGCTTGCAGATCTTCTAAGATGTTATATTGAATAAATATAATGTTTTTCCCACGACAGTGTGGAAACCTTTTCACTGGTGTTGACAAGGTCCAGGATAAAAAACAACAACCCAACACAATGGCAGACTATTATATCTCAGAGATAATGGTTCAAGTTCCTTTTGTTAAGCACCTGTGTTTTCCTTTTCAATCTAGATCCACCACTTTCTGAAACAAGTCTCATTTAACAACACTGCTGGGGATGTGGTTTCTTTTGATCAAAATAGAGTATTAATAGGTGGATTTGATATTTTAAACTGGGTCACATTCCCAAACCAATCTTTTGTTCGAGTAAAAGTTGGAAAGATGGATCCTGAAACCCCAATTCCAGAGCAAGAATTCACTGTTAATGAAGATGCCATTGTGTGGCACAGCTGGTTTAACCAGGTAGGACTTAGAAACAGCAGTTTGTGCAGTTTCCTTACAGAGGCACTGGGCTCATCCACACTTCTTTTTTGTGTCATGCTTTCGAGGCAGGGACGCAGGTGGCGCTGTGGGTTAAAGCCTCAGCGCCTAGGACTTGCCGATCGAAAGGTCGACGGTTCGAATCCCTGCGGCGGGGTGCGCTCCCGCTGCTCGGTCCCAGCGCCTGCCAACCTAGCAGTTTGAAAGCACCTCCGGGTGCAAGTAGATAAATAGGGACCGCTTACCAGCGGGAAGGTAAACGGCGTTTCCGTGTGTGGCTCTGGCTCGCCAGAGCAGCGATGTCACACTGGCCACGTGACCCGGAAGTGTCTCCGGACAGCGCTGGCCCCTGGCCTCTTAAGTGAGATGGGCGCACAACCCCAGAGTCTGTCAAGACTGGCCCGTATGGGCAGGGGTACCTTTACCTTTACCTTTACCTTTACCTTTGAGGCACAGGTCCGGGATTTTGAAATCCATGTCTAAGTAGTTTGGTTTTTATTTTTATAAAATATTTTCATTTTTGTCTCACTGCTTTCCCTGAGGAAACCCACTGGAAAATAAAATAAAATAATCACTGTTAGTAATGCATATTTTTAAACAAAATGGGCATCCTTTTCTGAAGATCTTCCTCTATTCATAATAAAAATGACAGATATTTTGCATGGCTGTCTCCCTCTAGTGCCTGTGTGTTAGCATTCATTAAAGGACAGTGAAGCATTGTCACTGTAAGAGGGCTGTACTGAAAGGAAAGGAGACACATCCCAATGGGTAACTTTCACACTGTAAGAGGTAACTGCGTCACTTTCTGAGTGTGCCTATCTTCAATTTGCTATCTGAATGGTGTTAATCTTACTTATCAAACACCTTGGTATTAAAACCACACAAAATTCACATTCTCCCCTTTCACTTATGGATTAGGTACAGCCCCTTTCTCTATGCAACGATCACTGCAATTCAGGTTATAGCAAGAAAAAGAAGGAAGGACAGCTGTCTTGCTGTTATGACTGCATTCTGTGTCCAGAAAATAAGATATCAAATGAGAAAGGTAAGATTGGTTGCACACAGGGTTATCAAATAAGTTGTACATAATTCAGAGAATAATGCATGCAGACCTCGACATCAAAAAGTAATCTCAACAGATAATTGGAATAGGTTTGGGGAACCTCTGTCCCTCCAGGTATTGCTGAACTACAATTCCCATCAGCCCCAGCATTCATGTAAATGGCCAGGGATGATGGGAACTGTAGTTCAGGAACACCTGAAGGCCCAAAGGTTACCCATACCTACTGCAGAATGAGACAACAGACAATAGCAGGATGGCTAAAACCAGGGTGGGGAAAATGTTAAGCCCAAGGGCCACATACTCCTATGAACAGATTTTCAGGGATGTATCCAGATATAACAGTAGATAGATCAAATTATGACTCTTGCCTTAATACAATAGACTACATTCCAGCTACACAGAAGATAAATTTGTGCACCTTCACACACCTTTCTACCCTCTCAGTCCAGGCTAGCAAGAGGCATTATTATTGTTAAAAGGCACAGTCCATCCAGACAAAAGCGCTCTAGTAGGATGCTGAGCTCTGTGGGGTTTGTGGGGAGTCCTGAGGTAAGGAAAGAGATAGCTGGAGGATTTGAGGTTCCAGTCCCATTGGGTAATAGCTCAACACTTAATTTAACTATAATTAAAGATTTGCAACAAGATAACTAATAATCCAGGGACGCAGGTGGCGCTGTGGGTTAAAGCCTCAGCACCTAGGGCTTGCCGATCGAAAGGTCGGCGGTTCGAATCCCTGCGGCGGGGTGCGCTCCCGTTGCTCGGTCCCAGCGCCTGCCAACCTAGCAGTTCGAAAGCACCTCCGGGTGCAAGTAGATAAATAGGGACCGCTTACCAGCGGGAAGGTAAACGGCGTTTCCGTGTGTGGCTCTGGCTCGCCAGAGCAGCGATGTCACGCTGGCCACGTGACCCGGAAGTGTCTCCGGACAGCGCTGGCCCCTGGCCTCTTAAGTGAGATGGGCGCACAACCTCAGAGTCTGTCAAGACTGGCCCGTACGGGCAGGGGTACCTATACCTTTACCTTTAACTAATAATCCAATCCTATATTTAAGCATAACTAAAGTTTGCACCAATTCTGCAACACCGCAGCACTACACTGGCTCGAGATTATAGGTCAGTGCTTTTCATTGCTGGCCCTTATCGAATGCAAGCTGAGGGGGCTCCTGACTCTTTCATCCCATATCTCTTGGGCAGCATTTGGAAAGAAGAAGCTTCTTGAACCTTGACCCCACTCCCTAATACACTTCAAGGCAGCTAGCAATAAGAGGAAAGTTGGGAAAGCATTATTTCACAAGGGAATAACTCCAAGCACCCACCTCCTCCCTATATGATGTACTTGCCAAATTTAGGTCAAATGCACGTGACCAAAGTAAAAGAGCCAATTAACAAATTAAACCACCACATCCTGCATTAACTGTAGTCTAATAATGGAAAACCCCATGGGCATAGGTGGGGGGGCAACGCTCCCCCAATCTAGTAAATAAAAACAAATACTTAACTAACTGACCAATTGTGTCACAAATAACTCAGTTCTGCCTCCCAACATAATACCTGTCTCTCCTAAAATAAATCCTGGCTATGCCTATGGAACCCCCCCCCCCCCAAAAAAAAAATACTTTCGGTTGCCCTTCTCCCAAAAGATAAATGTGTAATCCCAAATTGATACAGAGGAATGAGTAAGCAGAAAACTGTATTGAGACTGGTACAGAAGGGAACAGATGCCTCAAGTAAACCCAATTCCGTGTCCTCTGATAGGCTTGATCCTTGAACATAATAGGGCCTAGCCAGCCATTCTCCCATGATACTTCTCGGGCTAAATGATGGGACAAAATGGTGCATGATACATTCAACAAGAGGAGATAGATCATTCTGTATTTGAAATGTGTGCACAATTTGGAAGTAACACAATGAGCCTTACATTGTTACAGTTTCAAATGATGACATGCTAGAGGAGTTGAAGGGGCTAGGACTAATAGGATAAATTATTCTAGATGTTCTGGAAAATGCTTTGAAATGTGATAATTCTTTTGGAATATGTAATGAACCATAGTTGTGACCAACTGTTATGTACACACATTTCACAACCCATGGAACATTGAGCGTTCAGTAAGTGTAATATAGTGCATATGTTATATTTATTCATTATATAGGTCACTTTATACAAAAACAAGATCTCAAATCAATCTTCTTTTTATAAAAACCTACTTTGATATAATAGAGACCACAACATTTCTTCCTTTTTTCAGATATGCCTGACTGCTTTCAATGCCAAGAAGATCATTATCCAAACGAGGATAAAAATGCATGCATTCCCAAGCGTATACATTTCTTGTCATATGAGGAACCTTTGGGGATCATCTTAGCCGCTGGTGCTCTCACATGTTCATTGATCACAGCTCTAGTGCTAGGGATTTTCAGGAAGCACCATGACACCCCCATTGTGAAAGCCAACAACAGGGACCTCACCTACACTCTCCTCATCTCCCTTCTGCTCTGCTTCCTTTGTGCTTTGATATTCATTGGCCAGCCTCAGAGGGTGACGTGTCTCTTCCGACAAACTGCCTTTGGCATCATCTTCTCAGTGGCTGTTTCTTGTCTGCTGTCCAAAACGGTGACTGTGGTTCTGGCTTTCATGGCTACCAAACCAGGATCCAGGATGAGGAAGTGGGTGGGGAAAAGATTGTCCACCTCCATTGTTCTTTCTTGCTCACTTATCCAAACAGGGCTTTGTGTAGTATGGTGGGAGACCTCTCCCCCATTTCCACATACTGACACTCATTCCATGAATGATGAAATTTTATTAGAATGTAATGAGGGCTCCACTATCATGTTTTACTGTGTCTTGGGCTACATGGGTTTCCTGGCACTTACCTGCTTCACTCTGGCTTTCTTTGCCAGAAAGTTACCTGACAGTTTCAATGAGGCCAAGTTTATCACTTTCAGCATGTTGGTCTTTTGCAGTGTGTGGCTGTCCTTTGTTCCAACCTATCTGAGCACCAAAGGAAAATACACTGTTGCCGTTGAGATCTTCTCTATTTTAGCTTCCAGCTCTGGGTTGCTGGGGTGCATCTTTCTCCCCAAGTGTTACATTATTGTGATGAAGCCTCAGCTGAACAATAGGGAACAACTAATAAGAAAAAAACCTTGATTTTTCATTGTGTAATACAACAGATGTGTTGTTCTGTGAGCTATCCTAGTCTGTACATGCACTAGAGCTCTACAGATGCCTACTAATTTATAAATAATTTTAGAGGCAAGATATTCTTGAAATTGTTCCCCTTTATAAAGACATCTTGAAATTCCCTTTCTGCCACTGAAATGAGGGCTGAACCACAGTGTTTTACTGTACCTTGAGCTTTCCTGCGCCTTTCCTTTCCAAGAACCTCCATGAAGCCAAGTTCACCACTTTCAGCATGTTATATATAAAAGGAAAAAAGGAGGAGCCTGCAAACTACAGACGGATAGTCTCTTCAGCATCATCAGAAAACTCTGCACAAGACACCTACAATGGAAACTCCTTGATTGGAGCAAGCTGGCTTTAGGGATGCTCGATCCACTACTGATCAGTGCTCAGTACTTCAGCACCTAATTGAAAAGTTCTCCTCCTGTAAAACAACCTCCCTTTATGCTGCTTTCATAGACCTCAAAGCAGCATTTGACTCCATATCCATAAAAACTGGAGGCTACCTCAATAGACCGACAAATGCTTCATCTAATATGTACATTTCATGAAGGGACCTCACTCAAAGTAAAATGTAACCCCTGGGGCCATCTTACTGATGCCATTGAATCTGAGAAAGGTGTCAAGCAAGGCTGCATACAGGCCCCACTCTTATTTAATTATTACATTAATTCCATGGTGGGCCATCTCCACAACATAAACATTCACCCTCCAAAACTTGCTCGAAGACACATCTCTGTCCTGCTGTATGCAGATGATGCAGCAATACTTTCAAGAACACCTTTTGGTCTCAAAAGAGCACTGGGAACATTAACACAATACTGCAAGGAGGACCAGCTAGAACTCAACTATCAGAAAACTAACCTCATGGCATTTGTCAAAAGGCCTTTGAGCCGCTCTTGGAGCATAGATGGCCACAATATTGAGCAGGTCTCTTGTTTCAAATACCTGGGGGTAGTTTTTCACTCTACCAGCAGTAGGAAAGCCCATGGGGAACATGTTGCTGAAACTGCACAGAGAAGCTCACCTGCAATCCTTAAATTTCTTAAAACAAGAGGTGGCCACTATATACCTGCAGCACTCAAATTCATTGAAGCCAAAACAATAGCACAACTTGTCTATGGTGCCCAGCTGGGCCCCTTCTCTATTTTTTCATCTCTAGAATTTGTACAATACAAATTTCTAAAATCAGCCCTTCAAGTCCCACAATGTGTCTCTAATGCCATCCTGAGACTAGAGAAAGGTTTCATAGAAGTGGAGGCTTCAGTGTGGGTGACCATACTCAACTACTGGTTCAGACTATCTTTATTTCCCCTTGGCCTTGCACCACTAACTATGAACTATGATTTTCAATCCACATGGAAACAGGCTGTGGTAACCTCAGCCAGTCGCCCAATCCCACCTGGGGAGGCGTTGCCAGGGGATTGGCCAGATAGGGGTAGGGACCGCCCTGCCCACACAACAGAGGGTGGATCTTACATGCGAATCGGTTTCAGGCCTTGGGCAGAATCTTTATTCTACCTTCCCTAAATGGGGAGAGTGTGAAGTGGTGACCCACACCCCCCTTGCGGCGGTGATCCCAGGGTTCCCCATTAAAGGGGTCTTGAGGGGAGGCATTAGTCATATGCCGAGAGGTTGTCATTGCTCTCCCCTGTGACGACAGTGAAACGGGGGGTGGGTTCTCTGCTTGAACATATGTTCTCCAGAGCCAGCCCAATCTTCACACATTTTGGATAACCCTTATGTCCCCCAGATCCCCGGCTGGGGACTGGGAAGGATAAATGGCCAATGCCTGAGCCAAGGTCTCCCTACATCTGAAACTTAATAAAGTTGTGGCCAATATTAATCCCATAGCACGTTGCCTTGAGTCATCATTCCAATCGGGAGTCGCCTGGGGTGGTGGGGTGGGGACTCCGTCTGTCCACGCAATGGGCACCCATATTGGAGTGCTCTGTAGACTGATATCTGTGGTCTTATATATACTAGCCTTTTGTTTTCTTTCACTCTTGCATGATGTTCCTAACCCTTCTTTAAGACTTTCTTAGCTTCTTTTGGATTCTTATATATATTCTGTTTTAACTTCCTTGTTTTTTTGATCTTTTTTATTTTAAATGACTTTAAAAGATTGTACCCCTCCCTCCTTGTGCTGGTCTACGACTGTAATAAAGTGTTGTTGTTAGTATTTTGCAGTGTTTGGTTATCCTTCATTACAGCCTACCTGAGTTCTATGGGGAAATACAGGGTAGCTATGGAGATCTTCTTTATCTTAGCCTCCAGCCTTGAGTTGCTGGCTTGCATCTTTACTCCAAAAATGTTACATCATTGTGATCAATACTGAGCTGTGGTTCAGTGCTTCTCATACAGATAATCTGTACTTCAATCTCTTGTTCAACCAATGGCTGGCAGGGTGAGGAGCAACCTCATGTGAAATATTTAAGAATTACTACCTTTCTGTAAACTGTCCTGAGCTAAACTGAACAGTGGTCTAACTCAATGTGTGACTGCTTTCTAAGTTCCGGTGACATTACAGTAATATTTTATGTGTGGGATAGTCATAATATACTGTGTTGCTCAGTCACATAATCTTGCAACCCGGTGTAGAAACCAACTCCCACTGTCAGGCTGAGGCAGAGCAACAGCTCTACAGCTGAGCATGTTTAGGGAGTGCTGTAAATTTATGCCACCTTAACTTACACCAAATTGTTTTATACCAGCTTCTTGTGTGTAGGATTGCTCCCTCAGTGAGCCATAACTTTGTACTAAATTAGTCAGAATACACCAGAATTCATGTCTCAATCCCAATTCAGAGCAGCGATGTCACGCTGGCCACGTAACCCGGAAGTGTCTCCGGACAGCGCTGGCCCCTGGCCTCTTAAGTGAGATGGGCGCACAACCCCAGAGTCTGTCAAGACTGGCCCGTACGGGCAGGGGTACCTTTACCTTTACCTATGTTTTAAATTTTCCTTCCTTCCTTAAAGGGTGGGGAGGGAGAGAAAAGCCTGTGATAAATTTACCCATAATCTTTTTTTCAATCTGCATTCAATTAAGTCCTCTACAATCATAACCATCAAGTGTGGAGAAAACACATAAGGGAAGGTAGCAGGGGCAGACCAAGACATTTTATTGTTGAGGTGAAGAACTAAATTGCAGCCCCCTCTCCATTCCAACTACATAAGGTGACTGGGGTGACAGTGGAATCACCCGTTAACACTGCAGTAGTTTTTCCTCCACTCTGACCAACTCCAATGGACCAACTTGGAAACTACATTGCAAGCTAATGAACACATACAGCCCTGTCCTCCAACATATTGTCACCACTGCTTTCATCTAGCACTGCTTACATGTACCAATTTGGGGAATAGGCCATAGTTAAGTGGTAGAGCTTCAGCTAACAATAATGATGGTATCAGGTTCAAATGCTGGTATCTGCAGGTAAGATTCAGAGACTCCTGTTTTAAAAGGTGGATAACCCATGCCAGTCAGTGTAGACAATATGGGGCTAGGTGAACAAATTGTCTGGCTTAGTTTAAGGCAGCTTCCCATGTTTTTGATTTTGGCTCCAGATCAATTTCATTAACTACTAGCCCCATTTTCTTCTTGTTACTCAAGGCTACCCCCTAAGAGATAATACTTTCCTTCAGAGATGACAACCATGTATTTATTTCACTGTTCTCCAGAGAATACATCTTTCATATGAGTCCCCTGTAATTAGCTAACAAACTGCAATTGATTCTGCTGCTTGCAGAATCCCCCTGAGAGCTATAGTTTCATAGTCAATAACAGAACTAATTAAAATACTGTAATTTTAGAATAAATATAACTCAGTCCCATACAATTCTGAACTAAGGAGCAGAATTAGGGAGAGATAAAGCTCCATGAGTTTCCTGTTTGAGATGCAAGATCTTAAACTCCAAAATTAGGGTACAGGGACATACAAGGATCAACATTGAAGGAACACTGATAATTATGTTACACCTGAACACAGGGAGCAAGATCAATAATAAAGATTAGTATTCAGGATGCCTGCATCAGTGGTATTGCATATGCTCCTACTGTCCCAAATATTGGCCACTTCTGTTGTTAAATATAGAATGCAGGATCCTTTTGATATTCTTCACAGGTATTATCAGCCTGGAGACATAATCTTTGGAAGCATTGGTTCTCAGAGCATAATCCTTTCCAGTCCAAAGGCTTTTGATGAACAACCTCCCCAGAAACTATCTGAAGAGCCAATGTAAGAAATACTCTTTTCTACAGTATACCTAGGATATTTTCTATTTTACAAGCTCCCAATACAGTAGAGTTGGCAAATTTGTTCTGTAGCAGTGCATGAAAGATATATTTTCATTACTAAACCTTTTAGCATGATGTGTTAATATATTTCTATGTTGACTCACACTCCAAGATGACAAGAAATTACAGCTGTTAAGGGCCACAGCTTTAGCAAGCATGATATTTAGGCACTATTGATATGGTATGGTAATCCAGCTTCATTGCTACTTTGGAGCTGCATGACCGTCAATGGCTGAATGATGGACCCAAGGCTCAGATTCCCTGTTCATTGGAGTAGACACATGCTGCCTATTCAACTGATTCTCTCATGAAATTGAAGCTACCATTTAGCATTAGAAGTTCTGAACTGGCAACTAGTGTCATCCCTATAAAATGATAAAGTTGGAAGGGAAATTGAAAAGCATCTGGTCCAATTCTCTCCTTAGTGCATGATAGCCATAGTTGAAACATTCCTCCTTACTCTTGCTATCAATCTTTCACACAGGTTTGGGCTACCTTTCTCAAACTGAAGCAAATATCCTGTCCGATATTTTCATATTTCCCCATGGTTCAGAAGTAGCAAAATAAATGAGAAAAATAGAGACATTTTAAGTACTTTTTCAGTTTATGGGACAGGAAATATTTAAGCTTAGAACTTGAATATAGAGTCTCAATAGAACACACCCTGGAAATATTCCACATAAAGATAATGTGGTCCAGCAGCTGCAGAAGGACACAGGAAATCAATTCAGAGAGCCCAATGCATCACAGATTAAAATACAAGTGCTGAAAAGACTTGTAAAGAGAAACTTTATGCAAGTGTTTATACATTAATGCCAGACGCCTCCAATGGGGTGAACTGGAGTACTTAGTCTTAGAAGACATCATTGATATAGTGGGCATAATGGAAATCTAGTAGAATGGAAAGAGCCAGTGAGAAACAATTACCTCAGAATATAATCTCCATAGGAAGGAAAGAGAATGACAGAGGTGCTTTGTATAACAAAGAGATCACGGAGTCCAGTCAACTAGAAATATCTGAACAGGGATATAGCTTAGTCCAGGTATTTTAGTCTCAGTAATCTACACACTGGAAGTTTTCCAGGTAGAGATAATGTGCTCTATGTTGTCCAAAAGCTGCAAAATGCTATGATTTGGTTTCAGGCAGGCACAGTTTGGTGACATTACTCCAATTCTGAAGGTGATAAAGGTAGGGACACAAAACATAGCATTTTCTGTTACAACACTTCTCAATAACATCATGCCAAGGATAATTTGATCTAGTCCTATATTTCTATGGCCATTAAATAGTTATATTATACTAATGTCTTTAGATGGCAATTGAAAATAGAACAAATAGGCATTTGAAAATAGAATTTTGTGATCCATTTTGTTGTATTGCTGATAAGGTAGGGGAAAGAAGGCTAAATAACTAGATAAAATAATATAAATTATCATTGTAATATAAATTATGAAGACTACAGCTCTGAACTCATTCTTGATCCAGGAGACATGGTACCTTACTTGTTGATGCATATTTGATATGCCAACATAATGCTGAGCATCTGAATAAATGATTAATTTATGAAGTACTGGACTCCTGTACTGTAATGTTCAAAACCAACAACAATAAACAACTTAATAATAAGAAGAAATGTGCATGATGTAATAGAAATACTATTACAAAGTGTAGAAAATAAATATAACAAAATGCAAATCTTTTCATAGTGCAGTGACTAAGAACTACCAGCACATCCTGGCCTTGGTGTTTGCTATAAACGAGATCAATGAAAACCCTAAGATCCTACCAAATGTCACCCTGGGATTTCATATGTATGACATCTATTCCAATGCTGCATTCACCTATCATACTACAATGAAACTTCTTTCAACAAGAGACAGATTTATCCCCAACTATAAATGTGACTTCCAAGATCATCTTCTTTCAGTCATTGGGGCACTTTACTCAGAAATGTCTCACCACATAGCTAATGTTTTGAGTATCTACAAGATTCCACAGGTAGGATGTGTGTGCGGAGTTTAGAAATGTATGGTCATTTTTAACCATTTTTCTTTTTTACCACATGTGGCCTAATATTTGAGAGACAGGGATAGGTACATTTCATGTAAACATTACCATTTATATGAATGTCATATGCAGATATGTAGCATGCCATATGTAGTATAAACACCAACAACTGGGAAACACCCGCCTGCGAGCGCTCCAGTTGGAGAACAGCCTTTACCAAAGGTGTCATGGGTTTTGAAGATGCTTGAACTCAGAACGCAAGGGAGAAATGTGCTAAGAGGAAGGCATGCTTGGCACACCCTCAACATGATCAACTCCCATCTGGAGACCAGTGTCTCCACTGTGGAAGGACATGGAGATCCAGAATTGGTCTCCACAATCACTTACAGACCAACTGTTAAAACCGTGTTTATGGAAGACAATCTTACTTGGCTATGAGTGATCGCCAAAGAGGAAGAAGAAGAAGAAGAAGAAGAAGAAGAAGAAGAAGAAGAAGAAGAAGAAGAAGAAGAAGAAGAAGAAGAAGAAGAAATGCAGATAAGGGAAAACAGTACTTATAAATAGTGGAGAAAAAGACAAAAATATTCTTTTAGGCCATATACATGTGAAGTTATTCAAAAGTGCTTAAAGTTCTTTAGGCCCATTAATTATTCTATTGTTCATTGTGAGGGACATTTCAAACATTCCTGGATCCAATTGCTACCCTTTTGCATTTGGATCTCACATTCTCCTTTATAAACTTTTAGAAGGAAGCCAGTGTGGTGTAGTGGTAAAGAGCGGTGGACTCGTAATCTGGGGAACCGGGTTCGCATCTCCGCTCCTCCACATGCAGCTGCTGGGTGACCTTGGGCTAGTCACACTTCTTTGAAGCCTCTCAGCCCCATTCACCTCATAGAGTGTTTGTTGTGGGGGAGGAAGGGAAAGGAGAATGTTAGCCACTTTGAGACTCCTTCGGGTAGTGATAAAGTGGGATATCAAATCCAAACTCTTCTTCTTCTGCTGCTGCTGCTGAGTAATTACAGTGCTCAATACAATTCTGTTCTGGTTTAGGATCACAACTTTCACTGCCATAGCCCTACCCTTACAAAGAAGGACATTTTATTTAGTGACAAAGAAGAAATGTACAAATGTTAATAATAACCACAAGGATGCTGTCAAGGGTAACATCTTGGCCTCCAAATATGTAAGAATTGGTTTTATTACACTTGGGTATATGTGATGTTATATACATTAATATCTATAGTGAACCTCATATAACACCAATTACCTAATTGATCCACTGACCAGTCATTTTATTTTAAAAATTTAAAAATGGAAACCTGAGTATACCCAAAGGAGCGTCTCCACCCCCACTGTTCAGCCCAGACACTGAGTTCCTCATTCGAAGGTCTTCTGGCACCTTTTTCACTGCAAATAGTGACGTTAGAAGGAACCAGGCAGAGGGCATTCTTGGCAGTGGTGCTTTTCCTGTGGAACGCCCTCCCATCAGATGTCAAGGAGATAAAGAAGCACACAACTTTAAGAAGACATCTGAGGGCAGCCCTGTATCAGGAAGTTTTTAATGTTTGACATTTTATTTATTTTTTATATGTGCTGGAAGCCACAAAGAGTTGTTTATTGTTATTATCAGAAGGAACTACACATGACATCTAATTGGTGATGCATGCAAAATCTGGATAAGGGCCTCCTAGTTTCCCATTGTCCTGGTGTCTTGACTACTATTTGCCCACATTTGCTATTAAATAGAAATAATGCAACCCATTTGAATGACATAATCAAGTCATCCTATCCCCCCACCCATTTAGTAATGTAGTAAACTCATTCAGAACATTTTTCTAATCTAACCTGAAATGGGGAAGGGGCTCTTTAATCTAGCCACAAATCATTTCTCCTCCTTGATTATGATGGTACTCCTCCAGCCTATAAGAGTGAGGTCTAATGCAAGAGCAGCAGGAAGAACACAAAGTTTCCTGTTTCTCCATTAAGAAAAAGAAGTATACCTGTTCATAGTCCCAAAATTATGACTTAAATCTTTAACATCATGCCAGAATATAAAATTTCATATCTCAAAATCAAGCAAATTAGTGTACTAACAGATTCATTAAGGAACAGTGACTTTTGGAATGACACAGTCTGCCCAGAACTCATAAGCCAATTGAAGCATACAGTGTACTGTACTTAAAAAAAATAAAGAAAGAAAAATACCTTTGTCTGAATTTAATCTATTTGAGATAGCATTGAAAGTAATGAATACATGTTCTCTTTTAATATATAAAAAATATTTTTTGGTTTTCTACCCACTCCACTTCTAATAAACTTTTAGCTTTTGTATGGTTCCACTCCTCAGAGGACATATATCACTGAATTCCTTTCATCCTATCAGATGGTCCCAAATGATAGGATTCAGTTCCTGGGGATTCTCCAGTTACTCATCCATTTCAAATGGATATGGATTGGATTCATTGCTGATGACAATGATAAAGTAGAAATGTTTCTGCAACACATGCTTCCCTTATTATCCCAGAGTGGCATATGTTTAGCCTTTGTAGAAACGTGTCCTCAAAATTTCAGCTTTGATGATGAGAATGGAGGCATAATAAAAAAAGGAGCTGAAATGTTTGACAGAGTTATGAGCAGCACAGCCAATGCATTTGTCTGCTATGGAGAAGCAGATTCCATAATATTTTTGAGATGGGTGCTATATCTACCAGAAGTGGAAGATACAGCACAAATGCCAAGAGGTATAGTCTGGATCCTGACAGCACAGATAGAGTTCAAATCATTTTCCTACCAACGCGATTGGGATATCCAAGCCTTCCATGGTGCTATATCTTTTTCAATCCACTCCAATGAGGTACAGGGATTCAGAAAATTTCTTCAGGGCAGAAACCCTTCCAGCACAGAAGATGATGGTTTTATCAGAGATTTCTGGGGACAGGCATTTGGCTGTGTTTTCCCAAGCTCTGCTTTGGATGATGTGGTGGGTGATATCTGTACTGGAGATGAGAATCTGGAGAATCTTCCTGGACCTATTTTTGAAATGAGCATGACTGGTCACAGCTACTGTATCTACAATGCTGTCTATGCAGTGGCCCATGCACTGCATATGCTTTCATCCACATCCAAACACAGAACAATGGCAGAGGGAGAAAGAGAGAAACTTCAGAAGACTCAACCATGGCAGGTAATGGCTGGCAATGTCATTTCCTTGCATTTTCTGTATTTGCCTACACTTTTCCTAGTGACCTATGCTATTCTCTAATCCAGATGAAGTTGTATACAGAATAGCTGGTGATAACAGTCCTCATAGTGCCCTGGGCCACTCTCATAATAATTTCCTGGGTGCTGCTGTTCATAGGTTCTACGTGGGATGTACATAGGGCAAGGACTAGGGATGGAAACCTAGGTATAGTGTTGTTGCAAAAAGTGTAAGACAGGGATGGGCAAACTGGCACTCTAGAGGTTGTTGGATTCCAGCTTGTGAGATCCTTGACCATTAGTAATGCTGGTTGCAGCTAATCTTATTTGAAGCCCAACAACGTGAGCGAGCTGAAAATGGGGACTGTATAGCCCAATATACATTGCCCCACACCCAGAATGTAGAGTTGACAATAATAACTGGTAGAGAGGTTCATTTCATTCATTATATTTCTATGCCACTTTTTACTTATCATGTCTTGTTATATTAACCTTCTCACAGTAAATGCCAAATAAACCAAACAGGTAAATAAGAACTCGGGTCACTACAAGCCTATTCAATTAAGAAAATGAACATGAAATGCCCAGTCAAAATGTACCCCAAAAAGTAGCATAAGGAAGCATTTGTGGAAGGCACTACCTTTTAAGGACAGTTCGCTCCCCCAGCTATTCCCTCAAACATTATGTGGTGAAGTCCTTAACTGTATTTGCTTGGTTGTAAGTTGGACGCAGGTGGCACTGTGGGTTAAAGCCTCAGCGCCTAGGGCTTGCTGATCGAAAGGTCGGCGGTTCGAATCCCTGCGGCGGGGTGCGGTCCCGCTGCTCGGTCCCAGCGCCTGCCAACCTAGCAGTTCGAAAGCACCTCCAGGTGCAAGTAGATAAATAGGGACCGCTTACCAGTGGGAAGGTAAACGGCGTTTCCGTGTGCGGCTCTGGCTCGCCAGAAGTGGCTTCGTCATGCTGGCCACATGACCTGTATGCCGGCTCCCTCGGCCAATAAAGCGAGATGAGCGCCGCAACCCCAGAGTCATCTGCGACTGGACCTAATGGTCAGGGGTCTCTCTACCTTGAAGTTGCAAAGAAACCCATCTGGTCCTGTCTATGCTTTTTGGTGCATGGGTGAATTTGAAAATGTTTTATATTCCCTCTCTGCTTCTCTTAAAGTTTGTTTTTAATTTAATATTTCCCTTAACTTTGGAAATGGTGATTTACTGCAATGAAAAAGTGTGGATTATTATATATGTGTTACTTACTGTTTAAGAGAGAAAGGTTCGGCTTCTTGTTGTACATTAACACCATTTTATTAAATGTCAGTATTTGCCTTTTCAATCTAGGTCCACCACTTTCTCAAACAAGTCTCATTTAACAACAGTGCTGGGGATGTGGTTTCCTTTGACCAGAATCGGGTATTAGTGGCAGGATTTGATATTGTAAACTGGGTCACATTCCCAAACAAATCTTTTGTTAGAGTGAAAGTTGGAAAGATTCATCTCAAAGCTCCAAGTGAAGACCAAGCGATCACCATTAAAGAAGATGCCATTGTGTGGCACAGATGTTTTAATGAGGTAGGATTTAAATACAATAGTTAATGAAGTAACCTCATTTTGAATTTTCACAGGGACACGAAAGAAACTTTTCACATATGAAATGCTCTGTTGTGTATAGCCATTTGGTGCACAGAAATACCATCACCAATCACAAAATTGCCACTGGAACTGTAGATGCCTCTTCTAGCTCTCCATTCTCTTTCCAGTAGGCAATTAAATGGCAATATTTTAAGACTTACAATACATGACACACAATGAGAAAGGGTATCATATAGCTGCCTAGACAATGAATGGACTGTGTATTCCCATCACTGTGTACTTCATGAGATGCAAGTCTACTGCAATACATTCTATGTGGTGGTATCTTGGTGTCTAGCTTGGATCTGGTTTTGACCTATAAATGGCTCACCTCAAGACCTTCTTTTCCCATATAAACTGACCAAGACTGTGAGCATCATCTGAGGCCCTTCTTCATTTGCCTCATCCACAAGGGGTTGGAAAGTAGCAACATGAGAATGAGCATTTTCTGCAGTGGCTCCATGTTTGGCAAATGTTCTCCCAGGGAGGTTTGTCTGGCACTTTCATCATACATCTTTAGGTTTCTCAATAAGGTTTCTCTTCAACAAGGCTGATTAACAGTCAGTGTTGTTTTAGATGTGGGAGGGTGGAGGTTATTGATTTATGTTGTTCTTCTTGTTTTCATTATGCACTTTGTGGTTTTATTCTGTACTTTTATGTTGTGAACTGTCCTCAGATCTTCAGATGAAAGACGGTATCCAAATTCAATTAATAAATAAAGTAAGTTATATAAATAAATAGATATATATCAATGGATAACTTCCACACTGTAGGATATAACGAGAGGCAATTGTTGCACTTTACAATGTTCAATTTTTCTCCATATTCTATTTGAACCATGCTAAGCTTGCTTAAGAAACAACTGGCATTAAAGTGACACAAACATTAAAACCCTCTTATTTCCTTGATGCATTAGGCATATCCTATTTCTGTATGCACGGATTCCTGCTTTCCTGGTTATAGCAAGAAAAAGAAGGAAGGGGAGCCATTCTGCTGCTATGATTGCTTTCCATGTCCAGAAGGGAGGATATCTGATAAGAATGGTGAGAATGATTTTGGAGAGTACTATCAAAAATGTGTACATAATTCAGAGAAATATTATTTCCTCTTTTCTTCCAGACATGGCTGAATGTTTTCAATGCCAAGAAGATCATTATCCAAGCAAGGATAAAAAGACATGCATTCCTAAGCTTGTAACCTTTTTGTCATATGAAGAACCTTTGGGGATCAGTTTAGCTACTGGTGCTCTTTCATGTTCTTTGATCATAGCTCTGGTGCTAGGCATTTTTGCAAAGCACTATGACACTCCCATTGTCAAAGCCAACAACCGTTCTCTCACCTACATTCTCCTCATCTCTCTTTTGCTCTGTTTCCTGTCTGCATTGCTATTCATTGGACGACCTGAGAAGGTAATGTGTCTCCTCCGACAAACTGCTTTTGCCATCATCTTCTCAGTGGCTGTATCTTGCATGCTGGCAAAAACCATGACTGTGGTTCTGGCTTTCATGGCCACCAAGCCAGGATCCAGGATGAGGAAGTGGGTGGGCAGAAAACTGTCCACCTCTGTTGTGATTTCTTGCTCCTTTATCCAAACAGTGATTTGTATTATATGGTTGGCAATCTCTCCCCCATTCCCAAATGTTGACAAACATTCAACGACTAATGAAATTGTACTGGAATGTAATGAGGGTTCAAGTACCATGTTTTTCTGTGCTTTGGGCTACCTGGGTTTCCTGGCACTTGCCAGCTTCACTGTGGCTTTCCATGCCAGGAAGCTACCAGATAGTTTCAATGAAGCCAAGTTCATCACTTTCAGCATGTTAGGGTTTTGTAATGTTTGGTTCTCCTTTGTTCCAACCTACCTGAGTTCCAAGGGGAAATATACAGTAGCTGTGCAGATCTTCTCAATCTTAGCCTCCAGTAGCGGGGTAATGGGCTGCATCTTTTTCCCAAAATGTTACATCATTGTAATAAGGCCTCATTTGAACAAAAGGGAACTACTAATCAGTAAAAATTTCAAATAATCAGGTATTGTAACAAAAGTTTTTGTCAATGCCTACATGGGCTGGATTTTCTGTTTGAATTATCCTAGCCTGGAACTGCACCATATTGCTGTTTCCTACACAATACGGTATCGAAAAAGAATTTGGGGAACTTCAACAGGAGGAGGAAGAAGAGGAGGATGAATGAATGAATGAATGAAACCTGAAGTGGCCCATGCAGAACTGTATCTTAATACACTAGAATCAATCTTAAAGTGCTATATTGGAATCTATATGGACTAAATAAGACTAAAAGAAATAGAGTAACACACATATTGGCAAAACAAAAAACCAGATATGTTCACACTGATGAACAGGGTAGAATGAATAGCCTAGGCAGCTTAAAATGGGGTGGATGACTTCCTACTTGCTTTTATGGGTTCAGAGTGTATAAAAAGCATGAGAATCTTGTAGGGCAGGGGTGGGGAACATGTGACCCTATAGATGTTGTCAAACTATAACTTCTTTAACTTCTGGCCTTTGTCCATGCTGGCTAGGTCTAATGAAATATGAGGTCCAACATTTCCAGAAACCACAGAGGGAAGCGTCAGACTCAGAAACTGAACTAAGTGAACGAGGGACTGACTCTGCAGATGAGAGCTGGCTGACAGAGTCGAGAAAGGGCAGTTTGACATACACACCCCTTCCCAGGGAAGACTGTTAGCTCTCAAGAAGAGGAAGGGTTAGAAGGCAGCCAGAGCACAGCTAGGCAATCAGCAAATAAGCAGAGGTCTGAGACTGTGTCAAGTGGAAGTGGAGAGGCCAGAGGCCAGCATCTCAGTCCCCATTCTAGGAGTCTGGATAAGGTCATAGGGCAACAGAAGGGAAAAAGGGGAAAGGCAGGAATTTGGCATCCTTCCTGCTGTGAGAGGGGCAAAGATTCAGATTGACCAATTATCATCAATGCAGCAGGTAAGAAGCTATGCTCTGGATGTATTTTTATTTTTATTATTATTGTTTGTAAATAAACATACATAAAACTGCCGGCGAGTCATTACTTCTTATCGGGGCTTGCCTGCCTGCCTATTCCCTCCATTTTTCTGTTACCCTCCATTTTTTTTCAGAAAAAAATAAAATAAAATGGAAAATTAAAAAGGTCCATTCCTTATCTTGTTCAGTTCCCCCCCCCCCATACCGTCACATCTCTTGCTGTGATATTGTCTCTGAAAATGTTCGCAGAAGCTGATCATTTTTGTTATGTGCATAGTCTAGTTAGGTTTCTCATGACTCATGACTCTTGATTTTTCTGCAGTGTTTTCTGGTGGCGTTTTATTTCCTGTTCATGTGTTCTTTGTCATTCTACTAAAGATGTGGCAAACATGATTTCAGCAGCACCGTAATTAAATCTCAATTTTAGTCATTGATTGTCTGCCCTGTAATACCCCCCCTCCATAATTAATCTTGCCAAAACCTCTAGAGAGTTCTAGTGGTTGCTAGCGAAATTAATAGCTATGTCTATGAAGGATGTTATATAAAAGTGCCCCATGGAATTCTGAGTTGGAATTGAAGATTAGAGGGAGCTGTGACCCCTCCAATCTGTTCTTTTATATAACTAAGCCCTCCTCAATGTCTCTGCAAACATCTAACCTCATTTACTGCTGGCAAAAAGCTTGGAAACCAATCAAAGGATTCCTCGGGTTCATTTTCAGCAATGTGACTTCTTAAAAGAAAAACCTGAGGCAAAACTGAAGTTTGCAGCAGGATGCTTTTATTAGTGGCATTGGCACTGTTGCTGCTGCCACACGCCATCAGTGATCGTCTTCCAATTCTTCAGAAATATTATCAACCAGGAGACTTCATTGTTGGTGGAATTGTGTCACATTCACTTATCCTTTCAGAGCTGACTTCCTTCAAGCACCATCCCAATGAGGCAGTGATTGAAGAGTCTGTGTAAGTCCCCCCACAACATACTTCATACAATTGTACAACTGCATGCTCCAAATTTTATTAATATCAGTTCAGTCTAGTGTTTTATTTTATTTATTTTTAAATCCTCAAAATACTTGCTTATGAATGTTGTCGAATCTTCTCCAAACTGTTTAGTTTTCAGTTGCAACAAAGTATTTTTTTAGATAGTTTACAATATTGTCAGAACACTTTACTCAATATGCAGAAAGGCAGGAGCAAACATTTACTGCACAGAGATAAACAACAACTACCTTCTCTGAATTAGTGTTTTCAGCCTCTTGTTGTTTGGGCATGTCCTACACACTACATGTGACACCACAGACACACATATGATCTAGAGTCTATATTCTACCACACTATACATTGGAAATTTCTTTGGGGCAAAATGTATCCTTTTTAAAAAATGAAATATGATTTTGTTTTGACATTGAATTAAGGTTAAATGACAGGACACCCTTCCTCTTTTATATTTATTATAATCCAGGGGACCTAAAACACCCCCAAGTCCTTCAGAAGACGTTCTTCGGATTAATGATGGACTAGTTTGTCATGCATAAGGTTTTAAATCTAAAATTGTCACTTACTTGAAGAAGTACAATACTCACATATATACAAGGCATTTTTCAATAACTGCTGTATATCAGATATGTCGGAATGGATAAATTTGTTAATATTCTCTCTCTCTATTCCTCATTTTTTCCCATATTAAGTTTAGTTCTCCACATTTCCACTCATTTGTGTGTATTTTTTAAAAAAGAAAAGGGCCCTCATGAAAACTCATCAATGCAAATTTTTCTTAACATACAGGTTTGTATGCAATTTCACTAAGAAACTCATTTTTGCAGACCAATTTACCTTAATAAAATGCCTTTGTGTCCATTATTTTCACTAATAAATGAATTTTAATGCACACTTTACCCCTGTAGATTCATTTTTGAACACATTACTTGACTGCAGAAATGCATTGCAAAATTCTGAAAACTGCAGATCTTGGAGAATGATTTTGCTTTAGTTCACAAAGCATGAATTTGGTACATTCAACTTTAAACATGGATAAAATTTCTTTTCACCCCTAGTAATATGAGCTCAGAAAGACTTGTTCATGTATCTCTATTTATTGATGTAGTTGTTACCATTTAAAAATATAAAAGCAATATAAATTTCACACTATAAAGGCTAATTCAGAATTCTTAATTCATGGGCAGACTAAAAATAAAAAGTTTTTGTGAATTTTGAATACTTTTAAATATTAACTTCAGCTCTGTGGTGGCAAATGAACTTTATTGGTAGAACTCATGTTAGAAATATGCTTCTCTGTAGACAGATAGAATAGTGGTCATTCATCATGGAAAACATGGGAATGTAGCTGAAAGGATGTACAGCTCATTCTGAAACTTTCTGCAGACTTCTAGGGATTATTATTAATTATAATATTTATTAATTTTTTATAACACCCTTCATCTACATAATACAACCAAAACACAAACAAATCTATAGCATTCGTTTTTATTGCATGTAATAATAATAACAATCTGTTTGAGGGGACTTCCGGGTTAGCGCCATCGGCAATGGCGGAATTCCTCTGACTCAGAGGAACCTGCTCCGCTAAAATCGGGTCGTGCCACCGTAGCGAAGGCGGAGACCCTTCAAAAATCCCAGGCGGAGGAAGCCTGGGAACATGGGATTCGGCTCACACCAAGAGTGCCCCCCCTACCCATACGGAAACCCCTTTTCGGGGGCTCCGAAGGGACGCAGGGTGAGTGGCGCAGTGTCTCGAATCGACTGCTATTTTCGCAGAGTGAAGCCGCACAGCCGTTGCCGGAGAGCGCTGACTTCTTTTTGTGGACATTCGGATTTCAAACAACAACCCGTGAGTAGTACGGAAATTGGATTTTATAAAAAATATTTTTAAATTCGGTAGGACCGGGGAAGGTCCAAACAGGAAGTCCACCTCCCCTTTCTGTAAATAATTTAAAGCAAAGAACCTGTCAACTAAGGTCGTGGAGAGTTTTCCCTTTGTCTTTTTTTAAAGGATTTTAATTCTACGGATTGACACTATAAGAAACTCTATTTGGAAGCAGGGGAGCCTGCAAGATAAGAGCTAAATTTGTGAATTGATGAGCCACCCCCCCCCCAGACCCGGGAGTGGTCCGTGAGAGCCCGTTGAGGAAGGATAGAACAATTTGACAGCTGTCAAGCTAGCTGTCAAGACGCAAAAAGAGGACTTTGTTTCTGTTGTCTACATTTGTTACAAGTTTGTTACAAGTTTGTTTTTGGAAAGAAGGAAGGACTGTTACAATTTAACTGGACTTTTGGATCTGTGCTGAATAGAGTAAAAAGAAATCTAAATTCCCCTAGAGGGAGCTGTGGAATACAGTAGAGAATGGCTCTTGCAAAGAAAATCCAGTTTGAGTTGAATAGGACATTTTTTCTCTTGGGAAAGCTGCAAGGTCAAATTGGTGTTTTGACTACAAACGTCACAACTTTGGACACAAGTGTGAGTGCTATCACTGAACTTGATAAGAATTCGGCACAGGAATTTTACTCAACTGAACAAACAGGGGAATTGGAGAAGGAGAATTATGTTGTCTTTGAAGAGAAGAAAGGGGGAGACGTAACCCTGCAGGTGCGAAAGGAGAGCTGTAATTTGAGCTCTGACATGCTGGCAATAAGAGGAAATAACTTCGTGAAGATTCTGAAGATGGAAGCTAGGCCTGAATTGGAAAGTGAAAAATGGAGAGATCTCCTTATGGGGAGACCAGATGACCCTAGGATTATAAACTTGATTCAGTTGGAAGTTGAAGTTTTGGGGACATTTGGAACTGAAGGGAGAATGAAACAAGATTTGGAATACCCCATAGGCCTTACTTTTAAGTATGGAGGCCTGGCTGGAAGGAATGTGGAAGCTGCTGGGTTGGAGCCTCCCCGAGATTTGGCTTTCAGTATTAAGGACTATCAAAAAGACTGGCAGAGGGGACATGAGAGAGATTTAAGGGCCTCGGACGTAAGATCTCCGGGCTAATGGTTTTTTGACTTGATGGACTTATGATGGGGACTGAAACCGGGAAGGGGGTATGGGTGGAATGGGAATGGGAAACTCAAAGGATGTACAATATAATTTGCTTTTTTGTCTTTTTTTGTTTTTTATGAGAGTTGGGAAATTCGTGGAAGGGAATCGTTTTCGATTTTAGAGAAATGTCTTAAGAATAAGTATTGATATATAGGTTTAAATGAGAGTTAAGATTGCATAAAGTAAAAGTGTTTTTTTTACATAATGTAAATTGTTTAAATGAAAATAAGGTGAAGGATTTGCAGAAATAACGATTTGAACTAGAATACAAAAATGGGAGGTGTGAGGAGGTCAAGGAAATAAGTTAAGGAGGAAAGCTTTGTAAAGGTTTAATCTGTGGGGGTTTTTTTGCTTTTTCTTTTTAAGTGAGTGTATTTTCTTTTTTGATGTTATATTCTTTGTTTTTTTGTATTTGGTATTTTTTCTTCTTTTTTGTAATTCTTAAACTTTGAATAAATATTATTTTTTTAAAAAAAAATCTGTTTGATATTGTATGATGAAATGAGCATTGCATTTTGAATCAGGGCCTCCTGATCAAGAATAGCATGAATAGCATTTGGCATAGTGACACCACATGCAACTCTCATTGCAGTGTACTGACTAAGAACTACCAACATGTCCTGGCCTTGGCATTTGCCGTAAAGCAAATCAACGAAAACAGCCACCTCCTACCCAATGTCACGTTGGGCTTCCATATCTACGACACCACTTTCAATACAAAGCAGACCTATCATGCCACCTTAAAACTTCTGAGCACAAGCAGAAGGCTTATCCCCAACTACAGATGTCACACCTGGAACAATCTGGTTGCAGTCATTGGGGGACTTGAATCTGAAACGTCTCTCCATATTGCTACCATCATATGGCTCTATAATATTCCACAGGTAGGCAGTGCACATATACAATTGAATTTAAGAAGTGTCTTGTTGTTGATCTATTGACAAGTATGGTTATGTGAGGAATCAGGGAGATCTTGATATCTTTTTACAATCAATCGGGAACCTGAGTCTGAAACTTCTCTCCAAATCACCACCACTATAATAGTGAATATGAAGGCAATATACACGTACAATGGCTGGTTTGAGACATCTGGGGTGTATATGTAATAATCAGGCAGATCTTGATACAGCTACAGCTTTACCTTAAACAATTTGTGAAATATTGTAGAAAGTGCTTTTATTGCTGTGCTCCTAATGTAAATTGCCTGGTTTTTCTATGTTAAGGGATAAGGGCTCCTCCCCATGATCTGTTTATTCGGCATTGGTTGCACAAGGCTTACTTGGTGGCTAGACTATATCCAGGCTTTATTGACCATTTGTTCTTATTTATTTTTGAGGTTCTTATGTTTTTGTTCTTAGCACCCTGAACAATTTGTTATCATCAGCAAGCTTGGCCATTTCACTGCTCAACTCTAATTCCAGGTCTCAGTACTGATGAGGTCCCAGTACTGATCCTTGGGAAAAACCACTTTTTTTTACATATTTCCATTATAAAAAAAAAACCCTATCATTTTATCCCTACTCTGTGCCATCTGTACTTTAAGCAGTTACTAATAAAAATGAATACTTTTCCTTTTATTTCATGACTGATAAGCATAATCCAGAGACTTTCTTTCTTTCTTTCTTTCTTTCTTTCTTTCTTTCTTTCTTTTTCTTTCTTTCTTTCTTTCTTTCTTTCTTTCTTTCTTTCTTGGCTTTTTGAAAGTTGAAGCACACAGTGTTTCTTGGACAACCCAATACCATATACTTTTGGACACACCAAAATAATTCTAAAAGGTGGTTAGATACAGGCTTTAAAAAAGAGGCATCTTATCCCGGGCTGCCCAGTTGTATTTAAATTATAGACCATCGTTTCTCAAGAAATGACCAAAATACTCAAATATCACATTCCAACTTCACCACAGATTTGTTTAATGAATCTATGGGATGATCAACTGAAAGGGTTTAACACTAAGGACATGAGTGCTGGTGGTTGCCCTTAAATGGAAAACCTTAAAGGACTGGTAACTCTCATTGTGGTATAAAACTATGTGGAGTTTTGCACTAGCTGAAAAAATGGAAAATCATAAATTATGTGTTGCCAAATGCTTGGAGCATCCTGAAAAATGTTAGGAGGGATTTTATTATATATAAAACAGATACAGAAACACAGGGCTCCCTCTCCATGGTACAATGTGAAATTTGACTTTCTTAATGGTATAAACTACTCTACTTACCTGTTTTCAGTCTTCCCATTTTTTATTTTTTATTGCTTCTTTGTGAGGGTGTTTGTACTTCTGTAATTTTTATTGTATTGCTTTCTTTGACTTACTTAGAAAAGGCTAGTTAGATTGGACTCAATCTTACAGAAGACATGTTGTTTTTCTTCAGCATGATTTCTTCTATATGTTTGGTGATTTGGGGTAATTCTGCTTTTCATACTCCTTTCCACCAGTTTTCCCAAAACAGACATTAAGTTAAGCAGCCTATAATTTCTTGGATTTGCAGCTACAGACACTTTTTAAAGAACTGATGTTACACTGACTACTTTACAACCACAGGTACAGAATGGAGGCTGATTTTAGAGACAAATTACATATATTGCTATATCTTGTTTTCACCTGAATATATGATTCCCGCCTCCTAATATAAGCTGCATTTTTTTTTTTTTGGATACTGCACAGCCTGACTGTGACATTTCAACCTATGATGAATTTGAAGAGATGAGGACATCAAAAATGATTAGGATGGTTCTAACAATATTTAGTTTGCATATAATTTATCCAAAGGGAACATGAATTTGGAGGTTGCTTCTGAATAGAAAAGTTTGAGAAATTTTGGGGAAATTTCAATGAATCAGATCAGCAAAATGTATTGCACGTGTGTGTGTGTGTGTGTGTGTGTGTGCACATTTCTAAAAAATAAATAAAGGTAGATTGTAAATCTTTCATAAACAAAAAGATTGACAATTGCAATACAGTTGATAAAATGGCATAAGAAGACATATGTACTAAGTATCCTCTCATTCAAAATAGATACCATGTACTAATCAACACCTTCATGTCCCCCAAAGGATAAATTGTTAATTATTTATTGTTCTTTAGTGTTTATTGATGAACTTATTTATTTATATCATTAAATTTATGGGGTACTTGATTGAGATTCGAAAGTAGATAGCAAAATTTTCATCCAATCTAATGCCTCCCTCACTTAATCATTATCTTTATAAACTAGGAAAATTGTCAGCTATTTCAGTGATTATGCAGGTGCTCTATCAAGATGTTACCTCCACAACTACAAATCCCTGTGGCAACAAATTAGCAATGACCTGAGGAGGTGGAAGAATACTAACTTCACTTTCTTAGATAAGGTAGCCATGATCACCCTTCCAAAATGAACCTACCTCCCCCTTCTTTTCTTCTTCCCTTCCAAAATGAACCTACCTACCCCTTCTTTTCTTCTTCCCCAGCCTTATTCTGTATACAACACCAATGTCTCACATCATATGTATCTGATATAAAAAAAAGACTTTACAGCCTGAGAAAAGAGACAATGCACATACTTTTGTAAACTAATAAAATCTTTTTTTTTTTTTAAGAAAAGATACAGGTGTTCTAAGCAGTCACTGATTATTACAAGGTTATTATTATTGTTGTACTTGCATTTTGCCTAACAAGTCACCAGTCCTGGGTGGGAAGCATTAGCGTTAGTTTAACTTGGCTTCACACATCAATACATATCCACAGCTTATTGAAGGCTGTCACGAAACAAAACCAGGGTAATCACTTCCAACATTCACTCTGGGCAAGAAAAGAAAATAATTTTTCAAAATATCACCCAGCAGCATTTCATAGCATTTGGTATAGGTTTAATCAATTTTGGTTAATATTAACTAACATTAAGACATTTAGAAGTCTATTCCTATCTTGCTTTAATAAACTTTGTCAATTTTATTTCATTCTAAAAATCCATGTCTCTTTCTCTGCCTCTTCTCTGCCCTGATTTGAAATTTAGGTGACCTACGGCTCTGCTCCAGATATGAGTGATGAATTCAAGGGGCTTTCCTTCTACCAGATGGTCCCAAATGAAAACTTTCAGTACACAGGAATTCTGAAGTTACTTTTGCATTTCAGGTGGACATGGGTAGGAATCATTACTGTGGAAGATGACAATGGAGAAAGATTTGAGCAGACAATGCTTCCCATGCTTTGGAAGAACGGCATCTGTTTCGACTTTATAAAAAAAATTCCCCAAATGACTTATTTCAATGATTATTTTCACTTGGCGCAACTGATGTGGAAAACATTTGACATTGTAATGGAGAGTAAAGCCAACACGTTGGTCTTTCATGGAGAAATTGAGTCTCTTATATATATGAGATGGATGGGAAAATTTTCAGAGATGGGATACATGACAGTGAGGCCAAAGGGAAAAGTGTGGGTTATGACAGCACAGATGGATTTCATCTCATTTTATTTCCAAAGGAGTTGGGATATCCATATCATCCATGGTGCCTTATCTTTCACAGTGCACACAAATGAACCCCAAGGCTTCCAGCAATTTCTTCTGAGTAGAAGTCCTCTCTTGACAAAAGAAGATGGTTTCATCATGGACTTCTGGGAACAGGCATTCCTCTGTCATTTCTCAGTGTTGAAGAAGATGTTTGATGAAACGTGCACTGGGGAGGAGAGGCTGGAGAGCCTCCCTGATCCTGTTTTTGAAATGAGCATAACTGGCCACAGCTACAGTATCTACAATGCTGTCTATGCTGTGACCCATGCGCTGCATACCATGCTTTCATTCAAGTCAAAACATAGAGTTATTGTGGACAGAGACAGAGAGAAGTTTCTGAATCAACAGCCTTGGCGGGTAATGTTTTGAGTTAATTCTTGCAGGATATTTTCATATTTCACTGCTTTGTCAAAATATTCATAGCCACAAATTTTAGGACATGTGTTTCAAACATTGTGTGTGTGTGTGTGTGTGTGTGTGTGTGTGTGTGTGTTTATAGACAGATTGATAGATATGTAGAGGTAAACAGTTATCATAGCTGATGTTGGCCCCACACATTAAAATGGATTTTGTTATGTAATAAATACCTGCACCTTTAAGACCCTATGCATCTCTGAAAGATCATATCCCAAATATTGGGATTGCTCCACCATTCCCAGACCAAATTCTAGACAGTTGTGCTAAATTGGACAGAATGTCTGCTAATACTATGGAGAGGAGACTTCTGGGTCTGCAACAGGCAATGGCGGATGGCAGAAATTGCTCATTCCGAGCAATCTGCTTGCTGTGAGGAGAAAAGAAGGTCGTGAAGACAATGCACCTTCTCAAAAAAACAAAACCAAAAACCCTGAAGGTTTTACTTTGGGTTCTGGAGGGTCCAGCAGTGTCAGCGAACACTCTCATAGAGTTTTCAAAGCTCCAGAGGGAGCTGAAAGGGCTCCATGATTGAGCGCAGACACACATTGAGAACAAGACCACACAGCAAGAAGCCTCGAGATCTGTCATCTAAACAGCAGCCTTTCTAAAATAAAAGGACCAGGAACCAAATTGAAAGGTAAAAAATATATAAATTTTTGATTATGAGATAATTGGGGACACATCAGGGAGGAAAAAAGGAGGTCCCCGCCTGAACGCAGGTACAGAATTGCATAAAATAAAATCTGCAGGGGAAATTAAAAAAAAGAATAAATATATACCCACTAATGTCTTTGAACACAAGCATACCAGTAAATGAACTGAGTTAAGACTGTAAAAAGTTGAGAACTGGATGCTTTTTTATAATTTTATTTTTGAGAGTATCTTCCAGCAGGTCCACCAATTTGCAAATGGACTTAAGTTATTTTGAGTAGTAGGAAGAACAAAAGAGGGCCTGGCTTTTATGATTTATAAAACTGAGGTTTATGAAGATCCCCCCTATATATATATGGGGGGGGGGAATCTTCATAAACCTCAGTTTTTAGCAGGCCGACTCAGAATTAAATATATATAATTTTTATTAAATTTTCTGTTTTACAATTTAAAATACTCATTTAAACTTCCTTAAAATATCAGTGACTTCCCTTCTACTCTTTCCATGGTTTATTCATAAATCCCTGCATATTTTACAAAAACTAAACCATTCAGTATTCCATTATTACATCCATCAAAACTTATTTACACTGTTTTCAAGTGTATGTATGTTCTTGTTCTCTTATTCTATATGTTAAGTCTGCAAGCTGCACATATTTTATCAGCTTAAGTTGCCATTCTTCTTTAGTTGGGACCTTGCTAATTTTCCAGTTTGGGGCTAACAAAACACAGGACACAGTAGTGGCATACATAAATAACCTTTTTTTGACACCTTGGAATTTCCGTCCAAATTATCCCCAACAAAAAGCACTCTGGTTTCTTTTGGAAAGGTACTTTTAAATATTTTTTTTTCAATTCATTATGGATTATTTCCCAATACTCTTTTACCCTTTTACAAGTCCACCACATGTGAAACAACGTCCCTTCAACCTCATTGTATCTCCAGCACTTATCTGATTCAGTCTTATACATCTCAGCAGACCCACTCGGAGTTAAATGCCATCTGTAAATCATTTTCAAGTAGTTCTCCTTCAAAGAATAAAGTGCTGTAAATTTCAAATTGCTTTTCCAAAGTTTTTCCCAGAGGCTAAAATCTATATTATGTCCTTTATCTATTGTCAATTGTGTCATAGCGGCTTTGACAAGCTCATCTTTTTTTTCTTTTCCTTTGTTTTCGTTTTCTGTGTGATTCAAAAGAGATAGATATTGCAAGTATAGATTTTAGAACTTTCATATTGGGAAGTGCTGGGATTATTTTTTAAAGTGTGAAAAGAAGTATTTTGGGGGGGATAAACATAGCCACAAAATAGCATGGTCTTCCAATTCGTGTACTTTTTCTCCTTCATGGCTGCCATTGCCCCATTGTTATGAGTTAATATTTAATAAATGACCTGTGTCTCTAGGAAATAATCAGACTTTTTTTTCTGGAAGGCCTAGAGGGCAGATAGTAAGTACCAAAGTTTCAACAAAGCACAGGTAATGGGGAACACAGAGGTGACTGTTTTAATTTACTACATCTTATTCAATGATTATGATTATGATTAGCATTTCATTTGTAAGTTGTTTATGTATATTATACATCTTAATATTTCTGCCCTGAGCCTGTGAGGAAGATAACATAAATTCTATGTAGTTTTCCCCAGAGGGTTACATATGTTTCAGTTTACATATGCTTCAGGTTACAGACTCCACTAACCCAGAAATAGTACCTCGGGTTCAGAACTTTGCTTCAGGATGAGAACAGAAATCATGCAGTAGCAGTGCGGCGGCAGCGGGAGGCCCCATTAGCTAAAGTGGTGCTTCAGGTTAAGAACAGTTTCAGGTTAAGAACGGACCTCCATAACAAATTAAGTTCCCTATAGGCATGTACCCTATAGGCATGTAAAACTTCTAAGCAAACCCTCTCTCAGGAAAATTGATTGGAGGTGTTTTCCAGAAATAAGGTGTGTGGCAAATTCAAGCTCACTAGCAATGATATATGAAGAGAAGCTTAAGAATTGGCTGCCATGGCAGGTAATGATTTCGATAATTTTTCTGGGATCTTTAGGTATAGCAAGAGGACCTAGTAGAAATAGGAAGTGGGTCCCTCCACAGTATGTTCACTTGTCTATACAGAAATGCTACAATACTTGTGTGTGTGTTTATTTGGGTGGAATTCCTAGAACTTCTGGAATCATTTCCAGAACTTATTACATTTCTGCATTTCTCTTCTTCTGCACCATTCCCCCCCCCCCCAGCTTCACCACTTTTTACGGAGTATTTCATTTAACAACAGTGCTGGGGACAAAATTTCCTTTGATCACAATGGGGCCCTGGAAGCCGGATTTGACATTGTCAACTGGATCACATTCCCAAATCAATCCTTCCTCAGAGTGAAAGTTGGAAAAGTGAATCTCCAGACTCCCATAAAAGAATTCACTATTAATGAGTCTACTATTACATGGCACATTGGATTTAACCAGGTATGATTTAAGGTTTGATCAGAGTTTTTCATGAGTAGAGGATTTCCACCACCTCTGCTACTGTGAAGTGCTGTAAACAGGCTGAATGCAGTTTCAGGAGAGTGAGAGACTTCATAGTGCACCTTTGTTCTCCCTCACACAAATGTTTGTACACAGGGCTCTGAATGCTCAAATAGGGATATACTTTAGTACTATTTGAATGTGAGTACAACCATCCGCAGTGCTTTTTTCAAGAAAAAAAGTGCTGGTACTCTTTAACCAGCCAACAGAGCTATCCAGGCTGATCACCATGAAGTTGTTATAGTAAGTGCCACACTTTTAACATTGGGGTGGAGGAAGGTGCCAGTACTGTGTGACCTTGACTACTCCCAGAAACAAAGCACTGGTCATCCCTCCTTCAATACTATGAAGTCATGTTTTCCCACCCAAAGAGTGGTTGAGGGTGCTTCTGCTTAACATGGCCATATATATCCAGTTGATGTAAAGAGGTGATCACATTTACAGGGATGCTACCACCCACCCACTTCAATCTCACCGACCCTTGTAGGGGGCTAAATTGATTTTTAAAGGGCGGCCCTGATTAGCTATTGATTGTTGTTGTTGTTGTTGCTGCTGCTGCTGCTGGTGTTGTTGTTGATATTGTTATTATTCCACTCCATATGTTTATATCAAGGGTTTATTGCTACAGTTTACTGCTGCTTTATTATTTGCTTTAAGGATTTGATTATTTGGTGATTCCTTGTCAATATATCTTAAGTAGCTGAGGTAAGCACATTCAGGCAGCTTTGAGTGGGGTGGTGACTTACTCTTCTCTCATTGACTGTCTAAAATTAGAGAGGGAATATTGTTTGTAAGTATTTTAGTAATGAGAAGTCAAGAAGAGACTGTGAAATTAACCTTCAAATATATATTAAAAAATATTACAAAAAATATTTGAAACAGCATGGGGGGGGGGGGAATGTGATGGCCAAAAAGGTCATGCATATTTTCATCTAATATAAATATAATCTTTATATGGTGTTATACCACTGTGTCTGTATCCTTTGCACATTGATAAAACAATCCAAGAGAAAGAGGGAGAGAATATATGCAAACTAAGGGATTACATTTACAGTTAGGTCAACATGTACCTCCTTTCTCATTATGACTATACCATAACAGCTACATCAATTTTGTCATTGTTATGGGGAAAACAGAGAAATGAATGGAAAGAACACTAAAGCAAACTGTTCTTGCTTCAATCTCAGAATTAATTTTAGCAATTATCCTAATATATCCAAATTCTGAGGAATGAAACACAGGTCGGAGTGAACCTGAAAAAAAAAATGAATGAATGAACATATGCAAACTAAATGCTTATATTTACAATTGCATCAACATGTGCCTCAGTTCTCATTGTGACTATACCATAACAGCTACATCTATTTTGTTGTTGTTATGGGGAAAGAGAAACGGATGGAAAGAACACTGAATCAAACTGTTCTTGCTTCAATCTCAGAATTATTTTTGGTAATTATCCTAATTTTTTCAAAATTATAATGAATGGAACACAGGTCAGAGTGAACCTGGAAAAGATAAATGAATGAAGCTCAAGGTTTCTCTCATTCCCTTCTTTGATAACATTTTGGGCCAAGGTACAATGTGTGTATGAAACTAGAGGTAGATTTCATTCATATTGCCTACCATCCTTAGTAAAGATTCAAATACCAAAGGTTTTCTAAAATCTCAATGCCTACTGTTGAACTACAGATTTACCAAGAAAATACAACTTCCTGCTACTTATATTCTAAATGGTAACATTGTTTTGTTTATTTCTGGGTCAGACGTTGCCTATTTCTGTGTGTACAGACAGTTGCCACCCTGGTTATCACAAAAAAAGGATGGAAGGGGCGCCATTTTGCTGCCATGATTGCATCCCATGTCCAGAAGGGAAGATTTCTAACCAGAAAGGTAAGGAGTATATGGACCTCATATGTTAGTTGTTTGCTCGTTTGTTTGTTGGATTCAATCTATGAATTGCTTCTCATAAAATATCAATAGTAAAACCAATTAAGAATAATCCCACATATAAAAATCAATTTTTGAAATCTCTTTGGAAAAAACAATTTTAAGGTGAATCTCAGCAATATACAAAATGCAATTTGAAGGCGTGTAGGTGTTGATAGGAAACTCACTGACAAGAGATGACAAGAGATGAATAAGACTGGTTTCATATATTCAAAATGCCCCTATTCTGATTTGGCATCTTTCCCAGTCAGATATGGAAGACCTAAGGGTAACATGAGCACTGATTGGTTCAGCAATGCATTGTGGCTAAGAAATGAAATATCCTCCCAGATCATCAGGCTAAGGTCAAAAGTCCCCCCCCCCCAATTATTTAGGACTCAAAATTCATTTTGTTGCTGTTAAATTATTTTTATTAATTTTCAATTACCAAAATGCAATATGTGCCATATTATATTAATACCAAATAGCAATATCAATTCAAATACAAATCAATTACCGTATTTTTCGCTCTATAACACGCACCTGACCATAACACGCACATCGTTTTTAGAGGAGGAAAACAAGGGAAAAAACATTCTGAATGAAACAGTGGATGTATCATTTTTGGGCTTCATGCTGTGGCCACAGACATGTGATCTGATGGTGAATTTGGGGTGACCCAATGCAAAAATCCTGAGAATTCCTGTGGATCCATGCTTTGTAACCACGTTTTTGCACCATTGCAGCCCCAGGCAACAGTGGGTGTGTGATTTTTTTGGTGCAGGCTGTAGCCATGGACATGCTATGTGATCTGATGGTGAATTTGGGGTGACCCAATGCAAAGATCCTGAGGATCCATGTGGATCTATGCTTTGTAACCACATTTTAAGTGGGGAGCGAAGGAAAAACAAAGAAGGGACATGAGAGGGGTGTGCAGAGAAGCAGCTGGCTAAGAATGCAGGAGAGGGATTTAACGGGAGGGAGGAAAGAAAGGCAAAAGTTTTCCCCCACCCAAGCCAGCTATCTCTCTCTCTCTCTCCCTCCCTCTCTCCCTCCCTCCCTCCCCTCTCTCTCTCCCTCCCCCCTCTCTCTCCCTCCCCTTCCCCCCCTCTCTCTCCCTTCCCCTCTCTCTCCCTCTCCCCCAGCAGCACCGGAGCACAGAGAGGAATTCCCCTCTGCTTGCCTGGAGGGGAGGGGCTTTCCCAGCTCTTTGTTCCGTTTCAGCAAACACAGCAACGAAACAGAGGGTGGGCAGTAAGACCCTGAGGCAGAATGCAGGAAAGCAGCCGCTTCCTCTTTTTAGTTTTCCCTTCTCCTTGAAGCACCGCGATTTGATTTTTGCCTGATTTTTCGGCTCCAGGGACCACACATTTGCTCTATAACACGCACAGACATTTCCCCTTCCTTTTTAGGAGAAAAAATCTGCGTGTTATAGAAGGAAAAATGCGGTACATAGCCAATTATCATTTTTGTGTGGCTTCCCACATGCTGTACTTCAAGGTCTGATTCCCTTTAATTCTGCCTCCAGACTATTGCTCAAACCAAATACAACCCATTCTTGATAAAATCCCTTATACCACAGCTACAATAATTAACTTCAATTTGCATTAACACATATAGTAATTTGTAAATTTGCAAGTGAAGTTCTCCTTTCTTCTTACTGTGTGAGGTTTTAATTTTCATCAATTGTTCCTGTAGTTCTTTATCAAATATGATGTCCATATTAATTATTCCTGATCTCCTTTGTGCGTTACAGCTCTGTTGACTCAGAGTTACTCTGGAGAGGTCTCTCTCTTTGTTCCCAACTCTTATGATGCAGCTGTAAAATTCCACTTTCAGTTTCAAGCAGGGAGTCACCCAATGTCCTGCCAAAGCCCTGGCAGGCCTCCAAGTTCTCCCCTCCACATCCAGTCAAAGCAATTAATTATAATTATCCGTAGAAGAATGATCTAGTTACCCACCAGAGCCCCAGCAAGTCTTCAAAGTCCAGTCCCTCATCCCCTCAATGAGGGGGTAAGTAAAAGAATTAACTCTGCAGAGGCTCCAAGCCCTTTTTATAATGATTCCAAACGTAATACAGTATTTTCCTCACACAGTCCCATTTGTCATTAGAATCAATATCCGTACTCCCATCTCCTTTCTTCTTCACTTGCTTTGAAGAACAAAGCTTTTTGGCATTCTCAGGGGGGTTGCTGAGTCATTTATGTAACAAAGGATTTATAATGAAGTGATTGGCTCCCCCACATCACATACCGTCTTGTTGCTCAAATTAAGTCATCTTCCAATTTAAATCTGTACAACCCTGTAGCTGTTTCAATTTGGCAGTCCTTAATCTTGTCCCATAATTAGCAGCACATGTCTGTGCATTAATCCTAATTAATCTCTTAATGAACAGAAGAACCGCTGCTCTTAATGGTGGCATTGGAGGGTGACCGAGAAGCGAAGTGCTTTTGCACTCAGAGTCTCCCTGCCAATCACCTCCATGTCAGAGCAAAAGGCAGGTACTGAGATGATCTGAGTAAAGCTCACATCCCCCGTTCCCTGGGGGGAGCTTCAAGGACAATTACCCTCAAATCATCCTTGTTTCATCTTTGCCAATGGTCTCTGCTATTGTGGGAGCTGTGCCATTAAGACAGCCGGAAATCAGGACTCAAAATTCTTAAAACATTTCAAAGATATCTCTCTCTCTCTCTCTCTCTCTCTCTCTCTCTCACACACACACACACACACACACACACTTGCTACTGCAATGGCATTTCAGGACACTTTCACCCCATGATACAACTGATGAAATATTTCCACTCCCCTTTGCATTGGCTAATGGGACAACTTTAAGCCCATGGCGTGGGCAAGATACCAGGCAAAACAAGAACCCAGTATTTTGATGCAGCCTATGGGCCCCTGTGCTGCCAGGAAAAGGTGCCCCACACGTATTGGACATGGAATAAGTCTTCCCCAAACCTGTGTTATAGGATAGAAACATTCTGCTTTCACATAGGCAGCAAAAGGGCCAGCCACTCAAACTGCAGTATCAATTTAGCATCAGGAAATGTTTGGGAAGACTGACAGGGAATATTGTTTTTCAGACATGAACGACTGTTTCTGGTGCCCAGAAGACCGTCACCCAAATGAAGTTCAGGATTTTTGCACTCCCAAAGTTGTAAGCTTCCTGGCTTTTGAAGAGCCCTTGGGAATCAGCTTAGTCACTTGTGCTCTTTCATGTTCTTTAATCACAGCTCTTGTGCTCGTGGCATTTATGAAGTATCATGACACTCCTATTGTCAAAGCTAACAACAGGAATCTTACCTACCTTCTCCTTCTCTCCCTCCTGCTCTGCCCCCTCTGTGTATTGCTCTTCATTGGCAGACCTTGGATACTGGGGTGTCTATTCCGACAAACTGCCTTTGGCATCATCTTCTCCATGGCTGTTTCTTCTGTACTGGCAAAATCTGTCACTGTGGTTCTGGCTTTCATGGCCACCAAGCCTGGTTCTAAATTGAGGAAATGGGTGGGGAAAAGACTGGCCTCCTCCATTGTTCTTTCCTGCTCCCTTATGCAAGCAGGTATTTGTGCTATATGGCTGGCAACCTCTCCCCCATTCCCAGATGTTGACATGCATTCTGTGACTGAGGAAATTTTAATAGAATGCAATGAAGGGTCTGTGACTATGTTTTACTGTGTCTTGGGGTACTTGGGCTTCCTGGCCATTGTCAGCTTCACTGTGGCTTTCTTCGCCAGGAAGTTGCCTGACAGTTTCAACGAAGCCAAGTTTATCACATTTAGTATGTTGATATTTTGCAGTGTCTGGTTATCTTTTGTCCCAACCTACCTGAGCACCAAGGGAAAATACATAGTGGCTGTGGAAATTTTTTCCATCTTATCATCCAGTTTTGGCTTGCTGGGTTGTATATTTTTCCCGAAATGCTACATTATTGTGCTAAGGCCTGAGCTGAACAATAGGGAGCAACTCCTCAGGAAAAAAAACTGAATACAATATAATTTTCTAGCAATACAAACTTTGTCTGTGACCTTTGTTTCTGACCTAAATGCTGATGCCATTCTGATGAGACAACTGTGATGGTTTATAAACTCAATTTTAAATAAAAATAATAATTCCACCCAACTCTAATCTGAAATTCAGACAGCATTTTACTTTGGATAACTTTTATGGAGACTTAAAATAGACCACCTCTTCATCTAGCCCAACATTCTGCAAGGTAAGGATCTCCACTCAAACACCCATGACAGATTGCTAAAAACCTCCAGTGAAGGAAAGTCCACAAGGAAAATCTGCGGGCTCTTAACTTTGCAGACTTCCCTTCCTAGCCCCAGCCACACTAACCCCACCCTGTCCACAGGGGTGTATGAAGGGGGGGCGGTGGGTGTGGTCCATTCCAGGTGTCATCCCTGAGGGGGTGACAAAATCCTTCCTGGGCGGGGATCATTCATACACACACACACACACACACACACACACACCCCTTCACCATGTCAGTTTCTATGACCGTGTTGTTGTTGGTTGTTGCATGTTGCTGATCCTTCAAGTTCTGTCAGATTGGGTCTGGGGACTTATTTTATTTCGGGTAAATGTAGCAACCATCTCCAATTTATCATAGACTGTGTTTCTACAGAGATAATGAACACATGGGCTTTGCTCTCCATAATATTGTACATTGGCTCCCAGTATGTTTCTGAGCACATTTCAAAGTGTTGGTGCTGACCTTTAAAGCCCTTAACATCCTCTGTCCAGTATACCTGAAGGAGTGTTTCCACCCCCATTGTTCTGCCCGGACACTGAGGCCTAGTGCCGAGGGTCTTCTGGCGGTTCCCTCGCTGCGAGAAGCCAAGTTACAGAGAACCAGGCAGAGGGCCTTCTAGGTAGTGGCACCTGCCCTGTGGAACGCTCTCCCACCAGATGTCAAAGAGAAAAACAACTACCAGACTTTTAGAAGACATCTGAAGGCAGCCCTGTTTAGGGAAGCTTTTAATGTTTAACAGACTATTGTATTTTAATATTTTGTTGGAAGCCACCCATAGTGGTTGGGGAAACCCAGCCAGATGGGCGGGGTATACATCATCATCACCATCATCATCATTATTAAGCTATGCTCCCCATTCCAGCATGTCAAATACATCAGTGATGTAAACTGCATTGACTCTTTCTATTAAAGCAAAACAGATGCCACACTGTGAAAACTATGGCATCACTATTTCCAAGAATCTTTCTTCATTGCTATCTTCTGCAACAAGGTCCCCTGCCCATGGGCAGCGGGAATGCATAAACAATCACAGAATTCCATTGTATTGATGGGCCCCATTTGGCCCCATTTGGTAAAATGAAAGGTCTTTGGTGTCCTCATTAATAAATCGAGCAGAGCCATATGTGAACTAAAGAATGATGAAGTGGAAGCAGAAATAGAAATAGAGACGTCTCTCTCTCTCTCTCTCTCTCTCTCTCTCTCTCTCTGTGTGTGTGTGTGTGTGTGTGTAAGGTTTAGGCTTCCACCTGGTGGCTGATAATGTCTATATGCCCTGTACTTGAGACAAAGTCTACCTACATCTGTAATCAATAAAAGTTGTGGCCAATTTTAAATTCCTAAATAGTGTCTTGTCTAGTTGTTTATACCTAGTGTTGCCTTCATTTTTGCTCACAGGAGTAGGGGTGCTGGGAGTGGGTTTGCTATATAATTACCAAGTTCTTTAAAAATGTCATCAGTTGCTCCCAGTTAACAGTATATTGAAGCCATTAAAGCAGTAATATAAGAACACATAAAATCATATAAAATGAAGAGAACAGAAAATTAGAGGATTCAAACCTATAACAGAGTCCAGTCACAGGTAAGAATTGTAATTTTTTTAAAAAAATCCTGCATGTTTATTGTTCCAAATATTATTTTGTGTGTGAACAAATTATGCTGGATGAAAGTTATATATATGGTTGTGATGGGTTTTTAAAGAGAATGGACAGTCTACATGTTCATCTCAAACATTTCTTTCTCTCATCCCCAAACTACACAAAAATCTCTGGAAAGGCACTATACACACTTGCATCCCACCTGTGGAACCTTGTAGAGACCTAAAATCAGTTCTTATTTTCCTAAAAACTGTTTAGGGGTACTCTCATTTTCCTATTCATATTGAAATACTGCCCCTCAATGAGGCCAAACTTAGATTCACAAAATGTTTAGGGGTATGCATAACCCTGTGTCCCCCAGAAAAAAGCACTGCTTAAAACAGGGAGATTTCAAAGTAAAGTTCTCCAGTGACTGCTCTCAGATTATCCCATGCATCACAATTGTAGTTGGGGACAAATCTGGTCTGTATTGAGAGAAGTTCCATTGTGGCATGATAGCACCACCTTTCACTGAAGTAGCTGTCATAGATGCAGAAACCCATGGTAACATTGGAGAAGAGCTGGTGGTTTTGATTGATCTCCTTATCATTTGTCAAGGCCAAAGTATGCTGGTAGTTTTTAGTAAGGGCACTACAATGAGAGTTGCATGCAACATCACAGGGAAATTCTGTACTTGGAACAAATCATTGCCACTTATTTGCAATTGACCCAAAACATGTGCTTCGGGAGAAAGCTTATGCATAATTAATTTGTTAATCTTTAATGTGCTGGAAGACCTGTTGTTGGTCTTTTCTGCAGGAGACTGAGCTACCAACAATTTAAGGCTATGATCCTTATTAGCAACTTCATCATCAAAATTAAATCCAACTATTTAGAATAAATATTGATTAAACTGAATTGCTGAGTGTAGCAGAACTGGCACAAGTCTTTTATGGCTTTTAGCATAAAGCTACCACCCCACCTCACCTCTGATTGGATCCCCTAACATTCCCTGCTTTCTGCCTCTGGAAACAGAGGAGAAATTTAATTCAATTCAAATTGAAAGATGAACATAACTAATTCACACTTTACAAAACAGTATGTGAACTATAATGCAGCCATCATTTAATTTTTTGCACCTTATAGATGAAAATATACAGATTGAGAGAGCAGAAAGGGAAGAGAGATTGAAAGAATCTGTATATGTGAGGGGCTAGGAGAATTTTGTATTTGCAGATCTTGAATGAAATGCTGTAAAAAAAACTGAAATGCATTATTATAAATAAAACTGCTTACAATTAATAATTTTAACATTTTCACTTAATTAGTCGTTCCCTGTTGTTCAAATCAGGCCTCCATACAATAATGTAACATTTTGGTAAAAAGATGAAAGCCAGTAAACCAGCACCAGAAGCTAAAATGGAGAAGACCTCCACGGCCACTGTGTATTTTCCCTTGGTACTCAGGTAGGTTGGAACAAAGGTCAACCAAACACTGCAGAAGACCAACATGCTGAAAGTGATAAACTTGGCTTCATTGAAGCTGTCAGGTAACTTCCTGGCAAGGAAAGCTATGCAGAAGCAGACAATGGAAAGAAAACCCATATAGCCAAGAAGACAGAAAAACATAATCACAGACCCCTCATTACATCCCAGTATAATTTCTTCAGTCTCCGAGTGCATGTCAGCATCTGGGAATGGCGGAAAGGTTGCCAACCATATGACACCAATTGATGCTTGGATAAGAGAGCATGAAAGGACAATGGATATGGCCAGTGGTTTGCCCAGCCATTTCCTCATCATGCTTCCTGGTTTGGTAGCCATGAAAGCCAGAACCACTGTTATGGTTTTGGCCAATATGCAAGAAACAGCAACACAGAAAACTATACCAAAACTAATTTGTTGGAGAAGGCATGTTACTTTCAGAGGTGGGCCGATGAAAAGCAAAGCACAAAGGAAGCAAAACAAGAGGGCAATGAGGAGAATATACGAAAGGCTTCGGTTGTTGGCTTTGACAATGGGAGTGTCATGTTGCTTGATAAATATTCCTAGAATCAAAGCTGTGAAGAACGAAAAGAAAATTGAAAAAATGGCTAAAATGATCCCAAGTGGTTCTTCATAAGACAAGAAGGTTACTGTCTTGTGAACACACAAATTTTGGTCCTTGTTGGGATACTGATCCTCTGCACATTCAGAACAGTCATCCATGTCTGAAAATCGGGAGAGAAAAATAGTTTATTTTGTTTTCTCAAAACTCAGTGTATTTCTCTCGCTCTAATACTCCAACAATGTAATAGGGTTGTGACAGTGTTATTTGGCATGGGATCTTATCATAGAGTATGAATTGGATTTTGTTGATTTTTTAAAGCCGCCTCAGATAAAACTTTCTGGAGATTCTGATTAAGCCAATGGGAAACAACATCAGCAGCAGCACCACCTGAATTGCCACTACAATATTTCCACCCACCCTTCAATGAAAACCAGTATTTTTACTCCATGTGGAAACTGATGTCTGCTGTCAGGGGATGGGAAAGGTGGGGAAAATCTTTGTGCTCTGTCCTCAACTGTCACTTGACCATGGATCTTTCATATAAGTTCTTCAGGAATGTATGATAACCCTGTACACCACAAGCCTTACCCTCAAGGCTTGAAATCTTCCCATTTGGACAGGGGATGCAATCATAGCAGCAAAATGGTGCCCCTTCCTTCATTTTCTTGCTATAACCTGGATGGCACTTGTCTGAACATACAGAAATAGGCTGGGCCTTTGCATAAATGAGAGAAAATGACAAAAACCTTGTCATTACATACCAGTGATACAAATAACCGGTAACCCAGAAATTTCAATACAACAAACAAAAATTATTCAGCAAATATATTTGGGCAACTACATAAACATTTTTCACAAACTCAACTACCTCTATATCTCTGTATGTATCTCAGGGCTCAGAATTATAGCTTTCTCTTTCCCCTTTTTTCTTTCTTTTACTTTTCCATCTTCTTCCATTAATTTTCAACATAAAATGGTAGCAAGACAGAAAACTGAATACATGACTTGATTTCAGCAAAGCAATGACAGTGTCTTAGTTTACTGATTTCAATGGGTCTACTGATTTTGGTGGGTGTATACTGAACATAATTTTGTGTGCATATCGGCCTCTGTTCTATCTTAAACTTTAGAATGTTTTCCTAGTCAACATTTAGGATCTAGCATTGTATAAAGTTATCATTTTGATATGTGCCCCTTTTGTTCAAATATATTTGAACTTTTACTCTACTTTGCAACCATGGGCAGGGGGGCAGGGGATAGCTGCCCTCAAAATAAAAAAGATCAATAAAAATACTTAGCTGAGGTTCTGCCCCCCGCCAACATAAATCCTGGCTACACCATGTTTGCAACACCTTGCAACTGTACACAAATGGAAAGAATCAGGAACTCAATGTTTTCAAATGACTTAACATTGTTAGAAGCCAAAAAGGGCAATATCCATCATTACAGTTTGTTGAGGACTTCTGGGAGAGAGGAATAGCAGTTAGGCTGTCTTTCTGTTGGCTTTTCCTGACAGAAGATAATTATGTGGTGATTGATTAGTCAGAAAGATTGTCTGACTATTAGTATGGAGATAAGGGTGATCTAGGAAGTTAACTTCAAATGCTTTAAAAAAAAAATTCCTTCCAGTAGCACCTTAAAGACCAACTAAGAGAACTGTCATTGTCCAGGAGAGGTTGTAGATCTCTGATGATGCGTTGTACTGTTTTAACTTGGGAGCTGTATGTGATGACTAGAGGTGTTCTGTTATTTTCCTTTTTGGGTCTGTCTTGCAATGACAGTTCTCCTGGACATTGACAGTTCTGTTTCTCAAGCTCTGGGAGGAAGACCTTTCATTGCCTACAGACAGCCACCCAATCTTAAACAACTCCTAACCCACAAGAATACTACAACCAGACTTAACACGGACACTGGCACCAGAGCCTGCAACAAACCCAGATGCCAACTTTGCTGCCACATACACCCGGACAACACCATTACTGGCCCCAACAACATCACACATACCATCTCGGGACTATTTAATTGCTCATCGTCTAACATTGTGTATGCCATCAAATGCCAACAGTGTCCTTCAGCTCTCTATATTGGACAAACAGGCCAAACCTTACGCCAAAGAATAAACGGACATAAATCTGACATCAGGAACCACAAGACAGAGAAACCAGTAGGAGAACACTTCAATCTCCCAGGACATTCTATACAAGATCTCAAAGTAGCTGTTCTATTACAAAGGAATTTCAGAAATAGACTGGAAAGAGAAGCTGCTGAATTGCAACTTATTACCAAACTTAAAACCATGGAGAGACCTGGTCTGAACAAAGACATTGGATTCTTATCTCATTATACATGACAAAGCCAATTTTTCACCTTCTCACCCCTTGCTTTTTCCTGTAAGACCTATTGCAGTCGTTAAGAGTCGTCAACAGGCTCATCACAGCTATCTGCCAATCACCCAATCCCACCACCCTTCTGAGTAATACCCCTCCCCACCTTCTCACCATATAGAAGGGTCTGGTGACTTCTGTTTCAGTGTATCTGAAGAAGTGTGCATGCACACGAAAGCTCATACCAAGAACTAACTTAGTTGGTCTTTAAGGTGCTACTGGAAGGAATTTTTTTATTCTGTTTTGACTATGGCAGACCAACACGGCTACCTATCTGTAATTCAAATGCTTTGATTGAGGCCATTTTGAAGTTACCATCAAAATGCTTTGATTGTGTTAGAGCAAGCTGGCAAGCTGAGAAGTTGTTAACATGCCCAAACATTGCACGACCACTTTTATTGGTAAAGAAGAATCTTTAAAATACTTCTGGGACAGGGAAAATTGTAACTGTTAAGAGGAGGAAATCCTCTTGTGGAGGAACTCTGCAACCTGGAAATTTGCAATTACCATCTTCTCTCACTTAAGAAAAAGTGAAAGGAAAACTGATTGTTAAATGTCTAATGCTGAGTGAAAAGCTTGATTTATGGTTGACCAGAAGGATTAAACAGATGAAGTGAATCCCTGTGTGAAAATCTTTATTTCTTTTTCTATTTCCTGTACTAAAAAACTAAGAAAATGAAAGTGAAGTGGCAATTGATAGCCATGAAAAATGTTTTTTAAAAAATAAATTAATACATTGCAGCTATAATTCTGAGGTGGAAATTACTTTCATAAACCAAAAAATGTGTAATAAAAATTATAAAAAAGAAATGGAAATGTTAAGGTAAACTGAGTTGCTAATATTAAACAGAACATCAAAAGCATCCAGGGTAGTAAAAATACTTTTGGATCTCCCAGTGACTGCTGGTATTGTTCAACAATTGATGGCTGAACAATTTAAAATGATCAGATCAATGTGGGATCTGCTCCTTTTCTCTGGTGTAACTCTAACTGTATTTTAAAGTCTTGTTTTCCCTCTGCTGAGCTCAAACCAAATCAGCCAATGGTTGCCCTGCTCCTGCATGGAATTTGGTCCTATGTACTGTATGTTTGCTCAATTTAAGATGGCATAATTTGTGGTAGGTTCCCATCCTTAGGAATGTTCCCTTACTGTTTGGTCTTAATTGGCAAGATTTCAAATTTACTTGAAACTACCTGTTTGAAACCACTGTGCCATGAGATGTCACCTTCATTAATGGTGAATGCTTTTGCTCTGGCTTGCAACCTCCCAACTTTCACTCTTCGAAAGGACTGATTTAGGAAAGTCACCCAGTTGATAATATCAAATCCAGCTTCCAGTTCTCCATTCTGGTCAAAAGAAATCTCATCACCAGCACTGTTGTTAAATGAGACTCTCTTCACAAAGTGGTAGAGCTAAGATGAGAAAGAAAATATATTTTCATTAAAGATTTCAATGGCTTACATATGAAACTGTCTTCTAGTAATATCGCTACTGTCTACTCCACTTGACACAAATTCTACAAGAACTGTCTACTCCGCTTGACACAAATTCTACAAAATCTACTGGGTAGACTCAAGAGGACCTAGAACAGCTCATGAATCAAAACATCTTTGATTTAAGAACACCATTCCATTAATGCATAGCAGACTAGTGCGTAAATGGGAGACCTGTAAGCCCAAAGGACATATGTAGGCTATTTTAAGTTTTGTTTTGCCTGATCTGTGGTAACATGAAGAAATACTGCACAAAAGGATATCTATCATGTTGTTCTAGAACATTCCAGATACATCCCATATAGGCTGCTTTTCAGCAATAGACATTGTTTCATTATGGAAAAAGCAATAGTTGGAGCTGCATTTTATCCCATTCCTAACATTGGACTCTTCACCACTCATCATTCACAACATTACTTTCACAAATTGGTGTTATATTGGGCTAACGACCGTCACTTTATCAAATATTTATCAAATTATTTATCAAATAATTCATTCCTGATACCCTGATCAGAAAAGAATGATGTAGATGAAGGAGAAGGGAATGGAGGGTGCATGAGAATTCGTTTCCCTTCCTTTGGATTGTTTTAGAAATATCAGAATGAAATATTTGACGTTGTTGCGAGAAAAGAATTCTTTTCTGGAGCCAATAGATAACTGGAGGACTACAATGTGTGTAGTGCTCCTAAAACGCAACAGTTTCCATATAAAAAGGTATTAGTGAATTTATATCTGTAGTATCTATCATCTCTCTCTCTCTCTCTCTCTCTCTCTCTCTCTCGTCATTTAACATTGAAATATGGTGATATGAAAGTGGTAAAGAAAATAAGTTCATGAAAACGCTGCATATGAATTGTTAAAAAACACACACAAACATGGTCCTAACTCATATTTCTATGCTTGGGCCATTACCTGCCATGGCTGCGGATCCTGAAAATTAATCGTTCTTTCGTGCTTGAATAATTGCATGGCATGCAAGCCATGGGCCACAGCATAGACAGCATTGTAGATGTTGTAGCTGTGGCCAACCATCTTCATTTCAAAAAAATCCCCAGAGAGGCTGTCCAGCTTCTCATTTCCAGTGCAGGATTTCTCACCCTCTGTGCTAACAAATATATGTGGTAAAAGACACTTGAATGCCTGTACCCAGAAATCGCTGATAAAACCATCTTCTTTGGTCCCCAGATGGTTTCTGGTCCGTAAGAAATCATGGAATCCTAATACTTCATTGGACTGAATGGTGAAGCCCAAAGCACCTTGGATGACTTGTAAATCCCAGCCCTTTTGATAAGGGTATGAACTGAGTTCCTGCTGGACTGTTAGAATCCACACTTTACATTTGGGCGGCATTATATCATATTCAATTTCTGGAATGTATAATAGCCACCTGAAATTTATTATGTTTTCTGCATAAAAAACAACTGCATTGGCATTACTCTCCATGGAAACATTATATATTCTCACCATTGAACCTATAGCTCCATACAGATCATTGATATAAATTACTTCAATTCTTTCTATGAAGGAAAAACAGATTCCCTGTTGGGGAAACATTGTTGTTATTGTCCACACAAATCTATTTCCATTCTCATCATTTGTGGCAATGACCCCAACCCATGTCCATTGGAAGTGCAAAAGCAACAGGAGAATCCCTTTATGCTCATAGGTTTCATTTGGGACCATCTGGTAGAATGAATAAGTTTCAGCTTTATCAAGTGTCAGTGGAACAGAGCCATATGTGAACTGTGGAAAGATATAAGGGGGATAGGATGGAATGGGATACATTAAGAAAAATAAAGAAGCCTGAGTGTGCATTTTGATTCCCTGAAATAATAACATAATAACAACTAACCATTACTATATTTCAGTATAATTTGAATCCACATTCCAATGTGTTTCTATATTGCATGAGTAATAAATATTCATTTTAAATGTCATCACAGTTATAATTATTATTTATAAGTTATTTATAAGTTTTTATAATCTGTAAATATAATATTGTATATGTATAGTTAATTTATTATTTTTATACAATTATTTATGTTTATAATGTATTTATATAACATTTATATAGGGGTGTGCACAGTGATGGCCAAATACATTTTGCCACTTAGGAACATAGAATTATGGAGTTGGAAGGGACAACAAGGGCCATTTGGTCAAACCCCCTTTTACAAGTGGCCTTACTGGATATATCCTTGCAATGCAGGAATCTTTCACCCAACATGAGGCTCAAAACCGCAAGCAAAAATCAAGTGACTTTGTCATTTAGCTTTGCTGTATGTCTTATGTACTCCTGCCAACCTAGCAGTTCAAAAGCATGTCAAAGTGCAAGTAGATAAATTGGTACAGCTCCAGCGGGAAGGTAAACGGCATTTCCGTGCGCTGCTCTGGTTCGCCAGAAGCGGCTTAGTCATGCTGGCCACATGACCCAGAAGCTGTACGCCGGTTCACTTGGCCAATAAAGCGAGATGAGCGCCGCAACCCCAGAGTCGGTCACGACCGGACCTAATAGTCAGGGGTCCCTTTACCTTTATGTCTTATGTGCAGATCTGAAAGCTTATCTCAAACATGATGTATCCACAGCACAAAGTCATATGTGACTGGCCATGATATATCCTACCTGTGGAACTTTGTACATGCCCAATAGTGTTGCCATGTGGAGGGAGGTTTCAGAATAAAGAGCCCCAATGACAGCCATCAGTTGGTTCTGAACACCACACTTATAGTTTGGGGAAAATCTGTTCTCTGCTGAGAGAAGTTGCAATATGCCAATGTAGGTCCAATGTGCAATGGAATAACATTCATAGATATGGAAGCCCAAGGTAACATTTGGTAATATATAGTGGTTTTCATTTATCTCCTTCACAGCATACACCAATGCTAGGGTGTGCAGATAGTTCTTAGTCAGTATACTATAATGAGATTTGGACGGAACATAAAAGTAAGAGTTTGTTCTTAGTAAAACTTTTACAGTGTTGCTCTCCACCAAAAGCATATGCTGCAGCAGATGTAACTCAACTTTTCAGTTAATTATTTGACCCAGCTCACCCAACTTTTCAGTTAATTATTTCAGAGATTATTTTCAGTAGCAAAATATTTGGTTTCCAATATAGTTGAGGGCTCAAGCTTTTAAAAGCTTGAATTTAAGATAGAAATTGTCCTGTCAGAAAACTGAAATGAAAAATATTGTTTCTTCCTTTAATGGACAATTTTTGATAACTATGGCATGACTGGTATTCACAGCACGAGGGCTTAAAAATTAAATGCCAGACATGAGTGTGTGTTTGTGTAGGGGATATCATTTGGGAAGGGAAGCTTGAAGCTCTACTTTCTCAGCCATGATTTCAGGATATATTCTCACATAATAGCACAGGGCAATTTTTACTAAGGTCACAGCAAAGAAGGAGAGGCTTCAACTTCCGCTACCCGCACTCAGGGCTCATCCTCACTTCCTTTTTGGCTGCATTTCTGGGCACAGGTCTGGGGTTTCTGGGTCCAGCTCTCAGTGGGTTGTTGTTGTTGTTTTTTATGTCCTGCTGCTTTCCCCAGGTAAACCTGTGTTTTACTGCTCGATCACAGCGGATTTTCCATCAATTGCAATTTGTTCTGATTCAACATTAAAAAAGGGTTTTCCAGAACAAAACAAAAACACACACTCAGATCTGGACCTGGAAAATGCAGAGCAAACCTAATCATGGATGAGCCTTTTGTGGTGCCCATGGCAATCCCATTAATACATGCTCTTTTTTACTGGCTGCAGTCCATGTATATACTCTACGCAAAGAAAACAGTTCACATATTATTGTTGCTAATTTCCATCCATGCAGCTGGTCTTTGTGAGTATATGACCCGGAAAGCTCTACTTAATAGGGATAGAGGGAGGACAGACAGGAAGGCAGGCTTACAGTGTTTCTTCAATCAATTCATCATGAGGGTCTTTATCAAAGCTATGCAGTTGATCAGGCAGCAAGAACTGATAAATAATTCCACCAATTATGAGATCACCAGACTGTAGATACCTGTGACGAACAGTGATGGGATCACTAATAATGCAATTACTTTGCTGTGCCATGTGAGGCATCATAATATGCAACAAGACCAGTAATATTGCAAATGCAAATCTTTCCTCAGAGCTTCCCTCAAAACACCAAATTCCTTGTTTACCCATCCTCCTTAGAATGTCTAGGAGTATGCCAGTCGGATTCCACCTTACTGATAACTCTACTCTGCAGCCAGCAATACAAACCTTAAGGCCTCAGATATTGGAGACCCAGGTAGCAGCAGTGTAGGGGGTATTTAAACTACTCACTGTGCTCTTGATTTTTTGATTTGCCAGTGCCTGCACAACTTGGCAGTGTATTCTAAAGGGAGCAAAACTGACCACACTCCAATTAATGATCTAGGGAGGTGGATGAAAATTACCTGTTTTCAGAAAGTTCCTCTGTGGTATTGCTTCAGCAAACATGTTTGTCTCTATAAAAGACAATTCTTTAGGGGAATACTTATTTTGAAGTTGCATCTCAAGAAATTTGAGATAGATAAAAATGAAAATTATGCTTCCAATGCAAAAATGCTTGTACCTGGGTGGGTCTTTCTCAGTTTCTCGTTTTTCCATTGCTAAACTTAGTTCCTTTAAAAAATATCATGAAAATTCTAGTGTGCCTTTCTCTTTATATGAACATTTTGTACACAGTTGTGCCTAATATAAACATTTTAAAATTATTTATTCTTTCCAAGTAGAATGCACTGTAATTTTACTTTCACTACTACATGTATTTTATTCCAATTTACCATAATACAGTATACTGTCTTACATAGGTAAAAAACAAATAATTAATTTAGTTGTGTTGGTCTTTAAGAAAGAAAGTGAAATGATTTTTTTGGAGGGCTATTTATTTATTCATTATTCCACCCTTCCTTCAAAGGATACCATATATATATGGTATAAATATATGCGGAAAATGTCTGGAAAAACCTGGGCATATGTTAAAGGGGATAATTAAAGGGGGGACACCATAAAAACCCCCAATAGCCTCTGAACTTTTTCTTTTTTGGGTGGTGGATGTTCGCCAAAAAAAGCTCAGCAACTTTCACACACACACACACACACACACACACGGCAACCCTACATTCTATAAAATAAATGCCCAGAACATTACATGATATATTCAATCAATCTTAAGGTTTATTGAGAAAGTTAATCAAGAAACTATCTTTTCAATTCCATACAAAGTGTGGCTTACGACACTTCTAAGTATGCATGTTTGTGTGTAATAGGAAGCTCATTGGCAACACATACAAGAAGACATGAGGCAAGAAAGATGGATAAGAGTTTATATTTATTAAAATGTAACAACTAAAGGATCTGCCAATCAAAATAATTCATCCCAAAGGAGGATCTCAAGTCTCCCATCTCCTGAGGCAGCTGTCAGAGGCATGCTGTGATCCCAAAGCATGTTCGTGAGAGAACTCTTCCCCTTATGCTGTGCCTTCTCTCCCTGGCCTGATACTATGTGAGGTGTGATGGTACAAAGTCAAGCAGACAACTATCTGGATAAAAATGGCCACAACTTTATTGATTACAGGTATAGGTGGAACTTTGGCTCAGGCATTGTGTGCATATCCATTTCAGCTTTCTGCTGGAGTGCTGGAACTATTTCAGGGTCATGCCATGGACTATGGCCTACCCATGACACTGATTTACTGAGCTGGCCATCCTAAGGCTACAGCTGGAAGCCCGATGGCCAGTCTCTCCTAAACTTAGCTTCTAGATAGGGACTTCCACCAAGGCCCTTCTAATGCGGTATCCTGAATACACCTTTGATACCATGGTGGGTGATGCACCACTTCACCCTGTGTTTGAAGACTTGGGTTCCTCTAATGCTTTCACAGTTGTGACATTTAGCTATGGAGAAGGCAAAACCTCCCGAGCTGCTGATTAGCCTACAGGGAGATGCCTTCCCAGTTCTGAATACAGCAACCATATCAAGATCAGGAGGTACAAGAAAACCATTGAGTAAGATCTGGCCCATTCAAAGTTGCCCTATTTGGAGGGAAAACCATCCCTCAATACTGTGAGTGCTGGGCGAGCATGCGTTGGCTGCCCGGGACAAAACCAGAGTGTGAGAGGGCTGCATCCATTGATCTCCTTGGAAGCGGGGAGGGGCCACTCTGTGCTCCTTGGATGTATGAAAGACTTACGTTTCCCAGCACAATTCAAAGTGTTGGTGCTGACCTTTAAAGCCCTAAATGGACTCGGCCCAGTATACATGAAGGAGCATCTCCACTCCCATCTTTCAGCCCCGACACTCAGGTCCAGCACCAAAAGCCTTCTGGCAGTCCCCTCACTGTGAGAAGTGAGGTTACAGGGAACCAGGCAGAGGGCCTTCTCGGTAGTGGCTCCCATCCTGTGGAACACCCTCCCAAAAGATGTCAAGGAGATAAACAACTATCTGACTTTTAGAAGACACCTGAAGGCAGCCCTGTTTAGGGAAATTTTTAATGTTTGAAGTTTCATTTTGTTTTTAATATTCTGTTGAAAGCCGCCCAGAGTGGCTGGGGAAACACAGCCAGATGAGCGGGGTAGGAATATTATTATTATTATTATTATTATTATTATTATTATTGGCATTTTGTCTTATTCATGCTCATGCACACTGCACGAAAGCAGTAGAGACAGGGCTGACATTGGTCCATTTAAGCCCACCCTAGCTTCTAGCTTGGCCTTCTTGGGGTTTTATGACACCCACCCTCCAAACCTTTATTAAGTGTAGACATTTGCTGGCTGATTTTTGGGATTCTGAGTAGGAATGCTTTGCCTATCATCATACTAGGATACTACATCTGACCCTTGGCATGGTTGGTTTGTCCATCTTGTCATGTGCCATTAGTATTTCACACCTTGTATCCTTTCTTGACTAAACTGCGGGAGGCAGTGGAAGACAGAGTGCCTGGCGTGCTCTGGTCCATGGGGTCACAAAGAGTCAGACACGACTAAACGACTAAACAACAACAACAATCCTTTCTGCAGATCTCTTGTGTTAAATTAATAAATATGGCCTAGTTCCCTCAACCTTTGTCTCTGGAATACTTATTTTCCTATGTGGTTGCAACTCCCCTGTGTTAGTTATTCAACATCATAAGATGCCTCAAATTCAGAATCTGCATTTTCTTTTTGCAGAATAAGGAAAAAGAAAGGGGGAGGGAGGCATAAAAAGATGTTTATGTAATGGAATTCTCTACAGTAGGGTTTCCCAAACTTAGGTCTCCAGCTGCTGTTGGACTACAACTCCCATCATCCCTAGCTAACAGGATCAGTGGTCAGGGATGATGAGAATTGTAGTCCAAAAATAGCTGGCAACCCAAGTTTGGGAACCCCTGCATTATAGCAAATTCTAGATACACATCATATCTAGAAATATTTACTATATTTCCAATATCAAATTTAGCATTTCTTATGATTCTCTTCAAATTTTGATATATCTATACTGTGCTTTAAGTTCAAACATTCAATCAGGACATATTATATGGAATCAGACCATTTGATCCCACCTTGTCTACACTGACTGGCAGAGTCGCTCCCAACCCTACCTAGAGAAGCAGGGAATTGAGCTGGGACCTGCAAAGCCATAGTGCTACCACTCAGCTACCCCTTTTCTACCAACATTTCTAACTACAGGTCACCCATCATGAGTCATCACCCTGGCCCTTTATTAATTGTGAGCAAAAGCATAATATTTCACATGATTCTTAGGACCAGAAGCTTAACTCCTGCCAGACCAAATTCCTGCATATTTCACCTTATTAACTTGTTCTTGGTGTTCAGGTCTGGTCTCAGGATAATTATATAGCATTTGGGAGCAAAGATACAACCCAGTAACCCAGCACTGGAGGCCAAGATGGAGAAAATCTCTGCTGCCACCATGTATTTTCCCTTTGTGCTCAAGTAAGAGGGAACAAAGGACAACCAAACACTGCAGAAGACCAACATGCTGAAAGTGATGAATTTGGCTTCATTAAAAGTGTCTGGCAATCTCCTGGCCTGGAAAGCCACGGTGAAGCTGATAATGGCTAGAAATCCCAAGTATCCCAGAACACAATAAAACATTGTGTTTGACCCTTCACTGCATTCTACTATGATTTTTTCAGCCAATGAGTTCATGTCTAAATTTGGGAATGGAGGAGCTGTACAAAACCATATACCACAAATAATGACTTGAATAAGAGAGCAACCAGTAAGAATCAAATTAGTGAGTCTTTTCCCAACCCACCTTCTCATGTTAGACCCTGGCTTGGTAGCCATGAATGCAATGACCACAGTGATAGTTTTTGCCAATACACAAGAAACAGCTACTGAAAAGATTATGCCAAAAGCAGTTTGCCGTAAACAGCAGGTCACTGACTGGGGCTTGCCAATGAATAGGAAGGAACAAAGGAAACATAGAAATAGAGAGATCAGGAGTGAGAAAGAGAGGTTCTGATTGTTGGCTTTAATGATGGGAGTGAATTTGTACTTGATGAAAATGCCTAGCACCAAAGCTGTAATTAGTGAAAATGTCAAACTAAAAACAGATAAAGTGATGCCCAATGGTTCTGAGAAAGAGAGGAAATCTATGACCTTAGGAAGGCATCTGTCTCTGTTTTTGTTTGCAAATTTATCTTCTGGGCATTGTACACAATCATCCATGTCTGAAAAATTAGAACAAATCATGTGTCAGTATCAATTCCTCATTCACCACTGTCAGCAAGCTCCACTCTGTTCAATATAAACACGGTCCTTCAATTTTGAGTATTTAAAAGAAGTTTCTAAAAATGGTATTGTTCTCCTCAAGATAGCTCTATACAGTGGTACCTTGGCTTAAGAACTTATTACGTTCTGGAGGTCCATTCTTAACCTGAAACTATTCTTAACCTGAGGTACCACTTTAGCTAATGGGGCCTCCCGCTGCTGCCATGTGATTTCTGTTCTCATCCAGAAGCAAAGTTCTTAACCTGAGGTAATATTTCTGGGTTAGTGGAGTCTGTAACCTGAAGCGTCTGCAACCCGAGGTACCACTGTATTTATTTCGCACATCTATTATGCAAATTTAATTTAAACAGAACTCAGCAAGCACTCCAATAGGGTTTTTAAGAAACCATAGACTGGAAGACTAAGAATAGGTGGAAAAAAATTCTCTCTGTGTCACTTCAGCATAACCTTATCACATAAGTACTATTATGTCCAGTTTTCACATTAATTTGAGAGTACAAAACTAAAATCTGCAGAACAAGTCATATGTAGACTGCTTTAAGCATGAAAATAGTTTTTAGTTATTTCATGGTTCTGCTTTAACAATAGACCATATACAACATTTCAAACAGCATCACCTTATAAGGCCTATCAGAGACTAGTAGAAGACTATTCAAGTGGGAAAGCTGAGAAATTACTACTGGTTACTCTTAATGAGTGGAAATGAGAAACAAATTGAGTGTATTGCCAAATGCACTCGGTTTATTAGGCTGTATATTCACAACACTGTATTTCCTACCCTTTCGGTGTGAAATCTTTCCATCTGGACATGGAACACAATCGTAGCAGCAAAATGGCTCACCCTCTTTCTTTTTTCTTCTGTAGCCTGGGTGGCACTTTTCATTACACATGGCAACAGGCAGCATCTATCCATAAACAGAGGAGGAAAATGAATTGCTCTTGTACTTGCTTAATAACAAGAAACAAAGTTTTAAAGAAAGACACCAAGATATCCAAGACTGTAAGTCTTTAAATCAGGTGTGGGGAAACTTTGGCCCTCCATATCTTGCTGGACTGCGACTCTCATCAGCCCTAGCAGGCATGGCCATTGGCCAAAGATAAAAGGAGTTATTGTTCAACATCTGGAGGATTAAAAGTTCCCCACACTTGCATTATACACTTATCTGGGCAAGCGAAGACTTTGGTAATCTTTCGTAATATGGTGTCCTGTGCAAGACCAAAATTTGGTGCCCCTCAAATCGATCTACTCATTTATCGATCTTCTAAATTTTGTTCCCCCTTGACTGGGCACCATATGCATGGAACCACCCACACCACCCTAAATCTGGCACTGATCTGAGATTAAGAGTAAAGAAGTAGTGGAGAATGTCTCGCTCATGTGCCTAGTTAGGCCCACCAGCCATCGATTTTTGGCCCGTGAGGAAATTTTGGCCAAGCAATACCCACTTGCCTTATATCATCTTTGGCATGTAAAACATGACTCAGCTAAAAAGGTGTTGAAGCACCACACTGACCAGCTGATTGACAGTGCCTGTCAAGTCCTATGCAAAGTGCAATGCACTTTGTCAGATCTTCAGAAGCCCCTTGCAAATGGCTGATTTTTGCTCTTCAGAAACACTTTTCAAAGCACTACATAAAATAGCTTCTTTGGAAGAAGCTTCTGTAAGATCCCTTTAGGGCAGGCAAAAAAAAAAAAAAAAAAAAAAAAGGTCACCAGACAGGTGACTGTCAAAATTTGCTTGATGAGGTGAGGAAAATTATGATCTCTGCATTGGCCAGAGAGCATGCTGTGTGGAACCTCCACGGAGTCCACAAGCCCCACATTGCTGTTTTGGGCAGCATGGAGCTTGCAGGTGACCGAGTCTCTGCATCACTCCCCAGGAGAGATGTGTGGCTTGGGTGCTCTGTAGGCCAGGCCCCACGGTCACCCCCCTCAGTGATGACACCTGGGGTGGCCCGCACCCACCGTACCCCCTTTCCTATGCCACTGCTTGTCACAATTAAATAGGAATGCTGCATTAATACAGACACAGTACAAAACTGATCACACTGTCTTTAATCAATAGCTTTGTGAAATTTTGATATAGCCCCCATGCATGGCAGTCTGGGAGGGCTTATCAAAGTTCAATATTGAAACACTTCTTGTTAAACATTTTCTCTTATACTATACTTAGAACCTACCTTGTTGAACATGTAGTGCCATGTGATAGCCTCCTCAACAATGACAAACTCTTTATCCATTATAGGTTGTGGTTCCATCCTTCCAATTTTCACTCTTAGAAAAGATTGGTTTGGGAAAGTAACCCAGTTTATTATATCATATCCAGCTGCTAATTCACTATTCTCATTAAAGGATACTGTGTCTCCAGCAGTGTTGTTAAATGAGATGCTCCTTAGGAAAGAGTGAAGCTAGAATGAAAAGAGACAAAGAATGCTTATTTCTTCATTTGTTGAATTTGTACCCTGCCCTTCATCATATAGTGATCCTATAATGGGTTATTAGAAAATGAAAACATATAATAATTGCTAAATAATACCAACAAATTTTTAAAGCCTCATACATTAAAATTCATAATACCACAAACAGAGAAGAGAGAAGTTTTTTACTGGTCCCAAAAACTATACAGATTTGGCACCAGTTGTCTTTCAAGGCATGAGAGTGAGGAGGTACATTCTGGCAACAGAATGTGTGTGAGAGAGAGACAGAAACAGTGCTTTGATCACTCATTGTAACATTAATGAGTTTCAGATTCTTTAAGAATTGTCTTTTCTAATTGCAGAAGGGAAAAAAGTTACTGTATACTATAAACTTGACTAATCCAATATCACCCCCATTGAAGAGAAATCAATTGCATGGGAGAAATAAACATGTTCAAGGAAAATTAAATTATGTATGTGTATATTTGGTGTCTAGTTAATTGAGTGCAATCAGATACCAAAATAGATATTACAATATAGGTGCTTCTGATGTGAAACATTACCTGCCAATGTTGTAGATTTGGAAGATTAAATCTAGTTCTGTCCAGCATTGCTCTGTGTTTTGACCTGAACACGTACATCTTATGCAAACTATGTGCTATGGCATAGATTGCATTGTAGATGCTGTAACTTTGGCCAGTCATACTAATTTCAAAGAGTGTTCCAGAGAGCTGCTCCAACTTCTCTTCACCAGTGCAAATATCAGCATTTTCCTTCCCTGCGTTAGAATCAGGAAATAAGCAATTGAATACCTGTTCCCAGAATATTCTCATAAAACCATCTCCTTCTGGTGAGTTTGGATTTAGGGTCTGAAGGTATTTTCTGAACCCCGGCACTTCATCTGAATGCATTGCAAAAGACAATGCACCATCAAAGACTTGTATATCTGAAGCTCTGTGCATTGTATCTGATGAAAAATCCCATTGGACTGTAATAATCCATACTTTCCTTATGGAAGTCTCTACAATGCCTTTCAACATTGCGTATAAATATATTGTCCATGTCAAAGATGTTATTGTGGGATTTTCTGCATTTACAATCAATACTGTGATTTTAGAATCGGATAGATAACTGGCCTTACCTAGGATAGATTCAAATGAACTCAACATATCTATAGCATGAGTTATAGCTGGTATTTTGCTATTGAGGGCTATACAGATTCCATACTTCAAAAGCATTGGCATTAAAGTCTGTACAAATGTGTCTCCATTTTCATTCTCCATTGTAAGGATCCCAACCCATTTCCACTGGAAATGCAGAAGAAGACGGACAATCCCTGTGTATTGATATTCTTCATTCGGTACCATCCGGTAAAATGGAGGGAGCTGGCTTTTATGCACCACTGGAGCATTCACACAGTAGGCAATCTAAAGCAAAGGAAAACAATACATTTGTCATGAAATAATCATACACTGGCAAAATGCAATGGGGTTTATGGAGTGTAAGAGAAGGTGTAGTGCTTCTGGTGGGGGGGGGGACATACCATTCTTCTTCTGGGCTAGTATGTCCACCTTTGGTCCCCACCCTGAACTCAGCTCTAACCTGTGGCTCCTAGAGGCTGTCAGCATGTGACAGTGGCCACACACCAGGAACATCTTTGACTGGCCAGCTAAACTAGGTGAGAGTAGCCAATGGGTCTTTGTTGGGTGTCTGCAAAATGTTGATTACTTTGCAGGTTTTCTATGCATCCAAACCTGTTGCCCTCTAGTATCAGGAGTAAGCACATTATACTTCCCACATTGTGCCTTAGTTTCTAACACTACTTGGAAGGAAAAGTTGCAGTTATGCCACTAAGGGTTTATCTTTCTTTGGTGCATGCTTTCTAGGTACAGGTCTACACTTTAAAGCTCTGTGTCTAAGGGATTATTGTTGTTGTCGTCCTGGCAGTTTCCCCAGGAAAGCCCACATTTTATAGCTGAATCAGAGGAAACAGCAGTCAATAAAAAACCCAATCAATGCTTGCTGATTTTCCTGTGCCTAGAAACATGGCACAAAAGGAAGTCTGGATGACTCCCAGCTTTGGCATATGAACACATATGCTTAGTAGATGGAATGCTAATAAAATGTCCCTGAAAAGGACACTAACAAAAAAAATAAATCTAAACTTTATTTCTATTTCTTATTCCTCTACTGATCTTAGGAATGAAATGCAATAAATCACCTATTTTACCAGCAGAGAATGGTAAGAAATTGACAATTGCTATTATCTTGAGCATGATACTTTGGCCACCTCGTGAGAAGAGAAGACTCCCTGGAAAAGACCCTGATGTTGGGAAAGATTGAGGGCACAAGGAGAAGGGGACGACAGAGGACAAGGTGGTTGGACAGTGTTCTCGAAGCTACCAGCATGAGTTTGACCAAACTGCGGGAGGCAGTGGAAGACAGGAGGGCCTGGCGTGCTCTGGTCCATGGGGTCACGAAGAGTCGGACATGACTAAACGATTCAACAACAACAACACTTCTCTCCCTTATTCTCTCTGTCTGTCTTACAGAAGAGAACAAAGAAAAAGAAAATGGATATAGTAGAACAACGCATAAATAAAAGTTGAAAAAGAATCATGCCCCCCCCCAAAAAAAATTCTACCTGTGGAATCTTGTAGATGCCTAAGAGTGTAGCCATGTAAAGGGAGATTTCACAATCAAGTCCCCCAATGACAGCTATCAGATTCTTTTGCTTATCACATTTAAAATTTGGAACAATTCTTTTGTAGCTGGAAAGAAGTTTCAATGTGTTCTGATGAGTCATCCTTGCATTTAGATAACTATCATAAATGTGGAAGCCAAGGCTGCCATTTGGTAAGGTCTTGGAATTCATATTGACCTCATTCACAGCAAATACCAATGACAAAACATGCTGATAGTATTTTGTCCTTGCCCTAAAGGAAAAGTTACATTATGTGTAAGACAGATATTGAGCCCTTCATCGACCATCTGTTTGATAACATCTGTTTGACCGCATGCCAGTTGTCATGGCTGCAAATATTATCAGAATCCTTAAGATTGTATTCTCTCTACTGACTCATCGAAATAAGAAACCAATAGAAAACAAGCCTTTATAGTAGTGTTTGAGTTATACCACCACCCCCAGCTTAGTTTATGCTGGGTTGCCTGATCAAGTGGCCATGGATGTCAGGGGCTATGACAGGCACTACTTGATTACAAAACACCCAGAAGAAAAGTTGGGCTGTGGGCGTATCCAAGAATGGGACCAATCCTATCACTGTTGAACACAACTTCTCATTCCCCTTCCCAGCTGGTTCCTTCAGAATTTGCCTTGCAAAAGCAATTGCAATGCTGCTTTCTGATCATGCCAATGCTTGGCTCACACACGTTTATCAGTTATGACCTGGTTTAGTGCACGCAGAAGGTAAAACAAAAGACAAAGCAAAGTAAAACAAAACAAAACAAAAAGCCTTACAAAAGTCCATCTACAAACTTGGTTGTTGGATGTTCACTGAATGATATGTCATCAAATATGCAGCCATACAAAGCTGCAATTGCTCCAATGGTAATGTCTCCTGCTTTATAATACTGGTGTGGGAGCTGGAAGGGATTATTCATGTCACACGTAACAGTGGATGCCTTGCACTCAGTCTGAGGCAGCTGCAGTGACAGGATGAGCAACAGGAAAAGAAATACCCCTGTCATCTTTGCCTACGTCTTGATGCAGAATATTTTATTATCCAGTTTCAAACTGGTTACAAAAGTGGCATTAGATCCTTTACATTAAAAAAAGATTTCCCAATGAACAGACTGCAGCAGATAATTCATCATTGCAGCACCAAACGACACTGACATATTATATAACAGCTTTTAGATTGTTATTGACTTTGCCTGATATCTCATTTAAAACATACACAGAGAGACACACTTGGGATTTGGCAATGTGAGTGAGGATGCCTAATAATTTGTCATCATTAAATGTCTGAAAAGCTCTCGCAGGAGAATTGCATTGTGCAAGACACTACAGTAGAAACAAACATGTTTGATAGATCTCAGTATACCGTATTTTTCACTCCATAAGATGCACCTGACCATAAGTCACGCCTAGTTTTTAGAGGAGGAAAACAAGAAAAAAAATATTCTGAACGAAACAGTGGGTGTATGATTTTTGTGGTTCATGCTGTGGGCACAGACATGTGATATGTCATTGAGTTTGGGGTAGCCCAATGCAAAAATCCTGAGAATCCATGTGGATCCATGCTTTGTAACCACATTTTTGCGCCATTGTGGCCTTATGCAACAGTGGGTGCGTGATTTTTTTTTTGTGCAGGCTGTAGCCATGGACATGCTATGTGATCTGATGGTGAATTTGGGGTGGCCCAATGTAAAAATCCTGAAGATCCATGGGTTTTTACCTCCCCCCTCCCAAGCAGACTCTTTTATCGCATTCCTTATCTCTCTCCCGATCCTACCAATCAGCTGCTTCCTTTCAACACTCCCTTCCCTCTTGTTTGCCTTAGTGTCTTTTCCTTAGCTGGAGCAGTTTTTTTGCTCCTCCTTTTTTTTCTAATTTCTCTCCTCATTGCTTTAGTCTTCCTGTCTCCTCTCCTTGCAAGTTTGCTGTCTTTACCTTCCCCCCTCCCAGGCAGCCTCCTTTATCTCTAGCATCCCTTATCTCCTTCCCCGATCACTTGCCGATTAGTGGCTTTGTTTCTGGGCAATTCGGCTCCAGGGACCATGAATTCGCTCCATAAGACGCACAGACATATCCCCTTACTTTTTAGGAAGAAAAAAGTGTGTCTTATGGAGTGAAAAATACAGTAGATTACAATCAGTCCTGCATCACCATTACAGTGGTAAACAGTGAGCCTTAGAATGGTTCCCAAGACCTATGCTCTGGCGAAGTTTCAAGCATCATCTAGACTCTATGCTAATGTATCGTCAAATATGCTCTGCTGTAATATTATGGCAGCATTATCTGAATGCCATAGAATTAGTAAGGGGATTGTCAAAAATAGTGGAGGTTTTTTGAGGTCATATCATATATTTATAATGCTATGACATCATTACCCGACTGCCAGATAATTAAACTCTGGGAAAGTAAAAAAAAATGGGCTTATTTAAGCTCATGTTGAGAAGTAAGTAGTTTTATGTTTGTTGAGATTCACTACAAATTAGTAAGACACACTTGTTATCTTAAAAAGAACTGAGTAATTGGTAGCAGAACCAATTAGTGTGGTCACAGTGTGACCCAAAGTGACTTACATTGAAAACTATGAAGAACAACTCAGAAAACTAAAAACACAGCTATACAATAAAAAGACAGGACTAAAAGGTGACAGGAACATAGAGGTTTTGAGCAGGGGTTGCTGGAAGGAAGAAGGAGGAAGAAGGACTGGGATCCATCTTTGCGAGAAGCTGGCTGCAGAGCTGGCTGGGACAGATGCCTTGGGCTCCAGGGCTGCACTACTGTGGGGTACAAGCCCCTCTTGAAATGACCTTGCTGTGAGATCTGGACTCCCTCCATGCAGACTAAAGGTGCAAATAATGAATAAACCATATTTCTTAAAGCTACAACATTATCCGCCATGCCTCAATTCTCCAAAGGACTTTTTTTTACAATATTCAGATATTTCAGTTCCTATATATCCCTTCTTATTAGGTCTCCCTGTTGTTCAAGGATGGCCTCAGGATAATAATGCAACATTTAGGGGAAAAATACAATGTAACAAGTCAAAACTAGAAGCCAAGCTGGAGAAAATTTCCACAGCCACCATGAGCTTTCCCTTGGTGCTCAGGCAAGAGGGAATAAAAGACAACCATACACTACAGAAGACCAACATGCTGAATGTAATGAATTTTGCTTCATTGAAACTGTCTGCCAACTTCCCAGCTAGGAAGGCCTAGGAAACTGACAATGGCTAGGAATCCCATGTAACCCAGGACACAATAAAAAATAGTGAGAATGTTGCTGTTTGTATCACCCTTCTTCTCTTTGCCACTTCTGAGTAGAGTGTGGATTGCTACATCCTAGTGTTATTTTGCTCTGTGTTCTGCTCAAAACATTGGGGTTTATAAAGCTTTCAGGGGTCTATATCCTTTGTTGCACACTCATATCAGTCATTAGGATTCCTGCAGATGCTAAAAACTTCCTGGGCAAAAGGAGATGGTTTTATCCAAGACTTCTGGAAACAGGCATTCAGCTGTTCATTAGAATTGTCTATGGACTAGGAGAAGGAGCAGAAGAAAACTTTCAATGGGGAAGAGAACCTGGATAGTCTTTCCAGAAGTGTGTTTGAAATGAGCATGACTGGATGCAGCTACAATGTCTGCAATGCAGTCTATGCAGTGGCACATTCTTTGCATGCCATATACAAATTCAGCCATAAAGAGAGAAGGTTGATAGAAGGAGAGGTTATTCCCCCCCCCCTAGAATGTCCAACCACGTTGGATCACTACAACTCATTAAAAAAGAAAGATGAGGTAGTTTTTGATTTAAAATAAATTAATTAAAGGGATTATTAATCTGCACAATATAATCCCATACACCTCTCCATACTACTACTTCCTCTCACTAAGGAGTACACTTTAGTATTTCAACACACATAAGAGGCTCTGCACAAACCAAAACAAAATTTGAAAGTGGGCACCCTCATCTCAATCCTGAGACTCTGTCGAATCAGCATAGCTGGTTTTGTAGTTTGCTGGCTGGCTGACAGACAATGATGAGGAATAGCTGTTTCCACTCACTTGCTCCACAGTTTTGACCCAATAAGGTGACAAGCAGGGTTGGTAAAGCTAACAAGGAGTGAAAACAGGTCAGTGTCTCCCCAATATCTGCTTTTGTTTTGCTTTGTGTTTTTGTTTTGTTATAGGGCAGATTAGGAGTGATCTAGTTATTGGGTGTGTATGCTTTACTGTCTCCCCATTGTTATGGAAAGATTACTCCCTAATGATGTTTGGACTGACTGTGATTGCTTCTTCTTGTAGTGGCTAGGGTACCATTAAGGCAGTCTGCCCCAGAAGACTTTTGGAATCAGAAGGATTCTAGACTTCACTTGACAAATTTCTAGTTCTCATGGCTGGTGCTTCCACTGATGTCCTGTATTTGTTATGGGACAGTGGGATGAACTCTTCTGAGCCCCTCTCCAGTAAGATGGAGCTTGGAATGGTCCACTGTTTCCCAAGGACCTTGGGTCTATGGAGTGAACTAGACATCAGAGTGCAGGTGACACAAATCCCAAAGCAAACATGACAAAACACAGCTTGAGGCACATAACAGCACCTAGTAGCAGTGATGGCTGTGAAGAGAGTTTAGTTTTGTGCTGCCATTATGTCCAGAAGATCTGTTCTGAGTGGCAAATGGGCTTCTTATGTCCTGCCCAGATAGAGGAATGTGTGACAAATTTGTCAGTATATGGAAACATCACTGCTGCAGACAGCCAGATTGTTGACACCACATGATGTGCTTATCTGTGGGAAAGAAAAATTTCCCAGGATGTTCACAGGCTGGATAAGTCTTTGTGAAGAGTGTAACTTGAAACCTTCTGTTTGCGCATGTTCAGGAAGTTTGTCAGACTTGCTGGAAGAACTGAACTGAAAGGACGTGTTTTTCTCTAGTACTGTAATGTCAGAAATAAACATCATGTAAATAGATTTCTGACTTATTTTCTTTCCCCTGCGGAAGCAGGAGGGAGGGGTTGTGCATTTTGCCCATGCTTGGGAAAATGTCACCTATCAAAATCTCCCTGGTCTGTCTGGATATGGATATCAGCCAGAGGAGGTTACCGGTATGCAAGCTCCGAGGACAGTGAGAGGGGCCAGCCTCTATGGAGGGGGCTTGCAAACCAACAAAATTTGCTAACCACTTTGAGGGCAAAATTGTTCATGTTTTCTCTGAATTTGATACTGCAGTTGAATCAAACCTTGGTAATATCTTAGTTTCATCTGGATCTGTTTGAGTTGCTACCGCCTGGGCAGGAAAACTGCATGGATTTGGCTGACTACCTGCCCCCTCAAACTTTCCCATTTGTGCTTGTGCAGTCAAGTCATGAGGCACTGATGGGGTGGATTCTGAGAGTGGCTAATATTTTCTTGTGGGAAGTAATGGTGCCTTCTGCCTCAAACAAAGCAAAGGTTTGGCCCTCCTGAAGAAACTTTCTGAGCAATGTTCTGAAGAAAGTGGGGGTTGGGCAACTGAAGGCACTGGCAGAGGAAGGGGGGTGCGGTAGGTGCTGTCTGCCCTGGGTATCTTCCATGGGAGGGGTGAGCCCTGCCCCCAGGGCAAGGCATGTGCACTGCTCCGGGTGCCAGAACAGCTAGCTCCACTTCTGACTGAAGGCACGCTTACATTATGTGGATTAGGCATGTATCCCGCATCAGGCAGCCCACCTTCTATCTGATAGGAATCTGGTAGTTGACCTTGTGTTGGGGAGTTGCCCCCAACATGGATTGGGGGCCACATCCTCACACAGGCCAGCATTGGGTGAAGTGTATTGGCTCATTGGTCTTCCTGTTGGTGATGGGAGTTGTAGCTCAGCAACATCAGGAAATTGGCCAGCATTGTTTTAACATTCTTTTGAGGCCCACAGCCATGTGCTTAGTTCTGGTCCCTGAATGAGAAAATCATACTTTTGCTGAGCTGTGACAAACATGTTTTCTTCACCAGTTTGAAGCAGAATGCACAACCATGGGTATAATTATCCAAGGAAGTTTGATGAACAATTATCTTTATTCAAAAAGTCTCTATGGAATTTCACTGGCTCTGAGCAAAACTGTTAGCCAATATTGTAAAGGATGCATAAACCACATCAAATTCAAGACTAGGAATGATGGATAGACAGATTTGTGCTGATTCACATTTTCCAGTTCAGGCATCAAATCACCTCATTTGTAATCCTGACAGTTGAGAAGCTAGGACAACTGTGTGTAAAGGGAAAAATCGTATTCTGGATGAGGCTGTTGGCGATCTTGACACTGATGCTCTTGCTATTGCCTCACACAATGTGCCGTTTTGATGTTTTAAAATGCGTCAACAGTCACCCCTATGCTATTATCCACAAGTATTGTCAGCCAGGTGACATCCTCATTGGTGGCCTCACTTCTCTGATTTTCATCACTTCAGACATAATAGCCTTCACAAACCACCCACACCAGTCAGTGGTTGAGGAGCCTGCGTAAGGAGTCATTTTTAGGCTTCAATTCCCAAACAAGCAATATTAATTTATCCAGATAGTCCCATGTGCTCTCTCTCTCTCTCTCTCTCTCTCTCTCTCTCTCTCTCTCCTTAAATTTATTTCCTGCCTTCCTTCCATCATAGAATCAAAAGCAACATCATGGTTCCTAAGTGGTCTTCCATCTAGGCACTGATCAGACCCAGACCTGCTTAGCTGGAATTGGATATTGCATAGTTATGGGATGGAAATAAACTTGCCATTCCTCACCCTGAATACCACCAAGCCCAGTAATGATGTTCTTTTACTGAACATGAAGGAGCAGGTTGTGGGCAGTTGCATTGGGTCCTACTGCTTTCCCAGTGCTGTGCCCCTCAGCCTCTCTCTCTCCTTTTGTGACACACTGAGTCACTTTCTTACATCACCTTATAGTGCCATTGATACACTTTCTGTATCAGACCCAGCATTTCCACACCCATGCACAATATGTTTAGCAATTTGAGGTGATGTAAGATTCTGAAGGTTCTCTGTTCTGAGGAGAAAACAAGACAGTAATGATTATTGTATTAACTTCAGAATATCCCTCTGATGCAGTATGTCACTCTCTTTGTAGGTTACTGACTAAAAACTACCAGCACATCCTGGCCTTGGCATTTGCGGTAAAGGAGATAAATGAAAACCCACATATATTGCCTAATACCACATTGGGTTTTCACATCTATGACAGCTATTTCAATGCAAGATGGACCTTTCATGCCACCATGAATCTCATCTATGCGCAGGAAAGGTTTAGACCCAACTTCATGTGTAATACTCAGAGCAATCTGATAGCAGTCATTGGGGGACTGGACTCTCAAACTTCCATAAACTTGGCAACCCTGTTAAGCATCTACAAAATCCCACAGGTAGGCAGTGTGGTGAGTAGTATGCAGAAATTTAACAAGTCATTAACAATGTGATTGGGAACATTAGAAGTAATCTAGATTTTTTGGACCATCTTTCATCATCTGCAGCCAGAATGGCCAGTGGTCAGGGATGACAGAAGTGGTATTCTAACAACATATGTAGGACCACAGTTTAGCCACATTAGATGGAAAGAAGACCGACTGAGTTCAGAGGGACTTACTACCAAGAAACTGGGTGAAAGATTGCAGCCTAAAATGTCTATTGTCTTCCAAGCTAAGTTTTATAGCTGTGAAAACTGAGTGGCAGAATTTAGCTACTGTTTGAAAATCAGATTTAAGTGTTGTAAGTTGCCCTGTGATATTTGGATGTAGGGTAGTATATATATTTAATAAACAAATCAAACAATATTTGTATGGTTTATTCAAAAAAATGTTATAATGGTGCCATAGTAAAGAGAAGGGGAGTGCCCTTTTAGATTAGTGTGATCTCCTGCACCAATATAATTATTGCCTTTGTATTTATACCATTTTCAAAACAAGAGAGGAGGAAAAGGTCTATTTCTTTTTCCTTAATTTCTCATTCATGACCAATATTTATAATAATAATAATAATAATAATAATAATAATAATAATAATAATTCATTATTTATACCCCGCCCATCTGGCTGGGCCTCCCCAGCCACTCTGGGTGGCTTACATAAAAATTACATATTTACTTGTTGATATTTGGGAACAAGGATGACTATTAAGCAATAGTATCATCACTCTTCTTCTTCTTCTTCTTCTTCTTCTTCTTCTTCTTCTTCTTCTTCTTCTTCTTTCTTCCTCTTGTTCCACACTTCCCTTTAGCTCATCTATGGCTGTGCCCCAACAATGAATGATGAAAGTGAAGCATTTCCCTTTTATAAAATGGTCCCAAATGAATCTCATCAGTACATGGGGATTATCAAGTTGCTGCTGCATTTCAACTGGACATGGATTGGGGTCCTTGTTTTAGATGATGAAAATGGAGAACGAATTGTTCAGGCTGTGCTTCCAATGTTTTCCCAGAATGGCATTTGTTTTGCTTTTATAGAAAAGCAAATGAAAATATCTTTCATTGATAGTGTGCTGGACATGTTGAAGCAGGGGTTGAAAATATATCAAATGATTATGGAAAGCAAGGCTAATGCATTTGTTTTCTTTGGAGAAACGCAGTCCACAACAGCAATAAGATGGTGGCTGTCTTTACCAAAATTCAATTACACGGAAAATATATCAAAAGGTATTGTCTGGATTATGACAGCCCAAATGGACTTGGGATCATTTTCATATCAAAGGAACTGGGATGTTCAAGCCATCCATGGTTCACTGTCCTTTACTATTCACTCCAGTGAAGTGTCAGGATTCTCCAAATTTCTTCAGAGCGTAAACCCTACAAAGATAAAAGGTGATGGCTTTATAAGAGAATTCTGGAAGCAATCTTTCAACTGTGCATGGTCAAATTCAGTTGCAGACAAAGAGGATGAGAATATTTGTACTGGGGAAGAGAAGCTGGAAAGCCTTCCAGGGGCTTTTTTTGAAAGGAGCATGACTGGCCACAGCTATAGCATTTACAATGGAGTTTATGCTTCAGCTCATGCCTTGCACACTCTGCAATCTTCCACATCCAAATTTAAAGCAATGGTGCATGGAAATGATGTTAAACTTCAGAATAAGCAGTCATGGCAGGTAAAGCCCTCAGCAGACTATGCATAATATCTATTTGGCTGCAGCAATACTCCCCACAGACCTCCCCACTCCTCCATCTGTCCAATTCTCACCAAAAATGTATCCTTCAGGGAAGTTGCTCCCATTGATTTTGTTTCCAATTTCTGAACTCTTTACAAGCAACTAAAATTCTACAGATTATTCCAACTGTGGTTACACCATTGGTTTGTGTAATGACACTTTTTAATCAATCTATTTCCTAATGATTCCTAACATTTTGCCTTTTTCACAGCTGCTGTAAACTAATTGTAAACATGCATAAGGAGTGTGAAATAACCTGATGTGCATATGTTTGCAGGTCAAAAAGGTTCTGACATATCTTATTTACATATTTTGTAATCTCACAAGTGATTCTTCATTTCTTTTAAAAAATAACAAACCCATCACACTGATAAATTATATGTATACTAGACTCCCAGTGGTCACTCACTAGGTCTCTATTTGCTTAGCAGTAGCAAGTGTTTCCATACTTTTCACTGGGTACTTCTGTGTTATTTTCAATTTAGCTCCATCATCTTCTGAGACGTATTTCATTTAACAACAGCTCTGGGGACAAAGTTTCCTTTGACCATAATGGGGAACTAATAGCTGGATTCGATATTATAAACTGGGTCACTTTCCCAAACCAATCCTTCATTCGTCTGAAAGTTGGAAAAATGGATCCTCTGGCTCCTGAACACCAAGTATTTACCATTAATGATGATGATATCATGTGGCACAGCAAATTTAATCAGGTAGGATCTGAATGCAGGCATTTATGGAAGTCTTCAAATTCTAAATAAATCGTGAGGCCAAGGTCTCAGAAATTGTTTATGAGGTAGTAAAGTGTGTATATGGACTGGACTATTCTACTTCAGATTGCAGTCTGAAGTCAGAAACTGGTTTGCTACATCATCAGTCTGTTCATTGAACAAAGTCAGATTCATATTACTGAACTGCAAAGTCAGTTCATTTAGGCATTATTGAGCCCCTTTTAATTATTGACCTTGTTTGGAAATGGCATGCTGCTGATTTATTGCTCTAGAAAGTAGAGGGTCTAAAGTGGTCCTGTCATATTGCACTTAAGTCTGTCACTTGGAAAATGTAATTGAAAGAACACTTCTGGAAAATGATGAAGTGGTATAAATAGATAAGAAAAAACAATGTTTGCATGTGGTCTTGTAGCTGCATACACTTCCTTAATAGTGCCTATCATACTAGAAGGCAGGGTTTACTCATAAGCAATGTATTTTTGATTATGGTAATCAGTGCTACAAAGCAATGTATTCAGAGTGAGAAGAACAACCCCTGTCCTCTGCCCCAGCATTCTACATGGTACAAGATTAGTTAGTTCTCACTGAGCTCTAAAGTAGGATTTTTTTGATTCATCCATGATTGGACATTTGGCTCATCCTTTTTCGCCTGCTCCTTCCTGGTCAATCTGGCTGAGCTCCTCATTCTGGGTGTGGTGGTTGATTAGTTTGTTTGGCATTTTCTTCTGTCAGAATCACCAAGTAGTGTGAACAGGGAGGGACTTTATGACAGCATTCCTTGGTGAGCACTTCCATACATCTTTTGGATTAAGGGCAATAACCAGCCTACTTCTCATTGCCACTCAGCTTGTAGGACTAGGGTTGCTGGGATCTTCTTTGTACCTGGAGGTTTCATCCTTCTGAACACTGACCAGCTTATGGAGAGTGGAGAACATGGATGCTTCCTGCATGAATCATCTTTATCATCCTTGAGCCAAAGTATTGTTGCCCTAGTAAAGTAACAACATGAGTCTAGCTCAGCAGTCTTCTCAATAGAGGGATGCTGGCTTGAAAGAAAAATAACTTATAGTTGCACCAACTGTAGGTCTCTAACATGCTACATAAATAAAGTTATGACTATATACCCCTTGTATTGCATCTTCATTCTGGTGTGTAGGGAAGAAGGAGCAGACTAAAATGTAATACGGAACAATATTACATAGTGTTAACAGCCAATGGATCAACCAGTCAGAAAATTGTAATCTGCATATTTCTGAGTATTATACATTCTTCTCTTTCATTTATGCAAAGGCACTGCCCTTTTCTCTGTGTAATGAAAATTGCCACCCTGGTTACAATAAGAGGGGAAAGGAAGGGGAGCCCTTTTGTTGTTATGATTGCATCCCATGTCCAAAAGGAAAAGTTTCAAACCAAACAGGTAAGAGATAGGGCATTTTGTGATAAGAATATAAAGAATCAAGTTCTGTATTTCAGTTTTACATGAATTTTCTAGGTTTCCGTGAAAACATTTTCTGGAAGATGAAATTTTAAGAAAAAATGTGTGCCTGTGGGCAGGATGTAAACATGAACCAGTTAGAAATCTATAGCCATTAAAAGTCTGCTAGACTGTCAACAAAATAACAGCAGCAGCAACAACAAGAACAGTAATGGTTAAATGATAATGAATAAAGGTATTATTATAATGCATTTGAAAAATCAAAACCACATTTATTTTTTATTTTTCAGATATGGATAATTGTTTTACATGCCCAGAAGTTTATTATCCAAATAAGGACCAGGAGTTTTGCATTCCTAAAGTCATAACATTCTTATCTTATGAAGAACCTTTGGGGCTAAGTTTATCCATTTGTACTCTTTCCTTTTTTATCATCACAGGTTTGGTGCTAGGAACATTTGTGAAATACCAACACACTCCCATAGTCAAAGCGAATAACCAAAATCTCACATACACTCAGCTTGTCTCCCTCTTGCTCTGTTTTCTTTGTGCTTTGCTATTCATTGGCCGACCTGAGAAAATGAAATGTCTCTTGCAACAAACTGTTTTTGGCATAATCTTCTCCGTGGCAGTTTCTAGCATGTTGGCAAAAACCACTACAGTGATTATTGCTTTCATGGCCACAAAACCAGGAAGCAGGATGAGGGTGTGGATGGGAAAGAAATTCACCAACTCCATTCTTCTGTTTTGCTCCCTTATTCAAATAGGCATTTGTACTCTTTGGCTAGCAGTATCCCCTCCATTCCCAGATACTGACATGGATTCAATGACTGATGAAATTATATTGGAATGCAATGAGGGGTCAGCTGCCATGTTTTACTGTGTCCTGGGCTACATTGGTTTCCTGGCCATTCTTAGCTTCACTGTGGCTTTCAAAGCCAGGAAATTGCCAGACAGTTTCAATGAAGCCAAATTCATCACTTTCAGCATGTTAGTCTTTTGCTGTATTTGGTTATCTTTTATTCCAGCCTATCTGAGTACTAAGGGAAAATACATGGTAGCAGTGGAAACCTTTTCTATCATAGCCTCCAGTGCTGGGTTACTGGTTTGCATATTTTTCCCTAAATGGTACATTATTCTGTTGAGGCCTGAGCTGAACAATAAGGAGCACTTGATGAGCAGAGGGAAAATGTGATATGTTAAGCCTCTAGGTCTTCTGATATTAGTTTTTATCGAGCAGTGAAATCATGCCCTTTTAAAATTCCTCCCAGCATGAGGAACAATTTGGGGCTAACAGACTGAGAATTGCGTTTCCTTCTTTTGGTATCCTTTCAACAACTCTTCTATTAAAATATACTCAACTCTTTTTGTTGTTGTTTTTTTTAAAGTAGGTTTTCAGCAGCTTACTTGAAAGGCTGCATCAATGCTATTTTTCTAGAATAAGACATGCCAGAACTCCCATGGATGTCTCCCATGAATGCAATGGCACCCACCTGAGAGGTGCCAGAACTGAGTTCTGGTCAATTCCAACTGAAAAAAACCCTGGGCTGCATTATGCTTAATACAGCCAGTAATTGTCTGCAGTCAGGAAAGTATCTCCTGCAAGTTCCAAACATCTCATAAGCCTGCTCCCCAGTAACTCAGAGCAGCATATTCAGTATGGCTGCCGTAAGAGCCAACTCCTAGGAGCTGAGTTGCCTTCAGGTCGCAATAATTTTTTTTGATGGGCATTGCTATTCAAATGATGTGTGTGTGCTGCATCTTCTGATTGATTATGTGGGCTGGGGGTTACCTGCCCCACCCCTGAATATTTTATTCAAGTTGACACCCCTGATGGTTGCCCCTGTCCTGTGGAATATCATTCCTGTTGAGATGTTACAGGAACCCACTATCCTAAGGTTACCAGACGTCCCCGTTTCCCGGAGACAGCCCCCCGCATTTACAAATCAGTCCCCATACAAAATCCATTGAAGTTGAAAAGTGTCCTCGGATTCATTGAAAAAAATCTAGTAACCTTACACTATCCATATTTTCTGCAAGCAATTAAATGTATGTTTGTCCCAACTGGCTTTCCTGGCTGGAAAAAATTGTCTGTGGCAAGATTATCTCTTTTGTATAAGTTTTGTTTTAAATGTATGCTGGGGATTTTGTACGTGTGCATTTTTAACAGGTTTGTTTGTTTGCTCTTTTTATTCTTCATTGCCTTCAAACAATTGAACAGAAACAATAACACAACAACATAACAATAATAGGCGATCTTAAAGATATTGTGGTCAGGACCAGAGGGAGAAGATATCACTGCAAAGAAGGGGGAAATGCAGGTGTCATGTGGGTGGTGCCTGTGATCCTCTGAAAAGATTGTTAAGCATAATTGCTTAGTAACACACTGAAATGGAGAAATGCCTGCATGTATATTGTGTAAAGGTAAAGGTAAAGGTACCCCTGCCCGTACGGGCCAGTCTTAACAGACTCTGGGGTTGTGCGCCCATCTCACTCAAGAGGCCAGGGGCCAGCGCTGTCCGGAGACACTTCCGGGTCACGTGGCCAGCGTGACAAAGCTGCATCTGGTGAGCCAGAGCCGCACACGGAAACGCCGTTTACCTTCCCGCTGGTAAGCGGTCCCTATTTATCTACTTGCACCCGGAGGTGCTTTCGAACTGCTAGGTTGGCAGGCGCTGGGACCGAGCAGCGGGAGCGCACCCCGCCGCAGGGATTCGAACCGCCGACCTTTCGATGGGCAAGTCCTAGGCGCTGAGGCTTTAACCCACAGCGCCACCTGCGTCCCTGTATATTGTGTAGGGCTTAACATTAGAACATTCCATTGGAGCATATAAGCTAGAAGGAAGCTTTCTAAGCTACTTAGTTGATAATTAACTGTTGATGTTCTCTGCTAGTCCTCATGTGTGGACTAGATCCCATGAGGATATCCAACTGCAAATTCACCATCTTGAAGATAGTTGCCTATTGATCTTTTGTTTCCAGGCACAATAAGAGAACGATGTGATAAGATGCCCCTCCAGGTGCTACATAGCCTTAGGTTGGATGCAGGCTAATGTAGGCTATGGGAGAGACAAGAGATTTGATTTTTGCTCTTATAGTAATTATGACATATATTTCAGAAGAAGAACCTATGTTTGAATATGCATATGCTTTATACAAGTTTCTGGATGTATCATTGATATTTTTGTACCTCTTTTGAACAAGTTCTTTGAACAATAATTATGGGTCTGGATGATGTTTTATTCCAAGAGGAATCAGTTTTTATTCATCCAATTGCTTCATGCTGTGCAATATTAATATATGCAATAAAGATTCCTCTCATCACATGCTGCAATCATCCTCATGAGTACTTATCTAGTAAACAATGTGCTAGTTTTATTTATTGAATGGGTATTGTTACTGGCCCTACTGATATAAATGAGTGAATGCACTGGAATGGTAACCACAGTACTGAACTATTGATATATGCCCATTTGACACTGCATGCATGAAATCTCCATATTAAAAGTGCAGTCCTTTGCAACTCTACTTACAATAAAAGCAAGCATCATTGATTTGTTGTCTCCGGAACTATGTAAAATATATTCCAATTGTGGACTCCTTGTGTTGTTAATATGTTTACTGAGATTAACTCAACAATCATAATCCCTTTCAGTTGAAAATTGATGGTGGTTTATCCAATTTTAAAAAGGGTAACCGCTCTCTTCCCAAATAAGTTTTTTAAAAAATCCCAAATGAGTTATAATTTTAGTGCAATGGAGATATGTGCCAAATGCATGTAACGAACCTATCATAGTTTTGGTTTTGATGGATGAAGCAGTGTAACCCCTTTTCTTACTGGCCACTTTTATATCCCAGATGCAAGTATAGATGAGCAGAACAAGAGAGACTAAACTCACTACCAGCTCTTTAGACAACTCTCAGGTAGATCAGAGGTGTCTAAGAATGGAAGGATAAAACAAACAAATAGACACAGCACCTCCTTTTTGAGACATAAATTTATTTATGCTTTTCTCTCACTGTTTTTCTCCTTCTCCCATGAGACAAGAGATGCATGAACCCACACCACAAATTTCTAATAGTTTGAGACATATGCTATGGGGATAGTCCAATGAACAGTATTTTATTTATTTATTACATTTACAATTTGGAACTGAAAATACAGCAAGAAACACAGTGACATCTGACATCAAATTGATTCAAATAACGCCAAAGGAAACTGTCCTTGTGATTCTGTGACATGAAATCCACAAGAAAACAATGGGCGATAGTAATATAAAGTGGAAGAATAGGGTTTTGAAATCTTAAAAAAATCTGGTTCATCCTGAAAGACTGTGCTGTTAAAACTCTAAGGAATGCGTACTTGTTTCACTTGAGAATTTTCTCAATGTCTACATGGGTCTTTGTTTTATTTGGGGCTTAACTTTTGATAGGCTTAGATCCAAAGTGTAGTTCTGAGGCGAGTAAAACAATTAGCATATGAAGGACTAGAAGGAAGTATAGTTGTGAACTTATGTGAATTCACTTACTGAAAAAGACAAACCAAACAGAAGCAGAAGGCATAGGCATAAAAAGGCTTGCGGACAATTAGAAGACTGAGATTGGGTGTGTGGGAAGGCTGTGCAGGGTAACTATGGGACACTAAAATGGCTTTGCTGGATCAGGCCAAAGGCTCATCTAGTCCAGCATCCAATATTCAAAGTAGCCAGCTAGATGTCTGTGGGAAACCCTCAAGTAGAACCTGAGCACAAAAACATTCTCCTGCACTTGTTATTCCCAACAACTTGTATCCAGAGGTGTCTTGTCTCTCAGGTGTTATGCATGGAGAAATTTAAATAGTCTATCAATAAGGCAAATTTCTCAGGCTGGTGATCAACATAGGAAAAAAGACTCTTGCAGTACATGACATCTTTCCATAGGTTTGGGGTGGAACCTGATTGGCTTCAATCTGTAGAGTTAGCTGAAAGCACTAAGGAGAGCATTGCAGCACTGAGGATGCTATTCCTTTGCAGAACTTTGGCTGACTGGTGAGCGGAAAGCCCAGAGCACTGGTACTGCAACAGGAAATTTGTTTAATGCTAGAGACCCAGTTCAAACTCCCATGCCATCAACTTCAGATTCCCACAGAATTTAATTGCAAAGTTAAAACTTTTCAGAATGTGGCATGGTTCAGAATATTTTGCTTACTGAAATGGAGTCCAAATGATACCTCACATCCCCCCCTGCCCCCCCCCAAAGCTGAAAGGGCTGGAAATGAAAAGGAAAAGTGTATCCAATGACAGTTTTCTTAAAGTGTGACTCAATGCCAAATCACTTTTTTAAAAGGACATGGATGCCATCCAAGGCAGAAGTAAATGCGAGTCTCTGACAAAGAGAGATAGGGAAGGAATCAGTTGTTATACACCCTTTGAAACTTCATTATACTGTTCAATATCTTTTCCTTAATAACTGTTCCCTATTGTTTAGCTTAGGCTTCAAGATAATGATGTAACATTTAGGGGAAAATATGCAACCCAGTAATCCAGCACTAGATGCAAAAATGGCGAATATCTCCACAGCTGCCGTGTATTTTCCTTTGGTGCTCAGATACGTTGGGACAAAGGACAACCAAACACTGCAAAAGACCAGCATGCTGAAAGAGATAAACTTGGCTTCATTAAAGCTATCAGGTAACTTCCTGGCAAGGAAAGCCACCGTAAAGCTGACAATAGCCAGGAGGCCCATATATCCCAGAACAGAGTAAAACATAGTCACAGACCCTTCATTACATCCCAGTATAAATTCTTCAGTCACTGAGTGTGCATCAGCATCTGGGAATGGAGGAGAGGTTAAGAGCCACACAATGCAAATGCCTGCTTGGATAACGGAGCAGGAAAGGACAATGAAGCTGGACAGGCTTTTCCCTATCCATTTCCTTATACTACTTCCTGGCTTGCTTGCCATGAAAGCCAGGACCACAGTGATGGTTTTGGCCAACACACAAGACAGGGCTACGGAAAAGACCATACCAAAACTAATTTGTCGCAGTAGACACATCACTTTCTGAGGTTTGCCAATAAATAGCAATGCACAAAGGAAACAGAGCAGGAGGGAGATGAGGAGAGTGTAGGTGAGGTTCTGGTTGTTGGCTTTGACAATGGGAGTGTCATTGTGTTTTATAAATGTTCCTAGCACCAGAACTGTGACCATGGAAAAGAAAAATGCTGAGGTAGCTAAACTAATCCCCAGAGGTTCTTCATAGGACAAATAGGTTACCATCTTAGGAATACACGAATTCTTTTCCTTGTTTGGATATTGGTCAACTTGACATTTGGTACAGTCATCCCTGTCTGAAAAGGAAAATAGTCCTATAATTAATTAAAACATTTTATACTTCCTGCATTTCCCCATTAATATGACATGAAGTGCTCATTACAGAGCTCATACCAGGACCACTGATGATGCATCAGGACTTTCTTTTTTAAAATAACAATAATAATAACCTTGATTAGCCTCATTCATATGTGTATTAGAAGTATTTATATGTATATCCCAACTTTCCTAGTATTTTGGTAAGCTCAAAACCTGCAATGACCAACTTTCTAAAGAAATTCGCAAGTTCTCTGAAAATACGGAAGAATATAGAAATGTCTTTTATGGAGAAGGAAAATGTTTGAGGACAGATTCTGTGAAACACTAGCCTAGTGATCCAGGACACAATTTAAACAAATTCTTTCTGCCACCCTCTTGGATTTACTATTGCAAGTTGAAAGAACTGCTCCCAAGGAAAATTTTCAGAAAGCTGTAGATTAACTAGAATTTTCCCCCGGATTAAAACCTTTGCAGCATATACTCCTGCGTGGTCTGGCATCCATCATGATGTGAACATGGAACTATCATTTATGTTCCTTAGGATCATAAGGTAACACTGCACACTACATATCTTACCATATTGGTTTGAGATCTTCCCTTCTGAACATGCAACACAATCATAGCAGCAAAACTCATTCTCATCCCATTTTTTTCTGCTGTAACCAGGGTGACAGCTGTCAGTACACAAAGAAAGAGGTAGAGTCTGTTCCATAAATGGGAAGAAGTAGAATATTACCAATTGGAAATTATGTTACCAGTGGTTTTGATATTTGTATCTGATCTGCCTATCTAAATAAATGAGTTGCGGGCACAAAACAATGGTTTTCAAAAGTTCTGAAGAGCACCTGACATTCCATAAATGGCTGGTTTCCTATGTGGGTAAGTAGCATTACAGGACTTCTTTACCAATGTGATACATATTTACTTTTTTAAAAAAAATAATTTTTATTAACTGGCCAATCACATCAAATTAAACCACATCACATAAATTCCGAATTACAAAGCCAAATTTTGAATTTTGTTGGGGGGACCCATACTTCAAGATCCGAAGGGGGATTCTGATCATCTTCTTGCTACTGCGTTAATGTCCAAATCAGTCCAAATCAGTCCAAACAGGGTTCATAATTCTATCCAATCTTATCTTGCTATTTCCACATTACATCTTGTTCATATATTTTCTCTTTTTTCTTTATGATCTCTTCTGATAGTCTCCTTAAGCCGATAAACACCAATATAATAATCCTGTGTGAATTTTCCGTTCTTCCAATCCTCAAATCCAGATGGTTTCCATATATCATCTCCTTCATAGATAACATCGCTCTTTCCATCAAGTTTTACGAAGCTGTCGCTCTTAAGTCCCACTGAGGAGTTTAATCCACAATATATAAACAGCTTTGTTTCTCTCTTTCTCCTCCCAGACTCAAGACCTCCAACAGAGCTTCCCAAAATGGCGACGGCATTTTTAACTGCGTCATTCCAAAGCTCTTATACCTTCCAGACTCGTCTTGAAACATGCTTTGGTTCGAAAGTTTATCTCCACACAGCCTTAAATCCACAACTTAAGTCCTTAAAATGACATTTCTGACTCAGGGGAGGGGATTCTTGTTTAATTACATAGAAAAATAAAGGAAGGTTTTTCCCCCCTCCCCCATCAGTCATTTACCGTACCGTATCTTGACGTATCTTCTCATATTTTATTCTTGTCTTGTTTTATCAGAGATCTCTTCTGTCGGCAGTCTTTACTCCCCCTCCTTCCTTGAAGTATGTGCAATTCGCCTTGTCCAAATTGTTTCTTTTGAAGTTCTTGCAGCTAGTGGCACGAATCAGGGATGGCATCCAGGAGTGCCGAAATCCCACAGGAGGGCTTTGTGCCTAGTGTCCCCATCCCCACAAATTCGGGGGTGGTATAGGGCACAGCAGGCAAGGGCCGTCCCCCCCACAATCCTGGGGGGGGGTTAAGGAGGCTAATTACCCCCATCATAGCCTCCAAATTACCTTGTGTGGGTCAGAGAGATGTTATTGTCAGCCATCTTCCGATGCGCCCCCTAGCATATGCACACATTTATTCTAAGTAACATTATACCTCGAGAAAGCACTCAAAATGGAACAGTCCCTACCTCATTAAAACTGCTGTGCCATGTGATGGCATCATCATGAATTGTGAACCCATTTTCCTGGGGATCTACACTTCCAATTTTCACTCTTTGGAATGTCTGGTTTGGAAAAATGACCCAGTTTATTATATCAAATCCAACAATCAATTCCCCTTTCTGGTTAAACGCAACCTCGTCACCCACACAGTTGTTAAATGAGACATGTTTCAGAAAGTGGTGGAGCTAAATGGGAAAGAAAATCAAAATTACATGAGGATGTTTATAGATAATGTATAAAGTTGCCTTCATACTGACATTGTCCTTTCCACCACAGTAATCTAGCTACCTCTTCAAAGCAAATCTCACAGGGCAAATGCAGAAGTCTTTCCTAGGTCTTCAGTTGAGGAGTTTTAATTGGAAATTCTAAGGATGTAAATTGGGTCCTCTGTATACAATGCAGGTGCTCTATCATTAAAGTAAAGCCAATGTCACTACCATTGTTCAGTCCAGTAACCAAGTTTGAAGGCTATGAATCAAACTTTATGACATATTAGATTGCTGGAGATTATCTGATTTAGGTCTAAGTCAAGCGGTGAAAAAAAATCTGGTATTGCATCGAGAGATCTGTTGTTTTGCCATCTTGACGTTCTTAGGCCATTACCTGCCATGGCTGTTGATGCTGAAGATTCAGTCTCCTTCCATTCATCATTGCTCCTTGCCTAGCCTGGTGTAATTGCATATTATGTAAAGCATGTGTCACAGCATAGACAGCATTGTATATATTGTAGCTGTGACCGATCATGTTCATTTCAAAAAATGTCCCAGGAAGACTCTCCAGCTTCTCTGCACCAGTACAGAGATCCTTACCTTCCTGGCTAACAAATGGATCTTGAAATTCACACCAAAAAGCCTTTTCCCAGAAGTCCTTGATGAAACCATCTTCCTTTGTCAAGAAATTGTTTCTGGTTTGAAGAAAGTGTTGAAATCCTCTGACTTTATTTGAGTGAATGGTGAAGGACAGAGCTCCATGGATGGTTTGTATATCCCATTGCCTTTCATAATGGTTTGCTGAGAGTTCCATCTGAGCTGTCATAAGCCACACTTTTCCTTTAGGTTTCATAGTCACTGCGCCCAGTTCTGGTAGATACAGCAATGCCCTCAAAAACAAAGTACTTTCATCATACACAATCGCTACATTGGCATTACTCTTCATGGAATTATAGTATATTTCCAGTATCTGGTTTCTCGTTTCACCCAAGCTATCGAAAACAAATATCATGATTCTTTCTAGGAAGGCAACACAAATTCCTTTCAGGGGAAATTCTGCGAGTATGGTATGCACAAACGTTTCACCACTGTCATCATCTTTAGCAAGGATCCCAACCCATATCCACTTGAAGTGTAAAAGTAGTTGTATAATTCCCTTATACTGGTAGCTCTCATTTGGAACCATCTGGTAGAAGGTAAAGCCTTTGCCTTTATCGTTCATCATTGGTACAAAACCATATGTGAACTATAGAAAGGATGGGTGTGTCAGGAATACACGCACACATACACACAAGCAAGCAAGCACATACTGACATTATTATTATCATCATCATCATTATTAGTATTAGTATTATTACTACTACTACTTCACCTTTCCCCCCTGCTAGGACTCAAGAACAGATAAAAACAGAAAAAATCATTAAAAAACAATTAAGTGTAGTAGAATTAAAACTATATACATATATAAAATCTGTTTCAAGCATACGAATAAATACAATAAAAACAGCACGGCACCAGCCCTTTCATGAAAAGAAGTAAGTTCCCTAAATCCTGTTGCAACAAGAAAGTTTTCACCTGTTGGAGGAAGGAGAACAAAGAGGGAACTAGTCTAGTTTCAGCAAGAAGGAAGTTCCAGAGTCTGGGAGCAACCACTAAGAAGGCCCTTTCCCGCCTCCCCACCAAGAATGCTTGTAGTAGGACCAAGAGAAGGGCCTCCCCAGAAGATCTCAAAACCCAGACATATGAGTGAATAAGGGCTTTCAAATAGCCATGTGGGGCCGCGGACCTAAGCCATGTGGGGCCGCGGGTGGCACTGTGGGTTAAACCACAGAGCCTAGGGCTTGCCAATCAGAAGGTCAACGGTTCGAATCCCTGCGACGGGATGAGCTCCCATTGCTCGGTCCCTGCTCTTGCCAACCTAGCAGTTCGAAAGCACGAAATGCAAGTAGATAAATAGGTACTGCTCCAGCGGGAAGGCAAACGGTGTTTCCGTGCACTGCTCTGGTTTGCCAGAAGTGGCTTAGTCATGCTGGCCACATGTACGCCAGCTCGCTTGGCCACTAAAGCAAGATGAGCGCCGCAACCCCAGAGTCATCTGTGACTGGACCTAATGGTCAGGGGTCCCTTTACCTTTACCTAAGCCATGTAGAGCTTTATAGATCATAACAAGCCGTTTGAATTGTGTCTAGAAACAGACCACTAGCCAGTGCAGTTGTTGTAGCAAAGGAGTCATAAATATAACCCTATAACCAGCCCTGGTCAGAAATCTGACTGCAGCTCTTTGACTCATTTGAAGTTTCTGAGCACTTTTCAAAGGGAGACCCACATAGAGCATGTTGCAATAATCCAGACGGGATGCAATTAAGGTGTGTCACTGTCACCAAATTAGACATCTCAAGGAACAGGCATTGCTGACACAGTAGATTTAACTGTACAAATCCACTCCAGCTGCATCCACGTTCAGGGCTGAATCCAGGAGCATATCCAAATTGAGAACCTGTGTCCTGGAAACAGACTGGTAGCCAGTGTGTAGCTGTTCTGATAAGTGAGTTGTATACTCCCTATAACTGACCCCGGTCAGCAATAATAACAATGTTTTGCCAAGGAAAAAAGAAGCTGCAAAGTCCTGGGGGCATAATGCCACCTGTGCAGGTGGCAACCAAGAATGATTAACATTAGTAGAACTAAGTTGCACATTCAATTGTGAAATAATTTTCAAACTATTTATCTTTCTTAAAGTTGTTTCCCCCCCTCTTTCTACACTTGTGTCCCATCTCGAACAAAAAAAGCAGTGAGACTGATTTCTTAAGAGAGAGATGCTGTACCTGCACACCCTACCTGTGGAACTTTGTAGATACCCAAGATATTTGCCATCTGAAGGGAAGTTTCTGAGTAAAGATCCCCAATGACTGATATCAAGTTGTTCCGGATGCCATACTCATAGTTGGGAATAACTCTGTTCTGTGTGGAGAAAAGTTCCATTGTAGCATGATATGTCCACCTTGGACCATAGTTATCAAGCAGGTGAAAGCCCAAGGTTACATTTGGCAAGATCTTGTGGTTTTGATTGATCTCTCCCACAGCAAATATCAAGGCCAATATGTTCATGTAGCTCTTAACATGCACCCTGCAAGAAGCATTGCATGCCATATCAGATGGAAATGCTGCACATAACAAATCCTTATGAATAGGTTCTTCTTCCTCAAGAACATCCATTACAGAAGTCAACATGCACTGCAAAATACAACTGGAATATGCATTTAGATTATGATTGTGTGGTAGTGGATAGCACAGTGGAACAGACATGTTTCTCGGACTTCTTGGAAATGGAGTTGCTTCCCACGAGGTGGTGGTGGGGCAACAATGAGACTGACATGATGCCACACCACCAACTGTTCCAATCCAGTTCTTCTGCCATTGTATTTGCACAATGCCAGCCTTGCCACCCCATCTCTGTCCCCGTAAACAGATGTGTCACAAGTTCAAGTAAGTGCCTTTGCACTACTGCGCCGTGTACCATGCACTGTGATGGGAGTTAAAAAGCATTTTATATTTGCTTTTGAAGTGTTGTTGTTTCAATTTATTACCCACTCTTCACCAAATGTTTCAGGGTAGGTCACAAAAAAATTATAAATATATTATTTTAATTTTTTTATTAAGAACAATATTTCTATTCATCCATATAAAATATCAAAGTGATGCACAATCTTTAAGCTTAAAGCACTATTTTTTTAAAAAATATATATAGATAAAACAGCAGGCATTCCTGAAGAATGTGAAGTGGGAAGGGATGGGTAGGTGTGAGAAAGAAAAATAGAGGGAGAGGGAGAGTCAACAGCCAATGTTAAGAGTTGCATATGCTGAAAACTACATAATGAAGGGACCAGGTGGAACTGTATGTTAAGAGAAATCCACAATGTAGAGGTTGCAACAAAGAATGACCTGTTCTGGCTGACCACACTCTGAAACTCTGAGGGTGATATAATTACCAAAAGGATCCACTTTGCTGATCTAAGTGAGTTTGTAGGCAAACAGATCCTCTTTTAGATATTTGGGTCCTAAGTCAATTAGGGCTAATGCTAATGTGAGCACTTTGCATTAGGTCTTGAAACAAAATGACAGCCAATGCTACTGTTTTAAAATACAGGCTTCAAGCAGTCTAAATGGAACCACAACCTAGTGGCTGAATTTTGGGTCATTTTAAGTTTCTGAATCATCTTCAAGGGCAACCCCATATAGAGTGCATTGCAATAATCTAGTCTGGAAGTTACCCAAGCATGGACAACAGCAAGCAAGTCAGCTCTTTTAAAAAGGGGATACAGATGGTAAACCAAGCAGAGCCGGAAATAGACACTCTTAGATACTGAACTCGACAGTCTCCAGTGACAGCATTGGCACCAAGCTACAGATCTGCCTCTTCCAAGAGAGTGCAACTAAGTAATAAGAGGTCACCTTCCAACCCCCCAGACTTAAGAAATGCTTGCTTTGTTATTTGGTTGTTTTTTTCCATCTGTCATTTTAAGATTTGGTTGTTTTATTTTACTATAAGTTGAACTGAAGTATTTTAACTAAATAGCATTAATTTATAAATGAATAAATAGTGGTAGGAAAAGCTTTGTGAAATGTGCTACATCAGGGAAACTTGCTTCCACAAATAACTCCACCAATTAAGACGAAACACACTAACAAAAACAATGCAAAGCAAAATCACACTAAAGCACTGGCAATTTAACACCCACCCTCCAAAGTGTAGGAGCCTAACCAATGGCTTCAAGTTACAAGAAAGGAGATATTGACTAAATTTCAGGAATAACTTTCTGATGATAAGAGCTGTTTGACAGTGGAATGGAGTCCCTTGGAAGGTGGTAGACTCTTAGATCTTGGATGGCCATCTGTCCCAGTTTAGCCACCTGCACTGCAGGGTGTTATACTAGACAACCTCCAGGGTCCCTTACATCTCTACAACTCTATGATTCTATGATTCTTTATTGCCCATTACTTACACAAGATCAGCGTCTGAAGAAATAAGAGGATCTTTTATGAAGCTTACTGGTTCAGCAGGTCTGAAGACTAGAGGAGTAATGCCACCGATAATGAGGTCACCTTGTTGAAAATATTTGTGAAGAATAGGGATGGGATCATTGATTTTGCATTTTGCAGCACTACTCTTGCATACGTTATGAGGCAGTAGAAGCAAAATGACTAATAACAGCATCTCAGTGGAAGCTTCTTCTCAATGCACTGTATTCCTTGTTTTCAAATTGTCTTTTTAGTATGCTGGAGTACATCAGTCTAATATGAATGGATGCTTACTATACTCATGTCATGACATGGAGCCAGGAGAATAGATCTTGCTGCATGAGAAATCGCATGGGATCTTGTCTGTACATTAGAATGTACATTGCAATTAGAATGTTCAAATTATAATTTATTTATGGCATAGATGAAGAAAACATGTTTGTCACCACCAAACATCATTATTATCTAAATTATAAGTGGATCCTTAAACGACCTAGTGGATAATTGAGGCCACCCAAAACTCAAAATCAAAAAGTGAAGCAATACGTATTTGGGTGTGGATGTAGGGGAAGCTTTTCTGGGGAATGTTTGCTCTTGTCTTTGTTATGCAAAAGCATGGCTTACTTACATATAGCATTGAATAATACTGAATTTCTAGTATTGCTTATGTTGAAATGCAGATGAAGAATAAATATCTCAAGTCATTTGAATTTTTGCAAAAATAATATATTTTGTTTACATAGTAAGAATTCAAAGTTTTATGCAAATGAATTAACAGAGCTGGGGGGGACCACCCTGCTTGTAAAACTTTATATATTTCATACCCATTAACTGTCCTGGAAAAACCAGGACATTCCATTTTTGTGTGACAGAAAGCATGGCAGCCATTCTGGGTACTGCAATCTTACCCTGGTAAAAAGGGCTTTGTGAAAGGGAGCTGCCACCCCAAAAAAACACATTTTGGGATGCTGTGTGAGATCGTGCCCCCCCCCAAGTCTGTCTTTCAGGGCCGCAATTTTGTGTGGGTCATGTGACTCACACCCTGCCCCTGGAAGACAACACTCTCATTGTCAAAGCCAACAACAGGGATCTCACCTATGTTCTCCTCAGCTCTCTCCTGCTTTGCTTCCTTTGTGCATTTCTGTTCATTGGCAGACCCAAGAAGCTAATGTGTCTCTTCCATCAGGTTGCATTTGTCATGATATTTTCAGTGGCTGTGTCTTGTGTGCTAGCAAAAACCATTACAGTGGTTCTGGCTTTCATGGCCATGAAACCAGGAAGCAGCATGAGAAGATGGATGGGGAAAAGAGTGACCAACTCCATTGTTCTCACCTGCTCCTTTATTCAAGCAGGCATTTGTACTGTCTAGCTATTGACCTCTCCCCCTTTCACAGATGTTGACATGACAGCAGTGGCTGAAGAAATTGTACTTGAATGTAATGATGGGTCTGTGATTATGTTTTATTGTGTCTTGGGTTATATGGGCTTCCTGGCTTTTTTGAGCTTCACTGTGGCTTTTCATAGAATCATAGAATCATAGAGTTGGAAGACACCACAAGGGCCATCGAGTCCAACCCCCTGCCAAGCAGGAAACACCATCAGAGCACTCCTGACATATGGTTGTCAAGCCTCTGCTTAAAGACCTCCAAAGAAGGAGACTCCACCACACTCCTTGGCAGCAAATTCCACTGTCAAACAGCTCTTACTGTCAGGAAGTTCTTCCTAATGTTTAGGTGGAATCTTCTTGTAGTTTGGAACCATTGCTCCGTGTCCGCTTCTCTGGAGCAGCAGAAAACAACATTTCTCCCTCCTCTATGTGACATCCTTTTATATATTTGAACATGGCTATCATATCACCCCTTAACCTCCTCTGCTCTAGGCTAAACATGCCCAGCTCCCTTAGCCGTTCCTCATAAGGCATCGTTTCCAGGCCTTTGACCATTTTGGTTGTCCTCCTCTGGACACGTTCCAGTTTCTCAGTGTCCTTCTTGAACTGTGGTGCCCAGAACTGGACACAGTACTCCAGGTGAGGTCTGACCAGAGCAGAATACAGTGGCACTATTACTTCCCTTGATCTAGATGCTATACTCCTATTGATGCAGCCCAGAATTGCATTGGCTTTTTTAGCTGCCGCGTCACACTGTTGGCTCATGTCAAGTTTGTGGTCAACCAAGACTCCTAGATCCTTTTCACATGTACTGCTTTCAAGCCAGGTGTCACCCATCTTGTATTTGTGCCTCTCATTTTTTTTGCCCAAGTGCAATACTTTACATTTCTCCCTGTTAAAATTCATCTTGTTTGTTTTGGCCCAGTTCTCTAATCTGTCAAGGTCGTTTTGAAGTGTGATCCTGTCCTCTGGGGTGTTAGTCACCCCTCCCAGTTTGGTGTCATCTGCAAATTTGATCAGGATGCCCTTGAGTCCATCATCCAAGTCGTTGATAAAGATGTTGAATAAGACCGGGCCCAAGACAGAACCCTGTGGCACCCCACTAGTCACTCTTCTCCAGGATGAAGAGGAACCATTGATGAGCACCCTTTGGGTTCGGTCAGTCAGCCAGTTACAAATCCACTGAGTGGTAGCATAGTCAAGTCCGCATTTTACCAGCTTCTTTACAAGAATATCATAGGGCACCTTGTCAAATGCCTTGCTGAAATCAAGGTAGGCTACATCCACTTCAGGCCAGGAAGTTACCAGACAGTTTTAATGAAGCCAAGTCTATCACCTTCAGCATGCTGGTGTTTTGTAGTGTTTGGTTATCCTTCATCCCAACCTACCTGAGCACCAAGGGAAAATACATGGTGGCTGTGGAGATCTTTCCTATTTTGTCCTCCACTGCTGGGTTGGTAGGCTTCATCTTTTCCCCCAAATGCTACATTATTGTTATAAGGCCAGAACTAAACAAAAGAGAGCATCTTATTAAGAGAAACAGTTAGAAAATCTCATTCTTAATTGTTTTCTGGTCTTTACAGTTGTGTACAGAAAGCTGCTTTGTTGCCTTCTAGTAAAAATGAAATGTACACACTTTGAAACATGGCAGGGAGGAAGAACGTTCCTGTTTAGAAATAATGCAGTTATTTGGGGAAATGGAATATACAGAAATGACAAATACAACAATAATCAATAAAAATATTTGAGGTGCAGATTAAAATAACACTATTTGAAGGTCAAAATGAAAATGTTAAAACAAAGGACATATATATTTGCAGCATTATTGTCTATAGCTTAGACACAGAGAAAGCTGCCTAGCTTAATTTTAGATTTATGGTGTAGTAATGTATGGAAATTGGCAATAATAGACAAAACAACTCATTGAAAGGGTCTATGAGATCAACTGCTTTTATGCCATTTGGTGGCATTTTATTGCATACACAGATGAAGGAGGGCTGGATGACAAGTTTCACCAGTGAATTAAGAAATATGGATGTCATGCTACCAAAGCCAACCCTATTATACTTGTTTCTGTTCCCAGGGTATTATACAGACTATTACGAGAGTGCAATACAGATATTCTGGTCTTGATTAGATGGCATTAAGTGGAAATATAAAGATTACAATATTTATTAACCTATACCACTGATATATTATAAGGGGGGAGGATGATATATCACATGGCATGTTTGATTAACATTCTGTATTATTTTCTGGCTATATAACAATTAAAAATCCCAAGAAGAGAAAGAAAAGAAAAGAAAAGAAAAGAAAAGAAAAGAAAAGAAAAGAAAAGAAAAGAAAAGAAAAGAAGAATGCATTTGTTTCTTTCAAACCTTCTCCCTCTGGCTAGGATCATTGCTCGATATTCATCTTAAACTCACTCAATCTGGACCTGTTCAATTTATGTGCAAATATGATCAGAGTCTTTATCTTATATCATAACTGCAACTATTCTATGACCTGGTCAAAGTGTGCCTTTGAACAAATCGTTGTGTATAATAACAATGCAAGTTGTACCATCACATTTTATGGAATCAAAGGGAAATAAATTTTGTTGGAATGCAAGAACCCATCACATCTAGGGACACTTTTGAATTTCGAATGACACTTTTTAATTTGTGAGTTTCAAAGCATGACAGCATCCATGCTATGTGCAGCTATTTGAATAACATATTGCTTTTTTAAAAAAAGTAGAAGAAAGTTTGTTTAAAGGCAGTTTGCCCATGTTATAAAATTTTAAATAGCTTAGTAGTAGAATTCATGCAGTTGTTTTTTTTTAAAAAAATATGCAGTTTAATGTGGAAAAAGATGGACTGGGCCTTGCTTTGAAGACGTTTGTGAGTGACATGGCTCAAACCTAGACTAATCTGTCTGCTTTTGTCTCTGGCCCTATTTCCATTGCATAATGTCCCTCTAGATTAAGAATCAAAGATTAGAGTCTCTCCCCCATGTGTCTTTCTATTGGAAATAAAGAGGAAATCTCTTCCATTTAGACACCCTTGGTGGTTTCTTAAAACTCTTTCCCTGAGTCTTCTCAGTGACTCTGCTGCTGTCCCCTTCTCCTTATTCTTAACATCAGTACACTTTCAAAATTGAAATCTGGAATTATTCCTCATCCTCAGTATGATCTTTCCCTCACATGCTAGATCACCCATTCCTTCTACATATTACATGGAATATTAAACGTGTCTGTATTTGAGATTTAAATAGCAGGCATGGAATGGGCAATTAGGGTCAGGACTGTGATGTTCAGCAAAGGAGGAAATGACCTTCTCTTCCGCTACCACAGTCTGGAAGCTTCAAGGATGGACAGGTAAGAACCACATGCCCCAAACTGCATGCTAATTCCTACCACTCTTCAAACAATCATGAACGTTGGCACATACCGGTAACTAAAACTGAGCCATACAATCAGAGCAATCAGCTATCCTGTGATCATGGATGCGTTATTTCTAGTGGCTACAAGGTCAGAGATCCTTTTCATCTCATCAAAGGGAAGTTGGATACTTCCCTTTCCACACAACAAGGTTGTGTATTCATGCACAGTGTCACATTAGATACAGATAGATAGGAAAATGAATGATCAAGGAAGCATTCAGTTGTAGATTAACTATTACCCTTCTAAGCATGCCATTTCTCTATAACTTCATAGTGTCATGACAAAGATGTTGTTCTTCAACTGTCATTTCAACAAACTTGGAACACATTACAGTTTTCACTACTTCAGTCAACATGTTTCTCTCAGTAGTAACTTTTTTAGTTTTGATGCCATTAAAGTTCCAGTTCCTCTGGAGGATATTAATTACAGATCTTGTACCACTCAATTATATACTTTCTCATCAAGGCCCTGTGGGTTCCAAGAATAATATGCTGTGTAATTTGCTTTCTTACCAAGTCCTTGTAAGGATTCCAGAAAGCTGCATCATAACAACACACAATCAAAAGAACTTTATATATATTCCATGTTTTGTCATTGAGAACTGGAGAGTGTGTTCCATGACTCTAGTAACGGTTTCTTCATTTTGAAGGGAGGAGCTTAGCTTTAAATCTTGCAACACATGGGTCATTGGTATTCAGAGACAGGTTGCTATAACAAAAAAATAAAATTTATTGCTATGGATATAGGTGGAAATCTGTGATCTACATTGAGAGAGGAATTACAGTAATTAGGATGGTGTTCTTTGAAGTACTACTCTTGTTGTTGCAGGTACTCCACACTGGGTTTCAGGACCAGGCTGCTAAATGTGTCCTCCGTGACCCCATCTCTACTGATCATAAATATTATAAGACAGGTGAACTCATGATTGGTGGGATTTCTTCTCAGATGATGATATATTTGGATCAATATTCCTTCACTGACTATCCTTCTCCTAACTTTGAAATTCCCTAGTAAGAACCTATTTTGTTTCAGTTACATATATTATTAACTGTTTAAAGATCTCACTTTAATCCTATGCATAATTACTTGGGAGTAAATCTCACTAAATTCAGTCAGGCTTATTTCCAGGTATGTATGCAAAGACAGTCTTAGTTGATTAAACAAACGATCATTATTCTATAGTAGGCCTCGGTATATCCCAGTGTGCACATCACACAAACATTTCTTCATGACTTTATTAATTCTCTCTGACTTCCTTTTCTATCTGAACTTTTCTGTTTCTTTTCTCCCAAAAAAAAAAACACCAACAACTTTGTTTCTAGTATGACCACCGTTTTTGTTTTCAATATTCCTAAATTATTGTGTCATCGTCTTGTGCACTGTACCAATATGCCCTTGGCTTATGATTGTATTTCTGTTGTTTACTTTCCATCTCTGGTGCATTTGCTTTATAAGGAAAGATTCCAGTGTGAAACCCTTTACCATTTTAGTTTGATGTATCACTTAATAATCAAAGGATATAAATATTTCAAGATTTCAAGCCACTTTTTGCATTGTATCCAGATGCCCTCCTCTGTGATGTTATTTTTGTTCACTGGAACGAGACACTGTCACTCACCGTGGTACCATACTTTCAGGAGGCAGATTTCCATTATACACACCCTTTAGATAGAAATTCTGAGAATCCTTCTCTGCCCTTCCTTAATACATACTTGTCTTCAATAATCAGCATGACCTCTGGTGATTTTGTCAGTTCATACTTCCTTCCTATCAGCTATTATTGTTCTGCATCGCTTTATAATTTAAGGTTGCAAGGTGACTCACATGGTAAATACAGAAATATTTAAAAGCATATAAAAGTAATTAATCATACTAAACATCTCCCCAAGTGCACATTTCTAGGCATAAAAGTATCAAAAGTGATCCCCAAGCAGTTAAAAAAATCCACTGAGCATGAAGAGACATATGGAAACATTCAAATACGTCAGTGTATTTTTAAAAAAAGTTCATTCTTGAAGTGGAATAGTAACCAAGCACTAAGGTGCTTAATAAAATGAATTTAATTAAGGATGGCAAAGTGGTATTTTGAAGGAGGACTGTACAGTTTGGTTTGTGATGGAACTTCTTTTTTTTTTTTTAATAATATTTATTAAAAATTTTCCAGAATAAAAAGGAAAGATAGCAAGAAAGGAAGAAAAAACAGATATGATTTACACTTGGTTTCAGTGGCATCTTTCCCGGACTCCCCCCCCCCCCGCTCTTGTATTCCATTTCCCTTAAATTGATTCCACAAATTCTTACCCCAAATTTTAAAACCTTATTTGTAATTTTAAATAACCCATTTATTCCAAATTAATTTATCTTATTTATCTTAATGAACCATTTCTCCTTATATTTTATATAATTCCCTAAGATCGACCCCATTTCCATTCCACGAATTCCCCTATTTTCAAACAACAGACATGAAAAAAGAAAAGAAAGAAATAATATATAATTTTACAGCCTTTGGATTCCAAATCTCTCTCCCCCCCCCATTCCCTGGTTCCAATCCCCAAAGTTCACCCATTGTCTACTGCCAGCCTGGTGTATCCACGTCTATATCTCAACTCCACTTTGCCGTCTTTTGATAGCTTTTAATTTCAGAAAGTCCAATCTCGAAAAAACTCTCAGAAAAAGTCATTGTTCTTCCATCCAGACCTCTATGTTTAAGAGTCTAACTTAAATTCTATTTCTTGGTCCTTTTAAAGTCTGGATGTTCCAAATACTCCGGCTTCAAATTTGGTCCAGCTCTTATTCCTCAGGTTGCTTTTTCCTGTTCTGCTGCAGAAACCTTCTAATTCAGAAACTTCTTGTTCTCCACAGAGGCTTTTGTTATTCAGGAACATAACTTGCGTCCAGTCCCTTCCTTTCTTCAATAGATAAATCCATTGTCTCCTTTAGCATAGAAACCTCTGTAGACAAAATAATGCTTCGTTTTTGCAGCTTTCCCAAGAGATAACAAATCCTGCTCAAATTCATAGTATTTTTCCACTTGCTGCTACTGTTGCAATGTCCCAGCCTCCCTCTAGAGGGAATATGGTAACTTAATTTCTTTCAAAATCAGACCCAAAAGTCAAATAACTTGTTGCCTTTATTTCCAATAATTTATGTCCAAATTGTAACAAATCTAACCAGCAAAGCCATCGTAACAAAGTTCTCTTTTATTTTCCTGCTTTGACAGCTACTTTGACAGCTGTCAAAGTTTCTGTGTCTCTTCACCAGTCTCTCATAGCGGATCGTTCCCGGTTCCCGGGGGGGTTGCACTTTAGTTCCCACAAATCAGTCTTCTCCTCCAGCACAATTATTGCAATTTCCCTTCGTGAAGTTAAATTTTTTTTTCAGGTAAACAAGTTCATCTCTCGATCTTAGTTGTCAAATCCTTGCGTTGAGCCATCTACAACAGGGGGGGACTTCCTTTTTGCACTCCCCCCGCTCGCTCCAAATTCAAAGATCAAATTTCCCTTTTAAGTCCAATCAATTTACTCACGGGTTGTTCCTTTTGGTCCAAATCCGAAATTTTCAAAGAAGAAGTCGTTGCTCTCCGCCGAATGGCATGCGGCTTCGCTGGGCAGGGGAAGCATTGGACTCACAGCACCACACCACACCCGTCACCCGCTCCGCAGCCTTTAAAAAGGCTCCTTCGCGGGTCGGGGGGGCGCATGGTTTGTGATGGAACTTCTTAAAGAAAATGTTGGAATTCACAGCAATTTGCAACAGTCTCTTGTCACTTAGCAGTCTGTGTGATTGTGAAAGTCTGTACAGCTCTCAGCACTCATTCCTTTTTCTAATAACTTTATAATTTGTTTTACCTTATAAAAAAAGAAAGGCAACTTACAAACTAATATAAAATATAAAGAAGTTATTTATAACACATCAGTTAATTAACAAAAAACAATATTATTCACACACAAAAACCAAACCAGAAACAGTAAAGCTTGCAAGAGTAATGATTTACAGAGTTGTATGCACTAATTAAGATATTGAAGGTGCAGGAAAGCTAATAAAGATTTTCATCATTTGTTGGATATCCCTGTGAAACATTTTCTAACTTTTGTTGCAGTTTCGTGACAAAGAATTACCAGCATGTCCTGGCTTTGGCATTTGCTATAAATGAGATAAATGAACAGCCCCACATCTTGCCCAATGTCTCATTGGGATTCCACATCTCTGAGAGCTACTTTAATCCAAGGAGATTCTATCAGATTGCAATGGATTTTTTTTCCGCACAGCATAGCTTCATCCCCAATTATAAGTGTGACCTTCAGAACAAACTCATGGCAGTCATTGGGGGACTGGGTTCTGAAACCTCCCGCCATTTGGCTTCCATTTTGAACATCTACAAGCTACCACAGGTAAAATGTGGCCATGGAGTTTCAGAGTAATGTCGCAATTTTCTTTTCTTTCTTTCTTTTTTTCTTTTTTCTTTTTTGCCTTCCTGGCGTGTGGGTTTTTATATGAGTGTATATTCACACAGTCAGCACAGTTCAGCAGGATAAGGACTATATCACAGGATGATGGGCATTTATTCCCTTTATCCATATTTGGAATGGGAGAAAGCATTGGAGCTAATTAAGACAAATTCAACTCAAATCAATTTACTAGCTAGTCCTAAAGCTAGGGAGATGGTGTGCAATTTAACTCTCTCACACCATGGTACAAGGCCCACAAGACATGCAGAATTATGTTGCTAAAAGAGGAAATGGTTATACAGTTTTGCGGAAATTGATGTGGAGGCCCATAATTCTATTCCCACAGCAATATGGTAAGTGAAGCTAATATGGTCCAAGGTGTGGCAGCTCTGAGATAAATGGAGCCCAGGTTGTTAATTCAATCTGAAGGCATACAGGCAGCCAATGCAGTTGGGAACAAATTATACATATATGCTAATGTCAGGAGTCCAGGTTCCCAGCTTGATAACACAGTAAGCGTAGATAATTAAAAGGAGGATTTATTCCAAAAAAAATCAACAGATAACTTTGGATATCACAAACAAAGTCTCCAGCATCATTACTCAAGATGACCCTTCTGAAGACTGCTTCTGATGTTGACAGAAGAAACCTATGAACCTCGCTTCTCTTGTTTTGCTTCTTGTCTAACAGCCCTCCCATTCGCTGATTCCTCTGAGAAATTGGCTCATCTCCAACCTCTTTCTTTTCCGGGAGACTCTCTCTGTCTCTGTTTGCGCCTAATTGATCTTCTGGAGAGCTTTGGCAGTGTTGCAGCCTGCTCTCAGTCGTTCCGTTGGTAACCGGCATTCCAAAGTCCATGGGAGTTGCACTGGCCGTTGTTCAGCCTGCTGCAAATCTAACTCTCTCTGTTCTGAAGCAGGCTGTAAAGTTTCACTAGGAGCTGGCTCATTCCTGACAGTTAATATCTTCCCACATACACTAGAAGCACAGAAGCATTAAGCACTACTCAAAGCTTCTAAGTTGTCTTCAGCAGTAGGCCCATATTAAGAACTGTACAATGGTGAAGTCTGAAGTTTACAAATGCATAAATTATTCCTCAACTATATCCAGGAAGCAGAGCATATTCAATTTCACTAGAAGCTTCACTGTGAATAAAAATAAAACAAACAAAAATCCATAAAATAATTAGGGACATTAATTAGGGATATGTCTGTCTGCTTGCCTTTTTAGTTCAGCTATGGTGATTTTGTCCCCACGATGAGGGGTCAAATCCATTCTCTTTCTTTTTACCAAATGGTTCCAAATGATATCCATCAGTACAGAGGGATTGTCCAGCTACTCCTGCATTTTAGATGGACTTGGGTCGGTCTAATGGTCATGGATGATGAAACTGGAGAATTATTTTTGCAGAACTTCCTACCAGTGCTTTCTAAAAATGACATCTGCCCTGCCTTCATAGAGAAAATTGCCATAATATTCTTTTTTGATGACTTGTTTCATTTGCAAGAAAGGTGGAACAAAACATTTCAAAATGTTATGGAGAGTAATGCAAATGCTATTGTTGTCTATGGAGAAACCAGGACCATGTTAAGTCTGAGGGGTTTGCTGCATGAAGGTGAAACTGACTATGAGAAAGCATTTGGTAAAGTGTGGATCATGGCATCACAATTGGATGTTGCTGCAGTGCCCATTCATAAGGATTGGAGTATAGAAGCCTTCCATGGTGCCTTAAGCTTCACAACTCACTCAGAGGAGGTATCGGGTTTCCAAATGTTTCTTCGAAACTTAAGGCCTCATTTAGTCAAGGGGGATGGTTTCATCCAACTATTCTGGGAGCAAGTATTTGGCTGTTCATTTTCAAATTATGATTCTAATGAAGTTGATGCAGAAATCTGCACTGGGGAAGAGAGTCTGGAGAGCCTCCCTGGGCCTTTCTTTGAAATGAGCATGACTGGTCATAGCTACAGTATCTACACTGCTGTTTATGCTCTGGCAAATTCTGTACATGCCATGTACTCATCCAGATCCAAATCCAGAGTACTGGTAGGCAGAAAGAATCTGGAATATAACAATGTGCCAGCATGGCAGGTAATGGACATTGAAAGACTCTGTTGAACTACAATGAATAAAATGAATGCATGATATATTTTTATACCTAAGTGATGTTCCTGACATCCAGAGTCTGAGTAAAACATTGCCTTGCTACTCTTTTAAAATTGCCATTTTTTTGGTCATTTCTCCTAGCTCCATCCAATTCTGAGGAATATCACATTGAAGAATGGTGTTGGAGAAACAATGGTTTTGAATGAGAATGGAGAATTTACAATGGGGTTTGATATTACAAATGTAATTACCTTCCCAAATAACTCATTTGTTAGAGTGAAAGTTGGAAGGATGAATCCTTGGGCTCTGGAAGGCAAGGATTTCAGTATTGATGTAGCGGCCATTACATGGCCCAGAAGCTTTAATCAGGTAGGATGTTACTATTTCTTTATTTGTCTGTTTGTTTAATTAAATTTGTATCGTGACCTTCTTCCAAAAGGAGGCAGGGCACCAAACAACAAGTGATAAAACAATGCAACATATTCAAAACATTTAAAAAAACAGTTCCAATCTGGATGCAGACTGGGAAAAGATCTCAAGGCTTAAAATGCTTGTTGATATAGATAGATCTTCAGTAACCACAGAAAAGATAATGGAGATGGCACCTGTCTAATATTCAAGGGGAGACCATTGCAAAGGGTGAGTGTCATTGCCACAACCTTGACACAATACCGTGCACTCTGATAGATACCTTGTCAGAAGATCAGTTCTGCACACTGATTTTTAACGGAGCGAGAGTGATCTTTCAGGTGCCATGGTCCCAGGCTATTTAGGATTTTATATACCAAAACCAGCACCTTGAACTTAGCCTTGAAGCTAAGTGGCGGCCAGTGCAATTATTTCTGTAGCTGTTTGGTGATTATGTGCCCCAGTGAGCACTTGAACTGCCATATTTTTGCTCCAGCTCCCACTTCTGAAACAATACCACTTTTTGTAATAATTTTTATTAAGCTTCTCAATATTACAATTTAATATGAAAAAGGAAAACAGAAAAAAAAACAAAACAAACAAACAAAGGGCAGATAATTTACATATATGCAAGGTAATTGAACCATATGGAATACATGTTGGAGGGGAAATAGGAATGAGAGGATTGAAAATATAAAATGTTTTTGAATTCAAAACAGTTGATATGAGAGTGATCTTGTCATGCTCTGGGAGGCAACTGCACATTGGTTCAATCTTAAAATGCATTTTTCAAGTACTACTGCTTTATATCTCTTTGACAGGTAATGCCCCTTTCTCTCTGTAATGATAAATGCCATCCTGGTCATCAGAAGAAAAAGAAGGAAGGGATCCCTTTTTGTTGCTATGATTGTGTTCCATGTCCAAAGGGGAAGGTTTCACCTCAGATCGGTAATCAAGCACTACTAGTGGTGTATAGTTGCTTAATATCTTCCTGTTCACTCAGGAGTTTGCTGGTTACTAATTCCCAAGTTCAAATAAGTGACTGGAGTTTTGCAATGGTTATACATACATGCATGTATCTCTCTCTCTCTCACTCACTTTCTCTCTCTCTCTCTCTCTCTCACACACACACACACAATATCCAGTTAAGTGTAAAATAATAATTCTTCAAATTTCTTCTTCGTCAAAGTAGTTTGCAATAACTGTCATTAGGGGTCCATTGTCACAACACTTCTCCACCCAGTAGCATTAAATGTGTTGCGTGAGGGATTATCGGTTTTTTTTTTGCTTTTTGCTTTATTATGTGTTTTCATTCGGTATTTTAATGTTGTGAACTTCCCTGTGGTCTTTAGATGAAGGGCAGTATACAAATTTAATAAATAAATAAATACATATTCCAAAAAGGAATAATTCACAGCCATGTCTGGAGATGACATCGACTGGATGTTGCACTCCACCTCTAAGATATGCCACTTCCTGTGCACACTAGCTGTAGACAAGTATCTGTGGCTGAAGCAGACATTGATTTGTAGTAGGTGGGCTTCTGTGTCCAGCTTCCTTTCATGCCCAACTCTGCTACCTATAAAATCCATCCTGGGAGTGGCATTGATTCCAAGATATGGGTTACCACAATCTATTTGCCTTTAGAGACTGGCATTAACACCGAGAGCTGTATTTTGTTTCTAATGGGAGACCCACACCGTTATCTCCATGTGACCACCATATGGTCTGTAGTAGATGTAGAAAACATATTGGCATTTGCAGATGACTATATGTAAACCCACCTAGCAGTTCGAAAGCACGTCAAAGTGCAAGTAGATAAATAGGTACCGCTCCTGTGGGAAGGTAAATGGCGTTTCCGTGTGCTGCGCTGGTGCCGGCTCACCAGAGCAGCTTCGTCACGCTGGCCACGTGACCTGGAAGTGTCTCCGGACACTGCTGGCCCCCGGCCTCTTAAGTGAGATGGGTGCACAACCCTAGAGTCGGACACGACTGGCCTGTCTGGGCAGGGGTACCTTTATATGTAAACCAGCTTTTAAAATATTCTTATTTCCACAGATGCAGGTTCCTGTACTGCCTGTCAAGAAGATCATTATTCAGATAAAGAACAAACTCAGTGCATTCCCAAAGAAGTAACCTTCCTGTCTTATGGGGAACCTTTGGGGATAAGCTTAGTCATTTGTGTGCTTTTATTTTCCACAATCACAGCTCTAGTGATGGCAACCTTTATAAGGCACCACAACACCCCCATTGTCAAAGCCAACAACCGGAACCTCACCTACACTCTCCTTATCTCCCTGATGCTTTGCTTCCTTTCTGCATTTCTCTTCATTGGTCGACCTGAGAAGGTGATGTGTCTCCTTCGTCAGGTGGCCTTTGGCATGGTCTTCTCAGCAGCTGTGTCTTCTGTGTTAGCAAAAACTATCACAGTGGTTCTGGCTTTCATGGCCACCAGGCCAGGAAACAGCATGAGAAGATGGGTAGGAAAAAGAGTGGCCAACTCCATTGTTCTTTTCTGTTCCATTGTACAAGCAGGCATTTGTATTGTATGGCTGGCTATGTCTCCCCCTTTCCCTGATGTTGACATGAAGTCAGTGACTGAAGAAATTGTACTGGAATGTAACGAGGGGTCTGTGACTATGTTTTATTGTGTCCTGGGTTATATGAGCTTCCTGGCTTTTGTGAGCTTCACTGTGGCTTTCCAGGCCAGAAAATTACCTGACAGTTTCAATGAAGCGAAGTCTATCACTTTCAGCTTGCTGGTGTTTTGCAGTGTTTGGTTATCCTTTGTTCCAACCTACTTGAGCACGAAGGGGAAATACATGGTAGCTGTGGAGATCTTCTCCATCTTAGCCTCCAGTGTTGGCCTGTTGGGTTGTATCTTTTTCCCCAAATGCTACATTATTATACTGAGACCAGACCTGAACAAAAAAGATAAGCTTATTAAAAGAAAGAGCTAGGAAAAAACCCCTCTACATTTATTAGGGTTATGGTCTCTTCTAAGCTTTGAGTGCAACTATAATCATGGAGACAAATTGCCTTATAGCCATTTAGGAAGATTTGAAATTCGCACACATTTGCAATGTGACAGGAAGGAAGGAAGAAATTACTGTTTTGGAAATAAAACATATCTTTCTTTAAAAATGTCTTCCATTTCTGTGTATGAACATATTCTGTAATTACTTGGTCTTTGTTCTAAACTGAACACACCTGATGAGCACTCCCTGAGAAATGTTGTGTTTAAAAAGGAGTCCTTCTTTGAAATCCAGATTCCAATGCATTCCTTGCTATGGTACTAGAAAGCAAATCTTTTTATACAATGCCAGTTTAGGTAGTAGAATACATTGTATGATATAAGAGGTACATAAGGGCAGTCATTTTTTTCTTGCTGTGGTTTTCTTGAAATAGCTGACCCATTGCTTTCACGGGTTCTTGTGAATTCTGTTTCAAAGCCATCAGCCTTCTTGTGTTTTGCAGTACAGACAACTCCCCATTTACACACATCCAATTGATGCATGACTGCACACATGCACATCGTGCCAAACTCAGAAATGACTTGTTAATTGGCAAAAACAGCCCTAAAAGAGCCCAGAAAGGACAGAACAAAGCATCTAGCAATCCCACAAGCCTATAGAATTGTAGTTACACACAGAAGGCAATAAACCCTCATGGACACCGTAAGAATTAGGTCAAATGTAGAATTTACTTAACAGGCTATAAAAGCATCATTAGTAGCAAATATATATAACATTTACCACAGCCACAGTCCAAGCCTCTCCCTCTCCACTGTAAGTTGCAAGCAAGGAGAACAAGTTACACAGAACGGTGTTATAAGTCTTTCCTGTAGAAACTGCACACATCCAAAGAACAGTTCCCATGGACAATGTCCTTATATAGTCAAAACAACCTCAGCTTTCTGCTTCTTCTTGAGTCTTCTTCTCTGTTTCTGGAATGAATGAATCTTTCACACACACAAAGAATCAAACATCCCTTCCTTACATTTTCTGTAACACTGTCATCAGGACTGCAGGACTGCCATAGTTATTCCTGGGCTAGGTCACACTGACTCCCACCCCCTAAAAACAAGTAAGAAAAAGTCATGGGGTGGTATGAGTCTCCCAGAGATATCAGTTGTTGACCCCAAGACCTGGATTTCACAAAACTCTGTGAAATAAGCAAGTCCCAGGAAGTTCCAAAGGTAGAAAGCCAAGAACCAGTTGATATCACACCTATTCTCACATTCTGTGAACAGAATGATGATTCATACTGTTGAATTCTTCTGAACAAACATGAACCTGGATCTCATGGCCACATTCCCTAAGTTGAGAGTGGAATGGGCTGAACTCCCACAAATCCAGCAGTCATTCTTAATATACTGGATGTACTATTTTTAGTACCAGCAGAGATGGAGAGGGCTGCCAGCTTATCATGAGAATAATACTAATTATATCACTGAAGAATTAAGCAATATGAGAAAATCAATCGTGCCTCTGAAATATAGAAGGAAACAATAAAGAACCATCTCATGTGTAGGCTGGCTATTTCCATCCCTGTAAAGTATGAAGCAACCCCCCCCCCACTGCCCCACACCCCAACCCCAAATAGAGAAAGGAATCTTCCTCTCCCATCCAGAAGCCCCCTCCCCCATTTTTGGAAGGGGGTGAATGTTTCCGTTCCAGATTGACAATGATTCACTATTACTCCACCGTAGGGCTTTCTTCTATACAGTGGTACCTCTGGTTACAAACTTAATTCATTCCAGAGGTCCATTCTTAACCTGAAACTGTTCTTAACCTGAAGCACCACTTTAGCTTATGGGGCCTCCCACTGCCACCGCCACACGATTTCTGTTCTAATCCTGAAGCAAAGTTCTTAACCCGAGGTACTATTTCTGGCTTAGCAGAATCTGTAACCTGAAGCATATGCAACCTGAAGCGTATGTAACCCGAGGTACCACTGTATTTATTTCTCCCCTCTCATTTAGCAATACAGAAAACTGTGGCCAATCTCTGCAATGTGCCACATACGCCTGTAAGTATACCAGCAATGATACCAAAAAGGACCCAGTGCCTTAGGAGAAACTAATTTCATGACTTGTAATGAGTCTCAGTAATAATTTACGCCCAGGCTCCTATGGATTCCCTAAACAATATGTCTTGTAATTCTCTTATTTATCAAGTCCTCTTGTAGATTTCCAGAAGTTACTTCATCACATAGTTTCCAAATTTCCAGAAGTTGCATCATATGAAATCACGAAACAGGACAAAATGCTGTTTTGAAAACCTCACCTATACTCTCCTCATCTCCCTCCTGCTCTGCTCTGCTTTCTTTCTACTTTTATGTTCATTGGGCAACCTGGAAAAGTGAAATGCCTCCTCCGTGAAATAGCATTTGGCATGGTCTTCTCAGCAGCTGTGTCTTCTGTGTTAGCAAAAACCATCACAGTGGTTCTGGCTTTCATGGCCACAAAGCCAGGAAGCAGCATGAGAAGATTGGTGGGGAAAAGAGTGGCCAACTCCATTGTTCTCTTATTCAAGCAGGCATTTGCACTGTATGGTTGCTCACCTCTCCCCCTTTCCCAGATAGTGATATGAACTCAGTAGCTAAAGAAATTGTACAGTGGTACCTTGGGTTAAGTAATTAATTCGTTGTGGAGGTCCATTCTTAACATGAAACTGTTCTTAACCTGAAGCACCACTTTAGCTAATGGGGCCTCCTGCTGCTGCCACGGCACTGGAGTCTGATTTCTGATCTTATCCTGAAGCAAAGTTCTTAACCTGAAGCACTATTTCTGGGTTAGTGGAGTGTGTAACCTGAAACGTATGTAACCTGAAGCGTATGTAACCCGAGGTACCACTGTACTTGAATGTAACCAGGGGTCTCTGACCATGTTTTATTGTGTCCTGGGTTATATGAGCTTCCTGGCTTTTGTGAGCGTAACTGTGGCTTTCCAGGCCAGGAAGTTACCAGACAGTTTCAATGAAGCCAAGCTGATCACTTTCAGCATGCTGGTCTTTTGCAGTGTTTGGTTATCCTTTGTCCCAACCTACCTGAGCACCAAGGGAAAATACATGGTGGCTGTGGAGATCTTTTCTATTTTGGTCTCTAGTGCTGGGCTGCTGGGTTGCATCTTCCTCCCTAAATTCTACATTATTGTCCTCAAGCCAGAACAGAAGAGTTCAGCTAATTATGAGAAAAGGCTAATCAATTTATTTGTTTTGTTAAATATTTCGCAATGTCTATTGATTCATGTGGACACTAGGTAACTGTTAGCATTGACACATGCTGCCAAGTCACAGCCCATCAATATTTTCATTGACACCTTTTTGTGATTTTGCATGGGAATTTTGCAGGAGAGCCAGTGTGGTGCTGTTCTTAAAGTTTCCATATCTGACCTGGAATACCAGGGTTCAACTCCCCATTCATCCATGAAGCTCACAGCTTGACCTTAGCCAGGCATTGTCTCTCAACCTAACCTACCTCACAAGGTTGTTGTGGGGATTGAATGAGGAATGGGGAGAACCATGTACATCACCTTGAGCTCCTTGGAGAAAAAAAGTTGGAAAATAAATGCAATAAATAAAAAGAAATAAGGGGTCTTTTGAGAAATTGAAAGCCCTGCTCTTTCAATATTCTTAACTCTTAAGGATCCATATTCATTGGGCCCACATTCTGAAGTGATTGTCCTGATCCAAATCTCCAGAATTAAAGTGTGACTCAGAACATTTATTAACTTTGTTAATTTGATTCCAAAGATTTTATTGAGGATGTCCTTTATCCCCCTCCCCACTTTTCCCATTCAAGATTTATGTACGGGTTACACTCCAGGCCTCACCACACATCAGTGAAATGCACGAAGATGGGGAGCACCCTGGAGAGTCCTAGTAGCTCATGAGGAGACCTTCCTCAGAGCCCAAAGAGGATGTACTTCCAAGCTGGGGGGGGGCAGTGGGACTTTGTTGAGGCTAGCTAGTCAGCTTCCTTTGCTAACAGCAGATGTGCAAGGCAATATATCAGCCACCACTACTTCCCCATGCATCTGCTGACAAAGCCCTTCTGCACCTCTGGCTCCCGGAGCCCAAAGAGGATGGAGAGGCAGTGGGGCTTTGCTGAGGCTGCTCAGCTGATGTGTGCGGAAGTGGCGGCAGCAGCAGTGACAGCTGATGCACTACCCCACACATTAGCTGTTAAGTGGGAAGGTGAGCAGCTTCAACAAAGAACCACCCAAGAAAGCCAGGAGGACTCTCCAGGGTGCACCCCACTTCTAGGTTCCAGTTCCAGGTTTCCGGCACCATGAGTGTGCACAGTAACACAAATAAATCATGTGCATATGAGGAGTTGCCTGTATTTCCAGCAGCAGCACTGATGGACATAAAATCACTACCAGATCAACAGGGAAACATTATGCCGAGTCTATTATATCCTGCTCAGAGACAGTTGTAATTAAGTGGTATATAAATTGTCAAAATAATAAATAGCAGCCACTGGAGCACTATCTTTTCTCTGCACTGTCACTTATAAGAATTACAGAGAAACCCAAACCATGTCTATTCAGAAGTTCGTCTTATTAAATTCAGTGGCTCTCAGATAAGTGCAGTTAGGATTGCTGCCTCAAAGAAGTAGAGTTGTGCCAAGAAAAACCTTAAAAACTCCCCTCTCCCTGAACTTTCATTAGTTAGGGAACTCTTAGAGCATCCAAGGCAGGTTGTCAGCACCATTTTTGAGCTCCTGTGAAGGTCTGTTTTCAGCTGATCCTTTGAAATTGCCACATGGCATTGTTATGATGTCAGGTGATTGACATATGGGTGGCCCCTGTCAAAGTTGGCCTGCAAGGGTATGGGTATGGGTCCATTCCACTGGCCAGATTCAGTTTCTCACCATTGCAGTAGGATAAGGGGCAAGCCTCTCCTGAACATTTTGTGTAATCTGCTTGCCCAGCCATGTCTAGAAAGTAGCAGAAATTCAGCTACCCTTAGGGACACAGGGAAAATTGTGGTTATTTTGGCCAACATGTTTTCTTTCTCCAGGAAGTATGTTGAACAGAATGTCACCTGGATCCTTGGGGGAGGCTAATTACAGGTTTTGCCATTCTCAATTGCATACATTGTGATTGTCATTAAGGTCTCTGAGAAGTGCCATATTTTTCTCCCTTTGACCAAGCCACCTCCTGGTTTCCAGAATCTGAATCATAACAAAACACTAACAAAGGCCAAACTATGTTTTTAAAAAACCATGCTTGGTGTTCAAAACTGGAGCTAAGGACCCAGGCTCCAGCATACTCCAGTTCCATATAGTTTTCTGGTATATGTATGTAGATAGAGGAAACAGGTTCCAAATATTGCATCAGCAGAGGCTGCTGCTTTTCAAGCCAGACTACTATACATACCTGTTGTTATGACAGAAGGTGGAAAATCTGGCATCTGCACTGAGAGGGAAATGACTATAATTGGGACAGTGCTACTGGAAATGTTTCTAATGCTGTTGCAGATACCTCACAGTGAGTTCCAGGAGCATGCTGCAAGATGTGTCATCCATGACCCCATCTATACTCCTCATAAGTATTATAAGTCAGGTGACCTCATAATTGGTGGGGCTGTCTCTCAGATGCTACTGTTTTTGGATTCATTTTCCTTCACTGAATACCCTCCTTCTGCTGATACTAGCATTCCCATGTAAGGATCTTTTGTTTTTCTGTTATATGCCAAAGGTTGTCACCTGAGGCTAAACTATCTGCAGCCTTAAAGGAATTGGTAGCACATGTGTGAATGTTTATCAAAAGACACTGGAGGGGCTGATACTCATAGGGTATTTGAAAAGGTGATATAAATCATTTTTAAAAGGTTTGTGAAACTACAAAGGATTTATTGAATCTCACATATAATCTGACCATTCTAAAATGACTTTTAAATTGAAGTGCTATAATCCCACAATGCCAAATATAGTGCCTTAGGATCAGGATGTAATAATATATACAGACTATGACGTTCTACATATTGCAGTTCTATGTGGTTCTGCAAATTTGTAATCCTCTCAGTAGTCTATCAACTACCGGTAACTCACATGTTATTGATTCAGCAGGACAGCTACCAAGCAACTTTACTTATTGTTAAATTTTCTGGTGACCTATCATCTAACTTTTTTCCAGTGTGGTGTAGTGGTTAAGAGCGGTAGCCTCGTAATCTGGGGAACCGAGTTCGTGTCTCCGCTCCTCCACATGCAGCTGCTGGGTGACCTTGGGCCAGTCACACTTCTCTGAAGTCTCTCAGCCTCACTCACCTCACAGAGTGTTTGTTCTGGGGGAGGAAGGGAAAGGAGAATATTAGCCACTTTGAGACTCCTTAAAGGGAGTGAAAGGTGGGATATCAAATCCAAACTCTTCTTCTTCTTCAGTGTTGTGACAAAGAACTACCAGCATGTCCTGGCCTTGGTATTTGCTGTAAATGAAATTAATGAAAATTCCAAGATTTTGCCTAATGTTTCCTTGGGATTCCATATCCCTGAGAGCTACTTCAGTCAGAAGCGGAGTTATCACATAGCAGTGGAGCTTTTCTCCACACAGTACAAATTTGTTCCCAATTATAGCTGTGATGTCCAGAACAGCCTAATAGGAGTCATAGGAGGACTAGGCGCTGAAACCTCCCACCATTTGGCTGCCATTTTGGACATCTACAAGTTTCCACAGGTATGATGTGCTCTTGGAACACTGAGTTTTCAGAATTGTGATGCATTATTTGCCTTTTCTTTTCTTGGAGTGTGTTGTATGGTTGCTTGTGCAGGTGTATATTCCATTGAAATGACTGTGGCACAAACATTGATATCTTAGCCAATACAGTGGTACCTTGGTTTACGAACTTAATCCATTCCAGAAGTCCGTTCTTAAAGCAAGGTGTGCTTTCCCATAGCAGCGGGGGACTCAATTTACAAATGGAACACACTCAACAGGAAGCAAAACATGTTCTTATTCCAAGGCAAAGTTCACAAACCAAAACACCTACTTCTGGGTTTGCAGTGTTCTTAATCCAAGTTGTTCATAAACTAAGCTGTTCTTAAACCAAGGTACCACTCTATTTAATTTTTATAACACCCTTCATCCAAAGATCACAGGGAAGTTTACAGCAAAAAGACAAAGAAAAAAAAGAAAGAAAGAAAGCACCAATAACTCTATTTCCATGAAAACATTTAAAAGGCCATATATTGTCTAATCAGCCAAATGCCTGGTTATAGAGGAATATTTTCACCTGGCCCCTAAATATGTGTAATGAAAGTGCCTGGGAAGAACATTCCACAAAGGGAAAGCCACTGCAGAAAAGGGCCATTCTTAGATTGCCACTGTCTGGACCTCTCATGGAGGGGGCACAAAGATAATAGGCTCAGGTGACGATCACAGGGTTTGGTTGGTTCATAAGGGAATGTATTGAGGTATTGTGGTCCTGAGCAATTTAAAGTTTTATAAGTCAAAACAAGCACTTTGAATTGGGCCCAGAAACTAATAGGCAGCCAGGCCATTATTAGTGTTATATGCTTGAACCACCTTGCTTCTTTGGAGCAACCTGGCTGCTAAATTCTGCACGTCTCTCTAAATCTGCTACTTAAGGTGTAGAGGAGCATTTTGCATTGAATGAAGATTCTGAGTTTTCACAAGCAACTCACATCTTATATTAATTTTAAACAGAATGTTCAGTATCCATAAAACTGCACTAACACATCTATAGGTTTCCAAATAAATTTGTGGTTTGAGGACCCGATCCCCGCGTAGTGGAATGAAAACACGTGATATAAGGTTAATGGGCAAGAAAAGGCCACAACTTTATTGATTACAGCAAGTGAAAAGGTATTGGCTTAGGCATTGGATTACATCAGCTGACTCCACCCCCTCAGAGAGGGGTGAGTCTAAAACAGGGGGGTTTTATTCACCAGTAGGTGGAGCCTGTTGATGCTAATCCAACTATAAGCTCTCCCCTGATGTCACCGAGGGTTGTGTCATGGCCTCCTGCCACGCAGGCATCGGACAGAATACATGGCCGCCAGATTCCTTTAACGGAATACCCAAAATTGAAGGCACAGGCGATGGCCACACCTAGCCCTTCGACACACCATAACACATTATTCCAGTGCCTAACCTACCCACCAATACCACGAAAGTTGTGACGATTGCTACGAGGTAGGCGAAAAAACCAAAAAGCCTAATGCCAAATGGAAAAATTCCTACCAGGCCCCCCGGACAACCAGGGTGACCAACCTAAGGTCCATAGCAAGGCCAAAAGAAAACTGAGACCCTGAGCTCTAAGGGAGTGGAGGGTGGGTGACTCACGACGGGACGATGAAAAGTGAGGCCGGAAGGCTGGTGCCGCAGCAATTTAGGCTGCTAAACACACCCCCTCGCAGGCACCTGGTTGGGTGCCTGCCCGTGGGCGTGGGCGCCAGCCAGGTGAGTGGGAGGCAGGCGGCTAATGCCCCCTGCTTGAGGCGGAGTCTGGCTCCCGACCACAACCACTCCCCTCTCTTGCAGGAGGAGAGTCTTTCTAACACAACTTCCTGAATTTCCCCCCATTTTAGTTCACCTATGGTGATTTTGTCCCCATGCTGAGGGATCACTCTCATTCACTGTCCGTGTATCAAATGGCTCCAAATGAAATCCATCAGTACAAGGGAATTGTCCAGCTACTTCTGCATTTCAAATGGATTTGGGTGGGTCTAATGACCATGGATGAGGAAAATGGAGAATTATTTTTGAGCAACCTACTACCAAGACTTTCTCAGAACAGCATCTGTGCTGCCTTCACTGAGAAAATTCCTTCAAAAGGATTTTTTGGTGATATCTTAAATTTCCAAGGAAAGTGGGGGAAAATATTTGTAGATGTTATGAAAAGTAAAGCCAACACCATTATTCTCTATGGAGAAGCTTTGACCATGATAACATTGAGAGGACTGCTGCATGAAGGAGAATCTGAGTATGGGAAATCATTTGGTAAAGTGTGGATTATGGTAGCCCAGATGGACCTTGTAGCCATATCCATGCACAAGGATTGGGATATAGAAGCCTTCCATGGTGCCTTAGCCTTCACAACCCACTCACATGAGGTGCCAGGGTTCCAAAATTTTCTTCAAAAGCTAAATCCTCATTTGATGAAGGGAAATGGTTTTATCCAACCATTCTGGGAGCAAGCATTCGACTGTTCATTTCCAAATTCCCATTTTAATGGAGATGATGTGGACACTTGTACTGGAGAAGAGAGGCTGCAGAATCTTCCTGGGCCTTTCTTTGAAATGAGCATGACTGGCCACAGTTACAGTATCTACAATGCTGTACAGGCTCTGGCAAATTCTGTACATGCCATGTACCCATCCAAATCCAAAGTAACGGTGGAAAGAAGGAAGCTACAACATAGAGACATGCAGCCATGGAAGGTAGTAGTTTTCAAACCATTCTGTTCAACTGACTTCAGCACGACTGCACAAGATCTCAATGCAGCCTTCACTAACCCGATTCCCTTCAGATGTTAATACTATAAATAAAATAACAACACAGAAGGCTGTAATGTAAGAATGTAAAAAAATATTGATCACTTCCATAATGTTGCAGACTCAATTCAAAAAGAAAATAGCAGTGAAATAAGTCATATCCTATCCTACATCCTATCCTTATGACTGCATCCTATCCCTATGGCTGCATGATGGGAACGAGACTGTTCCTCAAGTGAAACTAATAAGGATTATCTTCCTACTGTTACCCTTCCTGCCTGGGCAAGCAGAGGATATGACTTCCCAACATGCCCTCTAGGAATTTACAGGAAACTCCGTGTGTCTTAGCCCTTTGCTCAGCAAATATGGATTTTTTTCCTTTTGACTGGAGCATCATTTACACACAGAATTCAGGGTGTTGTTGTTTCTTTAAAAAAAAGTATGAAAATATTAAAAAATGAATAATTTAAAAGTGCAGAAGTTTCATACCCTCCAACATTTCTCTAATGAAAATAGGGACGTGTAAATAATAATAATATGCTTCCAACATAATAATACATTTAACATTAAAAAAACTTCCCTACACAGCGTTGTCTTCCGATGTCTTCTTAAGTTTGTATAGCTACTTATCTCCTTGGCTTAGGGGTGGCATAACTCCACGTCATGTGATAAAGCTATTTGAGAGCAAAAGCAGTAAAGGAAGCAGTAAAGGAGTAAATGTTGTGAAATGCTGAAAAGCTGCAGAATCATTTAGCATGCTGAATCACCGTGACTCATCTTGAGGATGACTCATTCTCTGTATAAGTATTGTATCTGCTTGCAGGCAGACTCTGTCAGTGTCTCAGTGTGTGTGTGTCTGTGCTCTGTGAAGCCTGTGCTCAATGCAAACTCTGTGTATGCTCTGAAGTTATTTTAATCTTCTGTTCTTTATGCTGTTATTTGCAAACAAGTTTATTTTAACTCAGTAAAGCTTTTATTTTTTTTACTGAAGAAGACTCTGTTATTAATTTTACTCTGCGTGTCACTCCATACTCTCCAACATTTCTCCAATTGAGGCATCTAATCATAGCCTGCATTTTTATTAAGGCTTGATCAGGGCCTGTATTTTAAAATGAGCTTAAAGATTTTCAAATGTTCATGCCAGGCAGAAGACCAGCTGCCTAAGAACCTTGGCAAGATGTTTATTCTCCTGGACAAGGGGGCCCCCTGATTTATAGCAGAAAACAATTCTCAAAGTCGTAAAAAGGGAATTACAGGCTGACAGCCAAGGTTACACTGACCCTACATATTACAGAAGATAAAAAAAGAGATAAACATAATTAAGAGTTGATAAATAGTAAAATAAAACCATGTGCCTCCCATTAAACTTGAGCCATATTTTCCTAAGGTTGAAAGGTCAAGAGCAGTGAAAAAGGCAACTGGCTTGGCTGGAGAAGAGAGGTTTTCTTTCTATCTTATTTTGAGGCTGTAAAATGTTCCTTCCTTTTTTACTTTGAAAAGGTTTATTCTTCTAAAAAGCTATCTATGTTATGTATTAAATGTAATTATGCAAAGGAATTAGAAGCTAAGAAATGTTAAATCCTTATGCTAGATTCTTATTTCATATAGTTGGAAGAGATCACAGGGGCCATCAGCCACCAGCCCAGCCCCCCCTGCCAAGCAGGAAACATCATTAGAGCACACATATGGTTATCTGTTTAAAAGACCTTCAAGAGAAGGAGATCTTTCAATGATGATGTGAATTCAAGATCCTTGACATCTGTTTAAGATAAAAATTTAAGATTAAACCATTTGTTTTGGAGGGCAATAGGGCGAGGTGAGCTGGTAATTAAGGTTCCTTGTTGAGACACATGTAAGATATATTACTACTTATTTGTCATTTATAGATAGAAGAATATATATCTTTTTGTTTCCCATAAAAGGGCATGAATAAAAGGGTGTATCTTTTGTGATTGGTTCCAGCAAACAGCCAATGGGAATTTCAACCAGGCTGATTGGACAGAGGCAGCCACAGGAGGAGCAAGGGGGCTGGATTAAGGAAATATAAGTGCTGGCCAGAATGGCAGGAGGCCAGGCCAGAGCTTGGTAACCATATACCACTGTGCCTCATATTTATTTGTCTGACAAATAAATTATTATTTTAATTTCTCTATTGCTGCGTTGAATATTTCATTCCAGCTAAGCGTTAACCACAAGCAGGGTGCTACACAATGAAATAGGGACATCCTACCATAACCTCCAATATTCCTCCAGTGAAAATGGGGATGTGTTAAGGAAAAGCGGAACATTCCAGGATTAAATCAGCAATTGGAATGTCTTCTATAAATCTGGGACTTTCCCTGGAAAATAGGGACACTTGGAGTGTCTGAAATCTTGGAAAGGCATGGTAGTAGAGTTTTTTTTTTCTTTAACAAATGTCAAAAACATAATATTATTAGAGCTTGTTTCTATTCTAAAGGAAGAGACTTATGGAGGGCTTTAGCCACAAATGTAAAAGCATTTACAGCATTTATAACAAAGGTTATATTTGACAGTATTAATGAATCATCATATACAGTGGTACCGTGGTTTGCAACCGTTTTGAATAACAACCACGTCAAACCCTGAAGTGTGTGTACCTTTTCTTGGATTACAACCCATTTTTTTTTGGATTACAACTCCCTTTTCTTTTTGGAGACCCCATTGGCGAAAGTGCTCTTTGGGTTACAACCTTTTTTGGTTTACAACCAGATCTCCAGAATGAATTATGGTTGTAAACCAACGTATCATTGTACAGAGCTAAATGCAAGGGTAGAGGCAATTTCTCAGATATTGATGCAATTCTAACACTGATTTATTTTTCCATTCCACCTAGCTCCATCCTATTCTGAGGAGAATCTCATTTAATAACAGTGCAGGAGAAACTGTGCATTTGAATGAGAATGGAGAATTAACAATGGGGTTTGACATTACAAATCTGATTACTTTTCCCAATAAGTCATTTGTTAGAATGAAAGTTGGAAGAATGAATCCTTGGGCTCCTCCTGGCAAAGATTTGAGCATTGATGAAGGTGCAATTGTGTGGCCTAGAAGTTTTAACCAGGTGGGACATCACTATAGCCTTTAGCTTTCATAAAATAAAAGGAGGGAGGGAGAGGAGAAACAATCATTTGTAGCTTCCTTAATAAAATATTTTTATAGTCCTTGTCCCAGTATGTTTATATTGATTGATTTACATAGTTCAAAGCATATTTACTTGCACACTGTCCAACTGTTTCCTGCTGAAAATATGAACATTTTTCTGTATAGTTTCTTTAATATATAGAAAATTATCACAGATATGTGTTTTCAACTAATGCTGTGTTAGAAAATTGCACATATTTTATCAGTAACTTGAGATTCAAAAAGTCAAAGACAAAAAAAGTTCTTCCTGATGTTAAGTCAGAATCTCCTTTTTTGTGACTTGAAGCCATTGGTTCGAGTTTTACCCTCCAAAGCAGGAGAAAAAAAGCTTGCCCCATCTTCCACGTGATAGCCCTTAATATATTTGAAGATAGCTATCATAACTCCTCTCAGTCTCCTCTTTGCACATATCCAGCTCCTTCAACCAAACTGGCACAGTAATCCAGGTGTGATCTGACCAAGGCAGAATAGCTTGTTCAATGGTGTTTGCATTCAATATACTCAAACAAACATCTGCCATTGTTTAAAACCACAAAATTACTCTCAGTTTTCTCCATCCGTACTTTACTTCAACTTTTTATGGAATCTAGTGTGACAGAGAATGCTAGCAGCACAGAGCCAAAGCCTGGCCATTAAAGATCTCAATTCAAGACAGTTCACCAACTTATGAGCACCTGCACTAATATGACAGAATCTGATGATTATACTGTGCATAGTGATGTCATACTATTTTTAAAATATATATTCTCAATTCTAATTATTCATATTCCCTGAATAGGTGATGCCCCTTTCACTCTGTAATGATAACTGTCAACCTGGTTACCAAAAGAAGAAAAAGGAGGGGGAGCCATTTTGCTGCTATGATTGTATTCCATGTCCAAAAGGGAAGATTTCTCATAAGAAAGGTAGAATATGCAGTACCTGGTGTAATCTAAAAATCTACCTTCATGAGTGTGGCACAAAGGTCCTGTTAGTTAAAGTGGTTTGTAGTAGGTGATAGTAGTCATTACTGGGAAACAATCCTGATATCAACTAATTCAAAACAGTAGTTATGAGCACTTCTCATTTAGGGACCAAAAGAATGAAAGAAATGCATCTATCATTGAATACAAAATGCTGGGCGCTTTTCTTAAACAGAAGTACAGTGGTACCTTGGGTTAAGAACTTAATTTGTTCTGGAGGTCAGTTCTTAACCTGAAACTGTTATTAACCTGAGGTACCACTTTAGCTAATGGGGCCTCCTGCTGCCACTGTGTTGCTGCTGCACAATTTCTGTTCTCATCCTGAAGCAAAGTTCTTAACCCGAGGTACGATTTCTGGGTTAGCAGAGTCTGTAACCTGAAACGTCTGTAACCTGAAGCGTATGTAACCTGAGGTACCACTGTAGTTCTTTGATCTAGGAAGGAAGAATAAGGAATGGAGGCAAGGTTATTCTAGTAATAATTTCTATAAATGCACTTCTACATATTGAACCAAAAAATTGTAGAATCATAGAACTGAAAAGTTGGAAGGGAACTCAAGGGTCATCTGGTCCAACTCCCTGCATTGCAGGAATATCAACTGGCTCATACATAACAGATGGCCATCCAACCTCTGCTTAAAAACTTCCAAGGAAGGAGACTTTTAGAAGACATCTGAAGGCAGCCCTATTTAGGGAAGCTTTTAATGTTTCATAGACTATTGTGTTTTAATATTCTGTTGGAAGCCACTTAGAGTGACTGGGAAACCCAGCCAGATGCGTGGGGTATAAATAATAAATTATTATTATTATTACCCTCCAAGGGACTCCATTCCACTGTCAAACAACTTTTACTGTTAGAAAGGTCTTCCTGATATTTTGTTGGAATCTCCTTTCTTGTAACTTGAATCCATTGGCTTGAGTCCTACCCTCAGTAGTAGGAGAAAACAAGCTTGCTCCATCTTCCATGTGACAGCCCTTTAGATATTTGAAGAAAACTATCATAGGAATCCAAGGCAGACCTTTTAACATCGCAGTAATCCAAGTTTATGTACCAACCACTGGTGCTGAAGAAACTGAAATTAACCAATTCTATGAAGACTTACAACACCTTATAGAAATGACACCAAAGAAGGATGTTCTTCTCATTATAGGGGATTGGAATGCTAAAGTAGGGAGTCAAGAGATAAAAGGAACAACTGGCAAGTTTGGCCTTGGAGTTCAAAACGAAGCAGGGCAAAGGCTAATAGAGTTCTGCCAAGAGAACAAGCTGGTCATCACAAACACTCTTTTCCAACAACACAAGAGACGACTCTACACATGGACATCACCAGATGGGCAGCATCGAAACCAAATTGATTATATTCTCTGCAGCCAAAGATGGAGAAGCTCTATACAGTCAGCAAAAACAAGGTCTGGAGCTGACTGTGGCTCAGATCATCAGCTTCTTATAGCAAAATTCAAGCTTAAACTGAAGAAAGTAGGAAAAACCACTGGGCCAGTAAGATACAATCTAAGTCAAATCCCTTATGAATACACAGTGGAAGTGAGGAACAGGTTTAAGGATTTAGATTTGGTGGACAGAGTGCCTGAAGAACTATGGATGGAGGCTCGTAACATTATACAGGAGGCAGCAACTAAAACCATCCCAATGAAAAGGAAATGCAAGAAAGCAAAGTGGCTGTCCAACAAGGCCTTACAAATAGCGGGGGAGAGAAGGCAAGCAAAATGCGAGGGAGATAGTGAAAGATACAGGAAATTGAATGCAGATTTCCAAAAAATAGCAAGGAGAGAAAAGAATGCCCTCTTAAACGAGCAATGCAAAGAAATAGAGGAAAACAACAGAATGGGAAAAACCAGAGATCTGTTCAAGAAAATTGGAGATATGAAAGGAACATTTCGTACAAAGATTACCATAATAAAAGACAAAAGTGGAAAGGACCTAACAGAAGCAGAAGACATCAAGAAGAGGTGGCAAGAATACACAGAGGAACTATACCAGAAAGAAATGGATGTCTCGTACACCTCAGGTAGTGTGGTTGCTGACCTTGAGCCAGACATCCTGGAGAGTGAAGTCAAATGGGCCTTAGAAAGCACTGCAAATAACAAGGCCAGTGGAAGTGATGGTATTCCAGCTGAACTATTTAAAATTTCAAAAGATGATGCTGTTAAGGTGCTACACTCAATATGCCAGCAAGTTTGGAAAACTCAGCAGTGGCCAGAGGATTGGAGAAGATCAGTCTACATCCCAATCCCAAAGAAGGGCAGTGCCAAAGAATGCTCCAACTACCGCACAATTGCACTCATTTCACACGCTAGCAAGGTTATGCTTAAAATTCTACAAGGAAGGCTCAAGCAGTATGTGGACCGAGAACTCCCAGAAGTGCAAGCTGGATTTAGAAGAGGCAGAGGAACCAGAGACCAAATTGCAAACATGCACTGGATTATGGAGAAAGCTAGAGAGTTCCAGAAAGACATCTACTTCTGCTTCATTGACTATGCAAAAGCCTTTGACTGTGTCGACCACAACAAACTATGACAAGTTCTTAAAGAAATGGGAGTGCCTGATCACCTCATCTGTCTCCTGAGAAATCTCTATGTGGGACAAGAAGCTACAGTCAGAACTGGATATGGAACAACTGATTGGTTCAAAATTGGGAAAGGAGTACGGCAAGGCTGTATATTGTCTCCCTGCTTGTTTAACCTTGGAGGCTTGGAGGCTTGTTTATATGCAGAATACATCATGTGAAAGGCTGGGCTGGATGAATCCCAAGCCAGAATTAAGATTGCCGGAAGAAATATCAACAACCTCAGATACGCAGATGACACAACCTTGATGGCAGAAAGTGAGGAGGAATTAAAGACCCTTTTAATGAGGGTGAAAGAGGAGAGCGCAAAATATGGTCTGAAGCTCAACATCAAAAAAATGAAGATCATGGCCACTGGTCCCATCACCTCCTGGCAAATAGAAGGGGAAGAAATGGAGGCAGTGAGAGACTTTACTTTCTTGGGCTCCATGATCACTGCAGATGGTGACAGCAGTCACGAAATTAAAAGACGCCTGCTCCTTGGGAGAAAGGCGATGGCAAACCTAGACAACATCTTAAAAAGCAGAGACATCACCTTGCCAACAAAGGTCCGTATAGTTAAAGCCATGGTTTTCCCAGTAGTGATGTATGGAAGTGAGAACTGGACCATCAAGAAGGCTGATCACCGAAGAATTAATGCTTTTGAATTATGGTCTGGAGGAGACTCTTGAGAGTCCCATGGACTGCAAGAAGATCAAACACATCCATTCTTATGGAAATTAGCCCTGAGTGCTCACTGGAAGGACAGATCGTGAAGCTGAGGCTCCAGTACTTTGGCCACCTCATGCGAAGAGAAGACTCCCTGGAAAAGACCCTGATGTTGGGAAAGATGGAGGGCACAAGGAGAAGGGGACGACAGAGGATGAGATGGCTGGAGGCAGTGGAAGACAGAAGTGCCTGGCGTGCTCTGGTCCATGGGGTCACGAAGAGTCGGACACGACTAAACGACTAAACAATAACAATCAGTCTTCTGAGGGGATGCTCAACCATTCCTCATCAGGCTTGGTTTCTAGACCCTAATTCATCTTAGTTGCCCTCCTCTGCACACTTTCCAGCTTGTCAATATCATTCTTAAATTGTGGTACCCAGAACGGGACACAGTATCCCAGGTATGGTCTGACCAAGGTAGAATACAGTGATGCTATTACTTCCCTTGGGTTGCATGGCAGAGATACCTCATCCTGAAAGCTAGTGCAAATTTCTCTGTTACCTGCTAAATTCAACTTGGTAGAAACATTAGTAAGTAGTCATGGGAAAGCTTGCCTTAGAATACCATTGATACCAAGTGATAGGTTAGTTCTATTATTCACCTACTTTAAAAGTTGTGCATTAACACACAGACCCTTTTGTCTTCTTAAAGGGAAGACAACAGCATAATTTGATTTTTAGAAGGGGAAATTTATTCCTAAACCTGATTATTTGTAGAAATAGAAGGAATGGCTTCAACTGCAAAAAGCAACTTCTAAAAAAGTTTTTCATCTTTTTCCCCAGATGCAGATTTTTGCACAATGTGCCCAAAAGATCATTATCCAAACAAAGTAAAGGATCGCTGCATTCCAAAGCTAATAACCTTCTTGTCTTATAAGGACCCTTTGGGGATGAGTTTAGCCATCTTTGCACTTTTATTTTCACTGATGACTGCTCTAGTGTGCTAGGAGCCTGTATAATGCACCACGACACTCCTATTGTCAAAGCCAACAACCGGAGCCTCACCTATACTCTCCTAATGTCCCTCCTGCTCTGCTTCCCTTGTGCTTTGCTGTTTATTGGCCGTCCTGTGAAGGTGATGTGTCTCTTCCGTCAAGTTGCATTTTCCATGGTCTTCTCAGTGGCTGTCTCTTCCGTGTTAGCAAAAACCATTACAGTGGTTCTGGCTTTCATGGCCACCAAGCCAGGAAGTAGCATGAGGAAATGGGTAGGGAAAAATGTGGCCAACTCCATTGTTCTTCTCTGCTCTCTTGTTCAAGGAATTAATTGTACCGTATGGCTGGCAATTAATCCTCCATTTCCAAATATTGACATGAATTCAGTGACTGAAGAAATTGTACTTGAATGTAATGAGGGGTCTGTGACTATGTTCTACTGTGTCCTGGGTTACATGGGCTTCCTGGCTATTGTGAGCTTCACTGTAGCTTTCCAGGCAAGAAAATTACCTGACAGTTTTAATGAAGCCAAGCTAATCACTTTTAGCATGCTTGTGTTTTGCAGTGTTTGGTTATCCTTTTTTCCCACCTATCTGAGCACCAAAGGAAAATACATGGTAGCTGTGGAGATCTTCTCCATCTTAGCCTCCAGTGCTGGGCTTCTGGGCTGCATCTTCTTCCCTAAATGCTACATTATTGTGCTGAGGCCAGAACTGAACAAAAGAGTTCTCCTAATAAAGAGAAATGTTCACTGATGTGTGGGTGCATTATGCAACCCTTACAGTGGACCAAAGTTGCAGAGTAGTCTTCTAGCATGACTTCCATTCTCAGGTTTTTAGATATTTGCAGTTGTATATGAAGAACACGCCCCCTTTTTAAATTTAGCTGATATAGATTCTTCTAGTTCCATAGGATCTCATTATTGTTTCTGGAACCATTTGATGACTTCTGTTTTCTTCCTTCTTCTGCTCTTGAAGGCAAGGCTTGCAAAGATTTGTGTGCTTGTGTTTGTTTGTTTGTTTGTTTGTGTATGTGTTATTTTATTTCTCTGCTAAAATGTTTGTAGATATCACTGTCTTGAATTTAGGTGAGTTGGACATTTGTTATTCTCACAATATTTAAATACCAATTCCTGGAGAAGACAGTAGTGTGGGCATGGCAGTGTTTGATAAAGGCTCTTCACTTCAAACTGAACACATCAAAGAACATGCAGTGAACAGTTGTTCTTTATTATAAACATCCACAAAAGCCAAGGAAAACAGGATGAGCCAGCAGAAAGAGGAAAGTTTTAAAGTACAACTTCAGCTATGAAGAAAAAAATGTAATAATAATAAAAAAAACCCACTCTGGAAGGAACTCTGACTCAGACTCACCAGCTTCCACCAATCAAGAGAAGCAGCTAAGAATTGATGATATGCCACTGAGAGGCCTTGGACTAATCTACACTGGTGAGTTATAATGTTATAAACACGTTATAAAAATGTGACACCAGTGGGACAATGTATAGCAGTCAATGGAAAATTTCAGTGACAGCTCTCTCTCCCTCTCTCTCATATATATATATATATATATATATATATATATATATATATATTTGCATTTTTCTTTTTTAGATCACTGTAGATCCAGGCCTGGTGAATTATTTCCCTCTTCTCTCAGAAAATGGACTGGTGTCTTTAGAAACAGCAGGAACCAACAAAAGTCAAATTTCATCCCCTCTCTCCCCTCTCCCCCAGAGTTACTGCAGTTATTACCAAAGTTGTAATGGATAGTTTGCACTTTCACCTTGTGTTTGTTTCATGTAAACTGCCCGAAGAACTTGTGATGAACGATGGCATATAAATCAAATAAATAAGTGTATTCGTTTAAAATGCATCCACATATAGTTTGGAGGTATTTATTTTGTTTTGTTTTGCAAGAAACTTATGAATCTGGCAGGAAAAAAATACATTGTTTACGCAGTCATGGGCTGGCTAAAAGTTTATAGCAAGTGGTTCCTCAAAGTTAGAAGGGTGACTTTGTTAATACATAATTTTCAGTCAACAAAAGTATTGAGGGATGCACATGGAAGATATACCTTTGTTGAAGGTATTATTAATGGACTACATCTATTTATTCACCAAATAGTAGCCAATAACCCTTCCTGCAAAAAAACTCTGGCCAAACTGAAAATCCTCTTCAAATGATGTAATAATCGGTGGTGATCTTAGTTGGAACATAAAAGAATTAACAGGTAAAGACCTAGCTAATTCCACATGGAAAAAGAAATATAGAAATGCAAGATAATTTAAGATAGGAAGAGACCAACTGAAACAAATAAGGATGCTACAAAAGTAGGAACTGAGGTATGTTTGCCAGAAGGTGAGTCCAGGAGACATGGCTCATGTAGATAGGTCCCTGGTGTACAGCTCATAATCCAGAGTAGATTTCCTATTAACATCCACCCCACTCTTAAATGCAGTGAAAAGAACACAAACAGGAGAAATCAAAATAACAGATCACGTCCCAGTCTCCACAAAATTTGAATTCATTCCAGCTGAATATGCTACTCCAGTATGGTATTTCACTCTTATTCTCAATAAATCAATAAGAGAAAGTCAGACTAAAACATTAGTGCATTTTTGTTGTTTTTGTTTTTTTAAGGAAAGAATGAGTTATGGCTCATTGTGGGATGAGGGCACTGAAGGCAGTGATGAGAGGGGCATCTATACGGGAACAATCATACTTAAAAGATCACATAGGACACAAAAATCACAACTCTTAGGGAACAAATACAAAGAGTTATAGGATCAAGATTTTTTTTTAAAAAAAAAATCGCATATAAGGCAGAAATAATTGGAAACCACAGGAATAAAGAAGACCGTGATAAAGTCGTATTTAAAACAAATAATGTATGAATTTTGAGGAAAGGGGTCTAAGTTCTTAGACACAAGATTAAGAAATAAAAGAAAAGAGGCAACTATAGCTGCCATTAGACTGAAACAGGAGAAAAAGTCTTTTCTACAAAACAAATTTATGATATAATATTTTAAATAATTTTTCTCCTCTATACTTCCTCAAAATCCACCACCCTTATAAATGATACAAATAGAGAAGGGGGGGTCAAGGTCCCTTGGGGCCTGCTGGGCAGTCAGAAGAGGGTGGGAACCAGCCATATAAAGGCTATCCCACCCACTCTGATATTTCTACCATGGTTCACATCCCACAAGTCTTTATTTATGGGTGTACAGGAAATTATTATAACTATCAGTACTGAAATGTCTAGTTTAAAAACTGCTTCTCATTTAAACAGTACTACCATTCTTAAGAAGACTCTCCTGACCAATAGATCATATGATTTCAAAAACATCAATAAAAATGCCATACTCTTAGATTTATTTTTATTTTACTAATATCTCTTTATTATCTGCTCCTTCTTGTTCAGTTCTGGCCTCAGGATAATTATGTAGCATTTGGGAGCAAATATACAACCTAGTAACCCAGCACTGGAGGACAAGATGGAGAATATCTCCACAGCCACCATGTGTTTTCCTTTCGTGCTTAAATAGGATGGAACAAAAGACATCCAAACACTGCAGAAAACCAACATACTGAAAGTGATGAACTTGGCTTCATTGAAGCTGTCCGGTAACTTCCTGGCCTGAAAAGCCACAGTGAAGCTAACAATAGCCAAGAATCCCAGGTAGCCCAGAACAGAATAAAACATAGTGACAGAACCTTCATTGCATTCCACTACAATTTCTTGAGTAAGGGAGTGCATGTCAAAATGTGCAAATGGGGGAGTAGTGCATAGCCACACAGCACAAATAGTAGCTTGAATAAAGGAGCAGCCAAGAATGATAGAGTTTGTGAATCCTTTCCCCACCCATTTTCTCATGCTGCTCCCTGGCTTGGTGGCAACAAAAGCGAGAATCACAGTTATCGTTTTTGCCAATATGCAGGAAACAGCTACAGAGAAGATGACACCAAAAGCAGTTTGTCTTAAACAGCAGTTCACTGTTTGGGGCAGGCCAATGAATAACAACGAGCAGAGGAAGCAGAGTAATAGTGAGATAAGCAGAGAGTAGGTGAGGTTTCGATTGTTGGCTTTGACAATGGGAGTGTTCTGATGCTTAGCGAAGACTCCAAACACCAAAGCTGTGATCAGAGAAAAAGACAGAGCTAAGAAAGTTAAAAGGATCCCCAAAGTTTCTGTGAATGAGAGGAAGTTGACTCTCTTTGAAAGGCACTGATCTTTGTTCCTGTTTGGATACTGACCTTCTGGGCATTTTGAACACTCATCCATGTCTGGAAATAAAGAAGAAAAAGAAGTTTATGTGTCTATCCCTGTAGCCTGTCATCACTTTTCTTTTTTTAAATCAAAATAAAAGAAAAAAAATTCCTTCCAGTAGCACCTTAAAGACCAACTATTTGTTTTGACTATGGCAGACCAACATGGCTACCTATCTGTAACTGGAACTATGGAAGGCACCACATAGAGCCGCATGAAATGGAAGTCCATCAACCTCACCAAGAAACTTGCACAGGTACAGACTGATATCTTCTTTCTTACTAAATGCAAGAACCTGGACATTATACCCAAGGGTCTTAGAATTAAGAACCCTCTACAATTCACGTATCCCACTGAATATGCAAGAAAACTATGCAGCACTTTCTCCAAGAAGCTGCTCAAACATCTGATCAGCGTTCTCTACTCTAAACAGAAGCTAATAAAGGAGGAACTCCTTGTATTGGACAACTCTATCAGGAACCACCAAGCTTGGCAAGAGTTCCAAAAGGAAAAACAAAACATTTACCACTCTCAACTGGAGCTACTGAAAAAACTTAGTTGGTCTTTAAGGTGCTACTGGAAGGAATTTTTTTCTTTTATTTTGTTTTGACTATGGCAGACCAACACGGCTACCTATCTGTAACTTTTTTAAAATATTTGCACTCTCTGTCCAATTAAGTTAATAGATCTGTCTCTAATGCTTTGCGTTCTGTGCATATATTGCTTTAATTTGAAACCACAGCTCTGTTCAGAGGTTTATGCCAATGATTATTGTAACTTTGTGTGGCAGAGGAAGTACGAGGGTGGATATCCCTATCGCCCTCCATGTGTTGAGGGCAACTCCTTGTAGTGGGCACATGCATAGCCTCCCCATGCATTTAGAACCTTGATTATCCAGAGAGTGGGGGGAGGGATAGCTCAGTCAGTAGAGCCTGAGACTTAATCTCAGTGTTGTGGGTTAAAGCCCCATGTTAGGAAAAATGTTCCTGCATTGCTGGGGTTTGTACTAGATGATCCTTGTGTTCCCTTCCAACTCTGTGATTCTATGATTTGGCATGAACCAAGTCACTTCCAACTCTATGATTCTATTTATCATAAATTGCTTTTTTAAATTTCAAAGCTCTCCCTTTGATTATTGATATAATTTAAACGAGACTTTGGTGGAATATGTGGATTTCAATCACTGCTAGCCATCTAGTTTTCCCCTCAGATGCCAAGTAAAGCTCAAGTTGATGCTTAATCTCACCATAATAAAACAACTCTCTATGGATTTATAATAATTCTGGACTGTAATATTTGGTCTAGACTTTTTCAACATGTTCAGGGAGTGGAGTGTGTGGCAAAATTAAAGCTGAATATCAGCAGTATTTTTTGGGTGAGTACAAATTTTACCTATTTTCAGGGACTGGTAGTTTCCTCATACATTAAAGATAGCCCCAATAAAATAGATAGTATTTGCCCTCCCAGTGCAAAAATGACATTTGCAGGATAACCGATTACCCCGTGAAAGTGGGGTTCTGAAATGGTGAGCTGATTTGATACTATATCTCTCTAAATACCGGATTTGTCTAGATACCTTGTTTAGATATCAGAGAGAAGGTTGATTAGCTTGCTGACCTCTGCAGCCTTCCAGCAGGGAATTTTACATTGCAGTGATATTCAAGGCATAACAGGGCAAGGCAAAACATACATTATTTGTACAAGATGGATCAGCCTCAGCCAGAAGTTACAAAACAGGGCCATGAAGAGGACCGGGGGCTATGAACAACTACATCAATTACCAAAAGCAGTTAGATGGTGTTATGATTTACCAGTATGTATCAAGATTATACCAGTATATTTACCAGTATGTATCAGCAATGTTTATGTCATGTGGAATTTTAGGGACATTTACTGTCATACCTTAATAAATATTTTCTTTGCCAGAATGAAGATAACATTTTGTTATTAATTAAATATAAGTATTCAGGGCTATATGTCTGCAGCATGTTAGGGGCATACATCATGGCTGGCTTGTCACTATCCCAGACCTAATTTATAATAATAATAATAATAATAATAATAATAATAATAATAATAATAATAATATTTTATTTATACCCCGCCCTCCCCAGCCAAGGCCGGGCTCAGAGCAGCTCAATTGATTTAGAAAACTCAATTGATAATAAACCAAAACCAATGAAAAGTATTTTAAATTGCTTATATCTTAATGCTGCACATTACATGTCCTACCCTTCTGGTCTGAAATCTTCCCCTCTGGGCATGGGGCACAATCATAGCAACAAAATTGCTTTCCTTCCTTCTTCTTTTTGCTGTAACCTGGATGACAATTGTCATTACAGACAGCAAGAGGCAGCACCTATCCATAAAAAAATGGGGGTGGGTGGATCTGTTTTAAATGGATTTGTACACATAGGGTTGCATCCAGTGCTAGTCAGACTCTCAGTAGACTCATTGAAATTAAGGAACCTAAGTTAGCAATGTACATTAACTTCAGTGGACCTATTCTAAGTAGGGCTAGCACTGAATACAAGCATAATTCGGCAGTTTCCACCTGATCACATTTGTTTGCATTAGACTGTCAAATTAGACTGAGCATGCTCTTAAGTTTGCCACGCCCATGCATTGTTTGTTTTTGAAATCCAGACTAATACTGTGTACAGTTATTAGCAAAAATATGGTGGGTGGGTGTGGGTGGGTGTTATGTGTGTGTGTGTGTGTGTGAGAGAGAGAGAGAGAGAGAGAGAGAGAGTGTTTCATATTGATTTCCTTTTAGCTTTGAATATGAGAACTAATTGAATGTACGTGTATGTACATATTGCTAATTGAGTGTATGTGTGCTGCTATACCTATCAGGCAGCAGAGGAACCAACCCCCCATGGCAGATTGGTAGGAATGGATAAGGCAAGGGAAAGTCCTTCCCACCTGCTTTTTATACAATATTTACAGAGAGAGGCTTGAGAATGCAGCCTCTTGGAATAATGGTGCTGTCCCAAGTGAGTCTCCACCCTAACCCTCCGTCTCTCCTACTTCCTCATGCATCATCACCATGGGTGCTGAAAAGTGCCCTCTGCATTTGAGCTCTTTGCTCTCCTACTTTCAAGGCTCACAGAGTTTTGGGAGAGGGGGGATTCTGGAATGCTTTCTAAAGACACTGTGTCTGTCAGCTGCCACCCCCCCCGGTGCTTCCTCCTCCTCTTCTTCTTCTTCCTCCTCCTCTCCCATTATTTCCCAGCTTCCCCCCTCATCTGCCTCTGAGCTGTGATCTCCCTCAAACCCCTGTTGTAATTCTGAACTGTCTTCTTCTTCTCTGGAAGGTTCAGGCTGGGGAGGAGGTCTCCACCATTCCTCCTCTGCCCTATCCCTGACAATACATATATACAGTACTATACTATAAAGTCAGATCCCACCTGATTGAACGTGCTGTCCCATCTGATGGCCTTTTCATCCAGAATGAACTCTTGCTCTTGTGACAATTGTGGATCCATCCTTCCCACTTTTACTTTTAAGAAGGATTGGTTTGGGGAAATAACCCAGTTTATAATGTCAAAGCCAGCAGTTAATTCACCATTTTCGTTAAATGTGATGGTATCCCCAGCACTGTTGTTAAATGTGATTTTGCTTAGGAAAGAGTGAAGCTACATTGAAAAAGTCAAACACAAATGAGAGAGATATTAACATTAATTAAGCACAGAGTTATGTTTCTTCCTGCAGCAGATCCTCTGTTGTACTTGGTTTTTGTGAGTAGCTGCATCCTTCTGTAAGGATATTTGATTTTTTCAAGTTCTTCACATGCTTCTAATCAAAGGCTTACTACTGTAAATAGGTGTTGAAAATTGGCTAATTTGGGCTGGGAATTGTGTTTCTTTTAACATTGCATTTCACCCAGAAAGGGTAAATCTGGAGCATATATGGATGGGGTGGATACACTCTCTTATTCTGATGACAGTAATGTCATGTAGATTCTGTAATGGAATTATAGCTCCTACAGTGGTAACATTTGTTTGGAAAGTAGCTGAAGCCATGAGTCTATCAACAATGGACTTTAAATATTGGTGGAAAGGAACTGGAATTCTACAAATTAAGCAGATCCACTGTCTACTTCCAACTGGACCATACAAAGAAAAAGTATGGTATGTATATATGATTTATGGATTTACATGATCTCACCGCTCCTCAATTAGTGAAGAGAAAGCATCAGAACACGAGAAAAAACAAGTTTTTAAAGAAAGATATGTGGCATATTTTGTTAAGAGTTCCTTCTCTTACTATACTCAGTTAACCAAAGGGCATCACATATCAACCTGGCCATGACAGAGGAATGACTTCATGTGAAACATTACCTGCCAGGATTGACAATTTGGAAGACTCATTCTACATTTGTCCACCATTGTTCTGTGTTTGGATCTCAGTGAGAACATCTTACGTATAGCATATGCTATGGCATAGACTGCATTGTAGATGCTGTAGCTTTTACCAGTCATGTCCATTTCAAAAAAAGTCCCAGGGAGGTTTTCCAGCTTCTCTCCACCAGTACAATGATCAGTATTTTCCTTGTTCTCCTTAGATAATAAGCAGCTGAATGCCCTTTCCCAGAAAATTCTGATGAACCCATCTCCTTTTGCTGTGCTAGGATGTAATGTTTGAATGAATTCTCTAAATCCCAGCACTTCATTTGTGTGAACTGCAAAAGATAATGTGCCATCAAATGTCCTTATATCAAAGTACCTCTGCAATGACTCCAATGAAAAATCCCATTGGGCTGTCATAATCCATACTTTGCCTATTGATGCCTCTGTTATATCTTCCAGTACTGAATAGAAATATGTGAACCACATCAGCCATGTAGTGGTCTGAGGCTCTGCATTTACAACAAATACTTTGATTTTTGAGTTGGTTAGTGAAGTGGCCTTGGACTGGATGGCATATGGTGATTGCATTGCCTCTATATTTTGAGAAATAGTTACTGCCTTTTCTATGTGGGCTGTACAGATTCCATGCCGAGTGAGCATTGGCATCATGGTCTGCAGAAATTTTTCTCCATCATCATCGTCTGATACAATGATCCCAATCCATGTCCACTGGAAACTCAAGAGCAGCTGGACAATCCCTTTGTACTGATATTCTTCATTGGGCACCATTCGATAGAAAGAAGGGAACTGGGTTTTCATGCACATCACTGGAGCTATTACACAATAGGCAATCTAAGCAAATAAATTTGTTAGAAAATAAAACTTTTCTTAAAATACAATTACTTATTCCAAATGTGTAATAAGAAAAGCCAAGTAGAAAATCCTGATTTAAAAGTATCCTAGTGTTATTACTTGGGAAAAATGTAAAAGGTTTCATTGAATAATGTTTTTGAATTGGGTTTATTATCTTTCATAACCTAAAGCTTTCCAAACTTTTATGCCAACCTCTTTGCTATCTTTCAAGGTTAAACTGCAACTCTTAGGCAGTTACTCTTATCTGGAATTAAATCCCACTGAGCAAAACAGAACTTACTTCTGATATAAAGGAAGATAGAAACCTATGGACACTTTTCACCTCTTCATAGTGAGAGATTATTTCTGCTGCTGCTGTTATTATTATCATTACTGAATTTCGTGAACTAATTCTTTAGTTTTATTTTGGGTATCTGGTTGTGAGATAAATTAATATATATTACTTTAATTTGGGGATAAATGCTGAATTTATTATTCAACCAAGCAAGATTTCTCTCTGTGTGTCATCTGAAGCAACAACTTTCAATGACTTAACATTTCATTTTTTTGATATCTATATTGCCACTAATAATGGGAATCAGCACCAGCAGCTACATGATGAGTAAAGTAATTTGATGGACACACTCGGTTATCATGGGAGATGAAGAAACCATGTCACACAGTAAAAAGTCAGTGATTTCTCATAGGATATTGTAATCTTCTCCAATCAGGTGTCCTCTAGATGTCATTGGACTTAAATTCCCAGCAGCATTACCAACAGTTTGTAAAATGTGACATTGCTCCAATCTCTCCAGGACTGCTGGTCTGGAGGAAGCACCCAGCCAGGTGCAATAGCTCATGCTGGCTGGGGATGATGAGAGTTGTAGTCCAACTTCTTGGACAGGAATAAATGAGAATCATTGCTTTGTTGTACCTAAGCAGGGGATCTTCAAAATATGTGTTCTCAGTTACACATCTCTTTCAAAGAGGAGCAAAGAAAAATAAAGGTTTGCATATACGTTTAAAGGTTATTTCAGAAGCCAACCTTGTGCCCTCAGCCACACCCACCATGATGCATACCCACCATGATAAGCGGTGATAGAAGTAACAGTCCAACAATATTTGGAAGGCACCACATTGGCTACCCCTTTGTAAAATATTACCCCATTAAAAACAATAATCAAGAGCCATGCACACATTGTACCTGTGGAATCTTATAAATTCCCAGGATAATAGCCATATGTAGGGAGACTTCAGAATCTATTCCTCCAATTACAGCTATCATATTCTTTTTGTTGTCACATTTGAAGTTGGGGACAGTCCTTTCTGAGGTGGACAGAAGTTTCAGGATGTTTTGATGAGTCATCCTTGCATTTGTGTAGCTGTCATAGATTTGAAACCCCAGGCTGACATTTGGTATGATTTTTGCATCCTCATTGATCTCCTTCACTGCAAATACTAAGGACAGGACATGCTGGTAGTTTTTCACTGCTAAACTAAAATAAAAGTTACATTGTGAATCAAACAGATATTCAACATCACATGAAGCACATATTTGAAAGAATGCCACAGTGTACATTAATGCAGTGTGTGTGTGTGTGTGTGTGTGAGAGAGAGAGAGAGAGAGAGAGAGAGAAGGAAAACGCACACATGCACACATATGCATATTGTGGGGAGGGTATGAAAATATAAAATAGACACATTCTTTTGAAGAGTGTTGATTGAGATTAGAAAGTTTTTTCAGGTGGTGATCAACCATCTTTTATATCATATAATCCAATGAATATTTTAAAAAATATTAATTTACCATAAGGACAAAAATCTTTTATATTCCTAAATGTGCATGCTTTTTTTTCATGAATTCAATTAAAAGAAGATGTTTCCATTAATGTTTTCTCTTTTTAATTTACCATCTCTCAAGCTGACCAACTGTGTAAGCTTATGCAACACTGTATGTGTTTTATGTATTTTATATTCATTTATATTTCTATTAAACAAGTCACACAGACTATTTTCTGAACGTGCATATTTTTCTACAAAATATTTTTAATTATGGTGACATGATCTATTGCATATTTTAAATTTAAACAATAAGAACCATCCCCTTACGTAATTTCATCTACAAATTTTGTTGTTGGGTGTTCACTGAAGGTTATCTCCTCAAACATAAAGCCAAACAGAGTAGCCATCTCTCCAATGATAAAGTCCCCTGTCTGATAATACTTATATTGGAAGTGAAAGAGATCCATCATGGAACACATAAGACTGTGTGCCTTGCATTCAGTTGGAGGCATCAGCATCCACAGAAAGATCAGAAGCAAAAAAAGTAGCATTGCCATCTGTGGGTAAACTTTGACTCAGAATATTCAGTCTGTATCTATCATCCTCCATCAGCTTGGATGCAAGTTTCAGTGGCTCTAGCTTCTCTTGATAAAACAAAACTGCCCACTATCAGGCTGGTATATGTCTGCTTGATCACAATCCATCGTAGTGATATTTTAAATACACATTCTAAATATATTATTCATATATATTAAAAAATACAGGGCATTTAATATATATGGGGGAAATTACATGGAAGAATGAATTCAAGCAATTTTTAAAGATAATTCTAGTGTTTATTGTTATGCCCCTGGGGTATTGTGCTGTGCAGCAGAAGGCCAAAACATGCCTAGAATTCACTGTAAGTTACATTACATTCTGTTTCATTATGACTGCTGCATTGTGGCTACAGATTCAAGTAGTTTGAGATATTATCAATAAATGTAGTTTTTATTGGTTTTCAGAAGCTGCAACTTGCAGAGTTATTGTACCTTGATTAGTATAGGGATAACAGAAATATGCGCAGAGCTGATATATTGGAATGGTGCTGAGAGCAGGCTGTGTTACAGGAAATATTTCATTCAAATCAATGTGTGATAGTGTGCAGTTCTTTCCCATTGTGGGTGAGTGGAAGGCTGGTCTTCTGCATGTCCAGAATGAGAAGTGGTGAAGGGCACATATCTCATGCAAGCTGGCCAGTGGGAAATGGGTACAGCTTGACTTTAAAGGCTGGGTATTCGTCTTCCTACAGGAGTTGCAAGGCCGGTTGGCACCTATCCAGTTGCTGCAGCATGGGATTATTTATTTGCCTCCAAAAGGGGGGTGGAGTAAAACTTTTGTCCCTATGTCCCAAATCAGCTACACACATTCTTATTTTTGCCCACTCAGCAAAGCAATGCTGGATGAATAGCTAACCCCTATACCAGATGGACCACATGGGTCAGCTACATGAATCTGTGGTTAAATCAGTAGGTCACAATTGGCGGGAACAGTGTGTATTAAAGAGGGAAACAGAAAGATGATGTTGGTGAACATCTTTCAGTCACTGTTTGGAGAGGAAAGGGGTGGTTCTGTTAACCCCTAAAGGGTTACTGGTGCTGAGGCACATTTGGGAGGGGTAGGTTCAAATGAAGGTGGTGGCTGGGCAGCTTCAGGAGGAAATAGACTATCCTGATCCATTTCAATATGGCTTCAGGCCTGGGTTTGGGATTGAAAGAGTCTTGGTTGCACTGAGAAAACTTTACTGGCAGAACAATGAGCAGGGGCTGCTTTTCGGTAATTCTCCTGGATTTCTCAACATCTTTTGATGCCATTGACTTTGGGATCCTACTAGATTAAATGTGTGGGCTGAGAAGCGAGTTTCTGGTAATCCCTACAGGATCAATTCCTCTAGAAAGTGGCAGTGAAAACATGTCTTTTTTTCTGCCTGGAGTGCACAGGACTCCAATTACGTAGCAGCAATATAATGACAATTTAGAGCAGGGATGTCCAACAGGTCGATCGTGATGTACTGGTAGATCCCCAGGAGGTTTTGGTAGATCGCAGTCAATCACTGGGTCCCTTTCCTTAGCATTGGTAAAAGAGAATCCGGCCCTGCCCCCTCGCCCCACCCTCCATTGTTGCACGATCTGCAGAACGGAAGACTGAGTTTACTCAGTGAGGCAGCTTGTTTTTCCAGTGATCTGTTGTTGAGTGGCTGTTCCCCTTTCTCCCTCGAGCTTAGGCTTGAATTCTCAAAAACCGGGGCTTTCCTCCTCCTTAAAAATAGCTCAACGACTTTGACCTTAACCCTCCAAAAATAGGGCTTTCTTTCCTAAAAAAAAGCTCAACAACTTCTTTGACCTAAGCCCCAAAAGGGGGGGTAGACCACTACCAGTTTTTAATTCTGCGAGTAGATCGCAGTCTCTTGGGAGTTGGCCACCCCTGATTTAGAGGATGCTACAATAAAGGGACCATTAGACAGCCCAGTTAATTTGGTCCATAACAGATTTTGTATAACTTATATTCACAAATGATTTTATATGTAAATTAATTTTCTATTTATTTCTTTGAAACAGCAAAATAAATTAATTTTTGTAAAAATAGCAAAATTGCACTATGTGCTCTTGTACAGAATTACAGCAGGGAGAACCTTACATGAAATTTAACTTTTAGTAATAAACCTTTGACTTTTGTACAGTATCTCACAGCCTATTTTAGGCTGAACTACATATAGCTGAGTAACACAAACTCACACAGACATTTCACCAAAGTTACAACTATTGCACAAATTTTTGGTGGGGGGAATCAACCATTATCACAAACAATACCTAAAGAGCTATTTCCAATGTGATTTTTCCCTGCTGCCATGATTAAGAGGAATGAGCAGCATCAATTTCCCAAGACCTTACAGAAACAGGTAGATTGTTGCTAATTTCTTTTTATTAGTTGGTCCTTGCTGTTCAGCTCAGGTCTTATAATAATTATGTAGCATTTAGGGGCAAAGATACAACCTAGCAATCCAGCACTGGAGGCTAAGATAGAGAAGATCTCTACAGCCACCATGGATTTTCCTTTGGTGCTCAGGTATGCTGGAACAAAGGAGACCCAAACACTGCAAAACACCAACATGCTAAAAGTAATGAACTTGGCTTCATTGAAACTATCTGGCAACTTCCTGGCTAGAAAAGCTACCGTGAAGCTAACAATAGCCAAGAATCCCAGGTAACCCAGGACACAATAAAACATTATGGCCGACCCTTCATTACATTCTACAATGATTTCTCTAGCCAGAGAGTACATGTCAAAATCTGGGAATGGAGGAGCAATACAGAGCCATACAGCACAAATACAGGCTTGAATAATGAAACACCCCAAAATAATACAGTTTCCCAATCTTTTCCCCAACCATTTCCTCTTTTTGGATCCTGGCCTAGTGGCCATGAAAGCCAGAACCACTGTGATTGTTTTTGCCAAAATACAAGAAACAGCCACTGAGAAGATCATACCAAAAGTGGTTTGTCTTAAATAGCAGGTCACTGTGTTAGGATGGCCAATGAATAGCAAGGAGCACAGGAAACAGAGTGATAGAGAAATGAGCTGACAAAAGGTGAGATCCCGATTGTTGGCTTTGATGATGGGAGTATTACTATGTTTAATGAAAATTCCTAACACAAAAGCTGTTGCTAGAGAAGAAGACAAACTGAAAAAAGATAAAGTAATGCCCAAAGGTTCTGTGAAAGAGAGGAAGTTCAGTTTCTTAGGGAGACATTTATCTCTGTTTTTATTTGGAAATTGACCCACTGGACACTGGAAACAATAGTCCATATCTGAAAAATAGAACAAAAGCTGTGTTAGTCCCTTAGTAATTAATGATGGGCAAGCTGTGGTATTCTCAGTACAAAAATGAACTGTCATTTATCATTATAAGACAAGATTTGAAAACAATCTTATTTCCCCACCCGCAACAGTCCTATGTTGATGTTTCAGCATTTTTAAAAAATATATTGACTAATTAAATGCATAGTTTGTTAAACACTCAGACTACAGATGAGCAAATCTGTATTTCCAGACCGTGTCACTTTTGCAGGTTTTGATCCCAGAAGACTATTCTTCCAAAGACCTCAGTGATTGGGAAAGGGATATAAGGTATCAAACAGTTCCAGAAGTATCTTTGACCCAAGTTGTTAAGGGTCTTTTAAATTAATACAAGAATCTTGAACATTGACCAGTAGTGTATAGGCAACCATTGCAAGCTTTTGAGCACCCACATTTTGTGATAGCTGGTGCCCTTCAACAGTTTTTATAAACCAGAGGAACCAGGGTGCATTTTTAGGTACACTTCCAATGCCTACACCAAACTTGCTTTCATCTGTAATCAATAAAGTTGTGGCCTAAATGGATCCCAATACATATTTCTTCTGTTGGTTGTACTACATTGCATACACCCTGCACAGCCTTCACTGCATCTGGGTCCAAAATCACCACATACGTATCAAATAGGCATAAATAGGATTGTGCTAGCACTGGTGGCATGTCATTCATGACCCTAAACATTTTCCACCTACGCTTCTGGTCTGAAATCTTCCCATCTGGACAAGGAGAACAATCAAAACAACAAAATGGTTTCCCTTCTTTCTTTTTTCTGCTGTAACCTGGATGGCAGTTTTCATTACATCTGGCAAGGGGCAGCACCTATCAAAAAAGAAAGAAAGAACTGTACTTGCAAAGAGAATCAAATGGATTAGATTTCAAATTCTAAACAGGTGGAAATAACTCAGGAAAATATGAGCAAGGTTTCAGATTGGTTTTCAAAGGATGCCTTAGTATAACAACCTTCTGATCATTGCTGGTCCCATATAAGCATAGTGACACAAGCTCAGCAGTACTTGGTCTGAATGAGCAAAACATACTACATACAAAGCTACATTTTGGGGTGATTTTATGAACCAAAATAAGTACTTATTTTCTACTACTATATATATATAGAGAGAGAGAGAGAGAGAGTAGTAATGTGTGTCTGTGTGTGTGTGTGTGTGTGTGTGTGTATGCTAATTTCTCTGTCCATTTTCTATGTGGCAGTTGTAAAAAAAATCAAATTCCATTGTAGGAATCATTAGGAAAGGAATTGAAAATAAAACTGTCAATAACATAATGTTATTATGCAAATCTACAGTGTGATCACATTTGGAATACTATGCACAGTTCTTGTTGCCTCACCTCAAAAATGAAATTGTAGAATCGGAAAAGGACAGCGAAAATAATCAATGGAATAGAGCTACTTCCCTATGAAGAAAGGTTGCAGCATTTTGAACTTTTTAGTTCAGAGAAAAAGTGAGTAAAAGGTGAAATAATTGAAATCTATAAATTTATGCATGACATGGAGAAAGTGGGTAGAGAAATGTGCCTCTCCCCCCCCCCCCCCATAACACTAGAAGTCATGGACATTCAATGAAGCTGAATGTTGGAAGACTCAAGATGGAAAAAAGTTATTTATGCAGTGCATGAATTAAGTTCTTTTTCAGAACCAACTTGGTTGGCTTTAAAAATGGATTGGACAAATTAATAGAGGATAGGACTATCAGTGGCTGTGCTATGGCAGATATGCTCTGCCGCCACTATCCAAGCCAAAAATGCTTTTGAATTCCAGTTTCTGGAAGCCGGGGCAGGTGCTGGTGATAGTGCTCTTTTGCTCAGGTTGTGCTTACAGATTCCATCTGACTGGTCACTGTGAGAACCAGATTACATTATCCATTTATATATCTCAGTATTTTCTTCTTGTTGTTGTTTGTTCCATATAAATCCCGAGAAATGCTGGGTACTTTCTCCTAGTTTTCTCTGTTTTGAACCCACCTGATTAAATGTCATGTGCCATGTGATGGCCTCCTTATTAATTGTGAACACTTGATCCAGCACAGAATGTGGATTCATTCTTCCCACGTTTACTTTTAAGAAAGATTGATTTGGGAAAGTAACCCAGTTTATTATATCAAATCCAGCCATTAATTCACCATTCTCATTAAAATACACTGTATCACCAACGGTATTGTTAAATGAAATTCTCCTTAGGAAATGATGAAGCTAGAGTGAACAGAGACAAAATGAGATTTTATAAGGTGCAAGTCTGATTTTACAAAATGATTAAAGTGCAACCCCTCTCCCCCCCAGTCTTTCATTCTAAAACTATATGCTTCAGAAAAGGGATGTGCTGTGTTTAGGTATGGAAATGTTATGTATATATAGGATATTATGTGAATCGGTCAGAACACTTCAAATCCCTTTGTTATTGATTAATGCTTCATATAAGCCTGAGGTTCCTTCTACCCCCATGAACCTCCACAGCATACTGGCTGAAAGGTGGTCACCAATCAGGTTTTTGGATGCTTGGATACTTGCCAGTGCCAAGCCAAAGTGTGCAAACTGTTGCCAATAAAAGTCAGTCCATTAGTGACTAATATCTGCATAGCTCTTTCCTCCTCCGTCTGCTCAGCTGCACATTGTGAGCCACGGTTTATGTGAAAAAATACCTTCCAAGGTTGCACATTCAGATGATCCAACCAACTTCTGTCTGGCATTGCTCTGTGTTTTAGCTTGGATGAGTACATCCTATGTAAAGTGTGTGCTATGGCATGGACTGCATTGTAAATGCTATAGCTTTGACCAGTAAAACTCATTTCAAAAAGAGTCCCAGGGAGGCTCTCCAGCTTCTCTTCACCAGTGCAATGATTATTATTGCATTTGTCACTGCATTTGCTGATCTGATTTGAATCAGAGAAAAAGCAGTTAAATGCCTGTTGCCAGAAAATTATAAGAAAACCATCCCCTTTGGGTGACTTAGGATGTAAGAACTGCAGGAATTTTCTGAAGCCCACTGCTTCTTTTGAGTGCATGACAAAAGACAAGGCCCCATCAAAGACTTGGATATTAGATGTCCTGTGCAATGTTTCTGAAGAAAAATCCCACTGAGCTGTCATGATCCAGACTTTTCCTATAGATGTCTCTTCGATGCCTTTCACCATTGCAAAGAAGAATATTGTCCAAGTCATACATGTAATGGTGGCATAGTCTGCATTTACCACCAAAACATTGACTTTGGAGTTGGATAGATAGCTGGCCTTGTGCAAAATAGATTTAAATGAACTCAGTTTATCTATAGCATGAGATATGGCTGGTGTCTTTTCACTGAGGGCAATGCATATTCCACATTGCAAAAGCATTGGGATCAAGGTCAGCATAAACTTGTCTCCATTATCATCATCCTTTGCAATGATCCCAATCCATGTCCATTGAAAATATAAAAGAAGCTGGACAATCCCTTCATACTGATATTGTTCACTGGGAACTGCCCTGTACAGTGAAGGGAGTTGATTTCTAACATGCATCACTGGAGCAAATGCACAATAGGCAATCTAAGGGGAATAAAAATCAGAAAATCACTAATTCTAATATTTAATATATTGATAAGATAATATCATCATTAAAATAATGTGAATATATTATTTGCTTAACTGAAAAATAGCTTATTCTTAGGGGAAAGCACTTCCCATGATATTGTCTTCTTTCCTTCACACACAATTTTATTGCCAGTGAACTGCTTTTTCAGCTTGGAATATAGATGAATTCTGGTGATTTTGTAGTTAATGTCAAAAACTCTTGAACTCTAGTCCTGTTTTGTTTGTGAGGGTGAAATTTGTAGTCCTTTCCATCTTTTTTCTATGTTGAATTTCATGTTCAGCTATGCCATGGCTTTAGAATTAAGCAGCACTCTCCCATTGTTAACTTTGTGGCAGAAGAAGTAGCCATACCACTAAGGTAGCAATATATTATAGTGAGGTTTCTGTTGAAGACTTCCTAAAAACTGAAGTTACTGCAGATTAAAAACAAAACAATGTAGACCATGTATCTAGAGCACATCCAACCTGTTCCAGAAAAAATCCAAATTGTTTCTTATTCACCTTTTCAAAGTATAATTCAATGTGCTAGCGCTCATCCTTTGAAGGCAGGCACAGCTTGGAATATGGCTATTTGAGATAACACCTTTCACCCCATTAACGATTTTCCTCAGAGGTCCTCCTGCTGGTGCCCCCACTAGCCATAAGGTGGTGGTTGGTAATGGGTCATTTTGGTTGTAGTGCTGCCTTCTAGAGCTCTCTCCCACTGGACATTCACCTGTTGCCTATGATTAAAATGTTCTTTAGGCAATGGAACACTGGTAGAGAAACTCTGGCTCTTCTAATGTTGCTGGACTACAAATCTTGCCATTTTTGAACACAGGGCTTGCTGCCTGGAGCTGATAAGTGTTGTATTCCAGAAACCTTAGAAAGGCTAAACATTGCCCACTGGTGCAGTAAGCAAAGAAGCTGCCAAAACCAAGGCTCCTCAACCCTCCATATTGTATATATTTTTTAAAAGTCTCTCTTTTTCACTATCCAAATATTAATATGCAGGTTGTTTCTATTTTTAGATGTGTTGTTGAACTCTGTTTCACAAGCACAAAATGGTGAGAAATTGGAGACAGGAGACTTTTTCTAAATTTTCTGGATTTTCTGGAAGGAAAAGCAGTTATATCTGTTATTTTCTCTTGTAATGGCTTATACTACCTGTGGAATCTTGTAGATGCCTAATAGAGTAGCCATGTGAAGGGAGATTTCAGAGTCAAGTCCCCCAATAACAGATATCAGCTTCCGTTGCTTATCACATTTGAAGTTTGGAACAATTGCTTTCTGGCTAGAAAGAAGTTTCAAGGTGTTTTGATGAGTCATCCTTGCATTGAAATAACTCTCATAAATGTGGAAGCCAAGACTTGTATTTGGTAAGATATTGGGATTCTTATTCATCTCCTTCACTGCAAACACCAAGGACAGAACATGCTGGTAGCTTTTTGTTATTGCCCTAAATGAAGATTAGTGCTAAGTGTGAGACAGATATTGAGTCCTATCCTAACCATCTATTTGATAATTACTTTTGATAGGACACAACTGGAGACATCATCATGACTGCAGATGTGATTAGGTTTGAACTGCATACCTTTTCTAATTTGTAGAGAACAAGAAAAAACCCCGTTAATGAATTCATAGAGTAGCACAAAGCAGGAGTACCAACTTGAATAAAATATTGAGGGGCCCAGGTAAGCCCTGCCCTGCATAACTGATCACATCACACACACACACACACACACACACACAAACTACATGAATGGCAATGCCCATAACTTTGCGGGGGGACTGGCTCCCTAAAATATTTTATTGGGGAGAGCAAAGGGGCCTAAATGCCTAGGAGTTGGCTCCTATGGCACAAAGTTTCCAGTTTGGGAATTCATGAACATGTTTAAAATGTTCATATCATTACTAGCAGCAAAATTTGCCTTCTCTTCAGTCAAAGGTCCCAGAATGGGTAAAGGGGTGGATCTTCAGCATTCACTAAATGCTGTATAATGAAGGTACAGGATGGGTGCCAATGGGGAAAGAGTTCCACAACTTAGGAACTGATACAGAGAATGCCCACTCTTGGGCTGCCACCCTTCTCTGTGCAGAGGAACTACCCAAAGGACCCTCTGTCGATCTTAGCACCCCCCCCCCCCCGAAGCTCTGTATGGAAGGAGGAATTCTTTGAGGCATTTCTGTTTCTGTGGCATATTTATAATCAATACATATATATTTTATGCAACTCTGCAAATTGTGTATATACCTGATTAGGTGCTGGTTATTTCAGGAACTCTGGAGTGTATATGCATATAATATACCAGAATTGTTTGTATTTTTAGAAGACAGGGATCAATAGGACTTTACCTCTTATTGAAACTAAGAAGTGAGGTAGAAATAAGAATGAAAATTATAAGGACATCTATTGATATCAGGCAGGTTCCTTCACTAGACTTTTTTGGGTACCTTGTAAAAAAATCTTTTGTTAAGACAGACCTACCCATATAAGTAAAATGCTGGTGTGTGTTTGAATCTTTTTTTAGTTTAATACTGGTTTACCACAGCCAATCACAAACAAACAATCACATCCTAGGCCAACCCCAACCTCTCTCACCACCAAAGGAACACAAGTGAACAACACAAGCACGCTGACACCAAACTACATACATTAAGCATAATAGAAACACCGCTACCCCACCCCACCCCCATCCATCTCCCCTCCTTCCACCCTCCTTTCCTCTTTTTTTTTCTTTTCTTTTTTCTTCTCCCCCTAATGCCTCAACAAATGAAATGGATTTGTAAAAATGTTACATGGGGGAAAAAAAAATACGAGGCATTACACTTACACTGTAAAACAAGAAAACCCTTAATAAAATATATTAAAAAAAATAAAATACTGGTTTATGGTGTAGCACCCTGCTTGTGGTTAACGCTTAGCTGGAATGAAATATTCAACGCAGCAATAGAGAAATTAAAATAATAATTTATTTGTCAGACAAATAAATATGAGGCACAGTGGTATATGGTTACCAAGCTCTGACCTGGCCTCCTGCCATTCTGGCCAGCACTTATATTTCCTTAATCCAGCCCCCTTGCTCCTCCTGTGGCTGCCTCTGTCCAATCAGCCTGGTTGAAATTCCTATTGGCTGTTTGCTAGAACCAATCACAAAAGATACACCCATTTCCTCTTGTCCTTTTATGGGAAACAAAAAGCTATATATTCTTCTATCTATAAATGACAAATAAGTAGTAATATATCTTACATGTGTCTCAACAAGGAACCTTAATTACCAGCTCACCTCGCCCTATTGCCCTCCAAAACAAATGGTTTAATCTCAAATTTTTATCTTAAACAGATGTCAAGGATCATCATTGAAAGATCTCCTTCCTTTGGAGGTCTCTAAACAAAAGCTTGACAACCATATGTATGCTCTAATGATGTTTCCTGCTTGGCAGGGGGGGCTGGTGGCTGATGGCCCCTGTGATCTCTTCCAACTATATGAAATAAGAATCTAGCATAAGGATTTAACATTTCTTAGCTTCTAATTCCTTTGCATATTACATTTAAGCCAATATATTTAATACATAACATAAATAACCTTTTAAAAGGAAAAGAAATCTTAAAAGGATCTCAGTTTAAGAAAGAAACAACTTTAGAAAAAGACTTCCCAAAATACTCTCTTCCTTTCTGCCAGCTAGATGCTTTTCCATTGCTCTTGACCTTTGAACCTTAGGAAAATATGGCTCAAGTTTAATGGGAGGCACATAGTTTTATTTTACTATTTACCCACTCTTAATTATGTTTTTCTCTGCTTTTTTATCTTCTGTAATATGTAGGGTCAGTGTAACCTTGGCTGTCAGCCTGTAATTCCCTTTTTACGACTTTGAGAATTGTTTTCTGCTATAAATCAGGGGGCCCCCTTATCCAGGAGAATAAACATCTTGCCAAGGTTCTTAGGCAGCTGGTCTTCTGCCTAGCATGAACATTTGAAAATCTTTAAGCTCATTTTAAAATACAGGCCCTGATCAAGCCTCAATAAAAATGCAGGCTATGATTAGATGCCTCAATGGTTTTAAATATTTATTTATAACTGTTTTACAGATATTTTATCACTTTTTTTCATGAAACAGTTATTGTAAACTCAGTTTCTTTCTTTTCACAATCAAGCTGTATATAAATTTTATGAAATAAAAAATAAAATAGGATTGATGAATTATGTCTGACAACATGAGGGTTGTAGCCAACATGTAGAACAAAAACCACATAGATTTTAAAAGCCTGCTAATAAGACTAAATGCTTGTACAGCCTGCTTTGGGTCATTGCAGTGCTTGTATCACCTACATAAGGCAATTCTAAGCTGGGCTGTCACAGTACAGCTGGGGTAAGGGGTATACCTTACATAAGTCCATCCAAAAACTTTGTTGCTGGGTGTTCGCTGAATGAAATTTCATCAAACATGCAGACATATTGAGTAGCAATCGCTCCAATGGTGATGTCTCCTGTCTGATTATACTGGTATGGGAGCTGGAAGGGATCTGTCAAGGTACACATAACAGTGGGTGTCTCACATTCACTTTGAGGAAGTTGCAGCCACAAAATAAGAAGCAGGAGAAGGAATTCCTCCAACATCTTGGACAATGCCCAGTTCCATTTATTATCTACCATCAGCCTTGTTACAACTTGCTTACATCCATTGCTCCAAATGCTTTTGCAACGGGAATTGCCACATATCTGACTTAATGCTTCAGTCCACCCAACATCCCATTACTAAATGGCCCAGAGCTATTTTATAATAGATTTCAGACTATGCTATTAATTCTGTTTGTGAACTCTACAGTCCACATGGGGTTTGGCAAGTCGGATGGTGACATGTGGTAATTTGTGATAATTGAAGTGTTCAGAGCCATCTTCCAAGAGTATTGCATTCTGGAAGATTTTACTTGCATCAGAAAACCCCTCTGAAAAAAACATGTTTGCTGCCTCTCAGCATGGTTTACAAAGAAATCATGTGTTCCAATTAATGCCCTGATTTTATCTAAATCAACTTGTTAATAAATTATTTTCCATTTTCCTACTGGAGCCTCCATATGATCTCTTTCTCATACTTAGTTCTGAACAACTTGCCTTTAGCTATCAAAACAGGCTTAGCATGACTTTGACATTTTGTCATATTGATTTAATAGCAGGAAGGGAATTCACCAGAAAACATTCTCTTCTTGGCATTAGAATGTGTCAACAAGTTGAAAAATATTCCAGGCAGAGTATGTAACTTTTTAAAAGACATTTTTAATTGTTTTTAGAATATCTTTTAGGAAAAAACAAAAAAACAGAACCCCTATTTTTTATGTATAATTTTATTCTATTATTGACACCAGGAAACACTGTCCACCACAAGCTTCACACAAAGTTGTGGGTGAGCTAGGGTGTCAAAGTTGAAGAGAACACAATGAACTGGGGAGGGCTACGCAGAAACAGATATGTATAATAGAAAGCCTTTGAAAAGCGTCTGGTGGAGGTTTCTTAATTGGCCTGTAATCTTTACGTAGCTGGGACATTAAGGTATGTATGTGAATCTATAAAAAAAATGTGAAACCTGTCATCGGGGTCTCTTGTTTCTTGTATGCAACATGAGATGAATGAGACACCATTGATTTTGCTGCCCATTCAGTTATTGACCAAAGAATACAATGGCCTGTTTCACAAAACATCTTGTGATGTACAATCTGAACAGAGCATTGAAACCTTACCATCTTAAGAGATACAAAATCTAATTATATATGTGTAATACACGTGTAATGTATTTTGGGTGTTCAACATAAACTACATTGAAAGTGCAGAACTGTGTGAAAATAAAAGGAGACTTGAAAATGCAAGAGGCAGGAAATATGTTTTAAGGGTTTGTTTAGATTAATGTTCACAACTGAATAACAGCGCAAGAATAACTATCCTAACACTTGAGTTCCTATATATTCCTCTTTATTAGCTGTTCTCTGCTGTTCAAGGAAGGCCTCAGGATAATTATGTAGCATTTGGGGGCAAAGATACAACCAAGTAATCCAGCACTAGAGGCCAGGATGGAGAAGATCTCCACAGCCACTGTGTATTTCCCCTTAGTGCTCAGGTATGCTGGAACAAAGGACAACCAAACACTGCAAAACACCAGCATGCTGAAAGTGATGAACTTGGCTTCATTGAAACTGTCTGGCAACTTCCTGGCTAGGAAAGCCACAGTGAAGCTGATACTGGCAAGAAATCCCAGGTATCCCAGAACACAATAAAACATTGTGATGGATCCCTCATTGCATTCCACTATGATTTCTTCAGCTATAGAGTCCATGTCAAAATCTGGAAATGGAGGAGTGGTACTGAGCCATACAGCACAAATAATGGTTTGGATAAAGGAGCAGCTGAGAAGAACAGTATTGGCCAAACCTTTCCCCACCCATTTCCTCATTCTAGATCCCGGTTTGGTGGCCATGAAAGCCACAACCACAGTTATCGTTTTTGCCAATATTGTAGAAACAGCCACTGAGAAAATGATGGCAAAAGAAATTTGTCTTAAGTAGCATGTTACTGCATTGGGCCGACCAATGAACAGCAAGGCACAAAGGAAGCAGAGCAATAGGGAAACTAGCTGACAATATGTAAGTTCCCGATTGTTGGCTTTGACGATGGGAGTATTCTTGTGCTTGATGAAAATTCCTAGCACCAAAGCTGTGATGAAAGAAGAAGACAAGCTGAAAAAAACTGAACAGATTCCTAAAGCTTCTTTGAAAGAGAGGAAGTTTGGTCGCTTGCGGACACATTGATCTCTGTTTCTGTTTGGAAATTGATCTCTTGGGCACTGGAAACAGTTATCCATGTCTGAAAAACAGGGGGGGGGGAATCCCTCAATAATTAGTAATCAGAAAGATTGCATTCCCACCCCAAAAGTTATTTACATACTCCCTCTCTCTCTATATATATACAGTGGTACCTCTGGTTACATACTTAATTCATTCCGGAGGTCCATTCTTAACCTGAAATTGTTCTTAACCTGAAGCACCACTTTAGCTAATGGGGCCGCCCACTGCTGCCGTGCCACCGCCGCACGATTTCTGTTCTCATCCTGAAGCAAAGTTCTTAACCTGAGGTACTATTTCTGGGTTAGCGGAGTCTGTAACCTGAAGCGTATGTAACCTGAAGCGTATGTAACCTGAGGTACCACTCTGTGTGTGTGTGTGTGTGTGTGTGTGTGTGTGTGTATTCTTTTCTTCCTGAGTCCATGACACCAATTTCATCTCAGAAATACTATAGTAAACTCTAATGCAAAAATGTCAACTGAGAGTGACTCTGTAGGTGGCAAACCTATTGCAAGGTCAGGCAGGATGTATCCAGCTTAGGATACAGTGGATCTCTGGCTGTTTCCCTTTATTGCTCCCTTTATTGTATCTAGCATCCCTTTGGGGGACAGAACCTGAGCCTTATGGTGAAGGGAGTTGTACAGCCCCTAAGCATATGTAGGCAATTCACATCTTACACTTAGTATACTAATGTGATTGCAGCTTTGCGTGGATGGGGAATAATAAATAAATGGAGAGCGGACACAAGTCACTCTCCCTTTATGTATTTTCTCCACCCCACCCACCTACAGCTGCAATCATAGGCTTACTTGACTTTGAGAAGGCAATGTGGGGGCTTTGGCGACATACCAGAGCCCTTGCACTGTGTTCTCAAAACTACGTAAGTGAGGCACTGGACTTTGAGAAGGAGGCATAAAGGCTCTAGAAGTGTGATAGAGTCCTTGTGCCTCCTCTTCAAAGCCTGGTACCTCACTTACCAGTCTAGAGGAAGTCAGGGGTGAGGTCTCTGTGATGCTGCTGGAGCCCTCATGCCACCTTTCCATAGACAGGTAAACAGCACTCCACCTTGCAGGGCATTCCTGGCTTTACTTTTTTTTTTTTGTTTATGTGTGGACCACCACAAGCGAACCCTCATGTAAGAGGCAATACATATGTATAACAAAAACTCTACATCTTTTTCTCAAACACAAGCAGACAACATGATCCACTAGTTGTCTGCTTAGTCTATTCTTAGGACCATTTCAACTTATTAAAAAAATATATATTAAAAGACCTTCCTAAGGTTCATGGTGTTCACTGCTAACATTGTAAATACCATTGTTCTTGAGCTGCAGCTGATACATCAGAAATGCATGTGTCAAAAAAGCTTGTTTGGGATATTTATTATCATTCCTCAGACTTATAAAATAATATTTATAAACTTGATGGAATGAAAAAGAAGCAAAATTGATCAATTACCGCTACAATGGTTCTAATATTAATCAAATTCAAATCCTTTATTGCTTAGCTGGTGGAGGCATAATCAAATTGTACAACAGTATGGTAAAAATGGAAATAAATCACTATATATTTAATGTATGAGGCTTATTTTGAACATACAAGGGTTTTTTTTGCTAACATACAGGGGTAAGAAGTTTGGTTGTTTATTCGATACATTTGTACTGTGTATAGCAAATTATCAGTTTGTGTTCTAACTGGATCATCACTATTCTTTGGGGAGAGCTGAACCAAAGGCAGAAGAAAAATGAAGAAAAATTTATGCTCACAAAATTGAACATATTTTTTCCTACCCTTTTGGTCCGAAATCTTCCCATCTGGACATAGTACACAATCATAGCAACAGAATGGCTTCCCCTCTTTCTTTTTTCTGCTGTATCCAGGAAGGCAATTGTCATTACACTTGGCAGTTGGCAGGATCTATCCACAAAAAGAGGAGAATAATTGCTCTGGTATCTAATCAATAAATTAATACTATGGTGTTTTAAATTAATACTATGGTGTTGCTTATCATGGGCCATAAGGTTTCTTTTTTTTTTTTAAAATATTTATTAAGATTTTTTAAAATACAAAATGCAAAAATAATAAACAATATAACATGGATCATAACATATTTTTCAGAACTTCTTTGGACTCCCTCACGTCTCCCACTCCCACTTACATCGTTATAAATTTTTCCCAGCAATTTATCATCTTGTTTATATTCTTAAATTTTGTTCAATTAATTTGATCTATTCTCCACAAATTTTATATTTCCCTCAATCTCACTTATCGTCAATTTCAAATCTAATTCAGTGGTAGGCAATTATTTATGATCTAGCATGGGCCATAAGGTTTCTAAGGCTGCAGTTCTATTTACAAATTCCTGAGACACCTTGAACTAAATGGGACTTATATCTGAGTAGACATAGCTAAGTTTGCATTGCAAAAAAATCAGCTACTTTAAAGGAGACACCCATTTTAAAGGAATGCTTCTGTACAGAACATAACGGCTTTGAAAATAGTTATGATCTTATGATCGTTGTAAGTGCTCTTGACTGAGTTGCTCAGAAGCTGGGTGATTCTGAGCCTAGATTAAATAAGCAAACCACACTTGACTGTCACATTTGGAGTAGATGTCATAGTCAGTAAGTAAATTCCAATAAGTTTTAACCAGAGATGTTATCCTATAATGAAGGAACGTGAACCTAGTTCACTGAATTGTAAGCACTCCTTTTGGCATAACATTTTGAGACCTTTAAAATAAATTCCCTACGAGGAGGTTATTGACTTCATACTCAGTAACAATGGGACTCACATTTTGAAGAACTTTATCACATGCTGTATCACTATTAATAATCTTCAGCATCCAAACGGTCCAATGAAAATACTCTACTGGTACAATTCTAAGGATCATTGAGTAGTGGCTCCTTTTGGAGCAAGTCATCCAAGAAATGACAGTAGATATGCACAATCCTGCTCATTCAATTATTCCTTAATGAAGCACTATTAACTTGAAAAATACTGGAAATGATACTATGGTTGTACCTCGGGTTAAGTACTTAATTCGTTCCAGAGGTCTGTTTTTAACCTGAAACTGTTCTTAACCTGAAACACCACTTTAGCTAATGGGGCCTCATGCTGCTGCTGCGCCGCTGCCACACAATTTCTGTTCTCACCCTGAAGCAAAGTTCTTAACCCGAGGTACTATTTCTGGGTTAGCGGATTCTGTAACCTGAAGTGTATGTAACCTGAAGTGTATGTAACCCGAGGTACCACTGTACTTGTATCAATATAATTGCCTCCTTTACGTCTTGGCCCAAACTGTTTCCCTCTGAAATTGCTGCTAATACAGAGAGGAAAAGTAGTTGTTAGCAAGTTTCAGTGCAAACAGCGTTGTGCACTTGACCAAGGCATGATCCCACTGCCCATCAGCCAACAGACAGTGTGGCTTGCTCAAGAAAAGGAACAGCTGGTAGCTGACTTTACAATCTTAACTGTTCCTTTGTAGCCACATCAGTCCCTGACCTGACATCACATCTGACATAATGTAGAATAAGTGTGGCATCATTAGTGAGGAATGGATTCATGGGCAAAATTAGGTCTGCAAGCTAGAAGTTTTCTGATCCTTTAAATAGTGATAAAATAACAATAATATTAATTTCAATTAATAAGATTTCCTTTATAAATCATTCTTCAGGTTCTCTCATAGGCATAACCAAATATCTTTTTGTGAGAGAATTGGATACCAAAGATTATGTCCAACTAATATGTTCTCTTTTACCTTTATTTTTATCCTACCTGATTAAATGTGTTGTGCCAGATGACAACCCCTTCATTAATGGTGAATGTTTGACCTTGTGTTGTGTATGGATCCATTTCTCCCACTTTCACTCGTGAAAAAGATTGGTTTGGGAAGGTAATCCAATTTATAATATCAAATCCCGCTGCCAATTCACCATTCTCATTTAAAGAAACAGTGTCTCCAGCACCATTGTTGAATGAGGTACTCCTTAGGAGAGAATGAAGCTAGAATGAAAAGGCAAAGGCAAAAACAAAACATCAAATTTGCAGATGACACCAAAGTGGGAGGGATAGCTAATGCTGCAGAAGGCAGGATCATGATTCAGAATGATTTTAACAGATTGGAGAACTGGACCCAAACTAAAAAAAAATAATTTCTACAGAAGGGGATGCTCTGCCTACCATACCCACCTTTCAGGGGGCAGAAACACATTCCACATCACCTAGGTCCAAAGGAGGTATGAACAGATGGAGAAGATCCTGTCTTCTCTGCAAAGTGATAGGTTGCTTAATAAGGAACAAAAAAAATCCTACTTTGTCCTAAAGTGACCACCCTAGCCACACTGCAGGGAAGGTCAGTATGTGGAATGGCAAAAAGAAGAATGACAGCAGGAGCATTCTGGGCCTAAATGCACTCAGTTGCCCCACCCTCCATGTTGTCATGCACAGGACACTGCATGTGGATGGCAATTTGTTCTTAAGGCAAAGCATGCCATGCAAAGCGAGATCAGAAGTGGAGTGGGAATTGGCTTAATAAAAGACCACCACTTTATTAACTAGTTTTAAAAAATAGAGTTTTACTCTGGGAACAACTCCAAGGGTGCATTGTGGGAGCCAAACTATGTCAACCAGAATGAAATGCAAGAAAGAAAGGGAAAATTGCCATAATGTGTGCCTTTAAAAAAAACAAAAACACTTGTTACAAAACAAGTGTTTTTGTATTAAGAAAATGGAAACTCAACCCAAAATTCTTAGGAATGTTCAGTGCCCTACCCAATGGCCCACTGATTTCAGCTCTTCTTGTTCCACTCCCACCTCCTTCAATGTCCATGAAAAAGCTATTAAACATTATTCTCCCACTTCATTTCAGCTCATTCACTTATAAAATCCATCCCATCCAGCATATATCAGATGCCAAACATTACCCTCCTTATTCATACACTTAAAATGTAACTTTACAGAGATGTGTCCTTAGAAGACACTTTCAGCATCGACATGGCAATATGATATGAGCTCTTTTTCTTATTCTCTATCAACACATCTTTCTTCATTCATCAACCTATAGTAACATCCAATTCCTGAATCTTCATTGATTAGCATTAATAACTTTTGAGGGGGAAAATGAGTTAACCTTCAACAGATTGATGACTTCTGCTGTGCTTTCAGGTGGCAGGTAAGGAAAGAGATCTGGGAACAGGAGTGACCAGTGTATTCAAGGAATAAGGAACATAGTGCATGGATCTGGATTTCCTGAATTGTGTGTCATCACACAACAAACTAGGAGAGCTAGTTTTCATATGAAAATTACCTGCCAAGGTTGAACTTCTGGAAGATCCAATCTACTTCTGTCCAACATTGCTCTGTGTTTTTGCCTGGATGAGTACATTTTCTGTAAACTATGTGCTATGGCATGAACTGCATTGTAGATGCTGTAGCTTTGGCCAGTCATACTTATTTCAAAGAGAGTCCCCGGGAGACTGTTCAGCTTCTCTTCACCAGTGCAAGTAACTGATCTCATCTCTTCCTCCTTAGAATCAGGAAATGAGCAGTTGAATGCTTGCTGCCAGAAGATCCTCAAAAAATCATTGTCTTTGGACGTCTTAGCATGTAAGACCTGAAGGAATTTTCTGAAACCCAAGTCTTCATTTGAGTGTATTGCAAGAGATAATGAACCATGAAACACCTGTATGTCAAAAGCCCTGTGCATCACGTCAGCTGAGAAATCCCACTGGGCCGTTGTTATCCACACTTTACTGATGGATGTCACTTTTATATCTTTCAGCATTGCATATATAAGCATTACCCATGTCAAATATGTCATGACACCAGTTTCTGCATTTACTATCAATACATTGACTTCAGAATTGGATAGATAACTGGCCTTGTCCAGGATAGAGTCAAATGAACTCAACGTCTCTACAGCATGAGTTGTGGCTGGTATTTTTTCATTGAGGGCTGTGCAGATTCCATGCTTCAAAAGCACTGGCATTAAAGTCTGCAGAAATTTCTCTCCATTATCATTCTCCATTGTGATGATCCCAACCCACGTCCATTGGAAATGAAGAAGAAGCTTGACAATCCCTGCATACTGATACTCTTCATTGGGCACCATCCGGTAGAATGGAGGGAGCTGGCTTTTATCATCCATCTCTGGAGCATTCACACAGTAGGCAATCTAAGCCAAATAAAAATTATACATTCATCAAAAAATAATCATACAATGACATTATGCAATTAGATAAATAATGTAATAGCACCACATTTTCCCCTTCCTTGTTGCCAGACTTCCTGCTCTCATTTTTGTATACACATAATTCATGAATTCATTCTGTAGTTTAATTGTAGAGCACTAGATTATTTCAGTTCATTTTATGCTAAATGTCATACTTTCAGAAATTCATACTCTATCTTTTTGTTTGTGGCATGCATGTGAAATGTTGATTAGTTTGTGTCAAGCTGCTGCCAGCAACTCCCAAGGCTGGTTGCCAGGAACGTACAAAGACAAGGAAATGTTTCTTACCGTCCACTTTTGACTCAGTATTTACAGAGAGAGGCTATAGCACCCAGCCTATAATAATAATAATAATAATAATAATAATAATAATAATAATAATTTATACCCTGCCCATCTGGCTGGGTTTCCCCAGTCACTCTGGGCGGCTTCCCCCTCATCTGCCTCTGAGCTGTGACCTCCCTCAAACCCCTGTTGTAATTCTAAACTGTCGTCCTCCTCCCTGGAAGGATCAAACTGCGAAGTCCCTGACAGTTTGCAGGTTTCCTATGTATCAAAAATTGTGACTCTCTGCCATAGGAAGTAAGCATTTTATACACCTTCCCACATTGTCTTAGTTCCTAACACTACTTAGCAGTAAAAGCAGCAGTTATGCTACTAATCTTGGCAAAAATTGAATATATGAACACATATGCTGCATATATGGAATTGCATGATAATAAATTTTCGCAAGGACAGTTCAAAGTGCTGGTGCTTACCATTAGGGCCCTACATGGTTTGGATTAAGGATACTAGAGGGAGCATCTTCTAGCCCAGAGATAGGGAGTCTATGATCCTCCAGAATTGTTGCAATATAACTACCATATCCCTATCTATAGGCAAAGCTCATTGGAGCTGATGGGAATTGAAGACCATCAACAAGCTTGCTCAATCAACCACTCAATACAATAAGATCTTCTTCAGTGACCCTGCAACAAGTCCACACACCATCTGAAATGAAGCTATTTGTGAAGGATAAATAGTTCACTATCATATTTTATTGGATAAACATAATACAATCTATGGAAAACTTATATGGTCAGGTGATTTGTTCTACCTGTGGAATCTTGTAGATGCCTAAAAGAGTAGTCATGTAAAAGGAAATTTCAAAGCTAAGTCCTCCGATGACAGCTATCATATTCTTTTGCTTAAAACATTTGAAGTTGGGAACAATTGTTTTCTGGCTGGAAAGAAGTTTCAAAGTATTCTGATGGATCATTCTTGCATTTAAATAACTGTCATAAATGTGAAAGCCAAGGCTGATGTTTAGTAAGGTCTTCAGGTTTTTATTTATCTCATTCACTGCAAAAACCAGAGACAGGATATGCTGGTAGTTCTTAGACTTTGTCCTAAAGAAAAGAATTGTATCATATGTGTTATTATTAATAATAAAGGATCAACCATGCTTTTCAGAACAGGGATGAGTCATTTATTTATTCAGTGTGCCCATTGTGTTTTGGGCAAAAATGCATTTGACAAGGCCTTATCTAAAATAAATAAATAAAAAACAATATTTAAACAATGGTTTAGCCCTATATATGGAAATCTAAAAGCTGAAAATCTAAAAACTGTGGAACTCCCTCCCCACAGAGTTGTGTCTGGCACCTTCATTACACAGTTTCTGGTCAATGCCAAAATGCACCTCTTTACCCTGGCTTTTGACACCTGAGATGTATATTTTTAGGACCCAACTTATTTTTGCTCCTGTATATTGTTTTATACTGTTTTTAATGTTGTGTTTTACTATTGTAACTCACCCTGGGAGCTTTGGGTGAAGGGTGGGTAAATGATGATGATGTTAGCTGGCGTCAGTGCCAGATTTACGTATAAGCCAAACAAGCTATAGCTTAGCGCCCCACTCTCTTGGGTCCCCCCCCCCCATATACTTCTTCTTTATTGCATTTCACTATTAATATAATTCTTAATTGTATTTCAGTTCAACAATTACTTTGATAAAATACATTTTTTGTTATGTGCAAATGGCTTTAAATACATATCAGGTCCATAAATTACCATATAGCATATATTCAACATAAAAAACAGTGGCAATTTGTTGTTGACAAAGGACAGCTGGACATATAAAGGGCCCCATTACCTTCAGTAGCTTAGGGCCTCATCAAACCAAAATCCAGCCCTGGCTGGTATAAGTAAATTAAGCAAAGTTACACCAGTTTCAAACCCTGTGTAGCAGTGGGGCTGTTCCTGGTAGAAGGAAAAGAAGCTTTTAAAATATTGTTTCATGCAGGATTTGCTGGTCACATAACTTAGCTGAAAGGGTTTAGAGTCCAGGCTAAGTCCACCCCCTCCCTGGTCTTGCCATGGTATACCCCCAGGATGCCCCTTTTCTAGGACTTACACTGCCAGCTGTGCCTGTGTTTAATGCCATGTAAAATCAGAAATCTCTCATTTGCATGATTTTGGGCTCATGAGCTGATTCCGAGCTCACAAATATTAAGTCCCCAACAACCCCAGCTCAGCCAAAGATATGTCAGTGTAACTGGCTTATTCCATGTCAGTCAGGGCTTAGCTGACTGAACCAAGGTCATTGCAAGTATCCAAAAGAAGTGTTTTGCAAATATGGAATAGGTAGGATTGTGGGGAGTGTAGAGGCTAGATCCTAGGTCCTTTCTGATTGGTCACATAACCTGGAAACCCAGCCTAGAAACCTCTTTTAAAGGCTTGTTTTTGCACCACCAGTTTTAAGCACAGAACTTTATTCTGGCTTAATTTACACTGGTGTGCTTTATGCCAGCTTCTTGTGCAGAGGATTGGTTCCATAATGGAACAACTGCAGATAAAGCATGGAATACCCTATCCCTAAATCCCATTTGAGAATCTTTTGTCACATATTGATAGAAAAGATGTTAGTACAAAATATGTATCTCCCAGATAAAAAGAGCAGAAACACAACCATCAAATAAGAAGAAATAGAAATGGTGTATAATGCAATTCAGTTTAACAATGTCACAGGCAGAAGGTTGCTTGGTATTTAAAAATATTCCAGCTATGCTAGAGTGCATTAATTTAAAGGGGAAAAATAAGGAAATATTTCAATGGTATCTTTCTCAACATAAACTGAGCAAAAGATGCAGTCAAAATATGTATTGTTGGAGATGTAAAAGAACTACTACAGACTTTATACATATTTTGGAACTGTGTTAAAACAATACATTTGGAGGCTAAAATTCTGCATGATTATGTATTACCATGATCCCCAAAAACAGTCCTCCTTTGCATGCATTCTGTAGTTATAAATGCTGATCTACAACTAGCAATAAACATTTTGACAATGGTAAAACTATGTATAGCCCAGCAATGGAGAATTCCCCCATAACTATAAAATGACTGAAGAAAACTTGAGATAATATTATGGTGATAAAGCTGACATACAATAGAAATACTATAAAATATAATCTTCAAAACAGGTTTATGGAGAGATGTGCCTTTCCCATTCAATTTTGGAATAAAAATGTCAGATGAAATAACCCCTTATAACTGATTTAAATTAATCAATCTATATGTAATGATACCTTCTTTTCTTTTGTCTCACCCTTCTAAAAACTTCTTCTATTATACCCTGCTTTTTAATTTCATATCAATGTATTGTAATACTTATTAGAAGAAATAGGAAGGGATTGTGAAGGCCATTAAATAATACGAGGTGAATGAGGAAACTGTGGAATATAGAGTGGTCATGAAGAATAAGAAAGCAACGTAAGCAAAAAAAAATCACAGAAATGTCAAACACATCATGTAAAGGAAAAACCATACACAATTTTAATAAACCTGCTATTAAACCTAAATACAAAAAAACTCCTGTTCTCTGATCATGTTGCTGCTTGTATAACATATGTGATTCTATTCAGCCTTACATAATTCCTTACATAAGTTCATCTGTCATCTTTGTTGTTGGCTGGTTGTTGAATGGTATTTCATCAAAGATGAAGGTGTTTAGTGAGGCAATCATGTCAATGTTTATATCCCCTTTCTTATAATACTGGTGTGGGACCAGGAATGGATCAATCATGGTGCACATAGGAGCTGGCACCTTGCAGTCAAGTTGAGGGAGACCCAAAATGAGAAGCAGAAAAGCAAATACCCCTATCATCTTGGGTTAATTCATCAAAAAGAATGCCCGGAAATTATCTATTATCGGCTACCAGGCTGGATACATCACTGAAGATCAGGCGGGCAGCTGCAGCTCTGCCTGTTCACCAACCAACACACCAGCACTTAACAGGACTGGGTATTTTTTATCAACTTTCAGACTGTGTTATTGATTCTGCTTGTGAGCTCCAGAAATCCATAGGAGGCTTGAGCAAATGGATTATGTCCCTGAGTAATTTGTGATAATTAAAGGTTCCAGACTAATCTCCCAAGAGTATTGCATTGTACAATACACGACTTGCATGAGAAGAAGAGAAGAAAATATGTTTGATATATAGTGGTACCTCGGGTTACAGACGCTTCGGGTTACAGACTCCGCTAACCCAGAAATAGTACCTCAGGTTAAGAACTTTGCTTCAGGATGAGAACAGAAATCACGCAGCAGCGGTGCAGCAGCAGTGGGAGGCCCCATTAGCTAAAGTGGTGCTTCAGGTTAAGAACAGTTTCATGTTAAGAATGGACCTCCAGAACGAATTAAGTTCTTAACCCGAGGTACCACTGTATCTCAGCAATCCTTACAAAGCAATCCTGCCAGGCTACTACTACTACTACTACTACTACTATTACAGTCATACCTTGGAAGCTGAATGGAATCCATTCCTGAAGTCCGTTCAACACACGGCTTCTGCAGGAGCTTCCTGCAGCCAACTGGAAGTCACAGAAGCCCCATCAGACGTTTGGCTTCCAAGAGAACGTTCACAAACTGAAACACTTGTTGATAGATCTCAACCAAAACTCTCTGCTACCGGCTGCTTAGTCTGTGTAGTCCAGGATGACGACTCAGGAACATAACGTGCTGAACAGTAACTTGATTTGTATTTGCTTTCATTATATACAGAGTATAGCACAGCTTTGTGCAAGTTATTATATACACAGACTCGATTCAAACTTAACACACCAACCTCTGAACTCTAACACCAAACTACTGTGTCATGCTGCTTATAAGGGAAAACTTTTAGCCAATCATCACCTGTTGCTAGGCTTCCCTATCTCCAAGCAGACTTTCGCATGTACTCTTGTTTAATTTGGCTTCTTGCCAACTCACTAATTGTCCACTTCAAAGCTGCAGTTTCTCACAAACCTCAACAACACTCACTTCCAGATTTGCGGCATTCGGGAACCAAAACGTTTGACTGCTAAGGTGTTCATCAACCAAGGTACGACTGTATTATTATTTCATTAAATTTTTATATCACTATTCATTTGAGGATCACAGGGAGGCTTCCAATATAGCATATTACAATAAAGTGTATTACAGTGTGATTGTGGATGGAATATATGTTTTAAATACCTGAAGGAGGAAGAGGAGAAACTCATATCCACAACAAGTTCACCAGTAGCTGTGTTTATCTGATACCTCTTAGTTAAACATTGACCAGAGGAAGCGGACATGGAAGAACAAGACTACTCCTCCCACTGAATCCACCCAAACAGTACAACTGCTAAGGTTAGATTCAGTGCCTAAATTGCCAGCCTGACAACAGGACAGAGAGTCAGTAACTCCGTTAACACACAACTTTACTATTACTTGGTTTCTTCTGGCGGAAGACAGATGGGTGGGAAATCTCGACTATAGCAATGTTTTGTATTATCTGTTTATTGAAAAATACATATAAGTAACAGAGAAAAAGTAATGCAGAGTTCCAAAATTAAATAATAACAGCAAACCAGTGTGCCAAATTACTATTTTGCTTGAATATTGAAATACCTCAAGAATGACAAAGAATGAGAAGGTGAAGAGCTATCGGAAGACCCCTAGACCACCCATGTTTGTCTGTTCAAGTATTCTGACAAAGTGATGTTTCAGACATTGGTGAACCATGCCTCACACATTAAAGCATCAGGAGACTTCCAATGATGGGCAATAACTGGCAGCCACTAGCAACATTAAGACTAGGTTTTTATGTGTGATGGATGGGATGGCATTGTTCTCTAAGGAGGGAAGAGGCAAAGATGGATCAGCAAGCAAGTTTTTGTACTGAGTTTGGCCGTGTGGTGCAGATTGCTGACTCACCAGTATGCGGGATGAGGGGGACTGACAGCTCAAATGGATTATAGAGAGACATGTGGAACAAGAAAGAGTGTGTCTTTGAGATTTTATGATAATGTTTACACATTTTGCTTGGCATTTCAGTTGGGAGGCCTCATTCTTGTTTGCCATAATGGGTCAACCTCCACTAAAAGTACCATGGAAAGACCTATAAGGCATTCATTACACAAATATAAGACACACTTACTTACTACTTGCAATTGAAGGAATACATTTACATATTCCTCCTTATTAGCTGCTCTTTGGTATTCAGGGAAGGCCTCAGAATAATTATGTAACATTTAGGAACAAAAATACAGCCTACTAACCCAGCACTGGAGACCCAGATGGAGAAGATCTCCACAGCCACCATGTATTTCCCTTTGGTGCTCAGATAAGAGGGAACAAAGGACAACCAAACACTGCAAAATACCAGCATGCTGAAAGTGATGAACTTGGCTTCATTGAAACTGTCTGGCAACTTTCTGGCTAGGAAAGCCACAGTGAGGCTGACAAAAGCCAGCAATCCCAAGTATCCCAGAACAAAATAAAACATTGTGATTGACCCTTCATTACATTCTATTATGATTTCTTCAACCAAAGAGTTCATGTTGAAATTTGGGAATGGGGGTGCAGTAGATAGCCATATACTAGAAATAGTGACTTGTATGAGAGAACAGCCAAGAATAATAGAAATAGCCAATTTTCTCCCCACCCATTTCCTCATTGTGGATCCTGGCTTGGTTGCCATGAAAGCCAGAACCACAGTGATTGTTTTTGCCAGCAAACAAGAAACAGCTACTGAAAATATGATGCCAAAAGCAGTTTGACGTAAATAGCAGGTCACCCACTGAGGCTGGCCGATGAATAGCAAAGCACAAAGATTGCAGAGGAACAGGGAGATGAGGAGAAAGAATGATAGAGCTCGATTGTTGGCCTTGACAATGGGAGTGTTCTTGTACTTGATGAAAATTCCTAGTACCAAAGCTGTGGTGAAAGAAGCAGCCAATATAAAAAAAACTAAAGTGGTGCCCAAAGGTTCTGAGAAAGAGAGGAAGTTCATGGACTTAGGGAGGCATTGGTCTCTGTTCTTGTTTGGAAATTCATCTTCTGGGCATTGGAAACAGTCATCTATATCTGAAAAACAGAACAAATTATGTGTCTGTTCCTGTCTGTGCAATTATATTTTTCCAGATCTGCAGCTTCTATATGAAAATGTATACAGAAATATCTTATTCTCCTGAAGGCATCTATAGGGATGATTAATAATCCCCCCTAAGTGTTTAAAACCAATTTACTTCTAAGTATATATCAGTAAGTGCTCCAATAGGGTTTGCAGATGTCAAATCCTACTACAAGGGATTAAGCAGGGAAGTGAATATCTCTTACTTCCCAAACAAAACCACTCAATAACTGTTACTCTGCAATTTGACCGGCTTAATCTACTCCTGCAGGTTGATGCCCCAATCATTTTGGCCAGAAGGGGAGAGAGTTATAGTCATTTGTAAAATTCACATTATAATGCAAGGGGGGTGGGACAGAAGTTGGCTAGCAGTTAAGTTAGATCCCAAAGCTAAGTGTGCATGGAAAATATCTTGAAATGTAAAGAGCAAAACAAACATTCATGTATATGAAAAATGATTTGGAATATTTACCAATAATAGAATGTATATTTTTCCTGAAATTTATTGGATGGAAATGGGGGAGGAATTTGAGAGACTATCAACAACACAAGGTTGGTCTTAATATTGCATAGTATGTTCACCATTTTGTTTCTCTTACCCATTTGGTCTGAAATCTTTCCATCTGGACATGGAGCACAATCATAGCAACAAAATGGCTTCCCTTCTTTCTTTTTTCTGCTATAGCCTGGGGGGCAATTTTCATTACACTTGGCAAGGGGTAGCACCTAGCCATAAAAAGAAAAGGGAAAATTAATTTCTGATATATTTGGTTAATAGCAAGAAAAAAAACAGTCCTGTGGAAAGAGCACATTTTGAAGCAATTAAAGCTTCTCACTTCTCTTCAAGGACAGCCACATGAATAATGTGTTATATCAATATAACCTGGCAGCAGCCTTCAGAAAATCTTATATAATGCAACCTAATTTCCTTGTCATTGTTACAGCCACAGAGAACAAAACTTGTAACTCTGATGGTTGATGCTTATATGAAACTTTCAGACAACCCAGAACACTGCTGACATGAATCACACTTCAGGGTGGAAAAGCTTCCTATGTAATTTTAATTTATTTATTTCATAAAATCTATATACCACTTGATTGTAAAACAAAACAAAACAAAACAAAACAAAACAAAACAAAACAAAACAAAACAAAACAAAACAAAACAAAACACACCTCAAAGTGGTTTACAGAAAGATTAGACAATAAAATTGAGGAAAAAATTACAACCATAATTAAAGGTAAAGGTACCCCTGATCGTTAGGTCCACTCACAGATGACTCTGGGGTTGTGGTGCTCATCTCGCGCTATAGGCCGAGGGAGCCGGCGTTTGTCCGCAAACAGCTTCCAGGTCATGTGGTCAGCATGACTAAGTCGCTTCTGGTGAACCAGAGCAGCACATGGAAACGCTGTTTACCTTCCCGGCGGAATGGTACCTATTTATCTACTTGCACTTTTTGGCATGCTTTCAAACTGCTAGGTTGGCAGAAGCTGGAACTGAACAATGGGAGCTCACCCCATCATGGGGATTTGAACTGCTGACCTTCCGATCGGCAAGCCCTAGGCGCTGTGGCTTAGACCACAGAGCCACCCGCATCCTTACAACCATAATTAAAGACATACAAAAGTTAAAATGCTAAAACAGATTAAAATTACCTCAACTTTATCAGCATCTAGGTAGGCTTGCTTAACAGGAAGGTTTTTAGCAGACACCAACAGGAGTACAGTGAATATACCTGCTTGATCTCAATAGGCAGAGAGTTCCAAAGTGTACTGCTGCCACACTAAATGATCAAGGAATGGGTATTATGTGGCACATGTAGCAGTGCCAATTCTGCCAAGCAAATAAGCTGAGTGGGCACATATGGGGTAAGGTGATCTCATAGGTAAGCTGGTTCCAAATTGGTAAGAGCTTTATATACTAACAGTGGACTAATCCACACTGGTCAGTTTAAATTGTTACAAATGCATGTAAAATCGTCAATGTAAAATTGCATTGAGAGCTACCTATATAACATTTCTTTTATAGCAGTTTTACAGTCAGTATAGATCCAGCCAGTAGCACCCTAAATTTGGCCTGGCACAAAGTAGGCAACCAGTGCAGATCTCTGAGCGCATGTGTGACATGCTGACAATGCTTCCCTCCTGTCAGCAATCATGCTGGAGTATTCTCCACTAACTGCAGCTTCCAGATCAAGTACGAGGGAAGCCCCTCATAGAGTTCATTTCAGTAACCGGTTTTGAAGTAACCAATGCATGAGCTATGGTGGCAAGGCTTTTCCGGTCCAGGATTGGCTGTAGCTTGAACCAGCTGCAGCTGGTAAAAGGGATTTCTAGCCACTGGGGCCTCCTGAGCCTCCTGTGACAGAACTGGATACAGAAGCACCAGTAAAGGGTGAACTTTCTCTTGCAGGGGCAGTGTAACCCCTTTGAGGGTAGGCAGCTGACCAATTTCTCAGACACAGGAGCTCTTCACCAACAACACCTCTATCTTGCCAACATTCATGCTCAGCTTGTTTGTCACCATCCATTTCACCACTGCATCCAGGCAATGGTTCAGGGACTGCACAGCCTCTCCTGATTCAGATGTTATGGGGAAACAGAGCTGAGTGTCATCATTATACTGATGGCATCTCGCCCTGAAACTCCAATGACTGCCCGCAATAGTTTCATGTGGATATTAAATGGCACTGTAATATTTCCTCTTGCACCGATACATGGGCCTCACCTGATTAAACATGTAATGCCATGTGATAACCTCATTAATAGTGAACTCTTGATCTAGAGTAGCCCATGGATCCATCCTTCCCACCTTCAGTTTTGAAAAAGATTGGTTTGGGAAAGTAACCCAATTTATTATATCAAATCCAGATGCTAATTCACCATTTTCATTAAAAGACACCGTCTCTCCACCAGTATTGTTAAATGAGATACTCCTTAGGAAATGGTGAAGCTAGAATGAAAAGAGACATTTTATATGATTATTTGAATTTTCATCCCATCCTTCCTCAGATCATGATCCCAGACCAGCTTACAATAAAAATTAAAACAGATAATGATAATCACTAAATAATAATAAAGCTTCCACTTAGCCTTAAACAGTAGAATTCACAGTGTACCAAAGTTCAGGGTGAAAATCCATGTTTTTAAATGGTACCTAAAATGAAACCAGGTTGGCATCAGTCGTATTTGAGGGCATGGAAAGATGCTCAAGAACTGTGGTGACATTTAAAGAAGATAAATAAATCAGTAAGTTAAGTTAAATTGGATATGCAGAAGATATTAAAAATAAATTTAAGGAACCGCAGAAAGAAGGGGAAGGAAGTCAAGTTTTAAAATGGCAGAATGATTGTACATCTGAAATATGAGTTGGACCCAAACTAAGGCTGCAACACTGTAAGCTCTTACCTGAATGTAAATCCCATTTTTTAGATTCCCTATTATACCGCTTGGGCAACACAAAACATTTTGGGCCTGCTATATATCCCTTCTCCATCAAACAATAAATGCTAGGTGAGTGAAGCATCCCTTCACTGTCATAGAAATCAGTGCCTCTTCCTCCCTGCAGGCCAGGGCAAAATCACACACACTGGAAGGTGGACAGGTACAAGAGGTACTACCCTTGACCTGGAAAGCATATGAATGAGTGACTCGTTTGATATGTAGTCACATGTACAATGTTCATAGAAAGAGAGTGGAAGAAACCAGAGTGTGGGGAAATAAGTCCAGAGATAGCACATGGAATATCTTGACTTCACACACACACACACACACACACACACACACACTGTGCCTTCACATGAGAAAAGACATACAGGAATGGTGGGAGTAGAGAATCAATTTATTCAAGGAAAAGAAATGAAGTGTGTGGTGTGTAGGTTTACTCTGTAAACCGAGTGCCACCACACACCGGAAAAGCTATTGCAAAAGAACTGTTTTTCATGTAAAACATTACCTGCCAATATTGCAGGTTTGTAAGATCCAATTTAGCTCCATCTGGCATTGCTTTGCAGTGTTTTGACCTGGATGAAACCATTTTCTGTAAACTATGTGCTATTGCATGGATAGCATTGTAAATGCTGTAACTCTGGCCTATCATGCTCATTTCAAAGAGAGTCCCTGGGAGGTTATCCAACTTCTCTTCACCAGAGCAAACACTAGCACTTTCCTTGGCTGTTTTAGAATCAGGAAAGAAGCAGTTGAATGCCTGTTCCCAGAATATATGGAGAAAAATATCTTCTTTAGCTGAATTAGGATGTAGGGTCTGAAGGAATTCTCTAAACTCTGGCACTTCATTTGTGTGTATTGCAAAGGACAAGGCACCATCAAAGACTTGTATTTTAGAAGTCCTGCGCATTGTCTCTAATGTGAATTCCCACTGAGCTGTAAAGATCCACACTTTAAATATTGATGTCTCTGAAATACCTTTCAACATTGCATATAAATAAATTGTCCAGTTCAAAGATGGTACAGTGGGATTTTCTGCATTCACAACCAATATCTGAACTTCAGAGTTGGATAGATAACTTGCCATGTCCAGGATGATGTCAAATGAGCTCAACGTATCTATAGCATTAGATATAGCTGGTATTTTTCCATTGAGGGCTATACAGATTCCATGCTTCAAAAGCAATGGCATCAAAGTCTGCACAAATTTGTCACCATTATCATTCTCCATTGTAAGGATCCCAACCCATGTCCACTGGAAATGCCCAAGAAGCTTGACAATCCCTGTGTACTGATATTCTTCATTGGGAACTATCCGGTACAATGAAGGCAGTTCACTTTTAGCATCTACCACTGGAGCAATTACACAATAGGCAATCTAAGGGGAAGAAAATGAAATTCAGTTAAAGAAGTAGTTAATTCAATTGAAATATGTCTGCACTAATAATATAAATATGCAACGATTTATTGTAATTATCTGCTAAGATAAAAAAGGAATGCTAACTAAACCTAAAAATGCTGATGCAGTTTTAAAATGGTAGATATTCAAAATAGTTTAATAACTACAAGCTTTGTTTCTCATAGTATTAACATCTGTAGTTCTTTTCTTTGCCCAAACTGGGCATGTGGCGATCAATTGGCAGCAGTGTGAACAGCTCAGAATTCCAATGTGCCCTGGCTTGCTCAACCTCTCACCCTCCTCACATCATGCTGTTTTGTGGCTTTCCATGGACTACCAGCAATGGCATTTCTGCAGACCTGCTCTTTCAGCAGGTTGTTATAGTTGTTGTGTTGTTATAGTTGTTTAAAATTGTGCACGTCAGAAGTGTTGTTGACATGTTCTTAGGTGTGTTGCTAATCTTGGAAATAAAATCACAATAAACTGCCTGCCTTACAAGAACTGGACAATTTGATTTTTCCTGACCCTGGACTTCTTTCTTTCTTTGGTAACATGAATAAGAGTTGGATTTGGATTTGATATCCCACTTTATCACTACCCTAAGGAGTCTCAAAGCGGCTGACATTCCCCTTTCCCTTCCTCCTCCACAACAAACACTCTGTGAGGTGAGTGAGGCTGAGAGACTTCAAAGAAGTGTGACTAGCCCAAGGTCAGCCAGCAGCTGCATGTGGAGGAGAGGGAAGGGGAACCCGGTTCACCAGATTATGAGTCCACTGCTCTTAACCACTACACCACACTGGCTCTCATTGCCCACAAGGCACACAATGTAGCAAGCAACAAAGCAATAAAACAATACAATTGAATGTAACACAAAACATAAAAGAACAATTGAAAACATAGAAAAACATTTAAAAACTTACCGATACATCTCTTGCTAGCTCACAAAAACCTTTCAAAAATAAATAAAAGAGAAATAATTCTAAATGCTATAAATGATTAAAAGTTTCATTGCCTGCCAGCTCACTCTACCTGTGGTATTTTGTAGATGCTTAAGAGAGTGGCCATGTAAAGAGAGATTTCAGAGTCAGGGCCTCCAATGACAGCTATCAGATTATTTTGTTTATCACATTTGAAGTTGGGAACAGTCTTTTCAGAGGCAGACAGAAGTTTCAAGGTGTTCTGATGAGTCATTCTTGCATTTAGCAAGCTGTCGTAAATTTTGACTCCGAGGCTGACATTCGGAAAGAGTCTGGGGTTCTCATTCATCTCATTCACTGCAAATACCAAGGACAGAACATGCTGGTAGTACTTTGGACTTGCCCTAAGGAAAGAATTACTTTAAAAATAAGACAGATATCCAGCTCTTCATCAACCACCTGTTTCATAAGAATTATTTGACAGGATGCCACTTTATACATGCCCATCACTGAAGTAGTTATTAGGATTATATGAATTGGACTGTGCCTCAGAAAGAATGATGAACTGGGATACATAAATCCCACTGAAATCAACAGGAAAAGCAATTCATGATTTAGTCATATCCCATTGTTTTCAAAGAGAACTTGGGAATGCTAGCTTAATCTGGATACAAGCATATCCCTATCAAATGCATCTATTTAATTTCATCTGACTGAATAGCATAATCATTCCACTGTGACCAAAAGGCCAAATAGAGAGACAGAAATACAAGCTGGTGTTGAACTAGGACCACATTTTTAAGTGTTAAGACATATAAAAACACATTCAGAGGGAAATACTATCAGTGCAGTATTTCTACCCATGAAGCCTCTTCCCTCTGATCACTTGGGTGAGAAAGAACAACTCAGCCTGCTTTCAAAACTGACCTTCAGTGAAATGCAAGCATCAGTTATTTAGCTGAGCCCAGCAGAGGAAACAGTGGGAACTTCAATGCTCATATTTTGTCTACTTTGACACATGGAGAAATTTAGAACAGCAGTTATCCAGTTGCGGATCTTTATTTATTTGTTAAATAAAGTTGCAGTTTATTAAACTGTTATTTGGCATCCCCATTCTGGATTATGAGGAACAATATCTGGCCTACTTTTCTTCTTGGGTTTTCTTTTTAGTTGTTGCCGCAATATAAAGAATGCAGAACTGTCGTTTTTAAACAAAGTTTTTAAACGAATTACATAGCCACAATGCAAATAAAGGCAACCTCATCTCAATCATATTATTGCATATTATTTATAATTGCATATTATTCATATTAAATTTATATTTACATATTATTTCATATTAAATCATATTGCTTAAGGAAACTCTCAACCTCCACAGTTGAAATGATTGGTTTGGAAAAAGTGTTTTATCTTGGCCAAATTGACTCATCCTGAACCATAGACTCATATCAGCACATATAAAAATCTAGTGTTCAGTCACTGTTCTTGTTATATGCATTTATGAATGTTTCAAAAAGGAAAATGTGGAATAAAAAATGAACATGAGGAATAAAAATGGGGAAAGCAAAACACAATGGATATATAAAGCACATCAGGTAGAAGAAAAACCAGAATTATTTTTTTTAAGCCTACAAATAAGTCTAAACACACGTTTGGAAAAGGTAATCTGATAACTACAGTATTTTTTGAACATGCCAATGTTCATAGGATTTATGTGCACCAATTATGACCAGGACTCAAGCATGCATAGGATAAAAATTATTTCTTACAAAAGTCCATCTACCGCCTTCGTTGTCGGGTGCTCACTGAATAATATTTCATCAAAAATGCAGCCATACAGAGCTGTAATAGCTCCAATAGTGAGGTCCCCTATCTGACCATACTGGTATGGCAGCTGGAAAGGATCGTTCATGGTGCACATAAAAGGGTCTGCCCTGCACTCCGTGTGAGGCAGTTGCAGCCACAAAATGAGCAAAAGCAAAACAAATGCCCCAGTCATCCCACACCACTTATTGATGCAAAATGTCCACTTGGATCTATTATCCACCATCAACCTGGTTTCAACAATGGATCTGAATTCTTTTGATAAAAAGGATCCCCCAAATATCAGATTGAATGCCGCAACCCAGTTTTTCCACAATCCCACATCCCAGTACTAACTGTGACCAGGATATTTGAATACCAATCAGTCTCTATTATTCATTGTTCTTCTGGTCTCAGAACATCCAGCTGGGATTAAGCAAGATAGATTATGACATTTAGTAATCTGTGATAATTGAAGGTTTGAAAGCCACCTCCCAACCGTATTGCACCGTGAACGTTAACACTTGCAGCAGAAAAAAATAATGTTTGCTGTATCTCAGCATAGCTTCCCAAGCAACTCTGTATTCCAGTTACAATAGCTGGAGAGCCTCAGGATACTGACCAAGTCCTATTCTCCAGTGTAGCCTTAGCATATGGCAGCATCTAGGAATACCTGCCAATGTATTTCCAGGGACACAATGTTGTAATTTAATGGCAACATTATGTGACTGCTGCAGAATGTGGTGGCGTGGGGGCAAAAATTGATGCCTATGAGGTTATGTTGAAAGCCTAGAAGCAGAAGACTGTGGATAACAATTAAATTTCAACTAAAATTTACTAAGAATAAACTCACTGAAGTTAACAAACAGGACCAAGTGATGGCCATTTACTTTAATGGTTCTAATCTAAATCTTAGTTCAATATCACCCAGTGCAGTTTATAAACACAATTTTTATATTACACATGTGACATGTTGGCTAAAATGTGCTGAAGAGATTCCTATGACTTTATTCACTTTCTCAGTAATGGAGTCTGAGGAACTGACGCAAAACATGTTGAAAAGATCTTAAGTTCCAGGACATGTGACAAATTTACATAGTGGTGAAGTATTTTCCATTTTTTACTTCCTTTTCAACCTTTTTAAAAATAAAATTATTTTGTTGTTCAAGCAACTCAATACGTGTTCCTCAGATTTCCACAGTCCACACATCATTGTGACTCGGAGGAGCATCACATCATACTAAATCTCTGTCAAGGCATTCTTGGATGTGTCATTGGCCAGAAAGCGTTCCCAAATTCTTACCAGTTTCACTTCCTGACAAATGTTATGAAGGTTAATTGCCTCCTCTTCATGGAACACAGAGATTGCTTCCTTCATTGAGTGTTCTCCAATGACTGACTGAAAATACTGGAGATGGCTTTATGCCTGAACACCACATTTTCTACCCACACCCTAAACAGAGTACTAACAGATTATCAAAATACCTTAGAAATTATTTAAATTTCCAGATGAATTAAAAAAACTAGGAAGGTAATTTCAATCAGTTAGTTTAAAGGACTTGATAGCATTGTACAGCCAGCATAACCTGGCTTGCATTTACCATAATTTTGATGGCATAATGGAAGAATGCTTGGCTGCAAGAGGGGTGTCTACTGCTGAGGAAATTAGGCTTGCTGGAATTCACTATAACATATGTGATACACTTGATCTGTTAGGTCAATATTTTAGTTATTCCAAAGCATTTTTAAACTGCTTAGCATTTTCTAAAATCCCTAATTGTTGTACAATCTTTTTTACAAACACCACTACCACCACCAACAATAATTTACAGATCAAAAGTACAATATGATTGAAAGATACAGTTTAAAGACAATAAAACAGTATACAAAAGAGTTCAAAAAATTAGGGAATATGATCCCAGGAAATTTTTTTAAAAAGCACTGTTCATTGCAAGAAACTTTCCTGCAACTTCGCACTGTAAAGTGTGGAAGCTGAATATATGGGTCTTGGATTTGCAAAGAACTGGGCCTGTAATAGGCCTGAGCTTGCTTCTATCTTAAGGGCATGTTTCTCATAGATGTAAAAAGAAAGTTAGCATGAAGGTGTTAAAAAGGTAAAGGTAAAGGTACCCCTGCCCGTACGGGCCAGTCTTGACAGACTCTGGGGTTGTGCGCCCATCTCACTTAAGAGGCCAGGGGCCAGCGCTGTCCGGAGACACTTCCGGGTCACGTGGCCAGCGTGACGAAGCGGCTCTGGCCAGAGCCAGAGCCAGAGCCGCACACGGAAACGCCGTTTACCTTCCCGCTGGTAAGCGGTCCCTATTTATCTACTTGCACCCGGAGGTGCTTTCGAACTGCTAGGTTGGCAGGCGCTGGGACCGAGCAGCGGGAGTGCACCCCGCCGCAGGGATTCGAACCGCCGACCTTTCGATCGGCAAGCCCTAGGCGCTGAGGCTTTAACCCACAGCGCCACCTGCGTCCCTGCATGAAGGTGTTAGAGAAGGTAAAAGAACTAGGGAAGTACAGAATGTTGGCAGTTTTGATTTCAGCAATGCTGTTTTTTGGTGAACTCTCAATTTATTCCTACTATTTGCTCGCTGTAACTTAAGCAATTTGTAATCCACAAGAGGACCATTCTTCTTATTCCTTGAAGTGTCCTTGACCTCTTTACACAACAGTTAATTCAGAGAACTGCCCATATTCATAAGATAATATAAAATTAGCCTGCTGGGTCAGGCCAATGGCCCTTCTAGTCCAGCATCCTGTTCCCACAGTGGACTACCAGATGCCTGAGGCAAACTCACAAGTGGGACTCAAGCACAAGAGCAGGCCCCAGCCCAGCCCACACCCTGCATGGTTTCAAGCAACAGAAGGCAATGATAGCCGGTAACTTGAATGGCTCTAAAAGTGGATTAAACAACTTCATGGAGAATTAGGTGATCAAAATGGCCACTTGTTTTTCTTGTGTTTTCCCTCTGAAGTTAGCTTACGGTGGTTTCTTATTAAGCTGGTTGTGAAAAAGCTATCATCCCTTTAAGTAGCTGTTAGCTCCGTATGTAGGCAGAACATCCCATTGATGAGCTTATAAGAGATTTTGGCTGATGGGGTGTGGGTCTTCTGCAGTGCAATTGCCATGTCTAAATTAACATAGCCTTGGATAGACTTTACTCGAACCAGAGGATGAAGACTTGTGTTTCTTCCACCAAAGCAGTATGTGCATCTGAAAATCTACATCAAGGAGTGTATACTAAAGGGAACCTGACCCTCAGATAAAAATATATCATACCTGTCAGGGGCTCAGGAGCAGAGGCACAGGGGAGAGAGGAAATGGAGAGCGAAGGGGAAGAATCTGAGGGCAGCGTAGGGGAGTATGAGAGTGGCCCAAGAGATTCCATGAGCTTCTCCAGCGAATCAGAAGATTCCCAGAGGGGGGCGCCGACGGCCAGTGCAAGGGGGGATCCCAGGGGGGACACACCAGAAGCAAGGGGCCAGTGGGGACTCCCAAAGCAGCAGTGAGAGATCAGGGCCAGCTCCTCCACCAGAGCGTAGTGGGGGGGAAGAGTCCCATGTGTCAGGACCAGCCTCTCCTCCAGCAGGGAGAGAAGATGAATCAGGGCTGGCCACGCCTCCATCACAGAGTGAGGGAACGGAGGGGAGGTCAGGTCCAGCTAGCCTCTCTGAAGGGGGAAGCAGTGACAGGAGCAGTGTAACGGTCAGGAGGAAGGTTGCCGGCTGGGCGCACGTGCCAAGTTTGAATGTACAGGCGCGCGGCACAGCAGGTAACCCGGATTGGGAACCAGGTCCTAAAGCCCGCCGGAGGGAGGGGGAAGACTCAGGGGACTCAGCGTCAGAAGAGTCTAGAAAGGGCAAGACCCCAGCGGACAGGCGGACCCAGAGGAGGAAAGAGCAAAGGAAGAGGTGGAGCAAGGCTAGAGTCTTAAACTGGTGTCTGGGGGGTGGAGATTCAGACGGAGCTTCAGCGGTCTAGACTCCAAGACGTAGAGCTGCGTGCTGCGGCTTTGAAATCGAAACTGATCTTCAATAAAGACTTTTGTATATAACAAGAACTGGCGTTGATCCTTTGTGAGCTGGGACCTTGGGCAGCTCTGACAATACCCTTTCATTCAATGGGGAAAGGAACAATATGGTGGCAATAAAATTAAATCACAGGTGGAAAGATAGAATTGTGTGTGAAAAATGATGATGATGGTGATGATAACAATAACGTTAATTTAATTCAGAATTTTTATTGCAACTTCAGATTATAACAGAAAATTCATGGTAGATCTGGGGAATTTGTTATTTATGGTAATAACTATGTGAAAATTTGAATTTCTCCTTGGAAATATTATCATACACGAAGGAACATAAAACGTAAGCATGCCTGTAAATCAACTTTTCCCCCATATTTCTTCTAAACACAAATACAACTTAGCATCACTGTTCATGCCCCCAACAACAGTTCTTACTTTATGTTTTAGGTTTATGAAACTAGCACTTCAATATACGTAGTACTGGAATGTTTCAAATTGGAGGAAATAGCTCATTGCTGTATTATTTTAACATACTGGCCAGTAAATTTTTCATGACCATAAATAATTGATATTGCTCTTATTGGCCTTTTTATTGCTTCATCACTTTTCCACCTCCTGCTGTATAGCCTAGAGGAGAACTTCATCAAAAATGCTAACTTAGGATTTTGCACAAATTACAGACAATTATTTGCAACAGACAATGGCTAGAGAATTGAGTCAGATTCATAACCACTATTTTAAACTGTAATCCACAGTTTGTACACAACAAGATGTTTAAATCTGTTACATTTTTATCCTGATATTTTTTACAAAAGCACTCAATGAAGAAGACTTGAAAAGTTGAAGAAGTTAGTACATATATTTGCTTTGAATAAATGGCTCAATTTAATATCTTTGTATACATAATTATCCAAACAATTAATTTCCTAGATATTCCTCCTTATTAGCTGGTCCTTTGTGTTCAAAGAAGGCCAAAAGATAATTATGTAGCATTTGGGGGCAAAGATGCAACCTAATAACCCAGCACTAGAGGACAAAATGGAGAAGATCTCCACAGCCACCATGTATTTTCCTTTTGTGCTTAAATAAGAAGGAACAAAAGACAACCAAACACTGCAAAAGACCAACATGCTGAAAGTGATGAACTTGGCTTCATTGAAACTATCTGGCAACTTTCTGGCCTGAAAAGCCACAATGAAGCTGACAGAGGCCAGAAATCCTAAGTACCCCAGAACACAATAAAACAAAGTCACAGACCCTTCATTGCATTCCAGTATGATTTCTTCAGTCAGAGAATGCATATTAAAATGTGGAAATGGAGGAGCAGTACATAACCAAACAGCACATATAATGGCTTGAATAGTGGAGCAGCCAAGAAGAACAGAACTGGCCAATCTTTTCCCCACCCATTTTCTCATCCTGGATCCTGGCTTGGTGGCCATGAAAGCCAAAACCACAGTAATGGTTTTTGCTAAAATGCAGGAGACAGCCACTGAGAATATGATACCAAACGCTGTTTGTCTTAAATAGCAGGTCACTATGTTAGGTCGGCCAATGAATAGCAAGGAGCACAGGAAGCAAAGCAGTAGAGAGATGAGAAGAGAGTAGGTGAGTTCCCTATTGTTGGCTTTGACGATAGGGGTGTCCTTGTTCTTAATGAAAATCCCCAACACTGCAGCTGTGATTAGAGAAGAAAACAAAATAAAGAAGGCTAAAGTGGTCCCCAAGAGCTCCGTGAAAGAGAGAAAGTTAAGGGTCTTATGAAGGCAGTTATCTTTGTTCTTGTTTGAGAATTGACCTTCTGGGCATTGGAAACAGTTGTCCATATCTGAAAATGGGACAAAGTTTGTATCAATCACTCAATAATCAAAGATGACAAACTCAGCATAGAACTGTCTGATCAAATAAGAGTAAATGGGAATACTTTCTGAAAGTTTCTTCCTTTACATTGGTACCATTGCTCTTTTGTTCTCAGAACATCCAGCTGGGATTAAGCAAGCTAGATCATTTCAGCATTCATCTTTGACACACACACACACACACACACACACACACACACACACTATCAGAGTAGACATTTCTTGTTGTATTTTCACTTATATAAAAAATATTTTGATATTTCTTAGGCAAAGCAATAACAAGACTCTGCAACCATACATGTGGGAGGTGTAGAAATCAATGTATAATTACAATGATGGTGTGAATACACTATGGTTGAAGCACAAATCTCTGTCTTCCAGAGATTTCAACTACACCCATGATATGAATGTTCCGTATCAAGATGTACATCAAAAACACATGCATCATTCGACTTGAAATAAGAGATGGAAATCCCTTCTAGAAAAGCATGGCAATGGTGATGAAATTTGGCAGTATAGCAAACACATTCTCTGGACTTGATATGAAATGTTATGGACCTATGTCAGAACTAGACAATTGTCATCCCTGTTCTGTTTTAGGGAACTAGATTGACAGCAGAAAAAGGGGATTCAATGGTGCAATCCATCATTTAGGTAACTATGCCTTCTACCATTCTGCTCTGAAATCTTTCCATCCGGACACGGAGTGCAATCATAGCAACAAAATGGCTCCCCCTCCTTCTTTTTTCTGCTGTAGCCTGGATGACAGTGATCATTACATCTGGCAAGTGGCAGCACCTATCCATTAAAAATGAAGAGAAATAAATTGATGTACCTTTACAAAAAGGAAAACACACACACACACACACTCAATGCTGCTGTTGAGAACATTGGGTCCCATGGCAAATAAGATTTATGTGATTAAAAAGCATCAAATCCCACAAGAATTTTGTACATTAATGTTAGATAGATAGAAAAGGAAAATGGGGAAAATTGATTCTGCATGTGTGTCTTTCAGACAGATTGATTCACGCTCATCATCGGCCAGCTCTTGAAGTTGCTGATTTCTTCACAAGCTGTTTCTTTTACCTTTCAGTAAGATTAGAAATGAGAATGCAGGACCAGTGAAAAGAACAGAGCAAGGATACAGGACACTAGAAACAATCACTCTGCTCTATGATTTAGTCCCCCATATATGTTACGGAGAATAATAATATAACAAAGTGGGAAGATTTATCAAGGCTCATTGTTGGAACTCTTCTCATTTAGCACTTTCTCTTACATTTGCTGTGTACATATAAATAAGTAGACAGATAGATTGACTCTCCTACTGAATGGAATCACCTGGCATGGTTCTTTATTGTGCCTCTTACTAATTTAAGTTTTATCTTATTTCTATATTTGGATCCCACCTGGTTAAATATTCTGTGCCATGTGATAGCCTCTTCATTCACTGTGAATTTCTGATCCGGTAAAGCCTGTGGATCCATCCCTCCTACTTTCACTCGTAAAAACGATTTGTTTGGGAAAAGTACCCAGTTTACAATATCAAATCCAGATACTAATTCACCATTCTCATCAAATGACACTCTGTCACCAGCACTGTTGTTAAAGGAGATACTTCGCAAGAACAAGTGAAGCTGGAATGAAAAAAAGGGCAAGTCAAAAATTTTAAAAAGAGGGACTTTTGGCGAGGCAAGATAGTGAGTGCCATAGCCGCACTGAACTCCTAGGAACCACCAGAACCAACCAAGCTGCTTCTCTGGTCCCCACCATCACCATCACAGCAATCAAAAGGGAGCCCAGGGAGCTGAAAATGACAAGTGAAGAGACAGCACAAAGCCTCACACCCCCACACCCCACCAATCTCGATCCCCCCGGACTGAGAGCACCCCAATGAAGTTCCTGGACTGGAGGCCTCCAAAGCTAGATGAATAACATAGTGAAGTTGCCTCCCCCAGTCGCACACCAACATACCACTGCCACCGCCTAGTGAGAATGGGAGGAGGGGACCAGGAAAGTCAGGGAGGCTGCGAGGGAATGTGTGGGCTTGACCAGGCATGATGCCAAGCCAATATCCCTGGCACCTGGCGCAAAAGAGCAGACTGGAGCCCATTGAGGAACCACACTCTGGAGACCACCCATTGAGGAACCACACTCCGCCAGCGGAGAAGTGCAGACAGGCACACACAAAAACTTTTTTTTTTTTAATTTTTAATTTTCAGTTCATTTATTATCAATATTTTCAAAACCCTTTGAAGAACTGTAATGGCAGTGCCCCTGTAGGAGGCCTGAACCATTGGAGGCCATTTCCTGGAACTGTCGTCTCAGCCCTGATTTAGGGACCCAACACCAAGCCCCGGGGGCTCCACAGCAGAAGTAAACCTGCCACTTTTTCTTGTTCCCTTCCCCCCTTCCTTGCTTTCTTTTTTTCTTTTTTAGTTATATACACAAGCCCCGTTTTATTTAATTAATACCATTATCACTATTTTTTCATCCATATTTTAATGACTTCTTATTCATTTCTAACTCCAGTTGGGTGGGGTATGAATAAATTATTATTATTATTATTATTATTATTATTATTATTATTATTACCCATTTATTCTTTTAAAAAAGTTTTTTGGGGAAAAATCTCATTAAAGAATTTATATGATTACAACACAATAACAAAAAACAATGGGAGGATGGCATAGGCTATGAAATTAACCCCACCCAATGGACTAGAATGTGGTCTAAACCTGCCTTTAAATCCATATCAGTGAAAATAAAAGAACTCACTATAAAACTCACTTACAAATGGTACCTAGCACCACAGAAACTGGTCTGATACTCCCAGGAACCTCACCAAAATGCTGAAGAGGCTGCATTTCCACAGGCATAAACCTCCACATGTGGTGGGAATGCTCCCAAACCCAACTCTTCTGGACAACAGTCATACAAGAAATAAGCAAAATGACTAAACAGCTACCCGGGGGTCACCCCAGAACGTGCCCTACTCAACATCTTCCAAGATAACAATGCCCACCAGTGCACCAATAGGAACAATGGGAACCATGGGGAGGTCTTATTGGGGTGGTATTTTTATTTTTATTATATATATTGTGGTGTTTATGTTGATCATTTCTGTGAGCCACCCTGAGACCTCCAGGTATAGGGCAGTATATTAATAATAATAATAATAATAATAATAATAAATAAATAAATAAATAAATGGGGGGACTGCATTCTTAAAAATCCAATACAATTTTGTGGAAGAATGAGAGTGCCAGAGTTTCTAAAACGAAAATGAATACAATGAAGTCAACTGCCTAACTTCTCGTATGTATAGTTGTATGCACTGTACTTTCATTTGCTTTTGGTTTTCCTCTTCTCCCTGTATTTTCATTTCATTTTTGAATTTCTATATTCTTATTTGCTGCACTCAACATTTTTACTGCATTTTTTATGTGCTTATGTCAATAAATTTTCATAAAAAATAAAAAGTAATAATTTCCTTTTCATAAATGTAATAAGACTTTTCAATCTTCTCTCTAACTAGAGATTTTTCAGTCCATCTGTTGCCATTGTCCTGCCTTCCTTGTCTTCTGATGTGAATGGAGAGGAAATAGTGAGATAACTGCTTCTTTTTGCAAAATTATTCAATTTGTGCATATAATTGGCACTTGTAGAATTAATCACATCCAGCATATTTAAGCAGTAAAATATTATACTTAGAGACACTAAATCATTATATGTAAAATCATAAAAATAACAAAAAAGAAAGATACTTGGGTAGGACTATTATAAAAAGAAAAACCAATGCTCCAAATCCATAGTAGGCCATAGTTTTATTAAGCGATCACGTTTTGCAACATTTTAGTTGGCCTAATGAATATGTGGCCCTAATATGGATTATATAATAGAATAATTATGTGTCTCTATAATAGGGTAGAAAAATTTGTTTGTTCCAAATAAACAAACCAGCAGTTTTTTCCTGTTCTCTTTTAACTCTGGAATTCTATCAACCTTTTGTATTATTAATAAAAAATTACAAGGAGAAAAGAAGTCACGTGAGTGGGCAAAGTATTCAAGGAACACAGGACATTGTTAGCAGATATGTGCATACAGCTTTTAAAGAAATTAACTTTGGACGAGAAACACTACCTGCCAAGGTTGTACTTTTGCTGGACTCACTCTACCTCTGTTTGGCACGGCTCTGTGTTTCTGCCTGGCTGAGTACATCTTATGTAAACTATGTCCTATGGCATGAACTGCATTGTAGATGATGTAGCTTTGGCCAGTCATACTCATCTCAAAGAGTGTCCCAGGGAGGCTCTCCAAATTCTCTTCACCACTACAGGCATTATTATTGTTTTCCATGCCATCCATAGAATCAGAATATAAGCAGTTGAATGCCATTTCCCAGAAGAGCAAAATAAACCCATCTTCATTTTTTGATTTAGGACGAACAGTCTGCAGGAATTTTCTGAACCCCGGCACTTCATTTAAGTGTATTGCAAAAGTGAAGGCACCATCAAAGACTTGCATATCCATATCCGTCTGTGTTGTGTCTGCTGAGAAATCCCATTGGGCTGTCATGATCCATACTTTCCCTACAGCTAGTGGTAGGATATCCTCCAGTGCTGCATATGCATATATTTTAATTAACAAAAAAGAGATAGTAATAGTTTCTGCATTTACAACCAACACTTGAACACTGGCATTCGATAGATAAATAGCTTCGTGCAAGATGGAATCAAAGGAAGTAAGTGTATCTGCCACTTGAGAGGTGGCTGGAATTTTCCCCTTGATGGCTATACAGATTCCATTTTTCAAAAGCATTGGAATCAAGGTCTGGAAAAACTTGTCTCCATTATCATCGTCCATTGTGAGGATCCCAACCCACGTCCATTGAAAATGCAGAAGAAGCTGAGCTATCCCTTCATACTGATATTCTTCATTGGGCACCATCCGGTAGAATGAAGGGAGATGGGTTTTAACATCAATCACTGGAGCAATTACACAATAGGCAATCTAAGTAAAAAAAATAAAATGTAAATTTCAGTAAAGTCTTTTTTTCAGGAGATTATTGGGTGAGTGGGGGGTGACATAAGATACTCCTGAGAAGTCATAATGGAGAAAACAAATGTCTTCAGACTATATAGCAGGGACTTGCCACTGACCATCATTCGATACGATACAATAATCTTTATTGACATTGTCCCATACAGAACAACGAAACTGAAAAAAAATCTACATCAGACATTCAAAAACCAACAAGCCTGCTATCCCAGCTATCCCAGCCTGGTTAGCCCCCTAAAAACTCTGATACCTCATAATTAAATACAATATACTCCCATGTGTTTAAAACCAAAATCGCATTTGAATAGAAACTGTTTCTCAGGTGGCTAATCCTAGTCTTTATAAACCTGTACCTTCTTCCAGAAGGCAAAAGCTGAAAGAGATCATTTCCAGGGTGCACACTATCCTGCACTATCTCTGCAGCTTTCTTATGACACCTGGAAGCATAGATTTGATCCAAGGTAGGGAGAGTGCACCCAATTATTCTCCCCACAGTCTTTACAACCCTTACAAAGTGGCCAAATTGTTTCCACTTTCTACTTTATGTTGTTGTTGTTAACTTTAAAAAAGTTCAAGCTTTGTTACTCAGCTTTCCCCTGCCCACATATCCTGGTTTGACTTGAGAGAAACATCACCTCATATTATGTTGCAAGGCATTCTTGGAAGTGTTGCTGTCCAGCAATGGTGTACAGCTTCCCACCAAATGCTATAAACCTAAAGGTCCCCTCTTCAGAGAACATGAAGGATGCTCTTTCCTTTCACTGTTCTCCAATGACTGAATCCTTTTGTGGGAATCTAGGGAATGAAAGTGGGCTAAGGGGTAGAGGGGGTAGATCGAACTTTTGAGTGAGGAGGGAACCATTTGTCTAGTGTGTTATGCCTGTTCCCATTTACATGTTTTAATTGTGCATTTCCACTTTGCATAGGAATGTTGTATGCACTTTATAAACAATCCCTGCCCAATTTTGGTTGGCTACACTTTGGCACCTTTTTTTATTTATTTCACAAAATTTTTATTTATTTCACAAAATTTATACGTTGCTTGGCTTTTTTTAAAAAAAATCTCAAATGACCATTTACAAGCCTACTTTAAAATATGTAAAAGTTAAAATACTAGAACACATTAAAATTTCCTCAACTTTCTAAGCATCTAGGTAGGCTTGCCTAAACAAGAATGTTTTTGCTGTTGTTGTTTAGTCGTGTAGGTACCTACCCTATGTGTAGGTATTGTCACACTAAATAGTTAAGTTCTTACAAATGCAGCATGGGTATTATGCGGCACTTGTAGTAGTGTTAGTTCTGTCGTTCAAAGCAGTCGAGTAGGCACACATGGAGTAAGGCATTTATGGTTTTTTTCATGACCAAGTTGTAATTTACCGCTTGTACCATTTGTGTTTCGAGGCCCCAAGACCCACCCCCAAAATAAATACACACGGACACTTATATTAGTTTAAGTTTTTGGGCAAAATTTTGGCCACAACTTTATTGAAATACAATCACGTGAGCGGTATTGGCTCAGGCATTGACTCCCCACTATAACTGACTCCACCTCTCAGGGTGATCATCCAATGGGGTAAACCAAAAGAAGGAGCTATGTTGATGAGGACCAACCTAAGCTCACCCCGGGGTTCCTGTGGTCCTGGCATGGCCCTAGCCCCTCAAGCGGACTTTGGACGAGATACAGGACCCCCCGATTCCTTTAACGGAATACCCAGTTCCTGGAGGGGCAGGTGATGGCCGCACCTCCCCTCCCCACAATCCAACTGAGCCAATGCCTAACCGCCACCTTACAAGTTGTGACGATTTGCCAAGGGGTAGGCGAAAACCAAATGGCTAAAGCCAATCTGCCAAATGGAAAAATTCCTACCCAGCCCCTGTTCCAAAACAGGTGACCCAAACCAAAGCAAGGCCAAGCGACTCTACCTAAACTAGGGAGGGTGGGCAGGTGTTCAACAGTGTGAAGCAAGTGCCCCTCCTTGCATCACACTGCCGTTTTTAAAGCCCCTGGGATCACGCCACTTACTGGCTATTGGCTAAAATCCCCTGGTGTGATCCCTGGGGAATGGCCAGGATTTCTTGCTTCCCCCCCCCCATTTTAACCCTATCAGGTGAGCTCTTGGGTCCTGCGCACAACCAGGACCCCCTGTTATGAGGATCCCATTTCTTTGCTTGCTAGTATTTTATTGTATATTTTATTTAAATGAACAAGGAAGACTTCATTAATTAGATCATTTAGTCAGTTGCTAGGTTTCTTATTCTATCTCTGACTACCCATTCTATGCCAGAGACACTGAAATGAGGTGTCACAATTGCCAGTGGGAGATGCTCTGGCCCAGCTGCAGGACATACCCTTGAGTGGTGGCAATTCCATTTGTAGTTGTTTTGGGGAGGGAGGGAGGGTTACCACTTGTGCCTTCCCATAAAGAATGGGATTAATTGTTCACTTTTCCTCTTGCATGAATAGGGGGCCAATTACACAGTTGTGTTAACTACACATTCATTGTTTGCTGACTGACATTTTCTTTCCAAAAAGAACAAAAGAGAAACTGAAAAGGCCAATAGTAGAAAGGTAAATATTATCTCAAATAATAATAATAATAATAATAATAATAATAATAATAATAATAGTTATTATTTATATCCCACACATCTGGCTGGGTTTCCATGTGGGAAAACTGCATAGCCAATCCCAATATTTTACCTGTGGAATCTTGTAGATGCCTAAAAGAGTAGCCATGTAAAGGGAGATTTCAGAGTCGAGTCCTCCAATGACGGCCATCAGATTCTTCTGCTTATTGCATTTGAAGTTGGGGACTACAGTTTTATGACTGGAAAGAAGTTTCAGGGTGTTCTGATGAGTCATCCTTGCATTTGTATAACTGTCATAAATGTGAAAGCCGAGGCTGACATTTGGTAGAAGTTCAGGGTTCTCGTTTATCTCCTTGACAGCAAATGCCAAGGACAAGATACGCTGGTAGGTCTTTGTCCTTGAACTGAAGAAAGAGTTAATTAAGGCAGATATATAGCTCTTCATCAACCATCAGTTGTTAGATTACATCTAATTTGAAGGAATATTAGGAAAGAATCTTGCCTGCTTTGTAAGTTAGGATTTAATAACAAATTTACTAACAGCAGCTAGCGCGGTAATAGCCAGGTGTTGGAAAACTTTGCAATTGATTGATCACTGGTATAATATCTATGGGTCCGTTTTCCCTTTTTATTAATTGAAATATACTCAGAGTTGAGAGTGGATTTCGTGCTCTTTATTCAGCTCATAGTGGTGAGGAGGAATGGAAGTCCCCCCACAATATCTGCTTTATATACATTGTTTACACAATGGGCTGCACGTGATTGGCTAATTCCAGGATTCTCCTGTAGGCCAATCAGGTTGTGGATTCACTTCCACCTGGAGCTGGATTGGGTGGCTCCTGCGGACCAATCATACTACTGCATTGTTCTAGGACCAATCAGACTGCTGCATTCTGAATCCTATTGTTCTAGGACCAATCAGACTGCTGCATTCTGAATCCTATTGTTCTAGGACCAATCAGACTGCTGCATTCTGAATCCTATTGTTCTAGGACCAATCAGACTGCTGCATTTTGGATCCTATTCAACTCAGTACATAACATTAATAAATGTTTATTAATATGCATATTATTTATCTAACAACTCCCCCCCAATGTTTTAATAACCTTCTTGTTAGGTAACACATTCATATATATATATATATATATATATATATATATATTTGTAATGATTTGTTGGGTCTCTGTACCGTAATAAAGATTGATTGATTTACACACACACACACACACACTTTATATGACTTTGCAGTATTGGAGGAATAATAAATAAATAAATAAATAAATAAATATCATGACTTAAGATGCACAATAGTAGTGATTAAACATTTATTGCTCTGAACCATAGATCTTAAGATTTCAAAGGGAAAGCATTAATAAATCCAAAATCATATTAGTTGTATATAAACTGAAGAATATGCCAATATGCACGCGAGAAGGTACACAAGATTGTATTCTCAGTCAGTTTTGATCAGAAACTACAATGCTCTTATACATTTTCTAAAAATTAAACTCAACTGCCCCCAAACACACATACGCACACACACATATGCCATTGTTCAGCCCCTATGGAAGATTTGTAATGCCACATAGGAATCCTGGCTTCTCATGAAACCAGAGCGGGGTAGGGAAAGAAAGCTGAAGGCAGGTTGCACAACAGCAGTGGCCCTGGCAAGGCAGCAAGAAGGGAGCAACACTGCAAGTGGGAAAGCGATGGTTCAGACACTGGTAGAAGTTTCAATAAAGCAGGGTTGGCACGAACTGCGAGGAAAATTGCCAAAGACATAGGTTTGAGTACTATGGAATATATGGGAGGTCCACATTAGTTATCTCTCACACACAAAGCTGCTGAGGAATGAAAGACAGAGAAGTCTGAGTGCAATGAGAAGGGAACAAAGAATAATTATCTGGTGATTTTAAAAGAAAGCAAAGGTTTCAGTAGACTGAACAGGGTTCAACATGCAAGGGGGGGAGTGGCAGTTTAAACAAAATATGAGGGCAGTGAAAAGGCAGATTGGGATAGTTCTGTTGCATCAGCTTTTCAGTCTTAGCTTCTGTGTTCTACTCATATCTGCTATTTCTCCTGGCTAAAAGTGGTTGGTTTGATTTATTTATTTATTAAAAATCCCTCGGTGTCCCCCCTCCCACATTTTGTTTTAAAACTACCACTTTTTTTTCTCAGCCTCACTTCACCTCCATTTACTCAAACTTCTTTAGCTGAGAAAAGCAGCTTCTCCTCCCCTCACACACAAACCTGGTTTTGAAGATGAAGGTGAGAATCAGTGCAAAGTAGGGCTACATTACAGAAGATAGAAGTGGCTTCAGAAATGCAACTGGAAAGGGGAGATGAGAAGGGGAAACCCTGTGTGTTAACATGGAGGAGATAGCCGGGGTTTGTTGAGTAAATCAAGCAGGTGCGAAGCCTTACTTCTTGATATATGTGTACAACATACCCAGAATTCATTAAGGACATTTTTTAAAAAAAAATTTCAAGGAGTAATAGTTATGACCTGGCATGAAGTATGCAGAGAAAACATACTCCTTACATAAGTTTTAGTTCTTCCAGAAACGCGTTTGTGGGATGTACCCTGAATGATAGTTCATCAGATAAGTAGCCATACTGAGTAACAATAAATCCAATCGTTAGGTCCCCTGACTGATAATATTGGTGTGGGAACTGGGGGGAATCAACCATGGTATGCATAACAGCATGTGACTCACAGTCAGTCTGAGGGAGTCGCAGAAACAAGAGAAGCAGAGGCGAAAGAAACAACCCAGTCATCTTGAGCCACATATTCATGCAGAATGCCCAGCATCAATCAAAAATAAACGTCCAGCCTGTTCAGTGGCTCTGGACCCTTTCTGAGGAAGGCAATCTCACACAGATCAGTCTGACAGCTGTCACCCTGCCTCTACGCCACCCAACATCCCAGCAATGAGTATTCAATATCTACCTTCAGAGTTTGTTAATTATTGTGATTGTGATCAGAGAAAATCCACATGGGATTTGGCAATATGCCTGAGGACAACTAATAATTTGTGATAATCAAAGTTTTCAAAGATGTCTCCTCAGTGTATTGCATTGTGCAAAACATTGCTTGTGGCTGAACAATAGAATAAAGTATTCTTATTTTTAATCTAACTTAATAGATAAGCCTATCTGATTGTTATGACAGCTGGATAGTTTTAGGATACTGACCATAACTTATGTTTTACTGGAGTTTCTGGATTACTCTGCATTCTAGGGCAATATTCCACTCTATTTCAAGGACTGTTATGGCAATTTTATGATAGCATAACCCAACTTTGAGGTCATTTGAGTGGATGAATTATTAGCTAAAGAGCAAAGAACATAAGAACAGCCTGCTGGATAGCAGGCACATGTAATCAACGGCACATGTAATCCAGCATCCTGTTCTGACAGTAGCCAACCACATGCCTGGAAGAAACAAGCAAGTAGGATTCAGTTGGAAGTGCACTCTCCCTTTCTGTAGCTTCCAGCAACTGATATTTAGAATCATTACTCACTCTGCCCATGAATGCAGAGCATAGCCATTTTGATTAGCAGCCATTGATAGTCTTATCCTCCAAAAATTGTCCAATTCTCTTTTAAAGGCTTCCAAGTTTGTGTTCATTGCTACCTCCTAAGGTTGTATGTTCCAAAGTTCTAGATCGTTAATCAAGAGTTAGATAATTTATGTTAAAACGCACAGATCCCAATACTCATCTGTGGGGGGCACCATTTTTTTTACTTCTGTCTATTTGGTGAACTCTCAATTTATTCCTACTATTTGCTCGCTGTAACTTAAGCAATTTGTAATCCACAAGAGGACCATTCTTCTTATTCCTTGAAGTGTCCTTGACCTCTTTACACAACAGTTAATTCAGAGAACTGCCCATATTCATAAGATAATATAAAATTAGCCTGCTGGGTCAGGCCAATGGCCCTTCTAGTCCAGCATCCTGTTCCCACAGTGGACTACCAGATGCCTGAGGCAAACTCACAAGTGGGACTCAAGCACAAGAGCAGGCCCCAGCCCAGCCCACACCCTGCATGGTTTCAAGCAACAGAAGGCAATGATAGCCAGTAACTTGAATGGCTCTAAAAGTGGATTAAACAACTTCATGGAGAATTAGGTGATCAAAATGGCCACTTGTTTTTCTTGTGTTTTCCCTCTGAAGTTAGCTTATTGTGGTTTCTTATTAAGCTGGTTGTGAAAAAGCTATCATCCCTTTAAGTAGCTGTTAGCTCTGTATGTAGGCAGAACATCCCATTGATAAGCTTAAAAGATTTTGGCTGATGGGGTGTGGGTCTTCTGCAATGCAATTGCCATGTCTAAATAAACATAGCCTTGGATAGACTTTACTCGAACCAGAGGATGAAGACTTGTGTTTCTTCCACCAAAGCAGTATGTGCATCTGAAAATCTACATCAAGGAGTGTATACTAAAGGGAACCTGACCCTCAGATAAAAATATATCATACCCTTTCATTCAATGGGGAAAGGAACAATATGGTGGCAATAAAATTAAATCACAGGTGGAAAGATAGAATTGTGTGTGAAAAATGATGATGATGGTGATGATATCAATAACGTTAATTTAATTCAGAATTTTTATTGCAACTTCAGATTATAACAGAAAATTCATGGTAGATCTGGGGAATTTGTTATTTATGGTAATAACTATGTGAAAATTTGAATTTGTCCTTGGAAATACAGTATTATCATACATGAAGAAACACAAAACATAAGCATGCCTGTAAATCAACTTTCCCCTCATATTTCTTCTAAACACAAATACAACTTAGCATCACTGTTCATGCCCCCAACAACAGTTCTTACTTTATGTTTATGAAACTAGCACTTCAATATACCTAGTACTGGATTTTTTCAAATTGGAGGAAATGGCTCCTTGCTGTATTATTTTAACATATTGGCCAGTAAACTTCTCATGATCATAAATAATTGATATTGCTCATATTATTATTATTATTTCTTAAGGCAGCCCTGTTCAGGGAAGTTTTTAACGTGTGATATTTTATTGTATTTTTGCTTTCTATGGAAGCCGCCCAGAGTGGCTGGGGAGGCCCAGCCAGATGGGCGGGGTATAAATAATAAATTATTATTATTATTATTATTATTATTATTATTATTATATTGGCCTTTTAATGCTTCATCACTTTTCCACCTCCTGCTGTATAGCCTAGAGGAGCACTCCCTCAAAAATGCTGACTTAGCATTTTGCACAAATTACAGACAATCGTTTGCAACAGACAAGGGCTAATGAACTGAGTCAGATTCATAACCAATGGCAATTAACCAGTATTTTAAAGTGTAATTCACAGTTTGTACACAACAAGATGTGTAAATCTGTTACATTTTTATCATGATATTTTTTACAAAAGCACTCAATGAAGAAGACTTGAAAAGTTGAAGAAGTTAGTACATATATTTGGTTTGAAAAAATGGCCCCATTTAATATCATTTTATGCAATTAATTTCCTAGATATTCCTCCTTATTAGCTGGTCCTTTGTGTTCAAGGAAGGCCTCAAGATAATTATGTAGCATTTGGGGGCAAAGATGCAACCTAGTAACCCAGCACTAGAGGACAAAATGGAGAAGATCTCCACAGCCACCATGTATTTTCCTTTTGTGCTTAAATAAGAAGGAACAAAAGACAACCAAACACTGCAAAAGACCAACATGCTGAAAGTGATGAACTTGGCTTCATTGAAACTATCTGGCAACTTTCTGGCCTGAAAAGCCACAATGAAGCTGACAGTGGCCAGAAATCCTAAGTACCCCAGAACACAATAAAACAGAGTCACAGACCCTTCATTGCATTCCAGTATGATTTCTTCAGTCAGAGAATGCATATCAAAATGTGGAAATGGAGGAGCAGTACATAACCAAACAGTACATATAATGGCTTGAATAGTGGAGCAGCCAAGAAGAACAGAACTGGCCAATCTTTTCCCCACCCATTTTCTCATCCTGGATCCTGGCTTGGTGGCCATGAAAGCCAAAACCACAGTAATGGTTTTTGCTAAAATGCAGGAGACAGCCACTGAGAATATGATGCCAAACGCTGTTTGTCTTAAATAGCAGGTCACTATGTTAGGTCGGCCAATGAATAGCAAGGAGCACAGGAAGCAAAGCAGTAGAGAGATGAGAAGAGAGTAGGTGATCTCCCGATTGTTGGCTTTGACGATTGGGGTGTCCTTGTTCTTAATGAAAATCCCCAACACTGCAGCTGTGATTAGAGAAGAAAACAAAATAAAGAAGGCTAAAGTAGTCCCCAAGAGCTCCGTGAAAGAGAGAAAGTTAAGGGTCTTAGGAAGGCAGTTATCTTTGTTCTGGTTTGAGAATTGACCTTCATGGCATTGGAAACAGTTGTCCATATCTGAAAATGGGACAAAGTTTGTATCAATCACTCAATAATCAAAGATGACAAACTCAGCATAGAACTGTCTGATCAAATAAGAGTAAATGGGAATACTTTCTGAAAGTTTCTTCCTTTACATTGGTACCATTGCTCTTTTGTTCTCAGAACATCCAGCTGGGATTAAGCAAGCTAGATCATTTCAGCATTCATCTTTGACACACACACACACACACACACACACACACACACACACTATCAGAGTAGACATTTCTTGTTGTATTTTCACTTATATAAAAAATATTTTGATATTTCTTAGGCAAAGCAATAACAAGACTCTGCAACCATACATGTGGGAGGTGTAGAAATCAATGTATAATTACAATGATGGTGTGAATACACTATGGTTGAAGCACAAATCTCTGTCTTCCAGAGATTTCAACTACACCCATGATATGAATGTTCCGTATCAAATTTTGTATCAATCGCTCAATAATCAAAGATGACAAACTCAGCATAGAACTGTCTGATTAAATAAGAGTAAATGGGAATACTCTCTGAAAGTTTCTTCCTCTACACTGGTGCCATTGCTCTTTTGGTCTCAGAACATCCAGCTGTGATTAAGCAACCAAGATCATTTCAGCATTCATATCTCTCTCTCTCTCTCTCTCTCTCTCTCTCTCTCTCAGAGTAGACATTTCTTGTATTTTCACTTATATAAAAATATTTTGATATTTCTTAGGTAAAACAATAACAAGACTCTGCAAAAATACATGTGGGAGGTGTATACATTGGGAAATCAATGTATAACTACACTGGTGGTGTGAATCACTATGGATGAAGAAGAAATCTCTATCTTCTAGAGATTTCAACTACACCTGTGATATGAATGTTCTGTATCAAAATGTACATCTAAAACACATGCATCATTCAACTTGAAATAAGAGAAAAGCATGACAATGGTGATGAAATTTGGCAGTATACCAAACACATTATATGGACTTGATATAAAATGTTACGGATCTATGTCAGAACTAGACCACTGTCACCCCCGTTCTGTTTTAGGGAACTAGATTGACAGCAGAAAAAGGGGATTCAATGTGCAATCCATCATTTAGGTCACTATGTCTTCTACCATTCTGATCTGAAATCTTTCCATCCGGACATGGAGTGCAATCATAGCAACAAAATGGCTCCCCCTCCTTCTTTTTTCTTCTGTAGCCTGGATGACAGTGATCATTACATCTGGCAAGTGGCAGCACCTATCCATTAAAAATGAAGAGAAATAAATTGATGTACCTTTACAAACACACACACAAAATGCTGCTGTTGAGAACATTAGGTCCCATGGTAATTCAGGACCAGTGAAAAGAACAGAGCAAGGATACAGGACACTAGAAACAACCAGCTTACATTTTTGATATCAAATTCTGTTCCTAATTATGTTTGGTTGTGTCTAAGAAAACTCCTAACATAGAACTAAGAATGGCCATGATATCGCACCAGGACTTTATTATACAAAAAAATCTGCTCACTAGGAAAATGACCCTTGGAAGTTGATGCCTTGTTCATTTTTTTTCATTTTGTCAAGATAATACAGTAGGGCAGCAGTTTTACATTTACCTTCTCTTGCACTGACTTACATTTATTTATTACAATGTTTTGAAATTTGGATTGGCCTTTATACTTTTTAAATAATGAGGTGATAATATATATGGGCAGTATGTAACTGAATTAATAAGAGAGAAAATAATCATTTAGTCAACCACTCTGCTATATGATTTAGTTCCCCATATATGTTACTGAGAATAATAATATATCAGTGTAAGAAGAATTATCTAGGCTCATTGTTGGAACTCTTCTCATTTAGCACTTGCTCTTATATTTTCCATGTACATATGAATAAGTAGACAGGTAGACTGACTCTCCTACTGAATGGAATCACCTGGCATGGTTCTTTATTGTGCCTCTTACTAATTTAAGATTTATCTTATTTCTATATTTGGATCCCACCTGGTTAAATATTCTGTGCCATGTGATAGCCTCTTCATTCACTGTGAATTTCTGATCCGGTAAAGCCTGTGGATCCATCCCTCCTACTTTCAGTCGTAAAAACGATTTGTTTGGAAAAAGTACCCAGTTTACAATATCAAATCCAGATATTAATTCACCATTCTCATCAAATGACACTCTGTCATCAGCACTGTTGTTAAAGGAGATACTTCGCAAGAAAGAGTGAAGCTGGAATGAAAAAAAGTGCAAGCCAAAAATTTTAAAAAGAGGGACTTTTGGCGAGGCAAGATAGTGAGTGCCATAGCCGCACTGAACTCCTAAGGACCACCAGAACCAACCAAGCTGCTTGTCTGGTCCCCACACCACCTTCACCATCACAGCAATGAAAAGGGAGCCCAGGGAGCCCAAAATGACAAGTGAAGAGGCAGCGCAGAGCCTCACACACCCATACCCCGACAATCTTGATCCCACCGGGACCAAGAGAGCCCCAATGAAATTCCTGGACTGGAGGCCTCCAACTTACTGCTGCTGCCATCACCAACACCACTGCCAAGTGAGAATGGCAGGAGGGGACCAAGAAAGTCAGGGAGGCTGTGAGGAAATGTGCAGCCTAGCCCAGGCCTGACACCAAGCCAATATCCTTGGTAACTGGTGCAAAAGAGCAGACTGGGGCCCAGTGAGGAACCACATTCTGGGGACCACACTGGGGAAAGACAAATGCGGCATAGGACCTCCCCCCTGCCAGCGGAGATGTGCAGACAGGCACAACCCCCCCACACATATTTTATTTTAATTTTTAATTTTCAGTTCATTTATTATCAATATTTTCAAAACCCTTTTAAGAAGTGTAATGGCGGTGCCCATGTAGGAGACCTGTTATATACACAAACCCCTGTTTATTTAATTAATCTCATTAAAGAATTTATATGATTACAACACAATAAAAAAAACAACAGGGAGATGGCATAGGCTATGAAATTAATGCCACTCAGTAGACTAGAATGTGGTCTAAACCTCCCTTATCAGTGAAAAGAAAAGACCTCACTATGAAACTCACTTAAAGATGGTACCGAACACCACAGAAACTGGCCCTGATACACCCAGGAACCTCACAAAAATGCTGAAGAGGCTACACTTCCTTGAATAATATTTATTAAAGTTTTGAAAGTTACAGAAAGGAAAAAGAAAAAGAGTTAAACATAACAAACCCATACAATACAATACAAAAACAAAAATATTACATATACAAAAATATTACATATACATGACAAAAATAAAACAAAAACAATTTGAAAAAAGAAAAAAGAAACACAACCTATACTTTCAATGTTATTAACTTTCTTTTACTTGTTTCAGCGACCTCCTCACACCTCCCTTTTTTTGTATTCCACTTCGATTAATTGTTTCAGCAAATCCTTTCCATCTTCCTCAAACTTCTGTCCTATCATTTAACTTAATAAATTCTAACATTATTTTTTCCTTTAATTCAGTTACAATCTATTATACTTAATTCTTTATAACATTTCTGCTAAAGCCATGTAACTTCATTCCAACACCTTTCTAACATTCCTTAATTTTACAATATTTCTGTAGATAATCTTTAAATTTCTTCCAATCTTCTTCCACCTAAGAGGCTACACTTCCACAGGCATACACCTCCACATGTGGTGGGAATGCCCCCAAACCCAACTCTTCTGGACAACAGTCATACAAGAAATACTGTATTTTTCGCTCCATAAGATGCACCTGAACATAAAATGCACCTAGTTTTTAGAGGAGGAAAGGGGGAAAACCCCAGTTTTTTCAGGATCAGCTCAAAGTTGTTGAGCTTACTTTGCAAAGGGGAAAAAATCCTGTTTTTATAGGGTTAAACTCACAGTTTTGCAGCTTCTTTAGGAAAGGAAAAGGAGTTGTTTCTACAGTTTCCAGACATATAATCTAATCAGCCAATCACATGTCGCTGGGGAAACAAACAGCCTCTGTCTGCAGAACATTCAACAATGGAGGCCTGGGCAAGGGACGGGGCCAGAAAGGGAGCCAGGGATCGACCACACATTTGCTCCATAAGACACACGGATATAGGGAAGTATATGTGCCTTCCTTGTCTTCTGATGTAAATGGAGAGGAAATAGTGAAATAACTGTTTCTTTTTGCAAAATTATTCAATTTGTGCATATAATTGGCACTTGTAGAATTAATCACATCCAGTCTATTTAAGCAGTAAAATATTATACTTAACAACACCAAATCATTATACGTAAAGTCAAAAAAAACAACAAAAAAAAAGAAAGATACTTGTGTGGGACTATTATAAAAAGAAAAACCAATGCTCCAAATCCGTAGTTGGCTAATACTTTATTAGGTGATCATGTTTTGCAACATTTTAGTTGGCCTAATGAATATGTGGCCCTAATATGGATTATATAATAGAATAATTATGTGTCTCTATAATAGGGTAGAAAAGTTTGTTTGTTCCAAATAAATAAACCAGCAGTTTTTTCCTGTTCTCTTTTAACTCTGGAATTCTATCAACCTTTTGTATTATTAATAAAAAATTACAAGGAGAAAAGAAGTCACGTGAGTGGGCAAAGTATTCAAGGAACACAGGACATTGTTAGCAGATATATGCATACAGCTTTTAAAGAAATTAACTTTGGACGAGAAACACTACCTGCCAAGGTTGTACTTTTGCTGGACTCACTCTACCTCTGTTTGGCACGGCTCTGTGTTTCTGCCTGGCTGAGTACATCTTATGTAAACTATGTCCTATGGCATGAACTGCATTGTAGATGGTGTAGCTTTGGCCAGTCATACTCATCTCAAAGAGTGTCCCAGGGAGGCTCTCCAAATTCTCTTCACCACTACAGGCATTATTATTGTTTTCCATGCCATCCATAGAATCAGAATATAAGCAGTTGAATGCCTTTTCCCAGAAGAGCAAAATAAACCCATCTTCATTTTTTGATTTAGGACGAACAGTCTGCAGGAATTTTCTGAACCCCGGCACTTCATTTAAGTGTATTGCAAAAGTGAAGGCACCATCAAAGACTTGCATATCCATATCCGTCTGTGTTGTGTCTGCTGAGAAATCCCATTGGGCTGTCATGATCCATACTTTCCCTACAGCTAATGGTAGGATATCCTCCAGTGCTGCATATGCATATATTTTAATTAACAAAAAAGAGATAGTAATAGTTTCTGCATTTACAACCAACACTTGAACACTGGCATTCGATAGATAAATAGCTTCTTCCAAGAAGGAATCAAAGGAAGTAAGTTTATCTGCTGCTTGAGAGGTGGCTGGAATTTTCCCCTTGAGGGCTATACAGATTCCATGGTTCAAAAGCATTGGAATCAAGGTCTGGAAAAACTTGTCTCCATTATCATCATCCATTGTGAGGATCCCAACCCACGTCCATTGGAAATGCAGAAGAAGCTGAGCTATCCCTTCATACTGATATTCTTCATTGGGCACCATCCGGTAGAATGAAGGGAGATGGGTTTTAACATCAGTCACAGGAGCAATTACACAATAGGCAATCTAAGTAAAAATATATGTAAATTTCAGTAAAATGTCAGGAAAGTCTTTTTTTCAGGAGATAATTGGGAGAGTGAGGGGTGACATAAGATACTCCTGAAAAGTCAAAATGGAGAAAACAAATGCCTTCAAACTATATAGCAGGGACTTGCCACTGACCATCATTCGATACGATACAATAATCTTTATTGACATTGTCTCATACAGAACAACGAAATTGAAAAAAATCTATATCAGACATTCAAAAACCAGCAAGCCTGCTATCCCAGCTATCCCAGCTATCCCAGCCTGGTTAGCCCCCTAAAAACTCTGATACCCCATAATTAAATACAATATACTCCCATAGAGACTACCTTACACTGTGTTTAAAACCAAAATCGCATTTGAATAGAAACTAGGACCCTCTGTTATGAGGATCCCATTTCTTTGCTTGCTAGTATTTTATTGTATATTTTATTTAAATGAACAAGGAAGACTTCATTAATTAGATCATTTAGTCAGTTGCTAGGTTTCTTATTCTATCTCTGACTACCCATTCTATGCCAGAGACACTGAAATGAGGTGTCACAATTGCCAGTGGGAGATGCTCTGGCCCAGCTGCAGGACATACCCTTGAGTGGTGGCAATTCCATTTGTAGTTGTTTTGGGGAGGGAGGGAGGGTTACCACTTGTGCCTTCCCATAAAGAATGGGATTAATTGTTCACTTTTCCTCTTGCATGAATAGGGGGCCAATTACACAGTTGTGTTAACTACACATTCATTGTTTGCTGACTGACACTTTCTTTCCAAAAAGAACAAAAGAGAAACTGAAAAGGCCAATAGTAGAAAGGTAAATATTATCTCAAATAATAATAATAATAATAATAATAATAATAATAATAATAATAATAGTTATTATTTATATCCCACACATCTGGCTGGGTTTCCATGTGGGAAAACTGCATAGTCAATCCCAATATTTTACCTGTGGAATCTTGTAGATGCCTAAAAGAGTAGCCATGTAAAGGGAGATTTCAGAGTCGAGTCCTCCAATGACGGCCATCAGATTCTTCTGCTTATTGCATTTGAAGTTGGGGACTACAGTTTTATGACTGGAAAGAAGTTTCAGGGTGTTCTGATGAGTCATCCTTGCATTTGTATAACTGTCATAAATGTGAAAGCCGAGGCTGACATTTGGTAGAAGTTCAGGGTTCTCGTTTATCTCCTTGACAGCAAATGCCAAGGACAAGATACGCTGGTAGCTCTTTGTCCTTGAACTGAAGAAAGAGTTAATTAAGGCGAATATATAGCTCTTCATCAACCATCAGTTTCTCAAACATTTGTTAGATTAAATCTAATTTGAAGGAATATTACGAAAGAATCTTGCCTGCTTCGTAAGTTAGGATTTAATAACAAATTTACTAACAGCAGCTAGCGCGGTAATAGCCAGGTGTTGGAAAACTTTGCAATTGATTGATCACTGGTATAATATCTATGGGTCCATTTTCCCTTTTTATTAATTGAAATATACTCGGAGTCGAGAGTGGATTTCATGCTCTTTATTCAGCTCATAGTGGTGAGGAGGAATGGAAGTTCCTCCACCATATCTGCTTTATATACATTATTTACACAATGGGCTGCACGTGATTGACTAATTCCGGGATTCTCCTGTAGGCCAATCAGGTTGTGGATTCACTTCCACCTGGAGCTGGATTGGGTGTCTCCTGCGGAACAATCATACTGCTGCATTGTTCTAGGACCAATCAGACTGCTGCATTCTGAATCCTATTGTTCTAGGACCAATCAGACTGCTGCATTTTGGATCCTATTGTTCTAGGACCAATCAATCTGATGCATTTTGGATCATATTCAACTCAGTACATAACATTAATAAATGTTTATTAATATGCATATTATTTTTTCTAATATGCATATTATTTTTTCAAGCAGGTGCGAAGCCTTACTTCTTGATATATGTGTACAACATACCCAGAATTCATTAAGGATATTTTTAAAACAATTTTTTTCAAGGAGTAATAGTTATGACCTGGCATGAAGTACGCAGAGAGAACATACTCCTTACATAAGTTTTAGTTCTTCCAGAAACGCGTTTGTGGGATGTACCCTGAATGATAGTTCATCAGATAAGTAGCCATACTGAGTAACAATAAATCCAATCGTTAGGTCCCCTGACTGATAATATTGGTGTGGGAACTGGGGGGAATCAACCATGGTATGCATAACAGCATGTGACTCACAGTCAGTCTGAGGGAGTCGCGGAAACAAGAGAAGCAGAGGCAAAAGAAACAACCCAGTCATTTTGAGCCACATATTCCTGCAGAATGCCCAGCATCAATCAAAAATAAACGTCCAGCCTGTTCAGTGGCTCTGGACCCTTTCTGAGGAAGGCAATCTCACACAGATCAGTCTGACAGCTGTCACCCTGCCTCTACGCCACCCAACATCCCAGCACTGAGTATTCAATATCTACTTTCAGAGTTTGCTAATTATTGTGATTGTGATCAGAGAAAATCCACATGGGATTTGGCAATATGCATGAGGACAACTAATAATTTGTTATAATCAAAGTTTTCAAAGATGTCTCCTCAGTGTATTGCATTGTGCAAAACATTGCTTGTGGCTGAACAATAGAATAAAGTATTCTTATTTTTAATCTAACTTAATAGATAAGCCTATCTGATTGTTATGACAGCTGGATAGTTTTAGGATACTGACCATAATTTCAAGGACTGCTATTGCAATTTTATGATAGCATAACCCAACTTTGAGGTCATTTGAGTGGATGAATTATTAGCTAAAGAGCAAAGAACATAAGAACAGCCTGCTGGATAGCAGGCACATGTAATCAACGGGACATGTAATCCAGCATCCTGTTCTGACAGTAGCCAACCACATGCCTGGAAGAAACAAGCAAGTAGGATTCAGTTGGAAGTGCACTCTCCCTTTTGTAGCTTCCAGCAACTGATATTTAGAATCATTACTCACTCTGCCCATGAATGCAGAGCCATTTTGATTAGCAGCCATTGATAGTCTTATCCTCCAAAAAATGTCCAATTCTCTTTTAAAGGCTTCCAAGTTTGTGTTCATTGCTACCTCCTAAGGTTGTATGTTCCAAAGTTCTAGATCGTTAATCAAGAGTTAGATAATTTATGTTAAAACGCACAGATCCCAATACTCATCTGTGGGGGGGCACCATTTTTTTTACTTCTGTCTATTTGGTGAACTCTCAATTTATTCCTACTATTTGCTCGCTGTAACTTAAGCAATTTGTAATCCACAAGAGGACCATTCTTCTTATTCCTTGAAGTGTCCTTGACCTCTTTACACAACAGTTAATTCAGAGAACTGCCCATATTCATAAGATAATATAAAATTAGCCTGCTGGGTCAGGCCAATGGCCCTTCTAGTCCACCATCCTGTTCCCACAGTGGACTACCAGATGCCTGAGGGAAACTCACAAGTGGGACTCAAGCACAAGAGCAGGCCCCAGCCCAGCCCACACCCTGCATGGTTTCAAGCAACAGAAGGCAATGATAGCCAGTAACTTGAATGGCTCTAAAAGTGGATTAAACAACTTCATGGAGAATTAGGTGATCAAAATGGCCACTTGTCATGTCTATACACAGCCTCCAAGGTTGGAGGCAGTAAGGCTTCTCCAAACCAATTGCTGAAAAATGCAGGATGGATGAAAGCTCTGGATAAGAGGAGACTGAGAGGAGATATGATAGCCATCCTTCAATATCTAAAGAGCTGTCACATAGAAGATGGAACAAGCTTGTTTTCTCCTACTCTGGAAGGTAGGACAAAAATCAATGGCTTCAAGTTAAAAGAAAGGAGATTGCAACTAAGCATTACGAAGAACTTTCTGATGGTAAGAGATGTTTGACAGTGGGACAGACTGTGGTAACTGTGAATGTGCTGCTCAAGAAAGCCACATTGAACCCAAATTTCTGTAAAATCTATCAGCCAGTCACCAATACACTATTCCTAGTTGTTATGCATTCCAATGCCCCCTAAGCTTGGTGCCCATTGTGGTGGATCCAGTAGTACTAACCTAAATCCACCTCCAATAGCAATGGATCTCTTTGAACAGCAAAATCAGAGATACAGCTGAAATTACTATTAAAGAACATTTTTAAATCAATCAATATAAATAAATAAATGTCATTTAAAATGTGACCCATATAATTGAATAGATATGAGCTTTATGCAGTATGTTTCTTTGGTTGAGAAAAATAATGTGGAGAAATCTTGGGTGTTGCGTGGAATAAAATAGAGATAGAAAGAAATGAACTTGAAGGGAAGATACAAAAAATAATAATACAGCTGGATTGGAAAGTATGGAAAGACTGAGAGGAGGGAGAAAAAAGTAAGGGATAAATTACCTGAAATAATAGGATAGCTCAGTCAGGTAGAGCATGAGACTCTTTATCTCAGGGTCAAGGGTTTGAGCCTCATGTTGGGCAAAAGATTCCTACATTGCCCTTCCAGCTCTAAAATAGATTCTATGATGTGACAAAGTGACATGTGGAAGATAGAATCAGCATGATGAGGAGAAACGAAAAACAACAACATGCCAAACCAAGCCAAACCAAAATAACAAGCAAATACAAAGTGTAATACATAGAAGAAAGACTATATACATCTAGGGAGTCCTAGGCTCATTGCCTGTAACTTCTTCAATGTTAGTTATGAGTAGGGAAATCTTTGACTTCTTCGTTCACTTTGACTGATAAATAAATAAGACATAAATATCAAAAGTAGATATTAACCTAAGACAAGAAATAGTGCTTAAGGATGTTTTGTTACAAAGTTTAGATCTTAAAAGTTGAATAGCAAAGCATTCATAAATCCAAAGTTCGATCAGTGACATTTAAGCTGAATAAGCTGCAAGTATAAGGCCAATTGTTTTTGATGGTAGGAAGTTGTTTTGATTAGATGGTAGGAAGTTGTTTCGATTGGAACGTACTAGGCTTTTATACAGTTTCCTAAGATTATAGCATTATATCATACTGTTCTTCATGCCTTCCTAAGAATTAAATTTGTACAAGTTACTCAAAAGTAATTATGAATTTGCTTTGGACCTACATATGTGTTTACAACAGGGGGAAGGAACTTATGGTTCTCTAGATGTGGATCGACTCAAACTCCCATCAGCTCCAGACAGATTGTCAATCATCAGGGACTATGGGAATTGTAGTCTGGAGGGCCACAAATTCACTCCCCATCCCTAGTCTACAACCACCACGATACGATACGATACGATACGATACGATACGATACGATACGAAACGAAACGAAACAATACAATACAATACAATACAATACAATACAATACAATACAATATCTTTATTGTCATTGTCCCATATAGAATAAAATTGAAAATCTGCATAAGACAGTCAAAAACCCCTAAAAACTCTGAAACCCAATTTTAAAATACAATATACTATAGAGACTCCTTATGCTGCATTTGGAACCAGAATTGCATTTGCGTAGAAACTGATTCTCAGGCGGCTAATCCTGGTCTTTATAACCCTATGCCTTCTTCCAGAAGGCAGAAGCTGAATGAGATCATTTCTGGGGTGCGCACTATCCTGCGCTATCTCTGTAGCTTTCTTATGGCACCTGACAGCATAGATTTGATCTAAGGTGGGAAGAGTACACCCAATTATTCTCTCTGCAGTCTTTACAACCCTGGACAGCATTCCCCCCCCCCCCCCGGCCATGCAGCTCCCAAATCACACAGAGAGACTATAAGTTAATACACTCTCCAAAGTACAATGGTAAATGCCATCAACAGGTCCTTTGAGAGATTTTTTTCTCGGAGGATTCTCAGAAAAAATAACCTCTGCTGTGCTCTCTTCATCAGATCTTTGCTGTTTTCTCCCAAGGATAGGTTATCTCACAACTCCATTCCCAGAAATCGAAACACCGAGACCTGTTCCACGCACTTCCCCTCAATAATAAGTGGCTGAATATTCAATTTACATTTCCTAAAGGCCACAATAAACTCTTTTGTTTTCTTTAAGTTAAGGAGTAAGTTGTTTTTCCTGCACCACTCCCCCAACTGCTCAATTTCCTTCCTATAGGCTGCCTCCCCCTCTCCAGCTGTGATTAAACCAACCACCGTTGTATCGTCTGCATTCCCTTCCATTACCTTTTCCTTAGTACTTATGATCTGACACAACACATGCAGAGGGGGAAAACATCCTTACGCAAATTCTTTCAGTTCATCTAGAAATTTTGTTGTGGGGTGTTCACTAAACGATATTTCTCCAAATATGCAGCCATACTGAGTAACAATTGCTCCAATGATTAGCTCACCTATCTCATAATATTGATATGGGAGCTGGAAATGATCTACCACAGCGCACATAGCAGCATGTGGCTCACACTCAGTTTGAGGTACATGCAGTAACAATATGAGAAGAGGCAAAAGAAATACCACAATCATTGTGAGATACTTTGTTATGCAGAATGCCCGGGTTCAATCTATTATACACCACAAACCTTTTCAAAGGCTATAAAAAAATTGATAAAGGAAAACTCACAGACACTTAATATTAGCTTTCAGACCGTTAATTATAGTGCTTTTGATTTCACAAAAATCCATGTGGGAATTGGCAAGGTGAATGATGACATTTAGCAATTTGTAATAATGAAAGTGTTCAAAGTTATCTCCCACAAGTATTGCACTTTGTAAGACATCACTCGTTGGTGGAAAATGGAAGGATTTTTTTTTAAAAAAGTCAATTTAAGGAAAATATTGTAATCTGGTTTTGGATGGTTTTATGATGTTTTATGATGGTCTGTTATTGTTATTTATTGTTTGTAAGCAACTTATGGATTCATTTTGTCTCCAACCTCCCTGTCCTAAAATTTTGTAGTATCCTGGTGTGATGCTTTGTTGTTTGCTTCTTGACCTTCCCAAGAACCAGGAAGGAATTTTATCTCCAGACAAATTGGCCATTCTTGTGGTTTTTGACTCCTTCACAGCTTTCACCACAACTTCAATGGTTAGGCATTGGGAAGAATTCTATGGTTGTGCCTTCCCCTTCCAGGAATTGGGTTTTTTCATTAAAAGAATCTGAGGAAAAGTGTTTTGTCCATAAGCCCCAAAACAGTGGTTTCAGTGGGCTGCTACTATTTGATATAATTCTTAGGGCAATTCTGTCCCAGAAGTGACCCCCCTGAGAAGCAGTTAGCAGACGTGCTATGTAGATAATCAACCAATGCCTGAGTCAAAATAACTTACACAAGTAACCAATAAAGTTCTGGCCTGTTTTGATTCAATAATGTAGTCCTATGTATTCAGTAAAAACACTGGAAGGCAATGATAGGAATCCTTACTGTATCTGAACATGCAATATATGCCACAAACCTCTACATTCAAACCTATGGACAAGAGAGAACATGACCCTCAGAGAAAAATGTATACCCTACTCTTCCATTTAAGGGGAGTAGGCAGATTTGGAATATCATACTAAATAAGGGAGAAAACTATCGAATATTGAGGATTGCAGAAGCATGTTTCTTGAAAAGGCCAAGTTATTTAACATGTTTTCAGGGGTACTTTTGAATAGTCATTTCAATGGAATAATACATAAAAAGCAAAACAATTTAATTCCTAGGTATTTCTACGTATAAGCTGCTCTCTGCTGTTCAACGAAGGCCTGAGGATAATTATGTAGCATTTGGGGGCAAAGATACAACCCAGTAACCCAGCACTGGAGGCCAAGATGGAGAAGATCTCCACAGCCACCATGTATTTCCCCTTTGTGCTCAGGTAAGAAGGAACAAAGGACAACCAAACACTGCAAAATACCAGCATGCTGAAAGTGATGAACTTGGCTTCATTGAAGCTATCTGGCAACTTTCTGGCCTGAAAAGCGACTGCGAAGCTAACAATGGCAAGAAATCCCAAGTATCCCAGAACACAATAAAACATTGTGACTGATCCTTCACTGCATTCCACTATGATTTCTTCCATGAGAGAATACGTGTCCAAATGTGGGAATGGAGGAGCAGTGCATAGCCACACAACACAAATTATAGCTTCAATAATGGAGCAGCTAAATACAACAGAATTGGCCAGACTTTTCCCCACCCATTTCCTCATCCTCGATCCTGGCTTGGTGGCCATGAAAGCCAGGACCACAGTGACAGTTTTTGCCAAAACACAAGAAACAGCCATGGAGAAGATAATGCCAAAGGCAGTTTGTCGTAAACAGCAGGTCACTGTTTGAGGGCAGCCAATGAATAGCAAAGAGCAGAGGAAAGAGAGCAAGAGGGAGATGAGCAGAGTGTAGGTGAGATTCCGATTGTTGGCTTTGACAATGGGAGTGTCCTTGTGCTTGATGAAAATTCCTAGCACCAAAGCTGTGATTACAGAAGAAGACAAAATCAAAAAGGTTAAAATATTTCCCAAAGGTTCTGTGAAAGACAGGAAGTTTAGGACTTTAGGAAGACATTGATCTCTGTTGCTGTTTGGAAATTGGCCTTTGGGGCATTGGAAACAGTAATCCATATCTGAAAAATGAAGCAAATTTTCTGTTAGTTCCTCACTATTCAGTGGAAGACAGCCTTTGCTGTGTTCAATGCAATACAGGGATGGGTACTTAACTATTATTATTTCAAAGAACACTTTGTAAGCAAACTAATTTTGACACACCCACTCTTAACACTGATTTCATATTAAAGAGAGTGCCATGAAAACTCATATGGGAACATAAAGACTTTGGGGACTGGAGGACTAGGAATGGTTAAGTCAGTCTATTTCCAGTCCTCATCACTTTATCATGTGTGTTTACCAAAAGATTATTTTGTATGTCTTCAGAAATCACCAAATATTTATAAAATAAGAGCTGTATAACAATGTGCATTTCAATTATCCTTGAAAAATCCTACTCTTTAAAAATACTTCCCCCGCCCTCAAAAACATATTTTCATGTATATTTTGTTATATTTTTGAGCCAAGGTCTGCTGCCGAAGATAGTGGAAGTGTAAAAGCTGATGAATAACAGCCCAATGAACAGCCCAATGATGACGAAATATAACGCAATCTTTGGAGTCCCCCCAAAGTGACACAACTCTGTTTTAAAGCAGTCCAAACAAAAGTGGGCCCTTCTAATGGTGTGAAGTTTTGCTTTATTTTAGTCCAAGTTTATTTTTCATTTTTGAAACATCTACTGTCAAATGCTACATAAAAGTACAATACAAGGAAGTGGGGAGCAGAGGGGGTGTAGTTATATGACTCAGAGATCTACGTTTCAGCCATGGAATGACTTTTCCAGAATTCAGAATTTCCTTAGACAATACCATGTCATAGCCTTGCTAAGTGTTCTCTTTCCACAAGAGATAGCAAAGATTATCATAGCTTGTGCTTTATAAAAAATAGGTTTATGGAGTTATGTCTATCTGGTGTATCATGTATGGAATCTGCCTTGTAACTTGATGATCATAATCTGTTTTCTGTTTTGTAGAGCTGAAAGTAAATCTATTGAAAGATGCAGTGCATTACTTATACCATTAGACATTGTGTGCCCTTACCCATTTGGTTTGAAATCTTCCCATATGGGCACAGAGTACAATCATAGCAACAAAATGGCTGCCCTTCCTTCTTTTTTCTGCTGTATCCTGGATAGCAGTAGTCATTACACACAGCAAGCGGCTGTGCCTTTTGATAAGAAGAGGAGAAAAACAAATTGCTGTTGTATTCAAGTACTCTATGGTGGTGTAAAGAAATTTGTTTATAATAGAAGTGAGGTTTCTAAGGCTGCCATTCTATACACATTTAATTCTTTTACAGCACTTCACTGTAAGTCAATGGAAAGTTTCTAACCTTGCTAATTATTGAAAAAAAGAACTCACGAAAAGGCTTCAGGTTGCAAAGGCATCTTGTCATAAATAACTTTCATATTTAGTGAGATTTCAATCATGGCTAGAATGGCTGTCTAGCATGAGAAAAGTTGTTTTAACTCATTTTAACTCATATTTCAAGAAAATATAGAAAAATATAATTTGATTTTTAGACAAAGGAAAGCAGAAAGGTAGGGAACAGCTAGAATCAATGATAGACAGTCTATCAAACCCATATCCCTGCTGGACTCCTGTCAGATAGTCAGAAGGTACGGGGACAACATTTAGTTTTGTTTTTATTTGGTATTTCATAAGCTTTTTCTTGTCTGCTGTTTTGATTTCTCCTCTCATTGATCATCACCATAGGGGAAATTTTAAATATTGAACTCTTTCCCTGTTGACATTTTCTGAAATAACTATGTTTGAATCCCACCTGATTAAATGTGTTGTGCCATGTGATAGCCTTATCATTGATTGTGAAGTCTTGATCTGTTACAGCCTCTGGATCCATCATTCCTACTTTCACACTTGCAAACGATTGGTTTGGGAAAGCAACCCAGTTTATTATGTCAAATCCAGCTGCTAATTCACCCTTCTCATTCAAAGACACTTTATCACCAGCGCTATTGTTAAATATGATGCTTCTGAGGAAAGGATGAATCTTGAATGAAAACAATCAAAGGCAGATTTTACAAAATAATAAAAAAAGGAACAAGATAATTCTAATATATCATTCTAATTTTAATAAGCTCCAGTCCCTGACTGTACAGCTAGTGACCAGTTTAGGCCTGTCTGAGATGTGCATGGCCACACGTGTGTGCATCACACCAATCCCAGAAATAACCTGAAAATGTCATGAAAATGTCACAAAAAGGGGCAGAATGGAGTGGGATGGGGTGTCCTTATGTTCATTGCCTGTAAACATGGTCATTTCTGAAATCATTAGGTGTCAATGACAATAACAATAACAGAGTATTATATTTGATCATAATAATTCACAGAGTAAATTAGGGTCCAGATTAGGTCCAGAGCAAGACCTTTTGTAGGGTAGATCCGCATTACAGAAACCAAGGTAGATGCGAAAAAGGGGAAGAATGATTCTATGAGATCACTTGCTGAATGGATGCAGAATCTGTGACCCTTCTGATTTTTTAATTTTATTTATTTTAATTTTTTTTGGAAATATGACTCATCATTTGTGACCATTCGTCTTGCTTTCTTGGGCTGAGGAGAGTTAGAGTCAGGTAACCTCTGGACGGCTCTAAATCAGCCATTTAGAGCCGTGTTCAAGAAAATCCGTGAATCCGTGTTCAAGAAAAAATAAACATTTTCTTAGGTATGCTCTGAATTGTGTGCCATCATACACTAAACTGGCTATTAGAAGAGTACTCTTTATTTGAAACGTTACCTGCCAAGATTGCAGATTTGAAACATCCAATCTAGCTCTGTCCTGCATTGCTCTGTGTTTTGACGTGGATGAGTACATCTTATGTAAACTATGTGCTATGGCATGGACTGCATTGTAGATGCTGTAGCTTTGGCCAGTCATACTCATCTCAAAGAGTGTCCCAGGGAGGCTATCCAGCTTCTCTTCACCAGTGCAACTATCAGACGTTTGCTTGACCTCCTTAGAACCAGAAAACGAGCAACTGAAAGCCTGTTCCCAGAAGATCCTAATAAAATCATCTCTTTTTTCTGCGTTTGGTTGTAGGTGATAAAGGAATTTTCTGAACCCTGGCACTGCATTTGAATGTATTGCAAAACTCAAGGTACCATCAAAAACTTGTATATCAATAGCCCTGAGCATTACATCCAATGAGAAATCCCACTGAGCTGTAATAAGCCATACTTTGCCTACTGATGTCTCTGTAATGCTTTTCAATGTAACATATAAATATATTGTCCATGTCAAACATGTTATGGTGGGATTTTCTGCATTTACGATCAGCACTTTGATCTTAGAGTTGGATAGATAACAAGCCCTTTTCAGAATGGAATCAAATGAAAGCTTCTCTATAGCCTGAGATACAGGTGGAGTTTTTTCATTGAGGGCTATGCAGATTCCATGCTGCAAAAGCATTGGCATCAATGTCTTTACAAACTGGTCTCCATTATCGTCATCCATTGTAAGTATCCCAACCCATGTCCATTGGAAATGCAGAAGAAGCTGGACAATCCCTGTATACTGATATTCTTCACTCGGCACCATTCGATAGAATGAAGGCAGCTGGTTTTTAACATCCATCACTGGAGCAATTATACAATAGGCAAGCTAAGCGAAAGGAGGAAAATCTTTAAAAATCAACACAATAGTAAAATTACATAAATAAGTTCATGTGAAATGGCAACCCAGCATAAAACCCTATGTTAAAGTCTTGATTTCCCTCTGCCAGCAGCTGGAACAGCTCTGGGGTTTGGATCTACTGCAACCTTACACCAGCTTAATCTACACAGGCTTCCTTTAAACCAGCTTTTTTGCAATGTATAATATGGTTCTGTGGTGTACTTGAGCGCTGTAGAAAGTACTTCATATACCTTTAACATTGTGTCTCAGTTCCCACACTACTGAATGGAATAAGTATTAATCATGCCACTTACAGAAATATTTTAAACTAGGAAAATATCCAGGTCTTCAAGTCTCTAAATGACTCCATTATTTTTGGATGAAGATATCACATTTCCCTGTTAAGAAAGTATTGTAAAGATAGAGAACCTGTAGCCTTCAAGGTGTTGTAGGATTCTAGCCCTAGACGCCTAAGGCAAGTCTTGGGACTTCATTTCTCACCCCTTAACCATTTTTCTGATTGTAATCTGACTTGGTGAATTCCCACACCTGCCCACCCAAATCTGACCATTTTATTTGGCAGGTGATTTCAAAATATCTCACTATTTACATCTAAATGTACAATAGATTAAAAAACACAATTATCTATTTCTCTCACGGGCTTATAGTTCCTTACAAAAAAGAAAACAAATGGAGACAACGGACATCGAGTTTTAAGCTAAATAGTAAAAGAATAAATATTACATTACACTAGGTTAAGGTGTATGACACATGCATGTTACCTGTGGAATCTTGTAGATGCCTAACAGAGTAGCCATGTAAAGGGATATTTCAGAGTCAAGTCCCCCAATGACAGCTATCAAATTCTTTTGCTTATCACATTTGAAGTTCGGGATAATCTTTTCCTGGCTGGAAAGAAGCTTCAGGGTGTTCTGATGAGTCATCCTTGCATTGATATAACTGTCGTATATGTGGAAGCCAAAGGTTGCATTTGGTAAGATTTGGGAGTTTTCATTGATCTCCTTGATGGCGAACACTGAGGACAGAACATGCTGGTAATACTTAGGCCTTGCTCTAAAGGAAGAGTTATGTTATGTTTAAGACATATATTGAGCCATCAACTATCAGTTAATTTCAGTACATTCAAAAATACATGAAATGCATACTATATAACATCTTACTCTTTTTATTTCAGAGGGAACATAAAGGACATGGCACTTATTTCTGCATTAAAATAATCATTCCAAGTAGCCTTTAAATTTGGTTGGTTTGATTCATCTTGATTTATAACTGCATGTACAAAAATCCAGGGACCCTGTCAAATCAGGTAGTAAACCCATATATGAAGCCTTTCTGATTAAAAAAAACACATGGAAGATTATAAAGACTGCTAAAATACAATGCAAATTAACAAAACACAGCATAATCCAGCAGAACGACAAAAATAGACCGTGGATTAATTTTAGGAGTGTGCAGCCACATAAATATGGGGTGGCTGTATCCCTACACAGTTTGAGCTGCAATGCCAACAAAGTAACCCAAGTTGGATAAGGGCCACCACAATGCTTTGTACTGCTGTGTCACTGTGGTTTTCTGTGCAATATATCAGTATGCCTGTGTCCCTTTACTCTATGTCCTTGGACCCTTGGACCCTTCCTATTATTTTAAAAATAAGAGGGGGGTAGCAGAGTTTTTCTTTTTTTTCTTTGTAAAAAGTAAAAGGACTTTGCAGGCAGCATTAAGTAGAGTATCACTGAGAAATGCCTAATGAAGGATCTTTCCTCCCCAAATAAGCAAGTGATTCGAAAGCTAAGCTGGCTAATATTTTCTCTTCTTCTACTACTTCCATCACTACTTCTTAATGTATAAACAAGAATACACACCACTCAGAGTGAGCTGGGAGGGTGGGAGTATATTGAAGAAATGCTAAGCAAATAACGTAGAAGAGAGTATGCTTGGTTGTAAGAAACCTGCTAATTATCATCTGCACTTAGCTTTTTGATCATGACAGTGGTTATAGTATAATCAGTGTTTTTTTCTCTATAAACATTGGTGCCGCTGCTCACCACAAAGTTGTTACAGTAAGTGCCATACCTTTTAACAATAAAAAAGAGGTGCTGGTACTGCATACCATTGAGTACCCCCTGGGAGGGGGAAGCACTACATATAATCTGCATGTTGCTGTTCTGATCTGTTCTAACACATGTAGAAGGAAAGAAAATTCCCTTACATAAGTCGATCAATATCCTTTATTGTGGGGATTTTTTTGAAACCTATTTCTTCGAATATGAAGGCATACTGAGTTGCAATTGTTCCAATGGTAAAGTCACCAGTCTGATAATACTGATGTGAGAGCTGGAAGGGTTCACTCAAGCTACACATAGCAGCGTATACCTTGCACACCTTTTGAGGGAACCACAAACTGAGCCCTAGCAAAAGAAATATCCTAGTCATCTTTGACCACTTCTTGGCAAGGAATATCCAGCTTTTATCAATAATCCAGAAGCAGCTTGGTGCAAACACATTTTGTCTAGAGTTCTAAATACTTATGATACATGGAATTTCCCTGCAGCCCTTCATATTTTCTAGGATATTTTACAACAGCCTTCAGTCTGGGCTGTTAATTCACACGGGGTTTGGCAAAATGGCTGAAACCAAGTGAATAGTTATAATTAAAGGGTCTGTCTCCCAAGAGAATTGCATTGTTCAAGATACCTTTTGCAGCAAAAGAACCAAAGAAAACATGTTTATTGAATTTCAGCATAGTTTACAGACAATCTTATATTGCAATTATGACAACTGAGTTTTAATTCAAGCCGGAATTTTGCATTATGTGCCAATGTATTTCCAGTAATATCTTAAACTAATGTTGTGACGTTATAATTCAACTAGAGAACTCAAGAAGGGGAAAATGTGGATAACTGAAAGGCAATGTTGTGGGATAATTATCATAAGGACAGAGAATAATCTGTGTAAAGCCCTGTTCATGCATTCTGAAGAAATTACATTTACAATGTTACATGTTGTAATAAAACAAAACCAAGAGTTACTGAGAAAACATATTCTTGTTTTATATAAATTTGGATGGATGACAGCTCTTCTGTATTAGCTGGGAGATTACAGGTCTGTGAATGTGGGCCTGCACAGAAATTTTTGATGAAGAATTATATATGTTTTACTAAATAAATTAAGTGCACAATGCATTAGTTAGCTAATGTAACTTCAAACTGATACAATTAATTTCATTAATCCAGGAATGGTGGATGGGAGGCATCGGTTACAGACACATTTTCATTGACATGACAAAAGCATCTCTGTCCATGCCGCTTCAATGTACCAAAAACCTTAATAAAAGGTTCCTCCCAAGTTTCCCAGTACTTCCCCTTCATTGATCAGTTCCTCCCTATTGGTGAGGACCAGCACCAAGATAAATGATTGCCTTGTTGCTGCTTCTACCATTTGGGAAATGAAATTGTCAGTGTGCCAATGGAGGAATTGGTTAGACCTTATATTCTTGGCAGAGTTTGAGTTCCAACAGATATCAGGGTAGTTAATATCTCCCGTAACCACTATCTCTCTCCTTTTCAAATGTTTCATTTTTTATTTTTTTTAATACATATTTATTAAAGTTTTTTGCATACAAATGCATAAATAATAAACAACATTACTTATATCATAACATAATTTCATCACTTCTTTGGACTCCCTCACATCTCCCGCTCCCACTTACATCGTTACAAAAAAAATTTCCAAGCAAATTACCCACTTGTTTACAATCTTATCTCCGCTCATTTAAATAAAATCTAGCAATTCTCCAAAAAGTTTATATTTTCCTTAATCTCACTTATCGTCAAATTCAAATCTAATTCAGTGGAAGGCAGTTATTTATGATCTAGCATCCTTCTTAACATTCAACCAAATTACAATATTTTTGTAAATAAATCTTGAATTTCCTCCAGTCCTCCTCAACCCTCTCCTCTCCCAGGTCTCGGATTCTGCCAGTCATCTCGGCCAGTTGCATATAGTCCATCAGCTGCATCTGCCACTCTTCCAGCGTGGGTAGATCTTGAGTTTTCCAATTCTTAGCGATGAGTATCCTTGCTGCCGTTGTTGCATACATAAAAAATGTTCGGTCCTTCTTTAACACCTTCTGGCCGACAATACCCAGAAGGAAGGCCTCTGGTTTCTTAGTAAAGGTATACTTAAATACCTTTTTCAACTCATTATATATCATTTCCCAGAAGGCCTTCACTTTAGGGCAAGTCCACCAGAGGTGAAAGAATGTTCCTTCATGTTCTTTACATTTCCAACATTTATTATCAGACAAATGGTATATTTTGGCAAGTTTAACTGGGGTCATGTACCATCTATATATCATTTTCATTACATTTTCCTTCAGAGCATTACATGCAGTGAAGTTCAGCCCAGTGGTCCACAACCTTTCCCAGTCCTCAAACATAATATTATACCCAATGTCCTGAGCCCACTTTATCATAACCGATTTAACCATTTCGTCTTGTGTATTCCATTTTAACAGCAAGTTATACATTCTTGATAATACCTTAGTCTTTGGTTCTAACAATTCTGTTTCCAACTTCGATTTCTCCACCTGGAACCCTACCTTTTTATCATTTTTAAAGACTTCTTTAATCTGAGCGTAATGTAACCAGTCTCGCACTTTATCCTTCATTTTCTTCAAACTCTGCAATTTCCAATTGTCTCCATCTTTTTCTAATATTTCCCAATATTTTGGCCATTTGGCCTCCATATTGGGTCTTTTTCGGGCCTTAGCTTTCAGAGGTGAAAGCCACCTCGGAGTTTTATTTTCCAATAAGTCTTTGTATTTTGTCCAGACATTAAATACTGCTTTCCTGACAATATGGTTCTTAAAGACCTTATTGATCTTAACCTTATCATACCATAAGTATGCATGCCAACCAAAAGCATTGTTAAAACCTTCCAGGACCAGTACATCAGTGTCTTCGAGAAGTAGCCAGTCTTTTAGCCAGCAGAAAGCTGCGGCTTCATAGTACAGCTTTAAGTGTGGCAGGGCGAAGCCCCCTCTTTCTTTCGCATCAGTTAGTATCTTAAACTTAATTCTGGGCTTTTTGCCCTGCCAGACAAATTTAGATATATCTCTCTGCCACTTCCGGAAGCACTCCGTCTTGTCCACAATCTGCAGTGCTTGGAACAAAAACAACATCCTTGGCAGTACATTCATCTTAACAGCAGCAATTCGGCCTAACAAGGAAAGCTTCAATTTTGTCCAACTATCCAAGTCTCTCTTAATTTCAGACCAGCATTTTTCATAATTATCCTTAAATAGACTCAGATTCTTTGCTGTTATATTTACCCCTAGGTACTTTACTTTTTTAACCACAGTTAGTTCTGTTTCTCTCTGAAACCGTTCCGACTCTGTATCTGTCAGATTTTTCCCCAGCACCTTAGTTTTCTGTTTATTTAGTTTGAATCCCGCCACCCGACCAAAATCTTGAATCAGTTGTAGTACTCTTTTTGTACTAGATTCTGGCTCCTGCAGGGTCAGAACTAGGTCATCTGCAAAAGCTTTAAGTTTATATTGTTTCGCTCCGACCTGAATCCCTTCCACCAACCGGTCCCCTCTAATCATATTCAAGAGCACCTCCAGAACCGATATAAATAGCAAAGGGGAAATCGGGCAGCCTTGTCGTGTTCCTTTTTCAATTTTAAACTCTTCTGTAACCACATTGTTTACTATCAATTTAGCCTTTTGTTCTGAATATATTGCATCAATCCCATTCTCAAAACCCCGACCCACTCCCATTTCTTTTAAGTTTCCCTTCATAAATTTCCAAGAGATATTATCAAAGGCTTTCTCCGCATCTATGAAAATTAGCACTGCTTTTGTATTTATGTCTGTTTGCAAAAGTTCCAAGATGTCAATAATGTTCCTTGTATTAGCAAACATATGTCTACCTGGGAGAAAGCCTGCCTGGTCTTTGTGAATTACTTCATTTAAAACTTTTTTAAGTCTACTTGCCAGGACATCTGCAAATATTTTGTAATCCACATTTAACAGGGAGATGGGACGGTAGTTCTTAAGTTGTGTCTTTTCAGAATCCGATTTAGGTATCACTTTTCAAATGTTTCATAATCTGCTTTAAGAAGACATCATCCAAGTCTTCAGTCTAACTTGGCACTCTATAACAGACACCCATAGTAAGTTACAGGTAGGTAGCCGTGTTGGTCTGCCATTGTCGAAACAAACAAACAAAAAATTCCTTCCAGTAGCACCTTAGAGACCAACTAAAATTGTTATTGGTATGAGCTATCGTGTGCATGCACACTTCTTCAGATACACTGTGTATCTGAAGAAGTGTGCATGCACACAAAAGCTCATACCAATAACAAATTTAGTTGGTCTCTAAGGTGCTACTGGAAGGATTTTTTGTTTGTTTTGACCCACAGTAAGGTCACTGTTGTTTCTTTCTCCTGCAGTTTTTACCCATATACTCTCAATCTGCCTTGCATGATCCAGGTCATGCATCTCTTCATAATTGTACATCTCATTTGCATATAATGCTACCCTTCCTTCTTGTTTGGTCTGTTCCTTTTGAAGAGGTTATGCCCTCAGTTCCAACATCCCAGTCATCAATCTCATCCCACCAGGTTTCAGTAATGTCTACCAGGTCATACTTGCCATATTTGTTTATTTCCCATACTCTGTGCAAGAAGACAACAGAAACCATGAGTCATTCCCTCCAGCTGCTTCTTTCATGTAGTTTATTGCGCTTTAGCGGTTTCTGGAGCACCACATCAGTTTCCTTCTTTTCTCTGTAATTTGTCTCCTTCACTCCTCCCTCTAGTTTAAAACTCTCCAAAACAGGTTTGTGAGACTCTTAGCAAGCACATTGTTGCCAAATGCTGTGAGGTGCAGGCCATCTCTTGCCAAAAGTCCTTCCTCAAGGAAGCTGAGACCATGGTCCAAGAACTTCTTGGTGCAGCCAGTGGTTACTTCCAGTATTTTTGACTCTCTTCCTGTAAAAACCACCTGTACCCTAAGTCCCTTCTGCTTCCAGGCCAGAGTGTCATAGTCCTGAGTTACATGTTGATGGCCTTGTCTGGAAGTATCATTTGTAGAGTCAACATAGTAAACTGTGATCGTTCCTGTTTTGGGATAGAAGTATTGTACCACTTTACCCTGCCCCAATATCTGACTAAGAATTCCACCCAATGCTTTATCCACCATTCAAGACAGCTCCTTTGCCATCTCGCCACAAACCAGCCTACAGCTGCAACCAATTTTGATGCCTCTACATAGGTCATTCAACCAACACTCATTTTCTGCAAGAGAAAAGATTGACTGATTTTCAGACCAATGGGTGGCAGGATATCCCAGCCACCTCTGCAGCTGGCTGGGGATTTCCCCCGGTTTCTGGCCTTGTGATGAGGAGGCCTTTGTACTGTGAGGCTGGTGGTCTGACATGATGAGCCGCAACTAGTGCCCACCCGGATGCTGGGTAAGCAGCCAATATGAGAGAGCCAGAAGCAGATTATAGGTAAGGAAAATAAATCTAAAATGAGGAAAATGCAACCAATACACAATGATATGTATTCAGTATGTAATTCTAATCAGTCTAAATGCAACTTTAAAAAATGTCAGAAGCTGACAGTTTTTGGAACGTACCATTACTTTTATCAAAAATATATAGTTCTAATGACTTAATTTAGTGCATGTTATGCAGAGAACAAAATATCTCCTTACATAAGTTCAGCTGCAAACTTTCTTCCGGGATGTGAGTTGAAAGGTATTTCATCAAATACACAGCCAAACTGTGAAGCAATCACTCCAATAATGAAGTCCCCTGTTTGATAATACCTGTGTGGGATATGGAGCAAATCAGTCATGGTACACATAACAGAATGTACAGTATACACAGCCTGAGACAACTTTAGCCACAGTGAAAGCAGCAGTAGCAGCAGAAATATCCATGCCATCTTGGGGTAATGTTTGTCATATAAGCACCGGTTTCTACCTGAAATTCACAATCAGCCAGGTTAAAAGGCCCTCCAATTTAATGGCTCTGGGTTTTGCTTTTGTTTTGGTAAAGAGATCCTGCTGAAATTCAAATTGGGGCAGCCCTGCCTGTTTGGAGCTTCTCACCCCCTTCTGACTAGCACAGAGAAACCTTATGTAAGTTTTCTGACTGCACTATTGATATCTGTTGCCTCAGATAATCCACATAGGATTTGAAAAGAGGAGGGATGAATCCTAGCAATCTGAGATGATTACAGGATTCAAAATCTTAGCCTTGATCATTGTTATGTGCAAAATAACAGAGCAAAATGATTATATGTGTTTGTCAGATTTCACTGGAACTGAGTGGGCTGTGTTTGTTGTGTAGAGATTATTCAGGCCCATAGTAAAAATGGTAGACAAATATTAAAACTTTGGGTTTAACTTTTACTTTAATATAATCACACAAATAAAAGTTAGTTACATTGATGTCTTATATTGTGTCTTTTTGTTTGCAATTTTAACCAGATCTGTTAATGAATTTCAGTAATGCTGTATATTCATATTCAGTTGGATCTCATATATTCAACATATTTAGTTGTTCTGTTAATATTTATTACTTCATTCCAATTATCAGGCAGCAGTCTACTTCTTTCAGTACACTTACTGTATTTTTCACTCTATAGGACGCACCGGACCATAGGAGGGGGAGAACAGGGGAATTTTTTTTTCTTATTTTCTTCCTCTAAAACAAGGTGCGTTCAAGGTGCATTCACCCGAGCTTGTGGGGCTGGCGGTGGGGGGAAGCACTGCTTTTCCTCACTGCCATCCTCAAAGATCCCTGAAGCCTTTGGAGCGCAGCGCCCCGCTGCCCTGCAGAGGCTTTGCGCGCAGCCATCTCTAAGCTAGAAGAGCGAGACAGTGCCCTCCGTCTCGCTGTTCTGGCTTGGGAACAGCCTTGCTAGCCTCTGCAGGACAGCGGGGTAAAGGCACCCCGCTGCCCTGCAGAGGCTTTGAGCGCAGCCATCCCCAAGCTAGAACAGCGAGACGGAGCACTCTGCAGCGCTCCGTCTCCCTGTTCTGCCTTTGGGCTTAGCGGCACAGCCTGCATTCGCTCTATAGGATGCACACACATTTCCCCTTAATTTTTGGAGGGGGAAAAGTGTGTCCTATAGAGCAAAAAATACGGTATTTCTTGATAGAAGTAGGAACATATCAATATCTCTTACCCCCATATTTATCCAGGAAACAGCAGTAACATTGGGTTGAAACACTATTGCTGGTTGTTCGAGAGAGAGAGAGAATTTCAAGCCAAATCTTCCCCCAGTAGTCAAAATATATTTGTGCTCATGTTATCTATTTTGCATTGAGCTTATGGCAGTTTCACTGATGGCAGGACTTCACTCCACTCTCCTACATATGTTTTATAAGACTGACCTAAGTGCTGTGCTTTGAATGGAATTCAGATATTTTTTTTAATAAAAAATTGTTGATGTGGTATAGAGCTTAAGTAATTTTGGAAAGCCACTCAATGTTGCTCGTGCGGAAGTCATATTAGCATATGCATATTTTTGTTATCTTTTTCAAAAACAAATACAAAGTCAATTACAAGGATCTCAATTATTAGTAAATGTATTCTAATTTCTCTTAATCAGGATAATTATGTAGCATTTAGGGGTAAAAATGCAACCCAGTAACCAAGCACTGAAGGCCAAGATAGAGAAGATCTCTACAGCCACCATGTGCTTCCCTTTGATGCTTGTGCCTTAGGTATATAATGAAGGCACCAGGAGAGCCCTCCTGGGGAGAGCATTCCACAAACATGGAGCCACCACGCCTCCCTCCAGCTCATGACTTGCTAATCATGTTGCGTAACTCCCAACTACCATTCTAAATGTTCCCTTCCCTAAACACAGATACTGTCTTTTAAACTATAATCCCATCTGGAGAAGGAGGAAACCCACATATGATTTTATGATTCTATAATTTGCAAATGAGATTTGCTATTTTTAAAAAGTCTGAAGTACATTATTCCACAAGACAAAATTAATTAGAAAGAGATGTAATATCATAATTTCATTGAACAGGAAAAAGAAGTGCTTATTTATGTATTTCTTCCAGGAAGCATCATAATTTAGATTCATAAAAATTATGTAATAAAAATTAATTGGCAAAAAAATAATAATCTGAAATTAGTAGATCATTACCAATTCCTCCTTAATAAGTGGTCTTTTATGTTCAAGTTAGGTTTCAGGATAATTATGTAACATTTAGGGGCAAAGATGCAACCCAGTAATCCAGCACTGGAGGCTAAGATGGAGAAGATCTCTACAGCCACCATGTGCTTCCCTTTGGTGCTCAAGTAAGAGGGCACAAAGGACAACCAAACACTGCAAAACACCAACATGCTGAAAGTGATGAACTTGGCTTCATTGAAACTGTCTGGCAACTTCCTGGCATGGAAAGCCATGGTGAAGCTCACAAAGGCCAGGAGACCCAGGTAACCAAGGACACAATAAAACATTGTGGCAGACCCCTCGTTGCATTCAACTACAATTTCTTCAGTCAGAGAGTGAAAGTCAAAATCTGGGAATGGTGGAGTTGTGCATATCCATACAGCACAAATACTCATTTGAATAAAGGAGGAACCAAGAAGAATGAAATATGTAAATCTTTTCCCCACCCATCTTCTCATTGTGGAACCTGGCTTGGTGGCCATGAAAGCCAGAACCACAGTGATTGTTTTGGCCAATATGCATGAAATAGCCACTGAAAATATGATACCAAAAGCAGCTTGTCGTAAGTAGCATGTCACTGTGTGCGGCCACCCAATGAATAGGAAGGAGCAGAGGAAGCAGAGCAATAAGGAAATGAGGAGAGAATAGGTGAGTTCCCGATTGTTTGCTTTGACGATGGGAGTGTCTTGATGCTTAGTAAAGATTCCAAGTATGAAAGCTGTGATCAGAGAAAAACACAGAGCCAAGAAAGCTAAAGTGAGCCCTAAAGGTTCTGAGAAAGAAAGGAAATTAAAGGCCTTTTGAATGCATTGATCTTGGTCTTTGTTTGGAAATTTATTTTCTAGGCATTTGAAACAATTGTCCATATCTGAAAAAATGAAATAAAAGAGGCATTAATAGTCACAAGCATTTGACATTTTTTCTTCTTCTTTTCACCTTTATTGCCCAAGTGCAAAATGAAGTGAATGCATCCATTTCCAATTTCTGCTCTGTTGTTCAGATCTGTGTTTGTTTGTTTGTACATACATGAACTATAGGAAAGCAGAAAATATATATATTATGTAAGTGAAAATCAGTTAAATACTCTAGACATTTTATAAAATAAACTAAAAAACGTAGTGGGTATCTGTAATGTAGAATGCAATTTTGAGACAAAGACCGAGGCCACAGCCCTATACTCACTTACTTTGGAGTAGGTTCCTTTGAGTAAACATGTCTAGGATTACATCCCAAAAAGCTTGAGATTGGAGTTTGGGCTTTGTAAGCTAACACCACTTTGGGTTACTGACTGCTATTCTCTGCAGACCTGCTATGGGGCAATTGATATCGCTGTGCATAAATTGCTTTCACTAATGCACAACTTGTATATTTTCTGTGTTCTGCAATAGCAACACTGAGACTAATTGGACATGGACAACCAGTGCTACCACCCCCTGGACTAGAGGTAAGTTAGAAGGCAAGCAGGTGGGGGCTGACTAAGGGCAAACTGAGGTTGGTAGGGTAGTACCCTATTTATTGTAATTTAGCAGACTCCACTGTTTTCAAAGTTGAAAAGAGGTGTTTGAAAGTGGTTGCAGAGTGCGGAACAAATGTTCAGTAAAAATAAAAACACATCCATTATCCAAACCTAGCTCACAGTGAAAAAGTAAATTAAATGCTGGAACCACCAACATTCTGAATGATAGTCAAGGAAAATGGAAAGTACTCTTACAATGTGAAATAAAAACTTGAACCTCTTTTACATGGGAATATGTGAAATATAAGATGGAGTATCTTATACCACTGCACATGATGTCTCCTACCCTTTTGGTTTGATATCATCCCATCTGGACATGGAGCACAGTCATAGCAACAAAATGGCTTCCCCTCCTTCTTTTCTCTCACATAGCCCATATGGCAGTGGTCATTACACAATGCAAAGGGTGGCACCTATTCATAAAAAGATGATAATGGGGTTTTTTAGCTTTTAAATAAAGCAATCAGCAACAGTGTTTCTGGCCTTGAGAAGCGGTGTTGGGACTGATGGGAAGAAATCATGAATTAGACAGTAGGCAAATGGGCAGAATCCTGGAAAATTATTGATTGGAAAAGTAACTAATACTAAAAATGGTGGTGTCATTTCGGGTAAAAGTGTATGGAATTTCCCCCTAGATTCCCCAGAAAAGGGATGCAAAAGACTTCAAATTTCCTTTAGTCTACATATTTACATTATTTACAACAAGGCCAAAATTATAAATACTTCATTGTATTCATAGTATAAATAGAAACTGGTGTTCCAATTATCATAACATTTGTTAAGATCTAACCAAGTGATAGCAAAGAGTCCTGATTAGGGATGATGAATAAATTTAATTTGCATTGAAAAGTAAATTCATTTCTCACACAGCAGTCCTTAAGCATTTGTACTTTTCTGAATTTTGCAATGCAGTTTCACAGGCCATGACTTACGTACAAAAAGACATATATCAATGTAAATTCTGCATATAAATGCTACATTAGTGAAAATAACATTAAAGTGCATTGCATTTGGCATTTGTTTCCAAAATATTTATATTGGTAAGAATGCACATATGCATATTAATACAAATTTGCTTATAAACTCTTTTCCTGAGAATTCTTTTTAAAGCAAATTGAATGAAAATGAGAATTGAACTCAAGATTGGAGATATGAGATATTGAGAAAAAACAAAATTGCCATATTTGTTCATCCCTATTCCTGATTCAGGATGTATTCCAAAGGTGTGATGGGGAGCACCAAAGTTCAAGATGCACAAACAGGAAGATTCAATCCCCACTGAGATGACTCTCAGGCAGAAAAAAACTGGGTAAGATATATTCCTGTGACCTTCAAAGGCTACTTCCAGTTAAACCAGATAGCCTGACTCAATATTCAACAGAGTTGTGCTACTATGTAGCAATAGTAACTATTCTGGATGAATTTGGCACTTTATTGCACCACTCCTACAGTTTGTATTGTGTAAAAAGTTTAGAGGGTCAAGGAGGTGTATAAGCTTTGAAACTTTAAATATATTTATAATTTTAAAAGGATAAAAGGCTGTAAAATAATTTTGAAGCATAGAGATATAGTCATCAGAAGACCAAGACGGCAGCTGTGAGGCTGATTAGCTTGTTAGGGTAATTTACAATCCTGACCTCATAACATTTTACAATGTTGCTTGCTAGGGGTTATCAGAGCATATAAATAACCTTGCCCTCTGCAGAAAAGAGAAAAACTGGCTAGCAGTCAGCCCCTGTGTTGGTTTCTGGTCACATCACGAGTCAATGGTTTAAGCCATGACTGCTTAAAGTGGTATGATACTGTTCTAAATGTATAGTGCAGATGAGATCTCAATTCAAGGAAACTATCTCCTGAATTGCAGCTTTATTTCACAGAGTGCTTACTTTTTTAGTTTTTAGTAAATGTACAAATATTTGGAACTCTTATATTTGTGTAGAACCAAGCAATTTTCAAACTCTACTTCATAAACATTTGGTGGCATAATCATCTGCTAGCTTCGAGTCCTATGGAATGTAGTTTGTTTTTTCAGTGTAGCAAAATTTTAGAATGCTTTACTATACAATAATGTATCTTAGAATCCACATTTTTAAAATACAGGTCCTTCTTTTTTAAAAAATTGGTAGTCCAGTCTCACCTGATTAAGAGCACTGTTCCACATGATGTCCTCCTTATTCAATTTAAATTCTTGGTTTTGTGATGCCTGTGGATTCATTCTTCCTACTTTCAGTCGCAAGAAGGATTGGTTTGGGAAAGTAACCCAGTTCATAATATCAAATCCAGCTGCTAGTTCACGATTCTCATCAAATGAAACTGTATCACCAACACTGTTGTTAAATGAGATGCTCCTCAGGAAATAGTGAAGCTATGCAGAATTAATAAAAAGCAGACTTTACTGAATGACAAAAAGGGACAACACAATAATATATTTTTCTTGCTATGGTGGGGAAGAGGACTATAAAAATCACTCAATGGAATTTTCAAAGTAAATAAATACATAATGGTGCATCTGTGGCCACTGCTAGCAAGGCAAGAAAAGAAAAGAAAAGAAAATTGGCCAGAGATGCACCATTATGGGGATAATGAAATTTCTTCTTTAAACTAGGTTTCAGAAAAGGGGTGTGTCTACACTACAATTTTCAGAAACATATAGGTAATATATATTTATATATTTATTATTAAAGTATTTTTATGCTACCTTTCAAGGAAAACATAATTGATAAATACACAAACACAGTAGTTGAAATAAAATATGCTCAAGAAAACAAAAAACAAGCAAGCTGGAAGAGGTAGCAGTTTTAAACAGAGGTGAATATTGTGTGCTGGTTTTATTCTGTTGATGTATTCCAGCCAACCAAGTGGTTGTTCTGGGTGTGAAATCTCACCCGCCAAGACTTAAGATTTTTATGATCTAGTTTACTTCTCTTTGCCATGGCTCTGTGTTTTGACATGAATGAGTACATCCTATGCAAAGAATGTGCTATGGCATGAACTGCATTGTAGATGCTGTAGCTTTGGCCAGTCATGCTAATTTCAAACAGGGTCCCAGGAAGGCTCTCCAGCTTCTCCAGGCCAGTGCAGCTGTCCATCCTTTCCTCGTGCTCATTAGAAGCAGAAAAGAAGCAGTTGAAAGCCTGCTCCCAGAAGATCCTGATAAAACCATCTGCATTCGCAGTGTTAGGATTCAATGTCTTCACGAAGCTTGTGAAAGTCTGCATTTCATTTGAGTGGATTGCAAAAGACAATGTGCCATCAAAGACCTGTATATCAAAATCTTTGTGCAGTATTTCTGGCGAAAAATTCCATTGTGCTGTCATAATCCACACCTTTCCTATAGAAGTCTCTCTAATACCTTCTAATAAGGAAAATAAATATATAATCCATATCAAAGCTGCAATGGTCTTAGGTTCTGCACATACAATCAGTACTTTGACTTTTGAAGTGATGAAGTGAACAGATGTGGTCCGAATGATGTCTAATGAACTGAAATTCTCTATTGCTTGAGATAAGGATGGCATTTTTTGATAGAAGGCTGTACAGATTCCATGCTGAGAGAGCAATGGGATCAAGATCTCCATAAATGTTTCTCCACTCTCATCATCTGTTGCAATAATCCCCACCCATATCCACTGGAAATGTAGAAGTAGTTGTGCAATTCCTTTGTACTGATAGATTTCTTTGGGAACCATTCGGTAGAGGGAAGGAAGCTGGGCTTTAATACTCCTCACTGGAGCTAGTACACAGTAGGCCACCTAAGGGGAAATAGGATTAATTTCAACATGATGATCAGAAGTCAAACTAAACTGCCAAGATTTATTCAAAATTTCTGAAGGCAGGATAATTTTCCAAAATAGAAATATTCTTTGGTATTTATATTTGTTCGTATAATATAAGAAGTGAAAATATAAAAAGCTTTGTTCCAATTTTTGCATACTGATATACTTTTGCCATTGCTAAATTCCATCTTCTTTTTATTTTATCAAAATATCAGATAGGAAATATTTATTTTGAATTATGTTGATCTCTTTGCAACCTGTGCAAAATGTATGTTGCCTTACTTTGTGTGTTGTTGTGATAATTTTTTTTTGTTATTTTATTAGTACCCCACCCATCTGAGTGGGTTGCCCCTGCCACTCAGACATTTCCCCAAGCGACAAAATAAATTTTGGATTATCCCTTCATTAATATTTATATTTTTTTCTCTTATTGACCTGCAGAACTACAACACCAAAAGTTATATGAGACCCTCCATTAGATATTTTATTTTTGGAGGAAGGTTGCAGATACATAATTAAATGTTGATCATTTCTCTCCACATAATTCCTTCCTACCTTGGACAAAATATGTATGGCTTGAGGCATCCATATTAGAAACATGCATACAGCAAATCAGTTGGTTATATAAAAAAAAGTAAGAACCACTCCCTCATAATCTTTGCAGATCATAAGATCAAAACATCTTAGAAATTATTTCCACTGCTGGATATGCTGCTGCAATCAAAAGGAAAGAAATGTATTGCTCCTTCCTCAACATTTACGTACACAATGAAAATAAGTATAAATGATTTTTATTTTCTACTCCATGGATGCTGTGATAAAATATAAGCAAAGACTTGGGCTTTGGAATCATTTATACGTTTTGCCCATGCAATATTTTTCTCACTCATAAAAGAAGAGTGTAATAGAAATAAAGTTTAGAAAATGCCAGGGAAGGCCTATTATATTAGATTCAAAAAAGCTTCATTGCACACACACTCATCCTACCTGTGCAATCTTGTAGATGTCTAAGATAGTAGCCATGTGAAGGGTGATGTCAGAGTCTTGTCCCCCAATAACAGCCATCATATTCTTTTTCCTGTCACATATGAAGTTAGGGACAATTCTTTCTGTGCTGGACAGAAGCTTCAAGGTGTTCTGATGAGTCATCCTTTCATTTGTGTAGCTATCATAGATGTGGAACCCCAGGCTGACATTTGGTAGGATCTTTGGATTCTCGTTGATCTCTTTCACAGCAAATGCCAAGGATAGGACATGCTGATAGTTCTTCGGTGTAGCACTAAATTAAAAATTGCATCTTGCGTAAGACAGATATCTAACCCTCAACCCTTCATGTTATCACCTGTCTGTGAGAATTACCTTGCTTATATCATTTTTGCAGCAAACATAATTAGGTCTTAAGTTGCCATATTTTCAAATCTACAAGAAAAATAAGTATTTATTGATACTGCAGATAAAACTTCTGGAAGTTGTCATTATGATATGGCATAAGTTCTACTTACATCTGATACAAAATGAGCAGTTGAACAATTTATCTAATACTGGAACATGCTGCCAAGGCATCTGCTATTGCAAGAAAACATGCATCAGTGGAGGAAACAAAATGAGGCAATCATGGGTGGGTTAGAGAGGAACAACAACTTTAAGCCAAACCTGGAGTCCATAAAAGTAATGTCCTTCACACTGAGCTCAGAGAGGGTCTTTTGTGTGTGTGTTTTATTAAAAAAAGCTGTTCTAGCAATGATGATTGAATATATAATATGTTCAGTACCCAGGCACTACTAGTATATAAATACAGAGCATAGAGCGTGTGCAGCAGATGACAAGATGATGAGGAAAAACAATATTGGGGTATGTCATACTGGCCACAGGTTGCTCACATTAAGTAGCCAAGCTCAGTCTGTCAGCCTGTCTTTTCTTTGTTTCGTGTGCACAACTCCTAATTCCCAGACTTTATTGGTGCAAAAATGTGAATCCTGGCTGCCAGTTGAAACCTTTGTTACTAAAAAAAAAGGGGGGAGATGGTTAAAGAACCCAGATCCTCCAATGTGTGCTGCTCTGAGGCAATGTGCAGCCAAAGTGCTTTCCACTCATATGTGAAAAAGCAAACTGGTGCAAATGAATACCAATAATATACTGTAGATGGGATATCATATACACCTTTGAATAATCCATTCATATTAACTGCAGGTACTTGTATGGCTTCTTTAGATTGTATATGACCTAATCTTGTGTCTATTTGGGCAGGTGGGTGGGGGAGAGTCCTTACAGAAGCTGATCTGCAAACTTTGTTTTAGGGTGTTCACTAAAATATATTTCATCCATCATACAGCCAAGCTGAGAAGTCATCTGTCCAATAAGTACATCCCCTTTCTGATAATATTCATAGGGAAGCTGGAAGAGATCAGTTGTGATACACATAACAGTGTCTTCCTTTCCATCAGCTGAGGGCAGCTGCAGCCACAGAAAGAGGAATAGTAACCACATGGACATTATTTTCTAATAGGGTAAATATCGACCAAGAATTGTGTTTTCTGTCTGCTATGAACCTTCCACTATGTTGTCACAGTCTTTCTTCTGTGGCTCCAGATTCTTTTGATAAGGTGAACTTGTCAATTAGACTGGCATAGTTCTTCCTGTCATTGAGCTCTGTACAAAGGTATACTCTATATGGGTTTCAGATTGTTTTTTATTACCACTGTAGCTTGACAAATCCATGGGGAGTTTGCTGAAGTACAGGAGGAGTCATAGTAATTTAGTATAAATGACAGGGTCCAATGTAATTTTCCAGAGTACTTTCCTATACCAGCATAATTTTCAGGAACAGAAGACAAGTTATCACATCTCAGTGTACCATATGTGGGACAAATGTTGCATGTGCACTCAGTAGGGATATGAGACAAAAGTGAGAAGAGATGACTATGGCCCATGGGATGGAAGTAGGGCAGGGTACTGTCTATTTAGGATATGAATTTCCCCAGAGTGCAGGCATTCTCCTGGGGTTTGTGCTCCTTTGAACAATTGAAGATGTGGCAGAGACCGTCGTAACTTTAAGAAATATAATTTAGTCAGATATTTACACCTTCAATCTGCATGGAGTCCTAATTTTACAGCATGGCAGTTTCAAGAGGAACTTGTTCCCCACAGCAGTGCATCATTGGAGTGCAAGGTATCTCTCCCAGCCCAACCTTCAGGCACCCTGCCCATGATAGATTTCCCCCTTTGGTCTCCCCTTCTTCTTCCCAGTACACTATGAGGTTGAGATAAAACTGCTGTTGGTTTCAAGCCAAATGAAAAACTTAAACTTGTATGAGAATATCAATGATACTTGAGGTCAAGTTATTAATTTTCCTGTAAAGGCTTATTCAGTATTCAGTCTTCCAGTGAGCATATGATCAATGTGACCAATTGGTGTTCAGGGTGTGTCACAAAGTGAAAAGATCAAATCTGAAATTAGGGGGTTCGAACATATGAATGACAGTTACGGATTTAATTGTAACAAATATAATTCTTCAACATTCTTACCACAATCAAGTATAGTGGTGCCCCGCAAGACGAATGCCTCGCAAGACGAAAAACCCGCTAGATGAAAGGGTTTTCCGTTTTGGAGGCGCTTCGCAAGACGAATTTCCCTATGGGCTTGCTTCGCAAGACGAAAATGTCTTGAGAGTTTTTCCGACTTTCCCCCCCTTTCTCCCCCTTTTTCTAAGCGGCTAAGCCGCTTAGCCGCTTAGCTGCTTAGCCGCTTAGCTGCTAAGCCGCTAAGCCGCTAAGCCGCTAAAAGCCGCTAAGCCGCTAATAGCGCTAATCCGCTAAGCCGCTAATGGGCTTGCTTCACAAGATGAAAAAACCGCTAGACGAAGAGACTCGCGGAACGGATTCTTTTCGTCTTGCGAGGCACCACTGTAGGTCATTCTGCATGAGCATCTATGGAGCTTTAGCATCTGAGATGTACAATATAGGGCCAGGGATGGGGAAAAGATTATAGTTAATTGAGAAATGCCTAGAAAAAGAAAGTTTTTCCAGAAGTTTAAAGTAGTTGGTGGGGGTCAGGGATGACATTCTGTGCTATCTGAGGATCGAATAAAGCAAAGCAGAGTATGTAGAGTAAGAGAGATGTAAAATGTTTTCCATGCCTGGAAAATAATATCAGATCTCACTTTAAGTTAGTGAGACAAGTAACATGAGCTCTCAAAAGAGCTCAGAGAGAGAAGTGCAAAAGCATAGAGGAACTCCAGGACAGAGGCAAAGAGCCTGCTTATTTGGAATAGAAGTTTCATGTATATTGATGCATTGTAGTAATCAGGCACAAATAAATATTTTTGTATTCATTACATTTACAAACTAACATAACTTTTAAAAATTACAAAAACTCTCTTGCATTGCATATCCTTAAATCAATATTTTATTATAAAAGATAGAAACTGTGTCACAGTACATTCACTTTCCAACAGGTTCACTATCATTCACTATACTCACGGCAGAAGTAGGTCCTTCCAAAATGATTTTTGGCCATGTGGCAGTCCAGTATTCTGACCCTCATGGTTTGCAAATACAATACAAGGCCATCACATTTCTACAAAATTCAGCTATCATAGGTAGTTGAGGGGACACATGAGGTTTTGCCTCAGTGGAAGTCACGTAAATGACTAGTCAATGGTGGAACATCTACACCCATCATAGATAAACTTTTCATGACAGATACAGTTTCAGAAGCCCAAATAAATAGGAGAATGAAGAAAGCACTGAATCATAGAAGTAAATAGTTTTGCACCACATTCTAAACACTTAGCCCTAGCTAAGTGTGAGGAAAATAGTATCTGGGAAAAACAAAGGAGTAAATTATATATTTTAGTAATATTATTATTTAATAAATACCACCATTTTAAGATCCTATAGAATTTAAAAATGATTAGATTCTTAATATTTTCTCCAACTTAATTGGTCTTTAGTGTTCAAATGAGGCCTCAGAATTATTATATAGCATTTAGGGGCAAATATGCAACCCAGCAACCCAGCACTGGAGGCCAAGATAGAGAAGATCTCCACAGCCACCATGTATTTCCCCTTTGTGCTTAGGTAAGAGGGCACAAAGGACAACCAAACGCTACAAAACACCAACATGCTGAAAGTGATGAACTTGGCCTCATTGAAGCTGTCCGGCAACTTCCTGGCCAGAAATGCCACAGTGAAGCTGACTGTGGCCAGAAATCCCAAGTATCCCAAGACACAATAGAACATAAAAACTGACCCTTCATTGCATTCTGCTATTATTTCTTCTGCCAGGCAGTGCATATCAAAATTTGGGAAGGGAGGAGCAGTACTTAGCCATACAGTACAAATACAGACTTGAACAAAGGAGCAACCAAAGAGAATGAAGTGGGAAATTTGTTTCCCAACCCATTTCAACATCCTGGATCCTGGTTTGGTGACTGCAAATGCTAAAACCACAGTGATAGTTTTTGCCAATATGCTTGAAAGAGCCACAGTGAAGATGACTCCAAAAACTGTTTGTCTTAAATAGCAGGTCACTGTGTGAGGCCAGCCAAGGAATAGGAAGCAGCAGAGGAAGCAGAACAATAGGCAAATGAGCAGAGCATAGGTGAGGTCCCGATTGTTGGCCTTGACAATGGGAGTGTCTTGATACTTAGTGAAGACTCTGAGCTCAAAAGCAGTGATCAAAGAAAAAGACAGCCAAGAGAGATAAAGTGATACCGAAAGGTTCTGAGAAAGAGAGGAAATTCAGGAGCCTAGGGATGCATTGATCTTGTTCCTTGTTTGGAAAGTGATCTTCTGGGCACTTGAAGCAAGTAATCATGTCTGAAATAAACAAGCAAATAAATTAAACTAATTTTTGGAGTTATACAAAATGTGTTGTGAACTGAGTTGCTGCTGTGGAAAATGGTGGCAATACATCTCCTACCATTTTTGTCTGAAATCATCCCTTCTGGACATGGAGCACAATCATAGCAACAAAATGGCTTCCCCTCTTTCTTTTTTCTGCTGTAGCCAGGATGGCAGTGGTCATTACACCTGGCTAGGGGCAGCGCCTATTCATAAAAAGAGAATTATTTTGTCTCATTTGTCCTGTAAATTATTTTACTAATTTGTTTTGTGAAGAAAATAGCCAAGGATGTCCCATAGACTGCAAGAGGGCTATGCATAGATTCCCAGTTTGAAAACATTTCCCCATGTTGTTAAATGAAGAAGGAGTTATCATTCCCTTGATTGTAATCTAAATGCTTAAGATGTCTTTATCAACAAGTTCAAAACTGGTATTCTTCCACTGGGGAAATGGGGATGGACAGACTGTTGAATGGCGGGTTTATTTTGAAATTTAAGGGGCTGTTTCTGGTCCCATGCGTAATAACACAGATCTCTGCTCCACACCCTCCCTTCATACACTAGGACAAGCATCTGAGATTATGGGTCACAGCTTCTATACATGAGCACCCAAGTTTCTCGGAACTAGTGGAGTGTAGACATTGATATGTAGGTATATATGCATGTAATCCTACCTGATTAAATGTGCTGTGCCATGTGATGGCCTTTTCGTTCACTCTGAATTCTTGGCCTGGTGATGCCCATGGGTCCATCATTCCTACTTTCACCTTGAAAAAGGAGTGATTTGGGAAAATCACCCAATTTACAATATCGTATCCAGATGCTAATTCACCATTCTCATCAAAAGAAACAGTATCACCCCCACTGTTGTTAAATGAGATGCTTTTCAGGAAAAGGTTAAGCTAAATTGAAAGAATTAAACATAAGTTTTGCAAAAAGATGAAAATGGAAAACATATTTTCCTATTTTGAAAGAGGAAAACAATCATTTCATAATTATCACAGTAAAGAAGAGTCAAAAACAATACAAACAGCAGAGTATTTTGTTTACAATAAAAAGTGGCCACCGCTAGGAAGAAAATGATGTTGCAGTTACAGTAGAAAATATGTTTCTTCTATGGTGCAGAAACTAATGTACCAAAGTTGGGCAGTAGACCGTAAGGATGCGGTGGGACAAGCACACAAAGTGCAGAGCATTGACTGTAACTACTAACTTCTGGCTATCCAATCCTTGTCTTAGCAGAAAATCCTCTGAGTACTACTCAGTAGGAATAGTCAAAGAAACATGAAAAGAAAGAAACATAGACAGCTTTAGGTAATTATTAGATAAATATATGGGCTGTCATTGGCTTTTATTCACAATGGCTGAATATTACAAGAATGCTGCTGTTGAGTGTCAACACCTTGGATAGCAAATGGAAGAGTGTTATGTCCTGCTTAAGTCCTGTATGTTGGCTTCTCATAGGTCTCTGCCCACTATTTCAACAGAACACTAGGCTAGATGGCTCTTAGTTCCAACCCACGAGAATCTATGGCCTTTTAAACTGTGGGAGGGATATTTCGTTTGTTTGTTACCATGCTATGTATTTTTGTGTGACAAGAAGGTGACTTTGAATGTCCAATCTCACCTGCCAAGGTTGCAAATTTTGAGGATCTAGTCTTCCATTGACCATTGCTCCATGTTTTATCCTGAATAGATTTAACCTGTGTAAGGTATATGCTATAGCCTGGGCTGCGTTATAGATGCTGTAACTTTGGCCTGTCATGCTCATTTCAAACAAAGTTCCAGGGAGGCTCTTGAGACTCTCTTGTCCAGTACAAGAATCAGCCTCTTCCCTGTGCTCATTAGAATCAGGAAATAAGCAGTTGAATGCCTGTTGCCAGAAGATTCTGATAAAACCATCTCCTTTGGCGGAATCAGGATGTAGGTTCTGCAGGAATTGTGTAAACCCCAGAACTTCCTTGGAGTATATTACAAAAGACAAGGCACCATCAAAGACTTGGATATCAGAAGCCCTGTGCATAGTTTCTAATGAGAAATCCCAGTGGGCAGTCATAATCCACACTTTACCCATAGAAGTTTCAGTGGCACCTTCTAATAATGAAAAGAAATATATCATCCATATTAAAGCTGTCATGGTCTGTGGTTCTGCACATACAACCAATACTTTGATTTTTGAGATGGTCATAGAAAAGGATTTGGCCCGGAATAGTCCTAATGAACCCAAGTTCTCTGTGGTTTGAGATATGGAGGGTGTTTTTTCAGTGAAGGCTGTACAGATACCATGTTGGGAAAGCATTGGCATCAACGTTTGCACAAAATTTTCCCCATTGTCATCACCTGATACAATAATCCCTACCCAAATCCAGTGGAAATGCAGAAGTAGGTAGACAATCCCTTTATACTGATATGCTTCATTGGGGACCATCCGATAGAAAGAAGGGAACTGGGGTCCAAGTCTCATCACTGGAGCTAATACACAACTGGCAATCTGAGAGAGGGGAAAACAGCAGTTCAGAATTAATTCCAAATAGCATTTATTTATATTTTATTCTAAGTAGACCACTTAATATTCAGAAAAACATTTTATTTTTTTTCAGAAAAGTTATACACCACTTGACTGTAAAAACAAATATTCAAAGTGGTTTATAAGAAAGATAAACCAATTAAAGTATAGACAAAATGAATTAACACCAATAAATTAAACCACCATAAACTAAAAATGGAATAAACCATACACCAACATTCTAATATCTGTGTAACCATGTCTACGGCGATCTTACCCCAGAGGGTGTTGTCTGCTGCCCTGTCCACCTTGCTAACAGCCAGGGGGACAGATTTGTAGACTGTTCAGGCCTAAAGAGGAAGTATGCATGATACTCCTGTATCACTTGCATGCTTGTGCGTTAGGTGGTCTGCCCTAGCTAATGGTTCTTATTCTGTCAGGAGCACCTCCCCCTCCCCCCCTCTCTGTTGGGTTTGTTGGTTGCTTTGCAGGCAAGTAGGAATTTTGGGATGACCCACCTTGTTTGTAGGTTATTTTTTCCCCACCTACACCTGAGCTGCTCTTGTAGCCTTGTTCTCTTTTCAGAACCAAGGATCCAGGTTCCCTCTCAACAGCAGAGTTACAGATTGGACTTTCTTTGAAACTGCCTACGGGTGAGTAGACCAGGACAACTTTTGTAGAAAAGGTTAGGATTAGTCCAGTTTTAGAACCACAGTGCTGTGGTTTATTTCCCTGTGGGTTTAATTTGACTGCTGAGATGCCTGTGATTGCCAGTCTCAGGGTTTAAGAACCTCTGTGTGCCCAGATGCTTGACAATCAGTTTACTGGAATTGTTTAGGACTGGAGTGGTAAGTGACCAGCACACTCTTCTGATGTCTTGGAGAGACTCAGAGAGAGTGTGAGCTGCTTCAACACTCTGAGTGACTCATAAGGGAAGCTCAAAAAGGAATTCCTTTAGTGACTCCCAGGTCCCCTCCCATCTGGGCTGTAGGAGTAAGTGGGAGACTGGTGACAGTAATTACTGGAGGGTAAGACTCATTTGCAGCACTACAATGTTGTGTTGCAGTTGGACTATGAAGGGAGTGTGAGAGGTTCTCTTAGGTAACCTTCCTGTACCACACAGGGTGTAAAGCTTGCTCATAGCATCGGTCTGTGTTTGTGATCTGTGATTGTAATTTGTTTTACATTGTTTTTAAAATTGTGTTTTAATGTTACAACCCACCCTGGACCTTAGGTTGAACGGTGAGTAAATAACAACAAGAAGAATTGATAAGTGGGGTGCCTTGCTGCCTGGATTCTGTCCTGCACCCTGATAGAAAACAAACCTGATGTGAATTGTGTTTTTTCAGTCATATCAGACTCTTGGGCATGTGTGCTGAATTTGACATTATGCATAGATTATCATACTGAGGTGGGCACCTAAACAACATAACCCTATGCATTATCCACATGGAGGTTTATGCATACTCTTGCATCAACTTTGCAGATCATAAAGAGGAACAAAACACTTTAGAGAATATTGCCATTTTCAAACATCATACTGACCTCAAGATAAAACAATGCATAGTGCCTTGCTCCATGTGCTTATCATGCAGAGAAGTGTTAAAAGTGAATTATTATCACCAACATGGATAGCTTTTTGACAAATTAGTAAAACCTAACATTTCACTTTTGGTCACTGTCAGACAGAGAGAACAAAAAAGAAACAATATTCTGAGGGAATAGAATGATTTTCAGCATTGTAGTCATAAAAACTTCATGAACTACACTCTCAGACTATCTGTGGGATCTTGTATATGCCTAAGAGAATAGCCATGTGAAGGGAAATGTCAGAGTCAAGTCCTCCAATAACCGCTATCAGATTCTTTTTCTTGTTGCATTGGAAGTTGGGAAAAATCCTTTCTGTCGTGGACAGAAGCTTCAAGGTGTTCTGGTGAGTCATTCTTGCATTTGTATAGCTGTCATAGATGTGAAAGCCCAGGGTCACATTTGGTAGGATCTTTGTGTTCTCATTGATCTCCTTCACAGCAAATACCAAGGACAGTATATGCTGATATTTCTTCGAGATAGCCCTAAATAAAGGTTTACAGCATATGTAAGACTGATAAAAATCCCTTAGTAGGTTTATGTCTGTGAGGATTGTGAGGGAGAGCATGAAACAGACAACAACAACAACAACAACAACAACAACAATTTAATTATACCCCACCCTCCCCAACCAAGGGGCAGCTAACAATCAATAATAAAAACAAGTTGAATAAATACAACTTAAAAACAAGATTGAAATACAACATTAAAACATTAAAATGCAGCCTCATCATAGGAGGGGAAAGGAAAAAAAGAGGAGGGGGAGGGAATCAAATTGACTCCAAAATGTTCTAAAATGTCACAAGGCATACTTATAAATTAATTCATTTTGTGAATTATGAGTGTAGGTCTGCCCCTAAAAAAGAGTGTGGTCACATGAATTGCCAGGAGGTGGCATGAGCCCAAGGACCTGGTTGTTTCATTCATGAGCCAGGTTGTTACTCCATGCAGCACTGTCTGCATCAATTTCTATCTATTTTCCCTTTGTTGATTGTGGAACAATCCCGGTGCTCAGTCCTCATGGTGCCCAAAATATGGTTCATGGGTTGCTCAAGAGGGAAGCACATAACATTCCCATTGTGTGCTACTGCATGAGGAACGTAGCCACCTCCTGCATGAAGCCTGTGTGCATCAGCATACACCCACTGGACAAAGTGTAAAATGATAACAATTAAGAATATCACATTGAAACAATTGCAAAAATATGTTTTTAAAGGTACACACTGATTTCTGAGTGTGCCATTTTATGAGATATTATTTGACCTAGACCATATAATGGAGGGGAGGAAATACTTACAGAAGTTCATAAACCGACTTGGTTTTAGGGTGCTCACTGAAAGACAACTCATCAAATACAAAGCCAAGCTGAGATGTTATCTCTCCGATGATTTGGTCACCTTTCTGATTATACTGAAATGAAAACTGGAAAGGATCAGTCACAGCACAAACAGTTTCTTTCTTTCCCTCAGCCGAAGGTAGTTGTAACCACATAAAGAGGAAGAGGAACCACAAAGACATTGCTGTCACCACTGGGCAAATCTTGACCTAGAATTCAGTTTTCTGCCTACCAGAAATGCTTCCTTCAATGGATCCACATTCTTTTCATAAATTGAAATTGGCAAAGGTTTGTTTGGGATAGTTCTTCCTCTCGAAACCTCCCTATTCCAGTTCTCAGCAAACATGGTCTATTTTATACAAGGTTGCAAACTACGTTAGCTTTTGGCAAGACTGAAGATGAATCATAATAATCTGAGATAATCACATGGTTTAAATCAATGTCTCCAGAGTGTTGTCCTAAGAATGATACCACTTCCAGCAAAACAAAACCTGTAAATTAGAGCTTACTGTAAGTTAGTGGGGGAAATGTGATATGTACACTAGTAAGAAAAAGAGTCAAGGCATATGATGGAGTCAAAGATGACATATTCATATTCTCCACAACATTAACCCTGATATAGACACATTCTGTCCATATCTTGATATGTGTGTGTGTTATATTGTAAATTTGTTCTGAAATAACTACTGATACATGAGGGCAAACAAAGGGCAAAAAGCAGACATAATGTAATAGGTGTGTGCTCACACATTTGCCACTACCAGAGTGTGTATAGGGAGTAGACACACGCAATAATGAACCCAAACACCATCCTGCATGTTATACATGCTGCTTGTCTCTGGGCATTTGGCATTTCCAACTTGTGTGGAGAGGTCATTTAGTCCATACATACAAGCCATGGTTGCTGCACTGTATGTGACATTAGGAAGTTCCGTGTGTGGAGTGCATTTTGTTTGTGCAATGGGGTAAAGGGGCACCAGGGAGGCATCCAGTGAAAACACTGTGTGGTTTGGTTCCTTCTGGGTCTTGCCTTAGAATACTGAGGATTGTCTTGACTAAGTGTAGAATGTTATGAATATTATGTGGGAGAATACTGATTATCTATTAATTTCCATTATGCTCTAACTTGAAAATTAAAATTCTTAACTACTGAGGAAAGGTTCATATCTTCTTGGATACCAATGTTAGTTGCTGGACTCATACTGGCTCTGCCAATAAGGAAAAACATTTGCAGGCAGATGATGGGTACATTTGTATTTTGTCTTTGCACTCAGGCAAGCAGGTGTTCTGCCATTGTACTGAATGGATTTCCTCTGTGCCTTGGAGTACCATTGCTGTGCCAGAAAAAATGTATGGCAGTTGCTTCCCTTGGCTATGATGGAAGACATTATCTTTCTGCACAATCTCTATTGGAAAGAAAATATATTGCTACACAAGGTCCCTCCTCCTCCCGGAGGGGAGGTGTTGTGGGCGGGACGTGATTTCTGAGTCACGCCGGGGGCGTTATGCCCCCTGCCCCACTCACCTGCCTGGCGCACCACGCCCACAGGTAAGCACCCAACCGGGCGGCTTGATGGGGGTGTGGTTTGCTGTTTAAGATACAGCCACGTCAGCCATTCTGCCCATTTCTTCACCTTTTTCTCAGCTATTCTTATTTGTCCTATGATTTATGAAGTGTAAAATAATTTATCCACAAATATCCCAAGCATGTGCATCACCATCACCCCAATACTGTTTCTTACGTAACCTTTTTCCTACTTCCAGTTTTAAGTGCAATACTCAGTGACAGATAGTATTTCAACAAACTCAAATGTACAATAGAATGTGGGATACATTTATTGTGAGAAAAAGAATACAGTACCAGGGAAATATAAATGGGTATTTCTATATGTTTTGCTTTCTTCTCATAAACTTCATTACTTAAAATTACACATTCAACAAATCCGTAGATGCTTAGTAGTTTCTCCTAATAAGCTGTTCTTTCCTGTTTAATTCAGGTTTCAGGATAATTATGTAGCATTTGGGGAAGAAGATACAAGCCAGTAACCCAGCACTAGAGGACAAGATGGAGAAGATCTCCACGGCCACCATGTGCTTTCCCTTTGTGCTCAAGTAGGAGGGCACAAAGGATAACCAAACACTGCAAAACACCAACATGCTGAAAGTGATGAACTTGGCCTCATTGAAACTGTTTGGCAGCTTTCTGGCCTGGAAAGCCACACTGAAGCTGACAATGGCCAAGAATCCCAGGTAACCCAGGACACAATAAAACATACTAACAGAGCCTTCATTGCATTCCATTACAATTTCTTCAGTCAGAGAGTACATGTCAAAATCTGGGAATGGAGGAGCAGTACATAGCCACATGGTACAAATACTGGCTTGGGTAAAGGAACAACCAAGAAGAATGGAACTGGACAATCTTTTCCCCACCCATTTCTTCATCTGGGATCCTGGCTTGGTGGCCTTGAAAGCCAGAACCACAGTGATGGTTTTGGCCAATACGCATGAAACAGCCACAGAAAAGATGATACCAAAAGCAGTTTGTCGTAAGTAGCAGGTCACTGTGTGAGGCTGCCCAATGAACAGCAAGGAGCAGAGGAAGCAGAGGAATAGAGAGATGATCAGAGAGAAGGTGACGTCCCGATTGTTGGCTTTGACAATCGGTGTGTTCCAGTGCTTAGTGAATATTGCAAACACCAAAGCTGTGATCAGAGAATAAAACAGAGACAAGAAAGCTAAAGTGAACCCCAAGGGCTTTGAGAAAGAGAGGAAATTCAGGGTCTTGGGAATGCATTGATCTCGGTCCTTACTTGGATATTGGTTTAGGGGGCATTTGAAGCACTTGTCCATGTCTGGAATATTAAATACATATAATATAAATTCATGGAGTCCTGAGAAATATCCTGTAGAAAAAGGAAGTGATTGTTTCTCTCTAATTGCTGGTGTTCTGTCAGCATTACATTGGAAACAGTGATAGCTTGTGAAATTTTGATGAAAGTGGACTTAACTATACAGCATTTTGGGGTTTTGACTACCCTGAGAAAATTAGGAAATGCCATAACCCTCCAAAGATCTTATTGGAGCAAAAGACACTTCTGTGCTGCAGCCCAGAACTTCTCCTCTCTCAGATAATTTGGCACACATAACAATATATGTTAAATGTTTCATACCTAGGGAACTGTTTAAAATGCTGCCATACTTAAATTGGAAATCAGTTACAGTACTGATGTACTATTTTTCTTTTACACAGAAGTTATGACAATAATGATAAAGAAGTGGGTTGTGTATTGAATATATTCAGTTTGTCAACTCTTATGATCAATCGCATCAGTTAAACTGATCTCAACATTCCCTTTAAAGGGTTGCATAGGTAACTGATTTTTTTGTTATGGGTTGGGTTGTTGCTTTATTAAGCTGTGCTCTTATATGCTGTAATTTGCCATGAGGAGATCATAGAATCATAGAATCATAGAGTTGGAAGAGACCACAAGGGCCATCGAGTCCAACCCCCTGCCAAGCAGGAAACACCATCAGAGCACTCCTGACATATGGTTGTCAAGCCTCTGCTTAAAGACCTCCAAAGAAGGAGACTCCACCACACTCCTTGGCAGCAAATTCCACTGTCGAACAGCTCTTACTGTCAGGAAGTTCTTCCTAATGTTTAGGTGGAATCTTTTTTCTTGTAGTTTGGAACCATTGCTCCGTGTCCGCTTCTCTGGAGCAGCAGAAAACAACCTTTCTCCCTCCTCTATGTGACATCCTTTTATATATTTGAACATGGCTATCATATCACCCCTTAACCTCCTCTTCTCCAGGCTAAACATGCCCAGCTCCCTTAGCCATTCCTCATAAGATGGTGGTGATGGTGATAATTATTCACCTGTTTTAGAGAAATAAACTGCTGCTAAGTTGAGAATGGGGAGCTGTACTAAATTATGTAGTATACCTATTTTGCTTGAAGCCATCCCATCAGGACATGGAACACAATCATAGCAACAAAATGGCTCCCCCTCCTTCTTTTTTCTGCTGTAGCCTGGATGGCAGTGGCCGTTACACCTGGCAAGGGGCAGCACCTGTACGTACAAAAAGAAGGACATGTAGCTTTCTTTTGCCATGCAATTAATGGAGGGAATGTGACTAAAAATTCTAGGTGGGGCAAATTAAGATCTTTTCTGAACATCTTTATTATGTATAAGTTTCACTAAAATTGGGAGAGTGGGTGGGTGTAGCGAATGAGGCAAAGTGTGTGAGGCTGTAGTACAGTATATATATAAATGTATAGCAAAACTCAAAATGTTACTGTTAGCCTTTGTACCTCTTTATTTTGTTTTGTTTTTTTCCTTTGGTTGGGCAATTAAAATAAAAATGGCCTCACAAAAGAAGAATCTGACACAGACACCTGGCCAAGCAAGGAAGGGCTCTCTCCATGAGGAAGAACCAAAAAATTGCCTTGTATAGGTAATGATGGAAGTGTGCAAAGCCACACCAAAGTGGTAAGTGAATTATCAACAGACATAAAAGCCCTTGCAAGCAAAGCATGCAGTTTGGAGAAAATTGTGCAAATGATGGCGATTGACGTGAGTCTAGATGGGGAAGCAATTTCCGTAGTGGGAATCTATGCCCCCAATGAACAGAAACCTGATTTTTAATCATAATCATAATCATAATAGTCAGTCGCACCAAGAGGTTGAAGATCAGTTTTTATCTGTGGGCTGTTGGGTTGCTGAATGGTAAAACAAATAGTGGTGCAATTGACTTCCGACAAGCACACAGAGTGTGAACAAAGTGAGTGTATGGGGGGAGGGGGGCTCGTTTAATTTCACTGCACACAGGTGGCGTAGTGACAATAAAGGTTTGTGGTTGTTGTCGTTTTTAATATAATTAGGGGGCAACACTCCCTTCGAGAATTTTTTGACCTTGACCTAAACAGCAAGGCAGTAATGAGAGGTTTTTAATTCAGCAAAGTGCCTTTCAAAAAAGGGAAAGGGAGAAAAAGAAACAGGAGATATTAGATGTTTTATTGGAAAATGAGGAGTTAATTGTAAAACCAAAGGACACAGATATTTCTGAAGCGATTAAACTCCTGCAAGCACAATTTTCGATGTTAGTTAACCAAGAGATCAAGCAGAAAATTAAATTAATGAAAGTGAACATTTTTGAATTTGCTAATAATCCTACTGAAGAGGCTCCTCATGAGGCCAGAGGAACATTGCCAGGCTATGGGGCGTGAAGGCCGCTCCCTACAAGACCCTTTTCACCTGGCCAAGGGGACGAGGCCCAGACTCACCAGCCCCACTGAGAGGCTCCTCATGAGGCCGGAGGAACATTGCCTGGCTATTATTTTACTGATTTATTGATTTAATATGATGTAAACTGCTTTGAGATTTTTATTAAAAATATAAAGCAGTATAGAAATTTAAAAATAAATAAATATAAACAACCTGGTAAACTGCTAGCATAGCAACTAAAGAAGAAAGAATTACGGTAGTGGATAAATAATATTGTAGCGCAAAAGAAATAAGGAAAGCGTTTGAATTTTTTTTTTTTATACTTCACTATACCACTGTGAAAAAGAGGACTTTGAGAAAATGGAATCTTATCTGAGCGACTGTAATATACCTTGAGTATCTAAGGAAAATCGACTGGCAAACGCACAGCTGATGATCAACTGATGGATCATCATTACTTGCAAAGCCCCATGCTGAGTGTTTCCCTAGGACTGGTGATTGACAATGTCAGCAAATCCTCATTTCTCCCAGCTGCTGCTTTGCATGTCCCACATGAGGTAAATGGTTAGGCTTCTCATAAGTAATCATGTCTGCACAGTATATGCTCAAATCCCACCTGATTAAACATGCTGTGCCACCTGATGGCCTCCTTGTTAAGGGTGATTTCTTCATGTGGCAAAGTCTGTGAATCCATCCTTCCAACTTTCACTCGCAAGAACGATTGATTTGGAAAACTAATCCAATTTATAATATCAAATCCAGCTGCTAATTCACCATTCTTGTCAAAAGACACTGTGTCACCAGCACTGTTGTTAAATGAGATGCTCCTCAGGAAAGAGTGAAGCTATATTGAATGAATCAAACACATGCTTTACAAATTGTTGAAAGGTGAAACACATACTCCTGCTATTGAGAGAGGAAAGCCATTCCACAATGGATATTTAATCTTTGTCTTGTCTGAAATTCCTCTAAGCACTATCCAATGTAGTAGTGGAAGGAGGGAGGCAGAAACAAAGGAAAGTAGGCAAGCTTTACATGATTTTATAATTTCATAGAGCATTAGGCTGTCTTTAGCTAGTCTGAATATCAGTTGCTTTGTGCATGTGTAGTACAGTGCATTTCTCCTCATGTCCTGATTGTAGGCATCTCTTTAGCCACTGTTTCTACAAAACATGGGACATCATCATCATCATCACTATGTGTTGGTCTGATTCAGGAGACTATATTTTTTGTTCTAAATTCATACCTAGCTACTCCAAGGTTCAAGGTGTACAGCCCTAATCCTAGACTCCAATTTCTTCCAATATATCATCTCCATCTTGTAAGAGGTAACTATGTTTGTGTCAATGTATTCATTGCTCACTTGCTTTCTCATTTCCCAGAGATCATTGTCATTTATAAGCTCACATTGCCCAAACCCATTTCATTTACATCTCAAGTTTCCTGAATTTGCTTCATTTTCCAGTGCTACCTTCCAGACACCTTAAGCCTCTCTCCTATCCTTACATGGTAAGATTATAATTCCTCACCTACCTATGTAGCTCACTTTATTTTTTGCAGAAAACTGATCAAATTAAGCATTAAGTTCAGCAGAGTGGTACCTGTGAAATAGATTTTACAAGGCAGTGTCATAACTCCAATAATAAGTTTATCAAAATCACATTTCCATTAGTGTGATACTTGTATACTTAGGGTGCACAAGTAATTAAGGATAAGTTAATGAGAGGGGCAGTATTTAAGGGAAAGTCAATAGTGTTTATATATGTTGTTCTGTTGATCTGCTCCATGAATTGACTTTCCTCACATCTCAGATTAACTATGATTTGTTTGTTTGTTTGTTTGTTTGTTCAGGATATGGAATCTTACTTGCCACGGTTGCAGAATTTGAAGACCCAGTCTACATCTTTCCACTACTGTTCTCCATTTCAGATTCATTGAGTATATGTTATGTATAGCATGTGCTATTATCTGAACGGCATTATAGATACTGTAACTTTGGCCAGTCATGCTCATTTCAAAAATAGTGTGAGGAAGGCTCTGCAGATTCTCTTGGCCAGTGCATGAATCAGTCCATTCTCTGTGCTCACTGGGATCAGAAAATATGCAGTTGAATGCATGCTGCCAAAAGATCCTGATAAAACCATCTTCTTTGATGACATTCGGATTTCGAATCTTCAGGAATTCCTTAAATCCTACCACTTCATTTGAGTTAATTGCAACAGACAAGGCACCATCAAAAACTTGGATATCAGAATCCTTATGCATTGTTTCTAATGAGAAGTCCCATTGAGCTGTCATAATCCACACTTTACCCATAGCTATCTCTGTGTTACCTTCCAATATTGAAAAGAAATATATCAACCATATTACTGCTGTCATAGTCTGAGGTTCTGCACATGCAACCAGTACTTTGACTTTGGAGATGGTCATTGAAAAGGACTTGGCCCGGAAGAGTCCTAGTGAACCTAAGTTCTTTGCTGTTTGAGACATGGAAGGTGTTTTTTCAGTGAAGGCTGCACAGATTCCATGCTGAGTGAACAGTGACAGCATAGTCTGTATGAACTTTTCTCCATTCTCATGATCTGATGCAATTATCCCCACCCATGTCCACTGGAAATACAGAAGGAGATGGACAATTCCTTTGTATTGATATACTTCATTTGGTACCATCCGGTAAAAAGATAATATCTCAGGCTCAAGTTTCATCACTGGAGCTAATACGCAGTTGGCAATCTGAAAAGGGGAGAAGAAATGTTAGTTTCACCAGTATGCACAAAAATTAAACAAAACAGTAAGGATTCAACCCGGATTACTGCTGACATGGAATCCATATGAAGAGAGAGAGAGAGAGAGAGAGAGAGAAAGAAAGAAAGAAAGAAAGAAAGAAAGAAAGAAAGAAAGAAAGAATATTGTTGAGTTATCAAGATAAGTGTTCTTGGGCTACAAGATCTGAGAGTATTAAAAGTACTATTCAATTGTTCCTAGATGCCAACATCTTTATTGTGTTATTGAATGTATTTGTGGGATATCTGAAAATTTCTAATTATTCAAATTTCAAGTTATTCAAATTTGTTACCCCAGCCCAGCCTTTCCTTATGAAACCTTCCAATGAATGTGCATATGAAAGCTTATACCCAGAACATACTTAGTTGGTCTCTAAGGTGCTACTGGATATTTTTTTTATTTACTTCCAATGAATGGTTCAACACAATACTAGTTTGAGGTATCCTCATTAGAAATACCCAAACAGCAAATTAGTCAGTGAAAATAATCTAAGAATCTCTTGTGCATAATATTTGCAAAACATATAAAGCACCGCCTTAGGATGTATGCTGACCTCAAGATGAAATTGTGCATAAGTCCATATTCCCCATCTATATAATGAACAGGCATGTATATTTCTTCCAAAAAAAAAAATTTATGAAATAAAAGATTAATAAAGCCAGATACTTTTGTGTCCATTATTCATTTTCCACTAATGAAAAAGAACAAGAGACAAGTTCCAGAGGATACACTCTACCTGGGGAATTTTGTAGATGCCTAAGACAGTTGCCATGTGAAGGGAAATATCAGAGTAAAGTCCTCCAATGACAGCTATGATTTTCTTTTTCTTGTCACATTTGAAGTTGGGAACAATCCTTTCCGAGGTGGACAGAAGTTTCATGGTGTTTTGATGAGTCATCCCTGCATTTGTGTAGCCATCATAAATGTGGAATCCCAGGCTTACATTTGGGAGGATCTTTTGATTCTCATTTATCTCTTTCACAGCGAATACCAAAGAGACAATGTGCTGATAATTTTTTGGTGTTGCACTAATAAAAATGTGATATTTTACATAAGAGAGATATCTATTCCTTCATGAAGCATTTTTCTTTGAAAATTCGGTGATATTATTAGGATGGAAGTTTGCATATTTAAAAATTCAGTCATGCCATGCATTGTACTTACTCAGACTGCTGCAAGGAACCCAACAAGAGCAAAACATAAATTTAAAACGGACAGCTACAGTGACAATTCTACACAGCACAAGCTGCCACAAGCTGCGATCATTTATAATATGGTGAAAATAACAGCTAGTCAATGCACATAATCACAAGCATATATACATTCCACATCAATATTTTGCAGCTAAGAAAGCACACACAGCATCACTTGTGCTCACTTAAAATTCACAAACAGGGACTCATGATGGGAGCTATGGTAAAAATATGCACTACAAAAAATGGGACATATTGTATAGACAGCTTGTCTTGATAATACGCTTTGGGAACTTAGGCATATTGCTAACACTTTTCTGCCTAGTTTGAGGAAGACCCAGAAACCTAGTTGGGGTGAGTGTTTGTGAACTCCAGATAGTTCTATTTTCCTTTCAATTTCTCTCCTCCCCCTCTAATTCTACCCAATAAGGGTTTTAACTTTGCTGCATGAGTTGTTTTCTTGTCAGCAGGGACTGGTACAAAGGGTCACATTCCCTCGCTGTGCATTTACGTACAAACCTGACCTATTGCAAGTTATGAAGGGCAAAGCTCACTTACAGTAGTTCATACATGGTGCTGGTTTTAGGGTGTTCATGGAAAGAAAATTCATCAGATAGAAAGCCATACTGAGAAGTTATCTGTCCTATGATTAGCTCCCCTTTTTGATCATACTCATAGGGGAATCGGAATGGTTCAATCATAATGCACGTATTACTGTCTTCCTCTGTCTCTGTTGGAGGAAGATGAAGCCACAGAAAGAGGAATAACCACCACAAACACATCCCTGAAATCTCAGGGCAAAATGGGATCTACACTTCTCTCTTCTATCTATCTACCACCTTCAGCTACTTTCCTCAACCTTTCATTAAAGATTAGATTGGGATAGCTCTTCAGTCCCAAAGCCCCTTTTCCTAGTTTTTAGCAAGCTTAGATATATTTTATATAAACATCCAGACTGTTTGCTATTGTATTTGTCATCCTAACAAATCCATATGGGACTTAAGAAAGTTGAAGATAAATCATAGGTATCTGATATAATTACAGGGTCAAAATACTCTCCTGTGCAAGATATTACTTTAAACATGTGCAATCTAGTTGAAGAAATGTGATGTGTAAAATAAATAGGGCCTATGGAGAGAACTGGCAGTTGATGACATAGTCCCTAAAACTGAGGAAGAGATGAAGGTGACATACATTGGATTGTTGTTGTTTAGTTGTTTTATCATATCCAACTCTTTGTGACCCCATGGACCAGAGCACACCAGGCACTCCTGTCTTCCACTGCCTCCCGCAGTTTGGTCAAACTCATGCTGGTAGCTTCGAGAACACTGTTCAACCATCTCATCTTCTGTCATCCCCTTCTCCTTGTGCCCTCAATCTTTCCCAACATCAGGGTCTTTTCCAGGGAGTCTTCTCTTCTCATGAGGTGGCCAAAGTATTGGAGCCTCAGCTTCACGATCTGTCCTTCCAGTGAGCACTCAGGGCTGATTTCCTTCAGAATGGATAGGGTTGATCTCCTCCAGCACCATAATTCAAAAGCATCAATTCTTTGGCAATCAGCCTTCTTTATGGTCCACCTCTCACTTCCATACATGACTACTGAGAAAACCATAGCTTTAACTATATGGACCTTTGTCGAAAGGTGTCTCTGCTTTTTAAGATGCTGTCTAGGTTTATCATCGCTTTTCTCCCAAGAATCAAGCGTCTTTTAGTTTCGTGACTGCTGTCACCATCCGCAGTGATCATGGAGCCCGAGAAAGTAAAATCTCTCACTGCTTCCATTTCTCCTCCTTCTATTTGCCAGGAGATGATGGGACCAGTAGCCATGATCTCAGTGTTTATGATGTTGAGCTTCAGACCATATTTTGTGCTCTCCTCTTTCACCCTCATTAAGAGGTTCTTTAATTCCTCCTCACCTTCTGCCATCAAAGTTGTGTCATCTGCATATCTGAGGTTGTTGATATTTCTTCCGGCAAACTTAATTCCAGTTTGGGATTCATCAATTCCAGCCTTTCACATGATGAATTCGAAAGTTAAATAAGCAGGGAGACAATATACAGCCTTGCCGTACTCCTTTCACAATTTTGAATCAATCAGTTGTTCCATATCCAGTTGTAACTGTAGGTTCTTCTCCCACACAGAGATTTCTCAGGAGACAGATGAAGTGATCAGGCGCTCCCATTTCTTTAAGCACTTGCCATAGTTTACTGTGGTCAACACAGTCAAAGGCTTTTGCGTAGTCAATGAAGGAGTAGTAGACTTTTTTCTGGAACTCTCTATCTTTCTCCATAATCCATAATTACATTGGATAGAAGTGCTACTAATATTACTGTCCTATCACTTCTCCTTGGCAGAAAGCTCAACACACTTACTGTGATTATCATGAAGCTGGTCTTGATTTCAGACCCAGGGACAGTGAAGTCTTGGGGAGAGGAATCAGGTGGCAAATAAAGACAAGGAGTCTAATGTTGGATTAAATTAGTTAACAACTTTATTGATTGCAGAAGAACAGGCTTGGCATAGGCATTTAGCATGTATTCAATAATCCACCAACCCACTTTCACTCTTAAGACCTACCCTTTTGGGACCCAGCATGGCTATTGATAAGTTCCTGCTTTTGTCCCAGCATCCTATGTGGCAGCAAAGCAGGCCAAGTGCTTCTCCACCATGTGGCTGGTGTGGGAAACTGGCTGCTAACACCACCACTGCTGGGCTGGAGTGCAAAGATTGTTCCTCATTAAGTATTTAGACATACCAACTAATATATGCTCAAATATTGATTCATGTAACTGTATTATAAATTGTTACAGAGTTGCAGCACTATGTGGTTATTTAATTGCGCTTGAGAATGGGGCGATAGTTGATGCTCTTCCTGTCCCCAGTGTCATGACCTTGTCCATGTTCCAAACAGTTGAGTATCATCATCATACTAATCGTACCTTGCCCAAATGCCCCTAATCGTATGGATTTCAAATAGGTTTTGACAACAGTGCCCTGTGACACCAGGGGCCAAAAAGCACTCTCTGGACTTGGTCCTGTAGGTAACACAGTATCCCAAATTTCCATTCCATGGAGCCAGTCCAAGAGGGTACCAAGGTCAAAAACTGTACATGATCAAAAGCTCTACATGAGCCAGTATAACACCCATGGGTTGCCTTCACCATGCATAGAGAATCCTTTCCACAAAAAGTGAGCTGTGTAACAAACACACAGAAACAACAACCACACACAAAAACAACAACCTGTAAATGAATGCTTCATAGACAACCTTTACCTACTACCATTTTAAAGGGGACTGAAACATAACAAAAGTATTTAACACACCCAAATAAAATGGAGGCATATGGATGCAGTGGGTGTGAAAAGAAAACCTGGGAAGGACAAAGGACAAAGTATTTATTTATTTTGTAATAAGCAATAAATATCCCAATTGTTGAAAAGAAAAACCCTCAGAAAACCCAAAATGGATAGATTCTTATTGATTTCTGCAAATTATCTGGTTTTTGCTGTTCAAGTCAGGCCTCATGATGATTATGTAGCATTTTGGGAAAAAGATGCATCCCAATAACCCTGCACTGGAGGCCAAGATTGAGAAGATCTCCACAGCCACCATGTATTTCCCCTTGGTGCTCAGGTAAGAGGGAACAAAGGACAACCAAACACTGCAAGACACCAACATGCTGAAAGTGATGAACTTTGCTTCATTGAAATTGTCTGGCAACTTCCTGGCCTGGAAAGCCATGGCAAAGCTAACACTAGCCAGAAATCCCAAGTAACCAAAGACACAATAAAACATTGAAATTGAACCTTCATTGCATTTTACTACAATTTCTTCAGTCATTGAGTACATGTCAAACTCTAGAAATGGCGGAGCAGTACTGAGCCATACAGTACAAATGCAGGTTTGTATAAAGGAACAGGCAAGCAGAATAGAGTTTGTGAATGTTTTCCCCACCCATTTCCTCATCCTGGATCCTGGTTTCGTGGCCATGAAAGCCAGAACCACTGTGATGGTTTTTGCTAACACACAAGACACAGCAAATGTGAAGAGAATGCCAAAAGTAGTTTGTCGTAAGCAGCAGGTCACAATGTGAGGCTTGGCGATGAATAGCAAGGAGCAGAAAAAGCAGAGGAAAAGGCTGATGAGCAGAGAGCACGTTAGGTCCCGATTGTTGGCTTTGACAATGGGAGTGTCCCAATGTTTTGTGAAGACTCCAAGAACCAGAGCTGTGATCAAAGAAAAAGAGAGAGCCAAGCCTGCTAAACAGATCCCCAGGGGTTCTGAGAAAGAGAGGAAATGGAGACTCTTGGGAATGCATTGGTCTCTGTTCTTATTTGGGAATTGAGTTTCTTGACATTTGAAGCAATAATTCATGTCTGAAAAATCAAATCAATGATATATCAGTTCCAACAAACAAGCCAACATTTTTCATGAGATATCAGTTCCTATAATCCTGTTCTCCTGACCTGTATCATATTTTGTAATATGAAATGAATGTAGCCAACTCAAAAGAGAATGCCAGGAGGGGATTTATATTTGCCACAGTTCTAGATAATCTTAGTTTTATTATATTCATTAGCAATTACCAGTGAGGGAACGATGTTATACACAAGAAGCTGATGTAAAGCAAGCTGGAGTAAGCTACACCAAATCCAAACTATGTTCAGGAGTGTGTCTACATCTGTCTAAGCCATCTAAACCAGGCAGAGGGGAAGCCATAATATAAAATAGAACTTGAGTTATACCACCATTTTTCCTGTTGTAGGTCACACTAAGTTCCCCGGTGATGTGACAAAGCTGAATGTGTTTAGGATGCAGCCTAAGTCCTCCCCTCTGGTCCTGCTGTTGGACTGCCCCCTTTCAGGGCCTATGGTGGCAGAAGATCCAGTGGGTCCCATATCTCTGGCTCAGCTGAAGTTTGGGAGTTACAGTGGCATGTCCTAATGCTACTAGGAACCTGGGGAGACACAGAAATTTCTTGGGCCAGATAGAGACCATAGCAAGTGGATTTGTATGTGTGTCATAGCTAGGTTGCCATACTTGCTCCTGTGTTTAGGAGAATTAGATTGCTCAAAGGAAGCAACAGTTTAAATGAGTTAGGTGTTTTTTTTAATATAGTAGCGTACATGATATTTCCTACCATTTTGATTTGAAATCATCCCATCTGGACATAAAGCACAATCATAGCAACAAAACGGCAATCCCTCCTTCTTTTTTCTGCTGTAGCCTGGATGGCAGTGCTCATTGCACACTGCAAGTGGCAACACCTATCCATAAAAAAAGAGAAAGTGTACTTGACTTTTTTACAATGTAAACAAGGCAGCTCGCGCCAACGTTGCTTCTCGTGAGAGAAGTTGATATGTGCACATTCTAACTGAAGGAAATAAATCAGAAATTCGGTATTTTTTGAGTAAGTGATTAGCACTGAAAATGAAAGGTGAGTGGGAAAGCTTTGAAACTTCATATCTAGAACCTGTGGCCTGTGGGCCAAGTCTGGCTTCCCACACCAGCCCCATGGCATCTTCTGATATTATCTGTAACACAGCTGAAACATCTGGAGAAACAGTAGAAAACATGAGAAGAAAACTACAAAATGTAAACTATGTAAGCAGCAGTATCAGGAGACATCAGTGGCTGGTCAGATCAGCACAAGCTTTGGAGAACTTTTATGTGGAATGTTTCTGGTGGCCTGTGTAGCCATCTCCTCTAGCTGAGTGCTCTACTCAGTGCTTCCAGGGCACCAATGCTGGGAACAGGATTGCACAGTCAATGAAGGATTAAACCCTGTCCTCCTGTCCAATAGCTGACATAACCAGTGATAGCAGCTGTCGGGCAGATGGACATGGAGAAGGGAAAATGGTCTTGCAAGCCAAATTGTACTCTTTGGCAGGACAATACTGACCCATGGGCTGGAGGTTCCTCACTTCTATTATATCTCTTTATATATTAGAATCCATATATGTTAGGTTTAGGGCCATATGTCTGGATTTCAAAGACAGAATTGACATCTCGGCAGAATTGTGCAGTGCTTTGTCTTGGATTTTAGACAAATCAACTGAAAAATTGTGGGGTGGTTTGTTTGTTTTTGGTGTTTTCCTATAAAGAAGCACAACAGTGTATTACTCCAATTGTATATTCCATTGTATTAAACATATACCGGTAATTCCATCCCACCTGATTAAATATGTTGTGCCATGTGATTGCCTCTTCATTCATGGTGAAATCTTGGCCTTGCAATGCTTGTGGATTAATTCTCCCTACAGTCACTCGTAAAAAGGAGTGGTTTGGAAAAGTAACCCAGTTTATAATATCAAATCCACCTGCTAATTCACCATTCTCATCAAAAGATACAAAGTCCCCTGCACTGTTGTTAAATGAGATATTCTTCAGGAAAGGGTGAAGCTAAATTGAAAGAGGCAAGCACAGATTTTTACAACATGATGAAAAAGAACAAAACAACAGAGCAACTTTCTGACTTCTAAGGGGCCACATTGGTTAATCTTTATGGGATTCCATTATGTGTTTTCTCTCACCTCCTCTCTCTCTCTCTCTCTCTCTCTCTCTCCAAACCCGGCCCTCCAGATGTTTTGAGACTATAATTCCTGTTATCTTGGGATGATGGGAGTTGTAGTCCCAAAACATCTGGAGGGCCGAATTTGGGGATGCCTGTTTTAAAGCAATGATAACTGAACAGAAAGCCTTGTGTTTTCCATTATAAGCAGTTTCATGCCTTTTCACCATTTGGGAGAGTTTAGGAAAATATGAAAGAACAAGAAAAATTAGCGCTACAAAATAAGATAACAAACCAAATTAAATATTTAGAAATCTGGATTATGGCAAAAAAACATAAACTTGAATTTCATTTAACATTTGACATGAAAGCAAATTTGTTGAGACTGTGGGATCTTACCTGCCAGGGCTGCAGATTTTGATGATTAAATCTATTTCTTTCTACTCCATTTTTTGGCCTGAATATACTATGTAAACTGTGTGCTATGGTCTGGACTGCATTATAGATGCTGTAGCTGTGGCTAGTCATGCTCATTTCAAAAAAAGCACCAGGGAGGCTCTCAAGTTTCTCTTGTCCAGTGCAGGTATCAGTATTGTCCATTTGCTCATTTGAATCAGAAAATAAGCAGTTGAAAGCCTGTTGCCAGAAGTTCCTGATAAAACCATCTCCTTTGGCAGAGTTAGGATGTAGGTTCTGCAGGAATTTTGTAAAGCCCATTACTTCATTTGAGTGAATTGCAAAAGACAAGGCACCATTAAACAGTTGCATGTCCATACCCCTAAGCCTTGTTTCAAATGAGAAATCCCATTCAGCTGTCAAAATCCACACTTTGCCCATAGACATTTGTGCGACATCTTCTAATAATGAAAAGTAATATGTCATCCATAACAAACTTGTCATAGTCTGAGTATCTGCACATGCCACCAGTACTTTTACATGTGTTACTATCACAGAGGACTTGGCCCGGATAAGTTCTAATGAACTGAAATTCTCTAGTGCATTAGATACGGATGGTGTTTTTTCCTTGAAGGCTGTACAGATTCCATTCTTTGAGAGCATTGGTATTAAGGTCTGCATGAACCTCTCTCCGTTGTCATTATCTGAGGCAACAATCCCTACCCATATCCACTGGAAATACTGAAGGAGATGCACAATTCCTTTATACTGATGTACTTCATTGGGAACCATCCGGTAGAAGGAAGGAAACTGTAATTGAATGTTCATTGCTGGTGCTAATACACAGCTGGAAATCTGGAAAGGGCCAGTGAAAATTGCATCATGATGAGCAGAAATTATACATTACTGTAGTTATTTATTCCATTGAACCCATTTCCTAAATAAATTCTCAAGTATATAGGAGGAACCTGAGAACCTACAGCATGAAGTTCTGTGCTCATTGAAGATAACAAGTTTGTTAGCTTTTGGGTCAGGCTTAGTGAATTCCTTTGTCAGCTTCTTAGTAGGGTACCAAATAATTACAAGTAATATTGTTTATTATATTGTGTGTGTGTGTGTGTGTGTGTGTGTGTGTGTATCCTATGACAATCTTGCTTACAGTAGACCCACTGAAATTAATGAACACAACTAACTTTGGTCCATCAATTTCAGAGGGTCTACTTTGAATAAGACTTAGTGGGTGAAAAAAAATCACCCACATTTTCTTGGTGTCAAAGTTTTTAAAATGTACGTAGGATTTATCCAAGTGTGTCTGGATTTGGTCTGCAAGAACTTGCTCAATAACCTTCCCCAGAAAGGGTACAATTGAAACTGCCTTGTTGTTAAGTCAGCAACAAGGGACCTTTTCTGTTTTTTGTTGTCTTTCTGCTGTTTTCCTTCACTACTTCCTCTTGCAACAAAACATTAATCACCTCCCTGCCCCATTCATTTTCTCTCCCTGCCAGATTTAATAAAATATCATTTATTGTTGTTTAGTTGTCTTACTCATGTTCGACTCTCCCTGACCCCCATGAGCCAGAGCATGCTTTGGAAACTCTCACTTTCTTCTCAAAGCTTCTCTTTTTTTATGTCCATGGAGTTTTCTTGGCAAAATACTGGAGTGGATTGCCAGTTCCTTCTCCAGGTGGATCACATTTAGTCTAAACTCTCGGCTATGACCTGTCTGTCTTGAGTGGCCCTGCACAACATAGCTCAGGGGTCAGCAAACTTTTTCAGCAGGGGGCCGGTCCACTGTCCCTCAAACCTTGTGGGGGGCCAGACTATATTTTGAAGGGGGGGGGGAATGAACGAAGTCCTATGCCCCACAAATAACCCAGAGATGCATTTTAAATAAAAGGACACTTTCTACTCATGTAAAGACACCCTGATTCCCGGACCATCTGTGGGCCGGATTTAGAAGGCGATTGGGCCAGATCTGGCCCCCAGGCCTTAGTTTGCCTACCCATGGCATAGCTAATAGCTTCTTGGAGTTATTCAAGCCCCTTTGCCATGACAAGGCAGAGATCCATGAAGGGGAAATATAATAACATAGCACCTTGACAACTTTTTCAAACTGTTAGGCTGAAACTCACTGAACAAGACTGGGCCAGACAATACCCTGGACAAATCTTCTGGTCTATCTGCCCCAACTGTAGCAGGCAAATCCCAGTAGACTCAAATTATTTGATTGCTGGAATGCGTAGCAAGCAAATCACATCAGGCTGTGGCAGATTTTTTTACCGGGCTAATATGCAGTAGGTCTCAACTCACCTGAAAAAAATCAGCTGGGCAGCATAATGAAAACAAAATGGAGATAGCAAAGGAGAAAGAAAGACTGATTATATGGAAGGAGGGTAATATGGTATCAGAGCTAAAAAAAAGCCTTATGGCCCATGAATTCACTGTACCTGTGGCATCTTGTAGAGGCCTAAGATACTAGCCATGTGAAGGGAGGTGTCAGGCTTTAATCCTCCAATAACAGCTATCAGATTCTTCTGACTGTCACATCTGAAGTTGGAAATGATTTTTTCTGTGGCAGAGAGAAGATTCAGGGTGTTCTGGTGAGTTATCCTTGCATTTTCATAGCTGTCATAGATGTGAAATCCCAGGCTGATATTTGGTAGGATCTGGGGGTTCTCATTTATCACCTTCACAGCAAATACCAAGGAGAGGACATTCTGGTATTTCTTGGATTTTGTTCTAAAGGAAAATTGACATCATTAGTAAACAGATTTGCAATCCATTATGAAACATCATTCTGTGAGAAATCTTCCACGTATATCAATATAGTTGCAAATAAATTTTATGATTGGATATTACACATCTTTAAACCCACAGAAAACAAGGGGGACAAAATACAGGAATCATTTATCAACATAATCTAATACTGTACATGTATGTGTTGAAGAGCAGGTTCTGGTGGTGCATCAGTTTTGTCAGCTGAAGGAGTATCCACAACATTGTGGGACCTTTTGCAGGAATGGGACAGCAGTGGGGAGAAGCACATAGTTATGCCCTATTTTACCTGGGTTGCCAATACAGGACTGCTCTTGAAGTCCTCCCATGATGTGCAAAAAGACTCTTCCCTTCCCTGTAAACTTTTACTTTCATTAGGGGTTGGTGAGAATAACTACAACATGCCCTGAAAGTGCATAGAACTGAATTGGGTACTTGGAAAAGCAACAGTCTTTCCCACTTCTTTTCAACTTTATGTACTTTTCAAGATTCAGAGCAGCTAAGCAGAAAAGAGATTGCCTTTTTTTGCGGGGGGCAGGTCTAGGTTTGCATTCTCTGTTGGCACTTGAAATATGAATCCTGCCTAATGGGTGGGTCCTGGGTTGTTGAGAAATTCTGAGAAAAGAGTGTGCCTGCTCTTTGGGAGAAATGGCAATGTCCCTCCCTCCATTCTTGCAACAGCAGGACACTAGAGAAAGATCAAAAGAAAGAAAATATGTTTTGTCTACAGAACATTATGCAAAAGGAACTGCATTATAGAAATTATTTATGCATTGCTAACAAACGTATTAAAAAAGCATATGCAAACTCTTTGAACGAAACCGAACTTGCATGACTTTTTCAAATAAATATGCTCTATCCAAGTATATATACCAGGGGGTATACTTACATAAGCTGATCTACAAATTTTATCTTGGGTAGTTCACTAAAATGTAATTCATCAGTTAAACATGCAAGCTGAGACATCATCCCTCCAATGATTAGGTCTCCTCTCTGAACATACTCATATGGAGCCTGGAAAGGATCAATTATGGCACATGCAGCAATGTTTTCCTTTCCTTCAGCTGAAGGCATTTGCAGCAACAGAAAGAGGAAGAGCTGTCTCAAGAACATTGCTTCCCTGAAGGACAAATATTGGCCTAGAATTCTCCCTTCTCTGTCCTAAATCCAGTTTCACCTAACTTATAAAAAATTTCCCTCAGTGGCTCCAGATACTTTTTATGAGGAGAAACCACTATAGGCAATCTGAGGCAAATGTTGCTGTCTGAAATACCTCATCTCAGCTCTAATCACATATAGGTATATATATTGTGTTGGTCTTCACACTGTTTTGTCATTGTCTTTCTAAACTCAGACAAATCCATGAGGAGTTTCACAAGGTAGAAGATGAATCACAGTAATATGTGATGATTACACGGTTCAGCATTATCTCTCTAGAGTATTGCCCTGTGCAAGAAATCCACTGGGGCAAAATATATTATGCTTTGTAGATCTCTCTGGAAGTTAGTGGGATAATTTTTTATTATATTTATTATTTCAAGCAGAGGTTGGATGGTCACTGATCTGGAATGTTGTAGCATTAGGGTTACTCTATTGGCAGAGGATCAGATGACATTTGAGTTCCCTTGTATATTTCTAAGGTGATATACAATCCCTCTGTGGGGAGGTGAGAGTTTTATACTCATTGTCCACATCCCCTGAAGTTAATTACCAAACCTAGGACACTCCTGCTGGTTTCTGGCTCAGCAGAGGAGGTGGGAAATGGGAGGAGGGAGGGCAGCAAGAACTCATTGAGAAGCTTTTCTCCAAGAAGAACAGCCAGAAACCAGTTCTGTGATGAGCAGGAGACATGGAAGGTTCTTGACACCACCAAGTTGAAGACATAGATTGAACTACTGGTTGATGCACAACAAGAGTCCTTGGAGGAAATGTGGGTGCTTCTTCTTCAGGTCAACAATGAGTCTTGTCAGATTTGATGCACTCGTGTGGTACATGTGATTTGAAAACAGAACAACCAGAGAGGCAAGCAAAGCATCTGATAAACTAGCTGCCTTCCATGATATTTGGATTCTGTTCACCAGCCTTGTTTTACACTAGAGGTGTAATAATAGGTGGTCATATTGAGGGGTCAAAGTCTCTTCAAAGAATAAATGCCAAGCAAACCAGCTAAATAAAGAATCAAGGCATGGTGGGGTGGGGTCCAAACATCATTCGCCAAGGGTGAAACATTGGTGAGCAGCCTGGAGAGAAATGGGAAACCAAGCTGGTAGAACTGTGGTGTAACAGTGGTAGGAATGTAGTTTGGGGCAACTTCTTCAACAGCATTGGATTGGCTAGTCATTTTTCAGCACTATTAGGCAGAACAAACACTACACACCAATAGAACTGATGCCAAATCTCCAAAGGCAAGTTCACTCTTCTATATTTCATTTTGATGGTGAATATACAGTGGTACCTCTGGATACAAACAGGATACGTTCTGGAGCCCTGTTCGCAACCTGAAGCAAATGCAACCTGCGTTCGCACGTCTGTGCATGTGCGGGTCATGATTCGCCACTTCTGCACATGCATGTGACGTCATTTTGAGCATCTGCATATGCGCAAGTGGCGAAACCCGGAAGTAATGCATTCTGTTCCTTCCAGGTCACCACGAAGTGTAACCTGAAAACGCTCAACCCGAAGCTACTTCAACCCGAGGTATGATTGTACAATTGTATTTTAAGTACCTGAAAAGTGGAAATCAATGCTTCTACTGTCAACCATGCATCATCACTCAATACTGTTTGCTGAGCAGCATAAATCAGAAAAGCATCAAGCATTACAACACAACAAAAAGCTGGGTGGGTATTCTGGACTACCTTTGTGGGATAGTTCAGTTGGTAGGACATGAGACTCTTAATCTCAGGGTTGTGGGTTAAAGCCCCACTTTGGATGAAAGATTTCTGCACTGCAGAGGATTGGACTAGTTGAATCCTCATGATCCCTTCCAAGTCTAAAATTCTATTTTTCTATTAGACTATATGTGCAAGCATAAAGTTAACAGAAGGCCAATTGTGCTTTTCTTCAATGTGATTGATGTTACTGTCATTGGTGCCTATATGCTATGGGTACAAAAATATTGGTAGACTCAAAGTGCACATCTCTACAGCTTTGAAGGTGTCTCCTTTAGGTAACTGGAGAAAGACTTAACAGGCCTAAACATAGAGTGAAGGATGTAGAGTGTCAGGTTAAGAATGGACCTCCAGAATGAATTAAGTTCTTAACCTGAGGTACCACTGTATACTTCATCAGAAACAACAGACCCATATGTTATCTAGTTTAAAAATTCTATCTCACTAAATAGTGGAAATTCAATTGGGTATAAAATATAGTCCAAAAACAATTAGTGTGACTTTTTTTCACTCAACACTGGATAAGGGTAAAGGGGGTAAATAATACAACAGACAATTCAAAACTTTCAAAAATATGTACAGGGAAGGAAGAAAATTATGAATAGAACAATAACATATCTCCTGATATGTTTATCTGTGTTTCTTCAAAGAAGAAAAACAATTTTTGATTAATAAAATTAAAATATTATTAGAAATAAAGCAAAATAACAATCAGTAGATTTTTCCTAATTTCTCCTAACTAATTGGTCTTTGCTGTTTAAGTCAGGCCTCAGGATAATTATGTAGCATTTGGGGGAAAATATACATCCCAGTAACCCAGCACTGGAGGACAAGATGGAGAAGATCTCCACAGCCACCATGTATTTTCCTTTGGTGCTCAAGTAAGTTGGAACAAAGGATAACCAAACACTGCAAAACACCAACATGCTGAAAGTGATGAACTTTGCTTCATTGAAACTGTCTGGCAGCTTTCTGGCCTGGAAAGCCACACTGAAGCTGACAATGGCCAAGAATCCCAGGTAACCCAAGACACAATAAAACATAGATACAGAACCTTCATTGCACTCCACTATGATTTTTTCAGCCTGAGAGTGCATATCAAAATCAGGATGTAGAGGATAACTAAGTAGCCATATAGCACAAATGCAGGCTTGTATAAAGGAGCAACCAATAAGAATAGCATTAGATCTCTTTTTTCCTACCCATTTCCTCATTCTGGATCCTGGTTTGGTGACCATGAAAGCCAAAATTACAGTGATAGTTTTGGCCAATATGCAAGAAACAGCAACTGAGAATATGATACCAAAAGCAGTTTGCCGTAAATAGCAGGTCACTGTGTTAGGGCAGCCAATGAACAGCAACGAACAGAGGAAGCAGAGTAATAGGGAGATAAGAAGAGTGTAGGTGAGGTCCCGATTGTTGGCTTTGACAATGGGGGTGTTGGAATGCTTAGTGAAGACTCCAAGGATCAAAGCTGTGATCAGAGAAAAACAGAGAGTCAAAGAAGCTAAAACAATCCCCAGTGGTTCTGAGAAAGTGAGAAAACTTAGAAACTTTGAAAGACATTGATCATGTTCCTTGTTTGGAAATTGATCTTCTGAGCATTTGAAACAATTATCCATATCTGTAATATAAGACAGAGAGGTTGTGTCAACTGTTCCGTCATGTCTGTCCAATGAAGTGAATATATCAATATGAAATGTGTGTTACTCTCTAAGAATGGCACTTATCCTATTATTTGGTTGATGGCCAAGATTCTAGGGCATCTATGGGAAGCAGATTGCACCATCCAATCACAGGAGTGATGCTTGCAGACTTAAAAGGCTACTCTGCTCTTTCTTTCCTCAGGGCTGTTCCAGAGCAGCAGCATACTTGATCCCCTGCATTTTTATTTACAGCATTGGAGCAATCAATTAGACCCCCCCCCCGCCGCCTATTAGATTTTCTTCTTCGTGTTGTAGGGGAATAGGGGGGTGGTCATGGTAATTTGGCAAATTTGTAACAATAACTTTAGGAGGCAGCAGCTGTTTTGTGAATTGAACAGCAGCTATTCCAATGAACACTATGAGGTGTCTATATTGTGTAGGGGAACTTCTCCAACAATCCTCTCACAGCCAACAACAGGAGTGACTATGGGAGGAGGGAATACTATCTGATCTCTTCAGTTGTGGACCAGTTGCAATAGGAATGAGGTTTTCTGCCCTGTATAATTATTTTTACTTTCTTCTTAAAAAACAACAACTGTCAAAGCACTCCATTAGTTAACACTGCTGAAATTTTAGAATGCATTACTTTCAGAAACAGTTCTCTTTCTCTTTTTCTCTCCCCTGTTTCTTCCACAATTGTTTGCTCATTAATTGAGATATAAATATAGGTGGTGATATTTATGCTGAGAGAAAAGGAAGAGGAAATAATTTATCATGATCATGATCAATGTACAAGATATCACCTACCCGTTTGATTTGAAATCATCCCATATGGACATGGAGTACAATCATAGCAGCAAAATGACTTCTCCTCCATCTTTTTTTTGCTGAAGCCTGGATAACACTTATCATTACACACAGCAAGAGGCAGCACCTGTTTATAAAAATAAAAGAACAACAATGTAGCTTGCCATGGGGGGGGGTTTATAACTGAATTAGATACTCAGCACTTGAACAATGTTCTTGGAGCATGTTGACTGGATGAGGAATTCACAGGGCAACACCAGAGTACTCTGGGTCAGAGTAGACCCATTAAAGTTAATGGGCCTTACCAAGGCTTTTCTTCAGCTTCCTGGCACCTCTCAGGTGAGCACCATTGCCATTCTAAGAGAACAAGGGAGGCATTTACTGTGACTTCGGTCACCTCTTTATCTTGGAAAATAGCAGTGGGCCTTACTAACTTAAGTTCATTAATTTCAATGGTTCTACTCTAAGAAGGGCTTAGTCCTGTGTGTGTATGTTTAGAGGGGAGGGTAAGAAACTTTTTGTTTTGATTTCAGGCAAGTTGGAAAAAGAAGGAACAATAGTCATAAAAAGGTGAATAAAAGTAGCAAGGAATGTGACACAAGGTGGAAAACAATTGAGAAAATTAAAAAGAAACCTGAGAGGGAGACAAAAAAGCAATATCAGCAGTTGAAAGGAAGTAGAAGAAGGGAAAGGGAAAGAAGAAATGATACAAATATTTGAGAATGTAAATAAGAAGAGAGGAAAATGAATGGGGTGCAGCCAAGGGTGGAGAATGCATGTGATTTGAAGAGGAAAGGGAGGGGATGAGCAACTGATTGAAACCCTGTGCTCAACAGCACTCAGACCCCCAGAGCCAGTGATGCTGGCAGAAATTGGAGTCCAACAAAACCAGCAGGCTCCTATTTTGGGTACCCCTACTGTACAGCATTACAACTTTATTTGTTGCTGTGACCATCATGGTAATTTCAACCATCACTGAAAAAGAAAGATACATCCTATCCATATTATACAGAATGTACTGTACAGTATATATTTCAGTTCATCTGTATTATCCTATCAGCTACTTAAGATGGGACTGTGTGTAGGAAAATAAAATTTATGAAGTGTACAGGGAAACTTTTGTGAGAAGAATTATGATGTAGAGAAATGTGAGATTACATCCTCACATTTTCAGACATAGATGACCTAGTTTTTACATAGGCTAATTTTCTTACAATTTATAGTTCAGTCTCACCTGATTAAATGAATTGTGCCATGTGATGACATCCTTCTTAATGCTGAACATTTGATTTTGTAAAGCTCTTGGATTCATCCTTCCAACTTTCACTCTTAGTAAGGATTGATTGGGGAAAGTAACCCAGTTTATAATATTAAATCCAGCTTCTAATTCACCATTCTTATCAAAAGACACAAAGTCCCCAGCACTATTATTAAATGTTATGCTCCGCATAAAAGAGTGAAGCTGCATAGAATGTGCAAAATGAAAAAAATACCAAAGAAAAAAATGTTTTGCTTTAATTAGGAGGGATAAGTAAGATAGAGATAAGCTACAAAAATAGTAATATGCAGAATAAAATATTTTGAACACATATTTATTTCCCATAACTAAACATTGCCACTGCTACCAGGGCATACAGAAAATTGCCATGCAATCACAGTTGAAAATAAACATATACTCTCCTCACTTGCACAGAAACCAAAAGCATAAGAACTGTCTTACATGATTAAATTAATGACCAGCAGTCCATTTTCCTTAGGAGTCACCCACATGCCCCCTGGAAATCAAATGGTTGGTCGCTCAGGTGTGCCACTGAGTCCAGACTTTCCTTGCCAAAATAGACTGCTACTGAGTTACAGAGAGCAGTAGGTCTCTTTCTATAGGTTAGATTATGTCAGCAAAAGCCAACTCTTGGGGTGGAATATGTCTGTCTAGAATACCCCAGACCAGAACACATTAATAAATTTAAAACCATTAAACAAACTTATTTATAGTAAACAAACCTGAAAGTGATCACTTTATACAAAATAGTAAATAAAAGCACTATTTAATACTTTAATTCCAGGGTTGCCAACCTGTGCATACATGGGGGAAATGGGATAATTCTTGGCCACATAGTCAGGTTCAGCAGAGAAGCAACAACCAGTTCTGAAAACTTCAAAGAACTCACCTCCCCCAATGATTTTTCAAGAGGGCTTCATTTTACTCCCATCAAATCAACCAACAGTTTCCCCCCAGGAATTTTAACACAGTTTAATCACAAGAAATTATCTCAGGGACAGTTTGGATAAGTATCGCATCTTCCCACACCACCACACCAGTAATACTTGAATCCCAAGTTATTATAACAAGTCCATGGTACAGCCCTTTCCACAAAGCACCGTCCAACTGCCCAGAGAGGTGGCACTGGCCTGTGAAGTAACTGTACCATGAGCCCTCCCCCCCTGTTTGTTTTTGAGCATACTATGTTCCTGCAGAAGAATACTGACTACAATTACTTCCTTAATGACTCCATCAACTGGTGCATAGGAGGATGAAACAAGGACAAAATATTTATTTGTAGGCTTCTGTAGATGGTAAGGGGAAAGCATTTGAGCATGAAATAGAGATTTGTTTGTTTGATGATTTAATGGTGCTAGTTATATATACTTGGTTCTTGTTATCCATGAACTCCATGAACTGAGTGCTATCACATTTTTGATTAGCTAAGACAGGAAGGTTAATATGGATGACATAAAATCTTACCTGCCAAGGTTGCAGATTTGTATTATCCCATCTTCTTGTGCCTGCCACTGATGTGTATTTAGGCCTGGATGAGTACATCCTATGTAAAGCATGTGCAATGGCCTGGATTGTATTATAGGAGCTGTAACTTTGGCCAGTCATGCTCATTTCAAAAAGACCACCAGGAAGGTCCTCCAATTTCTCTTCACCGGTACAAATATCAAACCTTTCCTCATTCTCACTAGAATCAGAAAATAAGCAGTTGAATGCCTTTTGCCAGAATATCCTGAGGAAACCATCTCCTTTGGGAAAGTTAGGATGCAAGAGCTGCAGGAATCTTGTGAAGCCTATCATTTCAGTTGACTGAATTGCAAATGACAAGGCACCATCAAAGTTTTGTATATTAAAATTTCTCTGTAGAGTTTCTAATGTGAAATCCCATTGAGCTGTCATAATCCATACTTTCCCAGTAAAAAACTGTGTGTTACCTTCAGTGTATGAAAATAAAACTTCAATCCATATCAAAGCTGTAATGGTTTGAGGTTCTGCACATACAACCAATACATTAACTTTTGAGATGGTCGGAGAAAAGCTCTTGGCCCAGGTGAGTAATGATGAACTAAAATTGTCTACAGTTTGAGATATGAGTGGTGTTTTCTCATTGATGGCTGTGCAGATTCCATGTTGGGAAAACATTGGCAGTAAGGTCTGCATGAATTTCTCTCCATTGTCATCATCTGTTGCAACCATCCCCACCCACTTCCACTGGAAATGCAGCAGGAGATGGACAATTCCTACATATTGATGTTGTTCATTGGGAACCATCCGATAGAATGGAGTGAGCTGGGATTCAAAATTCATTTTTGGAGCTAATATGCAACTGGCAATCTGAGGGGGGAGAATATCATGTTGGGCAGAAGTTATGCCAAGCTGAAATGATTTGTCCTAAATAAATGCCAACAATGGAATTTTCTAGAGTAAATATATTTGTTTTAGGACTATTCTCATTTTGAATTCCCCCATTCGTTTTTGCTCTCTTTGTTTCTTTTCATTGAATCCAACTTCTTTGTCGTCTTATCAGTCACAGAGTTATCCTTACGCAGAAGTGTACAATCTGCAACAAGTGTGCTACATGTGCCCCCCCCCCCAAGACTCTGGCAAAGTTAGAGATGCAGAATTAAGTTGGTTTGTCTTGCATTTTTATGCAAAACTACCTGAGTCACATTTCCCAAAATCATACATGAACTGAAAGACAGCTATCCTTTGAAATTTGTGCTTCTTCAAATTCTGCAGTGAAGTTCTCAAACCAAAGAATGCGTTTACAATGTGAATATTAGGAGATACTAGTACATAAATACACACATTAGTTGAAATAACTTACACAAATGCACTGAAGTTTTTTTTAAGTATACATTAGGCAAAAATAGTGTGAAAAAATAGTACAGTGGTACCTCGGGTTACATACGCTTTAGGTTACATATGCTTCAGGTTACAGACTCCGCTAACCCAGAAATATTACCTCGGGTTAAGAACTTTGCTTCAGGATGAGAACAGAAATTGTGCGGCGGCGGCACGGTGGCAGCAGGAGGCCCCATTAGCTAAAGTGGTGCTTCAGGTTAAGAACAGTTTCAGATAAGAACGGACCTCCAGAACAAATTAAGTACATAACCAGAGGTAGCACTGTATATTATCCAGAAGCACCTTTCTCAAGGATGAAATATTCAAATCACTTGTCCCCTAAAGGACTAGGGTAGATTAAGTGATTCAGTTTTCGCACACACTCTAGAAATGTAATGACTACCCTCACAGGAGACCTGCTACGGCTCTCCTTTAAAAATCTCATTGGGATTCATACTCTAAGAAGAAGTGTCCTTGCCTGCCCCAAGTAATATCATGGATGTTGTTGTATTTTGGTAAAGGTAAAATGGGTATTTCTTTATATTTTTCAGACACAATTTTTTCCATTTACTAATAACTTGGGAAAGTTACAAAATAATAAAGTACAGTGGTGCCCCGCAAGACGAACGCCTCGCAAGACGGAAAACCCGCTAGACGAAAGGGTTTTCCGTTTTGGAGGCACTTCGCAAAACGAATTTCCCTATGGGCTTGCTTCGCAAGACGAAAATGTCTTGCAAGTTCCTGCAGGTTTTTTTCCCTTTCCCCCCCTTTTCCTAAGCCGCTAAGCCGCTTATCAGCTGATCCGCTGATAAGCCGCTTAACAGCTGATCGCTAAAAGCCGCTAAACCGCTAATAGCGCTAATCCGCTAAGCTGTCAATGGGCTTGCTTTGCAAGACGAAAAAACCGCTATACGAAGAGCCTCACGGAACGGATTAATTTCGTCTTGCGAGGCACCACTGTAAGTTTAAATGACTTCCTTGTATGGCTTGCTACATTTGTCTATATCACCAATCACCATGGGAAGAAAGAAAGAAAAGGAACTGCATCACTAAAATAGTGTAAGAACCGGTCCTTAGACTTTTCAGTGCATTTGATACCCAGGGGAAAAGAAACCAGATAGAATTTTCACTGAAAGGTTCATTTTTAAAAAAAAAAAAAAAAATCAATTATTATTTTTACAGCCAATATATTTCATTTATGGTGAAATATGACACATAATCTAAGCATAAAAAGCATTATATGGTAAAAGGGACACTGAACTTAGGTGAAAATATCATGGTGTATATATGAGAATATTTGTGGAAGACAGGACACAGATTTTCTTTAAATATTTCCAAAAGGGGAAGTTGCTTATCAGTTTTTCAGAAATGCTATAAAGACATACCTCTTATATTTATATATATGAGGCATTTTTTAAAATGTGTGTGGAGTTTTTCAGGAAAATAAGAAAGCACATAAATGATATTTTATGATAAAACACCACATTGCACCCAGGCTTTTATTTTATTATCTAAAACATTTCATAAACTCAGAGAGTTAGCATCCTATATGGTAACAGCATCTAAGATAGCATATGCAAAAAATGGAGGCAAGTCAGTATACTTTCTATAAAATAATGGTATGAGAAGCTCTGGGAATTGGTTACAGTGGCAAAAATCACTCATAAAAGGACAAAAATGAAAGGCTACATTTATAATGTAATTGATACATTTTATTCAATGTGACAGGATCAGATGCTTACAGCATTTGGACAGTGAATTTCAGAGATGTTTTTGTTTATCTTTAGCATATATTTATTCTGCTTCCAGTTTTTGTCATCTGCATCTCTTGATATTTATGCAATTAAATGAAAATAAAATAAAATAAAAACTACTATTTTATCTGCAAATAATTAAGTCCTACTTAAGATAAAATTGAACCATCCTGATGAAAAACATCTCTCCAGCATAATTCTTGTACAGAATTAAAAAGAACAAATTTTTGAGGGGGGGAGGTGGAGCTATTTTAGAATGTATTTCTGACCCTTCCCCACATGCACAAAATAAAAAAGGAATTAAAACTGTTTCCCCCACCTTATATGTTTTGTTAAAAATAAGCAAGGCCCAATTCTTTGGTGTCAGTTATACTTTTTGTCTCTCATGTTCACTTTCTCTTTTTTATGTAGAAAAAAGAGCAAAAGAGAATAAAAATCCTCATTATTTAGCAGAACAGTAATTACTGTATTAGAGCTGGAAAAAGATGCATGGCTCATACATTCACTCTACCTGTGGAATCTTGTAGGTGCCTAAGAGAATAGCCATGTTGACGGAGATGTCAGAATCAAATCCTCCAACAACAGCTATCACTTTCTTTTTCTTGTTGCATTTGAAGTTGGGGACAATTCTTTTGGTGATGGAGAGAAGTTTCAGAGTGTTCTGATAAGTCATCCTTGCATTTAAGAAGCTATCATAGATGTGGAACCCAAAGCTCATATTTGGTAGGATCTTAGGGTTCTCATTGATTTCCTTCACTGCAAATACGAAGGACAAAACTTGTTGGTAGTTCTTCGGCATTGCACTAAAGAAGAGGCACATCATTTTTCAGATTTGAGAAAACAAACAAAAAAAACCCCTCAGATCAATTTTTTGTATTACCATGCCAGCACATAGTTTTGAATTGTTTATATTTTCAAATTAATGAAAAACATGGCAAACAATAAAAATCCTTTATGTAAGGACTATGGTGTAGCAACATCAGATACACTACTGATGCAATAGATATGTCTTTTGCACCAGTAACATGCCACCAGCACACATGCTGCACCAGTGAAAGTGCTGGTACAGAAACCAAAATGGGATGGAATGGACCCCTATGATCCATCAGACAATACCTCCATCAACAATATACTTTTACACCAGCCATTGAATTTCTCAAGATGGAAACAAACTTTTCAAAAATTATCTGTTCAGTTTCTCTCTCTCTCTCTCTCTCTCTCTCTCTCTCTCTCTGTGGAACCATACTTCTAAAGGTGTTTGCTGGAAGGAAAACCCATCTTGCATTGGGCTACAAATGGTAACTAGATCATAGATGAGCTGGACTGTTGATTCACACAATTAGAGTGTGAGTGATTTTCAGAATGAGTATGTGAACACCTTCATACCTTTTAAGTTATGAGAGTATACCATGGAGTCAAGTCTGAGAACTCCTCCATGTGTCCCACTTTGTTAGACCTTCTCCTTCAGCCCTTGGACTCCTTACAGCTATGTTGACTAGGTCTTTATACTGGGGAACAATAAATGCCCCATGGTTACTGTTTCCTGTATGCTCCTAACCTCAAGCGCCGTGCACCATGTCACTGGTGGCAGCTGTTTTCATGGTGTGACTGTAGCTCTCATTGTCGTATGCCTTGGCCCCTATCTTATACTGCTTGGCAAGAGAGAGCCTGCCCCTCACTTGATGAGTTTTGAACCCTTACCCTGAAGATGTCTGTGTGTCCTCTCTGCAAGTCACTTACTAAGAGAATGATACACCTGTGCAAATTATGGAGAGGGAAAATGCTTACAGAAGATCATATACAAACTTGGTGTTAGGGTTTTCCTGGAAAGTTAATGCATCAAATACAATGCCAAGCTGAGATGTCATCTCTCCTACGATCAGGTCACCTTCCTGATAATACTCATAAGGGAGCTGGAACAGATCAGTCATGTCACACAAAAGAGTGTCTTTCCTTCCATCTGTTGGAAGCACTTGAAGCCACAGAAGGATGAACAGCAACCGCAAAAACATTCCTGCTATATCTGCAGCAGTTTTTGACCTAGAGTTCTGATCTTAGTCTGCCATCCACCATCAACTAGATTATGTCCATGGCTCCAGAATACTTTGACAAGGAGAAACTGCCAAAATCAAATTAGGGTAGCTCCTCCTGTTGAAAATCCTTCTTTCTAGTTCTGATCATGTGCAGATTGATTTTATTTAAGTTTCTCTTTATTGTGCTTGTATCTAGTGTAAATCCCTGTGGAATATGACTAGATGGAATTAAACATAATATTCTGGGATAATTACTGTTTACAAATCATCTCTCCAGATGCCAGAAAGGAAAAATCTTTAGGAGATCTCATTTAACTCAGTAGCACTTTTTAAAAGCTAAATAAAAAATATTAAATAAAAAAAATAAAATAATAAAATAAAATAGACTGAATGGTCCACTGATCATTAATTTTATTGGAGAGGGTTTTCTGCAGTGGCAGGCTTGGAATAGATTATGTTTGTAGTCCATTCCAACCAATTGTTCCTTATTTCAGAAATTTGTGTTATACTTATGAGTTTGGAAATAAAACAAGGTAGATGTTTCTGAATATATGGTATTCCTCAGCTGTGCACAAATATATTGCTTTGTAAATTAAAAGAAAGGGGAAAATCCTTCATTGTACTCAGTGACATTTCAGTACTGTTTTAGTGTTGTGGGGGTATGCTTATTTACCACTATTCTGAAACTTCTCCCCATTGTGGATTATAAAGGGGAGGGGAATTAAAGCATTAAGATACAGAACTCAAAGCAAGAATAAAACACATCATACTACAGCTATATATTAGTGTGTGCACATTCGTTCTACCAAGAGAGATGGTGTGGGATAGGTCTGCATCAGCCCCTAACAGGGGAAAATGCTATGACAAGATATGCAGGGATGAGCAATATGCAGAACATATCTGTCTCAGCTAGCTGATTCCCAGATCAGCTGGGCTCAGCCAGTATGAAGTCCCCAACCCTGGTTCAGCTGAAAATACATGACTTGTTCAATCCAGCTCATGGCTTGTTCACCCCAGCTCAGCCAGTTCAGCCTAAGTCAGTTCAAGTCCCAATAAGGCTGTTCTTGGAACATAGGGAGTGTGGAACCAAAAAGAGGGAGTTAGGCCGGATCCTAAGATCATTTAAGTTAAAGGATTGTGTTCCCTCTATCTTGTTTAAGCAGAGCAGCGGCAGCAACCCAAATGAAGACAGGGCTTGGATGTGACGTCTCTTTACACCAGCTTAATGTACACGTCTGGTGTAGCCTTGATGGCATACCAAAAGGAGCTGCACCTTTCCGGATGTTTCCTTGGAAATAAGTTTATGTACGTAATTATTTATATTAGCATTTCTAATCCAACAGCTCATTGAAAAATATAATGGTGGTGTACAATAAAACTATTAAGCCATCATAAATTAATAAAATACAAAATATTGATCAAATTAATCACCTAAAATTGCTAGATTAAATAAACATTTTGAGCTGACAGTATAATATCAGATTTGTTGTTCCCTGGCTGATTTCAAAGGGGAACAGTGTTCCAAAGTACAGTGGTACCTCAGGTTACATATGCTTCAGGTTACATACGCTTCAGGTTACACATTCCGCTAACCCAGAAATAGTGCTTCAGGTTAAGAACTTTGCTTCAGGATGAGAACAGAGATTGGGCTCCGGCGGCGCAGCAGCAGCAGGAGGCCCCATTAGCTAAAGTGGTGCTTCAGGTTAAGAACAGTTTCAGGTTAAGATCAGACCTCCGGAATGAATTCAATACTTAACCTGAGGTACCACTGTATTGCTGTTATTATCATAAATGACTTTGTGTAAAGGACTTTTAACTAAGCAAATATGAAACATCAAATATAACCTTGCTAATGTCTCCTAGTTAACAGATCCTTGCTGTTTAACTCTGGCCTAAGGATAATGATGTAGCATTTTGGGGAAAAGATGCATCCCAATAACCCAGCACTGGAGGCCAAGATGGAGAAGATCTCCACAGCCACCATGTATTTCCCCTTGGTGCTCAGGTAAGAAGGCACAAAGGACAACCAAATACTGCAAAAGACCAGCATGCTGAATGTGATAAACTTGGCTTCATTGAAACTGTCTGGCAGCTTCCTGGCCTGGAAAGCCACAATGAAGCTAACTATGGCTAGGAACCACAGGTAACCCAGAACACAATAAAACATTGTGACTGATCCTTCATTGCATTCTACTATGATTTCTTTCACCACAGATTTCATGTTGAAATCTGGGAATGGAGGAGCAGTACAGAGCCATAGAACACAGATGCCAGTTTGAATAAAGAAGCAACTAAGTAGAATACAGTTGGCCAGCCTTTTCCCCACCCATTTCCTCATACTGGATCCTGGTTTAGTAGCCATGAAAGCCAGGACCACAGTTATGGTTTTTGATAATATGCATGAAACAGCCACTGAGTAAATTATGCCGAAAGCAGTTTGTCGTAAAGAACATGTCACTGCATGAGGTTTTCCAAGGAATAGCAAGGAGCAGAGGAAGCAAAGAAACAGGGAGATGAGCAGAACATAGGTGAGGTCACGATTGTTGGCTTTGACAATGGGTGTGTCCCTGTGCTTGATGAAAATTCCTAGCACCAAAGCCGTGATCAGAGAGAAAGTGAGTGCCAAGAAAACAAAAGTGACCCCCAATGGTTCTGAGAAGGTGAGGAAATTTAGAAACTTTGAAATACATTGATCTTGGTTCTTGTTTGGAAATTGATCTTCTAGGCACCTGAAACATTCATCAGTGTCTGAGGAAAAAAAGATATATGCATTCTTGATTTTTTGCTATCAATTATTGTGACCTTATTCACTCTTGAAAATGAAGTAGATGCATCTATCTCCATTGTATGGCATTGTATGTAAACACACTAATTACATTAGTAGAGCCTACTGGATTGGGCCAATGGCTACAACATCCCTGAAGTCCTCAGCCACCACATTCTCTGCCTCTCCTACCTTTTCCAGGTTCACCACCTTGACATCAAGGGAACAAACTTGTTCCCAGAGAGCATGGAGCTGATTGCACTTTAGTGTGACTTCAGTCCAAAGGGGAAATCATCATACATATGGCAGAGACTGCAAAACACAGGAAAGCTCCCACAACTCTCCTAGGTTTCTGTTTGCATAATTGTATTTTCTTTGCTTGCCTAAGTAACTTTATTGAGTGTTAGGGATTTCACTGGGCAGAGTGGGGTGCCCTGGCCTCTTTGCTGTTCTGCCAGACCTGTGGATCTGCTTAACTCACCTTGACACCTGGCACTGTGGCACTTCATCAGATTAGGATGATGCACAGGCTAGCTCAAATTTCTATATCCTTTTAAACTATTCTTCTTTGAAATACTGCCTTTGTGGAAACAAATATTTGAGCTGCTGAATGATGTGTAATAAAAATGATAGAAGCAGTGACCATTTTGTGCAGTGGTTACATTCCTGTCACCTGCGCACGTTGATGCAGAGCTCATAAGCACGCATCACTCTGTCTGCCCTTTTCTGGGTCCCAAAGGACCCATGTGTCAGTTATCACACATCAGCTGGATGCACCTAAAATTGTCACTGCCTGCATAAAAAGTGAAAACCTATGAAATACCATGGGCATTAATAAAATAAACCATGTAGTGGGAATTAATCAACCAACCCACCATTGCAACAGGCAAATGGTATGAAAATACTGAAGCTAATATGGGTTGTCTACATCACCCATTGGCCACAGGATTGATTCACATGTGTCTCCTGACTCCAGAGAAAGTAGGAGTTGTTTGTGAATTCTCCATTTAGTGTTGAATCCTGAAACCAAGACCCAAGTTTTGGGGAAATACTTTTTGGTAGAGAACTCTACCAGAGATTTTACTTTTCAAAACATGCAGCAAATAACAAAGTCTAGAACAAAGATCTCCTTATCAAGGGGTCTGACTTGCCCCCCACATTGAGGGGGTGCAGCCACATTATGCACTAACTCTCAGAATTAGCATTTGAGTGGTGTGTTAGGAGTTGTATCTTGATGAGTTGTCTTAACTGCTCTTCTGTGTAGGAGACGTGAACTGTTAAAGGGGGCAGAATGAAATAACTGAGTAATATTTTATCAGACTGTACATGATGTCGCCTACCCTTTTGGTTTGAAATCATCCCATCTGGACATGGAGTGCAATCATAGCAACAAAATGGCAATCCCTCCTTCTTTTTTCTGCTGTAGCCTGGATAGCAATGGTTGTTGCATAGAGCAAGGGGCTTCACCTGTTCATAAAAATGATAGATCACGTATTTCATTTTTTGGGTCCCCTAAAAAAAAAAACTTAATCTGAAGCTAGTGGAATTGAGATAAGAAGCGAAGAGACTCATCAGAAAATTTGAAAGGAAGATTAAACCATCAGAAGAGGAACTCAAACTGAAACCTGACAAGTTCCTTTTGTTTCAAAGCAGCTTATTCCTAAATATGTATAGGATCGTGACTTTACATCTCAAACTCTTTTAATTCAGTGACAGCAAATTTATAGGAATTCAGTTTCTTTACATTCTTGAAGACTGAATCTATATTGGAATTATGCTTTGCACACTCATATAAGTAGATAGTTAAATCCCACCTGATTAAAGGTGCTGTGCCATGTGATGGCTTCCTCCTTCACGGTTAACACTTCTCCAAGAGATGCCTGTGGATCCACCCTTCCTACTTTCACTTTGACAAAGGATTGGTTTGGGAAGGTAACCCAGTTTATTATATCAAATCCAGCTGCCAATTCACCATTTTTATCAAAGGACACAGTATCACCAGCAGTATTGTTAAATGAGATTCTCTTCAGCACAGAGTGAAGCTAGATTTGAAGAGACAGAGGTAGATTTAACAGAATGACAAAAGTGCATTTCCCCCCTTGCACGAGAGAGAGGAAAAAACAGATAAGAGTTTAAGGAGAATGAAATTTAAACCTTAGTAATAAACATGCTTTGGTTTGTTAGGCTTATTTGACAACCTAATGTAATATTTTTCATATTTCATAAATATATTATTGTTATTCTAATATTTATTGCTGAGTTCATATATTTCCATAATTTCTGCACTTTGATTTAATTAACATTTCAAATTTGTTTTGTATTTGCTCTGACTCAGCTTCATTTTTGTTTACCATAACTAGCTCAGTGGAGCAAAACTAGGAACCTATTTTCAACCGATAATCCTCATGTGAAAGTACACATATTACAGGGATTGTTTGAAACTCAAATTAATTTCTGAGTGCATAGAAAGTAGAATGTGAAAATCTTCATTTGTAGCCTGCTTTCAGTGAGGGGGCAAAGCAATGTATGGAAGAGATAAAAGTTTTATAGACAGCTGAATGTGGCCTTATTCTGTTTTACTGATATTCTCCATGAACTGAGCATCATAACATAATAATTTATAATAATAATAATAATAATAATAATAATAATAATAATAATAATTTATTATTTGTACCCCGCCCATCTGGCTGGGTCTCCCCAGCCACTCTGGGCGGCTTCCATAAAAACCAAAAATACACTAAAATATCACAGATTAAAAACTTCCCTGAACAGGGCTGCCTTAAGATGTCTTCTGAATGTCAGGTAGTTATTTATTGCTTTGACATCTGCTGGAAGGGCGTTCCACAGGGCGGGCGCCACTACCGAGAAGGCCCTCTGCCTGGTTCCCTGTAGCTTTGCTTCTCGCAATGAAGGAACCGCCAGAAGGCCCTCGGCGCTGGACCTCAGCGTCCGGGCAGAACGATGGGGGTGGAGACGCTCCTAACATATTACATTAGGCATGACAAGATTCTGGGTGTGAAATTTACCTGCCAAGGTTCCACATTTGGAGGATCCAAACTACTTCCATGTGCCATCACTCTGTGCTTTAGCCTAGATAAGTAAATTTTATGTAAAGAATGTGCTATGGCATAGACTGCATTATAAAGGCTGTAACTTTGGCCAGTCATGCTCATTTCAAAAAGAGCACTGGGGAGACTGTCCAGCTTCTCTTGGCCAGTGCAAGTAGCCATCCTTTGCTTCTGCTCATTGGAATCAGAAAATAGGCAGTTGAATGCCTTTTGCCAGAAGATCCTGAGAAAACCATCTCCTTTGGGATAGCTAGGATGAAGGACCTGCAAGAATTGTGTAAAGCCTGGCACTTTGTTTGAGTGAATTGCAAATGATAAGGCACCATTGAAGGCTTGTATATCAAACTCCCTTTGCATTGTTTCTAATGAGAAATCCCACTGGGCTGTCATGATCCATACTTTATGTATAGAAAACTTTGTAGTACCATCTAGGAATGAATATAAAAATGCCATCCATATCAGTGTTGTCATGGTCTGAGGTTCTGCACATACAACCAGTACTTTAACTTTTGAGATGGTCCGGAAAAAGGATTTGGCCTGGATGAGTTCTAGTGAACTAAAATTGTCTATAGCTTGAGATATGGCTGGAGTTTTTTCATTGAAGGCAGTACAGATTCCATGCTGGAAAAGCATTGGTGTTAAAGTCAGCATGAAATTTTCACCATTTTCATTATCTGATGCAACAATCCCCACCCATGTCCACTGGAAATGTAGAAGAAGATGGACAACACCAATGTACTGATGGGCTTCATTGGGGACAATCCGGTAGAAGGAAGGGAGCTGAGATTCATTACTCAAAACAGGAGCTAATATACAGTAGGCAACCTAAAAATGAAGAGGTCATAGTCTTCCATAGTAGACAGATTTAATGCTAAATAGTAGACATAATACTAAATAGTAATTAATTAAAATATCTGCTGACTAGCTGGAATACATAAGAATTCTTGAAGGAAAAAAATAGATTTTTTATATAGGAATAATTTGAAACACATATGACTAATTCATGTTTATCATGCTAGTTCTGATCATGGAGGTCACACACCCACACCCCACACCCACATGCTGTTGCTCTCTAATAACAGCACTACTAGCAAAAATATGCAAAGTAGCCACATGTCAGAAATTGCTTAGAATGTGTCTGCATATTTAGCCCCAAAGTCTTATTTCTAGGAGGGCTCAAGACTTAGTTAGAAAAGAAAGAAAGGTCCGACTCTTGTCCTGAAGCATTTTCCAAGAGGCAGCACTGGAAGTTTTCATGGATTTGCAAGTCCTGGAAAAGCTCATGCAGCTTATCCACTTCATAAAGATTCATGTAATCAATATTTTTCCCATGCTGACACTTACCTTCACTTTTTCTCTCAGAAAAAAGGGAGAAAAAATTCTAAAGGTTATCCAGTAAGGTTATATATATATATATATATATATATATATATATATATATCATTCTATCAGAGTCAGGTGAGTTAAATAACCCATATGCTCACTCTACCTGTGGATTTTTGTAAAGGCCTAAGATACTAGCCATGTGAAGGGAGATTTCAGAGTCTAATCCTCCAATAACAGCTATCATATTCTCATTATCGTCACATTTGAAGTTTGGGACAATCCTTTCCGCCATTGTCAAAAGTTTCATGGTGTTCTGATAAGTCATCCTTGCGTCTGTGTAGCTTTCATAGATGTGGAATCCCAGACTGACATTTGGTAGGATCTTGGGGTTCTCATTTATCTGCTTCACAGAAAATACCAAGGAGAGAACATGCTGGTGGTTCTTTGGTATTGCACTAAGGAAGAGGCAAAACATCTGAGTGATATTAAATCTTTCAAGGTGAAAGAGTAAGTTCTTCCTTTTCAGCTTTTGAGCACACAGGTAACTTTGTGTCTTGATTATTTTTCTTCCCACCTCTCTTCCAATGAGCCCAGAAATATTAAAGCAAAGAAAGAAGTATGGAAATAAAACATATAACTTCTGTCGCTTGCCTGCTTTTAAATAAAACCCATTACCACAATTCAGCCAAATCTAAGCCCATATCACTCATGTTGACTGACATAATAAACAATGGAGGCTCAGAAGAAAACTTTGGTGCAGTGTGAAAACATACATATATAGGATGAAAGGGCACTCATAAGGATGGCTGAAGATGAAATAGGAAGGAAATTATAAAATACATTGACAAATATGTTTTGGAAGCATAGGAGACAGAAGAAAGAATACACAAGAGGGAGAGGAAAAATGAAGATCATAAAGATGAAGGAAGCAAATATATTACTTCGAACATGCTTAAATGCAGCCTCAAAATATCATATGCAGACTGTTTCCTGAACAGGGTATTGCTTGAATTAAATTATTGCAGTGGATAAGTATGCTATAGAGGGCAACAGTGATTTTCTTACAGAAGTTGATCTACAAACTTTGTTTTAGGGTGGTCCCAGAAATATATTTCATCATTTACACAACCAAATTGAGAAGCAATCACTCCAATGATTAGTTCTCCTTTCTGATAATACTGGTATGGAAACTGGAAAGGATCGCTTATGGGGCATACAACAGAATGTTTCTTGCAATCAGTTGGAGACAGTTGTAGCCACAAGAAGAGCAGGATAAGCAGCAAAAATGTATCTGCCATCTAGGGGGCAATTATGATGCTGAATATCTACTTTCTCTCTATCATCCAACATGAGTTGGTTTACAAGACTTTTCCTTCAACAGCTCAGGATTATTTTCATAAAGGGAAAGTGCCAAAAAATGACTCATGAAAGCCTGCATGTTCAGAGCTCCTCGTGAGTGGTCAGAGTGGCTGGGATTTATATTAAGTAAATTTTCAGACTATGATATTGATTGTGTTTGTATCCTGAGATAATCCACACAGGATTTGACAAGATATTTGATGGAAAGCAAGTAATTTGAGATAATTACCAGGTTCAAAATCATCTCCTCAGAGCATTGTGTTGTGCAAGAGATCAAATTTAGCAGAAGTGGGAAAGAATGATACATGATTTTCTTTCACTGTAACTTGAGTGCCACTGTAGTCCTATATCCAGCAAAAGTTAAAGAAAAGTCTTTCTACCTGCACAGAGAGAAATCCACTGGTGAGATTAGGGCCTCCAGTACATGCACAGTGGCATAGATATCATAGAAATAGCATCAGCATTGTTCCGTTGATGGTGAGGTGCAAAATGAGGAATTCTAGGGGGATCATGCATTCCCACTATTACAAGCTCTCCTATTTCCCCCAAGACATTATCAGCAAGGGCTTGAAGCAAGTTTCTCTGCCACAGAATTTCTCTTCTGCTCTGTCATAGCATTGCTTTGTTTCTGGACACCATTTTTAATTGTGGACTTGATGTGACTTTATGAGATCTGTGGAACTGTGAGATCTGTGGAACTGTAACATTCTCATCAGCTGGAAGACTGTGTGTGTGCACGTATGCATGCAAATGTAAATTGAGCAGCTAATGTGCATAACAGCAACTGTGCACATTCACCAGTCTCATGGAGATTGTGTGCATAATCCTTCTATGAAGATAGAACTGTTGGAAAACTTGCCCCCTCAGGAGAGGCTTGCCCCTCTCCCCGGCTCCCGGGGCTTGTTTGCCAATGATCTACCCTGGCTGGCATCCCCACAGTCCAGGAAGATCTTGATAGGCAACATCTCCCTGCGTGGAAGATGCACACCCCCTTCCCCCTTGCATACCAGCAGGAGAAAGAAGAAAGTCAGAAAGTCTGTACACGTATCAGAATACTCATCTGCATTGTCATCTGTGGGAAATGTGTGGAGAACCTCTCTCTCCTGTCTCGGAGTGCTCTCTAGAAACTTGGTGAGAATCACCTGACCAGATTCAGACAAAATTACTCTATAGAAACCCTTTTCGTAACCCACAAAAATGCCTTTGGCATTTCTTACCCCTTTTGGAGTTTCTGTATGGACGTGAGATCCAAAAACCTTAAAATGTGTTACCGAAGGTTTCCTGTGGAAGAGCTTCTCAAAAGGAGAACTATCCATACCTTTCTCACCCACGTGTAAGAGAACGAGCTTAAAGATTCAGCCCAGAACTCTTGTGGCAAATGTGAACTAAGCAATTGTGCTTTCATTCCTTTCTGCAACTCTTTGTTCACCTTTACACACACACTCTTGTTCCATGAAGCTTCAGAGACAGCAATCTTATGCTCTATCTCTTGTTTCTCTAGAAAATCTTGAAAATCCTGTGAAAGAAAAATTGACTTATCATCTGTGAAAAGATAATCAATATTAGCATCATGAACAGTCTTAACCTTATCACAAAACTCTTTAAACCTTGCTAAGGTTTCCTTTGGTGATTGAGAATAGTGATCAACAAACACAAGATAGTATTTTGCATTGCCTCTAGATGGTGCTAGAGGACCAATTACATCAGCATACACTTGCTGAAAAACACTGTTAATCTTAGTTGTCTTTCTTCCCATGGCTTCTTTCGATACACCTGCAAGAGAAAACATCTTAGTATCACATGCATTAGACACTCTGTAATCAGACTCTTCAAAAGTCAATAGATATAGTCCATCTTTCTCTCTGGCAGAAAGATACAGCTCTCCGTCTTTAAAGATTTTGCAACTCTGCTTATCATAGGACAACACCAGACCTTTTTTTTGTCATCTGAGAAACACTCAGCAAATTGAACTTTAAGTCCAGAACATAATAAACATTACTTATAGTCAACTTCAGACTCTCCAGATAAACAGTTCCAATTCCGGTAGCTACCATCTCCTGACTGTTGGCCTGTTTCACAGTGAAGCGTTGCTTCTCAAATGTAGAAAACAACTTGTGTGAGGATAAATGTTCTGTCGCTCCAGTGTCCAAAATAAATGCATTTTCAACTGATGATGTGGCCTTTGGCAACATCAAAGCCTTTGCTGGCCTTGCCTGCGACTTGGCACGACCCTTGCCTGAAGCCTCAGGCTTTGCAGAGCCCCCTTTGGCTCCTTTTGGCTGACATGGCTTTTTACAGTTCTTCTGAAAATGCCCAGGCTGGGCACAATTGTAACAATGAACAACGTTCAGAGCTACAGCCTGCTCCTCTGTAGCAACAACTGTGGGGGTGCTTGAACTCCGAGCTTCACTCCCCCCATCAGCAACAGCTATTGCAGCAAGTCTGTCTCTCTCATTCAGAACAACAGAACAAATTCTCTCCACCGTCAGATCCGCGGCAGGTAGAGAACCAAGCTGACTTGCAACCGTTTTGTAAGTCTGGTTCAAGCTGTTAATAATCATAAAACAGAATATTTCTTCCTGAAGAGGAAAATTTCTTTGCGCCATCTGCTGGCGTAGAAATTTCATCTCTGTCAGATGCACCTGCACATCCCCATCAGGCTTCAGTCTCATGTTTGAGTTTCTCAAAATGCAGCAGCACTGTGCCAGCAGCATCTCTCTGATGAATTCGCTGTAGCGTAAGCCACATCTCGCACACGAATTCCAAATCCGCAATATGCACAAGTTGATCGTCAGAAACACATAAGATGATAGCAGACCTGGCCTTCACATTTTGTTCATTCCAAGCTCTTGTAGGTGCTGCCGGGATGGGATTTTCAATCACCCCAAATATTCTCTGTCTCTGAAGAAGGGCTTTCATTTTCAAAGACCAGGAGGAATAATTGTCATTAGTTAGGGGGGATGGATAAGGCAAACCCGCCCCTTGCTTGGCATCCATCTTGATTCCAAGTTTCAGCTTTCAGCTACAAGCTGAAAAATCCAACAGCCTGTGAGCTGTTTACAGCTGCAAGCCCTTGGCAGCAAGCTCCGCTTGGAAAATTCCTTCCAACAGCCCTTGACAGCAAACAAACGCTGAAAAATCCAATAGCTTTTTCAGCCTCTGAGCCTTTACAGCTCCGGCTCACTTCCCTCTTTGCCTTTGATGCTTAATGAGCCCATAAATCAGCCCAAAAAGTACTCACGATTCCTTGGCAGGCGACGGCAGTTTTATCAGCTCCCCCGGAATGCTTGGAATGTGGCTCTCTCTGGCTGTTTTTAATCCAAAAAACAGCAGCTGTTCAGTGAACCAGAGAACCGTTCAATCCGTGTTCACCATGCAGCCATAAATCAGAGGTCCATGGAACGTTGCAATCAGCAAAAAAAAACACCAAAAAAACAAAAACGCCTCCACTGGGTGCTCCAGCCGTCCTTAGCAGTGCCTTGTAGCCTCTGCCATCCGTGTGCTACCATTTGTTGGAAAACTTGCCCCCTCGGGAGAGGCTTGCCCCTCTCCCCAGCTCCCGGGGCTTGTTTGCCGGTGATCTACCCTGGCTGGCATCCCTGCAGTCCAGGAAGATCTTGAGAGGTGACATCTCCTGCGTGGAAGATGCACACCCCCTTCCCCCTTGCATACCAGCAGGAGAAAGAAGAAAGTCAGAAAGTCTGTTTCATCTACGTTTTATTTCTGACTGTACAACTGTACAAAACATGTCCGTTCAGTTCAGCCTCCTCCGAGCAACAGCAAGAGACTTCCTTCACAAAAGCAACAGGAAGGTCTCATATTACACAAAGAACAAATCCCTGTGAACCACCCTGTGAACTGCCTGGTACATCCTTTCCCAGGGCTAGCCACATCATGTGATGTAAACATATAGCTGCTTGTTTGCAGCTGCGTAGTACTCATATTCCAACAAGAACTGTGTATGTTTCCAGGTTAACATACGTATTCCCCTGCAGGCCTTGGGGAATGTGCTCATCTAGACTGCATTTTGCACAATTTAAAAGCGTAAGCGTGATATTCAATAGGAATGTGTATCTCAAATTAATATACACTGAATCCAAGTTATGAGGCTTGCATGCAAGCTTCAGTAAACCCAGTGATATTTTATGTGTTAACATGCATAGGATTACCCTGTATGACTGATACATATGATAGTGTCTCAGCTCCCCTGAGGCAGTTGCTGTTTCGCCTTCTCCATGACTTCCACTGTTTCTTAAAGCAACAGCTCCTCTAATCTAGAGTTTCTCCAAGCTTTTGTGTCTTCCTCTCACTTTCTTATTTTATTATTCTTTCTAGGGCTCCTCTTCTCAGCACCACTCTTCCACCATGTTGGAATATGGGTAATAATCCAAACCATTTCCAAAATTCCTATTGTAGTATCACTATAGACAAATGGGATTATGTTTATTTTAAACTTCTACGCTAAAGTTCCGGGCATGGAATTCATCTTTTTTGTGACCACAACACACTTTGGTTTGGCAGTTTGGACACTGTGTCTTTATTTCAGCCAGATGATTTGATGAAAAAGAGAGAGCTGGATATCAGCAGTATCAACAGTATTTAATGAGCTTATCCAGAAGGTAACTAAAGAAAATAAATCAGAATGCAGGTAAAATCTGAACTGGGTACAGGACACCAAGTAATTGAAGAGACTCATAGTATCATGCAGACTGACACCCCCCCCCCCAACCTGTAACATTATACAAATATTCACACACACACATACATAGATACATAGTTACAAGTAATTGAAAAGACTTCTGGTATCATGCAGACTGATACCCCTCCCTCATAACCTGTAACATTATACACACATGCACATAAACATAAATACATAGCTATTGATGAAAACACAATTTCACAAAGACTGTGACACTTGCTAAATATTAAAGGTAAAGGTAAAGGGACCCCTGACCATTAGGTCCAGTTGTGACCGACTCTAGGGTTGCGGCGCTCATCCTGCTTTATTGGCCGAGGGAGCTGGTGTACAGCTTCCGGGTCATGTGGCCAGCATGACTAAGACGCTTCTGGCGAACCAGAGCAGCACACGGAAACACCGTTTACCTTTCCGCTGGAGTGGTACCTATTTATCTACTTGCACTTTGAGGTGCTTTCGAACAGCTAGGTTGGCAGGATCAGGGACTGAGCAACAGGAGCTCACCCCGTTGCGGGGATTTGAACCTCCAACCTTCTGATCAGCAAGTCCTAGGCTCTGTGGTTTAACCCACCGCGCCACCCGCAGCTTCTAAATCTGTTGAATTGCAATAGACTGATCACTATAATCATTATTTATTTTCCCCTCTTTATTAAATGCTCCCTGTTGTTTAGCTCAGGTCTCAGAATAATGATGTAGCATTTGGGGAAGAAAATAGAACTCAGTAATCCAGCACCAGAGCACAAAATAGAGAAGATCTCCACAGCTACCATGTATTTTCCTTTAGTGCTAAGATAAGTTGGAACAAAAGACAGCCAAACAGTACAAAAGATCAGCATGCTGAAAGTGATAAATTTGGCTTCATTGAAACTGTCGGGTAACTTTCTGGCAAAGAAAGCAACACTAAAGCTGACAATTGCCAGAAAGCCTGTGTAGCCCAAGACACAGTAAAACATGGCAGCTGAACCCTCATTACATAGCACTATGATTTCCCCATTTACAGAGCTCATGTCTGTATCTGGGAATGGAGGAGAAGAAATCAGCCAAACCATGCAAATGGCTATTTGAATAAATGAACCAGAAAGGACAATTGAATCTGCCAGTCTTTTCCCTACCCATTTTCTTATTCCAGATCCTGGTTGTGTAGCCATGAATGCTAGAACCACAATGATGGTTTTTGCCAACACACAGGAAAGGGAGGTTGAGAAGACAACACCAAAAGCCATTTGTTGGAGAAGGCAGGTCAGCTGTGCAGGCTGCCCAATGAACAGCAAGGCACAGAGGAAACAAAGTAGAAGTGAGCAGAGGAGGATATAGGTGAGGGTACGGTTGTTGGCTTTGACAATTGGAGTGTCCTGGTGCTGCCAAAAGGCTCCAAGGATTAAAGCTGTGATCACAGAGAAGTAAATGGCCAATACAGTAAGCAAGATTCCTAAAGGTTCTTTATAAGAGAGGTAGCTTAGAATTCGAGGAATGCATTGGTTTTGACCTTTGTTGGGATATTGGTCTGCTGGACATTTCATGCAGGCATCCATGTCTGAAATAAAAGGAAGAGCTGTTTAAGTATTCCACAATTTTTATACATCATCTAATAAAAAGGAATCCCATACTGTCATAATCTGAAACAAGTACTGTTGAATTGCCACCTGCTCCGATATAGGGGTTGGTGAATACCTCACTGCATTCCCACAGCAATTAGTTAAGGCCAGGTTTTCTTAATTGTTCCATTACTTTCCAACCTCTGTTCTGCTCCCCCCCCAACACTGCTACTGCTGTTACTACTGCTGCTAATAATAATAATAATAACTTATAACACTGTACGGTCTTCTCAAAGTTGAGGAAATGGCGAAGGATGAATGTAAAGGTAAACTGGAGAATTATATGCATTCAATTAATTGAAACATAGAAACTTGGACAACCTATATTCCTTTACTTATCATACCCTTCTGGCCAGATATCATTCCTTCTGGACATGGAGAACAATCATAACAACAATATTTTTCTCCTTCCTTCTTTTTCCGACTGAAGCCAGGATAGCAATTGTCATTGCACATCGAAAGGGGCAGCACCTGATCACAAACACAGAAAGCAGATTAGTATTTTAAAAAAAATGGTTTGCAAAAGAGCAGCTCTTGACATTGTATGATAAGATCACTGAGCTTATTGTGTGTTCCTTGTTTGAAACAGATTAAGCATTTTCATGAATGATTGTTTTAACATGGTTTATATAAAAACATTGTTCAATGGGGCTGTGCCCTCCTCTGAACTCCGCTTGTTCTTCATGAATAATGTTGTCACTTTGCAAATGGGATCCTCTTTAACAAGGGTCCTGGTTGCGCACGAGCCCCTGAGACAACCCCCACCAGGTTGAATGTGCTGGGTGTGGCCCAGGCCTTGTCTGTATGGCCCCACAATCACACCAGGCCTGTTTGAGCCAATCAGTGCAGGTAGCGTGATTGGTGGGGGCCTATAAAAGCGGCAGCTTGACGTGGCTCAGGCACTTGCTTTGCGCTGCCAAACACCTGCCCACCCATCCCTATTTGTAGGTGTTGCTGTTTTGGCCTTGCTTCGGATATTGGTTGGTCACCTGTTTTAGATCAGGAGCCGGGTAGGAATTTTTCCATTTGGCAAATTGGCACTGGCCACTTGGTTTTTGCCTACCCCCTTAGCAATCGTCACAACTTTGTAAGGCTTGGCGGTTAGGCAGTGGCTTAAGGAAGTGTGTGGGAGGGGAAGTGCAGCCATCACCAGTAAAGGAATCTGGGGGTCCTGGATCTGGTCCAAAGTCTGCTTGAGGGGCTAGGGCCATGCCAGGACCACAGGAACCGAGGGGTGAGCTTTGGTTGATCTTCATCGATGTTGCTCCCTTGTTTGGTCCCTCGTTATAGTCTGTTGCCAATGCCTAAGCCAATACAACTCACTTTGCTGTAATCAATAAAGTTGTGGCCTAAATTTTGCCCATTAACTTAAACCAAAATTACATGTCAGTGTGAAGTTATTTACTTGGGGAAGGGCTTGGGGGCCTTGGGGTGCAACCAGTCTGATATTTTTTGAAGGAGATGCTGTGCATATAGCTTTAAGGAGATAACTAACAAACTAACTGGCCAAAGGTTGTTGTGGATTCTTCCTGTCCCTTTTCTTATAACTTGAGAAAATGATACTCATTTTCTATCCAGAGGGCATTTTGCCAGTTTTGTTTATGGTGGTAAATGAGCCCATCAGGATAAGTATCCACTCTTCCATGTATTCCCTATAGGACTCAGGAGGAAGCATATCTTCTCCAGAAAATTCATTTTATTTCAGAAATAATGGCCTTTATCTTATTACAGGAGACTGGTTGGCATTTAGATGGGGTTTGAGAATTCCTTACACACTACAGGTGCATGTGTTTGCCCAGAATGCTCACCAAATATACAGGATAAATATTTAACCTGATCAGGCACAGAAATAATGGCTTACTGTGATGTTCTCACTTCATTTAAACCCCAGTCCACCAGTTTCCTTAATTTGTATTTCTCTGTTCCATTACTGTTACTCCCAATTTCTGCCACTGGGTCTGCATATATTCAGCTTTCTTGTTTCTGAGCAGATCCTTGTATTCCAGTCTACATTTGATCATATTTTCGATGGATTCTCTGATGGATTCTCTGATGGAATCTCTAATGGAATCTGCCTTAGAACTTTATTGCTTATTAATAATAAACTTTATAAGTTTATTGGAGCACATATGGATATTGTTAGGATAGGTGACAAAGGCTGGAGTTATGGTTCAAGAACTTTCTGCTCCTTCCTCTCAAATTGGCTTTCCCAGACTATAATTCCCATTCTCTAGTAAGAATAGGAAATGGATCTCTAACCTTCCATTGGATCTGTGGGTTATTTGGACAACTTTCATATTTTGAATAACAGCTCTACGTCAGCAAACATATGAATCTCTTGTCAAAGTTAATGATTGCAAATATTTGAAAATCTGAAGCTATGTCTCACCTGGTTAAAGCTTCTATGCCACTCAATTAGATCATCATTAATAGTTAGTTGTTTACATGGAGGAGCCTGAGGTTCCAGTCTTCCAACCTTCACTCTAACAAAAGAGTTGTTTGAGAAAGTCACCCAGTTTGTAAGATCAAATCCTGTGACTAATTCTCGATTTTCATCAAACCTCACATTGTCTCCAGCACTGTTGTTGAACAAGATGTTCTTTAGTGAGTGATGAAACTAGAGTGAAAAGTAAATGAAACAGAGGGGAAACAAAGGTGAAAATCTCCCTCCACAGATGCAGGGAGCGGAATTTATTTTAAATTTGCATCTTTTGCTAGCCCATTTTTTAAACAGTGTTGAAATATTATTACCATCCACAGCCAAGTCGTAAGAAATCCCACTCTTCCTCGTTCTTGAAATCTCCTTTCTCCAAACTTGGATTTGTATATGGCATGTAATGCATGTCCCACAGCATATACAGCATTGTAAATATTGTAGCTATGGCCAACCATTTTCATTTCAAAAAAAGTATGTGGAAGGCTGTCCAACTTCTCCTCAGCAGTGCAGAACTTAGTGTTCCCCGCATTCACATTAGAATTTTTCAATGAACAGAGAAATGCTTGCTCCCAGAAATTTTGAATGAAACCATCTCTGATTGTCCAGGAAGGCTTTATGCTGTGAACAAATTTCTGGAATCCAAGTGGCTCATTTGAGTGAACTGTGAAAGTTAAGGCACCATGGAAATGCTGGATGTCCCACAATTGTTGAACAGATAGTGATTCAAAATCCCATTGTGATGTTGCAATCCACACTTTACCCACAGGTGGCAATGAGAAAAAGGGTACATAAAACAGCAGCATTCTTAGATCCTGCCAGGATGGAGGCTCTCCATATACAAAACATGCATTGGCTTTTCTTTCCATGAGAACTCGATAGTTATCTACCTGATCTATCATAAAGTCTAAATACTCAGCCACATAACTTCGGTTTGTTAGTCTGATTATGAATGCATAACAGATGCTATTTTGGGTAAGCAATGGCATTATGGCCTTCAAAAATCTGTCTCCATAGTCATCATCCACAGCCAGGAGCCCAACCCACACCCACCCAAAATGATGAAGTAATTGGAGTACTCCTCTGAATTGATAATCTTCATTGGGGACCATCTGATACAAAAATGGGAATGCTGTTTTGTCACCATGTGCAGGGGAAAATGATCCATAAGTGAGCTGAAATAAAATGGAGCACTATGTAGTCTGCCTCTGTATTGGAAGGGTCTTTAAGAGATTTTTTGTTTAGTTTTATCACTTATCATTTGTTTTTTGCCACCTTGAAAGGAATGGTGGTGTATTTAATTATGATGATAGATAAGATAAGATAAGATAAGATAAGATAAGATAAGATAAGATAAGATAAGATAAGATAAGACAAAATATAAGACAAGACAATATAATCTGTGCATTATAAAATGTCAGCATTAAAATATGGAAGCGAAATGGTATATGTGTTGTGACTTATGCTGTTTTATGTGTGATGTGAAAAATGAAAATAATAAACCTATTTTATAAAAATAAAATAAAATTATGTGTCTTGGAGTTTTCATATATTTATGACAATGGCCTACCTGTGGAATCTTGTAAATGGCAACAATGTTGGCCATAATGGCAGAAGCTTCAGTCACATATCCTCCAATGACAGCTATTAATTCTTTCTGAGAACCACAGATGAAGTTGGGGACAAACCTTTGCTGTGCACAAAGCAGGTTCAGGGTGGCCTTATAGGTCATCTTTGCAATGTAATAACCATTGATAATGTGGAAGCCTAGAGTTATGTTTGGCAAGAGTTTGGGATTCTTATTGATCTCCTTTACAGCAAATGCTAAGGCCAGAATGTGCTGATACATCTTTGGCATGGAGCTGCAATGAGAAATGGCACCTTAAGAAAACAAGGGAACGTGCCTCTTTGCTCACTGTCATCATCCATCTACATACATTTAAAGTGGAGGTTCAACATAAATCATGCAGGATCATAGACTGAAAATAATGTAAGTGATAGTGGGCTATCAGGTTCTCCTGGACTATATGAATAATAGAGAGAGAAAGATAATACTTCTAAGATAAAAAACTGAACATTTTTAAGATATACCCTCCTCCAGAGAATGCTCAAAATGCTCAAACCATTTGTAGTCATTGCTCTGCTCAATAAACTGTATTTTGCACCCACTAAAGTCATTGTATATGGGAGCAGGAATTATGCAATGCAAAATGGATATGTCATTTGCCTTTTAAAAATTCTAATATGTAACACAGCTGTCCCCATTGTTAGTTCACAAGATATTATTAGACTACAATTATCACCAACCCTGAGCATTAGCCATGGTTTCAGGGAATGATGATTGTAGAAGTTTACTACATCTGGGACCCCAAGGTCACAAATGGCTGTCTAAATAGACAGGCAAGGGAACATGAGACTCTGTTTCTATTTATTATTTTTGCTGTTTGACACTATGCACACTTGATGCCTATCACTGAAAATGTTCCTACCGTTCAATAAATCTACAGTAAAATAAATAAACATCAAACTAGTGTGAAGTGGCTTCATCTGATGACCTCAGAACTCCATGAATGTGCTTCGAAAATACCTTTATAGTCTGAGAGTGAAAATCAGAATTATTGCATCAGTGTCCTGGTGCTGAACTTGATATACACAAGATGTATAAGTAATATACATCTAATATCTCATACTGAAAAGTAAACCTTGTTACTTGAGAAATCTATTGGTGAATTTTCGACTCCCAGTTCTAATACTTATTTTAGGAATGTAGAGAAGAAAGAAGTCCTTACACGGGTTCATCAATCAATGCTTGTGTAGGCTGCTCTATGAAAGTGGGGCTGTCGTGGAAGTAAAAAACCTGAGAGGCAATTGCCCCAATGATCACATTGCCTGGTTGATAAAACTGATGTGGTAAAGGAAGCGGATCATCATAAATAGTGCAGTTAATAAAATGTTTCCTGCATGTAATCTGAGGCAGCAGTGTGAGCAGCAACACAGTTCCAACCAGTATCCGAATGTTGAAGGTAGTCATCAAGATTCAGATCCTCTTGTTTATGTCCTCACAATTGTCATCAGTTTCGAGTTAGCCTTAGGAGAATGGCCTGTGGTGCTGTTGGAACACTAATATGCAGCTTGCCTGATAAAGATATATCTGCATCAGTGCCCCTGTTTTAGTCACACTTTAAAAGTTTACTTTTGTTGCAACGTGTCTGAACAACATAAAGCTTCTGGTATGTTCTTTTCCAGTCTATATAACTTCATATTCCAGTGCTTTCCATTTCAAGGTGAATCAGGTATTTACTTATCTGGTATTAAAGACAGATGTTCATCTACAGATATTGACACCTTTACCTCCACATGGTGGGATGGAAGAAGGAAGAAAGGATGGGGAAAGTGTTCAGAGTTCTCTCTTGACTTTTCCTTTCTCTCTGGAAAAAGAAGAAGCCTATGATGTTGAAAGAAGCAAGAGCCTGGCATATCTGAGTTTCATTATGAAATATTTATCTAAGATGGATTTTGCAGTAGCAGTCCCTTCTTCCCGCTCTCTCTTTCTTCCCTCCCTCCCTCCCTCCCTCCCTCCCTCCCTCCCTCCCTCCCTCCCTCTCAGTCTGTGCACAATCCACTGCCTCCTTTATGAGGTACATCTTTTCACTCCTCACACTAATAAATCTAAAAACCGTGGTGAACTGAAGTGCATGGGTGTTGAAATATACATATTTTTACTCTATAGAAGGTTGTGAAATTAACTGGAGATAATATACTCCCATATGAAATGCTGACAAAGACCTGCCTATTTCTTGATTCAATTCTGAACTGTATATGGAGTTTATATAATATATTCCAAACTATTGTTATTGTTGATCTTGTCAGAGCTCCCTGGAAATGCATTGAGGGGAAGGAAGGAAGCATGTAATTTTGAGAATGGCTGTTGTAATACAGTAAATACATACCTCTGTTTCTTGTTCTTGGCAGCCGGCAGCCATAGCAAATTGACTGCATATACAAAATATGTGTTTGGGGGAGTGCTGTGAAATAATAAGCAGTGCCTTTTAATATATGAAATTAAGTCAATTCCAGTGGGTTTTTTCTCTCTCAATGCAGTTTCATTCCATAAACAAATTCGAGACCAGGATTTTCTTCTCAGTGGCTATAAACTGGCTATTTGCTCCTGGCTTATTGTTTGGAGTGGTTGATTAAAATTATATTGGCAACTTGATTTTTTTTAATAAGTTATATTTATATTTGTTTGTTTGTTTATTATATAGGGTTGATAGGTCTTCCAGAAAAGAATTGCTGCCATGGGAGCATCACAATCACAGGGGAATAAACTTCGGCAGCAATATGTTTGTGTATGAAATAAAAGATTGTTATTCAGGTACTCAGGTAACCATGTCCTAAGCTATGACTTGGCCACAGTTACCCATGTAGTGGTTCAGTCACATTTTTAACTATTATAATATGTTGCACATAGGGCTGCCTTTAAACTGTTTCAGAAACAACAGTTAGTTCTATCTAACATCAATCTACCATCAGTAAAAGACATGGAAACCACAACAAAAATAGAAAAACGCAGATGCACCAACTCTTATACAATGCAAATGATATTTTAATAGACCTATGAAAATAAAATCAAAAATAAGTATTCATTGGGTCAACAAATATTTGAATTGTGCAAGACAGTAAGCAAAATGAACAGGTGGGACATGCCACTTGATTTCAGCCATACTTCTTCACTTCTTTCAGATATGATGACTCCCAGTCTTTTTAAATTGATGTTTTCAACTTGTGAAGCCCTTAATGGTTTGGAACCAAGTTAGCTGAAATTTCACTTTATTCCATATGTGAGTTCCCAAATTTTAATTTCCTGCTCAGAGGTCCTGCTTCATGTGCCTCCAGTTAAGTGAAAACCATTGGTTGGGTATTGGGGGGGGGGATTATCTTCTCAGTGACAACACACCTACCTTCCAAAGAGACTTCATACAATTCACAATGAGTATAATTAAAAATCATATTTCAAAGTATTTTTTGGCACGAGGTGAAGATCATTTTAATTCCAGGGTTTTAAGAAATCTGATTCCACTGATTGTATTGGGCACAATTTTTAGTTCCACCGTATGCATCCCTCCATTAGAAATGTTTTTTCAGCAATTGTTGACATTATATAAATTCTATTTATATCATAGAATCATAGAATCATAGAGTTGGAAGAGACCACAAGGGCCATCGAGTCCAACCCCCTGCCAAGCAGGAAACACCATCAGAGCACTCCTGACATATGGTTGTCAAGCCTCTGCTTAAAGACCTCCAAAGAAGGAGACTCCACCACACTCCTTGGCAGCAAATTCCACTGTCAAACAGCTCTTACTGTCAGGAAGTTCTTCCTAATGTTTAGGTGGAATCTTCTTTCTTGTAGTTTGGAACCATTGCTCTGTGTCCGCTTCTCTGGAGCAGCAGAAAACAACCTTTCTCCCTCCTCTATGTGACATCCTTTTATATATTTGAACATGGCTATCATATCACCCCTTAACCTCCTCTTCTCCAGGCTAAACATGCCCAGCTCCCTTAGCCGTTCTTCATAAGGCATCATTTCCAGGCTTTTGACCATTTTGGTTGCCATCCTCTGGACACGTTCCAGTTTGTCAGTGTCCTTCTTGAACTGTGGTGCCCAGAACTGGACACAGTACTCCAGGTGAGGTCTGACCAGAGCAGAATACAGTGGCACTATTACTTCCCTTGATCTAGATGCAATACTCCTATTGATGCAGCCCAGAATTGCATTGGCATTTTTAGCTGCCGCATCACACTGTTGGCTCATGTCAAGTTTGTGGTCAACCAAGACTCCTAGATCCTTTTCACATGTACTGCTCTCAAGCCAGGTGTCACCCATCTTGGATTTGTGCCTCTCATTTTTTTTGCCCAAGTGCAATACTTTACATTTCTCCCTATTAAAATTCATCTTGTTTGTTTTGGCCCAGTTCTCTAATCTGTCAAGGTCGTTTTGAAGTGTGATCCTGTCCTCTGGAGTGTTAGCCACCCCTCCCAGTTCGGTGTCATCTGCAAATTTGATCAGGATGCCCTTGAGTCCATCATCCAAGTCGTTGATAAAGATGTTGAATAAGACCCGGACCAAGACAGAACCCTGTGGCACCCCACTAGTCACTCTTCTCCAGGATGAAGAGGAACCATTGATGAGCACCCTTTGGGTTCGGTCAGACAGCCAGTTACAAATCCACTGAGTGGTAGCATAGTCAAGTCCACATTTTACCAGCTTCTTTACAAGAATATCATGGGGCACCTTGTCAAATGCCTTGCTGAAATCAAGGTAGGCTACATCCACTGCATTCCCTTCATCTACCAGGCTTGTAATTCTGTCAAAAAACGAGATCAGGTTAGTCTGACATGACTTATTTTTCAGAAATCCATGCTGACTATTGGTGATCACAGTATTCCTTTCTAGGTGCTCACAGACTGTTTGCTTAATGATCTGCTCCAGAATCTTCCCTGGTATTGATGTCAGACTGACTGGGCGGTAATTATTTGGGTCCTCTCTTTTCCCCTTTTTGAAAATAGGGACAACATTTGCCCTCCTCCAGTCTGCCGGGACTTCGCCTGTTCTCCAGGAATTCTCAAAGATGACTGCCAGTGGCTCTGAGATCACATCTGCCAGTTCTTTTAATACTCTTGGATGCAGTTCATCTGGCCCTGGAGACTTGAATACATCTAAACTAGCCAAGTATTCTTGTACTATCTCCTTAGTTATTCTGGGCTGTGTTTCCTCTGCTGAATCATTTGCTCCAAATTCTTCAGGTCGGGCATTGTTTTCTTTATCGGAGAAGACTGAGGCAAAGAAGGCATTGAGGAGTTCAGCCCTTTCTGTGTCCCCTGTTTGCATTTCACCATCTTCTCCTCTGAGTGACCCCACTGTTACTTTGTTCTTCCTTTTGCTACGAACATACCCATAGAAGCCTTTTTTGTTGCTTTTAACCTCTCTAGCAAGCCTGAGTTCATTCTGTGCTTTAGCTTTTCTGACTTTGTGTCTACACATGCTGGCTATTTGTTTGAATTCCTCTTTGGTGGTTTCCCCCCTTTTCCATTTTTTGTACACATCCTTTTTTAATCTTAACTCAGTTAAAAGTTCTTTAGATAGCCACCCTGGCTTCTTTAGGCACCTTCCATGTTTCCGTCTCATTGGTATTGCCTGAAGTTGTGCTTTTACTATTTCCCTCTTAACAAACTCCCAGCCATCATGAACTCCCTTTCCTTTTAGTACTACTGTCCATGGGATCTCACCCAGCACTTCCCTAAGTTTTATGAAGTTGGCTTTCTTAAAGTCAAGAAATTGAGTCCTAGTATGCTTGGCTGTTCCTTTCCGCTGTATAGTAAACTTCAGAAGAGCATGATCACTCGCGCCTAATGGTCTTTCCACTTCTACCCCACTAACCAGGTCATCAACATTGGTTAGGACCAGATCTAAAATGGCTGTTCCTCTTGTTGCTTCTCCCACTTTCTGGACAACGAAGTTGTCTGCAAGGCCAGTGAGGAATCTGTTTGACCTTATGCTCTTGGCTGAGTTTGATATGTGAGGGTGCAACTTGTATTGCAGTGTGGTGCTGAAATTTTCCAAGAGCTTCTGGCTTTGGTAGTTGCTGCAGAGGGGAACAAGAAAAATCCCACAACCCTACTTAATTTCACTTTGGGTTCCACTATTATGGCAACTTCTACAATATTCAGGTAACTTGTAATGCATCACTGAATCTTCTTCCTACAAGTATGACACCCAGAACAATTTTTGGGGTAAAAGAACACAGAGCTCACTTTTACAAACTCATATCAGATTCAACAGGTAGATATATTGAAGAGTAGGTAAACCTGAGATGTCACAACATGAGATACACAAAATTCAGTTCCCGTTCATGGACTGCTTTATGCTTCCATGTAAAAGTGGCAGCTGCTGCAATGTTTGGCTTGATATTTTAATATATTAGTGACTGTAATAAATATGGGATTTTAGTGATTAACTGTATCCTTTTGCGATACACAGGGAAATTTTCGGAACTTCTCCTTGATGCTTAAAAACAACAACAACAACACCCTATCTTCTCATCAATTCTATGCATCACACATTATGAGATGATTTCGTGTGATTCAAGAAATTTGTGTAATTCAGGATTCAGGAAAGGTTGTTATATTTCCAAGTAAAGGAAAAGGTACCCCTGACCACTAGGTCCAGTTGCGGACGACTTTAGGGTTGCCGCACTCATCTCGCTCTATAGGCCAAGGGAGCTGACGTTTGTCCACAGACAGCTTCTGGGTTATTTGGCCAACATGACTAAGCCACTTCTGGTGAACCAGAGCAGTGCACGGAAACACTGTTTACCTTCCTGCCAGAGTTGTACCTATTTATCTTTGACGTGCTTTTGAACTGCTGGGTGGGCAGGAGCTGGGACTGAAGAACGGGAGCTCACCCCATCATGGGGATTTGAACTGCCAACCTTCTGATCATCAAGACCTAGGCTCAGTGGTTTAGACCACAGCCCCACCCTCATCCCTATTTTTCCAAGTAGGATCTTGCTATTATAAAGGTGTCAGTTCATGTACAGCCATACTTGAGTGGAAGTGCTCAGTAGATAGAGCATCTGCTTTCCATGCAAAAGCCCCCTGATCACTGGCATCTTCAAATAGGGCTGGGAATTTACCAGTTACTGCCTCTCAGTGTGGACAAAACTGTAATAGATGGGTAAATATGCTGACCCAGTATAAAGTGGGCTTCCTATCTTCTTATCTGCTCTCTAAGCTTATGAATCCCTATGTTGCCTCAGCCCCCCTGAGAAATGAAACCCAGCTGATTGGCAAATGTCCAGAGTTTCAGAAGGAAAGAACTGGAAGGGATTTTTTTGTCTCATCAACTAGGTCAAGGTCATGGTCTTGAGTTTGAGCAATCTGCAGTTCACTCAATCTATTTCCCCAACTTTCTTATTTCTTTATTAGGAAAAAAAAAACAATCTTGATGCATACGGTCTGCAAATAATAACACCTTGGAGATCTCAGGCCTCGGAGAGATCAGGTTGGCCTCCACCAGGGCCAGGGCCTTTTCAGCCTTGGCCCCGGCCTGGTGGAATGCTCTGCCACAAGTGATCAGGGCCCTGCAGGATTTGACATCTTTCTGCAGGGCCTGCAAGATGGAGTTGTTTTTTTGTTTTTATTATAATAGATTTTATTAAAGTTTGAAGGTTACAGAAAGAAAAATAGAAAAAGTTAAACAAACAAAGCACAAAAAACACACAAATCCAACCTTTACATAACTTTCTTTCCTTTGCTTATTTCCTTGACCTCCTCACACCTCCCTTTTTTGTATTCTAGTTCAATTAGATATTTCAGCAAATCCTTTCCATCTTTGTTTTTATCCTAAAAATTTATCTTAATATACTATAATTTTACATTCTCCTCTTTCACTAATTACTAATCTATTTTTACTTAATCCTTTATAACATTTCTGCTAAAACCACATAGCTTCATTCCAACATCCTTTTAACATTCCTTAATTTTACAATGTTTCTGTAGATAAACTTTAAATTTTTTCCAATTTTCTTCCACCGACTCTTCTCCCTGGTCTCGGATTCTGCCAGTCATTTCCGCCAGTTCCATGTAGTCCATCACCTTCATCTGCCATTCTTCCCAGGTGGGTAAATCTTGTGTCTTCCAATACTTTGCAATAAGTATTCTTGCTGCTGTTGTGGCATACATAAAGAAAGTTCTATCCTTCTTTAACACCAATTGGCCGACCATGCCCAGGAGAAAGGCCTCTGGTTTCTTCAGAAAGGTATATTTAAATACCTTTTTCATTTCGTTATAGATCATCTCCCAGGAAGTCTTAATCCTTGGGCATGTCCACCAAAGGTGAAAGAATGTACCTTCAGTCTCTTTGCATTTCCAACATTTATTTTCGGGCAAATGATAGATTTTTGCAAGCTTGACTGATGTCATGTACCACCTATAGATCATTTTCATTATGTTCTCTCTTGAGGCATTACATGCCGTAAACTTCAAGATGGAGTTGTTCTGCCAGGCCTTGGGTCGGGGCTCAGCCTGACTCCCCTTTTCTTTTTGTATAAGAACTAATATGAAAGAGGACTTCCAGCATTCTCACAGGCCCATATAAGATCAGCGTAAACAGTTGGGCCAATGAGCACGTACTGTTCCCAACCCTAACCCTGTGGAAAGCCATCTAATTAGACTTTAATTTGATTTTGACCTGTTTTTAGGTGGTAATTTAATTATTGTTTGATTTTATACCATTGTTATATATCTGATGTTAGCTGCCCTGAGCCCGACTTCGGCTGGGGAGGGTGGGATATAAATAAATGTTTATTATTATTATAGGTATATGAAAGGTAAAAAAGCTGGCATGGCAGCAAAATAAATGAAATAGGGAGGAAATATGAATTAATACATAGAGGTAGAGGGGCAATGATACTGACATCCTCTTATACCAACTGATCAATGTAGCCTGTACAGTGGTACCTCGGGTTACATACACTTCAGGTTACATACGCTTCAGGTTACAGACTCCGCTAACCCAGAAATAGTACCTCGGGTTAAGAACTTTGCTTCAGGATGAGAACAGAAATCGTGTGGCGGTGGTGCAGCAGCAGAGGGAGGCCCCATTAGCTAAAGTGGTACCTCAGGTTAAGAACAGTTTCAGGTTAAGAACGGACCTCCGGAACGAATTAAGTACTTAACCCAAGGTACCACTGTATATGTGTTGATAAAAGAGATTAGTCCATTATCTGAGGATAAAACAGAGTGGAGGAAAATCTAAGTGGCAGGGTCCTTTTCCAACTTAGATATTATTGATTTTTATTTGTTTATCTTTTCATTTTTTTGAATAATTTTTATTAGGACTTTTAAAGAGAAATACAAAGCTTAATATCATTTTTTTGTCCAAAACCAAAACATTGATATAAATATACTGAGAACATAGAAGAGAAGAAAAAGAAGGGGGGGGGATAGGGAGAGAGAGAGAGAGAAGTAAAGAAAAAGAAATAGACAAGAGATTTAAATAGAGAGTGAGGAAAATAAAGTTCCATTGGCAGGAGCTGTGGGGTAGAAATTAGAATCAAATAAGAATAAGAATAAGAATAAGAATAAGAATAATATCCAGCAGCAAAAACATTAATATTTTAACATATTGTTCAGCATAGTACAACATTCATATATTCATATTTTAACTCATAGTAAAACAGATCAGAAACCCTACTAAATTAATTGCAGCAGAGTGACCCTACTCTGGACAAAAGATAATGAGTTTACCACACCAATTAACACCTTCTGCTTCTCCTAGTGTTTTGCTATGTTCGAGACCACATAAATGTCACCACATGTGGAACTGCTTCTCCCTCCCCATATAATTATACCCATATAATTGTCCTGCTCACCAAGCCCCATGGCATATTTGAAAGCCTTGAGAAAACTAAACTGTTGTATCAGAAAGTGATTATAAAAGGTTTCTCCAAGGCTCAGAATTGGCCCAAAGGGTCAGGTTTGGATATAGTTCTGTCATTCTGTGTTCTGATAATTTTAGAGTAAGAGTACACAATTGGATGTCCTGTGATTATTACCAGTGAAAATGGTTTGTGAGTAGCTTGAGCAATCTGCAACTCACGCTATTTCCCCAAGGCAGTCTCCATTTCTAGATATTGCTTATATGGGAAAATGATGCAACCTTTATGCATAGGTACAGGAAAGGTACAAAAATAACTGGCATAGGGAAAGACTATTAAGAATTATTAAGTAGAAAGAGTGGGACAGTGACGCTGACATCCTCTAATACCAACTTATCAATGTAGTAATGGAGTAAATCTCATTGAAAGTAAGTCATAACCTGGGTGATCTGAAGAAAACCGAAGCATGTGTTTCTGGAAGGGAAGATTCATTCCCCAAATGGTGATGTTATTTGTGTTTCTGTTTGGTCTTCTCCCACATATTGTGAGCAAGACCATTTGCATTCCTCCTATCTTGAAGACTCCTTCCAATAGCTGCAGAGTAAGTAACTCCTTTATTTCACAGGAATTCCTTAGCTGGGAGACTTTTATGCAACATTGGTGAATAGAAGTGTGTGCGGGGTTAAGAAATGTAAAATACAGCCAAACTGATAGTAATGGAGGTATTATCTTAAACCAACTGGTCAAAGTGGCATTGAGGTCTCATTGAAAGCAGGTCACAACCAGACTGATCTGAATATGCTAACTGCAGTTGAATAAAACTATGTTTAGAAATGAGATTTTCTTTGAAAAATGTGTTTCTGCTTGGTTTTCTCCCTTGTGTTGGGAACAAAACTGATCCTGGTTCTTTCAGCTTGAATTTCCGATCCTCCAAATGCAGAGGTAATGACTACTTCTTTATTTAACAGGAGTTTTCTCAGTCAGGAGACCTTTTCATTGGACAAATTGCTTCTCGGTTCTATTTGGTGAACTTCACTCATATTTTCAATAAACAGCCTTCTTCAGTGTTAAACAAGGACATCATGTAAGGCATTTTCATTCTTTTAACTAAAGCATTCATTTGTTTACCTCATAGAAACTTTTAAAAGACAATGAAGCAACGGTAGCTCTTTACCTAACAAAAAGTGGCATGCAATCCACATGTAGGTGCTTCTGACGTTGTACAGTGGTGCCTCGCAAGACGAAATTAATTCGTTCCGCAAGTTTTTTCGTCTTGCGAGTTTTTCGTCTTGCGAAGCACGGTTTCCCATAGGAATGCATTGAAAATCAATCAATGCGTTCCTATGGAAACCGCCTTCAGAACAGGTCCGGGGACAGTCTGTCCCCTGACCTCTTCTGAAGGCTGGGGGGGGACAAGGGCTTTTCTTCCCACCCCCAGCATTTTAAAAAAAACCCCCGCTGTCCGGGATAGCCGTCCGGGATAGGCAGGCAGGGGGGAGCAAAGACTTTCGCCCCCCGCCAGCCTTCAGAAGAGGTCCTGGACCTCTTCTGAAGGCTGGCGGGGGGCGAAAGTCTTTGCTCCCCCCCCGCCTGCCTTCCCGGGGGCTTTAAAATCGCCCCGGGACAGCGGAGAAGGGCTCTCCAAGGGCTCTTAAGCAGAGCGCCCCTCGCGCGGGGCAGACATTCGCAGCTTGGGGAGCCCTGCAGGACTTCCCCGCAGGGCTCTCCAAGCAGCGGATAGGGGCAGCAGGCTGCTATCCGCAGCTTGGAGAGCCCTGCGGGGAACTCTTCTGAAGGCTGGTGGGGGAGAAGGGCTTTTCTTCCCACCGCCAGCCTTCAGAACAGCCTTCTGAATGTTGGCGGTGGGGAGGAAAAACCCTGCGCGCTTCTCCTCCGTTCCCGGACCTCCCACCGCAAGCCTTCAGGACAGGTCCGGGAACAGAGGAGAAGGCGCGCTGCGCTTCCCCGCTGTCCCCGGAGATTTCCCTATGGGCTTTCGTCTTGCGAAGCAAGCCCATAGGGAAATTCGTCTTGCGAAGCCGCTAAAAAATCGGAAAACCCTTTCGTCTTGCGGGTTTTTCGTTTAGCGAGGCATTCGTCTTGCGGGGCACCACTGTACTTGCCATGATATCTGGATAAGACATTTTTTAGTATTTGAGAATTTGGTCCAGATTTCCAGCACTTCATTCTAAGGTCATTTAGACATAACATTTTGTAACCCAATTGTGTGCATTTGGTATTCTCCTTGCATCTGCTAGGACAGGCGATCATTTTGACCATTTCATAACTCTTCCTATTTTCTCTGCAGCACTTCTTTATTACATGAACCCAATTGCCTTTTTGAAAATAATAAAACAAAATGTATTTATTTTAATAGTATTTTTCAAGTACTATATTGGGATATTCCATCCCCTGAGGCTTGCAATTCTGTGCCAGATTATTCTCTGATATTTCTCGTGTGTTTGTGGCATCAATCTTGTCCATGTTTATTTCAAACATTAAAGTGAGCCATAGAATTCTAGAGTTAGAAGAGACCATGAGGGTCATCTAGTCCAATGTTCTTAATAGTTGTGAAGTGTACTTTAGTATCTACTTTTTGCCTTCTCTCCCATTAATTTTAAATATTCCTGATGGTAATTATTGGAAAGAATTCACTCTAAATGTGGTTAGAAATGAGAGCTGTGAGATTCTTGCCTGACATGTGAATGTACCCTCTGTCCAGCGACTGTTTTTCCAGTCTACCCTCTCCTATTATCCATGTGGAGGTAACCATACTATCCTACTTAACAAGGATTATTATTTTTTTGACAATTTATGTGAAGCATTATTTATATGGTGTTCCGACTGCTGGCTAACAGTCTCTTTCTCTTCATAGCTCAGGATGGCTAGTTGATATTTTCTTAGTTGGAGCTGAAGAATTGAAAATTGTTGGAAATTCAGCAGTGTTTTTGACTTTCAGAGGCTGAGCACCAATCCAGTTTTGTAACTAACAAGTATGTGTGTGTGTAGAAACAGCAGTATTGCAATTCAGAAGCTGGCATGTGATGAGTTCACTGAAGCCCACCAGCAGCATCAGGATTCAAAGTTTCAGTCTGGGCATCTGATCTGGGTTAGCAGATGTGCTACACTCTAGAAGTGCCTCTGCGTCTCTACTAATTATTCATCTGCACATTTCTTAACATAGCAGATATAACAAAAAACAACAACAACAGTGTGTCTAATCCATAGGAAGGCAAGCATAGGTAGCACCACGTTAGGAACATGTCACAACTATGGAAAGTGAGGGGTATGAAATATTCAGATGATTACATATGAGAAAATCCCTACAGCAAATGTCTCCAAATATTTTTGCAGCTACATAAGCCTTAGCATGCATTGTGTATTGTGGGAAGTATTCCAAGAGCAGCAGAACAGTGATGTAACATTTTCATGAAAAGCAAAATGCTGATACTATTATAAAGAATTAAGAATAATAACATATGGTATTCTTTACTGGAGATAGCCAAGAGAATTAGAAATGGTATTCTCTGTGGTCGTTTGATATTTCTTGGCATTTTATTATATGGAATGTACTTTTTATTACAGTGTTGTGCCAAAGAACTACCAGGAGATTCTGGCCTTAGTATTTGCTATGGAGGAGATTAAAAAAAATCCCACAATCTTACCTAATGTTACTGTGGGGTACCACATCTATGAAAGCTACCACAGTGTTCAGAGGACTTACAAGGCCTCATTGGATCTTGTTTCTACACAACGCAGACTTTTACCCAACTACAACTGTGATACCCAGAACAATTTGATAGCCATTCTTGGGTCAAAATACTCTGAGCTCTCCCTCAACCTGGCCAACATTGTAAATCCATACAAGATTCCACAGGTATCTATTACAGGGGATAGTACTAAGGTGCTACAACATAAGTTATTCAAAATGAAATTGTGTTTAATGGGTCAGTTTGAGGTTCAGCGTCAAACAAGCAAAAGTTTAAATATTATGCCTTAATAGTTTAATAGAGGCATATGAGGTGTTAGGAAAGGGTTAGTAGCTCTGGTGGGGGACACATCATGCTCCTTCTGAGGTAGTTCTCACCCATGGCTCCTAGACACTGTCAGCATGTGACCGTGGCTACATCCCAGGAATAGCTTTGACTGGCCGGCTAAACCAGCTGAGGATAGCTGGTGAATCTCAAACTCTCAGTGGGCTAGGGACTTCCCCTGCAGGTGAAGACAGGTTCCGGTGGATTGAACAGATGAGAGTGGGTTCACCAATCTAGAAGGCAGCTACTGTGTGTGCTAGAGGGAATACACACACACACACACACACACACACACACCATGGGACAAGGTCATAAATGTAGCCACTGGATTAGACCCAATCAGGCAGAGTGAACCTAAAAGGGGGATGGGGAAGAAGAACATGTGACATTAAAACATAACACATTGGCTAAGGTGAAAGGCAAGGAAAAAAAAGTATGACAGTGTGATTTCTTTGCCCATCCTAGAGGTGTGTGCTACAAAAAAATGTTTCTTGGAACTACTGGATCCAAAGCATTCTCCTGTCTACCCTTGGAAGCTCCCAAATGCAATCATTTTTATATCATTTCACTATTATAGCCCTAGATGCATTCATCTCACTGTTCCTCACTGAGAAGGATTTGTCTAACTATATACTGATGTGCATTTCCTGAATGAACACATTTTTGTATTACAAATGAAATATTAATTTAAATCACACCAGTGTATGCAAGCAAATGTACTGCACGCTAGTGAGTGATTTAATGCAGTTTTTTGTGACCATATCATTGTACCTATGTTTTATTCTTAGTTCACGATTGGCTCGCTTGACTCAAGGTTTATAGAAAGAAAACTCTTCCCTTCCTTATACCGGATGGTGCCAAATAACAACTATGAGTACAATGGGATGGTCCACTTACTTCTGCATTTCGGATGGACATGGGTTGGGCTATTAACTGTGAAATTATTCAGTGCAGAAAGATTTTTGCAAGCTCTAGTGCCACAGCTTTCTTTAAATGGCATCTGTATTGCTTTTATAACAAATATACAACCATGGGGTTATGCTGTTGATATGTCAGGGAAATGGAATACTGCAATATTTTCTACAATATCAGATACCACCAGCAAAGCCAATATAATTGTTGTATATGGAACTCCTGTAGTAATGGATATCTTGATCTGGTATCTTCATACAGCACATCTTCCTTCAGGTAAAGTGCTGCTTGTGACATCACATTGGGATTTCAAAACCACGAGTAAAAGCCCCTGGAATATGCAGTCCTTTCAGGGTGCCTTATCCTTATCTGTCCATTCAAATGAACCACCGGGATTCAAGACATTTCTCCAGAATCTAAACCCTTCCGAGGCAAAAGAAAACTGCTTAGTGCAGGATTTCTGGGAGAAAACATGTAACTGTTCATTGAAAAAGAATAGTGTGGGTGACAAGATTAAAAAACTATGCAATGTGGAGGAGAAACTAAAGAGTCTGCCATTATCTATCTTTGAAATGTGCATGACTGGCAACAGCTATGCTGTGTACAATGCTGTCCACACAGTTCTGCATGTTCTGCATGTCATGTATAAATCCATATCAAAATACAGAAGACACGTAGTTGGAAGGAAACTGGTGGCTCAGAATCTGCACCCATGGGAGGTAATTTCACCCAAACCAGTGTAATTTTCTTGCATAGACTAAAAGAACAGAGCTTTCCACATGTTTGTAAAAAGTAGCACCTACAAAAAAAGTATTGCTATGTTCATGGCTTTTTCTTTCTTCTGCATGAATCATTTGTTAAAGTTTTGTTACAGAAGTCACCAAGTGACATAGCTCTGCAGTGCCGATCATAGTGCTAAGCCAAAGCTTCTGCAGTCTGTATGGTTGCTCATTGCAACTGTACTACTGGTTACAATAGCAGGAAAGCGTCTTGAAAAATAAGAAATTGGAGATGAATTCACTGCTATCTCTTTTTATATCAGAAAGTACAATTCAACAATGAATTTGGGTTAACTCTTAAATTTATTCCCTTTTTCCCCACTGCAACCCCCATTTTGTCTATTTCCAAGTTCATATCTTTGCAAAGTATCTGGTAACACCATGTCAGCCATCTAATATCTTGCTATTTGTCTCTTTCTTTATCCTTGCTTTGAACATAGCTCCATTTCTTTCTAAAGGGTACCTCATTCAACAACAGTGCTGGAGAGACAATACAATTTGATGAAAATGGGGAGTTAGTTGCAGGATTTGATGTGACCAACTGGGTAATGTTTCCAAATAAATCTTTTGGTAGAGTCAAAATTGGAAGCCTGGATCTTCTGGCTCCTCCAGGAAAACAGTTAACCATACAAGATGAAAGCATTGTGTGGCATGGCAAGTATAACCAGGTGAGACAGAACAAACAACAAATCTTTAGTTCCAAATAACTGGATATTGATTGTTCAAATGTGTGAGTTCTTTTCAATGTCATTAGTACATTTTAGTGATGTTACATGCTCTACGATCATTGTTTGGAGTACCCCAATTTCCAGTTGATTAGTATGTACTCTGGGTTGCTTTAACTTGAATTTTGTCATATATTATTATTATTATTATTATTATTATTATTATTAACAACAACAATTATGAGCCACCTTATGCAAAAACAAAATCTCAAAGAAGCTTAAGAAGATAAAGTTATGTGACATAAAAGGAGTTTAAAACCAGAAAAAAACAATGAACAATGTAGAATACATGAAATGTTCATGGACCATGTGTAAGAAATGTAAGAACATGTGTAAGAAATGGCAGAATGGTGAAGGAAATTGTGAAGGAAGAGTATACATGAATTGCCAACAGTTGCTCCATCTCATAGTACCTAGCTTTAGAACAAGCACACACAGAGAGAAAGGGAGAGAGACACACACTTTCTCAATCCCTAATATTTCTCTATAGGTTCTTCCTATTTCTGTGTGTAATGACAAGTGCCACCCCGGCCACAGAAGAAAAGAGAAAGAAGGGAAGCCATTTTGCTGTTATGATTGTATTCCATGTCCAGAGGGAAAGATTTCTAACCAAACAGGTAGGAAGTAAGTTTGTCACAGGGGTCATGTACATGATGTAGGATACAGTTAGCCCCAAAATTCCAACTCAACTCAAATAGCAAACTCCACACTGTAAAGGGAGGCAGAGCACTGCAGCTGAGAAGGTGGTTTGTAGATCGATCCAGCTTAAATAGCTGACCAGACACTCCTTCCTTTGTGACCCTCAGTGTCTCTCACTCACCTTGGGAGAGACCATCTCAAGTCTTCTACATAAAGGCAGGAGGTGATAAATTGGCATTGTGTGCATGTTCAAATTGTGTCCACTTTAAAGTGTGTCCACTTTAGTACTTTACAGCAATATCATAGAAATTTCCTGTTCCACAAATTACCCAATCCACACAAAAGGCATACAATAGACAAAGCCGCTACTCTCTGTGCTCATAGTGATGTTTTGATATTGGCTGTTGTAATCAGGACCTGGACTTACACATTAGAGATGTAGTATATTTTGCTAATCATTGCCATTGGCTGCACCATCTCTCATTCAATATTTTATTGCAAAAATCTCTTGTAAGATGCAATAGGGAAAGCTGAATTGTATTAATAGTATTAATATAGCATTAATAGAATTAATTTCCTAATGCCAAGTACATTCCTCAGTCCACTTACTGTAGTATCAGTCAAGGTAAGCGTTCCATACATATACTGGGACTGCTGAATAATTTGCTTTCCCTTATTATGTACAGTTCCTGGTTAAGGGACCTAATGCCCTTAAAACAGACAACTGCTTATCCTTTAGGTAGAAGATTAAGATGAGTGGTAATCATGTCCCTGGTGAGTTTTGGATGGAGAGATTTAAATTGGCTCGCACACTGATCATGAAAATTATGCTTCATGCTTCTTTTCCTTTTAGCAGCAGACGTCATTTTCCAATTACAGCTTTTGACCAACTTAAAAGTGTGTATGATAGTAGATTAAAAATGAGAACTTTGTCACGAATGCTTATGTCCCACTGTCATCACTCATTAACCATTAAAATAAATTGACAAAATGTGTGGCACAAATATCTTACTCATTTCCAATAATTCTGGAATTATTAAGCATTAAAAAGCATGCTTTTCTTTTTAATTTTTAACAATTTTATTATTACAATTTCAAATACAAATATTTAAAGTCTTAATTCATCCATCTATAAATACAGTGGTGCCCCGCAAGACGAATGCCTCGCTAGACGAAAAACGCGCAAGACGAAAGGGTTTTTCGTTTCTTGAGCTGCTTTGCAAGACAAATTTCCCTATGGGCTTGCTTCGCAAGACGAAAACGTCTTGCGGGTTTGCTTCCTTTTTCTTAAAGCCATTAATACCCGGGGAATCCGCGCTCCGCAGGACGAAAAAATCGCAAGATGAAGCAACTCGCGGAACGAATTAATTTCGTCTTGCGAGGCACCACTGTATACAAAAGTTATAGATACGTACATACTGTATACGAAGTGTACAAAAATATTCCACATTATTCAATGTAACATCTTTCTTCAATATAACATCTTTCATCTTTCTTCTACTTTTTAGATATGGATGCTTGCACTAGATGTCCAGAAGATCAATATCCAAATTTGGATCAAAGCCAATGCATTCCTAAAGTTATAACCTACCTCTCTTATGAAGAACCTTTAGGGATGACTTTAGTTTTCTCTGCTCTTGCTTTTGCTCTCACCACAGCTTTGATACTGGTAATATTTATTAAGCACAAAAACACTCCCATAGTCAAAGCCAATAATCAAAGTCTAACCTACATTCTTCTCATCTCACTCCTCCTTTGCTTCCTCTGCTCTTTCCTTTTTATGGGGCAGCCTGGACAGGTGAGTTGCTTTCTCCAACAAAGCGCTTTTGGCATCATATTCTCTGTGGCTCTCTCCTGTGTTTTAGCAAAAACCATCATTGTGGTTCTGGCATTTATGGCAACCAAACCAGGATCAAGGATAAGAAAATGGTTGGGGAATAGGCTGGGGAAATCTATTGTATTTTCTTGCACCTTTGTTCAAACAGGAATTTGTGCTTTTTGGTTGAGTACTTCTCCACCTTACGCACATTCAGATATGCACTCCCTGATTGGGAAAATCATAGCAGAGTGTAAAGAGGGCTCAGTTTCCATGTTTTATGGTGTCTTGGGGTATATGGGCTTCCTAGCTGCTGTCACTTTCACTGTGGCATTTCTTGCTAGGAAGTTACCTGACAGTTTCAATGAAGCCAAATTTATCACTTTCAGCATGTTGGTCTTTTGCAGTGTTTGGATATCATTTGTTCCAGCATACCTGAGTACCAAAGGAAAATACATGGTAGCTGTGGAGATCTTTGCTATCTTATCATCTGGTGCTGGGCTACTTTTTTGCATATTTTCTCCCAAATTCTACATAATTGTGTTCAGGCCTGAGTTAAATAACAGAGAACAATTAAAATGTAATAAAACCTAAATTATTATTATTATTATTATTATTATTATTATTATTATTATTACCCTGCCCATCTGGCTGGGTTTCCCCAGCCACTCTGGGCAGCTTCTAAAAGAATATTAAAATACAATAACCTATTAAACATTAAAGCTTCCCTAAACAGGGCTGCCGTCAGGTGTCTTCTAAAGGTCTGGTAGTTGTTTTTCTCTTTGGTGGGAGGGTGTTCCACAGGGTGGGTGCCACCACCGAGAAGGCCCTCTGCCTGGTTCCCTGTAACTTGGCTTCTTGCAGTGTGGGAGCCACCAGAAGACCCTCCGCACTGGACTGCAGTGTCTGAGCAGAATGATGGGGGTGGAAACGCTCCTTCAGGTCTACTGGGCAGAGGCCAAGGCATTTGGCATGGTAGTTCCTGGGTTTAAGGAATATGTTTTGGTCTATGTTTGGCAATTATCCAATGGCATTTTGAACCAACATGGGTACTGAACTTGTCAAAACTGCACAGATTTGTACACCTCTTAAGATATAATAACTGCCATGCCCCAGCTAGAGGAGTCATCTTTGAGGAGGCCCTGATGCGCCTCAAGGCAAATATTACAAAGGAACAGACTGTGTCAACTGAAACTGAGAAAGAGAGGAGATACAGGCCTTCAGGGGTCTTGGAAATCCATTATATTTTCTAAGACACAAAGGGCCAATGCACAAAATGAAAAGTTGAGGGTGAGCTATCACTGAGATTGGGGAGGGGTTGTTACCAGGGCCTAATGGTGCAAACTCAGGCAGCAGCCAGCTGCTGGATTTCCTGTATGAAGAACAAGGATTCCTTGGGAGTAAATGGCTTCTTGTGAGCAAGCTATTTCTCATGAACAGACCAAACATGTCTGGAAAGCCAGATGGCCTGCAGCTCTGCTTTGGGTGTGCCTCTGAAGTCTCATGGTTAAAACCAGTGCCTTTTTTCTAGATTAAAAGGTCCAGTACTGCCCCCTCATCACCCCCCTCCCCCTGTGTCTCCCTCTCTCCCTTGCCCCTGCTTCCCTGAATGTCTTGCAAGCCTTTCTGCAGCAGGCTGTTGCTGTGCTCAGTTTTTCTTTTATCCAGGTAGGTGACAAAGCAGAGTAGCCACCCTGTTCGCCTACCACAGCAGAAGCCAAAGTTAGTCCAAGAAAGAGTTGTAAAGTCAAAGCTAGTCACACTCCAGAGCGGAACCACTGAAGTGGGCATGAGTAATTAGGTCCACTGACATAGCAGGTCTACTCTGGGCAGAACTAAGATATCGCCAAAGGGCCACAGAGCACCTTAAAACAAATTATTATGGCAGAAGCTTTGGGTGGACTACTATGCACTTCACCAGCAGCCTTCTCCGTATGTGCCTGCATACTTAATTTCAGATAATTAGGAGTGATGGTAGTGAAATTCTTTCCAAATAAAGGGCAATAAGCATACAGAAAACTGCCTATTTATTATCTTCACATTAATCAGCAAAATATAATTAATGTCAATGGATACTGGCTGGTGTACTTTCTTGTAGCATTTTTTTTATTATTTTGTTGCAGGTAACTCATTTTGCTTATGTGATAAAGCTTAGTATAATAACATTATATAATTTCAAAAAATGTTAGCTATTAACTAAGCTGAATTTTATTCCTGATAGAAGCTAAAGCCATCCTAGCAGGTATCAAAGTATCAGTAAAACTTGTAGCCTAGTGTCAACAATGGGCTAGCTATGTTTGGAGAGGCTTCCAGCTCAGTTTTAGTAGGTCAGTTACTGGACAGTCTGCCACATCTCATTGACTCATAATTGTAGATAAATAGGAAAGCAGAATTTCACTCAAATTGTGGTGACTGGGCGGAGGGCCCACATGTGTGTAAATAAAAGTCAGGGTTCGGGAATGGTCATAAAATAGTTGTTGGGGGAAAGCTATTTATTTAATTTATACATCACCCTTCATTCAAGAATTAGAGGGCAATTTAGAATTAAAAAAACACAAAAATGAACTGGAGCAGAATGGTAAGGGATTTAAGAAGAGGCCCAGGATGGGCTTTGGAAGCCTGAAGGGACGCAAGAGTAATAGCAGACATAGGCATCTAGAACAAAGCTAAAGATGCAAGACAGAGATTCATATAACTGGTGCAAATTACTGAAAGAGACCTCTTTGGAAGCCTTCAAAGAAGAACTATTGCCAAAATGAGAGATACTTGCAAAAATGAAGTGCCATTTGTTTCTGGAATAGTCTGGAGGCCATAGCTTCAATCCTGAGAAAAAGATGAATGACTACAAAATAAAGGAAGCAAGGACCACATTGAAAATTGTTTCCAAACCCTGGATCCAATCTTGAGTGAAGCCTAGGAGCTGGCATGAAATGGAAGTATTATTAAACCAATTGGAACCATTGACCATAGTATCATATGTACAACAGTAGAGCACAAAACATTAGAAATAATAAAGACTCTGACTAATTAAAGAGGAGGCATTAATTAACAAAGCAAAAGGCTTATATTAATTATCTGTGGTGGAGAAGGGCACTCTGCTTTGTTAAAAATCTTCATTTTATAGTACTTTAAACTCTCCATCTTGTTTGTGTGGCACTGGCTATAAAAATGAAACTGAATTCAGCATGGGAATAGAATGCACTGTTTACTTAAAGCTTTTATAGGCAGACACTGCTAAGTGGGAGGTTAACAGAATCCAATATGGCAAAGATTGTTGGTATCATGCGGTGATTATTGGATGAGCAGTTGGAAGAGCTTAGAGCTGAGATGCTTACAATGGTGAATGAAAATGGGTCAGAAAAGGCCAGACCTTTGGAAAACAATATTGATCAACATCTGCCCTCGGAACCCTCCAACACGGTGATAGTAAAATCCAGGAAAAATCTTATTGAACACCATATTCCCATTTTTTCTCATGAAAGAATGGTAGTGGTTTTGGTTGTCATGATTTCACATGATTTTGCAAGACAATTTCCGCAAGGAATGGTGCCCAAAAATGTGTGTTTGCGGGCACTGTGCAAGATTGCACAACCCCAACCCTTTAAAAAGTGATGGGGGGTTTCAAGAGGGAAAATTGTGGTGCAAAATCTTGCAAGACCTTGGTGACCAAAAATGCCACTGGTCTCTCATGATAAAAATTGGGATGCCCCAATTTTTCTGAGACACTTTCTGGGTATGCCATACAAGTTTACCAGACTGTTCACCTCCCACTGTTTTTCCAGTTATTTTTCTGTATGTAGCAGAAACAGCAATGTCTGCAGACAGGGAGATGATTATCACCCATATAATTATGAGCATATAATTACCCTGCTGAACAAACCCCAGAAAATGTATGTTCAAGGCCTTGAGAAAATAAACCACCACAACAGAAGTACTTATAAGAGTCTTCTTCAATGCTCAGAGCTGGCCCAAAGCATAAAGGGCAAGAAAGGCCCTGTCATTCTGAGCTCTAACAGTTTTAGGATAAGTTTGCAGTCTTTGGGTGTGCTGTGGTTTCTTCCAGACTAAGCATATTTTGAGTTGCTCGAACGATCTGCACCTCACTGTATCTGTTTCTCCAAGCAGTGCCTCACTTATAGATCCTCCTAGTAAAGAAAATACAACTTCTGTGTGCAGGCAGAAAAAATTGCACAATCTTGCAGTCAAGACATGAGGTGCATTAAACAGAATTTTTTAAAACTAAAAAAATTAAAAAACATGAAATAGGAGCGGAGGAGATGGATGCAGTCACCTTCTTTCACCAACTGATCAGTGTAAAAACGGGGTCACATCTTGTTCAAATTAAGTTGAAACAAGACTCATCTGAATAAAAGTGGCATTGAAGAAAGCATTGACATTTTGTCCCCAAAATGCTCATGTTATTGATACTGCTGCTTGTTTTTCTCCCTCATATTGTGAGCAAGAGCCATTCCATTCTTTACAGCTTGAAGACCCGATTTGTCCAATGCAAAGTAAGAAACATCACTTCACAGGAGTTTTCTCAGTCAGGAAATATTGTCATTGGGTTTATTGCTTCTCGGTTCTACATGATGCACTTCCCTACAATTTCATCTGAACAGCCTTCTTTAGCACCCCAGAAGGAACTCATGTAAGTCACCCTCTTTTTCCTCTGTAGAATTAATGTTTTTATCTCACAGAAATTAAGAACAGATAATGAAGCAACAAGAGGTATTTTCCTCCGATATAATCTGAAATGTGAGATGCAAATCATATGTTGGTACTTCTGAACATTTCTATATTTTTTGAATGTAGCTCCATCCCTTTCTAAGAAATCTCACATTCAACAACAGTGCTGGAGAGACAATACAGCTTAACGAACATGGAGAGTTAAAGGCAGGATTTGATGTGACCAACTGGGTAATGTTTCCAAATCAATCTTTTGGTAGAGTCAAAATTGGAAGGCTGGATCTTCAAGCTCCTCCAGGCAAGGAATTAACTATTCAGGATGAACGCATTGTGTGGCATAGAACATTTAAATCTTTTTCTTCCAAATAACTGGAAATGGATTTTTGAAATGTGCCTGATGACTTTTTTCAATATTGTTACATACACTCCAATTAGTGCACCCCATTCTGCAATCAGCAAAAGGTTTCAAGACTTCCAACATGTACCCTGAATTGGTTTCATTTAAAGAGGGTCTCTGGAGACTCAGGAAATGCTTGTAATGTAAGGCTAATCTGTACATATATTCACAGTAAGCATAAGAAGTTGGTTCATAGCCCTAATTTCAGGTGTATAGTATTTCCATTGATTTCCCATCCTTTCTCCCATGATCCCAGGGATGGTTACAGATAGAACATCAGCAAATCAATCAAATGCAACATTCATAATACAGAAATAAAACAAGAACTAATAATTTAATTGTACACAGAAAATAAAAAAGGCAAAGAATAAATGAATAGCAGCTGGCCTTCTGAAAGAAGAGTGTTTTCAACTGCCAGCAAAAGAGTAAATGGTGGGCAGCAGAACTACTTAGGAAGGGGGATTCAAAAAAATGGAACATTAAAACTAAGATGGCTCTGGAGTATGTTGCTTACTCTCAGTCTTCAGGTAGTAATTTTATAAAATACGAGCAGGAAAATATATGGGGATATCATTCCCCATCAAATCTCCCCAGGCTCCAATGGGATTAGAACCACCAATATCACAGCACTGTATTGTCCTACTAGGGAATTCAAGTCTATGTCTCTTTCAGAATCAGTTTCAGGAGTGCTGATCATTTGATCACTTTCACAAACCCTTGAAAGTCATCTCTGGGCATCAGAAGAAGACCAGCACCTTAATCATGGGCCAGCAGCAAATTGGTAGCCAGTGCCATTCTCTCAGCAGTGGTGTGACTGGTTGCCAATACTGTGTCCCAGTAAGCAGTCAAGCAATTTGTATCAGCTTCAGCCTCTTGACCAGCCTCAAGGGATTCCCCACATAGACACCAGGTCTACAGCCCCCCTTGTTTCAGATGTTACAGAGAAGTGGAGTCCATTACGTCAACTCAGAAGGATACCATGGTCAATGGCATCAAAAGCTTTGACATATCCCCTGTCCTTCTCCTCATAACCAAGCATGAAACCAGACTGGCATGGGTCAGCCATGATACACTGGAAAAGAGATATAGGACATATTATAGAATTAAGTGTGTTGGAAAAAATGAGGAGTAAGAATTTATAATTTACAGACTGTGATACGTTGAAAGACGTATGAAAACTTCATGAAGATTATATATAGGTGGTATTTTATGCCCAGTAAATTAGTGAAAATGTATAAATCAGAATCAAGTGCCTGTTGCAAGTGTCAAGAAAGGGAGGGTACTTTTTATCATATGTGGTGGACATGTGGAATTCCGCAGAAATTCTGGGAGGTGATATATAATGAAATCAAAAATGTTACAAAAAGACCAGAAACCTTCTTACAAGGTATATTAGGAACAGATACCGCCGCAGAACTGCAGAATTTCTTTAAGCAATTACAGCAGTCTGAGGTATATGCTAAGAAATAGAAAGAGAGAATGAACCCAACAAAGGAGGAGTGGCAGATACAATTATTGGAATATGCAGTATTGGCAAATTTAACCAACAGAATAAGAAATCAGCAAGATGGCGTGTTTAAGAAAAAGTGGAAAATTTTTACAGATTACCTCAAGAATTATGCAAAGCAAGATAAAGTGTTAGCAGGATTAATCTAAATGTAGCAGTTTAAATTATTAAAATTATAGTGGGGGAAAAATTGAATAAAAGGGGAATTAGAATATGTAGTCTTAATTGATAAATAAATGGAACCATGGAAGGGGGAAACATAAGTCTATTATTCAATGTGTGGTGATATTCAATGAAATGTGAATTGTAATGAAAATGATAAAATTGGACATTTATTTATAGATTCTTCCCACTTCTCTGTGTAATGACAAGTGCCGTCCTGGATACAGTAGGAAAAAGAAGGAAGGGGAGCCTTTTTGCTGTTATGAATGTGTTCCTTGTCCAGAAGGGAAGATTTCTAACCAGACAGGTAGGAGATATTGTTGTCACAGAGGTCAATGTGCCTTTGAAACTTAAGGTAGGTGTTTTCAGTACATTCCTGTACTACTAATTATTTTAACAGTATCATAACTGTTTTTAATGTACAGTTTTAAAATGTTGCATCTGTTGGGATCTGTTGGTAAAGGGTGAGTAATAAATTGAATATTAGTAAGTGCAGAATGAATTCCACAATTATCCAGCAAGACTGACGTGACTATATTTGGTATTCAGCTAAGTTGTTGTGCATGCAGAACAAGGCCTGCGCATGCAATGGAACCTCCCTGCTCCCCCCCCCCCCTTCAGCACCTAAACCCATTCTGAGTTTCCCAGAAGGCTCCAGGGAATAATTATGGAGTTCATGGAGAATAGGGGGAGGCCAAGGCGGGAAGTGCCAGTTCATGTGTGGACCTCATTCACCATGTGCTTGGTCCACAGAGTGCTACATTGAAACCCACCATATGGCTTTAAAGGGGGGAAATAATCATGCTTAACATGTGCATTATCTTGTTTGAATGCTGAAAATATTCCATATGCAGTACACTTTCCACCAACAATGTAAACAATTCCTTTTCAGAAGTAGCCCAGTCCAAATTTAAGACATTTAGTAAAACAAGTTACTATTTAGACTTTCATGTTCTGACATCAGCAATTCTGGCCTGGGCCTTAGAAGGACACCAAATGGGTTTTATTATATTTGTTGTTGTTGTTGTTTAGTCATTTAGTCGTGTCCGACACTTCGTGACCCCATGGACCAGAGCACGCCAAGTACTTCTGTCCTCCACTGCCTCCCGCAGTTTGATCAAACTCATGCTGGTAGCTTCAAGAACACCATCCAACCATCTCATCCTCTGTCGTCCCCTTCTCCTTGTGCCCTCCATCTTTCCCAACATCAGGGTCTTTTCCAGGGAGTCTTCTCTTCTCATGAGGTGGCCAAAGTATTGGAGCCTCAGCTTCACGATCTGTCCTTCCAGTGAGCACTCAGGGCTGATTTCCTTAAGATTGGATACGTTTGATCTTCTTGCAGTCCATGGGACTCTCAAGAGTCTCCTCCAGCACCATAATTTATTATATATCTTTTGCTAACTATTGGTATTGGAAGTAACATCTCTTATTCTATATTTCACTACAGACATTTATTGTGAGACACATCACATCAAGGGGAAGCTGAATTTTCAAAAATTCATCTTCATTATAATTTTCCAATGATATATATAACAAAAAAATTCAATACACATTACTTATTCCATTTTTATTAACCCCACCATAGAAAAATAGATATAAAGCAAAAACAAAACAACAAAAAATATGTATATTGAGAAACTGAAATTACATGATCTGAGAACCTATTAATCTCAATTTATTTCTTCAAATAAGTAAAACATGTGAATCAATAGAATGATTTATTATTATTTTTTTATTACTTATACCCCATCCATCTGACTGGTTTGCCCCAGCCACTCTGGGTGGCTTCCAACAGACGTCTTTGAAAAGTTGCGTAGTTGTTTAACTGTTTGACATATGATGAGATGACATTCCACTGGGCAGGTGCCACCACCAAGAAAGCCCTCTGCCTGGTTCCCTATAACTTACTAGCAGTGAGGGAACCTCCAGAAGCACTAGCAGAGGAAGAGGAGTGCGGGTGGAACGCACAGCCCCTGGCAGCGCGATCCCAGTAAGTGCCATCGCAGCTGCCACCCACCTATGCTGGGTGCCACGCCCCTGCAGGCAGCATACCCCGCCCCAGGATGTGCACCAGCCCTGCCCCCACCTGCTCTCTGCTCCCTGGTGCCGGAGCATGAAGCTCCGTGACTAACCAGAAGGCCCTTGGAGCTGGACATTATTGTCTGGGATGAACAGGCCCTGAATATATACATATTCCTATATACAGGGCCTGAATTGTGCTCAGAAATGTAGTGGGAGCCAACGTAGATCTTTAAGACCAGTGTTATAACATCATGCTCATTAGGGTGGAAGGTGGCTGTGATTTTTTAAATTAGTTTTATGCTTTCTGCTAGTTCTTCCAGGGCTGGCATAGCTGCCCCACAGTTCTGGACTAGGATCTGTGGAATAATGTGCCTTCTTTGCTGATATCTCACATCTGATGGAACTGTTCTTTGCTTAAAAGCAAAGATGGATAGTCTTCGCATGTGAGGAGTTTGCAGTTGAATGACAACCCTTGGCTAATGAAAATGGAAATGAGGAGAGATTTAATGCAGCTCCAACAATGACTTTATTCTAGATATGGATGCCTGCACCGAATGTCCAGAAGATCAATACTCAAACTTCCACCAGAACCAATGCATTCCCAAAGTCATAACCTACCTTTCATACGAGGAACCTTTAGGAATGACTTTAGCTTTGTCTGCTCTTGCTCTTGCTCTGATCACAGCTTTGGTGATAATGATATTTGTGAAGCACCAGAACACACCCATCGTCAAAGCCAACAACCAAAGCGTCACCTACATTCTTCTCGTATCCCTCCTACTGTGTTTCCTCTGCTGCTTGCTTTTTATTGGAAAACCTGGACAGCTAATTTGCTTACTCCGACAAACAACGTTTGGCATCATATTTTCTCTTGCTCTTTCCAGCTTGTTAGCTAAAACCATCACTGTAGTCCTGGCATTTATGGCTACTAGACCAGAATCTAGAATGAGAAAATGGATGGGGGAAAAGCTGACAAACTCTATCATGTTTTCAGGCTCCTTTATTCAAGCAGGAATTTGTACCCTTTGGCTGAGTATTTCTCCCCCATACGCAGATACAGACATGTACTCCGTCAATGGGGAATGTACTCCGTCAATGGGGAAATTAGAGCAGAGTGTAATGAAGGCTCAACTGTCATGTTTTATACTGTCCTGGGCTATATGTGCTTCCTGGCCATTGTCAGCTTCACGGTGGCATACCTTGCTAGGAGGTTGCCAGACACTTTCAATGAAGCCAAATTTATCACTTTCAGCATGATGGTGTTCTGCAGTGTATGGTTGTCCTTTGTTCCTGCCTACCTGAGCACCAAAGGAAAATACATGGTGGCTGTGGAGATCTTCTCTATCTTATCCTCCAGTGCTGGGTTACTGCTTTGCATCTTTGCCCCTAAATGCTATATTCTTCTGTTCAGGGCTGACTTGAATAACAGGGAGCAACTAAAATCAGGAAAAGACTAAGTTATATGAGAATTAAAAACAGATGGAACTTCCCTCCCCCCCCCTTTGAAGTATCCAATCTGAATGGTAGAATGAATAGTATAATGACCGACACATACAGTACTTCACAGAGGTTAAATATACCAAGAAACATCCTTTCTAAAGCTTTCTAAAGCTTTCTTGACCTGAAAATTAATCTCAACGATGTTAATGGACCTTTTCTTTGACATTTTAGTGAAATTATTTGCAAGATCCACAAGGTGAAGTTGCACATTTATTCTCTTCATATTCATCAGCCAAACAGAATTATGGACTGAAATTTCCATGAATAAATATAAGATAGGGACTGAAGGTAATAATATATTGTTATTTTTCTCTCTGTTGGAAAAACGTTAGTGGAAATGGTGGTTCATGGACCAGTGCCTTTATGTAAGCAATTGGCTGCTGGTCTGTGATGATTTCCCAGAAATTACAGGAGTAGGAAGGGAAGGGAAAGGGCAGCCAGGATACGGAGGAGGAGGAAGCGAAGAGGAGGAGGAAGAAAACTACCTACCTATCTGCAGGGCCATAGCTAGGGGGTGGCAAGGTGGGCCCCCACCATGGGGCACGGGTGATGGGAGGGAACAAAATTTGCTTTAAAATATGTCCTTAAATATAAATATTGATTATTGCCTCATAAGAAATGGTTTCAAATAGCGGGTGAATTGAATGGGTGGAGGGGTTGGGGTTGGAGGAGAGGTGGAAAGAAGAGCTAATTTGTCCATGGCTAGGGGGTGCAATGTGGACAGTTGTGCCAGGGGTGCAAGATCACCTAGTTACGGCTCTGCCTATCTGCCTATGTCAAGGGGGAGGGGGCTGGAGTTGTTGCTGCTGCTGAGTCTGAATTGGGAGTAGGAAGACAGGGTCCTTGGAAACACTGAGCCAGGGGAGGGAGGAGAAACCCATAATGAAGCAAGGAGTGTCTGGTGGCCCCCTCAGGAGCAGTTCAGCAGACTCCCTTACCTGGACCTTGTGTATGGACCTTGTTAAGGTGGCATCTGTACTCTTTAATTAAGTACTTCCCTTTCATTCCCAGATACAGACATGCAGTCACTGAATGGTTAATTCATATTTGAATGCAATGAGTGCAATACCGTGTTGAATGCAATACCGTGTTTAATTGTGTCTTGGGTTATATGTGTTTTCTGTCTGTTGTGAATTTCATTCTGGCTGTCCTAGCCAAAAAGTTACCTGATGGTTTTAATAAGAATAAGTATACAAATAATGCACTATTGTTGTGTCAAGAACATGCTGCAGAATAACCCCACAATAAAACACCAGTCTGCATGGGTACGTTGTTTCTTTCCATCTATCTACCCCTACCCAAACATGCTGACCCACGTAGAATACAACTCAGATTAATCAACCTTCTTAAGAGTCAACAGCCACTAACTGTTATTGATGTTGGCTTTTCAATTTATGCAAATTTTTATGGTTGGCATATAAAGGTAAAAAAGGTGAAGGACCCCTGGAAGGTTAAGTCCAGTCAAAGGCAACTGTGGGGTTGCAACCCTCATCTTGCTTCAGATCGAGGGAGCCAGCATTTGTCCACAAACACCTTTCTGGTCATGTGACCAGCATGACTAGACCACTTCTGGCCAATGGAAACGCTGTTACCTCCCCACTGCAGTGGTACCTATTTATCTACTTGCACTGGCATGCTTTTGTACTGCTAGATTGGCAGGAGCTGGGACAAAGCAACGGGACATCACCCAATCATGGGGCTTCAAACTGCCCACCTTCTGATCAGAAATCCCAAGAGGCTCAGTGGTTTAGACCACAATGACTATACTAAGAGTTATTATGCAGCGCCAAGTCAGCACCATTTCTACTTTTTGTAGATCCAAGAGAAGACAGAGAAAGAATGCCCTTTCAATGTTTTATTCACTCTCACATTTGTTGATACACTTATATGTAGTAAATCACTTCAATACTATGACATGCCTCCTAACTTTTTTAATGAAATGCTGAGAAGAAGGGAGATGTAGAGTGAATTTTTTTTGGCCATCTCTCCAACAACCTATTATTATTAATATTATATCACTCAATACAGTGGTACCTCAGGTTAAGTACTTAATTCGTTCTGGAGGTGTGTTCTTAACCTGAAACTGTTTTTAACCTGAATCACCACTTTAGCTAATGGGGCCTCCCTCTGCCGCTGCACCGCCGCCATGAGATTTCTGTTTTCATCCTGAAGCAACGTTCTTAACCCGAGGTAATATTTCTGGGTTAGCAGAGTCTGTAACCTGAAGCGTATGTAACCTGAAGCGTTTGTAACCCGAGGTACCACTGTTCATGCAAGAAGCTGAGAATCAATGTACCAAGATGAATATGGGTCAAGCAACTGATATGGTCCAAACATATAAAAGAATGAAGAAAAGAGAAAGAGGATAAAAAACTGAATTCTTACATTGGTTCATAAATCACAATCTGTGAAGGCTGTTCCATGAAAGAGGGTGTATTATAAAGGAACACGACTTGAGAAACAATCCCACCAATGAAAAGGTCACCTCATTGGTACAATTCATGAGGTATTGTGATTGGCGAGTGTATGTAAGACACCATCCTCCTCCTCCACCTCCTCTCTCTTTCTCTTTCTCTCTCTCTCTCTGTCACACACACACCCACATTTTTGTAATGTGTTCAGATCATAGTTACCATAACACATATTCAATGAATATTGCATTTATTTATTGTGGGTGTGATGAAAGTGTCATGCTGGCAATGCTTGGACTGGCTAGTAAATATTTTGCCTTCTATATTCTATTGCTGGGCACAAGGCATTAGTAAGCCTTTCCTCATAAGTGCCAATGAAATGAATGAATGGATCTGGTATACTTCTGTTTGCCCCTGCAAACTGACCTCCTAAAGGAATATACAGTGGTACTTTGATAGTGCTTCTATCATAAACATCACATGTTGTTTATTTAACCAGACTGATCCATTTTTGTTCTACAAAGGGTCCCTTTCTGCATCTCCTACCTCCCAGAAATTAATACAGCTCCAAGGCTTCAGCAAAACTTAATCTGACCTGCTTATTGCAGAATCAAGATCCCCATGGTCAAGGGGAAAGTCATTTTGTAAGTATTCTCTTTTTCTATTCCCATTGGACAAATTATATCATTTAGGGAAAACTCATATAGTATTCTGAACAAGGGCCTTGCCTTGCCTTAAAGTAACTCGGTCTCAAGTCACCTCAACATGACTCTGACGCATCTTTTTATACAATATGTGAAGGAGCACAGCCAATAAACCACTTGCATAAGAGACTGGTTGAATTGTGGTAGGATGAAAGTGATACCTGTTCCACCTGCATATACAAATCATTATCACATATTATTTTATGTTCATAGAGGGAGGAAAATAACACGGCAGAGTTCTTTTTCAACTTACATTCATTAGAATTTGTGCATAATATTCATGTTATTAAGTTGTGTGGCGAGTTCCCGCCCCCCAGTGGAAATAATGAGACAGGACAGAATTATTAAGGTTAATGGGCTAAATAAGGCCACAACCTTATTGGTTACAGGTGATGAGTGGTATTGGCTTAGGCATTGGTCCAGCAGACTATATCCGACTTCAGCCCATCCACCTGAAGTCCAGGAAGGGTTAACCACCAGTAGGGGAAGTCCTGCTGACACACATCAACCAGGAACTCCCCCAGGGTCACCAGTTGGGGGTGTGCCTTAGGCCATCACATCCATAGGCTTCGGACAGGGCCACACACCCGGAATCCTTTATCAATATCAATATACGGGGCAGGTGATGGTGCTACGTCCCCTCTTTCATCTACAGAGCAATACCAATGCATAACCACCAATATCAAGAAAGTTGTGATGATTTGCTATGAGGTAGGCAAAAACCAAGTGGCTGGTGCCAATTTGCCAGGACCCTCAACGGCGACCAACCAAGGCCCATAGCAAGGTCAAGGAACGAAAACCTTATAGGGCGGGAGGGTGGGAAAAGCAGCAACAGCTGGCAGGCAGCAAAGAGGGAGATCCCTGGCTGCGTCCTGGTTTAAATCAGGCAGGCCACACCCCCAGAGCCAGCTGATTGCCTGGCCAGGAAGTGACACGGCCGGGAATCCCCCCGCGCGTGTGGTGGGGCCGTGAAGCCCGCTACTCCACCTCCTCTGAAGGGCGGAAGTGGCTTTTCTCTCTTTCCAAGAGAATAGAAACCACATTGAACTAAGTACAAGTGAATGATTCTACTCTGATTTTGGGAAAATATAATACCATACCCTCCAACACAGTGACAGCAAAATCCAGGAAAAATCTTACTGAACACCATATTCCCATTTTTTCCTCATGAATGAACGGTGGTGGTTTTGGTTGTCATGATCTCACATGTTTTTGCAAGACTATTTCCCCAAGGAATGGTGCCCAAAAATGTGTGTTTGCGGGAACCGTGCAAGATTGCACGACCCCAACCCTTTAAAAAGTGGGGGTTTCGAGAGGGAAAATTGTGGTGCAAAATCTTGCAAGACCTTGGTGACCAAAAATGCCACTGGTCTCTCATGATAAAAATTGAGATGCCCCTTCAAAGGTCTTTTGTCTCATTTGTTTAATCTTCCATTCTATTTATTGGTTCATCAGTTCCATATATTGTGTCTGATGTAATTTTATTTCTCTCAAAATTTCTTGAGACTTTGGTTTTGCTCTCAGTTTCTTTTCCCCTTCTTCTATTTTCTTTAAAATTTTATCTTTCTTCTAATTTTGCTTTTCTTCTTTATTGCATTCTGTTGGATCAGAAACCCTCTCATAACGGCCTTACTTGCGTCCCAAATTGTTCTTTTTTCGACGTCAGTATTCATATTTATTTCAAAATAGTCTCTCAGAGTTTTTTGGGCCTTTTTGTAAACTTCTTCATCTCTGAATAAGGTGTCATTCATCCTCCATCTAAAAGAACCAATTGTTATTTGTTTCATCTCCATCCTAACGGCATTGTGGTCGGAGCAAGTTTTTGGGCAGATTTCCACTCTCTTTATCTTCGGTGCCATCCCTCTAGTTATCCATATTGAGTCAATTCAAGTCCATGTCATCTTGGCTTCAGAAAAGAAGGTTCCCTCTCTTCTCAAAGGATTCTTTGTTCTCCAGATATCCACCATATTGTCAGTCATTTCAAAGAAGGTTTTAGGTAGTCTGCCATCATTGGTGACTACCTGTTTTTGTGCTTTGTCCATATTTGTAGATACCACTCCATTCATATCTCCCATCAAGATTAAATTGTAATCCAAATGTTCAAGTAAAGTCTCATGCAACTTCTTAAAGAATTCAGATTTTCCCCCGTTCGGCGCATAAATTCCCACTGCCAGAAATTTTTCTCCTTGATATTGAATTTCAACTGCCAAATATCTTCCTTGTTCATCTTTGAAAATTAATTTTGGTAAAAGTCTCTCCTTTACATATATCACAACTCCTCTTTTTTTTACTCTGTCCGATGAAATAAATTCTTGTCCCAATCTCTTATTAATAAGTAGTTTCCTGTGTTGCCTCGTTACATGTGTTTCTTGCAAACAAATCAAATCCAGTTGTTCTTTTTTCAATATATGAAACACACATCTTCTTTTTCAAGGGGAATTCAGTCCATTACAATTCCAACTAAGAAGTTGCAAAGCCATGATGGGATTACTTCGCTTCTCTTCCCACTGCTCCAAGTAGTTGCTCTTCGTCTCTCGGTGGTTTTCTCTTCTCTGGGCTAGGGAGTCCAAATGGTAAGTTTGCTATACCCAAAATTCCTTTTTCCAGTGTTTTTGTCACTTCCTCTGATTCTGCTTGTTTCTGAAGGTGTTCTCCGTAGTCTCTCAAAAACTTGTCTTTGTCGTTTACTGTTCTTATTCTTATTTTCCTTTCTTTATATTTGAACGATAGGCCTTGGGGAAATTCCCACCTGAAAAGTATCTTGTTCCTTCTCAACAAAACCATGAGATCTCTGTAATGTGTCCTTAAATCCAAAATGTATTTTGGAATATCCTTAAAAATCTCCATAAAAGAGTCCCCAATTTCCAGAGTTCTCTGGTAATGTAAGTTCAGAATTTTGTCTCTTTCTTCTTTCGTTCGCAGAGTGATCAAACAGTCTCTTACCCTATTCTTCTTCTGGCGTAGCCCAATTCTGAAAGCACTCACAATCTTAAATTCTTCCTTCCCCAATTTTTCTTGCCAAACGTCTGTAAATTCCTTTGTAAGAAAGTCCTCCAGGTTCTCAGGTTCTCCAGGTTCTCAGATTTTGCTCCTTGGATCGTAATTCTATACAAGACAATGCCAAATCATGATCTTCCAATTTCTTATATGCTGGTGAAATCTTTTCCTCAGCGGCAGATGCAATCTGTTTTGCTTCCTCAGCTACCTTCTGGGTCGTGGCTGATTCCTCAATTAATTTTTCGATAGATTCTGTGTTAAAAGTCACTTTCTTTACCAAATCATTAATACTTGCTGTATTCACATCAGTTTTTGTTGATGCTGCCACCACCTGTTTTTTTGTATCTACCACTTCTTTTGCTAAATTTTCCAAGGAGTCATTGATTTTACTGAGTGCTTGAGTCAACACATCGTCAGTTGACATAATTTTTGATTTAGTCTGCGTGGCGGTTGCCCTTCCTGTTACTCCCGGAGTTGAAGGCTTTAGCTGATGGTATGTTTTGCCTGACCTAGTATGATGTATTGGGTCTATTTTTTCTTTACCATCTGCTGCCATAGCCTTCTCATGAGAATTCAAGGTCAGATCCCACGCCTGGGAGATTTCTTAAAAGTTTGTTTTGAGAAGGAATTTTCCAGTGGCACAGTTACTATAGCAAGAGAGGAATTTTCCAGTGGCTTAGCTATTATTGCAACAATGTCATTGTCCTCTAGGGGGATAACTTCAGCAACAAAATAATCTTAACAACAAATATAGTCTTTAAGAGGCCCCCTTAGCCCTTCCAAGCCACCATTTTAGAGTTCCAAATAGCTACTGTAAAACCCTAAAAGGGTTACTTTGTGCCCAGAAGAAGTCCAAAAACACTGTATCTTTCTTGCAGAGTTACTTAAAAGACTTAACTTTCCCTTTCAAGTCGAGCCCCTTTCAAATGGCAGTCCGTTTCCAGGGCTTTGAGACAGCGGAATTAACTTTCAACTTCAACTTTCACGCAGGAATATAATTTAAATCTTCCCCCCTCCGTTCCTGCAAACTCGGGGGGAGACCGCTTTTTGGTGTTTGGTTTTATATCTTTCAAAAAAGAGTCTTTTCAAGGTTTCCGCTTTAAAAGTCCCTTTTGCTTTGTTCTATCTACAAAGAGGGGAAGCAGACTTCCTGTTTATACTTTCCCCTTTCAGCACCAAATTTGTTCAAATTTGTTCTTCAATTTAAATCCAAGAAAAGCCTACTCACGGGTAGATATTTTAGCATCAAATTGTCCAGGAAAAAGTCAGCGCTCTCCAGCCACAGCTGCGCAGCTTCACTCCACGAAAATGACAGTCGGCTCTCAGCAATGCGCCGCTCACTCCGATCCACTTCGGAGCCTTTAAAAAGGCTTTTTCTCCGGCCGGGGGGGCGCAAAAGGTGCCCACTGAGCCCCCACGCTCACAGGCTTCACCCGCCTGTGATTCTCAGAGGTCCCCGCTTTGCTGTAGCAGCAGGACCCGATCTCGTGGAGCTACTCCCTCTGGAGCTCAGAGGGATTCCGCCATTAGCGGGAGGCGCCAACCCGGAATCGGCAAATAAGTGTGGGAAACTTTTGTCCTGGCAAATGAGAAAAAGACAAAAGTTAAATACCATTACAAATATAGAAGTGGAAGGAAAGAATATACATAACCCAACTGAGATCAGAAACTGTTTTCAAAAGTATTTTAAACAATTATACTCAAAAGGGCCTCAGAAAGATACAGACATAGAACGTTTTTTAAAGATAAATGGATTACAGAAAATTTCACAAGAAAACAAATTGATGTTGAATCACAAAATATCAGAACAGGAAATAGAAGGTGCCATTCAAAGTATGCAATTGGGCAAGTCTCCAGGACCAGATGGGCTGACCTCCCGGTATTACAAATCTTTGAAGGACTATTTAATACAACCTTTGAAGGAGGTCTGCAATGAGATCTTGGAGGGGAAAAGGGCGCCGGAGTCGTGGAAAGATGCATACATTACGCTTATACCGAAAACAGAGACTGAAAAGACTCAACTTAAGAACTACCGCCCCATATCCTTATTAAATGTGGATTACAAAATTTTTGCTGATATTTTGGCTAGAAGATTGAAAAAAGTTTTGGTGGATGAGATTCATAAGGACCAGGCGGGCTTTCTCCTGGGAAGGCATTTATCTGATAATTTGAGGAACATAATTGACATTTTGGAAAAATTAGAAGTAAACATAAACACGAAAGCAGTTTTTGTATTTGTGGACGCGGAGAAAGCCTTTGACAATATTTCCTGGAGTTTTATGAAAAAGAATCTACACGGTATGGGGGTACGGCAAGGGTTTGAAAACGGTATAGGCGCAATTTATTCAGAACAAAAAGCAAAATTAATTGTAAATAATGTGGTTACGGAGGAATTTAAGATAGAAAAAGGGACACGACACGGGTGCCCAATCTCCCCACTGCTTTTTATATCGGTCTTGGAGGTTTTGCTGAACATGATTAGAAAAGACCAGTTGGTTAGAGGGATACAGGTCGGAGCCAAACAGTATAAATTGAGAGCATTTGCAGATGACCTAGTTTTAACGTTACAGGAGCCAGAATCTAGTACGAAAAGGGCTTTAGACCTAATTAATGAATTTGGTCAAGTAGCAGGATTTAAACTGAACAAGTCAAAAACTAAAGTTTTAGAGAAAAATCTAACATCAATGGAAAAAGAAAGGTTTCAGAATGAGACTGGTTTGACTGTGGTTAAGAAAGTCAAATATTTGGGGATTAAGATGACAGCGAAGAATGTGAACCTATTTAAAGACAATTATGAAAAATGCTGGTCAGAAGTGAAAAGAGATTTAGAAATATGGTCAAATTTGAAGCTTTGCTTGCTGGGCCGAATTGCAGTTATAAAAATGAATGTATTGCCTAGAATGTTATTTTTGTTCCAAACATTGCAAATTGTGGATAAGATGGACTGTTTCAAGAAGTGGCAGAAAGATATTTCTAGATTTGTCTGGCAGGGCAAAAAGCCCAGAATAAAATTTAAGATTCTAACTGATGTAAAGGAAGGGGGGGGGGCTTTGCCCTACCGGACTTCAAACTTTACTATGAATCAGCAGCTTTTTGCTGGTTGAAAGACTGGCTGCTTCTTGAGAACACAGACATTTTGGACTTGGAAGGTTTTAATAATGCTTTTGGGTGGCATGCATATTTATGGTATGACAAGGTTAAGGTTCATAAAGTGTTTAAAAATCATATTGTCAGGAAAGCATTGTTTAATGTTTGGATAAGATACAAAGATTTACTGGAAAATAAAACCCCAAGGTGGCTGTCACCGATGGAAGCTAAGGCTTTCAAAAGACTTAATATGGAGTCCAATTGGCCAAAATACTGCGAGATTCTGGAACAAGAGGGAGACAAATGGAAATTGCGGAGTTTTGAGAAACTAAAGAGTAAAGTACGAGATTGGCTTCATTATTACCAGATAATGGAGGCTTATAAAATGGATAAAAAAATCGGATTCCAGGTGGAAAAATCAAAATTAGAAACAGAATTGTTAGAACCTAAAACTAAGAATTTGTCTAAGATATATAACTTGCTGTTGAAATGGAACACTCAGGATGAAACTGTGAAGTCTGCTATGATTAAATGGGCACAAGACGTTGGACACAACATTATGTTTGCTGACTGGGAACAGTTATGGACCACTGGTTTGAAATTCATGGCATGTAATGCCTTAAGAGAGAATATTATGAAAATGATTTATAGGTGGTACATGACCCCAGTCAAGCTTGCAAAAATCTATCATTTGCCCGATAATAAATGTTGGAAGTGTAAAGAGACTGAAGGCACATTCTTTCACCTTTGGTGGATGTGCCCAAGGATTAAGGCCTTCTGGGAAATGATTTATAATGAATTGAAAAAGGTACTTAAGTACACCTTCTTGAAGAAACCAGAGGCCTTTCTTCTGGGCATGGTCGGCCAAATGGTATTAAAGAAGGATAGAATTTTTTTTATGTATGCGACAACAGCAGCTAGAATTCTTATAGCAAAATACTGGAAAACACAAGATTTACCCACTCTGGAGGAATGGCAGATGAAGATGATCAAATACATGGGATTGGCGGAAATGACTGGCAGAATCCAAGACCAGGGGAAAGAGTCGGCGGAAGAAGATTGGAGGAAATTCAAGGACTATCTACAGAAATACTGTAAAATTAATGAAAGTTAGAATGATGTTGGACAGAAATTAAATGGTTACCAGCTGTAATGTAAAGGTGGAATAATAAATTAAAATAAGCTATATTAAGGTGGTAACAAGGACTTTGCTGAATTTAAGATTCTAAACTGGAATACAAAAGGGGGAGGTGAGAGGAAGTCCGGGATATAAGGTAATGGAAATAAGAATTGGGAATTATACTTGTTTTGTTTTGTTTTTAAATGTATATTTTTGTTTTTTGCTGTGTTAATTGGATTTCTTTTGTTTATAAAATTGGAAAATCTTAATAAATATATATGGGGGGGGGGGAAATTGGGATGCCCCAATTTTTCTGAGACACTTGCTGGGTATGCCATACAAGTTTACCAGACTGTTCAGCTCCCACTGTTTTTCCAGTTGTTTTTCTGTATGTAGCAGAAATAGCAATGTCTGCAGATGGGGAGATGATTATCACCCCTATAATTATGAGCATATAATTACCCTGCTATACAAACCCCAGGAAATGTATGTTCAAGGCCTTGAGAAAATAAACCACAACAATAAAAGTACTTGTAAGAGTCTTCTCCAATGCTCAGAGCTGGCACAAAGCATAAAGGGCAGGAAAGGCCCTGTCATTCTGAGCTCTAACAGTTTTAGGATAAGTTTGCAGTCTTTGGGTGTGCTGTGGTTTCTTCCAGACTAAGCATATTTTGAGTTGCTCGAACGATCTGCACCTCACTGTATCTGTTTTTCCCAGCAGTGCCTCACTTATAGATCCCCCTAATAAAGAAAATACAACTTCTGTGTGCAGGCAGAAAAAAAATGTACAATCTTGCAGTTAAGAACTGAGGTGCATTAAATAGGGGAGAAATCAATTAAAATCAATTAAAAAACATGAAATAGGAGTGGAGGAGATAGATGCAGTCACCTTCTTACACCAACTTCCTTGTGAAGGTAGAAAAATTTGCACAATCTTTCAGTCAAGAACTGAGGTGCATTAAAGAGAATTTTTAAAATAAAAAAAATTTAAAAACATGAAATAGGAACAAAGGAGATGGATGCAGTCACCTTCTCACACCAACTGATCAATGTAAAAATGGGGTCACATCTTGTTAATGTAAAAATGGGGTCACATTAAGTTGAAACAAGACACATTTGAATAACAGTGGCATCGAAGAAAACAGTGGCATGTGTGTCTGGAAGGAACATTTTGTCCCCAAAATGCTGATGTTATTGATACTGCTGCTTGGTTTTTTTCCTCATATTGTGAGCAAGAGCCATTCCATTCTTTCCAGCCTTAAGATGCGTTTTGACCAATGCAAAGTAAGTAACACCTACTTCACTCCACAGGAGTTTTCTCAGCCAGGAAATCTTGTCATTGGGTTTATTGCTTCTCGGTTTTACATGAGGCACTTCCCTACAATTTCATCTGAACAGACTTCTTTAGCACCCCAGAAGGAACTCATGTAAGTCACCCTCTTTTTCTTCTCGGTAGAATTAAAGGTTTTATCTCACAGAAATTAAGAACAGATAATGAAGCAAAAAGAGGTATTTTTGCAAATCATATGTGTTGGTACTTCTGAACTTTTATTGGCTGCACTTTCAGCATAGGTGGTTTTGTTTGTTTTTTAGTAGATGTAAACCTGTTCATTATTTTATCACTTAATTCTACTGTTACTTTTTTGCAGTCTACTAATATTATAGATCTAGTGTTCCACATGATATGCTTACGTAATTTCTTTCTGGACACCTGATTTTAGAGAGCAGAAGGGCTGCCTTGATGCACCTTATACTTCAATTAGTAATGCAGGAAATATTCTATGCACAGCAGATTTTTCTAATGAATGTATCCACCCTCTATTGTGTGGGCAGGTAATCCCTCCCCTTACCTGGCCTGGTTTCCCTGGCAACGCTTCCCCCAGGTGGGATTGGACAACTCACTGGGGTAGGCGGGGACCTCCAGGTATCCCACCTGAGGGAAGGCAAAGCCTATGCTGATGGGGCCACTCCAGATCCAGTGCTGCATGCGTCCACGCAAAAGGCGCCCCCCGTTTTAAGTGGGGAGCGGTCATTCTGGACACCTGATTTTAGAGAGCAGAAGGGCTGCCTTGATGCACCTTATACTTCAATTAGTAATGCAGGAAATATTCTATGCACAGCAGATTTTTCTAATGAATGTAGAAGATTGTTGCCACTAAATAAATACATCAGCCTGTTTTATTTAATGGAGGTGATAAAAAAATATGAGAAATCATTTTCTGTGTGCTTCTTTGGTTCTTTCCTCCCATCTTTTTATTATATCTAATCTAATTTGTATTGCAGTGTCGTGCCAAAAAACTACCAGGAGGTTCTTGCCATGATATTTGCTGTAGAGGAGATAAACAAAAATCACCACATTTTGCCTAACATCACGTTGGGCTTCCGAATCTATGATAGCATGCACAGGGTTCTAGTTACTTATAAGCTCTCACTGGACCTACTTTCTCCACGGCATATTTCAGCTCCAAATTATAAATGTGATCGCCAGAACAATTTGATGGCCATTCTTGGAACAAAGTCCACTGAGCTCTCCTTAAATTTGGCCACTATTATAAGCATGTACAAGATTCCTCAGGTGGGTGTTTTTGAGGATAGTGCTGAGATTGTGTGAGATATGAGCATTCAAAATGCTAAGTAAAGGGTTAATACTCACAAGGGCTGCAACATTCTAAGAAAGAATCTTGTGAGGTCATATAACTTGTGCATGAGGCAGTTGTGTAAGTTGGTACAGTTATGTCAATTAATAACAGTCTTTTTGAGTTAGAGACACGGAGCAGCAGACCTGTTCAGTTCTGCTGCAGTATGCCTCAAAGTTTGTTGGTCTGTAAGGGTTTTAGACTTAGTGATAAACAGAGAGGGCGCTTGGAGGGGCATTTCTCCCTCTCTGCAGCTTGAGCTCCTACACTTCTTTGGAGAAGAATATTAAACAAACCCTATGACTACTGAGACACCTTTCTAGGAGTCAGTGGATTGCACCCTAAATTATGTTTATTTAGATTATTTCAAATTAAATGCATCAAGATTGCCTTGGCTTGAAATATCCATTGATGTGAACTAAATTAAACTAGTTTAAGAATGCATCTAACCCATTGCTTCTAATGAGAAAGTCATCTAAATATATCCTGCTATGCATGTGCTGCTGCTGCTGCTGCTGTTGGTAGTAGTAGTAGTAATTAGATTTCTATACCACCCTTCATCTGAAGATGCTATCATTATTTTTGCCTGGTTAATGAAATATTCATTTAACCCAAAGTAGTGGCTGTGGACAAAAATAATCCATTTTAACAATGCATACCATTAATCCACACATTTTCTGTGCTATTCATATCATATATGTGTTTGTTTTTAGTTCACCTATGCCTGTCTTGACTCAAGGGTGACTGAAAGAAGGCAGTACCATTCCCTGTACCAGATGGTCCCTAATGATGTCCATGAGTACAATGGGTTGGTCAAGTTACTTTTGCATTTCAAATGGACATGGGTTGGTCTCTTTACTATGAAATACATTACTGGAGAATTTTTTTTGGAAGCATTAGTTCCCCAGCTTACCCTGAATTACATCTGTGTTGATTTTATACGTAGGATATGGCCATTGGCTTATGCTGAAGGAATGTCAGATTTGCTCTTCAGTGAATTTAATAAAATTTCAATTATCATGACAAGCAAAGCCAATGTTTTTGTGGTCTATGGTAGTTCCATGGTGATGCACATTTTGATCGGGTATCTTCATATGGCAAAACTTCCTATGGGTAAAGTATGGCTTGTGACAAGTCATTGGGATTTCAAAACCACCAATGAAAAGAGGTGGGATATGCACCATTTACAGGGTGCCTTATCTGTATCTATACACTCAAATGAACCCCTGGGATTCAGAACATTTCTTCAGAGTCTAAATCCTTTTGAGGAAAAACAAAATGATTTGAGCAAGGATTTCTGGGAAAAGACCTTCAATTGTTCATTGAAAAATAATAATGTGGGTGAAGAGCCTAAGAAACGTTGCACTAAGGAGGAGAAATTGGAGAGTCTTCCATTACAAATCTTTGAAATGAGCATGACTGGCAGCAGCTATGCTGTGTATAATGTTCCTCACGCAGTGGCACATGCTCTACATGCTATGTATCAATCTAGATTCAAACAAAAATCAAAGGCGGCTAGAGTGGATTTGCAGAATCTGCAGCCATCGGAGGTAATTTTACCCACAGCACAGTATTGACTCCTCTTGGGTCGCCTAGAATACCATATTATTCCATAGCTGTGTAAAAAAAATATATCTCCTGTACATAAACATAACTTACATTCAAGGCTTTTTCTTTCCTATCAAATAGCTTGGTGAGAATGGCTGGCTTCCCTGTTTGCTGTGTTATACATAGCACTTTCACTAATAAATCATCCACTTTTATGTCATACCTCCTAAATGAGAAAATTTTGGTCTGGTTGTATTCCCCTACTGACCTCCCTGATAGACGTTATGTATAGGTGGAGTATACAATTCTGCATTCTCCAGGGCTGCTGATAACATTCTCACTGCTGGCTAATATACCTGGAACCCGTTTTTAAAGAAAGAAATAGGAGGATTTTTTTTACTTTTTCATCTTTTATTAGAAAGCATCCTCATCATGTTGAGTTTTTGCCTGCACTTTATTATTCATTTGTCTCTTCCCAAGCTCCTTTTACTTCGTCTAAATGTGTCTTGCTGTCACACCATACATTTGGATACTTCTGAACCTATTGTTGTCCAGTTTTGTGTGATGCATCCTAAGAGGGATAAACAGGTTTTTGACCCTTTTCCTGAATCAGGTGGAGGATGAGCCACCTCCAAGTATGCAGAAGTGATGACTCCTAATGAGTTAGCTGCCAGAGACTAGGCTGCCTACCTGAAAAATAACTATTACTCAGGTGTGACAGGCTGTTCCTCAAAGACCAAATTTCTTATGCTATGCTGATGACCTGCAGTTATGCTCTGGGTGTGGCTCTGAAGACCCATAGTTTTAATCTGGCAGTTTCTAGTAGAGAGTGGTGGCACAACTTCCTTACATGAGTTCACTGGCAAGGAGAGTTAGCAAACGTTGCATGATAATTCCTAAGATTGAGAACCTAGTTTTTGTCTATGTTTGGTTACAATTGGATGCAATTTTAAATCAAGATGATGAACTGAACCTTTCAAAACTTCACTGTTTTTATACAAAACTACCAATATTCTGTAGTATTTTACAAATTAACTTTAGAATGATTTTTTTTAGGGGGAAACTAAATTAAGGGTTTTTTATTTCATAAAATGTCTGGACTGGATACACACACACTTGTGCACACCTCTCTGAAAATTATGGTTGTATTCACCACTCTGAGGATTCAAACATTTTACCCCTTTCTATATTTTTTGAATGTAGCTCCATCCCTTTCTAAGAAATATCACATTCAACAACAGTGCTGGAGAGACAATACAGCTTAACGAACATGGAGAGTTAAAGGCAGGATTTGATGTGACCAACTGGGTAATGTTTCCAAATCAATCTTTTGGTAGAGTCAAAATTGGAAGGCTGGATCTTCAAGCTCCTCCAGGCAAGGAATTAACCATTCAGGATGAACGCATTGTGTGGCATAGAACATTTAACCAGGTGAGCTAGGAAGACTTGTAAATCTTTTTCTATCAAATAACTGGAAATGGATTGTTCAAATGTGCCTGATGACTTTTTTTTCCATATTGTTACGTACACTCTAATTAGTGCACCCCATTCTGCAATCAGCAAAAGGTTTCAAGACTTCCAACTTCCAACATGTACCCTGGGTTGGTTTCATTTAAAGAGGGTCACTGGAGACTCGGGAAATGCATGTAATGTAAGGCTAATCTGTACATATATTCACAGTAAGCATAAGAAGTTGATTCATAGCATTTTCATTGATTTCCCATCTTTCCTCCCATGATCCCAGGGATGGTTACAGATAAAACATCAGCAAATCAATCAAATGCAACATTCATAATACAGAAATAAAACAAGAACTAATAATTTAATTGTGCACAGAAAATAAAAATGCAAAAAATAAATCCATAGCAGCTGGCCTTCTGAAAGAAGAGTGTTTTCAACTGCCAGCAAAAGAGTAAATGGTGGGCAGCAGAACTACCTAGGAAGGGGGGGGGGGGGTTCAAAAAATGGAATATTAAAACTAAGATGGCCCTGGTGTATGTGGCTTACTCACAGTCTTCAGCTAGTAATTTCCTAAAATACGAGCAGGAAAATATATGGGGATATCAGTCCCGATCAAATATCCCCAAGCCCCAATGGGATTAGAACCACCAATATCACAGCATTGTATTTTCCTACTAGGGAATTCAAGTCTATGTCTCTTTCAGAATCAGTTTCAGGAGTGCTAATCATTTGATCACTTTCACAAACACTTTGACGTCATCTCTAGGCATCAGAGAGCATGTGAGAAAGAAATACCCCTCTTTCCAACCAAAAAATCACATGTCCTTGGCTGTCCCTTTAGTACACAAAGTTTTATCATGCCAAGCAAAGGAAAAATTGAATAAAAGGGGAATTAGAATATTCAGTCTTAATTGATAAATAAATGGAACCATGAAAGGCCGGTAAGATAAGTCCATTATTCAATGTGTCTTGATATTCAATGAAATGAAAATTGTAATGAAAATGATAAAATTGGATGTCTATTTGTAGATTCTCCCCACTTCTCTATGTAATGACAAATGCCTCCCTGGTTACAGCAGGAAAAAGAAGGAAGGGAAGCCTTTTTGCTGTTATGAATGTGTTCCTTGTCCAGAAGGGAAGATTTCTAACCAGACAGGTAGGAGATATGGTTGTCACAGAGGTCAACGTGCCTTTGACACTTAAGATATGTATTTTCAGGATCCACTACATTCTTGCACCACTAATTATTTTAACTGTTTTTAATATTCCATTTTAAAATGTTTCATTCTGTCACGGGATCTGTTGGTAAAGGGTGAGTAATAAATTGAATATTAATAAATTGCAGAATGATTTCCACAATTATCCAGCAAGCCTGATGTGACTATATTTGGTATTCAGCTAAGTTGTTGTGCATGCAGAACAAGGTCTGTGCATGCAATAGAACCTCCCTGCTGTTTTCCCCCTGCAGCACCTAAACCCATTCTGGGTTTCCCACAAGGCTCCAGGGAATAATTATGGAGTTCATGGAGAGTAGGGTGAGGACAAGGGGGGAAGTGCCATTGCATGCGTGAACTTCATTCACCATGTGCATAGTCCACAGAGTGCTACATTGAAACCCACCATATGGCTTTAAAGGAGGGAAATAATCATGCTTAAAATGTGCATTATCTTGTTTGAATGCTGAAAATATTCCATATGCAGTACACCTTCCACCAACACTGAAAACAATGCCTTTTCTGAAGTAGCCCAGGCCAAACTTAAGACATGTAGTAAATCAAGCTACTATTTAGACATCCATGTTCTGATATCAGCAGTTCTGGCCAGGGCCTTAGAAGGACACCAAATGGGTTTTATTATATATCTTTTGCTAACTATTGGTATTATACACTGTCCATCTGACTGGTTTGCCCCAGCCACTCTAGGTGGCTTCCAGCATGATAAAAAACACAGCAAAATGTCAAACATTAAAAACTTCCCAATGCAAGGCGCTGTTCAGATGTCTTTGATAAGTTGCGTAGTTGTTTATCTGTTTGACATCTGATGGAATGACATTCCACAGGGCAGGTGCCACCACCAAAAAAGCCCTCTGCCTGTTTCCTATAACTTCATTTCTAGCAGTGAGGGAACCACCAGAAGACCCTCAAAGCTGGACTTTGTTGTCTGGGATGAACAATAGGGTGGAGATGCTCCTTCATATATACAGGGCCTGAATTGTGCTCAGAAATGTACTGGGAGCCAATGTAGATCTTTAAGACCAGTGTTATAACATCATGCTCATCAGGGTGGAAGGTGGATGTGACTTTTTAAATTCGTTTTATGCTTTCTGTTAGTTCATCCAGAGCTGGGATAGCTTCCCCACAGTTCTGGACTAGGATCTGTGGAATAATGTGCCTTCTTTGCTGATATCTCACATCTGATGGAGCTGTTCTTTGCTTAAAAGCAAAGATGGATAGCTTTCGCATGTGAGGAGGTTGCAAATGAATGAGAACCCTTGGCTACTGAACTTGGAAATGAGGAGAGATTTAATGCAGCTACAACAAGGACTATAAAAGTATCCAATTTTAAAACTGTTTATTTTAGATATGGATGTCTGCATGGAATGCCCAGAAGATCAATACGCAAACTTCCACCAGAACCAATGCATTCCCAAAGTCATAACCTACCTTTCATACGAGGAACCTTTAGGAATGACTTTAGCTTTGTCTGCTTTTGCTCTTGCTCTGATCACAGCCTTGGTGATAATAATATTTGTGAAGCACCAGAACACACCCATCATCAAAGCCAACAACCAAAGTGTCACCTACATTCTTCTCGTATCCCTCCTACTGTGTTTCCTCTGCTGCTTGCTTTTTATTGGAAAACCTGGACAGCTAATTTGCTTACTCCGACAGACAACTTTTGGCATCATATTTTCTCTTGCTCTTTCCAGTTTGTTAGCTAAAACCATCACTGTGGTCCTGGCATTTATGGCTACTAGACCAGGATCTAGAATGAGAAAATGGATGGGGAAAAAGCTGACAAACTCTATCATGTTTTCAGGCTCCTTTATTCAAGCAGGAATTTGTACCCTTTGGTTGAGTATTTCTCCCCCATACGCAGATACAGACATGTACTCCGTCAATGGGGAAATCATAGCAGAGTGTAATGAAGGCTCAACTGTCATGTTTTATATTGTCCTGGGCTATATGTGCTTCCTGGCCATTGTCAGCTTCACGGTGGCATACCTTGCTAGGCGGTTGCCAGACACTTTCAATGAAGCCAAATTCATCACTTTCAGCATGATAGTGTTCTGCAGTGTTTGGTTGTCCTTTGTTCCTGCCTACCTGAGCACCAAAGGAAAATACACGGTGGCTGTGGAGATCTTCTCTATCTTATCCTCCAGTGCTGGGTTACTCCTTTGCATCTTTTCCCCTAAATGCTATATTCTTTTGTTCAAGGCTGACTTGAATAACAGGCAGCAACTAAAGTCAGGAATATGAGAATTAAAAACAGATGGAACTCCCCCCCCCCTTTCAAGCATGCAATCTGAATGGTAGAATGAATAGTATAATCACCAACGCATACTTCACAGAGGTTAAATATACTGAGAAACATACTTTCTAAAGCTTTCTAAAGCTTTATTGACCTGAAAATAAATCTTTTTTTAAAAAAACTATTTTTTATTACATTTTCCATTTTAACAATCCAATCAAATCACATAAAATATTCCAAATTATACAAATACATCATATAGTCCAAATATTCCGCCAAACTAAATTTTTATTGGGACTTCCCATGCTTCTAGTGGGGCTCTGATCATCTTATATCTCTACTACCTTCAGTTTCAATAGTTTCTTTAAATCTTCCTGTTGTTACCCTTCCTTCTTTCATGGTCTCTGAGTTGTTTCCACAGGCGAGTTGAAGTAAGCAATGATGTGCTTCTGTGTGAAATTTGAATGCTTGACTCTCCTATTATTGCAGCTGGTAAGCCTATTGTTTGCAGTATATCCTCACATGCTGGTGTTTATGCCGAATCATTCCAAAAGTCATTTCGCTGCTGGCAGACACCATCTTCTCTCAATTTCGATGAAATAAAATCTAGGCATTTGCTCATTAATTTTCCCAGACCGGTTGCATCAAACATTAGCCTTTCCAGAGGAGATTTGCCAAATTGGACGTGAAGTGCAGAGATATTAACAAATTAAGAGCTCACCTCCCCCTATGACTATTTATCTCTGCAGCTCAGTCTTTCCAAACTATATCATTTAGTCCTGGTTTAAATCGGGCGGGCCACACCCCCAGAGCCAGCCGATTGGCTGGCCACGAAGTGACACGGCTGGGAATCCCCCCAATTGTGAGCAGGCTGGGTTCCAGCTGCCGCGCGCATAGTGGGGCCGTGAAACCTGCTAGTCCACGTCCTCTGAAGGTCAGAAGTGGCTTTTCTCTCCTTCCAAGAGAATAGAAACCGAAAGGGCAGGAAGAGAAGAGGAAGAGGAAGAAAACTACCTGCCTATCTTCAGGGCTGTAGCTAGGGGGTGGCAAGGTGGCCCCCCACCATGGGGCACAGGCAATGGGGGGCACATAATTGGCTTAAAAATATGTCCTTACATATAAATATTGATTATTGCCTCATAAGAAATGGTTTTAAATAGAGGGTGAATTGAATAGGTGGAGGGGTTGGGGTTGGAGGAGAGGCAGCAAAGAGGGAGATCCCTGGCTGCGTCCTGGTTCAAATCGGGCAGGCCATGGCCGGGAATCCCCTCAATCGTGAGGTGGCTGGGTTCCAGCTGCCGTGTGCATAGTGGGGCCGTGAAACCCGCTACTCCACCTCCTCTGAAGGTCAGAAGTGGCTTTTCTCTCTTTCCAAGAGAATAGAAACCACATTGAACTAAGTACAAGTGAATGATTCTACTTTGATTTGGGGAAAATATAATACCATACCCTCCAACACAGTGATAGCAAAATCCAGTAAAAATCTTACTGAACAACATATTCCCATTTTTTTCTCATGAATGAATGGGGGTGGTTTTGGTTGTCATGATCTCACATGATTTTGCAAGAAAATTTCCCCAAGGAACGGTGCCCAAAAATGTGTGTTTGCGGGCACTGTGCAAGATTGCACGACCCCAACACTTTAGAAAGGGGGGGGGCTGAGAGTGAAAATTGTGGTGCAAAATCATGCAAGACCTTGGTGACCAAAAATGCCACTGGTCTCTCATGATAAAAATTGGGATGCCCCAATTTTTCTGAGACACTTGCTGGGTATGCCATACAAGTTTACCAGACTGTTCAACCTCCACTGTTTTTCCAGTTGTTTTTCTGTATGTAGCAGAGACAGCAATGTCTGCAGATGGGGAGATGATTATCACCCCTATAATTATGGACACATCATTGCCCTGCTAAACAAACTCCAGGAAATGTATGTTCAAGGCCTTGAGAAAATAAACCACAACAATAGAAGTACTTATAAGAGTCTTCTCTAATGCTCAGATCTGGCAAATAGCATAAAGGGCAGGAAAGGCCCTGTCATTCTGACCTCTAACAGTTTTAGGATAAGTTTGCAGTCTTTGGGTGTGCTGTGGTTTCTTCCAGACTAAACATATTTTGAGTAGCTTGAACAATCTGCACCTCACTGTATCTATTTTTCCCAGCAGTGCCTCACTTATAGATCCTCCTATTAAAGAAAATACAACTTCTGTGTGCAGGCAGAAAAAAAAAGTACAATCTTGCAGTTAAGAACTGAGGTGCATTAAATAGGGGAGAAATCAATTAAAATCAATTAAAAAACATGAAATAGGAGCGGAGGAGATGGATGCAGTCACCTTCTTACACCAACTGATCAATGTAGGAATGGGTTCACATCTTGTCAAATTAAGTTGAAACAAACTCATCTGAATAAAAGTGACATTGAAGAAAACAGTGACGTGTGTCTGGAAGTAATTTCTTGTCCCCAAAATGCTGATGTTATTGATACTGCTGCTTGTTTTTCTCCCTCATATTGTGAGCAAGAGCCATTCAGTTCTTTCCAGCCTGAAGATGCGTTTTGACCAATGCAAAGTAAGTAACACCTACTTCACTTCACAGGAGTTTTCTCAGCCAGGAAATCTTGTCATTGGGTTTATTGCTTCTCGGTTTTACATGATGCACTTCCCTACAATTTCATCTGAACCATCCTCTTCAGCACCCCAGAAGGAACTCATGTAAGTCACCCTCTTTTTCCTCTCTGTAGAATTAATATTTTTTATCTCACATAAATTAGGAACAGATAATGAAGCAACAAGAGAGCTTTTCCTCTCTTATAGTCTGAAATGTGAGATGCAAATCATATGTTGGTACTTCTGAACTTTTATTAGCTGCACCTTCAGCATAGGTGGGTTTGGGTTTATTTTAGTAGATGCAAACTTGGTGCATATTGTATCACTTAATTCTACTGTTACTTTTTTGCAGCCTACTAATTTGATAAATCTAGTGTTCCATATGATAAGCTTATGCAATTTCTTTCTTGACACCTGATTTTAGAGAGCAGAAGGGCTGCCTTAGTGCAGTGCTTCTTTAAATCTGTTTTTGCTCCAGATTCATTTGTTTAAATAGAGCAAATAAAGGAATATAACACAAGTTTACAGTGTTGTTAATTGAGGCCCCGTCCCCCCCTTTATGATGAAATAAGACACATGGACACAAGTATTTTAGGTAAATTGGCTAAAGAAGCCACAACTTTATTGGTTGCAGAATGTGATTGGTATTGGCTTAGGCATTGAATCTGAACAGACTAAAACTGATTCCTGCCTGCCATGCAGGAAGTCACAGAAGGGTTAACAACCTGCAGGGGCAGCTTGTTGATACAAATCAACTGGAAGCTTTCCCCTAGAGTCACCGGAGAGTCGTGTCATGGCCCTGGTCACCACCTGGGCTTCAGACAGGAACCACGACTACTGGATTCCTTTAATGGAATACCCTTCAAAGGGAGTGGTAGGTGATGGCCCCAACCTTCCCTCCAACACACAACACTTTTCCAATGCCTAACTGCCAAACCTTACAAAGTTGTGATGATTTGCTATGAGGTAGGTGAAAAATCAAGTGGCTGGTGCCAGTCTGCCAAGAGGAAAAAATACCTACCAGGCCCCTTCAATAGGCAACCAACCGAGGTCCATAGAAAGGTCAGATATTGAATGCACGAGAATAGAGGGAAGGAGGGAGGGAGGGAGGGAGGGAGGGAGGGAGGGAGGGAGGCGGGGGATCCATGCATGCAGGAAAGAAACAGGCTGAGCCACAGTCCCACGCTCATTTAAGAGTAGCAAACCACGAACCCCCCGTCAGCCATATTGGCTGGATGTGGGCATGACACAGGCCAGGGACTCTCTGACACAGTGGGCCATCCATGCCCCCTGCAAACTGTGGGAAGTGAGACCCACTCACAACTCCTCACTTTGGGGAAGAGGAGAGGCTTTTTCTAATTCATTTGTAAATAATGCACATGGTAGCCCTACCCTAGAAACATTCCATTGGATGTCCATGAGTTTTAGACTAGAAATATTTCACAGCTCTAGAAGGTGTAGAGAATATGAAAATACCGTACTTTTTTCTGAATTGTTCAAAAGACTATAAATCTATGCAAAAAACCGTACAAAGGCCATGTAGCAATGGATTTGCAGTAAAGGACACCTTACACTGCAATTTGTATTGCAGGAAATACTTTGTGCACAGCAGATTTTTCCTAACGGATGTAGAAGATTGTTGCTACTAAATAAGTAGGTCAACCTGCTTTATTTCATGGAGGTGATAAAAAATATGAGAAATAGTATACTGTGTGTCCCCCCCCCCAATTTGTATTGCAGTGTGGTACCAAAAAACTACCAGGAGGTTCTTGCCATGGTATTTGCTGTAGAGGAGATAAACAAAAATCACCATATTTTGCCTAACATCACGTTGGGCTTCCGAATCTATGATAGCATGCACAGGGTTCTAGTTACTTATAAGCTCTCACTGGACCTACGTTCTCCACGGCATATTTCAGCTCCAAATTATAAATGTGATCGCCAGAACAATTTGATGGCCATTCTTGGAACAAAGTTCACTGAGCTCTCCTTCAATATGGCCACTATTATAAACATGTACAAGATTCCTCAGGTGGGTGTTGTTTTAGGATAGTACTGAAATTGTGTGAGATATGAGCATCCAAAATGCTAAGTAAAGGGTTAATACTCACAAGGACTGCAACATTCTAAGAAAGAATCTTGTGAGGTCATATAACTTGTGCATGAGGCAGTTGTGTAAGTTGGTACAGTTATGTCAATTAATAACAGTCTTTTTGAGTTAGAGACACTGAGCAGTAGGCCTGTTCAGTTCTGCTGCAGTCTGCCTCAAAGTTTGTTGGTCTGTATGAGTTTTAGTCTTAGTGATAAGCAGAGAGGGGGCTTGGAGGGGCATTTCTCCCTCTCTGCAGGTTGAGCTCCTGCACTTCTTTGGAGAAGAATATTAGACAAACCCTATGACTACTCAGACACCTTTCCAGGAACCAGTGGGTTACACCCTAAATTATGTTTGTTTAGATTATTTCAAATTAAATGCATCAAGATTTCCTTGGCTTTACATATCCAGTGATCATAACTTTTCCCTGGTAAATGAAACATTCATTTAACCCAAAGTAGTTGCTGTGGACAAAAGTAATCCATATTAACAATGCATACCCTTAATCCACACATTTTCTGTGCTATTCATATCATATATGTGTTTGCTTTCAGTTCACCTATGATTGTCTTGACTCAAGGGTGACTGAAAGAAGACAGTACCATTCCCTCTACCAGATGGTCCCTAATGAAGTCCATGAGTACAATGGGTTGCTCAAGTTACTTTTGCATTTCAAATGGACATGGATTGGTCTCTTTACTATGGAATACATTACTGGAGAATTTTTTTTGGAAGCATTAGTTCCACAGCTTACCCTGAATTACATCTGTGTTGATTTTATACATAGGATATGGCCATTGGCTTATGCTGAAGGAATGACGGATTTGCTCCTTAGTGAATTTAATAAAATTTCAATTGTCATGACAAGCGAAGCCAATCTTTTTGTGGTCTATGGTAGTTCCATTTTGATGGACATTTTGATCGGGTATCTTCATATGGCACAACTTCCTATAGGTAAAGTATGGCTTGTGACAAGTCATTGGGATTTCAAAACCACCAATGAAAAGAGGTGGAATATGCACCATTTACAGGGTGCCTTATCTGTATCTATACACTCAAATGAACCCCTGGGATTCAGGACATTTCTTCAGAGTCTAAATCCTTTTGAGGAAAAGCAAAATGATTTGATCAAGGATTTCTGGGAAAAGACCTTCAAGTGCTCATTGAAAAATAATAATGTGGGTGAAGAGCCTAAGAAACGTTGCACTGAGGAGGAGAAATTGGAGAGTCTTCCATTACAAATCTTTGAAATGAGCATGACTGGCAGCAGCTATGCTGTGTACAATGTTCCTCACGCAGTGGCACATGCTCTACATGCTATGTATCAATCTAGATTCAAACAAAAATCGCAGGTGGCTAGAGTGGATTTGCAGAATCTGCAGCCATGGGAGGTAATTTTACCCACAGCACAGTATTGACTCCTCTTGGATCGCCTAGAATACCATATTATTCCACAGCTGTGTAAAAAAAATATATCTCCTGTACATAAACATAACTTACATTCAAGGCTTTTTCTTTCCTATCAAATAGCTTGGTGAGAATGGCTGGCTTCCCTGTTTGCTGTGTTATACATAGCACTTTCTCTAATAAATCATCCACTTTTATGTCATACCTCCTAAATGAGAAAATTTTGGTCTGGTTGTATTCCCCTACTGACCTCCCTGATAGACGTTATGTATAGGTGGAGTATACAATTCTGCATTCTCCAGGGCTGCTGATAACATTCTCACTGCTGGCTAATATACCTGGAACCCGTTTTTAAAGAAAGAAATAGGAGGATTTTTTTTACTTTTTCATCTTTTATTAGAAAGCATCCTCATCATGTTGAGTTTTTGCCTGCACTTTATTATTCATTTGTCTCTTCCCAAGCTCCTTTTACTTCGTCTAAATGTGTCTTGCTGTCACACCATACATTTGGATACTTCTGAACCTATTGTTGTCCAGTTTTGTGTGATGCATCCTAAGAGGGATAAACAGGTTTTTGACCCTTTTCCTGAATCAGGTGGAGGATGAGCCACCTCCAAGTATGCAGAAGTGATGACTCCTAATGAGTTAGCTGCCAGAGACCAGGCTGCCTACCTGAAAAATAACTATTACTCAGGTGTGACAGGCTGTTCCTCAAAGACCAAATTTCTTATGCTATGCTGATGACCTGCAGGTATGCTCTGGGTGTGGCTCTGAAGACCCATAGTTTTAATCTGGCAGTTTCTAGTAGAGAGTGGTGGCACAACTTCCTTACATGAGTTCATTGGCTAGGATAGTAAGCAAACTTTGCATGATAATTCCTAAGACTGAGAACCTAGTTTTTGTCTATGTTTGGTTACAATTGGATGCAATTTTAAATCAAGATGATGAACTGAACCTTTCAAAACTTCACTGTTTTTAAACAAAACTACCAATATTCTGTAGTATTTTACAAATTAACTTTAGAATGATTTTTTTTAGGGTGAAACTAAATTAAGGGTTTTTTATTTCATAAAATGTCTGGACTGGCTACACACACACAACTAGTGCACACCTCTCTGAAAATTATTGTTGTATTCACCACTCTGAGGATTCAAACATTTTACCCCTTTCTATATTTTTGAATGTAGCTCCATCCCTTTCTAAGAAATCTCACATTCAACAACAGTGCTGGAGAGACAATACGGTTTAATGAACATGGAGAGTTAAAGGCAGGATTTGATGTGACCAACTGGGTAATGTTTCCAAATCAATCTTTTGGTAGAGTCAAAATTGGAAGGCTGGATCTTCAAGCTCCTCCAGGCAAGGAATTAACTATTCAGGATGAACGCATTGTGTGGCATAGAACATTTAACCAGGTGAGCTAGGAAGACTTGTAAATCTTTTTGTTCCAAAAAAGGGGAAATGGATTGTTCAAATGTGCCTGATGACTTTTTTCAATATTGTTACATACACTCCAATTAGTGCACCCCGTTTTGCATTCAGAAACGTTTTCAAAACTTCCAACTTCCAACATGTACCCTGAATTGGTTTCATTTAAAGAGGGTCACTGTAGACTCAGGAAATGCTTGCAATGTAAGGCTAATCTGTACATTTATTCACAGTAAGCATAAGAAATTGGTTCATAGCCCTAATTTCAGGTGTATAGTATTTCCATTGATTTCCCATCCTTTCTCCCATGATCCCAGGGATGGTTACAGATAAAACATCAGCAAATCAATCAAATGCAACATTCATAGTACAGAAATAAAACAATAACTAATAATTTAATTGTACACGGAAAATAAAAAGGCAAAGAATAAATGAATAGCAGCTGGCCTTCTGAAAGATTAGTGCTTTCAACTGCCAGCAACAGAGTAAATGGTTGGCAGCAGAACTACTTGGGAAGGGGGATTCAAAAAATGGAACATTAAAACTAAGATGGTCCTGGAGTATGCTGCTTACTCTCAGTCTTCAGCTAGTAATCTTATAAAATACGAGCAGGAAAATATATGGGGATATCATTCCCCAACAAATCTCCCAAGGCCCCAATGGGATTAGAACCACCAATATCACAGCATTGTATTTTCCTACTAGGGAATTCAAGTCTATGTCTCTTTCAGAATCAGTTTCAGGAGTGCTAATCATAGAATCATAGAATCATAGAGTTGGAAGTGACCACAAGGGCCATCGAGTCCAACCCCCTGCCAAGCAGGAAACACCATCAGAGCACTCCTGACATATGGTTGTCAAGCCTCTGCTTAAAGACCTCCAAAGAAGGAGACTCCACCACACTCCTTGGCAGCAAATTCCACTGTCGAACATCTCTTACTGTCAGGAAGTTCTTCCTAATGTTTAGGTGGAATCTTCTTTCTTGTAGTTTGGAGCCATTGCTCTGTGGTGCCCAGAACTGGACACAGTACTTCAGGTGAGGTCTGACCAGAGCAGAATACAGTGGCACTATTACTTCCCTTGATCTAGATGCTATACTCTTATTGATGCAGCCCAGAATTGCATTGGCTTTTTTAGCTGCCGCATCACACTGTTGGCTCATGTCAAGTTTGTGGTCAACCAAGACTCCTAGATCCTTTTCACATGCACTGCTCTCAAGCCAGGTGTCACCCATCTTGTATTTCTGCATCTCATTTTTTTTTGCCCAAGTGCAATACTTTACATTTTTCCCTGTTAAAATTCATCTTGTTTGTTTTGGCCCAGTTCTCTAATCTGTCAAGGTCGTTTTGAAGTGTGATCCTGTCCTCTGGGGTGTTAGCCACCCCTCCCAGTTTGGTGTCATCTGCAAATTTCATCAGGATGCCCTTGAGTCCATCATCCAAGTCGTTGATAAAGATGTTGAATAAGACCGGGCCCAAGACAGAACCCTGTGGCACCCCACTAGTCACTCTTCTCCAGGATGAAGAGGAACCATTGATGAGCACCCTTTGGGTTCGGTCAGTCAGCCAGTTACAAATCCACTGAGTGGTAGCATTTGATCACTTTCACAAACCCTTCAATGTCATCTCTGGGCATCAGAAGTAGACCAGCACCTTAATCATGGGCCAGCAGCAAATTGGTAGCCAGTGCCATTCTCTTAGCAGTGGTGTGACTGGTTGCCAATACTGTGTCCCAGGAAGCAGTCAAGCAAATTGCATCAGCTTCAGCATCTTGACCAGCCTCAAGGGATTCCACACATAGACACCAGATCTACAGCCCTCCACTTGTTTCAGATGTTACAGAGGAGTCCATTACGTCAACTCAGAAGGATACCATGGTCAATGGCATCATAAGCTATTGACAAGTCCTCTGTCCCCCTCATAACCAAGCATGAAACCAGACTGACATGGGTCAGCCATGATACACTGGAAAAGAGATATTATTGTTGTTGTTGTTGCTGCTGCTGCTGTTGTTTAGTCATGTCCGACTCTTTGTGACCCCATGGACCAGAGCACGCCAGGCACTTCTGTCTTCCACTGCCTCCCGCAGTTTGGTCAGACTCATGTTTGTAGCTTCGAAGACACTATCCAACCATCTCGCCCTCTGTCTTCCCCTTCTCCTTTCCCAGTATCAGGGTCCTTTCCAGGGAGTCTTCTCTTCTCATGAGGTGGCCAAAGTATTGGAGCCTCAGCTTCACAATCTGTCCTTCCAGTGAGCACTCAGGGCTGATTTCCTTAAGAATGGATAGGTTTGATCTTCTTGCAGTCCATGGGACTCTCAAAAGTCTCCTCCAGCACCATAATTCAAAAGCATCAATTCTTCGGCGATCAGCCTTCTTTATGGTCCAGCTCTCACTTCCATACATCACTACTGGGAAAACCATAGCTTTTACTATACGGACCTTTGTTGGCAAGGTGATGTCTCTACTTTTTAAGATGCTGTCTAGGTTTGTCATTGCTTTCCTCCCAAGAAGCAGGTGTCTTTTAATTTCGTGGCTGCTGTCACCATCTCCAGTGATCATGGAGCCCAAGAAAGTGAAATCTCTCACTGTCTCCACTTCTTCCCCTTCTATTTGCCAGGAGGTGATAGGACCAGTGGCCATGATCTTTATTTTTTTGATGTTGAGCTTCAGACCATATTTTGCGCTCTCCTCTTTCACCCTCAATAAAAGGTTCTTTAATTCCTCCTCACTTTCTGCCATCAAGGTTGAGTCATCTGCATATCTGAGGTTGTTGATATTTCTTCCAGCAATCTTAATTCCGGCTTGGGATTCATCCAGCCCAGCCTTTCGCATGATGAATTCTGCATATAAGTTAAATAAACAGGGAGACAAAATACAGCCTTGTCGTACTCCTTTCCCAATTTTGAACCAATCAGTTGTTCCATATCCAGTTCTAACTGTAGCTTCTTGTCCCACATAGAGATTTCTCAGGAGACAGATGAGGTGATCTGGCACTCCCATTTCTTTAAGAACTTGCCATAGTTTGCTGTGGTCAACACAGTCAAAGGCTTCTGCATAGTCAATGAAGCAGAAAAGAAAAAAAAGGAAAAGAGATATAGGACATAGTATAGAATTAAGTGTGTTGGAAAAATTGTGGAGGAAGGATTTAAAATTTACAGATCGTGATACGTTGAAAGAAAACTTCATGAAGATTATATATAGGTTGTATTTTATGACGAGTAAATTAGCGAAAATGTATAAATCAGAATCAAGTACCTGTTGCAAGTGTCAAGAAAGGGAGGATACTTTTTATCATATGTGGTGAACATGTAGAATTCTGTGGGAATTCTGGGAGGTGATATATAATGAAATCAAAAAATGTTATAAAAAGACCAGTAACCTTCTTACAAGGTGTATTAGGAGCAGAAGTCCCCGCAGAACTGCAGAATTTCTTTAATCAATTACAGCAGTCTGAGGTATATGCTCAGAAATAGAAAGAGAAAATGAATCTAACAAAGGAGGAGTGGCAGATAAAATGATTGGAATATGCAGAATTGGCATATTAACCAACAGAATAAGAAATCAGCAAGTTTAAGAAACAGAGGAAAATGTTTGCAGTATACCTCAAGAATTATGCAAAGCAAGATAAAGTGTTAGCAGGATTAATCTAAATGTAGCAGTTTAAATTGAATAGTGGGGGGGGGGAATCGAATAAAAGGGGAAATAGAAGATGTAGTCTTAATTGATAAATGAATGGCACCATGGAAGGGGGAAAGATAAGTCTGTTATTCAATGTGTGGTGATATTCAATGAAATGCGAGTTGTAATGAAAATGATAAAATTGGACATTTATTTATAGATTCTTCCCACTTCTCTGTGTAATGACAAGTGCCATCCTGGTTACAGTAGGAAAAAGAAGGAAGGGGAGCCTTTTTGCTGTTATGAATGTGTTCCTTGTCCAGAAGGGAAGATTTCTAACCAGACAGGTAGGAGATATGGTTGTCACAGAGGTCAATGTGCCTTTGACACTTAAGGTAGGTGTTTTCAGGACATTCCTGTACCACTAATTATTTTAACAGTATCATAACTGTTTTTAATGTACAGTTTTAAAATGTTGCATCTTTTGGGATCTGTTGGTAAAAGGTGAGTAATATATTGAATATTAATAAGTGCAGAATGAATTCCACAATTATCCAGCAAGAGTGATGTGACTATATTTGGTATTCAGCTAAGTTGTTGTGCGTGCAGAACAAGGCCTGCGCATACAATGGAACCTCCCTGCTGTTTTCCCCCTGCAGCTCCTAAACCCATTCTGGGTTTCCCACAAGGCTCCAGGGAATAATTATGGAGTTCATGGAGAATAGGGTGAGGACAAGGGGGGAAGTGCCATTGCATGCATGAACTTCATTCACCATGTTCATAGTCCACAGAGTGCTACATTGAAACCCACCACATGGCTTTAAAGGGGGGAAATAATTCCGCTTAACATGTGCATTATCTTGTTTGAATGCTGAAAATATTCCATATGCAGTACACTTTCCACCAACACTGTAAACAATTCCTTTTCAGAAGTTGTTGTTGTTTAGTCGTTTAGTCGTGTCCGACTCTTCATGGACCCATGGACCCAGAGCACGCCAGGCACTTCTGTCTTCCACTGCCTCCTGCATTTTGGTCAAACTCATGCTGGTAACTTTGAGAACACTCTTCCAACCCTCTCGTCCTCTGTTGTCCCCTTCTCCTTGTACCCTCCATCTTTCCCAACATCAGGGTCTTTTCCAGGGAGTCTTCTCTTCTCATGAGGTGGCCAAAGTATTGGAGCCTCAGCTTCAGGATCTGTCCTTCCAGTGAGCACTCGGGGCTGATTTCCTTAAGAATGGATAGGTTTGATCTTCTTGCAGTCCATGGGACTCTCAAAAGTCTCCTCCAGCACAATAATTCAAAAGCATCAATTCTTCGGCGATCAGCCTTCTTTATGGTCCAGCTTTCACTTCTATACATCACTACGGGAAAACCATAGCTTTAACCATACGGATCTTTGTTGGCAAGGTGATGTCTCTGATTTTTAAGATGCTGTCTAGTTTTGTCATTGCTTTTCTCCCAAGAAGTAGGCATCTTTTAATTTTGTGGCTGCGTCACAATCTGCAGTGATCATGGAGCCCAAGAAAGTAAAATCTCTCACTGCCTCCATTTCTTCCTCTTCTATTTGCCAGGAGGTGATGGGACCAGTGGCCATGATCTTCGTTTTTTTGATGTTGAGTTTCAGACCATGTTTTGCCCTATCCTCTTTCACCCTCAATAAAAGGTTCTTTAATTCCTCCTCACTTTCTGCCATCAAGGTTGTGTCATCTGCATATCTGAGGTTGTTGATATTTCTTCCAGCAATCTTAATTCCGGCTGGGGATTCATCCAGACCAGCCTTTCGCATGATGAATTCTGCATATAAGTTAAATAAGCAGGGAGACAATATACAGCCTTGTCGTACTCCTTTCCCAATTTTGAACCAATCAGTTTTTTCCATATCCAGTTCTAACTGTAGCTTCTTGTCCCACATAGAGATTTCTCAGGAGACAGATGAGGTGATCAGGCACTCCCATTTCTTTAAGAACTTGCTATAGTTTGCTGTTGTCGATGCAGTCAAAGGCTTTTGCATAGTCAATGAAGCAGAAGTAGATGTCTTTCTGGAACTCTCTAGCTTTCTCCATAATCCAGCACATGTTTGCAATTCGGTCTCTGGTTCCTCTGCCTCTTCTAAATCCAGCTTGCACTTCTGGGAGTTCTCAGTCCACATACTGCTTGGGCCTTCCTTGTAGAATTTTAAGCATAACCTTGCTAATGTGTGAAATGAGTGCAAGTGTGCAGCAGTTAGAGCATTCTTTGGCACTACCCTTCTTTGGGACTGGGATGTAGACTGATGTTCTCCAATCCTCTGGCCACTGCTGAGTTTTCCAAACTTGCTGGCATATTGAGTGTAGCACCTTAACAGCATCATCTTTTAAAATTTTAAATAGTTCAGCTGGAATACCATCACTTCCACTGGCCTTGTTATTTGCAGTGCTTTCTAAGGCCCATTTGACTTCACTCTCCAGGATGTCTGGCTCAAGGTCCACATTACCTGGGGTGTACGAGCCATCCGTATCTTTCTGGTATAATTCCTCTGTGAATTCTTACCACCTCTTCTTGATGTTTTCTGCTTCTGTTAGGTCCTTGCCACTTTTGTCCTTTATTATTTTCAGAAGTAGCCCAGTCCAAATTTAAGACATGTAATAAAACAAGATACTATTTAGACTTTCATGTTCTGATAACAGCAATTCTGGCCAGGGCCTTAGAAGGACACCAAATGGGTTTTATTATATATCTTTTACTAACTATTGGTATTGGAAGTAACATCCCTGATTCTATATTTCACTGCAGAACTTTATTGTGAGACACATCACATCAAGCGGAAGCTGAATTTTCAAAAATTCATCTTCATTATTATTTTCCAAAGACATATATAACAAAAAAATTCAGTACGCATTACTTATTCCATTTTTATTAACCCCACCATAGAAAAATAGATATAAAGCAAAAACAAAAACAAAAAAGATATGTATACTGAGAAACTGAAATTACATGATCTGAGAACCTATTAATCTCAATTTATTTCTTCAAATAAGTAAAACATGTGAATCAATAGAATGATTTTTTTATTTTTTTATTTATTACTTATACCCTGTCCATCTGACTGGTTTGCCCCAACCACTCTGGGTGGCTTCCAACAGATGTCTTTGAAAATTTGCGTAGTTGTTTAACTGTTTGACAGCTGATGAGATGACATTCCACTGGGCAGGTGCCAACACCAAGAAAGCCCTCTGCCTGGTTCCCTATAACTTCATTACTAGCAGTGAGGGAACCTCCAGAAGCACTGGCAGAGGAAGAGGAGTGCGGGTGGAACGCACAGTCCCCGGCAGTGCAATCCCAGTAAGTGCCATCGCAGCTGCCCCCCACCTGCGCAGGTGCCACGCCCCTGCAGGCAGCATACCCCCCCAGGATGCGCAGCAGCCCGCCCCCACCTGCTCTCTGCTCCCTGGTGCCAGAGCATGAAGCTCCGCGACTAACCAGAAGGCCCTTGGAGCTGGACATTATTGTCTGGGATGAACAGGGCCTGAATGTATATATATATTCCTATATATACATATTCCTATATACAGGGCCTGAATTGTGCTCAGAAATGCTCATCAGGGTGGAAGGTGGCTGTGACTTTTTAAATTAGTTTTATGCTAATTTAGCCTCCCCCCAGTTCTGGACTCGGATCTGTGGAATAATGTGCCATATACCTCAAAACACCTTCTTTGCTGATATCTCACATCTGATGGAACTGTTCTTTGCTTAAAAGCAAAGATGGTCTTCGCATGTGAGGAGTTTGCAGTTGAATGACAACCCTTGGCTAATGAACTTGGAAATGAGGAGAGATTTAATGCAGCTCCAACAAGGACTATAAAAGTATCCAATTTTTAAAAAATTTATTCTAGATATGGATGCCTGCACCGAATGTCCAGAAGATCAATATTCAAACATCCACCAGAACCAATGCATTCCCAAAGTCATAACCTACCTTTCATACGAGGAACCTTTAGGAATGACTTTAGCTTTGTCTGCTCTTGCTCTTGCTCTGATCACAGCTCTGGTGATAATAATATTTGTGAAGCACCAGAACACACCCTTTGTCAAAGCCAACAACCGAAGTGTCACCTACATTCTTCTCGTATCCCTCCTACTGTGTTTCCTCTGCGGCTTGCTTTTTATTGGAAAACCTGGACAGCTAATTTGCTTACTCCGACAAACAACTTTTGGCATCATATTTTCTCTTGCTCTTTCCAGCTTGTTAGCTAAAACCATCACTGTGGTCCTGGCATTTATGGCTATTAGACCAGGATCTAGAATGAGAAAATGGATGGGGAAAAAGCTGACAAACTCTATCATGTTTTCAGGCTCCTTTATTCAAGCAGGAATTTGTACCCTTTGGTTGAGTATTTCTCCCCCATACGCAGATACAGACATGTACTCCGTCAATGGGGAAATCATAGCAGAGTGTAATGAAGGCTCAACTGTCATGTTTTATATTGTCCTGGGCTATATGTGCTTCCTGGCCATTGTCAGCTTCACGGTGGCATACCTTGCTAGGCGGTTGCCAGACACTTTCAATGAAGCCAAATTCATCACTTTCAGCATGATAGTGTTCTGCAGTGTTTGGTTGTCCTTTGTTCCTGCCTACCTGAGCACCAAAGGAAAATACACGGTGGCTGTGGAGATCTTCTCTATCTTATCCTCAAGTGCTGGGTTACTCCTTTGCATCTTTTCCCCTAAATGCTATATTCTTTTGTTCAGGGCTGACTTGAATAACAGGGAGCAACTAAAATCAGGAAAAGTCTAGGTTATATGAGAATTAAAAACAGATGGAACTTCCTTCCCCCTCCCCCTTTCAAGTATCCAATCTGAATGGTAGAATGAATAGTATAATGACCAACACATACAGTACTTCACAGAGGTTAAATATACCGATAACATCCTTTCTAAAGCTTTCTAAAGCTTTCTTGACCTGAAAATTAATCTCAACGATCTTAATGGACCTTTTCTTTGACATTTTAGTGAAATTATTTACAAGTCAAGATCCACAAGGTGAAGTTGCATATTTATTCTCTTCATACTCATCAGCCAAAGAGAATTATTGACTGAAATTTCCACGAATAACTATAAAATAGAGACTGAAGGTAATAATATATTGCTATTTTCTCTCTCTTTTTTGTAATATTTTTTATTAATTTTAGCATAATTTTTTTTAAAAAAAGACATACCACACAAATTATTATACATATATCCTTATTTGGACTTCCTTCAGCATCTCTGATAGCCTTTCGTCTTAATTATTTCTCCTGCAATTCTTAACCTAATATTGCCTTTACATTTTCTAACAAATCATTTCTTCCTTTCCATTTTAACAATATTTCTTAAATTACTCCTCACAGAACTTCTTGTAGTCCTAGAAACGTAATTTGATCATCGCAAATACTTTTCAGATACTCAGTATACTTAGTCCAGTCTTCGGTAAACCTCTGGTCCCGCCGGTCTCGGATCCTTCCTGTTAGCTTATCTAATTCTGCATAGTCCATCAATTTCATCCTCCATTCTTCTAATGTTGGTAGTTCTTCTTGCTTTCATTTTTGGGCCAATAATATTCTTGCTGCTGTTACTGCATATAAAAACAACTTACAGTCTTTCCTTTTTATATCATTTCCAACAATACCTAGAAGAAATGCTTCTGGCTTTTTAATAAAAGTATATTTCAACCTTTTTAAAAACTCATTATATATCATCTCCCAGAAGCATTTCACCTTTTTACATTCCCACCACATAGGATAAATTAATCCTTCTTTTTCTTTACATTTCCAACATTTATTTATAACTTTATTTATTTATTTATAGCATTTTTGCTAACTTAACTGGTGTGATGTACCATCTATACATCATCTTCATCACGTTTTCTTTCAATGCATTACATGCAGTAAATCTCAAACCCTCTTTCCATAATTTGAGCCATAATTTGTTATTTTCTCTTTATTGGAGAAACGCTACTGAAAATGGTGGTTCATGGACCAGTGCCTGTATGTAAGCAATTGGCTGCTGGTTTGTGGTGATTTTCCAGGAATTCCAGCAGTAGGAAGGGAAGGGAAAGGGCAGGAAGAGAAGAGGAAGAGGAAGAAAACTACCTGCCTATCTTCAGGGCTGTAGCTAGGGGGTGGCAAGGTGGCCCCCCACCATGGGGCACAGGCAATGGGGGGCACATAATTGGCTTAAAAATATGTCCTTACATATAAATATTGATTATTGCCTCATAAGAAATGGTTTTAAATAGAGGGTGAATTGAATAGGTGGAGGGGTTGGGGTTGGAGGAGAGGCAGCAAAGAGGGAGATCCCTGGCTGCGTCCTGGTTCAAATCGGGCAGGCCATGGCCGGGAATCCCCTCAATCGTGAGGTGGCTGGGTTCCAGCTGCCGTGCGCATAGTGGGGCCGTGAAACCCGCTACTCCACCTCCTCTGAAGGTCAGAAATCGCTTTTCTCTCTTTCCAAGAGAATAGAAACTACACTGAACTAAGTACAAGTGAATGATTCTACTTTGATTTTGGGAAAATATAATACCATACCCTCCAACACAGTGATAGCAAAATCCAGGAAAAATCTTATTGAATAACATATTCCCATTATTTTCTCATGAATGAATGGCGGTGGTTTTGATTGTCATGATCTCACATGATTTTGCAAGACAATTTCCCCAAGGAATGGTGCCCAAAAATGTGTGTTTGCGGGCACTGTGCAAGATTGCACAACCCCCAATCCTTTAAAAAGTGGTGGTGGGGTTTCGAGAGGGAAAATTGTGGTGCAAAATCATGCAAGACCTTGGTGACCAAAAATGCCACTGGTCTCTCATGATAAAAATTGGGATGCCCCAATTTTTCTGAGACACTTGCTGGGTATGCCATACAAGTTTACCAGACTGTTCAACTCCCACTGTTCTTCCAGTTGTTTTTCTGTATGTAGCAGAGACAGCAATGTCTGCAGATGGGGAGATGATTATCACCCCTATAATTATGGGCACATAATTACCCTGCTAAACAAACTCCAGGAAATGTATGTTCAAGGCCTTGAGAAAATAAACCACAACAATAGAAGTACTTATAAGAGTCTTCTCCAATGCTCAGATCTGGCAAATAGCATAAAGGGCAGGAAAGGCCCTGTCATTCTGACCTCTAACAGTTTTAGAATAAGTTTGCAGTCTTTGGGTGTGCTGTGGTTTCTTCCAGACTAAACATACTTTGAGTAGCTTGAACAATCTGCACCTCACTGTATCTGTTTCTCCCAGCAGTGCCTCACTTATAGATCCTCCTATTAAAGAAAATACAACTTCTGTGTGCAGGCAGAAAGAAAAATGTACAATCTTGCAGTTAAGAACTGAGGTGCATTAAATAGGGGAGAAATCAATTAAAATCAATTAAAATCAATTAAAATCAATTAAAATCAATTAAAAAACATGAAATAGGAGCGGAGAAGATGGATGCAGTCACCTTCTTACACCAACTGATCAATGTAGGAATGGGGTCACATCTTGTCAAATTAAGTTGAAACAAACTCATCTGAATAAAAGTGGCATTGAAGAAAACAGTGACGTGTGTCTGGAAGTAATTTCTTGTCCCCAAAATGCTGATGTTATTGATACTGCTGCTTGTTTTTTCCCCTCATATTGTGAGCAAGAGCCATTCAATTCTTTCCAGCCTGAAGATGCGTTTTGACCAATGCAAAGTAAGTAACACCTACTTCACTTCACAGGAGTTTTCTCAGCCAGGAAATCTTGTCATTGGGTTTATTGCTTCTCAGTTTTACATGATGCACTTCCCTACAATTTCATCTGAACCATCCTCTTCAGCACCCCAGAAGGAACTCATGTAAGTCACCCTCTTTTTCCTCTCTGTAGAATTAATATTTTTTATCTCACATGAATTAAGAACAGATAATGAAGCAACAAGAGGTCTTTTCCTCTCTTATAATCTGAAATGTGAGATGCAAATCATGGTATTTCTGAACTTTTATTAGCTGCACTTTCAGGATAGGTGGGTTTATTTATTTTTTAGTAGATGCAAACTTGGTGCATATTTTATCACTTAATTCTACTGATATGGTTATGCAATTTCTTTCTGGACACCTGATTTTAGAGAGCAGAAGGGCTGCCTTGGTGCAGTGCTTCTTTAAATCTGTTTTTGCTCCTCCAACGTTGGTATATCACTCCTGTGAAATTGCAAAAAATGTATAAGACTGGCGACAAAAGGTGTTGGAAGTGTAAATCCAAAGAGGGGAGCTTCTACCACATGTGGTGGAAATGTGAAGAAGTTAAAAAAAATTGGGATTCTATCTACAATGAACTAAAGAAAATACTTAAATACACCTTTGTCAAAAAGCCCGAAGCTTTCCTTCTGGGAATGATTGGAGAGGAGATCAAGAAAGAAGATCATATAATGTTTCAATATGCAATTGTAGCTGCCAGGATTTTGTTAGCACAAAATTGAAAATCCCCAAATATCCCGACCATTAAAGACTGGCAAATTAAATTGTTTGAGTATATGGATTTGGCAAAAATGATGCAGAACATCAGACAGAAAAAAGGCATAAAGTTTTTTGACAATTGGTCTAAATTCATAACATATATGGAAACAAATTCTAGATATATAAAAATTACAGTAGGTTTAATATAACTCTTGCAATGTGTAGACGTTATAAAAGGAAAAACTGCAGAATGGTTCTAATTTTCACATAATCCAAAACCGAGAGGGAGGGAAGTCAATCATTATTTGTTGTTATTTAATGTCTGTTTTTTTGGTTGGTGTAGGTGTTTTGCTTTGGGTGATGATTGCTTTTTTCTTTGGTATGTGTGGGCTATTTTTTGTCTTTATTTTCCCTTTATGTTGTTGTTTGATTACAGAAAATGAATAAAAAGAATTTTTAAAAATAATAATCTGTTTTTGCTCCAGATTCATTTGTGTAAATAGAGCAAATAAAGGAATATAGCACAAGTTTACAGTGTTGTGAGTTGAGGCCCCGCCCCCTGCTTTATGATGAAATAAGACACATGGACACAAGTTTTTTGTTCAAAAGATTATAAATCTATCCAAATATCCTTACAAAGGCCATGTTGCAATGGATTTGCAGTAAGGGACAACTTACACTGCAATTTGTAATGCAGAAAAAAAATTCTGTGCACAGCAGATATTTCCTAACAGATGTAGAAGATTGTTGCTACTAAATAAGTAGTTCAGCCTGTTATATTTCATGGAGGTGTTAAAAAATATGAGAAATAATATTCTGTGTGCTTTTTTGCCCCCCCCCTAATTTGTATTGCAGTGTGGTACCAAAAAACTACCAGGAGGTACTTGCCATGGTATTTGCTGTAGAGGAGATAAACAAAAATCACCATATTTTGCCTAACATCACGTTGGGCTTCCGAATCTATGATAGCATGCACAGGGTTGTAGTTACTTCTAAGCTCTCACTGGACCTACTTTCTCCACGGCATATTTCAGCTCCAAATTATAAATGTGATCGCCAGAACAAATTGATGGCCATTCTTGGGACAAAGTTCACTGAGCTCTCCTTCAATATGGCCACTATTATAAACATGTACAAGATTCCTCAGGTGGGTGTTGTTTTAGGATAGTACTGAAATTGTGTGAGATATGAGCATCCAAAATGCTAAGTAAAGGGTTAATACTCACAAGGACTGCAACATTCCAAGAAAGAATCTTGTGAGGTCATATAACTTGTGCATGAGGCAGTTGTGTAAGTTGGTACAGTTATGTCAATTAATAACAGTCTTTTTGAGTTAGAGACACTGAGCAGTAGGCCTGTTCAGTTCTGCTGCAGTCTGCCTCAAAGTTTGTTGGTCTGTATGAGTTTTAGTCTTAGTGATAAGCAGAGAGGGGGCTTGGAGGGGCATTTCTCCCTCTCTGCAGGTTGAGCTCCTGCACTTCTTTGGAGAAGAATATTAGACAAACCCTATGACTACTCAGACACCTTTCCAGGAACCAGTGGGTTACACCCTAAATTATGTTTATTTAGATTATTTCAAATTAAATGCATCAAGATTGCCTTGGCTTGAAATATCCATTGATATGAACTAAGTGAAACTAGTTTAAGAATGCATCTAATCCATTGCTTCTAATGAGAAAGTCATAGAAATATATCCTGCTATGCATCTGCTGCTGCTGCTGCTGCTGCTGCTGCTGTTGGTAGTAGTAGTAGTAGTAGTAGTAGTAGTGGCAGTAGTCGTAATTAAATTTGTATACTGCCCTTCATCTGAAGATGCTATCATTATTTTTCCCTGGTAAATGAAATTAATCCATATTAGCAATGCATACCATTAATCCACACATCTTCTGTGCTTTTCATATCATATATGTGTTTGCTTTTAGTTCACCTATAATTGTCTTGATTCAAGGGTGACTGAAAGAAGACAGTACCATTCCCTGTACCAGATGGTCCCTAATGATGTCCATGAGTACAATGCATTGGTCAAGTTACTTTTGCATTTCAAATGGACATGGATTGGTCTCTTTACTATGAAATACATTACAGGAGAAATTTTATTGGAAGCATTAGTTCCCCAACTTACCCTGAATTACATCTGTGTTGATTTTATACATAGGATATGGCCATTGGCTTATGCTGAAGGAATGACGGATTTGCTCTTCAGTGAATTTAATAAAATTTCAATTGTCATGACAAGCAAAGCCAATGTTTTTGTGGTCTATGGTAGTTCCATTTTGATGGATATTTTGATCGGGTATCTTCATATGGCACAACTTCCTATAGGTAAAGTATGGCTTGTGACAAGTCATTGGGATTTCAAAACCACCAATGAAAGGAGGTGGAATATGCACCATTTACAGGGTGCCTTATCTGTATCTATACACTCAAATGAACCCCTGGGATTCAGGACATTTCTTCAGAGTCTAAATCCTTTTGAGGAAAAACAAAATGATTTGATCAAGGATTTCTGGGAAAAGACCTTCAAGTGCTCATTGAAAAATAATAATGTGGGTGAAGAGCCTAAGAAACGTTGCACTGAGGAAGAGAAATTGGAGAGTCTTCCATTACAAATCTTTGAAATGAGCATGACTGGCAGCAGCTATGCTGTGTACAATGTTCCTCATGCAGTGGCACATGCTCTACATGCGATTTGTCAATCTAGATTCAAACAAAAATCGCAGGTGGCTAGAGTGGATTTGCAGAATCTGCAGCCATGGGAGGTAATTTTACCCACAGCACAGTATTTTCTGCTCTTGGGTGGCCTAGAATACCATATTATTCCATAGCTGTGTAAAAGAAATATTAAAGTCTCATGTACATAAACAGATCTTACATTCAAGGCTTTCTGTTTCCTATCAAATAGCTTGATGAGAATGGCTGGCGTCCCTATTTGCTGTGTTATACATAGCACTTTCACTAATAAATCATCCACTTTTATGTCATACCTCCTAAATGAGCAAATTTTGGTCAGGTTGTCTTCCCCTACTGACGTCTCTGATAGACCCTATGTATAGGCTGAGTCTACAATTCTGCATTCTTCAGGGCTGCTGATCACATCTTCACTGCTGGCTAATATACCAGGAACTCTTTTCTAAAGGTGAAACTAAATCAAGGGTTTTTTATTTCATAAAATGTCTGGACTGGCTACACACACACAACTAGTGCACACCTCTCTGAAAATTATGGTTGTATTCGCCACTCTGAGGATTCAAACATTTTACCCCTTTCTATATTTTTTGAATGTAGCTCCATTCCTTTCTAAGAAATCTCACATTCAACAACAGTGCTGGAGAGACAATACAGCTTAACGAACATGGAGAGTTAAAGGCAGGATTTGATGTGACCAACTGGGTAATGTTTCCAAATCAATCTTTTGGTAGAGTCAAAATTGGAAGGCTGGATCTTCAAGCTCCTCCAGGCAAGGAATTAACTATTCAGGATGAACGCATTGTGTGGCATAGAACATTTAACCAGGTGAGCTAGAAAGACTTGTAAATCTTTTTCTATCAAATAACTGGAAATGGATTTTTCAAATGTGCCTGATGACTTTTTTTCAATATTGTTACATACACTCCTATTAGTTCACCCCATTCTGAAATCAGCAAAAGGTTTCAAGACTTCCAACATGTACCCTGGGTTGGTTTCATTTAAAGAGGGTCACTGGAGACTCAGGAAATGCTTGCAATGTAAGGCTAATCTGTACATATATTCACAGTAAGCATAAGAAGTTGGTTCATAGCCCTAATTTCAGGTGTATAGTATTTCCATTGATTTCCCATCCTTCCTCACATGATCCCAGGGATGGTCACAGATAGAACATCAGCAAATCAATCAAATGCAACATTCATAATACAGAAATACAACAAGAACTAATAATTTAATTGTGCACAGAAAATAAAAAAGGCAAAGAATAAATCCTTAGCAGTTGGACTTTTGAAAGAAGAGTGTTTTCAACTGCCAGCAAAAGAGTAAATGGTTGGCAGCAGAACTACTTAGGAAGGGGGATTCAAAAAATGGAACATTAAAACTAAGATGGCTCTGGAGTATGCTGCTTACTCATAGTCTTCAGGTAGTAATTTTATAAAATACGAGCAGGAAAATATATGGGGATATCATTCCCCATCAAATCTCCCCAGGCCCCAATGGGATTAGAACCACCAATATCACAGCATTGTATTTACCTACTAGGGAATTCGAGTCTATGTCTCTTTCAGAATCAGTTTCAGGAGTGCTAATCATTTGATCACTTTCACAAACCCTTCAAAGTCATCTCTGGGTATCAGAAGAAGACCAGCACCTTAATCATGGGCCAGCAGCAAATTGGTAGCCAGTGCCATTCTCTCAGCAGTGGTGTGACTGGTTGCCAATACTGTGTCCCAGTAAGCAGTCAAGCAATTTGTATCAGCTTCAGCCTCTTGACCAGCCTCAAGGGATTCACCACATAGACACCAGGTCTACAGCCCCCTCCCCCTTGTTTCAGATGTTACAGAGGAGTCCATTACGTCAACTCAGAAGGATACCATGGTCAATGGTATATGCTCAGAAATAGAAAGAGAGAATGAACCCAACAAAGGAAGAGTGGCAGATTCAGTTATTGGAATATGCAGTATTGGCAAATTTAACCAACAGAATAAGAAATCAGCAAGATGGCGTGTTTAAGAAAAAGTGGGAAATGTTTACAGAATACCTCAAGAATTATGCAAAGCAAGATAAAGTGTTAGCAGGATTAATCTAAATGTAGCAGTTTAAATTATTAAAATTATAGTGGGGGAAAAATTGAATGAAAGGGGAATTAGAATATGTAGTCTTAATTGATAAATAAATGGAGCCATGGAAAGGGGAAAGATAAGTCTATTCTTCAATGTGTGGTGATATTCAATGAAATGTGAATTGTAATGAAAATGATAAAATTGGACATTTATTTATAGATTCTTCCCACTTCTCTGTGTAATGACAAGTGCCGTCCTGGATACAGCAGGAAAAAGAAGGAAGGGGAGCCTTTTTGCTGTTATGAATGTGTTCCTTGTCCAGAAGGGAAGATTTCTAACCAGACAGGTAGGAGATATTGTTGTCACAGAGGTCAATGTGCCTTTGAAACATAAGGTAGGTGTTTTCAGTACATTCCTGTACTACTAATTATTTTAACAGTATCATAACTGTTTTTAATGTACAGTTTTAAAATGTTGCATCTGTTTTGATCTGTTGGCAAAGGGTGAGTAATAAATTGAATATTAGTAAGTGCAGAATGAATTCCACAATTATCCAGCAAGACTGACTTGACTATATTTTGTATTCAGCTAAGTTGTTGTGCGTGCAGAACAATTCCTGCGCATGCAATGGAACCTCCCTGCTGTTTCCCCCCTGCAGCACCTAAACCCATTCGAGGTTTCCCACAAGGCTCCAGGGAATAATTATGGAGTTCATGGAGAATAGGGGGAGGATGGGGGGGGAAGTGCCAGTGCGTGCGTGGACCTCATTCACCATGTGCTTGGTCCACAGAGTGCTACATTGAAACCCGCCACATGGCTTTAAAGGGGGGAAATAATCATGCTTAACATGTGCATTATCTTGTTTGAATGCTCAAAATATTCCAGTACATTTCCACTAACAATGTAAACAATTCCTTTTCAGAAGTAGCCCAGTCCAAATTTAAGACATGTAGTAAAACAAGTTACTATTTAGACTTTCATGTTCTGACATCAGCAATTCTGGCCAGGGCCTTAGAAGGACACCAAATGGGTTTTATTATATATCTTTTGCTAACTATTGGTATTGGAAGTAATATCTCTTATTCTATATTTCACTACAGAAATTTATTGTGAGACACATCACATCAAGGGGAAGCTGAATTTTCAAAAATTCATCTTCATTATAATTTTCCAATGATATATATAACAAAGAAATTCAATACACATTACTTATTCCATTTTTATTAACCCCACCATAGAAAAATAGATATAAAGCAAAAACAAAAACAAAAAAGATATGTATATTGAGAAACTGAAATTACATGATCTGAGAACCTATTAATCTCAATTTATTTCTTCAAATAAGTAAAACATGTGACTCAATAGAATGATTTTTTTTTTATTACTTATACCCCGTCCATCTGACTGGTTTGCCCCAGCCACTCTTTGTGGCTTCCAACAGATGTCTTTGAAAAGTTGTGTCGTTGTTTAACTGTTTGACATATAATGAGATGACATTCCACTGGGCAGGTGCCACCACCAAGAAAGCCCTCTGCCTGGTTCCCTATAACTTCATTACTAGCAGTGAGGGGACCTCCAGAAGCACTGGCAGAGGAAGAGGAGTGCGGGTGGAACGCACAGCCCCTGGCAGCGCGATCCCAGTAAGTGCCATCGCAGCTGCCACCCACCTGTGCTGGGTGCCACGCCCCTGCAGGCAGCATACCCCCCCAGGATGTGCACCAGCCCCTCCCCGACCTGCTCTCTGCTCCCTGGTGCCAGAGCATGAAGCTCCGCGACTAACCAGAAGGCCCTCGGAGCTGGACATTATTGTCTGGGATGAACAGGGCCTGAATATATACATATTCCTATATACAGGGCCTGAATTGTGCTCAGAAATGTAGTGGGAGCCAACGTAGATCTTTAAGACCAGTGTTATAACATCATGCTCATTAGGGTGGAAAGTGGCTGTAACTTTTTAAATTCGTTTTATGCTTTCTGCTAGTTCTTCCAGGGCTGGGATAGCTTCCCCACAGTTCTGGACTAGGATCTGTGGAATAATGTGCCATATACCTCAAATCACCTTCTTTGCTGATATCTCACATCTGATGGAACTGTTCTTTGCTTAAAAGCAAAGATGGTCTTCGCATGTGAGGAGTTTGCAGTTGAATGACAACCCTTGGCTAATGACCTTGGAAATGAGAAGAGATTTAATGCAGCTCCAACAAGGACTATAAAAGTATCCAATTTTTAAAAATTTTATTCTAGATATGGATGCCTGCACCGAATGTCCAGAAGATCAATATTCAAACTTCCACCAGAACCAATGCATTCCCAAAGTCATAACCTACCTTTCATACGAGGAACCTTTAGGAATGACTTTAGCTTTGTCTGCTCTTGCTCTTGCTCTGATCACAGCTCTGGTGATAATAATATTTGTGAAGCACCAGAACACACCCATCGTCAAAGCCAACAACCGAAGTGTCACCTACATTCTTCTCGTATCCCTCCTACTGTGTTTCCTCTGCTGCTTGCTTTTTATTGGAAAACCTGGACAGCTAATTTGCTTACTCCGACAAACAACGTTTGGCATCATATTTTCTCTTGCTCTTTCCAGCTTGTTAGCTAAAACCATCACTGTAGTCCTGGCATTTATGGCTACTAGACCAGGATCTAGAATGAGAAAATGGATGGGGAAAAAGCTGACAAACTCTATCATGTTTTCAGGCTCCTTTATTCAAGCAGGAATTTGTACCCTTTGGCTGAGTATTTCTCCCCCATACGCAGATACAGACATGTACTCCGTCAATGGGGAAATTATAGCAGAGTGTAATGAAGGCTCAACTGTCATGTTTTATACTGTCCTGGGCTATATGTGCTTCCTGGCCATTGTCAGCTTCACGGTGGCATACCTTGCTAGGAGGTTGCCAGACACGTTCAATGAAGCCAAATTTATCACTTTCAGCATGATGGTGTTCTGCAGTGTTTGGTTGTCTTTTGTTCCTGCCTACCTGAGCACCAAAGGAAAATACATGGTGGCTGTGGAGATCTTCTCTATCTTATCCTCCAGTGCTGGGTTACTGCTTTGCATCTTTGCCCCTAAATGCTATATTCTTTTGTTCAGGGCTGAGTTGAATAACAGGGAGCAACTAAAATCAGGAAAAGACTAAGTTATATAAGAATTAAAAACAGATGGCACTCCCCTCCCCCCCCTTTCAAGTATCCAATCTGAATGGTAGAATGACCAACACATACAGTACTTCACAGAGGTTAAATATACCGAGAAACATCCTTTCTAAAGCTTTCTAAAGCTTTCTTGACCTGAAAATTAATCTCAACGATCTTAATGGACCTTTTCTTTGACATTTTAGTGAAATTATTTGCAAGTCAATGTCCACAAGGTGAAGTTGCATATTTATACTCTTCATATTCATCAGCCAAACAGGATTATGGACTGAAATTTCCATGAATAAATATAAGATAGGGACTGAAGGTAATAATATATTGTTATTTTCTCTCTGTTGGAAAAACGTTAGTGGAAATGGTGCTTCATGGACCAGTGCCTGTATGTAAGCAATTGGCTGCTGGTCTGTGGTGATTTCCCAGAAATTACAGGAGTGGGAAGGGAAGGGAAAGGGCAGCCAGGATACGGAGGAGGAGGAAGCGAAGAGGAGGAGGAAGAAAACTACCAGAATTGCTGATGTCAGAGAGCCAGTGTGGTGTAGTGGTTAAGAGCTGTAGACTCATAATCTGGTGAACCAGGTTCGCGTCTCTGCTCCTCCACATGCAGCCGCTGGGTGACCTTGGGCCAGTCACACTTCTTTGAAGTGTCTCAGTCTCACTCACATCACAGAGTGTTTGTTGTGGGGGAGGAAGGGAAAGGAGAATGTTAGCCGCTTTGAGACTCCTTCGGGTAGTGATAAAGTGGGATATCAAATCCAAACTCTTCTTCCTCTTCTACCTACCTATCTGCAGGGCCATAGCTCGGGGGTGGCAAGGTGGGCCCCCGGCATGGGGCACAGGTGATGGGGGGAACAAAATTTGCTTTAAAATATGTCCTTAAATATAAATATTGATTATTGCCTCATAAGAAATGGTTTTGAATAGCGGGTGAATTGAATGGGTGGAGGGCTTGGGGTTGGAGGAGAGGTGGAAAGAAGAGCTAATTTGTCCATGGCTAGGGGGCGCAATGTGGACAGTTCTGCCAGGGGCGCAAGATCACCTAGTTACGGCTCTGCCTATCTGCCTATGTCAAGGGGGAGGGGGCTGGAGTTGCTGCTGCTGCTGAGTCTGAATTGGGAGTAGGAAGACAGGGTCCTTGGAAACACTGAGCCAGGGGAGGGAGGAGAAACCCATAATGAAGCAAGGAGTGTCTGGTGGCCCCCTCAGGAGCAGTTCAGCAGACTCCCTTACCTGGACCTTGTGTATGGACCTTGTTAAGGTGGCATCTGTACTCTTTAATTAAGTACTTCCCTTTCATTCCCAGATACAGACATGCAGTCACTGAATGGTTAATTCATATTTGAATGCAATGAGTGCAATACCGTGTTGAATGCAATACCGTGTTTAATTGTGTCTTGGGTTATATGTGTTTTCTGTCTGTTGTGAATTTCATTCTGGCTGTCCTAGCCAAAAAGTTACCTGATGGTTTTAATAAGAATAAGTATACAAATAACGCACTATTGTTGTGTCAAGAACATGCTGCAGAATAACCCCACAATAAAACACCAGTCTGGATGGGTCCCTTGTTTCTTTCCATCTATCTACCCCTACCCAAACATGCTGACCCACGTAGACTACATCTCAGATTAATCAACCTTCTTAAGAGTCAACAGCCACTAACTGTTATTGATGTTGGCTTTTCAATTTATGCAAATTTTTATGGTTGGCATATAAAGGTAAAAAAGGTGAAGGACCCCTGGAAGGTTAAGTCCAGTCAAAGGCAACTGTGGGGTTGCAACCCTCATCTTGCTTCAGATCGAGGGAGCCAGCATTTGTCCACAAACACCTTTCTGGTCATGTGACCAGCATGACTAGACCACTTCTGGCCAATGGAAACGCTGTTACCTCCCCACTGCAGTGGTACCTATTTATCTACTTGCACTGGCATGCTTTTGAACTGCTAGGTTGGCAGAACCTGGGACAAAGCAAAGGGACATCACCCAATCATGGGGCTTCAAACTGCCCACCTTCTGATCAGAAAGCCCAAGAGGCTCAGTGGTTTAGACCACAATGACTATACTAAGAGTTATTATGCAGCGCCAAGTCAGCACCATTTCTACTTTTTGTAGATCCAAGAGAAGACAGAGAAAGAATGTCCTTTCAATGTTTTATTCACTCTCACATTTGTTTATACACTTATAAGTAGTAAATCACTTCAATACTATGACATGCCTCCTAACTTTTTTAATGAAATGCTGATAAATAAAATATTTGAACTGAAATGCTGAATTCTTAAAATGTTGATGGTTCATTCTACTTAATTAGCTTCTATGTGCACTTATTGGATTCACTCCCTTTGCCTAAAAACAACAAACAATAAGCCCAAGTTAGATAGTCCATATATAAACTATGACATGCCTCCTAACTTTTTATGCTGAGAAGAAGGGAGATGTAGAGTGAATTTTTTTTGGCCATCTCTCCAACAACCTATTATTATTAATATTATATCACTCAATACAGTGGTACCTCAGCTTAAGTACTTAATTCGTTCTGGAGGTGTGTTCTTAACCTGAAACTGTTTTTAACCTGAATCACCACTTTAGCTAATGGGGCCTCCCGCTGCCGCTGCACCGCCGCCATGAGATTTCTGTTCTCATCCTGAAGCAAAGTTCTTAACCCGAGGTAATATTTCTGGGTTAGCAGAGTCTGTAACCTGAAGCGTATGTAACCTGAAGCGTATGTAACCCAAGGTACCACTGTTTATGCAAGAAGCTGAGAATCAATGTACCAAGATGAATATGGGTCAAGCAACTGATATGGTCCAAACATATAAAAGAATGAAGAAAAGAGAAAGAGGATAAAAAACTGAATTCTTACATTGGTTCATTAATCACAATCTGTGAGGGCTGTTCCATGAAAGAGGGTGTATTAGAAAGGAACACGACTTGAGAAACAATCCCACCAATGAAAAGGTCACCTCATTGGTACAATTCATGAGGTATTGTGATTGGCGAGTGTATGTAAGACACCATCCTCCTCCTCCACCTCCTCTCTCTTTCTCTCTCTCTGTCACACACACACACACACACACACACACACACATTTTTGTAATGTGTTCAGATCATAGTTACCATAACACATATTCAATGAATATTGCATTTATTTATTGTGGGTGTGATGAAGGTGTCATGCTGGCAATGCTTGGACTGGCTAGTAAATATTTTGCCTTCTATATTCTATTGCTGGGCACAAGGCATTAGTAAGCCTTTCCTCATAAGTGCCAATGAAATGAATGAATGGATCTGGTATACTTCTGTTTGCCCCTGCAAACTGACCTCCTAAAGGAATATACAGTGGTACTTTGATAGTGTTTCTATCATAAGCATCACATGTTGTTTATTTAACCAGACTGATCCATTTTTGTTCTACAAAGGGTCCCTTTCTGCATCTCCTACCTCCCAGAAATTAATACAGCTCCAAGGCTTCAGCAAAACTTAATCTGACCTGCTTATTGCAGAATCAAGATCCCCATGTTCAAGGGGGAAGTCATTTTGTAAGTATTCTCTTTTTCTATTTCCATTGGACAAATTATATCATTTAGGGAAAACTCATATAGTATTCTGAACAAGGGCCTTGCCTTGCCTTAAAGTAACTCGGTCTCAATTCACCTCAACATGACTCTGACGCATCTTTTTATACAATATGTGAAGGAGCACAGCCAATAAACCACTTGCATAAGAGACTGGTTGAATTGTGGTAGGATGAAAGTGATACCTGTTCCACCTGCATATACAAGTCATTATCACATATTATTTTATGTTCATAGAGCGAGGAAAATAAAATGGCAGAGTTCTTTTTCAATTTACATTCATTAGAATTTGTGCATAATATTCATGTTATTAAGTTGTGTGGCGAGTTCCCGCCCCCCAGTGGAAATAATGACACAGGACAGAATTATTAAGGTTAATGGGCTAAATAAGGCCACAACCTTATTGGTTACAGGTGATGAGCGGTATTGGCTTAGGCATTGGTCCAGCAGACTATATCCGACTTCAGCCCATCCACCTGAAGTCCAGGAAGGGTTAACCACCAGTAGGGGAAGTCCTGCTGACACACATCAACCAGGAACTCCCCCAGGGTCACCAATTGGGGGTGTGCCTTAGGCCATCACATCCATAGGCTTCGGACAGGGCCACACTCCCGGAATCCTTTATCAATATCAATATACAGGGCAGGTGATGGCGCTACGTCCCCTCTTTCATCTACAGAGCAATACCAAAGCCCCTCCCGATCTACGGAGGGGGGGGGTTGCGGGCGCACGCCCCCACCCGCATTATCGCGGGGCTATTCCAGCCCCGCGGGATTTAGTGGCCTCATGCATATTCATTGCTGGCAGCGCCAGCCAATCGCGGGCGCCGTGGGCGGGACTACCGGGAGGGCACTTAAGGTCGGGGCAGCCTAGGCTCGCCCCTTTTCCTCCTCGGCAGCTTCAGCGATATCCCACCCACCCACCCTTTAGGCAAGCTTCCGGACTTTGCTATGGGCTTCGGCTGGTCGCCGCAAGGGGCCTGGTAGGAGTTTTTCCATTTGGCTAATTGGCTATAATTTGGTGCCACTTGGTTTTTTCGCCTACCTCGTAGCAAACGTCACAACTTTCTGGTTTTGGCGGTTAGGCATTGGCCAGGGTATTGTTATGCAAATGAGGTCGGGGGGGGAGGAGCGCCATCACCTCCCCCAATGCTTGGAGGGTAGTTCGTTAAAGGACTCCGGGGGGCGTCGCCTCGTCCGAAACCTACGGAGGCTAGGGCCTAAAGCGCGCTCCCGAGCGGTAACCCCTTGGGGAGCGCCTATGGATGTACATCTGGGGGGCTCCCCCTGTTGGTGATTAACCCTCCCCGGTTAGACCGGTTATTCTGTTAGGGGCCAATGCCTAAAAGCCAATACCGCTCTTACCTGTAATCAATAAAGTTGTGGCCATTTTCGCCCATCAACCTTAATTCTGGTCTCCGGTGTCTTTATTTATTTCATCTGTGGGGGGGGCAGGTATCGCCACGCAATGCATAACCACCAATATCAAGAAAGTTTTGATGATTTGCTATGAGGTAGGCAAAAACCAAGTGGCTGGTGCCAATTTGCCAGGCCCCTCAACGGCGACGAACCAAGGTCCATAGCAAGGTCAAGGAACGAAAACCTTATAGGGTGGGAGGGTGGGAAAAGCAGCAACAGCTGGCAGGCAGCAAAGAGGGAGATCCCTGGCTGCGTCCTGGTTCAAATAGGGCAGGCCACACCCCCAGAGCCAGCTGATTGACTGGCCAGGAAGTGACATGGCCGGGAATCACCCCGCGCGTGTGGTGGGGCCGTGAAGCCCGCTACTCCACCTCCTCTGAAGGGCGGAAGTGGCTTTTCTCTCTTTCCAAGAGATTAGAAACCACATTGAACTAAGTACAAGTGAATGACTCTACTCTGATTTTGGGAAAATGTAATACCATACCCTCCAACACGGTGATAGCAAAATACAGGAAAATTTTTACTGAACACCATATTCCCATTTTTTCCTCATGAATGAATGGGGGTGGTTTTGGTTGTCATGATCTCACATGATTTTGCAAGACAATTTCCCCAAGGAATGGTGCCCAAAAATGTGTGTTTGCGGGAACCGTGCAAGATTGCACGACCCCAACCCTTTCAAAAGTGATGGGGGGGTTTCGAGAGGGAAGATTGTGGTGCAAAATCTTGCAAGACCTTGGTGACCAAAAATGCCACTGGCTTCTCATGATAAAAATTGGGATACCTCAATTTTTCTGAGACACTTGCTGGGTATGCCATACAAGTTTACCAGACTGTTCAATTCCCACTGTTTTTCAAGTTGTTTTTCTGTATGTAGCAGAGACAGCAATGTCTGCAGATGGGGAGATGATTATCACCCCTATAATTATGGACACATAATTGCCTTGCTAAACAAACTCCAGAAAATGTATGTTCAAGGCCTTGAGAATATAAACCGCAACAATAGAAGTACTTATAAGAGTCTTCTCCAATGCTCATAGCTGGCACAAAGCATAAAGGGCAGGAAAGGCCCTGTCATTCTGAGCTCTAACAGTTTTAGGATAAGTTTGCAGTCTTTGGGTGTGCTGTGGTTTCTTCCAGACTAAACATATTTTGAGTAGCTTCAACAATCTGCACCTCACTGTAGCTGTTTCTCCCAGCAGTGCCTCACTTACAGATCCTCCTAATAAAGAAAATACAACTTCTGTGTGGAAGCAGAAAAAAAATGTACAATCTTGCAGTTAAGAACTGAGGTGCATTAAATAGGGGAGAAATCAATTAAAATCAATTAAAAAACATGAAATAGGAGCCGAGGAGATGGATGCAGTCACCTTCTTACACCAACTGATCAATGTAGGAATGGGTTCACATCTTGTCAAATTAAGTTGAAACAAACTCGTCTGAATAAAAGTGACATTGAAGAAAACAGTGAGGTGTGTCTGGAAGTAATTTCTTGTCCCCAAAATGCTAATGTTATTGATACTGCTGCTTGTTTTTCTCCCTCATATTGTGAGCAAGAGCCATTCAATTCTTTCCAGCCTGAAGATGCGTTTTGACCAATGCAAAGGAAGTAACACCTACTTCACTTCACAGGAGTTTTCTCAGCCAGGAAATCTTGTCATTGGGTTTATTGCTTCTCGGTTTTACATGATGCACTTCCCTACAATTTCATCTGAACCGTCCTCTTCAGCACCCCAGAAGGAACTCATGTAAGTCACCCTCTTTTTTCTCTCTGTAGAATTAATATTTTTTATCTCACATGAATTAAGAACAGATAATAAAGCAACAAGAGGTCTTTTCCTCTCTTATAATCTGAAATGTGAGATGCAAATCATGGTATTTCTGAACTTTTATTAGCTGCACTTTCAGCATAGGTGGGTTTATTTATTTTTTAGTAGATGCAAACTTGGTGCATATTTTATCACTTAATTCTACTGATATGGTTATGCAATTTCTTTCTGGACACCTGATTTTAGAGAGCAGAAGGGCTGCCTTGGTGCAGTGCTTTTTTAAATCTGTTTTTGCTCCAGATTCATTTGTGTAAATAGAGCAAATAAAGGAATATAGCAAAAGTTTACAGTGTTGTGAGTTGAGGCCCCATCCCCCCTTTATGATGAAATAAGACACATGGACACAAGTATTTTAGGTAAATGGGCTAAAAAGGCCACAACTTTATTGGTTACAGAATGTGATTGGTATTGGCTTAGGCATTGAATCCGAATAGACTAAAACTGACTCCTGTCCGCCATGCAGGAAGTCACAGAAGGGTTAACAACCTGCAGGGGCAGCTTGTTGATACAAATCAACTGGAAGCTTTCCCCTAGAGTCACCGGAGAGTCGTGCCATGGCCCTGGTCACCACCTGGGCTCAAATTCAAATTCAAATTTATTTACGGCTATTAGCCCATAAAATATGTACAAACATAAAAGCACAGAAGCATAAAAAACCAATACATCTAACAACAGAAGGGGAACACCACGATGCAAGGGTGGGTCATTGAGCAGGACCACCTGGGCTTCGGACAGGAACCACGACCACTGGATTCCTTTAATGGAATACCCTTCAAAGGGAGTGGTAGGTAGTGGCCACAACCTCCCTCCAACACACAACACATTTTCCAATGCCTAACTGCCAAACCTTACAAAGTTGTGATGATTTGCTACGAGGTAGGTGAAAAATCAAGTGGCTGGTGCCAGTCTGCCAAGAGGAAAAAATTCCTACCAGGCCCCTTAAAAAGGCAACCAACCGAGGTCCATAGCAAGGTCAGGTATTGAATGCACAAGAATAGAGGGAAGGAGGGAGGGAGGGAGGGAGGGAGGGAGGGAGGGAGGGGGGGATCCATGCATGCAGGAAAGAAACAGGCTGAGCCACAGTCCCACACACATTTAAGAGTGGCAAACCATGCCCCCCCCAGTAAGCTGTATTGGCTGGCTGTGGGCATGACACAGGCCAGGGTCTCTCTGACACATTAGGCCATCCACGCCCCCTGCAAACTGTGGGAAGCGAGACCCGCTCACAACCCCTCACCTTGGGGAAGAGGAGAGGATTTTTTCTGATTCATTTGTAAATAATGCACATGATAGCCCTACCCTATTAACATTCCATTGGATGTCCATGAGTTCTAGACTAGAAATATTTCACAGCTCTAGAATGTGTAGAGCATATGAAAATACTTTTTTCTGAATTGTTCAAAAGACCATAAATCTATCCAAAAATCCTTACAAAGTCCATGTTGCAATGGATTTGCAGTAAAGGACACCTTACACTGCAATTTGTAATGCAGGAAATATTCTGTGCACAGCAGATTTTTCCTAACAGATGTAGAAGATTGTTGCTACCTGTTTTATTTCATGGAGGTGATCAAAAATATGAGAAATAGTATACTGTGTGTCCCCCCCCCCCAATTTGTATTGCAGTGTGGTACCCAAAAACTACCAGGAGGTTCTTGCCATGGTATTTGCTGTAGAGGAGATAAACAAAAGTCACCATATTTTGCCTAACATCACGTTGGGCTTCCGAATCTATGATAGCATGCACAGGGTTGTAGTCACTTCTAAGCTCTCACTGGACCTACTTTCTCCACGGCATATTTCAGCTCCAAATTATAAATGTGATCACCAGAACAATTTGATGGCCATTCTTGGGACAAAGTTAACTGAGATCTCCTTCAGTTTGGCCACTATTATAAGCATGTACAAGATTCCTCAGGTGGGTGTTTTTGAGGATAGTACTGAGATTGTGTGAGATGTGAGCATCCAAAATGCTAAGTAAAGAGTTAATACTCACAAGGACTGCAACATTCTGAGAAAGAATCTTGTGAGGTCATATAACTTGTGCATGAGGCAGTTGTGTAAGTTGGTACAGTTATGTCAATTAATAGCAGTCTTTTTGAGTTAGAGGCACAGAGTAGCAGGCCTGTTCAGTTCTGCTGCAGTCTGCCTCAAAGTTTGTTGGTCTGTAAGGGTTTTAGACTTAGTGATAAGCGGAGAGGGGGCTTGGAGGGGCATTTCTCCCTCTCTGCAGCTTGAGCTCCTGCACTTCTTTGGAGAAGAATATTAGACAAACCCTATGACTACTGAGACACCTTTCCAGGAACCAGTGGGGTACACCCTAAATTATGTTTATTTAGATTATTTCAAATTAAATGCATCAAGATTGCCTTGGCTTGATATATCCATTGATCATTATTTTTCCCTGGTAAATGAAACATTCATTTAACCCAAAGTAGTGGCTGTGGACAAAAGTAATCTATATTAGCAATGCATACCCTTAATCCACACATTTTCTGTGCTATTCATATCATATATGTGTTTGCTTTTAGTTCACCTATGATTGTCTTGACTCAAGGGTGACTGAAAGAAGACAGTACCATTGCCTGTACCAGATGGTCCCTAATGATGTCCAGGAGTACAATGGGTTGGTCAAGTTACTTTTGCATTTCAAATGGACATGGATTGGTCTCTTTACTATGGAATACATTATTGGAGTAATTTTTTTGGAAACATTAGTTCCACAGCTTACCCTGAATTACATCTGTGTTGATTTTATACAAAGGGTATGGCTATTGGCTTATGCTGAAGGAATGACGGATTTGCTCCTTAGTGAATTTAATAAAATGTCAATTGTCATGACAAGCAAAGCCAATGTTTTTGTGGTCTATGGTAGTTCCATTTTGATGGACATTTTGATCAGGTATCTTCATATGGCACAACTTCCTATAGGTAAAGTATGGCTTGTGACAAGTCATTGGGATTTCAAAACCACCAATGAAAGGAGGTGGAATATGCACCATTTACAGGGTGCCTTATCTGTATCTATACACTCAAATGAACCCCTGGGATTCAGGACATTTCTTCAGAGTCTAAATCCTTTTGAGGAAAAACAAAATGATTTGATCAAGGATTTCTGGGAAAAGACCTTCAAGTGCTCATTGAAAAATAATAATGTGGGTGAAGAGCCTAAGAAACGTTGCACTGAGGAGGAGAAATTGGAGAGTCTTCCATTACAAATCTTTGAAATGAGCACGACTGGCAGCAGCTATGCTGTGTACAATGTTCCTCATGCAGTGGCACATGCTCTACATACTATGTATCAATCTAGATTCAAACCCAAATCACAGGTGGCTAGAGTGGATTTGCAGAATCTGCAGCCATGGGAGGCAATTTTACCCACAGTACAGTATTTTCTGCTCTTGGGTGGCCTAGAATACCATATTACTCAACAGCTGTGTAAAAAAAAACCTTAAAATCTCATGTACATAAACAGATCTTACATTCAAGGCTTTTTGTTTCCTATCAAATAGCTTGGTGAGAATGGCTGGCTTCCCTGTTTGCTGTGTTATACATAGCACTTTCACGAATAAATCATCCACTTTTATGGCATACCTCCTATATGGGCAAATTTTGGTCAGGGCTGCTGATCACATCTTCACTGCTGGCTAACATACCAGGAACCCTTTTTTAAAGAAAGAAACAGGAGAATTTTTTTACCTTTTCGTCTTTTATTAGAAAGCATTCTCATCATGTTGAGTTTTTGCCTGCGCCTGAAAATTATTCATTTGTCTCTTCCCAAGCTGCTTTGGCTTGGTGGAAATGTATCTTGCTGCCACACCATCTTCATTGATACATTTGGATACTTCTGAACCTATTGTTGTTTTGTGTGATGCATCCTAAGAGGGATAAACAGGTTTTTGACCCTTTTCCTGAATCAGGTGGAGGATGAGCCACCTCCAAGTATGCAGAAGTGATGACTCCTAATGAGTTAGCTGCCAGAGGCCAAGCTGCCTACCTGAAAAATAACTATTACTCAGGTGTGACAGGCTGTTCCTCAAAGACCAAATTTCTTATGCTATGCTGATGACCTCCAGTGGGTGTGGCTCTGAAGACCCATAGTTTTAATCTGACAGTTTCTGGTAGAGAGTGATGGCACAACTTCCTTACATGAGTTCAATGGCTAGGATAGTAAAAACTTTGCATGATAATTCCTAAGATTGAGGACCTAGTTTTTGTCTATGATTGGTTATATTTGGATGCAATTTTAAATCAAGATGATGAACTGAACCTTTCAAAACTTCACTGTTTTTAAACAAAACCACCAATATTATGTAGTATTTTACAAATTAACTTTAGAATGATTTTTTTAGGGTGAAACTAAATTAAGGGTTTTTTATTTCATAAAATGTCTGGACTGGCTACACACACACAACTAGTGCACACCTCTCTGAATATTATGGTTGTATTCACCACTCTGAGGATTCAAACATTTTACCCCTTTCTATATTTTTTGAATGTAGCTCCATCCCTTTCTAAGAAATCTCACATTCAACAACAGTGCTGGAGAGACAATACAGTTTAACGATAATGGAGAGATAATGGCAGGATTTGATGTGACCAACTGGGTAATGTTTCCAAATCAATCTTTTGGTAGAGTCAAAATTGGAAGGCTGGATCTTCAAGCTCCTCCAGGCAATGAATTAACCATTCAGGATGAACACATTGTGTGGCATAGAACCTTTAACCAGGTGAGCTAGGAAGACTTGTAAATCTTTTTGTTCCAAAAAAGGGGAAATGGATTGTTCAAATGTGCCTGATGACTTTTTTCCCCATATTGTTACATACACTCCAATTAGTGCACCCCATTCTGCAATCAGCAAAAGGTTTCAAGACTTCCAACTTCCAACATGTACCCTGGGTTGGTTTCATTTAAAGAGGGTCACTGGAGACTCAGGAAATGCTTGCAATGTAAGGCTAATCTGTACATATATTCACAGTAAGCATAAGAAATTGGTTCATAGCCCTAATTTCCATTGATTTCCCATCCTTCCTCCCATGATCCCAGGGATGGTCACAGATAAAACATCAGCAAATAAATCAAATGCAACATTCATAATACAGGGGGGGAAAAGGACTAATAATTTAATTGTGCACATAAAATCAAAAGGCAAAGAATAAATGAATAGCAGCTGGCCTTCTGAAAGAAGTGTCTTTTCAATTACCAGCAAAAGAGTAAATGGTTGGCAGCAGAACTACTTAGGAAGGGGGATTCAAAAAATGGAACATTAAAACTAAGATGGCCCTGGAGTAAGCTGCTTACTCACTGTCTTCGGGTAGTAATTTTATAAAATACGAGCAGGAAAATATATGGGGATATCATTCCCCATCAAATCTCCCCAGGCTCCAATGGGATTAGAACCACCAATATCATAGCATTGTATTGTCCTACTAGGGAATTCAAGTCTATGTCTCTTTCAGAATCAGTTTCAGGAGTGCTAATCATTTCATCACTTTCACAAACCCTTCAACGTCATCTTTGGGCATCAGAAGAAGACCAGCACCTTAATCATGGGCCAGCAGCAAATTGGTAGCCAGTGCCATTCTCTCAGCAGTGGTGTGACTGGTTGCCAATACTGTGTCCCAGTAAGCAGTCAAGCAACTGTAATTTCCATCAGCTTCAGCCTCTTGACCAGCCTCAAGGGATTCCCCACATAGACACCAGGTCTACAGCCCCCCTTGTTTCAGATGTTACAGAGGAGTCTATTACGTCAACTCAGAAGCCATTGACATGTCCCCTGTCCTTCTCCTCATAACCAGGTATGAAACCAGACTGGCATGGGTCAGCCATGATACACTGGAAAAGAGATATAGGACATACTATAGAAGTGTGTTGGAAAAATTGAGGAGTAAGGATTTAAAATTTACAGATTGTGATACGTTGAAAGAAAACTTCATGAAGATTATATATAGGCTGTATTTTATACCGAGTAAATTAGCAAAAATGTATAAATCAGAATCAAGTACCTGTTGCAAGTGTCAAGAAAGGGAGGGTACTTTTTATCATATGTGGTGGACATGTAGAATTCCACAGGAATTCTGGGAGATGATATATAATGAAATCAAAAAATGTTAAAAAAAGACCAGAAACCTTCATTCAAGGTATATTAGGAACAGAAGTCCTGGCAGAACTGCATAATTTCTTTAAGTAATTACAGCAGTCTGAGCTATATGCTCAGAAATAGAAAGAGAGAATGAACCCAACAAAGGAGGAGTGGCAGATAAAGTTATTGGAATGTGCAGAATTGGCAAATTTAACCAACAGAATACGAAATCAGGAAGATGGCGTGTTTAAGAAAAAGTGGGAAATGTTTACAGAATACCTCAAGAATTATGCAAAGCAAGATAAAGTGTTAGCAGGATTAATCTAAATGTAGCAGTTTAAATTATTAAAATTATAGTAGGTGGAAAATTGAATAAAAGGGGAATTAGAATATGTAGTCTTAATTGATAAATAAATGGAACCATGGAAGGGGGAAATATAAGTTTATTATTCAATGTGTGGTGATATTCAATGAAATGTGAATTGTAATGAAAATGATAAAATTGGACATTTATTTATAGATTCTTCCCACTTCTCTGTGTAATGACAAGTGCCGTCCTGGATACAGTAGGAAAAAGAAGGAAGGGGAGCCTTTTTGCTGTTATGAATGTGTTCCTTGTCCAGAAGGGAAGATTTCTAACCAGACAGGTAGGAGATATGGTTGAAACAGAGGTCAATGTGCCTTTGACACTTAAGGTAGGTGTTTTCAGGACATTCCTGTACCACTAATTATTTTAACAGTATCATAACTGTTTTTAATGTACAGTTTTAAAATGTTGCATCTGTTGGGATCTGTTGGTAAAGGGTGAGTAATAAATTGAATATTAGTAAGTGCAAGACTGACGTGACTATATTTGGTATTCAGCTAAGTTGTTGTGCGTGCAGAACAAGGCCTTTGCATGCAATGGAACCTCCCTGCTCCCCCCCCCTTCAGCACCTAAACCCATTCTGGGTTTCCCACAAGGCTCCAGGGAATAATTATGGAGTTCATGGAGAATAGGGGGAGGACAAGGCGGGAAGTGCCAGTTCATGTGTGGACCTCATTCACCATGTGCTTGGTCCACAGAGTGCTACATTGAAACCCAACATATGGCTTTATAGGGGTGAAATAATCATGCTTAAAATGTGCATTATCTTGTTTGAATGCTGAAAATATTCCATATGTAGTACACTTTCCACCAACAATGTGAACAATTCCTTTTCAGAAGTAGCCTAGTCCAAATTTAAGACATGTAGTAAAGCAAGCTACTATTTAGACTTTCGTGTTCTGATATCAGCAATTCTGGCCAGGGCCTTAGAAGGACACTAAATGGGTTTTATTATATATCTTTCCTAACTATTGGTATTGGAAGTATCATCTCTTATTCTATATTTCACTACAGAACTTTATTGTGAGACACATCACATCAAGGGGAAGCTGAATTTTCAAAAAATAATCTTCATTATAATTTTCCAATGATATATATAACAAAAAAATTCAATACGCATAATACTGACTAATGTGGGGGAGGGAGACAGTGCTCCTGAAGGTAGGAGTCTATCAATTGATGAAGATGAGCATCCAAATGTCACAGACCAAATGGAGCAAACAGCACGCAGACCTAGTGGTGGGAGGAAAAAATCCTTAAATAAGAGACACAGGGGAATGATTAATGGACTTCAACGTCTGTACACTAATGCACAAAGCATGGGAAATAAACAAGATGAGCTTGAGCTCTTGGTACAGCAAACTAAATATGACATAATAGGCATCACTGAAACCTGGTGGGATAAGTCCCACGATTGGAATGTAATAATGGAGGGATACAATCTATTTCAGATAAACAGACCAGACAAGAAAGGAGGAGAGGTGGCATTATATGTCAGGGATGTGTATACCTGTGAAGAGATCCAAGATTTAGAACCTCAAAGCCAAAGTGAGAGCATTTGGGTCAAAATTAAGGGAGAGAAGAATAACAGTGACCTCATTGTGGGAGTTTACTATAGATCCCCAAGCCAAATGGAGGACATAGATGATGCCTTCCTGGAACAGATGGCCAAGCATGCAAAAGGAAGGGAGATAGTAGTTATGGAGGACTTCAATTACCCGGATATTTGTTGGATGTCAAACTCAGCCAAGAGCATAAGGTCAAACAGATTCCTCACTGGCCTTGCAGACAACTTCGTTGTCCAGAAAGTGGGAGAAGCAACAAGAGGAACAGCCATTTTAGATCTGGTCCTAACCAATGTTGATGACCTGGTTAGTGGGGTGGAAGTGGAAGGATCATTAGGCGCGAGTGATCATGCTCTTCTGAAGTTTACTATACAGAGGAAAGGAGCAGCCAAGCATACTAGGACTCAATTTCTTGACTTTAAGAAAGCCGACTTCATAAAACTTACGGAAGTGCTGGGTGAGATCCCATGGACAGTAATACTAAAAGGAAAGGGAGTTCATGATGGCTGGGAGTTTGTTAAGAGGGAGATAGTAAAAGCACAACTTCAGGCAATACCAATGAGACAGAAACATGGAAGGTGCCTAAAGAAGCAAGGGTGGCTATCTAAAGAACTTTTAACTGAGTTAGGATTAAAAAAAGGATGTGTACAAAAAATGGAAAAGGGAGGGGGAACCACCAAAGAAGAATTCTTTGCCACTGTATTCTGCTCTGGTCAGACCTCACCTGGAGTACTGTGTCCAGTTCTGGGCACCACAGTTCAAGAAGGACACTGACAAACTGGAACGTGTCCAGAAGAGGACAACCAAAATGGTCAAAGGCCTGGAAACGATGCCTAATGAGGAACGGCTAAGGGAGCTGGGCATGTTTAGCCTGGAGAAGAGGAGGTTAAGGGGTGATATGATAGCCATGTTCAAATATATAAAAGGATGTCACATAGAGGAGGGAGAAAGGTTGTTTTGTGCTGCTCCAGAGAAGCGGACACGGAGCAATGGATCCAAACTACAAGAAAGAAGATTCCACCTAAACATTAGGAAGAACTTCCTGACAGTAAGAGCTATTCGACAGTGGAATTTGCTGCCAAGGAGTGTGGTGGAGTCTCCTTCTTTGGAGGTCTTTAAGCAGAGGCTTGACAACCATATGTCAGGAGTGCTCTGATGGTGTTTCCTGCTTGGCAGGGGGTTGGACTCGATGGCCCTTGTGGTCTCTTCCAACTCTATGATTCTATGATTCTATGATTCTGTGACTTATTCCATTTTTATTAACCCCACCATAGAAAAATAGATATAAAGCAAAAACAAAAACAAAAAAGTTATGTATATTGAGAAACTGAAATTACATGATCTGATGACCTATTTATCTCAATTTATTTCTTCATATATGTAAAACATGTGAATCAATAGAATGATTTTTTTACTTATTTTGTTATTTATTACTTATACCCCGTCCATCTGACTGGTTTCCCCAGCCACTCTGGGCGGCTTCCAACAGATGTCTTTGAAAAGTTCGGTAGTTGTTTAACTGTTTGACATCTGATGAGATGACATACCACAGGGCAGGTGCCACCACCAAGATAGCCCTCTGCCTGGTTCCCTATAACTTCATTTCTAGCAGTGAGGGAACCACCAGAAGCACTGGCAGAGGAAGAGGAGTGCGGGTGGAATGCACAGCCCCTGGCAGCACGATCCCAGTAAGTGCCATCGCAGCTGCCACCCACCCGTGCAGGGTGCCACGCCCCTGCAGGCAGCAACCCCCCCCCCCAGGATGCGCACCAGCCCCACCACCACCTGCTCTCCGCCTCCTGGTGCCAAAACATTAAGCTCCGTGACTAACCAGAAGGCCCTCGGAGCTGGACATTATTGTCTGAGATGAACAGGGCCTGAATATATACATATTCCTATATACAGGGCCTGAATTGTGCTCAGAAATGTACTGGGAGCCAACGTAGATCTTTAGGACCAGTGTTATAACATCATGCTCATCAGGGTGGAAGGTGGCTGTGACTTTTTAAATTAGTTTTATGCTAATTTAGCTTCCCCCCAGTTCTGGACTCGGATCTGTGGAATAATGTGCCATATACCTCAAAACACCTTCTTTGCTGATATCTCACATCTGATGGAACTGTTCTTTGCTTAAAAGCAAAGATGGATAGCTTTCGCATGTGAGGAGGTTGCAAATGAAAACCCTTGGCTACTGAACTTGGAAATGAGGAGAGATTTAATGCAGCTACAACAAGGACTATAAAAGTATCCAATTTTTTTAAAAAATATTCTAGATATGGATGTCTGCACCGAATGTCCAGAAGATCAATATTCAAACTTCCACCAGAACCAATGCATTCCCAAAGTCATAACCTACCTTTCATACGAGGAACCTTTAGGAATGACTTTAGCTTTGTCTGCTCTTGCTCTTGCACTGATCACAGCTTTGGTAATAATAATATTTGTGAAGCACCAGAACACACCCATCGTCAAAGCCAACAACCGAAGTGTCACCTACATTCTTCTCATATCCCTCCTACTGTGTTTCCTCTCCTGCTTGCTTTTTATTGGAAAACCTGGACAGCTAATTTGCTTACTCCGACAAACAACTTTTGGCATCATATTTTCTCTTGCTCTTTCCAGCTTGTTAGCTAAGACCATCACTGTGGTCCTGGCATTTATGGCTACTAGACCAGGATCTAGAATGAGAAAATGGATGGGGAAAAAGCTGACAAACTCTATCATGTTTTCAGGCTCCTTTATTCAAGCAGGCATTTGTACCCTTTGGTTGAGTATTTCTCCCCCATATGCAGATACAGACATGTACTCCGTCAATGGGGAAATTATAGCAGAGTGTAATGAAGGCTCAACTGTCATGTTTTATATTGTCCTGGGCTATATGTGCTTCCTGGCCATTGTCAGCTTCTCGGTGGCATACCTTGCTAGGAAGTTGCCAGACACTTTCAATGAAGCCAAATTTATCACTTTCAGCATGATGGTGTTCTGCAGTGTTTGGTTGTCCTTTGTTCCTGCCTACCTGAGCACCAAAGGAAAATACACGGTGGCTGTGGAGATCTTCTCTATCTTATCCTCCAGTGCTGGGTTACTGCTTTGCATCTTTCCCCCTAAATGCTATATTCTTTTGTTCAGGGCTGACTTGAATAACAGGGAGCAACTAAAATCAGGAATATGAGAATTAAAAACAGATGGAACTCCCCCCCCCCTTTCAAGTATGCAATCTGAATGGTAGAATGAATAGTATAATCACCGACGCATACTTCACAGAGGTTGAATATACTGAGAAACATACTTTCTAAAGCTTTCTAAAGCTTTATTGACCTGAAAATTAATCTCAACGATCTTAATGGACCTTTTCTTTGACATTTTAGTGAAATTATTTGCAAGTCAAGATCCACAAGTTGAAGTTGCATATTTATTCTCTTTATACTCATCAGCCAAACAGAATTATTGACTGAAATTTCCACGAATAAATATAAAATAGGTACTTAAGGTAATAATATATTGTTATTTTCTCTCTGTTGGAAAAACCCTATTGAAAATGGTGGTTCATGGACCAGTGCCTATATGTAAACAATTGGCTGCTGGTCTGTGGTGATTTCCCAGGAATTCCAGCAGTAGGAAGGGAAGGGAAAGGGCAGCCAGGATAAGGAGGAGGAGGAAGAGAAGAGGAGGAAGGAAACTACCTGCCTATCTGCTTGGCTGTAGCTAGGGGGTGGCAAGGTGGGCCCCTGCCATGGAGCGCAGCTGATGGGGGGGCACAAAATTGGCTTAAAAATATATCCTTAAATATAAATATTGACTATTGCCTCATAAGAAATGGTTTTAAATAGAGGGTGAATTGAATGGTTGGAGGGGTTGGGGTTGGAGGAGAGGTGGAAAGAAGAGCTAATTTGTCCATGGCTAGGGGGCGCAATGTGGACAGTTCTGCCAGGGGCACAAGATCACCTAGTTACAGCTCTGCCTATCTGCCTATGTCAAGGAGGAGGGGGCTGGAGTTGCTGCTGCTGTTGAACCTGAATTGGGAGTAGGAAGACAGGGTCCTTGGAAACATTGAGTTGGGGAGGGAGGAGAAACTAATAAAGAAGCAAGGAGTGTCAGCAGACTCCCTACCTGGACCTTGTGTATGGACCTTGTTAAGCTGGCATCTGTACTCTTTAGTTAAGTACTTCCCTTTCATTCCCAGATACAGACATGCAGTCACTGAATGGTTAATTCATATTTGAATGCAATGAGGGTTCTGCTACCGTGTTTAATTGTGTTTTGGGTTATATGGGTTTTATGGGTGTTGTGAGTTTCATTCTGGCTGTCCTAGCCAAAAATTTACCTGATGGTTTTAATAGGAATAAATATACAAATAATGCACTATTGTTGTGTCAAGAACATGCTGCAGAATAACCCCACAATAAAACTGTTGGTACTAAAGGGTCAAGAGGTAACAAGTCGCTCTAATCACTGAGCAGCTGAAAGTCATTAAGCATCCAGAAATGTGAGTTGGTTTGTATAAAGAGTCAGTTCACCGTGTTTCTCTCCCCCTCTTCCCCCCTTGACCTGACTTGCAGACTCAGTTTGTGGCCATGGGCGTGTTTGCTGATATGAGTTAAGTTTAGAGTAAAGTTTTCTTTATGCCGGAGATAAAAGCATGTGTGCTTTATTGCCAGGGTTTTTCTTTTGTGAATAAATTTTTTTCCTGAGCTCCAAAGTGCTTGCTTCAGGATTCTTCATTTATGGAAAGGTACTGACTCTCCTGCCTCCTTCAGCCGCTGCACGAAATTCTCTGCTGAGATAAGTCTTATGGCGCAGCAGAAGCGCACTGGACATTTACTTAACATTAAACTAATCAAAGTTTAATGGACAGGTTATGGCTGTTTGTACGTCAAGAAGGAGATAAGGAGTGCAGTTCAGAGCAATTTATGAAAGGACTGGAGCGAAGACAGAAGCGGTTGCTGACAACGAAAGCCTTCAAAGCAGCTTGAGTCCTGCAACGTGCCTAGAAAAAGTTTTAAACAGGCACTGCGCAGTTTGTACTCGCTGGAAGACGTCTTATTCCTCAAGGAGCCAACTCAGATGCTGGGAGATGGCCTACAGGAACTGCACACGTGAACCTGGTCAAGACAGCACCATGGCCGTTACCCCTAGTTACCAAACAAGGAGTTCCAGGGGACGCCAGAGAAGAGGAGGAGGTGTGGCTACTCCCACAGCACACAGCACATGGCGTCAGCAATGGCGTTGATGCAAGGGCGTGGCCAAGGCAGCAATCTACGCTGGTTGATCGACAGTGGTGCTTCTCACCACCTGGTGGCGCCATCTAGTGTCCATTTGCAGAATTGCAAGCATTTGCAAACCCCTAAAGTTGTGACAATGGCAGATTCAACTAAGCGTTCCTTAGAGACCGTAGGCACAGTGTTCTTGAATTGTTTGCATACAGAAATTGATGCCTATGTGCTAAAGGGAATGAAGGGGTGTATTTTGTCTGTGTCAGAACTTGATAGAGATGGGTTTAAAACTGTGTTTGAAAATGGGGTTTGCACTATTTCAAAGAATAACATATCTCTTTTGCAGGCAGAATGCAGAAATGGGTTATATTATTTTGAGACAAGTCCAGATGAAGTTGAACAGGTTCATGCTGGTTGTGTGAACTCGCCCACCCATAATTCTTGTGTTCATTTATGGCACCGCCGTTTGGGACATATTAACTTTCAGTATGTTGAAAGGCAACTCGAATTATCAGAAGGGTGCAAAATGAACAAATGTACTAAGTATTTGGATTGTATTGCATGCAAAAGGGCAAAGGTTAATAGATGCAGTTATCCCAGTTCAGATAGGAAATCTGACAAAGTATTCCAACTTGTGCATATGGACCTATGTGGCCCAATGCCTGTTGCTAGCATGGGAGGTTCGAGGTATGCACTGTGTCTCTCGGATGACAAAACAAAAGTCACATGTTTTTTTCCTCTCAAAACAAAAGCAGATACTGCAGAAACAGTTAAAAATTGGGTTCGCACAGTAGAACTTGAATTCGGTACTAGAGTACTTGCTTTTCAGACAGACAGAGGGTCAGAATTTACCGGGTCTGTGTTGCAGAATTTCTTTAAGAGAAAGGGAATTAAGCATCGTCTGTCTACACCTTATTCCCCCAAGAAGGAGGCGTGGCCGAACGTAAAAACAGGGTTCTACAAGAGTTGGCAAACTCTATGTTGTTTGATTCTAAACTCCCTCAAAGTTACTGGGCGGAAGCCTGGCAGACGGCTACTCATATTCTGAACCGAGTATATAATTCGGTAATTGACACTACGCCATATTTTGCTTTATATGGGAAGAAGCCCAAAGTTAATTACTTTCGGGTGTTTGGATCTCAAGCCTATGTACTTATCCCAAAAGCGTTAAGGAAAAAGGGAAGTCCAAGGGCTAGGAAACTCATCTTTTGTGGGTACGAACCACACGCCAAATCTTGGAGGTCTGTGAACCCAAATGGGGATACTACAAGAGTGGTCATCAGTAGGAGCGCTGAATTTTGTGAGCAATCCGGATGGACTCACTTACATGCTAACCCTGACATTTTGAGAGATGATATAGGCATTTATGCTGAGAATGAAAGTCCAGAGGGTGGTGAGTCAGAAGGGGATGGTGCACATGGTTCAGGTGCAGATTCTGACCACGCACAAGGTTCTTCTCCTAAGGTAGAAAAGCCAGAATCTAGGAGTGTTCCAACATCGCCAGTCAGTAGGCCTAGCAGACAGCAAAAGCGAAGCAGGTCACCTGCAACACCAAGCCCAAGGGAGGTAACCAAACGGAGGTCTTTATCCCTAGAGGTGCATCCAGCTATAAAGTCTGAGACAGATTCTGACAGCCAACGGTCAGAGGGGGCACAAGTGGAACAATTGCGCAAGTCAAACCGTGCCACAAAGGGCAAACCACCAGAGCGGTTTAAGGTGACAAGTGTATACGTAAATATGGCACAATGTGAGCCAGATAGCTATATAGAGGTACAACAGCTTCCAAGCTCAGAAGCCGTAAAGTGGCAGGAAGCAATGGAAAAGGAGATGGCTTCAATGAAGTCTCTCGGTGTGTTTACAAGTACAGAGCTTCCGAAAAGGCAACAAGCTGTAGGTTGTCGATGGGTATATCGTTTAAAGCCCACAACTACTGAGGAGTTGCAATATACAGCCCGACTAGTTGCAAAAGGATTTTCACAGTGCAAAAGTATTCACTATTCTCAAATCTATGCCCCTACTTCAAGATCGGAGTCATTAAGAATGCTTCTAGCCTCTTCAGCTAAGAAGGGAAATAAGCTGTTTCATTTTGATGTCAATGTGGCTTATTTAAATGCAGACTTACAGGAGGAAGTCTATATGACACCACCACCAGGTTTTGAAGGAGACAAGCCAAACTAGGTCTGGCACCTACATAAATCCATTTATGGGTTGAAACAGTCCGCCCGTAATTGGAATTCCTGCTTAAACGATGCTCTAGAGAGCATAATGTTCAGAAAGAGCGCAGCAGATGCGTGTCTTTATCTAAAGGGCTCGGGATATGAACAAGAAGCAGTTTTGATATTTGTTGACGATTTATTATACAGTGGAAAGGACGATAAACTTGCACAACAATTTGCCACAAAGCTTGGATAAAATCACTAGGCACTGTATCTGTTTATCTAGGAGTTAAAATTCAACAAGATGAAAATGGGAACTACTGGCTCAGCCAAGAAGCTAAGATCCAGCAGTTGCTGGAAAGGTTTAAAATGGACAACTGTGCTGGTGTTAAAACCCCAATGGAGTTAAGTTACACAAAGAATGCTCAAGTCAAGCAACAGGCAGAGTTCAGTAATCCTGGGGTTTACCAGTCAGCGATAGGCAGTCTACTCCACATTGCATAGTGGACTCGGCCCGATATAACATATGCTGTCAACATGCTATGCAGACAAGCTGAAAAACCATCAATGCATGCTTGGCAAGGAGTAAAAAGAGTTTTAAGGTATCTCCAAACTACCAAAAGGTTTCGCTTAAAACTATCAGCAGAGGGCAGCACACAACTTGAATGTTGGGCCGACAGCAGTTGGGCAGATGCTGGACCAGATAGAAAATCAGTGTCAGGAATGGCAATAAAATTTTGAAATGCACTAATTGGTTGGAGATCAAGAAAGCAATCACTTATAGCTTTAAGTTCAACTGAATCTGAGTTCAATGCATTATCAGATGTATGTAGAGAACTGGAATTTTATAAGCAACTGGTACAAGAATTGTTTGGAGAATGTTCCCTACCTATCAGAGTGTGGGAAGACAATCAACCTTGTATTAAACTAGCTAAATCGCGTCAATTCAAGGCACTCACAAAACACTTGGATATCCGTTATCAAAATGTATGCCAAAGTGTAAAACAAGGCTTAATTGAACTAAAGTATTGTCCAAGCAAAGAAAATCTCGCAGACGGTTTTACAAAAGCTTTGGGTCCACAATCCCATAAATATTTCTGTTCAGGTTTAAATTTGAATTAAGGTTGGTACAGCTCAGTGTTTCGAGCGAGAGGGGGTGTTGGTACTAAAGGGTTAAGAGGTAACAAGTCACTCTAATCACTGAGCAGCTGAAAGTCATTAAGCATCCAGGAATGTGAGTTGGTTTGTATAAAGAGTCAGTTCACTGTGTTTCTCTCCCCCTCTTCCCCCCTTGACCTGACTCGCAGACTCAGTTTGTGGCCATGGGCGTGTTTGCTGATATGAGTTAAGTTTAGAGTAAAGTTTATATAATTTATATAATAACACACGCACGCACATACTAATTGGATAAACAATTGAACATTTAACCGAATACTTGGATAAATCGTTATTTATTATAAGTAAATCAATCGTTAATTGGTCCATTCGTTTCAGAATCTATAACACGTGCTGGTACAACCGCTTGTAAACAGTAGCACGTGTTTGTGGCAGTAGCTTTAGCGCGTTATCCATGGCACCTAAGAGGAAGTGCTCTGCGGCGGAATCAGCTCACACCTCAGGCTGCATGGGTGCCACATGGACGGGATAATAACCCCAAACCTATTTCACACTTCCTAAATGCCTTTAGATCGTTCATTGATGATTATGAGCAGCATTTTTTGAGCAATCCCTAACCCCATGCCCTCTGCTCCTACCCCTGATATGATACTAGATTCCCAGGTGGTTCCGGAGAGCCAGTCTCTCACCCAGGTTGCTGACCTCCCTGGCACCTCTGCTGCCCTCTTCAACGATTCTCAGTTCTCAGGCGCAGGCCCAAGCTCTCGGGCAGTAACTGCGGCAGTGCAAACTAGGTCTCTGGCCCTCAGAACTGCCTTGGGTCGCCTGTGCAGAGGCTGCCGGCCTGTGTCAATAACCCTGTTGCGTCCAGTTATTCCGGTTCTTTGCAGAATAAGCAGCCCAGCAGCTGGAGGGGGAGCTTCAGACAGTTGAGGGGGGAAAAACCGTCAGGCAAAAGACGGACCAAGAAGAAGCACATGTGATTGAAATTGCAGAGCTTTGAAAAACTAAAAGACAAAGTGTGAGATTGGCTTCATTATTATCAAATAATGGAGGCATACAATTTGGACAAGAAAATTGGCTTCCAGGTGAAAAAATCAAAATTGGAAACAGAACACTTAGATCCCAAAACTAAGATTCTGTCAAGAATGTATAGTTTGCTGTTGAAATGGAACACTCAGGACGAAATGGTGAAATCTACTATGATTAAATGGGCACAAGATGTGGGACACAACATTATGTTTGCTGACTGGGAACAGTTATGGATCACAGGTATGAAATTTACGGCATGTAATGCCTTAAGAGAGAATATTATGAAAATGATATACAGGTGGTACATGACACCAGTCAAGCTTGCAAAAATATATTATTTGCCTGATAGTAAATGCTGGAAATGTAAAGAGACTGAAGGTACATTCTTTCACCTTTGGTGGACGTGCCCAAGGATTAAGGCTTTCTGGGAGATGATTTATAATGAAATGAAAAAAGTATTTAAATACTTTCTGAAGAAACCACAGGCCTTTCTCCTGGGCTTGGTCGGCCAATTGGTGTCAAAGAAGGATAGAACTTTTTTTATGTATGCCACAACAGCAGCAAGAATACTCATTGCAAAGTATTGGAAGACACAGGATCTACCCACCCGGGAAGAATGGCAGATGAAGGTGATGGAGTACATGGAACTGGCGGAAATGACTGGCAGAATCCGAGACCTGGGAGAAGAGTTGGTAGAAGAAGATTGTAAGAAATTTAAAGACTATCTACAGAAACATTGTAAAATTAAGGAATGTTAGAAGGATGCTGGAATAAGCCATAAGTGAGCACACTCTCAATGGCACAGTGATAGAAGGCAAGCAGCAGTTTCTGTGGAAGATGGTTTTTCCTTAGGATTCTCAAAAAGTACAGTCTCTGCTGCGCCTTCTTCACAAGCCCCATTGTGTTGACACTCCAGGACAGATCCTCTTGTAATTCAATACCCAAAAATCTGAACGTTGTTACCCTCTCCACACAGACCCCATCAATCAAAAGTGGCTGGACATTGCTCTTCTGTCTCCTGAGGTCCACCACAAGCTCCTTTGTCTTCCTTGTATTTATGAGCAAGTTGTTAGCTCTGCACCACTCTGTCAGCCGCTCCACCTCATCTCTATAGTCCGTTTCACCCTCCCTTTCAGAGATGAGCCCAATCATGGTTGTGTCATCTGCAAATTTGACAACCCTATTACTAGGGTGAGCAGCGACACAATCGTACATGTAGAGAATATAAAGGAGCGGACTAAGTACGCATCCCTGTGGTGTTCCTGCATGGAGCCTGGACAGTCCCGTGGTTTTCCACGGATCTGAGGGCAATGAAACAATCGTTGCGACGGCTAGAGTGCCGGTGGCGGATGACCCATTCTGAAGCTGACCGGGCACAGGTTAGAGCTCAACGTCAAGCCTACCAAGTGGTGGTAGTGATGGCGAAGAAGACTTTTTTCACCGCCTCTATTGCATCTGCAGAAAACAGCAGCAGGAGACTTTTTCAGGTGGTCCGCAATTTAGTGGAACCACCTGCTACATCGGGGCCCAGTACGGGCCACATGATCTCCTGCAATGATTTTGCAAAGTTTTTTGCAGATAAAGTCACTCAGATTCGGGAAGAGGTAGACGCCACCATGGGAGCAGGGCCGGGGCAGGAGAGTGCTAGAGTCCTGTCTAGTCAAATTGTGTGGGATCAATTCCAATCTGTTACCTCCGAGGATGTGGACAGGCTGCTTGGACAAGTGAAACCAACCACTTGTCTCCTTGATCCTTGCCCATCCTGGCTTATAAAAGCTAGCCGGGAAGGGCTGGGCCGATGGGCTTCATGGGGTGGTGAATGCTTCCCTCCGTGAGGGAGCCTTCCCAGACCCGCTGAAAGAGGCGGTTATTAAACCGCTTCTTAAAAAAAATCTTTAGATGCGGCCACGATGGCCTACTATCGCCCAGTCTCAAATATTCCATTCTTGGACAAGGTGATTGAGCGAGTGGTTGCTGAACAACTCCAGGCACGCCTGGAAGAAGCGGACCATTTGGATCCCTTCCAGTCAGGATTCAGGCCTCATCACGGGACTGAAACTGCCTTGGTTGCACTGGTTGATGATCTCCGGCGGGCTAGAGCTGTTTCCTAGTTCTGCTGGATCTCTCAGCGGCGTTTGATACCATCGACCATAACATCCTTCTGGACCGTCTTGAGGGGCTGGGAGCTGGGGGCACTGTCAAAGAGTGGTTCCGCTCCTTCCTCCTGGGCCATGTTCAGAAAATGGGGGGGGGGGATGAGTGTTCAGACCCCTGGGTTCTCACTTGTGGGGTGCCTCAGGGTTCTGTCCTCTCCCCCATGCTTTTCAACATCTACATGCAGCCGCTGGGAGAGATCATCAGGGGGTTTGGGCTGGGTGTTCATCAGTATGCGGATGATACCCAGCTCTACCTCTCTTTCAAATCAGAACCAGTGAAGGCGGTGACGGTCCTGTGTGAGTGTCTGGAGGCGGTTGGAGGATGGATGGCGGCTAACAGATTGAAATTGAATCCTGACAAGACAGAAGTACTGTTTCTGGGGGACAGGAGGCAGGCAGGTGTGGAGGATTCCCTGGTCCTGAATGGGGTAACTGTGCCCCTGAACGACCAGGTGCGCAGCCTGGGAGTCATTTTGGACTCACAGCTGTCCATGGAGGCACAGGTTGAATCCGTGTCCAGGGCAGCTGTGTACCAGCTCCATCTGGTACGCAGGCTGAGACCCTATCTCTCTGCGGACTGCCTTGCCAGAGTGGTGCATGCTCTGGTTATCTTCCGCTTGGACTACTGCAATGTGCTCTACGTGGGGCTACCTTTGAAGGTGACCCAGAAACTACAACTAATCCGGAACGCAGCAGCCAGACTAGTGACTGGGAGTGGCCGCCGAGACCATATAGCACCAGTCTTGAAAGACCTACATTGGCTCCCAGTACGTTTCTGAGCACAATTCAAAGTGTTGGTCCAGTATACCTGAAGGAGCATCTCCACCCCCATCGTTTTACCCGGACACTGAGGTCCAGCACTGAGCGTCTTCTGGCAGTTCCCTCACTGCGAGAAGCCAAGTTACAGGGAACCAGGCAGAGGGCCTTCTCGGTAGTGGCGCCCTCCCACCAGATGTCAAAGAGAACAACTGCCAGACTTTTAGAAGACATCCGAAGGCAGCCCTCTTTAGGGAAGCTTTTAATGTCTGATGTATCACAGTATTTTAATATTCTTTTGGAAGCCGCCCAGAGTGGCTGGGGAAGCCCAGCCAGATGGGCGGGGTATAAATAATAAATTATTATTATAATATAAAAAAACCCCGAAGATCATGGCCACTGGTCCCATCACCTCCTGGCAAATAGAAGGGGAAGTAATGGAGGCAGTGAGAGATTTTACTTTTGGGGCTCCATGATCACTGCAGATGGTGAAAGCAGCCACAAAATTAAAAGACACCTGCTTCTTGGGAGAAACGCAATGACAAAACTAGACAGCATCTTAAAAATCAGAGACATCACCTTGCCAACAAAGGTCCCTATGGTTAAAGCTATGGTTTTCCCAGTAGTGATGTATGGAAGTGAGCGCGGGACCATAAAGAAGGCTGATCGCCAAAGAATTGATGCTTTTGAATTATGGTGCTGGAGGAGACTCTTGAGAGTCCCATGAACTGCAAGAAGATCAAACCTATCCATTCTTAAGGAAATCAGCCCTGAGCGTGCACTGGAAGGACAGATCTTGAAGTTGAGGCTCCAATATTTGGCCACCTCATGAGAAGAGAAGACTCCCTGGAAAAGACCCTAATGTTGGAAAAGATGGAGGGCTCAAGGAGAAGGGGAAGACAGAGGACGAGATGGTTGGATAGTGTCCTCGAAGCTACCAGCATGAGTCTGACCAAACTGTGTGAGGCAGTGGAAGACAGGAATGCCTGGCGTGCTCATGGAGTCACAAAGAGTCGGACACGACTAAACGACTAAACAACAACAAGCAATAAATAAAAAAAACAGGGTTCTGAAAAAGAGCTATAAAACCCTTGTATCCTTCAGAACTAGGTCCAGGTATTGGAAGGGCTCTATCATTCATCTGTTAGATAATATCTCTTATATGTTAGGTTATATATCCACTTCCTGGCTTTAGAAACAATATGCAATGCAGTAGAGGGTACAGTGGTGCCCCGCAAGACGAATGCCTCGCAAGACGAAAAACTCACTAGACGAAAGAGTTTTCCGTTTTGGAGGTGCTTCGCAAAACGAATTTCCTATGAGCTTGTTTCGCAAGACGAAAATGTCTTGCGAGTTCCTGCAGGGTTTTCCCCCCCCCCTTTTCTAAGCCGCTAAGCTACTTATCCGCTTATCCGCTAAGCCAATAAGCTGCTAAAAGCCGCTAAACCGCTAATAGCGCTAAGCCGCTAAGCCATCAATGGGCTTGCTTCGCAAGACGAAAATGTCTTGCGAGTTCCTGCAGGGTTTTTTTTTTTCTCCCCCCCTTTTTCTAAGCCGCTAAGCCACTTATCCGCTTATCCGCTAAGCCAATAAGCTGCTAAAAGCCGCTAAACCGCTAATAGCGCTAAGCCGCTAAGCCATCAATGGGCTTGCTTCGCAAGACGAAAAAACCGCTAGACGAAGAGACTCACGGAACGGATTCTTTTCGTCTTGCAAGGCACCACTGTACCATGGAAACTGCCATTTGGAAGGGGCATTTTATCATCAGGATCATGATGATGATGATGATGATGATGATGATGTTGCTTATATTGTTGTGTCATATTGTATGCAAAACACATTTCATTAATTGCAGCATATATGATGATAGTCTCCCTATTCCTCATCTCCCTATTCCTTATGAATTTTACCAACAAGGTGACCTTTTCATTGTTGGGATTGTTTCTCAAGTCGTGTTCCTCTATAATACACCCTCTTTCATGGAACAGCCTTCGCAGATTGTGATTGGCGAGTGTATGTAAGACGCCACCCTCCTCCATCACCTGCTCTCTCTTTCTCTCTCTCTGTCACACACAGACACTTTTGTAATGTGTTCAGATCATAGTTACCATAACACATATTTAATGAATATTGCATTTATTTATTGTGGGTGTGATGAAAGTGTCATGCTGGCAATGGTGGACTGGTTAGTCAATATTTTGCCTTCTATATTCTATTGCTGGGCACAAGACATTAGTAAGCCTTCCTCATAAGTGCCAATAAAATGAATGGATGGATCTGGTATTCATGTTATTTATTTGTGTGGCGAGTTTCTGCCCCCCCAGTAGAAATAATGACACATGACAGAATTATTAAAGTTAATGGGCTAAATAAGGCCACAACTTTATTGGTTACAGGTGGTGGGCAGTATTGGCTTAGGCACTGGTCCTAACAGACTATATCTGATTTCAGCCCATCCGCTTGAACTCCACGAAGGGTTAACCACCAGTAAAGGAAGTCCTGCTTATGCACATCAACCAGGAACTCCCCCAGGGTCACAGATTGGGGGCGTGCCTTAGGCCATCACATCCATAGGCTTCAGACAGGGCCATGCCCCCTGGAATCCTTTATCAATATATGCGGCAGGTGATGGCGCTACCTCCCCTCTTCCATCTACAGAGCAATACCAATGCATAACCACAATATCAAGAAAGTTGTGATGATTTGCTATGAGATAGGCAAAAACCAAGTGGCTGGTGCCAATTTGCCAGGCCCCTCAACGGCGACCAACCAAGATCCATAGAAAGGTCAAGGAACGAAAACCTTATAAGGCGGGAGGGTGGGAAAAGCAGCAACAGATGGCAGGCAGCAAAGAGGGAGATCCCTGGCTGCGTCCTGGTTTAAATCGGGCAGGCCACACCCCCAGAGCCAGCCGATTGGCTGGCCATGAAGTGACACGGCCGGGAATCGCCCCAATCGTGAGGGGGCTGGGTTCCAGCTGCCGCGCGCATAGTGGGGCCGTGAAACCCGCTACTCCACCTTCTCTGAAGGTCAGAAATGGCTTTTCTCTCTTTCCAAGAGAATAGAAACCACACTGAACTAAGTACAAGTGAAGGATTCTACTTTGATTTTGGGAAAATATAATACCATACCCTCCAACACAGTGATAGCAAAATCCAGGAAAAATCTTATTGAACACCATATTCCCATTTTTTTCTCATGAATGAATGGCAGTGGTTTTGGTTGTCATGATCTCACATGATTTTGCAAGAAAATTTCCCCAAGGAACGGTGCCCAAAAATGTGTGTTTGCGGGCACTGTGCAAGATTGCACGACCCCAACCCTTTAAAAAGTGATGGGGAGGTTTGAGAGGGAAAATTGTCGTCCAAAATCTTGCAAGACCTTGGTGACCAAAAATGCCACTGGTCTCTCATGATAAAAATTGGGATGCCCCAATTTTTCTGAGACACTTGCTGGGTATGCCATACAAGTTTACCAGACTGTTCAACTGCCACTGTTTTTCCAGTTGTTTTTCTATATGTAGCAGAGACAGCAATGTCTGCAGATGGGGAGATGATTATCACCCCTATAATTATGAGCATATAATTACCCTGCTAAACAAACCCCAGGAAATGTATGTTCAAGGCCTTGACAAAATAAACCACCACAACAGAAGTACTTATAAGAGTCTTCTTCAATGCTCAGAGCTGGCCCAAAGCAGAAAGAGCAGGAAAGGCCCTGACATTCTGAGCTCTAACAGTTTTAGGATAAGTTTGCAGTCTTTGGGTGTGCTGTGGTTTCTTCCAGACTAAACATATTTTGAGTAGCTTGAACAATCTGCACATCACTGTAGCTGTTTCTCCCAGCAGTGCCTCACTTAAAGATCCCCCTAATAAAGAAAATACAACTTCTGAGTGCAGGCAGAAAAAAAGTACAATCTTGCAGTTAAGAACTGAGGTGCATTAAATAGGGGAGAAATCAATTAAAATCAATTAAAAAACATGAAATAGGAGTGGAGGATATGGATGCAGTCACCTTCTTACACCAACTTCCTTGTGAAGGTAGAAAAATTTGCACAATCTTTCAGACAAGAACTGAGGTGCATTAAAGAGAATTTTTAAAATAAAAGAATTAAAAAACATGAAATAGGAACAAAGGAGATGGATGCAGTCACCTTCTCACACCAACTGATCAATGTAAAAATGGGGTCACATTAAGTTGAAACAAGACTCATTTGAATAAAAGTGGCATCGACGAAAACAGTGGCATGTGTGTCTGGAAGGAACATTTTGTCCCCAAAATGCTGATGTTATTGATACTGCTGCTTGGTTTTTTCCCTCCTATTGTGAGCAAGAGCCATTCCATTCTTTCCAGCCTTAAGATGCGTTTTGACCAATGCAAAGTAAGTAACACCTACTTCACTCCACAGGAGTTTTCTCAGCCAGGAAATCTTGTCATTGGGTTTATTGCTTCTCGGTTTTACATGAGGCACTTCCCTACAATTTCATTTGAACAGACTTCTTTAGCACCCCAGAAGGAACTCATGTAAGTCACCCTCTTTTTCTTCTCTGTAGAATTAAAGGTTTTATCTCACAGAAATTAAGAACAGATAATGAAGCAAAAAGAGGTATTTTTGCAAATCATATGTGTTGGTACTTCTGAACTTTTCTTGGCTGCACTTTCAGCATAGGTGGTTTTGTTTGTTTTTTAGTAGATGTAAACCTGTTCCATATTTTATCACTTAATTCTACTGTTACTTTTTTGCAGTCTACTAATATTATAGATCTAGTGTTCCACATGATATGCTTACGTAATTTCTTTCTGGACACCTGATTTTAGAGAGCAGAAGGGCTGCCTTGATGCACCTTATACTTCAATTAGTAATGCAGGAAATATTCTATGCACAGCAGATTTTTCTAATGAATGTAGAAGATTGTTGCTACTAAATAAATAGATCAGCCTGTTTTATTTAATGGAGGTGATAAAAAATATGAGAAATCATTTTCTGTGTGCTTCTTTGGTTCTTTCCTCCCATCTTTTTATTATATCTAATCTAATTTGTATTGCAGTGTCGTACCAAAAAACTACCAGGAGGTTCTTGCCATGATATTTGCTGTAGAGGAGATAAACAAAAATCACCACATTTTGCCTAACATCACGTTGGGCTTCCGGATCTATGATAGCATGCACAGGGTTCTAGTTACTTATAAGCTCTCACTGGACCTACTTTCTCCACGGCATATTTCAGCTCCAAATTATAAATGTGATCGCCAGAACAATTTGATGGCCATTCTTGGAACAAAGTCCACTGAGCTCTCCTTAATTTTGGCCACTATTATAAGCATGTACAAGATTCCTCAGGTGGGTGTTTTTGAGGATAGTGCTGAGATTGTGTGAGATATGAGCATTCAAAATGCTAAGTAAAGGGTTAATACTCACAAGGGCTGCAACATTCTAAGAAAGAATCTTGTGAGGTCATATAACTTGTGCATGAGGCAGTTGTGTAAGTTGGTACAGTTATGTCAATTAATAACAGTCTTTTTGAGTTAGAGACACGGAGCAGCAGACCTGTTCAGGTCTGCTGCAGTATGCCTCAAAGTTTGTTGGTCTGTAAGGGTTTTAGACTTAGTGATAAACAGAGAGGGGGCTTGGAGGGGCATTTCTCCCTCTCTGCAGCTTGAGCTCCTGCACTTCTTTGGAGAAGAATATTAGACAAACCCTATGACTACTGAGACACCTTTCTAGGAGCCAGTGGATTGCACCCTAAATTATGTTTATTTAGATTATTTCAAATTAAATGCATCAAGATTGCCTTGGCTTGAAATATCCATTGATGTGAACTAAATTAAACTAGTTTAAAAATGCATCTAACCCCTTGCTTCTAATGAGAAAGTCATCTAAATATATCCTGCTATGCATCTGCTGCTGCTGCTGCTGCTGCTGCTGCTGCTGCTGCTGCTGGTAGTAGTAGTAGTAATTAGATTTCTATACCACCCTTCATCTGAAGATGCTATCATTATTTTTGACTGGTTAATGAAATATTCATTTAACCCAAAGTAGTGGCTGTGGACAAAAATAATCCATATTAACAATGCATACCATTAATCCACACATTTTCTGTGCTATTCATATCATATATGTGTTTGCTTTTAGTTCACCTATGATTGTCTTGACTCAAGGGTGACTGAAAGAAGACAGTACCATTCCCTCTACCAGATGGTCCCTAATGATGTCCATGAGTACAATGGGTTGCTCAAGTTACTTTTGCATTTCAAATGGACATGGATTGGTCTCTTTACTATAGAATACATTATTGGAGTAATTTTTTTGGAAGCATTAGTTCACCAGCTTACCCTGAATTACATCTGTGTTGATTTTATACATAGGATATGGCCATTGGCTTATGCTGAAGGAATGTCGGATTTGCTCTTCAGTGAATTTAATAAAATTTCAATTGTCATGACAAGCAAAGCCAATGTTTTTGTGGTCTATGGTAGTTCCATGGTGATGCACATTTTGATCGGGTATCTTCATATGGCACAACTTCCTATGGGTAAAGTATGGCTTGTGACAAGTCATTGGGATTTCAAAACCACCAATGAAAGGAGGTGGAATATGCACCATTTACAGGGTGCCTTATCTGTATCTATACACGCAAATGAACCCCTGGGATTCAGGACATTTCTTCAGAGTCTAAATCCTTTTGAGGAAAAGCAAAATGATTTGATCAAGGATTTCTGGGAAAAGACCTTCAAGTGCTCATTGAAAAATAACAATGTGGGTGAAGAGCCTAAGAAACGTTGCACTGAGGAGGAGAAATTGGAGAGTCTTCCATTACAAATCTTTGAAATGAGCATGACTGGCAGCAGCTATGCTGTGTACAATGTTCCTCACGCAGTGGCACATGCTCTACATGCTATGTATCAATCTAGATTCAAACAAAAATCAAAGGTGGCTAGGGTGGATTTGCAGAATCTGCAGCCATGGGAGGTAATTTTACCCACAGCACAGGATTGACTCCTCTTGGGTCACCTAGAATACCATATTATTCCTTTAAAAAAAAAATATTTATTAAAATTTTCAAAAAATTATCTAACATAAAAAGAACAGAGGAAAAGTAAAAAGAAAAAATACATACAAAACATACAAACCACAAACAATAACAAGTATAATATCAGTCCCTTATGTTCATAAGCCTTCCTTTCCCGACCTCCTCGGACCTCCCCTTCCTGTATTCCAATCTCTAATTAGTTCAGTTCAGCAAATCCTTCCCCTTATCTCTATTAACTTTTTTTTTTAATCTTCCTTTTCTTGATACCTAATCATTACAGCTGAAAACCCCTTAATTTCCAAATACACATCATTCTTTCATTCAGTGATTTTACAATTTTTATTAAGGTAGTCCTTAAATTTCTTCCATTCTTCTTCCGCCGTCTCTTTTCCCTGGACTCGGATTCTGCCAGTCATTTCTGCCAGTCCCATATAGTCTATTACTTTCATCTGCCATTCTTCAACGGTGGGTAGATCTTCTGTCTTCCAATACTTTGCGATGAGTATTCTTGCTGCTGTTGTGGCGTACATAAAGAATGTTCTGTCCTTCTTTGGCACCAATTGGCCGACCATGCCCAGGAGAAAGGCCTCTGGTTTCTTCAAAAAGGTAAACTTAAATACCTTTTTCATTTCATTATAGATCATCTCCCAGAAAGCCTTAATCCTTGGGCACGTCCACCAAAGGTGAAAGAATGTACCTTTAGTTTCCTTACATTTCCAACATTTATTATCAGACAAGTGGTAAATTTTTGCAAGCTTGACTGGGGTCATGTACCACCTATAAATCATTTTCATAATATTCTCTCTTAAGGCATTGCATGCCGTAAATTTCATGCCGGTGGTCCACAACTGTTCCCAGTCAGCAAACATAATGTTATGACCTATATCTTGAGCCCACTTGACCATAGCTGATTTAACCGTTTCATCCTGGGTATTCCATTTCAACAGCAAGTTATACATTCTTGATAATATTTTAGCATTGGGTTCTAACAGTTCTGTCTCCAGTTTTGATTTTTCCACCTGAAAACCGATTTTCCTATCTAACTTATAAACCTCCATTATCTGATAGTAATGGAGCCAATCTCGCACTTTATCTTTCAGTTTCTCATAACTCTGCAATTTCCATTTATCCCCTTCTTGTTCCAGAATCTCCCCATATTTCGGCCATTTGGATTCCATATTAAGTTTTTTTACTGCCTTTGCCTCCATTGGAGACAGCCACCTTGGAGTTTTATTTTCCAGCAAATCTTTGTACTTAACCCAAACATTATATAATGCTTTCCTAACAACATGGTTTTTAAAAGCTTTATGGACTTTCACCTTGTCATACCACAAATATGCATGCCACCCAAAAGTGTTATTAAAACCTTCTAAATCCAAGATATCTGTATTCTCCAGAAGTAGCCATTCTTTCAACCAGCAGAAAGCTGCTGCTTCATAATATAATTTAAAGTCTGGCAGGGCAAATCCCCCCCTTTCCTTTGCATCTGTTAGAATCTTAAATTTTATTCTGGGCTTTTTGCCCTGCCAAACAAATTTAGAAATATCTTTCTGCCACTTCTTGAAACATTCCATCTTATCAGTTATTTGCAATGTTTGGAATAGAAATAGCATTCTAGGCAATACATTCATCTTTATAGCTGCAATTCGCCCCAACAAGGAAAGCCTCAAATTTGTCCAAATTTCCAAATCTTTTTTCACTTCTATCCAACATTTCTCATAGTTGTCCTTAAACAAATTTACATTTTTAGCTGTCATATTAATCCCCAAATATTTAACTTTCTTAACCACAGTTAAACCTGTCTCATTCTGAAACCTCTCCCTTTCAATAGGTGTTAAGTTTTTCTCCAATACCTTAGTTTTAAACTTATTCAATTTAAATCCTGCTACTTGACCAAATTCTTGAATTATTTCTAAAACCCTTTTTGTACTGGACTCTGGCTCTTGTAATGTAAGAACAAGGTCATCTGCAAATGCTCTCAGTTTGTACTGTTTGGCTCCGACCTGAATACCTTTAACCAACTGGTCTCTTCGAATCATATTCAGCAAAACCTCCAGGACTGATATAAAAAGTAATGGGGAAATTGGGCACCTCTGACGTGTCCCTTTTTCTATCTTAAATTCTTCCGTAACCACATTATTTACAATTAACTTTGCTTTTTGTTCAGAGTATATTGCACTTATATCATTTTCAAACCCTTGGCCTACCCCCATCCCCTGGAGATTTTTCCTCATAAAAGTCCAAGAGATATTGTCAAAGGCTTTCTCTGCGTACACAAATATCAACACTGCTTTAGTATTTATATTCACTTCTAACATTTCCAAAATGTCAATTATATTCCTTACATTATCTGACAAGTGTCTTCTTGGGAGAAAGCCCGCTTGATCTCTATGAATCTCCTTCATCAAAACTTTTTTCAATCTCTTAGCCAAAATGTCAGCAAAGATTTTGTAATCCACATTTAATAATGAGAAAGGGCGGTAGTTCTTAAGTTGGGTCTTTTCAGTCTCTGTCTTTGGTATAAGTGTAATAAAAGCCTCTTTCCACGATTCTGGTGCTCTTTTCCCCTCCAAAATTTCATTACAGACTTCCTTCAGAGGTTGTAATAACCAGTCCTTCAAAGCTTTATAATATCTGGAAGTCAACCCATCCAGTCCCGGAGATTTGCCCAATTGCATGTTTTGAATGGCACCCTCTATTTCCTGGTCCGATATTTTACAGTTCAACTCTAATTTACTTTCTTCTGATATTTTTTGTAATCCATTTGTTTTCAAAAAACAATCAATGTCCAATTCAATCTGCAGCCCTTGTGCATATAGTTGCTTAAAATATTTCTGGAAGCAGTCTCTAATCTCATTTGGCTTGTAGATACTCTTTCCTTCCACTTCTAGATTTGTAACCGTATTCAATTTTTGTCTTTTCTTCATTTGCCAAGCCAGTAGTTTTCCACATTTATCTGCTGATTCAAATGTCTTTTGTCTCATTTGCTTAATTTTCCATTCTATTTGTTGATTCATCAATTCCATATATTGTGTCTGGTATAATTTAATTTCTCTCAGGATCTCTTGAGATTTTGGTTTTGATCTTAATTTTCTTTCCCCTTCTTTTATCTTTCCCAAAATCTTATCTTTTTTCTCATTCTGGCTTCTCCTTTTTATTGCATTTTGTTGTATCAAAAATTCACGCATAACGGCTTTACTAGCGTCCCAGATTACTCTTTTTTCCACGTTGGTCTTCATATTTATTTCAAAGTAATCTCTTAAAGCTTTTTGGGCCTTTTTATAAACTTCTTCATCTCTAAATAGGGTGTCATTCATCCTCCATCTGAAGGAACCAGTTGTTATTTGCTTCATTTCCATTTTTACAGCGTTGTGGTCGGAGCAAGTTTTTGGGCAGATTTCCACTTTCTTTATCTTTGATGCCAGTCCTCTGGTAATCCAGATTTGGTCAGTTCTAGTCCATGTCATCTTGGCTTCAGAGAAGAAGGTTCCCTCTCTTTCCAGGGGGTTCTTTGTTCTCCAAATGTCAAGTAAATCCATGTTGTCAGTCATTTCAAACAAGGTTTTGGGTAGTCTTCCATCTTTAGTAATTGTCTGTCTTTGTGCTTTATCCATATTTGTAGAAACCACTCCATTCATATCTCCCATCAGTATTAAATTAAAATCTAGATAATCCAACAAGGTCTCATGCAACTTCTTAAAAAATTCAGATTTCCCCTCATTCGGTGCATAAATTCCTACGACCAAAAATTTTTCTCCTAGGACTTGAATTTCAATTGCCAATATTCTTCCTTGTTCATCTTTAAAGATAAATTTCGGTTGCAATTTTTCCTTTGCATATATCACAACTCTTTTTTTAACTTTATCAGATGAGATGAATTCCTGCCCCAATCTTTTATTCACCAGTATTTTCCTATGTGACCTCATCACATGTGTTTCTTGTAGACAAATCAAGTCCAATTGTTCTTTCTTCAATATATGAAAAACTGTTTTCCTCTTTCGGGGCATGTTTAGACCATTACAATTCCAGCTTAGAAGTTGCAGAGCCATGATGCAACTATTTACTTACTCCTGTTGCTCCTAGTAGTTGGTCTTCTTCTGGTAGTTTCAATCCAAATGATAGGTTCGAAATGTCCAATGTTCCTTTTCCTGGCGGCGTCGATTCTCCTCTAGATTCCACCTCCTTCACCAGATCTTCCTCGTGATCTCTCAGGAACTTATCTTTGTCACTCAGTGTTCTTATTCTTATCTTTCTTCCTTTATATTTAAAGGATAGGCCTTGTGGAAATTCCCACCTGAAAAATATCTTTTTTTTTTTCAGTAAAACGACCAAGTCTCTGTAGTCGGTTCTTACATCCAGGATAAGCTTCGGAATATCTTTAAAAATCTCCACAGAAGAATTTTCAATCTCCAAAGTTTTTTGGTAGTGCAGGTTCAAAATTTTATCCCTTTCTTCTTTTGATCTTAATGATATCAAACAGTCTCTTGGTTTATTCTTCTTTTGTCTTATGCCGAGCCTAAATGCACTCACTATCTTAAATTCTTCCTTCTGCAGATCCTGTTGCCAAAAATCTTGAAATTCTTTTGTTAGGAAGTCCACCAGATTGTCTCTCTCGCTTTCCGGGACCGACCTGATCCTTAAATTTCTCTCCTTCCTTTGAAGTTCAAGCATAGAAAAGGCCAGGTCATGGTCCTCCAGTTTCTTAATAACCGGAGGTATCCTCTCTTGAGTGGCAACAGCAATTTCCTTTGCTTCCTCAGCAATCTTTCGAGTTGTGGCCGAATCCTCCAAAAGTCTTACAATAGTCTCTGTATTAGAATTCACCTTCCTTCCTAAATCATCAATATTTTTCGTATTCAAATCAATTTTTGCTGAGACCTCAGCTACTTGTTTATTCGTTTCCGCAACTTGTTTACTTGTTTCTATTCCCTGCTTCATTAAATGTTCCAGAGATGCATTAATTTTACCAAGTGCCTCTGCCAGAGCATCTTCTGTTGACATTGTTTTTACTTTTGTTTGGGCAACAGCAGCTGTTCCCGTACCTCCACTTGTTGATGCTCTTCGCTGGTGGGAAAAGTCAGTCTTGTATTGTCTACCGGATCTTAGACTTACACTTTTTTCTTCTAGTTTCCCCTTTTCTTTATCCATAACACTCTCATTCAAAGCCAAGGTCACGTCTCACAGCTGTGCCTCTGTTTTTAAAGGAATTTTCCACTAGATCTTACTTCAAGTGGCTTAGTTGTTATTGTTGCAACAAAGTCTCCACTAGGGGGAAAGCTCCAACTTCACTTACGCTTTTTAGAACAACGTCTCTCTAAAAAACCCCTTTTTCCAATAAGCCACAGTTTCAATTCTCTCTTCAATGTTACTTTATATAAAAGTCTCTCAAAGACAATGTATCTTTACACAGAGTTATTACTATATACAGTTTCGAAGTGCTGACAGCTCTCCCTTCAATTTCCCTCAAGGCAGTCCGATTCCAGAGATCAGGCAGCGGATGTCCTTTTTAGTTTTAAGTTCGTTCTTTCCTGCAGGCTTATAAAGTTCAATTTTCCACACACACCCCCACCGCTCCTGCAAACCGGGGGGAGGATACTCTTCCCAGCGATAGGCTCCCAACTTCAGAAAAAGTTCCCTCTTAAGTTACAGCTTGCAGACACTTTGCTTAAGATTATCTACAGGGCGGAAAGGCAGACTTCCTTTTTGTACCTTTCCCGTGCTGGTGCCGAAATTCTTGAAATTTAGTTCAATTTAAATCCTTTAATCCTACTCACGAGTAGTTGCTTTTAAGTCCGAATTCATAAAGAAGAAATCAGCGCTCTCCCATCATGGTGACGCGGCTTCACTCCGCAGGGTGGGTAACGACCCTCAGCACCGCGCCGCTCACCCGCTACCGCTCCGCAGCCTTTAAAAAGGCTCCTTTGCGGTTTTGGGGGGGCGCAAAAGGTGCCTGCCGGGTCTCCTCGTTCACAGGCTTCCGCGCTTGTGACTTTTGGGGGTCCCCGCCTCGCCGTGGCTGCGGGACCCGAACCCGTGGAGCAGACTTCCCCCGGAGCTCGGAGGTAAGTCCGCCATTAATCGCTGGCGCTGACCGGAAGTCCGGAATACCATATTATTCCACAGCTGTGTAAATATATATATATCTCCTGTACATAAACATAACTTACATTCAAGGCTTTTTCTTTCCTATCAAATAGCTTGGTAAGAATGGCTGGCTTCCCTCTTTGCTGTGTTATACATAGCACTTTCACTAATAAATCATCCACTTTTATGTCATACCTCCTAAATGAGCAAATTTTGGTCTGGTGGTCTTCCCCTACTGACCTCCCTGATAGATGTTATGTATAGGTTGAGTATACAATTCTGCATTCTCCACGGCTGCTGATAACATTCTCACTGATGGCTAATATACCTGGAACCCGTTTTTAAAGAAAGAAACAGGAGGAATTTTTTACTTTTTCATCTTTTATTAGAAAGCATCCTCATCATGTTGAGTTTTTGCCTGCACTTGAAAAATTATTCATTTGTCTCTTCCCAAGCTCCTTTAACTTGGTGGAAATGTGTCTTGCTGCCACACCATCTTCATTGATACATTTGGATACTTCTGAACCTATTGTTGTCCAGTTTTGTGTGATGCATCCTAAGAGGGATAAACAGGTTTTTGATCCTTTTCCTGAATCAGGTGGAGGATGAACCACCTCCAAGTATGCAGAAGTGATGACTCCTAATGAGTTAGCTGCCAGAGACCAGGCTGCCTACCTGAAAAATAGCTATTACTCAGGTGTGACAGGCTGTTCCTCAAAGACCAATTTCTTATGCTATGCTGATGACCTGCAGTTATGCTCTGGGTGTGGCTCTGAAGACCCATAGTTTTAATCTGGCAGTTTCTAGTAGAGAGTGATGGCACAACTTCCTTACATGAGTTCATTGGCTAGGATAATAAGCAAACTTTGCATGATAATTCCTAAGATTGAGAACCTAGTTTTTGTCTATGTTTGGTTACAATTGGATGCAATTTTAAATCAAGATGATGAACTGAACCTTTCAAAACTTCACTGTTTTTATACAAAACTACCAATATTCTCTAGTATTTTACAAATTAACTTTAGAATGATTTTTTAAGGGTGAAACTAAATTAAGGGTTTTTTATTTCATAAAATGTCTGGACTGGCTACACACACACAACTAGTGCACACCTCTCTGAAAATTATGGTTGTATTCGCCACTCTGAGGATTCAAACATTTTACCCCTTTCTATATTTTTTGAATGTAGCTCCATCCCTTTCTAAGAAATCTCACATTCAACAACAGTGCTGGAGAGACAATACAGTTTAACGATAATGGAGAGATAATGGCACGATTTGATGTGACCAACTGGGTAATGTTTCCAAATCAATCTTTTGGTAGAGTCAAAATTGGAAGGCTGGATCTTCAAGCTCCTCCAGGCAATGAATTAACCATTCAGGATGAATGCATTGTGTGGCATAGAACCTTTAACCAGGTGAGCTAGGAAGACTTGTAAATCTTTTTGTTCCAAAAAAGTGGAAATGGATTGTTCAAATGTGCCTGAAGACTTTCTTCCATATTGTTACATACACTCCAATTAGTGCACCCTATTCTGCAATCAGCAAAAGGTTTCAAGACTTCCAACTTCCAACATGTACCCTGGGTTGGTTTCATTTAAAGAGGGTCACTGGAGACTCAGAAAATGCTTTTAATGTAAGCACAATCTGTACATATATTCACAGTAAGCATAAGAAGTTGATTCATAGCATTTTCATTGATTTCCCATCCTTCCTCCCATGATCCCAGGGATGGTTACAGATAAAACATCAGCAAATCAATCAAATGCAACATTCATAATACAGAAATAAAACAATAACTAATAATTTAATTGTGCACAGAAAATAAAAATGCAAAAAATAAATCCATAGCAGCCGGCCTTCTGAAAGAAGAGTGTTTTCAACTGCCAGCAAAAGAGTAAATAGTTGGTAGCAGAACTACCTAGGAAGGGGGATTCAAAAAATGGAATATTAAAACTAAGGTGGCCCTGGTGTATGCTGCTTACTCACAGTCTTCAGCTAGTAATTTCCTAAAATACGAGCAGGAAAATATACGGGGATATCAGTCCCGATCAAATATCCCCAAGCCCCAATGGGATTAGAACCACCAATATCACAGCATTGTATTTTCCTACTAGGGAATTCAAGCTTATGTCTCTTTCAGAATCAGTTTCAGGAGTGCTAATCATTTGATCACTTTCACAAACCCTTTGATGTCATCTCTCGGCATCAGAGAGCATGTGAGAAAGAAATACCCCTCTTTCCAACCAAAAAATCACATGTCCTTGGCTGTCCCTTTAGTTACACAAAGGTTTATCATGCCAAGCAAAGGAAAAATTGAATAAAAGGGGAATTAGAATATTCAGTCTTAATTGATAAATAAATGGAACCATGGAAAGGGGAAAGATAAGTCAATGTGTCTTGATATTCAATGTGTCTTGATATTCAATGAAATGCAAATTGTAATGAAAATGATAAAATTGGACGTCTATTTGTAGATTCTCCCCACTTCTCTATGTAATGACAAGTGCCGCCCTGGTTACAGCAGGAAAAAGAAGGAAGGGAAGCCTTTTTGCTGTTATGAATGTGTTCCTTGTCCAGAAGGGAAGATTTCTAACCAGACAGGTAGGAGATATGGTTGTCACAGAGGTCAATGTGCCTTTGACACTTAAGATATTTATTTTCAGCATCCACTACATTCTTGCACCACTAATTATTTTAACTGTTTTTAATATTCCATTTTAAAATGTTGCATTCTGTCATGGGATCTGTTGGTAAAGGGTGAGTAATAAATTGAATATTAATGAATTGCAGAATGATTTCCACAATTATCCAGCAAGACAGATGTGACTATATTTGGTATTCAGCTAAGTTGTGCGTGCAGAACAAGGCCTGCGCATGCAATTGAACCTCCCTGCTGTTTCCCCCCTGCAGCAACTAAACCCATTCTGGGTTTCCCACAAGGCTCCAGGGAATAATTATGGAGTTCATGGAGAATAGGGGGAGGACAAGGGGGGAAGTGCCATTGCATGCGTGAACTTCATTCACCATGTGCATAGTCCACAGAGTGCTACATTGAAACACACCATATGGCTTTAAAGGAGGGAAATAATCATGCTTAAAATGTGCATTATCTTGTTTGAATGCTGAAAATATTCCATATGCAGTACACCTTCCACCAACACTGAAAACAATGCTTTTTCTGAAGTAGCCCAGTCCAAACTTAAGACATGTAGTAAATCAAGCTACTATTTAGACATCCATGTTCTGATATCAGCAGTTCTGGCCAGGGCCTTAGAAGGACACCAAATGGGTTTTATTATATATCTTTTGCTAACTATTGGTATTATACACTGTCCATCTGACTGGTTTGCCCCAGCCACTCTAGGTGGCTTCCAGCATGATAAAAAACACAGCAAAATGTCAAACATTAAAAACTTCCCAATGCAAGGCTGTGTTCAGATGTCTTTGATAAGTTGCATAGTTGTTTATCTGTTTGACATCTGATGGGATGACATTCCACAGGGCAGGTGCCACCACCAAAAAAGCCCTCTGCCTGTTTCCTATAACTTCATTTCTAGCAGTGAGGGAACCACCAGAAGACCCTCAAAGCTGGACTTTGTTGTCTGGGATGAACAATAGGGTGGAGATGCTCCTTCATATATACAGGGCCTGAATTGTGCTCAGAAATGTACTGGGAGCCAATGTAGATCTTTAAGACCAGTGTTATAACATCATGCTCATCAGGGTGGAAGGTGGCTGTAACTTTTTAAATTAGTTTTATGCTTTCTGTTAGTTCTTCCGGAGCTGGGATAGCTTCCCCCCAGTTCTGGACTAGGATCTGTGGAATAATGTGCCTTCTTTGCTGATATCTCACATCTGATGGAGCTGTTCTTTGCTTAAAAGCAAAGATGGATAGCTTTCGCAAGTGAGGAGGTTGCAAATGAATGAGAACCCTTGGCTAAAGAAATTGAAAATGAGGAGAGACTTAATGCAGCTACAACAAGGACTATAAAAGTATCCAATTTTAAAACTGTTTATTTTAGATATGGATGTCTGCATGGAATGTCCAGAAGATCAATACGCAAACTTCCACCAGAACCAATGCATTTCCAAAGTCATAACCTACCTTTCATACGAGGAACCTTTAGGAATGACTTTAGCTTTGTCTGCTCTTGCTCTTGCTCTGATCACAGCCTTGGTGATAATAATATTTGTGAAGCACCAGAACACACCCATCGTCAAAGCCAACAACCAAAGTGTCACCTACATTCTTCTTGTATCCCTCCTACTGTGTTTCCTCTGCTGCTTGCTTTTTATTGGAAAACCTGGACAGCTAATTTGCTTACTCCGACAAACAACTTTTGGCATCATATTTTCTCTTGCTCTTTCCAGCTTGTTAGCTAAGACCATCACTGTGGTCCTGGCATTTATGGCTACTAGACCAGGATCTAGAATGAGAAAATGGATGGGGAAAAAGCTGACAAACTCTATCATGTTTTCAGGCTCCTTTATTCAAGCAGGAATTTGTACCCTTTGGTTGAGTATTTCTCCCCCATACGCAGATACAGACATGTACTCCGTCAATGGGGAAATCATAGCAGAGTGTAATGAAGGCTCAACTGTCATGTTTTATATTGTCCTGGGCTATATGTGCTTCCTGGCCATTGTCAGCTTCACGGTGGCATACCTTGCTAGGAGGTTGCCAGACACTTTTAATGAAGCCAAATTTATCACTTTCAGCATGATGGTGTTCTGCAGTGTTTGGTTGTCCTTTGTTCCTGCCTACCTGAGCACCAAAGGAAAATACATGGTGGCTGTGGAGATCTTCTCTATCTTATCCTCCAGTGCTGGGTTACTGCTTTGCATCTTTTCCCCTAAATGCTATATTCTTTTGTTCAGGGCTGACTTGAATAACAGGCAGCAACTAAAATCAGGAATATGAGAATTAAAAACAGATGGAACTCCCCCCCCCCTTTCAAGCATGCAATCTGAATGGTAGAATGAATAGTATAATCACCGACGCATACTTCACAGAGGTTGAATATACTGAGAAACATACTTTCTAAAGCTTTCTAAAGCTTTATTGACCTGAAAATAAATCTTTTTTTTTAAAAAAACTATTTTTATTACATTTTCCATTTTAACAATCCAATCAAATCACATAAAATATTCCAAATTATACAAATACATCATATAGTCCAAATATTCCGCCAAATTAAAATTTTATTGGGACTTCCCATGCTTCTAGTGGGGCTCTGATCATGTTATATCTCTACTACCTTGAGTTTCAATAGTTTCTTTAAATCTTCCTGTTGTTACCCTTCCTTCTTTCATGGTCTCTGAGTTGTTTCCACAGGCGAGTTGAAGTAAGCAATGATGTGCTTCTGTGTGAAATTTGAATGCTTGACTCTCCTATTATTGCAGCTGATAAGCCTATTGTTTGCAGTATATCCTCACACGGTGGTGTTTATGCCGAATCATTCCAAAAGTCATTTCGCTGCTGGCAGACACCATCTTCTCTCAATTTCAATGAAATAAAATCTAGGCATCTGCTCATTAATTTTCCCAGACCAGTTGCATCAAACATTAGCCTTTCCAGGGGAGATTTGCCAAATCGGACTTGAAGTGCAGAGATATGAACAAATTAAGAGCTCACCTCCCCCTATGACTATTTATCTCTGCAGCTCAGTCTTTCCAAACCATATCATTTAGTCCTGGTTTAAATTGTGTCCTGGTTTAAATCGGGCAGGCCACACCCCCAGAGCCAGCCGATTGGCTGGCCACGAAGTGACACGGCCAGGAATCCCCCCAATTGTGAGCAGGCTGGGTTCCAGCTGCCGCGCGCATAGTGGGGCCATGAAACCTGCTAGTCCACGTCCTCTGAAGGTCAGAAGTGGCTTTTCTCTCTTTCCAAGAGAATAGAAACCACATTGAACTAAGTACAAGTGAATGATTCTACTTTGATTTTGGGAAAATATAATACCATACCCTCCAACACAGTGATAGCAAAATCCAGGAAAAATCTTACTGAACAACATATTCCCATTTTTTTCTCATGAATGAATGGGGGTGGTTTTGGTTGTCATGATCTCACATGATTTTGCAAGAAAATTTCCCCAAGGAACGGTGCCCAAAAATGTGTGTTTGCGGGCACTGTACAAGATTGCACGACCCCAACGCTTTAGAAAGTTGGGGGGGGGGCTGAGAGGGAAAATTGTGGTGCAAAATCATGCAAGACCTTGGTGACCAAAAATGCCACTGGTCTCTCATGATAAAAATTGGGATGCCCCAATTTTTCTGAGACACTTGCTGGGTATGCCATACAAGTTTACCAGACTGTTCAACTCCCACTGTTTTTCCAGTTGTTTTTCTGTATGTAGCAAAGACAGCAATGTCTGCAGATGGGGAGATGATTATTAGCCTTATAATTATGGACACATCATTGCACTGCTAAACAAACTCCAGGAAATGTATTTTCAAGGCCTTGAGAAAATAAACCGCAACAATAGAAGTACTTATAAGAGTCTTTTACAATGCTCAGATCTGGCACATAGCATAAAGGGCAGGAAAGGCCCTGTCATTCTGAGCTCTAACAGTTTTAGGATAAGTTTGCAGTCTTTGGGTGTGCTGTGGTTTCTTCCAGACTAAACATATTTTGAGTAGCTTGAACAATCTGCACCTCACTGTATCTATTTTTCCCAGCAGTGCCTCACTTATAGATCCTCCTATTAAAGAAAATACAACTTCTGTGTGCAGGCAGGAAAAAAAAGTACAATCTTGCAGTTAAGAACTCAGGTGCATTAAATAGGGGAGAAATCAATTAAAATCAATTAAAAAACATGAAATAGGAGCGGAGGAGATGGATGCAGTCACCTTCTTACATCAACTGATCAATGTAGGAATGGGTTCACATCTTGTCAAATTAAGATGAAACAAACTCATCTGAATAAAAGTGGCATTGAAGAAAATAGTGATGTGTGTCTCAAAGTAATTTTGGAGGCGGCGCGTCCGGCAATGGCTGCCCTCTTCTAACTGCGAAGAGGGAGCTCCGCAGGAACGGGTCGTCCGCTACGGCGAAGCGGAGACCCACATCGGAAAACCACAGGCAGCGTAAGCCTGCGGCCGTGGGACTCGGCGGGCACCAGGAGCGCTCCCCGAAACGCAGAAGGGACCTCGTAAGAGGCTCTGGAACGTAGAAGGGGGTGCGGTGCTGTGTGTCAATCGCTCTTTCTGTGGAGTGAAGCCGCGTAGCTGCTGTCAGTGAGCGCTGTCCTCTTTTCCTGGAAACATTCGGCTTGAAACCAACAACTCGTGAGTAAGAAATGAAAGAAGGATTTGGTGGATAAATCTTTGGCTAATTCGGCTAAAAGCGAGAGACGAAAACAGGAAGTCCGTCTCTTGTCACTGCTTAAGATCTAAAGCAAAGACTTTGACGTTTGAAGCCTTTGAAGAGGTGTTAAAAGGCAATTGACTCTCACATCTATTTAAGTTGCTATTTAAGACTCAACTTTTTAAAAAGTTTTATTTCAAATACGAACTGTGTCTGTACCTCCCCTGCTGGATTTACAAATCAACAAGAACCCCAGGTAGTCGGACTGCCTAAATAACAGAACTGTCAGATTGCAAGACTCTGATACTTTGTTGTTGGAATTATTACTTGCTGAGCTTTATTGGAACTGATGCATTGTGCTGCTACATCCTGCACTTATTGAGACATTGTTATACTTTGAGACCAACTCTGCCAGATACAACTTAGCTGAAGGTCTCTAGGGAAGCAAAGGCTGTTTGGATATTGTTTTTAAAGCTTTTGAAGTATTGAAGTTTGGAATATTTTAAATAATTGATATTAACAACTTGACTTCTTCCCTGCAACATAAGTGGCTCCCTCTAGAGGACTTTGGAATTACAATTATATGTGACTTTCCCTTTGGTTTCCTTTCCTCCTGTTTACTTGGTGGGCTTGTGGATTCCCATGAGAACATATTCAATTTGACCTTGACTAAGCAGATAGAAGTGGAATGAGCGGCACTGGGAGACAAACAAGAGTGGCTAAAGGGAAAAGACAAACAACTTTGAATCTACTTTCACAGCCGCACAGATCATCTGTTCCTGATGTTTTGGAACTAGAGGAAAGTGAACACTTGCTGGGAGAAGATATGGCATCAGGTGGATCTGCTTCAGTCTTAGACAAAATACTGGAAAAATTGGAAGGACTGGATAAAAAAGTGGATGAACAAACGGCAAAGATTGACCAGACTAGAGATTGTGTTAACAAGTTAACTGAACAAGTTGCTTCGAACGCTCAAGCAATTGGCAATTTATCTGAATCCACTGTAGAAAACCGGAAACTGGCAGAGGAAGCCATTCAGAAAACTGAGGCACTGGAGCAGGAGGTAAGACCACTGCACAAGCAGGTTGGGGAACAACAGGCCTATCTGTCTATGATTGAACTTCGAGCTCGGGAAAACAATTTAAAATTGAGGTTTATACCAGAATTTGAATCCGAACAAGGGAACCTAATTGAGTTTTTAACAAAAGAATTTTCCAAGTGGTGGCCTTTGGAGGAGGAAAAAGATTTTAAAATTGTGACTGCCTTTAGGCTTGGGAAATTCACAAAGAAGGACAAGCCCAGAGACTGTTTGATTACTTTGAGATCTAAGGAGGAAAGGGACAAAATATTAGGACTGCACTACGGAAAGTCACTTCAAATTTCGGATAAAAGAGCAGAGATTTACAAGGATATTCCTAAACAACTTCTGGACCTTAGATCCACCTATCTTGAATTAGCCAGGCTGTTGAGAAGTAATTCAATTGTCTTTAGGTGGGAATATCCACAAGGACTATCTTTTACGTTCAGAGGGAAGAAGGTAAAAATCAAAACAGCTGAAGACAGAGATAAATTCCTGAATATCTACGGAGAAGACCTTTAGAAAGGGATTGAAACACTTCCAGGGGCTGGACCACAGTCTTTAGCTACACCTACACCTTTGGGGCCCGAAGGCTGGGACAAAAAGACACCACCACCAGAACAATAACAGATTTGACCAGGATGTCTCTGCAACTTCTCAGTTGGAATATAAATGGTGCCAACATCCCGGAGAAAAGAAGAAGGATATTTCATATTTTGAAAAAAGAACAATTGGACATTATTTGCTTACAAGAAACGCATGTGACTAGGCTACATAGAAAAGTATTAATAAATAAAAGATTAGGCCAAGAATTTATCTCTTCGGATCGAGTAAAGAAAAGAGGCGTGGTGATTTATGCAAAAGAGAGCCTGTCACCAAAATTTTTATTCAAGGATGAACAAGGACGTATTCTGGCAATTGAGATTCAAACTCAAGGAGAAAAGTTTTTGATATTAGGAATTTATGCGCCAAATGAAGGAAAATCGGAATTTTATAAGAAGCTGCACGAGATCATGCTGGACTATCTGAACTATGACAACATCATAATGATGGGAGATATGAATGGGGTGGTTTCAACGAACATGGATAAATCACATAGTCAAAATGTAACAAAAGAAGGCAGACTACCTAAAACCTTTTTTGAACTGACTGACAATATGGACTTGATTGACATCTGGAGAACAAAGAACCCTCTAGGAAGAGAAGGAACATTCTTTTCTGAAGCCCAACTGACTTGGACAAGAATCGACCAAATTTGGACAACTAGAGGCCTGGCACCCAAGATAAAAAAAGTGGAAATCTGCCCAAAGACTTGCTCCGACCACAACGCTGTAAAGATGGATATGAAATTAATGCCAACCGGCTCTTTTAGATGGAGGATGAATGACAATCTGCTTAGAGATCAGGAGATTAGTAAAAAGGCCCAAAAAGCTCTGAAGGACTATTTTGAAATAAATTTGAACACTACGGTGGAAAAAAGAATTGTATGGGACACAAGCAAGGCGGTTATGAGGGGGTTTCTGATACAGCAGAATACCATTAAGAAAAAAGCACAGAATGATAAAAAGGATAAGATCTTGGAGAAAATTAAAGAAGGTGAGAAGAAACTAAGATCGAAACCGAAATCAAAGGAGATTCTAAGAGAAATCAAATACTACCAAGCACAATATTCAAAATTAATAAATCAAGAAGTGGAATGGAAAGTCAAGTTAATGAAACAAAGATCTTTTGAATCGGCAAATAAATGTGGAAAGCTGCTAGCATGGCAGCTGAAAAAGAGACAAAAACTGAATACAGTAACAAACTTAGAAATTGAGGGAAGAAACATTCAGAACCCAGTGGACATCAGAAAGTGTTTCCATAGATATTTCAAGCAATTATATACACAAGGGCCGCAAAATGAATCAGAGATAGAACAATTTTTGAAGGAGAATGGTTTACCAAGGTTGTCTCTGCGGAACAGAACAATCCTGAATCATAAAATAACACAATTAGAGATTGAAGAGGCCATTCAGAATATGCAACTGGGCAAATCTCCAGGGCCAGACGGGCTTACCTCCAAATATTATAGGACATTGAAAGATTATCTGATACACCCACTAATGGAGGTTTGTAATGAAATCATGGAGGGGAAGAAGGCACCGGAGTCGTGGAAAGAAGCTTTCATCACATTGATACCTAAATTAGAAACTGAAAAGACACAACTTAAGAATTACCGCCCCATCTCCCTCTTAAATGTGGATTACAAAATATTTGCAGACATTTTAGCAAGTAGATTTTAAAAAGTCTTGAATGAAGTAATTCATAAGGACCAGGCAGGCTTTCTCCCAGGTAGACATTTGTTTGCTAATACAAGGAACATTATTGACATTTTGGAACTCTTGCAAACAAATATCAACATGAAAGCAGTTTTGATATTTATAGATGCGGAGAAGGCCTTTGATAATATCTCCTGGAAGTTTATGAAGAAGAATTTGGAAGGAATGGGAGTGGGGCGGGGGTTCCAGAATGGGATAGAGGCAATTTATTCAGAGCAAAGGGCTAAACTGATAGTGAACAATGTGGTGACAGAAGAGTTTAGAATTGAAAAAGGTACACGACAAGGTTGCCCTATATCTCCTTTGTTATTTATATCGGTCCTGGAAGTGCTCTTAAACATGATTAGAGGAGACCGGTTGGTAGAGGGTATTCAGGTCGGAGAGAAACAGTATAAACTGAAAGCATTTGCAGATGACCTAGTATTGACCTTACAGGAGCCAGAGCCTAGTACTAAAAGGGTTTTGCAATTGATTCATGAGTTTGGTCGAGTGGCGGGATTTAAACTTAATAAGCAAAAAACCAAGGTTTTAGAAAAAAACTTGATTATTTCAGAATCAGAAAGGCTTCAGAAAGAGACAGAATTAAATGTGGTCAAAAAAGTAAGATATCTAGGGGTAAATATAACAGCGAAGAACAGAAACTTGTTTAAGGATAACTATGAAAAATGTTGGTCTGAAATCAAAAGGGATCTAGATGTTTGGTCAAGATTGAAACTTTCCTTGTCAGGACGTATTGCTGCCATTAAGATAAATGTATTGCCAAAAATGTTGTTTTTGTTTCAAACTTTGCAGATTGTGGATAAAATGGAATGTTTCCGGAAGTGGCAAAGAGATATCTCTAGATTTGTCTGTCAGGGCAAAAAGCCCAGAATTAAGTTTAAAATACTAACTGATGCTAAAGAAAGAGGGGGCTTTGCCCTGCCAGACTTAAAATTGTACTGTGAATCAGCAGCTTTCTGCTGGTTGAAGGATTGGCTACGTCTTGAAAACACCGATGTTTTCGATTTGGAAGGATTCAACAATGCTTTTGGTTGGCATGCATATCTGTGGTACGACAAGGTTAAAATACATAAGAATTTCAAGAATCATGTTGTCAGAAAAGCAGTGTTTAATGTCTGGTTGAAATATAAAGATTTATTGGAAAACAAGACCCCAAGGTGGTTATCACCAATGGAGGCTAAGGCCCCGAAAAGACTCAATATGGAGGCCAAATGGCCGAAATATTGGGAAATAATAGAAAAAGATGGAGATAATTGGAGGCTGCAGAGTTTGGAGAAAATAAAAGATAAAGTGCGAGATTGGTTACATTATGCTCAGATTAAAGAAGTTTTCAAGTTGGATAAAAAGATAGGATTCCAGGTGGAAAAATCAAAGTTAGAAACAGAACTGTTAGAATCCAGCTCTAAGACACTTTCAAGAATGTATAACTTGCTGTTAAAATGGAATACACAGGATGAAACGGTCAAATCAGCTATGATAAAATGGGCACAGGACATAGGGCATAACATCATGTTTGCTGACTGGGAAAAGTTATGGACCACAGGTTTGAAATTTACGGCATGTAATGCCTTGAAAGAAAACATTATGAAAATGATATACGGGTGGTACACGACTCCAGTCAAGCTTGCAAAGATATACCATGTGTCTGATAATAAATGTTGGAAGTGTAAAGAAGCTGAAGGAACATTCTTTCACCTCTGGTGGACTTGCCCTAGAGTGAAGGCTTTCTGGGAAATGATATATAATGAGCTGAAAAAGGTATTTAAGTATACCTTCCCTAAGAAACCAGAGGCCTTTCTTTTAGGCATTGTCGGCCAGAGTGTGCAAAAGAAGGATCGAACTTTTTTTATGTATGCTACGACAGCAGCAAGGATACTCATCGCTAAATGCTGGAAAACTCAAGACTTGCCCACACTGGAAGAATGGCAGATGCAACTGATGGACTATATGGAATTGGCGGAAATGACGGGCAGAATCCGAAACCTGGGAGAAGAATTGGTGGAGGAGGATTGGAACAAATTTAAGGACTATTTACAAAAATATTGTAAATTGTATGAATGTTAAGAAAGATGTAAGACTAGTAACAACATGGCTTCAACAAATCAAACATAAAAAACATAAATTTAAGTGTAATTGGAAGAAAAGATAAATTTTGGTTAAAAATTATTTTATAATTAAGTACTTTATAAGTATGATCTTAAATTCCGGAATTTGAGAATTAATTTGGGGAAATTTTATCATATGAATGGAACTAATTTAATAATTTGCTAGCAAAATTTATAAGTCTAGAATGCAGGAGCAAGAGCTGTGAGGAAGTCCAAGGAGGTGTATGAAACATGGATATTTGAAAATATTATGTTATTATCTATGTCTTTGACTGTTTTAAAAAATGCTTAATAAATATTTATTAAAAAAAAAAAAATTCTTGTCCCCAAAATGCTGATGTTATTGATACTGCTGCTTGGTTTTTTTCCTCATATTGTGAGCAAGAGCCATTCAATTCTTTCCAGCCTGAAGATGCGTTTTGACCAATGCAAAGTAAGTAACACCTACTTCACTTCACAGGAGTTTTCTCAGCCAGGAAATCTTGTCATTGGGTTTATTGCTTCTCAGTTTTACATGATGCACTTCCCTACAATTTCATCTGAACCGTCCTCTTCAGCACCCCAGAAGGAACTCATGTAAGTCACCCTCTTTTTCCTCTCTGTAGAATTAATATTTTTTATCTCACATAAATTAAGAACAGATAATGAAGCAACAAGAGGTCTTTTCCTCTCTTATAGTCTGAAATGTGAGATGCAAATCATATGTTGGTACTTCTGAACTTTTATTAGCTGCACTTTCAGCATAGGTGGGTTTGTTTATTTTTTAGTAGATGCAAACTTGGTGCGTATTTTATCACTTAATTCTACTGTTACTTTTTTGCAGCCTACTAATTTGATAAATCTAGTGTTCCATAAGAGGGACGCAGGTGGCGCTGTGGGTTAAAGCCTCAGCGCCTAGGGCTTGCCGATCGAAAGGTCGGCGGTTCGAATCCCTGCTGCGGGGTGCGCTCCCGCTGCTCGGTCCCAGCGCCTGCCAACCTAGCAGTTCGAAAGTACCTCCGGGTGCAAGTAGATAAATAGGGACCGCTTACCAGCGGGAAGGTAAACGGCGTTTCCGTGTGCGGCTCTGGCTCTGGCTCTGGCTCTGGCCAGAGCAGCGATGTCACGCTGGCCACGTGACCCGGAAGTGTCTCCGGACAGCGCTGGCCCCTGGCCTCTTAAGTGAGATGGGCGCACAACCCCAGAGTCTGTCAAGACTGGCCCGTACGGGCAGGGGTACCTTTACCTTTACTTTAGTGTTCCATATGATATGCTTATGCAATTTCTTTCTGGACACCTGATTTTAGAGAGCAGAAGTGCTGCCTTAGTGCAGTGCTTCTTTAAATCTGTTTTTGCTCCAGATTCATTTGTTTAAATAGAGCAAATAAAGGAATATAATGCAAGTTTACAGTGTTGTTAATTGAGGCCCCGTCCCCCCCTTTATGATGAAATAAGACACATGGACACAAGTATTTTAGGTAAATTGGCTAAAGAGGCCACAACTTTATTGGTTACAGAATGTGATTGGTATTGGCTTAGGCATTGAATCTGAACAGACTAAAACTGACTCCTGTCCGCCATGCAGGAAGTCACAGAAGGGTTAACAACCTGCAGGGGCAGCTTGTTGATACAAATCAACTGGAAGCTTTCCCCTAGAGTCACCGGAGAGTCGTCCCATAGCCCTAGTCACAACCTGGGCTTCAGACAGGAACCACAACCACTGGATTCCTTTAATGGAATACCCTTCAAAGGGAGTGGTAGGTAGTGGCCACAACCTCCCCTCCAACACACAACACATTTTCCAATGCCTAACTGCCAAACCTTACAAAGTTGTGATGATTTGCTATGAGGTAGGTGAAAAATCAAGTGGCTGGTGCCAGTCTGCCAAGAGGAAAAAATTCCTACCAGGCCCCTTCAACAGGCAACCAACCGAGGTCCATAGAAAGGTCAGATATTGAATGCACGAGAATAGAGGGAAGGAGGGAGGGAGGGAGGAGGGGGATCCATGCATGCAGGAAAGAAACAGGCTGAGCCACAGACCCACGCTCATTTAAGAGTAGCAAACCACGAACCCCCAGTCAGCCCTATTGGCTGGCTGTGGGCATGACACAGGCCCGGGACTCTCTGACACAGTGGGCCATCCATGCCCCCTGCAAACTGTGGGAAGCGAGACCCACTCACAACTCCTCACTTTGGGGAAGAGGAGAGGCTTTTTCTAATTCATTTGTAAATAATGCACATGATAGCCCTACCCTAGAAACATTCCATTGGATGCACAGGGTTGTAGTTACTTCTAAGCTCTCACTGGACCTACTTTCTCCAAGGCATATTTCAGCTCCAAATAATAAATGTGATCGCCAGAACAAATTGATGGCCATTCTTGGGACAAAATTCACTGAGCTCTCCTTCAATATGGACACTTTTATAAACATGTACAAGATTCCTCAGGTGGGTGTTTTTGAGGATAGTACTGAGATTGTGTGAGATATGAGCAAAGAGTTAATACTCACAAGGACTGCAGCATTCTAAGAAAGAATCTTGTGAGATCATATAACTTGTGCATGAGGCAGTTGTGTAAGTTGGTACAGTTATGTCAATTAATAACAGTCTTTTTGAGTTAGAGGCACTGAGCGGTAGGCCTGTTCAGTTCTGCTGCAGTCTGCCTCAAAGTTTGTTGGTCTGTAAGGGTTTTAGACTTAGTGATAAGCAGAGTGTTTTCAACTGCCAGCAACAGAGTAAATGGTTGGCAGCAGAACTACTTAGGAAGGGGGATTCAAAAAATGGAACATTAAAACTAAGATGGCTCTGGAGTATGCTGCTTACTCATAGTCTTCAGCTAGTAATTTTATAAAATACGAGCAGGAAAATATATGGGGATATCATTCCCGATCAAATCGCCATTCTCTCAGCAGTGGTGTGACTGGTTGCCAATACTGTGTCCCAGTAAGCAGTCAAGCAATTTGTATCAGCTTCAGCCTCTTGACCAGCCTCAAGGGATTCACCACATAGACACCAGGTCTACAGCCCCCCCCTTGTTTCAGATGTTACAGAGGAGTCCATTACGTCAACTCAGAAGGATACCATGGTCAATGGTATATGCTCAGAAATAGAAAGAGAGAATGAACCCAACAAAGGAAGAGTGGCAGATTCAGTTATTCTGGGAGATGATATATAATGAAATCAAAAAATGTTATAAAAAGACCAGAAACCTTCTTCCAAGGTATATTAGGAACAGAAGTCCTTGCAGAACTGCAGAATTTCTTTAAGCAATTACAGCAGTCTGGGGTATATGCTCAGAAATAGAAAGAAAGAATGAACCCAACAAAGGAGCAGTGGCAGATAAAGTTATTGGAATATGCAGTATTGGCAAATTTAACCAACAGAATAAGAAATCAGCAAGATGGCGTGTTTAAGAAAAAGTGGAAAATGTTTACAGAATACCTCAAGAATTATGCAAAGCAAGATAAAGTGTTAGCAGGATTAATCAAAATGTAGCAGTTTAAATTATTAAAATTATAGTGGGGGAAAAATTGAATGAAAGGGGAATTAGAATATGTAGTCTTAATTGATAAATAAATGGAACCATGGAAAGGGGAAAGATAAGTCTATTATTCAATGTGTGGTGATATTCAATGAAATGCGAATTGTAATGAAAATGATAAAATTGGACATTTATTTATAGATTCTTCCCACTTCTCTGTGTAATGACAAGTGCCACCCTGGTTACAGCAGGAAAAAGAAGGAAGGAAAGCCTTTTTGCTGTTATGAATGTGTTCCTTGTCCAGAAGGGAAGATTTCTAACCAGACAGGTAGGAGATATGGTTGTCACAGAGGTCAATGTGCCTTTGAAACTTAAGGTAGGTGTTTTCAGTACATTCCTGTACTACTAATTATTTTAACAGTATCATAACTGTTTTTCATGTACAGTTTTAAAATGTTGCATCTGTTGGGATCTGTTGGCAAAGGGTGAGTAATAAATTGAATATTAGTAAGTGCAGAATGAATTCCACAATTATCCAGCAAGACTGACGTGACTATATTTGGTATTCAGCTAAGTTGTTGTGCGTGCAAAACAAGGCCTGCGCATGCAATGGAACCTCCCTGCGGTTTCCCCCCTGCAGCACCTAAACCCATTCGAGGTTTCCCACAAGGCTCCAGGGAATAATTATGGAGTTCATGGAGAATAGTGGGAGGACGGGGGGGGGGGGAGTGCCAGTGTGTGCGTGGACCTCATTACCATGTGCTTGGTCCACAGAGTGCTACATTGAAACCCGCCATATGGCTTTAAAGGGGGGAAATAATCATGCTTAACATGTGCATTATCTTGTTTGAATGCTCAAAATATTCCAGTACATTTCCACTAACAATGTAAACAATTCCTTTTCAGAAGTAGCCCAGTCCAAATTTAAGACATGTAGTAAAACAAGTTACTATTTAGACTTTCATGTTCTGACATCAGCAATTCTGGCCAGGGCCTTAGAAGGACACCAAATGGGTTTTATTATATATCTTTTGCTAACTGTTGGTATTTGAAGTAATATCTCTTATTCTATATTGCACTGCAGAACTTTATTGTGAGACACATCAAGGGGAAACTGAATTTTCAAAAATTCGTCTTCATTATAATTTTCCAATGATATATATAACAAAGAAATTCAATACACATTACTTATTTCATTTTTATTAACCCAACCATAGAAAAATAGATATAAAGCAAAAACAAAAACAAAAAAGATATGTATATTGAGAAACTGAAATAACATGATCTGAGAACCTATTAATCTCAATTTATTTCTTCAAATAAGTAAAACATGTGAATCAATAGAATGTTTTATTTATTTACTTATTTATTACTTACGGTATACCCAGTCTGACTGGTTTGCCCCAGCCACTCTGGGCAGCTTCCAACAGATGTCTTTGAAAAGTTGCTTAGTTGTTTAACTGTTTGACATCTGATGAGATGAGATTCCACAGGGCAGGTGGGCAGGTGCCACCACCAAGAAAGCCCTCTGCCTGGTTCCTTATAACTTCATTACTAGCAGTGAGGGAACCTCCAGAAGCACTGGCAGAGGAAGAGGAGCACAGCCCCTGGCAGCGCGATCCCAGTAGGTGCCATTGCAACTGCCCCCCACCCGCGCTGGGTGCCACGCCCCTGCAGGCAGCGTACCCTGCCCCAGGATGTGCACCAGCCCCGCCCCCACCTGCTCTCCGCCCCTGGTGCTGGAGCAAGATGCTCCATATATAACCAGAAGGCCCTCGGAGCTGGACATTATTGTCCGGGATGAACAGGGCCTGAATATATACATATTCCTATATACAGGGCCTGAATTGTGCTCAGATGCCAATGTAGATCTTTAAGACCAGTGTTATAATATCATGCTCATCAGGGTGGAAGGTGGCTGTAACTTTTTAAATTCGTTTTATGCTTTCTGCTAGTTCTTCCAGGGCTGGGATAGCTTCCACCCAGTTCTGTACTAGGATCTGTGGAATAATGTGCCATATACCTCAAAACACCTTTTTTGCTGATATCTCACATCTGATGGAACTGTTCTTTGCTTAAAAGCAAAGATGGTCTTCGCATGTGAGGAGTTTGCAGTTGAATGACAACCCTTGGCTAATGACCTTGGAAATGAGAAGAGATTTAATGCAGCTCCAACAAGGACTATAAAAGTATCCAATTTTAAAAAATTTTATTCTAGATATGGATGCCTGCACCGAATGTCCAGAAGATCAATATTCAAACTTCCACCAGAACCAATGCATTCCCAAAGTCATAACCTACCTTTCATACGAGGAACCTTTAGGAATGACTTTAGCTTTGTCTGCTCTTGCTCTTGCTCTGATCACAGCTTTGGTGATAATAATATTTGTGAAGCACCAGAACACACCCATCGTCAAAGCCAACAACCGAAGTGTCACCTACATTCTTCTCGTATCCCTCCTACTGTGTTTCCTCTGCTGCTTGCTTTTTATTGGAAAACCAGGACAGCTAATTTGCTTACTCCGACAAACAACGTTTGGCATCATATTTTCTCTTGCTCTTTCCAGCTTGTTAGCTAAAACCATCACTGTAGTCCTGGCATTTATGGCTACTAGACCAGGATCTAGAATGAGAAAATGGATGGGGAAAAAGCTGACAAACTCTATCACGTTTTCAGCCTCCTTTATTCAAGCAGGAATTTGTACCCTTTGGCTGAGTATTTCTCCCCCATATGCAGATACAGACATGTACTCCGTCAATGGGGAAATTATAGCAGAGTGTAATGAAGGCTCAACTGTCATGTTTTATACTGTCCTGGGCTATATGTGCTTCCTGGCCATTGTCAGCTTCACGGTGGCATACCTTGCTAGGAGGTTGCCAGACACTTTCAATGAAGCCAAATTTATCACTTTCAGCATGATGGTGTTCTGCAGTGTTTGGTTGTCTTTTGTTCCTGCCTACCTGAGCACCAAAGGAAAATACATGGTGGCTGTGGAGATCTTCTCTATCTTATCCTCCAGTGCTGGGTTACTGCTTTGCATCTTTGCCCCTAAATGCTATATTCTTTTGTTCAGGGCTGACTTGAATAACAGGGAGCAACTAAAATCAGGAAAAGACTAAGTTATATAAGAATTAAAAACAGATGGCACTCCCCTCCCCCCCCTTTCAAGTATCCAATCTGAATGGTAGAATGACCAACACATACAGTACTTCACAGAGGTTAAATATACCGAGAAACATCCTTTCTAAAGCTTTCTAAAGCTTTCTTGACCTGAAAATTAATCTCAACGATCTTAATGGACCTTCTCTTTGACATTTTAGTGAAATTATTTGCAAGTCAATGTCCACAAGGTGAAGTTGCATATTTATACTCTTCATATTCATCAGCCAAACAGGATTATGGACTGAAATTTCCATGAATAAATATAAGATAGGGACTGAAGGTAATAATATATTGTTATTTTCTCTCTGTTGGAAAAACGTTAGTGGAAATGGTGGTTCATGGACCAGTGCCTGTATGTAAGCAATTGGCTGCTGGTCTGTGGTGATTTCCCAGAAATTACAGGAGTAGGTAGGGAAGGGAAAGGGCAGCCAGGATACGGAGGAGGAGGAAGCGAAGAGGAGGAGGAAGAAAACTACCAGAATTGCTGATGTCAGAGAGCCAGTGTGGTGTAGTGGTTAAGAGCTGTAGACTCATAATCTGGTGAACCAGGTTCGCGTCTCCGCTCTTCCACATGCAGCCGCTGGGTGACCTTGGGCCAGTCACACTTCTTTGAAGTCTCTCAGTCTCACTCACATTACAGAGTGTTTGTTGTGGGGGAGGAAGGGAAAGGAGAATGTTAGCCGCTTTGAGACTCCTTCGGGTAGTGATAAAGTGGGATATCAAATCCAAACTCTTCTTCCTCTTCTACCTACCTATCTGCAGGGCCATAGCTCGGGGGTGGCAAGGTGGGCCCCCGCCATGGGGCACAGGTGATGGGGGGAACAAAATTTGCTTTAAAATATGTCCTTAAATATAAATATTGATTATTGCCTCATAAGAAATGGTTTTGAATAGCGGGTGAATTGAATGGGTGGAGGGTTGGGGTTGGAGGAGAGGTGGAAAGAAGAGCTAATTTGTCCATGGCTAGGGGGCGCAATGTGGACAGTTCTGCCAGGGGTGCAAGATCACCTAGTTACGGCTCTGCCTATCTGCCTATGTCAAGGGGGAGGGGCTGGAGTTGCTGCTGCTGCTGAGTCTGAATTGGGAGTAGGAAGACAGGGTCCTTGGAAACACTGAGCCAGGGGAGGGAGGAGAAACCCATAATGAAGCAAGGAGTGTCTGGTGGCCCCCTCAGGAGCAGTTCAGCAGACTCCCTTACCTGGACCTTGTGTATGGACCTTGTTAAGGTGGCATCTGTACTCTTTAATTAAGTACTTCCCTTTCATTCCCAGATACAGACATGCAGTCACTGAATGGTTAATTCATATTTGAATGCAATGAGTGCAATACCGTGTTGAATGCAATACCGTGTTTAATTGTGTCTTGGGTTATATGTGTTTTCTGTCTGTTGTGAATTTCATTCTGGCTGTCCTAGCCAAAAAGTTACCTGATGGTTTTAATAAGAATAAGTATACAAATAATGCACTATTGTTGTGTCAAGAACATGCTGCAGAATAACCCCACAATAAAACACCAGTCTGGATGGGTCCCTTGTTTCTTTCCATCTATCTACCCCTACCCAAACATGCTGACCCACGTAGAATACAACTCAGATTAATCAACCTTCTTAAGTGTCAACAGCCACTAACTGTTATTAATGTTGGCTTTTCAATTTATGCAAATTTTTATGGTTGGCATGTAAAGGTAAAAGAGGTGAAGGACCCCTGGAAGGTTAAGTCCAGTCAAAGGCAACTGTGGGGTTGCAACCCTCATCTTGCTTCAGATCGAGGGAGCCAGCATTTGTCCACAGACAACCTTCTGGTCATGTGACCAGCATGACTAAACCACTTCTGGCCAATGGAAACGCTGTTACCTTCCCACTGCAGTGGTACCTATTTATCTACTTGCACTGGCATGCTTTTGTACTGCTAGATTGGCAGGAGCTGGGACAAAGCAACGGGACATCACCCAATCATGGGGCTTCAAACTGCCCACCTTCTGATCAGAAAGCCCAAGAGGCTCAGTGGTTTAGACCACAGTGACTATACTAAGAGTTATTATGCAGCGCCAAGTCAGCACCATTTCTACTTTTTGTAGATCCAAGAGAAGACAGAGAAAGAATGTCCTTTCAATGTTTTATTCACTCTCACATTTGTTGATACACTTATATGTAGTAAATCACTTCAATACTATGACATGCCTCCTAACTTTTTTAATGAAATGCTGATAAATAAAATATTTGAACTGAAATGCTGAATTCTTAAAATGTTGATGGTTCATTCTACTTAATTAGCTTCTATGTGCACTTATTGGATTCACTCCCTTTGCCTAAAAACAACAAACAATAAGCCCAAGTTAGATAGTCCATATATAAACTATGACATGCCTCCTAACTTTTTATGCTGAGAAGAAGGGAGATGTAGAGTGAATTTTTTTTGGCCATCTCTCCAACAACCTATTATTATTAATATTATATCACTCAATACAGTGGTACCTCAGGTTAAGTACTTAATTCGTTCTGGAGGTGTGTTCTTAACCTGAAACTGTTTTTAACCTGAATCACCACTTTAGCTAATGGGGTCTCCCGCTGCCGCTGCACCGCCGCCATGAGATTTCTGTTCTCATCCTGAAGCAAAGTTCTTAACCCGAGGTAATATTTCTGGGTTAGCAGAGTCTGTAACCTGAAGCATATGTAACCTGAAGCGTATGTAACCCAAGGTACCACTGTTCATGCAAGAAGCTGAGAATCAATGTACCAAGATGAATATGGGTCAAGCAACTGATATGGTCCAAACATATAAAAGAATGAAGAAAAGAGAAAGAGGATAAAAAACTGAATTCTTACATTGGTTCATAAATCACAATCTGTGAAGGCTGTTCCATGAAAGAGGGTGTATTATAAAGGAACACGACTTGAGAAACAATCCCACCAATGAAAAGGTCACCTCATTGGTACAATTCATGAGGTATTGTGATTGGCGAGTGTATGTAAGACACCATCCTCCTCCTCCACCTCCTCTCTCTTTCTCTCTCTCTCTCTGTCACACACACACCCACATTTTTGTAATGTGTTCAGATCATAGTTACCATAACACATATTCAATGAATATTGCATTTATTTATTGTGGGTGTGATGAAAGTGTCATGCTGGCAATGCTTGGACTGGCTAGTAAATATTTTGCCTTCTATATTCTATTGCTGGGCACAAGGCATTAGTAAGCCTTTCCTCATAAGTGCCAATGACATGAATGAATGGATCTGGTATACTTCTGTTTGCCCCTGCAAACTGACCTCCTAAAGGAATATACAGTGGTACTTTGATAGTGCTTCTATCATAAACATCACATGTTGTTTATTTAACCAGACTGATCCATTTTTGTTCTACAAAGGGTCCCTTTCTGCATCTCCTACCTCCCAGAAATTAATACAGCTCCAAGGCTTCAGCAAAACTTAATCTGACCTGCTTATTGCAGAATCAAGAGCCCCATGTTCAAGGGGGAAGTCATTTTGTAAGTATTCTCTTTTTCTATTCCCATTGGACAAATTATATCATTTAGGGAAAACTCTTATAGTATTCTGAACAAGGGCCTTGCCTTGCCTTAAAGTAACTCGGTCTCAATTCACCTCAACATGACTCTGACGCATCTTTTTATACAATATGTGAAGGAGCACAGCCAATAAACCACTTGCATAAGAGACTGGTTGAATTGTGGTAGGATGAAAGTGATACCTGCTCTGCCTGCATATACAAGTCATTATCACATATTATTTTATGTTCATAGAGGGAGGAAAATAACATGGCAGAGTTCTTTTTCAACTTACATTCATTAGAATTTGTGCATAATATTCATGTTATTAAGTTGTGTGGCGAGTTCCCGCCCCCCAGTGGAAATAATGAGACAGGACAGAATTATTAAGGTTAATGGGCTAAATAAGGCCACAACCTTATTGGTTACAGGTGATGAGCGGTATTGGCTTAGGCATTGGTCCAGCAGACTATATCCGACTTCAGTCCAGGAAGGGTTAACCACCAGTAGGGGAAGTCCTGCTGACACACATCAACCAGGAACTCCCCCAGGGTCACCAGTTGGGGGTGTGCCTTAGGCCATCACATCCATAGGCTTCGGACAGGGCCACACACCCGGAATCCTTTATCAATATCAATATACGGGGCAGGTGATGGTGCTACGTCCCCTCTTTCATCTACAGAGCAATACCAATGCATAACCACCAATATCAAGAAAGTTGTGATGATTTGCTATGAGGTAGGCAAAAACCAAGTGGCTGGTGCCAATTTGCCAGGCCCCTCAATGGCGACGAACCAAGGTCCATAGCAAGGTCAAGGAACGAAAACCTTATAGGGTGGGAGGGTGGGAAAAGCAGCAACAGCTGGCAGGCAGCAAAGAGGGAGATCCCTGGCTGCGTCCTGGTTCAAATAGGGCAGGCCACACCCCCAGAGCCAGCTGATTGCCTGGCCAGGAAGTGACATGGCAGGGAATCCCCCCGCGCGTGTGGTGGGGCCGTGAAGCCCGCTACTCCACCTCCTCTGAAGGGCGGAAGTGGCATTTCTCTCTTTCCAAGAGATTAGAAACCACATTGAACTAAGTACAAGTGAATGACTCTACTCTGATTTTGGGAAAATGTAATACCATACCCTCCAACACAGTGATAGCATAATACAGGAAAAATTTTACTGAACACCATATTCCCATTTTTTCCTCATGAATGAATGGGGGTGGTTTTGGTTGTCATGATCTCACATGATTTTGCAAGACAATTTCCCCAAGGAATGGTGCCCAAAAATGTGTGTTTGCGGGAACCGTGCAAGATTGCACGACCCCAACCCTTTCAAAAGTGATGGGGGGTTTCGAGAGGGAAGATTGTGGTGCAAAATCTTGCAAGACCTTGGTGACCAAAAATGCCACTGGCTTCTCATGATAAAAATTGCGATACCTCAATTTTTCTGAGACACTTGCTGGGTATGCCATACAAGTTTACCAGACTGTTCAATTCCCACTGTTTTTCAAGTTGTTTTTCTGTATGTAGCAGAGACAGCAATGTCTGCAGATGGGGAGATGATTATCACCCCTATAATTATGGACACATAATTGCCTTGCTAAACAAACTCCAGAAAATGTATGTTCAAGGCCTTGAGAATATAAACCGCAACAATAGAAGTACTTATAAGAGTCTTCTCCAATGCTCATAGCTGGCACAAAGCATAAAGGGCAGGAAAGGCCCTGTCATTCTGAGCTCTAACAGTTTTAGGATAAGTTTGCAGTCTTTGGGTGTGCTGTGGTTTCTTCCAGACTAAACATATTTTGAGTAGCTTCAACAATCTGCACCTCATTGTATCTATTTTTCCCAGCAGTGCCTCACTTATAGATCCTCCTATTAAAGAAAATACAACTTCTGTGTGGAAGCTGAAAAAAAATGTACAATCTTGCAGTTAAGAACTGAGGTGCATTAAATAGGGGAGAAATCAATTAAAATCAATTAAAAAACATGAAATAGGAGCAGAGGAGATGGATGCAGTCACCTTCTTACACCAACTGATCAATGTAGGAATGGGTTCACATCTTGTCAAATTAAGTTGAAACAAACTCATCTGAATAAAAGTGACATTGAAGAAAACAGTGAGGTGTGTCTGGAAGTAAATTCTTGTCCCCAAAATGCTGATGTTATTGATACTGCTGCTTGTTTTTCTCCCTCATATTGTGAGCAAGAGCCATTCAATTCTTTCCAGCCTGAAGATGCGTTTTGACCAATGCAAAGTAAGTAACACCTACTTCACTTCACAGGAGTTTTCTCAGCCAGGAAATCTTGTCATTGGGTTTATTGCTTCTCGGTTTTACATGATGCACTTCCCTACAATTTCATCTGAACCGTCTTCTTCAGCACCCCAGAAGGAACTCATGTAAGTCACCCTCTTTTTCCTCTCTGTAGAATTAATATTTTTTATCTCACATGAATTAAGAACAGATAATGAAGCAACAAGAGGTCTTTTCCTCTCTTATAATCTGAAATGTGAGATGCAAATCATGGTATTTCTGAACTTTTATTAGCTGCACTTTCAGCATAGGTGGGTTTATTTATTTTTTAGTAGATGCAAACTTGGTGCATATTTTATCACTTAATTCTACTGATATGGTTATGCAATTTCTTTCTGGACACCTGATTTTAGAGAGCAGAAGGGCTGCCTTGGTGCAGTGCTTCTTTAAATCTGTTTTTGCTCCAGATTCATTTGTGTTAATAGAGCAAATAAAGGAATATAGCAAAAGTTTACAGTGTTGTAAGTTGAGGCCCCATCCCCCCTTTATGATGAAATAAGACACATGGACACAAGTATTTTAGGTAAATGGGCTAAAAAGGCCACAACTTTATTGGTTACAGAATGTGATTGGTATTGGCTTAGGCATTGAATCCGAATAGACTAAAACTGACTCCTGTCCGCCATGTAGGAAGTCACAGAAGGGTTAACAACCTGCAGGGGCAGCTTGTTGATACAAATCAACTGGAAGCTTTCCCCTAGAGTCACCAGAGAGTCGTGCCATGGCCCTGGTCACCACCTGGGCTTCGGACAGGAACCACGACCACTGGATTCCTTTAATGGAATACCCTTCAAAGGGAGTGGTAGGTAGTGGCCACAACCTCCCCTCCAACACGCAACACATTTTCCAATGCCTAACCGCCAAACCTTACAAAGTTGTGATGATTTGCTACGAGGTAGGTGAAAAATCAAGTGGCTGGTGCCAGTCTGCCAAGAGGAAAAAATTCCTACCAGGCCCCTTAAAAAGGCAACCAACCGAGGTCCATAGCAAGGTCAGGTATTGAATGCACAAGAATAGAGGGAAGGAGGGAGGGAGGGGGGAGGGGGGATCCATGCATGCAGGAAAGAAACAGGCTGAGCCACAGTCCCACACATATTTAAGAGTGGCAAACCACGCCCACCCCCCCAGTGGGCATGACACAGGCCAGGGTCTCTCTGACACAGTGGGCCATCCACACCCCCTGCAAACTGTGGGAAGCGAGACCCGCTCACAACCCCTCACCTTGGGGAAGAGGAGAGGCTTTTTCTAATTCATTTGTAAATAATGCACATGATAGCCCTACCCTAGAAACATTCCATTGGATGTCCATGAGTTCTAGACTAGAAATATTTCACAGCTCTAGAAAGTGTAGAGCATATGAAAATACTTTTTTCTGAATTGTTCAAAAGACCATAAATCTATCCAAAAATCCTTACAAAGGCCATGTTGCAATGGATTTGCAGTAAAGGACACCTTACACTGCAATTTGTAATGCAGGAAATATTCTGTGCACAGCAGATTTTTCCTAACAGATGTAGAAGATTGTTGCTACCTGTTTTATTTCATGGAGGTGATAAAAAATATGAGAAATAGTATACTGTGTCCCCCCCCATTTGTATTACAGTGTGGTACCCAAAAACTACCAGGAGGTTCTTGCCATGGTATTTGCTGTAGAGGAGATAAACAAAAATCACCATATTTTGCCTAACATCACGTTGGGCTACCGAATCTATGATAGCATGCACAGGGTTGTAGTCACTTCTCAGCTCTCACTGGACCTACTTTCTCCACGGCATATTTCAGCTCCAAATTATAAATGTGACCGCCAGAACAATTTGATGGCCATTCTTGGGACAAAGTTTACTGAGATCTCCTTCAGTTTGGCCACTATTATAAGCATGTACAAGATCCCTCAGGTGGGTGTTTTTGAGGATAGTACTGAGATTGTGTGAGATATGAGCATCTAAAATGCTAAGTAAAGAGTTAATACTCACAAGGACTGCAACAGTCTAAGAAAGAATCTTGTGAGGTCATATAACTTGTGCATGAGGCAGTTGTGTAAGTTGGTACAGTTATGTCAATTAATAGCAGTCTTTTTGAGTTAGAGGCACAGAGCAGCAGGCCTGTTCAGTTCTGCTGCAGTCTGCCTCAAAGTTTGTTGGTCTGTAAGGGTTTTAGACTTAGTGATAAGCGGAGAGGGGGCTTGGAGGGGCATTTCTAACGCTCTGCAGCTTGAGCTCCTGCACTTCTTTGGAGAAGAATATTAGACAAACCCTATGACTACTGAGACACCTTTCCAGGAACCAGTGGGTTACACCCTAAATTATGTTTATTTAGATTATTTCAAACTAAATGCATCAAGATTGCCTTGGCTTGATATATCCATTGATCATTATTTTTCCCTGGTATATGAAACATTCATTTAACCCAAAGTAGTGGCTGTGGACAAAAGTAATCCATATTAGCAATGCATACCCTTAATCCACACATTTTCTGTGCTTTTCATATCATATATGTGTTTGCTTTTAGTTCACCTATGATTGTCTTGACTCAAGGGTGACTGAAAGAAGACAGTACCATTCCCTGTACCAGATGGTCCCTAATGATGTCCAGGAGTACAATGGGTTGGTCAAGTTACTTTTGCATTTCAAATGGACATGGATTGGTCTCTTTACTATGGAATACATTACTGGAGAATTTTTTTTGGAAGCATTAGTTCCACAGCTTACCCTGAATTACATCTGTGTTGATTTTATACATAGGATATGGCCATTGGCTTATGCTGAAGGAATGACGGATTTGCTCCTTAGTGAATTTAATAAAATTTCAACTGTCATGACAAGCAAAGCCAACGTTTTTGTGGTCTATGGTAGTTCCATGGTGATGGACATTTTGATCAGGTATCTTCATATGGCACAACTTCCTATAGGTAAAGTATGGCTTGTGACAAGTCATTGGGATTTCAAAACCACCAATGAAAAGAGGTGGAATATGCACCCTTTACAAGGTGCCTTATCTGTATCTATACACTCAAATGAACCCCTGGGATTCAGGACATTTCTTCAGAGTCTAAATCCTTTTGAGGAAAAGCAAAATGATTTGATCAAGGATTTCTGGGAAAAGACCTTCAAGTGCTCATTGAAAAATAATAATGTGGGTGAAGAACCTAAGAAACGTTGCACTGAGGAGGAGAAATTGGAGAGTCTTCCATTACAAATCTTTGAAATGAGCATGACTGGCAGCAGCTATGCTGTGTACAATGTTCCTCATGCAGTGGCACATGCTCTACATGCTATGTATCAATCTAGATTCAAACCCAAATCACAGGTGGCTAGAGTGGATTTGCAGAATCTGCAGCCATGGAAGGTAATTTTACCCACAGCACAGTATTTTCTGCTCTTGGGTGGCCTAGAATACCATATTACTCCACAGCTGTGTAGAAAAAACTTAAAATCTCAAGTACATAAACAGATCTTACATTCAAGGCTTTTTGTTTCCTATCAAATAGTTTGGTGAGAATGGCTGGCTTCCCTGTTTGCTGTGTTATACATAGCACTTTCACTAATAAATCATCCACTTTTATGTCATACCTCCTATATGGGCAAATTTTGGTCAGGGTTGCTGATCACATCTTCACTGCTGGCTAACATACCAGGAACCCCTTTTTAAAGAACGAAACAGGAGAATTTTTTTTACCTTTTCGTCTTTTATTAGAAAGCATTCTCATCATGTTGAGTTTTTGCCTGCGCCTGAAAATTATTCATTTGTCTCTTCCCAAGCTCCTTTGGCTTGGTGGTAATGTATCTTGCTGCCACACCATCTTCATTGATACATTTGGATACTTCTGAACCTATTGTTGTTTTGTGTGATGGATCCTAAGAGGGATATACAGGTTTTTGACCCTTCTACTGAATCAGGTGGAGGCTGAGCCACCTCCAAGTGATGACTCCTAATGAGTTAGTTGCCAGAGGCCAAGCTGCCTACCTGAAAAATAACTATTACTCAGGTGTGACAGGCTGTTCCTCAAAGACCAAATTTCTTATGCTATGCTGATGACCTCCAGTGGGTGTGGCTCTGAAGACCCATAGTTTTAATCTGACAGTTTCTGGTAGAGAGTGATGGCACAACTTCCTTACATGAGTTCAATGGCTAGAATAGTAAAAACTTTGCATGATAATTCCTAAGATTGAGGACCTAGTTTTTGTCTATGATTGGTTATATTTGGATGCAATTTTAAATCAAGATGATGAACTGAACCTTTCAAAACTTCACTGTTTTTAAACAAAACTACCAATATTCTCTAGTATTTTACAAATTAACTTTAGAATTTTTTTTTAGGGTGAAACTAAATTAAGGGTTTTTTATTTCGTAAAATGTCTGGACTGGCTACACACACACAACTAGTGCACACCTCTCTGAAAATTATGGTTGTATTCACCACTCTGAGGATTCAAACATTTTACTCCTTTCTATATTTTTTGAATGTAGCTCCATCCCTTTCTAAGAAATCTCACATTCAACAACAGTGCTGGAGAGACAATACAATTTAATGATAATGGAGAGATAATGGCAGGATTTGATGTGACCAACTGGGTAACGTTTCCAAATCAATCTTTTGGTAGAGTCAAAATTGGAAGGCTGGATCTTCAAGCTCCTCCAGGCAATGAATTAACCATTCAGGATGAACGCATTGTGTGGCATAGAACATTTAACCAGGTGAGCTAGAAAGACTTGTAAATCTTTTTCTCCCAAGTAACTGGAAATGGATTGTTCAAATGTGCCTGATGACTTTTTTTCCCATATTGTTACATACACTCCAATTAGTGCACCCCATTCTGCAATCAGCAAAAGGTTTCAAGACTTCCAACTTCCAACATGTACCCTGGGTTGGTTTCATTTAAAGAGGGTCACTGGAGACTCAGGAGATGCTTGCAATGTAAGGCTAATCTGTACATATATTCACAGTAAGCATAAAAAATTGGTTGGTAGCCCTAATTTCCATTGATTTCCCATCCTTCCTCACATGATCCCAGGGATGGTCACAGATAAAACATCAGCAAATCAATCAAATGCAACATTCATAATACAGAAATACAACAAGAACTAATAATTTAATTGTGCACATAAAATAAAAAGGGAAAAAATAAATGAATAGCAGCTGGCCTTCTGAAAGAAGTGTCTTTTCAATTGCCAGCAAAAGAGTAAATGGTTGGCAGCAGAACTACTCAGGAAGGGGGATTCAAAAAATGGAACATTAAAACTAAGATGGCTCTGGAGTATGCTGCTTACTCACTGTCTTCAGGTAGTAATTTTATAAAATACGAGCAGGAAAATATATGAGGATATCATTCCCCATCAAATCTCCCCAGGCTCCAATGGGATTAGAACCACCAATATCACAGCATTGTATTGTCCTACTAGGGAATTCAAGTCTATGTCTCTTTCAGAATCAGTTTCAGGAGTGCTAATCATTTGATCACTTTCACAAACCCTTCAACGTCATCTTTGGGCATCAGAAGAAGACCAGCACCTTAATCATGGGCCAGCAGCAAATTGGTAGCCAGTGCCATTCTCTCAGCAGTGGTGTGACTGGTTGCCAATACTGTGTCCCAGTAAGCAGTCAAGCAATTTGCATCAGCTTCTGCCTCTTGACCAGTCTCAAGGGATTCCCCACATAGACACCAGGTCTACAGCACCCCTTGTTTCAGATGTTACAGAGGAGTCCATTATGTCAACTCAGAAGGATACCATGGTCAATGGCATCAAAAGCCATTGACATGTCCCCTGTCCTTCTCCTCATAACCAGGCATGAAACCAGACTAGCATGTATCAGCCATGATACACTGGAAAAGAGATATAGGACATAGTATAGAATTAAGTGTGTTGGAAAAATTGAGGAGTAAGGATTTAAAATTTACAGATTTTGATACGTTGACAGACGTATGAAAACTTCATGAAGATGATATATAGGTGGTATTTTATGCCGAGTAAATTAGCGAAAATGTATAAATCAGAATCAAGTACCTGTTGCAAGTGTCAAGAAAGGGAGGGTACTTTTTATCATATGTGGTGGACATGTAGAATTCCACAGGAATTCTGGGAGATGATATATAATGAAATCAAAAAATGTTATAAAAAGACCAGAAACCTTCATTCAAGGTATATTAGGAGCAGAAGTCCTCGCAGAACTGCAGAATTTCTTTAAGCAATTACAGCAGTTTGGGGTATATGCTCAGAAATAGAAAGAAAGAATGAACCCAACAAAGGAGCAGTGGCAGATAAAGTTATTGGAATATGCAGTATTGGCAAATTTAACCAACAGAATACGAAATCAGGAAGATGGCGTGTTTAAGAAAAAGTGGGAAATGTTTACAGAATACCTCAAGAATTATGCAAAGCAAGATAAAGTGTTAGCAGGATTAATGTAAATGTAGCAGTTTAAATTATTACAATTATAGTGGGGGGGGGAATTGAATAAAAGGAGAATTAGAATATGTAGTCTTAATTGATAAATAAATGGAACCATGGAAGGGGGAAAGATAAGTCTATTATTCAATGTGTGGTGATATTTAATGAAATGTGAATTGTAATGAAAATGATAAAATTGGACATTTATTTATAGATTCTTCCCACTTCTCTGTGTAATGACAAGTGCCACCCTGGTTACAGCAGGAAAAAGAAGGAAGGAAAGCCTTTTTGCTGTTATGAATGTGTTCCTTGTCCAGAAGGGAAGATTTCTAACCAGACAGGTAGGAGATATTGTTGTCACAGAGGTCAATGTGCCTTTGAAACATAAGGTAGGTGTTTTCAGTACATTCCTGTACTACTAATTATTTTAACAGTATCATAACTGTTTTTAATGTACAGTTTTAAAATGTTGCATCTGTTGGGATCTGTTGGCAAAGGGTGAGTAATAAATTGAATATTAGTAAGTGCAGAATGAATTCCACAATTATCCAGCAAGACTGACGTGACTATATTTTGTATTCAGCTAAGTTGTTGTGCGTGCAGAACAATTCCTGCGCATGCAATGGAACCTCCCTGCTGTTTCCCCCCTGCAGCACCTAAACCCATTCGAGGTTTCCCACAAGGCTCCAGGGAATAATTATGGAGTTCATGGAGAATAGTGGGAGGACGGGGGGGGGGGGGGAGTGCCAGTGTGTGCGTGGACCTCATTACCATGTGCTTGGTCCACAGAGTGCTACATTGAAACCCGCCATATGGCTTTAAAGGGGGGAAATAATCATGCTTAACATGTGCATTATCTTGTTTGAATGCTCAAAATATTCCAGTACATTTCCACTAACAATGTAAACAATTCCTTTTCAGAAGTAGCCCAGTCCAAATTTAAGACATGTAGTAAAACAAGTTACTATTTAGACTTTCATGTTCTGACATCAGCAATTCTGGCCAGGGCCTTAGAAGGACACCAAATGGGTTTTATTATATATCTTTTGCTAACTGTTGGTATTTGAAGTAATATCTCTTATTCTATATTGCACTGCAGAACTTTATTGTGAGACACATCAAGGGGAAACTGAATTTTCAAAAATTCGTCTTCATTATAATTTTCCAATGATATATATAACAAAGAAATTCAATACACATTACTTATTTCATTTTTATTAACCCAACCATAGAAAAATAGATATAAAGCAAAAACAAAAACAAAAAAGATATGTATATTGAGAAACTGAAATAACATGATCTGAGAACCTATTAATCTCAATTTATTTCTTCAAATAAGTAAAACATGTGAATCAATAGAATGTTTTATTTATTTACTTATTTATTACTTACGGTATACCCAGTCTGACTGGTTTGCCCCAGCCACTCTGGGCAGCTTCCAACAGATGTCTTTGAAAAGTTGCTTAGTTGTTTAACTGTTTGACATCTGATGAGATGAGATTCCACAGGGCAGGTGGGCAGGTGCCACCACCAAGAAAGCCCTCTGCCTGGTTCCTTATAACTTCATTACTAGCAGTGAGGGAACCTCCAGAAGCACTGGCAGAGGAAGAGGAGCACAGCCCCTGGCAGCGCGATCCCAGTAGGTGCCATTGCAACTGCCCCCCACCCGCGCTGGGTGCCACGCCCCTGCAGGCAGCGTACCCTGCCCCAGGATGTACACCAGCCCCGCCCCCACCTGCTCTCCGCCCCTGGTGCTGGAGCAAGATGCTCCATATATAACCAGAAGGCCCTCGGAGCTGGACATTATTGTCCGGGATGAACAGGGCCTGAATATATACATATTCCTATATACAGGGCCTGAATTGTGCTCAGATGCCAATGTAGATCTTTAAGACCAGTGTTATAATATCATGCTCATCAGGGTGGAAGGTGGCTGTAACTTTTTAAATTCGTTTTATGCTTTCTGCTAGTTCTTCCAGGGCTGGGATAGCTTCCACCCAGTTCTGTACTAGGATCTGTGGAATAATGTGCCATATACCTCAAAACACCTTCTTTGCTGATATCTCACATCTGATGGAACTGTTCTTTGCTTAAAAGCAAAGATGGATAGTCTTCGCATGTGAGGAGTTTGCAGTTGAATGACAACCCTTGGCTAATGAACTTGGAAATGAGGAGAGATTTAAGTCTGCTCCAACAATGACTATAAAAGTATCCAATTTTTTAAATATTATTCTAGATATGGATGCCTGCACCGAATGTCCAGAAGATCAATATTCAAACTTCCACCAGAACCAATGCATTCCCAAAGTCATAACCTACCTTTCATACGAGGAACCTTTAGGAATGACTTTAGCTTTGTCTGCTCTTGCTCTTGCTCTGATCACAGCTTTGGTGATAATAATATTTGTGAAGCACCAGAAAACACCCATCGTCAAAGCCAACAACCGAAGTGTCACCTACATTCTTCTCGTATCCCTCCTACTGTGTTTCCTCTGCTGCTTGCTTTTTATTGGAAAACCTGGACAGCTAATTTGCTTACTCCGACAAACAACTTTTGGCATCATATTTTCTCTTGCTCTTTCCAGCTTGTTAGCTAAAACCATCACTGTAGTCCTGGCATTTATGGCTACTAGACCAGGATCTAGAATGAGAAAATGGATGGGGAAAAAGCTGACAAACTCTATCATGTTTTCAGGCTCCTTTATTCAAGCAGGAATTTGTACCCTTTGGCTGAGTATTTCTCCCCCATATGCAGATACAGACATGTACTCCGTCAATGGGGAAATCATAGCAGAGTGTAATGAAGGCTCAACTGTCATGTTTTATAGTGTCTTGGGCTATATGTGCTTCCTGGCCATTGTCAGCTTCACGGTGGCATACCTTGCTAGGAGGTTGCCAGACACTTTCAATGAAGCCAAATTTATCACTTTCAGCATGATGGTGTTCTGCAGTGTATGGTTGTCCTTTGTTCCTGCCTACCTGAGCACCAAAGGAAAATACATGGTGGCTGTGGAGATCTTCTCTATCTTATCCTCCAGTGCTGGGTTACTGCTTTGCATCTTTGCCCCTAAATGCTATATTCTTTTGTTCAGGGCTGACTTGAATAACAGGGAGCAACTAAAATCAGGAAAAGACTAAGTTATATGAGAATTAAAAACAGATGGCACTCCCCCCCTTTAAAGTATCCAATCTGAATGGTAGAATGAATAGTATAATGACCGACACATACAGTACTTCACAGAGGTTAAATATACCGAGAAACATCCTTTCTAAAGCTTTCTAAAGCTTTCTTGACCTGAAAATTAATCTCAGCGATCTTAATGGACCTTTTCTTTGACATTTTAGTGAAATTATTTGCAAGTCAAGATCCACAAGGTGAAGTAGCATATTTATTCTCTTCATATTCCTCAGCCAAACAGGATTATGGACTGAAATTTCCATGAATAAATATAAGATAGGGACTGAAGGTAATAATATATTGTTATTTTCTCTTTGTTGGAAAAACGTTAGTGGAAATGGTGGTTCATGGACCAGTGCCTGTATGTAAGCAATTGGCTGCTGCTCTGTGGTGATTTCCCAGAAATTACAGGAGTAGGAAGGGAAGGGAAAGGGCAGCCAGGATACGGAGGAGGGGGAAGCGAAGAGGAGGAGGAAGAAAACTACCTACCTATCTGCAGGGCCATAGCTAGGGGGTGGCAAGGTGGGCCCCCACCATGAGGCACAGGTGATGGGGGGCACAAAATTTGCTTAAAATATAAATATTGATTATTGCCTCCTAAGAAATGGTTTTGAATAGCGGGTGAATTGAATGGGTGGAGGGGTTGGGGTTGGAGGAGAGGTGGAAAGAAGAGCTAATTTGTCCATGGCTAGGGGGCGCAATGTGGACAGTTCTGCCAGGGGCGCAAGATCACCTAGTTACGGCTCTGCCTATCTGCTTATGTCAAGGGGGAGGGGGCTGGAGTTGCTGCTGCTGTTAAACCTGAATTGGGAGTAGGAAGACAGGGTCCTTGGAAACACTGAGCCAGGGGAGGGAGGAGAAACCCATAATGAAGCAAGGAGTGTCTGGTGGCCCCCTCAGGAGCAGTTCAGCAGACTCCCTTACCTGAACCTTGTGTATGGACCTTGTTAAGCTGGCATCTGTACTCTTTAGTTAAGTACTTCCCTTTCATTCCCAGATACAGATATGCAGTCACTGAATGGTTAATTCATATTTGAATGCAATGAGGGTTCAGCTGCCGTGTTTAATTGTGTCTTGGGTTTTATGGGTTTGTTGGCTGTCGTGCGTTTTATTCTGGCTGTCCTAGCCAAAAAGTTACCTGATGGTTTTAATAAGAATAAGTATACAAATAACGCACTATTGTTGTGTCAAGAACATGCTGCAGAATAACCCCACAATAAAACACCAGTCTGGAAGGGTCCCTTGTTTCTTTCCATCTATCTACCCCTACCCAAACATGCTGACCCACGTAGAATACAACTCAGATTAATCACCCTTCTTAAGAGTCAATAGCCACCAACTGTTATTGATGTTGTTGGGTTTTCAATCTATACATATTTTTATGGTTGGCTTGTAAAGGTAAGAAAGGTGAAGGACCCCTGGGAGGTTAAGTCCAGTCAAAGGCAACTGTGGGGTTGCAACCCTCATCTTGCTTCAGATCGAGGGAGCCAGCATTTGTCCACAGACAGCTTTCCGGGTCATGTGGCCGGCATAGCTAAACAGCTTCTGGCCAACGGAAACGCTGTTACCTTCACATTGCAGTGGTACCTATTTATCTACTTGCAGTGGCATGCTTTTGAACTGCTAGATTGGCAGGAGCTGGAACAAAGCAACTGGAGATCACCTCGTCACAGGGCCTCAAACTGCCGACCTTCTGATCAGCAAACCCAAGACGCTCAGTGGTTTAGACCACAGTGATTGTACTAAGAGTTATTATGCAGCTCCAAAACAGCACCATTACTCCTTTTCACAGACCCAAGAGAAGACAGACAAAGAATGTCCTTTCAATGTTTTATTCACTCTCACATTTGTTAGTACACTTATATGTAGTAAATCACTTCAATATATGCACCCTAGTTTCATAATGTAGCACTAGTTGATACACTATTATGCAGCACAAGCTTAAGACTTGTTGATAGACCAAACAGCAAGTTAGAGTCTTGCTAAACTATGAGCTTTCTGATGTTGTAGTCAGATGAGGTGTGATTCTCTGTCAAATATGAGTTGCTGAGGTTGAATCCTGACAAGACAGAAGTACTGTTTTTGGGTGACAGGGGGTGGATGGGTGTGGGGGATTCCCTGGTCCTGAATGGCGTAACTGCCTGGGAGTTTTGGACTCACAGCTGTCCTTTTTGGACTCACAGCTGTCCATGGAGGCGCAGGTTAATTCTGTGTCCAGGGCAGCTGTCTACCAGCTCCACCTGGTACACAGGCTAAGACCCTACCTGCCCACAGACTGTCTCGCCAGAGTGGTGCATGCTCTAGTTATCTCCCACTTGGACTACTGCAATGCGCTCTAAGTGGGGCTACCTTTGAAGGTGACCCGGAAACTGTAATTAATCCAGAATGCGGTAGCTAGACTGATGACTAGGAGTGGCCGCCGGGACCACATAACACCAGTCCTGAGAGATCTGCATTGGCTTCTAGTACGTTTCCGAGAACAATTCAAAGTGTTGGTGCTGACCTTTAAAGCCCTAAACGGCCTCGGTCCTGTATACCTGAAAGAGCGTCTCCACCCCCATCGTTCAGCACAGACACTGAGATCCAGTGCCGAGGGCCTTCTGGCGATTCCCTCATTGAGAGAAGTGAGGTTACAGGGAACCAGACAGAGGGCCTTCTCGGTGGTGGCACCCACCATGTGGAGCGCTCTCCCTTCAGAAGTGAAGGAAATCAGTAGCTATCCTATCTTTAAAAGACATCTGAAGGCAGCCCTGTTTAGGGAAGTTTTTAATATTTAATGATGTATTGTTTTTAACACTCGATTGGGAGCCGCCCAGAGTGGCTGGGGAAACTCAGCCAGATGGGCGGGGTATAAATAATAAATTATTATTATTATTATTATTATTATTATTATTATTATTATTATTATTATCAAACCTACTCCAGAAAATTCAGCAGCATTTTTGTGTATGTTTCTTCTAATATAATAATTGCAAAGCAATTTCCCCCTAAAAACCTTTTACAAGAAATTTACCCCAATGCATTTGTATGTTATTTTCACCAATACATATCACTTTATTGATGCACCGAGTGCTTGTGCTTCAGCGTCCAGTGTTGTGATGTATCACAGGCCACTGTTTTGTTCATAATGCTATTTAGCATCTATATGAAGCTTTTGGTAGAGCTTAGGATGTTTGGGGAAAGCTGTCATAGAATCACAGAATCATAGAATTACAGAGTTGGAAGGGACACCAAGGGTCATCTAGTTCAACTCCCTGCACTGCAGGAATCTCAACTAAAGCATCCATGACAGGTGGCCATCCAATATTTGCTTAAAAACCTCCAAGGAATTCTGAATGCTCTGTGGATAAACTTAACTCTAGCACTGGTCAGATCTGAATCTACCAGGCTACATAATACTGACTACTTAGGACAAAATAATACGTTTATGATTCAGGTGGAAAGAAGAAAAAATCTTCTAGCACTTTTGTTATTCATGATACAACTTCAGAAGTCAACAACACACTGGGGAAATGATAATCATACCTGTTAATGCCACTGACATTCAGCACATGCTAGCAACACACAAAAAAACAAGATTCTGAGAAAGATCTATAAAACCCTTGTATCCTTCAGAACTAGGTCCAGGTATTGGCAGGGCTCTGTCATTCTTCTGTTAGATAATCTATCTTATACGTTAGGTTATATATCCACTTTTTGGCTTTAGAAACATTATGCAATGCAGTAGAGGGCACCATGGAAACTTACATTTGGAAGGGGCATTTTGTCAACAGGATCATGATGGTGATGGCATTGTTGCTTATACTGTTGTGTCATACTGTATGCAAGACACATTTCATTAATTGCAGCATACGTGATGATCCTCTCCCTATTCCTCATGAATTTTACCAATCAGGAGACCTTTCCATTGGTGGGATTGTTTCTCAAGTCGTGTTCCTATATAATGCACTCTCTTTCATGGAACAGCCTTCACAGATTGTGATTGGTGAGCCTATGTAAGACACCATCCTACTCCCCCCCCTCTCTCTTTCGCACACACACACACATACACACTTTTGTAATGTGTTCAGATCATAATTACCATAACACATATTTAATGAATATTGCATTTATTTATTGTGGGTGTGATGAAAATGTCATGCTGGCAATGCTTGGACTGGCTAGTAAATATTTTGCCTTCTATATTCTATTGCTGGGCACAAGGCATTAGTAAGCCTTTCCTCATAAGTGCCAATGAAATGAATGAATGGATCTGGTATACTTCTGTTTGCCCCTGCAAAATTACCTCCAAGAGGAATATACTATGGTACCTTCATAGTCAAACACCTTTGTTGTCCAACAAATCGGCTCCTGAACGCCACAAACCTGGAAGTGAGTATTCCGATTTGCAAACGTATTTTGGAAGCCACACATCTGACGCGGCTTCCTCAGCTTCTGACTGAGTGCAGGAAGCTCCTGCAACCAATCGGAAGCCATTTCCTGGTTTTCAAACGATTCTGGGAGCCAAACGGACTCCCGGAATGGATTAAGTTCAGGAACCAAGGTACCACTGTACCTGTATTTAATCCTTGGCCACACTACTACTTATTTTTCAAAACATTTTGCTCCTTCTTTCTTCATTTCCATTTCTGCCGCTCTCCATGACCTTTCAATTATTTTGTGCTTTTAATCTTTCATTTAACATTATTATGTTTGCACAATACAACTTGTTTCATTGGTCCTGTTGATTTCAGCCTGCACTTCACCTCGACTACTCCCAAAAAACGGAGGGAAAATTTCATTTTATTGCCACAGGCCCAACATCATATCTCACTCTCTAATGAGAGTTTGTGAATGATAGCTTCATTATTACTTATTGAAATACATTTAAATGAACACAGATAAATTATTGTTGGGGTTATGAATTTCAAAGGTAATTTTTTGAATTGGCCTTAAATAATTGTTGTATGGATTTCAAATGCATATAGAATATTAATGTGCATTTCTGGGGAGGGGGTCCATAATCATATTCTCAAAGAGGTCCATGACCCAGAACAGATTGAGAACCAATGCTTTAGTTCTATATTGATCAATATCTGAAATATTTAAAGGATCCCTCTTTTATTCCAGATATGGATGCCTGTGTGAAATGTCCAGAATATGAGCATCCCAACAACGACCAAATCCAATGCTTTCCCAAGGTTCCAAGCTACCTGTCTTATCTTAGCATTCTTGGCTATTTTTTTCTCTCAGATCACAATGCTTGATCTTTTATAAAGTATAATAACACTCCGATAGTCAAAGCCAACAATCAGACTCTCACCTTCATCCTTCTCATCGCCCTCCTGCTTTGTTTCCTCTGCTCCTTTCTCTTCATTGGACAGCCTGGAAAGCTGACCTGTCTTTTCCAACAAATAACTTTTAGCATCATCTTCTCTGTGGCTCTTTCCAGTGTTTTGGCAAAAACCATTACTGTAGTTTTGGCATTCATGGTAACCAAGCCAGGATCCAGGATGTGGAAATGGATAGGGAAAAGGCTGGCAAATTACATTGGCCTTTTCTGCTCCTTTATTCAGGCTTGCCTTGGTACTCTTTGGATGTAACACGAGGTACCACTGTACACTCACTGAATGGGGAAATCATACTTGAATGTAATGAGGGTTTAGTTGCCATGTTTTATGGTGACTTAGTCTATATGTGTTTGCTGGCCATTGTCAGCTTCACCTTGGCTTTCCTTGCCAGGAAGTTACCTGACAGTTTCAATGAGGCCAAATTTATCACTTTCAGCTTGCTGGTGTTTGCAGTGTTTGGTTGTCCTTTGTTCCCACCTATCGGAGCTACAAATGAAAATACATGGTAGCTGTGGATATATTTTCCATGTTGTCCTCTGGTGCTGGGTTACTGGCTTGCATCTTTTCCTCTAAATGCTACATTATAATATTCAGACCTGAGCTGAACACCAGGGAACAACTTATCAGCAAAAAAAGTAAAAGAATATGAGTGCATATCATTATTCTGCTTGCATATGTAGTTCGTTGGAAATGCTGGTTGTAGTGATGTCGTAATAATTCAGTCATAGGTACTTGCTTAAGCAAACAACTCTTCTCATAGTACTGTTTGCAGAGTTTAGCCAGAAACATTCCATTTCTTTCTCACTTGCTAACATTCCTTACATTTGAATAAAACAATTCTTGATTAACTGTGCAGAAGCATCTTGGTGGATTCCTAACTTAGGTCGTAACTCCAGCAAAAGATCCTAAACCTCTCAGCAGTGTCTATATGAAGATACATGAGTGCTGGCTACATACATGTGAGTCCAGGGACACACTTGTAACACCCTCTGAAGGGCTTGAATAATTCTCTCCAATATTATCAGTAATCTAGTCATTCTAATAAGCAATTGTTGTATATTTGAAAGTACTGTATTAGCCTGAATACAAGCCTCATGTTTTTCCCTAATTCCTACCATGAAAAGTGTAAGTGCGGCTTACATTCGCAACCTTATGGTATGCAGCCAGGAGCGCGGGGGAGACAGTACCAGGAGCGCGGCAAAGCAGTGGCCGACCCAAGCATAGTTCCCTGTTGTCTCCCCCAAGGCCAGGAAGGGAGACAGCAAGGAAAGGGGAAAGGCCGCTGGCAATGCAGTTCAGCTCCCCACCCCCACTATGCAGCCAGGAGCACCGAGGAATGGAGAGGCTTATATTCGGGTATTTTTAATTTTCTCTCTCCCCCCCACTTCCAATTTTAAAGGCGCGGCTTATATTTGGACCAATACGGTATCGTTGTTATTTATGTATTTTCATTATATATATATATATATATATATATATATATATATATATATTCTGACTGCCATACTTCTGGGGTTTTCCAGACATATCCATGATCCGTCCAAGACTTATAGCGTCTGGGGGGATTTCTGGCAATCATGAAATTGTCCAGGAAAACCCACACGTATGGCCATTCTAGAAGTGCTGGTTTTTCATTGCACTTCTTTAAAAAAAACCTCAAAAACATTAAATTTCTTGGCGCTCAGGAATTATTTAAACAAGTCCCCAAATTATTGCAGATTTGAAATCAGTGGTTAAAACAAGTGCATTTTTTAAGGATTTAGAATGGCACCAACTGTATACAAACATAGGTGAAAACCTGCTTCTTGATCTTAGGAATCATTATGCAAAAATTGGTTAGAATATCTCACCCAAATGTACAGCGAACAAACAACTTTCCAAAATGTATAGCAGATACATTGAAAAGCATATATCTAGATCTGGAGACAGGCAGCTTGGACCTGCTGGGGAAGTGCCACATACTACTAATTATACCTAAAATGAGAAAATAATAGTTGTACCACTCTAATAAGGAAAATTCCTAGTAGTTTTCTCATGCATGATACAACTTCACACTGGGGATGTGATAATCATCCTTAACTTTATCAAAATTATGGGTTTTTGCAACCTCTAGCACAATTGACATTGAGAGCCTATTAGCAAGATCAACTATCCACATCTGAAAAATGCTATAAAACCCTTATGTTCAGAATGGGATGTAGGTAAGAACTGGGTTCTGTTACTCACTTCTAAGTTCATTTATATATATATATCTTGAGGTATACAGTACCAAAACTTGATTCTGCTGTGATACTTAAAACAAATAAATCTCTGCTTCTCAACCTTTCTCTTTGATCAGCATATCTTCCTAATCCCAGATTCTGACTAGGTATTCGTTAGCGTGCACACACAAAATGCAACCTGCTTATCAACTATTCACCTTACATTCTTTTGCAACAACTGATTTCGACAGCTACACCATTCTACCCCACTTTTGCACACTAAAGCATTGCTACATTTTCATTTTTCACCATTAGATGAAGAGTGAAGAAATAAATGATTTGATCCTGAATTTTGCTGACCTTAGATCCTATTTAAATCAATCAGACAACTCTGAAACAATTTAAGTCCCATTAATATAAGTGAGAGCTTAGTTACATCATTTAGTTGGCAACCAAAGGAAATACATAGTTCAATGACACTGGTGGAAAAGAGTCATTATTAACTACCTGCAGTGGTTCTCAAATTCCCTAAGATCAGTGAAGTAACAGAATCATCCACCATTCAAGTCAGTTTGTAGCAATCCTGATAAAAACTGTGTCAAATTCTGTAGAGGAAAACTTTGGAGCCCGGATTTGGCAGAGGTATTCTATCAACAGGATCATGTTGGTCATTGTGTTGCTACTAGCACTACTATGTCATGCCGTATGCAAGAAACATTCCATTAATTGCAGCATATATGATGATCCCCTTCCCATTACTCATAAATTTTACCAGTCAGGAGACCTTCTCATTGGTGAAATTGTTTCTCAAGTATTCTACCTATATGATCTCCTCTCTTTTATGAAACAGCCTACACAGATTGTGATTTATGAACCGATGTAAGAATTCAGTTTTTTATCCTCTTTCTCTTTTCTTCATTCTTTTATATGTTTGGACCATATCAGTTGCTTGACCCATATTCATCTTGGTACAGTGATTCTCAGCTTCTTGCATGTACAGTGGTACGTCGGGTTACATACGCTTCAGGTTACATACGCTTCAGGTTACTCCGCTAACCCAGAAATATTACCTTGGGTTAAGAACTTTGCTTCAGTATGAGAACAGAAATCGCATGGTGGCGGTGCAGTGGCAGCGGGAGGCCCCATTAGCTAAAGTGGTGCTTCAGGTTAAAAACAATTTCAGGTTAAGAACAGACCTCCAGAACACATTAATTACTTAACCTGAGGTACCAATGTATTGAGTGATATAATATTAATAATAATAGGTTGTTGGAGAGATGGCCAAAAAAATTTCACTCTACATCTCCCTTCTTCTCAGCATAAAAAGTTAGGAGGCATGTCATAGTTTATATATGGACTATCTACCTTGGGCTTATTGTTTGTTGTTTTTAGGCAAAGGGAGTGAATCCAATAAGTGCACATAGAAGCTTATTAAGTAGAATGAACCATCAACATTTTAAGAATTCAGCATTTCAATTCAAATATTTTATTTATCATGTCTATTATCTTCTAAGGTTTTAAAGTTACACCACATTCTTGACTATATAGTTGTTTTTATTTAAGTATTTTCATAGTTAACAAGGGTACATACAACGTCTCTGATTTCAATTCACAGAGACCTTTCTACAAGTCATTTATTCTTGAAGATCAGTTCTGAAGAATAGGAACACCTTTTTATAGAAATGCCTTTTTATTGCTTCCAACACAATTGTTTTATTTATCAGCTGTAACAACTCTAAATTTCATTACAGTTCAGTGCCAAAGAACTACCAGCACATCCTGGCCTTGGCATTTGCTGTAAAAGAGATCAACGAGAGTCCCAACATTTTATCAAATCTCTCCCTGGGATTCAGCATTCTTAATAGCTACTACACTGCAAGGATGACCTACAAGGCCACCCTCAGCCTGCTTTCTGCACAACATAGGTTTGTCCCCAACTTCAAGTGTCACAACCAGAACAATCTGATAGCTCTCATTGGAGGATGTCTTTCTGAGATCTCTGTCAATGTGGCCATCATTTCAGCAATCCACAAAACTCCACAGGTAAGCTGTGGTGTTATGGTGATTTTACAACTGTGGCACACCATCATGATTTCAGAAGTTGTCTGTTATATTTTGATTAGAAACTACTTTGGGCCAAGTTATTTGATATTCTTGGTCTATCACTAGTAGTATAAGATGTTGGATACACCTTGTAAATTCAAGTAATGCTAATGGTAAAAAAGCTTTAATGTGACTGCAACAGGAGTGTAACGGACTCCTTTGTACTGTTGAACCCCGAGAGTGGATCCAATACTTCCAATCATTGTTTTATAATAAGGAAGCTCAGTTTAACAAGCCGAGCGTTCAGTCAGAGGTTTCACCTCACTGGCCACCCGTAACCACAGAGGAAGTAGAGAATTTGATGGCACAGCTAAAGAACAAAAAGGCCCCTGGCATAAAATTATATGCAAAACACCTCTATATCAAATTAACTAGTTGGATGGATGCCGAGACTATCTTGGCGGAGGAGCAAGCTGGATTTAGGCAAGGCAGAGCTACCATAGATCACTGTTTTGTCCTAGCACATCTCATCAATAAATGCGCCAAGAAAACCTGTGGGGTCTTATATGCAGCCTTCATTGACTTGAAGGCTGCCTTTGATTCAATTTCACGAGTAAGACTCTGGGCCAAATTGAATACATCCAGTATAGATAAAAGATTACTAATTTTGATTAATGGCCTATATAAAGATACTGTGCTGTACATAAGATCTTCCACAAATGGCCAACTCATAGGCCCTGTACCAGCCACCCAAGGGGGTTAAGCAAGGCTGCATTCTAGCCCCAGCTTTATTTAACCTATATATCAATGACATGGTTAAAAGCTTAACATCTCTGGAGTTTCATGCTCCCAAATTAGCCACAAAACCAATCTCAGTGCTCTTATATGCTGATGATGCGGTTCTCCTATCCTGAACAAAAATAGGCCTAAAAAGGTTGATAGGAGAATTCTTAGCATACTGCAGGAGAGAACAGCTGGTGGTAAACTATCAGAAAACCAAAGTCATGGTTTTCACAAGGAAACATAGATCACATGCTGGAGCATGGACAATTATCCAATTGAGCAGGTTAAAGCCTTTAAATACATGGGCATAGTCTTCCAGTCATCGGGGTCATGGGATGTACACCAAAAACGTGTTAAAGAAAAAGCAGCCCAAAGTGCTAAGATGTTGTCCTGTTTTTTCCATACGAAGGGCGGCAAATGCATCCCAGCAGCCCTAGAAGTTTTTCAAGCCAAATCTTTGGTGCAGATACTTACGGGGCCCAAATTTGGACGGGTAATCATTGTAGCATTCTTGAAACTCTCCAATCCAAATTTTCAAGGCAGATTTTTTCTGTACCACCCTGTGTCCCAAATGCAGCATTATGACTGGAGGCAAGTCTTCCCTCTGTAGAAACTCAGTCCTGGCAAAGAACTCTTAATTATTGGCTCCGTCTAAATTTAAATCCACCCGGTCTACTGTCCTTAGTGACACAAGACCCCCACAAAAGTGGGTTGTTTTAAAAATGTGCACCAAAAACACCTCTCCTGTGGACTACACCCACATCAGCTTCTCATGACAGGCTTTATTAAAGCAAAAAGGCTAATTGGACAGTGCCTGAAGGACTTAGAGCAACAGAACAATCCGGCCATTATAAAGAAATTCTGTCCTTGGTATGCCTTTTTTCCCCCTTCTCAGTTTGATTCCCTGGCACCATATTTGTATAAATTAACTATCCCAAAATATAGATGTGCCTTCACATTGGCCAGGTTGGATGCGATGCCCTCTGCCGTACTTGAGGCAGATACCAAAAGATTCCAACTGAGAAACGACTCTGCCCCTGTGGAGATGGTAATCTGGAAACAGTGGCTCATGTTCTCCTGTCCTGTCCCCTTTATTTTTCTATACACTATAAATTGGAAAATGACAAATAAATTGTTTGTTTTTACTGCATAATGATTTATTGTTCCTTAGGTCATTGTATTTCACCCATGTGTCATCATGTGTTTGACACTATGATGAATAGAACATGTTCCTATATCAATCAATCATATATAAACCATATAAATTACAGAACAGAAATACATGTACTATAGATCCTACGTTCTGATTATCAAAGGTACATGCCCTTAAAGAAAGAGGGAGCCAGCATACCTGCCTCAAAGCACTCGGGATGGAATGACATCTAGCCAGAAGAAAGGTTCTGCAATATTAAATAACATTGGATATAAGAGCAGTTCAACAATTGAACAGCCAACTGTTGCAGCTCCTCTTGCTCTCAATATCCACAGGTTGTTTGACCCAATTGCCTACAGGACTCACTGAAATACGTTGATAGAATATGTTTTTGGGATCCATTTGAATAATGCTTATAAATTTCCTTCCAGCTCACTTATGGATCATTTCTGCCAGGACAGCATGCTAAAATGCAATACCCATTTTTGTATCAGATGGTCCCAAATGAAGCCCACCAGCACATAGGAGTAGTGCACTTACTTCAGCATTTTGGATGGACATGGGTTGGACTCATTGCTGTGGATGATGACAAAGGGGACAGGTTTATACAGACAATTGTGCCAATGCTTTCACAAAATGGCATCTGCTATTCTTTCATATTAAGACTACCAAAATGGAATTATCTGGATGAAATTATAGACTTGGCAGTACAGCATTTTGACAGCTATACAATTGCATTTGAGGCAACAGCTAAAGTATTTTTTGTATATGGAGAACCTCCATCTTTTCAAGGTTTGAGAGTATTGCTGTTTGCAGCACCCTTCTTCTCTTTGCCACCTCTGGGTAGAGTGTGGATTGTTACATCTCACTGGGATTTTGCATCACTTTCTGTTCAAAAAGATTGGGATTTACAAAGCTTTCATGGTACCATATCCTTCACAGCTCACTCAAATCAGCCATCAGGATTCCCAAAGTTCCTTCAGATGCTAAAACCCTCCTGGGAAAAAGGAGATGGCTTTATCCAAGACTTCTGGGAGCAGGCATTCAGCTGTTCACTAGAAATGTCTATGGGCCAAGAGAAAAACCAGAAGAAAACCTGCACAGGGGAAGAGAACCTGGGGAGTCTTCCTGGAAGTGTATTTGAAATGAGCATGACTGGACACAGCTACAATGTCTACAATGCAGTACATGCAGTGGCACTTTCCTTGCATGCCATATACAAATCCAGCCCCAATGAGAGAAGGTTGATAGAAGGGGAGAAACAGTTTTCTCAGAAAGTTCAACCATGGCAGGTAACTGTAACTCATGTAAAAGTGAAAGATGAGCTAGCTTTTGATAAGAACATAAAAGGGGTTATATATCTGCATAATATAGTCCCACTTTTTTGTGCTTTTCATTTCATTTCATTACATTTCAATCTTCATTTTTTCTTTCAAATTCATTTTGGTAACAAATACCAACCATATGATAAAATAAGGTAGGGTTGTTTTATTTGTGTGATTGTGTGTTTGTAAATAAACATAACCAGTTTCCTATTTGGAGCCAACAGAGGGAAGTGGCATCACATACTATAAAGTTTTCACACGTGCTGTCCAAATAAAATGGGAGACGGACCTAATAGTCCCTTTCTCTATATTCTCTTTCAATCTAGATCCATAATTTTCTCAGAGGCTTCACATTCAACAACAGTGCTGGAGATACTGTGTGCTTTGATGAAAATGGGGAATTAGTTGTAGGTTTTGACATTACAAACTGGTTGATTTCTCCTAATGGGTCGGTAATTAGATTCAAAGTTGGAAGACTGGAACCTCAGGCTCCAACAGGCAAAGAGTTAATCATTCATGATGATCAAATTGTGTGGCATCAAAGTTTTAATCAGGTGAAATATAGCTGTCTGTTTATTTTGTGTCTGTGACCAGTTTTTGTCCTGTAAGCCATTTTTGGTAAGCCATTGAAAAGAACTTAGTACATTCCAGCTTTAATTTTGGTAAAAGCCAACAGAAAGGGTTGTACATGCCCATAAACACATCTTTAAATCTCCCACAGCGGCAAGTGGGAGGCATCACCACCCTGGGTGGCTTCCAAAATAATGAAAACACAGCAAAACATCAAATATTAAAAACTTCCCTGATATAGGGCTGCCTTCAGATGTATTCAAAAGGTTGTGTAGTTGTTTTCATGTTTGACATCTGATGGGAGGGTGTTCCAAAGGGTGGGTGTCTGGTTCCCTGTAATTTCCTTTGTCACAGTGAGAGGAATGCCATAAGGCACTCATAACTAGACTTCAGTGTCCATACTAAATGATGTGTGTGCAGATGCTCCTTCAGGTTTACAGGGCCGAGGCTGTTTAGGGCTTGGGCAAATGCCACAAGGCATTTGTACAGGGCTCATCCATGTTCTACCCCTCATATATGCTAGCTGTTGGAGAGGTGGATGACTGAGGAGCATTAATCTGTAATTGCAAATCCCACTTTGATGTTTCTCTATAGGTGTATCCACTTTCTATGTGCAATGACAACTGCTATCCTGGATACAGCAGGAAAAAGAAGGAAGGGGAGAAATTTTGCTGCTACGATTGTGCTCCATGTCCAGAAGGAATGGTCTCTAAGTGGAAAGGTAGGAGGCATAATGTACAGAAATATCAATACAATTCCATAACACAGGATGTTTCTTTGGAGAATCTGTAGCCCATTGAATGTATATGAAGGTAGTGTGCAACACAGGTTTAAAACAAGTAACAATCCCCCCCCCCAACAAAATTATCACTTTTAGAGACATTATGGTTTGGATGCAGTGTAGCATTAAAGTCCCATAGTGTTGCCTTTGTTCCACCAGACGGTGTTTTTGTGCCAGTAGAACATTGCTGCACAAGAGAATGCATGACCAGGTTGCTCACTACTTTGCTGGGCAATAGATTGCACAAGGTTGTGCAGTGAAGTTGCCCTAATGCAACTGTTGCATTGGCTTCCTCTGCTGAACAACGATAAAATTCACTGATCTGCTAGAACAAGAGCCCTTTGGCTAGCAGACAGAGAAACTCAAGACAATGTACATGGGCCTTCCAGGAGGCCTTGGAACTAAAATTCACAAATTAAATGAACACACCAACATTTGGATTTGAAGGGCACTTTGTGAATACTTCACATCCAAAATCCCAGGAAATCCAAAAAACCCTGTAAAAATGTTTATTCCTGTTAAATGAAGAACTGTAGAAATGAAAACCATATCCCGACCACTGTGAAGTGAAATGAAGACACAGGGACACGTGATATGAGGTTAATGGGCTAGAAAAGGCCACAACTTTATTGATTACAGCAATGCAAAGGTATTGGCTTAGGCATTGGATCGCGAAACAAGTGGGTTTATTCACCAGGGGTTCATCACCTGTTGATGCTAATCCAACTATAGGCTCACCCCTGATGTCACCGAGGGTCGTGCCATGGCCTCCCACCAAGCAGGCTTCGGATGGAATACACGACCGCCAGATTCCTTTAACGGAATACCCCTAGAAATTGAAGGCATAGGCGATGGCCACACCTAGCACTTCGACACACCACACCACATTATTCCAATGCCTAACCTACCCACCAATACCACAAAAAGTTGTGATGATTGCTACGAGGTAGGCGAAAAAACCAAAAAGCCTAATGCCAAATGGAAAAACTCCTACCAGCCCCCCCGGGCAACCGGGGCGACCAACCTAAGGTCCATAGCAAGGCCAATGACCTAAGCCCTAACTCAATGGGAGTGGAGGGTGGGTGACTTGCACAGGACGATGAAGAGAAATGAGGCCGGGGAGGGGCTGGCACTGCAGCATAAAGGCTGCTGGACACGCCGCCCCATGGCACCTGGTTGGACGGCCACCGGGGGGGGGGTGAGCGCCAGCCAGGTGAGCTGAAGGCAGGGGGCAACGCCCCCTGCTAGGAGCGGTGTTCGGGCTCCCGCCCACAACCACTCCCCTCTCTTTTAGGGAGGAGAGTCTTTCTCACTGTGAGTATTCCCCCCCTTTTCTTTTTTCTTTTGCCAAGGTCTTCATACTATTGTTATACTGAAAGCAATCCTCTAATGCGTGAAAAGTTTTCTTCCAATGTTTGCAGACTGCTTTGCAAAAATAATAATTGTCTTCATATTTTTTTTGATGTGGGATTGAAATTGCCTTAAAATTATGAGGTGGCCAAGGGTGGTGTGTCCATTAAACATTTGTCCTCTGCTTATTACATCATCTTCCTGTCACTCATTGAAACACATGAAGCCATGGAGAATGGTTCCCAAGTACATGAGAATATTGTGAACACTGGTTTGGTATTTACATGAAGTTGTTACATTTACCTTTAAAAAAACCCCTCTGCTCCAATTTCTTTAAAAGTGCATTAGGAGATACCATTGGGTTTTCAGGAAGCCTGGGTATCCAAGAACATTGCCAAAAGCTGACCACTTTGTTTAAAGACAGGATTCTCACAAAACTCCTCAGTCCCCAAGAAAGTCAAATAAGCACTGTTGTTTAGTCAGTTTAGTCATGTCCGACTCTTCGTGACCCCATGGACCAGAGCATGCCAGGCACTCCTGTCTTCCACGGCCTCCCGCAGTTTGGTCAAATTCATGTTGGTAGCTTCAAGAACACTGTCCAACCATCTCATCCATTGTAGTCCCCTTCTTCTTGTGCCCTCAATCTTTCCCAACATCAGGGTTTTTTCAGGGAGACTTCTCTTCTAATGGGGTGGCCAAAGTATTGGAGCCTCATCTTCAGGATCTGTCCTTCCAGTGAGCACTGAGGGCTGATTTCCTTCAGAATGGATAGGTTTGATCTTCTTGTAATCCATGTGACTCTCAAGAGTCTCCTCCAGCACCATAATTCAAAAGCATCAATTCTTCAGCGATTAACCTTCTTTTTGGTTCAACTCTCACTTCTGGGAAACCATAGCTTTAACTACACGGACCTTTGTTGGCAAGGTGATGTCTCTGCTTTTTAAGATGCTGTCTAGGTTTGTCATTGCTTTTCCCCCCAAGAAGCAGGTGTCTTTTAATTTCGTGACTGCTCTCACCATCTGCAGTAATCATGGAGCCCAAGAAAGTAAAATCTCTCACTGCCTCCATTTCTTCCCCTTCTATTTGCCAGGAGGTGATGGGATCAGTGGCCATGATCTTCGTTTTTTAGATGTTAAGCTTCAGACCATATTTTGCGCTCTCCTCTTTCACCCTCATTAAAAGGCTCTTTAATTCATCCTCACTTTCTGCCGTCAAAGTTGTGTCACCAGCATATCTGAGGTTGTTGATATTTCTTCCGCCAATCTTAATTCCTGCTGGGGATTCATCCAGTCCAGCCTTTTGCATGATGAATTCTGCATATAAGTTAAATAAGCAGGGAGACAATATACAGCCTTGTCGTACTCCTTTCCCAATTTTGAACCAATCAGTTGTTCCATATCCAGTTCTAACTGTAGCTTCTTGTCCCACATAGAGATTTCTCAGGTGACAGATGAGGTGATTAGGCACTCCCATTTCTTTAAGAACTTGCCATAGTTTGCTGTGGTCAACACAGTCAAAGGCTTTTGCATAGTTAATGAAACAGAAGTAGATGTATTTCTGGAACTCTCTAGCTTTCTCCATAATACAGCGCATGTTTGCAGTTTGGTCTCTGGTCCTCTGCCCCTCTGAAATCCATCTTGCACTTCCTGGAGTTCTCGGTCCACATACTGCTTAAGCCTGCTTTGTAGAATTTTAAGCATAACTTTGCTAGCATGTGAAATGAGTTCAATTGTGGGGTAGCTGGAGCATCTGCCCTTCTTTGGGATTGGGATGTACACTGATCTTCTCCAGTCTTCTGGTCCCTGCTGAGTTTTCCAAACTTACTAGCATAAGTGTGTGTTCCTCGCTTCCACTGTGTATTCATAACAAATTGAATTAGATTGTATCTTACTGCCCAGTGGTTTCCGCTACTTTCTTCAGTTTAAGCTTGAATTTTGCTCTAAGAAGCTGATGATCTGACCCACAGTCAGCTCCAGGTCTTGTTTTTGCTGACTGTATAGAGCTTCTCCATCTTTGGCTGCAAAGAATATAATCAATATGATTTCAATGCTGCCCATCAGGTGATGTCCATGTGTAGAGTCGTCTCTTGTGTTGTTGGAAAAGAGTGTTTTTGATGACCAACTTGTTCTCTTGACAGAATTCTAGTAGGCTTTGATCTGCTTTGTTTTGAACTCCGAGGCCGAACTTGCCAGTTGTTCCTATCCTCTTTTCTAGTTTTCGGACATGATTTCTTTTTAATAAGTTAGTGGAGATTTGTTTTTTTTAAATGAGGTGAGTTTTGGCATACCTCAGCAACCTACTACAGTGGTCCCTCGGGTTACAAACACCTTGGGCTACAAAAAATGTGGAATCCAGACTCCGCTAACACAGAAATAGTACCTCGGGCTAAGAAATTTGCTTCAGGATGAGAAAAGAAATTGTGCTCCAGCAGTGCGGTGGCAGCGGGAGGCCCCATTAGCTGAAGTGGTACCTCAGGTTAAGAACAGTTTCAGGTTAAGAACGGACCTCCGGAAAGAATTAAGTTCATAACCAGAGGTACCACTGTGAAATAATGGAATTTATTAAATTAGGGAGTTACTAATGTCCAAAAAACATTTAGAGGAGGTTGATGATTTACATTTATATCCCACCTTTAATCCAAGGAGCTCAAGATTGTCTTCACTGTTCTCACCCATCTCTGTTGTATCCTCACAAAAATTGACGATAAGCTGAGGAAGCTTTGTAGCTGAATGCAGATTTTAACACTGGTCTCCTAGGTCCTAGTCCAACACTAACCATTGTGTGACACTGGATGTACAGTATACCATTTCAACATCATCCACAGATTTATTTGGAACTGCAACAAAAATGCTCTCACTCCCTTTTAGAAATGTGGAGCTGACCAAAGGACTAAAAGAAGACAAAATGAGACACTTCAGTTGTCTAGATAAATGTTGGTCAGCACCTTTAAATAATTATTTAAAATACAGTAATTTAAATAATTCTTCTTCTTTTTTCCAGATATGGATGCTTGTGCCAATTGTCCAGAAGATCAGTATCCCAATAAGGAAAAAACTCAATGTATTCCCAAAGTTCCAAGCTACCTCTCTTACAAAGAGAATTTAGGGGTCAGTTTAGTTACCTTAGCTATTACTTTCTCCTTCCTCACAACCTTAGTACTCTTAACTTTTGTGAAGCACAGCGATACCCCCATAGTCAAAGCCAACAACCACACCTTGACCTACATCCTTCTCATCTCCCTCCTCCTTTGCTTCCTCTGCTCCTTCCTCTTCATTGGAAAGCCTGGAAAGGCAATCTGCCTTCTCCGACAAACAGCATTTGGCATTGTCTTCTCTGTGGCCCTTTCCAGCATTTTGGCAAAAACCATCACTGTGGTTCTGGCATTCATGGCAACCAAGCCAGGATCTAGGATGAGGAAGTGGGTGGGGAAAGGACTTTCTAATTCTATTGTCCTTTCTTGCTCATTCGTTCAAACTGGCATCTGTACTCTTTGGTTGAGAACTTCCCCTCCATTCCCAGATACAGATATGCACTCAGTCATGGGGGAAATAGTACTGGAATGTAATGAGGGTTCAGCTGTCATGTTTTACTGTGTCTTGGGCTATATGGGTTTTTTGGCCATTGTCAGTTTCTTTGTAGCTTTCCTAGCCAGGAAACTACCTGACAGTTTCAATGAGGCCAAATTTATCACTTTCAGCATGTTGGTTTTTTGCAGTGTTTGGTTAACCTTCATTCCAACCTACCAAAGCACCAAAGGGAAATACATGGTAGCTGTGGAGAGTTTCTCCATATTATCCTCCAGTGCTGGATTACTGGGTTGCATATTTTTCCCTAAATGTTACATTATTGTGCTTAGGCCAGAGTTGAACAGCAAGGCACAACTGATAAACAGAAAAAAACTGAGGGAAAAGCAATAAATCCATTCAGCTCTTCTATAGAAATTATTGGAAATGCTGGTGAAGGGGACGTCATGACAATTCAAGCATAGGTGCTGTCTTAAATAAACATTCCACACTCAATTTATGGGGAATGGAGTTGAAATGGAAATATCCTGTTTCAATTTGCCCCCAAACCCTACCTTACGGACCTACTCCTGGAGTAACAGTTACCTATTTCACAAAAAAGAGCTGTTCTCACTCCTCAATTATCATTTATTTATTTTACAAATATATAAACCATTTATAGCCAGAAGCCATTGAAGATGTGTTCAATTAGGCAGCATTCTGTTCTCACAGTAGATAACCAGATGCCTTTCAGAAATCCACAAGCAGGACCTGAATACAAGAGCTTTTTCTCTTTCTCCAGTTTCCAGCAACTAGTATTCAGAAGCCTACTGTCTACAGCTGTGGAGGCAGTACATAGCTTCCATGATGGCTAGTAGCCATTGCAAGCCTTCTCCTCCATGGAAATTTGTACATGAAAATTGACTTCTTCTTTTTAATGAATGTAGTCATACTACATATGACATAGTTTGAGGGCTATTAATAATATACATTTAAATGCTTAAAATGCTATGTTTGAATGCATTGTATGTAAAATGCTGTGCAGAGAGCTCAACATTAGGTTGTCTGTACCAAAATGGGGGGAAGAAAATGGTAGATGTTTCCATTCAATTAATTGATGACTCATCCCAGATACTCTTCCAGCTACAATCTCTTTGACAGCAGGAAGATGAAACCTGAGGACTCAGTGTCCCAGTCAGTTGTTGAAGCTCAGGAATGATGAACACGTGAGATGCTTACATAGGCTCTCTCTGTGGGACCAGAGAAAGAAAATTTATTGAACTGTATTAAGGACTAAAAAGAAGATGGGACCACATTGCTTGCTGTTTAAAAGCAATGTGCTACTTTGTATTTTGCAATTTTTGGTAAGTAGCTTGAGATTGTTCTGCAATAAAGCTTTGAAACTTATTTTTATGATGGAGAGCAAATTCATTTCTACTCTGCACAATGTCCAGATAAGGGATTCTGTTTGCAACAGCTCTTAACAGAGGCTGCTTTCATTCTTTCTTAATAGTTTCAAGATGCTTTGGAGCAGGGTCAAACTGTGTTGCTGCTGTTCCGGGTAAATAAACAAGGAGATGCTGCAAATCACTTCCCATGTAATTTTCTGTAGAATGGTTGAGTACACAGGAATACTAAATGAAAAAGCTATGGGTGCCCTCAGAAATTGTTACATATGGCTGTATCCTAATTTAGATCAATATATCTGTGCCATTCTTGGCAGCAATACAAGGTGCACAAACCAAGTAATTAGTTCCATATTATTTAGAAAATGAAAGTTCCACCCCCACCCCTGAAATCACTAGAATGATTTGTAAGTGAATATAATTCTAGCTCTGTGCAGAAGCAACAAGATTCATTTTTTAAACCCCTTCATCTTTTGTGCATAATGCAACTTCAAAAGCAAACAGCACATTCAAAATTGATAATAATAGCTATTATAGTAAAAAAAATTGCTGGTTTCCCCATAGCAAACTCGGCAATCAGTGTTTGAAAAAAGCTACAAAACATACACTGTTCAGAAATGAAGCCAGGGATAGGCAGGGCTCTGCCAAGCTTTCTTCTTGTCCAGTGAATTTTACACTTTCCAGATTCTTATTGTGAAAAACTGTGCCTTGACTGGGTATTAATTAACATCCCTGCACATTGCCTCACCACTGTCACATATGGACTTTGTGACAAATGACTGGACATTCAAATAGCTATAAAGCACATTTTAGAAAATTATAAAGCACACCAAAGCAAAGCATTAATATTTATAGCTGAATAGCTGTATATGATATCTATTGTTCTATCACACATTCTTATAAAATAAAGTAAGGAGATAAAGCATTAGATCCAAACTAACTCACCTGTTACGCATGACTTCCACTGAAATCAACAGTCATACCCTAACTTAAATTCCATTGATTTCAACTAACTTAATCTGTGGGAATCCAACCCAATAAGAACATGTGGTTCAGAGAAACTTAGGAATAGGGAACATAAATTAATTATAAACCTACAGCATGGATGCCCAGATGCTGTAAGGGGATAAGCTACAGATCAGTAAGAATATCATCCGCCATTCAAAAGAGGCCATAGTAACATTGCTATCATCTACATTTAATGCTATAGTTGGAAAAATGGAAATCTGTGTTGGGAGGGGGTATTTTGTCAACAAAATCATGCTGGTGGTGATGCTGTTGCTTGTACTGCTCTGTCACACAGTGTGCAGGACATATTCTATAAATTGCAGCATATATGATGATCTCTTCCCTATTTCTCATGAATTTTACCAGCCAGGAGACCTTCTCATTGGTGGGATTGTTTCTCAAGTCTTCTTTCTGTATAACAACCCCTCTTTCGTGGAACAGCCTACCAAAATCACGATTGGTGAACCTATGTAAGGCACTGTTTCCTTGTTCTCTCTCATTCTGTAATATGTCCAGGCCAAAATAAATATCTAGAGATGCAACTTTATGGGGAAATATGCTTAAATAACAGTTTGTTTTCTTTCTGTCGTGAGAATGGTGACATTCCTGCAACTTTTCTACTTGTTAATTTGCATTTCCTACCACCTTCTATGTGACTTTGCTTGACATAAACGCTAGTATGTTTTCTTCCAGGATACCTTTGCAATGAATGGATCCTTTGTATTTTTATAGGATTCCTAAAGAACAACCAAATGACGAATTATGCCTTTCTATAATTTTGTCACACCTGTTCTTCCCACACTTTCTTCCCTCTCATCCTTAGCCTCCATCACTGCCTCCTCCACTGCACTTCCAATCCTCAGTTCTTTTTAATATTTATTATTATTATTTTTTCAATGTTTGTTTCTTTTAGAAATAATATAATAATCTTTATTGCGGTTCCACAACCCATAACATAGATTCAGAATAAAATACAGATATATACAGACAACCTCCCAGGGAAGGGAGACTGAAGTGTTATTTGTTTAGTCATGGGTATGTTGATCTTTGATTCATATGACTACTGAAAGAAACTTTGCCCCGTTTCTTTCTTCATATTTTTCACAGCTCTGCAGTTTGCATGGTCTGTTCCCACCTTTCTAGTTCCTTCAGCTGACTTAATATAAATTGTACATATTTTTGCGTATTTCTTGTTTCATTGAAAGAGTTGGCACAAAGTTTCTCAGTGTATTGGGTAAGTGATAAAAAAATGAATGAAGAGTACACATAGTATAAGTTTCATCATTTAGACTTTGCTTTTAAATAACTAAGAGAAAATTATAATTGCCACATCTATCTGTTTACTTTATCTTGAGTTAGGTTTTGTTGTTGGCACTGAAAGGAATTCACTCCAGTAAATTTAGGAACAGCACAAGAATTATCCTACAATATTTTGATGATTTAGTTTTTCATGGGGTGAATAATTTAATTAAATGTCTTACTTTATTTTAACTTGATCCATTATTGTCTATGGTTTTCAGATACAACTCAAATTGGGAAGCATACCGCTGAGTGATGACAAAGATTGCACCTGCATTTTTTCATTGCTGTTGCTGCTGTTTTATTAAAATGCTGTTATCTCTTATTGCAGTTCAACTCCTAAGAATTATCAGCACATCCTGGCCTTAGCATTTGCTGTCAAAGAGATAAATGAGAATCCCCACATCTTATCAAACATGTCTCTGGGGTTCCAAATTCTCAATAGCTACTACACTGGAAGGATGACCTATAAGGCCACCCTGAGCTTGCTTTGCACGCAACATAAGTTTGTCCCGAATTTCAAGTGCAACCACCAGAACAATCTGCTAGCTGTCATTGGAGGATGCATCTCAGAGATCTCTGCCAATGCTGCAATCATTTTAGCAACCCACAAGACTCCACAGGTTAGCTCCATGAATGGGGGGTATGGGAATTTAACAAATGTGGAACATCATCTTGATATCGAATGAGCATTTGATATCTATCACAGTTATATCTTGGGTAGAAAATTGGTTAAATATGGGCTTGAGGACAATGGGTGTGTTTGCAAGACATACTAAGCAAAGCTGGCATGGCTGGCATAGCTGTTGTTCTACCCTGCGGTTAAAATTCAGGAGAGGAGGAAGGCAGAACTGAATTCCTCTCCAGGAGCCCACATATTCACACATATAAATAAGCCATATGTTGGCTTTCTGAGATACACAAACCAGACCAACATATTAATTTTATTTATTTATTTGTGCCGATTCACAGATAATTGGAAAATAGTATTCAAAAGTGCTCATCAAAAGAATTGAATGAGCTTGTCAACATTTTTATCAATGACTTAGATGAAGAGTGGCACATGCTGCAAGACTGGGAGAATTGTTAACATCAATGAAGGCAGAAATAACATTATTATTTTGTTGTTGATGTAATGGATATTACATAGGAGATTAAATTCAAGCAACACAAAGCAATGTATTTAAGCAAAACAATCAGATGCACAGCTACAGGATGTAGGATGTCTGATGGCAGTAGTAGTATGTATGAAAATTGTATCATAATTACATTTGCTGAGAAAAAGTCAAAACCTAAGTCAGCAATTGGAAAAGAGTCAATAAAATTTTAGTTTGCTTTAACGGAACCATGGTTTCTATGTTAAAATGCTCAGTTATTTAACATCAAGTCACAGCACCTCCTTGGGGATATTAGATGCAGTTTTCCATGTTCACTTTAGGATAAAATACACCAAGAAAATCATTAAAATACAACAATAAATTACTGAATCCCATTACAAAAAGACATAGGCTGAAATAGGCTGAAACCAACACTGGACACATGACTGAAGTTCATTGGGCACCAGAGAAGTTCAACAATGGAACTGATTAGCAGGATTTATGAGTGGAAATGAACATTCAGCAATGGAGCAATGGGGGTATTCTCCCTTACAGAGTTCTTCAAAGTGGGTCTAGGAAGTCATCTGTTTAAGATCTTCTGGCTCTGTATTGGAGAATGTGCCCCACTTCACCCCTACAACGATTCAATGATTTAACACTCACTATTTTTCCATCAGAAAAATATGTATATATTTTATTTTAGCTAACTTATGGATCATTTTTGCCAGTACAAGGTGTCAAAAGGCTATTCCCATTTTTGTACCAGATGGTCCCAAATGAAACCTACCAGCATATGGGAATTGTGCAGTTACTTCAGCATTTTGGATGGACATGGATTGGGCTCTTGGCTGTGGATGATGACAGAGGGGACAGGTTTTTACAGACAATTGTGCCAATGCTTTCCCAGAATGATATCTGTTCTGACTTCATAGTAAGATTGCCAAAATGGAATTACCTAGATGAAATTCTAAACAGGATTTTACAGCAATGGGAATATTATGAAGTGATCTTCAATAGAAAAGCCAATGTGTACTTTGTATATGGAGAACCTCCATCCTTTCAAGGCTTGAGACTGTTGCTGTTTCTAGCACCGTTCTTCAAACTGCCACCTCTGGGCAAAGTGTGGATTGTAACTTCCCACTGGGATTTTGAATCACTCTCTATTCAAAAGATATGGGATATACAAGCCTTCCATGGTTCTATATCCTTCACTGTGCACTCAAATCAGCCAGTAGGATTCCAAAGGTTCATTCAGATGGTAAAACCTTCCTGGTCAAAATATGATGGTTTTATCCAGGACTTCTGGGAACAGACATTCAACTGCTCATTAAAAATGCCTAAGGAAAATAAAGTGGAAGAAAAGAAAACCTGCACAGGGGAGGAGAAACTGGAGAGCCTTCCTGGAATTTTGTTTGAAATGAACATGGTTGGCCACAGCTACAATGTCTACAATGCTGTCTATGCTGTGGCACATGCTTCGTATGCCGTATACAAATCCTATTTCAGACACAGAAGAATGTTAGATGGAAGAAAATATGCATTTCCAGAGGTGCAACCATGGCAGGTAATTCAATACTGTTTACAACATTCATTTATCCATTCTTTCTGAGTGAATTTTGAGACAGAGCTAAAAAGCAGGTCTGATCTGCATAAAACAATTCTAACAAATTTGATTTTTTGTTTTCCTTATATTTTACCAGCTTTTCACATTTTTAAAAGTACTGACAATAACATGGAATAGTGTTATATTATCATGGAGCAAATAGAGAGCAAGGATCATATAAAGCTTTAAGTCCACAAATATATTTTCCATAAGAGCAGGAGAGCAAAAAAGAGGGAAAAACTTAAACAGGTTGCTGTGAATCTCACACAATTAATTTCAAGACCTAATTGTCCCTTTGTTAATATTTCTTTCAATCTAGGTCCATCACTTTCTAAAGCACATTATATTCAACAACAGTGCTGGAGACAGTGTGTACTTCAATGAAAATAGAGAATTAGTTACTGGTTTTGATGTTACAAACTGGATGCTCTTCCCTAATGGCTCAGTGGTTAGAGTGAAAGTTGGAAGTCTGAAACCTCAGGTTCCTCCAGCCAAACAGTTAACCACTAAAGATGACCAAATTACATGGCACCCATGCTTTAATCAGGTTTGTTGTAACTGCTATGCTGGGTAGCATTCACCAACCCTATTCAACTGCCCACACCACACAAAATTAAAATCACATGACGAGTGGGCAGGAGCTAATTTGCTGCACCCACTATTTGTTGACCATCCCAATTACTTCCACATACTAATGACTGACTGTCAATTCTACCCACATAGGCTGCTAATGCAAGTTAGAACTTTTACTATGAAGAGTTCAAAATACTTGTGGGGGGACTGCACAAGTAAAAAAAGGGGGGGGCCTTCTGTAGATATTGAGCTACAGAAATTAGTGACATGTGTGGCAACTGGGGCCTTGGATTCATGGACACACACACACACACACACACACACACACACACACTATATTGGAGGAGAATGATTTAAGGGAGCTAATCACTTATTACTGATATCTTTTATAAAATTCTGTACAGGTGCTGCCTATTTCTTTGTGCAATGACTACTGCTATCCTGGCTACAGCAGGAAAAAGAAGGAAGGAGAGAAATTTTGCTGCTATGATTGTTCTCAATGTCCAGAAGGGAAGATTTCTTACCAGAAGGGTAGAAGTCATAATATAAAGAGATAAGCAAATCTCATTAACAAGACCTACTAGTTTATTCATGTATTTATTTGGGGAGAGAGTGATTCATAAAATATACAAGAATATCATTCTCAATACAGATTTTTCTAATCAACCACATAAAATGGTGAAGATGAATTAGGACCAACTATATATGTTGCCTTAAGGGATGCGGGTGGCGCTGTGGGTTAAACCACAGAGCCTAGCGCTTGCTAATCAGAAGGTCGGTGGTTCGAATCCCCTCAACAGTGTGAGCTTCCGTTGCTTGGTCCCAGCTCCTGCCAACCTAGCAGTTCGAAAGCACGTCAAAGTGCAAGTAGATAAATAGGTATCGCTCCTGCAGGAAGGTAAACGGCAGTTCCGTGTGCTGCTGTGGTTCGCCAGAAGTGGCTTAGTCATGCTGGCCATATGACCCGGAAGCTGTACGCCGGCTCCGTCAGCCAATAAAGCAAGATGAGCGCCGCAACCCCAGAGTTGGTCACTACTGAACCTAATGGTCAGGGGTCCCTTTAACTTTACCTTTACCTTTTACTTACATCCTAATTTATAGCTGTAGTAATTCTTGGCATGTGAAAAGTACTTTGTGAGTGCTTGAAGTACTGCCACAGAAAACACCACAGAACTCTTATAACCACCCTACAAGAGAAATTAATATTATTATTCCCACATTGTAGATTACTGCAAAACTGAGAAAGAAAGGCTTGTAAAAAGGTTACCTAATGATATAATGTCTTGTGATGAGGTCAGAATCAGGAATTTATTGTTTTCCTTAAAAATACTAAGTACATCAGCTCAGTTTAAGTCACTATGTAGAACTGCAAAAAAGCAGCAAGATGCATTCTGGCTACATCCAAAACTACTTAACATCTTCCTTTTTTCAGACATGGATAACTGTGTCAGTTGTCAAGCAGACCAGCATCCCAACAATGACCAAACTCGATGCATTCCCAGGGTTATAAGCTACCTCTCTTACAAAGAAGACTTAGGGATCCTCCTAGTTATCCTTGCCATTTCTTTCTCTCTGATCACAACATTAGTACTTGGGACTTTTGTGAAGTACAAGGACACTCCCATCGTCAAAGCCAACAATCGGACTCTCACCTACATCCTCCTTGTAGCCCTACTCCTTTGCTTCCTTTGCTCCTTTCTCTTCATTGGACAGCCTGGAAAGGTGACCTGTCTTCTCCGACAAACAGCTTTTGGCATCATCTTTTCTTTGGCCCTTTCCTCTGTACTGGCAAAGACCATCACTGTGGTAGTGGCATTCATAGCAACCAAACCTGGAGGCAAAATGAGGAAATGGGTGGGGAAAGGATTGTCTAATTTTATTGTCCTTGCCTGCTCCTTTATTCAAGCTGGTATTTGTACTTTATGGTTAAGTACTTCACCTCCATTCCCAGATATAGATACACACTCATTGAGTGGGGAAATGATATTGGAATGTAATGAGGGCTCAGCTACCATGCTTTACTGTGCCTTCGGGTATATGGGCATCCTATCCATTGTGAGCTTCATTGTGGCTTTCTTTGCCAGAAAGTTACCCGACACTTTCAATGAAGCCAAATTTATCACTTTCAGCATGTTGGTGTTTTGCAGTGTTTGGTTGTCTTTTGTTCCAACCTACCTGAGCACTAAAGGAAAATACATGGTAGCTGTGGAGATCTTCTCCATCTTGTCCTCTAGCGCTGGCTTACTGGGTTGCATCTTTTCCCCTAAATGCTATATAATTGTGTTGAGGCCTGAGATGAACACCAGGGAGCAACTAACCAGGAGGAAAAAAAATGAAAGAATATAAGTTCATCTCTTTTTTTCTCCAACTCTTAGACATATTTCACTGGAAATGCTATTGAGAAGAATAGATAGGAATTAATGGATGGGTGTTTTCACACATTTTTTTCCCTTCTGAGTAGACTTACACCAGGTACAGCTCCCCTCACTTGACCCACTATAAGATTTTTCCTCTGTAGCAGGCTATAGTGCTGCTACTTGAACAGTAGCAGGGGGGTGGGGTCATGGGAGCAGGATGGATTAGCATGCAGGAAAAGCACAAATCCCTGTGAGACATCTGGGATCTATCATAAGTTCTCCTTAATTTGTATAATAATGTTTTCACAAAACTTCTCATGCTCCATGCTTTCCTGTATATTTAACTGGAAATAAATTCATGTGTTTCATTCAAATTGTGTTGCTCCACAGGGCTGCCAAAACATTTTGGAGAATAATCTGGAGCAACACCTGGGGTTTCAGACATACATATTAATATAACTTTTGGGTGGCTAACTGCTTAAGCTTGGTGTGGACTCTTTGTTCCAGATGAATGGATATGTGAAAGAACATCCTGTAACATTTTAAAAGGGATAGGTGCAATCAAAGGCAATTTGTTCTGCCTCAGCACAATATTTGACAGGGCTCCAGTTTAAAAAAAGGCTTCCTCACAGGGATGAGAGTATAGACTTTGTGGGGCTAAATCTCAGTTGAATCAAAAGCATTTCTTGTTCAGATTCCATAACCTGGTTATAGAAACTCCAGTATGGTAGTCTGCATTAGCAGTAACATTAATCCAATAAGCAGGCCATAGTTAAAATCTTCCAACACCAGGTTGGTCTTCAACAGACAGGTTTTTTCATTTCCTAATCTATATTACATGGGCTAACAGTTCTAGGGCTAATGCTATACTGGAGCTCAGATTCTTCATAGGTCAACCAAAGAAACTGTTTCATTGAATTAGGACTGAATGAAGGTATAACAAAATTCAGAAATGGGGAAATGGGTGGTTAAAAGAGTTTTGTGTCCACTTTCACCCAGAGCTGGATTATTGCATCTGTTCCCCTAAATGCTGCATCATTTTGTTGATGGCTGAGCTGAACAACTGGAAGCAAAGAGGAAAGAGACAAAAAATGAAAGAATATAATTTCATTTCTTTTTTCTGTTCTTAGATGTATTTAACTGAAAACATTGATGGGAAGAATGTTGCAAGAGTTTATATATCGCAACAGCACTTCTCTTTCTGTTGTGTTAAGAAAGGAAAGACACTTCCAGTATAGTGAAAGTTCTGCCTCTTCCCACCAGCCAGCATGGGATTAGTAGTAAAGATCCAATGATTCCTGATGGAGCTTCTTCTGCACTTTATATACAGGTCCAAATTAAAGACAAAGGAAGGATAGAAGCCCAGCAGGCCTGTTCCACTTTTAACAAAGCCATTATTGTCAGATACTGCCCGTTCTTTGCTTCCTAGGGTGATGTGGACTGATGCTATAATGCAGCTTGGATTCACACCACGTGAACCCCAAAAGTCTTTTCAGTGCTCAGGGGTAAACTAGACTGGGTGAAGATATAACAAAAAATCAAGAAGCAGGAAATAGGTTAAAAAAATATCGGACATGCACTTACTAAATGGGAGTTTGGTACATTTGGGCAAACAAAGACTTATTCTTCATTATCATCTTCAGTGTAGCTTTCCTAGCCAGGAAGTTATCCTGCAATTTCAATGAAGCCAAATTTATCAAACTGATAACATGGGATTTTGCTTTTGGAAACAGTTATTCATTGCACCAATCTACTTGAGCATCATTGGATAAAGTTGCTCATGATAAATGTAGAGGATAAATCTATACTCCACTTGCTCTACAATTCCCAGAGTTACCCCTGAAGAGGGATTGACTGTTAAACCACCCTGGGAATTGTAGCTCTGGCAGAGGAATAGGGATCTCCTAAGAATTGTGTTATGATTTGTGAGTGAACATAATTTTAATTCTTGGCAGAGGTATCTTGGACTTACTGGGATATGTGCCTCTAGCTATCTATTATCCCTCAGAATTGTAGGAATTATGTGTGTGTGTGTGTGTGTGTGTGTGTGTTGACTCTTAACAGTTTTTTCATGTGTGATGCAACTCCAATAGTCAAAAGCACACTAGAACATTTTTTAATACCTATCATTATGAAAATTATTATTTTCATTCTTTTACACAATGGACACCTGGTGCCTGTTAGGGCCATAAATGATCAGCATATGATAAAAGATATAAATCTTAATGATGTTGAGAACACTATTTAGGCACAGACACCACTGACATTTCTGTGTGTGATTTCCCCTCCTCATTTATACAGTTCTGCCACAATTTTTATCTAAATAATGAGTATCCCTCATTCTCATCCTTTCTACTTGCCCAGTTAATCTTCTGCATGCAAGATTCTTATTGTGAAAACTTGGAGCTTGTTATTAACACACACACATGGACCCTGCTTTGTCCTTATGTGTCTTATGAGCATTTGGATGAATTAGTAGATATTGCCCCAAGGTTCTACTATTTTTTCCCCTTTGCAAACAAAGGCAAAGTTAATACAGGTAACATATAAAACAGTAAATTCAGTGTAGTAACTCCAATCAACAGAGGCAATAGAAAAACTGATAGCCAGAAATAATGCTGGAGTTATGGAAATATACATGGAAATATCTCCCCATGGAAATATACATGGGGAAGAGAAGTTTTGTCAATAGGATCATACTTCTGCTGATGCTGCTTCTCATACTGCTTTGCCATACTGTATACAATAAACATTCCATTAATTGCAGTATATATTATGATCCCCTCCCTATTCCTCATGAATTTTACCAGCCAGGAGATGTTATCATCGGTGAGATTGTTTCTCAAGTTGTCGTCCTGTATGATAGCCTCAATTTCATCAAACCGCCTACACAGATCTTGATTAATGAACCCGTGTAAGCCATTATTCTCTCTTCCTTTCTCATTCTAAAATATACAGCGACCATAATTACTGAGGACATATCACTAAGAAATACTGTTCTTTATGTACTTTTACAATTAATGCACCCTGTGTATTTTTAGGACATCTGCAGAATAACTGCAGAAAAAATACTTAAATGATTTATTACAATCATTTGTCCGCCTCCCCCCTCCCCCGATATATCCAGTTTTCTTGTCTTTAAAATATTTCATTTCATATTATCATGTATATAGGATACCATCATGTTTAATTCATAGGAACAATGAATCTGAATAATTTGGGTTTGCTGTTCATGTTGTTTTAATAAACCAGGCTGTACTTTTTTTTCAGTTCAGTACCAAAGAACTACCAGCATGTTCTGGCCTTAGCATTTGCTGTCAAAGAGATCAATGAGAATCCCAACATCTTATCAAATATATCTCTGGGATTCCACATCCTCAATAGCTACTACACTGCAAGGATGACCTATAAGGCCACCCTCAGCCTGCTTTCTGCACAACAGAGGTTTGTCCCTAACTTTAAGTGTCACATTCAGAACAATCTGATAGCTCTCATTGGAGGGTGCATCTCTGAAATCTCTGCTAATATGGCCATCATTTCAGCAATTCACAAGATCCCACAGGTAAGCTGTGTGCATGAGTGTGTGGAGATTTCACAATTGTGACACACAGTCTAGATTTCCACAAAGTTTTGAAAATGTGTCTTGCTATATTTTGGTTAACAAATAGATTAAATGATGGCTAAGTGATAGTATCATCTAGTGTGGTGGTCTTCAACCAGTGTGCCATGGCACCCTGGAGTGCCTTGAACGATAATCAGGGGTGCTGTGGGCAACACTCACCTCTGTCCCTCCCTCCTATGATACCCTCTGGCATCTCTGCCTCCCAAAGGCTTGTGTGGCTGTATGTCTCATGTTCAGCTTGGTCCAGTCTCCATCTGGCTACTAAGGCGGGGTGGTATCCTCTTCTCAAGGCTCCCCATAAGTCAGTGTGAGGAGGCACTTTACTTTGGTTAGGGAGTGACTCAGAGACCAGGAGCAGTGGCAGCAGCTGTCCAGACAAATCCAAAGGAGAGGGGAGAGGAAAAGAGGCTGAGGGGACACTCCACAAAGGAGGGTGTTCAAAAAGGGGTGGTGGGCTGCTGGCTCTGCAGGCAAGGGGTGGCATAAGTGGACTCTGAAGCTCAGAGAATGTAGCTGGCCGAGGGAGCCATGGACTCAAAAAGGCTGAAAACCTCTGATCTAGTGGATAGACAGCTTATTAGAAGACAGTATTCATTTACTGCTCATCAAAGACTTAACATCAAAGTGGAAGGAGGTCAAACTGGACCCCCCCCCAAAAAAAGCTCTATTATGAGCCTGAACTGAAATTTTGAATAATGTTATCAATGACTCAGGTATAAGGTTAGAAGTAATCTGATAAAAAGTGGAAAGGTTATTAACATTTCTAAGGATAGGTATAATGCTCAAAATGCAAAGTATAAATTTCTATAGTATGTAGTATACATGACAGTAGTTGTACGTGTGAAAGAGGTCTAAGAATGATTGATCTAGCTATTTATCTCTTTATATCACTTTCTTTACTCTGTTAATCCTCCACTGGGAGCCTAGGGCAGCTAACAGTATGAAAGTCTAATAAGAATCATGAAACAAAAATATTACAACAGTTAAAAACATCAGCAAAAGACAATGAGCAATCATTTAAATAGGCCTGGACAAATAAAAACAAGGTTTTAAAGTTACTTATAAGATTTGCTAGCAGGAGCAAGGGACAGCAAACAAATCTTACTCGGGAAAGAGTACCATAAGCTGGACACCATAACAAAACGTTCCCTGCTCATGGCTCTGGTTTGAACAAAAATCTAAATATCAGGCTGAATTAATGAAACCATAGCTTCCATGGTACTAAAACTAATAGCTGAATTCTATTTGTGCTACTCAGACCTTATGTGACATGTTGTGTCCATTTCAAGGCTGCTGACATACAGTGTATATGTTATATAGGCACACGTCTAAGGGAGGACTGGGAATGCTAAATCTCAAACTACTGCACAGCATTTCAAATCAAATAATTAATCCCACTGGTTAGGGATGAAACAGAAGATGCCTGGCTCCATATCGAACTTGCCCCTTTCATGTCAACATTTTCCTTCTTAAAATTATCAGATTCAGTGATAAAAGGAATTGACAGAGCCTTTTCAAAAACAATATTGACATGGGAAAATCAAGGGAAAATCTTGGCCCTTGAAACATCCCCATTAACTCCCTGCTTTTAGACAATAATATAAATATTGGCAATATAAAGAATGGGAAAACAGAGGTTTATATGGAATTTGAGATTTACCATGTAAACGCAGAGCAATAACCAAAGAAAGGTTAAAGGAAAATCTAAAAGATCTGCACCCTAATTGGCTCCAGCTTCTCCAATATTGTTAATACATTACTAAATATGTTGAAGAAAGATGGGAAGAATCTCATTCTCTTAAGATATTTGAATCAAGGTGTATTGAATCCCACTGTGATATGAAAGGTATCGTTTCATTGATTTGTGGAATATTACATGGGAAATGCAAAGGGTTTACACATAGTACGGGAGACTGAATTAGGCAAAGAAATCAATGGCAATGAGTGGGATGAAATATGGAGGATCCCATCTTCAAGAACCATTTCATCTTACCTTCAAGAAGCTACTTTGTTCTCTCCTTTTTTGTAAATAATTTTTATTAATTTTCAATCAATAACATTCCAATTGGTAATGAATCAAATCAAATCTTGCCACATCATAATACAAATAATAAGGCCAATTATACATACCAAATTAAATAAATTTCTGGAGGACTTCCCATGTTCTGGATGTCGAGAGAAAGTCTCTTTCATTTGTTCCTGCATTCTTCTCTCTTGTTTTCCCCCAGTTTCATAAGTCCAATCTTAACCCATTGTTTTATCTTCACAGTCCCTGCTGTATGACTCTCTGTCATGTCCATCAAATCCGTATTTCTATTAACATGCAGGAGGCAGTTTATTCTGTGTTGTTGTCCTTTGATTAATTTTCAGTACAGTCCCCTCAGTGGCCTTGTCTTTCATTTCAGCATTTTATCTTCCAGGCTCTGGGCTTTCTTCCAACTCTCCTTCCTTTAATAAGATTTATGGCGCAGCTATCTTTCAAGTCTTTTAATGAGTTAGTATTCCAAATGTGAGTCTTCCGTAGGAAAGCAGTGCTGTGGGGTATATTTCAATAATTGTCTGGTGGTTGTTTAGTTTCGTTCCTCTAAGATCTGAACCTGCTCCCCTGGGCCCTAGGGAAGCACGCCAAAATCAAAGATTCACCCTCACTTTCACATCACACCATATATTTAAAAGAAAAATCCAGAAAGGTCACATTGGATATCTGCTCACCTGGGACTCTGGGTGTGCAGTCATTGCTGCATAGCACAGCTGTGGTGGTTCAGGGAAGCTGCACTCTTCCAGGTGTATCCAGAGTAGGGGATGGCGCTGCCCACCCCAACTGCATCAGACCCTCAGGTAAGGGTGGGCAGTGCCGAATCAGCCAATTAGAGGCTGGGGCTTGGGGCTGAAATCAGCCCACCCCTAGTCTACTTAAGGGGGTGGTCAGGTGTTGGCCACTGAACAAATTTGTGTTCTCCTCCCAGACCATAGGACCCAAACTCTGCAATTATAATGAATTATCTTGTAATGTTTTTGATGGCCCACAGCTTCCCTGCAACTTTGTGATTCAGGGGCATAACATTATCTTTTCCATCTGAACAGCTCACTTATGGATCATTTCTGCCAGTACAAGGTGCCAAAAGGCTCTTTCCATTTTTGTACCAGATGGTCCCAAATGAAATGTACCAGCACAAGGGAGTTGTGCAGTTACTTCAGCATTTCAGGTGGACATGGATTGGGCTTTGGGCTGTGGATGATGACAGAGGAGACAGGTTTTTACAGACAATTCTGCCAATCTTTTCCCAGAATGGTGTATGCTATGATTTCATAGTAAAAATGCCAAAGTGGAATTATGTGGATGAGATGATAAAACTGGGCTTTGAACGTCTGGAAAGCTATAAAATTGTCTTTGAGAGAAAAGCCAATATAATGTTTGTTTATGGAGAACCTCCTTCCTTTATGGTTTTGAGAATTTTGCTGTTGGCAGCACCATTCTTTTCACTGCCACCTTTGTGTAAAGTCTGGATTGTTACATCCCACTGGGATTTTGCATCACATTCTCTTCAGAAACTCTGGGATATACAAACATTTCATGGCTCTATGACCTTCACTGTTCACTCAAACCAGCTGATACGATTTAATGAGTTTATTCAGATTATAAGGCCTTCCTGGACTGAAAGAGATGGTTTTATTCAGGACTTCTGGGAACAGTCATTCAGCTGTTCGTTAAAAATATCTAAGGGACAGGAGGAAGAGGAGAAGAAAGGCTGTACAGGGATGGAGAAATTGGAAGACATTCCTGGAATTTTATTTGAAATGAAGGCAACAGGCCACAGCTACAATGTCTACAATGCTGTATATGCTGTGGCACATGCTTTGCATGCAATATATAAATCCAACTTGAAACACAGAAGATTGAGAAGAGACAGACTGGCATTTCAGAATGTACAGTCATGGCAGGTAATTACAACTCAAAACTTTTTTTAACAAAACCAGGGTAGATTTTGTTCCCAAGGCACTCCAATTCTGAGGGATACAATTCCATTAAAAATAAATAAATATGTCTGGCTTTCTTTTTGCTCTGTTTTGGGTCAAAGGGACCCAAATGACACCAAAGGCATATTGAGTTACTATTTTTGCTTGTTTTTAGATGACTAAGAGAGATGCTTGTGATCCTCACTTAAATACTTACAATACCTAGTTTTCCCTTTGTTCATGTTTTCTTTCAATCTAGGTGCATCAGTTTCTAAAGAGTATTGTAATCAATACTAGTGCTGGAGACACTGTGCGCTTTGATGAAAATGCTGAACAAGTTACTGGCTTTGATGTTACAAACTGGCTGATGTTCCACAATGGATCGGTGGTTCGAAACAAGGTTGGAAGACTGGAACCACAGGCTCCTCTGGGCAAAGAATTAACCATTTATGATGATCAAATTGTTTGGCATCCAAGCTTTAATCAGGTGCAACACAGCTACAAATACTTGAGTATATAAAAGGGAAAGTTTATTGTTTGACATACTCATTAATGTTCCCTCTGGTCTTATAGGTTGCTGGGGGCTTGCATTTGAATGAACCATTCATGAGCAAGCGGTGTTTGATTCTATTTTTTTCTCCCTTTCACGTGATTCTGAAGAAGACTTAGCTCTTATTCCTAAACTCTCTTTTTTGTTTCTGTGCAGGTGCTGCCTATTTCTCTGTGTAATGACTATTGCTATCCTGGCTACAGCAGGAAAAAGAAGGAAATAGATAAATTTTGCTGCTATGATTGTGTTCTGTGTCCAGAAGGCACAGTCTCTCTTCATAAAGGTTGGAGGCATAATGTTCAGAGATATTAAGAAATTGTGATACCATAGCATATTAATTCTTCATTAATAATTTTAAGGCTATAGTTCACAATACAAAGGGGGCATTCTTTAACCTTTTCTTTAAAGTGACAATTAAGACCACCTGTGCTTCAAGTGGTAAAGATGGATTTAATAAGAATTTAAGTTAATGAATTACTAACTGGCCACATTCCTTTTTTAAGGAGCAACTTATTAATTACTCATCAAAACCTGTCTCTCTTCTATAACTTAGCTTGTCATTAAGCATGCAAACCTTCCAAGGATCAACCAGACCCAGTCCTCTTTATCTTAAACTAAATTGCTGTACAATGTCTCTTTCTATCACACAGCGGGGGTGGGACATTTAAGTATTACAACCCATGTAATACCATCATACTGGAATACATGAACAAAGGAAGGTTTACTCTCACTAATGGGAGAGATTTCCCTTGAGTGGTTAGAAGAAATTCAGGAAGACAAAAAAGGGACTCTTGTAATTGACTGTTCAGATAAACACTGGTCAATTTCTAGAAATAACCAGCTTTTCGTTTTCTCATCAGATATGGATGCTTGTATGAAATGTCCAGAAGACCAGTATCCCAGCAAGGATCAAAGTCAATGTATTCCCAAAGTTTTAAGCTACCTTTCTTACAAAGAAAATTTAGGGATTATCTTGACTATCTTGGCAATTTCTTTTTCTTTTACCACAATTCTAGTGCTTGGAAGTTTCATGAAGCACAAGGATACGCCCATAGTCAAGGCCAACAACCGGATCCTCACTTATATCCTCCTTGTCTCCCTTCTTCTTTGCTTCCTCTGTGCTTTGCTCTACATTGGACAGCCAAGAAAAGAGATCTGCCTTCTACGCCAAATCATCTTTGGCATGGTCTTCTCTGTGGCTCTTTCCTGTGTATTAGCAAAAACAATCACTGTAGTTGTGGCATTCATGGCAACTAAACCAGGATCTGGTATGAGAAAATGGGTGGGAAAAAGACTGGCAAATTCAATTGTCCTCTTCTGCTCCTTCATTCAAGCTAGCATTTGTACTCTGTGGTTATGTACTTCCCCTCCCTTCCCAGATTCAGACATGCACTCATCGAATGGTAAAATCATACTAGAATGTAATAAGGGTTCAGAGACCATGTTTTACTGTGTCTTGGGCTATATGGGTTCCCTGGCCATAATCAGCTTCATTGTGGCTTTTCTTGCCAGGAGGTTACCTGACAGCTTCAATGAGGCCAAGTTCATCACTTTCAGCATGTTGGTGTTTTGCAGTGTGTGGTTATCCTTTATTCCAACCTACCTGAGCACCAAAGGAAAATACACGGTGGCTGTGGAGATCTTCTCCATTTTATGCTCCAGTGCTGGATTACTGGGTTGCATCTTTTCCCCTAAATGCTACATAATTTTGTGCAGGCCTGAGCTGAACAACAGAGAGCAAATAATGTCCAGAAAAAAGTGAGAGAATGTAAGTTCATTTCTTTATAATTCTCACTTTAAAATTCACTGGAAGTCCATACCACGAGATTATTAGTCAAAATAAATTAAAACAATTCTTTAAAAAGATAGTTAAAAAGACTCCTCTTAAAAACATAAAAACTCCTTTAAAAGAATCAAGTCTTATTAGAGATACAGACTCTGAAGAAGTGTTCATGCACACGAAAGCTTATACTTAAAAAAACTCAGTTTGTCTCTAATGTGCTACTTTATAATTTTAAAAATCTTTTAGAAGGATTCTTTTAAAGACTTTCTTAGACCATATAACTTTTTTTTAGAAGACTTTATTCTTTTAAAGGAGTTTTTAGGTTTTTAAGAAGTCTTTTAAACTATCTTTTTAAAGAATTGTTTTAATTTATTTTGACTAGGGCAGACCAACACGGCTACCTACTTGAATCAGAGATTATTAGTGTTAGTGCTATAAAAGATAGAAGTCATTGCTCAAATGCACCCTTCTTGTGAGTACAGTTGTACTGGACGCACATTAACTCAGGTCAAACCCCTATTTTGATCTGATTTACATACTGTATATCAACATTAAAGGTAATGGTACCCCTGACCATTAGGTCCAGTCATGGACAACTCTGGGATTGTGTGCTCATCTAACTCTATAGCCAGCATTTGTCTGCAGACAGCTTCTGGGTCATGTGACCAGCATGACTGAGCCACTTCTGGCAAACCAGAGTAGCACACAGAGAACGCTGTTTACCTTCCTGCCGGAGCGGTACCTATTTATCTGCTTGAACTTTGACGTGCTTTTGAACTGCTAGGTGGGCATGAGCTGGGACTGAACAACGGAAGCTCACCCCATCGTGGGGATTCGAACCGCTGACCTTCCGATCGGCAAGCGCTAGGCTCTGTGGTGTAGACCACAGTGCCACCTGTGTCCCAATATCACAACATATAATATCAACATTACATGTTTTCAACTGGGAAAACAAAACTTAACTTTGGCTATTGATAGTATTGCTGGAATCTGTTTTGACAAGTGAAATTGGGATTTGCAGTTAATATTCTCTATTGGAAGAAACTCACGCACCATCAGAAGAGGGATAGCACTTTATTTTAAGAATTGTTGTATGTATTCTGATCTCCACATTCAGCAGTTCTCCTCTACATGGGATGAGCATAACAGGGAGCACCAAATAAGGAGAAAGGAAAGAGCAATAATTCAGTATTTCTCACTATTCCATTATAATCACTCAACAAATGCTTTGAAACTTCTTTTTGGGCTCTGTCACAATAAATAGTTTAGAATATACTATGCAGATTTCTTGGAAATATGTCCCCTAAAAAGTTTAATCTGTAAATATCCAACCTTCTCAAATCATTTCTCCCAATCCAGCATGAAAGACTGTGTTGATAATTTCTAATATAATGTGTTATACATGCTAATAAAAGTCTATAGAAGGGAATTACTTCATGTTCTCTAAGATCATGTCAGGATATTATGTTCCTTAATTAAATATTAATTTTTTTCTTGATTAAATATATGTTTCTCTTTAACAGTCTGTTTTTTAGTGTGGGTGGATTCAAGTTTAAACATTAAAGTTTTGTAGTAAAAGTAAAGGGACCCCGGACCATTAGGACCAACTGGGGTTGCGACGCTCATCTCGCTTTATTGGCCGATGGAGCCGGTGTACAGCTTCCGGGTCATGTGGCCAGCATGACTAAGCCACTTCTGGCGAACCAGAGCAGCGCACTGAAATGCCATTTACCTTCCCGCAGGAGCGGTACCTATTTATCTACTTGCACTTTGACGTGCTTACGAACTGCTGGGTTGGCAGGAGTTAAAGGTTTATACAAGCTCCATAGTCATGTACCTCAGTCATATATATCTCCAATATATCCCTAAATTGCATTGTGCTCTCAGTGTCACCTAAGTCTCTGATCATTCCATGTGGATAATATGGGTTGCAAGTTAGCCACTTGTTGAATTGTAGTTTCAATTGCACAATCACTTCACTTAAACAGAATCCACATGTCTATTCCAGTTAATAAACAAATCTGGGACTTCAGTCCACTCCTTTACCACTGACAACAATCCAGTTCCAAGGTAGTGGTGAAGCTTGAATTAACCACAATACCATACAATATCCATATTGCCTAAATAGTACTTCTGTTGCTCTTAATACCTGCAGTTGCCCAGTAAGAACATGAAGGGTGAATGGTATAATTCAGGAATTACAATACTTTCATGGGATGGAGAGATTTGTAGTACTTTTGTCATGCTTGATGAAATGTCAAAGTCCACCTACTCACTGGGGAATTTTTTGCCATCCCTTTCATTCTCAAAATTACTGGTTTCCATCCTCTGACTTAATTGATGTCTGGAGCCCATAAACAGGAATAACAATGAATATCAAAAAAAAAAAAAGGTATAAAGTCTTCATGCTGCAAACTGGATCTAGGAAGAGGCATTGCTCTTTCATGCATTTGTTGGGTCTGAAGAGCTTCCATGAGCTTGTTCTGCCACCATTTTATTGCAAAAATTGTACTAGGAGTAAACCTCAACTCTTTGTTTCCCCCAGCTCATCTTCCAATTCTTAGTGTGAAGAAACTGGGTGTTAGCTTTGTCTCAATTAACAGTTCCACTGACCTACACACCCTTGACCTAATTTACCTTTTTGTGGGGTAGGGGGCATACTAAGAACTCTCAACACAACACCCCCCTTTGCAATCCAAGTTAAAGTAATTGATGCCTAGAGGTGAAGATCTGTAGCATTGTATAAAAGGGAAGGAACTTATATTTCTCACTCAGCTTTAGTGAATAAATTGACGAGAAAGCACAGGATATAGATATGGATGCTCATGGGAAATGATACAGCAAAATTGCACGGCAAAATTGTTACCTAACAGATCAAGCAGTAAATCAGTATAGGAAGATTATAATCTGATCTGCCTGGTGCTGACAATTCCAAGCCTGCAGATTTGGTCCCTGAATGGGACAGCTGCATATTTCTGCATTGTCTTATATAATGTTGCAGATGGTAAACATATAATTCTGCACATTGAAAAATGGGTATCTCGATTTGGGGAAAAAGTTTTGGCAACAGGAACGTGCTGATAGTGGCAATGCTTGTCATACTGCTGTGTCATACTGTTTGTGAAGGGGGAATTATAAATTGCAGCATATTTCATGACCCTCTCCCTATTCGCCATGAATTTTACCAGTCAGGGGACCTTGTCATCGGTGGGATTGTTTCTCAAATATTCTTTATTTACGATAGCCTCTCTTTCCTGGAACAGCCTGCAGAGACCATGACTGATGAACCTATGTAAGACCTTACTTCTTCCCTCTCCCACTTTGTAATATGTTCAGTTCTAGTTATTGAAAATGCGTTATCAAGAAATACTTTGATTTATTTACTTTTGATGTGAGATATGTGGTTTCCCAGTAACTGTTGAAAATCGTTGATAGATCTATTACATTCTATATTATATTGTTGTTCACAGACCATTAATAAGCTTTCCTCCATGACCCCAGTGATGTGATAAAAACAAAAAACCAAACACGTTGCACTGAATCCCCGTTGCTGTCTTATTGTAGCTGCAGCACTTATTTTATTAAACAGACTGTAGCTCTGATTACAGTTCAGTGCCTAAGAACTACCAGCACATCCTGGCCTTTGCATTTGCTGTCAAAGAGATCAATGAGAATCCCAACATCTTACCAAATATCACTCTGGGACTCCTTATCCTCAATAGCTACTACACTGCAAGGATGACCTATAAAGCTACCTTAAGCCTTCTGTCAACAAAAGATAGGTTTGTGCCCAACTTCAAGTGTGACAACCAGAACAATCTGATAGGTCTCATTGGAGGGTGTATGTCTGAAATTTCTGCCAACATGGCCATCATTTCAGCAATCCTCAAGACACCACAGGTAAGCTTTCTTCATGAGTGTATGGAACTCTCACAACTCTTATACACTATCTTGTTCTCAGCAACCCTTTCAATAAATTTCCTGTGAGCATTTTTCTGTGGACTTCTCCTAATACACATGCTTGGTTGCAATGTTCCCTAATGTAAAATTTTTTTGCAAAACATATTCTCTTCTATAATGCATTTTACATGTTATTTTCACTATTCTTAGCATTTTAATGCACACTATACCTTTGCATATGCATTTTAGCACATATCACTCAGCTGGAGCTTTTCATTGCTAAAATAAAAGAATGGAAAATTTCAAAGTACCCGTATCTTTTTTGTTCTCAGATTGTTTTGAATATGAGTATTATGTAGGTCCCTGCTTAAACGCAAACAGAATATAATTTCTGTTCCATCCCTACTTCTTCCCAATGCTACAGAGAAAATACTCTAAATCCCATATGATGTTGTCAATCCTATGGCTAGGTTTTGTGACATTTTGTTATGTAACACGAGAAATGGCCTTCTGAAGACCACAGAAATGGTGGAAGCCTAACGTCTCTCGCAATGTAGCCAGCTTCAGTCTGGATCACTGTTGTGTGGTCTGCTATTACAACTTAAGCAAGAAGGAGTGAAAATTGATGTGTTCCATGCTAACCAAAGAGTGCTCTGCCAAGTTCCTTTGGCATGGTAGAAGGCAGACATGCATGCAGCAGTAAATGAAATATTTAGAAGAAGAGACATGTTGCCTGAGACAAGTGATTCAGGTTACATCATAATGAAACCAATTACTGGGGAGATCCTCACAGTGGGTCTTCAAGGAGACATACAGGACCTCCTACAAGTGTATGGTTTAAAATTCTCTTCTATTCTTGTACTTTTCCATTTCAGCTCACATATGGATCATTTTTGCCACTACAAGGTGTCCAAAGTTTACTCCCATTTCTATACCAGATGGTCCCCACCATCAGGGTAGATCATGCGGTGATAGCAGGAGGCCCATTAGCTAAAGTGGTACCTCAGGTTAAGAATAGTTTCAGGTTAAGAACAGACCTCCAGAACGAATTAAGTTCTTAACCTGAGGTACCACTGAAGTTAATTTTATCTTCAACCTGATTGCATTCATAAATGCATTTGCATACCATATGAACTATTCCAAGGTATTTCCCTTCTAAGTATGCTGAGGGCATCTGTTGAAACCCAAGTTCAAAAAAGGTCCTACATAATTGTGGAAATATAAGCATATGAGAGCAGCCACAATGAACTAAAATGATGGCACTATACTCATGCACCATCAGAAGAGGGATAGGATCTTCTTTATTTTAAAAATTGTTGTAGGGAGCACCAAATAAGAAGAAAGGAAAGAGCAATAATTCAATATTTCCCACTATTCCATTATAATCTCTCAACCAATATTTATAAACTTCTTTTTTGGCTCTGTTACAATAAAAAGTTTACAATATACTATGTATACTGCCTTGCCGTGGCGAAGGGGCTTGAAGAACTCAGAGAAGCTATGAACTATGCCGAGCAGGGCACCCAAGATGAACAGGTCATAGTGGAGAGTTTTGACCAAACGTGATCCACCTGGAGGAGGAATCGGCAAGCCACTCCAGTATCCCTGCCAAGAAAACTCCATGGACAAAGACAACAGGCATATAAAAGTTATGACGCTGGAAGATGAGCCCCTCAGGTCGGAAGGCGTCCAACATGCTACTGGGGAAGAGCGGAGGGCAAGTACAAGTAGATCCAGAGCTGATGAAGCGGCTGGGCCAAAGCCGAAAGGACGCTCAGTTGCGGATATGCCTGGAAGCGAAAGGAAAGTCCAATGCTGTAAAGAAAAATATTGCATAGGAACCTGGAATGTAAGAACCATGAACATGGGTAAGTTGGAGGTGGTCAAAAATGAGATGGCAAGAATAAATATTGACATCCTGGGCATCAGTGAACTAAAATGGACGGGAATGGGTGAATTCAGTTCGGATGACCATCATATCTACTACTGTGGGCAAGAAACCCGTAAAAGAAATGGAGTGGCCCTCATAGTCAACAAAAGAGTGGCAAAAGCTGTACTGGGTTGCAATCTCAAAAATGATAGAATGATCTCGATACGAATCCAAGGCAGACCTTTTAACATCACAGTAATCCAAGTTTATGCACCAACTACTGGTGCTGAAGAAACTGAAATTGACCAATTCTATGAAGACTTACAACACCTTATAGAAGTGACACCAAAGAAGGATGTTCTTCTCATTATAGGGGATTGGAATGCTAAAGTAGGGAGTCAAGAGATAAAAGGAACAACTGGCAAGTTTGGCCTTGGAGATCAAAACGAAGCAGGGCAAAGGCTAATAGAGTTCTGTCAAGAGAACAAGCTGGTCATCACAAACACGCTTTTCCAACAACACAAGAGACGACTCTACACATGGACATCACCAGATGGGCAGCATAGAAATCAGATTGATTATATTCTCTGCAGCCAAAGATGGAGAAGCTCTATACAGTCAGCAAAAACAAGACCTGGAGCTGACTGTGGCTCAGATCATCAGCTTCTTATAGCAAAATTCAAGCTTAAACTGAAGAAAGTAGGAAAAACCACTGGGCCGGTAAGATACAATCTAAGTCAAATCCCTTATGAATACACAGTGGAAGTGAGGAACAGGTTTAAGGATTTAGATTTGGTGGACAGAGTGCCTGAAGAACTATGGATGGAGGGTCGTAACATTATACAGGAGGCAGCAACGAAAACCATCCCAATGAAAAGGAAATGCAAGAAAGCAAAGTGGCTGTCCAATGAGGCCTTACAAATAGCGGGGGAGAGAAGGCAAGCAAAATGCAAGGGAGATCGTGAAACATACAGGAAATTGAATGCAGATTTCCAAAGAATAGCAAGGAGAGACAAGAAGACCTTCTTAAACAAGCAATGCAAAGAAATAGAGGAAAGCAATAGAATGGGAAGAACCAGAGATCTGTTCAAGAAAATTGGAGATATGAAAGGAACATTTCGCACAAAGATTTCCATAATAAAGGACAAAAGTGGAAAGGACCTAACAGAAGCAGAAGACATCAAGAAGAGGTGGCAAGAATACACAGAGGAATTATACCAGAAAGAAACGGATGTCTCATATACCCCAGGTAGTGTGGTTGCTGACCTTGAGCCAGACATCCTGGAGAGTGAAGTCAAATGGGCCTTAGAAAGCACTGCAAATAACAAGGCCAGTGGAAGTGATGGTATTCCAGCTGAACTATTTAAAATTTTAAAAGATGATGTTGTTAAGGTGCTACACTCAATATGCCAGCAAGTTTGGAAAACTCAGCAGTGGCCAGAAGATTGGAGAAGATCAGTCTACATCCCAATCCCAAAGAAGGGCAGTGCCAAAGAATGCTCCAACTATCGCACAATTGCACTAATTTCTCACGCTAGCAAGGTTATGCTTAAAATTCTACAAGGAAGGCTCAAGCAGTATGTGGACCGAGAACTCCCAGAAGTGCAAGCTGGATTTAGAAGAGGCAGAGGAACCAGAGACCAAATTGCAAACATGCGCTGGATTATGGAGAAAGCTAGAGAGTTCCAGAAAGACATTTACTTCTGCTTCATTGACTATGCAAAAGCCTTTGACTGTGTCGACCATGGCAAACTATGGCAAGTTCTTAAAGAAATGGGAGTGCCTGATCACCTTATCTGTCTCCTGAGAAATCTCTATGTGGGACAAGAAGCTACAGTTAGAACTGGATATGGAACAACTGACTGGTTCAAAATTGGGAAAGGAGTACGACAAGGCTGCATTTTGTCTCCCTGCTTATTTAACTTATATGCAGAATTCATCATGCGAAAGGCTGGGCTGGATGAATCCCTAGCCGGAATTAAGATTGCCGGAAGAAATATCAACAACCTCAGATATGCAGATGACACAACCTTGATGGCAGAAAGTGAGGAGGAATTAAAGAACCTTTTATTGAGGGTGAAAGAGGAGAGTGCAAAATATGGTCTGAAGCTCAACATCAAAAAAACGAAGATCATGGCTACTGGTCCCATCACCTCCTGGCAAATAGAAGGGGAAGAAATGGAGGCAGTGAGAGATTTTACTTTCTTGGGCTCCATGATCACTGCAGATGGTGACAGCAGCCACGAAATTAAAAGACGCCTGCTTCTTGGGAGAAGGGCAATGACAGGCCTAGACAGCATCTTGAGAAGTAGAGACATAACCTTGCCAACAAAGGTCCGTATAGTTAAAGCTATGGTTTTCCCAGTAGTGATGTATGGAAGTGAGAGCTGGACCATAAAGAAGGCTGATCGCCGAAGAATTGATGCTTTTGAATTATGGTGCTGGAGGAGACTCTTGAGAGTCCCATGGACTGCAAGAAGATCAAACCTCTCCATTCTGAAGGAAATCAGCCCTGAGTGCTCACTGGAAGGACAGATTGTGAAGCTGAGGCTCCAATACTTTGGCCACCTCATGAGAAGAGAAGACTCCCTGGAGAAGACCCTGATGTTGGGAAAGATGGAGGGCACAAGGAGAAGGGGGCGACAGAGGATGAGATGGTTGGATAGTGTTTTCGAGGTTACCAGCATGAGTCTGACCAAGCTGCGGGGGGCAGTGGAGGACAGGAGTGCCTGGCGTTCTCTGGTCCATGGGGTCACGAAGAGTCGGACACGACTAAACGACTAAACAACAACAAACGATAAAAAGTTTACAATATACTATGTATATTTCTTGGAAATATGTCCCCTAACAGGTTTAATCTGTAAATCTCCAACCTTGTCAAAATCATTTCTCCAAATCCAGCATGGAAGGCTCCGTTGATAATTTCAACTATCATGTTTTATGCATTCTAATTATAGTCCATAGAAGGCAATTACTTCATATTCTCCTCCAAGATCATGTCAGGATATTATGTTCCTTCATTAAATATTTATTGATTAAATATATGTTTCTGTTTACCAGTCTGTGCATTAGTGTGGGTGGATTCAAGTTTAAATATTAAAGGTTTGTGCAAGCTCCATAATCCTGTATCTCAGTCCCAATATATATCAATATATATCAGTATATATATTGGGCAGCAACGCTCATCTTTGGCAGCACGCTCATCTTAATTGTTGAAATTCTCCCCATAAAGATAACTTCATTCGACCCCACACCTCTAGATCTTTCTTTATTCCCTTCCACACTGGCCCATAGTTATTCTAGGAATTACAATACTTTTTCAGGGTGTGGGAGTGTGGAGAAATTTCTAATAATCTTTTCATACTTGATGAAACTTCAAAGTCTGTCTACTCACTGGGGAAGTTTTTTTCCATCCCTGTCATTGTCAAAATTACTGGTTTCCATCCTCTGACTTAATTGATGTCTGGGGCCCATAATTAGGAATAACAATGAATATCCAAAAAAAGCTATAAAGTCTTCATGCTGCAAACTGGATCTAGGAAGAGGCATTGCTCTTTCATGCATTTGTTGGGTCAGGAGGGCTTTATTGAGCTGATTCTGCCACCATTCTGTTGCAAGAATTGTACTAGGAATATCCCTCATCATTTTGTTCCCCCCAGATCATCTTCCAATTCTTAGTGTGAAAAAATTGGGCATTAGCTATCTATTGATTAACGGTTCCACTGACTTACACATCCTTGACTTAATACCCCTTTTTGTGAGGTATGGGGTCAGAATAAGAACTCTGAACACAACCCTTTGCAATCCAAGTTAAAGTAATTGATGCCTAGAGATGACGATCTATAGCTAAGGATTGCAAAAGGAGAAGGAGCTTATATTTATCAGTCAGCTTTAGAGTATAAATTGAGGAGAAAGTACAGGATATGGACATGGATACTGATGGGAAATGATATATATTTAAATGCACAGCAAAATTGTTACCTAACAGATCAACCAGTAAATCAGTACAGGAAGAGTATAAACTGAGCTGCCTGGTATTGATAATACCAAGGTTGCAGGTTTGATCCCTGTATGGGACAGCTGCATATTCTTATAATGCCTTATATTATGCTGTAGATGGTAAATATATAATTTTGCATATTGAAAAATGTGTATCTCAATCTTGGGGGAAAGTTTTGTCAGCAGGATAATGCTGGTATTCGCATTGCTTCTCATACTGTTGTGTCATACTGTTTGTGGGAAACATGTTATGAATTGCAGCATATTTGATGATCCCCTCCCGATTCCTCATGAATTTTACCAGCCAGGGGACCTTGTCATCGGTGGGATTGTTTCTCAAATATTCTTTCTATATGATAGTGTCTCTTTCCTGGAACAGCGCACACAAACCATCACTGATGAACCAATGTAAGACCTTACTTCTTCCCTCCCTCACTTTGTAATATGTTCAGTTCATAATTACTGAGAATGTGTTATCAAGAAATACTATGATTTATTTACTTTTGGTGTGAGTAATAGGAGTAAGTGAAATATGTTCAGAGAGGAATTTGTTCATATTGAACATTTAGATATACAGTTTGTGATAGCACATATCATGCTTATTGTTGTGCATTTGAATATTATATTGTATAATTCTAACCTATGCTACACCTCAGTCTTACAAGCTTACAGTAAACTGATGATGATGTGTTAAAATGCCATTTTACTTTAGCTGCAGCACTTATTTTATTTAACAGACTGCAACTCTGATTACAGTTCAGTGCCTAAAAACTACCAGCACATCCTGGCCTTTGTATTTGCTATCAAAGAGATCAATGAGAATCCCAACATCTTACCAAATATATCCCTGGGACTCCACATCCTCAATAGTTACTACACTGCAAGGATGACCTATAAAGCTACCTTAAGCCTTCTGTCAACACGACATAGGTTTGTCCCTAACTTCAAGTGTGACAACCAGAACAATCTGATAGCTCTCACTGGAGGGTGCATCTCTGAAATCTCTGCCAATATGGCCATTTTTTCAGCAATCCACAAGACTCCACAGGTAAGCTTTGTATATGAGTGTATGGAGCTCTCACAACTGTTGTACACTATCTTGATTTCAGCAACCCTTTCAATAAATTTGCCTGTGGACTTCTCCTAATACACACCCTTGTATGCAATGTTCCTTAATGTAAACTATCTTGCAAAATATATTCTCTTCTATTATGCATTTTAAAAGTTATTTTCACTATTCTTGGCATTTTACTGCACATATTACTCAGCTGGATAGTTTCATTGTTAAAATAAAAGAATGTCAAATTTCAAAGGATCACTATCTTTTTGTTCTCAGGTTGTTTTGAACAAAAGAATTTGGTGGGTCCCTGCTTAAAAGAGAACTGAATTTTATTTCCCTTCCATTCCAACCTATTCCCAGTGCTACAAAGAAGCTACTCTAAATCTCATTAGACTTTGTCAATACTACAGTGGTGCCCCGCAAGACGAATGTCTCACAAGACGAAAAACTCGCTAGACGAAAGAGTTTTCCGTTTTTTGAGTCGTTCCGCAAGACGAATTTCCCTATGGGTTTGCTTCGCAAGATGAAATGTCTTGCGAGTTCTTGCGAGTTTGTTTCCTTTTTCTTAAAGCCTCTAAGCCGCTAAGCCGTTAATAGCCGCTAAGCCGCTAAGCCTCTAAGCCGTTAATAGCCGCTAAGCCGCTAAGCCGCTAATAGCCGTGCTTCGCAAGACGAAAAAACCGCAAGACGAAGAGACTTGAGGAATGGATTAATTTCGTCTTGCGAGGCACCACTGTATGGCCAGGTTTTGTGGCATTTTGTTATGTAACATGAGAATTGGCCTCCTGGAGACCACAGACTTGTTGGAAGTGTAATGTCTCCGCCAATGTTGTTGCTGTTGTTGTTTAGTCGTTTAGTTGTGTCTGACTCTTCGTGACTCCATGGACCAGAGCAAGCCAGGCACTGCCTCCCACAGTTTGGTCAAACTCATGCTGGTAACTTCAAGAACACTGTCCAACCATCTCATCCTCTGTTGTCCCCTTCTCCATGTGCCCTCAATCTTTCCCACAATCAGGGTCTTTTCCAGGGAGTCTCATTGGAGCCTCAGCTTCAGGATCTGTCCTTCCAGTGAGCACTCTGGGCTGATTTCCTTAGGGATGGATAAGTTTGATCTTCTTGCAGTCCATAGGACTCTCAAGAGTCTCCTCCAGCACTCTAATTCAAAAGCATCAATTATTTGGCGACCAGTCTCCTTTATGGTCCAGCTCTTTTCCATACATCACAACTGAGAAAACTATATCTTTAACTATACGGACCCATCTGGGCCACTGTTGTGCTTGGTCTGCTATTACAACTTAAGCAAGCAGGAGTGTTAATTGATGTGATAACTCTAGCAGCATGGAAGCAGTGTTCCATGGCCTCTCAGAACACCATCCTAGCCAAAGAGTGCTCTGCCAAGTTCAGGTGAGGTGCAGGTGAACCTAATGTCTCCCCAATGTAGCCAACTTCAGTCTGGATCACTGTTGTGTGGTTTGCTATTACAACTTAAGCAAGAAGGAGTGAAAATTGATGTGAGAGCTCTAGCAGCATGGCAGCAGTGTTCCATGCTAACCAAAGAGTGCTCTGCCAAGTTCATTTGGCATGGTAGAAGGCAGACATGCATGCAGCAGTAAATGAAATATTTAGAAGAAGAGACATGTTGCCTGAGACAAGTGATTCAGGGTAGATCATGGGAGATCCTCACAGTGGGTCTTCAAGGAGACATACAGGACCACCTACAAGTGTATGGTTTAAAATTCTATTCTCTTCTCTTCTTGTACTTTTCCTTTCAGCTCACATATGGCTCATTTTTGCCACTACAAGGTGCCCAAAGTTTATTCCCATTTCTATACCAGATGGTCCCCAATGAAGCCTACCAGCACATGGGTGTTGTGCGGTTACTTCAGCATTTCAGATGGACATGGATTGGGCTTTGGGCTGTAGATGATGATCGAGGAGACAGATTTTTACAGACAATGATGCCATTGCTTTCCATTCATGGTATCTGTTATGCCTTTGTCACAAGAATACCCAAATGGAATTATGTGGAAGAGATGATAGAATTTGCTTTGCAGCATTTTGAAACCTATGCAAAAATATTTGAGAGAAAGTCCAGTAAGGGAAATCCCAGTGTATTCTTTATTTATGGGGAGCCTCCATCTTTTCAGGTTTTGAGAATGCTGCTGTTTTCTGCACCTTTCTTCTCAATGCCACCTCTGAATAAAGTATGGATTGTTACATCCCATTGGGATTTTGCATCACACTCTGTTCAGAAGAATTGGGATATGCAAGCCTTTCATGGTTCTTTATCCTTCACAGTTCACTCAAATCAGTTATTAGATTTCCACAAGTTCATTCACAATTTAAGGCCATCATGGGCAAAAGGTGATGGTTTTATCCAGTTCTTCTGGGAGCAGGCCTTCAGCTGCTCATTCAAACTCTCTAAAGGACAGCAAGAGGAGGAAAACAACAAAGCTTGCACTGGGGACGAGAAGCTGGAGGGCCTTCCTGGAATTCTGTTTGAAATGGACATGACTGGCCACAGCTACAATATCTACAATGCTGTCTACATTGTGGCACATGCTTTGCATGCCATAAAGAAAAGGATCTCCAAGAGTAGAAGGATTATAGAAGGGGGAAAACTGGAATCTCCAAACGTGCAATCATGGCAGGTAATAGCTATTCAGCTTTTAGTCCAGACGTAAAAGGAGCTGTAAATTTACATAATTCATTTCTAGCAACATTTTGTTTGCTGGCCTTTTTGTTTCGTTTTGAATAAGCACTGCCAGATATGTTATATAATTGTGCTAATACAGAGTTATTTAATGAGAATGACTTACTGTTGAAAAATTAGTAAGGTCTCCAAGAAGCCCATTGAATAAATTTCGAGACCTAGTGACATCTCTGCACATATTCTCTTTAAAAGGTGCATTCCTTTCTAAGGCACATCGCGTTCAATAACAGTGTGGGAGATTCTGTGCACTTTGATGACAATGGAGAATTAGTTGCATGTTTTGATGTAACGAACTGGTTGATTTTTCCCAATGGCTCACTGGTTAGAGCAAAAGTTGGAAGACTGGATTCACATGCTCCTTTAGGAAAAGAGTTAAGAATAAATGATGACCAAATTCTATGGCATCCAAGTTTTAACCAGGTAAGATAGGTTAGCTAACTTTTAAATATATAAAGCAGTGAACACTTGAGTCTCTAAATGAGAAGAATATCAATCCAAAACTGTATATAATGTACATATTTGTGAAATAAATGTAGAATAGGAGAATTATTTGGAAGGAGAAGTAGGAGAAGAAAAAGAATACAAAGAATCTGTCATCCAAAGGATCCAGCAATCCTCTCATTCCCTATTTCATTTCAAGCTGGAAGAGGATTCTGGTGTTTTTTAAATCTTGACTCATATTTGATGCAGGCACTTACAAAGATCTCAAACAGCTCAGCTTCATTTTTATTACAACTGGCACTCGTAATGTCAGGCTCAACAGCCCACAATATGGGGATCAGAAGTTCTCTACTTATTCATAGGTTATTCATGCCCTGATGAATTTATGATTGTGTGATGAAGAATGTGGAAATGAGCCTGTTGGCTCTTACACTGCAACACTGCTGACATGAGCAGAAATTCAATAGAGAAGGGTCTGTACTTCAGACTATAGATTTGCAACATATAAAAGCTGGTGACAAAGGGTAAGAAGTAAGTGACAGAGGCAACTGAGCCTAATGGGTTTTCCTCACTCTCTGTCACAGGACAGACAGGGAAAACCCTTGCGTCAAGTGAAGGGGGAATATCCGAGGAGGTACAGTCAGTCGGGGAAAACAGGGGAATGACGGATGAAATAGGGGGGGAGAAGGCGGAGAGCAGTCAAGCTTTGTCAGGGCTCTGCAATGCTGGAGAGCCCTACCACCAACCAGGGAGTCAGGAACAGAAGGGGAAGCAGTGTCTTCAGCACACGCGAGGAGAGAGTTAAAACGCAGAGATCAAAGATGTCTCACGAGAGTCCCATATATGCTGTGTTGGAGAAGGAGCCGTAGGAAGGCACTCCCCGAATCTGACTCGTCGGATGCAGAAGCATGATTCGGAACTGTTGCTGTTTGTACATATGTAAATAAAGAACTGTAAATATCTCTCTAAGTGATCAGAGGGTGTTTATTGTGAAGAGTATACACCACCATGACACTCTCCCCCTCACTTGATTCAAATCAGATGGGAAGTGAACGACAGAAGAGTATAAATAACTTATTACTAATCTCCATGTTATTATTATGTATAGGTGTTGCCTATTTCTGTGTGCAATGACAACTGCCAACCTGGCTACAGCAGGAAAAAGAAGGAGGGAGAAAAATTTTGCTGCTATGATTGTGCTCCATGTGCAGAAGGGATGATCTCTAAGCAGAAAGGTAGGGGATATAATGTAAAATACATCACATGGAAGGATGCCTTGACACTTAAGACACATATAGCCGTTACTTTGATGAAGCTAAGCAGTTCTCGGTCTGATCAGTATCTGAATGGAAGACAGACCAGGGACCCAATATATACAACCTTGCATTCCACAGTGGAATAAAAATGGGATATAAATGTAAGAAAATATTTTAAAATTCATATTAAATTTGCTGCAGTGGGACGGGGGGACATCCCCTCACATTTTATTGTTGGTTTTACAGCTCCTTGGGTGAAAGGGCACATATAAATGTAAAAATAAAATTAACAAATAAATACCAGTCTAAGGTATCATAAAATAATCAGAGAAATGTGATAATACAAATGCCCATCAATATTATAGGAGGCAAAATGGACTCCATTTGCCAGGGAGTTCCATAACTGCTGAGACCATCTCCTGGGTCCCAGCTAATCATATCACTGAAAAGTCCAGCAATGGATAGATTACGAGAACTCCATCAGTGGCCAAACTGTGAAAAGTAGAGAGCCTTATGATGTAGCAATTAGCACACAGCTTCCCAGAAGCTCTTAGTGTTTTAATTTTTCATATTTCATATTAACTTCCACCATGAAATACACAGTGCCTGTAGAAGTGCCTCCCATGCTATTTGTTTCCCAACTCAAATAGTTAGGCTATTCCAGCCCAGGTAAGGGTGCAGCTGGGTCACTAGCCAAAGCTTATGGAATGCACTCCAAGCCACTGAACCCATCTGAGCCTAAAGAAATAGCAAAGGAACCAGAAGTACCCCCAAGCTGTGAACCATTCCTTCAAAGAGAGTGCATACAGTGTGACTGCTCATCTCCCCTACCCTGATGTGAAGAAGATGAACAGTAATTCCTTGTAGAATGCCCTGGCTCATGCCAAGGTCCATGAGAGGGGACATTGCAGCAGTGGTGTGGAATGATGGTGTCGTCGGGGAGACTCTCTGCCATTTTGACTTAGGTGGCAAAAGGCCATGGGCCACCCCTGGGATCTTTTGTAATCTGAGTTTGGCACATTCCTGTTCCAATCCTATTTCTTTCTCATTGTATTCTGACTGTCTTCTATAATCAGAAGAGACCTAAAGGAAAGGTACATAGAGATTCCAAACAGTCTACTATCCAGTGAGAAAGTTGAATCAGTCATCAGTCACGTCAACAGGATGGTTATGAATTGTACCTTCAGACCATACCCTATAAGAATAGTACTACCCATAATAGCAACAAATTATTAATAGAATGAAAAGAAAAACAACGATAATGATACTTTTCATATGAAAATAGCTTCATTTGTATTTAAAGTGAATTACTTAAATTCCTTGTAAGTTTCTAACACTGTCAGATAAGTGAGTATCATCATTATTCTCAGAGCAGAGCATGGATGGTTGAGAAGTTTCATATGGTACTATTTGCTGGAGATGAAATTAACATCAAGGATGTTGATATTAAGGAACCCCTTTTTTCCTAGAAATTTATTCTCACTTATGACCCCTTTAAATAGGTGGTTATCTACTTCTGGAAGTATTTAAAGGAGCCCTTTACTATTTTCAGATATGGATGCCTGTGTCAAATGTCCAGAAGACCAGTATCCCAATATGAACCAAACTCAATGCATCCCCAAAGCTGTAAGCTACCTCTCTTACAAAGAAACAATAGGGATTACTTTAGCTATCTTAGCCATTTCCTTCTCCTTTATCACAACTTTCATACTTGGAATTTTCGTGAAGCACAAGGACACTCCCATAGTCAAAGCTAACAACAGGATCCTCACCTACATCCTTCTCATCTCTCTCCTTCTTTGCTTCCTCTGCTCCTTACTCTTCATTGGACAGCCTGGAAAGGTCATCTGCCTTCTCCGACAAACAGCCTTTGGCATCATGTTCTCTGTTGCCCTTTCCAGCACTTTGGCAAAAACCATCACCGTGGTTCTGGCATTCATGGCAAACCAGCCAGGATCCAAAATCAGAAAATGGGTGGGGAAGAGAATGGCAAATTCTATTGTCCTCTCCGGCTCCTTTCTTCAAGCTGGCATTTGTTCTCTTTGGTTAGGTACTTTCCCTCCATTCCCAGATATGGACATGCACTCAGTGACAGGAGAAATGCTACTGGAATGTAATGAGGGTTCAGCTACCATGTTCTACTGTGTCATAGGCTACATGGGTTCCTTGGCCATTGTAAGCTTCATTTTGGCTTTCCTAGCCAGGAAGTTGCCAGACAGTTTCAATGAGGCCAAATTTATCACTTTCAGCATGTTGGTGTTTTGCAGTGTTTGGCTGACTTTTGTTCCAACCTACTTGAGCACCAAAGGAAAATACATGGTGGCTGTGGAGATTTTCTCCATCTTATCATCCAATGCTGGCTTACTGGGTTGCATCTTTTTCCCTAAATGCTACATCATTGTACTGAGGCCTGAACTGAATAAGAGGGAGCAACTAATAAGGAAAACCAAATGAAACATATATGAGAAAATTGTAGCTTAGAGCTATTAAGGCATTTGGGCTTGATTAAAGAAACATTAAGGATATCCCTGCAACTTCAGTGGAGATGGATGCATCACACTTCAAGTGGGCTTCACACCTATATTCTGCAGTCATAAGCCACACCCTCATGTTTCCGTAAGTTTCACAGTTCATTCAAATAAACTGTTAGACTTCCAGAAATTCATATAGATGATGAATGCTTCCCATGCAGAAGAATGTGGTTTTATCCTGGACTTCTGGGAACAAGCAGCCAGCTGTTTCCTAAACCTCTTTAAGGAGGTAGATAAAACCTGTACTAGAGAGGATAACCTGGATAGCTTTCCTGGACTTTTTTTTGAAATGAACATGCCTAGCCATAGCTACAATGTCTGCAATGCGTCTATGCAGTTGCACATGTAATTCAATTTATTGTATATAGCCCAATGCCTTCACAGTGAGTAACAGCGGGCAAAGGCAAGGCTATAGAAGGCAATTACTTCAGATTCTCCTCCAAAATCATGTCTGGATATTATGTTCCTTAATTAAATAGTAATTACTTCCTTAATTAAATATATGTTTCAGTTTAGCAGTCTGTGTATTAGTGTGGGTGGGTTCAAGTTTAAATATTAAAGGTTTGTGCAAGCTCCATAATGCTGTACCTCAGTCCTATATATTTCCAATATATCCCTAAATCGCATTGTCACCTCAGTCTCTCATCATTCCATTTGGACAATATTGGTTGCAAGTTGGCTACTTGTTGAATTGTAGTTTCAATTGCATGATCACTTCACTTACACAGAATCCATGTGTCTAATCTAGTGAATAAACAAATCTGGGACTTCACTCCTTTGCCACCGACAAAGACTCTCCTCCCTGGAAGAGAGGGGAGTGGTTTTGGGCGGGAGCCTGAGCACCACCCCTAGCAGGGGGCGTTAGCCCCCTGCCTCCACCTCACCTGGCTGGCGCCCACGCCCCTCTGTAGGCATCCAACCAGGTGCCACAGAGGGGGCGTGTTCGGCAGCCTTTTGCTGCAGCGCCAGCCTCTCCCCAGCATCATTCTTTGCCGTCGTCTCATCGCGGGTCACCCACCCTCCACTCCCTTTGAGTTAGGGTTAGGTCATTGGCCTTGCTATGGACCTTAGGTTGGTCGCCCTGGTTGCCCAGGGGGGCTGGTAGGAGTTTTTCCATTTGGCATTAGGCTTTTTTTGTTTTTTCGCCTACCTCGTAGCAATTGTCACAACTTTTGTGGTATTGGCGGGTAGGTTAGGCATTGGAATAATGCGTTGTGGTGTGTCGAAGTGCTAGGTGTGGCCATCGCCTATGCCTTCAATTTTTGGGTATTCCGTTAAAGGAATCTGGCGGTCGTGTATTCTGTCTGATGCCTGCTTGGCGGGAGGCCATGGCACGACCCTCGGTGACATCAGGGGTGAGCCTATAGTTGGATTAGCATCAACAGGCTCTACCTACTGATGAATAAACCCACTTGTTTTAGAGATCCAATGCCTAAGCCAATACCTTTTCACTGCTGTAATCAATAAAGTTGTGGCCTTTCCTTGCCCATTAACCTTATATTACGTGTCCTTGTGTATTCATTTCACATTGTGGGGGTTGGGTCCTCGAACCACAACAATCCAGTTCCAAGGCAGTGGTGAAGCTTGAACTAACCACAGTACCATACACTATCTGTATTGCTTAATTATACTTCTGTTGCCCTTAACTCCTGCAGTTGCCAAGTAAGAACATGAAAGGTGAATGGTATAATTCAGGAATTACAATACTTTTACAGGGTGTCGGAGTGTGGAGAAATTTCTAATACTTTTGTCATGCTTAATGAAACTTCAAAGTCTGTCTACTCACTGGAGAAGTTTTTGCCATACGTGTCATTGTCGTAATTACTGGTTCCCATCATCTGACTTAATTGATGTCTAGAGTCCATAAGTAGGAATAACAATGAATACCCCCACCCCCCAAAAAAGGTATAAAGTCTTCATGTTGCAAACTGGATCAAGGAAGAGGGATTGCTCTTTCATGCATTTGTTGGATCAGTAGGGCTTTAATGAGCTGATTCTGCCGCCATTCTGTTGCAAGAATTGTACTAGGAATATCCCTAGTACCGCCAAGCTGTGAACCATTCCTTCAAAGAGAGTGCAAACAGTGACTGCTCATCTTCCCTACCTTGATGGTAAGAAGATGAGCAGTAATTTCTTGTAGAATGCCCTGGTTCATGCCACGTTCCATGAGAGGGGACATTCCACCAGTGGTGTGTAATGATGGTGTCGTCGGGAAGACTCTCTCCCATTTTTCCTCAGGTGGCAAAAGGCCATGGGACAACCCTGGGCTGTTTTGTAATCTGAGTTTGGCACATTCCTGTTCCAATCCTATTTCTTTCTCATTGGATACCGACTGTCTTCTTTAATCAGAAGAGAACTCAATGAAATGTACATAGAGATTCCAAGCTGTCTACTATCCAGTGAGAAAGTTGAATCAGTCATCAATCACTTCAACAGGATGATTGTGCATTGTACCTTCAGACCATACCCTATAAGAATAATACTACCCATAATAGCAACAAATTATTAATAGAATGAAAAGAAAAACAACGATAATGATACTTTTCATATGAAAATTGCTTCTTTGGTCTTTAAATTGAATTCATTGTAAGTTTCTAACGCTGTCAGATAAGAGAGTATCATCATTATTCTCAAAGCACAGCATAGATGGTTGAGAAATTCCATATGACATTCTTTGCTTGAGATGAAATTAAAATAAAGAATTTTGATATTAAGGGACCCCTTTTTCCTAGAAATTCATTCTCACTGATCACCCCTTTAAATAGGTGATCAACTTCTGGAAGTATTTAAAGTAGCTCTTTACTATTTTCAGATATGGATGCCTGTGTCAAATGTCCAGAAGACCAGTATCCCAATATGGACCAAACTCAGTGCAACCCCAAAGCTGTAAGCTGTGGATAGATTCAGAACTTACAGGGTTAAGAAGTTCTGAGTGACGTCTCACATTCCTGAGGCGTGGCCAAGGTTTCACAGAGGGGAGTGTTTTTCTCTGTGTGTCTGTTGTTCTTCCGTGCTTCTGACGGTGAAAGGAGCAAAATGAGTGCTCTGTCGCCGGGTGATCTATGAGTTGTTTATCTACACGATTAAAGACAGAAAGAAAGACGCACTAACGCCTGAGTGTGTTTGATTTGGTACACACATGCACAGCAACAGTTTCTACGCTGCAGAAGCTCTGCTACAAGTAGCTGACGGAGGTCGGAGAGCAGAGCAGCACAAGGAAGTGTGCTGGGCTCCAATCCAAAAGCTACGCTAATTACCTCTCTTACAAAGAAACATTAGGGATTACCATAGCTATTTTAGCCATTTCTTTCTCCTTTATCACAACTTTCATACTTGGAATTTTTGTGACGCACAAGGACAATCCCATAGTCAAAGCTAACAACAGGACCCTCACCTACATTCTTCTCATCGCTCTCCTTCTTTGCTTCCTCTGCTCCTTACTCTTCATTGGACAGCCTGGAAAGGTCATCTGCCTTCTCCGACAAACAGCCTTTGGCATCATATTCTCTGTGGCCCTTTCCAGCACTTTGGCAAAAACCATCACCGTGGTTCTGGCATTCATGGCAACCCAGCCTGGATCCAAAATCAGAAAATGGGTGGGGAAGAGAATGGCAAATTCCATTGTCCTCTCCGGCTCCTTTCTTCAAGCTGGCATTTGTTCTCTTTGGTTATGTACTTTCCCTCCATTCCCAGATATGGACAGGAGAAATGCTACTGGAATGTAATGACGGTTCAACTATCATGTTCTACTGTGTCATAGGCTACATGGGTTCCTTGGCCATTGTAAGCTTCATTTTGGCTTTCCTAGCCAGGAAGTTGCCAGGCAGTTTCAATGAGGCCAAATTTATCACTTTCAGCATGTTGGTGTTTTGCAGTGTTTGGCTGACTTTTGTTCCAACCTACTTGACCACCAAAGGAAAATACATGGTGGCTGTGGAGATTTTCTCCATCTTATCATCCAATGCTGGCTTACTGGGTTGCATCTTTTTCCCTAAATGCTACATCATTGTACTGAGGCCTGAACTAAATAAGAGGGAGCAACTAATAAGGAAAACCAAATGAAACATATATGAGAAAATTGTAGCTTAGAGTTATTAAGGTATTTGGGTTTGATTAAGGAAACATTAAGGAAATCCTCGCAACTTCAATGAAGATGGATGCATCACACTTCAAGTTGGCTTCATACCTATATTCTGCAGTCATAAGCCACACCCTCACGTTTCCATAACTTTCACAGCTCGCTCAAATAAAGTGTTAGACTTCCATAAATTCATATAGATAAGGAACCCATCCCATGCAGAAGACTGTGTTTCTATTTAGGACTTCTGGGAATAAGCAGCCAGCTGTTTCCTAAACCTGTTTAAGGAGGTAGATAAAACCTGTACTAGAGAGGATAACCTGGATAGCTTTCCTGGACTTTATTTTTAAATGAACATGCCTAACCATAGCTACAATGTCTGCAATGTGTCTATGCAGTTGCACATGTAATTCAGTTTATTGTATATAGCCCAATGCCTTCACAATGAGTAACAGCGGGCAAAGGCAAGGCTATAGAAGGCAATTACTTCATGTTCTCCTCCAAAATCATGTCTGGATATTATGTTCCTTAATTAAATAGTAATTACTTCCTTAATTAAATATATGTTTCAGTTTAACAGTCTGTGTATTAGTGTGGGTGGATTCAAGTTTAAATATTAAAGGTTTGTGCAAGCTCCATAATGCTGTACCTCAGTCCTATATATCTCCAATTTATCCCTAAATCGCATTGTGCTCTCATGGTCACCTAAGTCTCTGATCATTCCATGTGGACAATATTGGTTGCAAGTTGGCTACTTGTTGAATTGTAGTTTCAATTGCATGATCACTTCACTTACACAGAATCCATGTTTCTAATCTAGTGAATAAACAAATCTGAGACTTCAGTCCGCTCCTTTGCCACCGACAACAATCCAGTTGCAAGGCAGTGGTGAAGCTTGAACTAACCACAATACCATACACTATCCGTATTGCCTAAATAATACTTCTGTTGCCCTTAACACCTGCAGTTGCCGAGTAAGAACATGAAAGGTGAATGTTATAATTCAGGAATTAGAATACTTTTTTTGGGTGTGGAAAAATTTCTAAAACTTTTGTCATGCTTGATGAAGCTTCAAAGTCTACCTACTCACTGGGGAAGTTATAGCCATCCCTGTTATTGTCAAAATTACTGGTTTCCATCCTCTGACTTAATTGATGTCTGGAGCCCATAAACAGGAATAACAATGAATATACAAAAAAAGCTATAAAGTCTTCATGCTGCAAACTGGATCTAGGAAGAGGCATTGCTCTTTCATGCATTTGTTGGGTCAGAAGGGCTTTAATGAGCTGATTCTGCCACCATTCTGTTGCAAGAATTATACTAGGAATATCCCTCATCATTTTGTTTCCCTCAGATCGTCTTCCAATTCTTAGTGTTAAAAAACTGGGCATTAGCTATCTATTGATTAACGGTTCCACTGACTTACACATCCTTGACTTAATTCCCCTTTTTGTGAGGTATGGGGTCAGAATAAGAACTCTGAACACAACCCTTTGCAATCCAAGTTAAAGTAATTGATGCCTAGAGATGACGATCTATAGCTAAGGATTGCAAAAGGAGAAGGAGCTTATATTTATCAATCAGCTTTAGAGTATAAATTGAGAAGAAAGTACAGGATATGGACATGGATACTGATGGGAAATGATATATATTTAAATGCACAGCAAAATTGTTACCTAACAGATCAACCAGTAAATCAGTACAGGAAGAGGATAAACTGAGCTGCCTGGTATTGATAATACCAAGGTTGCAGGTTTGATCCCTGTATGGGACAGCTGCATATTCCTGAATTGCCTTATATAATGCTGCAGATGGTAAACATATAATTTTGCAAATTGAAAAATGTGTATCTCAATCTTGGGGGAAAGTTTTGGCAACAGGATCATGCTGGTATTCGCATTACTTCTCATACTGTTGTGTCATACTGTTTGTGGGAAATATGTTGTGAATTGCAGCATATTTGATGACCCCCTCCCTATTCCTCATGAATTTTTCCAGCCAGGGGACCTTGTCATCGGTGGGATTGTTTCTCAAATATTCTTTCTTTATGATAGCCTCTCTTTCCTGGAACAGCGTACACAGACCATCACTGATGAACCCATGTAAGACTTTACTTCTTCCCTCTCTCACTTTGTAATATGTTCAGTTCATAATTACTGAGAATGCGTTATCAAGAAATACTGTGATTTATTTACTTTTGGTGTGAGATATGTAGTTTTCCCGTAACAGTGGCAAATTGTTGATAGATTTATTACATTCTACATTATATTGTTATTTACAGACCATTAGTAAGCTTTGCTCTATGACCCCATTGATGTGAAAATACAAAAAACCAAACACATCACAGTGAAGCTCCATCTGCTTGGGCCAGTAATTGCTGCTGCTTTTGTAAGAAATAGGAGGGAGGACAATATGTACAGAGAGGAATTTCTTTAGGTATACAGTTTGTGATAGCACATATCATGCTTATTGTTGTTCATTCCAATAGTATGTTGTATAATTCTCAGCTACGATACACCTCCGTATTACAAGCTTAACATTAAAGTGCTGTTTTATTGTAGCTGCAGCACTTTTTTAAAAAAAAAAACTAACTGTAACTCTGATTACAGTTCAGTGCCTAAGAACTACCAGCACATCCTGGCCTTTGCATTTGCTGTCAAAGAGATCAATGAGAATCCCAACATCTTACCAAATATCTCTCTGGGACTCCACATCCTCAATAGCTACTACACTGCAAGGATGACCTATAAAGCTACCTTAAGCCTTCTGTCAACACGACATAGGTTTGTCCCTAACTTCATGTGTGACAACCAGAACAATCTGATAGCTCTCATTGGAGGGTGTATGTCTGAAATTTCTGCCAATATGGCCATCATTTCAGCAACCCACAAGACTCCACAGGTAAGCTTTGTTCATGAGTGTATGGATCTCTCAAAACTATTGTACGCTATCTTGATTTCAGCAACCCTTTCGATATATTTCCTGTGAGCATTTTTCTGTGGACTTCTTCTAATACACATGCTTAGTTGCAATGTTCCCTAATGTAATCTATTTTGCAAAATATATTCTCTTCTACAATGCAGTTACATGTTATTATCCCTGTTGTTTTAATGTTAATGCACAGTAGACCTTTTCACATGCATTTTAGCGCATATCACTCAGCTGGAGATTTTCGTTGCTAAAAGAAAAGAATGGCAAATTTCAAAGGATCACTATCTTTTTGTTCTCAGGTTGTTTTCAACATGAGCTTTATGTAGGTCCCTGGTTAAATGAGAACTGAATTTTATTTCTCTTGTGTCCCTAATTATTCCCAGTACTACAGAGAAGCTACTCTAAATCTCATTAGACTTCATCAATCCCATGTCCACGTTTGGTGCATTTTGCTATGTAACATGAGAATGAGCCTCCAGAAAACCACAGACTTTGTGGAAGCCGAATATCTTTCCCAGTGTTGCCAGCTTCAGTCTGGTCACTGTTGTGTGGTTTGCTATAACAACTTAAGCAAGAAGGAGTGATAATTGATGTGAGAGCTCTAGCAGCATGGAAGCAGTGTTCCATGGCCTTTCAGGGCACCATCCTAACCAAACAGTTCACGTGAGGTTCATTTGGCATGGTAGAAGGCAGACATGCATGCAGCACTAAATGAATTATTTAGAAGAAATGTTGCCTGAGACAAGTGATTCAGGGTAGACCATGATGAAACCAATTACTGGGGACATCTTCACAGTGGGCCTTCAAGGAGACATACAGGACCTCCGACAAGTGTATGGTTTAAAATTCTATCCTATTCAGCTCTTGTCCTTTCCATTTCAGATCACCTATGGATCATTTTTGCCACTACAAGGAGTCCAAAGTTTATTCCCATTTCTATACCAGATGGTCCCCAATGAAGCCTACCAGCGGTTACTTCAGCATTTCGGCTGGACTTGGATTGGGCTTTGGGCTGTAGATGATGATCGAGGAGACAGATTTTTACAGACAATGATGCCATTGCTTTCCATTCATGGTATCTGTTATGCCTTCATCATAAGAATACCCAAATGGAATTATGTGGATGAGATGATAAAGTTTGCTTTGCAGCGTTTTGAAATCTATGCAAATATCTTTGATGGAAACTCCAATAAGGGAAATCCCAGTGTATTCTTTATTTATGGAGAGCCTCCATCATTTCAGAGTTTGAGAATACTGCTGTTTTATGCACCTTTCTTCTCACTTCCACCTCTGAGTAAAGTGTGGATTGTTACATCCCACTGGGATTTTGCATCATACTCTATTCAGAAAAATTGGGATATGCAAGCCTTTCATGGTTCTTTATCCTTCACAGTTCCCTCAAATTGGTTATTAGATTTCCATAAGTTCGTTCACAAGTTAAGGCCATTGTGGGCAAAATGTGATGGCTTTATCCAGTCCTTCTGGGAGCAGGCCTTCAGCTGCTCATTCAAAATCTCTAAAGGACAGCAAGACGAGGAAAACAACAAAGCTTGCACTGGGGACGAGAAGCTGGAGGGCCTTCCTGGAATTCTGTTTGAAATGGATATGACTGGCCACAGCTACAATGTCTACAACGCTGTCTACATTGTGGCACATGCTTTGCATGTGATAAAGAAAAGCAGCTCCAAGAGTAGAAGGATTATGGAAGGCGAGAAATTGGCATTTCCAAATGTGCAATCATGGCAGGTAATTGCTATTCAACTTTTGGTCCACAGGTAAAAGGATTTGTAAATTTGCATAATTCATTTCTAGCAAGATTTTGTTTGGCTGCCTTCTTGTTTTGTTTTGAATAAGCACTGCCACATATTATTGCCCTAATATAGACTTATTTAATGAGAACGACTTACTGTTGAAAAATTAGTAATGCACACTGAATGAATTTCAAGACCTAGTGACATCTCTGCACATATTCTCTTTAAAAGGTGCATTCATTTCTAAGGCGCATCGCATTCAATAACAGTGTGGGAGATTCTGTGCACTTTGATGACAATGGAGAATTAGTTGCTTCTTTTGATGTAACGAACTGGTTGATTTTTCCCAATGGCTCACTGGTTAGAGCAAAAGTTGGAAGACTGGAATCTCAGGCTCCTTTAGGAGAAAAGTTAATAATTAATGATGACCAAATTTTATGGCATCCAAGTTTTAACCAGGTAAGATAGATTAGCTAACTATAAGTATTTGTTGTTGTTGTTTAGTCGTTTAGTCATGTCTGACTCTTCGTGACCCCATGGACCAAAATGTGCCGGGCACTCCTGTCTCTCAAGAGTCTTCTCCAGCACCACAATTCAAAAGCAACACTTCAGCATGTAAATGAGAAAAATATCTATCCAAAACTGTATATAATCCACATATTTGTGAAATAAATGTAGAATACCATATTAGGACAATTTTTTGGAAGAAGAAGGAGAAGAAAATTAGAAGAATGTAAAGGATCTGTCAGCCAAGGAACCCAGCAATCCTCTCCTTTCCCTATTTCATTTCAAGCTGGAAGAGGATTCTGGTGTTCATAAACCTTGACTCGTATTTGATGCAGGCACTTAGATAGATCTCAAGGTTGCCTTCCAAACAGCTTGCCTACATTTTGATTACAATTGGCATTAGTAATATCAAATTCAACCACCCACAATATGGACATCAGCAATTCTCTACTTATTCTTAGGTTTTTAATCCCCTGATGCATTTATGATTCCGTGATGAAGAATGTGGGAATGAGCCTGCTGGCTCTGCTTACGTTCTGGGTGCTCATTGTGAGCAGTAAAGAGCCTTCTCTTCCCATACAACATTATTATTCATGTACAGTTGATGCAACACTACTGACTTCAGCAGGAATTCAATAGAGAAGGGTCTCTACTTCAGACTTTATATTCACAACAGATAGAAGCTGGTGAAAATGGGTAAGAAGAAAGTGACAGAGGCATCTGGGCCTTCTGGGTTTTTCTCCCTCTCTCCCTCACATGAATCAAATCAGATGGAAGTGAATGACGGAAGAGTAATAATATCTTATTGCTAATCTCTATGTTATTATTATGTATAGGTGTTGCCTATTTCTGTGTGCAATGACAACTGCCAACCTGGCTACAGCAGGAAAAAGAAGGAGGGAGAAAAATTTTGCTGCTATGATTGTGCTCCATGTGCAGAAGGGATGGTCTCTAAACAGAAAGGTAGGAAATATAATATATAATGCATCATATGGAAGTATGTCTTGACCCTTAAGGCACATATAGCCACTACTTTGATGAAGCTAAGCAGTTCTAGGTCTGATCGGTATCTGGATGGGAGACAGACCGGGGAGCCAATATATACAACCTTGCATTCCACAGTGGAATAAAAATCGGATATAAATGTAGGAAAATATTTTAAAATTCATATTAAATCTGTTTGAGGGGTTGGGGGGGATATCCCCTTGTAGTTTTTTTGTTGGTTTTACAACTCTTTGGGCGAAAGGGAGCATATAAATATAAAAATAAAATTAATAAATAAATACAAGTCTAAGGTACCATAAAATAAACAGAGAAGTGTGATAATACAAATGCCCATCAATATTATAGGAGACAAAATGGACCCCATTTGCCAGGGAGTTCCATAACTGCTGAGACCATCTCCTGGGTCCCAGCTAATCATATCACTGAAAATGGAAATCAAACAAATCTTAATGCATGGATAGATTAGGAGAACTCCATCAGTGACCAAACTGTAAGAAGTAGAGAGGCTTATGGTGTAGCAATTAGCACACAGCTGCCAAGAAACTCTTAGTGTTTTCATATTAACTTCAACCATGAAATACACAGTGCCTGTAGAAGTGCTTCCCATGCTATTTGTTTCCCGACTCAAATGGTTAGGCTATCCCAGCCCAGGTAAGGGCACAGCTGGGTCACCAGCCAAAGCTTATGGAATGCACTCCAAGCCACTGACCCGTCTGAGCCTAAAGAAAGAGCAAAGGAACCAGAAGTACTCCCAAGCTGTGAAACATTCCTTCAAAGGGAGTGAATACAGTGTGACTGCTCATTTTCCTGATGTGAAGAAGATGAGCAGCAATTCCTTGCAGAATGCCCTGGCTCATGCCAAGTTCCATGAGAGGGGACATTCCAGCAGTAGTGCAGAATGATGGTGTGGTTGGGGCGTTTTGCCTCCCATTTTGCCTCAGGTGGCAAAAGGCCATGGGCCACCCCTGGGCACTTTTGTAATCTGAGTTTGGCACATTCCTGTTCCAATCCTATTTCTTTCTCATTGTATACTGACTGTCTCTGTAATCAGAAGAGAACTCAAGGAAATGTACATAGAGATTCCAAGCAGTGTACTATCCAGTGAGGAAGTTGAATCATTCATCAATCACTTTAACAGGATGGTTATGCATTGTTCCTTCAGACCATACCTTATAAGAATAGTACTACCCATAATAGCAAACAATTATTAATAGAATAAAAAGAAAAACAACAATAATGATACTTTTCATATGAAAATTGCTTCTTTGGTCTTTAAAATGAATTACGTAAATTCCTTGTAAGTTTCTAACGCTGTCAGATAAGTGAGCATCATCATTATTCTCACAGCACAGCATAGATGATTGAGAAGTTTCATATGGTATTATTTGCTGGAGATGAAATTAAAATAACGAATTTTGATATTAAGGGACCCCTTTTTCCTAGGAATTCATTCTCACTTATGACCCCTTTAAATAGGTGGTGATCAACTTCTGGAAGTATTTAAAGGAGCTCTTTACTATTTTCAGATATGGATGCCTGTGTCAAATGTCCAGAAGACCAGTATCCCAATATGGACCAAACTCAATGCATCCCCAAAGCTGTAAGCTACCTCTCTTACAAAGAAACATTAGGGATTACCTTAGCTATCTTAGCCATTTCCTTCTCCTTTATCACAACTTTCATACTTGGAATTTTCGTGAAGCACAAGGACACTCCCATAGTCAAAGCTAACAACAGGACCCTCACCTACATCCTTCTCATCTCTCTCCTTCTTTGCTTCCTCTGCTCCTTACTCTTCATTGGACAGCCTGGAAAGGTCATCTGCCTTCTCCGACAAACAGCCTTTGGCATCATATTCTCTGTGGCCCTTTCCAGCACTTTGGCAAAAACCACCACCGTGGTTCTGGCATTCATGGCAACCCAGCCAGGATCCAAAATCAGAAAATGGGTGGGGAAGAGAATGGCAAATTCCATTGTCCTCTCCGGCTCCTTTCTTCAAGCTGGCATTTGTTCTCTTTGGTTATGTACTTTCCCTCCATTCCCAGATATGGACATGCACTCAGTGACAGGACAAATGCTACTGGAATGTAATGAGGGTTCAGCTACCATGTTCTACTGTGTCATAGGCTACATGTGTTCCTTGGCCATTGTAAGCTTCATTTTGGCTTTCCTAGCCAGGAAGTTGCCAGACAGTTTCAATGAGGCCAAATTTATCACTTTCAGCATGTTGGTGTTTTGCAGTGTTTGGCTGACTTTTGTTCCAACCTACTTGAGCACCAAAGGAAAATACATGGTGGCTGTGGAGATTTTCTCCATCTTATCATCCAATGCTGGCTTACTGGGTTGCATCTTTTCCCCTAAATGCTATATCATTGTTCTGAGGCCTGAACTGAATAAGAGGGAGCAACTAATAAGGAAAACCAAATGAAACATATATGATAAAATTGTAGCTTAGAGTGTTAAGGTACTTTGACTTGATTAAGAAAACTTTAAGGAAATCCTTGCAACTTCAGTGAAGATGGATGCATCACACTACACGTTGGCTTCATACCTATATTCTGCAATCATAAGCCACACCCTCATGTTTCAATAACTTTTACAGTTTACTCAAATAAACTGTTAGGCTTCCAGAAATTCATAAAATGGAGGAACCCACCCCATGCAGAAGAATGTGTTTCTATTCAGGACTTCTGGAAGCAAGCAGCCAGCTGTTTCCTAAACCTGTTTAAGGAGGTAGATAAAACCTGTGCTAGAGAGGAGAAGCTGGAGAGCCTGGAATTTTTGTTTGAAATGAACTTCCCTAGCTACAATGTCTGCAATTCTGTATATGCAGTTGCACATGCAATTCAATTTATTGTATATAGCCCAATGCCTTCACAATGAGCAACAGAGGGAAAATACAAGGTATTACGCTGAACCCATGAAATATTAATATATCAAGTCTAAGGAAGTCTACAGTATAAAAGTTTAAGATTACCATCCTGGGAGGATCGATGTGAGAACCAATAAACAATGGGAGATTAAAAATCTTATCAGGGCAAGTCTTATCTGTACAGTGGTACCTCAGGTTACAAACACTTCAGGTTACGGATTCCGCTAACCCAGAAATAGTACCTTGGGTTAAGAACTTTGCATCAGGATGAGAACAGAAATCCTGCAGTGATAGGAGGAGGCCCATTAGCTAAAGTGGTACCTCAGGTTAAGAACAGTTTCAGGTTAAGAACAGACCTCCAGAACGAATTAAGTTTTTAACCCGAGTTACCACTATAGTTCATTTTATCCTCAACCTGATTGCATTCATAAATGCATTTTCATACCATATGAACTATTCCAAGGTATTTCCCTTCTAAGTATGTTGAGGGCATCTGTTGAAACCCAAGTTCAACAAAGGTCCTACATAATTGTGGAAATATAAGCATATGAGGGACGCGGGTGGCGCTGTGGGTTAAACCAGAGAGCCTAGGACTTGCCGATCAGAAGGTTGGCGGTTCAAATCCCCGCGACGGGTTGAGCTCCCGTTGCTCGGTCCCTGCTCCTCCCAACCTAGCAGTTTGAAAGCACGTCAAAGTGCAAGTAGATAAATAGGTACCGCTCCAGCAGGAAGGTAAACGACATTTCCGTGCACTGCTCTGGTTCCCCAGAAACGGCTTAGTCATGCTGGCCACATGACCCGGGAAGCTGTTCACCGGCTCCCTCGGCCAATAAAGTGAGATGAGCATCGCAACCCCAGAGTCAGCCACGACTGGACCTAATGGTCAGGGGTCCCTTTACCTTTACCTTAAGCATATGAGAGCAGCCACTTTGTACCAAAATGATGACACTGCAGTATACTCATGCACCATCTGAAGAGGGATAGGATCTTCTTTGTTTTAAAAATTGTTGAAGGGCTCCTAGTCTTCACATTGATCTCTTCTCCTCTACATGGGATGCGACTGTATAACAGGGAGCACCAAATAAGAAGAAAAGAGCAATAATTCAATATTTCCCACTATTCCATTATAATCTCTCAACCAATATTTATAAACTTCTTTTTTGGCCCTGTTACAATAAAAAGTTTGCAATATACTATGTATATTTCTTGGAAATATGTCCCATAACAGGTTTGATCTGTAAATCTCCAACCTTGCAAATCATTTATACCAATCCAGCATGGAAGGCACTGTTGATGATTTTACTATGATGTGTTATGCATTCTAATTAAGTCTATAGAAGGCAATTACTTCATATTCTCCGCCAGTATCGTATCAGGATATTATGTTCCTTCATTAAATATGTGTTTCTGTTTACCAGTCTGTGTATTAGTGTGGGTGGATTCAAGTTTAAATATTAAAGGTTTGTGCAAGCTCCATAATCCTATACCTCGCTCCTATATATCTCCAATATATCCCTAAATCACATTGTGCTCTCAAGGTCACCTCAGTCTCTGATCATTCCATGTGGACAATATTGGTTGCAAGTTGGCTACTTGTTGAATTGTAGTTTCAATTGCACGATCACTTCACTTACACAGAATCCATGTGTCTATTCTAGTGAATAAACAAATCTGGGACTTCAGTCCACTCCTTTGCCACCGACAACAATCCAGTTCCAAGGAAGTGGTGAAGCGAGAACTAACCACAATAACATACACTATCCGTATTGCCTAAATAATACTTCTGTTGCCCTTAACACCTGCAGTTGCCGAGTAAGAGCATGAAAGGTGAATGGTATAATTCAGGAAATAGAATACTTTTCGGGGGGGGTAGAAAAAGAGACTTGTATTACTTTTGTCATGCTCGATGAAATGTCAAAGTCTACCTACTCACTGGGGAAGTTTTTGCCATCCCTATCATTGTCAAAATTACTGGTTTCCATCCTCTGACTTAATTGATGTCTGGGGCCCATAAGTAGGAATAACAATGAATATACAAAAAAAGCTATAAAGTGTTCATACTGCAAACTGGATCTAGGAAGAGGCATTGCTCTTTCATGCATTTGTTGGGTCAGAAGCGTTTTAATGAGCTTGTTCTGCCACCATTTTATTGCAAAAATTATACCAGGAGTATCCCTCATCACTTTGTTTCCCCCAGTTCATCTTCCATTTCTTAGTGTGAAGAAATTGGGCATTAGCTATATATTGATTCACAGTCACACTGACCTACAAACTGACTAAATTTCCTTTTTTTGTGGGGCAGACTAATAACTCTCAAGACAACACCCCACCTTTGCAGTCCAAGTTAAAATAATTGATGCCTAGAGGTCAAGATCTATAGCTATGTATTACAAAAGGGGAAGGAGCTAATATTTCTGACTCAGCTTTAGAGAATAAATTAGGAGGAAGCAAAGGATATGGAGATGGATACTGATGGGAAATGATATATATTTAAATGCACAGCAAAATTGTTACCTAACAGATCAACCAGTAAATCAGTGTAGGAAGAGTATAATCTGAGCTGCCTGGTGTTGCTAATACCAAGGTTGCAGGTTTATCCCTGAATGGGACAGCTGCATATTCTTATATTGCCGTATATAGTGCTGTAGATGGTAAACGTATAATGCTGCACATTGAAAAATGTCTATCTCAATTTGGAGAGAACATTTGGGCAACAGGATCATGCTGGTAGTCGCATTGCTTCTCATACTGTTGTGTCATACTGTTTGTGGGAAACATGTTGTGAATTGCAGCATATTTGATGACCCCCTCCCTATTCCTCATGAATTTTACCAGCCAGGGGACCTTGTCATCGGTGGGATTGTTTCTCAAATATTCTTTCTTTATGATAGCCTCTCTTTCCTGGAACAGCGTACACAAACCATCACTGATGAACCAATGTAAGACCTTACTTCTTCCCTCTCTCACTTTGTAATATGTTCAGTTCATAATTACTGAGATTGCATTATCAAGAAATACTGTGATTTATTTACTTTTGGTGTGATAAATGTGGTTTCCCAGTAACAGTTGGAAATTGTTGATAGATATGTTACATTCTACATTATATTGTTGTTCACAGACCATTGATAAGCTTTCCTCCATGACCCTATTGATGTGACAAAAACAAACAACCAAGCACATCATGCTGAAGCCCCATTGCTTGGGCTGCTGGTTGGTGCTGCTGCTGTGGCAAACATGAGGGAGTACAATATGTGCAGAGAGTAATTTATTCATATTGAACATTTGATATACCATTTGTGATAGAACATATGATGCTTATAGTTGTGCATTTAATATTATATTGTATAATTTAATCTAAACTACCCCTCAGTCTTACACACTTAGTTAACTGATGGTGATGTGTTGAAATGCTGTCTTATTGTCACTACAGTACTTATTTTATTAAACAGACTTCAACTCTGATTACAGTTCAGTGCCTAAGAACTACCAGCATATCCTGGCCTTTGCATTTGCTGTCAAAGAGATCAATGAGAATCCCAACATCTTACCAAATATATCTCTGGGACTCCACATCCTCAATAGCTACTACACTGCAAGGATGACCTTTAAAGCTATCTTAAGCCTTCTGTCAACACGACATAGGTTTGTCCCTAACTTCAAGTGTGACAACCAGAACAATCTGATAGCTCTCATTGGAGGGTGCATCTCTGAAATCTCTGCAAATATGGCCATTGTTTCAGCAACCCACAAGACTCCACAGGTAAACAGTGTTCATGTGTGTATGGAGCTCTCACAACTGTTGTACACTATCTTGATTTCAGCAACCCTTTCAATAAATTTCCTGTGAGCATTTTCCTGTGGACTTCTCCTAATACACATGCTTGGTTGCAATGTTCCTAATGTAAACTTTTTTTTGCAAAACATTCTCTTCTATAATGCATATTATGTAATTTTCACTAGTGTATGCATTTTAGTGCATACTGTACCTTTGCATATGCATTTTAGCACATATCACTCACCTGAACAATTTCATTGCTAAAATAAAAGAATGGCAAATTTGAAAAATTTGTTTTTTGTTCTCAGGTTCTTTGGAAAATAAGCATTATGTGGGTCCTTGCTTAAATGCGAACTGAATTTTATTTCTCTTCTTTCCCTACTTATTCCCAGTACTACAGAGAAACTACTCTAAATCTCATTAGAGTTCGTCAATCCCATGTCCATGTTTGGTGACATTTTGCTATGTAATGTGAAAATTGGCCTCCTGAAGACCACACACTTTGTGGAAGCCTAATGTCTCTCCCAATGTTGCCAGCTTCATTCTGGGTCACTGTTGTTTAGTCTGCTATTACAACTTAAGCTAGCAGGAGTGATAATTGATGTGAGAGCTCTAGGAGCATGGCAGCAGTGTTCCATGCCCTTTTCAGGGCACCATTCTAACCAAAGAGTGCTCTGTGACGTACAGATGAAGTTCATTTGGCATGGAAGAAGTTGGACAGGCATGCAGCAGTTAATGAAATATTTAGAAGAAATATTTAAAAGGACATCTCTAGATTTGTCTGGCAGGGCAAAAAGCCCAGAATAAAATTTAAGATACTTACGGATGTGAAAGATAGAGGGGGTTTTGCCCTGCCGGACCTTAAGATGTATTATAAATCAGCAGCTTTTTGCTGGTTGAAGGAATGGCTACTTCTTGAGAACACAGACATTGGGAGCAGTTGTGGACCACAGGTATGAAATTTACAGCATGTAATGCCTTAAGAGAGAATATTATGAAAATGATGTACAGATGGTACATGACCCCAGTCAAGCTTGCTAAAATTTATCATTTGCCCGATAATAAATGCTGGAAATGTAAAGAAACTGAAGGTACATTCTTTCACCTTTGGTGGATGTGCCCAAGGATTAAGGCTTTCTGGGAGATGATCTATAATGAAATGAAAAAGGTATTTAAATATACCTTCTTGAAGAAACCAGAGGCCTTTCTCCTGGGCATGGTTGGCCAATTGGTGCCAAAGAAGGATAGGACTTTTTTTATGTACGCCACAGCAGCAGCAAGAATACTTATTGCAAAGCATTGGAAGACACACAAGATCTACCCACCTTGGAAGAATGGCAGATGCAAGTAATGGACTACATGGAAATGGCAGAAATGACCGGCAGAATACGAGATCAAGGAGAAGAGCGGGTGGAAGAAGATTGGAAGAAGTTTAAAATCTACTTACAAAAACACTGCAAAATTTTTGAATGTTGATGACATTGAAATGAAATGAAGGGGTTCTAGTAAATAAGGTAAAGAAGAGTATGAAAGAAGGGATAGATATGGGATAAAAATTTGGATAGTACAATATGTAAGGGAAATTTCTTAAGGATAAAATTAATAAGAATGAATTTGCTAACTAATTTTAAAGTGGAATACAAGAAAGGGAGGTGGGTTGAAGTCAGGAAAATAAGTTTATGAAGAATAAGAATCTGAAAAGAGGTGTTTTTTTCTTTTTTGTTCTTTTTTTTACGTTAATTTTCTAATTTTTTCACTTCTGTTATTTTTTTCTCTTTTGTTGTGTTTTAATTCTTGGCATTTGTTGGTGTTTTGATGTTTGTTGTATGTTTGATATGTATTGGTTTTCTCTTGTATTGTTTTTCTTTTGTAAAACTTAATAAAATATTATTTTTTAAAAAAGAAATATTTAGAAGAAGAGACATGTTGCCTGAGACAAGTGATTCAGGTTAGGTCATGGTGAAACCAATTACTGGGGAGATCCTCACAGTGGGCCTTCAAGGAGACATACAGGACATCCTACAAGGGTATGGTTTAAAATTCTCTTCTCTTCTTGTAATTTTCATTTCAGCTGACATATGGATCCTTTTTGCCACTACAAGGTGCCCAAAGTTTATTCCCATTTCTATACCAGATGGTCCCCAATGAAGCCTACCAGCACTTGGGTGTTGTACGGTTACTTCAGCATTTCAGATGGACTTGGATTGGGCTTTGGGCTGTAGATGATGATCGAGGAGACAGATTTTTACAGACAATGATGCCATTGCTTTCTATTCATGGTATCTGTTATGCCTTTGTCATAAGAATACCCAAATGGAATTATGTAGATGAGATGATAGAATTTGCTTTGCAGCGTTTTGAAAGCTATGCACATATCTTTCAGGGAAACTCCAATACGGGAAATCCCAGTGTATTCTTTATTTATGGGGAGCCTCCATCCTTTCAGGTTTTGAGAATGGTGCTATTTTATGCACCTTTCTTCTCATTGCCACCTCTGAATAAAGTATGGATTATTACGTCCCACTGGGATTTTGCATCACACTCTGTACAGAAAGATTGGGATATGCAAGCCTTTCATGGTTCTTTATCCTTCACAGTTCACTCAAGTCGGTTATTAGGTTTCCACAATTTCATTCACAAGTTAAGGCCATTGTGGGCAAAAGGTGATGGTTTTATCCAGTTCTTCTGGGAGCAGGCCTTCAGCTGCTCATTCAAAATCTCTAAAGGACAGCAAGAGGAGGAAAACAACAAAGCTTGCACTGGGGACGAGAAGCTGGAGGGCCTTCCTGGAATTTTGTTTGAAATGGACATGACTGGCCACAGCTACAATGTTTACAATGCCATCTACATTGTGGCACATGCTTTGCATGCGATAAAGAAAAGCAGCTCCAAGAGCAGAAGGATTATAGAAGGGGCGAAACTGGGATTTCCATACATGCAATCATGGAAGGTAATTACTATTCACCTTTTGGTCCAGAGTAAAAGGAGCTGTAAATTTGCATAATTCATTTCTAGCAACATTTTGTTTGGCTCCCGTTTTGTTTTGTTTCGAATAAGCACTGCCACATATAATTGCCCTAATATAGAGTTATTTAATGAGAACGACTTACTGTTGAAAAAATAGTAATGCACACAGGATGAATTTCAAGACCTAGTGACATCTCTGCATATATTCTCTTTGAAAGGTACATTCGTTTCTAAGGCACATTGCGTTCAATAACAGTGTGGGAGATTCTGTGCACTTTGATGACAATGGAGAATTAGTTGCTTCTTTTGATGTAACAAACTGGTTGATTTTTCCCAATGGCTCACTGGTTAGAGCAAAAGTTGGAAGACTGGATTCTCAGGCTCCTTTAGGAAAAGAGTTAAGAATAAATGATGACCAAATTCTATGGCATCCAATTTTTAACCAGGTAAGACAGGTTAGCTAACTTTTAAGTATATAAAGCAGTGAACACTTGAGGATGTAAATGGGGAAAATATCAATCCAAAACTGTATATAATGTACATATTTGTGAAATAAATGTAGAATACCATATTAAGAGAATTCTTTGGAAGCTGGAGAGGAAGAAGGAGAATGCAAAGGATCTGTCAGCCAAGGAATTCAGTAATCTTCTCCTCTCCCATGTCATTTCAAGCTGGAAGAGGATTCTGGTATTCATAATTCCTCACTCTGCCCCTCACATGATTCAAATCAGATGGGAAGTGAACGATGGATGAGTAAAAGATATTGCTAATCTCCATGTTATTACTATGTATAGGTGTTGCCTATTTCTTTGTGCAATGACAACTGCCAACCTGGCTACAGCAGGAAAAAGAAGGAGGGAGAAAAATTTTGCTGCTATGATTGTGCTCCGTGTGCAGAAGGGATGATCTCTAACCAGAAAGGTAGGGGATATAATGTAAAATACATCACATGGAAGGATGCCTTGACACTTAAGGCACATATAGCCGTTACTTTGATGAAGCTAAGCAGTTCTCGGTCTGAGCAGTAAATGGATGGGAGACAGACTGGGGACCCTACATATACAACCTTGTATTCCACAGTGGAAGAAAAATGGGATATTGTCAGGGGTTCAGGAGCAGAGGCACAGGGAAGAGAGGAGATGGAGAGCGAAGGGGAAGAATCCGAGGGGAGCGTAGGAGAAGAGGACAGTGGACCGAGGGATTCCATGAGCCTCTCCAGCGAATCGGAAGATTCACAGAAGGGGGCACCAGTGGCCAAGGGTAGGGGGTTCCCAAGGGGAACGGCCCAGGAGCAAGGGGGCAGCAGGGACTCCCAGAGCAGTAGTTGGAAATCAGGACCAGCTTCCCCACCAGAGCAGAGTGGGGGGGAAGAGTCCCAAGGATCGGGGCCAGTGCATTCCCCACCAGGGAGAGAAGATGAGGCAGGGCTGACCACACCCCCATCGGAGAGTCAGACAACGGAGGGGAGGTCAGATCCGGCCAGTATCCCGGAAGAGGGAAGCAGTGACAGAAGTAGTGTAACGGTCAGGAGGAAGGTCACTGGGTTGGCGCGAGAGGCAAGTTCAAATGTACAGGAGCGCGGGACAGCAGAGAATGAAGATTGGGAACCGGGTCCTAAAGCCTGCCGGAGGGAGGGGGAGGAGCTAAGCGACTCAGCGTCGGAAGAGTCCAGAAAGGGCAATGCCCCAGCGGGCAGGAGGACCCAGAGGAGGAGAGAGCAGCGTAAAAGGTGGAGCAGGGCTAGGATCTTAAACTGGTGTCATAGGGGAGGAGACTCAGACGGTACTTCGCCAGTCTAGGCTTTAAGACGTAGAGCTGCGCGCTGCGGCTTTGAAATGGAAACTGAACCTCAATAAAGACTTTTGTACATAACGACAGCCTAGCGTTGGTCCTCTGTGAGCTGGGACCTAGAGGCAGCTCTGACAGATATGAATGTAAGAATATATAACAAAATTCATATTATATTTGTTGGGGGGCAGGGGGTATATCTCCTCACAGTTTATTGTAGCTTTTACAGCTCCTTGGGTGAAAGGGAGCATATAAATGTAAAAATAAAATTAATCAATGAGCACAAATGTAAAGTACCATAAAAGAACAAGAGAAATGTGATAGTGCAAATGCCTATCAAAATTTAAGGAGTCAAAATCGGCCCTATTTGCCAGGGAGTTCCATCACTGCTGAGACCATCTCCTGGGTCCCAGCTAATCATATCCCTAAAAATGGAATTCCAACAAATCTTAATGTATGGATAGATTAGGAGACCCCCACCAGTGGCCAAACTGTGAAAAGTAGAGAGCATTATGATGTAGGAGTTAGCGCACAGCTGCCCAGAAGCTCTTCGTGTTTTCATATTAACTTATACCATGAAAGACACAGTGCTTGCAGAAGTGCTTCCCATGATAAGTTTTTCATGAGTCAAATTGTTGCGCTATCCCAGTCCAGATAAGGGTGCAGCTGGTTCACCAGCCAAAGCTGATGGAAGGCACTCCAAGCCACTGAACCCCTCTGAGCCTCAAGCAACAACAAAGGAACCTGAAGTTCCCCCAAGATGTGAACCATTCCTTCAAAGGGAGTGCAGCCCCACCCAGAACAGGAACCATCTCATGCATCCCATCCCCACTCCTCCTCCTGGCCCAGCCATGGAAACCATTTAGTATTGCTCTCTGATATTTTCTCAGCGAATGTGAACATGCGGCTCTAAAAGTTGACTTTTGCAATTTTACAGTTAGGAGATAGAACTGTTTTTGAATAGCCAGAAAATAGCCTACATGTTTTGATTGACATCATGATCCATCCAGATCAAATTAGCTTGCCACACTGCTTCTGCTGCTGGTGGAATTCCCCCCTTATGCTGGCGAGAGTGGGGTATTCCTACATACAGTGTTTCTGCTCATCTTCCCTACCCTGGTGTGAAGAAGATGAGCAGTATTCCTTGTAGAATGCCCTGGCTCATGCCAGGTTCCATGAGAGGGGACATTGCAGCAGAGGTGTGGAATGATGGTGTGGTCGGGGAGACTCTCTCCTATTTTGCCTTAGGTGGCAAAAGGCCATGGGCCACCACTGGGATCTTTTGTAATCTGAGTTTGGCACATTCCTGTTCCAATCCTATTTCTTTCTCATTGTATCCTGACTGTCTTCTGTAATTAGAAGAGAACTCAAGGCAATGTACAGAGATTCCAAACAGTCTACTATTCAGTGAGAAAGTTGAATCAGTCATCAGTTACTTTAACAGGATGGCTGTGAATTGTACCCTCAGACCATACCCTATAAGAATAACAGTACCCAAAATAGCAACAGATTATTAACACAATAAAAAGAAAAACAACAATAATGAAAAATGTCATATGAAAATTGCTTCTTGGGTCTTTAAAGTGATTCACGTAAATTATCCCTATGAATCAGATAAGTGAGTATTATTATTCTCACAGCATAGCCTAGATGGTTGAGAAGTTTCATAGAGTATTCTTTGCTTGAGATGAAATTATAATCAAGGATTTTGAAATTATCCTCATTCTCACTGATTGCCCCTTCAGATAGGTGATGAACAACTTCTAGAAGTATTTAAAGAAGCTCTTTACTATTTTCAGATATGGATGCCTGTGTCAAATGTCCAGAAGACCAGTATCCCAATATGGACCAAACTCAATGCATCCCCAAAGCTGTAAGCTACCTCTCTTACAAAGAAACATTAGGGATTACTTTAGCTATCTTAGCCATTTCCTTCTCCTTTATCACAACTTTCATACTTGGAATTTTCATGAAGCACAAGGACACTCCCATAGTCAAAGCTAACAACAGGACCCTCACCTACATCCTTCTCATCTCTCTCTTTCTTTGCTTCCTCTGCTCCTTACTCTTCATTGGACAGCCTGGAAAGGTCATCTGCCTTCTCCGACAAACAGCCTTTGGCATCATGTTCTCTGTTGCCCTTTCCAGCACTTTGGCAAAAACCATCACCGTGGTTCTGGCATTCATGGCAAACCAGCCAGGATCCAAAATCAGAAAATGGGTGGGGAAGAGAATGGCAAATTCCATTGTCCTCTCCGGCTCCTTTCTTCAAGCTGGCATTTGTTCTCTTTGGTTAGGTACTTTCCCTCCATTCCCAGATATGGACATGCACTCAGTGACAGGACAAATGCTACTGGAATGTAATGAGGGTTCAGCTACCATGTTCTACTGTGTCATAGGCTATATGGGTTCCTTGGCCATTGTAAGCTTCATTTTGGCTTTCCTAGCCAGGAAGTTGCCAGACAGTTTCAATGAGGCCAAATTTATCACTTTCAGCATGTTGGTGTTTTGCAGTGTTTGGCTGACTTTTGTTCCAACCTACTTGAGCACCAAAGGAAAATACATGGTGGCTGTGGAGATCTTCTCCATCTTATCATCCAATGCTGGCTTACTGGGTTGCATCTTTTTCCCTAAATGCTATATCATTGTACTGAGGCCTGAACTGAATAAGAGGGAGCAACTAATAAGGAAAACCAAATGAATCATATATGAGAAAATTGTAGCTTAGAGAATTAAGGCATTTATGACAAAGAAAAATTAGACATTATTCATGTACGCTATTACAGCAGCAAGAATCCTAATACCACAAAATTGGAAGACTGGAGAATTACCATCTGGCAAGAAAAATGGCAAGAAAAATTGATGAACTATGCAGAATTTGCAAAACTAATGGACTAACTGAGTGAAAACTACAATAGTGACTTTGGAAAAGAATGAGAACCCTTTACAACATACTTGCAGAAATAAAACAAAAAAGCATCGACTTGTTGACAGGATTTAAATAAACATTTACAACTTTATTTACAGAGAACATAAATATAATTAGTGATAACGGAACATTATGTATAAACAGCAGAATGTAACATTTGGTGTAACAAACCAGAAATGGAAGTTGGGGGAAGTCAACAGGGAGGGGGGAAACTAGAAAATGGATGTTAAATGATGATATTGAATAATCGTTATGAGAAAAAAAAATCAATAAAAATTATTTGAAGAGAGAGAGAATTAAGGCATTTAGGCTTGATTAAGGAAATATTAAGGAAATCCTTGCAACTTCAACTAAGATGGATGAATCACACTTCAAGTTGGCTTCTGTCAGGGAACTGCCATCAGTGCCGGAGGGAGAGAGCAAAATCCAGAGGGATTCCAGAGAGCGTCCCGGGATTGGGAGAGGCAGCCCATCTTCTGGGGAAGAGAATCAGCATAGCACCAGTGGAGAAGGGGGGCAGATGGGGGAAGCGGTGAGGCGGTCCCATGACTCCTTGCTGGGGACCAGCAGGGAGAGTAGAGGTCCTCCGCTGCCTACGCCCTCCTTGCGCAGAAGGCTTTCACGCAGAGAGAGTAGGAGGAGACTAGGCGTCAAAGAGCTTCTTTGCTGGAAGAAGTTTAAGAAATGCCCACTGACGGATTCTGCCAGCTATTGAGACAGCCATGGGTGAATGACTGTCCGGACAGAAAAGGTTCACTCAGGCAACCCAGCCAGGTGTTTGCACCGGCTTACGCACAAGCAATCCCTAGAACCATTACAGCTTCCAAAAATTCATTTAGATGAGGAACCCTTCCCATGCAGAAGAACGTGGTTTTATTCAGGACCTCTAATAACAAGCAGCCAACTGTTTCCTAAACCTATTTAAGGAAGTAGAGAAAACCTGTACTAGGGAGGAGAAGCTGGAGAGCCTTCCTGGAATTCTGCTTGAAATAAACATGCATAGGCATAGCTACAATACATGCAATGTTGTATATGCAGTTGCATATGAAATTCAATTTATTGTATATAGCCCAATGCCTTCACAATGAGTAACAGATGGCAAAGGCAAGGCATTACACTAAACCCATGCAATATGAATCTATAAATTCTAAAGAAATCTACAACATAAAAGTTTACAGCATAAAAGTTTTAAATTACAATCACTGGGGGTTCAATGTGAGGAACAGTAAAGAATAGAGGATTAAAAATCTTATCTGGACAAATCAACAAATAGTTTATTTTATCCTCAACCTGATTACATCCATAAATGCATTTCCATGCCCTATGAACTATTCCAAGGTATTTCCCTTCTAAGTACATTGAGGGCATCGGTTGAAACCCAAGTTCAACAAAGACCCTACATAATTGTGGAAAAGGAAGCATAGGAGAGTAGGCATGATATATCAGAATCATGACACTATACTGTGTCTCTTCTGTAGAAGCTGCTTGAAACTTTGTGTAGATTTTTTTTGGGGGGTGCTTTTCATGATTAGAGTAGCAGAAAAACAACCATGAAGAAAACACAAAGCTATAGCCTGACAGATATGTAACAGCCAGCTCCCAAGAGGTTCAACCCCTCCCTCCTTGCACCAGCATGTAATAGATTTCAAACCATCCAAAAAAAATCCATTGGATAGTATACGTACGATGCAATAGAGGCAGAGAAAACAAAATTATTCACTTTTACCACTTTTACCATTGAATTCTGATGAATTCTTTGGGATTCTTTCTCCACATATGCTCCAAATGTCTCCCAGCCTGTTTCATTGCTCTCTTCTCCAGGATATAGCATAGACCTTTATTAGCTCCAGGAGAGGGTGCTCAGAAGCAACTGTGTCAACTGCCCAGGTCATCATTCCATTCCATACATTGTTCAGTATTTTGACAAAAAAGTTGGTTGTATCAGATGAAAGGGGGGAAACTAAAGCTCTCTGGAAAGTGAACCATCTTAACAAGACCAAAACATGCTGAGTGGGAAGTCTTCTATTTGCCTAAAATTTAGGAGAAGGTGATCTTAACAAGACATAGGGACTGATGCAAAGTTCATTTCAACCACTCCCTTCCCACATAGAAAACCACATTGATAATATTGCATCTTTCAGTTTTAGTATACTTATTATTAATAAAAAATAATACTGGAAAGTGATTTGTTGAACAAGATGTAACTTCCATTTTGATGAAATTAAATCTCAAATGCCCCAGCGTGAGACTCTGAACCAGGGCATTCACATTATACTGAATATTAATTATATGTGGGTGAACATAACTCTAATTCTGGGCAGAGGCATCCTGGAACCATCAGGCTAAGTGCCACTGACTAATTAATATTTCTCACATGAGAAAAAATAGTTGCAAAATTCGGGGGGGGGGGATGACATCCTTGGAGCTTTGTATTAAATAATGCCACTTCAAAGGCCAAAAATACACTTAAGAAATTATAATCATTCCTATTATTGTCATAATTACTGTTCTCTGTCTTCTGTCACCATGGACACCCAGAGCCTATACGAAAAATCAACAATAAGCCTATTTTCTTAAAAGACAAACCTATAAAACTCTTGTGTCATTCAGAAGTTGATCTAGGGATATGTATGGTATATTCCTTCTTTTGCATAACCACTTTCTCTTTAAATGTTGGGGTGTGTGTCCACCAGATGATTCCACCATGATCTTTAACAAAAAGAAGTATACCGTGAGTATCCCTGTTCCTGCAGAGAAAAGTAGGAAGTTGTTTATAGATAAAAAACAAAAAATCTTCACTCATCCTTAGAGGATAAATGGAAGAGATAAAGAAGACACAATGTTAAAGGGAAATTACTGGCTTGAGACAAAATGAAATAAAGTAGCAGGATACTGGCACACAGATTCCCTAAACTGCCATGCTGTAAATCTGTGTAGCAACAAATATCATCCACCATTCACTGAAGGCTGTAGGAAAGCTGAAAACAGCCAGACTGAATACTGCAATTGGAATCATGGGAACACAGTTTTTGAAGGGACGTTTTACCAACAGGATCTTGCTGGTGGTGATGTTGCTGCTTATATTACTGTGTCATACAGTATGCAAGATGCATTCTATTAACTGCAGTATACATGATGATCCCCTACCTATTCCCCATGAATTTTACCAGCCAGGAGACATTGTCATTGGTGAGATTGTTTCTTAGGTCTTCTTTCTCTATAACATCCTCTCTTTCATGGAGCAGCCTACCCAGATAATGATTGACGAACCTATGTAAGGAATCAATATTTACCACACAATTTGAATTATTGTATATATGAATTATAATTATTCAGAACATATCTTTAATGAATGCTGTGCTTCATTGAGCTTTTGAGATAAGAAAAGTGGCACTTGGCTTTTTAATATGTGTGTACGTTGCCTTCTACGTTATCTTGTTGGGCATAATAAACTACTAGCGTGTTTCCTCCAGATAACTTATAGAAATGAATGGATCACATGCATTTTTGTTTTGCTACTGGTGCAATCTATTTATTGAGCATTTTTTTTCTGATTTGCTTGATGAGTGGTTATCTGACAATGAGCATTTATCTTCTTTTTAGCCATTTGTTCATCCCATATTTTAAAGTTATTTCCAAACTGCTAAAAGTCCTATTCTTTTTAAGAATAGATTTGTTGCACTCCTTGGAAGAGTTCAAGAATGCACTTCCTTCCCACAAAGAGTGACAACACACGTTGTTGTTCTTTCCACATTTTGTTGTCTCTCATCCTTGGCCTTGATCTCTGCCCCTCGCTTGCCCTTTCAGACGACAGGAATTTTTAACGTTGTGTTTCATATTATTATATTTTAGAGAAATAAACATCTTTCTTATTCCTATTGTTTTAACACATATAATTTGGAGAGCTGACTCCCTCACATTATACAGGGGACTCAGTTAGATTAGTAATGAAAAAGCGATTTATATGCATTGTATGTACAATATAGGCTGGCGCTGCAGCAAAAGGCTGCTGGACACGCCCCCTCCATGGCACCTGGTTGGATGGCCACGGGGGGGGGGCGTGAGCGCCAGCCAGGTGAGCTGGAGGCAGGGGGCAAATACCCCCTGCTGGGTGGTGCTCGGGCTCCCGCCCACAACCACTCCCCTCTCTTTCAGGGAGGAGAGTCTTTGTGCCACAAGATGGTGACATGGAGTCCCATTTTTCTCCACCTGTTTTCCATGTTTTACTTTCCAATGCTTCTTTGATGTGTTTAGATCCAGCCAGGGACAAACATAGGCTTATTGATTCGATATACAGGAGACAATGGAGCCAGAAAGCAAATCTGACCCTCTCACAGGACTATGTGTAGATGGGTATATATTTACAAACAAAAACTTGTCCCTATTTGTTGTTCATACTTTTTAATTTAGAATAATAGAACTGTAGAGTTGGAAGGGACCATGAGGGCCATCTAGTCCAACCCCTTGCAATGCAGGCATCTTCTGCCCAATGTGAGCTTGAACCCATGACCCTGGGATTAAGAGTCTCATGTTCTACCTGACTGAACTATACAGCAGATATTAAAAATTAAACATGTGCAGAATAAATACGATCGTTGCCTTTTTCTTTTTTTCCTTAAAGAAAGGTAGTTAGTGATTCTCAGGTACAATGAAACAGCCTAACGGTTCGGGGGGGGGGGCTTTCATTGTATTTCCCACCTGCAATATATTATCTTGTATAACTTATGGCAGATGCTCTTCATTTGCATTAATGTGTTTCAAACTTCAGAGAATATCCATGGTCCATTATAAGTTACTTGAGCTACTCCATCTATTTGTTTATTTTGTATTTCATAGAACCTGTTGAAACCGAGATTCTCAATGATAAAAATGAGTTAGTGAAATAAAAATGTGTGTCCTTCTGCTTGCTTAGTTAAACTGCTAATGGAAAACTATCACAGTACCTATATCTATATCATCTATATCCATATCTATATTCTTTTGATTGGTTCTTAAACAATAGGAAGCACACCATAGCTTGAATAGGACACACTTCTGATTGGGTCTTGCTGTTTCTGTTATTGTTTTCATATCCAAAGGGGGTAACTCCAATAAAATGATCTCAGAACATTTGAAACATTTAGTTTTTCAACTCATAGTGAGTATATCTGAATCTAATGTTGTTTTCATTTTATTTCCATGTATGGTTGTAAAATACACCTACAACTTGAAAATGTGCAGATGAGTAACAAGGATGGCCGTGTTCATTTTGCATGGTTAAGCAACTGACCAAAGAGTGGATTCCAAAACTGAAGGACAAACTTTATTAAGCATTTAAAAAGTCATAGAACTGTAGGCACATTTATCTCATTAGCACATTGGAGGGGGCCTCGTTTTTGAAAAAAGGTAAAGGGACCCCTGACCATTAGGTCGAGTCGTGACCCACTCTGGGGTTGCGACGCTCATCTCGCTTTATTGGCCAAGGGAGCCAGCATACAGCTTCCAGGTCATGTGGCCAGCATGACTAAGCCGCTTCTGGCGAACCAGAGCAGCGCACGGAAACGCCGTTTACCTTCCCGCTGGAGCGGTACCTATTTATCTACTTGCACTTGGACGTGCTTTAGAACTGCTAGGTTGGCAGGAGCTGGGACCAAGCCACGGGAGCTCACCCCGTGGCAGGGATTCGAACCGCCGACCTTCTGATCAGCAAGTCCTAGTCTCTGTGGTTTAACCCACAGCGCCACCTGCATATTTTTGTACTTCAGTATATAATATTGGGCAGTTATAAACTGCAGTTCAATCTTGGAAACCTGTAGATATATTTTATTCTGGCAGTTGTTTTATTAAACAGTTGCTACTGTTCTTACAGTTCAGTGCCAAAGAACTACCAGCACATCCTGGCCTTAGCATTTGCTGTAAAAGAGATAAATGAGAATCCCAACATCTTATCAAATATCTCTCTGGGGTTTCATATCCTCAATAGCTACTACACTGCAAGGATGACCTATAAGGCCACCCTGAGCCTGCTCTCCACAGAACATAGGTTTGTCCCAAACTTCAAATGTGACAAGCAAAACAATCTGATAGCTCTCATTGGGGGATGCATCTCTGAAATCTCTGCAAATAGGGCCATTGTTTCAGCAACCCAAAAGACTCCATAGGTAAGCTGTATGCATGAGGGTGTGGAGGTTTCACAACTGTGGTACAGCATCTTGGTTTCAGCAAGTTCTCTGACAGTGTTCACCATGATAGTTTAATTACTGAATGAGAGAAATGTGGGCTAGACGGTTATATAATCAGGTGGATGTGGAGCTTGTAGGAAAACTGAACTCAACAGCTTCTCATCAAGGTTTGGGGGTATTTTAAGTGGGATGCTTCAGAGCTTTGTTTTGAAGCTATTGCTCCTCAAAATATTTATCGATGGCTGAAACAAAGAGGTGGAGAAAATCCACCTTCATTGAGTCTCAAAGCCTTAAAGATGGTCAAGAACCATACAGGAGTCTCCTAGTTGCATTTGTTTGCAAGGTCCCCAAACACACAACTCAGACATTTCTTGTACGGGTTCTGAAACAGGGAGTGGAAGTGGAACTATGTTCCAACTGGAACTATGAAGCAATTTGGAAGGCCTTTCTCCAACAGAGTGGAGCGTGTTTATGGCAGCACCCTTCCTAATCTGCTGCCATGAGACAAGTGGCTCAGTTTGGCTCATGATCCAAGCTTCTCAAGTCCTTATGCATTTGCTTTTGTTGTTTTCCTTTTTTTCCCTTTTTGGGTTTTATAAACAAGAATAATGTTATACAAATAAGTATACCAAGTTTTCTCATGTCATTTGTATATCACAAAAATAGCATAATAAATGTGGAAAGGTATCTACAACATATGGTTCATTATTAGCGGTCAATGTATAAGTTATTGGTTCATGAATTGATTTAAACAATTAGGAAATAAAAAGGGGAAAGAGTGGGGTGGGGTCGGGTGGTTATGCTTCTATTCTTCTACTTAGTAGTGGGGGGGTTGTGTCAGCTTTACTTGTCTGGGTTCTCTTACTGTTCACTTGTTGTATTTCCTTGGTGGTGAGAGAGGTTGGGGGTAGCTTAGGGTGTAATTGGTTGTCTTTTGTTTGTCCTTATGCATTATCTGAATTTTCACAGGATGTTGAATGTGATGGACTACAGGACCGCTTTCTATTATGTAACTATGATGTCTAACTCTTATAATCCATCTGAACAATACTCATGCATTTTATTTCAGCTGACCTCTGGGTCATTTCTACCACTAAAAGGTGTCAAAAAGCTATTCCCATTTTTATATCAGATGGTCACAAATGAAGCCCACCAGCACACAGGGACTGTGCGATTACTTCAGCATTTTGGATGGACATGGGTTGGGCTTTGGGCTGTGGATGATGACAAAGGGGACAGGTGTTTACAGACAATGGTGCCAATGCTTTCTCAGAATGGCATCTGTTATGCCTACATAGTAAGAATACCAAAATGGAATTATGTGGATGAGATGATAGACTTTGTTTTACAGCATTTAGGAACCTATGCAATGGTCTTTGAAGAAAACCCAACTGTGTTCTTTATTTAGGGAGAACCTCCATGCTTTCAGGTTTTGAGAATGTTGCTATTAGTAGCACCCATACTAGGATTTCCACCTCTGGGGAAAGTATGAATAGTTACATCCCACTGGGACTTTGCATCACTATCTATACAGAAGAATTGGGAGATACAAACATTTCATGGTTCCATATCCCTCACAGTTCACTCAAATCAGCCATTAGGATTCCAAAGGTTCATTCAGATGCTGAGCCCTTTTTGGGCCAAAGGAGATGGTTTTATCCAGGAGTTCTGGAAACAGGTATTCAACTGTTTATTTAAAATGTCGGTGAATCAGAGGAGGAAAATGAAAATGAAACCTGCACTGGCAAAGAGAAGCTGGAGAGCCTTCCTGGAATTCTGTTTGAAATGGACATGATTGGCCACAGCTACAATGTCTACAATGCTGTCTATGCTGTGGCACATGCTTTGCAGGCCATATACAAATCCAACTCCAAATACAGAGGATTGGAAGAAAGGGGCAAACTGACATTTCCAAACGTGCAATCATGGCAGGTAATAACAAATCAATACTTTTAAAGTATATAAAAAACCATAAAGCACACTTGTGTTTGAGACAGAGGCTTAAAAATAACTATAAATGCACAATTCAACTCCATTAAAATGGAGTGTGTGGAATTCTTTTTCTTTGGAGAAACACTGTCAGTCACATCATAAAATACATATTAGGTGGACAATCTCCACTAGGATAAGCAGCTTAGCATGTGGCATATTGCCAGCAAGGTCAACTGATTTCTAGCTCAATCAGGCTAAAGCAGTGATAAGTCCCCAGCCGCAGCTCAGCTAAAGATACACCATCACAACTTGTTCATGGGGGCTCAGCTGACTTAGAAGCTTCTTTAAGTCCAAAGGTGGGGCATGCTGAGGACAGGACGGGGGTAGAAGGAGAAAGTGGGGACATAGGCAGGATCCTATGATGACTCAGCTCTGTCACATGACTTGGGAATTCAGCACAAAACACAGTTTGAAAGGCTTGCTTTCGCTCTACCATGCTTAGGTAGCAGCAGCAGTGCTACTACTAGTATAAATTAAGCTGGTATAACTTTACACCAGCTTAATTTACACTAGCTTGCTTTATGTCCATTTCTTGTGGATATAATTGCTCTCAGATTGGGTGCCTACATAGATCAGCTTGCAGGAGAGTCCAAGGAAGGAGAGTCCATTCACATTATGTGAAATAGGAATCACAAGGGAACTGAATTGTAGTCCTGCGCTTACTCAGCTATGTGCTACATATAATCTCTCAAAGAAGTATAGCTGCAAAGTTGAGAAAAAAAATAACTTCCTAGTCAAGAATGATGCAACCTCAAAGGCCAACAGCACATTGGTGAAATAATAATCATTCCTATCATTCAGAAAATTACTGCTTTCTATCCTCTGGCCCACTGGAGATTCCAGAGCCTGTAAGCAAGATCAATAGTCAGCATTTGAAGAGAACTATAAAACCCTTGTGTTACTCTAAATTTGATCTAGGCATAGGCTGTGCTTTGGAAGTAATAACATGTACATTCCATTCCTTTGAAATACAGATTGAGGGTTAAAGTTACAGTTTTGGTTTCTTTGCTCATGATACATAAAGATATCTGTATGTTGATTTTAAACACTCCTCTTTACACAATGAAATGAGGATATACAAGAAATGCAGTGTTTGGAGACACAGACAGATAAGATTATATTTCTAAACCTACAACCAGGATCTCAGAGCACTGATTCCCTAACTAGACATGTGGTAAACCTGTTTAGCAACAATATCATTCAGCATTCAAGGATGTAGCAAAACTACTAACAGTCACATCCAATGCTGCATGTGGAAGCATGGGAATTTATGTTTGGAGGCAAAATTTTCTCACCAGGATCATGCTAGTGATCATGTTGCTGCTTGCACTGCTGTGTCATTCTGTATGTAAAACACATTCTATTAATTGCAGCATATTGGATGATCCTGTCCCTATTCCTCATGAATTTTACCAGCCAGGAAACCTTATCATTGGTGTCATTGTTTCTCAAGTTGTCTTCCTCTATAACCATCTCAGTTTCATGGAACAGCCCACACAGATCTTGATTAACGAACCCATGTAAGGCAATATTATTTATCTCTCACCCAATTTTTAATATGTGCAGACCATAATTATTAAGGAATGCTGTTTTTTATTTACTTTCTAGTGTCACAAAAGTGACTTGGGTGCCTGCAGATGAGCAAGGACGAAGAATACAAAAAAACAACAACCACATTGTAAATTTATTAAACAGCTGTTACTCTTATTACAGATCTGTGCCAAAGAACTACCAGCATATACTGGCCTTAGCATTTGCTGTCAAAGAGATCAATGAGAATCCCAACATCTTATCAAATATATCGCTAGGATTCCACATCCTCAATAGTTACTACACTGCAAGAATGACGTATAAAGCTACCTTGAACCTTCACTCCACACAACATAGGTTTGTCCCCAACTTCATTTGTGACAATCAGAACAATCTGATAGCTCTCATTGGAGGGTGCATCTCTGAAATCTCTGCCAATATTGCCATCATTTCAGCAACCCGAAAGACTCCACAAGTAAGCTGTGTGCATGGGGATATGGAGATTTCACCTCTCTGGTACAGAATCTTTATTTCAGGAAATGGGTTCAGAGAAGGGTAATGAATCTAAAATGGATAATAACCCATTTAAGGGAAGTTTGAAAGAACTTTGTAGATTTAGTGTGTACCAGAATAGGCTAAGTGGAGAGAGTGTGGTCCTTCTCACATGACCCAAATAACTCCTGCACCTCTGTGATTCAATAATTAAGAATGATCTTGTCATCCTTTAAAAAAACGCTTATGCATTTGATTTCAGCTGACCTATGGATCATTTTTGCCACAACAAGGTACAAAACTTCTATTTCCATTTTTGTACCAGATGGTCCCAGATGAAACCTACCAGCATATAGGAGTTGCACGGTTACTTCAGCATTTTGGATGGACATGGATTGGGCTCGTGGCTGTGGATGATGACAAAGGAGACAGGTTTTTACAGGCAATTGTGCCAATGCTTTCCCAGAATGGCATCTGTTATGCATTCATAGTAAGAATACCAAAATGGAATTATGTGGATGAGATGGTGGACTATGGTTTACAGCATTCAGTAAATTATGCAATTGTCTTTGAGCAAAACCCCAGAGTTTTTTTTATTTATGGCGAGCCTCCGTCCTTTCAGGTTTTGAGATTAATGCTACTTGTAGCACCCTTAATGGAATATCCACCTCTGGGTAAAGTATGGATTATTACATCCCACTGGGATTTTGCATCACTGTCTGTTCAGAAGAATTGGGAAATACAGACTTTCCATGGTTCCATATCCTTTACAGTTCATGCAAATAAGCTATTAGGATTCCAAAAGTTCATTCAGATGTTAAAACCTTTCTGGGCCAAAAAAGATGGTTTTATAAAGGACTTCTGGGAACAGGCATTTACTTGTTCATTCAAAGCCTCTAAGGAGCAGGAGGAAGAGGAGAAGAAAACCTGTACTGGAGAGGAGACACTGGAGAGCCTTCCTGGGATTCTGTTTGAAATGCACATGACTGGCCACAGCTACAATGTCTACAATGCTGTCTATGCTGTGGCACATGCTTTGCAGGCCATATACAAACTGAACTCCAAACACAGAAGATTGGGAGAGAGATGGAAATTTCAGAACATGCAACTGTGGCAGGTAAATACACATCAATACTTTTGTTTAAAAAGTAGCCTAGCTTTGGAACCAGAGGGAGAAGGAAGTGTAAGTTTGCATAAATCAGTTACATTAAAATGCATGCAGATTTCGTTTTGGTTAGAGGTAAGACTCTAGTAGGGACGCAGGTGGCGCTGTGGGTTAAAGCCTCAGCGCCTAGGGCTTGCCGATCGAAAGGTCGGCGGTTCGAATCCCTGCGGCGGGGTGCGCTCCCGCTGCTCGGTCCCAGCGCCTGCCAACCTAGCAGTTCGAAAGCACCTCCGGGTGCAAGTAGATAAATAGGGACCGCTTACCAGCGGGAAGGTAAACGGCGTTTCCGTGTGCGGCTCTGGCTCTGGCCAGAGCAGCGATGTCACGCTGGCCACGTGACCCGGAAGTGTCTCTGGACAGCGCTGGCCCCTGGCCTCTTAAGTGAGATGGGCGCACAACCCCAGAGTCTGTCAAGACTGGCCCGTACGGGCAGGGGTACCTTTACCTTTACCTTTAAGACTCTAGTGTTTTAAAACCAATGGCCATCCCTGGAATCAAATGGATGGACATGGCAGACAGAGGGAGCAAATCATTACATCTACCGTTCAGATATGACATACCTTTGTGAAGCTCCCTGAAATAATTTCAAAATTAACTCCATCTTTTGTTCCTCTTTTAACATAGATCCATAATTTTCTTAAGAACATCTTATTTAATAACAGTGCTGGAGACATTGTGCGCTTTGACAGTAATCGAGAAATAGTTGCAGGTTTTGATGTTACAAACTGGTTGATGTTCTCCAATGGATCTGTTGTTAGAGTAAAAGTTGGAAGACTGGAACCTCAGGCTCCTTTTGGCAAGGAATTAACCATTCATGATGACCAAATTGAATGGCATCCAAGTTTTAATCAGGTGAAATTTACCAGCAAATACTTGAGTTTATACTGTAGTTCCTAGAAAACACCAGGGGACTAATTTGCTGTAGTGGACAGCCTTCTCTATTCATGTTGAATTCTGGAACATGCACAGAGCAGTCATGGCTGATGCAGGTAGACATTCATACAGATGGCTCTCCACTGCACACATTTATCTCCCAAGCAGTGGGAAGAGTGATACAAAGTTGTGCCAAATGCTTTGTCCTCATTCCCCTATCACATGATTCAAATCAGATGGTAGTTGACTGATGAATGAGGAAAGCTAATCTCTTATTGCTCATCTTTCATTTATGATTCCACTTAGGTGCTGCCTGTTTCTGTGTGCAATGACAACTGTTGCCCTGGCTATAGCAGGAAAAAGAAAGAGGGAGAGAAATTTTGTTGCTATGATTGTATTCAGTGTCCAGAAGGGATGATCTCTGTCAAGAAGGGTAAGAGGCACAATGTATAGTGATACCAAAACATTTTCATAGCACAACATAATGGTTATATTTGGAGAATGCATATGCCCTGAATACTTTTAAAAGTAGTTGGCAATACAAATTTTATAGGTTGAAAGGGAGTATATAAATGTAATAATACATTTTAAAAATACATTGTTGTCGCAACCCATAGGATTAAATATTGGATGAGTATTTCAGTGTATGTGGCCTGATGATGTGAACCTTTGCAATGATGTGATGAGCAGCTTGCCCACTTGATATGTGTCCTTCCTAGCTGATGAAGGACAATTAGACAGAGGGTTGACTAGATGGATCTCAGGTGGTGTGAACAAGTCTCTGTGTGATGGAATTGTTCCAATTGACCTTAAACTTATGGTGATGCATCCATTTCTGTCGAAGCCCACCTTAGACCCTATAATGACTACTTTCTGGACATGAATATTATCATCTTGGGAAGATGGTGAAGACGGTGTGGTGGGGCAGATGGAGGAGTATCTCTAACCTACCTAAAGAGTTATGTCCCGTGTTTATTTTTTTTATAGTTAACACCTCTATTGGTGAAATCCACCAAGGTGTCTTCCTTTCCAATATATTTTTATTTCTTTCCCATACTTGGAATAGTGGTCCCCTAAAAATATTATTTAGAAAGCCTCTATGAACTTTCACCTTTTCGTACCACAGGTACGAGTGCCACCCGTACCTGTTATCGAAACCTTCCAAATCCAAGGAGTTTGGGCAAAGTGTCATCAATATGCTAATGACACACAGCTGTATTTCTCCATAAAGTCTAATTCAGGATAAGCTGTTTATGATCTGAACTATTTCCTTGGCAAAGTGATGACAGTCCATAAAGTGAGATTGAATCCTGGGAAGAACAAAGCATTGTATGTAGGTGATTCCCATATATGGGAGATTGGTCTATTCTGTATTCTGGATGGCTCACTCTGAAATAATAGGTTTGTCATTTAGGGGTGCTCCTGCGTCCAACTCTGGAAGCTTGAAAATTTGCATCTGATATTTTATCAATTTTCTTGGATAGGAATAATAGGACCACAATTATTTATGCACTAGCAACCTCAATATCTAGCTATTCCAATGTGCTCTATGTGGGGCTAACAGAAGTTCAGTAGATGCTACAGGTGTTGTAAAATGTTGAGGCTAGAGTGTTTATGGGGGCAGACTGCCACCAACAAAAATATGCTTGTTAAAACTACAGATAGGAGTTTTAGCAAGCATATTGTTAAAACTACAAAGTACCGCACCGTGTTTAAAATGATGATTTATCCCACTATCTCCTATGACCACCTTGTCATCCTGTGGAAATATGGAAGTCCTTTCTCCTAGAGTGATTCAAATGACTATAATAACACAAATGGAGAACTATCACTTGCTCTCAGAACTGACTGCTTTGGAAAGAAATTGGTCAACTTCTTCAACACTCTTCACTTTTTTCAGATATGGATGCCTGTACCAAATGTCCAGAAGACCAACATCCAAACAAGGGCCAAACTAAATGCATTGTTAAAGTTCTAAGTTTCCTCTCTTACAAAGAGGATTTAGGGATCATCTTAGCAATCTTGACTATTGCTTTTTCCTTGATCACAGCTTTAGTTCTTGGAATTTTTATGAAGCACAAAGAGACCCCAATAGTTAAAGCCAACAACCGGAACCTCACCTACATCCTGCTCATCTCCCTCCTCCTTTGCTTCCTCAGCTCCTTCCTCTTTATTGGGAAGCCTGGAAATGTGATCTGCCTTCTCAGACAAACAGTGTTTGCTTTCATATTCTCTGTGGCTCTTTCCAGCATTTTGGCAAAAACCATCACCGTGGTTATGGCATTTATGGCAACCAAGCCAGGTTCAAAAATGAGAAAATGGATAGGGAAAAGATTGACAAATTCTATCATCCTTTCCTGCTCCTTTCTTCAAGTTGCCATATGTACTCTTTGGTTAAGTACTTCCCCTCCTTTCCCAGACAAAGACATGCACTCAGCAAAGGAAGAAATCATACTAGAATGTAATGAAGGTTCAGCTACCATGTTTTATTGTGTCTTGGGCTATATGGGTTTCCTAGCCCTTATTAGCTTTATTATGGCTTTCCTGGCCAGAAAGTTACCTGACAGTTTCAACGAGGCTAAATTTATCACTTTCAGCATGTTGGTGTTTTGCAGTGTATGGTTATCCTTTGTTCCAACCTACCTGAGCACCAAAGGAAAATACATGGTAGCTGTGGAAATCTTCTCCATCTTGTCTTCCAGTTCTGGGTTACTGTGTTGCATTTTTTCTCCTAAATGTTATGTCATTATTTTGAGACCTGAGCTAAACAACAAGGAGCAATTAATAAGGAAAATAAGATGAAAGCATATATCTATGCCTTCATTCTGCTCCAAATCTATCTATCATCTATATCTATCTATATCTATCTATATCTATCTATATCTATCTATATCTATCTATATCTATCTATCTATCATCTATCATCTATATCATCTATCATCTATCATCTATCATCATCTATCATCTATATGTCTGTCATTCTATCAGCTATCTATGTCTATCACCTATATTTTTTGGTAAAGGTTATCTTTATTATATCCTCATATTCTGTTTTTTCTGGGTTGCACCATTCCTCTTTATGCTACATCATTGTGTTGGGCCTAGTTGAAGAACTGTGAGACTGAATTTATTATGCCCACTTCATTCTGCTCCTATGTTGATATGGCAGAGATATACTGAGAAATTTTGCATAGGTGTATGTTCAAGTAAACATGTCTCAGAGAATTCTTGCAAGTAGAGCTGAGACACACACATTTCACCCAGTGTGTATGCCCACCTACATTCTGCTAGACAAGCCCCCTCCTCCCCAGCTGATTGCTACTTGATTTTTTAGCTATATGTGCAGATACTCAGCTCAAGGGCTGACAGGACTTAGTATCCCCTCATGGTGATCTTGGTAGGTTACCCAGATGCAGTGCAATTCAAAGGGTGACAATTAATCTTGCTGAACCCCATCATCTAACCAGCAACCAGCAATTTGGCTCATTGATTTCAGGATATACCTCCAATGCCTACATTAAACCTTCCGACATCTGTAATCAATAAAGTTGTGGCCATATTTCATCTTGTGTTGTATGTGCACCCCCTCTGCCACTGGCTCCATTGTGCCTGGGCCCACAACAGCATGAGGTAGCATGGAGGAGTTCTTTCCCAAATGGGAGAGGAACATTGTACCTCTTCTCCTTCCCCTACAACTGTTAATGAAGTGAAGATGTTACTATCACAGTGAAACAAGTCTCTCTGGGCAGTCTATCAGTTTCAGAAGAAACCAGCACATGTATTCTATCTTAATATGAGGCATTACTTTTATCTAATTCCCCATGCTGTATCATTGGAGCTGTAAAATCAATTCCATGCCCTCAACCTGTCCCCAATTCTAGGTCAGAGGATCTAGTCTTGCTTCTAAGGCCACACTCCTCACACATCCTTATTTTTTGTTTTTGCCTGGCTTGAATGTGTCTCTGAAGCCTGATAATGCCTCTTGTTTACCTTGATGGAGGGTCAAGAGGGGTGTGTGAATGTATATAAAAACCAGCCTATTGCTGTGCTCTCTTTGGCCTCTGACTCCCAAAAGATTGCCCAGATGGGAGTGTGGCCATCTGGCTGAAGAAGGCCCCACACCCCTGCAGTAAATGCAGACATGTCTAAAACAGAACACAACTCACATCACTTCTCCACAGAGTTTGGATAAGGACTGTAAACACAAAGTCAGAGAAGGTCCAAACAAATTCAAAAGTGCAATTGTAACAGAAGGACAAATAAAGAACAAGTACATAGGGTTGGATAAATTCATTAAATGTGAGGAGACTTAGGTTCCCCATACTAATATTTTGTAATGCATATAAATAATACTGCATAAATATTTTAATAATAAGAAAAAATAATAGCAATAACAATAAAAGGGACATTCAGTAATTAGGCGCAATCTCTTTAAAGAGATTTAACCATCCTTCAAGTTATGTGAAATGTGAATGAACTGTGGGTGAACTAAAGTCAAGTTCTGGACACAGGGAGCCTGGTCCTGTCAACTGAGTCCCACCAACTATTGACCATCATGCAAACAGGGCAGAGGGGGGATGTAGACTATTGAGGGAGGGAGTTGTAGCATTTTGTTCATGCATGATGTAATTTCAGAAGCCAGCAGGACACTGGGAAAACAATTTTCTTCCCTATCATTATCAAAATTATTGGTTTGCATTGTCTTATGCAAAAGATATCAAGAGATCAACAGTGAACATCTGAAAAGAGATATTAGAGCCTTGTGTTGTTCAGAACTGGATCTAGGCATTGACAGAGCTCTATCGTATTGTTGTTTCAGCGTGTTTCCACCAGCTGACTCCACCATTATTTTTTAAACAAAAATATGTATACTGTGGGTATCTCTATTATTCATTCCTTCTCCTGATGCTCTTCTTAGACAAATGTTTTGTTCACTCTTCATCAGGTATCTCCATCATCAATTATTTTTTACAACAATTCTGATTTACAGAGTTTGAGAATTCTGAAGGTAACTCTTGCATAGTACCACAAAGCTATAGATGCCTGCAGCTGAATAGATAAAAACAAAGATACTGAAAAGAGAAAAAGAGTACTAAAAGCTTATACTTCTCACTCATGCTTAGAGTATAAATCAGTGAATGTTCTGATCAGGGAAACTGACAAAAAAAGGAGCCATTATGTCAGTGACCAAGATACTAATGCAGAGATTCCCTAACAACAACAAAACCATCCACCATTCAAGTGACTATGTAGCAAAACAGATAAAAGCCATATATAATGCTGTAGGCGGAAGCATGAAAATCTATATTTGGAGGGCATCCTTTGTCAATGGGATTATACAGGTGGTGGTGTTGCTGCTCATACTGGTGTGTCATACTGTAGGCAATACACATTCTATTAACTGCAGTACACTTGATGATCCCCTCCCTATACCTCATAAATTTCACCAGCCAGGAGACCTTGTCATCGGTGAGATTGTTTCTCAAGTCTACTTTCACTATAATAGCCTGTCTTTCGAGGAACAGCCTATACATGTATTGATTGATGAACCTATGTAAGGAAACATTTCTTTCTTCTATTGTAATAAGTTCATGTGACATTCACCATTATGCAGCTTTGTGATTAAGTAACTATTTTTACTTTGTGTGAAAAAGTGGTATCCCCACAGTATTTGGACTACTGTTTATTTTTGCTTTCTGCATTATGTCCCTGCGTTATGTTCCTGTTAATTAATCACTAATAGCCTTTCCACCAGACACTCCACAGAAATAAATGGATCGTGTACATTTCTGTAGGATTTCTGCAGAATAACAACATAGTAGAGTGTGCTCTTGTTATATTATGTTACTCCTGCTCTTTCCACATTTTGTTTCCTCTCATCCTTTGCCACTATATATACCCTCTTCCCTGCACTTCCAGTCTTCTGACTCTTTCAATATTGGATTTCATATTATATTTTAGAAATGCCGCCATGTTTCATTCCTCCAATTGTTTCCAGCCTATTCCCATTTTACAAAAGGACAAATCTGACTTTGTTTCTACAACTTAAAACGCTTTGGAGGGGAAACATGCAATCAAAAGCGACTTCCTAATGGATTTGCAAACATGACCCCATTTGTTATTCATACTTTTAAATATAAAAGTGCATTATTAAAGTGCTACTTTTTAGTTTATCTTGATGATATTGTTTCTGTGCCAAGGAAATTACTCCAATAGCTGCAGGGAGCAGTTTCCAAAGCACTTTTACTCTTCCAAAATATTGCAAAATTTTAGTTCTTGCAATTTCAGATACAGTGTCTTACTTTCTTAATTTCACCAAGTTACATTTCTTCAAACTATAATACCTTATGGTTTTAAGCTGATACTTGAAAGCATGTAGATGAGTACAATACATTTGTTATTGTCATAGTTGTTTTATGGTTGTTTTTCTTTTTACTCTAACTCTTATTTTATATTTGGTGTTAGCCGCCCTGAGCCCAGCCCGGGGAGGGCAGGGTATAAATAAATTTATTATTATTATTATTATTATTATTATTATTATTATTATTATTACAGATCTGTGCCTAAGAACTTTCAGCACATCCTGGCCTTAGCATTTGCTGTCAAAGAGATCAATGAGAATCCCAACATTTTATCAAACATTTCCCTGGGATTTCACATACTCAATAGCTACTACTCTACAAAGATGACCTACAAGGCCACTCTGAGCCTGCTTTCGTCACAACATAGGTTTGCCCCCAACTTCAATTGTCACAAGAAGAGCAATCTGATAGCTCTTATTGGAGGATGCATCTCTGAAATTTCTACCAATGTGGCCATAATTTCAGCCATTCACAAGACTCCACAGGTCAGCTGTGTGCATGGGGCATAAAGCTTTCATATTTGTTACACATCATCTTGATTTCAGCCAAACATTCCCTGTGATATTTTGCTTAGCAAGTTAATTGAATGCATACTAGAAGGTAGTACAATCAGGTGAATTCAATGCTTTTTGGATAACAGTTAACTGAATAACTTCAGAAGAGTCCTCCCAGATCAGACCAAAAATTAATATTGGGCCCCATTGCTCTGTCCCAGCTCCTGCCAACCTAGCAGTTTGAAAGTAGATAAATAGGTACTGCTGCGGCGAGAAGGTAAATGGTGTTTCCGTGCACTCTGGCACTCATCACAGTCCTCCGTGCTCCAGTAGCAGTTTAGTCATGCTGGCCACATGACCCAGAAAGCTGTTTGTGGACAAACGGCAGCTCCCTCAGCCTGAAAGCGAGATGAGCGCTGCACCCCATAGTCGCCTTTGACGGGACTTAACTGTCCAGGGGTCCTTTACCTTTACCTTTTATTGTACCTGCTTTGGCAGCAGTAAATGTGAAAGGGATCTCCAAGTTTAAATTGATTTCAAGCTAAATTTGAGTCGGCAGTGTCACTATAGCCGCAAAAAGTCTCCAGCAGCACTAAAGTACAGTAAACTGAAACATACCGGTAGTTTCTAATTCATAGAAAGTACCTTGAATTTGTCTCAAGGGGTCTCTGTGGGATTTCAAGGATCTGCCCTGACAAATGCAGGGTGGAGAAAACAGGTGCTGTTTCAGTATCTCACAAGTCTTTTCTCTAGGGGTCTGTGGCTTAATGTTTCTGGGTCTTGGTTCTGAACTGTAAAATGGATGTAAACAAACTGGAAGCAGTGCAGGAAAGGTTGGCATTGCTCTCAGAAATAAGTACTTCAAGAAAAAAAATTATATATGAAGTCTGCAGAAAATTAGACTAAGGGAGAACATTATAGCATTCTTCAAATATTCATAGTACCACAAAGGACTGAAATAGAATATTGGGATAAATTTATTAATAGTAAAATTAGTTAATTGATGGAATCAATTAGCAGAGGGAGGCCTTCAGACAGTGGCTATAGTTCTTGCATCACACAGGGTGGCATTAAAGAACCCCACACATTATGACTGTATGATTTGAAAAAAAATTTTTATTTCAGCTCACTTATGGATCATTTTTGACAACACAGGATGACAAAAGACTATTCCCTTTTCTGTACCAGATGGTACCAAATGAAGCTCACCAGCACAAAGGAGTTGTGAAGTTACTTCAGCATTTCAGATGGACATGGATTGGGCTCGTGGCTGTGGATGATGACAAAGGGGACAAGTTTTTACAGAAAATAGTGCCAATGCTTTCTCAGAATGGTATCTGTTATGCCTTCATTGTAAGACTACCAAAATACTCTTATGTAGATGAGTATATTGATATGCTTATAAAGCAATGGGAAAGCTATGTAACTGTCATCAAAAGAAATGTCAATGTATTGCTCATATATGGAGAATATCCATCCTTTCGAGTTTTGAGAATATTGCTGTTTCTAGCACCCTTCTTGCCAATGCCTCCTATTAATAAAGTGTGGATTATTACATCCCAATGGGATTTTGCATCACTATCTGTTCAAAAGATATGGGATATACAAACTTTTCATGGTTCCATTTCCTTCACAATTCACTCAAATCAGCCAAAAGGATTCCAAAAGTTCATTCAGATGGTTAGACCTTCCTGGTTTAAAGGAGATGGTTTTATTCAGGACTTCTGGGAACAGGCATTCAGCTGTTCATTAAATGTGTCTAAATGGGAAGAGAAGGAAAAAATCTGCACTGGAGAGGAGAATCTACAGAACCTTTCTGGAATTTTGTTTGAAATGAAGATGACTGGCCACAGCTACAATGTCTACAATGCTGTCTATGCTGTGGCACATACTTTTCATGCTATATATAAATCCTATTCCAAACACAGACGATTGGAAGAAAGAGACAGACTTTTTTTCCAGAATGTGCAACCATGGCAGGTAATTGCAAATAAACACTTGTAAAAAGAAGTCCAGCTTTTCCTGCAAAATGAAAGAGGATTTTAAATCTACATAAAACAACTCCACCCAAACTGTTCAACATTATCTTTTCTTTTTTGTAAATTCAAATAGAAATATTAAGTCACCACATGTATTAACCCCAAAATGAATAGGACTTCCTTTGTGAAGCTCCTTGAAATGATTTCAATAGTGTGTGTTTTTGGAGCTTTGTTTATAATCCCTTTTTATCTAGGTCCATCAACTTCTAAAGAGGATCTCATTTAACAACAGTGCTGGAGACATTGTGCACTTTGATGACAATGGAGAACTAGTTTCAGGTTTTGATATTACAAACTGGCTAATGTTCCCTAATGGCTCAGTGGTTAGAGTAAAAATTGGAAGACTGGAACCTCAGGCTCCCCAGGGCACAGAGTTATCTATTCATGATGAACAAATTGTGTGGCATCATAGCTTTAATCAGGTGAAACTGCAGATGCTCAAACATTTTAAAAATTCAATTTCAACCTATTCAACTTTCTAGATGTAGTTCCTTCCCTTCTTTGTAAAAATATATTATATTATATTAATTATATTATATTATATTATATTATATTATATTATATTATATTATTATGTCATTTTGACCAAACTGCGGGAGGCAGTGGAAGACAGGAGTGCCTGGCGTGCTCTGGTCCATGGGTCACGAAGAGTCGGACATGACTAAATGACAAAACAACAACAATTATGTCATAATAAATTTGCCTAAAGGGGGGGGAATATATGGAAATCTTTTTTTTTTTTTTTGAAAGAGTGAGATCACATTCTGTCAAACAAATATGCAAAAACAACAGTGTGTTAGTACAAACTGTGACTATACATCTAACTCATTTTACCTTGAGCCTGAAGGTTAGGGCTCAGGCAGGATAAGAAAGGATTTTTTAAAAAATGTACTGAACTGGTAAGGGAAATGTTGAGGGACTGCAACTGAGCTGAGAAAGGGATTAGAAGACAAAATTAAAGACACATCATAGGCTGACATATGGAACAAAAGATCTATGAGATCAACCTAAGGGTGCTGAGAATTGTAGATCTATGAGGGACAAATCAAACTCCCCAGGATTCTTTAGGAGAAATTGTGTGATTAAAAGTATTTTAAATGTATGTTAAATGATGACTACATGCAGCAGTAGAACCTCAGGTCTGAGATAAGCCATTCATCCCAACCCATTAATCATGACCACATTGACCCTCCATCACCCTCTACATCTACATCCTGGGAGCTGACTACAGGTACACTTCAGGATTCTGAATCATGTGGGGATCCAATACAGGTAGAGAAGGCTCCCCAATGCAGACATTCAGCCCTTAGCATATGGAGAGTAGTAAGAAGTGAACGCTACAGAATGATTGAGTAGGAGTCTCCTGCCAAGCTATTCTAATCACATGGAGGTGAATTACTGAAGAGCCTAATGTTTTATTGCCAGATTATTATTCTTTTCAGGTGCTGCCCTTGTCTGTGTGCAATGAAAACTGCAATCCTGGCTACAGCAGGAAAAAGAAAGAAGGAGAGAAATTTTGCTGCTATGATTGTGCTCTGTGTCCAGAAGGGATGATCTCTCATGAGAAGGGTAGGAGACATAATGTAAAGATATGAAGAAATGCTCATAATTATTTGAGAATGATTATTCCCTGAATATATATGAAGTTGTTTCACAACGGCATTTCGAAACAGAATCCACCTAAAAAAAAATTAAAGTGTATGTAACAGCATCAGATAGTCAATAGGACAAATCTGCTCCAAATCATAATGATGATGAGGATGTGGGCAAATGTGAATAGTATTCCTATATTAGTGTAATATAGCTTATTATTATAACCACATTACAGATGAGGGCTAAGACAGAATATCTGCTCACCTGAGGCCCTGGGTGGGCAGCCTTTGCTACATTACACGGCCATAGTGGGTCCAGGGGCCCCACCATCTTTGGCACAGCCTTAGCCAAACCTACTCTTTCCTGTCATCAATAAAAGTTGTGGCCTAATTCAACCCAATACCAGCCTCAGTGTCCATTCTTGTGGCCCTTCCTGCACCTGCCGTGGCTATCATTCATCTGTGACAGTAAAGACAAGAGCACAGCACAAATCACAAACACTTTTGGAAGCACAAAAGCTAATAATAATGAATTATTGCTTGTTCTATGTGATTATGCCAGTCGTCTCTCCTAGAGTTGGTCAAATAACTGCAAATAAAAGGAAAGGAAACAAAAGGAAACACTTTCACGTTATAGGATGACATTACTTCAGATTGGAGCCTATGAAGCCAGGAAGCTCACTGGCAGTGGTTCTCCAGGATGTCAAGCAGGAGTCTTTTCCAGGGTCCCTTTGCATACAAAGTAGATACTCTACCATTGAGTTACAGCTCTCTCTCCCCACCCCCCATTTTACAAGTTTGAACTAACAAAATCTAAGCAGCTTTTCCCTTTCCCCCCTCAGACATGGATGGCTGTGTCAAATGTCCAAAAGAACAGTATCCCAACAAGGACCAAAGTCAATGCACTCCCAAGGTTGTAAACTACCTCTGTTACAAAGAAGATTTAGGGATCATCTTGACTATATTGGCGATTTCTTTCTGCTTGATCACAAGTTTAGTACTTGGAATTTTTATGAAGTACAAGGACACTCCCATAGTCAAAGCCAACAACCGAACGCTCACCTACATCCTCCTCATCTCCCTCCTCCTTTGCTTCCTCTGTGCTTTGCTCTTCATTGGACAGCCTGGAAAGGTGACTTGTCTTCTCCGACAAACAGCTTTTGGCATTGTCTTCTCTGTGGCCCTTTCCTCTGTGTTGGCAAAGACTATCACTGTGGTTCTGGCATTCATGGCAACCAAACCAGGATCTAGAATGAGGAAATGGGTGGGGAAAGGACTAGCAAATTCTATTGTCCTTTCCTGCTCCCTCATTCAATCAGGAATTTGTACTCTTTGGTTAAGTACATTTCCCCCATTTCCTGATAAAGACATGCACTCACTGAAAGGGCAAATCATTGTGGAATGTAATGAGGGCTTACCTTCTATGTTTTATTGTGTTTTGAGCTATATGGGCATTCTGGCCATTGTCAGCTTTATTGTGGCTTTCTTAGCCAGGAAGTTACCCGATAGTTTCAATGAAGCCAAATTTATCACTTTCAGCATGTTGGTGTTTTGCAGTGTGTGGTTATCCTTTGTTCCAACCTACCTGAGCACCAAAGGAAAATACATGGTGGCCGTGGAGATCTTCTCCATCTTGTCTTCCGGTGCTGGATTACTGGGTTGCATCTTTTCCCCAAAATGCTACATTATTCTGCTGAGGCCTCAGCTGAACAACAAGGAGCAACTAATAATAAGAAAAGGTGATAGAATATAAGGCTGTATCTTTATTCTTCATATATATATGAATGCCGATGCTAGGGATCTCAGGGATCTTAACTAAGCATCCCTTCTCAAATTCCTTCTCAAATTCCTATGAATTCCTATGACTAAAGTTGTGCTGACATTTGGTTCCTCTATTATACCTCCTACCATGGTTTTGCTCTAACACAGTATATGGGGGTCCACTGACTCCTTCCTACCCCCATACCTAAGGAGAAATTGAGTCACAATGTGTGGCATTTACCAACTATGGGTGAAAAAATGCTTTGCCTGTTCTCATTTTCCTGTGGCTATTTGTAAAGTGATGCTTCTGCAAGCATTCTGGCAGTGGTTTATATTTTTACCAGATATCATGTTCTTAAGAAGTTTCTGTTCATTTCCACATGCATACAGTGAATTGGAAAAGTATTGCAATATAATATAATGTAATGAGGGTTCCAATGCTACATCTTTTCTTTTGTTGTCTTTTGTCTTGTCTTGGGCTATATGAATTCCCTGGCTTCATCACAGTTTCCCTTCCTAGGAAATTCAATGCAATCAGATTGATCATTTTTCAGCTTATTGATCTTTTGTTGTGCTTGAATTTATATTCTTCCAATACTAGGTACACTCATTCTGTTTTGCATATTACACACATTCTAACAACAATGAATAGGCATGTCATTAATTGCAAACCTAGCTCCATGGTCACTTATTGAAAAAAATAGAAAACAAAGAGTATTATATTGATTTGAGTTCTTTGGAGCTGGAAGTTGTATATAAATATAAAGTAATTACTATTATAAATTAATTCTTATTATAGTGAGGGAAGTTTCCCATTATGAAATATTGATGATGAATCTGGAAACAACTTGCCTTCTACGCTGGGTCAAACTGCTAAAATATTAATTAATTGTGCTGTGTTTCAACTTTCCGCCTTTTCTCTTGAAATTAACATAAATGAATTTGCTGCTTTATGAGAATCTAGCAGCCTTACAAGACCATAAGCTTAACATGAGTCAACATTATAAAATTCAATAGCAGAAATATAGTGTCCAGTGTAATAACATCACTCTATCACTTGGTCAGGTCCCATCTGCAGTACTGAGTCCAGTTCTGGGCACCACATTTTAAGAAGGATATTGTCAAGTTGAAAGGTGTGCAGATGACAGGAACCAAGATGATAAAGTGTCGACCTCATGAATAGAAAGGGAAAGGAATATTGACAAACTATACATAAATAAATTAGGATTGCGATAATAAGAAAATACAGAAAGATATAATGAGAATGAAATGAAGTGTTGTGAGGTCAGTGGAAGTCTTTGTTTTATCAACTTTGGTTATGTAACGATGAATACAGTGTTGGGAATATGTCTGTCTTTCTTCTTTTTTCTTTGTCCTTTTTCTTTGTTTCATTTCTTTTTTCTTTTTCTTTTCTTTCATTCTTTGTTTCGTGTTTTAATCTGTAAGATTTGGAATTGTTTCTCTTTTGTTTTGGCGTATTGTTATATTTTGTTGTTAATATTAATAAATATTACTTTTATTTTTTTAAAAAATATGATAAAGTGTCTGAAAACCAAACCTTATGAGGAACAATGGGAGTTGGGTATGCTTAGCCTAGAGAACAGAAGACTGAGAGGGGGATATGATAGCCACCTTTAAATATCTGAAAGGCTGTCTCGTGGACGATGGAGCAAACTTGTTTCCTGCTGCTCCAGAGGGCAGGACCTGAACCATTGGGTTCGAATTACAAGAAAGGAGAATTCAACCCAACATTAGAAAGAACCTTCTGACAGTAAGAGCTGTCTGATACTTTGTTCCACTATTGTGGAAAATGGTGGTCCTTCCTTCATTGGAGCTCCTTAAACAGAAATTGGATAGCCATCTGTGAGGGTTAATTTAACTGTGATTCCTGCATTGAAGGGGCTTGGACCCTTGGAGTCTCTTATACAATTCAACAACAATTTGGTTCTACCTGACTTTCCTCATTCAGAGAAAACCAATTACCCATGACTGCAAGCTTTTAATCATACCAATAGCATACCAAAATGATTTTTATTAGTCCCACTTCCTTCATCCAGGAAACATAATGATTGGTGCTAAAATTCACCAAGAGATTCCTGCATTACAGGCGGTTGGACTAGATGACCCATGTGATCCCTTCCAACTCTACAGTTCTACAATTTCATTATTTTGTGCGCCACTAACTGTTTATCATATGTCAAAGGAGAAAATAATAGTTGTAATATTCAGGGCAGTGGGACTCCTAGCAGTTTCAGAATGCACAAGGCAACTTGAAATGACAACAGCACACAAGGGAAATGATAATAATCCCAATCATTGTCAGAATTACTGGTATCTATCCTCTGACACAGCAGACATCCAGAGCCCAACCTGCATATGAAGAGAGGCATAAGAAACCATCAACAAAGTTTGATATTAGACATAGGCAGGACTCTGTCATTCTTTTGGGTGTTCATTTCCTCTTTACATGTTAGGATATTTTTTCAGCAGCTGATTAAGCCCTAGTTTTTAAAAAATAATAATAAATAAATAAATTCCATGAGTATCCTTGTCCAATTAACTTTCCACTTCAAAGTTTCTTACTGTGAAAATCAAACCTCCTTGGCTAGATACAAAAACATATACATATGCAGGCATCCACACACATGTTGTTGCATCATAATACAGCTTATATTATTTAATATCTTATGCTGCTTTGGATAAGTGGATTGGAAAATCTTAAGAGTATACTTTTCCCCCCCTTTGCAGACCAAAGCAAACTTATTGGTATACATACCTGAACAGATGAGGGATTAGAAATAAACATACTTCTCAGTGAGTCTTTGAGGATAAACTGAGTAGATGAAGAGAATACCTTGATCAGGGACACTGATGGACAAGGCACCGTTATTAGTTCTGAGAACAGGATGCTGCTTCACAGATTCTCAAAGAGGTCCTTCTGCTAATCAGCATAGAGACAGAATCATCCATCATTCAAGGGAAGCTGTAGCAAAACAGATAACAGCTACATATAATGTTGTAAATGGAAACATGAGAACCTATGTTTGGAAGGAATGTTATGCTCACAAGCTCATGATGGTGATGATTTTGCTACTTGTACTGCTGTGCCCTACTGTGTGCCAGGCACATTCTATTAATTGCAGCATCTATGATGATCCCTTACCTATACCTCATGCATTTTACCAGCCAGGTGAACTTGTTATCGGTGAAATAGTTTCCCAGGTCTTCTTCCTCTACAATAACCTCTCTTTCACAGAACCACCAACACAGATCTTGATTGATGAACCAGTGTAAGGCATCATTTATTTTCTCTTGCTTCTGTAATATATTAAGAGAATAATAGTAGAGAACACATAATTGTGCAATCCTGCATTTTTGTCATGCTTTCTATATTAAATTGTTCGGCAGAAACCACTAGTATGTTTTCCTCCACCATCACCATTGAAATGAATGAGTACTGTGTATTTCTTTCTTTCTTTTAATATATCTTTATTGATTTTGAGAATATAGCTATAAAAAGTCAATAAGATGTACAAATCAATCAAAAGACTATATAAAACCCCATAACCATAACTGTGACTGTGTGAAGTACAGAGGTTGCTTACATCATATTCATCTTCAATATTAAGGGATTGATGAGTAAGAGCTTACATCAAAGTGAAATCAGATCAGAAGCCAGCAACAGTAACAGCAAAATCAGTTGAATACCTACAATCCATTTCTATAGTGTTTGTGCAGGATAACAACACTGTATATTATATTTATCATTTAGTTACTGCCCCATTTCTCTTTTTTCCATATTTTGTTTCCTCGTTCTTAATCTCAAATGATGCACTCTCTTATGCCCTTCCAATCATCTGTTTTTAAAATCATTTATTTCAGATTATTATATTTTAGAAATAACAGCATGTTTCACTCTTCCTGTTGTTTTAACACTTTCATTTGAAAAGTAAAGCAGGCTGGACAGGGAACCACAACCTGGCTCTAAAAAGGGTATGCATGTAATACCTGTATTTGTAAACATAGTTAATATTTATCATACTTTTCAATTCAAAAACACACAGGCACAACATTATAGGGGTCTACATTTTTTAAAAAAGTTATTTGTGAATTGGCTGCCAAGTACCACGCACTAGTTAGTCTGAGATAATATATATATAGTGAATTGCTTTCAAATATACGTTAGTTTTTTGAAGCCTGTAAAGCTCCCTTTTGTACTTTTCACTTGAAATATATTCTCTGTTTTCATCTGTTTATGACAGATGTTCTTCTATTGTATTTATGCATCACAGATAATAAAAATGCACTGTTGTCAGTTGCTTCAACAAGGTCCATATTATTGTATATTTCTTGCTTCACTGTATTGCATAAGATAATAAGAATATCACTGGAAATAAGAGTTTCACTCTCCTCTAGGTCCTGTCCTCTAAACTAGAACTAAAATCAGCTCTAAAACATTCTTTAAAGAAACTGTTAAAAACATTCTAAAAACAATTAAAATCATTCTCAGCCAGTGACCTCAGTATCTCCAGGATCAGTTTTTTTAAAGTCATGAAATGCTTGGGTAAACAGGAATGTTTTTCACTTGTTGATGGAAGACAGTGATGGGGGAGAGAGGCATAGACCTCACTAGGAAGGCATTCCACAGATGGGCAACCACCACGGAAAACCCTTGGTCAGGATCACTTCCAAATGCGTTGCACTCAGTTTCATCACCACCAAAGCCACCATAGACTCTGAGATGGTTGAAGGAACAATTTTTAGGTATTTGGGTTTCAAGCTATTTAGGGTTTCATATGATAATATGAACACATTGAATTTGGTCTAGTAGCTCACTGACAACCCATGTCCATTGGAAGGCTAGCAGTCACAAGTTGTTTGCAGGCTTTTTCAATGGTGTTTCAAATATACACAATCTCACTTTAATACACAGTGCCTTTGAATGTAACCCCCATGTAAATTGGGAATTGCCTGTACTGCTTGCTGGCAGTCACCTTGCAGGAAGGAACAGAACCAATCAGGTATCTTAATTTTTACTTCAATATTTCACCTTCTTGAGTATTAAGTTACAGCTCATTCTTGAAAGTGTGTTGATGAAGACTATAAATCTGCTTTCATTATTGATGATTTGTTAAATAGCTGCAACTCTTTTTTACAGTTCAGTGCCCAAGAACTACCAGCACATCCTGGCCTTAGCATTTGCTGTCAAAGAGATCAATGAGAACCCCAACATCTTGTCAAATGCCTCGCTGGGGTTTCACATCCTCAATAGTTACTACACTGCAAAGATGACTTATAAGGCTGCCCTCAGCCTGCATTCCACACAACAGAGGTTTGTCCCCAACTTCAAGTGTCACAATCAGAACAAGCTGATCACCATCATTGGTGGATGCATCTCTGAAATCTCTGCCAATGTGGCCATCATCTCAGCAATTCACAAGACTCCACAGGTAAATAAGGTGGTACAGAAAATTCACAGCTGTGGCACACCATCATGATTTCAGCAAATCCTTTGATAAATGATATTAAGGTGTTATAACAGTTAAATGACAAAACAATCCAGAGGACTCACAGCACACTGAACACTAACTATTGTAGCACAACTGTGTTATACAAAGTTAATTCCTGTATCATTTAAACTGTAGAATTGTCAGCAGCAAGGGGGGGAGGGGGAGAAAAAGAAGGGAAAACTATATTTCCATTTAAAATTAGGACAATCATCTTAACTGTAAGTGCAATTGAGCAATTGAACCAGTGCAATTCTTCTCTAACAAAACTTTTACAGTGAATTTATCCCAATATAATGCACCTGTGTTTTATTTTCACCAATACATATGAATTCATTGATGCATTCAGTGTGTTTCAGTGTCTGGCATTGTGATGTATCACAGGGAACTATTATGTTCATAATGCTATTTAGCATCTCTTTGAAACTTTTGGTAGAGCTTAGGATGTTTGGGGAAAGCTGTCAAAGAATCGTAGAATCTTATAGTTGGAATGGACCCCAAGGATCATCTATTTCAACCCCCTGCAACACAGGGATCTCAGCTAAAGCATCCATGACAGGTGGCCATCCAATCTCTGTTTTAAAAACCTCCAAGGAAGAAGGGTCCACAACCTTATGTGGGAGTCTGTTCCACTGCTGAACAGCTCTTACTGCCAGAAAGTTTCTTCCTAATGTTTGGTCTGAATCTCTCTTCTTGCAACTTGAAGGCATTGGTTCGAGCTCTACCCTCCAGAGCAGGAGAAAGCTCCCCCCTCCATGTGACAGCCCTTCAGATATGTAAAGATGGCTATCATATCTCCTCTCAGTTTCCTCTTTTCCAGACTAAACATACCCAGCTCCTTCAAGCACTCCTCATAAGGCTTAGTTTCCAGACCCTTGATCATCTTGGTTGCCTTCCTCTGCACATGTTCGAGCTTGTCAACATTCTTCTGAAATTTTGTTGCCCAGAATTGGACACAGTATTTCAAGTGTGGTCTGACTAAGGCAGAATGGAGTGGTACTATTACCGGTACTTCCCTTGATCTGGACACTATTCTTCTGTTGATGCAGCCTAGAATAGCATTAGCTTTATTTGCTGCTGCATCACACTGTTGACTCATTTTTAAGTTGTGGTCCACCAAGACCCCTAGTTTCTTTTCACGTGTACTGCTAATAAGCTAGGTGTCACCCATCTGGTTCTTCCTGCCTAAGTGCAGAACCTTACATTTGTCCCTATTGAAATTCATTTTGTTAGCTTGCACCCTGTTTTCCAATCTGTTAAGGTCATTTTGAATTCTGATTCTGTCTGTCTTCTGTGGCATTAGCTACCCCCCCCCCCCCAGTTTGATTCAATGATTCAATGGCTCATAATTCTAAGATACAATATTCTCTTTTATTTAAAATGAGAAATGTTTACTTTTTTTATTTCAGCTCACTTATGGATCATTTTCAGCATTACAGAATGACAAAATGCTATACCCATTTTTGTACCAGATGGTCCCAAATGAGGCTCATCAGCACATAGGAGTTATCCGGCTATTTCAGCATTTCAAATGGACTTGGGTTGGACTGTTAGCTGTAGATGATGACAAAGGGGATAGGTTTTTACAAACAATGGTCCCAATTCTTTCCCCAAATGGCAACTGTTATGCCTTCATAATAAGAGTACCAAAATGGAATTATGTGGATGAGATGATAGACTTGCTTATACAGCAGCAGAAAAACTATGAAATTCTCATGGAGAGAAAATGCAATGTAATGTATGTATATGGAGAACCTCCATCCTTTCAGATTTTGAGAATGTTGTTGTTTCTAGCACCCTTCTTGGCACTGCCACCTCTAGTAAAAGTTTGGGTTGTAACTTCCCACTGGGATTTTGCATCACACTCTGTACAAAAGGTATGGGATATACAGGCATTCCATGGCACCATATCTTTCACAGTTCACTCAAATCAGCCATTAGGATTCCGAACGTTCACAGACACGATACAACCTTCCTGGGCCAAAGGAGATGGTTTCATCCAGGACTTCTGGGAACAAGCATTCAGTTGTTCACTAATGATGTCTAAGCAGCAAGAGAAGGACGGGAAGAAAACCTGCACTGGGGAAGAGAATCTGGAAAGCCTTTCTGGAGTTCTCTTTGAAATGAATATGACTGGACACAGCTACAATGTCTACAATGCTGTCTATGCAATGGCACATGCTTTGAATGCTATATACAAATCCCATGTCAAACGTAAAAGATTGGAGGAAAGAGACAGATTGGCATTTCAGAGAGTACAGCCATGGCAGGTAATTTCAAGTCAACACTTAAAATAGAAAAGAAGTAAACTTTATGATTCAGAGGTAAAGGGATCTCTACATTTAAAAAAATCACCAAATTCCCACACTGATTTACATAAGCAATAGCTCCCCGATTATGAAATAGTGATTTATTATTTATAATGGGCCATGCACATGAAGCTAAATGGATAGGAGAGATAGGTGGAAGTATAAAGTCCCAAAAGTGGAGGAGAATGAATTCTTTGTTAGATAATTCTTTGTTAGAAATAGAACTTTGTTAGAACAGACTTTTCTGAAGCTCATGGAATAAATGTTACATGCGGTCAGAAGTAAGATATTTCAGGAGTCACAGGGCATGTTTGTACCTTGGGTTTTTACCTTTCTTACAGATAGCAAGTCAGGTCCAGTTTCAAGACTGCAACACATTGATGACATCAACTCCAACTATTTATTTTTGTGGCAACATATCACCTATATTTGACCACCTCTTTGATTATGCAAAGATTCATTTTTCCAACAAATAGGAATCTGCAGGGTTAACTTCGCCCAAACAGTTGGACCAATTTAGCAGTCCCTTTCTTACATCCAAAGTAATAATCTCAATACCTAGTCATTCATATTCTCTTTCAATCTAGGTGCATCACTTTCTAAGGTGGATCACATTCAATAACAGTGCTGGAGACACTGTGCGCTTTGATGACAATGGTGAATTAGTTACAGGTTTTGATGTTACAAACTGGGTGACATTCCCCAATGGCTCACTGGTTAGAGTGAAAGTTGGAAGACTCCAACCTCAGGCTCCTTCAGGCAAAGAATTAACCCTTAATGATGAGCAAATTGTCTGGCATAAAAGTTTTAATCAGGTGAGACATAGCAAAAAATATTTAAATAATCAAATGAGATTTTTTTTATTTTTGGCCAGTTCATATTTCTATCTGGTTTTCAGGCTCTGAACAATGCTGATTAAAATTATTATAAAATAAATCATAAGCCCCTTAAATGTCACATCACTCCAAGTGAGCTCTCAGTAAATTTTTGACCTCATAAATTATTTTTTTATATAATAAAGAACCCTGCCTCCTCAACAACATCACTTCCTGTTTTGTGAATAAATGCTTTCACGTAAGCCATGTTTAATAATTTTGAAAACGATTATGGAGGTGATAAACTTTGTCTGATCTTTATGACAAGGTTTCATGTTCCAATCTGAGCTTGGTGAAGGCAAAATTCACTGTCTTCTCTCAGTCATACTTTCATGCCAAGAGATGAGCTATTTTCAAGACCCACTCTCTTAGTGCAAATCATCCTTCATGCTTCTTTAAAGGTGCTGCCTGTTTCTGTGTGCAATGACAACTGCTACCCAGGCTACAGCAAAAAAAAGAAGGAGGGAGAGAAATTTTGCTGCTATGATTGTGCTCCATGTCCAGAAGGGATGATCTCTCACCAGAAGGGTAGGAGAAATAATGAACAGAAATATCAAGGAAGTTCTGTGATGCATCATCTTTTTATTTACTTGTATTTACTTACATTTTATTATATGTTCCTTGAAATTATAAAAAAGATTTTAGCTGGTTTGCCAGCCATCCCATCATCGAAAGCAGAAGGAAATGTGCCCATCTTGAACATGCCCAGTTAAGAACTGCCAACCTATATTATCCCTGCCTCAAAACGCAATGACAGCTACTCTTACTTGAAATTAACAAAGCTATATTTATTCAACCAAATAACGGTGCAGGTTCAGCAGGCCACAGAAGGTAAATAAGTCAAGTTTTTAAGATGCATGAGCAAGGAAAGTTGTTCATAACTAAACAGAAGGTATGAAGATCCCCCAAGAGTTGAAATCCCCGTTGTACAGAGCTTTTAAAGATGAGACAGAGCAAGCTCACTCGTGGAAATCCCTTTTTGTCAGTTCTGCTGAATGTGTGCTCCATTAGGTGTGTGTCAAGAGGTGGATTCCCTCTGATCCCACCTACAAAGCTGGTGTCTGTCTCCTGGCAGAAAGGTGGTTTTCTACCCTTTGTCTCCAGCTTTGCTGCCACCTCATCCTGCTGGCTAGTTGGCTAGCTGAAGTAACTAGAGCTAACTATTGTGGAAATATGTATTTTTATTTGCCTACATAAGTCAAGTTTTCAGCAGCCATATAAATGTAGAACTAGAAAGTGCCTCACAGCTGTTAACTATATCTTCCTTTTTTAAAGATGCTGATGCCTGTGTCAATTGTCCAGAAGAACAGTGTCCTAACAAGGAACAAACTAAATGCATTCCAAAGGATGTGAACTACCTCTCTTACAAAGAAGATTTAGGGATCATCTTAACTATATTGGCAATCTCTTTCTGCTTGATCACAAGTTTAGTACTTGGAATTTTTATGAAGTACAAGGACACTCCCATAGTCAAAGCCAACAACCGAACCCTCACCTACATCCTCCTCATCTCCCTCCTCCTTTGCTTCCTCTGCTCCTTGCTCTTCATTGGACATCCTGGAAAGCTCATCTGCCTTCTCCGACAAACAGCCTTTGGTATCATATTCTCTGTGGCCCTTTCTTCTGTGTTGGCAAAGACCATCACTGTGGTTCTGGCTTTCATGGCAACCAAACCAGGATCTGGAATGAGGAGATGGGTGGGGAAAAGAATGGCAGATTCTATTGTCCTTTCCTCTTCCTTGATTCAAGTTGGCATTTGTACTCTTTGGTTAAGTACCTCCCCTCCTTTCCCAGATATGGACATGTACTCATTGGATAGGGAAATCATAGTGGAATGTAATGACGGTTCTGTTTTCATGTTTTACTGTGTCTTGGGCTACATGGGCTCACTGGCCATTGTCAGCTTTGTTGTGGCTTTCCTGGCTAGGAAGTTGCCCGACAGTTTCAATGAAGCCAAGTTCATCACTTTCAGCATGTTGGTGTTTTGCATTGTTTGGTTATCCTTTGTTCCAACCTATCTAAGCACCAAAGGGAAATATATGGTGGCTGTAGAGGTCTTTTCCATCTTGTCTTCAAGTGCTGGGTTACTGGGCTGCATCTTCTTCCCTAAATGCTACATCATTCTGCTCAGGCCTGAGCTGAACAACCGGGATCAATTAATAATAAGAAGAAAATAAAAAGAAGAATAAATACATTTCTTTCTGCTCATATATGTAGTCCTTTGGAAATGCTTATGTTAGGTATATCTGTAATTCCAGTACAAGTGCTTCCTTAGTTAAAAATTTCTGAAGAAATTCTTAGCCACAGCCCACCTCAAAGTACTCCCTATATTGATTCAGGCAGAGAATAAGAGATACCTGATTATGATAAGGGGTTGGTGGTCTACTCCTTCTGTCTGCCTCTTCCTATTCTTAGTAATGTGAAGATATACTAGCACACCAGCACTAGTGGGGGGGGGCGCAGTTCCCACTAGTGTTGTGAAATTCTGTGCCATAATCTCTAATTGGAAACATGGGCCTTACAGACTGTTGCAGGGGAAGGAGACAAGAGCCAGTTCAAGCACCACAGCTGGCATCTTTTTATTTTTATTTTAAAAGTAAGGGCTTGTAGGCACTATATGGTTTTCTACATTATTTTTAGGTTCTGTCCCTGTGAAGTATCCCTCTGTGGTGCTAAATCAGAGTCAAGAGGCATTGCATACCCTCCAAGTGTCCAGATTTTCCAGGCATAGTCCTGGAATTAAGAAGGCCACCCTGACTGGCCATTGTCAGCTTTGTTGTGGCTTTCCTGGCTAGGAAGTTGCCAGACAGTTTCAATGAAGCCAAGTTCATCACTTTCAGCATGTTGGTCTTTTGCACTGTTTGGTTATCCTTTGTTCCAACCTATCTAAGCACCAAAGGGAAATATATGGTGGCTGAAGTATCCCTCCGTGGTGCTAAATCAAAGTCAAGAGGCATTGCATACCCTCCAAGTGTCCAGATTTTCCAGGCATAGTCCTGGAATTAAGAAAGCCACCTGACTTCTGATTTGAACCTGGAATGCCCCTATTTCCTCCACCAGTGCTGCCACTGCTAGGCTCAGGAAGGAGGATGAGGCAGTGCTTGTGTCAAGTGGCAGCGGAGGTGAGGGAGCATCCTGTAGCCTTTCCTTGGGCAGTTTGTAGCGGCTGCTGGAGACTGGGTGAGGAGGAGGAAAGGCTGCCACTACCAAGGCCCAAACCCATATGATGCACTGGCTCTGAAGGGCAGGCAGAGGGAAGGGCCACCCTGGGCAGGAAGAAAGAGGGAGCAGAGTGGGCCACAAGGAATCTTGCTTTTAAAAAATGCTTTGTGTGTCTGCATCTTATCTTGCCCCCTTTTGAAAAGTATTTATTGGTATGGTGGAGGGCATGTGTGCTGTGTCCGGTTGATGCAATGGTGGCAGCCCTCACCCTTCTTCTGATAGGAACTGCTCTGTGGTGGGAAAACAAAAATGGAGGTCGGAGAATATCAGTTGGGGGGAGTGAGAAATGTCCCTATTTTCATCTGAGGAATCTTGAAAGGTATGGCATTGTGAAGAATGAAAATGGTTCTGATGTGGCTCATCCCAGCACTTCTCCTCTCAATGCTCCTTAAAAGGAATTACGGGGTGCATCTAATAACTAGCAAGGTGGGTGGCTGTTCCACATTAGCTACCGTTGTAGCTGGAAATGAACTTTGCCTGAAAATGTAGTAGGGCCACTGTCATTCACACCATGGAGTTACACAGACCTTGAAAACAAGTTTGCAATGGGCCCAGAACTCCAGTTTCTTACTCTATTCCTTGCTCCTAGATACATATACTCAGACAATTTATATGCTATAAGCTCCATGGGGCTGATATTTTGTCTGCTGTAACTTGCACACTGTTATTACTGCATGAATGAATTCCTTTTTTCAATAACAAAATAATATTAATATCAATAACTGTGACAGACAATTGCAATTGTTCTGCTAAACGAACTGAAGGAGGTAATTGATTTTTTCTGTTCTTTTTCTTGTTTTTATTATTTATTTTGTTTTTTTTATCTTAAATTTTATGTTGTGAACCACCTTGAGATCTATGTATGAAGGGTGCTATACACATTTAATAAACAAAAGAAAACAATATATAATATACTGTTTTACATGAAATCACTCACCCTCAGATTTGCCAGGCTATAACTCTGCATTAAACACACTTATACCAAATCTGAGTGGCAAGTGTGTGAACTTAGTTCTGGGCTGAAGCAACCTGCACCAATAAGGCCATGTGTCATGTATTTCTAAATCTCCCTTAAATATAAGGGAAAATATTTGTAGGATTAGGAGGAGTCTATTCCTTGCAGTTTTGTGGTATATGATGTAACTTCAAGTGCCAATAGCACTCTGGGGAAGTGATCATCATCCCATTATTGTTCAAATTACTGTTTTGCATCCTCTGACAGAATAGATTTTCAGAGGCCAATAACAAGATTGACAATCAGCATTTTAAAAGGATATATAATCTTCATATGGTTCACAACTGAATCCTAGCACAGGAAGAGCTTTGCTAATCTTTTGTGTTACTGTTTCCACTCAATATGTCAATATGTACCAGCAGCTGATTCAACTATCTTTTTTTTAGAATAAAATTCAAGAAATGTATTCTAGAGTATCTCTGCTTCTCATCCCCTTTTTGTCAGCATATAATTTTCCACTTTTCCATTTCTTCCTGTGAAAAACTGGACCTCGTTAATTTAGGCATGTGAAAAGGGAGCAATTCTTAACTTTGCTACCAGGTTACTCGTGCAGAGATAATCTAAGAATTGCAGCTATAAAGCTGTGTGTACCAACAGAATCATCTACTATTCAAGGGAGGCTGTAACAAAATTTACAATACCAACACATTGCGCTGCACAATAAATTGTGTTGATAGAAATCCAGCAGTTGGAAACACAGAGATCTATGCTGGGATGGAAAACATTTTCAGCAGGATCTGGGTGATGGTGATGTTGCTACTTGTACTCCTATGCCATAGTGTATGCATGACAAATTTGATTAATTGCACCATGTTTGATGATCGTCTCCTGATTCCTCATGGATTTTATCAACCAGGAGACCTGCTCATTGGAGGGATTGTTTCTCAGGTCTTATTCCTCTATAATAACCTTTCTTTCATGGAACAGCCTGCAAAGATCTTGATTAATGAACCCATGTAAGCCATCATCTTCTTTCTCTCTTTCCCTCCCTCTCTCTCTCTCTCTCTCTCTCTTTCTGTAATATGTTTTGTTCATAGTGACTCAGAATGCATCATTAAGTAAAACTGTGCTTATGTAAAATTATTTAGTTTTTAGTATGAGCATAGCTTGCCCATTCTATTCCCAGCTTGTACAATGATAAACTCAGAATTAGGGAAGAATCTAAACCTCTGTTGAGAGTATGTTTGTGATATTTGTGTTTGGAAATACAATCTGGTCTTGCACATACTTTTTGAATTTAAAAGTGTGCACACAAATTATTGTACATGTACATGGTTTGTAAAATATTATTTTGGAATTGGCCCTATGCTGGGTCTGTATAGATTATATTTAAAATATAGGTGAATTCATGGAAGCTTGTAGGCTCTCCTTTGTACTTTCCACTTGCAATATCTTTTCTCATTTCATAACATACTGGGTCAGTATGGGTGATATTTTAAATATAGGTGAGTTCATTCTTGTAGGCTCTCCTATGTACTTTCCACCTGCAGGATCGTTTCTCATTTCTCTTTCTTTGGGTATATGTACTGCAACTGAATTAAAATATATCTGGTCCCTGATATCATAAATGATCCAGATCAGTTGCTTGATCTGTTGGTTACTTATTATTATGTATATTTAATGTTTGATTTAACCTGCTGCTAAACAGATTTTCAATAATAAATGCACTAAATGAAATAAATGTGTAGGGAGAAGGCAAAAGATACTCCTATTCTGCTCCTAAAAATAAGTGGAGGGAGCAGTTTGATCAACACTGAGATTGTTCCCAAATTTTTGCCCTGCTTCATTTCATTATACTGTAGACTACCACTTCTCCTGAGTAGTTAGTATTTACTGAGTTCTACTCAAAGTAGACTCATTAAAATGAAAAAAATCCTATGTGAGTTGTGCCCATTAATTCAATGGGTCTATTCTGACTAATTTTGGTTCCTCCTCAGCAGTTTTTTGCTACATTTAACTTTTGAAATGATGCCGATAAATGAATATTATAAATTCAACAAATTATTATTGTTGTTGTTGTTTGATTAAAGAACCTGTAACTCTAATTGCAGTTCAGTGCCCAAGAACTACCAGCATATCATGGCTTTCGCATTTGCTATAAAAGAGATAAATGAGAATCTCAACATTTTATCAAATGTTTCCCTGGGGTTCCACATCCTCAATAGCTACTACACTGCAGGAATGACTTATAAGGCCACACTGAACCTGCTTTCCACACAACAGAGGTTTGCCCCCAACTTCAAGTGTCACCACCAGAGCAAGCTGATAGCTCTCATTGGAGGATGTATCTCTGAGATCTCTGCCAACGTAGCCATTATTTCTGCAATCCACAAAATTCCACAGGTAAATTGTATGCATGAGAGTATGGGGATTCAACAACTGTGCACATGATGTTTTATTTAGCAATTATTTAGCACATTCTCATGAATAGCTTAGATGAAACTTTGAAGCAGATGACAGAAAACAGGGAATGATAGTGGCCAGAGCAATTTAAACCCCCAATTTGCCATGTTGGGAGAGGGGTGTTGGATGGAACAGAGGTTTCCTTCAAGCTAGGTGTTGGTTAGACTACACCTTTGTTGCATTTGGACAAAGTATTAGATGCAGCAAATTGAGGAGGGGGCTATAAAACAATGTGTCTGCTATTTGACACCATATGAACTCAAATTTATCTATACTTTATTTCAATATGACTGCTACATGGAAAATCTCATACCACCTAGCTTCCACATTTTGGAGGTGTGATAAAACTAAAGCAGTCTTAAGTTAGTATTGTTATCATATTGCAAAACTCACAGTACATAATCCCCAAAATGAGACAATTATTAAAGTTCTTGTCTTCAGGTAAAGGTAGGACAGCCACGTGCCGTGGATGCTTTAATTCTAAATTTCCTGCATCACACAGGATATTAGACTATAAGCAGAGCAACATGAAACACTTTGATTCAATTATTTACCATTCTTTTGAAATCTATCCAGAAAGGTATTATATATTTTATTTCAGCTCACTTATGGATCATTTTTGCCTGTAAAAAGTATCAGAATGCAATTCCCATTTTTATACCAGATGGTTCCAAATGAAGCTCATCAGCACATGGGAGTTGTTCTGTTACTTCAGCATTTCAGATGGACATGGGTTGGGCTCTTGGCTGTGGCTGATGACAAAGGGGACCAGTTTTTACAGACCATGGTGCCAATGCTTTCTCAGAATGGCATCTGTTCTGCCTTCATAGATAGAATACCAAAACGGGCATATTTTGACGAGTTGATTGACTTGATGATAAAGCACTGGGAAAGTTATGTAATCATCAGTAACAGAAAAACCAGTGTATTGTTTGTATATGGGGAACCACCATCTTTTCAGATTTTGAGAGTATTACTGTTTTTAGCACCTTTCTTTTTATTTCCACCACTGTGTAAAGTATGGATTATTACATCCCACTGGGATTTTGCATCACTGTCTGTTCAGAAGATATGGGATATACAAACCTTCCATGGTGCCATATCATTCACAGTTCACTCAAAACAGCCCCAAGGATTCCAAAAGTTTATTCAGACAATTAGACCTTCCTGGGTGAAAGGAGATGGTTTTGTCCAGGACTTCTGGGAACAGGCATTCAGCTGTTCATTAAAAGTGTACAACGGACAAGAAGAGAGAAAGAAAGTGTGCACTGGAGAAGAGAAACTGGAGAGCCTTTCTGGAATTTTGTTTGAAGGGAAGATGACTGGTCACAGCTACAATGTCTACAATGCTGTCTATGCTGTGGCACATGCTTTAAATAAAATCAGTTCCCAACGTCGAACCTTCAGAGGGAGTCTGAAACTTCAGGATGTGCAACCATGGCAGGTATTTGCAGCTTAAAGAAAAATACAGTTAAGATTATGATGCAGAAGTAAAGGTAAGTTATTTTCATTTTTCTTTTTTTCAATCTATTTGGATAATTCCTTCCAACCGCATTTGAAGCAGTGATTTATTCATTGTTTTAATTCATTGCTACTCATGCGTGTGGAGCCCTGTCAGGAAAAAAGGCGAAAGGTGGTGGTGGTGATAGACAGATGGAAATATGTCATCAAATAAACTATTCAGAAATGTATTTGACAAGTCTTTGGAAATGATTTCAAGAATTTGCTGTCTCTTTGTCCACATTCTTTTCATTTTAGGTCCATCACATTCTAAGGAGGATTGCATTCAACAACAGTGAAGGAGATACTGTGTCTTTTGATGAAAATGGTGAATTAGATACAAGTTTTGATATTACAAACTGGCTGATGTTCCCCAATGGCTCTGTGGTTCGAGTGAAAGTTGGTAGGCTGGAACCTCAGGCACCTCAAGGCAAACAGTTAGCTATTAATGATGATCAAATTGTGTGGAATCAAGGCTTTAACCAGGTAAGAAACATCTATAAGTGCTCAGTTACAAGAGCCAACTGACTCATGCCACAGTGCAAAACTAAAAAAAACAAAAACCTAATTCAGGGAGGGCTTCTTAACACAGTACAATCACCTCTCAGAAGGAGGCTTTAATTACCTCCCTAGCCCAGCAGGCTGTCCCTTCTCTGATAGTATTTATAAGCCATGAGGAACAACGGGTTACAGTGTAAGTGGTTTCCTGACTGATCCAAACATGTTGTCCACATCCTCAGGATGTTCTCAAAACACATCACCACTAATAGCATTTCATGCATATGAACAGGTGCTGCCGCTTTCTGTTTGCAATGAGAACTGTTACCCAGGCTACAGCAGAAAAAAGAAAGAGGGGGAGAAATTTTGCTGCTATGATTGTGCTCGATGCCCAGAAGGAATGATCTCTCACCAGAAGGGTAGGAGACATATGTACAGAGATATCAAGGAATTTCCATAAAGGTGGTAATGTGCTGGTGATGATTACTATTATTATTGAATGTGCATCCATTGAATATATATGACTTTGGTTCACATTAAGAACTTCAAAAATCATTTTAATGTGTGTGTGTGTGTGTGTGTGTAACAGATTGATAGTGAAATTGATCGGATAATATATGAAAGAAGTTCAAGGAAACAAAAGGGTCCATTCTTACTATTTTTTTATAAATAAATCCTTTAAACAGAAGTTTAAAGGTCATGTCCATGATAGATTAGCACCTGGTTCATTTGTGGTAGAAGTCTTGGCAAACCATGAAGGAGTATTCCCTCTTCCCCTTTTTAACATGTTCTGCACACCCTTCTCTTAATGCAACATAGACTCAGCAATAGGAGAAGAGCAGCAATTAGTCAACATGATTTTATGTGCCCAAGATGCAGCACGGAACAAATCAACTTAGTAGAAGAGCTTCAGAATTGTTTAAACACATTTCAGGGACAAGGCTGTGGGTCAATATTACCCCTTTTTTTCTCATATGTCCATTTTCTGTGGAGGTAATTGCATGTTTTAAGATAAAAAATGGTGGTATCAGCTCCAATGTATATCTAGGTTCCAAAGGATTTAGGACTGGATTTCAGACCACTAGCCTGGAAGGTAGATTGGTTTTCTTTGTGCATCCCTGTTTTAGTCAGGGCTTTCCCATAATATTCAAACCACTGCATTCCCAATCCTGAGCCCAGGATAAGTATTTACTTTGGAGAAAAGAGTTATTTCACTCCTTTTCAATCTCCCCTCGTTAATGGGGATTGTATCGCCTTAGTTCAGAAGTAAGAATATGCTAAGGTATAATGCTGCCACATACCCAATAACTGTGTTGTGATTTATGTCTGTAATTTCTCGGTTTTCTTACAACAAATGAATGTTTTGATTTAGCCTAGTCGGGAGCTACGTTCTCTTTTTTTAAAAAAATAATATTTATTACTTTTAAAGCTTACAAATAAGAAAAAAGAGGGGGGGAAAGAAAAAAGAAAAAAAACAATACAATACAATATACAAAACACAACCTTAACACAATAAACTAAACAGTACAAAACAAAAACAATTTTAAAACATACTTCATACCTTTTCCATATTCTATCTTTCATTCCCTTGTTTCATCAACCTCCTCTCACCTCCCTCTTTGTATTCCACTTCCATTAATTCTTTCAGCAATTCCTTTCCATCTTTCTCTATTTTCTATCATATAAATGTCTTAACATATTTTTAATCTTATTTCCATTAAAATTAATATACTTATTTAAGCTTAACTCCTTATAGCATTTCTACTAAGGCCATAAAATTTCATTCCAACATTTTTCTATCACTCATTAATTTTACAATATTTCTATATATAGACTTTAAGTTTTCCAATCTTCTTCCACCATCTCCTCTCCCCAGTCTCAGACTCTGCCAGTCACTTCCGTCAACTCCATACAGTCCATCAACCTGGAGATCTTATGTCCAAGGCTCTTAACTCTTTTCCACGTCCCTTCTGCAGGTCTTCTTCATATTCTTTGATGCTATAGAGCAGATCTCGGGGAAACTCCGACCTATCAATACTTTTGTTCCTTCTCGATGGGTCAGCCAAATTTCCATAGTTAAAGCTAACGTCCATGAAGTATTTCAAAGCATGTTTCAAAATTCCTCCAAATCCAAAGGCCCCCAGAACTCCAGTCTCCTCCTGACCCAGATCCATGTCCCAAAAGTCAGTTAATCCCTGCATGGGGGGATCTTTCCAACTTTCCTTCTCCAATCCAGGCCAGGCTTCGATCCTCAAAATTTGACTTTTTCTAGATTCAATCATAAAAGGCCTCAACTTATAATCCTCAATTTGCCTCTGTAAGGCTACAACTTTCTCCTTCTCCTTTTCCACATTTTGTTCTGCTAAAGTAGATTCCTGCAACAAGTCCTGAATAATTTCTGTATTGGTGCTCACTTTTTGTCCCAAATTAATCACTTTTTGTCCCAAATTATCAATTTTAGTAGCCATAACATCCGTCTTTTTATGCAGCTGTTCCAGCGAATAGCTTATCTTGCATAATGCATTCACTAAGGCTTCTCCTGTCGACATTGTTAAATGGTCCAAGGTCAGTCCTTGATTCTCACAGCTCTTATCCTGCAGCTGGAGATTCCCCAGCTCCACTCTTGTAACAGTTTCAAAAGTTCCCTCTAGAGGGAAACAGTCTCCACTTGTATCAATCCTTTCAAGCACAGTTCCAAAAGTAAAGTTAGTTTCAATTTTCAGTTACTTTTCCTCCTTTTTAAACACAGAAGAGGACAATGGAAACAATATATTTCTCTTATTTAACTAACTGTCAACATACGTTTTATTCACAGTCAATGAACTCTCCCAAAACGTCAATCTACAGGCAGCCCGTTCCAGGTTCAGAGCAGTGGTAATTTAATTTTTATCGCTCTCTCCTGCAGGTTTACACGATCCAAAATTTCCCCCCTCTTCTCCTGCTTCCAAGGGGGGGTTTAATGATTTTAATTTGATGGAAGTTTAATCCTTTACATAAGGCTTCCAAGACCTTAGCTTGCAGCTTCTTTGCTTCAATCTATTTACAAAAGGGGAAGGCGGACTTCCTGTTTGAAACCTTCCCGTTTCGGTACCAAATTAAGACGTTTGTAAATCCAATTTTCTGTTCTACTCACGGGTAGTTGTTTAGAGTCAGATTGTCCACAGGAAAAAGTCAGCGCTCTCCGGCAACACCAATGCGGCTTCCCTCCGTGAAAAAAGCAGTCAATTCGAAGCACTGCGCCGCTCACCCCACATCACTCCGGATCCCCGAACCGGGGTTTCCCCGCGAGTAGGGGAGGCACAAAAGCTGCCAGCCGAATCCCACGTTCACAGGCTTCTCCCGCCTGTGATTTTACTGGGTCTCTGCCTTCGCCGTGGCGGTCAGACCCTGATTTCCACGGAGCAAATTCCTCCTGATCGGAGGAATTCCGCCATTGCCGGAGGCGCCAACCCGGAAGTCTTCAGGAGCTACGTTCTCAAGTTATACAACCATTTATCAGACACTGTTCCATGACATCTCTCACAAAAGATCCCCCTCCTGTCTAGGAGGCCAGTAAATGGGAATGCTGGTGGCAGGTGCACATATGAAGGTTCCCAACACACATGTGTACAACATTTGTCAACACCTGCAAACATTTAATGTATGTGTGTGTGTGTGTGTGTGTGTGAAGGTATAGATGTTGGGCTACCCTTAGAAATACTTAAACTGTTCTTCCTTTTTTCAGACATGGATGCTTGTGTGAATTGTCCCGAAGATCAGTATCCCAACAAAGACCAAACTCAGTGCATTCCTAAAATTATAAGCTACCTCTCTTACAGAGAAGATTTAGCAATCACCTTAACTAGCTTGGCTATTGTTTTCTCTTTTGTCACAATTGTAGTACTTGGAATTTTTATAATACACAAGGACACTCCCATTGTAAAAGCCAACAACCGGACCCTCACCTACATCCTCCTCATCTCCCTCCTCCTTTGTTTCCTCTGTTGTTTGCTCTTCATTGGACAACCTGGAAAGGCAACCTGCCTTCTACGTCAAACCACTTTTGGCATTGTCTTCTCTGTGGCCCTTTCTTCTGTGTTGGCATTTATGGGAACAAAACCAGGATCCAGGGTGAGGAAATGGACGGGGAAGAGACTGGCTAATTCTATTGTTCTCTCCTGCTCTTTTATTCAGACTGCCATTTGTACTCTTTGGTTAAGTTCTGCTCCTCCATTCCCAGGTAGAGACATACATTCAGTGAAGGGTGAAATCATACTAGAATGTAATGAGGGTTCTGTTTCCATGTTTTACTGTGTCCTGGGCTATATGGGTTTCCTAGCCATTGTCAGCTTCATTGTGGCTTTTCTTGCCAGGGAGTTGCCAGACAGTTTCAATGAAACCAAATTTATCACTTTCAGCATGTTGGTGTTTTGCAGTGTATGGTTATCCTTTATTCCAACCTACCTGAGCAGCAAAGGAAAGTACATGGTGGCTGTGGAAATCTTCTCCATCTTGTCATCCAGTGCTGGATTATTGGGTTGTATCTTTTCCCCTAAATGCTATGTCATTGTACTCAGGCCCGAGCTTAACAGCAGAGAGCAACTCGTCAGAAAAAGGAAATGAAATAATATATCCATTTCATTAATCTGTTCCTTTATTAATAGAAATTATGGTGTTGAAGGGATTTCAGGAGAATTTGAACATAGTTTCTTAGGAAAATAACTCTCTTCACATTCCCATGAGTGGACTTGAACCAGGCATATACTATCTCAAGAGGGTTGTCTATCTTGTTTCTATCTTCTTAAACACCCACATATTGTCTGCTTCTCCAAATGCCCTTCTGGGTCCAGAATGAGGTTGCATCTATTAGTACATTCCTAATGAGAGAATTCCACTTCACCTGACCTCCTTCCTATGTGGCTACTCATAAAAATGTAGACGCTACTAACATGATCGGGTTTGTGTTTTTTACCACCAGGAATTTTTAGAAAAAAGAAAAGGAGTAAATTTTATTAGTATTTTCCACACAACAACAGCAACCCCCAAAAAATACACAAAACACAAAAACAAACATATGAAAAACAAATCCAAATCTTACAAATTAATAGTATAAACACTAAAAAGGAAAACAAACGTTGACTTCCACCAATCCCACAGCACCTCCTTTACCTCTCATTGTATCTTCCTGTTCTCCTTTTCATCTCGATCCTAGCATCTAAATATATATCCCTCTTTCTTATCCTTTCACTTCACAAGGTTATTCCAGACTCAGTCAGATTTCTGTCCTCAAACCTTGTCTTTTAAGGCATTCGTTTAGGCACTCCCATTCCTTTTTCACTACTGTAATGGTTCCTAAGGGGGTTGCTCGTGCGTAAGCAGGTGCCTATCTTCCTGGCTGGGTGCAAACACCTGGCTGGGCTGCCAAAGTGAACCTCCTCTGTCCGGACAGCTGGTGTAAGGCCTCCATTTCTTCGGCAAATTGCTCAGCCGCAGGTACACTCCATCCTTCCTCCCCCCTCCCTGGGAAGGCCCTGGGGTGACACCCATAATTGGCCATGAAAGGGCTCATTCCCATGGACATGTGTTCAGCGTTATTGTACGCAAATTCAGCCAATGCCAATTTCTCTACCCAATCGTTCTGCCTCTCACTGACATAGCAGCGTAGGTACTGCTGGAGTATGCCATTTGCTCTTTCGGCCTGTCCGTTGGTTTCTGGGTGCCTCGCTGTCGAGAAGCTCACCTCGACCTGCAGCAAGCTCATGAGCCTCCGCCAGAACCTGGAAGTAAATTGTTTCCTGCTATCTGAGATAACTCTCAATGGGGTGCCATGCAGCCTAAAAATGTGGTCCACAAACAGCCTGGCTGTCTCCTCTGCCGACACTGCATGCGAATGGCCCATTTTAGTCAGCAGATTGACCACCACCATGACCACTGTCTTTCCCCTTGTCTTGGGCAGATCTGTCATAAAATCAATGGACACCACCTCCCAGGGCCTCTCCGGTGTTGGTAAGGGTTCCAGTAACCCTGCGGGGGCAGTCCTTTCCCCCTTCGCCCTCTGGCACTGGTCGCACCCTCGTACATATTCTCTTACGTCCTCCCTCACCCTTGGCCACCAGAATTGCCTGGTGACTAATAGTGCTGTCTTGTGCTGTCCAAAGTGCCCAGCTGTTGGATTGTCATGGAGCTGCCTAAGTATTTTGCCCCTCAATGTCTCCCCTGGTACATACAGCACTCCCTTGTGGTACAGTAGCCCTTCCTTTCCCTCAAAACCCCCATTGTCTTCCTTTCCTCCTCTGAGCTCCCTGATTTTAGTCTGAGCAAACCCATCATCTCTGGTGAGCTCTGCTAGTTCTTGTTTACCTACCAACGCTCCCCCACACACCCACTTGGGGAACACGTGCCTGGCCTCTGGAGGCCCTTCCCCCTCCATGTATTCCAGTTTCCAGGAGACTGCATCTGCCCTAACATTCTCCTCTCCGGGCACATATTGTATCTCGAAGAAAAACTTGGCGAACTCCTGGGACCATCTGATTTGTCTCTGGTTAAGCACCCACGTGGCCCGCCAGTATTCCAGGTTCTTGTGGTCGATTCGGACCTGGATCTTGTGCCGTGCCGCATAAATCGCAAGCAGTTCTCGGTCATACACCGTGTAGTTTTGCTCCAACTTGCTCAGCTTCCTGGAGAAAAAGGCACACGGTTTCCAGTTCTCCTTGGACCCGGGTTGCAACAATACGGCTCCAATGGCTCAGTCAGACGCGTCCATCTCCAGTCTCATGGGCTTCTCTGGATCCACGTGCAGGAGCTGTTCTTCCGAGGCGAACACCTTCTTCAATTTCTCAAAGGACTGCTGCGCATCCTGTGTCCATGCAAACTTCTTTTTGCTACTAAGACAATCCATAATGGGTGCTGTCAAGTGGGCGAAGTTCTTTATGAACTTCCTGTAGAAGTTGCTGAAGCCTAGGAACGTCTGCACATCCTTTTGGTTTCTGGGGGCCTTCCATTCCAGCACTGCTTCTACCTTGCCTGGGTCCATGGCCAGTCCCTTGTCAGACAACCTGTATCCTAGGAACTCGACCTCCCGGGCATGGAATTAGCATTTTTCCAGCTTGACCCACAACTGATGCTTCTTCAATCTCTGTAGCACCTCCCTGATGTCTTGGACGTGTTGTGCCTCATTCTCTGAATAGATGAAGACGTCATCCAGAAAGGCCACGCAATTCTTGTACAGCAGTGGCCCCAACACATGGTGCATGAAGGATTGAAAGCAGGCGGACCCCGATTGTAATCCAAATGGCATAACCAAATACTCAAAAGCCCCCAAGGGGGGTGAACATAGTCGTTTTCCATTCGTCCCCCTCCCGTATTCTAATCAGATTGTATGCCCCCCTTAGGTCCAGCTTGGTAAAAATCTTTCCCTGCCTCACACGTGTCAGAATATCGTCGATTCTGGGCATTGGGAAAGTCACGGGTTCTGATACCAAATTCAAACGGCAGTAGTCCACCACAAGTCTGGGCTGATAGGTTGTTTTTTTGTCCACAAAGAACACTGGACTCCCTCCCACCGCCTTCGATTCCCTTATGAAGCCCCTCTTCAAGTTCTTGTCAATAAACTGCCTCAACTCCTCCATCTCCCGGTCGGACATGGCGTACAGCTTACCCACCGGTAACTGGGCCCCCAGAAGCAGGTTGATTTGGCAGTCATACGGTCTGTGGGGGGGGCAGTCTATCCGCCTATCTCTCGCTGAAGACCTCCTTCAAATCAGCATATTGCGGTGGCACCCGCCCCTTTTCCTCCAGGACCACCCCAGCCACCCTGGCCACAGTCATTCTTGGTTCCTTTCCTCCCAGACAGTGTTCTAAGCAGTAAGCTGACCCAAAGGTGAGCGACCGCTGATGCCATGACACCACTGGGTCATGTAGTGCCAGCCAGCTCATTCCTAGTATGATTGGGGGTCCCGCCAGCATGGCCACATGAAAGGCCATTGTTTCCATGTGCCTGGAAACACTCATCCGCATTGGCGGTGTCTGGTGTGTCACTTCCCCTCCCAGCAGTTCCCTGCCATCAATGGTGGTCACCTGCAAGGGGAAATCTAGTGGCAACAGGTGGAGCTGGTGCTCCAGGGTGAAGTCTCTACTGAAGAAATTGCATGAGGACCCAGAATCTAGCAACCCATTCACCTTGACTGGGTGCCCGTTTGGGAGTTCTAGCACCACTTCAATGGCTATAGCTGCTTTGGGAGGGTCAGGCTGAGGCACTTCTATTGGTTGCTGGCCTGGCTGCTGCCCCTGCTGGTCGGCAGCCAGGCTTTCTCGTTTCCCTGCACTGGCCCCTCCTCCCCCTTCTCATCGTGGCCAAGCCTTTCGTTGGGGGCAGACCCGTGCAAAATGTCCTGGCCGCTGAAAAGGAAACACTTCTTGATAGTTTCCCACTCCTTTCCCTCCTTTTTCCGGACTTCGCTAGCGTTTGAAACTTCGTGTGCGCACGCTCCATCAATTTCCATTGGCTCTGCTGCCTGGGAAGGCTCCCTCAGCATCTCAGGAATCCGGTTGCCATGGGAATGCTGCCCCCTTATCTCCCGCCTTTCTTGAGCCCATGCTTCCTGGCGTACACCAATCGCAAGCACAGTCTTTGTAAGCTGATCCATCGACTGCGGGCGGGGCGCTCTGGACAACTCGTCTTTCACTTCGGGAGCCAAACCTGCCTCAAACAGCGTTTGTACTGGTTCAGAGCCCAGATTCCACCCGAGCTTGTGCACTAACATCGCAAAACGCGACCAGTAGTTTCTGACGGACAGGGTCCCCTGCTTGCACCCCAGCAGTTCCCTCCGTGTCACACTTTGCTCCACCTTGCTGGAGAACATCGCATCCATTGCTTGGTAGAATTTTTTAAGATCTTTTAATGCATCATTCTCCATCGCCATCAAGGGCCTGATCCATTCCCGCGCCCCATCCTGCAGATGTCCAATAATGTACGCCACCCTCTCCCTGTCATCTGCAAAGTCATTTTTCTGCAATTCCAAAGCATATTGGATTTCCGTTCGGAAAGCATTGTAGTCTTGGGGCTTCCCCCCAAACTTATTCACCAGCCCAGGGACCTTCCTCCCTATCGGGGTGGCTCTGACCTGTGCATCCTGAGCCCGCCTCTCCTCCAGCCGTGCCAACAAGGTAGCGACATGTGCCTCCAGGTCTCAATTCCTCTCGACCAGACCTCACACCATGGCTGCTTGCTCTGTCTCTCTGGCTGGTCCTGTCTGGCTCATCGTGCTGCCTTCCCCGGGCTGCGCACCAGCAACGTCAGGGACTCACGGATTGCTGTAATGGTTCCTAAGGGGGTTGCTCGTGCGTAAGCAGGTGTCTATCTTCCTGGCTGGGTGCAAACACCTGGCTGGGCTGCCAAAGTGAACCTCCTCTGTCCGGACAGCCACTCGCCCGTGGCTGACTCAATCGCTGGCAGAATCCATGAGTGGGCGTTTCTTAAACTTTTTCCAGCAAAGAAGTTCTTTGACACCTAGTCTCTGCCTACCCTCTCTGCGCGGAAGCGTCCTGCGCAGGGAGGGCATGGGCAACGGAGGACCTCTAGTCTCTCCGCTGGTCCCAGGCAAGGAGTCATGGGATCGCCTCGCCACTTCCCCCACCAGCCCCCCTTCTCCACTGGTGCTACACTGATTCTCCTCCCCAGAAGATGGGCTGCTTCTCCCAATCCCTGGACGCCCTCTGGAATCCCTCTGGGCTCCGCGCTCTCCCTCCAGTACTGATGGCAGTTCCCTGACAACTACACTTTTGGTTTTTGTCTTATTATATCTGTCAGTTCAGCTAACTCTAAGTATTCTGAAAGCTTACATAACCATTCTCCCCTAGTGGGTAACTGATTCCCTTTTCAATACTTAGTTTTATCTTTTGGGATATTGTCATTTAATATTCCTAAAATGAATGCCTCTGGCCTTTACTATATGATACTCTTAATATTTTCTTTATTTCTTCATGGATCCATGATCCATACCACCAGGAATCTTAAGAGTCACTGCCAGCTTCATTAAAAATTATATTTCCTTCAATTTTACAAAATGTTTGGAGAGAAATACTGTAGAAGAATCAATGTAAGCCTATTCTACCCTTGAAGGATATGTTGCTGCCACTTGCTACCATATCCATGTAAGAGTTTTCCTTTGGCGATACAGACTGCATCACAATTTGGGCCTCTTTCATTTCCAAATGGAGCACTCAATGAACCCAGTTCCTCCTCGGAGCTAGCAGTGTGAGGTTTGTGGAACAATGTATAAGTAGTAGGATGATACAAAGAATTAGAACCTTAAATAGCCTATAATTCCTAAGACAGATGTGGGCACAGAAAAGAATTACCTTTCCTTGAAACTAGTTTAAACTGTTTTACAGCTGTTTCCTTTTTGTAGGAACTGTATAATTTAACACAAACAATTGAAACATGGTGGTTATACTCAGGCCTGTACAGAGCTTGTTTGAGGCCCAGGGTAGGAATCTTGTCCTTGGCATGATAGCGTAAATACGCCAGGCCCTTAGAGGGACTCAACTGCTGGATTAGCCCTCAAGGCCTGGGGCAAGTGTACCTAGCTGCACACTACATCCTGCATGGACCTGGCTATACCTGAGCTCAGCTTCACAAATGGTCAAGCTCAGAAACAGCTTTCAGTACTTTTTGAAAATATTAAAGAAAGCCTTGGTTTGTTGCCATACAATTCTCACAGAGAGCAACACTGCTGAACAGAGTACTCCCTGCAAGACTTGCTCTATTGCAATTCAAACTCTGCAGAGGCAAGAACTCCTAAGCGATAGCTACTCCAACCTGTGGGCAGCTAGATGACCTTTCTGGGCTTTTTGTTTGTTTGTTATGAAAGGGGGGGGCATGGGGCACTGCTGCATGCTTGGACTGCCTGCTAGTTGCTTTTAAAAAATGAAGTTTTAAAAATTGTACTTCTGCATTGAATTTTAAGGATTTCCCCTTTTAAATACACACAGAAACAGGTGAGATGGACTTAGTCCATTCCCACTGTAATACAGGAATGGACCAGACTTCAATGAGTCTGTCCATCCCCATCTCGTCCTCTGTCGTCCCCTTCTCCTTGTGCCCTCCATCTTTCCGAACATCAGGGTCTTTTCCAGGGAGTCTTCTCTTCTCATGAGGTGGCCAAAGTATTGGAGCCTCAGCTTCATGATCTGTCCTTCCAGTGACCACTCAGGGCTGATTTCCTTAAGAATGGATGCGTTTGATCTTCTTGCAGTTCATGGGACTCTCAAGAGTCTCCTCCAGCACCATAATTCAAAAGCATCAATTCTTCGGCGATCAGCCTTCTTTATGGTCCAGCTCTCACTTCCATACATCACTACTGGGGAAACCATGGCTTTAACTATACGGACCTTTGTTGGCAAGGTGATGTCTCTGCTTTTTAAGATGCTGTCTAGGTTTGCCATCGCCTTTCTCCCAAGGAGCAGGCGTCTTTTAATTTTGTGACTGCTGTAAAATCTCTCACTGCCTCTCCTCTTTCACCCTCATTAAAAGGTTCTTTAATTCCTCTTCACTTTCTGCCATCAAGGTTGTATCATCTGCATATCTGAGGTTGTTGATATTTCCTCCGGTGATCTTAATTCCGGCTTGGGATTCATCCAGCCCAGCCTTTTGCATGATGAATTCTACATATAAGTTAAATAAGCAGGGAGACAATATACAGCCTTGCCGTACTCCTTTCCCAATTTTGAACCAATCAGTTGTTCCATATCCAGTTCTAACTGTAGCTTCTTGTCCCACATAGAGATTTCTCAGGAGACAGATGAGGTGATCAGGCACTCCCATTTCTTTAAGAACTTGCCATAGTTTACTGTGGTCGACACAGTCAAAGGGTTTTGCATAGTCAATGAAGCAGAAGTAGATGTCTTTCTGGAACTCTCTAGCTTTCTCCATAATCCAGCGCATGTTTGCAATTTGGTCTCTGGTTCCTTTGCCCCTTCGAAATCCAGCTTGCGCTTCTTGTAGAATTTTAAGCATAACCTTGCTAGCGTGTGAAATGAGTGCAATTGTGCAGTAGTTAGAGCATTCTTTGATACTGCCCTTCTTGGGGATTGGGATGTAGACTGATCTTCTCCAATCCTCTGGCCACTGCTGAGTTTTCCAAATTTGCTGGCATATTGAGTGTAGCACCTTGACAGCATCATCTTTTAAAATTTTAAATAGTTCAGATGGAATATCATCACTTCCACTGGCCTTGTTATTAGCAGTGCTTTCTAAGGCCCATTTGACTTCACTCTCCAGGATGTCTGGCTCAAAGTCAGGAACCACACTACCTGGGGTATACAAGACATCCATTTCTTTCTGGTATAATTCCTCTGTGTATTCTTGCCACCTCTTCTTGATGTCTTCTGCTTCTGTTAGGTCCTTTCCACTTTTGTCTTTTATTATGGTAATCTTTGTACGAAATGTTCCTTTCATATCTCCAATTTTCTTGAACAGATCTCTGGTTTTTCCCATTCTATTGTTTTCCTTCTTGTCTCTCCTTGCTATTCTTTGGAGATCTGCATTCAATTTCCTGTATCTTTCACTATCTCCCTTGCATTTTGCTTGCCTTCTCTCCCCCGCTATTTGTAAGGCCTCATTGGACAGCCACTTTGCTTTCTTGCATTTCCTTTTCGTTGGGATGGTTTTAGTTGCTGCCTCCTGTATAATGTTACGAGCCTCCATCCATAGTTCTTCAGGCACTCTGTCCACCAAATCTAAATCCTTAAACCTGTTCCTCACTTCCACTGTGTATTCATAAGGGATTTGACTTAGATTTTATCTTACTGGCCCAGTGGTTTTTCCTACTCTCTTCAGTTTAAGCTTGAATTTTGCTATAAGAAGCTGATGATCTGAGCCACAGTCAGCTCCAGGTCTTGTTTTTGCTGACTGTATAGAGCTTCTCCATCTTTGGCTGCAGAGAATATAATCAATCTGATTTCGATGATGCCCATCTGGTGATGTCCATGTGTAAAGTCGTCTCTTGTGTTGTTGGAAAAGAGTGTTTGTGATGACCAGCTTGTTCTCTTGGCAGAACTCTATTAGCCTTTGCCCTGCTTCATTTTGAACTCCAAGGCCAAACTTGCCAGTTGTTCCTTTTATCTCTTGACTCCCTACTTTAGCATTCCAATCCCCTATAATGAGAAGAACATCCTTCTTTGGTGTCATTTCTATAAGGTGTTGTAAGTCTTCTTAGAATTGCTCAATTTCAGTTTCTTCAGCACCAGTGGTTGGTGCATAAACTTGGATTACTGTGATGTTAAAAGGTCTGCCTTGGATTCATATCGAGATCATTCTATCATTTTTGAGATTGCATCTCAGTACAGCTTTCGCCACTCTTTTGTTGACTATGAGGGCCACTCCATTTCTTTTACGGGATTCCTGCCCACAGTAGTAGATATGATGGTCATCCGAACTGAATTCGCCCATTCCTGTCCATTTTAGTTCACTGATGCCCAGGATTTCAATATTTATTCTTGCCATCTCATTTTTGACAACATCCATCTTACCCAGGTTCATGGTTCTTACATTCCAGGTTCCTATGCAATATTTTTCTTTACAGCATTGGACTTTCCTTTCGCTTCCAGGCGTATCCGCAACTGAGCGTCCTTTCGGCTTTGGCCCAGCCGCTTCATCAGCTCTGAATCTACTTGTACTTGTCCTCCTCTCTTCCTCAGTAGCATGTTGGATGCCTTCCGACCTGAAGGGCTCATCTTCCAGCATCATAACTGTCAGGGAACTGCCATCGGAAGGACAGGTGGTGAGAAGGCTTCAGGAGGATAGGAGAGACACTTCTTCAGCAGAAGAGGGAACCAGTAGGGGGAGTGCGGGAGCTCCAAAGGAAAGGGAGTCGGAGGGGAGGCTCTGGGATACTTCCAGTGAGAACAGTGAGGAGGTATCAGGACACCCTTTAAGGACCCCCACCCCTCGCCAGAAACTGTCACGCAGGGAATCCAGGAGGCGCATGTCCGTGAAACAGCTTTTATGTTGGAAACGTTTCCGCAAACGCCCACTGTCAGATACTACCAGCGACTGACGGAGCCACCCCGAAGGGCTCCGCTCAAGGCAGGGCTTCACTACACTGAGTGAGCTCTGAGGGATCAAGTTTTAACGCACAAGCAGCTCATTATCCCACCACAGCAATCTGACAGTCCCTGAAAGCAGCTTGTGCAAAGAGAGGCATCATGAGCAACCCAGCCGGAGCCGGAGATGGGGGAGCAGCTGCAGCCGGTCCTAGCCTGGAAGAAAGGTACAGGATGTTGGAGGTACAGTTAGCTCTGCAAACGGCGAGGCTTGAGGAGAGGAGGGCTCATGATGCAGAAAAGGGGAAAGCCGCCCAGCTCTCGAGGAAAGTGCCTGGACTGGTGCAGAAGTTTGGGGGTGATCCCAGGAATTATCAAGCCTTCAGGACAGAGATGCAATATGCCCTCAATCTGCAGTTTGATGATTTTCCTGATGAGGAATCGAGGGTTGCTTATGTGATTGGCCATCTCGAAGGCGGGGCAAAACATTGGGTGAGGCCACTAATGGCAGCCAATAATGAAGCCCTAAGGGACACAAGGAAGTTTTTTCGCGCCATGGATCTGATGTTTTCCAGCGAGATTGAGCAGGGAGTGGCGCGCAGGCAGTTAATGGCGTGTAAACAAGGGAACCGATCTGTCCGTGAGTACTGGACTGAGTTCACCATGTTGATCCATAAATTAGGTTGGGATTTGTCAGCGGAACCGATACAAATGCTGTTCGAAGAAGGACTATCTTCGGCAGTGAAAGACGAACTTTCCCGGGGGCCCAGGGCGGAGTCTATGGACCATCTGACTAAATCAGCGCTGGCCATAGGATCACGCCAGGAGGCCAGAGCCTTGGAGAAGCGGGAAGGGAAAGGGGAGCGTTGGAGGGATTTCCGCATTCCAGAGATTCCAGAGCAGCCTTCTCTGCCAGCAGAGCCGATGGAAATCGGAACAGCGCGCGCGCGCGCAATTTCAAACCCCAGTGAAGGGCGGAAGAAGGAGGGAAAAGGCGCCAAGAAATGTTTTCTCTGTCAACAGCCAGGTCACTTTGCCAGAGTTTGTCCGCAAAGAAAGGAATGGCAAGGAATGGCGGGAGCTGTTGGGGAGGAGGGAGAAGGAGCTAAGGAGCAAGTAAAAGCCAACGCCTGGCTGCCACCGACGGGGCACAGCAGCCAGGCCAAGGAACAGTAAATGTGCCCACGCCAGAACCCCCAAGACCAGCTCTTGTAATAGAGGTATTGCTGGAGCTGGCAAACGGACACCCACTAAAAGTGAAGGCACTATTAGACTCAGGCAGCTCCTGCAACTTAATGAGTAAGGAGTTTGCAGCCGCACATCAGATACAGACCATCCCTTTAAAAAATCCCCTGCAGGTGACCACGATTGATGGGAGGGCGCTGTTGGGGGGAGAAGTAAACCAGCAGACTGTCCCCATGACAATGAGGGTGGCAAGACACACGGAACGGATAGCGTTTAATATAGCCACGTTGGGAGGAGCGCCCATCATTTTGGGGATGAGCTGGCTAGCGCTGCATGATCCGCTTGTGGGATGGCATCAGAGAGTGGTTTCCTTTGGGTCAGCACATTGTATGGGACACTGCACAGAAAAAGGGGGCCAAGTAGGCACTCAGGCCACGTTAGCAAAGATAGAAGCAATGGATCAAGGTAGGGTACCACGACAATATGCAGATTTTGCCGACGTCTTCAGCGAAAGGGAAGCAGATAAACTACCCCCGCACAGACCCTTTGACTGCCAAATCAACTTACTCCCAGGAGCACAATTGCCAGTGGGCAAGGTGTATGCAATGTCTGACAGGGAGATGCAGGAGCTAAGGGAGTTTATTGACAAAAACCTCAAGCGTGGGTTCATCAGAGAGTCACGAGCGGTGGGGGGTAGCCCAGTGTTCTTTGTGGACAAAAAAAACTCGGACAAACCGAGATTAATTGTGGATTTCCGGGCCCTGAACGCAGTGTCCGAACCCGTGACTTTCCCTATGCCCAGAATCGATGACATTCTGACCCGGGTGAGAAAAGGGAAGATTTTTACCAAGCTGGACCTGAGGGGGGCGTATAACCTGATACGTATGAGAAAGGGAGATGAGTGGAAAACCACTATGTTCACCCCCTTGGGAGCATTTGAGTACTGCGTTATGCCTTTCGGCCTCCAGGCGGGATCAGCAGTATTTCAATCATTCATGAATCACGTACTAGGACCATTGCTGTACAAGAACTGCGCTGCGTTCTTGGATGATGTACTGGTGTACTCAGAGGATGAAGAGCAGCATGTGCGAGATGTACGAGAGGTACTGAGCAAACTGCAAGAAAACCAGCTGTGGGTGAAACTGGAGAAGTGTCAGTTTCACACCAGGGAGGTGGAATTCCTAGGGTACCGGTTGTCGGACAAGGGGCTGGCCATGGATCCTAGCAAGGTGCAAGCGGTGCTGGAATGGAGGCCACCGAAAACTAAGAAAGATGTGCAGAGGTTTTTGGGGTTCGGAAACTTCTATCGGAAGTTCATCAAGAACTTCGCCCACTTAACAGCCCCCATCACGGATTGTCTCAGCAGTAAGAAGAAATTTGTCTGGACGGAAGAAGCGCAGCGAGCTTTCGAAAGTTTAAAGAGGGCGTTTGTTTCGGAAGAACAACTCTTACACGTGGATCTGCAGCAGCCGATGAGGGTGGAAACCGACGCGTCTGACAGAGCGGTGGGCGCCGTGCTCCTGCAGCCAGGAGCGAAAACGTCAGAATGGAGACCGTGTGCCTTCTTCTCGAGGAAATTGAACAAGTCTGAGAGGAATTATACAGTGTACGACAGAGAATTACTCGCCGTCCATGAAGCGTTCAAGAGATGGAGACACCTGTTGATTGGGGCGCAACACAAGGTTCAAGTGCGGACAGACCACAAAAATCTAGAATACTGGAGAACAGCCCGAGTATTGAACCAGAGACAAGTAAGATGGGCGCAAGAGTTCTCCAAGTTCAATTTTGAAATTCGCTACGTGCCAGGGGCTGAGAATGTCAGGGCGGACGCTCTCTCCAGAAAACCTGAGTACTTGGAGGGGGAAGGAGGGGCGGAAGAAAGACATATCATCTCAGAGGACCACTGGGTTTGTGGGGCGGCATTGGTGGGTCAAAGAGAACTGGTAGAGGGTATTGAAAACGATGAATATGCCCAAGAAAAACTTAGGGAACTCAGGGAGACAGGTGAGAACGCAGGGGGGTTTGAGGAAAAGAACGGAAAACTATATTACAAAGGGGCGCTCTACATACCAGATGGGGAACTAAGAGGGCGGGTGCTTAAACAGTTGCATGACAGCCCCACGGCGGGGCACTTCGGGCAGCACAAGACCATGTGGTTGGTTACCAGGGAGTTTTGGTGGCCCAAGGTGCGGGAAGACGTGCGGGAGTATGTCAGGGGATGCGACAGGTGCCAAAGAGCAAAGGGAGAGAGGTTGGCGCCAGCAGGGTTATTAGAACCCTTACCCACCCCAGAAAGGCCATGGGAGATGGTATCCATAGACTTCATGACCGATCTACCGAGATCCAAAGGGAAAACCGCGGTCATGGTGGTGGTAGATCTACTAACTAAGATGTGCCACTTTATAGCTTGTTCACATGCAGTGACAGCGGAAGAAACCGCAAGGTTGTTTGTGGAGCACATTTTTAGGTTGCATGGCGCCCCCTTGAGGGTTTTGAGCGACAGAGGAAAACAATTTACTTCTAGGTTCTGGAGGAAACTAATGAGCATGTTGCATGTGGAGGTAAGTTTTTCCACCGCCAGGCACCCAGAAACAAATGGGCAAGCAGAAAGGGCAAACGGGGTTTTGCAACAATATCTGAGGTGTTATGTAAAGGACAGAGAAACTGATTGGGTAGACAGGTTACCTCTGGCAGAATTTGCCTACAACAACGCGGAGAATGTGTCCACAGGGATGAGTCCCTTTCTAGCCAATTATGGGTGTCATCCTCGGGCGTTTCCAGGAGAGGGCGGGGGAAGGTGGAGTGTACCTGCAGCGGAAAATTTTGTTGAAGAGATGGAAGCGATCCACCGTCAGCTCCAACTCAACTTAGAGAAAGCCAAAGAAGAATATAAGAAGCAAGCAGACAGAAATAGGAGGGAAGGCGAAACCATAAGGGTGGGTAACCGGGTGTGGCTATCCACCCAAGGACTGCCGTTCAAGGGAGGGTGTAAGAAATTGAGACCCAAACGGTTGGGACCCTTTGAGGTCATACAGCAGGTCAACCCAGTAGCATTCAAACTCCGATTGCCCAGTCACATGAAATTGCACCCAGTATTTCACAGGTCATTACTGTCGCCATACAGAGAGGGGTGTGAGTGGGGGGAACATGAGAGGGAGGTCACCCGGACACCCGTCATAGAAGAGAGAGAACGCAACATGGATGTGGCAGGGATCATTGATTCCAGGTGGAAGGGAAATCAGGTGGAATACTTGGTAGAGTGGGAGGGGGAGGAAGAGTCAGAAAACACATGGGTACCGGCAGAGGAAGTCAAAGACGAGATTTTAATAGAAACGTTTCATCGGCGTTTCCCAAGAAAACCACAACCAGTGGCAAGATTTAGGAGGGAACACTTCGGGACTACAGATGAGGAAGGGGAGTTTGAAGGGTTCCCAGAGTCGGGAGTGGAGGTGGAAACAGATTCCGACGAAGGAGAGGAAGATGGGGAAAGAGACGGAAGGCCGTGGTTAGAAGTGTTTGAATCCTCGGAGGATGAGGGGAGTTCCTTCCAGGGATTTCCGTCCTCGCCGCCAGTAAGAGAAGAGGCGGGAGGGGGTGAAGGGGGCCCTGGGGGGGAGGTGGATGTCAGGGAACTGCCATCGGAAGGACAGGTGGTGAGAAGGCTTCAGGAGGATAGGAGAGACACTTCTTCAGCAGAAGAGGGAACCAGTAGGGGGAGTGCGGGAGCTCCAAAGGAAAGGGAGTCGGAGGGGAGGCTCTGGGATACTTCCAGTGAGAACAGTGAGGAGGTATCAGGACACCCTTTAAGGACCCCCACCCCTCGCCAGAAACTGTCACGCAGGGAATCCAGGAGGCGCATGTCCGTGAAACAGCTTTTATGTTGGAAACGTTTCCGCAAACGCCCACTGTCAGATACTACCAGCGACTGACGGAGCCACCCCGAAGGGCTCCGCTCAAGGCAGGGCTTCACTACACTGAGTGAGCTCTGAGGGATCAAGCTTTAACGCACAAGCAGCTCATTATCCCACCACAATAACTTTCATATGCCTGTTGTCTTTGTCCATGGAGTTTTCTTGGCAGGGATACTGGAGTGGCTTGCCGGTTCCTGCTCCAGGTGGATCACGTTTGGTCAAAACTTTCCACTATGACCTGTCCATCTTGGGTGGCCCTGCACGGCATAGCTCATAGCTTCTCTGAGTTATTCAAGCCCTTTCGCCATGGCAAGGCAGTGATCCATGAAGGGGAATAGTGATACTGCATTTGTCTAATTCATATGCATTAGTCTGTGGTTCTGAGGGAGCTCACAGTTTATTTCTGACCTCATTAATTTTTTTCTCTTTTAATAAAGGGATAATTAATGAAATGGTACAAAGTCATGACACTTAATCACTGCTTTAAAACCTGCTGCAAGTTAATTGCTATACTTTTTAAAATATTGCATTGCAATCCATCTTTATTCCTAATAAAACTTTACAGAATATTTTCTTACTTCCTGGACGTTTATCTTGCTAGACTTTTCTGTGTTCTGGGTATGAGGGCAGCAATTCTTTTTCAATGGTCACCCTCAGAGTTGGATCACTTCTCTCCATAACCAATGTGCTTAATGAAATTTAATTATGGTTCTCTAGGGAGAAAACAGCTTTGTGTAGGTTTAGACTAGATGAATTTACTTTATTTTGTATCAAATCATTTATGTAGAAAAGAAACTATATCAGTTTCTGCAATCTAAAGCTTGCCTCATCTTTCAGATGAAATTTCCTTCCAAACTAAAGTTGGGAGAAATTTGCTATCATCCCTAATGTCATAATTTAATGTCAATACCCACTATTTGAAGTTCTACCATTCTATAAAAAACAACACTCTTTTCTTGCTAACATCTATTATGTTTCTATGTAGGTGCTACCCTTTTCTATATGTAATAAGAACTGCTATCCTGGCTTCAATAGGAGAAAGAAGGAGGGAGCAAAATTTTGCTGTTATGATTGTGTTCCATGTCCAGAAGGGATGTTCTCTAACCAAAAGGGTAAGAGACGTAATTTCCATAAGATAATATTATTTATTTCTAGAAAACTCATACCTGATTTTGCTCAGGAATTCCAAGTAACAAAAAATCAATGTAGTTTTGAAATCAGCGATTAAAATCAATGCAGTTTTGATAGTTTCAGTCCAACATCTTACTTCAAAATGGCATCCAAGCAGAGACAAAACCCATTTTCTTGATCTCAGGAACCATTATGTTAAATGTGGTTATGATATCTTAAGATACACAGCAAAAAACCCCAAAAAAATTCCTGCTAAAAATGTAGATTTATTTATTTGGAGAATATGTTTCCAGTTAATGTATATGAAAGTAGTTTTTAAAAATAATTTTTAAAAATGAATTAGACATTTTGTAAACATTATTAAAAAGGCCACTTGGCAAAAAAAAAAACCCTGTAACAGCACAAAAGGGTGTATTCTCACTAGATTATAGAAGTGACTTCTTAAATACAGTGGTACATTGGTTCTTGAACTTAATCCATTCCGGGATTCCATTCAAGTCCCAAAACTGTTCAAAAATGAAGGCGCGGCTTTCAGTTGGCTGCAGGAGCTTCCTGCACTCAAGCGGAAGCCACGTATGATGCTCAGCTTCCTAAAAACATTCGCAAACCAGAACACTTACTTCTGGGGTTGCAGCGTTTGGGAGCCTATTTGTTCAGCAACTAAGCCGTTCAGGAACCAAGGTTCCAATGTATATGTTGGTAAATAAATGGAAATACTTACAACTACTCTAGCTTTTTGTTTCTTTTCTCAGCCATAGTGTATTGAAATATTCTCTTCTTTCAGACATGGATGGCTGTGTCAAATGTCCAGAAGACCAGTATCCCAACAAGGACCAAACTGAGTGTATTCCCAAGTTTCTAAGCTACCTCTCTTACAAAGAAGATTTAGGGATTGCTTTAACTAGCTTGGCTATTTCTTTCTCTTTCATCACAATTTCAGTGCTCTTAATTTTTATTAAGCACAGGGAAACCCCCATAGTCAAGGCCAACAACCGGACCCTCACCTACATCCTCCTCATCTCTCTCCTCCTTTGCTTCCTCTGCTCTTTTCTGTTCATTGGGAATCCTGGAAGAGTGACCTGCCTTCTACAACAAACTGCTTTTGGCCTTGTTTTCTCCGTGGATTTTTCCTCTGTGTTGGCAAAGACAATCACTGTAGTTCTGGCATTCATGGCAACCAAACCAGGGGCCAATATGAGGAAATGGGTGGGGAAAGGTGTGGCAAATTCTATTGCCCTTTGTTGTTCCTTCGCTCAGGCTGGTATTTGCACTCTTTGGTTAAGTACTTTCCCTCCATTCCTTGATATAGACATGCACTCATTGCATGGAAAAATCATGCTGCAGTGTAATGAGAATTCAGCTACCATGTTTTACTGTGTCTTGGGCTATATGGGTTCCCTGGCCATAATCAGTTTCATTGTAGCTTTTCTTGCCAGGAAGTTACCTGACAGCTTCAATGAGGCCAAGTCCATCACTTTCAGCATGTTGGTGTTTTGCAGCGTGTGGTTATCTTTAGTCCCAACCTACCTGAGCACCAAAGGAAAATATATGGTAGCTGTGGAGATTTTCTCCATCTTATCATCCAGTGCAGGATTACTGGTTGGTATCTTTTTTCCTAAATGTTACATCATTGTGCAGAGGCCAGAGTTGAACAGCAGACAGCACATTATAAGGAAAACCAAGTGAAAGTCATGTCTTTATTTTATATTTATATTTAGAGAGAGCGTGCAAGAGCAAAGGAAAATATTTTTGTGAGGGGAACCTAGCAGAGTCTTATGTGGTTTTGCTATTTGATTCATCTTGCATTTACCTGCATTGAAGGTAAGCCCAGGATATGGTTGAATCTAACAGCTCCTTCCATGATAAAAGAGGTCCAATACACCTCCCTACCTTCCTCTGTGGCTATTAGGAAACATGGAGGCAATACTAGAATAGTGGAGTCTTTCCTCATTTTGTGTATAAAATGACTTAGTTAAAGAATGCTGAGTGTGTTGTGGTAGGTGGTCGCATGAATTGTTGATGGCTATCTGTGGAAACTGTGGATTCAAATGGGGAAAAAGTTTGGAAATAATAATATAATAATAATTTATTATTTATACTCGGCCCATCTGGCACAGTTTCCACAGCCACTCTGGGTAAATCCCAGCAGAATATTAAAAACACGATAAAACATCAAACCTTAAAAGGTTCCCTAAACAGGGTTGCCTTCAGCAAGCTCTATCATTTGCAGGACTTTGAACTTAGGACTTGGGTGTGGATTTTAACACAGCAAAGACTTTGAAGCATAGAATCATCTATGGCCTCAGTGAGAGCAAATTATTTGGACAATCTGTAAATAGTGTGTGTATGCATAGTGGTATATGTTGGTCTTGTAAAGACAACTCTGCTAAATAGTTGTTTTCTGTGGTGAATTTAACCACTTGCCTGAGTTTCCCTGCTGGATAGATGCAACAGAAAGAGAGCCCAAGCAAGCATATTTTATCTTTAAAAGAGCCTGTGCTACTACAGGCTACTCCCTCTTGGCCAACAACATGAATTTTTACAATAATAATAATAATAATAATAATAATAATAATAATAATTAATAATAATAATAATAATAATTTATTATTTGTACCCCGCCCATCTGGCTGGGTTTCCCCAGCCACTCTGGGCAGCTTCCAACAAAGATGAAATATACACTAAAATGTCACATATTAAAAACTTCCCTGGACAGGGCTGCCTTCAGATGTCTTCTGAATGTCAGGTAGTTGTTTATCGCTTTGACATCTGATGGGAGGGCATTCCACAGGGCGGGCGCCACTACCGAGAAGGCCCTCTGCCTGGTTCCCTGTAACTTGGCCTCTCGGAGTGAGGGAACCGCCAGAAGGCCCTCGGAGCTGAACCTCAGTGTCCAGGCAGAACGATGGGGGAGGAGACGCTCCTTCAGATATACTGGACCAAGGCCGTTTAGGGCTTTAAAGGTCAGCACCAACACTTTGAATTGTGTGCTCGGAAACGTACTGGGAGCCAATGTAGGTCTTTCAAGACTGGTGTTATATGGTCTCGGCGGCCACTCCCAGTCACCAGTCTAGCTGCCGCGTTCTGAATTAGTTGTAGTTTCCGGGTCACCTTCAAAGGTAGCCCCACGTAGAGCGCATTGCAGTAGTCTAAGCGGGAGATAACCAGAGCATGCACCACTCTGGCGAGACAGTCTGCAGGCAGATAGGGTCTCAGCCTACGTACCAGATGGAGCTGGTAAACAGCTGCCCTGGATACAGATTTGACCTGTGCCTCCATGGACAGCTGTGAGTCCAAAATGACTCCCAGGCTGCGCACCTGGTCCTTCAGGGGAACAGTTATCCCATTCAGGACCAGGGAATCCTCCACACCTGCCCGCCTCCTGTCCCCCAAAAGCAGTACTTCTATCTTGTCAGGATTCAACCTCAATCTGTTAGCCGCCATCCATCCTCCAACCGCCTCCAGACAATCATGGTAGGTGACTGCAAAGAAGTTTGGACTACATTGGAATTCAAATCCCTTTGGATTGCAAAAGATATCAGCCAGTTGCCAATACCCCCCTTGAGGGAGGGGAGTGGTGGTAAGGACCGTGTGGGCAGCTACAAGCATTTTTGGAGGATGCAGATTACTTAAATCCATTCCAATCTGGGTTCAGGCCTGGCCATGGTTGCCTTGGTCACTCTGATGGATGGCCTTTGCAGAGAGCAGGACAGGGGAAGTGAAAACTTACTACTGCATTTTGATCTCTCGTCAGCATTTGTTACCATTGATGATGGGGCCTGGGGTATACAAGATTGGGTAGTGGAGCTATACACAATGCTTACAAAACTCCTAGTAGTTTATGTCAAGCATGATTCAACTTCAAACGACATCATCCCTCTTGGGAAACTGTAATCACAGCTATCTTTCTCAAAATCACTGGTCTCAATTCTCTTAACATGATAGACAGAGAGACGTCATTAGCAAGCTCCACAACCAAAATATAAAAAAAGATATAAAACCTTGTGTTTTTGAGAATTGGATCCAGGCATAGGTAGGAGTGTATCATTCTCTGTTGGGTCTGTTCCCCTTTTTATGTGCAGGTATGTTTTCCACCAGCTGATTCTGAAACATGGTAACCTATTTTGGGAGGCAAAATTTTCTCACCAGGATCATGCTAGTGGTCGTGTTGCTGCTTGCACTGTTGTGTCAAACTGCATCCAAAACACATTCCATTAACTGCAGCATATATGATGATCCTCTCCCTATTCCTCATAACTTTTATAAACCAGGTGATATAATCATTGGGGAGATTGTTTCCCAGGTGTTCTTAAACTACGATAACCTCTCTTTCACAGAACAGCCTATGCAGACATTGATTGATGAACCTATGTAAGTCATAATTTCTTTACTCTCTCTAATTCTATGTTCAGGCCACACTAAATGAGAAGATATCATAATGCAACACTGTGTTGTAAGAATTTGTTAACTTTACTCCATGAGAAAAGGGGAACGTGCAAACTTCCAACTGTAAATCATGGGATGAGGTGGGGGTAGAAAGTAATTTGAGAATTTGGCCTGCAGCCACCATACAAATAATCAATTATCAGCACTTGGGAAGAAATGTTGCAAATAATTCGGAGGCAGTGGCAATCACCCTTTTTGTCCCCAAATATAGCAGGATGCTTTGCAGGACCTAGATTTGGTTTGAAACAATGTGGAGGGAGCCTGATTGATCTTGAATATTTCTTGAATCTCTATTAATAATCTGTCTTCTTTCAAATGCAACACATACCCCGAATCTACATACATTAAGTTAGATTCCCTGATCTCATTAAGCCCCAATTAGTCATGTCCATTAATTTCAAATGACCTAATATGGCTGATTTTGTATGGAATCAGCATGAAGATAAACACACACAGAGAGAGAGACACTTTGGATTGTTGTGTTTGCCAGTGAGGGCATGTGATTGAATGTGGAGAATAGGTTTGTAGAACAATATATTAACATCCAGAATGATCTCAACACATTTATAGAACGTGGCTATTCAGGGGGAATATGTCTACTTCAGATGTCATTTTTTTAAAAAAAAAATCTATTGTCTTCTATGGTCCCATGTTTTGCCTAAGCCTTGCAAGGATTCAGAAGATGATGAAGATCCTTGTTGTCATTGCTGTGGTCATTTTATTAAAAAGCTATAATCCTTATTACAGTTCAGTGCCTAAGAACTACCAGCATATTCTGGCTTTAGCATTTGCTGTCAAAGAAATCAATGAGAATCCCACAATCTTGCCAAACATCTCTCTTGGCTTTCACATCCTCAATAGTTACTTCAGTGCAAAGATGACCTACAAGGCCACTCTGAGCCTTCTTTCCACACAACAAAGATTTGTCCCCAACTTCAGCTGTCACAACCAAAACAATATGATAGCACTCATTGGAGAATGTTTCTCTGAGATCTCTGCTAACATTGCAGTGATTTTGGCAAGCAAGAAGACTCCTCAGGTATGTTTAGTGCATGAAGGCATGGAGATTTCACAATTGTGATATACCCTCCTGATTTCAGGAACACATTATGTAAAGTTTCTTTTGATGACTTGGTGAGAAAATTGGTTAAATACTTGATGGTGATACCAATAGATGGACTTACAGTATAATACAACAGGATTCTAAAGGAGTGATTATCAATTTCTCCTCTTTAAATGAAGTGAGGTTTTGAGGTGTGTGGTGCAGGGTTCTGTCTTGCACCAAGAAGACTTCAGCATTTTCTTCAAATACTTACATGAAGAGCAGGAAGGAATCCCAATGTCATCCACTTGGGAAGAATAAGACCTCAGTAGGCAAGAATAAAATTGAAATTCTGCTGCTGAAGTATTGGATTTTCTGAATTGTTATCTGGTTGCAATAATGGACTGGATGAGGGCCAAAAAAGAAAAGATTAATTCAGACAAGAATGTGTTTCTGCTACTAGGTGGGCATGTGGTATGGCTGATTGATATGCAGCCCACTCTTAAAGAGACACCACTCTGCCTCTGAAAGAGTGGGCCCATAGTTTGGTGCTCATCCTTCATCACAATTCAAGCCTCATCATGGGACTGAAATTGCCTTGGTTGCGCTGGTTGATGATCTCTTGTGGGCTAGGGACAAAGGCTGAAGCTGTTTCCTATTTCTGCTGTATATCTCAGCAGCTTTTGAGACCATCGATCATGACATCCTTCTGGACCATCTTGAGGAGCTGGCAGCCAGGGGCACTGTTTATACAGTGGTTCCGCTCCTTTCTCCTGAGCTTCATATAGATATTAATAAGCATGGGGGAAAGGATGGAACCCTGAGGTACCCCACAAGTGATAGCCCTAGGGTCTGAACACTCACCCCCCAACACCACTTTCTGGACACGGCCCAGGAGAAAGGAGCGGAACCACTGTATAACTGTGCCCCCAGCTCCCAGCCCCTCTAGACGGTCCAGAAGGATGTTATGGTTGATGGTGTCAAAGGCCTATGAGAGATCCAGCAGAACTAGGAAACAGTTCTCACCTTTTTCCCTAGCCCGCTGGAGATCATCGACCAGCATGACCAAGGCAGTTTCAGTCCCATGGTGAGGCCTGAATCCTGCTTGGAGTTGTTCAGCAACCACCCGCTTAATCACCTTGCCCAAGAATAGAAGATTTGAGACTGGGCAATAGTTGGCCATATTGGCCGGGTCTAAAGATGTTTTTTTAAGAAGCGGTTTAAGGACTGCCTCTTTCAGCTGATCTGGGAAGGCTCCCTCGCAGAGGGAAGCATTCACCACCCCACAGAGCCCATCACCCAGCCCTTCCTGGCTTGCTTTTATCAACCAGGATGGACAAGGATCAAGGAGACAGGTGGCTGGTGGCTGGTGGATGGTTTCACTCATCCAAGCAGCCTGTCCACATCCTCGGAGGTAACAGATTGAAATTGATCCCATATAACATGACCGCATAACCAGACAGAAGGACTTCTCAGTAGTGGCGCCCGCCCTGTGGAACACCCTTCCATCAGATGTCAAGGAAATAAACAACTATCAGACTTTTTGAAGACATCTGAAGGCAACCCTGTTTGAAGTTTTATTCTGTTTTTAATGTTCAGTTGAAAGCCGCCCAAAGTAGCTGGGGAAACCCAGCCAGATGGGCGGGGCAGAAATATTATTATTATTGTTGTTGTTGTTGTTGTTGTTGTTGTTATTATTATTATTATTATTATTATTATTATTATTTTATTAATCCATTGTTGTTACTAAAGGTTCAGTGGCATAGGTACTGAAGAGTACCATTCAACAGTTTTGGTTAGTGGTCCAGCTATAAAAACCCATGTGGCTATGGAGAACCTGGCTAAAGTTGTAGACCAGGCACACTTATATGCCTAAGGAAGGAGTATTTCATTACAATAAGACCAGGTGTCCAGTGCCAGTGCTATGATTCTACAATGTAACTGTTCTCCTCACCTGAAAATAATCCCTTTAATTTTTATTTCAGCTCACTTATGGAACATTTTTGCCATCACAGGATGAGAGAATAATTTCCCCTTTCTTGTACCATATGGTCCCAAACGAAGCCCACCAGTACATGGGAGCTGTCCGGTTATTTCAGCATTTTGGATGGACATGGGTTGGGCTTTCAGCTGTGGACAATGACAAAGGGGACAGATTTCTACAGACAATGCTGCCTTTGCTTTCTGAGAATGACATCTGCTATGCTTTTATTATAAGATTACCACGATGGAGTTACGTGGAACAGCTCATACAGTTGCTTCTACAACACTGGAACAGTTATGCAATTATAATTCAAAGAAAAGCCAACACATTTTTTGTACATGGAGAAAACCCATCCTTTCGAGTTTTGAGAATATTGCTATTTCTAGCACATTTCACAGAGTTGCCTCCTCTGGAGAAAGTATGGATTATTACATCTCACTGGGATTTTACATCAATGTCTCTTCAAAAGAATTGGGAAATGCAAACTTTCCATGGCTCCTTATCCTTCAGTGTTCACTCAGATCAGCCATTAGGATTCCAAGAATTCATTCAAACATTAAATCCTTCCTGGTCGAAGGGAGATGGTTTTATCCAGGACTTCTGGGAACAGGCCTTCAACTGTTCATTAAAAATGCTCATGGAGGATGAGGAGAGTGCCTGTACTGGAGAGGAAAAGCTGGAGAGCATTCCTGGAATATTATTTGAAATGAAAATGACAGGTCACAGCTACAGTATCTACAATGCTGTCTATGCTGTTGCACATGCTTTGCAAGCCATTTACAAATCCAGCTCAAAACATAGAAGTTTGGATAAAAGGAACAGATTGTTATTACAGAATGTGCAACCATGGCAGGTAATGATAATTCAGTGTTTGATTGTGTTTTTTTTTTATAAAAAAAGTAAGCTAGCTTTTAATACAGAGGTAAAAGTAACTGTTTCAGGAAACAGTGTACTAAAGTTGTTTTCATGTTATTGTTCTTGTATATGTTAATCCAGCTCCAATTATAGAATGTTATTTGGAAGTGGGTATTTCTGGATTTGCAACTGTCTTTAGGTAGGAATGAAAATCCAATATTTACTTATTTATTTATTAGAAAGCAGGCAAACAAGCAGAGATTAACGGCTCCATATGTCTCCATTAATCAAAAAATCACTCAGGTTCTTTTGTTGTATTTTATGAACCCGTATTGATCAGTAGTGTTGCTCTCATTATGATGTAATCCGTTTCAAAATTATTTGCAATAAGAAACTCACATCAAAGCAAATGAAAGGAAATGAAAGTTTGGTGGATAGGTCCCGACATGTAGAGAGGAATTCAACCTAGTGCCAAACTGGATTGTGCACAAGGTCATCTCCTTCCTACTCCCTCTTCTCTCTCTGCATTTTCTGTAAAGATGTTTGACGGACTCCTCCAACCTGTGATGGCTTGTGAGCGCTCTCCGCAAGAAATGCCTCTGCTCACTCAGGGATACATATATACATCCTTTATTTTACCTCTGTACAAGCAGGACACATAGTCATGCATCTGAATCCTCCGGCTCAGATTCTTGGAGTGCCTTACTGCCGCCCCTTCTCCAGTAGAAAAGGCGTGAAATTCTCATGTGATGTCTCTGTCTCCTCCTCTTTAACACTCTCCTTTCCTGGGCAGATGGAACAGGCATTGCTTCACTGTCCATGCCAGAGCTTCCTGTGCGGTGTTGAGGCTCTGGTCCAACATCTGTGAGTCGTTCCTCCTCCTCACTTTCCCTTCTTTCCTCCACCATCACTTCCTGCCCCCCTTCCTCTGCTTGTCTCTCCTCTTCCCCTTCATTCTCCATCAATACCATGACACAACCCTCCAGAGAAAATTTAGGAGGTGCAGCTGAGTGAAGATGGTCCCATTGCAAAAGCAGATCTCTCTCTCGATTACTTTCCTATGGTAAAAAATAGTAGCTGTACGATGGCTCTTTGTGAATCTCATTGAAATCATTTAAAACATAGTTATCCTATTCTTCATATTCATTTTGAATCTAGGTTCATCATTTTCTAAGAAGCATCATATTCAATAACAGTGTTGGAGACACGATCCACTTTAATGAAAATAGAGAATTAGTTGCAGGCTTTGATATTACAAACTGGATGATGTTCCCCAATGGCTCAGTGGTCAGAGTAAAAGTTGGAAGGCTAGAACCTCAGGCTCCTCTAGGTGATGAATTGACAATGAATTATGACCAGATTGTGTGGCACCAAAGCTTTAATCAGGTAAGACATAATATTATTATCATTTATCTTTTATTAAATGTGTATAGCTCCCCTCATCCATAGAACTCAGGACAGTTCACAGAATAAAAATACAAGATAAATGCACAAAATGGATAATAAAACAAAAAACTAACAATAACATCCCTTTCTATTATTATATAATAATAATTATGTAATTATTTTGAACTGTGTAAAAGTAATCTGTAGCTGGTGAGACAAAATCTACATATAGTGAACTTGTAAATTACCATATGTACCTCTTCCCTTAAGAAAGGGGTATTCTGCTTACACCTTGATATGTCCTTGCATTCTCTCCAAGATCATTTGCAAGTTTCTCTTGTGGGGAATGTTTGGATATTTAAGAAAGAAAATGTCATTTAAGCCAATTCAGCATTCTGTCATCTCTTAAGGTACTGAATTGTGTTTGACAGCATTCTATTTTTTCTTTTTTTCCTTTCTTTTCTTTTCTTTCTTTTCTTTTCTTTTCTTTTTTTTGCTGCTGCTGCTGCTATTTTAAATTCCTTCTTTATGAGGATTAATCTATATTTTCAAAGTAGTTCATGTGGGTTTTTTTGAGTTCATGCTTGCATATCTTTAAATAAATGAATAAACCAGGAAACTGTTCAAAAATTATCATGCATATCCATTGTTTATCCTTCAAAAAAGTCACAGAATCTCTTGTTACATCATTAACCAGGTCTTATCTTCAAAGGGACTTTATAACCTTCCAGGTTATTTTTACATCCTGGGAATGAGGGCAGATATAACTTAAATGGTCACTTTCAGAGTTGTACCATTACTGTCAGTCATAAAACTTCAATGTTTACTCAAATGTAATTACCGGTATGTTTAGTTGTGAATATAGCAGCTGTGAACAGATTCATTCATATGCTCTTGATTTTGTTTTAAAATTATATATTTAGAGGAGAAAACAAGCTCAAATGGAGAAACACACATCTTCCCATCTTCTTATCCCCCCCCCTCCTTGAATATAATGCCTGCCCTCACTATTCAGCAAAGCGGTGTGATGTCAAAAGACAGCTCAGGCAACTCCATCAGATTCTGTGATTTTACATCCCCTCACTGTTGAGGCAGGCCTTCAAAAGTCTCTGAAATTCCATTCCAAGATGACATTGAGAAAATTGATGGCATGTCAAATGACTTTGTTCAGTGCCAGGAAGTCTGCTCACCTTATTTGGTGTGTGGAGTTGCAGCCAGGCCCCAGGCCCAGCAAGTGATCCGACCAGGTACAGAGACTTGCACTTCCTCACTGTCGCATTGCCCCATCAGTGGAGCTGGGTGGGACCCCTCTCAGAGGCCGGGCCCCACTAACTAATCAGTGCCAAAGGAGGGCATGACTGTGGGAAATTTAAACCATGGCACCATGGAGAGACAGTCCTCTCATGCCCTTCACCAGATTGGGTCAGATCAACAGACTCTTTGCAAATCTACCACTCTAAAGAAAAGCACACTCTTATTGTTGATCATCTTTCATGTTTCTATATAGGTTCTGCCTCGTTCTGTGTGCACTGACAGCTGCTATCCGGGCTCTAGCAGGAAAAAGAAGGAAGGAGAGAAATTTTGCTGCTATGACTGTGCTCTGTGTCCAGATGGGATGATCTCCGGCAAGAAGGGTATTGAGACACCAATTGATATTAATAAGCTTACATATTTATTATAGATATATTCACAGTGAAAATGAGATTCTTCACTTGCTCCAGTGGGTGAGAGGTAGTGCCCAAAGAGAGAGACTAACATCCTTTTAAAAATACTTATTTTAAATAAACCATCAGGAGACCAGCGAATGCATTTTGGCTCAAGAAATATATCAGCAATCAACACTATATTAAACATGGATAAATACAGTGGAAGGCAGAAATAATAAGCCAGCTAGACAAAGGGAATCTCCCCCCAAAACAAACATTCAGATCTACTTCAATCATGTAAAAGAATATACTGATCAAAGTTCTCTTCCATTCTACACTGCCTGGAGTGATTAACTTTTTAATCTTTATCATTCACCACTCAAGTTGACCTCAGTAATACAGAAAACATAGATTCATTGAATATCTATGAAGATAGTTTGTATTAAAATTCTTAAAAATGTTTTTAAAAAGAAAACACGGAGAGGCATTTAGACAGTGAATGGGAAAGTGTGATTGAGGGAAAGAGATGATACTATTGTGTTGTCAGGTAAAAAGTGCAAGAAGATGAAAGGATGAATTGCTACTAACAACTATAGTTAACTAGACATCTGGAAATATAACTATTCTTGCATTTTTTGTGTTAAATGCTTAAAATATTAAAACACCTCTTCCATTTCTCAGATATGGATGCCTGTGTCAAATGTCCAGAAGACCAGTATCCCAACAAGGACCAAACTAAATGCATTGCAAAATTGGTAACATACCTCTCTTATAAAGAAGACTTGGGGATCGTCTTAGCTACCTTGGCTATTTCTTTCTCTTTGACCACATGTTCAGTACTTGGAATTTTTATGAAGTACAAGGACACTCCCATAGTGAAAGCCAACAACCGGATCCTCACCTACATCCTCCTCGTCTCCCTCCTCCTTTGCTTCCTCTGTTCTTTGCTCTTCATTGGACAACCTGGAAAGGCAACCTGCCTTCTACGTCAAACCACTTTTGGCATTGTCTTCTCTGTGGCCCTTTCTTCTGTGTTGGCAAAGACCATCACTGTGGTTGTGGCATTTATGGGAACAAAACCAGGATCTAGGATGAGGAAATGGGTGGGGAAAAGACTGGCTTATTCTGTTGTTCTCTCCTGCTCTTTTATTCAGGCTGCCATTTGTACTTTTTGGTTAAGTTCTGCTCCTCCATTCCCAGGTAGAGACATGCATTCAGTGAAAGGTGAAATCATACTGGAATGTAAGGAGGGTTCTGTTTCCATGTTTTACTGTGTCTTGAGCTATATGGGTTCCCTGGCCGTAATCAGCTTCATTGTGGCTTTTCTTGCCAGGAAGTTACCTAACAGCTTCAATGAGGCTAAGTTCATCACTTTCAGCATGTTGGTGTTTTGCAGTGTATGGTTATCCTTTATTCCAACCTACCTGAGTACCAAAGGAAAATACATGGTGGCTGTGGAGATCTTCTCCATCTTATGTTCCAGTGCTGGATTACTGGGTTGCATCTTTTCCCCAAAATGTTACATCATTGTGCTGAGGCCTGAGCTGAACAACAGGGAACAACTCACAAGGAAAATAAAATGAAATTTAAATGTGCAGCTCTCTTTTTTATATATTTATATTGAAGGGGGGGGAGAGAAAGTATTTTCATGGTTCCTATGAGATTACAAGCAAGGGTGCAAACATCTCTGCAAATCTCATTGAGGTTTCCAGTGCTGTGCCTGGCCTAGAGTAAAGCAATCCTTTCTAGATGATGCAACCTAATGTGGAAAGGATACGTGCAGTGATGCATCTGAACCTTCTGGACCTTTGACCGTCCTTGACTAATTAAACAAGCTGAAGTGGGGTGGCTGGATGTAATCAGGGTGTTAGGAACACATCACTGAATTATAGGGTGGTGCAACCTGCAATTGAAGAAGTGGTGATGCAACCCATCCTTAAAAAGCTGACTCTGGACCAAATGGTGTTTAACATCTGCTTGCCACTTCCCATTATTCCTTTGGGGGTCGGTGATTGAGAGGGTGCTGGGAAAAGAACTTAATGTGTCTCTGATTTACATTGATTATTTGAATACACTTAAATCTGGGTTTTAAAATGGCTTGTCGAGTAGGTACTTGCATTGCCAAATAAGTGGCTGTTTTCCTGTATGGCTGACTTCATTGAGTAATACTGGGAAAGTGTTATCCAACCCCCTGGTACTTATGTGATGGGGTTCTGTGGGAAACCATTTTGCCCCCCGTATCATTTGACATTTTTCTGGAGCCATTGGGAGCAAATCTTAAATTTTTTTTTGGAGTATTGTGCTTTCTATTTTTGAAAGATATGTTGTTTTCCCATTCAGACCACTTAAACACTCCCTCTGAAGTAGTAAGTAGGTAACTTCTATTGTCTCCTCTGAAAGAGCAACAAAAATGGAGAGATGAGAACAAAATAGAGTAGATATACCCCTCCTCTCAATCAATTTGTGTGGGACCCATTTCAATACCTACAGAGAATAGTACCCTGCATCTCTCGTCTGTTCAGAACAGATGGGATGGTAGGTATCCAGTTCTGTCAGCCTATGAAATCTGAATATTTGAATTCTGGATAATTTTAGGAGCTATTTATTGCAACTTTTCATGAGCTCACAGGTACCACTTTGGCAAACCCTGATTTAAGGTCAGACTTTAAATTATGCAAATTGTGAGTCAGGCGGGAAGAATAGAGCAAGCTGCTCAGACCCCATAACAATTGACTTCTCTGCTCACCAGCTGGTGAAAAAAAAGAGTTGATCCTATGAGCTGCTGGATGTTCTTTGCAAATGACATCCGTTCAGATAGTATGCTTACAGATAGCTCAGAGCCCTTCTGTCCTCAGTGTGGCTGGATCTGGGAGGAGAAAATATCACTTTGCCTTGCCATTCCTCTGTGTGTTTATGTGGGCTTTAAAAATTCTAATTAACTATTAGCTCCACTCCCAAAATTGATTCAGGGTTGTATTTGAGTTGTGTGTTCCCCAGGTTGTTCCAGGTCGTGTCAGTATTGATCCACAGCCCCAGATTGGGTAGAGGAACTATACACAATACTTACAAAATTCCTAATAGTTTTTGTCAAGCATGATTCAACTTCAAATGACATCATCCCTTTGGGGAAAGTTTAATTACAGCTATCTTTCTCAAAATCACTGGTCTCAATCCTTTTAACACAATAGACATACAAACCTAATTAGCAAGCTCCACAACCAAAATCTTTAAAAAAGATATAAAACCTTGAATTTTTGAGAACTGGATCCAGGCATAGGCAGGAGTATGTCATTTTTTGTATGGTATGTTACGCTTTATATGTTCAGGTATGTTTTCCACCAGCTGATTCTGAAGCATGGTAACTTATGTTAGGAAGCAATATTTTCTCAACAGGACAATGCTAGTGGTTATGTTGCTGCTTGCACTGTTGTGTCAAACTGCATCCAAGACACATTCCATTAACTGTAGCATATATGATGATCCTCTCCCTATTCCTCATAGCTTTTATAAGCCAGGTGAAATAATCATTGGGGAGATTGTTTCCCAGGTGTTCTTACACTACAATAACCTCTCTTTCATGGAACAGCCTATGCAGACATTGATTGATGAACCTATGTAAGTAATAATTTCTTTACTCTCTCTCATTCTATGTTCAGGCCACATTAAGTGAAAACATATCAATAATGCAACGCTGTGCTGTAAGAATCTGTTAACTTTATACCATGAGAAAAGGGGAACCTGCAAACTTCCAACTGTAAATCGTGGGGTGTGGTGCTGGGTAGAAAGTAATTTGAGAATGTGGCCTACAGCCACCATACAAATAATCAATTATAAACACTTGGGAAGAAATTTTGCAAATTATTCAGGGGCAGGGGCAATCACTCCCTTTGTCTACAAATTTAGCAGGATGCTTTGCAGGACCTAGATTTTGTTTGAAACAATGTGGAGGGAACCTGATTGATCTTGAATATCTCTTAAATCTCTATTAATGATCTGGCCTCATATGCAGGTTTCATTCAAATGCAGCAAGTATCCCTAATTCATTAAGTTAGATTCCCTGAACTCATTAAGCCCCAGTTAGTCTGGTCCATTAAATTCAAATGAACTACTATGATTGATTTTGTATGAAATCAGCATAAAGATAAGCACACAGAGAGAGAGAGACACTTTGGATTGTTGCTGTTGCCAGTGAGGGCATGTAATGGAATGTGGAGAATATCTTTGTGGAACAATTTGTCAACCTCCAGAATGATCCCAACACATTTAAATAACATGACTATTCAGGGGGGAAATGTCTACTTCAGATGTCATTTAAAAAAAATAATCTATTGTCTTCTATGGTCCCTTGCAAGGTTTCAGATTATGATGAAGAGTACAGATATTTGTTGTCATTGCTGTGGTCATTTTAATAAGCAGCTATAATCCTTATTACAGTTCAGTGCCTAAGAACTACCAGCATATTCTGGCTTTAGCATTTGCTGTCAAAGAAATAAATGAGAACCCCAGAATCTTGTCAAATATCTCTCTTGGCTTCCGGATCCTCAATAGTTACTTCAATGCAAGGATGACCTACAAGGCCACTCTGAGCCTCCTTTCCACACAACAAAGATTTGTCCCCAACTTCAGCTGTCACAACCAAAACAATATGATAGCACTCATTGGAGAATGTTTCTCTGAGATCTCTGCTAACATTGCAGTGATTTTGGCAAGCAAGAAGATTCCACAGGTACGTTTGGTGCATAAAGATATGGAGACTTCACAACGGTGATATACCCGCCTGATTTCAGGAACACATTACACAAAGTTCCTTTTTATTATTTGATGAGAATATTGGTTAAATGCTTGATGGTGATAGAAGGTGATACAGGATACTAAAGGAGTGCTTTAAATGAAGTGAGGTTTTGAGGTGTGTGGTGCAGGATTCTGTCTTTCACCAAGAAGACTTCAGCAATTTTTTTTTTTCAAATACTTACATGAAGAGCTGGAAAGAATCCAGTGTCATCCACTTGGGAAGAATCACTGATAGGTCCATAGGCAAGAATAAAATGAAACTTTTCCTGTGGGGTCCTGGGTGTGCTGAATTGTGGTCTGGTTGCAGTAATAGACTGGATAAGGGCCAAAAAGAAAAGTTTAATTCAGACAAGAATGTGTTTTTGCTACAGGGTGCGTATGCTTTATGGCTGATTGGAAAGCAACCCACACTAGAGAGAGACCACTCTCCCTCTGAAAGAGTGGGTCCATAGTTTGGTGGTCATCCTTCTTCCATTGTTGTTATTAAAGGTTCAGTGGCATAGATACTGAAGGGTGCTATTCAACATCTTTGGTTGGTGGTCCAGCTATAAAACACCCATATGGCTATGAGGTACCATATAATATGTTGTAAACCGCTTTGAGGTTTTTTTAAAAAAATAAAGCTGTATAGAAATGAAATTCATAACAACAACAATAATAATAATAATAATTAATTGGTTGCAGATGTATGCCAGGCACTCGAATATGCCTAAGGAAGGAGTGTTGCATTACAATAAGACCAGGTGATCAGTGCCTGTGCTATGATTCTACAGTATAGTTGTTTTCCTCGTACTAAAATAATCCCTTTATTTTTTATTTCAGCTCACTTATGGAACTTTTTTGCCATCATGGGATGAGAGAATAATTTTCCCTTTTTTGTACCATATGGTCCCAAATGAAGCCCACCAGTACATTGGAGCTGTCCGGTTATTTCAGCATTTTGGATGGACATGGGTTGGGCTCTTGGCTGTGGACAATAACAAAGGGGACAGATTTCTACAGACAATGCTGCCTTTGCTTTCTGAGAATGGCATCTGTTCTGCATTCGTAATTAGACTACCACAATGGAGTTATGTGGATGAAATGATACAGTTGCTTCTGAAGCATGTGAAAAACTCTGTAACCACTATATTGCAGGGGAAAGCCAATGCAATATTTGTATATGGAGAAAACCCATCTTTTCAAGTTTTGAGAATGTTGCTATTTCTAGCACACTTCACTGAGTTGCCTCCTCTCGAGAAAGTATGGATTATTACATCTCACTGGGATTTCACATCAATGTCCCTTCAAAAGAATTGGGAAATGCAAACATTCCATGGATCCTTATCCTTCACTGTTCACTCAGATCAGCCGTTAGGATTCCAAGAATTCATTCAAACATTAAATCCTTCCTGGTCGAAGGGAGATGGTTTTATCCAGGACTTCTGGGAACAGGCCTTCAGCTGTTCATTAAAAATGCTCATGGAGGATGAGGAGAGTGCCTGTACTGGAGAGGAAAAGCTGGAGAGCATTCCTGGAATATTATTTGAAATGAAAATGACAGGTCACAGCCACAGTATCTACAATGCTGTCTATGCTGTTGCACATGCTTTGCAAGCCATTTACAAATCCACCTCAAAGCGTAGAAGTTTGGCTAAAACGAACAGGTTGCTATTACAGAACATGCAACCGTGGCAGGTAATGATAAAATACAGAACATTATTGGGAATGGGTAATTTCTCATTTTGCAACTGTCCTTAGGTAGGAATGAAAATCCAATATTTATTTATTTATTTATTTATTTATTTATTTATTTATTTATTTATTTAAAAGCAGGCAAACAAGCAGAGATTTAAGGCTCTATATGTCTCCATTAAACAAAAATTCACCCAGATTCTTTTGTTGTATTTTATAAACCCATATTGATCAATAGCGCTGGTCTCATTATGATGTAGTCCATTTCAAAATTATTCACAATCGAAAACTCACATCAAAGCAAATGAAAGGAAATGACACCTTGGTGGATAGGTCCCGACATGTAGAGAGGACTTGGTGCTAAATTGGGGTGTGCACAATGTCTTCTTCCCCATCTTCTCTCTCTGCTTTTTCTTAAATCTGTTCTGAGGACTCCTCCAGATTTAGGAGGTGCAGCTGAGAGTAGAGGGAGGAGAGTCCCATTGAAAAAGCAGATCTCTCTCTCAATTGCTTTCCTACGGTAAAAAATAATAGTAATAAGATAGCGCTTTGTGAATCTCACTGAAATCATTTAAAACATAGTTACCCCATTCTTCATACTCATTTTGAATCTAGGTTCATCATTTACTAAGAAACATCATATTCAATAACAGTGTTGGAGACACAATCCACTTTAATGAAAATAGAGAATTAGTTGCAGGCTTTGATATTACAAACTGGATGATGTTCCCCAATGGCTCAGTGATGAGATTAAAAGTTGGAAGGCTAGAACCTCAGGCTCCTCTGGGAAATGTATTGACCATGAACTATGACCAGATTGTGTGGCACCAAAGCTTTAATCAGGTAAGACATAATATTATTATCTTTTATCTTTTATTAAATTTGTATAGCTCCCCTCATCCATAGAATTCAGAACTCGCAGAATAAAAATACCAAAACACAAAATACATTTTAAAAAACCAAAAATGAAACTAAACAATACCATCCCTCTATTTTTTAATAATAGTAATAATAGTAATAATAATAATAATAATAATAATAATAATAATAATAATAATAATAATTCTAGACTTATCTAGACCTGGGAACAAGTAATCTGTACCTCTGTCCAGGTGCTGGTGAGAAACAGTCTACATATAGTGAACTTATAAATTACCATATGTATCTCTTCCCTGAAGAAAGTGGTATTCTGTTTACACCTTGATATTTCCTCTCATTCTCTCCAAGATCATTTGCAAGTTTCTCTTGTGGGGAATGTTTGAATATATAACAAATAAAATGTCATTTAAGCCAATTCAGCATTCTGTCATCTCTTAAGTTACTGAATTGTGTTTGGAAGCATTCTTTCTTGTTGCTGCTGCTATTTTAAATTCCTATACTTCCTCCATTTCTTTCTTTGATGTAATTGAAGAGTCAGGAAATCAAAGTTTTCTACTTCATGAGGATTAACCCATATTTTTGAAGTAGTTCATGATTTTTTCCCCTGTTTTCACTATTATATATCTTTAAATAAATAAATGAACCAGGAAAGTGTTCAAAGATTATCCTGCATGCTGTTAATAATAAAACTCAAATGTATACTCTAATGTAATTATGTTTAGTTGTGGATATGGCAGCTGTGCGCGTATCCACTGATCTGTTTTTTATTTTGGTTGAGAAAACCAGCACAATTGGAGAAGCACACATCTTCCCAACTTCTTATCCCTCCCCCCCCCCCGACTATAAAACCAACCCTCACTATTCAGCAGAATGGTGCGATGTGATAAGACAGATAAGGCACCTGCATCAGATTCTGTGATCTAACATTCCCTCATTGTTGAGGCAGGCCTTCAAAAGTCTCTGAAATTTCCTTCCGAACTGAAATTCAGAAAATTTGCTGGCATGTCTAATGACTTTCTTCAGTACCAGGAAGTCTGCTTACTTTATTTGGTGGGCAGTGGTACAGCTGGGCCGCAGGCCCAGCAGATGATCTGGTCGGGGATGGAGACTGGCGCCCTCCTCACCGCTTCTTGCCCACACCGGTGGAGCTGGGTGGGGCCCCACACAGAGGCCGGGCCACGCTAACCAATCAGTACCAACAGAGGGCATGACTGTGGGGAATTTAAACCACAGAGCAGTGGGGAGACAGTCCTCTCAAATCCTTCACTGCATCGGGTCAGATCTACCCACTCTTTGCAGATCCACCACTCCAAAGAAAAGAACACTCTTATTGCTGATCATGCTTCATGTTTCTATACAGGTTCTGCCTCGTTCTGTGTGCACTGACAGCTGCTATTCTGGCTCCAGCAGGAAAAAGAAGGAAGGAGAGAAATTTTGCTGCTATGACTGTGCTCTGTGTCCAGATGGGATGATCTCCAACAAGAAGGGTATTGAGAGACCAATTGATATTAATAAGCTTACATATTTATTATAGATATATTCACAGTGAAAATGAGATTCTTCACTTGCTCCAGTGGGTGAGAGGTAGTGCCCAAAGAGAGAGACTAACATCCTTTTAAAAATACTTATTTTAAATAAACCATCAGGAGACCAGCGAATGCATTTTGGCTCAAGAAATATATCAGCATAATAATAACAAAGAACAATCAACACTATATTAAACATGGATTAATATAGTGGAAGGCAGAAATAATAAGCCGTCTAGGCAAAGGGAATAACCCCCCAAAACAGACATACAGATCTACTTCAATCATGGAAAAACTATACTGATCAAAGTTCTCTTCCATTCTACATTGCCTGGAGTGATTAACTTTTTAATCTTTATCATTCACCACTCAAGTTGACTTCAGTAATACAGAAAACATAGATTCATTGAATATCTATGAAGATAGTTTGTATTAAAATTCTTAAAAATATTTTTTAAAAGAAAACACAGGCATTTAGACAGAGAATGGGAAAGAGTGAACAAGAGAAAGAGATGATACTATTTTGTTGTCAGGTAAAAAGTGCAAGAAGTTGAAAGGATGAATTGTTACTAACTTCTATAGCTAACTAGACATCTGGAAATATAACTATTGTTGCATTTTTTGTGTTAAATGCTTAAAATATTGAAACACCTCCTCCATTTCTCAGATATGGATGCCTGTGTCAAATGTCCAGAAGACCAGTATCCCAACAAGGACCAAACTAAATGCATTGCAAAATTGGTAACATACCTCTCTTATAAAGAAGACTTGGGGATCGTCTTAGCTACCTTGGCTATTTCTTTCTCTTTGACCACATGTTCAGTACTTGGAATTTTTATGAAGTACAAGGACACTCCCATAGTGAAAGCCAACAACCGGACCCTCACCTACATCCTCCTCGTCTCCCTCCTCCTTTGCTTCCTCTGTTCTTTGTTCTTCATTGGACAACCTGGAAAGGCAACCTGCCTTCTACGTCAAACCACTTTTGGCATTGTCTTCTCTGTGGCCCTTTCTTCTGTGTTGGCAAAGACCATCACTGTGGTTGTGGCATTTATGGGAACAAAACCAGGAACCAGGATGAGGAAATGGGTGGGGAAAAGACTGGCTTATTCTATTGTTCTCTTCTGCTCTTTTATTCAGGCTGCCATTTGTACTCTTTGGTTAAGTTCTGCTCCTCCATTCCCAGGTAGAGACATGCATTCAGTGAAAGGTGAAATCATACTGGAATGTAGGGAGGGTTCTGTTTCCATGCTTTATTGTGTTTTGGGCTACATGGGTTCCCTTGCTATAATAAGCTTCATTGTGGCTTTTCTTGTCAGGAAGTTACCTGACAGCTTCAATGAGGCCAAGTTCATCACTTTCAGCATGTTGGTGTTTTGCAGTGTGTGGTTATCCTTTATTCCAACCTACCTGAGCACCAAAGGAAAATGCACGGTGGCTGTGGAGATCTTCTCCATCTTATGTTCCAGTGCTGGATTACTGGGCTGCATCTTTTCCCCAAAATGTTACATCATTGTGCTGAGGCCTGAGCTGAACAACAGGGAACAACTCACAAGGAAAATAAAATGAAATTTAAATGTGCATCTCTTTTTCTTTGTATTTATATTGAAGGAGTGGGAGAGAGAGAGATTTTGTGATATTTCCTATGAGATTACAAGCAAGGGTGCGAACATCTATGCAAATCTCATTGAGGTTTCCAGTGCTGTACCTGGCCTAGAGTTAAAGGAACATTTCCAGATGGTGCAGCCTAATGTGGAAAGGATACATGTAGTGATGCATCTGAACACATGCCTTCTGGACATTTTACCTTCCTGACTAGCTAAACCAATTGGAATGGGGTAGTTAGGTGTATCCCATCCCTAAAAAGATAATCCTTGACCAAATGGTGTTTAACATCTACTGGCCAGTTTCCGAAATACCTTTTTTTGCACGGGGGAGGGGGTGAGGTGATTGAGAGGGAGACAAACTTCACGTGTTCCTGAATTACATTGATTATTTGAATCCACTTCCATCTGGATTTAGGCTTTGTTTGGGGACTGAATCAGAACTGATTTACCAGGTGGGTCACTTTTATTTATAGAAGGATGCTAGGAATGTCAACATGTTACTCTTAATTAATCTCTCAGCAGCTTTTCACTTATTGGTATCCTCCTAGATCAGGCTTCCTCAACCTCGACCCTTCAGCTGTTTTTGGCCTACAACTCCCATGATCCCTAGCTAGCAGAACCAGTGGATGCTGGTAATTGTCGTCTCAAAACATCTGGTGGTCTAAGGAAGCCTGTCCTAGATTTAACTCGTTGGGGTGCCTACCAGAGATGCTAGACTATAGTAGCTGTGCTCCTTTATGGCTGACTTCACAGAATAATACTAGGAAAGTGTTCTCCAACCCCCTGGTACTTTTTTGATGTGGTTCTTTGGGGACCCCCCCCCCCCCCGTGTTATTTGACATTTGTCTGGAGCCATTGGGAGCAATCTTTAAAATTTTTGGAGCATGGTGCTTTCTATTTTTGAATGACATACTGGTTGCCCATTCAGGACAGGTTGCACTCCCTCTAAATGTGTAAGTAGGTACCTCTTTGATACATTTTATTTTTTTTTTTGTCATTAGAGTCTTCTTTGGCTAGGAGTACCTGCATTGCCTAATAAACTACAAGTTACAAAATGGCTGGCATGTGTGCAATTAAAAAGAAATGGCTGCCCTAGTGTGAGACTTTTTTTTTAATGGCCAATGTAAGCGTATAAAATAATAATAATAATAATAATAATAATAATAATAATAACAACAATAAATTGCCTCCTCTGAAAGAACAAGAAAGAAGGAGAAAGATGACCACAAAATAGTGCACATATACCCCTCTTCTCAAACAGTGTGGGTAGGAACCATTTCAATACCTACAGAGAATAGCACCCTGCGTCTCTCCTCTTTTCAGAACAGATCGGATGGTGGGTGTCCAGCCCTGGCATCCAATGGACTGTGAATATATTGAAAGGTGCCTAATCAGTTAAAAAGAGGTCATACCTGTGTAACCAGGGACTGAACAGTAGATTTCTTTTAAGATAATATTTGCATTGTGGATTATCTTAGGAGATATTTTTTACAACTTTTCATGAGCTCACAGGTACCACTTTGGCAACCCCTGATTTAAGGACAGACCTTCAAGTTACGCCAAATACCAGTATGTGTGAGCTGTATATGTGAACTTAACTGTGGTCCAAGAGAAATGTTATTGCCACCTTCCTGGCTTTGCATGAGATTCTCCATCCAAGTTGGTTAAAGACCCCCCCCCCCTTGATCAGATCAAGCCACCTGGAATTATCCAAGGCTGTCTGCAGATGAAACAACAGGTTGGAAAAATAGAGCAGGCAGCCCAGACCCCAGAAGGATTGAATCCTCTGCTCACCAGCTAGTGGAAAGAAGAATCAATCCTGTGAGCTGCTGTGTGCTCCTTTGCAAATGACTTCTGCTCAGGGAGGATGCTTACAGAATCCCCCTGTCCTCAGTGTGGTAAGATATGAAAGGGGGAAATGCAATGTTGCCTTCCCCCCTGCCCCACCAGCTTTGTTTTTATGTGGTCTTTAAAAAATCAATTTAACTATTAGTCCCACCCCCCAGATTAAATCAGGCTTGGATTTGGGTTGTGTCCCCACCAGGTAGGACCAAGTTATGTCTGGACTGATCCACAGTCCTAGATCGGGTAGTGGAGCTGTACACAGTGCTGGAGGGGAAATCCTAATAATTTTTTGTCAAGCATGATTCACCTTTGAAGGACATCATCCCTCTGGGGAAATTCTAATCACAGCTATCTTCCTCAGAATCACTAGTCTCAATCCTCTAACACAACAGACAGAGAGAAGTAATTAGCAATCTGAACATCCAGCATCTGAAAAAGGAAGATATAAAACCTTGTGTTTTTGAGAAGTGGATCCAGACATAGGCAGTACTGTGTCATTCTCTGTATGATCCATTCCCCTTTTTATGTTCAGTTATGTTTTCCATCAGCTGATTCTGCCATGATTTTTAACCCCAAATAATTCCCAGGGAGTTTCCCTAGTCACTATCCTTCCTCCTTGCTCAGTTAATATTCCACTTTACAGTGGAAAATTGGACCTTTTGCATCATAAAGCTGTCTCATAATAATGAATCTTAATTATATATATATATACAGTCATTATGATTTTTCAGGGATACTCTTTTATTTTTGCTTGGACAACAATTTCTCTATCTGAAACAGGCATTCATGAAGGTTTTAATTCAATCAGCCTTATAGCAAAAAGTGAGAAGAATATACTGCTCAGAGATACTAATGAATAAAGAGCAATAATTAAATATAAGACCAAGATACAGTGCACAGACTTCCTAAGATGTTAAGCTGTAAATCAGTGCAGTATGGCTATCTACCACCATTCAAGGGAAGCTGTTAACAAAACTGAAAATAGCCAAATATGAAACATGGTAACCTATGTTGGTTGGCAAAGTTTTCTCAACAGCATCATGCTAGTGGTCGTGTTGCTGCTTGCACTGTTGTGTCAAACTGCATCCAAGACACATTCCATTAACTGCAGCATATATGATGATCCTCTCCCTATTCCTCATAACTTTTATAAGACAGGTGAAATAATCATTGGGGAGATTGTTTCCCAGGTGTTCTTAAACTACGATAACCTCTCTTTCACAGAACAGCCTATGCAGACATTGATTGACGAACCTATGTAAGTCATAATTTCTTTACTCTCTCTCAATTTATGTTCAGGCCACATTAACTCAGAACATATCAATAATGCAACGCTTTAATAATTTGTTTACTATATACCATGAGAAAAGTGGAACCTGCAAACCTCCAACTGTTAATCATTGGGGATGGGGTGCCATACCTTTCCCCCCAGTTTATTTCTATTTGTCCACTTATGAATAACTACATTTATATGCATCTTAATAACAGAAAGCTCTCTAGGATTTACTTGTTTGTTGTTTGTTGGTGCCCTTGACAAATATGAAAGCTGTTCAATTATAGAAAAGCCCACAAAACTATGAGAAATGCAATATACAAAAGCAGATGATTTAGCTACTTTTGTTTTCCTCTCAGTTTGTTCCTATCATTTGCTTGAATCTCTTCCTTCTGTCATACAGTTCTGGACTACTGGTCTTTTTGTTCTCTATTATGAGAAATGCAATACACAAAAGCAGAGGGTTTTACTACTTTTGTTTTCCTCTCAATTTGTTCTCATCCTTTGCCTCAATCTCTTCCCGCTCTCATACAGTTCCAGACCTCTGGTCTTTTTGTTCCCTATTATTAAATTTGAGAAATACCACTATGTTTTATCCTTCCTCTTATTTTCAGCCCAGTCAGACTCCAGTTTATTGCAAACTAGAAAAAGGGGTCCACAATCATATCTGATTATTCAGTGACAGAAAGAGTCTTGCCCCAATTGTTGTTCATACTTCTACAATGAAAATTGCACAAGTAATTTGCCCAGGCAGGCACATTATGTGACCCATGAGAGCAGCAAAATAACAAGACTGTACATGGTGATGGGATAAAATCAGGCCAAATCTTTATTGACAGCAGCAGGCAGGGCATTGGGTCCCAGGATCAGTTCACCATTCCACAAGCCCCATGTTGATGGAATGGATGTGCTGGGTTTGGATTGTTCCAAACCTGTACGATGGGAGTCGGGCAGTGTTGAATCTTGCCATGGTGCAAGCCAAGCAAGCAAAGTCTCACTGGGAGACCAGGGTGCAGATTCCAACCAGGCAGAGACTGAACCCACGCTTGGGTTTGCCATGGTCAATCCTCTCCTCAGGCCCCTTATGGGGACACACTATACTATGCTGATCCTGCCCAATGCCATTTCTGTCCTCATACAAATATTTTCTTCCACCTAACAAAGAAAAGCCATAATTTAACTGAGGGAAAGGGGGTGGGGCAACCAAGTGCCCCAAAAGAAAAAAATGCTTTCCAACCCTGTCAACCAATGACCCAAAATTGCTCAGTGAAGACTCTGTGCAAAGGGAGGATGGACACAAAGCTCTTAAAGCAAAATAGCTTTGAGCTCCAGGGGAAGCAGCCTTACATAGGTTTCCTCCTACATTCTTCAGCAAGGGTTCATTGGGCAGCTTTTCTCCATGAGTCCATCACACAGAGAAGATACTGGGCAAAACCTTTATTGGGGCATATCAAAGAGATATGTGGTTTTAGAAAGTAATTTGTGAGGTGGCCTGCAGGCACCATACAAATAATTCATTATCAGTTGACTGAACTAACTTAATGGTAATATAATAATATATATATAATCCTTCATCTGTTCTTCTCCCCTGTCCTGACCCCCATGTTCTCAATATGTGTGGAAATTCAGAAAGAATGTTGTAATTCATTCAGAGGCAGTGGCAATCACCCTCTGTCTCCAAATTTATCAGGATACTTTGCAGGACCTAGGTTTGGTTTGGAACAATGTGGAGGGAGACTGATTTATCTTGGATATCTCTTGAATCTCTATTAATGCTTTGGCCTCATATGCAGGTTTCCTTCAAATGCAACACATATCCTCTAATACACATACACTAAGTTAGATTCACTGAACTCATGAAGCCCCAGTTAGTCATGTCCATTAATTTCAAATGGCCTACTATGATTAATCTTGTATAAAATTAGCATGAAGATAAGCACACAGAGAGAGACACTTTAGGTTGTCGTTGCTGCCAGTGATTGCATGTAATGAAATGTGGGGGATAAGTATGTGGGGACAATTTATCAACCTCCAGAATGATCCAAACAGATTTAGAGAATGTGGCTTTTCATGGGAGAAATATCTACTTCAGATGCATTTTTTTAAAAAAAAATCTATTGTCTTCTATGGTTCTATTATTTGCCTCAACCTTGCAAGAATTCAGATGATGATGAAAAGTACAGATCCTTGTTGTCATTGGTTATTACAGATCAGTGCCTAAGAACTACCAACATATTCTGGCTTTAGCATTTGCGGTCAAAGAAATCAATGAGAACCCCACAATCTTGTCAAATATCTCTCTTGGCTTCCGCATCCTCAATAGTTACTTCAATGCAAGGATGACCTACAAAGCCACTCTAAGCCTCCTTTCCACACAACAAAGATTTGTCCCCAACTTCAGCTGTCACAACCAGAATAATATGATATCACTCATTGGAGGATGTTTCTCTGAGATCTCTGCTAACATTGCAGTGATTTTAGCAAGCAAGAAGACTCCTCAGGTATGTTTAGTGCATGAGGGTGGAACAGGATACTCTGTTAGTCCTCTTCAAATGATTTATCAATTAGTCCTCTTCAAATGAAGGGAGTGGTACAGGGTTCTGTACTGAACTCAAAACATCTCTCCCCCCAAACCCCCCCCCCACACACACACCAAGAATTCTAAGTGACTTAGATGAAGAGGTGGAAGTGATTCCCATGTCATAAAACTAAGAGGAAAAATAAACACCTCAGAATGCAGGGGTAAAAATCCAGGTGGTGGATATGCCAAATTGCTGACTGGTTGCAATAAGAAACTGGAAGAGGACCAAAAAGTTGTAGGTTAATCCAAACATGAAGTAGGTTCTGCTTGTGAGTGGTTCTGCTGTCTACCTGAATGTTATGTAGCTTGCTCTAGAAATCGATTATTCTCCCTAAGAAACACTGGGAAAAGTTAGGTGGTCATCCTGGATTGAGTGTTGTTAATTATGGCTCAGATGGCCTAAGTGGTAATGAGTGCCTTGCAACAGCTTTGCCTCATGGCCAAACATCATCATCATCATAATCATCATCATCATCATAAATAAATAATAAACAACCTTTATTGTCACTACACCACCTGTGTGCAGTGAAATTAAATGAGCACCCTTCCCACACACACATACACTCAGTCTTGTTCACGTTCTGTGTGCTTGTTGAAAGTCAATTACACCACTATTTTTTTCCATTCAGCAGTCCAACAGCCCATGGATAAAAACTGTTCTTTAACCTGTTGGTGCGGCTGACTCTACTTCTGTATCTCCTGCTCGTAGGTAGGAGATTAAAGAAGTGCTGCCCAGGGTGTGAGTGGTCCTTAAGAATTTTCCTCACTCTCCTGAGGCAGCGGTCTCCCACAATGTCATCTAGCAAACTCCGGGGACAGCCCATGATATCATGGGCTGTATTCACCACCCTCTGTAGGGACTTCCTATCCATGGCTGAAGAACCTGGCTGTAGTTGTGGGTCAGGCCCATTAGGTCAGCACAGGAATGACCAAAAGGTCAATGTGGGTCAAATCTTTATTGATTACAACATGTAAGCTGGATTGGTGTGGCATTGTGGCTTTCCCTTTTTTGAATATCGGTGTTATTTTTTTATACAACTCAACCCAGCCCACGAGCTGAGGAATGCCCACAGAAATTTACCAGTTGAGAAGACCCAATGTGATGTTGGTCCATGTGACTGGGATCTCTCTGGCAAGCTGAGGTGAGCAATATCTGGCCTGCCTCTATCCAAGCCACTGGCAGGAGCTGATTTTTAAACACCAGATCCATCTTATATTTGAGATTCTGTGCATGAAAAATAGAAATTGAGGAGGGGATGTTATAGTACATGTGAAAACCAGAATACCTGTCATATAGCAGGCAAAAGGTAATTCTAGACTATCTCTGTGACATTACTAGATTTTGTTTCATCATTTGTAGAACCATTTTAATAGTAAATGAAGTTCACAAGTGGAACCAATGTAGTACTTAAGCTCTCCTGCATTAGAAGTTTTCAAGTGGAAGCTAGGTCGACATCTGCTAGGGATGCTCTATTATTCTAAGATATAACATTCTCTTTGTCTGTAAAATTGTGTTAATTTTTCTTTCAGCTCACTTATGGAACATTTTTACCATCAGGGGATGAGAAAATGTATTTCCCTTTATTGTACCGCATGGTCCCAAATGAAGCCCACCAGTACATGGGAGCTGTCCGGTTATTTCAGCATTTTGGATGGACATGGGTTGGGCTCTTGGCTGTGGACAATGACAAAGGGGACCGGTTTTTGCAGACAATGCTGCCTTTGCTTTCTGAGAATGGCATCTGTTCTGCATTCGTAATTAGACTACCACAATGGAGTTTTGTGAACCAACTGATAGAGTTGTTTCTGGAGCATGTGCAAAGCTATGTAACCATCTTTCAGGGAAAAGCAAATGTATTATTTATATATGGAGAAAACCCATCTTTTCAAGTTTTGAGAATATTGCTATTTCTAATGCGCTTCACTAGCTGGCCTCCTCTGAATAAAGTATGGATTATTACATCTCACTGGGATTTCATATCAATGTCCCTTCAAAAGAATTGGGAAATGCAAACATTCCATGGATCCTTATCCTTCACTGTTCACTCAGATCAGCCATTAGGATTCCAAGAATTCATTCAAACATTAAATCCTTCCTGGTCGAAAGGAGATGGTTTTATCCATGACTTTTGGGAACAGGCCTTCAGCTGTTCATTAAAAATGCTCATGGAGGATGAGGAGAGTGCCTGTACTGGAGAGGAAAAGCTGGAGAGCATTCCTGGAATATTATTTGAAATGAAAATGACAGGTCACAGCTACAGTATCTACAATGCTGTATATGCTGTTGCACATGCTTTGCAAGACATTTACAAATCCAGCTCAAAACGTAGAAGTTTGGATAAAAGGAACAGATTGGTATTACAGAACGTGAAACCGTGGCAGGTAGTTATAGTTCTCTTTTTTAAAAGGGTGGTAGGAAGGTAAGCTAGCTTATAATACAGAGGTAAAAGGAACAGTTTCACGAAATAGTCTACTAAAGTTGTTTCATGGATGTTTTTGTTGTGTATTAACACAGCTTTAAATGTGGGAAGTGGGTATTCCAGGATTTGCAACTATTCTTAGGTAAGAATGAAAACTCAATATTTGTTTGTTTAAAAGCACTTTGTGAATCTCATTTAAATCATTTAAAACAGAGTTACCCCATTCTTCATATTCATTTTTAGGTTCATCATTTTCTTAGAAGCATCTTATTCAATAACAGTGTTGGAGACACTATCCACTTTAATGAAGAAAGAGAATTAGTTGCAGGCTTTGATATTACAAACTGGATGATGTTCCCCAATGGCTCAGTGGTCAGAGTAAAAGTTGGAAAGCTAGAACCTCAGGCTCCTCCAGGCAGTGAACTGACCATTAATTATGACCAAATTATGTGGCATCATGGCTTTAATCAGGTAAGACATAAGGTGCATTCACATGTTATATTGTACCTTAGTACAAGTAACCCATACCTGACTTCAACTACACTTAAGGAAGATTTCACACACACTTTTAAAAATCACAATGTTCCTTGCTTCTGTCTTGATCTCCCTGCATTCTCTCTATGTGACTTTGTTCAGCTGCAAACTTCTCCCCTGGCAAATGCTTGGATATATGATAATGATAATTTATTTATTTATATATATCCCGCCCATCTGGCTGGGTTTCCCTAGCCACTCTGGGCAGTCTCCAACAAAATATTAAAAATACAATAAAACATCAGACATTAAAAACTTCCCTAAACAGGGCTGCCTTCAGATGTCTTCTAAAAGTCAGATAGTTGTTTATTTCCTTGACATCTGATCGATGCTGGACCTCAGTGTCTGGAGCTGAATGATGAGGGTGGGGACGCTCCTTCAAGTATAAGAGGGAAAATGCCAATTCAGCATTTTACCATCTCTTCAGCTACAGAATTATTCTTAGGGCCCCCCCCCTATTCCTCTTCTTTCTGAATGTATAATCATAATCCTCTTCTTTCTCAATGTATAATCAAAGTGTTATGATATCAAACTTTTCTACTTCCAAATTAACTGATAGTTCTTTTGTTTATTTTTCTAAGCTCATGATTGCATTTGCTTTAATATACAAGTTACCCAGGAAATGCCTCCCCAACAGTCATCTTTAAAATTGCTGCTTTTTACATCAAGGAATTTGAAAAATCATATTCCAAACCATCAATAATCCTTCAAAAAGTCATAGGATCTGAGTGAGAGACTGCTGGTGTCCTTCTACCGAGGCTCCATAGAGAGCATTCTCACATACTGTATTTGTGCCTGGTTCTCCAGTTGTACAGCTAGGAAGAGGAAGGTGCTCCAGAAGGTCATAACCACAGCCCAAAGGATTATTGGTCATCCTCTCCCATCTTTGGAAGAACTGTACGGTTCCCGTTGTCTTAGGAAAGCAAACAACATCCTGCAGGATGCATCTCACCCGGGATACAGTCTGTTTGCACTACTGCCTTCTGGCAGGAGATATAGAAACATCAAGTCAAGGACAAATAGACTGAAAAATAGTTTCTATCCAAGAGCTGTGGCCTTTTTAAATGCTGTAACTCGATAGTGTGACCTGGGAGTTTGATGGGTGTGGGTGTGGGTGTGGCTGGAATGTGGTTTGTTTGGTTGTTGTTGTTGTTTTGCTTTTGTTGTTTTTAAGGGATGGCATCCAATTTCGTTGCACTTGTGCAATGTTGCACTTGTGTAATGACAATAAAGAATCTATCTATCTATCTATTATTTAAGTCTCATCTGCAAAGTGCCTTTATCACCTCCCAAGTTATTTCTATATCCTGGGCATCAGAGCAGCAGTTACTTTAAATGGTCATCTTCAGAGTTGGAGCATTACTCTTAGTAATAAAACTTGTTACTCAGATGTAATTCTGGTTAGGTGTGGAGAAAGCAGCTCTGCACAGGTTTGAGTTATCTACTATGTGATCTGAAGACTATGTGATCTGAAGCTCCCCAATTAATGAGTCTTTCAAATGTCTCTGGCATTCCCTTCCAAACTGTTTTTTCTATTGTAAGCTACTCTGTGATCTTTGGAGGAAGGGCAGTATAAACATGTAATAAATAAAAGATGAAATATAAATAAATTATCTAAAGCTCGCTTCACTATTTGGAGGCCCATCATTCTATAGCCCAAACCCCAATTTTTACTGCTGATCATCCTTCACGGTTCTGTGCAGGTGCTCCCAGTTTCTGTGTGCAACGACAATTGTTATCCCGGCTACAGCAGAAAGAAGAAGGAGGGAGAGAAATTTTGCTGCTATGATTGTGCTGCATGTCCAGAAGGAATGATCTCCAGCAAAATAGGTAGGAGACATATGGACTCAGCTGCATTAGTCAAAATACAGCATTATAAATGTGTTATAACACTGTGACAGCAGTGCAGCTGAAATCACAACTCAGTGATATTTTCAATATCAACCACTTTTTACAGAGCATTTTCAGAGTGTTTTTATAGCTAAGTAGATCTAACCATAATGTACAGATGTACCAAACAATTTCCATAAAGTAATATATTTATTTATTCATTACAGTGAAAATAGGGAAAAGGGTGGTGATGACACAGAAATCAAAAGGCTACGATCCATTTTGAAATGTATATTTTGAATACATCAGTGGAAGATCAATGAATATATGAGCATAATAATAACAAAGAGTAATAAACATGGATTAAAACTAAGGAAGGCAGAAATATTGAGCCATATATGCAAATAATGATTACATGGAAGAACACAATAATTCTAGCATGCAAAAATAATATTTTTAAACTATTATACAGCTTCACTTCTACTTATCACCCAAAATTTCCACCTGTGCAAACTGCTTAAAAGCTTTGCATATTCCATCTATATAGTAATGTACGCAAAATATTAAGGAAAATGGAAAGAATATGATACCTACCTGTCAAAGGACAGATTCAATTACTCACTTGAAAACAAGCCAAAATCAAAAAGAAAATACATCCAAAATTGTTTATAGGCCCAAGCACCCACCCCAAAGAACTTGCGTAGAAAAGAATAAGTCCAAACAATTTCCAAATGGACAAGTTCAAAGTATTAAACCCCCAAAAGGCAAATGGGTCCCCAAAGGCTTTGAAACAAGTGTGCATGTGCACTCATGCCCACGTGTGTGAGAGAAACTTCAAGCTAAGCCAAAATTAAGCAAAGTGAAAGAAGTGAGCTTCACCACAGAGTAGATGCTCTTTTGGATCCCAAATGACAGCCTAAATATTCTGAACTCACAAAGCTCAACCAGCACTGCTAGCCATATGGAGTAACAAATCCTATCCCTTCTTCACATAGGTGCATTGTTTAAGCTTGATTTAGGCATCGTCAGCCTTTTGACACCTGGAAATATAACCACTGCTGCTTTTTAAGATAAATAAATGTCTCTTTCATTTTTCAGATATGGATGCCTGTGTTGAATGTCCAGAAGATCAGTATCCCAACAAGAACCAAACTAAATGCATTCCAAGAGTTGTAAGCTACCTCTCTTACAAAGAAAATTTAGGGATCATCTTAGCTACCTTGGCTATTGCTTTCTCTTTGATCACAGCTTTTGTATTTTTAACTTTTATTAAACACAAGGACACCCCAATAGTGAAAGCCAACAACCGAACCCTCACCTACATGCTCCTCATCTCTCTTCTTCTTTGCTTCCTTTGTTCCTTGCTCTTCATTGGACAGCCTGGAAAGGTGACATGCATTCTCCGACAAACAGCTTTTGGTATCATCTTCTCTTTGGCCCTTTCTTCAGTGCTGGCAAAGACCATCACTGTGGTTCTGGCATTCATGGCAACCAAACCAGGAGCCAAGATGAGGAAATGGGTGGGGAAAGGAGTAGCAAATTCTATTGTTCTTTTTTGTTCCTTTGCTCAGGCTGACATTTGTACTGTTTGGTTATGTACTTACCCACCGTTCCCAGATACAGACATGCACTCATCATATGGAAATATGATATTGCAATGTAATGAAGGTTCAGCTACGATGTTTTACTGTGTCTTGAGCTATATGGGTTCCCTGGCCATAATCAGCTTCATTGTGGCTTTTCTTGCCAGGAAGTTACCTGACAGCTTCAATGAGGCCAAGTTCATCACTTTCAGCATGTTGGTCTTTTGTAGTGTGTGGTTATCCTTTGTTCCAACCTACCTGAGCACAAAAGGAAAATACATGGTGGCTGTGGAGATCTTCTCCATCTTATGTTCCAGTGCCGGATTACTGTGTTGCATCTTTTCCCCAAAATGCTACATTATTCTGCTGAGGCCTGAGCTGAACAGCAGGGAACACCTTATGAGGAAAATAAAATGAAATATATGTGTGCATCTCTTTGTTTTTAATTTATATTGAGGCTGGGAGGCAGAGGAATAATGTGTTGGTAGAGATCCCAACAAAATTCAAGCAAGGGTGCAGACGTCTCTGTTTAATTCCTGTGAATAGACTTGAACCCACCTCAGACATGCTGGATTACTGGGTTGCATCTTTCCCCTAAATGCTACATCATTGTGCTGAGGCATCAGTTGATCAGTAGGGAGGAACTGATAAGGAAAAGAAAATGAAATAATATATTTCCATCTCTCCATTATGTGTGTGTTGCCATGGCAGCAAACTTTAGATTTATTATTATTTTTTATTTGTATACCACCTTGTGCCCACATACTAATGGCATAGAATTACCACACACACACACACACACACACACACACACGTTGCATGGAATGCTTATGACCAGAGTACCTTTTGGTTATTAGGCACTGCTGTGAGGGACATAAGGGACATTTGATAAGATTTTGATTTGATGAGAGGACAGAGACAGAGGTGGCAACTAAAAGTGGGTGGGGACAACCAACCAGAAAGGAAAGCAACACTAACTACCTTTTGCTATGAAGCTCACTGGGTGCTCCAAAAGTGTCCTGTCAGCTGTTTAAGGCACTAAGACCACCTAAGGCTCTGATATGGTAGCTTTGTGAACCATTAACTCTGCAGAGGCCTATCTCCAAGTGAAGCCTTACAGATGTTGACTTAATTGCCGTGCAGTAAGTCCCACTTCCTCAGGGGATCTGGATGATTTTTGAAGGGCCCTCACTGTAGTCAGCCACCAGTTGTTCCAGTTGGCTGGAAAGAAAATGGTTCCATAGGAGACCTCTCCTCTCAGTCAGAGAAGAGCAGCAAGATTGTGTCCTCTGTTAGGTTTGCCATATTTCAAACAGGATGGAGTGAAAAGCTTATCCTCTGAGTTGATGTTATAGTTCTTGGTCCATTACTCATGGTTCAGATAATATTCTTCTAATCCCACACAGTGATCATTAATCAGAAGCTCCATAATCAAAGGAATTATGAAGTTCATATGAACTCCTGCATACATTGAAGGAACACAGGGATTTTGATTGAAAAACCTACTTATGTCTGTCCAGTTTACATTTCACATTCACATAATCATGCTCTGTTTAATTCCATTTAGGCATGTGTTTGTTTGTTTTTAATAAGAAAATCAGTTTTAAAATACCATACATTTATCAAAGTAATATTAGAGTACTGTGCTTACAAGGTGGCAAGTACGTAAGGGAAACATAAAGTTGCAAGATAAAAACACAATACATATAATAAAAACAATAATGAAAAGCACAACCTCCCTTTCCCCCACCCTCACCCCTCCAACAAACACATTTAAAAGGCTATAGGACGCTAATCAGTCCAAGACTTGGTTGAAAAGAATGTTTTCATCGCACACTAAAGGTGTATAATGAAGGCATGAGTCAAACCATCCCAGGAAGAGCATTCCACAAATCAGGAACCACTGCAGAAAAGGCTCGTTCTTGTGCTGCCACCCTCTGGAGCTTTTGTGGAGGTGGCACAAGAAGAAGGGCCTCAGATGATGATCACGGAATCCAGGTAGGTTCATATAGGGAGAGGTGGTCCTTGAGGTATTGTGATCCCGAGCTGTTTAATACTTTATAGGACAAAACTAGCACTTTGAATTGAGTCCATGCAACCATACAGTATGTGTGCATTTTGTGAATGCAAACCCCCTAGGAATTGTTGAAACATACACACAGTTAAAATTTAGAATATATAAACTCGTATGGCTGAATATTTTTCTTCCTTTCTTCCTGAAGTTTTCAGTGTGAACATGGTGTGGTGTAATGGTTAGAGTGTTGGACTAGGAACTGTGAGAGCAGGGTTTGAATCCCTAGTCAGCCATAAAGCTCGCTGGGGAACCTTGGAGCAGTCACCATCACTTAGCCTAACCTACCTCACAGGGTTGCTGTGAGGATGAAATGGGGGGAGAAAAACTATGTGCACCACAGTGAGATTCTTGGCAGATAAAGGTAGGATGTAAAATGTGATGAAGAAATGAACGAACATATATAGTATTGCATAAATAAATACTGTAAATAATTTAAAAATTATAGTAACAAAAACAATAAATAAAACAAACAAGAATTTGAAGAGTTCTGATAAAAAATATATTCCCATCATAGTAACAATGAACCTTAGATTTCCTGGTCTTTAAGTGAGTTGTCTGTTATGTGGATTTAACTCAAGTCCAGGATAAAAGGAGTGTACAACTTTCTGGCTAAGGGCCACTGGCACATTTGTTACCCCTCAGAAAAGAAAATATAGCTGTAGAGTTTAGGTAGAAAAATACACAGTACATTTGTTATTCAGGGCACAACTTCAAGGAACATCAGTACACAGGGGAGATTTTAATCACACCAATCATTGTCAAAATTACCGGTATCCATCCTCCTACACAGTGGAGGGACAGATATTTTCAGCAAGATCAACAATCACAATATGAAAAAAACATATAAATATTTTGTATTCTTGATCACTGAATATAGGCATAGGCAGGACTCTTTCATTTTCTTTTATGATCGTTTCCCATATACATGTTGGATCATGTTTCCCATCAACTGATTTTGTCACTCTTTATGTAAACATGAGAATGTACATTTGGAGGTGAAACGTTTTTGACAGGATCATGCTTATGGTGGTGTTGCTGCTTGTACTTCTGTCTCATGCTATATGCAAGAAGTATTCCATTAACTGCAGCATATATGATGATCCCCTCCCTATTCCTCATGAATTTTACCAACCGGGTGACCTGATCATTGGGGAGATGGTTTCCCAAGTCTTCTTAAACTATGGTAGCCTCAGTTTCAAGGAACAGCCTACACAGATCTGGGTCGATGAACCAGTGTAAGACAAATTCTGTTTTCTTTCACTTTCAGTCTACAAAATGTATTTTAAATCTCAATTCTTTTTAAGTCTATTATTTTCTAAAGTGGTTCTAAAGTTTGCCACCATCTTGGAAACATTTGGATAAAAGATGCTGAAGAGTACAAATGCATTTTGTTGTGGTGGTGGTGATTTTATTAAACAGCTGTCACCTTTATTACAGTTCAGTGCCTAAGAACTACCAGCACATCCTGGCCTTAGCATTTGCTGTCAAAGAGATCAATGAGAATCCCAACATCTTGCCAAACGTCTCTCTGGGTATCCACATCCTCAATAGCTACTTGACTGCAAGAATGACTTATAAGGCCACACTGAGCCTGCTTTCCACACAAAAGAAGTTTGTCCCCAATTTCAGTTGTGACAAGCAAAACCAATTGATAGCTATCATTGGCGGATGTTTCTCTGAGATCTCTGTCAATATGGCTTTCATTTCAGCCACGCAAAAAATTCCACAGGTAAGCTGTATGAAGCATGCACATATGACATATTATCTGGCTCTTATGAATGTAGTTTTGACCATGCTCCTAGTGATATTTTGGTAAGCAGATTGTTTAAATTGAGTTGATTATGACAACTGCAGATGGACTCACAGCTCGTTTGAAAACTTTACTCAATTACTGTTCATCAGCTACTAGGGCTGGGCATGCCCCTCTAGTCTTTTTCTGGATAGTAATAGTTCAGTTAATATGTTCAGTTATATGAAACAGGCCAAACCATCCTTGCAATTATTCCACTCCAGCCCAATGTCTTGTGATACAAAACTCCAGAAATTCCTTTTGCTTTCATTTCTAAATCCACATGTTTACATACATGTTTGTTTATTTGCATACATTTATGGCACTTGGACTCTATAATTTTGTGGGACAAAATTAATTCCAATATTCTTTTATTTTATTTCAGCTCCCTTATGGATCTTTCTTGCCATTAAAAGGTTCCAAAATGCTATTCCCTTTTCTGTACCAAATGGTCCCAACTGAATCCTACCAGCAAATGGGAGTTGTGAGATTACTTCAGCATTTTGGATGGAAATGGGTTGGGGTTGGTGCTGTGAATGATGACAAAGGGGACAGGTTTCTACAAACAATGATGCCAATGCTTTCCCAGAATGGCATATGTTATGCTTTCATAATAAGACTGCCAACATGGAGCTATGTGGAGAATATGATTGACATGCTTTTAGAAAACTTGAAACCCTATGAAGTTCTCATTGACACAAAAGTCAATGTATTCTTTGTATATGGAGAACCTCCATCTTTTCAGATTATAAGGATATTTCTATTTGCAACATCCTATGTGTCATGGCCTCCTCTCGGTAAAGTGTGGATTGTTACATCCCACTGGGATTTCACATCAGTGTCCATTCAGAAGACGTGGGATATGCAAACCTTCCATGGTTCCATATCCTTCACTGCTCACTCAAATCAGCCACCAGGCTTTCAAAAGTTTATTGAGGAGATAAAGCCTTTTGGGGTGAAAGGAGATGGATTTATCCAGGACTTCTGGGAACAGGCATTCAGCTGTTCATTAAAGAAGCAGGAGGAAGATGAAAAGGAAACATGCACTGGGGAGGAGAAGCTGGAGAGCATTCCTGGTATTTTGTTTGAAATGAAGATGACTGGCCATAGTTACAGTGTCTACAATGCTGTCTATGCCATGGCACATGCTTTGCATGACCTATACAGATTGAGATTGAAGCATAGAAGGTTGTTAGAAGATTGGAGATTGGTGTTTCACAAAGTGCAACCATGGCAGGTTATTACAACTTTCTTTCTTTCTTTCTTTCTTTCTTTCTTTCTTTCTTTCTTTCTTTCTGTCTTTCTGTCTTTCTTTCTTTCTTTCTCTCTCTCTCTCTCTCTCTCTCTCTCTCTCTTTTATGCAAGCTCATAAATGAACCAAAATTTCGAAAACCATTCAATTAAAATATTTTGGTGTTCTTTTGTTTTATGCTGCTCTTATTTATGAATCCATTTGGATAGTTAATGCTAACTTCATTATAATAACAGTGAAAGTAAAAATTGGGACAAATGAAGGCTACTAGAAATATAGAATCACAACAAATATAAATGTAGTATGATAGGCCTTTGTAAAGCTCAATAAAATAATTTGAAAGACCTAGTGCTTCCTGTCTTTGGATTCTCTTTGAATACAGATCCATCACTTTCTAAAGCTCATCATGTTCAATAACAGTGTTGGAGAAACAATACATTTTGATGACAGTGGAGAATTAGTAACAGGCTTTGATGTTACAAATTGGATGATGTTTCTGAATGCATCAGTGGTTAGAGTAAAAGTTGGAACACTAGATCCTCAGGCTCCTCAAGGCAAAGAGTTAACCATTCATGATGACCAAATTGTCTGGCACCAAAGCTTTAATCAGGTGAGTATATAAGAGACAATTTACATGAATTTTTCAGAGAATCTTCCAGTTTATTGCATTATTTCAGTTTTTAAAGAAAACAAGAATCCCTGACCGCCCCCCCCAAAAAAAAATTGCTGTCAAAATGGCTGCTCTATAACCATGTTATGTCATATGAAGCAGATTCATTTGTTTTATTACATCTTATTGAACTCCCCACCACCACCCATTTTTTCTCATCATCCATCATGTTTCTGTGCAGGTACTACCAGTTTCTGTGTGTAATGACAACTGCTATCCTGGCTACAACAGGAAAAGGAAGGAGGGAGCAAAAATTTGTTGTTATGATTGTGTGCCATGTCCAGAAGGAATGATCTCTGATAAGAGAGGTGGGAGACAGAATAATAGCAATAACAATAACAATAAGGTTATTATTTATATGCCACCCATCCGACTGGGTTGCCCCAACCACTCTAGTTAACTTTAAAATATTAAAAATACAATAAAGTATCAAATATGACAAACCTCACTATGCAGGGCTGCAGTTGTCTTAATTTATTATTTTCACTGTGCCCATCTGGATAGGTTTCCCCAGCCACTCTGGGCGGCTCCCAATAACATATTAAAAACAAGATAAATACATCAAACATTAAAAACTTCCAGAATAGGGCTTGACAGAATGGCAGTGGCCTTGTGAATCATTGACCTGGCATTGCACAGTGCCCCTTTAGGTTTCATATGGGACACCATTGTTTATACATGTATCCCTCTGTATCCTTCTGGTCAGGATCAGACCCAGAGGCAAGAATATTCTTCAGATAATGACTAAACCTACCTGCTTGGTAATGGCATGATCTGGCCCTCAGACAACTCCTCCTGCCTGTGATCACTGTGATCAGATGTCCCAATAAAACTCCCCTACTGAAACCTGCCCCAGCCATTCTGTTGACCACGGCTTACTCCCATAGCAGCCTTCCCATCCTCCCCTTAAAAACAAATTGTAAAATTAACTAATTTAAAAAATGCTAGACCCTCCCAAAAATAAAAAATTATATATTGAAATATGAAGCCATTTTCATAATAAAAGGTATCTAGTATTTATTTCTTAGGAGAATGTAAACTGCATGAATATAATGGTGGTTTAAATTTTAAATAAATATTTTTCAAACAATACAGTACAACTTTTTATCATTGTAAAAGAACAAAACTTCTCATGAGGTTTTAAGGCTTCTTAGATAGATGTTGTTCTGCATTTAGGAATATTAAAATCCCTCTTCCTGTTAATTTTTTATTTTTGAAGATATGGATGCCTGCATAAATTGTCCAGAAGAACAGTATGCCAATGAAAACCAAACTCAGTGCATTCCAAGGATTATTAGCTACCTTACTTACAATGAAGATTTGGGAATCATCTTATTTATTATGGCTATTTCTCTCTCTGTTGTTGCAGCTTCAGTTCTTGGAATTTTTGTGAAGCACAAGGAGAGTCCAATAGTAAAAGCTAACAACCGGAACCTCACCTATATCCTTCTTGTTTCCCTCCTCCTTTGTTTCCTCTGTTCCCTGCTCTTCATCGGACAGCCTGGAAAGGCAACCTGCCCTCTCCGACAAACAGCTTTTGGCATCATCTTCTCTTTGGCCCTCTCTTCTGTACTGGCAAAGACCATCACTGTGGTTCTGGCCTTCATGGCAACCAAACCCGGTGCTAAAATGAGGAAATGGGTTGGCAAAAGAACAGCAAATTCTATTATCCTTCTCTCCACTTTTATTCAAGCTGGTGTTTGTACTCTTTGGTTAAGTACTGCTCCTCCATTCCCAGATACAGACCCACACTCATTCTATGGGGAAATCATACTAGTTTGTAATGAGAATTCAGCTACCATGTTTTACTGTGTTTTGGGCTATATGGGCTTTCTAGCCATTATCAGTTTCATTGTGGCTTTTCTAGCCAGGAAGTTACCTGACAGTTTCAATGAAGCCAAGTTCATCACTTTCAGCATGTTGCTGTTTTGTAGTGTGTGGTTATCCTTTGTTCCCACCTATCTGAGCACCAAAGGAAAATACATGGTGGCTGTGGAGATCTTCTCCATCTTATGCTCCACTGCTGGCTTACTGGGTTGCATCTTTTTCCCTAAATGCTACATCATTGTGCTGAGGCCTGACCTAAATAGTAGAGAACATATAATGCAAAGGAAAATATGAAAGAGGTCTGTCTTTTTATTTTTCTCTTAGATGCCGTTTAGTGGAAGTACACCATTATTAGTTTCTCTGAGTTCTGCTCCTGATCTGAACAGTTGGGAGCGAGTTATAAGAAAAACAAAATGAAAACATATATGCATCTCTTTCTTGTAATATTACTTAAATGTATCATTGGAAATGCTGTTGCTAAGGATCTCATGTGAATTCAAGCATGGGAGCTTGATTATTCCTATTTCTTCTATTACTACTACTACTACTACTACTACTACTACTACTACTAATATTTTTTTATATACCTCATGCATCTGGCTGGGTTTCCCTGGCCACTCTGGGCAGCTTACAGCATATATATAAAAACATAGTAAAACATCAAACATTAAAACCTTCTCAATACAGGGCTGCCTTCAGGTGTCTTCTAAAAATTGTATAATTCTTTGTCTCCTTGACATCTTAACATAGGGCATTCCACAGGTAGGGTGCCACTATAAAAAAGTCCCTCTTCCTGCTTCCCTTTAACTTTGCTTCTCACAGTGAGGGAACCAGCAGAAGACCCTTGGAGGAGGACCTCAATGTCCAGGCTGAACGATGGGGGTGGAGATATAATGATGATAATACTACTACTACTACATAACCCACACTTCACCCTAGGCTCCCAGGGTTGGTTACAACTATTAAAAGACAACAATAGTATTAAAACACAATTGTATACAATATGAAAAACAATTTAAAACAGAATTATAAAGATAAGGTGGGTCCTAAAAATAGACACCTGGAGTATCAAATGCCAGTGTGAACGAGTGCATCTTCAGCATTCACTGAAAGCTGTATTATGACGGTGCTAGAAACCCCTCTGAGGAAAGGGAGTTCCACAACTTAGGGGCTGCTACAGAGAATGGCCTCACCAATTTCAGCTCTTGTTGTATCTGTCTAGCAGGCTTTCTGCAGTAGTAGAGAGCCACCCTAAAACACAAGAGAGAAAAGACAGAATGTCCTCACCCAGGCTATCAGCCACCAAACTTAAAAGGTTGGTGGAATTAACAAGAGGGCATCATATGCAATTTCAGTACCAGAGATGGTATGTAGGGAATGAGTAATGGGGTCCTGTGTAGTTTAGGACTTTAAACGCTGATGTGCGCATTGTGAATTGGGCAAAGAAACAAACTGGCAACCAGTTCAGCTGTTTTAAAACAGAGGTCATATCAGTTCTGAAGGAATTCCCAGTCAGCTATCTGACTGCTGCAGTTTGGACCAATTGAAGTTTCAACAGCATCAAATGCATTAGGAAATCAAGGAGAACAAGCAGGAAGGAACTCCCTGCATCTCTTTCCTGATAAATGTTATTAACCAGAGTGACCAAGGCAGTTTTCCTGTCCCATGACCAGGCCTGAAGCAAAACTGGAATGGTTCCAAGGAAACAAATCTACTAAAAAGCTTTTTAGTAGCCATCGACCAGGCACAACCCACCTTAGGCAGGTTGCATGCCTTCATTTTCTGTATTGTCTATTCTCCCATACCAAAGATGAATATAATTTTTCATCAGTAATTAACCTCCACTCCAAAACACTGACACCTATCTCCTATATTTTGGTGAAAGTTGATATTTGAAGGTTTAATAAATAAAACTCTAAGAACACATGGTTGTAATTTTAATTAATAATATTTCAATCCTACTGTACTTAGAAGAAAGTTCTACTTAATGAGGCTGAAATAAGAATGCAGAGGTTTGCAACCTCACTTAGTCAAGTTACTTTCAGTATCACATGTTCCAATCTAACACAATGCATTCAAGCCAGAATTAGTTGGTAAGTAATCACTCCCACGTCATCACCCAGCAGTGAACCCCCCCCCCAAAAAAAAAAGTCCCAGAGAAAGTAGTAGGGGATTGATTTAAGACCAGGTATCAACATAAAATTGTTTAAAGTTCTAGTGTGGAATGTTGTTCATTGTGAGATATAGAAGACAAATCAGGACTCAAATAAAGGAATTGTCTATCATATAGCTTTATAGGTAACAACCAGCACTTTGAATTGTGCCCGAAAACAGACTGGTAGTCAGTGGAGCTGTTCTAACAAGGGAGCCTGCAGATTTTCTCTTCTACCTTCCAACTGATTAAGATCACCTCTGTCTTGTCTCCATTAAGTGATTTACAAGCAAACAAACAGACATACAAAAAAAAAAAAAAACCAACCATGGATATAATAAAACCAAGAGAAAAAAGAAATACATTAAAAACACCCTGCACAACTCTAAAAGGCCACAGACAAAGGCCCAAAGCCTGGTTATAAAGCTTTTGCCTAGTACCAGGGGTGGGCGGGGTGGGCAGGTCACCCCGGGTGCCATCATGGAGGAAGGTGACAAATTATAAAGGAACAATTACTGCCCTACTAGGGCAGTTCATAATTTTTTTTAAAAAAAAAATGCCTACTCCAAAGGTCTTATCTTATTACACTAAGGATTATATAGCTATATATGAAATTTCATGTATATCAGTTAATATCTTGAGCCACCTCCATGAAAATAGCTGTTTACTTGGCCGTTTTCCTATGTCGTGAAGGCTGAAATTTCAATTCAGGCCGACTTTCTGGGCTGCTGGGGAAACCTGCCAAGGCCGCTGCCTGTCCTTTGGGCTCCAATCCCCGTCCAAAAAGCCTTTGCTGCACCCGAAAGTGGAGTGTGCGGGACAATGGCAGCGCTGCCACCTCGTTTTGGCCACACATGGCGCCAGGAGGAGCAACTCAGCGCTGCCCTGAGTGCTTGACAGGCCAACCTCCCCTTTGCCCCCAGCCTCCCCTGCATGAAAGTAGGATCCGCCTCCCTCCACTATTCCCCATCAGTCTCCCCTGCATGAAGCTAGGACCCCCCAAAAGCAGTTGTGTAATTCAAAGAAGATGAGAAAAATCAGCAAAGCATTTCTGTGGCTAATTGACCAATTCCTTTAAATAGGATCTATTAATGAAGTTCACAATTTTGACAACCAGTCTGATGCTTTTGCAGAAAAATATTCCTAGACCCAAGACTTTTTTTTTTTTTTTAGTGGACTTTGGTACTGTTTTGTCCTTCCCCATGTCTTTCTCTCTGTCTGAGCTGGCTCCCTGCCTGTAATGTAACATGCGGGGAAACCAGTGTGGGGTTCCTCTCTGTGTAAAGTCTTCAAGCTGTTCCTGCACGCGCCTGACAAATCTGACCCATTGTCAAAATTTATCTTTTCCCCCACCTCCAGTCTCCATTGTTGTGTGTCCTGGTGGAGGGGAAAAACAGAAGACAGATGGCCATCGGTCAGGGGTGGTCTAATTGAGATCCCTGCATTGCCCCAGGGGTTTGGCTAGATGACCCTCAGGGGTCCCTTCCAACTATACAATTCTCTGGTGCAGGCTTCTGCAGAGTTTTAGGTAAAATCATTTTTTTTTCAGGCAAAAAGCAAACAAACAATGTTGGGGGAGTGACAATAAATTTTCTGCACTGGGTACCACCTGACCTTCCTACGCCTCTGCCTAGTATCTAAAGATATATAATGATGGTGCCAGGAGAGACTCCCTAAGGAGAGCAATCCACAAATGGGGAGCCATCACAGAAAAGACCCGTACTTGTGCTGTCACCCTCCAGTGGAGGGGCACGTTAAAAAGAACCTTAGATGTCTTGGTCGCTTCATATTGGAAGAGGCGATGCTTGGAGAGTTAGCAGTGTAACATTTATGGGGTGATGAATTAACAGTGGAATGACCAACAGATTTATAGCCAGATAAACCATAAATTCCCAAAATTCCTTGTGTGCAGAGAAAGCAATGACCTTTCACTGGAACTAGTTTAAGTTTCTGTATAGCTGTCTCCTTGCCCTATAAACTGTATACTTTTACATACAATCATATATTTATAGAATTGTAGAGTTGGAAGGCTCATATAGTCCCCTGCAATGCAGAAGGTAAAGGTAATGGTACCCCTGCCCGTACGGGCCAGTCTTGCCAGACTCTAGGGTTGTGCGCTCATCTCACTCTAGAGGCCGAGAGCCAGCGCTGTCCGCAGACACTTCCGGGTCACGTGGCCAGCATGACAAGCTGCATCCAGCGAGCCAGCATAGCACACAGAACACCGTTTACCTTCCCGCTGGTAAGCGGTCCCTATTTATCTACTTGCACCCGGGGGTGCTTTCGAACTGCTAGTTTGGCAGGCACTGGGACCGAACGATGGGAGCGCACCCCGCCACGGGGATTCGAACCACTGACCATGCGATCGGCAAGTCCTAGGCGCTGAGGTTTTAACCACAGCACCACCCACGTCCCATATTGCAGAGACGTCTGCAATGCAGAAGTCTCAGTTAAATCATACTTCAACTAAATCATACATGACAGATGATCATCCAACCTTTACTTAGAAACCTTCAAGGGAGGAGTGTCCACCACCTGTCTTGGGACTCTGTTCCACTGTCAAACAGCTCTTATTAAGAGAAAGTTATTCCAGATGTTTTGTCAGCATCTCCTTTCTTCTAACTTGAAGCTATTGGTTCAGGCCCTACCCTGAAGAAAACAAGCTTGCCTGTGACAGCCCTTTATGGCTATTATTCAAGTTGCAATACTTGAGCTTAGCATCACAGCTGATGAAAACAAGGCAAATTACAGCCAGGGGAAGATATAGTCAAGTTCCAGACAGGGGAATTGCATAAGGAAAAGGTTGGAATATTTTGCTGTCAGGACAAGCAAGAATTGGAAGTGATCTGTTTAAGGATATGATCACCAAGCCTCAAATTTCACAACCTTTAAGGCAAATGATGCCAAATGGGAGTGATCTTTAACCTGCTACTTGACCCAGTTCAGAAATCTTGTGTAAGACCCTTGGTATACTAACCATCCCCACAGCACCTACTCACCGTGGGTTTTAGTAAAGCAAAGTGTCTAATTTGTCAACGCCTAAATGATAGCGAGCATCAGAACAACTTTCCATCTTCCCTATTCAGTTCTCTGGCTCCCTACCTGTATAACCTAGCAATTCCAAAATACAAACACACTTTTACCCTCGCAAGATTGAATGTATTGCCCTCGGCTGTACTTGAGGGACAATTCCAGCATATTACACATCAGAAACGCTTATGTCCTTGTGGAGATGGCAGCACCAAATCGGTGGTGCATGCCCTCCTGGCTTTCACTCTCTATAAAGATCTGAGGAATGAGATGATCACCCCTCTTTTATTGTCCATTCCGGGTCACCCAACCACTGCCACAGTGTCTTTTCTCCTGGCTGATCAAGAGGAGCAGGTAACAGCAAAGGTTGCAAGGTTTTTAGCTGGGGCAATCAGAATAAGGTCCACTATTGGACTGCTGATTTAGGACCCTAAACTTTGTTTTATATAATTGACTTTTTATTTTGTTTTGTGTATATCACAATGTTCTTCTGTTTCTATGGCCAACAGCTGATCCAAATAAAGTTTTATTCTATTCTAACCATCAGATCTTCCACAGTTATCACAAGGTCATCTGCAAATGTTTTTAGTTTATATGCTTTTCTCCCCACTTTTATTCCTTTTACTTTATACCTTCAAATGATCTTATGCTTCTCACCAGTGTCTCTAAAGCTAAAATAAACAGTAGTGGCAACAGGGGACACTCCTGTTTTGCCCTTTCATTATTTTTCATCTTTCCGTTATTACATTGTTCACAATCAGCATAGCCTGCTCATCCAAATAAATTGTGTGAATTCCCCTAAGGAATGACTCTCTGAAATTCATCATTTCTATTCTTTTCTTCATGAAGATCCATGATACATTATCAAAGGCCTTCTCTGCATTTAAAAATGTCAATGTTGCTTGCTTTTCATTCCTGACCTCCAGATATTCAATTACATCAATTATGTTTCTTATGTTTTCTTTCATCTGGCAGCCAGGTAGAAAGCCAGCTAAATCTTGGTGAATTAAATCCTTTAAGACCCTTTTCATACAAATTGCCATTATATTGGAAAATAATTTGTAATCATTATTTAAGAACAAGATTGGCCTATAATTTTTAACAAAAAGTAAATCTGTGTCTTGCTTCAGAATGAACGTAATATATGCTGCTTTCCAAGATTCTGGCAATTTTCCAGTACTCAAATAAAGAGAAAACTAAATCCTTCCCCATCCCTTTGTACATGTGGACAAACAATCTGTCACAGACAAATAATTGATGGCATGCAATGTACTCACCTGCCTTTGCAATACTCCCCCATGGTCTGCACAGTCAATGGACCTGCTTTGCAGGAGGTTGGACCAGATGACACCCAAGATTCCTTCCAGCTCTACAATTCCATGATTCTATGACCTTGGAAGAAGTTCTGTGCCTATAAAGTTTTAGATAGCTAGAAGTTCTCCACACAGGAATCCTTCTTTCATGGGGAATCTCTATACACAAAGTTGTAGCTGTATAGAACTCATCCCAATGCTTGTTCTGCTAGAGCAAAAGATGTGGGTGAGTGTGGCACTGGTGGTGGGTGGGCTAGCCTGATTGATGATGCCCTTATTGATGGTGCTTATTATTCATTTATTAAATTTATATACCACCCTTCATTCGTAGATCTCAGGGCAGTTGACAACAAGATAAAAACACAATACATATAATAAAAACAATAATGGATACACAACCTCCTTTCCCACCACCCTCACCCCCTCCAAAAAACACATGTAAAAGGCTACAGGATGCTAATCAGTCCAAGACCTGCTTGATGAATAATGTTTTCATTGCACACTAAAGGTGTTTAATGAAAGCATCAGTCAAACCACCCTGGGAAGAGCATTCCACAAATGAGGAACCACTGCAGAGCTTTTGTGGAGGTGGCACAAGAAGAAGGGTCTCAGATGACAATCACAGGATCCAGGTAGGTTCAGAAAGAGATAGGTGGTCCTTGAGGTATTGTGGTCCTAAGGCTATATAGGTCAGAATTAGCACTTTGAATTGGGCCCATGCAGCCATGTGTGTTCATTTTGTCAATGCATAGAATGATTTATGTGAAACCCCAAGGAATTGAAACTTTGTTGAAATATACACAGAGTCAAAATTTAGGACTGAAAATCTTTCTTCCTGACGTTATGCAATGGGCACAGTGTGGTGTAAAGGTTAAAGTGTTGGACTAGGAACTAGCAGGGTTTGAATCCCTACACAGCCATGAAGCTCACTGGGGGACCTTGGAGAAGTCACCATCTCTTAGCCTAACCTACCTCACAGGATTGTTTTGAGGATTAAATGGGGGGGAGGAAAACTATGTGCACCACGTTGAGATCCTTGGAAGATAAAGGTGGCATATAAAATGTGATGAAGAAATGAACAAACATACATAAATAAATACTGCTAATAATTTAGAAATTGTAGTAATGACAATAAATGGGACAAGCAAGAATTTGAAGTGATCTAACAGAAAAAGATATTCCCATCATGATAACATTGAAGCTTAGATTTCATAACAAAATAAAAAAATTCCTTCCAGTAGCACCTTAGAGACCTCAGAGACCAACTAAGTTTGTTATTGGTATGAGCTTTCGTGTGCACGCACACTTCTTCAGATACCAGGTTGATGGACTTCTATTTCATGCAGCTCAATGTGGTGCCTTCCATAGTTCTAGTTACAGATAGGTAGCCATGTTGGTCTGCCATAGTTGAAACAAGATAAAAAAAAAAATCCTTCCTGTAGCACTTTAGAGACCAACTAATTTTGTTATTGGAAAAAATAATAATAAATAATAATTTATTATTTTTATGTATACCCCGCCCTCCCAGGCCAGAAATGGGATCAGGGAGGCTACCACCAATAAAATTATAATAAAACGTAATAGAAAAAAAAGTTAATTAAAATATGCGTTAAAATACAGATTAAAATATAATTTAAAATGCAGCCTCATTTTAGTAGTAGCCCATAAATCAAAAGCATAAGGGGAGGGAAACATTTGGACTGAGTCCAAATCAAAGGCCAGCTTTGTCTTGCAGGCCCTGCGGAAAGATGTCAAATCCTGCAGGCCCCTGGTCTCTTGTGACAGAGCATTCCACCAAGTCGGGGCAAGTACTGAAAAGACCCTGGCCCTAGTGGAAACCAGTCTAACCACCTTGCGGCTCAGGACCTCCAAAGTGTTGTTATTTTGTGGAGCTTAAGGTCCTCCGCAGGGCATACCAGGAGAGACGGTCCCATAGTACGAGGGTCCTAGGCCACATAGGGCTTTAAAGGTCAAAACCAGCACCTGAAACCTGACCCTGTACTCCACCAGGAACCAGTATGGCTGATAAAGCACTAAATGAATGTGATCCCATGGCAAGGTCCCCGTAAGGAGCCTCGCCGCGGCATTCTGCACCTGCTGGAGTTTCTGGGTCACCTTCAAGGGCACCCTGCGTAGAGCAAGTTACAATAATCAAGACTGGAGGTGACCATCGCATGGATCACTGTGGCCAGAAAGGTAAGGGACCAACTGCTTGATGCGGTGGAGATGGAATGAGCTTTCGTGTGCATGCACACTTCTTTAGATACGTATCTGAAGAAGTGTGCATGCACATGAAAGTTCATACCAATAACAAACTTAGTTGGTCTCTAAGGTCCTACTGGAAGGATTTTTTTTATTATTTTGTTTCGACTATGGCAGACTAACACAGCTACCTACCTGTAACTTAGATTTCCTGGCCTTTAAGTGAATGGTCTGTTTGTGTGAAGTTAACTCTAGGCTTGGACAAAAGGAGTGTACAACTTTCTGGCTAAGTGTCACTGGCCATTTGTTACCCCTCAGAAAAGAAAATATAGCTATAGAGTTCAGGTAGAAAAATACACGTAGTACTTTTGTTATTCATGGCACAACTTCAAGGAACATCAATACACAGGGGAGATTTTAATCACACCAATCATTGTCAAAATTACTGGCATCCATCCTCTTAAACAATGGAGGGACAGATGTCTTCAGCAAGATCAACAATCAGAATCTGGAAAAGAACATATAAGTACCTTGTATTCTTGAGGACTGAATATAGGCATAGGTAGGGCTCTGTCATTTTCTTTTATGATTATTTCCTCTATACATGTTAGAGTAAGTTTCTCATCAACTGATTCTGTCACAATTTTAAGCGGTAAAAAGTATAGTGTAAATATTCCTGTCCTCATCCTTTCTCCTTGCCAACTGAATAATCAAGTTCCCAAATATTTTCCGCGCAAATCTTGACCTCTTTGGTTAGGTATGAATAAAAGCACATGAACACATTATGAACCATAACATTACCTAACAATAATGCATTTCACATTCTTTTGGACAAACCCATGGAGAATCTTCAGTGTTACACTTACTTTATTTGTACACCAATGAAAACCTTTGATATTTCTACTTGAACAGGAACATATGAAGGTTTTAATTGACACAGGGGAAAAGTGAGGAGATGAACAGAGTTGCTGTTCGGAAACACGGATTAAAGAGAACCATTATAGAATATAAAACCAGAAGATGGTTTACAGATACCATCAGATACATTCTGTAGGTAAAAAGAAAATAGCTACATATACTGCTGTAGATGTAAACATGAGAATGTTGATTTAGAGGTGAAATTTTTTCAACAGAAACATGCTTCTGGTGGTGTTGCTGCTTGTTCTTCTGTCTCATGCTGTATGCAAGAAATATTCCATTAACTGCAGCATATATGATGATCCCCTCCCTATTCCTCATGAATTTTACCAACCGGGTGATCTCATCATTGGGGAGATGGTTTCCCAAGTCTTCTTAAACTATAATAGCCTCAATTTCAAGGAACAGCCTACACAGATCTTGATTGATGAACCAGTGTAAGACAATTTCTGTTTTCTCACCATTTCAGTATACAAAACTTATTTCAGATCTCAATTATTTTTAAGTTTATTATTTTCTAAAGTGGTTCTAAAGTTTACCACCATCTTGGAAACATTTGGATAAAAAATGCTGAAGAGTACAAATGCATTTTTCTTATAGTCGTGGTGATTTTATTAAACTGTTGCCACCTTTATTACAGTTCAGTGCCTAAGAACTACCAGCACATCCTGGCCTTAGCATTTGCTGTCAAAGAGATCAATGAGAATCCCAACATCTTGCCAAACGTCTCTCTGGGTATCCGCATCCTCAATAGTTACTTGACTGCAAGAATGACTTATAAGGCCACACTGAGCCTGCTTTCCACACAAAAGAAGTTTGTTCCCAACTTCAGTTGTGACAAGCAGAACCGATTGATAGCTATCATTGGAGGATGTTTCTCTGAGATCTCTGTCAATATGGCTTTCATTTCAGCAACCCACAAAACTCCACAGGTAAAGCTTTGTGTATGAGGGTATGAAGCGTGCACATATGACATATTATCTTGCTCTTATGAATGTAGTTTTGACCATACTCCTAGTGATATTTTGGTAAGCAGATTGTTTAAATTGAGTTGATTATGAAAACTGCAGGTGGACTCACAGTTACTTTGAAAGCTTTACTCAATAACTGTTTGTCAGCTGCTAGGGCTGGGCATGCCCCTCTAGTTCTATTCTGGATATAATAGTTCAGTTATCTGAATCAGTCTGAACTCTCCTTGAGTTTATTCCACTCCAGCCCAATGCCTGGCTTGTGATCCAGAAATACAAAACTCCAGAAATTCCTTTTGCTTGCATTTGTAAACCCAAATGACCATTTTTGCTGACATACCTGAATGACAATTGGATAAATGCAATCCAGTACAACTCCATAAGGGAAAAGATAAATCCCTAAATTTCTTATACATTTTATTTCAGCTCACGTATGGATCATTCTTGCCATTAAAGGGATCCAAAATGCTATTCCCTTTTCTGTACCAAATGGTCCCAACTGAATCCTACCAGCAAATGGGAGTTGTGAGATTACTTCAGCATTTTGGATGGAAATGGGTTGGGGTTGGTGCTGTGAATGATGACAAAGGGGACAGGTTTTTACAGACAATGATGCCAATGCTTGCTCAAAATGGAATCTGTTATGCCTTCATAGTAAGAATGCCAAAATGGGATTATGTGGAGGGGATGGTAGACTTGATGTTAAAGCAGTTTAAAAATTATGAAGTTATGTTTGAGAAAAAAGCCAATATATTTTTTGTGTATGGAGAACCTCCATCCTTTCAGATTGTGAGGATATTTCTTTTTCTAGCAACCTATATGGAATGGCCTCCTCTTGGTAAAGTGTGGATTATTACATCCCACTGGGATTTCACATCAGTGACCATTCAGAAGACATGGGATATGCAAACCTTCCATGGTTCTATATCTTTCACTGCTCACTCAAATCAGCCACCTGGCTTCCAAAAATTTATTAAGGAGATAACACCTTTTGGAGTGAAAGTAGATGGATTTATCCAGGACTTCTGGGAACAGGCATTCAGCTGTTCATTAAAGAAGCAGGAGGAAGATGAAAAGGAAAGATGCACTGGGGAAGAGAAGCTGGAAAGCATTCCTGGTATTTTATTTGAAATGAAGATGACTGGCCATAGTTACAGTGTCTACAATGCTGTCTATGCCATGGCACATGCTTTGCACGACCTATACAGATTGAGACTGAAGCATAGAAGGTTGTTAGAAGATTGGAGATTGGTGTTTCAGAATGTGCAGCCATGGCAGGTTATTACAACACTCTCTTTCTTTCTTTCTTTCTTTCTTTCTTTCTCTCTCTCTCTCTCTCTCTCTCTCTCTCTCTCTTCCTTTTAGGCAAGCTCATTAATGAACCAAGATTTAAAAAACCATTCACTCAAAATATTTCGGTGTTATCTCTGTTTTATGCTGTTCTTGATTATGAATCCATTTGGGTAATTAATGCTAGCTTCATTATAAAATAGTGAAGGCTGAAATTGGGACAAATGAACACAACTAGGAGACCGCGGTGGTGATACCAGAGTTCCCCGTTAAAGGGGTCTTGAGGGGAGGCATTGGCCATACGCCAAGAGGTTGTCATTGCTCTCTCCTCCAATGGACGTGAAGCGGGGGGCGGGCTCTCTGCTTGAACATATGTTCTCCAGAGCCAGCCCAATCCTCACACATTCTGGATAACCCTGATGTCTCCCAGATCCCCGGCTGGGGGGCTAGGAAGAATAAACGCTCAATGCCTGAGCCCAGGTCTCCCTACATCTGAAATTTAATAAAGTTGTGGCCAATTCTAATCCCATAGTATGTTGTCTTGAGACCGTATTCTGCTCAGGGGTCACCTGGGGCTGGGGGGACTCCGCCTGTCCATGCAAATATAGAATCACAGCATATACTGTCCAGAATTAAAACTTAGTATGATAGCCCTTTGTGAAGCTCACTGAAATCATTCCAAAACCTAGGTCTTACTTTCTTTGGATTCTCTTTGAATACAGATCCATCACTTTCTAAAGCTCATCATGTTCAATAACAGTGTTGGAGAAACAATACGTTTTGATGACAATGGAGAATTAGTAACAGGCTTTGATGTTACAAATTGGATGATGTTTCTGAATGCGTCAGTGGTTAGAGTAAAAGTTGGAACACTAGATCCTCAGGCTCCTCGAGGCAAAGAGTTAACCATTCATGATGACCAAATTGTCTGGCACCAAAGCTTTAATCAGGTAAGACATCATGACAATACGTTCATCAGACCAGTTCATTCTTCTGGCTCCTCTTTAGGTACTAAAATATGCCTGGTACTCTAAAGATACCCCCTTTCTTTCTAAAGAAATACAGACTAGTGATATCTCTTTGTTCTTTACCTGCGTTTTTCAAAGAATCTTCCAGTTTATTGGATTTTTTCAGATTTTTAATAAACAGGATATCTTGAGACACACACCCCTGCAAATTGCTGATGGAATTGCTCCTGTATAACCAGGTTATGTCATGTGAAGCAGATTCAATTGTTTTTGGTACAACTTACTAAAAAAAGACCACTGAAATTTCTTCATGCTTCCTAAACTCATTCTCAATTACAAGGGGCCTTTTTCACCTTGCTAGTTATGTCTATGTGATGGGCATAAGAGCTGCGATACAGTTTAAAGGGTTGTCCTCAGGAGTATTATTTTAGTTAATCATGTTTAACTGGGTGTGGGGAGAGCAGCTCTGAAAAGGTTTAGGCTTTATAAATGTCATTTCATTTCATTTCATTGGTAAATCATGTCCATATAGAAAAAGAAATAGCTCAGACATGGAATCCCATACCACCCTCACTTATGGTTTCCTCCTGAAGCTCAGTCCTATACCGATAGCTTCAGTGGATGGACAGAACTATAAGACTGGTTGAACTAAAGCTCCCTTCTTTCACTATTTGCAAACCTACCATTCTTAAAAAACAAACAACTCCCCCTCTTCATATTATTTCTGAACATCCATCATGTTTCTGTGCAGGTACTACCAGTTTCTGTGTGTAATGACAACTGCTATCCTGGCTACCACAGGAAAAAGAAAGAAGGAGCAAAATTTTGCTGCTATGATTGTGTGCCGTGTCCAGAAGGGATGATCTCTAATAAGAAAGGTGAGAGAGAGAATAATAGCAAAAACAACAACAATAACAATAACAATACGATGATTATTTATATGCCACCCATCCAACTGGGTTGCCCCAGCCACTCTGGGTGGCTCCATTCAAAATATTCAAAATACAAAAAAAATCAAACATGACAAACCTCACTATGCAGGGCTGCAGGTGTCTTCTAAAAGTCAAATATTTCCATAACATCTGATGGGATGGCATTCCACATGGGAGGTGCCTCTACCAGGAAGGCCCCCTGCCTGGTTCCCTGTAACTTCACTTCGTACAAGAAAGCCCGTGAAACTGAACCTCAGTAGCCAGGATGGAGATGGTCCTTTGGGTATATAGCCCCGAGGCCATTTAGATGTTGAATATTGCTTGGAAATGTATTGGGATCCAATGTAGATTCCACTCCCAGTCACCAGTCTAGCTGCTGCATTCTGGATTAGTTGTAGTTTCTGAGTCACCTTCAAAGGTAGCGCAACACAGAGCGCATTGCAGTAATTCAAGTGGGTGATAACTAGAGTATGTACCACTCTGGTAAGGGACCATTGCCCACCCCTGGATGGCAGTGGTCTTGTGAATCATTGACCTGGCATTGCACAATGCCACTTTAAGGTCATATGGGACACCCTTGTTAATACATGCATCCTTCTGGTCAGATCCAGAGGTATGAATATTCTTCAGATAATGACTAAACCTACCTCCTAGGTAATGGCATGATCTGGCCCTCAGACAACTCCCCCTGCCTGTGATCACTGTGATCAGATGTACCAATACAACTCCCCTACTGAAACCTGCCCCAGCCATTCTGTTCACCATGGCTTACTCCCATAGCAGCCTTCCCATCCTCCCCTTAAAAACAAATTATAAAATTAACTAATTTAGAAAATGCTAGACCCTCCCAAAAATAAAAAATATATATTGAAATATCAAGCCATTTTCATAACAAAAGATATCTAGTATTTATTTCTTAGGAGAATGTAAACTGCATGAATATAATGGTGTTTTAAATTTTAAATAAATATTTTAAAAACAACACAGTACAACTTTTTATCATTGTAAAAGAACAAAACCTCTCATGAGGTTTTAAGACTTCCTCAGACAGATGTTGTTCTGCATTTGGGAATACTAAAATCACTCTTCCTCTTCTTTAATTTTTATTTTTGAAGACATGGATTGCTGCATAAATTGTCCTGAAGACCAGTATGCCAATGAAAACCAAACTCAGTGCATTCCAAGGATTATAAGCTACCTTACTTACAATGAAGATTTGGGGATCATCTTATTTATTATGGCTATTTCTCTCTCTGTTGTCACAGCTTTAGTTCTTGGAATTTTTATGAAGCATAAGGAGAGTCCAATAGTAAAAGCTAACAACCGGAACCTCACCGACATCCTTCTTGTTTCCCTCCTCCTTTGTTTCCTCTGTTCCCTGCTCTTCATCGGACAGCCTGGAAAGGCAACCTGCCCTCTCCGACAAACGGCCTTTGGCATCATCTTCTCTTTGGCCCTCTCTTCTGTATTGGCAAAGACTATCACTGTGGTTCTGGCCTTCATGGCAACCAAACCAGGTGCCAAAATGTGGAAATGGGTTGGCAAAAGAACAGCAAATTCTATTATCCTTCTCTCCACTTTTATTCAAGCTGGTGTTTGTACTCTTTGGTTAAGTACCGCTCCTCCATTTCCAGATACAGACCCATATTCATTCTATGGGGAAATCATACTAGTTTGTAATGAGAATTCAGCTACCATGTTTTACTGTGTTTTGGGCTATATGGGCTCTCTAGCCATTATCAGTTTTATTGTGGCTTTTCTAGCCAGGAAGTTACCTGACAGTTTCAATGAAGCCAAGTTCATCACTTTCAGCATGTTGCTGTTTTGCAGTGTGTGGTTATCCTTTGTTCCCACCTATCTGAGCACCAAAGGAAAATACATGGTGGCTGTGGAGATCTTCTCCATCTTATGCTCCACTGCTGGCTTACTGGGTTGCATCTTTTTCCCTAAATGTTACATCATTGTGCTGAGGCCTGACCTAAATAGTAAAGAACATATAATGCAAAGGAAAATATGAAAGAGGTCTGTCTTTATCTTTTTGTTTTTCTCTTAGATGCATTTTATTGGAAGTCCACCATTATCAGTTTCTCTGAGTTCTGCTCCTCATCTGAACATTAGGGAGCAAGTTATAAGAAAAACAAAATGAAACCATATATCCATTTCTTTATTGTAATATAATGATAATACTACTACTATTACATAACCCACCCTTCACCCTAAGGTCCCAGGGTTGGTTACAACTATTAAAACACTACAATAGTATTAAAACACAATCATATACAATATGAAAAACCATTTAAAACAGAATTATAAAAATAAGGTGCGTCCTAAAAATAGACATCTGCAGTGTCAAAAGCCAGCGTGAACAGGTACAACACCAGCATTTGCCAAAAGCTGCATAATGCCGGGGCTAGGAACCTCACCAGTTTCAGCTCTTGTTGTATCTGTCTAGCAGGCTTTCTGCAGTAGTGGAGAGGCACCCTAAAAAAAAAGATTTTGAAAAGACAGAATGCCCTTACCCAGGCTGTCAGCTACCAAACTTACAAGGTTGGTGGAATTAACAAGAGGGCATCATATGCCAATTTCAGTACCAGAGATTGTATGTAGGGAATGGGTAATGGGGTCCTGTGTAGTTCAGGATTTTAAACGCTGATGTGAGAATCTTGAATTAGGCAAAGAAACAAAATGGCAACCAGTTCAGCTGTTTTAAAACAGAGGTCGTATCAGGTCTGAAGGAATTCCCAGCCAACAATCTGGCTGCTGCAGTTTGGACAATTGAAGCTTCAATAGCATCAAAATGCACTGGGAAAACAATGAGAACAAGCAGGATGGAACTTCCTGCATCTCTTTCCTGATAAATGTTATCAACCAGGGTGACCAAGGCAGTTTCTGTGTCTTGACCAGGCCTTAAACGATACTGGAATGGATCCAAGGAAACATATCTGCTAAAAAAATTCTCAGTAGCCATCAACCAGGCACAACCCACCTTAAGCAGGTTGCATGCCGTCGGACTTCCGGGTTGGCGCCATCGCCGAATGGCAGACTCCCTCCGAGCTCCGGAGGGAGTCTGCTCGGCAGGGGCTGGGTTCTACTGCGCCGGCGACGCGGGGACCCTCAAAAACCATGGGCGCTGAAACCCATGGGCATGGTGACTCGGCGGGCACCGTTTGCGCCCCCCCCGACCACGCGAAGGAGCCTTTTTAAAGGCTGCGGAGCGGGCGACGGGGGTGGTGGTGCTGTGAGTCCTCCGCTTCCCCTGCCGAGCGAAGCCGCATGCCATTTGGCGGAGAGCGCTGACTTCTTCCATTGAAAATCTGGACTTAAAAGAATAACCCGTGAGTAATTGGAACTTGGATTAAAAAGTGGAATAAATTTTTTCTTAAATTCGGAGCGAGCGGGGGAGGTATAAAAAGGAAGTCAACCTCCCCCCTGTTGTAGAGGAGTTAAAGCAAAGGACCTGACAACTAAGATCGAGTGCAACCTTTTTTTTTTTTTGATAAAGTTATTAATTTCGCGATGGAAAATTATAAGCTGGGCTGGAGGAGAAGAGTGGAATGTGAATTAAAATACAACCCCCCCCCCGAAACCCCGGGAGCGATCCGTGAGAGCGCCTGGAGGGGAGAAATAGAGGTTTTGACAGCTGTCAAAGGAGCTGCCAAAACTGAAGAACAAAAAGAGAACTTTGTTACGAGGACTTTGCTGGTTACATTTGTTATAAATTGGATATAAACTGTTTAAAACAAGGAATAATAAGTTACTTTGACTGGTGGGTGAGATCGGGAATGAAACTGAGTTACTATAATCCCTCTAGAGGAGCTGTGGGTTATTACAAGTATCGCTGGCATGGAATTTGAATCGGACTTTTTATCTCCTGGGAAACTGCAGAAATGGAACACTATTTTGTCTACAGAGGTCTACACACTAAAGGAGACAATAGATTTATCTATTGAAGAATGGAAGGGACTTGACGTAATGTTTTGTTCCTGAATAACAAAGCCTCTGTAGAGGAATTACAAGCTTTTTGGAATTAGAACATTTGTGCAGGAGAGCAGGGGGGGGAGAGGAGAAGAGAGAACATCAAGAACAACAAGAATAACAAGAACTGGACAAAGTTGGAAGATAGACCCCTTCTAAGATTGGACATTTGAAATTAAAGATGATTAAAAGATGGTAAAGACTATTAAAAAGACGGCAAAGCGGACTGGTGAAGGATTATGGCTTAGATGTGGGAGCTCCAGGAGACAGTAGATATTGATGGACATTGGGAACGCAACCGGGAAAGGGGGGAGGGAAATTTGGAATCCAAAGGGTGTTAAATTATATTTTATTCTTTTTTAATTTTTTTATGTTAATCTGTATTTTATATTAAAGAGGGGAACTCGTGGAAGGAAACAGGTTGATTTTAGGGGACGGGAAAATATTTTTTAAATTGGGTTAATGATAATAATTTTAAAATTTGGGGTAAGAATTTGCTGAATCTATTTCAAAGAACTGGAATATAAGAGCGGGTGGGGAGGGGGAAGTCCTGGAAAGATGATATTGAAAATAAGGCCTTAAATTTGGATGCTTTTCTTTTTTTGTTATATTTGAAAATCTTTAATAAATATTATTAAAAAAAAAAGCAGGTTGCATGCCTTCATTTTCTGTATTGTCTACTCTCCCATACCAAAGATGAATATAATTTTTCATCAGTAATTAACCTCCACTCCAAAACACTGACACCTATCTCCTATATTTAGGTGAAAGTTGACATTTGAAAGTTTAATAAATAGAACTCTAAGAACACGTGGTTGTAATTTTAATTAATAATATTTCAATCCTACTGTACTTAGAAGAAAGTTCAACTTAATGAGGCTGAAATAAGAATGCAGAGGTTTGCAAACTCACTCAGTCAAGTTACATTCAATATCACACGTTCCAGTATAACACAATGCATTCAAACCAGAATTGGTTGATAAGTAATCACTCCCATGTTATCATCCAGCAGTGACCCCCCCCCAAAAAAAAGTCCCAGAAAATGTAGTAGGGGATTGATTTGAATATATAAATACCTTGTATTCTTGAGCACTGAATATAGGCATGGGCAGGGCTCTGTCATTTTCTTTTATGATTATTTCCCCTACACATGTTAGAGTATGTTTCTCATCAACTGATTCTGTCACAATTTTAAGTGCCAAAAAGTATAGTGGGAATATTCCTGTCCTCAACCATTCTCCTTGCCAACTGAATAATCCAGTTCCCAAATATTTTCTGGGCAAATCTTCACCTCTTTGGTTAGGTATGAATAAAAGCACATGGACACATTCTGAACCATAACACCACCTCACTATAAGGAATTTCACATTCTTTTGGACAAACTCCTAGAGAATCATCAGTGTTACACTTCCTTTATTTGTACACCAATGAAAACCTTTGATATTTCTACTTGAACAGGAACATAAGAAGGTTTGAATTCATACAGAGGGAAAAGTGCGGAGATAAATAGAGTATGCTGTTTGGAAATATTCATTAAAGAGAACCATTATTGAATATAAAACCAGGAGATGGTTTACAGATACCATTAGATACATCCACGTCAGTCTGTAGGTAAAAAGAAAATAGCTACATATACTGCTGTAGATGTAAACATGAGAATGTACATTTGGAGGTGAAACTTTTTCAATGGGAACATGCTTCTGGTGGTGTTGCTGCTTGTACTTCTGTCTCATGCTGTATGCATGAAGTATTCCATTAACTGCAGCATATATGATGATCCTCTCCCTATTCCACATGAATTTTACCAGCCTGGTGACCTCATCATTGGGGAGATGGTTTCCCAAGTCTTCTTAAACTATGCGAGCCTCAGTTTCAAGGAACAGCCTACATTGATCTTGATTGATAAACCTGTGTAAGACAATTTCTGTTTTCTGTCAATTCTTTTTAAATCTATTATTTTCTAAAGTGGTTCTAAAGTTTACCACCATTTTGGAAACATTTGGATAAAAGATGCTGAAGAGTACAAATGCATTTTTGTGGTGGTGGTAGTGATTTTATTAAACAGCTTTCACTTCTTTTACACTTCAGTGCCTAAGAACTACCAGCACATCCTGGCCTTAGCATTTGCTATCAAAGAGATCAATGAGAATCCCAACATCTTGCCAAACGTCTCTCTGGGTATCCGCATCCTCAATAGCTACTTGACTACAAGAATGACTTATAAGGCCACACTGAGCCTGTTTTCCACACAAAAGATGTTTGTTCCCAACTTCACTTGTGACAAGCAGAACCAATTGATAGCTATCATTGGAGGATGTTTCTCTGAGATCTCTGTCAATATGGCTTTCATTTCAGCCACCCACAAAACTCCACAGGTAAGCTGTGTGTATGAGGCTATGAAGCATGCACATATGGCATATTATCTTGCTCTTATGAAAGCAATTTTAGCCATGCTCCTGGTGATATTTTGGTATGTAGATGATTTAAATTCAGACTTTTTTGTAAATATTTTTCATTAATTTTCTATTACTAAAAGCCAGTATGAAACACATTTTATCAATCTCAAATTACAATTCAGATTCAAGTATTTATCAATTATGAAGCCAATGATACATTTTTTGTGGCCGCCCGCATGCTACATTTCAAGGTGAGATAATTTTATTTCATCCTGCTTCCCAAGTCTTAATTAATCCAGTATTGGAGCTTGAGGAGACTCTTGAGAGTCCCATGGACTGCAAGAAGATCAAACCTCTCCATTCTTAAGGAAATCAGTGCTCACTGGAAGGACAGATTGTGAAGCTTAGGCTCCAGTACTTTGGCCACCTCATGAGAAGAGAAGACTCCCTGGAAAAGACCCTGATGTTGGGATAGATTGAGGGCACAAGGAGAAGGGGATGACAGAGGATGAGATGGTTGGACATCGAAGCTACCAGCATGAGTTTGACTAAACTGCGGGAGGCAGTGGAAGACAGAAGTGCCTGGAGTGCTCTGGTCCATGGGGTCATGAAGAGTCGGACACGACTAAACGACTAAACAACAACAACAACAACATTCAGTTTTGATCTTGATCCCTTATCAGCAGCTACAGAGTTTTGGTGTTCCAATCGTATTGACACATTTAATAGCTTTTATATCTGAAAAAGTTCTGTATCCCATATATTTCTTGCGTGTGATGTTTATCTTATCCATGTTGTTTCTTCATTCTTCCCGTTCTCCATCATGTCCTGCATAGCATCACTACTTCCGCTCTTTCTTTTCCTTTGCTCCCAGAGAATGATGTGTGATGCAGTTGAAATTACACCCTCGACTTCCGGGTCGGCACCATCGCCGAATGGCGGACTCCCTCCGAGCTCCGGAGGGAGTCTGCTGGGTAGGGGTCTGGTCCTGCCGCGCCGGCGACGCGGGGACCCTCAAAAACCATGGGCAGAGATGCCCATGGACTTGGTGACTCGGCGGGCACCATTTGAGCCCCCCCGACCCGCGAAGGAGCCTTTTTAAAGGCTGCGGAGCGGGTGACGGGGGGGTGGTGCTATGAGTCCACTGCTTCCCCTGCCTAGCGAAGTCGCATGCCATTCGGCGGAGAGCAACGACTTCTTCTTTGGAAATTTCGGATTTGGACTAAAAAGAACAACTTGTGAGTAAATTTATTGGACCTAAAAGGGGAATTTGATTTACGAATTTGGAGCTAGCGGGGGGGGGTGCAAAAAGGAAGTCCGCCCCCCCCTGTTGTAGATGGCTTAACGCAAGGATTTGACAACTAAGATCGAGAGATGAACTTGCTTATTTGAAAAAAAAATTAACTTCACGAAGGGAAATTACAATAATTGTGCTGGAGGAGAGGATTGGTTTGCGGGAACTAAAGTGCAACCCCCCCCCCGGGAACCGGGAACGATCCGCTATGAGAGACTGGCGAAGAGACACAGAAACTCTGACAGCTGTCAAAGTAGCTGTCAAAGCAGGAAAATAAAAGAGAACTTTGTTACGATGGCTTTGCTGGTTAGATTTGTTACAATTTGGACATAAATTACTGGAAATAAAGGCAACAAGTTATTTGACTTTTGGGTCTGATCTGGAAAGAAATTAAGTTACCATATTCCCTCTAGAGGGAGACCGGGACATTGCAACAGTAACAGCAAGTGGAAAAATACTATGGATTTGAGCAGGACTTGTTATCTCTTGGGAAAGCTGCAAAAACGAAGCATTATTTTGTCTACAGAGGTTTCTATACCAAAGGAGACAATGGATTTATCTATTGAAGAAAGGAAGGGACTGGACGCAAGTTTATGTTCCTGAATAACAAAAGCCTCTGTGGAGAACAAGAAGTTTCTGAATTAGAAGGTTTCTGCGGCAGAACAGGAAAAAGCAAAGAGCTGGACTAAATTCGAAGTTGGAGCATTTGGAACATCCAGACTTTAAAAGGATCAAGAAACAGAATTTGAGTTAGACTCTTAAACACAGAGGTCTGGATGGAAGAAGAATGATCTTTTTTGAGAGTTTCTCCGAGATTGGACTTTTTGAAATTAAAAGCTATCAAAAGACGGCAAAGTGGAGCTGAGATATAGACGTGGATGCACCAGGCTGGCAGTAGACAATGGATAAATTTTGGGGATCGGAAACGGGGAATGGGGGGGGGGAGATTTGGAACCCAAAGGCTGTAAAATTACATATTTTTTCTTTTTTTTCTTTTTTCATGTTTGTTGTTTGAAAATAGGGGAATTCGTGGAAGGCAAATGGGGTCGATCTTAGGGAGTTATATAAAATATAAGGAGAAATGGTTAATAAAGATAAATAAGATAAATTAATTTGGAATAAATGGGTTAGTTAAAATTATAATAAGGTTTTAAAATTTGGGGTAAGAATTTGTGGAATCAATTTAAGGGAATGGAATACAAGAGGGGGAGGGGAGGGGGAAGTCCGGGAAAGATGTTATTGAAATTAAGTGTAAACTATATTTGTCCTTTCTTTCTATCTTTCCTTTTTATTCTGGAAAATTTTAATAATTTTTTTTTTTAAAAAAAAAATGAAATTACACCCTCATTCACATTGACTGTTTAAATTGAGTCTTAATTATGATAACTGCAGGCGGACTCACAGCTCCATTGTAAACTTCACTCAATTCCTGTTCATCAGCTGCTACGGCTGGGCATGCCCCTCTAGTTCTATTCTGGATAGTAATAGTTCAGTTATCTGAATTAGGCCGAACCCTCCCTGAGACAATCCCACTCCAGCCCAGTGCCTGGTTTGTGATCCAGAAATACAAAACTCCAGAAATTCCTTTTGCTTGCATTTGTAAACCCAAATGACCATGTTCGTTGACATACATGAATGACAACTGGATAAATGCAATCCACTACAATCCTATAATTCTAAGGGATAAGATTAATTCCAAAAATTATTTTACATTTTATTCCAGCTCCCTTATGGATAATTCTTGCCATTAAAAGATGACAAAATGCTATTCCCTTTTCTGTACCAAATGGTCCCAACTGAATCCTACCAGCAAATGGGAGTTGTGAGATTACTTCAGCATTTTGGATGGAAATGGGTTTGGGTTGGTGCTGTAAATGATGACAAAGGGGACAGGTTTTTACAGACAATGATGCCAATGCTTGCTCAAAATGGAATCTGTTATGCCTCCATAATAAGAATGCCAAAATGGGATTATGTGGATGAGATGATAGACTTGGTGTTAAAGCAGTTTAAAAAATATGAAGTTATCTTTCAGGAAAAAGCCAATATATTTTTTGTATATGGAGAACCTCTATCCTTTCAGATTATAAGGATATTTATTTTCCTAGCAACCTATATGGAATTGCCTCCTCTTGGTAAAGTGTGGATTATTACATCTCACTGGGATTTCACATCAGTGACCATTCAGAAGACATGGGATATGCAAACCTTCCATGGTTCCATATCCTTCACTGCTCATTCAAATCAGCCACCAGGGTTCCAAAAGTTTATTGAAGAGATTACACCTTTTGGAGTGAAAGCAGATGGATTTATCCAGGACTTCTGGGAACAGGCATTCAGTTGTTCATTAAAGAAACAGGAGGAAGCCCCGGGTCGGCGCCATCGCCGAATGGCGGACTCCCTCCAAGCTCCGGAGGGAGTCGGCTGGGTAGGGGTCGGGTCCTGCCATGCCGGCGACGCGGGGACCCTCAAAAACCATGGGCGGAGATGCCCATGGACTTGGTGACTCGGCGGGCACCATTTGCGCCCCCCCGACTCGCGAAGGAGCCTTTTTAAAGGCTGTGGAGCGGGTGACGGGGGGGTGTGGTGCTGTGAGTTATAATGCCATCCATCCGACTGGGTTGCCCCAGCCACTCTGGGTGGCTCCCTTCCAAATATTAAAAATATAATAAAATATCAAACACCACAAAGCTCACTATACAGGGCTGCAGGTGTCACCAAAAGTCAAATATTTGTTCATTTTCTTGACATCTGATGGGAGGGTGTTCCACAGGTCAGGTTGCACTAGCAAGAAGGCCCACTGCCTGGTTAAGTGTAACTTCACATCTTACCAGAAAGTCCTTGAAACTGGACCTCAGTAGCTGGGCTGAAAAAGGGGGTGGAGACGCTCCTTTGGGTATATAGCGCAACTTCGGGTTAAGAACTTAATTCGTTCTGGAGGTCCGTTCCATAGTTGTCAACTTTTCCCTCTTCTTGCAAGGAATCCTATTTGGAATAAGAGAATTTCCCTTAAAAAAGGGAAATGTTGACAGCTATGGTCTGTTCTTAACCTGAAACTGTTCTTAACCTGAGATACCACTTTAGCTAATGGGGCCTCCTGCTGCCACACGATTTCTGTTCTCATCCTGAAGCAAGGTTCTTAACCCGAGGTACTATTTCTGGGTTAGTGGAGTCTGTAACCTGAAGCATCTGTAACCCGAGGTACCACTGTATAGGGCTGAGGTCTTTTAGACTTTGAATTTTGCTTCGAAATGTACTAGGATCCAATGTAGATCCTTTAGGACCAGTGTTATATGCTCCCAGCGGCCACTCCCAGTCACTAGTCTAGCTGCTGGATTCTGGATTACTTGTAGTTTCCGAGTCACCTTCAAAAGTAGCCCCACACGGAGCCCATTGCCATAATCCAAGTGAGAGATAACTAGAGTATGTACCACTCTAGCAAGGGCCCATTGCCTAGCCCTGGATGCAGGGGTGTAGTGACGGGGGTCGTGGGGGGCGGTGCACTCCTGGTGACAGGGTGATGGGGGCTACCATTTGGCCCCCTGCCTGCTACTCCCCCAAACCCAGTGAACAGCAGAGCTGCAAAGCAGCTGCTTCCGTTCTCCCACTTTCCCTGGCTCACTATAGACTTGACAGTCATGGGGGGGACACACCAAATGTCACCCTCCTTCAGCCTGAAGGGTGTTTTACATTCAACAACCCCCCCGCAACTCCCCATGGGGCAAGTGAGTGAGGTGGCCTTCTCCAGCTACAGGATCTGCTGGGAGACCATACCATTAGCAGCTCATGGTACGGGGGATGCCCAGTCTTTCCCCAAACACTATTCTTCCAGGGGTGAATAAGCTCAAGAACAGTGTTTGGGGAAAGACTGGGCATCCCCTGCACCATGAGCTGCTAATGGTACGGTCTGCTTTCTTTCCTCTCCTCAGCCTTTGCACTAGACTAGAGGGAGAGGGTTGGAGGAGCCAGGCTGCAAGCTTATGCACACTTCCCCATGAGTAAACCTGGTTGAAGTTTGTTGGATTTACTTGCTGAGTAAACATTTGTAGGGGCTGCACTGATAATAGTCCCCAGTTTAAAAGGAAGAGCCAGGTCAGATAGCTTTCTCCTCTTTTCCTTAAAGAGAACTTAATGCTACTGGTGTTCTCTGGGCAGCTATTTTGGGCTGGAGGGCAAAGTCCTGTGGGGTCACCTGCATCATCCCCCCCCCTCCGGTGCTCTTCTTGTGGGCTCCCCAGAGGCAAGAAATCAGGATGCTGGCCTCTTGCTGGAACTCCTCAGAGGAGAGAGGGAAGGGGAAGAGGAATTAGGAGTCAGGCTAGAAACTGGGAGAACCAGGGTTCGAATCCCCACTTGGCCAGTGGGCAGGGAGAACCATACAGGCCACTGTGACCATGCAGGAGGTGGTGTATAAATGCAAAAAGTAAAAAAGTAAAATAAAGGGCCATCCCTTTCTGCATGATTTCCCTCTCCCCCTGCCCAGCTTCACCTCGGACTCATGAAAATATTGCAAGCAACAGCACTCCTGAGTACATGCAAACAGCACTTTTTCTTCAGTAACTGCAGCCAGTCCTGGCACATTGGGATTCATGGAGGAAGGCTAATCGCTAGGTGAGGAGGCTGGGCAAATCAGAAGTCTCTTGCAGACACCAACAATACATTTGTTTCGGAAACCTGAACACCAAGTTTAGCTCGTCTCCATTTCTTCTTCTTCTTCTTCTTCTTCTTCTTCTTCTTCTTCTTCTTCTTCTTCTTTGTAAACCACCCACCAGAAATAGTACCTTGGGTTAAAAACTTTGCTTCAGGATGAGAACAGAAATCATGCTCCAATGGCGTGGCGGCAGCAGGAAGCCCCATTATCTAAAGTGGTGATTCAGGTTAAGAACAGTTTGAGGTTAAGAACAGACCTCCAGAACGAATTAAGTACTTAACCTGAGGTACCACTGTACTTTTAATAGTGATTTCCTAATTATATGGCTGTGGAATCCTTTGGGAACCTTCCCTTTATTATACCATAAGTACGCATGCCATCCAAATCTATTGCCATGTCCTTCCAGATCTACCAGATCTGTGTTTTCTAGTTTGATCCAATCCTGGTTGCAAGTAAAGCAAGCAGCTTCATAGTAAAGTTTAAAATCTGGAAGGGAAAATCCTCCTCTGTCTTTATTATCTGTAAGCATTGTATATTTTATCCTTGGTCTCTTCCCTTTTCCATATAAATTTTGAGATATGTTTTTGCCACTTCTTAAAACATACTGCGTTACTTATTACCAGTATTGACTGGAATAAAAACAGCATTTTTGGCAATGCATTCATCTTAATTGCTGCAATTCTTCCTAACAATGATAAATTCATTCAGCCCTATATTTCTAGATTCCATTTATTTCATTCCAACTATTTTCATAATTGCCTTTATAGATGTTAATATTCCGGGGGGGGGGCGCGCATAATCTGGGTTTTGTTTTGATTTCATGTAAATGATTTTTAATGTGAACCACCCTGAGACCATCGGGTAAATTATTATTATTATTATTATTATTATTATTATTATTATTATTATTATACTTTTTTATGGATCTCTATTTCTATATTTTGACATAATTCTTTTTTGTCTGATTCTGTAAAGTTTTTAAATAATAACTTAGTCTCATTTTTATTTAATTTAAAACCTGCGACTTGCCCAAATTCCTGTATTTTTTCTAAGACTTTCAGGGGAGAATTCTTAGGTTCCTCAACTGTGATTACCAGGTCATCAGCATATGCTTTAAATTTATAGGACTTTTTTTCCTACCTTGAATCCTGTAATACTTTTATCTGCCTGTCAGGGAACTGCCATCAGAGCCAGAGGCGAAGGGAAGGCTCCAGAGCGATGCCGGAGAGGGTCCTAGCAGGGAGAGAGGCAGCCCATCTGCTGGGGAAGGAAATCAGCATAACACCAGGGGTGAAGGGGGGCAGATGGGGGTATCGGAGAGAAGGCTCCAGGACTCTTCACTGGAGACAAGTGGGGAAAGCAAGGGTACTCCACTGCCCACACCCTCCCTGCGCAGAAGAAGAGTAGGAGGAGACTTGGCATCAAAGAATTTCTTTGCTGGAAGAAGTTTAAGAAATGCCCACTGATGGATTCTGCCAGCGATTGAGACAGCCACGGATGGGTGGCTGTCCGGACAGAAAGGGTTCACCCAGGTAACTCAGCCAGGTGTGGCGACGACTTACGCACGAGCAACCCCCTAGAACCATTACAGCAATCCGTCAGTCCTTGACGTTGCTTGTGCGGAGCGCCTGAAAAATAGTACGATGAGCCGAACAGGGGCAGCCGGAGAGCCGGAGGAACCAGCTGCGATGCCAAGTCTGGCACAGAGGAATAGAGACTTGGAGCAGCATGTAGCTATCCTGACAGCATGGCTGGACGAAAGACGGGCTCAAGATGCACAGGTCAGACCCACCCCCATCGCAAGGAAGGTACCGGGGCTGGTTCACAAGTTTGGTGGGAAGGCCCAGGACTACAATGCTTTCTGAACAGAAATAGAGTACGCTTTGGAACTGCAGCATGATGAATTTGCTGATGACGGGGAGAGGGTGGCATACATTGTGGGGCATCTGCAGGATGGGGCACGTGAATGGATCAGGCCCCTAATGGCGACGCAAAATGATGCCTTGAAGGACCTTAAGAAATTCCTCCAGGCAATGAATGCTATGTATTCCAGCCAGGTGGAGCAAAGTGTGACTCGTTGGGAACTGATGGGGTGCAGACAGGGGAGCCAGTCCGTCAGAGACTACTGGACGTGATTTGCGATGTTAATCCACCGGCTCGGGTGGGATCTGGACTCGGAACCTATTCAAATGTTGTTTGAGGAGGGTCTGTCCCCAACAGTGAAGGATGAGTTGTCCCGCGTGCCCCGCCCACAGTCGATGGATCAACTGACCAAGGCTGTGCTTGCTATTGGAGTACGGCAGGAAGCGCAGGCTCAGGAGAAACGCGAAGTGAGAGGGGAACGTTGCCATGACTACCGCATTCCTGAGATACCGAGACAGCCTTCCCAGGCAGCAGAGCCAATGGAAATTGATGGTGCGCGCACGAGGTTTCAAACTTCAGTGAAGGTCGCAAAAGGGAGGGGAAGGAGTGGAAAACTACCAAGAAGTGTTTCCTCTGCCAGCGACCAGGACATTTTGCTAAGGTCTGCCCTCAAAGAAAGGCCTGGCAAGGGATGGTGGGGGCTGCCGGCTGTGAGGAGAAGGGGGAGGAAGGGCAGGCGCAGGGAAATGACAATTCCTGGCTGCCAACCAGACGGGGCAGCAGCCAGGCCAGCAACCAGCAGAAGTGGCCCAACCTGACCCCCCCCCCAAGCAGCTATAGCCATAGAAGTGGTGCTAGAACTCCCAAATGGGCACCCCATCAAAGTTAAGGGGCTGCTGGATTCGGGCAGCTCGTGTAATTTCTTCAGTAGAGACTTCACTCTGGAGCACCAGCTCCACCTACTACCCCTTGATTTTCCCTTGCAAGTGACCACCATAGATGGCAGGGAACTTCTGGGGGGGGGAGTGACCCACCAGACCCCGCCAATGCGCATGAGGGTTTCCAGGCACACAGAGATCATCGCCTTTCACGTGGCCACACTGGCAGGACCCCCAATAATATTGGGAATGAGTTGGCTGGTGCTGCATGATCCAGTAGTGTCATGGCATCAGCAGTCAGTCACCTTTGGGTCAGTGTACTGCTTGGAACACTGTCTAGGAGGGGAGAACCCAAGGATGACAGTGGCCAGGGTGGCTGGGCTAGCCGTGGAATGAAAAGGGGAGGTGCCACCACAATATGCTGACCTGAAGGAAGTCTTCAGCGAGAAGGAGGCAGATAGACTACCCCCCCATAAGCCCTTTGACTGCCAAATCAACTTACTCCCAGGGGCTCAGCTGCCGGTGGGTAAGCTATATGCTATGTCCGACCGGGAGATGCAGGAGTTGCGGCAATTTATTGACAAGAACCTGAAGAGGGGGTTCATAAGGGAATCCAAGGCGGTGGGGGGTAGTCCGGTGTTCTTTGTGGACAAAAAGGAGGCTAAGCATCCCAGATTAGTCATAGATTACCGGGCGTTAAACCTGGTGTCAGAACCCATGACCTTCCCAATGCCCAGAATTGATGACATTTTAACACGGGTGAGGAAGGGGAAATTTTTTACCAAACTGGACCTCAGGGGAGCATACAATTTGATTAGGATAAGGGAGGGGGATGAATGGAAAACTACCATGTTCACCCCCCCCCAGGGGCCTTTGAGTATTTAGTTATGCCATTTGGATTACAATCGGGCTCCGCCTGTTTTCAAGCATTCATGCACCACGTGTTGGGGTCCCTGCTGTACAAGAATTGCGTAGCCTTTTTGGATGACGTCTTAATCTATTCGGACAATGAGGAGCAACACTTCAGAGAAGTACTACAGAGACTGCAGAAGCACCAGTTGTGGGTCGAGCTGGAAAAATGCTAATTTCACGCCAGAGAAGTCGAGTTTCTGGGGTACAAGTTGTCAGACAAGGGCCTAGCTATGGACCCAAGCAAGGTGAAGGCAGTGCTGGAATGGAAGGCCCCCAAAACCCAGAAGGATGTGCAGAGGTTCTTGGGGTTCAGCAACTTCTACAGGAAGTTCATAAAGAACTTCGCTCACCTGACCGTGCCCATCACAGATTGTCTGAGCAGCAAAAGGAAGTTCACGTGGACCGAAAGTGCCCAGCAATCCTTTGAAAGACTGAAGAAGGCGTTTGCTTCGGAGGAGCAGCTCCTGCACGTGGATCTGGAGAAGCCCATGAGACTGGAGACGGACGCGTCCGACCGAGCCATTGGGGCGGTCCTTTTGCAGCCGGGGGCCGAGCAGGGCTGGAGGCCGTGTGCCTTTTTCTCGAGGAAGCTGAGCAAGTTGGAGCAAAACTATACCGTGTATGACCACGAACTGCTGGAGATCTATGCGGCTTTTCAGCAATGGAGACATCTGTTGATAGGGGCGTGGCACAAGATCCAGGTCTGTACTGACCACAAGAACTTGGAATACTGGGGGACCGCGCGAGTACTCAACCAGAGACAGATTCGATGGGCTCAGGAGTTCTCCAAGTTTTCCTTCGAGATACGATACGTGCCGGGAGAAGAAAACATAAGAGCGGATGCTCTCTCCAGGAAGCCAGAATACATGGAGGGAGAGGGACCGCCGGAGATCCGACACGTGTTTCCCGAGGACAAATGGGTGTGGTGGGGAGCATTGGTTGGGAAACGAGAACTGGCAGGGCTTACCAGAGACGACGCGTTCGCTCAAGCAAAAAATCAGAGAACTCCGGGATGGAAGGGAAGACAATGGAGGGTTTGAGGAAAAAGAAGGGTTACTGTACTATAAGGGGGCACTGTATGTACCTGGGGAGACCTTGAGGGGGAAGGTACTCAAACAGCTCCACGACAATCCAACCGCTGGACACTTTGGACAGCACAAAACCGTACTGCTCGTCACCAGGCATTTCTGGTGGCCAAAGGTGAGGGAGGATGTACGGGGGTGCGACAGATGCCAGAGGGCAAAAGGGGAGAGGGCTGCCCCCGCAAGGTTACTGGAACCTTTACCCACACCGGGGAGACCTTGGGAGGTGGTGTCCATTGATTTCATGACCGATTTGCCCAAGTTGAGGGGGAAGACAGCAGTCATGGTAGTAGTCGATCTACTGACCAAGATGTGCCATTTCATAGCTTGCTCACATGCGGTGACGGCAGAGGAGACGGCCAGGTTGTTTGTAGATCACATCTTCAGGCTGCATGGGGCTCCCTCGAGGGTCATCTCGGATCGCGGGAAACAATTTACTTCCCGGTTCTGGAGGAAGCTCATGAGCTTGCTACAGGTCGAGGTGGGCTTCTCGATGGTGAAGCAGAAAGAGCGAACAGTATACTCCAGCAATACCTACACTGCTACGTCAGCGAGAGACAGAACGATTGGGTTGAGAAACTAGTGTTGGCTGAATTTGCATACAATAACGCTGAACATGTGTCCACGGGAATGAGCCCGTTCATGGCCAATTATGGGTGTCACCCCAGAGCCTTCCCGGGGAGGGGTGAGGAAGCATGGAGTGTGCCTGCGGCAGAGCAGTTTGTAGAAGAAATGGAAGCCTTGCACCAGCAACTCAAAATGAACTTGGAGCGGGCCAAGGAGGTTTACAAAAGGCAGGCAGACAAGCACCGTCAGGAGGGGGAAGCCATACGGGTGCGAGACTGGGTGTGGTTGTCAACCCAAGGGTTACCCCTGAAGGGAGGGTGCAAGAAGTTGCAACTAAGGCAGCTGGGACCTTTTGAGGTAACACAGCAGGTGAACCCCGTGGCATTCAAGCTCAAGTTACCTGACAGCATGAACATACATCCGGTGTTCCATAGGTCCCTACTCTCACCGTACAGGGAGGGGCGGGAATTTCTGGGGCGGGAGGGAGGAGTCACCACCCACCTGCGGGTAGAGGAGAGGGAACACCACAACCAAGCCATGGAAATACTCGATTCAAGGTGGCGAGGTCGCCAGGTGGAGTACTTGGTAGCTTGGGAGGGAGAACCCAGGTCACAAAACACGTGGGTCCCTGCTGAGGCAATCAATGAGGGGTATCTGGTGGAAGAATTCCACAGCCTGTTCCCAGATAAACCAAAACCACTAGCAAGATTCTGGGAGGAAGAATTTGGAACCACAGACGATGAAGAGGACTTTGTGGGTTTTCCTGCCCCTGAAGATGAGGGAGGGGAGGAGTCTGAGGGAGAGGAATCAGACTGGGAGGCCCACCCCGCGGGAAGAGATCAGAGCGGGTGGGAAGCGGGTTTTGAATCCTCAGAGGATGGCGACAGCTCCTTCAGGGGATTCCCCGCATCATCGGCCAAGGAAAGAGACGAAGTTGGATCAGAAGGTCGGGCCGGGGGTGGAGGGGGTCCTGGGGGGGAGGTGGATGTCAGGGAACTGCCATTGGAGCCAGAGGCGAAGGGTAGGCTCCAGAGCGATGCCGGAGAGGGTCCCAGCAAGGAGAGAGGCAGCCCATCTGCTGGGGAAGAAAATCAGCGTAACACCAGGGGTGAAGGGGGGCAAATGGGGGAATCGGAGAGAAGGCTCCAGGACTCTTCACCGGAGAAAAGTGGGGAGAGCACGGGTACTCCACTGCCCACACCCTCCCTGTGCAGAAGACTTCCGCGCAGGGAGAGTAGGAGGAGACTTGGCGTCAAAGAACTTCTTTGCTGGAAGAAGTTTAAGAAATGCCCACTGATGGATTCTGCCAGCGATTGAGACAGCCACGGATGGGTGGCTGTCCGGACAGAAAGGGTTCACCCAGGTGTGGTAACGACTTACGCACGAGCAACCCCCTAGAACCATTACACTGCCCTTACGTTTCTCATCAGGACTTCTAGGACCAAAATAAATAATAAAGGTGATAACGGACCTCCCTGTCTTGTTCCCTTCTGTATTTTACATTCATCTATTACCACCTGATTGACAATTGCTTGAAGATTTTTCTTTAAAAAAAAAATTGTTGCTTTTGAACATTGCAAAGAAGAAGAATAAGAAGAGAAGAGAGAAAAAAACAATACAATATATAAATAATACACAACACTAACACAATAAACTAAACATAACCAAACAAAAACAATTTAAAACACACTTCTTACCATACCAATATCTTAACTTTCATTCCCTTGTTTCATCGACCTTCTCAGCAAATCCTTTCTATCTTCCTCTATTTCTGTTATATAATTGTCTTAACATATTTTAACCTTATTTTCCCTTTAATACTCTAATAATCTATATATACTTAATTCCTTATAACATTTCTACTAAAGCCATATAACTTCATTCCAACATTTTTCTAACACTCATTAATTTTACATTATTTCTATAAATAGTCTTTAAACTTTTTCCAATCTTCTTCCACCGTCTCTTCTCCCTGGTCTCGGATTCTGCCAGTCCTTTCTGCCAATTCCATATAGTCCATCAACCTGGTGATCTTCTGTCCGATGCTCTTAACTTTTTTCCAAGTCCCTTCTGCGGGTCTTCTTCGTACTTATACAAGAACTTTGCTTTGTCTTCTACTGATCTTATTTTTGTTTTCCTTCCTTTGAGGCTGAAGAGTAGATCTCGGGGAAACTCCCACTTAAAAATGATTTTGTTCCTTCTCGACAGGGCAACCAAATCTCCATAGTTAAACCTAAGATCCAAAAGGTATTTCAGGATGTCTTTAAAAATTTCCTCTCTTGACTGTTGTTCTTCTAAGTTCTTCTGGTAAAGCCTGAAAACCCTCACAATATTAGTCTCTTCTTGGCCCAAGTCCAGGTCCCAAAAATCAGCAGATTCCTGTATAGGAAAGTCCATCAAACCTTCCCTCTCCAGTTCAGGCAGGGCCCTGATCCTCAAAGTCTGTTTTCCTTTAGATTCAATCATAACAGGCATCAGCTTATGATCATCAAATTGCATGTGTGAGGCTGGGACTCTTTCTCTCTCCAATTGTGTTACTTTAGGTTTGACGGCAACAGCTTTCTCCCTAGCCTTCTCCACAATTTGCCAAGTCAAGGTAGATTCCTGTGTCAATTTCTGGATAGTTTCTGTATTGGTGTTCACCTTTTGTCCCAAAAAATCCACCTTCTTGTGAAGCTGTTCCAATGAATCATTTATCTTACATAGCACAGCCACTAAGGCCTCTTCTGTCGACATTCTTAACTGATTCAAGGTCTTTCCCAAAGTCTCACGGCTTTATCTTGCAGCTGGAATTTCACCCAGCTCAGCACTTGTAACAGTTTCAAAGGCTTCCTCTGGAGGGAAACAGTTTCTATTTGTATTAATCCTTTTAAGCACAGTTCAAACAGTAAAGTTAGTTTCAATTTTCAGTTACTTTTACTCCTTTTTAAGAGCAGACGGAGAGAATAGAAACAATGTATCTCTCTTATTTAGCTAGCTGTCAGCGATCGTTCTATTCACTGTCCACAAACAATCCAAAAACGTCAGTCTTACTAGCAGCCCGTTTGCAGGTTCGGAGCGGTGGTATTTTGACTTTCTTCACTCTCTCCTGCAGGCACACACAATCCAAAACTCCCCCCCTTCTCCTGCTTCCAAGGGGGTTTAGTGCTTTCTACCGATGGAAATTTAGTCCTTTACAGTAGGCTTTCCAAGACTTTAGCTTACAGCCTCTTTGCTGCAATCTATTTACAAAAGGGGAAGGTGGACTTCCTGTTTTGAGCCTCCCCGTTTCGGTGCCAAATTAAGATATTTAAAAATCCAATTCTCCGCTCTACTCATGGGTAGTTGCTTTAAGAGCAAAGTGTCCACAGGAAAAAGTCAGCGCTCTCCGGCAACAGCTATGCGGCTTCGCTCCGTGGAAGAAGCAGTCAATTCGAAGCACCGCGCCGCTCACCCCACGTCGCTCCGGATCCCCAAAACCGGGTTTCCCCGTGAGTAGAGGAGGCGCAACAGGTGCCAGCCGAATCCCACATTCACAGGCTTCACCCGCCTGTGATTTTTAGTGGGTCTCCGCCTTTGCCGTGGCGGCCAGACCTGAATTTCCACGAAGTAAATTCCTCCCGATCAGAGGAATTCCGCCATTACTGGAGGCGCTAGCCCAGAAGTCCCCCGACAATTGCTTGAAGATTTTCTTCCTGAAGTTTTCCAATGGCCACACAGTGTGATGTAATGGTTAGAGTGTTAGACTAAGAACTGTGAGAGCAGGGTTTGAATCCCTACTCATCCATGAACTTCACTGGGGGACCTTGGAGCAGTCACCATCTCTTAGTCCAACCTACCTCACAGGGTTGATGTGAAGATGAAATGGGGGGAGGAAAACTATATGCACCACGCTGAGATCCTTGGAAGATAATGGTGGTATATAAATATAACGAACAAATGAAGAAACACATATAGTACAGCATAAAAAAATAAATACTATTAATAATGAAAAGATTACATTATTGACAACAATAAATGGGTAAAGCAAGAATTTGAAGTGATCTGATAAAAAAAGATATTCCCATCATGATAACAGTGTTAGATTTCTTGGCCTTTAAGCGAGTGGTCTGTTTGTGTGAATTTAACTCTAGTCCAGGACAAAAGGAGTGTACAACTTTCTGGCTAACTGCTACTGGCCACTTGTTACCCCTCAGAAAAGAAAAGAATGTCTGTAGAGTTCTGGTAGAAAAATACACGTAGTACTCTTGTTATTCATGGCACAACTTCAAGGAACATCAATACACAGGGGAGATTTTAATCACACCAATCATTGTCAAAATTATTGGCATCCATCCTCTTACACAATGGAGGGACAGATGTCTTCAGCAAGATCAACAATCAGTATCTGGAAAAGAACATATAAATACCTTGTATTCTTGAGCACCTAATATAGGCATGGGCAGGGCTCTGTCATTTTCTTTTATGATTATTTCCCCTACACATGTTAGAGTATGTTTCTCATCAACTGATTCTGTCACAATTTTAAGTGCCAAAAAGTATAGTGGGAATATTCCTGTCCTCATCCTTTCTCCTTACCAACTGAATAATCCAGTTCCCAAATATTTTCTGGGCAAATCTTCACCTCTTTGGTTAGGTATGAATAAAAGCACATGGACACATTCTGAACCATAACACCACCTCACTATAAGGAATTTCACATTCTTTTGGACAAACTCATAGAGAATCATCAGTGTTACACTTCCTTTATTTGTACACCAATGAAAACCTTTGATATTTCTACTTGAACAGTAACATAAGAAGGTTTGAATTCATACAGAGGGGAAAGTGCAGAGATAAATAGAGTATGCTGTTTGGAAATATTCATTAAAGAGAACCATTATTGAATATAAAACCAGGAGATGGTTTACAGATACCATTAGATACATCCACGTCAGTCTGTAGGTAAAAAGAAAATAGCTACATATACTGCTGTAGATGTAAACATGAGAATGTACATTTGGAGGTGAAACTTTTTCAATAGGAACATGCTTCTGGTGGTGTTGCTGCTTGTACTTCTGTCTCATGCTGTATGCAAGAAGTATTCCATTAACTGCAGCATATATGATGATCCTCTCCCTATTCCACATGAATTTTACCAGCCTGGTGACCTCATCATTGGGGAGGTGGTTTCCCAAGTCTTCTTAAACTATGAGAGCCTCAGTTTCAAGGAACAACCTACACAGATATGGGTCGATGAACCTGTGTAAGACAAATTCTGTTTTCTCTCCCTTTCAGTCTACAGAATGTATTTTAAATCTCAATTCTTTTTAAGTCCATTATTTTCTATCGTTCTAAAGTTTGCCACCATCTCGGAAACATTTGGATAAAAGATGCTGAAGAGTACAAATGCATTTTGTTGTGGTGGTGGTGATTTTATTAAACAGCTGTCACCTTTATTACAGTTCAGTGCCTAAGAACTACCAGCACATCCTGGCCTTAGCATTTGCTGTCAAAGAGATCAATGAGAATCCCAACATCTTGCCAAACGTCTCTCTGGGTATCCGCATCCTCAATAGTTACTTGACTGCAAGAATGACTTATAAGGCCACACTGAGCCTGCTTTCCACACAAAAGATGTTTGTTCCCAACTTCACTTGTGACAGGCAGAACCAACTGATAGCTATCATTGGAGGATGTTTCTCTGAGATCTCTGTCAATATGGCTTTCATTTCAGCCACCCACAAAACTCCACAGGTAAGCTGTGTGTATGAAGGTATGAAGCGTGCACATATGGCGTAGTATATTGCTCTTATGAAAGCAGTTTTAACCATACTCCTAGTGATATTTTGGTAAGCAGATTGTTTAAATTGAGTCTTGATTATGAAAACTGCAGGTGGACTCACAGCTACTTTGAAAGGTTTACTCAATAACTGTTTGTCAGCTGCTAGGACTGGACATGCCCCTCTAGTCCTATTCTGGATAGTAATAGTTCAGTTTGCTGAATCAGTCTCAACTCTCCCTGAGATTATTCAATTCCAGCCCAATGCCTGGCTTGTGATCCAGAAATACAAAACTTCAAAAATTCCTTTTGCTTGTATTTGAAAACCCAAATGACCATGTTTGCTGACATACATGAATGACAATTGGATATCGCAATCCACTACAATCCTATAATTCTAAGGGATAAGATTAATTCCAAAAATTCTTATACATTTTATTTCAGCTCCCTTACGGATCCTTCTTGCCATTAAAAGGTTCTAGAATGCTATTCCCTTTTCTGTACCAAATGGTCCCAACTGAATCCTACCAGCAAATGGGAGTTGTAAGATTACTTCAGCATTTTGGATGGAAATGGGTTGGGGTTGGTGCTGTGAATGATGACAAAGGGGACAGGTTTTTACAGACAATGATGCCAATGCTTGCTCAAAATGGAATCTGTTATGCCTTCATAGTAAGAATGCCAAAATGGGATTATGTGGAGGAGATGATAGACTTGATTTTAAAGCAGTTTAAAAATTATGAAGTTATCTTTGAGAATAATGCCAATATATTTTTTGTTTATGGAGAACCTCCATCCTTTCAGATTGTGAGGATATTTATTTTTCTAGCAACCTATATGGAATGGCCTCCCCTTGGTAAAGTGTGGATTGTTACATCCCACTGGGATTTCACATCAGTGACAATTCAGAAGACATGGGATATGCAAACCTTCCATGGTTCCATATCCTTCACTGCTCACTCAAATCAGCCACCAAGCTTTCAAAAATTTATTAAGGAGATAACACCTTTTGGGGTGAAAGGCGATGGATTTATCCAGGACTTCTGGGAACAGGCATTCAGCTGTTCATTAAAGAAGCAGGAGGAAGCCTATAAGGAAACATGCACTGGGAAGGAGAAGCTGGAGAGCATTCCTGGGATTTTGTTTGAAATGAAGATGACTGGCCATAGTTACAGTGTCTACAATGCTGTCTATGCTGTGGCACATGCTTTGCATGACCTATACAGGTTGAGATTGAAGCAGAGAAGGTTGTTAGAAGATTGGAGATTGGTGTTGCAGAAGGTGCAACCATGGCAGGTCATTACAACTCTCATTCATTCTCTCTCTCTCTCTTTCTCTTTCTCTCACACTATTCACTCAAAATATTTGGGTGTTCTTTCTGTTTTATGCTGTTCTCATTTATGAATCCATATGGATAATTAATGATAGTTTCATTATAAAATAGTGAAGGTTGAAATTGCGACAAATGAAGACAACTAGAAACATAGAATCACAACAAATACTGTCCAAAAATAAAATGTAGTATGATAGGCCTTTGTAAACCTCAATGAAATCATTTCAAAGACCTAGTTCTTCCTGTCTTCGGATTGTCTTTGAATACAGATCCATCACTTTCTAAAGCTCATCATGTTCAATAACAGTGTTGGAGAAACAATACATTTTGATGACAATGGAGAATTAATAACAGGCTTTGATGTTACAAATTGGATGATGTTTCTGAATGCATCAGTGGTTAGAGTAAAAGTTGGAACACTAGATCCTCAGGCTCCTCGAGGCAAAGAGTTAACCATTCATGATGACCAAATTGTCTGGCACCAAAGCTTTAATCAGGTGAGACATACTGAAAAACTATTGAGTGCCTTATTTTTCGCTTTATAACACGCACCTGACCATAACACGCACATCGTTTTTAGAGGAGGAAAACAAGGGGGGGGGAATTCTGAAGAAACAGTGGATGTATCATTTTTGTGCTTCATGCTGTGGCCACAGACATGTGATCTGATTGTGAATTTGGGGTGACCCAATGCAAAGATCCCGAGAATCCCCGTGGATCTGTGCTTTGTAACCACGTTTTTGCACCTTTGTGGCCCCAGGCAACAGTGGGTACATGTTTTTTTGGTGTAGGCTGTAGCCATGGACATGCTATGTGATCTGATGGTGAATTTGGGGTGACCCAATGCAAAGATCCTGAGGATCCATGTGGATCCATGCTTTGTAACCACGTTTTTGCACCACTGCAGCCCCAGGCAACAGTGGGTGCATGATTTTTTTGGTGCAGGCTATAGCCATGGACATGTAATGTGATCTGATGGTGAATTTGGGGTGACCCAATGCAAAGATCCTGAGGATCCGTGTGGATCCGTGCTTTGTAACCATGTTTTAAGTGGGGAGGGAAAGAAAAACACAGAAGGGACAAGGAGCACAAGAGGGGTGTGCAGAGAAGCAGCTGGCTAAGAATGCAGGAGAGGGGTTTAACGGGAGGGAGGAAAGGAAGGCAAAAGTTTTTTTCCCCCCCAGCCACCCAAGCCAGCCCTCTCTCTCCCCCACCTGCATGTTTTCCGGCTGCCTGCGAGTCCCTAAAATGCTTCCCTGGACGCAGCAGCACCGGAGCACGGAATGGAATTAGAAGGAAGGATGCGATCCTTTCCTTTCCCCTCTGCTTGCCTGGAGGAGAGGGGATTTGCCTGCTCTTTGTTCAGTTTGAGCACACAGCAACTGAAACAGAAGCGGGTGGGCAGTAAGACCCTGAGGCAGAATGCAGGAAAGCAACAGCTTCCTCTCTCGCGCGATTGGATTTTTACCTGATTTTTGCCCCTGCGCTCGGGCCAGTCGGCTCCAGGGACCACACATTCACTCAATAACACGCACAGACATTTCCCCGTACTTTTTAGGAGAAAAAATCTGTGTGTTATAGAGAGAAAAGTACGGTATATACAGTAAGAGACAAAACGTTCATCATACCAGTTCATTCTCCTGACTCCGCTTTAGGTACCAAAATATGCCGGGTACTCTAAAGATCCTCCCTTTCTTTCTAAAGATGTATAGACAGACTAGTGACATCTCTTTGATCTTTACCTGCATTTTTCAGAGAATCTTCCAGTTTATTGGATTTTTTCAGTTTTTTAATAAACAGGATATCTTGAGACACACACCCCTGCAAATTGCTGTTAGAATTGCTCCTGTATAACCAGGTTATTTCATGTGAAGCAGATTCAATTGTTTTTGTTACATCTTATTGAAAAAGATCACTGAAATCTCTTCATACTTCCTAAACTCATTCTCAATTACAAGGGGCCTATGTCTATGTTCTGGGCATAAGAGCAGCAATATAGTTTAAAGGGTCATCCTCAGGAGTATTATTCTAGTTAATCATGTTTAACTGGGTGTGGGGAGAGCAGCTCTGAATAGGTTTAGGCTTTAGAAATGTCATTTCATTTCATTTCATTTCATTGGTAAATCATGTCCGTACAGGAAAAGAAATAGCTCAGACATGGAATCACATAACACCCTCACTTATGGTTTCCCCCTGAAGCTCAGTCCTATACCGATAGCTTCAGTAAATGTACAGAACTGTAAGATTGGATGAACTAAAGCTCCCTTCTTTCCCTATTTGCAAAAAACAAACAACTCCCCATCTTCACATTATTTCTGAACATCCATCATGTTTCTGTGCAGGTACTACCAGTTTCTGTGTGTAATGACAACTGCTATCCTGGCTACAACAGGAAAAAGAAGGAGGGAGCAAAATTTTGCTGCTATGATTGTGTGCCATGTCCAGAAGGGATGATATCTGATAAGAAAGGTGGGAGACAGAATAATAGCAAAAACAATAAAAATAACAATAACAATAAGGTTAGTATTTATATGCCACCCATCTGACTGGGTTGTCCCAGCCACTCTGGGTGGCTCCCTTCAAAAAATTAAAAATACAAAAAAAATCAAACATGACAAACCTCACTATGCAGGGTAGCAGGAGTCTTCTAAAAGACAAAATTTTCCTTAACATCTGATGGGATGGCATTCCACATGGGAGGTGCCTCTACCAGGAAGGCCCCCTGCCTGGTTCCCTGTAACTTCACTTCGTACCAGAAAGCCCGTGAAACTGAACCTCAGTAGCCAGGATGGAGACACTCCTTTGGGTATATAGCCCCAAGGCCATTTAGACGTTGAATTTTGCTTGGAAATGTACTGTGATCCAATGTAGATTCCACTCCCAGTCACCAGTCTAGCTGCTGCATTCTGGATTAGTTGTAGTTTCTGAGTCACCTTCAAAGGTAGCGCCACACAGAGCGCATTGCAGTAATTCAAGTGGGTGATAACTAGAGTATGTACCACTCTGGCAAGGGCCCATTGCCCAGCCCTGGATGGCTGTGGTCTTGTGAATCACTGACCTTGTATAGCACAGTGCCACTTTAAGGTCATATGGGACACCCTTGTTGATACATGTATTCTTTTGGTCAGGATCAGACACAGAGGCAGGGACAGTCTTCAGACAATGACTAAACCTACCTCCTTGGTAATGCCATGATCTGGCCCTCAGACAACTCTTCCTGCCTGTGATCACTGTGATCAGATGTCCCAATACAACTCCCCTACTGAAACCTGCCCCAGCCATTCTGTTCACCATGGCTTACTCGCATAGCAGCCTTCCCATCCTCCCCTTAAAAACAAATTATAAAATTAACTAATTTAGAAAATACTAGTCAAAAAAATAAATATACATATATAGAAATATCCAGCCATTTTCATGACAAAAGATAAAGGTAAAGGTAAAGGTACCCCTGCCCGTACGGGCCAGTCTTGACAGACTCTGGGGTTGTGCGCCCATCTCACTTAAGAGGCCAGGGGCCAGCGCTGTCCGGAGACACTTCCGGGTCACGTGGCCAGCGTGACGAAGCTGCTCTGGCCAGAGCCAGAGCCACACACGGAAACGCCGTTTACCTTCCCGCTGGTAAGCGGTCCCTATTTATCTACTTGCACCCGGAGGTGCTTTCGAACTGCTAGGTTGGCAGGCGCTGGGACCGAGCAGTGGGAGCGCACCCCGCCGCAGGGATTCGAAACGCCGACCTTTCGATCGGCAAGCCCTAGGCGCTGAGGCTGTAACCCACAGCGCCACCTGCGTCCCATTGACAAAAGATATCTAGTGTTTATTTTTTAGGAGACTGTAAACTGCATGGATATAATGGAGGTTTAAATCTTAAATAAATATTTTTCAAACAACACAGTACATTTTTTTAAAAAAAAAGAACTGCAAGAGAACAAAGGGATATATTCTCATAAGGTTTTAAGATTTCTTAGACAGATGTTGTTCTGCATTTGGGAATATTAAAATCACTCTTCCTCTTCTTTAACTTTTATTTTTGAAGACATGGATTGCTGCATCAATTGTCCAGAAGACCAGTATGCCAATGAAAACCAAACTCAGTGCATTCCAAGGATTATAAGCTACCTTACTTACAACGAAGATTTGGGGATCATCTTATTTATTATGGCTATTTCTCTCTCTTTTGTCGCAGCTTTAGTTCTTGGAATTTTTATGAAGAACAAGGAGAGTCCAATAGTAAAAGCTAACAACCGGAACCTCACCTACATCCTTCTTGTTTCCCTCCTGCTTTGTTTCCTCTGTTCCCTGCTCTTCATCGGACAGCCCGGAAAGGCAACCTGCCCTCTCCGACAAACAGCTTTTGGCATCATCTTCTCTTTGGCCCTCTCTTCTGTATTGGCAAAGACCATCACTGTGGTTCTAGCCTTCATGGCAACCAAACCAGGTGCCAAAATGAGGAAATGGGTTGGCAAAAGAACAGCAAATTCTATTATCTTTCTCTCCACTTTTATTCAAGCTGGTGTTTGTACTCTTTGGTTAAGTACTGCTCCTCCATTCCCAGATACAGACCCACATTCATTCTATGGGGAAATCATACTAGTTTGTAATGAGAATTCAGCTACCATGTTTTACTGTGTTTTGGGCTATATGGGCTCTCTAGCCATTATCAGTTTCATTGTGGCTTTTCTAGCCAGGAAGTTACCTGACAGTTTCAATGAAGCCAAGTTCATCACTTTCAGCATGTTGCTGTTTTGCAGTGTGTGGTTATCCTTTGTTCCCACCTATCTGAGCACCAAAGGAAAATACATGGTGGCTGTGGAGATCTTCTCCATCTTATGCTCCACTGCTGGCTTACTGGGTTGCATATTTTTCCCTAAATGCTACATCATTGTGCTGAGGCCTGACCTAAATAGTAGAGAACATATAATGCAAAGGAAAATATGAAAGAGGTCTGTCTTTATCTTTTTATTTTTCTCTTAGATGCATTTTATTGGAAGTCCACCATTATTAGTTTCTCTGAGTTCTGCTCCTCATCTGAACATTAGGGATCAAGTTATAAGAAAAACAAAATGAAACCATATATCCATTTCTTTATTGTAATACTACTTAAATGTATCATTGGAAATGCTGTTGCTAAGGATCTCATGTGAATTAAAGCATGGGTGCTTGATTATTTCTATTTCTTCTTCTATTATTACTACTACTACTAATATTTTTTTAATTTCCCAGCCACTCTGTGAAGCTTAGAGCATATATATAAAAACATAGTGAAATATCAAACATTAAAACCTTCCCAATACAGGGCTGCCTTCAGATGTCTCCTAAGAGTTGTATAGTTCTTTATCTCCTTGGCATCTTAAAACAGGGCGTTCCACAGGGAGGGCGCCACTGCCAAGAAGTCCCTCTATCTGATTCCTTGTAAGTTTGCTTCTCACAGTGAAGGAACCAGCAGAAGACCCTCAGAGGAGGACCTCAGTGTCCAGGCTGAACAATGGGGGTGGAGATATAAGAATGCTACTACTATTACATTACCCACCATTCACCCTAAGGTCCCAGGTTTGGTTACAACTATTAAAACACAATGATAATATTAATACACAGTTGTATGCAATATGAAAAACAGTTTAACAACAGAATTATAAAGATAAGGTGGGTCCTAAAAATAGACACCAGGAGAATCAGATGCCAGCGTGAACGAGTGCATCTCCAGCATTCACTGAAAGCTGTATAATGACGGTGCTAGAAACCCCTCTGAGGAAAGTGAGTTCCACAACTTAGGGGCTGCTACAGAGAATGGCCTCACCAATTTCAGCTCATGTTGTATCTGTTTAGCAGGCTCTCTGCAGTAGTAGAGAGCTACCCTTAAAAAAGATTTTAAAAATACAGAATTCCCTCACCCAGGCTGCCAGCCACCAAACTTATGAGGGTGGAGGAATAACAAGAGTGAATAATATACCAATCTCAGTACCAGAGAGGATGTGTAGTGAGGCGTTCTCAAAGTAAAGGAAGGATTGAACTCTGATTAATAAGAATACACACAGAGGCTAGAACCAGCAAGACTCTGGGAGGGGTGCGTATAATAATCTCTCTCCTTCTACCCCTCAGCCCAGATCGTTTTATTCACAAAAGAACTTTTTACAGAGTGTTCATAAGAACCAATCAGATTTCTTCTGAGCATTTCAACAAACCCCACGTGGGGACAAAGTTAAACTACAAACACTAGTTAGGCATACATATTTTGGGGTAAATCATAGAATCATAGAATCATAGAGTTGGAAGAGACCACAAGGGCCATCGAATCCAACCCCCTGCCAAGCAGGAAACACCATCAGAGCACTCCTGACATATGGTTGTCAAGCCTCTGCTTAAAGACCTCCAAAGAAGGAGACTCCACCACACTCCTTGGCAGCAAATTCCACTGTCAAACAGCTCTTACTGTCAGGAAGTTCTTCCTAATGTTTAGGTGGAATCTTCTTTCTTGTAGTTTGGATCCATTGCTCCGTGTCCACTTCTCTGGAGCAGCAGAAAACAACCTTTCTCCCTCCTCTATGTGACATCCTTTTATATATTTGAACATGGCTATCATATCACCCCTTAACCTGCTCTTCTCCAGGCTAAACATGCCCAGCTCCCTTAGCCGTTCCTCATAAGGCATCGTTGAATGAAAACTACAAAGGAGTGCATTCAGCAACTCCGGAGGTCATAAACAATCAATACACATGATAAGAAGGGTGGCCAGGAGGACAGCTATCATTATCACCTTTATGTGAAACCTGCTTCCTGGCCCTAAGATTAACATCCTAAGATTAACATATCAGAAAAGCTACAGCAAAGAAACTGCCCACTGTCTTTGATGACCCAGGACACCTGCCTGTCGAAGTGGGTACGTGACTTGTAAAGAAAGAGAAATGGAACAGGGATGCAGAGGTGTGGATTGATCAAGAATCATATCAAAATAGCTTAAACCCAGTCAACGCAATGCTTTCATTGCTGACACAGATGGCTTACTCTATATTTGTTATAATTCCTCATAGCAATCCCACCTGATCACTACAGTGTAGGGAATGGGTCCTGGGTAATTTAGGACTTTAAACACTGATGTGAGCACCTTGAATTGGGTGAAGAAACAAACTGGCAACCAGTTCAGCTGTTTTAAAACAGAGGTCATATGAGATCTGAAGGAATTCCCAGCCAGCAATCTTGCTGCTGCAATTTGGACCAATTGAAGTTTCAACAGCATCAAAATGCATTAGGAGGTCAAAGAGAACAAGCAGGATGGAACTATCTACATCTCTCTCCTGATAAATGTTATCAACCAGGGTGACCAAGGTAGTTTCTGTGCCATGACCAGGCCTTAAGTGAGACTGGAATGGATCCAAGGAAACATATCTGCTAAAAATCTTCTCAGTTGACTTGAACCAGGCACAATCTACCTTAAACAGGTTCCATGCCTTCATTCTTCTGTATTGTGTACTCTTCCATACCAAAGATGGATATAGGGTTGCATCTATCAGCTCTTTGTAATATAGGAAAGCTCTACTGTTGCTAGTAAAAAGGAAGTCACTGCCAGGACAGTTCTTCTGATGTCTCTCCCCACCCACATATTTTGTTTGTTTGTTTTTTGTTTGGTTCTTTTCATGAACCTGACAGAAACATTATACTTTACATATCCTTCACTCCAAGAACAGTTGTAGAAGAAGGAATGCAGGCCAACCAAGCCTATTCTATCTTTGAAGAGTTTTTACTACAACCAAGTATCCTGCCTTAGCTTCAAATGTGAGCCTTTTCCTTTGGAATTGGGACTGAATAGAGATTTTGACCTGTTCTGTATTCAAAAGTAGCATGTAAGAAGTCCAGCTCCTGCTCAGAGTTAGGACTATAATGTTTGAGTGATGATGAGTGAACTGTGAGATGGTGGACTCAGAACGAGGAAATGGGTGAAGAAAAGGGAGTCTATTGGTCTTTTCTACTCCTTTATTGAAAAAGGAATGTGGTAGGTTCAGCACAATAATTAACCTCCACTCCGAAACACTGACACCTACTTCCTATATTTAGGTGAATCATAGAATTGTAGAGCTGGAAGGCTCATACAGTCTAACCCCCTGCAATGCAGGAATCTCAGCTAAATCATACTTCAACTAAATCATACATGACAGATGATCATCCAACCTTTACTTAAAAACCTTCAAGGGAGGAGAGTCCATCACCTCTCTTGGGACTCTGTTCCACTGTCAAACAGCTCTTATTAAGAGAAAGTTATTCCAGGTGTTTTTCAGAATCTCCTTTCTTCTAACTTGAAGCTATTGGTTCAGGCCCTACCCTGAAGAAAACAAGCTTGCACCATCTTTCATGTAACAGCCCTTTATGGCTATTATGCAAGTTGCAATACTTGAGCTTAGCATCACAGCTGATGAACACAAGGCAAACTACAGCCAGGGGAAGATATAGCCAAGTTCCAGACAGGGGAATTGCATAAGGAAAAGGTTGGAATATTTTGCTGTCAGGACAAAGCAAGAATTGGAAGTGATCTGTTAAAGGATATGATCACCAAGCTTCAAATTTCACAACTTTTAAGGCAAATTATGCCAAAGGGGAGTGATCTGTTTGTGTGACCTTAACATTTGTACAGGATGAAAGAAGTCTACAACTTCCTGGCTAAGAGTAACTTACTGATTGTTATTCCTCATAAAAGAGAATAATAGTGCTAGAGTCTGGGAGGGAGGGATGTCCTAGTACTTTTTGTGTACATGATGCAACTTCAAGGAGCATCAGCACACAGGGGAAATTATCATCACACCTATCATTGTCAAAATTACTAGCTTCCATCCTCTTACAAAATGGATATACAGGTGTCATCAGCAAGATAAACTGAAAGAAGAGATACTTTTCTCTTTTGCGTTGTTGAGCACTGGATCTATTTCTCATGCATGATTATATACTCTTTATATAGTGCTGTAGACAGAAACATGGAAATCTACATGTGGAGGTGAGTTTTCTTCAACAGGGTCATGCTGGTGGTGGTGCTGCTGCTGCTGCTTCTACTGCTGTGTCACACTGTGTGCAAGACACGTTCCATTAACTGCAGTATAAATGATGATCCCCTCCATATTCCTCATGAATTTTACCAGCCAGGTGACTTCATTATTGGAGAGATTGTTTCCCAGGTCTTCTTCAACTATGATAACCTTGATTTCACAGAGCAGCCTACACAGATGTTGATTAATGAACCCACGTAAGGCATTAATTTTGTTTTCTTTCTCATTCTTTAAAACATTCTCATGAATCACTAACTGGATGAATGGATCTTGTTATTGGCCTTCTACTGAATAGGACCATGGAGGATTATTCTCAGGTTTTATTTTTTAATTTGATCAAATATGAAAATGGCTTAATATCAGAACAATCACTGTACAGTTTACAAAATGACCACAAATACATTATATGAAATGTATTAAATTATAGCAATGTCACTTGGAGAGAATAAAAAGAAACACACAGAGACATAGACTAATAAACTTGAGATTTTAGTATCTTCTAGCAAAATATTTCAGCTGCACACCAAATTCACTTTAAAAAGAAATAGACGTTTGCAGTTCGGAAAATTGCAGGGAAACGCATTGAAAGGTGTCACCAGCATATCAGAATGGATGCTCAGTGGACAAGATTGTTAGGATAAGTCATAAGTAACTTGTAAGATTTCAGCAAAGTGGTTGGAGAAATTGAACAGCCACTATGAATTAGAATTTGTATTACTGGGGGGTAGGGTTTTTTTGTTTTTACTTCACCAAAGAAATTGACCGTGACTGAAAGTGTTTCATTCGAGTTTGAGTGGATGAATTATATATTGAGAAAATATATTAAAATTTACACTGTAGAGCTTGTGCAAAAATGGTATAGTAGAATAACAGCCTTTAAGCCTCTGGCGTATTTTTAAAAAGGATTCCCCCCTTTTATTGACTGTTTACTGCGGTTCTTGGTGTGTGGCTGCGATACACAAACACATGATATGATTAGTGCCTTGTCTAATTATGAAACTCCTCACACGCAACCAGTCTTCATGGCCCTGTTGTCTGTACTACAACCATCACACAGTCAAACAAAATGCAGTGAAAACAAAGAATCAGCTTCTGCTAGGTTTCTTCTAAATCCTTCCCAAACTATTGTGCTTGGATGCAAAAAGAAGAGCCCTGCTGAAATTATTCCCTGGATTGATACTAGAACTGTAAGTTATAACATTACACCTCAATTCTCTCCTTCCCCCACTGTCCCACAGTTGTGTTTTCATTATAAGGGATGCATGGAAATAAATATTTGTTTTTCTTCTTTTGTTGCCTACCCCTTGACCTTCAAATTGAACACAAGAGTTTGGGTGGACCTATGTTTGATTTAAAGGTAAAGGTAAAGGTAACCCTGCCCGTACGGGCCAGTCTTGACAGGCTCTGGAGTTGTGCGCCCATCTCACTTAAGAGGCCAGGGGCCAGCGCTGTCCGGAGAAACTTCTGGGTCACGTGGCCAGCGTGACATCGCTGCTCTGGCCAGAGCCAGAGCCGCACACGGAAACGCCGTTTACCTTCCCGCTGGTAAGCGGCCCCTATTTATCTACTTGCACCCGGAGGTGCTTTCGAACTGCTAGGTTGGCAGGCGCTGGGACCGAGCAGCGGGAGCGCACCCCGCCGCAGGGATTCGAACCGCCGACCTTTCGATCGGCATGCCCTAGGCGCTGAGGCTTTAACCCACAGCGCCACCTGCGTCCCAGCATGTTTGATTTAGAAGGAGCCTAATTTGTATAGGTATGCAGGTGGCGCTGTGGTTTAAACCACTGTGCGCTTGGACTTGCAGATCAGAAGGTCAGCAGTTCGAGGCCCCATGACGGGGTAAGCTCCCATTGTTTCAGTCCCAGCTCCTGCCAACCTAACAGTTTGAAAGCACGCAGTGCAAGTAGATAAATAAGTACCACTCCGGCGGGAAGGTAAACGGTGTTTCCGTGCATTGCTCTGGCTTCGCCAGAAGCGGCTTAGTCATGCTGGCCACATAACCCGGAAAAACTATCTGCAGAAGCGGACAAACACCAGCTCCCTCGGCCTATAAAGCAAGATGAGCACTGCGACCCCAGAGTCGTTCGTGACTGGACTTAACTGTAAGGAGTCCCTTTACCTTATTCATATTGGATATCTCCTGAATGTCACCTAATGAGGTTGATTTGGCCTAGAATATAGGATTCATCAAAATTAGATGCATTGCCCAAATATACAGATATCATCAGTTGTATCCACAGTTAAACTCAGAGTAGATTTATAGAAATTAATATGCCTAATTAAGCCATGTCCCTTAATTACAACTGGTCATTGTCTGAGAATGACTAATATTGCATACAATTCTAAAATACATAAACATTCATCCATTGGGCTGGTTGTTATTCTGAGTATTTTAACTTTTCAAATGTCTTATATTATTTTTGTCAATTTTACCTGTTGTTAATGTTAACAATTTGTCTTTTTTGCAAACCATTTTGAGAGGTTGTTGTTTTTTCCAATCAAACAATGTAAATTTCAAGAAATGTATTCATAAAAATAAGATAAGGGAACAGTTTATTAAGCTCTAGAATGATCCCAAAATATTTAGACAACTTAGTTTTCATGAAAGCAAACAGATGTTAAATGATGAAGAGTACAAATGCCTTTTTATTATTGTCATGTTCATTTTATTAAACAGCTGTCACTCTTATTACAGTTCAGTGCCTAAGAACTACCAGCACATTCTGGCCTTAACATTTGCTGTCAAAGAGATCAATGAGAATCCCAAAATCTTGCCAAATATCTCTTTGGGTTTTCACATCCTCAATAGCTACTTGACTGCAAGAATGACTTATAAGGCCACTCTGAGCCTGCTTTCCACCCAACAGAAGTTTGCCCCCAACTTCAGGTGTCACGACCAGAACAATCTGATAGCCATCATTGGAGGATGTTTCTCTGAGATCTCTGCCAATATGGCCTTCATTTCAGAAATTCACAAGACTCCACAAGTAAGCTGTGTGCATGAAGGTATGGCGGTTTCACCATTGTGACATAGCATCTTGATTTTAGGATAACATTTGAGAAAGTTCTTGAGATGCCTGATCATGAAGATCACCTGGCTGAGGAGATCCTTGTTGCTGCTCAGTGACTCGGTGGCTTCCAGGAAGGGGATGAGAACCATCACTAGCTAGGAAATGACACCCCACTTCTGCCTCCTAATGGGACCTACACCATAACTTCTCCATAAATAGAGAGTTCATGCACATCTTTTGCTCCACCATACACTCAAGCATAAGGTAGGTGGCATTCCACAATGTGCCCATATCACACACCAGCCAGAGCTGTAAGAGCCCTAACTCCGCCTGCTTCTTCTACAGCAGCATATTGCCCTTCACACTGTGGTGAAAATACCCAGAAACACTTCTGCAGCTGTCAAGATCATGGATGGTGGAGATCAGAGGGAGGTTTAGGGGGCACTTCAGGAGGCACCACAACTATAATATAGAATGGAAGGTGAGAGTGGGGATGCCAAATTTTGGCATCACACAGGGCACTGCTGAAATTTGAGGTCCCAAGGTCCACCACTCGTGGAGATGGAGGGGAAAGCAGCAGTCCTCTTGTTCAGACTGAGATGGAATTCATGGATGTTACAGTAGATGCCCACCAATCCACTATCATGCATCATGTTGATATTGATGTCTTGTCATTCCTCTGTAACTGTGTTTGAGCTGGTGGCTAGTAAGCCACACCTACACCATGCCCTTCATGGCTGCTGTGATCTCAACTGGCTTGCAGGACTGGTCTACCAACACCCTTCCTTCCTATTTTCTGATGTGCTGGATGCTTTTTCCCTGTGTCCACAAACCAGTGTGGTGTCAGAGATAAGTAAGCATGTACTAAGGCCTTACTATTCACCTCATACCATAGTGTCATAACATTCTAGATAATATAGGGAGTTAAGAACACGTTCAATGTAGAAAACATACCATGGCTGGTGGTGAAGTTACGTCACTTCAGTTAACGAAGTTAAGGATTGGTTTGTCTAAATTGCTTGCCTCCCTTCCTTTTGATGGTGCAGATTACAGTCCCTGGTGTCATTGCCACACTTTAAGATGATTCGGGGGGGGGGGCGTAATGCTTTCCTATTATTGATTGTAAGGTTCATTGAAAAACCGTTCTTAGAATCCATTTCCTGCCTTTGCATACTGATGCTTTGACACAACACATTCTTTATCTGCAAATGTTTCAAGGAAGTAATGACCGCTCCCCGCCTAAAACAGGGGGCGCCCTTTGCGTGGACGCGTGCAGCCCCTAGATCTGGAGCGGCTCCAACAGCATAGGCTTGGCTTTGCGTTCCCTCAGGTGGGATACCTGGAGGTCTCCGCCTACCTCAGTCAGTTGTCCAATCCCACCTGGGGGAAGCGTTGCCAAGGAGACCAGGCCAGGTAGGGGAGGGATTACCTGCCCAAACAATAGAGGGAGGATCTTACCTGGGAATCCTCACTTGGCTCCAGAGCTTCTCCCACCCTCAGTTAATGTCTTATTTTGCAGGTTAACTTTTCTTCACAGGTTTTGCGGGCGCTGCTACGTTAAGGTCGCTGTTAAAGGGCCGGAAAGGAATTTCCCTGCATTGGCAGGTTTTGCCTTTCCCGTAGCAAAACGTCACAACTTTGGCGGTATCAGGCCTTGGGCGGAATCCTTTAGTCCATCTTCCTCTTTGCGGCGGTGATACCAGGGTTCCCCGTTAAAGGGGTTTCTGAAGGGAGGCTTTGACCGTACGCCGAAAGGTCGTCATTGCTCTCCCCTGCAGCGGCGGCGTAACGGGGGCGGCTATCTCTGCTTGAACATATGCTCTCCAGAGCTGGCCCATCCCCCACACACACTGGATAACCCTGATGCTCCCTAGATCCCCGGCTGGGGACTGGGGAGGGAGAACGCCCAATGCCTGAGCCAAGGTCTACCCACATTTGAAATTTAATAAAGTTGTGGCCAATTTAATCCCATAGCACGTTGTCTTGAGTCGTTATTCCACATGACGGGGGGGACCGCTCGGGATCTGGGAACTCCACCTGTCCACGCAATGGTTCTCCTCGGAAAATAACTGTGCATATCCAAGACTGTAAGGTGTCACTTAGACATGCCACTTTAAGATGATTCTAAGATAGATAATTCAACAAACAGATTTTTACACATACTATTTCAGATCACTTACGGATCATTTTTGCCACTACAAAGTTCCAAAATGCTATTCCCATTTATATATCAAATGGTACCATCTGAATCCCACCAGCAAACGGGAGTTGTGCGGTTACTTCAGCATTTTGGGTGGAAATGGGTCGGAGTTGCTGCTGTGGATGATAACAAAGGGGACAGGTTTTTACAAGGAATGGTGCCAATGCTTTCCCAGAATGACATATGTTATGCTTTTATAATAAGACTACCAAAATGGAGCTATGTGGAGAATATGGTGGACGTGCTTTTGGAAAACTTGGAAAACTATGTCATTCTCACTGACACAAAAGCCAATGTATTCTTTGTATATGGAGAACCTCCATCTTTTCAGATTGTGAGGATATTTCTATTTGCAACATTCTGTGCATCATGGCCACCTCTTGGTAAAGTGTGGATTGTTACATCTCACTGGGATTTCACCTCGGTGTCCTTTCAAAGGACTTGGGATATGCAAACCTTCCATGGTTCCATATCCTTCACTGCTCACTCAAATCAGCCACCAGGGTTCCAAAAGTTTATTGAGGGGATAACACCTTTTGGGGTGAAAGGCGATGGATTTATCCAGGATTTCTGGGAACAGGCATTCAGCTGTTCATTAAAGAAGCAGGAAGAAGATGAAAAGGAAACATGCACTGGGGAAGAGAAGCTGGAGAGCATTCCTGGTATTTTGTTTGAAATGAAGATGACTGGCCATAGTTACAGTGTCTACAATGCTGTCTATGCCGTGGCACATGCTTTGCATCACCTATACAGGTTGAGATTGAAGCATAGAAGGTTGTTGCGAGATGAGAGATTCTTTTTTCAGAATGCGCAAACATGGCAGGTAATTAAAACTCAATATATGATCGAGCAGTGAAAGGAACTCTATGTGTTCATAGAACAATCCTATCAACATTGATTGGGTTACTTGTCACTGTTGTTGCTGTTGTTTTATACGAATCCATTTGGATAATGAATGTCAGTGTCATTTTAAAACAGGGAGTTTTGATACTGGGATAAATGAAGGAAAATTACAACTAGTAATATAGAGCCACTGCATTTGCTTTCCAATAGCACACCTTTGTGAAGGTCACTGAAATAGTTTTATGTCCTAGCTTTCCTTTTTTATATATATATTCCCTTTCAATCAAGGTCCATCACTTTTTAAGCAGCATCATATTCAATAATAGTCTTGGAGAAACAATACATTTTGATAACAATGGAGAATTAGTTTCAGGATTTGATATTACAAACTGGATGATGTTCCTCAATGGCTCAGTGGTCAGAGTGAAAGTTGGAAGATTGGAGCTTCAGGCTCCTCCAGGCAAAGTGTTGAGCATTCATGATGACCAAATTGTCTGGCACCAAAGTTTTAATCAGGTGAGGCACAGAGACAAATGATTAAGTATATCCTGCCTGCTCTTAGACTTATTGAAATGTGCTTGGTGACATTCTTCTTTGGCTTCTTTTATAGTATATCCTTTCTAAAGATTTCCATAATGAATAATGATACCTACTTTAACTTCACCTACATAATGCCAAATTTCTGATGTCTCTTCCTAAACTAGGTCTATTCTGCAATGGCTTTTGCCATATTCCTAGTTATTTCTGTGTGTTGGAAATAAGGAAAACAATGCATTTTCAACTGTCATCTTCAGGGTTGGAGTATTCTTTGTAATCAATCTGGTTAAACTGATTAATCAAGTTTGGTTCTAATGGAGAGAGCCACACTGTAAAGATTTAGACTTTTAAATTTTCTATCTTTTCTTTCATTGGTAAATCCTTTCTTCAGAGTGGGAAATCAGCTCAAACCTAGGATCACACACCGCCACTTATGGTTTTCCTTTTGAAGCACAAGCCAATAACAACATTATCCGTGGAGGGGCAGTATTATCACATTATGCTATGTGTTGTGCGGTAACTTCTAGGTTAGATTACTGCAACATGTTATACATGGGGCTGCCTCTGAAGATGATTCAGAAACTAGTTCAGAATTCAGTGACTTGGCTGTTCAGAGGGACAAGAGTATATAACGCCAATCCTGGCCTGACTGCACTGGCTGCCAGTTATTTCCCAGGCCCAAGTCCAAGTTCTGGTTTTGTTCTATAAAGCCTTAAATGGCTCAGGACCACAATAACTCAAGAAGCAACTCTTTCCCATCTTCCTGTGCCAACTCTGTGAGGGTGGCAACATGAGAATGGGTCTTTTCTGAGGTGCCTCCCCATTTGTGGAATGCTCCCTCTAAGGAGGCTTACCTGGTGCCTTCGTTACATATCCTTAGGCACCAGGCAAAAACATTCCTCTTATTCCAGAACTTTAGCTTGTTAAACAATCTATGGCCTTTTAAACAGTGTTTGTGTGTGGTTATTGTTTTTGTTGTTGTTGTTGTTATTGTGGTATGTATTCTTGAAGGGCAGTATAAAAATTTAATAATTTATTTTTTATGTATCTAATGTTCTGCTCGGGACGCAGGTGGCGCTGTGGGTTAAAGCCTCAGCGCCTAGGACTTGCCGATCGAAAGGTCGGCGGTTCGAATCCCCGCGGCGGGGTGCGCTCCCGCTGCTCGGTCCCAGCGCCTGCCAACCTAGCAGTTCGAAAGCACCTCCGGGTGCAAGTAGATAAATAGGGACCGCTTACCAGCGGGAAGGTAACCGGTGTTTCCGTGTGCGGCTCTGGCTCGCCAGAGCAGCGATGTCACGCTGGCCACGTGACCCGGAAGTGTCTCCGGACAGCGCTGGCCCCTGGCCTCTTAAGTGAGATGGGCGCACAACCCCAGAGTCTGTCAAGACTGGCCCGTACGGGCAGGGGTACCTTTACCTTTACCTTTAATGTTCAGCTCACTATTTGGAGGCCTAACATCCTCAAAACAACCCCCCCCCTTTCCTGATTTCTGATCATGCTTCATGTTTCTGTGCAGGTGCTGCCAGTTTCTGTGTGCAATGACAACTGCTATCCTGGCTACAGCAGAAAAAAGAAAGAGGGAGAAAAATTTTGCTGCTATGATTGTGCTCTGTGTCCAAAGGGGATGGTCTCTTGCCAAAATGGTAGGAGGCATAATGTACAGAGATAGCACACAGTTACCATATTGTTTGATACTGTTTGTTTGTTTGTTCTGAGAATGATAATATATATATAGAATCAAGGATATAATGGTGGTTCATATTACAAACAAATAAATATTTTTTGAAGAACATCCACAGATAATTTTTTAATCCATTTGAAACGCAGGCTAAGTAACTTTTAACAGACAGATAAAAAAAACCTACAAGAGTTCCAAAGGATGCAGTTTCACTAGCTTTTAGAACTGATTTCTTTAGATTGTTCTTCTACATTTGGAAATGTTTAAACTTCTCTTCTTTTTTTTAAGACATGGATGCCTGTGACGAATGTCCAGAAGACCAGTATCCCAACAGGGACCAAACCCAGTGTATTCCAAGAGCTATAAGCTACCTTTCTTACAAAGAGTATTTAGGGATCATCTTAGTTATCCTGGCTATTTCTTTCTTTTTTGCCACAACTTTAGTCCTTGGAATTTTTTTGAAGCACAAGGACACCCCCATAGTGAAAGCAAACAACCGGACCCTCACCTACATCCTCCTCATCTCCCTCCTCCTTTGCTTCCTTTCATCCTTGCTCTTCATTGGACTTCCTGGAAAGGCAACCTGCCTTCTGCGGCAGACAGGTTTCAGCACCATCTTCTCTTTGGCCCTTTCCTCTGTATTGGCAAAGACCATCACTGTGGTTCTGGTATTTATGGCAACCAAACCAGGAGCCAGGATGAGAAAATGGGTTGGCAAAAAACCAGCAAGTTACATTGTAGTTTCCTGTCCCTTAATCCAAGCTGGTGTTTGTATTCTGTGGTTAAGTACTTTCCCACCCTTTCCAGATACAGACATGCATTCATTGGATGGGAAAATCATACTACAATGTAATGAGAATTCAACCACCATGTTTTACTGTGTCCTGGGCTATATGGGTTCCTTAGCCACTCTCAGTTTCATTGTGGCTTTTCTAGCCAGGAAGTTACCTGACAGTTTCAATGAAGCCAAGTTCATCACTTTCAGCATGCTGGTGTTTTGCAGTGTTTGGCTGTCTTTTGTACCAAGTTACATGAGCACCAAAGGAAAATACATGGTAGCTGTGGAGGTTTTCTCCATCCTGTCCTCTAGTGCTGGACTACTAGGTTGCATCTTTTTCCCTAAATGCTACATCATTGTGCTGAGGCCCAAGCTAAACAGTAGGGAACAACTAATAAGGAAAACTAAATAAAATATGTGTGTGTCCATCTTTTCTTTGTGCATGCTTCGGCAAACGTAATTAGTCAACCCCCCCCCCCCATGTAGCCTTGAAGCAGGCACAACAGTCAATGTGTCACAAATAGCACCCTTCCTGCTCCTATTTTGGCTGGTTCCAGAAAAATTTAAATGAGACCTATAGCTGATTCATTTATTAATGTTTTTCCTCATCCTTATACTGTCGTACCTCGGAAGTCGAACAGAATCCATTCCGGAAGTCCATCCAACTTCCGAAACAAAAGAAAACTAAAGTGCTGCTTCTGATTGGCTGCAGGAAGCTCCTTGCAGGAAGCATGTTAGGAATCAATTGGAAATGAAAGGTATCTCAAATCCATCTCAAATCCTGAGGGCAGTGACAGAGGCCAGACCTGCAGACCTTCCACAACTTTCTGATCTCAAACCAACCATGCATCTTGTCATAAAACCATTAACATTTCAAGTTTATCCTAAAGATGTAAATCTTTGGTTTCACAAACATCAATTACAAACAAAAAAGTAACAGTTACATTAAAGTCATTTACTATACATGTACTCTAGTATTAATTGAAGTCAATTAGCTGGATGAGTTACTTTCAAAATGAAAGTGGATACCTACATGTCCCTGAGGCTGACCCCATTTAAGGTAAAGGTAAAGGGACCCCTGACCATTAGGCCCAGTCGTGGCCGACTCTGGGGTTGCGGTGCTCATCTCGCTTTATTGGCCAAGGGAGCCAGCGTACAGCTTCCAGGTCATGTGGCCAGCATGACTAACCCACTTCTGGCAAACCAGAGCAGCGCACGGAAACGTCGTTTACCTTCCCACTGGAGCGGTACCTATTTATCTACTGACACTTGACGTGCTTTCGAACTGCTAGGTTGGCAGGAGCAGGGACCAAGCAACGGGAGCTCACCCCGTTGCAGGGATTCAAACCGCTGACCTTCTGATAGGCAAGTCCTAGGCTCTGTGGTTTAACCCACCGCGCCACCCGCATCCCCATTTAGTATAACTCATATATCAAACTGATTTGTAGTAGTGGAGGCTGGTGGAACCTAGACCTGGTGGGACGCCTAGGAGGTCAAGTGAGTGGTACCAGAAAGTCAAGTGGACAGGGCTTAGGGGACTCCTCCCTTTTGAGTAATTTTGTTGCAATACTAAGCCAACCCTTCTGTGGCTTATTTCCCTATTCAGTTAAGGGAGGATCTCGTATTAGTAGATAGAGGATTGTTTTTGTATGGAAAGAGCTTTCAATAGTCCTTTGCTGTTATCTGTATTTTAATAGATTTATTTTAATATATTTCATATATTTTAATAGATTTAATACATTTATTTTTTATTAGTTTCATTATATTACATTTTAAGCACTTTTTAAAATAGTCGTCTTTTATATGTTTTTAGCTTTCTGTATCTTATTTGTGTTGTTTTAATTTATGTAAATCTCCTTGAGTCCCAGTTTGGGAAAGGGCAGTTTGGGAAAGGGCAGGATCACAATCACCATTGTTGTTGTTGTTACACGTAGAATACATCATTCAACAAAATAAGAATCCAGGTCTCTCAAGTCCTTGCCCAACAGTCTTACCATTTTAAACCTCTACACTGCAGTACCTCTATAAATCACAGTATAATATAAAGTATCTCAGCAGGGGCGTCAGCTCCTGAAGGCTGAGCAGTTTTGTGCCCCCTATATTTTTGGGGTTGTGGCCAGCACCCCATGTCCAAAAAGCATAGAGGCAAAGTGCATAGCGCAGTTCCAGTGGCCAGTTCCTTCTCCCCTTCCTCCTGCCGATGTCTTGATGTTGTGCACACAATGTTGCCCCCCCCCCATCACCCTCACAAGCTGGCCCCACTATACCCCAGTATACTTTTATTTCTTAGTCTTAATGTAAACTAATGAATGCAAATGTATCTACTGGTAGGAGTAGGCAATGCTTCAGTACATAGTACAGGGTTTCTAAATAAGTTCTTGAGTTATCACATTTTTTTATATATATGGAGCAAGAATCACACTGATGGATCCATGTAAAATGAGGTCAGTTAGTAGAGAATACAACTTTCCTCCACTAGAGTCCAGAGTTCTCACAGTTCCATACTGGACAAAATGGAGATTTTGAATCAAGTTTCTTGGGGCACACTCCAAAGGGCAGATGGGCTAAACTCCTCATTAACAAACAATATATTGTTGCATTTTTAACTCATTTCAATCTCCTCTGGTTTTTCCTCCTGTCTCCTCCTTTCCCTGTACTCCCAAAGACTGCAGAAAAGGGATTGTAGATTGTAGATTGTAGCCCCCACCACTGACAGGGCCCTTTGCCTGCCCATTGAGGCCCTTCCAGCTCCTGTCAGAAGGATTAAGCAGAAGGGCCTTGACCTGAAAATTTAGTAGCCCTGCTGTCAGTCCCAATACTGAGCTATATAAGCTTATTTCTTATGTCATGCATATGGTTTTTACTGCTTAAATAATCTGTAAAAATAATGTTAAATATAAACAGGACAAACAGGAATTGGAAGTCATTCAAGGAGGTGTACTCATCAGCATGAAGATGAACCTCAAATACCTCCAGGCATTTGACTCTGCATTTAAACCCAGCCCTTCCAGTTATGTCAAGTATGAGTTTTGTGGCTGACCTTTAAGTCTCGGTATAAGCATACTGGACATAGGAGGATACTGGATTTCTAATTATCCCTCAAAAAAAATAGATTTAAGATGTTAATAGTTTTAAGATCCTGGTGAGGTATGGGGGAGTGGAGAAGCTAGCAGTTTTGCCACACGTTATGCAGTTTCAAAGGCAAACAGCACACTGGGGGAATGATAATCATCTCTATCATTATCAGAATCACAAGTTTCCATATTTGGACACAATGGGCATTCAGATCCTGTTAGCAAGATCAACAATCAGCATCTTTAAGAAGCTACAAAACACTCAGGTTGTTCAGAACTGGACCTAAGCATATGCAGGGTTCTATCACTCTGTTGAACGGTCACCCCCTCCAAAGGACATGCTTCCACCGGATGATTCTTCACTGATTTTTAGCCCAAATATTATGAATATCTCTGTTCCTCATCATTTCTACTCCACCAATTAATCTTCAACTGCCCATTTTTTCCCTGTAACAATTGGATCTCATTAACAAAGTTTTAATTAACACCCTGCATGTTTCCTTACCATAATTTATATTTCATTCATTTGGAGAAATATTTTGTACCACTCTCCATAGAGGTCATTGCTGTATTGTTTTTCATCATAACTGCTTTTTCTTTTTTCCAGTACAAAATTATGTCAATTTACTTAACCAAGAGTTGTTGATGTTTCTTTTCTTTTCTTCGCACACCACATTAAATTTATTTGTACTTGTTCCTGAAAAGGCATATATGAGGATTCTAAAATGAAGGGGGAAATGTCTAGTTTTCACTTAATTCTAGAGGATAAATTGAGAATATAAAAAGAATATGTTGTTCAGGGGTGCTGATGGACAAGGAGCAATATGAAATATAATATCAGGGCACAGGTACACAGCTTCCCCAAGTTGTCAAGCTGTAAATAAGTATAATGATATAATTTACCATCAGCAAAACAAATAATAGCCACATCTAATGCTGAGGTGAAACATGGGGATTTATATATGGAGGAGGAAATTTGTCAACCGGACCATGCTGTTGTTGGTGATACTGCTGGTGCTGCTGTGTCATTCTGTGTGCAAGATACATATTAACTGCAGCATATTTGATGATCCCCAACCTATACCTCATAATTTTTATCAACCAGGAGACCTTCTCATCGGTGGAATTGTTTCTCAAGTCCTTTATCTCTACAATAATCTCTCTTTCACTGAACAACCTGGACAGGTCTTGATTAATGAACCCATGTGAGGCATTATTTCTCTCTCTCTCCCTCTTTCATATTTTCAGACTAAAGTAACTGACAACACACAACTATGCAACACGGGGCTTACATAATTCTTTATTTTGGGGAGAGGTGAGAAAAATATGGCATCCCAGCAACATTTGATTAATCTTTATTTTAACCCTCCTTATTTTGTTGCATAGAAACCACTAGTAAATCCCACCTTACAGGGGGGTTCTGTGTATTGCAATAGAGTTTGCGTAGAAAAACTACTTGCTGGATGATGCCCTTGGGGTCTGAGTGGTTTTCTGCTTGCCTCCTACACTGCTGAGTCCTAACCAGGAAAAGGCAGAAGGGAGAAGGGAAGCTATATATCCAAATGTAGAGTAGAATGTTTGTGAAGAGATTTAGGACATACTGAAGAGAGCCCACTGAGAACCTTTTCAGAGTAAGACATTTCCTTTGAAGCAACAAACAATCCTCAATATATTAAGTGTCCGTTTTTCATGCTAACCAAGTGTTGTATGCAATGTTAGTCATCCTCAGAAAGGAGCCATTTAAATCAATGGATACAACTAACTTAGGACCAATAATTTCAATGGGTATACTCTGAGTAAAGTTTAGTTGCATTTGTGTCTGCAATAACAATTGAAGCAAGATGCTTATGATGTGCCCCTCCCAGTAGACCCTGCAACAATTTCACTCTGTTATGGTCTTGAAAGAACATAGATGAGTGATAAAGAAGACCACAAATGTGTTTGTTTTTGCTTGATGAAACTGCTGTAACTCTTTCTGCAGCTCAGTGCCTAAAAACTACCAGCACATCCTGGCCTTAGCATTTGCTGTCAAAGAGATCAATGAAACTCCAACAATTTTATCAAATGTCTCTCTGGGATTCCACATCCTCAATAGCTACTACACTGCAAGAATGACTTATAAGGCCACTCTGAGCCTACTTTCTTCACAACATAGTTTTGCCCCCAACTTCAAGTGTCATAAACAGAATAATCTGAAAGCTCTCGTTGGAGGATGTATTTCTGAAATCTCTGCCAATATAGCCATTGTTTCAGGAAGCCTAAAGATTCCACAGGTAGGCTATGTGCATAGGGATATGAAGATTTCACAACGTTGGCATACCATTTTATTTTATTATTATATTTTATTACCACATCCCTTGTTGCATTTGGGTTAGCAAACTGATTAAATCAGAGCTTAAATATAATATAATCTGATAAATTCACATCTCAGTGGAAAACAGTATTCTAAAAGTACTTACCAAAAGTTCCACATTAAACAAGTTTCAAGGAGAGTGACACAGGGATCTGTTGTGGGCTTGATAAGCTTAAAAATCTCAGTGATGTAGATGGCAGGGGAAAGGGAACACATCAAATTTTTAGATGACAGAACACTGGGAAGGGTAGCTGATACCTCAGGAGGCAGGAATGAAATTCAAAATCATCTTACTAGATTAAAATTTAGTAGACTTGAGTAGAATTATAATTTCCAAATCACACGCAGTGTTGGTTTTACTTTATTTCTACTAGTCAGAACATTTCCAATTCTTGGTACAACACTGTAAGAGGGATATGTAGACAAATTGGAACAGATTCAGTAGTGGACTGTGAAAATGATCAGGGAAATGGAACAACATTCTGTGAAAAATGTTGAAGGAATTGGGTATATTTGGCAAAGAAGAGAAGAGAGTTAAGGGGAGCCAATATAACAAGCTTCAGATACTTGAATTGCCAAACCATAGAAGAGGTAAAAACTTTTTTTCTACAAATGCAGATGATAAATATAGATTTTGATTCAATATGAGGAAAAATATCTAGTAAGGACAGTCAACCAATTGACAAGAAGTAGGTGGGCTCCATCTTGCTAGAGGACTGTTGCAGAGATTATTCAGGCAACTCCTGGGTATGGTTTAATTGTGGAAAACTCTGCATAATACAGGGATTTTAATGAGATGTAGGAGCTAGTGCAATTCTATGAATGAATGATAAAGCACTCTTATAACTTGGAATGTTTTATTTTAGCTCACTTATGGATCATTCTTGCCAGTCCAGGATGAAAAACTGCTATTCTCTTTTTTGTACCAGATGGTCCCAAATGAAGCCCAACAAAACATAGGTGTTGTGCAGTTACTTCAGCATTTCAGATGGACATGGATTGGACTCTTTGCTGTGGATGATGACAAAGGGGACAGGTTTTTACAGACTATGGTGCCAATCCTTTCCCAGAATAGCATCTGTGATGCCTTTATAGTAAGAATACCAAAATGGAATTATGTGGATGAGCTAGTAGATTTGCTCATACAGCAGTGGAAAAACTATGAAATGGTCTCTCAGAGAAAAGCCAATGTGTTTTTTGTATATGGAGAACCTCCATCCTTTCAAATGTTGAGAACATTGCTGTTTCTAGCACCTTTCTTGTCTTTTCCATCTCTGGGTAAAGTGTGGGTTATTACATCCCACTGGGATTTTGCATCTATTTCTTTTCAAAAGATTTGGGATATACAGACATTCCATGGCTCCATATCATTGACAGTTCATTCAAATCAGCCATTGGGATTCCAAAGGTTCATTCAGATGGTAAGACCTGCCTGGGCCAAAGGAGATGGCTTTATTCAGGACTTCTGGGAACAGGCATTTGGCTGCTCATTAAAGGAGAACGAAACCTGCACTGGGGAGGAGAAGCTGGACAGCATTTCAGGGGTTTTGTTTGAAATGAAGATGACTGGCCATAGCTACAATGTCTACAATGCTGTCTATGTTGTGGCACATACTTTGCATGCCATAAATAAATTCAGATCCAAGCATAGAAGATTGGAAGGGCAGAAACTGACATTTCAGAATGTGCAACCATGGCAGGTAATTATAATGCAACATATTTTTTAAAAAGAAAATAAGAAACTAGCTTATGATGCAGAAGTAGAACTCTACAGCTTCCTAAACTAATTCAACTACATTCTGGGAGTTTGGAAATCAATTTGGATAAGTAGTTCCAGCCACATTGCAAAATGTTGTCTTAATATAATTATTACTGTTGTTGCTGCTGTACATAATTGGTGACCCACAATGTCCCTTGTGGAGAAATACAAGGAAATTTTATCTTGATATATGAAGTTACCACATATACTATTCAAAAAGAATAATCCAGTGGTTCGTTAAGACATGGTTTCATGAATCTCATTCAGAGTCTTCTGCCTGTTTGCATTTTCTTCCTATCTAGTTCCATCAGTTTCTTAAAGGTATTTCATTCAATAACAGTGCTGGGGATACTGTAAGCTTCAATAAAAATGGAGAATTGGTTACAGGATTTGATATTACAAACTGGGTAATGTTCCCCAATGGCTCGGTGGTTAGAGTCAAAATTGGAAGGTTGGAACCTCAGGCTCCTCCAGGCAAACAGTTAACCATTAATGATGGCCAAATTGTCTGGCATCAAGTATTTAATCAGGTAAGATATCATTGTGGATCCTTGCCTTAATTATTTGTTAAATCAAAGCAATAAAATGATTAAATCAAAGCAATAACATGAATAACATGAACATCAGCAATAAAAATGTTTATACAGTTTCATACATTAAAAAGACTGTAAAAAATCGTCTAAATAAAAAAAAGACTTTCATGTGTACAAACAATTAGTAACAGTTTTGTATGTAAAACCAATTCAAATTCAATACAAAGCAATATATAGGCTGGGCTAAATATTTCCACTTACAAGGCATGTTTTCTATGCTCAGTTTTGTCATGTATTCTATGCTATTCATGGAAGACCCATCAAATTAATGAGGACTAATAAAATGGAACTTCAACCAGGGAAGATGGAATACAATTTATATGTAGTTTGTCTACCCAGTTAGGAGGGATTCACACTTTCTTGGACAGGGTTGCACGCCTCCTAGAAGAGCACATTCATAATTTGGGGGTGTTCTTTGATCCCACCTTTTCACTTCAGGCATAGGTGCACACAGTGGTACAGCCCATCTTTTATTACACTAACTATAACCCTGTTTGGACAGAGATAGCCTTGCAACACATTCATGTTCTGGTAACATCCTACTTGTATCACTGCAATTGATTATTTGCAGGAGGACTACATTTAAAGACAGTGTGGAAACTCTAGGTGGCCTAAAATAGAGCAGCCAAGAGTGCTGGTGGGGACTGGCAAATACAGAAATATATAAGTAAAACAAAGAAAACCTTCTGGCAAGCTTTAAAGATTCCTGAAGGTCGCATATCAACTTAGGGAGCAATTGCATATAAAAGAAGCTGGCATAAAGCACACTGGTGTATTTTAAACTGTATTTTAAATATCCCAGATTCAAGTCCTGATTTAAAGCAAATCTGCTGCTGCTGCTGCTCTGTGCATACCCTCCAGCATTTACCCAATGAAAATAGGGACGTCCCGTTCCATAATTTTACTGTTTATACCCCACACATCATACTGGGTTGCCCCAGCCACTCTGAGCAGTTTTCAACATACATAAAATAATAAGAAAACATTAAACATTAAGAAAACTTCCCTATACAGGATTGCCTTCAGACGGCTTGGGGCGTCATACCCTTCAACATTTCTCCAATGAAAATAGGGACATCCTAATGAAAAGCAGGACATTCTGGGATCAAATCAGAAACCGGGATGGCTTCTCTAAATCAGAGGTGTCCCTGGAAAATAGGGACACTTGGAGGGTCTGCTCTAAGCCCAGCAAAGGGGAAAGAAGACACTTAAAATAGTGTTCTGTGCTGATTGCCAGGTCATATGACCAAAATGAATGAATTTAAGATCCAGCCTAGGTTCTGCCTATCTGGTCTTGCCCCCCACTACACCTCCCAAAATGCTCCTTTGGAGGGACTTACATATGGATTGGCTCAGTCAGCTGCAGCTCACTGAACCTTGGCTGAGAAAGTTACTTGTATATGTGGATGAGCAGGGACTGGGGTCATAACACCACCTGAGCCCAAGATCTGATTCTTCCTATGCTCCTCTTCCTGGCAAATCTTGCCTTGGTTTAGGAGAAGTTTCACAGCATCTTTCCTGTCAAAACATGCTCTTATTTTCTCATGGCTAGTCTCTCTTTTATGATTTCATGAAGGTGTTGCCTCTTTCTGTGTGCAATGACAACTGCTATCCAGGCTTCAGCAGGAAAAAAAAGGAGGGAGAGAAATTTTGCTGCTATGGTTGTGCTCCGTGTCCAGAAGGGATGATCTCTGACAAGAAGGGTAGGGGACATAATGTTGAAGACATAAGATTGATATACATGAAATGTAATGTTTGTATGCATTGAAGTTTAAAGCTAGTGTAATGATTTCCATTTTGCAAAGAGAATTTTGCATTAGGCAAGAGCTGTATCTCTAGGCAAATGTGGCAAGAAGAGTCCAGAGTTTTCTGTTTGAGTGTTTAAGGATAATGGGACTTGCAAGTGGTCAACATTCCAATAACTATTGAGATATGGACTTCTGCAGCTTCAGTAAGATGGCAGTGTTATTTTTATTTATTTTATTTAACAAAAATAACTGTTTTAAGACAGGCCTGAACCAAGACTGTAATTCATCTAAATAATCCATGTCATGCAAGTATGCTTGGAGCTGCTTTATGTACATTCAAACTAAAGTTCTTCAAAAATCAAATGGAAACAGCTTGAAATATAACATTATTCACCACATAATAAAATTACTATCTATGTAGAAAGCACAAACTATTATTTAATGAGAGATTTCCTAGTCTACATAAAATCACTCAATCACTGTAGTCCACCAGCTCAAGTTAAAAAACGTCAAGAATGCGGAAAAGAGACTCTTTCATTGGCTGCTACTATGGAATCCATTTGATGGATGTTTGTCAATATATTGAAATATCTAAATAGTTCTTCCTCTTTTTCAGATATGGATGCTTGTGTGAATTGTCCTGATGATAAGTATGCAAACAAGGACCAAACTCAGTGCCTCCCCAGGGTGCCAAGCTACCTCTCTTACAAAGAAACTTTGGGGTTCATTTTATCGCTCTTTGCCATTTCTTTCTCTTTAATCACTACTTTAGTATTTGGAACTTTTGTGAAGCACAAGGACACTCCCATAGTCAAAGCCAACAACCGGACCATCACCTACACCCTCCTCATCTCCCTCCTCCTTTGCTTCCTCTGCTCCTTCCTCTTCATTGGACAACCTAGAAAGGTCATCTGCCTTCTCCGACAATCAGCCTTTGGCATCATCTTCTCTGTGGCCCTTTCCAGCATTTTGGCCAAAACCATAACAGTGGTTCTAGCATTCATGGCAACGAAACCAGGATCCAGGATGAGAAGATGGGTGGGGAAAGGACTGGCAAATTCTATTGTCCTTTCTTGCTCCTCCATTCAAACAGGCATTTGTACTCTTTGGTTAAGTACTTCCCCTCCATTCCCAGATAGGGACATGCACTCAATAAATGGCAAAATTGTATGGGAATGTAATGAGGGTTCAGTTACCATGTTTTACTGTGTCTTGGGCTATATGAGCTCACTGGCCATTGTCAGCTTCTTTGTGGCTTTCCTAGCCAGGAGGTTGCCAGATAGTTTCAATGAAGCAAAATTCATCACTTTCAGCATGTTGGTCTTTTGCAGTGTTTGGTTGTCATTTATTCCGACTTACCTAAGTACCAAAGGAAAATACATGGTGGCTGTGGAGACCTTCTCCATCTTATGCTCCAGTGCTGGCTTACTGGTTTGTATCTTTGTTCCTAAGTGCTACATCATTATGCTGAGGCCAGAGCTGAACAACAAGGAGCAGCTAATAAGGAAAGCAAAATGAAAGAATGTGCCCACCTCTTCATTGTGCATATATGGAAATGCTGATGCTACAGATCTTGTGAGAATTTGAGTATGTGTATTTGCTGAGGCAAAAATCTCTGTTCTTGTTGGTAGGCTTGTACCAGGCACAGCCCACACTAATAGGTTGCCCTTCTTGATTCTGCTGTCATTTTCTGCTTCCCTATCCTGAAGGTGAGAAATGCAAGCCAGGATAGGCTTGCATCAATCAATCAGTTCCTCTCAAAATGACACAGGTCCACTGTGTCAGTCCCCTTTCCCTTGCCACTGCTTTTCATTCTGCATGTAGAACTTTTTAATTTAGAAATCTTAGAGCAGGAATACTTGCCTATGCAGACATCCCTGCTCAAATCATTGAGCTCAGATTACCTATAGTGACCCCATCTTGATTCTGTGCACAAATTATCTACATATGCAATTCCAGAGAGATTGAAATAGGACCCACAGCTGATTCTTCTTGTAATGTTTTTCCTCATCCTTATATAGCTCAATTCATGATGGGAATAAATTGGGAATGAAAGGTATCTCAAATCATGAGGGCAGTGACAGAGGCCGGACCTGCATTCTGTTACACAGCCATAAAGCCATAAAAATTTAACTTTATCCTAAATACATAAATCCCTGGTTTCACAAACATCAGTTACAAACAATAAAGTCACAGTCACAGTAAAGTCATTTACTACACATGTACTGAATTATTAATTGAAGTCAGTTAGTTGGATGAGTTACTTTCAAAATGAAAATGGATACCTACATGTCTCTGAGGCTGACCCCATTTGTGAAACGTATGTGAAACTGATTTGTATTAGTGGAGGCTGGTGGAACCTAGACCTGGTGGGGCACCTGGGAGGTGAAGTGAGTGATACCAGGAGGTCAAGTGGACAGCGCTTAGAAAGCCAAGGAGGCCCCATGGATGGCATCTGGGTCCCCATCTACCTCCCTTTTGAGTAATTTTGTTACATACCTACATACACACCAAAAATTGTATGCCACCTTTCCACAGTTTGAACCATGCTCAAGGTGACTTATAATAAGAAAAATGCATAACTACAACACAACGAAAGCAAAAATAAACATGTTAGCATATGTTGCAATTATATAATCTGCAAATCAAATTAATTCATTTATAATAACAAAGTATTGTGAAATATACAATGGGACGTGATCTGCAGAAAAGAGATGCACCTACCATAAAGCTTCAACTTCCCAAGGCTATGACTGAATTTAAATATGGGCTTCCATCTTATTCTCAATAGTGTGGTAATGTGTATGTATTGTTACTCTGGACAGTGCATTGTTAATCATTGTAGGAGGGTAGCATGGAAAGAAGAACCTCTTTCTTGGTTTTGATATTGTTGTTGTTATTGATGATGATGATGATGATACTGACTGTAGTTAGAGGGTCTAGGCCACTCTGGGCTCTGTGACAGCCAAGCTTCATTAGTATACAGCAGTGCCTGTTCTTAGTGGAATCCCGAGAGACTATCTCTAATTCTCTTCTGTATCAAATATGAGTGAGGTGTGGTTGAATTTAACTCTTGCTCTGGACAGAAGCAGCCTGGGCTAACTCAGCCTTGTGTCACTTTCTATTTTATTTCCCAAAGAAAAATAATAGTTGTATGATTTAAAGGCGTGGGGCCTCCTGGCAATTTTGTCATGCATCATCCAACTGCAAAGGATAAGTAGGGAAGTGATAATTATTCCAACTATGCCAAAATTACAGTTTTCCATCTTCTTTCACTATGGACATCTGGAGCCCATTAACATGATCAACAATCAGTAGGGGGGGGCATGGTTATAAAACCTTCATCCGAACTGAATCTAGGAGTAGGCTGAGCTGTGTCACTCTTTCCTTTGAACATTCCCAGTTTATATATTAGGATATGTTTCCACCTCCTGAATCCATCTATTTTTTCATTCCTCAGATCATACTATGAATATCCATTTTACTTGATCCTTTCCGCTTGCCACTTGACGTTGCACTTTCCAGTGTCTTACCATGAAAATTAGGACCTCATTAAGCTGGTTTTAATTCACTCACGAACACCCATGTACAATGCTTCATAGCATTCTTCTTATTGGCCAGTATCTTGTCTATTTTATCATAACTGCTTTTAAAATTCTAATTTACATAATTTAAAGATTGATTGAAAATATTGCGGGGGGGGGGGGGGGTTCCTTTGCAAACAAAGCAAAACCATTGTTACCTATAGCTGAAGAGCTATATACATACGGATTTCAAAAGAGGGGAGTGGGAAGCTTACTGTTCTCACTCACCTTTAAAGCGAGAAGATAAAGATAATTCACTGTTTAGGGATACTGATGGACAAGGTGTTATTATTAACAATAAGAACAAGTGCACAGTTTTTGTTACACACCAAGCTGAAAACCACGGTAGCCACAGTATCATCAGCCATTCAAGAAAGGCTGTAGCAAAGTTGGGAATACCCATATATACTGCTATAGTGGGAAGTATGGGAATCTATGTTGGGAAAGGACATTTTGTCATCAGAATCATGCTAGTGGTTGTGTTGCTGCTCGTACTGTTATGTCATTCTGTATGCAAGACACATTCTATTAACTGCAGCATATATGATGATCCTCTCCCTATTCCTCATGAATTTTACCAGCCAGGAGACCTTATCATTGGTGGGATTGTTTCTCAAGTTATCTTTCTCTATGATGACCTCCTTTTCACTGAACAGCCTGCACAAATCTTGATCAATGAACCTATGTAAGTCGTTTCTCTGTTTCTCATTCTGTAACATGTTTAGACATAAGTCGCTGAGAACACATGGTTATGAAACACCAGACTTAAGAATCAGCCTTCCTTTTTAGTGTGCTAAAAATTCAGTCGCAGATACATCTGGACATTAACCATATAACTATGAAGATAGCTAAGACAGTCGGACAGGTATAGCTAAACATGTTGCCTTCTAAATTATACTGATAAGCACAAATGAGTAGTATGTTTTCCACCACCAGCACGCTTGAAATGAATGGACCTTTTGCATTTCTATAGGATATGGAAGATTATGTCCTTGTTTAGTTAGTTTGACAACCATTTCTGTTCTTGCCACAATTTGTTTCCTTTCATTATTTCCCTTCATCTGCAAGCTCTCACATGCATTCCCAATCTTCTTCCTTTTTATATTATATTTTATAAGTATTGCCATGTTTAATTTCTCCTGTAATTTTCACCATTACAGTTTCTCAGCCTGTTCCCATCTCACAAAGGGACAAGTGCTGAAATTTGAAGTGCACTTCAGAGGTACCCTGAGTCAAACATGATTCCTTTAGTCATGTGGGAATCACAGAAATAGGCAAGAACATGAATGATTCCGGGTGTAACTGATTTTACCTTACTGCATATTTCTTCCTTTGTTGGATCTGTGGTTAAAGGGATTCTGAATGGTAGGAATGTAGTGATTGAAAAAAATATGAACATCACTGGAGAGGACACTGGAGAGTGGGGAACCTGTGGCTTTTTGGATGTTGTTGAACGCCCATCAACTACAAGCATCCTAGTTACATGTCAGGGTTGATGGGAGCAAGATATGACAGACATAGGTCCCACAGATCGATTGTAGGCAGAGGGAGTGACACTAGTAACTAAAGGAAACAGCTGATTAAGCACCAGAATAATCCTAAAACATTCTGACATTGTGCTTTACAATTCATGGGGGAAATACCTATTTTTGATGTCTTACCTTTTTTCCACTTCACTTATTAAGCTATCTTAAAAGCATTTAGATGAATTATGACTTAGATGAATTATGAAGAGTTCAAAAGCATTTTGCAATTGTTATTTCTGTTGCTGTTGTATTACTAAACAGCTGCAACGCTTTTTATAGCTCAGTGCCAAAGAACTACCAGCAGATCCTGGCATTAGCATTTGCTGTCAAAGAGATCAATGAGAATCCCAAAATCTTGCCAAATATCTCTCTGGGATTCCACATCCTCAATAGCTACTACACTGCAAGGATGACCTATAAGGCCACCCTCAATCTGTTTTCTGCACAACATAGATTTGTCCCCAATTTCAAAGGTCACAACAAGAATCTAATAGCTCTCATTGGAGGAAGTATATCTGAAATCTCTGCTAATGTGGCCATTGTTTCAGCAATTCAAAAGACACCACAGGTAAGCTATGTGTATGCAGATTTCAGAACTTTTGCATACCATATTGATTTCTGCCTAGCAATTTAAAAAGTTCCCATGATATTTTGGTTAACAGAGTGGTTAAATATGAGCTAAACAATATTAAGTGGTAAATAACTTGTTTTTAAAAAGGTTAGTCAAAGAGTACTCATCAACAGATCGGAATGCTCTAAAACTGGATTTCCTGCATTATCTGGGAACACTGGGTGAAATGGCCTACAAAAGCCTTTGAATCTCTAGAATTCCAACATAATCCATCTTCTTATGATTCATTTGATTTTTTAAATTATTATTTCAGCTCACTTATGGATCATTTTTACCACCACAAGGATCCAAAATGCAATTCCCATTTTTGTACCAGATGGTCCCAAATGAAGTCCACCAGCAAATGGGAGTCGTGAAGTTACTTCAGCATTTCAAATGGACATGGATTGGGCTCTTGGCTGTGGATGATGACAGAGGGGATAGGTTTTTGCAGACAGTTGTACCAATGCTTTCCCAAAATGGCATTTGTTATGACTTCATAGTAAGACTACCAAAATGGAATTATGTGGATGAGTTGATAGAGTTGCTTATACAGCAGTGGCAAAGCTATGCAATGGTCATTCAAAGAAAAGCCAATGTGTTTTTTGTATATGGAGAACCTCCATCCTTTCAGGTTGTGAGAACGTTGTTGTTTCTAGCACCCTTCTTGGCATGGCCACCTCTGGGGAAAGTGTGGATTATTACATCCCACTGGGATTTTGCATCACTCTCTGTTCAGAAGATATGGGATATTCAAACCTTCCATGGTTCCATATCATTGACGGTTCATTCAAATCAACCATTAGGATTCCAAAGGTTCATTCAGATCATAAGACCTGCCTGGGCCAAAGGAGATGGTTTCATCCAAGACTTCTGGGAACAGACATTCAGCTGTTCATTAAAAATGTCTAAGGGGCTGGATGAAAAGAAGAACAAAACCTGCACTGGGGAGGAAAAGCTGGACAGCATTTCAGGGGTTTTGTTTGAAATGAAGATGACTGGCCACAGCTACAATGTCTACAATGCTGTCTATGCTGTGGCACATGCTTTACATGCAATATACAAATATAGCTCCAAAAACATAAGAATGATAAAAGGAGACAGACTGGCAGTGCAAGATGTACAACCATGGCTGGTAATTTCATCTCAACACTTAAAAAAAATAAGCAAAAAAAAAAAGGGCTAGTTTATTATTCAAAGGTAAAGATAAATCTTAAGTCAGCCTTTAAAGAATCCATTGGTGGTTTTCTTCTTTTCTTCTTTGTTTTTCAATACAATTTGATTCAAAATGTTTCTTTAGCCACTCACTTGGAGGCAAATGTAGATGAATATCAATTGGAATTGTAAAGTCGTCACCTGCCCGTAACCTCTCAAAATATATTTCAATGGGATGTCCATTGAAATACATTCAAGACTTAGCTGTCTCTTTGTTCATATTCTTTTTTAACCTGGTCCATCACTTTCTAAGGAGCACCATATTCAATAACAGTGCTGGAGATTCTGTGTGTTTTGATGAAAATGGAGAGCTCGTTGTAGGTTTTGATGTTACAAACTGGGTGGTGTTCCCCAATGGCTCAATAACCAGAGTGAAAGTTGGAAGACTAGAACCTCAGGCTCCTCCAGACAAAATGTTAACAATTAATGACGACCAAATTGTTTGGCATCAAAGCTTTAACCAGGTTAGCCATAAAAGCCTGCTTTTCATGTGATGAATTGTGCAGGGTAGCATTTTTTAAATGAATAAATTACACCTTTTTTTCCCTTTCTGGGTAATGATGAAAAATGTGAATAGATCAAACTTGTTTATTTCACCTGCATTATTCTGCTTCTTGAGTGCGCTCATGATATATTTTTGACTTCATGTGTTCATTCCTTTATTTTCTTCTCTTTAAAGAAGCCTTCCTCCCCAACAATGTCACTTGTTTTGTGATCAAATTATGTTAAATAAGGTTGTTGATAAAACAAAATAAAACACCTGGTTGTGTTCCCCTTTTAATGCTATTAAAATACGTTCAGATCATGAAATCTCTGGCAGCCCAAGCAGGTCAGCTTTGCAGAGCTCTAGCATGACTTGATAAAACTCAACTGGATGAGATTGTCCCAGGCTGGAAAATGCCTAGGATGGCTAAGAGATATCTTATTTTTTGCCCCTGCAAAACTTATGTCAGCCAGAGAAACTGAATTTCTTATCTGTTTTTCATTTCAAGCTGAAAGAGAATTCTGGTTGAGGCAGGTATAAACAAGTGCTTGAAGTTTGGGGAAAATTCATTGGCATCTCTTCTGCTCTCAGTCAATGTCAACAGCCTACCATATAGAGGTTTCAAGAAACACTAATCATCCTTCATACTTCTGTACAGGTGCTGCCGCTTTCAGTGTGCAATGACTACTGCTATCCTGGATACAGCAGGAAAAAGAAGGAGGGGCAGAAATTTTGCTGCTACGATTGTGCTTTATGTCCAGAAGGGATGGTCTCAGGCCAGAAGGGTAGGAGACATAACATACAGTGATATCAAGGAATGTTGATAATGCAACATACTTATCGTGCACTCATTTGAAGAATGTGCAACCTTTGCATGTGTATATAGGGTGGCTCCCATATGTTTATCTCTTGAATAATCTAGGGTTCACTGATTTCAAAAAGCAGCAAGCAACTAAGCAAAAAGAAACAATTCATTAAAGATACAGGAAATATAAAAACTGTCAGCATCATGACAGACCAAATGCTTATTAAAAATAAAAAGAGAAGATGGGGCAAAGCAGGCCTCCCTCTGCTGCTTAAATATGGCTACTGAGATGCCCATCCTATGCCCCAGCCAATCATATCTCCAACACAATGAGAAACTCTCCAGGAGCTTGTAATGCATGCAATTACATTTATCCGAGCTTTTTAAAAATAAAATGAATAATAATAACAACAACAACAAACACTTAAAGCTCTTCCTTTTCCCCCTAGATATGGACGCCTGTGTCAATTGCCCAGAAGATCAGTATCACAACAAGGACCAAACTCAATGCATTCCCAAAGTTCTAAGCTACCTGTCTTACAAAGATGAATTGGGGATTGTCTTGGCTATCTTAAACATTTATTTCTCTTTCATCACAATAGCAATACTTCAAACTTTTATGAAATACAAGGACACTCCCATAGTCAGAGCCAACAACTGGACTCTCACTTACACCCTCCTCATCTCCCTACTCCTCTGTTTCCTTTGCTCTTTGCTCTTCATTGGCAAGCCTGGAAAGGTGGCCTGTTTTCTCCGGCAAATCATTTTTGGCATGGTGTTCACTGTGGCCCTTTCTACCATTTTGGCAAAGACTATCACTGTGGTTCTCGCATTTATGGCAACCAAACCAGGATCTAAAACAAGAAAATGGGTGGGGAAAGGACTGACAAATTCGATTGTTCTTTCCTGCACCTTTATTCAAACTAATATATGTACTATTTGGTTAAGTATTTACCCTCCATTCCCAGATGTGGACATGCACTCATTGAAGTGGGAAATCATATTGGAATGTAATGAGGGTTCGGCTACCATGTTTTACTGTGTCCTTAGTTATCTTGGCTTCCTGGCCATTGTCACCTTCATTGTGGCTTTCCTAGCCAGGAAATTGCCTGACAGTTTCAATGAGGCCAAATTTATAACTTTCAGCATGTTGGTGTTTTGTAGTGTGTGGTTATCATTTGTACCAACCTACCTAAGCACCAAAGGAAAATACATGGTGGCTGTGGAGATCTTCTCCATCCTGTCCTCTAGTGCTGGATTACTGGCTTGCATCTTTTTCCCTAAATGCTACATAATTGTCTTGAGGCCTGAGCTAAATAGTAGAGAACGTATAATGCAAAGAAAAGTATGAAAAAAAAAATCTAACTTCATCTTTTAATGAAGATGCATTTTATTGTTTTATACAGTTACTATGTCCCCTGAATTATGCTCATGCACATACTGACCTCTGATGCTTGTTATCTTGCTTAGTCCCCAAGAGGGAAAATGACCTTAAGGGTCAGGATAGGATAGCATGCCACAGCTGCAGCTCCAATGAGAATGGAAAATGTCCATGAAATCTCTCCTCCTTCCTTCATGACTATATGTAAAGTAAATAACATGCTGCCAATATAGTGACCCCATGCTGTTTTCCTCCAGGGTTCATGGGGGCTAGACAGTACAACTCATCTCTGTCATTCCTGGCTGAATAGACATAATGCAGAAAACATTTTGTTCTATTTACAGATATTTGAAGACTTCTACTGGGAAAATAAAGCATTTAAATTGACTTGGAGCTGGCTAGAAATTTGTTTCCTTATTGTATGGAATATCTTTTCCCCCCTTCTGTCCTTTTCTCACACCTGCCTAGTTAAGGTCCTCAATATGTGTCTGCATAAAATGATCCTTCCAACCAATCCAATGGCAGCATAGAAAAGCACTATTAGGGGAATGTGTAAGGTAAAGTTAAAGGGACCCCTGACCATTAGCTCCAGTCGTGACCGACTCTGGGGTTGCGGCGCTCATCTCGCTTTATTGGCCGAGGGAACTGGACTTACAGCTTCCGGGTCATGTGGCCAGCATGACTAAGCCACTTCTGGCAAACCAGAGCAGCGTACGGAAACGCCGTTTAACTTCCCGCCTATTTATCTACTTGCACTTTGACGTGCTTTCAAACTGCTAGGTTGGCAGGAGCAGGGACCGAGCAATGGGAGCTCACCCTGTCAGATTCGAACCACCGAGCTTCTGATCAGCAAGTCCTAGGCTCTGTGGTTTAACCCACATTGCCACCCGCGTCCCTAGGGGAATGTGTATGCCCATCTAAATAGGCATTCATGTAGCTATCAAAATGGGAAGGGCTCCCCATCTCCCTCCAATATTATATATAAAGTGAAGACTCTGCCAGTATAGTGATTGTGTCTTATTCAATAAGGAATCATGGGCGTTTTCATTCAACTCGGTCTGTTTTTCTAAGGATGGTAAAAGTTGAATTACAATCCTGATGACCCCTGGAAGAATCAGCATTATGCTGACAGCATCTTGGTTCCTTTACAAAGGAAATAGGAGAGGTCTGTTGGCACTATGTGCAATGCATCTTGGGGTATCAAGAAAGAATAGAAGGCAATAGAGGGAATCAGGATCTTCAAGAGTTCAAATAAAATGAGGCTACTATTCATAAGACATACCAATTGGCTTAGGATGTGTTGAAAATGTATTTCATTTGTTTCCTTTGTGAATGTAATGTAGCTTTTCTTCTTTGTACATTTTCTCACATAACTAGCTAAGGCCTGTAAAAGGGATCAGCACCAAATTCTGCTTCCAGCCAAATCAATGGCAATGTTAATGAATGTTGACATGGAAATGTGTAAGTCCATCTAAATGTGCTTCCATACTATCTCCTTTGCAGCTTTGGCGCCCAAAATGCTGCTGGTTTTTATTGAAATGGTGTTGTTTTTTTCTAAGATCCATTAAAAGAGACTACACACATGTTGTTGTTGTTGTTGTTGTTGTTGTTGTTGTTGTTGTTGTTGTTTATACCTTGCCACTCTGGGTGGCTTACAGCATATATAAAACATAATAATATGTCTTATTTCACACATAAAAGTTTCCTCATGGGCCATAGGCCCCTGACCCACTCCTGCATAGTCTGCTTTGGGGCTCAAAAGGGTTTGTGCTGCTAGAATTGTGATTATCACTCAGAGAAGGTGTATGTTTCAAAGGTGTAAAATATTCCTAGCAGCTTCCTAATACATGATGCAACTTTTAAGGGCAATGGCACTCTCAGGAAGTGATCATCATCCCTATCATTATCAAAATTACTGGTTTCCAGCCTCTTACACAAAGGACATTAAGAGCCCATTAACATGACAAACAATCACCATCAATTGGGGTGCAGGGGAGTTTTGAAATCCTCATATTGTTCAGAGCTGGGCATAAGCATAGTCAGGGCTCTGTATCCTTTTGCATAATCATTTTGCCATAATATGCTAGGCTATGATTCCACCAGCTGATTTTCCCATGTCTTTAGCCTAAATAATATACCATGAGTACTGCCAATTATCATCCTTTGTCCTTATTCATTTGATCTTCCACTGTAAAGTTTTTGAATATGAAAAATAAACCTCATTAAGTAAGCATTAATTACCTAAGTCTTACCGCACATATTCCTTTACTGTAATATAGCTTATATTCCATTGGACAAAATGTTTTCCGGTTCTCTTGATAAATGACATTATCTTCCCTCTTCGAACTCAAATATATATAGTTTGTACAAGGATTTTAAAGAGAAAAATCTTACTGTCCTCACTCCTCCTTAAAGTGAGGCAATACTATTTATGGACACTGATGGACAAGGACCCATTATTAACTACAAGACCAGGATACTGGCATTCAGATTTCCTACAAGGCTAAGCTGTGAATCAGTGTAGAAATAGAACTGTCCACCATTTAAGGAAGGCTGGAGTAAAACTGGTAATAGCTACATATGATGTTGTAGTTGGAAACATGGGGAACTTCTACATGTGTAGGAAAGGTTTTCTCAACAGGATCATGCTGGTGGTTGTGTTGCTGCTTGTACTGCTGTGTCATACTGTATGCAAGACAAATTCAATTAATTGTAGCATATATGATGATCCTCTCCCTATTGTTCATGAATTTTACCAGCCAGGAGACCTTCTCATTGGGGAGATTGTTTCTCAAGCCTTCTTCCTCTATAATAATCTCTCTTTCATGGAACAGCCTACACAGGTTGCAATTAATGAACCCATGTAAGTCATTATTTCTTTTCTCTCACTCTTTCTTGTTCTGTAAAATGCTCAGTCCAGTAAAACTGGGGGGGAAACCCAGTCAATATGCAGCACTGTGCTTAAGTTGTTTTTAGTTTCTGACATGAGAAAAGTGACATTCAGGAATATTTGAGCTTGGTTTTTAAAAATATTTAGTTTAATTTTCATTTATTTGTTTTGGGGGGAAATGATTTAGAAAAATATTTTATTTTTCCTTGAGTTTTCACCCCTGCAGTTTGCCCACTCTATTTCCATATTACACACAGACAACATCAGGGATGGTGCTGAAACTTACAACATACTGGAAAGGGTCCCACAACTAAATATTATACCATAAGAAGGTTATGTGTATGAGTCACACATTTGCAAACACTATCTGGTCCCCCTTGTCCATAATTTTATGTGCAAATGTGCACTAATAACATAGCATATGGTGTGTGTGTGTGTGTGTGTGTGTGTGCTGCAATCATATGAGTTTCTTTAACTTTATCCAATTATAGTAATAAATGCATCAAAATACAGGTGCCCAAATGTGTTCATGAAATGCTTGCATAGTATTGTATATATCTCATTTGACTGAATCTTAGTACAGAGTTCCCAGTGATAGGAATGTATTGATTGAAACAACATGAATGTTACTGGGGAAAATATAGTATTTTGGGGGCAGTGACACTGAAAGATTTTCCCCACAATGTTCTTGAATGGTAGATTTATTTTGATAGTAGGAAACAAAATTAAGTTTTGGTAGGTGAAAAACAACTTAAGCTTTCTATGAATAGAAACTAATTAATATGTGACTTGATCTGTAGGCTAGCCAGTCTTTTTGTAATTGTTTTCAGACTCAGGAAAATATGTTCCAATCAACCACTGTGGGGATTCTGAATTTTGAGGGTATAAACTTATTTCAACATTTTTTTTTCTGTATTACTTTTTGTTTTCTTTTAATTTGCTTTGACGTGATATAGTGTGAAGACTAATTCAGTAACTTCTATTCCATTCTATTATATTCTATGGTTTTAACCAAATATTGATCTTAAAAGTGGGCAGGTGAGGTGAATGATAATGATGAGTACAAATGCATTATTGCTGCTCCTGTTTGGTGGTCTTCTTCTTCTTCTTCTTCTTCTTCTTCTTCTTCTTCTTTAAACAGCAGTAACTCTTTTTACAGTTCAGTGCCAAAGAACTACCAGCACATCTTGGCCTTAGCATTTGCTGTCAAGGAGATCAATGAGAATCCCAAAATCTTGCCAAATATCTCTCTGGGATTCCGCATCCTCAATAGCTACTACACTGCAAAGATGACATATAAGGCTACCCTGAGCCTGCATTCCACCCAGCATAGGTTTGTTCCCAACTTCAGGGGTCATAAGCAGAACAATCTGATAGCTCTCATTGGAGGGTGCATCTCTGAAATCTCTGCCAACATTGCCATCATTTCAGCAATTTGCAAGACTCCACAGGTAAGTCATGTGCATGTGGGTATGGAGATTTTGCAATGGTGGCACACAGTTTAGATTTCAGCAAAGTATTTGATGACATTCCTAATGATATCTTGGCTAGCAAACTGGTTATATAAAGACTAGATGCCAATGCCATCATGTGGATTCAGAAGTCATTGGGAAATTATAGTGGGTGTTCATCAGTGGCTCCTCATCAACCTGGAATGTGATTTACAATGGGTGTCACAGGAATCTGTCCCTGGTCCTGTATAGTTTAATAATATCCCCCATCAAAAAATAATAATTCTGTGATTATCATACATAAATAATACATTGTGTGAATAAAATAATCCAGCTATCATGATTTTTCAACTTTTACTTAATTTATACTTCCCTATATTTTCCTGAAAACATATATCCCAACCTTCAACAAATGAGTTGTGGCTTTAAACAAAGATTTTATAATAGCCAAACTTTTTCTCCCTGATCAAAATGACAGTAAACACATAGATTTTTTTTTATGTGTAATGTACTCCGCCAATTCAAGCAGTGACCTAGTTCATATATCACACTAAGCCAAAGTTAAGTAATAGTTTGTTAAATAAGCCACAAGTCATCGCACAGACAGTCTAACAACCCTTAGCTTGTTTCATGCAAGTTCGGCTTACTTTTCTTCCCACCTACTTTGTACTCCCTGCCTGTGGCATTCACACAGGGCCCCCGGTCATTCCACGGACTATTGACCCTGCACCACCACAGCTTATCTCTTCCACTGCCACCAACCAGGTTTCCCCAGTAATATATTCAGACTCAGTCAGGTTGTAACGTATTAACAAAGATTTCAGTTTATTGTGAAGGCAAATGAGTTTTAAACACTGTAATCCGATTCACTCTCTCTGTCTCCCCTCTGTCTCTAACTCACTCTGACTCCTATGCCTCCCACCCACAAGAAACCAACCGAACTAACTGCCCAAAACCCCTGTGATAAGCCTTAAACACAGTTAGGCTCCGCCCCGGGCTTTCTTATTAGTCAGCCTATTAACCCTTTCTTTCTCTCCCCCAGTACGACATCTCCATAATGAGTGGGCAAACGCCACACTGCCTAATATCTCAAGTGCTTTTGTACCACCCTACTACTGTTTTTGCTTCATTGTGTCCACGTGTGGCTTCCCATTGATTGGCTGAAAGAGGAAGGGTATAGAAATCTATAGGGACATGGGTGTTGCTGTGGTCTAAACCACTGAACCTCTTGGACTTGCTGATCAGAAGGTAGGCGGTTCGAATCCCCGTGACGGAGTGAGCTCCCGTTACTCTGTCCCAGCTCCTGCCAACCTAGCAGTTGAAACTGCAGCAGTGCAAGTAGATAAATAGGTTCCACTGTGGCAGAAATGAAAATGGTGTTTCCATGCGCTCTGGTTTCTGTCTCAGTGTTCCAATGCGCCAAAAGTGGTTTAGTCATGCTGGCCATATGACCTGGAAAGCTGTCTGTGAACAAACACCAGCTTCTTCGGCCTGAAAGCAAGATAAGTGCTGCAACCCCATAGTCACCTTTTGCTGGACTTAACTGTCCAGGGGTCCTTTACCTTTATTTTTACCTTTATAGAAATCTTCTGGGTCTGTGGGAATTGCAAATGGTCTGCAAAAAAGAAAAGAAATTTGGAGGTGAAGGGCTCATGTCCTTTCAAGATCCAATGAACCAAAGCTTGAAACCTGTATCCTAAGATGAAGTGTGGGACTGTTTTAGGGGGAGGGGGAATGTACTAAGAGTCATTGTGCTGCTGGTTCTTCTAACATCACCCAACGTTGTGTGTCTGCACCATTTTGTAGTTCTGTCACTTTTAATGCTTTTTTAAACGTAGCAGCCATTGTGCCATAGCCCCATCTTATGCTATGCCACACTGCCACAGCAGTCATTTGGTGAATAAATTTGCCCAATTAAAGTGGAGTCCATTGCACTACCACAACATATATTTTCAGTTAGTAAAGTGATGGGAAAGTCATTGAAAAGTATGGGATGAACATATAAATCATTTACATGGATGACATGTAAACCATCCCCTAAGCAAATCAGGATGAGATTGGAATGAATGCTCATTCTAGTATAACTTCCCTGCTAACAAATCAGAACAAATGGTCAATAAATAATGGACATAGTCTAACTACTGTGTAGCCTTTTTCAAGTAAGTCAGGATAAATGCTTAATAGAAACAACAGTCATTTCATTGTCTTCAGATTATTGGTTATTTCTTCTTCTAAGTGTGCTATTTTATGTAATGATGTCTTGTTTAAAATGAATTAAATACATCATAATAATAAAATAAGATGGGATTTTATTTATCATGATGTATGTTGTACTTGGTTTGTTTTTATTATTATTTTTATTATGTATTTTGTGATTTTTATCTTGTATTTTTCTTTTGTGAACTGCCCTGGGATCTACAGATGAAGGGCTGTATACAAATTTAATAAATAAAAATTTAATAATAATAATTGTAATTCATGGTTACAGGACACAGACACACCACCTATCCAGTGTTTCTAAGATTTTGCATTCTCCTCTAAATTCTCTGAAAAATGCTTATACATTTTATTTCAGCTTACTTATGGATCATTCTTGCCACTACAAGTTTCCAAAATGCTATTCCCATTTTTGTATCAGATGGTCCCAAATGAATCCCACCAACACATTGGAGTTGTGCTATTACTTCAACATTTTGGATGGACATGGGTTGGTGTTGCTGCTGTGGATGATGACAAAGGGGACCAGTTTTTACAGACAATGGTGCCAATTCTTTCCCAAAATGACATCTGTTATGCCTTCATAGTAAGACTGCCAAAATGGAGCTATGTGGAAGAGTTGATAAACTTGATTTTAGAACAATGGAAAACTTATGTAACTGTAATTGAGAAAAAAGCCAATGTAATCTTTGTATATGGAGAACCACCATCCTTCCAGGTTCTGAGGATATTGCTGTTTCTAGCACCCTTCTTGGCATGGCCACCTCTGGGAAAAGTATGGATTATTACATCCCACTGGGATTTTGCATCTCTCTCTGTTCAGAAGATCTGGGATATTCAAACCTTCCATGGTTCCATATCATTCACAGTTCATTCAAAACAGCCTTTAGGATTCCAAAAGTTTATTCAGATGATAAAACCTGCCTGGGCCAAAGAAGATGGTTTCATCCAGGACTTCTGGGAACAGGCATTCAGCTGTTCATTAAAAATGTCTAAGGGGCAGGAGGAAAAGGAGAATGAAACCTGCACTGGGGAAGAAAAGCTGGACAGCATTTCAGGGATTTTGTTTGAAATGAAGATGACTGGCCACAGCTACAATGTCTACAATGCTGTCTATGCTGTGGCACATGCTTTACATGCAATATACGAATTCAGTTCTAAACATAGAAGAATGTCTGAAGGAGAAGAACAAGGATTTCAGAATATGCAACCATGGCTGGTAATTACTGCTCAATACATTTTAACATTTTCTCCTTTGTTTCTGCAAATGCCCATGAAAACAAATGGATGGAAATGTAAAATTATAGACACCGCATATGGTGACTATACACTGTGAAACACAAAATAATTTCAAGATTTCGATTACCCTCTTTTCATATTCCCTTTCAATCTAGGTTCATCGTTTTCTAAGGAGTATCTTCTTCAACAACAGTGTTGGAGACACTGTGCACTTTAATGACAATGGAGAATTAGTTGCTGGTTTTGATATTACAAACTGGGTGATTTTCCCCAATGGTTCATTGGCTAGAATTAAAGTTGGAAAACTGGATCCTCAGGCTCCTCCAGGCAACAAGTTAACCATTCATGATGACCAAATTGTCTGGCATCAGAGCTTTAACCAGGTGAGACATAGCTGCGTATGTTCAATCAATCAATCAATCAATCAATTTCCTTTATTCGACTGATAGTCAGAAATAAAACACAATACAGACTTATAAACTAAAACATCAAAGGGGTACATAAATAAGGTAGGGCCACAGTACTAAACCTCTCACAGATAACCCACATCAAGGCATTCAGTTATACGTTTTCGACACTTGAGTGCCAGGAAAAGGAATTTAGCCACTGACAAAGTTGTTTTCCCAGAAGACTTATTTAGCAGATATGCTGTCTGCTTTCCTCTTTGTCGGGCACTAAGCTGGAGTACGTATGGGGTTATAAGATACTGTCTTAAATCGTTGTAGAAGGGACAGCTCAGTAAAATGTGCTCTGTGGATTCTACCTCACCCAACGCACAATGGCATAATCTCTGGTCATATGGGACTCCTCCATATCTTCCCTTCAGAACCGCCAAGTCAAGAACATTCAGCCTAGCTATGGTAAATAGTCTGCGGTATTCCACGTAGTGGATATCCGCCAGGTAGCGAGCTGGAGCAGCTCAGTACATCTGCTCCCCCAGAAACAACCCAGGTTTCACACGGGCTATGTCCTCCTGTCTGGCAATATCCCTTAATCTTTGGGCGATCACCGCCTTTGCGTGGCTATACGTCATGGACTCTATATAAAGGGAGGACAACCCGCACTTCTGCACTTCCTCCACTATCTCCCCTTCCCATGGAGATTTAAAATTATCCCTCAGAATCAAGGGGGCCAAACCCACCGGTCTGAAACAGAGCTTAAGCCATAGCCATAACTTCGCTTTCAGGGCCACATACCTAAAGGCTTGACAACCGGTTTCCAATCTCATGATCGCACCTGCCACGGGGGGGGGGGGGATCCTGAGTATGGCCCTGAGGAATTGGGTTTGGATAGATTCCAATTTTTCAAAGTCCCTACGTGAGCCCAAGGCAATGCCCACCAGTAGAAGAGGGAGGACTTTCATTTTAAAGAGTCGCAAGGCAACTTGGACAGTTTGTGCCTGTTTCTTAGAGTACAGGGTTCTAATCACCAAGGCTGCTTTCAATGCGTTCGAGGCTATGTATTCTCTGTGCACCAAGAAGGACCTATTTGATCTAACAACCTGACCCAGGTATTTGTAACAACTGACCTGCTCTAAAGGAATACCATTAATTGACCATAAATTAGGTTTCGGTCAAGCGGCAAAGACCATTATTTTGGTCTTGGCATAATTTAGTTGGAGCTCATGTTGGGTCTCATATTCATGAAGAGCTCGAAGCATCCTCCTTAATCCGATGGGGAAGGTAGCTAATAGGGTGGCATCGTCCGCATACAGCAGGACATTCAAGGCTCGTCCTGCCAGTTTTGGTGGATGGAAATCAGTATTTGCCATATGCACCACTAGCGAATTAATATAGAAATTAAACAGAGCAGGGGCAAGCAAACAGCCCTGTCTTACCCCCCTAGTGGTGGCAACCGGATTGGAGACTAGCCCCTTGCTATCTAGCCTAATCCTCAGGAAGGTATTTGTATGCAAATTAATAATCAGCAGGAGAAGGCGGCGGTCGATAGATGTCGCTGCCAATTTTGCCCATAGCTGGTTCCTGGGAATTAGATCAAAGGCCTGCTTAAAGTCTATAAAGGCGACGTGGAGGGCTTTTATGCCATTGTCAGCATACTTGGTGGCTAAGTGATTTAGGATTAAGATTTGGTCTGTTGTTGATCTTCCAGGGCGGAAACCCGCCTGTTCCTCTGCAATGATGTTGTTGCTTTCCATCCAGGTCGTTAATTTGTTAAGTAGAAATCTTGAATAGATCTTCCCGATAACATTTAGCAGGCTAATTGGTCTAAAATTGGCCGGGTCTGTGCGCGGCCCTTTCTTGTGGATTAACACAATCAGTGCAGAGTTCCAGCTTGGAGGAAATTGTGCTGTTTTGTTTATATAAGTAAAAAGAGCTGCTAAGGGTGGACACCACCAATCCTTATTGGCTTTAATAACATCTATGGAAATAAGATCGTCTCTGGGTGCCTTGCCCGCCTCAAATTGGCCTATAAGTGTTTCCAATTCAGAGCAGGTAACAGGATCCCACTCAGGCAAGGGGGCCAATTCTATCCTTCCTCCGCTGGCAGCGTGAGCTGCATATAAATTGGAGAAGAAGCTTTCCCAGGTGTCAGCTGAAATTTGGGGTTCTATCCTTGACCACGGTCTACCCAGGTATTGAGAAATTTGATGCCAAAAGGAGGAGGGATTTCTATTTTCTGCAGCTTTTAGAAGGTTGTTCCAATCATTTGTTTCTGCCGCAAGCTTCTTTTCCTTTAATAGTGCTTTATACCTTTTCTTGAGGTTCATAAGGTGACTGCTAGGTGCGGGGTCATTTGATGCCCTATATGCCAAGAATTCATTATATAGGTTGTTCTTGAAGTGTCTACATTCCTCGTCAAACCACTTTTTATGAGAGAAATGGTTACTATTCATTACCGAGGCCTTAGCCAACGAAGGTTTTAGCAGTTCTACTAACTTGTCATATATTGGCAGTGGCTCAACTGCCTGGACAAGGGAGTCCCTTGTCTCTTGCAGTTGGTCAGACCAAAGGAGTTCATTTATCCGTTGAGCCAAATTGTCGGTCCATTTTAAGGCAGTGGGCCTCATCTGAAGCTGGTTATTTGTAATAGGCACACAGGAATAGGTAGCCAATTCTCCATCCAGGGTCAGAGAGAGTTCTAATGGAAAATGGTCACTTTCCAGCCTCGTTACCACCCTAAAGTTGGAAATTTTGGGAATTAGGTCTACTGATGTCCAAATAAAATCTATGGTAGAGGCTCGGGAGCCTGACCAGAAAGTAAATTCGGCAGGGCAATCAGAACTGAGAGCTCCGTTTAGAAGGTGAAAATTAAGAGCCATCAAAGTTTGTCTACATTTAAAACTTGCGTATGTAGCAACACTGTCTTTAAAATTCCTGGGTAAAAGGTCTGAAGTTAAAATGGGTAGTGGGGGATATTTATTATATTTAGCAAATAATGGTTTATCAGAGTGAGACAACCGGCCATTGAAATCTCCTGCAACTAGAAAGGAGGCTTCAGGATATTTCTCTAGGAGAGTTTCAAGAGTCAGTTGAATTCTTTGGTCCACCAGGTTTTTCTTGTAGGTTGGGTGCAAATAAACATTAATCACCACGAACACTTCCTCTGCTGTTTGTAGCTTTACACCCAGCATGGATGACGACTGGATGTCAATTTGTTCCACCTGCAGATTTAAAGCCAAAGAAACTAAGGTAGCCAACCCACCTTGTGGTCTACCAGGTGATAGTGAGTTCTGTTGTGCATTCAGGTAGAAGCCCTTATACCCTGATAAGGAGAAGCCCTCAGAAGCCCAGGTCTCTTGCAGTAAAAGAATACGACTGCCTTTTATGTAGGCGACGAAGGATGGGTCCATCAGCTTAGGTTTAATGCCAGCTACATTCCAGGATAAGAAAGTAAGTGATCTCCTGGTCACCCCTTCGAGTCATGCTGGGCCTTGCGGAACCAGCACGGCAGAATCCACCTGGGAATGCATGCGGCGAGGGGGGGCAATAGGCTGGAAGAAGGAAGTAATTGTAGCTTGCTTACCCGGCAAATTCCAAACACCATTTACTGCAGCAGCAGCAGCCTTGGATTGAGGCTTAATTTTTGGTGGCTGCAGGGATGGATTCTGGTGCACGGGAGTATCACTTAACGACAGGTCCATAGACTCTGCATTTAAGGTATGCTCTAAAATTGAGAGGGGTGGGCCTTTTGGGTCAGCGGTTGCTGTAGGGAACATGCAGTGTAAGGCAGGTGGAAGACATCCTTTTCGGTTTGCCTCCAAAAGAGCATTCAGTCTTGCCACAGCTTCCGAGTTTGACCAGAGGGTTGTCGAATCTTTCACTGTATCCTGCCTGGGCTTGACATCCCAAGGCCGTGTACAGCCAGGTTGCCGATCAAAGGTCGTTAAAACGGGTTCCACTTGGGCTTGTGTAGACTGCTCTTCAATTGGTGAGGAATTCATCTTATTTACCTGAACATGATCTTCTGAGTTACGGAGACAGAGTAGCAACTCATCCAGTCTGTCCGTTATCTCTGTTCGCTTCAGTTTTGGCAATTGGGAGAAGGATAGAAGTAACTCACGCTCCGTAGAATTCTCCAGATGTATAGCCTTTGTCAGTGGAGGCAGGGGGGGGGGTCAGTCCAGCTAATGAGATCTGCGGCCAGGGGAGTTGGAGTCGTGGCAATTGGCGAACCCTCAGACTTGCCTGCTTTCTTTTTGAGCAAGCAGTTTGGTAAGAGGGGGCAGATCTTGGTATTGATAAAGACTCTTGTAGCAAGGATTCCATAGTTAATTAGAAGGCTTCTTGAGGACATAATAAGTACAGGGAGCTTTTTGGTTTTAAAGGAGAGCAGCACTCTCTACCTCTGAGGTCTGCTGCTAATATGGTCAGAATGCTTCAGGTCAATAGAACTAGGGATTACCCCCAGGAGCTCCGCTAGGTGTCTCCTTATATCACTCTTATAATGCCAGTTTATCACCTTGCCTCTAAAGGGGCAAACCGTTAAGCAGATTTTAGTAGCTTGCAGCAGCAGTTTGTAAGGAGGTGCATAGTGTTGTTCCTTCTTATTTTGCTCACTTTGCTCACTTTTCTGATTGCCAACAACTTGAGAAATTGTACAGGAGGTGTGAGGTAAAACGGGTGCTCTGGACAATTGTATGGATTTCATCTCAGGTGATACATCAGGGGAACTGTCTTTACCTGTTAGGGATACAAGCGAGATAATCTTCTCCAAGGATCCTTGGATGTCTTTTATGTATTTAAAGATACAGTCCACTGTTTTAGCAACTAGGTCTAGAGTAGTCGAGTGTTCAAATAGTATCTCATCAATACAACTTTCACGGGCTCTAGTGCAGTCATACATGTGGATACCAGTATTATTATTGCTTGCAGGTTTAATAGGCAGGTTATCGAAAGGTTCTTTCGCAATGGTTTCCTTGTCATTCATCTCTGCTTGCAGTGAGAAAGAGTTTGAAACCAGAATATTAAAAATACCCTTTGTACTTTCAGATTCACTAAATTTTGTTTGTTTAGCAAGAGGCAGGCATCTCAGTTCCTCTGTGACGTCTAAATCTCTGGAATCTCTGGTACGTTTCCCAGTTCCTCTCCCACGAGCAGGGCTGTATAATTGCTTAGTCATTTCTCTCTTCATGCAGCCGCCCCAAGTTTCAGGGTCAATGGTTGTCTCCTCGATAGAAAGAGGCGTCCTCCTACTTACTAATTAACACTAAAACTAAAAACTAAAAACTAAGGTTAAAAGTTAATAGGTTTCTATACTCATTAAAACAAATTTGAAGGATAAAAGATAAAAATAAGTCAGAGAGCTCACATTCACGCTGACTAGGTGCCACTCGCCATCTTGCTTCCACATTTGTATTAGTGTACATTCATATTAGGCAGGCTAGCTGCGTATGTTTGACTATATAAGTTTATTTTTAGCAACTCATCTTTCTCAGTGATTTTCAGCTGCTGAATGATAGTGATTAGCATTTTAAAAACTTTTTTTAAAAAAATCATAATTCCTTCTCCATAGTTTTTCAAACTGCAGCTTTACAAAGTCAAACTTGTCTACTATATTAGTATTGAACCATAGGCCTGATGAAGCATGCAGTAGATCTTTTACCTCACAGATTCATCTTTAAATTCATATTTAAAACAAGGAACTAGGAAACCCTCCCTCCCCAATAATACACTTCTTGTATTGTTGTTTGATCATATAAGCCAATTTTTTATCCTTTTTGAAATATCTTGGTAGTATAAAATAATATTTATTACTTTTAAACCTTACAAACCAGAAGAAAAAGAAAAGAAGAGAGAAAAAAGAAGAAAGAAAAGAAAGAAAAAACAATACAATACAATATATAAACAATACACCACACAACATTAACGCATTAAACTAAGCAAAACAGAGCAAAAACAATTTAAAAACATACATCATACCATTTCAATGCCTTATTTTTCATTCCCTTGTTTCATTGACTTCCTCTCACCTCCCTTTTTGTATTCCACTTCTATTAATTGTTTCAGCAATTCCTTTCCATCTTTCTCTATTTTCTGTCATATAATTGTCTTAACTTATTTTAACCTTATTTTCCATTAATACTATAATACTTATTTATGCTTAACTCCTTATAACACTTCTACTAAAGCCATATAATTTCATTCCAACATTTTTCTGACACTCATTAATTTTACAGTATTTCTATAAATAAACTTTAAACTTTTTCCAATCTTCTTCCACCGTCTCTTCTCCCTGGTCTCGGATTCTGCCAGTCTTTTCCGTCAATTCCATATAGTCCATCAACCTGGTGATCTTCTGTCCAAGGCTCTTAACTCTTTTCCGGGTCCCTTCTGCAAGTCTTCTTCATATTTATACATACACTTTACTTTGTCTTCTGCTGATCTTGTTCTTAATTTCCTTCCATTGATGCTGAAGAGTAGGTCTCGGGGGAGCTCCAACCTAGCAATGTTTTTATTCCTTCTCGACAGGTCATCCACATCTCCGTGGTTAAAACTAAAATCCAAAAGATATTTCAGGACGTGTTTCAAAATCCCTCCAAATCTGAAGGTCCCCACAACTCCAATTTCCTCCTGACCCAGGTCCAGGTCCCAAAGGTCAGTAAATCCCTGCATGAGATGATCTATCCAACTTTCCTTCTCCAGTCCAAGCAGGGCTCCAATCCTCAAAATCTGACTTTCTCTGAATTCAGTCATAGAGGGCAACAACTTGTAGTCATCAAATTGCCTCTGTAAGGCTGGGGCTCTCTCCCTCTCCACTTGTATTACTTTAGGTTCAACAACCACAACTTTCTCCCTCGCTTTCTCCACAGTTTGGCATGTCAAAGTAAATTCCTGTATCGGTTCCTGAATAGTTTCTGTGTAGATGTTCAGTTTTGTCCCAAATTAGTCGCTTTTTGTCCCAAAATATCAATTTTAATATTCATCACATCCGTCTTCTTGTAAAGCTGTTCCAATGACTCGCTTATCTTACATAGTGCGATCACTAAGGCTTCTTCTGTCGACATTCTTAAGCGATCCAAGGTCAATCCCTGGTTCTCACGGTTCTTCTCTTGCAGCTGGAGATTCCAAAAGCTCAACTCTTGTAACAGTTTCAAAGGCTCCCTCTAGAGGGAAACAATTTCTGTTTGTATCAATCCTTTTAAGCACAGTTCAAGCAGTAAAATTAGTTTCAATTTTCAGTTACTTTTACTCCTTTTTAAACGCAGAAGGAGACAATGGAAACAATGTATTTCTCTTATTTGACTAACTGTCAATAGACGTTTTATTCACAGTCAATGAACTTTCCCAAAAACGTCAGTCTTACTAGCAGCCCGTTTCCAGGTTCAGAGTGGTGGTAATTTAACTTTCTTCACTCTCTCCTGCAGGCTTACGTGATCCAAAATTTTCCCCCTCTTCTCCTGCTTCCAAGGGGGGTTTAATGATTTTAACCGATGGAAGTTTAATCCTTTACATAGGACTTTCCAAGACTTTAGCTTGCAAACTCTTTGCTTCAATCTATTTACAAAAGGGGAAGGCGGACTTCCTGTTTGAAACCTCCCTGTTTCGGTGCCAAATTAAGATGTTTAAAAATCCAATTTTCCGTTCTACTCACAGGTAGTTGTTTAGAATCAAATTGTCCACAGGAAAAAGTCAGCGCTCTCCGGCAACAGCAACGCGGCTTCACTCCGTGAAAGAAGCAGTCAATTCAAAGCACCGCGCCACTCACCCCACGTCACTCCGGATCCCCGAAACCAGGTCTCCCTACAAGTAGGGGAGGCGCAAAGGGTGCCAGCCGAATCCTACGTTCACAGGCTTCTCCCACCTGCGATTTTTAGTGGGTCTCCGCCTTTGCCATGGCGGCCAGACCCTGATTTCCACGGAGCAAATTCCTCCCGATCAGAGGAATTCCGCCATTGCCGGAGGCGCTAACCCGGAAGTCTCCTTTTTTGAAATATCTTATTGCTTTCCAGCTTTATTTCTGATAAAATGCCACAGAACATCTTCTTATTTTGTGAAAATGTAGGAGGCGTCAACCAGAATTTATTTTGAACCACCAATTTGAGTGCAAATGATCCCCAAGCCTGTAAAACAAAAGGATGTAAAACTAAGAACATTCCATCTTACAGTTCACTTTAAGGTAAAAAGTTCATGCAAAGGTTATGCAGACCCAGGCTAGAAACACGTGAGGAATGAACTGTGAGTGAACTAAGCCCACCTGACCAGTTGAACAGTGCGAGAATCTTGGCAAAGGATCTAAAAAGGAATGGTGGAAGCCATCCGGGAAACTGGCATTGTATACTTGTAGCATGTGCATCTCGTGTCATAAATCATATCAGAACGGTTGTTTTAATTGCTCCTACATCATAGACGGCTTATTTTTGACCAAATGGGGCTTTCCACATCATATATGGCTTGTCTTTTGACCAATAACAAATTCCCATGTCTTCTCTGTGAGGGAGGAGGGAGAGTGACTACAGGCTATATAAGCCTGGACTGAGCTGCATATTTTGCCTCAGTCCGCCTGGACTGGGGACCACAACTTAAGTTATGAAATAAAGGTGATTTTCCTTGAACTCTGTTTGTCTGTTGTTTATCAGAATACCCCTGCTTACTTCAAAATGTTTCAGCTGTTGTTGTTTGGAAGAAAAGAAGATCTAATCTCTTAGAGCCAGGCTTATATTTACAGTCTGTGACCCCATGTGGGGCTGAATGGATGGCAGAAGGAAATTTACTGGTGAATTTATTTTCAGTGGATTCCTCCTGCATCCTATTAACTATCTAACCTGCATATTTCCATGTAGGTGCTGCCTATTTCTGTGTGCAACGATCACTGCTATCCTGGCAACAGCCGAAAAAAGAGGGAAGGAGAGTTATTCTGCTGCTATGATTGCGCTCCATGCTCGGAAGGGATGATCTCTGACCAGAAGGGTAGGTGTCATAAAGAACAAAGATATGGCCAAATTTCTAGAAAGTAACATTGGAGATTGTTGGATGTTTCTTTGGATTATTTGTATCTCTTGAACATATACTGTATGTAGGCAGTTTAAACTACAATTTTTAAGTTAGTAAACCACAAAGCAGTTTCAATGTACAACTTAAGAGTGGGAGTAAAATTTTATAAAAGACTTAAAATATCCTTAAAAAGTGCCAAGAGGCAGCAAGGCAGGCCTCCCTTGGAAGGGATTTTCACACCCATCAAAAAAGATCATTCACATGGATCTAACCCAATCATATCTGAATAGTCAAAATCCTCTCTGGCAGAATTTAAGGCATGGATCAATTCATGTGGAACTATATAGTCATTTTGATAATATGTCCCTACAGTGTTAAAGACGTTGAAATTAATCACCCAGTTTTTTGAATTTTGCCCTGGAAATGGCCAAAGACTGTGAAGCTGTCTTAAGAGGACAGATATATTCTCCCAATAACAATTTCTGGTCAAGGCACTAGCTTCTATATTTTTGAATGTGTGTAAGGCAGCCCCAACGAGAGTATATTGCAAGAATGCCATCTCAATATAACCAGGACATGTATCCATCATTATGGTCATATTCATGAGAGAAGGGGGGGGGTAATTGAAGCAACAGGTACTCCATCCAAAACTGGGCAAGCACACAACTCATCTGACTCTGGCACTCACCAGGAGCAAAATTAATCAAATGCTATACATACAATTTAGTATAATATAACCAAGGGATGGTTTGTGCAATCTGTGTAGGCTGTGGGCACACCTGCTTTTCATTGGTGCTCCTTCTTGGCTGAATTGAGAACGGTGTATATGTCTCACATTCCTCTCTAAGCTGAGGTTAGACCAAGTTGTGTCAAGGAGCTATTTTCTCCTTGCTGCAGCCTTCCCAACCCATGGCCTTATGGGATATATGACTCTTGTTTGTTTGTTTGTTTGTTTGTTTGTTTTAAAATAACAGCGAAATTGCATTTCTTCCAAATACATTTGCTTTTGTTAGTTCTTTTTATAGCTCATCATGCGTAATAAGTCATTTCCTTCATCTCTGAGCCATATTGTGTTCTCAACCACTGTTTCCTCTGGACACACAGTTTTTGTTAAGTCTAAAACTGTAGATTCTCACTTCCGGGTTGCCGCCCCCGGCAAAGGTGGAGCTCCTCCAATCGAGAGGAACTTGCTCCGTGGAAAGTTGGGTCTGTACCGCCACGGCGAAGGCGGAGACCCATTGAAATCACAGGTGGAAGAAGCTTGTGAACCTGGGATTCGGCTGGCACCTTTTGCGCCTCCCCTACTCGCGGGGAAACCCTGTTTTGGGGATCCGGAGCGACGTGGGGTGAGCGGCGCGGTGCTTTGAATCGACCGCTTCTTTCACGGAGTGAAGCCGCGTTGCTGTTGCTGGAGAGCGCTGACTTTTTCTTGTGGACAATTGGATTTTAAACTACAACCCGTGAGTAAAACGGAAAATTGGATCTTTAAATATCTTAATTTGGCATCGAACGGGGAAGGTTCAAAACAGGAAGTCCGCCTTCCCCTTTTGTAAATAGACTGAAGCAAAGAGCTTACAAGTTAAGGTCTCGGAAAGCCTTATGTAAAGGATTAAACTTCCATCGATTGAAATTATTAGACCCCCCTTGGAAGCAGGAGAAGAGGGGGAAAATTTTGGACTGTGTATCCTGCAGGAGAGAGTGATTAAAATTAAATTACCACTGCTCTGAACCTGGGAATGGGCTCTCAGTGATTGATGTTTCGGGAGAGTTCATTGACAGCGAAGAGAACGGATGTTGACAGTCAGTTAAATAAGAGAAATATATTGTTTCCATTGTCCGCTTCTGCGTTTAAAAGGGAGGGAAAGTATCTGAAAATTGAAACTATCTTTACTTTTTGATCTGTGTTGGAAAGGATTGATACAAGTGGAGACTGTTCCCCTCTAGAGGGAGCTTTTGAAACTGTTACAAGAGTGGAGCTGGGGAATCTCCAGCTGCTTGATAAGAACTGTGAGAACTAGAGATTGACCTTGGATATTCAAGAATGTCGACAGGAGAAGCCTTATGGACTGCATTTTCTAAGATAAGCCACTTGTTGGAACAGCTTCATAAAAAGATGGATGCTATGACTACTAAAATTGACATTTTGGAACCAAAAGTGAGCACCAATACAGAAATTATTCAGGATTTGGCACAGGAATCTATTTCAACAGGACAAATTGCTGAAAAGGAGAAGGAGAAAGTTGCTGTTGTCAAACCTAAAGTAATACAAGGGGGAGCTTTAGCTTTACAGAGGCAAATTGAGGACTACAAGTTGAGGCCCTTTATGACTGAGACTAGAAAAAGTCAGATTTTGAAGATCGGAGCCTGGCCTGGACTACAAAAGGAAAGTTGGAAAGATCCCTCTATGCAGGGATTAACTGACTTTTGGAATATGGACTTGGGTCAGGAGGAGATTGGAGTTCTGGGGGCCTTTGGATTTGGAGGAATTTTGAAACATGCCCGGAAATACATTATGGATCCTAGTTTTAATTATGGAAATCTGGCTGACCTGTCGAGAAGGAATAAAAGTATCGTTGGATTGGAGTTTCCCCAAGATCTGCTCTTTAGCATCAAAGAATATGAAGGAGACTGGCAGAAGGGATGTGGAAAAGAGTTAAGAGCCTCGGACATAAGATCTCCAGGTTGATGGACTGTATGGAGTTGACGGAAGTGGCTGGTAGAGTCCGAGACTGGGGAGAGGAGATGGTGGAAGAAGACTGGAAATTTAAAGTCTATATATAGAAATATTGTAAAATTAATGAGTGATAGAAAAATGTTGGAAGGAAATTTTATGGCTTTAGCTGAAATGCTATAAGGAGTTAAGCTTAAATAAGTATACTAGTTTTAATGGAAATAAGATTAAAAATATGTTAAGACATTTATATGATAGAAAATAGAGAAAGTTGGAAAGGAATTGCTGAAACAATTAATGGAAGTGGAATGCAAAGAGGGAGGTGAGAGGAGGTCAGTGATACAAGGGAATGAAAGATAGAATATGGAAAAGGTATAATGTATGTTTTTAAATTGTTTTTGTTTGGTTTGGTTTAGTTTATTGTGTTAGTTTAATTTGTTAAGGTTGTGTTTTGTATTGTTTATGTATTGTGTTGTTTTTTCTCTTTTTTGTTCTTTTTTGTTCTTTTGTCTTTTTTCTTCCTTTTCTTTTTTGTAAGCTTTAAAAGTAATAAATATTATTTTTTAAAAAAAACCTGTAGATTCTCATTCTTACATATGCCCATAATAATTTTCCAGTCACTTGGATTCAGACTGTGATAGTGACACACACATTAAGGACTGAGAAAGAATGGCATTTGTGAAAGGCTGCCTTATGAAGATATGCCTTAAAATGATATAGTAAACAGGAAATTCCTGGTGCATGGGGGGGACGGGGAGTATTAGCTATGTACAGTGCCACTTCACTATAATCCACATGACCATTGTGGAACCAAGATTAAACAAAATGATGCATACTTTGAAATTTTGGGACTCTTATTTTTTAAAAATATATATATATATATTTATTTATTTTCCAAAAATAAAAAAAATTCATCAAAACATCACAAAACAACAAAAACAATACATCCAATAAAAAAACATGAAAAAATAAAAATTTAAAAACAATAACTCCAGTTTTCAGACTCATGTTTACAAAGCTTCGTTTCTTGACCTCCTCACGCCTCCCTTTTTTGTATTCCCCTTTGTCCAATTAAGTACAGCAACTCCTTACCCTTCTTCAAAACTTATTTCTGGTTATTGTAATCACTTCTATTATGTCTCCAATCTTTCCTCCTTATAATTAAACACCTTTACCATATTAATTGCTTTGACATAATATAACCTTGTTTTTTCACCCTTTTTCTATTACATTTTTTACATATTTTTTAACACTGTACCACTGATGCCGTGTTATTTCATATCCAACATCATTTTAACATTCATACACTTTACAGTGTTTCTGCAGATAGTTCTTAAACTTCTTCCAGTCCTCTTCCACCACTTCTCCCAGGTCACGGATTCTGCCGGTCATTTCTGCCAATTCCATGTAGTCTATTACTTGCATCTGCCATTCTTCCAGGGTGGGCAAATCTTGTGTCTTCCAATACTTTGCGATGAGTATTCTTGCTGCTGTTGTCGCATACATAAAAAACGTTCTAGAAGTTTTGGGACTCTTAGAGTTCGTCAGATATTTACAAAATGGGATGAAAAGGTCTTTTCACTATGTGCAAAAGTTATTTTTTTTATAAATGTTGGTCAAAATCTTGACATACTTAAAACATTGCTTCTTTTTTTTCAGACATGGACACCTGTGTCAACTGCCCTGAAGATCAGTATCCCAACAAGGACCAAACTGAGTGCATTCCAAGGGTCCCAAACTATCTCACTTACAAAGAATCTTTAGGGATCATCTTAGCTATCTTGATTATTTCTTTCTCTTTGATCACAATTTTAATTCTGGGGACTTTTAGGAAGCATAACAAGACTCCCATTGTCAAAGCCAACAATCAGACCCTCACTTACACGCTCCTCATGTCCCTCCTCCTTTGCTTCCTTTGTTCTTTGCTTTTCATTGGACAGCCTGGAATGGTGACCTGCCTTCTCCGACAGACAATTTTTGGCATTGTGTTCTCTGTGGCCCTTTCCAGCGTTTTAGCAAAAACCATCACTGTGGTTCTGGCATTCATGGCAACCAAACCAGGATCCAGGATGAGAAAATGGATTGGGAAAGGGCTAGCAAATTCAATTGTCCTTTCCTGCTCCTGTATTCAAGTTGGTATTTGCACAGTTTGGCTATTTGTTTCTCCTCCATTCCCAGATGTGGACATGCAGTCATTGGATGGGGAAATCATCCTGGAATGTAATGAGGGTTCGGCTACCATGTTTTACTGTGTCTTGGGCTATATGGGTTTCCTGGCCATTGTCAGCTTCATTGTTGCTTTCCTGGCTAGGAAGTTACCTGACAGTTTCAACGAAGCCAAATTCATCACTTTCAGCATGTTGGTGTTTTGCACTGTTTGGTTATCCTTTGTTCCAACTTACCTGAGCACCAAAGGAAAATACATGGTGGCTGTGGAGATCTTCTCCATCCTGTCCTCTAGTGCTGGATTTACTGGGTTGCATCTTTTTCCCCAAATGCTACATCATTGTGCTGAGGCCTGAACTGAACAACAGGGACCAGCTAATAAAGGGGAGAAAATGAAAGTTCATCTGTTTATTTTAAGACCGTATTCCCTCCTATGAAGCTTCCCAGTTTCTGAGATATTCAGGGAAGGCCCTTGGAAACTTGCTCCTAGAGAGGTTAGACTGGTTCCCAACTTCTTGTCCTGCCACAGGGAAGTGAAGACTTATTTGTTCCAACAGGCTTTTGGAAACTGAATGCTTGTAATGAAAGGGCGGGTGCTGTGCTGTTTTTATTATAACTTTTTTATGTTTTCAATCATTTCTATATATATAGTTTTAATTCAACCGATGTTTAATTGTTTTTTTACAAAGCGATTAACACCAACCTAAATATCCAAATCGAGCTGCAAGCACTCAAAACGACAATTGAACATATCACAGATCAATCAGATAGAGATAAAGGGGGGGGGGTGAAATTATGCAGGATTCCAGAAAAAGAGGGAGGAGAGATTATTGCTTTTATTTTAAGTTGTTTTGACAGTTTGAAGATAGACCTGCCCCCATTGTTCTCCCTGACATTGAACAGGTGCACAGAGTGGGTAGGCCTTAGAGCAAGAAAGGCAGATGCACCAAGAGACATTTTGAATGCTGCCAAACCAAAACTTTGATCTCTTTGATTTTAAATGCCTTACAGAATTTTCAAGAACTTAAAATACAACTCCATTTCCAGAAATGGACATGCACTCAATGAATGAGGAAATTATATTAGAATGTAATGAAGGTTCGCCTACCATGTTTTACTGTGTCTTGGAAATTACCAGACAGAGGACCATGCAACAACTGTGGCTCCTTTAAGAAAGGAAAAGGCCACCAGATTCCCCTCCTTCTTCCATGTTGGTGTGTAAGTGGAAAAGGATTCTGCAATTATACTGAAATGGTGTCTTTTTCCCTCCAGGGATGTTGGTGGTTGTGGGACAGGGGAAAGAGAATGGGCCTGGTATGCTGCTTTGTGTATAAAGGATATGTGCATATTTGCTTGGGCAGGGACAAGCCATCTCCGTGCTGCCATGTCCATCCTGTGTCCACAAAGCCTAGGAGATTGGAAGGCTGCTTTGCTCTAAGTCTACACCTTCTAAATAAAGCACTAGAAAGGCCATTCTGTTGTTTTTGACATCCTTCTTTAGTATCTCTGCATCCAACCACTCCTACATGCCCTCGCTTGGGCCTATGGTTCAGAATGGATATTCTCCCTCAACATACCACAAAACCTGTGTCAATTAAGAGCTGAGCAGTGACATAAGGCCAATCTATATGTTACGTTAGCTACATATTTGTGTCCTATCTGCTTCTCTGTTGGAAACCAGGTTGGAACTAGAAGGAATTGCACACATACACACTGAGTAGACAGCAATGTTATTAGTTGTTGTAGAACCAGTTAAACAGTTACTCAATTTGTGCTCCTTGTTTATCCCAAAGTTGGTATCTCACCTTGTTATTTCTTCTTGTTTCACCTTGCTATTTCTTTTTGATTGAAAATCCCTCCTGAAAAGCACCTTTTCTCTGAAATATCTGCATAATTTCACTGTCCTCATATATACACAAAACAGTAATTTTTTTATTATTAATCCATTGTTATAGATTAATTTCACTCCCAATAGTCCTTTCTCTGCTGTTTCCTTGTGCTTCCCTCCACTTTTTGTTCACTGTGTTTCCTCCTTGCATGACTACAGAGAGTAGAGTAACTGGATAAGTCAATATAGCAGGACTGAAGAACATTTGTGGGCCAAGTTCCAGTGGAGCCATGGGAAGGGGGCAGACATGCAAGAAGACTCAAGTGTCCAGTATTGGGATCAAATCAGGCCATGACTTATATTGATTGCAGATGTAAGCCAGTTTTGGCATAGGCATTGAGTGTGTATTGTAAAATCGACCAACCCAGTTGATTGATAGTAGGTGTTGATCACTGTCAGGGGTCATTGTATAATGTGCATGAAGTGCCTCCCTGGTGCTGGGGGCCCCTTACGACTTGCCTGCAGGGCCCTATTTGGGCAAATTGCTCCAATTGCCTTAAGGCCAACCCTGATGAGACTGCAGAGTTTGGACTGACAAGCCCTGCACCTTCTAGGTCCATGGTGCCACTTTTCAGAGTACAGACTCCAGGACTCCAGAGCCAGGAGGCCCAGAGTCCGCAACCAACTGCACAGCTTCCCCAGCTCAAGGGTCAGGTCAATAGTGGTACGTGCTGCAATTTAATCAGAGGAAGGAGTGCAAGTGGGGGGCTGGCTGGGGCAGATCGACCAGGCAAGAGAGCTCTCCCAAGTCCCTTCCATTCCTTCACTTATCCTGGGCTTGAACAGAGCAAGGCAAGCACATGTAACTGGTACTGGCCTCACCCCTCCCATGAAGGGAAGTCTATTTCACACTTCACAGAATCCTGTATGCATTTCCTGGCACCTAGCAGGATGCAAGAGGAAGAAGCAACCCCTCCTGTCATGCCGCCCTCTCCACCATGGCCACTCCATGCCACAGCTGCCACCCTGCCACAATTCCATGGGGAACAGGGATTTTCAGTCCATGGGCCATATTCGCATATGAGCAACCTTTCAGGGGCACAGTAGTGTGCAGGGCCAGAGTAGAGCATGGCTTGAACATTTGATGTAAGTCTTATCCAGGGATGAGGAATAAATTCAATTTAGTTTGCATTTAAATATCAACCTACTTAATTCACATTTACAGAAACAATGTGTGACCAAAACACAAGCATTCTTAAAAATGTGCATGTTTCTGAATTTTTCAATGCAGTTCTGCAGCCAGATAATGTGTGCAATAATGCATAGACTAAAGTGTACTAGACTAGACTAAAGTGTACATAGAAATGCATATATTATTGAAAAGATTTAAAAAAAAAATATTAAGGAACACTGCATTGCAGAAACGTGTATATTAGGTAAAATTGCATAAAGATTTGTACATCATGAGAAATGCATACTAAAAAAAACCCAAAAACCTGGCAGCATATTTAGATATAGTCCCAGGCAAAGGTAACTTGCGGTCACCTGGCAAATTTCCACCAACTAGTTATTATCATTCTAAGAAGAAAATGATTGTTCTATAATAGGGAAAACTCCTAGCAGTTCCACATGATGCAGCTGCAGAGACCAACAACACACTGGGGAAGATATAATCATAATTACCATTTTTATCTTCTCATACAATTGACATCCAGAGTCCATTAGCAAGATGAACAATCAGCTTCTGAGGACAGCTATAAATCACACATGTTACTAAGAACACAATCTCGGCATAGGTAAGATGGTGCCAATTTTCTTTCTATGATCATTTGCTCTATATTTGTTTCCCTTGCATCCATCACCTTTTCCTGCCATGATTTTAAGTCCCTTCCCCCCACAAAAAAACACTACTGTATGTGTATCCCAGTTCTCATTCTTATTGCTTTATTCATCTTCAACTTCTCAATTTCTTACTATAAAAAAGTCCCGCATTTATTAGTTATTGATTTACACATTCATTCCTGCACACTGCCACAACCCAATGTACCTTACATTCTTTTGGACAAGCTGATTGAAAATCCTCAAGGTTACACTTCTTTTCTTACATTTTAAGACAAGATAATAGATACCTGTAGGTGAAAAGAAGCACATGGCTATTTTTTAAGAAAAGGAAAAGGCATACTTCTTAAGATCTCCCTTCAAGAATACAGGGAGGAGATAACAAGAATATGCTATTGAAAGTCACAGATTGATAAGGAGCTACTTTTAAATATAAGACTGGCACCCAAATTCCCTAGAAGACCACGTGGTGACCAAGTGTAGCAGCAGAATCAACTACGATTCTAAGAAGGCTGTAGCAAAACTGGTAACATCATCATATGTGCTGTAGATGGAAACATACGTTTGGAGGGGACTTTTTGTCAATAAAATCATATTGGTGGTAGCTTTGCTGCTTGCAATGCTATGTCATACTGTATGCAAGACTCATTCTATTAATTGTTCCATATATAATGATCCTCATCCTATCCCTCATGAATTTTACCAGTCAGGAGATTTTGTCATTGGTGGGATTGTTTCTCAAGTCTACTTCCTTTATAACAACCTCTCCTTCTTGGAACAGCCAGCACAGGCCTTGATTGAGGAATCCATGTAAGATTTCCTTCCTTCCTTCCTTCCTTCCTTCCTTCCTTCCTTCCTTCCTTCCTTCTCTGTCCCTCCCCTCCCTTCCCGCACAAACTTCCATCTCTCTCTCATTCAACAATAGTTCGGTTATCAATATCTGAGTGCACATCATTAAGATATTATTTCTTCTGCTTCATGCTATAACACATTGAGACTACCTTATACTGGGACAATATAGGCTTTGTGTCTGGATATTAAAGCACCATGGATTGGGGCCATCAATCAAATCTGACTCCTAAATGAGAAGATGCTTATGATAAATGGTAGATGCATTTAATTTACATTAATATGTCCCTGCCTTTCAGGATTTCAGGTTTTTAGGCATGTTCAATGCTCAATGGGTGGACAAGGGACGGGCACACATTTAAGTCCCACTCACAATGTCCTTGCATACATCATGCCCTCCCAGTACCTCTGTTGATTAATATGGCATGGTACATGATTGTGAGAGGGGTTCTATTCACATTCAAGCAAACATGAATAAAATCCTCCTTTATTACATTGCATTACATTACTGTTGTAATGTTTCATTGACAAAACATTATTTTTGTAAAGAAAGCGAATCTAACAGTGCAAGGGACAGTATAGTAAGGCCTTACATGACCCCAAAACATTCTGATAATTTAAATATTTATCAGAAAACTATATGTTTCATATAGGTTACTGCCAGGAGTCCAGGTTCCCAGCTTGATAGCGCAGTAAGCATAGGTAATTAAAAAGCAGGATTTATTGCAAAAACAAACAGATAGCTCCAGTCGGCTCTAACACAGCCGATGGTATTATCACTCAAGATGACCCTTCTGAAGACGCCTTCCAGTTTCTACAGAATATATTGAACCGTCACCCCTTGCGTCTCGTTTTGCTTCCTATCCAGCAGCCCTCCCATTCACCAACTCTTCAGACTTATTGGATTAGCTCCAGCCTCTTCCTGTTCTGACAGACTATCTCTGTGCCTGTTTGTGACTGATTGAGCTTCCTGGGAGCTTTGGCTGTGTTCCAGCCCGCTCTCAGTCATTTCCTCGGCAACTGGCATTCCAATGCCTGGAGGAGGCACCCCTGTCTTTTTTATTCTTTGCTCAACCGGTGTCAATTCTAACCTGTCTGTTCTGCAGCAGGCTGTAAAGTTCCACTAGGAGCTGGCTCATTCCTGACACATATTTTCTGCTAGCTTTATTCTATTATCTCCTTGGTTTTGCAACTTCTGTAGTATTGAGTTACATCTCAATATCAGAAGTTTGCTGTTGAATGATGATGAAGTGTACAAATGTATTTCTGTGGCTCATTGGCTATTGTTTTATTAAACAGGTTGTACCTCTTTTTACAGTTCGCTGCCTAAGAACTACCAGCACATTCTGGCTTTAGCATTTGCTGTCAAAGAGATCAATGAGAATCCCAGCATCTTATCAAACGTCTCTCTGGGGTTCTATATCCTCAATAGCTACTTCAGTGCAAGAATGACCTATAAAGCCACCCTGAGCCTGCTTTCCAAACAACAACAGTTTGTCCCCAACTTCTGTTGTGATGACCAGAACACACTGATAGCTTTCATTGGTGGATCTATATCTGAAATCTCTGTCAATATGGCCATTATTTCAGCAATGCACAAGACTCCACAGGTAAGCTCTTGGTCTAGAGATACCACAAAAGTGTTGCACCATCTTGATCAGGGATGCTGGAGGATTCCACTCCAAGCACACATGGAAATGGAAATTCACATGTTCATTAGTATTTAGGAAAGTAAATCAGGCAAGCACATATTATCTGTATTCACAGTTCTTGTTTTGTTTTTACATTATTTTAATTCATTTTCCAAATTATTACAAATCAAACCAAATTTAATTTACTGCAATTTCTTAAAATCCGGTTTCCTGTTCCTGTTCCAAACATATGATCATCATCATTCCCTCGCATAGCTGCATAATTTTTTATTTAGAGTCCAGTTGAAATCCTTCACTTGCCATTAAACCATTTGTACAGCTGGCCATGTTTTTCACCATACGAACAGCACCTCCGTTACATCTTATTAATAAATAATCCATTTCAAATGTGTAGTTCTTCATATACATTGTTGTTCTGGACCTGGTGTGCTTGGAGAGTTAATTACTATCTTCCATTGTTCAGTTATTTGCAGTGTTTATCTGGATGGTACAAGGTCACATTCCATTCCTTACTCTGTTAACAGACTAGCGTATGAGCTGCAGCCATAAATAACTCACAGAGTGCATATCCAAACTCCACCATTAAAATTCCACTCTGGAGTTCTTCCTCTGAACACAGTTAAAAAGCAAGATGTTTTTTCTCAAATTCAGCCTCTTTACCACATCTGTTCAGCAGCAGTTCATTCTCTCCCCCCCACACACACACACATTCCTGCGACAGCACTCCTACTCCAGTCCATAAATAATTTTAAATAAAGTCCATTCAGCCTCGGTTGAGGGGGGGTCATAGTAAAACCTTGTTAAATTACTTGTTGAGCATAAATCAAAAGCCTCCCCCCTCTTTTCCGAAATAACAAACAGAATAACATAGCAGCGGCTACACAGAGAAGAGAAGAGAAGAGAAGAGAAGAGAAGAAAAAAGGAGGCCATTTGAAAACCATAAGAAAGCACAAAGCACCTTGTCCTCCCCCTTCTTTTTCCTGTTGCTGTAAGGATTCACAAGCTTCAAAGAAAACATTCAGATACCTTGAAAGAGTGTCTGCATATGTCAGTCCAGTTCAGATGTAGAACTAATTATCAAAGGGTACTTCCTGGAATTCTTCAAGCAGAGGGAAGAAAAGCTATAAATCATGGATGGTCAAATGCTTGATTGCCTGCATCATACTAGATTTTGCACTTGATTGCCTACAGGACCATTTCCAACTCTGGGATACAAAGACACACTTTTTTATTATGTGCAAAAAATCTTATATGTTTTATTTCAGCTCACTTATGGGTCATTTCTGGCAGTACAACATGGCAAAATGCTATTTCCATTTTTGTACCAGATGGTTCCCAACGAAGCCTACCAATACATGGGAGTTGTGCGGTTACTTCAGCATTTCAGATGGACATGGGTTGGGCTCTTGGCTGTGGCAGATGACAAAGGGGACCAGTTTTTACAGACCGTGGTGCCAATGCTCTCCCAGAATGGCATATGTTATGCCTTCATAGTAAGAATACCAAAATGTAATTATGTGGATGAATTGATAGAATTGCTTATACAGCAACAGAAAAACTATGAGATTCTCATGGAGAGAAAGGTCAGTGTGTTCTTTGTATATGGAGAACCTCCATCCTTTCAGGTTATGAGAATGTTGCTATTTCTAGCACCTTTCTTGTCACTGCCACCTCTGGGCAAAGTGTGGATTGTTACATCCCACTGGGATTTTGAATCACTGTCCGTTCAAAAGATCTGGGATATACAAGCCTTTCATGGTACCATATCCTTCAGCATTCATTCAAATCAGCCATTGGGATTTCAAGAGTTCATTAAGGGAGTAAGACCTTCCTGGGCCAAAGGAGATGGTTTTATCCAGGACTTCTGGGAACAGGCATTCAGCTGCTCATTAAAGTCTAATGAACAGGAGGGAAAGGAGAATAAAATCTGCACTGGAAAGGAGAAGATGGAGAATATTCCTGGAATTCTGTTTGAAATGGACATGACTGGCCACAGCTATAATGTCTACAATGCTGTCTATGCTGTGGCACATGCTTTGCATGCCATGTACATGCACAGCTTCAAATACAGAACAATGGAAGAAGGAAGGAAATTAGCCGTTCAGAATATACAACCCTGGCAGGTAATGACAATTAAATACAATGGCTACAGAACAGATTAGCTTATGATCCAGAAATAAAGGCACTTCTATCTCTGCATGAAACAATTCCAGCAGTAGGGGACTGTTTGGGGACGAGGGTATTCATTTTGATAAGTAATGTTACTAATGACCTTTTCCCCATAATATGCCAAGCATTTGTAGCCTAATAGAGAGGAACGACAGTAAGCAATAGAAAATGAACTCATACATAGAAGACCCAGACAGACTTTTAAGAATGCTAAACATTGGAATATTTGGGAGGCCTAGAATCATTATTTATCCCTTTGTCAATATATTCTTCCAAATTAGGTCCATCACTTTCTAAGTAGGGTCATATTCAATAATAGTGCTAGAGAAAGTCTGCACTTTGATGGAAATGGAGAAATGGTGGCCAGTTTTGATGTTACCAATTGGATGATGTTTCCCAATGGCTCAGTGATGAGAGTAAAAGTTGGAAGGCTAGAACCTCAAGCTCCTCCAGGCAAAGAGTTAACAATTCATGATGACCAAATTGTCTGGCACCAAAGCTTTAATCAGGTGAGACTCATCTTTTGAAAACATATTATTACAGTTGAGCTTTAATTCTTCTAAAATCTCACAGAATCTCTTTATTTCATGAACAAGGCCTCATCTCAAAGAGGGTTCATCATCTTTTTTTTTTTTTAATAATATTTATTAAAAATTTTCCAGAATAAAAAGGAAAGATAGCAAGCAAGAAAGAAAAAACAGATATGATTTACACTTGGTTTCAGTGGCATCTTTCCCGGACTTCCCACCCCCCACCCCCTCTTGTATTCCATTTCCCTTAAATTGATTCCACAGATTCTTACCCCAAATTTTAAAACCTTATTTGTAATTTTAAATAACCCATTTATTCCAAATTAATTTATCTTATTTATCTTAATGAGCCATTTCTCCTTATATTTTATATAATTCCCTAAGATCGACCCCATTTCCCTTCCACGAATTCCCCTATTTTCAAACAACAGACATGAAAAAAGAAAAGAAAGAAATAATATATAATTTTACAGCCTTTGGATTCCAAATCTCCCCCCCCCCCATTCCCCAGTTCCAATCCCCAAAGTTCATCCATTGTCTACTGCCAGCCTGGTGTATCCACGTCTATATCTCAACTCCACTTTGCCGTCTTTTGATAGCTTTTAATTTCAGAAAGTCCAATCTCGAAAAAACTCTCAGAAAAAGTCATTGTTCTTCCATCCAGACCTCTATGTTTAAGAGTCTAACTTAAATTCTATTTCTTGGTCCTTTTAAAGTCTGGATGTTCCAAATACTCCGGCTTCAAATTTGGTCCAGCTCTTATTCCTCAGGTTGCTTTTTCCTGTTCTGCTGCAGAAACCTTCTAATTCAGAAACTTTTTGTTCTCCACAGAGGCTTTTGTTATTCAGGAACATAACTTGCGTCAAGTCCCTTCCTTTCTTCAATAGATAAATCCATTGTCTCCTTTAGTATAGAAACCTCTGTAGACAAAATAATGCTTCGTTTTTGCAGCTTTCCCAAGAGATAACAGATCCTGCTCAAATTCATAGTATTTTTCCACTTGCTGCTACTGTTGCAATGTCCCAGCCTCCCTCTAGAGGGAATATGGTAACTTAATTTCTTTCAAAATCAGACCCAAAAGTCAAATAACTTGTTGCCTTTATTTCCAATAATTTATGTCCAAATTGTAACAAATCTAACCAGCAAAGCCATCGTAACAAAGTTCTCTTTTATTTTCCTGCTTTGACAGCTACTTTGACAGCTGTCAAAGTTTCTGTGTCTCTTCACCAGTCTCTCATAGCGGATCATTCCCGGTTCCCGGGGGGGGGTTGCACTTTAGTTCCCACAAATCAGTCTTCTCCTCCAGCACAATTATTGTAATTTCCCTTCGTGAAGTTAAAAATTTTTTTCAGGTAAACAAGTTCATCTCTCGATCTTAGTTGTCAAATCCTTGCATTGAGCCATCTACAACAGGGGGGGCGGACTTCCTTTTTGCACTCCCCCCACTCGCTCCAAATTCAAAGATCAAATTTCCCTTTTAAGTCCAATCAATTTACTCACGGGTTGTTCCTTTTAGTCCAAATCCGAAATTTTCAAAGAAGAAGTCGTTGCTCTCCGCCGAATGGCATGCGGCTTCGCTGGGCAGGGGAAGCATTGGACTCACAGCACCACACCCCCCGTCACCCGCTCCGCAGCCTTTAAAAAGGCTCCTTCGTGGGTCGGGGGGGCGCAAATGGTGCCCGCCGAGTCACCAAGTCCATGGGCATCCCCGCCCATGGTTTTTGAGGGTCCCCTCGTCGCCGGCACGGCAGGACCCGACCCCTACCCAGCCGACTCCCTCCGTAGCTCGGAGGGAGTCCGCCATTCGGCGATGGCGCCGAATATTTCACGAGGGCAGCAACACCTTTCTGATGAACTGAAGTATTGTTATTATTAATCAAACCCATCAGTTAATTAAATGTAAGGAATTAGTTTTTCGTTTACCTTCATATGAAGTCCTCTACAGTGCACAAGTCCCATCATTTCTGACCACTGATTGGAGTTATAGTTATGTCTAGAGGGCAGCATTTTGGCTACCCCTGACTTATAAGCACACTGTAATCTCCCTCAATCATCCAGAACTTGAGACTAACTACCTTTTGTAGGTCCATGGCTTGGTGCAAAGCTAATTGAATGAGAGAGATAAAGGAACTGCAGTTTTCCACCTTTCACTGATCCTTTTAATTCTGACTGGTGTAAAAACTGACAATTTTGGTGTATGGGGACAATGTGCTTGGAGACCAATATCAGGTCATGTTATTTCTGTTTGCCATACACCCCATTATGTAGAATGGATGGCTGGCCTTGCTTAAAATCCTTCATGTTTCTTTACAGGTGCTGCCAGTTTCTATATGCAATGACAACTGCTATCCTGGCTATAGCAGGAAGAAGAAGGAGGGAGAGAGATTTTGCTGCTATGATTGTGCTCGGTGTCCAGAAGGAAAGATCTCACACCAGAAGGGTAGGAGGAGTAATCAATAAATTTTATAAAATACACAGGGAACAGAACATAAAACAACATAACCTAGAGTCACAATCCTCCAAGCAGATCTTAATGCACTCATCAATTCAAATAGGAGCTGGTGTGTGTGTGTGTGTGTGTGTGTGTGTGTGTGTGTGTCCCTAAGAAATCTCAGACTTTAAAAATTATCAGTCAGTTTTTGAAATGGGTCTGCAAATGTACTAGAAGCTTCAAGAGAAGAGAAATATGTTCCTAATATTTACTTCTGAATAAGATATGAGCTGCCACATTTTGGAACAAGTGAAATTTCGAAATCTTCAAAGGAAACCCCTGGTGGACTGCAATGCAGTAATGCATCCTCAATGTATTGAACACATGTATTGCCATAGCCAGATAAACCTTCTTTAGGAATGGGCACAGTTGGTGTACCAGCCCAAACTGGACAAACATACTCACCCAAGGCTACAATGTCCACCTGGATGTGAAAGAGCAAAACTATTACAAAATTATAAGTAAGATTTAGCAAAGCTAAGCATGTAGTGATTGGTGCAATTTGCATAGACAGTGGGAACAACCAACTTGCATGGGTTTTCCTTTTTCATGTATAATATTCAGAAGTGTGTGTGTGGCTTGATGCCATCATTGAGATAGAAAGGGAATAGCAAATTTCTGTTTATTATACCAAACTAATTTTGATTTGTTTATTCACACATAGCATCCCTCATAGAAGACTTTCACCTAAAAGCCTTCACTTCTGTGGCTTCCCCAATAATGGGAAGTAGGTAGATGGTGATTTAGCAGTAAATCACTATATTTTTTTTAAGTACATTAGTGAGAATTTTTGACTTGGTTATTTAAAAATGACGATAGAAAGGCTTTTATTCTGAACTAGACTGTTAGGATTTCTAGAATCTCTTTATTAAAAAGCAGATTTGCATTTGAATATAAAGCTGACCTTTCTCCCCCTCTTTCTCTCTCCCACCTGCAAAAAGCAGACCACTTTGCAAAATTTTCTCCAAACATTCTGCACCATATGTTGTGGTGGCCTCAATTTTCCCCACTCAGTGCTCTGGAATGATTCAAGTGGTACAGACAAAATAATGCACAGGTTGCCAATGCATTTGATGGCCACTTACAGCAGCAGCCAAAAAAAAAACCCCACATCTTTTTGGGCTGGTTATACAGGAAGGTGCTCTAATTACTGCTAATGGGGATTTGAAGCCCAACACTGAGGGACAGGCATGCAATTTCTATTTCTGCTAGACAAATTTGGTGCAATCCTCTTCTCACTTCCCCATTACTCTGCTTGGTCATCCCAAGTATATGCAGTGCATCCCATCAACTCACCAGTAAGGTGAGACAGCAATTTTTCTTCATCTGTGAGACATGATCTTATTGCACATGTGTTCCACTGAGATAAATGTCACTTAATTAAATGTCACATGATTAAATGTTCATATCCATTGTAAATGAATCAATGTATTCCATTCTTTGCATTCATTCCACAAGCAGAATCAAGTCAGTGTGCTTCCGAAACTTCATGGATGGTCCACCATCCCGGAACTGACCAGAACCAAACTATTACAGTTTCAAAAAGCTAGCTGTGCAATGTGCCTTCATACCATGCTCTGGGATTAAAGGGCTCTCCAAACTCAAATACAATAGTAATAATAATAATAATTAGGCATGTGAAAAGTGCTTTTTGGATGTTTAAAGTGCTCCACATACACTATCCCAATAACATCAATAACAATCTTGTAAATTATACATGAGAATTAAGACTAACAAAGAACAGCATTTCCAAGAGTCACCTTCTATGTTCATGACTTGAGAAGAGGTCTGCATCATACAAAAATTGTGTCACAGAAAACATTTAGTCATTACCAGATCTGTATGATCACCAAGCACTCTCACTTTCTCTTTGAAATTATGGGAATCCTTTCTCCTAGTGTTGGTCAAAGAAATGCAACATTTAAAAATTAGGGAGGTGTTGGTTAACATTTTAAAATACTTAAACAATTCCTCCTTTTTTTCAGACATGGATGCCTGTGTCAGTTGTCCAGAAGACCAATACCCCAACAACAGCCAAATTGAATGCATTCCCAAGATTCTAGTCCACCTTTCTTATAAAGAAACGTTAGGGAGCATTTTAACTATCACGGCTATTTCTTTCTCCTTGATCACAAGTTTAGTACTTGGAACTTTTATGAAGCACAAAGACACTCCCATAGTCAAAGCCAACAATGAGACCCTTACCTGCATCCTCCTCATCTCTATCCTCCTTTGCTTCCTCTGCTCCTTACTCTTCATCGGACAGCCTGGAAAGGTCATCTGCCTTTTTCGACAAATTACTTTTGGCATCATCTTTTCTGTGGCTCTTTCATCTGTGTTGGCAAAAACCATCACTGTGGTTCTGGCATTCATGGCAACCAAACCAGGATCTAGAATGAGGAAATGGGTGGGGAAAGGACTCGCAAATTCTATTGTCCTTTCCTGCTCCTTTATTCAAGCAGGCATTTGTGCTCTTTGGTTATTTACATCCCCTCCATTCCCTGATAGAGACATGCACACAGTGCATGGAAAGATAATACTAGAATGTAATGAAGGTTCAGCAATCATGTTCTATTGTGTCTTGGGCTACATAGGCTTCCTGGCCATTGTCAGTTTGGTTGTGGCTTTCCTAGCCCGGAAGTTGCCAGACAGTTTCAATGAGGCCAAATTTATCACTTTCAGCATGTTGGTGTTTTGCAGTGTTTGGATAACCTTTCTTCCAACCTACTTGAGCACTAAAGGAAAATATATGGTGGCTGTGGAAATCTTCTCCATCCTGTCCTCCAGTGCTGGATTGCTTGGTTGCATATTTTTCCCTAAATGCTACATCATTGTACTGAGACCAGAGCTGAATAACAGGGAGATACTAATAAGAAAAAAATAATAATATGATAATGCTTATACAACTGGATAGCTCAGTTGGTTAGAGCATGGTGCTTATGACACCAAGGTTGCAAGTTCATTCCCCATATGGAAAGCTACATATTCCTGCATTGCAGGTGGATGAACTAGATGATCCTCACGGTCCCTTCCAATTCTACCATGCTATGATTCTATTACCTGGTTTTATCTGTGTTACCTGAAAATAGTGAGGGAAGGGATGTTATGAGAATTTATGCATGAGTGCTTGCCTAGGCAAATGTTACTGCTCAAATTCTCAAGGGGTCCTTGTATCTTGATCCTTCTCTCACACACACACTTTTGGCTTCAGCTCATCTGCAAGATGTCCTCCTCACCTTTGACTATTAGTAAGGTAAAAACAGTGTTCAGCATAGTGTTACTATTGTCTTTTTTCCACTCAGCATCATGGGATTTGTAGTTCACCATGACATATCAATTGATAAGTCCTTTGCCTACACCTCATATGACCAAACAACATTGAGGCAAGTAACTGTTGCACTTTGCATAAAATACCTGCACATCTTTTTCTTTATTGAAACTCACCCAACCCCTAACTCAAACTGTGAACATGTTCTCCCAAAACATTTCCCACACACAATCCAGTTGCCTATTACAGTTCTCTTTCTGCTCTCTCAGTACATGTTTATGAATGGAGTGCACTGATATTACTGCAGTAAGTTAAAGCATCTTTGAAGAACTGCTACCCTATTGAGGAAAAGAGACACATCTGAAGTAAGTCCAAAAGACAGAAGGCTCATGAAAGTACAATAGGCATGCAGATGGAACAATGAGATATTCTTGAAGGGAAGAAAAAGCAAGTGCCAAAACTCCAGTGAAATATATAAGGCTTATGCTGGCAAGAGGGGGCAGTTCAGAGCCCAAAGACCTCAGCACTGACGTCACATCCCAAGAAGGTATTGCCAGCCTTCACACACTCAGCAAGTTTAGGCCCTGCAACAAAAAGGGATACAAGATGGTTATTTCAGTGTGGCACCAGCAAGCAGTTTCCTGACAGACCCCTAAGCTTTCTATCCATAGCAAACACAGTAAGAATGGCAGTAAAACTCACACTAAGAACAAAATAAATAAATCAACAATTTATGTTGCAAGCTAAATGACAAATTAAAATGCACACTTTGATTTCCTTCCTCCACCGTTCCTTTCTCTCCTTTGCCTTTGTATATCCATCACTATTGTCCTTATTATTATAGGCTGTTTGCCTCTCTCTCTCTCTCTCTCTCTCTCTCTCTCTCTCTCCCACACACACACACACACACACACACACACTCACCTGTGCTCTCATGGAGCCATACCACGGCTTTTGCCTCTAATAGCTGCCAGATATCACTATGTTCTGCAAAGTGGACATGTAGCCAGAGAACGACAAGAACTGTTGTCCATGCAGTTTGGACCACCTGAAATTATGTGCAAGGGAAGGGGAGGAAAACATCAAGTGATTCTTGCTCATCCTGTCAGGGATACCTCCAATGCCCGCCCCCATGGGGACCCCCACCTTGGATGGATCCAAGAATGATTTCTATCTTCAAGGGCCCATCCAGGTGAAGACGCAGAAGAGCGTATGAGCTTTCCAAAGGAGGTTTGGGCTGGGTATTCATCAGTATGCAGATGACACCCAGCTCTACCTCTCCTTTAAATCAGAACCAGCAAAGGCAGTGAAGGTCCTGTGTGAGTGCCTGGAGGCAGTTGGAGGATGTATGGCGGCTAACAGATTGAGGTTTAATCCTGACAAGACAGAAGTACTGTTTTGGGGGGACAGGGAGCGGGTGGGTGTGGGGGACTCCCTGGTCCTGAATGGGGTAACTGTGCCCCTGAAGAACCAGGTGCGCAGCCTGGGAGTCATTTTGGACTCACGGCTGTCCATGGAGGCACAGGTTAATTCTGTGTCCAGGGCGGCTGTCTACCAGCTCCACCTGGTACGCAGGCTAAGACCCTACCTGCCCACGGACTGTCTTGGCAGAGTGGTGCATGCTCTAGTTATCTCCTGCTTGGACTACTGCAATGCTCTCTACGTGGGGCTACCTTTGAAGGTGACCCAGAAACTGCAATTAATCCAGAATTCGGCAGCTAGACTGGTGACTGGGAGTGGCCGCCGGGACCACATAACACCGGTCCTGAGAGATCAGCATTGGCTCCCAGTACGTTTCCAAGCACAATTCAAAGTGTTGGTGCTGACCTTTAAAGCCCTAAACAGCCTCGGTCCTGTATACCTGAAAGAGCGTCTCCACCCCCATCGTTCAGCCCAGACACTGAGATCCAGCACCAAGGGCCTTCTGGCGGTTCCCTCATTGTGAGAAGTGAGGTTACAGGGAACCAGACAGAGGGCCTTCTCAGTAGTGGCGCCCACCCTGTGGAACACCCTCCCTTAAAATGTGAAGGAAATAAGCAGCTATCCTATCTTTAAAAGACATCTGAAGGCAGCCCTGTTCAGGGAAGTTTTTAATATTTAATGCTGTACTGTTTTTAGCACTTGATTGGGAGCTGCCCAGAGTGGCTGGGGAAACTCAGCCAGATGGGTGGGGTATAAATAATAAATTATTATATTATTATTATTCCAAATGTCCTACCTGAGTAGGCATTTTGCCCAGAATCTCTGCTTCACTCAGACCTAGTATGCTGAGCAGGTTGGCATCAAGGGACCAGGAACCATCAGCATTCTGCAGGGAGACTAGCCTCAGGAGAAGTGATTCATTTGCTGTTGGGGAAATAAAGAAAAAAATGCACACCTTGCAAGCATTTCCTTTATTCTTCCTCTATTCTCCAAAGGGTTTTGAAAATCCACGAAAACAAAGAAAGGTCACGATCTGTGGAATTCAGGAAATAATGTATGAAAGTGTACAGCATTGTTTACGACACCATTCTGGAACCATTTGATACATATTGTGGGAGCCTTTGGGAAGCCTTGAATGCTGGGGCCTTAGAAGAAGAGGGATTCAGTACCACATGATTACAAAGAGAATAATTACCCCACTGCCAGCTTCCAAGGTCTGGGCATGCTAGCCAACCTTTCAGGCTTCCCAAATCTACTTTATGCCTTAAACCAGGGGTGGGAAACTTTTTAAAGCCACACTGATACCTGCCCAACAGGTAGTATATGACATCAGGTATGAGGCACATGACCATGGTTCAGACCAAATGGACAGGCCTAGTAGATCATATTTGGCCCATGGGCCAGAGGTTCTCCACCAAATTATGCCTTGGATTGGAGTGCATTTCTTTCTGTATATGCACCCATTTGAACCATTCTTTAAGATTGGCCTCCAAGTCTCATTGACCTGGTGCCAAGTAGGGTCAAATTAGCAGGCACTACACATAGCACCTTTTCAGTGGTGGCCCCAGCTTACAGTCTCCCTCTCTGAGCACGTACAGGCAAAACTGTGAATGCTGTTTGTGCCAGCTGGGAAGGGGAAGAGAGATGGGAGAGTCCAGCAAATCCATATGCATGTCTCTAGCTGGCAGCTCTACTGACCCTGATGTCTGTGAGCTTCCTTGGGATGGGGAAGAAGAGAGAAACACCAGCTGTAGCTTATTGCTACCCCCCTTTTGTGTGTGTGTGTGTGTGTGTGTGTGTGTGTGTGTGTGTTCAGTTGCTATTGTGGATAAGGGAGAGAAGTGTATTACGGTGAATGCTATACTGCTCAGGGTGAGAGCCTGGATAGTTTGGAAAGTAGGGGTAAAAGATGTTAAGTTACTCAAAAGCCTCAGGGTGAGAGTCTGTTGGCACAGAGTGAGCCCTCCTTGTGAGAGAGACAGAGAAGGGGTGACTGCCAAAGTGGGGAAATGAAGTGAGAGCTGTTGCTAAGACTTTTCATTCTTTAATCTGTTTCAGTCTGTTTCTATCTAGGTATTTGGTTAAATTTGAAATATTAATTTTTACTGCTGTTTTGCTTGTTTACCTTGATAAATTGTTGTTTATTTGACCTGCTTATAATTTTTGTATCCTGTTTTTCTCTATTTATTTTCGTTACTTTGCTCCCCACTCTGGAATTGAAAAGTAAAAATAATAAGTAAGTAAATAAGTAAATATGAGCCCTGCAGTGTTAGCTTTAAAAGCAGGCCTTTCTGTTCCAAGCTGCATTTAATCTATATTTTAGTGCTCTGTATTTAACTTCTATTTTCAATTTCTCATTACTGGCTACCTTGATGTTTTAGTCCAAGTGCATTTTTAATAAATTGTGGCTTTCTAGATTAATATGTTGTGAGAGCCACCTGGATGGGCTTTGAATTAATTATAAATTATACAAATGATAAATGCAAACAGAATAAATTCCACATGAATCATAAAGAACTGAGTCATCCCCACCTGCAAAGTTCCCCTCCTTCACTTTCATAGTCCTTTCCTTCTTTCCATATATTGGAGAGATAAGGTGTGTGATAGAATCTGGATTTAAGAGTGGGATTTTATTATGCATGGACACTTAAACCTTCTGCTTTTTTCCAAAAACTTATTATTAATCAACAATACATGCTGCTAAAAAGAGGTGAGTTATTGTCTCAACTGTCAAGCATGCTTATTTTGCATTCCCAACCATTTGTACACCACATAGTGATTCTGAAGATCTCTGTGACTTAATCTCTGGAAGCAGCAAGTGGTCAGAGGGTGGGAAATCTCCGGTCACAGATCCTAGTCTCTTAGCAATGACTTCTAATTGGTGGCGTTCTGCGCCTGATTTCTCCCTGCAATAGACATTATCCTTCCAAGTTCTTGGCCAAGATACTGATAAGAAGGAAAGGAGGGAGGAGAATCTGTAAATGTTAAGTCTAAGAAATTCAACATGATCTGGGGTTTCTTAGCACATAAATCTAGACATGTATACAGTGCAAACTCACATCCTGTTGCAATCCTACACTTACTTGGGAGACTGGCATGGTCAAACACTGCATTTTCAGCATTAAGGAACTCTCCAGTAGTGGAATAACTTCTCCAACCTCTGGTACTGCTGGCAAAAAGGGTGGATGCTGAGAAATAGAGCTTTGAGGAAAATTCTAAAGCTCTCAGCAAAATACTCTTGCATCTGGAAGGTTCACACTTATATTCATAACAGCATTTATCACTTTGGAGTATATCAGCCCACACAGAGCCTAAAAAGAGATAGAGTACAAGTAATACTGAAGATGATGTTTCCCACCATATCCCAGGCACAAGACAAAGAAAATAGAGCAGGGGTCAGCAACCTTTTTCAGCAGAGGGCTGGTGCACTGTCCCTCAGACCTTGTGGGGGGCCGAACTATATTTTTTTTTTGGGGGGGGGGGAATGAACAAATTCTTATGCCCCACAAAAAAACCAGAGATGCATTTTAAATAAAAGCACACATTCTACTCATGTAAAAACACTCTGATTCCCGGACCATCCGCAGGCCGGATTGAGAAGGTGATTGGGCTACATCTGGCCCCTGGGCCTTAGGTTGCCTACCCCTGAAATAAAGGGACAAATAAGCAACCCCCCCCCCCCGGAACCCTGGGAGCGATTTGTGAGAGCGCCGGGAGAAGAGAAATAGAGGTTTTGACAGCTGTCAAAGAGCTGTCAAAGCGGAAGAATAAAATAGAGGACTTTGTTACGAGGACTTTGCCGGTTACATTTGTTACAAATTGGATACAAATTGTTTTAAACAAGGAATAACAAGTTATTTTGACTAGTGGACGTGATCTGGAAGGGAATTCAGTTATTGCAAACCACCTAGAGGAGCCGAGGGATATTACAAGTATTGTTGGCGTGGAATTTGACCAGAACTTTCTATCTCCTGGGAAACTGCAGAAATGGAACACTATTTTGTCTACAGAGGTCTACACACTAAAGGAGACAATAGATTTATCTATTGAAGAATGAAAGGGACTTGACGTAATGTTTTGTTCCTGAATAACAAGCTTCTGCAGAGGAATTAGAAGCTTTTGGAATTAGAACATTTGTGCAGGAGAGCAGGAAAAAAAAAAAAGGAGGAGTGAGATCAACAAGAACAACAAAAATAATAAGAACGGGACAGGACAAAGCTGGAAGTGGGAACATTTGGGACATCCAGATTTGACAGGCTTAAAGAAATAAAATTGGAGTTTTTACTCCTAGATATAAAAATCTGGATGGAAGAAATGGGCCTTTTTTGAGACAGATTCCTTCCAAGATTGGACATTCAAAATTAAAGATGACTGGGAAAGGACTATGGCTTAGAGAGATGTGGGAACTCCAGGAAGACATCAGACGTTGAGGAACATTGGGAACGCAACCGGGAAAGGGGGGAGGGAAATTTGGAATCCAAAGGGTGTAAAATTATTTTTTTACTTTTTTCTATTTTAATCTGTATTGCATATTAAAGGGGGGAACTCGCGGAAGGGAACAGGTCGATTTTAGGGGATGGGAAAATATTTTTAAAATTGGGTCAATGATAATAAGTTTAAATTTGGGATAAGAACTTGTTGAATTTTCTTGTTTATTTGTAAGAATTGGAATACAGGAGGGGGAGGGGAGGGGAAGTCCCGGAAAGATGTTATTGGGAAAAAGATTTTAAAATTGGATGTTTTGTTTTGTTTTTATTTTGTTGTAATTGGAAAATCTTAATAAATATCATTTAAAAAAAATAAAATAAAGGGACAAATAGCCACCTTAAGTGGAGAGGCCTTGGTGAGGAAGCCAGTCTACAACATTCCTTCAGCTTCTTTTACATCCATCCTACCAAACACAAAAAATTCTCTATAGTCATTCTTAGCTCTTCTCCAGCTTTCATACCGTCACCAAAGCCCCTTTTATTTGTTTCAGTATAAATCTCAGGCCCCCTATCTTGAAGTTTATCTACTGTTGTCATACCACACTGCTCTGCTAGTTTCCTCCAAGTCCCAGTACTTGTTGATTTCTCTGGGTCAACTTTTTCACTGTTCCCCTCCCCTATAATGCTTCAGTGCTCCGTACTATTTGGATATGGAATCTCTCTGAATTCAACAGGGGCTTGAAGCGGCTCCCCCTGTTCCATATTCACTACCACGTAAGCAGTCTGAGCACACAGCACCCCAGAGCTCAGGCTGGTCTCCAGCACCAGCTGCTGCTTTGCTGTCGATCTTGTTTCCTCCAGTTCTTTCAAAACAGCCTGAGCTGCCAGTCGGTGAACAGGAAACCTGTAGAGAGACAAAGGGTGGGGAGGAAAGTGCAAGGCAGAATTTGAAGTGGAAGGTGTGATGGGTGGTGGTGGTAATGCCTTCATGGCCCACCCCTTTCTGGTATTCCCTGGGGGGGGGGGACAGCATTATAATAGACGGCTGCCAACTTCAAAAGTCAATTTCATTGAAGATAAAACCATGAATGGCTACTAGCCTTTATGACTGTGTACTACCTCCAGTTTCAGAGGTGATATTTTGGGAATCACAAGTGAGAAGAATGCTGTTGGACTCAGATCCTGCCTGCATGTTTCCTATAGGCATCTGAATTGCCACCGTGCTGGATTAGAAGGGCCTTTGACATCATCTCACAGGACAATACGTTCCTAATCATTAGACAGGATGAAGCTCCTGCCTGAGTCTGCTCTGTCAACTGCGCCTCCTATCATCCCTGGTCACTGGCCATCCTGACTGGTGCTGGTGGCAGAATGAGTCAAACAACAACCAGAGGGCCAAAGGTTCTTCATTCCTCCTCTCTTTATAATTTCTTTTTAATATATCTGGTCTCAAATTTTAGCTTTCAGGAATGAATACATTTTTGAAAGTTAGACAGTTAGGGGGGAAGCAGGGTGGGGAGTCCAACCTGTCATTCTCCTCTGCCTCAAGTCGAAAGTCCATCTTCTCTGTGAAAGTCTGGCCTTGCATGCTGTACTGGAGCACAACAGAACCCTCTGGGAGGTCAGAGGTCTGCAGGAAAGAAATAAAAGCATCAGGTGAAGTAGTGTTTGACAATGGTCAGTAACCTGGGTGGTGTAAAAGGGCCATTAGCTCACAGGGACAAGGCCTAAAGAGAGACTGGCACTTTACCTTCTTATTTTGGCAGACTTTAGAGAAATGAGCATAAATGTTCATGTGCAGGGCCAGCCCTGCCGTTTGGCAAACTGATGCAGTTACCTTAAAAGACAGATGCATTGGGGCAGCAATTTCTAGTTAATTTTAGGTTTAGTACAGATTACACATGGCCTTCCCCATAATGAAGAGAGAGAGCATCCCCATTTAAAGGTAAAGGTACCCCTGCCCATATGGGCCAATCGTGTCCGACTCTGGGGTTGCGTGCTCATCTCGCTTAAGAGGCCGGGAGCCAGCGCTGTCCAAAGACACTTCTGGGTCACGTGGCCAGCGTGACGAAGCTGCAGCTAGCGAGCCAGCACCAGAGCAGCACACGGAAACGCCGTTTACTTTCCCACTATAAAGCGGTCCCTATTTATCTACTTGCACTTAAGAGTGCTTTCGAACTGCTAGGTGGGCAGGAGCTGGGACTGAACGATGGGAGCTCACCCTGCCACAGGGATTCGAACCGCCGACCATACGATTGGCAAGTCCTAGGCGCTGAGGTTTTACCCACAGCGCCACCCGCGTCCCTAGCATCCCCATCTACTCTCAACCAATTTCCCTACGTTATACCTGGATAAATTTAGTTTCCACAACATTATCATATCATTTTCCTCCACCACCTTTGCCCCTAACTCTGGTGCAGCTCATCACACAGCACACATCACATTGATTTTGCCCACCAACTACCGGTATGTATTCCACCATTATATTGGGCCTACTTGCCTGTTGCTGCCCGCAGATCTGAGCGTACATGAGGTAGCGTTCCCCTGCAAAGATGGCTTGAGTGCTTGACCCCAGAAGCACGGCCTTAAGGGCAGGAGGCAAATGCCACTCTAGTTTAATGTGTTTCACTTCCGGCTGCAGAGAACACTTCAGAGATCGCAGTGCCTGTGAAACACAAATGATCTCACAATCAAGGGTGACGAGAGATCAAACATAACTTGGGGAGAAAACTTATAGCAAGATCTGTTGGGATGGGCAGGGATAGGATCTGGTGGATATCTGGCTGAGCTATGTATGAGATTCCTGACACAGCTGTACCACACCAGCTTAACTCCCTCATCCTTGGCTCAGCCAAGAAATACACACATATCTCCCTCTCCTGGTTTGGGTGGGACCAAACTGGCTGAGCAGATCTTATGTGTGAGCCCTGAAAAGGGGTTTTTGGGGGTGAGACCATAGAGGGGTGTATCCTAGGCCTGCTCAGCTCAGTAATGAGACATGGCAACCAGGTGTAACTTAAGCTGGCAAAAAGGGTGGTGTAACTCAAACACCATTTTAAAAACTTTTTTTCACCCTGCCAGGTAGAAGTCCAAAAACTACTGGAGAGCCACAAGGTCTTAATCCCTGGTCTATTCTGATTGGCAGTAGCTCTCCAGAAGCTAAGACAGAAGTCTTAGCTAGAGATGGCAGAGATTGAACCTGAGGCATTCTGCATGCCCTCAACCACTGAGCTCTGGCTCTTCACCCAAGTGTTGGATGGGGTCTATCAGATCATGGTGATGAAGACAAAACACCAGGACACTCACCTTGGCCTGCATTTGCTCCTTGCTCCTGATGAATTCAGCTCTGCCACCACTTGCTTCAGCAATGCCACCTATGAAGTATGAGGAAGTCCCTTCACCAATCCCAAAGGAGAAGCATCTGTATGACAGTGGGGGAAAGGTCAGTGCTCTACTCTATCCCATTGTGCATGTTTCAAGAAGTATCCACCATCAAGGCTTGCTAAACATAGTATCGTGACACTCCTCGTGGGTAAAATTGAGTGTTTCTCAAGTAAGCACCACTGGGACCTGAAAAGGCTGGCAGGATCCATCCCATACTTTCCTGCTTCCTCAAGTTTCCAGCCATGCTCAACCAGACTCTTCCTCCAACCCCATTTCATAGGGCTAGTTCACTTAAAATTAAATGTCATTCACCCTACCACAATCTCATATCCTGTTCTCACCTGTGGGACTTACTGTGACTCTGAACTTCAGCAATGACCTCATCTACGTTAGATACCTCTCCATCCGTGAATACAAAGACCTGGAGAAAGATAGGGGTGTATAAAGTTAACTTGGAAGTCCGTGCATGCGTGCGCACACACATACACACACACACACACACACACACACACACTTCTTCTATCCCTTGGGGAGGAACAAAGTTGTATTTATGTTTTGAATTCCTGGTTCAGACTTGCTTGCAGTTCACAGCAACTAGGATCAATTTTCTAGCCCACTGGATACATTCCAAATCCCTCTTGAGATCATAACCTGGCTCTCTAAAATACAGTAGTATATTATTTAATTTATTTCATAACTGTATATACCACCTGATTGTAATTTTTTTAAAAAAAATCAAACAAAGGTAATCATTTGTTTTAAGTGAATAGCCAGGGTGTTGTCATTTGAGCAGATATAATTTGGGGGGGATTACATCTCCTACCTGTCAAACAGGGATGAAACTAGCTGAGACTACTTTTTTGCCCTTGTTGTATTGGTTGAGATTATAACATGAAGAGAGGAGATAAATAAAAGGCAATGGATATGTAGCCGCATGGAACTACAATTAATTTACCGTATTTCACATACATGAAGGTGTGATGAATTTACCTGACGGGCATATCCTTCCCTACATGGCTGGCTGTAAATGGCCTTCAGTGGTTGCAGAATCTCTGTGCCACCCAAATTAGCCTGCAGGTCCAACACCCCCCGCAGGGACTCCAACATGGTCTGTTGTGTGTACTTTACACTCTTCCTGCAGAGGTCATGAGAGAGTAAAAGTAATGCGAAGGACTGCTCTCCTGTACTGTATTCCCACTTCCACACACCCATTAATCCCAGAGCTGCATACTTTATTTAACAAAGCCCAATATCAGTATAATAATTTAAAAGTGTGCTAAAAAACACACGAATTGGTGGATGCTTGGCTCCCCAGAACCTAATGAAATCAAAAGCCAACCCACTTAGTTTTGCCCGTTTCTCTCTTAAATAGATGCTAGCAACAGGTATTTTAATTAATTGTCCACTTTTAAACCACTGAATCAAATTTGCTTAATTAGTATACTATGAACAATCAAAGAAGGTGCCTTAAAGGACAATTCTGAATAAATAGAACTGGGTGGCCTGAAGGCTGCATGCTGCCCTCAAGGTGTTTTTTAGTGGTCCTTGGGAACATTTGATCTCCCCCATCAGCCCTAATGCTACCTTCCCCAAGCCCTGCAAGTGAGGTGCTGGGCTTTGGAAAAGAGATATGAGGGCTCTTTCCCAGCTTTGGAAAGGAGGTGGAGGCCCCTCTAGGACCTTTTGTTCAGCCCCCGCCCCCGCCCCCCCAATGAAATTGCTAAAAGCAGAGAGCAATGAGATAAACCCTACACCTTGTGGGTAGTAGTCAGCTTTCTCAGAGTACACCTACTGAAATTAATGAACATGACTAAGTTAGGGTCCATTAATTTCAATGGGTCTATTCTACACCCCCATGTATGTTTTAGAGATTTTGATATTTTAGAATCTTTGGTTCCTTATACTGCAAACTACATTGAGATATTTTATATAGAGTAAGCAGTATATTAGTTGACTAAATTGTTTTAACCAATTTTAATATTGTATGTTTGCATGGTTGCAACCCACCCTTGGATCTTATGATGAAGGGCAAATAAGAAATCAAATTAATAGTAGGAAGAGGAGTAAAAAAAAATAAAGGAACAAACATTGATAAACTGGAGGCTGTGTTCAAGGCAGCCTTCTTTAACCTGGGTCCCATATATTGTTGGACTACCACTCCAATCATCCCTGGCCATTGAGAGTTGTAACCCAACAACATCTGGGAACCCAAGGTTGAAGAACACCAATTAAGGGAAGCAAAGCTGCAGAAAGCAAGAGATGGAGAAGGGAGGACAAGTGGATGGTATTATGTAGTACTATTGTTGTTTTATGATGCATAGTATCTTTTTATGCTGTTGGTCATCCTGGGCTTCCTTTGGGAAGATGAGCAGGGTGAAAATTCAACAAAATAAATAAAAAATACTTGGTCACTTACCGGTAGAATGAGTAATAGGAGGATCCAAATGCATAGATGTTGAAGTAACATCCCAGTGGAAGACTCTTCAATAGGAAAATCAGGGTCTCCTAAGGCAAAAGGTATTGTCACCCTGGGTCACCTAGCTGTCCCAAGCTAGACTGTTGACACTGTCTCAGCAATAAAGCCCTCAGTCCTAACCTAGACCCATACACTTCCATGCATCACTCTCTGCCCATCTGATCTCACCTTGCCTATAGGACCAAATTCTATTCTACCCATGAGAGTCAGGTCCCTAAATAGTCCTTATCAGCCTGTCTGGAATTACATTAAACTGGCTGCCACTCTAATTCTTGAAGCAAGAGGTACACAAAACATCCATCATAGTCAAGCAGGAAGAAAGGGATACCCCATCCCATGTATTTTCCATAAATGAGTAATGGAAAATTTCAGCTTGAAACTGGAAGTTCAGTCTGCATGCAATCTAGTCATCTATGGCTGTGAATTTAACCACCTCCCTTTAATCTCCTCTCCTGTAAACCCAACATATCATCCTCCCTTGGCTATAGGTTCTTCCAACACATCCCTTTCATTTAGCCAGGTGGCACCTTGGCACTCTGAATGCGGGTTGTGGCTTCAGAGTTACTTCTGGTGCTGTAGCTCATGCTGCCAGAGCAATCCATCAAGAACAGGAATTCGCCTGTCGCATTCAGGCCTGGCTTTGGGGCAGGAGGACTGGGATACAGGGTAAGCAAAAGCATGGGGTCTCCCATCAGTGAACCTGTATTATGAGACAGGGAAGAAGAGATTGGAGTCAGCAGACATTTCCACCCAAGGCTGTTCCCTAGTCATTGTACTGGAAAAGCTGCATTTCATGTACCCAGCCCAAGCTCTGCTTCCAAGACCTCCCTTTCCACCAGCATGGGGAAGAATTCAGTTATTTGCAATTGGTGAAACAATAAATGAACCAAAATGCAGCTATATTTCAAAATCCATACTTCTCTCAGTTATGCAATGCAGTACTCCATTTTAAAAAGTGTACAGAATGCATACATTTGGATCAATTGTGCATAAAAATGCATATTTTTTTATTAAAAACAGTATAGAAAAATGTATTATATGGGTGGAAATGCTTGCAAAATAAAATGTGCATTAGGAAAACGTACTAAAAAAATTTCTGTGAGTAAAAATAATTGTAAACAAATGCAGAAAAGTGGTGAACTGAACTTACCGGTAGATAGGAAAACAAGAAAATGAGAGAAACTGAAACTGACAGATTTGCCCATCCTTAACTCTAGTCCTTGCTTACCTGGATCTGCTCCTGGCTTCCCAACCTCTAGCAGGAGACTGGGCTTACGAATCACCTCCTTGTAATATATCAGCAGCTCCACATCTCGATTAAGGCAGTATCCTTCAGTGAGGGAAATCTTTGGCAGGGGTACGATAAGCAAAAGCAAGAATTAAAACCTGGGTATGACATCATGCTAGTTCCAAAAGACTCCAGCAGCAATAGCAGCTCAGTTTTCACTTTACAGGGAACCTATAAGGTCAAGCTGTATTCAGGCCTTCAGGAAGAAAAGCATGCTCTTCCTGAAAGCCCTTAATGCCAACGCTTCACTATGGGCTGACATAAACCCAGACCTACTCAGAGTCAACCCAGTGAGATTAATGAACCTAAATTAGTCATGTTCATTAACTTCTGTAGATCTATTCTGAGTAGCATTGAATACTACCCCACCTCAGCATCCTTTACCTGGGCTGTAGTGTGGTCTTCTGTTGCATACTGCAGGGGTGTGAGGGTGCAATTTGACTTCACATGAGAGATTCCATATGGAGAATGCAGTGTAGCACTGAGGCTGAGCTTGTAGGAGAGCTCCCTCTCAGGCACTCGTGGTATGTCCTGTACGAAGCTGCTCTCTTCTGACCCTGCACAGGGACACAATCAATGCCATGAGAGAACATGAGCAAAATGACCTTCTCAGATGTATACACTAAGTTCTGAAAAATTGTCCTACATCCGGGATTTCAACCAATGTGGTTGTGAGCACCTTCCTTGACGCCCACCAAGCCCCCGCCTCTCTCAATTGTAAAAAAAATGTTTTCAGGTGAGTTTTGTGTTGTTTTGTTGAGCAAGTTACCTGGTTGTGTGGGCGGGAGATTGGCATGTATTATTTTCAGGTGCTATTTTCTGCCTCTTTGGGAAAGGAGACTCTGAGCATTGCCAGGTTTTCTTCTGTGAAACAGATATTTTGTAGTGCCCACGATAGTTTCTCCAATTTCCAGATGTTCCCTCAGGTCCATGAAGGCAGAATCCTGCCCTTGGTAGTTCCATGACAAAGGCAAGTCTTAGTCTGAGAAACTGGACTGGGGGAGTTTTGGGGAAGGTATAAATAGCATTGACCAGGCTTAGGGAACTTCTGACCTGTGGGTCAAAACAGGCATAGCAGCATAGGAGCCAACTCCCAGGGGCTGAAGTCCCTCCAGTCCCCTCCCCCACAAAATATTTGAGGGGCCAGCCTTCCCCAAGTTGATAAGCATTGTCATTCAAATGATATGCATGTGCCACATCTTGTGATTGATTATGTATGACGGAGCTTACTCCTCCCTCCTAATGTTTTATTCAGGTTGGCATCCCTGCAACAGGAGACCATTTTGACCCACTCCCACAACCTGTCCCACACCTGACAACAGATGTGGAGCAAGAAAAGATGAGGCTGCAAAGGAACAATCAGGAGCTTAAAGCTTTCTACTGCTCATTGGCAAGTAGGGCTCGCTGACAGTGCCATGATCTGAACAATACCAATGGTGTGTCTCACTGGGATCAGCTGTATGAGGGGGTCTACAAGTTTAAACTCCTTAGTACAGGCAATGGGACTCACTGTCAGTGCCCATCCACTGATGGATACTGGAAATGAGACCCTGTGAAGCTGTCCATTTGTAGACCAGGTTTGGATTCAAACCACACCTGCAAATGGACATTTCTTTTGGCTCTGCAGACCAGCCTGTAGAGGGGAAAGATGCCCAGTTTGAAAGGGAAAGGGTCTTCTGGATGGTAGAGCCCCACTTGTGGAATACTCTCCCCAGGAAGATTCACATAGCATGGAATTTGTGGGGCTCAGATTCAAAAGCAGACTTACCAGATCTTACCCAGGCAGAACATGACCCAGATTGGACCAATAGTCTACTTTTGAATCCACAGTCCTGAGAATCCAATTACAAGGCAGTCTGAGGACAGCAGGGCTTCGCTTGTACAATTTAAAAAACCACACACTGCCCAGGCTTGCACCCTGAGGAGGTCACTTCAGTGCTGCTAACAAAGCAGCTTGATTTCACCCCTGGAGGTGCACTCCATTGTCCTTCGAGACAGATGGATGGGAAGAAGTGTGAGTAACCATGGGACACACAGCTGCTTAACCTGGCAGCCAATTGGGACACAGCCAATCATCTTGAAAGCAGGCTTTTTGTTGGGGCAAAGATTAGCAGCTACTGGTTCTTACCCTGAAGTGCATAACGAGGATTCAGCACAACTGGCAGGACAAAGCGGACTGCCCCATCAGGCCCGGGAGCCAGTGCTTGGACATAGCACAGTTTCAGTGTGGCCTCTCCACTTGGTGGAAGATTACCCAGCATGCATTTGAAAATGTCTCTGGATTTGGGGTCCCTCACAAATAGCACGGATGCTTCGAGCACAGCCAACCGATCTTCATACAATGCCTGTGCCTGAAGATGTTGAGAGACCAGAAAGAAAAAGAAAGAGATGTGAAAAGGGCAAGGAGAAATAGATGGGGTGAGGGTCACAGTGGCAGCCAGAAACTTGTCTGGAGGGGAGTTGCTGCTAATTTCACCTCAGATGCCTTTCTGATTTCTTCAATCTTATCATCAAGTCATAAAGCTCAGGCTGCTCTGCACACCATGGCCGCTGCCAGCCTGAGCCGGGGAAAGAGGCACACATGTGCAGCAGAGACACCCCCCCATCCCCGCATGCCTCTTTCCCAAGCTCGGGCTGGCAGCATCTCGGGCTGTCCTCTTTTTTGCTCTTCAAGATATGGCAACCCTACCATACTTCTTCTCTACAACAAAAAGGAGAGGGAGCTGCATGCTGTGCATTAGGTGTTATTTATGTGGTTTTTAATAGTGGTTGTTTTTAGAATACAGTGGTACCTCAGGTTACATACGCTTCAGGTTACATACAATTCAGGTTACAGATTCCGCTAACCCAGAAATAGTACCTCGGGTTAAGAACTTTGCTTCAGGATGAGAACAGAAATTGTGCTCTGGTGGCGCGGCGGCAGTGGGAGGCCCCATTAGCTAAAGTGGTGCTTCAGGTTAAGAACAGTTTCAGGTTAAGAACAGACCTCTGGAACGAATTAAGTACTTAACCCGAGGTACCACTGTATTGTAATCATTTCTGAATTTTGTTTTTAAATTGTGAGTATGTTTGCCATCCTGAGCTACTTTTGGCAGGGAGGGAGGAGATAGGATTTAAATTCAATCAAAAATTTAGTCAATAATTTATATATTGATTGATGGTTAATTCCACTGTGCTGAAGTTGTTTGTTGACTGTGAGTGCATAAATTGTTGCTTGTTGCAAGTGGCAGCAAAGGGCCTAGGGAACATTTTGTTACTGGATGACCTATAAATGCAGTAAATCCATTTTTAAACAATGGTTTAAAACTCTTGATTCAAAGGGTTTGGAGACATGCCAGTCATGGCCTTCAGCATCCCCAGAACCTCCATACCCACCCCAACCTCCCACACTACCTTGAGCCCTCTCACCTGTTCCTTCTCCATGATCTGGGCCTCAATTTTTGTCTCACCCATTAGGCCCTCAAAGGTGTAGACAGCAGCATCAGCATCCAAGGGAAAGATAAATTCAACCTCCAAAGGGATTTTCTCCTCATTCTTGTAATGAAGTTCAGACACAACATCTGCCACGAAGCCTTTGATTGCCACAGCTACAGAGATGCTTTGCAAGGGCACTGAGGCACAGAAACAGCAAACAGCTTTAAAAGAGGGATACATTTAAGTACATTACAAAGCAGACAGACATTCATGGCAAAAACCTACACACCCTTGCTGGAAAGGTTGTCAGAACCATTGCTTTTTTCTGGGGGGACGCAGGGGTACGCATACCCCTAAACATTTTGTGAATCTTTGTACTTTTTTTCGATTTTACTGTATTTATTTTTCCCGATTTGAACTGTAAAATAGTGATTTTCTTGAGTCAAAATGAGAGTACTCCTAAACATTATTTTAGGGGGGGGGAGCACTGGTCAGAACAAAAATGTTTTCAATTGTTTCTGAAAATTGCAATTAGGGGGTGCATGTCACCAGGGCTGGATTTAGGTTTGATGAGGCCCTAAACTACTGAAGGTAATGGGGCCCTTTATATGTCCAGCTGTCCTTAGCCAACAACAAACTGTCACTGTTTTTTGTGTTGAATATATGCTATATGGTAATTTATGGACCTAATAAGTATCTAAAGCCATTTGCACATAACAAAATATGGATTTTATCAAAGTAATCATTGAACTGAAATGTTGCTGTATTTAGGTTTTATTTTATTTGTTTTTTATCTTATATTTTGGAAATTTACATCCAGAGGTTTTTTCCTTTAATTTTTTGGGGGGCCCCAAGAGAGTGGGGCCCTAAGCTATAGTTGTTTAGCTTATACATAAATCCGGCACTGCATGTCACATCTCCACAGAAATGTCATTCCACATAATAGGAGTAGCCACACCAAAAGCCCTTCTCCCAGTTACTGTGAAGTGGGAGTCTGAGATCTTTGGAACTTAAAGAAGCAGCTCTCCCGCAGATTGCAGTGACTTACTGGAAAACTATTAGATAAGGAGGTCTCTCAAGGAACCTGGTCCTGAGCAGGCTATTTATTTGAATATTTATAAACCACACTTTCATAAAATACATCAAACCAGTTTACACCAAAAAAATTATAAAATCAGTGTATAGATATCTTTAAAGCATAATTAGAAATATCAGTAAGACAACAGTAGATACCATCTGGTTAAAAAGAAAAACTAAGCCTCCTAAGTCACAATTTACATCGGGAGACTTAGTTTGGTCAGAATCAAATATACACTTCCAGAGTTAACACTAAATACATTACTTCTGGTAAATGAGCCACTATAGACACTAAAGGTAAAGGTAAAGGTAAAGGTAAAGGTACCCCTGCCCGTACGGGCCAGTCTTGACAGACTCTGGGGTTGTGCGCCCATCTCACTTAAGAGGCCAGGGGCCAGCGCTGTCCGGAGACACTTCTGGGTCACGTGGCCAGCGTGACATCGCTGCTCTGGCCAGAGCCAGAGCCAGAGCCGCACACGGAAACGCCGTTTACCTTCCCGCTGGTAAGCGGTCCCTATTTATCTACTTGCACCCGGAGGTGCTTTCGAACTGCTAGGTTGGCAGGCGCTGGGACCGAGCAGCGGGAGCGCACCCCGCCGCAGGGATTCGAACCGCCGACCTTTCGATCGGCAAGTCCTAGGCGCTGAGGCTTTAACCCACAGCGCCACCTGCGTCCCCATACTATAGACACTAAAGGTAAAGGTACCCCTGCCCATACGGGCCAGTCTTGACAGACTCTGGGGTTGTGCGCCCATCTCACTTAAGAGGCCAGGGGCCAGCGCTGTCCGGAGACACTTCCGGGTCACGTGGCCAGCGTGACAAAGCTGCATCTGGCGAGCCAGAGCCGCACACGGAAACGCCGTTTACCTTCCCGCTGGTAAGCGGTCCCTATTTATCTACTTGCACCCGGAGGTGCTTTCGAACTGCTAGGTTGGCAGGCGCTGGGACCGAGCAGCGGGAGCGCACCCCGCCGCAGGGATTCGAACCGCCGACCTTTCGATCGGCAAGTCCTAGGCGCTGAGGCTTTAACCCACAGCGCCACCTGCGTCCCACTATAGACACTAGAGGGCTATAAAAAAATTGTGTCCTGGGTTTTTTAGACTTGTCTACCCATGTACTATCTGAAACCAAAGGTGTGTCTTGGTTGCCAGATGTGAAGTTTTTTCAGCTCTCCTACCGCATTACATAAGCCAATAACCACAACTCCTGTGCGCAGTTAAGCATGCACACACACATCCGAAACACTGCCCCAATCTACCTTTTTGAGGATATACTAGTCTTCTGCTTGGCATTTCTGGTGGTGGAGGCCTTTCATTCCACGCGTCTTCATCCATCTTTGTTCGGGGAAGAGACCGTACCTGTGGTGAGCCAAATTAAGCAGTATGCATTGCAAGATGGATTGACCTTGCTTTGTTGATTGACATAAATGGGAGCATCTCTCTGCATACAGACATGGCAGAGTCTTTCTCCCACACAAAAACAGAAACAACACCCACATTAATTAATTTGCTAGGGCAGGCCTAGCAAAAATATGTTACAATATGTACACAAAACACATACAATTCATAAAGTGTGTGCAAGGCAACTTCCAGTAACAGCGAGCCTCCCTGTGATATAAAATAATAGAATTGCAGAATTGGAAGAGTCATCAGTCAAGCATGGATGGTCATGTCATACCCTTCAACATTTCTCCAATGAAAATAGGGACATCCAATTCAACAATAACAATTTTATTACGTATTTATACCCTGCCCATCTGACTGGGCTGCCCCAGCCACTCTGGGTGGCTTCCAACATATATCAAAACATAATAAAACTCTACAGGGCTGCCTTCAGATGTCTTCTAAAGGTTGTATTGTTATTTACCTTCTTGGCTCAGGGGTCGAATAACTCCATACCCTCCAACATTTTTCCAATGAAAATAAGAACATCCTAAAGAAAAGTGGGATCAAATCGGAAACTGAGACGGCTTCTGTAAATTCAGGACTGTCCCTGGAAAACAGGGGTGGAGGGTCTATCATGTGCACCAATGTGGGGGGTGAGACTAGCATGCCTCCTCCCTCTCCTCAAGTCAAACTCTTCAATGTATTGTTTTGAATGCATAAGTAGAACCATATACTTTTGCACGTTTAATCACCAGTCTTTTCAGAGAGGAGGAAGAGGGAGAGAGCAGCTCAATCACAGGAAGAGTTAAAATGGTCTGACTGAGCACCAGTCTCCATGGCTCAAGGGATTCTTACTAAACATTCAGGAATTTCTAAGGGATGCCCAGGTAATAGGAGGAGGTAAGGGTTTCTGCTTCTTTCCATCAGTCCTATAATAATGGCTGGTGAAGGGCTTTGCCTCAATGGCGGAGAATCTGCTTTGTACACAGAAGGACCCAGATTTAATCCCCAGCTTCTGTATGTAGGGCTGGAGAAGACACCCAGCCTGAAACTCTGGAGAGCTGCTGCCAGTGTCAGTGTAGACAATACAGAGCTAAATGGATCAGTGGCCTCACTCAGTTTATAAGGCAGGTTCCCGCATTGGAACAAGAAAGCAGTAACAGGATGAAGGGTCTTACTGCAATGGAGGGTAAGGAACATTTCTAAGGCCCTTCCAGAGAAACTCAGAATGCAATAGTTTTGGAGACCAAGTCTAAGTCAGGGGTTGAGTTTCTCAAGAGAAGAAGCTTTGCATGACGCAGAGAATGGGGCAGTGGAGCTACATATGCAGAGGATGAGATTGTCTAGACTGCCATGAAGATTGTTTAGTGCAGCATTAATGGGAAGGACTCAGAATTCAAAGGGACTCCATGCAGGGGAATGGTTATACTCACAGCGAGGCAGAGGATCTAGTCACCTGAGGCTCCAAAGCTCTCCCTGCAACCAGACTCCAGGGATGTTGCACGCTCTTTGATGCTACAGTGCTTCATTTTTTCCTGTGACGCCATTAGCATCAGCACTGCAGCCAGTCCCGTCATCCCCACCCCCGTCTGGGAATGCCTGCCAAATGCACGCGTATAGTTCAGTCACAGTCTGCTTTCCAGAGTAATGACTGCAGCAATGTTCCAATGTCATCTGGAAAATTGCTCCCTCTCCTGGCAAACCAGCAGCTCATCACAAAAACTAAAATCCACAAAGCCCATCCTGAGCAAAGGAAGGTTTGGATGGGCAGAGAAAGGAAGGAGACTAGCAGAACTGAGCTGCATTTACAGCATTTGAAAAGGGTGGGAAGTACAGCTCTATGTCTCCTAGGGTTCCCATTGTTCTAATCTTAAACTCAGTCCCCAAAATTTCCACATCAGCTTGTGGAATAAAATTCACCAGCATTTTAGAGCAAATGCCTCCTAATATTTTCATTTTACTTCCTGGGGGGGGGGGCGCAATCCAGATTAAAATGCAGGCTAGCACTGTCTGGCACTGTTTTGACAGTGCTGTCTGGGTGCTGGGGAAAACCTGCCTGTGGAGCAGCACTGATTCCAGAAAAAGTACCTGTCTGGAAGTGGTGTGTAACATTCAAAACGAGTTCTAATCCCAAACAGCCAAACATTGTTTTGAATAGTTGATTTTGTTTTTTAAAAAAGAAAATGAAAGTTAAGGCTGAGGCAGGCAGATTATTGACATTTCTCTTCAGCCAGGCATTTGGCTGGTTGACATTCTGTGGCCTTTAAAATATGTTTGTGAAAGTGGGATTATTGGTTTGTTTTTATTCTTGCTTTTGTTTTATTATAGATCATTGTGTTCTCATTTTGTATTTTTGTGTTGTGATTTTTGGATGAAGGGCTGTATACAAATTTTAATAATAATAAGGCTGCCTGCTTTCCAGACTGAGGATACATTTGATGAGCTTGCAGCATTATCACCCAAACAGCTCTCTCTCTCCCTCGTTAGGTTTTGAGGCAGGGGGCAAACACAAAGCCTTGGACTCTTTGCACAAAGAGCAACTTCCATGTCTTCCCAGCCCCAGATAAGACCAGACTGGACCCTGGCCTGCTGTTCTCCTTCCACTCAGGATGACATCACCTCCAGCCGGGGATTAGGCAGCGGCCTGCCCCCATCTTTGGGAAGCATCTTGAGCTCATAGTTTCTATGACAACACACCTGTACTTGGCCAGCTCTTTTCAGTAATGCAAGGAGATGCTTAACAGACTTGGCTCAGGCAATTAATTTAACAAAGAGAAGCAATTTGACTATTTCTGGCAGTTCCTTCTCTCCTACAGAATCCCACCATACTGATTCTGAAGTCTCTCAGCTTCAGATTGCTGCCTTCCATGTCTTGAAAAGTGACAGAAACACCAATGGCGAGGGGCAGATCTAATGTGTTTGGTCCCCACTGCCCCCTCTCATGTGTTGGAGTTAACAAAGTAATGCTTGAATGTGGTTACAGTGGTCAATGCTGGCATGTAGAAAACAAGTTACAGTGACCTCCATGTGTGGCCATATCATATTTACTGCCATGATCAAACTGTTTCCCTTTCACACATACGGTCATAATGGTCAGGTGGAAAAAGGCACAAACAAAATGGTTATTTGTGGGGAGAGGGGATTAGATGGGACAGAAGCAGTGATGTGTGAATTTGCCTTCTTTATTCAACCCACAGAATTCAGATTGCTTTTAACACATGGAGTCAGAGAGCACAAAGTATCCATTGCCCTCGCTATGTGAGTGGCCTCACATAAAGTAAAATGAGTAAATCACCCAAGCTCAAACGCTTTGATTAAAACTTTCTAATCTGTATTGAGAAACAGCCCCAAACTCTGGTCTAACTTTGTGAGTGGCATTTACTGTAACTTGTGTTTACCTGAATGCTGTTCTTGCCATTTAGTGCCGGTTCCCAAAGGGGCTCCTCCCCAAAGCGGAAACCAAGCCAAGATCCTGCAATTAGGCTTAATTGTCAGAGGCAGCACTGGCAACAGGCTCAATTAAAAGGTGTTGTCAGGTGCACAAACTAAGTTTGGAATGAACTTTGCCAAATAGCTGATTATTAGGTATGGCAACTCTCCAGTCCCTTAGACACAGCTGCTGCCTCTCAGCCATCTCCGTTTAATAATACCAACAAGCAAATGACACAGCTGGTGTCAGAAGGGAAACACAGAAGCGTTCAGGGCAGAGGAGGGGGGAGTTTCAAACTTTTTCTAGTGTGAGTGATTTCTCATGGTATACTCTGTACACAGAAATGCAGGCAAAAAAATATTGCTAGACATTAACCTGGTGCAATTGTAGAAAGCAGAACTAAATAAAGGCCTTCATAGTGTGAATGAATGTTTGGGCCTGTTTGGCATTACAAATCAATTGAAACAGCAAGTGCTTTAAGCCTAATCTACACACACATAAAACCCCTCACTTGTGTCTTGCTATAGCAGAGCTTTACAGTCTTTTCATGTTGGTGACACACTTTTTAGACATGCATCATTTCGCAACACAGTAATTCAGGTTTACTAGCAAACCGGAGGTTAAACTAACCCATTTCCAGCTCCAGGAGTAGTGCGGGGAGTGTTTCACAACTCACCTGCACACTGCAGCAGACACACTAACGTCATGACACACAGTCTGCAAAGCTCTGTGCTAAAGCTAGAGGGCTAGCAAATGTCCTATTGAATGCGTACATGGGCCAGGATTGACCTCGGCTGCCATTTAGAGGACTGCACTGTGAAATAGCAGTGGTAACATACTCTGAGTGGTAGTGCTATACTTGTCAGGATAGGGGTGGGGTGAGGTGAGGTGGCAGCAAGGTCAGTGCAGTGGCTCCAAGTTGGTGGCAGGGCTCTGCAGGCGTACATGCTCCTGTGGGGCTGCTGCCACCAACCTGAAGCTTTCACAGCCTTACCACTGCTGCATCCCTTTTGGGCCTAAGGAGCATAGAACCACTGCCACAAAGAGGACACTAGTGTTGCCCGCCTGCTATGAGCTGTTGCTGCTGTGAAGGTTGCTACAGATTTGGCATCGCCATTATACTAAAGCTGCCATCCTGTACACACTTACCTGGGAATAAGCTCTATTGAACTGTGTCTAGAACTACAGTGGTACCTCAGGTTACATACGCTTCAGGTTACATACGCTTCAGGTTACAGACTCTGCTAACCCAGAAATAGTACCTCAGGTTAAGAACTTTGCTTCAGGATGAGAACAGAAATTGTTCAGCGGCAGCAGGAGGCCCCATTAGCTAAAGTGTTGCTTCAGGTTAAGAACAGTTTCAGGTTAAGAACGGACCTCCAGAATGAATTAGGTTCTTAACCCGAGGTACCACTGTATTTATCAACTGGTGATATTTAAATAGTTTTCTAAATAAATAAATATATTGCTTCATTCTCACAGCCTCCAAACTTCCCTCCCATCTATAATACATCAGCAATCCTCTTTCACCATATAGTTTAATAATCATATCTTGACTCAGTCTCGCCATGTATCTATTTATTATATTAATATATTAGTGTTCCACCCTTCTTCACCCATGGAGCTCAATACATAAGAATTATCCCTTTCTTTTTTTTACTTCTGTGTGAGGGTAGTTAGGCCCCAGGACAAAAGAGATGTGCTTGCCTTGATAAACAGTCTACATTTATTGCCCATAGTTACAATATACTTGTCATTTGTACTGGTGTACAGTTATTTAGGTGTTCCAGTTTGCATGTGACTTCTACATGTGTGGATAGGCTTGCCTAAACAAACCTGTTTTAAGCAGGCGCTGAAAAGAATACAGCAAAAGCCTAGTGTCAATAAGCAGGTGGGTCCAAAATACAGGTGCTGGTGTGGCACAATAAAAGTATCTATTCCTTCTAAGTGTATCATTGTGCTTCCATAGGAACTGATTGTTAGAGCATTTTCCTCCCCCCCCCCCTTTTTTTTTTTTTGACTGGCCAATAAATACCTGAAATACCTAAGAATGGTGTGATGTCTATGTGAAGGGAGACTGCAGTTTTGAGACAATGGCTAAGGAGAACTGAATTAGGGTACTGTAAGCTAACATGGGTGGTGCTGTGGGTTAAACCACAGAGCCTAGGGCTTGTCGATCAGAATATTGGCAGTTCGAATCCCCGCGATGGAGTGAGCTCCCCTTGCTCGGTCCCTGCTCCTGCCAACCTAGCAGTTCGAAAGCATGTAAAAGTGCAAATAGATCAATAGGTACCGCTCCGGTGGGAAGGTAACCAGCGTTTCCATGCGCTGCTCTGGTTCACCAGAAGCGGCTTAGTCATGCTGGCCGCATGACCCGGAAGCTGTATGCTGGCTCTTTCAGCCAATAAAGCGAGATGAGCGCCACAACCCCAGAGTCGTCCGTGACTGGACCTAATGGTCAGGGGTCCCTTTACCTTTAAGCTAACAAAATTTGGGAGGCTGTGTGATGTGGGAGGTAGTATTAGAATTTGGCTGTTGAAGTTGCTCAGCTGTTATATTTGTAAATTAACATAAGAATTACAAAATGCAAATAAGCCTCCAATGACTCCTTTGCTAAAGGAACCAAATGTAAGCATCATGCCCCTGGAATCTCTCAACACTCAGAAAATAGCATTGAGTGCAACAATACACCTTTTAAAAAATAAAGGTCTTACATTGCATTTCCTCTGGAAAGGCCAACTATAACCTCAGGACAATTCCAAAAGAAGCCCTGTTTCACCCACATGCAATCTGATATTCTTTCTTCTGAAGCCTCTCGATACTGTTTGTGGTTAAAAAAAAACAAAAACCCCAAAAAACAGAAGAGACAGGTTGTGTATACCCAGGTAAGTCTTTTTAGTAAGCAAAATTCCAAACAGAGAGATAGCTCAAGTACTACATCTCATTGAGGAAAATTCTCCCTTCCTACCCTGTATACCTGTCTGTTCCCTCAGTACTGGCAAAAGCCTTGTTTTCTTATCCACCACCAAATGGAGTTAAATACCTCTGCCTGTAGGGTTTTGAATGCTCTATTTTATTTGTTGCCTGGGTATCTTTTTTTTCACAATTGTAACATAGGCAAACATCTACCTCCTGAAAATCCCAGTGAGATAACAGTAGGGGTTATGAATTATGCCCCCCAAACCCTCCAAAGGAAAACCCTTCTCACACTTTTTAATCCTTTAAGAGGCATAGCAGCAACAGGCATTTTCAAATTGCAGAGACCAAAAATCACACCAGTTTAAGTTGTCTTTAAAAGTGCTTTTTATTATGTGGTTATATCAAAACCCTGACAGATAATTCAGAAAATTATTTCATACACATGAGATTAAGTGGTTTTTACAAATCAAAGCCCCAAAGTCAAGCTGTGCAGGAGATTATTATGCAAAGCAAAAGAAAAGAAGAAGAAAATCAGTGTACAATTCTATACCCGCTTAGTCCCATTTAACTCAATGGGATTTACCTCTGTAAACAGATATACTATATATAGAGAGAGGATATGTAGATATAGGATTGTGCTGTTAATCTGCTTTAGCTGGTCTTCAATATTTATGGACATGTCTTTAGATTAAGGCTCAGCAAAAAATTATCTGGGTTGAAACTGGGGTTAGGGGGAGAGAACATTTCCACCACTTGTTACATGGCCCAAGGGGAAAACATAAGTCATTGTCATGTATTTTCATTCCCAGAGAATCTTGGGGGGGCAGAGGGAAAAAATTTGGCTGCCAGCCATACAGAGGGGCATTGCAACAAGCAGTGCATTTTGCAGGGGGTAGTCTAGTGTACACAGTACCGCCACCTCTCTTTTTTTGTTATTGTTAAAAAGTGTAGCACTTACTGCAACAACTTCATGGTGAGTAGTGGCACCTATTTTTCTAGAAAAAAAAGTACTGGCCACAAATAAGGCCTACATCCCCCACTCCCTTTGCCCTCTTTTTGCAATTCTCAAATAGTGATGAAATATCTCTCCCCTGTAAAAGGGAAAATAAAATTGCTGTGGAACATTTGGGGCCAGCATTCCTTCAGATTCTTGACCCTGCATCTACAAATATAGACATAGACAATGTGGAAACGCCACAGAGATTCTTGCTAAGCATAATTCTTGGCAGGCCACAACCTGACATCACTGGGATGATGAGGTCTCAGAAATACAGCACTGTGGAGGAAAAGACAAAAGATGCATTCAAAAGTTAGTAGGGCACACCCTGATGTGGTTTCAGTCTCACATTGCAAAGCTTTAGGGTTAGCAGAGAATGTGGCTAGTCCACCTACAAACTAAAATAATGTAGCTCTTGCTCCATGACAAGAGCTATTCTACATGTTTAGAAAGGGGGGGGGGGAATTGTGTGCAACAAATGTGGAAAATAAAGGTGCACTTACTGAGCATTAGAAAACCTGATGATGGAGGAATGTCCTGAGGGAAACAATGGGCAAAATGCACAGGAATATGCTCTTAACCTGCCTGTAAGTGACTTCAGCAATGAAGTGTGGACTATTATAAACTATTTCTCTCCTCCTCCCTCTCTATCTGATGGCAGAGAGTCTGCAGCGAGGAGGAAGATTGGAGACTGCTGTCTGAAACAATGGCTTCATGAGTTTTTTATGGTGAGTTTGATAATGCAGACTATTGCTGTTATTCTTTACCCTTCCTTGAAAAACAAATAAAAAACTCTAGCTACTGTGAAATGTGGTGTTTGTCATAAACATAAGATTCAGAGGAGTCGAACAGTAAAAGCTGGGAGTTTGTAGGCCCTCCTTCCTTGGAGGTTTCTAAGCAGCGGTTGGATGGTCACCTGTCATGGATGCTTTAGTTGAGATTCCTGCATTGCAGGGGGCTGGGCTAGATGACTCTTGGAGCCAACTCTACAATTCTGTGATTCTAGAATTGCAAAGTGTGGAGATGCATTTCCACAAGTACACAAGAAGAATGCAATCTGCTCTTGAGAAACGTGACATATCCCTCTAACAAAAGAACAACATGGGTTAAGATGCAAGCCACATTCACACCATACATTCTTAAGCACCATGATACCATTTTGAACAGTTGTGGCTTCCTCCAAGGAATTTGTGAAGCGGGGGGGCCACTAAGTGGCGCGTCGGAAGATGGCTGACAATAACATCTCTCCGACCCACACGAGGTAATTTGGAGGCTATGATGGGGGTAATTAGCCTCCTTAACCCCCCCCCCCCAGGATTATGGGGGGGCGGCCCTTGCCTGCTGTGCCCTATACCACCCCCGAATTTCTGGGGGTGGGGGCACTAGGCACAAAGCCCTCCTGTGGGATTATCGGCACTCCTCGACGCCGTCCCCGATTCGCGCCGCTGGTTGCAATGATCTTTAAAAGAAATAATTTGGACATGATTAATTGCACATACATCAAGGAAAAAGGGGACTAAATACTGCTGACAGAAGAGATCTCTGATAACAAGACAACTATAAAATACGAGAAGAACGGCAAGATACGGTAATGACTGAGGGGGGAGGGGGAAAAAACCTGCCTCTACCTTTTTATGTGATTTAACAAAATCCCCCTCCCCTAATGAGTCAGAAATTAAGGACTTAAGCTGTGGATTTAAGGCTGTGTGGAGATAAACTTTCGATCCAAAGCAATGTTTCAAGATGAAGCTGGAAAGCTAAGAGTTTTGGAGTGACGCAGTCAGGGAAAAAATGCCGTTCGCCATTTTGTGAGGCATTGTGGGAGCTCTTGGGTCTGGGAGGAGAAAGAGAGAAATAGAGTTGTTTACATATCGTGAATCAACTCCTCGGTGGGACTTAAGAGCGACAAATGCCAAAATTTATGATGGATAAAGTGATGTTATCTACGAAGGAGATATATGGAAACCATCTAGACTTAGTGGAGGAACGGGAAATCCACACAGGATTATTACACTTGCTATCGGCTTAAGGAGACTAACAGAAGAGATCATAAAGGAAAAAGAGAAATTATACGAACAAGATATGATGTGGCAACACCAAGATAAGACTGGATAGAATTATGAACTTTGTTTGGACTGATTGGGACTGATTTGGACATTAACGCAGTAATAAGAAGATTGTCCGAATTCCCCTTTGGATCTTGAAGTATGGGTTCCCCCAACAAAATTTAAAAATTTGGCTTTGTAATTCGGAATTTATATGATGTGATTTAATTTGATGTGATTGGCCAGTTAATAAAAATTATTAAAAAAAAAAAAAAGGAATTTGTGAAGCGTAGTTTGTTAGGGGTGCTGATAGTTGTCAGGACACTTCCATCCCCTACCCAGAGCTACAATTCCCAGAGAGGTTTAATCTCTCTTCCCAGGGAATGCTAGGAACTATAGCTGAGGCCCTCGTGCCAAATGTGACTCTGTGGATCTCTTTATCCAGTCATCCCTGGGCCACATTCCTCACCAGCCCTGCTCATGAGTGCTTTTGCCTTCCTGGAATGTGTACTTGAACTGGGCTGCTGGTACCTCTTGCTCTCCTGATGGAGGATCGAGAAGTGTGGTTATGGGTGTAGAAACCTCAGGTTTTTTGCATGGTTGGAATGGAGCCAAGTGAACAAAAGTAAGAGTCTCATCCATTGCAGCACGGCCCACTTACGTTCTTGAACCCTCCCATCACTGGCATGCGGCCTCTAGAAGATTTCCCAGGAGGAATGTGACCCCACGGCCCCCACCTTTAACTATCTTCTTTTGCAGGCTAACCTTTCTTGTGCTAAGGAATCTAGGGATTCCAAAAACCACTCCATATAGATCCATTTTAGTCATCCCCTCCACCACCAACACCAAGTTTTAATTCCATCTCAGGCTGTCACATACCTTGATGTCCAGGACAGGCTTGGTTATTATCCCAACCTATAGAATAGAGAGAGAGAAGTATTTTCCCCCCTTTAAACAACCATTCTCCCAATTCCCATCTTATAGTCTGAGAACCTTAAAGGTAAAGGTAAAGGTACCCCTGCCCGTACGGGCCAGTCTTGACAGAAGGTAGGGTTGTGCGCTCATCTCACTCTAGAGGCCGGGAGCCAGCACTGTCCGCAGACACTTCCGGGTCACGTGGCCAGCGTGACAAAACTGCTCCGGCGAACTGGCACCAGAGCAGCACACGGAACGCCGTTTACCTTCCCGCTAGAAAGCGGTACCTATTTATCTACTTGCACTTAATTGTGCTTTCGAACTGCTAGGTGGGCAGGAGCTAGGACCAAACGATGGGAACTCACCCCGCCGCGGGGATTCAAACCGCCGACCATGCGATCGGCAAGTCCTAGGCACTGAGGTTTTACCCACAGCGCCACCCACATCCCCTGAGAACCTTAGAAGGGGCAAAATTCTGTATTTCTGTCTCTCCAATTTGTCTAGTTCAGTGTTTCCCAAAGTGGGTGATACTGCCCCTTGAGGGGTGCTAGAACAATCCAGTGGGGGTGGTAGTAGCCTCAGGTTGGTGAATAAAAATAAGGGAGCTGTGGAAGGATAAAGAAAGAAGATAAGAAAATTTTGAAAAACTGTTCATACATGTTTCATCTGTTGTGTTGTGATGCCGACCACCAGGTCAACACCTCCCCTGAATCCGGCGGTCGTGCTGGAGGTGAGGGGTTTGGGTGAACCCTTTTTGGCCATATCCAGGCCCAGGAAGTAGATAATGGCTTGCGTGCCTATTAGACCAATGGCAGGTGGTCTGTGACACCAGCCCCACCCCATGGGCTTTTAAATGCTTAAAGAAGGTAGATTTCCAGAGGCCACTAGTAAAACAATTTCTGAAAAGGAGGCAGTAGGCCAAAAAAGTGGGAACCTCTGGTCTAGTTCATAGTGGGAGGAGGATTTTAGAACTGATTATATACCCTATACAGAAAAGAAAACATGTTTTTCCCTCATCCATTTAAGATGGTATTGGATGAAGAAAAAAATCACACATCCAATTGCTTCATGAGATTTACTTCTGCCCACCCACCCAACTACGCCAAACCCAACCCAGACAGGGAGGGATGGGGAATTAGAACTGGTGCCCCACAAAATGAAAAGCCCAGTAACTTCCATTTGGTTACCTTTCCCCTCAAAAGCACAGTTGTGGTAGCTGCAAGTCCCCACTGACTTGGCATCTACAGTCTGGCCATCTGGGGTGTCTTCAACTGACGTGACCTTGAAAATCTCATAGGGAGGGACCAACACCTCCTCTTCTTTCAAAAGTGACATCTCACTTATATCAATCCCCTCACAGGTGAACAATTTGAAAAAGGTTACAGTCTGAAATACTTCGGCCACATTCGAGTTCTCTGATGTGGAAGTGAACTGCCCAAACCTGAAGAGGTCCTTGATGGAAAACTTCACACCAGTGCCCCTGTAGACCTTAACACATTTGTGGTCCTTTCGTTTGAATGACAGGGTTGCCTGGGTTAAGAGGAAATGCAGGGACTTGAAAGGGTAGGCCTCATATTCCTTAGGCCCTTTTCCTGCTGTGCGGGTGGCAGCATTGAACTCCATGTAGAGTGAAGGGTATGCTCCAGTGTATGCCCAGATAGCCACTTCAGAGAGCTCTTCCATATTCTTGGGGTATAACTTGGACTGGTTCTCCTGCCAATTAAACAGTCCTTCCTCCCATGCTTCCTTATAGATCTTAGACATATTCAGCTCACTTAGAATGAGAGATGTCAGGATGCTCTGCATGCTCTCCAGGCAGCCTTCATACTTGTCATCGAGGGAGTAATGTGCCATGTTCAATATTGGTTGGGATCTATTTGTTGACATTTCACTGGAGCCAACCTGGAGCAAATTGATAATTGCATCAGGTGAGTCATATGGCCTCTCAGAAAACATGTATGACAGTTTGCTGTTCACAACACAAGGCTCCCAATCCATTGTAAAGACAAGAGGCTGCATCCTATGCATTGTTGGCTGAATGGTGAATCACCTCCACCACATGGCCTCACCTCAAGCAGAGAATGGATGAGCTTAAAATGTTCAAACAGGCTGGCCTCATTTGAATCAGGAGCAGGAGACTGGTCCAACCCAAAATGGGCTTTGGAAAGGGTAATATGCAGAGGAGAGCAGGAGCCTGAGCCTCTCCTTGTTTGTAATTTACATGCTCTGTATATCATTACTTAATGGGATGCAGCATTATTAAAAGCCCCATGATCCCTGGAAGGTAATAATGCACATCACACATCACACACAGCCAAGGAGAGGTCTTGCATGCATATCATGTTTAGGAACAGTAGATTATATTTGGAGACACATTGACAGGTCTCTGTGGTGTTGCCTCAGCTTTGGAACTTCCTGCCCCTTGAAATCCAGCTGATGGCCACATTGTCTTCCGTTAAACACCAGCTTGGAGCATGGTTTTTTGTGATTGCTGTTGAGGTTCACCTGTGATATACTTTGGCCATATATTTTTATGGGTTTTATAGATGTGATTTGATTAATTTACTGAAGTTGTGTACTTCATCCAGAGATCTTCAGATTAAAGGAGCAATACAAATGCTTTAAACAAATAAAGAATATGCAGTCAAGGAGATACCTTGCTTCTGCTCTGTTTTTCCAAATTATTTGCCCTGCACGTAATTTCCTGCCAAGAATCAGGGGCTTGTAATCCAGCATGGTGATGTGTATTACATTAGGAAATGATGTGTGATGCACCAGGTACAGCTGAGGTTAGACTTCTCATCTTCTCACCCACCCTCCACTATCAACTCCTATATCTCCCTTCTCTGAGAAAAGTGGGGGCATGGCAGCAGCATAGGTGGTGAGTATTTGACTTGGAAAAAAGTCCCATTAGACAGCCTGCTCATTCCTAACAACAACACCCAGACAGTTTCAAAAAACAACAACAAAGGCTATTGTCTTAGTTTGGTCAGTAGTCATATAATGCAAAAAAAAAAAAAAAAGAGGCGTGGGACATATAACCTGAGACAGCTCACAACTGCATACTCCATTCTCTTTCTAAATTCTGTTTGTCTCTCAATTTCACCATCTTTAAGAATCAGTTGTGAGTAAAACAGAATAAGACTCTGGAAGAGCAAGCATTTGATCACATATTAATCCAATGGCAAGATATAGGGAACTTTTGCTGAACCCATGGACCTTCTTGCAAGGCCTAAGTGCCCATAGCCATCTCCTTAGCACTGCCAAGATTTACCACAGTAGGTTCCTTCCAAACTTGGGGCAACCCTTGGGTTAGAGAAAGCCTTGCTTTCTCCAATTCAGGAGTGGGGGATCTTTGGCCCTCCAGATGCTGCTGAACTACAACTCCCATCAGTCCAAGCAAATATGGCCTGTAGCCAGGAATGATGGGAGTTGCAGTTCAGCAACATATGGGTGGCCAATGGTTCCCTGCACCTCCTCTAATTAGTCAGTCTTTGTTCATCAATAGCCACACAAAGCAGGGAAGGACATAGGACTTACCTCGGCAGTCCCTTGAGCAGATGACACAATGAAAGCAACTAGCAGAAATGTAACATGCCGTGGGTTCTCCATCCTGATGCCCCACAGTATGTCCACAGTTGTACAAGAACTGTGTCAGGTAATGTAAGTTGACTGGAGAAGTGGATATCTTTGAGGCTTTCACCTATCTGGAAATCCTGACCCAAACTGAAGGGACAGTGTTGTGACAAATGAGGATCTTCCCTCTTTGCCTTCCAAATGTAGCTTCATGGTGCTATAAAGCCACAGTACAGCTTATATGACACAAGTTAGAGCCGTTAGGAAGATTACAAGATAGGTAGAGCATGTGTGCTGATAAAGCCACTTCCTCATGACATGGGGACATTATATATTATCTCAGTGGTCTCTGACCATGTGCTTGTCCATTTTTTCAGAAGTACTTGATGCTGCTCCCTAAAATGGCTCCTTTGCTCCATCAAGGCTGAGGCCTCCTCCAAGTTAATGCAAGCAAAATGGTAATGAGGTAGCGAATCATTTCTTTCAATTAGCCAGTCTGTCAATCAATACCTTTATTATGGTCATAAGACCCATTCAGGTCAAAATACATAAAGCAAATAGCAGTACACAAAATATGCAATTTCTCCAATTTAGCTAAGATAGTCAGCCTCATATGGGCATGCCAGTTAGGAAAGGTTAAGTCACCTGTTTGGTGATCTGTTGGACCTGAAAAACAATGCATTGTCAGTCTTTCATCCAGACACCCTAGCAAACTAGTCAGAAGAGGGTAAGTTATATGACATGTCACATTGGAATAAAACTTACTATATAATCTCAGGAACTCCCACCTTATAGGGGCACAATCAATTTGGAAATTTAACATTCAAAAATCTGCTGGTTTATTTATTTATATAGGCTTATACACAGCACAATAAACAAAGTATCTCAGTGGTAAGCATCACAGCCATAAAACAGCATCAGAATGCTTAGTAAACATCTTGACACTGATACACAATAACTGGTGGTTGAGCTATATAAACAGAATTGTCTTAAATGGGCTTTTGAAACAAACTACTGATGGTGCCTGCTTAACATTAATAGGCAAAGACTTCCACAATCTAGGTGCACTGCAGACACACTAAATACCCCATTTTTTGTAGAAACGAAGGGAATGCAATGTGGTATCCTTAATAGTAATTAATAGGTTTTCTCCCTTGGCATTTTGGTATAAGAATTGCAGTGTTTCCATGTATCATGTGGTTCACTGGCGATAAAAAGTTTACATTTCAGGCGGAAGTTACTGTTGTGGAATCACCTTGTTAAATACAAACATAGGGGAGGCAGGTGCACTCTGTGCATGCTCATGGGATATATTTCTGACACTTGTAATTCTTAATCATATCTCCACCGGGTCAAGTTAAACACCTTAGGCTGTGTCACACTTTGATGTAGAATATTGCCTGCATGTTTTCTTTCTCAGTCAGTGAACTTTTAAAAACAAACAAATCATGCATTGGTTGGCATATATAGTTGTATTGCATTAGATCAGGCATCCCCAACCTGTGGCCCTCCAGATGTTTCGGCCTACAACTCCCATGATCCCTAGCTAACAGGACCAGTGGTCAGGGATGATGGGAATTATAGTCCAAAACATCTGGAGGGCCAAAGGTTGGGGATGCCTGCATTATATTAAGTCTTCCATTTTACATGTACCTTATCACAAATTTATTCTTGTCATTTATTGGTCCATGACTTTGTTATTTCTCTTGAGTGGTGATTTTAACACTGATTTTCCAGGGTCTACCTTATCCCACAACACAGGATTGCTATGTTTGCATGTATTGGAAGCTTGCTCTCTCTCTCTCTCTCTCTCTCTCTCTCTCTCTCTCTCACACACACACACACACACACACACACACACACACAAACACACTCATGCCTCTGGTAACACCTCCAAATCTGTTAACATATCAGCACATCATCTCATGGGGTGCATAGTGGGTAGTGATTTAAAAACGGTCACTGAGATAGACAGATTGCCACTATCATTTAAGCCATTATGCTTACCCGTTCCTCCTCCTTCTGTTTCCTTTGTTGATTTCTATCCTGGGGGGGGGCGGGGAATTGAAGGGCAAGGTAGAGATCTAATTTTTCTCCTAGAAACTTACAGTGGAAGTAGCTAAACTGTGGCTGACCAGATGTTGCTGGACTATGACTTGCATTAGCCCCAGCCAACATGATCAGGAATGAAGAGAGTGATAGTCCAGCAACTCTTTGGTTCCTTGGGCACAACTGCTGCCTCTCACACACTTTTGTTTAATAACATCCACTGGCAAGCATCACAGCTGGTAACAGACGGCAGCCATAGAAACAATCAGGACAGAGCTGAATGGTGTGGAGAAAATGGAGGGGATCAAACAAGATGTGCATACAAGGCCAGTTCCAGCTTTGAGGGGACCGTCAGCCAACTGCTCACAAATACCTGCAGTGACACTATGTCAGGGACATTGTGTGACATTGAAATGGTGGCTTGCAAACTCAGATACCGGAACAAGTGTCAGTGCCAGGGGGCTGGGCCTGCGTGCACTTGTTTGTTAAAGAATTGCTGGCCCATTTGAGTATAACAGGGGATGGTGGAAATCTATCAAAGGGGGCACTAAGGAAGGGGAATGACATTAACTCCACCTTTCCCACTCATTCTTCAACCACCTTACCTTGCCACTGCTTTGGGATGCTTTAGTCATTTTCCCTCAGCCCAGGCAGCAATGTTCTAAGGAGACCAAGTTGTTTGTGTCTATTGACAATTTTATATTTCCCAGTGTTGCTCTAAAGCAGAGGTGAGGGATCCTGTGGCCAGGGGCGCCAACTATAGGGGCTTCACCCACAATTTTTTTGTTGTGGATGCTCAGCACCCACACTGCAGCCCCCCCACCAACTTCCAAGGTCTTGCAAGGTCTCAGAACCTGACTTCCAGTGGCACCAGAAGTCAGGTTCCAAGGCCAGGGGGCAGGCGTGACGTCATGACGTCATGTTGTAATGTGATGTCACACCCACTGGCCACCCATAACCTGGGACCCAAGTTGGCTCTCCTACCTGTGGCCCTCCAGGTGACTGCAATTCCCATCAGCCCCAGTCAACCTGGGCTGCCCAAATAGCATTGGGCCTGTCAGGTACAGTCTTCTTCTGGTCAATATTGTCCCTTGAATTGACCAGTGGCAGCCTCTACCTGACAAGCCAAATGCTATTTGAATTAAGAAAATTTCAGAAGGTGGAGAAGGAATCCTACCGCAAAGGCCAGAACTCTGGAGATTTGATTAGGTACCCTATCATTGTCAAAATTACTGTTCTCGTGTTGACCACCTGATGTCAGTAAATTATTCGCAAGGCCAACATTATCCACACCTGAAGGATGCTATTTTTAAAAAGCCTGTTGTTTAGAACCAAATCCAGGGGTAGACAGCATTTTGTGTGGTCCTTTCCCCTTTATATTTTAGGCTTGATTTTTTCGTTGATACCCCCGTGGTCTATAACACAGAAATACATACCTGTGACTCAAGCACATTTTATTACATCTGTAGGTGCAAAGCTATCAGTGAGAATTGTTTCAAAAGGCACCTGCACTGGGCCTAAACATCCAGTCATCCTGAGTGGAAAATGTGAAAAGGTGAAGAGAATTTGCTGTGTTGAGGCATTGACTGACAAGAGGTAACAAAATGGAAACAAAGGCACTACAGCAGGCAGAAGAGACTCTTAACTGGCCAGTCTTTCCTTCTATAACCTGACAAAACTGATGCAGGACAGATAATATTTCATAGATGAAAACATGGGGCTTCACATAAGGAAGGGATGTTTTGCCTTCCAGAGGGCGCTGCCACTCATGTTGCTGCTTTTTCTGCTGTGCCATAGTATATACAATGCACATTCTATTAATTGCAGCATATACACCGACCCAATCCCTATTCCTCATGAATTTTATCACTCAGGAGACCTTGTAATCGGTGACATTGCTGCTCACATCTTCTTCTTTTATGAGACTCTCTCTTTCAAGGAACAGCCAAGACAGACTATGATTGGCAAACCGGTGTAAGGAAATATTTTCTCCCTTCGTTTTCCTTCTGTAAAAATGTTCCACTCTTGATATCTGAGAGCAGAAAATCATTTAAGCACTATGGTACTTGAGAAACACTTGGTCTAGCCTTCAGGGTGAAAAGTAGTGTTCCAGGGGACATTTAGTTTGTTCTGTCATTTTATTTTATCTGTCCTGCTATTTTCCTGTACCATCTGGCACATTTTATGAAGAATTTCTCTTACAGACCCTGTGCATTTTTAAGGGGCTGATGCAGAAAAGCCTGTCTTGAATTACTCTTTGATGCACCATTCTTGCACTTTAAGAACATTGATGAAATGGAGTGTGTCCGGAGGAGGGCAAACAGGATGGTGAGAGGTTATTGCATAGGCCTTATAGTAAAACAAAACACTGCACCACTAGAGACCTGCCTCTCCACACATTCCCTGGAACACTACCCCCCCCCCATGGACCCCTCTCTCTTGCATCACCTCCTCTTCACTCTGAGCCACACAGGGCTCCCTGGCCTTTCCTAACCAGCATCTGTTTTGCTGGGAACACTCGAAAGAGCTAGGTATTTTTAGCCTGAAGCATAGGAACAAACACAAAAGTAATTGAAAAAATTCAAATGGTTTGCATGCACTGCATAATGTGATCAATTACCTGTCTCTCCCCCCCCCCACCCCACTCATATCTTATTGAAGTTGGCACCTCTGGCCAGAAGAAGAGAAGATTATAGGGAAGCATGACAGCTGACTTCAAGTATCTGAAAGACTTTCATTCCCTGTAGCTCAAAGGGCAGGCTCAAATTTGTAGAGAAGTAAACTTTTGGCTGAATACTAGTCGAAACCTCCTAACGATAAAGGCTGTCTGATACTGTAATCAAATATCTTATGTGCACTGGGCAGTAGGCTGAGTTAAATTATTTCCAGGGTCTCTCAACTCCTTCCTCTAACTCTTTCTCCTCCATTTATTCATTAATTTCAGAACATTAAAAAAGGAGTTGTGAAATTACATGGTGGGTGTGGGTGTGGATGTGTAGCATGCTATTGTAGTAAGTTAAGTGCCCTCAAACAGATAGAAAACAGTAAGTAACTATTTCCATGGCATTGTTAGCTGCCAGCTGCCACAGGACAAAAAAGCTATTAAAAGCACAGTTAAAGCAGGCACATCAAAAGTTCGCAACTCTACTGTTCTGCAAAAGCCTTCAAGTACATTTTTAAACATTGTTTGGCTAAACCTCTAGTAATTCTCATTGCAGTTCAGTGCCAAAGAAATACCAGCACATCTTGGTCCTGGCATTTGCCATAAAAGAGATCAATGAGAATCCCAGCCTCTTACCAAATGTCACTTTGGGCTTCCATGTCCTCAACAGCTACTACGTTGCAAAGACAACTTTTAAAGCCACCCTCAGCCTGCTTTCCACACCACATAGGTTTGTTCCCAACTTCAAGTGTGATACTCAGAACCATTTAATTGCTGCCATTGGAGGGCTTGTTTCTGAAACCACTGCCAATATGGCCACCATCTATACCACCTACAAGACTCCACAGGTAGGCCATATGCAAAAGCTGTGGATATTTCTCAACTGTGGCACATAATCCAGTCATCCAATAATAAAATTAATTATTAAGATGTTTATTCATTTCCCTGGAATTGTGACTAAGATGACCCTGGGTCACTCTGGTAGATGATCGACACCAGAATTACAACAGAGGAGAATGAGACCTTATGATCCCCAGTTTTTTCTGGTGCAGCAGACACAGAAGGTGGTGCTGGGAAACCACTCTTCCAAACCCATGGACCTATGGGTGTTACAAGGATCAGTTTTGTCTCCCGGGATTTTACAAATTTACATGAAGCCTTAAGGACCACCTTCTTCCATGAACCTGTTTGAACAATGCATTCAACACTGGAGACTCTGTTTCAGGCCTCCTCATTGCAGGATGAGCGGCAGATGGACCTGAGGCAAAGCTCCTTTTCTCTTATGGCATCAAAGCCCTGGAATGGCTTCCCAAAGCAGAGGTCCTAGCTGGTGGTTAAAGGGAATGTAAACCTCAAAATGCAAGGTTGATCTTCAAGGAGTAGAAAATTATCAATCTGTAGTTGTAGATTCTGACCTGAATGGCTGAATTTTGTACTCTTCAAGACACATAAAAAGCAAAGGTAGATGTGTTGGGAAGGCGGGGACCTTCATTCTCCATGACTGAAGGTCTCACAGGGGCAAGACCTACCCAAGAAGTGTAGCTGTGCTCATGAGGCCTGACACTGCTGTGCAGATCCTGTTTTTTCTCATAATAAAGAGTTCACTTCTTTCATGTGATTTATGGCTGGTTTGCTCCTGATACAAACTGGATTTTTGCAGTTTTATCTTTTATAAAATGTGTTGGGAGGACTTTTCCCTGAAAGTACTTTAAATAAACAAGCCTTCATTTTTAAAAAAGAAGCCAGTTTTTATCTTTTATGTAGCAGAGCAGAGCATAGATGATTGAAAACGAATAAGGAAACATGTTCTTGGAACGCAACTGAAAGATTCTAACCTATTTCTTTCAGCTAACTTATGGATCATTTTCTCCAGTCCAAGGTGACAAAACACTATTCCCTTTCTTGAACCAGATGGTCCCAAATGAAGCCTACCAGTACAGAGGGATTGCCCGCTTACTTAAGCATTTTGCATGGACCTGGATTGGACTCGTTGCTGTGGATGATGACAGTGGAGAAAACTTTTTGCAGACAGTGATGCCCATGCTTTCCCAGAACGGCATCTGCTATGCTTTCATATTAAGAACTCCAAAGCGAACTTACATGCAAGAAATGTTAGAGTCATTGGTAACTCTGCTAGATCAATATCCAGTCCTCACGGACAGGAAAGTCAATGTCTGTCTCGTATATGGAGAACCTCCAGCTATGCAAGTTTTGAGAATGCTGTTGTTTACAGCAGAAATGTCTGACTTGCCACCTCTGGGTAAAGTATGGGTTGTTACATCTCAGTGGGAATTTGCTTCTTTATCCACTCAAAGGATTTGGGATACAACCCCCTTCCATGGTGCTTTATCCTTCACAGTTCATTCCAATGAGCCACCAGGATTCCAAACATTTCTTCAAATTGTAAGACCTTCCTGGTCTAAAGAAGATGGGTTCATCCATGATTTCTGGGAGCAAGCATTTGGCTGTAGGTTGAAACATTCTGATAAGTACAGTCAAGCCTGCACTGAGGAAGAGAAGCTGGAGAGCATCCCTGCAGTTTTGTTTGAAATGAACATGATTGGCCATAGCTACAATGTCTACAATTCTGTCTATGCTGTGGCACATGCATTGCATGCCACATATGTATCCAGATCCAAAAATGGGAGCTTAAAAAAAGGACAGAGGCTGATGTTTCAGAAGGTACAGCCATGGGAGGTAACTGAACACACATTTGTACTTTAAAAAGAAGTAGGGTAGAATATTATCTAGACAAGGACGGAACTCTGATCTCAAGCTCTGCACAAAATAAATCCTCCAAAATCATGCTAACAAATTTTCCAAGTTAATGTGTTTAACTAATGTCAGTTTAATGATCAAATTGCTGTTGTTCTTGTAATACAATTAAGGAAAACTATATGAAGGTTTTCTATAGATGGTATCTAACACCAAGCAGAATTGGCTTAATGTATTAAAAAAAAAAAACCTCAGATAAATGTTGGAAATGCAGTTAAGTGGTGGGTACAACATACCACGTTTGGTGGACATGCAGAAAGATGAGGGAGTTTGGGGATCTAATTTATAACGAATTAAAAAGGATGTTTAAAAAAACCCAGAAACATTCCTATTGGGAATTGTGGGAAATGAGATTCCAAAAGATTTAAAGAAAGTATTCATGTACACCACCACCACAGCAAGAGTTGTGATTGCACAGAACTGGAAAAGGGAATGTTTACCGACCAAAAAAGATTGGTTGGTCAAATTAATGGAGTACGCGGAGATGGGCAAGTTGACTGGGCAGATAAGAGATCAAACAAAACAAAAATTTAAAAAAAGATTGGAACATATTCAAACAATATTTGAAAGATTATCATGGGGAAATTGAAATTTTGACTGGTTTAGAATAACTTCTGTAAGAAAAAATACTAAAATATAGTGGAGAAACAGGAAAACAAACTCATAGACATGTTAAGAGAGGCATTCAAATAAGGAAAACTGAGGACCCAAGCAAGAAGGGGAGGGAAGTCAAGTATAAAAGGAATATGAATGAATCAAGCAATTAAGCACAAGTTTTTGTTTTTATTTTCTTTATTATTATTTAGAAATACATGTTTAGCCATAGGAAAACTGACATGTTATAATGTAATTCTATGAATGTAAATTAAAATAAACCAATAAAGATGATTTGCGCATGCGTATGTGTATATCTCAAGCCAGTGTTCTAGCAAAATAAAATAATTTAGGTTTAGCTAAGCCAGGACTTTATATAAACTTCACTGTAAAGATTTCAACAAGTTCTTCCTTTATTTTCTTGTTCATCCTAGATTAATCACTTTTTGAGAAGCATTTTGTTCAACAACAGTGCTGGAGACACTATACAGTTTGATGAAAATAGAGAATTAGTTGCTGGTTTTGATGTTATAAACTGGGTGACTTTCCCAAATAGCTCTTTTGTTAGAGTAAAAGTTGGACAACTGGAACCTCAAGCTCCTGCAGGCAAAGAACTAATCATGAATGATGACCAGATTGTCTGGCACAGGAACTTTGATCACGTAAGACACAGCTGCAAATGTTTAAAGTCTACTGAATAATTGCAGAAAGTTCAGTTTTGACCAATTCAGGCGTCTTCTTGAGGCTTGATTTCTGCTGAGTGTCAGTTGTGAAACCATAGCTCCTTCACTTGTTTGTAAAAGAAGTAAAAGAACATGAGATGCGTTAACTCAATAATGTTGGCATTGGATTAATTAAAGCAGTGAGGTTCTTAGATCACAATGAAACAAACACCTCCTTTGTTTTCTTGATGCTAATTACCATTTTGTTTATGGACAGGTACTGCCACTTTCTGTGTGCAATGACAAATGCTATCCTGGTTACAGAAGGAAAGAGAAGGAGGGAGAGAAATTTTGCTGCTATGATTGTGCTCCATGTCCAGAAGGGATGATTTCTGGCCAGAAGGGTAGGAGAAATAATGCACACTGGTTAAAAACAAAAATGGCCTAACCTAATATTCTGGTTGTTAGAGTGGTCTCAAGGCTATTATTAATTAGACAACTTGTCTTTGAGTGCAAGTTTTTTGTTCCACAAATTGCCAGTGTGTGTCTGGGGATGGAGTACAAATTGCAACCCTGGTGTGGGGTTGTTGGGACTTTAACCTTTTGCTTCCTGCTGCTTTCCTGATCTGGATCAGACTCTTATGCCTGAAATTTGCACTCAAGGTAGATGCAGAACCAATAATAAGTGAAATCCACTAATTCACTGTGGAGACCGTAGCTGCTTAATGGGATAATGTTGATATCATCAAAATGAAATCTTAGACCCTTGTCCTGGACCAGCATCTAGAACATAAGGGTACATGAAACACCTGGGATCCTGAGAGTGATCTATTTCAGGATCTGGTGCCTCTGACACTAAATGTGAAAGTAACCCCAAATGTGTGTTATCAGCTGACTATACATTTTTTCACGCCTACCCTTTCCGCCATCTACATTCCCCTCCCCCATCTTGAATTTTATACTGGAAACTTGTCAATACAGAAACCCTTCTTTCTCTCAGGGCTCTGTAAAGAACCAGGCAGATCCTCTATGCTAAATAAATCAGAATGCTAATGAAAGATGCTTCAAATTATAACATTCATTTTTATAATGTATTTTTTTCTGTAAATATTATTATTTAAAAAAAAACATTAACACAACATTTTGAAGGCAGCAGCTCTGTCAAAGACATACAATTTACATTTACATCTAGTTTGTATTGGTTATACGTCATATAGCAGCTGCTCCTTCAGTTATTCATTTTGATGATGTTAAACAAAGTCTTGAAATATTTCTCTTCCTGTTTTCAGATGTAGATGTCTGTGAAAATTGTCCAGAAGATCAGCATCCAAATGTTGACCAAAATCAATGCATTCCCAAAGTTCTAAGCTACCTGTCTTATAAAGATACATTGGGGATCATCTTAGCTATCTTGGCTGCTTCTTTGTCTTTGGTCACATCTTTAGTGCTTGGGACTTTTATTAAGCACAGGGACACTCCCATAGTCAAAGCCAACAACCGAACCCTCACCTACATCCTCCTTATCTCCCTCCTCCTTTGCTTCCTCTGCTCCTTGCTCTTCATTGGACAGCCTGGACATGTGACCTGCCTTCTCCGGCAAATGGCTTTTGGCATTATCTTTTCTGTGGCCCTTTCCTCAGTGTTGGCAAAGACCATCACTGTGGTTCTGGCATTCATGGCAACCAAACCAGGAGCCAGGATGAGGAAATGGGTAGGGAAAAGGCTGACGAACTCAGTTGTCTTTTCTGGCTCCTTTATTCAAGCTGGCATTTGTATGATTTGGTTAAGTACTTCTCCACCATTTCCAGATACAGACCTGCATTCACTGAGTGGGACAATCTTAGCAGAATGTAATGAGGGATCAGCTTCCATGTTTTACTGTGTCCTGGGCTATATGGGCTTCCTTGCAGTTGTCAGCCTCACTGTGGCTTTCCTAGCCAGGAAGTTACCTGACAGCTTCAATGAAGCTAAGTTCATCACTTTCAGCATGTTGGTTTTTTGCAGTGTTTGGTTGTCCTTTGTTCCAACCTACCTGAGCACCAAAGGAAAATACATGGTGGCTGTGGAGATCTTCTCCATCTTATGCTCCAGTGCTGGTTTACTGGGTTGCATTTTTACCCCAAAATGCTACATCATTGTGCTGAAGCCAGAGCTTAACAACAGAGAGCAGCTAATAAGAAGAAAATAATCAACGAATATGTATGCACCTCCCTTCTCCATTTGTTTATAGTTTGGAGAAACAATTTCCAAAGACTGCAGATCTTGTGGTTCATTGTGGAAAACCTTCATGGTCAAGGAAGTGATAAGAAGTACTGTAAGATAGGGTTGCCGTATTTCAAACAGTGAAAAATTGTTGAGCTTTTTGGCAATGTTTTTGAGCTTTTGGGGGGAAATTGCTTGCAAAATTGCTGGTTTTGAGCTATTTTTATGGAAAAACAGCGATGCCAACATGGGTTGCCATACGCCTGAATTTTCCCAGACATTTTCCTGGTTTCCAACCACACGCTGCTGCCGACTGCCGTATTTCAGATATGTTTGGGAAATTCCGAAAATATGGCAACCCTAAAGTAAGAAAATCCATCAAGAACAAACACTGCATGCATTTGAGAAAGTATATGAGCATGAAACTGACTTGTGCTGTAGTCAGGGCCACCCCAACACGTTTTGTTGTTTGAGGTAGAACAGCAAATGATACCCCCCACCCCCACCCCACAAAGTCAGGATACACAGTACCCAAAGCTGACCAAGGTTTGTTGACACCTCTGATAGAAACCCAGCAAGGACCTTTCCCTGCATGTGAAAACACAATAATTATCAGTTTAAGTACAGTGGAACCTTTACTCACGACTACAATCCATTCCGTAGGCCCGTCCGGAAGTCAAAACGGGTCACTGGGAGAAGCGTTGTTGTGTGCAGGTGCGGGCGACGATTGTCTACTTCTGCGCATGTGCGAATGGCAATTGCTGCAGTCCTAGCTTTCCAACACCAGTGCCGCCATCCACGGGTTACTGGCGGTGTGGGAGGAGGCGGGAGAGCTGAGAGTGGCATTGTGGTGCTTCCCCACTGCTCCTAACTGACCACACAAGTGCATGTGCCTGCCACCCCCCCCCCCATGATAACAGTGGGGGTTTTTTAGTATGCATGGCCAAATATTAGCAAAGTGGGAGTGGGCACACCATACTGCCCATGTCCATTCCGTGGCTATTGTTTCTGCTTGATGTTGAATTGTCTACTGGACCCCCCACCACCACCACCACCCTGAAGCTACTGTTCAGCTTCGGACCTTGCCTTTCAACCCTACTCCTCAGGAAGTGTTTTGATGTGCTGAAGAGAGAACCAGACGCTTTCTATTGTGGTACCATTTGCACAAGTAAACAAACGAACTGCAGCACCCCTGAAGCCCTTTTACACAGCGAGCTCAGTCCTTCTGTGGTTAAATGGTACGGTATTGTTCCTCTTTTCAGTGGGAGGGGGCAAGAGGGGGATTGGGCTGATTTTTATCTCTGTAATCACTAACCAAGAGTGTAAGATAGCAAAGATACAGAGTGTATTCAAGGAGCAAAGCAAACTTTATGCTCATTTGGGGGTCTTCCCCCCTTTTTTAGTGTGCTGGGGGATTTGTGCAGTTGGAAAACCTGCTTTTTTAAAAAACTCGGGTATAAAACATTTCCTGCACATGGAAAACTAGGTGTCTAGGTGGAAAAGCAGGCTAGAACACTAACCTCCAACCTCTAACTCACTCTGAGGATGGGGAAATGGTTAGTGTATGTAGGAGTGTTCAGTCATGTGAGCAATTAATTCATATGTAACTTTTCCTGGATTTCATGTGCTCTGGCATTCAAACTGTTAACAGAGAATGCAAAAGAGTTGACAACTCACCCCACTACTCCCCTGAAAACTAATTCCCTGAACTTTCTTAATTAACAAAAAAGATTCAGTGAGTGAATTTTCTCCACTGGGACCAAAACTGGTGCTGACTGGGAAATATTGAGCTGGCTAACAATGCCCTTTGGAGATGTTAGAAAGCTGTCTTCTCCATGCTGATAAATTATGGTAAATATTACACTGAGGGCTTGGAAAACAGCTCTTGCTGGGATAGATGGTAACATTTCCCACTGTAACATTGGTCACAGAAGCATCGCATCGCATATGGAGTTGTGCTAAGGAGCAGTCCAGCTGAAAAGAAGGTAGAAGGCTTCCATTGCTATGGCATTCTGCTAGGGCAGTCTTCCATAATCTGGTCTCCTCCTCCAAATGTTGTTGGGCTCCAACTCCCATTAACCCCAGCCAGCATGGCCAAAGTTCAGGAATGATAGGAGTCAGAGTCCAGCCTAGGGGGCTTTTTTTAAAACAAGAACTGCACATATCTGCAGGTTCAGAAAGCCAGGGTAATGTAGTGGTTAGAGTGTTGGACTAGGACCTAAGAGAGCCATGTTCAAATCTCCATTCAGAGCTGATTCAGCTTTCCCCACTCTTTGTCTCCATGTTAGTTTGGTTTTCTTTGGAGGGGACCCCATATAGCAGGCAAGAAATCACATTCTATTTGGGTTTGAATTTTAAAATTTCAGATTCGCATCCTAAAGGCACAGAAACTCTGAATGCATGTACCATCAACACTATTATACTATTTTCAACAATAAATCAAAACAGCTTAGTATTGCTATACAGTCATATCTCGTGTTGCTTTGTGCTCTTACGGACTTTCAGCTTACGAATGCAGCAAACCCGGAAGTGTTTACTTTCAGGTTTGTTGCCTGTGCACGCGCAGAAGCGCTCGGTCGTGCTGCGCACATGCGCTGAAGAGGTGCTCTAGTTGCGGACTTTTTGGGATACGAACAGCACCCCGAAACTGCTTAAGTCCACAACTAGAGGTACCACTGTAGCTGCTAAGGGGCTTTATAGATTTAATATTCTCCTATGGAACCTCACAGGAACACAGGGTGGCGCTATGGATTAAACTACAGAGTCTAGGACTTGCCGATCAGAAGATCGGTGGTTCGAATCCCCACGACGGGGTGAGTTCCCGTTGCTCGGTCCCAGTTCCTGCCAACCTAGCAGTTTGAAAGCACGTCAAAGTGCAAGTAGATAAATAGGTACCGCTCTGGCGGGAAGGTAAACGGCGTTCCTGTGCACTGCTTTGGTTCGCCAGAAGCGGCTTAGTCATGCTGGCCACATGACCCGGAAGCTGTACGCTGGCTCCCTCGGCCAATAAAGCGAGATGAGCACCGCAACCCCAGAGTCGGTCACAACTGGACCTAATGGTCAGGGGTCCCTTTACCTTTACCTTATGGAACCTCACAGCAAGATATGTAGATGAGCGACATATTTATTCCAGTACATTATAAAAGTTCTCCATTTCTCAATAAATTGATTGTCTGCCAGTAAGGCAGGACACGACTCTTGATTTCCCCAGCAAACTAAATTAACCTGTATACAGGAAGGAATCCAGCTCTACCTGGATAGAATTCATCAGGGGTTTTGAGTAAGAATGAGTAAGATTTTCATTTAGGAGAAAGATCATATTTGATTGGCAGAGAATACATTTTACACACAAAAGATCCTTGGCATCACCAAAGTAAGATGTTTTAGCACTGAAATGTCATATGGAACCAATTCCACTCCCATCCCAAGTCAAAGGCTGGCATTCTTGGGCAGCCAAGGTTCCATATTTATTTTCCTGCTGAGTTCTGAGGAAGTAGATCCAAAACTTCATACTGATTTATTATTTCTAAAGCTGGCCTTAATAGGAAATGTGTCCCTGTTGTTGCAGCATGTTCCAAATAGTCAGATACCTGGAGATTTCTTCAGGCTATTATCATCCTGCGATTGCAGATTATCAAAATTCCGGGGGCAAGGTGAACCTCAATACAAAGGGCAGTTTTTGTGCTAGTATAACAGGTTTCTCCCAATTCTTAACAACATGTATGCTTTGATTTCAGTTCCTTCAGTTCATGTGCAACCCTCTCTCTCTTTTTTCAATGTACATACAGCAATTGATAAAATACAGCAAAAAAAGACAAACTTGATGTGAACGTATCAAGGTTCTTTTTTAAAAATTGCATCAAGATTCTTTCTGTGTGTTCTTTTACTGAACATTCGAGAAATATTTTTTTATGTTCTGTTTTCTTTTTGTGAGCTACTTTGTGCACTGTTCTGCTGATACACGCACATGTTCCCCTGCACATTTCTTAAGCCCCGTACAAAATATTATCTTGGTTTGGTCTTTGTTAGGGGTTTTATCAGTGCACACATGCAAAACAGTACAAAACGATTCTTGATACTGTCAAGCATGTAAGCGGGTCAAGATGGCTTTTTAAAAATATTATATCTGTTGGTAATGGGGGCAAGAGGAGAAAGGCGCAAATGAAATTACAGCAACTTATTCACCCACAGTGTTACTACTGTGATCTTAAATCGGAGGAGAAATTTGCAAGCACCTAAGTTAGGGGTTAGCTGTATCTCTCCCATATAATGTCCTAGTGGTCAGGTCAGATTTTGAACTCCATCTTGGGATGCACCATGTTTCACCCAGGTGGGCATGCTCAAAATCATACATGCACATGTTAATCAATGAGGAATAATGTTGCATCAGTTGTTGGCCCTTAAGAGGCACTTCAGACACTTTATGGATGGCAATTTTCCTTCACAGTGCTAAATATACAGTGTGTGTGTCTCTTTCTTTCTTTCTTTCTTTCTTTCTCTCTCTCTCTCTCTCTCTCTGTGTGTGTGTGTGTGTTCATACTGCTTTATTTTAAAAAAGCACAACTCAAATTAGTGCACAAATAATAATAAAATGCATCATATACAATGAAGCAATGGCATGCTGACAAAAAGCACATTTGCAGAAAGTGCTGTTTAATTTAAGTCCCAAATCAAGGAAATATTAACAACCTGATTTAGAAAAGATGTATAAATTATGATCTGCATGATATTAGGTGGAGGCAGGAAGTTTTCATTACATTTAGTTTATTATTGAGACCAACATTTGGAGGAAATAAACATTCATCTTATCCTGTGGCTGCCAAATCAGTATCTATAGTTCCATGATTCATCCCTGTACCTCTGTTTCTCCACAGATGGATGTTGGACAGGCCAAGCACTGGGAGAACCAGAGCACAGTGAATGAGTTCATTTTGTTGGGATACCAAGAATATCCTGCTGTCCTCTTTATTGCCTTCCTGGCCATATACATGGCAATATTACTGGGCAACGGTCTTATTGTGATGGTTACAACACTGGACCCTGCCTTACGTACCCCCATGTACTTCTTCCTGCGCAGTCTCTCAGGACTGGAGATGTGCTACACCTCAGTCACCCTTCCTAAAATGATGGCCAATCTAATCTCAGGGAACCTCTCCATCTCTCTTCTAGCCTGTGCCTCACAGATGTTTTTCCTGCTTTTTCTGGGTGGGACCGAGTGCTTCCTACTGGCAGCCATGGCCTATGACCGCTATCTTGCCATCTGCCTGCCTCTCCGCTACATGACCATCATGAGCCATAAGGTGCAGGTGGGGATGGTGGTCAGCTCCTTTGCCATCAGCCTCCCTGTGCAGATGTTGCAAATTGGGTTCATCTTCTCCTTGCCTTTTTGTGGGCCCAATGAGATTGACCACTTCTTCTGCGACATCCCACCGATACTCAGCCTGGCATGCGCTGACCTGTATGCCAGCGAGTTGACTGTGTATACCAATAACTTTCTCTTTGTTATAATCCCCTTTTTCCTCATTTTGGCCTCCTATATACACATCACCAGAACCATCCTGCGCTTGCCATCAGCCACAGGACGCCAAAAGGCCTTCTCCACTTGCTCATCCCACCTTACTGTAGTCATTCTCTTTTATGGCTCTGCAACGGTCGTGTACCTGAGGCCCAAGACACCCGACTCTGTGAAAGTGGACAAGTTGCTTTCCCTACTCTACACAGTCATCATTCCCCTCTGCAACCCGCTTATTTACACCCTGAGGAACAGGGAAGTGAAAGCAGCCATTAGGAAGCTATTAGGAAGGAAATAGGTTGGCACAGGCGTCCACTGAATCCACTATCAAAATCTCACCCATACTAATATTTGGCATTTCCTTACTTGTTCAAAGGATTTCATATGCATTAGTCTACAACAAGCCTACAAAGGAATTGAGTATTATTTCCCCCTTATAAAAGATTGGGTTGGAGGGGTAGAAGCTGAGAGAGAGAGAAATGGTAAGTTCATAGATTGGGGTTGATACATCTGTTGATTTCAGTTCTGTCAGGTTCTCATTTTTCCTATCCTAAATTTCTGCAGCAATTTGCCCCCCACCTCATTTAAGGAATCCTTGTGAAAATTCATCAGCATGTTAGTGTGAATTTATCCTGATAAACCCATTTTTTTCGTTTTGTTCATATTTTGAAAGTTCGCATTTTTGTAAGCAAGTTAATTTGAATAAATTACTACAGATTATGAGATTTAGATGAGGTAGTATTGTGAATTTTCAGCAGAACAATTTTATATATATATTCGTGGACAAATATTTATTTAATTTTTAAAAGGGTTTCTTTCATTTGTTTTTTATATATATATTGGCTTTAAGAAAAGAACAATGCAGGTGTGTAATAAGCCTTGACCTCGGTGAACTGAAAAGAGATTTGTAATTGCCTGTCTGGTCCTGAAATGGAAACTGAAATAAAGAAATCTATGATTTAAAAAATACGAATTTGTAATGTCTGCTTCCTTATTATTCAGTGTATTTTTTATTGTAAAAATGAAAAAATTGCCTTCAGAACTGTAAAACTTGGGGGTGGGTTATTGGTCACTTTATTGCTTATAAGGGTTAACAGGTCTTTGGAAGACTGCTGGAAACCTAGAGAACACCCACACAGAAAAGAGAAAGCTAGGAACAATCACATATGTCAGTTGCACAATGCAACACACACACACAGGGCTGGCCCACCCATGAGGCAAGGTAAGGTGACTGCCTCAAGCAGCAGGATCTACAGGGGCAGCAGATCCGGCCTCCCGGGAATGCATTGCCTGCTGCTGCCACAGCAGCCACCATGGCAACAACAGCTGTGCTGTGCTGTGCTCTTTGGAGAGTAGATCTGCCTCCTTCTCCACAGCCCTCCTCCACGCTGGCTCTACAGTGGTCTATTAGTGAATAGGAGGTACTGTTGGTCCCTCCCCACCCCTAGGGAGGAAGCAGAAGGGGCTTTAGGATATCCTGAGCTCTGCACCTGCCTGACATGGTTCAGAGTGGGCCCTGCTCTTAGTGGGGGGGGGGAGCTGTGATTGTTGCCAAGCTTATGGATATTGATGATACTGGAAACCAGGGATACCTACTGTAATTTGTGGCCCTCTGATGCTGCTGAACTCTATTTTCCATCAGCCTCAGGAAGCATGGCCAACAGGGGTGATGGTCATCTCAACCTAACATGGCTAAAGTCCAGAACCCCCCAAATTGGCTTGATTCAGTTTGGGTTGCAGTCAAATCTGGTACCTAGCCCTATCCAAAACCATCCCAGCAAACTGAACAAATGCACAATTAAATGGCAAAATAAGTATAAAATAATGCACGTTTGAGGCAGATCATTCAGCAATGGGTCTGAACTAGTGGTGACTTACCAAGAAAGAGGGCATGGTGGATTGAAACATGAATTCAGGGTTTCGTGACAGACAAGAATGGCAAATTGCTTGTGAGGGATTGTTAGGGAAAGCAATGAAATTGCTTGAGAATGAAATTGTCTCAAACAGCAGGTACAAGGCAGACAAAAGAAAGCACTCCTTCACACATTGCATAAAGTATCTATGGAACTCCCTACCACATGATCTTGAGGTGGCTATTCGCTTATCTGGCTTTAACAAGCAGTTATATCAGTTCATGGATGGTAATAGTTTAAGTGGCTATTGAATATATGGATATAACACTGTAACACTGTGATCTAAACCAGGCATAGATGAACTCGGCCCTCCATATGTTTTGGGACTACAACTCGCATTATCCCTAGCTAACAGAACCAGTGGTCAGGGATAATGGGAATTATAGCCTCAAAACATCTGGAGGGCCGAGTTTGCCTATGCATGGTCCAAACCACTGAGCCTCCTGGGCTTGCCGATCAGAAGGTTGGCGGTTTGAATCCCCGCCATGGGGTGAGCTCCTGTTGCTCTGTCCCAGCTCCTGCCAACCTAGCAGTTCAAAAGCATGCCAGTGCAAGCAGATAAATAGGTACCACTGTGGCGGGATGGTAAACGGTGTTTCCATAAACTCTTGTTTCCATCTCGGTGTTCCATTGCACCAGAAGCGGTTTAGTCCTGCTGGCCACATGACCCGGAAAGCTGTCTGCAGACAAACGCTGGCTCCCTCGACCTGAAAATGAGATGAGCGCCACAACCCTATAGTCACCTTTACCTTATCTTTACCTAGTCACTGTGAACCAGCTGCTGGAGGGAGAAACCATTATTGCCTTCAAATCCTGCTAGACTGGGCTGGATGGAACTTAGGATTGATCCAGTGGGGCTCTTCTGATGTTCTTGATTTAAAATGTACTTCTATCTCTGCTGTTTACCCAAGGGAATGAGCATATAATTCCCACTGGAATCCTACCACTGCTACAGTTGATGCTGATCTTGGGTTGGCTAACAACGACCTTTGGTGGCAAAGTTAGTTAGCAGCCAACTGCTCTCTGACACTCCCCACATCAGCAATAAGCATTTGGGAGAGCACTGCTTCCCCTGCTAAAGCTAAAGGGTGTTAAGAGTCCCCTACTCTGACCCCGGCAAGGGAAAGACAGCCGCCTGGCAAGAGCTGTGGACAGCAGAAACGCAGCTGCAAAGAAGGTAACACTTAAGATAGCTTAAGAGTACCATAATTCTATAATAATTTCTCCATAATGATAAATTAGGGGAGGGACATCATTCAGCTGTAGAAATGTTCACTTGGGTATCTGACTTACCTATATTATCTCTGTCTGTTTGCTCTCTATCTTTCAGCCTCTTGTCACCAAAAAATTCAGCTACTTTTCATTGTTCTTGCTTGTCCTATTTCTGTGGTTCCCAAACTCCCCCCCACACACACACACCACTTGAAAATTGCTGAGGGTCTTGGTGGGCCATTTGTTTATTTTTTCTGCCCCTTATAGCATTTGTGATGTTTTGTGCTAGATGCTTTGTGTGCTCTTTAATTGTACTTTTGTTGTTCGTTTTATCTCTTTTCTTTGTAATCCAATAAACACAGTATTAGAATAAAATACAATGAAAAATCAATGTGAATTTTTAATGTGGGCGCACCACAGACTGCCTGACAGAAGCCTGCAGAGCAATGGAAATCCTTGTACCATAGAACTAGTACTTCCTTGTTCATGCAGGAGGGAAAAGCAGATTCATGAAGCCAGTGTAATATAAGGACTACAGTGTTGATTTGGTAGCAAAGGGACATGGGTTGAAATTCCCTTCTATCCATAAAGTTTCTTGGGTGACTTTGGACCAGTCCTTATTGCTCAAAGTAGGGTTTACCTCACAGGTTTGTTGTTGTACTAAAATGCAAACATCCTTAGTAGTGCTTTCAGGACAAGACTTGGTTGGCAACGTTTATTTTATTTTATTAATTTACTTACTTGCTATATTTATGTATTGCCTATCTGTCAAAGCACCCAACAGAATGAGGGGGAGCCGCCCACCCCCCAACAAAGTAAGGTGGGATACATTTTGAAGTAATCAAAGGGCCTCCTCCACTGATCATAGAACTCAATATTTATTGGGGGAGGCAAGCTTTAAGGTATATAGTTCCCTCTGCAGACATTCTCATTTTATTTTTATTGTATTTTATTCTCACAACAAGCCTGGGCCATTAAGTCAGGAGCCTAAAATTCACACAATTGCATCAACGCATATTTCATGTGCATGAATTTTGAATGAAAGGTGAGATACAAAAATATTTGCTATCAATGGAAAGAAAGCAGGGAATTTTAGGCTACGGAGTCCATGCAGCTAAACATGATTAAAAACAAACAAACCAGTCCGTCTTCTAAGAATACACTACAATACAGTTTTCAGAAGACGTTTGAAAGAATGCAGGGAAATCAGACATTCCCCCTTTTAACCTACATTCAGGAAACATGTAAAAAAAAATTAAAAATTATCCAGGCTTGTGACTAATAATTTTATGAAGCTGACCATAGATTATAGTGCTGCTTTGAATTCTGTTACACAACATTTTTATTGTTGTGAGTTACCCTGGGCTCTCTTTGGGGAGGAAGGGTGAGTTAGAATTTGAAATCATTAATAAATAAGTGTCAAACATGCAGATGCAGAAGCCCTGTCCTCTTTTGCACCTGACCACCCTTCTCTGGATCACCTTGAACCCTAATCCACAACAATTGCATGAGCTACTTTTAATCTTTCTTTAATCACATATATCCATCTTCTTTTTCTGTTTCACTCTTCCTCTCTGTTTTTGTTCTTCTCTCCCCCTTTTTTGTATTTCTTCTATTCCCCCTGTCACACACTCACAGTGCAATCGTACATGCCTACTCATGAGTAAGCTCCATTGGGTTCAATCACACCTACAGCGTCAGACTTAGGGTGATTTTGGCAGTTTCCCCGCCACCACACACACACACACACACGGCACAGAACTAAGAGGGCTCAAAATTGAGAAGATCCATAATTGAGAAGATCCATTTTGGGGCACCAGATTTTGGCCTTGCAAAGGGCACCATGTTGTGAAAGTTGACCAAAGTCTGCCTCTGGTCGACTTTACCATTTACTCTTGGGTAAATGGATTGTTTTGCCCTTGGTTGTTGAATTATTTCTCCTCTCCTCAATAAATTGTCACTGCAAAGGACAGATGATCCTTAGTGGGAGGAGACAGGTACTTTTACCCTTTGTCACCCACCAATGTCCTCCTGATCCTGATCCAGAAACTGGACCTGAGACTCACAAATGCCTCACTTGCCTCTGCAGATGGATGCTGAGCAGGCCAGATGCTGGAAGAACCAAAGCACAGTGAAGGAATTCATCTTGCTGGGATACCAAGGACACCCTGTCCTCCTTTTTTCTGCCTTCCTGGCCATCTACCTGGCCATATTACTGGGCAATGGCCTTATTGTGGTGGTGACAACGCTGAACCCTGCTCTCCATACCCCCATGTACTTCTTCTTGCGCAGCCTCTCAGGGTTGGAGATCTGCTACACTTCAGTCACCCTTCCTAAAATGATGGCCAATCTTATCTTAGGGGACCTCTCTATCTCACTGATAGCCTGCGCTGCACAAATGTTCTTTATGCTCTTCCTGGGTGCCACAGAATGCCTCCTGCTAGTGGCCATGGCCTACGACCGCTATCTTGCCATTTGCCAGCCTCTCCATTACATGACCATCATGAGCCATAAGGTGCGGGTGGGGATGGTGATCAGTTCCTTTGCCATCAGCCTCGTGGTGCACTTGTTGCAAATTGGGTTTGTCTTCTCCTTGCCTTTTTGTGGGCCCAATGAGATTGACCACTTCTTCTGCGACATCCCACCCATATTTCGCCTGGCATGTGCCGACCTGTATGCCAACGAGTTGGCTGTGTATGCAGAGAACATCCTCATGGTGGTGCTCCCCTTTTCCCTCATAGTGGGCTCCTATGCCCACATCACCAGAACCATCCTGCGCATGCCATCAGGCACAGGACGCCAGAAGGCCTTCTCCACTTGCTCATCCCACCTGATTGTGGTCAGTCTCTTCTATGGCTCAGGGATGCTTGTGTACTTGCACCCACAGACGGAGGAATCCCTGAAAGTTGACAAGTTCCTCTCTCTTTTCTACACGGTCATCATTCCCCTTTGCAATCCTCTCATCTACACTCTCAGGAACAGGGAGGTGAAGGTTGCCCTCATGAAACTGTTGTGTAGGAAAAGAGCTTTTGAGGTGGGCAGAGAGTAATCAACTTTCATCCATTTCTTAAACCTTTAAAATAACCCCTATCTCCCAAAACTCAAATTGCCTTTTAGGGGATCCTGTAAGTCTCCCTGGGTGTATCCAACTAAGTCCTACTACAAGTAGACTCATTGAGATCAGTAGACCCAAGTCATTTCCATTAATTTCATTGTGTCTCCTCTGAGAAGGACTAACAATTATTACAACCAAAAAGGGTGTTGTTCTTTATAAGAAAACCAGAACGTATAACTAAAGTTTCAGGGAACTCTTATTTACCTACATGCCTGGCTCCTTTTGTCTTCTGCTCTGCTCCCCTGAATAAATGATTTTTTGATTAAACTAATTTTGGATTTGCACTAGGATGTTTAGAGGTTCCTCCCTACATCATGCTGATATAACTACCCTATATGGCTATAGCACATTTGGGGACGGGGCTTTGGAAAAGGTAGAGAGCACTGGGCAACTCCCTTCCCAATGTAAGTGTGTGAACCCAACTATCTAGCCTACTACATGTTTAGAAAACTGTTGTGGGGTCCCATATCAAAGGCGAAGAATAAGGGCTTGCTGAGAATGCTCACACACACTGTGGATGTATAAATCTGTCAATTTCAGTTCCTCTCAGTTTCTTCTTTTTCCAATCAAGTTCAATTTCAACGTCAGTTGGCAATTTCTTTGTTTAGAAATTTCAGTGAAAATTCATACACATATTTCAGCTTATTTCTGATATATGTATTTTTGTAAGACGCTTTGTCTAATTCACACATATTTCAAGCAATTTCCTCTAATCTCCATTTTTCTGGATTATATGCACCATGTATGCATATTAATGTCAGAACATGCCTGGGGGGTACAAGCAGCCCCTGGGATGAGACAAACCTCTCCGGGCATCTTCCTAATGCAGCACAGCCTGGGACGTCCATAAATCTTCAGCCCCAGCACACACCAGTGACACATATCAGAAGACTATGTGCATGCTCACTCAGCAGAGTATAGCAGAAACGAAGTGGAGCTTTGGTGTGTGCATTCTAAGTATTTATTAAGCAATATATACAGGACAAAGCAATCATGGCAATTCTCTCCTTTCTTCTCCAAGTACAATAGAGCGGAAGAGATAAGACTGACTTCTGTTCTCACACTTTCCAAGCCTGGAAAGTAAACACAGACATGTGATGTAACCATCACATATCCAGCAACGGAGGAGTGAAGTGCTAACAATTATATGCACTATATTATATGCACTATATATGCACACATTCCCCTAAAATGCACTTTTTAATATTTTGTTGTTGATGGAGAACCGTATTGCAAAATTCAGAGAAGTGCGAATTTTGAAGGGTAGCAGTGCTGCAGTTCATGTATTGGTTCAGGAAGTGTGAACTGGGCACATTCAAATGAATTTCTCCCTGATCCCTACCTCCACCATACCTGGGACCAGTACAGGGCACCCGCAACCCTGCCTTATAACAATTCTGCCAGGAATCCTCTGGGGATATTCACATTTCCAATATCTTAACATCACGTTTGAGGCCTGGGTGGGACATCCACTCTCCATAACAACAGAGCCAGCCCTGTGATCACACTATGATTCATGCTAAGATGGTGCAGAATAGTGATTCTGCTAGAGGAGCCTGTGGACCATGGGACCAAACACCTAGAATTTTTACATCCCTACATGTTCTCAACACAAACTGTATTTCCAATGTTTAGCATGATTAGCACATTTGCTCCTATGGGACTCCCCACAGCCACCTTCCTCTTCCATCCTGCACATGAATGGCAACTCTATATATACCTTGGGAAAGTGTGGTTGCTAGGCAAGGACACAGGTAAAGGCTTCCTGCCCTGGTTCTTGCAAGAGAAACTAACCCAGTGCTTAGCCCAGTGGCACCTCAGCTGCAAAGCAGGTAAATGTTCTTCCTTCCCTGTGCCAATTCAGTGGGGTTAGTCAGGGAACAGACCTCTAGGGAAGATAACCAAATCAGGTTGGTAAGAATAATGAATGTGGAAATAGAAACTGTAGCCTAGGATAGTAGATGGTGGACTGAATTTTAGTTGAGTTACATGTTGAAATGCGGAGGAGAGCTTTGCAGGAAAGGTGAAGCAGCCACAGCACTGACGAATGATTACCTGAAACAATTTATGTTGCTCATTGACATATGATCACTTTTGAATGTATTCAGCTCTTCAGGATCCGAATTCTCCTTGCATTGTGAGGAGGTAAGGTGAAATGATTACTTCTAGGGAGTTTGGGAATTTAGGACACTTTCACTGTTTTGTGGGTGGGATTCAAGGCATTCTGGCAACTTCAGCCTGTCACTCAATTTCATCAGTTAAAACTTTGCCAGCAAGATCAGTTAATTTTGAGTGAAGAAAAGCTGCCTGTTATCTTTATGAACCTACTGTCAATTACTTTCACTGGGTGAACCAACTCTGTATGTTATCAGAGAAGTCCTGTCTTGTGGCATCTAACCTAGGGATGGGGAACCTGTGGCTCTCCATATCTTGCTGGACACCAGTTCTCAACATTTCTGACCATTGGCCATGCTGGCTGGGGCTGATGTGATGCCCAACAAAATCTGAAGGGCCACAGGAAGGGATGTGGGTGCCGGAGGTGGGAGACAGAATTCAATTCAGTTTGTATTTATGGGCAAACCTACATGATTCTCACTTTCTCAAACAATACATGAGCCAAAACAGTTATCCTTCAAAATTCACACTTTTCCAAATTTTGCAAGTTGGTCCTCTACCAAAGTAATACGTACAAAAATCTATATACTGGGGTAAAGTGTACATAATAATCCATATATTAGTGAAACCAGCATACAAAATTGTATTCCATTACACCTAATAGCTTTGAAGAAGTGTATATCAGGCAAAATTGAATACAAAATGTGCATGTTTGGTGAAAATTCCCCTTAAAATGCTGATGAGTTTTCATGAGATAGATAGGTGATAGATGATAGATAGATAGATAGATAGATAGATAGATAGATAGATAGATGATTGATTTATAGATAGATAGATAGATGATAGATAGATAGATAGATAGATAGATAGATAGATATAGATAGATGATAGATAGATAGATAGATAGATAGATAGATAGATAGATAAGAACTGAATTTAAGATTGGGAAAATGAAACTGTGAGAAAAGAATTTGACAGTTTTACCCATCTCTAGCCACAGGGTTCCCATTCCTGATTTCAATAAAGAAAAAATAGGATAGTTTTTTAAAGGGCTGGATGTGTTGCATTGCCAGCTGAAACATTCGGTATGAGCATCACTCACCCCCTTTCTTGTTAGAATTATAGTCACCCCATCTTAGGATTCTTCCCACAATCCATCATCAGTCACCCCAAATTAAGAAGACCTAGAGCTAGATCCAGGTCACTGAATCTAGAGGTCATCTTTGCCCGTGAGAAATGCAACTGTCCTGTGAATCGTTCATTCTTATGGGTGAAAACCAAGTGCATTGGAATGGGAGGAATTGAGATCAGTTGAAGTAATTAATCATGTGAGAGTGGTTTCTTTCCATCCCATCCCTGACATAATTCTTTCATTTAAATTGAGCTGTCAGCAAAGAAGGGCACAGGTATGAGTAGATGTGCCTTTCTTCTTCTTTCTAAAATACAAGCACTTGCTACTGGAAAACATGCTGAAACCAGAAGTTTCACCCGGCCATTAAATTGCGGACACTGGAGTTAATGGAAGGTTGAACCTCCTATATTCTTACCACCTCAAAAATGAAAGACAGATTGGGCAGAGTGAGGTCTCAGTACTTGGCCATGGTCTTCCTGTAACATCAAAAATATTAAGATCCTACTGCTCTATTAATTCAGTAAGTGGTAGCAGCTATAAGTTGTTGGTATCTTTTAGGATAGGGTTTGCGTCCAAGTGGTAAGGCTCAGGCAATCCTAAAGCCATTTTATATTGGATTTTGACACATCAGGGTAAAGAGAGACTCTGAAGGACACCAGGGCATGTCAGTTTCAGCTAGTAATAATAATAATAATAATAATTTATTATTTATACCCCGCCCATCTGGCTGGGCCTCCCCAGCCACTCTGGGCGGCTTACATAAAAACAAAAAATACAGTAAAATATCACACGTTAAAAACTTCCCTGAACAGGGCTGCCTTAAGATGTCTTCTGAATGTCAGGTAGTTGTTTATCACTTTGACATCTGCTGGAAGGGCGTTCCACAGGGCGGGCGCCACTACTGAGAAGGCCCTCTGCCTGGTTCCCTGTAGCTTTGCTTCTCGCAATGAGGGAACCGCCAGAAGGCCCTCGGCGCTGGACCTCAGCGTCCGGGCAGAATGATGGGGGTGGAGACGCTCCTTCAGGTATACTGCACCGAGGCCGTTTAGGGCTTTAAAGGTCAGCGCCAACACTTTGAATTGTGCTCGGAAACATACTGGGAGCCAATGTAGGTCTTTCAAGACCAGTGTTATATGGTCTCGGCGGCCTCTCCCAGTCACCAGTCTAGCTGCCGCATTCTGGATTAGCTGTAGTTTCCGAGTCACCTTCAAAGGTAGCCCCACGTAGAGTGCATTGCAGTAGTCCAAGCGGGAGATAACCAGAGCATGCACCACTCTGGCGAGACAGTCCGCAGGCAGATAGGGTCTCAGCCTACGTACCAGATGGAGCTGGTAAACAGCTGCCCTGGACACAGATTTGACCTGTGCTTCCATGGACAGCTGTGAGTCCAAAATGACTCCCAGGCTGCGCACCTGGTCCTTCAGGGGCACAGTTACCCCATTCAGGACCAGGGAATCCTCCACACCTGCCCGCCTCCTGTCCCCCAAAAACAGTACTTCTGTCTTGTCAGGATTCAACCTCAATCTGTTAGCCGCCATCCATCCTCCAACCGCCTCCAGACACTCACACAGGACCTTCACCGACTTCACTGGTTCTGATTTAAAAGAGAGGTAGAGCTGGGTATCATCCGCATACTGATGAACACCCAGCCCAAACCTCCTGATGATCTCTCCCAGCGGCTGCATGTAGATGTTGAAAAGCATGGGGGAGAGGACAGAACCCTGAGGCACCCCACAAGTGAGAGCCCAGGGGTCTGAACACTCATCCCCCACCACCACTTTCTGAACACGGCCCAGGAGGAAGGAGCGGAACCACTGTATGACAGTGCCCCCAGCTCCCAGCCCCTCAAGACGGTCCAGAAGGATGTTATGGTCGATGGTATCAAACGCCGCTGAGAGATCCAGCAGAACTAGGAAACAGCTCTCACCTTTGTCCCTAGCCCGCCGGAGATCATCAACCAGTGCGACCAAGGCAGTTTCAGTCCCATGATGAGGCCTGAATCCCGACTGGAAGGGATCCAAATGGTCCGCTTCTTCCAGGCGTGCCTGGAGTTGTTCGGCAACCGCTCGCTCAATCACCTTGCCCAAGAATGGAAGATTTGAGACTGGGCGGTAGTTGGCCATCGTGGCCGCATCTAAAGATGGTTTTTTAAGAAGCGGTTTAATAACCGCCTCTTTCAGCGGGTCTGGGAAGGCTCCCTCACGGAGGGAAGCATTCACCACCCCACGAAGCCCATCGCCCAGTCCTTCCCAGCTAGCTTTTATAAGCCAGGATGGGCAAGGATCCAGGAGACAGGTGGTTGGTTTCACTCGTCCAAGCAGCCTGTCCACATCCTCGGAGGTAACAGATTGGAATTGATCCCACTCAACTTGACTAGACAGAACTCTAGCACTCTCCCGCCCCGGTCCTGCTCCCACGGTGGAGTCTACTTCTTCCCGAATCTGAGCGATTTTATCTGCAAAAAACTTTGCAAAATCATTGCAGGAGAACATGTGGCCCGTACTGGGCCCCGATGTTGCAGGTGGTTCCGCTAAATTGTGAACCACCTGAAAAAGTCTCCTGCTGCTGTTTTCTGCAGATGCAATAGAGGCGGTGAAGAAATTCTTCTTCGCCGTCACTATCGCCACTTGGTAGGCTCGACGTTGAGCTCTAACCTGTGTCCGGTCAGATTCGGAATGGGTTATCCGCCACCAGCGCTCTAGCCGTCTCAACGATTGTTTCATTGCCCTCAGATCCGTGGAAAACCACGGGGCTGTCCGGGCTCCATGCAATCGGAGAGGGCGCTTCGGAGCCAAACAGTCAATAGCCCTGGTTAACTCCACATTCCAGCGGGCCACCAGGGAATCAGCTGAAAGGCCATCAACATGGGATAAAGCATCCCCTACCACTCTCTGGAAACCATTTGGATCCATTAAGTGGCAGGGGCGGACCATCCGAATTGGTCCCACCTCCCTGCAGAGGGGATGGGTCGCAGAGAAGTCCAGTTGCACCAGGAAGTGATCTGACCATGGCACTTCTTTCGTTTCGCTTTTACTTAGTGTCAGATCACCAACATCCATAGAGGTAAACACCAGGTCCAAGGCATGTCCGCGGCTATGGGTTGGGCCAGACTTATTCAGGGACAGCCCCATGGAGGCCATGCTTTCCACGAAGTCCCGAGCTGCCCCTTGTAAGGTCGTGTCGGCATGGATGTTAAAATCCCCTAGGACAACCAAGCTGGGTTTCTCCAGGAGAACATCCGCCACGACCTGAAGCAGCTCGGGCAGGGAATCCTTGGTGCAGCGGGGAGGTCGGTACACCAAAAGGAATCCTGTACTGCCCCTATTGCCCAACTTCCAGAACATGCACTCGGAAAACTGGGTCTTCCCAATAGGACGCCTGGTGCAAACTAATGACTTTCTAAAAATCACTGCAACCCCCCCCTCCCCGTCCACATGACCTGGGTTGCTGTGCGTAAGAGAAACCTGGTGGACAAGCAGCGGCAAGGACAGGCCCATCTGCTTCATCCAACCAAGTCCCTGTTACACATGCCAGGTCAAGTCCTCCATCCATGATCAAGTCATGGATGGCAGTGGTTTTATGAATCATTGACCTGGCATTGCACAGCAGCACCTTCAGGTCATGTGGGTATCCCTTGCTGATTCTAGTATCCATCCGGTCAGGACCAGACCCGGAGGCAGGGATAGTCCTCAGACAACGACTAAACCTGCCCCCTCTGTAATGACATGGTCTGGTCTTAGCGTAACTCCTCCTCCTACCCGTGATCACTGAGATCGGTTGTCCCAGTGCATCTCCCCCTGTGGAACATGCCCCAGCCATTTTGTGGGCTGGGGCCCACTCCCCGGTAGCCCTGAACCCTCCCCCTAAGAACAAAATAACACCGTAAACAAACAAACAAAACCAATAAAACAATACAACAAAAAATGTAAAAATTACAAAAACATCAAAATAAAAAAATAATTCCCCAAGCCCAACCAAACATCCATCCCACCCCCACCCCACACATACAAAAAATCCAAAGGAAAATTTTAAAAAACATTTTAAAAACACTCTGTGCCCCTCTTGCAGTAACAACTGTCCTAGTGAGGCCTGTCAGGCCCCGCCCTGGGCCAGGTGGTAAGTGGCAGGAAGGAGCAGGACCCTCAGGCACTCACTCAGGGGAGTCCTCCTGGGCAGCGGCAGCAAGCAGCACACAGTCCTTATGAGGCTTCAGGCCCCGCCCCAGGCCAGATGGTAAGTGGCAAAAGCAGGGCCCTCAAGCACTCACTCAGGGGAGTCCTAGTGGCATACTCTAGGGAAACATATGTGTTGGTCTGTGTTTGCATGACAGACAGCCTGGACAGAGTGAGATCTTCATCTCATTTCAGGATACGGCAGCCTCCCAGCATACATATCTTGCCTCTGTTCTTCTGTAGATGGATGCTGACCTTGACAGACACTGGGGGAACCAGAGCACTGTGACTGAGTTTGTCTTGCTGGGATACCATAAGTACCCTGCCCTCCTCTTCTTCACCTTCCTGACTGTCTATCTGACTATCCTACTAGGCAACGGTCTGATCATGGCAGTGACAACATGGGACCCTGCCCTTCAAACTCCAATGTACTTTTTTCTGAGAAGCTTATCGGGGCTAGAGTTGTGTTACACCTCTGTCACTCTTCCCAAGATGATGGCCAGTCTGGCCACTGGGCAGCGCTCCATTTCCATTCCAGCCTGTGCCTCACAGATGTTTTTCCTGCTGTTTCTGGGTGGGACCGAGTGCTTCCTACTGGCGGCCATGGCCTATGACCGCTATCTTGCCATTTGCCTGCCTCTCCGCTACATGACAATCATGAGCCATAAAGTCCGGGTGGGGCTGGTGATTGGCTCATTTGCCCTCAGTCTCCCAATGCAACTGGTGCAAATTGGACTCATCTTCTCCCTGCCTTTCTGCGGTTCCAATGAGATGGACCACTTCTTCTGCGACATCCCACCAGTACTCAGTCTGGCATGTGCGGATCTCTATGCCAATGAGTTGACGAGCTATATTGAGGATGTGGTCTTTGTTGTGGGACCATTTGTAGTCATCCTGGCTTCCTATGTGTACATCACCAGGGCTATACTGCGTATGCCATCAGCCACAGGACGCCAGAAGGCCTTTTCCACCTGTTCATCTCATGTAACAGTGGTCTGTCTCTTCTATGGCTCTGCAACACTTGTGTACTTCCTCCCCAAGACCCCTGACTCTGTGAAGATCGACAAGTTCCTCTCTCTTTTCTACACGGTCATCATTCCCCTTTGCAACCCTCTCATCTACACTCTGAGGAACAGGGAGGTGCAGGCTGCCCTCCAAAGGATCTTTAACAGCAAATGGCAGTTCAAAGTAGGCATGGAGATCGGCTGAGAAATCAGCTGAATATCTTGCAGTCTGTCTAAAACTGGCAGATACTTGTTATATAATCTTTCTGGTCATGAGCCCTTCATTATCTTTGGAGTTTTCACACCCAGGAGGTGTGCGGAAACTCTTAAATGCAATTTTACAACATTTTCAACTCATCTTAGCTTCTCAGTTATAGCCGCCTTCTTTTACTTTTTCGGTACAGCTGCATCTGCAGGGCCACAGGTTTCCTTGCCCCAATAGGTATAAATAAGATATACCTTGGAAGTCAAACACTTTGGCTCCCGAACAAATCAGCTCCCGAATGAGTGAAACTCGGAAGTGAGTGTTCTGGTTTTCAAACGTTCTTTTGGAAGCTGAACATCCAACAGGGCTTCCGCAGCTTCCGATTGGCTGCAGGAGCTTCCTGCAGCCAGTCAGAAATCACACTTTGGTTTCTGAACATTTTGGAAGTTGAACAGACTTCCGGAACAGATTTGGTTCGACTTCCAGGGTACAACTGTAGATGCAATAATTGAATAAATCAATGAAGGTGTGGATTTATTTACACATACAATGGGTGGGGGCAGAAAGCTTTAATATTGCAACCCAGCAAAATCCATTGCCCCTCATCAGATCTCCAAGGGGAGATCTGATGAGGGGGCCTTTACACACGTGCATCCCTTTGAGAAGAAGGCACCCTGGTGATCTCAAAGGAATGCACCAAAGCGCCTCAGTGGGCCTCGCAGAGGGGGAAGAGGCGGCCCCCATCTGTGGAGTGGAGCAAAAGGTAAGTGTGGCTAAGCCCTAACACTTTTTCTCACTCAATGGTGGAAGAAATGAAAGCATGGGACAGGCGGAAAACCTCTTGGATACTGAAGTAACGCAAGTGTGGACAAGTCCTAGAGTAACAACTTTTCAAAATGTGCCAAAATCATTTTGAGCACAAGGGGGCACTGTAAACCAGTTTATCTGATTAAGAAGCCATTCTCCTATCATCAGCTGATCTTCCTGAGAGCACTGTGGAATTCCCTGAGTCTCCTCCGAATTAATGAAAATGACTGTAAACTCTGCTCCGATTAGTTCAGCTTGGCTTAGCGTAGAGAAGAGAAAGGAGCTTATCTTGCAAGTAAGGACATCCTTTCATAAGATAAGGTCCTGGCTGAGTTCCTCTCTTTTGCATTCTCAAACCTACCACCTTTATTTCTCGCTTGAGCAAAAACTGAACCCGGCTGTATCCTCATTCCCTCCAGATTCCTAAACTGCCTTGTTTTGTGTTTAATTGTTTTTATTAAAGATTTCCTTGGGTTCAAAAAGTACATACAGCACCTCTGCATTCTGTTCACAGAGTCCTTTGTGCAGATTAGTTATATTTGATGTGAGGCACTAATGCCATAGACAGTCTAACTTGCCTTGTTCTGTTGCATCCTGAACCTGTCTGGGGCAGAATGCTGCCTTGCACATTCCATTGCATCTCAGGTCCTTCTGGATTAACATTGCACCTCCCCCATTGCATCTCAGGTCCTTCTGGATAAACAGGGCTCAAATCTCCCCGCTTCTTATTCATTCATAGCTATGCCTGAATGAATTGGCATAAGGGACATCATTGAGGGAGCTGGAGAAGAAGCATAGGGTTAACCACAATGCTGGGGTGTCTATTGTGTGGAAACATATCACTTGCTGTTATAATCATCACTGGCTTTTATTTGGACATCTCATTGGCTTTTTACAGTTGCATTCTCAACAATTAATAAACATAATTTTTTTCTAAAAGGAAGATGACACTTTCAGGAGCCCTTTTATAGACTCAGGCACAGCTGCTGTTGTGTAACAAGAAGTGAAGAGTCAGCCCTGCTCCATCACTCCTCATTCCTTTTTGGCTTCATTGCAGGTCCCATGTAGGCGAGTGTATTTTCCAGTCCTCTTACAAATTTGCGAACTTGTTTAGTGGCTCAAAGCTCATTTAAGGGCTCAAATCTCCCTGCTTCTTATTCATTCATAGCTATGCCTGCATGGATTGACATAAGGGACATCACTGGAGGATCTGGAGAAGAAGCATAGGGTTAATCACAATGCTGGGGTGTCTGTTATATGGAAATGTATCACTTGCTATTATCATCATCATTGATGACTACTACTACTAATAATAATAATAATAATAATAATAATAATAATAATAATACATAATGTATTCCCATACAAACAGACACCAAAGCTTCGTGTTCATTTGTGCTGCCCAAAAACTTATTTAAGGGTGCAACCCCTTCCCTTTTTTCCTATTTTCATGACTATAGTGGCAAGGGGAAAACTGAGTAGATTTATTTTAATATAAAATTTATATCCAGCCCTTCAGTCTAGATCTGTAGAACTCTCCCGGCAGTTTTAATCGGGGCTCTTTTTTCCCCAGACAGAACTCAGTTTTGGCATCTCTCATGTGGGCGCCATTATAAGAGAACAAGGGAGGTGTTCATGGTGAGTTCCAGCACCTCTTTTTCTAGAAAAAGAGCATTGAGTATAATTATGTTAAAATAGGTGTTGTGTAGCTTTTACATGTTTCCCATCTCAGAGCTTATCAATACTTCCTTTTGTCCCACTGTTTCCACCCGGGTAAAGCCACTCTTTAGTACTTAATTGGAGCAAACAGCAATTCGGGTTTAACCCAAATTGCCATTTGTTCTGATCTATCGTTCAAAGAGCGGGTTTTGCATGGGAGAAGAGTGGGGCAGATGGTTTTAATTATTTAGATAAAGCAATACCATGCTGCAATTTTAAGTGTGTCCTCTTAAGAACGGGCTTGCCTTTGGGCCCAGGCAATGCAATGTTTAAGTGGGAGAATATAATATGATATTAAGTGCCGTGTGGAACCTCCATTTTTAATTGCACCTCCAGCTGGTAGCGGAACAGCAGTGCCTCAGTAGGGCAAAAGGGCCCAGGAGAAGGAGAGTCAAGAGGAGAGCAGGGTTGGCACTTGAGAGACGGGCACCACCACTGGAGGGGGTGTTCTTTTCCATGGTGCGTTGAATCCAGTCCATGTAGGAGGTGACCCGGGTGTGGACTCCAGGACGGTTGGGCTGCGAACAACCCAACCCAAAGCTCACCACTCCAGCCAGGAACCAAGTGTCGTTCAGCTTGCAGGACAGAGGCCCCCCAGAGTCACCCTGGAAGGAGAAAGTCATTAGGAAATGGGGACACTCAAGTGAAGAAAATCAAGCATTCAAATATGTTAAGCCAGGGCTGCACATATGAGGAGCCTTATGAGGAACGGTTGAAGGAGCTGAGTATGTTTAGCCTGGGGAAGAGGAGACCGAGAGGAGATATGATAGCCATTTTCAAATATCTAAAGGGCTATCACATGGAAGAGGGAGCAAGCTTGTTTTCTCCTGTTCTGGAGGATGGGACTCAAACCAATGGCTTCAAGTTACAAGAAAGGAGATTCCTGTTAGACATCAGGAAAAGAACTTTCTGACAGTAAGAGCTGTTTGACAGTGGAACGGTCTCCCTCTGGGAGGTTGTGGACTCCTTCCTTGGAGGTTTCTAAGCAGAGATTGGATGGGCATCTGTCATGGATGCTTCAGTTGAGATTTCTGCATTGCAGGAGGTGGAACTTGATGACCCTTGAGGTCATCTACAGTTCTAACTACATTTTTAACCTGAGGTGAAAGACAAGACAACACCTTGTGCCCATTCCATGTACAGAAACCAACTGGACTTGCAGTTGAATCTTACTTCAACATTAGTGACAGGATATCATCCTCCACAGCACCTGAGGGCAACCCCTCACTGTCAGATGGATGGCACCTTGACCAGCACTTGAGCTGTGCAGGTGACAGATCCTTACCTCATGTTTATGCCAAATTTATTTCTCTGTAACCAATAAAAAGTTGTGGCATTCATTTATCTCAACATCTGGCTTTTGGCTGTTGGCTACTTGTCCCCTCCGTACTTTACTATATTGCTTGGGCCTGCAAGGGCAGCACAGAAAACCTACTGCTTCTTAATTACTGTAAGGCTCCCCTTACAGCTCCAGCCTGTCTTGCAGCTTACTAATGAAAACCTACCACAACAAAGATGGGTGAATGCACACTAATCCTAAAAAATGAAAAGGAGGGGTGGAAATTATTAATAATTGTGTCATTTAAGCATAAAAGCCAATGTGTTGCAGTGGAGCTAGTGTGCTGGAATTTATCTAGGGCAACTCAAGTTCTACCTGGCTGACCCTGGGCAAGTTGCCTCCCTCTCCTCCCTCCCCTGAACTGACAGGTGCCTTGTGCAGATGAAACTGACAAAGGGAGCAAGGCCTGCATGAACTTTCTGGTAGAAGGGATTGGTTACACATGTAATAAATGGGATTTAAAAGGGGGGGGGATGCACTGTCAGTCTGTCCAGAAATAAGAGTATTCCAACTGCCATCAAGTTGCCTATCTGAAAGAAGAACTGAGCAGCCCTGTCCTCCTGGCCTTAACATTGTCTTCCTGCTCTCTTCCCATATCTGATAGAGTTCCCCTTGACCCTCCTCATCCCTTCTTCCTTGTGTGTTATGTCTTTTGGATTCTAATCCTGAGAGCAGGGACTGTCCTACTACTTGGCTAAAGGATGAGGTCTCAATTCTTTAAATAAATAAGGACTGGCTTATGAGGGGTGATCTGAGAGCAAACGTAACACATACTAACAGCATTCTTTTACACACAAACCCACCCACCCCACCATCAGAATACACAAATATGGGATCGTCTGCCCTTGATCCATTGCCTGTTCCACAAATCTTACCTGGCAGGAGTCCTTCTTTCCTTCTGGGTACCCAGCGCAGATCATGTCATCATAGATCAACTTGTAGCCCTTTGGCACAGTGTCAGTGTCAGAACTGGAGTCATTGTGGTACATTTGGTCACACTTGTCAACGTCTAGGATTGGCACCTCCAGCTCCTGCAGGATCCGAGTGAGGAAGGGGGCTGGAAGGAGAAAAAGGGATGGGACAGTTTGAAGAAACTAGCCTGCCGTACAAAGGGAAAATTCAGCATTGCACCCTCTGCCCACTTTTGCATGTGTTCCCACTCACCATCTTGGAGGTGGCCTCAAAGGGAATGTGGCCCTTGCGGGGAACAGGATTCCCTACCTTGGGGTTCAGGGAGTCCTTCTGGTCGAACTCTTATATGTACAGAATCATGTAAGAACTCCTTGGGGAACTGATGTCTCACTTGGATTGTATCCAAGGGTGATCAGCTGGACAGAGCTGTGCTCTGAACCAGGCAAGGAAGGACGTCAGCAACATAGCTAATCAGGAAGTGCTGTTGAGTATATGTCCAACATCTCACTTTTATCATTCACTCAGGCAAGTAAGAAGCATTAACAAAGCCCGAGAACATATTCCAGCCAGGTAATAACACTCAAGGAAGGTGCAATGCAGGGCAGATGAAGGCTGTGGCTCCAGAGGGCGTGTGTCTGGGGAGGGTCCTGAGAGCCAGACAGAGATACCTGGGCTGGATCTACACTGGCCTATTTAATGTTAATGTTATTTCCCCCTATTAGAACGATATTAGATTTGTTGTTCTACAACATCACAGGGCATCCTTGTTAATTAAAATGTTTATTCCCTTTTTGGGGGGTCAAATGTAAGTAATACCCAGTCACACCATTTTCTAAAATGCTGTTTTTTTCCCTGCTGGTGGTTGCTCTGCTCCACCCTCTGATATAGCAGGATAAAATGATTAAAGAGTAAGCAATAAAAAAAGACGAGGCAATACAGTGGTACCTCAGGTTACATACGCTTCAGGTTACATACACTTCAGGTTACAGACTCCGCTAACCCAGAAATAGTGCTTCAGGTTAAGAACTTTGCTTCAGGATGAGAACAGAAATAATGCTCCGGTGGCATGGCAGCAGTGGGAGGCCCCATTAGCTAAAGTGGTGCTTCAGGTTAAGAACAGTTTCAGGTTAAGAACAGACCTCCGGAACGAATTAAGTACTTAACCTGAGGTACCACTGTAATGCATTATGAATGTAAAAAGTAGGATGGCATGTGTCCATCTACATTATCAAAACAATTCCTTAACCCTTCCTTAACATTAAAAACCGTGAGTGTATATCTGACCCTGGAGGACAACATTTGTCACCTGTACTTGAGATTCCCTGTATGTGAAATCGTCCCTCCCCCTTACAAAAAGCCATTTGTCAATATCCAATGGCCAAAAGGGATAGGTGTCCTGGCCCCTAGTTCCACCTTCTTGATTATGATTTTACAATTGAGACTATTACATTTTGTTCATCCAGTTTCCTATTTCAAAACTAGTTCCTAACACATCCTGCACTCCCCGCTCTGTTCCATCCCATAATCCTCCACCACCAGCCAACCCTTCATGCTTACCTTCTGGGTAGAGGTCACCCCAGCCAGTGACCCAGCATGACATCCCCACAGGGAACAAATCAGGGTCTGAAGCATTGGGAAGGCAGATGGGTAAAATGGTCCGAGAGAAATTCACCGGCTCCTCCAGCCGTACCAGTGCAATGTCAGCACTGAGCCCATCTCCAGCATAATACGGGTGCACTATGATCTGGCTGACAGAAACTGGGACCATGGTGTGTGCTGGTTTGGGGAGCTCATATTCTCCCAGGTGAATTCGGTACCGAAATGGATTCAGCGACCTGTGGTGGGAGTCAAGAAAAATCAGTGCCATCTGCAGGGAGAAGGCCTGAGCTTGATGCCTTCCTCAGTTAAGAGGTTACTTAGTTAAGCCTTTGGAAAGATACTACTGTTCAGCCTTATCCATCTCACATGTGGTTGCAAGGCTAGGATGGATTAATAATAATAGTAAAAGACTTTATATGCTGGAAAACATTTATGCCTGCTTGATCCCAGTCAAGTTGACTCAGAACTAAGTCCCAATGATTTCAGTGAGATTTACTTGCAAATAAATGTGAAAATGGAACAATTGCTTGTTTGTTTGTTTATATATTGCCCACCCTGCACCCTATGGTCACAGGGTAGGTCACAACATTAAAACACAATATTATAAACAGTTTGAAACAACTTACAATCACAAAAATAAGGTGGATCCTTATGATATATGGTCCTTATGAGTATGGTAATTCAGTAGTCAAAGGTGTATTAAATGAGTGCACATTTTTGAAGTATTTGAAGAGTACTTAGAATTTATTAAATGTTTTATAAAAGCGCTTCACATATATTCTCCGAGTAATGCTTAAAACAACCCTTTGAGGTAGACAAGAGGCCAAGGCTGAGGGAATCACTAGCTTATCCATCAAGTTCTTAGCTAAATTGATATTTAGACTGCTTGGCTCAGCAGCTGCTTGAACCACTACACCACAGCATATAAAGCATAAGCCTAAAAACCATTTAAACACCAAACAATCAAAGAAAAGTTGATCCGGTTTGGCAGCATGGTAGAGATAACTCTGTACTTTGTTGACGTACTATATAACAACAATTTGCACTTGATACTGTTTACTGACTCAGTAATTAACATCAGTGCTGCACTGCCACCTCTTTTTTGCTGCCCATAGAAACCAGCATTTTTTTTCAAGATAAGCCTACTGGCACCTCAATTCTTTTTTTACTGAGCACTGATTAAAAGAGTTCCTCATAACCAATCCCAGAAACTGTTTCTTATCAGAAACCATATTTCTGGTTTACAAAAGATTGCAGATTGGATCCAGCTTTGGTCTTGCCTAGAGTAAATCCATTCAAATCAATGGGACATAAGAAAGTACGTCCTACTGGTTTCAGTTTGGAAATCCCAGTTTACAAATTATTATGCCATTTTGGTATTTGGCAGCATGCGATTGGGCCACTGACCCTGACCCCGATTCTGTCTCTCCCTCCACCTAGTACTGCATTGGGGTCACTTTAAACGCAGGCTGAATCAAATTGCTCCCCCATCCCTTCGTAGAAGACAAAAGACATTTTCTACTCACCCTTCAAAACAATGAGCAGCTGTCACCACCCACTGGGGTGAGATAAGGCTTCCACCACACACATGTAGCCTGTTTTCTCGTATGCTGACCTGCCATGGCCATTCACCTTCCTCAGCCTTCTGCCCCCCAACGATCCGAGGGGAGTGTACTATGGGTCGGCCACAGGCTGCAGAAAAGCAGATGGAAGAGCAGTGGTATGGTTAATGAACCCTGCCAGGTAAGTGTGTTCACTGCTGCTCCATATCACATGCAAACCACACAATGTTGCCTTGAAATATTATTGTCATCTTTCAAGCAGCGTTGGGGAACCTCCAGGACATGGGAATAGCACAGGTCCCCCTTTGGCCCATCAGGTCATTCCCCACAAACACCCACCTGCCCCACACCTGCTGTTAGACTTTACCTTGGGTGTGGGACCGGTAAGGATGCTGCTACCAAAGAGCAATTTGCAATTTTAAGTGAGCTCCAGGTTGATTCTTTGCAAATGGGGCTCCCTGTTGGTGCCTTTAAATTTTAAAGGGTAGGTCTGCAGCAAGGCTTCTTCTGTTGTTCGATGCATTAAACCCCTGCTCACACATACACACAACAAGATCAGATGTTTCTGGGCAACTGCAAACCAACCAAATTAAAGGGGGGCATTGCCAATTGGCACAGAATTCTTAATCCCCAATCAGTGATGGCATCAGGGCAGGACGTCTGGGCAAGCAGCCCAGTCCCACTTCACTATGTCAAGACTAACCCCCTGGACTTTGGAGCAGAAGCTCAGCCCCACCCCTAAGCAGGTGAGGTCTCTGATCACTGTGGGGCTGGCTTACCACTTTTTCATGTAACTGAGGTCATACACATTACTATCTAAAGAAGGGCCCCTCCATAAGACCTTTAAGTCCACAGTCTAAAAATTAGCTAACTGCACCGGTGCCATTGATGAGAGGCTGATAAGATAGAATGCATTTTTCACATATATATTTTTTCCAAAATTTATTCAATATAACTTTGCAGACCTGCAATTCTTTTTCACTCCAGATAATGAAACACTGTTGGCAAAGCCAAATCAATCATAATGTGTATATAGCACAACGATTAGGCAGATATGAGTAGTAATATCTTCAATTAGATATGAGTAGTGATATGTGTAATTAGGTAGATATTGGATGAGCGGAAAGAGGATTAGAGGGAGGAAGAGTGCAAGGAAGAGGGAGAGAGAAAGTTAGACAAACAGAAAGGAAAATGAATGTGTATGCATGGGAAAGAATGGGGAAATTAATGAATGGGAAGAATTTTCTATACAGATGGAAAATGTAGAAGTATGACTATGAGGTAAACGGAAAGGGAAAGGGAAAAGACCCCAGGATGGTTAAGTCCATTCAAAGGCGACTATGGGGTGCGGCGCTTATCTTACTTCAGGCTGAGGGAGCCAGCATTTGTCAGCAGACAGCTTTTCGGGTCATGTGGCCAACATGACTAAACTGCTTCTGGCACAACAGAAGACCGTGACGGAAACCAGAGCACATAGAAAAGCTGTTTACCTTCCTGCCAGTGGTACCTATTTATCTACTTGCACTGGCATGCTTTTGAACTGCTAGGTTGGTAGGAGCTGGGACAAAGCAACAGGAGCTCACCCCATTGCAGGGATTCGAACCACCAACCTTCTTATCGGCAAGCCCAAGAGGCTCAATGGTTTAGACCACAGTGCCACCCGCATCCCATGTGTATGAGTGATGGACAGGTGGATGGATTGGAGACAGAATAAATGATGCACACAAAAACATTTTTAAACATTGCCTCTCTGCACCAGGTAGGAACCACATAGTAATGTAGACAGATGTTTTTAGTCACTGTTCCATAGCTTATGGAATTCTCTTCCGCTGGGGACTCACCATAACCATAACCAGAGCCCAAGCATCCTCCAGAAGATGTTTTAATAAGGCAATTTTGTCTGATTGTTTGGAATCCTCTTCCGCTGGGGACTCACTGTAAAAGGAGCCCAAGCATCTTACGGAAGGTGTTTTAATAAGGCAATTTTGTCTGGTGGTTTGGTACAAGTCTTTCATGTCTTAAATTTTTACACATGTTGGCACCTGTCCAAAGTCTAAAGGGCAGGGTGGTTTCTGACTGCAAGTAATTAATGCAAAACAAATTATGCAAAACACAAAACAAAATAATGGCTGTTGTGGGAAAAGAGAGAGAGATGTAGAAGGTACGTGGGCGATTAGGTGTAGATTGAATCGTTTGATGGAGGTGTGTGGTAAATATTAGGTCACACACAGTGTCAGATATGTAAATAAGGGGATTTCATAGGAAAATACGGATGATTAGGAGCTCATGGGGAAAACATATTGTACTTCTTCCAATAGGTATTATGTGCTCTCAGACATGTTCACTCAATGCACCCATAAGCTACACAACATCCACACACAGCCCCTCCTGATTGCCACACACAGCCCCTCCTGATCCCCCTTCTGTTTATGGGAGGGGTGTAGGTGGGAGAGAGAGAGAGAGAGAGAGAGAGAGAGAGAGAGAGAGAGAGAGACCTCCATGGAGGAAAACCAATTGTATGTGGGTGGTGAGGAACCCAGAGCAGAGTTTCAACCTGTCTTCTTATGCATGTGTTTCCTTCCCATTGTTCTGTAGAATGAAGCACATGCAACTATGCTCACTGGTGGAGCTGGTATGCTAGTTGCCATTGACTGTACCCACCATAATCTTCCCTTTTAAAAAGTAGAAAGAGAGAAAGAAAATTAAGGAGGAGACTCAGGTAGTTAGGAATATCCCTGTTGATACTAGATAAAGTTTTCCAGAACTCTTCATCAGGCGAGAGTCATTACACAAAGCAGGGAAGGAGGTGAGCAGGAAAGAAGAATAAAACCAGTGCTTTTTTCCAGGGGGCATTCAAGGGTGCGCAGTACTGGCATCTCTTTTTTGTTGTTAAAAAGTGTGGAACTTACTGTAACAACTTCATAGTGAGTACCTGCACCTATTTTTCTAGGGGGAAAGCACTGAATAAAACATTATATTAAATATGTTTATATGCTATATTTTGTTTATAATTTATTCTTCTCTTGATGTAACCTGCCCCACCACCTTAAATGAAGTGTGTCTGTGTGTCGAAAGAGATCTGTACACATGATGTTTTACAGACTACTGAAAGGCAAGTCCTTGCCCCAAGGAGCTTACAATATATAATTCAACAGAGGGAAAACAGAAGAAGGCAAAGGAACTAGAGCCAAAGTTCAATAGCGATAAACCGTGTGACAGTTTTAAGTTGTACATCACTTGCTATGTGCCCCTTAACTTTTCTATCCCCTCTCAACCCAAGCCAGTTACCATCCTATTATTAGGTCTGACTATTCTTTCCCAGGAGTGTTTTCTCACCTTTTTGAGCTGCAGTGTTTTCAGCACCTGTAAAAAGAAGAAAATATGCAGTCAGAAGAGCAGAGAAAGAGACTATGGGCTTAAGTAGACAAAGTGCTCAAACAGTCAGGCTTTGCGTTGACTCACCAAGCACATATCTATAATGAGCACATGGGAATCCCAAACCTGGCCAGGGGAGAAATTGTTGCTGTGTCTGGAGCATAGCATGTCCAGGCTAATAAAAGCTACAGAGGAGTGCCTAAATGAGATTTCTTGTTCAGCACTGCAACGGATCTGTTTCTAAGGTGCGATAACCAGCAACTTCAATCTCCGCAGCATTCCATTACAGAAATGCGAGCAGAAAGGTAACCCAAAACTCCCACAGGACCTGCAGAGGTACAAACTGTTTCTGTCCAGCTGAATGTTTGTTACCAGAATATCATATGATAGAAGGAAAATCCAAAATGTTGCGCATTTAATGGCTATGAGGGAGAACATCAAGATCCCTCCTGATTCCAAACTCTAGGGTACACCCATTTGTGTGTGTGTGCGTGTGTGTGTGTGTGTGTGTGTGTGTGTGTGTGTGTTTGTGCGCACACACCTCCCAGATTTAGGATTGCTCCCTGTATTCTGGCTGGGCTCCTGGTTTGCAAACTACATGGCAGACAGAAATCATACAAATGAAATCTGTGTCATGGTGCTTCCTTACCTGAAGAAAAGCTACACCTGTTGAACTTTTGCCAGCTGTGTAGTAGATAAAAAGGCACAGTAGCCCCAAAAGGATAATGTGTTTTAAACTGTTTTTCGTAATGAATTTTAAATTGCCCCCACCCTCCCTGGGATCGTATAGTGAAAGGCAAGGAAGAAATTGAATTAATAATATTAATGATAACAACAAAAACAACAATAATACTTAGAACCGAGAATATAATTTAGACTTTTTAGCTCCCAGGCTGCCCTGGTCTAACCCACTGGGGGGAGGGAATCCTCACCTAACCCCATCTTCAGACAGAACGCAGGAGTCCAATCTCCTAAGTCCCTTCTTGTGACCCATTGTCCTCTTAAAACATCCTTGCTCCCCAATCACTCCACCTCCCCATTAGACTCTCTCTCACACACACATCCCCCTCCCATAGAACCCAAGCTTTTTTCCTTCCAAAGGCAGGAACTGAAGGTCCAGGCAAGCAGGCAATCTTCTTCAGACAAAAGACCAAGGACTCTTCCCACCTGTGACATGTACAAACACATCCCTCCCGGGCCACCACTCACCTCTCAGCAGCAGAAGCAGCAGCAGAAGCTGGGAGCAGCAAAGACTCCGCATGGTCCAGGAGCAGCTGCCCTGGAATATCTAGTTCTGATACCAACCAGAGAAGGGAGAGCAGAAAAAAGTGTGCTGGGCTGGGATGCTGAGGCCACGTGCTCCTTTGACAGGATTGGTACACAGGAGAGAGAAAAGGAGCAGCCTCTTGGCATCCCAGGTACCAGGGAAGCTGCCAAAGAGGTGAACCTGACCTGTTAGGTATTGTCCTCCACACTCCACCCACAGCTGCTCAGTAGGGCCAGCCCAGCTGCCTACTCAGCAGGAAGACATGCCATCTTAACCACAGCAATCCCCATATCCATCTCTCTTGGAAGTGGAGAAGAAGCAGGTGGATTTCAAGAAATCTGAAAAGGGTGTGTATAAGATTGTAAGAAGCAAAGGAGAACTGGATTCACTTCTGCTTACAGTTGCACATGGGGCAGAAAACTTCCACTGGTGCAGTTTGTCATTAAGGGTGGGTGGGTTTGTGAGGGAGAGAGAAATCTGCACATGAAATTTCCCCTTCAAGAATTACACAGATTTAATTTGTTTCCAAGCACAATTCTAAGTACTCAGCTTGAAAAGCCCTTCTATGGCTTGGGAACCGGGTACCTGAGGGAGCTTGTGTTATGTTGTGTCATTTTAACACATTTTATTAATTTCTTTCCAAGTTGATATCAAAGATTACAGGAAAATAAAATAAACAATAGTATCGTTCATTATAAAGAAACATTCATCCTTATGTGAAAACTACTTTTTTTGGTTAATATTTTTTATTAGTTTTCAATTACAATAATCCAATAATAGCCTCATTATAACAATGGTGAATTATAATGCAATTCCTAATACAAATCATTCAAATACCACCAAATTATATAATTTAGGTGCCCCCCCCGTATGCTAAAATTGATGGTTTGATTATTTACTTTGTTCCTGTGTTCCAAAATCTTATTGATTTCCATTACATTCCTGTAATAATAGTAATCCCTTATACAACAGCTGCAATAGTTAAGTGAAAACTACTTTTAATATGATAAAATCCATTCTAGTTATGCAACCCCTAAGTTTACATTCTATGACCTTTTAAATGTGATGGGGGGGGCTAAATAATTTTTGTTTTATTATGTATTTTTTGTTCTTATTTTATATTTTTATGTTGTGGTCTTTGGGTGAAGGGTGGTATACATATTTTAATAATAATAATAATAATACAGTGGTACCTCAGGTTACAGACACTTCAGGTTACAGAAGCTTCAGGTTACAGACTCCACTAACCCAGAAATAGTACCTCGGGTTAAGAACTTTGCTTCAGGATGAGAACAGAAATTGTGTGGTGGCAGCGCGGCAGCAGCGGGAGGCCCCATTAGCTAAAGTGGTACCTCAGGTTAAGAACAGTTTCAAGTTAAGAACGGACCTCCAGAACGAATTAAGTTCTTAACCCGAGGTACCACTGTAATAATAATAATAATAATAATAATAATAATAATAATAATAATTTAAAATTACCTGTAGACATCAAATAAACCTACAGCAGTTGCCGAAATTGTAGAAACTTTTAGGGAAAGTTGTATTTCTAAGGTTTGATAGCTTTTAACATCAGTCTATTTTTGAATAATGACATAAAATTATACATCATTAGAAAGATAATTTAATGCAGAATATAATGCAGCAAACTGTGTTGAATAGCCCTGTAGCAGATCCAACTGCTTATCAACAATTAATAATGTGGCAGACTCACCCCGCTATCTGCCCCCTATTAAATATAATGCGCACCAATTCTCTGTACACCAATGGGATACAAAGTTTTACAAATTTGTGTGAGGGAAAACTTTGTGATTCGAGTCTCAGGCAGAAAATGATCAAACAAACAAGCAAAGTTTTGTGAAACAAAGTGGGTCAGAAAATGTGTTCTTTCAGGTAGAAGTTAACTTATTTACTTTAACTAGCTATAGGATGTCTCAGGCTTAAACACAGTGTTGCTCAAAAACAGTTTCTGTTACATAGTTATGGCAGTTAAATACACCATATAGCTTCCTTCACAAGAGGTAGCCTGTATTCCGACAGCTTCTACCTGTCTGGCTTCAGTCACAGCCCTCCCAGAACACTCCTGTCTATATATCTTTCACAGACCCTCAACACGGTCTCCCTATCCAAGCTGTGAGGCTCTGTCCTCTTGCTAAGGATAGTCTCCTCTCAGTATGGATGCTTAACTCAGGACCGGTTCTCCCTCAGTCAGATCCTACCCTACTCCCTATCTCTCCTCTTAAATCAAGCCCTATGTAACCAACTCCCTTAGAAACTGCTCCTTTTATACTCTCTCCCAAAGTGCTCTTGCTCCCCACCTCTGTGGCTAGCTGACTTTATAGGCAATCAGAGAGAGATTTTCCATCCCTCTGGTGGAGTCTCTGAGGGACTGCATCACCAGACTCTGACCCCACAAGCCCTGACCTGAATCCAAAAGAAAATTTGTGAGGCAAACAAGAATATTTTGATATATTGACATATAGCTGGTGATATATCGTGATACTGAAAACCAGTTATTGCCCAGCCCTACTCAGAGCAGACCTGTTGAAATGAATGGAATGAGTAAATGATGGCTAATCTACTGCATATTACCCAGATATCGACCTGTAGTTCCAAATCTATTTTCTGCCCACCTCTGCTCTAGAATTTGAATATTGGCTGCTGGGTCACAGGTTCTAGGCCTTGGTTTGCCTCTCGTTTAGGCCAGAAAAGGACAGTCACTGTGCATCAAAATCAAATGGCTAGATTCTTTAGCTCCACAACAATTCTTTTTTCTTCTTCTTAAGATTGCAGTTCCTCCAGTTTCTCCTACAGTGAAAACTCAGCTTCCTCTGGGCTTATAGTCCACACCCCAGCCCCCATTTTCCTCCCATGGGAGCAAGAGAAAACCCGGTCACTGGAAAAGCCGGTTTCCCTGGAATTCCTCTGGTAAACAGCAGTGTAACTGAGATGTTTGTATACCTGCTGCCAGCCACGCACTGTAAGGCATGTGAGTCACCACTCAGCACGCTTCCGGAAACACTTGACATACATTTGCACAAAAACGTGACCATTGTCTAAAAGAGGAGCATTAAACAATCAGTTTCATTGTAATGTAATCCTTTGATGTAAAAATTGAGGTTTGGCTTTTGTTGCCCAACTCTCCATGGGACTCCTAGAGTCTCCTAAGTCCATGATGGTCAGAGAAGAATGGATGGAGGCAGGATCCAGTGGAAAGCAAGGCAGATATTTATTCTTCTGTTGCAACAGAGATCCCTTCCCTCCTTCCAAGGAGGGAAAGACCTAGAACAAAGGTATGCAGGAACTTTTAAAGGCTTTTGACATTGTGCAACCTCCTTAGCCAAAGACCACCCCAAAATCATCATACATACATCACTAGTCTATGTTAGTTTCTGTTTCTCACTGAGCAGCTGCTTGCAGTCACAGGACTGTTTACATTCCACAGTCCAGATACTGTTGGATTATCACGAGAAAGGGAGACGGGATGTGACGTTACTGGTTTCCTGTTTCCTTTGTTCTGTTCGTTTATTTTGTTCAGTTGCTCTCTACTTCTCATAGAGAGAACATGTATATTTCTTTGCTCTCTGCATAGCTTAGTAATAAAGCATGGCGAGTAGCCGATACTATCTCATCCTTCCATTGTGGACTTTGTTGTTTTAATGCTCTGCTGGGCTCAAAGGAAGATGAGCCATATCAGCTTGGACGACCGGAACCAAAATCCAATATTTCTACTAATATTTCTACCAATATTGTCTACTATTTTGTAGACAAAATAGTCTACAGCAGAAATCCTGTCTGCCAGGATACTTGATAATGGTCACTGATTGCATTACCTGGGCAGCCTGGCCATTCTTTTAGTTCCTGAATCCAGGTCACAGGCTCACTCTAAGGTAAAGGTAAAGGTAAAGGTACCCCTGCCCGTACGGGCCAGTCTTGACAGACTCTAGGGTTGTGCGCCCATCTTACTTAAGAGGCCGGGGGCCAGCGCTGTCCGCAGACACTTCCGGGTCACATGGCCAGCATGACAAAGCTGCATCTGGCGAGCCAGCACAGCACACGGAAACGCCGTTTACCTTCCCGCCAGTAAGCGGTCCCTATTTATCTACTTGCACCCGGGGGTGCTTTCGAACTGCTAGGTTGGAAGGCACTGGGACCAAGTAACAGGAGCGCACCCCGCCGCGGGGATTCGAACCGCCGACCTTTCGATCGGCAAGCCCTAGGCGCTGAGGCTTTTACCCACAGCTCCACCCACGTCCCAGGCTCACTCTATTCATACACAAATATGCCCTTAAGACAGGATTTGTAAATGAAAAGACAATAGAAAGGCTTTTCCCATTTGCCTCCCTTACTGCAGAGAAATATTTTGAGGTTATTGGGAGAGTCAAAATGGCTTCAGAATTGCTCTCCTAAATAGTGGTACCTAGGTTCTCAAACATAATCCATTCTGGAAGACCATTCAACTTCTGAAATGTTCGAAAACCGAGGTACAAAGGGCTGGCTGCAAGTTCAATTGGAAAAATTGAAAAACAGAAAGTGGAAGCCGTTCAACTACTGAGGCACGTTCAAAAACGGAAGCAATTACTTCCGAGTTTTCAGCACTCAAAAACCAAAATGTTTGGCTTCCAAGACACGCAAAAACCAAGGTACCACTGTATTGTTTCAGACACATGGTTTATATATTTAGATATGTGTGCATTTATGAATATATGTTCTATATTTGAGACCTTAGAATTCTTATAACACCATTCTCAATAAAAACTGCACCTTTCTCCAGATATAATGCAATGCTTAGAACAGAGGCAAGGAATCCATCTCAACTCAAGGGCCTCATCCCCTCATGGGCAGCCATCTGTGGGCCACAGATTTGTGGTGTGGGGAGCTAGAGGGGAAGGTAGACAAAACGTTAACTGTTAATTTTACCTTTGTGCATTGGGTTTTATTCCTGCCACGCAAATGTCGTACACTGTACACTTCTCTCCCAAGCAGGCAAGCAATGGGTACTATCGCAGTTCAAGAGCACATTTCAGCCAGACAAAACCACTGCTGGAGGGAGCAGTAGAGCAAGCCTGGTGAAGGATACAACCTGAGGACAGGGAGGAATCCCAGCAGCTAGATAGAGAGGTCTGCATTCATCCCCAGGGCCTGAGGTTCCCTACCCCTGGTTTAGACATACACCTATCATTAGCCGGTTTAATCAAGATTAATATGTTTCAAGCCACGTGTGGTGGTGCCCAAGTTGGGCCTGGATCTCTGAGCCTACGCAATGACAAGGAGCAGCCATGCTAGTCCGTTGCAGCAATGAACCAGCCAGCAAAAGTACTCTGACACTTCCTTAGTCTTTTACTAACAAAACTAGTGCATTGGCTACCAGCTTGTAAGGCCATGGCAAGCTTCCAACTTTATGCCCTCCCCCTCTTTCTCCTACCCTACAGCACCACGGCAAGTTAATGGGTGGTTAATGTGAAACTTTGACGCTCCTGCTGCTCAAATTTGAAGTGCTCAAACAAACGACTGCTCAACATAGGAAACAAAACCAAACACAGGATCCAGTCAGACTGGATGTGATCCATTCCTCCCAGCTAGTGGCCACTGATGGTATGTAGGTCAAAAACACAGCATGAACACCTGAAGTGTAACAATAATTTGCTGTAGTGACAAAAGTTTTTATTTGTCACTATGTTATGTATTCTTGTGTTTTTATATTGTAAACCACTCTGTGATCCTTGGATGAAGGGGAGTATATAAATTTAATGAAATAATAATAAGGTACTCCTAGTTTCAGTTGAGACTGAGGTCTGCAGTGTCAAATTTTGCTAATGAACTCCAGCGCACCTCTGCCACCAATGTCGTGTCATTTATTTTCAGGTATTAATATAATATTGAATAAATGAAAGTGAGGGAAACCTTTGGCCTTCCGAATGTTGCAGAACTACAGCTCCCATCATCCTTGCCCACTGGTCATGTTTGCTGGGGCTGGTGGAAGTTGTACTTCAACAACATCTGGAGGGCCAGAGGTTTTCCACACCTGGAATAATGCAGTGGGGGGTTCCACTCTGAAATTATAATTTCCTATTTTAAACATTTTTACTCTCCCATCTAATCCACTCACATAAAGACTATGGGGGGAGGAGGAGGGAGGAGGGGTGCCTGTGAACTGAACGGCTATTTGATTTATTGATTTCTAAAACATATATCCTGCCCTTTGTTCTAGAGCTCCAGGGTGGGTTACAACAATCAGCAGTAAGAATTAGTATGTAGATGTGACAACATAGTAATATAGGAAAGGCGAACATCTATAAGTTTTCTGCCACCTAGATATCCCTCTGCATTAAATAACAAAGACAAAAAAGCCTAATAAGAGAAGGAATGGTCCTCCCCCCTCTCTTTTCCCCTCTGTTGTTTTACAGCAGGGATGGGCAATCTCACTTGTGCAGGATTTCAATTTATCTCACCTTTCTACATGCACTATCCTAAGTGTTGAACAGTGTCTGGTAAAGCATTTGTTGATGTTCCCTGGCTGAGGGCGCTGGGGTCAGTGGAGAATTATTTATGGCTCCTATTTAGAAAAGCCTTCTTTCATTGATGCTCAGCAGCTACAGAGAGAAGCGGGGTGAGGAGGAAGGGAAATCAAGCTTTGAGGTTAGGAAATGATTTCATGCATTTGCTTTCTGAGTGGGCTTGTCTAAACACACACACACACATTCTCTCGCCCATTCATTTAAACAAAAATGCAGACCATTTGGGACAAAATCCATCTTTGCTTTTCTTCCTGCAACTTTGGCCCTTCTGGATCAAACAGCCCAGTCCTGCCCCCCCCCCCCATACACCATTTTTTCTCCATTGCAATCTGTATTCTATCCTATCTTAACCGTTTTGTGGTACTTTTGGCCAAATTAGTGTGGCATCGTGGTCGGAGCATGAGACTAGGAACTGGGAGGCCAGGGTTCAACTCCCCACTCGGCCATGAAGCTCACTGGGTGACCTTGGGCCTGTCACTGCCTTTAAGCCTAACCTACCTCAAAGGGTTGTTGTGGAGATTAAATGAGGAGACAGAGAACCATGCACAGCACCTTGAGCTCCTTGGAGAAATAGGTGGGATATAAATGAAATTTTAAAGAATTAAAAAATCCCTTTCCCACCATTAAAGATGAATCCGTCTTCCTGCAATCTGGAAGTACTCTTCCCTGTAGGGGAATTACTCTTCCCTGCTCCACTCAGATAACAATACACCATGGCCTTGTCCTGATATGGAACAGTTAATACAGGGGTCCACAAACTAAGGTCCGTGGGCCGGATAAGGCCCGAGGGACTCATTTATCTAGCCCGCGGCGACCCCTGCCGCCCACTGCCGTTGCCCACTTACTGGCGCTGCGCTGTGCGGCTGCCCACTTCCGGGTCGGAGGAGCACCAGAAATAGCTTGTGCGCATGCGCAAGCGTTATTTCCAGTCCACATCCAGGTTGGAGGAGGCCCATGCACATGCACACAAGCTATTTCCGGTGCTCCTCCGACCCAGAAGTGTGCCGGAAATAGAATGTGCGCACGCGTATGGGCACACCCTCCCCCACCCTCCGGCCCACTGCATGATCAGCGCTGGAGACACCGGCCCAAGGCACGGTAAGTTTGCTGACCCCTGAGTTAATACTTTCATACTGATCTCACTACAGGAACTGAGGAACTGTTCTCCCCAGGCAAGTGTGACTTAGCAGTCATGAGACAAGCTTGTGACTTTGCATTAATGCAGTGTCAGGATGGCTGAGCGCCAGACTCAAGGCGCCAGACTCAAGGCAGTGAACAAGCCTTCCTGTGAATGGATTGGGTGTTCTGGTCTCCATATGGAGGCGTGGGTTTGAATCTCACTTCTGACATTTCCTTTTTTCTCTCCTTTTTGTTCAGAGCCACTGTGGTGTGTCAGTTAGGGTGTTGGACTGCAACCCGGGAAGACCAGGATTCAAATTCCCACTCAGCCCTGAAGCTCACTGGGTGACCATGGGGCAGTTACTGTCTCTCGGCCTAACCTACCTCACAGGGTTGTTGGGAGGATAAAATGGGGAGTTAGAGAACCATTTGTACCACCCTGAGCTTCTTGGAGGAAAATAAATGTAATAAATAAATTAATAAATAAGATTGGCACTGTTCCACAGCTGCCATCCAAACCCCCCACCTAAATAGGAAACTAATCCCTAAATACATTAACTCATAATTTTATTACCTTTCTTCTAAAAAATCATTTCTCCACTCCCTTTGTCTGACTTGTCTTTCAGATTGTAAGCTTGTAGAGGGCAGTCACTTGTCTCTTTTTGTAAAAATCTTTAAGATGCCCTACAGCAGGGTCAGCTCGCCCACAAGGCAAGGTGAGGCGACCACCTCAGTTGGCAGGGTCCACCAGGGGCAGCAAATCCCAGTGTCAATCTTTCTCCCCATGCATCCAGCAGCTGTTTATGTGTAGTCTCCCATGTAACTGAAGCTCTTCTGCAGCTGGGAGTCTTGAATGCATGGAAGTCTATGGGTAAGCAGCTATTAATATATAGGCTTCATCAGTCCAAGCCAGTGAGGCACAGCCTCACCCAATGTAAGAGCATCCCATCACATGATGAAGAGGGCTACTCTGTCAGGTGGTAATAAGGTGACAAATAGGGAGAGAGATGCAGAGAATGATAGCCCTATGCAAATTGTCCTGCCAGAGAAATGAGGAAAGCACCACCCAGCTTTTAAGTCTGTTGTGCACACTGTGACGCTGAGAAGCCTCTGCTGGTGCAAAGTGCCACATCCTATCTTCTGGTGGAAAAGAAACATAATGAGAATAGTACGCACTGCAACTGCACTCGTTCCTGCAAGCTCTCCAGCCCATCAAGCCCTTTTGAACTGCACATCTGAATCAGACCCAAGTCCCAGCATTTTCCCCCCAACAGGGACACTTCTGCAAAACTGGCAAGCAGAGTTTAAATTACAATCACTCCCCCCTTTCCTTTGTTTCCTTGTGTCAGCTATTCAGGGCAGATTCCATTCAGCTGACACAATTAAATAGCTAACTAGTTCCTTTTTGATCTGTTGATTCCTTTTTCAAAGCTATTTTATTGAGGGGAGGATTAATACTTTGGAAGAACTCACTGCAACAAGTGACAGTATTGCAAAACCAAGTTACACAAGGGCATATACATGGCAATTTGTCTTTATGCATTAAGCTATGCAGCCTTTTAGCTAACGTTAATTGTAGTTCATTTTGTGTTTTCTAAAAAGCAATGGTCACCATGCCATGTCGTAATGAGTTGCATAACTTAACTAGTAACTATTGCTTCCCAACTTTAATGGCCCAGAGCACTAGTCATCGCCTGACAGGTAGGGTGTAGGGCCTACTGCTGAGCTGTAATCTGATCAATGCCTGTCTTTTGAGAGCTTTGAAAAGATTGAACAAGAAATAGTCGACTGGGAAAGAGAATGGCAGATAGGATACTGTGCTAAGAACAAAAAAAAAGGAGGCCCAGAGAGAAAATGCTAGCTAATAATTTAGATGGATGGGTTCTGAATGCAGTGTGGAGGCTGCGAGCTGTCTTAATTCATTTTATTTTTACTAACCCTTGCAGAGCAGGAATCACCACTTTTGAGCCTGGTGCCTATACGAAATGCTAATAATGGCTCTTGGACACTTGCCTTTGTCCTCCTGGCCAGCATCCTAGGCCTGAATGAGGCTGCCCAGGTAAGGTTTCTGGCACAATCTGTGGCATTATATTTCTAATTCTGTGTTGGTAGATGGAAATGTCTGTCTTTGGTTTCTATTCACCGACTTTGGGTTGGGGTGGGTGTTAGTGCTAGCACATCGCCTAGTTCTAACAATGGTTTTGTGCCTTAAGCCAAGTTTAAGATTCTATAAAGTTAAAGGGTTGCGGCGCTCATTTCGCTTTATTGGCCGAGGGAGCCAGCGTACAGCTTCCAGGTCATGTGGCCAGCATGACTAAGCCGCTTCTGGCAAACCAGAGCAGCACACGGAAACGCTGTTTACCTTCCCCCGGAGCGGTACCTATTTATCTACTTGCACTTTGAGGTGCTTTCGAACTGCTAGGTTGGCAGGAGCAGGGACTGAGCAACGGGAGCTCACCCCGCTGCGGGGATTCGAACCGCTGACCTAGGCTCTGTGGTTTAACCCACGCGCCACCCGCGCCCCCTTAAGATTCTATACACTCTCATCAAACCACAGAGTTTTGACTGTCAGGCAAAGTCCTTTCTGTGCAGGGCATGCAGAATAAGATGCAGTCAAGAGTGTCAGCTTGGCTTTGTGACTGTGGGTGCCCGGTTTCATGGGTGCCATGCAGTGTGCATGGCCCTAGCCCTGAAATTTGTGGGGAATTTTGTTGGTGCTCAGGCACCCAGGGCCCCAGGGAGTTAGCACCTAGCATCCAGGGTGCAGTAGAAGCCAGCTTCTCGTCTTATAAGCAGGAAGGCTGGAGAAACTGTCCTCACTAAAATTTCCTCTATGGAAATAATGCTGGAATGAGCAGTAATGGTCTGCAGACTCACGTCAAACCATGGCTTTAGTTCCCAGATTGTGGTAAATTGTAACCACGGTTCAGGTACTGAAATGTTGCATTCAACCATTGTTTTATTTTCCTTTAAGAACTGCCAAGTGTACAGAGCCAGTGGGGGAGCAGGGCTTAATACATGTCTCTCTCTCTTTGACTCCCGCTCCAAATTGCCAGCTGCGTGGGTGACAGTTCTGGCCCTTCTCTGGCTCCACTCCAGGGCCACAGGCCAGAGGGATGAGTGGAAGTTACTGGAAGCTACAGCTCTCAGCTGACTCCAGGCAACTGCAGGTGAGAGACTTATTTATTTGTTAATTTAATATATTTATATTCCACATTTATCCCAGATTAGGATTCCAGGTGGCTAGCAACATTTCAAAACATATTATAAAATTCAGTGCAATAAAACAAACAGTGACTTATAATGTTGGTATTTTAGTTCGTTTGCTTAAAGACTAAAACAGAATTCCCTGGATGCTGGGATTAATGCGGGCATATACTCTTTGGTGAGAGAGCCCCAGCAGAGATTTAAAATTACAAAACATGCAGCAAAGTTAAGTGTGAAAATATAGGCTTTTAGAACTTTAAAATAGCCACTTCTAATTTTATTCCAAAGTTTCCCACTTTCCCTTACAGGTAGCATAGAAAGAGAACACACGTTAAAATATGTTTACTCCCAAACGGGTCTGGGTAAAAGGCGGATCTACACGGATCCTCATGGATCCTCCACTTTTTAAAAAATAACTCCAACAAATGCAGTGTCAAATCACACCTAGAAGGCACGCCTACAAAATGGACTATAAAAAACGTGGATCCAACAATTTGCCGCGCCGCAGCACCACAAAAACATGGATCTGAGGCACGGATCTGCATGAATTCATATGATTTTTATATTGAAACAAAATAAAAACACCATGATACTGTAGACCACATCTTAGTCTGTAGGCAGAAACAAAAAAATCACGCATCCACTGTTTCGTGGTGCCGCAATGGTGCAAAAACATGGTTAAAAAACACGGATCCTCATGAATCCTCATGATTTTTGCACTAGATCAGCCCAAACTCACCGTCAAATTACACATCATGTCCAGGGGCACAGCCTGCACCACAAAATCACGGATCCACAGCTTCCTGGCCATACCGTGGCCCAAAAACGTGGTTTTGAAGCACGGATCTTCATGGATCCTCACGCTTTTTGCATTGGGCCAACCAAACTCACTGTCAAATCACATATCATAGCCAGGGGCACAGCCTACACCACAAAAAACTCGGATCCACGCCTGCCTGGCCATACCGTGGCCCAAAAACGTGGTTTTGAAGCACAGATCCTCATGTATCCTCATTATTTTTGCACTAGATCAGCCCAAAGTCACCATCGGATCAAACATCATGGCCAGGGGCACAGCATCCACCACAAAAATCACGGATCCACGGCTTCCTGGCCACTCCATGGCCAAAAAACGTGGTTTTGAAGCACGTATCCTCATGGATCATCACACTTTTTGCATTGGGGAACCCCAAATTCATCCTTTAATCAAATATCTTGTACATAACCACAGATCTGACCACAAACATCATGGATCTACTGCTTCATGGCCCTGGCCAGATGCTACCCTGGATATACTGGCCAATTTTTAGGTGGGTGTGCTGGGATGGAGGAAACGGAGTCGGCTGAATCTCTATCCATTAAAGATGGGTGTGCAATGGCTTGGCCAGAATAATTTCAGTTTGGTTTGCCAGCTCCCAGCTCTTCATGGGTCACAATAGTCACCTGTAGCTGCCATCAGGAGTCCCGGTGTGATCCTGGATGCTTCTGTCTCTATGGAGGCATTGGTCACAAATGTAGCCAAACTGGACTTTTTGAATCTATGTCAGGTTAGGCGATCGGTACTGTACCTGTCCCTTTCCAACCTAGCCATGGTGATCCATACAGTAGTCACCTGCAGACTAGACTACTTTAACTTGCTGTACACCTGAGCCGGGGAGTGCAGGGTATAAATGTGTGTGTGTGTGTGTGTGTGTGTGTGTGTGAGAGAGAGAGAGAGAGAGAGAGAGAGAGAGAGAGAGAGATATGCAGGGCTACTCTTGAGACTGCTCCAGAAACTCCAAATGGTCTAAAATGCAGATGCATGAGTTCTTACTTGGACTTTGTGGAGAGCCCACATTCAGTTGGTTGTTCATCAGCTGGATTGGCTCCAGGTGGAGTATCGAATCAGGTTCAATGTTTTGGTGCTAATCTTTAAAGCCCTAAACAGTCTGTGACCTTTCTTATCTGTGGGAATTATCCTCCAATACACCCCCCATGAGTGTGACGCTCATCTAACAGCAACCTACTGGTGGTCCCTGGCCCAAAACATATCCAGCTGTCCTCAACCAGAGCCAGAGCCTTAGCCAGAGCCTTTTGGTGGAACGCTTTGTCTAATGAGACCAGGGCTCAGTGCAATCTATCTCAGTTCTCTCACTTGTCATGGTGAGTGGGCTTGCACATTCCTATGACCCTTGTGACCCGTTGGGAATCTCGTACTCCCAGCAGGGTTACCCAAGGTGGTAAGGTCAAAGAAAATTAAATATGCTCAGAGTCCTGTAGTGATTTCATGCTCTTTATTGCAGCTTGTAAAACAGTGACTGAATTTCCCCCAAAACCTCAGGCTTTTATATACATTATTTACACAATGAGTCCCGTCTGACTGGCTGATTCTGCTTCCCTCCTGGAGCCTGATTGGTCTTTTCCTGCAAGCCAATCAGTTCTTGCATTCTAGGAACCTACTTGCCTATTGTTCTAGGATCCAAGCTTAGTACATAACAGGGAAGGAGCTAGACAAAGAATGATCCAAGAAGTCCTCAACGGCAGAACAGGTGGGTGATAACAAGCTGTGTGTTACAACGGTTCTGAAGGCGGATGAAGGCTGCCGCAGATAGGATCCACCAGTTCGTCGTGACTACTCATGCCATCAGAACAGAGCCTTACTGCAAAGGCTGTGTGTTGGTCAGCGTGCACTGATCTACACACTTAAAACAAATTCACGCACAGGCATCTTCCAAAAACCCAACCCAACCCCCCCAAACCGTCCCCCCATGGCGATCACTAAATGGCTACAGGGGCAGGAATGTGAAGCCCCTAGTCATGAACCGACACATGGGCGGTGGATACAGATTCAGTCGTTCTGACTCAAGGAATGAGGCAGTTGAGCAGCTGAGCAGCTGTATCCATGACTGAGCAGCCCTTTTTAGGATCCACTATGCTCACCCCAAAAAGGGGAAGGGGCTGGAAACGGTGCCCTAAACATAGTATGCCTCCCTTTTTCCCTGACTGGATTACCGTGCCCAGGTGGAATCTCTTTTCCCATAGTTTGAATCAATTATTCTGCATCCTAGTCTCTAGAACAGCAGAAAACAAGCTTGCTCCCTCTTCAACATGACATCCCTTCAAATATTTAAACATGGCTATCATGTCACTCCTTAATCTTCTCTTCTCTAGATTAAACAAATCCAGCTCCCTAAGTCTCTCCTCATAGGGCTTGGATTCCAGACCTTTTACATTTTGGTCACCCTCCTCTGGACATGCTCCAGCTTGACAATATCCTTCTTCAACTGTGGTGCCCAGAACTGGACACAGTATTTCAGGTGTGGTCTGACCAACCAACCAGAATAGTGTGGTAGCATTCCTTCACTTGATCTAGACACTATACTCCTATTGATGCAGCCCAGAATTGCATTGGTGTTCTTAGCTGCCACATCACACTGTTGACTCATATTCAGCTTGTGGTCGACTAAGACTCCCAGATCCCTTTCACAGGTACTGTTGTCAAGCCAAGTGTCCCCCACCTGTGCATTTCATTTTTTCTATCCAGGTGTAGTACCTTACATTTCTCCCTATTGAACTCCATATTGTTGGTTTTGGCCCAGCTCTCTAGGCTATTCAGGTCATTTTGAATTCTGACCCTGTCCTCTGGTGTATTAGCAACCCCTCCCAGTTTGCAGTCATTTGCGAATTTGATTAGCACGCCCTCTATTCCATCATCCAAATCATTTCTAAAAATATTGAATAGCACCAGGCCCAGGACAGAACCTTGTGGAACCCCAATAGTCATTTTTTTCCCCAGGATGAAGGTGAGCCACTGATGAGCACTCTTTGTGTTCAGCCCGTCAACCAATTACAAATCCACCTAACAGTAGCTTTGTCTAGCCCACATTTTACTAGTTTTTTTGCAATAATATCATGGGGGACCTTTTCAAAGGCCTTACTGAAGTCAAGGTAAGCTGGTACAAGGGAAAGCAGGATTGTAATTACCATAAAAATTACTGATCACTTTGGATCAGCAGTCTCAACCTAACCCGCTATGTGGGGAGAGCCACGTGTTCCTTTGGAAGGCAAGTGGAATACAGTGTGATATACTGACAGCTGTTTTAAAAGATGTAACTGTAATTTAAAATCCAGTATCAGAAAAAAATAAAAATAGATGGTCCCTGTGTGGATAGTCATGTTTGCCTGATGGGGCCACCTCCAGTGACCATGTGGCCTGATATAAGAGGGTTCTAAAATCAGTCCTGAAAGTAGACTGGTTGAGAATGACACACGCATAGCTTTTGGTCTGCCATTAACAAGGTGAGCTGAAGCAAATTCTTGCCTCCCTTTGGGCTTAGCAATATTTCCTACAGCATTCTTGTTGAAGGGCATTGGAGAGTTAGGTGAGGGTCACTTTTCTGTTTTTCCATCAAGCCCCCAGACAAGAATGCTACAGCATCAGCCCCAAACACTCAGTCTCATAACAAAAAATACTCAACGGGGTTAGGGCTGAGGGTAGGGGAAGTACAATCATGATCTTTCCAGTCCTCTAGAAGCTGACCCTTTTGGTCATTTTGGTCATGGAGCCAAATATCTGTTCCCAAGTTTAAAGATCTAAACAAGTAAAGAACAAGCTTGCCCTTTACATGAAAAAGCCCTGAAATTCAGCCCATTGGGCAACGGATCATGGGACTGGGAGGAGGGAGGTAAGGACTAGCACCTTCTCTGCCCTCCACCTCCAACACCTACACCTGAAAGATTCATGATGGGGTTCGATTTGAGAAGCTGAATGTTTATAAAGGCACTTAGCCAATTTCTGCCACAGAAATTCTGAAGAGAAACACTCTGCAGGTTCAGCCCCCAAAAGAAACTGCTCTATGGTCTCTGTGTTGGGAAATGGGAACAGATCTTGCTCATCACCAACCTTCCCTCCGCAAATCAGTATCACTATGAGGCTAAACTGAACAGCTTGCTCCAGAGTTTTAAGAGATACGTTTCTGTGGTGTAGTGGTTAAGAGCGGTGGACTCTAATCTGGTGAGCTGGGTTCACTTCCCCGCTCCTCCACATGCAGGCTGCTGGGTGACCTTGGGCCAGTCACACTTCTCTCTGAACTCTCTCAGCCCCATCTACCACACAAGGTGTCTGTTGTGGGGGTGGAAGGGAAAGGAGATTTTTAGCCACTTTGAGACTCCTTCAAGTAGAGAAAAGAGGTAGCAAAGACCTTCTTTGGAGGTCTTTAAGCAGAGGCTTGACAACCATATGTCAGGAGTGCTCTGATGTAGTTCTATCATAGAAAGATAGGTCTGATGTTCACCTACTTGTTTGCTGAGTGGTCTTACCTCTTTCTCTAAATTTCCCAATCTTTGGCTGGTATCTTCAGCCAATTTCCGATTTTCACCTGCAGTCTCCTTCAGTTCTCCAATTGCTTGCACATTCTGTGCAACTTGTCCAGTTAGTCTATTTAAGCATTCAGTATTATGATCAATTTTAGCTGTTTGCTGATCAACTTTTTTATCCAAAGATTCCAGTTTTTCAAGAATTTTCTCTAAAGTAGAACTAATTTCTCCTGAGGCCATCTCTTCCGATTGAAATTCCTCAGTTTCTGCCCGTGGCAGAGAAGCAGCTTCTTTCTCAGAAGTCAGAGTAGGCAAAGTAAGCACAGTAGGCACAGATGATCTGCGTGCCTGGGAGACTGCGGTTAGAGTTGTTTGTCTGGTTCTCGGTCCCTTTTTTCTTGCGCCACTCATTCCAGAGTTATCTAAAATTCAAGGTCAAGCTGAGTTGTTCCCATGAGAAAGCAACGGCCCAGATGGTAATAGTCAAGCAGGAGGCCGGGAAAAGGAAAGTAAAACAATGTCACTGCTATTAATCCCAAATCCTCTAGGGGGAGCTTAAAATGTCTTTAGGGAAGAAGACAATTCCAATAAAAATAATATAATCCCATTTAATGTCCGGGAACCTTCAATAAGGTAACTTTTAGCAGAGTTAGTATTTAAAAAGTCACAGTATTTCAGACAGTGCTTGCTGGTATTCCAAAAGATGCTTCAAAGTAGCCAGTTCAAACTCCCTCAGATTGTTTCAAAGTTTAAGTTCAAAAGTATCCAACCCTGCAAGCTGACTGCTCAATTGCTCAGGCAGTTCCAGCACCTGGGTTTCTTGCTTAAATTGTAATCCAAATAGAAGAAAGGTATCACAGTCCAAATAAGAGTCATATAATCAGTTACTTAAAGTCCTTATTCTGCTTAAAAATAATTTCCACGGGTGTCCAGATCAGTTAGATTAAAAGTTCACTCTTTGCCTCCACTCCTCCGGCTCTTTGCTTAGAGATTCAATGACAGCGGAAGACGGACTTCCTATTTTTCGTCACTCCGCTTTCAGCCAAATTAAGTACTTTAAGTACTTTAAGTCCCAAAACTTTGTAAAGTCCATTTACTCACGGGTTGTTGTTTTCCGAATCTGTAGTTTAGGAAGAAAGGTCAGCGCTCACCGGCAGCAGCAACGCGGCTTCACTCCGCCGATTGCGGAACGATCCACAGCGCCGCAACCCCCTCCGCGATCCGGAGCCCCTTACGGGGTTCCTTCAACGTTTTGGGGGCTGCTCCTGGCGCCCGCCGGATCCCAAGACCACAGGCTTCTGCTGCCTGTGGTTTTCCAGAATGGGTCCCCGCTTCGCCACAGCGGGAGACCCTTTTTCGGCGGAGCTTCCCTTCCCCAGCTAGGAAAGGGCAGCCATTGCCATTCGCGCTGCCTCCGGAAGTCCCAGCTGGATATGTTTTGGGCCAGGGACCACCAGTAGGTTGCTGTTAGATGAGCGTCACACTCATGGGGGGTGTATTGGAGGATAATTCCCACAGATAAGAAAGGTCACAGACTGTTTAGGGCTTTAAAGATTAGCACCAAAACATTGAACCTGATTCGATACTCCACCTGGAGCCAATCCAGCTGATGAACAACCAACTGAATGTGGGCTCTCCACAAAGTCCAAGTAAGAACTCATGCATCTGCATTTTAGACCATTTGGAGTTTCTGGAGCAGTCTCAAGAGTAGCCCTGCATATCTCTCTCTCTCTCTCTCTCTTTCTCTCTCTCTCTCTCTCTCTCTCACACACACACACACATTTATACCCTGCACTCCCCGGCTCAGGTGTACAGCAAGTTAAAGTAGTCTAGTCTGCAGGTGACTACTGTATGGATCACCATGGCTAGGTTGGAAAGGGACAGGTACAGTACCGATCGCCTAACCTGACATAGATTCAAAAAGTCCAGTTTGGCTACATTTGTGACCAATGCCTCCATAGAGACAGAAGCATCCAGGATCACACCGGCACTCCTGATGGCAGCTACAGGTGACTATTGTGACCCATGAAGAGCTGGGAGCTGGCAAACCAAACTGAAATTATTCTGGCCAAGCCATTGCACACCCATCTTTAATGGATAGAGATTCAGCCGACTCCGTTTCCTCCATCCCAGCACACCCACCTAAAAATTGGCCAGTATATCCAGGGTAGCATCTGGCCAGGGCCATGAAGCAGTAGATCCATGATGTTTGTGGTCAGATCTGTGGTTATGTACAAGATATTTGATTAAAGGATGAATTTGGGGTTCCCCAATGCAAAAAGTGTGATGATCCATGAGGATACGTGCTTCAAAACCACGTTTTTTGGCCATGGAGTGGCCAGGAAGCCGTGGATCCGTGATTTTTGTGGTGGATGCTGTGCCCCTGGCCATGATGTGTGATTTGATGGTGAGTTTGGGGTGGCCCAATGTAAAAAGCGTGAAGATCCATGAGGATCCGTGGTTCGGAACCACGTTTTGGGGGCACGGTTTCACCATGAAACCATGGATCCGTGATTTTTGTGGTGGATGCTGTGCCCATGGCCATGATGTTTGATCTGATGGTGACTTTGGGCTGATCCAGTGCAAAAATCATGAGGATCCATGAGGATCCATGCTTCAGAACCAAGTTTTTGGGCCACAGTACGGCCAGGCAAGTGTGGATCCGAGTTTTTTGTGGTGCAGGCTGTGAACCTGGCTATGATATATGATTTGACAGTGAGTTTGAGTTGGCCCAATGCAAAAAGCGTGAGGATCAGTGAGGATCCGTGATTCAAAACCAAGTTTTTGGGCCATGGAGTGGCCAGGAAGCCGTGGATCTCAGTTTTTTGTGATGCAGGCTGTGCCCATGGATATGATGTGTGATTTGACAGTGAGTTTGGGGTGGTCCACTGCAAAAAGCGTTAAGATCCGTGAGGATCTGTGCTTCAAAACCATGTTTTTGGGCCACGGTATGGCCAGGAAGCCGTGGGTCTGTGATTTTTGTGGTAGATGCTGTGCCCCTGGCCATGATGTTCGATCTGATAGTGACTTTGGGCTGGTCTTCTGCAAAAATCATGAGGATCCATGAAGATCCGTGCTTTGGAACCACGTTTTTGGGCCACGGTATGGCCAGGCAGGCGTGGATCCGAGTTTTTTGTGGTGTAGGCTGTGCCCCTGGCTATGATATGTGATTTGACAGTGAGTTTGGCTTGGCCCAATGCAAAAAGCGTGAGGATCCATGAAGATCCGTGCTTCAAAACCACGTTTTTGGGCCACGGTATGGCCAGGAAGCCGTGGGTCCGTGATTTTTGTGGTGCAGGCTGTGCCCCTGGACATGATGTGTAATTTGACGGTGAGTTTGGGCTGATCTAGTGCAAAAATCAGGGGACGCAGGTGGCGCTGTGGGTTAAAGCCTCAGCGCCTAGGGCTTGCCGATCGAAAGGTCGGCGGTTCGAATCCCTGCGGCGGGGTGCACTCCCGCTGCTCGGTCCCAGCGCCTGCCAACCTAGCAGTTCGAAAGCACCTCCAGGTGCAAGTAGATAAATAGGGACCGCTTACCAGCGGGAAGGTAAACGGCGTTTCCGTGTGCGGCTCTGGCTCGCCAGAGCAGCGATGTCACGCTGGCCACGTGACCCGGAAGTGTCTCCGGACAGCGCTGGCCCCTGGCCTCTTAAGTGAGATGGGCGCACAACCCCAGAGTCTGTCAAGACTGGCCCGTACGGGCAGGGGGGGGTACCTTTTAGTGCAAAAATCATGAGGATTCATGAGGATCCGTGTTTTCTAACCATGTTTTTGCACCATTGCGGCACCACGAAACAGTGGATGCGTGATTTTTTTGTTTCTGCCTACAGACTAAGATGTGGTCTACAGTATCATGGTGTTTTTATTTTGTTTCAATATAAAAATCATATGAATTCATGCTGATCCGTGCCTCAGATCCATGTTTTTGTGGTGCTGCAGCGCGGCAAAGTGTTGGATCCACGTTTTTTATAGTCCATTTTGTAGGCGTGCCCTCTAGGTGTGATTTGACACTGCATTTGTTGGAGTTATTTTTTAAAAAGTGGAGGATCCATGAGGATCCGTGTAGATCCGCCTTTTACCCAGACCCCTTAGCACTCATAAAAGGAACTATGTCAGAAGTTTCGCATCTTTGGGCTTATCCACGTTTACCTTTCCTCTGATTTTCCCATGCACGATCTGTGATTTAAAGCTCTTTGTCCCAGTGCTCTTTTCCTTTGCTCTGATTCAGCTTGAAAGAGCCGGTTTTCCGGGGGGGGGGGAGCCCCTCTGACATGGAGTGTCTGTCTGGAAAGAGTGGGGCAAAAGAAAAGTGCGGCTAAAGCCCTTTCTTATGTCTAAAATAGGACTACTATTTTTAGTGCTAAAAGTGGTACGGTATGTGTGTGATAATATCTATGTAATACAGTATTTCAGTTCATATTCCACCTGTACCCAAAGATGCAATGGAAAAATAGAGGCACCAGTGTCCAGTAAGGAATTTGTGGACCCTCCCTGGCTGGAGGCGGGAGTAACGGGAAGTCCCTCTGCATTCTGCTCAAAAAGGTTCACTTTCGCTTTTGCTCCGCTGTTTGCAGAGCAAAGCGAGGGGGGAAGGACGTCGAGTTTTGGGGGCGCTTTGAGGTAAGAAAATGATCTACTGCAAATGATTTATGAGTGGGCTCCTCTCTACAGCCCACTCATAGCATCGCTCTCTCTCTCTCTTAAACAAAACTTCACCCCCAGCTAGAGATCCCCGTTACCTTAACTATTTGCGTCTGATCTGTTGGGGAGCAAAATTCCCCTTTGCTTCTCTCCTCCCCTCACCTTTGGTCCCTCTGGGTAGAACAGGAGTCAGCAAACTTTTTCAGCAGGGGGCCAGTCCACTGTCCCTCAGACCTTGTGGGGGGCCGGACTATATTTAGGGGAGGGGAATGAACAAATTCCTATGCCCCACAAATAACCCAGAGATGCATTTTAAATAAAAGCACACATTCTATTCATGTAAAAACACGCCGATTCTCGGACCGTCCTCGGGCCGAATTTAGAAGGCGATTGGGCCGGATCTGGCCCCCAGGCCTTAGTTTGCCTACTCATGCCATAAAACAGGGGTCAGCAAACTTTTTTGGGGGGGGGCAATCCACTGTCCCTCTGACAGCGTAGTGACTTGCATTGTTCTGTAGTTGATCACTAGCCTCACACTTCCTTGTACAGTGGAAAATGGATGGTATTTTCTAACACTCAGTGGAACCCAGTGCTAATGCTAGGTAAAGGTAAAGGGACCCCTGACCATTAGGTCCAATTGTGACCGACTCTGGGGTTGCGGTGCTCATCTCGCTTTATTGGCCGAGGGAGCCGGCGTACAGCTTCCGGGTCATGTGGCCAGCATGACTAAGCCGCTTCTGGCAAACCAGAGCAGCGCACGGAAATGCCATTTACCTTCCCACCAAGGTGGTGCCTATTTATCTACTTGCACTTTGACGTGCTTTCAAACTGCTAGGTTGGCAGGAGCAGGGACCGAGCAACGGGAGCTCACCCCGTCACGGGGATTTGAACCGCTGACCTTCTGATCGGCAAATCCTAGGCTCTGTGGTTTAACCCACAGCGCCACCCGTGTCCCAAGTGCTAATGCTAGGGGGGAACAATTAGCATCCTTAGGGACCTTTTTTAAAAAAAAAAAAAATTATTGATTTTCATTAAATATACATTCATTATACAAATACATCTCACATATATCTTTGGCTCTGCCGAGCTTCAGACTTCCCTCCACCCCTTTGGTAAGTATCATCTGGTTAACCATATGCTGTTGGAGTTAATCTAACCCTGCCGGTGTCTTTAAGGTTTTGCAGTTGTCTCTTATATACACCAAATATTTGCTCCAACTTTCATAAAGCTTCTGTTCATCCTGATCTTGAATTTTTCCTGATAGTCTAGCCAGTTCCGCGTAATTCATCATTTTAACCTGCCATTCCATAATAGTTGGTATTACATTTGTTTTCCAATTCTGGGCCAACATAGTCCTTGCTGCCGTCGTGGCATACAGAAATAGGTTTTTATCTTTCTTTTTAATTTCCTTCCCTACCAATCCCAGTAGAAAGGCTTTGGGGTTTTTGGGAGAGGTGTACTTGAAAACCTTTTTAAGTTCATTGTAAATTAATTCCCAGAAGCCCTTCACTTTACCACACTTCCACCACATGTGGTAGAGGTCTCCTTAGGGACCTTATGGTAAAGAGCAGGCAAGAGCTGCAGCAGGTGGAGGAAAAAGTGAGTGTTGTTGGTTGCACAGTGGCCCTACCACTAGACAGAGAGAGGCAGGCAGCCCATGCAGATGGTTTTATGTGCCATAAAAAGATAGCACACAAAAAATGGCTAGGGAGGGATTGCACCAATCTCTTCCCTTGCTGTTTTCTCCCTTGGGTGCCCCAGGACATCTACTAGTGACACACCTTGACTTTGTATGGAGGGGAGTCCTCGTTGCAGCTCCCTTCAAGTGGCCAAGCACCTTGGGCCAGCCCTGGTATGCAACAGTTAATTCTTTCATGTTGATCTCACTGTGGAAAACATGTCCTGCAGACAAGTTTGATCCTGTAGTCAGGAGGTGCATATTGATGAGCACTGTGCCATAGTTTGCCCCAAGCCCTACATCTCCTTGTGCATCTCCTTCCCACCCACTCCCAATACTGCTGCTTAGAGACAATCAGGATGTCCCTTTGTAGAACAATGAACATGCTTCTCTATTATCTCAGGGGTTTCCACTAACCCCCCTCCCCACCCCACATGCCAATCATAGCTATGACTTCATTCATTGGCTAAGAGCTTCAGGAGGGCAGTGTTGCAGGCAGCTTTCTCCTGGGGGACCTGGAGGTGGGGGCACTTTGGCCTTCTTCAAGGGTCTCTTCATCTTTCAGATGGAAGAAACATAACAGTCCATTGGCTCCCTCCCCACCTCTTCTTGAGTGGCTGCACTCTGCACATGCTCAGACTCTTCTCTTCTGATCACCATAGCCTCAGCCCTGGTGCTCCCCTCTGGGATCTGAATACAGAAGGAGCACCAGGGAGTAAAGAGTGGCTGATGAATGGCTGAGAGGCATGTCAAGTGAGATTGGCTGCCAGAAATTGGGGTGGGGAGTATAGGGAGAGACATGGGCTGAGGGAAGATTGGTTAAACCTGGCATCAAATCTCACCTTCCTTCCATCTGTCATTTTAGCATCCCCTCATTCTTCTGCATTCAGAGAGGAGACAGAAAACAATGACAAACAAATATCCTTGTAAGAGCAATTGCTTAATAAAGTTGGGTAAATAGTATTATTTTAAATGGGAACAATATTTCATACAAATAAGTGGGGGCTACCATTTCCATTAAATCAAAGGAAAATAAAATACAGAGTTGTTGTACGTATGGTTCCCCTCTAGCCAAAAATTAATCTCTGTTTTCTGCAGTTGTAGTGAATCGCTGGGAAACCAATTCCCCCGCAAAGACTATTGTCATTAGCCATGACTGTCTGTGGCCTTGTCACAAACTCTCGGGAACCTGGTAAGTTATCTGCATACGGTTATTCAGCTAAGCGGGTGCAAAATGGCAACAAGTCACATACAGCTATAAATTTCCAATATATAGCTTTCTTGTTTATGGTATGTAATGGTGTAGGTTGGAGGGTCCTAAATAACTGGCTGGCCTGGCAGTGGGAGCCAAGATGACTGGAAAGGGTTTCTCCAAAGTGTACACAGGGCCAGACACTGAGCCTTCCTTGTTCTCTCCTTGCCCCAGTGCCCTTGAAGAGCATCTCTGTGGATGTATTGGTCCGAGGCTTTGTGGCTGACGTGGTGTCTGAGCTTCGCTACCACAATGAGGAGAAGTCCGCAGTGGAGGTGGTGTTTGTCTTCCCTCTGGATGATGAAGCCGCTGTGTATGCCTTTGAGGGCCTGATTGGTGGGACACGGATTGAGGCCCAGATCCGAGAGAAGAAACAGGTATGGAAGGTCTGAGGAGAATCAGGGCCTTTGGCATTGGGTGGCCAGTTTCAGAAGGGAGGCGGAGGCTTCCGTAGATAGGACTCTGTGCCTGCAAGCAGATTTTGTGTCAAGCTCATATGTTGTACTTAAAAGAAAGAGTGCCTAACAACATCCAGTTGCTGTAGTAAGGAGCCTGGCTTCCTGGCCTCTTCTGCTGCAGCTTGGTGTAATTTTAACCTAATGTATGAATTCTAAAGTCACAGTGTAGATACCACATTGCTTATAATTTACTTTCACAAGGTAAAGTTACAGAAGCATGGAAGCTTCGCTGGTAGGTAACCAATTGGTCGACAGCTGTTTTTAAAATGGAAATCCTTTCTTGGGACCACACCTGCTTGTGTCCCTGCCTTCCTCACTCCTGATGTTCTTCTCTTCCCTTCACCACCCAATGCAGGCAGAACAGGAATATGAGGATGCCTTGAGTGAAGGCCGGCAGGCTTTCCTGCTTGAAAGAGAAGAAAACACCAGTGACATTTTCACCTGCAGCCTGGGTAACCTCCCTCCCAATGGGGAGGCCATGCTGAAGCTCTCCTACGTCCAGGCCTTGGCTCCGGAGCCCGACGGGGCCATCCGCTTTGTCCTGCCCGCTGTCCTCAACCCCCGCTATGCACCTCAGGGTAAGCTCCTGCACCCCCAAACACACTAACTACCCCCACATACAAGCCTCTTGCAATGCTGTTTTGTTATACCTAAGCTCTGTGGATTTGGAGCAACAGAAGCATTAATGCATACTCATTTCATATGTACAACCTTTACAGAGATGAGCAAAATAGATTATTTACTCCCATCCTGCCAAATTGCCCAGGAAGGAGCTTTGAATTTGGTTTGTCCTATTTATCAGCTGACACAAATAAAATACTGAAAGAAACAGTTCCTAGATTCCTCTTTTCTGCTGGAAAGGCCCAGGAAGGTATTTTGTTACATTAACTCAATTGGAGAAGTGCCATAAGTGTGTTTGTTAGAAGTGGTGATGTAAGTGAAAGGAGGGTTGGTTGCATTTTTTGGCAAGGGTTTCTGGTAAGATGGAGGGGGGCTGAAGCCATGTGGACTGACATGAAGCAGCCTCTAGAAAGGACCCCGAGAGTAGGACTGATTTCTCTTTGAATTGGCGGCTGCAGCAATGGAAGGAGCAGGACCCTCTTGGGATGTGAGCGCTGGGATTTTCCTCCGTCCAGACTCAGGTTGTATATATGTGTAAATAAAACCACATATCATAAAGACACGACAGTCCCCACTGTGTCTCATTTCCAACAGGAAACTCAAACCCTGGGTAATGGCCTGGGGATTGGGGGTGGCGTGTTGTACATTACTGTTTCATGGTGCCTTCGCCTCCAACAGCTTAATTCTTCCTCCCACATTGGGTTGTGTTACAGTGTCTTACTCCTCATGAGAGCTTGCCCACTGTGTTCAATAACCATGGTGTGCTGGATAGCTTAGTTGGTTAGAGCGTGGTGCTGATAACGCCAAGGTTGCCGTTTCAGTCCCCATATGGAACAGCTGAGCATTCCTGCATTGCAGGGAGTTGGATGAGATGATTCTCATGGTATTCTACAATTCTGTGGTTCTATGACTCTCTCGCTCTCTCATGTACAGGTTCAGAAGGGGGCAATGTCACCAAGAGCATACCACGACTGCCCAAGGGGCAGCTTCCCTACACTCTCGGCCTCAGTGCCACCCTGGAGTCACCTTATGGCATCAACCGTGTGGAGTCCAAATGCACCCTTGAGCCTTTGCACTACAGGGCAGAAGACCGTACGATTGCCCAGGTACAATAGTGAAAGGAACAGCTTCTGAAAAGGGGTGTATTTGTCATTCTCCATTTGAAGTTGCACACACATCCCAAAATCTGTGCTTAGGTCTAATGGCCGACATAGACGTGCTATTTGCTTTCTTTTGTAAACAAATAACTGGAAAGGGGCCATGGCTTGGGAAGGGGAGCGTTTGACTCTTGCAACCACTACAGCCCTGTTTGGAATCTCCCTCCCCATGCTTGCAGTTTGTGAGAGGGGAGCTGTCCTTCCACTGTGAATAGCCACCAGCTATTATATTTATTATTATTTATTGAATTTATATACCACCCTATACACAGAGGTATATTGGCCTTGCTTGGCTGGTTGAACAAATAAGGTGAAGGGGGCAAGCTGGATCTTGGCTTTGGTGTAGGAGAGGAGAGTTTTAACTCTGTTGCCTCTACCAGAATCCCACTCCCATGCTGGGCATTACTGGTAACAAGGGCAGGTGGGAGCCACCCTCCCACTACGAATAGGCAGCCTAGGGGCAGGATTTCTATTGAGACCACTGTTTGTCTGTTTGTTTGTTTATATTTCACAGAATTTATATGCCACTTGATTGTAAAATTAAAATAAACACACACACTCAAAGCGGTTTGCAAAAGGGAAAGCAGTGATAAAATTACCACTTAAAGGTAAAGGTAAAGGTACCCCTGCCCGTACGGGCCAGTCTTGACAGACTCTGGGGTTGTGCGCCCATCTCACTTAAGAGGCCAGGGGCCAGCGCTGTCCGGAGACACTTCCGGGTCACGTGGCCAGCATGACAAAGCTGCATCTGGCGAGCCAGAGCCACACACGGAAACGCCGTTTACCTTCCCGCTGGTAAGCGGTCCCTATTTATCTACTTGCACCCGGAGGTGCTTTCGAACTGCTAGGTTGGCAGGCGCTGGGACCGAGCAGCGGGAACGCACTCCGCCGCAGGGATTCGAACCGCCGACCTTTCAATCGGCAAGTCCTAGGCGCTGAGGCTTTAACCCACAGCGCCACCTGTGTCCCTTATAAAAAATTACCACTTAGCAAAGTTTAAAAAACAGCTATTTAAAACATTCAGGAATAGTTAAAACCAGGGATTTAAAAATTGATTAAAACATATGTCAGTACTCTACATTCATGGATAGGCTTGCCTATGCAGAAATGTTTTCAACAGGTGTCCAAAAGCATATGGCGAAGGAGCCTGCCTGATGTCAATACATAGGGAGTTCCAAAGTGTGGATGGATGCTACCCCACTAAAAGATGGGCTATGGGGGGCGGGAAGGTTTTTAAAAATCTCTTGCTACCCTGCAGCTTGAATATGACTCTTCGTCACCTTTGGCTATTGGTTTACAAATAAAACCAGTCATGTAAAACCAAACAGTAGGGTTTGGTTTTGGCCTGAAATCCTTTCCTTTTAATCAGTAATAATGTGGATATGCTTACTCTAAGGGCACATTTTAATAATATCGACTAACTGTGAGCTATTGGGACCCAAGAGAGCTTCTCTCAGTATCTCAGGTTCTACATTTGGCAGGGGAGGTCCTGCAGTTGATCATTTATTTTGCTGCCTATTATTGAATCAAATGGCACAACCTAGAATTCTCTCATTTTGCACAGTTTTGGAATAAATGGCCAAATTCCATAGCAATGTTTTCGAAAGTGTTACACACATAAACATCTTTGGGAGGAATAGGAACAGAACTCCGCATTCAAACTCTGCTTTTCCTTCTAACACCCAAGGTCTCCTTGGCCGAAGGGCACCAGTTCGACCAAGACGTGGAGCTGCTGATATATTACGAGGACATTCACAAGCCCAGCACCCTCCTAGAGGCTGGGAAGCCTGGGGCTGCCCCAGGTGAGCAAAGCGCAAGGCAATGGAGGACATGGGGGCAGAAACACAAAGGGTACTGGGAGGTGAAAGGGTGCTGCCTTGGGTGAAAACGCCTAATGGATCTCCTTTCCTCCCGCATTGCACAGGCTCTCTGATGGGGGACCCAGCACTCCTGCTCACCCTGTACCCCAGTGTCCCTGCCCCCAAACCAGGCCAGAAGGCAACTGGAGAATTTCTCTTCTTGCTGGACCGCTCTGGAAGCATGGGTTCCTGGACCGATCGGAACCCTGATTCCCCAACGCGGATTCAGAGTGCCAAGGTACCCAAGGGGAAAACCTGTTTTGAAGAATAGGATGGAGTGGTAGAAGGGAGGGTAATTGAAGACTGCAGATGAATGGTTCCTTGAAGGAGGCTGGGCCCGTAATGTTGAAATAAATGCTAGAGGTTGGGCTGGGGCACCTAGGGTGATTCCTGCTTTTCTCTCCCCCCTCCCCAACCCCACATTTCAGGAAACCCTGATTTTCTTGCTGAAGAGTCTCCCTCTGGGATGTTACTTCAACATCTATGGATTTGGATCGACCCATGACTCATTCTACCCGTGAGTGTCAAAAGAGTGTCCAGTGTTGTCAGACTCATTACTTCTCTGCTCCTCCATTTGCTCCTATGCTGTATCACTGGCAACAGTTGACACAGGAATCTGAACACACTTCTTTATCTTCAGATGTTGCTGAACTACAGCTCCATAATCCCTGCCTCTTGGATCATTGCCTGCTAGGGCTGTCGGGACTTGTAGTTCATCAACATCTGGAAGGCCAAAGGTTCCTCACCCTTGCTTTTATAGGTCAATGAAATGGAAGGGTTTTTAAAAGTGTCAAGAGATTTTACCCAAGGAGTTAGAAGATCTGTCCAAGCTAGATGGGGTATTTTCACAAGCTAGCTTCCCAGCATCTCCTGCAAGGCACATTCTGGACCCCTAAACATTTCTCACCTCCTCTTCCCTATTTGTTCTGCTATTACCCTTTCCTCCTTGTTACCTGCACAGTAAACATAGGCTTTTTCTATCCTTGATGTGGCTTCGCGCATTCTGAGCACTGAATGATGAGAAGAGGAGAAGACTGGATGAGTTTTAGGGGAGCAATTAGACCATGTAACAAATAATAAAAGGGTGGTCCTAGTGGAAACGTGGAATGTTGTGGGAGGTTTACAAAATAGCCTGATGGGGAATTAGCTGAGCTTGGGAGGAAAATAGGTCCTTTACTTCCTTGACTCTCCGAAACTCTCTACAGGCAGAGTGTAGAATACACCCAGGAGACCATGTCAAAGTCCCTCCAACGGGTGAAGGAGCTGCAAGCTGATCTGGGGGGTACAGAGATTCTGCAGCCACTGAAGGCCATTTACAGCCAGCCGTGCCGGGAAGGATATCCTCGCCAGGTATCAAGAGTAGGGTTTTTAGTGACCTGCAAAGAGTGGTGGAACAAACATGAAGTTGGTGTTTTTTGTGAAGGTTTTAAGTTATGTGCATTGTGCTTTTTCTACATAACACCCTGATGTCCATGAGGATACAGAGCAGTCTAAATTTATTTTGAATAAATAGAAAAATGTACAACCCCATGGAAGATACTTGAGTTGAGACCTCTCTTTGGAAGTGGTAAGGAGAACAGTTATTGGAGCCAACTTCGTCTGTTTGCAGATGGACAATGAATGCAATCTTTGCCTGCAAACGGATATCAAAGAAGAGAGGCCCCCCACATGTCAATCACCTGCCATTTAAGTTAGCTTGCACGGTATGGAGGAATTAAAGAGTCATAGAATCATAGAATCATAGAGTTGGAAGAGACCACAAGGGCCATCGAGTCCAACCCCCTGCCAAGCAGGAAACACCATCAAAGCACTCCTGACATATGGTTGTCAAGCCTCTGCTTAAAGACCTCCAAAGAAGGAGACTCCACCACACTCCTTGGCAGCAAATTCCACTGTCGAACAGCTCTTACTGTCAGGAAGTTCTTCCTAATGTTTAGGTGGAATCTTTTTTCTTGTAGTTTGGAACCATTGCTCCGTGTCCGCTTCTCTGGAGCAGCAGAAAACAACCTTTCTCCCTCCTCTATGTGACATCCTTTTATATATTTGAACATGGCTATCATATCACCCCTTAACCTCCTCTTCTCCAGGCTAAACATGCCCAGCTCCCTTAGCCGTTCCTCATAAGGCATCGTTTCCAGGCCTTTGACCATTTTGGTTGCCCTCCTCTGGACATGTTCCAGTTTGTCAGTGTCCTTCTTGAACTGTGGTGCCCAGAACTGGACACAGTACTCCAGGTGAGGTCTGACCAGAGCAGAATACAGTGGCACTATTACTTCCCTTGATCTAGATGCTATACTCCTATTGATGCAGCCCAGAATTGCATTGGCTTTTTTAGCTGCCGCGTCACACTGTTGGCTCATGTCAAGTTTGTGGTCAACCAAGACTCCTAGATCCTTTTCACATGTACTGCTCTCAAGCCAGGTGTCACCCATCTTGTATTTGTGCCTCTCATTTTTTTTGCCCAAGTGCAATACTTTACATTTCTCCCTGTTAAAATTCATCTTGTTTGTTTTGGCCCAGTTCTCTAATCTGTCAAGGTCGTTTTGAAGTGTGATCCTGTCCTCTGGGGTGTTAGCCACCCCTCCCAGTTTGGTGTCATCTGCAAATTTGATCAAGATGCCCTTGAGTCCATCATCCAAGTCGTTGATAAAGATGTTGAATGAGACCATGCCCAAGACAGAACCCTGTGGCACCCCACTAGTCACTCTTCTCCAGGATGAAGAGGAACCATTGATGAGCACCCTTTGGGTTTGGTCAGTCAGCCAGTTACAAATTCACTGAGTGGTAGCATAGTCAAGACCGCATTATACCAGCTTCTTTACAAGAATATCATGGGGCACCTTGTCAAATGCCTTGCTGAGATCAAGGTAGGCTACATCCACTGCGTTCCCTTCATCTACCAGGCTTGTAATTCTGTCAAAAAATGAGATCAGGTTAGTCTGACATGACTTATTTTTCAGAAATCCATGCTGACTATTGGTGATCGCAGCATTCCTTTCTAGGTGCTCACAGACTGTTTGCTTAATGATCTGCTCCAGAATCTTCCCTGGTATTGATGTCAGACTGACTGGGCGGTAATTATTTGGGTCCTCTCTTTTCCCCTTTTTGAAAATAGGGACAACATTTGCCCTCCTCCAGTCTGCCGGGACTTCGCCTGTTCTCCAGGAATTTTCAAAGATGACTGCCAGTGGTTCTGCCAGTTCTTTTAATACTCTTGGATGCAGTTCATCTGGCCCTGGAGACTTGAATACATCTAAACTAGCCAAGTATTCTTGTACTATCTCCTTAGTTATTCTGGGCTGTGTTTCCTCTGCTGAATCATTTGCTCCAAATTCTTCAGGTCGGGCATTGTTTTCTTTATCGGAGAAGACTGAAGCAAAGAAGGCATTGAGGAGTTCAGCCCTTTCTGTGTCCCCTGTTTGCATTTCACCATCTTCTCCTCTGAGTGACCCCGCTGTTTCTTTGTTCTTCCTTTTGCTACGAACATACCCATAAAAGCCTTTTTTGTTGCTTTTAACCTGTCTAGCAAACCTGAGTTCATTCTGTGCTTTAGCTTTTCTGACTTTGTGTCTACACGTGCTGGCTATTTGTTTGAATTCCTCTTTGGTGGTTTCCCCCCTTTTCCATTTTTTTTTTCACAGCTTTTTTAAATCTTAACTCAGTTAAAAGTTCTTTAGATAGCCACCCTGGCTTCTTTAGGCACCTTCCATGTTTCCGTCTCATTGGTATTGCCTGAAGTTGTGCTTTTACTATCTCCCTCTTAACAAACTCCCAGCCATCATGAACTCCCTTTCCTTTTAGTATTACTGTCCATGGGATCTCACCCAGCACTTCCCTAAGTTTTATGAAGTCGGCTTTCTTAAAGTCAAGAAATTGAGTCCTAGTATGCTTGGCTGCTCCTTTCCGCTGTATAGTAAACTTCAGAAGAGCATGATCACTCGCGCCTAATGATCCTTCCACTTCTACCCCACTAACCAGGTCATCAACATTGGTTAGGACCAGATCTAAAATGGCTGTTCCTCTTGTTGCTTCTCCCACTTTCTGGACAATGAAGTTGTCTGCAAGGCCAGTGAGGAATCGGTTTGACCTTATGCTCTTGGCCGAGTTTGACATCCAACAAATATCCGGGTAATTGAAGTCCCCCATTACTACTATCTCCCTTCCTTTTGCATGCTTGGCCATCTGTTCCAGGAAGGCATCATCTATGTCCTCCGTTTGGCTTGGGGATCTATAGTAAACTCCCACAATGAGGTCACTTATTCTTCTCTCCCTTAATTTTGACCCAAATGCTCTCACTTTGGCTTTGAGGTTCTAAATCTTGGATCTCTTCACAGGTATACACATCCCTGACATATAACACCACTCCTCCTCCTTTCTTGTCTGGTCTGTTTCTCTGAAATAGATTGTATCCCTCCATTATTACATTCCAGTCGTGGGACTTATCCCACCAGGTTTCAGTGATGCCTATTACGTCATATTTAGTTTGCTGTACCAAGAGCTCAAGCTCATCTTGTTTATTTCCCATGCTTTGCGCATTAGTGTACAGACATTGAAGTCCATTAATCATTCCCCCATGTCTCTTATTTAAGGATTTTTTCCTCTCACCACTAGGTCTGCGTCTTCCACTCCCTCACACACTTTATACAATTGCACCACCACTAGGATAGGCATTTTCCCCGTTTATATGTGGGGTTTGAATGCAATTGGGGCCTGCAAATGGACTTCAAAGGGGAAATAGGATACGCTTTAATACCTCTCTGTTCTCCCTCCCTCTCTCTCTCTAGCTCTTTGTGTTCACGGATGGAGAGGTGTCTAATACAGATAAGGTCATTGCTGAAGTTCAACATCACAGCAGCTCCCACAGGTAAGGCAAGGGAGAGGGAAACCTTGATCTCACAGCTTTCTGCACCTGGCCTAGGTTCACCTCCTCTTTCCCTGACAGGTGCTTCTCCTTTGGCATTGGCGAAGGGGCCTCCACAGCCCTCATCAAAGGAATTGCCCGTGCAGCCGGAGGAAGTGCTGAATTCATCACAGGCAAGGAGCGCATGCAGGCCAAGGTGAGGCTCAGGAGCTCCACATTCCTCTTTTCCTGTTCTCCACCAGTTTCTCCTGAGCTGTGGGTAAACTGCCAGGTGCCCCCTGACAATCCATCATAGCATGGAATCCCAGCTCTCCCACGCAGCACAACCACTAAGTTTTGGAAAAGATCCATGAAACCTTAATACATAAGGACTGCACCCTTGGAATGATCATTTGGCTCACCCTTCTACACTTCTCCTGAACTGCATATGCAAACTTTGCATTGCTAGTAGTGCCCAATAGCTATACTTTCTTTATGGGACATTTTAAACCACTTCGCTGGAAAGAAACATTGGTTGCCTTCATGATTGCCTAGTTTATTGAGGATTCCTCCTCAGTTTATAGGGAGGTTAGATGACGTTGCATCAAGCAAGGGTTATTTCACACTTTCCGGTGCATTTTCCTGTTGCTTCCCATTCTGCAGAAAGTCTTATCTTTTGGGGAGGAAGCTTCAGTTGCACAATCTGAATCTTCCAGTGTCGTGTGGAATCCTACCTGGGAAGTAGCAAGTCTGGAAGTGCCTATATTTGCATGTTTCTGCTTGACAAAAAAAACCACACCTCAGTTTCTCATAGCACCCGTCATCTGCTTATGAATTTGAATCTTTTTTAGTGCCCCCATGTGGCACGGGGATGCGGGTGGTACTGTGGGTTAAACCACAGAGCCTAGGGCTTGCCGATCAGAAGGTCGGCGGTTCGAATCCCCGCGACGGGGTGAGCTCCCATTGCTCAGTTCCTGCTCCTGCCAACCTAGCAGTTCGAAAGCATGTAAAAGTGCAAGTAGATAAATAGGTACCGCTCCGGCGGGAAGGTAAACGGCATTTCCATGTGCTGCTCTGGTTCGCCAGAAGCGGCTTAGTCATGCTGGCCACATGACCCGGAAGCTGTACGCCGGCTCCCTCGGCCAATAAAGCGAGATGAGCGCCGCAACCCCAGAGTCGGTCACGACTGGACCTAATGGTCAGGGGTCCCTTTACCTATGTGGCACAGTCATTGTGTTGCTCAGAGACTGTCCAGCAGGCTTCTATTCTATGTTCAGTGGCTTTTGGAGAAACCAAGATGGCATCTTCACCAGCCCCTCTCCTGACTCCTTTGCAAGCACTGTTCACACAGTTTCAAAACAATCTCACATAGAAACTTATTTTTAAGCGATAGTTGAACAGGAACTTTGATATTCTCTTAATGTCATTGCAAAATTCTTGCTTTCCCATAGGCCCTGCAGTCTTTGAAGAAGGCCCTGCAGCCAGCCGTGACCAGGATCTCTCTGAGCTGGGACTTGCCTCCTGGTCTGAAGGCTGAGCTTGTGGGGTCAGGCCCACAGGTCATCTTCCAGGGGCAGCGCTGCCTCATTTATGCCCAGATCCATGGGCAGGACCAGGCAAGTAACCACCACCAAGACCTTAACCAATGAATAATCCCTCCCTCCTATCCTGAATACCAAAACTTGACTTTATTTGTGGTTTTTAATGTCAGAAGGTATTGTTCCGAAGGCTTCTTGCCCTTTCCCAGTTCTGATGCTTTCTCTTCTGCTCCAGTCTTCAGGCTCCAATGAAGGGACTGCTGTTCTTCAGTACCAGTTCCAAGACCAGACTTTCAAAGAAACAATGAAGTTCTCACTCCAGGTTCAGGAGACTGACAGGTAGTACTGTCACATTTTGTAAGTCTTCTCCCCCCCCCCAACCTTGGACAAACGTGATACGATTTATTTAATTACAGATAGCATTTGGAAGCCATCAAGTTATAATCCAGATTTGCCAATAGTCAAGGAAGATTGGATTTGGATGGCCTATATTAAGGGGTTGACATCATTCCAAGTGGTCCCTGCATTTATCTCCCCGCTGCCCCCTTTTTCCCATACTGCAGGCTTCCTGTTCACCGTCTGGCGGCTCAGACCCTCCTAAAGGAACTGGAGGGGGCCAGGGAGAAGGGAGAAGAAAAGCAGCGCCTGGCACTGGAGACAAGCCTGAGCTCTGGGGTGGTGTGCTCACATACGGCCTTTGTGGGAGTGAACATGGAGCTGGGCACAGCACTTCAAGGGCCCCTCAGCCGCCGAGACGTTCCACATGCATGTGAGTTCAAGGAGATGTGTTTGGCAATGACCATGGATTCCATGTTGTATTTAGTGTCACTGCATCTGCTCAGTACCTTCTAAAAAAGACTTTTGGGGAGACTTGGAGTTGGTTTTACTCAGCCTTCATTAAGATAATTTGGAGATATCCGGTATCCCACTCGTGTGTGTGTTTGTGTGTGTTTCAAATTTGTTTCTGTCTAAATCTTAGCTTACTTCTAAAACATTCCAGCTTGAACTTTCAGATCCAATTGGCATATTTTTGGCTCTTTTAGGAAAGTTCCATCACTTGGTGTCCTCTAAATATTAGAGTTACAAGCTAATGAAGCAATATTAGCTATTCCATTAGGGAAGTACACCTGCCTGATTAATTGTGGATTCTGGCAGCCTTTACACTGAAAAGAAATAGTTACGGCAAAATATTTCATAAAAGATCATTAGAAAAAGCTAATATGCTTCAAAATATCAAACAATATTTAAATAATAATATACATACAGAAGTGAATAGTGGAAGTTGAATGAGCATAAGAACATTTCAAATGGTTATCAAGAATTCTAAGGAGCCAGAACTCACCTTTTATTTAAAAAATAATTCATCCATAGAGTATCTTTCTGAGTTCTTCCAATGGAGAAGAGAAGAAGCAGTGATGATATGATGAGCTGAACTTTAATCCTAAGGCATCAAAAGTCTCCTTAAAATATTTTCCTCAGCTGTGCTCAAACAATTACGTATAACTTTAAATTCATTAGCTTTGCTAATAATATGTAACTTGAAAAGGTTTTTGATAAGTACTCCTTAGCAATGGTGTTACTTAGGAAAAAACTGAGCTAAGAGTTCAGTGTTGAAAACTACCAGGTGTCTTGAGGTGAGAAGTTACCTATATCAAGCTATATCAAGAGTGAATATAACTCACATTTTCATTCTGTCTCAGTAGGTCTTCTAGATATTCTAGGTCTTAGGCAACAATCCATTCATGAAGCAAAGTTTAATAACAAAGTGTTAAGACCGCAAGAACTGACAAGTTTTGTTTAACCTAGGTAAAATAATGCTTTAAGTGCTAGAGCAGAGTGATATGTGGTCACAATATCAATGTATTTCCCTCATATCAATGAGTTTCAATGTCACAACCCAAGAAAGCCAAGATGGTGCTTGGAGAAGGGTTTTCTATTATTTGTGCCCTTAAAGTTTAGCATCTTGAGCAGGAGGAGGAGGGAGTAATAATCTTGGTCCAGGATGTGGCTTGTGCTTCCTTGAGATGGCTTGGCCCTAATTTATGTGAAGGAAGCCATTGAGAAGACTTCTCAGGGAACTTCCTTCAGCCCTGCTGATGTGTTTATCAGCCACTTAAAACTCTCTTCCCTTCTAAATCTCTCTCTCTCCCCATCTCTCCCTCCCTCTGAATGTTGTTGGCCTACAACTTGAAAATGTGACGATTGCTGACTGAGGCAGATGGATGCTGGAGTCAAACAAAGTGGGAAAGCCACTTGCTCCCTGGCCGAGAAAGGACTACAGTATTTTTTAAACAATGGAGGTCCAGCCTTGGCTGCGGGTACTGCAGTCCGAATGGGGAGCAGATAGCAAGGCGGCCATAGGAGCCAACTCCTAGGGGCTTTGGGGGATTCACCCTGCCCCAATAAAATATTTGAAGGGTCTGGACCCCTGCAAAGTTGATGGGCATTGCCATTCAAATTGTTTGTGTGCGCCATGTCATATGATCGATTATGCGGGGTTGGGCTTACCTGGGCCCCCCATATATTTTATTCAAGTTGGCACCCCTGAAGGCGGCAGTTCTTTTGCTGTAGAGTCAATGGCTGCATACACGCCATTTGTCTAAAGCACATTTCCCTCCAAAGAATCCTGGGACCTGTAGCTTGTTCAAAATCTCATTAGATTTGTGTGTTTTTTCCTCCTTGGTCTAGTACAAGCTAGAATGGCATTGTGCTATGCACAATCTGCATCTCTAGGCTCATCATTTTCACCAATGCCGACGGTGGGTTGCAGCCCGCTGGATTTCTGCTCTCCTGCTCATGGTAGAATGGCATTGTCCGATGCACAACCTGCATTTTCACCAAGGCCGACGGCGTATGGCAGCTCGATGGTTTCCTGCTCTCCTCCTCCCACGCAACGTTCTCCCTTGGCTAAGTACTTAGGTAATAAAAACACTGCCACCATCTCAACTCTGTTCATGTTCTGCATAGAAGAGTTAAAACACTGAATGCATTCATTTTGTACATAGGCCTTATCTGCAATACTTGTTCCCTTAACTTTTAATCATCTCGGTTAATTTGAGACATGGCTTGGCCCTAATCTCTGTGAAAGGGAGCCATTTAGAGGACAATTCTAAACTTTTATAAACTACATAAAAACCTCTTCCCTTCAAAATCAGCCTCTCTGGCTCTCCAGATGTTGTTGGGCTACAACTTGTACATGTGACCATTGCTGACTGGGGCAGATGGAAGTTGGAGTCAAATCAATTGGGAAAGCCACTTAAAAGGACTACGGTCCTTAAAAAACATGGAGGTCCAGCCTAGGCTTTGAGAGCAGCAGTCCTAGGCAGGCATAGAATAGGGAGAAGACAACAGGGCGGCAGCTCTTTGCTATAGAGTCAATGGCTGCATAAACACCACATATCGAAAGCACATTTGCCACCAAAGAATCCTGGGACCTATACCTTATTCAAAATCACAATAGATTTCTGTGTCTTTTCCCCCTTGATCTAGCTGGTCTATTGCAGGGCAAACGAGCTGCGAAAATGAAGTCTGGCTCCCTGATGCTGTCATCACCTCCTCCTCCCATTCAAAATTCTTACTCTGCTAAGTCCTCAGGTAACAAAAACACGGCCACCACCTTGAATCTGTTCGTGTTCTGCATAGAAGAGTTAAAACACTGAATGCATTCATTTTGTATATAGATCTTACTTACAATAAGTCTGTAACTGAAATAATGTGAATGGGATATTGAATTGCAGGCTTGGCTTGAGTTGCACTTGTCTTTTTTTAAATAAAAAATAATAATATCACCAGTCAACAGTATATCAAAACAAATAACATACATAAAAGAAAACATGCATAAAAGAAAACATGCATAAAAGAAAACATAAGAAATTCCTTCCACCTATTACGATTTCCAATCTCTCCATCATGGGTTCTAAGTTTTCTTTATCAACTGCATATTATTTATTACCTAACTTCAGTTTACCCAAAATATCTATGATTTGTAGTCATTCAAAACATGCCAAAGATTTCATATGATTACAATGTTATTTGTCCCATTCTCTACTGAATTGGGAAAAATGACAAGGAGAATTCGGAATCAATCTGAGTTGCATTTGTCAGTTCTTCTGACTGGGAGATGGAGGCAGAAAGGGAGGTTGACTGAGGGGGAAATAGTAGAGACCAAAGTGGGCATGGATCCTAGGCAAGTCCCTCCCCCAATTATGTAGTGTTATTCAACCCCTTCTGTATTTCCAATCGGGTACCAGCAATTCAACTTTCAGTGTGCGTGGTATTGGTTTTTGGACCCTGTGAGGTCTAGAAACTTGCACTTCAAAACAGAACTTTAAACCTCTTGAATGTGCCATGTCAGTACTGGTGCTCACTTGAAAACCAGGGAACAGGACTATGTTGCTGACCCCATCCTCAGATGCCAATGCTGTTTAGCATGGACGTCTATAAACACAATATTTAAGCTGCTGCTTCTGCCTGGGCTCAGGGCCATCTTAAGCATATGTGGCGCCGGGGTGCAAAGATCCGCCCAGCGCCCCCAAAGTTGTTGACTTTTTTTTGGAAAATCTCTCTCTAGCAAACTTGTTGGTCATAAAACATTGATCAATGTGGAAAATGAATCAACCCACTAAAAGTCAATGTATATCAAACATTTTCTCAATTGGAGCCACGGTTAGTTTGCTTTTATCTCATTAACACATACTGTATGCTTCAAATACCAGTTAAGAGATTTTGGCTCAGTCAGCGTAAATGTCTGTTCCGGTGCAGTACAACCTCACCCACCATGTATGGTGAATTTATGAAGGAGGCTTTGCTGCCAGGAGTGGGATACCAAGTGAACTACAAGCCCATTGCCTTAATTACTGTCCTGTGTAAATCGACAGGGATAAGCTTGTCCTACAAGCACTTTTCTCAGTAACCTTGAGCTTTAAGTTTGATGGGCACACTGTGAGGCTGAGAAGCATCGGCTGGTGCAGAGTGCCGCATCCTGATGGAAACTAGACATAACGATAACATAATGTACAGCAACTGCACTGGTTCCTGCAAGTAAACCAGGCCCAAGTATTTAACCCATCAAGCCCTTAGAATATATGAACTGCACCTCTGTGTCAGACCAAAGTTCCAGCATTTTCCCTTGTGCAAAACTGGCAAGCAGAGTTTAAATTGCAACCACTCCCCCTTTTCCTTTGTTTCCTTGTGTCAGTTATTCAGGGCAGATTCCATTCAGCTGACACAACCACTGTACTTTTCCATGTGTAAGACGAGTATTTTTTACATGCAACTAATGTTTTAAAATTGGGGTCATCTTATGCACGGGTAGTGCAGAGGGGGGGACGGGTGATTGGTGGCTGCAGCAAGGTTTTTATTTGATTCACTGTTGCTGCGGCAATTGGGCGGGCGACAGGTGGCTGGTGGCGGGTGGTCAGATGTTTGGTGTCTTCTCCATTGCGTGTGATAGGAAGTGTTCAGGCAGGTGAGTGATTTTCAGCATCCCCCTCTCCAGAAAAACTCAACAAGTCTTCCCCCATTTTTTTAATTTTTAGTCCCCCAAAATAGGGGGTGTCTTATACACACAAAAATAAGGTATATAGCTAGCTAATTCCTACATGGATTTGGGTCTTTATTGTTGTTTTTAAGGTACTGGGGGGAGGAATACTTTGGAAGAACTCACTACAGGAACTGACAAAATTTCAGAATCAAAAATATGAAAATACAGGAAGGGGGGACTCTGTGACCTGATGGAAGATCTTGGGTTTCAACCCCCATCAGCCCCAGATAACATGCCTAAAGGACAGGGGAGCTGTAGTCTTTATGGTTTTCTGGTTCAGCAATTTTATTTTTTAAAAAAAAATATTATAATCCACACAGTCATAAGATATATGAAGGCAGCTTACAACATAATAATTATAATAAAATCAGTGTTTAAAATATCCATAAACCATAACAAAAAACACCAATAAAACTTCCTTCAATACTGGTTTGTTTAAACAAAGCGATTCATATGTGAAGACTTGTCTGAACAGTACAGTTAACAGAAGATATCTAAAAAGGCGGCTGGGATAGTCCCTTCCAAACTGGGAGGGAGTCCTGTGGGGCAAAGCATGCAACGCTGAAGGCCCAGTCTCTACAGAAGTCCAACCAAACCTCGGGGGCATGGGGAGCCACCAGAAATGCCTCTTCAGAGGATCTCGGTGATCAAGGTAGAGCATAAGGTAGAGCATATTAGGAAGTACCACTCTTTGTATCATCATGCCTGCCTAGCGAGAGCTTTGGAAAATCTAGCTAATAGTGTAGATGGGAGAGTTCTGAATGTGGTGTGGAGGCTGCTAGCTGTCTTAATTTATCTTATTTTTATTGCCCCTTGCAGAGCCCACTCCCAAGGAGAAGGAGTCGCCTCTCTTGAGCTTGGTGTCTCTGCAAAATGCTAATGGCTCTTGGCCACTTGATTCTGGTCTGGCCACCATCCTAGGCCTGAGTGAGGCTGAGATCTCAAGCAAATCACCTGCCCAGGTAAGGTCTGTGGCAGGATCAGTAGCATTGTCCATTGTAATAAAAGTTCTGTTAAAGCGATTGTTGGAAGCAATTAATTAAAAATCTCTCCTGCATCGGAGTTCCTTCTGTGAGTATTTTCCCACTATGGCCATGTTTTATGCTTTCAACGAGAGAGAGAGAGAGAGAGAGAGAGAGAGAGAGAAAGAAAGAAAGAAAGAAAGAAAGAGAAAGAAAGTAGATCTGCAAAAGCAGATGGTTCATCTGATTCATGGGTTTATTTCCCAAATTGTGGCTAAACTGTAACCAGGTACTGAAAGGTCACACTCAGCCATTGTTTTGTTTTTCTTTAAGAACTGTCAGATGTAATTTATGTACAGAGCCAGTGAGGGAGCAGGGCTCAGTGCATGTCTGTCTTTTGACTCCTGCTCCATATTGCCAGGTGACCCCAGATGCATGGGCGACTGTGCTGGCCCTTCTTTGGCTCCACTCCAGGGCCACAGACCAGAGGGATGAATGGGAATTACTGGAAACTAAAGCTCTCAGCTGGCTCCAGGCAACTGCAGGTGAAAAACTTGTTTGTTTGCTTAATGTATTTATGCCCTTTTTTTCTCCCAGACTGGGATAGAAGGTTGCTTATATTTCAAAACACTTTAAAACACCGAGCAGTAAAACAAAAATAATGAAAATGCATTAAAAATGCCTTTGAAACCATCATGGAAGTTCAGCTTGTCCTAACCAGCCCATTATTCCACATCACCTAACGGTCAGGGGTCCCTTTACCTTTACTCCACTCTTCAGTGAAGAGTGACTGTATATAAGTCACTCTTCAGTGCGACTTAAATACAGTCAGCTAAAGTGAGACAGTGCTTACCTGCAGGCTTGCAATCTTAAAACATCAACACAAGGGGGAAAGGGCCAGGGAGAGAAAAAGAGAAGAATCAAACTGGCACCATTTCCTAAACTGTTGTTCTGATAATGACCAGCTCGCACCGTTTAGGGGTCGAACATGCCTGATGGAGCAGGGCTTTCGGCATAGCTGATAAGAGTGAACTCTGCTTCCCAGCTCTCCTGGAGGCAGAAAGTTTTAGGCAGCTGGATGCCAGTAAGCTGAGGAAGAATGAAGGAGTGAAGACAGAGGCTGAAGTTTGAAGATGAGTCTCCAACAGGAGTCTAAACTATGCTGTATTTCATTTGAGGTGCTGGGGTTTTTCCACCCCTACTTGATCTCAGACCAATCCACTTTCCCATCAATTTACAGTGTACATTAAAAAAATAAAATAATCCTGGCTCACCACAAGGGTTCCAGTCTGTTAAACTGGGAGGCGGAACTGTCTCCAGGTCCTGCATTAGAGATTTCTTCAGATTTTGGCTGGGGAAGATGGTGATTCCTCTATCATTCCAACTTGGAGAGCATAGAATGAGGATGACTTGCAGGGCGAAGAGCACACCTGCTTGGATATTGCCTATCCAATTCAGAAGGCAGCGCTTCCTGCTTGCAATCACTATGAGGAACATTTGTGCTTTGAAATAAGAGCAGTCCCCTCCCCGCAAAATTCATTTCTGCGCCATCCAGTGGTCTCTGATTGCCTTTCTGCCATTCAGTTAATTACACTTCAAAATGTTGCCCCTTTGTGTGCATTTGTGATTGGTTTCCCCTTCCAGGCCTTTGAAAAAAATGTGTTTGAGCACACTCAGACTTCGCTTTAAAAAATGAGGAAAAGATGGAATGAACAGCAGCCTTCTGTCTTCCTCCCATCGCACATAGATGGCGTGATCAGTTATTGGCCCTGGAAAAAGAGTTGGGTGCAGGCTGAAAAGTGATATTTGGTGCTGGTAGATCCTAACTCTGCCTCTTTGTTTTTCTGCAGGGCCCCAGCTGGCTCAGTGCGTGAAGGCTGGCAATGAGATGCTAGGCAGCAGCGTGAGCCCAGAGGCTTTTGGGATCTGAGTTTGGCTCTGTATCCTTGTGCTTCTTAAAACAGGAGTTTCTGCTGCACTCTTCTTCTCCTGCCAAAGTATAGCTGGCTGCCATCTCATAAGGCTCTTGTCAGTCCCTGAGCTGTTCAGTTCCTTCTGATTCCTCCATGTCTTCACTGCAAGAAGTGCTGGAGTTTCCTCTCATATGGAGATGCCTTACATTGGTCTGCTGTGCTTTAAGCCAGCACTCTGTGCTAGTGAGGGTACAAAAAAAAACCTGAAAGGAATTACAAACTGCAAAATAAACAACCATTCAGTACTTAAATGAAATTTTATTACAAACCAGGCTTGACCACATTTCTGCTTTAACCTGAAACCCAAATCACTACCTAAATTTTGAACACAATGTGTTCTCTATACTGTTTGTTCCAGCAGATTAAAACAATAGTTTATAATCTACCTACATCCAAATGCATGCTGTCAGCAGAAAAGGGGAGCAAATAGTTTGAGAGTTAATACTGGACAGGTGGGTTCTGAATATGTCTTTTAGTGGAAAGCCACATTTCTCTTCAGGGTTCCAGACCTTTAAAAGCTCAGATGGATAAAAGCCTTTACAGCTCTGCAGTTCCAGTCTATGCACTCTGCCAAAGCTGAAGGATGCTATCACCCGATTCCTTATGAAGAGTTTGCCAATTTGCCTGAAGATTTATCCTACTGCCTACTTGTTTGTCCAATCTACAAGGACTTAAGAGCAGTCTTGTTCAAAGATTTAAAACTCTCAGTTGAGAGATCTGTTGGGTATCCCATTAACTATTTTTTAGGGGACAGGTGCCCCTACACCTTTGAAAAAAGTGGACTGTTTGGCCTTGAGAGCAGCAATCCTAAGAAGAAAAGTTTGTGCAGATGGCTGACACCATAATCATGTATTTTATATTATTTTATATAATTTTTATTTTTCACTTAATAATATACATTCACATCATTATTATCCACTTTACCTCCCTGGCTCTTTAGACTCTATAGACTTTTTCCCCTCCTGCCTCATGGCTTTCAAAATTAACCTTTGTATCATTGCATTTTGTACGTTTTCCAATTCTAATTACTCATCACAAAATAGCTCAAAATTTAAATAAATATAGAAAGGTAGAAAATTTCTCATTATAAGTCTTCAGACACCCCTGCTAGTGATGTTAATTGAATACAATAATCTTTCATATCATATAAATTTCATATATATCATATATATATATATATATCATATAAATTTACTCCAGTCCTTTTGGAATACTTGATCATGTATTCTCATTGTTCCTCTCTTAAGTTTGCATTTCAGCATCATGACAGAGATGGTACAAATCACAAACGGAGTAAAGGAAAAAACTGAAAGTGTCTTTAGCCATGACCTTTAAAAACAAGTGCAAAACAGGAAATGTATGCCTTGCGGGCAAGCTGACAGGTAGACCATAACAGGTTTCTGGTTGGTCTGACCTAGGTTTGACCTATCTTTGCAGCTTTATGGTTTATATCTGTGTAATTGGGGATCAGGTTTCAGCCTCTGATTGCCTTCTCTGATTGCTTGCTATATTCTGCTGGAGCAAGAAATAAAACTGCTTTTAAGAGAATTCTTGGGTGTCACTTGGTTCAATTTTGAATAAATATATATATGAAATGGATTACAGAGTTGGAGGTTGTGTGTATATATATACGGCACATTATTTTAAATATTATAGTCACATCTTTTAAAAAGTAGTTAGCCTTGCCCAGCAATCAAAATAGCTTGGCCACCAACACTGCCTACATGCTCAAATGATAATCTCAAGAATGGTAGGACTAGGAAAACACTAGCCACGTATTTCTCTGCTAGACCCATATTAAATTTGGTTTCCTGGGAATCACATAAAATAGATGGCCAGTGGGGTCATCAAGTGTTCCAACAGTGTTTATGAAAATGTTATAAGAATTTTAAGGTCTTATAAATATAAAATAGATGTTCATAAATGTACCAAGCAAGCACATACATAAATGTATAGACCACATGTCTTGAGACTCACAGACAATGTCCTGAAAACATTTGTCTCTTCCAAATTGACCTCAAATATTTCTCTGCAAGGTCAAAGGAAATGGGGAGCCTCTCCATTGTCTCTTTGCTCACAAATCCTGTCTCAAGGGCACAGTTAAGATATGAATAGGATGAGCCTGTGACCTGTGAGCTGGATTCAGTAACTGAGTACAGTAGTTATCATAACCTGGCAGACAGGATAAAAACAACGCACTCAGATTTCTGTTGTAGTCCTCCCCTTCTCTGATGTACGCATGATGTATTGGGGGGTGGTCTTGGGCTACACCCCTTCTGTGATGTATGTATGTATGTTTCTGGGGGTGGTCTTGACTCTCGGACTCCAGGGCGGGCAATTCAAAAGTCTATATAAGGGCTTAGAAAAACCACCCTGCCACATTGCACGATTACAACTGCAGAGAAGAATTTTGCACCAGGTTCCCAGCCATGGCATAAAATCCATCTAGGTGCATGTCAGAAGGTTGGCTATCACTTGAAGCCCTGGACGGTTCCTGATGTACTTCCTCCACTACCCTTGGGGTGCCGGTTATTAATCCGTGGACCCTGGTGTCATTTGCTAAGGCAATTGGGGGGGGGGGGTCTTCATCGAAGACAATTAGATCTGTCTCTGTTTGTCTGTGTGTCGCATTTCGCTTGGGAGGAGCGTCACTTGGAAATGGCTGATTGGGTTCCAGCCGGGGTAATGGATGGTGAATTTTGAGATCAAACAAGGGGCTACTGGAGTATCCTGTCTTTGACTTATCTAGATTGGGCTGGCATTCTTTATGTAACTGGCCTTTTTGCTCTAAAGTTTTCCTCTCCAAGGGAGTGTTACAGCTGGGTGCATCACGCATATCCATCCTTAACAGCCCTGCCGAATGAACCAAAGTGGGGCATTGATTGCCTGGGGCATTGATTGCCTGGGGTCAGTCTGGCAATACAGCAAATTTGGCAGTAGTTGTTTTCGTTCTGTGTTTTTAAAAACTCGCCTCAACTCAATATTATAGTCCTTTAAGAGGGCCCTATATTTCAGAAGCTTTTTAGGAGTAGTCGAGTCGGAAAAGGTCAGCATTAGTCTGGTGTGTTGGAAGTCCGTGCAAAGCAGGTTTATCACAATCAGATTGTCGCACTGGATATTTAGTAAAAGCTTAAGGTTTCTCTTCACACTAGCGATTGATTTCCAGTAAGGCAGCATACCGTTGAAAGGATATACTGTATATTGAGAGCTACTTGGGTGTTTTGTAGGATCCAGTCCCTACTTTCACTTTTGTTACTTTTGCTATTAGTAGTCTCTCGGTTGTCGGATCCAGACCGGTTACACCCCTGTGCACAGTGGTCTTGGAGGGCAACACTATGGTCAGTCTCTTTAGTATTGAGGGTGCTATTTCTGGCCGCCAAAAGCACCAACTCAGCCTTGAGTGATGTTACCTTTTCTAGTTTGGTGTTAATTTCCTCCACTGTTCTTGCAGTCAGCAGGCAGTGGTTCGCGAGTATTTCCACATAGAGTGGTGCCCTATGGTTCATGGGCGCTCCTATGGTTCATGGGCACTCATCTCAGCGTTCTCCCCTGGGTGGTCTCCACCCATTAAGCATCCCCACATACCTGCGAATGAACTCTGTTTGTTGTGGTAGGTTCTGGATTCTGGGCTCTTACGAAATCATCCAGTTTGCTCTGCTTGCACTTCTGCTATGGACTCACTTTGTGAAGCTGATCACTTCTTTTTCCTAGACATTTTCATGGAGATGCAGCTGCTACTATTTTCAGCTGTGAATCAGGAAACTCGGTGTCCTTCCACGATTAGGGCATTTGATCTCCTCTCCGGCGGATAAGTAGTTGGTAGATTGAGTCGAGCTGGAGCTAATTAAGGCTTTCTCCGAGACTTTCCAGGGCTTTCTCTAAAACGTTTAGCTTAAACTTGTGATTATAATAATTAAGAAAAAGATACAGAGCGATAAAATACTAGAACTGATAAAAGCTAATAAAAAGCTGATAAAACTAGTGAAAACTAATAAAAACCACACAACTGAGACAGAGCTCAAACGATACTTCCTCTAGTGACACCATCTTTAATCCACGTTCTAATATTGCAAGTCCTCCTCCTCTCTCCTGCGTATGGGAGGAGCACCCTGTTGCAACAGCTTTAATAAAGATCAGGCTTACTAGCTGCTTTGCTTCTCAATATTCTCTGGTTGGCCTCTGTTATTTTCTCCTACCGATGGAGAACCTAGAAAGGACAGGGCTCATGTTTACAACAAAAACAAGAGGACACCATGACTTTAAGATTAATGGCCTAAAGATGGAATGGAAAAATTCGCACCAGTATCTAGTAAGGAATTTGTGGACACTCCCTGGCCGGGGGAGGGAGTAACGGGAAGTCCCTCTGCATTCAGCTCAGAAAGGTTTACTTTCGGTTTAGCTCGGCTGTTTGCAGAGCAAGTCGAGGAGGAAGGACGTCGATCGAGGTCTGCTGGCGCTTTGAGGTAAGAAAATGATTTACTGCGTTTGATTTCCTCATAGCATCGCTCTCTCTTTCATGTAAACAAAAATTCAGCCCCGACTAGATTATCTGGATCCCCGTTACCTTAAGTATTTGCGTCTGGATCTGTTTGGGACTCAAATCCCCTTTTGCATCCCCCTTCCCGCATCTTTGTTCCCTCCGAATAAACACTCACCACTCACCCGCTCTTTAACCCTGGCGATCAATATTCTATCATATATTTACTGCTTCTTGAGCCTTTTTGCCTTATTACAGCCAGCGATTGACTAGGAATCTCCCTTCCTGCAATACAGTGGTACCTCGGGTTACATACGCTTCAGGTTACATACGCTTCAGGTTACAGACTCCGCTAACCCGGAAATAGTGCTTCAGGTTAAGAACTTTGCTTCAGGATGAGAACAGAAATCGTGCTCCGGCGGCGCAGCCGCAGGAGGAGGCCCCATTAGCTAAAGGTTAAGAACAGTTTCAGGTTAAGTATGGACCTCTGGAACGAATTAAGTACTTAACCCAAGGTACCACTGTATTGAGAATGTGGTTGGTAGGTCTGATCTCTCTCCTCCTGTTTTATTTTCTAAGTGTAGCGTGTGTGGACAACTCTGCCTAGAACCCTGGAAATCTCATCCTAAAACTCTGCGTCCTAATTCTGGAGCCTAAGAAAGCTGGTTTCACCAACGGGCGCACTGCATGTGCTCAGAGGTGCATTCTGTGTTGCTGCTGCTGTGAAGAGATGTTTTGGGACTGTGATGTAGTCTAGTGAGACTTCAGAACTTCAGAAGTTCTTCATGGCCTCTTCTTCCTCTCCTGAGCTTGTGGATGTTTTCCCTGTGGTACAACCAGGGTTAGACACCTATGCCCTGCAGTGGCTGGGGGGGTGGGAGTTGCAGAGTGGCCCTACCTTTAGGCAGAGTGAGGCAGGCACCTCAGGCAGCTGGATTTGTGTGCCATAGAAAAGCAGCAAGTTGTTAGCTTTAAAAAAAAAAATGGCCAGGGAGAGACTGCAGCTGCACCAATTTCTGCTTATACGGTTTTCTCCTTTAGGTGCCACAGTACCTTGCCTGGGCAATAGCACATCTTGACTAAGGGTGGGGATTGTTTGTTGCAGCTCCACCCAGGAACCTAAACACTTTTGAACTAGCTCTTCTATGGAACAGTTAATTCTGTCGTATTGATCTCAAGGGTGACTCAGTAGTCATGAGGTGTGCCTGTGGTTTTGCATTATGGAGTAGTTATTTGGATTAGTGATTTGCATTGTTCCGTAGCTGACCCCAAGCCCTACCTTTCCTTGTGCAGTGGAAATTGGAAGGCATTTCCCAACACTCGCTATAATCCAGTGCTAATGCTACTGGCCCCTCCAGAGAGCAGGCAAGAAATCTCAATAAACACAGAATCTCACTGTAACCCCTTGAGGTCCTTTAACCTTCCCTAGACTCACAGTCATGTGTTTAAAGAGAGGTAAATGAGAATGTGGGTGGCGCTGTGTCTAAACCACTGAGCCTAGGGCTTGCTGATCAGAAGGTCGGTGGTTCGAATCTCCGTGATGGGGTGAGCTCCCATTGCTCTGTCCCTGCTCCTGCCAACCTAGCAGTTGAAAAGCACATAAAAGTGCAAGTAGATAAATAGGTACCACTCCGGCGGGAAGGTAAACGGCGTTCCCGTGCACTGCTGTGATTTACCAGAAGCGGCTTAGTCATGCTGGCCACATGATCTGGAAGCTGTTAGGATTTTTATCTATCCGAGCTGCTTCAGCAAGTGGTACTATGATTGTATACATCATGTGAGTGTCTTAAGAGAACGTGAGAAAGGAAGTCTGTATTATATCTTTCTTCCTTCCTGAGTACTATTGGAGGTTGGTTTCACTTCTGTGTGTGTCATAGGTTCTGTACTGGTGTTCAGAGAGCACAGACATACTGATGGAGTCTCTGTATATAAGACTGTAAATAAAGTAGTTTTAGAACTACGATTGAGTCTTTCTTCTGCTATGATATGCCAGAAGACTGGTGTGCTCTTTTCAGGAGAGAAGGGTTGCTTATTACCAGTCTCTCTGGACTGAAGAAGATTTACAACCATAGAGGACCACTGGAGAGACGCTCCGAAGACTTGGGAAGTTGGCAGCCTTCCCAGGACATTTTTCCAACAGAAGCTGTACGCCGGCTCCCTCGGCCAGTAAAGCGAGATGAGCACTGCAACCCCAGAGTCATTCGCGACTAGACTTAACTGTCAGGGGTCCTTTACCTTTAAATGAGAATTGAGATGCACATTGCATAAAATGTGGCCTGCAATCTGTAAGTGAAATTGGCTGTAAAATGTTATAGAGTATAGAATGCTGATCCTGGCTAACTGGTTGGAACTGAGTCCTCTTACAGGATTGATAGCCACTCAAGTCTTTATTGGGTGGAAGGGGAGAGTCTTTCCCCCAAGCACTCTCTCCTCTAAAAAGCTTGGTGTTTTGAACTTCTGCAAACCTTGAGCTTCCCTTGCATCTGTTGACACCTCCCTTTTGAGCACAGAGGCTCCCATTTTGGCTACATAAGGACCAGAGTCTTGAGAAACATGATTAGTGTTAGGACAGATGATGATAGTGTTTGCAAGAACCAACAAGAGTGCTTATTCCCAAGTAATGAATTCACAACGAAAGCCTTTGCTTATTTGTGTACCACTAAAAGCTAAACATTTTTACCATTTTTTCCCAGAATTGTATACAGCATTCTCTTTCATCCAACAGGATTATAATGTTTTAAGTTTCCGTACAATTTTTGAGATATTTTCTGCTGGTACAGTATAAAAATGGCCATATTGAAATAATAAGAGGGTCCAATTCGCTCACTTGAACTCTTTCCGTCTTTAGTTCCTCGGGATAAACACTCAACTCCCACCCGCTCTTTAACCTTGGCAACCTGTATTCTTTCATATCTTCATTGCTTATTAATCCTTTTTTCCTAATTAAACCCAGCAATTTTCTGATAGAGGGTCAGCTTCGCTCACTTGAACTCTCCGTCGCTTTAGCCAAAAATTCTTTGTTTTCTACAGTTGCACTGAATTGTTGGGAAACCAATTCTTCCACAAAGATCATCATCGTCATCAGTCATGATTATCTGTGGCCTTATCACAAAGTCTGAGGAACCTGGTAAGTCTAAATTGACAATATACAGCTTTCTAGTTTAGGGTATGTGATGATGTAGGTCCAGGTATCCTAAATAACTGGCTGGCCTGGCAGTGGGAGCCAAGATGACTGGAAAGGGTTTCTCCAAAGTGTACACAGGGCCAGACATTGAGCCTTCCTTGTTCTCTCCTTGCCCCAGTGCCCTTGAAGAGCATCTCTGTGGATGTGGTGGTCCGAGGCTTTGTGGCTGACGTGGTGTCTGAGCTTCGCTACCACAATGAGGAGAAGTCTCCAGTGGAGGTGGTGTTTGTCTTCCCTCTGGATGATGAAGCTGCCGTGTATGCCTTCGAGGGCCTGATTGGTGGGACGCGGATTGAGGCCCAGATCCGAGAGAAGAAACAGGTATGGAAGGTCTGAGGAGAATCAGGGCCTTTGGCATTGGGTGGCCAGTTTGAGAAGGGAGGCGGAGACTTCCCTAAATAGGGCTCTGTGCCTACAAGCAGATTTTGTGTCAAGAAACTCACATGTTGTGCTTAAAAGAAAGAGTGCCTAACAACATCCAGTTGCTGTAGTAAGGAGCCTGGCTTCCTGGCCTCTTCTGCTGCAGCTTGGTGTAATTTTAACCTAATGCATGAATTCTAAAGTCACAGTGTAGATACTACAGTGCTTATAATTTACTTTCACAAGGTAAAGTTACAAAAGCATGGAAGCTTCACTGGTAGGTAACCAATTGGTTGACAGCTGTTTTTAAATGGGAATCCTTTCTTGGGACCACACCTGCTTGTGTCCCTGCCTTCCTCACTCCTGATGTTCTTCTCTTCTCTTCACCACCCAATGCAGGCAGAACAGGAATATGAGGATGCCTTGAGTGAAGGCCGGCAGGCTTTCCTGCTTGAAAGAGAAGAAAACACCAGTGACATTTTCACCTGCAGCCTGGGTAACCTCCCTCCCGATGGGGAGGCCACGCTGAAGCTCTCCTACGTCCAGGCCTTGGCTCCGGAGCCCGATGGGGCCATCCGCTTTGTCCTTCCCGCTGTCCTCAACCCCCGCTATGCACCTCAGGGTAAGCTCCTGCACCCCCAAACACACTAACTAGCCCCACATACAAGCCTCTTGCAATGCTGTTTTGTTATACCTAAGCTCTGTGGATTTGGAACATTGGGAATACTAATATGCTCCTTTGTATGCAACTTATATAAGGATGAGACGAGTTATTTTTTACTCCCATCCTACCAAATTACCCAGGAAAGACCTTTGAATTGGGTTTGACCTCCTTATTGGCTGACACAAACAAAATAATAACAGAAACGTGCTAGATTCCTCTTTCCTGCTGTAAAGACCCATGAATGTGTTTTGTTACAATTACTTGTGGCATGGTTTATAGAGGTCACCATATATTTTAGCACTGTGTTTTAGAAGCTGCATGATTTCAGTGTTTTAAGTTGTTTTACCAGGTCTTTGACTATATAGTAAAATTTGTACTTCATCCCCAGCTGGGCTTTATCTGCCAACCTTTCTCTTTCATGTACAAGCCGCTTAAAAATTATAATGGATGGATGGATAAATAAATAAATAAATGGGAAGAACATTCAGATTGGCTGCCTGAAATTATACAGTACTCTCAGGATTCTGAGTCTTCATTCTGCTGCATATGTAGACTAAGCCAAAGTGTAGTGTCACTCTTATCCCAGCTGTGTTCCCACTTCATGGTGACACTTCTAGCAGCCTAATTCTTCCTCCCTTGTGTGCTATAGCACCATATCATGTAATGGTAGCTAATGTTGTTTTTGCAACATTTTCCTCATGAGAGCTTGACCACTGTGTTCCATAACCCATGACACTCTCGTTCTCTTGTCTGCAGGTTCAGAAGGGGGCAATGTCACCAAGAGCATACCACGAGTGCCCAAGGGGACGCTTCCTTACACCCTCAGCCTCAGTGCTACGCTGGAGTCGCCTTATGGCATCAACCGTGTGGAGTCCAAATGCACCCTTGAGCCCTTGTGCTACAGGGCAGAAGACCGTACGATTGCCCAGGTGCGATAGTGAATAGAACAGCTTCTGAAAAGGGGTGTATTTGTTCCCTTTCATTCTCCACTGGAAACTGTACACGAAATCTGTGATTAGGTCTAATGGCTGACATAGATGTGCCATTGTACATACGTAGCCTCTCACGACAGGTTTTCTTTTGTAAACAGATATCAGGAAAGGGAAGAGTAAGCTGGATTGGGGCCATGGCTTGGGAAGGGGAGCGTTTGACTCTTGAAACAACTGTTATCAAGGGTTAAATGAATACCTGATACCTTCAAGGTGTGCTCAAAAATCACAGACACAGCAGTGGAGAAAAAGAAAGGAAAGTTTTATTGCTGGCAGCAATAATACCCAGCTGAATGGTTTCCAAAGACTGGGTGTGGAGCTCTGGGGCTTTGGGTTTATATACCTTTTTCCAAACAGCATTAAGCATTACATGTTCATAAATTGCAGCAAAATCAAACCTATGAGCTTGGACACAACCCTTCCTAAATCCTCCTATGTCCATTTAAAGATCACTGCTTTTAAAGATCCATTTAAAGATCATTCTGCTTTTTCCATATATGTACTCAGGATATTACTAATTGCTTCTACCTTATTATCAGCAAGCAAGCTAAAAAATTCCCTTTTGGCAGGCAAAGCCAAAATCCCCCCTTTTGTTATCAGTAATCTGCGTAAAATGGAAAGTATCCAACTTTGGACATCCTGCTTTGTCAGGTCATGGTGACCATTGCATGAGCTCAAGGAATGTTTTTTTACAGATTGCAAATGCAGCTTTCTGCTTTCTGCAAGCACAGCAGCAAGATGTTTTTTTTTTTACAGATTGCAAATGCAGCTTTCTGCTTTCTGCAAGCACAGCAGCAAGAGAGAGACACAGCATTTGATTATTAGCATTTGGGCACTCTTAGCATTAACATTAAGCATTATTAAGGGACATGGTAGCATAGGAGGCACAATGGTATACCTGTTATACCTTCTTCAGGTGGCCTTGCCACACCACTACAAGCCCTGTTTGGAATCTTGCTCCCCATCCTTGCAGTTTGTGAGGTGGGAGCTGTGGGCAGGGGGCAATTCTGACTGAGTCCACCATTTGGCAGGAAACAGTATTGTTTTTGTTTGTCTGAATATGACTTTCCTTCGACACCACTGGCTCTTTCTTTGGCCTTACATGGCTGGTTTTATTTTTAAACAATGTATATAATGCCGTGTCTGGTGCAGCCTTGAATCCTGAATGAGCTCATGATGAACCTATAATCTGAATATATGTACTATAAGTGCACCTTTTAATAATAATGTGTGAGTCACTGACTGCCAGTGAGCCCCCAAGCCTAATTCAAAGTGTCAGTATTAGCATACAAAGTTCTTCACAGCTTAGGACCCATGTACCTAAAAGAGCATCTTGCCCAATATGGACTACCTCAGGCGCTGCTGTCGGCCCTGTTGGTGACGTCATCACTGAGTACTGCCTGGTTGGCCCTGACCCATGACAAAGTGTTTTGGGTGGTGGTTCCCCATTTATGGAATTTCCTCTCTGGTGAGGTGCATCAAGTCTTCCTTGCGATTAACATTTAGGGTTGCTTGCTACGGGGATATATAACTGTTTTTAGATGCTGTTAATGCTTTTAAGTGTTCTTTATTTTTCTAATATTGCATTGTTGCTTCATTTCACGCCCTCAGCTCCTTTTGGGGGAAAGGGTAGGATAGAATTTTAATGAATAAAAACATGAAAATACATAACATGGATTGGTGCTCTTGAGGGCAGGATGAGGAGATCTGGATCAGGTGGGCCATGCTATGGTGGGGTCAGTATAGCCCTTTCTTTCATCATCATGTGACAAGGCTAGCTCAGTAAGTCTGGCCACTTGTCTTTAAGCAGAAATCCCCACCCACCCTTACTCGTGGGTCATGGGGTGATAACCTCAGTGGATGCAAGCGTTAACTTGCTATATGCATAAGCACACTTCACTGTAGTGTAACCAAGGGATGAAACACAAGCCTTACAGTGCAAATAAAAGGGGAAGAGAAGGCCTGATCCTTAAGTACATTCCTGTGGCTTAAGAACACAAGCTGCAGGCATCTTCCACCACAACCCATGTTTCAAGCTTTGAAAGTGGACTGGGAACTGCAGTTTGGTGCCCATTTTGTGTGCTTTTGCCTGGCTGAACTATGCCCTTGAACTGTGATGGATACATCTGTGTGTGTGTGTGTGTGTGTGTGTGTGTGTGTGTAATTCCAAAGATATACAGTACACTGATCAATCAAAAATGCAAAATACAAAATAATAACAATACAAAGAAAACAAATAATACACCCGTATTATTAATAATACTAATTAATAATAATAATTCCCTCCCCCAATACTCATCATCCCTTAATCTTTGAGTTCTTATTAACATTGCGTCTTTGGTGTTTCATCCTTAATATTCTTAATATATTACTTTTTTCTAGTTCTACTTTACAAACTTAATCTTACTTAAGTTTGTGATGGATACATCTTTGTGCACACATACGTGCATATATATTGTGAGATCTCTAGCTTTGGTGCCTAATGTACAAAGAGAAGTTGACAATGGCTGCCTTGGCCACTTTTGCCTGGTCTGCTACTCCCATGTTGTCTCCCAAGCTTGAAGGAATACATCCTTCTGTATTCCCCACTTCCTCACAAGTTGGTCTTCCTCTTTAGCCTAGGTTCTGGCCTTCACTGTCGACCTGAAGAGCCAAACTCACCAAAAACAAGAAGTCCCCGAATCCCCCTTAGGATGGGAAAGGTTTTTTTTACTCTGTGTCTGTAGTGGGAGTCACTGAATGGTCTCTTTGAAACCAACATTGAGAGGAAGATTTGAAAGGAAAGGAAACAAGAGCTTTCCCTGCATGAGTAAAAGCAGGCAGCTGTCTCTACCCAATACTTATTCCACCATCTGTTCTTTAATAGATTATTGTAATCTCAGTGATCTCTCAAGACACACTATTTTAGAATTAAAGATCTCAATTGGTAACAATATTTTAAAATGTGTTGCACACATAAATATATGTGAGAGCTCTTTAGAGGTGGGTGGTTTAAACTCTGTCCAGCATTCAAGCTCTGCTTCTTTTTGCCACCCCAAAGGTCTCCTTGGCTGAAGGGCACCAATTTGACAGAGATGTGGAGCTGTTGATATATTATGAGGATGTTCACAAGCCCAGCGCCCTCCTAGAAGCTGGGAAGCCTGGGGCTGCCCCAGGTGAGCAAAGCCTAAAGCAACAGAGGACATGGGGGCAGAAACTCAAAAGGGTGCTGAGAGGTGAAAGGACTGGATGTGAGTCATAATATTAATTATGTTCTATGGGAGAATTTATGGACAGTAAATATGAGCTGTACGGCGTGATAAGCATTAAAAGAAAATACGGCAAAAATGACCCATAGATGGTACTTCTCACCTGCCAAACTAGCAAAAATGTTTAAAAAAGAAAAAGGCAAATGTTGTAAACACAATGAAGTAGAGGGATCTTTTTTCCACATGTGGTTGTCCTATAAAGTAATCATGGAATTCTGGGAAGTAATTTACAATTAATTAAGTAAGGTATTAAAAAAAAAACCACCTTCCCTAAAAAGCCTGAGACATTCCTCTTGAGAATGGTAACAACAGAAGTCCCTAAAAAACAAAAGAATTTATTACAGTATGCCACCACTGCGACTAGAATCTTATTGTTACAAAGGTGGAGAACGAGTACGGTACCCACTAGGAAAGAGTGGCAGATTAAAATGCTTGAATATGCTGAATTTGCAGGTATAACGAACAGGATAGGATAAAAGGATGATAAATAAGGAGGATTGGAAAATGTTTATTGAATATTTTAAGAAGCAGTATAAGCAAGTAAATAAATCCAGTAAATCCAGCAGAATAGGGACGCGGGTGGCGCTGTGGGGTAAAACCTCAGTGTCTAGGACTTGCCGATCGCATGGTCGGTGGTTCGAATCCCCGCGGCGGGGTGTGCTCCCGTCGTTCGGTCCCAGCGCCTGCCAACCTAGCAGTTCGAAAGCACAATTAAGTGCAAGTAGATAAATAGGGACCGCTTACCAGCGGGAAGGTAAACGGCGTTCTGTGTGCTGCGCTGGCTCACCAGATGCAGCTTGTCACGCTGGCCACATGACCCGGAAGTGTCTGCGGACAGCGCTGGCTCCCGGCCTATAGAGTGAGATGAGCGCACAACCCTAGAGTGTGGCAAGACTGGCCCGAACGGGCAGGGGTACCTTTACCTTTAGCAGAATAGGAGCTAATAGAAATTAACAGAGAAAGAAATTTGAAGATTAAAAATTTGGAATACATGATTTAGTAGAATAGTAAATAAACCAGGAAAAGGGTAGAAGAGGGAGTCACTAGGTATTTAGTTGTATGTTGTGATTGATATGAAAGTTGTATAATTGGTGGGTGGAGGGAAGGGGATGTAGGGTGTGTGTGTGTGTTTGTTGTTGTTTTTTTGTTTCTTTATTAAAAATGCAAATAAAAATTATATAAAGAAAGAAAGGGGATATTGCCAAATACCTATTGGATCTACTGTTTTCCAATGAAACACAGCCTCGCTGATGGGGGACCCAGCTCTCCTGCTTACTCTGTACCCCAGCGTCCCTGCCCCAAAGCCAAGCCAGAAGGCAACTGGAGAATTCCTCTTCCTACTGGATCGCTCTGGCAGCATGGCGTGCAACACCGAGTATAGCTCTGATTCACCTGATTCACCTATGCGCATTCAGAGTGCCAAGGTACCCACGTGTTTGGATGCATAGGGAGGGATGGTGCTGTGCTTTGGAGAAGGCAGGGTAATGGAAGCCTGGAGGTGGGTGGATCCTTGTGGGAAGGCCTATAATAGAATTATGAAGTTGGCATTTGACAGTGTCTCCTGGGATTTAATGTTTAAAGTTTTGGAATTCATGAGTTGTAGAAACACTCACATAACTGAAAACTATAAATAAAGATTATATAAAAAAATAGAATTGGAGAGTTGGCAGGGACCCTGAGGGTCATCTAGTCCAGCCCTTTGCAAAGGGTGGGTTAGGATATCCACGTAGCTTCATCTTTAACCTTATTTTAGGAGACCCTGATTCTCCTGCTGAAGAGTCTCCCTCTGGGATGTTACTTCAACATCTATGGCTTTGGATCCACCTATGACTCCTTCTACCCGTGAGTGTACTGTCACAGACCTTTTACTTTCTGACTTCTCCACCTGTTTATATGTTTGGCCACTGGTAAAGAATAAAACAGGGTGTTAGATACATTACTTGACCTTTGATGTCAATGTGTGTGCACATGTGCACCCCAAAAGATTTAACCAAGGAATTGAAAAAGATTCTCCCAACCAGAAGGGATGTTTTCGCAAGCTGCCTTCTAAACTTCATCTGCAAAGCAGTACATCCTGGACCCCTAGAAATTCTGTCCTCTCTGGCTACCTCAAATCTTCCTCTTCCCCATGTGTGCCTTCCAAGTCCTGCTGTTTCTCTTCCTCTGTGCTAGCTGCAGAAAACATAGCTTTTCTCTAACTTTGATGAGGCATAGCACAGTCTGACTACTGACTGATGAGAGGAAGGGTATGCATCTGAGTGGGTGAGTTTTAGGGGAGCATTTAAACAGCTGGTTCTGGTGGAAACGTGGAGTGTTGTGGCAGGTTAAAAAAAAAAGCCTGGTGGGGAACTGGCTGAGCTTGGGAAGAAAATAGGTCCTTTGCCTCCTTGACTCTCTGAAACTCTCTACAGGCAGAGTGTAGAATACACCCAGGAGACCATGTCCAAGTCCCTCCAACGGGTGAAGGAGCTGCAAGCCGATCTGGGGGGTACAGAGATTCTGCAGCCGCTGCAGGCCATTTACAGCCAGCCATGCCGAGAAGGGTATCCTCGCCAGGTATTGAGTCCTGTAGTTATTGGCATTGTTCTCCTGTATTCAGGGCTGGCCTGGGAATAGAGTTACTGAAATGAGATTTCTTTCGCCTGATCTCAGAAGTTTCCTTTATGGCAGGGGTGAAGGAACCCTCAACCGGTGCATCTCATTCCACCCAGCATTGCCATAATTTGGCTCCCAAGGCCATTTCACCCCCAATATCATGCCCAACTGCCCCATATATGACATCATATAAGATGTAGCTACATAGGAGCTACCAGGAGCCCCTGATTGTTTCATTGCAAGCAGTTGATTGGCACCGATGGTGTGCGCTACTGGGGTCAGCTGCACTATGGAGGGGGTCGCTGTTAGTGAGGCTGGTTTTCCCTGTTTACATGTAGGGTTTGAATCCAGCCGGGCCCTGAAAATGGACTTCAGAGGGGGAATAGGATAGGTTCTGATACCTCTCTGTCCTCTCTCCCTCTCTCTCTCTAGCTCTTTGTGTTCACGGATGGAGAGGTGTCTAATACAGATGAGGTCATTGCTGAAGTTCGACGTCACAGCAGCTCCCACAGGTAAGGCAAGGGAGAGGGAAACCAGCTTCTCACAGCTCTCTGCACATGGCCCTAGGTTCACCTCCTCTTTCTCTGACAGGTGCTTCTCCTTTGGCATTGGCGAAGGGGCCTCCACAGCCCTCATCAAAGGAATTGCCCGTGCGGCCGGAGGCAGTGCTGAATTCATCGCAGGCAAGGAGCGCATGCAGGCCAAGGTGAGGCTCAGGATCTCCACATTCCTCTTCCGCCTGTCCTTACCAGGCAGGGACACTGCTAGATCCCTCCCTGCCATCAGAGCATGGAATCCCAGCTCCCCTCCTCACCAAAATAGCACATTTCCTTACTTCTGCAAAGCATCCATGAAGCCCAAATTCATAAGGCGTTGTCATAAGGGCTGCACCCTTGGATTGATCATTTGCTCAGCCTTCTACTCTCCTCCTAGACTGCATGTTGAAACCTTACACAGCTAGCAGTGCCCAGCTAGAGTTACAGCTGGAGTTTCTTTATGGGACATTTAGAAAACACATTGTGAAAAAGCAACATAGGTTGCCTCCAGATTCCTTTTTGGTTGAACCTTCCTTCTGCTTTGTTAATGGGGAGGTTGGATGACCGTTGCATCAAGCCATTGCTACTTCACGCTTTCCAGTGCGTTTTCCTGTTGTTTTCCTTATTGCAAGAAATCCAATCATTTAGGGAGGAAGTGAGTTTGTTACACAAATCAACCACAATTGTGCAACCTGAATCTGCCAGTATGCTGTTGAATCTACCCACAAAATGGCGAGTGTAGAAGGGCCTAGTGGTTTCTATGCAAAGGGGTTGTTGTAGCTTAGTGGGTTCCTTTGCAAGGTACAATACTTTGTTTCAAAGATGATTAATAACTGCCTTAACACTTTCAATCTGTCACTGGACAGAGTAATCATTTCTAGGATGGCCATTGTTTTCCATAATAACAACAATAATAATTTTATTATTTATACCCCGCCCATCACATAGATTGTGGGCAGAGAAGGTTCAACTGAAAGCTACTGAAAGCAGTCTGTTCTCTCTAACAGATAAGCCCTATCGTGAGCCTGCTCAGAGAGCCAGAAACCCCTTCTGCCCACCCAGACAGAAAGCCCCTAATCTCTAAACCCAGGTCCCTATCCAACCCATAGGCAATCCCTGCCTGAGCAATTTCTGACAGTTCTGACAGTAACTGTCAGTTTCAAACTTAAATTCCATTCTTTCTCTCTCCCAATTGGCTGATCTACTCCCCAACTGACACTGGTCGTTGGGTCACAAGTAGACCCAATTCCTGTCCATCGCACCATCTCAATGCCATAGTTTCTGCTGGAATAAAGAAATTGGTTTCTCATAGCATCTCTTGTCTCCTTATCAATTCCATTCTTTTTTAGCGTCCCCTATGTGGCAGGGTCATTGCATTGCTCAGAGTCTGTCCAGTGGGTTTCTATTCTATGTTCAGTGGCTTTTGGAGAAACCAAGATGGCATCTTCACCAGCCCCTCTCCTGACTCCTTTGCAAGCACTGTTCACACAGTTTCAAAACAATCTCACATAGAAACTTATTTTTAAGCGATAGTTGAACAGGAACTTTTATAGTCTCTTAATGTCATTGCAAAATTCTTGCTTTCCCATAGGCCCTGCAGTCTTTGAAGAAGGCCCTGCAGCCAGCCGTGACCAGGATCTCTCTGAGCTGGGACTTGCCTCCTGGTCTGAAGGCTGAGCTTGTGGGGTCAGGCCCACAGGTCATCTTCCAGGGGCAGCGCTGCCTCATTTATGCCCAGATCCGTGGGCAGCATCAGGTAAGCAATGACCACCAGGACCTTAACTACTGAAGAATGCCTCTCTCCTATCCTGAATACCAAAACTTGACTTTATTTGTGGTTTTTAATGTCAGAAGGTATTGTTCCGAAGGCTTCTTGCCCTTTCCCAGTTCTGATGCTTTCTCTTCTGCTCCAGTCTTCAGGCTCCAATGAAGGGACTGTTGTTCTTCAGTACCAGTTCCAAGACCAGACTTTCAAAGAAACAATGAAGTTCTCACTCCAGGCTCAGGAGAGTGACAGGTAAGACTTCTCCTATTATATTGCCTCTGCCCTCCACTCCATAGCTTTTGACAAACACGATGTGCTTTGTGTAATTACAGGCTGACTTGGAAAGCTCTCATCTTACTATTTGTTTGCTTGCTTAGTTTAATTTATACACTACTTGATTGTAAAAAACAAAAACAACAGCAACCCTCCAAGCAGTTTACAAAAGATAAAACAAGAAAACCAAGAAAATTTCACAGCCTTACTTTAAAACAGACACAGTTTTAAAAATCAGCTAGTGCAGAATTCACCATGGCAAGACAGTTTAACCATATTACACCGATTCTGGTCTTACTGCACTGGCTACCAATTTACTTCCCAGGCCCAATTCAAAGTGCTGGTTTTGACCTATAAAGCTTTAAACAGTTCGGGACCACAATACCTCAAGGACCTCCGCTTTCCATATGAACCGGCCTGGACTCTGAGATTATCTTCTGACACCTTTTTTGTATGTGCCTCCTCCATGAGAGGTCCAGAAGGTGGCAACACGAGAACAGACCTTTTCTTCCGTGGCCCCCAGTTTGTGGAATGCTCTCCTCTGATTCACAAGCGAGTTGGCCATCCAAATCAAGTCTTCCCTGTCCATTGGCAAATCTGGATTATAGAATATATTAAAGGGTTTACAGCATGCCAGATGGTCCCAGCATTTCTCTCCATGCTCCCTGTTTTCCCTCTCTGCAGGCTCCCTGTTCACCGTCTGGCAGCTCAGGCCCTCCTGCAGGAACTGGAGGGGGTCGGGAAGAAGGAAAAGGAAAAACAACGCCTGGCTCTGGAGACGAGCCTGAGTTCAGGGGTAGTGTGTTCACAGACCGCCTATGTGGGAATTAACACAGAGCTCGGCAAGCCACTTCAAGGGCCCCTCACCCGCCGAGACGTTCCCCATCCATGTGAGTTCAAGGAGATGTATTGTGGGATAGCCCTGGTCACTAAGGGAAAGTTTAGTTGAATGTCATCACATCTATTTAGTGGCATCTAGCAGAACTTGTCCAGATGACCAGGAGCTGATTTGATTGTGCTTTCAGGGAACTCATTTCAAATACAGTGGTACCTTGGGTTACAGACGCTTCAGGTTACAGACTCTGCTAACCCAGAAATAGTACCTCAGGTTAAGATGTACTTCAGGATGAGAAAAGAAATCGCAGGGCGGCAGCGGGAGGCCCCATTAGCTAAAGTGGTACCTCAGGTTAAGAACAGTTTCAGGTTAAGAACGGACCTCCAGAACGAATTAAGTTCTTAACCCGAGGTACCACTGTACTGTGATCAGTTTCAAATCAGTTCCCTTTCAAATCATCAGTTGTTTAGCATTTTGCACACAAAATTATCATCGTTATTATCATTATTTATCAGCTGTTTTTCTCCAAACATGAAACTCAAAGCAACTTTAAAAACAAGAACAATACAGCTAAAAATTCACATCCAACTCTACCACACACCTCACTAAAATTAAGATCCATTGGCCTCAATGAATAAGAATGTTTTTCTCTGGCACCTACAAACAGCTAGTGATAGTTATGTCGGAAATCAAGCCTATATCGGGAGTAACTGGCAACACTCCCAGGCACCCGGCTTGGTCTCCTGTTGACCTCCCTGGCTGCATTCCCCCAGCAAGATCCAAGCTAGGTCATGATAGGCGATTCTTTCCAAACGTGGGAAGAACACACACCCTCCCTCCTGCTCTCCCGGCAGGGAAATGGAGAAGAACAGAAACGTATTTACATGGTTTTATTTCTGTCTTTCCAGCATTACAGAAAACATGAGTGCTCTCTTCAAGCTCCAGCAGTTGAGAGACAAACACTTCCTGTACAAGAGCAAGAGGAAGAGCTCTTATTACACTCTGAGCTAATTCCGGTGCATCGCCCTGTGAACTGACTGTCCTGTTTCCCACAGACAGTCCCAACATTCCCATCATGTGATGTTTTCAAGCTAGCAGTTTGCAGCTGCATTGCATCCATATCATAACAAGTTATGCCTCCCTGGGGAGAGCATTCAATAAATGAGGGGGCCACCATTGAAAAGGCCACCACCCTTCATACCTCCCTTAGATGTTTGAGTAAAGCAGGGATGGAGGAGCACTGAGGGTTTTATTTTTTTAAGTTTTAACAAGAAGAAATAACAGATGGGTGCTATACAGAACAGAGCCTTTCCCTTCTCCCTTCTGCCCCTTCTCACTGTACTCAAACCTTGTTTTAAACTGCAGCTTACTCCCCTTCATGCTACTCAAACTTCTGCCATTGTTTAAAATAACATTTTTCCTTTCAGTTATTCTCCATCCCTCCTATACTCAAACCTCTGTTATTTGGAACCACTTTCCCCCTGTTAGTATTCATGCCTTCTCGCCCCTGTGCAATAGCCACTGGTGTTGCTTATCCTGTCCTCTCCTTTGTTCCCCTACCCCACCCTGACTCCATGCAAATCCAGGATTGTGATGAGGCACTGCAAATCCTCTAATGGGGACTGCATGGTGACAGCCTTACATTTTAATGCAGATAGTAAGATATGGATGTTCAAGAGATGGAGGAGTGTGCTCCTAGGCCAATGTAAAGATAGGAGTAGATAGACGACAAATATTTTGTTGTGAAGTCTAGACAATTCTTTTGGAACTTTTTCCAGCTTCCCCACCGCACACTTGCTGTAAGAGAGGTGGGCTTTCATTGCAGTTGCTGTCAAGGTCTAGACAACCCTGAGCTCATTGGAGGACTGGAAGGTTACAAATAAACTTGCTATATCCTGGAAGGTAGCAACCAAAAAAAATCATATGAGCTATGGCTTTTCTCTTTCTGCTAGATCTATTTTCCTGTTCAGCACTTGGTGGACCTGCTGTGATGCAAGCATTTGGCATGAAACGATCAGCACCAGCACCTATGGCTATGATGTGCAGTATGGCAAGTCCTGGCCTTGCTTGCTATGGAGCTTCTGATGAAGATAATGAGTCTCTTTGCGGTCAGTCCTCATGGAATGGATGCAGGGCAGATACTGGAAACAGTGGAAACTAGAAACATGTGTCAAACTAATAGACCAGGGATGTCCAACAGATCGATCGGGATCGACTGGTCGACCCCAAGGAGGTTGCAGTTGATGGCTGTCGATCGCGGGCTCATTTCCCTTTGCTTTTGCCTAAGAGCACCCAGCCCTGCCCCCTCTCCTGAACATTGCAGGGATTTGGCCGTCAAAAGCAGTGACTGGACAGGAATCGCTTGAAAGTCGGGAAAATCTGGATATGTGGCAACACATATCAGAAGTGTCTTTTTTTAAAAAAATAATATTTATTAAAGTTTTAAAGGTTACAGAAAGAAAAAGTAAAAAACACAATTTTAAGCAAAAACAACGCATCACAATAAGGAAAAAACAAGAATGAGAAAAAGAAAGAAAAAACAGAAAAATAAAATCCATTAAAAAAAAACAAAAAAAATACAGCGAATCTTCCCATAACTTATCTTTCATTAGCTTATTTCCTTGACCTCACACCTCCCTTTTTTGTATTCTAGTTCGATTATCTGTTTCAGCAAATCCTTTCCATCTTTTCAAAAAAAAAATTTAAAAAAAATATATTTATTTGCATTTACAGAAAAGAGAAAACATAACAACCACAACAGTAAGGAAAACAAAACCAGTCACATAAGACAATATAACAGTTAAGAAAAAAAATAAAAAAAAAATAAAATACAAAAACTCCAAAGAAATTCCATCCATCAAAGAACAAGGAGAAAAAATTAAAAATGAAAAATTCCGACTTTTAAATTCATGTTTACAAAATTTTCTTTCCTGACTTCCTCACGCCTCCCTTTTTTGTGTTCCTCTTTACCCAATCAGATACAGCAAATCCTTACCCTCTTTCAAAACTCATTTCTGATTATTAAAATCATTCTATTATGTCTCCAATCCTTCCTCCTTATGTTTAAACACCTTTAACGTATTATTTACTTTTGACATAATATAACTTTAGTCTTTCACCTTTTTTCAATTACATTTTTACATAGCTCTAAAACCTGTATCACTAATGCCGTATTATTTTTAAATCCCGCATCATTTTAGCATTCATAAACCTTACAGTATTTCTGCAAATAGTCTTTAAACTTTTTCCAGTCCTCTTCCACCGCTTCTTCTCCCAGGTCTCGGATTCTGCCAGTCATTTCTGCCATTTCCATGTAGTCTGTTACTTGCATCTGCCACTCTTCCAAGGTGGGCAAATCTTGTGTCTTCCCATCTTTTCAAATTTTTGTCCTGTAATTTACCTTAATATAATGTAACTTTACTTTTTCCTAATCCTTTATAACATTTCTGCTAAAACCACATAACATCATTCCAACATCCTTCTAACATTCATTAATTTTACAATGTTTCTGTAAATAGTCTTTAAATTTCTTCCAATCTTCCTCCACCGACTCTTCTCCCTGGTCTCGGATTCTGCCAGTCATTTCCGCCAGTTCCATGTAGTCCATCACCTTCATCTGCCATTCTTCCCGGGTGGGTAGATCTTGTGTCTTCCAGTACTTTGCAGTAAGTATTCTTGCTGCTGTTGTAGCATACATAAAGAAAGTTCTATCCTTCTTTGGCACCAATTGGCCGACCATGCCCAGGAGAAAGGCCTCTGGTTTCTTCAGAAAGGTATATTTAAATACCTTTTTCATTTCATTATAGATCATCTCCCAGAAAATCTTAATCCTTGGTCATGTCCACCAAAGGTGAAAGAATGTACCCACATATCAGAAGTGTCAATGTTGGTGAATTTCCTTAAACACAGGATGAGGGCTTCTCTGCCAGGTGGTGATAAGGTGTCCAGTTAGGAGGGAGAGTCAGTGCTCATCCACACTCCTGCTTGCCCCCTGCCTGGAAAACATGAGTCTGAGCGGTTTTCTGCTTGTCCTGTGCTTCCTACAAAGGCAACAGTTCTGCCACTTTTCCCCAGAAAACCCACTCTCTAGTGGTAAGTTGGAACAAACAGCAATCCATGGAAAACTCAGTTTCCATTTGTTCTGATTCAGTACTAAGCCATGGGTTTTCCCAGAGGAAAGCAGCAAGGAGAACAAGGTGTGGATGAGCTCTCAGAAACAATATGCCTATTGGCTCAGCTATTGTCCTATGTATACTAATGGAAAGGAATGCACTTGTCCTGCCAGTGCAATGAAGGAAGTTCCATCCATGCTTTTCTCAGCAACCTTGAGATTGAAGCCTTCTCTACACAGTGTGGGGCTGCCTTTTGTACAGGAGCTGAGAAGCTTCAGCTGGTACAGAATACCTCCTCCCATCTTTTGATAGAAACTGGACATAATGAGAACATAGTATACTGCAACTGTGCTTGTTCCAGCAAGCATGCTTGCCCAAGTGGTCAACCCATCAAGCCCTTAGAATATATGAAGTACACTTCTGTGTCAGATGAAAGGTCCAGCATTCTGCTTCCAGCCAGAGAGTTTCACAAAACTTTCAAACTGGGTACCGAGTGCAATGGAGCTCCCTTGTCCTTTATTAGCTGTTCAAGGGAGATTGCTTTCAGCTGACTCACTTTGAAACCAGCTGCCTTAAAGTTGATCATATTTTTAATGGCTCTTTTGCAGAGGACGTTGAGCCCACCCCCAAGAAAGAGGAATCTCCTTTCTTGAACCTGGTATCTCTGCAGAATGCTGATGGCTCCTGGCCACTTGATTCTGACCTGGCCAGCATCCTAGGCCTGAGTGAGGCTGAGATCTCAAGCAAATCACCTGCCCAGGTAGGTTTTGTGGCAGAACCAGTGGCATCTACTGGGAGCAGAGTGGCAACAGCAATCTGACTGGATGTCTGTGGATATAAATGGCCACCCATGATTTTGGGGCGTATAACAAGAGGATGTGGTAGCACTAACCATAATTTTCTGCCATATATACATACATATGAAGCCATAGGGTTTAGATTGCCAGGCAAAAGCCCCTCTATAGAGATCATGTAGAATGAGATGCAGGAGAGGCTTATTTCTCATTTTATAAGCAGAAAGGTTGGAGAAACTGCCTTAACTATGGCTTCCTCCATAGAAATGATGTTTGAATGAGCAGTAAGGTAAACGATGGTTTTCAAACCTGCTTCAAACCATGGCTTCATAACCTGGGTTGTCGCTAAATTGTAACCATAGTTCCAACATGTCACACTCAACCATGGTTTTATTTTGCTTAAGCATTGCCATGCATGTGCAGGACCAGTGAGTGACCAGGGTCCAATGTGTCTCTCTTTTGACTCCTGATTCTCGCTACCAGGTGGCCCCAAACGCATGGGCAACAGTGCTGGCCATCCTATGGCTCCACATCAATGCCATGGAGCAGAAGGATGAGTGGGAGTTACTGGAAGCTAAAGCTCTCAGCTGGCTCCATGCAACCACAGGTGAGTTGTTGTGGGCAGTGGGATGTGGGTGGGCTTAGGATGGTGTGAGGAAGAATGATGGAGAGGCTGAAGCTTGAAGATGAGACAGCACTTCTGTTCCCCAGTCCAACCAATGCTTCATTTAAACTTTTATTTGATCCCTGCTTGGGTCCAGCCCAATCCTCTTTCTTGTGAATTTAGCATCCACACTAAAAAGAAAAAATCTTGCCCCACCACTAGAGCTCCAGTCTGGGCAGCATAGCTTGCTACTCCCTAGCTCCCGCCATAGAGATTTTCTCCAAACAAATGCTAATGCAGAAGGCACACACTCTTCATCTCCAACTCAGAGGTGGATGTCCCCATTTTTCCATCATGGGGAGGGCATAGAATGGAGAAAAAAGAACAGGCCTGTTTGAAAGCTACTTGTGCACAGGCTGCAGTGAGGTGAGTGGCACTGATAAATCCTAGCTAACTCTGCTTATTTGTTTGTCTGCAGGGCCTCAGCTGGCTGAGTGTGTAAAGGCCGGCAATGCAATGCTTGGAAGCGGTGTGAGCCCGGACGTTTTTGAAATCTGAGTTTTTCTCTGCAATTTTCTCTCTGTGCCTTTTAAAACTGAAGTTTCTGCTTCACTCTTCTTTTTTCCCCCTCCAAGTGTACCCAGCTGTATTCCCACTAGGGTGTCATCAGTCCCAAGCTGTGTGCTTGCTTCTGATGCTGCCATAGCTTCGCTGCAAAAAGCACTGGAGTTTCCTTCCTCTGGAGCTGCCTTACATTAATGTAATGTAATATAATATAATGTAATGTATTAATTAATTAAAGGTCTTTTTGCCTTAAGAAGGGGAGAGGGTACACAGCAGAGGAGAGGGTCGGATGTGTTGAGAATGAATGTTGTATACTGAAATGTTTTGTAATGTGAACATAAGGACCTGATTTACATATAATGAGATGAAATGTTAATAGGAAGTCAGAAAGTAAAAAGGGGGTTATAGAGATGCTAAGAATTTAATAAAGATGTTCGGAAGTCAGAAAGAGGGAGGGAAGGAAGTCTGTGCTCATTTGAGCAATGTTTAAGGGTATTGTTGTATGTAACAAAATGTGATTATGATAAATATGGAAAACTCAATAAAAATTAATTTAAAAAAAGAGAATGAATGTTGTATAGGTGGGTGCTGAAAGTCATTCACTGTGGAAGCAACAATTCTCTTCAACATGTAAGTGGAAATGTGAGAGTTCCTGGAGAGGAAATTGTGGCTGCTACACTCCTGCTGCTGCTGCTGCTGCTACACTGTTCTGAGTTCTGATTTGGCTTAGTGTGTTGTCCAAGCCCTAGCACATAGTCTCTCTTCTTCAAACAAACCAAGAGCTACTAAACTGAGATCAATCTTAGATTAACAGCTTGTGGTTGGTCTGGGGCAAGACAAACCATGGGGCCACATTTGAACAACCCACTGACCTAAACCATGGCTTAATTCACAGCAGCATGTTTGAATGACCTGCTGAGCCCCAAACCATTACTTAGCTCCCAGCAGCAGGACAGAGCAGCAGCTGCCATCTCCCCAGAAATCCTCATGGCCAGCCATAGTTCGACTTAGTGTTACATATGAAGCAGCTCAGTCAGTTTCCAAGCCCAATTAAAGTGCTGTCATTAACTTTTAAAGCCCCAAATGGATTTGGGCCAGGTTACCTGAAGGACTGTCTTCTGTAGCTCCATGTGCCTAGTCCTTAAGGTCATCAGAGAACCCTTTCTCCAGGTTTCCCCACCTAATGAGGCAAGACAGATGATGGCCAGAGAGAGCCTTTTCAGTGGTGATGCCCTGATTATGAAGTGTCCTCCGAGGGATTTGCCTACCATTTGCATTATGGTCTTTTTGACACCTATAATGTTTTCTTGTGCTGTTACAGTCTTTTGAGTTTTGAGTTTTTGATCTGCATTTTGTAACCTTTCAATTTTAAGTTTGCAAATTGGGGAAAGGGTAATTGCCCAGTGATGCAGGTATTCCCATGTTCAATGTCTGCTGTCAACAGACAAAGCTTTCTTTTATATATATATATATAAATATTTATTGAAGGTTTTTTTAATTACCATACAAATGAAAAAAGAAACAAAATAACACATATCATAACATAATTACTTCTTTGGACTCCCTCACATCTCCCGCTCCTGCGTTCCTGATTTATAAATATCTAACCAGCAATTTATCCCCTTATTTCCATTCTTGTTATCTATTTTTCCAATATTTTATCTCTAATTTTAGATATCGTTTATTCAAACCTGAAAAAATTAAATTTAGCCTAATAATTATCCAAAATTTATCTTTTCTTCAATTTAACTTATCTTCATATTTCACTTCATCTAGCTTAATGGTGCCAAGTTATTTATAATCTATCATCCTTCTTAACATTCATACAATTTACAATGTTTCTGTAGATAGGTCTTGAATTCCTTCCAGTCTTCTTCTGCCGTCTCCTCTCCCAGGTCTCGGATTCTGCCAGTCATCTCAGCCAGTTCCATATAATCTATCAGTTGCATCTGCCATTCTTCCAGTGTGGGTAAATCTTGGGTTTTCCAATGCTTGGCAACGAGTATCCTTGCTGCTGTTGTTGCATACATAAATAATGTTTGGTCCTTCTTTAACACCCTCTGGCCAACAATACCCAGAAGGAAGGCCTCTGGTTTCTTAGGGAAGGTATACTTAAATACCTTTTTCAGCTCATTATATATCATTTCCCAGAAAGCCTTCACCCTAGGGCAGGTCCACCAGAGGTGAAAGAAAGTTCCTTCGTTTTCTTTACATTTCCAACACTTATTATCAGACAAGTAGTATATTTTTGCAAGTTTGACTGGGGTCATGTACCATCTATATATCATTTTCATAACATTTTCTTTCAAAGCATTATATGCAGTGAAACTCAGCCCAACAAAGCTTTCATTGAGGGAAAAGGAACTGATTGAAAGTATCTGCCAGCAATTGACAAATCCTGTAGTGTGATTTACAGATAAGCAGATACTTTGTATCTTTTCAGCTGAGCAGAGCTGTTTTGCTGAATGGGGCTGGTTTGTAATAGATGGTGTAGCTGTAGCATGACCCTGTCTGTAAATTGAGATGCATTCAGACAGAGCAAAGTCTCGCCATCAACCTGTGATGGTATTTTGTTCTAATTTTACTCTTACCAAGGAATGGAACTGGGTCATATTGAAAGGTATAACTTCCTCTTATGCTTTTTTGTCAAGCAAACTTTTTCCGCACAGAGACTGCTGAATTGATCGGGCTAGAAGAAATTGTATGCCAAGCAGGCAAGCATTGCTTGGACCACCAGATGGCACTCTGTGCCTGGAGAACACGGGGATCACAAGTATATGAAGATAGAAAGATGTAGCTGTTACAGTGTCCTGGGCATGAACAGGAATACTTTGCATAACCAACTCTTGAGATACCAGAACTTAAGAGAAAAACAAGCCCAACCATTTGTGCATACAGCCAGCGTGGTCCAGTACTCAGCAGGCTGAATGGGAAGTTTATGTGTTAGCTTTCTTTGCACCCCATTCCTCCCACCCTTCTCCAAGTTCCTTAAGATCTATATATTCTATATCCCCTTGTGTTCCCTCTTCTGTTCCTCCACAATTGTTGTTGTTGTTGTTGTTGTTTAGTCATTTAGTCATGTCCGACTCTTCATGACCCCATGGACCAGAGCACGCCAGGCACTTCTGTCTTCCACTGCCTCCCGCAGTTTGGTCAAACTCATGCTGGTAGCTTCGAGAACACTATCCAACCATCTTGTCCTCTGTCCCCTTCTCCTTGTGCCCTCAATCTTTCCCAACATCAGGGTCTTTTCCAGGGAGTCTTCTCTTCTCATGAGGTGGCCAAAGTATTGGAGCCTCAGCTTCACGATCTGTCCTTCCAGTGTGCACTCAGGGCTGATTTCCTAATCAAACAACTGTGAAGGCAACCAGAATGGGATTCCTACCTGAAACTCCTACTGCAATTGGGTGCCACATTTCACGGGCAGTTCCTCCACACAGCTGATAGGAGGCAAACTTTGCCAAAGCTCGCTTAAGCTGGTCAAAGAATTTGAGTGTGGGAGATCAAATAAAATGCCTTCCCTGAGGACAAGATAATTTCAATAACTTGTGAGCCCACTTAATGTAGTTATACCCTAAGGTGGCTAAATGCAGAAGGCAGGCCTCCTGCTCCTTTTATAGTGGGTAGGAGAGGGAATTTCAGCAAATGTAGTTTATCATGCCAGCGACTCCTGTTTAAATCCCCTCTCCTGCACAATGGTTATTAAGGTGTGGGAATTCTGTTCTCTGCTGTATGCAGCCAACCTACAAGGGTGGCCACTTGTACCTCTCCAGAAAAGTGAAAATGCATCAGTAATAAAAGGAAAATATTTGCATAAATATAAATAGAGAAGGCAGATTTATAAAGAATTACTATAATTCAAATAGAAATACAGATGACTGACCAGGTGGCCTCGTTTCTGCTACTCAGGAGCTAATTGTTGATTGGCAACTTCAAGATCTCCACATGGTTTGTGTATCTTTATACCAGACTTTGACCAGGCACCCTTTCAAATAGAGCAGTGTTTCCCAACCTTGGGTCTCCAGCTGTTTTTGGACTACAACTCCCATCATCCCTAGCTGGCAAGACCAGTGGTGAGGGATGATGGTAACCGTAGTCCAAAAACAGCTGGAGACCCAAGGTTGGGAAACACTGAAATAGAGGTCCTTTGTTAAGTAGGACCACATAGCTATCCTACATGGACCATCTGAGCTGCTCAGTGTCACAGGCAGAGTGATTTTCCTTGGCCTTATTTATGGCTCATGGCTGAAAGGCACAGTGCAAAACAGGAGTTGGACACCCTTCAAGTGCACACGCCTGGAATATTTTATTAGTGAGGATGCCTCGTGAAAATCCTAAGCTGCCCAGTGGTTTCCTCAGTTCTGCATTCTGGTGGGCTTCCTTCAGCAGTCTTCAGTCTAGCTTTAACCACAACATACATATTGTATGGTCCCGTCCCCCCATGGTGATGTTGATGACTTTGGTACCGAGAAACACAGCAAGCTGTCTTGCGCTGAGTCAGACAATTGGTCTGTCTAGCTCAGTACTGTAATATCTACACTCCTGGTGGCTCTCTTGGGTTTCAGACAGGATTCTCCCAGCTCTCCCTGGAGATTGAATTTGAAACCTTCTGCAGGCAGGCAAAGCAGATGGTCTGCCATTGAGCTACAGCCTCTCCCCACCAGACTGCAGCCCAGTAGTAAATCTCAGCACATCAGTTGAAGGCTGAAGGCCTATCCAAAGCTCTTCACATGAAGTGATTGCTTTTGCTAGTTCCTAGGAGGCCGGGGAGTTTTTTTGCAGAGGGATGTTACATGGCATGTTACAGAGAATTGCTCGGAAGACTCTGGCACCTCTTGTCTTAAATACCAAGGATCTATACTTTCAAGAGTTATCTGCTCCACATGTATTCAATAATGGGCCTCCCCAGACTTCAGCCGTCCCAGTTTTCAAGGCCTGCGCCTATGTATGTTTCCTCAGAGTCTCACCCAGTTCCATGGGACCTCTTTCCAAGTGAGTGTGACCCAACTTGCAGCCTAAAGATCTACTTCCTTGTCAGTTGGACCGGCTGATCCTTGTTCTGTCTGTGACCCTGAGAAACCATTGCTCTCTTTATTTGCTGTTTTCAAAAACAGGTTTTCCCCTCTCTCAAAAAATAAAAAAAGACAAGTTTGTCTACTTTTATAAAAGCTGTGCATAGACCAGGCCTGCAAGTCACATGAATCTATTTGGCTCCTGGCCAGGCCACAGTATGCAGGTGGTGAACTTTGTCTTCTGTTTGAGGGGCAACAAGGTCAGTCATCACAGACATTGCTGTGGTCTCAACAGCACTCTGAGCCCAGATCCCCTGTCAGTAAAGTTTTTGGTTTTTTAAAATGTTTTAAAAAGAGAAGGAAAGCAGCAGAAAATCTAGGGCCCGGCTCAAAATACCTCTTGCTTGCCCTCCCCCAACCTGCTTCACAATGCCCCTGTCACTTTAATGGACTTTCTATCTCTATTCAGTGCTGTAGCAAACATACCCTCTTCATGACAGTCGTCTTTTTGTTGACTCTTTTTTTTTTTTTCAAAGACTGTGCTAAGAATGATCGGTGAGGGGAAATGTCCTACATTTTGTTTAATTGAGCTTTAATATGCAGCATGCGCTTTCTAGCTTAGTTTTCCTTGGCACATGATTTAGTCGTTCTTGGCATGCAAAGCTACACAACCTGCTTTTCAGATTCTTGAAAACTGCCGTCCTATCCCTGCTTCGTTTTCTTTTCTCTTTAAGCTAAATATGCCTGGTTCCTTTTAACCACTTTGTGTGTGCGTCAAACCCTGCTCCATCCTTACCAGGGGTGCTTCCAGATAGGAATTTATTGTGGAATCAGTGCCGCTCATGCACAAATATTTTTCACAGCAACCACACAACGTCATCATCAAATTGCTAGCATGCACTTTGTTTGCATTTAATCTCTGTTTCCCTTTAATGCAGAAAATCCAATAAGTAAAAATAAGCTGTAATACATCCAAAGATAATACTGGCGTGGGAGCTCATTAACACATATCTTGGGGGGGAGGGCAGTTTGTCTCTCAAACCCTTACTTCTGTTTGCTCCTCGGTTTGATTCTGAGCGCAAGACATTTTGTTTCCAGTGGCCCAAATGGTATACATGTGTCAATCTACATTGACTGCAGAATGTTGAAGCCACATCCAAATTTCAACAACTCGGATTGTAGAAACTGTTACCTCAAGCACATGTGAGGGATTACCTCAGAGACTGTGATCGTACGAGCACAAGATCAGTCTTTTTTAAAAAATTAATACAGATGTCTTATGCAAGACCTCTCACTCTTGGACAAGTCTTATATAATTCATGTAAATATTGCTCTTGTGCAAACCTCAGTATTTTTTTTTTAAAGGAAATGGATATTGTTCTCCACAAAAACCACCAGCCTCCTCCTTGGCCACTGTGAACTTTGCTAACTAGGGCAAGTAACACCTGCTTTTGTACACTTCCTGTGATATCTATATATAGATAAAGATATATATAGTGTGTGCAAGCATAGGTACATAAATACATGTGAACATGTTCAGCATGGGAAAAAGTAGCAGAGGGCAGGAAATGAGTGAATGAGAAGGACAAATGATACCACCCAGGTAACATTCTGTCATGGTTTGGCCACAGGTGTGGATGACAAGCAATGGAATAGCATTGAATATCCACGACTGGGGGGTGGGGGGACATCAAGTGTTTGTGGAAACTAAGGTTACTTCCAGACCTGTTGAATGAGCATTCATCCTGATTTGTTTGTAGACAGATTAGACAATTAGCTATTTAATGAGCACTCATCCTGATTTGTTTGAGGATAGATTAGACAATGCGTCAAGCAAGCGTGTTATCCCACACTTTCCAGTGCGTTTTTCCTGTCACTTTCCTCATTGCCCAATCTTTCAGGCAAGCGGGTTTCTTTTGCAAGAGTTCCAGCTTTAACTGCCAGCCTGAGTTTGCTGGTCTGTGACTGAATCCCCCCCCCCCCAAAAAAAATGCTGACAGTCCGAAAGTGCTCTAACATACCAAGTGTGCACCCAGAAAAAATAAATTATTAGGATCTTAGCTCTTGTAATATAAGGCTCCTGTTTGGAAGCACTCTAGATCTCCACGTTGTCTGTGTCGTCCTTTAAGTATGGCAATCAAAACTTAGCATCATATTCCAGTTTGTTCCAGTTAAGGCCTTGACAATGCAGAGTAGTCCATCCTGAAAGTTGCCACCCAGTCACATTTTGACCAGACAAACAGCTTTTAAATACAGTGGTACCTCGGGTTACATACGCTTCAGGTTTCACTCCGCTAACCCAGAAATAGTACCTCGGGTTAAGAACTTTGCTTCAGGATGAGAACAGAAATCGTGCTCCAGCGGCACAGCGGCAGCAGGAGACCCCATTAGTTAAAGTGGTGCTTCAGGTTAAGAACAATTTCAGGTTATGCACGGGCCTCCGGAACGAATTCAGTACTTAACCCGAGGTACCACTGTACACCAAGCCTTTTACATCCAATATGGCTGCTTGGCTTATCACATTAGTCACGTGGGAATTACCATTAGACAACTGGGCCAGAAAGTTTGTGTCAGTTGGAAGGAGGACGGGGTCTTGTTTTGCTGTTTTCCCCTTTGAAAACATCAGTGTCCTACATATAAATATAGATTTACTTATTCCATTTATAGCCAGGCTTTCCTCCAAGGAGCATGCAGAGTTTTTACCCACAATTTTATCTACAGAGCGATCCCATGAGGTAGATTACAATGAGAGAGAGTGCTTGTTGGCTTAAGGTCCCCCAGTGAACTTTGAAGTTGAGTGAGGATTTGAACCTGCGGGTCATAGGAACACAGGATGCCGAACCAGACTGTTGCTCCATCTAGCTCTGACTGAGAGCAGCTCTCCAGGGTTGCAGGCATAGGTCTCTCCCTGCTGGGCCTGGAGATGTTGGGGATTGAACCTGCAGCAGATGCTCTAGCACTGAGCCACAGTCCATCACTCAAAGCACCACACCTCTCTGGCTCTTGTTTTCTGTGTAGATATACTGAAGTGTAGCAGGTAGGGACCTGCTGAAGAATAGTCTCCTTTGAAACTTTTTTCTTTGGAAGGTTAATTTACACAGTACACATAAACTTGGCTTCGACACATTGAGATTATCATCACATGCCTGGGCTCCTTGCCAATGCCAGTAAAATACAGCAGTAGAAAAGGCATGATTATAGGCACGCAGTCAAGTTGTTTAGGGAAGTATGCAAACAGTTACCAAAGGCTTATGTTTTCTTTCTGGCCTGGCCACTTATTAGTGTTACCTTGTCTTCGTCCTTTAGTTGCCCAGCCTTCACAGCCACTGGCCAAGAGTAAGAGCCTCAGCCTGGCATGAGTGCAGCGGAGGAAGCTGCCTTATCTGAAGTCAGACTGCCACTCCATCTAGCTGTTGACACTTGACTGACAGCAGCTTCCCAGGGCTCCAGATCTACCTGAGATGCCAGGGGTTGAATCTGGGACCTTTCGCGTGCAGAGCACGTATTCTACCCCTGGGCTATGGCACTTTCCAAAAAGCTGGTGGCAAGGTCGCCTTCAGCAGAATTAGGATGGCAGACACAGAATACCAGCGGGGCAGGAGTGCTGTGGTGCCAAAGCATCCCCGCTACTTGATGCCCACCAGAAATCAAGGCCTTGCAACTGCACTAATAGGAATGGAATTGCCATTTAAGAATTCAGTTCATGCATCCGATGAAGTGGGCTTGAATCTCCTAAAGCTTATACCATAACAGACCTGTTAGTTTTTAAGGTAATGCGGGAGAAGTGAGCTTAATTTTTGAGTCATTTCAGTTGCATCCCATATCCTGTACACAGCGTTGTTGACAGTAACCTGTCCCTTTCACAACAGTGACATGTTGCTGCCTTATACCACTAATTCATTATTATTAGCATTACCTGAAGATCCCATTGGCTGGGTCTTTAGACCTGTGGCCCTCCTGATTTTGTTAGCCTACAGCAGACAAAGACAAACTCTGCCTTCCAGATGTTTTGGGACTACAACTCCCATCATCCCTCGCTAACAGGGCCAGTGGTCAGGGATGGTGGGAATTGTAGTCTCAAAACATCTGGAGGGCTGAGCTTGCCTATGCCTGGACTACAGCTCCCATCAGCACCTGCCAGCACTGCCAATGGCCAGGGGTGATGGGGATAGTAGTCAAACAACATCTGGAGGACACAGGTTCTAGAGAGTTTTATTTTGGCTTTGAAAAATATGTCCACATATTGCAGTGTACTTCACTTTTGACTTCCATAAATTTCCCTTTATGATTTACTGCCCAAAGCTCTGGTATAAGTGAGGTCGGTTTGAATTCTAATCCTGTCTTCTAAATGTTTACAGTTTTATGTCACATTCAAGTGGGTGAGTAAATCCCTCTCAATCTTTCAGAAGCTCATCCATCAGTGGATATGCTGAAAGTTATTGGACTCAGGACCAGGTAACTCCTCCCAACCAGACACTGATTCATTACCTGTTTGGGTGTGGCTTTCCAACCAGCTGAGCTGCATTATAACACCTTCCAAACCGTGTTCCTTCAGTTGACGCTTAAGTACATCAAGTGGAACCATGTAAACAGCTTGCTTTTCTCAAGATCTATTACATTATCCTTGCCCACACAGTTGTGGCAGACAGAAACTAGATTGGCTTTGCATAGTTGTTTTTTGTAATATGAAGTGCATTTCGTGATGAAGATTTCTGTGCATTTACCAGCTGCATGGTGGTGAGGAATTCAACAAGTGCTGTTTTCCTAAGAAAAATCTGAATCTGTTGAACTTCTCAGTGCCAGGCAGGTATTAAAACCACCAAAAGGAAAAGAGGCAGTAACCCCCTTGCCAAAAGCAAGTTAATGCTCAAGACTAGGGCAAGGATTTTCTCTCATTGTCTAGCCTGACGTGTTTAATTGCTAGGAAGCCTGTACTTGCTTTCTCTCTTGCTCTGGTTTCTCATGCCCTACAATTCTTAAATGAGCAATGTTGGGCAACTGGATTCTTGCATTGCAGGGTGGTTGGACTAGATGACCCTCGTGGTCCCTTCCAACTCTGCAATTCTGTGATTCTATGGTTAAACCATAGCCATATACTTCAGTTTAAAGCTGTTCAATGATCAAAGTTCTGCTCTCCCCTCAAAATTCTGCAGACAACAGTTTTGTGAGAATACAGATAGGTTGTGAGTTCCCTAGCTGAGAGCCAGTGACTATGAAACTAGTTTAAATTTGGGCTCATTCACACAATCTTTGGAGCCTGTAGTAGCAGTGTTTTTATAGTCAGTGGCTGACTCAACCTCTATGTTCTCTCTGTCTGCTCTTTTAATGCCATTCGCTTACCTGCTGTGATGTCACAGAGAGTCTGCAAAAACTTTGAACTGGGCAACAAGACTTTAGAATTTGAAAGCCAAGGTCCACAAGCATCTTTTGCTAAGCTATACTGCTTGAGTACTGCTTAGCTGTCAGAGGTTCTCCAAGCACACGTTATTGGTATAAATTACGTACTACACAGGCACAGGTAAGACACACAAGACATTTGCCACTTAGGGAATGTGGTAAGGTCACACAAACAATATCGCTAAATGAGTATCTGGTTTGGCCTGGAAGAGCCTAATCAAGGCCCAGCTCTACTGCTGAATCTGGTGTAGGACCTTTGGAAAGTTCCAGACTCTCAGCCTTATTCCCCGTGTTTGTAAATTGGGAAAACGGAGAGCAACTTACATACTCGCATCATTTTTATTTGTATAATTAAAATCGTGCTCAAGGTGGCTTACAACATAAAAAAATACATAATAACAAATGTAACAAAAGTAGTCACAAACAACAGACAAAATATCAAAAAGGGCAAAACCAGACTGAACAATTTCCACATAAATCCTAAGTTCTAAAATAAAGGTACAAAAATTTAATATCAATAACAGCAAACAAAAAATGAAACACATGTCAACGAAACAACATAAACAGTACTCCAGCCCAACACCTACCTCTGCATTGTAATGAATTGCTTTTAGCACCCATATTACAGACTGGGCTGAGAAGAGTAATATATGGTCTGAATATGCTCCCGCCTAGCTGAAGCTGGGCCTGGTCAAAGAAATACAGCAAATAAAGACCAAAAAACACAACACCCCTGCAGTGTAGTTCACTACTATAACCCTGCTGAACGTTAGAATACTATGTCAAAATATAGTAGCTTTTATAAGCCCTGCAATGTGTTTTTCCAGGCTAGAGGAGGGGTTACTTCAATTGCACCCTCAAATATCCTCCCCAGCAACCCAGCAATCAGTTTCATGGAGACTCCATAGACTTGCATACAGACTGATTGCACCTGGGCATATTTCCAAAAAAGGGTACCTCAAGTAAGACTCCAAGTTAGAGCAGGAATGCTATCGCGTATACTCTTATTTTTCAAATCCCTCAGCGTCTGGGTCTGGTAACATACACACATCAGGGATACGCCACAACATTTTGTTGCAGGGCCCTGCTGGTATGACTGCTCCTCCGTCAAACCCTCATTATGTATAAACAGGTTGTTCCATATGGTCAGCTGCCCGCTTTTAAAACGATTTAACTCTGACACTGATAATAAGCAAATAAATACACAACAATATTTGTAACCGTGCGACCTGAATCTTGCAGGAGGCTGGCAGCTTATGAGATTGGTACAGTTGGCAAGCCCCTCTGGCTTAGTGGTGAGTGACTCCATGACCCCGAGTTAGGCCGCCGCAGCAGGCAGCAAGAGTTAATTCCTCCCTCGTGCAAAACCGGATGTTTCAAGCGAGGGAGGATTTCATCCACCTCTGGCAAACGCTCCCACCTGGGCTTAAAAGTCTGGCAGGCACAGGAGGAAGCTGGTGAAGGAACTAAGCAACCACTGTGTGCATGCATGCACGTACACACACACACAACCCTTTCCACCCCACGCCATCCACCCGTTCCCAGATCGGAGCAAGGTGAGCACTCCAAAGGGCTCCACCCCCCCCCCATCAGCTTTGATCCTGGGGTGGCCCGAGGGTGCAAGAGAAGTGGAATAGATCCGGCTCTGGTCTGCTGTTCCTGGCTGCTTGCCACTTGGTGCCAACACGTTTCCAGGCTCAAAGCCAGTTCCTTTTGGACTCATACACCACCACCCCCTTCCCCAAATTGCCATGGAAACCATCCCCACAGCGAGGCCTATCCAGATTCCCTTCCTCATCCACCCTTTCGAAAGGTTCTCTCTCCCCCACCCTGTCCCCACATGAGAGCCCTTCCCTCAGCGGAGGACCCCCTTGACAAGTCGCTGGAAAGCCCCAGGGCCAGACCTAAGCTGAAAAGAATAGGATAAGGGGGCTGCTGTTTGTCGAGCCTGCCAGCCCCACGCCTTGGCAGGCCAGCCCTGGCGTACAATAGGGCATTGAGAAGTCTTTTCGCTCGCTCTCCTGCGCGCACACACACCCCTTCATAGCGCTTGGCATCAGATCTTTTGTTCTCTTCACTGGGAAAAGTCGCCTTACCCAGAGCCCTGGCTCGGTGACCAGCCAAAGCCTCACACGGGTGGGAGGAAGTCGGGAACGGAGGATCTTTGCAAGGGCAGCTGCTAACTGTTCCTTCCGTTGAGAGCCAGCCCTTGCCTTGCTGTGTCTGTTGAGAGAGGTTCAAAAGCAGAAGCTCAACAGGTGAAGTTTTCCTCAAGAATGCACCTGTTGATTTGCTACCTCTTAAGGGCTTGGCTGTTCAAGGCATAGAGAGATTTGCCTCCTCACCCCCCCCCCAAGCATTAAAGCATTACTCCTCAAAGAGAGCCTTCCCGTGCCCAGCAAAAACAGAGGATCTCATAAGGGTGCAGGCATAGGCAAACTTGGCCCTCCAGATGTTTTGGGACTACAATTCCCATCATCCCTGACCACTGGTCCTGTTAGCTAGGGATTATGGGAGTTGTAGGCCCAAAACATCTGGAGGGCCGAGTTTGCCTATGCCTGGGTTAGGGGAAAGGCCTCCACATTACCTGCACTGCATAAGGCAAGATATTATCCAGTGACTCCCTAAGTGATTATGCTCTCTGTTAAATATTTGGATCTAGAATATCCCTTGGGGCACTCTGCTTCTTCAACATATTTTCACTCAAGGAAGCATGTCTGTTGTGGACGGAACACCAAGAGAGCAAGAATTATGTATAAATAAGCACATTCCTGTACTCTGTGTTAGAGTACAGCTACCACTTGCCGGGTCTGTGCTTTCAGTTATTAATAAGGATTAGAATTCACCTATGCAGGAGTTAATTGCCAAAGTTTGAAAGAGCTGCTTTCTATCCCTCTTTCACTATTAAAGAGTGCTTAAAAGGTATTCAGGAGTGGTTCATTGGGACGGGATCTTAAAATCACTTAACACAGAGTCCTGGCTCCCAGACAGTTTCACTCTTCAAATAATTAACGGGCATCTTGTAAATGCTTGTTGAGAACAGGGCACATCAGCTGCTGCATCTTATTCTCACCCCCTGGCAAAAGCTCCTCTTTCCTTCGTGATTGTTAAAAGCGTAGGAGCGCTGCTCTCCTTTGCATCAGACTCGCCCAGGCTTAAATGGAGCTCAGGAGTGCCAAGTCAAAGACCTCGACCCTCCGCTGGGAATAGAGAGAAAATAAACTTAGTTCACATTTAAAGGAGGACCTCCTACCTCATTCTCTCTCTTCCCCAAAAAATGCATGGACACAAGAACAGCCATACACTTCTCCAAGTTTTGCAGTGCCTGCTAGTAATGTATACCAAAGAGGCATAGACCAGCTAGGACGAAGTGTGCATAAAAATGAATAGATCGGTGAAAACAACATATCAAAAATGCATTCGATTGGGGAAAACTGCTCTGCAATAATTGGCAAAATTGCATCCCAACATAATAACAACAATAATAATTTTATTATTTATATCCCTCCCATCTGGCTGGGTTTCCCCAGCCACTCTGTGTATATTAAGAAATGATTATATTAGGATAAAAATTCATAGTAAAATGCTAGTGAATTTTCATGAGGAATTAAAAAAAAACAACCAACCTGATGTGGGAATGTGGGAGCACTGAACTTAAAGATTGTAAAAATGAAATACTGCCAGAAATCGAAATTGGCAGATTTGCCCATCGCAGCCCTTCATTTCCTTCACTAAACCTTGTAGGCTAATGGACCTCAGTTATTTACTTATTTCATAAAATTTATACACCGCTTGGCTGTAAAAAGAGTCAAAATGGTTTACAAAAGATAAAAGAGTAAAATCAAGAAAAATGGACAACCCTAGTTAGACATGCCCATTAATTTTAATGGGTCTCTTCTGATTATGCCTCACACTGAAATACAACCCAATGGGGCTTGATAGAAGGAAGATTTCCCACCCTTGCGATAAGTTCATACTTTCCAGCCTGCAGATGCTAAAATAATAAGCCCGTTATTTAATCTGGAACAATTTACTGTCACCTGTTGCCATATTCAAACCACGCACCCCTGTGTGGATATACGACCCTCACTTTATAGGAACACAGTGGAAGGGTTGGGGAAGAATACACCCACAGCAAAGTGATTAAGAGGAGCCGAAATCTAATCCATGTCCAGTATCTTGGTGTTACACTGTGTACCCCTTGGCTGCCAAACCACCCACCATGATGCATAGCTAAGCCCAACGTTACCAATCCAAGCTTGGAATAGAGCCCTGGAGTCCACACACACACACACACACACACACACACACACAAACACCTGCACTACCCACTAGGTCACACTCTCCCATCCCAGGGAACTCAAGGGATGAATTTCCCATCTTTCCTTCTGTTGACCACACTTCCTCCTGTTTCATCCAAGTGCCCAGGGGAGTTTCAAGCATCTCGCTGCCTCCCACTCTTCCTCCAATAAAAATGCCCCTTTTTATGCCTTGGGAACAGATGGGCTCATGTAGACCAGAGGAGGGATTAGCTCTGCCCATTGCCCTGCGTGGGGGGTTAAGTGTGTTTGGGGCCCCATTTTAAAGGGCTGGTGTCTCCCACGCCCCATGCCTGCTCTGGTGTCTCTTTAAATCAATCCTTGTTTGCCTCACATGCTCTGCCAAGTGTCCTATTTTTAGAGACGCTCCTTGTCTCCGATCCGACCCCCCTCGACTTGTTTTGCAGCTTCCCCTGCCAGCCTCTCTGAGCCTGAGCCAAGGGGGTGGGAGAGGCCAGTGCCAACCGCATTACCCACCTTAACGCTGCCCCCTCCATCTCCATGTCTCTGCATCCCACCCTCCACGTGTCCCTGCCACACTGGCCAACTGCCAGAAAGTCCACCTCGAGGGCTGGGTCTATTGCACACACAGCCCATTCCCCAGATAGCCCTTGGCTGCTCCCTCTTTTCCAAATGTAGCCCAAGCCACTTACTCTTTACTAAGGACTGCTTGCATGCCCCGCTTCCTTTCAAATCCGCCAGGGAGGAGGTTCCACCACAAACCATGTATTGTTGTGTGTCCTGTAGAAACCAGAGGCCTTCTCTTTTCTTCGGGTGCTCCCCTTTGGAGCTAAAGAGCAAGAGGAGGAGGAGGAGGAGGAGGAGGAGGAGGAGGAGAAAAGAGCAGAGTCCAGCTGAGGCGGGCTTCTGTTGCATTGCAGGCCAGGAACAAAATGTCCCAGAAGTGAGTCCAAGAAGAAGAGAGAAAAGTGGGGTGGAAGGGTGTGAGGAAGAGAGAAAGAAGAGCGAGGAATTCTCTCCAAAGTCTAGGTTGGTGTTTCCGAGAAGAGACACGAAGGTCCAGATTCCAACTCCAAAATCGGATGTTGACAATGAGAGGCCTACTACTAGGCTTATCGGACACATGGCCAAGGATTTATTCCCCGCTGGCTGGGTGATGCCATTTGGGTTTTCTAACTCAAGTGCCAAAATATCTAGATGGCCTCTAGTCCAGCGTTCAAATTACAGAAGGGATGGAGGGGTATTTTTGTGGTAGCCCCCTTAGTGACACTTCTGTAAAACTATGGGAGTGCTTGATTCAGATAAAATTAAAGGGAAATCAAAGGGTGGGCCTTGTGGATTTCATCAAGTCCAACTTCCCCACCACCAATAATTCCAGCCCTGCTCCCATTGCTAGGGGTGTTCATTTGCAAACCAGCTTTTGTTTAAGTGCTTGACATGTTTTATATTGTTTTTTAGGTCTCATCTCATCCTGTGGTATTTTATATGAATGTGTCATTTACAAACATTCAAATAAATAAAAATAAACATCCACTTCCTTCAGAAAAAAAAAAATCCAAATATTGTGTGCATTCACACCTCTCAGAATCATTGAGTGATGGACTGGGAGACATGAGGGTCACCTGCGTTTATACTTTGTTACTGAGTGAGCACTGAGAAACCAGTCATGGCAACTCAGCAGCACAGCGCTGATTGTGTGAACTGCCTACACTGAAAAGTGTTTGGTTCAAAGAGTGTCTGGTGTAGGCAACCTCTTTCTGTAATGGAGAGACGATGAAGGCTTATTAATGAGGAATTTTTACATTGACTACTTCAGCTCATAGCGACTTACGGTGAAGAAAAATCTTCCTTAAAAATTATAGCACAAAATAAAACTTCAGAAGAATAAGCACAAACTCCCTGGCTTAAGAACCAAGTTCCAACCCACCATAGCTTACTGGCTCAGTGTAGTAATTCACAGACTGTGTGCCATGAAACAACTGCCACAGTGATAATTATTAAATAATGAGGGACTTTTTATGAGCCTAAAACACTCCTTCACAGGGGAGGCTGCCCACTGTCTCTCTGTATGATTTACTGCTCTGGCCTTGCCTTCTTTAAATCAGCTTCTCATGAAAAGGAGTCAGGGCTGGAACAATAAATTCTGCTGCACCTCTGCATCGGAAGGTGTACTCCCTTGTGGACAGATGCAACAAAATTAGAGGAAGCTGCCTGGTGTGTTTCTGTGTAACACAGTGCTCTGAGCCTTCCAATCAGAAAACTTGCTCATAAAAGGGACTGATACAGAATCACAGGGGTGCTCTCTGCTACGAGTAGTTCACTCTCCCTCTTAAAAACCAAACTTTTCTCGGGTACAATAGTGGAATGTGCTTATTTCAATTCAGGTAGAAAAGTGTTCTCCTCAGCTCTCAGGAAATTGCTGGCTTGCTAAAAAGCCTGCTGAAAGGTATAAAGCCTTACATTGTTTTCTGAGGAACAACAGTGAAGAGTATTTGCTCACCTCAGGAGGAAGTGAATTCCATGAGGCCACTACTGTGATGTTCCAGTCCTCACTTCTTTCAGCGATGGGGCCTTCTGTTTGGTGGAGATATGGGCAAGAGAAAAAGAATGGGACCACATCCCAGGTGTTTTCATACCAGATACTGCATCCCTCAAGTGTAAAACAGCTCTTTGTGAACTTGCCCACTGCCAGATATATCTATATCCGTATTTGTGTATTTCTAGATGCTTTGGTGCCAGATGCAGGAAGACCCCAAGATGGTAAAAATCTAAACTAAATAACTAACAATTCCCTGCCCTTTTATGGTACCCAGAACTCTGCTGCTAAAGTCAGGCTGTCTTGTCCCGGTGTCTGGTGTCCTCTGAGGCTGAGATCTGCATTGTTCCATAAACCTGACTGAAAGGAATATAAGGCTGAATCATTTGAATTCTAAACTTTTAAATACATAATTTGCACCATGACGCCACTGCTACCAATCCTCAGAATGCTTCAAATGGGCTTTTAATATGGTTGCTTCATTGGACTTTTGTTCATGTCATCTTGATCTCTTTTTTGTGGTAATAAACCTTGCAAATAAAAAAGAATGAAAAAATGAGGTATACATTTGTTTTTTCTCGCTTTAAAAAGAATTCGCTACAGACGATACACTCTTTGTGCTAAGTTCCCAATGCGAGTGACGCTGAGGCTCCACAGCTGCCCTCAAAAACCTACTGCCTGCAATCTCAGATATGTGAAGCAGGGGTGAAGAGGGAGCTGGTCCTAGTTACTCACTAGTGAAGGGAAAGCATTTTTCGCGTGCTCAGGGATAATACCTATGAAATCACGTAGGCCAGGCCTGATCCCATGCTGCAGTCAAGATGTGACATGATTTGGGGCTAAACTCCACTGGACTTTAAATGTGTCTTTGCAACAGCGGCCTTTGACACCATCGACCATAACATCCTTCTGGACTGTCTTGAGGGGCTGGGAGCTGGGGGCACTGTTATACAGTGGTTCCGCTCTTTTCTCCTGGGCCGTGTCCAGAAAGTGGTGTTGGGGGATGAGTGTTCAGACCCCTGGGCTCTCACTTGTGGGGTGTCTCAGGGTTCCATCCTCTCCCCCATGCTTTTTAACATCTACATGAAGCCACTGGGAGAGATCATCAGGGTGTATGGGCTGGGTGTTCATCAGTATGCAAATGATACCCAGCTCTACCTCTCTTTCAATCAGAACCAGTGAAGGCGATGAAGGTCCTGTTTGAGTGCCTGGAGGTGGCTGCAGGATGAATGGCGGATAACGGATTGAAGTTTAATCCTGACAAGACAGAAGTACTGTTTTGGGGGGGTGGGGCGGGGGGGGGGACTCCCTGGTCCTGAATGGAGCAACTGTGCCCCTGAAGGAGCTGGTGTGCAGCCTGGGAGTCATTTTGGACTCACAGCTGTCCATGGAGGCGCAGGTCAATTCTGTGTCCAGGGCAGCTGTCTACCAGCTCCATCTGGTACACAGGCTGAGACCCTACCTGCCCGCGGACTGTCTCGCCAGAGCGGTGCATGCTCCAGTTATCTCCCGCTTGGACTACTGCAACATGCTCTACATGGGGCTACCTTTGAAGGTGATCCGGAAACTACAACTAATCCAGAATGCGGCAGCCAGACTGGTGACTGGGAGCAGCTACCAAGACCAAGATCTTGAAAGATGTACATTGGCCCCCAGTATGTTTCTGAGCACAATTCAAAGTGTTGGTGCTGACCTTTAAAGCCCTAAATAGCCTTGGCCCAGTATACTTGAAGGAGCATCTCCACCCACATCATTCAGCCTGGACACTGAGGTCTAGCACCGAGGGCCTTCTGCCGGTTCCCTCACTGTGAGAAGCCAAGTTACAGGGAACCAGGCAGAGGGCCTTCTCGGTAGTGGTACCCGCCCTGTGGAACACCGTCCCATCAGATGTCAAAGAAATAAACAACTATCTGATGTTTAGAAGACATCTGAAGGCAGCCCTGTTTAGGGAAGTTTTTAATGATTGATGTTTTAATGTATTTTTAATCTCTTGTTGGAAGCTGCCCAGAGTGGCTGGGGAAACCCAACCAGATGGGTGGGGTATAAATACAGTGGTACCTCTGGTTACGAACTTAATTCGTTCCGGAGGTCTGTTCTTAACCTGAAACCGTTCTTTACCTGAGGTACCACTTTAGCTAATGGGGCCTCCTGCTGCCGCCGCGCGATTTCTGTTCTCATTCTGAGGTAAAATTCTTAACTCGATGTACTACTTCCAGGTTAGCGGAGTCTGTAACCTGAAGTGTTTGTAACCCGAGGTGTTTGTAACCCGAGGTACCACTGTAATAAATTATTATTATTATTATTATTATTATTATTATTATTATTATGCCTTTAAGGTTTGTTTAAAAGGCAAATTGTATCAGCTCTGTGCACATGAGAATTACCTGGATCAGAGCAGGCATACGAGAAAGCAAATTTGACACTTTCCTTCCCTGCTAACACAACCCTGAAGAAAACCCATCCTCTGAAGGATCACCAAGGGTGCTTCGAGACAAACTGTGTATTGAGAATTCACCCTGATATGTTTGCAGGGAGATTAGATGACATGTTGGCTATTCATCCTTTATGTGGAGAGAGTGGGTGACATTCTGTCAAAACAAGTGCGATCTCACACCTTTTTTTTGTCATTTTCCTTATTGCAAAGAAGCCTGATCTATAGGGGAAGTGACTTGGTTGTGCAGGAGTCCCAAATAAACTGTAATAGCACAACCTGAATTTGCCAGTGTAGGATGGAATCCCGCCCGAAAACAGCGACTAATAGGAAGCGCCCCAAAGCAAATATCAATGAATTGGAGGATTTGCCCCACTAATATCACCAAAAGGGGCTTCCAGTCACTATTTTCAAATGGTATCCCATCACATCCCAGCAAGCCGCCCAATTCTAGCTGATTTGGGGCTCTTGTGAAACAAACTCGTTTCTCCCAAACAACTGATTTTTTTTGCAGAACGGAAGGGAAAATGCCCTGGAAAGTGTGATGCAACACTTTGCTTGATGATGCAAGGCTGCCTAATCTCTCCTAAAACAAATCAGGATGAAGGCTCATTAAAGAGGTTGTCTGGAAGCGACCCAAAGCAAGTATCAACTTTGGAAGAGGGGTGTTGCTTTAGACCACAGCAGGGGAGCTACTGGGTTCGGACACTGGCAGGAAGGGGAGAGAGAACTGGGGGGTTGGCACCCTCTGTGTTCTGAAGGTGTTAAAGGGTTAAAGGCCCTCCTCCATGCCTGTTCTGATTCCATTAATCTGAGTCGCTCTCCAGCTGATGTTATTTGCACTAGATAGATAGATAGATAGATAGATAGACAGACAGACAGACAGACAGACAGACAGACATATATGAGAGAACCCTGTATTTTGGATGCCCTGATGCGTTTAACTTCACATTGGAGTCACATCCATACCACTCATTTAAAGCAAATGGCTTCTCCAAAAAAAAACCTGGGAACTGTAGTTTACCCCTCACAGAGCTACAATATCCAGCACCCTTAACAAAGCCCAGATCACAAGATTCTTTGGAGAAAGTCATGGGCTTTAAATGTCTGCTGTGGCTACAGTGTGGACCTCAATTCATATTTCAGCTCCACATTGATAGCAAGTTGGGGTGGTATGGGTTAGGGGCTCAATACCAACAGTCAACCAATGCCATTCTTAGGTTGCTAAGCAAAGTATTTCAGCAGGGAAATAGAAAAGTTTGTAAAGGGTGCTGGATGTCGGGTTGCACCAACACCAGAGAGTTAGTAGCAGCTATGTATAGCAGCGCTCCCCCCCGTGTGTGTGTGTGTGTGTGTGTGTGTGTGTGTGTGTCTTGTGATCCTTCACTAGGATTAGTCCAGGATGCAAGCAGTACAGGGCCCAACTGGTTTGACCAGCTAGACTTGCCCAAAGAATGTGCCAGGCAAAACAGTCCCACCCAGCCCTGCCAGAAAAAGCAACATTTAAGTGGGTGGGTTAGGAACAGGACGCAGCCACTAGCTGTGAACTGAGAAAAGTTAGGAAGCTGGGAGAGAAGCAGCTCTCTGACACTCACGGCTGCGGAGAAGAGGTTATGCTTCGAAACGTAGTCACACAGAGTTCACTCTGTGTGCTGCTTTACGTGGGCACAAGAGAGGCATAGCGTCTCTCTTATCGCAACAACCGTGCACAGCCGTGCTGTAGTGGCAGCAACCTACTGGGGTAGTAAAAGATTCCAGCATCCTGTTGTTTTCACTGCATTTACAGGAGTGCAAAAACTGGGGCAGATGTCAACTAGCACCTGATAGATGACAATAAAGTGGGGCTCTATTAAGAGCAGTGACACGGATCACTGGGGAGACCCTGGCTATTGGCTTGAGTGTTTTATCCTAGGGCAGGATTGTGGAAAATGTGCGTACAAGGCCACATAGCAGTTTTCGTTTTGGTTACACGACACTCAAGGCAGTATGTGCAGTCCTGCCCCCATCTTCTGTCCTTACAATAGTCCTGTGAGCAAGGTTAAGTTGAAAGAAAGTGACTGGCCCATGGCCCACCTGTAAGCTTTGCGAAAGAACAAGGAATTTCCTTCATAATATTTATTTATGGTATTTATATCCTGCTACTCAAGGTAGTTGTGTGTGTGTGTGTGTGTGTGTGTGTGTGTGTGTGTGTGTACACACACACACACACACACACACTCAAGGAATACTCAAGGCGGAGACAAATAGATAGAGACAGACAGACACATACACAAACACATACAAGACTAGTTTTGTATATATAACACATACAAAACTACAGTTCAAAAGCAACAGCAACAAATCCATAGCAGTAATAAAACAGCACTAAAACAGAGGCTCTAATTTATAAAACAGAACAACCTCAAAAAGAGTCCCACTAAGCATCAAGAAAAGAAGGGTCCAAACAAACCTCCTTTGGAAAGCCAAAGGGATGGGTCTCCCCAGAGAACTGCCTCCCTGCCCAGGATATTCTGGGCCTTGGCTTTTCAGTTCTCTCCCTCAATCTCTGCCTCCTTCCCTAATATGCAAAAGAAAAGAGGAAGGAAAAATACAAGCCAATGTTAAAAATTTTAAAAAGAGGGAGTCCTTTGCCAGCTGATGTGGAAAATAAGAATATCCCATCAATTTAAACGTATACATTAATATAAGCAGTCCAAACAGGTGCCTAAATGAAACTGGGGTGATTGTAAGAAAGGGCGGTGAGATCTTCAAACCACTGGGTGATAGATGATGGGTGTTCATCCTTCCGGATAGCTGGTCCATCCATCCACTGCTTGGATGCAGCTTTTGCCTGCACTGCAACATTGTCCCTAAAATGCAGGTCTTTTCCCCACAGAGCTGAATGGAGCTCATAGATTTATGTGGTGCAAAATAAAGGAGACCCTTTGAGATGTGGCTCCTTTGAGATGTGAACTGAACTTACCCCATGCCTTTGGTGACTCCAGACATTAAAAATCAAGGCTGCATCCCAGGTTCTGTGTTTTGAGCATGCCTTTTTGCAACCAAATGCTGGGAACTGTCCCCCCCCCCCCCCGTAAGGTTAGTCAATCTGGCTCAGAAACATGCTTAACCTCAAAATTATTGCAACAGAACTAACCAAGGTAGATAAGGGGAAAGATACAGGCACCCTGCTACACAGTTGCTCATTTAAAAAAAAAAAAAAAACCCTGCTCCTATCTCCCAGTATTCTGGCCTGTGAATGTAACTACACTGGTGTAATTAATAATAATAATAATTTATTATTTATTATTTATACCCTGCCCATCTGACTGGATTTCCCCAACCACTCTGGGCAGCTTCCAACTGGAGATTAAAAACAATACAGCATCAGACATTAAAAACTTCCCTAAAGAGGGCTGCCTTCAGTTGTCTTTTAAAAGTTAAATAGTTGTTTATTGCCTTGACATCTGCTGGGAGGGCGTTCCACAGGGCAGGCGCCACTACCGAGAAGGTCCTCTGCCTGGTTCCCTGTAACCTTACTTCTTGCAATGAGGGAACCGCCAGAAGGCCCTCGGAGCTGGATCTCAGCTGAACGATGGGGCTGGAGACGCTCCTTCAGGTATACAGGACCTTGGCATTTTTTAAAAAAAAAGAGGGGGACCCTCTGTAAAATTATTGGTCTATCAAGCTGAACAATTTCTGCACTGACTAGAAAGGGATCTCCAAGATTCCAGACAGGGACATTCCCAGCCCTAAATGGAAAAGCCGGGGTTGAACCTGAGATCTTCTACATTCATAGCAGATGTTCTGCCTCTGAGCTAATATCCTTCCCCATGAAACAGGAGAGTTTGCCTGAGAACCCCTTTGCATCTAACAGTAAGCAAAACCATGGTTTATTATTAATAATAATTTGATTATTTCGTGCAAACAATGCACAGCTTCCTAAATTCCTGTATTTGCTTTCAAAAATTAAAATGTATACTCTCCTGCTTTGAAAGGCTTTCGTCTTCCCAGTTATAGACATGGGCGAAGTGAGGAATTTTTTTTGGGGGGAGGCTTTTGTTAGTGGGGCAGAACCTCAGATTTGCATTGATTTTGATTTGATTGCCCCCCCCAGCTATGTCCATGGTTATGGATGCTGTTGAATATATGGCTTGGGGTGAACCCAGCAGGGTGTGTAGGTGTGCAACTATCCAGAGATGTAGTGATCAGGTCCTTTACTTTGCGAACGCAACAGGGTGGGGGAAGACCAACTGAATTTGGCAAGATGGTTGCTTTAAGACGCAGTTAAGTAATTTTAGGCTCTGAGTGTTGATGGTCTTATGGAGAAGAGTTCTATAGATCATAATGTATATTACTTCAACCCACTTCAACATGTGCAAAACAAGCTCTGTTGCATTTGCCCCCCCCCCCCTTTTCAAAAGAAAAATTAAACACAGGTGTATTTTTTCCAAATGTTGAAACAGAACAACATTTCATTTCAGATCCATCTCTGACACCAACATCAGAATCCTAAAATGCTCAGGCTCAACATTTGGTGAACTTCCAAGAGGAAGAGAGTTTTAGAGCTGGGAATCGACCACCATGAAATCGCTGTTTGTTTGAAGGCACGTGTGGATTTTAAAGCTTCAAAATCCTTTACTGGGAGTCAGTCGTGGAACTTACCTCTGAATTAATATGCATTGCAAAGAGGGATTTTTCTTGTCTCACCTGATTGCAAGTTTTGATGGGCAGACTGAAGCTGCAGACCAGAGAGACATGCTTGGCAGCATTCAGCGAGTTGATGGTTAAGTTGAAATCTGACTCTGGATCTTTTATGTTGACCCAGGTTCATCATAGGGGGGATAATTGGTACCCTGTAGTTAACTTTGAAAAAGCAAGAGGAGGAAGAAGAGTTATACCAAGACGCCAAGCCTGCTAGGAAATCTAACCTTCTCTCCTGGAACCCTTTTTATCTGAGAGCACCTAAGAGCATGTGCAGAGTGTTTCCTGAAACCTAGAGAGGAATCCTGGGCAGCCCCCCCCCCCGCAAACAACATATATCTGACAAATGCAGGGGGTGCAACTTCAATATAGATTTTGAAGAATCACCTATTTTAAAGATCAAGCGCTGCCTGCTACCTAATCTCAAGGTTTGTGAATATGGGCTCCGGTTGCTAACCGCTGAGCGGAAATGCATTTTGCACATGCTCGGCGGTGCCGCCTCTTCCACGTTTTCCGGGGCTCCCATTCCAAAATAGCTGCTTCTTCTGTGCCTGAGCTGAGCCTGGCGCTTAACTGGAGCTCTGTAATCCTCGCTGAGATTACTGCAAGGGGAGACGGGATCGGTTGTGCGACTGAGCGATTATTATTTTATTTCATTATTAGTTCCGGATTAACTACTACAGGTTTTGTTTTGGCTGTTCGCTGCTTTCGGGAACGCCCCCTAGGGCTGGCCATAGGTTGCGGTGGGGAGGGGGGGATTCGAGGACCTTTGCCCTGTAGGGGGCGCAGGGTCTCCGCTCCCCACACATTGTTTCCCCCCATTTTGCATTTGCACGTATATTTTTTTAAAAAGTATACTGCGCTCGAAGCGAATCTGGCTGTCTGCGGGGAGCGAAGTGCTCGGGTCACCCCGAGAGGAGAGGGGGGTCTTTCTTTGCCTTTGTAGGGATCCCCCTTTGTTACCAAGGATCTGGGGGAAAATGGTTGACGGTCTCTCCTCCCCCTCCTTCTTCCCCTCCCCTGATTTCCTCCCCCCACCCCCTTTCCCTTCCTTGTTGGCAATCTGGATTGGCAGAGGCGGAGCTGGGGGGAGGGGATCTGGGGGGAGGGGTCTCTCCCTGGGGGTGGGGGGAGGTGGTGTTTGCAGTCAGAGAGTCAAAGGCAAGTGAAGGTGGAAAGACAGACGGAGCGACCGAGCGCAGCCGCCGCGGACGAGAGGGAGGCAGGCAGACAGACAGACAGACGCGCGGACAGTGGGTACCAGAAAAACAGGGGGTGACATTTTGTGGGTGGGAGGGGCTGCCAGTCTGCAAAGCGCGGCTGTCCTTTTTTCCTATCCCCTGCTCCTTCTTCTTCTTCGCCTCTGACCTCCCCCGATCCCTTGCGAGCACCCCGAAAGGGAGGGAGGAGAAATCTGTTGCCAGATGTTGCCTAGTTTTATAGGAGATTAAATGCCCCTGCAGGCAGAATCTCCCGCTTCCCTCCCCCCGCGCACACCCCTAAATCGGGTGCCTAACCTCCCTAGAGCTAACTATACAAAAGCCGCCTCCCGCCCCCCGCCTCTTAAAAAAAACACACAACCAAAACCAGAAGAGTCCTCTGTTGCTTTTCGTTGCTATTGCTGTGAGTATTTTCGGGGAAATGTCTTGTATGTGTAGGAGCCCCCTCCCTTCTCATCCTCCTCGCCCGCGCCATGAGCTGCTTTGATTTGATTTCCTGCCCGCTTCCTCGATTCGCTTTGCGATTGACACGATCAACAGACTCAAATGTCAAATGGAAAAACACTCCGGATGGGAGGCACCCCTCCCTCCCCCCCCCCAGCCCTCGAAGGGCCAGATTGCTTATGCGTATTGGGGAGGGGGGTAAAGAGAGAAGAAGGAGAGGCGGGTTGCCCCCCTGGTCTCCATGTGAGAGGGGGGTCTGTCAGGATGGAATCGGGAAAGACGGCGGGGGGGTGGCTGAGGGATTTTTGCCTTCTGCTGGAGGCAGAAGGAAAGGGGGGGGGTCGCTCGGAGGATTAAGTGGGTTGCAACCAGAGGAGGATTTGCAAGCTGCAGGGTCCCTGAGCTCTGCTGGAAGCGAGGAGAGGTGAAACTGGCGTCTGTATGTGCGTGTCCCAAATCCGCCGGCAGCTTGGTCCTATTTCTGGGAGTGAGCAGTAAGCCCCAGTGGGTAGAAGCAAGGGGGTGGGGCTAGGAGGTCAGGCTTCCAGGTGAGGGGGCCAGGATGCTAGTGGGTTGCAAGGGGGATGGATCTGGGAGGCAGCACTCCTAGGTCCTCTGAAGGAGCTCTGGGGCTCTCTCTGCAAGGCTTGGCAGGTTGGAGAGCAGTCGGTGGTGGAGTCAGCACTCCTGGGTTCTCTGGGAGGTGTGTGATCAGGTGAGAGTAGGTGGATGTTGCTGCCTTGGGCTCTCTGGGATCCAATGTTAAGGACCATAAAACCCAGGGTTGCCTGGGAGAGGAGGCATCCAGATTCTGCCCTGGCTGTGCAGAAGAAGACTTCCAGAGGCATACTGTGCTGTCAAAACCGTGTGCTGGGAGTTCAGCCGAGGCTCCTGGCTTGTTGGAGAGAAGAGCCAGAGAGTTCGAAGTCCAAGGCTGGGATGCCTGGATTTTTTATTCCTGGCTCTGGGAAGGGAGCCTGATCTCACGGGGTCAGGGCCCAAAGAGATTGGAAGCCGTTCATCCCCTTTGGAGCAAGGAGGGTGACTGGGTTTGGGCTTTTTTCCTTTTTTTGCTGCATGTTCCCAGCCCCCAAGCCTGGTGGGGCTTCACGTGGCCTCAGCTGCAGGTGTGTGCCTGTGTTTCCAGCTCCTCTGGTGTGAGTGCCAAGGCCGCCTGACACGTAGGCCCTCCCTGTGTTGGCATCTGTGGGTACCTGGAAGCTCTGAGGCAGCCTACATTACCTGGAGCTAACTTTCAGCTTTCCACAGTCTTCAGCAGAGCAGCAGCAGCACAGTCTCCTCCCCCTTGCCATGTGCTTGGGTTCTACTGCTGAAGACACCAGGGATCTTTCCCACATGTAGCACCTCCTCACACATAACCTATTGACTGTACTAGATGTGAGCACATCTAGGAACCCCCATTGCCCACTTTCCAGACAGAAGGTCTGGGAGTAATTGGGTTTATTCGGAGCAAGCAGTGAAGGGAAAACAGACCAGTTTTAGTCGAAATGTCTCACATGCATGGACATTAAGACTCTCCACACACAAACACACATGTCCTGGTATACACAAGTAGCTATTATTGTTGTTGTTGTTGTTTTAAAATTGGAGCACCTGTTTGTTGGGGTCTGGGGATGATATGTGCATAGCCTAGGCCTCTGAGCCGCAAAACAAAGTACACAACCCACGATGGGCTCAGTAAACCTAGTTTTGCTGCTGTCTTGGGACCTCCAAAATGGGGAGGGGGTTGGCAAGCACATGAGAAGGCTGAATAAACCTCCACCCCTTTGTAGCACTTCCTTTCTAAAATAGGTGTTGCCAGGGTTCAGATCTGCTTTTGGTAAAGTGGGGGAAGTGGGGTAGAAAAATCACTGCACGTGCTCAGAGGCACTCTTTACTTTTCCAAAAGGCTGGTTGTGAAAGCAGGGACAGGGAGGGAGGGAGATTCTCAGGCTTATTCAGCCCTGGATCAAACCTGGCTGTGTGAGTAAGTGAGTGAGTGAGAGAGAGAAAAAGAGAAAGGGGTGGGTGGGAGAGGGGATACCCCCACCCAGCTAAGGAGCCTTTTAACCACGGCTTCTGAGGTTCTGTGCAGCATTGGCTTGGTGAATGGAAACCTTCCTGGCAGGGCTGTGTCTTTAACAGCTGTGCAGCAGGCGTACATTCAACAGGTGGGGCTTTCCTTCCAGCAGAGCAGTCCGATTTTTTGGCTTACCATTCAGCACCTGAAAACACTGGAGACCTACCAAGGTGAAGAAAAATAGCAACAACAACAACAACAACAAAACAGTGACTGTAGAAAGGACTATACAGCAAGTGAGACAAAATCTGTGAATGCAGCATAAATCTAAAGCACCCACCCACCCAAGAATCCTGGGAATGATAGTTCACCCCTTGCAGGGCTACAGTTCCCAGCACCCTTAACAAACTACAATTCCCAGGATTCTTGGGGGAAGGGGGATATGTGCTTTAAATTTATGGCTTGTCAGGAGTAGAATACCTAGCCCCCAAAAGTACTTTATTGCATTCTGTGCCAGCAGATCGGCCGCCGTTCTCTCTGCAAACCTCATTCTCCCCTTTGTACCTTCCTAGCCAGGGACCGGGGAGATCCTGGCTTCCCCCACTTCGGCCTGGCCTTCTCTGCCCTGGGAAGATCTCTGTGTGCAGCTGCTGCTTCAGTGGTTGGCTGGAAGAATTCTCTTCTGGATGCCTGTTCCTTCCAGGCCCCGTTAAGGGCCCCAGAGTGACAAGGAGCACCCCGGGGGAACTGGATCGCTGCCCGTGCCAGGGTGATCAAAACAGCTATTTATGGCCCAGGAGGGGGATCCTTGGATGGAGGCCAGAGTGGAAACCAGCCACAGCACCTGGGAGGGAGAAGAAGAGGGAAAGAGAGGAGGAGGAGGAGAAGACGGAGCCTGGGAAAAGGGGGGACCTCCTGCTTTTATGGGGCTCCTGGCCGCCCCTCTGCTTGTGCCAGCAATGGAGTGGCACCTGGTGGTGGGAAGGAGGGAGGGAAGTAAGGAAGGTTCACAGCTCAGCAAGGGGAAAGTAGCCTAGTTTGAAAGAGCAAAAGAGGTCCGGGAAAGAGGATGCCTAGCCATCCTGCTCCCTCGTTGCTCCTCTCTTTTTTCTGTTCATAAAATTTAACTCCAGTGCAAAATAAACAAAACAAACAAACCCTCAGTAGGTAAGGCTTGCTTGAAGGTATCTACCAGGGAGAAGAGAGGAGATAGATGTTGCCCCAGTTTGGATAAAAACCCCTAGTTTGGGTCACAGGTTCCTGTGTCTTTGGTTAGCTGCCAGATAATGGCTCCTTCCATGGTTCTAGGGGGTCTATGTGTTCGTGGTGGTTGTTTGGCGTGCTCTTGGACACTGTGGGGGGGGGCATGCACACACAGACACCCGCACACGTACTTTCCCCTTCTCCAGAGTGCCCTGGGGCAGGAGGGAGGATGGTTCCATTTTTCAGATGCATCAAAATATGTGAGTGTTGGCAGACTGTATGCAGACACACCCCTTACAAGCACAGTTCATTACTGCATGTTCCAGAATGGTCCAAAGAGCTTCACAGTTCCTGCCTTTCTTCTTCTTCTTTGTAATCCTTCCAACAGCCCCATGGGCTACTCCTCAAAGGGATGTCTGCACCATCAAGGGTAGACTTGCATGTTTGAATGAGCTGCCATGGTTCTAACTTCCTTTAGGGATTGTCTTCCTCAGTACAGTGGTACCTCTGGTTATGAACTTAATTCGTTCTGGAGGTCCGTTCTAAACCCGAAACCATTCTTAACCTGAGGCGCACTTTCACTAATGGGGCCTCCTGCTGCTGCTGTGCCACCGGTGCACGATTTCCGTTCTCATCCTGGGGCAAGTTCTCAACCCAAGGTACTACCTCCAGGTTAGCGGAGTTTGTATCCCGAAGTGTTTGTAACCCAAGGTACCACTGTAGTGTGCATGTTCACATGACAGTCACCACATGAACAGTAATAAAGGCTGCAGTCCTCAACACGTGTACCATGATGGCCAATGTTGTTGGACTTCCAGCTCCTTTCAGTCCCAGCCACCATGACCATCAGGAGTGATGGGAGTTGTAGTCTACCTTGGCTGTCCCTGTATTACTGAACTACCCCCATAGTGGGACTAAAATGCATTATGTCGTGTTGCAGGCACAGAGAGAAATTCTGATACACCTGCATGTGTGAATCAGCCCTGGGAGAGAGATTTGCCCAAGACCACCCAGTGAACTTTGTAGTAGCTCAGGGCTATTTCCCATACAGCATTTTTTTCCTAGGCACAGCCAGGATGAGAAAAGAAGAAGATAGGCTTAGATCATTGACTTAAATAAATCAACTTCTACATTTTGAAATTCACATATTTCCTGAACAGGCATGAGCAAGCTGGCGAATTGCTGTAGCACAATTCAAACATTGGCTTGCATCCAGGCTCAAGTCAGTTGCACTCTGGGCACTTCCAGGCTGTTGCTATTCTCAAGTGGAATTCAGTCGCGTACTGGCAAATTTGGGTAGTGCAATTAGAGTTGATTGGGAGAGCTTGCGCAACAAACACTTCCTCCCCCAATGGTTGGACTTTCTGCAATTTTTTAAAAAATGCACTGGGAAGCTTTCTCTGCAAACAAATTAGTATGTACGAATGCTTATTAAATGGCCCACGTTGTCTGATTTTCCTGCAAATGAATCAGGAGGAATGCTCAAATAGGTTGCCATTTGGCACCCTTAATTCCCACTGAAATCAGTGAGGCTTAATTTAAGTCACAACTAACTTCTCCCATTGATTTCAGTGGCAACTAACTCTGCAATCATATATGCATATTCCCAGAAGTAAGCCCTGCTGAAGTCAGTGAGACTTTCTCCCAAGTAAATGTGCATAGGGCTGCAGCCTAACTTTGGTCGACTTAGTCTGGATCTAACCTGCTGGTTTGAAACTAAATGAAGTCTTAATATCAGCTAGGAACATGATCCAAAATGTGTGGCCATGGTATTCACAACTACATCTGTTAGAAGATAAATTTCTTTTGGGCTCTCTCTGTGCTATGTGAGAATACTAAGCAAGATCACTTACTTGGAAGTTAAGGTTGCAGTCATGTGCATATTTATTTGGAGCTAAGTCCTGTTGAACAAAGTGGGATATACTTCCAGTAAACAAGCATAGGACTGGGCTGTAAATGTCCAGAGCTTTCTGTAAACATAGGTTAGTCATTGCTGGGCAAAACACTGTTTGCCCATCAGATGGAAAATAAATCTCCACGTAGTTTGTTTAGTAGGTTCAAAAACAAGTGTCTTACTAGTCAACTATTATATGCAGTCACCACCTATTCCCTTCCTTAACTCCTCTGGCATGCACAGAGGGCTTTGGGAGAGGCAGGGTCACAGAATCATAGAATTGTAGAGTTGGAAGGGACCCCAAGGCTCATCTAGTCCAATGCAGGATCATCTGTTGTCTGTGCCTGGCATGGAGAGGACAGGAAACAGCTCAAGTCTCATGCTGATTGGAAGGTACTCCTGCTGTTTCTTACCTGCTCAAAAACTGCACTGGCAATTGAACCTTTGTCAGGTGCTGAATGTCCTGTTTGCTAGAGGACGGAGGGCGCTCGTCCCAGGTGAGCTGGCAAGTGGATTTGTGGAGGCCGATGCACAAATATTCATAATTTAAGAACTGGGACGCACTGAAGAGCTTTGATAGCGCACACTATAAAAGAGCCCAAGATCACCAATGTGGATGATCCTAGTGGCGTGTAGGAGAGCACATCTGTATCCTAGTGTCCACAGGCACCAGGTGCATTAGGAAGCCCTTGGCAATAAACAGGATACTCAAAACTTATGCATCGTTATGATGCTTAACCTCAGCAGTCAAGCGCCCTCTGCCCACCAGAGCTTTTTTTAAACAGACCAGACTTTATACAGTAATCTGTTTGATAGATGGCTGTGATTCAGTTTTAAGAGTTTGGCAGTATGAACTGGAACCTGTCCCATTCAGGTGTTACTTTAGATGGGTTGCTTGGGGGTTGGGGGAGACCTATGATGTATTTTGAAATGTTTTGTTAAAAAGTCAATTTTAAAAACAATCACACTGATTTTTATTTATCCTGAAGGGGGGTAGCTTTCCGCATCAACTGAACAGGGAATAGTCTAGCCACTGAACATACCAGTCCAGAGAAGGGGGAAGGTAGGAATTGGGAAAAGGATGACGTGGGCTTGAGGAAACCTCAGGATTTAGGGTGCGGATATGCATGGGGCTGGAGAGCTAATCTTTCAGCTAGGCTTTTAAGTTTTTTACTTCTGGCCCCTCCAGGTAGTTACTAAAAAAGAAAATAAATTGTGAAATATAAGTATAGATTTCTTTTTTGTATGATTGGAAAGATCACAGTTGTGTTGTGTATAGAGATTTGGTTCCCTCGGTGCAGAATTTGGATTGGGGAGGATAGTACCATGGCGCATACACCTTCAGTGTATGCATGCTTGTAACATTGGCTTTGCATGCAGAAGGTCACAGATTCAATCCCTGCCATCTCCGTGTAGGGCTTTCCCAACACCCTGGGGAGCCTCTGCCAGTCAGTGCAGGTAATACTGAGCTGGGTGCACCAATGGTTTGATGCTGTGTCTGCTGGTGTACCACTCTGCTCCACATGTCACAGCGGCTCTCGTTAACTACTGTAGCGCTTGATCATGTATGAGCAGGGCTGGTGCTGTGCCAGCTGCAGGGCTTAGCCAAGGGGTTCCGCTGCCACAGGAAGCAACAGCATGGCACAGTTCAAGAAGTGCCTCCCCACAATCTCTTGCTCCTTTGCCGAGAATTATAGGGTGCAATGGCGTTCATCAGAATTGCATCCTGACACCCATTGGGATATTGCAAAAGATTCTGGGGTACACGTCTCAGAGCACTGTTTTTTAATTGGAACCCTTAAGCTGAGCGATACCACTTGGGTTGTTTTTGATGTCAGGCTGACCCTGGGCCCCTGCCAAGGAATGGTCCTTTATATAAAGTTACACTCCATTACATAACCAGAGGATTTGGATCTAGGACAGCTGGGTTCACTTCTTCAGCTCTGTCCAGGACCCCCTGTGTACCCTTAGACAAGTCTCTCTCCCTCAGTCCCCCAACCTGCAAAATGGGAGGTTTGTTGCATTAGGCATAGGACCATTGGTCAAAACACAGTCACATAAATTCCACAGATTAAACAACAGCACGGTGCCGCAAAATATCACACATACCCGCAGACTTTTAAAAGATATTATTTCAACCACAACAACAAAACACAGAACACCATTTTAGGTATGATATTTTTACAACTTGTGTTATGTCCTCCATTCTTACACTTTGTCTTTGCAGCTGCCTCCGTGATAGTTAAACCAAAATAATAGCATCCTTATAGGCTTCAGTTATTTTCACAAGTAATCAAGATTCAGAGTGTTTGAGATTTTAAAATTTATTTTGCATCACCTGCATCAGTAATTTTAAAGTGACACCTACCTCATATGTTCTCTGTTCCACTTTCAATCCCACACTCACAACTTGGCACACATTTGTTTTCAATTATTTCTTATTTAAATTTGTATCTTGCCTTTCTGAGGAATGGTCTCAAAAGTGTCCAGCAGAAATAATACACATGCAATCAATTGATATACAATAAAATCAATACAACCTGCCGGAGATCCACAGTATGGGCAGTTTTATGTGTGGTGTGCAAAAGCACTCTTTGATGGACAATGAGGTTCATCTCTTTGTTAAAGTAAGGCCAAGACTCTGGGTTGGTGCACAGATACATTTCTTGACCTCTTCACTTAATGGCCAGCAGATAAATGTGTCACTGTAAAGTGATGCCACATTGGAAAGCATCACAGTTGAGCTCAACCTGGATAATATTCTAGTTCCATTGGCTAGCATTTGGTCCAGGATGACTGATTCACATCTGCCATCCCTGCATGATAGAATAGCCATCAGATGAGGACTCTTCCTGTGTGAGCCATCACTAAGATACAGCAGAAAGCCAGCTTTGAGGAAAACCATGATCAGCGGTGTACTTTGGTAATACAGCGCCCTGAGCAAGGACAAAATCTGGCACACACACAGACCCTAAATATTTATTATTTTCACAATAATTCCTTTTGGTACTATTGCTTTTTCAATCTTCTCAGTAGGTATCCATATAATATAGGTGGTTATTATCATCATTTTGTGCCCCCTTGGCTCTGCATTCTGTGCAGGGGAACTGCTTGTACCGCCCAAAATCTGGCTCTGCCATGACGCAGAGTCCTGACAGGAGCCCCATCCTCAACCAGTGACTTATCGGATGCATGTGGCTGTGCCCCAGCTAATACACTGCTTGATGTCTGTGTCTCTTATATTTTGCTTCAGGAGCCATGACGGAGCTTCAGGAAGTGCAGATAACTGAGGAGAAGCCGCTTCTGCGAGCTCCAGGAGCACCTGATCCGGGCAAGGTCAGCAAAAGGACAGGATTCCCCTGACTCTCCCTTTCCCTGCCATCCCTCTTTCTCCTTCTCACCAGTGTACCCAAAGCTGTCCAGTCTTGCCTGTTTCTCTCCTTGCTCTTTCCCGTCTGAAGCAGATTGGCAAAGCAGACGCATAAAAATTCTCCCTTACGCTGAGCTCAGTAGTTAGTCCATCTGGCCCAATGGCGGAAGGGCCCAGTGCTTCAGGCAGAAGTTTTGTTTTCGTTTTTCCCACATCACACTGTTGCTATATCCTTGTAGCTGGAGAGGCTGGCAAATGAACTTGGGCTCTTTCATGTGCAAAATATGTGCTCTACCCATTGGAGGCTGGTCCCTTATCGCAAATGCCCCACCAACCTTACCTGCCTGCCTTCTTCCTTACATCCAGTCCAGGGGGCAGCTCTGGGTGTCAGTTTCTTCCCCCCTCAATCTCAAGTGTTGCCCTTGCAGAATGCAACAGGGAGCAGGAGGAGGACAAAACCAGAATTATGGTAGTTGGCTGTGCCTGGCTTTGGCTCCACCTACTGGTGGCCTCCCTGCCTTCCACCCTACCAATCCCAATGGGCAGCCACCGCCACTGACTCTACCACCAATCCATGGCCCCTCCAGATACCTAAAAATTTCAACCTCTTCCAATCCACCAATTCTGCTGGCCACATCCATAGAGGTGACAGAGCTCTACTGAAAGATGAAGCATGTCTCTTTCAAAGCACTGCAGGACAGGGATGCAACAGCTGGACCATCTCTATTGAGGAGGGGGGAAATTCAGAAACTCATGCTCAACCACTGCGCTGCAGCCCTTCACTGGGAGTTGCTATTTGAGAGCTTTAACTCTATGAATAGTGGTATAAACCCTTATCCTCCCTTGGTCTATGCAGAGGACTTGTTTTGCCTTCCATTGATGATGAAGTGAGACATTTATATAAACTGGTTGACCGGAGAATCACATACCAGGTCCAGGGCATTATCAGGATTGCCAAAGCTGGCCTGTTCTTGGATACCCAGTAGAGCCTTGAGCTTCCAGATGTAAACGCTGAAATATGAATGAATGCAGTAAATAAAACAGCAAAAAAACACTTGCAGAAATGTTGCACTTAGAATCCTTTGCAGTCATGCTGCTGGAGGAGATTTAGGTCCAGACTTGTCCAGCCTGTTGTTGTGTTTCTGGAGCTGCACTGCAAATCCACAGACATTATGAACTGTACCCAGTGTTAGTCATACTCAGAGTAGACCCATTAAAATGGCTAACGTAGGTACATTAATTTCAGTGGGTCTCCTTTTGAGTAAAAGTTAGGTGACTGGAGCCCCTAGACTACTTATTTTAATTTACGGAGGCAACAGAGTTTGACCTGACCGAAGAGATGATGTGGTATCTGTTTTAATAAACCACAGACTGTATTTGGATAGAAATCAAACCATTGATTTATACGATCAACAGGTTGCTTTGTATCTAAATGCCTTGGTGCTATCTGCTTTGTCGTACTCAATACTTAGGGGTGCTGTCAACAAAGGATCTCCCCGCCCCCCAAGCTTGTGTTCCATGCGAAAGCAGCTCAGCCCTTGCAAGGGACAGTGCAGTCAAGTTAATTCCTTTTTACTCAGGTGCTAATCACTTCCCGGCAACTGATCTCAAAACTGTGAAATCGCCTGGGTTAAGTAAGGTGTGGGTGTGTGCAAATGTTCCCAGGAAGTCATATTCTTAATCATAGAAGTCCTAGGATATGTGGCAGGGAAAACATCTGGCACAGGTGTGCTTTTAGCCCAGTTGTCCTTACCATTGGACACAGGTTGCTGGGACTGCTCTGGTGAACTATACAGTCTAAATGGCTAGTTTCTTTGGGGAAGCATGGGTAGGGAGCAGGCCTTTGCTTTCCCCCAAAGACACAGTATGACCTCAGCTAAGCAATGCATCATTTAACAGAAAGCATGTAAGAAAGCAGGTTGAACCCTTAGCGTTACAGCTCTAGAGTGCAGTTAGCTTTCTGGGGAGTCCAGTTTTGCTCAATGTCTGCTCATTGCCCGTGCTGGTAAAAAGGGCCCCTATCTATAGCAGGAAGTCTCTGCACCCCCTTGATTTCCGCTCCCCTTCCCTATTCCCATAACTCTGATTCTTTTTCCTCACTTACTTCCCACCCTGCATTCTCCGTCTGTCTGTCTGTCTTCCCCCCTCCTTTCTCTTTCTCTCTCTCTGTGTTCTAGGATGCTGAACTGATAGCAGCCAAACTTCTGCAGGAACAAGGCCAGGTAATCACCACCCCTTCCCCTCTTGTTCACGGGGACAGAACTGGTTCCCCGAACCCTCAGAATGCCCCCATGCCAAAAATGCCAAACAGAAAGAAGCTGTGTTAACCCCTCAATGTTCGTTCCTTCTCTCCTTGTTCCATCCACGCTGGGTATACTGTACATCCAAGCATTGCAGTTGCTGCCTGATTGATTGAGCAGAAATCTTGCAAGTGCACCTTTCCCTCAGCCTGGAGTTTCAGAGTTCTACCCAGGGGAGCCAACTTGGGCCTAAAGTTATGGGTGCCCATGACGTCATGACGTCACGTGTGCCCTGGCCTTGGAACCTGACTTCTGGTGGCAAGGCCTCAGGGACGCTGTCTGAGGACTCGCGAGGTCTCGGAACCCGACTTCCACTGCCACCAGAATTCAGGTACCAAGGTCTCGCAAGGCCTTGGACAGCATCACTGAGGTCTCACAAGACCTTGGACATGACTTCTGGTGCTTTCAAGGCACCAGAAGTTGCACTGGGGGCTCTGCAGTGTGGGTGCTGAGCACCCACAACAAAGTTTTTGTTGGCGCCCCTGGTTCTGCTCCTGTTGAATTTCTGCCAACAACTCCTGTTGATTTGCGACTCTGGGATAAGACACTGAGTGCTTCTTGAGGGAGAAGCAGCAACCCCAGTCTGTGAAGGAAGAGTGAGCTTTCAGCACAGGGATGGAGAAGTTGTGGCCTTCCAGTTGTTGTTGGACCCCCAACTCCCATCACCACTGGCCATGCTGGTCATGGCTGGTGGGAGTTGGAGTCCTTCTGGAGGGTCCACATCCCCACGGTTTATTTATCAAGTCAGTGTTAGCCAGGTGTTGGGAACATTTGGCCCTCCAGATGTTTCAGAATTACAACTCCCATCAGCCCCAGCATGCATAGCCAATGGCCAGAGAAGACAGGAGTTGTCGTTCCATAACATCTGGAGGGACAAAGTTTCCCCAAATCTAACATAAGCAGATAATAGAGTCATGACTTCTGTGTAACCAACTTAAGGCCTTGTGAGCAGGAGCTGAGGGCACTTCTGGGGTTGCCACCTTTCTCTGTATGCTGAGAAAAGTTGCCTCTGTCAAACTGAAACAGAGCACTGCCTTAGGGTGTGTCAGACCACTGGTCTATCTAGCTTTCTTATTGCCTATGCTTGCTGACTATGCTCTTGTCTATACTCTGCAGGGTTTCAGGCAGGGGTCTTTCCTAGCCTTACTTGGAGATTCAAAAGACCTCTTGCACAAGATCTCGCAATGAGCCACCTTTAATTTCTCCATTGTATAATCATTAAAGGCATAACAGCTCTCCCATGGAATCTTGGCTCTGGCCCAGCCTGTTTCTTGTTTCTTGTCTTCGAGATATATAGGAGGCACCTTTGCCAACTCCAGCAGGCTAACACTATTCTTCCTTGCCATCTACCAGTCAATTCCTTGGTCAGTGCCAGGACCTTGATGGGCTTGAATTAAAGCTTCTACCATCCTTGCTTCCACTCTCTGGCCTTAAATGGCTGTAGGATGTGCAGAACCTCAACATCTGCAGCTTATTCCATCACTTGGGTTGCCAGGTCTTAGAAATATCCCTGCTCCTGTGCCTTTAACGAGCAAGTCCAGCCGTGCTCATCCCTTATGTTATGAAAAGCTTTTCCTGCTGACTTCTGTAAATCAAGCTGCTTTCAAAAATGCAGGAGCAGCCAGGACAAGTTCTGTCACCACCACTATGTTGAGGAAAGCTGCACCTGTTGAAATCCCTGCACCTAAAAAGGTGGCAACTCTTCTCTGTTTAGTCATGACCTCATTGACCAACCTTAGGCAAGGCAAAGTCCCATTTGGTAAAATAGGACAATATAATTATAGGGTTGTTACGAGGTTTAGTGACACAGCAGGTGTAAACGGAAAGAGGCAACCCTTTATATAATGGAAATGCTAAATAATAGCTGCTCTTCCTGATTGCAAAAATCTTATTGCACCAGTCCACCCACACGCAAGGTAAGTCATTCTTGTGCCCATTTTCCAAACGAGGAACTAAAGATCAGGAAACTTAGGTCTCTCCAAGACCACCCAGCATGACAGGGATCTGTCCAGGTCAAGCCCTGGGCAGGTCAGATTCTTAAACTATATTTGCATTTCATCCCAGAGCTAGAGGCAGACTCCTGGAGGCTTGGCTTCCAGACCTTACCAGCTGTTAGGATTCTGAGCTGCACTTGGTGGGTGACAAGTTTAGCTTTATTTATTGCTCCCTCTAAGAGCGAACGGAGGTGGGGTGTGCCAAGAAAAATGGAGCCAAAATGAGGTTGCTGAGTAACAGGAGGGGCAGTATTGGTAGCCCTGATGTTTTCCCAAGTCCAAAAATATATTTTAAAGGAATGAAATAAAACCCAGTTGGACCAAACAGAGAGAGAAAAAGACAACCTAGATGGACCAAAAACACACCACAAAAAACCACCAGCCCAAGCAGTCAGGGGGAGGATGTACTGCAAAAATTTTTTGCAATTCCACTTTGTTTATTCATTTGATCATTCATTCAGTGGTGTAGTGGGTAAATGCTGATGTTCGTGCCTTCTTCATGACAGGCCTGATAGCCAAGCCCCTCCTAAGCCTATACAAAAGAAGAAGAAAAACCTTTGACAGCATTTTTTCCCTTCAACCCATCCCCCACTTTGAACAGTTTGGGTGGGCTCAAAGTCTTGGTCAGTATTTTGTGACATTTTGGTTGGTCATGATGTAGGGATCTGGGATTATTTCAGAAAGGAAACTGCCGGTTTTAACCTCTTAGCTATGCTTGCTAAGGCTACCTCCCTCTTCCTCTGTTTAGTTTATTTGGTGGGTTTCTCTTTGAGTTAAGCTTAATTATTTGGCACATAAAGAATTGGCAAGTAATGCCCCCCCCCCCCCCCGCCGAGATGACGCCAACATCCCTGCCCCTCTCTGTTCCACCACACTGCTGCATTAATCACAATATTTCTATTGAAATGTTTTTGGGAACACAAACATGCACACAGGTGCCAAATCATCCAAAGTCAACACAAAAGCAATAAAACTACAACCCATAAAACAAATCAGAATGCAGGAGAGTAGATAAGAAAACGTAAGATTAGATTAGGCTGCAATAAACAACAGTAGCTGGTGTGCCGACATGGATGAAGCAAAAACCTCCCAAGGGGTTTATGGCTAGTTGAGTGACCAGATGCAAAAAGGGAAGAGGCCTCTGTGTATGGTCAGCTGGTACCATGTTGTGCACTCCTGCACTGGCATTATTCGCCACCCCTACACAGCTGTTAAAGACATGGGAGCAATGTCTGCCTTTGTACCATGACTGAAAACCCACCAAGCCAAACACAGCCCAACACTTTTCTGCAGCAGCAGCAGCAGCCCACAAGGGATTTCCTCTTTTGACTTCCTGCCTGGGTTTGCAAAACTACAGAAGCTGCCAAGTATGTTGTGTTTAGGCACAGTCCATTCTCTACAAGTTGTACCCTTTAGTATAAGCCAGACTTCCATTCTGCCATGTTCCCTTGGCATAGGATAGGAATGGGAAGCCTCAGGTCCAGGAATCGCCTCCAGGTCTTTCTGTTTGACTTTTGGGACTCTTGTTCCTCACAGGCCATGTTTCGCTGGCTCCTTTACTTGAATGTTTTTGCCTGGCTAGAACGTGTCCCCAAACTCTTATAATCCTCCTTTCCCATGCCTGGGTGGAGGATGGAGAGGGGTGTGAGAGTAAGTTAACATTTGTCATCCTGCCCACTTTTGCCTGCACTGCCACTACCACCTGATGTTTCCTAGAAGGGAATGTGACTCTCAGGCTAAAATAAGTTCCTCACCCCTGCCTTAGTAGAAACCCTGCTGCAGGACTGTATTAAGAGTCCTACCAGGAAGCTGTATATGACCCCATTAGAAATGCCTGTTAGTTGCCTCCCATAGTTTGTACACCAACAGGGGCTTCATGCAGGCATTCTCCTGTTGTGTTTAATCGTTGTGTGAGAGGGGGAAAGGCAGGGACAGCTCCTCCACCCCCCATTGCCATACCTGTCATTCTCCATGAGTTGGAGGTATAGCTTCTCTTCGGGATACAGAACCTGATGTCATGGGCTGTATGCCAGGAACGGTGCATGAGCAGAGAAGACTTCCTGCTTCAAAAGTTAACCCTCCAACTAACTCTTTGCTTCTGTCTCACTTGACCCCCATGGGACGGGTTGAGGGAACTAGCACTCTTCTTCCCCAGTGCATGTGGGCTCAGGACAAGGAGAACGCCTGAATAGGTCTTGTGTAGGACCTGAATACAGTACTCAGGGTTCAGCAAACAACCTTCCTGGCAAGCCACAATGCCTGGCTGGTGGCCTCTGTTTGGCTCAGTGGGTGCTGTCCCGGACTATCATCTGTAACCATTAGTCACTGCTTCCCGCTTTGGGCTGGTGGCAGCCTTGCCAGCAAGTCTTAAATCTAGGCTCGCGGTCGCTTGCCTCTCTTCTGAACTGTTTCTTTCATCTCCACCTTTTACCCTTTTCACGCCTGTGTTATTGCCTTTCTGGAAAGGAGTATCTGCCGGTGCCAAATCACTCAACCTTTCTCTGAGTGTCCAATTGCTTTTGAATACATTGAGTTCCCTTGTGTGCTATAAGAGAAAGCCTTAGCAGGAAGGGCTTGTAGAACAAACAAGGAACTTTAAAAAGAGAGAGGGAGAGAGAAGAAATGTGATTGTTTTGAATATTGGCCCAGGTTTCTCCCAGTGTATCATGGGAATGATAAGGTGGAGACGATCAGTCCTCTGACACTGAATTCTGCACTTGTTCTGGAATGTTGTGGGCAGTGTTTCGTTTTTAAGGCAGCGAGTGCCAGCATAGTCTTCACTTATGAGTCATACCGCCTGACCTTGCACACGCTTCAGATGTATTTCAAGATTACAACATGGCTTGGAGATGATTTGTACATTAGGAAAAAGCACAGAGGAAAGCGGATTATAATATATGGCATTTCATAAAATTCCAAATTGGGATGAGAAGAAAATGAACCCTGTATACTCAAAGCTAATCTATCTTACTTGGCATATTCCTGGACTGGACTTTACCATATAAACAACATGTTCTGGGTTTGATTCCTAACTCATATTTAAACCATGGTTTGGCTACTATTCTCAATTTTACCCTGAGAGCCTTGGAAGGGATGCTGATTTTAATCTACAGGTCAAAAAACATAGAGTTGAAGTAGTTGTAGGGACAAAGTAAGCAACTAGTGATCTTGATGGTCTTGGCGGGTACTTGGGCAGGGGAACAAAAGTGAGCATCCCATGAATCAGAGTCTTCTTTAAAACAAAACACCAAGGTTCTAGTCCTCAAGGCTGTGAAGATAGGCATGAAAATAGAAGGGTCAGAAAATCAGAAGCTGAGGGTGGTGGAATAGAAGAGAAGAATATTATCAATTTTTAATCACACTGGTAACTGGGTCTTTAACAGTATCATGATGTGCAGATAATAGAAGGGGGATAATATTTTATCTCCGTACTGTGATAAGGTCCACCTGGTGATTATGTATTGCTGTGCATTGTTGGCAATGCTGGGGACTCAAGTTCTGAGCAGAAGTTCTAGCAGCCGGGATGGGCCATGGTACATGCATAGTAGTTTTCACCACCCCATAACTAGCATAAGTAGAATAAACTGTGCAAAATAAGTGAAAATATCCAGTTTTGTGTGCGCGCATGTAATTTTCATTTCCCACTCCTTGTTTTTAACCATGCACCACACACAGCCTCAGATGTATGGGAAAGCAACAACTGACTGGGCCCTGAGTGGTCTTTTGACTTGGCCCATTTCGCTGCCGTCTCTGAACCCAGTCTCAGCCCTGTCCCTTGAGGTACCCTAATTTCAAAAGTGCAAACAAACTAGGATTGAACCTACGTCTTTACTCATGCACTGTATGTTTTCTGTGCAGACAGCTGCTATGATCAGCATACACTGGAAGCCTGGAAGGGGAGGGGGACTAGGATCACAGCAACCAGCTCCTTCCCCATGCCCATGTTGATTGTGCATTGTACATAGAATCTATGCATGCAAAATCTTTATGGCCATGTGATGTGCAACACCTGCATTTAGCTGGATCCCAGATTTCACAGAGGAAGCCCACACATATACAATCAGTTTACGGGTTACAAGGAACCATCTAAGCACAGAAGTCAGAGATGGGGCCACCACCACTTATGACCCGACTTCTCCCTCCATGCCCTCAGCATAAGTCTGGTTATGGCTGTCTGCACTGGGTTATGGTCTAGCCCTGTGATGTCACATTTGCTCACCCTTCTTTCTTTCTATCTCTCTCTCTTTTCCCCCTTCTACAGAAACACACAGTGGAGACACCTTATGGGGTTGTGACAATCACCATCCATGGGACACCCAAGCCCAAACGTCCAGCCATCCTCACCTACCATGATGTGGGACAAAACCGTAAGACTGGAGCACCCACTTGGTTGGGGCAGGAGGGAGGGGAGATTGGGGGCTTTCCAAGCGGTGCAACCCCAAGAGAGAACTTGGCAATTTGCCCTACAGTCCAGTTCGTAGAACGTTTGCATCAAGGATCTTGCCATTCTGGAAGAACCCCAAGAATTTTTTGTTTTGGTGGGGTCAGGAAGTCCCAGCACATATTCACACCTATGCAACACACACACACACACACACACACACACACACACACACACACACACACTGGGTCTCCTATTGTGTGGAGGTTCCTTGATACTATACCATTGGTGTGGGCAAACTTCAGGCTACAACCCCAAGATCCACCAGTCAGGTGCAAAATACAAGGGCCTATTTGGAGAATACTATAAACAGATGTCAAGGCCTATTTGGAGGCTGGAGCCAGGTACCTGCTGCCCCCCATGAACAAAACATTGGGAAGACCTGCATGTATGAGCACAAACCTACATCTAAGTTTGTGTGGATCAGAAATTCTAACAGATTAATGTAGGGAAGGAGAGCCATTTGTGGACACTATTCTTGAACAATGGGGAATCAAAAGCCTTTGCTTTCTGATTGCAAATCATCCTGCGATCTACTGGTGGATCCTAATTTGCCTTGATCTGCCCGCCCCCTGGGGATGCACTCTACCCCACCCATCACAATCAATCCTACCATAGCTGCTTGAGGACGAAGAACCAACACTTCCTAACAATGTAGAGGAGGGAGGGGCAAATACAGCCCCTCAGGACTCTCCTCGGACCACACCTCTCTTTGGCCACTCCCCTCACCACTGTCCTTGAGAGTTGTTGCCTGGCTGGAATATGTCCCTGAACTCTGATCATGCCTTTGGGTTGCTTGAGGGCGGAGGTGTGGGGAGAGGCGTCTGTGAGCATGTTTCCACTCTCCTGTTCTAGAATACCAGATCTTTGTGGCCTTTGAGGATGCTCGAGTTTACGTTGTGGTCGACTCTCAAGCAAGTCGGTTGCTCTGCCTCAGAGTCTGTCTGTAGGCATCTGACTCCTGCTGTCTCTGAAGTTTCCCACCCACCCACCTGCCTGCCTGCCTGCCTTCTGCCTTCTGCAACAGGCATTGAAAGCTGGAGGAGAGAGAAAAAACACTCATCCAGGGGAGGAGGAACTGCTGGCTTTCGTTCTTACTTGGTTGTTTATCTCAACCTTATCTTTAGCAGCTAATTTCCCCTACTACTCTCCCTTCCAACTCCTAGAGAAAAATAACCACCAAGTAGGGGAGATAAACAAGGGGCAGAGAAATGCAGCCAGCAGCGCCTCCTCCAGCACGTGTGACATTTTTATTCCCTCTAACCATTTATGCTGGTCTGTGAGGGAGTCTCCAAAATTCCCCATGGAATGGTGGAGCCTGCTCTCTCAGAGTGAGTGTAATGTCTAGCCAAGTCCTTAGTTCCCGTCCTAGAAAACAGGTATGATAGCGGTCTTCCTCACTGGGTTGTGAAAGTGAACGAAACATGGGTTGTCTTGCATTCTTTCCACAGCCAAGGGACCATTTAAACGATCACTGCTAAGAAGAAGAAGAAAACTTGAGGAAAGCTTTCAGTCATGCACCTTTGCATTTTGGTGCACTCTGGTCTACTTTCTCATACCCCCAAAAGGCCTGCTTTTTATTCCCTAACTCTTTAAAAAAAGGGGGGGGATTCATACCTTGATGTTAGAATCACCAGATTCCATTCTAAAACTTTAATTTGAAATTTTAAACATTGTCCTATTTATCGTTAATGTTTCCCAAGTTATCTGCACTCTGTTCCAGAATTCCCCACCATCCCTTGAGGCCAATCATCTCCTGGTTTTGAAAGCATCCTTTCCCATCATGGTGCCTTCCTGCAACTCCCATCAGCCCCAGCCAGCATGGCTGTGCTTCCATGGCTGTGCTGATGGGAGTTGTAGTCCAAAACATCTGGAGGGCACCAGGTTGGAGAAGCCTGGCCTAGAAGGCTCTTCTTCTCTTCAAAAGCTTTCACCCTTGTTAAGGAGAACATAGGAGCTCTCTCCTATTCAAGGTTGCTTGCTTATCTGAATGCCCCCATCTCTTGCTCTTTTGCCAGGCCAGCTGAAGACATTTTGATCCCTTAGACTGCAGCCCTTAGGATACTTACCTGGGGGAAAAGCCTCACTGAACACAGTGGGTTTCACTTCTGAGTACAGTGGTACCTTGGTTGTCGAACTTAATCCGTTCCGGGAGTCCATTCGACTCCCGTAACGGTTCAAAAACCAAGGTGCAGCTTTCGATTGGCTGCAGGAGCTTCCTGCACTCAATCGGAAGCCGCTTCAGACATTCAGCTTCCAAAAAAAGTTCGCAAACCGGAACACTCACTTCTGGGTTTGCGACATTCGGGAGCCAAAACGTCCCGAGTACCAAGGCGTTCGACAACCAAGGTACGACTGTAAACTTGCATAGGCTTGCATGGTAAAGCGAGGAATCCAAATAGCACCTTCCAGTGTAAAACAACAACAACAGTCAGTTTGCTGCCCTGTTTACTGACTCCTGGAGCAAGACGGCAGCCGCTGTCTTGATTTGCAGCTCGCCAGTCTCGACGGCACTACCGCTTGGCCTTCTGCAGCCTGACACCCACTTCTTCTGTCTCCCCACCCCCACCCCAGATCTTTCGTGCTTCGACACCCTCTTCCACTTTGAGGACATGCAAGAGATCATAAAGAACTTCGTGGTGATACATGTGGACGCGCCTGGCATGGAGGAGGGGGCCCCGGCCTTCCCTCTGGGGTGAGCCTTGCAGCCTCCATTCCTGCCCCACCCGCATCGTTGGGTGTGATGGGGACAACAGCCTAGCAGTCTAACACAGCCCCTGCTCTCTGCTCTCTTCCTAGGTATCAGTATCCCTCGCTGGACCAGCTGGCTGACATGATCCCCTGCATCTTGCAATATGTGAAGTGAGTTGGGGCGAGATCACACGGGTGGGTGGGTTGCGACAACAACCTGCGACGGGGTCACCTGCCAGCCTTCTCAAACAAGGGTTCTTTGCCCTGGAGTGTAAAATCAGAAAAGGCACAGCCTTTCATTCACATCAATCAAACAAAACAAAGCACAGAAACAACATCTGGGGACCCAAGGTAACCTACCAAAGTAAGATTCCTTCTTGGGTATTTCCCATTATTATCATTCTTCCAGTGGGATAGCCAGCCGTGTGTGTCTGTTACAGGAAATGCAAGTGTCTTTTGGCATCTTAAACACTAACAGAGTAATTGTGGCCTAGGCTTCCCGCCTTTTCATCATGAAGTGTTATATTCGGTTTGGCAGATTACACACACACACACACACACACACACACACACACACACACACACAGATAAATATAGATAGATAGCTGAACACACACTTAACACGTGGGAGAAAGAGAAAGAGAGGGGGAAGGGAATTGGAGCCGGGGGGGGGGGCCATGAAAACATGAGGCACTCAGTCTGTGCCATTTCAAAGTGTTCACTTTAGAGAAAATTCCAAAGGCACAAGATAAGCAAATGGCTGGAGCCCACTTCTGCTCCCAAGTGCCAAAAAGGTGCCAGGCAGCTCCTGCTCCTTTGCGTATTTTGAAACTGGCCTCTTTCTTCCTCCTTTAGCTTCACCAGCATCATCGGAATTGGAGTCGGAGCCGGTGCCTACATCCTGGCACGCTACAGCGTAAGTGGGTGGGGGACCCATGAGTGGTGGTCGGATTAAGTAAATGTTCTCCGTGCCCAGTTTGAACCTCTCCAAAAGCAGCAGGGCTGCAGAGTAGCTGACATCTGTGTTCCTATTAACAACCACAGAGCAGCGTTTCGGTTGTTTCCTGAGCTGAAGTACAGAGGAAGGATGGGCCCAACATTTGATTCCAGCAAGTGTGATGTGCTGCAGTAATTAAGAGAATTAGTTGAGAGACAGGAAATTCCTGTTTCAAATCTCAGGGGAGGCATGAACGCGTGTGGTGAAATTACATAAGTGGCTCTCTCTTAGAGGCCAAGACTTTGCCACAGGATGAATGGAGAAACTTCGTTCTGATGTTATCGATTGATTTGTTTCAGAGACGCCAGATCTGCATGTGTGCTCCCTGCTCCCTTTTTTTAAAATATATATATATATATATTTATCTTCACACCAACCTGTGAGGTAGATTAGACTGAGAGGGAGTACATGTCCCAAAGTCACCCAGTGAACTTCATGGCTGAGCAGGGATTTGAACCTCAGGCTTAGCTTGATGCTCCAAACGCACCACCCTATCTCTCTGGTTTCAGTAGGGATTGCTGCAATAATGTACACAGAGCAACTTGAATATGTGTCAAAAGCTATTTATGAGAGCTAGTGTGACAACGAGGAGGAGAGGACAAGCAATGCTCTGGTTCAGATCTCACTTCAGCCAGAACCAGAAGGGGGAAAAAGTTTAGCATAAGCAGAGCCTGTTGGATCAGGCCAAGGATTCTGCAATTGCCACATCTTATTTCCTTCCCTGGCCAGCCAGCTGCCTATGAGGCACTGAGAAGCCTCTGTTTTATGTCCCTGAAATTATACATAAGCAGTATGGTGAGCGCCATGCGAACATTTTATCCGCTAGTCATGAATGTTATTATGATTTTCCACAGCTCTCTCATGCAGACACCGTGGAGGGGTTGGTTCTGGTCAACATTGACCCCAATGCCAAGGGCTGGATGGACTGGGCTGCTCACAAGGTGAGACTGGGAAAGTGAAGGGGCTTACCACTGTCTAATGCGCCTAGTAATCAATTGCAGATGAAGTGAAGGGGTCTGATGCAGCCTTTGCTCACTTGGTGTCCTCCAGATATTTTGGATTGCAGCTCCCATCATTCCTGACCATTGCCATGCTGGCTGGGATGATGGGAGTTGTAGTCTAAACATTCGGAAGGCTCACAGTTGTGGCAGGCTGCTCCAATGGGCGCTTGAATCATTGTTCTTATTTCTACAAATTTAAACAGCTAACACAACCTATTCTTTGCCTGTTTATAATGACAAAAACAAAAACAAAAAAAGCCCATAAACTTTGGTGTTGGTGCCAGTTACCCATCACTATCGAGATAGCAGAAATTCCTTTCAGTCTATCAACCTCTCAGCTGCAGGCACTTCTAGACTGTTGCACTTTTGCGGATGGGATTCAACCACATACCAGCAAATTGAGGTCATACAATTAAAGTGGCACTTCTGCACAACAAGCCTATTTCCAGGGGGGAGGGGGGGGAGATACGTTTTGTGCTAAAGAAAGTGATGAGAGGCTTAATTCATTGTTATAATTTAGCTATTATTGGGGTATACTGGAAAACTAATTTGATTTTTTTAAAAAAAGAAAGTGGCGAGATGTTGTAACTGAAAGTGGAGGATAACAGTTACTAGATGGGGTGTATAATCTCCCCACAAACAAATGAATGCTCAATAGTTGCTTGACATCTAATCTCTTCCCCACAAACCTTGTTCAAAGAAACCAAGATGAGTGCTCCATAAACAGGTTGTCTGAAAGCAACCTCCATTTTACTCTTCTTCCTCTGTCTGCTGCCCTGTTTCATCTGCTTACATTTCTGTCTCCCTCTTTTTCCCCCTCTGGTTTCTCTTCAACTTTTTCTTCGCCCACTTTCACCAAACGCTTTACTCCCCCCCCCCCCGACTTTTCCTCCATATTCCTCCCAAGTTTATCGAAGACTCAGATGTGCAACCTACTCCCCCAAACAACCTAAAGGGCGGGATGCTTAGACAATTGTGGCCAGGTAGCACCACCTGGCTAAGCTTTCTAGTGAGCCTCCTCTTTCCCAATTTTTGGCTCTGGGAACTTAGGAGATAGGAAGGGTAAAGGCCAATTTCTGAAGGAAAAAAATTCAAGGGCTGTGACTTACATAAAAGCTATCCCTCTTGATGTGTAGGTGGCTTCCCATGAGGCAAGACACAGCGAAAACAGCAAGAACCTTTATTGAACTACATAACTGGGAAACGGGCAAAGCAACTGCTTATGTACATTCCTGATAGTCTGGGCCACTTCCACTCCCAACGTGATTGGCTGTCTAAACTTCCAAGCTGCAAATCATGACTCAGAGTTCAAGGGCCAATGGCAGAGGCCCAAATCCTGAAATGTTCTATGATTAGACATCATGTATCGAATCAGAACACAGGAGCTCAGAATCCTTAGTCCAGACTCAAGCTCAGGCAAACACAGACCACTGAATACATAACACATCTCACATTATCTTGATGTCTTTTAGAGGTGGGATACAGTAATTCAGCAGTGGAATAAAATGCATTCTGCATATTCTCAGAAGCACTTAATTCTGATTTCTTTGCATGTTCCAGGATGAAGCCCTGGTACTGAAATGAGATTTTAGCGTTTGAGTACAGGCTGTGCTCTGGAAGGCAATAGATTCTCAGAGATCTCTGCTTTCCCTCTGGGGAATAAGCCAATCCCCATAATTCTCATGCAGGTGCCAATCTGGCCCATTCAAACCAGTGTCTACTTTTGCATCTCCTCTGATCTCATTCTGTTTCTCTCTTCAGCTGACTGGCCTCACATCCTCCAACTCTGAGATGATTCTGCAACATCTCTTCAGCCAGGTAAGCATTTGCAAGAGGGGAGAAGGGCGACAGTAGTTGGTGCATGGAGCGGTGTGTCGGAGATAGAATGGACCAGGGATACCCCCCCCCCCATCTGAGAAGGTGCTCTCTAGTGATGTGAGAGCCTTCGCCAACCTGGTACCGTCCAGATTATTTGAACTGCAAGTCCTATCAGCCTCAGTCAGCATAATCATGCTGACTGGGGTGGATTGGACCTGTAGCCCAAAACCTTTGGAGCTCAGCAGATTGGTGAAGGTTGGTGTGGGACCAAGCTGAAACCATTCTTTAAAATTCATGGATTTAGAACTTTATGGATTTATTATTATTATTGATTTAAAAAACACTGTCTTTTTTATCTTTACTTCATACTTCCCCACCCCCACTTTTTGCTATATGTACATTACCACGTACCGGTATTTGTATAGATAGCTCTTTATCAGTATATAATAAGCATGGTTAAAATTGGCCACCTTTATAACATAAATAAAACAACAAGACATCTTCATGGAGTCAATATAGAAGCAGCTAAAACAATAAGGCAGACTAATCAATGTGAACTGTTAAAATGGCTGGGCAAATAAAATAAAATTTCAACCTGGCACTGTAAATCATGTCAGCAACAGTCACACATCAGTACAGAAGGTATTCCATCGTCAGTGTTCCAACATTATCTATCCAACTATTTTCTCTCTCTTTTGCAAAATTACCAGGAAATTATATGGTTGTGCTTTACCCTACACCTTATTCCAAACTATGTAATTTTTCTATAGTGCTTGCATTTCCCCAGTTACCCTCACTGACTGTAATATTTGTGAGTTTTATGCAGGTGTGTTTATTTTAATAACAAAAGTAATTGCACGTATAACTGTTGTGCATGTCACTTTACAGAGTAATAAAACAAAAGAAGAAATCTCCATCTTTTTTTTAAAAAAATAGCCTTGCCAGACCTATTCAGTGAACCTAAGGCCAACATATATTTATTTTGTTCCAACATGTAAATGTTAGGTACCACCACCACTCCATTTGTATTCAGGTTGACTGGTATATTGGTAATAATTCTACAGTTGGGGGTGGGGAATCAATGCTATCAAATGGGGTTTTTTTTTAAGCATTATGACCAAAAACCTGGAACTAAGTAAAATCTAAATTTCTAAAATGTGGAGAAAACAACAGAGGAAAGAAAGATGGAAAGGGTACACAAAACTGTAGAAAGAGAATAGCTTCTGCCTGGACATAAGTGTGCAGAAGGGATAGAAAATATGGAATGTCCTCTCTTCTTCTGAAAAAGATCCATTCAAATGAAGGGTGGGCCCTCTTGGGTAGCCCCCACTCTTCTCAATAGGGCTTGCTCGGGAGAACTTCCCACTTGACCCTGCCTCAGTGGATAAGCTGTCTCCAAAAGCCATCTGGCTACCACTTCACTTTACCTCATGATTTCTTAAGATGCTTTTAAAGACATTTTTCTTGTTTTGTCACTTATTGTTTGCCATCCTGGGCTCCTTCGGGAAAGAGGGCAGGATTTAAATATAATAGAGAATAATAATATTGAGCCACTATGTGGGGAAATGCCAGTATAGTTCCCTTGTTTGAGTGAAGAACTGAGGGGCTCTGTGTTATCCATGTCACAGCAGTCCCAACTGAACTGGGATTCAGCAATGGCTAGCCCTGTGAGTGAGACACACACATTTCTCAGTTTTGCCAGGATTAGCAACCTTGGATGTTCAGAATCATGACTGGAGAACAAGGGGAAGAAGAGAGACACATCACAATGTCAGCTTTGGTTACCTCAACAATCACCATCTAAACTCGAGGGCCAGAGCACGGCCTGTTTTGCAAATTTGATGAAAATGAATGAAGATGGTTTTGCTTTCTCTAAACAAGGGATGGCTGGAGTTGGTATCCAATTATGCATCTTAAAAAAAAATAGTGGGGATTTGATGACAGGCCAGTGTATTTTTAGGGGGAGGGGATGTTTGGCATTCTTTGCATTTTTGCAAAATAATAATAATAATGTAATTTACATTTGAGAGAAGTGATTGGGGTTGCCAAACTTGCAGAAGAAAATATCTTGGCCTGTTCTTGTTACTGTTCGGATCTGTGGAAATCAGATAGCAGAGCTTTTCATAGCACAGAAATAAGCATTTCCATGTACTAATTACGGCATGTCTTAATTGAGTGGGATTAGGATATTGCATTAACACCCCGTTTATGTTCTTCCACAGGAGGAACTGTCCAAGAACACTGAGCTGGTGCAACAACAGCGGCATGTCCTGAGTCATGCAACCAATTTGCCCAATATCCAGCTCTACTGGAGCAGCTACAACAGGTGTGTGTGTGGGCAGGACTTACCTGGGTGGGGACACAGCATCAAAGACCAGCGTGAGGGCATGACAAGGTTGTGTTGGCAGCAGCAAGCCAGAGCAAGAAAGATAGTTGTTGTGCAAGAAACAGATCCAGACTAAGCAGGAAGTCTTTTATTAGACCTCTTCCTGTCTAGGTACATCCAGTGGCCAGCCTGGGTAGGCAGGGCTGGTCCAGACACCAATAAGATTTTACTGCGCAGGAATATGTTCCCTCTGTAATGTCTTCTTTTGAATTTTAAGAGACATTTTATTTTCTTGTCAATTATGTTGCTTTGAACATCTATTCTATATTTTATCTTCTTATGTAATGCTTGATTTTGGAATGTTTCATGCGATGTTTTAATTTGGGTTGTAAAGCGCTTTGTGGTGTTTTTCTTAAAAATATAAAGTAGCATAGAAATGAAATCAACAACAACAACAAAGTTGTAGATGATAATAATAACAATAACATAGGTGCAGATTCCCTGCTCAAGACCTGGTGGCCTCTAGTTCTCCAGCAGACTAGAGTTTAGCAATGTTAGGTAGTTGGCAGGGATATAAATATTAAGGTATCTAAAAAAATAACTGGAACCAGGACTGGCACAAGACATTTGCATGCACACACAATTCCACATACAGAGGTTGACTGGGCTGGCAGTTCAATTTTGCTTAGCACTTCTAACAGTGCTAAGGACTGAGGACAGCAGGCTCATTGTGGCTGCACAGCACTGGCTGCATAGCAAGTGACAGAAGGGTACAACCAGGGGATGCTCAGAATGATAATTCTCCCCCACCAGCACTTACCGCCTGAGGCAATTGCCTCATTCTGCCTAATGGCAAGGCCCCCTGTGACTGAAACGCTCTTTGATTCCCACACAGGCTTTCCTCGGACTTCTGACAGCTACGGGTTTTCTGTTCTGTATTAACTGCTTGCTTTTTCTATTGAAAGAACTACTTGCCTTTAGAGAAGCACACCCTGTGTGTTACCGCATGGCTCACTGCTCTGAGGATGTCTCCTGACTGGAAGGCAGCAAGCCCAGGGCAGTGTGACTCATGCAAGGATGAAATGGGTGGTTCTGCTGCATCTCTCCTTTGGGGAATAGCCGAACATCCATTCAGACTCAATGCAGAATCACAGTAGAATCGCCCGTCTCCAGCTGAAATGGATTGGAAAGGGGTGGCTGTTTCCAAAGTTGAATGAGCCCTTGGAGAAGTGCCATCTGGACCCGTTCCACTCCTACAGGGTCTTGGGGATAGGCCCTCTGTGTGGCTAATTTTGTAGTTCTGGATAACGACCCTGTTTTTTATTTCACCATAACTTAACTTCCAGGGCACTGTAAAAAGAGTTTGAAAAAAACACAGCCACCGTCTGGTGTCAATATGAGTGTTAGTCTAAAGAGGGCTAAAAACAGGCACCCACAGTGATGTTGTGTACACACCATACACTTAACAGCATATATCAAGCATGTGGTTTTACCCAAAGAATCCTGCAAACTGTAATTTACCCTGCACAGAACTACAGTTCCCAGCACCCTCAAAAAACTATAGTTCTCAGGGTTCTTTGAGGGAACTCACATGTTTTAATTTAAATGTAAGTTGTGTTCTGCTGGTGTACCAGAGCTGAAAGGAGCCACTTGCTGAACCTGGGCCTGGGTAGATGGTTTAGGTTCACGAAAGCCCTTATTAATTTCCTTCAATCCTCATTTCTTCTCATAGAACACAGTTTAAGGAGTTGCCATTCTAATGAATTTGCTGCTTTTTGTGTGTGTTTTTTTTTTTGCTCACTCATAAATTTAACCTCATGCTTCTCAGAAAGGCTGCTCTGTTTAAAGGTTTTGACAATATGCTGGTGTGTGTTATTTAAACATAAATCAATGAACTGATGGACTGTTCAAGTTAAAAGGCAGATGACTGAAGCCTTTGTATTATTTCAATCATACGTAAGCTGCCTTGTGCGTGGTTGTGAAAAGATGGGATAATGATAAATAATAACTGCAGTTGTTTAGTCACTGCACCATTTGGTTGGCCCAGAGAAAGGGATGAGACACAGGGAGGATTGTGTGTGTGTGTGTGTGTGTGTGTGTGTGTGTGTGTGTGTGTGCTGGGATTCTGCAGCAGTTCCAAGGGGGGGGAAATGCAGGATGTTATATTGGTGGTCGAATTCAATCTTCAGAGAATCTTAACTTTATTTATAAAAAGAAAAAGGAAAAAGCAAGTTTCCAGGCCTCATGGCTGCAAGAAAATGTTGGAAGGTCTGTTGGCAATGCCAAAGAGAAATCTCAGGTGCTGGATGAGTGGCAGAATAAGATTTCCAGACATTAGGGTATGGCTTGCATACTTCTTTGCTTCGTCATATGACTAGTAAAAACAGAAAGGCAAAGCAATCCCACTTCTAAAGCCCTGCAAGCCAGGATATAAGGTGGGAATTATTATTTTTTCTTTCCCATGGGCTAGCTCCAGGCGAATGCAGCTGAGGGGTCCAATATAGTATATATTAGGGATGGCATATTTTGAAGAGCAAAAAAGAGGATCCTATGACAGACATTCAAAGCAAATGAATGCAATTTGTCCCAGATCTTACCCCTGAAAAAGAAGGTGTGTCCTGGGAAAAGAGGACACTTGGCAACCCTGTTTTAAAACACATGGCTTCCACTAAAGAATCGTGGGAACTGTAGATGGTTAAGGGTGCTGGAAATTGTATCTTTGTGAGATGTGAACTAAAGTTCCCAGGATTCTTTGGGGGGAACCATTCACTTTAAATGTATTTTGAATGCATGATGTGAATGTGACATGAGAGTCAAGGCTTCAGCATGCCACCCCAAAATGCCCCAGTGGCAACTTCCCACCCGTTGAGCAAAGCTCAGGGCTTCTACTGAGAGCAGTGTTCCTCTCCACTGGCAGAAGGAGATGGAAAAGGCAAGTAGTTGTGATTCTCCTTGCCCCTTCCTCCCCAGAAGTAAACATCAGGCTCATATCCTCAATGATGCAAACTTTTTAAAAGAGTTGTGACTGAACAATGCAAAATAAGAGGATGATGCAAATTGTCATCAGGTTAGAGAATTATGCTCTGCTTGGTGTAGGATGTAGATTGACTGAAGAATTCAGACTGATTGTGCTGGGATTGTTTTGTTTTCTTTGTATTTGACCAGTACGCTTGGTCCTGAAAGTTGGCAAGGTTGCCAACCTCTGGGTTAGAAGGATATTTATGTGCCTTCAACAATTGTATGGAGAGGAGATGTTTGGAGTGGCCACAGTGATCAAGACAGAGGAGCACTTTTTTGAAGTGTTAGGGGTTGGCAACTCTTAGACCTAGAATTATATAACAAGGGAGACCAACATATGGAGAGCCTGGTGATGGTATTGGTATGCAGGGGCAGGGAGCGGGTTGCATAAGGAGGTCTTTGTTTAGGAGGCTGGAAAAAAAATAAGCTTACAATTCCCTTCTTTCCCCCCTTACAGCCGCAGAGACCTGAGCTTGGAGCGCGGAGGAGACATCACTTTCAAGTGAGTGCCAGCCAGCACCTGCATTTTCTTTCACACATTTGTGTCCTCAAGTTGCCACCTTTGCTTCTGGGAGGGATCACATGCTGTCAGTAGCAAACTGGTTTTTTAAAATTGGTTTTTTAAAACAGATTAGAGGCTTGGGTTGACACTTGATGCACAGTTCATCCTAACACAGCACTGAAAAAGATGCACATTAAGAGGGTTGCCAGCCGAACAGGAAAACTGGTCTGGCCTGCTCTTGTGCCTTTGAACAGCGGCTTGAGGTGCTAGCAGTGCAGCTATTCATGAAACTGGATATGAAATTTATTACCTAAAGCCTGCAGATTAAGCATTGCTTAAAGGCATAGGAACAGTGGCAAGTTGAAAAATTAGCAATTATTTATATACAGTAATACCTCCGCGAACATCCGTCTCGTCTAGCGTCCATTCCGGCGAATGTCTGCTACAAACCCGGAAGTACCAGAACGGGTTGCTTCCAGGTTTGCTGCTCGTGCATGTGCAGAAGCGATAAATTGCGCTTCACGCATGCGCAGAAGCCCAAACCGCTCCGCGTGCGCACGTAGACGCGGCGCTTTGCCCTGCGTCCTTTTCGGCTAGCGGCCGGGGCTCCAGAATGGATCCCGGTCGCAAAACAAGGTATGACTGTGCTTTTAAAGCACTTCTGCATTCAAACATATATAAGTACTTTAGAATCTCTAGGAGGAAAAGCTGTAAGAGCATAATTTTTTAAGATGCGTCAGTGCCTTCCCACCTATTCCTACATTGCTTCTCATCCTCATTAATCTTATTTTAGATTAATTAGTAACAAGCTTGCTCTGTTTTCCCAGCAATTCTTTTATTTTCTTCACTCTGAAACTTCAGGGACTGGCTTGCATGATTAATTAATCGAAAATAAAAGGTGTGACCTTGTGAATAACTCCCAGGGGTGGCAAGAGGGATGTGGAAAGAGAGATGCTAAAAATAGCAATTTCTTACGTTGTGTCTGAACGAAGGCAATCTTGCATTGCAGTTTTTGTTCCTTCTTGTTTTCACTGATCCCAACTTAGTGGGTCAGCGTCCATGGGTATCTGTCAAGACCCCAGTAACAGCCACCCCAAAAATCCTCGCTACTGTCACGTGCTCACTTGCCAGCTTTCTGGGCACACCAGTGAGGAAAATGGAGCCAATTCTGCAGGCATCAAGCAGGGGCTACACAGAAGGGCCACTGGGGGGCGCCTCCAGATTCCCCGAGGTGCATTTTGCCACTGGGAAGGGCTATAACTCAGTGGTAAAGTCTTGCATGCATAAAATCCTAAGTTCAGTCCCTGGCATCTCCTGGTAGGGCTAGACAAGCACTTCCAGTCAGTGTAGACAGGATTGAACTAGATGGGTCAATGGTCTGACTCAGTACAAGGAAGCTTCCTAAATTTCTGTATGTCATTGGCACAATAATAGTGCAATAGTGGTGAATATATACCAGAGGTCCACACATTGATAAGTTATTCTGCAGTGCTTCTCCAATGTTATGGCATTGCCGTTTGGAGGGGCACTCTTGTGCTATAGGGCAGTGAAGGGGGGGGGGAATAAAGTGGAAAATCTGAGTATAAAAAGTTAAAGGATTTCAGCAGGAAGTCACAGGGCATGCACCAATTGGAAATGAAGCAGTATGTCCACCTTGCAACTTGTAGGCACAAACAGTATTGAAAATGGAATCACATATAACTTCCCCACCATCATCATGAATTCACAATAAAAAGGAGGGTCCCTGACTATGTTCTTCTGAGGGACCCAGAAAAAGCTGTTTATAACCCTGATTTTTTTTGTGTGTGTGCTCATCTTCATGAGTTTCCCATTCTTGTACACTTGCTCCTTTGAGGAACCACGAGCTGTTCTTTTGGTTGAGCTATTTTATTTTCAAAAAGAAACCAACGCCCTGAATTGACACAAAATTCAGCTGCACACCATTTTATAACAGCAAAACTCTGCTGGAATGGGAAGTTAATGGGAAGGAGGGCTTCCATCTCTGTGGAATTTGGATATAGGCCTTGGTTCTTGTGCCAGGTTTCATGAGGGGCCTGGGCTGGCTCAAGCTATATTGCTTCTCCAGGCAAAAGAAAAATTCACACACAGCCTTATTGCAGTCTGTAGACCCAAAATACATAGTACAACAATAATGAATAATAATCAGTAATTATAATTTTGCTGTTCCCAATATTGACACCTTATATGCAGGGAGATTACGGTCCTTCCTTAAGGGTCTTCCCAATTGCAGTCTTGTGCCCCTGGTTCACAACTGGATGGAGTGAGGAGATGGAGCTGCTACTGGGAAAATGGCGGCTGCCCTGCTTCCTCAAATGTTCGCAGGGTGGCGGGTAGTGTGCTCCTCCCTTGAGGGTTTTTGACAGTAAAACTGTGGCTCTCGAAGTTTGACACCACTCTCCACCCACCCAAAATGGTCTGTATGGCCTTTAGGGCTGAGCTGACCCTGAGACAGGAGGGTATCAGTAGTGTACTGTGGTTGCTAAGCAACCTTAGGAAGCACCTCTGCACCCCAAACAAAATGGCTGGGTCTGAGCTGATGCAGTGTGCAAGAGTGTGTAGCTGATTGCCAGGTCTCCTTTTCCACAAGCTTCCAGGATAGACATGCCCTGGACTGACACCAAGGCAAGGATTCCTGCTGTCCCCACCACCCAGAAAGGCCTGACATATCACCAGCAGTACCTGAGAGCATAACTACATGTTACATTGACCACATGAGATCTGTTTGTTGTGATTTCTAATGGCTCCTGCACCAAGAGTCAGAGAGAGTGGGAAGTGATAGAGATCAATTGTAGTGGAGGAGGAATCATTGGCTGTTCCCCCCCTCTTGTTTATCTCCTCTTATTTGTTTTTCTTTCTTAACAGCTAACTTCCCCGACTTCTCTTCCTGAGTGCCTGGGAAAAATTAGTCACTTGGGGCAAGGGGGGGGGGGGAGGCAGCCAACAGCTACTCCATCACTGCAGTTTCTGTCCTCTGCCTTTTTCTGCCTGTGTGGAAGAGAGGAGTTTTCAGAGTTCTCCGGCAGTACAGCTGCTCTCCTGTGGTCAGTATAACACAGCCCTTCCCAACCCAGAGACCTCAGGAGCCCTTCAGATGTTTTGGACTACAATTCCCATCAGCCCCAGCCAGCGCAGCCATCCAAGACATCTGGAGATCACTAGGCTGCAGGAGGCTGTTGTAGCCTGTAGGCCGCTTCTGGGCAGCCTGCTTAATGACCATCCGTTTTTATTTGTTTGTGGGGACATTATGGGGTGTGGTGTTGCAGGAAGCAAATGTGATCTGATACTTCAAGTCTATTTTCCCATCCCGGAGTTCGTTGTGCAAAAAAAGTGCCCTATTGGCTTTGATTGCACAACCTGAATTTGCCACTCTGTGACTGCATCCCACCTGAAAATAGCAGGAGTCTGCAAGGGCCCAGATTCCTGGATTCCCATCTTCAGACTGTTTCAACCTGCAAACATTTCTTGTCTTCTTTGCTCCCCCATCCTGCTTAGCTTGCTCAAGATTGGTGGAAAACTCAAAAGCTTGCTGTCTAGCTTTTCATGAAACATAGAGTAGGGCTCTTGATGCCCCAACTCAAAAGCTGTTCACCTGTTTGCAAGACCCAAGTAAGCTGAGTTGCAGCCTTTACAGCAGCTTTAACTTTCTGACACATTTTTCTTCTTCTTCACATTGCCAGGTGTCCTGTGATGCTGGTGGTGGGAGACCAGGCCCCTCATGAAGATGCAGTGGTGAGTGATAGTGCCAAATATCTTCTCAAAAATTCCACAGCAAAAGACTATGGAGCCATTGGACCTTCCGCCCATCCTCTACTTTCTGGTTTTGACAGGAACTAAGATACCTATTGTCTCACTTTGGCTCTGCTCTTTATGCTCACTCTGCCATTATCTCTCCTGCCAGGTGGAGTGCAATTCCAAACTGGACCCTACCCAGACCTCTTTCCTTAAGGTAAGCAATGCCTCTCAAGGCTACTGCAGAGAATGCCAGTCTAGCTTTCGGCTTCCATTAACTTTGCTGCTGTACCTTTGTTATTTCGTAGACCTGAACAAAATTAAGCCAACAGCGATACATAGCATAACATTCAAAATACATTACAATGGGTTGCAATGCACAAAGGATATAAAATAGCAGGAATGTCTAAAATGAGATCTACAACATGATACCTTAAAATATGGAGCTTAAACGTGAGCCGAACAAAATAAATAACATAACCAGATTAAAAACTGTAACGCATGAGAACAGCCATACAGGATAGGTTTGATCAGGAAAGATTTCCTTTCATGCTTTGTAGTCAGAAAGAGAAAGTTAGCCACAATCTCTGTTAATAACTTGTTTGAATCTGCCAAAAGGTAGGCCAGTTACCATTCAGAAGTCCTGCCTGGAAATTTTCAGATAATACAAGTCGCCAATCCGATTTGGTCGTCTTCATAGATTTTACAGGCAAGAAGTGCAGAAATCAAATATTCTATCATCTCTTCTCCCATTTGTTATTTTATTAGGCTAGACTTATATACAATCACCAACAAAAGCCTCTAAGCATCTTACATAAAGCAATTTAATCTATTAAGAATACCCATGAAATTCAGTGCTAAAAACCTGGTTGCTCCATGTTTCTTCTATGACCATTTTGTCTCCCCACACCTCCCACTTCCTCTATCTCTGTCTTTCAGGGCTGGTCTACCATCCCCATAACATCACATTTGAGATTCCTAAAGTTTGCCTAAATCTTTTTTGCTGCCTCCCACACACCACACACCACAGCTACTTCTTTGTTTATATAACTTTAAAACTTTGAAGGATGAATGCATAAATGCTTTCTTAAGGTTTCCTTTTGGGGAGGGGCAGGATTTTTCTGAACACAGATTCTCTGTGCTAGGAGGTAGGGCACAGGAGTATTCTTGGTAGATTGTGACTGGTGTCAAAGCTTTGGTGTGTCTATTCATGTTTATACAGAAATCAGCTCAGGTTCCCACGCACACATACAAACCAAATTCAACTTTTCCTCATCCTCTGCTGTCACTGAACAACAACCTGTGCTTTGCAGAGGGAATCGTTGAGAGTGGGAGGCAGCCACTTAAGAAAGATGGCCAGGTCTTCCTCCTTAGTCTTGCATATTCTCCAGCCTGTAGACAGTTGCTCCCCATTTAGGTTTCTCTTTGTTTCTTTCAGATGGCAGATTCTGGAGGACAACCACAGCTGACCCAGGTGAGACAGGCTGGCACGACTGGTGGGAGGGTCGGGGGCAGGACTGGATTCTGTCCATTCTGCTGCACTTAGTTAAACCATCCCTAATGTTCCTCAGTGCATTGTACCTTCTGCTAGGACATGCTTCAAAAGTTTGTGCACACTTCTTTGATTTAAATAGAAAAGTCACTTTGGGAAGGGGTGGTTTAGAGATAGGAGAGCAAGCACTTAATTTCTCCTTCCCTGCTGCTGTTTCTCCAGTTCCAAATGCATCTCACAAAAGTTTTCAAGGTCCCAATAATTTGCAAATATATACCTGTGGGTGCTTCTGGACTGTTGCTGTTTTCTAGTAGGATCAATCAATTACAATTGATTGGCAGATCTTGTACAAGAAACCTGCTTCCCCAGAATATCAGACTTTTGGGGATAAGAAAAAATAAAATTCAACATTCATAGAAAAATTGTCTTTGTCCTGAAACTGGGCATAGACCCCTTCCCAAAATGTGACTAAACTTATGTCCAATTTTTGCTTTTAACTTGAAGAGGTTAACATGCCAGACATTTTCCAACTTATTGTGGGTTCTTCTGCCTCCAACCCCAAGCATTGGTGTGGAGTGGTTACCTTATAAAGAGGGAGGCAAGATTACAAATATGATGCAAAAAAGGATTGGCTGGTTATGTTTCCACCTTGATGTTAGCACACCTCTGATGTTTTCCTTGGCGCTCTCTCTCTTCCCTCTCTTCCGTCCTTCAGCCTGGTAAACTGACTGAGGCTTTCAAGTACTTCGTACAAGGCATGGGATACAGTGAGTATTGGATCCTAGACCTTCTGCCCCCTCCCCCATACATCCCTCAGAGGGCATGCATTACTGGGAATGTTTGAGCCAGAGCAGAGATTTCTCAGAATTCCTTTGTGAGCATCTGAAGACCCAGTTCACTGTCTCCACCTTGACTGGGCCCTGCACCCAGTTACAGTGCTCCCCATAGCTCCTTGCAACAACAAAGGGATCTGTCTCTTTCCAAGCACCATGTTCCCTCCATCCTTCCCCCAGCTGACATTCTCCTTCTTGTGACATTCCTGGGGGCCTCTTAGATTAAGTTGCCTGGGAACTAGGGGTGTCCGGAAACTGAAGCCAGTGCCAGTTCTGACCAAAACCCTTGAAAAGTGGCCAGCGGTGAATTCTTGTCCCGGGGGGGGGGGAGGTTCTTTTCTTTGTAGACTGAGGTATATTTTCCTGTTTCTCCTCAGTCCCTTATGTACTGGACAAGAAACTGAGTCAGGGGTCAGGTACCTTCTATGGTATTTCCACCCAACCACCTATAACCCTTTGACACACTCTCTCCCCAACTTGCCTGCACACCCTCCCTTGTGACTTCCTCACTCCCGTGTTCTCTAAAACTCACACTTACACCACCTCCAGTTAGGACACACTGTTTGCTGTGACGATGAGAAAGCAAAATTTAGTTTATTTAGATTTCTGTCATGCACCTAAGTCAATAAGGCTGGTGATGTGCCTTTGTATAATGTCGTACGCTGTATGACACTATCAGACAACAAGGACTGCCGCAGTTCTGCACCATGCAAACCCTAAGTTTGCATTCCAAAACAAAATTGCTCACATTATCAACATGTTATGCAAATGACCTAATTATGTACAAATTCGATCAATTTGCACCCCAATCTGGGCTTTGACTGTGCAAAATATTTGGGGGTGGGGGAAAGAAAGTGGTGATGATGCATGGCTTTGTTTTGGAGAAGGGATAAAATGCAAAATGGCAATAAGTGATGGAGGGAGCAGGACCACAGGCCTTGTTGATGACTATGCAAGTTATTCACATGATCTGAAATCTGCTGCATGAGCCTTCTCCAGAGGAGTCTGCCTTAAGGTCCTTCTCCCTTCCCCCGCCCAGTTGCAGTGGGTTCTGCCTCACATTCGGGGTGCCTGGTGTGCGTGCGTGATGTCACGTGTGTGACATCACACATTGTGAGGCGTACATGACTCAACGGGCCCCATCACACCCTGCTGTGGCTGCGATAGGCCCCAAAAGGCCCAACGGGCAACCACAGTGAAAATTTTGTGGGTGCCCCAGAACCCAGGGTCCCCCAGAGATGGTGCCTATGCTTCTCACTTCCCACTGCCCTAGTCAGCCCTTAACTTGCTCTGTGGGTCTCAGTGCACACAGGTGCTGGGAATTTGAAGAAAGCTGAGCTTATACACATATATAAAACCAGCAAGTATTGCACAATTCCCTGGTAGTTCCAGATCCGTATTTCACACCCAAAGGTGCTCAGTCCCAAATGTGTCTTAGAAGCTGCAGTGGCCATGTGAAGACTATGCTGACCTTGCACTGATTGCTCACCCTGCCTTGGAGGAGCAAGACCTGGGAGGAGCGACCTATGTCTGGCTACGTGCAGGAGCTTTGTCTGACTCTGCCCGTTTCTCTTTTCTCCTCCCCACAGTGGCTTCGTCCTGCATGACGCGCCTCTCCCGCTCGCGCACCGCCTCTCTGTCCAGTGCCGCCTCAGGGGACGGGAACCGCTCCCGCTCGCGCACGCTGTCCCAGAGCAGCGAGGCGGGGGCACCTCAGCCGCCAGCCCCCACCATGGAGGTGTCCTGCTGAGCGCCGGGCCAGGGGACGAGGCCGCCTCCCACCTCTAAACAGGACTTCTTCTGCTATCCCACAATGCACTCCGGCCACTGGGCCATGTGACGATCTCCCCTAACGGTACTAAACGTCCAGGGAGGCCCAGATGGGATGCAATTGTACTCTTTTTAAAACAAACATTAACTCCCCTTGACCCTTCCTTCTCACCCAACACATACACACCCTCCCTCGCCAACCCTGCCCTCTTCTCTCCCGTAACCTCAAGACTAGTGTCGGCCCCCCATCCCGGTTCCCTTAGTGACCCCCCTCGGCACCTAGGGAGGTATGGATGGAATACTATACATTTTCTAAACTGTTAGATCATCCTGCACCTGTTCTGAATTTCTCCTCGATCCTCCCTTCTTTTGCACACTTAGGTTCCTTAATAAGGGAAGTCTGGATTAGCGTTGGGTTTCTTTTTTTCTTTCCTTCTCTCCTGTCTAGATCATAACTAACCATGGTTCCTCCTCCCCCTGATTTCTGAGTGATTCGTTCTTGGAGTAGCCTGGATGGGCAACAGATTGCCTTGCTAGCTCTCTCTCTCTTTGTCCCCTCCGGAGTGTACGTAGGCAAAAAAAGCAGGACCTCACAAGAGAGACGCACAAGCCCCCTTAGAAGGACTTGTCATGCTCCTGTCATGCTGACGTAGTGCCCCCCAGCGTGGCAATTGCTTCACCCCACCCCCCATCACCCCCTGCCCTCCTTACCCGCCTCATCTCCTGAGATTTCTGTCCATTCCGTCTGTCTTGGGAGGTTAGAGCTCCTTCTCCAGGGCCTAGACAACTTCTATTCTTCCCCATTATCACTTCAATAGAAACGGAGCCCTCAGCCGCTCCTCCTTGCCCATCATCTCTCTCGCTTTCGTTTCTCATCTTCCCCTTGCCCGTCCCATGCAGACACCTCACCTTAGCCATTCTCTTTCCCACCTGAAACCCCTTGTAGATGGTAGCTGCGTTGTGATGTGCATGTATGGTTCCTGCTAAGACAGCGAGTGATTTGGGCAGTTAGGGGCATTTTGGGAGGCTGGGCAAAGCTAAAATTAGGGGTTGGGGAGGGTGGGGTTGTTCCTTTTTCAGGATGTTTCAGGGGGGATGCTGGGAGGGGAGACTTGCTGGAGGCTTGAGCCGGATTGCTTTGTTGTGACTGTGCCAGGCACAGATGTCAACAGGCTACAGTTATACTGGCTTTGTGTAATGAGATGAGTGGAGGAGACTCCCGACTGTTAACGGCTGTGATTATTATTATTATTATTATTATTATTGCAACAAGGGCTGACTGTAGTGGGTTCTGGGTGCTGGCTTTGAGCAGGGCTCTTGTGGTGCCGTGGAGGGCAAACTTTGCGTCAGCTTAACTCTGTAATGGGATTCCAACTGTATCAGTTCTCTGAATGTTATCAGCTGTATTAAAAAAAAAACAACAACAAACCTAAATGTATCGATAGTGTTTGCCATGTTGATCTCACAGAATAAGGAATCCAAAACAAATAAGGTAAAATATTTTCTTGGAATCAGTTGTAGGTGAGGGTATCCAGTATGTAAACTTCTGAGTGGCACAGAACGCTTCGTCGAAACCCAGAATAAAGAGTTGTTTGTGAACCCAAAAGACAATGGTCCAGTTAGAAAGTCACCTTACCTATTCCACAAACCTGAATAGGCACTGGGGGTTAACAGTTCAGCTGCCTGTATATACGGGCATTGTTTGAAATGGATTCCAGCTGGAATTTAAACTCCATCATGTAATGGGATCCTGTTGTATTTGAGAATGTGTGGGCTCTGTGTTTTTTTTTTCTCCCCCAGAGCCATTGATGGTGAATTCTGACTCTTAACAATAAAGTCTCTAGAGGAATGAGTTTTTGCTTCTTTTCTTATGGCCAAGGTGGCCCATTCATGCAACAAGCCAGGGCCATTTTCTGCAGAACAGGGAAGTTCACAGCACACTGTGATGAAAATGAAACACCAAAGTTGCCAGGTAGGGTGGGTCGGAGACAGAGACTGAGGCTCAGCCTCACCATGCCGCCATCTTGCACTGGCCAATCGGATGCCTCGGGGAAATGCACAAGCAATTCACATCTCCTAGTAGTGAATCTGGTGGTAAGTGCTACTGGCTTTGTAGTCCCAAACAAGCATGCTTCCTGAGGTTTGCAGAAGTACACTATAAACAAAACCCCATTAGCAGGCAACCCAGCCCACTGAAGATTGAGGATGCTTGGTAGCCCGGAAATATTGAATGTCAAATGGAAAAGGGAAATTGGGTGGAAGCATGGAGCCTCTTACAGTTTACCATATCCTAAAGGAATACTTAGTTGACCTGAACTTTGAACAGGAGCTCTTGGGCTGGGAGGTAAGGATGCGCACTCTAACATTTCATCGCAGGTGCCACCTATGAGACTTAGCTTGTACACATTCAGTTATCTTCACAACAGTCTCTAAGGTAGTTCTTCTATATTATTACCTCCATATTGTGGGAGGGAGGCAGAGAGGTAAGGCCATGTAGAAAACTGATGTGTAGGGTAAGACTTGCCTGCCCACATTTACCCATGACTCTATAGAAACCCCAGATCCATTTTTCTTTCCACAGAACTCAAAAAGTTTCTGCTGCCCTCCTTATGGCTTTGAGATCATATGCTGGGAGGGGGCAGGAAATACTTTGGTCCCAGACCAAATAATCTAAAACTGATCATTGCTCACAACCCTCAGTGGTGATTAGAACCTCCACTTTGCCTTGAAAGGCTGGGGAAATCCACTCCCCTATGTTTTCCCATCAAAACTGAAGCTCATCTTCACAGTCTGCATCATGGGTGAGGAACCAATGGCCCTTCAGGTGCTGTTGGACTACAGTTCCCATCATCTTTGACCATTGGTATTGCTAGCTGGAGCTGATGGGATTTGTAGTTCCAGCAACATCTGGAGGGCAAAAGGCTCCCTGTGCCTGGTGTACATGCTACATAGAATTGGTGGCCAAGCCAGATGTGATGCATCAAGGAAGACCACAAGCCAATGATCTGCATGTCATGCTTAGATAATTCATTTTATTTTGCTTTCAGCACTGGCATCTGGTGCTCTGAAAGGCAGTATGTAACCTTTAACACCATGCCCTTCTCCAAATCTTTTCCCCACCACCTCAGCCCCACAGCTGCTATTTAAGCAATGGAATTGCGGGGAGAGACATGTACAGGTGCAGATTTCAGGTGAGGGAATCATCTGAATAGCCAGTTCATTTGACGAGAGTGTTAAGTTTAGGGAACTTAACTTGCTGAACTTCAAATCATTTCTTACGGGTCTAATAACAAGCAAACAAATCTTTGCCGATATTCCTGTAGGAGATCCCAAAGCTCTCTTTTATTGTATCTGGCCTTGGAAGAGGTAAGGCTCATCCACACTCCTGTTTGTGTCATGATTTCCAGTCACGGGTTCTAGAGGTTTTTGTTTTTCCCCAGGGAAACCCGCTGTTTACTTGTAAATCAGAACAAACGGCAATCCCCAGAAAACTTGATTGACATTTGTTCTGATTCAGTAGTAAACAGCAAGTTTTCCCAGGAAAAGCAGCAGGACAAAAGAAGAACTTCTTGGACGTGTGACTAGAAATCACAGGGAAACAGAAGCATGGATGAGCCTGTAGAGCAATATGATACTGTCCTGCTTGGACTGAACCATGCAGGTGGGCGGGGTGTTTAATGCTCCCCCCTACTAAAACGCTCCCTGCAGATAGCAAATTTGGACCCAGATACCTGAGCTAATAATTTACTACACATGTTTTTATTATGTAGGTGAGCATTCAAAGAACCCGCACCCATGGAAGGGATTTTAGAGACTCCCTTGCAGCAGAATTCCCCATTGCAGATCTGTTTTCCATCCAAGCCTTCCTCCCAGTGGAGCTGACATTCCTCTTTGCAGGGCTAACCTTTCACCAAGAGCCAAAAGTGTAAATCTTTTCCCTCTGCCATTGTGCTCCAGCAAGCAGCTCCAAGACCAAAACACCACTCATGCTGCCAAGTGCTCCCTCTCCCCCACTGCTTCCAAAAAGAGAGAGAGGGGGAGAGGGTCAAAGCCTTTATTAGTTGTTAGTTTCAAGGAACAAAAGGAGTATCCATCATTGTGGAATGGGGAAGTTTTGAACCTGTCTCCGCAAAGGCCTGGGCCTTCATCCCAGCTCGAGGCCATGTGACTGTGTCCAATGTTTTCACTAAAAACTGAATTTGGGCCCCATCTCCGCTTCCAGCAAGAAGGCTGGAAGGCCTTTTGTTTAAAAAGGCAGCGGTGCAAAGAAAGTTGAGATTGGAATGCTAAACAACGTCCTCTAAGGCTGAAGCCATGGTATCCTTGGGGGGTGGGGGGCAAGCAGTCCTGTTGGAGACCTTTGAATTAGGCCATGGGTGAAAAAAAAGCCTCTTTCTGTTTATTCCCTGACTCTTTGGCTCAATCCATTTCAAGTCAGGCACAATTTCCTTGTGACTAGCAAACCCATAATTTGGGTGTCTGCAAGTGGAAGGAATGAGGGGTGAGGAAAACAATCCGCATTGATCTGCATCGGGCTGCTGTGCACTTGATTCAGGTTTGCGGAAGCACAAAGGAATGCAGGTGTCCTCTTATCTGCATTATATTATCACACAACTATTCCCATTTAACTATGTGCAACTAGAGTTGGCTTGGGCACCACGCTTCCCTGACTCCCACCATCTGAGTCAAAAAGTGGCGCTTCTATATATTTGAGGGGCAATCAGCCATAGAGTTATGTTCTCTTTTAAATGTATTGGCTTGCTCCAGATCCTAGCTGCTCCCCCCATTAATGTAAGTGGGAGAAGATTATTTCTGATAATTTCCTTCTTCTCTGCACCTTCCTGCCTAATTCACAAGGGTCCCTCAGCTTCCCAAAAAGCAGGCTTGACACTTCAGAAGGAAGGGGAAGGTGGAAATGTAATGTTCTGTCAGAGATCAAGCCACTGCAATTCAAAGATGTTTGCGCTTGAAGCCATTGAAATCCGTGAGCTTAAACATGCTTAACACTGTATAGCATGGTGGCCTTGATGTTACAGCATTTGTCTCTCATCTGCAGCTGTGCTCAAATCAAGCTAAAGTATCAGCTCAACAAAGTGAAAAGAAATATCATACTCCTCCATGCTCTGTCTCCAAATAGGTAGCCTAAGGTAAAGGTAAAGGGACCCCTGACCATTAGGTCCAGTCGTGCCCGACTCTGGGGTTGCAGTGCTCATCTCGCTTTATTGGCCGAGGGAGCCGACGTACAGCTTCCAGGTCATGTGGCCAGCATGACTAAGCTGCTTCTGGCGAACCAGAGCGGCACATAGAAACGTAGGTAGCCTACATGTGTGTAAATACCACGAGATGGGCTCCAACATGCTTTGCATGTCATGTGGAAGTTATGCTATTAACTAATTTTTAATTGATTCATCATCCATTTTCTAAACCACTCAGTTGTTCCTATCTCAAAATAGGTATCTCAAAACTTCAGTATCAATACCTCTGAGATACATATATGAAAGGAAATGTAATCTACAAAGAAACAGCTGTATCTCCCATTCTCATTGAATCTAGCAAACACCCCAGAATAGCTTTATCTTCAAAATATGAACAAGTCCATTTAAACTATGAGGAAGCCAATTATGGCTAAACGTCTAGCCACACTTACATCATGAGACTAAGCCTCTTGGCACTTCTAGTGGTGTTTACTTCTGAGTATTCATGGACAACCATTGACTGTATCCAATGTCAATTCTACTGAGTATACCCACTGAAATTAACAGACTTTACTAATTTAGGCCCCTTAATCCCAATGAGTCTAACACTAGATACAACTCATAGCATTTAACCGTAACGGTGCTAGCCCCTGTAGAAAGTCCTCTACTCTTCATTCCCTAGTTTCCATCTTTTCTTGACCTTTTCCAGCTTTTGTTTAAGCAATGCTGGCACTCACTTATATATCTGTTTGAACGGTAAATGTTCTGTCAGTGCAGGAAAAAGCAATTTCCTTATTAAAAATGCTAATCACATTATTGGGGTGGTGGATGATGAGCTGCAGAAGAAATCGAGCTCTAATTAGGGACAGAGGAACTAAAGACTGGACCAGCTGTTCCATGGAAAACAGCTGCTGCAGACACACCCCATGGAGATGAGAGACCAGCACTGGCATGTTTTTTACTTGAGCGCCTATTGCCTAGGGTTATTGGTGGTAGGCTGCTGCTCTCTGCTGGCCATGATGGAAACGGCACAGCAAAAAAGGGCAGAGGGACCCCCACAATTGCAGCATAACATGCAGAAAGTTTTATTTGCTGGTGTCTGCCGCACACAGCTTCGGAAAAAGTGACAAGTGTGGTGCCACAGGGTTCTGTCCTGGAAGACGAGAGCGCTCTTGTGGTTGACTCCTGCTTTTTGGTTTTCCCTCCAGCATCTGGCTGTCCACTGTAAGAACAGGATGCAGGCTCAGATGGGCCATTGGCCTCATCCACCAGGCTCTCCTTAAGTTCTTATGCTTTTAAGATTGGGAGAAGGGAGTTTTAACACTCTCCTCTTTCAGGCACCAGAGGCACACATAAGACGCAGGAGAGCAACAGATCAGGCCAGATGTTTATTGTCTACCCTTCCAAGGCAGTGGGAACAGGCAGAGTTTTCAGAAGGCTGTGCCCCACATCTAGTGGGACTTGTCATAGGTTCCAGCCCCCTTGTAGTTACCCACATAGCCGCTGTTACTGACCAGGTCAGCACGTCCTGCGATGCCCTTGCCCTTGCCGCTTTCATCAAAACGTTCCTTGTGGGAGCCTGTGTATTTGCTGGTGTCTGTCAGCCGGTCCACTGCACCAGCTGCAACAGTTTTCTGCAAGACAAGCAAGCAGAACACTTAAGTGGTGATGGTTGTGGTGGGTGCTGATTAGTCATGGCATAGGTGCTGGGTGGGCTGGGTGCTCCAGCCCCCACAACACTGGACCAAGCCAGCGGGCCTGAGTCATGGGATTATTCCAGCCTATGGAAAGTTTAGGGATGGGGCAGCACAAACTGCTGCTGGTCCGCACAACCCTTGACTGTACAGCAAAGGCTCATGGGTAGGATGGAACTATATCCCTAAAGTGGTTGGGCTCCAAGGATTGCATTGAGTCCATTCCTGCTCTATATTGGGAAGAGGTCTAATAGTGGGGAAGAGGTCTGGTGAGGCCCAATTGGCCTGGCTGTTGTGGCAGTGACCCTAGCAGCACCAAGGCGTTGGAAGTAGCCATCTGTTCAATTTCCTTTTGTGCCACATATAATGCTTGCTGAGAAGCCTTGTGGAAAATTTAAAGAATGGCCGGGGGGGAAATAGAGGAGAATTAGGACACACAACAGTGGGGCCCTGGTAGCTGCCCGATGATAACATGTGTGCTGACACCTGCCAATGTGGAGATAGTAAAGCAGGGTGAATTCAGCCTGAGGGCCATATTACCATCTGGGAAACTTTCTGAGGGCCACATGCCAATGGTTGGCCAAACCAGAGGTAAATGTGGGCACCACAACAAATGTAATTATTTCTTTAAATATTCATGAACCGCACTTTCATCTAAAATATATGGATGAGAAACAAAGCATTACAACAAAAGCAAGAACAATGTTAAGCACATCAGGAGGAGCTGGCTGGCAAATCTGAAAGGTGCGTCTGAATGATACACAGTTTTTAGAAGAAGTCCAAAAATGAGCAGGGATGACTCCTGCCAGATTTCCATTGGCAAGGTGTTCTGCAGGGCAGGACCTGCCACAATAACAGTTTGGCTGCTGGTAAAGGTCAGCTGGACCTCAGGGTCCCCATCGGGAGAGCTCTGTGATAGTGCAGTTGACTAGTTTCTACACCCACTGCTGCCTGTCCTCAATTCCTATAAGCAAGAGGCATTATCAAAGTTCAAGGGCACAGTCCAGCCACGTTTGACTCCTGGAGCTGAGGTTCCCAGTCCTGCCTCATGGCAACTTGGTTTTGTAGACAGGTCCTTAGGGTCCACCCTTGGCAGTTTGTGTGGTGGTTTTGCCCAAAAGAGCCCAATAATTATTATTTTTTGGGGGGGGGGGATGGAAGCAGGACAGTTTGGATGTGCTCTTCCTTCGCAGGGGAGCTCTTTGTCACTCACCGTTACCCCCACATTGCCTGGTTCTTTGCCTTCCAGCATCTGGTGTGTAGCTGCCAAAGCATCTTCGGGTGACTTTCCTTTGAAGCGTTTTGTGCTCAGCTCCTTCAGGGCTTCCTGGAACTCTGGAAACGTGATGTTGCGGGCACCCTTGCTCCTGGAGACAAGAGAACGGCATCATCTTTGAGCCCCACTTACAGCAGACCCTCCCAATTGCTCACAGATCCACACACAGTGTCATACCCACAGCTGACATGAATCTTGGTGTAGATTTGCACCACTTTACATCGCAGGTGGGAGAAACCATTTTTAATGGCATCCCAAGTTGGGGGGGGGGACAAAAAAAAACCACCCAGCTCCCTGAATGTAGAAACCAGTAAATCCATGAGGAAAGTTCCAGGCTCGCAGTTTTCCTTATGTGCTCATTTTCTACTTGCATAGGAATTTAAAAAACCAAAAAAAAATCAACCCAGAAGCATTCAAAAATCTGTGCAGCTCAGGACTCTGCCGCCTCATTATGCTTCCTGTGTAGGATTGTTTATGGGATGTATCCAATGCCAGTCCTACTCAGAATAGACTCACTGGAGTTATTGGGCCTGGCTAACTTAGATTCATTAATTTCAATGGGTCAGCTTTGAGTAGGATTAACCCTATGGGTTTCCTGCCAAATTCAGGGCCTGATTTTGGGTTCCCATAAGCATCTGATCAGCCACTGTGAGAACAGGATGGTGGACTAGGTGGGTCACTGGCCTGATTCAGCAGGTTCTTATGATCTTACTGAAGTGTAAGGCAAGTGCTGTTATCTCCATAACAGCATATGGAAAAGGTTGAACTGATTTTGCTTGCAGGATTGTTGAGCCGTTCCACAGTAGAGAGGACACAGGGCTTGGACCAGGACAACCTTCCAGTGGCCCTTAGCTATGGGGTTGGCCCAAAACGCCTGTCCAAACGCAAATCCAACCAGCCCTCACACCCTCAGCTCACTTGACTTTGTTGAAGAGGATATCCACATCAGTGCTGGTTACGAGCTTCCCATCCATCACGCCACACTCCTTCAACATCTTGGAGAAGTTCTTGCCCGTCATGTCAGTTCCAGTGGCAGCTGTGTCTCCATACACAGCATATCTGTGGAAGGCCTTTTCCAGCTCAGATGCCATGCCTCCTGCAATAGTGGGAAATGGGAATGAAAAGGGACATGGGTTTCTGGTTCCCTCCAGCAAGACTATCTCGAAAGCCCTCTTTGAGCTATTAAAAAAGGCAGAGGGTGAGCAGTGTTGTAGTGATGGTGTCATTGTTTTATGCTGTGTTTCCTTGGCAGCTGTGTAAGAAGGCCCAGGGGTAAACATTTTGGAGGGAAATCTCCCTCTCTCATGCACACATAGGTCTATCAAACCACACACCTGGTTATTCCTTAAAAGAACCTATTTTTCTGAGGTATATTAGGAGGTACAAATGCTGTTGAAATGTACCACTTGTATACAAGGGTTGGCCTTTCGCCCTTGCCCTGAATCTTACTCCCAACAACTGAAACTTGAAGTAGCACCCAAAGCAAAACAAAACAAATAAAATCATGCATACCAATCAAGGATGGAGAACCTGTGGCTCTCTGGATATTGTTGGCCACCAACGCCCATCAGTTCCAGTCAGAAAAGTCAATGATGAATGAAGGGTGGTGGGAGTTGTATACCAATAGCTTCTAGAAGTCCACATTTTCACCACCCCTGCTCTAATTTGAGCTTGGGCTTACCTGAGTTAGATGTTCTGCTCCTGCCCTGTTCCTCCTAGGAAGGATAGCCTGCTCTGAGCCAGAAGCACCACTGGCTTGATGGTGCTAGTTGTGGTGGTCATTGTGACTGTGTCAAGTTCTCTATGACATCATAGTTTGCTCTGCATTGCAGATTGGCAGGGTGCTGGTTGTTTTTCCATGTAAAATGAAAGCCTTCTAGCTTCCGGATCATCTTATCAACTTTGGCCCAACATCACAGTATTTTGGAGCAAGAAATACAGAGAGGCATGACCAGAAAGGAAGGTATTTCACATAGCTGTTCTTGTACATATTTGAAATTGAGATGGCACCCAGAGAGAGTTGCTGGTTACACAGAGATTCACAAGCTGGTTTACAGACTCTTGAAATTCGGGTACATTTTAGAGCAACAGCTATCAATTTGTTTGTTTGTTTGTTGTTGTTATTTTATTCCATTTAGAAAACTCCTTAATCATTTTAGATTCTAAATAATTTCAGATTCGTGTGCAGAAAATATAAATCATATGTAACAGTTTCAGAACATGATACAACTTGGAGGTCCAGTACTTTACAAAAGCCTGTCAAAACAATGTGCAAAATGGGGACCAAATCTCAAACAAACAAGATCTCAAAATCAACACAGGCATCGTCCCCACTTGCGTGCAATCAGCACACACTCTCCTGCCAAGAAGCGTGCCTTTTCAGCGCTGAAAGGGGGCAGGGCGGGAGCAGAAGAAGGGACTCCTTTGTGCGTGTCTTCCAGACAGAACCCCTGCGTAAATGGAGATTGCCCTGTGCATGACATAAAAATCAAATACAGCATAAAGGAATCTCAAAACAATATGCGAAGTGTAGGTCAATATAAAAGAAATCAAACAATATACCATGTTGGGTTTATAGACAAGAAAATGGTGGGGTGGTAATCCTTGTGGCCTAGCAAGACAGATCTTAATATCTTCCCACCTTGTGGGCCAAATTTGATAACTGGGTACAGCCACCCACATATTAATCACCTGAGATCATGATGGCACCAGGAGATTGATAGGTGGGTGGTCTTGCTTTGCCAGCACACCAGTGGGAATGTTTTGGGGGAAGTGGCATCAGTGGCCAAATTGGCCCCCTGACAGGGAGTGCTGGATTTACATTGGCAGTGCTGGATTTACATTGCCTTGCTAACAATTTCATTTCCCAGAAGATGGAAAAAGCAACAAGGAGATCACCTATCTTGGACCTGGTACTCACCAACAGGGAGGAGCTGATCAAAGAAGTGGAAGTATTCAGAAACTTGGGAGGAAGTGATCATGTTATCCTGGGTTTCAGGATACAGAGGCAAGGGAAAGCTGAGTGTAGTTGGACATGCACTCTGGACTTTAAGAAGGCCAATTTCAAAAAGCTGAAGGAGCTACTGGGTGAGATCCCATGGTCAGAAATACTCAAAGAGAAGGGAGTCCAAGATAGATGGGAGTTTCTTAAAGATGAAATTTTGAAGGCCCAAACGCAGACAATTCCAACAAGAAAAAAGCGGAAAGCATCTAAGGAAACAAGCTTTTTATCAATGCTAACATTTTGGCAGCATTCTAATTTCATTGAGTAGATAAAGAAGAGACAAGGTTTTGTTTCTCATGAGCAGATGCTACTAAGTTTTGGGCTTCCCGAGATTTCATAGCCCTGGGCCTCCAAGTAGCTTTAATCTGGGCCCGTTGATTGTGGCCAACATTGGCCAGTGCCCTAGAAGTTCTCTACTCCTAATTTGGGGGGCATTACCTTGCAGGCCTTTCCCCTTCCCCCCACTCTCTTTCTGACACCCCTTCCTCCATTCCAGTTTTTTCACTTCTTGCCACCTGCATGAAATTAGGCCTGGACACAGCCAAAAACACACCCAGGGGCAAGCAACATATCAGAGCAGATGTTTATTGCCTTCCCCTCCCAAGGCAATGGGAACAGGCAGGGTTTTCAGAAGGCTGTGCCCCACATCTAGTGGTACTTATCGTAGGTTCCAGCCCCCTTGTAGGCAGCGACATAGCCGGTGTGGCTTTCAACCGGGTCCGTACGCCCAGCCAGCCCTTTGCCCTTGCCAGTTGCATCGAACCGTTCCTTGTGGGAGCCTGTGTATTTGCTGGTGTCTGTCAGCCTCTCCACAACACTAGCCGCGGTTGATTTCTGCAAGACAAGCAAGTGGAAAGTCAGTGGTGCAGTGGTGGTGCTTGGAAGGAGGGGTTAGCGCTGAGCTGATGCTTAAAAATGCAAAATAATGAGGTGGGGGGATGCGTGGATGTGTTCGTTGCCTCGTCCCTCAAAGATAGTGTCTAAACTCTAAGCCTTTCGCATTTGTGTAGGGCACTGAAAGCGGGATGGCATGCGATGCGCAAAAATAAAAACAGGTACAAGCTATTCAAAATCTGCAGCAAAATTTGCGAGGCCCAAATCATTTCAGGATAAACCCCTCTTCAGCGGCACTTTTGAAGAAGTTCCCGTGCTGGTCAGTAGGCCAATGCTTCAGCTTCCTTCCTATCCAAATTCTGCACCAAGAGGTGAATTCTGCAGCCTTTATGAATTAGGCAAATCAAGTGGAATTTGAATATTCTCTCATTTTGAATGATTTCTGCTACGGACTTGCGATTTTACATAAATTATTTTGATTTATGCGGGGCGCTGAAGCCTTGTTCCCCATCTTAATTCCTTCTGAGATTGTAGGAGTTATTGTTCCTACAGTTTTTGGCCATACATTCCCAGCCAGAAGGATTGTAAACTTTTTTTTTCTTAAAAAAATAAAAATAAAGCTAGGATTCTCAGTACTGCATTCTGTACATTTCCCCTGCCCTCCCACAGAAATGCAGAGTGTGTATATGTATATGTATGTGTGTGTGTGTGTGTGTGTGTGTGTATTCCCTAAATGACTTAATTAATTTAAATGCATTATTTATTTATTTTTTAAAAAAGTGGTTGCCTCCCATTTCATAGGAGAGCCACACTCACTGTTCCCGTGCTGGCTGGTTCTTTGCCCTCCATCAGCTGGTATGTGGCCAATAAAGCCTCCTCTGGGGACTTTGCCTGAAAGCGCTTTCTGCTCAGTTCCTTAACGGCTTGCTGGAACTCGATGTAGTTCATGTTGCGGGCCCCTTTGGTCCTTAAGGTTGCAGAGGGAGAGCGCTGTTAGCTCATAGCCTCTGCGGCTATTTGATTTGTTCAACTACATTTGTGCCCCACCCTTTCTCTAAGGCTCTTGGAGCAGTTCCTTATCTCATTTCATCTTCACAACAACCCTGTGAGGCGAGTTAAAGAGTCATAGACCCTTCGATGCTTTGTGGCTGGAGAAGGCTGTCTCAGCTCTGCTCAAAACAGTTTCTTCATACCACAAATCAGAATGGAGGGTGAAAATATTGCCATAACTGGGTTCTGTGTGAAATGGCCTAATAATTTCATATTGTAGATTTCAAGTGTGCAAAGTGTTTTGCACAGGAGATTACCTCAATAATCCTCGCAACGGCCCATTATTCTCATCCCCATATTGCAGTAGTAGGGATGAGGCTGAAAGCAGAGTGACTTGATTATGCCTGAGGTGATATTTTAACCTAGAACTACCCAAACCATACTGCACATTCTTTGCCAATATATCAGACTATGGAGGAACAAGTGGGCCCTACAACAAAATGTTGCTGCATAGAGTGTTCCTATATGCTGGTCTGTCTGTAATAAAGATTTGGATTGGATTAAGAGTGCTCCTGTTCAGGGTTCCAGCAAGCTAGCCCACCTTTTTCTAGGATATTCCATTCCATTATTTCCTCTACACAGGGAATTCCACCCTTTTAATAACAACAACAACAACAATTTATTTATACCCCACCCATCTGGCTGGGCTTCCCCAGCCATTCTGGGCAGCTTCCAACAAAATATTAAAATACAGTAATGCATCAAACATTAAAAGCTTCCCTAAACAGGGCTGCCTTCAGATGTCTTTTCCAAAGAGAAACAGTATTTTGTGGCCTCTGAGTGTGCTCAATCTTCAGTGGGTTAGGGTTGTTTTATTTTGGGGGGGGGAGTTTAATCTCCTAAGGCAGGGATCCCCAGACTACAGCCCAAGGGCCGGATCCGGCCTGCCAGGCTCATAAATCCGGCCCTCAGCACACGGGGACTGACTGAGCAGACCCCGCGCACTGAGGTAAACCCGGCATGGCAAGGAATTTCCTTGAAAAGAACGCTCGCATGCGCATGTTCCTTTCAACAGAAACACCTCACCGTGCCAGATTTACCTCAGTGTGCAGAAGCCACAGAAGCCTCACCATGCGCTCAGTCTCCTGGCAAGGAGGAATTCTGACAAGAGGAACGAAGGGGAAAGGATTTTCCTCCATGAGAACACTTGGACTTTACCCAGGTGGGTTGGGTGCTGCTGTCACCATGTACAAGTCAGTTAAGTATGGGACAAGGCAGAAGAAAAGGCTGGTGTGAGAGAGGAGCAATGAGTCCAGCTGCTATGCTACCCAGTAGAGCTGGCTTATCAGCAGAGGCATACCTAGGCTCCCTTGTGCCCTTGGCAAGAAGCTGTATCAGTCCCTTGCATCCTTGCCGGAGATGAGCCAGAATAGAGTGGTGCAATTTTTGTGCTCCCATGGGTCTGCACCTTTTACTAGAGCCAACCCCTGGGTACACTCCTGCTTTTCAGGCAACATAAAAGGGAAGGGTTGGTCTCATTGGTTTTGTGCACTGCAAATAAAATATGTGCAGTGTGCATAGGAATTTGTTCAAATTTTTTTCAAATTATAGTCCGGCCCCCAACAGTGTCTGAGGGACAGTGAACTCGCCCACTGTTTAAAAAGTCCTAAGACAGGACACTAACTTTTTACTTGCAGAGTTTAAAGGCTTGGTGCCTGAGAAAGTGCAATTTCTGGGCCAGAGCCTTGCAGTGACCACTTAATATAGTGTCCTTGCCCTGTGGTCTCAGCATTCCTCACCAGACACTGCCTCTCCCACCCCATGGCTCACTTGACTTTGTTGAAGACAATGTCCACGTCAGTGCTGGTCACAAACTTCCCGTCCATCACATCACACTCCTTCAACATCTTGGAGAAGTTCTTGCCCGTTATTTCATTGCCGCTGCTGCTCGTTTCCCCGTACACGGCAAATTTGCGGAAAGTTTTTTCCAGCTCTGACATGTTTCCAACAACTGCAGAGGAAGGGGGTTGAAGACAGTGGGGTGTTTAGAGGTCTGCACTTATTTCTGCCTCTATATTGCTGGTAGAAGAACTATACCTTCCCAATATGGGACTGGAGGTCCTTGTAGTATATGAAGGTAATGGGAGCCACGGGTAATAAATGGAAGTGACCCAGAATTCTCAGAATTGACTGTTTAGGAATCCCAAACTGATTCAATATACCGTATTTTTTGTTCTATAAGACTCATTTTTTCCTTCCTAAAAAGTAAGGGGAAATGTGTGTGCGTCTTATGGACCAAATGCAGGCTGCGCAGCTATCCCAGAAGCCAGAACAGCAAGAGGGATTGCTGCTTTCACTGCGCAGCGATCCCTCTTGCTGTTCTGGCTTCTGAAATTCAGAAAAAAAAATTCTTGTTTTCCTCCTCCAAAAACTAGGTGCGTCTTGTGGTCTTATAGTGCGAAAAATACTGTATTACCAGATGGTCTCACAACTAGGGGACACACTTTGTTACACCTGCACAGCTTTATAGGTAAATAAATACACCTGTTCCCCAAATGGTTACTTGGTGTGGAAATATTTTATGGTATCTGGTAATCTGTTGCACCTGGCTACCTAGTGCAGGTTATCACAGTCCGGCTCCCTCACATTTCTTGTGAGCATGTGGTAAAATGCATCTCAAGATGCAGCCAGATACTAGAGATGACCAGTTCCCTGAACCAACTGTGTTCCCAAACCTGAGTTCACAGAATTTTAAAGTCAGAAGGTATTCTTGGAGATCATCTACTCCAGTCCCACATTCAATTAGACATCTTACAAATATAGCTTCCCTGACAGATGGCCATGCAGTCTCTACTTGAAGGACAGCTTGCCACCTTCTGCATCGTCTGCATCACTATTCGGTAGCTCATGGTATTAGGAAGTTTCTGCTAATCCTCAGCTAGAATTGGCTACCTTGAAAAGATGTCTACCCTCTGCCTTCTGCAGCAACAGAGAGCAAGTCTGCTCCATCTTCTGAGATAGCTCCTTTCCTCCAGATAGTTGAATACATCTGTGAAAGATGCTTGAACAGGAAGATCCCACAATACCAGATAAAGCTTAAATCTGGCCTCTCTCTGTTGAGTATCAGCAGTTATTGGCAGGGCTGTTTTAGTTAAGCACACCTACATAGATTTACAACAAAGATGTATTACGACATCAGCTATCACGGCATGTAGACAGTCAGGTCATGTATTCATAGCAGTGACCAGAGGAGGAATAACCACCTGGAGGAGCGTAGAGAGAAGAAACGCCATGGGGCACCTGCAGCAGCAGAACTGGACGCCTCAGTTTCCCCAGCTACAACAAATCATGCATCCCCTCCAACATTTCTCTGATGAAAATAGGGACATCCCATTTCATAATGGTAAGTTTACTATTTATACCCCACACATTTTACTGGGTTGCCCCAGCCACTCTGAGCAGCTTCCAACATATATAAAAACAAAATAAAACACTCAAAGACTTCCCTATACAGGATAGCCTTCAGAAGGCTTGGGGGCTGGATAACTCCATACCCTCCAACATTTCTCCAATGAAAATAGGGACCACCAGGTAGGGGGCTTTCTCGGTGGTGGCACCCGCCCTTTGGACTGCTCTCCCATCAGATGTCAAGGAAAAAAACAACTTTTTTTTTAATAAAATTTTTATTAGGTTTTCACATTTTATAAAACAAAAACAAAACATATATATTTTTAAACTCTTATTTTCATTACCCCCTTTCCCTGACTTCCCCCCACCCCCTCTTCATACATCCCAATTCCAAAAATTAGTTCAGCAAGTTCTTATCTCCCATCTTTAACATATTATTGTTATTTTTAAACTTAATTCTTTTTACTTATCCAAATTTAATTTTTCCAATTCTCTTTTAAACATTAAATCTTTTTTTTTCTAAGGTCGACCTAATTACCCTTCCACGAATTTCTCCCTTTGTATTTTTGTTAATTATATGTCATAATGGCCAAATACAAAAATCATAAAATTTTGAAATTCTGCTCTCCCCTCCCTCCCTACCCCAGTTTCCATCCCTTCCCAAGCAATTATCCTAGCCCGGATTCCTCACATCAGAGGCCTTCAAGTCTCTGTCAGTCTCTCTCTGCCGATTTTGTTGGTGGCCCTTTTTGTTGGTCCTCAGGTCTCGAAGGAAAAACAACTATCCGATTTTTAGAAGACATCTGAAGGCAGCCCTGTTCAGGGATGTTTTTAATGTTTGAAGTTTTGTTCTGTTTCTAATGTTCTGTGTAAAGCCGCCAAGAGTGGGGCTTATCATCAACATCATCATCATCATCATCATCATCATCAAAGTGGGACATTCCAGGATCAAATCAGAAACAGGGACAGGACTTCTCTAAATCAAGGACGTCCCTGGAAAATAGGGACACTTGGAGGGACTGAACATGTCTTTCCAGCATAGGTCTTTGCAACCACAGCAGGTGCTATAACTCTCCCAATGGTTTGACATAATCCCCAAAAGTGCACTCCTCCATTGTCTCCCAAGAACAGACGGATGCCAACAATTATTGAATAAGCTTCCATGTGGCATTAGGCCTTTGACCACTAGTTCAAATGGGGGGGGGGGTCATGCTCAGGTCCTGCTTGCAGGCTTCCCATGGGAATCTGACTGGTCACTATGAGAATGAAGTCCTGGACTAACTGGGCCTTTGGCCTGATCCAGCAAGGGGCTTCTTCTGGTCTCATGACTGAAGTCCACAGTGGTACCTCGGGTTACATACGCTTCAGGTTACAGACTCCGCTAACCCAGAAATAGTACCTCGGGTTAAGAACTTTGCTTCAGGATGAGAACAGAAATCGTGCTCCGGCGGCGTGGCAGCAGCAGGAGGCCCCATTAGCTAAAGTGGTGCTTCAGGTTAAGAACAGTTTCAGGATAAGAACGGACCTCCAGAACGAATTAAGTACTTAACCCGAGGTACCACTGTACTTCATCAGATGCACCAGGAATATATGCACATGATAGTGGGTTAGAACTGTAAGCAAAATAAAAGGAAATGAAATGCTGAAAAGTCCAGTAATAACTGCACAATTAACTGTGGTCATTCACAAAACATTGACAACTGCTTTGTTTTATTGACCACAGTTAATTATATAAGTCCCCTTCACGGATCACTGCCTTGCCATGGCAAAGGGGCTTGAATAACCTGAATAACTCACCTCCTGTCAAATAGAAGGGGAAGAAATGGAGGCAGTGAGATTTTACTTTCTTGGGCTCCATGATCACTGCTGGTGACAGCAGTCATGAAATTAAAAGAAGCCTGCTTCTTGGGAGAAAAGCAATGACAAACCTAGACAGCATCTTAAAAAGCAGACACATCACCTTGCCAACAAAGGTTCATATAGTTAAAGCCATGGTTTTGCCAGTAGTGGATGTATGGAAGTGAGAGCTGGACCATAAAGAAGAATTGATGCTTTGAATTATGGTGCTGGAGGAGACTCTTGAGAGTCCCATGGACTGCAAGAAGATCAAACCTATCCATTCTTAAGGAAATCAGCCCTGAGTGCTCACTGAAAGGACAGATCGTGAAGCTGAGGCTCCAATACTTTGGCCACCTCATGAGAAGAGAAGACTCCCTGGAAAAGACCCCGATGTTGGGAAAGATTGAGGGCACAAGGAGAAGGGGACGACAGAGGATGAGATGGTTGGACAGTGTTCTTGAAGCTACAAACATGAGTTTGACCAAACTGTGGGAGGAAGTGGAAGACAGGAGTGCCTGGCATGCTCTGGTCCATGGGGTCACAAAGAGTTGGACATGACTAAATGACTAAACAACAATTATATAAATCACCATCTGTACTTTTCTGCATTCCATTTCACTTTGACCTCACTGCTTGCAATTCCCCCAGCCCTCCAAAAAATACTGTTTGCATCTAACTCTAGCTCAGCATAATGCACATATTCAATGGACTGAAGGCCATGTGCCACAAGAGGTGCATTTAACACCTGCATCTGTGTCCAGAACCCATGTTGTCTTATGGGCACACTTAATATTAAGCCAAGATACTTTGGGGATCTTTTGCTATTTGCAACATGTGTTTGTTGTTAAGGTGTTTAACCTTAACCTTATACCCACAAGAAGTTCTCACGCCAGAGGAAGGAGAATTGGTTTATTACACAAAATGAAAGCGACAGAATAAATGGGTGCTGCTTTGGACAGCAAAGCTACAAAATAAGCAGGCAGAAAATCTCACAACACAAACACACCTTGATCTAAAGTGTAAAATAATCCCTGTTCCCAAAAATTTAGAGGAAGTGAGTTAAAAGAAAAGTTAGAAAGGGAAGGGGAAGGGCATACCTATCTTGGTGCAAAGTATGTGCTAGTTTCTTGAAGACACTGTGTAAATTGGAGCTCCTTGATCAACAAACCACTGAAAAATCTAATGTTCTGTACTAATTTTAGCCAATGCATCCTAATAGAAAGGGGAAGGGGTCTTTGAGATGCCCGATTCCTATTTCATGGACTCTGCTAAACTGGTAGTTGAAAGAGTATAATTCTAGTGAGCCATGATTAAAATGGTTATAATCTATGGAATCCATTATTTTACAGGAAGCATTGCTTAAATTTTGCTGGTAACTAGTGCATTACTTGTGCTGACCTTTACATAAAAGTCTTAGGAGCTCTGGAAGTCTCCTTGTAAGTGGCTTCCAGGACATGTTTGCACTAAGAACTAGACCAAGCTCAGGAAAGATCATTTAGGGGTATGTTTCATATTGAATGATACCAACTGTATTAATGCCATGACCTGCAGTAATAAACTATGTCAAAAGTTCAGATTGGCACTCCTGTTTATACCTAGAAGTGTATAACATATTAAATGATTTTAAGGTACCAAAGGCTCTTCGTTTTTGTTGCAATAGACCAACACAGCTACCTCTCTGGATGTCATGGGGGTGGGGGAGGCATTTTGAAATAATGAAATCTCACTCTAGACTCTTGCTAGATATGAATCCTATTTACAATCCTATATGTGTTTATGTAGAATGCCTACTTTGTCCAAAGGGCTTATGGCCAGGAAAGTGTGCACAGGATTGCTGCCAAAGTGTATCCGTTGTAATGCATTATTTGTAAACTGCCCTTCAGGAGGCAAGATGGCAAAACCTCAATAATAAACATATTTTAAAGCATTATAAGAACAGCATTTTCTCAACCTGTCAACAGACACATTACAAATAGCTTTGCAGTTTCAGTTCAGCTGCAACACCATTTGGTTTCTCCTCCAAAACGCTTTGTATTACTGTACTTCATACCTATGCCAAAGTAGGAGACTGCCCTATAACAAAGGATGACTAAGCAGCATAAGTCTTAGGGTCTCCAAGATCCATTTGTATGTTCGTCACTTACTGCAAAGTAAACCCAGAAAGCTCTTGATCCCAAAGTGTCCCTTTAAACTTTGGATCATCTCTTGCCTCAGAGCCATTGCACTGGAGCCCAATCCCTATGAGGATTTTTCAGGTCTTTCCCTTGAATTTTCAGTTTTCATTTTAAAAAAGAAAAAAATATTCCTGCATCCATAGAACATAGAAACCAGAAAGTTGAGCCCTTTCTCTCCAACCCTAGCCAGAAGCTGGGTTTACCTGGGCTTGCAGATGGTCGAGGCCCTGTATGTTCTGTTTATGTATTGCCTGGGAGGGGAAGGGCTGCTCTGTTTCAGCAAACCAGAAGGTTGAAGCATATATTTTAAGGTGACGATTATGACTTGTCGATGATGCCAGTGGTGACATCATCTTCTTGATCCTGTAGTTTTGAGGACCAGGTTATGAAGAGAAGGAGACAACTTGCTGAAACTAGAGTACCAGAGATGATACTTTTTAAAATAATGACACTTCTTTTGTATTGATGAACATTCCCCATACCAAAATGGAATGGAGTGGGCGCTAATCAACTTGGTCTTTCCTTCTGACAGTCTGTAATAAGTCTTTACACCGGGGTAAGCAACCTAAGGCCCATGGGCTGGATGCGGCCCAATCACCTCAATCCGGCCCACAGATTGAGTGTTTTTACATCAGCATGTTTTTACCTGAGTAGAATGTGTCCTTTTATTTAAAATGCATCTCTGGGTGATTTGTGGGGCATAGGAATTCATTCATTTTTTTCTTCAAAATATAGTATGGCCCACCACATGGTCTGAGGGATCGGCCCACGGCTGAAAAAGGTTACTGAGCCCTGCTTTACACTGTCAAGTTATCTCACACCCAAAATAAGCTGTCTCCTGCCTTCAGAATCCTCACAAAGGCATCCTTGGTTTTTTGTGGTATGCAATTAATCTAAAGTCAATTAACTTAAGCAGTCCTCAAAGCGGCTGCTTGCTTGCCTCTGTTCCATCTCATCCCTAGTTTGACGGAGGCAGAGTAAAGAACCCCAACATACTGGGCATGAGTCTGAGGTTTCTCTAATGTCCCTCAAGGGAGCTTCAGGGCCATGAAAACAAGGATATATCTATTGACCCTCAGCTGACCCAATCAAGCTCAGGACATGTGTGTTTTCGGCCCACTCAGCCAATCACAATGCACCAACAGCGAAGGGAGAGCGTTAGCACACTGCACACACAAAAAAGACAATGCACATACTTAGAAGGAGGAGAAGAGGAGGCCTGAAATGTTCTGGTGCATCCAAAAGGGGGCCTGCCACAGCTGTAAAGCTATACTAATTAACTGTCAATTTGCTGCCCTTTAACGATCGCCTGCCACCTAAGATTTGGGCTGGCCCGACCTCCAGGTGCCTGCGCATGTGCTTCTTCAGATACGAAGACCGTGTGAAGAAGCTTCCACAAACGAGGCATTCATGCTCCAAGCTCGCTGTGTGTACCTCCTGGTGCCTGGTCAGATATGAACGCTGGGCAAAGACCTTACCACAGGTGGAACATTTATATGGCTTCCCCGCCCGGTGGGTGAGCAGGTGCTTTGACAGGTATGAAGTCAAGCTGAACTGCTTTGGGCACTTGGGACAAGCATAAGGCTTGCCCCCTTCCACTAGTGAGGAAGCTCCCTCCATCAACAGGCTTGGAGTGCTCAGGAATTGGGGCACCTTAGGGTGGTGACTGGCCACAGCTTGTGGTTGCCCAGTAGAACTGGTGATGCTTTCAGTCGAAGCCTTCGTCTGTAGTCCCCTTGAGGTGCTTGGGACAGTGCACTCCACAGAGACTGCCTCACGGGAACTCAAAATGGGGGTCAACTCAGTGCTGGGTTTGATGTCAACACGGAAGGGAGACAGCTCGGGCTGTGGGTTAACGTCATTATCAGTCCCACAGTACCCACTCTCAGAAGGCTGCATTTGGAACAGGGGATGAGGCAAGCCCTCGACCCCAATTTCCCACACAATGTTTGGTGGAAGCACTTTGGGGTCACTGTGTGCTCTAAAATGGCATTTGCCACACTCACAGGCATTCTGACAGGCAAAAGGTTTGCAAGGTTCCCCAGAACCCAGGGGGGAAAGGCGTTGCAGATACTCTCCAGATATGTTCTCCACAGGGACATCTTCCTCACAATTACTCTGGCCTTCCTCCTTATTGTTTTCCTGATGTGATTCATTGTTCTTTATCGGTTGCAAGTGGGAAATGTCACAGCCATAAAGTTGCTCTCCAGGATGGACCATCAAATGTTGAATGAGGTCAGAAAGCCACGGAAAGCCTTGCCCACACTGGTCACAAAGAAAGGGCTTATGGATACTGATGCTCTGTTCTGTTGTCTGGCTGTTGTGCCTGGGTGCTTCAATCTGTTGTTCCCCCCTAGGGTGACTGAGTTTATGTTGGGCAAGACTGTCAAGGCCTTTCCCAGTATGATCACAAATGTCAAGCTCCTTGGAGGCTGTGCTCTGCTCTGTTAACGCCTTTCCAGAGTGAGTGTTCGCATGTCGAGTAAGGTCTGAAGGCCACCGGAAATTCTTCCCACATATACAACAGGCGTAGGAAGCCTTGGAGGGGCTGTTCTGGTCAGCCTTTACCTTTTCTCCACAGCAAGAGCGTTTATGATGAGCAAGTTTAGTAATTGACTGGACGTTTTCCCCACACTTCTCACAAGCGCAGGACTTCTGGGACTGGGTGCTTTTGCTTGCCCGTAACATTCTCCTATGGCAAACGAGCTCATGTCTAGCAAGGTCTGAAGGCCACCGGAATTTCCTCCCACATAGACTACAGATGTGGGATCCCTTGGAGGGGCTGTTCTGGCCAGTCTTTACCTTTTCTCCACAGCAAGAGCGTTTATGATGAGCAAGTTTAGTAATTGACTGGACGTTTTCCCCACACTTCTCACAAGCGCAGGACTTCTGGGACTGGGTGCTCTTGCTTGCCCGTAACATTCTCCTATGGCAAACGAGCTCATGTCTAGCAAGGTCTGAAGGCCACCGGAATTTCCTCCCACATAGACTACAGATGTGGGATCCCTTGGAGGGGCTGTTCTGGCCAGTCTTTACCTTTTCTCCACAGCAAGAGTGTTTATGATGAGCAAGTTTAGTAATTGACTGGACGTTTTCCCCACACTTCTCACAAGCGCAGGACTTCTGGGACTGGGTGCTCTTGCTTGCCCGTAACATTCTCCTATGGCAAACGAGCTCATGTCTAGCAAGGTCTGAAGGCCACCGGAATTTCCTCCCACATAGACTACAGATGTGGGATCCCTTGGAGGGGCTGTTCTGGCCAGTCTTTACCTTTTCCCCACAGCAAGAGCATTTATGACGGGCAAGGTCAGTAGATGACTGGAAGTTTTTCCCACACTTCTCACAGACATAGGACTTCTTGCTTGTCCTTGACGTTCTCCTATGGCAAGGGGATTTATGTCTAGCAAGGTCTGAAGGCCACTGGAAGTTCTTCCCACATAGACCACAGATGTAGGGTGCCTTGGAGGGAGTGTTCTGGTCAGTCTTTATCTTTCCTCCACTGCAAGAGCATTTATGATGAGCAAGGTTAGTAGATGACTGGATGTTTTCCCCACATGTCTCACAGATGTAGGACTTCTGGGATTGGGTGCTCTTGTCTGTCCTTAATCTCCTATGGCAAGCGAGTTCATGTCTAGCAAGGTCGGAAGGCCACCGGAAGCTCTTCCCGCAATTCTCACAGCTGAAGGACTTATTGGACTGGGTGTGTTGATTCATCACCAACTGGGAACTGTTAGCTGCTGTATTCCTAAAATGTACATGCAGGTGTTGGGCAAGGTCAGAGGGCCATCAGAACTCCTTCCCACAAGGCCTTGGAATAGTTCTTCTGATTAGTGATTGGCTATGAGTTTCACAAAAATTTGAATCTGTCTACAAAGGAATGAGTACTAACAGATTTGGACGGCTTGCTTCTAATTGGCTTTGGCCTTGCGTAGTCTCTTTACCCCTGTAATAATAATAATAATAATAATAATAGTAGTAGTAGTAGTAGTAGTAGTAGTACCCCATCCATCTGATTGGGCTGCCCCAGCCACTCTGGGTGTAGCCTTTTGGAGTTCACAGATTGGGTCTGCATTGCTCCGGGACAGGAGGAAGGAAGTCAAAATGACACCGAGGTTGGTTCAAAGAAAGAGTTTATTCTGCTCTCCGGATAGCAGAAGGCACCTGCGTGGTGAGTCCACAGCAAGTACAAAGAAATGACAAGTTTCATGCAGTATTTATATCCTCCAGGCACCCTCTCCCTCCTTCCAACCACGTCAGCCTATGTACGCAGGTTGACATCACATATGTTCCTGCTCTGGTACTCTCAACCATAAAAGAGATTTCCTTCCTGCACTGCTGACCATAAAAGGATATTCCTGTTCCTATTCCTATCTTGGAGCAAAAGGTCACTACTTCCGAGAACATGCTCTGGCGTTAGTCCCAGACTTGGGTCTCCCCGTCATTTGTGGTCAGAACATAAGATATGTCTGTGTCTGTTCTACTGGTAAAGTCAAGGCCAGTCTTGCCGTCAAACTGATAAGGGAGAGAGCTGTGTTCTTGTTTTGCATTTGCTCAATGGCTGAAGTTTATGCATTTTAGCTAAGGAGAAATGGGGATTTTGGTGCAGTTTAAAAACTGTCTGCACAGTCAGTTTTTGGGTTTTGGAAACCCATTCCTTCATGGGCGGCTTCCAACAAATATAAAAGCATAAAACATTAAACATTAAACCCTGTATAAACTTCCTTATACAGGCTGCCTTCAAATGTCTTCTAAAAGTTATATAGTTCTTTATCTCTTTGACATCTGATGGGAGGGCATTCCACAGGGCAGGCACCACTACCAAGAAGGCTCTCTGCCTCATTCCCTGTAACCTCACTTCTCACAGTGAGGGAACAGTCAGAAGGCCCTCGAAGCTGGACATCAGTGTCAGGGCTGAACGATGGGTGTGGAGACGCTCCTTCAGGTAAACACTTTAAAGGTCAGCGCCAACACTTTGAATTCTGCTTGGAAACGTATTGGAAGCCAATATAGGTCTTTCAGGACTGGTGTTTTATGGTCCCAGTGGCTGCTGCCAATCACCAGTCTGGCAGCCACGTTCTGGATTAATTGTATTCATAAATATTTTTTATTTGATTTTACAAATGTAGAATTATAACAATATCAAATACATACTCAAATTTAGAGATTCCTCTGAATCTCATTACTTCCCTCCATCCCTTCCATGGGTCCTATTGTCAACATTTTCAACTGCATATTATTTCATCATCCATATTTTAAGTCTCTCTCTATTGTCCAAAGTATTTGTTACGTTACAAGTGTTATTAAAGTCCTGCTAATGTTTTCATTTGTTTACAGTGGTCTCTTAAATACTTTATAAATCTTTCCCATTCTTTGGATTAGTTACAGTTTCAAAGTCACCTTCAAAGGTAGCCCCATGTAGAGCACATTGCAGTAGTCCAAGCGGGAGATAACCAGTGCATGTACCACTCCAATGAGACAGTGTGCAGGCAGGAAGGGTCTCAGCCAGCATACCAAATGGAGCTGGTAGACAACCACCCTGGACAAACTCACCTTTTGTTGGTTCAACCTCTTTTTCTCACTGTAGACAGGCCACTGGGGACAGATTATGCTCCTGATCCTCAAAAGCCTTGGAGTTCAGGTCTGTTGAAGAAATTTCAGGGGGCATTAGAAGGGGGTAATTTAAAGTTAGCATGCTGGTCAGCCACCAGGTATTGCCAACTGAAAGTCTACTATTTGACTATTATGAAGAGAAGAATATCTTTGTACTTGGCAGCCTACCTTTTTTTTGTGTGTGTGTGTGTCATTAGTTAGCAAGATCAGAAGGGAAGTCTACTCCCTTTGTCATATCATTATGTTTTTATATGTGCTGGAAATCGAGTCAGATGGGCAGGGAACAACAACAACAACATGTCCCACTCAGTAGTCAGGGGGGAAATTTAGCACATTAGCTTTAAAAAGTACACCCTACCTGAAGGAGTGTCTCCACACCTATCATTCAGATAGGGGTCCAGCTCCAAGGACCTTACGGCAGTTCCCTCACTGTGAGAAGTGAGGTTACAGGGAACCAGGCAAAGGGCCTTCTCAGTAGTAGCACCCTCCCTGTGGAATGCCCTCCCATCAGATGTATAAGAGATAAATAACTATACAACTTTTAAAAGACATCTCAAGGCAGCCCTGTATCGGGACATTTTTAATGTTTGAGGTTTCGTTATTTATGTGTGTGTGCGTGTGTGTGTGTGTGTGTAGATGCCTAAAGTGCCTGCGGTAACCCAGTCAGATGCACAGGGCAATAAATTATTATTATCCTACTGGTAAACTGCCATAACTACAGGCATTTCCAAACAAGAGGGAAGCTGTCAGCAATGGCAAACATCACTGGTGACCCCTGTAGGTCACTGTAGGACCCACGAAATTACTTTTTTAACAAATACTTCCTTTTTAAATTTATTTTAAAGAATTATTTAAAATTCTGTAGCTACTGTGCTTGGTTTTTAATTAATCAGTTAGTTGAAGCTCTTCCATTTTCAAAAGAAATCACAGCTCTTCAGGATTAGCATGGCATTCCATGAGTAAAATGAAAAGAACTGTTTAGTGAATCATTTCACTTACATAAACCTTACCAAAGATTGTTAAAAATTAAGAACTTTATTATATAAGTTAATTTCCTTGCCCCACAATAAAATAACATTTTAAAAAGAAATTTTGTTGTTGACGAAGTTAATAAGGTAGTTGATAATAACCTTTAATGGGGTTCTAACAATGTCAATGCTTTAACAATTCTTGGCCAATACAGTGGTACGCTTCGGTTTACAAACGCTTCGGGTTATGAACTCCGCTGACCCGGAAGTAGTTGCTCTGGGTTGCGAACTTTGCCCCAGGATGAGAACAGAAATTGCACACTGGGAGGCCCCATTAGTGAAAGCACGCCTCAGGTTAAGAACAGTTTTGGGTTAAGAACGGACCTCCAGAACAAATTCAGTTCCTAACCCGAGATACCACTGTATGTCACCCATTTTACCCCCAAAAAAATTCCAATAAAATACCCAACCCAAACACAACTGGGTCCTCCTGAAAAGGTGGCAGTAATAAATATTTTAAATGTTTAATTGCTTACATTGTTATTCTGCTGACCTGGCAACAAATATCACTATCTATTCTGCTGTTTTAATATGGTTTCTACCTTTGCATTTTATGATAGTATTTCAGTGTAATATTCCAAGTCCTATAAGTCATGTTCAGGTTTTTTAAAATGGAAAAGTAGAATAAAAAATATTATACAGTAATGGAAGTAAAATGATAGCACAAACCTTGTGCAAGGATCTGCATGGGAGGTTAAGTTCTGTGGCTGAAGTACCTTAAAAGTTCAAGTTACAGGTAGGTAGCCGTGTTGGTCTGCCATAGTCAAAACAAAATAAAAGAAAAAAAATTCCTTCCAGTAGCACCTTAAAGACCAACTAAGTTAGTTCTAGGTATGAGCTCATACCTAGAACTAACTTAGTTGGTCTTTAAGGTGCTACTGGAAGGAATTTTTTTTCTTTTATTTTGTCTTAAAAGTTCAGTTTGTCAGCCTGTAATAAGCCTGTATCATATTGATAGCTTGGGGTAGAATGGTGGGGTCCCCTCTGTTAGTCCCAGCTTCACTAGCCCAATAAAGTTCTGGGGTGCAGGAGGTACCCCTTACTGATGATGCATCTTAATTAAGCCCCACAGTTCCTCTACAAGGAACTGTTGTAAACAAAAATTGCCCTTTTCCCTTATGGGGTATCCAAGAGCCCATATAGAGTCCTTACGTAGGTTCCCTATTGATAGGAGAAAATAACAGAGGCCAACCAGAGAATACTGAGAAGCAAAGCAGCTACTAAGCTAGATCTTTATTGATCTGTTGCAACAGGGTGCTCCCCTCACACACAGGAAAAGATGAACCACCCAGAACAATGGTACGCAAAGCCTTATAAAGACTTTTGAGATTGCCACCCTGTAGATCAAGACCACCCCCCGAAACATCATACATACATCATAGAAGGGGTGTAACCTAAGACCACCCCCCAGATACATCATACCTAGACCACAGAAAAGGCGGTCTAAAACAGAAATTTGAATGTTGTTTTTCCTGTTTGCCAGGTTATCTGATTTCCTTTCCTGGTTGTCTTTCCTGATAGTCTGTTACACATTAAAATGCTGATTACTCAATTCCTGAGACAATGGGAAGGCTCCCTGACCCCGCCTCCCTCCTTGCAGGGAAAACTTTTAGTCAGTTTGGGAATCAAAATGGTTTCAGGTCAGTCTTTCTGTGCTGATCTGTGTACGTGCTTGGTTGGTACACTTATGAACCTCAAAAAGACCTCAAAATTCCTATCACAGAAGCTAGGCCAAGCCAGCATGGAACTGGCATAGCAAAAGAAGAAAAATGTTCCGCCACAGTCTGCCTTGGCCAGTGCAATATGGCAAGTCTTTGACTGCTAATCCTACATGCGTCTACCCGGAATTATTAAATTCAGTCTTACTCCCATGTATAAGACTGCCACCTGAATTTGAATGTACTCTCAAAACATCGATAGAAGTTCCTTTTCTTTTGCATAAAATATGCAGACGCATCAATATAAATATGAACAGGTAAAGATTGCTTATTAGATCAAAGCTACCACTTCCTGCTAGGCCACTTGTTTCAATAAAAGGTTGAGAAAGAGGTGAGTGGCCTGTTGATACCATTGTTCAGAGGGTGTAAAAATAAAACAACTACAACGAACCCTCTTTAAAAGGCCCAGCACTTTTGCAAGTTGCATCTTGGCTGAGAGAAGGCCTTTCTTTGGCTGCTGGCTGTCCCCACAGTGAAAACTCTTTGTTCTCTACAACTGAAATCTTCCTGTGGAAGAACATGAGCAGGCAGGACAAAAAAACCCACCTTTTCCTTCAACAATGATTCTTTGTGTGATCGCCACAATGAATATTTCATCCATCAAAAAAAGCCAATGAGCCTAATTACACCTTTTCCAAGGAAAGAAGGAAAATTTAGACACTGCCACTAAGGTGAGAAGGGTGGGCCTTGAATGCAATCACACATCCCTGCTTCATGTTTATTACCCCAGAGTTTGTAATCTCCATTTTGCCCCTGGACTGTGAAGGGAAAACCTCCTTTATGGCGCTCAAACAAAAGAACAGGAAGGCAATTGAAGGATATTAAGGCATGGTAATCTCCTCTGATTTATGGACCCTTAGTCCAAAATTCAGAATAACAAAAGCAGAGTAAAGCGACTGTGGCATTAAGAAAGATGCGCTGCACGAAAGGAAGGTTGCCTCTGAAACAACTTCAGCTACTCTGTTATATTTTTAATCAAGGCGATGGGAGTACACAAAGTATTTAAGGCGGATTGATCTTGCATGCATGGCTCTAGAATAAAACACAGTAGTGTGGACAGTCCCAAGATTCACGGGTGTGATCCAGTGGTCTCCTAACCCAACCTCCTGGCTGCCAGGGAGGCGCAGCTATCCCTCACGCCAACAGATCTTTAAAAAAATATGCCAACGAATAAATATTAGCAGCCCTATACATTTGTGCACCACGGAAGTAAGAGCTTCAAAGAGAGAAAAACTCTAAGCCTCGGCCTCCCCTTCCCCAGAAAAAACTACGCTACCAATTGACGCAAATCATCAGCTCCCAACCAAAAAAAGCCCCCTCAGGGGGTGATCATGTCCCCGTCTCTACCTTGAAGATGATCTATAATCATCACCATCATCATCATCCGCCCATCTGGCTGGGTTTCCCCAACAGAATATTATAAACAATCCTCACATGTTCTGTCCAAATGGGTGCATCATGGAAGGTCCTGAATTCAACCGGGAAAGGAGAGGAAGCGGCGGACCAAGATCCTGCTTCCCAACCTCCTCCTCTCGCACGCCTTCTTTCTGCTTGAATCAAGCCCGAGGCTCCCTTCTAAATCACTTCTTTAGCCTTAGCCGAAAAGAGGCCGCTCCCGGGCCGCGCTGCAGTTTAAACGGCCTGCGGTCACGCCCCCGGCGTGACGTGCCAGGAATCCCCATGACGTAAGCGGCATCCCTCCTCCCCCAAGCCGTGTTGCTGGGGGTCCCGGATGCTGGTCCGCAACACAGCTCCCCAAAGAAGGGGAGCGGATTAATTGAACACCGGGTTTCCATTGTTTGCATGCAATATAAGGCGTACCTATGCAGAGCTGTCGTTTTTGCATTCAAGCAGTGCATACCCGCAGTTTATTTCTTCCTTTATTATAACACTATTTCTTAGCATTTCCGTTGCACTTTTAAGGGAAGGAGGTACTTTGCACTCGCCGTTTCACTGCTCCTTACAGCAACCCTGTAAGGTAGGCAAACATTATTATCCCCATTTGCACGTGAGAAGTTAAGGCACAGAGGGATTATGATGACTTTTCTAAGATTACTGAGTGAGTCCAAGGTTGAGTGGATATTTTGAACTGGGAACTCCCCTCTCTTAGTCCCTGCCCAGACTGTATTTAAAAGAACAGTGTATTGTAATCACTTGAGCTCTTTGGCAGGCTTTCAATAACTTCTGCAATGTTACATAGACTTTGGTTATTTTGGAGGACTATAGTGCAGATGAACTAGAATATGCAGTTTTTTAGATATATAAAGGACCCACAGAGGGGAGGAGGGAAGTCCTAAGATTTGGAAGACTCTTGTTTGATTTAAAAATTTAAATGTGATAAATGTGTGATTTGTTTTGTAAAACCAATAAAAATTATTGGAGAGAGTCTTGGAAATGGCCTTTCTCTTTTTCTCAAAGCATGGAGTCCACAGTCAGTTTCTGCATTTTGAACATGTTATTCCCAATACAGTAAAAGATTTGGTTTTGTGTCCTCTATGTTTCTTGTTCATTGAGGCCCACATAGCTGATTTGAGGTAGGCATGTGTATGGTCAAGGCTAAACTATTAGAATTTAGGAGCACACCTTTCAATTATTATTCCAAGAAAATCCCCATTGTCCTCTCAATTACTCAAGGCTGTAAATAATACTGACACACCATTATTCTAAAACAAAAACAAAAAACCCCAACAATCCCATACTGTGTATCTTGTATCGCCATTGGCCATTTGAGGAAGTTTTGTATTTGGCTTTTATGTGTGCTTAATGGTTTGTTTGCTTTGTATGCTGCTTAAATAATCTATTTTATGAGGCATTTACTCCATAAATCTCAAAGGAATCTTCTCTCACGCTTCATCATAGTTAGCAGGCCTCGAGGGGAGGAAAGGCCGCTGACCATTTTCATGTGTTTCCAAGGCCAAGCCAGAACAGTTGCTCACTGCAATCATGGAGGGCAAGATGTTAAAGGCAAGTTCATAGATCCGCTTGTGGCCTCCATTTGCTGTGCCAATGGAATTCAACAGAAAAGGAATAAGGATATAAAATCTTTGGACAAATTGATTCCCTCCCCAATAGACGCTTGTGCTAAAAAGTAATAATTATGGTGAATTGTGGACTTATAGAGATATATTAAGTTATACTGAAAATGGGTATAATCTTTTTTCTTTTTTGAAGAAAAAGAAATTCAAGAAAGACCTGGTATCAGGTTGGTTTCAGTATCACCGTTATATGACTCCTAAAATGACTCTTACTATATAGAACTCCAGCCTATATAGAACAGAAGGGAGGTTTAGAAGGAGTTTTTCAACCTTTCCAGATTGTGCTAGAAGAGAAGGAACACATTGGGAAAGGGTAGGAAGGAAAAACTTTGCCATCAGTCACTTCTAGATTGTATTTTTGCAGAAGGGTTTCAATTGCACACTGGAAATTTAGGTTTTCAGAGTTACAATGGATTATAGTGCTCTGTAGCTCTGATGTAATAATAATAATAATAATAATAATAATACATGAGAGAGGCACACAAAATGTGGTTAGGAGACTGTCAGTGACGTGCACTAAAAAGTGTGAGTATGGGGACAAATGACTGACAGGAAGGCATGTAAATGAGCACAAACAAATGAGGATGCTTATTCTTGCACTTCCCTGCAAACAAATCAGAACAGATGCTCAATAAATAAAGATCGGACATCACCATAACCTCCTCATATGCTTTGTTCAAGCAAATTAATGCTCAATAAACAGGTCGTAAGCAGCCCAGTGTAGTTTTTTTTTAAAAAAAAATCATTGCATGCATCCCCCACCCTCACCCCTTGCTCCAGAATACTGAACATTTTTATTTATTCAAGCAGATTAATCCTCTTCCCACCTTCTTTCTTTTTTTATATAAAAAAGCCTGACAGCTCCAGCATTTGGTGGTTGTTGTTTTTAAGCTGACACCTTCATTCTGTAGGTCCTGGAAAGCACGGACCACAGATCTTTTTTCAGGCTATTTTTTAAAAATGCATACAAATATACTTCTGCATACCTTAGAAATATATTGAAGATGTAGAAACTACTACCGTATTATTTGGTGGCTCTGTTCCTCCTCTAAACGTAGAGGCATCAAGCCACCCAAGAAAGTTTATGCTATAGTAAAATTGTTAAGTCTTCAAGGCGCCATGAGATTCTTTAATATGATTTAGTTGAGCTCAAACCCAGGAACACACAATTTTAGGGATTAGTTTCCAGTTCTCAGATGTTCAGAAACAGAAAATCTGGTAAAACTTATTTTTGCACCATTAAAGGACAGTGAGCTTACAGCAGTACTACAGTTGTTCTAGGGGATTTTTCTTTTTTTTAAAAAAAAGGGGGTATGTGAAGCTGCAGCTTTTAAATCTGTTGACAGGGATTGCATTGAGAACACTGATCACAACTCACACAAGCACTGAATGAAGCGTTAGTTGATTCTCATTTTAATTTTTATTTCCAGTTTCAAATTTTCTACAAGAAAAACAATAAAAAAATAGAAAACTCTAGAAGTTGTCAAGCTCCCTGACATGCCAGTTCACTACAGAAACAGGGCTCTGTTCCTGGGTCACTACGGAGATAACATACTGGCACTGGGTTTGCTTGCTTGCTGCGCACACAAGAGACTGTAGCACCTGGTTGTTATGGAGACAAGGCCCCAACACAGGTGCTTGAAGTCCCCTTAGGCCAAGAGTGGCTGGTGCAGCCTGCCCTGCCTCTGTGGCACTCGACAGGGTAAACAGGCTAATGGAGACAGGGCTCCTGTGTTATTAAAGGGGGGATTTTGAAAGGGCCAGCTTCTCCCGCCATAGCAGCAGCACCACGGAGAGGGAAAGCTGTGCCCGCAGAAATGCTCCCCTTTTTTTACAAAAACGGTATACACCACAGGTATCTTGTTCCCTACAGGGCCTATCAACCCTATGTTTGTGCCAACAATGAGGTCCTGAAAGGGCCCAATTTCTCATACGGTGGCACCGATAGGAAGCAGCATCAAGCCCAGAACTGAGGCGAGAACAAGGCATTGGAATCCAATGGACTCCAGCCACCTCACCCCAAAACCCTGTTTGACTAAAAAAGACTTTTAACAGAATCGGTGCCCCTTAACCAATTCCACACCCCAGCCGTTATCACAGCTTCTCCCTTCTACATCCCAAGGTTGGCACTTTTCCTGACAGGTCTTCTGTACCGTTAACAGCTCCATGACAGAGAAGATCTGCACCTCTTGAATTTCCGCCTGCCTCGCTGCTGTTAAAGACACAGAAACCTGTTTCCAAAAAGACAACCCTACTACCTTCTATTTTGACGCCTCTCAACAGATGGGTGCATGACCCTGTCATTTGTGGAGTGGCATCTTACTAGCTGCCTCTTCTGGTCTCTGCACGTCTATACTACAAATGTAAACAGGTCTGAAATTGGTTCAACTGTCTTGTGAAGCTGCCTTTTATTGCGCAGGACTATTTATTGATCCATCGAGCCCCATGTTTTCTGCTTGAATTGGCCGTGTCTGTTCAAGGTTTCTGGCAGCGGCCTTTCCGAGCCTTGTCTCTTTTGGCTAGAGATACGAGGGACTGAACCTGGGGCCTTAATGCATGCAAAGCATGGGCTCTACCACTAAGCTAGGGGCTATCCAAGACCCTCCCCGTGAACTCTGGGAAGCGTAGATTCGTAGGGTGCTTGAGAATTCTTTATTAGAGATTGCTGCTTCATAGAAAGGAGCTACAGTTCCCAGGGTCCCTTGCTTGAGAGCCGCCATGACAGTTAGACAGGCTCAAAACTGGTTTATATATGCAGAGTAGACGTACTCAGGCCTGCACTGGCTCCAGCTGCAATTCCATGAGGCCTTGGCCTGTCTTAGATGTCTCCTGGTGTGGGCCCTTTTGGACCTTGGGGGCAGGCAATTCCTCCTCTCCTCTTGGCTCTTCAGAGTCTTGAGACAGGTTCTCCCAATCTTGGTTAGCTGGTGCGGCTCCAGGAGAGAGGCTGGCAACTATTGCTCGATCGGGCGTCCTCTTCCCGCGGGGCAACTCAGGCCGGGGAAGTTCTCCCTGGTCTTCCGAATGCCAGAGGTTCTGAGGTTTGGTCATCTCCCCCTTTGGACTTAGAGACTCGGGTGCTTTCAGCTGGGGGCTCTGGGGTTCGGGCAGCTCCTCCTCCGCCACCCCCCGGGGCTTAGGGGCAGTGTGAGAGCAGCGGCGGGTTCGGGCTTTCCGGCTGTGGTGGACTTGGAGATGTAACTCCATGAGCTCAGGAGCCGAGGTGGCGAAGGGGCAGAACTGGCAGCGGTGGAGGGCTCCTCCTGCCAAAGTCGGGCGCAGCGACAGGTCCAGGGGCTGGAAGTCGGTCTTCCCGTTGAGCAGCGGCTTGCGGCGGGATGGGCGGGACCGAGCTGCACCCAAGCTCCCGAGAGACAGGAAGGGCCTGTGGCTCTTGGCGAGCTGCGTGGTGGGAAAGGCAGGGACTGCGGTTGGAGCGAGGGGAATGTGGCACCGTTCCAGCGTTCCTGCTGCAGCAGCTGCTGCAGCCGCAGCACTCTTCTGCTCCCGATGATGGCGCTGCAAGTGGTACTTGAGAGAGCCAGACTGTGTCCCAGCGTAGTCACAGTGAGGGCATTTGTATGGGCGTTCGCCTGCAAGGAGAAATGGTAGAGGCAAGTTGGAAAGGCAGCAAACAAATGCAGTTTCCTGTTTCCTAGACAGTTGACTTTGGACCTGGCAGACCTTGGTTCAAGCTCCACCTCTGGGGCAAACTAACCGAGGGACTTTGGGTGAATCATTCTCTCTCTGTTTCCCCAAACTATAAAACAGGAATAAAGGCAACCTTGCAGAGTTGTGCAAAAAGCATCAACCATCTACAGTGTGATCTTCAGATCGGAATATTACAATTCACCCAGTGTTTAAGACACACGGGGAACGCCCCACTTTAAGTTCTACCTGTTGAGGAGGTTAAATCAATGAACAGGCAGAGCAGGGCCTTTGGGTTGTGACACCACAACTTTGCATTTCCTCTCTAAGGTGGAGAGCCTCGAAAGGAACCAACAGACAAAATATGAAGCATCCTTGCAAATAAGTCGGTCTGGTGTGGTGAGTGTTTTCAATCCCCTGCAAGGAAGCTCTCACGGACCAGCCACTGTCTCTTAGCCTAACCTACCCCGCAAGGTTGTTGGGAGAATAAAATGGAGACGACAACTATGTGAATTACCTTGAGCTTACTAGTCTAGTTTACCATTTTAATTGGTAGTTTTATACATAATATATATTTCTTTGTGCTGGCTTTTTGTAACCAGTTTTGAGTTTCCATACGGAAAGGAAAGGCAGCCTAAACTGAGATCAGCAGAGAATGCTGTTCCATGTCTGCACTTGTGCCACTGCTTTGCATGTCTGGTGAAAGCAAAGGAACAGGCAGTATAGTTGCACCTCTGAAATCGAACGGAATCCGTTCAGGAAGTCCATTCGACTTCCAAAACGTTCGGAAGTCAAGGCACGGCTTCCAATTGGCTGCAGGAAGCCCTTTCGCCCGTTCGGGTTCCAAAGAACATTCACAAACCAGAACACCCACTTCCAGGTTTGCGGCGTTCGGGAGCCAAAAGGTTTGACTCGCAAGGCGTTCTTCAACCAAGGTACGACTGTACAGAGGTCTGAGCTGCCTCAGATGGTATCAGGTTCCACCCGTGTGGTATGCCTCTGCAAGATACAGAACTTGGGGGGGGGGGACCTAGCAGGTACCAGCCTTATTGCACATTTCCACCAGTTTAGGCAAACCCTACCCCACTTTTGCAGCATCTTGATCTTACCTGTGTGGACGCGGAGGTGCACCTTTAGATGGTGGGAGGATCTGAAGGACTTCCCACAGAATGGACAGTCTTTCCCAGTGCCCCGCCGGGATCCGTCCAGGCGCGACTGCCCTTGCATGTCTGGGGAAAACACAGCAAGGAGGGAAGATTTTTAGTATGAGGGGACTGCAAGGTTTCTTGACCCTTCTCTATATGCTTTACATATGGATTCTCTGCCCACTTTGCTCTTCTTTAGAGCTATAGAAACATAGTTTTTACCCCCCCCCCACACACACATCCATAAGTGCCACAGGTGTCTCACTTTTTCACCCCAACACAGACCATGCCTTCGAAGACAACCATGACAGCTACATTGCAAGGTCTGGATCTGTAGCTAATTTGTCACCTTTGTTTCAAAATGTAGCCCAACATAGTAGCTGCAAAAAATGATGACTGCTCTAAACGGGGGTGGGTGGGTTGTGAATTGAAAATAAACACCAATGACAGAAGATTGGCTGCCTTGGGTAAAGATTACATGGGATGCTTTAGAATAAAAAAAAATCATTGCAACTGTTCACAAACATCACACACACCATGCAGTGATGTGTCAAAAAAATGGTGATTTTTTATGTTTTTTAGAGATGGAAATAGAAAAATAATCATTTGTGACAACAGAAGTTGACTTTGATAGGTTGGTTTGATTTTTTAAAAAGAGATATTCTGTTTGTTATATTAACATCTGACCGTGTTGTCATCTTTTCTACTTCTTTTTTCTTAGTCATATGACGCGCGCGCGCACACACACACATATATATATATATATCAATTGACTGGAAAAATTTATACTGCACCCTCATACACCAAGTCTAAAATAAAAACCATTTGGTCAGCAACATGGTTTCACATTGGCTTGCTTCAAACAAACCATGATCAACATTAACCACAGCTTGTCAGTTTAGATGACAAGCTGTGGTTAGGCAAAAGCTTTCAAACTCATCCTAATGGAAGAGCAGGAGAGGGAGAGCACAGCCACAAGACCCTGAGGCTCACTTCAGCTCATTCACATCACTCCAAACTATGGTTTAGCTCAAACTTTTGCTTGAAGAAGCGAGGGGTGGAAAGCACAATTGCTAGTTATTCCATTCCAAGTTGCTAGGCAACCTCACCATGCTTCCTTCCCTCCTCTTTCCTGTAAAAGGTTCTGCCAAAGGACAGAAGAAGTAATATTTGCGGGTAGCTGAAAGTGAGAATGATGGAAGTATTGGGTACTTGTTAGTACTGAGGCCCAAGTTAGCTGCCTGAGTGTTGGTTCATGCTGGTCTTGTGGGGAAGAAGAAATGCACACACAAATGCATACAAAGCAAAAAATGAGGCCATGATATTTTTGGAATGGTGAACATGTTTTAATGCACCCTCAGGTGGAAAGAGATGGAATTTACTACACTAAACATAATAACCTCAAAGCCTAGTTTCCAATTATTCTAACCAGTGTAGTAAATCCCAGCTTTCGCCACCTGAGGGCATATTTAAGCAACACATCCACCATACAAAAATGACATGGTAAAAATCACCTCATGGCGGTGACACAGCATGTGATTCATGCCTTATGTTTTTTTTTAAAGAGCTAAGCAATGTGGCAGACTTGAGAATTAGGACATTTCTACATCATAGGCTTAAAATGGCTTAATAGCGCTTTTCTCTAATCAGGAATTGGTAGGAACTGCTGTTCTGTGGAGGGAGGAGTTACAGGTTCCAGAAAAGTTCTCAGCACAATTATCACAGTTCCCCAGGTTTACTGGGAGAACAGCAAAACAGTATGGCTTCTAGAACAGTGGAACAGTATAAAACAGATATGCATTTGTTGTGCGGATATGTGCTTTGAAGGAATGTTGTAAAACCACTTGGGAAAGTATTTATTTGCATCAATGCAGTTTATTTCCTTCAAGACACAGAGTTTGAATTTTCCTCATGCAGAATCTGGGTGTGGGTGCATGTGGGTGCTTATGCAGAAAGCTACAAGGTCTCATGACACCAACATCCCCTTGCCCAAACTTGTTTTAACTGGGAGGCAGAGGTGAGACACCGTACAATCATGCAAAACTGTCCAGAGCAATGGAAAAATGTTTCAGTTACACCAACTAATATTTTGAATACTGAGAGCTATTGTTTGGGTATCACGAAACTCTTGCTCATTCTGAGGTAATATTTGTAGATAACTGCATGCCAGGCTTGTTGCCCTTCCCAGAATTCCAGGCATGGTAGCTTTACAAGGTTTTTGTTAGTTGGTTTATTTTGTATTTTATATTATAAGCACTCCGTTGTTTAGACCAAAGTGGTGTCCTGTAGATATTTAAGGACTACAGTTCCCATCACCCCTGACCACTAGGCCATGCTGGATGGGGCTGATGGGAACTGGTGTCCAAAAGCAACTGGTCAACTCCATGTTGGCTATCCCTTTAGGCTAGTTACTTAAATGTTTTAAAGAATTTAGTAGTATCCTATTTGGTGGGATGTGCTCTGACATCCAATGGCATCATCAGCCTCCTGTGCAGTTCTGTTAGAGGGCTGGAGGAAAGGTGGACATCAGTAAGTACATGGGTCTTGCCCTGCTTCTGCCTTGGATGCTACCCAATAGTGGCAACCATGTCCCACCACACAGGCCGCTGCTAAACATCATTATTTTAAACATATGGTTTTGTTAAGCATTTTCCACCCAGTATGTTGCTTCCTTTGCTGGGTTTGGCCTACCGATACAATTCTATCAGTTTATTCCTGACCTTTATTCATATCCATCAACTGGACATATCCCTTAATCTCTTCCTCCACCCCTCACACATATCCTTTTATAAAACAAAGGGGGAAATGCAGTTTTCAGCTAAAAGCAGCCTAGCTATGGAATGTAACCCACCCACATCCTCATTTTTTATTTTGCTAGAGGAAGCAGCTCAAAAGCACGGGTTGGTCTAGAATCTGAGGTTGCTTTGTGATATGTGAGACCCACTTTGGTAGCCCCCACAAAAAAATAACCACCCCCAAATCCCAAAGCAGCTATGCTCTGCTTGTCCATACTTGCCCTTTTCCTCCTGGGTCAGCAGAGACGGACTGGTGTTGGCTGCTGTGGAGGCTCTGACATTTGTGGGGAGCCAGTGTCCTGCGAGAAGGTGAGAGCCCAGCGACTGCCCCTTGCTCCACTCCCTCTCTCGGGACAGGTGGCTCTGTCGGTGCAAGGCCATCTGTTGAAACGTGCCGAAGGTCCGGGAGCAATCTGGGCAGCGGTGGCTCCCTCCTGGGTCCTCTCTCACCAGCTTGGAACCTCCTGCGTAAGAGCGCTCCCTCCACTGCTGGCCACTCTCCACCGCCCGAGCCGTGGCCTGCAGCCGCTCGGCGCAGCTGGCATCGCCATAGCCCAAGAAATTGCCCGTGCTGGCCTTATCCGTGGGCCGAGGGGAGAGGAGGGAAGGGTAGAGGGCCTCGCAGCCGACGAGCAAGCTTTGGGCGGACCGGCCTGGGCCGGGCCCTCTTTGTTCACTCTGGAGGCCTAGCTTGCTGAGATGAACCTTCATGTGGTTCTTGAGGAACCACGGCTCCTTGAAGCCACGCCCACACACCTGGCACTTGTGGTCGAAGGAGTCTTTGTGCTTCCGCATGTGACCCTTGAGGAACCAGGACTGGGTGAAGGCCTGGCCGCAAACCTGGCAGCGGAACTCAGTGGGTGCAGCGGCAGAGGGAGCAGCAGGGGCAGAGGCTGGAGGGGCAGGCGGGGCGGCTGCGGCGGGGACAGGGGCAGGAGGGGTGGGCAGCCGGGCGGCCGGGAGCCCATGGGCTTGCTGGTTGTGCCACTGGAGTTCCACCTCCTGGGCGGCGGCAAAGGAGCACTGTCCACACTTGTAGGGCTGGTGGAGGATGCGGAGGTGGCGGTCCCGCTCGCCGGCGGTACGGAACTTGCCCTTGCAGAAAGGGCAGCGGAAGGTGGGCAGGGGTGGAGGTGGAGCAGGGGCAGCTTGTTCTTCTTCTTCTTCCTCTTCATCTTCCTCCTCCTCCTCTTCCTTCTCCTCCTCCTCCTCTTGCCCCCGCAAAAGCGCCCGTTCCTCCAGCTCAAGCAGCAGGCGGCTCTGGTGGCTGAGGCGGGCGCGGGCCTCGGGGCAGTGGGAGCGCAAGTGGAGGCGCAGGCTGGCACGCTGCCCCGCCCGGTGGCCACAGTAGGGGCAGGTGAGAGGGGAAGAGCTGGTGTGGATGCGCGTGTGCAGGGCCAGGATGCTGTTGAAGCGGAACCGCTTGCCGCAGATGGGGCACGGGTAAGGGCGGGCTTCGCCCCCAGGTCCCCCCGGCCCGTTGGAGTAGCGTTGCAGATCCAGCTCCCCGTTGAAAGCCAGGGTGTCCGCTCCATCACAGGAAGAGGGGGAGGAGGATGGGGAAGAGAGGGTCACACTGGCTGAGTGGCCAGAAGGCAACTGGTAATCTGCACCCTGCAGGAACGAGAAGGAGGGGAAAGGCAGTGGAAAACTCAGCATGGAATGACACATACACACACTGCCCAAAAAAATCCTCTTTCACACCACTGCTGTTCCAGTGTAACTAAACAGCTCACTGCTGGAGGAAGGAGCGAATGATCTTTTTTTTTTTTCATCATTCTTTTTATTAATTGATTCCATAAAAGAAAGTAAAAACTAACACATGTGTAAAAAAGTCAGAATACAGAAAATAAAGAAAAGGAAGAATTACAGAAAAAAGGTAAATAAAAAAAATACATAAACTTATAATTTTCCCATTGACATTATTACATATCCATCCCTTTCAAGACTTCCTTCAGCTTGTCCATAAATCATTCGAAGCAATAATCAAATTCACACATTTCTCTGCTTATATTGTCATTGTGCCTATCTCTGTCTCCTATTTGCTTTAAACAATAACTCATAGTCTTTCACAGTGCGTCTCTGAATCCCTTTAGCGTTGTTTGTCCCTCACTAATACATTCCAGATAATCCACGTACTTTCCCCAATCCTTGATGAACACTTGGTCTCTTACATACCTAATTTTTCCTGTTAATTTATCCAGTTCTGCGTAGTCCAACAGCTTAGATCTCCACTCCTCCACCGTTGGCATTTCCTGCTGTTTCCACTTTTGGGCTAATACTACCCTTGCTGCTGCCACTGCATAGTATACTATTCTACGATCCTCTTTTTTAATCTCTTGCCCTAATATCCCTAGCAGGAAAATTTCTGATTTCTTTCTGAACGTATATTTTAAAATCTGAGGAAGGAGCGAATGATCTTTATGCAGAGTAGCGCTGGCCAGGCAGGAGGCCTGCAGACACCCTTCCCCGCTACTGCTTCTCCATGCAAGCTCCTAGGGGAAGCAGACAAGGCCATCTACGTTGCTACAAAAGCAGCTTGCAAACTAGCAGCTGATAACACAGCCACGTGGTATTCCCTCATATGAAGGCCAAGCTCCGCTTGTAAGGGCAAGGGGTGACTCAAGCATCTCTTCCAGCAGGGATTAGGTGCCCAAACCTAATCCTTTGCCACAGTGGAGGTTGCAGAACCATAGGCTGAAAGCCAATCAATCTATAGGTTTGCTGCAAAGGGACATCATGCTGAGGGAGCTTTGCTGGGAACCCAACAAGGGGAAGAGCAGTAAGACCCATTGCTGAGACTAGAGATAAGGGCAACATTCTCCAGAGCTAGGCTAGTAAAAGCCTGGCCCATAGGCACCAAAGGAGAAATGACCTTTACAACCCCAGAATCTTTCTCCACATTTTACCCCAATTGCTGGCTTCCTGTGCCCCAGGAGGGTACAGTTTTTCCCTCTTGAATGTGATGGAAAAATGGGGCTTCATTACATTCCAAAGGACTCTTTGACAGGAGATGAGCTTCCTCCTCCTTTCAGTTTTTGCCCATTCTCCTGTTCCAGCTCCAACTGGAATGTGTCCCACCCCCATGCCAATTGACACCAACTGCCCTGTGGGAAGGAACAAGAGCTTATGCGGCAGGTGTAAGAACCTCCTCTCATAGTTGCCCATGGGAAGCCCATAAGAATGCAGATGAAAAAGGCATTGGAGGCTTCTCCTGTCCCAGATGGACCGTCCTTCACCACCCTAAGCAAAAAAAAAATCGTACCAAATGACACCAGCTGCCCTGTGGGAAGGATCCTGATGAACTGATATGCTAGGATACTATTTGGCTGTGATTTCATTGCTATATTTTGATTTGAATGTAGCCTGCCTGGCAAGGATTTGTATCAAAGGTGGAAAAGAAAACAAAAAAAAAAACAGTGCAACAATGTGTGTGTGTATAGCCTCCCCTATTAAAAGTAATTAAGTCATGTCATTCCATTACATCCATTAGAGGGCGAATGGAAGTAATTTTTCTAGGCTTTGACTTTCAGCTTGGAAAAAATTATACAAGATCTTCCCATTTGAAGGGGGGCGGAGATTGGAGAAAGAAGATCCTACTTTCCAAACTAATTCATGATAAGCCTGGGAGAGCTTACCCATCTCTAGCTGAGACAGTGTGGCTGACATGCAAGGGCATTTAAGTCCCTCTCCTAGACAACCACACCTAACCCTGGTCTTCTGGCTTACCTCCATGATGCTCCTGATCACATGCTTCAGTCGTTGACTGGTGAAAGGGCAGCACGTAGGATGTGACCTGACATCTCACACCTGATAGGCAAGTAGGCGGGAGCATGAGCTGCAGGAAAGGGGAGAAACGGAAGGGCTTTAGCTCAGAGGTCAAACATCTGATTTGCATGCAGGAGGTCTCAGGTTTAATCCTCAACATATCCAGATAGGGAGAGGAAACACTCCCTTGTCTGAAACCCTGGAAAGCAGCTGCCAGCCAATTCTGAGCTAGATAGGACTTGGTATATCAGGCAGCTTTTCATGCTTCTACTAAAAAAAGAATTTCAACAAGAAAAGCTCAGGCCTTCTGCCCACAGTTGCCATTTTGCAGTGCTCACTATTTGACGAATACCATTAATTCTTCATTCACAAGGACTTAATCTGTGCCACATCCAGAGAGCTATCTTGGCACATTTCTGCTGCCGAGGCTTAACCCTGGAACTTATACAGTGTAGGACTGAAGTACCGCTGGATTTGCCCAGGGTGCATTTTGCTCACCACTGAATACATAAGAGCAGGGAAGGGAACTCTGCAAGTTGGGACTCCCAACTCCCATTGACCGCAGCCAGCATGACCAATGGGCAGTTGGGAGTTTCAGCCCACAGCGTCGGCAAGACCACCATCATGCTCCCCAATCCTGACATAAGAGACCCCAAACATCAGGGGAAGGGGTTCAAGTGCAGAGAGATTTGTTGACATGAGTTTGAGTATGTTGTTGTTGTTGTTTAGTCGTTTAGTCGTGTCCGACTCTTCGTGACCCCATGGACCAGAGCACGCCAGGCACTTCTGTCTTCCACTGCCTCCCGCAGTTTAGTCAAACTCATGCTGGTAGCTTTGAGAACACTACCCACCCTAATTTCCACATGCAATGTGCATGATTTAAGTTGGATTTAACCTGTTTTAGGAACCAGAGAGTGAGGTGAGAAAGTTGTAAACCTTGAACTGACAGCACAGTGGTCCTTATTCTATCTCTATGGAACAGAGCCTTTGGAACCTTGCAAGTATTTTGCCCATGTTGTGTCTCAGACCAACATTCCTGGGGATGCTAAAGCAGGACTGGTCCAGCAGTAAGATGAAGGAAGGAAGCCAAGCCAGATAATACACTGCCAGGTTGCAATGGAGATTTTTGTCTGCCACGCAGCTTAGTGCCTCTGAAGTAAAAAACAGGGCGTAGCCATGGCTTCTCTTCACTGCTGCCCCTCCCTTGGCCCTGCCCAACCTCTCTTTTCCCACCTTCTGCAGCAGGAAATTATTTCACCACCCTGCAAGCCAAAGGAGAGAGTGAGTGGCAGGAGAAGTGTGGGAAAAGCCTCAACTGCATCTTCTTTCACTTCAGAGTTTGTACAAAGTCTGACAAGAATGCAGGGAAGGGCAAAACATCCCTGGGGGAAATTTATTTCCTGATCTGACTGCCTGTCGAATCCGTCAAATCTTACCTCAATGAATCATCCAAAGGAAAATTTGTGGGGTAAAGGTAGGGGTGCTTGGTTTGGCTCAATGGATGACCTCAGTGGAGTCTCTAGCTCACAGGCTGGGTGCATCCCTTTGAGACCTCCCATGCAGCCTCTCCTTCTGGGCCCCACACCCTCAACTTCTATGCTGACTGTGGAGAGCTCATTGGAGGAAGGAGTGGGATACAAACAGGCAAAGTATGTGTTAACAACTCTCATACCATGAAATGTCTCTCAATGCTTCACGGTACAAGTGCTTGCACGTAAAACATCCCATTGTTTTTGCAGAGTTCAGCAGAACATGCACCCACGGCTCCGAATAACAGAAAACCTACGCTTCCACAGAAGCTAATAAAAACAGAAACACTTGGCTCTGCAGTTCATGAAATTGAAACAAAAATGCATAACTCTATAGGGTGTTCTTCGGGCTTCTACGAGCACCATTTCAAGATATTCCAGCTTTAAAGGAATAAATTGGGATCATGCTCATAAGAGACAGGGAAAAAACAAAACAGCTGTGCTCTGCACCCTACTCCTTTCCCGACAACCATTAGTTGACCTACTGTGATGTCAGGGAATGTTCACAAACATTCAAGTGTCCAGGGGTGTCCGCTTCTGTGAGGGCAATTAAACTTTGGCTGTTAGGAACATTTTGCACAGAGCAAAGGACAGTAGGGGCAAAAAGCTCTTGAAGGGTGGGGGAATACAAGACAGAGTGGCTAAAGGAAAGGAAACTGGGGGCTAGGAAGCACAGCTCTAAGGGAGAGAGCAGAAGAGACAGAGATGTGAGAAGACCATGCCAGAAGTTGAGGAGAAAGATCAAGCAAAACTGGGTGGGGATAGAGGAACTGACACAGTGCTGGTTGCCACCTTTTTTTTAATGACAAGAAGCTCCATAGTTTAATAGCTTTATTTTACCTCAAATCTGAAATCCTGATGATGCAGAAGACAAATGCCAGGGAACTAACTGCACACCAAGATATAGACATGTGATATGCCCCAATACCATAAGCAGGTGTGGTCTGATCAACATGTTTACCCAAACCTCGCTCCCACTCTGCCTGAGGCAAGGCTGTCATCTTCTACAATTCTATGCATGTGGAACTCAAGCTATAATTTATGGCAAAAAAACACCCCGCAATATATGGATTCTTTGGAACCTCCTTTCTCCTGAAGCAGATGCAAACAAGCACAGCCCTCCTATTTCTCTCTCTTTCTCTTCCCACCAGAAGACAATAACTGGAGAAAAGGGGAGAGAAAATATGGTTACTTTCAGAGGGTCGCCTCCCAAAGTACTGTATCGGGAACCACTGGAAGGAGGTGCATTGAAATCCAGCCATCCTTCAGTTTTTCTCACTCTGGCCTACATCAGGCTTTGAATGGTCACTGAGCAAGATGTCCTTACTGGGCCTGTTTCCTGTGTGGGTTCACCTCCCCTTCGCTTGCCTTCTTCCTTCAAACCACACAGTAGCTGAAAAGCTGAACAGGCAGCAATGCTTAGGAGGAGCATCAGTGGTAAACGAGGGGGCTCTAGTGGGCTCCCTGCTGGGGTGTGGGCTTTGTGAGTGCCCGGCAATGCCGCCTCCTGACGCAGGGCCTACGTGTCAGGTCTGGATGTGGCCTCGTCTCAGGAGTAGGGGACCTTCCTCAGGCTCACATTCTCCTCTTTGCAACCTCAGAGTTCAAGGATACATTCCAGTCACACAAAGCCACTCAAGGAGGGTGTGAAGCAGGGCTGGTGCCAGGTGTGGCCTGAGAAGAGGGGATGTGGTTCAGGAGGAAGAGTCCCAAAGGGCCAGACTGACACATGGAGGGCCACATTTGACCCTGAGACCTACGGCTCCCCACCCCTGCCTGTAGACTGCAGCAAGTGATGGCAGTGGCAGTGGGGTAAGGCTAGCTGGTGATGGAGGTTGTGTGTTTGTGGGTGTTCTCCTCTCATTCCCTGCAATAGTTTCCTCCCTGGAAAAGGAAAGAGAAGACTGACAAAATCCTTGAAAAATTGGCTCTGTCAGAGCCCAGCTATTTAAAATATTTTACCAAGCTCAGAATGTATGGATGCATTCAGGCAGCCAAGTATTCAACGTGATGACTGTAAATATCATGTTAGGAATCCAGGAAACAGGATGAGCGGCTGGCTCTTCCTACTACTTATTCCCTCACTCTGCAATAGGCCCTCTACACAGTTTTCAGGCATGCCCTGCTCCTACAAATCCCACAACCCTAATTCAGGAGGAGCCGAGAGAGAGAGAGAGAGAGAGAGAGAGAGAGACTTACAAGTGCATTTATGCAACAGTTGGATTAACAAGTCATTTTATTTTATTTTTATTGCACTTTTGTTGCCCTCCTCCACAACTTCAAAGAAGCTCGCAGGCAGAGAGTACCTGGATTTCTTCCTGCCTTTTTATGAAAACAAGTCCTATTGGCTGAGAAATGGTACATAGCCCAGAGCTGAATGAAGAGCTGAACCCAGGTCTCCACAAGCCTAACTCTTTAAACACTACACCACAGCAATTATCCCATTCCGTCCTCCCCAAAGCCTGCAGTTTTGTGAGGGAAGTGAGGGATCTCTTAAAAAAGAAAACAAAAAGCATCTTTTGCACCCTCACCCAACTCGCAACTCCCAGATTTTTTAGCAGTCCTAACTATTATAGTGACATAAATCCTACAGTGTCTTCAGGATCTGACTCATCCAGTCTGATTTGGAATTAGAGCTGGGCTTCAGGGCTAATTTGATTATAAAGGGGTTGGAGCTGGTAGTAGGTTTGATCTGGGATCTTCATTACACAGTGATTGGCTTGGGATATGACCTTTCTCTTTCCCCAAAGCAGTAGCCTTCAATGGGATGCAGGACTGGTGTGGTGAAACAATCCCTGGGCAAATTGGGTTAGCAGCTCACCAGACTCCACTGTCCTTAGAAGAGTAGGGATGGGCCAAAGAGGGTGCTCCCTTGCCAAGCCCCCTCCATGGTGTCATTGCTCTTGCCACCCTCCACATGTTGAGGGGCTGAACTTCCGCAGCAGGGAGCCTGTTCTATTTGTGTTGGTTCCCCACAGAATTCAGATTTCTGATCTTCCAGGGACTCCCAATCACACAAGGGAGCCTTCACATGTTCAACAGGCTCCCTCCATTGCAGGGTTCAGCTCCCTACACCTGAAGGGCTGTAGACATGGTGACACAACAAAAGGTGCAGCACTCTCTTGCTCTTCCCCTCATTTGATGCCGGGGGGGGGGGGTGTTTGAAGAGGCCTATTTTCTGTGTGTAATAAATAACAATCCTTTGCCTGCGAACCAAAGTGCCTTCATGCTGTGTTCTCTGGTCAGGCCCACCAAATTGATATTGTGACCCACACTCGGGTTCCTCACCTCTGCTTTAGGTTACATCACTACTAAAACACAAATACTCAAGGCTGCAAGGATTTCTGATGAACTAAGCACAATTGATGCATCCCAGCAGGCTCTTAAGCCTCCCAGTTCTAGGTAACAAAACACCAGCAGAATCACAAGATAGCATCCTGCATTAATTAATCTGAAATGAACAACCAACTCTTGATTCTGTGCTCACAATTACAAGCAGGAACTGGAATCTTCACTTCAACCAAAAAAATGAAAAACCAGCCCGTTAATCACACTGATTTACAGAAACAATCGGTTGGTTAAATCGTGTAAAGAGGTAGCAAGTCCCAAGTACATCACTTTAAGTGTGTGTGCCTTAAAACCCCCGCATTCTAAGGAAAATGTCCAAATGCAATTTTACAGCTTGCAAACACCTTCTTGGAAAAGGAAGCAGCTTTGATTTGTGCAGACGCCAGCAAAAAAAAAGGACTATAACAAGAAGCAAGGTGGTCCAAGGCCTGCAGATTCAAAACAGTCGGCTTTGGTGAAGGGGAGGGGGGTAGAAACCTTAGATGACATTCGCTGTAGGTTTGGCATGTGTGAATCAGAGCTGTGAATTCATAGTTATCATGTGACACCCCTCCTCCCCTCCGGAAGGGCAACAGACCTCACAGAAGAAAAGAGAGCAACTATGAGAAACGTCTGTCTGGAGTTGATAGTCACACTGGAAAGGCAATACCTTTCACAGAACTGGCTTCCTGTGCACGTGGTTGAATGCTTCCTGCACCTACAAAAGCCAGCAGATCAGGGAGGTTCTTCATATCTAGTTCCCTTGCTGAAAGAAGTATTTTCCTATGGATGGGCATTCAGTCTTGCCACCTACAATCTGGAGTGATAGAGCCCAGGAGCAGTTTTGTCAACACACCTGCTGTTTATAGAAATAATTCACAGCTAAAGACATGTGCCATAGCACCTGGTAGAAAAAAAAGGAGATTATAATCTTTAACAAATAAAATTTAACCACAGCATTCATACAGCATCATAAGATTATGCATGTGAACAGCACTTCTTCCTTAATCCTGCAACCATCACCATCATTAGTAGCAGAGGTAGTACTAATAACTATAGTAACATTTCTAGAATCCCTTTAAAGGCTACACATTTTACATAAAAATAAGCCATAGGCTCTACCCTCAGGTTTAGTTAAGACTTCTCTGGGAATGCACTTTACTTCTGATGGCAACTGTGTATGTATGTATCTTTCATAGCTTTTACACTCTCTGTAACACAGATGGCAATTCTTATCCCAAAGGAACCATGGTATCCTTAAAGCTTCTTAGGGGACCTCTATGCTACTGCAAATTCCTATTTGTTTTATACCAGTTTAGCTGTCAAAGCTCTCCAACTCCAGGAATCATGGGAACTGCAGTCTAACAAGAATACAGACTTCTGTTAGAGAGCCCTAGCATTTCTAACAGAACTACAGTTTCCAAGGTTTCTGGGACAGGTGGGGAATAGCATGACTATTTTTAACAGTTTAAGGCTGTGCTGGAGAAATGTCCTCATTACTCAAGGACAGCAACCCTTCAACTCTCCATAAACACTGGCCTGTTACAGGTTCAAGGGGTGAATCAGGGGTTGAAGGAATTGAAATGAGATTTGACAACCTGTGGCAAAATCAGAGACTCTTTGGCTCCCATGTCGTCCTGGGCTAAGAGGTCATGTAAACTTATATAGTGTTGTGATAGCTGCTAGATGGAGTTCAGTGTGCCTCAGAGCAAATTTAGCAATCTTTGAATGAACTGAGACAGTAAGCAAGAGTGAGCAGAGACTCCCTGGAATTCTTTGCTTGTATAGACATAGAATATTATTTCAGAGTAACAAACTCGGGATAACATAACCTTGTATGAACAAGCCCTAAAATGGTTCATATAGGCTGAGTAAGGCAGCAATCATATGAGAAGCATAGAAACATTTCTCAGACGGAAAAAAAGACTCTGCCTTGCCCAACTTTTTATTATTGTCTGCAAGTGTTCTATGCAACCTGAAAGCTTGCCATCTAGAAAGGCACGCAGTCTTATAGTTTACCATACTAATTATTTCCTTGCAAACGCTCTTCAAAAGAGGGGACACTTGCCCAATGGGCAGGCCTTAATCTTGTTTGTAAGTCAGCCTCTGATAAGGCAGGTCTGCCCTGTATTCCCATGTGGTGGCACGGAGGGAGAGCTGAGGGTAGCTTGCTGTGGCTAGTGTAATAGACACTCTGCACATCCTCTGAGGCACTCTTTTCTTTGTTATTAAGAACTAATAACAGAGTGCCTTGGATGATGTGCAGAGTGTCTCTTACACATGATTGTGCCTGGAGGCATATAAAAACAGGTTCTAATACTAAGCCGTGATTTTGGAACAGCATACCAGGTACTATCCTGACACCTTTATTATAGAACATTCTGTTGCTTATAATGGTGGGTCTAGTTTGCAGAGAGAGTATTACGGGCCTGTTCTTCCCCTAGGTATTGCCAAAATCAAGCAGGAGGCCTTGTTCTCTTGCAGCAATGCAAGGCTGGTGGTATTCATAAGCCTGCATAAAAGATAGCTGATTCATTTTGGCACCTTGCCATGCTGGGCCTATAGCAGTACCCAAATGACTAATCTTTTTTTAAAAAACACACACACACCATGAAGTCTTTTGGGCCTACTCAGTATTAGGAAGGCAGACAATCCTGTCTTGCTTGTTTGTGCATACTATGGGGAGGGAGAGGTACATGATAATAGAGTGCAACTGTACCTAACGGTGGTGTGTGTGTGTTGGGTGCCCATTTAGTCTTATTCAGAAACAAACAAGATGGCTGCTTCTTAGGGGAAGGCACCCTGAGGAAAAACGGGGCAGCTTTTCAAGGTTCCCCTGGGTCCCAGGAATAGGGATGGCGGCTGCCAGGCCTCAAGCCAACTCCCGCCAACTTCGAGGCCACGATGGAGTATAGGGGGAGGAGAGGGGGAAATATATCCATGGGAGCAGGCCAGTCCCCTCACTCACACCACAGCCCCCGCTTTGGCGTGTGAGAAGAGACAAGAGAGTGACTGTCCCAGCAAGACACAGAGCTGACCCCCCCCCTTCCCGCCCCACACACCCTGAACAAAGGGAGCAGCTGCCTGAGCAAATGCTCCAGTGCACATTCCAGTGGGGGGGGGGGGTTGGGGGTTAGGATGAGTAAAGGGGGCTGTTCCAGTGATTAAGGGCTACCGAGTCATCACCCTTTAGACACCCCTCTCCCCACTTATGTTTCAAGCTTCTGAGAGTCATAACTTAATAATCTTGGGTCATTACATCGGAGGACAGCCCCCCCCCCCCGCGTGCGCATTCCATTTAGTGCCACTGAAAGGGTACAGAAATGTGGGATTGTGGGACAGCTGGAAACAACCCTTACAAAGTATGTGGGGCGGGGAGGGGGGTTGAGGGAGAGGGGGATGCCCTAGAGATGGAATGAGAGCATGGCCCTCTGGCCCTCGTCGCTGCAGCACCAGCCGCGATACACTCCCACCCCACCCCACGCCGCGACCCCTCATGGCTCCGAGCCACCTGCTATAGGAACCCCCCTCCCTTCCTCCCGCAGAAGCGACTTCACCCCAAATGGCCCCAACGGGCCCACCCACCCCCCGCGCCACATTTCCCCCTACTCCGATTTCTGAAGCAGAGCCCCCCTTCTAAGTTCCAATCACAGTCACGTGGCTGGGGAGTTGCGGGGGGGGGGGGAGAGAGAGACGACGAGGAATAGTGGGGCTGGGGGTGGGGAGAGAAGGATCTATTAGAGAAAGACATGGAGGAAATCGACCGGGTCATTCGGGGATAACGAAGCCTGAGGCCGAGGCCGGGCGGTTTCCGTGCGCCGCCCAGGCGGTGCGCAACCCCGCAGCTTGGCCCGGTTGCAGCCCCGCGGCCGGGTGACTTGCCCCCCACCCCACCCCGCGACGAAGATCGGAGCCCGGGCCTCGCTTCCCCTGCTGCCATGCACCTGCTCTGGGAGCCCCGGGGGTGGGGGGGAGAGAGGAGAGCCGAGTGGTCGGGCGGGTTTTCTGGGGAGGGGGGCGCACGGTGGGCGGGCGGACGGCGCGGCGCAGCGCAGCTACTCACCAAGGCGCACGGCGAGGCGGCGCGGAGGAGGAGGGGGGCGCTCCGGGGACCCGCCGCGTCGTCGGGGCTGGGCCGGGGCGAGCAGCCTCCCCGCCAGTGGGGCTCCCCCCTCTCCTCTCCTCTCCTCTTCGCCTTCCCTCTCTCTCTCACTCTCTCTCCCTTCCTTCCTCCCTCCCTCTCTCTCGCTCCCTTCCTCCCTCCCTTCCATTGTACGGAGCCGCAGGCAGCGGCGGCGATTTGCATTTCTGAGCCTTGCGCGGCGAGGGATTGCCCGGCTCCATTGTGCGCTCTCGCTCGGCCGGGCGCGGAGGGGGCAGCCCTTCCCCGAGGGAGGGGGGCACTCTATGGGGACAGAGAGAGGAAGGAATATGGGGAAAGAGGCACGCTGGGGCTAGGGTTGCCACTGCTGCCTCTCCTCGCTCTGCTAGGCCGTGCATTGCAAAATGGAACGAAAATCGCCACGGGAGTGGAAGCAGGCGCTGCCCCAGCACGGCGAAGGGCAGTCTGGATCTCCCTTGCCATGGTGGCAGGGAATAAGTAGGAAGAAGGGGCACTGTCTCAACGCGGGGGGGGGGGTGCAGCGGGAAGGGAACAGTGTGGGATTAAACCTACCCCATTAAACCCCTAGGAAGATTGCGCCACGAGGATGGGTGGCACTGCCCTGGCACAACCCAAGTTGCCTGTGCATCCTAGTGGCCTGCGGAGGGACACAGCCTGCTCTGTGGGCAATGTTTGACGGGGGGGACGGGCGGGTCAGTGATAGTCAAAATTTGCTGCTTGTGGCAGAGCCAAGCACACAGGGGCCGTAATGGAAGTAGATTAAGAGCCACTGTGTTGTGGTGGCAGGATGCTGCTCTGCTGAGCCAGGGAGGGGGGAGAGCAGGGCACCATCTTGGCACAGACAAGTATTGTCTGCTCTGCTGTACACTGGTGGGTGGGCGGGAAGCCTGACGCAGTCTGCTCTTTTTGGTTGATGGAGTATCATTGGCAGGGGTGGGTGGGGAGTAGCACACTGGCCTGGCACTAGCTAGACACAGCCTAGCTTTGTTCTGTGATGCCATGATAGAAAGGGATGCTGGGTTGTCATGGCCAGCTTGGCAGAGCCTGTCCCTATCTATACAGCGGTGCCATGGCAGAGGAAGGTACCGTCTAGATTAGAAGCTTTTACGGATGTACAGCTAGCTGTTAAGAGTTGAGATCCGGGCACTGTGAACCATTTTGTGGTGAGGGCATGTGGCCAGTGGCATCGCCTGCTTTGTTGGATTGTGGTGGTGCCAGGAGACAGGGAAGGGCAAAATGCTAGCCTCTCTCCATCACCAAACCATAGAGGAAAAAGCAAGGTCTATGGGCACTGACAAGGAGAGGAAGAGCCGGGCTCTGTCAGGCTGCGTTTGCAGATAGGCACGCCTGGAATATTGGTCTCAAGCATGAGGCCTGCTAGATGGGCCTCTCACTGTTTAGCCACTCAGGTCAGTTCAGGGAAAGCGGATAGGAACAGGAACATTCTGGTTGCCTAGCAACTACAGGTCAGGTTTTTATCCACCTCCTGTGTAGGCCTCAGAGAGAGTGGGAACAGGAGCACACAAGCCAAATACTTATAAGGACAGGAAAGCAGATGGGGGAGGGGGCTGTTTCAGCCTGGCATTGTTTCCCTCCCCATATCAGGGTATGGGTGGGGGGAGGCTCCAGCTAGGGCAGGCTAAAGGGTAAATGGCAGTATGGTGAAAAGGACCCTTGTGGGGAGGGAGCATGGGGATGAATGAAGGACCTCACTAAGCACGCACTGGTGTAAATACACAAACAAGCTAACCCTTCCTCAGTTCTATTAACTTCAGTGAGATATATGCCCACATGCGTATATCTGCAAGCTTAAGCAAGTAGTCATTGCTTTTAAAGGAGTTGGTTAAGGAAAGCCTTTTCTCCGGAATAACCTCCTCCAAATCAAGGAAAAAACAGAGAATAGTGGGAGCAAGATGTTGAACCAATATTAAGCCCCTCAAGGGCAAGTGAAATCGGCCCTAGAGATAAATATGTTCTGCCTTAAGCTGACAGAAAACCCAAGTTAAAAGTAGTGGGAAAGCAATTAATAGGGTAGCCCCTGCAACGGAAGAACAGAAATGACTAATACAGTTCAGCATGCTTTTTATATAAAATAAGGTCTTGTTAGACAAACCTGACTGATTATTTTGACAAGATTACATGTTTGGCAAAGGTAACCATTAATTTACAGAGACCCAAGGGGTTTGCTTAGTACCTTACATGGCTTAGGTTCATGGGCAGCAGTAGCTAAAAATCATTCTTCAAATGGGTTAAAAATTAGTTTGTTCCCATCGTATTTTAATTTTCCTATGAACACCTGTGCAGCTTGCACAATTTTTACTTCTTTGAACCAGCATAGCTACAACACCATATCTTCCCAGCCAGCAGAGCAGCCATTTGGAGAACCCTTTCAATGGGAACACTTGCAGTACCCGTACTTTCTACTTTCCTTGGGCTTCTACCTTCCCCAGGACCAACCTCAACTCCAACTTACTCTTGGCCCTTCCTCACCTTTTCCACTTCATAACACTTAAAACAATGTTGGTAATTTGAGGCGAGCACAGGTAAAGAGTTGCAGATGCCGCAAAACTCAGGGCTGGAGCTTCTAAGAAAATGCTTCTAATTGTGAAAACAGTCCCCTACCATGATACCTTGAATTTTGAACCCAATCGGTTTACAGTAGCTAGACTTCACATACATATAGCAGTCATGTAATCTGGACGCTACATATGATGATGACAGTGCCGTGTACAAACATGAAGCTGCCCAGTAATGTGAGAAGCACATGATTTCAACAGCAAAAGGAGTGAATGGGTTAGGATTGCCAAGTGTTCAGGGAGATAAACCACAGTCAGGGGAGGGTTCTGCACTTCTTACCCACTGACCACTTTTGCGGTTAAACTCAACATGTACACCTTTTCAAACATAACAAGAGCAGTTCCGTGTTAAAACACATGGACCATTCATCATGTCTAGTTGGTCAAATAGTACACCCCAGAAACAGATTTACTACCGTACATACTCTTTTTCAAGAACTAAGTCTCATTTGTGCCTGCTTTGCATATTTGAAGCTGCTTTTCTGCATTATATTTTACTTTAGTGGTTAGGCAAAGCACAAGTTAGCACCAGCCTCATCAAAAAGTGGTTGTAAATAGAGACATTCATTCCAATCCAACTGGAGGGAGGGAGTTGTAGAGCCACAGCTCTATAGTGGCAAGTTGGACAAAGGCATATATATCAGTGCTCTTGACATACATGGGGCTGATGAGGATTGTTAGGCCAGTATTTGAAAAGGTTGGGAGAAGAGGTTGTAGTTAGCAGCCACTTTCAGTGTTCTCTGTGAAAGAATTCCTACGTTTCCTTACAAATCTCAAGAACTGCCTGGCCTGTGCACCATTCTGACATTACAAACATGTCTTCCATTATTACTGCTTATCTTTTGCATTTTTTCTGGTTCCCTATTAATGTTTGTTTTTGAAGCAGTATAGTCCACACACAGTTAGTTGTATTGAGGCCACCTTAGTATCATAATTATTATTTATTAAATTTCTATACTGCCCTTCATCTGAAGCTCACAGGGTGGTTTTGCACTTAGTTACTGTTGAAATCAATGTGAAAAGTTGGTTACGACTCCTGCTGATTTCAGTGGGAACTAAGTGCCACTAACGTAGTCTCTATGCACCCAAGTGAGTTTACTAAATCTTTTTCATGTGGGCAGGTGAAGTGTGTGTGATTTCTATATGAGAGGCCCCAGGTTTAAATGCAGCACAAGACCTGCCAAAGAGAACAAGTTAGCTGAGCAACTCAAGTTACCAAAATCAGACCAAAGGTAGGCCATTTGTATCCAATAGAAGAGTCTCAATAAACAAAAACACCACATATTCAGCTACCTTACACAAAATATAGCACCAATTGTTAAGAGATCAGTTCCTACAATTCAGATTCCAAAATGTCACAGACATTGCAGAAGGGTGTTTGCAGACCTCCAACAAGTAATCTAAAAGAAGCAAAACACTCTTTCACAGCCCCTGTGTTTTTTTCACTTGGCTTTTTCCTCGTATAGTAAGCCTACAACTTAACCACATTTAACTTGTGTGCATTCAGCTTCACACGCTTGGTAATAATTCTTAAAAAAGAATTAAAGGGAGGCGGAAAGAGGGTAGGCATCTAGGAAAAAAGACTTTGGCAATTCCACCCACCATTGCACTCAAATGTGTTTTGACTATACATGACTTTGGCTTTAAAGGCGATCCCTGGAATGTAACCCCCACATAAGTTGTAGGCTTACTGTATTCATAACAATGTGGTAACATTACTGTGTGCAGAGACTTATCTCAAAAACAAACAAAAGCAACCAAGGGAGGGGGAAAACTTCCCCAGGTGCAGCAGAATCATGATACAGCCCTCCTTGGATTCTGTGTCCTCAGACTGCAAACACATGAGTGTGGGGAAGTAAACTTGACCAAGTATTCTTACTTGTCAAAACTCTTCACATATTTTAAGAAAACAGCACACCAGGGAGATGACTTAAGTTAGAGCCCTTCTCCTCGGCATACTAGTTTATTTTATGTGGGGGTATGCAAACACGCTACCCATCTGCAATCTAAAGTGGTACAGTCCTAGGGGAGCTGTATTACGTGAACCTCCATAGCATTATGTATATTGCTGTATCATGCCTTTCCTTTCGGCTGCCTCTGAACTTGCTCTCTGGATGAAGGTGGTTTTGTGTCCTATAGTAATTCACCATGCAATCCAGACCCACCTTCTCCTTTTCCTCTTCGGCTAACCTGGACATGGTTTGGGGAGTGCATACTGTTGTTGCCTAGCAACTGCAGCCCAGATTCTTCCTTCCATCTCCCATCAAAATGATCAGAACACCAATTGGGCAAGAGATTGAAGCTGTGATCAGAGGTAGGGCACCAGGCAAATGAGTATTTCAACACTGTCTGGAAACCACCCCACTCGATCAGTGACTCCAGAGTTTCCTTCTAGTCTGCACTTTAGTTTGGGTCAGCCCAGAGCTCATTGGTTTGGCCTTCCTTGCCTAATACACAACCATTTCACTACCAACCACATCAGCTTGGTCAAGAATCTCCAGTATTTTGCAGCCCGAAAAAATGGTGGAAAAGGCACTGGATGGGTACTGCCAGGGATAGGACAGAGCCATCCCAAGGTAGACTGCAGCCCATGTCTGGGTGTTCCTGTGGGATGGTAGCAGAGGGGCGTGAATGGGACAGCCATCAGGAGTCTTGGTAGGAGCAGGTCATAGAACTGCTTGTCATTAGTGCCCATTCATGCCCCATCTCCAAGGTTTGGTGGGGCTCAGACAGTTCTGTTCCCAGAGTTCCTGGGGTTTGAGTCCTGCCTTCCACGGCTGCCTGGGGAGAACAGCTTCCGGTGTAGACTCCACACCCAGTGCTGCAAAAGAAACAGATGGGTAAGTGTCTAGATACAAAGAAAGACACCAAGCCTCTTAGTTTTTCTGGCTACCCAATACTCGACAAGTTTCTAGTCCTCATGAGCCAAATTTATACATGATTCTCTGCAACCCATCCTGGTCTAGTTAAATATAATGCATTATAAGCTGTGATAGGGACAACATATAGGTCCTACTTCCCTGTAAAAATAAAACTTAGCATTTTGTAGCTTGATTTTTTAAGTATTTAAAGCACTTCAGCTAGATTATCTCCAGGTTTATTACAACAACCCTGCAAGGTAGGTCAATATTATTTCCCCCAATTCTCACAGGTAGGGGGATGAGGCTGATAAATGGCAGTCACCCAGTAAATCCATGCTTGAGGCAAAGTTTAAATCAGTGACTTGCCAGTTCACACTGTTAGCCATTAAATTATGCCTGCTCTGTAGGGATTAGATTAATTTAAAACAACTGTAGTAGCATTAAGACAACTGGATAGCCAGTGAGAACAGCACACAAGACAAAGAGAAGCTGCAGGATGGTGAAACACAGATAAACCTGGACAGTACAGTCATACATGTAACGGATGGAGTGAACTTGAGCAAGTAGTGTGCCTGGAAATAAAGGCTCAGAGAAAGACATGGGGGAGTGCCATGTGCTGCACTTTGGGGAAAAGGTGACAGTAGTTAGGTAAAGAGGTGGGAGGGGGTTGCACAAAGGCAGAGAAGTTTGGCAGGGGCTCTGTACCTGGCCGCCATGGCCTCAGAGTGGGGTCACTGGTTCGTCGGCAACGCCAGAGCTCTGGCAAATAAAGAAAACATATGAAAGCCATCAGGGATGGCGTGGTGAATCCTGGTGGGGAAGGGAGGGGGGCAAGGGTGGGACAGGAGGATTGCACTATCACACACACAAAAGCACACCAGACTTCTGCCCAGGCGCACACAGCCACTGGGTTACCAGCACCTAACCCAGAACAGCATGCCCCTGACCCTTTTCACAGCAAGGAGAGATTTGGTAGAGCCCCACTGGTGCTCTTCCCAAACTTAGTGCCTATTTATACAATCGGCAGGATCAAGTGATAAAAATGTGTGGGTGTTTGGGGGGGGGGGAGAGTAATGAGCCTAGGATGTGGATACCTTATTTCTATAGGAAGTTAGCATAAATGGGGCTGAACTCTTCCTGAGTGTGCTCATTTTGTCTGGATAAGGGGAACCATTTGAACATGCGGCTCTTTCCCTGCTGGAAGCCTGAACCAGTGCACTCCAAGAAGGGCTTTACCACGTGATTCTCTCAATTGTATAAATGGACCCATGACAACAGACACCCTCATCAAAGAGCCGTTGGGTGTTGTGTACACTCACCGACTGGGGGTGCCCCAAAGCAGTGCTGCTGCCGGGCAACGATCCTCTTCCTTGCCTAGGTAGCTCTTGGTGGCTTGGGGAGGGTCCATCGGACTCAGAGGTCTCGGCTAAGGGGAGCAGCAGAGAAAGGTAGGGGTGAGTGCAAATTTGAGCAGCAACACTCAGTAAGAAGGCAGGGAGAACAGCAGTGTGCACTCACCCCTTGGGATGGGCTTGACATCCAGGTCCCATTCCTCTTCCTCAAAGTGGCCGGGTAACGACAGCCCGGGAGGGGCCCCAGGACTAAGGCCGAGAGGGGTTAGGCGCTGGGCAGGGCAGGAGGATATGCTCATCGAGACAGATGGATGGGCAGCTGAAGAGAGGGAGAAAAAAAACATCCAAGGCATTATTCTTAAAAACTGCTCCAAGTGCTATCAGTACCCTTGGCATTCTCCCATCTCACCAAACAGAATAATCTTTCTGGCCTTTCTCTATGGTAAGCATTAGGTATAGCATGGAATATTCAAAGAGCTATGCCCTGCTTTCATACTATTCACACACATATTATGCACATGAGTTCATTTTCCATTTTTTTTCTCCACAAAGAGAGGATAGTGCTCAGTGAGGTTATGTGTTGATACTGAGTTTTCTTCCAGCGGAGGCTGGCTCATTATCGCAAGTGGGGCACTGCCCCATGAATCTCAGCCTGCCCACACCCACGTGTCTGCCGCCTGATAACCAGCCCAGGGAATTAGTGGCACAATCCACCAGCCATCAATGATCCTTTCTTTCCTTTTCATACTGAAAACAGATCTTCATTACAGTAAATGAGAGAAGCACCTCAGAGGAGTGGGGCAGGCCCTACTCTGATACCTGGGCAGGACCCTTCTCCACTTCTCCCTAGTTTGCTCAGGAATATTAACTGAAGTGCCCACAAGACCATCTGTCTACATGTGTCCATCTGTACACCGAGATCTCCACCAGAGACTCTTCTAAGGGCTCCCCTGCCATCTGAGGCACAGCAAGTGGCTGTCAGGGAAAGGGCTTTTTCAGTGGTGGCATCCTTGGTACTGAAATTCCCACCCTAGAGAAGCTTTTCTGCTGCTCATGCCAGTGTCATTCTGGCAGCATGCAGAGACCTTTTTATTTCCCCAGATGTCTAGTGCTGTTAATTCTTGCTGGACTGTTTTATTTTGTGCTATATTGCTACATTTCTTGCATTTAGCTTATTTAGATGTTGAGAATGTATTATTCTCTCTGTGTTTTAACCCTTTTTTATTGTAAGCTACTCTAATCATTCTAACTATAGGAAGGCAGACAACATTTCATAATAAAATAAATAACCATTCCTCTTTGGAGAGCAGTCTGTGCTCTTGGCTCTTTAACTATTTTCACTGAAAGAGGAAGAAAGTGAGGAAGAAGATTAAGAGCTTGTTAAAGTGAAGTAACTATCTGCACAAACATTGCCCTGGTACAATTCTCATCCTGCTGGGACCATCTCTTAGGTAGCCACATACCCTGTCTCCATAGCAGTTGGGCTATAACATTTGTCCATTGATGCTTGACTTCAGCAGAGGCTGCCTGCAATGTGTAGGCCTGTCGGCCTGGTCCACGTCCAAACCATAGTTCAAAGCGCAGCCCACTAGGCCCCACACTCTCTGTCAGCCCCATGGATGCTGTCTGTGGAAGAAAAAGAGAGGATAATGAAAACTTAGGACATGGCCACCTGCAACAAGAAGTAGGAAGTCTATGTTCAAGACTGACCTGGTTCAGAGATAACATTAAGCCAAACTGTGACTTTCTGAATACAGAGGGCAGTTGTGCCCGCCCTGTGGAATGCCCTCCTGTCAGATGTCAAGGAAATAATCAACTATCTGACTTTTAGAAAACATCCAAAAGCAGCCCAGTATAGGGAAGCTTTTAATGATGTTTTACTGTGGTTTTATAATTTGTTGGAAGCTGCCCACAATGATTGGGGCAACCTAGTCAGATGGGTGGCATATAAATAAAGTAGTAGTAATAATAATAATAGCATAATAATAATAATAGCAGCGTATTTCCCAGAAGGGAAACAGCTACTGCTGTGCTCCTCCTCTAGTCCTGCTGCACTGCTGTGAGCTAAGCAATGGTTAGGCTTAGCATGTTGTCTGAACCCAAGCTTCTGGCTTGTCTTGCTTCAGACAAACCATGGTTAATAATCCAGGCTTGTTCTTGGTGTATTATGTAATGCCAAACACCTGTCTTTGCTAAATTCAGCTTTCTTGAATTTTAATCCCATTCATTGTTGCACTGGCAGTTCCTTCCCGCTTTGTGCCCTATGCAAATCAAGGGTGGGGATGTATATTCCACCAAACAGGTCCAGCAATTCCATTCCAAATAACCATTATTCCATCCATTTATGCCGCAGGAGCCTGTCTTGTGTGTCAGTGCCCTCCTTCCCAAACCACGAAGCTCACGACTCAAGGAAAGGAGCTCTCCATTGTAGACACGCTTGCGCACCTGCAAGGCCTGTTTGCAGACGTAGCCGCCCTCGGGTCCTTTGCACTTGGTGAAGAGCAGCAGCCGTTCAAAGAGGAAGACATGCCGCTGGCACTTACGACGCCCACACACCACGGTGAGCTCGCCACGCTGCAGCAGTGGCCCTTGTTCCGATAGTTTCATCTGCAAGGAAGCAGGAGGGCTGATCAGAGTCATCTGGCTGAGGTCTCTCCCTCCCCCCAACCGCCCCAATCGCAGAAGTGGTCAAAAGTGTCACTTGTCCAGTTTCCTCGTGTGTGTTCCCACTCAGTGTCCTGCACAGAGATCCCAGAGTGCAGCAAGGGCAAAACCTGGCCATGGGCAAGCACCAGAAGAAGGGGATACCTGGTTTGAGTGAGGGACAGGCAGTAGGGGAGGGAGCAGCGCATGCACAGGGAAGCAGCAGGGAGGATGCAGCGCTGCATGCCAGGGGAGCGCCCATGCGCTCACCTCGCAGCCCCGGATCTGCTCTGCGGCCAGCAGGTCCCTGCCTCGCTGCTCCTGGGCCTCCAGCAGCTGCTGGGCCTCCTGTAGGGCTTGGCGGCCAGGCCCCCGCTCCAGCTCACATTCGCGCAGCAGCTCACCCAGGAAGCGCCGGTACCGCTCCAGCTGCTCCAGGGGCACACGCAACGTGTGTGCCGTTTGCCCATCCTCACGCAGCTCTGCCGGGCTCTTCTGCATGGAGGAAGGGGAGAGAAAAGGCAGCTGAGCTGGAAGCAGGGCAACAAGATCTTCTGCAGAAGTGATGGAACTCAAGGCACTCAATCTCTTGCCCTTCCTTCACCCACCTGCCACAATACCCTGGACTCCTGGATGATGAGGGGTGGTGGGAGGCACCAGGCAGGGAGCCCTCAGGGGATATCCCAGAGGAGGAAGGCTCAAAGCCTGGGAACCGGTGGTGGGACGCTGAGGAGAGGTCAGAGGGGGAAGCTTGGGAAAAGAGGCGCGATGCTGAAGGGGCAACAGGGTTTAGTGAACAGGAGGAACCTGTGACAGGGAGCAGTTCAGACTCCAAGGCTGAAGCATCCCAGGAGTCTCCCTCTCTGGCTGTGACAAACTTCCCTCCCCACTGGTCTCCAAAAACTTGCAGGATAATGATGAGGGCACAACAGAGACCAGAGGTGCGCAGACACATTTTGAGACTGCTTGGGAAACATCTGGGAGAGGAGGAGCCCTAGGAGGGGGTGGAACACTGGGACCTTCAGTCCTGGCAACTGCTCTATAGGGGCAAGACCTGCGGGGAAGTGTTGCTGAGTTGTATGCAATTTCCTTGAACAAAGAGTTAAATTCACTGACAGCTGACTCTGTCTCTTTACTCTGACCTGCATCTAACTCCAGTCTTGAAAACGGTCTCACCCAGAGTCAGAGAGAGACTGAAAGGTGCACAAAGTTTTCAAAACAGCCACATACAGAGGCCAAGCTCCTCACAAATCAGATGGCTGACTAGTTGAACATCAAACTCCCACTAAAGATTAGTGCCATGGAAGGATTTCCAATAAGTGGGTCGAAAGAATCTAAAGCTATTCTATCAGCAACCCACCCACACAAAGGTCAGAGTTAAAACTCGGTCCCCTGCGGCCACAGATCTTACCTTGCTGGTAGTTCGAAGCAAAGCCAGGGCAGCCTGGAACTTGTGGTGCTCTTTGGCATACGTGGCATAAAGTTGAAACTTCTCTCCCTACAGAAGAAGAAGAAGAAGAAGAAGAAGAAGAGAGAGAGAGAGAGAGAGAGAGAGAGAGAGAGAGAGAGAGAGATCCCTCATTCATTCCAACTGAGCAGGAGGCCAGACATTAGGCTGCTGCAATGAAACAATGTGAAATCTAGCTCATGTGAGGGGGATTATTCCTTCTCTTCTCCAACCCACCCCCATTTCCTTTAATGGGAAAATATGCCCCAGAGGCGAGCTCAAAGGACAGGATTGTTATCTCTCCTTCTTTTCCACTGGCCCTGTTCTTGCTTCTTTCAACAGAGGTCCAATAGGCATTAATTGGGCAATTAAATTCCCCATCATTTTATCTCTGTGCCAGGAAAGGCTTCAGCTGCTACATTCCTATGTGCCAGAATGGTAAAAAAAACAGGAGCAGAGCTAGTTTGGCTTTTAAGGTTGTTTTCATTCATCAAAAGAAGCAGACCTTCTGCAGCAGGCACAAAGGGAAGAAGGATTTTTCTGCAAGGGAACAACACCAGTGTGCAAGAACAAAATGATATTAGTTGTGGAGGGGCACTCACATGTCGCAGGAAGCAGCCCCCAGCACGTGACGGGTGGTTCATGCACCCCTCCAACTCGCCAAAGAAGTAGCTGGTATGGAAAGCCAGCAACTGGTCCCGCAGGGTCCGGAGAGCACTGCCCAAGCACCTCAGTTCGGCCGGCCAGGCCTGTCCCCCAGGTTCTTGGGACAGAGAGATGGGCTGGGCAAGGGCGGTCAAATACTCCCGCTCACACTCCAGCAGCTCAGCCAGAAGTTGCTGTTGGACCCTGAGGAGAAAGGGGGAGGTTGGAAAAGAATCACACACCCCTCCCCATGGCTCTGATACAAGGCCCATGTCTACAGTGGTACCTCAGGTTACAGACTCCGCTAACCCAGAAATAGTGCTTCAGGTTAAGAACTTTGCTTCAGGATGAGAACAGAAATTGGGCTCCGGTGGCACGGCAGCAGTAGGAGGCCCCATTAGCTAAAGTGGTGTTTCAGGTTAAGAACAGTTTCAGGTTAAGTACAGACCTCCGGAACGAATTAAGTACTTAACCTGAGGTACCACTGTACTAGGATTGAGTTAAAAGGATCTTATCCATTGTATGCTTTTTATCATTTTTACCTCCACCACTAGAGTCTTTGATAAATAAGAAGTATGTGATCATACACGCGCCAGTTATTTAGCAAACACTCTGTGCTAAAAAGTGATAAAAGTGATAAAAAGTACACACACATATTTCTACATATACAAACATGCACATAAAATAAAACGCAATACCAGTACCAAGCCACTCGGCCCTCCCTGAACAATATAGAGTAAGTGGGTCCTGTGAAGTGAACAATGTTTGTGGGGTGTTGGTGGTGCAATACAGCTGGTGATATAGTGCTAGCAGCTTGGCTAGTGTTGTTGTTGTTATTTTATTAAATTTATTAGTCGCTTTTTCTTTGCCAAAGGCAACTCAAAGCAACTTACAACCAAAACAAACAAACTAACATCCACATAGATACATTTTTTAAAAAAACCCATTAAAATAATACATTAAAATGCATTAAAAACACCCCACCCACTCCTAAGAGGCCACAGAAAGATGGAGACCAAAGGCCTGGTTAAAGAGAAAAGCTTTTGCCTGGCACCTAAAGATATATAATGATGGCATCAGGCTAGCCTTCCTGGGGAGAAGATTTGGGTGTCACAGAGGGAGATGGCATATCAAACCGCAGACACATGAGGCCTAGAACACAAGCAGCTTCTCTGTACATTTTAATACACTTACAAAGAAAAGCTTGACCATACCTCACATTAATTCACAGGAAAAAGGGGGGTGCAATTTAGATTTTCTTGAGCTGGGCCTGGTTGCAAATCTAAGTTTGACAGGTTCAGAATACTATCTTCTCAGCCTCAATCATACCCCTGGGGTAACACAAAGACTGTGGATGGAAAACCTCCCGCATGTACCCATCCGCTACTCACCCAAGGCAGCGCCTTCTTTCCGTGCGAGGCGTGGCCCCCCAAGGTGCTTCTGCAACGTGGGTCCCGCTACGGCTCAGCAGCACATGCTCACGGGGAGAACAGCTCCTATCTGCCAGCTCACGGCTGCTCACCTCCAGGCCGCGGATGTGCACGCTGGGGCGGCCAGGGTCACTCAAGGCCCGCAAAGCCAGCTGGGAGACGGGGGACAGAGATGATTTGGGGCTGCTGGGAAGGCCCTGTCTCTTCTTGCCACTCTCCAGGACGCCGCTTCGAGTGGGAGAACAGCAAGGCGAGGCCTTGGGGCTGGGGTGCGGCTGGAAGAGGGAGGTCAGGCTGCAAGAGGAGCCAAATCTGGACCCCAGGCCCCAGCCATGCTTGGGTGAGGAGGAGGCACTGATGCTGCAGGCCCGGGGCCGTGGGGCACAGCCAGCTTCTGGCATGAGCTGCATCCTCCCTGGGGACTTGGGGCTCTGCAGCAGTGTCCTCTCCAGTGATGCCCCCTCAGCCAACCCTTCAACAGGCCTCTTTGCTTCCCTTTTCTCTTCTACACAGTTGCCAGTAGATTCAAGATGGGCCTTGTTTTCCAGAGCTTGTTCCTGAACCTGTGTAGAAGCAGGAGAGAGAGAAAAGTAGCAAAAGCTTGGCCAATCCCAGAAGGCTGCTCTCTGTTGACCTCACTGTTTCTTATATCGCCAGTGTACAAATTCCACTGTAATTTAAGATCTTTGAGAGCTCCTGAGCATTGCAGTCCCATTCTGCACCTGCAAAATGTGGAGGTGGCAGGGCAAACAAACTCAGAACTCTCTCCAGCTGCATCTGATCTTCTTGGATCTGTGCAAAGTGGAAATACTATCAGTTGGTCAATCCTGCCACCCTCTAGAGCTGGCCCTGGTTGCCAATTTAAAGGCCCAAAGTCTTTAGCTTCTGCAAAAGGAGAGGTGAAATTCTTGAGGCATCTAATCATAAGCCTGCATTTTTATCAAGCTTGTATTTTTTGATCAAGGTTGTATCTTAAAAATGAGTTCAAATTCACAAATGATTCATGCCAGGCAGGAACTAGGCTGGCTAGGATTTTGGCAGATGTTCATCCTCTTGGCCAGAGAGGCCCTCTGGTTTATTGCGGTCATAAAAGGCTGAGCGAGGTCACTGACCTTGCATGTTGCAGAGTACAATTAAGCTACAATTAAGTTGGTAAATAGTAAGAATTATTGTGCCTCCCATTAGAGACTTGAGCCACATTTTCCTAAGGGCAAGAGCTAATGGAAATAGGGAAAGAAAGTGTTTTTAAGTTTTTTCTTACTTTGAAAACGTCTTTGCTTATAAAAAATTATATATTATGTATTAAAAATATATTGGCTTAAATGTAATTATGCAAAGGAATTAGAAGCTAAGAAATGTTAAATCCTTATGCTAGATTCTTATTTCATATAGTTGGAAGAGATCACAGGGGCCATCAGCCACCAGCCTAGCCCCCCCTTGCCAACCAAGAAAGCACCATCAGAGCACTCTAGACAGATGGTTGTCAGGTTTTTGTTTAAAGGAACCTCCAATGAAGGAGATCTTTCATTGATGATGCGTACAAAAGATCTTTGATACCTGTTTAAAATAGAATTAGCCACCATCTGTTTTAGCCATCTGCTCTATTTTAGAATTAAGGGGGCAAAGGTGATTTGGTAATTAAGGTGCCTTGTAGAGGTTAATGGCTACTTGTTTGCCAATTATAAATATAGCTTTTATTTCCCATAAAAGGGCAAAAGGAAATGGGTGTATCTTTTGTGATTGGTTCTAGCAAACAGCCAATAGGAATTTCAACCAGGCTGATTGGACAGAGGCAGCCACAGGAGGAGCAAGGGGGCTGGATTAAGGAAATATAAGTGCTGGCCAGAATGGCAGGAGGCCAGGCCAGAGCTTGGTAACCATATACCACTGTGCCTCATATTTATTTGTCTGACAAATAAATTATTATTTTAATTTCTCTATTGCTGCGTTGAATATTTCATTCCAGCTAAGCGTTAACCACAAGCAGGGTGCTACATTCTGAACATGAGATTTTATCATCACAGCATCTCTATAGTCTCGCCACACCTCTACCACTACCACAGTTTGTATACCTATCCTGTTTCTGCAACCCTTGCATTTCTTTCGCCATAATGCCTCCTCAGAGCCCCTTCAGACATGGTGCCTGCATTTATCCCCTTCTTCCATCACCTGCCTGAGGAAAACTGAGCCCTATAAAACAATGATCTGTGAAGCTCCTCTCATCCCTTTCAACAATTCCCAGCAGGATCAAGATTCATGCTTCAGATGTGACTGTTTGTAGGTGCATTGTCCTTTTTTTAAAAAAAAAAGTTTTTAGGCCTAGCATCTCTCCCGAACATCCTCTGCAGAATTCCTCCAGCTTGATTTTTATAGTTCAGTTCTAGGAACAGTAAGAATGAGCTTCAGAGGTAAGGCCCAACTTGGCCAATGGTTAGGGATATCAGGAGTTGTAGTCCCAGTGATGTCTTTAAGGCTCCTTCAGCTCAATTGCCAAACACTAAGAAAAAGAAGGGAAACTTCTCTTCGCTGATACCAGCTCTGCCAAAGCCCTGAAGGCTGCAGCTTTCCCCACAAACACATAATGAGGGACTTTAGGAATTACCTGTGCATTTTCCCGTTCTTGTTGCAGCACCTCCAGGCGCCGGTTGCTGAGTTGGACCAGGCCATGAAGGGCCTCATCCACCTCTTGGTAGAGCCTGGTAGCAGTCACAGCCTCTGTACTACAGGGGGAAAGGATACACACAGTTACTCTGAGCCTTGCGGTATGAAGCTGCTGCATGAAGCAAGGAAGGAAGAAACTGGCGTGGGCCAGGTTAACGCCAGTGAAGGCCGAACTGAACGTGACCCAATTACAGCCATTCTGGGGAACAATCCCCTCCCACTCAGCTATTTTGCTTTATGTAACAGCAGGTTCTGTCTACTTCAATGGAAGATGCCAACGTGTACAAAAAGAGGGTTTGAGGAAAGTTTGGATAAAAATCTGTTGAAAATTCTTCACAAGGGACATTCTCCCTGGGCGGAGAGGGACAGGAATTAGCCCTCACAGGCCAATGGCTGCATACTGCTGCAAGTCTTTTTACTGCTCCAGATCAGCTAAAATGTTGCTGCCTTCCCACCCCCACCTTGTGTTTCAGGGATCTTAGGAACAAGCTACACATTACATATATCAGGGGCTGGTTTTGACCCAGTGGCCACATTTCAAATGTTGAGGGAGTGCTGGGGGGCACCAGTCACAAAATGGCTGCCATGGAGGGTGGGGTGTCATAGTGCAAAACAGATGCCATTGCGCAGCATGACATAAAGTTAGAGAGAGAGTCAAGAACAACTTCATGCTTACAATGGGAAATCAGCTATGTCTTGCTGGTCTTGCTGGTGCAGATCACACAATATTGATTACACACACACACACACAATGGAAATCAAGCTGCTAAGCTACCTTCCCTGCCACCCATTCACACACCAATTAAGCATCCCCTCCAGATACATAAGCACATAACTGCAGGATTACTCCAACACGCAGGAAGGTTAATTGAACAGCAGTGAAGTGTATTATACAATAGCTTTAAAAGCTATCCACAAGTGCTGTTGTTATTTTACATAACTCTGCTACAGAACAAATGGGAACAGGGGACAAAGGGAACTTTCTGCTATGATGCCCTGCAGCCCTGATCCTCACCTGCAGGGCCCCAGGGGGGGCAGCCGTGCCAGCAAGGCCCCCCCACGGCGCTGGAGTTCCAGCAGGCGCGGCTCTGAGAGGAGCTTCTGCATGGTCTCTTGGTGCAAGGTGATCTGGGCCGACAGTTCCTACAGGGGTGAGATCCTAGCAGTTAGGACAAGGCAAAAGGAATGGGTTGGGGGATAGTGGAATGGGAATTCTGACTTCAATGACAGAAAAGAAACTATGGCAACGTGGTAATGCTGCATACCAGCGCTGACATGACTATCATAATAACTGCATAATAATAGCATAGAACAAAACAGCACAGCAACACAACCAGTCCCGATTCCTCCACCCAGCATGTTTATTCAGAATTCATCCTGATATGTTTGCACCAAGCTAATACAGAGGTTAGATTGTATCCAATCTTTATTGAGCATTCATGCTGATTTGTTTACGGAGCAGTTAGAGATACAGTCAAACCTCGGATCCCGAACACCTCCATTTTGGAATGTTTCGGCTTCCAAATGCAGAAAACCTGGAAGTAAATGTTCTGGTTTTCAAACGTTTTTCGGAACCCGACATCCGACGCAGCTCCACTAAGTGCAGGAAGCTCCTGCAACCAATCGGAAGCCACGCCTCAGTTGTCAAACATTTTGGAAGCCAAACGGGCTTCCAGAACGGATTGCGTTCGACAACTGAGGTTTGACTGTACAAGGGAATAAATCACTAAAGTCATGCACATTCTGTGCTTTAAAAATGGGGGGGGGGCAATCAGATCCTCAGTAACCCAAATACTGCAGCAAAAACCCTGGTTTCTACAATGGCCAAATAATCAAGCAAATTTGTTGATATTCATCTTACTTTGAATAATTTTTACAGCCGCTGCTCATCAAAGGGAAGAGCAAAGAGATACACAAAGTGGTGAAACCTCACTTCCTGACCACTAGAAAACTTGGTCAGTTACCCCAACCCTCCACAGAAAACTAAGCAGCCTGCACTCTGAAGTGGTACAACCGAGATGTAGGTTTATTTAGTCACTGTCTTAATTTTTTCACCCTTATTACTGTAGCAGTACACAAGGGAGTATCTGCAAAAAGATTCCAGTCTTTTTTAGCATGCCAAGCTGGAGTTTCTCCACGCTATACGATTCTTTCTAGGACTAATGCAGAATACATGAATTTCATACAGGCCTGAGGCCAACTGAACCAAAGTTCAGTCCCATCTTAGTGTCCCCAGTGGAATGGTTATGCTGATGCTTTCACAGTAGGTAAGTTTGCATTTCTATGCACACTTACCTGAGAGAAAGCCCCACTGTACTCAATTGGGCTTACTTCTGAGCAGACATGTCCGTGTCTTATTTAAGACTGTAAGTCGTAACAACTATAGAACCACAAGTGAACCAGAGAAACGTACAAGTCCATAAACAGAAGTATCACACATCACAAAAACAAACCAATTACTTGCTATGTTCCTGCACCCTCATAGTCTCTGGAGAACCACCACATGAGTTTACCTCTTGACTTGATGCTGTTCCCACTGCTTCAAGGTGGGCACTGGCCTCGCACACAGCCTGTAGGACACTACGACAGAGTGACTGCAGTTGCTCAAGAGCCTGTGCAGAGAGAAGAGGTGGGGCAGAGGAAGATAAGTACCACAGAAGTGCCGAGCTGGAATATACATGAAGGTCACCCAGAGAAAATGCCTTGTGAGAGAAGGAGGAGTCACAGTGGCCCGTTGTCATTTGTGGTTAGTGGTCTGTGGGCCCACACGAGACCCAAGTTAACACAGAGTCTGGATGCAGCTGGAGTGGGGTGAGAAGGTTCAAGGATATATTGAAAGCCAGTAAGGAAAAGGCTACCTGTGGACACGACGCCGAAATTTGTGGGCGCCCAGCTCCTTCATGGGAAGTTTTGTGGGTGATGCGGCACCCAGGGAGCCGGCGCCTATGACATTAACCGTATACCACTAGGAAGGAAAGGCAGGGGGATTCTGTGCAGGGCTGCGGGGAGGCTGCCTTGGTTCCATGAATGAACCATGTGCAGAAGCGCACAAGGTCCATTTCCTTGTTAATCTCTCTTACCTGGTGTTCCTCAACCCATTTGCGCGCTGAGTAGTTCAGGGTCCCTCCTAGTGTCGGAGTCAGCTGGTCCAAAGCCACATAATGTGGCAGTTCAGGAAGAGAGAGAACTCTGACCTCCTGTGGGGAAAGGAGTCTATTAGGTCAGAGGCAATCCTGCCTCCTTGCATCAGTGCCTAACCCCAGTCCCTTCACCACCCATCTTCTGCTCCACTCGTGAACCCTAGGTTCAAGTTAGGCCCAAACTAACATTAGAGAAGAGAGGGGCAGTCCTTAGCTATTTATAATTATCACACACACACACACACACACACACACATATATATGGAGACACACACACACACACACACACACATCTTGGAAGTACAGTTATGTACGACAAAGTACAAATTATGTTGTCTCTTTTAGTGTTCTCTCTGCAGTATTTTGTCATGTTTATATTCTACTACTTTTATTCTGCATATAGAGTGATGGCTGGGGCTTAGGAGGCCTGGATTAAAATCCAATAATAGCCAACTTGTTCTTCAAGATGAGGCTCTACTCATTGTTCCCATGTGCATTCCTGGTACAGGGGCATGCAACAGGGCCTTCTCTGTGGTGACACCCCAACACTAGAATGCTCTCCATTTGGCGGTACATTTTCCCTCCTTCCTTTATACATTGAGGCACTAGCCGAAGATGCTTCTGCTAGGCTTTTACAAAACGAGTAAAGTTGCGTCAATACCTAACAACTACAGGTAAGGTTTTTTGTGTTTTAATGGTTCTGATATTTTTAAATCATATTTGGCTATCTGTTATGCTTTATTTATTGGAAGTACTTTTTTATTGTGCATTGCACTGAGATCCCTTGGGAAGAAAGGTGATTCAGAAATGCAGTCAATAAGTGACCTTTCCCCCTTAGCCATGAAGTTCACTGGGTGACCTTGGGCCAGTCACAGTCTCTCAGCATACAGGGTTGTTGTGATGGTAAAATGGGGAGAGAGGGGGCTATGTACACTGCCTTGAGCACCTTGGAGGAAAAAGTGGTATATAAATAATAATAAATAGGAGAACTTACCGCAGCAGGTTCCAAAGCCAGCTCCTCTTCATGGGGTACAAAACGGTCATCAGGTGGCAATATCACCAGCAGCTGACGGATGGGGGCTGGAGAACTCTCCTAAAAAGATAAAGGATTTTGCTTTATGGAGGCGTATTTGCATAAGGCTTTCATAGAGTAGGAAGAAAAGATGGGAGGTGGTTCTGAGATACAGGCAGAGGGAGAAAAAGTTGTGGATTGGGGAAGAGGAGGGGGCCTTGGACATAGGGCATAGCCACAAGAGCTGCAATGTTCTGTGGTATGCAAGAGGGAACAAGGGGTCACAGAAAGGGCTTCTTAGTAGTGGCTCTCAGACAACGAAATGGAAAAGCCAAAGCTTTACCGTATTGCTACCCCATCCCTCCTCTGGGTGGGATAGAAATTTAATTAATAAATTAATATATTCTCAAAAGGGTGGAAAGCTTTGTTGTTGTTTTAATCCAGTACAGTGGTACCTCGGGTTAAGTACCTAATTCGTTCCGGAGGTCCGTTCTTAACCTGAAACTGTTCTTAACCTGAAGCACCACTTTAGCTAATGGGGCCTCCTGCTGCTGCCGCACCGCCGGAGCATAATTTCTGTTCTCATCCTGAAGCAAAGTTCTTAACCTGAAGCAATATTTCTGGGTTAGCGGAGTCTGTAACCTGAAGCGTATGTAACCTGAGGTACCACTGTACCATTTTGATGTCCAGGGCAGAAGAGTTGGTGATCACTTTTCATTATGTAATCATAATCATCGCCATGATCATTACTGTTATTATGCCATTATACATACCTATCCTAAATATGGAAGGCTGTGACAGTGAGCACCTTCTCCTCCCCCTCCCCTTTACATTCTGAAGATATTGCCATAATAAATTATTGTTGCATCAGTAAAACCCACAGCCTGTCTACTGAGAACAGGAGCAGAAAACACGAGGACACAGATACAGAGCTCCTACAGTTGAGTCAGGAAGATACCTGGAATGTCCTAATGGCCGGCAGCAGCACAGGGGCCTGGAGGGCCCAGTCATCCACCTGGCTCAGGTCCAACAATAGTGTCAACCCACGGGCCTTCAGCTCTTGCCTGGAACAATTGTGGAGAGAAAAGGGAGAAATGGAGCTGCAAAGTCATCAAGGGGGAAAAAAGTCAGTGTACAAAAGCTGGTCAGCATATTTCACTTGTAAAGGGCTTCATGGAAGCATAAGGCTTATATTATCCTCACAATAACCCCACTCTAGGCCACAGTTGTACTGATGAGAAAACTGAAGAAATTTCTGTGTATATATATATATATTTCTGTGTACTATCATTAGTACACACAAGGCACAGGAGGAAATTCTTTGTTGTTAACAATTCCAAATTAAGAAGTAGAGAACTGACAGCAACTGTGCACTGAATGGTACTAATTAACATCATGGTGTTCAGAGTGCTCCACATACATTATATCAGCACAGTTTACTGGCCCTTATTAGGTAGGCCTGCATTATTATCTCCACAGATGAGGAGAGGGCGGTGGGATCTAGTGGCTTATTTAAAGCAGGGATGGGGAACCCGAGGTCCTCTGAATGCAAGCTGGGGCTGACGGGAGTCAGGAGTCAAAGAGCAACAGGAAGGCCACAGGTTCCCCATCCCTGGCTTAAAGCCATGAAATGAATTCATGGTAAGATATGAACTGAGGGGTTTTTTTCCAGCTCACTGCTCATGCCCTTAACCATGATGCCACACTAGCTCATGAAAACACTCACACTTGGCGCAAACAGTGCCTCAAAGGCACTTTTTAGCATCATGTGTCAAAGCAGCTTTAAGTTACAAATTTAAGCCAATTTGACTGTTAATGGCTTTCCAAAGCGGTTTCTGTTAGCTTGCTATTTTATGACGATGCTGAGGAGAATTTACTGAATTTTCAACCATTCTTGATGAATTTATTTTATTTTTCTTTGGAAAGAAATCCTGACAATCAGCCTCACTCCAAGACTATTTACATCTTTGTTAGCACAGCTGTTTACTCAAGCCAACACACTTTATCTCCTGCTGGGTCACCTTGGGAGGAGCTGCATCTTGAGGTAAAAGTTTACCTGAGAAGGGAGTACAGGTATCTCATGGTATTGACTAGCTCCGTTTGTCCTGGTGGCAGCTCATCCCGAAGAGGCTGAGGCACCACAATCAGCAAGGGCCGTCCTGACCTGTCCATTCCTCCTGTGGAGGGAGCATCAGAAGAAAAACATAAGGTACATTTGTCCTGGAACCTGGGAAAGCTTCCGGTCCTGATTTAAACAAACGAGCAGGTTAGCCACTCAAAATCCAAATTTCATTGACTCCAAACTTCCTTTTCTTGCGTTGCCACCCAACCCCAGCTGCTCAGTTACTGGGAAACAGCAAACAGCAGTAAAAAGAGGGGGGGGTGCGGCTTCAAGAACCTATCAAGAAAGTTGAGGGGCAAAAAAAGCATTTGGGCCCATGGCTTCAAGGCAAGCAGGAACTTGGAGTGAGGTCTGACAGAGCCTTTCTTCTTAACAGCCACTTTTTTCACTGGGAATAGCAAGGGATAGAAGCCTTTAAAACCACTACTCTAAAGTGCACAGTTTTAAATGAAGACCTTAGCAAGCATTTGAGGATATGGGGAAGCATACATTCTGATGGTTCCTGAACCCTTTTGATGCCAATCGAACAAAATGATGGCAGGCATTATAGTGAAGAAGAGCTGGGAAGGGGGAATGAGGCTTGTGAAATGTTCTTTCTAAGGGCTGGTTAGAAAGGATCTGTGGGCCAGATCTTCCCTTACTTGCCATAAGGCTGTGGAACAGCCAAGGGGTCTGATCCAGTTTAGTCCTGACTCACAGTTAATCCTTGTTCCCTCCTCTGAAATCACACTGAGCTTAAAGGTAAAGGTAAAGGTACCCCTGCCCGTACGGGCCAGTCTTGACAGACTCTGGGGTTGTGCGCCCATCTCACTTAAGAGGCCAGGGGCCAGCGCTGTCCGGAGACACTTCCGGGTCACGTGGCCAGCGTGACATCGCTGCTCTGGCGAGCCAGAGCCGCACACGGAAACGCCGTTTACCTTCCCGCTGGTAAGCGGTCCCTATTTATCTACTTGCACCCGGAGGTGCTTTCGAACTGCTAGGTTGGCAGGCGCTGGGACCGAGCAGCGGGAGCGCACCCCGCCGCAGGGATTCGAACCGCCGACCTTTCGATCGGCAAGCCCTAGATGCCACTCAAATCCCCACCATATAATTAAATTGTTCACACATTGCAATTCTAAAGGGTACACCTTAAGGTTTAAGTATACATCTCAAAACGCAGCCTGTGAATGAAACAAAACACATGCTTCCCTCAGAGAAGCAAACTTGGCTGCAGCACTTTGCCAAGTATACAGATGGTTGCAAACCTTGTTTTTGCTGCATGTTAAGAGTGTGGAAAAGCCCAGATGCAACTATATCAATGAAGAAGTTTGATATGCTTGCATGCTAAAGCAGAGATAATACAAGATTAAAGAGGACAGATTTTAGCCATTGCCATATGCAAGCCATGCCTATTTACCAAACCAACACAAAACGCTTTTTAAAAATAGACTATTACAGAAAGAACCCCTGAGCTCATGCTCCATAAAATTGTTACTGCGCTATCTTCCCAGGGTTATGTTGCCTTTTGGGGTTGGGAAAAAGTGGTAATTTCCTACTGATTGAAAAAAAAATCCATTTCCTACCAGTTCCTATAATTTATTTGCTCCATAACAGCAAACACACAGCACAAAGGCCTAGATCCTAAGATGTTAGCATAAGAGAGTTCACAGAAGGAAAGTTTCTAATTCCTGCCTTCGCAGAAGAGCTACATAAAACCCTCCAAAAAGCCTAAATGGAAGCTCAGCCCCCTCCCCAACAATGTAAGGATAGAGCTTGAATCCTAAGATAATTTCACTTGAAGAAGTTCACATAGAGAAAGTTTTCCCATTCCTTCCTCCCTTCTCAAGAGGGAGCACACACACACAAGAGACCCTCAATGAAGCCTTTGTGAGGGTGGCAGGTGGCTGCAGCTAAGAGGAAGGGACAGCTTCCATAAGTTAACTAAGGATCCATCAAAGCCATAGTATGCATTGTTCTTTTTGGGTAGAGGGGAAGGAGGGATACCTCCAGATACCTAGACCCTGAATGTTCCGTACCCTGCAACATTTATCCAATGAAAATAGGGACAACCTATTCCATAATAATAATAATTTTACTATTTATACCCCACCAATTTGACTGGGTTGCTGCAGCCACTCTGGGCAACTTCCAACATATATAAAAAAATAATAAAACATTAAACATTAAAAAACTTCCCTATACAGGGCTGCCTTCAGATGGCTCAGGGGTCAGATAACTCCATACCCTGCAAAATTTCTCTGATGAAAATAGGAACATCCTAAGGAAAAGCAAGACATTCCGGGATCAAATCAGAAACTGGGACAGCTTTTGTAAATCAGGGGCTGTCCCTGGTAAATAGGGACACTTGGAAGGTCTGATGTTTGCTCAGAAATAGTGTAAGTACTCCACTTTTGTGACTTGCAATTACGGTACTTTGCAGATATGGAAGTTGTATCATTCATAACTGACAAAATTAAGGCTGTTTAAAAGACACTCCCCACCCACCTTTCATTGTTTTCCTTTAGGAAAATCTTGCCAAGCGAGTTACCTTTTTCTTTAAGTTACCTGTTCTTATAAACACACACCCGGATGGTGACACACTGTCATTGTAATGAAAATTCTTCCGTTTCCCCTGCTGCTGTATTGTGTGCTGGGATATATTGCCCTACACCACAGATGGGGAACACATGCCACCCTCCAGATGTTGCTGGATCACAACTCCCATCATCCCTGATGGGATGCTCGCTGGGACTGATGGGAGTTGTAGTTCAGCAACACCTAGCGGGCCAAGGGTTCTCCATCCCTGCCCTATACAAATGTAAGCTCGCCCTACAGGTCTTTTTCAAAGCACTGTTGTGTTGCATGGAGGAACACATTGTCATCACTAAGTTGATGTGCTGTGGGAAAGGGCAGCAATCAGATCCCAAAGTTCTCGTCCTTTGCTTCCTCCGAGTCTTCTGCCAATGGAAGTTCTTCTATCAAAGGAAAAAGCTTTCCAACAGAGGAAGCGAGAACCTTTGGATCCAGCCCCAAAGGTCTCTACCACATCAGTTGAAAGGAAACAGCCTTTTCCCCCTAACCTCAGTTTAGATGGTTCTTAAAATGGATTAGATGAATGCAGGGGGAAACAGGTCAATCAAAGGTTATTAGCCATGAAAGCGAAATGGAACCTCCATGCTAGTGGAGCAATTTAGCTCTGAATACCGGATGCTGGGAACAGATTTTTTTGGGGGGTGGGGAGAGATATTGCCTAGCACACCCTGTTTTTGAGCTCCCAAAGGCATCTGATTGGCTGCTGCTGAACATGGGACTAATTGCTGCTCTGATCTGTTCTGATAGGGCTGTTCTTCAGACAGTTCAAATAACCGCCCCCCCCCCCACACACACAATGGAAAAAGATGTGGGGGGAGGTCTCTGCCCACTTCCACTGATGTACCAAGTGGTCATGCCCCACCCCTCAACTCATTCAGAGTGTGTCAGAATGAGGCCTAGGAATACCTCAAGGGAGTTCTCCCTTGCTTGGAGAAGTTTTATGCACGTATAGCAGTGCACATACAGAGTTCCTTTCAACATGCTCTAAACGTATATGGATGGCATGGTAAACAGAATGTGAAGCTAACCCACATGGCCCCTGCCCCATGTTCTTTCTGTGTGTGGAGGGTCCTCTGATTCCCCTCTTATCATCTCACCAAAAAGCTAAATTGGGAGAGGGAAAAGGATGAGGCAAATTCAAAGAAAATAATGGCGCTTAACCACACGTTCAGATGCACTGTTACTTCTGATGACCAGTTTGTTAAATATAGAGGGACCCTAAAGAGTGCCACTAATATCATGCCTTTTTGAAGCAGCTCCTCCCTTTGTCCTCCCCTGTAACATTCCAGTTTTCCCCTTCCTTTCTGTCCTGCCTTTGTTTACGCTTCCCTTTAGTGTCTGCCCTCAGGGAGGTCTGCCTCCCATTTTGCAAGCCACAGGCCTCTGGTAACGTGATCAGGCTCTGGTGTTATTTTGGGTCGTGTCTTGTGGCTTTGGGTTAGGGAGTGGTTTTTGCAAACTGCTGTGATGTGGCATGTGAGGAGGTTTGTTTTGCTCAGACCTTGTGATGTTGAGGAAGATGGCAAAATGTGGGCGAAAGGACAGTCAGTTTGGGAAGCCCAAGGAGACTAGTTTTGCAGAGATCTTACGCACAGTCAGACACAGGCTGCAGTGTGCAATGGCCCCTTGGGTTTCCCACTTGCCAGAGTACCTCCATTCTAATCCATGCTTCCCAAGCCTATGCATATTTACTGGGAAGTTAAGCAGTACTGCATTTGATGGGATTTGCTCTCATGCAGTGCGCACAGAATTCCAGACTTGGTGTTGGAATCCCATCCCAAGTTCCCATGGTGCACTTCCACTGTTCTGCACTCTGGTTAATATGGGGCACAATCCACTGGAGAATTCTTCTGCACACGCCCCACTGAAATTAAAAGAAGCTGTATAATGGGCTCTCGCACAGCTCCTACTAATTTCAGCCAGGAGGACCAGTTGGTCGATTGTGCCCTGTGGGCCACACTTGCCTGCCTCCCACTCCACCATTTTCAATGGCAACCAAAATCTACGTCCCCAGGTGGCCTTTCCTCACCATAATGCACCTCTCGGTTAAGGGCAGCTCTGAACCAATTTTGTACCTGTTTATGGTTTTCTCTTAGCACTAACCTCACCCAGCATCTCTGGCACTACTTCCCCATCCCTGCATAGTGGAGAAGGTCAGAAGAGAGACAGAGGGAATAAACATTCCAGGGACAGAAATGTGCTCCAACAACTTGGGAGTGCACAGCCTCCAAAGTAGAAAAATGATAACAAAAGGGAAAAGCCTATCCATAGTGGAAAGCCATTTCTTAAAATAGAAAAGGTAGAAGCAGGATCTATGTGACTCGCCGCAGAGATGTCACAAGCATCATCCAACAGGTGGATCCTCGCAATACATAATTACATTTAACACATAGATGGTGCTTTAATTGCAATAATCTTTGCAACAGCCCTGTAAGAGAAAGCAGTTTTATTTTACCTGTAGGACAGATGGGAGTGGGCAAAAGCTGAAAGCTGATGGCTTGTCTACCCTTACCCAGTGAGTTTGTGGGATCCTTTGCAACAGCTATGACTTCCTCATGCAAAAGCAGCATTGCCTGGGGAGATGCCTCAACTGGCTTAAAACCAGCTTTTGATTGTAGTGTGAGTGGATAAGCTAACCAAAGCCTGTTTTCCCATTTATAAAATGAATATAATCCCGACACTGTATTCCCACACTGTTGTGAATACAGAAGCATAGGGGTCCAAAGTTTTCTGCACATCCTAAGGGTTACAAGAAGGACAAAACAAGGCAGTTTCAAAGCCTGAAAAGATGACTGTCTGAACCCAAGACAACCTTGCTTTGTCACTTACCTGTTAGAGCAAAGACACCCGACAGCACAAGCGCCCAGTCTACAGCCTGCCCGAGATGAACTGCAGCAAGGTGAGGCGAATTCTGTGTTTCCTCTGCGCCCTGATCAGCTGCAGTACTTAGGGCGTCCTCTCTCCCATCAGCACTTGGCTCCTTCTTCTTTAGCAATGGGATCAACGTTGCTTCTTCGGTACTAATGGGGAGGCCCTGTTCTCCCATACAAGGCCCTTCAGTACCATCCACCCCTTGCCCTGGGGGGCTGATACTCTGCTCCTCTCTGCCAACTGCAGGTCCGTCAGCCTCCACAAAAGCAGCTGGGTCTTCGGCACAAAGGCTCGGGCCTTCTCTGCCGATGCCCCTTCCACTGGTGCCAATGCCACCATCGCCGACAGAAAGAGAGCACTTTTCTGCATCACCCTCTGGCTCTCTGGTGTCAACAGTACATTCTCCAGTGCCAGCAGCCAACTCACTGGCACTGACAACCTCCTCTCTGGCGACAAGGCTTTGATCCCCAGGGACGCTACTTCTCTCCTGGGTGCTGCCACAAACTGCGATGCTGACACAGCAGTCCTCGATGCTAGCTGCTTGCTCTTGGGTGCTAATTACAGCTTCTGCATTCCTCGAATCCTGTTCCCTTGTACCAACAGAAATTTCCTCTTTCCTGGGCTCTTTTATATCAGTAGAAGCTGCTTCTTCTTTGCTAGCCGAATCGACCCCCTGTCTAATTCGTCCGCTGCCACCTCTCCCGGCCCCCTTTTTCTTCCTGCGGTTTCCCTTGGAGGTGCGTTTTGGTGTGGCTGCAGCCGGAGAGTGGTTCTCATTGCTGTCCTCCTTGGAATGAGCAGGATCGTGGTGGATAGTTCCTGGCACCTCAGCTTTCCCTTGTCCTGTGTCCTCAGCGGCGGCAGCAGCAGCAGCAACAACATCAAAAATGGCCGCTCGTGCCTCAGTTCCAGAGGGGCTCTGGTTTTGCTCTTGTTGCCCAGGACTCAAGCTCGCCACTTCCTGAGAGGCTTCTGATGCTAAACCCAGGACTAGAGTAGGATTTCCTCTCTGCTGCTCAACCCTATCCCCCCGAGCACTGCTTTCTCGGCTGCACCTCTCCGCCTCCTGGGTTTTGCAGGCCTGGCGCAAGGCAAAGTTCTCCCCACACCCAGACTTGTGGTGGAGCCAGGCCCGATGGCGCCGGCTCCTGCTCTTATTGTGCCCCTTGCGAGTAGGCATTGTCTGAATTTGGGTACCACAAGGCTGTGGGATCCTGGGGGCTTGGTGCAGGGTGGGGCTGACCTCCAGGAGGTGAACGTATTCCCCCTCAGACTCCCGGTTCTCGCCGCCGGAATGGCGCCCGTCTCCAGGGCTCCGGGCCCCCAGGACCTCAGGAGGCAAGTCCGCAGGGCACCGCTGGCCCACAATGAACCCGTCCTTGTGCACAAACTGGGGGTAGACCAGTTCTGGCCAGGGCAGGCTCAGCACCTTCTCTCCAGCAGCCAGGAGGCAACGCTCCAGGCGCCCCGCTCGGCGTTCCTTGTTAATGCCATTGAGCCACTCGACGGTGAAAAGGAAGGGGTAGGAGTCAGAGGACACAGGCAGCTCCTGGACACCACGGCCCTCCGGGGACAGACATTTCAGCACCAGACGCGGAGAGCACTCCCGGTGAGGCACCACTTGCAGGTAAAAATCGCCAGGGCAGAGGTGCTGCCAGGGCAGCGAGCCCAGCTGCACTAGGACCTTCTCGCGGAGGCACAGTGGCCAACCCTCATGGCAGAACACAAAGCCACTATACTGAGCCTGCAACAGTGGGAAAGAGAGGCACAGAATTATATATGCGGCACTGCCTTGGGAGAAAAGAAAATTGTGCATCAAGAAATGCTAAGTCCCGTGACAATGAATATACTGATGATTTGTTTATTTTGCACCATCTATTTTGCTTCTGCCAACCTCGCAGAGGGGCAAAGAGCCACTCCCTGATCATGAGAAATCCTGTCCCACCCTCCTCTGGCAGCTGGCATTTCACCAGTCAAAGGATTTATAAGAATCCCTCCAGCATCTTACGGGCTAAAAACTTGGTTTCTGCACCAAAGCTGAGATTTTCATGATGCACACAGTTCCTGCTTTTGCATGGCACCATCATGGAATCCACACAACTGATGGGGAGGGGAGGGGAGAGGGAAGCCCAGTGCACGGCTTAACATTTCAAAGAGTCCTAAAGCTGAAGAAAATGTACACTCCTTCTCTAAACTGCCACCCACCCACATCTGCCAACAGTCAAATGGGGGTACAAGGTTGATGTGTTTGGAACTTATTGTCTGGAGCAAGGGGGATGCTGAAGTTATTAAGACTCGGCCTGACTCTTGGAGCGAGCTCTAGCGCAGAAGGGGAAGTCCACCAGCTGTGATTCTACAGGTCTGTAATGGGATTCCAGCGTCAGAACAGAATGCTTTTATACTGCCCCTGTGCTGAGCTAGATTTCCCACTCAGAGGTATACTCCAGAGGAACAGAGCCAAACCGATGCAGCAGCTCACACAGGCTTCACTCTGGATGCGAGCCAGGATGTGCTTGGCAGGAACAAGGAAGTCGAGGGTGTAGCGCAGGGCATCGTGCTGGTACGTCCGCTCCAGCACCTCGAAGACCTGGCTCAGCAGGGTGGGGGCAGTGGCTTCGAAGGGGGGGTACAAGGCGGCCAGCGTACTCTGGACGCATTCTTCAACCGGCTCAGGCTCCTGCAAAGAGAGAGAGCATAGTGAGGGGAAAACAGCATCCAACAGTAGCCTCCCCTGCACCTTCCCTTTCTGCCCCTTCGCCAGCTCCCTGGCTCTTTAATGCCCATACAATCACCAGGGAATCTATGCCAATTCCCAGACCATTAAATACTCCAGGACAAACTCCACCACTGCTAGATCCAACCAGTTGCACCAGTGCCTTCTCAGCACAAACGCAATGTCCTTTGCTGTTTTGCATGACACGGGACTTGCTGCACTGCTGCCAAGGGCCTCTTGTACTTGATCTTGTCCTTTTTTTAAAAGCACATTTTTATTTATTTTAGCAAACTCACAGAAGAGATGTAGCGGTGGTGGCTACCTGCAAGCATTGGCTGAAGCCTCGCACCAGATCACTGCCCCCTAGCGGCGAGCCAAATGGGACAGGGCAGCAAGGGAGCTGGCGGCGGCGGCGGCGCATCGCGCAGAGATTGGCAGCGTGTAAAAAGAACAGGGGGCATGAGGGGGCAGCAGGGAAGAAAGAGTCTGGGAAGGTGCCAAAGTCTGAGAACAGAGCAGCCGAGGTTCCATCTGGAATACATTAGCAGCTGTGAGCTCATTCCTTCCGCAGCTCCACCCAGCAAAGGAAATGGGGGTGGGGGAGAGAGAGAGAGAGAAAGAGGCTGCGAGGGAAAGGGGCCAACAGCAAGAGGCAGCCATTGTGCCAGACCTTCCAAATGCACCTAATCACGAGTCGCAAGAACCCTTTCCGTACCACTTGCAAGCACATTGAATCAGATGCAAACCTTTAAATTCTTTTAAATTGCTTTCCTGCATTGGTTTCAGAATCCAGATCAAACGACTTTGCAAACCTATTGCAATTTATTTATTTATTTTGCTTTGTTTTCAAAAAATCCCCAAAATTGCAGAATCAGGTGGTGGTGGGCTTGATTTACAGGGCACATGCTAGAAGCTACCCTATACCAAGCAAGGCACTGGCCTATCTAGCTGAGTATTACCTGCACTGACTGGCAGCACCCCTCTGGGGGTTTTTGACAGAGGGTGACTCCCAGCTTTATCTAGAGAGGCCAGGGACTGAAGCTGAGACCTTTGGTGTGCAAAGCAGATGCTCTTATCACTGAACTGCGACCCTTCCCCTTTGTGTAGTCCTGTACATTTACAGAGGGGTAGTCTTGTTAGTCTTCTGCATTAGAAAACAACAGAGTCTTTTGGCACCTAGGCAGCTTAATTTATTAAGGAACAAGTTTTCTTGAAGTGCACCAAAGTCTATGAAAGCTTATGCTTGTTAGTTGTTAAGGTGCTAAAAGTTTCTTTCTTGGTTTTTAATCCCTTCCATGTCTATTCAGAAGTGGAATGAAACACATGTCCAAAAAAAAGAGGGTATTCTGCAATCCAAATCCTCGTACCTAGAGGCAAGCTCCACTGACATAGGAACACACTGCTGGGTACTGAAATGTGAAAATTCTGGAGGGGTCCATGGAACTAAACCATCAATTGAACCAGGGTGGATAAAAATCAATGATTTTAAAATAAAAAAATAAAAAATGGATTTTTTTAATTTAAATTGGATTTTTAAAATAAAATGCTTTTGGAAGAAATAGTATTTCTAAAGATAGTTTTCTATTTAAGTTACGTTATAGTCCAAAGGCCATCAGGAAATAAGGATTTGTTTTAAGTTTTCCATGCATGTTAAAACTCAGTCTAAGTATATATATAAACGTTTAACCACTAAAGTTAACAAACATGGGTACATATGATACAATGTTATTGTTTTAGTTAAATAAATTGTTTAAATTGTTATTAAGGAAATGATTGGTTTTTTCCTTCCAATAAAGTATAGCAGAAAAGTTGTCCAAATATACGTAAACAGTTAACTTACTAAACCTCACAATAATTTCATAATAATCTGTCTATGTATTTCTAATAGTATAATCAAATCATTAACTTTTGATATAGCTGTAAAAACTACTCTGAAAAATTATTATTCCAAAAAATGAAACCTTCATCTCATTGTAAATATTAAGATTATACCAGCAGGAATGCCTTTCTGTAAAAAAAAGGGGGGGGAATTAAATCAAGTCTTACTGACTAGTGATTTAAATTGTGATTTTAATCGATTTGATTTAAATCAAATCCACCCTGAATTGAGCCTTAAAAAAAAAAACCTGTAGCAGACAGTGACCATTACAACCCTTTAGAATTGACTTATTTGTACCACTAGCTCTTGTATTTATTTCCAAAGGGGTAACAGTGTTACTCTGTCACAGCAAAAACAATTTAAGAGTCTTGTAGCACACCCAAAATGTCATGAGACATTTGTTAGGGTTGTATCCAATGTGTTAGTCATACTCAAATAGACCCGTTGAAATTAATGACCTGAGTCACATTCATTCATTTCAATGAGCCTACTCTAAATAGGACTAAGTTGGGATGCAGCCCTTCGTCTTTAAAACGCCACAAGATTTTGAGACTTTTTGTTCTTTTTATTTCCGCGTTTCTTCAAATGGTTTACAGACCATGCAGTTTTCTGCCCAAAACATTTTGCTGCCTGAGGTGAAGGACAAGATACAGACCCCAGCCTCCTAAAATTGCATATGAATCTTGTTTTCTGCAGTGGCAAAAGGACAATGTGCCAAAGGACATCAGGCTCCCTTAGGGAATACGGAGAGCTGTGCAAGACACACACAGAGAATTGCTATCATCATCTGCTGCAGCAACCTTATTCTCCCTAACGGTAGGGCCAGGTCTGCAGGGTGGCTTATAAAAACCTCACAGTGAAAAGCTCAGTGCTCACATACAACTGATGTAGAAGTTGGAGTGCCTTGAAACCTATCATAGCGTTACGTGGATACAGAGCACATCTGCAACGACAGTGAATCAGGGCTGCACTTTTAGGTTGCCTTTGTGCAAGCAACCATCTGTTGGGTGTAGCTGTCTATGGGGGGGGGGCGGACACCAAATGCAAGAGCACATATTCATGTGTTTTGCGTAAACAGGGCTTTATTTTACATTTCTAAAAAGGAGAGGGTATGCTACTATGTCTTAAAAAATCAGTTCTCCTAATCCCAGATATAGAAGAGGCTGCCTAAGATTACACAATGGTAGGGAAAACAGGATTTGGTGCTTTTTCTCCTTCTTTCGGTGCCAGAACGGTGATGTCACCTGCCAGAGAGGGGCCCAGAGAAGAAGAAGCACTGCGACAGCATCTGCATCTCCCCACCCTCAGCTTTCCCGCTCCCCCCCCCCCCGCCTCACACACCTTTCTTCCTTGTCCCCCGCCCCCCATCACAGCTGCTGCCTGCTGCACCTCCTCTCAGCTCACTGTTCTCCCCTCTCCTGCCGACTCTTCCACCAGGCAAAGGAAGAAACAATGAATCTTATTTAAGGGGGGGGGGGGGCGGAAGACCAGGCTGAAGTATATGGTCCAGCTGGGCACAAGGCAAGAGATGTATGAATACATCTCCCTGGCAGTGTGCTGAGAGTGTTAGTCTTACCTGCCTTTTCACTCTACCCTACTCTTTCTTTAAGAGCCCCCCTTGTGGAGCTAGGACTCTCCCAGAAACACACGTCTTCTGCCAGCACTCCCTATTATTTTTCTTGTGCTTCTTTGTTCTCCTGCCTCTCCCCACATTCTTGCACCTGCTTACCTGCTTGGCAGGATAACTTTAATGGCACCGGAGGGCAAACTTTGAAAACGCACCTAATGTCCCACTGATGGAATACTCTGCTTTCCTCAACACCATCAGCAATTCTTCCGCCTCATATACACCATATGAAGTGGTATATATGGACTGGATGCTTTAGAAACAAGATGGAGCAATGTGTAACCCACTATGCTTTAGCTTAGTGGTGAGGAACTCAGGCCTGGGGGCCATTAAGCATCTCTGTCCACCCCTTGGGACTCTCTCTCATGGATACTGCTCCACCCTCTTCTGGAGAGCTTGAGGCCGATTGGACTGTGTCTTTGAACTGTGATAAGGCCTCTTGCTTGCCTTAGAAACCTCCAAGCTTTGTGTGACTTGAATGTGGCCTACTGCACAAAGACAAGAGTAACACCTGTTGTTTCACTCATGTTTTGCCTCTGGCTACACCCACCACTGGGTTCCCCCAGAAGGTTGTCTGGAAAAGTACATGGCCTGTGGGCTTTAAAAGTTTCCCCACTTAAAGCATGAGGCTCAAACTCATGCTTTAAGCCAAACTCAATGTGCACCAAGTCTAGATCCTTCCAGCCATGTGCCAGTACTTGTCATCAATACAGCAAACATCCCTGCTGAGGTAGTTCGCAAGGCCTGCTGGAGGAACTTCCACCTACAAAACTGGATGTCAGAGAAGTGTCATCTGGCTACCCTTATCCTCACACGTTTCATCACCACTTCCACTAAGAGATACTTCAGGAGTGCTCCTTCCATGACACATCAAGGAAGACACCACTGGTCACCTCTGGGGCCTGTAAGGAAAGTGCCAGGAGGTAACATGCACTGGTGCGCATGTCAGGAGAAGGGATTGTGTCAGGATGATGCCCGAGAGCCAGAAAGATGTGGTGGCCAACAGAGGCTCCCTGGAAAAAGCCACATACCACTTCAGAAAGGAGTATATAAACTAATAATAATAATAATGAAATCCCATCTTTGTGGTTATCAGCAGGTGGAATATAGTTTAAGCAAAACATGAATGTCTTCAAGTGCGGTATGCTCATTTTGCTGGAGATAGGCAAAATCTCTAGGGAAGAATTTTGTCCTCTCTCTTTGCAACCGCACAATAATGACCATCAGGGCATCGGGGCCAGCTACCTGGTTGCTGGGGGAACAGTCTACCTGGCCAACTATACCCTTCAAGCTTCCACTTCCATAAGATCTTCAGTCCCACTGTAGCCTGCCTTTTCCTTTCCTGGATTGATTGGGATCCCAATTTCACCTCTGCTGCGTAAGTAACTTGCCAAGTCATCTGTGCCCAAAGAGTCAAAACGAAGAAAGCTTTTAAAAATAATAATTTCCTGGTGATAATAAATTTGAATCGATCTCTTAACTTTGAATCAGATCCTTCTCTTTGAAGAGGTGGGTTTGTTATTGTATCATTTAACTGCCCTTGCTTCTTCTCTAGTGAGTATAATTAGCCAATCTATGAAATCACTGAGCTTAAAGGATATTCTCCATGCATTTTTCCTCTTTGGCATAAGTAGTGAGGAATTTGTCTTCTGTTCTTTTGTAAAACACATCCCGCTGCATATCCATTAACATCGCTACCCCTTTCCATTTAATTTCCATCCACTCCAGATCCTGCGTACTATTGATGCCTTTACCCTTTGGGACAATGGTGAGGAACCTCTGGCTCTCCAGTGGTGCCCTGGGCAATGCCAAAATTGGGTGCCTCTTGCTTTCCATTCTACATCACAGCTGTGCCAACCCCGAGGTTCTGCACCAGTCACACTCCCCTAAATCTGCCTCTGAAACCAGCCTCCCAAATCACCCAGTAAACTCGTTGCCCTTGTGCGGTGGTGGCTTCCCAACGGAGAAATTTTCCTGCCTACTATTCAATATCATTTAACAGGGGACAGCAGGGATTGAACCTGGAATCTTTTCACTGGTGTGAGGAAGCTCACGGGCAGAGTTGTGTAGTGGTTAGAGTGCTGGACCACAGCCTGGGAGACCTGGGTTCAAATCCCCACTCTGCCATGAAGCTCACTTGGTGGCCTTGGGCCTGTCACTCTCTCTGCCTAACCTATCTTGCAGGGTTGTTGTGAGGGGAAAGGAAGAGCCAGGAATGCTACCTTGAGCTCTTTGGAAGGCAGGTGGGATATGAAAATAAACAAGCAAACAAACCTTCCAGGCACATGTGAGAGGTAGAAGCAAACTTAAGCAGATAGATACATGTGACTCTTACCTTTGTACAGCAGGTTGCATTCCAGCCACACAGAAGTCAAGAGGTTTCCTTCTAAACACACCCAGTGCACATACAAGCCTCCATTCTGGCAAGCAGCAGTTATTACTGCTCAAGGACGCATTCCAGGCAGGCCAAAGCACTCAAGAGGGCAAGTGACAAAGAATCCCAAGGGCTTGATAAAGAGAACCAGGCGGTGGCACTCATATCCCCAAGGCCAAGGCACTACATCCTTGTTTTACATGCAAAGCAGGTGCCCTACAACCAGGACCAGCCCAAGCCGTTTTGCCACCTGAAGCGAGGCAGCACCACCCCTCATCCCCAGCCACTGCAACCAACAAGACGGGCAAGTGCTACTTACTGCAAGCACAGCAGCAAAGGTGTCCCAAATCTCGCAGCACCGTGTCAAAACGTCTAGCCAAGGCAGCTGCCAGAAACGAGAGCTCAAGCAGCGGCTGGCAAGGGGGCAAGCTCATTCTAGCAGCCGGGGGTGGGGGGTGGCTTAGCAAGGCAGTGGGGGGTGGCATTCATTCCACTGCCCCCTTCAATCTGACACCTGAGACAAGTGACTCAGCGCGTCTCATAATAGGGCCGGCCCCAGCCCTCTTCCCACAAGGAAGGCTCAAACTGGCAACCTGGCTACTTTTCAGGGACTAGCCCTGACCAGGCCTCAGTTCAAGTTTTTAGCCGCACGGTACTTTGTAGAATAGTGGAAAGTATGTCTGTTTTACATTCCTCCTTCGCCCCCCCCCCCCCCCGGAGCTTTCTGCCACTTTCTGGAAGAGAGGCAGGAAAGTAGAGACTCGGAGCCAGCCAAGCTTGAGGGAGAAGTTCTACATCCCCGACAGGAAGAGGCAACCCCCCCTTCCCCCACAGACACTGGCAGGAGGCAGGAAGCAGTGGGGAGGCCCCTTCTTGGCTCGCCGTCCTGGAGGGTGTGCAAGGCAGATGGTTCCAGGGAGAACAGTGGCTGGCAAAAAAACAGAAAGCCGTCCTCCTCCAGAAATATTGCTGGTGGAGTATATATATTTTCTCTCTCTCTCTCATAAACGCAAATTGGAGTCTCCGCATCTCCATCCTATGTACTAATATCAAACCCAAACTCCTTCTCAAAGTGTGGATCTTTCTGCAGTGAAAACAGCACCATCCATGCACAAAGGAGAATTATCAGCAGACTTGGGGGAACCCCAAGGTTTGCAGAAGTACAAAAAGGGGGAAGCCTTCTATTTAAAAAATCCTAAGATGGGAGATCCCAAAATTGCTCATTGAACACTGAGCATGCTCAGTGGGTACAAAATACTGACTGACAGGGTGGGGAAGGGGGAAAACGTGAGGTGAGAATGGAACGGATTTGGCTGGCTAGCTGGAACCCTGAACCAGGTCATTCTACATTGCCGCCTAAGGCAACCCAGCTCACTCTATGTAATGATAGGACTGGCCCTATCGGAGAAAAATATTCAAATCTGAACTTAGCCATGAAGCTCACTGTGACAGTATCTCAGCCTAACATACCTCACAGGCTTGCTTTGTGGATAAAATGGGGGGGGGCACATAAACCCACTACAGTGGTACCTTGGGTTAAGAACTAAATGCATTCCAGAGGTCCGGTCTCAACCTGAAACTGTTCTTAACCTGAGGTACCACTTTAGCTAATGGGGCCTCCTGCTGCTGCCGGGCCGCCGCCGCACAATTTCTGTTCTCATCCTGAAGCAAAGTTCTTAACCCAAGGTAGTATTTCTGGGTTAGCGGAGTTTGTAACCTGAAGCATCTGTAACCTGAGGTATCACTGTATAAGCTTCTGGGAGGAAGTGTAAGATTAATGTAATCAATATACAGCAACCTAGTTAGGATTACTCAGTGGAAAGGGAGCCTTACCCTGAATGCAGACGATTGGTCCATCCATCTCAGGGTTGTCTACGCTGACCATCAGTGGCCCTCCAGGATTTCAGACAGCATTCCCTCCCAGCCCTACCTAGAGATACCAGGAATTGAACCTGGAACCTTTCCCAAGCAAAGCAGATGTTCTGCCACTATGCTACAGCCCTTCCGGCAAGGAAATACATTCTGCACTAGGTCATCATCAGATTTAGCATTCATATAGTGTTTTTAGCAGACTCCAGAAGCTTCACATACTCAACATCACCAATCCTTAGGGAAAACTCTGTGAGTTATTATCCCCATACATATTACAGGTGAGGCCAAGAGAGAGCAGCTTACCTAAGATCACTTACAGAATTCCAGACTGGAACTGAGGAGCGCTTAGTACACAACACCATTTCTTGGACACTATGCAACATTTCACAGGGGCTGAACCCTGGTCAGATTATGCCCTGTTTTGGGGCAGGTTCACACATGCATGCATGCACATACCCAGCACTCAGTAATTGCACAAATTATGTATTAGCGTTGGTGGAAAAGCCATCGTCTCACATCAAACACCAGAGGCAGATCTCAGTCTTTCATCTAATTCTACAGCGGTGGTTTTCAATGGGTCAAAGTAAACTTTCAAGGATTGCTCAAAGGGGTTCACTGCCTCCATTTCTAAAAGTGACCAAGTCTTCTCTCTTACTAGCGTCAGGTACGGCCAGCCCTACCATTAGGCAATGAGGCAGCCCCCTCAGGCAGTTGATTTTGGGTGTCATGGAAGGTCAGCAAATTACTACTCATCTAATCTATTATTACAGTGTGAGGAAACAGCAGCAGAGAAGTGCTCATGGAATTTTCTGCCTCGGGTGCTAAAATAACTTGGCTGGCTTTAGGTACTCAGCACCTGGGGGGACTGCTCCGCCTCAGGTAGCAGAATGTCTTGGGATGGCCTGCCCAGCAATATACTGTGTAAGCCAGGAACTCAGTCCATATATAATTAAGCAGCATTTTTTTATGATCAGGGAAGTTATAGAAAGTCTAAAGAAGTAGTTCTATGTATGATTAAGATGTTACAGGCTGTTCTTTATCTCTTTAGGTCCAGAGGAGCCAATATCATGCTCTTCAGATCTTGTTGGGCTCCAGCTCCCATCAGGCTCAGCCAGCATGGCCAACAGCCAAGGATGATGGGAACTGCAGTTCAGCATCATCTCTGGAAGGCTCCATGTTGGCACCTCCTGCATTAAGAAAATTAAATGCCAGAGTTAAATTCTACTTCTTCCTAGCCAGATTGCTGAGGACTAGTTTTTGTATGGCTTTTAAAATAGAGAATGTAGGAAAATGTTTAAACTCATTACTTATCATCGTTGTCCTTACTTATGTGGCACACATTGGTGCATCTATTCTTTCCAAGCAAGTATACTTATTTTTTTAATCACTTTTATGACAGATATTAATATTAGCAATATTTATGATATGATTTTATATACTGACTTTCTAAATTCTTCTCTCTTTATTTTTTATTTTTTTGTAAATATTACCATTGCAGAACTGTGCCTGTGTTTAGTGGTTATACTGCAACCCCAGAGTCGTTAGCGACTAGACTTAATTGTCAGGGGTCCCTTTACCTTTACATTTTTACTGATATTCCCCAGTGAAGAGAGTCTTAGATTGAAATACATCAAGAACTAATAACTTTCTATTTAAAAACACAGTTGATACCCACTTTTTGAATGTGTGGAGGGAGGGGGGAAATCACATCATTTAGAAAACGTCACCTTGATCTCAGAAATCGCTGCTGGGCACCACTGACTGCCATGATTATGTTTCTGCAGATATTTGTGTGTACCGGGGAATGGTTTCCATGGAGAAAATAAGAAGCTGAACAAATTACCTACGAACCACCCTGCTGAATAAGTGCAGTGCCTTTCCCTACTGGAGAAGACTTCACAATCAACTCTAGCCCTCACACACCTGGGATTACAGGAGTCTGCCTTATGCCAAGCCAGCTCATTTGCCCATCTAGACCAGAGATGTTTCCTTTGAGTAGCACTGAGCAGTTTCAGCAGAAGGCCAGCTCCACCATGAGTCAGGGTGGAGGCAACTGGTCTCGGTTGCCACGAAAGAGCAGAAAACTCGTATTTATTTTATTTTGCTTATTTATTACATACTCCCAGGGGTCCTTTGCACCTTGGCTTGTGGGAGGGGCTCTGTTTCCTGTTCTGCCTCAGGTAGAAAAATGCTCTGGTTTGTGGCAAACATTCTTCCCATCACCTGCTATCCACCTATTCACAGAAGTATTTCTACACTGCCCTCTCATAGGAGGTCAGGAGGATGGTGTACAGCATTATAAAAACATTTTAAAAAAACAACAACACTGTAAGTGGTACAGAACAATAGTGAAAATGACCATCTGCTCAAGAAAATATTAAACAATTTGCATAGGCCTATCAGCTGCCTGGTCCTTTTTATCTGAAGACACCACAGGCTGAACTTGCGGTTTCTTCTTTGCGAAGTATGTGTTGTACGGTCCCACCTGACAAAGAGGGGGCTTCCAGTTTACGCTTCCGGGATTAAAGCTCTGGTGCCTTTTGTTTTTAACCCTGAGCACTGAGAGGAGGCGCATGAAGCACACCAGTCAGTGTCCTGCCTGGTACTCCCTTAGACCACACAGCCATTATGGGGGTTATGGGACAGCCCTTCTGCCACACTGTCAACTTGCAAAAGCAAAAAAAGAGTGCAAGGCCCACCGAAGTCAAATTACACATAAACTGGTGAAATAAAAGCTGCTGCTTCTAAAAACAAGCAGTTCTGGGAGGGAGATAATAAGGAGGGAAGGGGTTATTTGGCACTTTTCAGTGGCAGTTACCTCTGCCCAAGCCACAGTCCTATTCCTTCCTTGCTCCACAGGTTTCCAAATGTGTTCCACCTATTTAAACCCATACCTAGCAGCTGAGGAGGAGGAAGAGTAGCAACTAGTATGTGTTTGTGTTTTGGGGTGGGGGGAATAGAGTTGCTATGGGAAAATGGCAAGCAAGGTTATAAGGCAGCAAACAAATGCCTAAAAAAGTATCAGTCTAACCATTTTTCCTTTGAAGAACCACCTACTGTGGTTTTGTGGCATGCATACACAGATCATGTGCAGTTCGACTCTCACAATTCTTTGCATGTGTGTTCACACCAAAGATTGCTCTTTTTCAATGGAGCCAGGAACCAGGTCAACCTTTTCTGGGGTTTCTTTGGATCTATAAATGACAGCTATGCAATAAGATACTAAAATATGTTCCCCTTTGCTGACCTCCCACACAGATCGTAGGACTTTGTTTAAATCCGGAAGAAAAGGTATCTTGCCACCACCTGCAGCTTGGAGCAACCAACCTGAGCCCAGCTAGAACAAATGCCTGGTCCACACAGGCAATGAGATCAGGTGTCTCCTTCAGAGCCAACTTTCAGCTAGCTATGCTGCTCTTAATCCCCACTCCAAAATGTAAGGTTCCCCCCCCCACCCAATAATATACTCTATCAATGCCTTTTTTGTCCAAAAAACATTTGAGAGTGTTGTTAATGAGGGAGGGAGGGAGGCAGGATGGAAGAGTAGGCTAGAAAGCAGAATGAAGACACACAATTCTAAACCAAAAGGAGTGTTCTGGTTAGTGTAGATTCTGTAGTTTGAATTACAGATGCAGGAAACGTCAAAGGAAACTCTCTGTTTGAGCATCCCTTGGTGAAAACCACACTCTTTTACTGCACGGCCAGAAATCACTAACCACCACCACAGTACCGGGGTTCCCGACCCAGAATCACAAATCTTAGGCTGCGATCCCTCACATCAGCAGGCATGAAGCATTCAGGAGGGGAGGCGCGGTTGAGGAGGAGATACACCATCTCTTTTAACTACTCGGAATTAAAGAGCAGACTTAGAAGTCCTGCGCGCGCACAGCGAGGTTGGCCAGTAGTACTTACTCCCGAGTAAACACGGTCGCGATTCGGCTGCAAGCGCCAGTTACACCCCTGACAGTAACTCTTGCCCCGCCCCCGCCTGCGTCCCCCCCCCCCCCCCCAGTGCTGTGGGCTCCCTCCAGCGGCGAGCCACCCTGATCCCCATCACCCTCTCCCCCTCCAGTATTGCAATGCCCTCTCTGATGCCCAGCACCTCATTCCCGCAGTTAGTGCGCTTCCTTCAAGGGAGGGGGCGGTCAGGTTAGAATACCTCTCCCGACGTGGCCCACCTCCCCACTGCCCTTAGCAACCCACCCACGTACCCCGGGAGACCGCGTTACCTGCCCAGCCCGCCCCCACCACCACCACCCGCCGCCCCCCAGCAGAGCGCACAGCGGCTCACCATGGCGCAGACAGGCGGGCTCACCGACGGGACGGGCTCGCCTGATCTATTGCTGAGGCGGCTGCTTCTGTAGCTGCTGCCGCCGCCGCCTCCGAACTCCGCGCTGCGCCCCCGCCGCCCGCTTTGGCCGGCTCTAGCCCGGCCTGGAGCCACCCCCTGGCAGAAATCCCGGCCCCCGACGCCACGGCTGCCTGCAGCTGCAGTCCCCGCCGGAGCCCGGCCAAGGGCACGTGGAGGCGCGACTGCGGCAGCGCCGAGTGAGCGGGGAGGGGAAGGGGAGGGGAGGCAGGCAGGCGAGGGGAGGGGAGGGGAAGGGAGGGACGGAGGGGGACCAGGCTCAGCCGACGCCTCCGCTCTCCGCCTACGAGTGCCCTTGAGAGCCGAGCCACAAGTTCCCCCAGCCGGATGATCGCGCCTCGGCTTGCAGCTCGAGGCAGCTCAGTCCCTCCAGCCCGCTTTGCAGCGGCGGGGCTCGGCCGGCGATGTCGGAACGTTTGCGAATCGAGAGGCGAGGCTGCTTCTGAGCGTGTGCAGAGCGCGCTTGTTTTAAGGCACGGGAGGAGGAGGAGGCTCATTAGACCAGGAGGGTGCCCGGTAAAAGGGCTCGCACTCCCCGGGCAGATTTGGCGTTTAAGCCAAGGCTTTTCTTGCACACACACACACACACACACACACACACACACACACGATCCTCTGGAGAAAAATGATTTAAGCAAATGATGCTGAGACAGTTTGAGAAATGCGAGCTCGCAGGACCGCTGGACCACAGCGGAGACAGAGGGATCCTTAGTTTATGTGCTGTTGTCCCCCACGTAGCTACTGTTTTTAGAAGGCTGGGCGGGATCATGATTTGTGGAAAATTGGGAGAAGTCACATGGACCTTATGGATTTCATTAAGAGCCTTCTCTCTCTCTCTCTCTCTCTCTCTTTCTCTCTCTCTCTCTCCTTCCCTTCCCAATTCAGGAACTGCTTGTTTGGCTTAACTTAAACCAGATGCTTGGCCATAAACAAGGGCGGGGAACCTGTGGCCCTCCAGATGTTGCTGGAGTCCAATTTCCATCAGCCCAAGCCGGCATGGCCAGTGACCCGGGTTATAGTCCAAGAGATTCGCTGCCCTTGCCTTGGGACAATAGAAATGTCAGAGTCCAAGCAGGTTGCTATAGAAGAGAATGGCTATTGACCGCATGCAGAGTGCCACTTCCAGGGGTGCAATTCCCAGGCAGAGTTTAGCCTCAGTACCTCTCTGGTTCAGAAATGAGACATTGTCTTTGGGCTATGAGCTGCAAACCACGAAAACAGAATCATTTTGATGGAGGCCTACAGGCATGAGGATGGGTCCTTATGTACCCAACAACATAACATTAATTAATCCAAGAAAACTACTATCTACTAGTACCACATTCAAAATACTCTCTCTCACCAATAACATTCAAAGAACCATGCTGCATCTAAACAGTCCACTAAAACCTACTAACAAGCCAGATGCCGCTATAAAGCTCTTGAGTATGGCAGGAAGGCAGTCCTCAGCATGTGGAGGAATCCCGCAGTGTGAATACTTTTATACTTTTGAGCCATGCCACTTATGAGTATACCATACGGTTTCCTTGCCAGTACGTAACCGCAACCGACCCTCATACTTTTGGGATGTGAGATTCCAAGAATGTGAGTTCCAAGCGGGTTTTTGTATCCCCCCCTGCCCCCCCCCAGTTTATAGGAGCTGGGCCACACACAAACGCACGCATAACAGACTGACATTGTATCAGCAATATTTCATATGCCAGCTAGGGGGAGGGGCTACTTTCTTCTAGATTTCCCTTTCAGAACAAGTTTAAATTCCAGGAAAAACCTAAACACACACACACACACACACACAACTTTCCAGGCTTTTCGACTGAGCAGAGCTAATAAGCCTGAAAGCAAAGGAGGACAAGGCAGGATGGAGATGCCTATACCCAGAAAAGCTGGCAATAGAGGAGTGGGAGACAAGTGACTTAACTTTGATCAGGTTCCAGATTTGCAGCCAAAAGAACAAATAAATTTAATCCGTTATTTATTTACTTACTTATTTATTTATTTTTAAAAACTGTTTAGTTAGGAAAGGCATCTGATTAGCTCAAATCAAAATGCTGCCCCCCAAACACATGCTTTTGCAGGCCTCTCTGCCTTTGCCACCCATCCTACCTTCAAGTTTGTTTTATGGGGTATGGAAGCCCTTTCCCACAAACGTTCTAGAATAATAACTTTCTGAAATCCACACTGCTGATTCTAAAATATGATCTCTGTTGTGGTTGTCTGTAAAACTGGTGGTGGTTGTTGTTATAATTATTATTATCAGTTCTTTTTTCTGGGGGGACGCTGGGGGACACATACCCCTAAACATTTTGTGAATTTTGTACTTTTGTCCATTTACTGCATTTATTTTTTCCCTATTTGAACTATAAAATGGTGATTTTCTTGAGTCAAAATGAGAGTACAGTGGTACCTCAGGTTAAGTACGTAATTCGTTCCGGAGGTCCGTTCTTAACCTGAAACTGTTCTTAACCTGAAGCACCACTTTAGCTAATGGGGCCTCCTGCTGCCGCCACACCACCGGAGCACAATTTCTGTTCTCATCCTGAAGCAAAGTTCTTAACCTGAAGCACTATTTCTCGGTTAGCAGAGTCTGTAACCTGAAGCGTATGTAACCTGAAGCGTATGTAACCTGAGGTACCACTGTACCCCTAAACATTTTTTAGAAAAAAGCACTGATTATTATTATTTTAAAATTTGCCTTTCTTTTGCTATTTACCATCTTGAGATTAATAGTGTGTTGCATCGCTATATTCAGTTGCTGTTCGTTGCTTGCCTTAATAATATTTCTTTTGAAAAAGAAACATGATTAGATCCCCGTTTTCTTCTGTGCAACTTAAGGCAGCCTCTCTCAGTTTCCCCCTGCTAATTCCAATGCAGCCCAGCTTCAGCCAGATGACTGCAGTAGATGCCTTCACATGATACATCATGTGCCACTCTGTGCCCTGAAGCATAACATGTGTTCACATCCAGCACCCTGAAGCATGTGAAATTATAAAAAATGTTATGAATTGCTCTGAGCTCATACATTTTTTCCCCTACAAAAAAGTGCCTGTACTTTAGGGTTTAGGATTAAGGAAGGGCTTTCTTGGTAACAGATAGACAAGCTTAAGCTGCGGCATCTTTCAGTTCAGAAATTAAGGCCTTTTCCCAAGTGGTTCTCTTGCCTAGTGTATTCCCAAGGGAATATATCTTTCAGGCCCTCCATCTTCTCCTGGTAAACCTTGTCAAAGTATTCAGACTGTGCCACCGTGAAGTGAGTTTTCCAGTCTCCACAGATGCCTAGAAAATGAGTACATGGTCAACAATTCAATTCAAACTACCTTTGATTAAACTCTGGAGCTGAGCTCAGTACTTTGCAAGTCAGCCCGCCAGAGAAAATAAGCATTGTAAAAGCCAGTGCTACTAGATCAAAGGGTGCCTGTAATTGCCAATGAAATTGTGCAGGACACTTCCAGCAAAGGGAAAAGTGACCGGTGCAAAGGCAGAGTCAGGAGGGTCAGAGGTCAAAGTAGAAGCCTTCAGATCTCTCTCTCTCTCTCTCTCTCTCTCTCTCTCTCTCTCTTTCTCTCTCTCTCCCATGGAGCTGGTGTGCCAGAAGACTTATTTAGACTCTCTGTTATGGCCAGCCAGCCAAGATCTTCTCAAGTTGCTTAACTTTCCTCTTCTGTTTTGTCACTGCCTGTCTCTTAGGCAATGGCAAAGATACTACATTGCTCTCTCCCACTCCATTAACAACCTAATGCTCTACTGTTTCACTAATACATGCTAATTATCGCCTGGTTTTTAATTTAGGGCTATGGCCTCAGCACTGATTAATATAAATGGTTTTTGGGTGGCGTGTCTCTGGTCTTGCTGACATGGAGAGGATTCTGCTGTGTCAGCAGATTCTGCTGTGTCACCACACACACACATCCCACTCCTGTCCTCACTCCATCTTTGCCCCAGCCATATTTGATTGTGCAAGGTCACTGGTGGCGCCACCCAAATTCTCTCACCTATGTTGGCTGGATTGTTCCTTTATCTGTGATCTGTCCGCCATGCCCCCTTTCCCCCATCTCCTATGAAACTATGGAAAAAGCTACTGGAGCAAGCCTCACCCTTCCTCAGGAAGGTCCCTTTCTCTTGGTCCATAAATTCCTTGGGAAGCATTGTTGAGTTGCACATGTCGTTTCTCCTCATGGCTTCGAAGGAAGTGTTCTCCACCACTGATGCAATCGCTGCCTCATCGAGCTCTTTCCCTAGGAAATGGCAGAGGCGTTCCACAATACCAAACAGGTCCTGAACAGATACAGAGGGGACTAGTGTTCTAGGCAGCAGAAAAAGTAAGGCCTATGTTCTTTGATACCGAACTTCAGTCTTAAGGTTTTGTATCCTGAAGTGTGTGTGTTTTAATGAAATTTGAGATGCTCATGGTGATGAATTGTGCACTCATCCTGCATCATGTCAGAAAACTGCAGAATATACAAAGCCCTATTTATCCTGAGCACAGCCAGAGAATCAGTTTCCCAGTTAACCCCAAGTCCCTTTGTTATCATTCCCTGGGTTCTAATTTTTGCACAAAACTTGAGACGTAATCACAGCCAAGACAAAAGACTAGAGACAGCTTCTAGAGGTTTCACCATATATTAATAATGGTGTCTGCCTGTTTATGATACTGCAATATCCAATGCAACAACCCTGGGGGGGAAATGAGTAGGAGGTAGCGCTTTAAATAAAGAACAACACGATCCTGTACATGTCTACTCCGGGGACTTGCTCCAAGGAAAGTGTGTCCATGAGTGCAGCTCAAGTGATGTTTAAGATGCAGTTTAAGAACTGATAACAATGGAAAAGGAATACAGGTTGTGACTCATGGGATGAATGAAATAAAAATGGGAGGTGGCATAGGGCAACTGGAAGAGCACATGCTTTGCTCAGGATAGGTCCCTAGCATCACTAGGTTGGGCTGGGAAAGGCTCTTGTATGAAACCTGTGAGACAGTTCAGTAGACTGAGCTTAGATGGAGCAATGATCTGGCTTGGTGTATGGGAGGTTCCTGTGTAAATTGTCTTTCCCCTCCATCACCTAGCAGACATTTTTGAATTCTGGGTTGCATCCAACACCTAGGGCTGCCATACATCCGGAATTTCCCAGACATAGTCAGGATTTGGCTGTCTGAAACAGTGTCCAGACGCATTGTAACCCATGTTGGAAGTGTAGATTTTGGCAAATTTCCTTAAAAATAGCTCAAAAACTACTTTTGTGTCTGACAGCCAACCCTACCAGCATGGCCATTCTGCTTGGTCTATAAACTTCCATTTGGACAGTGGAATCTCCCCCTCCTCTCTCTTGCAGCCCCCTGTTCCCCATTGCAACTTCAAAATCTGCTCTATTAAGTTGGGGGACCGTCTGGAACAGTTCGGGGGTGAGGTACAAGGAGAAGAACAGGAAGTCCTGCTGTGCGGGTGGAACTACACGTGTGCAGCGTTGAATTCAACCCTGATTTTCGCTTTGCTAAAACATTGTCTCATTTGTCTTACCAATGAAGAACGCATGGAATAGGTTTGCATTCATTTTTCTACCAATGGGGAGGATGCTTTACAGAAACCTTGGAAAAGGTCCTATCTGCCCCATGCTCTCACCTGCTTCAGCTCCTCATAGCTGATGAAAAGGAGGTTGCTTTTGCCTTTCAGCTTCATCCAACCTGTGACGTGGTCAAACCATGATCCAAAAGGTACTGCACCAAGGAATACATGGAGATAGAGACATCAGCAATGGGTGGTGGAAATACTTTTTACAGACCCCCCCTTTTTTTTTTCAAGGAAGGGATGTAGCTCGCTGTTAGACCATCTGCTTTGCAGGCAGAAGGTGCCAGGTTCAATCTTTGGCATCTTCAGCTAGGCCTGGGAATTTCCCTTCCCTGAAACCCTGGAGAGCCACTGCCAGTCATTGTAGACTAGTACTGGGCTAGGCAGACCAATGGTCTGACTCAGAATAAGGAAGCTTCCTATGTTCTCTCCATGACTAAAGATAATGCACAGAAGGGGGAATGGGACCAAGCCAGCTGGCCTGGCCCCAATGTCACTGCACCTTGCTGGTCCTGACCCTGACTGCCACACATGCATCCAAGAGTCCGAAAAGGCATGTCTCTGCACATACAGATAGATTTATGCAGGTAAGCAGCCACACAACAGGAACCCAAATGAGGGTCACGCCATACATGGAGCCACAATTCCCAGCACCCTTAACAAATAACGATTTCTTTGATTTGATTCCTCGGGGGAAGGCATGACTGTTAAAGCAAAAGTGCTTTAAATATATGGTGTGGGTGTCCAACAATATCTGGAGGGCCATAGGCATAAGGAGTTTCCCTTGTGACTGCCACAGCTCAAAACCTATAGATAAACCATACCCTATAAATTTGTCTCAGCTGTTATTTCGAAAGCCACCTGAGCGAGTGGATCCTCATTGCATCTTGTGGCAATGAACTGCTGAGCGCGTGAACTGGATTTCCACCAAGGACACCCAAATGTCCCAGCCTCTTCTTCCTCCTCCAGCCACCCACCCTCAATCCAACTCACCATCCCCACTCAGGAAACTCTCCAGGAAGTGGTTGAAGGATTCGGGGTTCTCAAAGGGGACACACATCTTGGAGAAATGATAGTAAGAAACAAGTACATCCCTGGGGTCCCTCAGTGTGTACACCACCTAAGGGAGAAACTTTTGTTAATTGGGGGGGCATTATCAGTGGGTGAACACTGTCTTAGGGTGACTACAAGGAAACCACCTGAGCATTATGTTGTAAAATTTGGAACTTTGCATGATCCAAGGCGGAACCTCTGCGATGAAAAATGGCTTTTGCCATTCAGAGTGATAACAGTGAGATGCCAAGGGCAGGTACAGATGAGACCTGGAATATGGTTCACTGGTGAATATGGCAACACCAACACTGATCACTTTAACTCAACTATACTATGTAGTTATAATTTTGGTTTTTGAGTCCTTGCAATGAAAATAGCTTAAGGTACTTGAAGCAAAAAAAAAAGTCTGGCCTGGAGTTATAACCAAAACTTTAATGACAAAATTTTCCCCCACCTCTGTAAATAAGCTGCACACCCAACATGGAGCCCATTCGTGCTGAATGGGCTAGACCCACAGTACTACAAAATGGTTTGTTTTTCTCCTTCACTCCTGGATCAAATGAAAAGTTATTTTCCATTTTCAAAGATGTCCTTCCCTTCACGCACAAGCAATCACCATGGCAGTGCCCCTAGGCTCTGCCACCTTTTACTCACCTTAGCTTTGGAGCTAAAGAAGGCTTTGGGGAAGATATGAATGGGGAGGTGACAGGTGAGCAGCCGTGGAGGTGGGAGGAGATGCGCTGCCTCCAGGCCTAGCTGGGTGGTGAACCAGGGGGCACGACAGGAATTAAGCACAGATTGATTCCAGTTTGGATTACCTCCATTGAGGATCAAGCTGAGGATCTCAATCATCCACACTGTTCCTTGATCAAGGAAAGAAAGAAAGAAATCCACAGCTTTAATGAGGGTTGTTATTTTGTCGGTACCCACAAATTCATTTTACTTTAAGCCAAGCACACCATCATTTTCTAACAGTGGCTGGCCCAAAGCCATTTGCAAAGCAATCCACCACAATTCCTACATCTAAATCTGGTTCAAAATTTGGGACTGGGAGTGGTGAAGAAGAAAACAAGGCTTTGAATTTGATTTCAAAATATGCAGTGCAAACCTTCCTGTACATGCCAACTCATAAGTGCATCCCTTTGAGTTCAATGGGGTTTACTCTCAGGAAAGTGGATAGAGGATTACATCCTTAATAACATTTCCCAAACATTCAAATTCAAGCAACATTTGAATCTGAATCAATTCTGAATCAAGCAAATTTGATTTTGGATTTTGAGCAATCCCATATTTCTTTTTTGAAATTCGGTGTTTCAGGCTACTATTACAGAATTTAAAACCTTAAGTCTTTCTAAAGAATGTTAAGGCCTAATTATCCAGTTTCCAAATTCAGTTATGTGTGTCCTTTAATTCCTCCCCCCTAAAAACTAAACAACTACAAATGTTTCCAGGGGTGGGAAGCAAATTACAGAAGCACATAAAAACAGCTACATTTTTTGCAAGTGCACGAGAAAAGAAGGCATTGTAATAATTTGTTTAGGACAAAGCTGGCCTGAATTCATAGTAGGTCCAAACATAATGGGCAGGGCTGTTCATTCTGTGATTCTATACAAATGCAGAATGTCTTTCCGTTTTGAAATCCCGTTCCCCACCCGATTCCTGAGCAGGAATCCCACTCCTACCAGACTTGGGGTAAGTCACGTTGAAGATGTCGTCATCTCGCACTTCAAACTCATTCTCAGCAAAGCAAAGGTTCTCCACAGAGTTATATCCAGGGGGGAACTTTATCCCCTTATAATGGACATACTGGACAGCCATCTCCTATGGAGCAAAAAAAGAGAGTTCAACATGGGGACAAAGCATCAGTGAAACTGTGGATTCTTGATGCAGACGGGTGGGTCTACTGTAGAGTGTGTTCAGGTGTCAGGATCCAATCACACAATGGTTTTGAATGGAGGTTTGCCATCACTGTGTCCTGGCCAATGGAGGGAACTGCAGGAAGGCCAGCCAAAGAAGTCTCCTTGCCCCACTAAGCTGTGGCCAGTCATGAAAGCCCTTGAGCCAAGCTAGGTGCACCTCAATGAGGAGAGCTTTCCATAGATGTGGAGCTGCCATTGAACAAGCTCTTCATAGGCCCCAGCACTACATACGTCTTTACTGTGTGGGGCAACCAGCAAACCTCATCCATAGATCCATATTCGAAGAAGACATTCTCTTCTATCTTTGGGCCCCACACTGTCCAGGACTGTAACCGTAAGCACCTTGAATTGGGCCTAGAAAACAACTGGTAACCAGGGAAGCTGCTTTAAGATGGAATTTATACCCAGCCTGTCACTCCCATAAGCATCCTGACTGTGGCACTAGTTGCAATTCTTGAACCAACTTGAAGGACAGATCATAGTAGTCAAACTTGGAGGTTACAAGGGCATGGCTACCTTTGCTGCTCCAGCTAAAGCCAGGCATTAGTATTCCTAGCTGCTGCACAACGATAGTTCAGTGAAGTGATCATCGTGATTTGGGGAGCAACTCAAATTATGCACCTCCTTTTTTCTATGTTTTTGCAGGTGTTGGTGTTTTCTGTTAGCAACAACAATATTGTCTCACACTGTTCCTTTCTCTCTCCAAAAGTAAAAAAGAAAAAAGAAAAAAGTCTAGTTGTTGTTGTTTTAATAAGAGGTGACAATCAGGAAGCAGGCCTGGAATATTCCTGAATGAGCCAGATGGCTCTTTGCCCCTCATATCTAGGAATGTGAACTAGGGCCTATATGGAACCAGTAACCGGACTGCTGAACAGGACCCAATAGTAGGTATTTCCTTGTGTGGGCCCTGCTTTAATGTTGTTTCTATGTGCTGTGCAGTACTGATACATGAGCCCTCTTTGCCCCACGGCATGTAGAATCTGTAAGGGCCACAGGCGAACCAGCCAATGCCCGGCAGGAGGTGGAGCATAGCAACCTTCTTGAGAGAGTAAGCTTGATGTCGCATTTGCAGGAACACACACACAGAGACTCAATTTCCTCTAAATCTGCTTACTCACCTGTGCAATAATATGGCTTCCTCGGATGTGCAGGGAGCAGGAGAAGTTCCAGGAGACCGCAGCAAAATTGCAGGGATGGGTGGGATAACGTCTACTGCCAAAGAGTAGTGGGCAGCTAAATCTCCCACCCGCTTGCCCCAAGCTCAGCCTGCCTGCTTCTTCTTCAGAAGGTCTTTATTAATCTTCTCATGTGCCTCAGCAGCAGCAGCAGCGACCCAAAGGCAAATCATTAACAGAATGTCCTGCACAGTCTATACAGCCCTTGCTGACCCTGGCTTTAAACAAAAAAGAAATGTGCATGGGTGGAAATAATGTGAATCAGATGTTGTGAGTCTCATTCATAAGCGGGCCTTGTTGCTGTGAGCGTTGCTTTGTCCCACTCGCTGCGGCTGGAATGCCTGTTGTTGTTAACCCCATCACCTGACACCCCCTCCTCAGCCTTTCCTTGTCCACTTGAATTCAAAAGATGAAGATTTCTGCATCGTCCTAAAGTATTTTCCCCCCTGCTTTTGCTACGAACAGAGTTGAAAATTCAATGGATAAGCTTAGCCCGTCTCCGTCGATGGAGCAAAAAATCGGAAAGAAACACAAAGCATGCTTACAGTGGTACCTTGGGTTACATACGCTTCAAGTTACATACGCTTCAGGTTACAGACTCCGCTAACCCAGAAATAGCGCTTCAGGTTAAGAACTTTGCTTCAGGATGAGAACAGAACTTGTGCTCCGGCAGTGCGGCAGCAGCAGGAGGCCCCATTAGCTAAAGTGGTGCTTCAGGTTAAGAACAGTTTCAGGTTAAGTACGGACCTCCAGAACGAATTAAGTACTTAACCCGAGGTACCACTGTATTTGCATGAAAGTACTCATGGCCGAGGCCCATTGGGACTGCTGGAGCAGAAGGCAGGCAGACCCACAGGTGGTGGAGGGGGCTAAGGAGCAGGAAGCTGATAGGCAACGCTACCCCCCGGACTGGTTGCGAGATGACAGGCAAGCTGGTGGTTGGTTGAGGGCAGACTGAGCTTGGTGAAGCAGTGCCCCATTCGTTGTAATTGACCACTCACCACTGGCTTAGAATCTGCTTAAATATGACCCCCCAAGCCCTTAATCTTTATGGTTGTGGATGTTTTATCGACAAGCAAAGCTGGCATGAGGGGGTCAAGAGGGGCAGAGACCACAGTTGGCAGTTTGGAAGATGCAAGCTCAACCTGGCATCCTTGGGCAGCAGCCAGGCCTCAACATCCTTGCAAGTCCCACCTGCCCTGAACCGTGCTTGCTTTTTTAAAAAAAGATTCAGCCTGGTTCTCTGAGCAGCCAATTCCAGCCGACATTTTAATTCACCACAATGTCTCTGATGTAGCATCACTCTCTCTGGGTTCAGAAACAGCGGCTAGATCCAGCTGCTTGGGTACTGCATGTACATACATGCATGGCTCAGTTGGAAGCGTATGGGACTCTTCAGCTCAGGGCCATGGGTTCAAGAGTTTCAAGTTTCTAGCTGGAACTGCAACTGTATCTTTGGGAACTCACCAGCACCCTCTTTTCAGACCCCTCTGTGCTTCAGGTATGCCTGTTTGCTTCCATTTACTTCTGCATTTATCAATAAGTTGAATATTGCAGACATCTTAAATCCCCAAGGAATGTTTCATTCAAAAAAGGGGGGGGACCCAGTGGCAGTACCCCAGCACTCCTCAGCCCTCAGGAAAGTACAGAGTGCAGAATAATACATCTCTGAAGATTAGAACCTTACATCTTATTTTCTCAGTGTATTTATGACATATGTATCCTTATTCTTACATATGTCATAAATACACTGAGAAAATAGGCCCCTGGCCTCTTGAGTGAGATGGGCGCACAACCCCAGAGTCTGTCAAGACTGGCCCGTACGGGCAGGGGTACCTTTACCTTTACCTTTATCCTTATTCTTCCTCAGCCAAGCTGAAATATCCACTTTGGTAATGAATTGCCAGACTGAATAATGACTGTGATTATGCAAGAGGCAGCCTTGATAGTAGGTTCTCATCCGATAGAATATGTATTTTAAGAAAGTAGATATTTTCAGCTTGGCTGTGAAATGCTTTGCCCTTGGGAGTTAGTTACTGCGTGCATTACAGAGGAGAGAGAGAGAGAGAGAGACACGTTGTTACATGTTCTAAAGGGGTTTCCCTTGATGATGTAATTTTTTTCTTTTCCCCATCAACTCTTAACAGGCTACATGTTTGTGTGTAAAGTGGGATCTTGATGAGGAAGAAAATGGTTTGAAATGTCAGTGAGCCAACTTCCCAAGGGAAAGACGTTGTGTTTTATAAATTGGATGGTTTTGACACGCTTTGCAGTACAATCCTAGACCAATACATGTAAGTCCCATGGAATTCAATCGGCCTTATTTTACGTTGGTGGGTATAGGAACGTGGCCTTACAGTTCAAGTACTTGAAAGTAAAACCTGTTATGCACAATAGGACTTCCTGCCCAGTGAGTGACTACAGAATTGCAGTCTTAAGGCCCTTGATAGACACCATTATATTTGAAAAGTTTGGAATAAATAGACAGTATTTTTATATTGTTTCTCTGACTCCTTATCATATCTCTCCCCTGCCCGCCCTGTCCAATTTTGTCATGTTTTGGCACATGTTGTTTTGATACTATTTTATTATTGTTGATGTTAATTCATTATAGAATTGTAGAGTTGGAAGGGACCGCAAGGATCAAGCCCAGCCTGCTGCAGTATAGGAAAATTTCTGCTCAACGGAGGACTCGAACCCTTGACCTTGAGGCTGAGTCTCATGCTTTACCAACTGAGTTACGGTAATTTGTAATATATATACCTAAGCATTTTTGTGATGGCGTATATAAAGTATACATATCTGAATTGCCAGGTTTTATAGGACTGTGTCTAGAATAGGTGGTACCAGCTAGCTTCCATGAGATGGGCTTTGTTTACAACACTTTTTACATGTCACATAAATGGGGGCTAGCCTAGGGGTGCTGTTTCTGATTTTGATGCCTCATGAGAATAGCCATTTTGTCAGCATAGGCCACTATGTGTATGTGTGAATAAGATACTTTTGACGTTCAGGCTGTGTTGTTGCTTATGTAGTCAAAAGAGCACTATACACTCAGAAAAGTTAACTAAGGTTGACCTACGTCCGGAATTTACCAGACATATCCAGAATACTGCAGTCAAAAGCAGTGTCTGGGCATAAAATCCGCAAGTATGGCAATCCGTATCAGCAGTATCATCTTTGCCAATTTCCCTTAAAAATAGCCGTGGGGGGGGGGTACATTTTTTTTGTTTGTGGGTGTGGAAAAAAAAACTCAACAACTTTGGGCAAAACTGAAGAAAGCTCAACATTGCAAAAAAAAAAAAAAAGCAACTTTTGTGTCCCGATTTTCACTTTCTGAAATATGACAACCCCAAGTTAATGGCAGAAGGTTTGCAAAAGTACAGAAAAGTTTCAAAACCTTTCTCCCCATCAACAAAAAAAGAGGGGTGTACAATGAAGACTTTGTGCACTGTGGCCAACAAATGTTCCCCATTGTGAGGGGGTGGACTGGAAAATGAGGGGGAATAGAGCATCCTGAACAGAAACACTCAACCCTGCAACTTTTTTCTTACAGGCCATACTCACAAAAATAATAAAAATCATAAAACTATATAATTGGGGAAAGCTCCACAATAGTTTCCCAGATTATGGAGTCTCCACCTTTTCTGAGGTAACTTTCAACCACAACACCTGTGTGCACCAAGGCAGGACCCTTCCCTTCCTTGCTTCTCTGCACAGGTGTCCTCTGTTACCTCTGGACTCCCACCCGGTTTTTTAGTTGGGGGTGAAATCTGAATTTGGCAAAGGGATCCCAGTCTCTTACTCCTCCATGCCCTCTAGTGGAAGAGCCCTGAACGTGCAGGATCTGTGGTGATCTGTAGAGCTTAAAGAATAGCTTGGAAAGTCAAAGTCAGAGATCAATTTGTTTCCACAAGAATGAATGGCCTATTTTGATTCTATGGTTTAAATGTGGTTTTAACAGGTAATTTCATATGTATTCAAGAGGAAAGTATTTAAGTCTTGGTCAATTCTATCTCTCCACAACTGATGAGGTGTCTCCAGGGCACATTAAGAGTGTCATAAAACTGAGACCAAACTTGTTGATATCTCTCATACTGGGCTCTGAGGTCCGAATTGCTTTCATAACATCACCTTTAAAAAAGGCATCTCAGCAACTTATTAAATTAACATTGTTATGGGCAGGTATTCTTCTTGTTAGGCTGTTCAAGAGGTTTGCATTTTATGGATTTCTAGGTTTTGAATTCAAATCACTGTAAAAGATGGAACAGTGAGGTTCTAGTCAAGATTCAAAATGGCAGTCAGCAACAACCACCAAATGAAAACTTTGTGGCAGGTCACATTAAGCTTATTGGTGTCCAGGTCTGTTAATCAGGCCACAATATCAGAATCCAGGCCTGGTGGTGATGGGTTTCTAAAACACCAAAAAGGTTACCCTTAAAAATCACCCTGATGCCACAGGGAGTTTTACATGCTTACACACACACATACACAGAAGTAGAGGCCAATGGTCAAGGCAGGGGTTCAAACCCTGCCTCTGTTATGAACCCACATGTCTCTGGCAATCCTCAGCCCCTGCATCTGCAAGTATGGAGATAATTCTGGCATGTAAGAATAACAGAGGCAATGGTTCGATTCAGAGTTCGACATAAAAAGATGTGTGCTGTTCCTTCTCTTCATCATCCCCTTGTGGGTGTTGAGATTAGCTTTTGCTTCTAGTCTGCTGATTCAGTTAGATTCTAAATGCACCAAACTACTGATTTGTGCAAACCATATTGCCCTCAAATCCGGAACCCAAACTATGTACTGTTGCAAAATAAAATCTCCTAATCTCTTTTCCCTTGTGTGCAAAAGAAGGGGAAGGGAAAGAGCACCCTCATAACAGCAGATGATGGATTGTCATTGTGTCTGAATGTGAACTATTGAGAGATCCTTATTTAAATTCTAAGTATATGTTAAACTAAGGTAAAGGTAAAGGACCCCTGGACAGTTAAGTACAGTCAAAGGCGACTATGGGGTTGAAGCACTCATCTGGCTTTCAGGCCGAGGGAGCCGGCGTTTGTCCACAGACAGCTTTCCAGGTCATGTGGCCAGCATGACTAAACAGCTTCTGGCATAACGCAACACCGTGACATAAGCGAGAGCACACAGGAATGTTGTTTAACTTCCCACCACAGCGGTACCTATTTATCTACTTGCACAGGCATGTTTTCAAACTGCTAGTTGGCAGGAGCTGGGACAAAGCAAGGGAGCTCACCCCGTCATGGGGATTCGAACCGCAGACCTTCTGATCGGCAAGCCCAAGAGGTTCAGTGGTTTTAGACCACACACATAATTAACACCATTTGAATCTCATGTGTGAGAGTATGGTGAACAGACAACCTCCAGTTCGTGGATGTGAGATCTACTGATCTTCTCAATTTGGTTACCCCATAGAGAACAGGAATTTTTTATCCCACAAATAATCTACATGCATGTGGAAATCACAAGACATAAAGAAAATAAAGAGGATTGCTTTTTAATTGAAATTATTATTATTATTTGTATTCCGCCCCATAACTGTAGCTCTTAGGGCTGTTTACAATTTAAACATATAGATGGCATTTTCCCTAGCTTATTTCTGTAATACTGCAAACACCGCCTCTTGCTCAAAGGCAGCGGTAGAGGGAAGGAGGCCCATTCTGCCTAAGCTACAATAGAGAAGAAAGGTTAAGACCTCCTCCCTCCCATTCTGTATACAGACAGGCCTGGCAAGTCAATCTTACATCAACAATGATGACAGGTCAGTATCCTGCACTGCACCTGAGGGTAGCAGGCTAGTTTAGGTGGCATATGGCAAGCCTCATGGTACCTCCAGCTCCAACCTCCAGCATCTGCTACCTGAGGCAGCTGCTTCGCTCTACCTAATGGTAAGGCTGGCCCTGCATAATACAATACACACAAACACACTCTCACAACACTGTGAGAGACTTGACATTGACCCACATTTTTATAAAAAGAATCCACAAATTACCTTTTTCGGAAGTTCTGTAAGTGCCTGCAAATATGCAAGGCACTGTAAGTCAGCAATACTGCCCATCAGGGTATAAGACGACAAGACTCAGAACCATGGCTGTGCTTTTAAAAAATAGTCAGTGGAGCACATTATGCAATTTAAGCCAATGTGCATACATTTGCTTATATTACACAATTGCCTTCTGTTTTTGCTAGCTAAGGAAAAGGACAAAGGGTTACCCAGAGCACTGCAGCTCTTGTAGATTTCCTGCTCAGCCCTATGGCTCCGATTTGCAAAACTACACCATGCATGGTTTTCAACATTATTTCTATAATCTTATGGACTAGAAACACGCTTGCAGGATGAAAAACCAAGCCACAGCACAGATTCTCAGAGGGTGCAATTTTGTGTGAAATACACAGAGCCCTGATCCTCATACTCCCACTACTATTTATTTTTGTGCTGCTGCAGGAGCGGGGAACCATAGTGCATTTGTGTACAACAACGAACGCCCAGGCAAGCTTGAGCATGGCTTGGGGAATGTGCAAAAGGGCATGCAAGTGATGCTCTCCGTCCACCGCAGCATGCATGTGTAGCACTGAGGCAGGTTGGAGTGCACAGGTGAACAGAAACTGCTGTGTTTCTGTTAGTCGGGGAACGTAAAGTTACATTGAATGACAAATTCTTCTTTGCGTCCGTCCTTGCTATCCATCCCGGTGGATTCGCTGGTGCTGAAGGAGGTTGGACGGGTGCGCAAAGCCCTTCTGGCAGATGGAGCACTTGTACGGAGTCTCACCGGTGTGCACCTTCTCGTGCACGGCCAGGTAGGCCAAGTCCTTGAAGAGTTTGCTGCAGTGCCGGCACCGGTGAGGCCGCTCGGTACTGTGAACGCGCTGGTGCTGCAGGAGGAGTGAGGGCCGTGCAAAGGCCTTGCCGCACGCCCCGCAGGCGTAGGGGCGCTCGCCGGTGTGAGACCGCGCGTGGATGGCCAGGTATGAGGACTGCTTGAAGGCCTTGCCGCACGTGGCGCAGGCAAAGGGCCGCTCCCCCGTGTGCACCCGCTCGTGCGAGGCCAGCGCGTTGGACTGCTTGAAGGCCTTGCCGCAGAGGACGCAGGAAAACGGGCGGTCCCCGGTGTGCACCCTCTCGTGGACGCGCAGGCTGTGGCCGTAGGCAAAGCGCTTGCCGCAGACGCCGCAGACGTGGGGCTTGTCGTCACAGTGCTGCCGCTGGTGCAGGAGGAGGGCCCCCGCCGCAGCAAAGCCTTTCCCGCAGGCGGTGCAGGCAAAGGGGCGCTCCGCGCAGTGTGTCAGCATGTGCCTCTGCAGCTCATAGGGAGTCTTGAAGCGCTTGGCGCAGGCGACGCAGCGGTGAGGGCGCTCCCCCGAGTGGATGCGCCGGTGCTCGGCGAGGTTGGAGGCGCGCTTGAAACGCTTCCCGCAGAGCTCGCAGCGATGGGGCCGCTCTTCCGTGTGCACGAGGGCGTGGCTCTTGTAGTCCGAATGGCGCTTGAACGAGGCCTGGAGCGGGAGAGAGAAAGCGGGGCAGAAAGCAACAGGCTGACACACACGCAGCAACCCCCAGGGATCCACTGCAGGACAGAGAGGAATAATTTCCGGTGCCTGCTCCTCTGCACAAATTGCCTCTTGTCATTTATCATATGGATAAAGCCACACAGAAAGAAGATGGTCATCTATTTAATTTGGAATGTATAATTGGTTTTATTATTTGTGTTATGATTTGGTATGTTATTAATTGGAAAGTTATTAATGGAAAATTAACAAAAAATTATTTACACAAAAAAGAAAGAAGATGGTCATCTCTTTGGATTTTTGTATGGCTTAACCATGAAATATCCTTATGTAAGGCGCTCTGATTGCTTTTGAATGACTGGTGGCTACCAGCTGTTGCCCAAAATGAAAAGAATGCCTTTGGCTTTCCTGAGCTGTTGCTATTCCATCAGAATACCTGAACTGCTTCCATCCCAGCTGGTTGTTATATATGAGAACTGCAACTTTACAATGGTGTTGCTGGACTACAACTCCCATCAGCCCTAGCCAGCATGGCCAGTGATCAGAGATGGTGGGAGTTGCAGTCCAGCAACATATGGAGGCCCTTAGTTATTGCAATATAAAGAGCACAAAACACAAACGCACACATATACATCCCTTACTATTTCCTCCCAAGGAAAATGCTGCAGGGAAAGACTCTGCCCTAGATGGTGTTTACAGGGCCGGGAAAGCAGGAAGCATGAATCAATACATTTGGTTCCTTCTAACAACGGGCAGCAGCTCTACCTCAAAATACAAGTTGGATTTTTACCTTGCTCCAAAGGCTAATTGTGGAAACCCAGTAGTTTAGTTCTCTGTGTGTTTTTCCTTTCATTCCCATTTCTAGCTTCCTGCCTGCTTTCACCCACCTCACCTGGCACAGTTGGCAGCAGAAAGGGCGTTCCTCATTGTGCACCACTTCGTGGCTGAACAGCTCCCATGCCCGCTTGAAAGCCTTGGTGCAGATGGCACACTGGAATGGCTTCTCGTCCACGATCACCTCCCGGATCTCAAAATCCTCCCCTCTGCAGTGCTCCAAATGCTGCGGCAGGCACGGCGAGAGCGCCACCTTCGTAGCGGGCACCAGCTTGGCTGAGGAATACACCCCATCTTCATTTATCAGCTGCACCACGTCATCTGAGTGGGGAGCTTGGGAGTCTAGATTCTCCCGCACTTCCTGCCCATTCTCCGCAGTTCCCTTCTTCTTGCAGGCACCCTGAGACCGTAGATGCCTCCCATGGGAAGGCCCAGCTTCCTCCATGCTGCCTATAGGCCTCCCAACCTCCTGGGCCACAAACCCTTGCTTTCTACACTGCTGGGGCTTGTGGCTGGAGAGGGAGGAGTGTTGCAGTTCTGCCACCCTCACCTCAGTCTTGGAGGTGGAGGCGGTGGCATCCTTGCCTTGCAATGAGACACACAGAAAGTGCTTTTTCCTAGAGTGGCCTACAGAGCTTCCGGTGAAGTCCAGCTCCTTCTCATCATCGTTCCAGTCCTCCAGGGATACGGGCAGCTCAGATCCCTCAGAGCTGTTCTCAGGTATGCGACATGGTGAGAAATCCACTTCATGGGCAGGAGAAGAGGAAACGTCCACCATGGCGGGTGCTGCTAACTTCATGAGCTCACTCCTCTACAAAAAATGACAAAAAATGAGTAATTTGCCTAGTGTTTTTTATTCCTGTTCAAAGCACTTCACACATGCTTCTCACTAACAACACGGTCTGGTAGGTCAGCGTTGTTATCGCTGAAGATAAGACTACGGCTGAGGGATGGTGGCTTGCCCAAAACCACCTGGTAAAACACACAACTCAAAATCATAGTCATTGATGTTTGCCACTGCTGTGGCCCGTGTTTTGTTAGCCCCAAAATGGAAAACAGGCAAGGTCCCAACCAAAGGAGAGTGGCAGCTTGACAGAATATGTGCAGCTTGCAGACTTAACATATAGAATAAGAGAACAAGAAGAACATATGTTTAGAGAAGATTGGAAAACATTTATTGTATATATGTGAAATAACTGTGTACAGCTGAAAACACTGGCAGCATTAAGATAAATTCGACAGTGTAAACAAGTTAAGATGGATGTAATAATGGAATACTGAATGGTATAGTTTCTGTAAAATATGTTGGGATTTTATGATATGTAAAATGAACCATGGAAAAGGAAGAAGGGAAGTCATTGATATATTTAAATTGTAAAACAGAAAATGCAATAAAAATTATATATATATGCAAAATCATAGTCATTACATGACACCAATTCAAGACCAGAGTGTGTTTCTCAGTCTAGCCACATTCACCTGGCAAGCATGGTCCTCTCCAATCCAAGCTCTGGATCTTTTGCCTCTCTGTGTACTGATGATGTGTTTGGGCAGTTGGTAAATTGGGGAAGGGCCATAGCTCAGGGCTTAGAGCACATGGTTTCCATGAATAAAGTCCCAGGTTTGATCCCCGGCAACTCCAGCTAGGACTGGGAGAGACTCCTGGCTGAAACCCTGGAGACCCACTAATGACAGTACAGTGGTGCCTCGCAAGACGAAAAGAATCCGTTCCGCGAGTCTCTTCGTCTAGCAGTTTTTTCGCCTTGCGAAGCAAGCCCATTGACGGCTTAGCGGATTAGCGCTATTAGCGCTATTAGCGGCTTATCGGCTTATCGGATAAGCAGATAAGCGGCTTAGAAAAAGGGGGGGAGGGAAAAAAACCTGCAGGAACTCGCAAGACATTTTCGTCTTACGAAGCAAGCCCATAGGAAATTCGTTTTGCGAAGCACCTCCAAAACGGAAAACTCTTTCGTCTAGCGAGTTTTCCATCTTGCGAGGCATTCGTCTTGCGGGGCACCACTGTAGTATTGGACTAGATGGGCCAATGGGCTGACTCAGTAGAAGACAGCTTCTGATGTTCTTAGGTAATTTGGTTCCGGAAGCGGCCTCAATATTGCTCCAGCAGGGGCAGCTGCAAGCCAATCAATGAGAAAAGCATTTTGCTTGCTCAGGAAGGGCAGTTTCATATGTTAAAGAAGTCCATATAACAGAGGATAAGATGGAATATTCAATCTGTGTGCACATTTACCAAGTCTATTTTGCAGCATGCACACAACTGCATGCACTAGAAAAACACAAGCACGCAAGGCTAAGCAGAGCAAAATATACCATTGTACAATAATCCTGTGTCAACAATATATTCTCTGCACAGAAACCTTTCTGTGTAAATTTTGTGTCGTGTTCTAAGCCATCCTAATATCTACAATGCGTGCCTGTAAGATGTTATATACGCCATAACTTGGAACAATATACTGTTTTGTTGGTGTGAAATACAGCTTGATTTCCCAAGACACTTTACAATGCCAACAAAATACATACGCGGTGCATACGAAAATATTCCAAGTGTTTGTGTGTGTGTTTCTGCAAGGGAAAAATCAAGTTTCCAACCACAACTACTAGCTATTGCGTTATGGGAAAGGGTGCCTTCTGTTTCTATGAATATTCTTGTGCATTTCCAAATTCTCCAAGTATCATGAAACCTGGCTGCCGCAAAGCCTAACGGGAGGCATTACTAGGTATTTAAAGGACTTGGGGCACAGTCCAATGACACAAACTTACACAAAATGTTAATATGTTAACTTATATGTATAAATGCGTCTGGAAAATTAAGGTGGTACATGGATGGAGTCTCAGCAGCACTGAGATGTGCAGGGTGCCCAGCTGACCTACAGGCTTTTTTTTTAAGAAAAGGAAGGTTTTACACAAGAGAGAAAAGGAACATGGGATCTCAGGCCCACCACAACAAGCCCAGGACTTGGGTCCCCTCAGCCACTTTCTAACAACGGCCCTGGGATTAAGGAGTGTCACTACTTTCATCCAAAATGGCGGAAGCCTCAGGAGTCAAGGGTTCTGTCACATTTTCATATACTTACCTAAATGAAGGTCTTCATTTTAAGACTATCAGCGTGTGTAATGGGAGTGTGGATCCTGTCACTATCATCCTTTCAAAATGGCAGTTGGCAGCAGTATGGGCCATCTCTTCAATAACTAACCCAACAAAGAACAATGCTGAGAGCTAACTGGTCTTGATCCTATGCAAAAAAAAAAAACAGGAGAAAACAATAAAAAATATGACTGGAGGCCATACAAACACATGCAATGTGGTGTTGTCTACTGATGACATTCCCCAACACCCCACCACAGGAAATTCATCATAATATATGGCATGTAACCCATGCTCCAATCATTTTAGAATATATTCACCAATCTATTATGGGCTTATGCCCTAAGCCGCTTCTCCTTTGAGAACAACTGGCAGAAAAAACAGCCCTACCTTGAAGGCACAGAAATTCAAAATACCCCTGGGACTACTGGATTTCAGCAAGACCTGCTGAAATTAACCCAGCAGGTGACACCTCAAATAACATTTGGGAGTTTACCAGGTTTGTGGAAGGTGGAGAGCACAGTACTGCAAGACAGAACCTACAGCATATGGTGATTGATTTTGCTACTTCTGTTTGTTGGTATGTTGGTTTATTAAAAAATGTTACCCCCCCCCCATCCCAATTCCATCCTGCCTTTTTTCTTTTATTTAGGTATGGAAGTGAGGATGGCAGATCAAATGGCATTACTGCCGTCATCTCCCTAAGCGGAGGGGAGAGATTGGAATTCCCATACTGTTTCACGAACTGTGTGTAGCACGTCTGAATCCACTGCTAATAAGGAAAATGGGGGCGGAAGGCAGAGGCGGCAGACGGACCACCTCAGCATTGCTAAAATAAAATAAAATCAGGTTCCCCACTTCCTCCATGGGGCAAGCCAAGGATCCCACGTCCCTCCTTCCACCTCTAGGGGGAGGGCTCTCCCTTCTGACCCTCCCCTTCGGGAATAGCTCAAGTGTTGCCACGGGGGCACTGGCAGCCTTTGGGGATCGGGGTTCACGGAGCACCGCCCGAGAGGGGCTGCACCGCCTCCCTCTGTGGGCGCCCTAGGGTGGGGTGGCGCGGACCCCTTTCTCGCCTGCCTGCCTGCCTGCGGGAGTCGGGAGAGGGGGGCGGCGAGTCTTGCCGCGACTCACCCTGCGGAGCCGCCCGCCTCCTCTGTCTTGCTCCTCCTTCCTCCGCCCCTTTCGCGCCGGCGCCGCTTCGGAGCTCCCCCAACCCGACCCCTTCCTGGCGGACACGCGATCGCACCAAGAGTTGGGCCGCCCTCCTCTTCCTCTCGGCAGACCCGGCAGCACTTCCAGGCGGCGGCGGCAGCTGCAGCAGCAGCAAGGCTGGTGCATGTCTTAGCAACCCCCCCCCCAACACACCCGGCTTGCTTTCCATCGCAAGTGCGCATGCACCGTCTCGCTGCCCCCCCCCCCGCACTGGATTCCGCACTGGATCAAGGAACTTCTCTTCCCTTTCCCTTTCCCTCTCCCTCCCGCGCCATTGGCCGCCCCCTTTCTTTGCTTCATAGGGCCAACTCCTAAGGGCCCAGGGCCCTTAGCTCCGCCCCAGTAAAATATTTGAGCGCCCACCCCCGTTAGTGGGCATTGTCGTGCAAATGATGTGCTGCGTCTTCTGATCAATTACGCGGGGCGGGCCTGACCTACTCCCTCCCCCCCTCCCATCATAGAATTGTACAGTTGGAAGGGACCCCCAGAGTCATCTAGTCCAGCCCCCAGCACTGCAGGAATCTCAGCTAAAGCATCCATGGCAGATGGCCACCCAGCCTCTGCTTGGAAACCTCCAAGGAAGGAGAGGCCAGCACCTCCTAAGGGAGACTGTCCAACAGCTCTTGTCAGAAAGCTCTTCCTGTTGTTTATTTGGAATTTCCTTTACATGAAACCAGCGTGGCTCATGGTCAAGGGCTGATGAGCATTGTAGTCCGACAGTGCCGGGTTTATGTATAAGCTAAACAAGCTATAGCTTAGGGCCCTACTCCCTTGGGCCCCCCCCAAAAAAAAATGTAAAGGGGGAAAAAACCTGGATGTACATTTCCAAAATATAAGATAAAAAACAAAATAAAATCTACATACAGCAGTAGTGGCAAATGGCTTTAGATACCTATTTAGATCCATAAATTACCATATAGCATATATTCAATGGGAAAAAAAGTAACAATTTGTTGTTGACAAAGGACAGCTGGACATATAAAGGGCCCCATTACCTTTAGTAGCTTAGGGCCTCATCAAACCTAAATCTGGCCCTGTAGTCTGACAACAGATAGCACCTTCCTTAGATGGAAGAAGCTGGAGCTGTTCAGATGCCAAGTACACTAACCAGAGGTAGTAAACACAGTCCCTGAGTTGTGTTCATTGCCTCAGCAATGTCAACAAGGCTGTAAATGTTCCCGGGAGAAGAATGTTTCGAACCTTGGAAGAGAAGCTAGTCTCTCAGTAATAGATCTGGTTAAAACTGAGAATGTCAATCTGGTTGTTTTTTAATTGATAATAACAGAGCTTTTAGCCGTGCACACTATAAGAAAATGCTGTATAGTATTGATTTGTATTACCATGCTGGTCATGGGCTAAAGTCAGGAACATAGGAAAGCTTTTTTTATACCAAATAAGACCGTGTGTTTGTGGGGCCGCCCTTGAAGATAGTCTGGAGGCAGAAACTAGGGTGGGATCCAGTGCAGTGAGATCAGGTGTCACCGGTCCTGAAAGCACTGCACTAGCTGCCAGTGAGCTACTGGGCCCAATTCAAGGTAGTAGTAGCAGATGGAGCCTTAAATGGCTTAGGACCCAAGTGCCAACCAAATCAAGCTTCATGGTGATGCCACTGCTGCTGGTGATTGCATGGTTGGCATTGACCTGTTGTTCCCTATTTTTGGTATGTCCTCCTCTAGTGAGGTGCATCTATCTCCCTCATTATTTACATTATTGACTTTCAGGAGGAAATCGAAAATTCCCTGGCATGAAACACTGTTCCTGGCAACCCTGAGATCACTGGTTCAGAGAATGTTTTAAGCTTGTTAGAATGTAACTGTTTTTAGAATGCTTTAAAAAAAATATATGCTTTATTGTTGATGTGCTTGTCACCCTGGGCTTCTTCCAGAGGAAAGACAGGATATATAGCTACAGCCATTGCGGGATTGGGATAGCAAAGGTGTTCTATCCAATGTCCCACCCACCCACCCACCCACCCACAAGCAACCTAGCTGCTGCTTTCTGTACCAGCTGTAGCCTCCAGAACAACAACTTCTGGATAGCTCAGTTGGTTAGAACATGGTGCTGATAGTGACAAGGTTGCAGGTTTGATCCCCATATGGGACAGCTGTGTATTCCTGCATTGCAGAGGGTTTAAATAGATGATCCGCAAGGTCCCTCCCAAATTTACAATTCTATGATTCCAAAGTAGCCCCCCCACATACACACCTAGAGTGTATTGCAGTAATCCAACCATGTGGTTACCATTTCACAGATAGCTCAATCCAAGAATGGCTGTAGCTATATATCTTACCCTTCCACCGCTCAAAAAGAGGGCCAAAGATGATTTTAATAAAATGTGCATACACTAATTAATATGAATAGATGCACTTTAATGTTCATAAAAATGCAATACCTTACACCAGGGAGGCAGGTGGGAGGCAGAAGTGTGGGTTCATGCTTTTGTACTGGAGCAAAGGTAGATGTAGGTGGATGACTAGGTCACCCTAGAAGTGCCTCATCTTCAGTCTGCTGTCTAGGTGCCAACTGTGGATGAGCAACTTGAAGGCTTTCTGATAGTTTTCTCTCTCTAAACCAAGCTGAGGCTGCATACATAGCATATGTTTAAAGTCTCATAGGAACTATAGTTCATCACCCCAGAGCTACAATCCCCAGCACCCATAACAAACCACAGTTCCCAGGATTATTTTTTGTGTGGGGGGAAAGTACCTTGAAGGTATGGTGTGTACACAACATTGAACTGGTCAGGTCTCCAAACTGAGGACTGTCCTCTGTAAAGTAGGACAGGTGAACACCCTCTTTAGTGCACATAACAACATTAAAAGACGGTATCTCCAACATCCATTTAGGTATTTTCTTTTTCAGTAAATGACTTGGGTGTTTTTTGGATGTAGAGATGTTAATGCAATGTGGAATGAATGAATACCTGAGTTAATAAATAAAATTTCCCTCAGAAAGGGGTAGTAATTGACTATCAGAAGACAGGGACTGCCTCAGGTAAATGGGAAGAGTGGCTGCCTTGCATTTACACAACCCAAGTACCGTATTTTTTGCTCTATAAGACTCACTTTTCCCCTCCTAAAAAGTAAGGGGAAATGTGTGTGCGTCTTATGGAGTGAATGCAGGCTTCCCAGCTACCCCAGAAGCCAGAACAGCAAGAGGGATTGCTGCTTTCACTGCACAGTGATCCCTCTTGCTGTTCTGGCTTCTGAGATTCAGAATATTTTTTTTTCTTGTTTTCCTCCTCCAAAAACTAGGTGCGTCTTGTGGTCTGGTGCGTCTTATAGAGCAAAAAATACGGTATGTTTTCCTACAAAGTCTCAGTGGAAAAGCTGACAGTAACTCCCCACAGGATTTTATGTTTCACCCTGCCCTGAGCTTCGAGGAAGGACTGGCTGGAACACTTCAGTTCCCCTGAGTTTTTAAAGGAATCTCCATGACAACTCACCAAAGAGAGGGGAAGATCCAGCCATGGTCACCATGGAGACTTGGAGGTTGCGATGAGGATGGAGCCAACATTTAGTTTCACAATACTCCATGGGGAACTTTGTTCAGCATGCCAAAAACAAAACAAAAAAACCCCAAGTACTTTTAGTGGGCCTCAAAAAGGTTGAAAAGGCTTTCAAGGTCAATAGAGTTTGCTTCAAGCCAAGGCTTAGGATCGTACTGTATTAGGAAATGGTTGCTTATGTGCATATGCAGAGTGTATTTCCCTCATAATTGCAGCCAGCATCTCCACACCTAGGAAATGTTGCAAGGGCTACTTATCTCCTCTCTCTCTCTCTCTCTCTCTCTCTCTGTGTGTGTGTGTGTGTGTGTGTGCGCGTGCGCATAGACTGCAGACAGGCTTCATTCTAGGTATCTTTTCTGCCACAAATTCAACTGTCCAACCATTCCATGCCAGAAGGCAAGACCATCCACTTCTCCCTTTGGCACATTACAGCCCGAGCTACCCATTTATAACAATGTGTGTCTATGTATAAGCATCAGCTATCTGTTTTGTCTTTTTTCATCCTGTGAAGCGTGGTCTGCTACCCCAAGCACCTCAGGTTTTGCATAGCTACAAATATCTTGCAAAGTTTGCAGAGGAGGAAACCTGTCAGCTTCTGTACATGGAATGGGTGCAGGGACAGGGGCGTAGGAAGGGGGGTGCAGGGGGTGCAGTCCGCCCTGGGTGTCATACCTGAGGGGGTGACAAAATGGTACGCTACAGGGGGCGGCACTTACAGCAGGGCCTGGCCTGCAGCGCACCCGAGCCACGCGTCTCTCCTGGGAGTGACGCGGTGGCTCGGGCCCTGCACTGCCCAAAATGGGAGTGTGGGGCTTGCGTCCGCCAGGCGGACTCCATGGGCAGCTTGCCGTGGCACCCCCCTGGGTGGATTGTTGTGGTACCCCCCTGGGAGGATGGCCACAGCCCACCCCCACCGCTCCAGGTACCAGAGCAGCTAGCTACGCCCCTGTGTGGGAACATCTTGCCCCTCATTTCAGGCAGCAGGTCCTGGGCCAACCCTGGGGGCCAGTCACTCCCTCCCAACTTCGTGGCAATCATCAAAAGCCCCTTTTCTGTGACACCTTTGGCACAACCCCTTAGTCCTCATTCTGTACTGAAACTAAGCTTCCGGTGCTGCACTGACTGGATAGGGTTTCCCACTTGACCTTTGTTTCCATCTCCCCCCGCCCTTCTGTTGCCTCCCTCACAGTAAACTGCGGACCATAAGTAGGGGTGCAAGAGAAATTAAATTATGTTTGTGTTTAAAGGCAAATCTACGTAATTTAAACTTTCCAAAACTAATGAGAACTGAAACACAGGAAACCTTCAAAATGCGCACTTCTCCAAATGTTGCATTGTGCTTCCTGAGACATTGCGTACAAAAACGCATACACTGGTGTCAAGTGTGCATAAATATGCATGTATTAGTTAAAATGTCATACCAAATGCATTGTATTATTGGAAAACATTGTCTATCAAAATTGCATTCAGATGTGCTTATTAGAGGGAGTTCTTACTAAAATGCAATTAATTTTTCATGATTTTTAAAAAAATGCAAACTTATGTGGAAATGAATTTCACTCTGGAAAACTGAGGGAAAACCAAAAGTGCTAGATTTGCCCAACCCTAACTGTAAGTGCTTTGGGGCAGGGACCTGCTTTTTGTTTGATTTTGTTACTCTAAACCTATATAAATAATAACAATAATAGAACTAATGCAAGGGACAGAGGTACCCAAAAGTCCTAGATTTCCTGGCTTCATTAACCAGCCACAGTTAGCAATCTCCACGTGCTGCCTTCATGGCCGGCAAAAGGGCAGAGAAAATAACATACAGGGGTAATCCAGGAGACAGAGGCCTTGTCCCCGCCATGCTGGCTGCATACGGAAACCTCTGCCCCTTCTGGGCTATTGACCTCCAGGAATGCAGTTGGCAAGGCAAGGGTCACCCTACAGCAAGAGAGTACTGGCCAGCGGTCAAGGCAACAGAGGGTGGCCTCTTGGCCAGGCCTTGCCATTGCCAGTGGAGCAAACAATTCAAAGTACCACAGAGATTCACTCAGTTTTTCACAAGAGATCCTCTAATGGTCTTTGAAATCACAAGTTCTGAAATTCAAAGGTTATTCTAAAAAACAGCATCTGATACAATAAACTGATGGTCTGATGGAATGTTTACAAGTAAGAAACTCCACAGGCCAAAGGAGTTTCTAATTCTCACTAGTGAAAAAGCAGTTTGAAAAATCCAACATATGAGTTGTTAAGATGAAGCTAACAGGAGTTTTCTGAGGTTCAAAACTTGGCCCGGCCAGGCCTCCTCAGAACACTAGAACTGCATTTCCATGTGTGAATTGCCCTTCAGTGAACATGAGATTCCAATTCTCTTGCATAAGGGACATTTTCCAGTGTGAGACTGAACAATCTGACAGCAGCTGCTAGGAGCTTTTCTGGAAGTGGCTAAATTCTATTGAAAGCAGTACATGAAGCCTTTAGACAGGGCTGGCTCAAGACATTTTGCTGCATGAAAGCAAAGGTGCCTCTCAACTCACCTTCAACACACATAAGCTGACTAGGCTGTAAATTGAATCTTACTTTAGTACTGGGTTAGGGACGCAGGTGGCGCTGTGGGTTAAAGCCTCAGCGCCTAGAGCTTGCCGATCGAAAGGTCGGCGGTTCGAATCCCTGCGGCGGGGTGCGCTCCCGCTGCTCGGTCCCAGCGCCTGCCAACCTAGCAGTTCGAAAGCACCTCCGGGTGCAAGTAGATAAATAGGGACCGCTTACCAGCAGGAAGGTAAACGGCGTTTCCGTGTACGGCTCTGGCTCGCCAGAGCAGCGATGTCACGCTGGCCACGTGACCCGGAAGTGTCTCCGGACAGCGCTGGCCCCTGGCCTCTTAAGTGAGATGGGCGCACAACCCCAGAGTCTGTCAAGACTGGCCCGTACGGGCAGGGGTACCTTTACCTTTACCTTTTTTAGTACTGGTGACAGGGCTGTTGTCTTTGCCACAGCTGAAGTCAGCCGGCTAGCTTAGGCAATGAAACACAGGCTGAGGGCACAACTGTGTCCCCTCCAAAACCTTACTGCCCACCCCCAGAATCTAGCAACAAACTAGCGGATCTTTGAGCATGCTGACCATGTTAACAATCATTCTGCACTAACTGCCATTTCCAGACCTAGTGCAAGGGAAACTCCACACCTAGAGTACATTACAGTAATCTAATCTTGGATTCACCAATGCCTGGACTACTGTGGCCAAGCTCTCCCAGCCCCATAGGCTGCCATCTTTTGTGGAGAGAGATCTGTGGGGGTGAGGGGCTGCTTTTGTGGCCTGCAAGTTTGGAGAAGGTGAGGAGATTTCACCCCTCCCAGATCCAAGAATCTGCTGATGAGTCTGGTGATTTTTCGGAGAGGAGGGTCAGTGTTCTGCTCTCTACTTATTCCGCTCCAGCCCAACATCAATCAGTCAGTCAGTGTGTCGGGGAGAGAGAGAGACTGAGTGTTAGAGATCGTGTGTAGAGATAAGGTTGCTGCTAAGAGCAGCTGCAGGCACTCAGTGCAGTTCAGTTTTTTAGCTTAGACCTCATATAGCTCTGTACAGTATATAGTTGTATATTATAGTTGTAGATAGAATAAAGAAGATATTCTACAGAGCTGCTCTCTGAGTCATTTATGCTCTGCTAGACTCTGCTATACTCTGTTGTGCAATGACTGTCTTCTTGTGGGAGTGAATCCGGTGCTCACAACACTAAGCTGTGAGTGCAAAGCACTTTGACCTGTTCCTGTGCAGAAGGTGGTCTCTGGAAGTGCTACCCAGCTCGTCTAGCCCAGTCGGGGTTGAAGTGGATGAGTCCAGTTAGTGGCACTGGCTCAAGGGCGATGCTGACAGAAGGAGCCATCCTGCCTCATACCTTCCAACATTTCTCCGATGAAAATAGGGACATCCCATTCCCTAATGATAATTTTACAATTTATACCCCTCATATCTGACTGGATTGCCCCAGCCACTCTGGGCAGCTTCCAACGTATATAAAACATAATAAAACATTAAACATTAAAAAAAAAAAAAACTTCCCTTATACAGGATTGCCTTCAGACAGCTCATGGGTCATATAACTCCATACCCTCCAGCATTTCTACATTGAAAATAGGGAAATCCTAAGGAAAAGTGGGACATTCTGGGATCAATTCAGAAACTGGGATGGCTTCTGTAAATGAAGGACATCCCTCGAAAATAGGGACACTTTGAGGGTCTGGTGCCCTCAGCCTTCCAAATCAGCCCTGCCTTTGGTCAATTTGGCACGAGTTTGGTTTTTTCCCCCTCTTCAGGAAAAATCTCCTGTTTCGGCTTTGTGAACACACTTCTTGTGGTTGTTTTGTTAGCTTTTTGCCTCTTCCTTGTCCTTATTTGCCTGTCTTGTCATTTTCCCTTGTCCTTTCCTTGAAATGATAAATGAATAAATAAATGCATAAATAATTCCTGGGTGCACACCCAAACAAAATGTGCTCCTCCTCCTCCATCTGTCCAGGGCAGATAATGGGCCAGTTTCTCTGACACAGGAACTACTTACAGTGCCAGGATTTCTTGCCAGGATTCAAGCTCAGCATTTTCCCCTTCATCCATCCCACAGAGCTTAACATAATAATCTAAGGGAAAAAAGACTGCTCCCTGCCCCAAGGAGCTTCCTATCCAAATTTTGCTGATGGAGTCGTTTGGAATGCCACTCATGATGGGCAGAAGCATTCCAAGGCAGTTGGAGCCAGTTGGAGTCAGTTCAGGAAGAGAAGTTAGTCAGAACAGGGAGAGAAAAGGAGGAGGCGGATAATAGGGACTTTCCAGATTATTATTGTCTTGAAACTGACATGTTATGGGAAGCATTGGCCAATAAGATAAAATCTCTGTTCAGTGTTCTTCAATAATTACAAGTCCTTTGACAACAACTCTCTCCTTCAGTTCCTGAAGCAGCATTTCTATCCAAACTCTATTGCCACGATGACAAAGGGAAGACAGAGGCAAGAGTAACAGGAAAGAAATAACTGAATTCAAGAATAAACGGAGATAAGATGTGAATGTTATTAGCTCGATCAGGAGTAAAGAGGTAAGAGTATGATGAATCCCACGCATTTAAAAATTCAGCATGATGGCAGTGAAAAAAGACCCAATTTCAAGGGTCAAACTTTATCCAAATTCACTAGAAAAAAATCAGAAGAATCTGATTTTTAAAACCTCACAGTACAAATAGCAAGGGTTTTTTTTATTTTTTTATTTTCCCTCTTGACATGCAGATTCCACATTTAGAAATCTACATTCTGTTACTCATCTCAGGTCAATACAGATGGACTTTTAACCTTTCTGAGTGGGACTGATTTCAGAAGCAGATGGCAGTGCAACGGCCAGCAGTATATGACAAACCCAAAGTGACTCCCTCCTCTGCTACAATAAGCTTTTAATTCTCTCCCTAAAACCATGTGATACTTTTGGGATTCCTATATTCTTTGTAGCTCTTATCCTGACTAACAGCAACATAGTAACAACAGCCTTCACAGTTGTTGCCTGATAGGAGACCTGTGCAATGCAAAAGCTTGCTTACTTTCAGGGACGCTAATAAAAGGAGCCACTTCAGCATATGTGGGAATCATTTGTGACAACCTCAGCAGGCCGTTGCAGGAGGCGGGCCAGAGTTGCTGGTCTCCTGTTAGATGGACAGTTCCTGAAGCTAATCTTGATGCCGCACTTGCCTGCCCAGTAGCCAATGAGAAGCAACTGAGAATTCCCCTTCTTTATCCTGGTACACCCACAGCTGATGCAACCCTAGCGCAATGAGCCGTATCGCGGCTGCCTTTGCTGTGTGTGTTCTGCTCTCTGCACTGGTAAAATAGTTCTGAAATACCGTACCATCTAGTTCTTGCTAACATGTGGACATTATAGGCTGGCAAGCCCAAAGACCAGCTTGTGATTATCTCATTTTCAATTTGGGGGCAGAGGAGAGGGCTATTGTTACTGCTTAAAATCTTCTTTAGCCACTTGAGTGCTAAATACTGTATAGAAAAGAGATGGGCCAGGGGTCTAATATCTATGTTAGATGGTTAAAAATAAGTATATTCCAATGAGAGTTATACACCAGCTTTTTGAGAATCAAGAAACAAATGTGCAAGCTTTCATGTTACCCAGGATTCTTTGGGATGGGTGTTTGAAGGCAGTGGCGTAGCGTGGGGGGTGCAGGGGGGCCCGGCCGCACCGGGCGCAACATCTGGGGTTAGGGCAAATCCACGGGTTAGGGGGTGCAAATCCACGGGTTAGGGGGCGCAAATCCACGGGTTAGGGGGCGCAAATTACTTGCCTTGCCCCGGGTGCTGACAACCCACGCTACGCCACTGTTTGAAGGTGCATCTTAAAATCTTGCACACTACTCTGTGGAGACTTTTTGGTGCTTTCCCTGTGAATCAGAGGGACTAGAGGGACTGACATTTGTTGAGTTGGGAAAGACCCACTTGGGCTACTGTTTTGTTTGCAGTGGAAGACGGCCGAGCTTGGCAACCTCCACTATTTTCAACTGTGCAAGTCACACTGCTTACACCAGCTAGTGTTGTCAGAGAAAGATGCCACATTTGAAACAAGGAGCACACATTATGTTATTTGTGTGATTGTGATGGAAGCATGTGGCAGTCTGTATCAGTGGGAAATAACTCACCCATCCGCTTAGAGCAAATATTTGATCTAGATTGGATCCTTTTCATGTTTCATTATCCTATCACATGATGCTTTGTGATCTCAACCTCTTAGATCACACAATAGGAACATGGAGGACCTAAGGCATAAAGTTGTTGGGAACAGGCAAATATCAGAAATCACTTGAAAACTGCTTGCAGAAGTAGAAGCAGCAATGAAGTCCCATCAATGACTGAGAAGCAGAGGGTCTTCACCATGACTCCTCCCTCCTCTCCCACCTTTTCTTCAATTCTTCTTGCTAGTAAAGAAAGTTCAAAGAACCAGAAAAGAAAATTGATCTGGGTTGTAGGTCACATTTCTGTTTTTTTATTCCTCCATGGAAAACATCTGTCCAACTCGAGAGCTGTTGTGCATTAGCAAAAGTATGGCTGGGTACAGTATATGTCAAGTATGATTTACTTGCTCATGTTCTACCAGGCATGGCTCCAGCTAAACTGAGCCAGGGCACTCTGCACCTGTAATGCCATAACTTAATTCGAGTAGAGAAGGAATTTGCCAGGAACCTCGTTTTCAAGGCTCAACCTCTGAACAGGTGTTCTTAGATCACAAGGCTGCCTTTGAGCATGTGCATAGTACATACATGCATCTCGCTCAACTAACCACAGCTCAGCTCTGCATTCCTCGGGAAGTACAGCACCAAAACACCTTTATTTTAAAGAATTAGCTACGAACTAACCGCGCATTTCCTAACGTGGAAGAAAGAATATGTTTTAAGGAAGGATAAAGAGATTACAATCCCGTTCCAAAAGGAGCATGCGCAGTGTCAAGGGAAAGGGCCGGTGGATGGATACGCGACGAGCGGGCGCTGCGGCTTGGGCGGCTGCAGCGTTATATAGGAAGACTCCACCCCGCTATGACTCATTCCTTTCTCGACACAGATACAACAGAGGATTCAGACGGAGAGCGGCGACGCGTGTGCGAGATCGAGGAGATGGCTTTCTAGAGCTGCGCGGATCTTGAAGCGAACAAGCGTGTATTGCACGCTGCAACGAAACAAGCATAATGGAGTGAGTAGATCTTTTGGGGCTTCCGCTGGCAGAACCCATCTTTAGGAAAAGCGGGTCGGGGATCGAGCTGCCTCTTGCTGCGGTCGGGTCCCTTTCCCCCTTCCTGTATCTCTTTTTGCAATCCCGGGGGGCGTTGAGGATACAGACCGAAACGCAGTGGGTGGGGGCGTGTTGCTAGACATCGAGGTTTTCCTAACGCCGCATAGTCCTCTGTATTGCTGTAGGACAGCACGACTCCCCGCACCCCCAGAAAAAACGCATAGAGAAATCTGCTCCCTCGGTTCTCGGCGCGTTGTTCTTCTGGGCTTTCTAGGGAAGGGAGCAGGTGCGTCATGCCAAACCTCACCGGGAGAAGCAGGTGCGCGATGACATGTCCCCGCCCTCTTCCCCTCCCAGCGCATAAGGCAGATGGAAGGGGGGGGGGAGCGCGACTTGTCTATCCCTGCCCATGCTAAACCTCTAGGGAGATTTTCCACTGTTCCAAGGGCGTAGCGCTTCTATAGGGCTGGCCCAAGCTTTTTTTTAATGCTGTTTTGCGGCCAGGATATTTTGGCACCCAAGACGAAAGCTTTTTTTTAATGCTGTTTTGCGGCCAGGTTATTTTGGCACCCAATGCCTGTTCTATGCCTGGCAGTCAAAATACAATGATAATCAATGGAATCTACCATATGCTGCCCTTTCATGACACCCGAAACCAGCAGTCGAATGGTTCAGAGCTTGTACTGTGGATGCCACATGGTCGGAATCATGAAACACTTCTTCCAAAGGCTATGCTGGCAGGAATTCTGCAACATACACATGCCGTGTCCATCTGGATAATACTCTTGATGTGGGGGGGGGGGGAGGGGAGAGAGAAGCTAGGAAGGTTGTAGGATTGTAGGTGGGGAGTGGTCCAGGCCACAGCTAACCGCCTAACAACATACGAAGGCCTGCATTGCAAGTCCTGTTGTCTGCTCTGATATCACTTAAATTCTGTAGCAGAACAAAAAAGTTAAAAGTTCCAGTTTGAGATGGGTAAGCTAAGCCTGGTATGGAGTAGGAAGGGATCTCACCTTTTCTCCGGTCCTCTACCAAAATGGTAAACTGTGTGCATTTCTGACCTGTATTTTCCTCCTCCTCCAGGTCCCTTTTTGCCACCACCACTATCCCTGCCTGCAGGAGCCGAGCTACTCCTTGCGTGCTGCATCCCAATCCTGTGTCAACCCTGAATTACCATTGCTACGATGTCCCTGCTGGCGGCACTGACCCTGGACCTGGACCTGACCATGCTCCCAGCTAGCACCATGTCCTGCAGGCCGGAGCTGCTCAAGCACCGGCTGCCCCACGCCGGTCATTGCGAGCTGCTTGCAGGACCTGTGGATGAGGGCTTTGCCCTCAGCATGGAGCGCCCACTGCTGACAGGTGAGTAGGTTGAGCAGAGGAGGAACCATAAGCTGGAGTCTGAGGGCTGTGGGGAATTGTTCCAGGTGCAGCAGGAAAGGAGAATCTTTTCCCTGAAGGTCATTGAGAAACTAGCATTGGCATAGATTGTAGTTCTAAGCATTGCTCATAAAACTGCTACAGCATTGGGAAACACCAAAGTATCAGCAAATCAGATATATTTGAGAGTGGGCAGAGCAATCCCATCTGATGATCCTCTGTGCTGGAGAGGGTTTTGCTGGGTGGATGTGTCTGCCTGGCTGGTCTCTGCCATTAACACAGAAAACTTCCTTATATTAAGTCAGATCATTGGCTGTGTAGCTCGGGGTTGTCATCAGCACTCCAGAGTTTTAGATGAGATTATCTCTCAGCCCTACCTGGAGATGTCTACAAACTGAAATTGGGACCTTGGGCATGCAAAGCAATGCTCTACCATTGAGCTATGGCTCCAGCCCCATTTGTGAGGAGTACTGCAATGGCCTTGCCCCAACAGAAGCCGTGAGGGAGCTACCACTGGGGCATTTCATGGAGGGGGTGAGTATAGGCCCGAGAAGCCTGCTATCGTACGACAGCAACAGACCTGATCCAGGCCTCTTTGCTGCTGCAGCTTGTGAAAATGTATTCTTCCATACTCCCTTCCCATCTTAAGCAGGACGACTGTGAAAGCAGGGATGGCTATGCCACTCCATCAAGGGTTAGCATTGCCCCCCCCCCCCCCCCGTGAACCTATTATTCCTCTTGGATATTATTCTCTTGATATCCATTACACAGTATTCAATTATTTTTTTAAAAAAGACTCAAGACTCACAATTATACTGGACAGCTTGAAAGCTAAAAGGTGAACAGCTGTTTTACAACCAATAAAAGGACTGGAGAAGGCTTCAATTAGTCTTTTAATTTCTTTTACACTTTCCTCCTACCCTTTCCCACATTTGGCTTCTGGTTGCTGCATATTTTGACCTTCCTGTGCTTATTCTGACACGTGGCTGTCTCCAGAACATCCCATATGTACCAACTGCCTAATGTGCAAGAGCTTTTGACTCCCAGTTTGTCCACTCTCATGTGTAGAAGTTGATGGGGTCAGCTTTCTAGCAGAGTCTTGTAGATTCATACTTGCCTGTCTACAGCTGACTTTCTTGCTGCTTGTTTGTAGGCGATGGCTTCTCAGACTGGATGACGGAGCGCACAGACCTGGCCACGCTCCTGAGTGTGTCAGGGGAGCCCTCGCCACTCTCACTGCCCTCCCCTCCTGCTCCGGACCTGGAGGCCATGGCCTCACTGCTCAAGAAAGAGTTGGAGCAGATGGAGGATTATTTCTTGGAGGAGTCACTCTCACCAGACCAGGTAGCACCCAGCACCCCTCCCTCTGATGGGAACTTCCACTTCCCCTTTGGTGATGGTTTTCAACCCCTCGACCACCACCCTGCACCTGCTCCCCTGCAAACCTTGGATTCAAGCTGCTTAGAATTGCTGGAGATCTATGGCGGAGAAGTGCCTGCTGAGCTCCCCCTGCAGGGCAGTGATGTCCATGCCCCATTACCACGGTCATCTGCCCTAGCACCCAAGGGGGACCGGCGCCAGAAGAAGCGAGACCAGAACAAGACAGCAGCCTTGCGGTACCGTCAGCGCAAGCGGGCTGAACATGAGGCACTGGGGGATGAGTGCCAGGCCCTGGAGGCACGCAATCGTGAGCTGCGCGAGAAAGCAGAATCCATTGAGAGAGAAATTCAGTATGTAAAAGACCTTCTCATTGAAGTCTATAAGGCACGAAGTCAGCGCCAGCGCACCTCCCCCTAAAGGCAGGGGGCTGTGTATCAATTCTCTCTCCACTTCCCCAAATAATAGCCTCAAGGAGAAACCATGGGGATACCAGAAGTAGACAAGAACAGATCAAGCATGTAGGAATAAAGTTTGGGATGTGTTGGGAATTAGGAGCCTGCATGAGGTTAGGGCCACGTAGATGAACTATACAAGACAGATTCAGAGTTGTGGGGCTACTGAACTCTGCCCAAATTAGGGGGAGAATGGATTACATTTGGAGGAAAAGAGGATTGCTGATGTGTAAAGGCCCAAGATGAGCTAGTTTTGGAAATTGTCTCAGGTTTTTTGGAGTAGGCTGTGACAGGATATTACCTCTCTTCTCTCTCTTTCTCCTTCCCCATCCTTACTTGTCCCCCAAATCAGGAAACAGACAACAGTCTCAAGGCTGTGAGATGGCTTTTTCGTATGTACACTATATAGCACTACTTTCTTGCACCTTTTCTCAACTATGCACCAATAAACACTTGTTTTGAACACCTGCCATGAGTCATGTGAGTGAAAGTCCAAGATAGCACAGCAAATGATACAGGCAGTTACCAAAAATACAAGGGTTTATTAACAGACCATCATCAACTCAACCTATGCCTGCATTTGGGCAAGCGCAGGGCCTTATCAGAACATGCCTCATTGTATCTTTACCACAGCTCCACAGAGTGGGTGGGGTACATTCATTAGATAAAGTCTGAAGATAGCACCAAGATTCTACCTTGACTCCAGGAGGGGTTCAGCAAAAACCCTTTCACAATCAGATGAATAGGATTAGTAGAAATCATCATCTCCTTTTTCCACTGATTGCTGATTCAGAATCTGCTGCTGCTTCCGGTACAACTCAGCCACCTGCAGCCAGAGAAATATTATGGAAAGCTGTCCATTTTCCATTGCCATTCACCATAGTAACCCTGCACACTGCTACCTAGTCCTTATCTACAGTTCCAGTGGGTGGAATCCAACATAGCACTATGGAGAACATTCTGTCAGTGCAAGGGTTTCTGTTTGCACAATGGAACATTAACCCTAATTCAGTTCTAGGGGGTTCTCCTAATTCTCTGGGGAGGACATGGGGCACATAGTGGGGAGGAGAGGGAGGAAGTCCTATTGTGCAAGCAGAATTCCTTGTGCTAAAGGAATGTGTTAGAATATTGCCCAGTGTTCCTAAACCTTTAGATCTCTGGAGGGAGATGGTTCCTTAATGTCCTAGATTGTACAGTGGTACCTTGGGTTACAGACGCCTCAGGTTACAGACTCAGCTAACCCAGAAATAGTACCTTGGGTTAAGAACTTTGCTTCAGGATGAAAACAAAAATCGTGTGGCGACAGTGGGAGGCCCCATTAGCTAAAGTGGTACCTCAGGTTAAGAACAGTTTCAGGTTAAGTTCTTAACCCGAGGTACCACTGTATATGTTTCCAAAGAAAAACGAGGCCATTCTCTTGCATGTCACAGATCTGTCAAGAAAACCTGAAGATGATCCCTTCTCCCTCCTCACCCGCTTCTTAGCCGGTCTACAGAAATTAAATACTAGAGTAGTAAAATGAAGAGATGGCTCTGCACAGTCTGCAAACAGACAATGACTATTAGACCCATAGACTACAATCCCATACATATGTATCCTCCCATCACTGTACCTGAGTACTGGCAGTGGCTTCCTCTGGTTTCTTATCATCACGGATGCGTACGAATCTTGGAAAGCGGAGGGAGATGCCCTTTTCTTCATCAACCTGCAGTGGAAGGACTTGCTGGTCAGAAGTTTAGGGTGGGATGTTTCAGTGCCTCATTTGTACAAGGCAGTTTCCCCCAAAATATGTTATCTAGAGTTCTAGCCAATTTCAGAACTTGGTGATTTGGATAGCAAGGGAAAAGAAATCGTATAGGATATGCCCTTCTTATGCAATACAGTTTTTGCGATGTGATACTTATTTTAATTCTGAAGAGGCAAATTTTAGTGCCTAGATTACTTGAAGCACTGACTACTCTTTCCTTGTCCAGAACTAAGCCATGATCTCTTGGGAGCAATCTTGACACTGCCTATTTAACACATAATCTCTGAAAAAAAGAGTATGTGGTCAAAATTAGTTAGCATTTGATTGTGTTTGGACAATAAAGTTTTGTGGTTTTTCACTAGCATGTTTTCAGTTTGGCACAATGCTTTACACCCAGTTGTCTTGATTCTCCAGTGACAAAACCTAAACACTGCCTTTATATAGCATGCTGAATTAATGTTCTCAGAGAACTTTGCATTAAAAAGATTTCCTGAATAGTTACATCCTACTCATTACCCACTGTGTATCTAATCAGAATGATTAATGTGAACAAAAAATAGTTTCCTAACTCAAGGTATGTGTGTATTGCCCTTCATACAAATTTATTCCAGGGTGGGACAGTTCAGGAACAAAAAGCAGGTAAGTGAAGTATATGCATCTAAGCCTGTCTTACGGATAGTTTTGAGAGGTTTAGTGTAGAATTATCATACATACAATCTCTCACCAATGGCCCATCAATCACTCACCAAACCAGCTGCTGCTTTGTGGACTGGAGAAATGGATAAGTCAGCACACCTCACCTCCCAGACATGCTGAGCCTCTAGCCAATGGTCAGGCTCAGCTGTTCCACCCCAGCGGTAGTAGGGTCGTGGCTGTGGAATCACATAGTCCTGCAATATAGAGACTAGAGTAAGTAGTATTTGTATGGACTATTCCAGAGGAGTTTGAACAATCTTCCTCTGGGCTCTACTTATAGCTGAGGGTTGGGTGCCCGCTTAAGACTCTCTAGGCATAGGACACAGAACACTGGTGTTTCTCCCCTATAAATCAAGAAATAGTTGACTAGGGCAGAAGGCCAGATCCAAGGAGGATGGGCTCCCTTCTTTGCCACTCCTAACTCCACATAAATAGAAATTCCTTGTAAAGCGATAAGGTGGGGGTAAGGGGAATGAGAATTTCTTCTGTATCCAAGCATGAAGGGACATACAGGAGGATAGTTTGTCAGAGCAGAAAAAAGCTCCTACCTTGAGAGAGGTGTGGAATTCTTCTAGGTCGTAATCTGTGAATCCACAGCCGATCTGAGAGTAGAGGGGAAACATGGCTGTTAGGGAAGTGTTGCCTTGCAGAGCTGGCAAACCCATGTGCTGGACATGATGTGGGAAGTGCAAGACCCACTCAGTTTACTTCTCAGACTACTTTCATCTACCCTCCTGCCTTTTAACTTATAAAACGGCAACAAACAAAAGTACTTTTTAAAGTTTCGGGCCAGGTGCACTTGATGCTATAGGGCACCACAAAGCCAAGTTAACAGTTGGGTAATCCTGGGGATGCCTTACCTTGCAGATGCTCTGGAACTCCTCGCTATCATCATCATAGCAAGCCAAGAGGAAACAACCATATACACCTGCACGTTTGCCCTTGCCCAGATAGGCACCGATCACCACAAGGTCCAAGGTGTCGCCAACACCCTCCAGATAATCTTTCTTAAGCTGGTATGGAAAACAGAGTTACTAAGTGGAGCAACTTGTCTGTTCAGGCATATGGGCTGAACTTGTATCTTTGTCTGGAACTTTCAAATGATGCAAATTTTGATTCTGAATTTGAGGTATATAATGTTGCTTTTATGAATTTTTGCTTATAATATCATTGTCAGCATTCCATAAGGACATTTTATTCAAATGAAGAAGCAAGGAGGAAAATAAATAAGATGCCCTCCTCCCTCCAACAAGAGCACAGTCAATTTGGGGAAGGAAGGGGGCAGGATCTTCACTTCTGCCTCAGGTCAGTCGAGTTACAGCAGACTTTCTTTTGCCAGGTGGCACTACAAGCTGGACTGGGATTCTGTTCTCACCTTCAGCCAGTTGTGAGATCTCTTTGCAATTTCGTATGTGGCATCCACTTCCAGCGTTTTCACCATTAGCCCCTCGCATGAGTCTGAGGGAGACAAACCATCCTTATTATCCCAACCTCTATGGCACATTTATTTATCCTGCTCCTTTTGTTAAGGAGCTTTAAGCTGTCCACATGGTTCCCCCTATTATCCTCACAATACTATAAAATAGGTTAGGCTGAAAGAGGGACATGCTCAAGGTCACTCAGTGAGCTTCGTGTTAAGCACAGAATTAAACCTGGGTCTCCTACCCATGACTGCATGCTGGCTCTCATTGTGGGGGCTCACCAGGAGTCTAGAGCTTCTTATGTGAAATAATACAGTGGCAAGGAGAACAGTGATCCACCACTATCCCCACAATACCTTTGATGGAGCATTCGAGGAAGTCTGCTATCTCATCAGTGTTACTAGTGTCCATGGAGGTTGCAAACAGGAACTGGCCTTCAACTTCATTGAAGGAATCATGAAGCAAAGCCCGACGCTCAGAAAGGGGTTTCCGGACTAGAGACTGGAAAGATGCACAATTACACGTTTTGAAAGGCAGATACAGAACAGGGACTCCAGTGGGGTGAGGAAGGCCTAAAGCAGGGCATCAGGAAAACAAATGACTGAAAGCACCAAAGATCCAGGTAATACTGGATACACTTACCTGTCCATTAAGGAAGAGCATGTCGAATGCATACACACAAACCTGCACTCGGATCTCTGTGGCCTCTACATCCTGGAGAATAAAGGTGCAGTCAGAGAAAAGGGGAAGTACAAATTTTCACAGGAAAATTTCTTTGAAATGTTTCTGCTTATTGGTTTTATTTTTCCTCACGTCTCTTGCACACCCCAACTAACAGATGCTTGAAGAGAAATCTTCTTTCCATATGCCGCACAATTTATTCATGGAAGGTACTCTTATTCCCAAAGCCACAACTCCCACATGCAATACCCTCCTTCCCCAATCCAAACATAATCCACCTCATTATAACTATGGTGTGCACCATACCCGGTTAATATTTTTGTAAAACAATCCAGCAGAGGCCACTTACCTTACGCTTGCGGGTGGTGAGTACCTGGAATGGCTGGATCTGTTTGGAATCAGGATCCCAGGCCACAGCTTCTGCATCCAAAATGCATGATTGCACAGAGCTCTTTTTTACCTGAACAAGGGAGTGGATTTAGCTTAGCTACCCTTTTGAGACCCAGTAGCTATAGAGATGACCCTGTGTTAGCAAGCCTCCACCACATTCTGTTCCCTCCTAGTTATGCACTCCTTTCACCCCATACTTCTAAATGTTGCTGCACCTTGGGGATACGGCTAACAATGTCGGGGTACTTTGTTGTGTTGTTCTCTTGGTTCCGGCTATAGACGTGCACTTCTCCATTATCCAGGATGTGTATCTGTGAGAAAGGAAACAGTTTATCTTGAGCTACAAATTGAAAAGGGATGGGGGTGGATCCCCCTTTTTGGCCTTACACCATGCATCCTTAGCACCCTTACCTGTGCTCGCTCCCCATCGTATTTGTATTCACAGGTGAAAGCTGCCTCTTCAAATCGCTTTAATATCTCCCCAATTCCCCTTGTTGGGTGAGCCAGCATGGGCTTCAGTGGAATCCCTGTGGGGAAAGTACACAAGCTGAGATTTGCAACAACAGTTTAATCAGCAAGTCGTTGGAAGGGAAAGTGACAGAGATCCCTGTATGGAAAAGAACAGGATTCAGGAAACATATGATGGTAATGGAGAAGAAAGGGGCAAGGGAAGCTCAACATCACCCCCCCCCTATTAATATAGCCTCAGCCCAGTATACCTGTTCTCTCTGTTCTGCCCAGACACTGAGGTCCAGCTCCGAGGGCCTTCTGGTGGTTCCCTCACTGAAAGATGTGAGGTTACAGGGAACCAGGCAGAGGGCCTCCTTGGTGATGGTGCCCACCCTGTGGAACGCCCTCCCATCAGATGTCAAGGAAATAAACAATTATCTGACTTTTAGAAGACATCTGAAGGCAGCCCTATTTAGGGAAGCTTTTAATGTTTGATGTTTTATTTTGTTTTTAATCTCTTGGGAGCCACCCAGAATGGCTGGGGACACCCAGCTGGATGTGCGTGGTATAAGTAATAAATTTATTATTATTATTATTATTATTATTATTATTATTATTATTAATTCTTCCCAATTTAAGTATGGAGGCCCCAACTTAAGAGATTCCAAAACATGAAGTCATGCATGACAGAATCACTTCTTACTGTTGTTATAGACAACACCTGTGTTTTAAAATATACACCCACAACCAAGAGGATTAGAAACTGGTTTATTTTGTTTCTGTAAATGAAAGCATATGTTTTTTAGAAATTTTTGTTTTGCACTGGTTAACAGTTTTCAGAAGAAAACTGAGAGAAGGACAAAAAAATTCTAGGCAGAATAAGCAAAAAAGGTGGAGCTAGCCAGAACCCTGATCAGAGGCAGAACTAGAACTGAGAGGGACTTTCTCCCTTGTATTGCAGCTAATTTGAATAGCCCTGCATATTGGTGTGTGAGAGAGGACCAACCCATCTGAAGATTCCCTCCTCCTTGTAGGAGAATAAATAATTCTGGAAAAGAGGTAAACACTCTGCTGAAGGCAATACATTAAATTTCCTTCCACCCACAAGACAAATGTTCTAGGTACCTGGTGTGATCTTGCAGTGATGAGGCAGACTCTCCACACCATGTTCCAGAAGGACAGGCACAATAGTATCATAATTTGGCAGCTCACTGAAAACAAAGTAACCAGAATGACTTAAGATTTCTGCTAAGGCCTTAGTTCCAAGCCAAGGTCTTGCAAAAGAGTAGTACTGCTTGCAGCCCTAGGCTGCTGATTCAGAAGCCAGCACTGCTCATGCAGCACTCCCTATGGCTATGTATGGCTTCTCTGGCATTTATTTGCTCTTGCAGAAAGTTCTATCAGGCTCCAGGTTGTAGGAAAGAAAGGCTAACGTGAGAAAAACCCACATTTTACTACTAATTTGATAATTTGCACTCCAATCTGATTACAATACAATAAGAGCAACCCTCTCCCCTTCTCTCCCCAAAACAAGGAGTGCATTTAGGCATTGGGTGGGGTAGGCTGAGTTTACACATAAAATGCAAACTAGCAGATTAACAGTGCCCACAATTACTCTTTTACCACACATGGTTATTCTTATCATCCCAGAATGGATACACTTATTTATTTTAGTCTGGAAAGGCCCACATACACGTGGCTGAGAGCAAAAAGATCTGATATTCCTTGAGGTCCCATTGCTCTTTGAAACTTTAGCTATTTCAGCCTCTGAAGACAGAGAACTAGGGACAGATGAAAAACAATTGGGTCTGAACATTAAGCAGAATGTTACTTACCAGAAGGCCTGTTTAACAATCAATGCTCTCTCGTCCAACCAGTTTTTGCGCACTTCTGCAGACTTGCCCTTTGAAGCATCCAAAACTCCTGGGGGAAATTCTATAGAGGGAAGAAATATATCTATTCCTAGTGGCTCACATATAAACTGCTAAGGTCCCTGTAGCTGGGATGTGCGCCTCTTTGTTTATGATTTCACTATGAAAAATACAGAATCTGTTAAACAGTTTTCAATTTTAATTCCTAACCCTTAAGCTTGCAAGATAACAAGGAAGTTTTTATACATAGACAGTATCTGGAAACAGATCAGGAAACAAAGGGAAGCTGAGCGTGCTTAAATATATTGCAAAGTTCCGTATCATTCATGGCTACCACAGCCCAACTTTTTGTCTTTCTCCTATTCCTTCTCCTCCATGTCTCAAAGCTTCAAATTCCACATTCTTACAAAATCTAATCTTTGGAAATAAGATACCCATTTATTTGCATTTAATTCTGACCAGTTGCAAAATACACATTACTCTTGTCCTGTGGATGGCACCAAATTCTCTACATGCAACATCCAAATGCTTGACACTGGACACTAACTATTCCCAGCTGCAACACAACACAGCTCCAACCCTCACTGCTGTACTGTATCCTGTACTCACTTTGTCCTGGAGGAGTGAGTGATGCTGCCTGGGCCAGAGCAGACAGGACAGACTGCTCTGCTAACCCAATCCTCAGTTTTCCTTCTAGTGACCTGTGATACAAGAAAAAAAAACCAATTGTAACATTACAAGGCTGGAATTGAGGGCTCTAGGAGAACTCTGTGTGTGAATGGGTCTGTGTTTGTTGGAAGCAGGGATATTAGGCGTGGGGACTGAGAAATAGGGTGGTGTGTGGCAACAATAAACCAACGGGTAAGATAGGAGTGGGAGAAATAACTTACAGTATAGTTTTAGGGAACAGAATGTTACAGGAGTGCAGTATGGAGGTGCTAAAGTGAGGATATGAGAGGATGCACACTAGAAGAAGATATATCTCACTCACCGAGCAACGTAGCGAGCCTCTGAATAGCGACAAGCAACAAACAAAGTCTTGATAATGTCAATCTTCTTGTTCATTGACTGAAAGAAGCACAAATGGGAGTTAATGTTGAGATGCATCTGGAGGGAAGGGCAACCTGGCACATACTTCAGGAACTCTTTTTAGTGTTATACAGTGGAATCCCCATTCCTCTGCCATACATGAAGCATATATCTTGGTTGCTTCAGACATCATGTGAAGACATATATTTTTGCCCAGCTTTCACTGACCTGAAAGAATGGACCCTGATGTTTCTGAATTCCTGTGTTTAACTGCTCCTCTTTTTATAATGCTGTTTTACTGCTTTTAATTGTTTTTATGCTATTTTTGTATACTGCTTACAGATTTTTAAATATTAAGTAGCTTAGAAATGCTTTTAAATGAATGAATGAAGATAGCAAGCTCACAAAAATTGTGTTCAAGTTAATGCTTTTATAACTCCCCTCCCAGATATTAGCTTATAGCTATGTTCCCTTGGGGACTCTGCAGCCTATCCTTTGTATGATTTGTAGTAAAAGAACAGCCCAATCTAAAAGTACAGAGAAAAACCCTCTGCTTTAGAATCCTTGTACTTTTTGAGTACCACACATGTATACTCCTTTAGCACAGCATTATCTGTGCTTTCTTGGAAAGTATCACATCAGATATGTTGCACCAAATGCACATTAGAGGAGAAACGCTTTGGGGGTGGTGAACTAGATTTGGATGGTGGGCCAGAATTATTATATCTCTTCATTGTGTAAGACAAATTTGGTAGGTGGGAAGGATGGTCCACCTGTCAATCATCTGGTGTTATAACATTAGCTGATCTTTGTTGCCTGCAGTTTCAAATCCAACTGTGCAGGCAAGTGCACTGGTTGCAAAGCTCCTTTCAAAGTGTTTCACTGGTGGTCAGGTATTGCAAAGCCTATTGCACAAACCATAGCAAACCTCTTTTGCCTAAGCCAGGTCTTTACATGCTCCACAGATGAGTGTGGCTTGACAAAAATGGGCTAGCAGAGGTTCTAAGTCTCTGCTTTAGGCTTAACCTGACCTCAGTCTTGCCCCTTCCCCAGATAACCCAATGCTTTCTCTTGGCTCTTGTCCCTGACCATCCGTGCCCAATCATCCATTACTTACAGAGCTTCCTGTCATACGCCCAATGGCCTGAAGTTTGCCAAAGACAGAAGCAGCATCAAGCTTGGGTGGGGCAAACATAGTACCCTGTGTAGTGCGGCTACTTTCAGCAACCAAACCCAGGTCTCCCTTTTCTGCTGCTTCTGCCTTGATCTGGTCCAAATTACGACCTACAGAAGGAAGGAAGGACCACAATGATCATGAACACCATGGTCTAGCTCAATCGCCAATTTCTTATGAATTCCTGACAGTCTCATCATTTAGATAAGGACAGAGGCAGCCATTATTACATTGGTGCTGAATGCCTGGAGATTAGCAGTAACTGTAACTGGGCAAACTCACCTGTAGCCTGAGCCAAAGCTTTCATGAGGATGGTTTTACCAATGCCCAACTCTAGGCCCTCATATGCTGGGCCTAACCGGTTGAGACAGAGGTAGACACAGGGCAGCAAGTCTTCTGGAGACAGAGCAATCACGGAGCGGAAAAGATTGCTCAGGGTCTCTATAATTTTCAACCTGGCAACATAGATCAGAAGCGTATTAGAACAGCTTGTGGTCAGATAAAATGCTACCCCCATTCATTCCATGAATTCTAGAAAGTGACCTTACCGGGCAGATTCCTCCTCAATCTTCTCAAAGGTACGAGCTACTGCCAGGTATGGTACCCTGTCAGAGGAATGAGGACATGACACTGGTTCAGAGCCATGTAGCTAAATAAGGATCAGGCAACAGAGTCAGTTGCTGCTTTCTTGTACCTTTTACATTGCCTGGCAAGGGCTGTGGTCATAGAATATGAGTATTAAAAAGTCTTAAGTCATACCAAAATATCCATCCACCTTCTGCATTGACTGAAACAAGTAAACCAAGATACACCATAGAAGAAAGCCACTTTTCCCCTCCAACCAAAGCAAACATGGAGCGACAAACCAATGACAAGAGTGCTTTTTTGGACCGTTTAGAATCTGACCTCAGGGCAGGAATTGGATTAGATGATCAATGCAGTAATTTTCAGCACTATGATTCTATGGTCAAGCATGAATGTGGCTAACATGAAAACAGACTATCCAAACAGGATGGCTAATCTTTAGCCTTCCTGATGTTGCTGGCCTGCCATCTTCCCTGACTATAGGCCATGCTGCCTGGAGTTGATGGGAGTTGGGAGTCCAACAACATCTGGGGGTCACAGGTTAACCACTTGTTAACTATGCTCTCTAGTTCTTGGATTATAAGGGGTGTATGAAGGTAGACTATGGAAACAAGGGTTGCGACTAACAGCCTTCTGTCACACAAAAAAGGCCCCCACCCTAGCAGCACTTACCTCCTGCCAGGGCCCCAACAAGCATCATTTATAGGATGATAATTTCCCTTCATTGGGTTGTAATTTGTAGGCTCAAGTGTAAGAGATGGCTTGGCAGAACTATAAAAGCAGGAAATAGGCATGCAGTTTGACTGTGACCGTCATGTATGTGTTCAGGCAACTTAGCAAATAAGTCCACAAAGGTTTCAAACCATTAACCTTTTTCTCTTAAAATAAATTAGTTCACCTGCACATGCATAATCCACTGTTACTTTGTTTACAATAATTCTCCATCTTCTGATGCTAATTTCTGGCTCTGCACAAGCAAGTGGTTATTTATAGATCTCTCCTAAAGACAGACTGATAGGATCCAAAATGGTTCAGAGTTGGTAATCTTATTTAGACAAACTAGCGCTGACAAGAGCTGAAACTTTCTAGCATTACTAAATCCACATTAGTTAGAAAAAGATAAAAATAAAATAGTCAAAACCATTTTAGACCCCACATGTGACTAGGTACTTGAGGGTGTGGAATTCAATGGCACCTTGAGAAATATTAACAACCCCAACTCTTCCCACAAAGCCAGCCAAGACCTAGGTCAACACATATTATTTCCCCAGGCATTCTTTACCCAGTCTGGGATTGGAGTTACTAGCTTTTCCTTATAATCAGTACTAAGCTAATCAAAGCTCTAGGGATAGCCTTCACAAATGTGAGAAGGAGCAGAGAAGACAACTAAGTAAAATTAGCAACTCATCAAGTGAATGAAGGGGCCAATAATGACCACAATCAGTGCTTTTTTTTTTTCAGGGAGTACTCAAGGGTACACATTACCGACACCTCTCCTTTTTTGTTTTGTTAAAAAGTGACACTGTAACAGCTTCATAGTGAGTACCAGTACCTATTTTTCTAGGGAAAAAAGGACTGATCACAACCATCAATTCAACTGTCTCATTGGACAAGGAGATTCTCAAAGTATGCCTAGTTTATGCAGGAGAGAAGATGGGTAAGAATGAAGGGTGATTGTGGTGGGATTCCTTACTTGGGAATGAGCAGAAACATAGACCAATTCCTCTATACAAACAGTGAAACAGAAAGTTCAAAGTTTGTCAAGGCACTGTCTGCCAGCCCTAACTTCTTATCACCATCATTACAGTTGTTAGAAACAACCAACATAACATGTACAATTGTGGGACTTCCATACAGTCCAAAACAGAAATATTTGAATTTATTGTCATCTATGGTGGTTTTTTTCTGTGGACAAAACACTTTACAGTCTCTCTTACTGTGCTGCTACCATTACCTTTGGTTTTCCCTCCAATCAACTCTCCCAAGTGAGCAAAAACTAGCTTGCTTCCATACAGAGTGGCTGGCAATTGTATGAATTCCTGCAGGCTACTCTAGAGTTCTAACCTGGTGGTAACACAAAAGAAATATAGTGCCTCAAATGGCACTGATCACTTGCCAGTCAGATTTGCTATTGGATTCATGGCCATTAAGGCTCTTTGGTGCAGGCATGATTCCTCCTATCACCGGCACTTCTTTTTTCTCTGTCTTCATAGAGGCTTTCCGAGGGGCTATAAGGCAGAAATGAGACAAAAGTGGCAGTTTCCCTCCATAGGCAGAACAACTATTTTGGAGTACTGATGAATCTATGAGAATTACCACAAACTTGGGAGGTACTGGGACCAAGTCTAAGACATTGGAAGCATTCTGCAGTAGGCCAGACTCTTAGCCCCTTCTTGGACTATCAACAGTGAGATTTCAGAATCACTTCTTATTTTTCCTTTTCCTTTTTTATTCTATTAAATTTGTCAGTTGCTTTATCTTGCCTAGGGCAATCCAAAGCAACTTCCAATCAAACAAATAGACAATAAACCCCACATAGATACATTGAAACCAAGATGAAAGAGGAATACATTAAAAACATCCCACTCACTTCTAAAAGACCACAAATAGTTAAAAGTGAAAAAGGCCTGGTTATAAAGGGAAGTTTTTGCCTGGTACCTAATGATATATAATAATAGGGCCAGGTGAGCCTCACTGGATAGAGCATTCCACAAATGAGGAGCCACTGCAGAAAATGCCAGTTCTTGTGTTGCTGACCTCTGGACTTCTTGCAGAGGAGGCACATGAAGAATGGCCTCAGATGAAATGTGCAGGGTCTGGGTTGGTTCATATGGGGAGAGGCGGAACTTGAGGTATTGTGGTCCTGAGTAGGCCCAGAAGCTAATAGCAGCTAGTGCAGTCGAACCAGGATTGGTGTTATATGCTCAAGCCATCTTGCCCCAGTGAGAAACCTGGCCACTGAATTCTGCACCAGCTGAAGTTTCCAAACAGTCTTCAGAGGGAGACCCACAAACCTCCTGGCATCTGTTATCTCCGTGTTATGCAGCACAGTACTGGTGTAGAAGGTATTCTTTCTTCCACACAGTTCTTTGTCAGTCCCTTTCAAATTTCCTTTCACAACCATTCTGACTATTTTTTTTTTTAAATAAAATCCTATATTTTCAAGAATCCAAAACTCTCATAATATAGTGGTTTCTAAATGGGGCCATGGATACATTCCCACACAACATTCTCAGTGGGGATCTAATAGAAGTACTATCATTTGAGCATGAATATTTGCATCTACCATATGCTCACCAAAAAAATTAGAGATGGGCTTGCTGGATGGTTTAGGGGGTGCTGGTGTTGTCTCTTCCTCTGCATCTTGCTCAATTTTTACCTGCACCACTTCTGAATTATCATCGTTCATTTCTTCTGTCTTGATGGACCCCTCATCTGGCTCCCCTTTTGTGCCTACACAAGAAGGATACATTCCCACACAACATTCTCAGTGGGGATCTAATAGAAGTACTATCATTTGAGCATGAATATTTGCATCTACCATATGCTCACCAAAAAAATTAGAGATGGGCTTGCTGGATGGCTTAGGGGGTGCTGGTGTTGTCTCTTCCTCTGCATCTTGCTCAATTTTTACCTGCACCACTTCTGAATTATCATCTTCCATTTCTTCTGTCTTGATGGACTCCTCATCTGGCTCCCCTTTTGTGCCTACACAAGAAGGAGAAGACAAGGTCTAACAGAATTCAAAGAAGGTTCAGTCTGGATATCTGGATATCATCTTGTACCTTTCTTCAGCCTTGCAACCAGGCATCAGAAAGTACTCACCCTCTCCATCCTCATTATCTCCTTTCCATCTTTTGGTACAATGTTCCTGCTGGATGCTATCATGGTTAATGACTTCTTCCTCTGCTTTACGTTTAGGGAGCTGCTTGCGTGCTGAAGGCAGAGATAAGTCTTGCTGATGGACAAATTGGCACTACAATTTTCTTAACAATTAAGATAATTTCTTGTTGGTACAAACTAAAGTAAGAGTTAGTTGTCACCTCACTAGCCCCTCAGCCAAACTGAGATATGAGACCTAGGAGCTAAATGTCACCTTAAACCTAGGTTATGGGTGCAACAATGGAATGTCACATTCACAGACATTAATGATGTTCAGGTCCTATGGGTTCTGTCTCTGCACTTGTCTAGCCATAATACCACACACTGATGTGTTAGCCTGAGGGAATTTTCCCAAAAGGGTTAAGATGGTAGGCTGCTGAAAGGGAAGTGAAATATTTTAAGGGAAGCCTTAGAGAACACCATGTTGGAAGCCTTAGTTCCAGTTTTTCTTTGCCTGCATTTACTATTTGAAAATTCTTTGCATTTTTCTAGGATTGCTATGATTGAAAACTACTTCCCCAGGCTCTGGAATCTAGTGAATCCCCTATGTGTATCTCAAACTGCAAGTTGTCCTTCTGTTCAGAGCCAAATTTCTCCAGTTAAGAGGAAACAGCCTGGTGATAAAGCTATTCTATTACTTTAAAGTGTGCAAGAAACTTTTCAACACATTTGTGATTTCAAGCTGTTCTGCTGCATCAGAAAAAGTATTTTATTGCAAGTTGTGGGTCCATCCATCCTTGCCATCTTAATTTTTCAAATGTGTAACACAGGGAAAATTAGGGAATTTAAATATGTGATGTGCATGTATGTAACAGTCTTTCCAAGCAGCTAAAAGAACTAGAAGTGGCACTGATCAATAAGCCCATATTCTAAACAGTGCATGCTTACTTAGAACTAAACCTCTCTAACTTCAAAGAAACTTACTTTCTTATGTGTTTAAAGAATAATTTCAAAACAAATGCCACTAAAGAAGTCTTACAGCAGAGAGGTGAAAGTTGTAAGATAAGAGCCAGGTCAATATTCCATTATACTATCATGTACAGAAGAAGAAAAAAACCTAAGATTTTATGGTTGCTCTTGATGACCAAATGGCTGGGTACCTACCTGTTCTACGCCGGGGAATGTAGGTGGGTGAGGGAGAATTAGAGGTAGCTGGGCTGGTGCTTTGTGAGGTGCTCTGCGCAGGAACCTTTTGCTCTGGAACACAGTCAGAAACCTAAAAAGGCAGAACTGCACAGTAAAAAGGTGTCGGCAGAAGAAATAACTCCAAATAAAAGTTGCATTCTTGGGGCTGGGCAGGACAAGAAAACTACCTGAGAATCAATTTAATGTTGAAATGAAAGAAGCACTACAAAGGATGCGGTTTTGAGGGTAAAAGGGGGATGTAGCAGTCTTTATACATAGTGATGAACCAGGGCACCCTAAATACACTAAGTTGCTGGAAACTGAAATCACACCCAAAAGACCAGGGCTGCAAGACCTGAACTACAGTTTTCAGAGATGGATTGATTTCTGCATGAATAGTTATTCGAAGATCAGGACATGTCAGAAAGGGGGCCTACCTGCTTGTTATTATCTGCCTCTGTATCCTTTTGTTTTGGTTTCCCAGAATCCTCTTCACTTTTAATAACGGAGGTGGTTTTTTGGGCTGCAGTATTCACTGGGGAATTTGCATGGTGTGTTGTACCATTTACCTGTGGTTCAGAATCTACAAGTTTCCTGAAAAGAGACAGAATGCTTAGCAACAGAACAACTGGACATATTATTATTATTATTATTATTATTATTATTATTATTATTATTATCCTCAACTTTCCTCCAAAGACCTCAAGTTGGCAAACATAGTCTTCCTCAATCATTTTATACTCACAACAGCCCTATAAGGTAGGTTAGGCTGAGAGATAATTACTGGCCCAAATTCATGAAGTGACATTTATGGCTGAATGGGCATCTGAATTTGGATCTCTACAGTCCTAATCCAAAACTCTAACCTCTATACCATACAGGCTCTCCCATGTATGCATAAGCCCATCATCCATCCCTAATGCGGACTCTTTGAGCTGGATTCATTTCAAAATCCATTTTAGTTTATGTGCCATCAGCAAAAAGCAGGAGCAAATGTTCTAGTAGAGAGGTTTAGGTAGCAATTACACTTCAGGCACACTGTGAAGAGGTAAAAAGAATTGATGGTGTGGCAAGAATTTACTTTTACACCACCTGTTACCCAGGTGAGGGGACAGCTTTTAAATAAAACACGGAACCAAGAGAATTACAGCAAGATTCAGCAGATCCAGTTAGGGACTTGGAGTTTATTAGATACTATTGCAAAAGGGCCAACTTAATGCGGCTATTCTAGTCAAACCACCACTTAAGAAGGTCTGCCATGAGAAGAATTAAAACAAGGGTTTTATAGGCACAGCACACAAAGAGTCATAAAACACCTAAGCATTCTCAAAACATAAACATCCTTCTACATACATCAAGAAAGGTTACACGACAAGTAAAACATATATGGTTCTATATATTCACCCCCGCAATCACCTTGAGATCTCCCAAGAGTGTCCTGGCTTTTTAGTCTCAAATGTTGTATTTCTATCACAATTTCCTTGCCAACCAGGCCTTCAGAAGGGTTGTTTACATTCCAGTCCCTATCTCACTTCCCTTGTCCCTGGGACATTTCAGGAAGCTTCAAGGAGATGTTTGTATTTACACTCTGATGTTAACTAGAACAACATAACCATTTGTGCCACTTTCAAGGTTAGATAGGGTCTCTTGTTTATGGCCTAGAGAGCACAGGGGTTATAAAATATAGGCACACAGGAACTACACATAAAAACTATTCAGTGATGCATTCTATCTTTCTAAACATTAGATGTTATTAATATCTGAAACATAATTAAATCAAAATGTACACCCTGGGTCTCTGATTCTTATATCAATGTCAAGGAACTTGTACATAAAAAGTGAAAAAGCAAACAGTAAGTAAAAGATCAAACTTGTTCATGTTAATAGTTACATTAAATCCTGACACTAAAACGCCTGTGAAGTCTCTCTTTCCATATTCTCCTGTTTTTTTTTCACTCTACTTGGACTACACTTGTCTACTCAGAATTAAGCCCTATGGATGGGCAAGAGTTTATCAGATTGCAGCTTTCTCCTAACCGATTCTAACTGCTTTGGAATGCTCTTGTCCATCACATGATACAGTTCCTTACCAGCCTTCTAAGAGGGTCAACTCTTTTCAGTGTTGGAATGATAAATGCTCCCACTCTATAATAATATAACAAAACCCATGACATAATTATAACAAAAATTAAAATAGCAAGCCAATAAAAATATATTTCATATTTAAACAGATAATGACCATATTGGATTGCTGAACAGTATTTTTGGTTTTCCTTTAAATTTCATTTTTAGCTTCAACAAGAAATCTGTTATCCTAAAAAGTGGGATATAAATATAATAACAGTAATTAAAGCTTCTTTGCTTCTGAGAGAGAAACATGTGGTAGAACTGAAAAGTGCTGCTTGGAAGTATAAAATTGTTTTACATTAACACTGTTCCTAATTTGTACTTCTTCACGTGTATTTATCTAATATCATTAAATGCATTTTAAATATTTTGAGAAAATACAGTGGTACCTTGGTTCTCAAACACCTTGGTTCTTAAACGCCGAAAACCCGGCTGTCGGCTATTGTTTCCAGGGCATCTGCACCAATCAGAACCTGTGCCTTAGTTTTCGAACATTTCAGAAGTCAAACGGACTTCCGGAATAGGTTAAGTTTGGCGCTTTTGTTTTTGCTATTTATTTTGCATTTTTGTTTTTGAGGCTTTTTCAGTTCACTTGTTTTTGTTACTGTGTGGAACCCAGTTCAGCTACTGGTGGATTGTGTGACTGCGGAAATGGATAAAAGCCCCCTATTCAAACAATGACTATCATCCGTGCAGGTAAGAAAAAAATTATTATTATTTTTTCATCTACGATACTGTCTTATTTATTTTATAGTACAGTATATTGATTATTGGGGATGCAGGTGGCGCTGTGGGTTAAAGCCTCAGCGCCTAGGGCTTGCTGATCGAAAGGTCGGCGGTTCAAATCCCTGCGGCGGGATGCGCTCCCGCTGCTCGGTCCCAGCGCCTGCCAACCTAGCAGTTCGAAAGCACCTCCGGGTGCAAGTAGATAAATAGGGACCGCTTACCAGCGGGAAGGTAAACGGCGTTTCCGTGTGCGGCTCTGGCTCTGGCTCTGGCCAGAGCAGCGATGTCACGCTGGCCACGTGACCCGGAAGTGTCTCCGGACAGCGCTGGCCCCTGGCCTCTTAAGTGAGATGGGCGCACAACCCCAGAGTCTGTCAAGACTGGCCCGTACGGGCAGGGGTACCTTTACCTTTACCTTTATATTGATTATTGGGACGCAGGTGGCGCTGTGGGTTAAAGCCTCAGCGCCTAGGACTTGCCGATCGAAAGGTCGGCGGTTCGAATCCCTGCGGCGGGGTGCGCTCCCGCTGCTCGGTCCCAGCGCCTGCCAACCTAGCCGTTCGAAAGCACCTCAAAGTGCAAGTAGATAAATAGGGACCGCTTACCAGCGGGAAGGTAAACGGCGTTTCCGTGTGCGGCTCTGGCTCTGGCCAGAGCAGCGATGTCACGCTGGCCACGTGACCCGGAAGTGTCTCCGGACAGCGCTGGCCCCTGGCCTCTTAAGTGAGATGGGCGCACACCCCAGAGTCTGTCAAGACTGGCCCGTATGGGCAGGGGTACCTTTACCTTTACCTTTATATTGATTATTGCTTTCATTTTATGGATCAATGGTCTCATTAGATAGTAAAATTCATGTTAAATTGCTGTTTTAGATGTTGTTTTTAAAAGTCTGGAACGGATTGATCCGTTTTGTATCACTTTCTATGGGAAAGTGCGCCTTGGTTTTGGAATGCTTTGGTTTTAGAACAGACTTCTGGAATGGATTAAGTTTGAGAACCAAAGTACCACTGCATTGTAAGAGTAAAACCAAAAGGCTCTTACTTAAAAGCACTGGTCTTCAGCAGATTTTATTGTGCATGTGTGGAATCTGATATTCTGTGAAAATTTTGCATCCTGAGAGTTTCAAACTGCATTAAAAAGGGGGAGTAGTGTACAGTTTTGTCCATATATCAGTGCATACCCCAATGTGACTTACCTTTTGGGGGCAGGCTCCTCTTCCAGGTGATTCTTCTCTGCTGCTTCTTTTCCAGGCTTCGTTTGTGCCAAGGGTTGGAAGAATGATCTGCCCAGATACAAATAAATATGGTTATGTCTGTTATCTTCCTCTACTCCTGGTGACAGAGTTCACCCACTTCTTTCAACAACAGGACTGAGGTTATCAGTACTTCTGGCTGTTCGAAAAGCCAATAGCTCCCCCCAATACCGAATAGAGTCACATATTATTACATGGGTATCTTAGGCAGAAATAGTACGCATGATGATACATGGCAAGTCAGTGGTGGTGGAGTGGTTAGAGTGGCAGACTAGGAAAGCAGGGTTCAAGTCCTCCCATGCAGTCATGAAGCTTGCTAAGTGATCTTGGGCCAACTAGTCTCTCTCAGCCTGACCTACTGCACAGGGTTGTTGTGAGGATAAAAATAGGGAGGAGAACCATGCACACAGTACTGGTGGGTTGGAACCCACTAGTGGGTTGTGGCCTGATCCAAGGTGGGTTGCTACAGGAAAACTACCACCGTGCAAATGTATGGTAAAAGATTAAGAAATGGGTCCCCAAATGCATGTCTGGGTTAAAAGTGGGTACTGGGTCTGAAAAGGCTGACAATACCTTCTCTAAAGAACGAGCACACTGTTCAGCTCAGCAAAAAATATTTGACAAGCAAACATTTCCCCAAGTTGCCAATTTCTATGTTTGAACATTTGGGGGGAAAAGTTCTCCTCATTCCCACATTCCAAGGTGATGCTTACCTTATAGTGCTTTGCATTGTGCAGCTTTGGATAAGGGTAGTACTGAACCTGCTGTCAGAATAACAACTCGGCTGGCCACTTCCACAAGGCAAAGAGAGCACAAGCGGTTGTTGGATCCTATCCTCTCATGGCCTATAGCTGATAAAAATGAAAAGAGGAAGCAGATGAACAAACAAGTCATGAATGAGTTCGAGCCTGAGCTACTCCCAGAAGTATGGCAAGACCTCATCTGGGTTGATTTTAAAGCTCAGACAAATAAAATATAAATATTAATCCATCTCAAGATGCAGTACTTTATATTTTTCATGATCTTGCTTTAAGTGTTGATATCCATTCCAAGTCATTGTGATATGACAATTAGAAATGTGTGTGTGCATGTATGTATGTGTGTGTGTGTGTGTGTATATATATGTATATATATGTGTGTATATATATATATATATATATATATATAAATAAAGGCATGACAGTGGGAGCATGCTATGTAGTAAACATGGCACCTCAAACATCCACACATACATACTTGTGCTGTGGAGGAAACCCAAAAGCGTAGTATGAATAGCTAGTCTTATGAGACACAGCTGTCTGGTTCACAAGACAGTGTCTCCAGTTACAGCTCCAGTTCCCTCCTAGGATGTCAGCTGAGAGACAATGCTGTGAGCCTCCACAACCCTTTCGCTAGGTACAAAAAAGAGGATGGAGTTGGTGAGGGACTGACAGAGGCACCTTAGGAAAAAGGAGAGCACTTCCTGTAGCATCAGTTGTCCTTGAGACTAAATTTAAATAGGAAAGGGTGGTGGGGAAAAAATGCAGCTAACTTGTGCACCCTTCTACACATAATCTTACATGTATATAGTGAACTAATCAAGAATGACTACTGTACTAGCTAATGATTTTATATCCCCCGTCACTAACATGGATTAGAACTGTTTTACTCAACTGTGCATAAAACACCCCAACTACAATTGTGTGTGTGTGTGTGTGTGTGTGTGTGTGTGTGTGTGTAAGTCCCCCTGTAAATCCCTCGTAGTACTATGTGCCACCGCCTGCCAACCTAGCAGTTCGAAAGCACCTCCGGGTGCAAGTAGATAAATAGGGACCGCTTACCAGCGGGAAGGTAAACGGTGTTTCCGTGTGCGGCTCTGGCTCGCCAGAGCAGCGATGTCACGCTGGCCACGTGACCCGGAAGTGTCTTCGGACAGCGCTGGCCCCTGGCCTCTTAAGTGAGATGGGCGCACAACCCCAGAGTCTGTCAAGACTGGCCCGTACGGGCAGGGGTACCTTTACCTTTACCTTACTATGTGCCACAGGACAGGATAGAAGGGGATGGCAGCTGCTGAAGATATGTGTGTGAAATTGGAAAGGCTTTCTTTTTTAAAAAAGAAATTATGTTGAAACGCTTCCTGTGGCACTACACAGCCAAGAGCATGTAATCTAAAAAAAGGAAAGATCTGTGATGTAAAAGGGACAGTGGAGAAGCTACATTATCTGGTGCCATGTCTTTTTCAGGGTCCAGAGGAACATCCTTGTGCTTCAGCTGCATAGCAGAGAAATGCTAGACCTCTTAAGATTCATCGACTTACAAAAAACACAGTAGGCAAAATTCCTTGCAGCTGCTACATATGTTGTCTGATAGAAAGCAGGGACAGGGTTCCTGTGCCTTTAAAAGTTGTGGAAAAGGAGAAACTTCAGCAGGAGAGGCTTTCCGCTCTTTCCTAACTTTTGAAAGCGCAGGAACCTCAGTACCCAAACAGGCGTCCATGGTGACGCTCACGTGCCCCACAGTTTTATCTAGTTTCTCGTGTCCTGCCACATTTTAAATGACCAAGAAACAGAACTCCGGATGTGGCAGGATTTGTTTCTTTCACCAGGAACAGGCTGGTTGGCACAATAGTATCTCTGCCTGCGCCCCTTAATTTTGTATGAACAAACATCGCCACACCTTCTGTTGAAGAAAGGCGTGCGGGTGAGGGAGGGGGAGGGCAGAGACAGAAATACGCCGCCCTCATAACGGCGAATGAGACAAACAACGAACGAATAAACCGTTTTTCGTTTAAAGAACCCCATCCACTGAGAGGAGCGGAGGAGGTGAAAAGTATAGGCCGCCCCCCTCAGCAGCCACCTCCAACGGAGGAGGGAAGGAGCCAAAGAGAATAATACCCGACGCCCTCTTGGGTCCCTGGGAAGAAGAGTAAGAAGAAAAAAGGGGCAGGTGAGGGGGCGCCTCCTTGGAGAACTGGGGTGGGGGGAGGGGTTGCCACATTCCCGCCATTCCCCCCCCTTCGCGAAAGGGGGGGCCCACTCTCTGTCTCGCGCTGGCCAGTGAATTCCCGCCAAAACTTTACCCCGCCCCTCCCCCCTCGTTGCGAAGGTTCCTTCAACGGCCTGCACGCGACAGTTACCTGCACGAGCCTCTGCAACGTCGATATCGCTGTCTGTCTGTCTCTCTCTGCCGCTTTGCAAACCTTTCTATTTTTTTTCGCGCGAAAATCCAACTCTGACAGGCGGAGCTACGTCACACACTCGACAACCCTCAGCACGCTGGGAAACGTAGTTTTCTGGTGGTGGTGTGGTGGGGAATCACTCTTCCCCCGTTTCCATCCTTCATTCCGTGGGCATGCTGGGAAATGAAGTCCGATCTGAGGCAGCCAAAGCGCTTTGTACTACTCGTGGTCGGGTGGCGGCATCCTAGAAAATGGATTTATTATTTTTTTTAGATCGCATTCCACTTTTTGATGTCCTGCACTCAGAACTGCTTAGTGAAGTGCGTGCTGGGAAATGTAGTCCATGTTTGTGAGTTTGGGCAAGTGCTGCTGCGGTTAGTGAAGGCACAATTAAATGATTTTATTCCAGTTTTCAGTACTCTTTATAGGACTGTGGCAGTTGCTCCTCTTATTGGGAGAAAACAGACACTACTGATTTGAAGGTGTGTTAGAACATTCGGTATTAATGTAAAATAGTGGCATATAATCATTTTAACACTTTAGATCCAAACCAAATCCACTGTTTTTCTGCTCAATCTTAAAACTGAGAAGGCTTAAGATCTTCTGATCCTGGAAACCTTTATTCCCAGTGTATTTTTCTTCAGACATTTTACCAACAATATGAAAACAGAAACACAAAATGGTTCAAAACTCTAGCCTAGCCACTAATGTGCAAATAGTCCTGCCTCGCAACGTGCCTTTTAACTTAGATCAGCCCATCCTTACCTTTTGGGGCCAGGGGGCATCTTTGAAAATCTAAAAAAAAACTGTTGTGGAAGCCACAAAATATCCATTCCACTGAAGAATAATTGATGGTGCTTGGAAACTGCAATTGGTGCAGAATGCAGCAGCAAGAATGTGGGAGCTGAGATACATTCCACATGTTCTGTACTGGTTACATTGGCTGCCTATTTGCTTCCATGTGCAATTCTATTTGCTGGCTTTGGCCTTTAAAGCACTAATGGTTTGCAACTGTGTTATTGGAAGGATTGCTTACTCCTGTTATGAGACTGCTTGAGCATTACATGTCTAGTTCCTACTCTCCAGAGCTGTTAGATTGCCAGGTATCAGAAACACGATCTTCTCAGTGTCTGTTGGTTTTTAAGAAGCTTGAAAAAAATTCAGTCCATTGTGGGTCTGAAATTTTTTAGTTGCTGCTGCCTATAAGCAAATCAATGCTTCATTTCTAATTGTTATTTTTATTTTTTAAAACTGTACATACATTTCCTTCTGAGGACACAACACAATGAAAGGCAATATATAAATCTCTGAATGAATAAATAAATGAGTGAATTTATTAGATCAGATAGTCAGATAGCATGGTATACATCCATCTATTTAGATACATTGCTTATTCCTAGGGCTCTGTGCATTTGGCTACTAGGAGAACTAATACGAGACATAAAATCCAGGTTCTGGAGTCAGTGGGCGTATTTGAGGTGGGGTAATTAAGAAGCTTAGGGGAGAGCTGAGCAGGACTGCTGTTGGTTAGAGGATGGGCTTTCAGCGACTTCCACTACTTTCTGCCTCCTCTTACAACTAACAAAATTAGAATATGCTTAACACCCTATCCTAGGCTGAGCTAGGCACACCTTTAGTCCACTGATTTCAGTAGATGGGTTCACGGAACTCTGCACAGGATTGTGCTGCAAATTGCATAAAGTAATGTATACAGAATTTAGCTTTCCTCACAAAAAAATTGAGCTACCTTGGTGCACAATCTTTATATTTTTTTTAAAGGCAATGTGTACACAGATCTGCTCACTGAAAATGGTCAGAACTTGGCTTTTTTTAGCTGTGCTTTGACTTGCATAATGAACTAGCATCCTGGGAACACTGGAAGCTGCCTTCTACTGAATAAGACGATCGGTCCATTAGTATTGGAATGTGGCAGTGCTCATGTGATGTTTTGTAGTACCCACCAAACTTTGGGCATATGGCTAGGTACTAGACGTCTGTCCAGCGACAGCTGGTCAGTAATCTGTCTAGTGCCCCAGGCTGGATCACTTCCACCCAAAGAAGTGTGGCAGCCAGCATCTTCCTCGTGCCGGCGTGGCAATTACAGAAGTGGTCACCGGGACTGTGTTCTGCCACTTTAATGGACCGGCACTTGGGCAACATAGCTAGCATTCCTCCTGGCCTGTGCAGTCTTGATGCCTATCTGGTGAGGTGGGAAGCAGGCAGGGGTCAAAAAGAGGCTCTCCAACCCAAAGGCGTGCGGCAAAGATGTGCCGGCAGGGCAGCTGGTGAGCCATGTAGATGGAACAGCTGCAAGTGGCCAGATCCTGGCTCACCAGGAAAGAGCAGGTGCTTCCCTCCAAGAGGTAGCCCTCAGGCGTGTCCTTGAGCTCATAGTGCGCATGGGGCACCAGGTCCAGTTCCTCGGCCACCAGATCAGCACTGTTGGGCAGGCAGGCGGTGTGGTACAGCTCAGCCACAGGTGCCACGTTGAACGTTGAGGTCTCCACATGCAGGGCTTGGAGATCTAGCAGGCCCTGAACGCAAGTGGCCAACACCATAGGAGGGGTGAGTACTGTCAGCAGCTTACGGCGGTGAGTGCTAAGGTGATCGAGGAAGGAACATTCCCAGTTCTTCTCAAAGGCCCAGCACTCTACCCACATGCCCTTGTGAGGGTGCCAGTGCTCCAGGAAGTACTGCAAAAAGGAGAGTGGGGCGACATCCTCCAGGTCGCTCAGGTACTGGCTGTAGACCCGCGGTGAGTCAGCATTTGCCAGGTTGAGCAACAGGTTACGGATCTGGTCCTCCTTCGGCACAGCCAGCTCGCAAGCTCTGCGGTAGAGGGCCTCCAAGACCTGCAGGCGGCAGATCTGCACCCGGGCACATGGCAGGACCTCCTCCACCGCGTCCAGCCCTGTGACCCCAGCCCCTACTGTGACCACCTTCACCCTCAACTTGATGTCCGGGGCACTCTGCACCAGCGAAGCCACAATGAATATAAGAAGGTCGGGCAGCCCCTGGCGTGCCAGGCAGTAGGCCACCTCACGCCCGCGCCCATTGGCATCTTGGCAAAGCACGGTGTAGAGCTCAAAGTCTGCATCAAGGCAGGCAGCGCGTTCCAAGAAGAGGCGAGCCGGGAAATGTTGCACAAGGTTGCACATGTGCGAGGTGGCCAGGAAGATGCTGTTGAGGACAGCCACATCCTCCTGGAAGACAAGCTTGACTTTGGCCCCTGGATCTGCCTTGAAGAGAGCGTCCAGAACAGCCAGGAGGTCGCACATGCCCTTGTCTTTGGCTTTGCTGTAGTCCTCCAGGTTCCAGATAAGGTCAGGTGCCAGAAAGCGCTTGGAGATGCTGTTGGTGATGCGGATGGGCAGCCCTAGGCTGGCTCTCAGCTGGTGCCGCTTGAAGTGATGGGCAAACTCCAGCTCTGACAGGCGGTGGTTGTGCTCCAGGTTGGCCTCAATCACCACCAAGCGGTCCTTCTTGGGGCCCAGGCGCAGAGTGATAGAAGCTGGGCAGTCGATCTTCTCACTGCTACAAAGGAGGAGATGGGGGGGGGGAATGGGTGTTTGTTTAGTAAGAAGCGATAGCACTATTGACACTGGACTCCAATGGATGCCAATAGTAACTGCTATCACTGCCAATCCCTCCCTGTCTGGGGCCCCGTCCCCCCATGGAGGAAATAGTTCACATGGAGTTGGGGAAAATAAAAATATCTCAAGCATATTGTGGATTTTTCAAAAGAAATCTTCTATGGCTTCATTTTTTGAAAAATAAAAAAATGAATGTATTGTAGTTTAGCCACCCAGAGTGGCTGCGACAACCTAGCCAGTTGGGCGGGGTATAAATATTATTATTATGACTATGACTATTATTTGCAGTGCTTATGTCAAAAAAGGCAAAAAGGGCCAACCAACTCTGTAGGTTTTATTCAGAAGAGCACGCCTTAATTCACTTGGGATTTTTAATTCAGGAGTAATTACAGCTCAAGGAATATCTTGTTCGGTGAGGCCCTATGAAGAAATCCTAGGGTTTTGCTTTCTATAGAGCAGGGATAAGCAACCTGAGCCCCACCAGAGGTTGCTGGACTACAGCTCCCATCATCCTTGCCCACTGGCCATGCTGACTTGGGCTGGTGGAACCCAAAAGCATCTGGAGGCTAAGCTATAGAAGAACAATCAGTGTCTCTTTGAGGGTCTCAATGATACTGGGGGAATGGGAATCAGAGAGAATTTTAGCATGTAAACAACTTGGAGCATGGGCCTGTGCAGCAGCATGCACACAGACAGCATTATATAATCAAACACACAATGGACTTACAGGCGGTTGCGTTGCACCGTGCTCTGCCCCACATAGGTCCCGCTGTGCTTGCAGATGAGACGCACAAAACGGAAGCGGAGTGTCTCGGCGAGGCTGGGCTGATAGTGCGGTGGGTTCTGGCGCAGTGAGATGAGTGGCTTCAGGCTGGCGATGATGAAGAGCACTTTGTGCTTTTCGCACCAGTCGTCGAAGAACGTGCTGAACTGGTGCCAGGTGTGAAACTCCCGGCCCAGGCCGAGGTCCCCCATGGCATCTGTGAGCAGAGGAGCACAGTCATTCAAATCATAAGAGAAAGCAGAAGGAGGAGGCAGTAAGATTGGCGGTTCCAGTGATAGCATTTGTAGCCAGCAATTTCCACCCAAAAAACTTCATATGTCTCTTAAGACACCTTCTGCAACCTAACCTTTCCTACAAGATGCATATCTCCATATTAAAATGCAGGCTTTTGTATTTTGTTTAGACACATTATGTAAAACACTATTTAGATTCCACAAATCTGGACACATGTTCTTGTTAAGTAGTTGAAGTTGTAATCCTATGCACACTTTTCTGGGAGTAAGTCATATAGGGAACTGGACTGCAAATTTGGTACACAATTAAGGAAGCTAGTACAGTACCTGCCAAAGTGAATATGCTTAAAGTCTTTTCTTTACAGAGATCCAGTATCCACTGGCAATCATGCCATGAAGACTTGTTGCCACTCTTTGGAGAAAAAGTAACCTGAAGAAAAATATATATGAAGATTTATAAAAGTACCAAATATGGGAATATTTTGAACTACTAGTAATTACCATGCCCATGGGAGGTTGTTGGTGCCTCTGAATTAAGACTGTAAGTAGCAAGAGATGTGATGCAGTTTTGGGGGTGCCCATTGCAAAGCTGAGGCAGGGCAGGAGATGCACTGCAGCTGTCAGATCTAAGTTGTGACAATGTTTATGTACTACAAGAAGTATGGCATGTCTGCGTATGGGTGCAAGAATGGAAAAGTTAATGGCACCTGTCACTTGGGCTCACCCAAATGGACTGAAGTTAGTAGGAAACTGAAAACAGTTATTCCTGGGCTGGCACATGATGGTTTGCACAAATCTGAGCCCGCTCACCCACCCACCCACTAATACATGCACACTCACTCACTCACACTTATTCATGCATGCAGACACAACAAAAACATGCATCATATGCTGCAAGAGACATAAATGTGTGCATTTAATCCATACAGCAGTAAATGCAAAAATATATATGCCTGTATGATGAGGAAGGGGAACATGCTTAAATGAAAGTGCACGTTTTTATGCATGCATTTTATAAGCTCGGCCAATTCGGAGCTGTGCGCTCTGGGGCCCCGACTCCCACCCTTCCAGCTTCAGAGAGCGCCCCCAGCTGTCTCTGGGAGTCCCAATCCCGTGTTACTCTTCGCACCCCCTCCGCCCGGCAAAGGACCCCGGATCGGACCCATACCTGGCCGGCTGTCTCCTTACCCCCTCCAGCCACCTTGGATCTCTGCCTGTCCGGGATGCGGCCAGAGAGCCAGGCCCGCTCCTAGCGAAACAAACCCGGGCGCTCCGTCTCCCGCTTGCTGATTCCGGCTGGGCGACGGAGGCGAGCCGCGAGCTCCGCCTGCTGGAGCTTCCAGCAACGCAGCCTGCTCCGTGGACGGCAGCACTGCGTTGCCAAGAAAGAGCAAAGTCTAGGTGGCTGGAGGAGCAGAACGGAAAGGATCACGAGGAGGGCTGACGAGGGAGGACGGCGCGCGAAGAAGAGGGTGCCTCTGACCGTGTGCAGAGTGCGTTCCCGTCTCTTACCTGGCCAACGCCAAGTCGCGCACTCGAGATTAGGAGCTGAATTTGGCTTGGAACTGGGAAGTCGCAGTAGCTCGGCAATCCCAGCGCGCCAGGTGATGACCGGGGAAGAGCTGGGTTCGAACCCCGACTTAGCGATGGGGGTTCAAGTTAGGCTAGTGACTTTCTCACAGCCTTACAGACCTCAGATAAAGAAGGAAACTGCTGCGCCCCCCTGCGCTTCTCAGAGGAAGAGCAGGGCAAACATGTCACGAATTAGCAACGCATGCACGCACACACACACACACACCCACACACCGGCTTTTTGCCGGAGGTAATGTCCTTAAATGAAATATTGTTGAAGGGAGGCTGGCTAATGTTCCCTTACTTTGCACGTGCTCACGAGGACCTCTTTATTACCGTGGCGCGAAACAAGTTTTGTAGCTGTAGTCTTCTCTACAAACAAACTAGGGGGAAAGCTGCACTTGTTGAACTTCCGCCTGAGTGTCAGCTGCTAAAAGGCACAAGAGAAAAGATGGCATGGGCGTGTTATTGTGTGGCCCGACTTTACTGAGGGTGGTCCTCTTGTTTGAAAGGCTCTCTTGCCCTCGCCTAGTTTAAAAATTGCTCATCAGCGCAGGGCCAGCCGACTGAGCGGGTACTCAAGCCCCTCCCTTGAGATGAATTTTATTTCCATTATAGAAACCATTTCTAAATGTAGGCCAGTATAAATGAGTATATCCAAATCTGTTTCCTTCCTTTCTGAATCGTTAAGTGGCCACCTAGCGCATTTAGGAAGTGCCTTCACTTTGCTCCTGGTGCAGAAGCGCTGTCGTCCTGACGCGTTGCCGCACGGCAGCTCGGACCCCACGGCACCGGGGCGCACCTGACGAGCCAGGGAGAAGTGTCCGGACTGCAGCTGAAATGAATGGAGCTGGAGCTGCCGATGGAAGAAACAGCGCGCCAGAGCCAGCGAAAGGGAGCGAAGGATGAGCCTCGCCTCCCTCCCTCCCACCCACCCCAGCGGATTGACAAGCATCTCGGCCACTCGCGAGGGCGCATTTGGGAGAAAGACGCGCAATTCTGCTCTGGCCGGGGCGCAGCTCGCCTTGGCTTCATTACTACGCGAGCAGCTCGGGAAGGTGGGCGCGTGGAGAGATTCCTTAATGGGCTGCCAGGGCTCAATCTGCGTAAGGTTGGGTGCCTGGGCAGACAGACAAGATGCCCCCTTTTGTGCCAGAGAAGAGAGAGCTGTGGTTGATGGGGGGAAATGTAGCATTTGTGCAGAAGGGTTATAGGGGTGTGTAAAGGAGAGGCTGAGTGTATGTATGGGCAGGACCACAGCCATCAAACGTGCAGAGTCCCTTGGGAAAGGCGTTTGTTATTCGTTAAAACAATTCCTTCTCTAACGCTGACAGGAGACTTTAAAATAAAACAGCATTTTTAAGGAGGAGCAGTGGCGTAGCGTGGGTTGTCAGCACCCGGGGCAAGGCAAGTAATTTGCACCCCCTAACCCATGGATTTGCGCCCAACGCGTGGATTTGTGCCCCCTAACCCTAACCCCCAGATGTTGTGCCCGGTGCGGCCGGCCCCCCCTGCACCCCCCACGCTACGCCACTGAGGAGGAGGATTTGGTAATCATCTCAATATTTCTATTCTTAAAACACTTTGGCAGCTGAGCCCCGTACAGTGCAATTCTATATGCATGCCAACTCAGACAGAAGTCCATGCTCAGTAAGTTGAGTGGAACTTATTTCTAGGTAAGGTAAGTGTATATGGAATTGGGAGTCTTAATTCTGCTTTGTGAGCTCTTTTCACGACAACAGTTATGTAACACAGGTTCTATTCATTGTCCATGGATTATAAACTAAGAGATAACAACTGAAGGATGGTTGTAGCCATGTAAAGCAGGATATGTAGAATTAAACATTGCTATTACAACATTAAACTTTTTTTAATGTGCAAACTACACAAAAATAAAGCTTTAATAAAAAATTTTTACGAAAACAATTCCTTTTTTTCTTTCTCTCTTTTTTAAAAAAACCCTAAAATTTACATATGCAGCTATAACCATTGCAGGTTTCCAAACATGCAATTTTGGTGTATCAACAGTGTTACAGGGGTTAAAACTGGTAGTGTTAGAAAGGCTTGAAATACTGAAACGTGTTTTGACAGGCTTGTACAAATAAACGGAGGCAGAGTTCCAAAAGCTACGTTAGCCATACGCAGTAGGATTTTTAAAAACTCCCCCCATCCTTTTGAATACCAGACCTCTCATTTCTTATCACAAACTACTTCTGAAATGCTTTAGTGGTATGGAAAGCTGTTATTTGAGGGGAAAAACACGAGTCCAAGGTCCCCTTGGGCATGTGAAACTATGGAGACTCTTTAATTCTTAAAAGTAAAAAAAAGTAAAAGTAAATTAATTGGGCAGGGAGAAAACTAGCGGAAGAGGGAGATCTCCTGCCACAAACTGTGAAAGGAGAAGTTTGAATGGACAACACATTTTTTTTAATGAATTGCTCCACTTCTAAACTGAGAGGCTATGAAAAAAGAAACACAAAGAAAAGTTGAATGTCAGTAAAACAAATCTCCTCCACGTTGCAATAGTGAGTATGTTTTGTTAAAGACCACCATGAAGGAGGAAGTGGTTTGAAGGCCTTTGAGGTGACACATTACCAGGAGTTTGCTCCAAACTAACAGAATTCTATGTCACTTCTTAGCCAAAATATGATTGGTTGGCACCCACCCACATGGCTTTCCAGGTCATCCAATACAGATACTTTGAGCTTGCATTCCTATTTATGATAATAAGTTATGAGGGTGAAGCTTATCTTTTCACTGCTCAGATTTCAATATTTAGACACCTATTCTGTCAGTTGAAAAGCGTGTGTGGATAAGATGCCGTTCAATCACATTGCGTTTGTGTGTAGTTTTTACTAGTTCTGCATGTAGGTCCTGTGCAACTGACACAACAGGGATCCTTGTCCATCTTTCACTCTCTTTCACAACGGCATTAGGAGGAGCAAAGATTTCCCACTGTAAATGCAGGTTGGGGCTTCTTTGCCTTCTTCCACCCCACTCCCCTCCATAAACTGACAAACATCCAAAGGAAAACAAACAAACATACAACCCATCTGAGCTGCTGAAGGCATTCTTTGCTTCGATTATGTTAAAGGTAACTATCTCATCATCAGAAGGCAGTTCCTGCTTCTAAAGAGTTCCAGGACAAAAATAAAAATAAAAAAGATCCCCTAGGTTTAGAGTATTTCCTAAAAAAAAAATTCTCTACATTCAAGTCAGCTACAATTCCCGCCTTTGCCTTCAAGTCAGCTGAAGGGCTCTTCTCTCTCCTGCATGCTCTGCTCTGCACTGAACTGCAGCCCAAAACTTTCTGTGCATTCGCAGCACCCGGCTTTCCTGTCGTGGCCCCCCTGGCCCGAATTCCACTTTGCATTCTTCCCGCAAAGTGAACAGCGGCTCGCTTCCTCCCGCAGGTGGGTTCTCATGTGGTTCACCAGGTTGAATTTGTGCAGGAACCTTTTCCCGCATTCGGTGCACTGGTGGGGCTTGACCCCAGTGTGGACCCTCCGGTGCCTGGTGAGGGTGGATTTGCGAGAGAAGTTCTTCCCGCATTCGGGGCACGGGAAAAGCGCGTCTTGCTTATTCACAGGCTGCTGGCCGTCAACATTCTGGCAGGCAAACTGGGCTGGCTGCAAGGTGGGCAGCATCCGGCTTCTCTGCTTCTTTATGCTTTCCTGTATTAGAAAGCCCCCCTCGTTTTTGGTCTGGATCTCTTCACCTGCTGGGTGGAAAGAGAAATTCCCATTTTAAGCAATCTATCAGACTGGTAGAAACGCTTGATAATTTCGCTGTTGGAAAGAAGGTGGTGTGTGTGAGAGAGGTGCTAAAAGCTGAAGGGTTGCTGCTGGAAGACATGCAATCTGATCCATAACGTATTGCTTCGCCTCCCTTCCTAAATATGTGGGAACTAGTTAAGATTCTGCATTGGCAAGGGAGGCAGAAGGTTATTTAGGGTGGTCTACATGGTTCTTCTCTATCCTTTATAACCTCTCAATTAAGCATTTTAATTGCGCACTATTTTTTTAAAAAAGGAAATACTTATTACAGATTGGTTTGCTTTATCCTGAATTTAAATGTTGTTGTTGGTTTGCTCCTGTTGTGGAGCAGCTATATAAATGCAGCAAGTGAAACAAATAATCCTGTAAAGTAGATTGGACTGAGAGCTGGCGGCTCACAGTGACATAATGAACTTCATGGCCAAGTGGGGATTTGAGTCCTATTTCAATACTATAACCATTACTGAACACTGGCTGTCAACTCTGCACATGCCCTGGAGCTGTCACCTCCAGTTAGTTACTTATTTACATAATTTATAACCTGGACCTTCAACATAAATTAATGCAACCAGGGTGGTTAACAAAGTAGCAAGGAAAGTATACTTTAAAAAATAATAAATCAAACAACAAACCATTCAAATAGACAGGAACCATCCAAAATTGTACAGTGTTAAACATGCTAAGATTAGCAGCTCTTAACAGTCTGGGGAAACAGAAATGTTTCTGCCTGGTTTCTAAAGTATAGTACCAAGGGGGCTGCCTACGGAGGATATGCCAAGGCTAGGAGCCACCACTGAAAAGGCGCTCTCTCTGGTTGCCACCCTCTGCACTTCAGAGGATGGGGGAATCCTGAGAAATGCCTTATATATGATGATCTCAGTGGACAGGCATATTGATGCAGGAAGAAGGCAATGTAAAGGTATTTCAATCTTTAACCGTGGAGGCTTCAAAGGCTAGGACCAACACTTTGAATTGCGCAAAGCGTAGAGAGAAACACTTAATATCATGCTAACACAATGAATGGTACTGGGTTGGATCCAGACTTGGGCTGCAATCTTATACCCACATCACTTGGGAGTAAGCCCCATTGAACTTAATGGGACTTACTTCTGAGTAGATGCGTATAGTTTTGCACTACAAGCTAATTGCACTTGGTTCCCACAGAAATCAAGTGGACCTAAGTCTAACTGACTAACTTTTCACTTGGCTTTTAATGGGAACTGAGTAAAACTAAGTTTGTCTGGATGCAGCCCATTACAAATATGAGTCTTAGCACTGAAAATAGGACTTCGCCTCATGATCTCTCTCAAATGCATTCCACAAAAATATGCCATTTTAGACATGAATAACTGAGGCTAAGTGTGACTTCCTTGAAGTACAGAATGAATGCACAACAGAGGTGTCACGTGAGCCTATTTTTCTCCGATCCAAGGTACTGCACAACACACTGGCTGCCTTGTGTTGATAATCCCAGAGCTGGGAACATAGAAAGGGAGGAAATATTCCAAGCGGGTGGGAGTCGGGAGAGAGAGAGAGACAGTGAAAAACAGTATAGGAGAGCAACCCGTTAATACTCTCACCTGTACTAGAATGCTATTGCAAAATCCTTACCCAACGAAGTGGCATTTTCGTTCACCTCCTCCTTGGCATCTCTGCAAAGCATCGTCTGCCTGGTGTCCAAGGGCACTTGATCAGTTTCTGGGAAGCTCACAGCCTCCTCGAGTACAAAAGGCCCCAGCACCTGAAAAAACAGCAAGGACCCCATTCAAGCCAGAGAGGGGTATGTTCATTGGAGAATTGGAAACGTCAGTTCAAAAATATAAAGGCTACAGGTTCAGTCTCCGGAGCCATCACTTTAAAAGGAGCACAGATTTGAAGGCAAGCAAGGAAAGAGCTCTGTCTGGAAAGCAACATTCAGTTGAGGAAGAGAGAGAGAGAGAGAATGTGCATGTGTACTGGGCTAGGTGAGCAGAGGCCTGATTCAGGGCTCATTCAAATGTGCACAATGAAGGGGAGGCTTGAATTAACAGTGCAGGAGTTAAGGCATGGCTCCTGTTGCTTCCTCACATGCACTGCTGTTTCATTGTGAACAAGAGAGAAATGAATCGGTTTAGCAAAGGACTTCACATTTAACAAAATGGAAGTTTCTACGTTGATGTTAGCCATTTCGTTTGCAAGCCACTTTTAACCACAGCGTACAGAAAAGTTAAAATGAAACAAACCTTCCCCACATACCCTTCCTGTGAATATAGCTTCCAAACGGGACATGATTCCACACCTATCACACAAACCTCTCTGTATGTGCAGCTTGTAGTGGTATAGTCCCTCTGTCTGTGAGGACTGCACCACCTCAGTTATGTACATTCTGTTATATTGGTGTGTATTCTGGGACTGTGAGGATGCAGTACATACCAAGTGAAAAATTTAGAATCATGAATCAGCTTATAGTGGTTTTTTTTTTAAAACTATGCGTAAACCTTACGAGATTTGTCCAATACTGAATGAAATATTACAAGCTCAAAAGAAAAGGCAGAGTTTCTAACCTTCGGAGCACAGCACATCAGCACCCACATAGCAACCACTACTTTTAGGGTTTTATATGCATTCTTGTGTACAAATGGCAAAGAAAAGCTTTTTAATAAATATAAAATTGATATTTCCCAGGGTTCTGTGCAAGCATTTCAATCTTGCAGTAGACCTCAGCAACATGATCACAACCCTGTAGCTTCCTAAAACATCCTGTTACTACTACAAAAAGTTCTCACCTGCTGATCCCACCTCTCGCCTTCCTGCTGCTTCAGCAGGAAATGCTCTGCCAGGGTCACGGCCTGAACGCAGGTCTTGGGGCGATACTCCTGAACCCAGTCCTGCATTTCCTCTGGCAGGATGGTCAGGAACTGCTCCAGGACCAACAGCTCCACAATCTGCTCCTTGGTGCGGCTTTCTGGCTCCAGCCAGCGGTGGCAGAGACCCCGCAGGCGGGCGCAAACCTCGCGAGGGCCCTCGGCCTCCTGGTAGCGGAAGTGCCTGAAGTTCTGGCGCTGCCTCTCCAGACTGACGGCATCCTCTCGCAAGATGGCGGCCTTCACTTTCCCATAATCCCCGCTCTCTCTGGGATCCAAGTTATTGTAGGCCTGGAGCGCGGCTCCATTGAGGGCGGGCATGAGCCGCGTCACCCACTGTTCCTTCGGCCACTTGCAGGCCTCAGCCACGTCCTCAAAGGTAGCCAGGTAGGTCTCAACGTCTTCCGTCAATGTGAGTTCTGGCACTTGCAGGTTCCTCCACGCAGGCGACTGAACTGGCGTGAGATCTGGGGTTGGCAATTCCTGTTGCCCCTGAATCTCCCACCGCTGGGGTGTTTCCAGCCGTTCGCTCCTGGTCTGCTGAGGTGTTATCAGCCTCAGGCCGCCTCCAGCTGTCCCAACCTGCACAATACGGTAGGTTTTAACTGAACCCTCTGATATTCCCAGTGCATCAGAACCCATTGGGTCTGGCTCCTTCTCCATTTTCACCGATGGCTGCACTCTTTGCTCCAGTGGTGCCGGACACTGGAGATACTGGGCTACCATATTCCGCTTGGCTGCCATTTTCCTCCTCATTTTTGAATCGGTTTATGTGAGTTTATGTGGCCTTTCACTAGGGTTTCCAACACCCAATTTGCCACCAGGAGAGCCTATCAGCTGCGGAAAACTCCTATGGCTGTTTCTTGATGCCAACCTGGAGGGGTGATAATCACACAAAAAATGGTAAGAATTAGAACCATTTAAATTGTAATTTCAGCAACATTATTAACAAGGCAGCAGGCTTCAATCAATCCATAGGTCAGCAAGGGCTCTAAAAATCTACCAGTTTGCTAGTCTTGTGAAAGATATTTCTTATGCTTGAAATATCATATTAGCTAGAATGAAGGCACAAAAAGTTCAGGCAAAACAAACAAGCAAAAACAATCTGATTCTGTCTTCTGAAAAGGGTGTGTAACAGCGGTATTTGAAAATAAGCAACACATTTCTTGCAAACCTCTTAGAGGTTTTACTACAGTCAATCAGTATACGTTTTGTAAAATAAGCAAGCACACATTTAGGCTCCTTCTGCATCAAAAAGCTGGCTTGGTTACATTTAAAACTGTCTTCAGAGGCAGCCCTACATATAACACATTGCAGTAATCTATCCTAGAGGTTACCAGAGCGTAGTCAACATTAGTTAGGCTATCCTTGTCCAGACAGGGGTGCAGCTGGGCCACCAGCTGAAGCTGATGGAAGGCACACTGTGCCACTGAGGCCATCTGAGCCTCAAGCAACAGCAAGGGATCCAGAATATGGTCACCAGATTTTTTTCAGTAAATCTGGGGACACTTTTTTTTGAAGCTGAATAGCAACAGGAAGCCAGTAGTGGGGATGGTGAGGCAAAAAATAAGATCCTAGGCCCAGGCACACATGCATATTGTATAAAGGTGCAAAGCCCTTCTTTTGCACCCTGTGAAACATAAATGCACAGAGTTTTTAAAAAAACTGGGCAATGGCCACTCGCCTGCAACTCCCGAGCCTTCCCCAATCAGTCAAAACAAAGGGGGAAGGGGGCAGGAGATCTGTACCGCTGGACGTCCCCGGTTCCCCTTCAGCAGTGGCAGCAGCAGTCAGCAGCCCAGAGCCAGCCTGGTAGCGCAGTTGGCTCTGGCTGGCTTCAGGAGCTGCTTGCCTCTGTGGCACCCGCCAGTTTGCCTCCCAGAAGTCCCCATATGATGAGTTTGTGTGCAACACATCAAATAGAGACTTCCGGCAAGGAAAAATGGCAGGCACCATAGCAGCGAGCAGTAAGTAGCTCTTGAAGCCAGCCAGAGCCAACTGCGCTACTAGGCTGGCTCTGGGCTGCTGCTGCCACATTACCTGGGGACAGATTTGCAAATCTGGAGACTGTCCCCAGGAACCAGGGACATCTGGTAACCCTAATCCAGAAGTACCCCCAAGCTGGGTACCCGCTCCTTCATGGGGAGCATAACCCCATCAAGAGAAGGCAAACCTATTACTTTTTTTACACCAGAGAAATCTGGGAACACGTAGTGCGATTCTGAGCCAGATCTTGGGCTACTTTCCCTCCCCCTGCCCACACACATTTGTTCCCATCAGTACCTGCAAATGTATTAACTGATACACTTGTTAGACCAACATATACTGTAGATATATATATATATATGGCAATCCTACTATGCCCTGTTCAAAAACCACTGCAATAAAATCAAACAAGAGAAGCAAAGCAGGATGAAGTCAGGAAAGGACAGAAAAATGAAACACAGGGTATTTTTTGAGGGGTGAGTGGGTAGATCTTACTGGTCTGATTTCTCACGTGCAGTGGTGCTTCTTGCCAACCAAGAAGTCCAGCGACTTCCAAGTCCACCCAAGTGTTCTCCACAGCTGCCTCAGATGGTCAATGCCTTACCCACACTTCTTGCCTTTGCAATTCCCATTGCTTTCTGGAATGGATGGCACCACTCCTCTCCGCCCTCCCCCTACCCACCCACCCTGAGCATGCTCAGATCAAATGGGCTGTGCAACTGACTAGGCCTCATTGCACCCATGTGGTCACAGACCACTTTGTATTTCCCACAAACAGTAGAGCACTGTTAAGAATGTATGCAATTGGCCGAGCATTGCAGACAAAAGGCCAGCCCAGGAGAGAGCATTGGCTTCACAAAAGAAGGCCATCAACTTAGCCGGACTGCCAGGCTCCTTTCTTTTCCAGGATTCTGCCCCCACCCATGCACAATAATCACCTTCACAAATACATGCGCATTATTATCTGCCCACAGTGCTTAGTTTCTATGGCCACATGCATACCAGAGTTTATACTTTTTTAAAAGTTGTTTAAGCCTCTAGGCAGGCCTAAAGTGTTGGGGTTTTTTTAGCCATCTATGTGCAGGGATTAGCACATTCTTAAGAACATTATCACTTAACTACAGAAAAAGATAAATTCTGTGCCTTTTAACAACAACATTAGAAGCACTTTCCTGCTATTGGGAGACTAAAAGTTTACCAGTTGACTTCTGTTGGTCATGCAGCTGTGAAATACCTGAAACATTCACTTTTAAAAAGAGGGAGTATTGTTACCACATACACAACATCACATCCTTCTACTTCACATAATTAAACCTGAGTATAAATACCAGCCTCTGGTTCCACAGGTTTAACACAGATTTAAAAAAAAACACCATTTCCCCCCCTTGCCCATAAGCACCTATTCAAAGGGTGAGGGAAATGGCAGGCTTTAACCACCCATTTTGGGATTCATAGGGGAGAGCTGCTCATTCTAAATACACTTGGGAAGGAGATGGAGGTCACCACATACAGCAGAATGAGATGGGCTATCCTGGGTCACTAGAAAGGGCAATATCATTTATGATTGTGGGAATGGGCAACATTTGCACCTCGAATAATAAGAAATATAAAAGGTCAAAACAACAATAACCCACTGACACCTGGGAAGTTGACCCAGTAGGAAATGGTCTGAGATCGGCTCCTTAAATTGCTAAGGTTTTTTTGTTTTATCTGCAGGAAGCTTGGCAGTGGGAGAGCCAACAAAAATGTCCCCACCTTTGGTCTGAAGTGGTGTAACCCACCCCACCATCTCTAGATTCTACCACCAGCTCATCCTGCCACTTGAGGAGACCCAGGTCCTAGTGACAGCCTAATTGAGTTCAGCAAAACACCTGAGAAGCTGCACACTGGCTTGGCTTGTGAGAGCTCCTCAATGATGGATGCTGCATAAAGTGCTGGAGCTTCCAAGATTCCAAGAAACCTTTCCCTCCACGCGTTGAAGTCAGCTGTTCCCCTCTGGGCTCCAGTGCTCTTAACAACTACATGACAGGAAGCAATTGAACAGGTGCAGCAATTCAGAGCCAGGGGAAGAGGTCGATAGGGAAAAGTTTATTCTGCCAAGTTTCTGCCCCTTATGCAGCTGTTGAAAGACAAAGAATGCCTGCCAGATGGTGGCTGCCCTAATGCTCAGGAAAAGGCTTTTTGCACATGTTCAGAGGCACCCTCTATAATTTTCTTCAGTAATAATAAGTACTAAATTACCTCAGCATAGCATAAGTATGATTTCCAGGTTCCAAATTTAAAGCCTGGTTTAAGCTCTGAATGTGACTATGACTGGTGGGTTAATCAGATGTATCAAGAGGGAGGCTTTATTTACAAATAGTTAACATTTTAAACTTTCTGATGGTAAGAGCTGTTCAGCTGTGGAACAGACTCCATTTGAAGGTGGTAGACTCCTGTTTTGGAGGTTTAGAAGCAGAGGTTGGATGGTCATCTGTCATGGATCCTTTAGTTGAGATTCCTGCATTGCAGTGGTTGGACTAGATGACCCTCGGGGTCCCTTTCAACTCTACAATTCTACGTTTCTATAACTGTTTGAAATATAGCATGGTTTAGCTTCTTATAAGACATTGAGCCATTAGTCAGCATATATTCCCTCTGGAAAAAAGGAACAATATTTGAGTTACATTGCATTATGGCTGAATGAGTTTTAATTGATTGTTTGATTTGCATATGAATAAAACAGTAGTTTTGGAGGGGGAAAGTATTCTTCCTTTGTTTGTATGTGACATTTTAGAAGAGGGATTAACTTCTGTGTGGGTGTGAAGGGGGAAAGCCCACCATTTAATATCTTACCCCTATTTGTCAGGGATGCCTTTGCAGCTGATTAAACTGCAGTTAGTTAATCAATTACAGATTGCAGCTTTAGCTAATATCGCAAAAAGAAACACGAAATTCTAAAACACTTTGCATGCAGTTTATAACAAGGCAGGGTGCAAAATCTCCAACCCCCTTTCTCCTTACCTCATTTCCTTACATCTACCTGCCCCCCCCCCCAGTAAACAGCGTGACTCGCTTTTCAGTGCCCAGATTTCAAAACGGAAGATACAGTAAATGATTGCCATGCTGTGAATCAATAAATAATTCTCCATACTTTAGGTGAGCTCTGCACATGTATTAATTGTAGAAAAGGACATTTTCGCAGGTGCAATTCTTCCAACCCCTTCAGTACTATTGCACCAGAACACCCTGTCCCTGCAGAAACTTCCAGTCCAAAGCTCACAAGCAATCCTATGCACGTTGACTCAGCAGGAAGCCCCACCGTGTTCAGTGGACCTTACTCCCTAGTAAGAATGTTTAGGATTGCAGCCTCAGTTTATCAAAACGCTAAACCAAAGAAAAAGTGCATGGTGTTCACTCTACAGAACACATAGATGTAGCTACCTAGTCTTCACACCTTATTAAGGCTATAGTCTAAACATATCTGCCTGGGAGCAAGTCTCAATGAACCCGAATCTGATTTACTTCCGAGCAAGCGGGCGCAGGATCAGGCTGCACAGACCTAGGCGACCGGTTTAGTGGGGCTTGGTCCCAAAGAAGCGTGCATAGGATTGCGGGCATATTTATTTAATGACTTGACTGAAGCCGCTTTCTTGCCAGCGTTACTGGCGAGCGCCCTTAACTCCTCCCATTGCTCCCGCAGGGTCATAAAACAGGCTATTAAGAAGCATTTCTAAACCCTCCTTTGACAGCCGAAATAAATTAACGTTCTGTTCCGCAAGATTTTAAGTGGTCTGGGCTAGACTCTCTCTGTCTCCCCACCCCGCTATCCTATCTCGTCAAAGAGAAGCGAGCGAGCACTTTTAAAAAGCGGCAGGTATAACGCAGGTAAATTAGGGACAGATGGTTTCCGCCTCCCCCACCCCACCTCGCTCCCCGGAGAAGTCATTTCTCCATGCAGCAAGTTTCCAGGTTACGCAGAACTCTTCGCCCGGCAGCTGATGCGCTGCTCATTTCTACGGTCTACGACTGCACAAAGCAAACGGGGGCAGAGGAGCAGGTGCAACCAGGTACCCAGAACGTTGCAGCAGCTCAGGACGAGGCAACTATACCTTTGGTGAGCCCTGGCTGAAATTAAGTTCTGCCCGGCAGCATGCACTAAACACAAATCACGGCAGGGTGGCTAAAGGGTGCAACTCTCATCTGTGTCTAGTGGTTCTGAAAATGCAACTTTCGCCAGGGCGGCTGCTGCGGCTGCTGCTGCGGGCTGTTCTGCTCGAGCTTCTGCCGGCGGTTAATTTCCAAATAATAAAAAAAGAGGTACCGGGGCTCAGAACTGCCCGGAAACCACATCCCTCTGACCTGGGAAGTCCTTCCCCCTGGTGATCCCAGATGTGTGGGAAATTGGCCGTGGTTATGCAGTGGCGTTGGCAAAGCACGTTGTCTGTGTTCAGAGGCACTTTCCTCTCGCTCGCTCTTTCATTTGTTCCCGGCGATGAGCTTCCCGGCGTTGGAAAAAAAGGCACTCGGCGCTCAGATCCGTTTCAAACGAAGCCTTAAATTTTTGCTAAGTAAGACGAGAAAGGGTTAACGGGCGGAGCTCTCTGGGTCCTAGAGCCGCCTTGATTGTTTTGGAAGTAGGGGGTTCCTTTTCCCGCTGCACAGCTGGGGAATGCAAGAGCTTTTCAGGGTGAGTTGGGGTGGCTGTAACCGGGACACAATTGGTGTGTGTGTGTGTGTATGGATAAAGAAAGCCAAACAGAATAGATAAGCTACAGCTGGGTTTTTTTGGGTTTTTTTACCAGTATGGAACAAACTACGCTCCGATTTTGCGCATATCGACTTGGAAGTTCCTCTAAGCTCCTTGGGACTTATTCCCAGTAAATGTGAATAGGATCGCAGCCTCAAAGCTATTGCTCAAAAAACAAACACACCCCTCCTTGTTTGTGCTTGCTTTGTAAGTTTGCTGCCTAAAAAGCGAATGTCCTACTTCCGTGCACCAATAGTTTTATACAGTGCAAGTCGAGTTCAGAAAGTCTGCAGATTCTACCGTTTGGGAGCTAACTTTTAAGTGGAATTGTTTTCCCACACACCTTTTTTTTCCAGGAGCAACGTCAGGTAGAATTGCCAACTTTTCAAGTGGACTCTTATGCAGCTCTGCCTTTCATAGCGACTTCCTGTGCAGACATCATCTCCTTGATGTGTTTTGGGTGCGGGCAGCCTGGGATCACCTGTTGGATTGTTAAAGGCCACAAAAACCGCCAAGGCTCATTAGTTGGTTTGCTGGTGCGAGGACTCTGGTCTGCCTAGGGAACCTGGAAGTCTCAGAATATGTAATGATCAGAACTGTGGTTGTTCAGTGGGTGAAAGAAAGGTCCTCTTTGCATGTTCAAAGATAAAACATTTAGGGACCAATTGGGAAGCTGACCCCACTTGTTTGTTCTTCCACTAGCATAATGTTCTGCTGTCACCTGCCATCCCAGTTTTGCACCGTGAATTGCAAGCAGAGGCTCTGTAAAAGTAATAATAATGATATATGCTACCCTGTTTCCCAAGTAGTTCAGGGCATCATCAACATTAATTTCATTTAACACTTCCCTTTTGCAATGAAGTCTCAAAGCGATTTGAAAACAGTGAAATACAGGATATAAAAACAATTTATAACCAGAGAAGGTTTAATCACTAGTAACAGTATACATAGAATGCTCATCCAATAATAAGTGAATAAGGATCAAGTCCTACCCACCCTACTAAAAGATGAGCACCACCACATGAGGCAAAATGAATTAACCGGAGGCCTGGGTGAATGGAAAAGTCTTGGGCTGGTGACTAAACGTTGACAGAGATGGGGCCAAGTCTGTCTCTCTGAGAATACATGTTTCCCATCCTTTAGTACAACAGGAACCCTGTGTAGTAGGGTAAACTGACAGACCATCGATCAAGTGATCTTTAATCACTCCCCCACCCCCAGTCAAGCTTCCACAGCTCTAGCCTTTCCTTGTAGGGCAGGTGTTCCAGCCTAGCCCCCAGCCCCCAAATCACTTTGGTTCTCCTTTTCTCCCCCTTGTAAGTTTTTACAATATCCTTCTTGAGATGAGGCAACCAGCACTGTACATAGTGTTCCATGTGTGGCTCATCAAAGATTAGTATGATATTGGCAATGTTCTTTACTGTTCCTTTCCTAATAATTCCTAGTGTGGAATACACCATCCTCATGGCTGCTATACATTGCACTGCCATTTCCATGGAGTTGCTTGTCACAACAGTCCCAAGATTTCTTTCCTGATCAGTCGCTGCCAGTTCAATATATGTGAAACTAAGATTGTGGGGGGTGGCTTTTCTGTTTGCTTTTTGCCCCAGTGTGATCACAAAGCACTTAGCTTGCACTGAACATCATTTGCCATTTATCTGGCTTTATTGTCCACCGAGCTTGGAGAGATCTGTGTTGGGAGCTTTTCATGTTTGCCTTGCATTTTCACTTTAAATAACTTTGTTAGCAAACCTGGTGACCTCACTGCTCACTTCCAGCTCCTGTTCAATTCCTAAGAAGTTTTGCAAAACTGAAATAAATAAAATCTAATAAAATCTCCTATTATTTACATACACACAATATTGCCAGCACTATTCGCTGTTCAGTGCAAGTTGTGCCAGTACCATACACAAGTTTCTTTTTTGACTTGCTGAGGCACAGGAATATGCATTACAAGCACAGTCCAGCTCTTACCAATGTTTACTGCACCGTTCCTATACTTCAAAATCACCTGCCAAAAAAAGCTGTAAATACACCCTGCCCGGCACCTGCCCATTAAGTGTTATTGTGGTTAATTCTCCAGGCAGTGTCTGTTTCCTTATTACTAAACAGCTGTCAAGCATTACCATTTCCTAAATATTTATATGCATGCCGGCTAGTGTGGAGAGACTGGCACAGAACAAAGGGCCCAGAGCTAGTTGCAGAGTGTAATTTGATACAGGTGCACTCGCCAAAACAGCATACCTGAGGCTGATAAAAAAGTCCTAGCTGAGTTTGGCACTGCCTCCCAGTAGTTCTAGGGACATAGTTCTTCCTTTTTCAAACTCCTCAATTGTTTCTTTGTTTTATTTATTTATCATGTGTATATTGCACCATTCCTCCAGGATTATCCCATTTTTATCCCCAGAACAACCACAAGATAAACTAGAGCATTGGCCATTGATGTATATGTTGCATTTTTAGCCCATATTTTGGGTGGCATTCATAGGACTTCCTTGCCCCTCCTCATCTTCACAACAACCCTGTAGGATCCCGATTGGCCCAAGGTCGTGCAAAGACCTTCATGGCAGGGTGAAGCTTTGAACTGAGTTCTCCATGGCCCAAATGCAGCACTGTTCCTACAGCACACTGGCTTTCAATAACTACTTGTTCAAGACCAATCAACAAGTACAGATTTGAACCTAGGTTTCACTGCTCCCAAAGTTCCAACATCTGATCTACCACAAGTTTCTCTTGCTGTTTCTTCTGCTGTTTGCATGCCTCCTGTTTGGATTTATTTCTTTTTAACACTTTCCTGCTCTAAAGCCAAATTTGCCCAGAGGCAGCTGGTTGCCATTACTGTATTAAATATGTTCAACTTTATGTTTGCAAGACTCCATCTTTAAGGGGTAGGGATGGAGGAAACTTTTATTTCTGTGGGATTTGGAAGTAGATGGGGTTACACAGCATGTGTGATGGGGGACAAACAAGAAAAGCAGATACAGTGGTATCTCGAGTTACAAACGCTTCAGGTTACAAATGCTTCAGGTTACAAACTCCGCTAACCTGGAAAAGTTACCTCAAGTTGAGAATTTTGCCTCAGGATGAGAATGGAAATTGTGTGCCGGTGGCGCAGCGGCAGCAAGAGGCCCCATTAGTGAAAGCACACCTCTAGTTAAGAACAGTTTCAGGTTAAGAACAGACCTCCAGAACGAATTAAGTTCCATAACTAGAGGTACCACTGTAGTTGAAACTGAGGAATAGGTGAATATGCGCAAGAGATTAGAAACAAAAGAATGCCCAGAGTAGAATGAGAGTAATGGAAAGGATGAGGAACATCTGCAGGACAGCAGAGTGAGTGAGCTTAATAAAGAACATTACAAAGTTAGGACTTTTTTAATTTGACAGTCATCTGTGTTAGTTTCCCAGAAAGGGAGTAAATAATCCAGGCAGGACACAGTGTGCAAGCTATCCAGGTGCAGCAATCTGTGTGCAGAAAAGGTGGTGCAAATACTTTTTTTGAATTTTATCCTCATACATTGGTGCGACATCCCTTCCTAAAAAAAAACACCAAATCTCTAAGTGTGTGCCTTGGGACTACACTGACTTCACAAAACTGGCTGCTTCCAATTGCTTCTTCCCGTGGTTTGTGAATGTGCTCTTTCACACGCAGCTGCTTAAGCGGGTTTGTGTGGCTTGCAGCCTTGCAGCTACTACGAGCCTTTAAACCTGCACAGGCTCTTTAACTTCTTCGGTGGGTGGGGGCTGAGATGCCTTCCCACAAGCCCCTGGGGCTGAACATGAGATCGCCATAGACTTGGAAGGGTAGACTGACGCGCAGGGTTCATTTCCTGGTTTAGATGCTCGGGGAAAATCTACAGACCTTCGGATGTTTGCTTTGATTGGGCAGAAATGTTCATCCCTCCCCGTCAAACGATAGTAGCATAGACAGGAACTCGCATCTCTTTTTGTATTTAAATTGTTTGTTTAGCTTTTGAACATTGAATAGGACCGCATGCCTGCATTTAAGTTAAAGGAGCGCAAGGTTTCTGTAGGCAATTAAGTGCTGGATTTGGGCTGGGAATCTGATGGTTGGTTGTTTGTTTCCTGGCTACAAATCAAAACCAACTTTAGCCCCACGTTTGGCTTGCAGTATTAATAGTGGGCTATGTTCCTCCTTGGTAACAGCCTGCCATCTTGCATGAAGTAAGAACTAAGTTAGAAAGGCACAGTCTTGTGTCTTTGCTCTTATCTTTTGTTTCTGGGTGGGCATGCTGCTTAGCAATCATGACTATACTAAAATCTTGGATTTCTTCATCACTCCTCCTAATATCAAACTCAGGTAGTGTGTCCTAACAGGGTTGGAGCTAAATGATGCCACCAAGAAGCAAAAGAGAAGTATGGATATGCTTTAGGGAACCCCAAGGTATGGAAAACTATTATTATTATTAATAATAATTATTAAGCCCCCCTCCCCCCGAGAAACAAACACAAACAGCCCAATGAAGACTGGGTAGTAACCACAGAACCTTGAATGTCTGTTGGAAAAGAAAAACCGAGTTTCTCCCCTGGGACAGTAAAAGAAAAAGATGAAACTAAAGGAACTAGGAAGTTTCAAATCTCTGTGATGGTAAAGGTAAAGGGACCCCTGACTGTTAAGTCCAGTTGCGGACAACTCTGAGGTTGCACACTCTATAGGCCAAGGGAGCTGGCGTTTTGTCCGCAGACAGCTTCCGGGTCATGTGGCCAGCATGACTAAGACGCTTCTGGCGAACCAGAGCAGTGCATAGAAACACCGTTTAGCTTCCCGCCGGATCAGTACCTATTTATCTACTTGCACTTTGACGTGCTTTCGAACTGCTAGGTTGGCAGGAGCAGGGACTGAGCAACAGGAGCTCACCCCGTTGCGGGGATTTGAACCGCCAACCTTCTGATCGGCAAGCCCTAGGCTCTGTGGTTTAGACCACAGTGCCACCCGTGTTACTATCTATTATTATTATTAATAATAATAATTTTATTATCTCCCGAGCAGAGGTGACATGATTTCTAAACCACCTATGAGGGCATAGGAATCTTGCTCTTTTTAAAAAGTGACTGAATAAGTTATAAATTGAAGGATGAGGTGGGGCCATTGGGGTGTTGCTGCAATTTCACATTTGAAATGTGGCGAGGGCATGCATGCAGGTTAAGGATTAGGCACAGTCTCTTTTGTGCTGGGTTTTGATCCAAATTCCACTCCCTGCTTTAAAATAAAAATAATTTTGGACTGTTACAGGTGTTTTCATATACACAGTACTTGCCTCCTGAGAAGTACAGTCAGATTTGTTAAAAAATAAAAATCAATTCTGCAACAAGCTGTATGTGTTTAGCTCCCTCTGGTGTTTAAGTTTTAAAATGACAGGCTGTCAGGTATTTGATGTCAACTACTGTATTTGCTGGGGACGCAGGTGGCGCTGTGGGTTAAAGCCTCAGCGCCTAGGACTTGCCGATCGAAAGGTCGGCGGTTCGAATCCCTGCGGCGGGGTGCGCTCCCGCTGCTTGGTCCCAGCGCCTGCCAACCTAGCAGTTCGAAAGCACCTCCGGGTGCAAGTAGATAAATAGGGACCGCTTACCAGCGGGAAGGTAAACGGCGTTTCCGTGTGTGGCTCTGGCTCGCCAGAGCAGCGATGTCACGCTGGCCACGTGACCCGGAAGTGTCTCCGGACAGCGCTGGCCCCTGGCCTCTTAAGTGAGATGGGCGCACAACCCCAGAGTCTGTCAAGACTGGCCCGTACGGGCAGGGGTACCTTTACCTTTACCTTTACCTTACTGTATTTGCTAAATGGGAAAAAAGTCAGATGGAAAATACATCGGAGACGTTTTCCAAAGTAAAGGTGCAAAAAACTCTCATGGTCTGATTAGCAGTGTATTATTTTTTTTTTAAATCTCTTGCAGCCACAGCTGGTCTTGGTCATGTAGCTCCATTGTTGCTCAGCCACTTAGCATCACTTCTTTTATCTTTGGCCCAGACTCCTTCTGTGAAATGTCACAACAAGCATGCACAGAGTGCCTTTTCCTCGTGGCCAAAACTTGATCTCACAATTTCAGTGGTGCTGTTTAGGTAATTTTAGACCCTGGACTCCCAAACCCTGGACTCACTATGGAGAATGCCTGCTTTTGGGGTGCTGCTGGATGATTATTTGATAATCTTGGTGATCTTTCTGGTCTTATGTGTGTGTGTGTGTGGGGGGGGGGAGGTACTTTAGGTAACTGTCAGACTTTTAATATAATTGCACCACCAACCAGAAGTTAGGTAGGCTAACATACTCAAATGAAGGCCAAGGAATACAAGAAGAACATCATAATCATTTCATTGTTTATACTCCACCTATCTGGTTGGGTTGCCTCAGCCATTCTGGGCAGCTTCCAACACATATTAAAAACATAATAAAACATTAAACATGGACTGAGGAATCTACACACGTATAGTTTTGTGTGTAGATTTTTCTACATTTGAAAATCATGATCTTGAAGGACTCTGTAACCCATCAAGAAACTTATGCATGTTCAGAAATTCACTTTGTTTGTGCTCCTCCTTCAAACCATCACAGAACACAGGAGTCACATGGGGCCAGTGACATTATTGAAAGGAGTGTTCTTTCCCATTTAAGACTCCTAAGTATCAGAAGGTGTTGATTTTTTTTGTACATTACTGTCAATGAATGTGTCTTATTGAAGCTCAAGACTATTTGAGTGTGTGGTTTAGTATTGTCCATACTGATAGGCGATAGCTCTTCAGGGTGCTAAGAAGAAGGTCTGTCTTACCAGCTTCTCCCAGATTCTTTATGTACTTCCTTGAATGAAATATACCTATGTATCTTTTGGAGCAAGAGAGCCCTGAAATTAGCTTGCAAGATGTCATTTTAGAAACAACAAACCAGTGAATAAAACATCAATTTAATATAAGCAACAAAAACAAAGAATAAGTTACATTTACCCCATCATTGCTCTATTTATTAAGCTCAGGTCATGTATCTTTCCACCACAAAAAAAGGAAAAAGTGAGGGAAGCTCTATTTTGCAAAAGGTATACAATGGAAATTTAGAGCTGACTCTTCCCCATCCTTTATTATTTATGAAGTGAACTGAATAATGCTTAGTGGACTTAGTGGACTTAGAATTTAATTTAATTAGAAGTATAATTGCTCATATATCTTCAGCTGGGAGGAAGGATGAAAGGAGTCTCTAAACTGCCAAAGAACTGAGAAGGTTCTTTACTGAGTCACTTGCAGTTTGACAGACTGCTCTTCTTCCCAGGCTGAGAGGGAAAATGGTAATATTTACTGGGTAATATTTACTGGGACAGAGTGACTCTTGCAGCTGTTGTTAAAGTTGCAAAACAATGAAGCACGGGAAGGAGCAAATGAGAAATTTCTGGAACAGTGGGATATCAGCTTCACCCAAGGCAAGACGCATAACAGCAACAACTGGGGGAAAGAAAGACATAACATCTTACAAGGACAGGAAGGAACACCATGGACAGAATAATTGCCACACACAGAAAGATATAGGATATAGTTTGAGTTCCTCACTTGTAGTTTTATAAATCATTTAATGTGTCAGCACAAATAGAAGTTATTAATACTGCAGTTGTTGTATGAGGGATTATTATTATGACTGGAATGTACTGTAATTAGAATTAATAAGATTTTGAATGCAGAAGTAAAGAAAACCATGAAACCATCACATCTAGCATGTGGGGGGACGGACTTTCTCTAAATTATATAATTTATATAATTATATAATTATCTAAATTTATATAATTTGGTATTTGAACGATTGGTATTATAAATTGGTATTGTTATAATGAGGCTGTTATTGGACTGTAATTGAAAATTAATAAAAAATTATTAATTAAAAAACACACAATTTAATTCCCAAAACATATACAGTTGTACCTTGGTTCTCGAACGGCTTTGTTGTTGAACAAATCGGCTCCCGAATGCTGCAAACCTGGAAGTAAGTGTTCTGGTTTGTGAATGTTTTTCGGAAGTGGAACGTCCAACGTGGCTTCCGCTTGAGTGGAGGAAGCTCCTGCAGCCAATCGGAAGCTGCGGGTTGGTTTTCAAACGGTTTTGGGAGTCGAATGGACTCCTGGAATGAACTAAGTTCGAGAACCAAGGTACCACTGTACAGACTGGGTTAAAAATCTCCAGTTACAATGTTTGCTGGATAAGTCTTACTGTCAAGTAAATTGAATCTGTCATGAATAACTGTCAGGATCCACAAGAAATGCACATTCTTTATGGATAATCTCACACATTGTGGTTCATCGAGGCAAGTCAAGACTTGCTTTGCTATTGGGGTTTGAGAACTTATCTGTGAGAAGTATATGCAAAATTATTCATCCATGATGCTGATGGAACTAAGGTGTGGCACTCCCTCCTCTCATCTTTCTGAACAATCTGCTTATCTTCAAACAAGGGAATACGGATTTTTCCAGCGATCTATCTCTGCAGTTACCGGGCCCATGGACAGGACAGGATAAAGCTTGTCAGGACAGAAGATACAGAAAGTGTGCAATTTACTTCTTGTGTGGACGTCATAAAAAGATAGGGTTCTGGAACTTTTCTCCTTATTTAGGAACATTCCTATATTTGTAATATTTCCAGTCACTTCTAGATGGGTCCTTGGTTTTGTCTGACCCAGTAATCTTTCCCACCATTAAGTCCTATGATCCTCTGACCCAGTAGCCATTCTCAGGACGCAGTTTTGCCTTCCTTTTTCTATGAACAGAATGAGAAGCAACCCCTAAGTCCCAATTTTCTTTTTGGCCAATTTCCACTTCCCAGTAATATTTGCCTTCAGGAAAAATGTGTGCTGCCACAATGAAGGTATGAAGGGTTAACATATCACTGTAGTAAAAAAGCTTAGAAATATTTCCTGTGACTGAAACACTTCCGGTTGTGAGGGAGCTGACTCGGAGTCGAAGACCACGTCAACTGCAAAGTAAAGAAAACAGATTTCATTAATTTGACAACGACGCCACTTTTAGCAAGCTGCCATTGTACCATGTGATAAATAGAAATTTCAATTCAACATCCCATTGCTAGGGATTTTCACTCAGAAGTAAATCCCATGGAGGTCAATGGGACATATTTCCTCACGATCTCCAAAGTGCCTTCCAGGAAGGTGTCTGCTGACTGGAAAAAGGATGCATCAGAGCAGAGGAAGGCGCTTTTGAGATTGTATAAGGATTGCGCCAAAGTTCCTCTGGGAGGCCGTTCCTGCAAGGCAGCGGTGGTGGAAGCAGCAAGGTGTGTATGGGAGCAAGCAAGTGGTGGGAGAGCAAATGGCGCTGTCAAGATGGTGGCTGGGGGAAAAGAGGTGGCAGTACAGTGTACCAGTGCATATCGCCTCAAAAAAAGCACTGATGACAAATGAAAGAAGCATCCATCTCTGAGGGCCTTCTGGCGGTTCCCTCATTGCGAGAAGTGAGGTTACAGGGAACCAGGCGGAAGGCCTTCTCGGTAGTGGCACCTGCCCTGTGGAACGCCCTCCCATCAGATGTCAAAGAGATAAACAATTATCTTGACCTTTAGAAGACATCTGAAATCAGCCCTGTACAGGGAAGATTTTAATCTTTGATCTTTTATCACGTTTTTAGTGTTCTGTTGGGAGACACCCATTATTATTATTATTATTACTAGTACTACTTTTAATTTACGTATATTTCTCCTAATTTTTAGAATCCTATCCACTGAATTGGAGAGAACATTCATGTGGTTTTAAACACAAAAGCACACACAAGCAAGGCAGATACTAGTACAGTGGTCCCTCGGATTACATACGCTTCAGGTTACATACGCTTCAGGTTACAGACTCTGCTAACCCACAAATAGTACCTCCGGTTAAGAACTTTGCTTCAGGATGAGAACAGAAATTGTGCTCCGGTGGCACGGCGGCAGCGGGAGGCCCCATTAGCTAAAGTGGTGCTTCAGGTTAAGAACAGTTTAAGGTTAAGAACAGACCCCCGGAACGAATTAAGTACTTAACCCGAGGTACCACTGTAAGATGGCACCAACCTGCATCCAGCAATTCACTATTTCACTATTTAACATAAGTGTTTTGTTGTTTTTTTTATAAAAAAAGTCTGGACATTTTCTTCAGTGCTGCAGAGGAATCTCCTCCATTTACATTTTTTAAAAAAACAAAACAAAAACAAATTCACCTGCAGCTTTTGATGGCAAATAAAAGCATTTCCTGGATCTTTATTGCATCCTTTTGGGACTGGAAGGATGATGACAAAGGAAGATTTGGGTTGTGCTTTACAGGATCATCTGAATAAGCGGCACAACACAAAGTGTGCAGAACTTTCTGATTCCCTCCCACCACTAAAGCCCATTGTCTTTGCTTGTATTCTGCTACTTATATTTACAAGTATGTCTATTGCAGAAGCGTCATCTTCCAAAGAACATGGAGGGGGCTCTGACATGAAGCTTGCTCTGTGCCTGGCTCCACATTCGGCCTCAACAGTGGGAGAGGGGCAGTCCCCTAAAAAAAAGATTGGGAAAACTCACAGAGCCTCAGCCCCCTGGAGCTGGAGCGTTTGGTTTATTGACTATTTTATTTAGGAGACAAGTGGTTCTTCCCATATTTTTTGTTTCGTTTTGTTATGTTATGGTGTTCTGTTTTGTGGTATCTCCCAAAGTACCTCTGCAAATACTCAATAAAGTCTAATAAAAGAAAGAAAAAAGTACGTTGTTCTCACGTCTGAAGGAACAGGCCTCTCAGAACTCTGTGAATAAAGGAATGAAGAAAAGTAATTCTTAGTAAGTAGTTCTTTTCACATAACAACCAGCAATGTTGGCACAAGCTATCCAACGAGCTGGCCCACAGCACTTCTCCACACACCACAGAGGTGATCATGATGGTGTGTGTGTGTATGTGTAATTTGAATGTGAATATGACGAAGACTGAGGTGAATCCAGGTAGTGGCAGGTGGTGATCAAGGGAATCTTTAAAACTCCATGCCAGCATCATCATTGTGGCTTAATTGAAGGCCCTTCACTGAATGAATGCCCACTGCTGAGCACCTTAACCCTCCAAACTGATACCTACTTTTTTCATGTGTTTTGCCGCAAACAAAGAGAAATGGAATATATGGCTATATTTTAATTGGATCAAATGGTTGTTTGAAAGCAGAAACATTTTATAAGGCATACCTTGTTCTTCCTGCAATTTTCTGTTTTCTTGTAATACTGTAGTCCTAAAAAAGAGAAATGTATATGGTTTTCATTCTAAGCAATATCACCTGCCAATCCCCTAATAGAAGGAATGATTCAGGTCCCTTGAGGTGAGTGGCATAGATATGACGGGGGGATTTCTACAAATACCACTGAGTGTGGTATAGGCATTATTTGTATATGTCTTTCGATGAATTGACTGGAAGACTATGGACTCGGCTAGATTGGTAAAGAAAAAGCGATTTGTATTCATAGTATATGCAATATAACACTGTGACACCAGATGGCGATGTGGAGTCCCGTTTTTGCTAAGCCGATTTCTCATTAAAAAGTTTACAATGCACTTAACTGAAACTTGAAGCTTCTTTGATGCATATAGATCCAGCCTGTGAGTCAAGGGGGGTGGGGCAGTGTGTGTGCATGAATTCAACAGTGCTTAGTTTCCTTTTGCTGTTTGTTAATGTTGTTAATATTGTTTTGTGGATTATGAGTGCTGTCATGCTTTGTGAATTTTAGATTATGACTTCTTTGTGGTTCTGCTGTTTAATCTGTTTTGTTAGTTATTTTGTTGTTTTGTTAGTTGTTATAGAAAGTGGTTGTTTTACTGATGAGTTGTAAATTATTTTGTGTGCTTTATGTTGTGATTGTGATGTTCTATTACGTTATTGTTTGTAAGCGACTTTGTGACTCATGTGAGTGAAAAGCAGCACAGAAATATAATGATGAATGCATGAATTACATCATCTAACATTTAATTTAAAATCTAAAAGGTACGTGAAAAACAAAGGTAACTCTGTTAGTGCATCAAAAGAAACAACCAGATCTACAATTGGGCAATACTTTCATTAAAGGTAAAGGTAAAGGGACCCCTGACTATTAGGTCCAGTTGTGTCTGACTCTGGGGTTGTGGCGCTCATCTTGCTTTATTGGCTGAGGGAGCTGGCGTACAGCGTCCGGGTCATGTGGCCAGCATGACTAAGCCACTTCTGGTGAACCAGAGCAGCGCACAGAAACGCTGTTTACCTTCCCGCTGGAGCGGTACCTATTTATTTACTTGCACTTTGACGTGCTTTCGAACTGCTAGGTTGGCAGGAGCAGGGAACGAGCAATGGGAGCTCACCCCGCCGCGGGGATTCGAACCGCCGAACTTCTGATCAGCAAGTCCTAGGCTCTGTGGTTTAACCTACAGCGCCACCCGTGTCCCTTAATACTTTCATTAGGACCAGCCAAAAAGAAATGGCAACAGCTGCAGGGTTTCTTTTGTTTTCTCAGCTGTGGACCAGAGCAGTGGACAAGGAAGTCCAAGTAGAGTAGTTATGTGGCAGTTAAGAGATCTGAATAAGAAGATGCAGTAGATACTGGGGTGTTGGTCCTTAATAGGTAAGACAGAACACCATAGAAACTATGCATGGAGTGGGGCACCCAATCAGACTTAGCTTAGTCTCTCACTACCAACAGAGAGTCACAGAGGAGTTGATCAAGGCTACATTCAGCAGGGGACAGTGTTTCCATTCAGCTATAATGATCGTCAGCAGCGAACAGTCCAGTAAGCATGGGAACGGTTATCAGTTCAACTGAGTTTTATTTACAAGCATATTCACAGAGCTGCTCTCACACACATCCACCACACATCAAAGATGTTCGAATCTGAGTCTTTCTGGTTATGTTTCCAACAAGATCCATGCCAAAACCTCTTAAGCCTGCCTCTGTGTTTAAGTTCTTCCTGTAGGTGTGCTCAACATTGGGACTTTGGACTGAGAGTGTTAATTGGCTCTCCATCACTGTCACTAGAGAGTGGTTCCGGAGTCGAGTCACCCGACCCCTTGGCAGACTGTCTTCGTCTGGGCTCTCTTCCAGCCCTCCATCTCCCATTGATAAGGGAGTGCCAGGTCTAGAAACGGGGTGTCATTTTGAAAAGACAAGCTTCCTGTCTCTTCTGGTCGCTGACTCTCCTCTCCTACCCCATCTCCTGCCTCATTTGCTGGGTCCTGGAGAGCCAGGTTTCTGACATCAGCCCCTAACCCACAAATCAGTTAAGGGAAGAGCTTGGAACACTCCACCCCAGATAATGTCCTGTGTTTAATGTTTGGCGCAGACTGGCAGAAAATGCTTCATAGCACAGGAATAATCTTGATGGTTTATTTTTTAATACAAAAATGACAAAGGCAAGCTACAAAACTGAGGGAAACCTAGGCAATGGCAGATGGTGATTGAGTGATGAACAAAACCTTCAGGCCCAGCGATCTTTAAAACTCTGTGTTGGTGTCATCATTGTGGCTTAATCTAAGGCCCCTAACTAAAGGAATGCCTGCCAATGTGCACCTTAACCCTCCAATCTTCATGTGTTCTTTCATGTGTTTTTTCCACAAAGAAAGAGAAATGGAATATGTGGTTATATTTTAATTGGATCAAATGGTTGTTTAAAAACAGAAACATTTTATAAGACATACCTTTTTCTTTCTGCAATTTTCTGTTTTCTTGTAATCGTACTAAAAAGAGAAATGCAAACAGTGAAAAGCTTATTGTTTTCATTCTAAGCAATATGGCCTGCAATCCCCTAATAGAGAGAACGATCCAGGTCCCTTAGGGTTAGTGGCATGCCTAACAGGAGGGATTTGCCCGACAGGGTTGCTTCCCCTGCTGACAGCAATCATTAGCTGCAGACACAGGACAGGCAGACATCTAGTCTGTCTCTGAATCTCCTATACTTCTACAAAATTAGAATTCCAGAATACTAGGCATGAAACCCCCCCCCCCAAGAGAGAAAAGCAGCCCCGAAAGGGCTATTTGTGCGTGCTCATAATGCTGATATTTACTGGCTGGAGTAACACAGGGGAAAGTATGGGCCAGGGAAGACATTCACGTAACATTTCTCAATCTAGACACCAGTTTCTTAACATAACTAAGGTATTCATAAACAATTAATAGAACATCAACGAGTATAAAACCAAACCAAACAATTCTTCATAAGATAAACCATCACAAGATCAACAATCATAAGATACAAAACAAAGATACAAAAAACCTCCCATGAATGGCGAAACGTCCCTCCCCAGCAACAAACCCCCCCTAAACAACACCCCAGTTCAATAGTCCAGAGTGTGAGAATCTCGTAACTAGATTTTATAAAAGGAGAAGATGGAGTTAAGGTATATCCACGTTCAGATTTCACCCTCCAGATGTGCTTTTGGCATTACACATATAATTACAAATAAGAAGAGTGCACACTCGCTTCTGTGTTCTCACTGAAAGATGATTACAAAGGAAGATTTGGGCTGTTCTTTACAGGACCATCTGAATATGCTGCATGATACAAAGTGTGCAGAAATTTCTGATTCCCTCCCACCACTCAAGCTCATTGTCTTGTATTCTGCTGATTATAACTAAAAGTATGTTTATTGGCAATTTATTTTATTCAACAGGCAAGTGGTGTTCTCTCTCTCTCTGGTGTTCTGTTTTGTGGAATCTCCTATTGTACCGCTACAATAACTTAGTAAAGGTTAAAAAGAAAGAAAGTCTACCTTGTTTTCATGCGTTTCAAAGTACAACTATGCAGAACACAACGTGTTTTGTCACAAACAAAAGGAAAATGAAATATAGGGTTATATTTTAATCAGATCAAATGGTTGTTTGAAAGCGGAAACATTTTATAAGGCATACCTTTTTTCTTCCTGCAATGTTCTGTTTTCTGGAAATAGTCCTAAAAAACAGAAATGCATATGGTTTTCATTCTAAGCAATATGGCCCACCAATCTCCTAACAGAGGGAATGATCCAGGTCTCTCAGGGTGAGTGGCCTGCCTACAGCAGGAATTTGACTGACTGAGGGACTTTCCACAAATACCATTAGGAGTGGCATAGTTGCTGGGTGTATACAAGCACCATCCTGCTTTAAGCGTAGAGTGGGTTGATGGTGTGATTCTGGAGACATTGTTTCACACCACTTTGCTCTGATCAAGCAGAGCTGATCAAGTCTCCATTCAGCACAGGGCATTGTTTCTATTCAGTCCCTAACCCATAAATCAGTTACAGGGAGGTGCTTGGACCACCTACCCGCACCCCAGATAATGTCCCAGGTTTAATGTGGGGCTCAGGCTGGCAGAAAATGCCTCTTGGTTTAGCAAAGGGGTAATCTTGATGGTTCATATTTCTCCTTTTAAATACAAAAATTGAATATGTGGCTGTGTTTTCAGTTGATCAAATGGTTGTTTACAAGCAGACAGATTTTACAAGACATACCTTCTTCTTCCTCTATTTCCCCTTTTTCTTCTTTAACACTCTGCTCTTCATTCCGTGAGAGAGTTTCCTTTTCTCTGGCACCTTGAGATGTGGGGCAGGGGTCGGGGGGAATCACAAGGAAGTCCAATTTAGCTTGGCTTCTAAGGGCACCACCAGAATAGAATACCCTAATGGATTTTTGTATTTGCAACTAACTACGGAATATAGAGCTGTAGGACTCTACAGTAAAAGTCCCAAGGCAAGGATGTAGGAGTGGATAAATTCTGTGGATTGGGGTAGTCTACTTGTGCCTGTTCAGATATTGCTGGACTCTAGCCTCAGCCAGCATCATCAGGGATGATGGGAATTGTAATCAAGCTACAGTACTGTTAAAATCACAGATTAGTCATCTGTGCTATAAGCCATTTGTGGGGGATTGTACCCTCCGTTGAATTTTTTTTGTACATCTGCAGACCTTGTGCAGAGGCAGATCTAGGGGAGCATGACTGGTTCGGCCACACTGGGCACAGAGATTCTGGGACACTGCAGCAGGTGACACAACTATGAAGTCTTACAGAAGGCCGGATTTCGGTGTCACACGGGAGACTACTGAAATGTGAAAAACCAAGGTCCACCATTGCCTTGTAATTACTCTGATCATGTAGATAAATCTCTCTTGGGTCTCTGCTTTGGCTGCAATCTTATCTGGACTCATAGGAGCCAACTCCTAGGGGCTGAGGCTCTTTGCCCCCCAATAAAATATTTGAGGGGGCTGCCCCCCAATTGGTAGGCATTGCCATGCAAATGGTGTGTGTACACTGCGTCTTGTGATCAGTTATGTGGAGAGGGGCTTACCTGGAGCCCCCAATATTTTATGCAAGTTGGCCCCACTCCACTCCTCACATGAATTCACTATTAGAGAGAGTGAGTTATACAGTACCTTTGTGTATGAATGCCCAAACAGTGACTGCAAGAGCGAGAAGAGCGAGAAGAAGAAAGACAAACATCACCCAAAAGGCAGTGCAGGAACAATAATTCTCTGAGGTACTGTTGCCTGAAAGAAAGAAATGGCAGAGAATAAGGGATGCCTTTTTATATGTTATGATAGTCAGACAATCAGGCAATATGATTAATCAACTGAAAACCTTTCCATTGATTAAAAATAGGTTTCTAATTGATCAGGCAGCAGTTATTTTAAAAATGTTAACCATTTTAAATGGAACCACTTGAGTTCTGAGATTTTTGGAGTCATTGACATCTATCCAGGGAATCAGTATCAGTTGTGGCAGCAGGAACTCATGGAGGACAATGGAGAGGACTATGGTAACACATTATTCAGAAGTTCAGCCAGGTCCTTTCTTTGCTGATTATATTATGATGTCGCAAAGAGAGTAGTGGGAAATATAGTTGTAAGGGGGCCTGTTTTCATTTGTTACCCCCCTCCCATGCCCACATGAACCAACCAAAAAAGATAAAATACATTGTGCAACTTTATAAGCATAGATGCAAATTTGGAACTAACTGCTAAAATTTAATCAGAAATAGTATCCAATTCACCCTAGTGAATAGATGACCCAGGTTCCTGCTCAGTTTGCTGAGCAGTCACTAACTGTTAATGATCAAATTCAAGGCCACTGCTTTCCCTCTTATGGCTCTTCATCTTTAAACCAGTCTTGGGCTGGGAAGCTTTTCAAAGAGAGGGTTTGAAAATAGGACTGTCATCTGTGAAGGAGAGGTCACCTCTGGTGATTTCTGTAGCTTTAAATTTTACACCAGAAATGCAAAGTTAGGCCTGAGCTATTTCCTCTGTGCCCGTCCTACTTTGTGATTCATACCTTTTGAAGATTCAACAACCAGAACAGTTTGGGTCTGAGCACCCCAGTCTTTGGTCTTGACAATGCAGCTGTAGCTTCCTTCATCAGACTTTTTGGCCATTTTCAGCATCAAGGAAACATTTCCAGTGTCCAGTCCCTCTGTGGCAAACACTGCCCTGGATTCATAGCCTTGACCAAATGTTTCCTGGCCAGTGAAAGCTGTAAACTGGTAGATGTTCTCCGTGTTGTCATCTACGGTTTTTTTCCACTGAACTTCCACGTTTTGTGGCAGAGCCCCAGAAGAGCTCTGGCATGGCAAGATGACATCTTGCCCCACATACCCAACGACAAATAGAGCAGAGTTCAGTTCAAAATGGTCTGGAAAAAAATCACAAATATTGAAGGCAACAACAGCATCACCATGTCTGAGGTTGAAAGGTTTTCCCAAATGGTACATCTTGGGGTTTGGATTCCTTACAGAAGGGGCAAATATTTTCCCTCCACATGACTTTGTGTACATGGAGGTGAGCGGTGAGATTGGGGAATATTCTGATTGAGAGGAACAGGCAGCCTTTACAAGTCTCTCACTGGATGTATGGGCCAGACTTGTCTACAGACGTTTGGTGCACTTGTACTGAATACCATTTTTAAGGTTCATTTTGAGGTTATTTGCTGATGGCTACACTATCTGATTATCATTATCGGGGAAGGTATGAATTAAATGGCCTCGGCCCAGTATACCTGAAGGAGTGTCTTAACCCCCATCATTTAGCCTGGACACTGAGGTCCAGCTCTGAGGGCCTTCTGGCGGTTCCCTCACTGTGAGAAGTGAAGTTACAGGAAACCAGGCAGAGAAGAAGAAGAAGAGTTTGGATTTGATATCCCGCCTTTCACTCCCCTTCAGGAGTCTCAAAGCGGCTAACAATCTCCTTTCCCTTCCTCCCCCACAACAAACACTCTGTGGGCCTTCTTGGTAGTAGTGCCCGCCCTGTGGAACACCTTCATGTGAAATGTCAAGGAAATAAACAACTATCTGACTTTTAGAGGACATCTGAAGGGAGCCCTGTTTAGGGAAGTTTTTAATGTTTGATGTTTTATTGTGTTTTAAATATTCTGTTGGGTGCCGCCCTGTCAGGGAACTGCCATCGGAAAGACAGGAGGTGGAGGGGCTCTCAGAAGTCAGGAGAGACCCAGCAGCGGAGGAAGGCACCAGCAGGGGGAGAATGGGTGATCAGAGAGAGAGGGAAGCGAAGGGATGGCTCAGGGAATCTTCTAGCGATAACAGCGGAGAAGTCTCAGGACCTCCCATAGGTACACCCACTCCTCGCCGGAAACTGTCGCGCCGTGAATCCAGACGACGCGTTTCCGTTAAGGAACTTTTATGCTGGAGTAGATTCCGTAGACGCCCACTGTCGGATTCTGCCAGTGATTGAAGGAGCCATGCTTAAGGGCTCCACTAAAGACAAAGCTTAGCTAAACTGAGCAAACTCTGAGGGACTAAGCTTTTACGCACAAGCAGCTCATCATCCCATCACAGCAATCCGACAGTCTCTGAAAGCAGCTTGTGCAAGGAGAGGCATCATGAGCAACCCAGCCGGAGCTGGAGCAGCGGGAGGAGCTGGAGCGGGTCCAAGCCTGGAAGAAAGGTACAGGATGTTGGAGGTCCAGCTAGTGATGCAAACGGCTAGGCTCGAGGAGAGGAGGGCTCAGGATGCAGAAAAGGGAAAGGCCACCCCACTCTCAAGGAAGGTGCCAGGATTGGTGCAGAAGTTTGGGGGGATCCCAGGAACTATCAAGCCTTTAGGACAGAGATGCAATATGCCCTCAATCTGCAGTTTGATGACTTTCCTGATGAGGAATCGAGGGTAGCGTTTGTGATTGGCCATCTCGAAAAAGGGGCGAAAGATTGGGTGAGACCCCTGATGGCAGCTAATAATGACGCCCTAAAAGACACAAGGAAGTTTTTTCGCGCCATGGATCTGATGTTTTCCAGCGAGATTGAGCAGGGAGTGGTGCGCAGACAGTTAATGGGGTGTAAACAAGGGAGCCGATCTGTCCGTGAGTACTGGACTGAGTTCACCATGCTGATCCATAAACTGGGTTGGGATTTGTCGGCGGAACCGATACAAATGCTGTTTGAAGAAGGACTATCTTCGGCAGTGAAGGATGAACTTTCCCGGGCGCCCAGGGCGGAGTCTATGGACCAGCTGACTAAATCCGCGCTGACCATAGGAACACGCCAGGAGGCGAGAGCCTTGGAGAAGCGGGAAGGGAAGGGGGAACGTTGGAGGGATTTCCGCATTCCAGAGATTCCCGAGCAGCATTCCCCGCCAGCGGAGCCGATGGAAATTGGAACAGCGCGCGCGCAGTTTCAAACCCCAGTGAAGGGCGGAAGAAGGAGGGAAAGAGCGCCAAGAAATGTTTTCTCTGCCAACAGCCAGGTCACTTTGCCAGAGTCTGTCCGTAAAGAAAGGAATGGCAAGGGATGGCGGGAGCTGTTGGGGGGGAGGAGGAGGGAGCTAAAGAGCAAGTAAAAGCCAACGCTTGGCTGCCAGCATCGGGGCACAGCAGCCAGGCCAAAGAGCAGTGAATGTGCCCACGCCGGAACCCCCAAGACCAGCGCTTGTCGTAGAGGTGTTGCTAGAGCTGCCAAACGGACACCCACTAAAGAGAAAGGCGCTATTGGACTCAGGCAGCTCCTGTAATTTTATGAGTAAGGAGTTTGCAGCAGAACACCAGATACAGACTATCCCTTTAAGTAACCCTTTGCAGGTGACCACGATTGATGGGAGGGCGCTGTTGGGAGGAGAAGTGAACCAGCAGACTGTCCCAATGATAATGAGGGTGGCAAGGCACACAGAACTGATAGCGTTTAATGTGGCCACCTTGGGAGGAGCGCCCATCATTTTGGGGATGAGCTGGCTAGCGCTACATGATCCGCTAGTGGGATGGCACCAGAGAGTAGTCTCATTTGGGTCAGCGCATTGCCTGGCACACTGCAAGGAAAGGGAAGCCCAAGTAGGAACCCAGGCCACGCTAGCAGGGGTGGAATTCCTGGGGTACCGGTTGTCAGACAAGGGATTGGCCATGGATCCTAGCAAGGTTCAAGCGGTACTGGAATGGAAGACACCGAAAACTAAGAAGGACGTGCAAAGGTTCCTGGGTTTCGGAAACTTCTATCGGAAGTTCATCAAGAACTTTGCCCACTTAACGGCACCCATCACTGATTGTCTCAGCAGCAAGAAGAAATTTGTTTGGACAGAAGAGGCGCAGCGAGCGTTCGAAAGATTAAAGAAGGCGTTTGCGTCGGAAGAACAACTTTTGCACGTGGATCTACAGCAACCGATGAGAGTGGAGACTGACGCCTCAGACAGAGCGGTGGGGGCCGTGCTTCTACAGCCGGGAAAAGATACTTCGGAATGGAGACCGTGTGCCTTCTTCTCGCGGAAGTTGAACAAATCTGAAAGGAACTACACCGTATACGACCGAGAACTACTCGCCATTCATGAAGCGTTCCGGAGATGGCGACACTTGCTGATTGGGGCGCAGCACAAGGTCCAAGTGCGGACCGACCACAAAAATCTAGAGTACTGGAGAACTGCCCGAGTACTGAACCAGAGACAAGTGAGATGGGCCCAGGAGTTCTCTAAATTCCATTTTGAAATCCGTTACGTACCAGGACCAGAGAACGTCAGGGCGGACGCTCTCTCCCGAAAACCTGAGTATTTAGAGGGGGAGGGAGCGCCTGAGGAAAGGCATATCATCCCCGAGGACCACTGGGTGTGTGGGGTGGCATTGGTGGGGCAAAGAGAACTGGTAGAGGGTACCGAGAACGATGAATATGCCCAAGCGAAACTCAGAGAACTCAGGGGGACAGGGGAGAACACAGGGGGGTTTGAGGAAAAGAACGGAGCGTTGTATTACAAAGGGGCACTGTACATACCCGATGGGGAACTGAGGGGCAAAGTGCTCAAGCAGTTACATGACAGCCCCACAGCGGGGCACTTCGGGCAGCACAAAACCATGTGGTTGGTTACCAGGGAGTTTTGGTGGCCCAAGGTGAGGGAAGACGTACGGGAATATGTTAGGGGGTGCGACAGGTGCCAGCGAGCGAAAGGGGAGAGGCTGGCACCAGCGGGGCTATTGGAACCCTTACCCACACCAGAAAGGCCATGGGAGGCGGTATCCATAGATTTTATGACGGATCTGCCAAAATCCAAAGGGAAAACAGCTGTCATGGTGGTGGTAGACCTATTAACTAGGATGTGCCATTTCATTGCCTGTTCACACGCAGTCACAGCGGAAGAAACCGCCAAGTTGTTTGTAAAGCATATTTTCAGATTGCATGGCGCCCCCTTGAGGGTGGTCTCAGACAGAGGGAAACAATTTACTTCCAGGTTCTGGAGGAAGCTAATGAGCTTACTGCACGTGGAAGTCAATTTTTCAACTGCCAGGCACCCAGAAACAAATGGGCAGGCAGAAAGGGCAAACGGGATTTTACAACAATACCTGAGGTGTTATGTAAGTGACAGAGAAAATGATTGGGTAGATAAGTTGGCCCTGGCGGAATTTGCCTACAACAACGCGGAGAATGTGTCCACAGGGATGAGTCCCTTCCTGGCAAATTATGGGTGTCATCCCAGGGCATTTCCAGGAGAAGGAGGGGAGAGGTGGAGTGTCCCGGTGGCGGAACACTTTGTTGAAGAGATGGAAGCGATCCACCGGCAACTCCAACTCAACTTAGAGAGAGCCAAGGAAGAATACAAGAAGCAAGCAGACAGAAGCAGAAGGGAAGGTGAAACCATAAGGGTGGGGAACCGGGTGTGGCTATCCACCCAAGGACTGCCGTTCAAGGGAGGGTGTAAGAAATTGAGACCCAAACAGCTGGGACCCTTTGAGGTCATACAACAGGTCAACCTGGTAGCATTCAAACTCAGATTGCCCAACCATATGAAGCTGCATCCAGTATTTCACAGGTCCTTACTGTCACCGTACCGAGAGGGGCGAGAGTGGGGAGAACGTGAGAGGGAGGTTACACAAACACCAGTCATAGAAGAAAGGGAACGCAACATGCATGTGGCAGAAATCATTGATTCCAGGTGGAAAGGGAATCAAGTAGAGTATTTGGTAGAATGGGAAGGGGAAGCGGAGTCAGAAAACACATGGGTACTGGCAGAGGAGGTCAATGACGAGGTTTTAATAGAAACGTTTCATCAACGGTTCCCGAGGAAACCTCAGCCCGTGGCACGGTTCAGGAGGGAACACTTCGGCACCTCCGATGAGGAGGGGGAGTTTGAAGGGTTCCCAGAGTCAGGGGTGGAGGAGGGAGTAGACTCCGACGAGGAAGAGGAATTAGGGAGAAGAGACGGGAGGCAGTGGCGAGAAGTGTTTGAGTCCTCGGATGAGGAGGAGTGTTCCTTCAGGGGTTTTCCATCCTCACCGCCCGTAGGGGAGGAGGCGGGAGGGGGTGAAGGGGGCCCTGGAGGGGAGGTGGATGTCAGGGAACTGCCATCGGAAAGACAGGAGGTGGAGGGGCTCTCAGAAGTCAGGAGAGACCCAGCAGCGGAGGAAGGCACCAGCAGGGGCAGAATGGGAGATCAGAGAGAGAGGGAAGCGAAGGGATGGCTCAGGGAATCTTCTAGCAATAACAGCGGAGAAGTCTCAGGACCTCCCATAGGTACACCCACTCCTCGCCGGAAACTGTCGTGCCATGAATCCAGACGACGCGTTTCCGTCAAGGAGCTTTTATGCTGGAGTAGATTCCGTAGACGCCCACTGTTGGATTCTGCCAGCGATTGAAGGAGCCATGCTTAAGGGCTCCACTAAAGACAGAGCTTAGCTAAACTGAGCAAACTCTGAGGGACTAAGCTTTTACGCACAAGCAGCTCATCATCCCATCACACGCCCAGAGTGGCTGGGGAAACCCAGCCAGATGTGCAGGGAAATAATAATAATAATAATAATAATAATAATAATTTATTATTAGAGTTCCTGTATTTACAGTAGACTCTCTTCAGCTGGCTTTTGGCCTGTTTGCACTCTTTGTCAAACCAGCTGGAAGATCCCAACGATCTTTGTGAGCCACTACTCTTGATCTCAGTTCTCAAGTGGTATTGCAATCTGTCAGTCAAGGTCTTAAATAAGTTCATAGCCTCAGCAGCAGAGGTAGCTGAGATGACAGAAGCAGGAAAAGCCTTTAAATCATCTGTATGAAGGAGGTGAGTGTGTGTAGCTCAATAGTGGAGAATGCAGGTCTGAGATCCAATCTCCAGCATTGGCAGGTAGAGCTGGGAGAGAACCCTGTCTGAAATTCAGGAGAGCTATTGTAGCACCCTGCTTGTGGTTAACGCTTAGCTGGAATGAAATATTCAACGCAGCAATAGAGAAATTAAAATAATAATTTATTTGTCAGACAAATAAATGTGAGGCACAGTGGTATATGGTTACCAAGCTCTGGCCTGGCCTCCTGCCATTATGGCCAGCACTTATATTTCCTTAATCCAGCCCCCTTGCTCCTCCTGTGGCTGCCTCTGTCCAATCAGCCTGGTTGAAATTCCTATTGGCTGTTTGCTAGAACCAATCACAAAAGATACACCCATTTCCTTTTTGCCTTTTATGGGAAACAAAAAGCTATATATTCTTCTATCTATAACTGACAAATAAGTAGTCATATATCTTACATTTGTCTCAACAAGGAACCTTAATTACCAGCTCACCTCTTGCCCTCCTTGCCCTATTGCCCTCCAAAACAGATGGTTAATAGTTTTAAATTTCTTAAACAGATGTCAAGGATCTTGAGTTCACATCATCATTGAAAGATCTCCTTCTTTTGGAGGTCTTTAAACAAAGGCCTGACAACCATATGTGTGCTCTAATGGTGTTTCCTGCTTGGCAGGGGGGCTGGGCTGATGGCCCCTGTGGTCTCTTCCAACTATATGAAATAAGAATCTAGCATAAGGATTTAACATTTCTTAGTTTCTAAATCCTTTACATAATTACATTTAAGCCAATATATTTCATACATTATCATAGATAGCTTTTTAGAAGAATAAACCTTCTTCTCCAGCCAAGCCAGCTGCTTTTCTATTTGCTCTTGGCCTTTTAACCTTAGGAAAATATGGCTCAAGTTTAATGGGAGGCACATGGTTTTATTTTACTATTTACCAACTCCTAATTATGTTTTCTTTTCAGCTTTTTTATATTCTGTAATATGTAGGGTCAGTGTAACCTTGGCTCCCAGCCTGTAATTCCCTTTTTACGACTTTGAGAATTGTTTTCTGCTATAAATCAGGGGGCCCCCTTGTCCAGGAGGATAAACATCTTGCCAAAGTACTTAGGCAGCTGGTCTTCTGCCTGGCATAAAACATTTGAAAATCTTTAAGCTCATTTTAAAATACAGGCCCTGATCAAAATATAAGCCTTGATAAAATGATAAAAATGCAGGCTATGATTAGATGCCTCACTATTGCCAGTCAGTGCAAACAATATTGAGATAGATGGATCAGTGGTCTGAATTCAGTATAAGGTTAGGCTGCTACCAAGCAAAACTGCAGTTTGCTCACTGAACTCTTCTCACGCCTCATCCGTTACTGAGACATCCTCCTGCTTAACAGTGACTGCCCCACCTTGTCTTTGAACATGTCATTGCTTACTCCTACTTGAAATGAGAGTAAGATGTAGGGAGGCAAAAAGAATTAATTAGCTGTTCTGCAGCTCCTAGTTTCCCCATGAGAATCAGTTGTATAATGAGAACACAACCAAGATGGAGGCAGACACATTTCCAAATTCTGCTACTGCTTCTCCACTGTCAAGTAGGAAAGGAGAAATTGCAAAGATCCACCAATGAGAACCCCATGCGCACATTGATTTCTGTGTCACAACATGCCTAAAAGTCCTTCTTGGCTAAGTCCATGGTAACATAACATTATGTTGCAGCTGCTTCTCTACACTTTTTACCTGATGAAGGGATCAGTGCCAGGACTACAATGTAGAAAGAACCAAGAATGAGATGGACAATTTCTTGAGGTTTATGGACCCCCATTCTTCTTTAGACAGCTCCAATCTGAAATATGAGCAACAGCACCAACAAACATAATTAGGAGCAAATGCTTTGTGTTTTGAAGCCCCTCTCTGTTACATCCCCATCTACCCCAACAAATCATAGCAATCCAGGTGTCAAAGTCAAGGAAAATAATATGTTTTAATTCTGTGAAGTTTTTGTTGTTGCTTGTTAAAAAAACTCCCTTTTGTCAATAGCTACTTCCATGTGGAAATTTAATGTAGCAGGGATTTAGAAGTCCTTCTTGCTAATATGCACAACAAGATACGTCTCTTTATCTTGGCCTTTGAGGCTTCAGATATTTGCTTTTGGGGCTGATCTTATTTTCTGGTTGTAAAATGTTTTAACTGACTTTTCATAATGCATTTTTACATTGTTGAAATCTGACCTCAGACCATAGGGTAAAGTACAAGTGGGGCGGGGCGGGGGGAGTGAAGAGAAATGTAAAATAATGATTACGACAAAAGTATCAAAATCAACGACAATAATATCTGCTGGCATTCCACAGCTAGGGAGGTTTTGGATGTTGAGGGGTTTTGAAGAAGAAATCCTGTCATGCACTTTCTGAGGTATTGCCGTGACAATAAAGGACATTACCACATGAAAAATGGTGACCTAAACAATATTTTGCAGAGCATTCCTGCCCTCTAACAGGACTGCTGCTGCTGCTGCTGCTGCTTAGGAATCCAGTCAGTCTGGAGCAAGAGCCATGTAAAGCTTTTTTTTTTTTTTTTTTTTTGCAGTTTATAGAGGGAGGGCAGCTTTCAGGAGTTGAAGCGAAATGGATACATTTTTATTTTCTGTCTTCCTGAAACCATGCAGTAAATAAATCTACAGGGATTAGGTTTGTAGTTGGTTGCCTCCCTCAATCTGATTGTTTTATTGTTATATAGTATTGGGTAGGGATGGGAGAGAAATTTGGTTTGGTGCATATTTCAATGCAAATTTACTTAATCTGCACTTGCTAAAAAGACACACAAACTGAAACGCAGCCATCCTTCAAAATTCACACTGACTCTTGTGATGCAGTTCTCCAGCCAAAACCTGTGTACAAAAATGCACACATTAGCGAGCACTAAAAGGTCCGGTTCTTGTTGGCTGTTAGAAAACATACTGTAATACAAACCTCTGCAAAGTACACATACCTCACACCAGTACTGAGAACTGCACATTCATCCATTGGGAAAATAACTACTTCCTGGATGCTTTCTCAAACGTAACTTCTATGTATTTTGCTGGGGAAAGAGAGAAACGAGAGAGAAAGAGAGCAATGCATTAAAATGCAGCATTTTATACAGGATAGATATGGATAGTGGCTAACATTGTGTGTAGACCACCTCCCCAACCAACAGGGGTAGTGTACTAGATGCAGAGGAAGTGGGGTGTGTGAATACAGCCCTCCCCTTTGGTATCTGTTTCAGTTCCTCCCACTAAAGAGTTGTAGGTAGCTCACGTTCTTCAAATCTGTTCCACATATCCTCTCTTTCATTTCTTCTCTCTCTTCTACAGGCAAATTATATATAAAACTGCTTAAGAAATTCAGAAAAAGGTAATTTGAGACATAATCTAATCACATTTTTAATCCAATTTGATTTCAGGTTAGAATATCCAAGTATACATTTAATGTTCCTGCTGACAACAATGGGGGTTATATTAGGTCAATAATTTTGACTGTATTGTGTCCTTACATTGTGTGAATGGTGAAAAAGCTCAAGGGGATGATCATGTGAAGAAATCCCACTTGCTGACTGTGATAATGCCCTTTGAATTACCCATAAAAGCAGCTATGCTGTCACACCCTTCGACAATAAAATAATATTAATTAAAAAAAAATACAAGGAAGAAGTTACCTTTTCCTGGATTTAGAAGAAATCACGATCGTGATTAAAACACTCTGTCCTTGACTACCAGAAACCCAACTGCCGTTGGTATTTGTTTCGCTTTTATTCTTGGCATGGTGAGAGCAGGTTCAGTACTGCTGAACCTTGGCCAGAAAAAACAGATAAAATTACAGATTAATTTAGGGGAAGGGCTGAAGCTCAGGGCAGAGTATTTTTCTTGCAAGCTGAGTTAGCACATGCTGATTTTATGCAAACATGTGCCCTCTTTTGCCTCTTTTCTGGTGATGTGTAGGTAGCTACCCTACATTTCTTCTGCTTCAGTTGAGCAACCACCTCCCAGCAATAAAACGTAATGTTTGCATGAGCAGAATACTTGCCAGTATGATAAATGGTGTATTGTAGAGGTAGGGTTTGCTTACTGCTAAGATCACTTAAAACTTTGGTTCACTATGAAATTCCTGCTAGTAAAGACACAGGTGGGGGTACCTCCTGACAATGCTATTTGCAAGTACAATGTTTTAACTGGAGAAAGAAAATGACAACTGCTGCAGAGAGGTTCTGCAAAAGAAGCAAATGGACAAAAAACATGCAGTCTGGGCAGGGCAGATCCCTAATTTGGAGCGTTCAAGACATTCCCTACTCATGGGGGCATATTTGCAGGCATCGGTGGTGGTAGAGGAGAAAGGGATTGCTAGGAAACCTTGCTCCGAGCACCTTGTGTATATGAACATGCCCAGTGTCCTGTGCCCCTGCTGCCCTGATGTTCACCTCAGCATGCAAGCCAATAATCAGAGCACCACCAATGATACCCCAAAAGTGTAGGCTGGCCAAAGGTACTAGATACGACCTCATTTGATTATCCCATCACTCCATCCAGTTCATGTCTTCTATAAATAAAACCAAAATTCAAAAACAGCCCGCTGCAGATCCTCAAGAAATAAGTCACAGCCTGCCTTGGACAGGTGGATCCCATCTTCCTGAAAAATGGTGGGGAAGATCAACGTGGATCCTGCCATGAGGAATGTACCCCAAACAAAGTCCTTAATCAGGCAATTCACCTTCCTGCGGGCCCTATTGTCCTTGATTGGTAGGCCACACACAAGGCTCCAAGAACTCAGACCAAACCAAGGAAAGAAAGTATGGATCTAGCAAAGACCCTTTGTAACTCGCTAGGATGTTAATTCCTGTCCATTGGATGAAATAATTCTCACCCAAATGGATGCGTAAGATGTTGGGATTCAGAACTTACTGGGTTAATTTTGTTCTGAGTTGTGCCTCCCATTCTGACGTGTGGAAGGAGGGAGGAGCTCTACTTGTTGTTCTCTCTTGGTCTCTGAGAGAGACGGACGCCATGAATGCTAGCAGTCCAGGAGACTCTGAGGAATGCTGAGCTGTAAATATTTGCTGCAATAAAGAACTGATGAATTTGGACAAACAGGTGCTTGGTGTGTTTGTCTGGATCTGAAGCAGACTGCAACAGTTTTGATCCGCTGTGTTTTTACTCTGCAAGGCGAAACCGGAGATAAGAAGGTCTGCGCAGCTTGAGACCTGGGAAGTGTGCCGGACCGCATTATACTGGGGCTAATTGGGGCCATAAAGCAATTAGCTGGCCAGTGGCAATTAAGATCTTATCACAGATTTCGTCACAGGTTATAGAGGACCTAATTACCGCTAATAAAACTGTTGCTGAAAAGTCTGCCGGTGCTTTGAAGTCAGCTTTGAAGAGCTGGGAGGACGCTAGACGAAGCGGAGGTCTGCGTTCTGTGTTTTGCCTGCTGTTAAGAGGCAAGAGAGCTGAGAGCTGAGAGCAGCTGGCTGGGACGCTGTGTTTTGCCTGATGCTGAGAGGCAGAGAGCTGAGACAGCAGCTGAAGAATCGGGTGCCGGAGAGCTGACTGGTGAAACGTGAGTACAGCAGCTGGGGCCCCGGGAAAGAGGAGAGAATGGCAGACAGCCAGGTCCTTGAGGACGTTCCGCTTGAAAAGCTCACTTTAAGAAGTTGGGCAACCTGGTCCAGAAGAGTAAGGGGTTGGTTTCTGGTTACTGGGCTTTGGGATGTAAGCCAGAAAGAGCCACTTCCCCGGAATCCAGGTCCTGAAGGGACAGACATTACAGGCTTTGAGGCTGCGTTGCCTGAAGATAGCCAGCAGAGAATGCAAAGAGAGCTTGCTATGCTGAAAGCATGCGTACATGCATCATTTTTGCCCAGTTTGGAGGGCGTAAAGTCAGCAAGGGCTGCCTGGGAGGTGCTGAGAAGTTTGTGTGAAACTTCAGCAGGAGGCCAGAGCCCTGGAGAAGTCATGGAGAGCCTGGAAATGGCTGTAGCCCCAGTCCCTGAGGTGCAAGTCGGGGGGGCTGAGAATTCCAAAGGCAAGTTTCAAAAGTTTTCCACTGTGAGTGCTAAACGCAGTTTCAGCGAGGGCAGGGCTGGCACAGAGTGCTCTTCCGGAAGAAGGGGGGCCAGGCCAGCTGAAAGGAGCCCTGAGCAGTATTTTTCCACTGGGGATTGTTGTCGTCAGCCAAAGTCAGGAAGGCTGCGGAGAGCTAGACGCTTCAAGGTCGGCCACCTGGACAAAGTGAAGATAAGGCCTAAAGAGTCGCGTGGGAACGCAGAGGCCAGGCCGGTCTCCAAGGCAACGGAGGAGGCTACTTCTACGGAAGCTGCCAAGGTCCTGAGCAAGGGGGAGTTGGTTGCCAAGACAACCAGAGAGAACTGCTGCAGAAGCCCAAAGAGAGGGGGCAGCGACACGTTTATTGCTATGGCTTTGTTTGAGAACAGCTCTGAGAGACACACGGACTTTCGCTTTGTAATCGACTCAGCAGCTAACTGCAATCTGATTCCAGAGACCCCTGCAGTCGAGATGTGGAATTGCACGGCAATTCCGGCTGGGAAAACTGTTCAGTTTGCAAATGGGACAAAGAAAAATGTGAATAATATTGCAAATGCCCTTTTTTCTGTTTTGCAGGAGCAGATGGAAGTTTGCATTGTGCCAGGAGTGCAACACTGTATTTTATCTGTGCCTTATTTGTTGAAAAAGGGGTTTAAGGTTTGCTTTGAACACGATTTTTGTACAATCTCCAAAGGAGGGAAGCAACTGGTCAGAGTTGCAAAGGGGCAGAATGATCTCTTCATTCTTAAAACGTCTCTGGAGGGTGAGGGGAAGGTTGAGAAAGCACAAGCCCTGCGTGCTACAGTTCCCACTCATGTTTCATGTTCTTGTGCGTGGCATAAGAAGACAGCACATGCTTGTCTTGAAGAACTACAGGTGCTACCTGAGGTTTCCAAAGGCTGTAGAATTGAAGAATGTGCAAGAGTCCTAGATTGTCAGGCTTGCAGACAGGCAAAGGTAAGAGGGTGCAGTTACCCCAGGGTGGAGAGGGTAACCACAAAACCTTTTGATCTTGTGCACATAGATCTGTTGGGTCCCATGAAGGAACCAAGTCTGGGAGGGGCCAGGTTTCTGCTGACGCTGCAGGATGATTTTTCGCAGAACACCTGGACACATGGTCTCAAATCCAAGGAAGATGCAGCACAGCTGATTAGACGTTGGATTGAGGAGGTAGAACTAAGGTTCTCCACGAAGGTGCAGGAAATTGCTAGTGACAGAGGTTCACAGTTTACTGGGTCTGCTTTGCAGAAGTTCTTTCACAAGAAAGGGATAAGTCACACAGTGACTTCTCCTCAACAGAGGGGGGTGGCAGAGCTCAGAAGTGAGGCTTTGGTTAAAGCTGCACAGGTGATGCTGTCAGATTCTGGGTTATCTCCAAGGTTTTGGATGGAGGCAATTAAATATGTGAGCTTCACCTGGAATCGGTCCTACAATTCAGTGGTAGGAGACACACCGTTTTTCATGCTTCACGGGAGGAAACCGCAGGTTCATTTCCTCCGTGCGTTCGGATTAACGGCCTCGGTGCCAGTGCCTGAAGCTTTGCGAAGGCCAGGTGAACCCAAGTTCCAGAAAATGATCTTCTGTGGGTATGAGCCAGTGGCTCGTGCATGGAGGTTTGCATATCCGTCAGGTGATCAGAGTAAGCTGCTGATCAGTAAACACGCTGAGTTCTGTAAGCAGGAGGAAAAGTCAAAGACCCCTGCCAGACGCGATATTCTTTCGGAATGTCTTTCTGATTCAGAGCAGGAAGGTTCTGATGAGGAGGAAGGAGAGCCAGGGGCTGAGTCTGCTGATGACGATCAGCTCACTGACCAAAGTCAGGAGCAGGATGGGGCATCTCCGCAAGTTGTAAAAAGAGAGCCCAAGAGTGAGCCTAGTTCTCCTGTGAGGGTAATGCCAAGGGTTCGAAGACGTGTTAAGTCAGAGGGGGAATCCCAGGATGCAGAGGACACACCTGCTGACCGCAGTGAGTCAGAGGCAGTGCCTGAGTTTGTGCCCAGGAGGTCCAGTCGCACAACGAAGGGAATTCCACCTGAGAGATATCAGGCCACAGGTGCGTGGGTAAGTTTCGCACAGTGCGAATCTGAGAGTTGTGAGGATGTTCCACAGATGCCTGACAGGAACGCCAGGAGAGGGCGCAAGGCATTGGGGAAGGGATTGATCTCACAGAGGTCTGCAAAGGTACATCCACAAATCACCTCAGGAATGGAGGCAAGAGGGGGTGTTGGGATTCAGAACTTACTGGGTTAATTTTGTTCTGAGTTGTGCCTCCCATTCTGACGTGTGGAAGGAGGGAGGAGCTCTACTTGTTGTTCTCTCTTGGTCTCTGAGAGAGACGGACGCCATGAATGCTAGCAGTCCAGGAGACTCTGAGGAATGCTGAGCTGTAAATATTTGCTGCAATAAAGAACTGATGAATTTGGACAAACAGGTGCTTGGTGTGTTTGTCTGGATCTGAAGCAGACTGCAACAGTTTTGATCCGCTGTGTTTTTACTCTGCAAGGCGAAACCGGAGATAAGAAGGTCTGCGCAGCTTGAGACCTGGGAAGTGTGCCGGACCGCATTATACTGGGGCTAATTGGGGCTATAAAGCAATTAGCTGGCCAGTGGCAATTAAGATCTTATCACAGATTTCGTCACATAAGATGTGGGGGAAGAACCCAGGCACCTCAAGGTGAGAAAATGTGGCCAGCTGCTCTTCTCAAGGCATGCTTCTCCCAGTTACGCCCTGGAAAGTAATATGCACAGGCAAATATAACTGCATACCAACAGCCGATGATGCATCCCTCCATTGCACACAGAACAAGAGGGATTGCTCTCATAGTGTAACTCTGGCAGCCTCTGGCAATTGGCCCAAATCTGTCTAAAGAAAGGAGAGAGTTACCAGAGAGTATCTAAAATGTAACTTGTAAACACTGGAATGCCATCTCTTGATGTCCTTGATAAGATCTGTAGGGATGCCCATCAAGCCACAGCCATGGCTCCAATACGGAATGAATGCATTCCAAACTGTCACATCATCTGGTGATGTAGGGCCTGGGAAAACAATGCCCCAAATTGAAACTGCAACAGTGCTGAGGAATCCTGATTAACCAAAAGATAAACATAAATCATAGGCCTATTGGCCAAATAAGCCATGAGGGCCATCATGGGCCATATGTACAAATGGGCAGCTATCAAGCATGACCTTGGTGCCAAAGCCTTGCTGGTCCGTCATGAACCATTTCAGCACTATGTGCCTCTATCTACCTGTAACAGGAACATCCCTAAACAGCAAGACCTGCAGGAGGTGTCTGACTGGGATGGAGGGAGCAGCTCATCCAGCCACATTTTAATAGGAAGCTTACCTGTCTGTCAGGCAGTTTTTCATTTCAGGCTGTCTGTCAGTGTACTATGTTTTTATCATTGATGTTCTGTAATGTATTTTTAATGTTTTAATGTTGTACAACACCCTGGGATCTTTAGATAAAGGGTGGTATATAAACTGAATAAATAATTATTAGTAATAATAACAATACCTAAATCTCACTAATTACATGGATTAGGAGAAAGTATGAAAGTTGTGTTGGCAAAACCCTCAGAAGGGGAACAGTAAAAAACAAACAAACTTTAGAATGTATTTTAGGCTGATTGTAGAACTGACCACATTGCTACAACATAACATTTATTTTGGGACATTCGCTCATTTTTTCTCTTCCTTTGAGGTTTTTGTTAACGTACTGTTTAACCTCTTAGCGTAATAATTTTTTTAATAGCTTTTGCAAACAGATACTATCCAGACTCATCTCTGCCTGTAATGTGGTCACTATGTCTGCAGAGAAGGGTATCTGCTCTTGCACTCTGCTTCAGCTTGTGGGCTTCAAACATGTATCTTGCGGTTGGACACAGTGAGAACAGAAAGCTAGGCTAGAAAGGCCTTTGGTTTGATCCAGCAATGCTCTTCTTATGTATCTGTACATGACTTATATAACAGTTCTTGAAAAAGGAACACTAACAGCTACATACATTGAACGATTATGATGAAGTTGAAAGAAAACTCCATGTGGCATTGGATGGAAGAGTATCAACTTCTTCAGTGGTGCTTTCTCAGGTGGACTCGGCAGAATTTCCAAAGATTCTTTTTAAAAACCTAGTTTTACAAGATAAATCCAAGCTGTGTTTTAATGTCTCATATTTTCTCCCTCACCTCAGATCCACAGACTTGTAACAGGTGGTCCAAGCAGGCTGAAAGTCTGGGTGTTCTTAATAAGGCCACAGTTGCCTTCTTTTCCAGGGAGAAAAATATGGTTGCTGCCATCATTATGCCCCCTTTCCATTATATGCTTGAGAGAACAACAGTGTTTTCACGGGGGATCTAAGAGTTAGAAGATCTGGTGCTAGTCAAGCTTCACTGAGAAGGGACATTCAACCAGGGATGCCAGCAGGATTCCCTGGCTGAGTAGCACTGCTACACAAGCATGGGTGTAGCCAGGATGGGTGTAGCATGGGGTTTGGCATTGCAGAACCTGAGTTAGTTAAGTATTTTTTATTGATTTACTTCATTTGGAGCTACTTCTATATACATACAGATCCTCCAAGAGTCCCTATTTTCCAGGGATGTCCCTGATTTAGAGAAGCCATCCCAGTTTCTGATTTGATCCTGGAATGTCATGCTTTTCCTTAGGATGTCCCTATTTTCATTGGAGAAATGTTGGAGGGGATGGAGTTATACGACCCCCGAGCTGTCTGAAGGAAATTCTGTATAGGGAAGTTTTTTTTAAAATGTTCAGTGTTTTATTATGTTTTTATATACGTTGGAAGCAGCTGGGGCAACCCAGTAAGATGTGTGGGGTATAAATAGTAAAAATTTAATTATGGAATGGGACATCCCTATTTTCATCAGAGAAATGTTGGAGGGTATGTACAGTATATATATAAACTTAGGAAAGCCTGCCTGTTGCAAAGGTAAAAGGGAGAGGGGAGAATAATTCATAGACCTTGAGCTCCTGGGTGGAAAAACAAGACATTCTGAGCACATGCAACTTCACAACTCTTGCGTGGCGAGTCCTCCCCCTCAGGTGGAAATAATGACACATGACACAATTATTAAGGTTAATGGGCTAAAAAAGGCCACAACTTTGTTGGTTACAGGTGATGAGCTTAAGCATTGGTCCTAACTGACTATATCTGACTTCAGCCTGTCCGCTTGAAGTCCGGGAAGGTTTAATCACCAGTAGAGGGAGTCCTGCTGATGCACATCAACTAGGAACTCCCCCATGGTCACTGATAGGGGGTGTGCCTTAGGCCCTCACCTCCCTAGGCTTCGTACAGGGCCACGCCCCCCGGAATCCTTTATCGGACTAATAATTCATAGACCTTGCGCTTCTGGGTGGAAAAACAAGACATTCCGAGCACATGCAACTTCACAACTCTTAGCAGAACACACTCAATATTTTGCCCTCATTGAGTAACAGAAAAGTATCATTGTTTATAGGAATTTTAACTTTATGCTTGTAATTTATGCCCTGTAATTTTATGGTTGTCTCTGCTGACAACCCCCCCCCCCCCCGCAACTTGTCACTCTGTATTAATACACCACAGTCCACTGATAACCAACTAATTAGTAGCCGCTGTGTGGTAAGGTAAGTGGTGCACTACAATATTAACTTTCCCCTCTGATTTCTTTCAAGTGTGTTATTGTTGAGTGAAACATTCAAAGCCAGCAAATTCTCTTTTACACTGCAAAGGGTTCACACTTGGGGAGTGAATGGAATAATGTGAACAGTAATTAAACAGACATACACAGGGCAGACTCTCGTCTTCAATGCAGCCTCAGGCTACCAGGAACAGCAAAGGTGCTTCTGGCGCCTTCATCATATAGTGGTATCTCAGGTTAAGAACTTAATTCATTCCGGAGTCTGTTCCTAACCTGAAACTGTTCTTAACCTGAGGTACCACTTTAGCTAATGGGGACTGCTGCTGCCGCTGCACCGCCATCGTGTGATTTCTGTTCCCATCCTGAAGCAAAGTTCTTAACCCGAGGTACTATTTCTGGGTTAGCAGAGTCTGTAACCTGAAGCGCCTGTAACCTGAAGCGTCTGTAACCCGAGGTACCACTGTACAGCTTCAAGCAAATGCTGAATACCCATTTCTTTATCCTGGTCTTTGACATTTGAGGTGTATATTTTTAGGAACCACCTCATTTTTGTGGTTGTAAGTGGTTTTAAACTGTTTTTCATGTTGTTGTTTTTAATCTTGTAACCCATCCTGTGACCTTAGGGTGAAGGGCGGGTAAATAATAATAATAATAAATAAATAAATGTTATATTTGTCATTGTGGTGTTACATTAGTCACAAGAAATACTGTTTGTAAAACTCATCTCACCACATTTTCCTAATGCTAAGAACCTAAAAGAATGTAATAAGTTTAAAACATATAGATTTCTCTTTTCATTTTTTGGGGTGAAATTTTTAATTATTATTTCATTTTATAAAATATATAAAAAAGAGAAGACAATGGTAATGAGAAGAAAACTAACATATAAGAAACATAACTATAAAATAGGCATGTAGAATGAGTAGTTGCGCATGAGTTAAAATAACAAAGTACAAGGAAAGAATATCCACGTTATCAGATCATATATATATATATATGTATATATATATAGTTCCAAATTTGATGACAGTTGTCTTGAAAATGAGCACAACCGGACACCTTCATCTGCCCCAACCGCAACAAAACACGTCTCTCCCGTGTCAGTCTCTACAGCCACAGCAGGTACTGTAACTCTCCAGCAGTTTGACCTCAACCCTGAAGGCACACACTTCAATTGTCTTTTGAGACAGATGTTGTAAAATACCTTTAAATATTTGGGAATTTACATTTGAATGCATTTTACCAGAACTCTTTGATAAAACCATCTTCTTTGGCCCTGAAAATGTTTCTTCCCAGAAGAAATTGTTGAAATCTCGGGAGTATATTTGAATGCCTTGCGAAGGCTATAGCACCTTGAAAGACTTTAAAATCCCATTGCGTATGAAAGTTAAAAGCTATAATATCAATTTGGGCTGACATAATCCATACTTTACCTTTAGGATTAACTGTCACTGGGATGTATAGGAATGTTCTCCAAAGGATTATGGCCTAGATTTCTCCATAAAACACCAGTACATTCGCTTTTCTCTTCATAATAACTTCATATATTCCCTGAAGCAAGTCTGCTGTATTCAAAGCTTTAGAGATAAAAGTGAACCCAGGGAGTCTGTTGATGAAATCAAAACAAATGCCCTTATGTAAAAATAATGGGAGTGCAATTTGCAAAAATCTTTCTCCATCATCATCATCATCCACAGCAAGGATGCTAATCCAGATCCACCTGAAATGCAGAAGTAACTGCAGAATCCCCATATATTGATGGGCTTCCTTGGGGACCATCTGGAAAGTGGGAAAAACTTGGGTTTTCTCACTCATTGCTGAAGTAGAGCCATACGAAAGCTAATGATGAAAGTGAGGAGGAGAGAAAAAGGAAAAAGTGGTGGAGAGTCAGAAAAACATTAAAAATGCAAAATGAAATCTCATTCTGTGTATGCCGCTAATAAGAGTTGTTATCTGGAACGTTTTGTTCAATATTGGTTCAATATTGGTTTGGATAATACGATCAGTTTTGGTTAAGCAAAAATGGCTATGATAGCATCCAGATTCCTACTTTCATGAGCTGTCCAGGAGGAAAAGAGGTATGTGTACAAGCCTGAAGTTCACCTAGGCTTGTTCATCTTATAAGGAACAGAAGGGAGAACATGGGACTTGCAGTCTATCAAGTTAGACAGGGGAGCTGGTCACTGACTTTTCAGTTGTATTTTTATTTCTTTTATAGTAATTGTGTCTCAATTTACATCTATACATGTAAATTGGCCCATGCACACTAATTCAAATCAGTGTGATCTTTTGTTTTTTTCCTTTTTGGGGGGGGGCAATGAATAAATAAGAAGAACAGAGTTTCCCATGTAGGAATGAACTATGATGACTGTTTTGCATCATTCTCATCCTGCTCATTTCATTCACTCTTGTTTCAGACCCCCATAACCAAATTGTAAAAGGCAAGCAAATGGTGAAATTTGTTAATATCCCCTTCTCTTCTTACCTGTGAAATCTTGTAGATTTGCAGGATGCTTGCAATGTGTAGAGAAGTTTCAGAGCTAAGTCCCCCAATGACAGCGACCAGATTACTCTGAGTGTCACATTTGTAGTTGGGCTTAAATCTGTTCAGTGTGGAAAGAAACTCGATGGTTGCATGACAGGTCCACATTGTACTGAAATAGCTGTCATAGATGTGGAACCGCAGGGTGACATTGGGTAAGATCTGGCGGTTTTCATTGATCTCCTTTACTGCAAAGGCCAAGGCCAAGACATGCTGGTAATGTTTAGTCAGAAAGCTACAATGACAATGACAGGTTATCTCAAAGGTGCATTTCACTCTTGATAAAACAATTACTGCTGTTTTGCATGCCACCAAGATCATCTGCTTTGGAGTAGGACACCAATACCACCCCATTGCTGCAGATAATTCATTTATCAGATTTATTTAAAACAGCATTGGACAATAATATGATGGACAAAATTGAACACACTTCAAGGAAGTATGCAGAAAGAGCTGTTTCATTTTTCTACGTAGCATTGGTTCCATTGCATGAGTAGGTGCTTGCTGAGCCATTCATGAACATGCACACCCAGGGCTTCCGGGTTAGCGCGATCTGGTTAATGGCAGATTCCCTCCGAGCTCCGGAGGGAATCGGCTCCACTGGAGAAGGGTTCTACCGCGACGGCGATGTGGGGACCCTCAGAAACCGCAGGCGCGGAAGCCTGCGGACTTGGTGACTCGGCGGGCACCTTAAGCGCCCCCCGACCCACGAAGAGCCTTTTTAAAGGCTGCGGAGAGGGTACGGGGAGCGGCGTGGTGCTGTGAGTGGACCGCTACTGCAGTGGAGTGAAGCCGCGAGCCATGGCCGGAGAGCGCTGACTTTTTTCCCTGAAATTCGGACTTTAATTAACCCATGAGTAGAATGGAATTTGGACTCTAAAACTTTTACCTTTGAATTCGGTACGACCAGGGGATGTGCTAAAGGGAAGTCCGCACCCCCCCCTACCTACAGAAGATTTAAAGCAAGGATCGGAAAACTAAGGTGGAGAGTTCTTTCTTTTCGGTGTGTCTTAAAAGATAATATTTCCATGAATTTGACAGAAGAAGATTTGTGCTGGAGAGTAAGAGCGGAATCTTAGAAGTTTTTGTCTAAACCCCCCCCCCCGGACCCGGGAGTGTCCTGTATGTGAGCTGGAGAAAAAGGAACAAGGAGTTTGACAGCTGTCAAAGGAGCTGTCAAACGGGCAGTGAAAGTTAAAAATCTTATTATTTAACACCTCTCTGGACTAAATTTGTTACATTTGAATCAAAGTGGTTGGGAATAAAGTAGTGAAATAACAAAGTAGCGGACTGTTGGGAAAGGACTATTAAGTAACCAGAATCCCCCTAGGGGAAACACTGAAACATTACAATGGCTGCAGATGGAAAATTACAGGCAGAGATAGAAAGAATGTTTTTTCTCGTGGGAATACTGCAGGAGCAGAGTATGGCTATGAATAAACAACTTATAACCTTGAACTCTAAAACAAGTAACTCTGCTCAATGCACAAAGGATTTGACTGGAAAAAAATCTGCAGCTGAATTAGAAGAGACATCTTTGGAACTGGAGGAGAGGGAAGAAGGAGTGGAGCAAGTACAGACGGAGAGTACCAACCAGAAGCCTACATTGCTAGAACATAAAGAAGAAGACCTTTGGATCATAAATCTGTGAAAGATGCGAAAGAGGAGGGAGGAAGCCCCCAGAACACTTGGAATATCTGAATTTAAAAGAAATAAGAAATATGATTGGGGCTTCCTCTTTGAGTATGGGAGATCAGTTGACCTTTCGCAGCAGCTGCTATCAAGTATTTTGGATGGAAGAAAATCTGATGGGACTGTGCTAGAGCTCCTTCAAGACCCGATGACCAACGAAGAGGGTTACCAACAAAATCAGCAGAGAGAGACTGACAGAGACTTGAAGGCCTCAGATGTGAGGAATCCAGGCTAAAAACTGTTTTTGTGGACATTTATTAGGGAAGGGACAGAAACCGGGGCAGGGAGGGGGGGGGAGAAAGAATTTTAAAATTTTTAAGACCTTTGTGTTTGATTATTATGATCTATTTTTAAGATAAAAAGGGGGAAATTTGTGGAAGGAATTTGGGTCGACCTTAGAAAAGGATTTAATATTTATAAGAAAATTGGATAAGTAAAATTTGGCCAAGTAATAAGAATTAAGTTTTTTTTAAAAAAAAAAAATATAACAACAATATGTAAAGGATGAGAGATATGAGCTTGCTGAGCTAATTCAATTGAATTAGGATGTATGAAGGGGGGGGGGTGGGGGGAGGTCAAGAAGTGGGGTTAGGAAAGTAAGGATATGAAATTATATATGTGTTGTCTTTGTCTTTTTTTTGTGTGTGTGTCTGTGTCTATAAAATGTGAAAATCCAATAAAAATTTAAAAAAAAAAAGAACATGCACACCCATGTCCAAAGGAAAGTTGAAATGTGGTTTTGATGGGGATGGGCTACCATTAGAATATTAAAAGGAATTCCACCCTCCCCACAAGTTTAAGTCCATGTGTTGTATTTCAAGGCAGGCACACAAGGAAGGAGCCATTCTTTGAAGAGGTTGATGCTCTGTGTAGTTACTTAGCTAAAGGAAAGGAAATGCATGTTCCCCATGATTTCCTTCCACATTTCCAGAATGTAGGGTTTGTTTGCTTTTTAACTACAGTATTGTTCTTTATTACTATTTCAATGGAGGAGATATATCTCAGCTGTAGCTTGGAATTCATTTTTGTAGTGAGAAACAAGACAATTGGAAATACCATCCCAGTTCCCGTCTGTACAAATTATTCCTGCTGCTAGTCTCCTAAACTAATGTATTTATGGAACACCTGTAATCCAGTGGAAAGGAGCAGTGGGAGGGAGAATGAACTAGAATATTGTGCAGAAGCATTTTTCATAGAATCATAGAGTTGGAAGGGACCCTGAGGATCATCTAGCCCAACTCCCTGTAATGCAGGAATATGCAGCTGTCCTATATGGGGACTGAACCTACCACCTTGGCGTTGTCAGCACTGTGCTCTAACCAAAATAACTGGAAGGCTGGAACTCTGAACACGACCCCTCCATATTTCTGGCACAATTTGTTGTAAGCACCACATGTCAGATTATATATTTCCTAAAATGTTCTTTACACATTTTTTCCCCTTACACAAAAGCAAATAACCAACAAGGGAGCATCCTTACACAGGTTCTCGATTCTGTTGTTGAATGGGGCCTTTTTCGAAAGTTTTCTTTTCAGAAAGCAGGATCATTTGAGAAACAATGCCTCCGATGATGAAATCACCTAGTTGATAATATTTGTGAGGAATAGGGATGGGCTCACTGATGGCACATTTAAGAGGACGCTGCTGGCACACTGAAGGAGGAAGCAGCGCTGCTAGCAACACTGCTAATATCACCATGCTGAGGGCAAATTTGCGCCCTTGGCAGAAATGCCTTTGTTGTCACATTATCTCAGCCAGGTTTTGAACAGCTGCTCCTTGAGTCCTCAGTTATAAAATATAACATTACTGAGATCTGATTGATGCCCTTCTTAGCCCCTAGGTCCAATTCAGAATGCAGCACATTTTAAAAATGATCATCCAGCCTTAATCACAAACTGAGCTAGTGACCGCTGGAGCTTCAGGGCGACATATATTAAATTAACATTAATCACAATCATTTTGATAATTACAAAGGAAGCCAGTAATTTCCCAGATGTGGGTTCACTGTAGCACTACTGAAGAAAACATGTTTGTCACATCTCAGATCTCCTTATCCTCTTCTTATTGGCCCAGCTAAGTGTGTGTGGCAGTGGAATGACAAATGCAAGGTAAGACCATTGGAAATTTGATAGTTTGGTCAGGAGTCAGATCAGGGTTAGCAATTTAGATACTGAAGGAACTCTGCACCAACCATCTCCAATAACTCCATCTCACCCAAATCCTGGTAAAGGGAAACACTGCTGATTTGCAGATCCTACAGTGGTTGTTGGAGAACCTAAGACACTTATCAACAGTGCCTAGCTTAAAAGTGTTGGTCAGACATTCATAACTCTCACTATCCCTAACTCTGGTGCAAAACGTAGATTGTACTTCCCCTCCTCTGTATTGTTACTGACATCTATTTTAATTATAATCAGATACCTAGAATTAGAATTAAATACAAAAAGTTACAATCAGTGGCAACTGATAACATTTTGAGTTGCCAGGCCTGCAATTTTTAATCTTCTTTTTTTCATAATGGTAGGGCTTCTAGTGTTTATTTAGTATGCATAGTTCCATTGAAACAAACAAACAAACAAACAAACAAACAAACAAACAAACAAACAAACATTTTGTGCACATATTTGGACAGGGGAAGACCGTCCATGTAAGGGGGCCCAAGTATGATTTTCAGACAAGAGTGATTCCATATATAAAGCTTAGCACAAGACATAATTTATTGAATTTGTGTCTCCCTTGTCAACAAGTTCAATACAGTGTTTTAAAATGTGCATGGAACACTTGCTTCCAGTTGCATGCAGTTCTCCTCTCTACTAAAATCAATTTAACATTTCAATATCCAAAACACTTTATCCCCTCCCTCTAGATTAAAAGAACAAAAGTCTTCCAACCAATAGATGGCACACTGGTTGAAAACCAATGGATTATGGCATTAGTGCAGCTAGCATGAGTTTAATATGAAGTATACCTCTCATGAACTGTCTCTGATGCTGGTACAAGCTCCTATCTAAGACATGACTTGGGAGGTATAGCAAATCCCTGACCCTTAACAGTAGCAGTAAAGATCAGCGTACAAATCCTTGTATTTACAAGAAAGCTTAATTGTCACTTTCCTATATGCAGGAACCAGACTTCAGACAGACAATGAAATTCTGTTTCAAAAGTGAATTTATGAATCACATGCTTTACTTGACCACAAACCAAGGAATGAGTGAGAGACACTGTTGCCTTGAAGGGGAGAACTTTACTTTTTCAAAAGGCACAGATCTCAAATCCCTCACATTGTGTTCTGCTCGCTTCTGGATCAGGAATACCCCTCCCTTTTCATTTAGTGGGAGTCTGCAGCACACAACTACACCCAGTGTCTAGTTAGGGACTCTCTTTGCTCTTTAGGATTAAGGTGTCTTTACTTGCTGTATGAAGCAGCATCAATCTGCATTGCCTCTTTTCATTTCCATGTAATAAACCAATATTTCCCTACTTCCTACTGTGACAAGTTCTTTTTGTTTTTGTTAAAATGATAATTCTAGTCACATATTGACTCCACACAAAAGGTACTAATCCTCATAGACCTGTGCATTGAGTTGCTGTGTGTGGTGGACAAGCATGTTTGCTCAGTCATATATCTCATAACACTCTTTTTACCTTCTGCCCAGTTATGAAGACATCATCGCCTCCTCTTCTTCAGACAGTTGCATACTCCTGCTTTAATCTTTAACCCAATTTCTATGTCTCCCATTCCCTCCTTTTTTGCAATCCTTTTTGTTTCCCCATTTTCACATTCGCTCTCTTTTCCCTTTCACCTTCTTTTTTATTTATCTCAACTCTTCCTTAAACACAGTTTGCCCCATTTTAATCTCAACTCTACTGCCTGCTTTGCACATGAACTCTGCTATGTAAAGGCTTTCACTTGTGTGTGTGGGGGGGGCGGCGGCGGTGAGGACCCCACTATTAGCATTCAACTCCCAACAAACTCTGTTTTTAGTATTTTTTAATTTTTTTAATTACAAATATGACAAAGGCTCATACACAAAAATGAAGGAAAATATATAGTATGGTGGTTGAGTTGGTGCCGTAAATGTACATCCATAGCAGTGGTTTTTAAAAACAAATAAAAGAAAAAGAATTGGCAAAAGCATAGCAAAATATCCATCAGTTCAATCGTGCTAGTACTGTTTCCATTATTTTACCATCCTTGTGAAGCCTGGGCATTTCATGCCAACAGTTCTTCCCTGAGAACTCTTCTTTTCTATAAGTGTTTCTTTACAAAGTTTGAAATTCTTTTCTTTAATGACTTGGGACCACTGTTTTCTGAAGCACTGCAATAATCCAGAAATGGGTACAATTTGTCCCTGGATTCAATGGGGATAGAATCTATAAGGAAACAGGAACCTCTGGAGTTATAAAATGAGATTTCCCATTTTTCTTGATCCAGTAATAAACCAATCACTGAATAAGACACATTTTGCTTCTTTTCAATCTCTTTCTCACATGGACTGGAAAAGAATTTTCCTTGGCTGCTTCTCAGAGCCCAGCAGCCTCCCTGAATGGGCTTAACAACCTTCTTCTCTCGGAATTTGTCCCTTTCAGCCTTAGTCAGCACCCCCAGCTCCCAGTCCAACCTCTCTCCCACCTCCACCTCCCAGTAGTGTTTCCCAGCAGCATAACCTTCCCCCCCCACAAAAATCTGAGTTCCCAGAGCAGTTTCTTCTTTCTCTGGGGGGAGAGTTTGAAGGCTGGCTCTTTCTTTATCCCCACTGATGCTGATTTCTGGATGTTTATAATATGAATCCAAAGTGACAGCAACTATAAGGGAAGCAATCACAGGGAGAAAGGAAACCATGTTTAGTTCAGGAGCAATAGATGTTTCAATCTGCTACAGAAAACACATTTTGTTTCATAGCTGACCAATCATAGTTACTGCACAACTTGGATACAGAAATTTCATTTGTTTGTCTATATAGAAATGCCAACACACTTGTGTAGGAACTCAGTACAATAAGAAGACATGGCTGTAGAGGTGTCGTCATCACCCCTTCCCCTGTTTCAGAATGTTTTGTTTTGTTTTTAATTTTACATTGTGTATCTGTTTTCTGCCCTGGGCTCTTTTGAGATTAATAATAATACACATGAGAAAGAGCTCAAGTGCTGACTTCTCTATACAGACAGCCACATGCAAAGTGCAGTCCTAAAGAAATCTGTTAGCTCAGTTCCTCTCTGGTCTGTGTGCATGTCAGCTCTGCACTTTCATACAACTGGAGCAAGGATAGGACAGTTTTAGACTCCCTGCTGTTGAATTCTGATTGCCTCAGACTTAATTAAAACTATGAAAGCACAAATTGAATTAATCCATTGCTGTTGTGATGTTTTCATATGAAAAAGGACCACAAGTGAAAAGTCACTGAGTGATGACATTTGAGTCATGTATGCACATCCATGCATTAAGCCTAATCATGACAGTTTCCTTACCTGCGTGTTGAAGAACTCTTCTAACCTCTAGAAGCAGAAGAGAAAATTTATCAATCATAGAGAACAGAGAAACATCTATGAAACAAGTGAACAACCCAGAATTTTTCAGAATTGAATAAAGTGATTTAGACCCAATTAACATACTAGAAAACAATACTTCAATACAGAACTGTGATGGGATGATGAGCTGCTTGTGCGTAAAAGCTTAGTCCCTCAGAGTTTGCTCAGTTTAGCTAAGCTCTGTCTTTAGCGGAGCCCTTAAGCATGGCTCCATCAATCGCTGGCAGAGTCCGACAGTGGGCGTCTACGAAATTTACTCCAGCATAAAAGCTCCTTGACGGAAATGCGTCATCTGGATTCACGGCGTGACAGTTTCCGGCGAGGAGTGGGTGTACCTATGGGAGGTCCTGAGACTTCTCCGCTGTTATCGCTAGAAGATTCCCTGAGCCATCCCTTCGCTTCCCTCTCTCTCTGATCTCCCATTCTCCCCCTGCTGGTGCCTTCCTCCGCTGCTGGGTCTCTCCTGACTTCTGAGAGCCCCTCCACCTCCTGTCTTTCCGATGGCAGTTCCCTGACAAGAACAATCATTGCCTCATCAAAAGCCATCTGCCTTACCCAGCTCATTGGAGAGTTGACCTGAAGTGAAATAATATTCCAATTAGTGATATCATTGTCAAAATATATGGCGTTGTGCATCATGACAAATTTAGTCCACATTCTCAACTTATATTTATAGCATTATTATTCCATGAATACCCCTAAAGCATCCTATAAACTGCAGTTAAGGATCCTGAGAGCTGTTAGGAGATGCCTTATAGAACTACAATTCCCATGGTGGTTTAAGCATCAATCCTCTGGAAAGTGCAGCTCTGTGAGGGGAATAATAATAATAATAATAATAATAATAATAATAATAATAATAATAATTTATACCCCGCCCACCGCCCATCTGGCTGAGTTTCCCCAGTCACTCTGGACAGCTCCCAATCAAGTGTTAAAAACAATACAGCATTAAACATTTAAAACTTCCCTAAACAGGACTGCCTTCAGATGTCTTTTAAAAATAGGATAGCTGCTTATTTCCTTGACATCTGATGGGAGGTCGTTCCACAGGTCGGGCCCCATTACTGAGAAGTCCCTCTGCTTGGTTCCCTGTAACTTGGCTTCTCACAGTGAGGGAACCGCCAGAAGGCCCTCGGTGCTGGACCTCAGTGTCCGGGCTGAACGATGGGGGTGGAGATGCTCCTTCAGGTATACAGGACCGAGGCCATTTGGGGAAAAGTGGTTGTGTGTGTTTCCTCACAACTCCCAGCACCCTTAACAAATAATGGTTCCAAGATGCTTTGGGGAAAGCCAATACTGATAAAGTGGTATAATATTGCTTTAAATGTATGGTGCAGATGTGATCTTGGTCACCCTTAGGTCCTATTGAAATTAAAGTAAGCAATTAGTCATGGTGACCTATTTGTTCCATTGATTTAAAGGTGGACTAAGTGCAACTACCTTAATCTGGATCCAACCTAAGAAAAATATATTGCTGTGTAAACTCATAATACTATTATATATTTGGAATTCTATATAGTACTAACTATACATGAAATAAATGTTAGCAAAAAATAATTCTGTTCCTAATTGCAAAATACAGTACTTTCTCCTACCAAAATGGATTTCACCGTCCTACTCCTTCCCTATTAATTCAATCCCTAATCTCTGACTCCAAATCCATACATCAAATTTTGTCTCACCAACACGGCGTTCTAGTTCCAAAACACCTATAAAAGAATGATTTGAATTAATACAATGAAGAGTTAAGAAAATAAACAAGAAGAAGTGAATGAATAAGATGTGAGATCAAGCTACACAACTGAAAATCCATATAGGTCATACGTTGCTTTCAGTGCATGCTAGATGCAAAACCCACAATGCTATTCCCCATGACCCCCTGATTCCTTGCCATTGCCAGGCATCCACCCCTTCTGCTCACCACTGCTGGGTGTTCATTTCCTCCTTCCCCACTGCAGCCATATCCCTCCAATGTATATATTGCAAACTGTTGTTATCACATATAAACTTTTATGATAATGAGTTATTTCACTGCCTCAAGAACAATGAATGATTCATCAGCACAACATCCAGTAAAGTTATTGATTTAGCAGTCAATAGGTGAGCTTGTTCCCCATGCTCTTTATTCTACTAGGAACATGGATTTGTTTATTTCATTTTCTATTTTTAAAATAATTTTAATTATTTAAATTTATTATATTTATTTTCTATTTTGAAAATAATTTTAATTAAAGATTTTCTTGGGTTATAAAAGTAGGTACATTGTCTCTATTTTCAGCTCGTAGACTCATTTTGAAATGTATATCCAACCCTTCCTCCAAAATTCCTATCTGGAGATCTGGAAGAGAGAGAAAACCCCAAGGACTCTCTCAGCTCCAACCCAAGTCTGCTGGCCTTTGGTTGTGTATCAAGGAGCTGGTAAGAATGGCTCACGTAAGTGCAGGAAAAAAGCTTGCAGTTTATCAAAGACAACAGGCACTTTGTGGCTAGTTATTCATTCAAAGGATGATTTAGCAGTCAATAGGTGAGCTTGTTCCCCATGCTCTTTATTCTACTAGGAACATGTATTTGTTGATTTCATTTTCTATTTTTTAAAATAATTTTTATTAAAGATTTTATTGGATAAAAGTAGGTGCATTGTCTGTATTTTCAGGTTGCAGAGTCATTTTGATATGTATATCCAACCCTTCCTCTAAAATGCCTATCTGGAGATCTAGAAGTTAAAAAACCCCAAGGGCTTTCTCAGCGCCAACCCAAGTCTGCTGCTGGCCTTTTGTTGTGTATCAAGGAGTTGGTAAGAATGGCTCACATAAGTGCAGGAAAGAAGCTTGCAGTTTATCAAAGACAACAGGCACTTTGTGGCTAGTTATTCATTCAAAGGATACTCACTTGCTTGTCCTGTGCGTTTCTCAGTTTCTACAACAATAAATGAAAAAGAGTAAATCTTAGCACACATGTACCCAGCTTTTCATTCAGTTACTGGGATACTTGGTGCAATTTGAGCAGAACACTAGCCTGGAGCAGCCCATCCTCCATTCATCGTAATTTTATAGCCTCTGTCCTCCTGCAATTGTGCAGATTACCTTCCTATGGATACCTGTATGATGTGTGCTATTTTCATAATAAAATTTGCTCTCAAAACCACAGACAGGGAAGCAAATTCCTTTTAATTTGGTTTGTGCCCAGCACAAAACAACCCTGCACCTATTTGTCCATAATTTGGAATATTTCTTTCCCAGAAGTACAGTACTTCTCTCATATATGCTGTTTTCATATATGCCTGTAAAACAACAAGGCAATTTATGTGACTTTTTGTTAGCTGCCTCAAACGCAAAGTCTACTCTTGCAGAAACTTTGCAGCAGGTATTCTTTTTAATTTTGGAACGATTCATCCCAACTGAATGGGGGGGGGGGCATGCCTGACAATTTCATCCAATTCTTCTTCTTCTTCTTCTTCAAAAAAAGAGAGGTTAAAGACGAAAAGGGGAAATAAGCAATGTAGAAGTTTTACACCGAGCACAGAGGACAAAAAAAAAAAAAAACAAAACCAAAAAAAACACCAACCAAAATCAAAACAAAATCTTGGGCCTCTTTGCTTGTCATTTGGCAGATGTTCTTCACCCTGGAAGCTCTGGCTGTGCTCCATTGGATGTGCTCCAAAAGGCATGTTGTGGATCTGCCCAGAGACTCACATGGGAGAGAGAGGAAAGTGATGACCAGCTCATCAGCCAAGCTCAGGAGAGCTGAAGCCATCGGCAGAGGGGAGAGGCAGTGGGGAGGGAGATGGGCTGCAATCCTGCTGGGGTGGAAACTGCTCTTCCTGACTTAGCTTCTGCACATGAGAGTTATCTCTAGCAGTGGATCTGAAAAAAGCAGGAGGCAGAAGATGGCTTTTGGCAGATCTGCCATGAAAATTACTGGAGCCAGTCAATGCTTCAGTTGTGACCATACATAGGCAGTGGCAGGGCTTGCCCGTGATGTTTTGCCACTTGAATTCCTGGTACATTATAAGGAACACGTTAAAACCAGAGCAATACATATATTATTCTCCCTCTTTTTATGCCCCCCTACAGATAAACATGATCACATTATCTCCTTCTCCTTGGCTTTCTCTTCTCTAGCTAATAGATCTAGTTTATCTTTTACTATTTTTTTGATATATCTGGAAGACCCTTATCAGCCCAACTCCAAGTTGTCAGCATTATGGAATGCCTCCAATTTGAAATGCCTCTTGCAGTTGTCAATTTGAACATGGTTCCAGGAGTAAAACTTCATAGCTATCTGAAATGCCTAGACAGGAGATGAATTAATGAACCTATACAGTGGTACCTCGGGTTATAGATGCTTCCACTAACCCAGAAATAGTGCCTCAGGTTAAGAACTTTGCTCCAGGATGACAACAAAAATTGCACAGCTATGGCGCGGCAGCAGCAGGAGGCCCCATTAGCTAAAGTAGTACCTCAGGTTTCAGGTTAAGAACGGACCTCCAGAACGAATTAAGTTCTGAACCCAAGGTACCACTGTAGTGCAGAAAGTTGGGCTTTTGAAATCCTGCAAGGAAAGAAGAAATCCTGCCAATATAAAAAAGGGACCTTGAAAAAAGGGAAACAATCTCATCTTACCTATTGCTTCGGTTATATGATTTCGGTCTGAAAAGAGTGATAGCAAAATGTTAGTCATATACACTCTATACATACAAGTAAGTATAATTAATCAAGGATTTACTTGCACCCATATAGCTAAAGGGGTATCTTTTGTGGGGAGAGTCCCTTCTATTACTCTGCCTGTTAGCTACTATTGCCAACACCACTATTTTTAATAATACAAGATATATAAAGCATTAGCTCAGGGGCGTAGGAAGATGGGGCAGAGGGGGTGGGCCACCCTGGGTGCCACTCTGGGAGGGGTGACAAGATGGCCGCTGCCTCCCCCCAACTATAGAGCATCCAAGGGCGTGCGCAGTCCGTATGGACTACACATGTGCGGCAGCCTGTATGGACTGCGCATGTGTGGCATCCCACGTGCGTGCACTCAGTACAGAATGCCGCACATGCACAGTCTGTATGGTTGCCGCCGTGCAAGCGGCCACCCATATGGACGCCATGCAGGTAGCAGCCTGTACGGACTGCGCACGCATGGAATGCCACACATGCGCAGTCCATATGGGCTGTGCCACCCCAGGTGCCAAAGAGGGTCCCTCCACCACTGCATTACCTTGACAAGGTATCTTGAGGATGTGACAGGATTATTCCTTCCTTGCTTTGAATAGCTTCAGTCACCTGGGCTACTGTATGACTATCCAGTCATATAGCTATTCCAGCTCATTAAGTTTTGCCAGGTAATAAGATCTTTTTTTTAAAAAAAATATTCTGTTGTTTACTCATTTATTGTGGTTAAAATTTAGCTATTTTTCTCCTGCTCCTCTTTACTGGGCTTTTTAAAAAAGTGTTACTGTTAGTCACCCTGAAGACAATACTGCTAGTATATGCTAAAAATATAAACAATTATGGAACAGTGCTATAGAGGAAGTGAATCTCTCTTAGAGGCATTTACCAGCTTGTGCTTCATTCTTCTGTTTTTCTGCAGAAAACAAGATGCATTGCAACATTATTCATTTATTTACTGAACATTATATGCTGCACTGTATCTGTTTAGAAAGATTCGAACACCACAATCATAAAGCTTTTAAAGTGATGCACACACCGAAACTATTGGTAAAACTCAGCTAAACTGAGTTAAAACCCACAAGACTGATTAAAAAGTATACAAACGATAAATATCACTGAAACAGAGCATAGATAATTATGTAAATATATATCTGGGGAGACTTGCTGAAATAAAGAAGTTTGTAGCACCTGTAAAAGTGCAAGTTCTGTGGACTGAAACATTCAACTTGGCATGTAAAGTGGTTCCAGAATGTTAATGGCTTTTCATACTAATAGTAATACCTTCAACTTAGCTTAGTAACAAAGCTGCAGCCAGTGCAGCCAGTATTGCAGCATTCTGCACTGACTGCAGTTTCCAGATCAACCACAAGAGAAGTCCTGTATAGAATGAATTACCAGGGTCTTGGCATTTCCAATGATTGAACTCTTGTGGTCAAGCTATCACAGTTCAGGAATGATTCTAGCTGTGGCACCTGCCCAAGTTGACAAAAGGCACTCCTAGCCACCAAGGTCACCAGGGATTCAAGTGGCAATATTTAAGGTAGGTGTCATTTCCAGAAAGAGAAAGCATGCATTTAATGCTTCTCTCCAAAACAACCAGAAATTAATTATAGCCATTGTGGATTTCCCCACTTCTTGGTTACATCTAACAAATCATAATCAAAGTAACTCACTATAATCAGTGATCTTATTTCAATTGATCCTACAGATCTCAGCAGGAAGATGATGTCTGAGCACGACTTCATCTATCAGTCCCTCCAAGTGTTCCTGTTTTTCAGGGACGCCCCTGATTTAGAGAAGTCGTCCCAGTTTCTGATTTGATCTCAGAGTGTCCCACTTTTCCTTGGGTTGTCCCTATTTTCATTGGAGAAATGTTAGAGGGTTTGGAGTTATTTGACTCCCAAGCTGTCTGAAAGCAATCCTGTATAGTTTTTTGTTAGTTTTTTTTTTTAAAAAAAGTTTAATTTTTTATTGTGTTTTTATGTATGTTGGAAGCTGCTCAGAGTGGCTGGGGCAACCCAGCCAGATATGTGGGGTATAAATAGTAAAATTATCATTTGTGGAATGGGACATCCCTATTTTCATCAGAGAAATGTTGGAGGGTATGATTTTAATTGTCCATCACTTAGAGACATCTTTGATACTCAAAATGTATCTTGATTGCCCTTCATCAGAAGATCAGATACCAAAAGTGTGAATATAACTAATTTACAGAAAATATGAATACAATTTTAAATCAACAAATAATCATTCAAAAAGGTAAATGAAACCCCAGAAAAGCTAAATAACAGAATATTCCATGGTTAGCCATAGTTGAATAATAGGGCTTGATGCTCTGTAGAGGTGGAATTAGTTTTCATCCAAGGAAAGGAAAATAGTCGTGCCAGGGAATTTGATTATGATTCTTTATACTTCTCCCAATAACATTGTAGTGAACTCCCCATCCCTTACATAAATGATATGTATAAAATATGTCATTATCAATTACTCACCACATTGAGATAACTTCTGATAATTCTCTGAAATAAATATAGCAAATTATAGAAATCAGACAATTTATTTATCTGACAGTCCTTATTTCTCGTAATACATGCATTTTTGAAGGCTATTTCTTTTAATATGATGCATTATTTTCACTAATACAGTTGTACCTCGGTTACAAACGCTTCAGGATACAAACACTTCAGGTTACAAACTCCGCTAACCTGGAAGTAGTACCTTGGGTTGAGAACTTTGCCGCAGAATGAGAACGGAAATCGTGCGGCGGCAGCAGGAGGCCCCATTAGCAAAAGTGCGCCTCAGGTTAAGAACGGTTTTGGGTTAAGAACAGACCTCTGGAACGAATTAAGTTCATAACCCAAGGTACCACTGGATATGCATTTTTTGTGTACATTTTCCCCTAATATGTTTCAGGTTGAAATAATGAATCACAAAATTCAATAAATTTGCATTTTGGTTTGCATCCTGGTTTGCTGAGTCCAAAGTAGGTAGAACCACACTAAAATGTAAACTGCACTAAATTTGCCAACTATCTGCTGGGGAAGTGACTCCGATTTCCTGAAGCAGCTTTTAAACTATGCTCATTTTAAGGCAGTTTAAGGAGCAATTACTGGCTGTAGTAAATACGTATTGATTTAACTGGTATGTATTTCTTCTCTGTATCTAAGAACACACCACTCATTTTTATAAACATGGGTACAAATAAACAGAAAGTTTCTGTAATAGTTTACATCTACAGTTTAATGAGATTATGAAAATGGCAGATTTAATACTTACGTCTGACTTTGTACCCAGCACTAACAAGAAGGCAGATGAAAAGCAACAGAATGATTAGGAAGGGTGCTAGCCAATGGGAAGTGGCAGGATAAAGGGCATCTGAAACACACATTAAAATCTCAGTTACAGCAAAACTAACCCAACCGGTTTCAAGTTGCAAAACTAATTAACCAGAGTCTGACTTTGCCACTCACCTCCATTGCCTCAAATTCTCCTGAACTTCCCATTTTGGGAGGGATTGAGCTGAAGTTGTGGCAATAGGGGTGCTTCAGCTGTGACCTGCCTGCCTCTCTGGAGAATAGTGGATATGGGAACCAGAAGACACTTTAGCCATTACCCCAGATGATAACTGATGAAATGCTGCTGAGCAGAACTACAGTTATAGATAATCTGGATAATCCATTCAAACAAAGAGCCTTGTGTACTTCAGAGGCATCAAAATGGAATAAATTTCCCAAACCTCTCTCTTCCTATATAGTACTTGTACTGAAAACACAGTGAAAGCATTGAACCTCTTGGCACTTTTGCTTCACCCCTACTCACCAGAAATCAGGATTCTTGATTCAATCTCCATCCCTAGCAGTTCGTTGATGATTTTGCAAGAGACTTCATGGTCAACTCCTGATTCTATTGTAATGGAACTGGAAACACTGAAGTTCCCTGCCTTGGTCTCTGTGACTGTAGTGTCTGACTGTTTACTTTGGACTTTCCCTTCACTGTCCAGCCAGAAAGCCTTGGGGTTTGGGTACCAACCATTGGAGCTGCAGGTGAGGCCAATCCCCCAGCCTTTATAGTCCACCAAGGCAATGCTGGGCTCTGTTCCTTTTGCTGCAAAAGAAGAACACCACATATTAATTTGCCATTGCTCCAAGTATCATAGAACCTGTCTAGAGTTTCTGCACACTGGCCAAATACCAGGAATGATGCATTATTACAGTCAGTTCTTACTGTACACATTTTGTGGCAAGCTACTGCTCAAAATTCCATTTTTGTGTCTACTGTATTGTCAAGCTACAGGAAGATTGGTCCTGTCAGTGGTGCTCATGGGTGCGAAAAGATTGAGAAGTCTGAATGAGTGAGTCACTGACCTGGGTTCTACAGTTTTAAGTTTGACAACTTGTATTTCTGAAAATGTATGCTTAATATGGCCCACAGCACATGGCGATGTCCCTGTGTCCTCTGAGGTGCTCAAGAAGAACATCCAGGAGTTAGTAGGTGGTGGAGGCAGCAAGGCTTGGCTGCTCCTGCTGCTATTCTTCATGTGCTCCTCTCGCTTCTGCAGCCATGCATCTTGTGCCAAGTGTCCATGCATACTCTTAACCCCATCCTCTTCTAGATCCCAGCCAACTTCCTTTTCTTCCTCTGCTCTCCCTCCCGCCACAGAGCCCTGGAGAAGGAGGTTAAGTGGCGCGCACACACACACACACCCCCACATATGGGGCGGGGAACAATTGGCTTCTGCGGGCTTGAAGCCTGTAAGCTTGATGCAGAGTCTTCTAAAAACATGGTATTCCCCCAAAGGTGCTCTTGCCTACCTGGAGATTCAAGTCCTCTTTCTGCACCCTGGAGTGGGGCAGGCAAACCTAGAGACTCCAGGTCAGCCCCAGAAGTTTGGCAACCCTAATAATAAGACTAATAAGAATAAACTCACCTGCCAAAAGCAACTCAACCACCACCTCCTCATACCAGTCTCCAAGGAAGACTATACAGGTGTAATTTCCTTGGTCATTCAGATGGGTTTTCTTCAGAATCAAAGACATGTTTCCTTTACTAAGACCAATACGGGAAAGCTCAGCTCGACCTCGGTATCTGTTATCCTGTGTTTCGGGCCTGTTTCGACCATAATAGGATTTCACGTCAATTTTTTCTGAGGATTTATCCAAGATCCACTGGACCTGGATGCTGGTGCTTTCTGCTATGCTTGAGGTTGTTAGTTGACATGGCAGGATAACTTCTTTTCCAAGGAAACCAACTATAGGGTTTTCAGGTGGAATGATTGTAAATTGACCTTTGGGGAATAAAAATAATAATCAAAAGTTCACCTTAAACTGACCACTACTGGCAGTGATTCCTCCATGGAATTCTTTTTTTGGGGTGGGAAGATATGGCACCCATGTAAGAAGTGTAAGATTCTGCACTCAGGCAGGAAAAACCTGGCTTGCCAATAGTACATTTTAAAAGGATCTAGGGGCTTTAGTGGACCACAATCTGAGTCAACATTGTCATGCAGTAGAAAAAAAGCTATTGCTATTCTAGGTTGCATCAACTGAAGTACAGTCATACCTCGGATTACAGATGCTTCATGTTGTGTGATTTCAGGTTGCGCACTGCGCTGAACCCGGAAGTACCAGAACAGGTTACTTCCGGGTTTCAGCACTCATGCATACGCAGAAGACCAAATCATGACCCGTGCGTGCACAAACACAGCGTAGTGGGTTGCGAACGCTGCAGGTTGCAAACTTGCCTCCCACACGGATCACGTTTGCAACCCGAGCGTCCACTGTATAATGTTCTGAGGAAGAGAAGCAATAGTCGCACTCTATTCTGCAGAATACTGATGAACTCCAGGATGGTAAGAGTTGTTCAACAGTGGAACAGATTCCCTCGGAAAGTGGTGCACTCTCCTTTATTGGAGGTTTCTAAGCAGAGGTTGGATGGCCATGTGTCACTGATGTTTCAGGAAAGGTTCCTACGTTGCAAAAGGTTGTACTAGATGACCTTTGATTCTAAGAAGCATGTTTTGCTCAGCAGTAATTTACACCAGTTATCTTCAACATTTTTTGACCCAGAACCTACTTTTAATCCAAACATGCATTTGGGGATTCATTTCTTAGTCTTTTATCACAGATTTGCATGGTGGGAGTACCTATTAGTGGGTTCTGAGCCACCAGTTGAAGACCAGCGCTTTACACACAAGGAGTAGCTCAGAGCTGAACTGCTCACTGCAGTAAACCTTACAAAAGTAGCTTGCTTACCTACAGTTAGCACATGGGAGATATCCAGAAAGATCAAGATGCAAACAGTTGTTGATGAGGAAGACATGGGTCAAAGATCTGAAGAATAGGACTATACCTGCATAATTGTTGGAAGAAAGAAATAAAATATAAAATTGCAAGATCCACTGGTCACCATTTATTAATTACTATCAACAGTTCTGTCTACTTTATTTAATTAAATATAGGCATCTTTGTACATTAATCTTCATGTAATGTACTTTGGCTTTGTTAAAACTTTATTTATGCTATATATACCAAGAATAGTATATATTATGCAAATCTGTATCCTCTTTTGCAAGTGGGTCAGAGGGTCATATTTAAAACAGTGTTTTGTTTTGTTCTTCCTGGTAACCAAGCTATATTTGAAGTTTATTTTTCTATTATGCATTTTTTTATTCTGATTATCTTGTTTTGAACTTATTATATTTATATATTTATTGCATTTATTTCACACCACTTTTCAGTCAATGCACTTGAGGTCGTTTACAATTTTAAAATGGTAGAACAAAAATGTAGTGACAGAGACCTCTCAGGTTGACTGACAACTCATGGCATTTGCTCCTGGCCTCAGCTTCCTTGCCATCTCTCAGGGCAGATGGGACTTTAATAGCCCCAGAGAAGGTGAATGAGGGCTGTCCCAGTAGTTTTCTCAGGCCACCTATCAGGAGCTGATTTGCCATGCTCCCTAGCCTGGGCATCCCAGTTTCTGATTTTCCTCAAGGAAGACGGTAGACCTAGGGACACTGGGGGAGGGGCCACCTCAATTATTCTGTCAGGTCAAATGAATAGTTTTGTCAGAAATCAATGATATGGACTCTGTAGCCTGGGCTCACTTGCTTTTATGGCTTAATATGGATAGTGATTTTTTGGTCATGCATTTGATGTGTATTTCTTTGAGCACAAAGTATGTGGGGAAATGGTGCACAAATAAAGTGGCAATGATACTGGTAAGTCTTTTTTGAAAGAAAGAAGATTGCTACTTATATAGTATACATTCACTCCAATGTCCCTGTTTGTCTATTCTTCTACTCCTTCTCCACAAATAGGTATATTTGTAATTTATTATTATATTAAATAAAACAAAGGGATTTATAGCTGTGCATTTCACCACACCAGCAGAATGCATGTGTCAACTAAAGCTGTATTCTATAGGCACACTTATCTGAAAATGAGACATGTATAGGATTTTACTTTTGTTTATATATAATACATTTTATGTTCTTACCCTATTTCAGTTTAGATCTGACAAAAGAAATATATTGCATATATACTGTAGTAAAAAAAGATGAATTCAAAAGCCATCTACTCTGTCTCTATTGTAAGTGGATGGGTGATGTTTTCCCCCACATCTTGTCAGCATTTCAGGAAATCGAACACCCTGCTCCAAAATTATTAAACCACAATACTAAATTTTAAAAGTCACAGGTAAATTGTGTTGTGCAGCACCATCTATGTATGTCTCATAGTTACTGCTTTTTCTGTCCTACACCACTCACTAATCCACTTTCCTCATGTTAATGTTGATACAGAGCTTTTCACAGCACAGCATATTGAGGTATAAGAAATATTCCCATAATGGGAAACTGCATCCTCTGAAGTGAAAAACAGGTTTTGTAGAAAGGGTCTAGAATTGGCTGGTAATACATATGTACTGAAATGAATGACTATGTGGGAGATCCATATTTAACTAAAGAGCTTGAAAAGCAGGACAAACCCTTCAAGTTGAGAGCTGGTGAATGACACCCCCAACTCAGAAGACCAGGAACTTGGTGAAAAAAGTCTGAGAAATCCCATGGCAGAGCTAACTGTGTGCCAAGGGATAAATATCACTTGCCAGTGGCAAATGGGAGTGGCAAAGAAGCATTTTATGTCCATTACAAATGAAAGAAGCAATGACGAGTATTCAGGCTTGTGTGACTAGGAAGGATCTCTGCAGAAAGGAGAAAATCACTTTCATTCTTCTTTCAAAAACACACACACATTTATATTTGTAAACTTACATTTTGCATGGAAGCCCCTGAAATTTATTATCATAAGTATATTTGCAAATGTGACTTGAAAGTTTCTACACGAAGATAAACGAATCCTATATATCCTGAATGGAAGCAAATGAAGCTTCTCCCCTTTCACCTCACCACCAATTCATCATTAAACAAACACATTCCAATAACTAAAAGAATTAAATGTAATTCTGGAAATTTTCTTACCTTGCAGGAAACTGTAAGATTTGTTCGTCAGTTACTGTACCTTGCTCCCACTTCAGGTGGACCTGTGTTACGGAAATTATTTACTTTAATTTTCCTGCTCTGCATCAAGATAAGTAACTGCCAACAATTTGCTCTATGGTTAATGGCCCTGTGACAGTCAGCACCTGCCTCCAAAGGATAGAGGAGTGTCCCGTGCAAACACTATGCTTGTCCCAAGCAAACACTAAGCTCCACCGATACTTGTAGAGCTAATGCAGTGGTGACAGGGCTTCATTTGAAAGGACAGTCCTATATGAATGGCTCTCTATCCCAAGTCTGGTTTAAAGATAACCTTAAGAAGGGAGAACAGAAACCTTGAAGTACTGCAGCAACAATTAACCTCAGGACAACAGCCCGACAGTCACACAAGTCTCCTGGTCACAGACCTCCGTTCTATGATGAGCTGTGCTGAAATTCTATTTAAAATGTAGCAATTATTTCTAAATTTGCATCTATAGGGGAAAGTGGGGCACATTGATACATCAACAATATTTCAATATCGAGGAATGTTATCTGTGTCACGGCATCACTAAAATGTGTCTATACATGTGTGAGTACAACAGTTGCGACCGCGCCGCCCACCAGCTAGCTGTTGGTGTTTGACGAGAGTAGGTGTGTTTTTAGCAAGGCCAACTAAAAAATTGTGTGAAATGTAAAAGTGTTCCAACACTGTTTTACGCCATTTAGTTAAGATTTAAAAATACCAAAGGTAAGTTATTCCACTCAGTAATCAGGATTACACGTGATTTTTAAATAAGTTCAGTGGTTTTATTAATAATTGTTAGGGTTTTTTTTTGAAAATGTCCATTGGGGCACATTGATACATATAAAAGTGCCCCAATATACAAGTTTGCATGAAATCTCTAAACTCATTAAATTTGAAAAGAAAAAAATTGCTGTTTATACATGGCCAAAGTCATTTCTAAATATAATATGACCGATTATCAAGTGTCATATCTCAGGAAAAGACCAGGATCTTGTATATTTGTCTTCCTCATTGTAGAAGATAAGGCAAGTGTTGATTTCAAGGATGTTTTGCCGTTGCCAAAACCAAATTTCCCAAAGGGCACATCTCAAAATTCATCTCTTTAAACATTTTTTTATTGACTTAAGTGGATATAATGTGCAAGTGAAACTAAACGTTAAGAAATTATCTTATTTTTTATAAACATTTTGTTTAAATTGCTATTTTTTGACTATCTAATAGTCTAATAGTTCTTAAACTTTCTAAGTTTTTTCAAAAAAAAATTATTGGATAGGTGTTTGAGGAAAGATTAATATAAGTTTTGATGTTTTGTTAAGAAAACTTGCCATAAAGTCTATGATATGTGTGAAACACTGTTAGTTTTGATACGTACAGTTGTACCTTGTTTTGCGACTGGGATCCGTTCCAGAGCCCCGGATGCTAGATGAAAAGGACACATGGCAAAGCGTGATTTAGTGCTTCTGTGCATTCACGAGCAGCAAACCCAGAAGTAACCCGTTCTGGTACTTTGCTGCGGATGTTCGATGAAATGGACACTTGACAAGGCGGACTCAAAACAAGGTACCACTGTAATTTAGATTTTAAGTAACAAATTGTAAGGCTCATTGTGATCTCTCACAATAAAAATTGTTTTTTCATTAAATTTTTGCAAATAATTACCATTCTCATACAATTTACACTTTGTATCAAAGTGCCCCATCCAATGTATCAAAGTGCCCTGCAGGTGAGGCAGAATGATACAAAATCCATTTTTTACTAAAGTCATCATATTCTTATTATCTTCTAACTTTAATGATTCTTTTGATTGCTATTATAATATCGATTAATTATGCCATGCATCAAGCCAAAATTTTTATTATTTCACTTATGAGATTGAATTTTTCTGTATCAATCTGCCCCACTTCCCCCTATGTAATGTATAAATCAGAACATGCAAACTGATGACCTCGTTTCTGGATTTCTTTATGCTAGTAGAGTTAAAGGAGGAGATTCAGCAGCATATGCACGTACACAACTCATTCATTCTAGATCACGATAGACCAGGCATTCTGAATTAATGCAGTGAATGTGCAGCTTAGCCCTGTTTATTGCCTTAATTGCTACAAATCTACTTGGTTTCTTTCTTCTCAATAATTTAATGTCATTGGCATCCACATGGAAGAGTGCGCTTTCAATGGTGAGGTCAAACTGTTGGAAAGTTACAGCGCCTGCTATGGCTGTGGAAACTGATACCAGGGACACATGTCTTCCTACGGTTGTGCTGCTGTAGAGGCTCCATGGTGTTTATTCTCTCTGTGCTCCTTCTAGCGGTTATTCCTCCTCTGGTCACTGCTGTGGAGGCACAACCTGTCTGTCTCCAGGCACTGCGGTCATCTGCAAGGGATTCCCATGTGACTGGGTTAATGTTGGCAGCCTTCATGTCACATCTACAGACATGTGATGTACACTACTACATTTACACTTAGATCCTGAGATTGAGAAATGGCATCTGTCAAGAGCACACAATGTCAAGTTCTCATGGGCTTTCCTTCAGGAGATATGTCTCATTGTGCCACCACCAACGGGTTCTTTGGAGCAGATACAATGGACTCATTTCCTACTCATCTTGTTAAAGTATTATCATTGTTGTTGTTTTGTATTTGAATTACAAACTTCATGAGTCTACACAACTGAAAGTGAAACAGGGGCACCCACATTTAAGGTATTGGCTTCAGCGCACTCTGGGACCTCCCAGGTATGCATTGTTGGTTTCTGCTCTCTTCACTGTGCAGCGAAGTGCTTGTCACGAGGCAATGTTTACATTCCACAGTCTGTACTGTTGGGTTTTCCCACGGGAAAGGGAGACTGGATGTGACGTACACTGGTTTCCTGTTTTTCACTGTTCTCACAGTGTGATTCTCTCTGTGCTTCAGAGGAGAGAGGATGCCTTTTCTGCTCCGGCAGAGGCAAGATGTTTTTCTGTAACCTACCAGCTTTGAAATGTAAATAAAGCAATTTAGAGTATGTGCACGTATTCCTCATCATTCCGCTGTGCACTGGACACTGCAAATCAACATTTTTGGTTATGGGCCCAGAATAACGCAGTCATCTGAATGCCGGAAAAAGGATCGGAATGCAAAGGGACGGATCGGACGGTATCACTGCGCGTCAAGATGATTGATGAGGTATGTGCTACTGCTCCGGGCAGCCTGCCAGCATCTAATTAATGGCTTTATGGCTGGACTTTGAACTTTTATGGCCATTTGCTGGGCACAGGCGAAGGCTATGCTGGGGAAATCGAAAGTAACTTTTTAAAGTGCTCTTGGAGTGAAGCAGCTGCAGAGAATAGTGACGCAGCACTATTTAAGGCAGCAGAGGGAAAGCACTTTTGAACTTGCCTTTGGCATGATGTTTGAGGCAGCTGCAGTAAAGCAGAGTGGCACAGGCTCACAGGCAGAGGCTGTTTTGAACTTGCCTTTGGAATGAGGCTTGAAGCAGCAGAGACGCAGCTTGTATAAAGCAGCTTGTTTAAAGCAGCAGAGATGATGCAGAAGGCTAATGCCAGAGTCATGATGGCTAGCTGCAGAAGGCTGGCTGATGCACGTGGGGAATCTGGTGCCAATCAGCCACATGCTCAGCTCAGAGTAGCTTGTGATACTGCCGTGATTCTGAATGAAGCAGATCGCCGGGGTGCTGGCTGCATGGGAAAGGGGGAGTCTTCACAGACGTCATCCCAGAGTGCAGTGGAACCACCAGATGGCGCCAAAGCTTTGAAGGCAGTGAAATGCTACTCCTATGGACGTCTAGGCCATATGAAGAGGGAATGCATTGTTGGGATTCAGAACTTACAGGGTTAAGTTGTTCTGAGTAGTGCCTCCCATTCTGACGTGTGGAAGGAGGGAGGAGCGTTACTTGTTGTTCTCTCTTTGTCTCTGAAAGAGACGGACGCCATGAATGCTAGCCGTCCAGGAGAATATGAGGAATGCTGAGCTGTAAATATCTTGCTGCAATAAAGAACTGGTAAATTTGGACTCACAAGTGAGTGCTTGGTGTGTTTGGATCTAAGCAAGAGGCAACAGTTTGTTCCGCTGTGTTTTTTACTCTGCAAGGCGAAACCGGAGAGAAGAAGGTCTGCGCAGCTTGGCTAGGAAGTGTGCCGGACCGCAATAAACTGAGGCTAATTGGGGCCATAAAGTAATTAGCCAATTAAGATCTTATCACAGGTTATGGGGGACCTAATTACCGCTTATAAAACTGTTGCTGAAAGTCTGTCGGTGGGCTTTGAAGTCAGCTTGAACAGCTGGGAAGACGCTACCGAAGCGGAGGTCTGCGTTCTGTGTTTTGCCTGATGCTGAGAGGCAGAGAGCTGGGAGAGCAGCTGAAATATCGGGTGCCGGAGAGCTGACTGGTTTTACGTGAGTAGCAGCTGGGGCCCCGGGGAAGAGGAGAGAATGGCAGACAGCCAGGTCCTTGAGGACGTTCCGCTTGAAAAGCTCACTTTAAGAAGTTGGGCAACCTGGTCCAGAAGAGTAAGGGGTTGGTTTCTGGTTACTGGGCTTTGGGATGTAAGCCAGAAAGAGCCACTTCCCCTGATTCCAGGTCCTGAAAGGACAGACATTGCAGGCTTTGAGGCTGCGTTGCCTGAAGATAGCCAGCAGAGAATGCAAAGAGAGCTTGCTATGCTGAAAGCATGCGTACACGCATCACTCTTGCCTAGTTTGGAAGGCGTAAAGTCAGCAAGGGCTGCCTGGGAGGTGCTGAGAAGTTTGTGTGAAACTTCAGCAGGAGGCCAGGGCCCTGGAGAAGTCATGGAGAGCCTGGAAATGGCTGTAGCCCCAGTCCCTGAGGTGCAAGTCGGGGGGGCTGAGAATTCCAAAGGCAAGTTTCAAAAGTTTTCCACTGTGAGTGCTGAAGTGAAACGCAGTTTCAGCGAGGGCAGGGCTGGCACAGAGTGCTCTTCCGGAAGAAGGGGGGCCAGGCCAGCTGAAAGGAGCCCTGGGCAGTATTTTTCCACTGGTGACCGTCCTCAGCCAAAGTCTGGAAAGCTCCGGAGAGCTAGACGCTTCAAGGTCGGCCACCTGCACGAAGTGAAGATAAGGCCTAAAGAGTCGCGTGGGAACGCAGAGGCCAGTCCGGTCTCCAAGGCAACGGAGGAGGCTACTTCTACGGAAGCTGCCAAGGTCCTGAGCAAGGGGGAGTTGGTTGCCAAGACAACCAGAGAGAACAGCTGCAGAAGCCCAAAGAGAGGGGGCAGCGAGACGTTTGTTGCTATGGCGTTGTTTGAGGACAGCTCTGAGAGAGACACTGACTTTCGCTTTGTAATCGACTCAGGAGCTAACTGCAACCTGATTCCAGAGACCCCTGCAGTCGAGATGTGGAATTGCACGGCAATTCCGGCTGGGAAAACTGTTCAGTTTGCTAGTGGAGAAAAGAAAAATGTAACTAACATTGCAAATGTATTTTTTTCTGTTTTGCAGGAGCAGATGGAAGTTTGCATTGTGCCAGGAGTGCAACACTGTATTTTATCTGTGCCTTATTTGTTGAAAAGGGGGTTTAAGGTTTGCTTTGAACACGATTTTTGTACAATCTCCAAAGGAGGGAAGCAACTGGTCAGAGTTGCAAAGGGGCAGAATGATCTCTTCATTCTTAAAACGTCTCTGGAGGGTGAGGGGAAGGTTGAGAAAGCACAAGCCCTGCGTGCTACAGTTCCCACTCATGTTTCATGTTCTTGTGCGTGGCATAAGAAGACAGCTCATTCTTCTGTTGAAGAACTACAGGTGCTACCTGAGGTTAGCAAAGGCTGTAGAATTGAGGAATGTGCGAGAGTCCTAGATTGTCAGGCTTGCAGACAGGCGAAGGTAAAAGGGTGCAGTTACCCAAAGGTGGAGAGGGTAACCACAAAACCTTTTGATCTTGTGCACATAGATCTGTTGGGTCCCATGAAGGAACCAAGTTTGGGAGGGGCCAGGTTTCTGCTGACGCTGCAGGATGATTTTTCGCAGAACACCTGGACACATGGTCTCAAATCCAAGGAAGATGCAGCACAGCTGATTAGACGTTGGATTGAGGAGGTGGAACTAAGGTTCTCCACGAAAGTACAGGCAATTGCTAGTGACAGAGGTACACAGTTTACTGGGTCTGCTTTGCAGAAGTTCTTTCACAAGAAAGGGATAAGTCACACAGTGACTTCTCCTCAACAGAGGGGGGTGGCAGAGCTAAGAAGTGAGGCTCTGGTTAAGGCTGCACAGGAGATGCTGTCAGATTCTGGGTTATCTCCAAGGTTTTGGATGGAGTCAGTTAAATATGTGAGCTTCACCTGGAATCGGTCCTACAATTCAGTGGTAGGAGACACACCGTTTTTCATGCTTCACGGGAGGAAACCTCAGGTTCACTTCCTCCGTGCGTTTGGGTCAACGGCCTCGGTGCCGGTGCCTGAAGCTTTGCGAGGGCCAGGTGAACCCAAGTTCCAGAAAATGATCTTCTGTGGGTATGAGCCAGCGGCTCGTGCATGGAGGTTTGCGTACCCGTCAGGTGATCAGAGTAAGCTGCTGATCAGTAAACACGCTGAGTTCTATAAGCAGGATGAAAAGTCAAAGGCTCCTGCCAGACGTGATATTCTTTCAGAATGTCTTTCTGATTCAGAGCAGGAAGGTTCTGATAAGGAGGAAGGAGAGGCTGAGTCTGCTGATGACGATCAGCTCACTGACCAAAGTCAGGAGCAGGATGGGGCATCTCCGCAATTTGTAAAAAGAGAGCCCAAGAGTGAGCCTAGTTCTCCTGTGAGGGTAATGCAAAGGAGTCGAAGACGCGTTAAGTCAGAGGGGGAATCCCGGGATGCAGAGGACACACCTGCTGACCACAGTGAGTCAGAGGAAGTGCCTGAGTTTGTGCCCAGGCGGTCCAGTCGCACAACGAAGGGAATTCCACCTGAGAGGTATCAGGCCACAGGTGCGTGGGTAAGTTTCGCACAGTGCGAATCTGAGAGTTGTGAGGATGTTCCACAGATGCCTGACAGGAACGCCAGGAGAGGGCGCAAGGCATTGGGGAAGGGATTGATCTCACAGAGGTCTGCAAAGGTACATCCACAGGTCTTGTCAGAATGCTCGGCAAGAGGGGGTGTGGGGATTCAGAACTTACAGGGTTAAGTTGTTCTGAGTAGTGCCTCCCATTCTGACGTGTGGAAGGAGGGAGGAGCGTTACTTGTTGTTCTCTCTTTGTCTCTGAAAGAGACGGACGCCATGAATGCTAGCAGTCCAGGAGAATATGAGGAATGCTGAGCTGTAAATATCTTGCTGCAATAAAGAACTGGTAAATTTGGACTCACAAGTGAGTGCTTGGTGTGTTTGGATCTAAGCAAGAGGCAACAGTTTGTTCCGCTGTGTTTTTTACTCTGCAAGGCGAAACCGGAGAGAAGAAGGTCTGCGCAGCTTGGCTAGGAAGTGTGCTGGACCGCAATAAACTGAGGCTAATTGGGGCCATAAAGTAATTAGCCAATTAAGATCTTATCACATGCATATATCCCAGGGCCAAGACAGAGCAGCGCAGCGAAAGCTCATCGCGTGGAAAAGGCCGAGGCAGAGGCAAAGGTCCGGTGTCCAGGACAATGCAGCACAAGGCAATGGTCTCACGCTTCACTCCAAAAGTTGCAGAGGTCCAGAAGACGTCTAGATCTTTCTTCGTTGTTGATTCGGCTGCAACCCATCACATGTGCAACGATAAGCGACTGTTCGTGTCTTTTACACCGCAGGAAGGTGCGATTCACCAAGCGGATGACCACACAATCCCCAGTAAAGGCTACGGAACTGTTGTTCTTCACAGTTTGGACTTATCGATACAGAATGTACTTTATGTACCAGATGCCAAACATAATCTGCTCAGCATTGGACAGATGAATGAGCGGAACATTGACGTTTCCTTTAAGAACAAAAGGTGCATCATCACAAAGAAAAATGATTATGTATTGTATGCTGAATATGTTGATCGTTTATATGTTTTGTATTATGATGATGTTGTGCAGGATGACACTTGTTGCATTGCAGGTTCTAACGAAAGTTTGCATGCAGAATGTATTCATGATTTTCATCGAAAATTTGGTCATTTGCATTTTGAGGCAGTATCTAAAATGCCTGCCTTGGTTGAAGGTATGACTATTAAACCCTGCAGGTACCACATGAAGTACAAGGCATGCGCAGCAAACAAGGTGAAAATGGCTGCGAAAGGTAAGGTGTCTAGTAGGCAAGCTACAGAACCATACCAAATTGTTCATGCTGATTTGGTTGGACCCCTAGCGCCCTCTTTGGGTGGAAATAGGTACTTCATGGTTCTCATTGATGCATTTTCCAGGTATATTTATGTGTACAATCTCAAGCAGAAATCAGAGGCTTTTCCTAGGTTCAAGGAATTCTGTGCTTGGTTGGAAAATGTGCAAGGTAAGAAGGTAAAGACTCTTTTCAGTGATCGCGGAGGGGAATTCACTTCTCAGCAGTTTGAAGCTTTTCTGACTGAGAAAGGAATTCAACACGATTTGTCTAGTCCTCGCTCGCCATGGCAGAATGGACTTGCGGAACGAGCAAATCAGACATTGCTTCAAGGGTTAAAAACCTTGCTACATGATGCAAATCTTCCAGAGAGTTATTGGGCCGAAGCTCTCTCATGTTTCACTTATAGTTATAATCACAGGTTATCTTCAGCGATTGGTTGTACCCCCTATGAGAAGATGTTTGGCAAAAAGCCATACATCAAACACATGAAAATTTTTGGTTCTGACATGTGGGTTCACTCACCACAAAACTCCAAGTTAGACAAGCGTGGTTTGCATGGTATCTTTCTAGGTTATGAGAAAGGTTCTTACAGAATAAGGATGACTGACTCTAAGACCATTAAGCTCACAAGAAGTGTTGAGTACAATGCCAAGTGGGGGGAGAATGTGGGAATTTTCCAATGTTACCCTGAAGACAGTGATGAGACTGAGGATAGTCAAAAGCAACCACAGCAACCCACACCCACTGATGAAAGTTCTGATTATGAGTCTGAAACTGAATCAGGTGATTCAGAGGATTTCAAGAGTGCAAAAGCCTCTATGCGACCCTCTGAAAGCTCTGATCAAGAATTGGAAGAACCATTGTTCACAATAGGTCACTTTTCTCCTAAGAAGGAAGAGGAGAGTGTTGAAGACCTAAGGCTAATTCGCAGGTCACAAAGAGCCACAAAAGGCAGACCTCCAAAGAGATTTGCTGATGAGTTTGCTAAGATAGCAGTAACAGCTGTCAAAAGCTCCAAGAAGGTATTTGAACCTTCAAGTTTCCAAGAAATCCAGGATTTGGATTCGAAGGAAGCTGAGCCATGGTTAAATGCCATGAAGGCTGAGCTTGATTCCTTGGAAAGGAACAAAACATGGGAACTTGTTCCAGTAGTTCCAGGAATGAAACTGCTTGGAAGCAAATGGGTCTTCAAAGCGAAGACTGATCAAAATGGCAAGATAGTCAGACACAAAGCCAGATTGGTAGCCAGAGGTTTTGCACAGCTACCAGGTGAAGACTATCACGAGACCTACTCACCCACAGTGAGGTATGAGAGCATTAGGCTTATGCTCAAGCTAGCTGCAGAGGAGAATTTACACATTAGTCACCACGATGTGAATACAGCTTTTCTGTACGGATCTCTAGATGAATCACTTTATATGCTTCCACCTGATGGCGTACAGGTAAAACAGGGATATGTTTGTGCTCTGAAAAAGTCCCTTTATGGTCTCAAACAAAGTGCACGGTGTTGGCACACAAAACTCACTGAAGTATTGTTTTCTCTAGGTTTTCAGCAAGGGAAAGCTGATCCATGTGTATTTGTCAAAGAGAAGGGGCAAAAGAAACTGTATTGTTTGTTTTATGTTGATGATTTATTATTCTTTTGGAAAGATGTCACAATGTACAATAACGCCCTAGCTCAACTGAAAGAACACTTTGACATTGGGTTGGAGGATGGATGGCGGGGTTGGAGGATGGATGGCGGCTAATGGATTGAGGTTGAATCCTGACAAGACAGAAGTACTGTTTTTGGGGGACAGGGGGCGGGCTGGTGTGGAGGACTCCCTGGTCCTGAATAGGGTAACTGTGCCCCTGAAGGACCAGGTGCGCAGCCTGGGAGTCATTTTGGACTCACAGCTGTCCATGGAGGCGCAGGCCAATTCTGTATCCAGGGCAGCTGTCTACCAACTCCACCTGGTACGCAGGCTGAGACCCTACCTGCCTGCGGACTGTCTCGCCAGAGTGGTGCATGCTCTAGTTATCTCCCGCTTGGACTACTGCAATGCGCTCTACGTGGGGCTACCTTTGAAGGTGACTCGGAAACTACAACTAATCCAGAATGCGGCAGCTAGACTGGTGACTGGGGGCGGCCGCCGAGACCACATAACACCGGTCTTGAAAGACCTACATTGGCTCCCAGTACGTTTCCGAGCACAATTCAAAGTGCTGGTGTTGACCTTTAAAGCCCTAAACGGCCTCGGCCCAGTATACCTGAAGGAGCGTCTCCACCTCCATCGTTCTGCCCGGACGCTGAGGTCCAGTGCCGAGGGCCTTCTGGCGGTTCCCTCATTGCGAGAAGCAAAGCTACAGGGAACCAGGCAGAGGGCCTTCTCGGTCGTGGCGCCCGCCCTGTGGAACGCCCTCCCATCAGATGTCAAAGCAATAAATAACTACCTGACATTCAGAAGACATCTTAAGGCAGCCCTGTTCAGGGAAGTTTTTAATCTGTGATATTTTAGTGTATTTTTGGTTTTTATGGAAGCCGCCCAGAGTGGCTGGGGAGACCCAGCCAGATGGGCGGGGTACAAATAATAAATTATTATTATTATTATTATTTGACATGAAAGATCTTGGTGAGGTAAACAACTACCTATCTCTGGAAATAGAGAGAGATCAAGATGGTAACATTCTAGTACACCAGTCACGGATGTTGGTTTCTGCTCTCTTCACTGTGCAGCGAAGTGCTTGTCACGAGGCAATGTTTACATTCCACAGTCTGTACTGTTGGATTTTCCCACGGGAAAGGGAGACTGGATGTGACGTACACTGGTTTCCTGTTTTTCACTGTTCTCACAGTGTGATTCTCTCTGTGCTTCAGAGGAGAGAGGATGCCTTTTCTGCTCCGGCAGAGGCAAGATGTTTTTCTGTAACCTACCAGCTTTGAAATGTAAATAAAGCAATTTAGAGTATGTGCACGTATTCCTCATCATTCCGCTGTGCACTGGACACTGCAAATCAACATGCATAAGTGGGTATATTTTATATAAAACATGAAATAAGGACTGAGACTATTCATTGGCTTCCAGGACCATGAAGTTGTTAAATCAGCCTCTTGAGCCTCTAACACTATAAAGTATCCTTTAGGGAGAATTACAGTGGGATGACTACCACATAAACATCAGTAAAGCTGTTCGTATCTGAAGAAGTTTGCATGCACACGAAAGCTCATACCTAGAACTAACTTAGTTGGTCTTTAAGGTGCTACTGGAAGGAATTTTTTGTCTTGACTATGGCAGACCAACACGGCTACCTATCTGTAGCAGTAAAGCAGTTAGGCTGGGGGTGGAAGGTGGAAAGGGGCTGTTTGTAACCCCTAACCCTGAATTAGCAGGTGAGTCTGGGCCCAAGTTTTGAGAATTAGGCCCTATGTCACAAGATCATGCTAGATTGCATTTGGAATAAGTTTATGCCTCTCCTTGCCCCATCATGTCCCTACCACCCCCTTTTACTCTTACACTGACTTTTGTTTCACCAGTGGGAATTTATGCTGATAAATATTTCCAGCTCAGCCAGAACAGGAAACTTAAATAGCATTGCCCTAACTCAGCCCTGACATTAGCCAGGAAAATCTAATAACAATAACAATTATAATTATAATATATTTATATGCCACCCACCTGAGTTAGTTACCCCAGTCACTCTGGGTGGCTTCCAACAAATTAAAACACAACACAACATCAAAGAATGGGAACCTTTTACAATCTATTTAAAAAGACAACAAAATGAACTGGACTCCTTGGCAGGTTTTTAATGAGAAATCAGAGAGAGGAACTGAGAGAAGTCCTGGGGGGGGGGAGGGAAGGTTTGTTGGGGAGGGGGGGAAATGGGGCGGATGACAATGAAGATGATTTGTATTGATGATTTGTTATGCTGAATTTGTTAATATATATTTTTATAAAAAACAGTACATCAAACATTTAAAACTTCCCTATACAGGGCTGCCTTCAAATGTCTTCTAAAAGTCAGATAGTTGTTTATTTCCTTCACATCTGATTGGAGGGTGTTGCACAGGGCAGGCGCAACTGCTGAGGGCTCTCTAAAGTCTCTTATTCTGGACTTCAACCACACTGCTATTTTAGAATATAGGATAATCTCCAACATTCTCATGTGTGAAGAAGAAATTGATTACTGCATCTTCCTATATAACAAACCAATAAGCAAATTACATGTGCCACGATTTCTACGCTTTATATGATACCCAAGCTGAATTCCCATGTATTTCTATTGTGTTGAACAAACAAGTACACTATTATTAACACAACAGAGTGAACATCACTTTCGTAATTCCATCTACCTGTGGTTACATCATTTAACATTTGACATTACCAATGAAATTGCAATCAGACACAACCATGAGGATATGGTAGAATTTGAAGGTTAAGTGCATATAACAGTAGGAAAACAAATAAAGGATCCTTGCATGGTTAGAGGCAGGAAAGAGTAAATAAAATAAACAGAAAATCAGATGAAAATCTTCTCAGATCTTCTGGGGGCTATAAAGCTTCCAAATTCCTCCAGCTCTAGCACTTTTAAACTTCCTCCATATCATCAATTCCCATAAATTGTCATGCATTGTGAGGATGCAGCATCAGCATGTGAAATGTTTGAGGTCTCTCAATCAGGTTGCATGCACAATGGAGTGATAGTTGCATAGGTTGTTGTTTCTATATTTCGGGATGGTGATGGCTTGGAAATTGAAAAACAAAAAAATAACAGTTACCTACTGATATTGGCTGTTTGGCAGAAGTAATTTGGGGCCAATTGTTGTTATGGCAAGAAAAACCTGTTAACCTACCCAAAGAATATCTGGAATATATTTGTAGTTTTACACAGTATTCCAGGGTCCTTGGTACATAGGAGGGGCTGTGAGTGGGCAAGCTACAATAGTCCACTCCCTTGGGTAATACCAGGCCAATGCAGAGCTTGTCTGAGTCCCAGAGAGGTAGTTTTGTTAGAATAAAGTTCTTGGTGTAAGTCCAGTGTAAGTCCAGCAGACCCCTGACACCCTGCCTCCCCCTCCCCCTAGCCAGCTTAGCCCTCTGAGTCCTGGGGCAAGTGTACTGAGCAGCCCCCTACCCATGAAAAGCCCTGGGTAATGAACTATATAAACCCCAGATTTGGCTGAGATGTTTTACTCACCACTGTTTGGAGGAGTCCTGTAAGTTTGGCATCTGAAGACAAATTCACAGTTAGTGTAGTCACACAGTACATCTTCAAAGATGTGTATAAGAATGTGTACTTCTGTGTGCAATCGTAACATGTATCAACTTTTTAGGAGTGGTTCATCCCTGATCATCAGGCTCTTTCCTGAAGCTATCATTTGCTTCAAAGACAACAATGCCCACCCAGCTCCTCAAGGCCATTGCCATCATTGACATCCCATGTCTGTTCTGCTAGTAATGAGCTTCTCCAGAAGAAGGTGTCTGAAAATCAGTCAGATACTGAGTGACACTGACACAAACACACCTCACAGGCCCCATTCACTCACCAAAGTGCCAATTTGCTTTTCCAATTTGCTTTTCCAGAGCAGAAACACCTCTCGTTTGCTATGTCAAGACTTGTTTCTGTCCTACTCTTCAAAAGGAAGAGGTAGGGTGTGTGTAGCTCCTTGGATCAATGTCCCAGCTCACACTTAGCCATACAATTCACCTGCTATACCTTTCCTCTTGCTTTGCCTGGGTATCACCCACGTCTATGCATTAAAGGGTTTGACAGAAACAGAAAGTTTGAATTCATCATCCGACAGCAAGGGTCAGGACCGGCATTTTGGCTATCCATCTGTGTCTGGATGGTTGTGCTATCCTGAGAATGCATCTGACTAAGAGGTCAGGGAGGGCAACAGAAACAGTTGTATAGCACAGGCCTGCAAAAATAGCTCTCTAGAAATGTGTATCACAATCAAATTCACCCATTCTGGTAAGGCTACATTGAGAGAAGCCTTCCAAAACAGCTATGTGGGCGTCCGTGCTTGTTGAATGCATCATGTGGGTGAGGAAAAACAGTGAGAGCGTTCTCTCCGACAGCCCACAACTTCTATAAATAAGCCCATTCTACCAAATAATGTGTTACAATTTTTGTAGGCAGGAATGAACCAGAAGCTTCACTTAACTGCAGAAAAATCTAGTTTCTCCCAGAGACATAAGGGTTTACATCTGAGCTCATTGGAATGCAGCTGCATAACAAAATAAAACCATTGTACCTTCCATTAGGTTTGGAGAGTGAAAGAATTTCTTAAAACTTAATTAAATTTCTGGTTTTCATGTTCCAGAACATAATATTTGTATCCTAAAATGAAATTCTGCCTTTCATGCAGAAACCTCCAAGGGATTGTATAGCAATACTAAAAAGTAACACCTGACTTCAAAGTTCTTAATCCTTCATTTTACAGTCACATGATTAGGTGAAATGCATAACCTCTTCCTACTTTTTCAGAGGAAACATGTATACACTCGTTTTTAGAGCATTTTTTCACTGTCGCAAAGTCTGCAAACTTAACTATTCAGACCAAAAAAGATAAAGCTGCTAAACATTCTGCAGATCCTCTGATTGTGTGCTAGACTTTGTGGTTGTCATGGCCCTCAGTCCAAAGGGAGAAAAGAATTATCTTACACTGAACTTCTTCAGAGGCCAGGTTTCTGCTGTTGTCCTTGACTGCAGTTGCTTCCCTAAGAAAAACAAGAGACAAATGCATTTGTGATGCTCCATATTTACTGGTTCTGTAGGTAGAAAGCCTTTTCTGAGAAGGGTGAGATCTGCATTCCTTCACACAACCATGAATGATACAAAATGCAGGAGATCCAAACTTTTAAACTGGGTTTAAATAGTCACATGAAGCTTCAAATCTGATAAGAGCAGCAGTCGAATTGTTTGGGCAACAGCAGAAGACTCTTGTTAGTTCATTCATATATTTTCTTCCCCTGTACTACATCTCTGATAAAAATCCCTCTGCTATTTGCGTGTTGAGTTCCACAATGCCACCCACCAAAATCCACACTTCACACATCAATTTTTGTTTAAGGTTTTTGGCATAATTTTTGACCACAACTTTATTCAAATACAAAAAATGTGAGTGGTTGCTTAGGCATTGGTTATGACTATCTGTCCTTGCCCTCAAGGACAGAGCTGGCCCTTGCGGACACCAATGGAAGCCAGCGTGGGAAACAAGTATTGGGTGAGAAATGAAGCTGGGAATCAGTCCCTCACTTCTCACCCTCATGTTCCTGTGGGGCTTGCACGGCCGCAGGTCCGACTCCGGGGACAAGGACAATTGTATGGCAAGCCCCTGGATTCCTTTAACGGAATTCCCTTTCGCATCATTTGGAGGGGTAGGCACTCCCCCGCTAGGCCTCCGGAGGCCGGGGGGGTCCCCACCCTCAGCCTTCTCACGATTCCCCAGAAGTTGCCTGAAATTAAAATTAACCAGGGAGAAAACAAAATAAAACCAACGAATAGGACGGGAGGGAGGCGAAGGGGAAAGGAATGAAGGAATAAGAAAGAAAGGGATAGTGAAAAATTAAGGTAGGGGGCTAAAGCGGCAAGAAATAAAATTTTAGCAGAGCTCAATACAACCGTCTCCGGCTGCTCCTTGATCCGGTGCAAAACGGCCAAGAGGACGTCCCAGCGTCTGGCCCCAATACTTAAAGCCTCTGACCCCTCCTCCAAATTGGAAACACTCAAAAATCCCCAGTAACCCATTTTAACCCTTAAGGGCTCGGGTTCCTTGCCAAATTTGCCTAGTCACTATAGAGTGGCCTGTTCCCCAACCTCTGTTAGGGAGAACACGCTTTGTCCAACAGTGGCAGTGGGGAGATGCAGGGACCTTGGTGGAAAACAGCTTAGGAGAAAGTGTAAAAAATAAGAAGCAAAACCCCACACATTCTCAACAGTACGGCTGAACAAAGAACATAATGCATGTTCTTTTTGCGATGTTACTATGATCTTGTTTTTGGAGTGCTTGAAATATATTTCCATTTTCTTTGTTTCTAAGCTGCTTTGAGCATGATTTTTTTGTGTGGAAAAGTGGCATACAAATAAAGTGAATGAAGAAACGAAAATCTTACACATAATCATAAGAAATGTGCTCAGTATTGGCTCTGTCCTGCCTTGAAGATCTCTGAAGACACGGCACTAAAACAAAAAAGAAGAGAGGCAAAGAAGCTGTCATAAATTAGGGCTGACATATGTCCAGATTTTCTTGAACATTACTGGGATTTCAAAGGTAGAATTGACGTCCGGGTGGAATTTTCAAAAGGTGGCACTTTGTCCTGAATCTTAGGCTATTCAATCAAAAAATTGCTTTTGGGGGGTGTTTTTGTAAAGGCAAGGGGCAGTTCCCATGCAGGACGAGTGGCCGTTGAAGCCACTCCTCTAAATGCACAGTCCTCCAAATGTATCTGAAGAAGTGTGCATGCACACGAAAGCTCATACCTAGAACTAACTTAGTTGGTCTTTAAGGTGCTACTGGAAGGAATTTTTTGTTTAGTCCTCCAAATGGATGCAAACTATTTTCCCTAATAGAATTCAGTTTTGTACTTTCTTTCTGCTAACATATGCATGTTTGTGCACAATTTCTCCCATACTCATGCACATGTGTGTGCGCGCGCACACACACACATGGAAAGTAATGACATTTTTGGTTGGAGACTTGCATTGCTGAAACTTGAAAAATCAACCCTTTTCATGGTAGATTATCATAGTTTCAGGTTCCCATCACTCACCTTTCTTTACCAAAAGGTAGATCGAAAGTACCAACACCAGAATGGTACCAGCCACACCGCCACATATAATTCCCCAATTTGGCCCTGCCAAAAAAAGAAGAGTAATCTGAATTAGATCAAAAAAGAAAAAGGAGTCTTCATTTGGTTTCCCTCACAAAGCCAAAATTTGCCCCACCTAAATCAGGCTAGGCTTGCCATATATCCAGAAAAGTCTGGACATGAAAGGAAATGGCACCCTGGGAGAATTTTTAAAATTTTATGAGATGTCTGGAATTTCTGGTACGTGGTGTTGTTGTTGTTGTTGTTGTTGTTGTTGTTGTTGTTGTTGTCTGTCATCATCCCCCCTGAGCAGCAGAATGAATGTCCCCCCCCTTACATGGGATACCCAAAGCATGCTTGCGCCCCCTGCCTCCCCAATTGCAGCAGCCCACACTGAGGAGTAGGGGAGCACAGAGGACAGTGGAAAGAGGGAGAGAGCAGCCCTGAGCTCCTGCCAGCCTCAAGGGAGGAAAATAAAGAGGACTCAGTTATCCTGCCCCTGCCATTGTTCCCCCTCGAGAGCTGCTGTGTCACTTTCTCAAAGCTGCTGCAGCTGCTTCCTCAAGGAGGAAAATTGCTACCCTTTCTAGGATGCAGAGCAGGAGACGAGGAGCCCAGCTAAAAGGGAACAGGGCACCTGTGGCTACTTGTTCAGGAGGTCCAAAGGAACTTACCTCCTCATTCCCACCCTCCCAAAGCGGGGGGAGTGTGTGGACCTCAATAAGAAATCCCCTCTTTTTTCCTTGCTAAAAGAAAAAGAATTGGCTCTTGGAAACGTGGGTTTTTAAAATTATTATTATTTATTTTTATTTATTTATTTAGCTGGGGCGGCAGGAATGTTAGTTTTTGAAATATGGCAAGACTAAATTTTCTAATGTGGATTTTGTAATGTAGTTTTGCCACAAAGGTAAAGAGGGAAAGGGACCCCTGACCATTAGGTCCAGTCGTGGCCGACTCTGGGGTTGCAGCGCTCATCTCGCTTTATTGGCCAAGGGAGCCGGCATACAGCTTCTGGGTCATGTGGCCAGCATGACTAAGCCGCTTCTGGTGAACCAGAGCAGCGCATGGAAACGCCGTTTGCCTTCCCGCTGGAGCAGTACCTATTTATCTACTTGCACTTTGACATGCTTTCGAACTGCTAGGTGGGCAGGAACAGGGACCAAGCAATGGGAGTTCACACCGTCACAGGGATTCGAATCACCAACTTTCTGATCAGCAAGGCCTAGGCTCTGTGGTTTAACCCACAGCGCCACCCGCATCCCTTTGCCACAAAAGGGGCCCACAAAATGTCCATGGCAAGTTGAAGAGGGAGACCTTATAATTTACATAATCTCTAGTCAGAATTGAACTATTGAAATACCTGCTATATAATATACATATTATCTGAGATTTAATTGATGAAAGTTAATTTTACAGTAGGTGTGAATGATTTATCTTGTGGCTGGTTTCTTTTAATCATTTTTTGCCCAGGTTGGCACATTATGTGACCCATAAGAGCAGCAAAATAGTCAGACTGTACAACAATGATGGGATAAAATCAGGCCAATTCTTTATTGACAGCAGCAGGCAAGGCAAGGGATGGCATGGCATTGGGTCCCAGGATCCGTTCACCATTTCACAATCCCCATGTTGATGGAATGGATCCACTGGGTGTTTATCACTCCAAACCTGTACAATGGGATTCAGCCCATGCTTATAGGGCATGGAATGGGGCATAAAGTGATATGGTGAAAAGCTTGCACAAATAGCAGGAAAACCAGTAAAGAGTGATGCATTTCCCTGACTCTCTGTATAGCCAACTGGCTCTTCATTGATGGCAATCATTTGTATTTGTCAAAAAGGAGAGAAATTCAGACATTGACATCAAGAGTGCTATCAAACTTTCCACAGTGGCAAAAAGATTCTATAAATGTGGCATTAGGGTATTAATGATCTTTGATGGGAAATGAGAAAAAAAAAATTCTTTTCGTGATTGTGTTTGAGTATAGATTGCATTATTTTGTCTGTCTGTTAAGATTTAAAATGGCATACTAAAACAAACAATAAGATAAATAAATATTTATATCAGAAAAGCATGGCTCATCAACACATCAAGAAACACAAAGTTCCCATAAATGTGCTCTTATCAAGGCAGAGGTGCCAAACCGAACTGTGGATCAGAACACAGCTCCTGATTGGATCACAAACTTCTCTGGATTTTTTAATGTGGTTTTACCACAAAAGGGACCCACTTTATATGTATTTTAATATAACATGTGTATTTTATTTGGAAATTCATTGAAAAGCACTGATAAGATGCATATTTTGAGGAATGCATACATATTGTGTACATTAATGTATATATTAAGGTGCATCATAACAATGGGTTAGATTTGAACTAACAATCAATGGTTATGACTAAGAGCCATTCATTTCAATGGGTCTACTCAAAGTATAACTTAGCTGAATGGAAGAATGCATATAACCTTTCAAGCACGATTTAGAAAAACATGATGTGCCAAAAGAAATGAAACAGGGTGGACTTTGGCTGATCTAAGCCCCATCCCTAGAGGCTAGACACATAAATCATGAATATTTTTAACAGGTTGCAAAAGCATCACTCTTTGATAAGCTGCCTAACAGCAATGCATATTTTTAATACACCATTAAACAGTGTCACTGGAGAAGTGTTGTCATCTCCATGCTATTGGGCAGATCCTCCAACATTGGTTGCATAGGTTCAAAACAGCACCTATTTTCATTTATATGAATATATGAATGTGCTCCAGGGAAGTCTGAGCATGCTCTGTGGGTATGATTAACTATTGTGGTAGGAGAATAGAAACCAAATGGATGGAGAATGAAATTAACTATGCTGGAATATGGCATGGCTGGCTAGCTGGAACTCTAAACAGGACTATCCTACCATACAACATTCTCTTGCAGGTCCCTTCCTAGTCTGATCATTTCTACAACCTTACCTGACTGGAGAATCAGATTCCGAGCAACACTGAGGGCAGATGTCTTCTCTTGGTTCTTTGCATCCTTCTGCTGGTAACCACAGGAATACTGGCCAGCATTCTTTGGCGATGCATAGACTAGGTATTGAACATATTGAGATGTTGCTTTCTTGGGTGAAACAGGAGCCCCATCTTTACATAAAAAAAATCTGGTCGGCACAACCTCTGATGGAGCCACGCATAGTACTGCGATAATTTCCCCTTCAGGAAACAAAGTTGAATTCCAGAATAAACCAGGAGCAGGAAGTTCACCTAGAGAATGAACGAACAAATGAATGAACGGAAGAAATAAAGAACATAAATTAATGCAGAGAGTAAATGAAAATGTTTTTGCAATGGAGGATGAACATTTGAGTAATCATGTACAATTAGATTGCTTTATCACCATTATTTTCTTACTGTATCTCTTTTTAGCACTTTTTTCATGGTTGTTTATTGTATACTGCTTTTAATTATTTCTTTTCAAGGAAAGTGGCATGCCAGTGTTCTACTCTGTTTTATTTATTTAAAGCATTTTAATGCCACCTCAATTTTTATTTAGAAATTTGAGGTTGTAAAATCTCAATTTAATTCTTGATGATGAAATGAAATAGCCCTGATCTTCTTTGATAATGAACATTTAGCATTCACCATTTGGTTTGAGCAGAGGAACACACACACACACACCAATCTCTGCAATCCTGCACACACTAGTGTACACAGACCAGCGCAGTCTCAAACTCACCTGTAGAAGTGCAAAGCTCTGAATCTTTGTCATCACCCAAACACCAGTGATTTGCAAGCAGAGAACCTGCAATAACATCCAGGCATTATGTTTATAATATGTTTCAACAAGTAAACACAAGGACAGAGCAATGATTTAATAATTCTCCTGACCTGCTATTTTGGCTGCAGCCTTTTTGGACTGGCTTTAGTGTTTTCTAGCATCCCTAGTAATTTCCAATTATGCAAATAATACACATATAGATGAGAGTCAATGTAAAGCCATATAATTGCCAAGTTTCCTATATGCCAGAACACCTCTTATTCTGGTACAGTTGTTTTTTTCTGTGTGCAAAAGGGTGCATGGTGTTTGAAAGAGATTAAACAAGCATGTGTGAATGCAGAGCTGAGGAGAAATCAATAATATTGTCTTTTCCTATGTGTTGCAGGCTGTTTCTTCTACCAGCACTTCTTTAATTTGTACATTTACATTATGGTGTGTAACCCAGTCACTCTTAAGCTAAAATCATTGGTTCTCTTGGAGATAGAACTTGAAGGAGGAGGAGGAGAGGAGGAGGAGGAAGTTAGATGTTTTCATGAAATGTCTTCCACAATTTGAAGAGGAAGGCCTTATTTCAGTTTATTTTTTAAAATGTATGTTGAAAACAGCTTGGCTATCTGCAGTGCTGGGGGGCAATCCTACCACATAATCTAAAGACATGAGCATCTTAGGATGCAGCAGATTTCTCCCTCAGCTGGGCTCACCATGCAGCTCAGACAAAGATATGCTCATCACAGCTCAGCTAGTTAAACTGAGGGCACTGTAAGTCCTCCAGAAGGCTGTTGCAGGGATGTGGCAAGGAGCAGGTGACTTAGACTGGAACCTAAGCTCATTCAAAACAGCCTTGAGTCCTGGAAACCTCACACATAACAGTATTTTTAAGGCTTGTTTTTCCACTGCCTCACTTAGGCAGAGCAGCAAAGTTGTATGATCGCCCACTCCCTGCCCTGCCATCCACCACTGCCAATCTTACTGATCCCCCTCTCACACAGGGACATGCTCCCTCACACGCGCCAGAATTTCCTGGGTGTATGGCAACCCTAACTATGAGTACACACAGTTGTCTCTATTAGAGTTGCAACTCCCCGTGTTTATTTTTAGAGTTAAGCCAAAAATTCCTACAAGGCATTTTTCTGAGAACATTTCAAAAATATGTTTTCTATGAGTATGCCTTTTCTCACTGTTTTAGTAAAAGGCCATCTTGAAGCATTTGCTTCTAGTATTTTTCAACACTTTTCTATGCTGTTTCTGTTCCCACCTGCCAGATAGCCTTAGAAATACATTGGTTTCAGGCAATGCGGAAGGATGCAGGATGGGAGCCTGGCTGCCAACTCATTTCCCAATACCGTTAATACACAGAATCAGAGAAAAGGAGATGGAAAATGAAAAGCTGTACTACTTCTGGAATGTTGGGGCATTTCTCCTCCACTTCAAGTAATTACATGGAATTCTCTCACTAGTTTCTCTGTTCACTAGTAGTATGGAGAACTATAAGAGGCCATTTGTACATAACTCTCATTACTTAGGAGCCTTTTCTAGAACCCTGCTATTTGTCCATGAAGTGATTTCCAGAAAATGTCAAAGTTCCAATCACTGAACTATTTACCCTTTCCTTTCCTTTTAGAGCAGCATTCATATACATTCACACACAGAGAGAGACACACAAACACACACACACACACACACACACAAACACTATCTTTTTTAAAAAAAATACGTTTTATTGGCGTTTATAAAGAGAAATACAAAGATTATTGTCAAATATCTATTTTTAAAATCCAAACTAAAACATTAATTCAGAGGGGGGAAAGAATGGGAGAACAAGGAAGAGAAAAAGAAAAAGAAATAATAAAGGAATTAAAAGAGAAAAAGGGAGAAAAGTTAAGAAGGTAAAGAATGTCTGATTCGTCATCTTACTGCTACATATAAACACCACTCACTTCATTCTCTCCAGTGTAACACCCAATAATGCCACCCTCCATAAACTATTTTCTTCAATCGTCAAATCCAAATGTAATTATTTCATTTTCTTTTCCATGCAAAAAGTCTGTGAGAAGTTTCCAATCTTTAGTAAATGTTAACAATGACATTGCTCTGATAAAATATCTCAATTTTGCCATCTCAGCTGAGCCCATTAATTTTAACAATGACTCCACCATTCTTGGTAATGATGAGTTTTTCCATCTTTCTCTCTCATACACACACCCCTAGGAAAGCTCTGAAGGGAATTGTGGAGTTGACTTTCCCCAAATCTTTCAAGAAGTTGACCATATCCATGAATTCCCTTCCCAGTTTCCCAAACTTACAGAGAACCCAGAAGAGATTCATCAGGGCAGAGCAGGAGTTGGCTTCCCAATCTGATGTTTGTCCCCACCTCTGACTCTCAGCTCCTTCTACTTCTCTCACAGACGAGACGAAAATTGTCACGACTTTTGCAGCATGCATGCTTCTATCCCCTCCCCTGGGGAACACCCCCACATGTGGCTGCAGATACGATTCAAGGATGTATAATGTTACACTTTTCCTTCTGGTGAACAGTTCAACGTATCTATGACCCTCAGGCACATTCATTTAAAGATAATATTTGATGGTCAGAAAGGCAACTTTTCATCTGCTACCCTGTTACCCAGCACCAGAAACCTCTCTGAAAATGAGTCCATTAGTTCACGTGATAGAGAGAAGATTCAGACATGAACTGCTGTGAAAAATTCATTCTAGGGAAATAAATAGGAAATCTCCCCCCGCCCTCCCGCCGCCGCCAGTATTCCGTCAAGATAAAGTGGATGGGACTGCATACCAGCAGCCCATGCCCAAGATGGAGCTAAAGCATATACCCACCCATGCACACAAACCACCCCCTAGGTAACATGGTCTATAAAGAGGGGAGGGTGCCTGGGCTGCATTGTGAGACCTCATGGGCCACGTTTATGCCACAGGGCCTTGATCTCTAGTCTAGCAGTTTCTGATGTTAAAGTGGAAAGAGCAACAGTTTTGTAAGGCAACTGCCCTTGGTCCTTCCTGCTGTCTGGCTACAAGTTTCATTTTATTACAAGGATTTAGCCATTCTAGTCGTATCCCCATTGAAAGGGGTTCCAGTTTCCTTGGAGATGTGGAAGTGGTAATTTCTGTGAGCCTTTAGACTTGTTTGTGTCTTGGGAGGAATGAGGTGTGTTATAAGAATGCCTTTGTGGATGAGAACTATTTAGGAGCCAGAAGGGAAGTTGCCAGAGGCTGGATTGGTTTTACACTGGTATTGGGAGCCTCCAGTCCATAGGTACACCAAGGCCCATCATGTCTGCTCCTTTTGCTGACCAAATTATGGAAGCCCAGTCCACCCATCCGACACCCAACATCCCCAGCTTGTTTCTGATTTTAACCTTTTAATATGGTTTTTGTTATATATTTTTATGTATCATTGTTGTAAACCACTCTGATATTTTTGTATGAATATTGGCATATAAATATTTTTCTAAATAAATAAAGCCAGGCCTTCAATGGAACAATTGGGAGTTTCACATGGGCCCCCAGTTGTTCCTTTGCTGGAGCAAAGCATGCCTTGCTCAAGGAGAGGGGAGAAGCTTCTCCTTCCCAGTGTAGCTCTCTGAAGCCATGTTGTGCTGTTCCTTTGAGTGCTGTGCTGTTCCTTTGAGTCCCTAGTTTTGGAGGTTGAAAGGAGTGTCATGAAGTGGCTTGCAAAACATAGGGCTGCCAACCCCACTTGCTTTGTGGTTCCCATGTTTCGATAACGTCTGAAGGGATTTTAACAGAATTATGTCATGTGATGGACCGGTGGGTTGCCCGGTCCATTTATCAAAGTTGGCTAATGGGGTTGGACCCCAAAATGTTCCCCACCATGGTCTACCAACTGTGAATCCCTATATAATTGCTTTTCTATTTTTCTACTCATTTACATAGAATGTAGTCTTTGTAAACATAGCACACACCAGGTGGATAACATATTATAGAAATACAGCACAATACAAAGCAATGCGATACCTCAACAATTTATTTGACAGAAATACAAATAATATTTTAAAACATAGGCATGTTAAAATAAGCAGAAAATAATATAAATCCCAGTAGATAAAAGGCTATCCATTGAAGATGCTCATTAATACTATGCAGACATCTTAGCTGTATTGCTTTCAGTACCTGCTGTAAAAACTTCTGGCAAGCTAACCACACATCATGAACCCAAGCCATTTATTGGAACCCTAAAAGTCAAAACCAGTACTTGACCTGGGCTTAGTAAAATACTGGAAACATTATTGTAAGAGAATAAACGGATGAGAGAAGGAGGACAGGGGGGCCACTAGGGGGCGCATTGGAAGATGGCCGACAATACCATCTCTCCGACCCACACAGGGTAATTAAGAGGCTGTTATGGGAGTAGGCAGCCTCCCTTGTTGCCCCAAGGAAATGGGGAACACTGCCCTTGCCTGCAGTGCCCATAAATCACCCCCTAATTCAAAAGAAGGGGGTGAGGGCCCTAGGCAGAATGCCCCCGTGTAGACATCGGCTCTCCTGGACGCTGTCTCTGATCGCGCACTAGTTGCAGCAATTTGGAATAATTAATTACAAAAGAAGCAAATGCACAGATTTCAAGTGAAGAAGGGGAGTGAAGTCTGCTAATTTAAGTGACCTCTGCGAAAGAAGACGACGGGCTGGAGAAACAGGAATATTTTACGATGAAGATACACTAAAGGTGGGGTACGTTGACAACGGAGCTGAATGGGGGGGGGACCTTTTTTACTTTCCTTCTATGTGATTTACAAGAACCCCTCCTCATTAGAACCATTGGTTGAACTGACCCAAGCAAGATGATTAAGGTCTGTGTGGAGATAAACTTTAACCAAAAGTATGCTTTATGGAGACCGAGACCAGCGGCTTTTGGGAATGGCGCAGCAATTAATTCGGAGTCGCCATCTTGCCAAAGGATTTATAGCCGGGAAGAAGAATGGATCTGTTTTCAGACTGCATTCCTAGTGAATCTCCTCAGAGGTTTTGAGAAAGGAGGCAGATTGGTGAAGATTAACGACGCTAAGACTGTTTTGATGTATGGAAGTGATGTTATATGGAAAACGCCGGGATATGGCTACTGGATAAAAAAATAATAATATCCACGCAGAATTACAAACTGTTCTAACCAGCTTGCAGAGACTATCAGAGGTCACAAAGAGAAAGGAAAAATATATGAAAATAACAATAAGAGATGTGGAAAAATAATAAGAAAGGACTGGATAGTACTGTGAACATCATAAGGTTAGATTTGTGGACATTAAAACAGCAGTAAGAAGTAAGAAGTTGATTGGATCCCTTCAGAGCTTGAAATATGGGTACCCCCAACAAAAATTTAAAATTTGGCTGTATAATTTGGAATCTATGTAATTTGGTTTGATTTGATGTGATTGGTCGGTTAATAAAAATTATTCTTAAAAAAATAAAAAAATTAAAAGAGAGAGAAGGAGGACAGACAAAGCACATTCTGGAGGCATTTATTTTTTTCTTCCAATGGGATTTCCTAGTTTCTAGGTCCAGCCAAGGAGCAATTACACTTCTCCATGAAATAGGTGATGATTGGTGCTGAGACCAGGAGAAGAAGCACCAATGAGGAGCAGAGAATCCAAACATAGGGAGATATTGTCTGACCTGCATTCAATAGAAAAAGATCAGAAAGGTTTGGGTGTCTATTCAGATATGACCAGCGGCAGGGAGATAAATCAACAAATAGACATTAGCAAGTTCCCTATGGTTTGATGTTTGTTGGAAGAATGTACAAGTGTATCATAGCACTTTTCCTACTCTGATTATATACTCCTATTGATTCTCTCAAATACTATCAATCAATCACTTTTTATTGTACATAGCCAAAGGCCTTTACAATGGACAACAAAGAATAAAAGGAAATGTTCATCTAAAATCATACACGTAACCTGTAGCAGTTTGCAACATATAATAAAATAGTAAAAGAAAAACAATCTGCTCAGTTTTCAACTATGCCTATTTCCTGTATACTCCATTCTATCCACCCTATGAAGGTGTTTTAGAGAAGGGGAGAACAAGAGGAAAAAGTTGACAAGTTTGGTGTTCGCTCAAAATGTCCACAACAAGGTGAAGAGGGAGACCTTATCATTTACATAGTCTCCAGTCATAAATGAACTATTGAAATACCTGCAGTATAACATATATATTATCTGAGGCTTAAAACTCTTGTTATTGATTAAAGTTAATCTTATAGTGGGTGTGAATGATCTATCTTGTGGCTGGTTTCTTTTAATCATTCTTTGCCCCATGTTGATGGAATGGATCCACTGGGAAACCCAGTAAGGTATACTGCATTTCCCTGACTCTCTATCTAGCCAACTGGCTCTTGATTGAGGGCAGTCATTTGTCCTTGTCAAAAAAGGAGAGAAACTTTAATTTATTTTTTGTTTTGGGGGGAGGCTGGGGTGTCAGGAATTTTTGAAATATGGCAAGACTAAATCAGGCAGAACTGCTTCCTCATATCTTTTGAATAAATAAACCACTTTTCTCTGTATACTGAACCGGCTCAATTGATGGCAATAATTGGTCAAAAAAAGGGGGGGGGGACAAAGATTGACATCAAGAGTGCTATCAGACTTTTTACAGTAGTAAAAAGATTCTATTAATGTGGTCTCAGGGTATTAATGGTCTCTGTTGGGAAATGATAAAAAAGTTTTCTTTTTGTGATTGTGTTTGAGTATAAATTGAATTATTTTGTTTCTGTGCTAAGATTTAAAATGACATACTAAAACAAACAATAAGATAATTTTTTTGCTTACTTAGCATTGGAAGGACAATTACCTGGTCATGAAAAAACATGGACAATATCAGAAAAGCATGGCTCATCAACCCATCAAGAACAACAAAGGGTAAGAAATGGTTGATCTCTCCCCTGTTGATCAGAAAACTCCTTGTTGATTCACAAAGTTCTCTGGATTTTGTAATGTTGTTTTGCCACAAGTGCCCACAGAAATATTTATTTTAACATATCGTGTATTTTATTAGGAAATCTATTGAAAAGTATTGTAAAAATACATATTTTGAGGAATGCATACAAATGGTATCATTTAATGTATATATAAAGGTGCATCATAACAGTGGATTTGTTTCAAATTAAATCATAGGTAAGCCCACTGAAATCAATGGTTGTGTCAGGGAACTGCTATCAGCTCAGAGGTGAGAGGTGGAATGGCAGTTGTGTTTCAGGGAGCCTCCAAAGATCTCGCGAAGCAGTTCTTCGTCTGATGAGGAGGGAAGCCCCTTCTCCAGTGGGGAAGGAACGCAGGGATCAGAAGATGCTAGGGAGAGCCCCAACACCAAGCCTGAGCAAAGCGGAGGGGAGGCAAGTCCCCCTTTGCCAACTCTGCACAGTAGGTTTGTGCACAGAGAGGGGAAGAGAAGGATGGGGGTCACACAACTGTTATGCTGGGGAGGGTATAAGGACTGTCCACTCCCAGATTTTGCTAGCGACTGAGCAGACATGGACTTGCGACTCTCTGCACTGTAAATAGTTTTGTACAGTTAATAAAACCTGGAAAAGACAGGTTGGAGTCTTGCCTGTTTGCTCTCGAGCAGCCACATAACAGGTTGCAACTAACTAGGATCTATTAATTCCATCGGGCCTACTCAAAGTATAACTTAGTTCGATAGAACAACACCTGTAACTTTTTATGCATTCTTTAGCAATGTATGCAATGCCAGCAGAAATTAAAAGGAATGGACTTGAGCTAATCTAAGTCCCATCCATAAAGGCCAGACACATAAACCAGGCACATGAATATTTTTCATACGTTGTATGTAAACCGATGAAAAACACTGTAAGGTTGAATCTCAAAAGCAGACCAGGGAGGACTGAACATGCTCTGTAGCTTTGAAATACTGATTAATTGTTGTGATTGGGGAATAGAAACCAAATGGATGGAGAATGAAATTAACTATGCTGGAATATGTTACAGCTGGCTAGCTGGAACTCTGAACAGAACTATCCCACCATACAACATTCTCTTGCAGGGATCTTTCTAGATGGAGCATTTCTACAACCTTACCTGACTGGAGAATCAGATTCTGAGCAACACTGAGAGCAGATGTCTTCACTTCATTCTTTGCATCCTTCTGCTGGTAACCACAGGAATAGTAGCCAGCATTATTCGGCAATGCATAGACTATGTATCGAGCATATTGAGATGTTGCTTTCTTGAATGAAACAGGAGACCCATCTTTACAGAAAAAAAATCTGGTCGGCACAACCTCTGATGGAGCCACACATAGTACTGTGATAAATTCCCCTTCATGAACCAAAGTTGCATTCAAGAATAAATCAGGAGAAGGAAGTTCACCTAGAGAACGAATGGAAGAAATAAAGAAAGAGCATAAATGAATACAGAGAGTATGTGAAAATGTTTTTGCAATAGAGAGTGAACATTTGAGTAATCATGTGGAATTAGATTGCTTTATAACCTTTATTTTTGTCTTACTGTATTTCTTTTTAAGCACTGTTTCCCCCCCATAATTGTTTGTTGTATACTGCCTTTATTTATTTCTTTTTGGGGAAAGTGCATGCAATGTTCAGTTCTGTTTTATTTATTTAAAGCATTTTAATGCCACCTCCGTTTTTATTTAGACATTTGGGGTTGTAAACTCTCATGAAGAAAGAAAGAAAGAAAGAAAGAAAGAAAGAAAGAAAGAAAGAAAGAAAGAAAGAAAGAAAGGCATAAGTGAATGCAGAGAGCAAGTGAAAACTTAATTGCAATGGAGGACAAATATCTGAGCAGTCCTGTGAAAGTACGTAGATTGCTTTATTGGCATTACAGTGGTACCTCGAGTTACAAACGCTTCAGGTTACAAACTCCGCTAACCTGGAAAAGTTACCTCAAGTTGAGAACTTTGCCCCAGGATGAGAACAGAAATCATGTGCCAGCGGCACAGTGGCATCAAGAGGCTTCATTAGCGAAAGTACACCTCTAGTGAAGAACAGTTTCAGATTAAGAACAGACCTCTGGAATGAATTAAGTTTGTAACTAGAGGTACCACTGTATTTTCATTCTCACTGCTTTGCCTTCCTAGCACTTCTCTTTGTGCTCTTTTATATTGCATCTTAACATGTTTATTAGTTGTACACACATATACAATCCTGCAGTTCTTTACATACTTACTGGTGTGCACAGGCTTCACAGGCTCAAGCTCACCTGTTGAAGTGCAAAGTTCTGAATCTTGGTCATCACCCAAACACCAGCAATTTGCAAGCAGAGCACCTGTAATGACATTCATGCAATATGTTAACACTATGTTTTAACATGAAATAACAAGGGCAGAGCAATGATTTAAGAATTCTCCTAACCTACAGTTTTTACTTCAGCTTTTTTTGGAGTGGCTTAAGTGTTTTCTAACAATCCCTGGAAATTTCTAATAACCATATTTGTGAATTCCCTTCCCAGTTTCCCAAACTTACAGAGAATCCAGAAGAGATTCATCAGGGCAGAGCAGGAGTTGGCTTCCCAATCTGACGTGCCACTCTTGACTCTCAAATTCTTCTACTTCTCTCACAGACGAGATGGAAATGATCAGGACATTTGCAGCATGCATGTTTCTGTCCCCTCCCCCAGGGCACACCCTCAGATGTGGCTGCAGCTACAAGTTAATGCTGTATAATTTTTACACCATTCCTTCTGGTGAACTATTCAATGTACAATGGTACCTCGGGTTACAGACGCTTCAGGTTACAGACTCTGCTAACCCAGAAATAGTACCTCAGGTTAAGAACTTTGCTTCAGGATGAGAACAGAAATCATGCGGCAGCAGCTAGAGGCCCCATTAGCTAAAATGGTACCTCAGGTTAAGAACAGTTTCAGGTTAAGAACGGACCTCCAGAACAAATTCAGTTCTTAACCCAAGGTACCACAGTATCTCTGACCCTCAGGCACATTCACTTAGAGAATATTTGATGGTCAGAAAGGCAGCTTTTCATCTGTTATCCCATTTACCCCCCACCAGAAACCCCTCTGAAAATGAGTAAATTAGTTCACATGATAGAGAAGAGTCAGACATTAATTGTGGTTGAAAATTCCTTCTAAGGATATAAAAAGAAAACATTTTTCCAGGATAAAATGAACGGGGCTGCACCCCAGCAGCTAATGCCCAAGGTACATACCCATGTACACAAACCACCCCCATGTAGCATGGCCACTCCCATGCCACAGGGCCTCGATCCCTATTCTAGCAGTTTCTACTGTGAAACTGGGTAGAGCAAGTCTGCTCACCCTTTTGGCGTGGCAGCATTGCACGACAGCAGAGGCTTCACTAAGGCCTCAACAAGGGAATTGTGACATCAGTGCCCCATCCAAATAGGTGGCAGAGGCATAAGCTCTCACCACCTATCAAGAGTCGAACCCTGGCCTGCACCCCGGATAGGCAAATGGTGATGCAGGCTCGGACATGGGCTGGGCCAGGGGGGCAGAACCAATGGAGCAGGCAGGCTTCCCTTGGGTCTGGTCCCTGGTCATTTAAACAGCCCTCACCTGGAGCCCTACCTGCTTTTCCTTTGTCGGGTTCTATCTGCCCTTTTTGACCTCGTGACCATGCCTGCACCTTCCAGCCCCCAGCCCCCCCGCCTGAGATCATTGCCGTTTGTTTCGCCTTGCCTCGTCAGAGCAAAATCACACTTGAGCTGAAATCACTTTAAGCTGAACCAATTGTGAAGTCATTAGCTGCGAAGGTTTTGAGCTCCAGCTCTGCCCAGTCTGCTGGCTTCACAAGCAGCAGAGAGTGGTGCCGGAGTGATCATCAGTGGCGTGGAGAGTGGCAGCAGTGGCATGTGCACTTGGGCTTCAGGGTAGCAGTGGTGTAATTATTTTGGCCAAGGAGCAGCAGCTGCTCAATCATCCTCAGCTAGTGAAGTCTCCATTGTGCCATCTTTGAGTGTTCAGCCCATGGGCTCAGCTGGCAGTAGTGGCGCTACTTGCCTTATCAAAGCAGGTGATTGGCGGTAAACAAGAAACAAGAAGAAAGTGTCCTGCGATCGGTCAGTGCCATTTTAGATGTTTTGATTTTTTGTTAATGACTTCTTGGAGTTTTATAGTATATTTAGTCATATGTTGTTTAGTCGTTTAGTCGTGTCCGACTCTTCGTGACCCCATGGACCAGAGCACGCCAGGCACTCCTGTCTTCCACTGCCTCCCGCAGTTTGGTCAAACTCATTCTGGTAGCTTCGAGAACACTGTCCAACCATCTCATCCTCTGTCGTCCCCTTCTCCTTGTGCCCTCCATCTTTCCCAACATCAGGGTCTTTTCCAGGGAGTCTTCTCTTCTCATAAGGTGGCCAAAGTATTGGAGCCTCAGCTTCACGATCTTTCCTTCCAGTGAGCACTCAGGGCTGATTTCCTTAAGAATAGATAGGTTTGATCTTCTTGCAGTCCATGGGACTCTCAAGAGTCTCCTCCAGCACCATAATTCGAAAGCATCAATTCTTCGGCAATCAGCCTTCTTGATGGTCCAGCTCTCGCTTCCATACATCACTACTGGGAAAACCATAGCTAACTCTGCAGACCTTTGTTGGCAAGGTGATGTCTCTGCCTTTTAAGATGCTGTCTAGGTTTGCCATCGCCTTTCTCCCAAGAAGCAGGCATCTTTTAATTTCGTGGCTGCTGTTACCATCTGCAGTGATCATGGAGCCCAAGAAAGTAAAATCTCTCATTGCCTCCATTTCTTCCCCGCCTATTTACCAGGAGGTGATGGACCCAGTGGCCATGATCTTCGTTTTTTTGATGTTGAGCTTCAGACCATATTTTGCGCTCTCCTCTTTCACCCTCATTAAAAGGTTCTTTAATTCCTCCTTACTTTCTGCCATCAAGGTTGTGTCATCTGCATATCTGAGTTTGTTGATATTTCTTCCGGCAATCTTAATTTCGGCTAGGGATTCATCCAACCCAGCCTTTTGCATGATGAATTCTGCATATAAGTTAAATAAGCAGGGAGACAATATACAGCCTTGTCATGCTCCTTTCCCAATTTTGAATCAGTCAGTTGTTCCATATCCCATTCTAACTGTAGCTTCTTGTCCCACATAGAGATTTCTCAGGAGACAGATGAGATGATCAGGCACTCCCATTTCTTTAGGAACTTGCCATAGTTTGCTGTGGTCAACACAGTCAAAGGCTTTTGCATAGTCAGTGAAGCAGAAGTAGATGTTTTTCTAGAACTCTCTAGCTTTTCCATAATCCAGTGCATGTTTGCAATTTGGTCTCTGGTTCCACTGCCCCTTCTAAATCCAGTTTGCACTTCTGGGAGTTCTCGGTCCACATACTGCTTGAGCCTGCCTTGTAGAATTTTAAGCATACATAACCTTGCTAGCATGTGAAATGAGTGCAATTGTGCGGTAGTTGGAGCATTCTTTGGCACTTCCCTTCTTTGGGATTGGGATGTAGACTGATCTTCTCCAATCCTCTGGCCACTGCTGAGTTTTCCAAATTTGCTGGCATATTGAGTGTAGCACCTTAACAGCATCATCTTTAAAAAATTTAAATAGTTCAGCTGGAATATCATCACTTCCACTGGCCTTGTTATTAGCAGTGCTTTCTAAGGCCCATTTGACTTCACTCTCCAGGATGTCTGGCTCAAGGTCAGCAACCCCACTACCTGGGGTGTACGAGACATCCATATCTTTCTGGTATAATTCCTCTGTGTATTCTTGCCACCTCTTCTTGATGTCTTCTGCTCCTGTTAGGTCCTTACCACTTTTGTCCTTTATTATGGTAATCTTTGTATGAAATGTTCCTTTCATTTAGTTATATAGTGGTATACAGATATTTTTATAAATAAGTAAATAATAAAACAATACATTGCCATTTATTATTGTCATCTGAAGTTTTATCTCTCATTCTTTATGGGCTCTGTAACTTCAGAACTGGATAGTTAACTATTCCAATACGGTTTAATGAAGAGGAAACTGGCAAAAGAGGTGGGGGGAAATTGTTGAAGAAGAAGGATGGTTGTTCTCATATTGGTAACAGGATTTGACTGATTTCTATCTATGGCACTACAAATAAGGTTTTTAAACACCAGTAATGGCTAAAAGTATGGACAAATTAGTCGTGGGGGGAAAATGGATATTAAAAACAGTTTTTCTTGCTAGAATGCCCAGCACTATTCCCACTACCTTGCCCTCCATGGGAAGTGTATTGGCTTGTCACTGCCAATTATCACTACATTGAGATACCTTCCAATAACTCTCTGAAACAAAGTACATAATTATGGAATTATGGAACTCAATGAGTTTCGGGGTGGGGGGGTAGAGATTACCAGTGGATATCACTTGTTATTCTTGCAAAGGATTATTGCATCTGAACCAGGAAGCTGCATCCTGATTCTTTTTCATACATAAGAAGAAAGGGGGGCCATTCAGAATACCAGTGTGTGCTTCTCTATGAGTATGTGTTTTACCCATAGTGAATTGAGCAGAACAGAAGGTGAGAGGTAGCAGGGTGCCAAATTATGGGTTCACACAGGGTGCTGCCAACATTTGAAAGATCGAAGTCTGCCCATGGGTCCAAGGAAGGGCTTCTTGGCATTTTTAATTTAACAATCCTAAATTGTTGTTGTTGTTGTTGTTCAAAATATAGTAATCAAATTAATAGAATTTACTATGAGTTTCCTTGTTGAACAATATACAACATTTATGCAGTCACTGAAATTTACTTTCCCTATTTATACATGCTTACAAGGAACAACTAGAATTTGAAACATTTTTATGTTTTAAATTATATTTTATTAAGTTTCAACATTTTTAACATATACAGTCAAAACACAGTTTCATGTTTTATTTTTGTTGTCATCCCCCACATTTTCCATGGCGTTGTTGTTTCTCTCCTCCTGCTGCACCCTATCTTCTACCTATCAAATCATAACCACAATATTATAATCTAATCTATTATATTTCTAATCCAATTTTGAAATCTGTTTTTCTTTTCCTTCAAGAAAAATCTTTTCAAAATCAGAACTTCATTCTATAAACACATTTTTAAGTAACTCATTAATTTCATAATATTGAAACCAATCCATTACCCATTCTGATTTCTTCAAACTTTTTCAATTTGCATACAGAAAAATACATTATGTCTCTATATCTTCCCCAATTCTCCATCATATTAAGTTTCTTTTGTGTACTAGTTTCTACAGGGGATAGCCATAAAGATGTTTCCCTTCCAAGTAGATCTTGGTATCTTGTCCACATTCCATAGGCTTTGAATTGTTTCTGCTTCTTAGATGTGGGAACATGATGGAATTTATTCATGCCATTGTGTCTACTCTGTTTCTCTCATTTTTTGGCACCTGGATTTAAGCCACTATCCTGGCTAAACGAAATGGCTTCACTAATTCTGAGCTATTCCAGGGCTAGCTGGTATGCTTTCCCATTCTGTACCCACAATCAGTCTTCCAAATTCAGTGGAAGAATCCTTAGTGGAGAACTATCTAGCTCTACAGTCACAGATCCTGTGGAGAAGAAGGGATAAAGCTCCCCAACACCAAATGTTTTATAGGTGTGCAATTTCCTATGACTGCAGACATCATAAAAAGATAAGCTTCCAACTGATTTATCTAGGAATATTCCTAATTTTGTAAGCTTTCCATTCACTTTAAGGTAGGTCCATGGCTCTGTCCGAGCCCAGTAATCTTTCCCATCATCACATCCTATGACCCAGTAGCCATTCTCAGGAGTCAGGGTGATCACCCCCTTTCTAGAAGCGGTTGCAGAGGCAACTCCCAAGTCCCAGGTTTTCTTCAAACCAATCTCCACCTCCCAGTAATGTTTGCCTTCTGAAAATCCACATTCTGCCAAAATGAATGTGTGGGAGTCAAACCGCTCCTCCCAGTCAGAAACTTTAGAAACACTTCCTGTGTTCCAAACACTTTTGCCATCTTCAGACACTTTTAGCTTTGGGTGAGCTGTCCTGGGGTCCAAGACCACATCAGCTGCAACAAAAAGAAAGACCTTGATTCAAAAGCACAGACTTAAATGAAAGATGAGAAATTGTTAGCGTATAAATTAAGTAAGGCAGTCTGTGGGCATCTCTCTTTTAAGTCTCCCGTCTATGGACCACACTCTCAACTTTATGTCAGACAGATGCATATTCCTGCATTGCAGGGAGTTGGACCAGCTGATCCTCAGGGTCCCTTGCAACTCTACAATTCTAGAATTTTATGATATGTTGACTAATACAAATATCTATTCAATTTTTTTTTGCATTGCATGATTCACCCTCTCTCTGCAACACTCTCTAAGCACATTCTGGTCACATTAATGATGGTCATCCTCACTTTTGCATGTGCTTACCTGTCAGTCCATTTCCACATTGATCTACCCTTCCCGTATACCTATTAAAACACATTGTATAAAGTGTTTCCCCTCAAAATGTGCATTTAAAAATGTCCATGCTTTTCTTAAGCCAAACAGCATTAGATAAGTAAACTAGTCCAGTAGTTGTGGATCTGGACTAAACTCCAGTCAGCCCCAAACAGTATGACCAATAGCCAGGGATGTTGGGATTTGCAGTCTAGCACCAAATGGCAGTACATAGGTTGAGCTACCCATTATAGGATGATTTGAAGAAGCCAAAATCCAATATACATTCTGCACATGATTTTGCATCCTCCTCACCTCTGTAGCAGCGGGCATCCGAGAATTCTGTGAATAAAATAATGAACAGAAAGTTTCATTGGCAAAAATGTGATGGGTACTTTTACCAGTGCTTTTTTTCTTTAAAAATGTTTGGGGTACTCTCATTTTGACTGAAGAAAATCGCCATTTTATAGTTCAAATTGGGGTAAATAAATACAGTAAATGGACAAAAATACAAAGATTCACAAAATGTTTAGGAGTATGCGTAGTACCCCTGCGTCCCCCCCAGAAAAAAGCACTGAATTTTACTCATTCTAAAACCTACAAAACAGGCACAATTTATTTTTTTGCTCAGTTACAATATTTCTCCTCTACCCTTCCATGGATCCTAAGGCAGTATACAAAAGGGTGAATAAACCTATTCACACATCACATCAATGCCATGGGTCAGATCCAGATTTAACCATGCTGAGAACATACTGTTTGAAATCAGTTGGGTTTAACTTAGTTTTGACTCAATTACATTTTTTAGATTTCAATAGGTCTTTGCTATGTATGACCCAAGCCTTCTTCCACTGTGGTAAAAGTGTGTAGTGGTTCAGGAGGTGTGTGTGTAAGCCCCACACCCCCACATCCTTGCGTTCATGGGCTCCTATCTGATTCCAAGAAAATCAGTTTGTAATCTAGAATTAGTAACAAATATTTGTACCCAAAGGACCCCTTTCACAGATGGAAGTCTTCTTCTCTCAAATGTCTAATTTATGTTTTGAATTTTGTATATTGTATATCATTGTTGATGCTTTGATACCTCTATGGGATATACATTTTATAATAAATAGGATACTCCTTCCATCAGAGGAAAGGAACCTTTGGTTCAGGTTGAGTCAAAATGGAAGGGTTTGTGGGGAGGAGGCTAAAGGGAGAAATGTTTTAGGTTTCATGTGTAAGCTCCACCCCCCCCACACACACCCTTTCAGCTGAACATACATGTAAGCTTAGTGTGCAGCTGAGAACTCTGCCTTGTTAGGGCGGCGGATTTGGATGATGTTTAATTAAATGCTCAAAGAAGCTGTCTTCAAACCATTTTCACCCCATGCACTAAGTTCTGGAAGATCCTGTATGTGGATGGATATTGTGGGTGGGTGGGTGGGCGGAGTTTGTTTGTGTTTGTTTGTTTGTTTGTTCAATAAACCACCATTTATCAAAGGACCACAATCAATACAATTATAATAATACATATTTCATTAAAAATATATATTCTAAAAGCCAAAGTTAGTGTCTACTCATCTGAGGCACAACTATAAAGCATAATATAATATATTTCTAAGATGAGGAAAATGCAGCACTAACAGCTTTTTCAAAACTCTGCACAGATACAAAATGAAATTTAGCAACTGCTCAAATCCCCTTATGTCCAAAACTGATGAAGATTTGAAAATGACAAAGTAAGAAGTGTATCTCCTCTTTGGAACACACCTTTTTTGGTTAATTCCTGGACTAAGTGCAAAGAAAACGGGGAAATGAAGTGGTTGTGGCATGTGTGGTATTTTTTATGATTCAGGAATATTTATTTTCTCAACACATATACAAAATGTTAGACTACTTGTCTTTTTCGATCTTCAAGATTATTGCAAAGGAAAATTTGCACAGCTTACAAATGAAGAACCTCATTCTGATTAAAAAAGAAAATCATATTCCAAAAAAATCAGTTTATAATGTCTTCGATTATCAAGTTATCTAGAATTAGTAACAAAGACTTGTACCCAAATGACCTCTTCCACTGACAGAAGTCTTCATCTGTCAAATGTTTAATTCATGTTTTCAAATTTGCATATTGTATATTTTATTGTTGTAAGATGCTTTGATACCTTTATAGGATATGCATTTTATAATAAATAAATAAATAAATATAATACCCCTTCATCAGAGGAAGGGAACCTTTGGTTTAGGTTGAGTCAAAATGAAGGGGAGGAGGGTAAAGGGGAAAATATTTTAAATTTTTTAAATGATATTTATTAATTTTTAACAAGAAAGAGTTACAAAACAGTAAACAAAATAAAAACACAAGAAAAAAATTACAAAAACCAGAATTTAACATAAAAAGAAGAAAAAATAAAAAAATCCCTCTTTCTGATATCTTACCACTCATTAACTTATTTTCATGACTTCCTCACACCTCCCATTTTTGTATTTCATTTGAAAATTTGTTCAGCAAATTCATACTCTCTTAATTTACCCTTAATTATTTATCCTCACATATTATATTTTCAAATTTTCGTCTAATATCAATCCATTCTTGCATATTCTTATTTTACCAAACCTTTCTGCTAAAGCCAATTAATTCCTTTCCAGCACATTCTTATATTTCATTAGTATTACACTAATTCCAAAGATAAAAAGATATATAAAAAGAAATTCTCATTCTAGTTTTATCCTACGTCCCTTCTTCCTAGTTTTGGGTTATGTCAGTCCTTTCTAACCATTATATCCTGTCCATCAATCTGGTGTTCTAATGTCCAAGGCTCTCAGGTCTCTTCTATGCCCCCCTCTGCAGGTTTTCTTGTTTGTACTTACACGCTTCCTTGACCCTTGTTGGATTCTTTCGTAGTTTCTTCCCTTTCTCCTTGGGGAGTGAGTCTCCGGGGAATTCCATACAGTAATAATCTCCATTTTCTTTCCTCAGATTGTCCCATTCCCCACTAACCCACTCCCCTGTGTTAATTTTGTAATCCAAAAAGTAGTTGTTCCAGAAATAATTATCAACTTGTTTCACAGTCCCACCAGAGCTAAGAACTTCCTTAACTCCAAAATCTTGCAGACACTCTCCAAATTCAATCTTCCAGTGTTGCAGCTTTTGGTCATGCGGGACTTTAAATCTCTGTAACTTTTGAGGTGCAATCACCACCTCTTCCATCTTCATCTGCCCTTGGACTTGCCTTATTGAGCCAGTTTCCTGGATTGGTTGTTGTAAGATTTCTTTATCTTCGTTTCCTGTTAGTTCGTGTTTACTAGCTGCAGCAGACATAAAATCCAACTTTTCATTCATCAAAGTCAATTTCTCATCCAACTGCTGCAGCATAGCATTTATTTTGCCAAGGGCAGAGAGTAAAACTTCCTCCCTGTTCATTTCTGTTCAAGGTCAAGTAGCTGATCCCACGGTCTAATTTTCACAGCTGTTATATCTTCCCTGTAGATTGCAGCAAACAAGCTGACAAGCTCCCTCTAGGGGACACAGTTTCTATTTAACGTCCATCTTTAAATGTATCCAACAAAGGAAAATTCACTTTCGATTTTCAAATACTTTGTTTCCTTACAATACAATATAAAAAAGCAGAAAGCAGCATTGAAGTTATTTTGTTTCTCTTTTGTTTCTATCTGTCAAAAATGTTCCGTTTTCAATTAATGGACATCCCCAACAATTTCTGTCCTGACGTCCCGTCCCCAGGGGACGATGGAAACTTATATTCTTTTACTCTCTCTGCAGGATTAAGAAGTCAAATTTTCTTCCCCCCTTTTCTCCTGCTTTCAAGGGGGTTTTGATGGTTATAGACGCATGAAATTTCAATCTTAGAATCAATTTTCCAGGCTATTTAGCTTGCAAAATCTTTTGCTTCAGTCTATTTACAAAAAGCGGAAGGCGGACTTCCTGTTTAGACCTTCCCGCTTCGTTGCCTAATTCATAAATTTTCTTAGTCAAATCTTCCGTTTTTACTCACGGGTGCTTGTTTAGAGTCAAATTGTCACAGGAAAGAGGACAGCGCTCTCCGGCATCACCTGTGCAGCTTCGCTCCGCAGAAGTAGCAACTGACTCTCAGCACCGCGCCAAACACCCCGTCCCGCTCCGGAGCCCTTTGCAGGGTTCCTTTGCCAATCGGGAGGGGCACAAAAGGTGCCCGCCGAGTCCCACAGTCTCAGGCTTCACCCGCCTGCAGTTTTTGAGAGGGTCCCCGCTTCGCTGTAGCGGTAGGACCCAATTTCTGTGGGGCTTTCTCCCTCTAAGTTAGAGGGAATCTGCCATTGCCGATGGCGCCGCCTCCGGAAGTCCCTAAAGGGGAAAATATTTTAAGTGGGTGCATTGCTTGCATCAGTGGTGTTTTTCTTAAGTCTTCGGTGTCAAAAGTGCCTCTTTTCCAATTTATAGAGACAGAGAGCACTGCTAACTGCCATGTCAAGACCAAGTATGGCTGTTTGGCAATCACACAACATTCATTGCACAGATCAAAACCAAACTAGACACTTGATGCCCCCATTTTCATCAGAGAAATGTTGGAGGGTATGATGTAGTTCTGGGGCATGTTCAAAGTTCTAGCAGACCCAAGCTGCTCAGTAAACATATGTGGGATGGCATAATGGAGGAAGTCACTTGGATGCCCCCATGGGGGGTATGAAAAAAGAAAGAATGACCGCTCCCCGCTTAAAACGGGGGGCGCCCTTTGCATGGACGCGTGCAGCCCCTAGATCTGGAGCGGCCCCAACAGCATAGGCTTGGCTTTGCCTTCCCCCGGGTGGGATACCTGAAGGTCTCCGCCTACCTATGTCAGTTGTCCAATCCCACCTGGGGGAAGCATTGCCAAGGAGATCAGGCCAGGTAGGGGAGGGATTACCTGCCCACACAGTAGAGGGAGGATCTTACTTGGGAATCCTCACTTGGCTCCAGAGCCTCTCCCACCCTACCCACCCTCAGTTAATGTCTTATTTTGCAGGTTAACTTTTCTTCACAGGTTTTGCAGGTTAATTTTTCTTCACAGGTATGCGGGCGCTGCTACGTTAAGGTCGCTGTTAAAGGGCCAGAAAAGAATTTCCCTGCATTGGCAGGTTTCGCCTTTCCCGTAGCAAAACATCACAACTTTGGCGGTATCAGGCCTTTGGGCGGAATCCTTTAGTCCATCTTCCTCTTTGCGGCGGCGATACCAGGGTTCCCCGTTAAAGGGGTTTTTTTGAAGGGAGGCTTTGACCATACACCGAAAGGTTGTCATTGCTCTCCCCTGCGGCGGCGGCGGCGTAACGGGGGCGGCTATCTATGCTTGAACATATGTTCTCCAGAGCCGGCCCATCCCCCCCCACACACACTGGATAACCCTGATGCTCCCTAGGTCCCCAGCTGGGGACTGGGGAGGGAGAACGTCCAATGCCTGAGCCAAGGTCTACCCACATTTGAAATTTAATAAAGTTGTGGCCAATTTAATCCTATAGCACATTGTCTTGAGTCGTTATTCCACATGACGGGGGGGGGGACTGCATGGGATCTGGGGACTCCGCCTGTCCATGCAATTACATTTCTTTTCCGATTTATAGAGACAGAGAGCGCTACTAGATGCCATTTCTCCTCAGCAGGTTATGACAAAGACTCTCCTCCCTGCAAGAGAGGGGAGTGGTTGTGGCTGGGAGCCGGACTCCACCTCAAGCAGGGGGTGTTTGCCCCCTGCCTCCCACTCACCTGTCTGGCACCCACGCCCTCGGCCAGGCACCCAACCAGGTGCCTTCAAGGGGGCGTGTACAGCAGCCTGAATTGCTGCGGCGCCAGCCTCCAGCCCTCACTTTTTGTCGTCCCGTCGCGAGTCATTGGAATAATGTGTTGTGGTGTCGAAGGGCTAGGGGTGGCCATCACCTGCGCCTTCAATTTTTGGGTATTCCATTAAAGGAATCCGGCGGTCGTGTATTCTGTCCGATGCCTGCTTGGCGGGAGGCCATGGCACGAACCTCGGTGATATCAGGGGAGAGCTTATAGTTGGATTAGCATCAACAGGCTCCACCTACTGGTGAATAACCCCCCCCCCCCGTTTTAGACTCACCCCTCTCCAAGTGGGTGGAGTCAGCTGACGTAATCCAATGCCTAAGCCAATACCTTTTCACTTGCTGTAATCAATAAAGTTGTGGCCTTTTCTTGCCCATTAACCTTATATCACGTGTCCTTGTGTTTCATTCCACTGCGCGGGGTTCGGGTCCTCGAACCACAATAGCACTGTGTCAAATCCAAGTATGGCTGCTTGGCAATGACACAGCATTTGTTGTACAGAACCAAACTAAACTGGACACGTAGTTCTGGGGCATGCACAAAGTTCCAGCAGACCCAAGCTGTTCCCTCCAACACACACACTCCTCCCACCACATAGGATGGCAAAATGGAGAAAGTCATTTCGCTTTGCATATTCAAACCTGAAAGATTTTGCCAGACTTTGCAATATTTTGCACTAAAAGCAATACATTGTGAGTACTGGGAACCATTCAAAATCAAGGTGCCTGTGACACATCAGGATTGGAAATACACTTTGGTAGAATCTACACACATCTAAAAACCATATGCTGTAGCTCTGGGGCAAGTTCAAAGTTCTAGCAGACCCAAGCTGCTCAGTAACCCTCCCACCCCACCCACATTCATAGGAAGGCAAAATGGAGGAAGCCACTTGGATTCTGCATGCCCTAAAAGGGAAAGATTTTGGAAGACTTACCAATCCTTGCCTTTAATTCATCTGCAAAGGGGGGGGGGTAGGAAAAAAGAAAGAATTACATTTCTTTTCTGATTTATAGAGACACAGAACACTCCTAACTGCCATGTCAAGACCAAGTATGGCTGTTTGGCAATCACACAACATTCATTGCACAGATCAAAACCAAACTAGACACTTGATGCCCCCATTTTCATCAGAGAAATGTTGGAGGGTATGATGTAGTTCTGGGGCATGTTCAAAGTTCTAGCAGACCCAAGCTGCTCAGTAAACATATGTGGGATGGCATAATGGAGGAAGTCACTTGGATTCTGCATGTTCAAAAACTGAAAGATTTTGCAAGACTTACCATTCTCTGCTTTTAATTCATCTGCAAAAGTGGCAGGGAGAGAGAAAAGAAAGAATTACATTTCTTTTCCGATTTATAGAGACACAGAACACTGCTAGCTGCTATGTCAAGACCAAGTATGCCTGCTTGGCAATGACACAGCATTTGTTGCACAGAACAAAACCAGACTGGACACATAGTTCTGGGGCATGCACAAAGTTCCAGCAGACCCAAGCTGTTCCCCCAACACACACCTCCCACCACATAGGATGGCAAAATGGAGGACTTCACTTGGATTCTGCACGTTCAAGAACAGAAAGATTTTCCAAGACCTACCTTTGTCTGCTACTAATTCATCTGCAAAGGGGGGGGTATGAAAAAAGAAAGAATGACCGCTCCCCGCTTAAAGCGGGGGGCGCCCTTTGCATGGACGCGTGCAGCCCCTAGATTTGGAGCGGCCCCAACAGCATAGGCTTGGCTTTGCCTTCCCCCGGGTGGGGTACCTGAAGGTCTCCGCCTACCTATGTCAGTTGTCCAATCCCACCTGGGGGAAGCATTGCCAAGGAGATCAGGCCAGGTAGGGGAGGGATTACCTGCCCACACAGTAGAGGGAGGATCTTACTTGGGAATCCTCACTTGGCTCCAGAGCCTCTCCCACCCTACCCACCCTCAGTTAATGTCTTATTTTGCAGGTTAACTTTTCTTCACAGGTTTTGCAGGTTAATTTTTCTTCACAGGTATGCGGGCGCTGCTACGTTAAGGTCGCTGTTAAAGGGCCAGAAAAGAATTTCCCTGCATTGGCAGGTTTCGCCTTTCCCGTAGCAAAACATCACAACTTTGGCGGTATCAGGCCTTTGGGCGGAATCCTTTAGTCCATCTTCCTCTTTGCGGCGGCGATACCAGGGTTCCCCGTTAAAGGGTTTTTTTTGAAGGGAGGCTTTGACCATACACTGAAAGGTTGTCATTGCTCTCCCCTGCGGCGGCGGCGGCGTAACGGGGGCGGCTATCTATGCTTGAACATATGTTCTCCAGAGCCGGCCCATCCCCCCCCCCACACACTGGATAACCCTGATGCTCCCTAGGTCCCCAGCTGGGGACTGGGGAGGGAGAACGTCCAATGCCTGAGCCAAGGTCTACCCACATTTGAAATTTAATAAAGTTGTGGCCAATTTAATCCTATAGCACATTGTCTTGAGTCGTTATTCCACATGACGGGGGGACTGCATGGGATCTGGGGACTCCGCCTGTCCATGCAATTACATTTCTTTTCCGATTTATAGAGACAGAGAGCGCTACTAGATGCCATTTCTCCTCAGCAGGTTATGACAAAGACTCTCCTCCCTGCAAGAGAGGGGAGTGGTTGTGGCTGGGAGCCGGACTCCACCTCAAGCAGGGGGTGTTTGCCCCCTGCCTCCCACTCACCTGTCTGGCACCCACGCCCTCGGCCAGGCACCCAACCAGGTGCCTTCAAGGGGGCGTGTACAGCAGCCTGAATTGCTGCGGCGCCAGCCTCCAGCCCTCACTTTTTGTCGTCCCGTCGCGAGTCATTGGAATAATGTGTTGTGGTGTCGAAGGGCTAGGGGTGGCCATCACCTGCGCCTTCAATTTTTGGGTATTCCATTAAAGGAATCCGGCGGTCGTGTATTCTGTCCGATGCCTGCTTGGCGGGAGGCCATGGCACGAACCTCGGTGATATCAGGGGAGAGCTTATAGTTGGATTAGCATCAACAGGCTCCACCTACTGGTGAATAACCCCCCCCCCCCCGTTTTAGACTCACCCCTCTCCAAGTGGGTGGAGTCAGCTGACGTAATCCAATGCCTAAGCCAATACCTTTTCACTTGCTGTAATCAATAAAGTTGTGGCCTTTTCTTGCCCATTAACCTTATATCACGTGTCCTTGTGTTTCATTCCACTGCGCGGGGTTCGGGTCCTCGAACCACAATAGCACTGTGTCAAATCCAAGTATGGCTGCTTGGCAATGACACAGCATTTGTTGTACAGAACCAAACTAAACTGGACACGTAGTTCTGGGGCATGCACAAAGTTCCAGCAGACCCAAGCTGTTCCCTCCAACACACACACTCCTCCCACCACATAGGATGGCAAAATGGAGAAAGTCATTTCGCTTTGCATATTCAAACCTGAAAGATTTTGCCAGACTTTGCAATATTTTGCACTAAAAGCAATACATTGTGAGTACTGGGAACCATTCAAAATCAAGGTGCCTGTGACACATCAGGATTGGAAATACACTTTGGTAGAATCTACACACATCTAAAAACCATATGCTGTAGCTCTGGGGCAAGTTCAAAGTTCTAGCAGACCCAAGCTGCTCAGTAACCCTCCCACCCCACCCACATTCATAGGAAGGCAAAATGGAGGAAGCCACTTGGATTCTGCATGCCCTAAAAGGGAAAGATTTTGGAAGACTTACCAATCCTTGCCTTTAATTCATCTGCAAAGGGGGGGGGGGGTAGGAAAAAAGAAAGAATTACATTTCTTTTCTGATTTATAGAGACACAGAACACTCCTAACTGCCATGTCAAGACCAAGTATGGCTGTTTGGCAATCACACAACATTCATTGCACAGATCAAAACCAAACTAGACACTTGATGCCCCCATTTTCATCAGAGAAATGTTGGAGGGTATGATGTAGTTCTGGGGCATGTTCAAAGTTCTAGCAGACCCAAGCTGCTCAGTAAACATATGTGGGATGGCATAATGGAGGAAGTCACTTGGATTCTGCATGTTCAAAAACTGAAAGATTTTGCAAGACTTACCATTCTCTGCTTTTAATTCATCTGCAAAAGTGGCAGGGAGAGAGAAAAGAAAGAATTACATTTCTTTTCCGATTTATAGAGACACAGAACACTGCTAGCTGCTATGTCAAGACCAAGTATGCCTGCTTGGCAATGACACAGCATTTGTTGCACAGAACAAAACCAGACTGGACACATAGTTCTGGGGCATGCACAAAGTTCCAGCAGACCCAAGCTGTTCCCCCAACACACACCTCCCACCACATAGGATGGCAAAATGGAGGACTTCACTTGGATTCTGCACGTTCAAGAACAGAAAGATTTTCCAAGACCTACCTTTGTCTGCTACTAATTCATCTGCAAAGGGGGGGGGTATGAAAAAAGAAAGAATGACCGCTCCCCGCTTAAAGCGGGGGGCGCCCTTTGCATGGACGCGTGCAGCCCCTAGATCTGGAGCGGCCCCAACAGCATAGGCTTGGCTTTGCCTTCCCCCGGGTGGGATACCTGAAGGTCTCCGCCTACCTATGTCAGTTGTCCAATCCCACCTGGGGGAAGCATTGCCAAGGAGATCAGGCCAGGTAGGGGAGGGATTACCTGCCCACACAGTAGAGGGAGGATCTTACTTGGGAATCCTCACTTGGCTCCAGAGCCTCTCCCACCCTACCCACCCTCAGTTAATGTCTTATTTTGCAGGTTAACTTTTCTTCACAGGTTTTGCAGGTTAATTTTTCTTCACAGGTATGCGGGCGCTGCTACGTTAAGGTCGCTGTTAAAGGGCCAGAAAAGAATTTCCCTGCATTGGCAGGTTTCGCCTTTCCCGTAGCAAAACATCACAACTTTGGCGGTATCAGGCCTTTGGGCGGAATCCTTTAGTCCATCTTCCTCTTTGCGGCGGCGATACCAGGGTTCCCCGTTAAAGGGGTTTTTTTGAAGGGAGGCTTTGACCATACACCGAAAGGTTGTCATTGCTCTCCCCTGCGGCGGCGGCGGCGTAAACAAATCTAGACACTTGATGCCCCTATTTTCATCAGAGAAATGTTGGAGAGCATGATATGGTTCTGGGGCATGTTCAAAGTTCTAGCAGACCCAAGCTGCTCAGTAAACATATATGGGATGGCAAAATGGAGGAAGTCACTTGGATTCTGCATGTTCAAGAACAGAAAGATTTTGCAAGACTTACCATTCTCTGCTACTAATTTACCTGCGAAAGAAGCAGGGGGAGAAAACAAAGAAAGAATTACTTTTCTTTTCTGATTTATAGAGACAGAGAGCACTACTAGCTGCCATTTCTCCGCAGCAGGTTATGACAATATCGCTGTGTCAAATCCAAGTATGGCAGCATGGCAATGACACAGCATTTGTTGCACAGAACCAAACTAAGCTGGACACGTTTAGGCATGCACAAAGTTCCAGGAGACCCAAGCTGTTCCCCCCAACACACACCTCCTACCACATAGGATGGCAAAATGGAGAAAGTCATTTGGATTTGAATCATCTGGAAACGGAGGGTGTGGGGAGAAAAAGGGGGGGGAAATACTTTTCCTCCACACAGAAATAAAAAGTGAAATGCACTAAAAACAACACAATGTGATTACCGGGGACCATTCCAAAATCAGGGTTCCTGAGACAGTTCAGGATTTATAGAAAGATACTTTGGTGGAATCTACACACATATAAAAACTATTCCAGAATTGCTTTTTTTTAAAGAGTTTTTTAAAATACATTGAATTTTTCATAAGGCTTACCATTGCCCTCTAGCGTCACATTGTCTATTGCACTTAAAACGTTTGATTAGCCGCTGTATAGCTGAGTCTTTATCTGAATTGGGAATTTATATTAAATGATTTTTTCTTCTATTACTATTAAACATTGTTCATTATGAAAATAATAAATATTTTTTATAAGAAATCAATGTCCCTGGGCCCCAGGTCTTGATGATATTTAATAACTATTTTAGATATTTTCATACAATCCCCACCACCACCACCTTAGCCTCTGATATATAACATGCAAAATTCCCCTGCAGAGAGGTACGTCCTCAAAACCCAGTACATTCATACCTCAAGTAATATGCTTCAGGATAAGTTGCATTCCATGGTGACTCGGAAGTAACGGAGCGCGTTACTTCCAGGTTTCACCACTCGCACATGCGCAGACGGTCAAAAATGCAGACGGGGCTCCAGAACGGATCCCATTTGCATCCCGAGGTACCAGTGTACTCTGAGAAGGTCTAGCTATATTCAATTCAGTGTGCAAGAGCCCCACACACTCTGTAGCCAAACTTTTAAAAAGAAGAAAAGAAGAAGATGAGGAGGAGGACTATGAAATACTGAAATATCCTGAAGCACAGCATTAGACTTCTCAAGTACAATGAAAAGTTAGGAAAATATATAAGAAGAAACAAGTGACTAAGATGTGAGGTCAAGCTACACAACTGAAAATCCACATTTTTTCTTTATGAAAATTCACCAACAGTTCAATCCTTATTTGTCCTAATATACACATTTTTGAAGGCAATTTCCTTTAATATGATGCATTATTTTCACTAATGTGTGTATTTTTGGGGTAGACTTTCCTCTAATGTATTTCTGGTTGAAGAAATGAATCCACATTAAAATGTAATCCACATTGAATTTCCCAACTATTCGTTGGGGAAGTGACTCTGATTGCCTGAAGCAGCTTTTAAACTAAGCTCATTTTAGCAGTTTAAGGAGCAATTACTGGCTGTAGTAAATCCGTATTGATTTAACTGGTATGCATTTCTTCTCTGTATCCAAAAACACACCACTCATTTTTCTAAACATAGGTACAAAAAAGGAAGGTTTCTGTAACAGTTCACATCTACAGTTAAATGACGTTAAGAAAATGATAGATTTAAAATACTTACGTCTCCTTTTGTGCTTAAGACAAAGAAGAAGGCAGATGGAAAGCAACAGAATTATTAGGAAGGGTCCTAGCCAAGGGAAAGTGGTAGGATAAAGCGCATCTGAAACACACATTAAAATCTCAGTTACAGCCACATATTTCTCCTGAAGAAGATTTCAAGTTGCAAAACTAACCTAACCAGAGTCTGCCTTTGCCACTCACCTTTATTGCCCCAAACTCTCCTGAACTTCCTATTTTGGGAGGGATTGATCTGATTTTGTGCTGGGGGGGGGGGCCTTCAGCTGTGACCTGCCTGCCTCTCTGCTGATTAGTGGATATGGGATAGAAGCCAGAAGACACTTCAGCCATTACCCCAGATGATAACTGATGAAATGCTGCAGAGCAGAACTACAGTGGTACTTCCAGTTACAAACTTGATCCATTCCGGAGGTCTACTTTTAACCCAAAACTGTTCTTAACATGAGGCGCGCTTTCACTAATGTCACCTCCCACTGCTGCCACACCACTGGCGTGTGACCTCCGCGCACATCCCGGGGCAAAGTTCGCAACAAGGGGATCTACTTCCGGGTTAGCAGAGCTCATAACCCAAAGCATTCGTAAGGAGGGAGGTACGTAATACAAGGTTCCACTGTACTGTCATAGATAATCTGGATAATCCATTCAAAGAGCCTGGTGTACTTCAGACGCATCAAAATCAAATAAATTTCCCAAACTTCTCTCTTCCTATAGTACTTCTACTGAAAACACATTGAAAGCCTTTAACCTCTTGGCACTTTTGCTTCACCCCTACTCACCAGAGATCAGGATTTTCGATTCACTCTCCATCTCTAGCAGTTCATTGATGATATTGCAAGAGTCTTCATAGCCAACTCTTAATTCTCTTGCAATGGAACTGGAAACACTGAAGTTCCCTGCCTTGGTCTCCGTGATTGCAGTGTCTGACTGCTTACTTCAGACTTTCCCTTCACTGTCCAGGCAGAGAGCCTTGGGCTTTGGGTACCAACCGTTGGAGCTGCAGGTGAGGCCAATCCCCCAGCCTTTATAGTCCACCAAGGCAATGGTGGGCTCTCTTCCTTTTGCTGCACAAGAAGAACACCACATATTAATTTTCCATTGCTTCAAGTATCATAGAACCTGTCTAGAACACATGGATCAAAGATCTGAAGAATAGGACTATAACTTTACCTTTACCTTTATTTCACCACACCAGCAGAATGTATGTGTCGACTAAAGCTGTTTTCTATAGGCAAACTTATCTGAAAATGAGGCATGTGTAGGATTTTACTTTTGTCTTTATATAATATATTTTATGTTCTTACACTATTTCAGTTTAGATCTGATAAAAGAAATGTATTGCATATATAGTTATATTTTTTTTTCAAAAGCTATCTGTCTCTATTGCAAGTAGACAGATTATGTTTCCCCACACACATACACACACATCTTGTCAGCATTTCAGATAATCGAATACACTGCACCAATATTGTTAAACCACAATACTAAATTTAAAAAGTTGCAGGTAAATTGTGTTGTGTAGCACTATGTGTGCATGTCACACAGTTACTGCTCTTTCTGTCCTACACCACTCACTAATCCACTTTCCTCATGTAAATGTTGATACAGAGCTTTTCACAACACAACATATTGAGGTATAAGAAATATTCCCGTAATGGGAAACTGCATCCTCTAAAGCGAAAAACAGGTTTTGTAGAAAGTGTCTAGAATTGGCTGGTAATACATATGTACTGAAATGAATGACTATGTGGGAGATCCATATTTAACTAAAGAGCTTGAAAAGCAGGACAAACCCTTCAAGTTGAGAGATGGTCAATGTCATCCCCAACTGAGAAGACCAGGAACATGAAGGGAAAAAGTCTGAGACGTACCATGGCAGAGCTAACTCTGTGTGCCAAGGGATAAATATCACTTGCTAGTGGCAAATGGGAGTGGCAAAGGAGCAGCCATTTTATGTCCATTACAAATGAAAGAAGCAATGACGAGCATTCAGGATTGTGTGGCTAGGAAGGATCTCTGCATAAAGGAGCATGTTGCCTTCATTCTTCCTTCTCTCAAACACACACACACACAAACACAAACACAAATTTATATTTGTAAACTTACATTTTGCATAGAAGCCCCTGAAATTCATTATCACAAGTATATTTGCAAATGTGGCTTGAAAGTTTCTACACGAAGGTAAACTAATTCTATATATATCATGAATGGAAGCAAGCAAAAAGCCTTGCTCCTTTCACCTGACCACCAATTCATCATTAAACAAACACATTCCAATAACTAAAAGAATGAAATGCAATTTTTTCTTACCTTCTTAGCAAACTGAGATTTGTTCGTCAGTTACTGTACCTTCCTCCTGCTTCAGGTGGATCTGTGTTACGTTAATTATTTACTTTGATTTTCCTGCTCTGCATCAAGATAAGTAACTGCCAACAATTTGCTCTACGGTTAATGGCCCTATGACAGTCAGCACCTGCCTCCAAAGGATAGAGTGTCCCATGCAAACACTAAGCTCCACAGATACTTGTAGAGCTAATGCAGTGATGACAGGGTTTCATTTGAAAGGACAGTCCTATATGAATGACTCTCTATCCCAAGTCTGGTTTAAAGATAACCTTAAGAAGGGAGAACAGAGACCTTAAAGTACTGCAGCAACAATTAGCCTCAGGACAACAGCCCGACAGTCACACAAGTCTCCTGGTCACGTCCCTCTTTTCCTGATTTGTTTATGCTACTAACGTTAAAGGAGGAGATTCAGCAGCGTATGCAGGCACACAGCTCATTCATTCTAAATCACAATAGACCAGGCAATCTGAATTAATGCAGTGAATGTGCAGCTTAGGCCTGTTTATTGCCTTGCTTGCTACAAATCTATTTCTACTCAGCTATAGTTTCTTTCTTCTCAATAATTTGATGTGATTGGCACCCACATGGAAGAGTGCACTTTCAATAGTGAGGTCAACCTGTTGGAAAGTTACAGCGCCTGCTGTGGCTGTGGAAACTGATACCAGGGACACATGTTTTCCTGTGATTGTGCTGCTGTAGAGGCTCCATGGTGTTTATTCTCTCTGTGCTCCTCCTAGCAGTTATTCCTCCTCTGGTCACTGCTGTGGATGTACAACTTGACTGTCTGACTCTAGGCACTGCGGTCATCTGCAAGGGATTCCCATGTGACCGGATTAATGTTGGCAGCCTTCATGTCACACCTACAGACATGCGATATACACAACTACATTTGCTCTTAGATCCTGAGATTGAGAAATGGCATCTGTCAAGAGCACACAATGTCAAGTTCTCATGGGCTTTCCTTCTGGAGGTATGTCTCATTTTGCCACCACCAAAGGGTTCTTTAGAGCAGGTACAATGGACAGGTGGGCACAGCCCAAGGTGTACTAGCTGCTTACAAGGTAGAACAGCACCTGAGCCCTTGAACTGGTAAGCGGTGGCTTTGCAGGATGGCTCCACTGTCCCCAATAAGTTCCACTGATGGATACCTCTTACAGTAGTCTCCTGCTGGTTACAGTAGTCTCCTGCTATTGGCTCTCTCCACTTGTTAGAATTCAGAGTCCAACATCTTCTGAAGGGTATCAGGTTTGAGAAGGCTGATTTAAATCCATATGACAGATTTAGCTGTGCCACTCTCTTATAGTTTACCAGTATATTTAAATCTCTGCTTCTAAACACACACTGTCTTTTGTTGTGGTGTAAGACTTTCTAGTAACTCCCCTTTCACTGTCCAGCTTTCAGATACATGGTTCTCAAAGTTTCCTTCAGAACTTTTATTTTCTTCACCTTTTTTGTTTAGCTCAATGGTAACATGACATGCAGCGCACCCAGTAACTAACAAGGCTTTCAGCTAAACAGCTGGTGAAATCCAGATATGTGCTTATGTAAGATTTACTATGTGTAGCTGCAGCATATATGTGACTTGTGGACTTGTTGGATATTGTTGGTGTGTGTGTATAATTACTAGAACCACATTATATGAGAATAAGAATGGACTCATTTCCTACTTGGCTTGCTAAAGTATTATCATTGTTGTTGTTTTGTATTTGAATTTCAAACTTCATGAGTCTACACATTTGAAAGTGAAACCGGGGCACCCACATTTGTTGCTGTCTGTAACCCCTATCCCTGAACTGGCAGGTGAGTGTGGGCCCAGGTTTTGAGAATTAGGCCCTAAGTCACATGATCATGCTAGATTGCATTTGGAATAAGAGTATGCCTTGCCTTGCCCCATCATGTCCCTACCACCCCATTTTAACTCTTACACTGGCTTATGTTTCACCAGTGGGGATTTATGTTGATATATATCTTCAGCTCAGCCATCACAGGGAACTTAACCAGCATTGCCATGGCTCAGCTGGGAAAATCTAAAAATAATAGCAATAATAATATATTTATATGTCACCCATCTGAGTTACCCCAGCCACTCTGGGTGGCTTCCAACAAATTAAAACACGATACGACATCAAACATTAAAAACTTCCTTATACAGGACTGCCTTCATAGTTGTTTATTTCCTTCCCATCTGATGGGAAGGTGTTGCACAGGACAGCCACAACTGCCTAGAAGGCTCTCTAAACTCTCTTATCTGGACAGATCCTGGGCTTGGACTGCACTGCTAATTTGGAATATAGGATAATCTCCAACATTCTCATGTGTGAAGGAGAGATTGGTTACTTCATCTTCCTATATAACAAACCAATAGGCAAAATACATTTGCCACGATTTCTATGCTTTCTATGATATCCATATTTATAGGCCTAGGATGTCAGCAAGCAGAATTCCCAGGTATTTTTCATAATTCCATCTACCTGTGGTTACATCATTTAATGTTTGACATTACCAATGACATTGCAATCAGACACAACCAGGAGGATATGGTAGGATTTGAAGGTTAAGTGTGCATAACAGTGGGAAACCAAAAAAAGGTTCCTTGCATGGTTAAAGGCAGGAAAAGAGTAAATAAAATAATAAACAAAAAAAATCTGATGGAAGTCTTCTCAGATCTTCTGGGGGCTGTAAAGCTTCCAAATTCCTCCAGCTCTAGCACTTGCAAACTTCTTCCATATTATCAATTCCCATAAATTGTCATGCATTGTGAGGATGCAGCATTGGCATGTGAAATGTTTGAGGTCTCTCAGGCAGGTTGCATGTACAATGGAGTAATAGTTGCATAGGCTGTTGTTTCTATATTTCCAGATGGTGATGGCTTGGAAATTTGAAAAAATAATAATAATAACAGTTACCTACTGATATTGGCTTTTTGACAGAAGTAATTTGGGGCCAATTGTTGTTATGGCAAGAAAAAACTGCTAACCTACCCAAAGAATATCTGGAATATACTTGTAGTTTTACACAGTATTCCAGGGTCCTTAGTACATAGGAGGGGGTGTGACTGGGGCAAACTACAATAGCCTACTGGCAATACCAGGCCAATGCAGAGCTTGTCTGAGGACCAGGGAGGGAGTTTTGTTAGAATAAAGTTTTTGGCATGACAGTGTAAGTCCAGCAGGTCCCTGGCAGGGTTCCCCAGCTAGCTTAGCCCTCCGAGTCCTGGAGCAAGTGTACCAGACAGCCCCCTACCCCGGAACAGCCCTGGGTAAACTAAACAGAGACAGAATTGAATAAGGTCTACTGCACTAAGACAGATCACCCCAGATTTGGCTGAGACATTTTACTCACTGCTGTTTGGAGGAGTCCTGTAAGTTTGGCATCTGAAAACAAATTCAAGTTAGTCTAGTCACACAGTAAAATTTCAAGGATGTGTATAAGTATGTGTTCTTATGTGTATGTGTACAATCGTAACATGTATCAACCTTTTTTTTTAGGAGTGGTTCATCCCTAATCATCAGGCTCCATCATTTGCTTCAAATACAGCAATGCCCACGCAGCTCCTCAAAGGCCACTGCCATCACTGACTCCTCCTGCTAGTAATGAGCTTCTTCTTCAGGGGAAGGTGCCTGAGAATCAGTCAGCACTGACACAAACACACCTCACAGGCCCCATTCACTCACCAAAGTGCCAATTTGCTTTCCCAGTTTGCTTTTCCAGAGCAGAAACACCTCTCGTTTACTATGTCAAGACTGGTTTCTGCCCTACTCTTCAAAAAGAAGAGGCAAGGTGTGTGTAGCTCCTTGGATCAATGTCTCAGCTCACACTTAGCCATACAATTCACCTGCTGTACCTTTACTCTTGCTTTTCCTGGGTATCACCCAGGTCTATGCATTAAAAGGTTTGACAGAAACAGAAAGTATGAGTTCTTCATCCGACAGTGAGGGTCAGAACAGGCATTTCGGCAGGGTCTGATGAGAGTTATAATCCAACAGTGTCTGGATGGTTCTTCTTTTTCTTAAATAAGGGAAATGTTTAAAGCATAATCTTCTGAGCTTTGTGTATAGGTTTTTACATTAATCGAACTTTTAAAGTTCACTTGTAATAACATGAATATGTCTTTTAAAATAGGTAGGAGTATAAGATTTTGTGGACTTGTATAAATAGGTATAAAATAATGGAACCAGGAGGGGTAATTGGAAGGAAGTCAATTAAGATGTATTATTTTGATTGTTGCATCAACAACAACAACAAAAACAGTGTCTGAACGGAGGAGCTATCCTAAGAATGCATCTGACTAAGAGGTCAGGGAGGGCAACAGAAACAGTTGTATACTATAGGCCTGCAAAAATAGCTCTCTGGAAATGTGTGTCGCAATCAAATTCAACCATTCTGGTAAGGCTACACTGAGAGAAGCCTTCCAAAACAGCTATGTGGGCATCTGTGCTTGTTGAATCTGTCATGTGGGTGAGGAACCACAGCAAGAGCATTCTCTCCCACAGCCCACAACTTCTATAAATAAGCCCATTCTACCAAATAATGTGTTACAATTTTTGTAGGCAGGCATGAACCAGAAGCTTCACTTAACTGCAGAAAAATCTAGTTTCTCCTGGATACATAAGGGTTTACATATGAGCAGCAGCATAACAAAATAAAACCACTGTACCTTTCATTAAGTTTGGAGAGTGAAAGGGTTTTTTAAAACTTAATTAAATTTGTGGTTTTCATGTTCCAGAACATAATATTTGATCTAAAACTAAATTCTGCCTTTCACACAGAAACCTTCAAGGGATTGTATAGCAATGCTAAAAAGTTACACCTGAATTCAAAGTTCTTAATCCTTCATCAATAGGAGTATAGCATCTAGATCAAGGGAAGTAATAGTGCCACTGTATTCTGCTCTGGTCAGACCTCACCTGGAGTACTGTGTCCAGTTCTGGGCACCACATTTCAAGAAGGACACTGACAAACTGGAACGTGTCCAGAGGAGGGCAACCAAAATGGTCAAAGGCCTGGAAACGATGCCTTATAAGGAACGGCTAAGGGAGCTGGGCATGTTTAGCCTGGAGAAGAGGAGGTTAAGGGGTGATATGATAGCCATGTTCAAATATATCAAAGGATGTCACATAGAGGAGGGGAAAAGGTTGTTTTCTGCTGCTCCAGAGAAGCGGACACGGAGCAATGGATCCAAACTATAAGAAAGAAGATTCCACCTAAACATTAGGAAGAACTTCCTGACAGTAAGAGCTGTTCGACAGTGGAATTTGCTGCCAAGGAGTGTGGTGGAGTCTCCTTCTTTGGAGGTCTTTAAGCAGAGGCTTGACAACCATATGTCAGGAGTGCTCTGATGGTGTTTCCTGCTTGGCAGGGGGTTGGACTCGACAGCCCTTGTGGTCTCTTCCAACTCTATGATTCTATGATTCATTTTAGATATTTCAAACACACATTACAGTCACATGATTAAGTGAAGCGCATATCTCTCTTCCTAGATTTTCAGCAGAAACATGTATATACTCGGTTTTAGAGCATTTATCCACAGTTGCAAAGTCTGCGAACTTAACTCTTCAGACCAAAAAAGATAAAGTTGCTAAACATTCTGCAGATCCTCTGATTGTGTGCTAGACTTGTGGCATGATTCATGATGCAAGTGTGGTTGTCATGACCCTCAGTCCAAAGAGAGAAAAGAATTATCTTACACTGAACTTCTTCAGAGGCCAGGTTTCTGCTGCTGTTGTCCTTGACTGCAGTTCCTTCCCTAAGAAAAACAAGAGGCAAAAGCATTTGTGATGCTGCATATTTACTGGTTCTGTAGGTAGAAAGCCTTTTCTGAGAAGGGTGAGATCTGCATTCCTTCACACAACCATGAATGATACAAAATGCAGGAGATCTGAACTTTTAAACTTGGTTTAGTCACATGAAGCTTTACATCTGATAAGAACAGAAGCTACAGTATGTAAGTGTTTAGGCAACAGCAGAAGACTCTTGTTAGTTCATTCATGTATTTTCTTCCCCTGTACCATGTCTCTCTGCTATTTGTCCAACAGTGGCAGTGGGGAGATGCAGGAACCTTGCTAGAAAAAAGTTTAGGAGAAAGTGTAAAAAAAAAAAAAACAAGAAACAAAAATCCTCACACATTCTCAACAATAGGGTTGAACAAAGTGCATGAAAAAAGATAATTTTCTATGTTACTATGAACTTGTTTTTGGAGTGCTTGAAATATATTCCCATTTTCTTTGTTTCTAAGCTGCTCTGAGCATGATTTTTGTGTGTGGAAAAGCAGTAAACAAATAAAGTGAATGAAGAAATGAAAATCTTACACATAATCGTAAGGAATGTGTTCAGTATTAGCTCTGTCCTGCCTTGAAGATCTCTGAAGACACGGCACTAAAACAAAAAAGAAGAAAGGCAAAGAAGCTGTCATAAATTAGGGCTGACATATGTCTGGATTTCCCCAAACATTACTGGGATTTCAAAGGCGGAATTGACGTCCAGGTGGAATTTCTGAAAGGTGGTGCTTTGTCCTGGATCTTAGGCTAGTAAATCAAAAAATTGCTTTTGGGGGGGTGTTTTAGTAATGGCAGGGGGCAGTTCCATGAAGGAGGAGTGGCAGTTGAAGCCACTCCTCTAAATGAACAGTCCATCAAATGAATATAAACTATTTTCCCTAACAGAATTCAGTTTTGTACTTTCTTTTTGCTAACATATGCATGTTTGTGCACAATTTCTCCCACACACAAATCTGTGCACACAGATATTACTCTCCAACATTTTTGGTTGGAGACTTGCATTGCAAGTGTGTGTTTTGAAGGAAAACTGTGTTTCAGTTCACATATTGTTCCTGTAAGTGTGAATTAGGTAAGGTCACTTCAAATGGGAACAGAATTTATTCCTCACCCCTACACAGTTATCAGTTTTGCTGAAACTTGAAAAATCAACCCTTTTCATGGTAGATTATCATAGTTTCAGGTTACCATCACTCACCTTTCTTCATCACTCACCTTTCTTGACCAAAAGGTAGATCAAAAGTACCAACACCAGAATGGCACCACCCACACCTCCAAATATAATTCCCCAATTTGGCCCTGCTAAAAAAAGAAGAAGAACCTGAATTAGATCAAAAAAGAAAAGGGAATCTTCATTTAGTTTCCCTCACAAAGCCAAAATTAGCCCCACCTAAATCAGGCTAGGCTTGCCATACGTCTGGAAAATTCCAGATATGCAAGGAAATTGGATGCCTAAGATGCCATCCTGGGGGGGAATTTTGAATTTTAAGAGATGTCCGGAATTTACTGTAAGTATGGCAACCTGCCCCCCCCCCCATTTTCCCCCATTGAGCAGCAGAAGGGAGACCCAAAGCGTGCTTGTGCTCCCCACCTCCCCATATGCAGCATCCCCAACTGAGGAGTAGAGGAGCATGGAGGACGGTGGGAAAAGGGTGAGAGTAGCCCTGAGCTCCTGCCAGCCTCCAGGGAGGAAAAAATAGATAGTTATTCTGCTCCCACCTTCTTCTCCCCTCAAGAGCCGTAGCATCCATAGCTGCTGCCTCAAGGACAATTGCTCCCCTTTCCAGGACACAGAGCAGGAGGCGACGAGCCCATCAAAAAGGGAACAGGGTGCCTGTGGCTACTTCTTTAGATTTATTTTTTGTTTGTTTGTTTTGGGGGGGAGGCTGGGGTGTCAGGAATTTTACCTTTAATGGCAAGACTAAATCAGGCAGCACTACTCCCTCATATCTTTTGAATAAATAAAATATTTAGCCATTTTTCTCTGTATACCAAACTGGCTCAATTGATGGCAATCACTGGTCAAAAAAGAAGAAAAAATCAGACACTAACATCAAGAGTGCTATCAAACTTTCTACAGTGACAAAAAGATTCTATTAATGTGGTCTTAGGGCATTAATGGTCTCTGTTGGGAAATGATAAAAAATATGTTTTATTTTCATGATTGTGTTTGAGTATAAATTGCATTGTGTTGTTTTTGTGTTCAGATTTAAAATGGCAAACAATCAAATAAACAATCAATCAAATAAGTATTTTTACGCACTAATGCTGCTTATTTACCATTGGAATCATAATAACCTGGGCAGGAGAAAAATAGACAATATCAGAAAAGCATGGCTCATCATCCCATCAAGAACAGCAAAGCTCTAATTGTGCTCTATCAAGTCAGTGGTGCCAAACTGAACTGTGGATCAGAATTCAACTCCTGATTGGATCACACACTTCTCTGGATTTTGTAATGCAGTTTTGCCACAAAAGGGGCCCACAGAAATATGTTTTTTAATATAACGTGTATTTTATTTGAAAATGCATTGAAAAACACTAAAAAATGCATATTTTGAGGAATGCATACAAAATGTGTATATTAATGTGCATCATAACAATGGATTTGATTTGAACTAAAAAAATCAATGGTTATGACTAAGAACCATTTGTTTCATTGGGCCTACTCAAAGTATAACTTAGCTGGAAGGAAGAACACATGTAACCTTTCACACACTCTTTAGAAAAACATGATGTGCCAAAAGAAATGAAACAAGATGGACTTAGGCTGATCTAAGCCCCATACCTAGAGGCTAGACACATGAATATTTTTAACAGGTTGCAAAAGCATCAAATAAGAATAAGAATAAGAATAAGAATATATTTATACCCCGTCCATCTGGCTGGGCTTCCCCAGCCACTCTGGGCAGCTTACAACAAAATATTAAAATACAATAGTGTGTCAAACATTAAAACCTTCCCTAAACAGGGCTGCCTTCAGATAAGCTGTCTGACAGTAATACCTATTTTTAATACGCCATTAAGCAGTGTTCCTGGAGAAGTGCTGTCATCTCCATGCTATTGGCCAGATCTTCCTACATCTGTTGCATAGATGTAGAACAGCACCTACTTTCATTTAGATAAATATATGAATGTGCTCCAGGGAAGTCTGAACATGCTCTGTGGCTGTGATTAACTCTTGTCATAGGGGAATAGAAACCAAATGGGTGGTGAATTAAATGGTCAGTGCTGAAATATGGCATGACTAGCTAGCTGGAACTCTAAGCAGGACTATCCCACCATACAACATTCTCTTGCAGGTCACTTCCTAGTCTCATCATTTCTGCAACCTTACCTGGCTGAACAATCAGATTCTGAGCAACACTGAGGGCAGATGTCTTCTCTTGGTTCTTTGCATCCTTCTGCTGGTAGCCACAGGAATACTGGCCAGCATTCTTCGGCGATGCATAGACTATGTATTGGGCACATTGAGATGTTGCTTTCTTGAATGAAACAGGAGCCTCATCTTTACATAAAAAAAAACTGGTCGGCACAACCACTGATGGAGCCACACATAGTGCTATGATAATGTCCCCTTCATGAACCAAAGTTGCATTCAAGAATAAATCAGGAGCAGGAAGTTCACCTAGAGAACAAACGAACGGAAGAAATAAAGAGCATAAATGAATACACAGAGTAAGTGACAATGGTTTTGCAATAGAGAGTGAACATTTGAGTAATCATGTGGAATTAGATTGCTTTACAACCTTTATTTTTGTCGTACTGTATTTCTTTTTAAGCACTGTTTTCCCCCATAATTGTTTGTTGTATACTGCCTTTAACTATTTCTTTTTTGGGAAAGTGCATGCCAGTGTTCTACTCTGTTTTATATATTTAAAGTATTTTAATGCCACCTCCATTTTAATTTAGAAATTTGGGATTGTAAATAGTTAGGTAAGAAAAAGTATCTTATGAGGCAATCATATATCAAGTTTCCAATAGGATGAGTATTTTAGGATACAGCAACTCTCCAGCTCCAGCCCATAAAGGTAAAGGGACCCCTGACCATTAGGTCCAGTCGAGACTGACTCTGGGGTTGCGGCGCTCATCTTGCTTTATTGGCCGAGGGAGCCGGCGTACAGCTTCCAGGTCATGTGGCCAGCATGACTAAGCTGCTTCTGGCAAAGCCAGAGCAGCACACGGAAACGCCATTTACCTTCCCACCGGAGCGGTTCCTATTTATCTACTTGCACTTTGATGTGCTTTCAAACTGCTAGGTTGGCAGGAGCAGGGACCGAGCAATGGGAGCTCACCCCGTCGTGGTGATTCAAACCGCCAACCTTCTGATCAGCAATTCCTAGGCTCTGCAGTTTAACCCACAGCGCCACCCGCGTCCCAAAATTTAGCATTAAACATTTGGTTCGAGTAGAGGAACACACCCACACACTAGTGTATACAGTCTTGCACAGTCTCAAACTTACCTGCAGAAGTGCAAAGCTCTGAATCTTTGTCATCACCCAAACACCAGTGCTTTGCAAGCAGAATACCTGCAATAACATCCATGTGATAGGTTTATAATATGTTTTAATAAGTAGACACAAGGGCAGAGCAATGGTTTAATCATTCTCCTGACCTGCTATTTTTTCTGCAGCCTTTTTGAACTGGCTTAAGTGTTTTCTAGCAATCCCTGGTAGTTTCCAATTATGCAAATAATACACATATAAATAAGAGTCAATACCATATAATTGCCAGAGCACCTCCTATTCTGGTGCAGTTGTTGTTTTTCTGGGTGCAAAGGGAGTGCATGCTGTGTGAAAGAGATTAAACAAGCATGTGCAAATGCAGAGCTGAGGGGAAACCAATGAAATTGCCCTTTCCCCTGTGTTCATGCTGTTCCTTCTACCAAGACTTCTTTATTTCTATATTTACATTATGTTGTGTAACCCAGTCATTGTTAAACTGAAATCCTTGGTTCTCTTACAGATACAAGAAGAAGAAGAAGAAGAAGAAGAAGAAGAAGAAGAAGAAGAAGAAGAAGTTGTTAGATGTTTTCATGAAATGTCCTCCACAAGTTGAAGAGGAAGGCCTTGTTTCAGTTTATTTTTTAAAATGTATGTTGAAAACAGCTTGGCTTTTCTGTAGTCCTCAGGGGCAATCCTATCACAAGATCTAAAGACATGGGCAGCTTAGGATGCAGCAGATCTCTCCCTCAGTTGGTCTCAGAATGCAGAAAGTCCCTCCAGATCAGATAAAGATATGCTCATTACAGCTCAGATAGTTAAACTGAATCCCCCAGAAGGCTGTTGCAGGGATGTGGCAAGGAGCAGGTGACTTAGACTGGAACCTAAGCTCATTCAAATCAGTCTTGAGTCCTGGTAACCTCACACAGAACAGTATTTTTAAGGCTTCTTTTTCCACTAACTCACGTAAGCAGAGCAGGAGTCCTTCTGTTGAAAATGGTTTGGATCTGGTGTATTTACTATTTACTCTTTTCTTTCTTTTTAGGACAGCATTCATATACATTCACACACACACACGTTATCTTTTTTAAAAAAATACATTTCATTAGTGTTTATAAAGAGAAATAAAAAGATTATTGTCAAATACCTATTTTTAAAATCCAAACTAAAACATTAATCCAAAGGGGGGAAAGAATTAATCATTAATCCAAACATTAATCCAAAAGGGGGGAAAGAAAGGAAGAACGAGAAAGAGATAAAGAAAAAGAAAAAGAAATAATAAAGGAATTAAAAGAGGGAAAAGTTAAGAAGTTAAAGAACTTCTGATTCTTCATCTGATGCTACTTAAAAACATCACTCATTTCATCCACTCCGGTGTACCACCAATAATGCCACCCTCTTTAAACCATTTTCTTCAATCTTCATATCCAAATGACATTATTTCATATTCTTTTCCATACAAAAAGTATGGGAGAGGTTTCTAATCTTTAGTAAATGTTAAAAATGGCTTTTCTCTGATAAAACATGTCAATTTCGCCACCTCAGCTAAGTCCATTAATTTTGACAACCACACATTCACACACTCCAAGGAAAGCTCTGATGAGAATTATGGAGTTTAGTTTCCCCAGATCTTTCAAGAGGTTGACCATATCCATGAATTCCCTTTCCAGTTTCCCAAACTTACAGAGAACCCAGAAGAGATTCATCTGGGCAGAGCAGGAGTTGGCTTCCCAATCTGATGTTTGTCCACTCTTCCCCACCTCTGACTCTCAGCTCCTTCTACTTCTCTCACAGACAAAACGGAAATCATCACGACTTTTGCAGCATGCAGCTTCTATCCCCACCCCTGGGGAACACCCCCACATGTGGCTGCAGCTACCACTCAAGGATATATAATTTTATACCTTTCCTTCAGGTGAATGTATCTATGACCCTCAAACACATTCACTTAAAGATAATATTTGATGGTCAGAAAGGCAGCTTTTCATCTGCTATCCTCTTTTACAGCACCAGAAACTCCTCTGAAAATGAGTAGATTATTTCACATGATAGAGAGAAGATTCCGCTCCTTCCTCCTGGGCCGTGTTCAGAAAGTGGTGGTGGGGGATGAGTGTTCAGACCCCTGGGCCCTCACTCTCAGGGTTCCATCCTCTCCCCCATGCTTTTCAACATTTACATGCAGCCGCTGGGAGAGATCATCAGGGGGTATGGGCTGGGTGTTCATCAGTATGCAAATGATACCCAGCTCTACCTCTCTTTCAAATCAGAACCAGTGAAGGCAGTGAAGGTCCTGTGTGAGTGTCTGGAGGCGGTTGGAGGATGGATGGCGGCTAACAGATTGAGGTTGTATCCTGACAAGACAGAAGTACTGTTTTGGGGGGCAGGAGGCGGGCAGGTGTGGAGGATTCCCTGGTCCTGAATGGGGTAACTGTGCCCCTGAAGAACCAGGGGCGCAGCCTGGGAGTCATTTTGGACTCACAGCTGTCCATGGAGGCACAGGTCAAATCTGTGTCCAGGGCAGCTGTTTACCAGCTCCATCTGGTACGTAGGCTGAGACCCTATCTGCCTGCAGACTGTCTGGCCAGAGTGGTGCATGCTTTGGTTATCTCCCGCTTGGACTACTGCAATGCACTCTACGTGGGGCTACCTTTGAAGGTGACTCGGAAACTACAACTAATCCAGAATGCGGCAGCTAGACTGGTGACTGGGGGCGGCCGCCGAAACCATATAACACCGGTCTTGAAAGACCTACATTGGCTCCCAGTACGTTTCCGAGCACAATTCAAAGTGTTGGTGCTGACCTTTAAAGCCCTAAACGGCCTCGGTCCAGTATACCTGAAGGAGCGTCTCCACCCCCATCATTCTGCCCGGACGCTGAGGTCCAGCGCTGAGGGCCTTCTGGAGGTTCCCTCATTGCGAGAAGCAAAGCTACAGGGAACCAGGCAGAGGGCCTTCTCGGTAGTGGCGCCCGCCCTGTGGAACGCCCTTCCAGCAGATGTCAAAGCGATAAACAACTACCTGACATTCAGAAGACATCTTAAGGCAGCCCTGTTCAGGGAAGTTTTTAACGTGTGATATTTTACTGTATTTTTTGTTTCCATGGAAGCCGCCCAGAGTGGCTGGGGAGGCCCAGCCAGATGGGCGGTGTATAAATATATTATTATTATTATTATTATTATTATTATTATTATTATTGCTGTGAAAAATTCATTCTAGAGAAATAAATATCCCCGAGGGCAGTATTCCCTCAGGATAAAGTGGCTGGGGCTTCACCCCAGCATCTCATGCCCAAGATGGAGCTAAAGCATGTACACACCCATGCACACAAACCACCCCCTAGGTAACATGGCCTATAAAGAGGGGAGAGTGCCTGGGCTGCATTGTGTGCATGAACATTGTGTGCGTGAAGGTGAAGTAGTCACCCTGCATGAGATAGTACCCCCGGGTTTCTCCATCCTCTACCAGTCACAGACTGTGGGTTGGGGGGGAGGGGAAGCATTGTTAATCTGGGAGGATTGCTCTTTCAGGGCTCTGCCAGCACTATCAATCTCCGGCATTGAATGTGTTGGCCTAGTGTGGGGCACCAAGGAGAGCTTGGCTGTCTGGCTGGTGTACTGACCACCTAGTGCACCAGCAGACACCCTGTCAGGCCTGTTGGCTGTGGTGGCGGGCTGGGCCTTGGAGTTCCCTAACCTACTGGTTTTAGGGGACTTCAACATCCATGCTGATGCCACCCCCTCCTCATGGGCTCTGGACCTGGTGTCTTACATGGTGACATTAGGGCTCTCCCAGTTTGTTTTGGGTCCCACACACCAAGCAGGCCACACACTGGATTTGATTTTTGGTGTGGGTATAGATGTGATCATGTCTTCACTTGTGGAAGTGCCATGATCTGATCACTATGCTCTGAAAGCCAGGATTGACTTCCCACCCACCTATTTGGGCTTGCCCGCGAAGGCTGATGGATCCTGATGGATTTCGTCAGGCCTTGCGTGACCCTGCTCCCTCTGGCAGCTCACTAGATGAGCTTGTCAAGAACTGGAATAACCAGCTCTTGGTGGCCATCAATGAGATCGCACCTAAGCGACCCCATCAAAACCAGACCCCTGGTTTCCCGAGGAGCTCCTGAAAATGAAGCTGGACCTCAAACGGCTAGAGTGAGGAGGGCGGCGCGCTCACGACGGAGCCTCAAGAACATCTTATAGGACGTTTATGAAAGCCTATGAGATAGCAGTGAAAGCTCCAAAGTTTTAGTTCTCAGCTTCCATTGCATCTGCTAGCCTTCGCCCAGCAACTTTTTAGAACAACCCTAGAAGAACAGCCAAATTTAAATACGAATTTGACCCATAGCTGTGAGGCATGTGTGAGCTTTTTTGTGGAGAAAGTCTTGCTGTTCCTCCATGACCTCCCTGCCAATTTGGATACAATAACAGAACTGGAGGCTCCTCAATTGTCCTTGGGTCCAGTATTGGACCACTTCAATCAGATATTCCCTGCTACTGTAGACAGATTCCTCCGAGCTGGAAGGCCCACCACTGGTCTCCTTGCCCGTCCTGGCTGATTAGAGTATGCCCAGACGAGGTGTGGGCCCCCCTGGGTGAGATCATCAAACAGTCCCTTGGCACGGGGACTTTCCCAGGAGAGTTGAAGGAAGCAGTGGTGTGTCCGCTCTTAAAGAAAACATCTCTAGATCCTTTAGATCTATCCAATTACCGACCGGTTTTGAATCTTCCGTATCTGGGTAAGGTAATTGAGAGAGTGGTTGCCGAACAGCTTGGTAGGTTTCTGGATGAAACATCGGCTCTGGATCCATTTCAGTCGGGCTTTCGCCCTGGTTACGGGACTGAGAAGACTTTGGTCGCCTTAAGAGATGATCTCCGTAGACAGCTGGATTGAGGCGGGTCAGGACTGCTGATTCTTTTAGATTTATCAGCAGCCTTCAATTTGGTCGAATTTGGACCACAGCCTTGCTGACGTGGGGATTCAGGGCACAGTCCAACAATCTCAGGTTTACTCCTTTATCTCAGGTTGGGGACAGAGGGTGGCGCTAGGGAGGGAGTTGTCACCGTGGCACTCCTTGGTGTGTGGAGTCCTGCAGGGTGCAATCCTTTCCCTGATGCTTTTCAATATCTTTTTGTGCCCCCTTGCCCAGATTGTCCAGAGTTTTGGGCTGGGTTGTCATCAATATGCTGATGACACCCAGCTTTATCTGTTAATGGATGGCAGCCCTGACTTGGCCCCGGACACACTGATCAGATGCTTGGAAGCTGTGGCTGGATGGCTGCGTGGGAGCAGGTTGAAGTGAAATCCTTTGAAGACAGAGGTCCTCTGGCTGGGTTGGGGCAACATGGGGTTGGGGGGCCAACTCCCATCTCTTGCGGGGGCTCAATTAGTACCAGCGCCTTCTGTCAAGAGCTTGGGTGTAACCTTCAATGCCTCCATTTCCATGGAGGTGCAGGTTGCAGCCACAGCAAAGGTGGCATTTTTCCATCTCCATCGTATCAAGTAGTTGGTCCCTTACCTTTCTCGCCCTGATCTGGCCACAGTGATCTATATGATGGTCACCTCCAGGCTTGATTATTGTAACCCTCTCTACACGGGGCTGACCCAGAAACTCCAGTGGGTGCAGAATGCCGCAGTGAGGCTCCCTACGGGAGTATTGAAAAGTATTGTAAAAATACATATTTTGAGGAATGCATACCAATGGTGCCGTTTAATGTATATATAAATGTGCATCATAACAGTGGATTTGTTTCCAACTAAATCATTGGTAGGCCCACCGAAGTCAATGGTGGCAACTAACTAGGATCTATTAATTCCATTGGGCCTACTCAAAGTACAACTTAGTTGGATAGAACAACACCTGTAACTTTTTATGCATTATTTAGCAACATATGCAGTGCCAGCAGAAATTAAACGGAATGGACTTGAGCTAATCTAAGTCCCATCCATAAAGGCCAAACACATAAACCAGGCACATGAATATTTGTCACAACAGGACTATCCCACCATACAACATTCTCTTGCAAGTCCCTTCCTAGTCTCATCATTTCTACAATCTTACCTGACTGGACAATCAGATTCTGAGCAACACTGAGGACAGATATCTTCCTTTGGTTCATTGCATCAATCTGCTGGTAACCACAGGAATATTGGCCAGCATTCTTCAGTGATGCATAGACTATGTATTGAGCATTTTGAGATGTTGCTTTCTTGAATGAAACAGGAGCCCCATATTTACAGGAAAAAAAATCTGGTCAGCATAACCTCTGCAGGAGCCACACATAGTACTGCGATAATTTCCCCTTCAGGAACGAAAGTTGCATTGCAGTATAAATCAGGAGCAGGAAGTTCAACTTGAGAACAAACAAATGGAAGAAATAAAGAAAGAGCATAAAGGAATGCAGAGAGTAAGTGAAAATCTAGTTGCAATAGAGAGTGAACATTTGAGTAATCGTGTGGAATTAAATTGCTTTATCACCTTTATTTTTGTCTTACTGTATTGCTTTTAAAGCAGTCCCCCCCCCCCCCATTGTTTGTTGTATACTGCCTTCAATTATTTCTTTTTGGGGAAAGTAGCATGCAATGTTCTATTCTGTTTTATTTATTTAAAGCATTTTAATGCCACCTCCATTTTTATTTAGAAATCTGGGGTTGTAAACTCTCGATTTATTTATTTTTAAATGTAGATGATTAATAGTTAGATGAGCAAAAAGATCTTATGAGGCAATCCTAGATAGAATGAGGATCATAGGATACAGCAACTCTGAATATTGGCCAGCATTCTTCAACAATGAATAGACTATTTATTGATCATTTTGGGATATGCTTTCTGGATGAAATAAGAGCCCCATCCTTACAAAAAGGAAATTTGGTCAGCACAACCTCTAATGGACAAACATATAGTGCGAAGCTAATTTTCACTTCAGGAGCCAAAGTTGCATTTAATATGAAAACATGAGCAGGAAGTTCACCTAGAGAATGAAGAAAGAAAGAAAGAAAGAAAGAAAGAAAGAAAGAAAGAAAGAAAGAAATGCAGAGAGCAAGTGAAAACTTAATTGCAATGGAGGAGGAATATTCGAGCAGTTCTGTGAAAGTATGTAGATTGCTGTATCGGCATGATTTTCTTTCTCATTTCTTTGCTTTCCTAGCACTTCTGTTTGTGCTCTTTTATATTGCATCTTAACATGTTTATTAGTTGTACACACACGCACACTCCTGCAGTTCTTTACATACTTACTGGTGTGCACAGGCTTCACAGGCTCAAACTCACCTGTCGAAGTGCAAAGCTCTGAATCTTTGCCATCACCCAAACACCAGTGATTTGCAAGCAGAGCACCTGCAATGACATTCATACAATATGTTAACACTATGTTTTAACAAGAAATAACAAGGGCAGAGCAATGATTTAAGAATTCTCCTAACCTACTGTTTTTACTTCAGCTTTTTTTGGAGTGGCTTAAGTGTTTTCTAGCAATCCTTGGAAATTTTAAATAACCATATTTGTGAATTCCGTTCCCAGTTTCCCAAACTTCAGAGAATCCAGAAGAGATTCATCAGGACGGAGAAGGAGTTGGCTTGTCAATCTGACGTTGCCACTCTTCTGACTCTCACGTCCTTCTACTTCTCTCACAGACGAGATGGAAATGATCAGGATTTTTGCAGCATGCAGGTTTCTGTCCCCTCCCCCAGGACACATGCTCAGATGTGCCACAGCTACAAGTCAACGATGTATAATTTTTACATCATTCCTTCTGGTGAACTAATCAATGTACAGTGGTACATTGGGTTACAGACGCTTCAGGTTACAGACTCCGCTAACCCAGAAATAGTACCTCAGGTTAAGAACTTTGCTTCAGGATGAGAACAGAAATCACGACATACAGCATTTAAAAACCATATTGTCAGGAAAGCATTGTTTAATGGCTGGATAAGATATAAAGACTTATTGGAAAATAAAACCCCAAGGTGGTTGTCGCCAATGGAAGCAAAGGCGTTGAAAAGACTCAATATGGAGGCCAAATGGCCGAAATATTGGGAAATATTGGAACAAGAGGGAGACAAATTGAAACTGCAGAGCTTTGAGAAATTAAAAGATAAAGTGCGGGACTGGCTTCATGATCACCAGATAATGGAGGCTTACAAATTGGACAGGAAAATTGGCTTCCAGGTGGAGATTGGAAATTGGAAACATAATTGTTAGAACCAAAAACTAAGATTTTGTCAAAGATGTATAATTTGCTCCTGAAATGGAATACTCAGGATGAAACGGTAAAATCTGCTATGATAAAATGGGCACAAGACGTTGGACATAACATTATGTTTGCTGACTGGGAGCAGTTGTGGACCACCGGCATGAAATTTACGGCATGTAATGCCTTAAGAGAGAATATTATGAAAATGATATATATATATATATATATATATATTTATAATAATTTTTATTAATTTTCCACACAAATAATAAAGAACAATATAAAACAGTATATCTTCAAGCTCATCGGTTCATACCCTTCTTTCTTTGACTTCCCCATACCTCCCCATCCCTGCATCCTTGTTTAATAATTCTTTAGCAACCCTTAGGTCCATTGTCTTAATTCCCTTTCATAAAAATTTCTTAAGTTTTTTTGTTTACTGCTGCAATTCTTTACTTCTTACCCCCTGACATCTTAACATTCCTCAATTTTGCAATTATTTTTAAGATATATTTTGAATTTCTTCCAGTCCTCTTCCACTGTCTCTTTCCCCTGGTCCCGGATTCTGCCCGTCATCTCGGCCAGTCCCATAAAGTCAATCACCTTTGTTTGCCATTCTTCCAGAGTAGGTAGTTCTTGCATCTTCCAATACTTTGCCAGTAGAATTCTTGCTGCTGTAGTGGCATACATAAAGAAAATCCTATCCTTCCTTGACACCACTTGGCCCACCATACCCAAAAGGAAAGCCTCTGGTTTCTTAGGAAAAGTCCACTTAAGGACCTTCTTAATTTCATTATAGATCATTTCCCAGAAAGCTTTAACCTTTGGGCAGGTCCACCAGAGGTGGTAGAAAGTGCCTTCAGTCTCATTACATTTCCAACACTTATTACTAGGCAAATGATATATTTTTGCAAGCTTGACTGGGGTCATGTACCACCGGTAAATCATTTTCATAATATTTTCCTTTAAGGCATTACATGCAGTAAATTTAATACCGGTGGTCCATAACTGTTCCCAGTCAGCAAACATAATATCATGACCGATATCTTGTGCCCATTTAATCATAGCTGATTTCACCATTTCATCCTGTGTATTCCATTTTAGCAGCAAGTTATACATTTTTGATAAGTTCTTAGTATTGGGTTCCAGCAATTCTGTTTCTATTTTTGACTTCTCTTTCTGAAATCCTATTTTCCTGTCCTGTTTAAACGTCTCATTTATCTGATGGTAGTGCAACCAATCTCGAACCTTAGGCTTTAGTTTCTCATAACTCTGAAGTTTCACCCTTTCGCCATCGTATTCTAAAATCTCGTGATATTTTGGCCATTTAGAATCCATATTAAGCTTTTTTACTTCCCTAGCTTCCATTGGTGACACCCACCTAGGGGTTTTACTTTCCAACAAATCTTTATATCTAATCCAAACGTTATACAATGCTTTCCTTACAATATGGTTTTTAAAACTTTTATACACCTTTACCTTGTCGTACCATAAGTATGCATGCCAACCAAAACTATTGTCATACCCTTCCAGATCCAAAATGTCAGTATTCTCAAGAAGTAGCCAGTGTTTCAACCAGCAGAAAGCTGCTGATTCATAATAAAGTCTTAAGTCCGGCAGGGCAAACCCCCCTCTATCCTTTGCGTCAGTTAAAATCTTAAATTTAATTCTGGGCTTTTTGCCCTGCCAGACAAATTTTGATATGTCTTTCTGCCACTTCTTGAAACAGTCCATCTTGTCCACAATCTGCAACGTCTGGAATAAGAACAGCATTCTAGGCAATACATTCATCTTAATAGTAGCGATTCGGCCTAACAAGGAAAGTTTCAACCTTGACCATATTTCCAGATCCTTTTTAACTTCTGACCAACATTTTTCATAATTATCCTTAAATAAGTTCACATTCTTGGATGTTAAGTTTACCCCCAGGTATTTTACCCTTTTTGTTATTTCCAAGCCTGTTTCATTCTGAAAACTCTCTCTTTCTTCCATTGTTAAATTTTTTTCCAACGCTTTCGTTTTTTGTCTATTCAATTTAAAACCTGCTACTCGACCAAATATTTCAATTAGTTCTAATACTCTTTTAGTACTAGTGTCTGGCTGTTGCAAAGTCAATACTAGATCATCTGCAAATGCTCTTAATTTATAATGTCTAACTCCGACCTGAACTCCTTTAACCAACTGGTCCTTTCTGATCATGTTTAACAAAACCTCCAGGACTGATATAAAAAGCAAAGGGGATATTGGGCAACCCTGTCGTGTACCTTTTTCTATAGGTATTTCTTCTGTTACCACGTTATTTACAATTAATTTGGCCTTTTGTTGAGAATATATTGCACCTATACCGTTTTCAAAACCTTGGCCTACCCCCATCCCTTGGAGATTCTTTTTCATAAAAGTCCAACAAATGTTGTCAAAGGCTTTCTCCGCGTCCACAAAAATCAAAACTGCTTTCCTGTTAATGTCAACGTCCAGCAGCTCCAAAATGTCTATAATGTTTCTCACATTGTCTGACATATGTCTACCTGGGAGAAAGCCTGTTTGGTCCTTATGAATCTCTTCTGCCAACACTCTTTTCAATCTTTTTGCCAAAATGTCTGCAAAAATTTTGTAATCCACATTGAGTAAAGATATAGGGCGGTAGTTTTTGACCTGGTTCTTCTCAGTCTCTGTTTTCGGTATAAGTGAAATGAAAGCCTCTTTCCACGATTCAGGTGCCTTTTTCCCCTTCAAAATTTCATTGCAAACTTCCTTCAATGGTTGTATCAGCCATTCTTTCAGCATTTTGTAGTATTTGGCCGTCAGGCCGTCTGGTCCTGGTGATTTTCCCAATTTCATATTTTGAATGGCACCCTCTATTTCTTGTTCTGTTATTTCCTCATTTAAGATCCTTTTACTTTGTTCTGGAATTTTTGGTAGACCGTATTTTCTGATGAATTCTTCTATTTCTTGTTCGTTGATTGGCCCTTGTGCATACAATTTCTTAAAAAAACTTTGAAAACAATTGTTGATCTCGTTGGGTTTGTGGATAATTTTTCCATCCATTTCTAGACTTGTTACAGTATTCATTTTCTGCCTTTTTTTCAATTGCCATGACAGAAGTTTCCCACATTTATCCGCTGATTCAAAAGTTCTTTGTCTCATTTGCTTTATCTTCCATTCTATTTGTTGGTTCATGAGCTCCATGTACTGCATCTGATAAAACTTTATCACATCACATCCTCAAGAACATCTTATAGGACGTTTATGAAAGCCTATGAGATAGCAGTGAAAGCTCCAAAGTTTTAGTTCTCAGCTTCCATTGCATCTGCTAGCCTTCGCCCAGCAACTTTTTAGAACAACCCTAGAAGAACAGCCAAATTTAAATACGAATTTGACCCATAGCTGTGAGGCATGTGTGAGCTTTTTTGTGGAGAAAGTCTTGCTGTTCCTCCATGACCTCCCTGCCAATTTGGATACAATAACAGAACTGGAGGCTCCTCAATTGTCCTTGGGTCCAGTATTGGACCACTTCAATCAGATATTCCCTGCTACTGTAGACAGATTCCTCCGAGCTGGTCTCCTTGCCCGTCCTGGCTGATTAGAGTATGCCCAGACGAGGTGTGGGCCCCCCTGGGTGAGATCATCAAACAGTCCCTTGGCACGGGGACTTTCCCAGGAGAGTTGAAGGAAGCAGTGGTGTGTCCGCTCTTAAAGAAAACATCTCTAGATCCTTTAGATCTATCCAATTACCGACCGGTTTTGAATCTTCCGTATCTGGGTAAGGTAATTGAGAGAGTGGTTGCCGAACAGCTTGGTAGGTTTCTGGATGAAACATCGGCTCTGGATCCATTTCAGTCGGGCTTTCGCCCTGGTTACGGGACTGAGAAGACTTTGGTCGCCTTAAGAGATGATCTCCGTAGACAGCTGGATTGAGGCGGGTCAGGACTGCTGATTCTTTTAGATTTATCAGCAGCCTTCAATTTGGTCGAATTTGGACCACAGCCTTGCTGACGTGGGGATTCAGGGCACAGTCCAACAATCTCAGGTTTACTCCTTTATCTCAGGTTGGGGACAGAGGGTGGCGCTAGGGAGGGAGTTGTCACCGTGGCACTCCTTGGTGTGTGGAGTCCTGCAGGGTGCAATCCTTTCCCTGATGCTTTTCAATATCTTTTTGTGCCCCCTTGCCCAGATTGTCCAGAGTTTTGGGCTGGGTTGTCATCAATATGCTGATGACACCCAGCTTTATCTGTTAATGGATGGCAGCCCTGACTTGGCCCCGGACACACTGATCAGATGCTTGGAAGCTGTGGCTGGATGGCTGCGTGGGAGCAGGTTGAAGTGAAATCCTTTGAAGACAGAGGTCCTCTGGCTGGGTTGGGGCAACATGGGGTTGGGGGGCCAACTCCCATCTCTTGCGGGGGCTCAATTAGTACCAGCGCCTTCTGTCAAGAGCTTGGGTGTAACCTTCAATGCCTCCATTTCCATGGAGGTGCAGGTTGCAGCCACAGCAAAGGTGGCATTTTTCCATCTCCATCGTATCAAGTAGTTGGTCCCTTACCTTTCTCGCCCTGATCTGGCCACAGTGATCTATATGATGGTCACCTCCAGGCTTGATTATTGTAACCCTCTCTACACGGGGCTGACCCAGAAACTCCAGTGGGTGCAGAATGCCGCAGTGAGGCTCCCTACGGGAGTATTGAAAAGTATTGTAAAAATACATATTTTGAGGAATGCATACCAATGGTGCCGTTTAATGTATATATAAATGTGCATCATAACAGTGGATTTGTTTCCAACTAAATCATTGGTAGGCCCACCGAAGTCAATGGTGGCAACTAACTAGGATCTATTAATTCCATTGGGCCTACTCAAAGTACAACTTAGTTGGATAGAACAACACCTGTAACTTTTTATGCATTATTTAGCAACATATGCAGTGCCAGCAGAAATTAAACGGAATGGACTTGAGCTAATCTAAGTCCCATCCATAAAGGCCAAACACATAAACCAGGCACATGAATATTTGTCACAACAGGACTATCCCACCATACAACATTCTCTTGCAAGTCCCTTCCTAGTCTCATCATTTCTACAATCTTACCTGACTGGACAATCAGATTCTGAGCAACACTGAGGACAGATATCTTCCTTTGGTTCATTGCATCAATCTGCTGGTAACCACAGGAATATTGGCCAGCATTCTTCAGTGATGCATAGACTATGTATTGAGCATTTTGAGATGTTGCTTTCTTGAATGAAACAGGAGCCCCATATTTACAGGAAAAAAAATCTGGTCAGCATAACCTCTGCAGGAGCCACACATAGTACTGCGATAATTTCCCCTTCAGGAACGAAAGTTGCATTGCAGTATAAATCAGGAGCAGGAAGTTCAACTTGAGAACAAACAAATGGAAGAAATAAAGAAAGAGCATAAAGGAATGCAGAGAGTAAGTGAAAATCTAGTTGCAATAGAGAGTGAACATTTGAGTAATCGTGTGGAATTAAATTGCTTTATCACCTTTATTTTTGTCTTACTGTATTGCTTTTAAAGCAGTCCCCCCCCCCCATTGTTTGTTGTATACTGCCTTCAATTATTTCTTTTTGGGGAAAGTAGCATGCAATGTTCTATTCTGTTTTATTTATTTAAAGCATTTTAATGCCACCTCCATTTTTATTTAGAAATCTGGGGTTGTAAACTCTCGATTTATTTATTTTTAAATGTAGATGATTAATAGTTAGATGAGCAAAAAGATCTTATGAGGCAATCCTAGATAGAATGAGGATCATAGGATACAGCAACTCTGAATATTGGCCAGCATTCTTCAACAATGAATAGACTATTTATTGATCATTTTGGGATATGCTTTCTGGATGAAATAAGAGCCCCATCCTTACAAAAAGGAAATTTGGTCAGCACAACCTCTAATGGACAAACATATAGTGCGAAGCTAATTTTCACTTCAGGAGCCAAAGTTGCATTTAATATGAAAACATGAGCAGGAAGTTCACCTAGAGAATGAAGAAAGAAAGAAAGAAAGAAAGAAAGAAAGAAAGAAAGAAAGAAAGAAATGCAGAGAGCAAGTGAAAACTTAATTGCAATGGAGGAGGAATATTCGAGCAGTTCTGTGAAAGTATGTAGATTGCTGTATCGGCATGATTTTCTTTCTCATTTCTTTGCTTTCCTAGCACTTCTGTTTGTGCTCTTTTATATTGCATCTTAACATGTTTATTAGTTGTACACACACGCACACTCCTGCAGTTCTTTACATACTTACTGGTGTGCACAGGCTTCACAGGCTCAAACTCACCTGTCGAAGTGCAAAGCTCTGAATCTTTGCCATCACCCAAACACCAGTGATTTGCAAGCAGAGCACCTGCAATGACATTCATACAATATGTTAACACTATGTTTTAACAAGAAATAACAAGGGCAGAGCAATGATTTAAGAATTCTCCTAACCTACTGTTTTTACTTCAGCTTTTTTTGGAGTGGCTTAAGTGTTTTCTAGCAATCCTTGGAAATTTTAAATAACCATATTTGTGAATTCCGTTCCCAGTTTCCCAAACTTCAGAGAATCCAGAAGAGATTCATCAGGACGGAGAAGGAGTTGGCTTGTCAATCTGACGTTGCCACTCTTCTGACTCTCACGTCCTTCTACTTCTCTCACAGACGAGATGGAAATGATCAGGATTTTTGCAGCATGCAGGTTTCTGTCCCCTCCCCCAGGACACATGCTCAGATGTGCCACAGCTACAAGTCAACGATGTATAATTTTTACATCATTCCTTCTGGTGAACTAATCAATGTACAGTGGTACATTGGGTTACAGACGCTTCAGGTTACAGACTCCGCTAACCCAGAAATAGTACCTCAGGTTAAGAACTTTGCTTCAGGATGAGAACAGAAATCACGACATACAGCATTTAAAAACCATATTGTCAGGAAAGCATTGTTTAATGGCTGGATAAGATATAAAGACTTATTGGAAAATAAAACCCCAAGGTGGTTGTCGCCAATGGAAGCAAAGGCGTTGAAAAGACTCAATATGGAGGCCAAATGGCCGAAATATTGGGAAATATTGGAACAAGAGGGAGACAAATTGAAACTGCAGAGCTTTGAGAAATTAAAAGATAAAGTGCGGGACTGGCTTCATGATCACCAGATAATGGAGGCTTACAAATTGGACAGGAAAATTGGCTTCCAGGTGGAGATTGGAAATTGGAAACATAATTGTTAGAACCAAAAACTAAGATTTTGTCAAAGATGTATAATTTGCTCCTGAAATGGAATACTCAGGATGAAACGGTAAAATCTGCTATGATAAAATGGGCACAAGACGTTGGACATAACATTATGTTTGCTGACTGGGAGCAGTTGTGGACCACCGGCATGAAATTTACGGCATGTAATGCCTTAAGAGAGAATATTATGAAAATGATATATATATATATATATATATATATTTATAATAATTTTTATTAATTTTCCACACAAATAATAAAGAACAATATAAAACAGTATATCTTCAAGCTCATCGGTTCATACCCTTCTTTCTTTGACTTCCCCATACCTCCCCATCCCTGCATCCTTGTTTAATAATTCTTTAGCAACCCTTAGGTCCATTGTCTTAATTCCCTTTCATAAAAATTTCTTAAGTTTTTTTGTTTACTGCTGCAATTCTTTACTTCTTACCCCCTGACATCTTAACATTCCTCAATTTTGCAATTATTTTTAAGATATATTTTGAATTTCTTCCAGTCCTCTTCCACTGTCTCTTTCCCCTGGTCCCGGATTCTGCCCGTCATCTCGGCCAGTCCCATAAAGTCAATCACCTTTGTTTGCCATTCTTCCAGAGTAGGTAGTTCTTGCATCTTCCAATACTTTGCCAGTAGAATTCTTGCTGCTGTAGTGGCATACATAAAGAAAATCCTATCCTTCCTTGACACCACTTGGCCCACCATACCCAAAAGGAAAGCCTCTGGTTTCTTAGGAAAAGTCCACTTAAGGACCTTCTTAATTTCATTATAGATCATTTCCCAGAAAGCTTTAACCTTTGGGCAGGTCCACCAGAGGTGGTAGAAAGTGCCTTCAGTCTCATTACATTTCCAACACTTATTACTAGGCAAATGATATATTTTTGCAAGCTTGACTGGGGTCATGTACCACCGGTAAATCATTTTCATAATATTTTCCTTTAAGGCATTACATGCAGTAAATTTAATACCGGTGGTCCATAACTGTTCCCAGTCAGCAAACATAATATCATGACCGATATCTTGTGCCCATTTAATCATAGCTGATTTCACCATTTCATCCTGTGTATTCCATTTTAGCAGCAAGTTATACATTTTTGATAAGTTCTTAGTATTGGGTTCCAGCAATTCTGTTTCTATTTTTGACTTCTCTTTCTGAAATCCTATTTTCCTGTCCTGTTTAAACGTCTCATTTATCTGATGGTAGTGCAACCAATCTCGAACCTTAGGCTTTAGTTTCTCATAACTCTGAAGTTTCACCCTTTCGCCATCGTATTCTAAAATCTCGTGATATTTTGGCCATTTAGAATCCATATTAAGCTTTTTTACTTCCCTAGCTTCCATTGGTGACACCCACCTAGGGGTTTTACTTTCCAACAAATCTTTATATCTAATCCAAACGTTATACAATGCTTTCCTTACAATATGGTTTTTAAAACTTTTATACACCTTTACCTTGTCGTACCATAAGTATGCATGCCAACCAAAACTATTGTCATACCCTTCCAGATCCAAAATGTCAGTATTCTCAAGAAGTAGCCAGTGTTTCAACCAGCAGAAAGCTGCTGATTCATAATAAAGTCTTAAGTCCGGCAGGGCAAACCCCCCTCTATCCTTTGCGTCAGTTAAAATCTTAAATTTAATTCTGGGCTTTTTGCCCTGCCAGACAAATTTTGATATGTCTTTCTGCCACTTCTTGAAACAGTCCATCTTGTCCACAATCTGCAACGTCTGGAATAAGAACAGCATTCTAGGCAATACATTCATCTTAATAGTAGCGATTCGGCCTAACAAGGAAAGTTTCAACCTTGACCATATTTCCAGATCCTTTTTAACTTCTGACCAACATTTTTCATAATTATCCTTAAATAAGTTCACATTCTTGGATGTTAAGTTTACCCCCAGGTATTTTACCCTTTTTGTTATTTCCAAGCCTGTTTCATTCTGAAAACTCTCTCTTTCTTCCATTGTTAAATTTTTTTCCAACGCTTTCGTTTTTTGTCTATTCAATTTAAAACCTGCTACTCGACCAAATATTTCAATTAGTTCTAATACTCTTTTAGTACTAGTGTCTGGCTGTTGCAAAGTCAATACTAGATCATCTGCAAATGCTCTTAATTTATAATGTCTAACTCCGACCTGAACTCCTTTAACCAACTGGTCCTTTCTGATCATGTTTAACAAAACCTCCAGGACTGATATAAAAAGCAAAGGGGATATTGGGCAACCCTGTCGTGTACCTTTTTCTATAGGTATTTCTTCTGTTACCACGTTATTTACAATTAATTTGGCCTTTTGTTGAGAATATATTGCACCTATACCGTTTTCAAAACCTTGGCCTACCCCCATCCCTTGGAGATTCTTTTTCATAAAAGTCCAACAAATGTTGTCAAAGGCTTTCTCCGCGTCCACAAAAATCAAAACTGCTTTCCTGTTAATGTCAACGTCCAGCAGCTCCAAAATGTCTATAATGTTTCTCACATTGTCTGACATATGTCTACCTGGGAGAAAGCCTGTTTGGTCCTTATGAATCTCTTCTGCCAACACTCTTTTCAATCTTTTTGCCAAAATGTCTGCAAAAATTTTGTAATCCACATTGAGTAAAGATATAGGGCGGTAGTTTTTGACCTGGTTCTTCTCAGTCTCTGTTTTCGGTATAAGTGAAATGAAAGCCTCTTTCCACGATTCAGGTGCCTTTTTCCCCTTCAAAATTTCATTGCAAACTTCCTTCAATGGTTGTATCAGCCATTCTTTCAGCATTTTGTAGTATTTGGCCGTCAGGCCGTCTGGTCCTGGTGATTTTCCCAATTTCATATTTTGAATGGCACCCTCTATTTCTTGTTCTGTTATTTCCTCATTTAAGATCCTTTTACTTTGTTCTGGAATTTTTGGTAGACCGTATTTTCTGATGAATTCTTCTATTTCTTGTTCGTTGATTGGCCCTTGTGCATACAATTTCTTAAAAAAACTTTGAAAACAATTGTTGATCTCGTTGGGTTTGTGGATAATTTTTCCATCCATTTCTAGACTTGTTACAGTATTCATTTTCTGCCTTTTTTTCAATTGCCATGACAGAAGTTTCCCACATTTATCCGCTGATTCAAAAGTTCTTTGTCTCATTTGCTTTATCTTCCATTCTATTTGTTGGTTCATGAGCTCCATGTACTGCATCTGATAAAACTTTATTTCTCTCAAAATCTCATGGGACTTTGGTTTAGACCTCAACTTCTTCTCTCCTTCTTTTATTTTTTCTAATTTTTTTTCCTTCTTCTCATTTTGTTGCTTCCTCTTTATAGAATTTTGTTGAATTAGGAAACCTCGCATCACGGCTTTGCTTGCGTCCCAGATTATTCTTTTTTCCACATCTGTTTTCCTGTTGATCTCAAAGTAATCTTTTAATGTTTTAAGGGCCTTCTTGTGGATCTCTTCATCCTTAAATAGGGTGTCATTCATTCTCCATCTAAAGGATCCAGTTGTTGTTAGTTTCATCTCCATCTTCACCGCGTTATGGTCGGAGCACGTTTTTGGACATATTTCTACTTTTTTTGTTCTTGGCGCCAGACTGCTAGAAATCCAAATTTGGTCTATTCTTGTCCATGTCATTTTTGCTTCAGAGAAGAAAGTTCCCTCTCTCTCTAGAGGGTTCTTTGTTCTCCAAATATCAATCAAGTCCATTGTTTCAGTCATTTCGAAAAAGATCTTTGGTAGTCTCCCTTCTTTTGAAATCACTTGTCTCTGTGCTTTGTCCATGTTTGTTGAGACAACTCCATTCATGTCTCCCATCATTAGGATTTTATAATCTAAAAAGTCAACTAATGTCTCATGCAACTTCCTAAAGAATTCGGCCTTCCCTTCATTTGGGGCATAAACTCCCACAATTAGTATCTTTTCTCCTTGAATTTGTATTTCAATTGCCAGGTATCTTCCTTGTTCATCTTTAAATATCAATTTTGGAGCCAACTTTTCCTTTGCATAGATCACCACACCTCTTTTCTTTACTTTGTCTGATGAGATAAATTCTTGACCAAGTCTCTTATTTATCAGTAATTTCCTATGTATCCTGGCAATATGGGTTTCTTGCAAACATATTATATCTAATTGTTCTTTCTTCAAAATGTGAAAAACCTGTCGTCTTTTCCGAGGAAGGTTCAAACCGTTACAGTTCCAACTAAGGAGTTGCAGAGACATTTTGTATTTAAGTAGCTGTTCCTCCAACTGCTCCAAGCTTCTGCTCTTCCTCCGATGGTGGTGGTAAAAGTCCAAATGACAAATTTGCTATATCAGGTGGTTCCCTCTCCTCCACGGTTCCTTTCTGCAAGTCCTCCAGGTATCTCTCCAGAAATTGTTCTTTGTCCTGAATTGTTTTTATTTTAATCTTCCTTCCTTTAAAGTTAAAGGACAATCCTTGTGGAAACTCCCATCTGAATGGTATGGTGTTTTTCTTCAGCAGATCTGCTAGGCTTTTGTAATATGTTCTCACCTCTAAAATGTATTTGGGAATGTCCTTAAAAATCTGTATCTGACAATTTTGGATCACCAATGCCTTTTGATAATGCAGATTCAATATTTTATCTCTTTCTTCTTTTGATCTCAGTGTAATTAGACAATCCCTTGGTTTTTTATCCTGCTTTCTACCCAATCGAAAGGCTGATGTTATCTCAAATTCATCCTCTTCCTCCCATTCCTCCTGCCAAAAAGTTATAATGTTCTCTGTAAGAAATTTCACAAGGTTGTCCCCTTCCCCTTCAGGCACCAATCTAAGTTTTAGGTTCTTCTCTTTACGTTGAAGTTCCAGTAAGGAGAGGGCTGCATCATGCTCATTCACTTTTTTAATAATAGGCCCAAACTTTTCCCTTGTCTCTTCAGCCGTTGTTTTTGCACTTTCTGCAATCTTTCGTGTTTCTGAATTTTCCTGAATTAATCTATTTATAGAATCTGTGTTAGATTTAACACTAGCTGTATTCACATCCAATCTTGTTGTCAACTCTGTTAATTTTTTAGAATTCTCTGTCGATAGCTTTGTCAATGCTTCCAGGGATTGATTTATTTTAAGTAGTGCCTGAGTCATAGGATCCATAGAAGCTGGTGTTTTTTCCTGTGCAGCTGGAACAGTTCCTGATATAGAGCCCCTTTTCTTCTGAGATTGTTTTGCTTTCTGCCTTGTTACTATCTCTTCTGTAGGGGCACTCATATCCTCAAGGTCGTTTTCACAGAGTTGATTCCCAAGTGGAAAATCCCACTGTTACTTTTCCAAGTGCAACAGTTTCACATAAAACCCTCTAGAGGGAGCATTCAATTGTATCCAAATGGCAAAGATAAAGAAAAACAAAGAAGCAAGGAAGTATAACAGTAGCCAAAAGTTTCCAATATCCAAACTGTAACGTCTCTATCTTCTATGTGGCCAAAATGCAACAGGGTAAATCTAAGGTCCGGTAACTTTGTTACAAACAAACCCCCACTTCGCAAAGTTTGACAGTCCACGTCCCGGTGTCTTATTTGGGCAGCCCGACCCAGGGGGATTTGGCAATGGAAGATCTTAATTTTCCAATAATTTTCCAGCAGGTTAACAACGTTTCAATCCCTTCCCCCCTTCTCCTGCCAATCTGGGGGGAAGTTTTAAGTCCGATGTCAGTTTGACAGCTTAGAAAAAAATAGAAAGGTTCCCTTTAAATGCAGCTTGATTTTCGTTGCTTTATCTCTTCTGCGGTTCCGGGGAGGCAGACTTCCTTAATTTATGCCTTTCCCGTTTTCAGCCGAATTTCTTATTTAATGTCCCGTTACTTTTTCGATCTTACTCACGGGTGCTGTGGTCAAATTCCAATTGCAGGAAGGAATCGGCGCTCTCCGCTCATGGCGACGCGGCTTCACTCCGCTAGCTGGGTGACGACTCTCAGCACCGCGCTTACCCCGATGCCGCTCAGAAGCCTTTAAAAAGGCTCCCTCACAGTGCCGGGGGGCGCGAAAGGTGCCCACCGAATCTCCTTTGTTCACAGGCTCCGCGCCTGTGATTTTAGGGGTCCCCCGCTTGCCGTAGCGGGTAAGACCCGAACTAACGAAGCAGTCCTGCCTCGGAGCTCGAGGCTCGGACCGCCATTAAGCGCTGGCGCCGACCGGAAGTCATGAAAATGATATATAGGTGGTACATGACCCCAGTCATGCAAAAATCTAACACTTGCCCAATAATAAATGCTGGAAATGTAAAGAAAATGAAGGAACATTCTTTCACCTTTGGTGGACGTGCCCTAGGATCAAGGCTTTCTGGGAAATGATTTATAATGAATTGAAAAAGGTATTTAAGTATACCTTTCTGAAGAAACCAGAGGCCTTTCTCCTGGGCATGGTCAGCCAAAGAAGGACAGAACATTTTTTATGTATGCAACAACAGCAGCAAGAATACTCATCGCAAAGTACTGGAAGACACAAGATCTACCCACTCTGGAAGAATGGCAGATGAAGATGATAGACTATATGGGACTGGCAGAAATGACCGGCAGAATCCGAGACCAGGGAAAAGAGTTGGTGGAAGAAGATTGTGGAAATATTGTAAAATTAATGAATGTTAGAATGATGTTGGACAGAAATTAAGTGGTTTCCAGCTGTAATGTTTAAGATAACATGGGATAAAAAAAAAGGTTGAGAATTAAGTGAAAACCAATGGTGAGTATTTGCTGAGCAAATAATTTAAATTGGAATACAAAAAGGGGAGGTATGAGGAAGTCCGGGAAATAAGTTAAGAAAATAAGTGATTGGAATTTTATGTGTTTTTAATTGTTTTTTAGTTTTGTATTTTTGTATTTATGTTGTTTTTTGTTTGTTTTGTTTTTGTATACTCTTTGAAAAGTTAATAAATATCTTATAAAAAAAAAATTATCCGATAGCCACACACACAAAAAAGAGAACAGAAATCGCGCGGCAGTGGGAGGCCCCATTAGCTAAAGTACCACAGGATCTTTGACCCTCAGGCACATTCACTTAGAGAATATTTGGTGTTCGGAGTCAGAAAGCTAGCTTTTCATCTGTTATCCCATTTAGCCCCCACCAGAAACCGCTCTGAAAATGAGTAAATTAGTTCACATGATAGAGAGAAGATTCAGACATTAATTGTGGTTGAAAATTCCTTCTAAGGCTACAAAAAGAAAACATTTTTCCAGTATAAAATGAACGGGGCTGCACCCCAGCAGCTAATGCCCAAGATACACACCCATGTACACAAACCACCCCCATGTAGCACGGCCACCCCCATGCCACAGGGCCTCGATCCCTATTCTAGCAGTTTCTACTGTGAAACTGGGTAGAGCAAGTCCATTCACCCTTTTGGTGTGGCAGCATTGCGGGACAGCAGACTCTTCAGTAAGGCCTCAACGAGGGAATTGTGACATCAGTGCCCCATCCATATAGGTGGCGGAGGCATAGGCTCTCATCACATATAAGGAGTCGAATCCTGGCCTGCACCCCAGATAGGCAAATGGTGATGCAGGCTCGGACATGGGCTGGGACAGGGGGGCAGAACCGATGGAGCATGCAGGCTTCCCCTGGGGCCAGTCCCTGGTCATTTAAACAGCCCTCACCTGGAGCCCTAACTGCTTTTCCTTCATCAGGTTCTATCTGCCCTTTTTCACCTCGTGACCATGGCTGCACCTTAAAAAAAAAAAACACACGAGATCATTGCCACTTGTTTTGCCTCGCCTGGCCAGAGCAAAATCACACCTGAGCTGAAATCACTTTAAGCTGAATCAATTGTGAAGTCAGAGGGCACATTCTTTCACCTTTGGTGGACATGCCCTAGGATTAAGGCCTTCTGGGAGCCAATTTATAATGAAATGAAAAAGGTATTTAAATATACCTTCCAGAAGAAACCAGAGGCCTTTCTCCTGGGCATGGTCAGCCAATTGGTGTGAAGGGAGGAGAAAACATTTTTAATGTATGCTACAACAGCAGCAAGAATACTCATCGCAAAGTATTGGAAGAATTACCCACCCGAGAAGAATGACAGACGAAAGTGATGGACTATATGGAATTGGCTGAGATGACTGGCAGAATCCGGGACCAAGGAGAAGAGTCGGTGGATGAAGATTGGAAAAAATTTAAAGTATATCTTCAAAAATATTGTAAAATTAAGGATTGTTAGAAAGATGTTGGAAAAAGAAAATTAGGTGGTTTTGGTAAAAATGATATAAAGGATTAAGTAAAAATGAGTTGATGAAATTGACAAAAGATAGGACGTTAAATTATAATATATTAAATTAAATTACTTAAATGAAAATAAGGTTGGAAGGATTTGCTGAAACAACAATTTGAACTAGAATACAAAATTGGGAGGTGTGAGGAGGTCAAGGAAATAAGTAAAGGAAGAAAGTTATGTAAAGGTTTTTCTCTTTTTTCTCCCTTTTCTCTCCTCCTCTATACCCATATTAGTATATAAGATTAACAACCTCTCAAGTTGCTTTTATCATAACATCATATTTTCATATTGCTAACAAGTTATGAGTAGGCTTGGTTATCTGAATCAAACGGGTGACAAAGGATATTTAATTTGATGGTAAAACTCCAGACTTGGAAAGTTTATAAGATAAAAGGTAAAAATAACCTGACAGATTAAGAAGTTATTTGTAAAGTGGGGGACACTTGATGTCAAATCTGTCAACACCGCCTTATGCCAAGTAAGGCTGACTTAAAGATAAAAGTGTGATTTGATAATATCGTTTCAACTTGATTAGTGGGAAGGTCAGTGTATCTCTCTTGAAAATATCAAAGTTAGATAAGATTGTGCGCCCTCCCAAGGGAGAGACATAAGAAATCAAATCTTGTGTTAAAAGTAAGAATAAAGGGTGAAAGAGGGTAAAGGCCAGGAAGATGGCGGGTAAGAATGGGAAAAAGTTAGTAGGAACACCATCAGAGAGGAAATCATCACGACAAGAGGAAATTAAAGACTTAGATATATTATGGCTGAAAATAAAGGAAGAATTTAAACAGAATGAATTACATATGGAGGAAAAATTATGAGAGATGCAGGCTTCCATTGACAAGAAGATAGAGGCTGTGGTAGGGGAATTGTCAAACAAAATAAAAGAACTAACGACTCGATCAAAGACGTTAGAAGACTCAAATAAAAAAATACAAAGAGAGATGAAGGAACAGAGAAAGGAGGCAGAAAAATTAAAAGAGAATTTTGGAGAATTGAGTAGGACTCAAGACCAGGTCATGGATAATCTAGCATTGATGGAAATGAAACAAAAACAGTTAAATCTAAAATTCAGAGGAGTAGGTGAAGAAACTAATGAGGACATTAAAGGAAAAATGATTAAAAATTGGCGAGGTGGTTAACTTTGAAGGAGGAAGAAGTTGCACAAACAATAGAAAATGCCTTTAGAATAAAAATAAAGTCTAAACAAACTAAATTGAAAAAAGTTCCAGGAGATGTTTTAGTGATTCTCAATTCGATAGAGATGAGAAACACAATCTTAAGAGAAAGCTACCAAAAGAAATTAGTAATTGAAGGCAGACCAATTATCATTTTTAAAGAAATACCAATAAGGCTTCTTCGCAAGAGAGAGGGTTACAAACAGTTAGTAAATATTTTGAAAAAGAACGGCATACAACATAGATGGGAATTCCCTGAAGGGATTTCCTTTTTTTACAAGGAAAAAAGATTCAAGATTACTGAAAGCCAGGAAGTGAGTAAATTTTTGCGCAGATATGAAAAAGACCTTGGGAAATTGGAGGAGAGATATGGAGGGAGAGGTGACGAAGTGAGGGAGAGGGAAGGCATAAAGGAAAGGGGGGAAGGGAGGGGAGAGAGGAGCGGAGGGAGGGGAGGAGGAGGTGGAGGGAGAGGGGGAAATAGAAGAAGAGGAAGCGGAAGAGGAAGAAGAAGAAATAGAAAGTAAAACTACCCGAATCTAAATTGGTAATATTACTGGTCTATCAGTAGACAAAAGCGATAATGAATTTAAAGATTTTAACATGGAATGTAAATGGACTGAATGAAAAAACTAAAAGGAATAAAATCGTAAGTGTCTTGAAAAAGAAAAAATGGATGTAATCTGTATACAAGAGACTCATGTGATTAAAAAGCATAAACACATCTTGACAAATAAGAAATTAGGAACAGAATTTATAAATTCCACGGTTGAGAAAAAAAGAGGAGTAGTAGCATATGTCAATGAAAAATGGGAGCCTAAACTGATCTACAAAGATGAGGAAGGAAGAATATTGGGGGTGCAAATCAGCTTCCAGGGGGGAAAAATAAACGTGATAAATATATACACCCCAAATTCAAATAAACTAGAATTTTTTAAGAAATTAGAACAAGTTTTATTAGAATTAGAAAGCAACAGGACGATATTACTGGGAGACTTCAATGCAGTGCCGACACCAGAAATTGATAGACAAACAGAAAAGAAAAAACGAAATCAAGGGAAGCTTCCAAAATCATTTGAGGACCTGGAAGAAAATATGGACCTAATAGACATTTGGAGACACAAGCATCCAACAGAAAAGCAGTTTACCTTTTTCTCAGAAGTACACAAAAGCTGGGGCAGAATAGACCAAATCTGGATCTCGAGGGATCTCACTTTAAGATCCACAAAATGTGAAATCCAACCGAGAACCCTCTCCGACCACAATTCGACAACACTGGAAATAAAAGGTGCATCACAGGGGGGCTTTAGATGGAGGTTGAACGAAAGTTTATTAGATAGTGAAGAAGTTATTGAAAAAGCAAAAGCAACTTTGAAAGATTATTTTGATCTGAATCTCAATGCAGATACAAATATAGAAGTAGTCTGGGATGCCAGTAAGGCTGTTCTAAGAGGTTTCTTCATTCAACAAAACATTTATAAGAAGAAAATAAGACAGCAAAAGAAGGAAGAAATTCTTAGACAGCTAAGAGAGTGTGAGAAAAAACTAACAGAAAACCCGAAAGATGAACAAAACATACAAACAATAAAAATATTACAAACACAATATTCAATGTTAACAAACCAAGAAATTGAATGGAAACTTAAGTTAATGAGGCAAAGATATTTTGAATCAGCGAATAAAATCGGAAAATTATTAGCATGGCAACTGAGAAGAAGACAAAAACAAAATGTGATAAATAAAATAAAGATAGAGGAAGAACTGACAGAAGACCCCAAAAGAATACAAAATACTTTTCTTAAATTTTACGAGAAGTTATATAAGAAAGGAGAGGAAGATCTAACCCAAATAGAAAAATATCTAGAGAACTATATAGGGAAGACTGTGACAGAAGAAGAAAGAGCTTACCTAAACAAACCTATAACATTAAAGGAAATCCAGAATGCGATAAAAAAAATGAAATTGGGGAAAGCCCCGGGACCGGATGGCCTATCTGCCAAATACTATAAAGTTTTGGAAAACCAATTAATACCAGCGCTTTGCGACACCATGAACAACATCTTAGGAGGAGGAAGAATACCAGAGTCCTGGAGAGAAGCCCATATTACGTTAATCCCGAAACCGGACACAGATAAACTGAATATCAAGAATTATAGGCCGATATCCTTATTAAATAATGATTATAAAATTTACGCAGATATCATGGCAAGTAGATTGAAAAAGTGCTTAGTAAATTTAATCCACAAAGACCAGGCAGGATTCCTCCCAAACAGGTATTTGAAAGATAATGTAAGACATATTATAAATATTATTGAACATTTGGAAATTAATAATGATGTATCGGCGGCGTTGATCTTTATAGACGCGGAAAAGGCGTTCGATAACGTTTCTTGGTCGTTCCTACTAAAATCTATGGAGAAGGCAGGGATAGAGGGCGAGTTTATGAAAGGATTAGAGGCAATATATTCAACTCAATCGGCCAAATTGATTATAAATAATAACCTTACAAATACATTTAAAATCGAAAAGGGAACAAGGCAGGGTTGCCCTCTATCCCCGCTTTTATTCATCATGGTATTAGAAGTGTTACTGAATAAAATAAGATCAATACCAAAGATTCAAGGGATTAAAGTAGGAATAAAGGAATACAAATTAAAAGCTTATGCAGACGACCTGATGCTATCCTTGGAAGAGCCGCAAGAAAGTATAAGCAAAGCGCTGGAGATACTAGAGGAATATGGTAAGCTTTCCGGTTTTAAATTGAACAAATCAAAGACAAAAATGATGACAAAAAACCTGGGAAAAGTCGAAAGAGAGAATTTAGAGAGACAATCTGGAATTAAGGTGGCTAAAAAAATAAAATATTTGGGAATATGGCTCACACCAAAAAATATAAATTTAATACAAGATAACTATTTGACAACGTGGAAGGAAATTAAAAAAGATTTAGATATCTGGAATAGAATTAAACTCTCGTGGATGGGTAGGATGGAGGCAATAAAAATGAATGTACTTCCAAAAATGTTGTTCCTGTTCCAAAATATTCCGGTAATCAGAGGTCCTAAAATATTTAAAGATTGGCAGAGAAACCTCTCAAGATTCATATGGCAGGGGAGAAGACCGAGGATCAGATATAAACTACTTACGGACCGAAAGGAGAGAGGGGGTTTCGCAGTCCCAAACCTAAAACTATATTATGAAGCTGCCTGCTTATGTTGGGTTAAAGACTGGATAACCCTAGAAAACACCGACTTACTAGATCTGGAGGGGTCTAACAACAGGTTCGGCTGGCACGCCTACTTGTGGTCAAATAAAGAGAAGGCTCACAAAGGGTTTTCAAGTCATATCGTCAGGGGACCTTTGTATGAGGTCTGGGGAAAAAACAAAAAATTGCTAGAGTGGAAAACACCTTGGTGTCTGTCCCCAACAGACATCCTAATAATTAAAAAAGCAAATATGGAAGAACAAAGATTGACATATGAAGATTTATTGATAAGATCTGAAGGCAGCTGGAAATTGAGACCGTATGAAGACCTGAAAGGAAAATTAACAGGCTGGTTACAATATCATCAAATAAACGCAATATAGACAGAAGACAAAAAAGTAGGAATGAATGAAAAGAAATCCAAATTCCAGATTGAAATAATTGAAAGCAAAACTAAGCTATTATCCAAAATGTATGATATTTTACTAGAATGGGATACAAAAGACGAAGAAATTAAGGAGGTTATGGTGAAATGGGCAATAGATCTGGGGCATAACATAGAATACGAAAAATGGTCAAAATTATGGAATGACGGAATGAAATTTACGGCAAGCGTTGCAATTAGAGAAAACCTAGAGAAGATGATATATAGGTGGTATATAACACCAGTAAAACTAAACAAGATGTATAAGACTAGTAACAAGGCCTGCTGGAAATGTAAATCAAAAGAAGGTAACTTTATACATATGTGGTGGGCATGTGAGGAGGTGAAGAATTTCTGGAATTTGATTTATAATGAGTTAAAAAAAGTATTTAAATACACATTCCCTAAAAAACCAGAGGCTTTCTTACTAGGTATTATTGGAGAAGAAATTAGGAAAGAAGACAAAACTTTATTTCAATATTCGACAGCAGCGGCCAGAATGCTAATCGCACAAAATTGGAAAAGCACAAATATACCAACGGTGAGGGATTGGCAAACAAAATTATTTGAATTTGTCGAATTGGCAAAAATGACGCAAAAAATGAGAAATCAAAAAAATACAAAGTTAATTTCTGATTGGAATAAATTTGTGGTCTATATTGAAGGAAACTGTAAAAACTTACCAACTATAGCAGGTCTGTTATAAAACTTATGATGTATAAACCAGTTACCAACACCAGCTGTAGAAAATGAAGTTTTTAAACTAAGAAACCCGAAGTCAGCAGGGAAGGAAGTCAGTCTATGTATATTAATTACGTATTTAATTTTGTTATGTATATTAGTTTTGTTCTGTTTTGTTTTTTATTTTATTTTTCTGTATTATATGTATTGGTATTTTTCTTTTAATTTATTCCTTTTTTGTGATGTATCAATTGAAATCTAATAAAAAGAATATATATATAAAAAAAAGGTTTAATCTGTTCTTTTTCTTTTTTTTAAGCTAATGCATTTTTATTTTTTCTCTGTTGTTGTATTTTTCTTTTTGTATTTTGTATTGTTCTTTTTTCTTTTTGTAACTTTTAAACTCTGAATAAAATTTTTTTAAAAAAAATCAATTGTGAAGCCATTACCTGCAAGGGTTTTGAGCTCCAGCTCTGCCCGGCCTGCTGGCTTCACAAGCAGCAATTATTTTGGCCAAGGAGCAGCAGCGGCTCGATCATCCTCAGCTAGTGAAGTCTCCATTGTGCAGTCTTTGAGTGTTCGGCCCATGGGCTCAGCTGGCAGGAATGGCGCTACTTGCCTTATCAAAGCAGGTGATTGGATGTAAACAAGAAACAAAAACAAAGCGTCCTGCAATCGGTCAGTGCCATTTTAGATGTTTTGCTTTTCTGTTAATGACTTCTTAAGAGTTTTATAGTATGCCTTTATGTTTGATTGCTGTATGTTTGTTATATTTATGTTTAGTTATTTTAGTGATATATACAGTATATTTAGCCATATACAGTGGTACCTCGGGTTACATACACTTCAGGTTAAATATGCTTCAGGTTACAGACTCCGCTAACCCAGAAATATTACCTCGGGTTAAGAACTTTGCTTCAGGATGAGAACAGAAATCGTGCTCCGGCGGTGCAGCAGCAGCAGGAGGCCCCAATTAGTTAAGTGGTGCTTCAGGTTAAGAACAGTTTCAGGTTAAGAATGGACTGTGGAGTTTGGAACTGACAGGGTTAAAACTCCGTGGTGTCCTGTATCTGGGAGGAGCTTGACGCAGAGAAGTGCGTCAGTGTTCAGACTTGCTTTCACTTCTGTCTGACACGCAGCTCAGCACCGAGGCTGCGTGTGTGTGCTTTTGGAAGCACAGAGAAATGCCGGAAAGCTCCAATGGAATGAGACTGATTTATGGCTTGTAAATAAACGCTTCTAGAGATAAGAACCGATCTGTCTTTGGACTTGATTTATCCCTCTCTCATCTCACACGGACGCAGGACCGCTGCTGTTACTCTGCTCTCCTGCCAAGTCAGCTTCTAAGCAGAGACACAGAGACACGCAGGGAAGAGCTGACTGGACGCAGGATTTGTTTACAACCCAAAAGGTTATGGGGGGTTCCACGTTTCCTGACAAGTGTGAGAAGGGAGGAAGACTGCCAGCGTTGCGTTGCTGAGAGCTCCTGCTAGGAAGGGCAGTGAGGAATGCTGGAGAGCGGAGCCAAAAGCCAAGACGGATGGCTGCTTCAGAGGTCCAGCTTGCTGGCAGACGTGTGAGTACGCTTAAAGCCCCGGTGGGTGGAGATGGCTGCTGCCCAGGCACAGCAGGGCCATGAAGGTTTTAATATCCCCTCGAAAGACTGAATGGAGCAGTGGAAGCCTGTGAGGCAGACGTGGCTGCTGCTCTGGAGAGAGAGCAAAGGGCCAGCGTTGAGGCTTGGCTGTTGCCAAAGCTCCAAGGGAAGAAGCCCTGGGTCGCGTGGCAGGCACTGAAGACGGCATGTCAGGCCACAGTGGGAGCCAGACCAGATGGGGCTAGAGGATGCCCAGAGAGTGCACCAAGCCCAGAGGGGGCTGGGACTGTTTTGGGAAGCTGTTTTTATGCTTCAACACGTCTGTGTGATGGTCCGGGAGAGAGGCTGAGGGCTGGCAAGAGAAAGGCAGTTGCAGTCTGTTCCTCAGGCAACTTGGCACCCAGGAGTGGGGGTGCAGGCTGTTCCAAGAGCTCTGAGAAAGCCAAAGTCTCCGAAAGTTGTTTGTGCTCTGAGGCGAAGTCCAACAGCGAAGGGCATTGTTCTGCACAGGCGCAGGATGGTGGAAAGGAGGCCAGCCGGCGTGGAATGTCAACAAAGCAGGTTCCCAGGGTCAGTTCCCAGCTGAGATGTGGGAAAGCAGCAGGCCAGGAGAAAAACAAAGACAAAGCGTCTTATCACCTCACAGCTGCGATGGTGTCTCTGAGAAAAGGCAAAAGCCTCAGTCGGGGGAGGCTGTGGCCATGGCAACCGGTGGGGATGCAAGCAATGCCATGGCAACCTTGGAAGACAGCCAGAGAGACGTTTTATCTCTCGTTATCGATTCTGGAGCTTCTCACAGTCTTGTAACTTCTCGAGAGTTCCTGAGGAACTGCAAGATAGTTAAAACTGGACGCTATGTCAAATTAGCTGATGGGTCTCAGCGACCATTGACTGAAACTGGGTTTTTGTATTGTTCTTTTATAGATCACGAGGTGCAAGCTTTTGTGGTCCCCGAGCTTGCACAATCTCTTTTAAGCGTGTCATCACTAAATGCTGATGGGTTTGATGTACTTTTTTCTAACAATTTGTGTTCCTTTTATAGGAATGGGAAGAAGATCTACAGTGTCGAGAGAAAGGACAGGCTCTTTCTGGTGCAAATGCCTATTGGCGATGGAGCTGGTGGTAAAATGGGACTGGTGGAAAATGGGGCTAGTGGAGAGTCCATTAAAGACGCACAAGTGCAGTGTGCAAATGTCCCACCACACCATGATTGTATGCACTTGTGGCACAGGAGATTTGGGCATGTTGGGTGGTCATATGTTAAGAAAGCCACAGAGAACACAATTGGGTGTAGGTTCAAACCATGTGACAGATACCTAGATTGTCAAGCCTGTAAGCAATCAAAGGTCACAACATGCACATATCCCAGGTCAGAGAGGAGAACCAGCAAACCCTTTGAACTGGTGCATGCGGATTTATCAGGGCCCATGCCAACACCTTCTTTAGCTGGGTCTAAATGGATTCTAGTTCTGATTGACGATTTTTCAAAGTTTTCTTGGGTTTTCTCGCTTCGACAGAAGTCAGAAGCAGCTGCGCTGATCAGGGATTGGATCACAGCGATAGAGCTGCAGTTCTCTACCAGGGTGACTGAGGAGATTTCACCCCTCCCATATCCAAGAATCTCCAGAGGAGCCTGCTGATTCTGCAGAGAGGAGGAGCAATGTTCTGCTTTCTACTTATTCAGCTCCAGCACCACATAAATGAGTCAGCACGTGAGTCAGTCAGTGAGTCAATCAGTCAGTGTATCGGAGAGAGAGAGTGTTAGAGATCGTGTCTAAAGATAAGGTTGCTGCTAAGAGCAGCTGCAGACTCTCAGTGTAGCATTGATTTATGCTTAGATCTTTTAGCTCTGTATATAGTTTTGTATCATAGTTGTAGTTATAGAATAAAAGGAAGATACTCTACAGAGCTGCTCTCCGAGTGGTTTATACTCTGCAAGACTCTACAAAACTCTGCTGCGCAACGACTGTACTATTATTGTGCAAGTGAATCCGGTGCTCTCAGCTCTAACCTTTGAGTCCACAGCACAGTGACCTGTTCCTGTGAGAAAGGTGGTCTCTGGCAGTGCTACCCAGCTCGCCTTGCCCAGTTGGTGTTGAAGTGCATAAGTCCAGTTGGTGCAATGGCTCAAGGGCGATGCTGACAGTGATTTCCTTTCAATCTGATCGCGGGGGGGAGTTCACAGGTTCTGCACTGCAATCGTTTTTCAGGCAGAAGGGTATCAGTCATTGACTGTCCGCCCCTACAGTCTGCAGCAGAATGGAGTTGCAGAGAGAAAGTTTTGCACGCTACAGGAAGCAGCGAACGCTATGTTGGCAGACTCGGGTTTGCCACAGCGCTTTTGGGCTGAGAGTTATCGGACAGCATGTTTCTTGCAGAATAGAGTGTACAATTCCAGTGTAGGCAACACACCTTTTTTCTTACTGCATCAGAAGAAGCCGAAAGTGCATTACTTTTGCGTTTTTGGCTCTGAGGCTTGGGTCCTCATTCCAAAAGCCATGCGCAGAAAGGGTGAGCCAAGGTCTAGGAAGATGATCTTTGTAGGCTATGAGCCGGGTTCAAAGGCGTGGCGTTTCGCATACCCTACTGGCAACCAGTCTAAGCTGCTTATTAGCGGCAGTGCTGAGTTTTGCTAGCAGAGTGGGTGGAAGCGTCTTCACAGAAACCCGGAAGTTCTGTTAGACTCAGATGAGGAAGAGGAGGGCGAGGCTGAAGCTGTTGCTGAGGTGCGCAGTCCACAGCCGCAGAGTCCAGAGCCGGGATCTCCAAGGGAGAGGCTCCGTATCTCTCCAAAAGGGAGTCCCAGGACCCCTCCACAGGTCTCTGTCAAGTCTGAGCTAAGGAGTGAACCATCCTTGCCAGTAGAACCAGCTGTATGTCCGAAACGGCACAGCAGATCAGAGGGGGGTGTTTCTGACACAGAGGATAGTAAGGTTGATCTAGGTGAATCAGGCGCAGTTCCAGAATTCACGCTGAGGAGGTCAGCAAGATCAACCAAAGGGAAGCCACCTGAAAGGTATGAAGCCACTAGTATCTGGGTTGGTGTGGCTAGATGTGAACCTGAATCCTTGGAGGATGTTCAGAAGTTGCCTCAGGAAGAAGCTAGCAAATGGCGTGAGGCAATGCAGAAGGAGATGAACTCAATGGAGTCTCTTGGTGTGTTCTCACTCACTCAGCTGCCGGCTAACAAGCAAGCTCTCAGCTGCAGATGGGTTTACCGTTTGAAACCCACAGAAGCAGGAGAACCACAGTATAAAGCGAGATTAGTGGCTCGTGGATTCACACAGAGGAAGGGTGTCCACTTCACAGAGGTATATTCGCCAACCTCGAGAGCGGAGACTTTGAGAACGCTCTTGGCGATAGCAGCAGAGAGGTTGGATGATGAACCACTTTGATGTAGATGTCGCCTACCTGAACTCAGATCTCCAAGAGGAGTTGTACATGCTTCCTCCTCCAGGATTTGAAGTCAGTGAGCCAGGCGTCATGTGGCGGTTGCACAAATCCATCTATGGATTACGCCAATCTGCCAGAAATTGGAATATGTGCCTACATGAAGCCTTAAAAGAGCTAGGTTTTAAGAGATCTCTTGCAGACAGTTGTCTTTACATTAAAGATTCAGGCTTGAAACAGCAAGTGGTGCAGGTGTTCGTAGATGACATTTTGATCATGGCACAGACAGGTAAGCAGGTGGAGAAGTTTGCTAAGGAGCTTGGAAAGCGGTTCAAGCTAAAGCAGCTTGGAGATGTCAAGTCCTATCTAGGCGTAGAGATCACAAGTGCAAGTGATGGAAGCTTTTTGCTTTGCCAGAAAGATAAGATTGAGCAGTTGCTTGAGAAGTTCAGGATGTCTGATTGTGCAGGTGCCAAATCGCCAATGGAGGCTGGATATGTGAAGGAGTGTCAGCAAGTAGAATGTGTGGTGTTTGAAAACACTGAACTCTTTCAGTCAGCTCTGGGTAGTCTGTTGTATCTGTCCCAGTGGAGCAGACCAGACATAGCGTTTGCTGTCAATCTGCTCAGTAGAGAGGATTCAAGTCCTAGTGTGCAGGCCTGGAATGGTATAAAGCGGGTGCTACGTTACCTGCAAGATACCAAAGACTTTTGCCTCAGGATGTCAGCTGAGGGTGGTGTCAAGCTGACCGCGTGGGTGGATTCGGACTGGGCTAACCTTCTGGACCGCAAGTCAATGTCAGGTCTAGTGGTGAGGTTTGGGGACTCAGTAGTTGGGTGGAGTTCCCGGAAGCAAAGTCTCATAGCGCTTTCATCTACTGAAGCTGAGTTCAGTGCGCTATCAGAGGTTTGCAGAGAGCTGGAGTTCTATGTGTATTTGGTCGAGGAAATCTCTGGGGAGAATTGTCTGCCCGTTGTGGTGCATGAAGACAATCAACCGTGTCTCAAATTGACTGAGACTGGGCAATTCAAGGCGAGGACCAAACATTTGGACATACGTTTTCAGAATGTGTGTCAGAGCATTCGTGAGGGGCTAGTAGCTCTGAAATACTGTCCCATAACCAAGAACCTCGCTGATGGTTTCACAAAGCCATTAACCTTCCAGAAGCACGAGGAGTTCTGTGAGGGTCTGTGTATGGGGATAGCATTGTTGACTATTGTCCCCAGATGCAGGACAAGAGGGGGTGTGGAGTTTGGAACTGACAGGGTTAAAACTCCGTGGTGTCCTGTATCTGGGAGGAGCTTGACGTAGAGAAGTGCGTCAGTGTTCAGACTTGCTTTCACTTCTGTCTGACATGCAGCTCAGCACCGAGGCTGCGTGTGTGTGCTTTTGGAAGCACAGAGAAATGCCGGAAAGCTCCAATGGAATGAGACTGATTTATGGCTTGTAAATAAACGCTTCTAGAGATAAGAACTGATCTGTCTTTGGACTTGATTTATCCCTCTCTCATCTCACACGGACGCAGGACCGCTGCTGTTACTCTGCTCTCCTGCCAAGTCAGCTTCTAAGCAGAGACACAGAGACACGCAGGGAAGCGCTGACTGGACGCAGGATTTGTTTACAACCCAAAACGGACCTCTGGAACGAATTAAGTACTTAACCCGAGGTATCACTGTAGTGGTATATAAATATTTTTATAAATAAGTAAATACTGTAATAAAACAATACATTGCCATTTATTATTGTCATCTGAAGTTTTATCTCTCATTCTTTATGGGCTCTCTAACTTCAGAACTGGATAGTTAACTAGTGAATATTCCAATATCGTTTAACGAAGAGGAGACTGGCAAAAGAGGTGGGGGTAAATTGTTGAAGAAGAAGGATGTTGTTCTCATATTGGTAACAGGATTTGACTGATTTCTATCTATGGTTCTACAAATGAGGTTTTTAAACACCAGTAATGGCTAAAAGTATGAGCAAAGTAGCAGTGGGAAACATTTTTTTTAAAATGTAAAAATGGATTTTAAAAATGCCTAAACAATTTTTCTTACTAGAATGCCCAGCACTATTCCCACTACTTTGTCCAACATGGGAAGTGTCATGCCAAGTATTATTCCTTCAGAAGACTGGATCAGAGATTCTTCCAAAGGGCTTGAGAATCTAATATGGATTATCTGCAATGGACTCCTGTATTCTGAAGGCTTGTCAAAACTACAATGTCATCTAAACTAGCAGAAGTTCTATCCACACGTTGCTTCCTGATCTGTACTGTAGGCCTATATAATAACTGCCAATTATCACTACATTGAGATACCTTCCAATAACTCTCTGAAACGAAGTACATAATTATGGAATTATGGAACTCAAGGAGTTTCGGGGGGCGGTAGAGATTACCAGTGGATATCACTTGTTATTCTTGCAAAGGATTATTGCATCTGAACCAGGAAGCTGCTTCCTGATTCTTTTTCATACATAAGAATAAAGGGGGGGGCGGGCTTCAGAATACCAGTGTGTGCTTCTCTATGAGTATGTGTTTTACCCATAGTGAATTGAGCAGAACAGAAGGTGAGAGGTAGCAGGGTGCCAAATTCTGAGTTCACAAATCTGCCCATGGGTCCCAGGAAGGGCTTCTTCCGCAGCAGCCTGTGATTGCCTGCCTACTTTACAGCCTGTGCCTTCCCAAAACCTGACATTTTAAATTTAACAATTCTAAAATTATTATTATTATTCAAAATACAGTAATCAAATCAATGATATTTACTATGAGTTTCCTTGTTGAAGAATCTACAACATTTATGCAGTCACTGAAATTTACTTTCCTTATTTATACATGCTTACAAGGAACAACATCATTTTTATCTTTTAAATTATATTTTATTAAGTTTCAACATTTTTAACATATACAGTCAAAACACATCGCCCCCCCCCATTTTCCATGAAGTTGTTGTTTCTCTCCTTCTGCTGCACCCTATCTTCTACCTATCAAATCTTAACCACAATATTATAATCCAATATATTATATTTTTAATCTAACCATTTCATCTTTTGTCTCCCATTCTAATATCAATCAATATCAATATCTGTAACCCGAGGTACCACTGTATAAACAGATTTTTAAATAACTCATTAATTTCATAGTATTGAAACCAATCCACTACCCATTCTTGGATTTCTTCAAACTTTTTCAATTTGTATACATTTCCAGAAAAATACAGTATGTCTCTATATCTGCCCCAATTCTCCATCATATTAAGTTTCTTTTGTGTAAAGGTGTTTCCCTTCCAAGTGTTTCCCTTCCCTTCCCTTCCATCTTGGTACCTTGTCCACACTCCATATGTTTTGAATCATTTCTACTTCTTAGATGCAGGATTCATTGATGCCATTGGGTCTCCTCTGTTTCTCTCATTTTTTGGCACCTGTATTTATACCACTATCCTGGCTAAATGAAAGGGCTTCATTAATTCTGAGCTATTCCAGGGCTAGCTGGTATGTTTTCCCATTCTATACTCACAATCACTCTTGCAAATTCCATGGAAGAATCCTGAGTCGAGAACCACCTAGCACTGAAGTCACAGATCCTGTGGAGAAGAAGGGATAAAGCTCCCCAACACCAAGTGTTTTATAGGTGTGCAATTTCCTTTTACTGCAGACATTATAAAAAGATAAGCTTCCAACTGATTTATCTAGGAATATTCCTAATTTTGTAAGTTTTCCATACACTTTCAGGCGGGTCCATTGCTCTGTCCGAGCCCAGTAATCTTTCCCATCATCACATCCTATGACCCAGTAGCCTTTCTCAGGAGACAGGGTGATCTTCCCCTTTCTAGAAGCGGTTGCAGAAGCAACTCCCAAGTCCCAGGTTTTCTTCTGACCAATCCCCACCTCCCAGTAATGTTTGCCTTCTGAAAATCCACATTTTGCCAGAATGAATGTGCAGGAGTCAAACCGCTCCTCCCAGTCAGAAACCTTAGAAACACTTCCTGTGTTCCAAACACTTTTGCCATCTTCAGACACTTTTAGCTTTGGGTGAGCTGTCCTGGGGTCCAAGATCACATCAGCTGCAACAAAAAGAAGCCTTGATTCAAAGGCACAGACTTAAATGAAGCATATAAATTAATGTATAAATTAAGTAAGGCGGTCTGTGGGCATCTCTCTTTTAAGTCACCCATCTGTGGACCACACTTTCAACTGTATGTCAGACAGCTGTATATTCCTGCAATGCAGGGAGTTGGACCAGCTGATCCTCAGGGTCCCTTGCAATTCTACAGTTCTATGAATCTATGATATGATGACTAATACAAATTTCTATCCAAGCTTTCTGCATTGCGTGATTCACCCTCTCTCTACAACAATTCTTCTATGTTCCTCAATATATCTCCTTATGCTTTATCCATCTACAACATGTTTAATGTGCTAAGCACATTCTGGTCACATTAATGATGGTCATCCTCACTTTTGCATGTGCTTACCTGTCAGTTCATTTCCACATTGATCTACCCTTCCTGTATACCTATTGTATAAACACATGATCTAAAGTATTTCCCCTCAAAATGTGCATTTACAAATGTTTGTGCTTTTCTTGAGCCAAACAGTATTGGATAAGTAAATTAGTCCAGTAGGTATGGATCTGGATCAGCCCCAAACAGTATGACCAAAGCAAAGGATGATGTGATTTGCAGTCACGCACCATCTGGCAGCACACAGGTTGAGCTACCCATTACAGGATGACTGGAAGAAGCCCTAGTGAACAAACAACAGTTTACAGAATTTGCTAGTTTCTCTCCAATATCCATTCTGTTTGCACATGATTTTGCATCCTCCTCACCTCTGTAGAAGCGGGCATCTGAGAATTCTATGAATAAAGGAATGAACATAAAGGTTTCATTGGCAAGAACGTGATGGATACTTCTACTCATTCTACAACCTAATCAATCAATGCCATGGGTTGGATCCAGATTTAACCATGCTAAGAACATACTGTTTGAAATCAGTTGGGTAATTTCGACTAAATTACATCTTTTTGATTTCAATAGGTCTTTGCTATGTATGACCCAAGCCTTCTTCCACTGTGGTAAAAGTGTGAGGTGGGTCAGGAGGTGCATGTGTAAGCCCCACGCCCCCCCCATCCTTATGTTCATGGGCCCCCATCTGATCTTGATGCAATGAGCATGTACGTCTAAAGGGGGCTTTAACCTGCTTTCAGCTGAACATACATAGAAGCTTTAGTGTGAGAACCCGGGCAGATACGGATCGTGTTTAATTAAATGCTCAAAGAAGTTCTTTTCATACTTTTTTCACCCCATGAACAAAGGTCTGGAATATCCTGCATGTAGATGGATATTGTGGGTGAGAGGGTGGGTGGGTGCGTGGATTTAAAAAACCACCCTTTGTCAAAAGACCACAATCAAAACAACTATTATAATAAGTATTTCATTAAAAATATATATTCTAAAAGCGTAAGTTAGTATCTACTCATCTCAGGCACAACTATAAAGCATAATATAATATATTTCTAAGATGAGGAAAATGCAGCACTGACAGTTTTTCAAAACTCTGCACAGATATGATATGAAATGAAATTTAGCAGTTGCTCAAATCTCCTTATGTCCAAAACTGATGAAAATTTGATAATACAAAACCTTGAAGTGTGTCTCCTCTTTGGAACACACCCTTTCTGGTTAATTCCTGGACTAAGTGCAAAGAAACGGGGAAATGAAGTGGTTGTGGTACGTGTGGTATTTTTATGATTCAGGAATATATATATTTTTGCAACACATATACAAAATGTTAGACTACTTGCCTTTTTCGATCTTCAAGATTCCTGCAAAAGAAAATTTGCATGGCTTAGAAATTCCAAGAAAATCAGTTTGTAATCTAGAATTAGTAACAAAGTACCCTTAACACAGATGGAAGTCTTCTTCTGTCAAATGTCTAATTTATGTTTTAAACTTTGCATATTGTATATTTTATTGTTGTAAGATGCTTTGATACCTCTATGGGATATGCATTTTATACTCATTCCATCAGAGGAAGGGAACCTTTGGTTCAGGTTGAGTCACAATGAAAGGGATTGGAGGGAGGAAGGTGAAAGGAGAAATATTTTAGGTGGGTGCATTGCTTGCATCGGTGCTTTTTCTTGAGGCTTCGGTGTCAAAAGCATCTCTTTTCTGATTTATAGAGATGGAGAGCACTACCAGCTGCCATGCCAAGATCAAGTATGGCTGTTTGGCAATGACACAACATTCAAATAGGTGGTGCCCCAGGGATGGGCTGCTTAAATGGGCAAGGGGTGGATCTAAGGAAAGTCACCCACTCTGACAGCTCCACCCTCTGGCACAGCCTGAGACTCAGCCTTCCTCCCCATTCGCTGAAGCAGGGTCAGGCTAGGATCGGGGGGGGAGTATGCCCCCACCACTTGTCAGGAAGGGCACCACTGTTCCCACTTCCCCTTTGGGGTCCCAGAGAAGCCTCTGACATCCCACAATGCCGCCACACCAATCAAATCCAAACTAGTTCTGGGGCAAGTTCACAGTTCTAGCAGACCCAAGCTGCTCAGTAATCCTCCCACCCCACCCACTTACATAGGATGGCAAAATGGAGGAACAGATAGGTAGCCGTGTTGGTCTGCCATAGTCAAAACAAAAAATTCCTTCCAGTAGCACCTTAAAGACCAACTAAGTTAGTTCTAGGTATGAGCTTTCGTGTGCATGCACACTGAAGAAGTGTATCTGAAGAAGTGTGCATGCACACGAAAGCTCATACCTAGAACTAACTTAGTTGGTCTTTAAGGTGCTACTGGAAGGAATTTTTTGTTTTGAAAATGGAGGAAGTCACTTGGATTCTGCATGTTCAAAAACTGAAAGATTTTGGAAGACTTACCATTCTCTATTATTAATTTATCTGCAAAAGAGGGCAGGGGGAGGAAAAAAGAAATAATTACATTTCTTTTCCGATTTATAGAGACACAGAACACTCCTAGCTGCCATGTCAAGACTAAGTACGGCTCTTTGGCAATGACACAACATTTATTGCACAGATCAAAACCAAACTAGACACTTGATGCCCCCATTTTCATCAGAGAAATGTTGGAGAGTATGATATAGTTCTGGGGCATGTTCAAAGTTCTAAATTGCTCCAAGCTGCTCGGTAAACATATATGGGATGGCAAAATGGAGGAAGTCACTTGGATTCTGCATGTTCAAAAAGTGAAAGATTTTGCAAGACTTACCATTCTCTGCTATTAGTTTATCTGCAAAAGAGAGCAGGGGAGAAAAAAAAAGAATGAATTACATTTCCATATATATATATATATACACACACATATACACACATTTTTATTAATTTTTAAACATATCATTTCCAACAGTCATTTAACATAACTTCTTATCTTATACAATATTTTAGACTTCCGTAAAGAATCTCTGAAGATTTTCCATTCTTTATCACTTGTTCTGCATTTCTTAGTTTCTCTATTACTTTTAATTATCATTAACTAATAATTCTCTTCATAGTCTTCCTTGCAATATTTCACATAATCCTCCTTAAAGAACTTCTTGCGGTCCTACTAGCGTAATCTGTTTATTACAATTCCTTTCAAATAGTTCAAATATTTACTCCGGTCTTCTAAGAATCTGGTCCCGCAGGTTTCAAATCCTTCCTGTTAATTTATCTAATTCTGCATAGTCCATTAATTTCATTTGCCATTCTTCCTTCGTCGGTAATTCTTCTTGCTTCCATTTTTGTGCCAATAATATTCTTGCTGCTGTTGTTGCATATAAAAACAACTTACAATTCTGTCTGTTAGTATCCTCCCCTACAATGCCAAGTAAAAATGCTTCTGGTTTTTTAGTAAATGTATATTTTAACATCTTTTTCATCTCATTGTATATCATCTCCCAGAACTTTTTCACTTTCTTACATTCCTACCACATGTGGTTAAAAGTTCCTTCTTTTTCTTTACATTCCCAACATTTATTACTTATTTTATACATTTTAGCTAATTTCACAGGGGTGATATACCACCTATACATAATTTTCATTACATTTCTTTGCATTGCGAGCAGTAAATTTTAATCTTTCTTTCTACAGTTTTTCCCAATCTTTTAACTGTATATTATACCCAAAATCTTTGGCCCAATGTATCATAACCGACTTTACCTCTTTATCTTTCAAATGCCATTTGAGCAGCAATTTATACATTTTAGACAAAATTTTATAATCATTATTCAATATTTCTATTTCAAAATTTTGATTTATTATAATCAAATCCTTTTTCCTTCAAAACCTGTTTAAACATTTCATCGACTTTGCAATAGTGCAGCCAATCATATCCTTTAACCTCTTCATAGGGTTTCAGTTTCCATTTACTTCCTTCCTTTTGTATTAATTTTTCATACGTGACCCAATTTTTACTCATATTTGTCTGTTCTACTAGGTGTTTATACCTATTCCATATTTCAAATAGAGATCTTCGGAATATATGGTTACCAAATCCTTTATGTGTAGCACCCTGCTTGTGGTTAACGCTTAGCTGGAATGAAATATTCAACGCAGCAATAGAGAAATTAAAATAGTAATTTATTTGTCAGACAAATAAATATGAGGCACAGTGGTATATGGTTACCAAGCTCTGGCCTGGCCTCTTGCCATTCTGGCCAGCACTTATATTTCCTTAATCCAGCCCCCTTGCTCCTCCTGTGGCTGCCTCTGTCCAATCAGCCTGGTTGAAATTCCTATTGGCTATTTGCTAGAACCAATCACAAAAGATACACCCATTTCCTTCTTGCCCTTTTATGGGAATCAAAAAGCTATATATTCTTCTATCTATAAATGACAAATAAGTAGTAATATATCTTACATGTGTCTCAACAAGGAATCTTAATTACCAGCTCACCTCTTGCCCTCCTTGCCCTATTGCCTTCCAAAACAGATGGTTAATCTTGAATTTTTATCTTAAGCATATGTCAAGGATTTTGAGTTCACATCAACATTGAGAGATCTCCTTCATTTGAAGGTTTCTAAACAAAAGGCCTGACAACCATATATCAGGAGTGCTCGATGGCGTCTCCTGTCTGGCAAGGGGGGGGGCTGGTGGCTGACTTAATTTCAGGATAGTTACAACTCTTACAACTATATGAAATAAGAATCTAGCATTTCTTAAATCCTTTGCATAATTATATTTAAACTAATATATTTAATACATAAATAACCTTTTAAAAGGAAAAGAAATCTTAAAAGGATCTTAGTTTAAGAAAGAAACAGCTTTAGAAAAGACTTCCCAAAAATGCTCTGTTTCTGCCAGCCAGACCAGTTGCTTTTTCACTGCTCTTGACCTTTTTAACCTTAGGAAGAAGATATGGCTCATTTTACTATTTATCCACCCTTAATTTGTAGGGTCAGTGTAACCTTGGCTCTCAGCCTGTAATTCCCTTTTTACGACTTTGAGAATTGTTTTCTGCTATAAATCAGGGGGGCCCCTTGTCTAGGAGAAAAACATTGCCAAGGTTCTTAGGCAGCTGGTCTTTTGCCTGGCATGAAACATTTGAAGATCTTTAAGCTCATTTTTAAAATACAAGCCCTGATTAAACATATAAGCTTTAATAAAAATGCAAGCTTATGATTAGATGCCTCATATGGACTTTTGTCTTGTTATACCATAAATATGCGTGCCAACCAAATCTATTATCATAACCCTCCAAATCCAACAAATCTGAATTTTCTAACAACATCTATTCCTTTAACCAATAGAGGCAAGATGCTTCATAATACAATTTCAAGTCTGGCAGGGTGAAGCCCCCTCTTTCTTTAGCATTTGTTAACAACTTACCGTATATTGAATTCTTGGTTTCTTCCCCTGCCAGATATAACTTGAAACCATCTTCTGCCATTCCTTAAAAAATGCTGCCCCCTTGATTTTTGAAATTGCTTGATATAAAAATAACATCTTTGGTAGCACATTCATTTTAATGTCAGAAATCCTTCCCTATATTTCCAGGTCTCTTTTAATTCCATTCCACACCAGTGTATAATTATTCTGGAAAAGGTCTATATTCTTTTATCTTAACCATATTCCTAAATATTTAACTTTTTTGACAGCTTCTATGCAAATCTGTTGCTGCAACATATCCACCAAGTCTTGTTTCATATTTTTAACTACCATTTTAGTTTTCTTTTTGTTCAATTTAAAACCTGCTACATGCCCGAATTGTTCTATCTCTTCTAATACTTCTTTAGCACTGGTTAACGTTTCTTCTATTGTTAATACCAAGTCATCTGCAAAGGCTTTCACTTTAGTTCCTTTCGACCGACTGAAATTCCTTTTATTTTTTCATTTCTCCTTATTGTCCTTAGGAAGACTTCCAGTACAAATTTGAATAATAATGGTGATAGTGAGCACCCTTGTCTTGTACCTTTTGTAATTTCAATATTTTCTGTTATTAAATTGTTTACTATCAGTTTTGCTTTTTGTCCTCCCAAAGGACAGGTAGACCTCCTATTCCTTCCCTCAGCCTTGCCCCAACCTGGCTCAAAATGAGGAGTGTGCAGCTGCACAGGTACAAGCCCTCAGTCAGTATGGACTTGGGAATTCATAAAGCTGAAGAAAACAAACCGGCCTGTGGTTTGCTTGTCTTCAATATGCAGCAGAAGCAAGAGAGGCAGTTCAGCCGGGAGGATAATATGTCCTGTGCTGTACACCATCCAATTCCCTCCACTAAAGTTCCTTTCATTGGCAAGAGGAAATTCCCTCATCAGCACTAAAATGCCTGAGAGGATTTGGATTCAGAAGGTGTACTGTGACGAACAACGTTGGTCTGGGGAGATTGGATCAGGTGCATCTGAATCATTGCCTGCTCGCCCCCAGCCCCCTTCCTAACCACAACAATTCCTCTGCCTTTTTTTCAGTACTAATCCTCCTATCCCTATAACACTTCCTTGTAATGGTACTTTCTTTTCAAATCTGAATGGAAGTTTGCATGCACAGCTTTGCTTTAGCTTTAATCACTGTACAACAGTGCTGGTTTTCAGTGCTTTAAAGCATAAATGTACATGCATAAATATCCAGAAGCAAATCATTCGATTAACTCAAGCAGGAACCTCACCTGGTATTATTCTTCTGCTTTCTTCACCATATCTACTTTGTGAATTCTTACATTTCTCTGGAAAAGGAACACAGAAAGGCAATGCATGTTTATGGGTGAAATGGGCTCTATGTTTTCCATTACTAATACAGGATGAGAAAGTAGCTATTATTATGCTATATTTTTAAGAGTGTGTGCCACATCTGAGAATCCTGGTAGTCTAAATGCAGAAGAGCAAAGGGAGGCACATTTCTCCAAAAGTGGTAGAGAAAAGACAGGTTAGCCATCCTATTCCTCCCCTCAGCCTTCGCCCAACCTGCCTCAAAATAGCCAAGGATGAGGGTTGTGCAGATGCACAGGCACAAGCCTTGGAGTTTTAAAGCTGAAGGGAACAAACAGGCCTGTAGTTTGGTTGTCTTCAGCATGGAGCTGAACTGGGAGAGGCAATTCAGCCTGGGGGATATGTGGACTGTAGGTGTAAGGAAGGGGCAACAAGGCGAAGTGGGACTGAGCCACAAAGCTCCTTGAGGGAGAATCAGAAACAAATACCAAACAGGGATACCAGATACCGTATTTTTCGCTCTATAGGATGCACCAGACGATAGGACACACCTAGTTGGGGGGGAGGAAACAAGGGGGGGGGGAAATCTGAATCCCAGAAGCCAGAACAGCAAGAGGGATCTGGCTTCTGGGATAGCCTCTTGCTGTTTTGGCTTCTGGGATAGGTGCTGGGATAGCTGGTCTAGCTTTGCGCGAAGCCTCCGCAGGGCAAGGGAAGCCTTCATCCCCGTGCCCTGCAGAGGCTTCTGGGACAGCCCGCCAAGCCTCCAGAGGGCGGAGGCTTTACGCCACTAACCCCAAGCTAGAACAGCGAGACGGAGCGCTGCGCAGCTTTGGGGACAGCCTTTGAAGCCTCCGCAGGGCAGTGGGGTAAAGGCAGGGCAGTGGGGTAAAGGCACCCCGCTGCCCTGCGGAGGCTTTGCACAGCTAACCCCGAAGCCTTTGGAGCACAGCGTGAGGTCCCGCTACGCTCCAAAGGCTTCAGGGATAGCCACCCAAAGCCTTTGGAGTGCAGCGGGACCTCGCACTGCGCTCCAAAGGCTTCGGGTTCCTTTCGCTGAAGCTGGGAGAGTCTTGCGCTCCCAGCTTCAGCAAAAGGAACCCGAAGCCTTTGGAGCGCAACACGAGGTCCCGCTGCGCTCCAAAGGCTTCAGGCGCCTATCCCTGAAGCCTGGAGAGTGAGAGGGGTCGGTCCAGGTTTCAGCAAAAGCAACGCGTAGCCTCCGTAGTGCGGAGGGAGTGCTCCCTCTGCGCTTTGGAGGCTTCACGTTGCTTTCGCTGAAGCCAAGGAGCCTGCATTCACTCCATAGGAAACACAAACATTTCCCCTTAATTTTTGGAGGAGAAAAAGTACATCCTATAGAGCGAAAAATATGGTAAATATTTGTAATTGAAACTGAGTGGGAGCTTACAATACTTTGCAAAACCGGGTCCTTCAAAATAAGAGTCATTGATGTATTTTAAAAATCAGAGAAACAATGGATGACACAAATGCACCTAAAACAAAAGCGTTTCCTTATTTTCATGAAATATTTCATATTCATTAATTTTGCTGCACAGGTTGAGCCAAATCTGAGAAGCATTTTGACCAAGCTCACAATGCAACATGAATGAAAGGGACAAGATATTTGCGAGGGGAGTCATTTTGGCAAACCAATAAGTGAACTGGAATAGGAATTCCTATCCCAGCCCCTAGCTTCAGAACATCTTTTAAAAAAGAGAGGCAAGTTTTAAAAGAAGATGCAATTTCCTCATGGTGAATACTTCTGCATTCTCCCTCTGAAACATTTATGGCATCATTTTGAGGGTTCGTTAACAACTTCTGAAACTAAACTTAAAGACCTAACCATGATTTCCCACCTGTAAACAAAGGGGAAATTGAAGAAATCCCACTCCTTTTATCAAACATATATTTACCTTTAATTAAACAAATCAATGTGGCAATGAAAGCAAAAATAAATATGATGGCTACTGCAAGCAGTGCCCAGGAAACAGAGGTCCAAGCAGAGCAATATGAGGGAGAGTTTTCTGCAAAACAGAAATGTCAAAAAAGTTGTTATTATTATTATTATTATTATTATTATTATTATTATTAATTTATTCACTCATTTATACCCTGCCCATCTGGCTGGGTTTCCCCAGCCACTCTGTGCAGCTCCTAACAGAATATTAAAAACACAACAAAGAAGGTACGTAGTAAATGAATTACATCTTTCTAGGCTGCATTGCCCCATATTTTCATTTTCAGTGTATCAGTTATATGGGACACTTAACAGAGTATAACAGCTCGGCCCAGGCAGAAGCAAATGTCTTTGCTGAGGACTTAGCATGCTCATCCCAATAGATTTTACCATGTCTCACATTTTGGGGCATTGCATGTTTAAATATGTGGACCGTGGCTAATGACAGACTCATGTCTCTTAGTTTCTCATTTCTCATTTCTCTAATCTCCCATTTGGCCCATTTTCTCATCAGTTTGTTTTGGAGAACTAGAGATATATAGATAGATATTCAGCACACGAATTTGTGCAGATTCTTGTGGATTTTTCCTAATACACATATTTTTCCTTACAAAAGCTGGCCTAGTATAATCTATTTATTATCTCCAGGTTCAATTCCTTTTCAAAGTATGGGAAGGCCCTATCAGAATGGGTGTCTTGTGGCCCCTTGTGATATGTGGACTCCATGTGAGTTGCAGAGCAGTCTTGTGAGGTATTGTGGGCCTATCTTACTGCAGTTGCTGCAGTTGGCTTCAGTTGCTGTGGCCAGCAGTTGTAGACAGTTTTGTTTTATCTGTCTGTTGGGCTCAGCTCCAGATCCTTGCCCTCTTCACTAATTCTAACTTGCTGATGGTTGGCTGTAGGAAATGTCTTGCCTTAGATATTTCTTTTCAGGTTGTGTTCTTCATATTTTTTTACCCCCAAAAAAGTTCAAAATGAGGGTTTTTTTAATTCTGTAAATAATGCAGCCATGTAAATAATCCAGAATGTGCTCTAGATCAAGGACTTCAAAACAGTTTATCCTTGAGTCCCCACCCCTCCCATTGGTGCTGTTTGTTCCTGAAGATGCTGCAAAAAACACCTTCAGGTCTGGTTGGGAAGGAGTTGGCAAGTCCTGTTCCCTCCCCTCATAATCTAGATTGTGATATGAAACACTGCAGCTGCTTTGTCTTCAGATGAAATGAGGCCTGTATAAGCTCAAGTTTTGAATATGTTTATGTGAATAATGTAGTTTGTATTTTGTCTCTTAATGACTTCAACAGGAAGTCACAAATAAACACTTTTTAAAAAAAGTTTAAAGTTCCTGATGTGTTTTAATGAGATTTAAAGTTGATCCTGAACTACAAAAAGGTATAGATTTAGTTGCTTGGATACCCTTAGCATCTGTAATAGGTGCATAGCCCTGAAAGCAGTCACAGGTTTCCTGATTCTGGTAACCTGATATATACATGTAAGGGTTCCTTGATCAGAATTATGGGAGGTGGGGGAAAGGCCCATTAATTTGTAGGAATCCATCAGCTATGAAGCAATAGGAGCCTCAAGCACATATGAAGTTCTGGTTCATAGCCTGCATTTAACTACGTTACCAAGTCTATGACAACACAGCACATTTCTGGTGTTTCTCTGAACCTTTTACCTAATAAAGACATTGGTGTTCCCAGGATTACAGCACAGAAGGAAGCAAAAATTGTACATTCCGTGAGAGCCAAGTCTCTTGTTCCTCTTCAAGCTGTTCTGATCTGAAATAACAGCAGCAATGCCAGCAAAAATAAATATGTGCCAATAACATGAAATGGCTTTCTGTAACATTCATGCAAATGCAAAAACAGCCCACCTGATTCAAAATTAAGGAAGAGCACATTTAACCTGTTTTGTATAACTGTAACTACCACAGCTATCTGCCTTTCTAACAGGCTGTTTCAGAGGGATCAAAAATTTCTGGGACTGACCTTTCACTGAGGATGAACTGCTATAAGAAAGGTGGGGAAAGCTTTTTTTATATAAAATCACCACCATAATCTCAATCATCTCCATCTTTTAAGAAAATAGTACAGTGGTACCTCGGGTTAAGAACTTAATTTGTTCTGGAGGTCCGCTCTTAACCTGAAACTGTGCTTAACCTGAGGTACCTCTTTAGTTAATGGGGCATCCCGCTGCCGCCGCACCGCCGGAGCACAATTTCAGTTCTCATCCTGAAGCAAAGTTCTTAACTGGAGGTACTATTTCTGGGTTAGTGGAGTCTGTAACCTGAAGCATCTGTAACCCGAGGCACCACTATATAAGCAAAAATAAGACAAACACAACCCATTTTACAAACAAGAGGTCACTGACACAAATAGTGCAACAAGGCTGGTACACATCTGATGATTACTCTGCAGCCAGTGCACTCCCACAGACGGTGTGAAAAGCCGTGTGCATGAAACCTTAACCACAAAATAGATCTACCCTGAACTTCCTTATGAAAAGCTGCATTTTGATGTGTTTTTTTCCCTCAGACCAGCTTCAAACTGAAATGAGAAAAAGAATGACATAGCTGCATTTTAAGGCAGTGATGCGTATACAACCAGAGTATATAACCATAACCACATTCAGGGGCGCCGACTTATAAAAAATATTGGGGGGGTGGGGGCCCATACCGACTTATAAAAAATATTGGGGGGGCCCAAGACCTCCAAACCGCTGCTGCTGGGGGAACGAAAGGGGCGAGCCCCGGGCTGCCCCGACCTTAAGTGAACCTGTGAGGGCCCGCCCTTTGCGACAGCCGATTGGCTGCCGCCGTGGGCGGTGAATATTAATGAGCTAGGGGGAATGCCCGCTTCTCGTGGGGCTGACGCCAGCCCCGCGAGATTGTTGATGGGTCGAGAGCCCGCTCAGGCCCCATGGAGTCGGCGCCTATGACCACATTTAACAATTTTCCCAGTAGAATTATAATACAATCTATTACCTTGTCAAGTGCTAAAAATGTACCTTGCATTTTTTATTGAAACCATGGTTTTTTGAGTCCCAGAAACTACCAGGAGGGGAAAAGTTCAATCAGTGACACAATTTAATATCCAAGGGTGTGTGAACTAATTTGCATATAATGGGAGGGAGACAAAGAAACAGGTCAGAATCCAAAAATATTTCATGAACTGCTCACTGCCCACCCCACTTTTAAACCATATATCACCCATTTTCATATTACTTGGAAAGAGAAAAGCAACAAAGGAAATGTACCTTTTCTTGAGCATCAGAAGTAATCCCAAAGTTCAGTCCCTGAAATGAGAATTGCATTTGACACGCAGGTTGTTGTGGCACAAATGAAAGTGAGAGTAGAGAGATCATAATGTGCAACATGACTTGAACATTGACCAGGAAAACCTAAGGATTAGTTACATATTAATCATCCAGCTATTGTACAAATACCTTTGTTTGCAAGAACTCCCTCTGACACACATGAAACTGGTTTGTAACTGAGAAAATATGCTAGCAGAAACCACCTGTCATTCTGTTGGGTAGCTTGTGTTTGAACAGAGAGCTGCCTGGGCCTGTGTGCACATTTGCAAATTGCAGACACTGTGCTGTGGCTCTCCACATGTTGCAGCAGTTCAACTTTCATCAGTTCCGGCCAGTATGGATGATGATGATGAGAATAGTTCAGGAACAGTTAGAAGAACCTAAATTAGTTTACCTAAGGGGTCCTTTTTTCTAAGGATTGGATCTGACCCTTGCCCCAACTCTCCAGATATGTTATCCTCGTGTCAAATTGTACTCAGTAGTTTATCAAGTACATTGGGACATTTTTGATAACTTGTTTTTTTAATTGATTAGGAGTAATATTATATGGAGAGCTGGAAAAAGAAATTTAACTTGCCATTTTCTCACTGCAACACTACAAATGTAGAAGGCACTGTTACTCCAAGGCTCTCTTCAAACTTCCTCACCTGCCAGGAAAACACTGTCCCTGACTGACCATGCCTGAGGCATGAATGTTTTCTTGTGCCCTCAGAGACTGCCTGGCTTGGGCAGATGCAGCCAACCAGCCCAGGACAAGAAACCCATGAAGCAGAAGCCAGGACAGCATCAAAGAACATTCTAATGTTATCTTCACTAATATATATGTATTTGTATTCACACTTTACCTCAGTGTTAGCGTTTTTGTACACATTATTTGTCTGGAGAATTGCATGGCAAAATTTGGAGCAGTGTGAATTTCAAAGGATGCCCGTGCTGTGGTTCTGACATTGTTTCAGAAAGCATGAATTTGGTAGGTTCGCCTTTAAATACAAATTGAATTGAATTCTTCCGCCATTCCTAGGCAGGAATCACTAGGCCAAGGTGCTCTATGGCTGGCCTCTTCCATGCACCTTCTGCTTTCTCCTCATTATGTTCCCCGTTCTCTCCTCCTTACCCCTGACCTCTCCCCAATTCTCCCCTCACTCCTTTATTTCTCACACATGTGTTCCCCCAATCCTCCACTTCCTAATGTGCTGCTGCTTCTTCCCTCTGAGGCTCTGACTCCTCTGCCAGCAAAAAACATCGAGGGGGGAGTGTTTTATGTGCATTTTCTGGTGTTTACGTTGCTGGTTTCCCCTAAACAGCTCCCCTCCATTTAAAAACGGAAGTGTTTCTTTAAAAGGAGGTTATCTCTTTGCTTGCTTCCTGCCCCACTCCCTGTGATAAAAAGGCAGAGATTAGTTGGATGGGGGCTTTGAGATGGGCTGCTTCTGTGCCACAATAGGAAAATGGAAAGTGGGAAATTTAACTGGCCACCTTATGATGAAATGGGAGGTTGGGTCATTGTGCCTAAACTGCTACCTATCCTAAAACTTTTATCTCAGAGTGCCACTATACCCGAATGGGTGAGTTCTGCATTATACCAAACCTTGAAAGTGATTCCTGTTTTTGTGGCGTGAGAATGAGGGGGAGGGGGAGCTTGTCGGTAAACAGTGCAAGCAAATGTGTATTTTGGTCATCGCTGCTGGAGAGGCGTGTGTGGCAAAACTGTCATTGCCCTATTGCGATAAACAAAGGCAGGAAACTATTGTACCGTTTGGTGGCTCATAGAGTGGTAGCACTGAATGGTCGGGTTATCGAGCACCCCACCATTAAGTTCAGCAAGGTGTCCCTCTACCGTGAAGATGGCATGCATCTTTCCAATGCAGGAAATGATGTTTGGCTGGATGATATAATTGATGGCATTAGGAATTTGTTGCAGGTGTGAGGGTATTGGCAGTGAGCCTTTTGGCTCGAGTGGCAGTTAGGCATTGGAATATTTCTGGAGAAGAGAAGAGGGGAGGTAGCATCATCACCTGCCCCGCATATTGAAGGGTATTCCATTAAAGGATTCAGGGGGGAGGCCCTGTCTGAAGCCTAGGGAGGTTAGGGTCTAAGGAACGACCCCTATCAGTGACCCCTGAGGGAGCTCCTAGTTGATGTGCATCAGCAGGACTCCCCCTACTGGTGATTAACCCTTTCCAGACTCCCTGCAGACAGGCTGGAGTCAGATATAGTCAGTTAAATCCAATGCCTAAGCCAATACCGCTCATCATCTGTAACCAATAAAGTTGTTGCCTTTTTTAGCCCATTAACTTTAAATACTGGTGTCTTTATTCAACCGGGGGGGGGGAACCTTGCCATGCGATGAGGAGGAGGGGGAGCTTGTCAGTAAACAGTGCAAGCAACTGTGTGTCCATCCACAAGTAAGCAGTACTGAATTCAATGGGGCTTACTCCCAGGAAAATCAAGGATTCCCACATGGTGGGGTCAATGTTGCCATCCTTCATGCCATGTTTGCAGACATCTTTGTAATGCAGAGTTGGTCTGTCAATGGACCTGGTGCCTGAAGACAGCTCCCTCCAGAGCACATCCTTAGAGATACTGCCATTTCCATTCTGTAGACGTGACCAAGCCAGCGTAGATGTCTCTATTTTATATGTAGTTGGCAAAGGTTATTGTGTGGTACAGGGCATATAAACTGCAGATCCGTATTAAGTGTACTGCTTCTGTTTCAAACTTTCATGCAAATTAGGAACAGGGAATGCTGTGCTACGCACAAAGCATCTCATTCTGAAGCGTAGGAATTGCTGTGTGAGCAGCAGAAACCTCTGTCCGGTTTGCACAAAGAGGAACTGCTGCTATATGTGTAATGATACTTCTGCTGGGGGTCTGCCTTTGCTGTGAGTATATTAAGGGTTAACAGGGAATCCATTTAAAGTGGAGTGGTTTATAATATAATATAAAGAATCATTTTAATTTATCTAGCCAATTGGTGCTTGGAGCATTTTAAAAACTGCAATTATATAATAGTCGGGATTATTATGAAAAAAGAACCACTCTTACAGAGTTGCTAAATTTCTTTCCCATCGTTGTCAGTCATCCAAGGACTTGGATACGAAAAGCAATTGCTGGAAAATTGTGAGTGGAGATTCCAAAAGTGCTACTGTAGTGAGGAGGTATTTAACAAAGGATGGGGAAAGTTTATAATTTATTTGAAAAGCTGTTGTAAACAACTACATACATTGGTAGGATTGACAAAAAACTTGTAGTAACAATTTGAACTATGGATTAAAGGATTTATAAAAATAGAGTTATGATAGAGTTGCAGAGGGGGAAATCATTACATTAAGATCCACAATGGGGAGAGGGAAGTCAGAAGGGATTGTATGGTTTTTTAAAAAATTCATTTTTTATGTAAAATAGAAAATACAAAAATAAAAATTATTTTAAAAAGTGCTACTGTAGAAATGGGACTTTGACTCTCCTCTCTTTGATCAAACATTCCAGTGTCATATTCCAAACTCCCCCAAATGTTCATATTAATTTTAGTGCATAGTAATGGGAAATAATAATGGGAAAATAAATGATATCACAGTATTTTTGCATCATATATTGAGTTGTGATTTCAGAGTAATGTAAGTCTTTATTTGTAGTGCAAATCTAAATATTCTCAAGGTTTCATGCATCTGAATGACACTGCTGCCTTTCAAAGAGGTCAAAATCAGTATTTCCTTGCTACTGAAAGCTTACTACAGTATGTTCACTTTTAAAGGTATTCATCTCACAAGGCAAGAGACTTGTCCCACCCCAGGTAAGTGTTGCTCTCATTGTGGGAGGTGTTGCCCTTTTTGCAAAAAAAAAAAAAAAATGCTTTTTCCACCTCACTGCTATTTCCACACCACCTCTTTGCCCCTATTATCCTGTTAATATAAGTGTGGGAAGTTTGGGAAATGGGTGCTGCCTTCTTAAAAGGGTAACATGTGACTTGGACCCTAAACAGACAGTCGGGAAAAACAGCTTTAGTTTTGTAAGGATTGTTTTTTGGTTTGCAAATAGCTCATCCAGTAGAAGTATATTTAAAGGGCCTTCCCTCTATGTAGATATTTAAAGGCAGCTAAGAACCAAATTATATGTACACATGTTTAACAGATTGGCACACTTCTAGTTTAGGCTAGAGAAGCTTGTTTATGAGCAGAATTATGTGCAATGGTGTAGCATGGTGGGGCACAGGGGTGGTTGCCCCAGGCACAAAATTGTTAAGGGCGCAAAATTCCAACACCCGGTACTGCTTCAACACAGCTGTGTGCTTCTATCACTGGGCTCCATTGAAAACGGCTTCTCCATGCGAACCAGAAGTGACCTCTGCTGAAAATGGAATGACTCTTCTTATCTCTGTGGCTGCGATCTCCTGGGTGATGTGGATGCCATTAGGCGGCTGAATGCACAGGTGTACTCCATCTATTTCCATCTCTCTACATGGCCCTGGGACCTGGCAACCCATGCTATGGCACTGACTATGTGAACCTCTAACAGAGTGGAATCTGAATATATTATCTATCTAGGTGTTTGTGGAGCACAGTCCACTTCATCAAGCACATGCAGTTCATACTGCTCTTGTCCTTCTGACTTGCACTCTTTATAAAGATTGGAGAAGTACAGTTATCACTCCTCTATTATTGTCCATTCCTGGGGACCCAACCACTGTTATAGTGTCCTTTCTCTTGGCAGACCAAGATAAGCAGCTGACAGCAAAGGTTGCAAGGTTTTTAGCTGGGGCAATTAGAATAAGATCCATTATTTGACTATTTACCTTTATCCTCTGTAAACCACATTTTGTTTGTTTTATTGCAATGGCTGGTGGCTGATGCAAATAAAGATTCATTCATTCATACTGCTGATGGCAGTGCAAGAGGTTATTAGAAACACGTGACTAGTTAGTATTGATTAATAAGAACTCTTGCACCATAGCTATATAGGTGAATGCCAATATACTATTAGAGGAGTGCTAGTAATATCAGCTGTGTCCTAATTCAAGGTACACAATCATACTCAAGTTAAAAAAAAAAACCTAAGGTATTCATCTCACAAAGCAACAGACTTGTCACACCCCAGGTAAGTGTTGCTCCCATTGTGGAACACAGGGAGAAGGAGTTTACCCTTCTGCCCCATCATGGTCCCAATATCACTTAGCAAATAGCATAGCTGCTATTTGCATTAGAAGCTAATTTCCATTTGGTATGAATGGGAACTTTCTTCCTGATGCAAATAGCAGCTCCAGAGGAATGTTTGGGAAGAGAACAATGAGAGGAGCTGCTCACCACAGTACAAATCCTGACTGGAGTCCCCATTGATTGGAATTTTGCAATTTCAAAACAATATGCTGTGTTATGTTCAACAATATCATGAGTTGTCTGGAAAAAAATATACACTGGCTTTAATGGATTCCTGGCACAGGAAATGGACTGAAAATTATAAACTAGTCAAATGCTACACAAACTTTCATATGTGTATGCAATTAAGTGGGTTGTTTTCTCATTCCTACAGGTACTCTTACCAAACCAAACATATTTCTGGAAACCTCACCCAGTGATGAAGCAGATGAAGTTTTGGTTAAGTGTCAAATACCACCAGTCTCTCCTTTTACCAGAATTATTCTCTGTGAAGACGGGGTAGAAATCAAAAGTCAGAAGCAAAAGGATGCAATATTTTTATATAAATTCTCTTATAAAATATTGAGAGCAAGTACAAGACAGCTTTCTTGCATGTACCAGAACAAGGATAAAAACAACCAGGTGAATAATTCCTCTCCAAGTGATGCCATGAACCTTTATGTTTCAGGTAAGAAAACTACAAATGAAATAGTTTTTATAGAAAACTGTAATTTTCTTGGTGAATCAAGAATGGAAATTTTCTATTGTGATACATTAATGCTACCCAAAATGCTTTGAGTTTATTTCCTTCGGACTTCAACTACTTTGATTGCTGCTGATTCCTCCTCCTCATTTCTGGTTTTTTTTTATTTTTTAGAAAGGGGGACTTGGAGAACAGGCTTCAATGAAGATTTTAGGATACATGCAGGTAATTATGCTAATTAGGCACTCTCCTCTCAAACTGAGCCATGGCAATCCTAGCTCCTTATTAGAAGGAATGACTGTAACAAGTGAGAAGCCACAGCAAAGAATCTAAGGTAAACCTCTCCCCTAACATTAGGCTTATAGTGCTGTTTAGGGCTTGTGAGTAGGAAAATTACACCTTTGTATTTCTCATCCTTCAGAATGCTTAGGTTCAGGGGAAACAGCCCCTGTCTGTTACCCGCAGCCCTGCCTTTACTGCTGTTTATGTGGGAACAGTTTCTGCTAGTCATCCCAGCATAATTCTCCCTACAGGATACTTTAAAGTGTTAGGGGCTCAAGAGGCTTTGACAGCCTCATGGTCCTGGAAGCCAATAAATAGTCTCAGTTCTCATTTCATGTTTTATAAAAAATATACCCACTTCTGCATACCTGGGAAGTCCCAGAGTGCACTGAAGCCACTACTTTAAATGTGGGTGGCCCTGTTTCACTTTCAAAATATGTAGAATCATGAAGTTTGAACTTCAAATACAAAACAATGACAATGATAATACTTTAACAAGCCGAGCAGGAAATGAGTCCATTCTTAACCTCAAATAAAGTGGCTCTAGTAATAGATAAACACATATACCCTACCAACAATATCCAACAAGTCCACAGGTCACATACACGTTAGAGCTGCCTATTGTAAATCTTACATAAGCACATAGGCTGGATTTCACCAGCTGTTTAGCTGAAAGCCTTGTTAGTTACTGGGTGCGTGGCATGTCATGATACCATAGAGCAAAGGTGAAGAAAATAAAAGTTCTAAAGGAACCTTTGAGAACCGTATATCTGAAAGATGGATGGTGGAAAGGGGAAGTTACTGGAAAGTCTTGCACAACAACAAAAGACAGAGTGTTTTTAGAAGTAGAGATTTAAATATACTGGTAAAGTGTAAGAGAGTGGCACAGCTAAATCTGTCATACGGGTATAAATCAGCCTTCCCTAACCTGATAGCCTTCAGAAGTTGTTGGACAAAAGCTCCCATCATCAGTGAAGTTAACCTGGCACCGTCATTAACATCCATTTGTTTTTGGGATAGAACTATTCCCCCAGGTATTTGATAGAGTCTTATGATTCTGCTGTTTATTGATTGTATAGGTAAGTAGGTATAGTAGGTAAGTAGGTATAAGAATGCAACCTAAATTAGTCAGCAACTAACCCATTATGTTCAGTACCTCCTATGCAGAAAGCACAAAGGGCATTTCTTTCCTTCAGCTGCTCTAAATGATATTGTAATAAATGTGAATCATTTTTAACACCTTGGCTGATCTTCAAATAGGCAGTAACTCCTATGTGATTATACCTTTGCAAGCACCATAGAAATAGAGTGAATTCTCAGCTACAGCAGAAGTGGTAAGAAATGCAATTACATCTTTCACATTTATAAAGTTATGCACTTTTATCCAATTCACAGGTGCCTCAAATAATGCAGGTTCCTTAGGTAAGTGAGTTTTTACTCTAAAACCTAAATGCCACAGGATTCTTGCTGTAAGAATCCTGTGGCCTTCTTTGACTTTTGGATGAATTGATGTTCTATCACTGGGTGAAGATGCAAAAGTCCTGTGAATCACAGAGCCCAGCAGGCACTGCTATCTATTCCAGGGCTCCTGAAAGCCACTGAGAAGTCCCCATGCAGAATCCCTTATGCAATGATACTCTAGCAGGAAGAATCGGAAGGGATGATTCTCATCTCAAAAGGAAAGAAATCATATAGGTCATTTTGAAGCCATAGATTATACAGTCATATCTCGAGTTGAATGTGCTTCGGGTTGAGCACATTCGAGTTGCGCTCCGCGGCAACCCAGAAGTAACGGAGTTCGTTACTTCCGGGTTTTGCCGCTTGCACATGCGCAGATGCTCAAAATGATGTCACGCACATGCGCGGAAGTGGCAGAACGTGACACACGCATGCACAGACGCACCATTGCGTCTTGCATTCCATTCGGGATGCAAACGGGGCTCCGGAACGGATCCCGGTCACATCCCGAGGTACCACTGTAAAACCTAAGTGATCAGAGACTGGGAGATTGCTTATAAATTTGTAAAAGGCAATACAAATTGAAAAGTAAAAAAAAAAGAGAGAGAATTTTTGTATAACCCATTTGCTTTCAATTCACAGGTTTTGAAATTTCCTTAGGTAAGTAGTTTTTAATCTATTCTAGGGTTGAATGTGGCCATATGCCCTTTGAGGCAACTTTTTGAGGGTCACATGCCATTGGTGGGTGAAACCAGAAGCAAAAGTGGGCAGAACAACACATTTGGATTTTATCTTTCTATGCACACACACCTGACTCTACAACCAAGGCAGACAAGAAGCATTAGAGTTCAGTAATACATTCCAGGCAGCCAAGAATCACTCAAGGGGGTGCAAAGCAGGGCTGGCGAGGGTTGTGGCCTGGGGAACACCCCTAGGGCTAGACATTTAGCCCTTGCACCTGAGGTTTCCCCAACCCAAAGCCTAGTACATCTATTACTTGTTACCAGACTCTTACTTGCAAACCTCCCTTTTCCCATGAGTTGCTCTGTTATAAGTTCCACAGCAGCAGACACACTGTATCATAAGCATGTTTCAGTGAGCATGTCTGAAATCACAATAATCAAACTTTGGGTACTCCATGCCACATTTCAGAAATCTGGACAAATCAGCTTCTTGTGAACTGCCCTGAGATCTTTTGATGAAGGGAAGTATATAAATCTAACAAATGAAAATAAAAACTGTTCTTTTTAGCAATTCAGACTTTCAGGGTTTACTATCATTGAATGTTGCTTGATGTATCCACCTTTACTATGCATGCACCATTGTATAACGCATTTCCTTTTGCTGTCTTAGCTTTTCCATCCTTTGAATAAAGTGGATTGATGCATTCATTATTTTTTTCCTGCCCTTGGCATTAGGATTTGGAATTACAACTGCTTCCATCTTTATCTGTGCTGCACTGTTTTATGTGCTGGAGAAAAGAGGTAATGTTCAAGCAAAATATAGCAATCATAATTAAAACTAACTACTAAAATAACGCAGGTGGCGCTGTGGGACGCAGGTGGGACGCAGGTGGGACGCAGGTGGCGCTGTGGGTTAAAGCCTCAGTGCCTAGGACTTGCCGATCGAAAGGTCGGCGGTTCGAATCCCTGCGGCGGGGTGCGCTCCCGCTGCTCGGTCCCAGCGCCTGCCAACCTAGCAGTTCGAAAGCACCTCCGGGTGCAAGTAGATAAATAGGGACCGCTTACCAGCGGGAAGGTAAACGGCGTTTCCATGTGCGGCTCTGGCTCACCAGAGCAGCGATGTCACGCTGGCCACGTGACCCGGAAGTGTCTCCGGACAGCGCTGGCCCCTGGCCTCTTAAGTGAGATGGGCGCACAACCCCAGAGTCTGTCAAGACTGGCCCGTACGGGCAGGGGTACCTTTACCTTTTACTAAAATAAACCCTCTGCGATCCTGCCTTGCTAGGATTTATGTTACAACCAACTTACTTCAGTATAGTCTTATTGCACAGTCTATTTCTCTGACAGTGGTGGGTGTGGATGATGCCTCTGTCTTGACACTGTGCACACGTTCATTTTATTGCTTGATTGCACCTGGATGGGCAACATATGCATAATAATGTTCCTGCATGCTGTCTGCATGTCCACTCCAGCAATCACACTGCAAGGTGTGTGCACATATAATGAACAAATGTCATGTTGAAGGAATGACCGCTACTGTTGCTGATATTGGAGGAACAAGTGGGATGATGTCCCAGGGAGGGGCAAGTTTTGAATAGCTGTCCAGAATTTTCCCCATTTATGTCTGCCGCCTTATGGTTCAGTGTGTCTTATAATTGTGGTGTTATGTCATAGCAGCTATGAAGAGATTGATCTAAGATGATCCAATGTACACTGTATCTCTCTCTCAGGTATAATCCAATGGAGAGCAACCAGGTAGGTGTAATGAGACTTTAATAATTATGCCTTCAATTCAGTAAAGTGTGATTCTATATGCAGGAAATATAGTAAAGCACCTTTGTTCTTTAGAACAGCATATTCTGGGCAACAGTTTCTTTGCTGGATATCGGTCATGCCTAAACTTGCTTCATATCGTAACTGGAACTAATGCTTTCATATCTTCTCCTGGGTTAAATAGAAATTAGGGTACTCATTTGCAAGCAGAGACAACTTCCTCTATTCCTCACAGTAATAAAATTGGAGAAGAAGTAGCAAAACCTGATGGGTAAATTCAGACAGTCATTTTTAAAAATGAGTTAATATAGTGAAGCGCCTGCTCTTTTAAGAAGGGTCAGACAAGATGTTGTATGGGGGCAGTTTGTTCTCCACTTGAGCTGGGGCTCTTAAGTTTCTTTCCACTCTTTAATACTTGTTTTGTGAGCACAACACCCATAGGTAGATTTAGGGAAGTGTGGGAAGCTGATTCTCCATGGGAAGAGAGAGAATTTGGCTTTAAATGAAGTTGCCTGCTGGAATGTTATTGCAAGATACATTAAGATACCACTGTATTGGTACCTCGGGTTAAGTACTTAATTTGTTCCGGAGGTCCGTTCTTAACCTGAAACTGTTCTTAACCTGAAGCACCACTTTAGCTAATGGGGCCTCCTGCTGCCGCCGCGCCACCGAAGCACGATTTCTGTTCTCATCCTGAAGCAAAGTTCTTAACCCAAGGTACTACTTATGGGTTAGCGGAGTCTGTAACCTAAAGCGTATGAAACCCAAGGTACCACTGTACTGCTTGATTATAGAAAAAACCTCAAAGGAGTTTACAAAAGAGATAAAACAATAAAATTTACAGCAATAATTTAAAGTATACAAAAAGTTAAAACAGTAATAGATTGAAGCTAATTAAAACTCACACCAACTCTCTAAACTTTTTATGTCTGTCCACATACACATTTGAAACTAAAGAACTTCTCTCTGCCCCTCCAGCTTTATATATCTCACAAATCTTTGCTTTCCACAGACATCCAAAAAGAGAAAACCAAACACGTAAGGATATGCTTTATCATCTCTCTCTTTCTCTTCCTGTATTGTCTAGACTGGAGCATGTAGTCAAGTGATGTGAGGTCTAACGCTTGCTCACAAGCAAGCCAGCTGAATCTACTGTGCATTTCCCTTATGTCTTCATGTTGCAAAGGGAAGCATGAACGGGCAGAATTGTGTGGTAGGGAGCTGTGGCTCTCCAGATGTTGCTCTATGATCATTGACCATACTGAACTGGATTGATGCAAGCGGGTGTTCAACCATGTCAAAACTTCCCTAATAAGCTTGTGAGCCCTCCTTGCCACTACCACTTCCCTCTCTCATAAGAAAAAGGAGTTAACATGCAGTGGGAAAGAGCATGGTTCCTATATTTGATATCCCCACCCCTTCCAATGCGGCCAGTACATGCCAAATTGAAGAGGGCCTGCTCTTTAAAATCCAAACATGGGTTCTTGCATGGTAGAGCACCCTTCCTTGAATTAGTGTGCCATCACTGGTACTCCTGTATCCCTGTTATCCCTGTTACAATCTAGGCTGAGGGGGGAATGAGATTAGAGACCACTGTTTGGGCAGGGTCAAAGATTGTTTTATAGTTTTCATCCTAACTATTACTGCTAACCCCAGTATTGCTTTTCTCCCCAGAAGGACAACCAGTTGGTTCACTGAATGATGAATCAGAGCAGAATCCCTTGCATGTTTACTCAGACATAAGCCTCAGTCCGGTCAGTGGGATTTACTGCCAGGTGAGTATGCGTAATGTTGCAGTCTTGGTGAATTGCAGAGCAATTCTCATCAGACCGATCCCCCAAACCTATAACAGTATTTTTCAGACCATTTGGTACATTGTGGGTACTTCCGTATGTTTCCATCTCTTTTAGCTCCAAACTGGACTTGACTGAGCAGCTGCATTTGTTTATGACATGCATCTACACATTCACATAGAAACGGTGGATGTTTCATTTTTACAACTCTTGTGAATTTAGGTTGTGATCCTGTGTGCATTTACCTGTTGTCCATCCCCACTTGGGACATGTATAGGATTGCATTCCAAATCTGCATGCTGGCATGCTCCTGTTTGCTGGTGGTAGTTTACCTCTCACTGGTTACTCCTCCTCTATGTCTCCCCCATCCCCAACTCACACACACCATTTGGTGTGTTTCAAAGAGGAGAGCACCAATATAATCTGGCACTTTTTCCTCCCAAGGCAGAGGCACCCAAAGGAATTTTGCATCCAACCTATAGCCATGTAAGCTTTAAGAAGAGACAGGAAGCTCATCCTGCTCTGGGAAGGTTCTATGAGGTCAGTATATACTCAGATCATGCCCTAAAATTAATCTATATGTATGAATTTTTAACACAATTTATTTTTGAATAGCTGTGTGTTGATCTTGGAAAGCTCTGTATGCAATGCTTTGCAGGTGTTGCAGAGCCTGGCCTTTATCTGCCCCACACCTGACGTTATATATGATGTCAGGTGTAGGGCATATAGGAAGGACTTGGGGGCCTAATAGGCCCATAGATAAGAGATTCGGTAACACTGTTATATCCTATTGTGAACATCTCTAATTGAGTCGGTGCAAAGTTGGTGTGTGGAAATCACGTGCTGATGTTTTATCCACATGCCTGAGATTTTATTTATTCATAAGAAATATGTATGGCAGAGTTTCATTTTGTGCTTTTCTTTTCTGTTTTGCTTCCTAGGAAGAAGTATGATTTCCAGATGTGGGGCTTAACTAATACAAACTACTCCAAAACCTAAATCTCAATATCCTGAAAAGTATTCACATTTCTACGGCATGGAAGATTCTGCATGTTGAACTTATGCATGCAAAGATTACCAATTCTTTACAGCAGATTCTGTGAGGCGTCTTACAGTTTTTGAATTTTTCATGTTGTTCATTGTTGTTGTTTAGTCGTTTAGTCATGTCCGACCCTTCGTGACCCCATGGACCAGAGCACGCCAGGCACTCCTGTCTTCCACTGCCTCCCACAGTTTGGTCAGACTCATGTTTGTAGCTTCGAAAACACTGTCCAACCATCTCGTCCTCTGTCGTCCCCTTCTCCTTGTGCCCTCCATCTTTCCCAACATCAGGGTCTTTTCCAGGGAGTCTTCTCTTCTCATGAGGTGGCCAAAGTATTGGAGCCTCAGCTTCACAATCTGTCCTTCCAGTGAGCACTCAGGGCTGATTTCCTTCAGAATGGATACGTTTGATCTTCTTGCAGTCTATGGGACTCTCAAGAGTCTCCTCCAGCACCATAATTCAAAAGCATCAATTCTTCGGCGATCAGCCTTCTTTATGGTCCAGCTCTCACTTCCATACATCACTACTGGGAAAACCATGGCTTTAACTATACGGACCTTTGTTGGCAAGGTAATGTCTCTGCTTTTTAAGATGCTGTCCAGGTTTGCCATCACCTTTCTCCCAAGGAGCAGGCGTCTTTTAATTTCGTGACTGCTGTCACCATCTGTAGTGATCATGGAGCCCGAGAAAGTAAAATCTCTCACTGCCTCCATTTCTTCCCCTTCTATTTGCCAGGAGGTGATGGGCCCAGTGGCCATGATCTTCGGGTTTTTTTTGATGTTGAGCTTCAGACCATATTTTGCGCTCTCCTCTTTCACCCTCATTAAAAGGTTCTTTAATTCCTCCTCACTTTCTGCCATCAAGGTTGTGTCATCTGCATATCTGAGGTTGTTGATATTTCTTCCAGCAATCTTAATTCCGGCTAGGGATTCATCCAGCCCAGCCTTTCGCATGATGAATTCTGCATATAAGTTAAATAAGCAGGGAGACAAAATACAGCCTTGTCGTTGTTACGATAATGAAGCAATGCAGCTGCAAAGTCCTAGCTTGAAGTGTAAACATGATGGGAATGTTGGGACTGCTGTGAAACCTGCAAAGGCTTTGATGGCACTAAAAGCCACACCAGAAGTGGAAAACGCTTTTATTTTGGACACTGGAGCAACGCAACACATGACATCTCACCGAGAACTGTTTTCAACGTTTAAGAAGCAAAGCTTCACTGTGAAACAGGCCAATGGCCAGGAGCTGGAAGCGACCGGATTTGGAACTGTTTATCTTGAAAGTCTGAACTTGACTATTAACAATGTGTATTTGGTTCCTGATTTAAAGTTCAATCTGCTGAGTGTTTTTCGCAGATCACAAAGAAAGGACTGACTTTGTCCTATGATAGAGAAAGCTGCAAAATCTACAAAGATGGAGAGCTGTATCTTTCTGCCAAAGAGAAAGATGGACTGTATTTGTTGACTTTTGATCAAAATGATTGCATAAAGTGTGATGCATCTGAATCTAACATGATCTCTCTTGCAGGTATGGCGAAAGACGTCCAGAAGGCGACGAGAGTTACCAGTGCATTTCAGCGATTGTATGCTGATATGATTGGTCCTCTAGCCCCATCTAGAGGCAATGCAAGATATTATCTTGTGTGTGTGGATTATTTCACTCATTATGTATGGATTTACATATTGCAGAAACCACAAGAAGCCTTAGAAAGGTTTAAAGAGTTTTGTGACAAGGTTAAAACTGTTCATGATGCTAACATTGATTGTCTTTTCACAGATGAAAAGCCAGTTTTTCTTTTACAGGATTTTCAGGATTTCCTGGATAAGAAAGGAATAAGGCACAAGACTGCTGTTTCAGCAGAAGCATGGAACAAAAGTGTCTGTGTGCAAGTGAACAAAGAATTGCAAAAAGGGATGAAGGCACAATTGCTGAGTTCACATTTGCCACATGAGTTTTGGGCGGAATCGCGAATGTGTTTTTGTTACACGTGGTTGAGAAAGGTTTCAAAAGGTTTGGGATGTTCTCCTTTTGAAAAGCTATTTCACACAAAACCTTCTGTAGCCCATTTTAAGGTTTTTGGGTCCCAAGTCAGGACTGAAGCTCCAGGTGGAGTAAAGAATGCCAAAGGCATTTTTGTGGGTTATGAAAAGGGTCTCTACAGAGTAATTTTGTCTGAATCTGGTCAGGTGATTCTCACAAAATTTCTAGAGAGTGCTCCTGAACAGGAGAGAGTAATTGTTCACACATTTCCCACTGAGGACAATTCAGATGATGGTGATGATTTTACTGACTACAGTGGTACTGAGAGTGACAGTGATAGCTCAAAGAGCTCAGTTGACAGTCATTGAGAGGAAATCTCACACCTTAGACCTTCACAGGTGGAAGACGAACCACTATTTACTATTGGAACTGATTCTCCAAAGAGTCCTGAGACTGAACCAGTGAGCAGAGAGGATCAGCAACTCATACGCAGGTCCGAGAGAGTTACAAAGGGTGTACCAACCAAGAGGTATTCAAAAGAGTTTGCTAACTCAGCTGTCGCATGTGTTACTATTGTTAACAACTCAAGACAGGTTGAAGCTGTGTCTAAGTCAGAGACAAAGACACAACAGGGAGTTGCTAAGCGTAACACTACATTCCCTAGCCAAGGTAATGCAGATGCACTCATTCCTTGGAAGTCAGACAACCAGAGAGGTACACTGGGGAAACCAGTGGCGGGTAGTTCCAAGGGTGGAACTGAAACAACAGGGGAGTGTTATATGTATAACAACTGTTTGTTTTCTTCTCTGGATCAAGCTATGTTCGCAGCGCACATTGATTCTTATGGGGGAGGATGTTACGATAATGAAGCAATGCAGCTGCAAAGTCCTAGCTTGAAGTGTAAACATGATGGGAATGTTGGGACTGCTGTGGGAACAGAGGGGCAGTCATTTCACAGTGCGCAGCACCGGAATTACCTCAGAGTGTAATATGAGCTGTACAGGATGTACAGGAAGTTTTAGTTTCAACACTGCTGGAGTATGGAGAGAGCAGTCATGATTTCTGTAACGCTGCAAAGACAGAAATAAAAGCATGTAAATACGTTTCTATCTCTTTCCCCTGCCTGGGGGAGGCAGGAAAGAGGGGTGTGTTCTTCTCACGTTTGAGAAGAATCGCCGATCGAGACCTTGCCTGCGTCTGCTGGGGAATGCAGCCAGGGAGGTCAACAGGAATTCAAGCTGGGTGCCTGGACTGCTGCCAGCTTCTCGTGAGAAGGGCTTGAACTTCCAACAGTCGTACTCCTTTCCCAATTTTGAACCAATCAGTTGTTCCGTATCCAGTTCTAACTGTAGCTTCTTATCCCACATAGAGATTTCTCAGGAGACAGATGAGGTGATCAGGCACTCCCATTTCTTTAAGAACTTGCCATAGTTTGCTGTGATAGACACAGTCAAAGGCTTTTGCATAGTCAATGAAGCAGAAGTAGATGTCTTTCTGGAACTCTCTAGTGTTGTTCATTATACAGATTCATTATGTTAACCAGAAACTTTGTATGTTCCCAGGAAGGAGAGGCCCACAGACATAAACTACAGACATAAGCTGTTAATTAAGAGTAAGGGGTTTGTCATAACCTTAAGTAATATAACTGTTCAATTAAAATTATTTTGATTTGGGCTTCTTGGTGTGTTTCTTCAAGGAAATTGCGTGCTCAGGCTCCACCTACCCTCCCCCTCCCCCTACCTCCACATAGAATAACCAGACAGGACAACATATTTGGGGGCAAATAAGGCCATGACTTTATGGATTACAGATGTAGAGGTTTGGTATAGGCATTGAGTATAACTGTTGACTTCCAGCCCAGAAGAGTCCTATGACATACATCAAATAGGAATACTGCCGTGGGATCGCCAATTTGAGAAGTGCTGTGGCCCAAGCCCCCACCTGGACCTCTGGACAGAAGCAAGTCCTCCCAGATCCCTTTAACAGCATACCCTCTCCTTTGGAGGGGTAGGCAAAGGTTACAACCTCCCCTCCAGCCAAGACTAAGATTTATTCAATGCCTAAATTGCCATACGTTGTGGCAATTTCTATGAGGTAGGTGAAAACCACCAAACGGGAGCCAATTGGCCTGGTAGGAGAATTCCTGTCCAGGACCGAAAATGGAAACCAACAATATCCAAGTACCAAACAAGCTTAATAATGGTGAGGAGGTAAATCTGGTGGTCCATCCCCCAGGAATGTCCTGCTTCCAAGCCTGCTTGCGATTGTCTGAATTTTCAGACGGGCTTGGATTCCAACCAGTGAAGAGAGCCGATAGGCTTCTCCACCAGCAGGAGACTACTGTAAGAGGTATCCATCAGCGGATCTCATTGGGGGCAGTGGAGCCATCCTGCAAAGCCACCGCTTACCAGTTCAAGGGTTCAGGTGCTGTCTGTAGATGTGACATGAAGGCTGCCAACATTAACCCCGCCACATGGGAATCCCTTGCAGATGACCGCAGTGCCTGGAGACAGACAGGTTGTGCACAGCAGTGACCAGAGGAGGAATAACCAGTAGGAGGAGCACAGAGAGAATAAACGCCATGGAGCCTCTACAGCAGCACAACTACAGGAAGCAGAAGTAGGGTAGAAGTAGTATTGTAGCAAGCAAGGCAATAAACACATTCACTGCATTAATTCGGATTGCCTGGTCTATCGTGATTTAGAATAAATGAGCTGTGTGCTTGAATAAGCTGCAGAATCTCCTCCTTTAATGCTAGTAGTATAAACAAATCAGGAAAAGAGGGCATCAATTTGTGTGTTCTGATTAATACATTACATATAGATGCAGATTTTGAAACAATTGCTATATTTTAAAGAGAAATTCAACACAGCTCATCACAGAACGGAAGTCTGTGACCAGGAGACTTGTGTGATTGCTCGGGCTGTTGTCCTGATGCTAATTGTTGCTGCAGTACTTCAAGGTCTCTGTTCTCCCTTTTTAAGGTTATCTTTAATCCAGACTTGGGGTAGAGAGCCATTCATATAGGACTGTCTTTTCAAATGAAGCACTGTAGTCAATGCATTAGCTCTACAAGTATCGGTGGAGCATAGCGTTTACATAGGACACTCCTTTATCCTTCAGAGGCAGGTGCTGAATGTCACAGCCATTAACTGTAGAGCAGATTTTTGGCAGTTACTTATCTTGATGCAGAGCAGGAAAATGAAAGTAAATAACTCCCGTAACAAAGGTCCACCAGAAGCGGGAGCAAGGTACAGGAACTGACGAACGAATCTCACTGTTTGCTAAAAGGTAAGAAAAAATATTTCCAGAATTATATTTAATTCTTTTAGTTATTGAAATGTGTTTGTTTAATGATGAATTTGTGATCAGGTGAAAGGAGCAAGGCTTTTCCTTTGCTTCCATTCAGGATATATATAGGATTAGTTTACCTTCGTGTAGAAACTTTCAAGTCACGTTTGCAAATATACTTGTGATAAAAATTTCCATGCAAAATGTAAGTTTACAAATAGAAATGTGTGTGTTTGAGAGAAAGAATGAAAGCGACTTGCTCCTTTATGCAGAAATCCTTCCTAGCCATGCAAGCCTGAATACTGGTGGTTGCTTCTTTCATTTGTATGGGACATGAAATGGCTGCCTCTTTGCCACTCCCATTTTACTCTAGCAAGTGATATTTATTGCTTGGTGCACAGAGTCAGCTCTGCCATGGGACGTCTTAGACTTTTTTGTACCAAGTTCCTGGAACTCTGAGTAGGGGATGTCATTAACCATCTCTCAATTTGAAGGGCTTTTCCTGCTTTTCAAGATCTTTAATTGAATATGGATCTCCCATATAGTCATTCATTTCACTGCATATGCATAACTAGCCAATTCTAGACCCTTTCCACAAAACCTGTTTTTCACTTTAGAGAATGCAGTTTCCTATTTTGGGAATGTTTCTTATAGCTCAATATGTTGTGTTGCGAAAAGCTCTGCATCAACATTTACATGAGGAAAGTGGATTAGTGAGTGGTGTGGGACAGAAAGGGAAGTAACTGTGTGACATGCATACATCGTGCTGCACAACACAATTTACCTGTGACTTTTTAGATTTAGTATTGTGGTTTAACAATATTGGAGCAGGGTGTTTGATTTCCTGAAATGCTGACAAGATTTGGGGGAAAACATCATCCATCCACTTACAATAGAGACAGAGTAGATAGCTTTTGAATTATTATTTTTTACTATATATGCAAGAGATTTCTTTTATCAGATCTAAACTAAAATAGGGTAAGAACATAAAATTATTATATATAAACAAAAGTAAAATCCTATACATGCCTCATTTTCAGATAAGTGTGCCTATAGAATACAGCTTTACTTGACACATACATCTTGCTGGTGTGGTGAAATGCACAGCTATAATTCCCTTTGTTTTATTTAATATAATAATAAGGAGTAGAAGGAGTAGAAGAAAAGACAAAGGGGGACACTGGAGTGAATGTATATATTTAAGTAGCAATCTTATTTTCAAGCTGCTTCCAACTCTAGGGGAAAGTGAAGAAAGACTTACCAGTATCGTTGCCACTTTATCTGTGTACCATTTCCCCACACACTTTGTGCTCAAAGCAATACACATCAAATGCATGACCAAAAAATCACTATCCATATTAACCCATAAAAGCAAGTGAGCATAGGCCAGAGAGTCCGTATCATTGATTTCTGACAAAACTACCCAATTGACTTGACAGAATCATTGAGGCAGCCCCTCCCCCAGTGTCCCTAGGGCTACTGTCTTCCTTGAGGAAAATCAGAAACTGGGATGCCCAGGCTAGTAAGCATGGCAGATCAACTCCTGATAGGTGGCCTGAGAAAACTACTGGGACAGCCCCTCATTCACCTTCTCTGGGGCTATTAAAGTCCCATCTGCCCTGAGGGATGGCAAGGAAGCTGAGGTCAGGAGCAAATGCCATCAGTTGTCAGTCAACCTGAGAGGTCTCTGTCACTACATTTTTGTTCTACTAGTTCAAAACAAGATAATCAGAATAACAAAAACACATCATAATAGAAAGATAAACTTCAAAAATAGCTTGGCTACCAGGAACAAAACAAAACAATGTATTGAATACAGTCCTTTGACCTACTTGCGAAAGAGGATGCAGACTTGTATACTATATACCATTCCTGGTATATATAGCATAAATTAAGTTTTAACAAAGCCAAAGTACATTACATGAAGATTAATGTACAAAAATGCCTATATTTATTTAAATAAAGTAGACAGAACTGTTGACAGTAATTAATAAATGGTGATCAGTGGATCTTGCAATTTTATATTTTATTTCTTCCTTCCAACAACTGTACAGGTATAGTCCTATTCTTCAGATCTTTGATCCATGTGTTCCTCATCAATGACTGTTTGCATCTTGATATTTCTTCAGATCTCCCATGTGCTAGTTGCAGGTAAGCAAGCTACTTTTGTAAGGTTTACTGCAGCGAGCAGTTCACCTCTGAGGTAATACTTGTGTGCAAAACACAGTAAGAGTTGTTTAATGAAGGACAATCCACCACTTTCTGAGGGAATCCGTTCCACTGTTTAGCAACTCTTACAGTCTGAAAGTTCACCTGAACATTATACTTCAGTTGATACAGCCTAGAATAGCTGTTTTTGCTACTGCATGACAATGTTGACTCATGTTCAGATTGTGGTCCACTATACCCCCTAGATCACATGTGCTATTGGCAAGCCAGGTGCTCCCCCTCTTATATTTGTGCAGCTGGTTCTTCCTGCCTAAGTGCAGAATCTTACATTTGTCCCTATTGAAATTCATTTTGTTAGTTTAGGCCTAGTTTTTCAATCCATTATGGTCAACTTAAAGTTACCAGATGTTCCCGTTTTCCAGAAAAAGTCCCCAGATTTGCAAATCAGTCCCCTGACAAAATCCATCTATTTAGTAGGAAGTTGAAAAGTGTCCTCGGATTCATTGAAAAAAATCTGGTAACATTAGGTCAACTTGAATCCCAATTCTGTCTTCAGTGGCATTATCTACCCCACCCAGTTTGGCGTCATCGGCAAATTGGACAAGCATCCTCTCAATTCCTTCATCCAAGTCATTTTTAAAGATATTAAACAACAACAGACCCAGGATTGAACCCTATGGCATCCTACTTGTCACTTTTTCCAGGACGATGAGGAATTATTAGAGAACACTCTTTGGGTTCGGTCCATCAACAATCCACCTAACAGTTACCTCATCCAGCCCACATTTTATCAGCTTCCTCACAAGATTATCATTGTTGAAGTCTTGGCTAAAATCAAGGTACACTACATCCACGGCATTCCCCTGATCCACCAAGCTTGTAACTCGTATCAGAAAAATAAATGAAACTTAGCATGACTTGTTTTTGAGAAACCCATGCTGGATCTTTTATTTCATCACCCTATTTTTAGGATATGAAGATAGAGAGCATTTCTTATTTAGAGTAGGAGTTGCACAATCGGGGCAAGGAACTGGATATGCTTAGCAGTAGGGGCTACCATGGTCCTAGCTGTTGGTGATGGGTGCCATATCCTTCCAGCCCCAAAAAAGAATTCCATGGAGGAATCACTGCCAGTAGTGGTCAGTTTAAGGCGAACTTTTGATTATTATTTTTATTCCCCAAAGGTCAATTTAAAATCATTCCACCCAAAAAACCTATAGTTGGTTTCCTTGGAAAAGAAGTGCTCCTGCCATGTCAACTAACGTCAAGGGTACCAGAAAGCACCAACATCCAGGTCCAGTGGATCCTGGATAAATCCTCAGAAAAAATTGACGTGAAATCCTACTATGGTCGAAACAGGCAAGAAACACAGGATAACAGATACCGAGGTCGAGCTGAGCTTTCCCGTACTGATCTTAATAAAGGAAACATGTCTCTGATTCTGAAGACAACCCATCTGAATGACCAAGGAAATTACACCTGTATGCTCTTCCTTGGAGACTGGTATAATGAGGTGGTGGTTGAGTTGATTTTGGCAGGTGAGTTTATTCTTATTAGTCTTATTATTAGGGTTGCCAAACCTCTGGGGCTGACCTGGAGTCTCTAGGTTTGTCTGCCCCCTCCAGGGTGCAGAAAGAGGACTTGAATCTCCAGGTAGGCAAGAGCACCTTTGGGGGAATACCATGTTTTTAGAAGACTCTGAATCCTCCGAAGAAGCCAAATGCTATATTTTGCATATGGAGGGGGGGGTGCCACTTAACCTCCTTCTCCAGGGCTCTGTGATGGGAGAGAAAGCAGAGGAAGAAAAGGAAATGGGCTGGGTTCTAGAGGAGGATGGGGTTAAGAGTATGCATGGACACTTGGCACAAGATGCATGGCTGCAGAAGAGAGAGGAGCACATGAAGAATAGCAGCAGCAGCAGCCAAGCCTTGCTGCCTCCACCACCTACCCCTAACTCCTGGATGTTCTTCTTGAGCACGTTTGAGGACACAGGGACATTGCCAGGTGCTGTAGGCCTTATTAAGCATAGATTTTCAGAAATACAAGTTGTCAAACCTAAAACTGTAGAACCCAGGTCAGTAACTCATTCATTCAGACTTCTCCATCTCTTTGCAGCCAAGAGCACTACTCACAGGACCAATCATCCAGTAGCTCAACAATACAATACAATACAATACAATACAAAAAGATTTTTGAATGGTAGCTTGGCACAAAATGTGTACTGTAAGAAGTGACTGTAATAAAGTATCATTCCTGGTATTTGGTCAGTGTGCAGAAACTCTAGACAGGTTCTATGATACTTGGAGCGATGGCAAATTAATATGTGGTGTTCTTCTTTTGCAGCAAAAGGAACAGAGCCCACCATTGCCTTGGTGGACTATAAAGGCTGGGGGATTGGCCTCACCTGCAGTTCCAACGGTTGGTACCCAAAGCCCAAGGCTTTCTGGCTGGACAGTGAAGGGAAAGTCCAAAGTGAACAGTCAGACACTACAGTCACAGAGACCAAGGCAGGGAACTTCAGTGTTTCCAGTTCCATTACAACAGAATCAGGAGTTGACCATGAAGTCTCTTGCAAAATCATCAACGAACTGCTAGGGATGGAGAGTGAATCGAGAATCCTGATCTCTGGTGAGTAGGGGTGAAGCAAAAGGGCCAAGAGGTTCAATGCTTTCACTGTGTTTTCAGTACAAGTACTATATAGGAAGAGAGAGGTTTGGGAAATTTATTCCGTTTTGATGCCTCTGAAGTACACAAGGCTCTTTGTTTGAATGGATTATCCAGATTATCTACAACTGTAGTTCTGCTCAGCAGCATTTCATCAGTTATCATCTGGGGTAATGGCTAAAGTGTCTTCTGGTTCCCATATCCACTATTCACCAGAGAGGCAGGCAGGTCACAGCTGAAGCACCCCTATTGCCACAACTTCAGCTCAATCCCTCCCAAAATGGGAAGTTCAGGAGAATTTGGGGCAATGGAGGTGAGTGGCAAAGTCAGACTCTGCTTAGTTTTGCAACTTGAAACCGGTTTGGTTAGTTCTGCTGTAACTGATATTTTAATGTGTGTTTCAGATGCCCTTTATCCTGCCACTTCCCCTTGGCTAGCACCCTTCCTAATCATTCTGTTGATTTTCATCTGCCTTCTTGTTGGTGCTGGGTACAAAGTCAGACGTAAGTATTTAATCTGTCATTTTCATAATCTCATTAAACTGTAGATGTGAACTGTTACAGAAACATTCTGGTTTTTTGTACCCATGTTTATTAAAATGAGTGATGTGTTCTTAGATACAGAGAAGAAATAGGGAACATACCAGTTAAATCAATACATATTTACTACAGCCAGTAATTCCTCCTTAAACTGCCTTAAAATGAGCATAGTTTAAAAGCTGCTTCAGGCAATCAGAGTCACTTCCCCAACAGATACCGTAGTTGGCAAATTTATTGCAGTTTACATTTTAATGTGGTTCTACCTATGTTGGACTCAGCAAACCAGGACACGAACCAAAATGCAAATTTATTGAATTTTGTGATTCATTTTTTCAACCTGAAATATTGTACCCATGTTTATAAAAATGAGTGGTGTGTTCTTGGATATAGAGAAAAAAATACATACCAGTTAAATCAATACGTATTTACTATAGCCAGTAATTGCTCCTTAAACTGCCTTAAATTGAGCATAGTTTAAAAGCTGCTTCAGGCAATCAGAGTCACTCCCCCAACAGATAGTTGGCAAATTTAATGTGGTTTTCATTTTAATGTGAATCTACCTGCTTTGGGCTTAGCAAACCAAAATGAAAATTTATTGAATTTTGTGATTCATTTTTTCAACTGGAAATATATTAGGGGAAAGTGTACACAAAAAATGCATATATTAGTAAAAATAATGCATCATATTAAAGGAAATAGCCTTCAAAAATGTGTGTATTAGGAGAAATAAGGACTGTCAGATAAATAAATTGTCTGGTTTCTATAATTTTCTATACTTTGTTTCAGAGAGTTATCAGAAGTTATCTCAATGTGGTGAGTAATTGACAATGGCATATTTTATACATATCATTTATGTAAGGGACACACAGTTAACTAGAATGTTATCAGGAGAGATATAAAGGATCATAATCAAATTCCCTGGCACGTCTGTTTTTCTTTCCTTGGGTGAAAGCAAATTCCACCTCTACAGAGGATCAAGCCTTATTCAACTATGGCTAACCACGGAATATTCTGTCATTTAGCTTTTTCTGGGATTTCATTTGCGTTTTTAAATATTTATTTGTTGATTTTAAATTGTATTCATATGTTGTGTGAATTAGTTATATTCACACTTTTGCTATCTGAACTTCTGATGAAGGGCAGTCAAGATACATTTTGAGTATCGAAGTTGTCAATAATAATAATAATAATAATAATAATAATAATAATAATAATTATTTATTATTTGTACCCCGCCCATTTGGCTGGGTTTCCCCAGTCACTCTGGGTGGCTTCCACAGAGACCAAAAATACACTAAAATGTCATACATTAAAAACTTCCCTGAACAGGGCAGCCTTAAGATGTCTTCTGAATGTCAGGTAGTTGTTTATCACTTTGACATCTGAAGGGAGGGCGTTCCACAGGGTGGGCGCCACTACCGAGAAGGCCCTCTGCCTGGTTCCCTGTAGCTTTGCTTCTCACAATGAGGGAACCGCCAGAAGGCCCTCGGCGCTGGACCTTAGCGTTCAGGCAGAACGATGGGGGTGGAGATGCTCCTTCAGGTATACTGGGCTAAGGCCGTTTAGGGCTTTAAATGTCAACACCAACACTTTGAATTGTGCTCGGAAACGTACTGGGAGCCAATGTAGGTCTTTCAAGACCAGTGTTATGTGTTCTTGGCGGCCGCCCCCAGTCACCAGTCTAGCTGCCGCATTCTGGATTAGTTGTAGTTTCCGGGTCACCTTCAAAGGTAGCCCCACATAGAGCACATTGCAGTAGTCCAAGCGGGAGATAACTAGAGCATGCACCACTCTGGTGAGACAGTCCGCAGGCAGGTAGGGTCTCAGCCTGCATACCAGGTGGAGTTGGTAGACAGCTGCCCTGGATACAGAATTGACCTGCGCCTCCATGGACAGCTGTGAGTCCAAAATGACTCCCAGGCTGCACACCTGGTCCTTCAGGGGCACAGTTACCCCATTCAGGACCAGGGAGTCCTCCACACCAGCCCGCCCCCTGTCCCCCAAAAACAGTACTTCTGTCTTGTCAGGATTCAACCTCAATCCATTAGCCGCCATCCATCCTCCAACCTCCTCCAGGCACTCACACAGGACCTTCACTGCCTTCACTGGTTCTGATTTGAAAGAGAGGTAGAGCTGGGTATCATCTGCATATTGATGAACACCCAGTCCAAACCCCCTGATGATCTCTCCCAGCAGCTTCATATAGATGTTAAAAAGCATGGGGGAGAGGACGGAACCCTGAGGCACCCCACAAGTGAGGGCCCAGGGGTCTGAACACTCATCCCCCCCCACCACTTTCTGAACACGGCCCAGGAGAAAGGAGCGAAACCACTGAATAACAGTGCCTCCAGCTTCCAGCCCCTCTAGACGGTCCAGAAGGATGTTATGGTCTAAGTGACGGACAATTAAAATCATACCCTCCAACATTTCTCTGATGAAAATAGGGATGTTCCAATTCTTGATTATTTTACTATTTATACCCCAGACATCTGACTGGGTTGCCCCAGCCACTCTGGGCAGCTTTCAACATATATAAAAACACAATAAAACATTTTTTTTTTTTTAAAAAAAACCCACCTTCCCTATACAGGATTGCCTTCAGACAGCTTGGGAGTCAGATAATTCCATACCCTCTAACATTTCTCCAATGAAAATAGGGACATCCTAAGGAAAAACAGGACATTCTGGGATCAAATCAGAAACCAGGACAGCTTCTCTAAATCAAGGACATCCCTAGAAAATAGGGACACTTGGAGGAACTGGTGGATGAAGTCATGCTCAGACATAGTATACCTGCTGAGATCAATAGGCTCAACTGAAATAAGATAATTTACTATAGTGAATCTACTTTGATTATGATTTGTTAGATATAACCAAGAAGTGGGGGAAACCATAATGGCTATAATTAATTTCTAGTTGTTTTGGAGAGAAGCATTAAATGCATACTTTCTGTTTCTGGAGATGACACCTACCTTAAATATTTCCACTGGAATCCCTGGTGACCTTGGTGGCTAGGAGTGCCTTTTGTCACCTTGGGCAGGTGCCACAGCTAGAATCATTCCTGAACTGTGATAGCTTGACCACAAGAGTTCAATCATTGGAAATGCCAAGACCCTAGTAATTCATTCTATACATGACTTCTCTTGTGGTTGATCTGGAAACTGCAGTGAGGGCAGAATGTTGCAATACTGGCTGCACTGGCTGCAGCTTTGTTACTAAGCTAAGTTAAAGGTATTACTATTAGTATGTAAAGCCATTAACAATTTGGAAACACTTTACATGCCAATTTGAATGTTTCAGTCCACAGAACTTGCACTTTTACAGACGCCACAAACTTCTTTATTTCAGCAAGTCTCCCCAGATATATATTTACATAGTTATCTATACTCTGTTTCAGTGATATTTATCTTTTGTATACTTTTTAATCAGTCTTGTGGGTTTTAACTGAGTTTAGCTGAGTTTTACCAATAGTTTGAGTGTGTGCATCACTTTAAAAGCTTTATGATTGTTGTCTACAAATCTTTCTAAATAGATACAGAGTGGTATATAATGTTCAGTAAATAAATGAATAATGTTGCAATGCATCTTGTTTTCTGCAGAAAAACAGATGACTGAAGGACAAGCTGGTAAATGCCTCTAAGAGAGATGCACATCTTCTATAGTACTGTTCCATAATTGTTTATATTTTTAGCATATGCCTCCCCCTATCAGTATTGTTTTCAGGCTGACTAACAGTAACACTTTTTTAAAAGCCCAGTAAAGAGGAGCAGGAGAAAGATAGCAAAATTTTAACCACAATAAATGAGTGAGCCCCATAATTTTTAAATAAATAAATAAACGCTCTTATTACCTGGAAAAACTTAATGTGCTGGAATAGCTATATGAGTGGATGGTCATACAGTAGCCCTGGTGACTGAAACTATTCAAAGCAGAGGTTGAGTTGAGCAAGGAAGAAATAATCCTGTCACATCCTCAAGATACCTTGTCAAGCTAATGCTTTATGTACCATAACTTGTATTATTAATAGTAGTTGTGTTGGCAATAGTAACTAACAGGCAGAGTAGTAGAAGGGACTCTCCCCACAAAAGATACCCCTTTAGCTATATTTGTGGAAGTAAATTCTTGATTAATCATACTTACATGTATGTATAGAGTGTGTATGACTAACATTTTGCTATCACTCTTTTCAGACCGAAATCATGTAACCGAAGCAATAGGTAAGATCAGATTGTTTCCCTTTTCTCAAGCTCCCTTTTATATATAGGAAGGATTTCTTCTATCCTTGCAAGATTTCAAAAACCCAATTTTCTGCAGTATAGGTTCATCGATTCATCTCCTGTCTAGGCATTTCCTATTGCTATGATGTTTTATTCCTGGAACCATGTTCAAATTGACAAGTGCAAGAGGCATTTCAAACTGAAGGCATTCCATAATGCTGACAACTTGGAGTTGGGCTGATAAGGGTCTTCCAGATATATCAAGAAAGGAAAGGATGAACTAGATCCATTAGCTAGAGAAGAGGAAGCCAAGGAGAAGGAGATGTGTGATCATGTTTATATGTTGGGGGGAATAAAAATAGGAAGAATAATATATGTATTCTTCTGGTTTAAACGTGTGACTTATAATGTACCAGGAATTCAAGCGGTAAAACATTGTGGGTAAGCCCTGCCACTGCCTATGTATGGTCACAACTGAAGCATTGACTGGCTCCAGTAATTTTCACGGCAGATCTGCCAAAAGCCACCTTCTGCTTCCTGCTTTTTTCAGATCCACTGTTAGATAGATCTCTCTCATGCAGAAGCTAAGTCAGGAAGAGCCATTTCCACCCCAGCAGGATTGCAGCCCAATTTCTCTCCCCACTGCCTCCCCCCCTCTGCCCATGACTACAGCTTGGCTGGTGAACTAAAGTGGTCATCACTTTCCTCTCTCTCCCATGTGAGCCTCTGGGCAGACCCATAACATGCCTTTTGGAGCACAGCCAATGGAGCACAGCCAGTGCTTCCAGAGGGAATAACAGCTGTCAAATTACAGGCAAAGAGGTCCAAGATTTTGTTTTGATTTTGTTTTTGTTTTTTTGTCCTCTGTGCTCGGTGTAAAACTTCTACTTTGCTTATTTCCCCTTTTGGTCTTTAACCTTTATTTTTGGAAGAATTGGATGAAATTGTCAGGCATGGTTTTTTTCCCCCATTCAGTGTTAATGAATCCTTCCAAAATTAAAAAGAATACCTGCTGCAAAGTTTCTGTAGACTTTCCGTTTGAGGTAGCTAACAATAAGCCACATAAATTGCCTTGTTGTTTTACAGTCATATATGAAAACAGTGTATATGAGAGAAGTTCTTCTGGGAAAGAAATCTTCCAAATTATGGACAAATAAGTGTAGGGTTGTTTTGTGCTGGGCACAAATCAAATTAAAATAAATTTGCTTCCCTGTCTGTGGTTTTGAGAGCAGTGATGTTAGTATGAGAATAGCACACATCATACAGGTATCCATAGGAAAGTAACCTGCACAATTGCAGGAGGACAGAGGCTATGAAATTATGATGAATGGAGGATGGGCTGCTTCAGGCCAGTGTTCTGCTCAAATTAAATCAAGTATCCGAGGAACTGAAGGAAAAGCTGGGTACATGTGTGCTAAGATTTACTCTTTTTCATTTATTGCTGTAGAAACTGAGAAACGCACAGGACAAGCAAGTGAGTATCCTTTTAATGAATAAGTAGCCACACAGTGCCCATAGTCTTTGATAAACTGCAAGCTTTTTTCCTGCACTTATGTGAGCCATTCTTACCAGCTCCTTGATACACAACAAAAGGCCAGCAGCAGACTTGGTGCTGAGAGAGCCCTTGGGGTTTTCTCTTTCTTCCAGATCTCCAGATAGGCATTTGGGAGGAAGGGTTGGAAATACATTTCAAAATGAGTCTACGAGCTGAAAATAGAGACAATGTACCTACTTTTATAACCCAAGGAAATCTTTAATAAAAATTAAAAATTAATTAAAATTATTTTCAAAACAGAAAATAAATATAATAAATTTAAATAATTAAAATTATTTTAAAAATAGAAAATGAAATAAACAAATCCATGTTCCTAGTAGAATAAAGAGCATGGGGAACAGGCTCACCTATTGACTGCTAAATAAATAACTTTACTGGATGTTGTGCTGATGAATCATTCAATGTTCTTGGGGCAGTGAAATAACTCATTATCATAAAAGTTTATATATGATAATAACAGTTTTCATGATATACATAGGAGGGACATGGCTACAGTGGGGCAGGAGGAGATGAACAGCTAGCAGTGGTGAGCACCAGGGGGTGGATGCCTGGTAGTGGCAAGGAACAAGAGGTCATGGGGGGTCACAGGGAGCAGCACTGTGGGTTTTGCATCTAGCATGCACTGAAAGCAACGTATGACCTATATGGATTTTCAGTTGTGTAGCTTGACCTCACATCTTAGTCACTCGTTTCTTCTCATATATTTTCCTAACTCTTCATTGTACTAATTCAAGTCATTCTTTTATAGATGTTTCGGATCGAGAATACAGTTTTGGTAAGACAAAACTTGATGTATGGATTTGGAGGCAGGGATTGAATTAACAGGGAAGGAGTAGGACAGTGACATGCATTTTGGTAGGAGGAAGTACTATATTTTGCAATTTGAATCAGAATTATTTTTTGCTAACATTTATTTCATGTATAGTTAGTACTATATAGAATTCCAAATATATAATAGTATTATGATTTTACCCTGCAATATATTTTTCTTAGGTTGGATCCAGATTAAGTTAGTTGCACTTAAAGGTAAAGTAAAGGTACCCCTGCCCATACTGGCCAGTCGTTTCCGACTCTAGGGTTGTGCGCCCATCTCACTTAAGAGGCCAAGGGGCCAGTGCTGTCTGGAGACACTTCCGGGTCATGTGGCCAGTGTGACGAAGCTGCTCTGGCGAGCCGGCACCAGCGCAGCTCACGGAAACACCGTTTACCTTCCCGCTATAAAGCGGTACCTATTTATCTACTTGCACTTAGGGGTGCTTTCAAACTGCTAGGTGGGCAGGAGCTGGGACCGAAAGACGGGAACTCACCCCACCGCGGGGATTCAAACCGCCGACCATGCGATCGGCAAGCCCTAGGCGCTGAGGTTTTACCCACAGTGCCACCCGCGTCCCTTAGTTGCACTTAGTCCGCCTTTAAATCAATGGGACAAATAGGTCACCATGACTAATTTCTTAATTTAATTTCAGTAGGACCTAAGGATGACCAAGGTCACATCTTCACCATACGTTTAAGACAATATTATACCACTTTCTCAGTAGTGGCTTTCCCCAAAGCATCTTGGAACTGTTATTTGTTAAGGTTGCTGGGAGTTGTGAGGAAACACACACAACCACCATTCCTTTAAAGCCCTAAACGGCCTCGGTCCTGTATACCTGAAGGAGCGTCTCCACCCCCATCGTTCAGCCCGGACACTGAGGTCCAGCGGTGAGGGCCTTCTGGTGGTTCCCTCAATGCGAAAAGTGAGGTTACAGGGAACCAAACAGAGGGCCTTCTCAGTAGTGGCGCCCACCCTGTGGAATGCCCTCCCATCAGATGTCAAGGAAATAAGCAGCTATCCTATTTTTAAAAGACATCAGAAAGCAGCCCTGTTTAGGGAAGTTTTACATGTTTAATGCTTTATTGTTTTTAACACTTGATTGGGAGCTGTCCAGAGTGGCTGGGGAAATTCAGCCAGATGGGTGGGGTATAAATAAATTATTATTATTATTATTATTATTATTATTATTATTATTATTATTATTTTCCCCTCACAGAGCTGCACTTTCCAGAGGATTGATGGTTAAACCACCATGGGAATTGTAGCTCTATAAGGCATCTCCTAACAGCTTTCAGCATCCTTAACAAACTGCAGTTCCTAGGATGCTTTAGGGGTAGTCATGAAATAGTAAAGGTAAAGGTAAAGGTACCCCTGCCCGTACGGGCCAGTCTTGACAGACTCTGGGGTTGTGCGCCCATCTCACTTAAGAGGCCAGGGGCCAGCGCTGTCCGGAGACACTTCCGGGTCACGTGGCCAGCGTGACATCGCTGCTCTGGCGAGCCAGAGCCGCACACGGAAACGCCGTTTACCTTCCCGCTGGTAAGCGGTCCCTATTTATCTACTTGCACCCGGAGGTGCTTTCGAACTGCTAGGTTGGCAGGTGCTGGGACCGAGCAGCGGGAGCGCACCCCGCCGCAGGGATTCGAACCGCTGACCTTTCGATCGGCAAGCCCTAGGCGCTGAGGCTTTAACCCACAGCGCCACCTGCGTCCCTAGTCATGAAATAATAATGCTATAAAAATAATTTGAGGATGTGGACTAAGTTTGTCATGATGCGCAACCCCATATATTTTGACAATGATATCACTAATTGGAATATTCTTTCACTTCAGGTCAAATCTTCAAGGAGCTGGGTAAGGCAAATGGCTTTTGATGAGGCAATGATTGTTCTGTACTGAAGTATTGTTTTCTAGTATGTTAATTGGGTCTAAATCACTTTATTAAATTCTGAAAAATTCTGGGTTGTTCACTTGTTTCATAGATGTTTCCCTGTTCTCTATGACTGATCAATTGTCTCTTCTGCTTGTAGAGGTTAGAAGAGCTCAGCAATACGCAGGTAAGGAAACTGTCATGATTAGGCTTAATGCATGGATGTGCAGACATGACTCAAATGTCATCACTCAGTGACTTTTCACTTGTGGTCCTTTTTCATATGAAAACATCACAGTAGCGATGGATTAATTCAATTTGTGCTTTCATAGTTTTAATGAATTCTGAGGCAATCAGAATTCAACATTGGGGCGGATAAAACTGTCCTATCCTTGCTCTAGTTGTATAAAAGTGCAGAACTGACATGCCGACAGACCAGAGAGGATCTGAGCGAACAGACTGAGAGGACTGTACTTTGCATGTGGCTGTCTGTATAGAGAAGTCAGCACTTGAGCTCTTTCTCATGTGTATTATTATTAATTAATCTCAAAAGAGCCCAGGGAAGAAAACAGATCCACAGTGTAAAATTAAAAACAAAACAAAAACGTTCTGAAACAGGGGAAGGGGTGATGACGACACCTCTACAGCCATGTCTTCTTATTGTACTGAGTTCCTACACAAGTGTGTTGGCATTTCTATATAGACAAACAAATTAAGTTTCTGTATCCAAGTTGTGCAGTAACTATAATTGGTCAGCTATGAAATAAAATGTGTTTTCTACAGCAGATTGCAACATCTACTGCTCCTGAACTAAACATGGTTTCCTTTCTCCATGTGATTGCTTTCCTTATAGTTGCTGTCACTTTGGATTCATATTATAAACATCCGGAAATCAGCACCAGTGAGGATAAAAAAAGAGCCAGCCTTCAAACTTTCCTCCCAGAGAAAGAAGAAACTGCTCTGGGAACTCGGATTTTTGTGGGGAAAGAAGGTTATGCTGCTGGGAAACACTACTGGGAAGTGGCGGTAGGAGAGAGGTTGGACTGGGAGCTTGGGGTGCTGACTCAGGCTGAAAGGGACAAATTCAGAGAGAGAAAGGTTGTTAAGCCCTTTCAGGAAGGCTGCTGGGCTCTGAGAAGCAGCCAAGGAAAATTCTTTTCCAGTCCATGTGAGAAAGAGATTGAAAAGAAGCAAAATGTGTCTTATTCAGTGATTGGTTTGTTACTGGATCAAGAAAAATGGGAAATCTCATTTTATAGCACTGGAGATGCCAAATTCCTTATAGATTCTATCCCCATTAAATCCACTGGCAAATTGTACCCATTTTTAGATTGTGGCAGTGCTTCAGAAAACAGTGGTCCAAAGCCATCAGAGAAAAGCAAAGTTTCAGAAAACAGTGGTCCCAAGTCAGTAAAGAAAAGCCTTACAAACTTTGTAAAGAAACACTTATAGAAAAGAAGAGTTTTCAGGGAAGAACTGTTGGCATGAAATGCCCAGGCTTCACAAGGAGGGTAGAATAATGGAAACAGTACTAGCACGATTGAACTGATGGATATTTTTCTTTGCTTTTGCCATTTCTTTTTCTTTTATTTGTTTTTAAAAACCACTGCTATGGGTGTACATTTACAGCACCAACTCAACCACCATACTGTATATTTTCCTTCATTTTTGTGTATGAGCCTTTGTCATATTTGTAAATAAAAAAATTAAAAAATACTAAAAACAGAGTTTGTTGGGAGTTGAATGCTAATAGTGGGGTCCTCACCCCCCACAAGTGAAAGCCTTTACGTAGTAGTGTTCATGTGCAAAGCAGGCAGCAGAGTCGAGATTAAAATGGGGCAAACTGTGTTTAAGGAAGAGCTGGGATAAGTAAAAAAGAAGGTGAAAGGGAACAGAGTGAATGTGAAAATGGGGAAACAAAAGGGATTGCAAAAAGGAGGGAATGGGAGACATGGAAATTGAGTTAAAGATTAAAGCAGGGGTATGCAACGGTCTGAAGAAGAGGAGGGGATGATGGCTTCATAACTGAGCAAAAGGTAAAAAGTGTGTTATTAGATATATGACTGAACAAACATGCTTGTACACCACATACAGCAACTCAATGCACAGGTCCAAGATGATTAGTACCTTTTGTGTGGAATCAATATGTGAATAGCATTATCAGCTAAACAAAAACAAAAGCAAAACTTGTCACAATAGGAAGTGGGGAAATACTGGTTTATTACATGGAAATGAAAAGAGGCAATGCAGATTGATGCTGCTTCATACAGCAAGTACAGACACCTTTACCCTAAAGAGCAAAGCGAGTCCCTAAGTAGTCCCTAAGTAGTTGTGTGCTACAGACTCCCACGAAAAAGAAAAGAAAACGGAGGGATATTTCTGATCCAGAAGCAAGCAGAACACAATGTGAGGGATTTGAGATGTGTGCCTTTTGAAAAAGTTAAGTTCTCCCCTTCAAGGCAACAGTGTCTCTCACTCATTTCTTGGTTTGTGGTCAAGTAAAGCGTGTGATCCCCTTCATGGATCACTGCCTTGCCGTGGCGAAGGGGCTTGAAGAACTCAGAGAAGCTATGAACTATGCCGAGCAGGGCACCCAAGATGAACAGGTCATAGTGGAGAGTTTTGACCAAACGTGATCCACCTGGAGGAGGAACCGGCAAGCCACTCCAGTATCCCTGCCAAGAAAACTCCATGGACAAAGACAACAGGCATATAAAAGTTATGACGCTGGAAGATGAGCCCCTCAGGTCGGAAGGCGTCCAACATGCTACTGGGGAAGAGCGGAGGGCAAGTACAAGTAGATCCAGAGCTGATGAAGCGGCTGGGCCAAAGCCGAAAGGACGCTCAGTTGCGGATATGCCTGGAAGCGAAAGGAAAGTCCAATGCTGTAAAGAAAAATATTGCATAGGAACCTGGAATGTAAGAACCATGAACATGGGTAAGTTGGAGGTGGTCAAAAATGAGATGGCAAGAATAAATATTGACATCCTGGGCATCAGTGAACTAAAATGGACGGGAATGGGTGAATTCAGTTCGGATGACCATCATATCTACTACTGTGGGCAAGAAACCCGTAAAAGAAATGGAGTGGCCCTCATAGTCAACAAAAGAGTGGCAAAAGCTGTACTGGGATGCAATCTCAAAAATGATAGAATGATCTCGATACGAATCCAAGGCAGACCTTTTAACATCACAGTAATCCAAGTTTATGCACCAACTACTGGTGCTGAAGAAACTGAAATTGACCAATTCTATGAAGACTTACAACACCTTATAGAAGTGACACCAAAGAAGGATGTTCTTCTCATTATAGGGGATTGGAATGCTAAAGTAGGGAGTCAAGAGATAAAAGGAACAACTGGCAAGTTTGGTCTTGGAGATCAAAACGAAGCAGGGCAAAGGCTAATAGAGTTCTGTCAAGAGAACAAGCTGGTCATCACAAACACGCTTTTCCAACAACACAAGAGACGACTCTACACATGGACATCACCAGATGGGCAGCATCGAAATCAGATTGATTATATTCTCTGCAGCCAAAGATGGAGAAGCTCTATACAGTCAGCAAAAACAAGACCTGGAGCTGACTGTGGCTCAGATCATCAGCTTCTTATAGCAAAATTCAAGCTTAAACTGAAGAAAGTAGGAAAAACCACTGGGCCGGTAAGATACAATCTAAGTCAAATCCCTTATGAATACACAGTGGAAGTGAGGAACAGGTTTAAGGATTTAGATTTGGTGGACAGAGTGCCTGAAGAACTATGGATGGAGGCTCGTAACATTATACAGGAGGCAGCAACGAAAACCATCCCAATGAAAAGGAAATGCAAGAAAGCAAAGTGGATGTCCAATGAGGCCTTACAAATAGCCGGGGAGAGAAGGCAAGCAAAATGCAAGGGAGATCGTGAAACATACAGGAAATTGAATGCAGATTTCCAAAGAATAGCAAGGAGAGACAAGAAGACCTTCTTAAACAAGCAATGCAAAGAAATAGAGGAAAGCAATAGAATGGGAAGAACCAGAGATCTGTTCAAGAAAATTGGAGATATGAAAGGAACATTTCGTACAAAGATTTCCATAATAAAGGACAAAAGTGGAAAGGACCTAACAGAAGCAGAAGACATCAAGAAGAGGTGGCAAGAATACACAGAGGAATTATACCAGAAAGAAACGGATGTCTCATATACCCCAGGTAGTGTGGTTGCTGACCTTGAGCCAGACATCCTGGAGAGTGAAGTCAAATGGGCCTTAGAAAGCACTGCAAATAACAAGGCCAGTGGAAGTGATGGTATTCCAGCTGAACTATTTAAAATTTTAAAAGATGATGCTGTTAAGGTGCTACACTCAATATGCCAGCAAGTTTGGAAAACTCAGCAGTGGCCAGAAGATTGGAGAAGATCAGTCTACATCCCAATCCCAAAGAAGGGCAGTGCCAAAGAATGCTCCAACTATCGCACAATTGCACTAATTTCTCACGCTAGCAAGGTAATGCTTAAAATTCTACAAGGAAGGCTCAAGCAGTATGTGGACCGAGAACTCCCAGAAGTGCAAGCTGGATTTAGAAGAGGCAGAGGAACCAGAGACCAAATTGCAAACATGCGCTGGATTATGGAGAAAGCTAGAGAGTTCAAGAAAGACATTTACTTCTGCTTCATTGACTATGCAAAAGCCTTTGACTGTGTCGACCATGGCAAACTATGGCAAGTTCTTAAAGAAATGGGAGTGCCTGATCACCTCATCTGTCTCCTGAGAAATCTCTATGTGGGACAAGAAGCTACAGTTAGAACTGGATATGGAACAACTGACTGGTTCAAAATTGGGAAAGGAGTACGACAAGGCTGCATTTTGTCTCCCTGCTTATTTAACTTATATGCAGAATTCATCATGCGAAAGGCTGGGCTGGATGAATCCCTAGCCGGAATTAAGATTGCCGGAAGAAATATCAACAACCTCAGATATGCAGATGACACAACCTTGATGGCAGAAAGTGAGGAGGAATTAAAGAACCTTTTATTGAGGGTGAAAGAGGAGAGTGCAAAATATGGTCTGAAGCTCAACATCAAAAAAACGAAGATCATGGCTACTGGTCCCATCACCTCCTGGCAAATAGAAGGGGAAGAAATGGAGGCAGTGAGAGATTTTACTTTCTTGGGCTCCATGATCACTGCAGATGGTGACAGCAGCCACGAAATTAAAAGACGCCTGCTTCTTGGGAGAAGGGCAATGACAGGCCTAGACAGCATCTTGAGAAGTAGAGACATCACCTTGCCAACAAAGGTCCGTATAGTTAAAGCTATGGTTTTCCCAGTAGTGATGTATGGAAGTGAGAGCTGGACCATAAAGAAGGCTGATCGCCGAAGAATTGATGCTTTTGAATTATGGTGCTGGAGGAGACTCTTGAGAGTCCCATGGACTGCAAGAAGATCAAACCTCTCCATTCTGAAGGAAATCAGCCCTGAGTGCTCACTGGAAGGACAGATTGTGAAGCTGAGGCTCCAGTACTTTGGCCACCTCATGAGAAGAGAAGAATCCCTGGAGAAGACCTTGATGTTGGGAAAGATGGAGGGCACAAGGAGAAGGGGGCGACAGAGGACGAGATGGTTGGATAGTGTTTTCGAGGTTACCAGCATGAGTCTGACCAAGCTGCGGGGGGCAGTGGAGGACAGGAGTGCCTGGCGTTCTCTGGTCCATGGGGTCACGAAGAGTCGGACACGACTAAACGACTAAACAACAACAACAAAGCGTGTGATTCATAAATGCACTTCTGAAACAGAATTTCATTGTCTGTCTGAAGTCTGGTTCCTGCATATAGGAAAGTGTCAATTAAGCTTTCTGGTAAATACAAGGATTTGTATGCTGATCTTTACTGCAACTGTTAGGGGTCAGGATATTTGCTATACCTTCCAGGTCATGTCTTAGATAGGAGCTTGTACCAGGGTCACAGATACTTCATGAGAGATATATTTTATATTAAACCAATGCTAGCTGCACTAATGCCATAATCTATTGGTTTTCAACCAGTGTACCATCTATTGGTTGGAATACTTTTATTCTTTTAATCTAGAGGGGAGAAAGTCTTTTGGATATTGAAAAGTAAAATTGATTTTGGTAGGGAGGAAAGCTGCATGCAACTGGAAGCAAGTGTTCCATGCACATTTTAAAACACTGTATTGAGCTTGTTGATAAGGGATACACAAATTCAATAAATTATGTCTTGTGGTAAGCTTTATATATGGAATCACTCTTGTCTGAAAATCATACTTGGGCCCCCTTACATGGATGGTCTTCCCCTGTCCACATATGTCTCAAAATATTAATTAATTAATTAATTACAATGGAACTATGCACACTGAATAAGCACTGTAGAAGCCCTACTGTGATGAAAACAAGAAGGTTAAAAATTGCAGGCCTAGCAACTTGAAATGTTATCAGTTGCCACTGATTGTAACTTTCTGTAATTAATTCTAATTCTAGGTATCTGATTATACAGTGGCACTTCGGGTTACATATGCTTCAGGTTACAGACTCCACTAACCCAGAAATAGTACCTCGGGTAAAGAACTTTGCTTCAGGATGAGAACAGAAATCATGCAGCAGCAGTGCAGTGGCAGCAGGAGGCCCCATTAGCTAAAGTGGTGCTTCAGGTTAAGAACAGTTTCAGGTTAAGAATGGACCTCCAGAACAAATTAAGTACTTAAGCCGAGGTACCACTGTAATTAAAATAGATGTCAGTAATAATACAGAGGAGGGGAAGTACAATATACGGTTTGCACCAGAGTTAGGGATAGTGAGAGTTCTGAATGTCTGACCAACACTTTTAAGCTGGGCACTGTTGATAAGTGTCTTAGGTTCTCCAACAACCACTGTAGGATCTGCAAATCAGCAGTGTTTTCCCTTACCAAGATTTGGGTGAGATGGAGTTATTGGAGATGGCTGGTGCAGAGTTCCTTCAGTGTCTAAATTGCTAACCCTGATCTGACTCCAGACCAAACTTTCAAATTTCCAATGGTCTTCCCTTGCATTTGTCATTCCACTGCCACACACACTTAGCTGGGCCAATAAGAAGAGGATAAGGAGATCTGAGATGTGACAAACATGTTTTCTTCAGTAGTGCTACAGTGAACCCACATCTGGGAAATTACTGGCTTCCTTTGTAATTATCAAAATGATTGTGATTAATGTTAATTTACTATATGTCGCCCTGAAGCTCCAGCGGTCACTAGCTCAGTTTGTGATTAAGGCTGGATGATCATTTTTAAAATGTGCTGCATTCTGAATTGGACCTAGGGGCTAAGAAGGGCATCAATCAGATCTCAGTAATGTTATATTTTATAACTGAGGACTCAAGGAGCAGCTGTTCAAAACCTGGCTGAGATAATGTGACAACAAAGGCATTTCTGCCAAGGGCGCAAATTTGCCCTCAGCATGGTGATATTAGCAGTGTTGCTAGCAGCGCTGCTTCCTCCTTCAGTGTGCCAGCAGCGTCCTCTTAAATGTGCCATCAGTGAGCCCATCCCTATTCCTCACAAATATTATCAACTAGGTGATTTCATCATCGGAGGCATTGCTTCTCAAATGATCCTGCTTTCTGAAGAGAAAACTTTCGAAAAAGGCCCCATTCAACAACAGAATCGAGAACCTGTGTAAGGATGCTCCCTTGTTGGTTATTTGCTTTTGTGTAAGGGGAAAAAATGTGTAAAGAACATTTTAGGAAATATATAATCTGACATGTGGTGCTTACAACAAATTGTGCCAGAAATATGGAGGGGTCGTGTTCAGAGTTCCAGCCTTCCAGTTATTTTGGTTAGAGCACAGTGCTGACAACGCCAAGGTGGTAGGTTCAGTCCCCATATAGGACAGCTGCATATTCCTGCATTACAGGGAGTTGGGCTAGATGATCCTCAGGGTCCCTTCCAACTCTATGATTCTATGAAAAATGCTTCTGCACAATATTCTAGTTCATTCTCCCTCCCACTGCTCCTTTCCACTGGATTACAGGTGTTCCATAAATACATTAGTTTAGGAGACTAGCAGCAGGAATAATTTGTACAGACGGGAACTGGGATGGTATTTCCAATTGTCTTGTTTCTCACTACAAAAATGAATTCCAAGCTACAGCTGAGATATATCCCCTCCATTGAAATAGTAATAAAGAACAATACTGTAGTTAAAAAGCAAACAAACCCTACATTCTGGAAATGTGGAAGGAAATCATGGGGAACATGCATTTCCTTTCCTTTAGCTAAGTAACTACACAGAGCATCAACCTCTTCAAAGAATGGCTCCTTCCTTGTGTGCCTGCCTTGAAATACAACACATGGACTTAAACTTGTGGGGAGGGTGGAATTCCTTTTAATATTCTAATGGTAGCCCATCCCCATCAAAACCACATTTCAACTTTCCTTTGGACATGGGTGTGCATGTTCATTTTTTAAAAAAATTTTTTTATTGGATTTTCACATTTTATAGACACAGACACACACACACAAAAAAAGACAAAGACAACACATATATAATTTCATATCCTTACTTTCCTAACCCCACTTCTTGACCTCCCCCCACCCCCCCTTCATACATCCTAATTCAATTGAATTAGCTCAGCAAGCTCATATCTCTCATCCTTTACATATTGTTGTTATATATATATATTTTTAAAAAAACTTAATTCTTATTACTTGGCCAAATTTTACTTATCCAATTTTCTTATAAATATTAAATCCTTTTCTAAGGTCGACCCAAATTCCTTCCACGAATTTCCCCCTTTTTATCTTAAAAATAGGTCATAATAATCAAACACAAAGGTCATAAAAATTTTAAAATTCTTTCTCCCCCCCCCTCCCCGGTTTCTGTCCCTTCCCTAATAAATGTCCACAAAAACAGTTTTTAGCCTGGATTCCTCACATCTGAGGCCTTCAAGTCTCTGTCAGTCTCTCTGTGCCGATTTTGTTGGTAACCCTCTTTGTTGGTCATCGGGTCTTGAAGGAGCTCTAGCACAGTCCCATCAGATTTTCTTCCATCCAAAATACTTGATAGCAGCTGCTGTGAAAGGTCAACTGATCTCCCATACTCAAAGAGGAAGCCCCAATCATATTTCTTATTTCTTTTAAATTCAGATATTCCAAGTGTTCCGGGGGCTTCCTCCCTCCTCTTTCGCATCTTTCGCAGATTTATGATCCAAAGGTCTTCTTCTTTATGTTCTAGCAATGTAGGCTTCTGGTTGGTACTCTCCGTCTGTACTTGCTCCACTCCTTCTTCCCTCTCCTCCAGTTCCAAAGATGTCTCTTCTAATTCAGCTGCAGATTTTTTTCCAGTCAAATCCTTTGTGCATTGAGCAGAGTTACTTGTTTTAGAGTTCAAGGTTATAAGTTGTTTATTCATAGCCATACTCTGCTCCTGCAGTATTCCCACGAGAAAAAACATTCTTTCTATCTCTGCCTGTAATTTTCCATCTGCAGCCATTGTAATGTTTCAGTGTTTCCCCTAGGGGGATTCTGGTTACTTAATAGTCCTTTCCCAACAGTCCGTTACTTTGTTATTTCACTACTTTATTCCCAACCACTTTGATTCAAGTGTAACAAATTTAGTCCAGAGAGGTGTTAAATAATAAGATTTTTAACTTTCACTGCCCGTTTGACAGCTCCTTTGACAGCTGTCAAACTCCTTGTTCCTTTTTCTCCAGCTCACATACAGGACACTCCCGGGTCCGGGGGGGGGGGGGTTAGACAAAAACTTCTAAGATTCCGCTCTTACTCTCCAGCACAAATCTTCTTCTGTCAAATTCATGGAAATATTATCTTTTAAGACACACCGAAAAGAAAGAACTCTCCACCTTAGTTTTCCGATCCTTGCTTTAAATCTTCTGTAGGTGGGGGGTGTGTGTGCGGACTTCCCTTTAGCACATCCCCTGGTCGTACCGAATTCAAAGGTAAAAGTTTTAGAGTCCAAATTCCATTCTACTCATGGGTTAATTAAAGTCCAAATTTCAGGGAAAAAAGTCAGCGCTCTCCGGCCATGGCTCGCGGCTTCACTCCACTGCAGTAGCGGTCCACTCACAGCACCACGCCGCTCCCCGTACCCTCTCCACAGCCTTTAAAAAGGCTCTTCGTGGGTCGGGGGGGCGCTTAAGGTGCCCGCCGAGTCACCAAGTCCGCAGGCTTCCGCGCCTGCAGTTTCTGAGGGTCCCCGCGTCGCCGTCGCGGTAGAACCCTTCTCCAGTGGAGCCGATTCCCTCCGGAGCTCGGAGGGAATCCGCCATTAACCAGATCACGCTAACCCGGAAGCCCTGGGTTTGCATGTTCATGAATGGCTCAGCAAGACCTACTCATGCAATGGAACCAATGCTACGTAGAAAAATGAAACAGCTCTTTCTGCATACTTCCTTGAAGTGTGTTCAATTTTGTCCATCATATTATTGTCCAATGCTGTTTTAAATAAATCTGATAAATGAATTATCTGCAGCAATGGGGTGGTATTGGTGTCCTACTCCAAAGCAGACGATCTTGGTGGCATGCAAAACAGCAGTAATTGTTTTATCAAGAGTGAAATGCACCTTTGAGATAACCTGTCATTGTCATTGTAGCTTTCTGACTAAACATTACCAGCATGTCTTGGCCTTGGCCTTTGCAGTAAAGGAGATCAATGAAAACCGCCAGATCTTACCCAATGTCACCCTGCGGTTCCACATCTATGACAGCTATTTCAGTACAATGTGGACCTGTCATGCAACCATCGAGTTTCTTTCCACACTGAACAGATTTAAGCCCAACTACAAATGTGACACTCAGAGTAATCTGGTCGCTGTCATTGGGGGACTTAGCTCTGAAACTTCTCTACACATTGCAAGCATCCTGCAAATCTACAAGATTTCACAGGTAAGAAGAGAAGGGGATATTAACAAATTTCACCATTTGCTTGCCTTTTACAATTTGGTTATGGGGGTCTGAAACAAGAGTGAATGAAATGAGCAGGATGAGAATGATGCAAAACAGTCATCATAGTTCATTCCTACATGGGAAACTCTGTTCTTCTTATTTATTCATTGCCCCCCGCCCCAAAAAGGAAAAAAACAAAAGATCACACTGATTTGAATTAGTGTGCATTGGCCAATTTACATGTATAGATGTAAATTGAGAAACAATTACTATAAAAGAAATAAAAATACAACTGAAAAGTCAGTGACCAGCTCCCCTGTCTAACTTGATAGACTGCAAGTCCCATGTTCTCTCTTCTGTTCCTTATAAGATGAACAAGCCTAGGTGAACTTCAGGCTTGTACACATACCTCTTTTCCTCCTGGACAGCTCATGAAAGTAGGAATCTGGATGCTATCATAGCCATTTTTGCTTAACCAAAACTGATCGTATTATCCAAACCAATATTGAACCAATATTGAACAAAACGTTCCAGATAACAACTCTTATTAGCGGCATACACAGAATGAGATTTCATTTTGCATTTTTAATGTTTTTCTGACTCTCCACCACTTTTTCCTTTTTCTCTCCTCCTCACTTTCATCATTAGCTTTCGTATGGCTCTACTTCAGCAATGAATGAGAAAACCCAAGTTTTTCCCACTTTCCAGATGGTCCCCAAGGAAGCCCATCAATATATGGGGATTCTGCAGTTACTTCTGCATTTCAGGTGGATCTGGATTAGCATCCTTGCTGTGGATGATGATGATGGAGAAAGATTTTTGCAAATTGCACTCCCATTATTTTTACAGAAGGGCATTTGTTTTGATTTCATCAACAGACTCCCTAGGTTCACTTTTATCTCTAAAGCTTTGAATACAGCAGACTTGCTTCAGGGAATATATGAAGTTATTATGAAGAGAAAAGCGAATGTACTGGTGTTTTATGGAGAAATCCAGGCCATAATCCTTTGGAGAACATTCCTATACATCCCAGTGACAGTTAATCCTAAAGGTAAAGTATGGATTATGTCAGCCCAAATTGATATTATAGCTTTTAACTTTCATACGCAATGGGATTTTAAAGTCTTTCAAGGTGCTATAGCCTTCGCAAGGCATTCAAATATACTCCCGAGATTTCAACAATTTCTTCTGGGAAGAAACATTTTCAGGGCCAAAGAAGATGGTTTTATCAAAGAGTTCTGGTAAAATGCATTCAAATGTAAATTCCCAAATATTTAAAGGTATTTTACAACATCTGTCTCAAAAGACAATTGAAGTGTGTGCCTTCAGGGTTGAGGTCAAACTGCTGGAGAGTTACAGTACCTGCTGTGGCTGTAGAGACTGACACGGGAGAGACGTGTTTTGTTGCGGTTGGGGCAGATGAAGGTGTCCGGTTGTGCTCATTTTCAAGACAACTGTCATCAAATTTGGAACACTATATATATATATATATATATATATATATATATATATGATCTGATAACGTGGATATTCTTTCCTTGTACTTTGTTATTTTAACTCATGCGCAACTACTCATTCTACATGCCTATTTTATAGTTATGTTTCTTATATGTTAGTTTTCTTCTCATTACCATTGTCTTCTCTTTTTTATATATTTTATAAAATGAAATAATAATTAAAAATTTCACCCCAAAAAATGAAAAGAGAAATCTATATGTTTTAAATTTATTACATTCTTTTAGGTTCTTAGCATTAGGAAAATGTGGTGAGATGAGTTTTACAAACAGTATTTCTTGTGACTAATGTAACACCACAATGACAAATATAACATTTATTTATTTATTATTATTATTATTTACCCGCCCTTCACCCTAAGGTCACAGGATGGGTTACAAGATTAAAAACAACAACATGAAAAACAGTTTAAAACCACTTACAACCACAAAAATGAGGTGGTTCCTAAAAATATACACCTCAAATGTCAAAGGCCAGGATAAAGAAATGGGTATTCAGCATTTGCTTGAAGCTGTACAGTGGTACCTCGGGTTACAGACGCTTCAGGTTACAGGCGCTTCAGGTTACAGACTCTGCTAACCCAGAAATAGTACCTCGGGTTAAGAACTTTGCTTCTGGATGGGAACAGAAATCACACGATGGCGGTGCAGCGGCAGCAGCAGTCCCCATTAGCTAAAGTGGTACCTCAGGTTAAGAACAGTTTCAGGTTAGGAACAGACTCCGGAATGAATTAAGTTCTTAACCTGAGATACCACTATATGATGAAGGCGCCAGAAGCACCTTTGCTGTTCCTGGTAGCCTGAGGCTGCATTGAAGACGAGAGTCTGCCCTGTGTATGTCTGTTTAATTACTGTTCACATTATTCCATTCACTCCCCAAGTGTGAACCCTTTGCAGTGTAAAAGAGAATTTGCTGGCTTTGAATGTTTCACTCAACAATAACACACTTGAAAGAAATCAGAGGGGAAAGTTAATATTGTAGTGCACCACTTACCTTACCACACAGCGGCTACTAATTAGTTGGTTATCAGTGGACTGTGGTGTATTAATACAGAGTGACAAGTTGGGGGGGGGGGTTGTCAGCAGAGACAACCATAAAATCATAGAACAAATTACAGGACATAAATTACAAGCATAAAGTTAAAATTCCTATAAACAATGATACTTTTCTGTTACTCAATGAGGGCAAAATATTGAGTGTGTTCTGCTAAGAGTTGTGAAGTTGCATGTGCTCGGAATGTCTTGTTTTTCCACCCAGAAGCGCAAGGTCTATGAATTATTAGTCCGATAAAGGATTCCGGGGGGCGTGGCCCTGTACGAAGCCTAGGGAGGTGAGGGCCTAAGGCACACCCCCTATCAGTGACCATGGGGGAGTTCCTAGTTGATGTGCATCTACTGGTGATTAAACCTTCCCGGACTTCAAGCGGACAGGCTGAAGTCAGATATAGTCAGTTAGGACCAATGCTTAAGCTCATCACCTGTAACCAACAAAGTGGTGGCCTTTTTTAGCCCATTAACCTTAATAATTGTGTCATGTGTCATTATTTCCACCTGAGGGGGAGGACTCGCCAAGCAAGAGTTGTGAAGTTGCATGTGCTCAGAATGTCTTGTTTTTCCACCCAGGAGCTCAAGGTCTATGAATTATTCTCCCCTCTCCCTTTTACCTTTGCAACAGGCAGGCTTTCCTAAGTTTATATATATACTGTACATACCCTCCAACATTTCTCTGATGAAAATAGGGATGTCCCATTCCATAATTAAATTTTTACTATTTATACCCCACACATCTTACTGGGTTGCCCCAGCTGCTTCCAACGTATATAAAAACATAATAAAACACTCAACATTTTAAAAAAAACTTTCCTATACAGAATTTCCTTCAGACAGCTCGGGGTCGTATAACTCCATCCCCTCCAACATTTCTCCAATGAAAATAGGGACATCCTAAGGAAAAGCATGACATTCCAGGATCAAATCAGAAACTGAGATGGCTTCTCTAAATCAGGGACATCCCTGGAAAATAGGGACTCTTGGAGGATCTGTATGTATATAGAAGTAGCTCCAAATCAAGTAAATCAATAAAAAATACTTAACTAACTCAGGTTCTGCAATGCCAAACCCCATGCTACACCCATCCTGGCTACACCCATGCTTGTGTAGCAGTGCTACTCAGCCAGGGAATCCTGCTGGCATCCCTGGTTGAATGTCCCTTCTCAGTGAAACTTGACTAGCACCAGATCTTCTAACTCTTAGATCCCCCGTGAAAACACTGTTGTTCTCTCAAGCATATAATGGAAAGGGGGCATAATGATGGCAGCAACCATATTTTTCTCCCTGGAAAAGAAGGCAACTGTGGCCCTATTAAGAACACCCAGACTTTCAGCCTGCTTGGACCACCTGTTACAAGTCTGTGGATCTGAGGTGAGGGAGAAAATATGAGACATTAAAACACAGCTTGGATTTATCTTGTAAAACTAGGTTTTTAAAAAGAATCTTTGGAAATTCTGCCGAGTCCACCTGAGAAAGCACCACTGAAGAAGTTGATACTCTTCCATCCAATGCCACATGGAGTTTTCTTTCAACTTCATCATAATCGTTCAATGTATGTAGCTGTTAGTGTTCCTTTTTCAAGAACTGTTATATAAGTCATGTACAGATACATAAGAAGAGCATTGCTGGATCAAACCAAAGGCCTTTCTAGCCTAGCTTTCTGTTCTCACTGTGTCCAACCACAAGATACATGTTTGAAGCCCACAAGCTGAAGCAGAGTGCAAGAGCAGATACCCTTCTCTGCAGACATAGTGACCACATTACAGGCAGAGATGAGTCTGGATAGTATCTGTTTGCAAAAGCTATTAAAAAAATTATTACGCTAAGAGGTTAAACAGTACGTTAACAAAAACCTCAAAGGAAGAGAAAAAATGAGCGAATGTCCCAAAATAAATGTTATGTTGTAGCAATGTGGTCAGTTCTACAATCAGCCTAAAATACATTCTAAAGTTTGTTTGTTTTTTACTGTTCCCCTTCTGAGGGTTTTGCCAACACAACTTTCATACTTTCTCCTAATCCATGTAATTAGTGAGATTTAGGTATTGTTATTATTACTAATAATTATTTATTCAGTTTATATACCACCCTTTATCTAAAGATCCCAGGGTGTTGTACAACATTAAAACATTAAAAATACAATATCAGTATTAAGAGACTGTTTGACTTAAACAGGGGACAGAAAGTACAATTTATAAGTGGGAAACACTCAATGAACTGAGGGAGGTAAAGAAAGGAAACTCCCTCTCTAGGCAATTAATGAGCAAAGAGCAAAGAACAAAGCCAATGAAAGCGGAAGAGAAGGCTCCGACGCCATTACAGAAACTGAAGCGTGGTGACTAACAGCTTCTAATAATTAATGTACTCTGATAGCCTGTACTAAAGTAAATTATTCCTACTCACCAGCATATGAGGGATTTCCCTGAAACGGGGTTTCAGTGGTGTTTGACGGAGACAGTGTGGAGACTTGAAAGCTCCCGTCGGAAACCCCTCCTCTCTTTTACAAACTTTACAAAATCTGCTATTAGAACAGAAGACATCTAGTGGAGTGAACACAACACTGCAACTGGTTTTACTTTTTGTCCCTCTTTCCTTCCCCTTCACAGACTTTATCTATTTTTGTGACTTTTGTGGCTATGGTGATCCACCTGCACCCTCATATGATGCTCAACTAACAGGACCACACCTAATATTTAACAGACAGACTTTACCTTGATACCAGCGTTTTGTATGATTACTTTAAGTCTCTTTTTCTCCTTTCTGGATTGGGAGGAGGAAGAAGACTGAGCTAACACCTGGAATAGCCTGAATAGAGGCAAGAAGAGGTGCAAGAAGGCTGCTGACCTACTGAAATATTATTGGACCATATTGGTTATAGTGTTATTATTTGGTTATAGTGTTATTATTTGGGGTCGGTGTAAATTTAGGAGGTGTGTTTCCTGTCAGGATATTTGATAGTGTGCAGTGCGTGGATTTTGTAATTGTATTTTGGTGAGAATGTCGAACACAGCAAAGAGGGGGGAGGGGGGAGACACCTTCTGAAAGAAAGGGATCGAAGCAAGAACAAGACTTCAAGGCAGACATACTAAGAATGTTTGCGGAAATCAAACAAAGTGAAAAAAATTTAGAAGTAAAACTAGAACAGGTAGACAATAGGATAGGGAAAATGGATAAAAAGATGGACGAAACAGTCAATGAATTAAAAGGTCAAATAAAGGAAGTATTTAGGAGAACTCAGGTAACAGAAGAAGGGTTGAAAAAGACGAGAATAGAATTGAAAGAGGTAAGACGTGAGGAGGAGAAGATCAAAGTAGAGCTATTAGAACTAAGCAAAGCGCAAGAAGACTTGAAAGACATAATTGCTTTGAATGAACTAAGATTAAGGGAGGCTAACCTAAGACTTAGAGCTGTGCCAGAAAGACAAGGAGAAAATATTAAAGAGAATTTGATTGTAGAATTAGCCCAATGGATGGAAATACCAACAGAAGAGATGGCAAAATCAGTTCAAACGGCATTCAGACTAAAAATAAAAACAACCAGAGCTAAAAAATTTGTAGGAGATTGCCTGATTATATTTAAAGAAAAGGAAATGAGAAATATGATTTTGCAAAGAAATAGAGAAAAAAGATTGTGCATTAATGGGAATTATATAATAATTTTCAAAGACTTACCAATTAGAATTCTGAAACGTAGAGAGCCGTATAAAGCATTGGCACAGACGTTGAAGAAAAATAATATAGAGTTTAAATGGGAATATCCGGAGGGCATCTCATTCATGTATAGAAGCAAGAGGCATAGATTGGTTAAACCAGACGAAACTAGCAAATTCCTAAGAAAATATAAAGAACTGAGACTAGAAAAAGAGGAAGACAAAATAAGAGAGGCAGCAGGGGGTGCTGAGGAAGAGATAGAGGAGGTAGCAGAAGAGTTAAGAGGAGAAGAAGAAGAACAGGAGGAAGAAGAATTAGCTGAAATATAAGAAAAGAAGTAATTTAGGTAGGTTCAATCACCATGGTATTAAAGATTTGGAGTTGGAACATTAATGGGATAAACAAGAGAAAAAAAGGGAACAAAATCCAAAAAATCTTGAAAAAAGAAAATGTAGACATTATTTGCTTACAGGAGACCCATATAACAAGAAGACATAAAAGAATTCTGATAAATAAAACACTGGGAAATGAGTTCATATCATCTGATAAAGTCAAAAAAAGAGGTGTGGTTATTTATGTTAAAAAACAGATTGAGGCCCAGCAAATCTTTAAAGATGAAAACGGAAGGATAATGATGGTACAAATTAAATGGCATGGACAAAATGTAATTATAGTAGGACTATACGCTCCAAATGATAATAAATCCGAGTTTTATAAAACCTTGGAAGAAAAACTAGCTGAATACGTAGATCAAAAAATGATTATACTCGGCGATATGAATGGGGTGGTCTCATTAGAAATGGACAGACTAAGAGATGGGGGGGGTAAGGAAGGGAAGCTGCCCAGAACCTTTTTCTCATTGGTTAAAAACTGTAACCTAATAGATGCCTGGAGACTTAGACATCCGCTGGAAAAGCAATTTACATACCACTCTGAGCCTAACCAATCACTGTCCCGAATAGATCAGATCTGGGTCTCGAACGAACTAACACCAAGAATTATAAGGGTAGAGATTCAGGCCAAAATAATATCTGACCACAACCCAATAAAGATGGAACTGAAAGGTCTGGAAGAAGGTACTTTTAGATGGAAACTGAAGGATTATCTCTTAGATGACCAAGATATAGTTGAAAAAGCGCAGAAAAGGATGAAAGAATTTTTTGAGGACAATATGAATAAAGGCACCAAAACTAAAGTGGTATGGGATGCGGGCAAGGCAGTGATGCGGGGCTTTTTTATCCAGCAGAATGCTATTAAAAATAAAGGAAGAGATAAAGGGAAAAAGGACATTCTGAAACAGATAACGGACTTGGAGGGGAAATTAGTTAAAAAACCTAATAATAAGAGAATAAAAGAAAATATTAAAGTACTGCAAGCCCAGTATGCAACAATAATAAATAGGGAAGTAGAGTGGAACATAAAAAAACTAAGACAAAGAACGTTTGAGTTTGCGAACAAGTCAGGGAAGTTTCTGGCATGGCAAACCAAGAAAAGAAAGGAACAAAGCACAATAAATAAAATTGTAGTGAACGGAGAAGAAATAACTAACCCCAAGGAAATAAGGAAAGTTTTTCTGGATTATTACAGAGGATTATATAAAAATAGAGAGAGATTTAACCAGAGAAAAATAGAAAGATTTTTGAAAGATAAGCAGGTTCAGAAGATCCCAATAGAGAAAAAAGAGCAATTAAACACCTCAATAGAGATAGAAGAAATAAAATTAGCAATTAAAGATTTAAAAAGAGGAAAAGCCCCGGGACCAGATGGCTTCACGGCAAGCTACTATAAAGAAATGGAAAATACTGTACTGGCACCACTGAGAGAAGTAATGAATAATATCTTGAAAGAAAAAGAAATACCAGATACTTGGAAGGATGCTTTTATTACTTTAATCCCAAAACAAGACTCAGATCTGTCGCAAGTTAAGAATTACAGGCCGATCTCGCTGTTAAATGTTGATTATAAAATTTTCGCAGGAATATTGGCAAGTAGAGTTAAAAACATATGGTCAGAATATATCCATGGAGATCAGGCGGGCTTTCTGCCGGGCAGGCAAATGAAAGATAATATTAGAAATATAATAAATTCTATAGAATACTTGTCTGCCAGGTATGATAAGCAAGCCATAATGATGTTCGTGGATGCAGAGAAAGCATTCGATAATATAGTTTGGGACTTTTTACTAAAACAGCTAGAATATATGGAGGTCGGTATGAACTTCTTCAACGGAATAAAGGCAATCTATACGGAGCAAAAGGCCAAATTGATTATAAACAACGTGGTGTCAGAAGAAATAATGGTAGCGAAGGGTACAAGACAGGGTTGCCCACTCTCCCCGTTGCTATTTATAATAGTACTGGAAGTACTTCTGAACTCAATAAGACAAAATAAGAAAATAAAAGGGATTAGAATTGGTCAAAATGAATATAAAGTTAAGGCGTTCGCAGACGATTTAGTAATAACAACAGAAGACCCGCTGAACTCAATAAAAGAGATATTGGAAGAACTGGATCAATTTGGTAAGGTGGCTGGTTTTAAGTTAAACAAAAGAAAGACTAAAATAATGGTGAAGAATTTAGATTCGAAGGCAATCGAGGAATTACAACAACAAACAGAAATAGAAGTGGCCAAAAAGGTAAAATATCTAGGAATATGGATAACCCCGAAAAATATAGACCTATTTAAGAATAACTATGAGCAGGTATGGAAAGAGATAAAAAAGGACTTGGAGAGGTGGGGGAAGCTGAGATTGTCATTCTGGGGTAGGATAGCTTTAATCAAGATGAACGTTCTCCCGAGAATGTTATTTCTGTTCCAGAACTTACCGATAATCAAGGGCACTAAGATATTTAAAGAGTGGCAAAGAGGAATCTCAAAATATGTCTGGCAGGGCAAAAAACCAAGGATTAAGTTTAAATTGTTAACAGAAGCTAAAGAAAGAGGGGGATTCGCTCTGCCAGATCTGAAATTATATTATGAGGCATCGTGCCTTTGCTGGGTGAAAACGTGGATAAAATTGGAAAATAAGGAACTATTAGACCTGGAGGGGTTCGACAACAGAGCAGGATGGCATGCGTACCTATGGCAGGGGAAGAGGAAGCACAAGGGTTTCGCAACGCATATTTTTAAAGGCCCCCTAATGGAAGTTTGGGAGAGGAATAGATTTTTACTAGAACCTAAAGTACCACACTGGCTATCCCCATTGGAAGTTATGAGTGTGAAAAAAGTAAACATGAGAGGTGATTGGATAACTTATGAACAATTGTTAACAAAAGTAGGGGGGACATGGAAACTGAAACCATATGACCAGGTTAAAGAAAAAGTCTATGATTGGTTACACTATTTCCAAATAAACGAAATGTTTAGACAAGATGTTAAAGAGAGAGGATTCACGGATAAAGAATCTAAATTCCAGACTTAAATAATAAACAATGATTATAAAATTCTTTCTAAAACGTATAATATGCTATTAGAGTATAACTTGATAGATGAGGAAGTGAAGTCTGTGATGATTCATTGGGCAAGGGACATCGGCCATAATATATACTACGAAGAATGGGAGAAACTCTGGGAAAAAAATCTTAAATTTACAGCTTGCATAACGTTAAAAGAGAACCTCATGAAGATGTTTTACCGTTGGTATATAACACCTGCAAAATTAGCAAAAATATATAAAACTTGTAATAAATGCTGGAAATGCAGGGAAAAAGAGGGATCCTTCTTCCACATGTGGTGGGACTGCAGAAAGGTCAAAGGCTTTTGGGAAAGTGTATATAATGAAATGAAAAGTATATTAAGATATAACTTTGGGAAAAAGCCGGAGGCTTTTCTGCTAGGCCTAGCAGGAAGTGATATAAAGAACAATGATAGTAAATTCTTCCAATATGCAACAACGGCCGCAAGGGTCCTATTGGCCCAAAATTGGAAACAACAGAACATACCGACGCTTGAGGAATGGAGAGCAAAACTACTAGAATACGCGGAGATGGACAGATTGACGGGGAAAATTAGATATTTAAAAGACCAAAGGTTCATTGAGGATTGGGGGAAATTTGTGGAATATCTGGAAAATATAAGTGAAGGTCAGATAACGCTAGTTGGGTTTAAAAAAGCTCTGTGAAAAGGTTGGAATATTGTCTAAAGAGAAAAAGAAGGAAAGAGAAAATAATGTCAATATAAGCTAGGATTTGTGTGAATTTGTTAAATTAGCGTATGGATGATTTCAGGGGAAGCTGAAGGAAGTCTTATAGAAAGAAATCTGTGATAACAAGGCGTAAATTGTTTTATTTTCTTGTTTGTTATGATTTAAAAAACAATAAAAAGTATGCAGGAAAAAAAAATACATTACAGAACATCAATGATAAAAACATAGTACACTGACAGACAGCCTGAAATGAAAAACTGCCTGACAGACAGGTAAGCTTCCTATTAAAATCTGGCTGGATGAGCTGCTCCCTCCATCCCAGTCAGACATCTCCTGCAGGTCTTGCTGTTTAGGGATGTTCCTGTTACAGGTAGATAGAGGCACATAGTGCTGAAATGGTTCATGACGGACCAGCAAGGCTTTGGCACCAAGGTCATGCTTGATAGCTGCCGATTTGTACATATGGCCCAAGATGGCCCTCATGGCTTATTTGGCCAATAGGCCTATGATTTATGTTTATCTTTTGGTTAATCAGGATTCCTCAGCACTGTTGCAGTTTCAATTTGGGGCATTGTTTCCCCAGGCCCTACATCACCAGATGATGTGACAGTTTGGAATGCATTCATTCCGTATTGGAGCCATGGCTGTGGCTTGATGGGCATCCCTACAGATCTTATCAAGGACATCAAGAGATGGCATTCCAGTGTTTACAAGTTACATCTTAGATACTCTCTGGTAACTCTCTCCTTTCTTTAGACAGATTTGGGCCAATTGCCAGAGGCTGCCAGAGTTACACTATGAGAGCAATCCCTCTTGTTCTGTGTGCAATGGAGGGATGCATCATCGGCTGTTGGTATGCAGTTATATTTGCCTGTGCATATTACTTTCCAGGGCGTAACTGGGAGAAGCATGCCTTGAGGAGAGCAGCTGGCCACATTTTCTCACCTTGAGGTGCCTGGGTTCTTCCCCCACATCTTACGCATCCATTTGGGTGAGAATTATTTCATCCAATGGACAGGAATTAACATCCTAGCGAGTTACAAAGGGTCTTTGCTAGATCCATACTTTCTTTCCTTGGTTTGGTCTGAGTTCTTGGAGCCTTGTGTGTGGCCTACCAATCAAGGACAATAGGGCCCGCAGGAAGGTGAATTGCCTGATTAAGGACTTTGTTTGGGGTACATTCCTCATGGCAGGATCCACGTTGATCTTCCCCACCATTTTTCAGGAAGATGGGATCCACCTGTCCAAGGCAGGCTGTGACTTATTTCTTGAGGATCTGCAGCGGGCTGTTTTTGAATTTTGGTTTTATTTATAGAAGACATGAACTGGATGGAGTGATGGGATAATCAAATGAGGTCGTATCTAGTACCTTTGGCCAGCCTACACTTTTTGGGTATCATTGGTGGTGCTCTGATTATTGGCTTGCATGCTGAGGTGAACATCAGGGCAGCAGGGGCACAGGACACTGGGCATGTTCATATACACAAGGTGCTCGGAGCAAGGTTTCCTAGCAATCCCTTTCTCCTCTACCACCACCGATGCCTGCAAATATGCCCCCATGAGTAGGGAATGTCTTGAACGCTCCAAATTAGGGATCTGCCCTGCCCAGACTGCATGTTTTTTGTCCATTTGCTTCTTTTGCAGAACCTCTCTGCAGCAGTTGTCATTTTCTTTCTCCAGTTAAAACATTGTACTTGCAAATAGCATTGTCAGGAGGTACCCCCACCTGTGTCTTTACTAGCAGGAATTTCATAGTGAACCAAAGTTTTAAGTGATCTTAGCAGTAAGCAAACCCTACCTCTACAATACACCATTTATCATACTGGCAAGTATTCTGCTCATGCAAACATTACGTTTTATTGCTGGGAGGTGGTTGCTCAACTGAAGCAGAAGAAATGTAGGGTAGCTACCTACACATCACCAGAAAAGAGGCAAAAGAGGGCACATGTTTGCATAAAATCAGCATGTGCTAACTCAGCCTGCAAGAAAAATACTCTGCCCTGAGCTTCAGCCCTTCCCCTAAATTAATCTGTAATTTTATCTGTTTTTTCTGGCCAAGGTTCAGCAGCACTGAACCTGCTCTCACCATGCCAAGAATAAAAGCGAAACAAATACCAACGGCAGTTGGGTTTCTGGTAGTCAAGGACAGAGTGTTTTAATCACGATCGTGATTTCTTCTAAATCCAGCAAAAGGTAACTTCTTCCTTGTATTTTTTTAAAATTAATATTATTTTATTGTCGAAGGGTGTGACAGCATAGCTGCTTTTATGGGTAATTCAAAGGGCATTATCACAGTCAGCAAGTGGGATTTCTTCACATGATCATCCCCTTGAGCTTTTTCACCATTCACACAATGTAAGGACACAATACAGTCAAAATTATTGACCTAATATAACCCCCATTGTTGTCAGCAGGAACATTAAATGTATACTTGGATATTCTAACCTGAAATCAAATTGGATTAAAAATGTGATTAGATTATGTCTCAAATTACCTTTTTCTGAATTTCTTAAGCAGTTTTATATATAATTTGCCTGTAGAAGAGAGAGAAGAAATGAAAGAGAGGATATGTGGAACAGATTTGAAGAACGTGAGCTACCTACAACTCTTTAGTGGGAGGAACTGAAACAGATACCAAAGGGGAGGGCTGTATTCACATACCCCACTTCCTCTGCATCTAGTACACTACCCCTGTTGGTTGGGGAGGTGGTCTACACACAATGTTAGCCACTATCCATATCTATCCTGTATAAAATGCTGCATTTTAATGCATTGCTCTCTTTCTCTCTCGTTTCTCTCTTTCCCCAGCAAAATACATAGAAGTTACGTTTGAGAAAGCATCCAGGAAGTAGTTATTTTCCCAATGGATGAATGTGCAGTTCTCAGTACTGGTGTGAGGTATGTGTACTTTGCAGAGGTTTGTATTACAGTATGTTTTCTAACAGCCAACAAGAACCGGACCTTTTAGTGCTCGCTAATGTGTGCATTTTTGTACACAGGTTTTGGCTGGAGAACTGCATCACAAGAGTCAGTGTGAATTTTGAAGGATGGCTGAGTTTCAGTTTGTGTGTCTTTTTAGCAAGTGCAGATTAAGTAAATTCGCATTGAAATATGCACCAAACCAAATTTCTCTCCCATCCCTACCCAATACTATATAACAATAAAACAATCAGATTGAGGGAGGCAACCAACTACAAACCTAATCCCTGTAGGTTTATTTACTGCATGGTTTCAGGAAGACAGAAAATAAAAATGTATCCATTTCGCTTCAACTCCTGAAAGCTGCCCTCCCTCTATAAACTGCAAAAAAAAAAAAAAGCTTTACATGGCTCTTGCTCCAGATTGACTGGATTCCTAAGCAGCAGCAGCAGTCCTGTTAGAGGGCAGGAATGCTCTGCAAAATATTGTTTAGGTCACCATTTTTCATGTGGTAATGTCCTTTATCCCCTTCATGGATCACTGCCTTGCCGTGGCGAAGGGGCTTGAAGAACTCAGAGAAGCTATGAACTATGCCGAGCAGGGCACCCAAGATGAACAGGTCATAGTGGAGAGTTTTGACCAAACGTGATCCACCTGGAGGAGGAACCGGCAAGCCACTCCAGTATCCCTGCCAAGAAAACTCCATGGACAAAGACAACAGGCATATAAAAGTTATGACGCTGGAAGATGAGCCCCTCAGGTCGGAAGGCGTCCAACATGCTACTGGGGAAGAGCGGAGGGCAAGTACAAGTAGATCCAGAGCTGATGAAGCGGCTGGGCCAAAGCTGAAAGGACGTTCAGTTGCGGATATGCCTGGAAGCGAAAGGAAAGTCCAATGCTGTAAAGAAAAATATTGCATAGGAACCTGGAATGTAAGAACCATGAACATGGGTAAGTTGGAGGTGGTCAAAAATGAGATGGCAAGAATAAATATTGACATCCTGGGCATCAGTGAACTAAAATGGACGGGAATGGGTGAATTCAGTTCGGATGACCATCATATCTACTACTGTGGGCAAGAAACCCGTAAAAGAAATGGAGTGGCCCTCATAGTCAACAAAAGAGTGGCAAAAGCTGTACTGGGATGCAATCTCAAAAATGATAGAATGATCTCGATACGAATCCAAGGCAGACCTTTTAACATCACAGTAATCCAAGTTTATGCACCAACTACTGGTGCTGAAGAAACTGAAATTGACCAATTCTATGAAGACTTACAACACCTTATAGAAGTGACACCAAAGAAGGATGTTCTTCTCATTATAGGGGATTGGAATGCTAAAGTAGGGAGTCAAGAGATAAAAGGAACAACTGGCAAGTTTGGCCTTGGAGATCAAAACGAAGCAGGGCAAAGGCTAATAGAGTTCTGTCAAGAGAACAAGCTGGTCATCACAAACACGCTTTTCCAACAACACAAGAGACGACTCTACACATGGACATCACCAGATGGGCAGCATCGAAATCAGATTGATTATATTCTCTGTAGCCAAAGATGGAGAAGCTCTATACAGTCAGCAAAAACAAGACCTGGAGCTGACTGTGGCTCAGATCATCAGCTTCTTATAGCAAAATTCAAGCTTAAACTGAAGAAAGTAGGAAAAACCACTGGGCCGGTAAGATACAATCTAAGTCAAATCCCTTATGAATACACAGTGGAAGTGAGGAACAGGTTTAAGGATTTAGATTTGGTGGACAGAGTGCCTGAAGAACTATGGATGGAGGCTTGTAACATTATACAGGAGGCAGCAACGAAAACCATCCCAATGAAAAGGAAATGCAAGAAAGCAAAGTGGCTGTCCAATGAGGCCTTACAAATAGCGGGGGAGAGAAGGCAAGCAAAATGCAAGGGAGATCGTGAAACATACAGGAAATTGAATGCAGATTTCCAAAGAATAGCAAGGAGAGACAAGAAGACCTTCTTAAACAAGCAATGCAAAGAAATAGAGGAAAGCAATAGAATGGGAAGAACCAGAGATCTGTTCAAGAAAATTGGAGATATGAAAGGAACATTTCGTACAAAGATTTCCATAATAAAGGACAAAAGTGGAAAGGACCTAACAGAAGCAGAAGACATCAAGAAGAGGTGGCAAGAATACACAGAGGAATTATACCAGAAAGAAACGGATGTCTCATATACCCCAGGTAGTGTGGTTGCTGACCTTGAGCCAGACATCCTGGAGAGTGAAGTCAAATGGGCCTTAGAAAGCACTGCAAATAACAAGGCCAGTGGAAGTGATGGTATTCCAGCTGAACTATTTAAAATTTTAAAAGATGATGCTGTTAAGGTGCTACACTCAATATGCCAGCAAGTTTGGAAAACTCAGCAGTGGCCAGAAGATTGGAGAAGATCAGTCTACATCCCAATCCCAAAGAAGGGCAGTGCCAAAGAATGCTCCAACTATCGCACAATTGCACTAATTTCTCATGCTAGCAAGGTTATGCTTAAAATTCTACAAGGAAGGCTCAAGCAGTATGTGGACCGAGAACTCCCAGAAGTGCAAGCTGGATTTAGAAGAGGCAGAGGAACCAGAGACCAAATTGCAAACATGCGCTGGATTATGGAGAAAGCTAGAGAGTTCCAGAAAGACATTTACTTCTGCTTCATTGACTATGCAAAAGCCTTTCACTGTGTCGACCATGGCAAACTATGGCAAGTTCTTAAAGAAATGGGAGTGCCTGATCACCTCATCTATCTCCTGAGAAATCTCTATGTGGGACAAGAAGCTACAGTTAGCACTGGATATGGAACAACTGACTGGTTCAAAATTGGGAAAGGAGTACGACAAGGCTGCATTTTGTCTCCCTGCTTATTTAACTTATATGCAGAATTCATCATGCGAAAGGCTGGGCTGGATGAATCCCTAGCCGGAATTAAGATTGCCGGAAGAAATATCAACAACTTCAGATATGCAGATGACACAACCTTGATGGCAGAAAGTGAGGAGGAATTAAAGAACCTTTTATTGAGGGTGAAAGAGGAGAGTGCAAAATATGGTCTGAAGCTCAACATCAAAAAAACGAAGATCATGGCTACTGGTCCCATCACCTCCTGGCAAATAGAAGGGGAAGAAATGGAGGCAGTGAGAGATTTTACTTTCTTGGGCTCCATGATCACTGCAGATGGTGACAGCAGCCACGAAATTAAAAGACGCCTGCTTCTTGGGAGAAGGGCAATGACAGGCCTAGACAGCATCTTGAGAAGTAGAGACATCACCTTGCCAACAAAGGTCCGTATAGTTAAAGCTATGGCTTTCCCAGTAGTGATGTATGGAAGTGAGAGCTGGTCCATAAAGAAGGCTGATCGCCGAAGAATTGATCCTTTTGAATTATGGTGCTGGAGGAGATTCTTGAGAGTCCCATGGACTGCAAGAAGATCAAACCTCTCCATTCTGAAGGAAATCAGCCCTGAGTGCTCACTGGAAGGACAGGTTGTGAAGCTGAGGCTCCAGTACTTTGGCCACCTCATGAGAAGAGAAGACTCCCTGGAGAAGACCCTGATGTTGGGAAAGATGGAGGGCACAAGGAGAAGGGGGCGACAGAGGACGAGATGGTTGGATAGTGTTTTCGAGGTTACCAGCATGAGTCTGACCAAGCTGTGGGGGGCAGTGGAGGACAGGAGTGCCTGGCGTTCTCTGGTCCATGGGGTCACGAAGAGTCGGACACGACTAAACGACTAAACAACAACAACAACAATGTCCTTTATTGTCACGGCAATACCTCAGAAAGTGCATGACAGGATTTCTTCTTCAAAACCCCTCAACATCCAAAACCTCCCTAGCTGCGGAATGCCAGCAGATATTATTGTCGTTGATTTTGATACTTTTGTCGTAATCATTATTTTACATTTCTCTTCACTCCCCCCGCCCCTCCCCGCCCCACTTGTACTTTACCCTATGGTCTGAGGTCAGATTTCAACAATGTAAAAATGCATTATGAAAAGTCATTTAAAACATTTTACAACCAGAAAATAAGATCAGCCCCAAAAGCAAATATCTGAAGCGTCAAAGGCCAAGATAAAGAGACGTATCTTGTTGTGCATATTAGCAAGAAGGACTTCTAAATCCCTGCTACATTAAATTTCCACATGGAAGTAGCTATTGACAAAAGGGAGTTTTTTTAACAAGCAACAACAAAAACTTCACAGAATTAAAACATATTATTTTCCTTGACTTTGACACCTGGATTGCTATGATTTGTTGGGGTAGATGGGGATGTAACAGAGAGGGGCTTCAAAACACAAAGCATTTGCTCCTAATTATGTTTGTTGGTGCTGTTGCTCATATTTCAGATTGGAGCTGTCTAAAGAAGAATAGGGGTCCATAAACCTCAAGAAATTGTCCATCTCATTCTTGGTTCTTTCTACATTGTAGTCCTGGCACTGATCCCTTCATCAGGTAAAAAGTGTAGAGAAGCAGCTGCAACATAATGTTATGTTACCATGGACTTAGCCAAGAAGGACTTTTAGGCATGTTGTGCGCATGGGGTTCTCGTTGGTGGGTCTTTGCAATTTCTCCTTTCCTACTTGACAGTGGAGAAGCAGTAGCAGAATTTGGAAATGTGTCTGCCTCCATCTTGGTTGTGTTCTCATTATACGACTGATTCTCATGGGGAAACTAGGAGCTGCAGAACAGCTAATTAATTCTTTTTGCCTCCCTACATCTTACTCTCATTTCAAGTAGGAGTAAGCAATGACATGTTCAAAGACAAGGTGGGGCAGTCACTGTTAAGCAGGAGGATGTCTCAGTAACGGATGAGGCGTGAGAAGAGTTCAGTGAGCAAACTGCAGTTTTGCTTGGTAGCAGCCTAACCTTATACTGAATTCAGACCACTGATCCATCTATCTCAATATTGTTTGCACTGACTGGCAATAGTGAGGCATCTAATCATAGCCTGCATTTTTATCATTTTATCAAGGCTTATATTTTGATCAGGGCCTGTATTTTAAAATGAGCTTAAAGGATTTCAAATGTTTTATGCCAGGCAGAAGACCAGCTGCCTAAGTACTTTGGCAAGATGTTTATCCTCCTGGACAAGGGGGCCCCCTGATTTATAGCAGAAAACAATTCTCAAAGTCGTAAAAAGGGAATTACAGGCTGGGAGCCAAGGTGTGTTGTGTTGTGTTGGCAATAGTAACTGTCAGGGAACTGCCATCGGAAAGACAGGAGGTGGAGGGGCTCTCAGAAGTCAGGAGAGACTCAGCAGCGGAGGAAGGCACCAGAAGGGGGAGAATGGGAGATCAGAGAGAGAGGGAAGCGAAGGGATGGCTCAGGGAATCTTCTAGCGATAACAGCGGAGAAGTCTCAGGACCTCCCATAGGTACACCCACTCCTCGCCGGAAACTGTTGCGCCGTGAATCCAGACGACGCGTTTCCGTCAAGGAGCTTTTATGCTGGAGTAAATTCCGTAAACGCCCACTGTCGGACTCTGCCAGCGATTGATGGAGCCATGCTTAAGGGCTCCGCTAAAGACAGAGCTTAGCTAAACTGAGCAAACTCTGAGGGACTAAGCTTTTATGAACAAGCAGCTCATCATCCCATCACAGCAGTCCGACAGTCTCTGAAAGCAGCTTGTGCAAGGAGAGGCATCATGAGCAACCCAGCCGGAGCCGGAGCAGCGGGAGGAGCTGGAGCGGGTCCAAGCCTGGAAGAAAGGTACAGGATGTTGGAGGTCCAGCTAGCGCTGCAAACGGCTAGGCTCGAGGAGAGGAGGGCTCAGGATGCAGAAAAGGGAAAAGCCACCCCACTCTCAAGGAAGGTGCCAGGATTGGTGCAGAAGTTTGGGGGGGGGGATCCCAGGAACTATCAAGCCTTTAGGACAGAGATGCAATATGCCCTCAATCTGCAGTTTGATGACTTTCCTGATGAGGAATCGAGGGTAGCGTTTGTGATTGGCCATCTCGAAGGAGGGGCGAAAGATTGGGTGAGACACCTGATGGCAGCTAATAATGACACCCTAAAGGACACAAGGAAGTTTTTTCGCGCCATGGATCTGATGTTTTCCAGCGAGATTGAGCAGGGAGTGGTGCGCAGACAGTTAATGGGGTGTAAACAAGGGAGCCGATCTGTCCGTGAGTACTGGACTGAGTTCACCATGCTGATCCATAAATTGGGTTGGGATTTGTCGGCGGAACCGATACAAATGCTGTTTGAAGAAGGACTATCTTCGGCAGTGAAGGACGAACTTTCCCGGGCGCCCAGGGCGGAGTCTATGGACCAGCTGACTAAATCCGCGCTGGCCATAGGAGCACGCCAGGAGGCGAGAGCCTTGGAGAAGCGGGAAGGGAAGGGGGAACGTTGGAGGGATTTCCGCATTCCAGAGATTCCCGAGCAGCATTCCCCGCCAGCAGAGCCGATGGGAATTGGAACAGCGCGCGCGCGCAGTTTCAAACCCCAGTGAAGGGCGGAAGAAGGAGGGAAAGAGCGCCAAGAAATGTTTTCTCTGCCAACAGCCAGGTCACTTTGCCAGAGTCTGTCCGCAAAGAAAGGAATGGCAAGGGATGGCGGGAGCTGTTGGAGGGGAGGAGGAGGGAGCTAAAGAGCAAGTAAAAGCCAACGCCTGGCTGCCACCATCGGGGCACAGCAGCCAGGCCAAAGAGCAGTGAATGTGCCCACGCCGGAACCCCCAAGACCAGCGCTTGTAATAGAGGTGTTGCTAGAGCTGCCAAACGGACACCCACTAAAGATAAAGGCGCTATTGGACTCAGGCAGCTCCTGTAATTTTATGAGTAAGGAGTTTGCAGCAGAACACCAGATACAGACTATCCCTTTAAGTAACCCTTTGCAGGTGACCACGATTGATGGGAGGGCGCTGTTGGGAGGAGAAGTGAACCAGCAGACTGTCCCAATGATAATGAGGGTGGCAAGGCACACAGAACTGATAGCGTTTAATGTGGCCACCTTGGGAGGAGCGCCCATCATTTTGGGGATGAGCTGGCTAGCGCTGCATGATCCGCTAGTGGGATGGCACCAGAGAATAGTCTCATTTGGGTCAGCGCATTGCCTGGCACACTGCAAGGAAAGGGAAGACCAAGTAGGAACCCAGGCCACGCTAGCAGGGGTGGAAATAACAGACAAATGTAAGGTACCACGACAATACGCCGACCTGGCTAACGTCTTCAGCGAAAGGGAAGCATACAAACTGCCCCCGCACAGACCCTTTGACTGTCAAATCAACTTACTCCCAGGAGCACAATTGCCAGTGGGCAAGCTGTATGCAATGTCAGACAGGGAGATGCAGGAGTTAAGGGAGTTCATTGACAAGAATCTCAAGCGGGGTTTCATCAGAGAGTCACGAGCGGTGGGGGGCAGCCCAGTGTTCTTTGTGGACAAAAAAAATACTAATAAACCCAGATTGGTCGTGGACTTCAGGGCCCTAAATGCAGTGTCAGAACCAGTGACTTTCCCCATGCCCAGAATCGATGACATTCTGACCCGGGTGAGGAAAGGGAAATTTTTTACCAAGCTGGACCTAAGGGGGGCGTATAACCTGATACGTATGAGAAAGGGAGACAAGTGGAAAACCACTATGTTCACCCCCTTGGGGGCCTTTGAGTACCTCGTTATGCCCTTCGGTCTACAGGCGGGCTTGGCCTGTTTTCAATCGTTCATGAATCACGTCCTGGGACCCTTGCTTTACAAGAACTGCGTAGCGTTCTTAGATGACGTCCTGGTGTACTCAGAGAATGAGGAGCAGCATGTGCGAGATGTAAGAGAGGTACTGAGCAGACTGCAAGAAAACCAGCTGTGGGTGAAACTGGAGAAGTGTCAGTTTCATACCAGAGAGGTGGAATTCCTGGGGTACCGGTTGTCAGACAAGGGATTGGCCATGGATCCTAGTAAGGTTCAAGTGGTACTGGAATGGAAGACACCGAAAACTAAGAAGGACGTGCAAAGGTTCCTGGGTTTCGGAAACTTCGATCGGAAGTTCATCAAGAACTTTGCCCACTTAACGGCACCCATCACTGATTGTCTCAGCAGCAAGAAGAAATTTGTCTGGACAGAAGAGGCACAGCGAGCGTTTGAAAGATTAAAGAAGGCGTTTGCGTCGGAAGAACAACTTTTGCACGTGGATCTACAGCAACCAATGAGAGTGGAGACTGACGCCTCAGACAGAGCGGTGGGGGCCGTGCTTCTACAGCTGGGAAAAGATACGTCGGAATGGAGACCGTGTGCCTTCTTCTCGCGGAAGTTGAACAAATCCGAAAGGAACTACACCGTATACGACAGAGAACTACTCGCCATTCATGAAGCGTTCCGGAGATGGCGACTGTCAGAGCTGCCTCTAGGTCCCAGCTCACAGAGGACCAACGCTAGGCTGTTGTAAGGTATAAAAGTCTTTATTGAAGTTCCGTTTCCATTTCAAAGACCCAGCGTGCAGCCCTACGTCTTAATCCCTAGATCGGCGAAGTCCCGTCTGAGTCTCCACCCCTTCCACACCAGTTTAAGACTCTCGCCTTGCTCCACCTCTTCCTTAATTCCTTTCTCCTCTGGGCCCTCCTGCCCGATGGGGTTTCATCCTTTCTGGACTCTTCTGACGCTGACCCCCCTGATTCTTCCCCCTCCTTCCGGCGGGCTTTAGGACCTGGTTCCCTATCCGGGCTACCTGCTGTGCCGCTCGCCTGTACATTTGAACTTGGTGCGCGCGCCCAGCCGGCAACCTTCCTCTTGACCGTTCCCTCGCTCTCCGATGGAGGCGTGGCCAACCCTGACTCATCTTCTCTCGCTGGTGGTGAATACATTGGCCCTGATACCTGGGACTCCTCCCCCCCACTACGCTCTGGTGGGGAAGCTGGTCCTGATTTCCAACTGCTGCTCTGGGAGTCCCCGCTGGCCCCTTGCTTCTGGGGTGTCCCCCTTGGGGCCCCCCTTGCCCTGGCCATAGGCGCCCCCTTCTGTGAATCTTCCGATTCGCTGGAGAGGCTCATGGAATCTCTTGGGCTGCTGTCATCTTCTCCTACGCTGCCCTCGGATTGCTCCCCCTCGCTCTCCATCTCCTCCCCTCCCTGCGCTCCTGCTGAGTCCCTGACAGCGACACTTGCTGATTGGGGCGCAGCACAAGGTCCAAGTGCGGACCGACCACAAAAATCTAGAGTACTGGAGAACTGCCCGAGTACTGAACCAGAGACAAGTGAGATGGGCCCAGGAGTTCTCCAAATTCCATTTTGAAATCCTTGCTTCTGGGGTGTCCCCCTTGGGGCCCCCCTTGCCCTGGCCATAGGCGCCCCCTTCTGTGAATCTTCCGATTCGCTGGAGAGGCTCATGGAATCTCTCGGGCTGCTGTCATCTTCTACGCTGCCCTCGGATTGCTCCCCCTCGCTCTCCATCTCCTCCCCTCCCTGCGCTCCCGCTGAGTCCCTGACATCCATCCCCCCCTCGAAGCCCCCCTTCCCCCCTCTTCCTCTTCTGGCGTGGGTTCCGGGTGCTCCAATGCTGTGGGGGTGCATGCCAGATACAGTTCTTCCCCCCTGGCATGCTGCCAGTCCGTGACGGGTACATCGACGTCGATCTCCTCCGCTTCCATCTCTTTGCCGGTGTGCTCGAACCCAGGGTCCTCCCCCAACCCGTCCATGCCCTCCTGTCCCCCCATCTCCTTTGGGGAGTCTGCGTGCCAGGGCCCTCTTAGCAGTTCCCTGCGCCACTCCTCCTCGGGTTGAGTGTCCCACCAATAAGAGCGGTCCGTACCAAAGCCTGAGATCGACCCCTCCGGCGAGGTAGTCTCTGGCGCCGTCTCCTCAGCTGAGGAGAACCCCTGAAACGTGCTGGCTGAGAGTGTGGGGGTGAAAAGATATTCATCAAAATAATCTGCCGGCATGGGTCTGTGCGGGAAAAGTGCGTGGAATTCGTCTTTGAGCCATTGCTCCTCCACTGCATACTCTGGTACCCACCTGTTGGCGCTGGCCGGGGTGTGTTCCCTGGCGAGGAGATATTCAATCCCTTCCTCCCCCCATCTCGAGTCTAAAATCTCTGTGGCCTCGTTGAGTGGCGCCCCCCTCGGTGACCCCCCCATCGTGGGCGCTTCCCTGAGTGGGTCTGGTGCTGTCCCTGGCGCCTGAAACCTGTGAGGTGCCTTGTAGGGCGTGAGCACTGATCTATGAAAGACCGGGTGCATTCTGGATCCCTCCGGGAGTGTCAACCAGAAGGCCACTGGATTGATCCGTGCCTCGACTTGGTAGGGGCCTAGCTGCTTGTGTCCGAGCTTCTTCTTAGCTAACGATCTGGCCGGTACTGCCTGGGCTGCTAACCAGACCCAGTCTCCCACCTGTATGTCTTCCCCAACCCTTCTGTGCCTGTCCGCCTGCATCTTGTATGCGTGTTTCGCTAGTTCTAACTGCCTTCGGAGTTGCTCGTGGACCTCTTGTAACTCCGTTGCGAAGGCCTCTGCTGCCTGTGGCTCCCCCTCCCCCACTCTCTCTAATCCCGGGAAGGTTCTGGGATGCCTCCCATTGTTGGCGAAGAACGGTGTCACTCCCGTGGACACATGCTTCGTGTTGTTGTAGCCGAACTCGGCCAGCGGCAGGTAGTCCACCCATGTCGTAGGCTGCTGATTCACGTAGCATCTCAGGTACTGCTGCATGATGACGTTGACCCTCTCCGCTTGTCCGTTGGTCTGCGGGTGTCTTGCCGACGCTAGGTTGATCTTGACGTTCAGGATGCCCATCAACTTCTGCCAGAAGTTCGAGATGAACTGGCGCCCCCGGTCGGACAGGATAGACCATGGTAGACCGTGCACCTTGAACACGTGGTCTATGAACAGCTTGGCGGTCTGTTCCGCTGTGGCCACCTTCGCGCACGGAATGAAGTGTGCCATCTTGGTGAACATGTCCACTACCACAAGTACTGCTGTTTTGCCCCGCGAGCTGGGCAGATCCGTGACAAAGTCCAGGGCCACTCTCTCCCATGGTTCGAGCGGTGTCTGTAGTGGTTCCAGCAGTCCCGCCGGCGGCCTGTGTACTGGCTTGGCGCTTTGGCATGTGTCGCACCTCGTGACGTAATCCGCGACTTCCCCCCTCATCTTGGGCCACCAAAAGTCTCTGGCTACTAATTCCACCGTCTTCTCTTTGCCGAAGTGCCCCGCGCTGGGCGCGTCGTGTAACTGCTGCAGTACCTTCACGGAGGTCGTCCCCCGGCACGTAGAGGGCCCCTTTGCGGATGAGCAGGCTGTCGCGTATCTGGAACTCGTCGTCCTTCGCTGTGCCGCTGCGCACCTCCTCCATCTTGGCTCGTGCGAAGGAGTCCGTCTGCAGTGCGCGACGTACCGCATCCAGATCCACCGTGGCTGAGGCGCATGCCCACGCTTTCGGTGCGAAAATGTGCTTGTGAAGCCTCTGGGGGCACTCTTTTGCCATGTGCTGAGCACTGTCACAGATGTAACACTTCCTGTTTCCTCTAGGAGGCTTCGCTTTGACTGCTCCCGGTGTTAGGGCTCCGGTAGCTGACTGAGCCTTGGCACCACCTATCTCCATCGGCTCCTCTCCTCCTCCCAGTGGAGGCGTGGATTGAGCGCGCGCTGTGTCCCTGGGAAAGGAAGGAGGTGCTCTTGCTGGCGTGCATCCCCAACGCCCTTCGTCTTTGCTCCAAGGGCGTTCTTCCAGACGCACCCCAATCGTCAACGCTCTCTGGACCACTTCTTGAGTGCTCTGGGGTCTCTCCCCCCTTGCAATTTCGTCTTTCACAGACCCGTTCAACCCCTCCCAGAACAGGTCCCTGACGGCAGCTGAATCTTTTTCCCATCCCAGCGTGTTGACCAATTGAAATGAATATGCCCAAGAGAATCTCAGAGAACTCAGGGGGACAGGGGAGAACACAGGGGGGTTTGAGGAAAAGAACGGAGCATTGTATTACAAAGGGGCACTGTACATACCCGATGGGGAACTGAGGGGCAGAGTGCTCAAGCAGTTACATGACAGCCCCACAGCGGGGCACTTCGGGCAGCACAAACCCATGTGGTTGGTTACCAGGGAGTTTTGGTGGCCCAAGGTGAGGGAAGACGTACGGGAATATGTTAGAGGGTGCGACAGGTGCCAGAGAGCGAAAGGGGAGAGGCTGGCACCAGCGGGGCTATTGGAACCCTTACCCACACCGGAAAGGCCATGGGAGGCGGTATCCATAGATTTTATGACGGATCTGCCAAAATCCAAAGGGAAAACAGCTGTCATGGTGGTGGTAGACCTATTAACTAAGATGTGCCATTTCATAGCCTGTTCACACGCAGTCACAGCGGAAGAAACCGCCAAGTTGTTTGTAAAGCATATTTTCAGATTGCATGGCGCCCCCTTGAGGGTGGTCTCAGACAGCGGGAAACAATTTACTTCCATGTTCTGGAGTAAGCTAATGAGCTTACTGCACGTGGAAGTCAATTTTTCAACTGCCAGGCACCCAGAAACAAATGGGCAGGCAGAAAGGGCAAACGGGATTTTACAACAATACCTGAGGTGTTATGTAAGTGACAGAGAAAATGATTGGGTAGATAAGTTGGCCCTGGCGGAATTTGCCTACAACAACGCGGAGAACGTGTCCACAGGGATGAGTCCCTTCCTGGCAAATTATGGGTGTCATCCCAGGGCATTTCCAGGAGAAGGAGGGGAGAGGTGGAGTGTCCCGGCGGCGGAACACTTTGTTGAAGAGATGGAAGCTATCCACCTGCAACTCCAACTCAACTTAGAGAGAGCCAAGGAAGAATACAAGAAGCAAGAAGACAGAAGCAGAAGGGAAGGTGAAACCATAAGGGTGGGGAACCGGGTGTGGCTATCCACCCAAGGACTGCCGTTCAAGGGAGGGTGTAAGAAATTGAGACCCAAACGGCTGGGACCCTTTGAGGTCATACAACAGGTCAACCTGGTAGCATTCAAACTCAGATTGCCCAACCATATGAAACTGCATCCAGTATTTCACAGGTCCTTACTGTCACCATACCGAGAGGGGCGAGAGTGGGGAGAACGTGAGAGGGAGGTTACTCAAACACCAGTCATAGAAGAAAGGGAACGCAACATGCATGTGGCAGAAATCATTGATTCCAGGTGGAAAGGGAATCAACTAGAGTATTTGGTAGAATGGGAAGGGGAAGCGGAGTCAGAAAACACATGGGTACCGGCAGAGGAGGTCAATGACGAGGTTTTAATAGAAACGTTTCATCAACGGTTCCCGAGGAAACCTCAGCCCGTGGCACGGTTCAGGAGGGAACACTTCGGCACCACCGATGAGGAGGGGGAGTTTGAAGGGTTCCCAGAGTCAGGGGTGGAGGAGGGAGTAGACTCCGACGAGGAAGAGGAATCAGGGAGAAGAGACGGGAGGCAGTGGCGAGAAGTGTTTGAATCCTCTGATGAGGAGGAGTGTTCCTTCCGGGGTTTTCCATCCTCACCGCCAGTAGGGGAGGAGGCGGGAGGGGTGAAGGGGGCCCTGGAGGGGAGGTGGATGTCAGGGAACTGCCATCGGAAAGACAGGAGGTGGAGGTGCTCTCAGAAGTCAGGAGAGACTCAGCAGCGGAGGAAGGCACCAGCAGGGGGAGAATGGGAGATCAGAGAGAGAGGGAAGCGAAGGGATGGCTCAGGGAATCTTCTAGCGATAACAGCGGAGAAGTCTCAGGACCTCCCATAGGTACACCCACTCCTTGCCGGAAACTGTCGCACCGTGAATCCAGACGACGCGTTCCAAGATTTCGAAAGCCCAATTTTCTGCAGTATAGGTTCATTGATTCATCTCCTGTCTAGGCATTTCATATTGCTATGAAGTTTTATTCCTGGAACCATGTTCAAATTGACAAGTGCAAGAGGCATTTCAAACTGGAAGCATTCCATAATGCTGACAACTTGGAGTTGGGCTGTTAAGGGTCTTCCAGATGTATCAAGAAAGGAAAGGATGAACTAGATCCATTAGCTAGAGTAGAGAAAGCCAAGGAGAAGGAGAAGGAGATATGTGATCATGTTTATATGTTGGGGGGGATAAAAATAGGAAGAATAATATATGTATTCTTCTGGTTTTAACATATGCCTTATAGTGTACCAGGAATTCAAGCGGTAAAACACTGTGGGCAAGCCCTGCCACTGCCTATGTATGGTCACAACTGAAGCATTGACTGGCTCCAGTAATTTTCACAGCAGATCTGCCAAAAGCCATCTTCTTCCTCCTGCTTTTTTCAGATCCACTGTTAGATAGAACTCTCTCATGCAGAAGCTAAGTCAGGAAGAGCCGTTTCCACCCCCAGCAGGATTGCAGCCCAATCCCTCTCCCCACTGCCTCTTCCCTCTGCCAATGGCTACAGCTGTCCTGAGCTTGGCTGGTGAGCTGAAGTGGTCATCACTTTCCTTTTTCTCCCATGTGAGCCTCTGGGCAGATCCACAACATGTGTTTTGGAGCACAGCCAATGGAGCACAGCCAGTGCTTCCAAAGTGAATAACACTTGCCAAATTATGGGCAAAGAGGCCCAATATTTTGTTTTGATTTTGTTTTTTGTCCTCTATGATCGGTGTAAAACTTCTACTTTGCTTAGTTCCCCTTTTGGTCTTTAACCTTTATTTTTGGAAGAATTGGGTGAAATTGTCAGGCATGGATTTTTTCCCCCATTCAGTGGGGATGAATCCTTCCAAAATTAAAAAGAATACCTGCTGCAAGGTTTCACCTTCCCCAAACAAGGGTAGTCCAGTAAAGGATTCTGGGGGACATGGCCTTGTCCTAAACCTAAGGAGGTGTGGGCCCACGGCACACCTCCACGCGTTGACACTGTGGGAGGTCCTAGTTGACATGCATCAGCAGGACTCCTCCCACTGGTGATTAACCCTTTCGGCTTAGAGCCGGTTAATAGTTAGGACCAATGCCTAAGGCCAATACCGCTCAATTCCTGTAATCAATAAAGTTGTGGCCTAATTCGACCCATTAACCTGAATTCTTGTGTCCTGTGTCTTTATTTCTTCGGGGGGGGGAGGCGGGAACTTGCCACGCAACCTTTATTTTTGGAAGAATTGGGTGAAATTGTCAGGCATGGGTTTTTCCCCCCATTCAGTGGGGATGAATCCTTCCAAAATTAAAATGAATACCTGCTGCAAAGTTTCTGTAGACTTTCTGTTTGAGGTAGCTAACAATAAGCCACATAAATTGCCTTTTAAAGTCATATATGAAAACAGCATATATGAGAGAAGTACTTCTGGGAAACAAATCTTCCAAATTATGGACAAATAGGTGCAGGGTTGTTTTGTGCTGGGCACAAACTAAATTAAAAGGAATTTGCTCCCCTGTCTGTGGTTTTGAGAGCAGATTTTATTGCGTGTTGAGGTCCCCAATCCACCCCCCAAAATAACTCACAAGGGACACGTAATTTTTGTTTAAGATTTTTGGCATGATTTTGGCCACAACTTTATTAAAATACAAACTGTGAGTGGTTGTTTAGGCATTGGTTAAGACTATCTGTCCCCCCGCCTGGGGACAGAACTGACTTCCGGGCACCACCGAAAGAAAGCAAGTCGGGGAAGAATTGGAGCTGAGACACAGACCCTCAACTCTCACCCGCCTGCTCCCCGAAGGCTTGCCGGCCCTAGTCCCATTCCAGGGATTGGACGAAAAGATGGCAAGCCCCAGGATTCCTTTAACGGAATTCCCTTTCCGCAGCAACCATGGAGGGGCAGGCCCAGCCTATCCTGAACCCCTCCATGGAGGGGTAGGCCCAGCCTATCCTAACCCCTCCTCCACCAAATTTATAACCAATGCCTAACCACAACCTTACAAGTTGTGACGATTTGCTACGCAGTAGGCAAAAACCACCCAGCCAGCCAATTTGCCAGGTGGAAAAATTCCTACCAGGCCCCTGCTCAAAGGCAGACAACCCCATGACAGGCATAGCAAGGTCAACGCAACAACCCCTTATTCTAGGGCGGGTGGGCGGGTGATCCGTTGCACGCAGCAAAAGAGAAAGTACAAGGCTGCGTGCAGAGTATTTAAACCTTTTACCCCTCCCACCAAAATTGCAACATAACTTTTGCCCCAGCAACTCGGCAATCCAATCAATGCCCCCTGGCCATCTTGGAGAACTTACCCAGCAACAAAGGGGTGGCTCAGTAGACCCCACCGCAACACGTGCTCTCCCTGAAGGAGAACACGCTTTATGAGAATAGCACACATCATACAGGTATCCATAGGAAGGTAATCTGCACAATTGCAGGAGGACAGAGGCTGTAAAATTACGATGAATGGAGGATGGGCTGCTCCAGGCTAGTGTTCTGCTCAAATTGCACCAAGTATCCCAGTAACTGAATGAAAAGCTGGGTATATGTGTGCTAAGATTTACTCTTTTTCATTTATTGTTGTAGAAACTGAGAAACGCACAGGACAAGCAAGTGAGTATCCTTTGAATGAATAACTAGCCACAAAGTGCCTGTTGTCTTTGATAAACTGCAAGCTTCTTTCCTGCACTTATGTGAGCCATTCTTACCAACTCCTTGATACACAACAAAAGGCCAGCAGCAGACTTGGGTTGGCGCTGAGAAAGCCCTTGGGGTTTTTTAACTTCTAGATCTCCAGATAGGCATTTTAGAGGAAGGGTTGGATATACATATCAAAATGACTCTGCAACCTGAAAATACAGACAATGCACCTACTTTTATCCAATAAAATCTTTAATAAAAATTATTTTAAAAAATAGAAAATGAAATCAACAAATACATGTTCCTAGTAGAATAAAGAGCATTGGGAACAGGCCCACCTATTGACTGCTAAACAAATAATAGCACAATACATTCAGATGAACTCCTGTTTCAATAACTTTGCTGGATGTCGTCTGAAGAATCATTTATTGTTCTTGGGACAGTGAAATAACTTATTATCATAAGAATTTATATGTGATAATAATAGTTTTCAATATCTACATAGGAGGGACATGGCTGCAGTGGGGAAGGAGGAGATGAACAGCCAGCAGTGCAGAGCATTAGGTGGTGGGTGCCTGGCAGTGGCAAGGAACAAGGGGTCACGGGGGGTCACGGGGAGCAGCACTGTGGGTTTTGCATCTAGTATGCACTGAAAGCAACATAGGACCTATATGGATCTTCAGTTGTGTAGCTTGACCTCACATCTTAGTCATTCGCTTCTTCACGTTTATTTTCTTAAGTCTTCATTGTTCTAATTCAAGTCATTCTTTTATAGGTGTTTGTGAATTGGAACACCATGTTGGTGAGACAAAATTTGATGTATGGATTTGGAGGCAGGGATTAGGGATTGAATTAATAAGGAGGGAGTAGGACGGTGACATGCATTTTGGTAGGAAAAAGTACTGTATTTTACAATTTGGCTCAGATTTTTTTTTTTTTTTGCTAACATTTATTGCATGTATGGTTAGTACTACATAGAATTTCAAATATATAATAGTATTATGAGTTTGCCCTGCAAAATATTTTCCATAGGTTGGATCCAACTAAGTTAGTTGCACTTGGTCCACCTTTAAATCAATGGGACAAATAGGTCACCATGACTAATTTCTTACTTTAATTTCAATAGGACCTAAGCGTGACCAAGATCACATCTGCACCATACATTTAAAACAATATTATACCACTTTATCAGTAATGGCTTTCCCCAAAGCATCTTGGAACTGTTATTTGTTAAGGGTGCTGGGAGTTGTGAGGAAACACACACAACCACTATTCCTTTAAAGCCCTGAATGGTCTCGGTCCTGTATACCTGAAGGAGCATCTCCACCCCCATCATCCAGCCCGGACACAGAGATCCAGCGCCAAGGGCCTTCAGGTGGTTCCCTCATTGCGAGAAGTAAGTTACAGGGAACCAGACAGAGGGCCTTTTCGGTACTGGGGCCCGCCCTGTAGAACACCCTCCCATCTGATGTCAAGGAAATAAGCAGCTATCCTATTTTTAAAAGACATCTGAAGGCAGCCCTGTTTAGGGAAGTTTTAAATGTTTAATGCTGTATTGTTTTTAACATTCAACTGGGAGCCTCCCAGAGTGCCTGGTGAAACTCAGCCAGATGGGCGGGGTATAAATAATAAAGTTGTTATTCCCCTCACAGAGCTGCACTTTCCAGAGGATTGATGGTTAAACCACTGTGGGAATTGTAGCTCTATAAGGCGTCTCCTAACAGCTCTCAGCATCCTTAACAAACTGCAGTTCCTAGGATGCTTTCAGGGTAGTCTTGGAATAATAATGCTATAAATATAAGTTGAGGATGTGGACTAAGTTTGTCATGATGTGCAACCCCATATATTTTGACAATGATATCACTAATTGGAGTATTCTTTCACTTCAGGTCATCACCGCAATGAGCTGGGTAAGGCAGATGGCTTTTGACGAGGCAATGATTGTTCTGTACTGAAGTACTGTTTTCTAGTATGTTAATTGGGTCTAAATCACTTTATTCAATTCTGAAAAATTCTGGGTTGTTCACTTGTTTCATAGATGTTTCTCTGTTCTCTATGATTGATAAATTTTCTCTTCTGCTTCTAGAGGTTAGAAGAGTTCTTCAACACGCAGGTAAGGAAACTGTCATGATTAGGCTTAATGCATGGATGTGCATACATGACTCAAATGTCATCACTCAGTGACTTTTCACTTGTGGTCCTTTTGCATATGAAAACATCACAGTAGCAATGGATTAATTCAATTTGTGCTTTCATAGTTTTAATGAATTCTGAGGCAATCAGAATTCAACATCCGGGTGTCTAAAATGGTCCTGTCCTTGCTCTAGTTGTATGAAAGTGCAGAGCTGACATTCACACAGACCAGAGAGGATCTGAGCCATCAGATTTCTTTAGGACTGTACTTTGCATGTGGCTGTCTGTATAGAGAAGTCAGCACTTGAGCTCTTTCTCATGTGTATTATTATTAATCTCAAAAGAGCCCAGGGCAGAAAACAGATACACAATGTAAAATTAAAAACAAACAAACAACCAAAAACATTCTGAAACAGGGGAAGGTGTGATGACAACACCTCTACAGCCATGTCTTCTTACTGTACTGAGTTCCTACACAAGTGTGTTGGCATTTCTATATAGACAAACAAATAAAGTTTCTGTATCCAAGTTGTGCAGTTACTATAATTGGTCAACTATGAAATAAGATGTGTTTTCTACAGCAGATTGAAACATCTACTGCTCCTGAACTAAACATGGTTTCCTTTCTCCCTGTGATTGCTTCCCTTATAGTTGCTGTCATTTTGGATTCATATTAAAAAGGTAAAGGTACCCCTGCCCGTACTGGCCAGTCTTGACAGACTCTGGGGTTGTGCGCCCATCTCACTTAAGAGGCCAGGGGCCAGCGCTGTCCGGAGACACTTCCGGGTCATGTGGCCAGCGTGACATCGCTGATCTGGCCAGAGCCAGAGCCAGAGCCGCACACGGAAACGCCGTTTACCTTCCCGCTGGTAAGCGGTCCCTATTTATCTACTTGCACCCGGAGGTGCTTTCGAACTGCTAGGTTGGCAGGCGCTGGGACCGAGCAGCGGGAGCGCACCCCGCCGCAGGGATTCGAACCGCCGACCTTTCGATCGGCAAACCCTAGGCGCTGAGGCTTTAACCCACAGCGCCACCATAAACATCCAAAAATCAGCATCAGTGAGGATAAAGAAAGAGCCAGCCTTCAAACTCTCACCTCAAGGAAAAGAGTAACTGCTATGGGAACTCGGATTTTTGTGGGGAAAGAAGGTTATGCTGCTGGGAAACACTACTGGGAGGTGGAGGTGGGAGAGAGGTTGGACTGGGAGCTGGGGGTGCTGACTCAGGCTGAAAGGGACAAATTCCGAGAGAAAAAGGTTGTTAAATCCTTTCAGGAAGGCTGCTGGGCTCTCAAAAGCAGCCAAGGAAAATTCTTTTCCAGTCCATGTGAGAAAGAGATTGAAAAGAACCAAAATGTGTCTTATTCAGTGATTGGTTTGTTACTGGATCAAGAAAAATGGGAGATCTCATTTTATAACTCCAGAGGTGCCTATTTGCTTATAGATTCTATCCCCATTAAATCCAGTGGCATATTGTACCCATTTTTAGATTATGGCAGTGTGTGGTGATCACACAGGGTCCCCAGACGTTTGACGGTCTATTGATCCCTGTGCCACCACTGTGATGGCTTTCTTCACTGCCACCAACCCGTTTCTCTCAGGTACACACCGAGTCCAGACAGTTGTTAACATTAACAAATAATCAAGTTTATTTTTATAAGCAACTTCAACTTCCTAACAACTTTAAACTGATTATCCCAACTATCTGACTCCACCTAACAGTTCCTCTCACTCTCTCACCACACAACTCTACCAACCCACAAACTTATCCTCCCTCTTCCTTCTCTAACTCTCCACTCTCCACTGACTCCCACACAATACCGACTCTAACTCCTCTTCTTGGGCCAATCACATCCCACTCATTTAACCCTTTCCTTATGACCCACCTAGGAGGCAAACGCCACACAGTGCTTCAGAAAACAGTGGTCCAAAGCCATCAAAGAAAAGCAGTGTTTCAGAAAACAGTGGTTTCAAGTCATTAAAGAAAAGTGTTTCAAACTTTGTAAAGAAACACTTATAGAAAAGAAGAGTTCTCAGGGAAGAACTGTTGGCATGAAATGCCCAGGCTTCACAAGGAGGGTAGAATAATGGAAACAGTACTAGCATGATTGAACTGAGCGATATTTTGCTTTGCTTTTGCCATTTCTTTTTCCTTTGTCATATATGTAAATATTTTTTTTTTAAAAAAACAAAACTAAAAACAGAGTTTGTTGGGAGTTGAATGCTAATAGTGGGGTCCTGACCCCCCCACAAGTGAAAGCCTTTATGTAGTAGAGTTCATGTGCAAAGCAGGCAGCAGAGTCGAGATTGAAATGGGGCAAACTGTGTTTAAGGAAGAGTTGAGATAAGTAAGAAAGAAGGTGAAAGGGAAAAGAGAGCGAATGTGAAAATGGGGAAACAAAAGGGGTTGCAAAAAAGGAGGGAATGGGAGACATGGAAATTGGGTTAAAGGTTAAAGCAGGGGTATGCAACGGTCTGAAGAAAAGAAGGGGATGATGTCTTCATAAATGAGCAGAAGGTAAAAAGAGTGTTATGAGGTATGACTGAACAAACATGCTTGTACACCACACACAGCAACTCAATGCACAGATCTATGAGGATTACAGTCATACCTTGTGTTGCGTTCCGCTCTTGTTAAGGACTTTCAGCTTAAAAACGCTGCCCCCCCGGAAGGGTTTACTTCCGGGTTCGTCGCATGCGCAGAAGCGATTTGCTTGCTTCATGCCTGCGCAGAAGTGCTTGATCACGCCGCACAGATGCAAAGAAGAGGCACTCTAGTTGCTGACTTTTCAGGGTGTGAATGGCACCCCGAAACGGATTACGTCCGCAACTAGAGGTACCACTGTAGTACCTTTTGTATGGAGTCAATATGTGAGTAGCGTTTTCATTTTAACAAAAACAAAAAGAACTTGTCACAGTAGGAAGTAGGGAAATATTGGTTTATTACATGGAAATGAAAAGAAGCAATGCAGATTGATGTTGCTTCATACAGCAAGTAAAGACACCTTAATCCTAAAGAGCAAAGAGAGTCCCTAACTAGACACTGGGTGTAGTTGTGTGCTGCAGACTCCCACTAAATGAAAAGGGAGGGGTATTCCTGATCCAGAAGCAAGCAGAACACAATGTGAGGGATTTGAGATCTTTGCCTTTTGAAAAAGTTAATGCAACAGCGTCTCTCACTCATTCCTCGGTTTGTGGTCAAGCAAAGCATGTGATTCATAAATTCACTTTTGAAACAGAATTTCATTGTTTGTCTGAAGTCTGGTTCCTGCATATAGGAAAGTGACAATTAAACTTTCTGATAAATACAAGGATTTGTATGCTGATCTTTACTGCAACTGTTAGGGGTCAGGATATTTGCTATACCTTCCAGGCCATGTCTTAGATAGGAGCTTGTACCAAGGTCACAGATACTTCATGAGAGATATATTTTATATTAAACCAATGCTAGCTGCACTAATGTCATAAACCATTGGTTTTCATCAGTTAGTTGGAATACTTTTGTTCTTTTAATCTAGAAGGGAGAAAGTGTTTTGGATATAGAAAAGTTAAATTGATTTTGGTAGAGAGGAGAACTGCATGCAACTGGAAGCAAGTGTTCCACACACATTTTAAAACACTGGTGTATTTAGCTTGTTGACAAGGGATACACAAATTCAAAAAAATATGTCCTGTGATAAGCTTTATATATGGAATCACTCTTGTCTGAAAATCATACTTGGGCCCACTTACATGGATGGTCTTCCCTTGTCCAAATATGTGCACACAATTACCGGTATTTATTTATTTATTTCAATGGAAATATGCACACTAAATAAGCACTGTAGAAGCTCTACTGTGGTGAAAACAAGAAGGTTAAAAATTGCAGGCCTGGCAACTCAAAATGTTATCAGTTGCCACCGATTATAACTATTTGTATTTAATTCTAATTCTAGATATCTGATTATAATTTAATAGTTGTCAGCAGCAATACAGAGGAGAGGAAATACAATATACGGTTTGCACCAGAGTTAGGGATAGTGACAGTTCAGACATATACTTTTAAGCTGGGTACTGTAGGATTTGCAGATCCTACTGTGTCTTAGGTTCTCCAACAATCACTGTAGGATCTGCAAATCAGCAGTGTTTCCCTTTACCAAGATTTGGGTGAGATGGAGTTAGTGGAGATAGCTGGTGCAGAGTTCCTCGGTGTCTAAAATGCTAACCCTATAATAACTGTTGATCTGACTCCTGACCAAACTATCAAATTTCCAATGGTCTTCTCTTGCATTTGTCATTCCACTGCCACACACACTTAGCTGGGCCAACAGGAAGAGGATAAGGAGATTTGAGATGTGACAAACATTTTTTCTTCAGTGGTGCTACAGTGAGCCCATAACTAGGAAATTACTGGCTTGCTTCGTAATTATCAAAATGACTGTGATTAATGTTAATTTAATACATGTCGCCATGAAGCTCTAGTGGTCCCTAGTTCAGTTTGTTATTAAGGCTGGATGATTATTTTTAAAATGTGCTGATTAATCACAATCATGATTTCTTCTAAATCCAGGAAAAGGTACCTTCTTCTCTGTATTTCTCATAAAATCTCTATTGGAAGAGTGTTCTACAGGACTGGGCCAATGACTAAAAGTCTTGTTTGCTTCTTGTTGTAAATGAACCCCCATCAACTTGGGAATGACAAATAGCACTCCTGCAGAAAATCTCAGTGAACAAGCTGGGCTATAAGGGTTCAGGTCATCCCTCAGGTACCCTGGACATAAGTTGTTCAAGGCTTTGTAGATTGATACAAGAACCTTGAACTTGGCTTGGTAGTAAGCAGAAATCTAGTGCAGCTGTTTTAACAATGTTGTCATGTGTCATCAGCCAGTCAGCTTTCTGCATTAGCTTGAGCTTCCAAATCAGACTCAAGGGCAGCCCAACATAGAAGGCATTACAGTAATCCAGCCTTGAAGTTACCAACACATGGACTCTAGTGATCAGGTTATCCCTAGAACAGCTGTAGTTGGTAAACCACACAGAGCTGGTAAAAGACACTCCTAGTTACAGAGGACACTTAGACTTCTAGTGACAAAGGTGTGTCCAGGAGTACAGAGGGAGTGCAACCCATCCAGAACATGCAACTTGCCAAGTTTCCAAATATGGAAGTGATCCAAACAAAGAACCTCTGACTTCCCAGGATTCAAGCCCAGTTTATTGGCCATCATCCAGAGCACCTCTGTGGACATCATGCAAAGACAGACTTCTGGACAAGATATTTAGAAATATCCCTATTTGGATTGCTCTGATTGGGTTCATATGAGGATTTTTTTATACTACAATTTTTAATACTGATATATGTCAAAATTAGTTATACAATAGTCTAAAGAATGAAAACATGTATTGAATATTCAATATATTTATTCATTTTGAAAATGTATAACCAACTCCTAACATGTTATCAGAGTGACTTAGAAATAATTAATCAACAACAAAAACCAGATCAAGAGTTAAAAGCCTGAGAAAATAGATGAGACTTGAACACTTTGGTAAAGACAAAGACAATACATGATTTGTCTCATTTGTTGGGGCTGTGCACAGATTCAGCAAAGTCCTGAGACAAATCAGGCCTGTTTAGAAAAATTCAGGTATCAAAGACATAAAAGATATATTTGCTTTTCATATTAATTTTAAAATGAAAATTTTATCAGCAAGAACAGCATGGGTTAACTCAGCGGCCAAACACTGTGGGTCAGGTTGGATGGCCCAGAGTGATCCAGGGCTGTCAGGGGGCAAGGCATCAAGCTGGAAGAGGAGCAGGCATCATTTCAGAAACCCCACAAAAGGCAAAGATCTAGCTGCCCACTGTCTGCACCATACTAGAAAAAGGAAGATGCCACCTGAATCTCTTTCTTGCCTAACTGTCCTTCTTTTCTGAAGACTTGCCCTGCAGGATTGCTCCCCTTGCTTGACAACTTTTGAGTGAAGACAGCAATGCTGCTTTGCCATCAGAGAAGACACTTAATAAAGGTGCAGAATTGAACCCCAGTTTTCAGATGTAATGTCTCCCTCACCTGTCATCCTCCCAGCTCTGTATTTTTTTACTCTGATTAAAAATTAGCCCCTTCCCAAACTAATTTGGGATGGGTTTCTGGCCTGGCTAAGGAAAGGTTGCTTTAATTAGGGGCTCTGGATTAGAGCCACAAAATTGATTGGGGAAGGGGATTCTACACAGCGCAGTCACTTGTAACATTACTTCTATTCTGAGTCTTTTATTCTCTGACACCAATATGAGAAAGAAAGAAAAAATCATGGTTAAACTAAAGACCTGTGCTAATTAATTTTCAGGTATCTGTAGAAATTGTTTTCATTTTTTCTCCACAATCTCATTCTCTTTCAAATATTATACAATTTTCAATGGCTGATTAGTTACAGAGCCTATATAGAAGAAGGGATACAGCTCTCCAACACCAAGTGTTTTATAAGTGTGCAATTTCCTATGTCTGCAGACATCATAAAAAGACAAGCTTCCAGCTGATTTATCTAGGAATATTCCTAATCTTTTAAGCTTTCCGTTCACTTTCAGGCGGGTCCATTGCTCTGTCCGAGCCCAGTAATCTTTCCCATCATCACATCCTATGACCCAGTAGCCATTCTCAGGAGACAGGGTGATCTCCCCCTTTCTAGTAGCAGTTGCAGAGGCAACTCCCAAGTCCCAGGTTTTCTTCTGCCCAATCTCCACCTCCCAGTAATGTTTGCCTTCTGAAAATCCACATTCTGCCAGAATGAATGTGTGGGAATCAAACCGCTCCTTCCAGTCAGAAACCTTAGAAACATTTCCTGTGTTCCAAACACTTTTGCCATCTTCAGACACTTTTAGCTTTGGGTGAGCTGTCCTGGGGTCCAAGACCACATCAGCTGCAAAGGAAAGGAAAGGGCTGAACTCAAAATGCACAGACTGGAGGGTCGCTTTATGTTACTCTTTGAGGACACCAGCATCCCTTTGTTGGTTACACACACATCTGCTGCTACATGGCATTGTGACATATTATGGGAAATACTAATTTCTATTCAAGAGAATTAAACAAAGCTTGTTTCAAAAAGCAATTCAACACACATATGCACCAACGTAATTCTGCTGCAATCCTCAGCATACTTGCAGGCCCAGGCATTGTGTACCTCTGTTTCCAGTCCTCCAGAAGAACTGAAGGACAACATAAACTTTTTGGGGAATATCAAAATTGGAAGGGAGTGAAGATCAGCATGATAACGAAATGGGGAATGAAGATCAGCATCAGACACAAGGAGAGTGAAGATATTTTCCCCATGCTGAGCTTCACTCCCCCTTCATTGCAATGCCAAACTTTACTCCTCTCTCATCACCGCTTATCCCTCTTCCCTTTAAAGAATCATCTGGAAAACCTCTATGAAATTAATTAGAATTGCAGATTACCACCAGTGCATTGGTTATTTTGTGTTGCTTAAACCCACCCCTATTTTTCATTTATCAAACCATGTGAATTTTTAAAAGTATTTGTTATTCTCACCTTTGTGTAAGTGGGCAGCTAATATTTCTGTATGTAAAGAAACGAACAAAAACATTATGTGAGGAAGGATGACAACCATAGCTGAATTTTTAGAAGATCTAGCAGTGAAGATGCAAATGTTCACATAATAATTGTTGGCATGCTAAGGTTACACACACACTGCATTGCAGTATGGCAAAGGAAACAATAAGAGGAAGAGGGTGAGACATTAAGTTTCTATGGTTCTTGTAAATTGCATTTTTAAAAATAAAAAGGACAACCTTTTCATTCCCCGTGCCTCCTAAAGAATGTATTTTGTCCACAAATGTGCAAAACATTACATAAGACTCACCTTTAACCATCTCCAATTGTTCCTTTCCTGCTTCATATTCTTCTGCAAAGGAAAAAAGATATTTCTCAGATGAAGTACAAGTTTAAAACTAAAAACATGCTTCCCAATAAATCAGGAGTTTGAAATGTTTTTGTTTGACATAATGAGAAACATAGGATAAGTGAAATAATAAGTTGATTTATTCACTGGTTGAAAGCTGAAAGACAATGAGATTTTTCATTCTGTTATCTTGAAATGGAAAAAAAAAGATTTATGCTCAAATAATGCCACCAAAAATGGTGAGCTGTCTAGTGCAAGGTGGTCCAACTTTTCATACCAAGTGTCACAAGAGTGGACTGCTCACTGCCTTGTCACATGGAGCCAGGGAGGCAAATTTTTCTGAATCTCACAGTCTTTCTATTCTTGTGCTGTCTAAACCGTCATTTGCATCCAAATTTCCCCTTGTGCATCTAGGTCTCTAGTGCAGCCCTGCTAGATGTGTTGAACTACATTCCCACATATTATACAGGAACCATTAGACTTTTGGGGCTCCAATTTTATCTCAATTATACAAAACAGCTAGATAGGTAAGCTATTAGTTTAGGCAATAAGGGTTTGTGTAGCCTGTGTATTATCTTGCATTAACCGGCAATTTTGGTAGCATTGCATAGCACCTCTCCTCTCAAAGCCTTTTAATGGACTGTCTGTCCTTTGGGTTGTAATAATTACCATATAACATATTTGAATTTACACTGAGAATCTGCTGTTTTTCCTAATTCCCCCAAGTGATTAAAAGTGTTTTGACACACTGAAGTAATTACC